>NC_073721.1:45175245-50131748 GCF_023634155.1 Falco peregrinus | reverse complement strand
TTTGCCTTTAGAAGAATCCCACCCAGGAAGACTGCAGGTTTGCTCACAGACGCTCTGCCACTGCTAGGGGCTAGGGTGCACCAAAGCTGCCACTGAATTGCAGAGAAATGGGATGTTGCTGTCCCTCCTGTCCCACCCACCTCTCCAGTGTGGTCAGTGTGGCCGTGCTGGCTGCTGATGCCGTGCGTGGCTGCAGGTCTATGGGGAAATGTGCCGGCAGCCCCCAGCCCCAGGGGCCGAAGTCCCATGCGCAGACAGGGGTGGGCAGGCAGGCAGGGAGCACAGGCAGGGCCGAGCGAACTGGGCACGTGGAACATGCCAGATTCGTCTGTCCAAATTTGTCTGTCTGGGCATCCTCCCAGGTGCTTCAATGACCCTGTGGATCAGGTGTCAGGTCTGGAATAGCCCTGCTGGAGCAGGGAGCCTGTCTACAGGTTTAGCGGGGATATTTATAAACCCCCAGTTGTGTGGCTGTTCTGCGAGCGGCGCAGCAGGACGGTGCTGCCATGGCCCCACTGTGGGGAGCTGGGATGTTTCCCTCCCGGGCTCGGTTTCTCCAGCTGGGACCAGCAGTGACAGCCTGTCTGGCTGCAGGAGAGACCAAATCGTTTTCCTTAACCGCTGCGCTTTTTCGAGGGGTTTGCTGGCCCTGCATCCATGCTGTGCTGCCCTTCTCGCTCCGTCCCCTTCCCGCTGGGACTTGTGCTGGGTGCGAGGCCGGATTCTCACAGGGAGACTGGGGCAGCTCTGTGTGTAAGGCAGAGAAATTCCCTCATGTCAGTGTCAGCAGCAGAGACAGGCACCAGATTATATTAACTCCCAGGGCTTTCAAGGTATTTTTTCCCCGTGACAGCTCCTGAGGAACATGCTCAGTAATAGCTCAGCATCCCCGGCACAGCGGCTGGACAGGCGGGAGAGATGAGTCTCCCTGTTCCTGCAGGCTCCCAGCCACCAGCGCTTTTAACCCTCTGTTTGCAAAGAGCTCCGCAGAGCAGCAGCCCTGCACGGAGTGAGAGCAGGAGGGAGGCCATCCATCCATCCATCCATCCATCCATCCATCCCTCTGGGAGGTGACGGCTACAGCCAAGTGAAAGCGGTGACGACGGTTATCTCGGGTATCTCCCCGCCTGGTGTCAGGTAGGCTGAGATTTTCCACATGCCTGGGAGCCAGGCGGCGGGATGAGGTCCGGCAGATAGGGACAGGGTGCTGACTTCCCCGATAGCGTGAGAATGCTGTGGCTCAGCGGGGGATCAGAGGGGAGCCAGTGGGTGTCGGTGATGTGGCAGCATCTGTGCGTGCTCCTGGGCTGCTGCAGCCCAAAATGGTGCCTGAGCTTAACGGGGTTGTGGTTTTTGGGGTGGGTGGGGGTCTGACGGGAGAACGAGCTGTTTCTCCAGCTGGGATCATCATCGCAGACTAAGAGTAGGTTCCTGGAGGGTGTGATTCAGAAATAAATTGATGTATATTATTTTCCTTTGAGGAACGGAAATATGAGCATAGCCCAGGAGCAGGGGCTGCCCGAGACCTCTGGCACTTGCTTGGCCCAGCACTGCTCTTGCCTCTGGCCGCCTGTCGGCCAGCTGGGCACAGGCTGGATGCATGGGTCGCCCAGAGGATTTTGAGGACTGTGGAAAAAAAGTGCAAAGAGTGCAATTTTTTTTTTATTATCTTAGAATGCCAAGAACCACCTTATGTTTAGCACTTAAGCTCTCCAGTACATTTTGGACGAGACTTTTGAAGATACCTGGATGCCTGATTCCCAGGGTTACCTGTACGAATACTGACCTCTGTGACTGGACATTTGTGTAGGTAAATGTCCGTGGCATCACAAGATGTGCCTGTTCTGCTCCTCAGTGCGATGTTCATCTTCACTTCTCTGCCCATGGAGGGTTTCCAGCCTATTTCCATAGGAATAATCCAGTTCCTTGAGCGTGTGGATGGTGTGGAGCCACGACAGCCCATTGCCCAGGGAAGGCAACGGGGCGATGGCAGTGCAGGTGGATATGGAAGTTCAGGGACTGCAGCAAGATCATTCAGGTCTGTAAACTGGAGCGGCGAGCACGGACGGGACGTTCTGAAGGGCTCGGTGGTGAGCAGTGAGTGGAGGATTCTCGGAGGGGTTTGCCCCAGCTGCGGTGGGGTGTGGGGAGGCAGGTGACAGCAGCCGTGCACGGACAGAGTGATGGAGCACAATGTGCTGTGGCAGGAGGGATGGCAGGTCCTCCCTGTCCTCTGCAGGAGGGCTCCCCAGAGCCTGGCCTGAGCCTTCCTCCGCCCCTTCCTGCGATGCCTGCGCTGGTACCTGTGCTGCTGCGGGGACGCAGGCACCGCCTGTCACCTGCTTTCAGCGTGGGATGCACGTTGCTGGATGACACGGCAGGAACGTGCGGTATTGAGGCCACGCTCAGCGCCGGGGGCAGGAGGATGGGAATTCATTAGTGGCGCCGTGTCTTTTTTAATCAGGAGGCAGGTGATGCTCCTCCTTGGTCCTGGAACAGGGTGAGTGATGGAAGGTGCTACAGGGATGCACCCTGTGCGGGGAGGGCGGGTGGGGCTGGTGGTGTTTGAAAGGTTTCCATACCAGGGAGAGGAAGGTGGTATTAGGGGTGCCCTAGCAAGGGGTGGGATGTGCAGAACGGACAAATCAAGAAGATACCCTGGGAGACCCCCACTGGGGGAACCCCCCGCGCAACACCCAGCCATGTAGCTTGCAATGCTGGGTGGCACAGCCCACCTAGGAGCAGCACCAGCTGCCGGGGGGTGGGGTGGGGGAGGGGGGGGGCAGTGATCTCCTCCAGCTCTGACTCTGTCCTCTTGAAATATGACTTGCCAGGCAAAAAACTACATTTCCCAGTTTCCCTTGCAGCCCAGGGGAATAAGCAATTGGAAGATTTAAATAGACCAGGCCAGAAGCAACCAACCTTTGGCACAACGCTTTTCCCTCCTCTTCTTCCAATCTATTGGCTGTTTAACCTTTTTCCCTGGCACTGAGTGGCTGCCAAGCCTGGCATTAATTTTCCTTCCAAGCTTGCTAGGCCCACGAAGTAAACAGCCATGTGCATTCCTTACTCTATATTTAACAGCTGCAGTCTGTGCTGGGGGCAACTGCAACAGAGGGGAACCTTCGTAGCTTCCCAAATTCACAGCTCGTGAGGGTGGGAGTGGGGAAGCTTTCTGCAGGGAGAAGAGGAATTTCTCTCCTTCCCAGTATTTGCAAAGCAGGTTGCATTAAAGGGAGACTGCAATGCCAGCATCCCAGCCGCGGTCCAGGGCGAGAGACAGGAACAATGTCCTCAACAGGGCTGAGTTCCTCTCCCTAAATCAGCCCTTGAAGGGGAACCAGGAGAGCAGGAGCTCCGGCAGAAAGCAGAGCGGCCAGGCCGGAGCGGCTGGTGCCCAGAACAGCAACCCCAAGGAGCGCAGGCAGTCGCAGCAGCTGCCCGAAGAGGACTGCATGCAGCTCAACCCCTCCTTCAAGGGAATCGCCTTCAACTCCCTGCTGGCCATCGATATCTGCATGTCCAAGAGGCTGGGAGTGTGTGCCAACAGAGCCTCCTCCTGGGGTGGTGCCCGCTCCATGATCAACCTCCTGGGGATAACGGGGCACGGCATCCCCTGGATTGCGGGTACGCTCATCTGCCTGGTGAAGAGCAGCACGCTGGCCGGCCAAGAGGTCCTCATGAACCTGCTGCTAGGTGAGTGTCAAACCTCCCTTCCCACCGGGAAAGCCCAGCCCTGGTCACAAGGGACAGCGGCACTGGGACTCCTCCTCTGGCTGCTCCCAGCCACGGATGTGGTCAGGAAACGGGGAGTGACCTTTGGGTGAATGCTGCACTTACTGGCTGTCTCAGTCCTGGGTACCATGGGTGATGGGTGCAGCAAAAAGTTACCTGAGAGGGATGGAGTAATCCTGGTAGCTGGTGACAGCCATGGAGTAGGGGCAGGTCCCCGGTCCTGCATGGGGCAGGGTTGTCCAGTCAAACCAAGAAAAGGTCTGTGATGTGCAGGTGGATACCAGCAGCAGTGTCTATTGTTTAATCTGCCTTGGTGGTTTGATAAGTGGGGAAAACATGAAGTTTTTAATCTTTGGTATCTTGATCAATTCCTGAGGATATCCTTGAGGAAAAAAAGATTTCCATCCCCTCACCACCTTCTTGAACAGCCCCTGGCTCCACATCTCAGCCACCGCGTGATGGAGTCCTGTCTCCTTCCCTGCTGCAGTTTGATCTCGCATCCTCCTTCCCTTGAGGACTTTCTTGCTGCTGTCCCCATTTCCATGTACTAATTTGACCCAGAGGCTGCACAGGTGGGCTGGGATCTCTCTGGCTTTCTTGCTAGTCCTTTCTCGTGCAGTGGTCAGTGTCCTTGTTTCTGGAGGTTGGAATGTGTCAAAGGAGTTGCCTTCCCAGTTGAGCAGAGCCCATCCCACCCGTGTGGACCCATGTCCCACCAGCGACCAGGCTGAGCTCTAGGCATGACTTGCCTCAGATCCTGACCTCAACCCACCCTGGCCATGTCTACGCGAGGACCTTGCTCTCCTCTTCTGCCTTTGGCATGGGGCCCAGTTATCGTATTTTTTCCTTGTGACTAATTACAGTCTCATCTGGCTGTGAGCCACCCTGGTGCTTCACCCACCCCAAAAACACAGCCGTCAGAGCTCCCACTTTTGGTTGGTAAGAGAAACTGAAAACACTGGATTTAGGCCTTTGCTTCTCAGGGAGCCTTTTGGGGGGACATAGGGACATTTTATTTCAGAGGCACCTCAGGAAAGGCCGCAAGGACCGACTGCAGCATGATATTGCTCTGCAACATGGCCCTGGTTTGTTTTTTTAACAAGTTCATCCTTCAGAGGTGGTGAAGATTGCGCTGAACTGGCTTGACAAGCACAGTGGTTGTCTTTTCTCCCCTCTGCCTTTGAAAGAGGCTGTCCTCGTGCTGTGACATCTAATGAAGGGAGGCCATCACGGGGAAGAAGCCAGAATAGCATCGGCGTGATGCAGAGCTTGCCAACGTCAGCAGTTCTTCCAGGGGCTCCTCGGTGCGCTGGGTCAACTTCTCACTGAGAAAAGAAGCTCCACTTAAAAGGGCACGAGGATGAAATAGTGGGTGACTAACATCAACCGGCACAGTTTCCAGGTGTCTCTTGACCCGAGAGCCTTTGATGGTTTTAGAGCCTGAAAACTGACCTCTTTGACTCCAAAATATTTGAGACCCTTATACAGAGCTAATGCCACCTTTGGCTAAAACCCGGAAAGGTTTTCTCGCCCTTCTGTTGCCGTGTGAGGAGGCCAAATATAAAGCCACCTCTGGGTCGTGCTAAAACTTTGAGTATCGGGCGGTCGCCAGGAGAGCTCAGCCCTGCACCATTACCTGCATCTCCAGGTCTCCCGAGCAAAAATGTGGTGCCTGGGGACAACTCGGGTGCCTTCTGAAGTCAGGCTTCCTTGCCTAGATACACTACTGCCATCCCTCTTCTTTGCTCAGCAAGAAAGAAAATAGTTAAATTGTTTGAAGGACTAGTTGACAGTGTTGGCTTGACAGATCATCGGTCTGGCAGCCTCCAAAGAGCTCCGCTTTGCCCTCCGAGGAGCCAGCACTGACTGGTGGGACAGGCCACGGTGCCCTGAGACTCTTGTCAGAGCTCCCTCAGCAGGACTGGTGTCACCCCACAGAGCAGATCTCTGCTGTGCGTGTGGCCTTGGTTTGATATTTAAGATTGCAGGCAGAAACTCTGAATATCCGAGTAGCTGCTGCTGTGATACCTGCGTTGCTGGTGGAGGAAGGAACCTGGCTGGGGACCATGGGGCTGGTGGACCTGGACAGGTCCCATGAGAAGTGGGCTGCTGTGGGGGTAGGAAGGGCACAGCGTGACTGCTGCATCGGCATCCTTGGCCCTTCTTGCTGCTGTTTTTCTGTGGTTCAAATCCATCAGAATGTGGTGTGAAGCCCTCCTGGGTAGGGACATGTCAAAGGGAAGGGAACCTCCTGGTGCTTCCCCAGGTCTGCTGGGAAGAGGGAAGCAGGGAAGCTGGGGTTATCTATGGTACCCCTTCCTCACCTCCCTGGCTTTCCTCCCTTCCCCCTGCTTGCTGAGTTTGATACATCAAGCAGAATTTCTGATGCAGTCTCTGGGCAGGGAGCCAGCCCATCATAGAGCACTTGTTTAGGATTTGCAATCAGGCTTTCAAGGCGAGGAGACAGGAGACTGCTGAAATGGGACCGGGAACCTGGCAGGAGCACCACTGCGGATGGAGGGGGGGCACTTGCGCCTGAGGAGCTCTTGGCAGGAGCTTTGCCAACACATGGGGGAGCATTTTGGGTGAGGGGCTCTGACCCAGGGATGCTCCGTCCATCCCAACTGCAGATGTTGATTAGCAACCCCAAGCAATGTTTTCCCTCCATGTTTGTCATCTGTGATGGAATTTATTGATTCTCCGTCTCATCGTAATCTTTTCCAGCGAATGCCAAACAGCCAGAGAAGCACGCTTACAGCTGGTTACTGAAAAGATGGAAGAAATCAGCTATCTGTGCCCACTGTAAAAAGCCCTCTGCCAGAATGTGTTTTCAGGAAGACTATCTCAGCATTGCCAGCCCTGGCTGTTGAAGAGTCAGGAAGAAAGTCTGCCCCCCCCCCGCCCCCCCCCCCCCCCCCCCCCCCCCCCCCCCGCCAAATTGAGAAAATCATAACTCGGGAAACCCACTGGGTTTTAGAGTTCATTTTATTTGTCTGCCAGTGCTGGAACTTTTAGGACAGTTCCAGATTATCTCTGCAATCACAAGGACTTTATGAAAACTGAGGTGCTTCAAAAATCATTTGAACGTGGCAGTTGGGCATTCAAGGGGAAAACATATAAAACTTCCACTAAAATTCCCAGATCTGCTTCAGCACCAGACAGAAACTCCATTAAACCCTGGGGGAAGCAGTACCTCAGTTTCTGGTTCTGATCCATCTGGTGAGGATGTGGATCCAAATTTAGTGATTCATTGACTGCAAAGCCAGCAAAGAACATTTGGATCATTGATCTAACCCACGGCAAAATACAGGCTGTAGCACATCCCTTAATTTATTCCTGTTCAATTTGTTAAGGGAAAAAACCCAAACACTCAAACTGATGTACAATTACAAGTGAGGGTGAACTTGTCAGAACCATTTCTGTATTACTGCAGTGGTAGGTATTCTCACAAGCGCCTTGCTCTTAGTTTGACTCTTCCCTTCATTGCGACTGCATACCCTTGTCTCTTCAGCTGAATTTCTCTTTTAGCCAACATCTCTTCTGCCTTTCAATATTTTGGATAGTGCTCAAGTCATTTTTCACCTCCTATTTATTAAGCTAATCAGATTGATCTTGTTAGACTGATGGTCTTTCCAGGTCCAGGCACTTTCTTACTGCGATGGGGATGGAATACGGTCAGCTTTTGATGGGGACGGGATACGGTCAGCTTTTGATGGCAATGGGATACGGTCAGCTACCCAAAGCGGTCGCTCCAGTGAAGTCCACCTATTGTGTTTAGAGCCAAATTGCCACCTCGTTTAGTTATCTGCAGTCCGGCTGCACGCCTTCACTGTCAGAAGGTAGCTGCTTGCTTAACCCTTGCACATAAAATAGGTATTTGTGCTGGATTTGAAACACCAGCCGTTAACAGGCTCTGCTTTGGCCATGGCGTTCTGAAGTAGGTATTCAGCCCAGGAGGAGGGAAAGCCCTGGTCGTCTCTGGCTGCTGCCTCAGTGACAGTAGTCCCAGTCCCCGGCCGTCCCCCGGCTGGCTCTGCATCCTACTTCTGAGGGGCAGGTTGGCTCGTTGGTGCTGTCACTAAGCATTTATTGCCATCAAGCAAAGCAGTGCCGCGGGGTGCGGACGTATGGTTGTGAGCGGCGTGGCAGGCTGAGGGTGGGTGGCTTGCCGCAGCAGGAGGAGAGGAGGGGAACCCGGGGACGCTTTGCTCCTGGAGGTCAGCAAGAGGCAGTTGTTGCTCTCTCCAGCCTTCTCCCTGAACGCTGACCTGGCTTTAGGCTGGCTGGGAGTTAAGCCGTGATGTTCTGAGGCATAGTCCCCTGCAGACCTGTGACTTTATCCTAAGCCATACATATATTTATTTAAAAATACATATGAATATTTATATATACATAGATATGGCCAGGACTCTGCAGTCCCACCCCAGCAGCTTCCAAAGCAAGACCAAACTGGCAGGGAGGTGGTGGGTTAGGAAGGAAAGGGAGCGAGAAATGCCTTCACCAGGCCCCTCGAGACCCCACTGACCCTGCCTTAACAATGCCGAGGTGCTTCATGTGTTGTCGTGCCTTTCTTTGGAGCCTGTGTGGTGAAAATCCAGATTGTACAGCCCGCTGCTGGTAAAGGTCACTGAGTAGATTAAATGCCCAGGCAGCACAGCCAAGCTCATCCTGTCAAGCCTCGGGGCTCGGCAGCCCAGACCCGGCAGAGAGGCCAGGGAGTTCACGGCAGATGGATCAGTCCGTATGCAGTGGAGCTTGCTAAGCTGAGAGCCCCAGAGATGGTTTTGGGCCAGATGTGTCTTATTTTTTCCCCTTTCATTTTCCCACTGTGAGGCTGAGGATTTTCTGAGCTAGACAGGGCAGATGACATTTCGGCAGGGTAGGGGAGAGCGGTTCGGGAGCTGGCGCCCTGCATGAACCATCCCCTCCTTGTAAAACCTGGCACTTGGGGGAGGGTCGGCCCCTGTCCTGCTCCCCTCCCAGCCCTGCCAGTGTCCGCTGAGGTCTCAGCAAGTTTGCAGCATGTCTGCCCAGCGAGGTGGGAACGTTTAAATGCCAAGTAACCCAGCATGACTGACCCACGGTGGGTGCCAGGCAGAGGGAACAACACAGATGCCCACTCCCTGCATCCTGCACCTAGACAAAGGTCCAGCATAGCACTAAATATTCCCCTCTTCATCACATCAGGCTGTTAATCTGTCTCTGGTTGTCCTTCCCAGACACAGTAGTTAAAGATCCTGGTCCTTTGGTGGGTGCCATCCTCACGCTTCAACCCTTCACAGCTGATGAGCTCAGGCATCTCTGAACAGCAAGTGATGCCCAGCTCTCCTGGCTTCCCTGCCCCCCTTCCCTTCCTCGCCTGCTTCCTCTGTAGCAAACGCATACCGTTCACTGCAGGGCAGGCTTGCAAGCCTGCAGTGTCCCTTCAGATAAAGGACAGTCAGTGACAGGCTGGGACCCAGCTGAGTGTGGCTGGCGCAGGCAGGAGGGTATTTCCAGGGACCTGTGTAGGGTCTCTATCAGAGCCGTGGTCTGATCAGCCTCTTGGTAGTGGGCAGCATCGAGGAGCCCAGGTCCTGGCCGGCTGCTCAGTGCTGAGGATGCTGTGATCCCTGCAGCCATCAGCGTGCAGCCCTTGGGGAAACTGCAGTCAGCTGAAATCCAGCCCTCGCGCAGGGAGCAAGCAGGCAAAATGTTCCAGAGTCTGAATGCAGAGAGAAAGAGAAAAGAAGTGTGAGGGTTGTTGAATGGGAAGAGGGGGAATAAACATGGGAAATGAGTCATCCTGCTGTCTGTCACTCTGGGAACAGCTTCCCATTGCCCCTGCCTGGAGCTCGGAGGGGACAGTAGCTGTTTTGCTCAGGCAGAGCCAGCCCAGCTGGAGAAGCTGAGCCAGGCTCTGGCCCAAAGGGAGATGCCAAGCAATGGGTGAGTGTGTTTGCTTCTAACAAGCCTTGGCAGGAGCAGGGCTTGGGAAGGGGAAGGTGGAGGAGCTCTGGGCAGCAAAGTGAGTCACTGGGAGGAGTGGCGGGCAGGGAGAGCCCATTGGGTATCCTGCTCTGGGCCAGGCATGGTGGAGGATGGGGCTGGGAGAGGGGAATCAGATGAACCGTCTCTTTTTCCTCCCCTGAAGAAGATATCTTCATGTTTTCACCTGGAACACAGCTCTGGTCTTGCTCTCCGTTTCCGTCTGTACAGGGATGCTGGCAGGCATACCTTATCCAGGTCTAATGCACGGTGAGGGGTGATGGCTGGAGGC
This sequence comes from Falco peregrinus, assembly GCF_023634155.1. Taxonomy (NCBI): domain Eukaryota; kingdom Metazoa; phylum Chordata; class Aves; order Falconiformes; family Falconidae; genus Falco; species Falco peregrinus. The sequence continues at coordinate 50,121,754 of NC_073721.1, read as the reverse complement.
TCTCTGAGCACCACAGCATCAGTCACAATTATTATTTATTTTTTCCAGTTTGCCTTACTGAAGGCAGCGGGGTGTAAATACAGGCCTAAGCAGCACAGAGCCTGAGCAAGGAGCCCAGCGTCTGTGGGTGGGAAATGCTGTTGGTCATCAGCCCAGGGCAGTTTCCTTCCTCCAGCTCATCCTGCACGGTGCCGCTGTGCCTGTGAGTGTGGACGTGCTGATGTTACCTGCGCTGCTGCCATCGTGCACAGGGGCTTTGGGAGCTATCGAAGCCCTTCAGGGAGTGGCAGCTGAACCGTCCTGGGTGCTGCTCAGCTCATTTTCCCTGCCAGCACGAGCCCTTTTCTCTGTGCTCACCCTCACCTACGTCTCATCCCCAAGCCCTGCAGCCCCAGCCAGGCAGCCCCACGCAGTAACTGATGCTGATACACAAATTGCCCACCTCCCGGGGCACCTTATTTCCAAGGGGAGAACTCCAGGCAGCCTGTGTTTGAACTCAGGGCTGTTTCTAATCATCTAGGATATAGCGGGTCTATTTTTAGTTGTTGGTTTGTGTTTTTTTTAATTAATTGCACAATGCTGCTTTCCACCGTTTTTTCACCTCCCTGTGGCCACTTACCCCACGCTGCTGCTTGTTCAGCCAAAAAATAACCTTCCCTCAAAACACCACAGTGTCTGATTCATTGGTTCTTCAATGTGTCATGCCATCTGTGCCTTTTGTCAGCTGTTACACCTAATAGTATCACATTTGGGGAAGGAAATGGAGTAGAGGAGTTCATTTCCAGAGGAGTGGACCTCTTCCAGCTGTGGAACCAACTCCAACCAGTGGACCAACTCCACCAGCGAGAAGGTGAAGGAGCTTTTGAAACCTGCATCTTTCATTAATGTCAACTAGTCAATGCTGCAAACGACTCATTTTCCAGGTCGCGGAGCCTAATGCCTGCGGGAGATTTGGGAAGTTCAGAAGCAGTAGGGGGTGGCATGTAAGTAAAGAGAAAAATGGGAATAAATTATGAAATCTAATTATGGAGCAGAAGAAACTTTCCTGGGAAACCTTGTCCAGGGCTCACTGCTGAGTGTGTTTGGCTAATCGGGGAAATACAAGACCTCCAAAGCCAGCCTTGGCCCTACCTGTGGCCCCAGCAGCTGCAATGGGGAGCACATGCCATCTCAGCGGAGCTGGCGTGGTGTCCAGCGTGGCAGGACGCGGGTCCGAGCAGGCTGCAGGCCCTGAAGCCCAGGCAATGCGTTATTGCCAGCTTGGCTCTGCTTTAAAATGGTGCTGGGGCTGGGCAGAGCGGTTTTCCCAATGCACATCTGCTCCCACGATTGGGTGCCTCTGAGCTCAGGGGATGTGCTTGCTCTTCATTCCTGGGCATTTACCTCCCTCTTTTCCTCTCCTCGCTTGCTCAACCACCGTTCTGGGAAGCTGAGTCCAGCTTGTGGCTCTGTTTCTGTTTCTGATCTTACAGGCTGGGCTCTGGAGATCAGCCTTCTCTCATCCAAGCAGCCCCATGTGCATGAAGTCATGTGAGTCGCTGCTGCAGCAGCAGCCAAGGCCAAGGGCTTTTCTGGCTTTCTCCATTTTTCCTCCTCAGCGCTGCCCCCAGATTGTTTTCCAGCTGTGGTTTTGATAACATGTTTATATGAACACCTCAGCTGGAATCTGCCTCCGTCCCTGGAGACGCTGCCTGGCTCTGAACTGGGGCAGGTGATGCCCCCAAATGCTGCTTTACCCCATCCTCAACCTCTTCGATATCCCCCTCCATAAGGGACGGCAACAGAGATGACACCGTGCGCGCTGGGGCAGGAAGGACCTCACGGTGACAGGGGACATCTACGTGTCTCAACTTCTCTTAAATACGGGCTTTGAGGTTTGGCTTGGTTCTGCCATGATGATGCTGCAGGTTTGTCCCCCTTGCGCCCTACCTGCGCTCGGCTCGACGCTCCACTCGCCTCTCCGCTTTTAATGGGCTCCTAACATTTGGTGGTCGGAGCAAGGCAGGTAATTGTTTTCCTTTTCTTATTAATAGATATAAAACGTCTGCCCAGGGGGCTCACTTTCAGCTCATTTACTGTGCATCTGATGCCAGATGTTGGCTATTTACAATACCAAGGTGATCTCTGATGCTAAAATTGTCGCAGGCAGACAAGACTTGCTCTTTGGTTTTGTGCTTTAAGGAATATTTAGATGTTAATAGAGCTTTTTGTGATGGGATGGTTTTGCAGTGGAAATCTGGAGGATTGTTTCCCTTAACGCCGGGTCAAAGGGGAACTTCTGGATCTTTTTCAGAAAAATGTGAAAGGAGCGATGGACCAGAGCTAATCTTTTCTTTGCTCTTTTGAATCCAATGCTACCTGGATTTTACATCCAGCACTACCTCTGTTTTAAATCTACCTGGATCTGGGGGAAGGGCATGATGAAAAAACGCTTAAAAGTAAAATTTCTTGCTCATCTCGTCCCTCGGTCAGGTGGCACTCTGCCACCTCTGCTACGCCAATGACAGCCCTGTCTGTCTGTCTCCAGAGAGCAGCGCTGCGTAAGTGCAGGCTGGTAAATCAGCTGCAGGCTCCCTTCTGATCTCCTCCAGCCTTCGGGTTTGCATGTCTCTGTTAGGGACAGGGGAAGGGCACACCGAAGGTGACGATACCAGTTTGCAGGTGGCTGGGGCTGTGCTGGCAAGTGCAAGGCTAAGGGGCTACCGATACAGCCACTTTGGTAGCCAGCAGGCACCTTTCCCGGTGCAGACACCCACCTGCAGCTGGACCCACCAAGGATACCTATAAGAAAGTTAACCCCTTTGCTGCTGCGTGATGCTAGCATGGATGTACCCGCCTGAGGGGGGAGGATTTGGTTTGCATTAAGGGGAAAAAGCAAGCGAGCCAAAGTCGCAGCGGCTATGTAGGTCAAGGAGTTGCAAGGGAATAGGGCCTGAGCTGGGGGTGCTGAGTGCCGGCACTGTCTCTGTCCCTGAAGGATGGGCCGTTGGCAGCGCTGTCAGCAGCAGTGCTGCGTGCTGATTCACTCTGGCAGCGCCTGGCCGCCAGCAGCAGCAGCAGGAGCAGGCAGGGGTGCAGCAGCTCCCTGAGGCTTCGTGGGGGCTCTGCTGAGACCCAGAGCTGGGCGAGGGCGGTGGGACCCCCCTGTGCCTTGGGGGCCAGGGCAGGGCAGGCTTCTGGGGCTGTTTCATAAATAAGTTGCTTCATGGAAGGAACAGAAAGTGCAAGGGGAAGTGACAGAAAAAGCACCAGACAGAGGGATCTTTGGTTTTTTCTTTTAACGGCAAATTAACCCCCAGTTTTAATGCTGTCATGCCTTCAGATCTTGAAATGTAGGCAAACGAGGCTTTCTGCTTTCTGTGCATCACTTGACAAAAATCAAACCTAACAGTACTGAAGGCCCATTTTATTCATCCTCTGAATGAAAGGATTATTAAAACAGCTCTTTGGCTTGTTCTCCATGCCCTGAACATCTCCATGCATACATGCCTGCATCCCTCAAGTTGCCCTGACATCACCTTTGACCGTAAAAAAATCTTGTAAGTGCAAAATACTGACGGACGATGATGAATACCATGCATCGCTAAAGCACATGATGTTTGTGCTACTGACCGATGGGCAGATTTGGTGGGCAATTGTCTGTAATGGGTTTATTGGAGACCATGGAGAAGACACTGGGGATCCTTTGGGGTGCCCAGGCTGGTTCCTGAGCCCTGGCTGGGCTCCTCAGCGATGCCATCAGCTGCTGAAGTCAGCAGCAGCAGCTTGGGCCAGAGTCTTCTCTTGGCAGCACTGGTGCATCGTCTCTCTGATGTAACTGCGCAAGCCTGGGCTCCCAAGATCACATCCCAGAGCTTCAGCTCTCGCCCGGTTCTTGTCCAGGGTGGGATGGGACTGGTGGGCAACGCAGCTGATGAGCTCTGAAAATCAGCTCCTGAAGCACTGGGAGGGGGGTCACCTTGGTGGGGTGAGGAGCCGAGCTGGGGGTGATTTAGGAAGCCTGGCATGAGCAGAGCCATATGGCCACCCAGCTGCAGCGAGGTGGCCCCGTAATGGCCAGCCAGCCCCAGCACTTTGTTGCCCTTGGTGGTTGCAAGCCCAGCTGCCGGCACTCGGCCTCAACAGGAACCCGCAGCGAGTGGCTGCTCCACGGCTCTGCAGCCTGTTTGAAATTCCTCTCTCCCTTTCTCCTTGCCAGTGAGCCCCTAAAAAAAAAAAAAAAAAAAGTATCAGCAAATCTCAAAATGCAGAGAACTGCTGTGCTGAGTGCTAGGGTCCCCCGCCGTGGGCTGCAGACCTCCCCTGCTCCCCGCCCCCCCTCCCCCATCTGCAGGTCACGGCAGGCAGCCTCTGTGCAGGGTCCCTGGCTGTCCTTGTCCTCCTGAGCCCACTGCTACTGCTCCAGGGCCGGTGGTGTGACCAGCCTCCTGGCATCCCCTGCCACCTGCAGCCTCGCCACCTCATTTCAGATGCCACCTATGAACCTTTCCTTCGTGTCAGCCTCCTGCCTCTTGGTGTGTTTAACCTGGCATCCCGCTGCTGCCGGCACCGCCGTTCCCAGCAGCGAGGAGCTGGTGCCCAGACCTTTTCCTCTGCTCCATCTCCCCTCCACAGCTCCGAGAGCCCAGGGGTGGCTCGGGCAGGACCTGGTGGGCAGGAGGTCCAGGGAGGTCCTGCTGTCCCTCTTCCCCATGCAAGATGTCCTGCAGACAAGGAAGAAAACTAGCCCTCCCATAAGGAGAGAGTTTGTTCAGGATAACTACCAGCTCCTTCCCGAAGCGATGCCGGGGGCTGGCTGCGCAGGGGTGGCACACTGTGGGAGGGCGAGCAGAGCCGCCGTGACAGTGACAGCTCGTGTTTCCCAGCTCCTGCCAGGTGCCGAGCAGGCAGGAGGAGTTGCCTGCCTTGGATGTGCCATCTCATTTCCCATCCCCGCCGCTGCCGCACTCCATCCATCCTCCTGAAACCTTGTCAGCTATCAAGGAATGGTCTTCATCAGGGCCTGGGAACCAGGCAACTGGCCCCTCGCGTTCCTGCTGAGGGAGCAGGCTGTGCTCCTGATGGTATATATTTCCTTGTCATTGCTGCGAGGAGCTGAAATCGGCACTCTAATTTGGAGGACTGGGGAAAAGCAAATGGAGGGATTAAAGAAAAACAAAATCAATGCTAGGAAATCTAAATGACAGTACCTGTCGGCTAGGGCAAAGGGGGGTGGGATGAAGAGGAGGAGGATGGAGATAAGTGCTGCTGGGTTTCACTCCCAAATTGAGACCTACAGCTGCAGTGATGATCCCTCTGCTGCCACAAGCCTGAGCTTGCGGGGGCTGGGGGGCGTGTTACCCCCCAGTCACGTTTGTGCAGGGAAGGGGGTGCATGGGGTGACTCGCAGGGAGAAAGCCACAGGGAGCAAGAGGCCAGTAGAAACAAGAAACGGCCTGCAGGTGTTCAGCACCTCGACAAAGAGGGACAGGTGGGGGGCATTTAGAAGAATGTCACCCACCCTCCGCTTCAACGCACCAAGGAGCTGTTTCTAATGCAGAAGCCCTTTTTCTTGCACGGCTTTCCCCTCGGCTCGCTGCCTCTTAGTGCTCTTCCCTTAGTGAAATCTGCTGGTGCAGCGCAACCCCCCGGGCTGGCTCTGGGCAGGAGGGAGGTGGTGGGCTTGGGGGAGGACAAGGGATGACACCAGCAAGTGCTGTGGGGCACCTTTCCTCCCACTGACTGCTCACTGCAGCCTGGGCACCCCAGCACAGAGCTGCCCCGAGCAGGGATATGTCCTTTCTGCACAGGGTTCCTAAAGCATGGGGGTAGAGACAGAAACAGAGACACCCAGGTCCGGTGGTTTGAGGGCCAGAAGAGTTTTAATTTTAGCTTTACCAGTTCCTATCTAACTCCCCAGGCAGATTGCTTGCCTCTGCGGTTTGGGTTTCTCCTCTGTGGGATGGTGGTAATGGCACTTGCCTTCTCCGTGGGTGAACTGGGAGGGTTAATTAACATTTGGGTGGTGACCTGAGGGTGGGGAGGAGCTGTGCACAGCTGAACCATGGACACCTGGCTGGAACTGAACCCAAACCTTTATTTAAAGACAGTGACAATCCTTGAATGTTCTGCCCTGAAAGCTGCCTTTGACTCTGCTTTGGTCTCTGACCTTTTCCTCCTCATCTCTTGTTTTGTAGCCCTGCTCCTGGACATCATGATTGTGGCTGGTTTGCAGAAGCTGGCCAAGCGGAAGGGCCCGTATGATGTCAACCCTGGCTTGTTGGACTACCTGACCATGGACACTTACGCCTTTCCAGCTGGGCACGCCAGCCGAGCAGCCATGCTCTCCAAGTTCTTCCTCAACCACCTGGTCTTGGCCATTCCTCTCCGGATTCTGCTGGTCCTCTGGGCCCTCTGCGTGGGCTTCTCCCGAGTCATGATCGGCCGGCACCACATCACAGATGTCCTCTCTGGCTTTGTTTTTGGCTACTTACAGTTCAGGCTGGTGGAGTTGATATGGATGTCTTCCAACACGTGTCAGATGTTGATATCCATCTGGTGAACATGGGGGACTTGACACCTTTCCACTGGAAACTAGCGGATACTTTAAGAGTCTCCCTCCCAGTATTTTCTACATGTTGTCTGTTGGAAGCAGTTGTAACTTCCACGAGTAGTGGCGTTTTTTAATGTTGCTTCCCCACCTGGGGGAAAAAAAATATATGTTTATTACAATGGATTGGGTTTTAGCAGTCAAGGGCCGTACCTGTGTTTTGGCCCTATTCTCAAGCTATGTTTGGACAGCAACTTAATTAAGCTTTACGGGTCAGAGAAATGAGCTACATGTCTGCCTAGTTTAGGGGGTTCACATTGGCACCTTGAGATGTCTTCAGGATGGGCAGCGCCTGAAAGCTTCCTGAGAACATCTTCATTAACTTTTTTGAGGCTAAATGATTTTGGCCACAGTGCTTTTTCTTTTTGTAAGCCCAGCAGTTGTGTCTTGTACAGAGTCAGGACACTGCCGGCACTTCACAGATAATAAATAATCGTAAAAATCCTGCCCTGTTTGGTTCTTATCATGAGGGGAGGAACAAAAACCCGTTCAGTGTAGCTTTGAGATATGTGTTCAACTTGGAGCAGGTCCTGCAGCCTTGCTGACCAAGGAGAAGCAAAAGATCACTTAAATGGTTTGCTTTGGATGGGGTGGACCTAGATGGGTGCTCAGGATGTTGAAGGTGGCACGCTGAGGCCAGCCTTTCATCTGCTGCTCAAACACCTGCTCTGTGAGGGTGTGGGGGATGTTCTGGGCTGGTAAAGGACAAATACAAGTTGCCCATTTTCATCCCAGTAGGGAGTAATTGAACAGGCATTGTGCTGGATCATGGTGATATTGCAAAGCAGGTCTAGATACACAGCAAAGAGTCTTTTTCTCTTCATGGCCATGATTTTATAATTATGCCAAACGATGCTGTGGATGGGAATTTCCAAGGTAAGTCTTGTACAGCATTGACTGTTTTCTGGTACACGCAGCTGTGCCAGTGAGCTAGAGGGCAGGGAGGCAGCACTGCCAGTACCCCTGCCTCTGCTTGCTTAGCTGTAACCTCGTTACAGAGGTAAACTCTGAACATTTCTATGTCTTAGCCCATACGAAACGAGGAGAGCACTCCTGACCTTCCTTGATTGTAAGGCTGAGGTAACTGATGCCCGTGAACCGGTCTGAGATTACTGAATATATTTTGATGCCCAGACATGGTGCTGTTGCTTCCCATTATTGACAAGGAGCCATCTTGAGACCTGGCTGATCTTTACTCAGGTGATGGCCATGCTCAGCGTGGTGTCTCTGAGACAGATCACCCCTCACAACTAAGAAAATCCCATGTTTTGCACAGGACTTTCCAGTCCCCTGTGGTTTCTCTGTCTTTAGAAGAGAGGTTGATGTTTGGCAGGTGATGGACACTACCTGCACCTTCCCTGGCTGGATGTGTCCTGCAGAATGAAGGGATCCTGACATCCTTCTCCTCCTGTCTGTCCCAAGTGAGCAAAATGCACCTGGTGTGCAAGGCCAGGGAGCAGCTGGGTCTTGTCCTCTCATCTATCGCTGCGTGTTGGGGAGCCTCTTCCTACAGGGGCTGCTGGTGAGGAGAAAACATGCAGGTAATGACTGTTGCAACCTGCTAACATTTGTTGTTCTTTGATAACTTAATATGAAAAGAAGCTAAACAGAAAATCTATCCCTGGCATGCATCTCCAGCTGGGATGTCAGCGCAGAGCCTTGGGAGCCACTGCCGGCTCCGAGGCTGGAGCAGAAGCACGGTAAGGAGGGCTACCGTGTCCTTTTAAAGACGAGCCTCCCATGGAGCTCCCCAGGGGTGAGCTGTGCCAGGGTCCCTCGGGAAGGGCTGTCACGGAGTGTGTTCAGGAAAGGGCAGAGCTCTGGGTCTTGCTGGCTATCCCCGGAGGGCGGCAGGTTGGTGCAGTAGCAGGCAGAGCGGCGGGGATGGTTGGTGCTGCCCCGCTCCCCTGCTGCTGCTTGTTTCAACGGGAGCGCTGCTGCGGGTGGGAGCAGAGATGTGCTACCGCGCATCAAGGCTTTTCTTTGCCAGCCTCCTCCTCCTGCAAAGACGTATGTGAAGAAGCGAGCTACGGTGCTTTTTCTTTCTTCCAGGCATTATTACACTTGGCAGAGTTGATCCTCACCCCTAGGAAGGATGGAGGCCTGTTCCGGCAGCTCTGATGGCGTGTGTACGCCCCTCTGCGTGGCTGGAGGTGGTGGGTACCTGAAGAGGCAGGGAGCAGGGGAAGATTTCCCTGACTGCTTTGTGGGAAGCTCTCGCTTTGTAACTCTGGGTTTCACTGAACCTTTGCAAAGAGGCTGGATGCACCTACAGCCACGTCACTGGGTCCAGGTTTCCTTGCATTTGTGTTGTCTTCTCCTGGTACATCCAGGATGGCTTTGGAGGAGTTACTCCTGGTCCTTGCTGGTGCAGTCAGGAGAGTGTGGCCTGGAGAAGCTGCTCTGGTGCGCAACATCAGCTGAGCCCATCTCATCCCCGCACATAGTTGCAAAGCAAGGCAGGAGAGCAGGGGGAGGGGAGTTGGGGTGACTCCCCAGGGTAATTTGGGGTTCGCAGGACAGGGCTTGCTCCCACACAGAGTTTCTCTGGGGAGCCTTTCTCCTTGGCACCCACGCAGCCTGCCCCCTTCGCTCCCCAGGACTTCAGTGCCCAGAGTGGGGGAGCCCTGGCGCTCACGTGCTTGCTGCAGGGAAGGTTTTGGGGGAGCCCCCAAAAGGTGAGTGCAGATCTGGGCACAGAGGCACCAGGAAAGACCCGACAGGGCCTTGCCTCGGCCATGCCCAGCCCTCACGGCAAGGCGATCCTTGTCCCTCTCTCGGCTGCCTGCCATGCCGAGGGTACCACTCAGAAACAACCAGCATCACTGCGGTGAAAACCAGCTTCTGTCTCTATAGCAACAGCGAGGGATGACAGTACCGTGGGGCTGCCTGGCCTGTGTCCCATGTCCCCACCCATCCCTGTCACCCAACAAACAGGACAGGCTGTGGCTGGGTTACCTATTACCTCCTGGGGGAAGGCAGGAGACCCCCAGCTCAGCCCCCCTGGGGACACAGCCACGTGGGCAGCGGCACATGGGGAGCAGTGACAGTAAAACCAGGCTTTTCCACTGAGAAGGGACAATCTGCGAGGATGGTCCTCAGCTTTCGGTCCAAGCAACACTACCCTGGGCTGTGCCAGGGAGCCGGGAGGCAGCATGGTGCGGGATTCAGCACGCTGTGCTGCACTCACAGGCACCCAGGGCCAGATCCTGAGTGGTTTTGCTCAGAGGCGAGGAGGGCACAGCAACACGAAGGGCAGGACAGTCTCCCTGGGCTTTGGGCTTTCGACCTGTGCGGGTGCCATCTGCCTTCCGGCCCTCAGTTGCTGCTGGCGAGGAGGAGCGTGGATGCAGCACGCCTCTGCCAAAAGCCCTGCAGCCTGAGGAGGGTGTTCTCCTTGCTCAGAGGGTGCTGGAGGGCTGGGACTGGGGCTCAGTGCCGGCAGCACTGCCGGACCATGGGCTCTCCTGGAATGTGCTGGAGGCATTGCCCAGCTGTGTTCTCCACTAGCCTGATTTAGCAGTGGCTGTAAGAAACGTCAGTGGGCCTTGCATGTGTGTGTTACTCATAAACCAGTGGCTGAGGCCAATAATTTTTTGTGCCTCATTCTCCACTCTTCTGGTGCTCAAGCTGATGCTCACACAGAAGTTTGGCCCCGGCTGTCCTGGGTGAGCTTGAGCAGGACACCAGGGCTGTGTGGATGCTCGCCACGGCCATGATGTGGCTGTGGGGCGGCAAAAGGACAAATGGTTTCAGCTCCTTCAGGATTTCCCAGGAATGTGAGTATCTTCCCTGAACCTTCAGATCCCCAGGTTCAGCCATGCAGGGCTCAGTGTGAGGCTTGGGGAGGAGTGGTCTTTCCCAAGCCAGGACCTCTCCGTCCCAGAAGAAATGAACAAGCCCTGACCATGGCATCTTCTGCCTTTCAGTTTATCTAAGAGATTAATTAAGAAAATGCCCCAGAGGAAGCAAGGGCAGCACATGGGTTCAGGGCTCTGCCATCAGCACCGCATGGGTCCATGCAGCCAGGAGAGTCCCAGGCTACAGTGGCGGTGATTTCATTTGTGACTCTGCTGCATACAGTGAAAGATTCCCCCTCCCCTTGCCCTAATGCCGATTATGCTCAGCAGCAAAAAGAGATTTTAATTTATTAAAAAAAAAAAAAAGGGGTGCCAGGGCAAGTAGCAAATCTGGATTATATCTTTGGGCATATGGGAGAGTCACGTCTGGGGTGTTTAGTTCCCCCCTCCCCAACCTAAGCTGGTGTTTTACTCCAACAAGCTGGTTTGTACATTTGTGGCTGGGGCTGTGCTGAAATGGAGGTGGGACCTTCCAACACCAGGGCTGTGCTGCCCTCCCTGCCATGGGGCTGCTGAGGGGCTCCTCTCTGCTACCCCCCAGGAAGGGGTGGCTCGGTCCGTGTGTGTCCCCCAGGATGCAGCAGCCAGCGGGGAGGGCAGCGTGGGTGCTGGCTGGCACCCAGCGAGTAGGATGGCGGATTTGAGGGCTCGGCAGGAATTAGGAAGGCTGTTGTGTAACAAGTCTCCCTGCCGTAGCACAGGTGTGGCTCTGGTTCACCCCGTGCTGGGTTTTCTTGACCAAACACACTCCTTTTATTCCCTGGGAGTGTTTCTGAGGTGAGTGAAGGGACCCATGGTCTTAACCAGCTCCCAGCACAGCCCCGACACCGCTCCCTGCAGCACCAAGCCATGCAGGACGGCCCTGGCAGCCACAAACTCCCTTCTGGGGTTTGAAGGTTTCTCCCCAGTTAGGGAGAATCATCTGTGTGATTTTCAGTTAAGTTTTTGTATTAAAGTGATAACTAACCATGTCATTTCCAGGCTAAAAGTTTAATATATTGGGCAAAGCCTAAAGAAATGGGATGGTTCCTCCCTTTCATGTGCTTGCACCAGGGAGGGTGCTGTTGGAGCGGGGGATGCTGCAGGTGCAAGATGTGTGAACACAACTGATGCCTTTTACGTGTGTTTGGTCATCTGAAATAAAGATGTGGCTGATTCCTGCCTTGGTACGGTGGGCTGCAGCCAGAGGCATGGACACGGTGGCTGCAGGGTGGGAGCAGGGAGATGTGTTCTCCCATACTGACCCCAAAGCTCCTGGCTGATGTGCCCATGTGTGAGTACACCACTGGATTTAGGGTGGTGCTGTGGGCTCTGTGCCCCAGGCAGGCAGGGATGGGGTTGTTGATTCGTTCCCTGCCTTGCTGGGACTCAGAGGCAGCAAAGATCTCTGTGTTCGTTCCCCAGGACGCAAGAGTCGAAGCGGATTAAAGGTCCCTTGGCTGATCACATTTATTTCATTATTTGAGTAAAATCCCTTGTAAATACCGCCTTCTCCCCCCTTTTCTTTTTATAAAAATAGTAGGCAAGGAAGAATTGGAGATTTAGGAAAAGTTAATCTCAGCAGTCACTTGAAAACCATTAACCTCTCACAGCCTGAGCGAGGCCGAGCAGTGCCTGAGCCCCACTGCAGCGGGGAGATGCTGGATGGCCTGGGGGGCCAGTGGTTTCCCCAGCCCCCCCAAAGCAGGGTTTCCCCCAGAAAATCCCTGGTTCTTAGCAGGAAAGGCCTCTCCAGCTGGGCGGTATTACAGCCGCTTTGTTCACAGCTTGGCCATGATGAACTGCTAATTGTGGTGTTGGAACAAATTGGCTCAAATGCCCAGGCGAGGCCACAGCGCTCGGCGAGTAGGTCAGGTCTCGGCAACTGGGAAGCCCTGCGGCAAATGTTGCTGGCCAAGGTATCACAGGCTCCGGGCCATTGGAAATGCCAGTGCTCTTGCCTTTATAGTGTGGTTCCTCTGAGCATCTCTGGAGGATGGGGATGGGTACCTGGGCATTGCGCAGGGATCCCTCCCAGTTTTTCTGACAAATTTCAAACTGGTCGAGCTGGCATCCTTCCAATACACCCTTGCCCATGGGACCCTCTCTGACTTTCTCACTTCTCCCAGGACCAGCAACCTTGTGCAAGACCATCAGTGCTGGAAAGTCAGACCTGCAGAGATTAATTAAAATAATAGCAATGGGAAGAGAAGCTGAGAGCTACAGTGATGGATGTTTGTGGAACACTTGCCCAGAGACCAAAGTGCTTTGAGTGTTCAGTGATGTTTGTTTCCAGCCAAGGACCTGTGCAATAGTTAAACACACTTGATGCTCTGGTGATTAAGGAATCTGCTTCTGACATCTGGGTGCAAGTCCACTGCCAGGAGCTGTGATGCACCCAGTGCTGGTACCCTCTGCCCATTGGGATTTGCATCTTGGAGCTGCCAGCGCCGGTCTGTCAAGGTTTGCTTCCACTGACAGCAAAGGGGGTTTATTTGCTTTAAATCCTAAACCTAAAGTAGTGTATTAACAGCATGGTAATGCATAGCTTTTGTGTCCAGTGCAAGCCAGGGGTTACATAAAACACAGATTAATGAGAATCAGCAAAACAGAGGAGCACATGGAGGGCTGCAGCGATGATGTCTTGGGGAGGGGGAGGCAGGAGGGAGCTGGCAGGTCCAGAGGGCGGCTGAGCGGATTCAGAGTGCTTCCTGGCAGGATTTGCTCCAGTTATTGTTCCGCAGTCCCGATTCAGGACATTTCCTGAGCCAGTGTTGCTGTGATCTGTGGTCTTTTGTTCCTGGGTGATGACAAGAAGTCAGAAGGGGGATCTGCAAATTTGACTGGAAATGGCTGGGGGTTTTGTTTGTTTGCTTGTTTGTTTGTTTTTAGATTACATACATCATCTCTGCACCTGCAAACAAGGAAACAAACCACAGGCCGGAAGATAAAGTAACAAGCAGTCATCCAAAGGAAAGGCATGCTTTCACCAGGTTGTAAATGAACATCCCCTGGCCCCTATGTGGCTTGTTTCTCCTCTCCCATCCCAAAAAGCAAGGTGATACTTGGGTTATGAAAGGCTGGGGATTGTCAGAAACCCCTTCCCACTTTTGTTCCTCAGTGATAGGTGGGAGATCAGTGCTTGTTTTCAGGGACCCCATGTCAAACCCAGAGCAGCAGTGCCCTAGTTCTGGGTAGATAAGTTCCCTCTTGCAGACTCCTCAGCCCAGAAACATTCAAAATGTGCTGAAGGGGCAGCAGGGACACTAAACCAAACCCCTCCTTTGCAGCTCCTCAGGGCAGAGCAGAAAAGACGAGCAAGAGAGGGAAAGCAACAGGTTTCTGGGCACCTGCCTCTGCTTGTGACCTTCCCTGGGAGAGCACGACTGCCTCGACAGCTCTCCCCTCCACCTTACGGGAAGATGCCTCCCACCCTGGGAGGAAGGCACAGCTGTACTCCAACCATCAATCATGTCCCGCCGGGAAGGGCTTGTATGGGTTGTGGGATTCCTGGTGGGGTTGCTTTTTTTCAAAGCCTCCTGCAATAACAGCAACCGTTGCTCAGCTTCCTTTCCAGATAACCTTTTTCCTGCTGCCCAACATGCTTATCTGCTGCAGACAGACTGGCAGGATGAACCGGAAAGCTGATACCTTATCTCTCCCTCTCAAGGAGCTCATTTAAGTGCTGGAATGTGTTGCGATGGTAAATGATTGTTAAAATCCAAGTAAGATACATGGACCTAAGGACAGGTCCTGCTGGGAGGCAGCATCTAGTCAAAAGAGAGACTTGTGGGACTACAGCCTTTCCGGGGTCTTCCGGTTTTTATCTGCCAAAAGATGCATCGCTTAAAACATAAAATATTTGTTTAAAATGAAAAAGTATAGACTGGGTTTCTGGCTAATCTGTAGGTTAATGCTGCAGGCTGCTCGCAGCTCCGCGAGGTTCACTGTGTCCCTTCGATATGGCTTTATCTGCATCTCAGTTTACACATTGGAGGGACTATACTTCTGTGGGTCAGTCTTGCAAGGGGTGCAGCGAGGGTTAACAGTCAGCATGTGATATCGCATCGCACATATTCCTTGCTCACACTTTAATCTGTACTGGTGTGGGAAGCAGTAAGATGCTAACACATCCATAAAGGTAAATAGGATTTGAGAGCTATCGGGCTAATTGAAATGAATGGGGCTCGGCTGCTCAGGCAGCCTTACACAACGAAGCGAGACCTCTCTGGGGACACAGAAGTCGAGCAGAGAGCTTCAGCACTGCACTTATTTCAGCCACTGCAAGTGGCAGCTACAGCAACAGCAATTGCAAATGCCGGGGTTTGAAAGCTGTCATGACAGAGGGGCCAGGGGAAACCACCGTGGCTGGGGTGATGTCCATAACAGCTGCTGAGGAGGGGCAAGACAGGCTTATTTTGGTTCTGTCCTGGGTGGAAAAATAGATGGCGGTGCTGGGTGCCAGCCTGGAGCATGCTGCCAGCAAAAGCAGGGGTGCTCTCCCTCCCGATCGGCAACTGTCTCAGTGCACCCAGGGCACAGGGTGGGCAAAAGGGGAGCGGGGCCAAGCAAAACCACAGAGAAGCAACCCCATGCCAGTGGGTGTGTCTGGATCCCAGTGCACAGACCAGTGAGCAATGGGAGCTCACATTGCATGTGAGGTCCCTGCACCTCCCCTGCCCTGCCAGCACTGCCAAGGGCCTGGCTCAGTCTTGGGGATGGCTCTTGCTGCTCCAGCTGCTCTTGCACAGTAGTTGCTAGAGAAACTGCGTGTTGGCAATGCATGCTGCTACCACGGGCTGCTGCATCTGAAAGTTAATCTGTTCCACATCACCGACTACTTTTCCATAGCGATGCATAAGGAATTGCCATCCCAGAGCAGACCTCAGCATGTCTGTGTGACGATGCCCAGTGCTTCAATGGAAACACAGGTGACCCTGCGGCAGCCAGAATGGGACAATGTGCTTTCTGGGAGGTCTGCTCCAGTCCTGTGCTAGCTAGGAGCTGACCCATCCCCTGAGGCCTATCATCCCCTGTAAAACTCTTGAAATTAGACATTGCGATGTGCGTGTCTGCAGGATCCTTCCAAGTCTCTTTGCATCTTACAAGGACCTTGGCGATGTGATTTGATTATGCTGATGGGGAATGGGGCTGGTATAGCCACTATGCCCTGACACAGCTGTTCAGTGCTGTGTGTCTCTGCCCCAGCCCTCCTTGCTTACTTCCTTTAGGGCAGGTCTCGTGTTTTGGGGATGTTGCAGCTCCAGTCCTTGCCCTGCATCCCTGCTGGGTGCAGTGACTGTCAGCATGGGGCTGGGGTGCCCTGCAGAGAGAGCGAGGCCCGAAGGTGCCCAGCTCTGGCTGCAGCCCCCACCCAGCTTAGCAGTTGTCCCTGTCTGTAAAAAGTAGGAACGGGGGGGATCCATCTGAGCCTCTCGGCGTCTGTGTCTTGTGATCCTGAAACCCAAGAGCCCCCCCTGACTCAGCAGGTTATTAATAACCCCCTGGCAGCGCCTGCCAGCCCTGGCATTGCCTGTCTCTCCTCCACGGCAAGGCGAGATGAGACACACACCCTGGGCAAGGACACGGGCTCCTTCCCGCTGCCCCCCACACCCCATCCCCAGCCACAGGGCTGGACAGAGGTGGTGTGAGGCTTGTGGAGAGCTCTGGAGAGACCCAGAGGCCCCTACACCTCCTGCCAGCACAGGAGATGCTCCTGGTGCTGCTAAAATTAGCCTCATTGCACCCTCGTCCCAGGTCCTTTGTTTTCTTGCACCTAAAATCAGCCCTGGGCCAGGCTGAAGGGCAAGGGAGTTGGGCTTCATGGACTGTAACATCAGTACCGCCGCCTGCCCCTTCCCTGGGATGGGACATGCTGGGTGTCCCCAGGTTGCCGCAGACCCCAGTGACACCTGGCTCCCGCGTCCATTTGGACAGGGTGGGGTCTGCCAGCCACCAGGTTTCCTTCTGTCTCTGCTGAACCTCTGGTCACAGCCTTTGCCTGCACTCCTCTTCACAGGTTTGCAAGGGCACAACAGAGGAGCCACAGGTCCCCTGGAGACCCCGCTGCTATGCTTGGGACCGGGGCAGTAAAGAAGAGCACATTCAGCAAAACTGTGGCGACAATACCATCTGGGTTTGGGCTATTCCAGGGGGAGTGCAGAGGCTGCAAGCAGCCTTCTGGGGATCCCTGAGCACTGGGGATCACTGCGAGCCCTGGGGCACACAAACCAGAGCTGCTCAGGTCTCCTCTTGCCTGAGGTGGGCTGCAACACACCCACATCTCTGACATGTTATTAAAAAACCAACACTGGCCCCAGAGGGCTCAGTGAAGCTGCTAGGTGATTCGGCATGAGCATGAGCCAGGCTGTGTTTACTAGGGCTGGTGCTCATTAGCCAGGTTCATTAGCACTCCCTGGGTAGGTTTTAAATAGCAAAGCGGGAGCTGCCCTCCAGGTCTGGGGCAGCCCTGGCTGCAGCTGGAGCACTTTTCCTTTTCCTTCCCTCCTGCTTTAGTTCTTCCTTCTCTCCTCACCGACTTCTGCAGGCTGCAACGTGTAGAGGTGGAGGCTTTGCTCCCGCTATCATAAATCCCCTGGCATTAGAAGTAGTGACCCAAACTCCTCTGATCACCCCCAAGAAGGCTGTGTCTTCTGCAGCCCATGGGCAGAGCTGGAGCTCTTTGCTGAGCCCTGGGGAAGCTCCCAGAGCCTTGACAGCTCCATCCATGGTTTGTTACCTTCCCAGTCTTCCTCCTCTCTTGCTCTCCCGCCGAGGTCAGCATGCAGACTTGTCCCTGCTCTTGATGGGGACCAGAGTTTGGGAAGGGGACTGGAGCCAGGGAAGGGGACAGCACTAACCTCTGCACCTGTACTCTGGGCTGCCCCAGCACCTTGGCTCCGCTTGGTGTCCCGAGACAGGGCACCTGGCCTCCCTGCCATTGATGTGGCTGTTTCCCTCCTGCTGTGCCCCATCATGAGGCCATGTGGATGGAAAAGGGAACTTCGCTGCAGCGTGGATTCATTTCATCTCTCCCTATTGCTCTTTCACCTCCTTGTCCTTCCTCATTTCCCTCCCAGAGCTCTCCCCCTGTTTTCCCTTCCTCTCCGGCTTTCTCACCCCCATTTCCCATCGCCTCCTCTACACCCCTGTCCTCCCCCATCTCGGCCCTGCAGCGGGTGAAGGGCTTCAGCCCACAGCACGAGCACCCACTCGACGCCGCGGCCTCTCAGCACCAGCAGCGGGTGCAGGACCACCGCAACCGCAGATAAGCCGAGCAGGCTCTTTGCCCCCGGGGGAGAGATGCAGGGGACGGGGCTGGCTGCTGCCCGACCCCTGCCGGCGGGGTGCAGCCCCCCGGGGCCGCACGGTGCCTGGCAGCCCCGGGGCTGGGGCCGCAGCCCGCCCGCCGCCGCCTCCCAGCCTGGATTTGTCGCTCCCTCTAGTGGGGACGCGGGAAGATGTCGCCTCCGCCCGGGATCCCGGCCCCGGGAGGGCGGCCCGGAGCCCCAGCCCCTCGGACAGCGGCGCCCCGGGCCGCGGTGCACCCCATGCCCGTGTTACAGCCCTGGGGAGCGGGGCCCCTCGCCCCGCACGCCAGGGGAGCCCCCCCTGAAGCTGCACCCCGCGCCCGGTGGCTGCCCCGAGGGACGCGGCGCGGGCAGCCAAGGGTCTGCGGTGCCTGGACCCCCGGGGGCTGAGGCTGCGGTAGTGAGCGCCCACTGAAATACTGAGGAATTGTGTTAATAATTAAAGAAGAGACTGAACTCCAAAGGGACTTGGTGTGATCTCATGAGACAGAAGGGATAAATCCAGTCGTGAGAAAAAAATGCTCCCTCAAGCATAGCATTATTTTATAAATTCTCCAAGAAAAAGGGAATGCTGCAGCTCTGGAGATGTTCCAAACCACAGCCTTTGCTTGAGGGCTCTGGAAGTGAATCCTGCAGCCCCTGTTAATTGCAAGTTACATTTCTGTCTCTGCACATGAGCAGGATTCACAGGCTGGCTGGGCTGTGATCATCCTGTCGCAGATCAAAGTCAAGCTTGTCAGGGACAGCGAGAGTCTGCTTGCTTGCTCTCCCAAAATCACTACTTCTCATCAGCTTCATCGTTCCCTTTGGCAGGGTGAAGCAAGATACTTTTGAACTGTGAAACAACAGCTGTCTCGCAACACATGGAGTGGAGGGATCGGATGGGTGTGATTGGAGGCTGGAACCCTGAACCCAAACACGTCTGTGAGTTCACATTCCTGCCACATCTGTGGTCATTACAAGGGTTTCAAGGTAGCAAAAAAAATATTTATATGTTAGTTTAAACCTGGACTGTATATGCGGCATTGCAAAATCAATTACTTTTAAGTACCTTAAAACCCTTTCAATAAATTTGGGGAAAGTATGGATTTGCCTATCCTCTTTTCCATTTTGGGGAGGTTCCCCCCATCTTTGTCAATGCAGGTCTTGTGACTAACTCCAGCCTCAAATATTTGGCTGAGTTTGTCCCCAAAGTAGGCTGCTGTTTTCACGATGGGATGTACTAGAGTGAATGAAATGGTGTTTTCAAAGGAGAGTGGGGTTTGTTGCTAAAATATCCGGATCAGCTTTGCATGGGTTTGTCTGTAGTGTTGTTTGGGATAATTGCTGATCTTCAGATTTAGAGTGAAATAAGGCTGTTGTACCTACTATGATTTACTGTGTACCTACTATGATTTACTATGTACTTACTATGATGTACCTACCTATGATTTGCCTACTCCAGCGGTCTGCCTATGAATTGCTATGAAGTCAGACAGGCTGATCTAACATAGGCATGGGCTGCCTTTCTCAGAAATATTCCATGTGGTTCGAGATACAGCTTCTAGGACCCTATGTCATATAACTGGGTTCCCTTATTTGTCTTGATTTTTTTTTTCCTTAGGCCTTTGAAAAAGGGGGCTTTGACAGAGCAAACAAAGGTGCTAGCTACAAAAGCAGATGCTCCTAACGGTGTTTTTTCGTGTGTTCTGGGAGGCAGTATTGCATTGAAAAAATAGCTCTTCACCTGGAAAAACTTTAGTACTTGCCCCTCTGCCTCCCTGTTTTCTCCTCTTTTCTGAGTGTGCTGAAAACTCAGCATGTCACCAACAGCCTCTGGAGTCTTTTGAAGAACACAAACTGTCACGTTATGAGAAAGATGCAAAGTGCTGCTTGAATTTTTCTTGAACCCCTTGCTATTTAGGCATCCAAGGCTGTATAAAGGCTTCCAAGTGGATGTAGTAAGAAAGAGCTTGGGCTTTAAAAGCTGCTCTTATTAGCTTCTGAACAGCACAGCCAATGGAAAAATCACCAAGGCAGGATGAGCAGAAGCAGTGGTCTTGTTTTGCAGTTAAAAAAAGTTAAAACACAGGGTTTTTTTGCAGTTAAAACACAAGGAAAAACTAAAGTCATGGCTGATGAAGTGTCTCCAAAATACTTGCAGTATCAGACAACTGGTACTTGGTTCTCATTGCAAACAAAGCTGAGCGCTAAAGCCAGCTGAAAGCAATTCGCTTCTTATTGGAAGAATAGTTTCTTCCTTTTAATCAGCTCTGGTTTAAATTATTTCCTTTTCTAGTGCCTTAAATAGTCATTTTGGTTTGTCCTTCAGGCAGCCAGCATTCGCTCACGAAGAATGGTGTGGGTCTGCAGACTTTAAAAGGACAAACAATAATCTGGCAAACAGAAATACTTCAATGGCATCTCGTTTTTATACAGAGCCTGCAACTCCCATGGGCTGCAAAGGAATAAAGAAAAGAAATGGCCGCTATCTGACCCAGCAGCTACAAGGAGCAATAACTAACTACTTGAATCTGCTCTCATTTGGGAAATTGGGGGGCAGGGGAAAAAATAGCAAACAAGCCCGCAGCTGCGGGCACCCAGTCTCCTCTGCTGTACGAAGGAACTGGTGGCTTTGTCCTGCCTCGATGGTGAAACTTGGTGGACAGTGAGAATGGGACCATCTTAACTAAAGCCCTTTTTTCTTACACCTGCTTGTAAAGTAAATCTTTGTATATATATAATGATTCAGCAATCTCAAGGCCAGAGATGGATTCAATACCCTGTGAACTGGTCAGCTATTCAACAAATGCTGGGGGAAAAAAACTAAGAGACTCTACAAACTGTCTCTGAGAGCAGAGCTATCACAATTGCATTGCAAGACACCAGATACTTAAAGCAGATGCACAAAGGGGATCATGCCATGAGTTTGTGAGAGTGAGTGTAGTATTGCAGTCTTTGCTTTCCCAGATCACATTTAACCCAGTCTGGGGTAAAAGCCAAGACTCCCGGGTTTTCATCTTTTCCCATTCTTAGTATTTCATACTCCGTTTCAGCTTAGAAAGGTCAGAGGCTTCAGCTTCCCTCATCATAACCACCTCTTTATTTTTCTCAAAAACAAGTTTATGAAAACATCTCTATTGATATTAGATATCAATATAGATAAAATATATAATATATATAAATACTATAAACTAAAATAAAATAAGGGGGGTGGGAGTGAAATAAACCTTTTATATTTGAGACCCAATGTCCCTCTGTTCTATTAGAAGTCTAGCTTTCAAAGAATTTCTTTATATTTGGATAACACAACATCATACATGGGATTACAGAGAACTGCCAGGGCTACTTATGTCTTCTCTTCCACCTCATATGTGACAGCTCAACTCTACTGATGCTCTTACTGACTGGGTTTTGAGTTCGAAGGCCCTGTTCACTTAGTTGCAGGCTTGAATTTCTCTGTAGCTGTCTCAGATGAGCTAATGAAGTCAGTGCAGGCATGAGGCATTCTTGATTTAGACACAACTGAATCTGAAACTGATTTTCATGTTTCAGGGCACAAATCAGCTCCTACCTCATGGGATTAGAAAGCATATTCTCTCATGGACAGGTTACTCCATGACCACCTCATGTTTCTTCTGCAGCAGCTGATGCTGGCTGAGATAGATGGAAAACTAGGACTGTGGCCTGACCCAGCAAGGTAAATGTGTACTTTGTGTGGGCTGAATGGCTTCTGGATGGGGAACTGAGTAGGATCACTTTGTTTTTTCCAAAGGGATTGTGGAGTTTTGTGAACGGCTGTGAGGGCAGTAAGGCCCTGTCTCATGCTACAGGCTGCTGTTTACAGCTGAGCGAAGTGCTACCAAAATGGCACAGGAGCATTTAGCCTTCAGTTGGCTCTACTGTAAATCACCTTGCATGATGCAAGGTCAGGGATTTATAGATTCAGAGCAAATTTTTGTAGAAGCTGTAGAATATAATAGTAATTCTATTATTTCTAGCAAGCCTTAGACCACAAGATATTTCTGTAAATGCTAATTCTATACTAGAGCTGTAAGCCCTCTGCGATGGTTACTTTCTGTTTGACAGGATTCGTCATTAGTGGAAGGATGAAGCACATAGCAGGGTTCTGCTCTCACTTGTAATTAATCCTGGGAAGAGGAAACAGGACTCTTCCTGCTCCAAGTGAGTTTGACTCTCTTGTCCATAGGATAATTTGCTCTCTGAAACAGATCAAAAATCAGAGTGGGTGAGCAGTCCTTTCAGAATGGATCCTGCACAGAGTTGTGCATTGAACTTCATCCAGGTGAAGACTGTTCATCAGTCTCTGCCCAAATCTCTTCTCGCTGTCAACGCTCCTCCCTCACAGTGTTGTGGGTCTAATCCCACCGTCTCTCATCTTACACCAGTTGTTTTGGTTTATACACAGGCAGGCAAAAGATGGTGCAGGTCATTTGAAGAGCAGCACAGGAACTGATCACCTTTTGCCAAGGTCTGGTGGTGTCCCCATGTACCAGGCTGCAGTGGAGCCATGCTCTTCCCTTTGGTGGTGGGGACAGACTGTGTCCTTTCACTGTTGAGATCATGCCCAGTTTTGAACAGTGAGATGAAGAGAAGCCCAGCCCCACCACAGCCCTGAGCCATAACACTTGCAAAGCTCCATAAACTTGGCCTTGGCACACTGCTGGGAGCAGGTGGAAAAGCCATGAGTTTGTGGGGACTGCAGTGTACACACCTGGTAATGCATGTAGGCTTGGCCTTCATTTGTTTACTTTGGCCTTTTGATCTCCACAACAGGTTGCATTAGTTTTGTCTTTAATTGGCACATGTGTATTCCCTTGGCCTTGGGTTGTTGCCTTGGAGATGCACAAGAGACCTTGGAAGAACTGCTTATTACAGCAGCAGGTGTGCATAACGCTGACCTGGACAAGCCTGTGTGAGTCACCTGCTGATGGTGTGGGTTGTAGGTGGCTGCATGAGTCACTGAAATTGAGGGGATCCCACACT
Organism: Falco peregrinus; assembly: GCF_023634155.1. Classification (NCBI taxonomy): domain Eukaryota; kingdom Metazoa; phylum Chordata; class Aves; order Falconiformes; family Falconidae; genus Falco; species Falco peregrinus. The sequence continues at coordinate 50,099,030 of NC_073721.1, read as the reverse complement.
GCCTGATCAAAGCTGCCAAAGGGCAGCTTTAATGCCTTCGGGTGCTTGTTACTGTGCATCAACAGCGTGTGGGACAAGATGGTTCACTCTCGCCTTCCTGCTCAGCTGACGTGAGATGGCACGGTGCTGCGGAGTAGGGTGGCTGAATGTGAAAAGCAGCAGCCCGAATCAGAGGCACTCTTTGGAAATCTGACTGACCCGTAGTTTCTCTCATGGAGGACAGTGAGGTTTGTACAGGCAGGAAGCAAATTAGAAGAGCTATTTGTGTGTGTGCGCATGTGTGTACTTGACCGATGAGAAAAGAAAAACTAAATATGCCAGATTAATGCCCCAGCTGCCCAGTGAGTCGGTGTAAGTAGGAGTTTGCTAATGTCAGGAACGAGGGGGGGCTCCTCCATGCGAGAGGCTATAAGGAGGGACATGGAGGGCACGGGCGTGCTGGCTCTTAGACAGAAAAAACATGCAGGAAAGTTGAGATGAGACACCAAAGGGGCAGGAGTAGAGTGTAATACTTTGATATCCAGAAAAGGAGGGGATCTGACAACCAGATGATGGTTTTCAGCAGTGCTGGTGTGTCTCTTGGTAGCTCAGTGCCTGGCAACTTCGATAGCAGCACAGATCAACTGTAGGAACATCCCATATGGTCCAGAAAGCTGTTCGTGCATTTCCTCCCTCTGCATTACTCTTGATGACTGCTTGAGATCAGACACATCCCTCATGAGCCTCGATCCAGGTGCTGGGCCTTATGCTGTTCTTGTAACCTGGGGAGAGGTGGGGGCTGTTCCTCCCGAGGCACCAGGGAAATGTGCTGCAAAATCCCTGTAAAGCCACCTTCCCTTCAGGGCAAGGGCATGCAGGGTGACCGCACATGGCTGGTGACCCATGAGCAAGCTGAAGAGTGCATTTGCAGGAAGCCAGCTATTGCCCAGGTGCTTGTCCCACACATATATTATACACATACACACGTATATATTATGTGTATGTGTGCACGCCATTTTTGCAAACTGCTGCACAGTCCCTACGAGATAAATGCATGCATAGCTGCAGTCTGGCCTTTCATCACAAAATGCAAAATGTCACGCTGACAGACACTGGTGTGAGTCTGCAAGGGGACAGGGAAGGAGAATTAGAGGGAGACTGGCCTGGCCTCCAGTGTAAGGAGACCACATCTCCCAAGCTAGCAGAGATCCTCTGGGCAGAGGAACTGCACTTCACAGCAACTTCTACAACACCACCTGTGGTGCCAATTTCTTGCTGGGAATGTGGCTCTCATTTTCCCTGAAGCTCTTTTTGGATCCGTTTTGCCCGGCGAGGTTACTTGCGTTTTATGGCTTGGTAGAGTTTTTTGGGACAGGAGCGACTGCCTTGCTCTACTGCATTCACTTCCATAATCGTTAACGAGAGAACAAATTAAAGGGTATTTCTGGACTGAAGTCCTTCCAAGGGGCAGCTCCTCCGGACTGCCTTTGGACCCGCTGCCCGAGCCCATGGAGGGGCGCAGGGAGCCTTCACTGGTACCTCCTGGTTCCGCTGGTCACCCCACGGGCCCACCACACCACAGGGGGCAAAATCCTGAGGGAAAAGCCCCTGGGAGGAGCCCCCCCTGCGCGGTGGCAGGAGCTGGGGAGGCTGCAGGAGGATGAACCCCGCAGCCGTGAGCTCGGCGTCTCCCTCAGCGCCGAGCGCGGCGCCTCTGGGCTGGCGGGAGCCGGGCTGCGCTGCCCGCCCAGCCCCGACGCCTGCGTGAGGGGCCGGCCACCCCGCCTCGGCGCTCTCGGGGAACATCCTCCCCCGGGGCTGGCCGGGCGCCTGCTGCGGCCCGTGGGGTGCGGGGAGAGAGGGGCTGGGGCTGGAGGCAGCCGCCATGGCCGCGGCTCTGCCTCTTGGCTCCGCATCCCCCTCCTCCCCGCTCCATCTTAGGCCGGCCCTGCGGCGCCGGCGGGGCCCTGCAGGCGGCGCTGTGCGGAGGGCGGCGGCGCGGCGCCCTCCCGCGCGGGATTGACAGGCCGGGCCGGGGGAGGAGGGGGAGGAGGAGGAGGAGGAGGGAGCGGCAGCGAGAACCCGTATCGCCCCGCAGCCCGCCGCCGCCGCCGCGCAATCCGCCGCCATCCGCCGCGCCCCGCGCCCATCGCCCCTCCGCACCCGGCTCCCCAGGCACTCCCGGCTCCCCGCCACCACCACAGGTGGGTATCGGGGGCCGGCGGCGGCGGCGGCCGCGGATATTTGGGGCGGTGAGTGGGGCCGGGGGGGAGGAGGAGGAAGGGGAGGGAGAGGGAAGGTGGGACGAGGCAGCCCTAAAATGGAGCCGGAGCCAGCGGCTGCCTGCGGCTGCAGCACCCCGCGGCCTCCCGGCTCGGCCCAGCGCGGGGGGAGGAGGCGGCGGCGCGGCCCAGGCGGGTCCCCCGGGCCGGGGGCCTGGCGGTGGGGGGCCGGAGGGGCCTGTGGGGGTGGGCCCCCCCTCCCTGGCTGCCGTAGCCGCCTGTGTTTATTGTGCGCCCCCCCGCCCGCCGCGGGGATGGAGGCGCGGGGGCCCTGGCGGGGCCCGTCCCCGGTGAGGGCCGCGCCAAGGCCCGCGGGGGGCTGGCGGGGGCCGCCCGGGCCCGTTGTCCGGCCTCATGCCCGGGGGGGGCGGCGGGTGGGTGCCCCCGTGTGCGGCGGGGCTGGAGCCGCTCCCGCTCCCTGGCGGGGTGCAGCCCGGGCCGGGGGGCGCAGGGGGGAGCTCCCCGCCGCAAAGGCAGGTTGTTTTTCTTCAGCGTCTGGAGTGTGACACAAAGATATTTTTGTCGCGCCGTGTGTGTGTGGCTGAGGAAAACAAGGGGGGGGGGGCATCCAGAAGGCTCGGCCGGTTTGTTATTGTGCGGGAGCCTACAAAGGGGCTGCTGGGGCTGAACTGCGGCTTGGGGCGGGGGGCGGCTGCGGGGGCGGGGGGGCGGGATGGAGTTGGTGTGCTTCGGTGCTGGGCCGGCTTGTTAGGTAGGTTGGAAAAGCTGGTTGTGTTTTGTTTGTGTGTTTTGGTGAGGAAGGAGTTTTTCATCTCTGTGGGAGCAGCTGCGCTGGCAGGCTGGGGAAGGGCTAATGCGGGTCCTGGGACACAGTGCTGGGCAGTTTCGCCGGGGGGGTGGGTGGTGTGGGGGTGTTGGGGGTGAACTAGGAGGGGGTTTTCGTTAAGGTGGTGACAAAAAGCCACTCGTCCCCCCCCTCCCCCGGTCAGAGCTGGCAAAAGGGGTTTGAATGAGCTAGGAGTCGTGGGGCTTGTTAGGAAACTTGGTTTGGTTTGGTTCCGTCTCCTGAACTTGCAAAGAGTGAGAGATGGTTTTGAGTATCAACTCATCAAATATGTATATATTGATGTTATTGGCGTTTGGGGTGGTAACATATGATAAACGTTTAGGACTTTAGTAATTTTGTATCTTTCTAAGCACAGGTATCAAGTATAAGCATATTGCAGTGTCTGCATCATCTGCTGTAGTCTGCTGAGGAGGGGGTGGCATCCTGCCCCTTCCAGGGCTGAACCAGGACTGGTTTGTAGTGGAACTTCTGTTTGTGTTAAGCCTTGTCTTACAGATGTACCTGGGGCCCCCACTGGAACGGGCCCTTTCAGAAATAGCTGGTCCCTGTCTTAGGGAGCCCAAGTTTGGAGAATCGACTCCTCATGAGTAGATTTCTCTGATGTAAACTGGTGAGGATGTTACTTTTGGACCTGCCTTTTCCACGTTCACTTGGCACTGGGGTTAGTTAAACCCAAGAGCCCTAAAATCTACTGCTGTGGGTCATGGGCTGGAGAGTAAAGTCACCTGGAAGAGCTGGGGAGGCTGATAACCAGATTCTGGAAGTGGAATTCAAAGAGGGGGTAGAAAGTGGAGGTTTTGGGCTGACTTCTCTCTGTAGAGTTGGAATGGCTACCTGCATTTTTCACTCCAAACGACATATTGTAAGTGGGCCTGGGTTTTATCAGGAGCACATCTGGGGTCCCTGATATCTTCGTAGGTTCATCATGGGTGATGCTACTTCTTTCAGGACTGTGGCCTAAGGTTTTTCCCAGTTAGCAGAGTCTGGTTTTGCGGTATGATAAACAAGACCTCACCCATATGACCTCATTGAAGTGTTCTACTATTTTTCTCACAGGTAAAAAGTTCAGATTAAAAAATCAAGACAAATAGCAAATGCTGTTTGAGATTGCTGCTTTGTTTGTGTGTAGTTTTGTTGAACACGTGTTTCTCTAAGCCAGTATGAGTACATCTGCTGTTAGCAGTGTTTTGGGTTTGTGCTTAATTTGATATGTATTTTGAATAGAAGTTGGTTTCTTTTTTTTTTTTTTTTTGTTGGGCTGGTCTGCTTTTTTGTGTGGCTTGAGTAGACTGGATTTTAGAACTCTTTCAGCAGTCTTCACTGATAAAAGATATTTCTACATGACTTGAGCGGATACCTTTTTTTTTAAAAAAAAGTAAACCACGAGTTTTATGTAGGTTTCCAAAGTTGTCGTTCTGTAGTGCCTTGGTGCCTTGTTTTTTCTAAATTCAGAGAAAAATTTTTATTTGGTTTTACAGTGCATTTTTTTATGAACTGTGGGCTTTTTTTCCTGTGTGTGCATGAGAGCGTAAAAGTGAAATTTTGCCAACTGGCTGAAGCTGCAAAAGTAAGTAAATAGTCCATACAAATGCTGGAAAGGAGATGCAGGGTTTAAAAGTATTTTAATTTGACTAAATGTGAGTAATGTTCCTAAATAATTTTTATAGAAATGATTTAACTTTGCAGTGACGTTTTAATAAAGCCTTTTATTAACGCTCTTTGTAAAAGGTAACTTCAAAGGCTAATTTACTTGAACAAACCCTTTCTAAAAGTAGGGGTGGCATTAGAGTCCATATTTGTCTTACGCATCTGAGTGATGCTATAAAGACAAACAATCCTTAGTCCTCCTGTGTGTGGCACTGATGCTGTTGCGTAGCACCTGATACCCATACCGTATCCTCCTCATCCTGCAGGGTATTGCATCTGAGGTGTAACGGGGGAATATGAGAACCATGGTTTTGGCATGTCTGGTAGTGCCTCCAGTTTGCCTGAGCTGTACAGTACAGAGCCTGTTAGAGCACCCATTACAGAATTACCTGACTGTTCAAGATTCAAAAGTGTTGGCTGCTCAAGGCCTTCATTGTACTTAACTATTTGAAAGTATTTAAGGGCGAGCCAGGCTAACTTTTAAGTGTTCCTGCATTGAAAATAATAGTAAGCCATTTCTTTATTTTCTTGTAGAATGATAGGATGTACAAAGAGGTTTTTTCTATAGTGGCATTTTCAGTTGTAGTTGTGTGTTTTATTGTTGTAGGAATAGAAGCAATATGAACACGAGAAACTTACTGAATGAAGGATGGTAACTTTAGGGGAGGGAGGGAGAGGGCTGGACCTCTCACCCCAGCTCCTTTACTAGATTCCTTATTTATTCTGCAGGTTGGCAGTGGGGCTGTTGTCTCAGTGGGCCTTGCTCTTCAGCTAATTGTGCCTTGTAAGTGGGTTTTGTTTTTCAGTTGGCACTGACTCATTCTCCTAATAGGTCGATAATTTCATAGCTCTTTATCACTAGTTTGTCATTTGGAACAGAAGAAATACTGTCAGGTATCAGACAATGAGGTGAAAGCACAGTGAACAGGTAAAGGCTGAGGAGGTGCAGCTTGCTACTTTGCAGAACATCTTTTTCTAACTGCTGACATTAAGTGACTTTCATGACAATGTGCTCCTGAAAAGCATTCTCTGAAGGGGGTTTTGCACACACATGCAAAACCCATCTAGTTTGGTTGAAGGGTTGTTCACAGGAAGAAAAAATGGGGCTAAAGCAGATGGTATTACAATGTTAAGCCTCACTGAAATGTAGCTTGGACTGATTTTTAGTTTGTAACTTGTACTACTAGTACTCAGGAAGTTCTCTGCGTGCACATGTGTGTCCTGTGCAGAACTAACTAAGAAACTTGAGGTTGAGCCATTTATTTTGGAGCAGAGCTGTTTGGATGTGTATAGCTGAAAATCCTGATACAGTTTTTTTGTTATTATTTTTCGGTCTGGGAGGATTGGAACCATAATTGAAGTGAACTGGAGGTTGGTCTCTATTTACCTCTGGCATTGATTGGTTGTGAAGCTGCTTGACTTGCAGTGCAGTGGGATCTGTGAGGACAGAAGGTGGTTTTGAGGTGTTAAAAGGCATATGTGCCGTTCTGCAGGAGGTCTTTGTACTTACAGCCAAAACGCAGTGTCTGTATTTTGGTTCTGAACACCTCAGTTTCCAGGAAAGTACTGGTAAACCGGAAGGGGCGAGAGAGTTCAAAGTTACATCTTTAAGAGACTATGGGTATTAATTTGTGGAGAACTGGTGAAACCTATCATACCTTGAGTGAAAGGGAAGAGGGTAGTAAACAAGCAAAAGTGAAAGAGGAGCTGAAGGTGAGCCAGTCTGAAGTGCAGAGAAATACAGGAAAAATACCAGGCAGAAAGCGAGGACTTGCTAACAGCACCCTGGGATCCGGCCCAAGAGGACCACTGTGTTGGACTGTAGTACTTCAGATGTTCACAGGGCTTCAGTTAGCTGTTGGGAACATCCTCGGTAGCCTTTGTATTTCACGGTAGCCTTTGTATTTCACGTGAGTAGCACTTAAGAGGGGTAAACTGTGTACTATTTGCAGAGTTAGCACCCTGATGGAAGAGATTTGGTGGAGAAATCCTCCTTGGGTAGCTGTTGAGACATTTTAGACAGGAATTGTAGTGATGGTGCTGCAGGGAGTGAATAGAGACAGGTTTGAAGAGTTTGCATGGGGACTTTGCCTCCCCCAGGCACTTCTTGTGTGGGAATATGGTGATTTTTTTGGAAGAGTTCTGCTGTGGGGTAGGTTCTTCAACTGTTCCTACCTGTATGTGGGCTGGGAGCCCGTACAAAAGCCTTGAGTGCTCTTGTTCAGAGTTTGGAGTGGGCTGTGAAGCAGGCAGGGGAGTAGGGAGGTGCTCAAGAAACCTCTCCAGCTTCTTCGTGGCTGGAATAGTATGAAGTATGGTTTTATCTTTTACTGAAATAACCAAAAAATCAAGCTCCCACCTAGCAGTTGAAACTTCGCAGACCGTCACTTAGCAAATTCATGAGATCTGAATGTTATTATGTTGTTTGTCTTCTGCATCTGAGCAAAATGTTGGCTTTAGTGGTGCCTGTGATCCTGTTGCAGTGAAAACGGTGTATGGGATGGTTCATTTAGGAGGTGATCGTGGCATTCCCCGTCCCAGCATGCAGACCTGTTCCTCCAGAACGCCTCTGAAGCAGGGCTTCTTCATGCTGCTGCTGGCCCCACAGCGTTAGGAGGGTGGTGTGATTCAGAGGGTGGTTTCCAGCTCCAGCAAGCGGGAGATGAAGGGTCTGTTTCTTGCTCTGCCACTCAGCATGGCTGCAGAGTCCTGTGGTATCATTTTCCTATTTGCAAAATAGAAGTGATGATGCTTACACACCTTGTCAGTTACCCACTGTAAATATCTATGTAAATTAAAGCATCTGTGAAATGTTTTCACTTCCTGTCTAGTCCAGATGTCCTGTGCATAGTCTGAGTTTTTTAGCTCTCCAGAAAAGCTAAAGCTACCTAAAGCTCTCTAAAGCTCCTTTCTTCAGAATACTGAATCACACCGCATGTAACATGGTTTCTTGCCACCCTTGTGCCTGTGTCTTTTTCCCATCAGATTCCTGTTAGCATCCTTGGCATTCATGTGTAGCGCAAATGGCTGCTATGAATAGGCTTCCTGTAAGAAGAATTGCTGTGCAATGCTGCATTGCCCTAGTGTTGTTGAAATTGAGGAACCTAGAGGAATACTTCCTTGGAAGCTTCAGCATCTGCAGTGTTTATGAACTGCAGGCTTGTCTGAAGTGCTTGTAATCTTCCTAATGGTTTGAACCGGCTGTGTCGGTCTTGGTGGCTGTGGGAAATCGGAGAAATCTGGTAGAGAATGATGTATTCAGCTCTTGCCAGGGCAGCTTTGTACCCTGCAGTGTGTGTGCTGGTGCTGGCCTGTCTGGCTGTAAAGGTGCCTGCTGGAGGAGCTCCCATCAGCGCCTTGGGGAGGAACAGGACGTGAGGGTTCTGCTCTGCAGGGGTGTACAGGAACCTCTCCCTTCTGTGTGCAGTGAGGGATTGGCATTTGCTGATTAGTATCATTGGGTTTTGTCTCTAGTCTTTTGCTTCATAAAGGTAACCTTCTGTGCGTAACTGTCATGGTTTAACACCAGCTGGTAACTAAGTGCCATGCTGCTTGCTCGCTCCCCCCCTCACCCAGAGGGTTGGGGAGGAGAACTGGAAAGGAATGTAAAACTCAGGGGCTGAGATAAGAACGATTTAATAGTTGAAATAAAAAACTCAATAATAATAAAAATTTTAACAGTTATAATGAAAAGGAAGGAGAAAGGGAGAAGAACAAAATCTAAAGGGAAGGGAGAAAACAAGTGGTGCACAATATAATTGCTCCCCAGCCAGTCCCTGAGCAACGATCAGCAGGCCCCTGTTTGTATTCTGTGATGTCCCATGGTATGGAATACCTCTTTGGCTAGTTCAGGTCAGCTCTCCTGGCTGTATCCCCTCCCCATTTCTTGTGTCCCTCCAGCCTTCTGGCTAGCAAGGCTTGAGAAACCAAAAAGTCCCTGACATTACCTAGCAGCAACTGAAAACATCAGTGTGTCATTGACATTGTTCTCACACCAAATCCAAAACGCAATACTGCAACAGCTACTAAGAAGAAATTTAACTCTATCCCAGCCAAAATCAGGGCAATAACCTGAGTAGGGGCTGAGGCTCTGAAGTCAGTCAGCAGACAGCCAGAGAATGTGGAGCAGTGTTACCAAAGCCCCAATCTGGTAGTGAGGTTCATTTGCACAAGGTAAACGCCCACCTCCCGATTGCAGTGTGATCCTTCCTGAGACTGCAGAGAAAACAGAGCTGCTTACTCAACAGCTGATGGCATTTGTGTGGAAAGAATCGTATCTATTCCTGAAAAAAGAACTGTTAACCCGAAAGACTGCAAGCTTTGCTCTGATTTCATTTTTTGGAGCTGTGACATCTCTGATGTCCTCTCGACTTGTTTGCTCCAAAAACTACGTTTATTGCCAAGAGATGGAGTAAGTTGCTGAGCTTGGGACCAGGTGAAGGATTTGTGAAGTTTTAGTGACTTCACTGGAAGAATTTCTCTGGGCAGTCCTCAGAATCCATCTGTTCTCTGGCAGCAGTCAGTCATGGTCCTTCCGCTTCTTCTTCCCTGGCTGTGTAGGGCTCTCCAAGGTGAGCTGTGTCTAACAATTTGGAGACTTAGGTTTGGGTTCTGGATCTGGCAGCACAGGTGTTTCCGCTATGCAACTCTTGCTGTATCTCACCTGGGTTACGTGGGTATCATCACTGTGATGATTTTCAAAAGTCTGTGTGGCAGAAGTGTAGGACTAAGGGAATTTCACAACCGTAAAACACAGTGGTGGTCCTTTTAGTTGTCAGTGATGGAAGAATCTTTACCTTGCACTGGCCTGACAACAGTTTGCGCTTGTGTGGGTGCCTCCTGCCCTCTTGAGCCCCTCTGGAGCAGTGACAGGGTTAGGTCCGCTTTCTGTGCCAGTAGACAATCTCTTCCACTGGAAGAGGTTGTTCTAGACATGGTGGGTGCTGCTGTAATGCATTCCCTCCTCATTTGATGACTCTTTACAACTTGCTGCTTTGTGATCAAGAGCTACATTTTCTTTGAGGGTCTTGGTAGGGCAAGTTTAGGTGGCTGGGGGAGAAACCTGAGCTCTGGGACTTCTAATGCTGTCTGTGGTGTTAGCTGAGCAAACTGTTCCTCTACCTTATCCAGCCTGTAAAGTAGGACTGATAGTACTGGCCCTGTTACCCATCAGGAGATCCCGATGAGCTATGTGTGGTCTGTTACTGTTGCTTAGATACCCAAATGCCCAGTTTACCTTAAGTTAGTTGAACGTTGCCAGGAGCTTTTTGAACAGATTTTGCCAACAGAGCATTATACCAGTGATTTCTTTTGTATTTGGATTTAAACTGCTTGCTCATGATCAGCCTCTTGCTTTGGCATTGAGGGAACAAGGTGTATCCGCATATTCTCCATGGACATTCAGATCTCAGAGGAACCCGAGTGGGGCAGAGGGGAAGGCAGGAGGAACCCAAACAGGGCCGAGTGGAAGGCAGAATAACTTGGAGGCTGTAGGTAGTGTGCTTCAAGTCTGGGACTTGGTAGTGAAGGAGCCAGAGCGTAAGTACAACTCTAAGGGTAAAGATTCGCATTTAAATTATGCAGGCAGCTTGTGAAGATCACTAGGTCACTTCCTTTTCCTCTTACACTAGAGAGTTGGGGCCTGGATTTGTTGAGACCACAGGTGGTTCTTGCTAAACTGAGCTGCACTATCCTCTGTGAGTTTTGTCTCCAAAATGTGAAAAAGCAAATAATAGGCTTCTTTATTTCTATTGTGTCTTGCCACAGAAGTGTCTACAGGAGGCCACAGCTGCTGAGCCTGGCAAGGTTTATGTATAGGTGCATCAGAGTCAATTTGTGCTGGGTCTCGTCTCGTTTAAAACCTCTATGGCCTGGATGAGAGGGTAACAAGTGCCTTGTTGGTAGCTGGAGCTACCAAGTTGCTCCATGTGGGATACCTTGGTGCCTCTCTGCAGTAATTGGTCATTGATTCTGGAGGGATATGAATGACCTGTAGCGCTTCCTCTTGGGCTGGATACAGTTATTCCTTCCTGACAAGCTGGCACCAGCAGATCAGTTCCTTCTCTACAGCATGATGGGGCAGATGGGCAGAAAACTGTCTTTATTTCTTCAGAGGGCTGTTGAAGATGGACCCTCCTTTCAAGGACAGAATTAATTGCACATCTTGGGGTTTTTGCTGCTTGAAAAGGAGAGGGAGTTTCATGAGCACAGGATCTTGCGAGTACTTTCTGTGGGCTGCGGACCAGCTTTCTGACTGGATTTTTTTTGCTCTGTACCATAGTCTTGCATCCTCAGGATGAAGTATTTCTTTGTCTGCATCCTCAATTACTGGAGGTCAGGGCTCCTTTCCATGGTGTGGCATTGTCTGTCCAGCCCTTACAGAAAGGACCACAGAACTCGGTCATGTTTTTGTATGAATAAAATTGAGCTCTTCTCCAGACTCCAGTCTGCTTTATCTGTTTCACAGCAAGTTAAAATCCACCCTTTCTGGCTGCTCCTGCCTGCCTTCCCAGCACTGGGAAAGCTGTTTAGCAGAGAGGTGAGACTTTTATATTTACAGGCCAAACTTGAGGTTATAAATACTTGTTTCCTCTAGAAAAGTGCAGCGTTTCAGTAACGGTAGTTGTGTTCCCAGTCTTTTGGTACATGGATAAGAGGGGGCAACAAGTGAGCTTGATGAAGACAGAGCTGAGAAAAGGAGGTGAGGTCATCTGGCAGGACATGCCCTTTCTGCCCCCCTGTTGTCATGTTTTATCTCTGCTTGTAGAGCTCCATGCCACAGAGTTTATGATAGGTACACTGTTCAGAAGACTGCCTCTCCTCTTCATGGTCCTGCTGCGTGTCTCAAATCCAGGGTGGCTTGGCTGAGGGAGGCCTGATGATGGGGCTGGCCAGTGGGCAAGTCTTCTGGCAGACAGCCTCCAACAGTATTACTTGGCTAACAGCATACCTTTGTAATAAGTCATGGGAGATGTGATCCTGGACTCCCATTCCCTGGTTTTACAAGGAGACAAGGTTCATGGGAGATGCAGAGAGAAGCTGGAATTGTGCAGAATTAAAAAAAAAAAACGTGTTACGGGCAAATATACCTATTCAGCTAGGCAAGGAGGGTCCCCCCTTGTGAATCAGGATATTGGCTGTGGGGTATCTATCTTTTCTCTGCACTGCAGACTGCTGACTTGCTTCTCCCTGTCTGACAGGATTTGGTGCCACGTTCAGGATCTCGGTAGGCCCCTTTTCAGGTGTACTAACAAACCTTGGCAGCTCTCTCTGGAAACAATGCAGTAGAATGACAGCAAACAGTTTCTTGTGGCCTAGACTCTTGCTACAGCCTCTGCCTGCAGCACAGCTCTTCTGCACTGATCCTGTTGACTTTATACTTGAATGCTGATATTCTCCTGTTGTTCCTCTTTACTAAGGAGTTTCTTCTAGGAACTGAATTCTCATCTGGTCCCTTCTCCACTAATCTGATGACCCCTGGGCTTCTGCAGGATTCTTCAAACAGGGCCTCTATGAGATATAAGTGCATTTGGCACCAAGCTCCTATTGCAGCTGGTCACAATTTCACCAGAGCTCTTCCGAGGGCAGCCAGTGGTGTCTTTCATTGCTGAGGCAGATGGTGGCTGTTTCACAGATAGGTGATTCTTGGTGGGATGTGTTCCATGAGAAGTAGTGATATCTCCCTGTTGACAGCTATGAGAAGTACCAGCAAAATTTACTGTATGTATTTAAAGAAGAGTGAGCATCACTAATCTTCTGTAAAACTATACTATTGTTTTTAAAAAGGTTTCACATTACTTGTAACATTAGAAAGCACAGTAGATTTCAGCTTAATAGCAACTCCAAACACTTCTCTTTTTCTGAAAGCACAGTTCAGCTTCTGCAGCCTGTGAATTTCTCAACGATTTGTATAAAATTTCATGTCAAAAATCTTCCTGCTTCTGGAGAAAAGTCTTTTCACGTTAATCTCCATCTGGTTGCTTTGTTTTGTGTTTGTGACTGCTGCTGTGAAGTGAGCAAGGAGTTGAAGGTCTGCAGTGGTCTTGAGTCCTTTCCTCGAGTGATTGTGCTCAGTGTAGAGCTCCGTGGTGTGCGAGTAGCTGAAGTGACTCCTCCTAGTGTGTGTGTTACCTTTCATAAATCTGTTTTGCCCTGCTCAATTAAGGCTGGCTAACTTCCAGGTATTCAAGATCCATTGAAGGCTTGTGAATAAAATACCAGCAGCCCAGCCTCCTTCATAAATAGACTGACAAAGAGCTTTGCAGGCAATTGCGTTCGTCAGGAGTCTCTCCGTTTGGCTGTGTTTTCAGCTCAGGGGTTTCTAGTTGTTACCAGTGCCAGTAACTCAAGGTTTTCACATGGCTCTTTTTGCAAGACGGGCTCCTTGTGGTCTGTAGGTCCCAGCTGTAGCTTTGGGAGTTGCATGCTCTGGCACTTAAAATGTCATTGTTACACTATGGATTAGAACGTATCCCTTTAAAATGCAGTAGACAGGGTCAATACCCAAACATAAAATCCAGGGCAACATGATGTGGACATGAAGACCCCCAGGGTAGCGGAGCTCTCTGCCCAGGAAGCGATTCTGGTGCAGTTATTTGTACTCTGGGGTCTCTAATATAACTGGTCATACTGCAGTATTTGCTAATTCCTCTCAGACACTCAGTGTTTTGCACTTCAGTGCTGTTCCTGGGTATTACAGGAGACATTGCTAGTCTTGAGAACGGGAAGAGTATAGCTCCATGCTAAAACTGATAGTGAATGTTCCCCCAAAGACCTCTACAAACCCAGAGAGAAACCTTGTGGAAATGCTGGCAATTGATTTTTTATTTATTTTTTTTTTTTTTTTTTCCCCCCTTCTGTAATGGGATAATGCTTCCTTCAGGGTCAGATATGGGACATGGTAACCCTGAGCACAGGTCAGAGGCTCTGCCGAGGCTGTCAGTTTTCAGTTGTCAGCATTGGCATGCACCTTCTTTCTAGTTCTCCTAATAAGAAGTGTGCAGGCTGGCAGTTCAATTCTTAATGAACTTTATTTTATCATAAAAGGCTTTGCGCTATGCAAGACTGGAAGGCCTTGATGTTTCTTGCCTGGATTCTCTGCTTGACTGTGTGATGGGAGGATAGTCCAGTGTCATGACAGCTCTGGGGGGCTCTGTGGCGTCTCTGAAGTGCTATAGGGGACCTGGGTGCTGAGTGATCCCCCTGGCCAGTAACACCCCTGGACTATTTCAGATCTGCAGTTGGCTGCCGCCAGGAGGGATGAGCAGCAAGGTTCTGCCTGCAGGATGGCTCCAGCTGGGCTCAGTGCTGCTGCAGGCTCTGCACAGTGACCATATGGAAATTGCTGGATCTCTCCATGGACTTGTTTTCCCCTTTGGAATGCACACATAACACAGAAACAAAGCTCTGTTTCTTGTTTTCAGCTTCAAAGTGTTGAAGGAGTTTGAAATACATTTCACTTACTGTGACAGCAGTTGTGGCTGTCCCAGAAAGTTTGCCAAGGGGCTTTATCCCGATGTGTCACAGAATCACAGATTGGTTAGGGTTGGAAGGGACCTGGAGATCATCTAGTACAACCCTCTGCTAAAGCAGGGTCACCTAGAGCAGGTTGCACAGAATCATGTCCACATGGGTTTTGAACGTCTCTGGAGAAGGAGACTCCACAACCTCTCTGAGCAGCCTGTTCCAGTGCTCTGTTGCCCTCAAAATAAACTTTTTCCTCATATTCAGATGGAGCTTTCTGTGTTGCTGCTGGTGCCCGTTGCCCCTTGTCCTGTTGCTTGGCGCTACTGAAAAGAACCTGGCTCCATCCTCTTGACACTCAACCTTAAGATATCTGTAGACATTGATAAGATCCCTTCTCAGACTACTCTTCTCCAGGCTGAACAGGCCCAACTATCTCAGCCTTTTGTCGCAAGGGAGACGCTCCAGTCCCCTCATCATCCTCATAGCTTCTGCTGGACCTTCTCCAGTAGTTCCCTGTCTCTCTTGAACTGGGGAGCCTGGAACTGGACGCAGTACTCCAGATGTGACCTCACCAGGGCTGAGTAGAGCAGGAGGATAACCTCCCTTGACCTGCTGGCCACAAGCTCCTTTGCTCTGAAGTGGTTGTTTATTCCTCGCTCATCCTTTTAATGATAGAAGATGTAATCAAGAGGCAGCTGAGACCCAGTTACATAACTGTTGTCAGGGTTTCTCTTTGGCACAGTTACCCTGTGTGCTGTTTGCATGCTGACTTTCAGGAACTCAGGGATTTTCTTTTAACCAGCTAACTCCTGAACCTGATGTGGTAGGTTTGGGGGTTTTTTTCCCCTCCAGTGCCCACTGATTTTTTCTGGTTTCGGTTTTCAAAAATCTCAGAGTGGATTTTACTGCTTGGGATTGTGCGTGTACTAACTGTACAGAGGTGATGTGGTCTGGATAAACCCTGAGCCAGACTCCCACTGCAAGGCTTGGTGTACCTGTAAAAGCAGGTGGCTGTGCTCCTGCCCACACAGCTGAGGGCTGGCATGCAGCACCCGTTATTCACTCTTGTCCCTGGGGCTCCCCACAACTGTGCCAGTTCAAACAGGTCGTTGTTCTCAGTCCAGCTTCTGCTTTCCTGCCAAGTCTGCGCTAATCAGTGGTTTTTTTCTCCCTTTCTCTTTTATGTCTGTCCTACTAATAAAATACAGTGGAAATGGGCAAGTGAGGGTGGAGCTATTGTTTTCTTTGGCACAGGGTGACATCTGAGCAAAGATTGAACCAGACGAGCGAAAGATCTGTTTGCTGCTCCGCAGGAAGAGGTCCCTCCAGAATGCTGGCCAGGCCTGTTGCCTCCACAAGCCTTGTGCCTGCAGCCCTGTGCAGTGGTCCAGCAAAGGTGGCTGTGAGGGGCTTCTTGTGGAGCCTGGCGTTTGTCCTGAGCATCCTGTGGATGCTGTTACTGAGAGACCGAAAATGCTTTTCTTCCTCTATCCCTGACCACGCTGCTTGCTGCCCAGCACAGCGTCTGCAGCTTCTTGCTCCTGCCAGGCCTCATTTAAATCCTGCGATGCAAGAGCAAACGCTGCGTGGTATGGGGTTTGTCGGTCAGAAACTTGCCCCTGGCAGCAGCATTTAGATGGGCTTTACTTGGCTAGTTGCAGATCACTGTACATTCTCAAGCTGGCTGTATCCAGCATGTTTGTGGTGTGTGCTTTTTATTTTGTACATAATGCATGATGGACTAATCCTCTTATCTGCAAATGATGTTTGATAAGACCTTGCAGGTGGAGGTTGTAGCCTCTGGTCAGATACAGTTTCTTTCAGAAAAGTAATTTCTGACTGTGTTTGAAATGCTCTCAGCTGGATGAGTTTCAGAAAGGGTGAAGGGTGGGAGGTCCAAGACACATAGTGTTTTGTTACTCCAACAGATAGTTGCAACCCTAAGGTAGGACCTAGCAGTTTTAGGGTTGGGAGGCTTCACAACAAGAAAACTGGAAATCTAAAGTGCATGTAAAAAGGTTAGATTAAGCTTCTAGATTTGAGAAAATTTGGAACAGAGAATTATGCTTGAGAAAATGAAAGTTCCATGGAAAGTAAGCGAAGTTTCTTTTCTGACATAAAAGTTGACCTACAGTGTGTGTGTTCCTCATGTTTCAGCTTCGTCCTAGGCCCCAAGAGCCAACAAGTGAAAGCAAAGGGACTGCCTTCGTGAAGGGTGTTAATCACAGCAAATTGTGCCAGCAAAGATCAGAGGGAAAAATTAACCAACCACATCCATTGTGAAAAGTATATTTATAGCTAAAAATGGTGCCAGCAACAGAGAATCATAATCTTTTTTTTATAACATGTTTTCAGGATTCGTAGTAGAACTGCTGAACCCATAGGTTTAAGAGTCTGAACTGGTTTCATGTGGGCAGGTTTTTTGGACTCCTTAACTCTGTTACGGGCACCAAATGGGAAAAGGGAATTTGGAGAAGTAATTCTGTTGCCTTCAAGTGATACTTTCAAAGCATTAATTGCTGGTACAAGTCGTTAACTGTGGCTAGTGTGGAACCATAATCCTAAACATTATAAACCCAGCTACTAGTGCTTCAGTGGGAAACCCAATGATAAATTCCAGTGCATGGTATAAGATACAGTGCTTTTCTGTCATTTATGTTTAGGAATCCTTGTGTATGGCTGCTTATTGTTAGACTTACTCTTTTAAAGCAAGGACTATGTTGACCACCCTCTTGTATTCTCAAACTTCAAGAAGCTCACCTTTTTCAGCACTGGAGTGGCAGAAAAAAAAAAAATGGTGCTGTGGAAAGTGTGTTCCTGCAGTTCTTTTCAGTTTGAGTCTTAAATCCCACAAGCTTCTTGTGACTAAAGAGGAGGGAGTTAAAACCTTGTAACTTAGTGTGTCAGCTCACTCAATATCTGCAGTTCTAGCAGTTGTGCGTGTTTTACTTTTAACTTGTCTGTGGCTAAATAATCCGTTTAACAGTATTTCCCTGATTCTCTTTCGTTAAAAGGCAGATCGGGAGCGGCGCAGAGAAATTTCCTTACTAGATGACATTTCATCGCAATGTCCGATCGTTTGGGGCAAATAACCAAGGGAAAGGATGGGAAAAGCAAGTACTCGACTCTCAGCCTGTTTGATAAGTATAAAGGAAAGTCAATAGAAGCTATCAGAACTACAGGTAAGAAATGCCTTCAGAGAACTTCTTTTGGTGTCTTCAGGAGTGGTGTTGTTGCAGAGCTAATTCAGGTGGTTGGCCCTGTGGGCAGGATGTCCAGTGGAAGCAGCTGGGTTGCAGAGTTGTTTGTGCTGGTGTCTAAGCTTGTGTGTCACTTGGACTTCAGGGAGAATGTCTGTGATTCTTTGTGCTGCTGTTATCGTAGGGACATGGAGGAATTACAGTAACACAGATGGGGGATTGTTGGCTCTTTCCTTTAGCCTGTGCCCTTGCTGCAAAGTGGCCAGGGTGTAAACTTAAGTGAAAGCCTTCCAGACAGGGCCTTAGGCTATGCTAAGACGGGGCAGCTAAGCTGACTGAAGTGTCTTAAGTTGGTCAGACCGTGTGTGAGGTGAGAGGCAAGGACTGAAGGCCTCTGGGAAAGAACCTGTATTTGTTTTGCAGCAGAGATACAACCAAAAGTAGATGTTGGGGTCAGAAAAATGGAAATGTTGCCTGGACTGGCTCTTGATTTGGTGGGCAGGTAGAAAACCAAAGAAGATAAAATACCATCTCAATAAATATAATCTAGTGGGCAGAGCTGGAAAATCTAGACCTTGGGACTCCTGGGTTAGATTACCATTCTGTCTGCTAAGAGAGGGACTTGGGTGGCTGCTTCGCCAGGCTGCAAAAGGGTGATGCTGCTTCTCTTTGGTGAAGTGAAAGAGAAGTATCTGCACAAGTAGCTACAAGACTGTGCGCATTTTCTGTTAGGGAGAGTTATTTCTCTCCCTTGCAAGTGTTGTAAGAGGCTGCCTGTTAGCCAGCTGCTACAACAGACGACTGCCTTGCTGTGGTCCTGTGGGAGATGACCCATAGACATGGCAGCAGTGGTGCTGCTTGTCATGCAGTTCTGTTGGAACTGCACCCAGCCACAGTATGCTAATTAAGGTTACTTATCTAGCTGGGTATAGCCCTTTGTGACCTGCTGTTGTTCCTTTCTCACTAGTTATTCCTAGACATGGCTTACAGAGTCTTGGGAAAGTTGCTGCTGCCCGGCGCATGCCACCTCCTGCAAACTTGCCTAGCTTGAAGTCTGAGAACAAAGGAAACGACCCCAACATCATTATAGTACCCAAGGACGGTACAGGATGGGCAAACAAGCAGGATCAGCCAGACCAAAAGAGGTAGGTAGAACTACTCTTTGCTAAGTTTTGTCAGGCAAGCAGCAGCAGTTTGTGCATTGCTGTGCTGTGGGTTGGACATCACAGTGATCAGTTTTCTGTTGTCCATGGCAGTGTACAGCCAGTCTTTGCTTGATCTTTTAGCAGTTGCTATATTGCCAGTTGTTGTCTGTCAACTTGCCTGCCGTCCCCTTTGATCTCACCTCTGCTGTCTCTTTTCAGTTCCAGTGCGACGGCTGCACAGCTGCAGGAGTCGCTGCCGCAGCAGGGTTTGCAGAAATCTGTCTCCAATTTACAGAAGCCGACACAGTCAATCAGTCAGGAGGTAGGTGCAAGCGGTTTCTGTGACTGTCACCCTGCTTTCCCTGTCCCCAGACAGTTTGAGGGTTTTCTTTAATTATCCGTGTTGCCTTGCACAAGAATCAGCAGACTGTAATTTACAGAACAGCTCCTGTATAATCAATTCTTGTAGAGTTGGCTGTCTTGACTCAAAGTTACTGTGTCCCAGGAGGACTGTGCTGCAGTTAGAGTATAATTCTGTGCATGTTACCTCTGTACCTTTCAAGTATGTGCAGAAAGTCTACCTTCAGTCTAGAAAGAATGGCTGGAATGTGGGATGGTTGGTTAGCGCTTCTAAACTATTTTACTTTGGGTCTAATTCAAGTGTCTGATTCAAGCTTGGTGACAACAGATCCAGCTCTTGCTTCCAGCCTGATGAGACTTGATAAGAGATCTGACCATGTGGGAGAAGTAGCCAGTGTCAGGACCTGAGAAAGCTACTGGCAAGTAAGAAAGCTTCCACAGAGAGTGCAGGGACCTGGCCCCTCTGTGCTGCAGAATTCACACTTTTACTTTAAAAAAAATTTCCCAGCCCTTGAGGTTCAGGGAAATCAGGACAGGAGTTCTGTTTTGAAGAGAAGAGTGGTTAATGCATGAGAAAGTAGGGTAGCCTTCAAGCTGAGGTGTAGCATGGAACAAATCTGGAAGATTAAGAGGGACCATTTGGGAAAATGCAACAGAACAAAGGGAAAGCTTGATTAGAGGGAGGAAGTCACAAGGAATAGTTTGAGAAAATAGTTGGTGAAGGTGAGCAGAGGAGAGATCAGAGGCAGGACAGAGGAGAGGACTTTTTTGCTGTAGCATCATAGTACACCATAGTTGGGAGCAGCTAACTTTAGCCCCAACAAGAAGATGGGGAGACCTGTGGTATCTAGTGACATCTGGGGTGACCTAGAGGTCTGAATTGTAGCAGGTGCCAGCCAGGAAATGAGAAACAGTTACGAGACTTCACTGATCTGTGGGCATCAGGGCTTTTTTGTGTTTTGTTTTGTTCTCAGAGTACAAATTCAGTGCCAGGTGGACCAAAGTCATGGGCACAGCTGAATGGAAAGCCAGCAGGACAAGAAGGTGGTGAGTATGATAAACAGAAGTGGAGCTGGGTATGTGCCTGCTTCTCCCAGACAGGCATGATATGGGATGGACTCCATTTCTTCCTGCCCTCCCTGTCTAGGCTGGTGTGGAATGGGACACAGCTGTCTTGCTTACAGTGCAGTGAGGTTTTACGAGTCTTGATTTCAATCTGTGTATTGTGTTGGCTTGAATGATGCAACTGCATCTGTTCAGGTCTGCCAGTGCAAGACATAGCTTGAACAGAATGTGTCTCATTGCCACCTTGAACCAGGATGATTCATGCACTTGGGAAGCAGTAGGGAGTTCTGGGAGGTGAAGGTTTTGAAGAAGGGAAACATTTGCCTCCTCATAAGCATCTTCTGTCAGCCCAGAGCAATATGTAGTGAAGGTGCAGAAAACGGAGTAGGAGGGGGGAGAGATTGGTGTAGACCAAAAGAAGAAAGGAGAAGAGTACACTGGAGACTAGAAATGTAGAGATCTCCATGGCTAGCCGCATGGAGAGCTTCACCTAATTAGGTGGTCAAAAGTGAGGTTGTAATAATACTCGAGAAGGCTGTATGCAGCATCCTTGGTCCAAGGGTGTTGCAATGTCAGGGGTGGAAGTGGCGTTGAAGCTGTTGCAGCATGCACTTGCTTACACCTTGGCTGAAGCCTTTCTATTAGGTCTCCCTGAGTAACTGTGCTGCTAGTGGCTTCTCTCTGACCGAGGATCTTGAAGCAGTGTTAACATAAATGGGGAGTTTAGTTGTCTTCAGATGCATCCATTTCCACACAGGAGGTGGTTTCCAGCTGCCCTGGGTACTATCATTAAAACTGTAGTGAGAGTAATAGCTCCGTTCCACTGTTTCAATGTGAACAGACCTGGAACCATTCCATTGTTGAATGAAATTGCAGAGATTTGAAAGAATCGAGACAGCTGCAGATTGCAGAGATGGAGGGGACAAGTTCATCCTAAAGTAAATGGGTCCCTTAATGAGAGAGCATTTCTCAAAGGCTAAAAGCAGAGACTTGTGCTTGCCTGAGGTTGGTGGCCAGTGCAAAGACTGTGTCTTATTTGGTACTTTCTTGAGACTGTTGCTGTGTGGACCTCCTGTACAGTCGTTTTGAAAGCTGATTGTCTAACAGTGTTCTTAAAAGACTCTGAAAACTCATTCTAGGTCACACAATGTAGAGTTCTCAACCCAAGAAGAGAGTTGCATATGTGGCTAAAAGCAGCTTAATTAGAAGGTAATTGAATCACAGAAGCATCAAAAATCTGGCAGAAAGGACTTCTTAGGCCATCCCATTCTTGCACCTCTTCTCCAGTGGCATTGAACAATTGGTTTTCCTTCTAAGCTAATACAGCAGTTTCTAATTTATTGACAAAGAAGAAAGTCTTTCGTTCTTTGCTGTCGTTTAGGTATTGCTGCTGTAAAATCTTTGTTGGAGGGCGTATCCTGAAGAAATGCCGTCTGGTAAATTAATCATGAACTGCTCCATGACTGTGTGTTCTGTATTAAGGAGCATTTGGAGGAAAAAAAAGATGAACTGAACTTTTATCGGTGTGATATGCTATCTAGTGTTAGAGTGCAAATTGTTGATGCCTGCACGTTAACAGTCACTGCATTGTGCAGCCTTTCCTGGAGGGTGGAAGTCTCCCCTGGAGGACATTTACATGTTGTTAATACTCTTATTGCCATTCTGGTTCAGTAGAATAATGCAGTAGAAATCGGAACTCTTGGCACATCTCGTGTATTTTGTCGAGTATTTGAGAAATGTCTAATCTGACCAAAGTATTTGAAGATGTTATGTGTAATATTTGCAGTGCCTTCCCTGGAAATCTTCAGGTGGGAGGTCTTGTGCAGTATGCAAGTTCTAGAAAGTGAAAACGACTTATGGCAATCCTTCTTGACTCCTTAGGGCAAGGAAGGGTAAAGATAGATGTGAATCTCCTGTCAGGTCTTCAGTACTCATTGCTGATACTTCTAACACGGTAATTCTGAAATGCCTTTTTAAAAAGATCATTAGCCAAGTAACAGCAAGAAACAGTTCTCAAAAAAGTGATTTTTTTAATGTTTAGTAGTGCAGTGATGCTGGCAATTTCCTTTGATTCAGTGTTATCTTGCCAACAGATTTAGAATTGCTGTGTTTTGTTTTGCAGTCACTGACAGATCTTTAAAACGGACAGAAAGCTGTCATTCTAGGGTGGCCGATGACTCGGCAAAACAATTTGCCGATGACTGGAAATGAATCTGGCCTGATCTGGCCAGTGATCTGCATCTTAAAAATGCTGCAGCAGGGTGGAGTGTGGGATATAGCATAAAGCAGTTGGTCTTTATCTGTGGTCTTTCACTGAGGATATTGCCAGAAATCTTAATAATAGACTTCCCTGGTAGAGTGAGATCTGAGCAGGAAGAATCTGAATAGAAATGTCAAATACTTGATAACAGGGTATCATCTATAAGCAATCTTGCAGAATGTATATCTCTGCCTCAGTCTGAATTTTGCACTTTACAAAAATAATTGTAGGCTGAGAAAGTTCAGTCTGACTTCGTTGAACGTGAGAATTTAAATGAAGATCCCAAGTTAAAGAGTGTGGGAGTACTG
Organism: Falco peregrinus; assembly: GCF_023634155.1. Classification (NCBI taxonomy): domain Eukaryota; kingdom Metazoa; phylum Chordata; class Aves; order Falconiformes; family Falconidae; genus Falco; species Falco peregrinus. The sequence goes on along the minus strand of NC_073721.1, from coordinate 50,076,511 downwards.
GGTTAGGACATGTGTTGTTGTGTTGGTGACAGCGTCTAAGAGTGTTTTGGATGTGAGCTGAGGTGCTGGTATGATAGTAATTTGGGTTTAAATATGCTGGAGGCCCAGATTCTCAGGAATCGCATTTCCAGGCTCATCTTATAAAGGAATTGAAAGAGTAGAAAGATCTCTGACTCCCACACTTACTTGTCTGACAGGTTCAAGGGCCTCAAGCCGACTGTTATCCTTCTCTCCCGAGGAATTTCCAACGCTGAAAGCAGCTGGCGAGCAAGACAAGGTTGGCAAAGAAAAGGGCGCCTTAGATCCGTCGTATGGGCCAGGACCAAGCCTCCGCCCCCAGAGTAAGGGAATGATTGTGTCTTTCTGCCTTACCCCAGTTCATAATCCCATAGACAGTGTTTTGGTCAGGGGAATGCCGGTTCACAGGAGTTTCAGATACTCCATCCTTACGTTTCCTTTTATCTTCTTATGAGCTCACGTGTCAAGCTACTTAGCAAATAACCACAGATTTGCATGTAGTGCTGATGTTCACTGGCTGAGTTCTGTGGTCCAGAGAGCCAAGTATGGACTGCCATCTACATTGTTTAATAAAAATTGCTCTGTGATGTTGCAAAGCAGGCCCCCTCCTGCTGGGCTAGGGCAGTCATAAGTGAAATGAGCAGGTGGTGTAACGTGGCTTCTCTTTGTACGTGATCTAACTGCCCTTAATTCTGCAGGGTACTATGGACTGTGGCAATGGCGAGCAGAGATGGTTGGAATTTAGGGTTATTGTCAAATAACCACTGGTGCAGCAATTACTTAGTGATGGCTGGTGCTGCTAGTCTCTTGGAAAAACAAACACTTTGGAAATTTTCCTTCATCCCTGATTTTCCACATGATTGTTGTAGTTAGGGCTTGACAAGAGTATTTGAGGTTTCAAGACTTTCTGGCAGAGTGACTGTTTGCATTCACAAATATTAACATAATTACTACCTCCTTTCCAGATGTCACCAGTTGGAGGGAGGGCGGTGGGAGGAACATAACCTCTGCCACATCTCTGACCGCCTCCCCTGCTGAGCTGGGCAGCAAGACGTCTAGCACCGGAGACGGAGCCCCCTCCTCAGTGAGTGCCAGCGATCCGAAGGAGCCGTCTCTCCGCCCAGCTCAGCCTGTCCGCAAAGGGGCTTCGCAGTTCATGGGAAATGTCTACCAACCACCTACATACCATGACATGCTACCTGCTTTTGTAAGTTGCTCTTTCCCTGTAGCTGTGTAATGTCCTTGCTTGTTATAAAGTGTGTGTGGGTTCAAGAAGTCAGCTGAGATACTTGTTTTCTGGACTCTCAGTTGGTTCCCAGGGCTTGCTCAAGGATCCTTCTCTTGCTATTTTTGGTTTAGTCTGTTGTGCATTTACTCTTCCATGCTAGACTAGTGTAGCGCAGCCTTGCTCAGCCCAAGGAAAAGTCGCTGCTTTCCCTCTAGAGCTGGAGAGGGTAACCATTAGCACGTGGCCTGTTAGGCAGCCAGATGTGAAATGTTTGTTTCCCCTTTGTGCAGATGTAGCTACTATGCTCATGTTGTAACCTAATCTGGGTAAGCATTCCTGTGGCAAGGAGAAAAAGCAGACTATTCTGCTTTGCCTTGTTCCAGATGTGTCCACAACAGCCATCTGAGACCCCTGCATCGCTGGACCGAGGGTCTTTCCCCCTTCCTCAGCTTCGGCTTGAGCCCCGGGTACCTTTCAGACAATACCAGATGAATGACCAGGATGGGTAAGGCTGCCATGACTGTCCCATTGAGAGGCAGGTTCAGGGTGTGACATGGACCTTAAACTGTAGAAGAATTTGGGCCAAGGATCCAGTTGTGTGGGTGAAGCTGCAGGCAGCCACAGAGGAAACCTGAGCTTTACCCAAAGGAGCAGTGCTTTGCTCCAGCTACAGCAGCATTTGAAAGATTGCAGGACTATAAGCACTGTGTGTCTGAAGAGTAGGTGGACATGAGAAGTAGTTGTGTGTGATCCCGGGCTGGAAGAGCTGCAGCTCTGATCTGTAGGCCCTGGGAAGTGGGTACTAGGTAGACAAGGGAAAGAAGCTTTGCTGGGCAGGATGAGAAACTTGGAGCCATTTTATATGAGTGCATTGTAGAAAAGGACTGATTCACTGTTACAAACGTAGCTCTACATTCTTATCTTTACTGTTTGCCATTTCTAACCATTTCTTTGCATTTCCCTGTAGAAAAGAGAACAGGCTCAACCTGTCTCGCCTAACACGTCCGGTTCGGCAGCAAGTAGAGAGAGCGCCCCGGCCCACCATTATCAATGCGGAGAACCTAAAGGGGCTAGATGAACTAGACACTGATGCGGATGATGGATGGGCAGGTAAAGTGCTTCTATTCTGTAGCTTCAAGCAACAACTTAGGAGGTGAAGCAAAGGAGTTACTCCTCCCTGAAGCATGAAATAGCCAGAATATTCTGGTGGCTCTGTTTCACTCCCCCAGAAAGGAGGGTAAGCAGAGTGGTCTGTGTAGTTGTGAAATTGCTGCTGGTGTAAATGATGACACAATGGATCCTTCTGATCTTTCCAATCCACTGTACTCAAGGAACTGGATCTGAAGACTCCTAAAAGCTGAAAACACCAAACAGCAGGGGGATAGCACTGTGGCTGCTGGGAAGAAGGGTTAGTCCTACCTTTTCAGGCATGGCCTTTAGTATCCAGTTACACACGGTCTAGCTTGATGGCTGTCTCCTCATTTGTAGCCCCCATTCCCAGACTGCTTGTGGCTCCTCTTCTGGGACCAGCCTAACTGTTCAGCATTGTGGGTCCACACTACTCACATAGTTTCCAGTACCTGTAGTGGATGTTGGGTTTTCCAAGTAGTTTATGCCAAGCCTGTGCACTCTCTGATTTAGTGCCAGAGTGGGCGTAAGCTTTATCAGGACAAGGGACCTGTTTCTTTCTTGTCTTATATCCCTTCTCCAATCCTGCCTTTGTAGGCATTCATGATGAAGTGGATTACTCTGAGAAACTGAAATTCAGTGAAGATGAGGAAGAGGAAGAAACTCTTAAAGATGGACGACAGAAGTGGTAAGAAGGGCTGTATTTGCACCTACATTTGTTCCAGTAAAAGTAAACAATACCAGGATCTTTCTAAAACTTGTTCTAAATGTTGAGGCTTGATCCCCCTGATTCATACTGTGACTTTGTTGATTCCACTGGTCATTGTTTGAGTGGGCTTCAAGGATGTGCGTAAGCCTTGAGGCTGAGTGCCTGGATGTCAGGCTTTTTTCTTCCTCCCCTTTCTGTGTCTCGCCTTTATCCTGCTGCACAATAGTGGTGGTAACTCTTATGTACCTTAAGAGGGAATGTACATTGGTTGTTCTGGTTTTTTTTGGTTTTTTGGTCTTTCTTTTCTGTTACAGTTAGTTGCCTTTTGTCACTCGATAAGACTGCAAGTGCTTTTTGAGGGAAGTAGCAAATGTAATAGCAAAGCTGTTTCTATGACAGGAACAACTGGGATCCCAGAAGGCAAAGACAGTTGTCCCTGAGCTCTGCAGACAGTGCAGATGTCAAACACACCTTGGAGGAAGGAAAGAATTGGGGTGATTCAGTCGGTTTGTCCCGCTCAGTCCGGAAAGTGCAGGATTCACAGCAGCCTCCCAGGAAGGTGAATGGCTGGAGCTCTGCTTCTGAATACCAGGTAGGTTGAACTCACGTAAGTGGGCTTGTGCGGCTGGGTGTGATGCATCACTGTCCTCAAGGCCAGTTTGATGTTTTGCTGAAAGCGGGATGCTGATGAATTCCTCAATTCTTAGTTTGTATCCAGCTGGAGAGGAATTAATCTTGTGGTTTGACTCTGGCTGAATGCCAGGTGCCCACCAAAACTGCTCTATCACTCCCCTCCTCAACCAGACAGGGGAGAGGAAATAGAATAAAAGGCTTGTGTGTTAAGATAAGGACAGGGAGATCACTCAGCAATTGCAGTCATGGGCAAAACAGACTCGATTTGGGGAAAATCTGTTTAATTTGTTACCATTCAAATTAGAAAACCAACTTCCCCCTACCCCTCCCTTCTTCTTGGGCTTAATTTAATTCTCTACCTCCTCCTCCTCCCAAGTGGTGCAGCGGAACAGGGGTTATAGTCAGTTCATCACACATTGTTTCTGCCACTCCTTCCTCATCCTCTTCTGCTGCTCCAGCATGGGGCCCATCCCATGCGAGACAGTTTTCCATGAACTCCTCCAACATGAGTCCTTCCCACAGGCTGCAGTTCTTCACACACTGCTCCAGCGTGGGTCCCTTCCATGGGGTGCAGTCCTTCAGGAACAGGCTGCTCCAGCGTGGCTTCCCTGCGGAGTCACAAGTCCTACCAGCAAACCAGGTCCAGTCTGTGCTCCTCTCTCCATGGGTCCACAAGTCCTGCCAGCAAACATGCTTCAGCACGGGCTTCCCATGGGTCACAGCCACCTTCGGGCATCCACCTGCTCCGTTGTGGAGTCCTCCATGGGCTGCAGGTGGATATCTCCTCCACCGTTAACCTCCAGGGGCTGCAGGGGCCAGCCTGCCTCACCAGGGTCTTTACCACAAGCTGCAGGGGAATCTCTGCCCCAGCACCTGGAGCATCTCCTGCCTCCTGCACTGACCTGGGTGTCTGCAGAGTTGTTCTTGCATAGTCTCATTCTTCTCTCCTGCTGGCGCAGATGGGTTTTTTTGCCTTCTTAATATACTATCACAGAGGCGCTACCACTGTTGCTGATTAGCTTGCCCTTGGCCAGCGGTGTTTCTGTCTTGGAGCTGGCTGGCATTGGCTCCATTGGACATGAGGGAAGCGTCTGACATCTTCTCACAGAAGCCACCCCTGTAGCCTCCCTGCTACCAAAACGTTGCCATGCAAACCTACTACACATCTGCATAGCACTCACACTAGAGAAAAGAAATTTAATCCAGTCCAGAGCAGTGGGGTTGTCAGACAGTGAGAAGATGGAGCTATTGAACCAGATAGCAGTAACTCCCCCCACCAAAAGGGGGATTTGTGTGCATGAGGGCAGAGGGGAGGGGACTTTCTGGGCCTGGGTTGCAAAGCTGAAGATACAGATGTGTGGGTCATGCTTATTGAGGAATGTTTTTCCTTTGGCAGAAGCCCCCACTGGGAAGTATTCTCAGACAGCAGTCCCTCGAGGATAAAGAAGAAAAGGTGCCACTGAGACAGAAGTTTGTGCACTCCGAGATCTCTGAGGCTGTCGAGAGAGCCAGGAGGCGGCGGGAGGAGGAGGAGCGGCGAGCCAGGGAGGAGCGGCTGGCAGCCTGTGCTGCAAAGTTGAAGCAACTTGATCAGAAATGCAAACTGGCTCAGAAGAGTGGGGAGACACAGAAACACACAGAGAATGAAGACCTGCGACCCCCAAGCACAGAGAAAAATGCTGTGCAAGAGAATGGCCACGCTTTCCGTAGAGGTACAGAAACATCGCTTGCCTCGCCTTATAAACACTGCTTTTTTGCTCTTGTGCTGATCTCTTACCTGAAGTGTGGGAGAGTTCCTGGGAGGGAGTGTTGAGAGGGTACTTCGGCTGCACTTGAGAGAGCAGCTGCATGTAATCTGCAGAGTATTTTGGATTGGTGATGAAGGTTCATTTAAAAAAAAATCCTATTAAAGTAACTGTAGACTTCTTTGGTTGCCTTTATCCGTGCTCAGTCATCTGTGTTGGCAGAGAGCTTGTTGGAACAGGCCTCTTGATCTCCTTATGATTGGATGATGATACTAAGAAAGTACTTATGGGCCACAGATCAGAAAATGGGTTATCAGTAAGTGCTTAAGGTTTAAGGAGTAACAGGAGAAATGGACTTTATTCCCCCCAGTGCTTAAGCAGAAGGCTGATGGCAGAGGAGGGTCTTGGAATTTATCACTAAAATAAGGTATTTTAGCCCTCTAGAGCTGTCAAGGCAAATCAGGGAGATTGGGTGTGATGCACTGTATATGATTGTAATTGAGTTCAACCATGTAATGCAGTCAGGGCATGCCCACACCCGTGTGTGTTGTGGTGTGGTGGTGCACTCACAAGCCCTGTGCAAGCACAGCTCTTCAAAGCTTGTTTTCTTCTCTGCAGCAACTGCTGAGTTTCACACACAGGATGTCTCTGTGGGCTATCTGGAAGAGGAGACTCCTGCCCCAGCAGCAGCAGCAGCCCAAAGCAACAGTGAGGAGGAGCTCAGAGAAGCTCCCTCCCCAGCACAAGAATTCAACAAATACCAGAAGTCTCTTCCCCCACGGTTCCAGAGGCAGCAGCAGCAACAGCAGCAGGTAATAGGTGTGACGCTCCCACCTCTCTTCCTTTGGACCCTCCCCAAACCGTTGTTTGCTTTATTCTCACCACCATCAGCACTAACTAACCAACTGTCTTTAGGCTGGGAGTTGATGCTTGGGGGTTTTACCCTGGCCTTTTTCAGTACTTTTGATTGCAGGTGTATCCTGTCTGACAGGGGTGAAAGGGCTTTTGTGAGATGATGTGAATTTTATGCACACCCTGTGGTGCAGCAGCTATTGCGGTTGGGGCTTTCTGTGTCTGGGGCGAGGTGTGGGCAAGCCAGGTTTGTCACTTGCCTGGGAAGAAACTAGACACTGCTGTCAGAAACGTTGACTTGTCTTGCCCAGTTGTCTGGGTGTCTCCTGGCAATGTGAAATCCTAGGACTGTGGTTTGTAGCAGAGCCCTGGTTTGCAAATGTGTCTGCAGGGGAAGCTGGGGGTGTTCCCCTTCCCACATCCAGAGTCAGGAGAGTAGCAGTGGCTAGCTTGGTGCTTGCTGTAGGCCTGCTCCAGTGAAGTCTCTCATGCCTTTGGCTGGCAGTGAACTTGGTGGACATCGGTTCATACTCCCTGGTACAAGAGGAGAGCTGCTGTTCTTCAACACTGCTGCAGTGATGGGGATTTGAATATACAGGCCAAGGGAAAGGAAAACCTTTGGAGTTCTGAGACAGCCTGCACTGCTTTGTATGTCTTGCATTTTGCCCAGCCTTACAGTGCTGTATGCGCCGTGCATGTTGTTCAGCTCATCTTTGAGATGCAGTGAGCCTCCTTAGGGCAGCCGAGTCAAACCAAGGGACAGAATATTTAGGCTTGAGATAATGCAAAGTTAATTGCCATTCTTCATAGAATAACTACTTGAAATGAGGTATAATCAATGCTGCTGCAAACCTTAGTGAAGAGCTCATGTTTGGCTTTTGCTTGGAAGCTCAGTAATTGCTCTTTTATGGATGTTCCCCTGTGCTTGTTGCTGGGCAGTTGACATTTTCATGATTCAAACATACAGCAGCAAGCGCTGCTAATGTTACTCTTCAAAAGAGATGCTCTTAAACTAAAAAGAATTGGACGTCTTTGCTGCCATGCTAATAATACCACAGATCATTGCTACTGGAACAACATGAAATTTTAATTTTATTTCCTCTGACCCTCTCTGTCGTTAGTATGTATGAGGCAGTGTGTATTTTGACTGGCTTGTGTTGCTGCTTTGGTAGCAACGGTTCCATGAAAAGAACAGAATAAAAAATAGTCTTTGTATCATTTGGAGCACTAGATAATTCAGATATGATCTTTGCATTTATCGGAGTTTCTCTCTTGCTGCAATGATATGTCAGGTTCAGATTTAAGGGTATCTCTCTTGCTCTGCAGTAGGGGATTGGCTTTTTTATAAACAGTTACAGTATCTGACACTGTTGTAAGCTTAGTAAAAGGTGGTGGAAAGATTGACAGGTAAATAGATGTATTCTATATTAATTGAAGCTGTTTACCTTTTGAAAGCTTTTTTTGGTACACAAAACCTCCTTCAAATACAGGTGGTCCTTGGACCTTTAGCAAAAGTTAAATGTCAAATCAAATTAACGTCATGACAGTCCTTAGCTAAACAAAGGTGGACTGGCCACGTTGGAGGTGGGAAAGAGCCCTAAAGTGTCCACCCATCTCTGGAGCCTGCACAGGAAATACTGTAAGACATTAATAGCTTTCTTAATTGAGTTTAGGTTGTTCTTATCTAATCTGCTCAGCTAACGTGAATAGAACTAATGCATATGCACACTAAACAACTTATAATTGCATTTCCTCCAAGGAGCAACGTCTTCTGAAGTATTTGGTTCCAGTTAGGAAATTGTGTTTGACAGGAAGCTGTCCTGTGTCCCATGGAAGCATCAGTAAATGCAAACTCCAGTCTTGAAGCTGATGCCCTTGCATTTCACTGCCTAGTCTGGCCCATAGTGGTGTGATATTCGGACTGCAACATATTCTTGCTGTTCTGGGTATTTAGAGAGTAATGACAACTACCACGTTCCCAGTTGGTAGTGAATTATCTGCTTATCTCCTTATCTGCTCTGCCCTCCCATCTGATCTGTTATTAGCCTTTAATACATGGAATATGGTTTCCTTTGGCTGGTCAGTTTGTGAGCGTGATTCCTGGCACCATGACCGTTCATGTCAAACAGCCCATCCTCTTCCCTGCAGGAGCAGCTCTACAAGATGCAGCACTGGCAGCAGCAGCAAGTCTATCCTCCCCCATCCCATTCCCATCCCCAACGGACATTCTACCCACCGCACCCCCAGATGCTTGGCTTTGATCCTCGCTGGATGATGATGCCCTCTTACATGGACCCTCGCATGGCCCAGAGTCGCACCCCTGTGGATTTCTACCCTTCAGCTCTTCACCCTTCAGGTAAGGTGTTTTCAGTGTTTCCCTTTATCGTGGCTGTTGATTTAGCCCGTATCTGGAAAGCTGCTGTGCTTCACCCATCTTAACCTCTGTCCAGGGTTTGCTGGCTGTGATTGGCCTTCTCTAGGGATGACAGTTGGTTGCAGTGAGAACTGGTGAGGGAACAGAGGAGGTTGGGAGGGAGGTCACCTGCCTGTCCATCCCCTGCACTGCAAGGGGAGATCTCCCCTAACAGCCTGGGAGCCTTAGTGAATGTAAAAGCAGATCTTGTCCCTTGGAGGAGAAGGATCACTTTGAGAGTTACTGTAATCATGGGAAACTTTAATAGACTCCCTTCAAGAAATGTCATGGAGAAATCCTGTAGTTCCTGAGCTGTGTGCTCCTAGCACCTTTCTACCTTGTTACTGATTTTCAGAGGTATGAATATGAACATCAGGGTGTATAAATAATTCCCTTGAGTTTGTAGGAGATTGTTTTCAAACACCTGCTTGCTTCCAAGCTAGCGATGGTGTGAGTGTTCTGTGCAGGCTGGGCTCCGAAAGCTGCATCACCTCTGTATCACTCCTGGTGTTTCTCCCAAGCACAGGCTTCCTGCTACCAGAAAGGTTTCCATGGCTGCAGTCACCTGCTGCCCTGGAAGGAAGGAGAGTCAAGCTAGCTGTGGGTTGTTAATTCTTCTTGGCTATGAGATCCTAGCGTTTAATGGTATGAACTCTTGTCGTGACCAGGAATTATGAAGCCCATGATTCAGCAGGATTCCATCGGTGGGAGCAGCTGTCGGTCTGAAGATCAGAATTGTCAGGCAGAAAGGAAAACTGTTCCTTTGGACCCTGTGCCAGTGTGGGGCCAGGAGAGCTACGCATCTCTGCAGAGCAAAGGGTACTCCCTGTCACATCAAAAACAGGCTGATAACATGACCATGGAGGGGCTGCATGCCAGGTGAGTGCAGAACTCCCCTGTCATGCGTGCTGTGATGGGAGGTGCTACCATAAGTCACCTCCTCCTGAAAAGCAGGTGTAGAGTTGACCCTAAAGATATCTCTGAACAGGCCAAGGTACTGATCTGGTAGCATCCTTACGCTGTTGAGCGTTTATGTTGTGGAGGTGCTTACAGACTGAGCTAGTCAGAGTTTTTGTATCGACTGATGCCAGTCGAGGCTGACCAGCTTGGAGACTGTTTGGTAGGAGAGAGGCACTTGTCACCTACGTGGGTAGGTACAGAAGACAGTGAGTCAAAAATCCTGATACATTCTAGTTTGTCTCCTAATTCTTTGGGACTACCTGAAACCAATTCGTTGTTTTCAGATCTCCACATATGTTGGAGGCTGAATCTGCCTTTATTTCTTAAGTTTGCTGCCCGTCATAGGAACTGCTTTCTTTGTCATCCATTGATTTGACAAACCAGGCAGTACAGCCTGGGGCCACAGCATATCTGCCCATCATTCAGGTAATTATAGGCCCATTGCCTCATGATTTAGAACAAACCCTAATTTATTTATTTGTTTCCACCTCTTGTGCCCAGCCTGGGCCCTTCGAGACATGCTGTGCTTTGCATTAGGTGACTTTCTTGTTTGTTTCCTTCTCAGGAATGACAGTTACTCAGCTTCTCCTGGAAGGCCAGAGACTCTGAGCACCCAGCGAGATCTCTTTGAGGACAGAGGGGAGGAATACTTGAATGCTTTTGACAAGAAGGCCCAAGCAGACTTTGACAGCTGCCTGTCTTCTCAGAGGATAGGCCAAGATCTCTTGTTTCATCATCAGGAGACCGTGCAGGAGACGTGTCCTGCTGGCAACCGCCATGCAAACTTGAGGTGTTCACCCCTAGAGCCTGATTTTATCCAAGCAGAGAAGAAGCCCGAATATAATGGCTGGGATATCAGCCACCATCAGAAACCTGCAGAGACTGCAGCGGAAGTTGCTGAAGAAGTGTCCAGGGAGGAGCAGTCGTTCAGTGCTGACCCATGGAAGAAAGAAGGAGCTAATACCAAACAGCCCACTGAAGAAACAACAGAGTGGGCTCCTGAGAACCGGAACACCAGTGGTCAGCACCAGGAGCAAATGGGGAGGACACGGCGATCAGGCCCGATTAAAAAACCAGTCCTGAAAGCCCTCAAGGTAGAAGAGAAGGAGAAAGAGATGGAGAAGGTTAAACTAGAGGGAGAGGACACCTCGCGCCCGCTGAAGGAGAAGGCGGCTGTTCAGAAAGTAGAAAGTGAGTCAGATGATTCTGCAGCCTTACTGAACTCCACACGTTACCTGCTGGATGACAAAGGTTCTTCCCAAGCCAGCCTTGCCCGAGAGGCTGAGAAATCCCAGGAGGAAGAAGAAGAGGAGGAAGAGGAAGAGAAGGCAGAAAGAACTTGGGAGAACAAATTATCCAGAGAGTCTGGTGATCTCCCTCCCACAAAAAGAAACAACTGGATCTTCATTGATGAGGAACAAGCCTTTGGCGGGAGAGGTCAAGGGCGTGGGCGAGGGAGAGGCTTCAGAGAGTTCACTTTCAGAGGCCGAGGTACTGTTGTGGGCAGCCGGGGAGTCTATAACAACCAGCGGAGCAGCCGAGGGCGAGGGCTTCGGGAGTTCAACCAGCCAGAGGACTTCCCCAGAGGCAAGCCAAGGCGCCGGATTGCGAGCGAGACGCACAGTGAAGGGTCAGAATACGAAGAGCTCCCCAAGCGTCGCCGGCAGAGGGGCTCAGAAAACAGCAACGAAGGCTCTGTGCTGGACAGGGACGACAGTGATTTGAAAAAGGGAGACTTCAAAGAGTCTTGGAGGTCCAACAAAATATATTCAGATGATCACAGTAGTCTGGATCCGAAGATGAGGGCTCCGAGAGCTTTTGGGAGATCACTGCCGCCAAGGCTGAGCAACTCTGGCTATGGGCGAAGGGGTTTCATGGGTAAGGAGCCCACCCAGTGGCAAGGCAGGAGTGGGGGAGCAGGGTGGCAGGAGTACAGCCACACCTCTCAGTCGGACACTTTTGGGAGCAGGCAGCAGTCTGATAGGGACTACATTCAGGATTCTTATAAACACGTGGATTCCTTCTCCAGCCGGGTTTTTGATGAGAGTCATCTGGATGACAAAAGGCACTTTTTCCAGGAGGATTACTCAGCAGATCAGGAGAACATAGAGAATAGACCATTCAGGAGACGGCGTCCCCCCCGCCAAGACAAGCCCCCAAGATTCAGGCGCCTCAGGCAAGAGAGGGAATCGGTTGGCCAGTGGAACCCTGAGGAGGGAGGCCCCAACCTGCTGCCCAGCCAGTGGCCTGGGAGACCCAAGCTGAGCGCCACAGAGAAGAGCAGCATCTCGGGCAGACGGTCTCCTGAGCTGTCCTACCAGAACTCATCAGACCATGCCAACGAAGAGTGGGAGACAGCATCTGAAAGCAGTGACTTCAGCGAGCGGCGGGAGAGGCGAGATGGCGTTTCAGAGAGTGAAGGCCAGCTGGAGGGTGGCCTTGGGAGTGCGAGCTTGGGAGAGAAGAGGGAGCTAGCGAAGAGGAGCTTCTCAAGCCAAAGGCCGCTTGTCGACCGGCAGAACCGCAAGGCCGAGCCAGCAGGGTTTGCAGAGCAGTCTGTCAGGACTGGTGTAGGAGCAGCTTCCAGATACGAGAGCCAGCAGAACGGGACACTGATAAAAAGCAAAAGGTAAAGTTGCATTCTGATGTACCAGCCTGTCATCTGATAGGCAGATAATTGGAGAAGAGTGAAGGGCTGGGCTGTGGGTGAAGAGCTGTTGGCTGTGTTTCTTTTCATCTAGTGCAGGTTACTTCCAGTACTGTTTATCCAGCCTGAGGACATCCAAGAGTTTCATCATTGTCTGTTTTACAACTGATACTTTTGCTCCTGTGCTGGGAATCCAGCTTTGTGGAGGTTGCTGAGACACTGTGGGCATGACACATGCCACTGCTCTTTACCTTAGTTTTGGGCTGAGACAGCGCTCCACTCTGGACTGCCTCTCACTAGAGGTGTGAAAGATAGTGGAGGGAATCCTGGTCCTTAACTCCAAACCTATTGTCCTTCTCCTGTCTTGGGTCCCCAGTGGGATGTAGTCGAGCACAGAAGTGAGGGTTGGGTTTTCCTGGGAGAAGTTCCTGTGAGCTGTGCAGGTTGAGCAGCTGGATTCTCCCTAGGGTGGTTGTGGTGTGAGTGATGCGTGACATTGCCAGACCTAGCTTTGCCTGAGCACATATTTTCTTAGACCTTAGCGGAGGCTGCTGATGAATGGCAAGCAGTGCTATGTGTTCCTAGCCTGGTGGGAGGAATTCTTCCTCGGAGTATTTTTAGACAAACGTGACGCTAGGGACTAAGTATTCTTTTGCGAGTGTCTTGTGAAAAATCTGATGTTCAGCAGGACACTGGGTTAGGTGGGCATTGGTCCTGGGGCAGCTTGACAGCTCCCATGTTACCCTTTAACAGGGACAGGATAAAAGTCTTGTGCAGCTGCACTGTATTGGGTTTAAGTACCGATAAATAGGCAACTTGTTCTTTGTTTTCTGTCCTCTTGTGACCCATCTGCTCCAACTCCTGGATATAGTACCTAATAGTAGCTTATATAGGAATAAGGGAGAGGAGAGCTGATGTCTGGAAAGATGCATGGAGGTAGAAAGGGAAAGTAAGGGAAGGAGGAAGCTTCTGTCCCTGCCTCTCCTTCAACCAAGCCTTTTTTGTAAGTTGAACGCTTGGGAATGATGTGTGGGTGGTGGTCAAATGGGCAAAAAAATTTTGGGAGAAACAAAATGGGGATTTTTATTTTTTTTCCCCTCAGTGTCACCAGCCTCTCTCGATCTCCTTTCCCCTCACCTGATGCTTGTCAAGGAATGTGTGTTAATTGGAAGAGGAGCAGGGAGGTTACTGGAGTGGTGTCAGAGGAGGGTAGAAAACACTACAGAAGCACAGAGCCCTCCTCGCAGGGGCAAGGCAGGGTATTAGCTTTCTTGTGGGGACAGTATGTTGGTTGACTCATGAGTACACAGGTGCTGTTCTGTTTCCATCATACTTCCTCAGTAACATCCTTTTAGTGGGCTGTGTGCTTAGAATTTAACCTCTACTTCAGTTGAGCAAAGGCTGGGAAAGGATGAGGTGCAGTTAGAAAACTGGTAAAGAAAATAGAGCCTATATGTTTTCTTCTTGCTACTTTTACTCGTCTTCTAGTGACAAACCTAATTCCTTTCCCTTCCTTCCTTTTAGGTCTCCAGAAGAAGGAGGGGGCCTTGGCAACACCAGTGGTGGGAGCAGCCACTCCATTTACAGCTTGGATAGGGCCTCCCATGCTAACTCAGAGAGTGCTGAGGGGCCGGGTAAAAAGCCAGAGAAGGAGCCCAAATCCACCTCCCAAAGAGCAAGTGAGAAGGGAGAGGCCTTGTCACAGTTTGAACTGAGTTATGGAAGTGAGTCTCTTCATTCATTTGTTTCTTTAAAGGGGTAACACGTTGTGGCTGATGTTGAGCCAGATTGATTCAATCCAGTGTTAATTTAAATACCAGGTTAGTTTTTTTCCATTTATTTACATAAACAAGAAGATTCTAGTGTATCTAAACAGGGAAAACATGGAAGACAAAGATGGTCTTAAATTTTAAACCCATTTTTTCAGTCAGATCTGACAGTCTCTAATATTTCTTCTATAGAAAGTCTGGTTTTTAGGGTGAAGATTTCCATATTTCTATCTACAATGTTAAAATTCAAGGCGAAAATACCTTATGTAGTGTGAAGGAGGTTGAAAGAGCATCTGGAGTGGGGAATATTGAGTCTGAGCTCATGGCAGGGAGGCAAGGAATTAGTATGTCTGAAACCACTGGCATTAGGCTGTGACTCAGCTTTTTGCCATTTGTAAAACTGAGGTTTTACATCCAGAGCTTATGGGTGTGTTTTCAAAAGTACCTGTGCCTGCTTTGTCCTTGCTAATATTTGGAAAGGTGTGAGGTTTGTTTCAATTGGTACTACACCTAACGTTACCTGAGTTACCACATGGTTCACGTTCCCAAGCTTCCCCAGCTGGAGTGTGCTCATCTTGAGGCAGAGGAAAGCAGAGCCCTGCAGCATAAAGTGACTGATAGATGCCAGCAGACTACTATGGCTTAGCTTTCAAAGCTTAGCTGCGCTGCTGCTGGCTGAGCTTGTTTGCCTGTAGCATGGACCCTATTTGGACTGTACTCTTGCAGTTATAAAGCTTTATGTATGTACATACATGCATTGTGTTTTTCCCCATACATGTTTTGTTCAGGTACCATCATCGATAATAGAGTGTCGAACACAGCAGAAGAGAACGAAGTAGGTTCTGTGGCAGGTGAAGGCTTTATTGAGGTTCTAACTAAAAAGCAGCGTCGTTTGCTGGAAGAGGAGCGAAGGAAGAAGGAACAGGCTGCTCAGGTGAGGAATGGGAGGTAAAAAAAGCTTAACTTGATACATTGTTTGGGCTGCAGTCAGACACACAAGCCCCCAAAAAATGTTCAGAATGAGCAGAAAAACATGCAGTTGGCTGAAGTAGTACAGATCCGGTATTAGGCCTGGAAGCATAATGTGGCTCTGATTGGCAGGGACCATTGGTTTGAAGAAGACTGTTAGATTTCTGACTCTTGTTTTCTAGCAGAATTGTTAATTGTGAGTTAAGGAAGGTTTCCTAAAGTAAATCCTCATCCAAGGCAACTTGGTTCACTAAGCCGGTTGCTGGCTGTAGTTGGTGGGATGTTGGGCAGCAGTGAGTGGAGGACCTCTGCACTCTGGGTCAGCCATGTGTTATTGCTGGAACAGGATGTGGTAGCTTCCCTGCTGGAGGTGTCCTGTTTGTGTCTGGGCCACCTGACCAGAAAGAAATGAACACACTTGAAGAAGCTCTGACAATTTTGTGTTCGTAATAGGATGAAGGAGTTGGTTTACGAGAAAAGATTTAAGCCTGCAATATGGATAGTTTATTTAAGTAACGTTTAGGAGGGAGACATTTGTCTGTGTGTGCTGGAAGACTACAAATTCTAGGGGGATAAGAGAATGTTTTGACATGTGAGGAGACTTAGTGAAATCTGGAGGACTAAATGCAAATGAAAAGCATCGTTGCTTTCTGACAGGGAGGGCTTGCGGTAGGTTCAGAGAGTCTTGCAAGCAAAGTTATAAAAGCCTGATTGCTTGGCATCTTTAAAATCAGGTTGAAGACAATGTGTGAACATGCAGTGGGAAAGGTCTTGCAGTTTGAGATAAGCTTCTCTTTCTATTTAGATCTTGGCTCTGCCGAAGAGCCATGTCTGCATTGTGAAATTATTAATTGATCCTGCTGGAGTAAAGGAGAGGAATTGTGCAGAGCAAGCCTGTTGTAGTGTTAATTTTGCTTTGCTTTGTATCCTATTCCCTCACCTCCCCCAAAGAAAAAAATACATATAAAGGCAGCTTTTTTCATTGCCTTGTTAAGAGTGGGAGAACCTCCCAGTAGCCACAGAGTCCATTAATTGAAAAAAAGATGGGGAGGATCGGGGGAAGAGTCAGAATTACTTTGTATGGTTCTGTTACATGAGTTGGGGGCTCTCCACATTGCAGCATTTAGAAATCCAGAATTTGAACTTGCTAGGAGCAGGCTGTGCTAGCTGAGTGCACTGACAGGTCTTACAGCCTGAGCCTTTTCTTTCTCAGGCACCAGCTAAGGCCCGTGTCCTTCAGTCTCGCATTCCTCCTCGATTTGCTAAGAAGCAGAACAGCTTGTGCTTGGAGCAAAGTGATGTAACAGTGTCTGGAAACAGCCTGGGCACAGAGATCTGGGAGAGCAACAGCCCTGGTAAGTTTGGGCCTCTTTGTTCCGAAGCGTTTTCACAGAGCTGGGGAATCCTCTGGTGTGTGTAGGAAGGTTGGGGTGTCTATGCTCAAGGGGAGATGACCTTCTCTTGTCTGATGCTGGAAGTGGGAGGAGTGCTAGCTGACATCTGGGGTAGCATCTGTTCAAAGCTGTACTGTTCAGCTATCCCTCCTGTTGTTGACCATGCCAGTCTCCTGATGTATTCTTGAGTCTTTGTGTGACATCAAGATCCCACCACATAGCATTTTCTAGCCTGCTGGGCTGGGTCTACTTCAGCCATTGTCATGTCTTGCCTTCCTCTGTTTTCTCTTCCTCTAGCACTGAATAGCTAGTGCCTCCCTTGTGTCTCTGTCCGTCCTTCCTCCTGTTGTTGTCATGTTCCCTAAGAAACGTCTTCCCTGTTCTCTACCCTTGCTCTCCATACCCTGTATTCTCTGTGCTACATCATGTCTCAGCTGACTGGGCAACACTAGCTTTCTGAGGTGGTGAAAATATCCTATGTCATCTCTAGAAATGGAAAGGTAATAATGTAACATGCACGGTGTACAAGGTGTGCTCACAGCTGTGTTTCAAGCAGCTGAACCCTGCCCTCTCTTCCAGCTCTTTCCGTTCAGTCTCCTGGCAGTGATTCCTGGAGCAAGCCTGTAAATACCTTTAATGGTACTGAATCTAGCACCACTGAGGTAAGTGGCACCTAATGTGCCATTCAGGTATAGTGTGTATAAAATATTAACGTAGGTGGCTTATGCTTCTCATTGCTCCATCTGTGCTTAGCGACACTCAGCTCTGCTTGTGCAATTTTAAACTTTGCGGTTCTAATTTGAGCTTGATGCTGCTTAAATCTTGACTTAGAGGGCCAAGCGCTGCTTGGTGTTACACGTGGGTATAAATCTGGAGTAACTGTTTGTTAGAGCTATTCCAGGGTTATGCTCCTAAGTGGATGCAGCACTTAGGTCGAGGTCGGTGAGATCCTGTAGGTCATGTTTGTGTACCTTGTGCCTGTGAGCAGTGTGTAGCTGTATGCTTAATGCAGGGAGGGCAGAGGAGGTTCCTGAACGCTTCACCTTTGGAGACCAGAGTTCAAATCTGGTTTGGGTCACAAGTGAAATGAGTTTGGCGATCTCAGCCTAGTTGCCATGTGGGACACTTTTTCCTTATTCTAAAGCCATGGTCCGGTTGGTGCATTGGTTAACCTGTCTCAGGGCTGCGTAGAGCTGAAGCAGCAGTCAAGGAATGCTGCAGGTCAGGCCCAACTCCTTTGCACTTAACCAAGAATGTGATTTGAAAAGGGGACATAGTCTTGCTGTTTTCTGGGATTTTTTTTCCTCCTCTGTGGAGCTGGGTCGAAGTCCGGGGCTTTAACACATTTCGTGCTTTGCATAGCAGGGTTTTAAAGGCAGCCAGGGGGATAGTGGCATTGACTTGAGCGCGGAGTCTCGGGAATCCTCCGCTACCTCCTCTCAGCGCAGTTCTCCATATGGCACCCTCAAACCAGAGGAGATGAATGGGGCTGGCCTGGTGGACCCAAAGCCTGACTGCCAGAAGGAGCAAGTGCAGAAGCAATCTGATAAAAAGGTAATCTGGATTTGCAGCCAAGCCAGAGCACATAGTGAGAGACCTTGTGAAGTGGTTGTGTTGTTCTTGATAGCATTTTTAAGGCTTGAGATTGGGTTATTCAGTCTTTGTGTCTCAGCCTCTCTGCTTTCCTGTTAAGGATTCAGATCAAGGCTCAGGACAGAACAAGGAACACAAGCCTGGACCAATCGGCAACGAACGCTCCCTGAAAAACAGAAAGGGTTCGGAGGGAACGGAACGGCTGGAAGGGAATATTCCCCCTGTTAACGGGGTGGAAATTCACGTGGATTCTGTACTTCCTGTGCCACCCATTGAATTTGGAGTAAATCCTAAAGTGAGGATTGAATTTAATTTTATCTTCTTGGTGATTTGAGCTTGTTGAGATATGAAAGGTGGTTTGAGGCAGAAGTATTATTTAGAGGAAGCTTCCAGCTGTAGATTTGCCTGAGATTTCATTACTGACGCAAACCAGGTACTCAAGATGTCTTGGCAAACACGTAATACCCTCCTGGAAATACTGTCCCAAGGACCAGCTGGGGTGGTAACAGAGGTGAGGGACAAAACTATGGCCATCTAAGCCTTTGTGTGCCTCTGGGGGTTGCCTGCTGCTGAGTGCTGAGAAGTGTCTTTTTTTGTTCTCTTCTAGCAAGGCTTACTGGAGGACAATCTTTAGTTTCTAGTGTCACGATTGAGGCTAGAGTCATTAACCATGAGAAGCAGATGGGTGGCCCTTGGCCCTGGATTTGAATTTTGTGTGTTTTGCTTTTTCAGGACTCTGACTTCAGCTTGCCACCTGGTTCTGCTTCTGGTACTGCAGCTAACCCTGTCACCAAATTGCAGGATGCCTTGGCCAGTAATGTAAGTATTTCTTGTTTTCCTCTGCATTGATTCACTGGAGATACTCCTTAGTTAAACCTCAGGTGCTTCCAAAGAGACCAAGCATATTTCTTTGCAGTTGAGTTCACACTTAATGCTTAGGCAGCACACATGACTAAAATCCGTAATGGAAAACTGTGCCCTCAAGGTACCTTCATAAAATGAGCATCACTGGCTCAGAAGTGATATAGAGAGCAACTCCATTATTGTTGTGACCTGTGTAAAGCAAGAGGTAGTGCAGGTCTCTGAGATCACCAGTCTCCTCCCCTGAGACACAAGAGAGTGCTGGTAATGGACGTGATGCAGATAGTGGTGTTTTCAGGCCTGGGTTGCCAGCTTCCTCGGGAGGTCTCATCTGGCACAGCAAGACAGAGAACTGTAACTTGTTAGTCAGGCCCTTCTGGAGGTTTCCCAGCTTATTCCAGCCATCTGGGTATTTCATTATCATACGTAGAAAGAGCGAGCACACTGAAACCCAGCTGGTAGCTCAGCTGTGGACAGCAATGTAAGAAACTTGTAAAGCTTCTTTTGAAATGTCTTCAGCTTTGTAGGCTGTTTGATTTTCGAGGTTTATCTTAAAGGGTGTTTCTTATCAGAAGTGCTCTTTCAGAAACAGGTTGTGTCTGAAATTTAGGTAGATTCCAAACATGGGACAGGAGGAGGAACTCTTCAGCAAATTGAAGTTACTGGATCATATCAATGTTTTAACTGGAAGCTGGTGCAACTTGACATAAGAGGGTGTCATTGCACATAACCAAAGCTTCGTTTGTTCCAGCAGTGGAATGGATCACAGTTTAATGGTGCTTAACTCATGCACTGCCACTGGGGATTGAATCCTTTGAAGTGTACTTACTAGAGCTGCCAGCTGAGGCTCTGTCAGCCTTGGTAGCTCATGATATTCCTGTAAGAGTTTATAAAGTATTGACCATTTACAAATCTCCCCTCAGGCAGGGTTAACACAGTCCATTCCCATTCTGCGAAGAGATCACCACCTCCAGCGGTGTATTGGCCTGAACCCAATGTCCTTCCCCACTGCAGACCTTACTCTTAAGGTAAGCAAGCTGGCATGTGTCCTGGTGTGGATCCCATGTCTCCATGGCCAGAGTTTAGTGAGGGTGGAGAGAGCTTTCCTAGAGCATTTTGTTAGGTACTGTTAAATCTTTAATTAGCTTCTGTAAAAGTTGTGCATATATGCTGTTCAGCGTGGGTGGAAGGGCACGTGTTTCAACAGTCCTGGATGCTGAATTCTTTGCCAATTGTAGAACAAGTGCATGAGAGCTTTTCCTATTATTTCAGTAGCTGGGTAGGATGGCTGGGGATCCTAGGTGCCTGGTAGTTTAAAAAAGAAGGAAGAAAAACCCAAACTAAAACTAAGAATGAAACATGCAAACATCAACAACAACAAAGCAAGCCAGAATAAACCAAAACAGAAAACACCGGCAGCCCAAAGCCGAAAAGCTCAGCACATTCCAAGGGAGGTTGACTCTTTGTGAAGGGTGCTTGCCCATTGGAAATTGGCGTGAAACTGCTTGACCAGAAACCTGCCAGCTTTGCACTGTGGCTAGACTACCTTGAATTTGAACTAATATGTCATAGGTGAGCAATGCTAGGCTTCATTGTTGCCCTCCCCATTTGAACTGTCTGTAGTTATTGTCCTTAATTTCCATAGATGGAGTCTGCTCGTAAAGCTTGGGAAAACTCTCCTAGTTTGCCAGAACAGAACTCGCCAGGAGGTGCAGGCTCAGGCATCCAGCCTCCTTCCAGTGTTGGAGCTTCCAACGGTGTCAGCTACAGCTCTTTTGGTGGAGTTTCAATGCCTCCTATGCCTGTGGCATCTGTAGCACCTTCTGCATCTATTCCAGGTACCTGCAAACCATGGCAACAGTATTTGTATTGTCTGGTTGGTATCTAGGAGTCATCCTCTGATTCTACTAGTTAAGAGTGGTGAGAAGAGCTTCCCTGTGAAGTAACTCCCTGGCTGGTATTTAATGGAGTGCTAACAACAATTCAGTGAAGACACAGGGACCCTTTCCCTACTTTGAAGAATATTACATGAGTGTGACTGGTATAAGCTTAGCACAGGGCTGACTTTCCCTTTGTAGCGACAAGTCTCTGTGATGTCTCAATAGATCCTGCTTGCCCTTCGCTGTGTGCTCAGTAGAACAGAAGGGAAGTGAAGAAACCTGTGGCTGAGAGACTTCAGGAGTCCAGTGTCAACCATTGCTCTGCTTGTTTTTCTATTTAAGTCACAGGTTTTGAGCACCTTCTGCTCTTTGTATGTAATAACAACTTGCTTATTATAGTTTGCAGAACTCCGGGAGGTGGGAAGGTGTTGCTGTCCCTGAGTTAGGGGAAAAGCTTAAGCAGAGTCATGGTAGGTAGTATGTATAATTAGGGAGAGCATCTGGAAAGAGGAAATGTATGTGGATACTCTGATCCTGGGTCCCAAAGAACCTCTCATGCATGCATTACACCTCTTATTCCTCGTTTCAAGAATGGAGTGGAATATGCTGGGCAGAAGTGGTAGTGAGTGGAGCACTGCAGTGACTCTGTTACTAGTTTCTATTTGGAAAACAGATTGTTCCAAGTCAGGTGATTTTGTTCCCCACCCACCCTAAGTTTCCTTGTAGATCCTGTGGTTCAGATCTGCAGAGAACCACAAGAGAGGCACAGCACTTTGTAATTGGTGCCACCCTTGGGGTGAATATGGCTTTCAGATCTCTTATGTGAAGGTCTCAAACACCATATTTGCTCTTTCTGTCCCTCCTAGCTGCAAAGATGAGATGGCTGCAGAGCAGGTTTCTGGCATTTAGGAACAGTTTGGAGTCCGGTTTACCAATTCCTGACCTGTTAGTGTCTCTGACTCTTTTTGTGGAGGTGGGAAACGTGGGTTTACATTTAGCCTTTTACAGAAGGGTATGATTCATTCTCAGCAAGCCAGCTACTGTAAGTGGGCTGCTGGCTTTGGTGTGTGGACTTAGGATCTTTACGGGCTCTTCTGAACAGGTACTATGTTTTTGTTGACTTGCTGAGCTGGTTGCTGAGAGGTAGGAAAGACTCTTGACTTGCAGGTCTCTGCAGCGTACTGTGTCTGTATCTCCCCTGTTCTTTGCATTTACAGCCTGCCTTTTCTGGTATTTAGGTAACCATATTCCACCCTTGTATCTGGATGGCCATGTGTTTGCAAGTCAGCCCCGCCTGGTCCCTCAGACGATACCTCAGCAGCAAAGCTACCAGCAGGTAAGGGAGAAATACAGCTAGCTAGTGGTTTCTCAAGGAGTTTTCAGGGTGGCATTTAAGAAATGAGGAGTCATTTTTCTCTCTGATAGCCCAGAGGAGCTTGGATGTGGCTCCCTTTAGGTTCCTTGAATGCTGCTTCACAGTGGGTGTCACAGGCAGTGAAATTGAGGGGAGGGAACTGAGAGAGTTTTTTCCCCCTTTTGTATCAGTGCCTTTGGGTTAAACAGATGCTGAGATGTAGGTGTGAGGTGAATTGACTTCCAGTAAATTCCGCAGCCAGTCAATACTGAGCAGTTTCACTAGCCTTAGTAAATAGGATGTTGATAGCATTGGGGAGAGCCTCTTGAAGGTAAGAGTGCAGGCAAATGAGAGCTGGTATTGTCAGTGCCTGTTCTGTGTGTGGAGCACGTTGGTCCTCTCATGTCCATCCAGTCTTCCCTCTTGGGTGCCTATGCAGTGCCTGCCAGTGTGCTGCTGTTCAGTGGAATGATGCAGGGGCTGGGTAAAGGTGCAGTGTAGGTAATTGTTATGGCAGATTGACTCATGGAGGAAACTGATGGATTTTTGACAGCCTGGGAGAGATTCTGGCTCCTCTTGTAACTCTTAGTCATCTTAATTTCTTCTGCAGGCTGCTGCTGCTCAACAGATTCCCATTTCCCTCCACACATCATTACAGGCCCAAGCTCAGCTTGGGCTGAGGGGTGGTCTGCCAGTTTCCCAGTCCCAGGAGATGTACAGCTCCATACAGCCCTTCAGGTAACTGCTTCCAGTTTCTCATTTCCTTGTGGCCTGATCTCTTACGTTCCTGATGCACATTGATCAGATACTCCACATTCGTCTTCTCTTCCCCTAGTAACACTGTTGGGGTGGAGAGCAAGGAAATCGGGGCACATGAGGCTCTCTGTAGCATGTTTCTTTGTAGGACAATGGCAGAGACCATCCTTGCAAAGTTTCTCAGTTGTACTGCCTACCCTGTCAAAGAGGGAGGCAAATCTTGGGAAAGATGCAGAAGGAGGAGGTTTGTGGGCTGGCAAGCCAACTCTAGTAAGAAATCCAGAGCTTACAGCTCACTTGGTTTACTACTGGAGAGAAGATAAAGAGACAGTTTGATCAGAGCCAAGTACCTGGATAGAGAAATGAAATACCTCTTTTTATTAGGTACAAACTGATAAGAACAAAATAAATGCCTGCACTTTAGAGAAAAAAATTGTAAAATTGAAATTAGAAAATCAAACACAAGTGTAACAGCAGCAGTGCTTGGCTACAGGAACTGCTCGCTAGAACTGAAGGATTGAGACAATCCACTTCAGAGTTAGGCTGGCTGTGGGAATCATACTCTGTACCCCCTTTCCTGCATGAGATGAGAGTGAATGACCAGAAGTCATCCTCCAAGGCCTCAAAACCATAGACACTGAGGTTTAAAAAAACCCTTTTTGTTACAGCCATTTGAATCTTTAATTTCTGATTCTTTTCTGCTTTGCAAAACTGCTGCAGACTTCCCTTAACTACCAAACCAGAGCTTGTTGTGCAGGATACTGAAACATAAACTTTGGATAGGAGACAGTGTCATTCTGTTGAATATGCCTGCAACAAAGGGCATGGTTGCAAGGGCTTAGAAGTGGAAGTAAAAAACAGTGTAACTAAAATGGAAAGTGGCATCACAGCTTATTTCTAAGCTGTCAGTTTAGTTGTGTCTGAGAACTGCTTGCTGATTGCAGTCCAGATATGGTTTGCCAGCGGGTACTTGTGTATAGCCTCCAAAGGTTTTGTGTGTAATGACTTGAGCATGTTTTTCTTCTCCAGGTCTCAGGTGTATATGCACCCCAGTCTGTCTCAACCCAGCACCATGGTCCTGACAGGAGGCACTGCTCTGAAGCCTCCGTATTCCGCCTTCCCAGGCATGCAGCCCTTGGAGGTGGTGAAAACCCAGTCTGGGTCACCCTATCAGCCCATGAACGGAAGCCAGACACTGGTTTATGAAGGCCAGATAAACCAGGCGGCTGGTATGGGAGCCTCCCAGATGATGGACTCTCAGCTTACGCAGGTTAGGAGCAGGGCTTGCAAGCCACTCCCTTGTACAGGCTTTTTCAGCTGCCGCTTGTTTCAATCCAGTCTCAGAAACTAGTGTTTGTGCTGAGTCATGTGTTTGTGTGAACTGAGCTTCTTGTAAAGAGGCAGAAGATTTCCCCAAGAGACTCTGTTCTGTGAACTGTTGTTTCAAACATGCAGCACCTTATTTAATGAGATTCTTGGTAATTACTTGTCTGTCCCTGCTGAGATGTTGTTTTGTAACTTGGAAGTCGTTGCCCTCAATATAGACATTTGCTGTAGGTCAGACCTTGCAGTGCTTCATGCATAGGAGGCCATGATCCAGTAGTTCTCCTAAAAGTGCCTCTTCTGAGAGCCAAATCCCAGTCATTTCCAGATGTAACTCTGCTTCCAGGGTAACTAGCACCTTCTGTTAAAAGCTCATCTATCTTCTTAATTCATTTGTTACCCAGGTCTTATTTACAACTTCTGCTGATGTATTTGGCAACATCTTAACAAGAATTTCATTGTGTGAAAAAGTTTTTGTAAAGCATGGTTCAGATAAAGAGTTTGAATCCTACTGTGCACATAGCCTTATTTGTGGATTTGTGTTCTGATTCTCTGGACAAGCTTGATACTTTTATTAAACTCATCTTACATTTATTTTGTGCAACACGTTAAGGTTTATTTTTTGTATAGAGAGGGGGTTGTATGTTGTGATTGACACAGAGTTAATCCTGAAAGTAACTTAGCTGAGGAAGAGAGGAAGATATGGAGAATGCTGGCAAACTAAATATTTGAAGAAATGCTTTATCCATCATAAGTTAGTAACTTGGTCTCTTTTGCCAGCCTTAGATTTATTTATTTATATATTACAAAGTATTGTCATAGAACCTCCCAACTTCAGCAGTTGTGAGAACTGCAAGATGAATCAAGAGGGAACAGGAGGCTCTTAATTCCTGAGCTGCTGCTTTTTTTTTTTTTTTTTTTTTTTTTTTAAAATTACTCTTAATTACTACCATCATCAGTTTGAAGCTCACTGCAGAACATAGAGCTGAGGTCACCATCACTTTCTTAGAGATCCAGTCCTCAAAATGCTTTGGCATGAAAGTGTAGCAGACTTTCTGGTTTGGGCATCAAAGCTGCAAACAAAATGCCTCACACTGAGCTGTCTGATGCTGCCATCATATCGAGAAAACACACCCATGCAGTGACCAGGAGGAAGACTAAAAAACTGGGTGAAGGTTCTAGGCAAGGAGGAAAGCCCTGTGTCTGAGTGCAGTTATGTTGAATCGATGCAGTGTTAAAAGCCCAGCTGATAGGGTGTTGGCAGCACTACCAGAACGTGCATTTCAGTGTGAATGTCCCTCTGCTAACATTGATTTGCATTTATTCTGTGCCAGACTGCAGTGTGAGCTTCCTTTCAGCAGTGCTGTGCTTTCAGGGTATTAGGAGACAGTGTATCAAAGGCTGTTACTGCCATTAAGTTAATTAAATGTCCTTATCACACAGCTAACAATGCCTGTGCCTGGCTCCCAGCTTCCTCTGCCCCGCTATGGCTCTGGCCAGCAGCCCCTGATTCTGCCACAGTCCATCCAGCTTCCTCAAGGGCAGAACCTGCCTGTAGGAGCACCCCGAAGAATCCTCCCTCCTGGATCCCAGCCTTCTGTCCTTGCTACCAGCAGGGAGGTAAGGATTAACTCCTCCGTGCTCATCTTGCAATTCATTAACCCCTCCTGCACTGAAGTTTTGCAAATTAATCTTGCTCGTTAAAGGGGAGACTGGCTTGTTTGGGATCCTTGAATATCAAAGCCAAGGATTGGTGTTAAAATGAAGGAGCCCTTTTCCCCTCATCTCCAACGCACAGGCCAGCAGTTTTTCAGGTTTTGCTGCTGGTTGGTCATCATTCTGTTTCCAGGGAGCCGCATCCTGCCTTGATCCAGTTTGGAGTCTCCAGTTTTATTACATGTTTACACAGGTTTCCCCAGAGTGCTTGAGGGGTGGTGAACTCCAGACACAGTTGGAATACTGCCCAGATATTTCACACTGTTGTGAAGCTTGTCCATTTGAGTAGGTATATTAATGTCATGTCTGGTTTGATGGATTCGTAAAGTTTGTCTATTATAGGGGAGAGAGCACAGCAGTTAACTTCCAGGTTCTGTATTTGCTTGTGCTGCTGGCTTGTTGGTTTAATACAAGCAGATTATTTCACTTACAAGCCTCACTTTCTTCACCTGAAAAATGTTTATTCTTTTAATGGGCAGGATGGGTAGAAGGGCAAAGATTTGGCTTAAGTGTTTATATGAAGTAATGAGTGATTTGTGACTGTAAAGATGATATTCTCTTACTCGTTTTCTTCTATAGTCCTCCCAAATGGAAATGAAAGGATTTCATTTCTCTGATGGTAAACAGAGTATGTCCTCTGGAGGGTCTGTACCATCCCCACATACGTACAGGTAAAACATTTACAAAACTTAACCTCTGTAGTCAGAATGGGGAGGAAGTAGCATTCCCCATTTGCAGTGACATGGTGCATGCATCATTCCTGTATGAGATTCACTGGAGTTCTCATGTGCAGAATGTGCCTAAATGTAATCCAAATACTTGCATCAAAATGCATGATTGTGGCTTTCATTTCTGGGTGTGGGCCAGTGAGCATCTGGCTTGGCCCTTTGTGCCTGGGGGAAGTGCATAAAGTTACTTGTTTACTGAGTCTTAAACTGGAATTGGTGTGTGCTTTTGTGCGTTCTTCGTAAGGTGGAAAATCTGAGGACCGTTGAATAAATGTTTTTTCAGCTCCAGCGTAGTTACCTCAAAGTGAGAGGTGCTCATGTCTAGACACACCAAACTTTCAGGTCATGGAACCTTTTGGGACATGCAGTTACTTTTATTATTTTTTTTTCTCCTAACCAATTCGTGTGTTGTCTTTTGGGCTGGGGAGCTCACTGATCCGCACAGCACAGACTCGTGCCCTGTCTACTGCTGCTTTCTGCTGCTTTTTTTCTTTCACACATGAATAAGATTCTCATTCCATTGTAGAATTTACTCCATGAATATTGTCGACTCTTCGATTTCCAGGCCTAGCTCTGCCAGCCCAAGCGGGAAGCCATCTGGACCAGCAGTTAGTATGGGCTCTGTGCAAGGACACTATGTACAACAGGTAGTGTACATCAGTACTTTGTTTGACCCAGCAGTATCTGCTCTTCTACACTGTCATGCTTGTGCTTTGAACGTAAGAGGAGTGGCAGAAAGGCCTGTGTGCTGAAACTATACGTGGGAGCTGTTTTCCCTGCAAGGGAGAGTGGGTAGGTGGGTGTGTACTGAGTCCAAGAGTAATGCTGTGTGATTTGCAAGTCAGGAAAGATTAGAGGATTACCTGTTTTACAGTGCCCATGTTTGTTGTTGAGTTTTTATGGGTTATTTGCATTGCCAGACAAGTGAGACACTTTGAGGTCCTTACATGTGAGGTGTTTCAGGACAGCAAAGGGTGACACAATATACAAAATACATGAATGTTGTAGCAAATCTGATGCCTGGCATGAATGATGCTCGCCTAGAGGTCTCTGTGCTAGCTAATGCTTTGGTTTTGTATGTCAGCAGGCAAAGCAGCGGGTGGATGAAAATAAAGCCAATCTGGGAGCAGTAAAGCTGCAAGAAACAGCCTCCGCAAACCAGATGAAGCCAGTGCGCACGGGAGCGATCAAACCTCAGGCAGTCAAAGTGGAGGAAAGCAAGGCCTAGGAGCACCTCTGATGCCCAGCTGGTCCTGCTGCCTGAGAGACCCTGCAGCTTAGACTGGACCCCACTGGATCTCCTGAAAATCTCACCAGATCTACTCCCCACCCCACGTTGACTGACTACAGCAAAATCATCCAAGCCCCTCTCCCAACAAAGCAGTTTGAAACAGTGGATATGACATTGACCTGCTTGCTTTAAAACAAACCAACCATGTGACTTCTAAGTGGCTTGAGCCATTTTTTTTTTCCCCCCATGCCCCATCCACAGGTAGCTGTGATTGCTCACTTGGCAAAGCCCATCCTTCTCCTTCCCTACTTCTGTCTCAGCAGAGTGGCAACTGGGGGAGAGGGGTTAGTTTGAGGTTTTTCATTTTAAAGGCAGCTGAGGTTTTTACAAAAAAGCTATATCTTTGTTTATAGTAGAACTTTTCTATGTTCTCTCATTTTCTTCCCCCCTTCTTTCTGCTTTCCTCATTCCTTCCAGAAGAGAATTCCCTTCAGCTAAAATTATATTCTGACAAATCTCTGCTTAGTTTTATATACAGTTCTGTGCTACGTTGAGAGTTATATGACTCTTCTAAATTGAGTTTGTTTGGGTATATATTCCCCAGATGATTCAGCCTTTCAGATTATGTGATTAAAAAAAATAACAGGACAGTTACAGCATTCATTAATTTTCAGTATTTTTGTTTTAAGCTAGAAGCAGTGCTTGCGTTAGAAGTAAATGTGTACTAAATATAGTAGATCAGTGCATTAATCTTGAAACTTGCACCACTTTAATTGTAGCTTTGGGGTGCCTTGTGCACAACAAAATACGACATTTTCGTTTTAAGGAAAAAAAAAAAAAAGCCCACCAAATTTTGTTGCAAGCTCATCTGAATCTAGTTTGGGGTTTTTTTGTGAGTTTGGGATTTTTCGGTGACTGCCAAACACACAACAAAATGTAAATCATAGATTTACAAAATGTAAAAATCTGTTGGAAAAAAAATCTCACCGCACATGGGTCAGAAGAGTTGGTTAGAGCCAACGGGTCTGTATGGACTACATTTTGTAGTTGTGATGCTCTCTTATGCTCCCTACCTTGGCTACTCCAGTTCTTCATGTCTCCTGAGACTTGTTCTATATTGTGTTCATCACTTGGAGCTGCTCTCCCAAGCTTTGCTCTTCTCCCTTTTCCCCTGAGTCTTGCTTTCCGTTCCTCTAGCTCATGGCCTTTTGTAAAATTTGCGTAGAAATGCATTGCTAAGGGAGCCCCCCTGCAAAGCAGCCATTTTAGCACACTTGGAACCTCCCGTTTTGTGTTGGAAGCGCATGGTTATAGAGGCAGTTTGGAATCATCCTTTTGCTCTCCTTCCCCAGATGAACAGCAAAGGGTTCTTTACTTTCGATGCAGTTGCGCATAGCGTGTATGCAGTATCGTCACCTCACTCTTCCTCCCCAGTACTTGATCTCTAAAGGAAGGTCCTAGTGGGAGAGGGTTGAGTTTTATTTCTTCGGCTGTTTGGTTTTGGGGGTGTGTGTGTGCGTGCGTGCGCGTGTATGTAGATTTTTAGGATGGACTTACAAGTTTGTGAAAGTGCTTGGAGTCCTTCAGCTGGCGATAGTCTGAAGTAAACTACTTTCAGCTAACTTGGTTTGTGTTGTTTAGCTCTTTCAAAATGTAAAGTAGGCTGGTCACTTTGAAGTGAAGGAAAGAAAACCTTTTTGTAGGAGATGCTAGCTTGCTAACTGGCCGTGCCGTCTGCCTCTGCTAGGTGGCAGCAAGTAGTTTGGTGATGGTTCCAAAGATGATACTTTGAACAAAGAATGTATTTGGGAAGGGAATCTGAAAGGTGCTCTTGTTTCTTCGTTTGCTTCCTGCCCCGCCCCGTCCCCCCCATTTCTGGGAAAGATCCCTCATAACTTTCTAGGGACGCGTTTTAAGTTTTAAGCTAGGTATAAATAAGAATTTTATACAGTAGCTTTAAAGAGCTTAGAAACCTAAACTAACTTAGACATAGTGATGTCCCCTCTCCACAGGTGTCCCCATTGACAATGGCAGAGAACCCAAAGGGAAAGGGATAGGATGGTACTTTAAGAAAAATAAAAGCTCTTTCTTTCCTCATGTTTTATGGATTATAACTTCAGAGCAGAGTGTGCCAGCATCTCTCTAGTGTCCTCCTTAAAGTACAGGGTTTGAGATTTAGTGACAAATATTTCCCCAGCCTTCAGACATCTCCCAGACCTGCATCCTCATCTGCTAGTCCTGCTCCCAACATTTTCCAAAGATTGCTCCACCAGTAAGTCACCTCACCCCCCTTTCTATTTTCTTCCTTGGAATACCATGAACAACAGAATTGTCTGGTTTTTTTGTTTGTTTTTTTTTTAATTATCCTTCTGCCCAGCTGGCCCTAGCTAATAGCAGCCCAGAATCTTTAATGGCTAAAGAGACTTATCCGAGCCCCCTCTTCTCATCTCTTTCCTACCCTAGACACACTACTTAAGCTTTACAAAGACACTAACCTCTTTCCTCCCACCTATATGACTTTAAAATGGTCAAATTGTTGGAGAAACTGGGTTATTGCTAGATACAAGTTATTGCAGTCCCTCTGGTGTAAATGCCATCAGAAGTACAACACTTCCTGTTGAAAAAGGTCACCCTTCTTTCTCTTTTAACCCTTCCATTCCTTCCCCCAACAGAATAAAACACTAGAATTTATTTATACGTATTTGATGTTGTAGGTCTAGGTGAAAAAGTAATTGTTTCACGGCTCTATTTATATATTATGTCTGAATTATTCTGTGCAGGAAAGGCCAAGAAATGCATGTGAGCTTCATTCCATTCCTCACCTTTGCGTGACTGTCAGCTGCAGTTGGCAAGACTCTCTTTCACTTAACAGAGTTTTGTGTGATGGAAAGCAGTTTCAGAGCCCAGATTTCTATGGTGCAATATCCTTCTTCTCTGGCATATGTTTTTGTTTGTTTGTTTAAAGCTAGTACAAGGTTAGTGCAGTCTGTGGTGCTCTTGAGTCAAAAGGAAAGCCTCTGATCCTCAAGGTGCAGAAACGCCAGGGGTGCTGGTACGCTGATACAAAAAGTCAGCTTGGGGAAGAGGAGAACGGAGACATATAGAATGTGGGTATGGTTTATAGGGGGATACTTCTGCTTGCTGTCTCCACTGCTGAAGGGCCAGGCCCTGATGATTTAGTCCTTTGCAGGTTGCTTTTGCTTTGACTGGAAATCAGCTACCAAATTGCAGGCTCCTTCTGCTAGGAAAGGTGCAGTGTGCAGTGGGAGGGAGAGGTGGAATCCATATTTTCAGCAACAATGGGTGAAGCAGAAATATTCAGAGGCTGACTTCACTGCTTTTTGTTCAGCTGAAGGTCTGAAGCACATGCGTAATCGGTTCTCTTGTACGCAGTGATTCACGGCCTAGCAGCTGCATTCAGTGCTGCTTTCCTCTCTGGTTCAGCCTACTTTTAGCTCTTGATTAAAAAAAAAATGAAAATTAGGAAAAAGAAAATTAGGGAAGGAAAAAGAAGAAGAAGAAAAAAAAAAAGTGCTCCAGTATATTTTTAAATGACGAGCGAAAGCAGCACAGTCACCAGTGCAACAGGTATTATTGTTGATCTTCCATAATTCGCTCCTGGCTCTGCCACGTGACAGCTGTACAGTCGTCGGTAACTCTGAATGTGTTTGCAGCCCATTGAACTCCCATACGTGTTTGTGTTCATGCAGAGGCACTCCATTTAACAGTTTCCTTGCAAGAATGCTGCAAAGCTACAAGCTGCCCTGTGGTTCCTGTGTATTTATAGATATATATTAAAAAACGAGCCTAGCATTTTTGCTATGTCTCACCTTTTGGCAGGCTACTATATTCACTTTCAAGCAAGCATCACTGCATGCCAAGATCTTGTTCTGTTGCATTTTGTTAACCTTCTGTTTTGCTTGTGGCTGGTTAAGCACAGGTTAATTCCTTGTAGCGTGGGTTATTTTCCAAGTACAGCAGCCCAGTTTCCTTGTGAGAAAGCTGCATTCGTGAATACAAATCACTTTACAAGAGGCATCAGGGTACTTAGTTGTGGCCCATCGACAGAAAAAGGTGCATTTTGCCGAAGCAGCGGAACTGCTGTCTGAACAGACTGCAGCTGTCCAACTACTATTTTGTTGTTGTTTATTTTAATCCAAAGACCACCAGATTTTCCTAGTGGCCACAGACACCCCCTGGGGTTGAATGGCTTGTCCTGGCTCCTCAAGAGGGCCCTGCCCGTTCCCCTGGGAATCACAGCAGCAGCAGTGAGGCGCTCAGCTCACCCTTTAGCATGTCTCAAGGCGTTGTCCTTCGCTGGAATCCTTCCTCTGGTTCTGTATGAATTGCATTTGTTGTTTCTCAAGGGGATATTGTGCTCCTTAAAGCTTTTAACCTCATGACCTGTATAGTAAAATTTTTTTTGGCCTTTCCTCTCTTTGTCTTTTCATGTAGACCAGATATTTGAAAGGGCAGACGATGGATAATTGTGTAACGTGCAACCTGTTTATATTTTTTGGAAACTTTTACTTGGACCGGAACTCGAATTACGGAATCACCAGGCCAGTTGCGGCACACTCTTATTGCCCTTTTTCCTCGTTTCAGTACCTATTGTTTCTCCTTTCAAATATGTGATTGTATTAGCTCTTTCCATATGAAAGAATTCTCCTTATTTAAATAAAAAAAAAAAAAAAATAAAGCAGGTTATGCTTTTCTCAAATTTCCGTGTCCCTGGCCTGCTTCTTTTGGTCGAAGACTTACGGGGTTTGTTGGGGGGTGGGGTGGGTTGTCAGGGACGGGAGTGGGCCGGTGCGCGGCCATGACGGGGACGCGGCGGCTGGCACCGGGGCTGTGGGGGCCGCCATGGCGCCCGTTGCCGTGGTAACGCGGCGGCGCTCTTCCCTTTCCCCGCCCCCGCGGCGCTGCGTGCAGCTGACGCCACATCCGGCGGCGCGGCGCGCGGATGGTCCCGCCCACCCCCGGTGAGCAGGGGGGGTTCCATCTCCTCAGGGCCCGAGGATCCCGCGGCCTCCCGTGGGGCACGGTGGGGCCGGGGGTCCCGCGCCCCCCTCACCTCCGTAAGGCTCCAAAGGGTTGGGGCGAGGCCTGGGGGCAGGGTTAGTGGGGGCTAACCCACTAACTGCCTCCCACCCCCACCCCCCCCGCGAGGCTCAAGGCCGGGGTACGCGGCCTGGTGGGGGGTGGCTGGTGGCCCCACTGCCCCCATAAACCTCGGGGAGGTGGGGTCCTGGGGGCGGGTTAGTGGTGCGGTGCCGCCCCAAAAATCGCTCGGGGGGGGGGGGGGGGGGCACAGGGTGGCTGGTGGGTCCTGCTGACCCTGCAAGTGTCAAGGGTGAGGCCTGGGCGTGGCGTCAGTGGTCCTGCTGCCCCCCCCCCGGAGCTCAAAAGGGGGAAAAAGGCTGGGGGTCAGTTGTCCTGCTGCTCCCCCGGAGCTCAAAAGGGGGAACAAGGCTGGGGGTGGGGTTAGTGGTCCTACACCCCCCTCATAAGGCTCACAGAACGAGATGCAGAGCGTGGTAGAGGGCTTAATGGTTTGTTGAGGAGGTGTATGCAATCTGGTGGGGGGTGCTGCAGCACTCCTGCCCCAGGGTTCAGGAGCTGCCTGTGCTGCAGGGAGAAGCAAGGTCCTTTCCATCAGGGTACGGGGTCCCATGGCACCCATCAAGGGTGCTCTTTGGGGTCCCAGGGCTTGCGAGGTGATGGCCT
Organism: Falco peregrinus; assembly: GCF_023634155.1. Lineage (NCBI taxonomy): Eukaryota > Metazoa > Chordata > Aves > Falconiformes > Falconidae > Falco > Falco peregrinus. The sequence continues at coordinate 50,042,877 of NC_073721.1, read as the reverse complement.
GGCTCCTGGGTCCTGCACCTGGGGCAGTGGTGTGGCGTCCTCAGTGCTGGTGGAGAGTACAGCTTGGCAAGGGGTTTCTTAAAAGGTCTTCCACCCAGCGCTCTTGTTTTGTAGGTAGTGAGAAACAAGGACGGTGGCACCGTGCTTGATGGTGGCGATGTGCTCGCTTCTTGCTTTGTTCTGCCGTGATCAAAGCTAAGCAGATGGATTTATTCTAGTAATTTTCAGTTGTATTGAGGTGAGAATGTACAGCGCTGCTCCCCCTAGGCTGTGCTAGAGCCCTACAGCACCTGCATCCATGCTCCAATAGCCAGCTTTTTAAGACAGGATGTTTGCAAGTTCTGACACACCCCTGCCCCCCCCCCCCCCCCCCCCCCAAGAAATATGTTCATTTTGCCAGGAAGTAACACTTCTTCTGTTTTTTGTTTTTTTTAAGCTACCTGAGCAGCCTGGTGCCTGAGCATGTGGTTTGCCTATCACTAACATCACAATTTGGGCTGGGAGGTTTGCTTTGTGCAAAGCAGAATATAGGCTTGAATGAAGCTATTGTGTTTCTGCAGAGCCAGTGTAAGAATAAGCAGAGTTTCTAGCTTACTATTGATGGCAGAGAACCATACGCATGTAGAAGCAGGGCAGATGAAAAGTTATGTGTGTTATTTAATAACTTCATTTTTATAGTTATTCCTGTAGGTACAGCAGAAAACACATAAATGTGGAAAGCAAGAGAACTTTGGAAGATCAGTTACTGTGAGCTGCTAGTAAGTGGTGCTTGCTTTTTGTCAAATGATCTTCAGCTAGCTTTGAGTGGAAGGGTGACTGTTGCTGTTCTCTGTTTGCTCTTGAAGGTTTGGACAGACCTTTTGACAGGATGTTGGGATTTCTCAAGAAGCCGATTGTGGTTACTGCAGAGATAAATATGAACCTCATAGCATTGACTGTGATGGGATTACTAAGCCGTCTTTGGGGGCTTTCCTATCCAAGGGCTGTAGTGTGAGTAGAATAGTTTATTTTCTACTTGAATGACACAGACTTTTGTTTTTTAAACATTTGTGGGCAGGAATGCAGGAGTGGGAGTGTAGAGCTTGCCTGATGTCAGCCTTTGTAAATACAGTGATAGTGTTTCCCTAATAGATACTCCTGAGGGAAGGCAAAGGGGCAAGGCCACCGTGCTGCACTGTATCCTTTGCTTTCTGCCAACAAAACAGTGTTTTCTTTCTTAGTATCCCTGTAGCCTGCAGGATATTTCCCATTAGATTTGATATATTACTGCCTCTTGTGTTTCAGTTTTGATGAAGTTTATTATGGCCAGTTCGTTTCACTCTACATGAAGAGGATCTTCTTTGTGGATGACAGCGGCCCGCCTTTTGGCCATATGCTGCTAGCTTTGGGAGGTAGGGCAGCTCCTGAAATTGAGAAGTGTCTGTTGCCTGTTCCTGTGGAAGAGAGGAGTGCTGATTAGAAACGAGTTTTCAGATCCTGTTACTGGGGAAAAGCACGGGACAGATGAGAGACTCTGATGTGGCGAGAATTAGGATTTCTCTTACTTAGTACTGTTAGGGGTCTATTGCATGAGTACTGGGAAAGTGATGAAGCCACGTATCCATTACCTCACTGTTAGCCAGTCCTTTGGATAAAGAGAAATGTAAGGTGAGAACTGCCAGTGACTAGAAATAGTAGGCAACAAGCAGACTTTCAGGCCTGAGTTCCTTTCTGTAGCTGAGATATACCCAACATAGAAGTGTCTGTACGGGAAGGAAAGATTAAATATATGTGTAATTTTGTCACTGAGAATCTGTTTTTCCCAATTTATATTCTTCGTGCCTCTGCACATTGTTAAGCTCTGCTGTGGGCAAAACAGTATGAAGGAGACCCTTTTGGGAAAGTGGGCTTTCATGCATGGGAAAGCTGTGTGTTTGGGAAATGGTTCTGGGACCAATTTAGCACCAGTTTTTATACTTGTTTTGAGACTGGAAATTCTGAATTGTTGTTTATGTTGTAGGTTACTTAGGAGGATTTGATGGAAATTTTTTATGGAACAGGATTGGAGCTGGTAAGAGCTGATTTTGACTTTCTCGTTGCTTTCAGAAAATAAGCAGTATTTCAGCGGCTGACGGATTCTTTTTGCTTGACTAGTGGAAATAACACTTTATCTGACACTTTCACTTCTCCTCTTAAATTCCTGTGCAGGTCTCTAACAGAAGTTTAAGGCAGTATGATTCTGTAGCACAGATTTTTTAAATCAGTTAAAACAGTTTAAGCAGTACAAGATGGACAATAAATTAGGAAGAGCAGGAGTTAGATTCAGTAACTTGTTGTAATGAGGTAAGGAGTTCTGTATTGATCCGTCTTCTCTGCAATTAATAGTTTCCAAATTTGTGCATCACTGTTGTCTCCTATTTCAGAATACAGCATGAATGTTCCTGTTTGGTCCTTGCGACTCCTGCCAGCACTGGCTGGTGCTCTCTGTGTGCCTTTAGCATACCAGATTTTGGTAGAACTGCAGTTCTCCCACTGTGCTGCACTTGGAGCTGCTCTTCTGATTCTCTTGGGTAAGATTATTCTCCTGGGCCTCATTCTTCATACAGGGGATGTAGAAAACCACTTTTCTTGCATCGAAGGAGACACGTACTCTCTTCCTCAGAGCTTTACAGGATGAGTTACAACATACTGGTTTTAACAGCAAGGATGACCCTACTTACAGTCAGAGCTCATCAAATTTCTTCATCTCCAAACTGCAGCAAACCAGTCTGTGTCCTTAGCACGATTTGACACTGTTCTGGTGTGTATAACTCAGCCTGTTTTCTCTGAGGTTCTGCTGGCAGCTGCCTGAAAGGGAAAGAACCTCTCAAACAGCCCTTTAGCAGCCTGGTAAGAGAAAGCTCTCCTAGCTACCAGCTGCTCTGATTCTGGCTCAGGGAATCCTGCACAAAGCAGCTCATTGCAGCTCCCTTTCTTCAAGATTTGTCATCATGCTCATTGCCTGCTGAGGTCACTGCCTTGGCTCTCTTTACCTTGAGAAGCACCTCTCTGGGTTTCCCAGCATTGATTTTCTTTGCCTTTGTAGGCAAGCACAGCACCTTTATCTGCCTCCTGACAGATTTTACTGCTTTCCCACCTCTTTGTCATTGGAGACAGTTATGGCCATGTACTTTGCTCCTGACGGAAGATTTTTGTCCCTTTAAACCCAACACCTCCCTATTACAGGCAGTAAGATTGCAAATGAATTGGCTGTCCTTAAAGGGGCAGGTCCTTCTGTTGGATAATAACGCAGTTATCTGAGGTAGCACTTGCCTATACATAAGTTTCTCTAATTTTATGTCTGTCTCTCTTTTTCCAACAGAGAACTCTTTGATCACTCAGTCAAGGTTCATGCTGCTGGAATCAATATTGATTTTTTTTATCCTACTGGCAGTTTTGTCCTACCTGAAGTTCTACAATTTGCAAAGGCACAGGTAAAACTGGATTGTCTCCCAGTCTTTTGGATATTATTGTGGTGACTTTTATTTTGTCACATACTCTGTTGGGTTTTTTTGTAAGTCACTTCACCATTCTGCAGCTTACTTCATCTGTCTGTAAAATGTGATGCTTTGACCTCTCATATGGCTACACCAGAAGTTTTCTTTTCTTAGCAGTGTTAAAGGCTGTTTTAACTGGCAGCAAGGTTGTCTTTTCTTATTTTACAATAAAAATAAAATCCTGTGGGAGCACTCCTTTGCCCACCCAGATCTTTTTATTGAAAGGTTTCCTTCTGTGCACAGAAACAGTGATGATAACTGGTCACTTAATGCTCCTTTGTTACTGTTTACAGGCACTGAATTTAGAGATCTCTGTCACTTTTCTTGTGACTTCACATGCTCTCTGATCCTTGCAGAGGATCAAAGTAATCTTTGTAAAGTAAAATGATCTTTAAACTGAGCCCAGCAAGTGATTTAATACATTTCTTTTATCTGTGGTATCAGAAGGCAGGTAGTGTCCAGGTTTGCTTTTCAGGATACAGAGAAATACATTTAGCAGCACCCTGTAGGTCGGGGCTGAGAGCTGGTGGCATGGTAGGTTTGGAATGAGGTACTCTGATACTCTGAGTAAAATAAGGAGTAGCGGAATCCTGCAAGATTTTTGCAAGTTAAATTACCTGAATTCAGGACCCTAAGAAGGTGCCCAGATCTCACCATAAGATCTTTTCCTTTGTCCTTTTTAAGTTTCTTCTCTGGAAGCTGGTGGTTTTGGCTTCTGTTGACTGGAGTAGCTTGTTCTTGTGCAGTTGGGTAAGTGATGATGTCTTACTTTGGTTCGGAAAGCTGACTTTCCTGCCTGCCATCTGAGGTGTCAGTGGGGCTTTGGATTTTGAAGACTGATTCTTGGTGCTATTCTGAGCAGACTTTTTAATGAATTGATTTGTTTCTGTAGAGGGGATGTAAATTCACAGTGGACAATACCAGGCATTAGAGGGTACTGTCCTGGGAAGAAGAAAAGGCGTTTCTCAGAGATGGCTTTATGTTACAGATTTGCATCTGCATTTCATCCCTCCCTCCTAGTTACCTCAAGCTTCAGTAAGTCTGAATTTAGGGACTCAGTGCTTTGTCACCTGCCACTTTGTTATCGAGAAGATTCTTTGTCACTGCAGTTATTTAATGTAATTGCCAAACAAGTGATACCTTCTGGTGTCAAAGCCTTGAGGCTTATTTATGTTGTACCAAACCAGTCATGGATCTAAGTCCTTGAACTGTAATGCATCCATTCAAGAGAAAGTTCAAATGTTTTTTCTTGTATCAGGTAATTGTGCAGTTTTTAACCACGTTTATTTTTTATGCACTTTCTTCTCAGAGTGAAATATATGGGCCTGTTTACCTATATACTGCTCTTGGCCATTGCAGGACTCCACTTCTGGCACATGATAGGAGACCAGAACTTGTCAAATGTAGGTAGTGTAACATGCAAAATACATCATGTGTAAATTTCCAGGACAGGAGCGAGCCAGGACCCTTGCAAGCCCACAGATAACAATGCTGACAGTAGCTAGTTTTTGTACTGATATTCCTCACTATAGCCTGCAAACCGTCCTGTCATAGAACAGTTTCCCAGCTCAGCTGCTGGGGAAAATGGAGTTAAGTTTAAGAAAAACGTATGTATGTGACTGGCTTTTCTGTTCCTATCCATGTCTTGGTGATTTGTGGCTCAAAGTGTATGCTGTTTCACATACCTCCGGCTAACTCCAGTTCAAATCTTCCATGGAAGTTATCCAGCTGTCCAGGAAGTCATAACTGAATGAGGGTGGTTGGGGAAACTTAAAAAAGACAAACAAAACAAGCCAAGTGCACTGGTATTTTTAATAGCTGGAGCATGAAACCAGTGAGTTCTCTGTTTTTCTAGGTTTCCTTGATGTGGCATTTTCTAGCTAGGGGACTGGCCCTCATCGTCATCCCAGTGTCAATGTACCTGTCCTTCTTCTATGTTCACTTGACTTTGCTGTATCGCTCTGGGCCTCATGACCAGATTATGACAAGTGCTTTCCAAGCCAGCTTAGAGGTAAAGGAAGTGTGGTCATGAAACTAATCCGTTAGGGGAGAAGAGGGTGAGATCTGTCTTGTGTTCACTATTAGAAGAAAGGTGTGCCAGCTTGTTCCTTTGATTCTGCATATTCGTTCCTTTTATGACATTTAACTACTGCTGTAGTACTGCTTTAAAATGAAATAATAATGACTGAAATCCTAATAACACAGGAAAAGCTTTTCCTAGTGAGCCAAGAGCAATATATTCATTCTTCTGCTGAAGATTTGTCCCTTCATACAGGAAACTTAAAGAAGTACATACAGGACTAAACTCCCAAGCGATTCTGTCGTATACTACAGGACGATAGTATGATTATCTGTAGAAGAGTGCTTAGCCTGTCTTCTAGAACAGCATGGCTGTAAGGATATTGCCTAAGTCCCTGTAGTCTTTCAGGCATTGTTGTATTTACTGTCTCATGGGCGTGGTGCTGCAAGACTTGATTTTTGTAGATACAACCAATCGAGAAGCCATCGGGCTGAGATACTGCTATGGTAGTGACAGGTGACTCTTAATAGAATTTAGATAGCCTCTGGGTTGTTTCTTCTTCTTTCCACTTAACCTATCGTTACATTTCTCAGGGTGGGCTGGCTCGAATCACTCAGGGTCAGCCCTTAGAGGTGGCCTACGGCTCTCAGATTACTCTGCGGAACGTGTTGGGCAAGCCCATGCAGTGTTGGCTCCATTCTCACACGAATACTTACCCCATCAGGTGAGGAATTGGGTTGGCTCTGTATTGTTAGGGTAAAAGTATGCTCTGGTTCTTCACCTGCCAGTCCAGGTGTCTCGGTTTGGTTGCTGGCAATCTCTTCATTAAATGTTCTTAGCACACTGCAGACGCACAGATTCTCTGTGCTCTGCAGGAACGGAGCCGGTGATCTGGTGCTGGTTTGTATTGCTGTGACTGTTGAGCACAGAAATGTGTTGTTGTACATCCGTGGCATTTTTTCAACCTTCTGTATAGGTACGAGAATGGCCGAGGTAGTTCCCATCAACAGCAGGTGACCTGCTACCCCTTCAAGGATGTGAACAACTGGTGGATTGTCAAAGATCCTGGAATGTGAGTATGCAAGAGATTTAAATGCCGAGTTGCTGTAAGCATAGTTTCTATGCTTCCAAAACATAAGCAGGGCATAGTTTGGATTCGACGACTATTCTCTGCTAATGGGCATAGGGGCTGTGTGTGATCCTGAGCAACTAACTTCAGCTGCAGGGTCAGTAAGGGCAGCTCTTTGCACAGTCCTCCTCAATATGGTAAAAGCATTACTGAGTGCTCAAAAATTCTGTCTGAACTGCTCCTGCTGGAATGGGGGTTGGGCTGGCCACAAGGGGAAATTTAAAGACTCACGAGGCCGGTGGGAATTCTTCAGGTGCTTTGCATGCAAGGGAACTTCTGCTTTTTGAAACGTGTGAGCCTTGGCATTAGAGCACCTTGATGAGTTTTATCAAACTTGAATGAGGCTCAGAAGAGAATAGAAATCACTTTTGCAGAAGGGGTATTTCTTTGTATTTAAAGTGTGGGATGAGCTTTAGAACCTGCCTCATCGGGAGGGATTCCAAATGGGTGCCTGTGCCTGGGAGGCCTGGTTTGTGCTCAAGTGTTTTGCCATTGTAACTGTTAGTGGAGAGCAGGACTCTTTGTTCGTGTAGTTTTGCCAGTAAAAGCCCTTGTGCTTTTGTAGGTTTCTTACGTTGCTTTGGGAACTGCATAAAGTCCTGCCAGAAGGTCTGTGTGCCATTATAAATCATACCTGCACTGGGAAGGTTTGTACCTAGTGCAAGCTTTTCAGGCAGGGACTCTACAGAAACCCAGTATCTTCTTAAAATTCTTCAAACCGAAGACTCCTGGCTTTTACGTCCTTCTATAGAACAGCAAAATGCAGGCAGCAGTTAGGTGAACCGCAGCATTCCCCCTTGCCAAAGCATGTGTTAGCCCTGTCCAGAAGCAAGATCAGAGTTTGTTCTTCATGGTGGAGATAGCCATTGATTGATCTCTCTTATAATTCTGCCAAAAGTGACATCGGTCGCAGTACAAATGTCTGCCAGAGCCTGCTGAAGCACTTACTCATTTCACAGAAGCCACCAAACAGCTGTGTGGTGGGACTAACCTGAACTTGCTCCTGACTGACCTGGATTCAGACCAGTGACCTAATGGCTGGGGCGTCAGTATCCCATTACTTCTAAGTCATTCTGCCCTTAACTCACCTTTGCCTTGATGAGCTTTGTTTCCATTCTGGTACAGTCTATAGATTGCTTTAATTTCTCATCTTACTGCCTAAATGTCTGTCCCTGCCTGCAGATTCTTGACCTAACAGTTTGGTCATGACAAGGTTGCATTATATATAAAGAAGAATGTAACCACTTCCTCTTGGGTATCGCTCCACCAGGCAGCAGCTGGTGGTGAGTAACCCACCCCGTCCCGTCAGGCACGGAGACATCGTGCAGCTGGTCCATGGCATTACAACTCGGTACCTCAACACGTAAGTCCTTTCCTTGTGCTCTGCTCATTCTGGGTCGCTGTCTCTCAGAATAACTATTCAGGGGTTGAAGCACAGTGACCCTTGCATTTAGATATACTATAACCTGCCTGTTATTCATGGATTCTTAAAATGGTAGAGCTAGCAGGGACCTCCTGTGGTTCATTCTGTAAGCCATCCCTGTGGCCCAGAGAAAGGATGCTGTATGCTTATTTATTTTTTGCAGTTGACCTGGCAGTGGGATTTGATACCAATCACAAACTGTTCAGTGGCTGCTAGCTGTTTCTGGTCTTCTCTACTAGTCCCTTTAGAGGGGCTAGTGGTGGTTTCACCCACATTCACAACTCATTATTTCATTCTACAGATTCCTAAATAAGTAGTCCCCTTCATCCTTGCCCCTTCACTGCCTCCGTTCCAGGCAGGTGCCGGTCTTTAGTATTCTGTGTGACTGTTAACCCAAAGTCAACTCAACTGTTGATGGCTTACTCCTGCATGAAGGATGTGCTCTGGAAGTTAGGAAGATGTGTTGGAGAATCCTGTGTGCTGTGGCTGACGGCCACGGATTCTTGCCCGTTTTGCAAAGACTGCTTCCCAACGCGAGTCTGCGTGTACTTGAATATCACTCAGATTAGGAAGAGGGTTGTTCTGAGCTTGGGTTTTTGCTATGCCCCTTCCAAACCTAATTTGTTCATTATTGGAAACCCCAATGAACAGCGGCTCTGTTTGTCACAATCGGTGCTTGTTCCTCAGCCTGGCATAGCAGGCATCTGTGTTGGCTTCCTCTGAGCCTGTTCCTGGCAGCTCTTGGTAGTGGGCAGTGTTCTCTTTCAGAGTAAACAGTGTAATCTGTATAAATGAATTACTTTTTGCTTTATTACTGAATCTGGTCTAAGCCAGTTCAATACCTTTATGGGTTCGCTTTTTATATGAATTTGGGCAGTGGTGTTGGAGGATCTTACTTTACTTGTCTTCTAGGCATGATGTTGCTGCCCCTCTTAGCCCCCACTCCCAAGAAGTTTCCTGCTATATTGATTATAACATCTCCATGCCAGCCCAAAACCTCTGGAGAGTGGTGAGTGGTCAAAGGGAAGGGAGGAGCTCCTCATGTTCCAGCAAAAACAGCTGAGACAACATGAGAACTAAAAGACATCTTTCTGTTGTAGGAAATTGTAAATCGAGAGTCTGACACAGACGTGTGGAAGACAATTCTGTCCGAAGTGAGGTTTGTTCACGTGAATACCTCTGCAGTACTAAAGGCAAGTGGATTTGTGTTTATTTGCCTGTAGCTTTTGCTCCATGCCGTTCTCGTAATCTCATAAACTTCAGATCTCTCTGCTCCCAAATACCTAAAGTGCTAAAACAAATAACCAAGTAAGCAAACAAAGGGAAACAATAAACTTGTTTAACGTGACGAAAGAGCAGCATGTGTTTCGGGTAGCCATACTCATACTGCATTCCTTTTCAGCATGCAGAGCTGTCCTGCTTCTCAGGCGGCTGTGACCACTGTACATAACTGGGGCTTAAATACTGCCTCCGAAATCGATGCTGAGTCTGTGCGTAGTATGTGACAGCAGCTGGAATAGTTAAGGACCTCTTCACAGAGTTAGCCAGAATCACTGACTTTCTGGCTGTAGCATTTGTTGAGCCAGTACTGTGTGGTGACTCTTCACATGCTTTCTAGCTGTCCCTTGCTGTCATCTACCGCTCAGGCAGGCCCCGGGAACTTCTGTCCTGAAGCTGCAATGGGCAGGACTGTAAGTTTACAGTCGTCTTTGACTTTCAGCTCAGTGGAGCATCTTTACCTGAGTGGGGATACCGGCAGCTGGAGGTGGTTGGAGAGAAGCTGTCCAAAGGCTACCACCAGAGCATGGTGTGGAATGTGGAGGAGCACAGATATGGGAAAAGTATGTCTCAGCCGTGTTCTCAAAGCACATTTCTGTGACTGGGGGACGCTTCATGTTGATGGGAAGGTGGTATCGTGTGTATGTGTGTTCAGCAGGGTTTGGCTCAGTCGTGATGACACAATCCTTACAAATCCCCTTAGAGCGCTCTTGCAGTTGGACTGTGTATTGGAGAAGGGCTCCCCAAAGTGTGAGGAGCCAGGGGTATATTATATGTGCTCTCCCCTTTTCTAGCTTTTCTGCCTCTTAGGTCGTTATTTCTGAGCTGTGCTGTCTTCTTCCAGGCCAAGAGCAAAAAGAGAGGGAAGTGGAACTCCACTCTCCCACGCAGATGGACATAAGTAAAAACCTAAGCTTCATGGCAAAGTTCACGGAACTGCAGGTGAGTGACTTGTTATTCCCTTCATCTTTCCTTCTGCTACAGAGCAGGAACTTGAGCATTTCTGCAGACCCTGAGCCTGAGGATTCATTGTTTATTCCTTACTGATGGAGTAGTTTAGTTTGATTTCCTCAGTGAAAAGAAGTATTTCTGAATGATTCACTTAGAGACCTGTGCTACTCAGTAACCAATACCCAAGTGATTGTGTAAAAACAGAGGGGGGGCGGGGGGAAGGTCAGTTGGGCTCCCAGAGGCCATCTGAAACTGAACTGTAATGTGGTGTTTGTGCAGTCGTAGTGTTGATGCCCTTTACAAACACTGTAGAAATTCACCAAGTGCATTATATAAGAACAAAATAAAACAATTGTATCGATCGGTATCCAGTATGAGATGTGCAAAATCTCCACTCCCAGGTTAGAAACTTAACATCTTACATCGGCAGCTGGCCACCCATGCCTCTCTCACGGTTCCAATTCTGAAAGCCTTCTGTTTACCCTTTTTCCAGTGGAAAATACTCACGTTAAAAAATGAAGACACAGAACATAAGTACAGCTCCTCTGCTCTCGACTGGATCACAATGGACACGAATATTGCCTACTGGCTCCACCCGACCTCTGGTGTAAGTACAAGAAGTAGAAGTAAACGTGAACCTGCTGAAGAAAGCAGCCTTCAGATGTGAGCTCCGTGAGTGTGAGTGAGAGCAGGGCTGCAGTTCCAGCTAAGGAGCTGCTCCAGGGTGGACTTTTCCTGTATTAAAAATGTATTTTCCCTGAGGGTTGAGGCATTTTTTTGGCATGAGATACAGCTTTGACAGTTTAATTAAATCATGTCGTCTTGTACTTTTTTTTGTAAAGGGAAATTGCATTTTAATAGTTTCCATTATTGATTCTGTTTAGAAGATGAGTTCATCTCCAATAGCATCTTTTAAATGACTTACATTACAAAAGGGCTTTAAAGCAGCAAAGTTTATCAGCTAGCTTTGTTCAGGTTACTAGCCAGGCGCATTCTGACATTTCATTTAGCAAGTACATGTAGGTAATACTTAAATTTACCTAAAAGAACGACAGCGTGTTCCTGCTTCTGGCTTAGACCCTCTACTCTCCTTCAGGCCCAGATCCACCTCCTTGGGAATGTTGTCACCTGGGCTTCAGCCAACATTGCTGCTGTGGTCTACATGTGCCTGTCCCTGTGGTACTTGATACGACGAAGGAGAAAGGTTTACGACATTCCCGAAGGTCTGATTTCATTGTGTGTCTATGTATGTGTTGAGGTGGGGGTTTGGTTGCTTGTTCTGGTACACCTTAATGGCCCCAAACCCCATTTCTGCACTATGTGCTTGGCTATGCTAGCACTTTTTCCTGCCCCCAACCCTGTCATTTTTATTGAGGACACACAAACATCTAGAGTAACCCATGAAGAGACTGATGATGGTTATCGCAGTATGACCATCACCTCATGAGCCAATATAGTAACCAGCATAATATTTGAGTCATTCCCTGGATGTAAGAAATATCCAGGCCTCAGATGTGGATTCTGCTGAGCCCTTTTGTGATGATTTAAAAGAGGTGGATGCTGGCTGTGGGGGAGGGGTTTATTTTTGATGTGTTTGTTCCAACTGAGGTACCAGCTCCTCTGTGTGGCCGGGCAGTTTTACGCTGACCTTTCTGGGAGCACATTTTCTTGTCATGCTGTGAAGCTTGGTGGGCACTTCATAAAAGCTGACAAAATGTCACCATTTCCCTCAGCTGAATGTGGTTAAGTTAAAGGTTGTATTAGCAGAAACTGTGGAGAGGGGCCGGGGGGAACGCCAAACCATGACAGTATGCAACCTCTTAGAGACTTTCAGTTACCAGGGACTGTGCTTTGAGATCTAGCCTGTCTCCTGCAGGTGCGTGGCAGCTCTGGGTGTCCGCCGGGGGGATCTGTGTTGGAGGCTGGGCTGTGAATTACCTGCCCTTCTTCCTGATGGAGAAAACACTTTTCCTGTACCACTACCTGCCTGCCCTCACATTCCAGATTCTCCTGATTCCCATCGTATTACAGCACCTTGGCGATCATCTCTGCAGGTATCTGGTTTTAAGAGATAGATAGACAAGGAAAGTGACACTGTTCTTTCCCCCAGGGTTGTCACCTTGGCAAGCCGCTGCAGGGAAAGCAGTGATTTTTTCCCAGCAGCAGCCACACTTTGTCCTTTGCCTTCAAAGACGACAGGCATATGTAAGCCTTCCTTTTGGATGAAGTGTTTGGCCAGCCTTGATGTAACTTTACTGCTCTTTTCCTCTCTCATCCAGATCTTTGCTTCTCAAGAGCATGTTCAGTGCATCGATCGTAGCCTGGTTCTCTTCGGTTTATTTTGTCTATTGCACGTTCAGCCCTGTGACCTACGGGGAGCCCTCGCTGTCCGTTACTGAACTCAAGGACTTGCGCTGGAAGGACAGCTGGAACATCCTTATCCGAAAACACTAACAATTACCGTCTTCTTACAGGCAAAAGGAAACGCCTTTTATGCAAAGCCAAGAATTTATTGTTAGTATAAGTGAAATCCTAACAATCTGATCAAATAATTGATAGCAGGCCGGATCTAATTATTACAGGAAAAGAAAATAAACAAATACTGTTACATAAAAGCTCTCAACAGTAATATAGCTGTTTGGAACACAATTCCGAGTTTCTACCCCTCCTACATTCGCCCTTCCACTGCCCCTTGGGGTCCGATGGTTGCTGACTTCAGCCACCAGCATCCCAGGTCCTTTGCTGGGAAGAGCACGTGGCAAGGGTTCCTTCTTCCTCTTTCCTGGGGGTACAATCTTGATGGTTTCTTCCTTCTTGCACCACATTGCACTTAGGGCTGGTTTATATGTTTTCTAGCACCTTGGTTTGCAGTTCAGCATTAACAAGTTACTATAAATGGAAACTCTCCAACATATCAGATACTTCTTTGTTACTCCTAAAAACTGGGCTTTCCCAGCTGGCTACAAAGCTTACAGATCTTTTAACTAACAGTAACTGGCTCTGTAGTCTTCGGCATCATCCCATGGCTGTATCTCGCCACTGCCAATGCTCTGCTATCATCTCTGTTTCATTACAGCATTAAGCTAAGTTTATAAATAGTTCATTCCACATAGAATAAATGACTTGTTACGATTATCTATGTATAATCATTTGGCGTAAGTGTAATTTTTATGAAGCTAAGCAGAAGTGAAACATATAGACATTAAAAAACTGCTGTTACAGCTAAACAACTTAAAACAAAGCTCCAGGCAGGCCAAGAAGTCAGCCAAAGCCAGAAGAATCCTTTGGCCTTGCAGCATTCCCAGGAAGCCCGTGGCCTGTTAGGAGCAATGGCAGTATGGTACGTACTGGGCGGCAGGAGTTGCACCTCAGATCCCATAGAAGAGCAGTTCTGAGCAAGGCAGAACTGCTCCCGCTGACAAGGAAACCTGCTCTAACTGGTACTCATGGGTTCAGGGTAAAAACCCATCGTAACTCAGCCCATGGCCTGGCCTGCACCAGCAGAGGAAGTCGGAGAGCAGGAGAAGGTGCAAGTGAAGGACGGGGATTGCTCAGCAGAGACTTTCTTATAGCTCTGTACAGATACTCAACAAAGGTTGTAGTACCTATGCCACATTTGATGATTTTTCCCCACATGGCTACAGCAGCAGAACCTTGCAGTGCAGCTCAAGCTGACCCAGAACAGCAGTCACAGACAGACAAGGGTGCTTTGTACTGCAGTGTTCCTTACTGCTGTAACAAATGCTATTCAAGGCTGCTTTGCGCTCCCCCCACCCCCAGAGGAAGGTATGATCAACCACCACAGCCATTCAAAGTAGGTTTTAGTGACTATTTTGCTCCTACTTGAATCCAGCCCGATAGCTAATGCTTCGGTGCAGTAGCTCATACTCTAAGTCTGTCCCCTGAGCTAAACAGCACTCAGCAGCAGTTAGGAAATGAACTGGTTTCTCCTTGGCATTACAGAAGTGTGCCACTGAACCGTGGTGACTGCCAACAGAATACAAACCTTTACCCATTTCCAGTGTTGAAAAGACGATAGGAATGAAAGTGCAGACTGCATTATTAAAGTTTTTCTCTAAAGCTTCAGCTGTTACAGAGCTGAAGCTATCAATTCTGTGTTAAGGGGAGAAAGAACTCCAGAAGTGTTCCTTCCTGTACCTCTGTGCTGGTGTAGTGCAAATAACGAATAGCCTTTATATAAAATGGGCATTTCTGATCACTGTTTGTTCATTAGTTTATTAGCCAAAGTAACATACCCACAACCATCACAGCCCGACCCTGGTTTGAGAAAACTGGCAAATATGAAAAAGTTCCTCTTAATAGTATTTCCCCACCCACCCTCATTCTTAAAACAGACCGTAGAGTCCAGACTCAAGAAGGTTATCACAAGGACATTCTCAAAGACCCAACTGGCACTTCATTTCAGAATTTTTTTTCTAGAAGCTTCATGTTGCTGCAGTATCACTTATCTGGAGTAAACTGGGATGTCACTGTTTATACTTCCAGCCTCTGATCTGCTCTTTTTAGAAAGCCAGACATTCTTGAGTTTAAACTGCCCAAGTGCAAGGGGAACGCTGTGACCCTGTCTGAGGGTAGAAGCACACCCAGACAGCCGTTTGTGCCATCAGGAGGGTCTCCCGATTCACAGCTTTCCCCCTTGCTGGTCTTACCACCCAGCTCTGGAAGCGGACAGATCCCGCCCAGCAGAATCTGCAACCAGCAGGACAGAAATGCCCTAAAAGCCACTAATACTGACAAGGTCAGGTTTCTCTTTCCATGAGCAACTCAATCCAGCTGGAGCTCACACATTCAGTCACTGTGGTAAAGGAGACTTATTTGGGTACAAAAAAATAATCATACAGCGTAGCAAGGTTCGAGAGCTTGGAAAGGAACAAGTTAGGAGCCCAAATCACACAACTTCCTGAGCCTGTTCCCTGATGAACTGCAAGTTCCCATTTGTCACAGACATCCCTGTCTCCTCTCTGTCTCGGGAGAGATTCCTGCCCCCACGTGCTGCTACAGGCTAGAAAGGATGGCCAGCAGGAGAGCACTGCCAGCACTCGAGGTGCCAACAAGGTGGAGAAAAGTAAGGACTGCACCTGCTTGTTAAAATTAACAGGGTGCGAGCTAGTCTTGGACAGAGAGACTGGTTCTCCTTTTGGACATTTTCCAGGTTTTTTCACAGGTAATTTTCCTGCAAAGGAAAATCATCACTGGGGAAAGGGGGTGTATCCTGCTAATCACCTGGTGGCGTTTAATTTTCAGGGGAGACTTCGGCATTAGATCCCATTTTGAAAATGAAAAAAAGGCAAGTAGCACTGCCTTAACCACTTCATCAAGTGATGTAATAACTCCAGACATGGCAGGGAGAGCAGGGAGGGGGTTTGGAGGGGAGAGGGCAGCAGGCCAACTCCTTCCCCTCCCCTCTGTGAGAAGTTTCACACCAGCATCCCCTCCGCTGCTAGTATGACTCAAAGGGCACTTCACCAACCGTTCTGTTGAAGTCCTTCCCCAAAGTTGTCCTCAGCGGTGGTCTGGCCCAGAGGCCACTCCCCGAGATGCTGGCAGGTTAGTGCGGCCGGCTGCTGGACTCCAGGTGGGAGCGTTTGCTGGCCGCTAGCACGCTGCTGCTCTCCGTTTGCTCAGGGAATGGGCGCTTGTAGGTCCGACCGTGTCCGTTCACCGCCCCTCGCTGCCACTTGCAGATATCTCCGTTTAGGATGTCTTGAATGTGCTGCACTATAAGGTTTATAGCAACTGTGGAGAGGAACGGGAAATAACAGGACATGAAGAAATTCTTGGCTGAGCTATCTACAAGATGCGGAGCGTCCAGCCCTGTTCAACTCGGGTTTTAACAACAAGCCCTTAAATGAAACAATGCCCACCCTCCGCAGTGAGGTCAGACCTCACAGAAACCAGCGACTGCAACACCAGCTTTAACAGCGGCGTCCTGCTCTGCACTCCAGTCCCACGTCCGCTTTCCAGCCCGGCATCTTGGCCAGGCTCTGAGCAGCTCCCTGCCCTCCAGCAAAACCCCTTCCCTTAGGAGCCGGCAAACACGGGCAGCGGCCCCCTGCCCCGCCCCAAGGGTGGTCTCCCCAGAGGAACGGGACTGAGAACCAAACTCCCTTTTACCCATGTTGTCAACGCCTCGGGGGATGATCACATCTGCGTACTTCTTTGTCTGCAAAACAGAAACGGCAGGAAGGCTGTTAACGGGAAGGTCAGCTTTACCCTAGGAAGAAGCTCCCAAACACCAGACAGCTGGGGCAGACAGAGGGGTTCTGTGCTCCGGGGCTGCAAGTTAAAGCTCTCAGTCACGGTAACACCTAAATGAATTGAGAAGTCACACAGGCTGACGTGCACTGGATTTAAGGTCAGGGGTTGTTCTTACTGTCCCTGTGCAGTGAATCACCAGGCAGAAGCAGCAGGTCAAGTGTGGAGTACTCGCTTTCACACTTCTGAGGAGTCTGCTGCCTTCAAACGGGTCGCCTGCTTCAAGGCTGAGGTCTATTTGCTAAGAGCTGGTTCTAGTCAGCATTTCACAAGCCGTTGCTAAATCTCTGCCCAAAGCCAAGGTTCTCAGTGTGCATGTGAAATTCCTTCTTCCTGCCTGTGATGACATTTTATTGATCTCTACCACCACAGAGCCCCTGCTTCACCCCTTCACACACACGCTTACAAAGAGGCTGGCAAATCTGGCATTTCTAATGAGTACTTTTACAATCCCAGAATTGCTTTGATCTAGAGCAAGAGGCGCCTGAACCAGCCTTTTCCATCTTATTTAACCCACGTACAGGATTTTGTTCTCAAAGGGCTTTTTTACAACTTGATTTGACTACATGAGCACCTAAATTGACCCTGCGTTGTATGATGTAGCAAGCAGATGCTGTAACGGTCTGCTGCAGGTTTTTGCCTGCGTTCCCTGTTGAGGGACAGCCTGTGGAAACCAAACCCTTCTTTCTGCCTGCAGGACTTCAGAATAAACGCAGAGTGGGAGTGTTTCAGTCAAAGGGGCCTGAGCTAAAACAGCCACGGCAGCCAGCAGGGAGAAAACCGTGCGCCGCCTCTAGGGACTTCCACGGCGTTTTGCAAGCAGAAGGGACCAACCCTTCCAGTTCCTAAAACAGCTTGTAATGGCAATATCAAAGCCACCACTGCTGCAGCTACTGTTTGGCTAATCCCCAGGCGACCCTACTCCTTCTCTCCCCCCAAAAAACCACAGATCAAATCAGTGAAACGTTCAGTACCGGTAAGCAGAACTCCTCAAAGGCAGGCTTGACAAACATGGTGTACTGGGTGAGGATCTGCTCAAGGTCCCGCCCGCGTTTCATATCTCGCAGCACTGGAATGGGAAGATAAAACCCGTGAGTCTTACCACATGGCCGAGGATGGATAAGGAGCAGGAGCAGGAGCAGGCTGACGCTGCCGTGACGGCTGAGCACTACCTCTGCGCGACAGCCGGACGTCAGAATCTGTATCAACAAAGAGCCGCAGATGGAACATGTCCCGAATGTCTTGGTTGTAGAAAACCAGGATCCCCTCAAAGAGGACAACATCGGCAGGATAGACCACCGTCGTCTCTGCCAGCCTGCCAGGAAACAACACCCAGAGGACATTGAAATGGGTCTCGCACCACAGCAGGGATGGCCACATGTGCAACAAGACCGCACAAACCTGAAACCTACCTAGAATGCGTGACGAAGTCGTACGTGGGCACCTCAACCGTTTTGCCCTCAACAATATTTTTCAGGGTTGTGTGCATCAAATCGTTATCAAAAGCATCTGCAAGAGGAAGAGTTTCAGATACTGCTATATATCAAATGTGCTGCTCGAATTTTCTAGACCTGAAGGAAAAACTCCCTGTCCGGTGTTACACCAGGAAAAAAAGGACTCGTGCCTTGTCCTTCCCTAGCAGCAGTGATCCAGCACTCCCCACCCAAGGGATAATCGCTGTGCTTGGTTCCAGAGAGACGGAAGGCAGAATTTGCCACTTACAAATTAAGCACCCAAATGTGAACCCCGTAATTGTATAATTTTTCCAAACCACTTGGTAATTGTATAATTTTGGGCAACTCTTCTAGTCTGTTAGGTAAGAGTAATTTAGAAAACCTCAGGCAACCTTAATCCTTGTCATCACCCACCCTGACAGCCTACAGCAGGCACCGGCCCTTAGCCAAGGGTGGATCGTTGTCCCGTCCGCACCCGCAGCAGCGCCCCGAGCCCGGGGTGCCGGGGGGTTTGGGGAGCGCTGCGCTTTATTACGGAGCCTCCCGGCACTGGTGCCGTGCCAGCTGGGATGCTCCCCAGCTCTGCAGCATCCCCCTGCCCAGGCGCCCCAGGACGGCGGCGGGCAAAGGAGCGTTCGTGTTGTCCAACACTTCTGCTTTTCTCCAGGCCCCTCGGGTGACCCCGGCTGCCGGCCGGGCCCCGTTACGGCGGGGGGCAGCGGGGCTCACCCGGGTGGTCGAAGTTGTACTGGCCCTTCAGCGCCTTGGCCTTCTGCTCGGGCGTCAGCACCTTGTAGAATCGGTCCTGGCTGAGGATCAGCACCTGCCGCTGCCGCTGCTCCACCTCGTTCTGCCCCAGCAGCTCCATGATCTTCTCGCAGACGGTGGACTGGGGGGATGAGGGGGGGGCAGTGAGGGCACCGGGGGGGAGGGGGCAAGGGCGCCGGGCGGGGGGGACACGACGACGAGGGCGGGGGGGGGGACGACGGTGGCGAGGGCACCGCGGGGGGAGTGATGAGGGCACCGGGGGGGGCGGGGGGGAGGGCGATGAGGGCACCGGGAGGGGGGTGGGGGGGAGGACACTGGGGGAGAGCGATAAGGGCAGCGGAGAGGGGGGACAGACGGTACGGGGCGCGGGGCGAGGGCACCGGGGGGGCGGTGGGGGACCCGAGGGCACCGGGGGACAGCTGAAGGCACGGGGGGGACCGAGGGCGCGGGGGTCCCGGGCCCGGCCTCTCCCCGGGGGCCCGCCGGCCCCGGCCGCCCCCCCGGGCTCACCTTGCCGCTGGCGGTGCCGCCGCTGACGCCGATGAGGAAGGGTTTGGGGTGCGGCCGCTCGGGCTCGGGGCCGCCGGCGGAGGCCATGGCGGGGCGCGGGGCGCTGCCGCGGGGGCTGCCGGGAGCTGTAGTCCGGGGCGGGGCGCGGATGGGCGGGCCCGGGGGCGGGGCCACGTGCGCTGAGCGCGGGTGGGCGGTGCAGCCCCGCGGGGCCGGGGCGCCGCGCACGCTCCGGTGGGCGGCCGTGCCCCGCTATAGGCGGCGGGGCCTCGCCGTAGGTGGTGGCCGTACTTCGTCATAGACGGCCGCGCCTCAGCGTAGAGTGATGGCTGTGCCTCATGCAGGTGTGTGCATGCCGGGGGACGGGCCTGTGCGCACCCGTTCACCGTTAACAGCTGTAATTATACACGTTGGCATGTAAATAGACGAGGCCGGGGCGGGCAGCGCCCCCCCCGCGGCAGCAGCGCGGTGTTCCGTGGAAAGCCCGGCCCCACGCGTGCACCCGAAAAGCTGCGCTGGGGCTCGGCTGAGCGCACCCCCCCGCCCCGCCCGCGGCGCCACGCAAACAGCCGGTCAATGATTAACCGGCGCGGCCCGGCCGAGCCCCGGGGCCACGCGGGGGCCGTAGGGGGCCAGGCCCCGGCAGGTGGGGACCCCGCGGGCGCGGACGCGAGTGGAGCCGGGGCTCCGGAGGTCGCTCCGCGCTGCTGCGGGCGACCCGGCCCGGCCCGGCCCCTCGTTACCGGGACACGGGCACCCCCCCACGATCGGGGGACCCCCGGGCAGCCCACGGCCTCCCTGTCCCCGTAGGTGTCGCGGTGGGATGGAGGCGTCCGGCGGCCCCGCGGCGGGGGGAGCGGAGCGGGGGGGGGGGCAGCGCGCCGGCCGGGGGCGTGCACGGCTCCGGCCCCCGCTGGGCCCACCCCGCCGCCGTGGTGGCCGCGGTGACCAACGCAGCCTTCGAGGGGGACCCGCCGCCCTACTCGCCCCCGGACCCCAAGAGCGTTCACCTCCTCTACCCGCCGCTCCCGGGTGGCTTCTCCCAGCCGGCACCTGCCCTGTACCAGCCGGGGCCCCCCCCCGGCCCAGGGCCCCCCCCCTGCCCCCCTGCCCTGCCCCACCGTACGTATCCCCCACGCCCCCCGGTTCCCCCTCATCTCCCCTCCCGGGTTTGTGGGGTCCCACGCGGTGCCCCAAACGATGCTTGAGCAGCACAACCTGGGGGGGGGACCCTCGCCCAGGGGTGTTGTGCGGCATTAACCGCCCCCCTCCCCCGTCGCAGTACGAGGGGCAGGCGGGCACGGGGCCATCGCAGCACCTGCCCAGGGACTACATGGTGGAGTCGGTGCTGGTGACCGTCTTCTGCTGCCCACTGACTGGCCTCATCGCCCTCCTCTACTCCCATGAGGTAAGGACAGCGCGGTCCTGATTTACCCCAGCCCCGCCTGGCACCCCCGATCCCCCACCCTGTGCTGCGGGTCCCCTCTCACCGCTCCCCTTCCTCCCCCCGGGCCAGACCCGGGCCGCACTCAGCCGTGGAGATGTGGCCTGGGCAAACGTGGCATCCAGAAAGGCCCAGACGCTGGTCCTCTTCAGCCTCCTCTTCGGCTTGTTTGCCTCCATCAGCTGGGTCATCTACGTCCTGGTGGCCCTGTACCTGTGACAGGGACCCCGAGCCCCAGGGACAGGGCAGGGCTCCTCACCGCGGCCCCAGGGGGGATGGCCAGGTGGAGTGGCCGCAGCCCCCGCGTGGCATTGCTGGGGCTGCCGTGGGGAAGGGGCGGCCATGAAGCAACCGCAGGGCCGGGGGGCAGCGCCCTTACATCCTGGCAGGGCGAGGAGCCGCTCTGGAGCCGCATGTGCCTCCATGCCCGCTCCCAGCCCCGTGGGCCGTGGCGCAGGCAGGAGGAGCCCAGGCCGAAGCCGTGCTGGCGCCGTGTCCGGGGTCGAGCGCTGCTGCAGGATGCTGAATCCCGTGACCACGGAATGTCCCTTGGAGGTGCCACACAGCACGGCAGGAGCGTCCTGGAGAATTGGGGCTGGAGATGGAGCAATGGGCCAAGGCATGATGGAGAGGCCACAGCGTGCAGCCGCTGCCTGGGCATGCCAGAAGCCCTCACTGGTAATTAACATGAGAAGGTACAAAGCCACAAATTTAGCTTCTACGGTAACTTTGTCCACGCTGCCGCCTGCTTCTTGCTTCCAGATTGAAATAAAATACAGGTGTAGCCAAAGCTGCCATTTTCTCTGCGCACCACAAAAGTTAGGGTCAATTTCTCCCATCACTGGTCACATGAGGGTTTCCTCCACAGGCAGGTGTGGGGGCTCCAGCCCTAGCGGGACCCCAGGCAAGGGGAGCCCACACGGGCTGTGCTGGGGACGCAGCGGCCCTGGGTCTGGGGGTGCCACTGGCTGAGCTGCTGTGGGGGCGGGGAGGACAAGCCGCTGGGTCTCCCCATGGCTCTCATGAGCCAAGCAGGGATGTCGGTCACCGCCGCCCTCGCGTCTGCCCCCCTGGGCACTGCGGCCGAGCCTGCAGCCCCCTCGTGCTTTGCCAGGCCGGTGGATGCGGCACCGCGGGGCAGCCCCAGCGAGTGAGCCAGGGGTATGTGCTCGGTCAGTCTGGCCATCCTCCTCCCGAGCCGGCCGATGACAAAGACTCCCAGAGGAATTTTGAACCCCATCCAGGACTGGAATAGCGCAGGAGCGTGCTCGGTCGCCACAGGGGTTATTTATAGCCCCTGGCACGTGGCTGCTGCACCGGCCAGGCTGCACCGGGCACGCGTCTGCCAACATGTTTTGGGGAGCAGGAAGCCCCCAGCACAGGGGACATGGGTGCCCGCAGGAAGGTGACAGGAGCAGATACTCCCGCCCGAGCGTAGGGCTTGTACTGGGGCAAGACCACCTCGACGGAGGCAAGGAAGAAATTTATAGAGGAAAAATAAAAGGGAAGAGGGGCAAGGGCAGCGGGACACCCTTAGGGCACATGAGAAAATACGAGGCCACACCAGTGCCAGAAGTGGATTCGATTGTCACTTTAATCCACAGACTGCTGCATGCACTGTAAACAGGATCGTCAGGCAGGTTTGTTATTGGTGTTTATTTGTCTTTAATATAAAAGTTACAGGTCTGAAATGTTCGCAGGAAGATGCCACCATCAGGACGGGGTTAGTGGTAAATATATAATACAACTGAACAGCTGGGGGTAGGGGAGAGGCCTGGGAGCAGGGCAGGGGGCTGGTGACCGGGGGCATTGCTTCTTCCTGCTCCCTGCCCTGCGCGGAGAGGGGATTGAGACCCCTCCATCTCCCAAAAATGAGAGGTGACGGCCTCAAGGACACTGCCTGCAAGACACGTGAACACGCTCATGGCCAGTCTTGCAAAGCGCTGTCGTTCTGGGCATCTGCTCCCCAGGGGTCCTGCTCCCGAGGGGGGCGGGGGGTGGGGTCTCTGCGGTCAGCAAACCTGAAGCTGCTCTGGGCAAGGAGACCCTTCTTTAGGGCCCCCCCAGCCCTGTGAGCCCAGCCCGAGGTCGGGACACCCGGCTGGGCTGGGGATGACAGCAGAGCAAAGGGGAGAGGGAGGGGAGGAAAGCCGGGGGCTCAGCCCCACTGTGCTGGACGAGGTGCTGCGGCCACACAGACCTTCCGTCCCCACATCGTGGGCTCAGCCTCTGGCTTTGGGGGGGCTGGCGCAGGGCGGGGAGCGAGACCCCTCTGCTGCTAAGAGGGTTCCGTGGTCTCGAGCGCAGGGCAGAACCTGCAAACAGCTCCCGCTGGCCAGCAAGAGAGGAGGGGAGTGACCCGGCAGGGCTGAAGACAAGGTGCACCCTCCTGTTCCCCCACGGCACCGAGCCCTGGCCATGAACACGGTGCCCCCCCACCCCCGCCCGTGGAAAGCGGAGCGATGGGCTGCAGTGTTGGTGCTACCGCCGCACCCCCCACTCCTGTGCCACCGCACACCGACCCAGGGAGGTGCTCAGCGCCGGCTGCAGGGAGCCTGCTCCAGGGACGGGGTGTATCTGCCTTTTCACAGTCTCACCATGTCAGGGTTTTTTTTTTTTAAAATCTTATTTACAAAGGAGAACACCACAAGCATTCCTTCCTGCGTGGAAGGCTGGGAAGCCTTTGGGGATTGCAAAGCCTCGGCCGGACACGACACATGGCCCCAGTGCCATTAGTGCCGTAAAAATAAACTGGTTTTGAAGAGTTTTGGCTCGGACTCCACATTTCAGCACAGGAAGATCCCCGCTCCTCCTGCTCTGGGGTTGCACGGCACGAACTGGTGTTGCATCCCACGCTCTCCTCCCCCAGAAGGTGGCCTTGCAGGCAGGAGGGTATTTCTGTGCTTCAGCATCTGACCTCTGGAAAATAATCGAGCTGGGTACAATCTACAGACCCTGCTGCCGCCCGCCAGGCAGAGCTGCTGTCTTGCAGGGAGCTGGCTAAGACTTTGCAATCTGTTTGTAGAAGGAAGTACTTGCAACTCTGATTCACCCAGAATAAACAGAGGCTTTAGCAAACACGGAGCTGCTATTGAGAAATAAGTTAAGGATGCTCTGTGAAACACCCTGCCTGTATTCCTTGCGAGCTGCTGCCCGAAAACTGCAGGATTTTGTTAGACTGAACTGTGTAAAAACCTGTGACCACGTGACATGGTGCTGAGAAAGGCCTCATGAGGCTGCTAAAATCTACAGCGTACACTCAAGCCCACGATCCACACCGTAAACCATCGGGTAAGGACAGAGGAGGGATGCGAGGTGGCCCAGCTGGGGCTGCGCTGGGGAGGACACCCTGGGTGGGACACAGAGGGGACAGAGGGACTGAATAAGGCACACCAAACAGATTGGGATTAACGCTGCGTGTGTGGGAAATGAGATCCCCGCTCGCTCTTCCCTGCCGGGCTGCCCCTGCCCTGCTGGCTCCGGCACGGCGGGGCTGGGGCTGGGGACCTGCTGGGGCTCCTGCCAAAGCGCGGATCACAAAGCACAGCACCAAGGGTCAGCCAGACACCCCTGGGAAAAACCATTTGGCAACAGTGAGAGGAGAGAGGAGCGGGGCGGAGGGCTCGGGGCGGCTCGGCTGGGCACAGGGCTCCTTCCTGGTTCCCATCTCCAACTCCAGAAATGGCCCCGCTGGCTCCTTTGCCTGGTTCCTGCGCCTGCTCCACAGCCAGCACCCGTGCGGCCGCCCCGAGCCTCCCTTCTTCCAGCACTTGGAACAACATTGTCACTGGTTGTGAATTTTGTACATACTGTTTTGCACTTTTTTTTCCTATAAACCCATTGGTATTGAGACATGCATCAAAAAAATCCCCAATGGATTCTAAATACTAATATTTACAGTCTTGTATACTACAGCATTTACTGTGCAAAAGCTAGTACCATCACTAAAAGATACGGGTTCACAGACAAGTGAACTGCAGTACCTCGGGTAGTCCACGTTTCCAGGGTTTGGAGGGATTACTGTTGCTTAAATAATGAGATCTGAGAGGAGGAGGGGGATACGATGACTGCAGATGGCGGGTCCCTGCCCACATTTTCAGTGCCTCTTCCGTATCTACGACTGGTACCTTCCTCCCATGAAGAAGGTGCCAGAGATCTGGGGTAAACCGAAGACCCCTGTAAACACAAGCAGCTCTCTGAAGGCAGAGCTCCTCCGGCAGGCAGCGGGAGGCTCTTCCATCCTTATCTCCTACGATGAACACGTTTTAAGGTGGCATTGCAGGGCTGGCTCAAACCCTGGGCTTCCGTGGCTGCTGCCTGCTGAACGCCACTCTGGAGACAAGTCTGGGGGTGCTGAGCCCTTGCTGACCCTCCTTTGTGGATGGAAGGAAAAGCCCAGGTATTCCCGGATGCAATCAGCCAGCAAACCAGTAACACGCTTGCATGGGACCCTCCTTCCACAAGCTCTCTCCCCGGGTTTAAAGCTGATTCATGGCACAGAAGGACGGGAGGAGAAGGTGGGCGAGCACAGCGAGCGGCGGCTGATCTCTGCCCTTGGCGGCTGACGCGCACGGTCACGGCTTGGCTGCTGCGAGAGCCCGACGCTCACACCCCCAGGGATCGCTGCCCGCTGGGAGGGAGGGTGCATCATCCAGTAACAGGTACAAACATTGAACTCCAGTCTCATAGCTGCCCTCGGTGCGTCTGCGGAGCAATTCTCCTCGCTCGCACAACCCCTCCTCCTAGGTTTTCTCTTCTCGGTCTGTTTTCCGCCTCGTAATGTTCCGAGGTTTGATTTTGAGGGACAGTTCCCACAAGGCCTCCTCAGCCAGGTGGTCGCTGAAATCGTTGAAGAATGTCACTATGTCGTCATTTCTTTTGATGTCGTAATGTCTGGAAAACCAGAGGAGGGCTGCAGTTAAACAAGGGGCTACCTGAGGACCTCTCCCAACTTTGAGCCACCCCCACCCTGCTCTAAGGACATCCAGCACTGTGGCCTGCGCCCAATACTCCTGGCAGAGGTGTGACACCGAAAAAGGGAAAAAACCATCACGCCCTTCGCTGAATTGGAGGGAGAAAGAAAAAAACCAGACACTATCACACTTAAATCAGCAGTTAGATCTGCTGCCTCTGCTGCAAGACAGCATTGAAGAAAAGCCTCCACGACCTAGAGAATGTAGGAACCAGCAACAGCAAAACCTGGAGGAAAACCTGTTATCTGGAAGGGAGCAGTGGGAAATTTTTACTGCGCTGGATCTCAAAATTAACATAGGAAAAACGTCTTTACAACTTTTAGTCGTATCTAATCTAGACAGGGAAGGAGACTGTGACCGGGGCCCTGTCGTTCCCAGGTATCCTTACACCTCCATCACGACGCTTTGCCTTAGACTCCCTTCCCCTCGCACAGGGGCTCCCCTGCCCCAGCCACAACACCCCACGCCCCCCCTAGTCCCCGCCGTGGTGTCTCAACGCCAGCCCTGACCCTGCTCTTGCTGCACTTACACTTGTTGGAAGCACCTCATGCTGTCCAGGATGTTAAACTGCTGCCAGCGCTTGGAGAAGTTCACTTTGCTGTCAATGTAGTCAGGGTTCCCCAGATGAACAAAGGTCAGGTCCTGCAGAATCAGGCCTCTGAGAGACAGGGGCAGCAGGCCAGGGAGAAGACAAACAGGTACAGAGGTCAGCTACACAGGGGCAGGATGACCAGCCAAAAAGCAGCCAGATGCAACCTAGCAGCCTCCTGCGGCTGCCACCACCGGCATGGTAACTTTAAACTAGAGAGAAATGCTCCCCTAGCAGCAGATGCAGAAATGCTCCCCCAGCAGCAGATGCAAAGGTGTCCAGGTGCAAGGCACCCACCATGCGCAGCCGAGGGATCTCTGAGAGGTACTCATGGTCACACTATGGGCACTGAGGTTGCACTTTCACCCTCCACGGAAAGGAGGACCAGGCTGGAAGAAAGCTGTGATGGGAAATGCCCGCCAGGAGTTAAACCTTCCTTCCAGTTTTATACAAAAGGGCTTCCCCAGCAAGGGGGTCCATGCTCCCTTCCCCCCTACTCAGCCGTATCTCCGCACAGTCCTGCTGTGGTCCCCTGCCAGATGAGATGCTGTGTACCTACACAACCTCTTCCGACAGAGCTCTTTCCATAGAAGAAAGTAAGACTAGAAGTTTTACCAGTGTAAACCCAGAGCAAATCTGGTATCTAGATCAGAAGGCTCTTCCAAGAGCAGGGCAATAGCTTCAACCTTTCATCTAGAAAGAGGATGACGCAGCACGTTTGACAAGGCAGGCTCCTCATTTACCAGCTCTTGCAGTCAGCAGAACCAGAGCTGTCACAGAGGAGCATGCAGCAGCTTGAAGCTGTGGGATCCATCGCACCTCATGGGTAAATCTGTCTTTCTGCCCACAGTCCCAAAGAAAATATAGTTAAAAAGCATCAACTAAAGATCCAGGCACTTGATCTTTCCTTCGCCACAGTCAATACACAACAGCCGCCTTTACAAGAGACAGCTGTCACCCTGGTGCCCTATGCTACGGGACAAACTGCTCCAGAGAGGGCGTGTGGGCTGGTGTGGCGCACTGCTGTCTCATTCGAGATGTAGGGCAAAAGGCAAGTGCTGAGCTGAGCAGAAGCTGCTGAGAAATCCTTGAAGGAACCATTCTAACGTGCAGAAGTAACGGCAGAGGAAAGAAACTACCAACTCACAGGTAAGGTATGCAGGGAGGCTCCACATCAGCCAGCGCGGCTCGGTATGCGCGGAAGGATGAGGAGCTGTCGATCAGCGTGCAGTACTCAGCCAGGCCCTGGCAGGACACAAAGCCCACGGTGACACCACTGCTGCAAACCCATGTTCTTTGTAACCTCTCCCCAGACAGCCAGGCAGGCGGGGAGTTAATGCCATCCTGTAAACGCTTCCAACTGATTTACTCAGCCTGACGCCCAGTATCGCAGAGCCTCGCTGCCTTCAGCCTCACCCAGCCTGCAGTTTGCAGGGAGGAGGAGGAGGAGGAGGAGGCTGTTCTCACCCGTGCCTGCTCTGGCCCTCCTGCAGCTGTCGGAATGCCCAGCCGCGCTGCAGGCTTCCAGCACCGTGGCGTTACACCCACTGGGGAGCAGTTACCCCCCTCCCTCCACCCTGGGACATGGCTGAGCTGGTAAAACCACCCAGCTGCTTCATGCCACAACCACAGTTATCTTTCTTCCCCCTGAAGATGACGGCCCTCACCGCTCCTCACCTCTGAGGTTTGTTTCTGCCACTCCAGCCTTCGAATGGGTGCAGAATCCAGTGCAGAAAGAATGGCCAGATAGGAATTAAAATTATTCAGCTTTCGTAAGTGCTGTGAAGAGGGAGAATATTCCAGTTACTCGACAGATCTGAAAGCCTTCTAGCATCCAACAGCTCTACCAACCAGCAGGTCCCAATCCCCTGCCTCCTATAAGGAGTAGCGTGTGTGATTCACAGCAAGAACCAAGCTGATACCTTCATAATCTTTATAAATTTAAGAAGCAGCCTCTCTCGGTCTTGGGCCTTCTCTTGTAGCATAATTATTGAACGGACCCTGGAAGAACAGACAGGAAAAAAAAAGATAAATCCCCTTAAGAAGATCTCAGCTTTCCTCTTGTTTCCATTTAAAAAACTGGTAACTGATAAGGATGGGCCAACAATACTAAAGAGCTCACGATACCTCCAGCTTAAAGGGAGCACTCTAATTCACAACAAAGACTAATTTCAAGGATGACCACAATAACCCTTCACAGAGTGCATTTATTTGCAAGGGGAACGTTTGTTTGAAGGGCTCAATGGTACTGATAACAATTCCTCCAGGTTACAGTGCCCTCCGCAACCCTCCTGACCTCTCTTGTGTGCTCTGGGGTCTCTGATGAGTGCCCTGCATCTACTTGCTGGCCAAAAATATATGTTGTCCTGCTTATAACAAGGGAACCCAGCTCTGCAAGGAATATTTTGAATATCTGTAGGGCACTGGAGGTTAAGCACAGTTCAGTGCCAGTCACTCTGAGCTCCTTACCAGTAGGACATGTTATTAAAGTGCTCTGTGAACTGTGTCAGGTTGGGGCTCTTCTCTTCATTTTGCTCCTTTGCCCAAAGCAAAACTTCCGGGATCTGCCAAGGAAAAAGAGGAGATGGTGGGAAAATACCACAGGTTAAAATGGGATTTTGTCACAGTCTGTGTTGAGAGCCACTTGTGGACACAAGTTCAGCTGTCTCCTACAGCCCACCAGTGTCCTGGGAGGGCTGGCAGGGAATGCCAGAGGTGGCAGAGGGTACACGTCTGAACCCCTCCCACCACCCTCATCTCTGTACCTCAATTTTATAGAAGAGTTCAGCATCTAGCAGGGTCAGCTGCTCGGCTATTTCATGACTGTGGAAATCATGCAGGGTCCCTGGCCTGCAGGAAACAAGGATGAAGTGCAAAGGCTCAGAAAACATGACCTGTTTTCTTTTTCTTGTAGTTTGGACTGAGAAAACTCTTTGTGTCCGCAAGAAAGGGATGCCCTGTCTCTCAGAGGACCAAGATATGGTTACGTGCATCTTTCCTCACCTGGCTGCCACCCCACGGGCTGCAAGAGGTTTGATGGAATTGGCATAGCTCAGCATTTTCTTCTGTTCCACTTTATCAAGGATATTCTTGCGTAACACTCTGGCGAGGCTCAGCTCCCCATTGCAGACCAGCCGGAAGACCAGGTCCATCAGCAGTTTGAGAATTTCCTCCGTCAGCTCCACTAAGCTGAGAGGAAGATGGAAAATTCAGGGAAGGCATCACAGCTACAACACTGACCGAGCTACGGTTTGTATCCGTACCGAGTCTTGTCACTCTTCCCTACAGGTATAACCCAGTGACTGAAATACCTCCTCTTCCCAGGTCTTCCCTTCCCAGAGATTCCCCTTTTACTGGTTATTTTAAAATCGCTGACCCAGTTAGGACACACCACGAACCTCCTCTCCCAACAGGAGGGTTCAGCACTATAGGTGTCTCGCTATAGGGGATGTCAGCTGTCAGCACAGATGGGGCTTCAAAACCACTTCTTCATAACTGCCACTGTCACCGACCCCACATGTCCCATACCAAAACCAAGAAGGCAACTCACCACAGCTCATCCACCACTCTCACCAGCACGAAGAAGGTGTTCTTACTGACCCGCTTCTTAAACGTGTCTGGGAAGTGGCAAAACTTCTCATATGTTGGTTGCAAATTAAAGAATCAACTTAAGTGTGGTCAGTCCAGCGTCAGTGCCGTGAACAGCTGCCTCGAGGAACGTTAGAGTAATGTATTATTCTGTCTTAACTGAAACTGGTGTTCAATTTCCAGGAGATAAGGGACACCGATATAGCTCTAATTAAGATGGTATTAAGCTACCTGCAGCTGGTGGTGGCTTAATACCATCTTAATTAGAGCCATCCTTACACCTCGCAGAACTGACGCTAGAAGAGCAGGCGTACCCTGAAACTGTTCTCTCTAAGGTGACATTTAATGAGCAGCACTCCTCCCTCTGCTGTGATCTCCCCCACTGGTCCGGGACATCTGGTCTCAACAGATCTCAGGTGTCACCTCTCCCTTCCGCACTGCCCAATTTGGCTGCAAGGAGAATGGTGGCAGGGGAGGCAGCACAGGTTGAAAAAGCTTCTGTCGGGTGAACAAAGGGAAAGAGAAAAAGGTTGTCAGTAAGGCAAGGATTGACAAGGGCCCGCAGGAACGCCCCAGCCAGCATTTTCACTGACAAATGCTCTGCAGTGAGATCTGCCGCGTCCTTGGCCGCGCTGATCCCGCAGGAGGGAGGCAGGGGAGCTCTGCTGCAGATGGCAGTGATGAGCTGCGACACAGGACAGGGTGACGTCAGGCTGCCTTTGACGTGGGAGCACAGGACCAGAGCCCACAGGGCCTTTGCACCGCCTGAACCCAGACCCTGACCCGCTCAGCTGACGGCGAAGGGAGCCCCAGAACCGAGCCAAGGGGGGAGGAACTGCAGGCAGGGTCCTCAGCAAGACGCCTTCTCCGTGCCCTGCCAGAAATGCTAGCGTTCACCCTGCCACGCAGGGGCCCTCGCCTCGTTGGCAGTTACAAGCTCAGTTCAGAACTACAAGGCTGAGAGGACATTATCTCCTGTGCTGCACTTGTTGTAACGAGAGAGAGAACAGGTTTGGATGGTTTTGTCACATCTACTATTAAACTGCGCTGGCCCAAGCAGGCAGACCCCACAGCCCCTCCGCGAGGCAGAAGGTGGCACGATCCCCTTTCTGCAAAGGAGACATCCCGAATAAAAGACCAGCTCCCCAGCAATGTACAGAGAAACCGGACTGCTCTCCTCCCCTGCCAGGGCCCTCAGAAGACCACTCTCGGGTCCAGCACGCCCCGCCTGCACGTGCCCGGTAGCATCTCCCATCTGCAGCGTACAGGGATGAAGGCAGGCTGCTTGGGTGCCTCCAGGGCAAGCACCTTACTGACCACGCTGGCAGCAGGCTTTGGCCAGACAACTTGCAGCCAGCTCCCTCCATGGCCACTGCTGGGCTGGGATCCCTGGTGGGGGTGACAGTGCCACTCGTGCAAAAGGATATCTGTACTGCAGCTTCTTGATGAGCTCTTCAGGGGTAATGAATGTCCTGTACGTAGTCAGAAAGGCTTCGCAGTACAGCACCAGATCTACAGAGGAAAACAAGAAAGGCTCAGTCAACCCTGCTTTCAGAAAAAGGAAGGTGCTTGCAAGGCTGAATCCAATCTTAGAGGACATGGTTGCATTCTGACACGAAGGGACCTTACGGAAATGCTGTGCTGTTGCTTCTTACCAGATGGACCCTACGGCACAAGAGCACGACTGAAACTGCCCTGTCCCCACCGCCTGCTCCCGCTTGCAGCACTCAGGCTGGCTGCTTTGCTCATGCGACCACCAAAGCAGTCAGTGAAAAACACCTTTGTGGGACAGGAACCTTCAATGAGCAGTCAAGGAAAAACGTGGTTTAGACCTTGAGGATACTTTAAAGAGAAGATCTGAGAGCTGGGTGCCTGTTCTCTGTCTTTACTGCCTAGGCAGCGCAGAGCCCTGCAGAAGGACATGGTCACTCTTCCTTCCTGATCAGGAATGCATGTTTTGACATGACGATATGGATCCGCAGACCCTCCAGCCCTGCCATGTTCCAGGAAATCTTACAGTGTAAATGTAAGATTATTTTCAGCCAACGAGAAGAGTAAATTACGCTGCAAAAACTGACACTACCATGACCGTGACCGTGCCATAACAGACACTGACACGGTGCACGTAGTCATCTTCTGGTTATTACTGTGCAGGGGTGGGTGCTACAGCCCCCAGAATCGCAAAGGCTCTGGCCATCGTCACGGGCACAAAGGAGAGAATTTAAAAAAGCGGAAACTGCAAATGGGAAAGAAGATTTTAGGTCAAGACTGTAGTACATTTGCAGTCCCAGGCAAGGCGGACAGCGGTGGTCAAAATGGAAACTTATTAGCCCCAGCATAAAACCAGGCAGCGTGTGCAGTGGGATGGCACGCTGCCCCTGCCTGGTGCACTGCAACTGCTGGCGGAGGGAGAAAAAAGCTTCCGCTGTGCCTGCCCAGGCTCGGCTGTACCTGTACATCTTGTTTCAGCCAGGTCAGGGAGCACCCCACACCATGGGCTTGCAACACCCATCGGTTGCGTGGGGAGGGTGGGAAGGAGCAGGGCACGGTGTGATGGCTGTGCCTCTCTACCTGCCCTGGTTTGCTTGGCCGCAGCCTGATGGAGATGCTGCTTCCTCCTGCTCTTCTTTCAGACAGCGCTGCTGCCTTTCGGTTAAAGACAATCAGACATAAGCCGAAGGCTGGGTGGTCACGCCAGGGGGGAGCCCCGGGCCTCCTCCAGCTGTAATCCTGCACTCCCAGCAAGTGCACGTGGCTGGGAGCACTTAGCTGACCACGGATTTTATTCCTAAAGACCACAAGTCTCTCTTTATCCCTTATTCCATTTAGCTCTTTTTAGCAAACTCAAATGAGCAAGAAGCATCATGCAACAGGGCGTGGAGTTACATTTATTTTGGGTTCCCATCTGCCCAAAAGGCAACGTGAGGTAATACAGCTGGTCTGCTCTGGCACTTGAAGCTGCCAAGAAATTCATCTTTAAAGGAAAGCCTCTTAACTATACCCCTCCATGCCGTTTGGCTGATTGATTTACAATCCCTGAATTCTTCTCATTGTAAGCTTAATTCATTAACCCTCTCAGTCACCCAAACACTGGGTTAGCATAGCACAAATTCCTGCGTGCTCCATTCAGCTCAGCAGCTTGGCAGAGCCCATGAGGCTAAGCTCTGTGACTATTCTGAGAAACGTGCTGCGCAGAGCTCCCTCCACCCAGCCGCTCTCCCCATCTGCACTGTTGTACATTTAAAATCCTGCTCTAGCTTTCCCTAGACTCCAGAGCTCCTCCATGGCTTTCACCCCACTGCCTGCAGCACCCTCACAGCTCCCTGTGCATGCACTGGAGGTCTAGCACACATCCCTTTACCAGGTAGCTGTCAAAAGGAACAGCAGGGAAGGTCTTCCAATTGTTCCAGAGAACAGCAGAAGTAAAGCAGAGCTTCTCTAACTCCAGTTTCAGCATTTTTGTAAGGTTGTTTTTTTTTGGTTTTTTTTTTTTTTTTTAATAATAAGCGTATCCAGCTGTGGTGCAATCGATTGCCTCCTCCTCTCCAGTGTGTTCCTAACCTTGGCCCTTTCTGCCTGGATTCGATGCCCAGTGTAAACAGGGAAACATAGCTGTCAGGGGAAGGATTTTCTTGCTAGCTGAATGGTGCTGGTAAGTAACTGCAAACACCTTCTGCTACAGTAAAACCCCTGCCATTTAAAAATGCACATGAAAGATATTTCCCCTTTGACTATCAAAACTCTAAAATAGGAGCGCCGAGTGGTTCAGCGGGTGAGCGAATTTTGCCTTGCATCCCAGGAGATAAGGAGATCAATTCTGGTTAAGGCCATCAGCACAAATGTGTTTGGCAGGTTCAAAATCACTCTCTGGAAACATTACAAAGCCTGTCTTTGCCACAGGTCTTGGAAAGCAGCTGCTCCATGTGGGTGGTGACTGGGTTTGGAGATAAAGCGGGGTTTTAATAAATCTAAAGCTAAGGGTTGCTAACCTCCCTCTTCCTCCCCCACATCTCCTTTCGTTTACTGTGGATTCCCTCTCTGAACTGGTCTGGGTGGCTACCAGCTTGCAAGTGGTATAGAGTGGGGCTAGCAAGTGACACAGTTAAGTTGAAAATAAGGGGTGTCAGCAGACTAGCACCTGAACAGCCTGCCCGACGCCCATAGGCACAGCATTAGACCCAAACCAATGTCCCTCCTCTTCTACTTCGATGCATCAGTGACTTCAGCAACTCCTACATCACCACTGCCCTTCAGTTCAAAGGGCGAGGAGCACCTCTGAAAGAGGATCCATGCCACAACAGGCTGGTCACTCCTGCACTCGCAGAAGGCAGTGTCCTACCTCGGCAGGTACAGAGCCACCAACACAGCACCGTCACCGACTCCACTGGTGTGCCTCGCCTCCCAGATCTGGGCCAGGGCTATGAGGAGTTAATGCCATCCCTGCTGCTAAATGGAACACACAGGCGCTTATCCAGCTTACCTCCACTTCACCAAAGATAAGCACAATTCCCCCCACCCCTTCGAGCCGAAGGATCATCAACATCAACGTGGTCCTCTCCACCCCGGCCCACGCATGGCGACTGCGCACACGGCAGGGACACAGAAGACAAGCAGCAAAAGGCCACGCCAGGCTGCGCTCCCCAGCTCTCTTTTGGTGCACCCACCGTACCTTTCCTGTCGGTCTCTGTCGCATGCACTAACAAAATGTCTCCGGATCCACCACGAACATCTGGCCCATCATCTCCCTGCAATGAGAAAGAAACACGCTCGGCACGGCCCAAGCTCCCTCTGGCCTGGTTTACCACCTCTGGGTTCAAGCTCAGCAACAACCGGGCAGAGTACGCGATGTTCCTGGCGCTGCTCACAGCGCAAGCTGGGACGTGGACCTCAGCGCTGGGCTAATCCTGGAATTTGGATAAAGCATTTGGTGTCCCAGATGAGGATCTGGGTTGACCCTTACTTGAGCTCTCTGACTCCTTAAGGCCAAGCTGTGAATGTCAGTGAAAGCTGAACCTTCTGTCCACAGGAGAATGAACAGAAACGACCCAGAATCCCAAACGCTCCCAGAAGACCATTAACTGAGAGTAACCCTGTGTGAACTGTCTCAAAGTGCGGGATCACGTACCACACTGGCTGTGGGGTGAGAGGTCATGCATTCAACTTACACGTTCCTGGAACATCAAAACCTGGCAAGTTAATTCCTGAATCTGGAACTATTTGGCTGGAGGTCACCTGAAATGATCCAATAACGGGGAGCAGAAAACAACCCTGCTAACTGCTTGACCCCTGCCTTACCACTCTCTAAAAACATCTTTCTTCTAGCTACTGCAATTCACAACTAAAAATAAGCAAAACTGATCTATCATTCAGCCAGCGGTTCCTGGCTGCAGGAAACGGCTTGCAGGGGCAGTTTTATAATGTTTCAAACACATAGATCATAAAGAGGGGAAAAAAAAAAAAAAAAAAAGAAGTTAAGGCTTGACAGAGATCTGCTAGTCTCAAATGTTCAGGAATCACCAATTTTTAAGTGTTTTTTAAAGGAAATATGCCTGCAGAGGAGACTGGAGTCACATCTGGCTTCCCTTAGCAATGTCTTTGTCATTTCAATATGTAAAACACTGGAAAAAAACATGGATTACAGCTACGGAGCAGCTATGTCTAAAAGATGTGAATTTTTCAGGTGACCCTCTGGCAAGACTCATGAAATACTACTTAAAGAATGAATAATAGCTTCTTACTCTCTCCTGCACATCTCGGCTGACCAAAGAACACTCCTAAAGTGCCAGTAAACGATACATTCTCTCTGTTTTTCAGACTAGCCCCCTGACAGTCTGAAAGCTTCAAAAGCCAGCATATTCCCTCAAGCTGCATGTCAAAGACGGCTTGGTTCAAGAGCACAGTGAGCAAAGCTGTCTGGGAGTGCACCCAAGGCTAGAAAGAAAGCCATTTCTCAAACACAGAAAGTTACTTTGGCTGCTCTTCCACATCAGTAATACAAACGCCCTGATCGGCAAATGCCTTCGGACTGAAAGGCCAAGACCATAAAGCTGCACCTGGATTAATTGTGCTCAGGCTCTCGGGTGCTTCGTTTCAGATTGTTGCAGGCTGAAGAGGTGAGAAGGAGCAGCCTGGGAAAAAGGCACAAGATGTGTTGTTTTTTAGAGAGGCATCTCACATTTTGTTAAACCCTCACTTATTGCTGGTGCTCCCTGCCTGCACCAGCATCTCATACTTTCACAACAGCCTGCACATATAAAGCTGCATACCATTTCTGCTGCAACCTAGTTTTTCCTATCAAATTAAAGCTGATGCCTTGCTTGTGCACACAGAGAATCAGCTTTCAAAACAGCATAAACCAAACAGTATGAAAGCAAACCCTGAATGCACCTACCTCTTGCTTCAGTGTTAACCTAGCCATAATTTCACTGTGGTCGATAAGGGATAGCTCATCTACCTCTTCCTCCAACTGTGATGACTCCAAAGCATCTGGTGACTGCTGCTGCCTGTAAAAAAAATTGGCAAATATCCATCAGTGTCATTGCCCATCCAGGGGAAGAGATGCTGGGTCTACCCAAGCTCTCAGCATACAAACCTTCATTAAATGACAGTAAGTACACAGGCAGTCCGGAGGTAAATCTTTTGCAAACAAACCCAAACGCCTAGCTCTAATTCTGTTGCTTTGTGCATCTCTTGAAAAAGAGACAAGATGAACCTTTAGGACCTGAACACTTGTCTGCCTGCATTTCTGGCAGACAGGATTTTACTATGCATCAGTACACGCTCCCATGTCTCCTTAATCCACCAAATTTTTAGTGCACACAAATCTAAGCCCTTCCTCAGACGTATAGAGACTGAGCATACTCCACACACACACAGCTTAGTCAGCTCGTGACCCTCTGTGCTGCTCTAGGGGACTCTCTTGCTGCAGGAAGACAGAACAGAAGGCTCTGACACTTTGTTGGTGCACACCCACAGCGCCAGTATTCCTGCCCCCAGAGGCTGGTACTCCTGTGCCTGGACACATGCCCTCTGTCCCGTATTCCTGGGGGGCAGGGCAGAAGTACCCATGGCCTTTATAGCTCCCCCCAGGCACAGGCCAAGCCCCCCTGCCCCAGTCAGTACTTTCAGCAGACTGGGCTTTGCAGAGCACTCCTGCATTGTCTCCTTCGCTGCAGGGATTAAACCCCTCAAACCAACGGCAGGAAAACGGAGGGGGGAAGTTGACTGTCACCGCACAAAACAATGCCCTTCTCTAGTTTTCCTTTAGAGATGCAATTGAAGAGCAATCTCAAGCAGCAGGGAAGCACCCGCTCCACTCCTCCTGAAGCCCATCTGTTACAGCCTGCACCTCATCATTTACATAGACAAATGATAGCTAAGAGCATTAAAAGGGATATACAGCCTCCTGCTTCGGGGCCTCAGCCAGCCTCTAACCAGCAGGGTTAGGAGGAAATTCCCGTCTGGAAAACTATTTCCCAAAAGCGATACAGACTTTTTTTGCGTGTTTCCCTGAAAGCAGGAGGGAGCAGCCCGTGTCAGTGAGAGGACTGCCAATTAGATGGACTCAGGATGGCTAATATAGGCTGCATTAACCCCTGCAGGCTCCCCGAG
Organism: Falco peregrinus; assembly: GCF_023634155.1. NCBI lineage: Eukaryota > Metazoa > Chordata > Aves > Falconiformes > Falconidae > Falco > Falco peregrinus. The sequence continues at coordinate 50,005,348 of NC_073721.1, read as the reverse complement.
TTAAGTCATGACATCTTGCTGGGATCCAGGATCCCACCACGCACCAGCTGTGCAAAAATAGTGGGGCTTAACGATTAGAGAACATCCAGAAGGCTGAAGGCAGAACAGGCAGCCCCAAGGATGGTTTACTAACAGGATGCTAGTGAGACTGTACCCTTCCAGGCTGGGAAGCAGGAATACCAAGGGAGACAGGCTCACCTTTCAGCACCATCTTTGCCTTCCTTCCCCATGGCACTGCTGTTCAAAGTGGAGTCTTTGGAGTGTCCATCTTTGACAGAGGGAGATTCCTGCAAAGAAAAAGAAGGTTTTCCTTATTACGTGGGGTCCTACTCCACAGCTAGCCTTGCATTTACAGTCTGCCTGCCTCTAAATGGCCCTTTACTGTAAATTCCTACTGAGTGGTTAAAGATTGATGCAAGTTAACGCCAAATGCCAGGAAACACAGAAGTTAATCAGACAGGAAATTTAGGACCATCTCTGGAGACTAGTGTAATTAGTACTGTTTGCTTTTAACATTGTGAAATGATGCTGAAAGTTGCGACACCAGTCAACTGTTGTCTTGGATTTTAACCCTCTCATGACTTCTTTTCTTTTTTTCCCCCCTAGCCCTTACTGTTGAAATATACTTGCCTTCTGCTTTAATCGAGACAGACACAGCCAGCTCTAACCTCTCCGGTTTCAGCTGCCCTCCTGGTCACAGCCCCCAAGCCTGTCTCAGTGGGTGGATGCACACTGCCACTCCTACCTCCCTTCTCCCCCATCAGAAGAGGTTACACCGTGATGCAACCTTTCCACTTCATAATTCACGGCTGTGGAAATGAGGCTAATGCAAAAAAGCAGAACCATCTGAACCCGTGGCATAGAACAGCAGGTAGAGAGCTCAGAGCAAAGATACGGCATTTTAAGTTAAGCCATTTATTAAGGAGACAAACAGCCATGAATGGCAAATGGGAATATTAATCTAACAGTGATGGAATTCAGAATTATTTAACATTATGCAGACTGAAACTTGGAAATTCTACCTACTGAACAGACAGGACTGAAACAAACTCACTGGTGAGCTTAGGCGTTTTGAGGTCTGCAGAATTTTTCCAGACTGTATCTGTAAAGCCCTTTGCTTCAAAGTGGAGAACCAGCTCACAGCTGCCCCAAAGGATGGGCCTGCCCAGATGTGTCTCCTGAGGAAGTGACAGGAGCGCTATCTCTTGGCGTATTTAACACCAGCATGGGTAAAGGTCTCGGAGACATCCTGTGGGAGATGTGCCTTCCAAGATGAGGGCAGCCAAAAGGATCGCCACAGATCTCTGCCGCTGTTTCCTATGACCCAACAGGAAGACGGTACCTCCCTGCCCTGGAAAACGCCCTGTCTCCTCTAGGAAATAGCTGAGATACGAGGCTTGAGTGAAGGAAGAAGCAGCGTGCGATTACAATGCTAAATCAATCACTGACTTTGTATCCAAACGGTGAAGGAAAAAATAAATAAATTTGGAGCACAAGGTTTTCTGTATTAAAATAGGGAAGCCAAAGCAGTTACAAGAATAGACAAGGCCCAGGATGGTGCTGGTCAGGATGCAGCTTTCTGGAAGGGAACCTCACGCAAGCAGCTCCAAACAGGCAGCGAAGCGCAAACGGAACAGTGTGGCAGGAAGAGCCATCCCTACCCTGCCAGGGCTCAGCGCGACCCCCAAGGCATCGCCTGCTCTCCACCCAGAGCAGAAGGCCACCCAAGCCCAGCAGCCAGCAGCGGGCAAGCGGAGGGACACCAGCACGGGAGCTGGGGCGGCAGGACGGACACAGGAGCTCCACAGTGTGCAGAAGAGGCCAGTGCCAAGCGTGTCAGCCCCGGTGTGAACTCAGCATGCACCAGGCAGCCCCTTCCCGGTGTCCGGCCCTTCTCCAGGTTACTTACTCCTTCAGAGCGAGGGAGTTCCCCGTTGCTCTGGCCAGAGGAATACAGATTGACGTATTCACCCTCACCAGCTTCCTCACTGGCGTTTTCACTCTAAGGGAGACAGGACGAAAGGAAATACGTGATGGTGCCCCCGTGCCAGCACTCAGTGTTAGTGAGAGAACGTGCCCGTGGGCTGGGAGGAGAAGCGCTCTTGGCGGCTGCTGTCACCTAACTGGGAGCCCTTCCTCCAGCTCAGCGGCCACCACTGGCCACCGAGGCTGTACCTTCCCCAGAGCCATTATTTTCTGGCTCCTGAGGCCCTGAGCTGCAGCAGGACAGCAGCAGGCACTGCTCTGCAAAAGCTGCCGTGGACTCCACGTGAGAGTGCAGAGGTGCGATAGGCGTGTGCGGATCTCAAGGTTACAGAAGCTGAGCATTCGCAGCCTGACAGCCGAGCGCCTGTCCTACCCACGCTGTAGTCCTGCCGCTAAATGCAGATCAGCCCTGCAGCCCAGAGGGTACCAAACCTACTTCCCAAACTATGCTACAAGCATGGACTAGAGCCATCACGCCAAGCTAAACCAAACTTGAGGGCTTCTGGGCTGTAACAAGGACCCAACGCAAGGAAGATGCAAAGGCAAGGTCACGTCCAAGGTGTGAACATCTGATCATTTACTCTGCAATCAGTGTCTCTCTTCCAAACTTTGTGAAGAGGCAGCACTAGCATGCACCATGCTGACAGCTCTAATCCCATCAACTCCAGGCTTTGCAGCAAACAAAAGAGGAACTGCCTTGAAAATGAGGTTAAAAAGTAGCTGTAATGGCCAATCCTGCTCAGTGATCTGCAAAACTGATGTGGGACCTCAAACTAGTAGTGCTGTATCAGTGTGAGACCAGCAGTAGCCTAATGTCACCAGGTGATGCTCTGTGCCACTGCACAGCTAGGGCTGCTGGCAACTGGGAAGAGCAGGAGCCAGGAGAGAGCAACAGGTTTATGCACAGGAGAGACAGAGCTGGCCTGCACCCATTGCTCCTGGGGCTCACCCATCCTACCGTGGCAGCAACTGCAGGATGTGAACCACTGTTAGGAGTCTGTGTTTAGAAATAAGCAACATCACAAAACACTCCTTCACCTTCCTCAGCTTGGTGTGACAATTGCAGGAAGCTGCAGCAACTTCTCCTCTCCCCTTCACCCGCATTTGACATTTGGCTTCCTACATATGTGCTCATGTTTTCTCAAACCTGCTGAGGTTATTAATGTTTTCTAGCCACCATTTTTATATGAAATTACCTCTCTGCAATTCACATACACATTTGGAAACCGGGCTAGATCATATTTAGCATGTATTAATACAAGAGACATTTTCTTTTAAAAACCAAATAAACCCAGCCTTGCGTTAAGGTGCATTATCTCTTTGGATAGTCTCACCGAAGGCGTCTGGAGAGAATCAGTGAAAGAGGTTTCAGAAGGAAGGCAGACAGGAGCATTCCCGTTAAAGCTGCTCTCCTGAGAAGAGGAGTTTGGCACATCCACAGTGCTGGGTGACTGGCTGGCTGTGGCGGGCACCGCTAGGTCAGAGCTCTGAGACGGATGGACGGGTGGAAAAGGTGGGGTGGAGCAGGAGGAGGAGGTAGAAGACAGGAAAGGAGGTATGGAGACTTGGTTATGAGGCACAAAGTCCTGGGAGTAGGACCTAAACACGGATTTGTACTACAGGATGCAGAGACGTACAACACAAAAGCAAGGAAGATGGGGAAAGGAAAGAGACAGACAAAAGAAAAAGTAATTAGATCGGCAGTAGCGCAGCACTGACAGCACAAGGCATTTCAAACCAGGCCCCTCTCCACTGAGAGCCAACCTGAACACAGGCAGCACTGTTTTATCATCCACATGCTAGAGCAGGAATCGCTACCTGGGACACACCAGCCGTTTTTTTCACGGAGAGGCACGTTCTTGCACAAACAGCAGCGCAGCTGCTCATCTCACAGAGGGACAGTGGGCACCAGGGTGTTTACCTGCAGGTATCCAGCCTTCGCTAGGCATGGGGAAAGCCTGGATGTCTAATGACAGTGATCCTGAAAATCACTGCAGTGGATGAGAGGATGCGAAGGCATACTGAAACCGCAACTGTGAGCACGCTGGAAATATCTAGATAGAGAAAAGTACTCCAAGTGCTTATTGCTTTTCTGGGATTTTCCACAGGATCCAAATTTAAGAGGCCGTTTGCTCCAGCCCTGTAATTTAACAGCTACTGTGTCAAGTCTGTTCCAGAACACACAGCTCCAGCTCCCAGAGAGGAGTGGCTGGATACTGCCTTCAAAGTTGCGCTGAAGGATAAAGCAGATTATGCTGCTACTCCTTCCCATTTGAAAAACACAGGGAGCGAAAATGATAACTGCCTCAGGAGCGATGAATTCCTTATCAAACTGATCGTTTAATGCAGTGCCTTGAAGAGTCAGCTGAAGAGATGAAAAGAGATCATCTGCACAAAGCTTTATTTCACCATCTCTCCTAATCATCAGATTACTGTTCAGATAATACTAAACAGGGTGCAGTGGGAATATATTGTGCCAAGAAAAACAAAAGCAACCCTCTGTCTTTTAACATCTGGTGCTAGTAAGATTTGCCATCGGGGTAACTCAAAAACAAAGCTGACACCCGTAAAAAACAAACCAAACCAAACCAAAACACAATGCTGCTAAACCTGCTGGAGAGGAGTTTATTTTAAAACCTGTAGAGCTCAATTACAAGCGAGATCTGTGTCGTAGCCAAGTGGACCGAAGGAAGAATGGCTTCATCCAAAAAAACCCATGCTGCAATGAAGCTGTGGCAATTGCTCGTTGGAGCTATCTGCTGCAGGAGGACGGTGCATCACAGAGCTCTCAAGAAGCACAGACACAGCTTGCTCAAACCAGGATGAAAAGTGACACGGCTGTGATGTCAAAAGGAGAAGCGGAAAGAAAGGTGTGAATCAGAGAATTCAGGCTACATTTTCTCCGAGTTGAGCGGGTGATAAAAAGCAAAGCTTAGGCTGTCACCTGAGCCGCAGCAGCAGCAGCCAGTTCAGCAGCTGTATTTTTATTTCTACCTAGGAAAGATGTGAGCTTGAAAATCTAAATTGATAACAGCCTCGAGCCAGAAGCCTGGGCAAAGAAGCTTTTCCACTACAAAGGAAAGGAAACGTAAAGGTCAATGGCTAGACTTTACCTTCCACCACCTTAATCCTTGAGTGGTTGCCCTCTGCTGTGCACGGAGTCCGGCAGTGCTCTGGGTGTATTCTCGGCGCCCAAAACAAATTGTGGGCCATAATACAGAGAAGCAGAGGGAGATGCTTTGGAAAGAGAGCTTAAAAGACTAGTGAAAAATAATTAAAATGCAAATCCCTACCACATGCCTGTGGCTAAAAGGAGACTGGCTCTAGGACAGGCTCCTCTCTTCCTGCCCGTTTCTTTCCAGATGAGCAGCCCCGGCTCCAGGGACACTGTCAGCTTTTGGTGCTGCCTCAGTAACAATGACAAGTCTAATCTCTGTATTTACTTTCTGCCTGGATAAATGCTCTACATTTATTCATTTTCACTTGCATGGCACAAAACACTAAATCCCTCGTAAGACGCCGGGCTTATGACATCATCTTGGCTCAGCAGATTCATTATCCCTGCCCTGTCTCCCCGGTATTCCATGATCTCACCAGCGTTATGCCAACTATTGCCCCAAGTCCCAGGCTAGACCCCCAAAAAAGAGCTGGCGCAAAGTGGATGGAGAACATGTACTCCCACCAACCGCTGCCGCAATGGCTCATGAAGGCGCTCAACAAACTGCTGTCCCAGTAGCGAGATCCTCTGCCCCAGTAAAGGACACAATTTGCTCAAACAGAACCTGTGTGCCAGCTCCCCTAGAGCTGGGCTTCCTGCACCCCCGTGAGACCGGCAGCATATGCCGTCCTTCACTTTGTAGGTGATGGACATCATCTGCTGAGGAGTCCCACGGGTTTTTGTCTCTGCCCTGCCGAACCCGGAGAAAAGGTCAGGCTCTTGCAAAGCAGCAGTGGAGCTCATGCAGGGCACGAGTGAAAGGAAATAACTGTCCTCAATCAAGTCACTCGGGGCCAGGCAGCACCCTGCGAAGCTCTCGTGCTGCGTGATGGTGCTGGCAGGGTTAGTTGAGGCCAACCGCCGGCTGGGAGGCTCGGCAGCCGGGATGCTGCCTGGTCACTGCCTGCAGGCTGAGCTCCCAGCGCGGGGAGGTTAATTATTGCTACCGGGGCAGGAAAACCTGTACAGCTTCTGCCCTGCCTAGTTTCAGAGACATGAATCCCAATTCAAAGGCAATTTAGACCTAACCAGAACATAACGTCGCATAAAATTTAAAAGTTTGAATGCAGATACGTTACTACGGACAATCACTATACATTCATCTCTCCTCGGCCTCATCAATACACCTTTCAAAACAATTCCTTGGCATGAGATGTGTTGAAAATGCTGGTTTAAGACCTGGGTACCCAGGAAAACGCATTCATCTTCATGTGATCCGCGAACAACCATTTAACGATGCAGACATGCTCTCAGCGTGCTGTTAACAAAGGGAACAGCGCTGAGAACCCTTTGGTACACTGGTATTAATTAGCCAGGCTGCTCTCGACTTCCAATCTCGTTGTAAAGTTGCATCTTGTAGAAAGCGAGCCAGGGAGCCCCCTCCTTCCTCCGGAGCCTGCAGGCAGCTCTGGAATTCCAGCTATGCAGCCGTGCTGGGACAAGAGCCAAGAATGAAGCATACTTTTAAAGGGGAAAAAACCACCCTGCAGTGGAAATGATGTCCATATGGCACCCATTCCGACCCAGCCCAGCCAGCAGCTGCAGCAGGAATTGCGGCGATGGCTTCCACAGGGCTGGGTGTTGTACATCGCTTGGAAGCTCTGTCATCCTTTAAAAGACATACTTCTTTTGGGAGGGGACAGTCCATTCAACAGAACTGTCACAAGCAAACCAGTCATCCTCTCGTCCTCGCCCCAAGAAATCACAGGCAACAGTTTATCCCGGAAAAAAATCAGTGCTTGTTTTAATTTGCCTCTTAGAGGTTTCTTGCAGGGTCAGCAATGCCTTGGTTATGGCTGTACTGACACCATCTCTGGCTCCATGGCTTTGCTTTAAGTACTTCAAAATAATCTCTGGGAAAGCTAGAAAGCAGCGTGCACGGCATTCTTCCAGAAAGGGTCTTTCCTCTATCCAAACTCCAGCCAGGCTGCTGGGCTCCCACCACAGGACCAGAAGACAGTCTCCCAGCACGAGTGATCCTGACCTGTTGCGGCAAATGGCCAACACTGGGAGAAGAGAGAGATACCCCTCCTCTCACCAGCAAAGTGGATTTAAAAAAAAAAAACCAAACCAAAAAACACAACTATCTGCCACTTGGGAAGTACTTCCACAAAGCGTGCTTTGAGCTTGGAGCAATCTTGTCTCCTGGGAACAGCAGGAAGCTAACACACCTGGACTTGAATGTTTAGCACACACCATTACGCACAGAGGTCTTCCAGAGATGGCATCTTTCAATGTTTTCAATTTGCGGCCTTTGATTTTTTGCAACGGTCAATATTTCAGAACAGCTTTCCATCATTAGCAGCAGCGTTACAGGACATCCCAAAGGTCAACGACATTACAGCCATTTATTTGGATTACATGGCAGGAGATAAGCACTCTAATAGAAAACTTATTTCAAGAGTGATGCTTCTCTACATTCTCTAGGCATGGCTGACCACAAGTAACAGAGAGACTGGGTGTTTATAGGCAGGGAGTCGCTGGTTGTGAGCTACAGCAGTCTCCATCCTAAATTCAAAGTTGAATTCAATTATATGGCTGACGGAGCATCTGCAGCATCAGCAGACACAGCTTTACCTTTTAAGCACAGCCTTCTCAGTCACCCTGCGGACTTCTGCCAAATTAATCTGCGATCCTGCCAGACACTCCCAGAGCAGGTAGAACATCAGACTTCCAAAACATGAAGCTATCAGAGGAAAGGATCAATCTTTTAGATCTCCCCTGCTAATGCTATTAAGACAGCGACGACGTGGGCAACAGGCCAGAACTGGATGCCCAAATTCCAACAGTACAGAACTATGTTCACAACATAACTGGGTGTTACACAAAGCCGTTACACCCCAAGAATATAATTGCATAGACAATTACTAGAAAAGACTTCCTATCTCATGACACAATGCTGGGCTTCCAGGTACTTTTGCTAATGAGGAAGGAAATGCTCCTACAATGAATGGCTGGAAACACAAGCTGCCAACAGAATGGCTTCAAGCGCTGCCACAGGAAAGGCAGCAACTCCTCATGCTCAAATGTTTCTCAGCAGAGCCTCTGACCTGGCAGCACAGCTGACCTCACTGTTTTTAAGTGATGGTTAGCATTGCAGAGGGATGGATGGGGATTGCTGTTCCCTTGGGAAAGGGTCTCCCAAGTTCTGCACACACACCCCCCACCACCCCCCCCCCCCGCGAAATCCAAACTTCTTAAGTGGGAGGGATTCTTTTATATCTTTGCAACAAAATAAATAAGGGGGCTGAGGGGGAAGAAAACATTTCTAACATTCATTAGCTATGCTACCATGGATCTCTCTCTTGAAACCACCAGGAGAATTCAATCTGATCGCATCTAGAGTGTCAACTCTTGTGCAGCTTGTAGACAATACCACCATATCCAGCAAGCAGACCTTTAAAAGGCAGAGCTTGGAGGCAAAGACAAGACTCCTAAAAAGTCAATCACACCGAAAACATGGAGCGTGTGGCCTATGGATCCAACAGGGGACTGTCTAGAGAGAGACCCACAGTGCTACAACTGCAAGAAAAACGTATAAGCCACTGGAGGAAGTAGTTTCCAGAAGCAGGACTCAGTGATGCCAGCATGCAACAGCACTAACACCACCGTCCAGCCCTGCCACAGGCAGTGGAAATGAACACAAATGCAGAAGGAACGCTAAACTGGAAAGGCAAAACAATACCTAGAAATCATCAGCCGGTTGAATGGATGAAAATCTTTTTCCCCCTCTTCCCTCTGTCCCAAATTAAGGAGCCAAAACCTGCTCAGGACAGAAATGAACTAACAGACTATAATTTCTCAGCCCTGGTTTGATCGAGGCTCCCACCATATGAATGGAAACAGCTCAGTCCCTGCTGAGGGCCAGAGCTGCGGCATGTGCTGCAGGCTGGAAGTGAGCGGCACGAACAGGGGCAAGGCGGGGAAAACATGCAAAGCACATGTCTGCATTTTGCACATCTTCAAACACTTATCTGACCCTCCTTTTCCTGAACATACGTTAGCACACACACACACAAGAAAGAAAAACAGTTGCTGTGAATTTGCTCAAGAACGGTGGGAACAAGTGAGAACAGAAGCGCTGAAGTGGAGCTTTCGTAAGGAAATCACTTGCGCCTTCTGCTGGAATCTGACAGCCAATTTGGTTTCTGGAAAATTACTGGAAACGTTTCTTAATTAAAAAATAAACATAAGACAAACCAGCATTTTGAGAAAGGCAAGTTATTTCTCCACAGCCAATTCCCACTAATGGCATGTTCATGCCTCAGAGAAACAACTGCAGTGTTTGTTTCCACCAGGAAAAGCTTCCTAGCTGTAACCAAACGCAAGACCTTCTGCAGTTTTTGGTGGAAAATAAGTGGATGGATAGGAGCCGAGCTTGTCACCGGACTGATTTCCTCTATCCCTGCGCAGTTCCCCAGCTGCCAGGAAGGAATGAGTTTTCAAGATCTGATTCCTGCACACCCACTTCCAGTCAAACAGCACGTGGAGTTAACAAACCGAAGGACAGTACCTCTGTCTTCACAAGAAGAAGGGAGGGAGGTGATCACCTAGAGAAAACCTATTGCCAGCAATCACCACCGAGTATGTTTTCTTATTGCATACCTCCTTTCCCACTGTTTAGCAACAGAATGTGTTTTCAAAAGAGATGGGAATCCCTAGAATGATTCTTGACAGTACAATCCAGTTGCCCCCCGAATGTGGAATTTAACGGCTTGTACATGGGATGGGGAATTTAATGCCGCAGTCCTTAAAATATCAGCCCACACTACAAACATGACCCTTGCTGGCACAGAGGCCAGACACGACTCAGACTTGGTTAAAAAACAGGCTCGACTTGCCAGACCTATGAGGTTTGATCCAGTTGCTCAAGATCTGCCTCTATCCAGTAAAAGCTATTACCTCTGACACAATTTCCTGCAAAGAAGGGAAAGGCGCGATTAGTGGGTTGACAGAGCAGCGGTGGCTTCTGGACTGCAGCAGCATCTGCAGTGCTGATGGGCAAGAACAAAAGTCAGTGTTCTGGAAAAGAAATTCATACATTAAAAAGTAAAGATGCTCTGAACAACTTCCCCTCTTTTCTGCTTCAAAACACTGCCTGAAAACAGGTTTTTAAGCCCTGTAAATCAGTAGTAAGGCACGAGCCCCTCACCTGGAGCACAGAGCTAATGGGCTAACGTGCAAAACACGGTGTAGGTTTGGCTTTCCTGCTGCCTGCATGCAAACAGATGGGTACAGGGCCACCTCTTCCCTCTGGGATTGACTCCTGCTGACCGCTCCAGGCCAGTCTCCAGGGAAGGAAAAAAGCACAGGGCACTTGCTGAAAACTGGCTACGCCTGGCAAACCTGCAGTGCCTTGCGCACACTGGGTCAATGGACAGCCATTTCGTTTATCAGCTCTGACTTCCTGGTATTGATCTAAGGAGGTTTTTGCTTCCTGCAGAGAATGGATAACTATTTATGTAGGAGACGGATAATTTTAAGAGATTTGATAATCACCACTGATATTTGGGCACACAAGAAGCCAACTGCTCAGCTGGCTGGCACATAAAAGGTGTGCTCTCCCCAGCATTAACTCCCTTGCTGGGGCGATGGTGGACAGCTAATGTTTGGTTTCCCCGCCCCCCCAACAGGTTTATTGTTCACCACAGAGCTCACTTGAGTAGCCTTTTTCTGGTGGGAGAGGAAAAATGAAGACATGAGAATAAGAGGAGCAGAGCAATGTGCTTCAAGCGTTACCGGTGCAGCTCGTGGCATTCCTCATGTGAAACTGCACCGTCTCTCCAGTCGACACTTGGGAGCAGATTACAAGAGGGGCTCTAGTCCTTCTTAGTGCTGACATGCAGGGTGTCACCCTGGGAATGATCCAAACCTTGACAGCTGTTTCACATCTCTGTCTTATTAGGGATAGGGAAAATGGGATAAACCATGGTTATGGTATTACATGGGTCAGCTGTGATGCATGTAAGGACATTGGTATTTTGCAGCTCGGAGACAAAGGGACACTGTCATAGTGAAAATCTCATTTTTGCTGGTGAAAAAATAGACCAGCTAGAGTCATGAGCAACTATAAGATTACCATAATTTAAAGGCATTAATGGAAAAATCACCATTTTTAATTCAGCTTATTTCCTTTGTGCATTTGACAGTGCACTCTATGACTGTTCTCATTGTTCCTCATGCTCCAGCCATTTATTTTCCACTCACCAAATCCTTGCAAAAATGAGTAAGGATTTTTTAATAAAGTTTTAACATTTCATAAAATGATATATCCACAATAATGAGGTCTAAAGCAAGATGAGAACAGATCAGAACAATTAAGTAGGTAGCAACCATTTAATCCAACCCAGGCGCTTTTTTAAATGGAAATGCCCACATATTTTTAGACCATTACAGTATCATATTTACAGCCTCTCAATTAAAACAAGAATAGTCAAGTGCTTTTACTTAGTCTTACAGTTCTGTGCTCTACTTGTAGGGATCACTGTCAAACAAGAGAGCTTTTGCATTACTTCAAATTTTAAAATGATTTATCACAAGTTTATGCAAGCACTAACCTTTCTGCACCTCAGCCTTTTCATCTGTGCAGCAAAACTACAATAATGCTCGCTCTCACACAAGTGGAAGCCAAAAGCTTTTATTCACTGCTGGCACAGTAGCACTACTTGTAAAGTACTTGAACACCTGCTTCTTTGGACCAACAATTACTGCTAATTTTTAGAGAATGACTAAGTGCTGAAATGGGAAGACAGCAGTGGCACAGTGAGGGGATACCGTTTTCAAACATTTAATATTTTCATTTTTATATATAATATATATAAAATGAAATTATATATATATTCATATATAATAACATTTAATATTAAATTTACTAATTGAACACTTCCGAATTTTCTCAAGTCTTTTCTGATAATTTCTTCTCCAGGAGAAGTCTAATTTACTAAACATCCAGGTCACTTAAAAAAAGTCTATTCTCAGTTGTCATCACATGGCAATCAGAGCATAACCACATAGTTTTACATGCAAACGAGCCCCATACTGATGAGCTGGCGGAATCCCATGGTTAGATTTAATTTCATTATATTAAGACTTTGTTATTACTACCATTTAATTTAACCAGCTGATCACAGATTTAAGCAGTGCTCTAACATTATTCTTATTTTGATCTAAATCATTCTCAGCTCCTCCCGCCGTTCTCTCTTCAGACTGCTCACGAGTGCTGTAGGAGAGAAAACCCTGCTCGTTCATCAGCATAGCATACAAGCTTACTGAGCTTGTTCGGGACGTGAAGAGAAGCAGACAAGCAAATACGAGATGGAAGATCTGGTAGAGGCCATTTTCTAGAAAAAAAACCATTAAGGAGCTGCAGCCACTGCTCCGTATGTTTGACTAAATCCCTGTATTTCAGGGACGGCACCTTGTTATTTCTCCAAAGGCCAGGGTCACACTGCAGCCTTTAATCGACTCATCCACATCGCTGACATTAAGCAGCTGAACAAAAAGGCTTTGCAGGCTTTCCCAACATGCAGCCTGGGGAACATGTAGGTCAAAGGAGTGTGTCTGGGCACAGAGGCCAGCTCTCCTTCGTCAGTCCATCGCCGCAGATGTCGATCCCGCCGTGTATATAAAGTAAGGAAAGCCACACCTCCCCTGTGCTTCATTTGGTAAGATTTACACACGGTTTGTCTTATCTGGCTGATTACTACATCACTTCAAAAGCCCGCAAAAGAACCTTCACCTTTACCTGCAACTGAGAGCGTAAGCACGGCATTTGCACACAAGCGTTTTACCGACACAAATACGCACACGTGTTAAAGTGAGGAGAGCAACTCACCGAATGCACAGGAAAGGAGCTGTGCCGGTTGAGAAAGGAGTTAGAGACTGACATAGTGAGGCCCTGAGTGGCACCGGTGTCCTCGGGGGTGAAGGGCACTTTAGTTTGCTGGACACAGTAGGAGACAGAAGGGAAAGAAGAGGCAGCATAGGAGGCCTGCTGAAGAGGAAGGAGAAAGCAAGAGACAGAAGACACAAAGAAAGAGAGCTCAGAAAAGGCTATGAATAAAGGATAAGAAATGCTAACTGTAAAACAATGCATATAATGGCTTGCTAAACAAACAGCTATTCATACAGCTCATCAGAGCCAGACACACCAATATGCCTTTCTTGAGCTCAAGAGGCAGGACAAAAATCACAGTTCAAATCTTCTTTGTTTCACAAATCCTTTAAAAATAAACTCCCGCCTCCCCCTTCTAGTTCACCCCTGGCCAGCTGCTGCGGGGAGAGGCAAGCTGTTCCTCACTGCCCTTTTTTCCCCCACGGCATGGGGGGCAGATGCTCAAAGGAGGAACTGGCTCTTGCTTTTAAGGAGCCAGTTCTTGCAGACTACCAGTTTTTATGGCAACCTGCATCCTGGGAACTTGGGTCTCTCCAGTGTGAGCTATGGGCCCTCACTGGTACTGCTGAGATGCAGGATAACAGTGATGTCCTGTCATTTTTTCAGTCCAATCCAAAAATTATGTATCATTTGCACAAGAAGGAGATACTACACTGTAAGTAACAAATACTATTCAGGATTTTCTCCTGAATTCTACTATAGCAAGGAGTCTGAGGGAAGCTAAGGTATATCTAGGCTTGCTCTGCTCTGACTTGCAGAATATAATGTAAATGTTTCATAAAGAAGATGTGAAGCTCACCAGAAAGGACTTCCTAATTATTATTTTATAAAGGAGTCCATCCAGCAAAACTTGCCTACTGCCAGAGCAGCTGATGCCTATGTGATTTGCTGTTTTGGAAACTCTCACAGCAACAGCAGCAGAGGAACAAGAACCTGGTGGCTTTTACAGTGGTTGCTGAATAAGCCATCATCTGCTTGCACCATTTTCCCAACAGAGAAATGAAGGTAAGGGTGGGAGGCTGCGCTTGAAGAAACCTTTGCTTCAGGGGAACTGCAAGCAACACCTTGATTGTATCAGCTTGCAAAACTGCAAGAATGCCTAGCAGGCAAACCAGTGACATCTTGGCTGCCCAGATAATAATTAAAGGGCAGCAAAGAAATGCTTTGCTTCAGCAGACTAATTCAGAAAAGGAGCAGAATTTCCCTTCTGCACAATGGCTACAGTAAATCTGTGCTTTACACACCCTCTCTTGTGACTATGTAGACCAAGTCACCACTGGAAACTATCACTGGAGTGTAGCCACCTCTAGGAGGAGGAGGTAGGGCAAGGGACTACAAGGTACAGGGGACAACGCAAGCATCACATTGACAAGGGGACCAGAGACTCTGGAGAACTGCCTGATCCTTCAGAGAGGAGTCCTGTAGACTCTCCAGTGTCCCTGCAAAGCAGATGGGACACGGGCATTTAAGGTCTCATCCCCACAAAGCAGTAATGCATAACACTCAGTTTAACGCAGCCGGAAATGTTACTTTATCTTTTTAGGACTCCTACCTGCATCACAAGAATGTAGTTATGCAAATCCCCAAATGAGATTTCTCAGTTGCTTTTCCCATTTGATTAAAACCACCCTGGGACAGTCAAACTTTAGCATAGATAGCATGAAAAAATATTGCAACAGTCGCCCTCATGCTGGTAAGACCATGGCTCTGTTCCCACATTTCCTCCTGTTTTGTTAAAGCCATGGCCCATTTAAGTCAGTTTCATCAGCATAAAAGATGCTTTTTCTTTTTTTTTTCCAAATACAGCAAATCAGATAAACAAAACTCCTGAGGCTGGAGTTCAAAAAAAAGAGAGAAAAAAAGGAAGACTCTTAAAAACAGACAGGACAAAATCCCAGCTCCACTGACGTTGGAAACAAAACTGCTGCTGCCATCACCGAGGCCAGGATTTCATCCTCCACGTGGAGAATGGCACTGGCTGTACTGTTAAACCCACCCTTCAACACACGTACCCATGGGGATGGGCCTTTTTGTGCTGGATTCCCACCCGAATCACACAGTGGGACTAACGGGGGAGAACATCCATGGGTTAAATAATGGCTATACCAAAGTTCTGTGGCTCTGGCAAAGACCGAGCCGTAAAAGGAGTTATTATGTTTAAATGGTTATTATTAGTGGCATCCTTGACAGCAGTTTCAGAACAGCATTGGGAACAACACTGCAGCAATCTCTTGAAAATCGTGTTGCTCAGTGTGTCAAAATCTTCAAAGTGGTTGTCGTTACACAAGCCTGTCGTCTGGCACAGACTCAGCCATGCCATGTGGAAGACTAATGTTTCATTTTCAGGGAATTTTAGGACTTTCAGAGCTTGCGGGGAACAGTCTGAATGTGGGGTTAGAAAGGAGCTCAAAGTAGATGATGCAAAATGCCTAAAACCGTGTTAACGAGATGACAAGGAGCATGATGTGCTAACACCAGCAAGACACCCTCCCACCACCACAGCCTGTCAGAAACAGGAGCAGCAAGAAGAGAGCTGTTCCCGGGAGGCTGGTGTGCCCTGCCGGGGGGGCACCACAGATGTCACTCACCAGCTGCCGCTGTTTCGGTGGGAGAGCAGGAGGAGGTGCCATATCTTGAGAGGGGTCCATGCTGCTAAAGGAGTCATTGATCCCATAGACTTCCATGAGGTGCTTGTTCTTCTGCTGGTAGATGTGCTCGTTCTGAGGGGTCTGGTAGAACATGGATGGCTGTGGCTCTGAGTAGTCTTCCACGAACTGCATATATGCCAACACTGCAATGCAAAGCAAGGTGACATTCACTGCTGCTGGTCCGCAGGCTGCAGCTGCCACAAGCAGGCAGGATGCTCATTGTCAAAATAAAGGAAGAGTAAGGCCATGCCACTGTCAGCCGGGCTCCGCAGGCTGGGAGCAGCAGGGCATCCGCGCCGCGGTCACAGGTA
Source organism: Falco peregrinus (assembly GCF_023634155.1). Classification (NCBI taxonomy): domain Eukaryota; kingdom Metazoa; phylum Chordata; class Aves; order Falconiformes; family Falconidae; genus Falco; species Falco peregrinus. The sequence goes on along the minus strand of NC_073721.1, from coordinate 49,989,292 downwards.
GCTCACAGTCAGTTGCCAGCCGCCTTGTGGGAAAGGATCTGAATATCCCATCCTGCAAGCCAGCACCCAACAAACATAATCACAGGCCACAAACACATCTGACAACACTTTAAGCAACCAGTGAGGTCTCCAAACAGCTACTTGAGAAGGCTGATTCACCGACGCTTAGCCCAAATCCCTTCCCCATGTAACCCATGGCAATTTTGAGAACATTCCTCAACAGCTAATGCCCAAAGTCACCAAAGAAACAGAGTAACTTCAGTCTGCTTTCCAAGAGGCACAAACCATCTGTGTACAGAGATGCAAACTTGACAATAAATCCGTAATAGCTCTAGTGCCTATGTAATAACTCTTCTATCTGTAGTCAGCAAGATTTCTGGAACAAGGAGGCTTACAGCCTTTCCCCATTCTAGCAAGCTGACAAAACTGTTATCGGAGAACACCCACCTGCAAGACTGGGTGTACCTCTCCCTCAGCTATTTATATACCACCACCAATGCTGGTATGAGATACTTACCTTCTAAAAGTGCCACTGACCATGCCTTCCTACCCCCTTAGCTCAAATCCAACAGCCTTTGCTCCCACCTCTTTCTAAAACATCTTATCATCTCCAGTTCTTGAATCTAACTGATTCAAAAGCTTTTCCGAGATGTGGTTCAATAGAAATACTAAATGGGATCAAATCTCATTTAGAGGACCTTTCCATCTGTACAATATCCTTCCAAAACCTACGAAAAATCCCATGTGGGTCTGCCTATGCAGCTTTCAGAGGATTAGTTACTGCTGCAGTATTTTAGTGTTGGAGGGGGAAAATGACACGCAGTGCCATAGGAAGACTACTACACTCCCACCCCCCAATTATTAAAGATCAGAAGTGTACTCAATAAACGTAAAATAAAGAACTCTCTTCTATATACCTGAGAACAGGAGCAGCAGATGCGTTTCTATTTAAGTGTCATCAAAAGGACTAACCAAGGCTTTTTTGTAAATATGCTGTCACGCACAAGATACTCTGTGATCATTCCTCCCTTCCTCCTGATAAACAAGCAGTTGTCAAGTTTTGTAAATCTGGTCATTAGGTGGCAATTATTCAGCTTCTGCCAGCATTTCAGCTGTACAGCTGAAATGAATGGATGATTTCAGTGAAAGCCATAAATACAGCAACCCCAGTGCAGTATTTGCACGTGGTGAAGCTGGTTCCCACACCAGCTGCAAGGCAAAGCCCTCTGTTCACCTGCCAACTCAGTGCCATGGGCCAGCCTATTTCCAACAGGATGCAGCCGTGCACATGTGTCGGCAGGAAGGAGTTGCTTTGCACCTGTCTTTTGCACCTTTTTTCAGATTTCCTCTAGTATTTTAAACTCTATTTAGAAATGGAGCTAACACAGCTGCCCCTTCCCACAGAATTATATCCCTCCTCTAAAAAAGAGAATAAAGAAGGGAGGAAAAAAAAAAAAAAAAAAAAAAAAAAAAAAAAGGTGAGGCAATTGGAGTGCAGGAAACCTCAGCTGATGGATTTTAATCCTGACCGGTAACACCTGCTGTCCCCATCCTGTGACCCCACACAGTCCTGCCAGTGGACAACCTGTTCATGTCCCCCAGTACTGCCAGCTACTGCACAGCGCTGCCAAGGCTGCTGAAATTCTGACCTCTAACACCTCCTGCTACCTGAGCCTTGCTCCTCTTGCTCCCCCAACCGCCCTCCTGCCTTCCCAGCACCACTTCACAGATGGAAGTCACCACCCTTGCTGGTTCAGAGCTCTCCTTCTTGAAGGGAGTGTGACAGAGGTTTCAAGCTGCATGCACACATGTGTTGGTGTGTGTTTATGCTCGCTCATCCGCTGGTGTCAGCACTCACATTAAAGCCAAGATCAAATTTGCTCATGCATGTGAATTTCAGCCTAAGTCTTGATAATGAAAAGAAGCACGTTCTTGCAATATTCTCTTATTTGACACCATGGTGAAGGAGTCTTGGTGTAGAAAATACAGAATTGCTAAAATACTGTTTTCAAATACCAGCGATTCAGTTGACTGAGGTACTCCCTGTGCCCTGGAAAATGCCTTGGTATCATACAACAGCTTTAGAGGATAAGATCTAAAGAAGGCTTATGAAAGATATTTCTTTCTCTAGCAGCAAAAGTGAACTAAGGATCAAGACTCCTTGAAGAAGTGTAGAGGACAAAAGCTTGAGGGTAAAGACCGTATTTTGAGAGCTCATCAACTGAGTAGGACAGAAGCCAGGACGCCAGGCTTGGCAGTCCTGGTATAAAGCAGCAGACATTGCTAAATTCAGACCAACCCTTTACGTGGAGTTACTTAGAAAAACAGTGCTTCACTTCACATCCAGATCTGAAGAAAACATTCAGGATCAGTAGCTGTGAGTTCCTGGGTTCAGACATCTGTATGACACTATGACTGGGGGAAGTGTTGGTGAAAAGGGTATCACATTAGGCACTTGTGTAAAATTAAATTACAGCAACTCAAGGTAGTAAGCCTGAATGCTGTTGAGAGCCTTAACTCAATCTGCAAGGGAATAATGAAGAGCTCTTTTATCTCGGTTCTTTATGAGGCTAATGCATCCCATCGTCATGGCAGCTCCCCTGCCTTGCTTGTTACAACTAGTCCAGGGCAGGTGAGCATGCCTCTGCTTCTACTTTGTCTTCTCTGTTTTTACGTGAAGTGAAAAACAGTTGGGATGGTGAAATACAAACCTGGCTCAGGAGTAGAGACTGCAGAGTGCAAATTAAAATAAGCATCATTAAAATGCTGCCAGTCTTACACAGGAGAGTAAGGGAGCAGGATCACTCCCGAGACTGCTGTTTGCAAAGGGTCTTCTCTCCTTGCTCTCCCTCCAGCCCCTCCCCTCCCTGCCATGGTTTTTAACAAGGCAGAAATTTAAAAAAGCAGATGGGAAATTACATCACCAGCTCAGATCAGGCTGCACGCCCTGCAGCGACTCTGTGCAGAGGGAGGGATGAGGCTGCAACCTCCACGGTGAGCAGCCCGGGTGGAGTGTCACAGTCTCAAGGCAGCACCCCGGGAGAGAAGGGAGGTGTGAGAGAGAAACCTTTCCCACCACATGCCCAGCTTATGTCAGTTCTGAACCCAGACAGAAAATATTTGAAATAAAAACCCCCATAAAATCTCAGACCGAGGCTAGGAACACCTTCCCAGCAATCTGCTTGCAGCGCCTTGGCTGTCATTTCTGAAGGAGCTAAAGCTGCTCAGGGATTTCTAGCACACACTCAGGTCTGCCCACATGGGAGAAGTCACAGGTACTGCTCAGAGCACACCAGCAGCACTGGAGCCAGCTCACCCTGCAGCTGGCACTGCAGCCACCGCTCCTGGGAAACAGCACTCAGCTGCAGGAGAGGAGAGAGCAGCAAGCGACCTCTTGTCAGGAAAACACCCTCGGAGCAGTGGTTATTGTAATCTGCAAGGAATCGCTAGATGATCAGCAATAAGGCACACCTGCAGTACAGGTAAGGCATAGTAGTATCCAACGTGGAGGTCGGAAGGTCCAGCCTGATTCCTGGCACTGCGTCAGCAGGCTGTGTTACAACTGGCTCTGCACAAGAGCAACAGATTCGTGTGCATGGGCAAGAGCCAAAATAATAGAAATTCTCCTGCTATACTGCACGTCAACTCACTGGAGAAGTCAAGGTCAAACAAGCCAGTCTTTGCTGTCACCTCTGGGAGGAGAGCTGTTTTTCAAAGAGCTCGCATTATCCGCTGGCTAAGCCCAGACTGCCCTCAGCGTGGTTCCTGCAGTTAAATACCAGCTGCTTACAGGGCACCAGGCTGCATTTTGTTCCCACTGACAGGGAGGGAATCATGTATAAATGCATTGCCACCAGTTTCCAAGCTGTTTGAGGGAAGGATCTTGTTATTTCTGTGTCTGGGCTCTTCATGGCAGAAGTTGCTCCACGTCTGTCTCTTGTAAAGCTGGAGCACAATGCTGGTGCTCAAGCAGAAATCTGCAGTAATTTGCCCTTAGTACAGTAACATGTACTCTTACAGCACAGTAGAATAACAGTAATTCATGCCAGACTAAAAGGCTTATGACTCTTCTGTTTAAATTATACAGAAGTCAACTCTTGGAGGTCCCTCCGAGCACGGCTCACAGCAATACACATGGTTAACTCAAGCTGGATTTGCTGTGTATTACCGACCAAAATACCATCAAAGTCTCTGCTGCAACATTTCCTGCCAAATACCAAAGGATGACCCACAACAAAGGGACTACAACCAAGTCCCATCTGTGTAAGCTGTAGATCTTTCTAATGAAGTCATGCGTCTTCCTGGATCCTAGGAGTTTGTTGGGGTTGTGGAAGCAGCACCGCCTCACCTATGTGATTACACAAGAGTATCTACATGCATCAGCCTCCAGGCAAGAAAAATCCTGGGTGCTCCCTTACAGCCTGAGTAATGTTTTACTGCCCTTTTAATGTTGAAAACAAAAGTAAGATTAACAACCACAGATCTGTTGCGTGATAGACTAGGGAGTAAAGACAATCTAAAACAAGGTCTCAGTGTCACATGAACACAATTTAAAATTCTGTAGCAGTCAGGTATCAGCCCAAATACTACTACAAGCTTTGCAACAAGGATGCTTTATCAAAACCTCAGAGCTTCTGATAGTGCCAGATGACAATTAACTCTATTCTAACATTAAAGAAAATTCACATGCAGGGCCTTGGTATTGAGGTTAAAAGTGTGCACAGGCAATAATGGAGAAGATAGCTTTTAAAATTGCTTTTAAGTAATTCCTTGACATGTCCTATGATAACAGAAAACAAAGACATGAGGCTTAAAGAGAAAAGCAAAAAGTCCAGGTCTCTTTTTCATTCAAGATTCACCCAGGTGTCTCCCCCTACTAAAGCTGCCTGCGTGTACAGGGGTGCACTTCCCTGAATCCATCCCTGCCTGCACGGTGTAAAATCACTCGGACCCAGCCCTCATTACTAATATGCAGAGCCCACAAGGACCTGATCCTACAGTAGGGAGGTTCTGCAACACATCCCCTCGCAGCTGCTACTACAGGCCACTATTTTGAACAGCACAAGCCATAACAACTGACCTCAGCTATGCCCTGTGCCAGCATTTATTTCTTTTCTGTTGTCTACAAACAAACATCTCAGCTCCTTTTTAGCTGCTTTCAGTAACTTTTAACTGCTTGCTTACCAGAGAGGGACACTGGTCACTTAGGAATAATGGAAAGGCTTTTAGCCAACGCACTTTAAAAAAAAAATAAAAAATAGTGACTGTCACAGTACACTACCATAGGAACGGACAGAATACTGACCCTGCCACATGCCACACAGATCTCACTTCCACCTTCTTCTCAGTGAAAAGACTAAAAACTGCAGAAATGAGTCAGAAGGCCAACTCAGCACTTCTGAGTCAGCTCTTCGCTCGGGCTGCCAGCCATACAACGTAACGCTGTTGATCCAGGTCTTGTATCCGCTACCTCCACATACAACATACAACTGCAAAGCAAGCCAGTGACCAGTAAACTAACATCTGCTGGATCTCACTGTGTAGTCCGCAGCCTTTCTTGACAGATCAGTATGGCTGCTTGTTTGACAAGAGGTTTCACATGTTTTCAGCCATGAATATTAAGGAAATCAGAATAAGGTCGTGAGCTTGAGTCACAGTCAGTACTGGTGTGCCAGGAGTCTGGCTGGGGATAGCGAGCCCTCAATTTAGAGGCCGCTCATTTTAATGATGTGGGAAATACTTAGCCATCCAAAGGAAACGAGATCCCATAGCAAAACAGCAGTACTGGACACTAGGTTAATAGTGTTGTCTTGTATAGCTATGTGGATGACTGTTGCCAAATAACTGCTCTGGCAACACTTGGTTTTGGACAGAAAAGCAGCCCTTTCTTTGAGCTTTTGGAGAGTACCCAACTCTTTTCTGCAGTGGGAAAGCATTCATAAAATGGGGGTGAGGGGAAAGAATGGACATAAAGAGGGAGGATAAACCAGGAAAATCTGCAAGGCAGAGTGCCTCAAAGATGCGCACTTAGGTAAACAAAGAAGTAAAATGATCTCACTATAGTAATGAAGATGACACATGATGCCAGCTCCCCTGGGCCTGGCTCTTTCCTGGCTCCAAGAGTCACTCCCTGCCTGCCAAAGGACTGATGCCTCCCTTCCACATCTTTGACACTGACTGATTTTGACACTTAGCCTCCCATAAACAAGGCCATTACCTTGGGGTCACCATTACTTAGTGGTCACCAGAAGCATGACAGCTGCAAGGAAAGGGAAAGGTGAAAGTAAAACCCAAATATGAGAACTTGCTTACTGTGTTTGTTTTTCTTCTCTGGAAGAGGTGGTGGCTTCTCTGGGTCATTGTTAGAATCTGGAGCATCAAAATCAGCAATGAATTCAACCGGTGCTGAAGAGTTCCCTTGCTGGAAAGGCACAACAGCAGCAAACGGTGTGAAGGGTACTGATGAGACAGACACTGCATTCTGCATGTCATCCTCCGAGATGTTATCGTATTGGGAAGGGTGCCTCTCGTAAGACACCCTGCAGCCTGAGTTATCTGAAGTCTGAGAGGCTGCGCTCCTCCTCTTCTTTTCTGGTAAAGCTGGAGGAGTCTCTGTTGGCTGCGCTGCTCCTGAGGGGCTACAGAATTCCAGTGGAGGAGAGCTGCCCTGCGGGAGCTGGAAAGCATGTCCGTGGAAAGGGGAGCCAGACTCACCCAAGGACTCTGGCAATGGGCTTAGGATACCTGGCACCTGCTGAGGTATCTGATCAGCGTTGGAGAGGTCCTGCTGCAGGAATTCATAGTCTGGATCATAGTGATCCGATTGATCTAGTTAAACAGAGGGGACAGGAGAATGATGCATTAGTTTCTCTCTTTTACTCTTTAGCCCTTCTCAATTCTGTTCCTCCCATTCCATCAGTTAATTAATCAGTTCATATAATCAGAGCAGTGCTTCCTTGCAGCAGGGTCCGTCTTGCTACACCTTCTGTAATGTCCAGTCTTAATAAAACTCTTATCATTATTTCTTTACACTAGCAAACAAATGACAAAAATTCAATAGGTAGATCATTGTAGAGATTATTTATGTTTCACATTTATACTTTTCTTTCCTAGTATGTAGAAACAACATTGCTTTATACTACCAGGACCATCATTTCTGCAGACAAGGCTGAAATCAACAAAACAATCTACTTGAGAGCTGAATTGAGTTTGAACACCACCATCCACAGCTAGGGAAATACATTCCCCTGGGCTTTTTTCTGACAGAATACAACTCTGCACAGAACTGCCTGCAGCAACTACAGGATGACAGTTGCAAGTGCCATCCATTTACTTCTGCATCACAGCTACAGCAGCTCCCAAATTAGAGCAAAGGGGGCTCCGCCAGCGGCCCTGGAGAGCCCCCCACTTACCTAACGTTTCACAGCTTGTGTTGCGGGAGCACTGACCACTGTCACGGTCCAGAGAAGACAACTGCTCATCAGACTTGCTGAGTTTGCCAATGCTACTGCATGGCGAGAGGCGAGGAGATTCCCCCCCATAGGAGTGGCTTCCACCTGACAACCTTCTCTGGGCATAGCAGTCAACATCAAAATCCTTAGGCACAAAAAAAAAAAAATAATAAAAAAAATCAAATCACCATCACTCTTGGCAGCTTGCCAGCAAGCAAGATGCAGCTCACAGCCTCACAGCTGTGTAAAAAGAACCAGGAGGGGAGAGGACCAGTGCTGCTAGCCCTCTCTAGTTAGATAAGCTCATCAGGACCACAGAAAACCTCTGATTTGGTAAACAGCCCATGCCAGGGAGCTCTATGTGCTCTTGCTTCAAGGCAGGGTGTGCTGTGACCCATGCTGGACTTCACAGAAGCTGAGAAGACGACCAAGTTCTTCACCATGATACACGTCTGACGACTGCTTGTCAAGACGCTGATACTAGGTAACCAGACTGTGAGATTTCTCATTAAACAGCTGTTTATTGAGATCTATTAAATCTCAATAAATTTCTATTAAATCTAATAGAATAATAATAATTTAATATATAACTATATAAATAATTTAATAAATTTCTATTCAATTTCCATTTTTAATAAAAATCTAAATAAATCTCAATGTTTATTAAAATTTGTTTATTGCTTTAGCAAATACCTGGTTGGCTTAGGTGCATGCAAAGGGAAAATGATATATTTACTATAATACTATATAAAACTATAGTGAGATACAGTTTTCTGTGCCTATAACTGCATTTCTGCACCGTTTTTTAGGGGGCAATGCTGGTGGAGGGCTGCAAGACACAACAAGCAGATGATTTCATTACTCTTCCAGCAAAAAGACGTTTAAAGGTTTCATGAGCTTGTTTTCCAGAAAGCCTGTGACGTGCCAGTCTCAAAGCTCACAGCTTCACCAGTTCAAAGCTGGCCAGGAGCTATTCAGCAAAGTGTATCCATCAACAAATATCAATTTAAGAACGCAAGCTCATCAACCTGTGAGTGACCCCCTCAAGTGTTCCCACTCCCTAAACAACCCAAGTGTGATTGTACTAGTAACTGAAGAACTGCCACAGCTCTATCTGGGTCAGCCAAATGACTGCAGAGGCTCCCTAAGCCAGAGCTGAGGTTTTGGGGATGAGGACAAGATTTGATTTTGATGCAGTTTAACATGATTCAGGACCTCACTGCTGAGTTAGTAAAGCTCCTGAATGTGTAAAGCAAACCCAGCCATTTACAACCTCACAAACCCCAGACTAGCACAAGTGATGGAATACGATTACCGCACACAGTCCCGAGTTTTCCATTTTTCTACCAGAAAATTTCCAGATTTCCCCAAAGCACCAGCGGTGGTCACAGCAATTGCTCAAACTACTGTTTGGGTTAAAAGATGTTTTAAATTGTGACTGGATGAAGAGAGACTTCGGATCTCAACATGCCACATGCTCCCTTGGTCTGTAAGTAAAGCTTGGTGAGATCCCTCGGTAAGCTCGGCCAGCCACTCCGTACCCTCATCTATTCCACACAACAACACACAACCGCTCACATCGTCACACTCTGCTATAGCTTGAGGCAACAAAGTTTATAGCAATTTGCTAATTAAATCCACTGTAAAAAAAATTAAGCTGTTCGCATTATTTATTATACTGATGTTCCTGGCACTAAAACTCATGCTCCAGAGCTCTCCTGTAGCAGGCTGTTTGGGACGAGCAGAGGCGTGCAGGCAACCATGTGGCTGCAGGTCACGGCACTTCTCTGAGCTTGTGCTACAGTGCACAGCACGGTTCCCTTGCCTTTCAAAAGGGGTTACACCAACCTGTCTGTTGATTCCAACAGGTAAACTGGACCCACTGGTGGCTCGACTCATGGGGGCCACAACTGCCACTCTGGTTGGGGAAGGCGCCGACTGCCGTTTTTTAGGGGGCAATGCTGGTGGAGGGCTGCAAGACACAACAAGCATTGATGCTTTCATTACTCTCCCAGCAAAAAGACTTGTAAAGGTTTCATGAGCTTGTTTTCCAGAAAGCCTGTGATGTGCCAGGCTCAAAGCTCACAGGTTCACCAGTCCAAAGCTGGTCAGGAGCTATTCAGCAAAGTGTATCCACTAACAAATATCAATTTAAGAATGCTCTCACAGGTAAGGTCCCGTTCAATGATTTATTTTTTAAGGTTGCAAAAGAGTTGGTATTTTTCAAACAAAAACAATTGCTGTTTTAAAATTATTTTTAATGGCGCTAATTAGCACAATAATTAATTCTTAATAAAAGTGGTGAAAATTCCAAATAAATATTTTGGCTGACTCAAATACTGTTTCCATACACAGAAGTCTCTCCTCCTCAAACTTTCCAGGTCTGAAAAATGTTTAAAGCTTCAAAACTGTACAGGACAGGAAAATTCTTCTTCTGCCCTTTCACTCTCCTGCTGAACTTCAGGGAACAAGACGGTCAGTGGTGCACTCACCACGTATACTGTGAGGGCCCATGCTTCGGCATGAATCTGTTTCAGATACACACATTGCAGTAACTAGTGAGATTTTAACCACTGTACTTTTAGTTCTTCCTTCTAATGACACGTAATTCTGGTAACCGTCAAGCTTGCCAGGTTCCCAAGAGCACACATATTCTGCCCCTGCAACATACCAGGAAATTCTTATACAACCCATGAGAATTTGTAAAATACACAGAAATGTGATTCTTTTTGCCAGCCACAGCCCTTGATGCTGCGTTTTCGAATTAGCACGACATGTATTTTTCACACCATCTATTAGCAACAGTAGTAGAGAAAAAACCCCATCATAAACACAGACCAAAAACCTGCAAACTGGGGGTTTTCTCGTCCTTCTCAAAATAGAACATAGAAACTTTCATGTGGTTACTCATAGAATAAGGTAAGAACAACCAGGCAAAAGATTTTGTTCATGCACTATTGGCTCCTTTCACTCTTAAGCTGATAAGCAATGCAGAACAACCTGGATGTGCAGGACAGACTGATAACTGCCAGCTGAGGTTAACAGAGTATTTCCCATGGGACACACCACCACAGGACACTGTTGCACAGTGTGGTATTCACATAGTTTTAAATAACGTTCTTAAGCATTTATGTGATGCCTCTCATGCATGGACCTCAGGGCCATGGCACTATCCTAACACAAAAAGAAGGAAAGGAAAACACAGATAATGAAGTTTATTGCTCAAAACAACACAGAGAGAACACAGAGTCATAAAAAACACAGAGAGAACACAGAGAGAACACAGAGTCATAAAAGAGAGTTCAGGAGCAGGGAAGAATTACTCTGGAGGACTGAAAATTTGTGGCATCACTAACCCTCCTGGTGAGCTCTCTTGTGCACGTTTTGCAAGATTGTTTAAAAAACAAGAAGTCGGTAAGAGCCACTGGTATTCTTGGCCACTATTACCTGTTTTCTGCCACACGAATGCTAGGCAGAGGGGGTTTAGGAGGTGCAACTTCTTCATCCATGGAGTCAGTCAGTAGCTCATTGGATTGAGTCATATTAGTTGTTTTGTTGAGGATCTCCATTTCTCGGTCTGTAAGGGGAAGTTCTGATGGGCTGCAACAAGCAGAATATGGATTGTAGATGATAAAACTCAGTTGGAATGCAGCATGCTGACAGATTAATACGTATTTTAAATCATAGGCAATATCAGAAGCACCTACGGCAGAAGGCAGAATTTGCATCTGCAGGTGGAATTCCATGTATATGCAGAATACAATGGGCATGTGTCACGCAATGTTTCATTGCCAGATTTTGGTATCTTCCCTATCACAGCATATTCTCTTTAAATGCTCCCACTGTAATGGATGAGGCTACATAAAGAACACTATGTTACCCTCTGTGAAGAATAACTGAATGCTTTAATTCAACTACCAGTAGCCAGCAATTATCCCTTCTATATTAGTCCTGCACACAGAAGAAATCCTTGTCAGTGACCCACCTGTCAGATTTACATGCTGGTAAACTGGGTTTAACTGGGCTTGTGGGAGAGGGATGCTCCTGCTTTTCAATTGTGAGTCTGACCAGCTCCTGATGGATGGAGAGGAGAAGAGAAAAAGATCAGTCATTATTTGCTGAATGCTGCACTCAAACATCCTAGGACAGAAAGGGATGCTACTGCATAAACTCTTGGTTACCCAGGTTATGGATTAACCATGGCACAGACACAGAGAGCTGAGCTGTGTGTAAGGCTGGTACAAATGATGCAGCACTGCTTCTAAGGAGCAGCCTGCACCCAGCAGTAGTTTAGCCATATCTGAATTAAGTTCATAAACCCTGGCCCTACGGGGATTCTGCACAAACCCACATATGTGCCTTTTTGCACATATGCTTCCTCTTTCCTCTATTGTCACAGATGCGTTGCAGTCCCCACAACACCCCAGATAATAGCAAATTGACTTCACATACATAAATACAAGTACTGAGAAGTCTCACACAGTGGAGTACTTCACCTGGCCAGGCAAAAAAAAATTATTATTGCTTTATATTTTATAAACAAGTATGTATTTGTTTCAAAAAGCAAGTTTTCTGTAAGACGCCCAACAACAAATTAAATAGTGAACACCTTTATTAAAAGGCCTGCTTCCCCTGAAGCCATCTTTTAACATGTTAGCAACTGAAGGCTTAATCATTCAAGGAACTGCTGTAGTGTATCTGTTATAGGCAGATAAGGCTCTGGATAAAGAGATAAGGGCATGATAATCCTGAACTACAAGTCTGCCAGCAGTCAAAACAACAATCATTCACACCAGAAAGATGAAGAGAACATTTTATGGATGTCTGAGGCCGACAAATAGATCTACTGCTCCCAGATACAAACACATGCCCTCTTTCAAGCAAGATGGAAAACTGGCAGTGCTTCCTGACAGTATTGGTTTCCCAGCATATGCAAGGCAAACTATACGGGATCAATTTTGAATTTTTTTTTTAAAGCAGTCTGAAGTAGTGTCATCACTCTGGTATCATTTTCATGTCCATGTCTGTTGAGTGTGGAAACAACTGTCATTGCTCTCTCAATGCAGTAACCGCAACTAGAATGTCATCATCATCATCCTTCCAAGGAAAGGAAATATTCTAGTTCTCATGTTTTTATATAAGGGTCTATTTAAAGCTGAATGTCCCTGGGTCAACACACGCACAGCAAGAGGAATAAAGTACCGCACTGGACATGCAAAGGATGGCAAACAGTCCAAAAGTCACAGCTCATTTTGGTTTTGATGTTCTACTTACATTCCTGGTGTGAGCTTGTGCTCAAAAATAATGTGCACCATTGTCAATCAAAAACCTGACAAAGAACTCAGCTTTCCAGAAGCTGTCCTGGAAAAACCCACATGTGGGGAAGGAAGAGAGAGCACAAACAGGGCACACACAGCTGTCTGTGTGGGCTAACACTGTGAAGATGTTCCTGTCCGGGACAGACCAGAGCCCTGCTGAGGAACAGCGCGTTCTGAGAGAAGTGCCCTGATGAGAAAAGCACAGCACCAAGCTGACCATAGCCGACCAGCCTGGCCAGCTCCCACCTCCTAGGAGGGAAACATCCCCCAACAGGAAATACTCTGCAACAAGGAGCAACAGACCACAAGGCTTCTTAACAGCTCCATTGTGGTCATGTACCTTACACAGTAAAAGTAAAATAATTAAGGGCTGTCAATCACAGAAGAACTAAGGTGTTAACACAGACTCTGATCTCGGACTTCTCTGCTGAGTGTCCAAAGTTATGCAACAGAAACTATTTTTTAAAAAAGTACTTTCCTCTGTCTCATCCTCTCTTTCAGGATGAATGGTATTTAATTAAAAATTTGCTATTCCTTTTATACTTTAGAAATACCCCTCTGAAGTTCACAGAACATCACAGCAAAACCCATAGGGCTTGGGAGCCTATAAACCCCAAACAAGGCTTTTCTGTAAATCAGATGATTTGGAAATTACAGTGACACCGTTTGACTCTTCTGGCTGCAGCTGGCAGCATGCTCCGAGTTACCATCAGGATTGAGTGATGACACAACAGACTGTCACCTTCCTGCCCTCTGGACAAACTTCCACTGCTGAAGAGGTGAACTTTAATGGACTCCGTGTTGGACCCTGTGGGGCTATCAGGTACTTGCCAGCAAGAACAGTGACTCCACACAATGTGTAAGAGACTAACAAGGGAAATAAAACGTATGGGCATTCACACCAAAAGCCAAATACTTCTTAAACATCTACCTGAAAGGGCTATGGCAGGGATAAAGTAACATCTCCCTTTCCTCACCTTTCTTCACCACATTTAACACCTTAAACCAAACCAAGCCAGTGCTGCAGACTGCGGTGGTGGCCGCTGCGCTGCAGCAGCACTGACAAACCCCTGACACCCCAAAGTGCTCATTTTCCTGTTTGCCCGTCATGATGGACACCTGCTTGTCCCCCATATGGGAGTTTAGGTTACAGCAGGGGAGAAACCCAATCACTAAACCCAAAAACTAACCTCAGAATGATTCCAACCATTATGGCTGTGAAGAAAAACCCAGAGCACCACTTACCAGAGCCACCAAGACAACGTACGATTGCCAATACATGAGAGGATCACTTTTTCCTGTAAACTCTGACAAGTATCACCAGATTCCCTGAACCCTGCCTTTTTCTCCTCTCTACTAATCCCAGAATGAGAACTAGCATTTGAAAATCAAGCCAAGATCGCTAGTGTACACGCAGAGGCAATCAGCACGCAACCGAGCCAGATGCACATTATGCTATTTCTTATCAGCAAGTAAAGAGATTCCTGCAGCAGTAATTAGAGACAATTAAAGCCTCTCTACAAACTTATGCTACTTCAGCAAGCTGGAAATTCCAAAATGAGATGGATTTTTAAGAAGTTACATAATCAAAATAAGGATTTTTTTTTTCTCTTTTTATATATGCCTAGCAAGGCACTCAAACTTGAGATCAAAACAGCAAGTTAACACAGGCGAACAAGTGTCTCCTTTATGCTCAATTCTGAAAATAAAGGGGGAAGCAAGCACTGAAATGTGGAAGTGGATCTCGTGTGACCTGCCAGAAAAACAAAATAGGCTCTCCACAGCAGAGAAGTGTCCAACTTCTCAGTTCTGCTTCCAGATCTGAAAGATGGCTTTGCCCTTCTAAAATAGACCTTGTTCCTCACTATGCAGCAGAAGATGAATGCACGCCGCTTCCAAACGCCGACCTGTTGATGGGCAGCCCCATTTGCATCCCCCTAGCCAGCCATACATCTGCTCTAACCGTGCTCTGAGCTGACCAGACGAGCTAGCTCCAACTGCAGACCAAAATAACTTTTAGTCTAACAACAGAGACCGATATAGCCACGCCGCTCAGCAGGGCTTAACAGCTCCGGCTCAGCACTGTACGGACACGTCTGCATCCCTCCCGGGCCAGGCTGGCCCGCCACGCGGGCAGAGCCAGCAGCCACGATTTTCCACCCATCCACACAGGCACGCTGCTTTGGCTGGAAGGCAACGGGTAGAGCGGGTTTAAATCCGGCTTGAAGTGAAAGGACAGTGGGTGTCCATGTCTCATGCAATGAGGCTACACAACTCTATCCTGGATGCGGGGATAGCCCGTCTCCTCAGGGGATGGTGCAGATTCATTAAGTGATAACAGAGTGAATGGTGAATGGTATATCTGCTGCGCTATTCCAGCTCAGATACCACAGCACAGACTTTCACATACTGCAAATTGCTGCTGAATTCCAACAGTAACAGCAGCTGATTCTTTAGGCTAAACTCTTTTCCTCTATCCTGCTGTGCAAATTTAAGACCAGCTTTACTTTTAAAATCTGGAGCTTAATGTTAAAGGGCATATTGTGCAAAATAATCCTGGAAAATCTGCCTTCTTTAGGTGTTGGGAATGTTTTGTTTCAAAGCTATTTGTTTAAAGGGCTTGGTAAGTAATAGTAGATTGTAATATCTGTATTTGAGTAACATTAAAGAGATATTCAGAGCATGCAAACACCACACCAAGACTCCTGAAAACAGGACAGCCAAAGCTTGGGAGACCCCCTTCATTTCTGCATTCTGCTCCAGTTCATAAAAACTAAGGTGAGTCTGAGTGCAGCGAAAGATGCCCGTGCTTGATGCACTAATCCCGGTGAACACCTGCTGCAGTTCTTAAAACTGCACCCCAACTTCCCTTCTGAACTTGATCTAAACATTCCCCTTTAGATTATGCCCTGCTGTTGATTTCTCTACAGTTTTCAAAATAAGATTCCCAGGAAATATGACGGTCTCTCCACGGGTGCCCTAAGCTCCGGTCAAGCAAAGCTCTAAGCGCAGTGCTGGGCCAGCTGAATGAGCAGCCTCCATGGCCATCAGCCCAGAGATGAGCCTGGGAAACAGAAATAATGGTACCAAAAAGCTTACCGGGAGGTAGAAGGAAAGCCAACAGCTTTCCCTGGGTGGGGCAGGGAGGGAATGCTATAAGCAGGTCTCACAAAGGATACAAAGGTTTCTGTTAAACGATTCCATTAGTTATGTAAAATTAATCTCCAGAAAACTGAGCTTAGCTCATCACCTGTTCCACACCCTAATCCAACTGCTGCGAGCGGTGATGTATCACTGATGAACCTCTTGAAATTTATGTTAAAAGATGGAGCTGGAGTCTTTGATTCTCTGTGGGTATTGACAGGCAGCATTTCCATTATATCTTGCCTAGACAAAAATATGCAAACTCTTGTCTTATAATCTGCATGGGAGACTGGGAATGACTTGCTGAAAATTTAATACGATGCTGAATAAAGTTTTATTGCTTCTTCCAATTCTTCCAAACGCCAGGGTGAGCATTTCAGAAGTACAGACTAATAGCCGAACCATTTGTGCTAGTCTTTCTTTAACCAGCACTCCAAGCAGTATCATTTCACTTATGGAGCAGTTGATTTAAGTAGTTTACTGAAGGCAAGAACAGGATTCTTATATTTTAACTGCACTTAAAAACCTCTTTCAACTACATCTCTTCTAAAATACGTTATTATGTACTTTACAGTATTTGTCTGATGTACCTTGACTCCATCCAGAACAGCTTTTATGACACCCTTCACTGTTGTCACCATCTCCTTGTCTTCTGAATTCACACCTTCCAGCATCACTTGATCAGACCAGCGAATCAGGTTGGCCAGACTCTGGTACACACGGCTATAGCAGGACGAGATGGCAGAACTGGATGGCAGGAGACGAGACAGTCGAGAAAAAAGAACAAAATGAAATTATGTTATCAAATGTTATGAGAGTGCTTGAAGTCCATTTCACATTGTTCTCCTTTTCTCTCTGACATTCAGAACTTGTGTTTAGCAGGTGACAAAGCCCGGGTTTCTCCTCTGCCGCAGTTGCTCTCCCATTCTCCAGCACCAAATGGGCCAACAGTATGATGGTACAAAAAAATCAACAGTTCTTTCTCAGTT
The DNA here is from genome assembly GCF_023634155.1 of Falco peregrinus. Lineage (NCBI taxonomy): Eukaryota > Metazoa > Chordata > Aves > Falconiformes > Falconidae > Falco > Falco peregrinus. The sequence continues at coordinate 49,972,390 of NC_073721.1, read as the reverse complement.
AACATAATGGATTATCTGGGCTGCAGGTTAACACAGCAACGCTAGAAAGAATGTGTTTTCCATTCTAATTTACAGTTCCATCCTATGCCTTGACTTCAAAAGTAAATGTTTAAGTCTTGTATTGAAGTTTATGTTATATTATTTCAGTATTATCTATGCTTTTCTTCTTCCTTATTAACTCACCCCAAAAATGTCTTGGATAATTGAGAGCTGACTGTGTTCGTTCCTTTACAAATCATTGCCTCACTGTTTATAATGCCTGAAAACACATAATTAAAACCTCCTTCTTTATAGAAATTGAACTGAATGAATTTCAGGTTTGGAAGAGGAAGGGTGTTGCTTTGTTTTGTTTTTAATGAGAAACAGAATTGAAGCTATTGTTCTGACGGGGAAAAAAATTTTTTTGGAAAGATGACAACTCTAAATAAAAGTTAACTGTAACAACAATGCTCACAGGCATTTTCCTGGCCATTCTGAAAACACTTACTTCATTACTAAACAAGGTGTGTTAACAGTACTGCTGATGGCAACGCTTCAACGATTCTTTGTACAGTTAAATCAATTTCAAACTGCATCAAAACCATAAATAGAAAAGAAAAGGTGTAATCTTGCAATCATTACTGATACAAGTGTTCCAAACCTTCCCGTTTCTCTTTGGTATCCATTTTACACTGGCTTAACTCCAGTAATTTCATTATCTGTGAGAAGAAAATCAAGCCCACAAGCTTCAATGAGGTTATTTAGGTGAATGACCTTTGCAGGACTGGGGAAAAAACTATTGTCAAGTTACAACCGGGGGAAACAAACAGCGGCAAGTACTTTTTTGTTTGGTTGTTGTGGTTTTTTTTTAAAGCATGCTGCTTGCCATTTGTTCTAATTTCAAATGAAATTAGCTTGGTAGGAGATATTTCCTAAATAGGGCCCTCCCCCATCTCTTTCAAAGGCTTTGATTTCTTTGCCATTAATCTTCAGCCTGCTTCCTTCTAAGGAGGCAGTAATTGAAAGCCCATTTTGTGCTAGATTTAATTACTTTTTTCCTTGATGCAAATGCTTTCCCTAAAGCAAAAAGAAGTCCAACAACAATTGTAGGGCTTTCTTCCCCACTGACACAAGTCTTGCTCATTTTTCTTGAGGGGGATTTGCTATCAAAATCACTCCTTTGTGTCCTGCTACTACTCAAAAGAAATAAAAGTATATAGGCAGGCACGAAAGGACATGGCTTTTTGAGAATGCCAGATCCCCTCTTTTTCTGTGAGGCAGAACATACATACGGAATCTGTGCTCTAATGTACATCGTTTCCAGAGATACTATGTAGAGGACTCCATTGACCACTGACTGACTATGAAAATTCTGCTTGTTTGTGTAGATACAGATACCCAACTGTCAAGGTTGCATTAGTTCACTATTAAAGAGAGTGGATATAAGAAATTAGAAGACTAGAACTGTCTGAAATATTGCTGCTGCTGGAGATCACTTAGTTGATATTTACTTCCAATATATCCTTGGAAGGAAAGCTCACCAAGCTAAAACTCACTGGATACATAAATCAAAGCAAGTGACTATAAAGATAACATATTCTATCCTAAAAATATTTGCTGACATTTTACATGTTCTTCCAGTGTAAGGGGAAAGTTCGTTCTTTCTTTTATTAAGTGAAAGCAGGTGCTTCTCAGGACTTTCATGGCTGCGGGAAACCTGATAGCAACTGAAGAAACTTTTGTGTCTGTATCCAGAAGCCTGATGAATGTTCCCATTCTAACAGCTGTTGCTCTTCCTAGTTCCACAAATCTAACCTAAACTGGATCTCTCCTGTCCCAGCCACAGGTCTGATACTCACCCATTGCCTCCTTCATTTCGTACTGTCAGGTACAAACCTGGCCTACGCATTAGGGCTGAACACAGCTAAGCGTCTCTGTTTGCAAAATATTTGGCACCTACTGCTGTTTAAACCCTACTCTAAACCTTTCTTGCACCAGAATTGAAATAAGTGTTGTGAAACAAATATTTTGGATACTTAATGGGAAAGCAAATGGGAACAGCACAACCACTGATAGAATTTCAGGAACCAAACACCTGCATTTTTCTGCCTAGTTTTGTGTTCTTCTCTGTATGGGCTAATTTTGCCCTTTCTGTATTATTCAACAATGTTTGCTTGTTTTGTGTAGATCAATTGCTCTGGCATCTACGGGATGAACAGCAGCTATATCTCTACGGCTTGGCAACTCCACAAATTCTTATAATCCGTGCTGAGCTTTGCTTTGGAAAATTTCTACTTCTTTCCTGGCTCCCAACCCACTCTCTAACTAGTTAAAATGTAATACACAATCTGTTAAAACATAAAACAAATTATCTGTTGAGAGCGTGCAAGAATGAACTTGGACTGATTCATCTATTAAAGTACATCTATTTACTTCTGTTCTGTATCTGATCCAGTAAAATCCAAAAAAGCAGTTAAGAGTACAGGCTCAGACTTCTCTAATATCAGGGTGGATAAACTGAACACAAAAAGGGATTACTCTTTAGATAAACTCTTTTTCAGGTAAAAGCTATTGGATTTGTTAGCTTTTAGGATACTATCACAGACTGCAGAAACGGTATAGCACTTGAAGACAATCTCGTGCTAGTAAATGCTGTATTTCCAAGCTTATGCTAAGAATCATCCCTTCCTCCTCTCTGAAACCATTCTGATTTGCTTTATCTTTCCACAGCACAGGCTTCTTTGCAGCCGGGAATCCGCTTTTAAATTATGTGTGAAAACTACCACATAATTAGTAAAAATAGCAGTCCCTTCATTAGTCACTGCAGCATTTCCTGTCTCCTGCATGATCGGATTCTTCAGACACAAGAAGCGGAGAAGCTGGGAGCCTGCTGGTCTGTCACATCCCCAAACCCAAGAAGGAAACTTACCTTTGCTGGATGCGCGGGTCGGTTTGCACCAAGGGCAGGATGGCTTCCAGCACTTTACTGGCTGAACCTGGCAGCATCTCTAGTACTTTCTTATCAATTGCCATTTTGTCCACAATAGTCTTAAAGTAGCGCAATGCACTGACGACCTCCTTCTCCTTTTCCTCTAGCCATGACACATTCTAAAGAGGAGGAAAAAAAGGAAAGATATGTTAAAAACCTCAGGATTTTTAAGGGCAAAGTTCCTTTAACTCACCTGAAGTACAGCAACACTGAATGGGGTGCATTCCACGAGGACTGGAGAAAAAACCCTTCTACCAAAAACAGTTTTAAATTGAATTACTACTCTTTCAAAAGAATAGTCAGTGCAAAATTGTGCCCACACCTCAACTTCCCAAATGGTGTGCATTCCAAACTCAAGGCTAATCTCGATCAGTTTTAGGCCAAGATTAACACTACTGATGACATGATGGGCACTGCTTTGAAACCCACATGCCAAAATGCAAGGCTGAAAGAAAAAAAAATCATAGAACGGTTTGGGTTGGAAGGGTCCTTAAGGATCACCCAGTTCCACCCCCCTGCCACGGGCAGGGTCACCTGCCACTATCCCAGGTTGCCCCAAGCCCCGTCCAACCTGGCCTGGAGCACTTCCAGGGATGGGGCATCCCCAGCTGCTCTGGGCAGCCTGTGCCAGCGCCTCAGCACCCTCACAGGGAAGAATTTCTTCTTAATATCTTATCTACATCTACCCTCTTTCAGTTTAAAGCCATTCTCCCTTGTACATGCCCTTATAAAAAAAGTCCCTCTCCAGCTTTCTTGTAGGCCCCTTTAGGTACTGGAAGGTCTCCCTGGAGCCTTCTCTTCTCCAAGCTGAACAACCCCAGCCCTCTCAGCCTGTCTTTATAACAGAAGAGGTGCTCCAGCCCTCTGATCATCTTTGTGGCCCTCCTCTAGATTCAGTCCAACAGGTCCACATCCTTCTTATGTTGGGGACCCTGGAGCTAAATTCAGTACTGTAGGTGGGATCTCATGAGAGCAGAACAGAGGGAGAGAATCACGTCCCTCAGCCTGCTGGCCACACTTCTGATGCAGCCCAGGATACAGTTGGCTTTCTGGGCTGCAAGTGTATGTTGCTGGGTCACACTGACCCATCCTTTATTCCCCATGCCACATGCAGTTGCATGGAGGCATTTAAATTGGACCCCTGATGAAGGTGACTTACTGGCTGGAATTCCTTTGTGCTGCTCTTCAGGTGATCTCCTGCTGACCTGTGATCCCTCTCCAGGCTCTGGGTATATGCTGCTGGCACTGGGATCAAACTGGTAGGAGTGGGATGAATTGAGGTTCCCCTCTCCTAGCAACTTTAGTTTAAAGCCCTCTTCACCAGCTTGGCTAGCCTATGACCAAAGATGATCTTCCCTTTCTCTGACAGATGGACCCCGTCAGCCCCCAGCTGACCAGGTTTCTCAAAGTGAGTCCCATGGCCTCAGAAGCCAAACCCTTGGCTGTAGCACTGTCCTGTAAGCATTTGACGATTCACCATATTCAATGGGCCTTTTCAAATTCCTTCCCTTTGACGGGGAGGTTTGATGAAAAAACTACTTGCACTCCAGAGTCCCTTACTGCTGCTCCCAGGGCTCTTCCTGACACTCCTCAGACTGCTCCTGGCTGTACACTGGTGCTCATGTGAAACAAAAGCAGAGGATAATGGTCCGTGGACTGTACCAGGCTTGGTAGTCTCTCAGTAACATCCCTGATACGAGCCCCCAGGAAGCAGAAGTGCATCAGGGTGGCAAACGGGTGCCTCTGTACCTCTCAGAAGACAGTTGCCTACGACTGTCACCCACCGCCTTTTCGTAGTTGGCTGGTTGTGTATCAACGGGGAGCAGCTCGGGCTGCCTTGCTCAGCTCCAGCATCTCTCCTGATGCGATGGGTCTTTCCTCTCCAGTCTGCAAAGCAGTGAAGCAGTTCTGCAAGGGCACCTCAGGCTTCAGGCGAAGCCTCTTCCTCCTACAGGTCCTTGTTGCTGCAAGCTTCCATTCTTCCACATTACTGGTGGCCCTCCCTCCTGGGTGTGCTGGTAGGGGAGTTTTTGGCTGTTTGGCCATGGGTCCGCTGCAGACTGCACTTGGAACCAACTATCTAACTCCTTCTCAGCCTTCCTGATGCTACACAGCCTTCTCACCGCCTCCTGCAGGAGGTCCTCCACCTGGGCACACCTTTTGCAGGCAGGTCTGCTGCCTGTCCCTGCCCCAGGTGCAGACAGGAATGATAATGCAAGAAAAGAAGCAACAGCTACTGGATTTAATAGTTGCCCCTCTTATGCCATAAAAATCCTTAAGCACATCTCACCATCAAAAGATCTTTTTAATCAGTAAATGCAGTGGACGAGCCAAGGGGAAAGAGAAAAATAAAACAGGACATTCCCCTCCTCCAAATCAGAAAACTTCAGAACTCCAGAACAATCTAAACAGACGCCTCCATTTTCATACCCATCCTTGATATAGTTTCAACGATGTACGTTGTGCTCACCCTTATTATTCTGAGTAATTCTGCTCACTCCAATACGCCTACTTCCATGAAAATGGGCTACATCTTGTCTCTCCATTCACAAATAAAATAAAATAAAAAACTCCATTCTGATCAGCCTCCAACCTAAGTCATTTTGTGATGCTGCTGGAAAAGGGAACTCACACGCTTTCCACGGGGACCAACTGTGAAAGCCAAGTTTTGGCATCGGTGAATGAATGTTGCAGAAGGGAACAATTCTTTGGAATAAAGTGGAGTTGTGGTCACCAACTTCCACACCACCACCAAAACAAGAAGACGAAATTCAGAAGTGATACATGATACCTTAAAGGCATTCTGGACAGGGATATTTTTAAATAGTTTACCAGAGTATGCCTGGAGGACCTGTAATGCCACAAGTAGTTCCTAAGTGAGATTTAAATTAACTACTGAACACTTCTAGAAAAGGAGCAAAGAGCTTAGCAGAGTCAGGTTTCATCCATTATCTCCTCAGTAAATTCAGCTTCAAGAATTAATGACCTCTGGGCTTTGTGTGCTCCCCATACTCTTGTCAGCTGTTAAACCGCTGCTTTTCTGCAAAATCAGGCCAGCAGCCCAAAACGTTTTAGGAAGAACAATTTATAGGCAGCGCTGGTTAGTAATTTGGGGCCAGATGCATAAAAGGATTAGAGTCCGAAGTCCCATCTAGCTTCAGCTTCAGAAGCCTAAGTCCCAATCCAAGATCCGCAAACCACCCTGTCATTTTCCATCTCATCTGGGAAGTGCCCAAACTCTTCTGCTGCTTCCACTTTTTGACAATATTGCTTGCCAGGCACCTCAGGTTCTGGTCTGCAGCACACAGCACCCCAAACTCCCTTGCAGAGGCACACCCCGGCTGATATAAAAACTGACATTTTCCTTTTTTCAGGCATGTGCTCTCACCACTGCACAGTTTATTCCAGGATGTGGAGAGGCTCAGTCCCTCCCACGAAGGTTTTGCACTTCGTATGACATGAGCACACATTTCAGGGATGAGAGCACCCATATATTCCCCAACTGAGCATGACCATGGCCCAGTGGTCAGAGCTCTCAAACAGAAGCGAAGAACTGTGGATTGCAGTTCCTGCTATGATGGCTGTTTATGTACTTCATTCAACAACTGTTTCCTGTAGAAAGGCCTGTGACTTAATAGCTTAAACACTCTCTTGGCACGTCAGAGGGATGTGCTTGACTCAGAGTTAAGGGCTGAGAACGACAAGTGGAAACACAAAACCTTCTGTTGAGCACATCAAGGCATGCAAATCCAGCCACCAGACACTACTGGGGACACAGATCCCTTTTCTTTTTCTTTAATTTTTTTTTTCCCAAACTTCCTCGCTAGCTCTTTGGGTAAAATTCCCTAAGAGCACTTTTCATGATCCCCTTCTGATGTTCAAAGGTATCATACACATACACATGCATACACAAAGTCACCCCAAGAAAGCCTATACATCCTACGTGGGATTGCAGGTTCTGCTCCACAGCTCAGACATATAAATGTTGGCTGCTGCTATGAGGCTGAAATTTCTCATGTTCAGTGCTTCACTCACTGAGGCCTGAGAATGACAGCAATAAATCCAGAGAAATGAGTAATAACCCAGTGGGATGGATGGATATTAAGATACACCAGTGTCTGCATCTCACAAAACTAACGATACCAACCTTTACCACCAAACATTTTTGTGTGTGGTCCCTAAAATTTTAGTCCCTAAAGCCAAAGTAAACACGCAGTGATACACCTCCGGGTTGGCAGAGAGGACCTGAACTGATCTCTCTTTCAATTTCTCAGTTGAGGTGAACTCATCCCAGCGAGAGAGCAGATCGGTAACTGGGAGCTGCAGAACTGGCAGGACCACTTGACTCACCTATTTCCCTTTTGGGCATTAAATGAGATAAACTTAATATTCAGGGAAAACAGCATCTTCTCTCTGCTCCCCTGCCTGCCTGACACATACAGACATTTTTGCCTGATTTTTGAAGTTTTCCCCTAAATAATGATTACAAACGCATCACGTATGAGACAGAGCTGACCCAGAAAGGATTACAGTGAGCCAAACAGAATACATCTGATTACAAAAGCTGGAAGGGTCCCTTTTTTCCCCTGAATTTTGGCACTGAAAAACCTATTACAATTTTGCATATACTGTCGAAGGACTCTACAGCTCCTACAATATGCCCTATAATAAGAATCAAAGACAGGGTCCAGGGGACAAAAGGGGGCTCTAAACTGTACCCCCACTCCCCCATGTTGCCCACATCTAGGTATAAAGGGGAAGAGGAGAAGATGATGTCTGCATGGGTTGAGTATAACCTTCAGGTTACACGTAGTGATTTTACATTAATTTTTGGTATTGCTATTTCTGCTCTACAGTGATTATCTACTTCAAGAGTACAAAAATAGCATCTTAAGTACTTAAGAGGGAGGAAACAATGATATTTGGTTTATCAACTGTGTCTTCTGACAGAAAATCTCCTGTTTGTCAACTGATGTCTATATTCCACTGAGAGAACCTGGTGGCAATCCAGGCATATCCCCTTCCCCACTCCTTCCACACAAAGCTAATGAATTTACTACATCCAACTAATTGATCAGCTGGACAGTAGCTATTAAAACAGATAAGGAATGAGACAGAAATCAACAATATTTCACAGTATAAAAATGTATACAGCTTAAATAATCATGTACGGTAATAAAAATTATTGCAAGTGTTTTGTTTTCCAATTAAAAAATACCAATCTATATATAAGAAAAGGTTTTACATGTTCAGCATGCCTTATCAAGAAAAGCAAAAACTTCACGTATTATTAACATGTCAATACATATTTGCTACAGAATAGCATTTTGAAAAGGGCTCTTCATTTTCTACTTTATTTAATTTGTGGTCACATATCATCTTAAAGGAAGGCCTCCAAATTATCTCAATATACCATCCTGAAACATCAGTGGAATTAAAAGCCTTCAAGGAGCACTCTCAGACCTTTTAAAATTTTTTTATTTTTTTTAATAGCAGTCAGCAATGCAAGGTCTCGGCTCCCTAGAAAGCATATCCATAGCCTCCTGAGGAAAAAGAAAAACCTACAGCCTGGGAATGAAAAGCCTCATCACCTTCCACCTGATGGTGCAGAATAGGGCTAGGAAGCCCTGCAGTGACTTCTCTGGGTGTTAAGCACGTCACACAGCATAAGCTAACTGTATCTTGCTGACTGCTCTCAACACCACCACAACAATCTTCAGCAGAGATAACCTAAAAACATTTGCCTGTCTGGTGCTGCGCCCTGGATGAGACTTTCAACAACAACTGGGCAAGATTTTGAATTATCATAAATAACCTCAATTGTTCTTAACTTCTGGCTTAGATTTATACCTGAAACCTGACAGCAACAGTATTGTTACAGAGGTAGTCTCCAGTCTACGTGATCAGGTCCCAACAGCAGAGGAGATAACACTTTGATAATTTTGTGCTGGGAAAGAGTGATGACCTCCTGGAGACCTTAAGTACGCGGGGTCTGAGGAACAGTGTGCTGGCACCAGCAGCTGCTTGAATGCATCAGTCTGACTCTCCCTGCTGATGTCATCAGAGATTGAGCACATCTCTGGACCAACTTCAAGGATTTGCTCGCCTGGGTTTGGGTTTTTTTAAAAGGATCACACCCCAAAACCAGGCAGTTATTTGGAAGCTGTAACTATAACCATAGGGTGTGCATGAAGGGAGGATGTGTCAGGCCATACACTACATTCTATAATGAGATATTTAAATGTTTATGGAAGGAGGTCTCACCAGGCTCTCCAAAGTAAAGTACATGCCTTTGTTGCTCTTATTTTATAAAGCACAGTGCAGTTTATAACTATGGATAAAGTAACCCTGAGGATCCCTGAAAAATCCGCAGAATTCGGGAGAGGACAAGTCACACACCAGATTTCGATAAAATGAGTACCAGCTAGCAAGAAACCAGCAAGACTAACAGAACATGTCTTTCCATCTGCTTACTTTGTTCGCTGACTTCTCTGGTGTTTTCACAGTCAGGTCAGCTTGCTTTCCTTTCTTTGAAGGGGTTCTCTTTATTTTTGGTGAATGAAACTTGCCCTTCAACTTCATAGTGAACGAGGAGAGATGGGAACGCTCAGAATCTAGAAAGACACAGAAATGCATTACTGGATTAGGGTAAATTTGTTGAAGCCAGGGACATTGTGTTACAGCTTTATCTGGAAGATAATCACACCATGTAAATTTATTGCAACCATGTAAATTTATTAAGTGGAATGGGATAAAAATAAATAAATCTGTGGCTCTGTATTGTGTTTCCAACTGCAGTATCACCATCATTTGCTTCCCCTCAGAGGCAGCAACACCGCAGTGCAAAGGCAGGAGCAGGGGGATTGCTACCACTCTGTGCCTTGGAGAGAAACAGAAAAACACCTTTCAAAAGCACTTATCTCCAGCAGATCCCGAAGTACTTTACAAAGGAGGTAATCATCGTCCTCTTTTGCAGATGAGCAACTGAGTCAAGGGCAGAATGTGACTTAGAGGCCTCTGGCAGAGCAGAGCTCCTGCACCTGTTTTGGCTGGGGGTCAGCAGCCACCGTGGGTGTGCAGGCAGGGCTCTGCTGGTACCCGGGGCTGCTGGCTGCTTCAGGAAAGGAAAACACAGTCCGATGTCATGCCCTTGCCTGTCTGCTGATCTCTACCCACTTCATCGCCTTTGAATGTGGCTCCATGGGTAACCTCATACTAAAAATCCTAGCCCTTGCCATTTGCAATGGATTTCACGTCAGATGTACCAGACAAACCAGAGAACAGAGGCATCCTTGGATATCCAAGGCATCCTGGATATCCTGGCATCCAAGGATACCAGGGCATCCTTGAAAGAGCATAATTACAGAACTGCTCAACTCTTAAAAATTGCATTTTCATGGGGGTTTGGTATATTTAAAAGCAGAAATCTCAAAGGTTTGCAAACATGCTATGTGCAGACTTACTGTTGAATGTATTTTTACCTGTTTAGCCACTAAGCTAAATAAAACTAAGCTGCCTTGTAGACCAGTTTAGAACATATTTTGAGCAAAGAGCACTTTAATAAATGAAGGTCTGAACTGCTCTCTAGTGACCCAGATAATTCAGCAGAAGTTACCAAAATTGTTTTTAACTACATTATCAAGAAAAGTAAGCAGTTTTGCTGTATGTTTCATTCTTCTTTTCGATTATTTGGGAATTGACTGCACTGGCTGTAATGAGTCAAAATGACACAGTGCCATGCATGCAGCACTGCACCACCTTGTTAGCATGCAGGCTGCAAACAGAAAAGGCTGCTGAGTCAAATCTAGCACCCAGAAGCTAAATACCACACTGCAGCGCAAACACCGCTCCTCATACTCAGAAATCGCCTAACCACAACTCAAGGGAAGGAACCTGTGCTTGCCTCCCCGTAAAGGCTGTCTCCCTTTAAGCTTGGTTTCCTGGTAGTGTGTTAAGACCCTGCTATTAACACCTTCACCAGCGCCAAAACTCTGGTTAGTTCTGTCCCCTAGATCAAAATTTTGCAGGCATTCTATTAATGGAAGCTGCACCAGTGCTGATTCTAATCTAGTCAGCCTGCAGACCTGTTCTCCATTTACAGGAGTAAATGTTTTTCAAAGTTTTCTTTGTAGCATAAAGTCCTGTTTAATGCACTGAGGAGGGAGGCACTAAAAACCTTGCTCACTGCAGATAAATCCAGACATATCAGTTGGCCTCTGAAGAATCACTTACAGCAGCTGGCACCCTAACTTAGCAACAATTTACGTCATTGCTTTACATCCACCAGGGGATCTGCAAACATTTAAAACCTCTCCGGCTCCACAGGGTGCTGAAGGTCACCACTGAAAACAGTTCCTGGCTGCTGCGATAATGCTCTCGTACATCCCCCTACCCCCCCCCCCCAAAAAAAAAAAAGAAAAAAAAGTATTTATTTATTTCATACACCATATGAGAATTTCTATATACGCACGCTTGCCAAAAGAAGTCATGGCCCTGAATTTATTTTTCAAGAACTGGCAAATAATGACAATAATTAATCTACAGGGAAATAATGGTAGCAGCAACAAATTACGTCTGGCTCCTCCATGGGCTGCAGCGACATCCAAGTTGTTAGTCTGAGTAAGAGAATGCTCAATACCTACAAAACCCTTGGTGGCATACGGTGATAATTTTGCTTTGTAGGGACAAGAAACATGGGAGAAAGATTTCAGAAGACTGTTTCCTTTCCTCCTTCCCATCAGACATGCCTACCCACCTTTATGGGGCAAGCACATGAACGGCTCCCCCAATGCGTGTGCGTGGTCAGGAACCTCCGAAAGGAGATGTCTGGTCAGCACAGAAACTTTCTCTTCTGCTGACAGCAGATCCCCTTCACCACCACCAGCCTAACGATTGCCCTTTGCTCTCTTTACCCTTTTGTCACATCAAACACTGAATTATTTGCATGCCACACTCCAAGGGGACACAGACCTACAGAGCGAAGACAGAAGCAAGTGGCCGGAGCAGAATAGGAACTTCTTAAAATAGTATTAACGAAGTAAACCAGCTGACACTTGCAAAAATAATAAATGTTATTGTTTGAATAGCCCTGCTAAGTCTTGCTTTGAAGATCACAAATTAATGCAGCTTTTTACTACCATGTCTTTCCATCTACAACAAGCATTTTCCAGATTTCATCTGCTCATAAGTTTCTGATGCATTTGCAGTTAAACAAATGAGTCACAAACCAATATTCTCTTACACTCAATTACACGAAGCACTTAAAATAGTGCTCTTCTTCTTCCAAGCACATTACAAACACATCTTTCTCATCCTTAAAACAGTTAGGTCTTAACCTTACTCTGCAGATGGGAATCAGGCACAAAGGTGAAGAAACTTGTCTAAACAGAGCAGGGGGTGAGTCAGTGACTCCAGTATAGCATCTCCATCAAAATGCAAGTCTCGTCCCTCTCCCCATGTTCATGAATCAAGTGGTGGAGCTGCTGTGATTATATTCAGTGAATGCCAACACACATTATTTGGCATGATAGGCTTTACAGTCTTCAAGCAGAAACATCACTCAAGCATTCTATACAGAGTTTGCATTTTAATAAATAGGAAGGTAGTCTAGCTCAAAGGTGTAAGTTACCTAAGTTTTTACAGATGAAGACTGAAACTTTCCTGTGAAAAGCACAGCTGAGCAAGACTTCCTAGACTGGTTAGCGTAGCGCTGGTCTGCTTAGAGAAAGTCACTTTCTTTACACTATATCCTAATTTAAGCATCTAATACACCCTATGTCTGTCCAGTTAAGAAGTTGAAACAGCACAGCATGCCTTTACAGATCAAATAATTTGATAACATACAGAGAGAAGCAGAAAACAGAGCCAGTGCTCAAAACATTTCTCCTGACCCTCTGCTCCTTCCTGCCTGTCTACGGTAACCAAACCCCTTAATGCAGCATTGAGGTTGCTCCTGAGTTTGGTAGTCTGCCCGCTGGAAATTGTTCTATCATATTACCCTCGCCTCTTATTGATGAATAACCGGCAGTGTTCAATGGGAGTCTCAGCACTGGCTTTCTCAGCTTCTCTTTCTCCCTTCTGATGTGCAGGAGAAGGGCACCCCATTCTTCCATCCAGTGTCCGAATATTTATAAGACAAACAGGAAAAGACAGGGTAATAAACCTGGAGTGATTTCAACTGGAAAGGGAGGGAAAAAAACCGCACAACACTGTTTCACCAAAATGTTTCTGTCTCGAAGGAACCACTGACTTTCTGTCCCCTTGTATTTCATCTGTCAGGATGCTCTGCTGCTGCACACAACCAGAATAAAAAAATCCCTTCAAAATTACTTTACTATGGATTTGAGTTTCTTGATTTCTGACTGGAAGATTTAATATGTCACGTGTTTCATTGCTAAATCCACCCCCCTATTAATGAGGCTCCTGCTCCGTTGTGCTTGAACACACTCCAGCTGTTGAGTCATGGCCCTGCTCAGCTCTCAGGCTTGTCTCCCCCTGGCCGGCACGCGGCTGGGGTCCGACCACACACACAACACGAGAGTGCTCTCATACATGCCTGCTCCGAGCAGTCCCACTGCCTGGTGGCTGGAGGGTTTTTTCGGTACCCTGAGAGCCCCCTGGGTCGGGCAGCCCATGGCCAGCCAGAAGCCACCTCGTCCCCCAGCAGCTCCGCCAGCTCCAGCAAAGCAGTGCTACCTGCCAGTTTGCTGACAGAAAGCTAAATCTGGTGAGGAAAGAACTGCAGAATTTAAACAACAGTGAATTAAGAGGCACAAGGGAGGGTAGATAAATCAGCTTATCTGCTTGTGGGCGAAGAAACTAGGCTGCTTAAGAGAAAGCCGGCAAGTCAAAGCCCAACGTCCACCACTGCCATAGTCAAATGGTCCCTTTCCACTTGGGTTCAAACGAACACCAGAAATTAAGTTGAAACACGTGCATACTGGTGAATTCCACCAACCTAACCCAGCAGCAAATTACTTACTTAAAAGTCAAAGCGAAAGTTCAGCCTTTTACAGAGCTCACTCACAGCAGACTTCCCAGCTGCCAGGTCCTGTTCACCAGTATAACCAGCACCCGGGAGGCTTCAGAGGTGGGAAATAACCCCCGTCTGCTTCGGACCTCCTGGTCGGGGTGGTGTAACCATGGCACAGCTCAATGGCAGGCAGGCTCCAGCATCAGGGACAGACAATTTAACTTATTAATAGACAAGTTCAGCTTGTCTAGTGCTTGAATCATACCAAACAAATTGCAAATAGACTTTTTTTTTTCCCATTAAAACCCACTTTAGAATACAGCACCTTTTCTTTCCTTCACCTGAAAACCTAAACTCTCCACCTTCTCTCACTCTGTATGTGTTCACACACCAAAACCCTGCAGCTTTAGAGAAGATCAAGCCTTAAAAAAGGGTTATAGTTCATTTTCCAGCTTGAACTGACTCTTGCGGCTCGTTAGAAAGAACAAACTGGAGTCTAAAAATCTTATCCCACAAATGGCTCCCTTTTCAAAGGCCATTTGGGTCTCCACTGGATGCACATATTTAAAAGCTATCAGATTAAAAATAACAGCAGATATCTCTCCCCATGTCATAATGAAGCTATTGTGCACACTTTTAATCAACCGCTCCTGCCATTTATGCCACGAGTCCTTTGAAGGCAGAGGTGACTTATGTAATGAGTTACACAATGATGCCCATTAAAATGGCATTTGTTCCCTTGGGCTCAGCTCCACCATTTGAGGAAGACAAAAGGCAAGTTGCAAGGTTTCAGCTAAACCCTAGCTGACAGGGACTTTAAGAGTTCCGAAGCAAAAGGAAAAAATAATGAGCTATAGTTCAAAATGACCTTTTCGCTGAGGATGTGTCTGGTGCTACGAGAGGCTGTGAGGCTGGGGCTCTGGCTCTGGCTCCTCTAGACCCAATCCTGCTGTCAGAAACACAGAACAGGCAATTCAGGACAGACAGATGGGCACGAGAGCTTCCCAGGATAATCACAACACATGTTGCAAAGCAGAGGTCTTTCAAGATTTTGTATGAGTATTGCTAGAATTCCCAACCATCCTCCTTCCACTGTTAAGGGAAGGGCCGTAAGTACATACTTGTAAGTTCACAGATCTGTGAGGCCTTTGCCCTGGCTAAAGCTTTTGGGCTCTCCTGTAACACAAACATTAAAATAATAGTGATTGACAGAAAAATCGAAGCCTTCAAGCTTTGCAGAAATGTTGCTCTAACCTGAAACGCAAACAGCCTCTCCCAACAGCCGAGCTCCTCTGCGGAAGAGCTGGCAGAGCTGATGCAGGAGGCATGACGTGAAACTCACCCGTCAGCTGTGGGCAACAGAAAACTACTGCAGGGGCATTTTTAAAAATAATTTTTAATAATGTTGTGGTGGAGGGCACCTCTGTCTGTCTTGCGACAAAACGTTCAAGCCTGCCAGTGTGCAGCGACGGGGATCGAGAGCCAGCACTAGGCTTTCAAGGAGGGTTGAAGAAACAAACGAGGAGAACCCCAGATACGTTCCCAGCCCTTTGCCACCTGCAATATGTAACTCAGCTCTTGCTTTACGCAGCAAACAGTCCTCAGCTACATTTCATGCCCTCTTTCTCCAGAAGTCCTGGAGAAGTTTAGAAGTCTAAAAATGCTGATACGCAGCACTTGTGCATTGCTGTGTGTTTGCAAAAAGAATGAACTGCGATCGTGACTACAGGAAAGACAGAATGTGACAGAATTAAAACACCCCTTTTAAACGTATAAGCGCATCACTGCTGCATCATGGGTGCTACAGAAGCTTCAGACCTACCGCTTCCATCTCCGTGAATTTACTTCTCCCAACTTTGCCATTACCCCCGGAGACTGAAGCAAAGAGAATCTATTCAGAAACAAAAAAAGATTCAGTAGGGGACCCAGAAAGGAAAAAAAAAGGGAGGGTCCGGTGTCAATCAGGAAGTTTGCCCACCCTAACCTTTGTACCTTAGGTGGAGCTGGTTGTAAGCTGCTCCAAGTCCCTCTCCAGGGAATCTGACTGCTAGGAGAGCCGCCAGATTTTAGAGGAAAACAGTGGAGGAAGGGCAGCTCGAGAATCAAACAATCATTCTTGAGCGCTAAAGAAACTTTTCCTTTAACATCACGTCACCTTCGAAGCAGCCAGCTTTTGGGAGCGGAAAGACCAACTGCCCTTTTTTTTTTTGGCAACATTACAGTGAATGAGCATAAACCAGCGAGCATTAATGATGTGCAATGACAGCACACAAACTTCTATGGAAAAGGGAGGCTCAGTTCCCTCTCAGCTGGCCAGGCAATGCTCACTGACTCACAGGCTTCATTATTTTTTATGCCGCCCTCTGGGGCCTCCAGAGGAAGCAAAACATTTTTATTTGTCAGAGAGCACATTTTTATTTTTATACTCGCTCCCCCCCCCCCCCCAAGCAACCATGAATGAGGCATCTCCAGCTGCAGCAACCTCACATGGAAAGAGCTCACAGTGTTTGCAAGGGGTTTGCGAGGCACAGAGGGCAACTTATCAATTCAGATACATCTCCCGACTGCAGTGAAAAGGATTGGGTCAGTCAACAACATTAATTTTATGGTGCATTAGTATTACAGCTCTTCTTCCTTCCAGCTTCATATTTGGAAGCAAATCTTCAGGCTGCGAGGAAGTGAAGATGCATCAGACCAAGCAGCAAACTCAGAGCAGCTGACCATGTTCCCTCCTAGTCCTCTTCTAAGCCTGAAGTATTTCAGAAAAGAGAAATCTCCTCGCATGCACACACATAATCCAGGAATCCTTTAGCTGCTCAAACTGCAGCAATGCCACCCAACTGATTTACCGGGGGGGGGGGGGGGGGGGGGGGGGAAGGAAAAAGGTACCATCAATTGAACAGGCAGGGATTTAAGGGAGAAGAACTTTGCTGCCCAAGTTCACTTTCCTCCAGCACACCAAAGCTGTCTTTGAGACTCCTTTTTGAAAAAGATACTGTAATTTATTGATAAGCAGCAGACAGGACTTTTGCTCAATTTTATCTGAAAGCAAGCCACTCCAACACATTGGTCCTGTATCAACTCACAAGCAGAAATGTTGCAGTTCACTGAATCACTAGCAAACTTTTGTGTGCAGCATCTGGTAAGTCTTTGGTAATTCCCCATTTAAGTACTGATTTTACACAGCCCTACAAGCCCGAGAGAACTAATGGGATTACAACACTGGTAACATAACTCATAACTCCCCCTGTGCCAGCAACACTAAAACAACAAGAAAGTCAAGTAGCCTCCAACATCAACATGACCGCTGTGGTCCATGGTCACCCTGCTCTACACATAAAAGCCACCATGGCTGTTAACTAAACATTTAATTTTAAATGGAAAAAAATAATCCAGCTACAGGCATAGCCTCTGCATTACTTCAGCAAACAGCACTGAGCACAGAAATTGCAACAGTTGCAAGGGAATCTTTTGAATTTCTCTGTTCACCAAACATGACTTAATATGGGGTCCGTGGGCATCCCCGCTCGTCTAGCGGCTTTATGAGGATATAGTCATGACAGTGATTCAGACATCTAAAAATAAAGCCCTGCAGGCACAAGTATGTGTGCGCACTACCTGAGTCACTCCAGGCTGTAGGGAGCACGCAAGCCAAAGCTAATTCGTTTCATTCACGCTGCTGCCATGGCTGAGCAAAAAGCCTTGTCACTGAGCTCAGCTTAAACTTTATCTCCCCTCCTCTCATTTTACTCAAGCACATTTAGACTCCTTCCACACTGAAAAACCTTTGCTAGGCTTGGGTTTCAGTCATACGGCTGTCAGCTTTGAAACTCAGACCTGAAAGATTATAACCCGATGTTGCTGAAGCTGTTTATCCATCTCCAAGGTGATGGAATGTCGTCACTGGCACTCTGCAAGGATGGCAAGCAGAAACGCATTATTTTAGATGCTTTAGGGAAAAGCCTAACTGCTCACAACCTGCCTACAGGTTCAACAGCTGAAAAACAAGGTTGTAAATGACAGTCTTGACTTTGCCTTGGCCCTCCAGCACCAGTTTCAAATGGGAAAAACTCAGCCCTCTTTCATCCTTGGAGAATAACCTCAGCTCTCATTCATTAGAAGATGGAAAAAAAAAAAAAAAAAAAAAAAAGAGAAGCTGGCTCGGATCTGCCTGACACAATTTCCAGTTGCTTTGGACATTACTAATTATAGTCATCTTTATTTCTGACCTCTGATTACAGACTCTTTGCACATCCAGTCTGAATTGCAAAGCTAACCCCTCTTTTCTAGTAGGCTTGGGAAGAACCTTATCCCCTGCCCAAAAGCCACTGCCCACACTCATTGGAGCTGAGCACAAGAAATAAGATCAAAACATGGAAAGCATTTGCTTAAACATGCTCAATTTTATTTCCTTCTTTAGCAAGTGCCGTAGATTAAGGGCAACAGTCCAGGTGAGAATGTGATGTAAGCTCTGTTCCATGCATGTTAGGAGATGAGCTAACTGCTCTGCAAGGAAGCCTCATTTCTCACTGTTCTGACTAGCACTGTATCCTCAGGGCTCAGATGCTGAAAAGCAGATACTTGGTTCAGTAAGATTAAACATGCCTGCACAACTTCAGTGCACCATGCTGGGGGCTCACATCTCTGCAAGAGAAAGAAAAATGAATTTCAGGAACCAGGCCAGTACTATCTCCTAGAGGCACTGCAATACCAGTGTAAACTTCCCTAATATTGCTTACTCAATAAAACAAGGCATCACAGGAGGGCTATGCAAATCACTAAACTTTGAAGTACTACCATACTGTTGCCCCAAAGGGCCAGCTCTCTATCTCCACATACAGACAAGCCTGTGTGCAAAGTGATACAGCAGCGCTGCAGGTGTGAAATTTCTGATGTAATCAGGTCAGAAGCTGCTTTTCCATTATTGTTGTGCTGCTCGCGTCAAGGGTTAAGGAGCTGCAGGCCATACCCTCAATTCCATACCCTATTCTATACCTGATAGGATCTGCAACCAAACCATCACTTTTATTGCCTGCCTGCAGGCAGTAGGAAATTTTAGTCTTCTATAAGCACAATTTGAAACATCAGTGCCTCCAGCAAGGGGAAACTGAGATGTTAATTGAACCGAGCAGCCCAGGAGGGAGCTACGTCTTTGTGAGCTGCAGGATCATCTGGGGATGTAGCACATCCCTAGACCATCGTGGCAGGAAACGTGAGGTAGCTCATGGAGTCCAAGTGGGATGTCTACCTTTCACTCTACTGCATATAAACATTAAAAGTTACTTTAGCAGTAAACAATTATTTGTGACAACTTTCCATCTTATCCTGTCACCTCATGCCTGAATTAAAATCTCCTGGTTAGATCGCTCTTACAGACAACAGGTTTCAAGACGACGGCATACTGCTACAAACACCTGCAGTTCTCCCCAATCTTTTCAGCAAATCCTGACTTTAAAACAAACAATAATGAACTTCTACAGAAGCAAACGCTGGCAGATGTGTACAAATGTCTGCAGAAACACAAAGAGAATCTGAAGGAATCCATGCCACCAGTAGTACGGAAACAGTCACTAGATTCTACTTGTTAACGCTGAAGAAAAAGCAGCTATTCCCTAGCTATTTCAGAATATTATGTAGCTTAATGCTACAAGCCTAATGACAAGTTTGGAAACCTACTTAACAAGGGGATAGCTGAGTTCAATTTCTTTGGAGCTAAATTCTTTGCTAGTATGCCGTGTTATTTCTTATATCACCCTGGCTATCTGTGTTTAAACAGTTACTGTTATCTTTAATGGAAATTACCAAAAGTGGGCCCTACAAAGAATCCATTTCTATTTTTTAATGAGCTTCCAGTCTACTGATACAGGAAGCTGGCCTGCATTTCAAGAAGAAACACCTTCAAGGCTAACATACAACGGGGTGATAACTACAGGGAAGGACGCTGAGACTCTGTTTTACCAAAACCAAAGTTGAACCTTATCTCAGCATCTCTTTACAATCTTGCTGAAACAATTCCTTTATCACTGAATAAATCTTGGTGAATTAACAGCTACTTGAGTGCTGTTTTTACGAACAGCCCCTTCCCTTATCATATCGTATCCCATCAGTTTTCAAAAGTGAGACACTGCCCAGGAGCCACCCCTGGTACCAGGGAGGTACAGGGTGCCACACAGACGCAGTCAAAAATCATGATCCACCGATCCACTCCATGAAAGAAAGCATGCTTGAAAGCCCAGCGCACAGATTATGTGGCAGAGAGAACCTTAGGATTCTATAAATAAGAAATAATTTTGTACAGTATTTATATTTAATTTGGTTTTGACAAAGCTGCAAAACCACAACTGCCAAAGCTATTTAAGTTGCTGCAACACAATATACAATCGTGTGGCTATCCTGCCATCCAGACCTGAAAGGTGAATCAATAATAATTTCAGCTTGTGGTACGTTGAGCAATACTTTGGGAGCTGAAGAGGTCCATTTGGAAAACAGCAGCTACTCTGTCACAAGAAACTTCAGCTCCATGAGGCCCCAGGACACGCGGTGTGGGTTTTGCAGCCCCGGGCGGGCTGTGGGTCGGGTCAGGCGATGCTCCATCATGCCCAGGGAGCACTGACTTCGGTCAGGCTAAGCCCAGCGCTTTGTCAAAGCTTCAGTGTGATTAACTTTACGCTCTTTCACTCTGAAAGACGTTCAATAACTTACTGGTTTCTGCAGCAGATTTAGTATGTCATAGCAGTTGGGTTACAGAAAGACAGAAAAAGATGTTTATAAAAATACCTTTGGTGCCATTATTAGAAGAGTAAATACCTCCTAGACCTTGTGTGCTTTAATATTTAATATTATGGTAATGCACAACCACCCTGCCCAAGCTGCATCCTGGTTGGATTTTGAGTCTTCAGCTGGGTCCAGCCAATGAGTCAATAAATTACACTGCAGTAAAGCAACAAGAAACACTGTAAACCATCTTTCAGCTAATAAAGAACCACCTATAACATTACAAACACAGAACTGACTTTGTACATATGATCCACATTTACTATTTTGCAGCATAAGAAGCACCTAGTACTAAGCTTTGTGGCAGCCTAGTAAAAACCATAGCTTTGTAATTGCTATTTAATACCACATGAGCTAAAAAATACTTAGACCTGAGAGATTAGGTGTCTGAGACTCTGCAATAACAAAAAACAAAACCCAAACAAACAGACTGGTAGCCTCACAGCCCTTTCTATTTTCTATACTGTTATCTGCAATATCCTGGCAAGTGGGGTGGGTGGGGGAGAAGAAAAGGAGATGGGGTGCTGCTCAGCAGAAATACCTGTGTGTTGTGGGAGAGGGCTGAGAGGAGCTGAACGTGCCGCCATTGACTGCAGGGCCTCAGCAACATCTGCTCCCCAGCAGCAGCACTCTCCCACGAAGCCCTGCACAGCTTCACAAGGAGACTTCCAATCTGAGCTTGGACTTCATTTGTTTTAGCATGTGTTTGGGGGAAACTTCCCTTTCCTTTCTGCACCGTTTACAAATTTACACAATAAACTCAATTTGCCTCCTTCCCCAAACAAATAAATTTTTCCTTTTTTCTCCTCTGTGTACTCATGAACTCTACTCTGAAGCTCAGCAAACAAACTCTCAGCTACAACCTACTTCTAAAGTGCTGATTTCTATAGAAGAATCACAGCTGGAAGATATCTCTCCTGCTTCATTTTTGGCAACTCTGCAGTCAGAAAAGTCTGAATACACTAAGTGTGCCATCATTCTTCATTAGCCTGAAAACCGGCTACGTATCTATTGCAGAGAGTGCAAAACTGGAAGATGTCTCAAACAAATCTTGGAAAAGGCATTTGATTTGGGACAACTTGCTTCATTAAAATGTGTTGAGAGTTCCGAGTTCCTCTGCAGAAGGCTCTTACAGTCTATATGACTTTATTCAATACCATTTCAATGTCTACCCTGATATTACACTGAAGCCATAGGTACAAAACCACCATAACAGCTTGATTGCTGCTATTTGACAAAAACCCACTATATATAGCAGTCACAAACTGAACCTGCTCACATGGACACTTTGAAAGATGCCCCTCACAGAAGACATTTCCAACAGAGATTCAAACCACTTTTGCAATATAATTAAAAAAAAAACAAACAACAAAACAAAACAGAAAACACTTCAATACTTCAAGTACAGTCAAGTTAATTTGCCGTTTGTTGGCAGAGAACTGAGCAGAAGAGCTGAGCTGGTTTTCTGGCATCTGTACGGATCTACACTTTCAGGGAGATTGCTTGAAACTACAATACACCAGTAGTTATCATGATAAAACATACCAACATTCAAAGCCACAAGAACATTATAGCTCAGACTTTATAATGACAAGGCTTTTCCAACCAGGAAAGTTAATTCAAATCAAGGTGAAGGTTGGAAACACGCACGTTCTTCCCTATTAACTCCCCACACCGTTTTACTTTGGAATAAGACTGTCTACTTTAGAAATGGATTTAGCTAATTAGAAGCCAAATTGGCAATAAAGGGCGATATTTAGGGAGAATTCTCATATATATGGGAAGCTGTTTCTCAATGATAAAAAGATAAAGTCTATCTCTGACAAACAGGAGTAGATGACAAACCTCCAAGGAGATTTTTCTTGTAGGAACGCTCCCTACAATCCAGCAGCCTGTTCTCAAAATTGTTTGCGTATATTTCTTCTTTCCCAGTTGGTAGGAGTGATTTTATTTTGTCATTTTTATTTATTTAAAGGATATTCCTGTGGTACAATAAGGAATCAGGAAATTAGAGGAACTAAACCTGTTCCTCCAACAACACAAACCCAACATTTCCCATTGTAAAGCAGAAATTCCTGTTTTGTGCTCTACTGTTAAGAATTGGGTCTGCATTTGCAAAACAACTCAACAAAGAAGTGCCAGCTCCACTGAAACACTTTGTCATTCACAAACCCAGTGGAAGGGAAGTCAACTGGAGGCTTAGCAGCAAAGCTCTAGGCTTATATTTAGACAATAGTCTAAATAAAACCTAACCTAGCACCAAAGGGGCACCTAGTTTTTACATACAAATTTGCAGAATGTTTCTTTTGCCCCATTAATGTCAAAACTGCCATCTCAGTGCCTCTGAAATGACTGTGTGATGGTTTTTCATTTTACACAGCCAGAAGTTCATGGCACAAATGGATAAGAGGTGGGGATTCAGAGCAAGTGATACTTGCCACCAGTCACATAAAAAGCTAATGCAGAACAGACAAGACCATGTCAGTATGGGTGGAGGACCTACCTGGATGATGGCAGCTCAATTCTTGACGTCACTGTGAGTGGCATTAAAGGACAAATGGACTAACTGTGATCCTGAAGCCATGTAATATTCCTGTAATTGGCTTGAAACACACTGCCAGTCAACAGGCAGCAGACAGTAAACAGTTTTGGCAAAGCTGTCCAAGCAATAATCAGGTTACTGTGAAAGAAACAGCCAATGTTCACAGCAAAGGACTCAGCTCACCATCCCTATTAAGCTCTCCAGATGTAACAGTACGAATGCTTACAGTTGCTTTCAACATTTCAAACCAAGAAACCACTCCCTCATATTCTTAATTACCTCCCACAGCAAGACAGACGGAGATTTGGAGTGTCCATAAATTCTTACTAGTAGAGAAATCATCCCATTAATTTTCTAACATTAACTCTACCAAGCTTATTTTATAAAATTACTAGCCAAACCAGAGGCCAATAATGAGATGATCTATTTGGAAATAATATTTTTCTTGGAGGGAAAAAAGAAACATCATTTTCATCTACAATACCCATAAATCACTTTATTTACAGACTACAGCTCAGGGACTCTGGGCCAGTCTAGTGACAGGATTTCTTTTCTATTTGCACCATGTCAGCATCTGCTCTCTTCATGTGAAAACAGAAAGCTGCCCAAGGACATTATAGCACTTTCACACCCTGAACCACCCACATCCCAAAGAGCCTGCCTAGTTCAGTTAATTACAAGCACACTGTGTTTTGCATTTCCTACCATTTTAGTATTGAAAGTGTTTAGGTGAATATATGGTAACACTGACTGCCAGAGCAGCTCTTGTTCAAACAAACATAAGCCACTTCTTTATTTGAAAAGCTGAAGTCAAATGCTCCAAAGCCCCTTTCAGAAAGTGATCATGTGGCAAAACGATGGGCATACAAGGTGAACACCGGTAAATACAGTCAGAAGCACGTCCTCCTCACCCTAGACATGTTCAATTATACTGTGGTAGACATGGATTTTTAAAGGATTTTCACACGCCTAAGGAGCCAAATCTGGCAGTGATTATTATTTTTTAATGTAAATAAACATTTTACGCCTGTGTATACATAGTGCTGTTAAAGAGAAGCTCTGACCGTGCTGAATTACTGTATCAAGAAACAATTATCTCCAAGGTAAAAAGGTAACAGTCAAGTATGAGAAAAATCACAACAGGAAGAAGAGAAATGATATTCCAGATGAGAGCAAACGACACTGCTTTCAAAGCATGCTAGGGGCTATACAGAGCCCACTTACTGCAGATAAGAATTCAGATTGAATTTTGGAGGTCTAATCTGAAATACAGAGAGTTGCAATATTCCTGGGGGTAGACAGCTCCAGAGAGCACAAGCGTTACAGGAAGAGGCTTCTTTTACCAAATTACCATCACTCTTCCTTGACTTCACGTCTTCTGGTTGCGTATTAAAACAACAATCTTGTATTATCTTAACCTCAGCCTATCATTTTGCCTCCACAGAAGCACAGGCCAGAAAGGGAATTCCAGATTCAAACCTATTCTCTTGCTGGATCATAAAAATCACGTTGTAACTGTAGCACATAAATCGCCACCCACTGGGACCTGATGCAAAACAAGGAAAATCAAAACAAGGAAACCAACCAAACAAGGAAAATCCTTAAACAAAGAAGGAAAATCTTTGAAATCATCAGTCTATCCACTTCAGTGCTATTAATTCATAATGATCTTGATTCTTATAGCTAGTTCTAAATCTTCAACAAAGTACATGTCTTTTTATTTTAAAAATATGACCTGCATTTGAATTTCTGAGTAAGAGCACAGATGTACACAACGCTTTGCATGTTAAATATGTGGCTTTATAGCAGCTTAAATTTCACACGTGCCCATCTTTTCAATGGCAAATCTGTTCTGACATTGCTTATTGTTACAGGATCTAAAAAATACGGAGGCACAGAGAGCGCCTAACATGCGAGTTTTGATAGCAAACAGGCTATCTACGGAGAGGCTCAACAGACAGAGGAGGAAAAAAGAGGCCGATCAGTCATCAGTCAGACTCTTTTTAATCAGGTTGAAACGCTTTGCTGCGAGTAGAGGGGGGTTCAATCTCTCCAATCCACATTCCCATCACTCATGCTGCTTTCTTAATTAGCAGCAAGTGGACAACAGCTGTCAGTAGCCTGGAGGCCAGAAAGTTATCAGCAAAAAGGGGCACGTGTTAAGGAGAGAGACATGGGGGGAGCCACGGAACGGAACGGGTCTCTCAAATACACGAGTGGTCAATGCACGCAAGAGATGAAATGGCACACCAACACATGGCCTTGCACACTGACACTGAGAGGATGCTTTTCCTGCTGGCTTTAGTCTGGTTCTTTTAAAATATGACTAATTGCAATTGAGGGGTTTTTTTTAGTATTCCCATAACAGGAACATTTAAACTGAGAATAGAAGGAAATGGGAAGGCCATCCTAATGTCTCGATGAAAATACATGGGGGTCAGTTCAAAGGCACGGTGTAATAAAGTCTTCAAGATTGTTCCTGAGGTTTTAAGCATGAAAGTTGAAGCACAGGAGAGAGGGGGGAGAAAAGGTGTTTTACTTAAATAGCAGAGAGAAAAACTTCAGCAGATGATACAAACTTAATCAGAGGCAACTAGAACACATAACCTCAAACAGCACGGAAGAATTCTACGCAGTCATTATTTGTGTATTAAATCCTACGAGCCCAAGTCAATGGTTATGACTTATTCCACCACATATTAGACTAATGTGGATCAGAAATAAATTCCTGTCCTAAAGACGTGGTCAAGCCATGTGCTTATCTGACAACACAACTCCCTGACTCTCTGGATGATCACAAGTCTCCGATTGATCATGAAATAAAATAATTGCTTCCCTGCTGGATGTACTGATTACTGTTATTTGTGGCTATGGGAGAACTCAGTGCAACTCTAAGTAATAAATGTATTATTAAAGTTTCCCACTGCCCATTTGTTAATGAAAAACTGCCATCACCCTAACTTCAGCTTTTTCAAAAAAGCCAGGCTTCTTTCAAATTTGGCTTTAATCTACACAGAAAGCATAGATGTGGAGCAGTTTTCTGAGGCCTGTCTGGCAGGCTGCAGTTCTGCTGGTTCTAAATATATAGCAGCTTTCTGAGCTTGAATCTACACAAGGGGAGCTGGGCTGAAGATGGAAGCGTTTCCCCAAGCTGCCAGTAGACTAGCAACACATCTAAAAACCCTCATCAAATTAAGTGTTTAATTACAACTCAGACTTTAAGACTCTGGAAATTAGGATAATCTTCTGGGAAATTTATTAGTCTCCCACAAAAGAAATTGCAACATACAAGCCGAAAAAGCACAGGACTTGGGAGACTGTTAGTCCATCAAATCACACCTTGTACTAGATTCCTCATCCTAATTCCCAGGGAACAGGAGGCGAGATCCACAACTTCGTTTCAGATCCTTGAGCCTCTGTGAATGATTAGGATCAACACAACCAGGAGGCTAAAGCATGAGCAGTACTCTCATGTAAGAAGCTGAGAAATGTTGGTTGAGAAGAGTTGATGGAAAGCTACCAGTGCATGGACCTTCTCACACTTCACTTGATGAACGTACCAGAGGCAGGGCCACAGAGGGCACTGCCTGGAGAAGGTCTCAACATAGCCATTTGCACAGTTACCTAAATTTTGCCAGCAAATCATGGCTACAGCCTTGCCGGCCTGCTCTGTTCCTCTAGGTGGCATGCTCTGTGCACACAACATTACCTGCACCCTCTCACAAATGGAGAGGCACCACCACTATGCAAGACTATGTCTTCCGCTCCCACTACCTCCTGAAATCTCAAACACGAACTAACAACCCGCTCACTGGCTATACAGCCCCGGTGGTAAACTGAAAAGCCCACAGAAGCTTATGGAAAAGCAGACATCATAAGATCAAACCAACAAGTTAAATCATACCAGTAAATGAAACAAGGGCAGGAGCTGTACTCTGTATTCTCACGGCACTTTCCATCACCCCTCATCATGAAGTCAAAAGTACAGCATAAATGCTTGCATAAAGCTCTAAAAATGTAAAGCTCTAGATAAAGACTAAGTATGACACATTTTCCTTTTTGATTCATGAAATTACAGCATCAAGGGAAACTGAATCTTGTTCTCAAAATAAGCTGGAACGTCCCACGTTCCCCATCGCTACCACCCTCATGAGCCACGGCCTGAGGACCACATTCAGCAGCAAACCAAGCTCTACTGCTTGGGCAAGATGTGTATGTTTGTTCCTTTGCTGTGACATACGTACCACTATTTGCTGGCACATCCTTACACATCTCCAGGACAACCCTGCTGAATCAGAACCTTGTGACACAGGCTCTTAGACAGAACGCACTACAAGCAACATGAGTGCACGCATGAAAAAAATGGTAAACTAAGAGAAACAAAGGGCAGCGAGAGGTGATAAAGAAGAAATCATATCCTGGTATCAAAGACAACAAGCAACAACACCAAATACAGAGTTCAAACGTAGAAGGAAAAGAGGTAACTGAACCTGGGTTGGAAGTATCTCAGAAGCTGAGCTAGGAAACTATCACAGTGGGTTCACTTGTGTCATACGTCAGCTATAGGTGAGGGGGTTTTCCCCTTCAGCAGCTTATCTCTGCATACTCAGCTTCCAGCCAGGTTCATATTCGGAGCACAGCACTTCTTGCATACTCCTTTTTTTTTTTTTCTTGTGAGCCAAAGGTCAGCAGATCTGCTAGAGCCACCTGTACTCAGGAAGAGCCCACTGGAGCCCAGCACCTCCTCCACTGCCTGCAGCTGGCACTGATCAGAGGGTTTTGGAGCAAAATAATAATTTCTTTTTCCAGAAATTGTTAACTACAGAAATTCACTGAAATGTCATTAATTCAAAGCAAATTTTTTGGTGGAAAGCTATGGAAATATATTTATCAGTCTTGACAAAAGTCAGCTCTGTGATTAAAAACAGACTGTAACAAAAAGTCCCAACGCGCTGATTAGGGACCTCAGGACCGGGAGCTGACGGCATTTCAAGTGTGTGCTCTGTCTAATACGGGCCTTGGTAGAAACCCAGTCTAAGCAACACTGGTGGCACAATGCTAGGAAATGCTAAAAGCCGCAGAGCCAGCTGAGATGCCTACTTACAGAGCCAGAACCTGCTACATCAACTCAACATGGTATAAATCAAATAAATTTGTACCCTGGAGCAAGAGTTTGGGGAGTGTCCAGACAAGCCTTTAAAAATATTAACTAGCCTGAAGTTAAAATACCTCTCTGTAAACTATCCTACAGATTTTGATACCTTAAGAACCAGAAAGTTTTTCCAATGTAAAATTCTAAGCAACTGAAAATATGAAAGCAGTTCTTGATACAGCTTAGCCACACTTTGGTGCCAATCATTTAAGCTTGCGCTGCTTTCTACTGATATTAAGGCTTTCACAAGATTTTTCATATGGCTTACTCATAATGAACAGCTGCTCTGGCAACTGCTGGAGTCAGCATGTACTTCCTGCCTTGAAAAAAGTCATCAATATATCTCAGTACAGAAAATCATACTCTCTTTAAAACAATTCATGATAGGGTTTAGATATCAACTGGCCACATGCCACCGACACTCCCTTAAACAATGGTTACACCCTCTATACAGCTAAAAATGAAATAGCTGAAAGGGAAGACGTTTTGTACAAGTTCCCAGGGTAAAACACATCTAAGAAGCACTGGTCTGGGGCTGACATTGTTCTACTAAAAGAATAAATATCTGAGTCCAAACTGTATTTCCTTCACCACCTTCCTAGCCTCGCACAAGAAGAAAATCCATCCGAGCCTTCCTTTTACACTTCTGGTGCGCTCTAACAGAGCAAAATCCCAGCCTTTTCTAAAACTGTTAAATAAATTAGAAGTGCTGCGGATTATGATTTACCCTTTTGTTAACATCGCTCGTAGCACCAGTGAGACTGCCAGCTGAGAAGAGGTCTGAAACTCTTTCCATGTTGACTTTACGCTGAATTCAAATGTTGAGTGATCTGCCTGTACAGCGAGTCCTCAACCACAGAGAACCCCTCGTGTAGCAATGCCACTTACAATGCCACCACAGTGGGACAGGCTGTCAGGACAAACACCATTGTATTAATTGCATCTGTTGATTAACCAGCCCAAGAACAGCCTTGTTTCAATCATAGGCTTTATAAGACAGTACTGAAATGTTACTGTAAGTGTTGAGATGGATGAGTCAACAGATAAAATACAAAAGCATTTGTAAGGAGTCTCTCACTGGAGTAATTTGATAAGCTGCACTGCTACACAAAATGATGGTCTTTATTGACATAGCTTGCTCATACAGTCCTTAACTTGGTTTTATGTTTCAGTCTTGTTTTTTGCAAGCTTTCCAGGCAGAGCTAGGCAAACACACATGTACTGTTACCTTTGCAAAGGTGAAAGACGGGTAAAGACAAGTAAACCAAGCTGAAAATAATTGAAAAAGTCGTATTAGATGCTAATCCTCACTTCGGGAGTTTACAATGGCTCTTCTCTGTATTTTGGAAGCTTTCCTTGACCTTGCGGAGTGAAACCCCTTTCAAACCACCAGGTAAATATAACACTGGGGGCTTGGGGGCCAGACCAATGCAGGAAGCACTGGCCACACACCTCCAGCAAGCCTCTCCTCCCATTCTTACTCAGCTGAAATGATCGCTGCAATGCCATGTAAGGTCAGCAGATTTAGGTTACTGGAAGAATGACATTTTAAACCTGCTGTCTCTCTCATCCAAAACCATCTGCAATTCATCTTTTCAGGCTGAGATTATTCACTCTGGGGGAATTATCCACTAATCAGTTTTAATCTCCAAACTAGGTCCTCACAGTTGCAGCTAGTCAAGAGCTCAGTCTGGTGGAGATCTGGTTCCCTCTGCTCCTGCCGGAGGCCACGGTAATACAGAACAGTCTCCCACGGGCTTTAAAATACATTTGATGGCAACTCCATGACAACAGGCAGGTCTACGCTAAGGAAACTGGCACCAATTTAGCAGCCAACTCTGCCAGCGAAGGAACAGAGGCACTAAGCAAGGCTTCAAGTTATAAATCGCCTTCACTGGGCTGGGCCTTAGTTCTTTACTTCTTCCTGCAGAGGGAACTGCTCCATGTGGTTTTGCCCCACCATGATTTTCTGGGGTAGGATAAAAACTAATCAAAACCAGAATGCACAACAGGAAAAGGAGATAAGGACTCCAGTATTCCCCCCAAAATACATGTGCACAGAAAGAGGTCAGCACTGACTTTTGGCTCTTAAGCACACTTGCTCACTAGCCTGGCTGACATTCTGTTCAATATTTGTCACAGTCAAGCGTGAAACTCAAGAGAAGCGTGTGGTTAAGTGAGTCAGTACCCTGGGTTCTGCAAGTCCTTCTCCCCTGCTTATTATAGCTGATCCTTTTGCTACAGCCCTGCCCGGTTCCAGCAAAGCATTTCATAACAACTGCTCATCTGCTATAAAAACAGTTCATTCACTCGCCCATACTACGTACCAGCATGAAATTCATTTATATCTCCATCTCTCAGAGCAGACAGCTCTGTCCTGCAGGGGCTTCAGAGTAAGGTGTGCCCTTCACTTGCAAATATGATGCAAATAAAACCCAAAATCCAGACACAGAATGCCTCCTGCATTCACCCAGAAGCCAAGGCAATTACTGCAAAACTTGCAGTTTGCATCAGTAAACACAGCAACATAATAATTTTCGTTTACCTAATTTTCAATTTTGAGGGCCTATGCAAAACCAAAAACCAAACCAAACCAAACTCACCTGGATTTCTCCTGACAAGCACATTGTTGAACTGGTCAAAAATCCTATTTTACCCCCTGCAAAAGAGAAATTCTGGAGATTCTTCTGTTGGTATGATTCAGGATAAAGGGCTGTCTACAGCTGTACAAGTAAGAATGTTTTGGGAAAGAGAGATGTTTTTAATTCCCTCCAGTCCATTTAATAAAATCTAAACATCATAGCTTAAAATAATCCTGACTGACAAAGCAGGCCTTCCTATCCAATACAGTATAACAATGTACTGTATCAAAACTATTCTCTACCCTCTCCTTGGGTAGAGGATAGAGGTAGCAGAGATGGAGAAAAAGAAACCATTTACACAGAAGAGCAGAAACCTCTCTACCCAGACCCATTTGTTTTACTCTGCAAGTATTGACAGATGAGTAATGAAAACTCTGCTGCAGACACAGGCTCCTCTTCAAGGCAGCATCAGTTAATAAACCACAACCACAGCTGCAAAAATATTAAGGAATTTAACTAAATGACTCCTTCAAGGGCACAGGATTGCAGGAGGAGCCAGTTTTTGTGCTTTGTTATCATCCCAAAGGTTAAGATCGTAGTGTGCAGCACCAACACAAACCAGTGTTACTTTTCTGGATGTAAGAGCTTTGAATAACAATTTCGTTAAATGTATCCTACTGAGTACTAGTATTTTTAGCATGCTTTTTTTCTCCATTATAATATTTGAAACTTAGTACACCATGTTGCCAAAGCTTTTAGATGTGAAGTACCTCATCTGAGAAGTATTAAATGATAAAAATGAACGAAAATAATAGCAATACCAAAACCCACAGCCTGTTAACTCTCCCCACAGAACAAGCCACAGCACTGGTGACATTGCCAAGAATGGTGTTTTGCACGAGTTACCGACTTTGGATGCCAGACGCAGATCAGGACCTTGATCAACAGCCATGTTAACAGCACATGCACCCTGGGAATGATTTCAGAACCAGTTATGCTTTCACTTGATGGGGGAATATTTTTTTGGATATTGCCAGTGGAGCTCCAACGGACTGGATGACCAACAGCTGTAACCTTAGATGCTATTATTTATACCAGCCCCAAATACTTACAACTTCAGAAGTTTCAAAACAGTGATGTAAGCGATCAACAACCTTTCAACACCATTTTTGTTGTTACTAACAGTCTTACACACCTTGTTGCCAGAGACTTTCAGGATTTATAGACAAACTCATTTGCCCAGCTGCCACAAACAATCCCTCAGATGTTTCCTTTGTTTTGCCTTCTCTGTCAGGTTAACTTCAGCCGGAACAAAAAATGTAAAATACAAATTCAGGTGGTAAACCTGAAAACAGATAACTACAGTCAACTGCCAGGTAAGCATTTTTTCCTTACGCATATAGTAAAAACCCACAACAACTCCAGCAACCCCAGGCAACGACGCTGGTTGTGCCAATGTCTGGTCTGAACGATGGTTTTGATCCCTTGAACCTTGGCGCTCCCCAGGCTGCCAGCCAAATGGAAGCTCAGAGCTCTCCTGTGTATCACTTGCGGTATACCTGATGTCTCCAGGGAGCCCTAAAAGTATTACAGTGAAATGTACACCTCAGATTTGAGGTCTAATGAACAAGGCTGTAATTCAGGGTAAAACCTAAGAGTAAGAACTGCCAATGCATATTTAAAGAATTTATACAAGTGCTTTCACCCAAGACAGACAGAAGCAAAACCATCTTTGTTTAAAGACTACCTAGAAATATACAGTCAGTCACGAGAAGCAAATTCTCTCTTTGCATGCTTTTTAAGGGTTTATTTGCTCTGCTGTTTTTACCAGGATACTTTGGCTTTTAAGAGCAACCCACCCCTCACTGCCCTCGATTGGCTCCTCTGAGCTGTCCCCAGAAGACACACATACTTGCTTTTTTCCAGAGGATTTTGCTCCTCAGCATTCCCTGTTCCAGGCCAACCAGTTCACAATTCAAGTAGTCTTTTTTTATCAGTGTTTTTACCTTTCAGCCTGACGCCAAGTCATCAGCTGATGGAACGCAATACCTCATGTCTCCCTGGGCTGTGCAGCACAAGGGAAAGCAAAGAAATTCAACTTTAAAAGGTCTAGCGTCTGTTTCTTCTTTGGGAACTAACAGCAAATTAGATAAAAAATTCTGCCAGCTCACAGACCTGCCACTAGCAACGGGGTTAATATTAAGTGAGCTCTTGCAGGCATCCCCTTTGTGGTACATAAGGTTCTTTCACTAGTTCTCAGCAGTGACTTGGACATGAGGTGGGATTTTGTTGGAGGCAAGGAGCCTTCTAACCCTGGTTTTGTCGCTGGAGAGTCAGGCGGTCTGAGGGGTGAACACCACCGCCAAACAGCACATTTGCTTTAGTGCTGCAAGGAACAGCCATGCCAAAGCAAGGATGGCAGTGAAAAAAAGGTCTTCCGCAGCTCTGCCTCAAGCACAGATGCAGCAAGCCGTTTGCTAAATCAATGCATTCAGCTTCACATAACAACAGTTCAAGCAATACCTAAAATCTCTTCGAACAGCTTTCCAACAGGACAAAAACCTGCCTGAGGCTGGGACCCATCTCCCCCAAACGTAGCTGGGTGAACGTTAGGTGTTAGGGTCTACGCTAGTCAGTCACCACAGGCTTTTCCTATTGTCTCTGCTGAAAGACGAGCATTTCCAAACCAATATAACCAGTATTAAATCCTTTTGACAACTGCTGGAATCCATGAGGGACTAGAAATTATTAGAACAAAAATTATATGTAAATAAAGAATATATTACATTTTCTATATGCAAAATTGTATCTATTTCAGTATAGGTGCAATTTTGACCCAGCTTCACAAAATTGACTAATTCTGGGCAAGGATATTCTCAAATCACCATAAATCTCTCTTTTATGAATTTATCTTACCTTGGTAGATTGAGAGGCAAAAGCTTAAATGACACCATCAGTTTTTAACTAACACAAGTGGGCTGGTGAAGAAATGAAGTTTCTAGGCAATAAAGGATTTATATCTGTTCATTCTTAGATCCTGCCCATACGTGAAGGCTGTTGCATCAATTAATCCAGTTGAGGTTAAACTAGTGTAGCTCACTGCACTTTTTTCTCATATTTTTTCAAAATACAGTCAGATTTATCTCACGTCTGTGAATTTTACAGTGCAGGATAAACTAATGAGACAAGTTTAGACAAAATGCCTATGCAACTGAATAAGCACAAGATCGTAACCTTAGTTAAATCATCAAACAGCAAACATTACCCAGGTCTTATTTCAAAAGTCATCTTCTATGAGCAGTAAAACTAGTGAAACACTATCTAATCCGCTTCCAACAGAAGAAAACTAGCTTCCTCACGTCTCCCTTGGCACCCCCTCTGTAGAAGCAGCACCATGTGTGTTAGCAATTCTGAAATGACACACGTACTAGTTGACACTGGATTGCCAAACAAAGTATGGGACAGCTCCATCTTCCCTTTTGCCGTAACGCAGGCGCTATTTTGGTGCCTCTGTTTTACTCAGTCTTCTCCAGAAAACATGCAGAAATTTAAACACATTTTAGCATTGATTCCTCTCCAAAGGTTGACTGAAATTGGCCAATAGGTCAAGAGTTCTAGCAGAGGATGGATGAGCCATCACTATTTCCTTATGAAAAGATGCTACAGATTAAGTAAGAGAGGTACTGACATAAGAATCAAGCTTAGTTCCGAGCAGGCACACCAAGTTATGCATCAGGACTCAGTGGGTCTTTAAAGGGATGCTGTACAGCTGAACATCACAAAAATGGCCATATTTGAGAGAGCCAGCTCACTGTAAACAATGTACTTTATCATTCCCTATATTAACTAAAACATGTTAACAGGGTGGTTCTACAGCTTTCACAAATGTTTCTCCTGTAAACTACAACAGACCAGGCTGACAGAGCAAGAGACAGAAGTGCCACCACTTCCAGTGACAAAAAGCGAACAGCTATTCACAGAGCAAACAGAAAAACTAAGCTGAAAACAAGAGAAATTTGCCACCTCAGTTTCTGTCAGGTACATTCTCCCAGATATTGCTCATACAGAGAAAAGATTTTTTTTTTAAAAAAGTCATGTGACTTTCAGATGCATAATGGTTTTGGGTACTGCAAATTTCTCCCATATAGTAGCTCTGGCGAAGCAATTCCAAGCAGTAAAAGAGTAAACTCAACCCCTGCACCACTCTTACCATGCTCCATCAAAAATCTGGCATCAGACTTAACATATGATTTCACGTGACCTTTGCAAGGATACTTATACAGACAAACCACCTCCTCCGCGAGCCAATACACTAAATTTTCTGTAAGTCTCTGTAAATTCATAGATGAGCTCTACTAAACCTATTGATAGACCTCCCTAGCTCCTTAAACCTATTATTCTTGGATATAACTCAGTTTAAAGCTTCTTCTAATTAGAAAAGCAGAAAACAGACACTTAAAAAAATTACTATGGAAAAAATATATCCAAACAGGGATATTTAATTTCTTCGTATATCAAAGTTGCAGCATATATCACTCCCAACAATGAAATGCAAGACTTAACTGTTAAGCAAAACATGGATGGGAACCATCCGCACTTTATCTCCCAACACTCAAATTGACAAACTTAAGGTAATACAGCTAGAGCACAAAATGAAAGGATAATCTATCACCCAAGGAAAATCGTGTTTTAAAGAGTATTGCCCTGCTAACTGAAGCCCACTGTCAGACAGATTCACTGAGCACTGCTATCTAGAATTGATTGGAATGTACTATACAACCAGAACTAAAATATTGATTTCCCTGGGTGCCCTTCATTACATGATGTTTGGTTCGTAAAGGAAACTTTCTAAATATGGAACTAATTCCTGAAGCTACTTCACCAGCTCTTGGGCAGTATGGATAGGCCAGATTGGTAGACTGGGAAGCACAATAAAAACATCAAAAGGCAGGGGATAGAACAAGTCATGCTGTACGTTGTGAACACACTCCTTTTGCTCCCATTTTAATTATTAAAGACTACCCGCAAACTACAGTTTAACAGATGCAGAACTACATAGTCAGTCTCTTGGTAAAATCTGATGAAGGTTTAATCAACCAACCAAGCTGCTGCACCCACTTAGTCCAGCTTTACCAGCTATGGGTAACTTTGATTTTAACCTCTACTGATTTTTTTTCCTTTCTTTCCAGAAGTCTAAAAAGAAAATTCTCATCTATTTTCTTTCAAAACCCAAGATTTTTGTACATGTGAGGGATGAAATTAAAGATCTTGTTTAGAATATAAATGGGACTGCTTCAGTGAATATGTTAAGTTCGCAACAAAGGGCATCCCCACAGGAAGCCTTCAGAGAGAAAGAATGAGAGCATGCGAGTGCCAGCAAGCGTTAACCTTCCTCCCTCAGCAGAATGAATTAATATTTCTTTAGAGGCACTCATGGCCACACCAAGATGTTAACTTGAATCACGAAATGCACAGTATTTTCATGATAGCAGAAAAGCTCTACACAAAGCAGCGGAGATCATCACCCAGGTAAAGTAATATAATGCAAATCATGCATTTGCTTAATTCAAAGAGCCTCAGCCCCATAATTAAGAAATCTCCGGGTGCCATCCATGCTCAGTCGACCCTCTCAGTGGCGTAAAAGGGGAACCAAAAGAAAGAAACATGAAACCAAAGTGCTAGCCAACGCTTAGAAAATCCACATAGCTCTCGGCAATTCTCAAGTCTTTTAGATTACTCTCCTAAATATGGTAAAATAGAAAGCAAGTGTAGGAGAACCGATTCTCCCAAATACTGTCAATATCTTATCACCCTCAACACTAAGTGAACGCTCTGATACAGACCATCTTATTCTTAATACTTGTTTCTGTTCACTTCTTCCTTGCTTTCAACATGAAAACATTATCTTACAAACTCCACAGAACGTGAGCTATGGTAGCAACTAAAACAGCAAACGGATTTCACATCAAAAGACTGTTTCAAAGCTGAAGAGCTTTAACTGAAATATGAAATGCAAATAAACACAGTATATATAAAAATAAAAAAAAATGCAAAATAAAAATAATCTCATCCATCGACTTTCTCAGGTTACTTCACAGAATACGTGGGGACATCATTTCTCCTTCACATAGATAAAATTGTTTGCTCTATCAGTATCAACATCACGCACCACAAGAAGAGATCGGAGATGTATTTTTAAGGAGGGATGCTACAGGTCAGGTAATACAGCTGCAAATTTGTCAGGCTGCAGTAACGTGAATAGCAGAATTGCAGAACATTCTTTTGGCAGCACGTCCCAACCTGCAGGATTCCTGCAGCTTTTCCGGATGGCTGAAATTCATCTTATTTCTCTTTGCCTTGGAACAGACTTCCGTGAAAGCTGCCGGGAGCCTCCCCCTTGCCTACTTTCCCTTTTTGTCATCAGTCTGCCCTTTTCCTATCTGCTCTACTTGCACGCTACTTAGCCCACCATTGCCTCCTCTTCTAACATCTGTGGGTTGGGCATCCTCTCACTTCTTTTCTGGTCTTCCCAACCATTCCATCAGCTTCTCCAATTGTGTCCCTTTTTCCTTCTCTGGCCACCTTTTCATACACCTCACAGTTCTGGGGCTGCAAATTCAAACTTGCAAAGGTGAATAAATCTAGTTTTCCTCCTCTAATCTCTACTAAAGCACTGAAAATGACACACTCCATTACTATCCCCTCATCCCATTATGTTCTACAGCATTTCTCAGCTGAACACCATGAAAGCCAAGCTTTGGTTATTTAGACAAAATTGACAAGTAACAAAGCCAATATTCTTGCAACAGCTAGGTGATTTTAATACTCCTTCCATGTCGCTTCCGTGACAATGGCTGAATCCTAGTGTTAATAAAGAAAAAAAGACAGATGTAACACCAAAGAATTTCCCAAATATTCAGACACTTACAGCACAATAAGTTTTAATTAATTGAATCACATATTTGAGAGGCTGAAGGATCCCTCTCCACGCGCAGGTTCTTGTCCAGATAAGGTAAAGTCGCCACAGGAAGAATAAAGGCTGGAAGGATTCATTTCAGTGCTAAGCAACAGGACACAGAGATCAACAGCTCTGCAAAGTGGCAGAAGACCCCAAAACTCCAGATCTCTAATTTCAGCAGAAAAATGTTGGGATGGAAAATGGAACAAGTTATATCTTCTGCACGTATCCAAACTATGCAAAATGACAGGTGTGGTGAGCAGGAGAGAGGAAGGCGGCTATTAAATCATCTTACTTGTAGGTCTGACATGTCATTTGTTGTTTCCAATATACTACATAGTTTCTGAAGCAAGCCTAGCACGAAGACAGGAGATGCTATCTATCGTCTTACCTCTGCTGGGGTACAAGGATCTTCCAAATTTGATGCTATGGCAACAAACAATCCCAGCTACCACCTCTCAGTAGCTCAGCTGAGAACTACCTAGACATCTCCTGTAACGCACATAATGACCGAGTGCTTGAATCAAATCTGATCAGCCATCAAATGCCTCTGCCAAGGAAAGGTGTAACATCTCTCTAGTTTCTTTAAAATGAATTCTAGAAAGTTAACACTTCATGTTGCTCCACCTGCAATTAAAATGCTGTAAGCTTCCGAATCAAATGCTCTCCTTTCAAAAGAATTCGTAAGGCAACAGCAAGGTTCATTTTGCCAATTGTGTCCACAGGCTTTCAACTTTGGAATAAATAAGGTGTTAATGTATTTTTTTTTTCCTAAAAGACCCACATTATTTGCATCAGCATCTATCTGCATCTATAGATAGAACTATTCAGATATCAGCTGAGGTGTCAACTACAATTCAAAACTTGCAAAATGATGAACAAAACCCTAAGGAAACATGAAAAAGTAGTTACAGGTTGATTCCCTTCCCTATAAACAAATACCCAGGTTTCTTCCACTCATGCAATATATTGCAACAAGCCATGCTAACAGCCTACAAGTCCCTTAAAAACAGGAAATACTCTCTGCAAGTGAGGCAACAGACCTAGATGAGGGACATTTGACTGACAGCGAACTTCCACTCATCTCTCTGCTTGCCAGGAGGTTAGCAAGAGCCAGTAAGAGTTACCACCACATAAAAATCACACCAATAGATATATTTAGTCATTGCGGTTCAAGGAAAACGACTGCTTGCACTGAAAATAAATTTAGCAATTGTTTCCAGTTTCTGCTTTTTCACTGACTAAGGCACAACCCAGCTGCTTCACATTCCAGTAGGCTTCAGCTGTCTTTTTTTCTCCCTTCTTTGTCCACTTCCTTCTTACAACTGCTATGACCATCTCAATCTTGCAGCAGTTATCCCACAGGCTACATTTCTGAACACTCCGGTCTTGAAGCTATGCAACGGAACACCTGTCAAGCCTACGATGACTTATAAAAAAATGCAAAATTCTGCTCTTCGTGCCACTTTGCAGGAAACACTAAATAATGCTCATCTTGTGCCTGCATTTTGCCTCTACACAAAACCAGACTGAATTGTTGATGCTTTTTAAACAAGTTACGATAGAACATACATGCAATGTCACTATCCCAGTAGCATGCAGCAATGAATGCAGTAGGTGCTAAAAGCCCAAGTAAAGAAGAATTGGAACTGAATTGCCTTTAGGGTTGTGAGGTGAGTCTTTAGAACAGAGTTTAATTGTCAGATCCCTGGACAAGACATTTCAGAGACAGTTTTTACTTTGTTTGAAAACCTCCAGTAGAGCAGCACTTATACTGGTCACCTGCAAAACTTCTAATTTGAAAGCCCTCACACTGAAAAGCACGGTACAGCGGTGAATACACATCTCAACCGAGAAAGAGTTCTCCCTAGTAACTCACCTAAGCATAACTTAAGACAAAGGGAAACTGCATAAAACTCTACAGGTGTAAAAAATATGCAGGATGATTTCCATAGAATGATCCAAGAGATGATGACAGTTCAAAATATATCCTCCCCAAAAATGAGATCCCCAGGAAACTTCACATTAATAGAAAAACATGTGTCTGATGCACAATTCAGAATCACGTAACTTGGCATGGAGGACACTGGACAAACATTAATTCCGATAAAATGGGAATAATCTGGCCTCCTGAATTGTTTCTTCTGTTTTGCCATTTTCCTTAAGGACAGAGTTCTCCTGGGATTACCTGTAGATGTTTATACCACCAATACTACAGGATGAGACTTCAGAGGTAAATTTGTTTATCAGGCAAATGTTTATGAGTAAAAAGTGAAGACAACAGCGTTTTCAGTCTGCATGGAATAAATATATTCAGTTGAGTCCTGAGCAGAATAGAGATAACTGACTGCACTCCAGGTAGCTAACACTTGAAACAGTTATCTCAAACAACCTTTAGCAGACAGCTATTTAAAAAGCAAGCTTACAAGGGATATGAAAACGCTGCAAGAAATTACAAGATTAAGATTGAAAACATCAAGTAGAATAAATCTTCAAAGTATGGCACCCATATGTTCTTTGGTTTTAATAAAGGGCATTCTTGAACAGACCTGCTTCATGGAAGACCTTTTGTTTTAGACCTGATGGTGTCTAACGGCTCCCTTATTGTCCCTGAACGATGCAGAATAGTTCAATTCCCTGGAGCACCTAATCCATCAGGTAAATAAATACAGGAACTCACACATTGCCATGGTAACAGGAAACCCAGGCAGAACCCGCGACCTTCTCCACTCTTTCTTGACATCCCTATTTTGGATTTTAGATCAAAACTGTAAGACTAACTAGCATGAGAGCAAAAATTTTCTGAAAGTGAAGACAAAGAGTCACAGTTCTAGAGTAAAAAAACACCAACACTGGATGTCATTCCTTCTCTTCAAGTCTATGCCTGTCCTGCTTTGAAAAAGTATTTGGAAGTCTTCTGGCTGGAGCGAACAAAACAGGGGGTCTTATACTAGTGAAAACAAAATACACCGTCTTATTCTTTATTTACCAGATGGCTCCTCTTCACTCCAAAGCAGTGCTCTGAATTGCTCTACAGTGACCCTTCTGTTGATTAAACAACAGTACTGAGAGGCTCCGGAGGGAGCCTTGTCCGCTCTTCCTTGGTTGACAGTATGGTAGCTGTTATCTCTAATCATTTATTATTGTTTTTTATGAAGTGTCAACAAGGTGTTTCATTTAAGGACCCAGGGAGCAGATGTATGCAAGACCTCTAGGGATCTCACCCTATAAGGTAACACTTTTTTTTTCCCCAGCAGCCTGACTAGGCAGACCTAAGAGTTCAAACCAAAGCCCAAGCTCATTCCAAGGTCTGTCAGGATGGCTTGTCATCAGGCAATACCCTATTTTATTTACAGCATAATGGGGTTTGCATGTATTTCCGTTCCCATTAGAACAAAACAAATTCAAATGTACACAAATACGCAGACCTTAGACCTCACCGCATTTGTCATGACTCTGCACCCTTTGTTCTGCTACCGTATATATTTTGACAAATACTATCCCAGAATTATTGCGGTATTACAGACTATGTTTATTTGGTGATGCTGTTAACCACACTGTGTCAATCAGAAGTTCAAATACTCAGAAACAAGTGATCAAGACTGTACTGCACTGGAACAGCTGGCTTCTAGCCCTCCTTCCCTCCCTGCCCCCGTCTCTTCTCCTCCAGTTTACATTTGGACTAGATTTTATTTTTTTTAAACACCCTTCCTAAAGAAACGAAGGTAAAAGCAGTTGAAAGAGGACAGTCTCCCAGATTTACAGTTTCTGTCATTCAGCAAATCATCACTACGATACACGCCCACTAGAAAGAATGCCTCTGCATCAAGGCTTCACCCATTGCATCTTCAAAACTGTACAGTTATACAGCACTGACCTGGGGATGTATCCTGCATGATGTCTTGAGTTCTTCAATGGGAGTTCAGTGTGTTGCAAGGCCGGGTCTCTAGGTTGCGCAGCGTATGCTTTTTGTATGGTATTTTTGGCCTTTCTGTTCTATTGTTTATGGAACCGCGCTGCGTTTGTGTGTGTCTACAGAGTCATCTTCCCGCGTTTGAACTCTTCACGCTGCTTCGCTGGTGTGGAGTTATATTTACTATTCTCACAGGGTTATTTACTGCACGCGAATAAACAAAATGTGATCACTTATTTATACATCTGTAATTACTGTCTACAGCACTATCAGCATTTACTAAAATCCCAAGCCAAATTCACCTCTAGCATAAACAAGTGGCAATTATTTTAGAGTTGGCCCCACATCTGTATATGCTGCTAGCACCTTCCTTACTCAGTTACCCGCTTCCCGGACAAACAGTTGCAGCGATACACCAGTAAGCATTGAAAAGACATAGCCAGAATCTCAAAGCAAAGCGTTATGTTGCGATACTGTGTAAGGGATCGTGCACCAGATTAACCTATGATATTTCTGGAATAACATTTGTCCCATGATGCGATGCACACTTGTTAGACAGTAACTCAGCGCTAAGAGCTGGAAACATGCCTACATACTGCACTGAAAGCCGGCTGCCAGGCAGCCAGTCTGCTTCTCCCTGGAGGCTGCTCCAGAACCCATGTCACGGGAGAACAGATCTGTATACAGCGCAGCACAGAAGCCAGAACAAACCGGGATGGAATGATCAAACCCAGAAAGCACTGCTGCCAACTTGACTCCTTTGAAACAGGAATCTTTCCTCAATCGGTGGCCACTGTCCTGGAAAGCCTGAATGCATCCCGACTCAGAGTGCTACCCTGTGCTCCCCAGTAGGGAACTGCCTAGCTTCTTACAACGAAAACCACAAAAACAGCGTTGATTTTTCCCTGCTAATGAAAGGCAACATAATTAAACTAACTTCACTGCTTGATTTGCAAAGCACTAACTGAATCTTAAACGTCCTACTCCCGCTACACGGCAAAACAGGGGCAATTCAAGCATCTAAAGTGACAACTGAGAACCAGACACGACTCCAGAAGCACAGAGAGACAATATGATCTGTGCTCGAGCGATTCCTGGTGAAAGCAGCTCCCCCGGCTCTGGCTCCAGGTGAGCACCCCAGGCAGAGGGGAGAGCTTGGCAGGAGCAGGGAAAACGGAGCACGTTCCCTCTGACATTTGCCCGCGGCCTCATCTGTCCCGGTCCTGCCCAAACGCCAGAAGAGGAAAGTTGGAGAAGTTGTAATTCATCGATGCGTGTAGGCCCCAAAGCGTTGCAGCGCCCCGGCTTTGCTGATGCTTCGCTACAGGGGAAGAACGGCTGGGGTGCGGGCAAATAGATTAAAAATAAAAATAAAATTAAAAAAAAGGGAGGGGAGGGGAGCCGCTGGAGCAGGAGGAAAAAGCGGAGGAAGAGACAAAAAGCCCGAGCCAGCCGGCGGCCGGGCAGCGCAGGAGCGGCCGCGGGCAGCGCGGAGCCCCGGGCACAGCATCCCCCCGCCGCGCCTTCGGCCGCGCCGCCTGACAGGAGCCCCGCGCCGGCCCGGGCCGCCTCCCGCCCGCCGCGGGGGCCCTGCCCGCCGCCCCCGGCCCCGCCGGGCCACGCCAGGCCCCGGCCGGCAGCTCCGGCACAGCCCCGGCGGGCCGCGGTGGCGGCGGGGCGGCGCTGAGAGGCGGGCGGCGAGCGCGGCCGCCCCGCCGGGCTCCCCCCGGCCTCCCGGCCCCGCTCACCTGCTTTCTCGATCTTGCCGGACATGTCGGAGCCGGGCTGAGGCGCTCGGGGCCCGGCCGCACAGGTAGGCGGCTGCGAGCGGCCGCGGCGCGGAGCTGCCAGCCGCCGCCGCCTGCTGCCGGGCCGGCCGGCCGCGATCCGCGAGAGGCGCTGCGGCGGCGGCCTGTGGGGCTCGGCGGCGGCGGCGGCGGCGCCGGCAGCGCCCGCCCCCCTGCCCGCTCCGTGCGCTGCGCTGCGCTCCGCCGCGCCGGGCCGCGAGGGGAAGAGGCGGCCCGGGGCTCCCGCCGCACACGCACACGCGCCGCCCCGGGCCGCAGCGCCGCCTGCCGGCCGCGCCGGGCACCCGCCGCCACAGCCCGCCGGGCGGGGCCGGCAGCGGGCGGGCAGGGCGGCGGGCGGCGCCCCGGGCGGCGGGCAGGGACCCCCGGGGCGCCGGCAGGGGCCGCCGGTTTCCTGAGGGAAACCCTCGGCCTGGCCCCCGGAGCGGGGCCCGGGAAGCCGCGCGGCCCCGAGCGGCGGTGGCGGGGACGCTCGGCACCGGCTGCGGGCCCAGCCCCTGGGCCCGGGGCCTGCAGCGAGGGGCTGGGGGCGGCCCTAGGGGCGGCCCGGGGGCAGCCCTGGTCCCTGGGGGCTCTGCCTCCCCGGCGCCCGCCTCCGTCCGCGGCTTCGCGGGGGGGCCGGGAGCGCCGGTGGGCCGCTCCGGCCCGGCCTGTCCCTCCCGGGGGTCCGCAGCAAAACTACAGGAGACCGGGGCGGGGGGAGCTGGCAGAGACCCCGACACAGTTTTTCAGTGGGACAGGACGGGGGTGCTGCCGCCACGGAGCGCCCACAGCACCCACGGGTGCCCCAGGGGAAGCCCCCGCGGCCCCCCGCCCCCCATCCTCAGCTCGGGGGCCACGGGCAGCCCCCCGGGGCAGTGGTCTCCCTCCTGCTGGAAGTGACCGCAGAGCTGGTGGCCACGGCCCTCCCTGGGCAACAATAAAAGGCTTATGGTCCTATTTGAAAATTATCTTATTGCTACAACTTAATTAGGGACAAATGTCACGGCGGTGCCTTGTCTGGCAGGTGGTGCCCTGTGCTGCGGGGCAATAACTCCGCGAGCCTGGCGAGCCGTCCGCTTCCTCCTCCATCAAATAAATAATCCAC
Organism: Falco peregrinus; assembly: GCF_023634155.1. NCBI lineage: Eukaryota > Metazoa > Chordata > Aves > Falconiformes > Falconidae > Falco > Falco peregrinus. Next base: position 49,927,634 of record NC_073721.1, on the reverse strand, counting down.
CAGGCTGCTGGGCTTGTAAGTTTTACACACAACTTTTACAGTGACTTCATCAGCCGGTTTAAACATCTCACACACCTGGGGCTGGGCACAAGCTATAGGAGGAAATCTCTTAAGAGGGAGGGTATGCATTTTTCTTGCCTTAATTTTATTTATATATTTTGTTAGAAGCTTTAGGAGAGACCCTGACTGCGTCTGCTTAATAAAACTAAACAGAACACACTGAGGGACAGATTCTTCTCTCACACAGATGTAAAAGGTGGCTGGCTTGTAGCCACGCTAAGCTGTGCTGACTCACTGGTATTAGTGAGCAAAGTAAGTAGGAGCTGTAGTGGAAGATGCTAATGCGAGCAGCCCCTGCTGTGAGTACACACAGGAAGCAGACAGATGAAGTAAGAAGCTGCTATTCTTACACCCGCCGTTTTCAGACTTGGGCAAGGAAGAAGGAGTGTGTGTGCAATAATGTGTGATACGAACAGAACAGCTACTAAATTGGAAGGTCTTTTCATAGTCTCCGATATAAAAAGCCCCATCGTGCCCATGATGTATTGCCTTCGGGGGATGCTGGAGTTTCTCTTGCGCTTTCTGCATTAAGATGTAACTCACAACGCTGGGAAAACCTGATGCTTCTAAATATCCCATTGAGTAGGCTGCGGAAAAATGCCCCCGAGCTGACTGCATCAGTGTGAATGTGGTGTTATGGACAGAGCCAGGGCCAGGAGAGCAGGAGGAGAGCTGTGAAGAGATGGGACTTTTCATGTGAGATCCTGCGGGGATCTCCCTTGCTGTGCACTGGGGAGAAAGGGGAGGACAGTAGCTGGATCCCTTCAAGAGGGAGTGAAACCGAAGCACCCTGCCAAGAGCCAGTTTTCCAAGTGCTGATGTTACATCAAGAAGAGGAGAAATGAGTATGTCCTGCCTTCATACCAATGCGCCTGCTTTGCTATCGGATGAGAGTGCGGTGCTGAAGTCCACCTTGCAGCAAGAGGCGTGCAAGAAGGGGACCACCCACTGGCGCCCGCTTCCCCAAATGTTTCTTCGCCAGGAGAAGCTACCTGGCAGCAATCCTGCCAGCAGCCCTTGAAAGTGCTCAGTCCAGGCACGCAAACCCCTCCAGCTGAGTCTGGCTCCAGCCTTGCTCACCTGTGCTGGCAGCAGCTCAGGAAGGACAACAGAGGGTCGTTTCCTGCAACGAGGCACCGAACTTTACAGCTGACCCACTGAACAGGGGAAATTGTGCAAGAAATGCCAACAGAAGGATGGAGACATGCAGTTGGCAAAGAGCTCTCCTGCCCTCTAGTGCCTTCCCTCTCCCAGGCGGCTTCTCCCACCCCAGCCCTTGCTCTCCTGCTCTCCTCGGGCTTGTGGGGCCGGGGCTGGGGTGATGCACCGTCCGTCCCTGCAGGAATGCCCGGAGGCAACGGCTCTTCACCCCCAAACACAGCTATCCAAGGAGGCTGCACTAGCAAAGAATAACTAGGATTACAGAAGGAAACACAATTCAGCCAACTGCTTTCTCGCACGATGCCTTCCAGACCTGCACTGGCCTTGGCAGCGTTGCTGGTCGGTGTGGTTGCGATTTGGTGAAGACACAATCAGCTCCCTGTAAATACCTTGTTCAGTACATGAGGATCCCCAAGCGTAAGATACACCACAGTGACCCGATGTGCCTCTGCCACCACGCAGGCTCAGCCCTCAGCGTGGACAGCTTTGCAACTGGGAAGAGATGAAAAAAAAATCATCAGTGGAAGCGACTAAAGCATAAGGACAAGATTCTCACCTCCTGTTAATGGATGCAACTCCTCTGAGGTCTTCGGTGGTGGAAAAAATAGTACTGAGATGCCAGTGTATGGGAAGGAGAGGAATTGTTCAAGGAAGGAGAAGAGGCAGCATGATCATGGGGGACAGGCTCTGGGTGAGAGACTCAGAAGAGCGACGCAGAAGGGGATGGAGCTGGGAGCTGCAGCTGGCGAGGGCAAAACTTCTGTACCAGTCCCCTGAAAAAATACATACGTGATGTGGGCTGCATCAAAATTCCTATCAGCAAAAAAGCACAAATGGGAGACGTTGGTGTTGGGTACATCCCCACTTTCACCTCCTTGAGGCAGCCTCAGTGTTTTGCGGGTTTTTGGGTGCCACAGCACGCGGTACCTGGCTGGTGGTCCCCACTGCGGGACAGACCTTGGAGCTCCGTGTGCCGGGGTGGGGGACAATCTGTTACTTGGTGAGCTGGTGGTCTGGGCAGATGGGGACGGGGTTCCCCCCTCTCACGAGCTGGTCCTCCGCGGGGGTCTCACCCTACCGAGCCCCAGGCAGGGCGGGGGGGGGTCGAGGAAGGGTCGAGGATCTTCTCTGGCTCGGCCACTCCGACACATGATTGACAGGATTTGCTCTCTCCTAGCTTTTTCCTTTAAAAAAAGGGAAGTTTGGGTGCTGCCTCTAGGGGGCAGCATATGCCGGCACATGGGGCTGGGGGGGGCGCGCTGACACCCCCGCCAAGCCCGAGCCAAGCAGCCTCCGGTGCCAGGAGGAGGCAAACATGGCACGGGTTATCCCGAGGGAGCAGCCGTGAGGATGTTCACCAAAGGCACACGCCGTCCTCTGAGCACCTGAGCGCAAAAAGGGGGAGCAGGAGGTAGGGGGACCCCGGGCTGGGCAGTGAGTGGGTGCATCTCTGCCTGCAGGTGGGACATCCCAGTCCCGAAACACCTCTGTCCCTTCCCTGCTCGGTCACAAACTTTTAGTTTGGTTGAGATGAAGGGATGAGGCACCACAACCAAACATGGGAGATCTCACCCCAAATCCCCACCAGCTGCCAAGCCCCATGAACACGCCCCGGCCCTGGGCTCGGTGCCGGATTCAGGGGTCCAGGACCCGGATCCTCCGGCTGCTGGGGATGTGTTGCTCCCTGGTCCAGGGCTTCCCATCTGTAAAACACAGACAGCCGCGCGACAGGAGAGCAGAAACCCAGTGATGCTGAGCTCACTGGACCTAGGTGGTCTTAAAGTGAAGCTTTTTGATGCCCCTCTCTTGGTCTTTTGTGAAAGGAGGTAAATACAAAAAATTTTTTTGGCCTCATGCTGCCACAGGAGGATAAGGTGGGTCTGAGGAGGAAGGCTGATAAGAGCTTCAGGCCCTGGGATTATTAAAAAGAAAAACTGAGAAAGAGAGAGATTAACAGCTTTTGACAACCCCCTTGTATATTTAAAGTAATTAGGAAGGTGAGAGTGGAAGGAGGAGAGGCTATAAATGTTCTTTCTCTGGCTTAATCTTATCCCTCTGCTGGGGACTATATTTCACAGTGAAAAAATAAGCATGTGAATCACCACAAAAATATATATTGACTAACACCGAAGGGAGAGGCTAACAAGCCAGCTGGTGCCCCAAGGTGTTTCTTTCAGCACTTCCCTGGTGGTCAGGTGGCTGGTGGTCCCTTCACCTCACTGTGCGCGCAGGTTCGCAGCAATAGCTCATCCTCGCGGGGTTTATTTGGGATAGTGGCAGGTAATTCAATGAAGATCTTTGCCGTGCATGGTTGGAGCTCAGCTGCTGACTTCGCTGACCAAATCGTGTGTCCATCCTTGCTGTCCCTGAAGAGCAAAAGCAGCTGCAAGCAGGGACTCTGGAGCCTGTCCTGCCTTGCATGCTGTGGGCTCCCTTCTGACTCTGGCGTCTGCGTTGCTGAGGACAGGAAAGGTAGGAAGACCCCTCTTTGCTTTCAGAGCCCAGGGGATGGTATATCCTAGGCAGTCCTTTCCGCTTGGAAAGTCTGAGGGCACCTTCCCACAGACACAGATGGTCCCAAATCCATCCCCATAGGATGGCTTGAACATCAGCTAGTGCCACTCTGCATCACAGAAGTCAGACAGGCACTGAAGCCGGAGCTACAGAATTAAACAGGGGGCTGGGGGGTAGGGTGGGGTTGGGGGGAGGAGGAAAAGAAAATGTGGAGACTTTTCACAGACCGCCAGCTGCTGCTGTTGTGAAGAGGATGGGCTGGGCGGCGTTTCCGTGTGTTGCAGTGGTCCGATGGCAATGAAACAGAAAGAGAAGTTGCCCAACCCACAGAAAACAGCACCTGTGTGTTTGACCCCAGCCAGCAGCTCTTAACTTTGACCGACCTGTATGTATCGAGAAAGCAGAGGGGGAAGTTCGTCATATCACAGCACAGGCCACCGGTGCATCAGGTCTGTGGGAAATTTATCTTAGTCTGCCTGGTACAACTGAATTTTTCCTTCATCTGAAGCATCATTAAAGGTCACTGCTGAAGAAGTGACACAAGGAGATGGACACACTTCTGTGGCAAACCCTTTCGATCAGAAGCTGGTCCTGCTGCCCGCAAAGATCAGAGGAGCTCCACATCCACACCTGCTTCATTGTCCACCTCCATGAAGAACCTCCTGGAGAGGAAGAGGAGTCACCACGTAGCCTGAAGGGGCTTCAGGAGGGACAGGACAGAAGGGCCCAATTCAGAGCGTCATAAACAAACCCCAGCCTGTACACAAGCACTCGTTAAAACCTTGCTTTTCTTCCAGGTCACTTTCCACGGACAAGTGACCCTTCCTGCCTCACACTACAGAGCAAGCAGAAGTTGAAGGTGACTCAAGTCACTCCCTGCAGGAGACAGTGAAACCAAAATGAATCAAAAAAGGAAATAAAAATCAATATTCCAAAGTCAAATAATAAAAATTGCGTTAGGGAAACAGAGGTCACCCAGAGAAAAATGTAATCGGATGTGACAGCCCAGCTCTGATTTCCTCCCTCTGCCAATCCCAGGTGGGGAGACCTTGTGCCCAAGCCAAAGTGTCACCTGCCCATGTTCCTGAAGCACCATACGGTCCGTACAGCTGACAGCAGATGGAACGGTTCTGGAAGGACAGGGGAGAGGAACCTGAGGGAGCTGGGTGAGATGCAGAGGGCTGTGGTTTGAAATAGCAGGGGTCTTGTAGGGCAGGAACAAGCCGTGTTGGCAAACCCACATGGGGAGCCCAGCACTGAATAAACCAGGCTGTGGTGGGTCAGGATGGAGATGTGCTGAATCCTGAAGATCACACGACCCCGGCTCGGGGAACACAGCACTCCCTCTGAACAGGGAACAGCACCGGCACAGAGGATGTGCACGGGAGAGGGGGGACTCGGTTGCTTGTGGAAGGGCATCGCTTTCAATGTAGAAGGCTAACTTGGGGCAGGCAGGCCTCTCTGTGCCTCAGTTTCCCCTTTTGTAAAAGGGCCCTTTCACCTTTGCCATTAGACAAGGCAGGCACAGACCCCTCTGGGCCTCATTTCAGAGAGCAGAGCTGGCCTGGCAGCTGGTACAAAGCTGAACCAACGATTCTCACCCAACCCCTTGGAGGTCGCTCTCCGAAGCGTGTGGGGTGATGAGCTGCAATGTCTTGTGCAGGTCTCTCTTTTGGCTCCTCTGTCCCTGCAAGAGGGACTGGCCCACCCCCACGCTGCTTCCATTACACTGCCCAAGTCCCAGCTTGCATACATTTCAGACAGCATTGTAAATGTGGGGCACGTAGCCCTGATAATGATGCAAACTTCAAACCATTATTTCTCAGCCCAGAGCACTTCTCTTCGTCGTCAGGCTGGGGCTGATGGGTTGTTTAGTGTAGCTTTTTCCTCCTTTTTTTTTTTTTTTTTTTTTTTTTTTAACTTGACCTCCTGATTCTGCCTGGGAATTTATGCTGGATTCTTTTTATTACTGCTTTTTTCTTTTTCTTTTTTTTTTTTTCTCTCTCTTTTTTTGTACAAAGTTAGCAGCAGGGAGATAAACTTCCCATGAAGTCCATTTGCCAACAAAGCTTTCTTTAGCAGAACAGACAATGGAACAGCAAAACTAATGCTCTGGCTGGACATGACATTTCCAGCAGCATGGTGACTGTGGCAGCTGCCCTCTGTCCCCTTACAGCTGGCCCAAGGGTGACCTTCAGCTCCATGAAACGCTGGTTTCCTTGTCAGCTCTGTGCCTGGCTACCTGGGCTGAGGGTTCCACTGCAGGAGCCAGAGCTTCTTAATTCTTTGGCAGCCCCATCTCAGCAATTGCCTCTCTAATTGCCGTTACCACCTTCATGATCTTGTTTTGCTTCTTTCGGTCTTCAGTGCTTCCCTGCAGGCTGGAGTATTTGGGGGATGTCTCCCGTGTGCTTAGGGATGGCTGAATTTAACCAAAGAATAAGAAGAGAAAGTGAAAGGTGTGGTGAGGTAGAGGGGTCGAAATCGCAGTCACAGTCCTGTCCCCATTAACCAAGGAAGCTCCAGGCACTCAGGAGCAGGCACAAAGCCCACGAACCTCAATTGTCCCCCCCTTTGCCTCTGCCCATCTAACTGGAGCACCTCAAAGCAGCCAGGCTGCCCAGGGAGCTGTGACAACCCCAGCCTGCTGGCTCCCCGGGCTGGCCCGTGTCCCCTGGGCTGCAGCTCTGTGGGGTGGCACCGTGGTCCATCGAGGAGGCGATGAGTGGGCGCAGCTGACCCTGGTGCTCCTGCATCTCCGGCCTGGGAGAAGAGGCACAGATGAGCTTCTCAGTGAGAGCAGCCCCTGCACCCCTGCAGGTCCCTCAGCCTTCCTTACTGTTATCACAGGGCCAAATCCTGGTTTCTCCCCAGCTTAAATGGGGAAGGGGTTTATCTCCTTTGCTGATAAAACTGACACAGCTGTGGTCTGGATGGCAGAAAATCCGGTATGCAGCAAATTTCAGATGGACGTTAAGACACATTTCCTTGCAGCTGTGACAAGAAGAAAATAAACTTCTCATTAGCACCCCCCCGCCTCCCCCCAGCAAGCTGTAAAAGCAGTAACCCCCAAACTCCAACTTGAAGGGGACCCAAGGGATAAAATCAGGGAATCATAGACCAGTGACCTTCTAATAACCAAAAAATGATCTGATTCAACTAATAAAGTATCCAGGTGAGCAGAACATGTGGGGACACCTTGGCAAAGGGGCTTTCCCCCCTGGGACACCCCCACAGCAGGACACACGGCGCAGGCAGTGGGAGCATTGCCTGACACCGCCCCAGCTCACAAGATCTCCCAAAGACCCAAATAATTTTGTATAAATTGGGCCACCTCCCCAGTTAGATGGGAGCCTGTGCACTGCCTGCATCCTCCCCGGTGGGCTCGGATTTGCAAACGGGAGAAGCTGCTGAGGCTGAGGATGTGCTGGGAGGGAGCTGGAGCTCGGGGGAGGCCGGGCAGGAGCAAGCTGAGGAGGGGGAACGCGACTGCTCCCCGTCATGCAGGGATGATGCTAAGGCACCATGCGGAGCAGCAGCATTGTGTCTGTGTCCGGAGGGTCCGGAGAGGCTCTGAACCGTGCAGCAGCAAGACCTTGGAGCAGGGGGGATGACTCAAAATAGCTGCCTGAGTCCCAGTGATGGCTGAGCAATGCTAAGGAGAACTCAAAAAAAGAGCAGGGGCTGGGCAACCTGACTGCGGATCTCAACTGCTGTTGACAACTCCAATGCAAACACATGGAAAAAACCCACAGATCCTTCTGCTGGTGGATGGTGTCTTCCTGAGCAATAAGCTCTCAGGGAAGCAGCCTGAGTGTTTTGCTGTGGGCAGGTCCAGGAACGTGCAAAGCAATGGGCAGAAGCAGCCCCTTCCCCACAGCCAGCGGGTTTGGGCAACGCTGGGAAAGGCAGCAAACCTGAAGATGTTGCCGTGACTTTACAAACTTCACCTTCAGCAGGAGCCTGCTGTCATCACCCCCTCATCTCAGCAAAGACAGAGCAGAAATGGAAAAGATCCAAAGAAGTGCAACAAATAGTATCAATAATCCATGAGAAGAGATTAAAAAGATTTAGGACTATTTAGTTTAAGAAGAAGAGGGGGTGGGATAGAGGTGAAGATAAGGAGGGCATGGCAGAGGCATACAAAGCAACAGCTGGTGTAGGGGAAGTGCCTGAGAGCAAAAGTTGGCCCCTGCAGCAGCAAAACAGGAGACATCCAATCCAAGGAGAGGGGACACCTTTCAGCCCAAGAGCAGGCAGAACCGCAGGGCTCCCTGCCACGGGCTTTTACTGGAACGTGGAGCTCAGCAGGACCCACGACGCCAGTGGGCAGAAACCGGACCACCAGCGTTTGCCAGGATTAAATGAGGCAAGATACAAACTGTCCTGTCCAGGGTTTCGTACCTTCGAGGTCTCGGCATGGTCTCCGTTGAAGACAGGACAGTGGGGTGAGGAAACAAACCTCCGGGGGTGTTTCCTACGCCTCCAACAGCCTGGCGTTAAATAGCCCGAGGACAGGCCCAGAGCTGCTGATGGGGAAACGGGAGCTGGATTTCAGCATCTGCCTGGAATAGATCCGTAAGCGTCCTTGAGGGACTTGGCTGTGAGATGAGAGAAACACATTTGAGGACCCATAAAAAAAGCAACAGTGAATAATAATACTTGGCACCTACGCTGTGCCCTTCATCCCTGGATCTCAAGGTGAGTGCCTATGACTCTCTCGCGTGTGCCTTGGGAAACTGAGGCACGCTGAAACACAGGCACACGTATGGCAGAGAAGCCCACGGCTCCTGCACACATGTGCGACATGCCGACAGCTTTCCCTCCCTAAAGGTGCACGCCTGGTCGGCAGCAAGGTGTGTAAATATGAGCCTGACAGAAAAAGGAATGCAGAGTATAAATCCAGAGCCAGGTGGCTACTCGAGGAGGACTCAGGGATGGAGGGAAGGATGCTTGGCATGCTGGGGGGCTCCTGTGGCATCAGCTGCACCAGCTTGCCCCACTGCCCTGCAGCAAACAGCATCCCCAGGGCGACGGGGGACAGCCAAAGCCACCCAGGTGCCTCCCGCATGGCAGGGGGATGTGAGGGTGGCACCGGCGGGAGGAGGGACAGCTGGTGCCTGGCTTGGGGCGATGGGATAACAGGAGCAGTGGGGACCACCTGCTCCACCTGGTTTGTTCGGAGGGCTTGGCTGGTTTGCCGTAAGAGGCCAAAGAAAAGGATTATACAGGAGCCTGTCAGGAGGCCAGTGACATTTATAAAGTATTAATCCCTGCAGTGTCTCACTTGCCGGCGTGTTTGATAGTGGCTCTGTGCTGGTCACCATGGCCTCTTGCCTCTCTGCCGCTCAGGAGTGGTTTTGATATACTTCAGGGACTTGCTGGATATTTTTTTCTTCTAGTCACTTTTTCTACCAGGAATTCCTCCTCCTCCTGCTGTCCCACAGCCGGCCTCTCCTCCTGGATTTACTGCTTTGATCTGCTCCCTCCTTCCTACCCCGGGACCCTAACTTCGCTCCTCACCAGACACAATCCCCAGCGTGTCTCTGCCAGTTGAGCCCTATTTCATCTTTAAATGAGGCTTAAAAGACTAAAAGACTCTTTACAGGGGTAACGGGAGGAGAGACAAATACCCTTCCTCCCTACACCCGCTGGCACCCCAGTGCCTGTTCCCTGCCATCATCCCCAGCCCAGAGCATCACAGCGCGATGACGGTGACACCGTGGTGACAACTTCTGCTGCTCGGCCACCCTCAGGGAAGAGAAAATGAGCAACTGTAGCTTTAAAACAAAGATTAGATGCAATTTCCACCCCCCCTTCTCTCCCTCCCTTTCTCTCTCCTTTTTTAAAGGGAACTTGTCAAGGTTTCCATCAATAATAGATAATGGTGCATCACTCTGGCAGGTTACACCCTCCGGCTGTTTTGATATTTTCCAGAGAATTTGTCAGCAATCTTACAGCAAAGGAGGACTGGGGGAGGGGTATGGGGTGGGGGGAGAGGCCTCATTAATTTTTTGTCATTTGCATTCCCGCTGTTAAATAATGTATTGATTGCTCTTTCTCTCTCCCTCTTTAATTCTCTCTCTTCTGTGGCATCTCACAGCCGATGGCCCTCTCTCCATGACAGATGAGTTTGTCAGAGGCACCAGACAGCTCGCACTGCCCGGGACAGGGCTGGGAGAGCTCAATGTGACCCTGGGGCTGGCTCCAGCATCGCCACAAAAGTCACAGCTCTGGCAGCACCGGCTCCTTGCAGGAGGACACTGAGGGCTCCCTCAAACCAGTTGCTAAGAGATCCCAGCCCATGACTCAGTGATTCACCTCCATACCCAGCTCCTGTGGTTCGGGAGGTCAAGGACAACAGTGCATGGGTCCCAGCGTACCTGGATGTCACCGAAGGAGGAATTGCCAAAAGGCTGGGGGAACGGTAGCGATGCACAGCTGGGGAAACCATCGCCCCTGCCCTCCCCTGCTGCCCCGCTGCCAGCCTAGCTCCTGGGCAGCTGCCAGGCTCTGCCAGAAGGAGCCACTGGAAGAGCCAACATGAGCAGCTCTTACCTGGGGAGAGCAGGAAAACAGGGACACCGAGGGGATTTTGCTCCTTTTAACTTCAGCGGGAATCTGCTTCCCCGTCCCTTCGAGAGACCTGAGCCCAAGGCCCTGGCAAACCAGATACAAAGTCCATTGCACTGGCAGCTGAGCTAAACAAGAATTTGCATGATTAAGGCTTTGCTGCGCTTAATGCGGCTTGGCTTCCTTTTTAATTAATAAATACTTCATTACATAGTTAATATTTTAATATTTCCTTTAAAAAACATCTGATTTAATGGAGTTACTTCCAGCTATTTATTTTGTATGACTTCTATGTTTATCTTCCCCTTTCATTTCTTGTTTCCCCCTCCACCCACTGCTCTAATCCCTGAAGCTCCCAGTTGATCTTTGCCACTGGAAATTAGCAGCTGGGCTTTCAGCTGAACTGGGATCTGGCCCTTGGTGCGGGCAGCCGTCAGCCAGAGACACTAATGTAAGTTATTAGCGCTCGGGTACTTCAGCGAAAATACACCAACCCCTGGGGAGGAAAGGTGAGGGGAGGTGAGATGGTGCTGGAGCTGCCAGGGAGGGAGGTGGGAGAGGAGCCCCCGGGCTGGGGAGCAGGTACGGGGCTGGGGCTACCCCCAGGGTCATCCCCAAGGACGGGGAGAGCCCTCAGCCTGTGTTTGCTTTCCAGCCAAACTTACCCACCTGCACGGCTTGCCTCAGAAGCAGCACAGCTGTACCCTGGTGAGGATGGAGAACGTCCCCAGCAGCAAGGATGAAGGGGAGATGGATGTGACCTCCCTGCAGCAGCGGTGGCTCTGCACCTCCTCTCCCAAGCACTTGGCTCCTTGCTCAGCTCCTCGTGCCCCAGGGTGGTGCCCACCCCAAGCCCTGCGCACGCGTGGGTGGATGCATTGAGAAAAATACTGAGTTAAAGCAGCTACGGCTTCCTGCACCCCATCCCTCCCTCCCCAGGCAGCCCCCCTGCCTCGCAAGCAGCCCACCCACCCTGCATCGCCCAGCTTCAAAGCAGCATTCCCCGGGCATGGGCAGGCTGAGCCATGGGCCCCTGCGTCACCTGGGGTGGGAGATCTCCGCCAGCCTCCCTGGGAGAGCACGCGGTGGGGAAAGCGGGTGTTTTCGCAGTAATCTCCATGGGCAGCCTGCTGGGATAATAAAACAAATAAACAGAAGAGTTATAGCCAAGGCACTTGGGGCACCATAAAACAGGCTAAAAGCAAATACAGCGTCGTTAATCCATCATAAAATAACAGCCTCTTACAATCCTGAATGCATCAAAATGAATGGGAGACCGGCAGGGTCGCAATTCAGCCAGGGATGTGTTGAATGTGAAGTAGGGATGCAAGTGGCGGGGTGGGAACAACCCCCAGCCCACTGGGTACTGCTAAACCAGCACGCTGGGAACTCGGACCTTCCCGCCTGGGAGGGTTGAAGACCAGTAACACCAGTTCAGACCAGGAAGAGAGGTATTCTACATGCACCTTTTCTTGTGGTCTCCTTACCTCCCATTGCTGGAGAACTGGGAAATTCCCAGCAGGAACGGCTCTAGCAGAGGCCGGCCAGCTCCGTGCTGATGAGAGATGTGAGCACAGCCCTAACGTGGGGCTGGAGACATCGGTGGGGTCCCCGTGGCCGGGCAGGTGGAGCAGGGGGTGACCCAAGTCCCTGGCAGGACACAGCACCGCGGCGCTGGGTCCCAAATCCCCGTGGCTGTGGCAGGGCTCGCTCTGCTGGTGAAACTGGAGGTGGTGGGGCAGCGTGTCAGGAAAGAAGATTAAACAAGCTGGGATGGATGCTTAACGGGACTTGTAAGTGCTCTGCTCTGTCTTCCTCACTAATGAGGGTTCTGCATGTGCAAGGGTGAGAGACGAAAACCCACCTTGCACTAATAAAGCCCCGTGACTTTGCTGACTGGAGGCACTGGCGCTAATGAAGTCACCAGAGAGTTGGGATTCCTTTGGCAGGTCTGACATTGTTCTATGTAACTGTTATTTTAATTCAGTCTAGGAAACAATAAAAATAAAAAAGCCACTCGCTGGTGTGACATGCCTGGGTGGCAGCGGATCCCGCCGGTTTGCCTGGTGGCTGCGGAGCCTGGGCAGGGATGGGTTTGGGAATGGGGGTGAAATGACCTACCCAAGGGATGGGATGCTCAGGTCACCTACAGAGAAGCTCAGGTTGCCCCAAAGCTGGGCTGCGAACACCTCCTGGGCTTTCACCAGGGAAACCCAAGCCCCATCCCAGAGCAAGGAGGGGGCCCGGGGCTGTGCCAGGAGCCCTGGGGGCATGCAGGCAGCTGGAGGTCAAGTGCATGGAGAGGAGGGTGGCGACAGACAGACGGACAGACACTTACCACGTTTGATTTCAAAGCATTTGATAAACGCCATGTGTACATAAGCGTGGCTGACAGAGCCATCCTTGGAGAAAACACCCAGCCAGGGCTGGTCGATAACCCTGCAGGCTGAAAATTGTTTTCTGAAAGCAATGGCTTTTCATATACAGACATATATTTAAATACATACCCTAAACATACCCATATATTAGTATGCTTATACTTAACATATTCATATATTAAATAACATCCTTAAATATACACCGCACACATCCCCATATATGTATTTATTAGCTCAGGGCCTCAGTCCAGCACCGATAGCAGCGACTTCAGCAGAGACCTTTTCTGGAAGCCTCACAAATGTCCACTAGCCCCCCGCCCGTTTCTCGCTGCAGCATCTTTTATTTGAGCAGAGAGGCTGAGGAGGAGCCGCCTGGCCATCCAGGAGCTGCCATGCCCAGCTGTCCTCGCTGTCACCTCGGTGGGCAGGCAGGAGCGGACGGATGCCCCTCGGGGTCCACCAGTGCCTCTTCTTAATTAGCAACCTCATCTCTAAGTCTTACGTGCCCTTCCGCAGGGTTAGTCGCTCTCACCTGCTTAATCCTGGGAGATTATTTTCTGGTCTTTTTTAAAAAAAAACCCAACCACCCCAAACCCTTCAGTCTTCTTTCAGTTCTTTTCATTTCACCTTATTTAATTCCTTACCAGCTTAATGACTTGGTAGTAATGAGTAAGATGAAAATTAGGGCTTAGTAAGTGTTAAGAAAAGACAGTTTTCTGGCTGATGAAGGGAGCACGTTGGTGGGAAAGTGGACCCTGGGGAGAGCACAGAGATAACCCCAAAGCTCCTCCTGACCTTGAGGGATGACGCCAGCTCCGGGCGGTAGCTGTGACAGTAGGCTGCAGCCAGGACCAGGGGCACGCCGGTCCTGGGAGAAGGATGCTGGGGGGAAGTGGGTGGGGAGTGACACAAGGAGGGGCTGGCACAGGGGGCTGCTGGAGGGGAGGTGACAGTGCCCAGCTCTAGCATCCCAAACACCCCGTTCCTTCTGGCCAGGGCAGGGGCTGAGCCGGGGCTGCAGCTCCGTGCAGGTGAACCCAGCAGGCTGGGAAAGCTCAATGGCTGCAGTGACCCCCATGTTTGGGGAACCCACACCCCAGGTGGGGATGTAGCTTTGGCCTGCAAAGCCCTACAGCTTCTGGTGGAGTGGCACCCCCACGTCTGTGGCTGAGGACCTCAGAGCCCAGCAAGGCAGCGGTAAACCCAGGGCTGTGGTTATGGGACCAAAACTGCCCCAACAGCACCAGCCAAGGCACAGCCTGCTGTCGAGGCTGCCTGTGGGGCCAAATTCTGGTCTGCTCACCTCTGTGCTGGTGCTATGCTGGGATCAGCATCTGGCTGCAGATGGCATCAAACTGGTAGAAACAACATTGCACCTGCTGCTTCATTTGCCAGGGGGTGCCTGCAGGTGTTCCCCCTCCGATACAACACCCGTGCTCCCTAGGGCTCAGCCCGGCACCGGTGGGGTGTGTGTGGGATGGTGCTTTTGCTGACTCAGCCAGAATAAAGAACCTGCTGACTCAGCAGCGGCAGCGCTGGCAGGAGCTGCTGTGTTACACTGGCAGGACCTGGAGCAGCTGATGATTACAGGTACCCGAGCATGGCAGGCACAAGCCCTTGGTGTGGGCTGTGCCGGTGAGGATGCCAGAATCTGTAATCGGATCAGCCCTGGCCTCTACCACGAGCAGAATTAACAACAGGCCAGCCGGCCGCTCACGCTGCATTAGCTGAGTCTGGACATACGCTCTAATTAACGATAATGTTTGGATTGACAGGTCTATCAGAAGAAAAAAAGGTGCAGAACCAACTGAACTGCCAAAACCCGTGTCCAACAGGATTCATCCCTCTGCCTACACCCAGCCCCTCAATAACACAAATACCCCCCTGCCACCCCCACCCCAACACAGGGTAAGCACCGCCGGCGATGCTGAGCACCAGGTGCTGGCACAGCCGTGCCGTGGGCAATACTGATGACTTCCTAATGGGCCCTGAGCGCCGCCACCACCTCAGCTGCCGGCTCAGCCACTTGAGCCAGCGGCTCCTCAATCATCTCGTTTGCGGGACCCCCTGGCTGCCCCTTGCTCCCAATCTCTTCCCGGTGCTGCCAGCACTTTTTCCTCCGGAGATTGGTTTGCTCCTTCTGCTTGCAGGCGCTGTCACTTCAGAGATGCTGGTCATTTTTTAAGTGCATTTTTTGGTCTTTTGATCCATATTTTATTTCCCTTAGAGTAACCGGCCACAATCCAGTGGGAATACCAGATCTGAGCCCCAGTTAACTCGTCTGTGTGGATCTGCAGAGGGCTCTGAGCACAGCCTGGGTTCATCTGTGGCAAGGCTGCTTTGCAGAGAGGGTTTTGCCCAAAGCAAAAACATAATGCCAACACCTCTAACTAACCTAACGAGCCTGCCAGGCAGCAGTGCCGGCAGTCCTAGCCGGGGCCGAGGAACGGGTCTGGCCCTGCTACGTACTTGTCTCACCTGGTGGAGCAGGGCTGTGCATCCCTGTGAGGCCACGGAGGAGCAGTTTGGGTTGGGTGTAAGAGCGTTTCCCATTAAAGCTGTGCGCTGCAGGACCAGGGTGGATGCACATCCATCCACCCACACTGGGATCATGTGACATGACACCCACATCGCTTTAATTCTAGCCTTTCCAGATGCAATGAGATGCTGAAACCCAGCGACCACGAAGCGTGTGCATGTTTGCAGGCAGCAAAGCCACCCTCCCGTTGCTGCCTCTTTTTCCAGGTGCAGAGAGGCGGCTGTGGGCAATGCAGCGGGGTTGTAACTCCCCTTTGCAAGGAAGAGGTGGTGAAATGGGATTTTCCATGAAGGGGTCAGCCAAGCTGCTGAAATCGTTACCCAAGGGTGTTGCAGGTGGGAAAGAAAACCTCATGTAGGCTGAAGAGGGGCGTGGATGAGGAGCTCAAAGAGATGGGGCAAACCACACCAGGCTCCAGACATTTCCTGAGCCAAAACCAGTTGACACTAAAAAAATATTAGAGGGCTCAAACACAAAATATTATGGGGGATCAAACACCCTGACTTGTTCTGTTGTGCATCTGCTTGTAGATGCTATGGGAGACAGGAGACCTAAAAGCCACTAAAAACCCACTATTTTGTGGCGGGCACCTCCAGCAAACCCCTTTGGGGAGGAGCACATGGGAAACCCCGGCCAGGTGAGCCGATGTGGTGGAGCAGCTGGAGGCAGCGGTGGGAGCTGCACTGGGCTGGGCTGTGCCGGTGGGTGCCTGCTGCCGCTTGCCTGGGCTGGGTGAGGAGAGGGTGGGTGCGTCTGTTTCGAGGGGAGTGCGTTGTGCTGGGAAAATAACTGATCTGGATGGGGAAATTTATTCCTGCTGGCACCGTATACTATAGATCCATAAATAATCAGTCCTTAAAAGCAATTGCCTCAACTAAATCAGAGAGGCACGTAAACACCCCAAAGATGCATGACTAATAAGGGGAAATCATAACGTAGGAGAGGCTTTGCTACTCACTTGCATGTCTGCACGGCAAAGCCCATCCTGGAGAGCCTCTCCCCATCGATTCAAACGCCGTGGCACAGACAGCAATGGTGTGAACGCTCCCAAAAGCTTCATGCTGGCAAAGGTGCTCCTGGGGGGGGCGGGGAAGAGGGCTGGGAACAAACCCCCTGATGGTCCCGTTTCACTGGCCATGGAGGAAAGAGAAGGGAATGGGGAAGCAGATGCTGCTCTTCTTGCAGGAAAAAGGCACTGACTAAAGAGGAGATCTGGGATCTGCCCCATGGATGCTATCCTCGTGCATCCCTGGGTGCTGCAGTGGGTGCAGGACAGGCTGTAACCGTCCCTCCAAGCACTTCCATGTACTAGGCTCTGTCAGCCCCACAGCAGCAGAGAAACCCCCAGACACCTCTTACCTTTCTGGAGTCCCTTTGGGGACAGCTCTGCTCAGGCAGCACTGGAATTGTCTTCCCAGTGTCCTGAGAGGCAATGTGCCCCACGGCAGAGGAAGGGACCTGCATGTGGGACACCTGTGAGGAAGGTGCTGGGGCTGCCACCGGGAGGCATGGGAATCGCCAGGGCAGACGTGAGGGTGCACACGGGCATGTGTGAAATGCCAGATCTGCAAGACCTCATCGATAGCACAAAGCTGAGCAGGGAGGAGCCTTCCCCCTCCCCTGGGCTCTGGGTGTTGCAGCATCCCTCTCCCCTCCACCTGGACCAGACCCTGTGTGCCCAGCCTCACCGCTGCCATCAAGCTTTTATTCATTACCAGACCAAAAATCAGCACTTGGATTCAAAAGGATGTTCTAATCCCCAAACCCTCTTTCTAATTTTTTTTTAATATTTTTTTTTAAATTATAATCCTTGTAAGTCTCCTCCAAGTCCAGTCCAGCTGCAACAAGCAGCTTCAAAGAGCCCCTCCATGTTAAAATTGGATGCTGCTCCTGCACAGCCCAAGATCAGAAACACCTGCAGTGGGGATCAATAGCCTGATTAGGGGGAATTGATTGCCCCGGCTTCATTAGCATATCGTTAGTGCTGACCCCATGACTGGCCTCGCTCAAGTGGGCCATGACCTGGATGGATTAAAAAGTGCAGCGTGCTGAGGAGGGATGGGAAATCAGTAAACAGCAGAGGGGGAGGTGAAAACCCTGGTCGATAGCATCCACCTCATTCCCCCACTGGGGCTTCGAGCGCTTGACACCCATCAGCCCCGGAGCATCGCCAGGGGATGCAGCTGCTGGGGCACGGTCCATGGCCCATAGTGGTCCCCAAGCGGAGCATCCCCTGTGGGCACCATGGAGGGTCTCTTTGGGAGTTCCAACCCTTTTGAACGTTGACTAACAGGTGGGGGTTTTTTTTGGTTTTTTTTTTTTTAGTGCCGTGAGTCAGTAGCTCCATATAGGATTTCCATCTGCGCCGTGCGAGGCCTCGCCAGACTGCGTTTTAGGCCTCCATCCAAATAAAGCTGACGAACTAGTTGGGTTTGATTTGTTGGGTTTTGGTGGTGGGTTGTTTTTTTTTCTCTGTAAGTTTTGCACACAAAAGAAGGGGAGAGGAGCCCAGGCTGCTCCTGAGGCCCCATTCAGCCTGAGTCACCCCAGGTCCCACCTTGTGAATGACCTACCCAAGGTGAGGAGGCAACCTGTGGCAGCAAGCCAGGTCCAGCCTGGTCCTGAACAGACGGCGGGTCACAGCAAGGGGATGGTGAGTCCCCAGGGCCTGGCTTTGCAGAACAATCTGGGTTTGTCCTGGACCTGGGCTCCAGCTCATCACAGCTCTGCTACTGGCATCCAAGGGGATGCAGAAAGTGTTTCAGTTGATCGAAGGACCAAGGACGAGCCTCTAGGAGTGCGTGGAAGGAGCAGCTTCATCCAGAGACCTGGGATAGCTGCTGCACAACGGCCCAGGGTAACAATCACCTCGAGCCTCGCTCCAGCCCCATCCCTGGAAGTATCTCAGTCCCTTCTGGGACTTTCAGGCTTTTGTCTGGACTGATTTGCATGGGAGCCCCTGTGTATCCTCTGCATTCAGGTGGAGAAGTAACCCGCAGCCCCAGGGAGGGCAGGAGCACTAGGAATGCAACCCAGCACACAGCACCAGCGCTAACATTTGACTGCAAGATATGAAATCCTGGCATGGGGCAGGAGAAGACCGAGTGCTTTTCCAAGGCTCCATTAAGCACCTGGGGCTGTTCGGGAGGAGCCAGTGCCAGCAGCCAGCTGAGGGTCTTGCCCGGGACCGGACCCCCAGAGAGGTCATGGCCGCGTGTGCAAGAGCGGGATTGTCAGGAGAGTCTCTTCTCAGGCATCCTTTGAGCATCCAGGACCAGTTGTCTCCTATTTTTTTTTTTTTTTTTGATTATAAAAATCTGATGTGCAGTGGGAGTTCCAAGGAGCCGGGATGCTCGAGGACTTGCGTGTGCAGCACAGGTGACCTTGCGCAGGACAGCTGTCCCCAGGAGGTGGCATTCAGGCATGGAGACCCAGTGCCCATCTTGGGTGACCATGCCAGAAACCAGCATGGGCTGGACAATACTGGGAGCGTGTGGGGATCCCCAGCACCCTTGCTGCACGGGGGGGATGTGGGGAACCCACCTTCACCACCGTGCCTTCCCCGCCTGCGGGATGGAGGTGCTGGTGTCTGACTGACAGCAATGCGTTGGTCAGGTTGATGAAGCGTTTCCAAAGTAAAAAGTGCTAACAGCAAATAAATTCTGCTTTCCCAAATAACTGGCACAGATTTGGCAAAGAAGGGGTTTCCTTGCTTCCTCGCCGGTGTTGGGGATGTGGTGCAGGGAAGCTGCCAGCTCCAGCCTTGGATCCAGCCCTGTTCCCACATGGGATGAAGTCCTCCACGTCGATGCTGTCCATCAGCTCTCATTATAGTTCGTTTTCTACATTGAGTGAATTATTGCAGGAGACTCCTTGCCGGCACTCTGTGTTCAGCCTTTTGCTGGATACACTAACACAGCAAATTAATTAGCAGTGATGTGATAACTACCCGCGAATCTCATAACTGTAATTGCACCGCAGTGCTCCGGCGAGGAGCATTTGATCTCCTATCGATTAATGAAACAGGTTTCCTGCTTTCACAAGATGCCTCATTTCCCACTGGCTTTCTTGCCACCAATTTTGAAGAGGAGGAACTTGTCCGAGGAAGAGCTGGAGCACAGGGATCGCACTGCCCATGGGATGGATGGACAGCCTGTGGCCAGTGTCCCTGCCCCGGCACTTGCAGCAGCGGTGGGGGGAGAGGAGCACACCCAGGGACCACGTGCATCCTGCAGCATCTCTCGGCTCCTACAGGTACCCCAGGAAACGCGGGACAGAGTCCTGCTCCCTCCTGATTTTGGCTGTCAAGCTCCAAGGAGGCAGCTCCGAGGCACCTGGTCACACAGCTGGTGTGGCGGCGGCGCAGAGTGATGCTGCGCAGACCCCGTAGGTACAGCTCCAGGACAAGGCGCTCGCTTTGCCCTCTCTGCAGCAGGACAGAGCGGGCAGCTGCTCTGCCCTTCACCCCATCAATGGGGACCATGTTTCAAACAGCTTTTTCCAAGAAAAACCTTTCCTGAGCTTTCCCTGTGTTCTTCCAGCTGCAAGAGAGGTGAGGGCCCTGCTCCTCCCGGCACCAAGGGAGCCTCGTCCCGCTCGGCACCAGGCTCCCCGACTCCTGAAATGGAAATGGAGAAGCAGGATTCATCTGAATTACCATGACCCTTCCAACCCCAGCACTTTACAGGAATGATTACACATTATTTTATGAATAAGTAATGTCTCGCCACAGATTTCCACCTGTTCTGAGCATCTCCCTGTGATCTCTGTGGCTTTCAGAAAGGGAGTTGGAAGCAGAAATCTATTTTGCAGGCAGCAGAGATGTTTGAAGCCTCCTTCATCCCGTGCTTCAAGTGTTTATCTCCTTCTCTCGGCGCAGCTGTGCCTCCTTTGTGGCAGGCGGGTGTGACTGAGCAGATCAAGCTCTTGACGTAAAGTTTTTGCTGCTGTGGGTCTGTCTCCCAGTGCAAAGGAAAAGTTGTTGTGCACATCATTAAGCTGCCAAAGAGAGAAACAAAGCCCAGCTAAACTGGGTTGGCAGCTGGATCCCGGAGACTGATTAATTAGCTAGCTGATTAACCAGCCACGTGTCTGATGGGGGTGTCTTCTGTGTCACTTTGCTGGCCAGCGAGGGGAAGCCGAGGTCTGCAGGAAGGTGCTAAGGTGGCCGCGCTGCAGAGGACAAGGCAGGGAAGCCTTAGTGCACATGGCACGGTGGAGATAACTTACTGTTGTTTAAATATCTTCCTTCTGTATGTAACAGGCCAAGAATGAAATAGCAAATACTGCTTTGCTGTCCCGTACCACATCCACCCACCCGGCAAAAGGCAAGGTGATAAAAACTGCTGTGGCCTTCAGAAAAAAAAAAAAAAAAAAAAGGAAAAACCTATTCAAATCCACCACCACCACCCCCCCCGGTCCCTCTTTCCTTGTCAAAACAGAAATAAAAAAATAAATAAATAAAAAAGTACTAGAAATGTTTCACCACCAAACCTGATTTCTCACAGTGCTTAGATGTTCCCCCTCTTTATAAAATTGATGTCGGCCAGATTTAGTTATTTTAACATCATTTCAAAACAAAGAGTCAAGGTACTCCATTTTTTAAGTATTATGAAGAAACATTTAGACACAAAACCCAACCCCCCCATTCATCAGCTCCTCATCTAATCCAGCCCAAGTTCATGAATACTTTCCATCAGCCTGAAGCCGCTTATCCGTGATGAGGCTTAGCCCAAGGCGCCTGTGTTGGTGTGGGCACCCGCTCCTCTTGGGAAACGCAGAAGTGAGATGCCCACCAGCTCCCGGGAGCTGAGGACCCACCAGATTTGCTGGGAAAGGTGACCCCGAAGTCCTTGGGAATGTCCCCCTGAGGAGCAGGCTTCAGCTCTTCTCGCTGTACAGTGAACACGATGAAAACCTGGAGGAGTCGAGTGAAGCGGCACAAAACCCCCAGCACCCCACCACCACCACCCAATGGACGTTTTGCACCAGTTTTGCTGTTCTGCCAAACCAGAGCTGCTGGGAGTGACAAAGACAATCCCACCCTGGAGTGACAGAAAGGGGCTTGTGGAGCCAGCGGGGCTGCGGCCCCAGCCCCTTGCCGGGGCAGAGCGAGGGGCTGTCCCTGCACCCCTGGAGAGGACCTGGGCTGCACGGAGCACGGGGGGCTCCGATGGAGGCATCTCCAGTCTCAGCTCCATGGGGCTACAGGAGCCCCCAGCTCAGGCCCCCCAGCTGCAAACCCCCTCCCCGGGAAGGGGCTTTCTGGGCTGGCCGGTGCCTTGGGGTGATGTGGGGGCAGGAGGCGAAGGGCTCCGGTCTCACCTCCCTCCTCCTCCATGGCGGGCTGGTGGCAGCACTGGTTCACGCTGCCCTCAGGGCTTCCAGAGGGCTGGCACCTACCTCAGCAGGGCAGGGGCTGCCTCCTGCTCTTGGTTTCCTAAATAAACTTCTCTACATCAATGGTTTCCCTGATTTGGATGAGCATTAGCGGGTCCCCCCCAGATTCGGAGGCAGCAGCAGGATCCTCCCCGCACCGCCTGCCTCTGCTGTGAGCCCGGCTGTAAAACACTGCAGCAATGCGAGTCTACGACTTCTGCCTGACTTGCAACAGAATATTTTTATCATTAATTTTCCCTTATGAAATCTTTCGAACCACATTCTCCCTTCCCGGGAGCTGCCGCAGCCAGCGTGCGGGTGTTGGGTGGGGGTGCACAGCACTGGAAGCCCCTCTCTCTCCTTCCCGTGTCCGACCTTGGCACGGGTTTTGTGCCGCCCCCCGAGCAGCCAGGCAGATGCTCCCAGGGCAGCTGCAGTCCAGCTTTTCCAGCATCACGCTCCTGCTCCTGCCTGGACACCACCAGGGAAAGGTCCTCAGCTCCCCTGGAGCCTCCCCAAGTGTTTTTTGCCCACAGCTCCAATCATCCCCTCCCCCACCTGTGCCCAGAGCCACTCCGGCCCTTGTTTTCCAAGGGGATCCATGCGCTGCCCATCAGGAGCAGACAGCAGCAGAGGAGCTGGTGATGGTGAGGCAGAAACCGAGGCATTCTCCAAACCCCTGAACTTCAGGTCATGGAGCAGCTCGGGCTTTGCAGCTGCCGGTGGTCAGAGGTGGCTCTGAGGTGCTGCACAGGCACAGGGGAGCTAGGGGTGCTCCTGGGGAGCAGCTCCCGGCAGTCAGGCAGAGGTTACAGCTTCACCCAGCACCGAGATGTGGGACCCTGCCCCGGCACAGCGTGGCTGCTGGAGCCACCCACTCCTGCTGGGATACTGCCTCTGCCACTGAGAGCCAGGGGAACAAAACAGGCCTTGGGGGGGGAGGCATTAAAAAAAATTACAGAAGGAGAAAAAAAAAAAAAAGAGGAGATTAGAAATTATAAATGGCAACAGACAACAATAACAACAAAAATATACAGCTTTCTCCTCAAACTGTTCTTTTAGTCCCAACAGCGTCTGCTGCGCAGAGCTCGCGTCTCAAAATTCACAGCTGCTCAAAAAACCCAAAAAGCTCATGAATTATTTATCCCTGCTCAGATCAATCCTTCAGCATGCTGTCAGTGAGGAATCAAAGCCCTGGGAAGGCAGGCAGGGAAGGAAGCAGCATCCAAACCCCCGAGCAGCTGGGGGTCCGTCAGCTCGCGTGCCGCACCTCAGCCGCTTCCCTCCCCGTCCTGCCCCCATCTCCATCCCGATCCCCATTTCTATCCTGTCCCCATCCCCATCTCCGTCCCCATCCCCATCCCTGTCCTGTCCCCATCCCTGTCCCCATCCCTGGTCCCGTCCCCGTCCCTGGTCCCGTCCCCGTCCCCATCCCTGTCCTGTCCCCGTCCCCATCCCTGTCCTGTCCCCGTCCCCATCCCTGTCCTGTCCCCGTCCCCATCCCTGTCCTGTCCCCGTGCAGCCGCAGCACCGGTGCCTGCAGGAGCCCCGCACACGTGCCCCATTTCTGAGCTCCTTCCAAGACCCTGCAATATTAATAATTGATGTCAAAAGCTTATTTTAAGGCATGTAAGTCACCTTGTTCCCAGGGAGGCTTCTCCCCTCACCCCCAAAGCCGGTGCCCACCAGCAGCGCTACTGGAGGGCGCTTTACTCCCGGCTCTGCCTGGCCCACGCCGAGTCCATCTCCCACCTGCAGCTTCTGAAACTCCTGAACCCTGGTGCTGCCGCCAGCCCCTGCCTCCACTGCCTCTCCTTCCCCCAGCCAAGTGACAGGGAAGTTAAAAAAGAGCAATTGCAGCAGCCAAGGGCAGGAGCCATCCCCGACCCTATCCCCACCGTCCCTCGTCCCTTCAGGGCTCTGCAGGTGGCTTTCGCGGAGCTGCAGATGCGGAGGACAGCAGAGGATAAGGGCACACGGGGACTGGAAAAATACTGCTCGCCCCCCCTGTCTGGTGTGCAGAGGGTGGGATGGAGGGAAAGGAAACACTTCAGCTTGTTTTTCTCTTTGCTTTTCAGAGGAAAAATCCAGCCCTGCAAAGAGAGATGGGCAACATCCCTGCATGCAGGGATGCTCCAGGATTTGAATCGTGACCGGGAGTGATTCCAGGCTCTTCCCTCGTCACACCAGCGAGACCAACTCTCGCAGGAGAGGTTGCACAGGGCTGGCTCTTGCTCATGTTCTAGTGAGGTGCTAACTCGGTGCCTTGCCCGGTTACCTTGGAGGTAGGGTAGGTGAGAGGAAAGCATCCCTCCCCTGCATCACTTCTGAATTTCAGGACATTTTACATCTTCACTGACAGCAGCAGAGCCCAGTGCAGTATCTGCTCCCAAAACTGCTCCCCTTCCCACGAGCTCCTCAGACCAGCCTTAATTCACCTGGGGCCCCCTGAAATGCTGCCCCGTTCCCAGGGTGAAGACCCCTCCTCCTGAAAGCACTGGCTTTGCTCTCTCTGTTTTCCCCACCCCAGGTCTTGTGCTGTCAGAGCTCTGGTTTCAATCACATTCCTACAGCATCTCTCCTGCTAGAGCATCTCCATTTACCCAGGCGGATGCAATGCTGCTTAATTAGTCCCCGTAGAGCGCTGGGTCCATCATTAACCACCCTCCTGCTCTCAGTCTGGAGCGTGTTCTGCAATGCCCCTGCAGCTCTGCCTCTGCAAAGCCCAACGACAGCTCGGCAGTTGGAGAGAAAGGCAGGAGCATGCACAGGAGTGGGCTGCAGAGCCCATCCCCTGCCATACCTGGGGTCCTGCATGAGTCTTTGCACAAGCCTGCTTTGCACGAGCTTGCTTTGCACGAGCCTGCTGGCAGGCAGCTCGCTGCCAAAAAACCCAGGCAAACTGAATTTCCTGCTGCCTTAACCCACCTGTACCCCACACAGCAAGGGTGGGTACCTGGGGCTCAGCTCTCCTGTTGACGCTGCTCCGGCTCCCCCCACTCCCCTCCATCCCCAGCCAACACCCCCACGATGCTCCGGGAGAGCCGCCAGCGCAGCCCTGAAGTCCCGCCGCACCTTCCCTGGTGCAAAGCCATTTATCACCGCACGCAAACAGCTCGCTGCTAAAGGCCACGCCATGACAAAACGCCAATAGGTGTATTTACATTCAATATGTCCCGCTAATCTGGCCTTCAGAAAGCGCCTGCTGAATCTGTCCTTTCGTTCCTGGGCATCACCTCTTTAATCAGTCTCTCTTTACTGATCATAGATTGATTTCAGTTCCAGTAGCCAATAGGTTTTCCTTTTAATTTTCAGCATCGCTTTTAATTAAAGCAAGGTGGGTCTGACCCCATCAGATCATATCAAAGTCTGTCTGAGCCCCAGGTGAGTGAAAACACCAGCATAAATTATTGATTAATCTTTGTTCAGATTAATCTATCACTGCCTTCCCCTGGGCAGCGCGAGGATGGAGCTCCCATGACGTTTGCCTTGTGGCTGCCGAGGACCCTGCGGTGCCTCCAGGCAGGGGGGCACGGAGAAACCTGCCCCCCGAGAGCAGCGTGCCCCTCACCCCCTTCTCCAACACACCCCAGCCCGGGGACACAGTGGGGGCAAGCTTCACCCTGGGACACATCGCTAAACCTCCAGAGCAACAAAGGTGGTTTTCTTCCTCTGGGAGAAGGATGCAAACCACAGTGAGAAGTGGGATTAAAAAAAGGGGTGCCATTTCTGCACCAAGCGCAGAACAAAGGCCCTTGGGTGGAAGAACAAGGGGTTTTGCCCCGTGTGGGCAGCCCTGGAGCTGAAGGTTGACAGGAGCGATGCTCAGGGTGGGGGAGCCCTTCTGCCCTGCCCGGCTGCTGCCACAGATTTCCAAGGGATCGACGGGAACCACACAAAGCTCATACCTGGAGGCGGGTTTATGCCAGCACGTGGAGATGAGGACAGGCAGGAGGCGGCTGGACAGGGAGGGAAAGGCGAGTGGCCCCCAGGGAGGTGCCAGCTGCCACCCAGCACCGGCGCCAGCCTGGAGCCGGCAGAGTTCCTGCCCCTGCCAGGCTGGGTGAGAGCCTGAGCTCAGGAATGATCCAGAAATGCTATGAACCAGCAGCGTCTGAGCACCCGAGAGGTCCTCCGCGGCTCAGCCAGAGCAGGTGCCTCTGGCACGGCACAGCCCAAAGCCGGGGAGCGCGCATGCTGCTCGGGTATGAATAAAGATGGAGCCGAGGCGTTCCCCCCGCTCCCGCCGCAGCCGCCGCTCCTGCCTGAATACTAATCGCTAGCCCAAGCCAGGCCACTTAAAAGCACGTTTGTGGCCAGGGCCTGGAAGAGGCGATGGTGTACTTGCACCATTCGAGGGCAAAACAGGTGGCTTTGCTGGATCCTGAAAACTTCTGTTCTTGGAATAAACTTCAGATGTTGCCAAAACCTGAGGGGGGTGAAGGGCTGGATAGAAATAGCCAGAGGCTGCGGAAGGGTTGCCAGCAGCATCAGATCAGCTCGTGAGTCAGCAGCATTAGCTCTCACCTCAACGAGCAATCTGCAAATTGTGCAAATCTGCTTTTCACAGCTCACCTAACCTGCTAAACGGCCTCAGTCTGACAGCTCGGGTGTTCACGCTCAGAAGTGACCGAGTTAATGAAGAAGCAGAAGGGGGGGGGGGGGGGGGCGCGGGATTAAAACAAATACACAAGTTTGGAAATCGGTTGAAGAGATGGCTGCAGCCAGCCTGTGCCAGGGTTTATGCCACAGGAGGAGCTCGTTTTGCAATTACATCCCCCAAAACACCTGAGACCGGTTCCAGAGCTGGGCATCCCTTCTGCTTCCCTGTTTTCCCACCTGCTTGTTGCAGCCACAGCCCGAAGCCCTGCGCCGTGCAGGGGCATTCTTTGATCAGGTAAAGATTTCCAATCCTGGATTAAAACCCCTCCCGTCATCAAATCCAAACCGGACAAGGAGATCAGCCTACGCAAGGAGAAGACGAAAGGGGCTGTGTTTCCCCTCCCTTTGTAAAACGGAGTGATCGATACCACGTGTCCACTGGGATAAACAACCAGCTCAGCTGCGCGGGAAATTGTCTGGGAAAGAGGAAGCAGGAGGAGGATGAATCGGTGGCAGGATCCACCCCAGGGTTTACCTGTAAAGTATTTTTAGCACCCAGCTTGGGAGAAAAAGCTGCAGCGGCACAGTTCAGAGCAGGACAAGTAGAGGACATGGGCTTGTCGTGGGGTTACCTTCGGCAAAGGTCCTCAGAGCCGCGCTGGGAAGCGACGAGCAGCCAGGAGCGGGAGGCTGATTCCTGCACCGAGAGGCCGCGTGTGAGCGGAGGAGGGTGGCTCTAAAGCGTTTCTCGGGGTCTCACCCCTCAGCTTCCAGATCTTTCCAAGAAAACATCTCAGCCCTTCCCGCAGGGCTGTATGGGTGCAGGTACCTGTTAGTCCCGTGCGTGTGAGATCCCGGGGGTCAGCCAGCCCGGGGGGCTGTGCCCCCCCCCACCTGCAGCATTGCATGGTGCTGTGCCACCATTCAGCCCTTCGGTGCCGTCCTGGCGCTGGGGCTGAGCCACCAGCTCGCTGAGCAGAGCACAAGGGCCCCCACCTTGCCACCATTTCATGCCAATCCATGCACCAGGGGCTTTGCCACGGGCTCAAGCAGTCGGTCACCCTTTCCCCCATAAAGTAGGAATGTCAATCCCATTAAAATCCTTAATTCAAATGGTGTCTGCTCTCTTTCCACGTAATATCAACTTAATGTTCTCCAACTGGCTACTATTAATCTCGCACCGCAGACAGACAGATCATTATGAATGGGGGGAGCGGGGGGATCTGTAGCACAGACTGATCAAGCACGTTTCAAAAAAAGTGATGTGATTTATGTCTATATTACACCACATATTAGGATATTTCTATAAGCCAGTCCCTGAGCAAATACAAGTACGTGCCCCACACATACCGGCATCGCTGCTTTAGCTAGCTGTGCAAACACAGGGTAGAGATATTTAACAGGGTATAATTAAATCCTGGTGGGAGAAACACCTTCTTTACAAACAGTGGTTGGAAAAGAGGAGATTCCAGGGCAACCCCAGCCTGTACTGGGGGCCTGACAGCCCCTGCCCTGGCTCTGCACATGGGGCAATGCCAGAGCTGTTTCCCACCCTCCTCTGTGGAGTGACCCCCCCCATCCCTCCTCCCGAGGTCTGGACCCACTTCTCTCTTTTTCTGCCCCAGCAATTCCAGATTCCATTTTCTCCTGCCACGCAACGCAACTGTGAGATGAGCATCAAACAGTTCATCCCTTCTCAGCCAGCATCCCTCATCTCAGAGCCCACAGACAGCCCTCGGAGCCCACCCCAACTCCCCCCGGTATCCCTGTGCCCTCCCGAGGCCCCAGGCACCCCACTTCTGCTGAGCCTCAGTCCTCCAGCCCATCTCGCGCTTGGGGGCCGCAGGTGACAACCTTGGAGGTGGTATCAACAGCGGGATCCAGGCTCTTTGCCCAGACCCCTCTCCAACCTCTTAGCACTTCAAGGGTCCACAGATGCCTACCCACGAGCTACCTCTATTTTATTTATCCCGATGAAGCATCTCTGCTTGTCCTAGAGCATCACCTCATGAGGTTTAACAGCTGCTGCATTCCCTCCCAGCCATCGTTGCATCACTGCACCCTGGGACCAGTCCAAGATCTATTGAAGCCGGTGGAAAACTCCCATTGACATCAATCAATCCGAGATTAAAAAGGGTTTGTAAAGCCTGTGATACCTCAGGGATGAAAGATAAAAATATAACTGTATTCAAAATTTACATTTTAAAGAAATCCGATTTTCTGTGGCCAATAAAAAAAACCAGCTTTGCCCATTGGAATGAAAATCAGGGAATGTCCTCGTCCTGCAGATGCTGAGTGCAGGGGGAAAGCTGCCGAAATCGAAGCACACACTTGGAGGACGGAGCGGAGCGTGTGTGCCAAAACCTGGTGCTGGACCCCCACTGAGGAGTGCCACCAGCCAGGGGACTCCAGCCCTGATGGCCTCTGAGAGCAGTAAGAGAGATCAGCAAATTAACCCTGTTCTTTGCAGCTTCCTTGAAATAACAGAGGAAGAGGACGAAATGCCAGGTGCCTGAATGCGCGAGTTATATTCTTGGAATAGCAGCCTAAAAAGGAACAGCTTTAGCTAAAGCTGGTAAAACAGCAGAATTCAAAGGGCGTTAAACCAGACCAAGGGCACGTTGCTCTGGGCTAACAGTCTGAAGTTTTGGTTGGCAGCATCAATTTAAAATGCAACTTATAAATCAGTGACTTTAAAGGCGAGGCTTTTTTGGTTGTTGTTTTTTGTTGTTGTTCCCCCCCCCCCCCCCCCCCCCCCTTATTATTTATTTAATTACTTTGTCTTCTGAATGCCCTTTAAAAACTTTACTTTTTCCATGCTGCATCTCTATCAAGCAATTTTTACACAGCACTTGCCCACAGCTCCGACGGCGTGATACTGGGGAAAAAGAAAGTAAATCCACTTTTAATCTCAAGGGCTGAAGGTGTTACTTTTTGTTTAGATCACCACTATTTAATGATAAATATTTTCAGCGTTTCTGATAACCTGGGTGAGAGCCTATCGATTTCTCTACCTTGCGCTATAAGGTGGCTTGTATTAAAAAAAGGATAACTCAGCTCTTTTCCAGTTCGGAGCGTGCTAGGAAAAGGCTCATGTTTGACTGCTTTTTAAGTAGTGGTGAACCACCCCCTTTCCCCCATCCCCAAGAAAACCCTTTTAAAACATTCTTAGATTAAAAAGAAATACCCTTCTGCTGAATTTTGTACCAGCCCATTAACAGTAAAACCACCAAAAGAATTATTAACAGCAGCAAATGAATTGGTTTGGAAATTTGTCAAATGTGGGACTATACTAAAAAATTAGAGGTAAATTTGTGAAGAAAACATTTTAAAGCCTCTGGAGCAAGTATGGGAATTTCTTTCTTGCCGAGGGCAGCATCCCCTGCACACTTGCAAACTCCAGTGGTACCAGCTGCAGTGATCCCCGAGAGCTCACCTTTAATTTCCCAACACAATTAACACAGTCATCAGCAGAGTTTGAGCAGGATTTTTCTTCCTCACTGATCACTCGCTGCTCCTTTAAGGACGGGGAAATGTCATATCACAGTAATTTTAACATCGCACAGCTCCTCCACTCTCTTACATCAGCAATTTGCAGCTTTAATTTCACGGATGTCTGTAATTATGCGAGTATAGCGAGGTGCACAGTAAAAACAAGAAGAAAAGCTGAAGAGCTTAGCAGCTTTGCTTTTTGGCATTTAATCCCCTCATGGTTTTCAGTAGGAGAAAAATATTTAATACAAAGAAGCTAATTTGACTGTCATCTTCTACCGCTGTGGCCTCAAGACCACGGGTGGTGGTAGAAGCTGAAGCGAGCGGGAGGATGCTGAGCCCATCCCGCCCCATCGCTTCCCTCCGTGGCTCCGGAGCGGGAACGTCACCCAGACCTTGGAGGGGAACCTACACGGTGCCTGGGCAGAACAGACCTCTACGGAAAGGACCGGAGCTGTTTCCCTCCCTCTCCTTAGCTGGGGGCACAGCTGAAGCAGAAAACCAGGTTTGGGGAAACAGGGGAAGGGGTTTGGATGTGTACGAGTGTTTCGTCAGGGCAGAGGCACCTGTTGG
The DNA here is from genome assembly GCF_023634155.1 of Falco peregrinus. Taxonomy (NCBI): domain Eukaryota; kingdom Metazoa; phylum Chordata; class Aves; order Falconiformes; family Falconidae; genus Falco; species Falco peregrinus. Next base: position 49,897,364 of record NC_073721.1, on the reverse strand, counting down.
CTCCAGAGGAATTTACCACGAGAGCCAGCAGGATTTATACAACTGCTGTGTGAAAACTCAGAGAAAGAAAACGAAATGTAACGAAGCCTCCCGTTAAGGTGGTGTTTTAGTGATTTGTGCTTAAATCCAGCATTTTAGGACCTCACCTGCCTCCGGCTCGCCCTGGCCCTGGGGACCGGCTTTGTTCCCTCCAGCAGGATGCAGGTGAGCGCCAGCCCCTCGGCACTCCCCCAGTTGCCATTCTCGTCTGACATTTCACTTTCCTTCAGGTCCCCTGGCGGGTTGCAGCCTCTTGAGCTACAGGAACTGATGGCTGCTGGACTTTTTCATCTTGCAGAAAATGAACGGTGTCCACAGGTCACCTCTCCCTGTAGCTGCTCGATAAATTGTTCTGAACCAAGGGGAAGCCCCAGCTCCATGGGCATCCCCAAGCCCCGGCCGATGGGACTTCAGCGCCTTTAAAACAAAAAAGGCTCCTGCTTTCTTGTCAGCATTTTCAAGAGGGATTGCCAACAGTAGCAAGGCTATAAGGGAAGAAAAAGGGCTAAAAACACCACAACGAAACCCAAAAGGCAGGCAGGAGGTGCAGATGGTGAGAGACAAGGGCATGGCAGCGCTGCACAGGCACAGGCTGCTTCTCCTCACTATCAATTTTCTTTTTATACCAAGGCTACAGTGAAATTTCCTGCTAATAATTCTCCACCTGCAGATGCCGAATGAGCAGCTTGTTGTAAAACTCTGTAGCTGCAACGTTGGCACCATGGGTTAACTGCAATTGGGCACAGCAGTCCCAGCGTGTGCTACTCTTTCAAGATTGTAACTCTTATCATTGCATTCTCCACGCAAATGTTGGTTCTTACAAATTCAAAATTATCTCACCGTTAATATTCTTCACATATTTGTTGTTTTCTGGAAATATTCCTCAGCTGACCTGCAGGAACTTCTTGGAGATGTTGGCCAAGGACAGGCCCACTCGTGGTGCACGTGGCCATCTTTAAACCCCAGACGAGTTCTCCCAGCACCTGAATAACAAAACATCTCCGTCCTTGAGCCCAACCCTCTGGTTTTCACAGGAACTTTTTGATCAGCACAAACTCCTCTATTACCAACTACAAGGACTCTCTTTCTAAAATAGCCTCCTTATTAACATAAAAAAGTAAATAAAATGCTCAGGTGCCCCTGGGTTCTCACAGTCCAACATAAAGGACCATTTACACTCCTACGCCACACTTCATTTTTCTAATCTCCTTTCATTTTTTTGACACAAATCTGGTAATCAGGTATTAGTGCCGCTGTTGAACTTTACAGAGGATAAAATGCTGTATGATAAAAAACCCCTGGCTGACGGAAAGGCATACACCCCTGACCTCCCCCAGGGTTTGCCGCTCTCCTCATGTTAACACGGAGCACATCTGGAGATGTCTCTCGTTTTGATCACTTGGGTTTAAAAGGGAAGAAAAAAAAGAACCTGAAAAATTCTAACAAGTTCACGACACGTATACGTCTTTATAAGAACTAATTATCTGATACTGAAAGACATCAAAGCAAGAGAGGGGACACAAACCCTGACAATTCCGAGGCAGCTTTGTTTTGGGGCTGTTGCTCACTAACCAGCCAACTCCATCCACAGCCCGGCTGCTTCTGACCAATGTGACCACGGGCAAAACAGCCAGCTTGGTAAGGAACCCAGCCAAAGCCGACCCTTCCCCTCCTCACCTGCAGAAAATCTCCCCTTCTGAAGGGCACCGGGTGAGTTCAGAACACAAGCTCTGCCCAGCAACGGTGCGCCCGTGATACACGGGGGGAACCGGAGACTTTGGCACGGGCTGTGAGGTTCAGCCCCGACGGAGCAGCCCAGGATGTATGTTCAGGTGCTGAACTCACCGCTGAGCCCTGCGTTAAGAGTTGGCTGGGGCTGATCTGTCACATTACTGCACGTATGTCAACTACAGCCATAGCCATACACATATACATATACAGCCACAGCACAAGTCTGCGCTGAGGCCACACAGGGGTGGTGCGGGCGGCAGCAGCAATATTGGAGGTTTCCAAGCCACAGTGGGTAACAGCTATTGAATGAGACAGCTGAGCCTCCAGCTCAACCACCTCGCTGGAAGCACGTGGAGCCACATCTCCCACCTCCAGGGGCTCAGCAATTTGTGCGTATGGGTACAGAGCAAGGAGCCACTGATTCCCAGCTAAATACTGGTAGAAATACCGGTCACAGGGCAGTTACAGGGCTGTAAAGACGCCTGGTCCTGGCACTACCTCCATCCATTGCGGCCTGGTTCCTTTGGAAGGTTTTGCTTGTCTCCATAATTCACAGATCTGGAGACATCAGAACAAACAGTCGAGCCAGCGCTGGAAATGAGGACCCCCAGCACATGCTGCAATTCCCCACTTGTGCGCTCATGGCTCAGTGCTACCTAAAGGACCAGCACCTAAGACAGGACTGCAGCACCACCGCACAGCACAAAGCCCTACGGCTTCCACTGAAACCCCAATATCCTGATATTTAAGCTGCGTTTTTACCTTGAAAAGCAATTTGCAAACCCACAGAACGATTCGGACAAGCCTCACTGGAACCACATGCACTGAGTTTGCCAGAAAGGTGCTGCTACCCATGTGCCAGCCCTGAGCTTCAGGTCGGGTCAATCCCCTTTCACTTCATCATCCCCACGGCTTAAAAACATCCTAGGAGACAACCCGGCTCTCATGTACGCGCTTGCAGGAACTCCTGCGGCGTGCAGAGCACGCAGGCAGCAGCGGGTGTGAAACCTGACGAGCCTTTGGTGGGTTGAGCCGGAATGTTAATTTGTGATCCAAGACCTTGAAGAAGCCCAGCCCGGCACCCAGAGCCTGAGCGCTGCAGGTATGGCCAGGGGTGCTGTGCGCTGCTTCCGTGCTTCCCAGCCACGCTTAGGGCTGTTGGGAGAGACCAAAGGGAAAAGACAAGCACCCGAGGTCTTCTACAAGCCCTGCTCCAAAAGCTTGGGCAGGAACGATTCTGGCTTTGAAACACAGAACCGTACCTAGCACATCCCGCTCTTATTACATTTCCTGGGTTAATATTTTAATGTGGATTGCTCTTGGTGGTGTGTAGCTCCCAAATAACCTAGGAACTAATTAAAAAAAAAAAAAAAGTATTTGTTTCCAAGTAGACATTAAAAACTTGAAGAAGGTAACAAATACGCAAGAAAAGGAAGAGAACTGAAAGGCTTTGGTTAGAAAATTAAAGTTGTTTGCTATAGCTTGATGGCTTAATCAGTCGATCAATATTGTTCACAGGGCAGGCAGGGAGGGAGCCATGAGCTGTGATGAAAAATGCATGAGGGGACAAGGGAGACTTGGGAGTAGAAAATTAAAAAGTCAGCCTGTTACATTTGTCCAATATTGGCAGAGAAATTAAAGTGGTTTGGGGAGGGGTGCTGGGAGGGAAGGGGGGAGCTGGCTGCAATATGCACTGCGTATCTGCTGCAGGTTCCCTCCACGAGAGAAAATTTCACATTAATTAAGTTGCTTTCTTAGCAAAAAGATGGATTTTGTAACCTTTAGCACTTGCAAGCGCCACAAGCGCAGTAGGTGGGGTTTGCACATGGGAAAATAAAAATGGGATTTCTCCACATCAGGGATGCAATAGAAGGCGGCGCGTTCCAAGGAGGGTAAGTGATACCAAGACAATACTAACCAGGGTGAGGCAACGACTCTTCCTGCAGTATTAGGTGAGATTAATGTACTGTTGCACTATAAACAACAGTGCTGGAACGATGCAGCTCTGTAACACAGACCACCTGAGCCACTAAAAGCAGCACTGTTGTCTCTGCATGTAGATTAGTTTCCTTTTCTCTCTGTTCCATCGGGCTGCCACTCACTCTGCAGCGGCGCTTGCCTTGCAGAAATAGGTACCAGGAGAAATGCAGTTCTGGAAGGTGCTGTAGAAGAGGTGAGAGCCAACTCCTCCTTAGGGATCATGGTCCTTGCTGTGTGCCTTAGATCTGAGCTGTTTTCTAAGCTGCAACAAACTCCAATGATTAAAAAACCCCAAGGTCGCTCACCCTGCAATTAAACCGCTTTTGTCACCCATCCCTTTTAACCAAGGGTGGAAAAGAAAAATAGTGACACCCAGTACCCAAGCTGCAAAGCTGAGGAAGAAGAACACCAAAACACTGTATTGTGAGAATAGCTTTTTAGCCAGAAGAGATCTCCCGGTTTCTGTTCCTCACACACAAAACTCGGCGTTCCAAGGCATCCTGCTTGCCTTGGAATCCCACCTCGCCGTGGCGATCCGGCACCGGCCGCGAGCACTCGGAGCTTCAGGGCAGGAAGCAGAGACACGCACATACTGCATCCAGACCGCTGAAGTTCGGAGGCTTTAGAATTTAGACAGTTAAATTCCACTCCCCCAAATGGAAATATTCCACCCTGTTGCACTGAGGACTTGCAGGGACAGAAACCAGCGCTGCTGCCAGGGCCTCTGCGAGGGGGAAGGCTCCCTCTGCCGCAGCTTTCTGGGGGAAGGAACGTGACAAACGCGTTTGCGTGGCGCTTCTGTAAGGCAAGTATTTCTGTTCTGAGGTACCTACAAGTGAATTTCATGCCTCTTCATCCGGCTCGCCAATTACAGGTTTAAAATTTCAGGCTCAATTAACACAAAGACTGGCTGATGCTGTTTTCTGCAACTAATTATCTCCAAGTGCCAAGACACGATTCCACATAAACTACTTCTGTGAACTTCAGGATTTGCGTTCTACACCATTATTTAAGTATAAACAGAACGGAGCAGACAGCAGTGCCTGAAGCAGGTTGGATATCATATTATGACCTTTTTATTAATAAAAAAAAAATGCTTACACTATCAGAAACCCAGGGCTTTAATTAGCACAGTAACAGGACAGATAGCAGTGCTGCTTATTTACAAGGCGCTCTCTCATCCAAGATGCACACACTGTTCTGTCTTGGGTGATCTTTGTACTGAGAAGGCTACTTGGGTCAGATAATAGTGCGGAAAGTTTTCAGTAGGTAACTTCACTGCAGCTGGGTGTGAAATGGCCATTATCCCACTGCTACGGCAATGCACCTGTTTGGTGATTAGGAATAACCAAAACAAGTTGGAAAAAAAAAGCATCAGATCTCACTTACCAACACCCTCAAAGAAGAATATGCTCATTCTTCATACACAATGTTGCATCTCCAAAGGAAGTCACGAACACGTATTTTCTTTCAAGTTCCTCTTTTATATGAGCCAGTCTTGCACAGATTTCTACAGCCAGAAAGCTGAAATTCCCACATCACACGCTGTCCTCGCAGGAAGAAGCTGCTGCCTTTGGGAGCTCAGTCTTTTACGTTACCAGCAAACACAGTTAACTTAGTATCATGCAAATACAGGGTGATACTCAAGCTTCTTCATTTTTCAGCTTCCACAGCTAAGGAACAGGTTGTTTCATAAATGCTGTAGAGTCAAATTAAATTAAACAAGTGCTTTAAAGTCTCTGAACCCCTTATTTCAATCAGCTGCCAAAAAAAGGGTCCCTCCCCTTCCTGCCCCATTTTTGTGTCCTCCCTATCCCCTTCTCTATACTAAATCTGATTAACTTCACCCAGCGTTCCTTGCTGAAAACCAAACCAAACTTTGCCACTGCCAAAGCCTCCGAGACGAGCATTTTTCCTTTCTGCCACAGAAGCTTTTCACACAGGCAGAAGGAAGCTCAAAAATTAGCCTGCAGCACTGTACCTTAGTGTCGATTTATTTGAAAATTAACTGAGTGACAAAGCTCCTCCAGACCTCCCCTTACCAGCTCCCAAAAGCAACCTTATTACCCAAGCCTTTGTGGCTTGTAAAAGAAACAAGAGTGTGCTAGTGGGAATGACAGCAGAATCAATCAAACTGGCTGTGAGGAGATGACAGATGAAACTCACAGGCCTCAAGAAAATACCAGAGAAGACACTTAACCTGCTCCAGCCCCAGGGCAGCGAGAGTTCAGCTGGGATGGGACTAGGGACCTTCCCGTCTTTAGGCGAAGATAATGATGGCTGAGGCTCGCAGAAGCCGAATACTCCCACCTATCCCAAGTGCAACTGTTCCTGGGAGGGATCTTCCTCTTCGCTGGCATGTTGCATGTACATTTTAAATCATTTAGGAAACATGCTGTACATCTCTGCACTGCAGAAGCTGTGTTTAGGGCTGAATTGTTTTACTACTTTCATTTCTGAACCATGATGAATTATACACACTGTCACTGCTCATCACACATTTTCTAACCACTTAATACACACAGATTTTGCTAGCATTTTTCATTACAATTTTAGTAAAGGGAAACATCTGTTTCCCCCTGCTTTAGAAAGTACACTGCATCTTCCAAGCTGCCACAGGCCTTTGAAATTCCATGTTTAATCAATGCCATAATCTCTTCCAGAAAAAAAACCCAGCAGTCAGATAAGAAGCCTTGCAACAACCACCCCCATCACATCAGCATGCATGTTTAAATGTTTCCAGTATTTCTAAAAAAAAAAAAAAAAAAAAAAAGAAAAAAAAGAAAAAGAAAAAAGAGCAGCATTGAAAAATCCACAGCAAACCCAAGGATTTTGTTGATCAAATAATGAAATATATAGCACAAACTCTGGAATACAAAATTTATTTTGAGCTTATAAAAGTCTTCCACATTGCAAACTCTGTCACCAAGCGCAAACTGTACACAGATATTTTCATTAAGGTTTACAATAACGATGATCACTGCCAGACCTCCCCAGACACATCACTTCAGCTCGGAAGCATCAAGCAATCATACACAGCTTCTTACCGTGTTCTCCAAAATGCATCAGTCTGACATGTGCCTTGCAGGCTGAAAAGAGTCAAATGTTACCAGCACAACCTCCCTACTTAGCACAGGACGAAAGGTTCAGGAACGGAACCACCCATGAAACCATCAGCTCTACTCCAAGCCCAACTGATTGTTCACTCGTGTTACCAACGGCTGGGCTACTATTGCCTGCAAGTATCATGAAAAGCTTCAAGTGTTCGGAAATCCCTCCACGTGGGTGGCAGGCCATCCTGCAGAAACTTTCCGCAGCGCTGGCATGGAGCCTGGAACAGCTTTATGTAACTTCTTAACCAGGTCTAAAAGGAAAAGGGAGAGAAATTCAGAAAACTGGATACAGACGTTCCCCTTTGTCATCATTCTTGTCAAACAGTGATAGCAAGGACAGAGAATGTACTTTGGTGAGGCCCCAGTGAGGTATACAGTGATTTTATAAACAGAAACACGCTGAAGATTACAAGGTCACTGTATAGCTGAATTCCCACTTTATTAATCATCTTTTGCTTTTCTAGTCACTTAAGCAAATTTGTCAGTAGAAATTCATGTGCTCTGGGCAGGAGGCATTTGCAGCTAGAGAGTCATGACAGAAGGCAAGTATTTTAATGCTCCTCATACTTTTACTGGAATATAATTGTTCTTGATGGGTACCTTCTTCAACCGAATATTGGTTTGTCTCTTCCTATGATCATCTATCACACCCCTGCTGCAATCACACTGCAACAGTCTGAACTCTTCACAGCTGAAGACAGAAGGATCTTCACGGCAAGCTAACTAACTTCCTCTCTAATGCAATTTGAAAATCAATACTCGTTGGTCATAAAAATACTGTACCATTTTAAATCTGATTACACTGATAGATAGATAAAATAAATAAATATTTTTTTTAAAAAAAAAGGCTAGTGCTGAACACCACAGAGTAAGTTCAGGTGTTCCTAGGTAAAGCTCCTGCCTCTGAAGTAGATGGTTCCCATTGTCATACATAGCCATGAGCACTACATAACTCAATTCTCAACTCAAGGAGATACGCAACTAAAAACCACCTAGACCAGCAGATTTATACTGTGAAGGATGCACATGAATCTTGTCATTTAAAGTCCTATTGAATTACATCGATAAGAGAAAATTGTTCTCTGAAGAAGAGGTCAGGTGAGTTTATTGAAACAAATCCTTCCATCTTCATCAGAGCCTTCTCTATAGCAACCAAACTTTTGGCTGTCAATAACTCTCCTCCCAAAGAACTAGATCTTCTCTGGGTTTAGCAGTAAATATGGAGACAAGGGCAACAGAACACTACAAGTAAATTGCTGTTATTTACTTCAGTTTGGATGGGCTTTGCTTGCACTACAGAGAAATCGAATTTTCTGAACCATAATACAAAAATAGGTAAATGAAGTTAAATTGTGCACTTGAGACACCTGTTGACAGGGGGGGAAAAAAAAACAAACCCAACAAGCCAGATGCGTTCTTTATTCCCATCAGAAAATTAGGGCTTTGCTACACCCTGTCACGTGGATTGAACAACTGACACGTGAAAGGAGCAACATATTGATGCTCCTGGTGTACATCTGGTTTTGCTTTCATAAAAGTTTTAGTAGTGTTTTATCAAATCAATAAGGCAGGTCCAGGGCTTAAACAAATGTGCTACCCATTTTATTAAACATTAATTTTCAGAAACATGTCGAACATGGATTTGACCAGTAGAAGTTGCTTTCACCTTTCAAACCCTATTATTTTAAGATACACTCCAAGAGAAAAGCCCTTTGCAAATCTCTCATCTTAGCGGCCTTTTTACTAAACAAACAAGCCAGCACAGCAAGTAAGGGAGCCTGACTGTTCTGAAATTACACAGCGGGAATTTAAGATGTAAAAAGAACCAGTGCTCCTGTACACACTTAAATACTGTGAATGGCAACATGAGATGTTTGTTTCCACAGGTCTCAATTCTATTGCTCCAGGTGAAGGGCTAACGGAATGGACGTAAATGAAGGGAAAAGTCTGGATTGCAGAGGAAACCTCTCCCAAAAGCCTCCTCTGGGAGGCCGCAGCAGAGAGAACAGCAAGTCTCCGCTGCCAAAATTCATCCCGGTAGGAGGAATTCCAAATCATAAACCCTTGTTCTCACCCTCTGGTTAACAGGGCTGCTTATACGCAAGTTTATTTCACAAATACAATTCTAAATACAAACTGAACTAAAGGCAATAAACTTGAATCTGCCTATCAAGGTAGGGTAGTATTTGATTAACTTTATTCGGTAAGAAAACAGCTGAATAGTTCAGGAAGCCTTTCCTCAGTTCTCAAAACCACCTGCTGTTGTCCTGGGTGAGGACCAGCAGTTCCTCAGGAACAACGTTTGGGCTGAGAGCAGACACAGCAAAATGGACTCTCCCCCATTGTGTTGCTGCCTCCCATCCTTCTCCAACTAACGCACCTCACTTCATACTGGGCAAGCTGACAAGCAAGCTGCCTCAGCTGGAACACACTAACAGGGAATTTCTTCTTACCGGGGAGCTTCCAGCGGAGCAGACTGTCTATGTCCACAGCTCAACTCCCTGCACAGCACAAACAGTGTGGAAGAGCTGGGCCATAACAAAGAATTTGGCTGAGAGAGTTTTTCCAACTGCCTTTAGAGATGAGCCAGCCCAGCTTTGCAAATTGGAATCATCAAGCTAATAGTGAGACCTGTGACAGAAGAATCGTGTACAGCTCAGTCTTCCAACACCAATTACCCCAGGGTAATCAGAACGAGCTCTTCATCCTTGTCCAGGTATGGGATACAAAGAACTACAGTCAAGCTCTACTGCCAAGCTTGTTTAAACAGGGGAAACTGCAACTGCATCGGAACTGCCTGATGTCAATCACTGCAAGCATGCTGAAGTCTACGTGGAAAAATGTATTTTCCAATACACTTACCATGAACGATCTAACTACCACATCTGGCATCTGAGGCAGCTGGTAGTGCAATAGGGCAGTGGTCGCATGATCTGTCACCTGCATCAGGCAAAAGGAGAACACACCCTTATTCATTCTGTATTTCGGACAAAGCAGTGTTTATCTGCAGGAAAACACTATATTCCACAGGGATGTCCAAACCAAGGATTACATGACTGTGAAGACATTCTCAAAGTAATTTTGGGTAGCTTTTGCCAGCTAGTTTCCATTCCCTCTGCCAATGTCACACAAGAATCAGCTGAAGCAATCGTGATAAATAACTGTATGCACACAGTAAAATCAAACACACCTTTGGAAGTTCATAAACGTAATAAAACCTAATAGCGTGGTAGAAGAATCCAAACCAGTGGCTAATGTGAGCCAAGTGATGAGGAAGGCATCCAGCTCTATGCCACATGGAACAACACTGAACTAAAATGCTTCTCTTCCCACTTTGGACTACCAACCCAGCCATAAAAAGGAAAAAAATAATCTCCTGTACCACATAAAATAGAAGCATCCGTAACAAATAATTTGCCTAACTTTCAAATACCTACAGCGTAAGAGCAGAATCTATGCTTCTGTGATTAAAATCCCATGTATTCTGTGAAATCACAAAGAAGCAAAGTCACTAAGCAAACCATGTCAGAGGAAAGCACTTCGGTCCTCTCTTCTTACGTTCTCATTATTTGCTTTGGGCATTTCTATAGACAATATATTCTCTCAACCTATGCAGATTTGCTCAACAAAAGAAAAATCATTGTCAATAATGTAGCTAAATTAAATACTTCTGGAAAACTAACATATCAGCATAAGGGTTATGACTTCCAAAAAACTCAATGCTTTGATTTTGGTCTGTTTTATTTAAAAAAAATAATTCCAAACCACCACAATAAAATACCTCAATTTGAAAATGCATTTTAACAGAAAAATATTAGTATGCTCCTCTCCATTTTTTGGGAGATTTGGGAGATAAATGGGAAACCTTAAAATATTTAACTCTTATAGTCCTACTTCAGTTTGCTTACATTGAACAAACAGGCTTCGAGCTCTGTTTCATTTCCTCTGAAACCAGGAATCGATTAACATGATTATGCTTGATAAATACTTGCACTACTGAAAGATTTCTGATAGAAAGCTTTTTAATTTCCAAGATGGGGCCTTAACAAGATCTTACATCTGGGAATTACTGCTAGACACGATACATATAAAATATCGATTTATAATAACAAGAATAGTCAAAGAAAAATTGGGAGAACTAATGCTTCGGTAGAGTTTTGGGTAGGTGTGTGTTTGTTTGTTGCTTTTTTTTTTTTTAATTATTACTATTTTTCAATTATTCTGGAAGGGGACAGTTTCTGACAGCCGTGATACAATTCACTAATAGTACTGAGCCTGTCAGGCTTCCCAAGTTACTAGCCCAGTCAACAACTCGCTGCCCAGAACTCAGAAGTTCTAGGCTCAATGTAGAAATTATTGGCAAAATTCTTTGAGCTGGACTACTAAAGAACTTGAAACAACACAACCCCAAGAGCTCTTTCACATCTTGTAAATCCATTAATGGTCCTCATTGGTAATATCAAAGCTTCCAACAAACAACGTCCTTGTCTAGTTAGTGATTAAATTGTATTTTCTAGTTTTAACGTGGAGAAGTAGTGCTCTTCTCAGGGTTTGTCCATATACTACAGGACATTTTGACTAAGACGAAGTGTGAACGGAAATTACAATTGCTATTCCCAGCTAACTCCACTTGTTCCCGATTTGTAGTCAGTCTAATTCAGCAATGTGAATTGTGCTGAAGCACTCAAACTTTCACTGGAGAAAGAGGCTCATGCTTGAAGCTATTCAGGGAGGTGAAGCTGTAAAAGATATATTCCTGAATAAATCCATGTACAGACAGGCTCTAATTCACACCATACAAACTTCCTCCGCACAACACTACATCAAATCAGTCTGGCCTACACTGAATCCAGTTTAAGTTGTACTACAATTTTAGAAACAAATTCTGTTCCCCATCATTCGTACACAACTAACTCCAAAAGCAGCCCCATTCAGTGTGAATAAGGACATGTGATTCTGACATTTGGCAGGGAAAACTTTTGGGACCATGCACATTCTGGTGAGTTTGCAAAAATATTCACAAAATGGACCTCAGCGTGCTTAAGCCACTTACATGTTACCATAGGAAAAAAAAAAAAATCAGAAACAACATGATTAACTGTGCATTATTAGCACAGCATAAGTCAAATCAGTAATTTCTTTTAAACACATCTCATGTAGTGTTCAGAAATGACTATAAACCAAGCCCTACTACGTGATTTTTTTTTTCTTTTAAGATAGTGCTTTTATAGGATAGTACCAGACATGTCAAAGAATAGAAAGTTCTGAAGATATTTATGAGCAGCCGCTCTCCTTCTGCTATATTTCTACTTCTAACAAACTGTAATATTTTTTTTCCTGAAAAACAAAGTTGCTTTCTGTTGGCACTGAAGAAAGTTGCTTAAAAAAAAATTCTGCTATTAACAAATTTAAATTGACTGGCCACTTTGGCGAAGTTGCACATATGCTGTTCCTATTGTAATGTAAAGCTAATGAGATTCCACAGGGAGATAAAAGCCATCCCAGCATTGCTAGAACACTAATAATGTTTTCTGAACAAAAAGGAGGCGATTTCTACCATAAGCAAGTGCTAATAAAGTGCTTCCAAAAAAGATCAAAGTAGGTGTCAAATCTGAGGAAGAGGATTAGGGGAATGACACCCCCCCCCCGCCTCAGCCCAGCAGAGAACATGATGTCAAACAGAAAAGGGCTGGACAAATGATAAACTGGCCAGTGCACGGGAGTGAAGGAAGAATTAACCCCCCCAAGATAACAGAGATGATGAAAGAGGGCACAAACTGGCCAAGATTAAAAAAGAGAGGGGCGGGGGGGAAGAAAAGAGGAGGGGGGGAAAAAAGATAAAAAAAATAATAATAAAAAAAAAATCAATACTCAGCTTTACTAATGGCGATACAATTCCACACCAAAGCAAAGCAAAACAAACTGCATATGCGCCAGCTCGCTTAAGGGACACGCTCTTTCTTCCAGCCAAGCTGGAATCACAAACTAATTTATTCTGGATGGAGGATGACATCTTGTACATTTTGGAGTTTTATTTTATTAACTTCACTTTTATTGCTCTATTTTACCTACTGCTATCTAAGTTATCAGTCACTTTCTAATTTCCCTGCCTCTTTTTAGATGGGAACTTATTCAGGAGAGCACACACTGATTGGGATAGCTGTTGCTCTGGACCCTGAAATAGATTTTCAAGAGATTTTGCAGAAAAGCTCAGTATTTCACAATTCATATACTGAAAAGAGTTTTTGTCCCCAAAAAAAGGCAAGACAAGGCAATCTCCTGACACATAATTTTGCTAAATAAAATAGCTATTGTTTAACTAAGCACTTTGACACGGAGCAAAAGAGACTTCAGTTACATGGGAGGCGGGTGGGAATCTGGCAAAGAGACTCAATTTGAACAAGAAAACTTCCCTTCTTGTTAACAGCTAATTATATTGCCTGAGATTTTTTTTTCCTCTTCCTTTTTGCTTCCAAATTCAAGTTGACTACAACCATGGACTTCTTACATGCACCTCTGTTCCCCCATCTGGGGCACCATACACATCAGGAATACAAACCAGACTGATACGGATCGAACCTAATCTTTGTTGCGACGTTGTGCAAATTAAATCCTATGTACTTGTCACTCTTGGCGAACAAGCAGGCGAGCGGGGCTGCCTGGTCACCGGCCGTGGCAAGAAGCCACCTGCTGCACCCACGCTGCTGCTCTGCGGCACCGGAGGGCTGGGGGCTCCCGACTCCCCTCTCGCAGCTGCCTGCTCCGTCAAGTTATAAATAGCTCATGAGACCAGCACCCAGGGGCAAGCTGAAAACAAAGCTGCTGTTATCTGTCTCAACCGAGCCAGCAGCACTCATTTCTAGAGAATGCCTTTACCCACTTGATGGTACTGCTCTGCTGAAAAGTGCTTTCCAAAGGTGACACATCCAAAAAAAATGGCATTATTGGGCCCTGATGATACTTGTTAGTCACATAGCATTCCCCAAACTGAAAATTCATTTAAAAGAAACCCAAACAACCAGCATTCTACAATTCACAGGCTGAGGAAGCTGAACAAGTGCTTCCTCTAACTGGAATAAGGGGCACAAAAGCAAACACCTATGGCAGTTTTTCCCCACCATAGACTACGTATGGTCCATAAACATATGAAGCTACAGGGCATAAAAACTAAACCATAAAAATACAAACATCACACGACTACATTATAGAAGATGTCTCTCCTACCTTATCTTGCTGCCAGTAAATATGCTTTGCAAAAATAGGTGCAAAACTTCTTTTAAGAGTCATAACTTTCCTTCCCACTTACTTATTAGTTTATTCCCTCAAGTATGGCACTGACAACTCCATCTAATATAAAGGGATTCTCTAAATCCCCTGGAAGTTTTCTGGTTTTTGTTTGGGTTTTTTTTTCTTTTTTTTTTTTTTTTTTAAAACCCTGCTAAGTTCATGGCCTTAACAGTAGCCTGTAGCAATGAGTTCTCGAGGATGATCACAGCACTAAAAGAAAAAAAAGTGTGGGAACAGGGCTGTTATTTTATTAGTGTTTAGACCTTTTATTGTGTGGAAATGAGTGCCTTTGTTCGTTTCCAAAGATTGCCATTACTCAATCTTCTCTCCAGGAACACATGTGAATCTCTCTGGAGGGAATCTGGTGCACAGAACCTGGTGCCCAAGAGGCACTTGGAAGGATGACAGATGGTGCCTCTATGAACAGGCACTGATGAACTCCACACAAATCCTTTACAAACCCTTCCTCACTCCCAATTCACTAGTCTGAGGCATAAAATTTATCACTTGTTTTCAGAGCTCACAGAGGGTTTTTTTCACTTGTTCTGCTTATTTGGACTGGATCATAAAAATTCTGTTTTGCCTAAGGAGTCTTTGAACTGGGCCAAGTACCGATCCCGCACAGCAGCAACCATGCAGGTGACCCTGGAACAGTCCATCTCCTCTCCTTGAACAGACATCATCAATAGCCCAATATCTGTCTCATGCATGCATTCATCCTGCACGTGATTTTATTCTCAGATTATTGACAAGAATACATCTTCATACATTACAATACTTATGTGCCCTTGTAGTGGTGAAAATTGTGCTCCCGAGTTCCGTCGCTTTGGGATCACGCAGCTCACAAACAGCTGGATAGGCACAAACAGCTTCTCAAGTTGAGGTCAAAACGTGCCTTGGGAAGAAGAATATCAAGCCAAAACAAAGCAGTCTGCAGCATGCTAAAATTGATAGACTGTTTAGGTGAAAATAAGAATGGGATCCTCAGGTCAGAATGAAAAATATGGGTTTAAAGCCTACACAGATGGCTTAAACAGCCAAACTGATTATTACACAACAAACCCTGCCATGTTGCTCTTAACTGAGCAGCTTGAGAAATGAAACAATGTTTAGCACCATCTCCCATTTTGATCCACTTGCAGCAGTTCCACTACTCTGCATTTTTGCCTCTTTTTTGAATGCAAAGTTATGAATACTGCACCATTCTCTATAATATGTATTTTTTTTAATCCTCTGCACAGCGACCTGGAACAATGCAGCCCTCACATACGCTCTTCTCAGCAAGATTTAAGCCCCCAAATATTCTATTATCTCCTGTTTTGTTCCTCCTCTTGCACCAGTGGATCAAGAGCAGCAAGGTGTTAAAATAAGGAGGTTTAAGATCAAAACAGTTGCCGCTCCTGTGGAGTTTAAATGTCAGACCAACGTGGAAGTCTGAAAAACCTTTTCTTTGCTCCTTGTGCTTTTGCCCTTTCAGTCTTTCCCTCTCTCATTTCCCTGCTCCATTCTCTGAATCTAACCCCGCTGGTGGACTCAATGCCTATAAAGCTTATTCACCCCAGGACCAGATTCAAGGAGTCTCCAGGGAACCTAGAAAATGACTGTACACTTTACCAGTAATGGGCCCTTCGGGAGCCATCCCCCAGCAAATTATACACACTCGGGTATCCTGCCTAACAAGGAGGAGAGAGAAAAGGCTTGCTGACACAGCCAACGTTTGCAAACAAAAAGTCAGGACAAATTTAGCTTTGTTTGACAGGGTTGGATTGAAGATCAGAGGTCTCTGGTCCTTAACCTAGAAAGTCACGCTGCAACCCTGTGAGAATTTGACAGCCCTGCAGCTACCACAGGCAGGTATCTTATGAGCTCCAGATGTTGTTATATTATCATTGAAGACAGAGTTTGAGAACTTGGACCAGCTTTTAAAGCGAAGTGGCCCTGCCCTTCAGAGGGATGACTGATTTTACAGTTAAAGGCAGCAGAGCTGAAAGGGCTACCCAGCCTCCTCAGTGGGAGCAGTTACTCATCTGTGTTTTTCCTTCTCAGTGCAGCACTTCTGTATCGCGTTACTGGTGACTGCCACGAGAAACACATTTCAAGAACGTTCAGATGTGCTCCGACACATTTACTGATGATTTTTTAATGGCATGAAAACATTTGTTCTGAAGATCCTGCAGTACAGATCCTACACTGATAACAGAGCATAATAGTTTCTCTAACACTACTTTATTTCCTTCATTTTACTACTGCTAAATCACTAGTCCCGGGTATTACACATGGATACAAGTGCAGCTTCAGAGAATAAAGAGAAAACCAAACGAAAGACAGCACCGCAGAGAAAACTTACTATGCTGAACCACAGCATTTTCTACCATCTGTTTGAAAACTTAACTTAGGTCCTAGCCTTAACTTCTTTAACCATCAGCTCAATAGTACAGCATGTATTGATCAGAAAGTACCATCACCTTGCATTTCTATCACATTTTTCATGCAAGAATCTGAGAGCACTATGCAACCAAGTCAGTAAGAGCTCCTGTGAAGTCAGCAAGTATTACCCCGGCCTATGGGGAGCAGAAAACCGATCCCCAGAGAGGTTAAGTGGCTCACGGTAACAGTGACAAAGCTGGCAACAAATTGTATAACAGTATAAAAAAAATAAAATGCAGACAGCTGTTCAACCCATTACAGGTAACCATTTCCCCTGCAGTCTTTTCTTTCTGGCTTTTTTTAGTAAATATTAATACATTTGGTAGTATTTACCAAGACAGAACTGGAGAACAGGATCTTAACATTCAGGTTGTACCACTTTATTTTAGAGAATTAGGAACAGAATAAAGATGCAAATGTATCTGTAATGCAGCCACGCCGGCAGCAGTAAGAGGGGCATTTCATATTTTCTCACTGACTTCTTCCACTTCTGGTCTGAAGGCCATCTCCTGGACCTGAAGAGAAACTTACTCTACGTATTTGTGCTCCCCGAGTCCTCAACTGTGAACTGTACATTTACTCTACTCTGTTATCTTGCATATTGACAATTAGATAACAAAACCCTCATGATTTCTTACCATTTAGCACAAATTACGGCAATAGGGCTTAACCCTTCCGAGGTATTCTAAGCCAAAACAGCCAGGAAGACAATCTTATGCCCAAACGAGCTTACAACCAAACACACACATGGGAAAATTGAGATGATGCACTTAATTACAGAACCTTAAATTTATTTCATTGCAAAAACTACTTTAAAGCATACTGTGAAGTTACTAAGATATATGCTGTTTTACTTCCAGCTGTATTACTCTGCCTGACACTAAATATTTTTGAGGAGCAAGAAAAAAAAGAAAGCATATTTAATCCACTAATCTCTGGGGTGAAGAATCAACTGCAGCAGAATTTTTCCTTCCATGCTAGGCAGAGAGGGAGAGCAACCAACCTCCCCCAAAACTGTTGTTTGATCTCTAGCAGGTTAATATCATAGGTCAAATGTCTTCCCTTCTGAGCGCATCTGAAAACTTGGAAAGAAGATGCACAAATACAGCCAATATGCCATACTTTTGACCCCTGCTTTTACGCCCTTTCGAGTTCCTGACCCCCATTTGTTACATAAACGACAAAAGTAGATGAAAAGAAGCTAGTGGACCAGCTGGAGACTCCAGCTCCTTGAACTGTAGCTTGAAGGTAAGGAAACTGGAATTTAAACCCGGATCAACCTGAACCTACAGCATTTTGACAAGAGGCCTTCAAAGAGAAGCCTCCTCTTCCCTGCCTAGCAAATAGCAAGATACAGATCTTTCCAAAATACACTTCAACCTTCTCAGTAGTTTTCTAACTTACTGCTCCTGTTCTCTCATCGGTCCTTCCTTACTTTCTGGAATGGCGTTCATTTCAGTAAGCTACTCCTTTCGCTTACACCACCGTGCGAAGAGAAGCAGGCAAAATAACGCCATGGAAAAAATTTCCAAGCTCATTTTGTGAAGTGAGTTCTACTGATTTATTAAACTCAGGTCCTCAGGAGAGGGGGGCAACCAAAACCAATGCAAACAACTAAACAAAATCCAAATGAACCTGAAACAGTCCTTTCTCCCCCCAAAGGTTCAAACTAAAAAAAGAATGCTTGAAGATTCCTCATGAAATTTTAAGGTTACAGTAGTATAATCTCCAATTTCTTATTCCAAAACATAGACTGGAACTGTGATGGGGCATAAATCCAAATTCAGTAACAGCAGATATTACAGATTATTGTTTGTTATTTGCAAGTTGTGATGACAGAGGAATAAATTCTGAATTCTTTTACACAAGGGCCTAGATATTAAAAATAAACTCCACATCTCCTATACACATTACATAGGGAGAAATTATGTGAGACTTACCTTCTGAAAAACTTGATAGTTGGATTTAGACCATATGTCAAGCTACAGTAAAAAAAATAATTATATATTAGTACATGTAAAGAAGAAGCTTTAGGGAGAAAAAGAAGCTAAGCAGCTGTTCAAATTAAAAGCCCTGGCAAACAGATCTACAGGCACGTATTTCTCAGTATTCACTATTTTGACCCATTGCCTGTTGCAATCCAAGAAAGGGAGTTAATGATACAAGATTTCCTTTGTATTGCAATGAAGAATGAACATAGCTCATCACAGTTTAAATTAAAAAAAATAATTATATATGCACAAGACCTGTTGCATTAATGTGTTCACTTTAAAAACAGCAAAATCTTCATTCGTATGGGGTTGTGGCTGATCTATGCAAATAATCACCAGCTTCAGTCAGTTTTTAAAATGAGGGCATTTTTACTACGTTTATGCTTGTTTTGTGTCTGAATAAGTGATTCAGTTACAAACGACACAAAGAACGTTTAGCGGAATTAAGCCAAAGCATTGGTCTACTGGGGCTAAATAAAACATCCCTTAGGAAAGTACATTTACATTTACAGACAAAAATCACACTAAAAGAAGTTTAAGGTTGTAGAGAACTGCACAAATCCACGACTTAAATATGTGCTCATAAACTAAAAGAACAAAATTCAAATAAGTTTTATTAGCCCCAGAAACCAGAAGGTAAGGCTGTCCTTATCAAACAACCAAATGGCTCACATGTTAAACAATTTCAACTGACGTGCTAATGCTCTTTTAGCCCAGCCCTGTGGAATATCTTGTACTCTGTCAAGGAAAAGCAGCAGGCAAAACGAGGAACTTCCATCAATCCCAGACTTGCAAATCACTTTTTTTTCCCCTGCAGATCCCAGTGTACTCAACCATTTCA
Organism: Falco peregrinus; assembly: GCF_023634155.1. Lineage (NCBI taxonomy): Eukaryota > Metazoa > Chordata > Aves > Falconiformes > Falconidae > Falco > Falco peregrinus. The sequence continues at coordinate 49,877,955 of NC_073721.1, read as the reverse complement.
TATGCACAAAACTAGTCATAGGAAAGGTGCTCGATACAGCATTAGCCTCAGGAATATTAGTCTAGACAGAAGAAAATAATTTCTTTGGAGTGAATTTATGAAGCAGGTATAGCTCCTCTAGTGCTTGGTAACATGGTTGGACACGTTTTCTCACAGTGGGGGGATTATGTCTTTTACTGTAAGGTACAACTGATTATTTTCATTTTGTCTTATGTGCCCATAAGTCCTAGCTGAAATTACAAGTCTTTTAAAAGGCACAGAAAGAGTCTGACATGAAGAAGTCATATGAAGCGAGTAAAACAGATTAGAGGTGGCTGAAGAAGGAAAGGGGGAAGGATGCTGAACCCAAGTAATTAATTCACATTGCTAGAAATGCTCAGAACACTGAACTTCTAGTTCCCGTTCTTTTAAGAGTAACACTGTTAAGCAGCCCAATTCTAAATACTGGTACAGAAGTGACCCTCGAATCCCCAGTCCTCACAGTCTAGACAGGAGGCAATGTTAAAGACTTCAAAAACCACTTTGGGACAGATGTTTCATGGCTTAGTACCTCTGCCCTTGCCGTAAGACAAAATGCAGCTGATGTCTCAGTGCCTTTTCCAGGTTAGATGAAGACAGAAGCACCCTGAGGCATGTACCTACAAACCTTCCACAACTACAGCCTCTTGGTCCCACCCTCACAGCCAGTGTGAACACCAACACCACTCACACGTGAGTCCACAAGCAGCGGTTCAGCCTGGACTTGGACCTGAGCTTCATTTACACTGGAATAAACACCTGAATTACACCGTAATAACTTCCCTGGCGGGAAGGAAGCATCGCCATATTAGAAAAGTCTACATTTCAAAACAAAAAAAATCAATGCACATTTTTAAAAAACTGTTTTCATCTAATTTAAGGCTTTCTTTGGACTGCAGACAGAGTTGCTATAATTGGAGAATATATATGGTTTTGCTAATCTCTAGTGATCAAACGAAGTATGTGATCCTCTCCAGTTAAACTCAAAAAAAAAAGTCCACTTCAGATGGTGCATTAAGATAAATCCAACAGGTTCTGAATTTTCATTAGCTGGCATGAAGATTGAAATGCTGAAAAGTAATGAATGTCTGTCTTACAGACATGATGTTTTCCAACTTAAAAAAAAAGAAAAAGAAAAAAGAAAAAGGTACTACCCCACCCCCCAACCACATGCATACATCCTAAATGACTGCCCACCTTTCCCCTGAAACTGAGGATTAAGGCAGAGGCAGATTAAAGAATGTATCGTTATAGGTCTATTATTCTTCAACTTTTCACTTTCAATCAAGACACACATTTGTAACTAAAAAACTGCTGAAAGCACACTTTCAGGGCATCCTCTGCATGAGAATTAAACTGGGGCTTTTTTTCCCAGTGCCCCACTCTCCCCACCCACCCCCAGCATAAGTAACAAGAGGCCATTTTCTGAAGGTCGTCTGAACGATTTCAAAGGCGATAACAAATCAGAATGTTCCCTGCATCTAATATCAAACAGGTCCGGTGCCAACACTTATTAGAGAAATCGGATTCAACCCCCCCTTCACCCAAACACACACACATCCAGCTTTGAAGTGGAAAGAATGCAGGGATCAGAAATTACCCGAGAGACAGCTCTGCCTGTCTTTGAAGCTTTCCTTTGATACCACTATTTCTTTTCCTCTCTTACGCTAGGAGGCTAAAAGCTGCCTTTTCTTATTGATATGGGGTAATTAATGAAGCCATAGCATTAACATAACCCAAGTTCCTTAACACGATAATTCAACAGAGACACTTATGTTGCTTTAGTTAAGTCTAACAGATGCAAAAATAGGAATTTGGCTAGGCAGCAATGCTAAGTACCCACTCTAAATATGCCCTGTCAAGGTGGTTCTTGGTCTCCGCATCCAATGCAAGGCACGGTGTTGTTATGCCAGAAAAATCCCAATATGTTTTTGTTTTTATTGGCAGACTAGGGCTACTAATGGCTCAGCTGACAATACACCTGCCCTGCAAGGGTGAGCTGCATAGCTTCATTTATTCAGGAATCAGGACAACACTAGTAATTAATTACTATCCACGGTTAAATTTCAATGCACAATGAGTGTGTCAAAGTTTGAAATTAAGGGTGGCACAGTGCCATCACTAAAACCACGAGGCTAATTAAAATGCATCAGTATGTGGTAGACACAATGGGTTAGTACGGCAAGCAAGAGAAACTGCAGAGGGATCAGTGTACAGAACCCACCACAGGCTGCCAGATCTCACCTATTGTTTTTGCAAAGTGTCACCAAAAATGTCCAAGTTATGCAGCTGGCAATTTGGCAAAGACATATTCTGCAGCATTTGTGAATAATTCACGAGAGAAGTGCATGAAGCACTTAAGAAATGCAATGATTCTTTGTACAGGCAAAGCCTGAAAATAACCCCCCAAAACATAGTGTCTTAGTTTACTCACTGCAAGACTTCTATTTTTTTCACCTTAATTTTGGAAGTATTTAAATCTGTGAGAGGGAATACCCAATTTAACCAGACTTCAGTACAGCAGAAACCACGTGAAGTTTTCACAGAAGCACCTGTCAACCTACACAGCACAACGTACAAACACTCATCAAGCTAAAGCAACCCCGACACTGCACTGTCAGCTCTCCTCTGTAACTGCTAGTGTGCTACCATGCACAGTTCCATAACTATGAGAAACACCCATATTTGTTTTTTTCTAGAATTGCCCGACGTTAATGGACCAGAAGACCATCAACACCTGTGCTGCTTGCACTCATCTCTTCCTTTTTTCTTCCCAGTAACGCAAAATTTGTTAAAACAGTTGCACTTTCAGAGATCAATGACTGCTCCCCTGACCTACAAGCAAAATCACTGGCCTCCTCTGTGCACGGGCCATTTTTCACTTACTGTCTGTGTGATCATCCAGTCTCCCGACGATAGCCATTCCTTCTTTTGGTGAATACTGCTGAATATATTTAGTTGCCCCAAACCCCGCTCTACTTGGAGGGCAGCCCCCACTGAATTTCACTTTTGTTACTTAAAGGACTTTGACTCGTGCACTTAGGAGGATGACTCGACAGACCCTCGTTCAGCTATTTAGAGTGTAAAAAAGCACGACGACTTAGCCAGTGTCCCTTCTCCAACATTGCTTACAGAAAAGACAAAAGATGCCATATTGTACGATATCACCTAGTTAATCTTACCGCTGCTATTTACAAATATTAAATGCTTCCTAGGAATACATAACCTAACCCCCAAATCAGCAGTTACTGTGTAAACTGCTCTCTGGAAAAACGATCACCTCCTACTGTGGATCCTGAGGGTTCTCTGTATGTTTGTTATTTAATAACGATGATACTTGCTGATCTTTCTCCTACTCTTCTGTGTCTCTTCTGACTGCTGGTGCATTCTTCCCTCTATCATGCTAGAAACCGAGAAACCGGAATAGTACGGTGAAACCTTACTGGAGTACTTCCCCAACAGCATCTGTTGTGACAGGGAAGGAATTGGAATGGACTATGTTTGCAATTGACTGTAATCGCTCATTCCCAGCAGGCACAATAAGGAAAGCGAATCATTGCAAGAGCACAATCTTATTCTTGTTCTCCAATTACCAGTGTAGTTAATTAGTGAAAAAGAGGGAGCTTACTGTTTGTCAATATGTGCTCCAGTTGGCAAAACTAGCAAGCTACGCATTTATTCAAGCTTCCAAGCCAAATTTACTCATGATTTAGAGTGGCTGCAAGTCCAATTCTACTTAAGACAAATGAAATGCTCCTATTTATTCTAAAAATGCAGACCTTCAGGTCTGCAAAAGCCCTGGGATGGCCCAATGGAACAGCAAACTGCCACGTAAAGGTCACAGGTTCACGCAGTCTCGTGGGAGCAGTCACATAGCCTGGCTTTGGACACGGAAAGCTAAATCGGGAGAAAACAGACTCCCCTACAGACTGGCTTAAAGCAAGAAAATAAGCCAGGTGTTAGCACCGATGCTTGGGAGAAGCTGAACTGCTCCCCACTGACAGCAGACAAAGGTTAGTACCCTGTGCCCAAAGCTGGCCTCGGTGAGTCCTGCTCTCCCCCTCGCAGCAAACTATGGCAGAGACACGGTTCACAGCTCTCCAGAGAGTCAACCTTGAGCTAAACAGAAGCCCAACGCCAGATGCCGAGTTTCAGAAAGGAACTCTTTTACTTATGCTTTTCAGCACATATAGCATTCTTGTATTTCAAGGGAGCTTCAAAGGAAACTGGATTCATCAGAGGAAAGGAGCACACCCAAATTAAGTGTGACACAGGAATCCATCAAGCACCGCCAGAGCTCTTTAGGCAGACTATCATTTCACTTCCCATCAGAACTTGGGGTGAAGAGGGGCTGGTGCTCCAAGTCTGTATTTATATGCTAATAGACAGGGAGTATAGTGCAGCTGCTTCTGCGGCAAAGCAGTATTTAAACCTGCATATTTGAATAATGCAAAAAAAATCAGGCAATTTCTATTTTACTACTTCTTAGGCCAATCCCCCGCCCTTCGAGTGAGAATTTCTCACCTGGGAAATACAGCTGTGCTATTTACTTCAGCACATCAGCTCCTGGCCCTTTCTAGAGAACAGAGGTTCAAGCTCAGAGCCGCTGAACTCTGGGTCAGCACACAACGTGCTTCTGTGCGCTAAACTACAGTTACCACTTCTGAAAGGAAAAGAAGTCTCACCTCATTATAACATGGCCTATGGGTGCCAAGTACGCATCCTGATATAATGAACTTTTTATTTTAATAGGCTTCATAATCAGAAGAGAAAGCTCCAGAGAGAAAATGTGAAACATGGAAGTATTTAGTACTGTTACTGGCAAAGGAGAGTTCTGGCGGATGTCTCGGTAAGAGAGACAATTCCACCCTGAAAAGGGAAAGAAGCTGAGCTGAAGGCCATCAGGTCCCGTCACCATCTCCTGATGTGCTAAAGAGAGCCATATGGAGCCTGTGCAGGCAGAAGAAACTGGAAGGTTCAAGCAGGGTGAATTGTTCATTAAACAAATCGCTTGTGGAAACAGGTAACACTGGCTTGAATAGCCGCTGCTCAAGGTGTGCTATTACGGACAAGCAAATTATTGAGGACTACCTACCAACGAGTCTCACCGTTGCGTTTATCAAGTTGAGCACAAAACTAGCCCAAGATTTCCCAATGGCTCTCAAAAAAGAGAAATCTGAACCTTGGGCTACTGATGCACTGGTACACTGAAAAAATGTTTTCTCAGCAGATACTACTAACAAGGCAACTGGTGTCTAAGGTGATAAATTAGAAATTCAAGCAAGGGCTTCAAAGCTTAGAAAGAAGTCAGACATTTGGGTATGAAAAATCCAGGCAAAGTATGATAAATGTAAACCAGAGCATTCTGTAAAAGATCCACAGAGTCTTTTGACAGTTTTATGTTTCTAGCTTACTTGTGATGGGATTCCTGGAGTTCTCTGTCCTTTAAATACCAGATAAAAAAATTTAAGGTTGCTGGATATACACTAACCTACCTTGCCATCTTCAGTATAGACATTCTCACTGTAGCCTTTTACAATCGTCCGGTCAATGAAGAGGCTCCGCATCACCACTATCACTTTTAACACTTTTCCTAAGGTAACCTGTGAAGAACAGGAGAAGGACAAAAACAAGCTGAAGGAGAGTTGGTGGTGTCTGAATTCATAAGACCATGAAGTTAACAGCTTAAGCTGATGCAATTTCAGTTTTCAATATTTTATAGACAGACCAAAATAAAAGATCTAAAACCAGTATGTGTTATGAGGAAGAGATAAAACCATAAAGTGCAAAACAAACAAACGTTCATTTGCAACTGAAAATGTATGAATTCACAGCATTCCCTTGTGTAGACATGACACTGCCAAGCAACTCTCTCAATTTTATTAACACCACAACTCAATAACTTGTCAAAAACAATGAGCGAATGTGATTATTTTCGATGTATTTGATACTCTCCAATACAAGGCCACTTAGAGAAAAATAATTTGAAAGAAAAATCACTCTTTTCATGCTGGCTTTTAAAAGCATGCCATGAGTTTAATGGAAAATATTTTAGGTCCAACAAAAAATTTAGAAGGGAAGTATAGCTAAAAAGTAAAAATGTTACACTTTCAAAGGTTTCATTTTCTTTTGTGAAAGTGGTAAAGTGTAAAGAATAAAACTAGTATCATGAAAAATATATAGGGTAAGTCATGAGCATAACAACCGGAATAAGCCTAAACTGTATTATTGACCAAAATGCAATAATGAAGGCATTTTAATCTAAAAATCAATTTACATTTCAAAGATGAACTTGCACTCCAATATTGTTAAGATGTCTAACAATAATTCTTTGTGTTTTGTTATACAGAGATTATTACAGAGTTTTTCTTCACCCATAAAAGCATAAAACTGAGATAAAAAAGAAACAGTTAGGTCATTTTAACATTCCCCAACGAGCAGTGGCTCATTTTCTACTGTGTTCCACTATTTCATTCAGTATGGATTAACACACACTAGAACAATTGTGTTTTCACTGCTAACCTCAGCAGACAAATCCATGCCCAAGGAAATCAGTCAACATGCATCTTTATAGATTTGTTACCACTTTTTCCTTTTTAACCTCTGCTAATGACTCCTACCTACCACCTTGTTGCAACACGAGTAACCTCAGCCTGATGCTAAGAGACTAAAGGGCAGGTCAAGTCTGAAGTGCCAAGATGCTTCTCCCCACCAAGGAGGAAGACAAAATCTAGCACAAAGACTCCATCTCAAAGCTGATGCAGGGACCATCATGCTGGAGGAGGGTTAGGAGGGCAAATGGTGGTAGGAATGGGGTGATGATATAGAACTTTGCAGAACAGTTACCCAAACTACCATAAATATTGCTTATTATAATCACTGTATAGGCAGGGTAGAATCACAAATCCTAGAAAGAACTGATGACAACTCTTCGGCATGGGACACGGAGAAAGCAGGAGAGAAGGGTCTACATGACAGGGAAGAACAAGTTGACAGCATGAGAGAGGACAGGGAAATGAGAAGGGAAAAAAACCCGAGTCAATGATAAGACTTGAAAAAGAGAGGCTGCTAGGCAAGAACACAAAAGAAAAAGGTCAGAAAAAATTTTTGAAGAAAAATGTTCCAGGCTGAAGGGGGGTAACTTCTACCGAGGCCTGAGCCATGCACATACCATGACTGGCTTTTTCCGATTCCTACCTTCTTACAATAGATTAGGGGGTTCTGAACATGTGTGGAACACCATATTACAATATCCGGAGCTGTGGATTTGGGTCTACATGTAGTATCTTGCTAGGATACTCTGTAATAAGATCTAATTGATCTGCAATTAAAGGAAACTGGCAGTCATTTCAGCACCTTTCACCGTATCAACCAAGTTAAAAATACAAAGTCACAAGCCAGAGGTGCCCCATTTATGATGCTGATCATCCACTGGAATCAGAAAGACAGTTTTGTCATAACTGCTAAGATGAGGAAATGGAGTCACTTTGAAAAAAAGTTGTCAGCACATTTAGAGTTAACAGGTTTTTATTTTTCTACCTTAGTAAGACCGGCAATTTGCTAGGACATAGGTCTACTGGGAGAACTGAGTCTTATGACTTCATGTCAGTCATCAACCATACACAGTAAAATTAAAATGAGGAAAAGAAGAAATTTTAAACAACAAGTCTTCTTAATGGAAGAGCAAAAAGGCTGCCCTACAAACACCCAGACCCAGCTTTACGTGTAATATTTTCTAGCTCCACTGCCTTCACACATTTTAGTTGATGCTCACTTCTTTCCCCCTCCCTTACGTACTGCATGCATGGTATCTCACATTGCTGCCAGGTAGAAAAAAATAAATTGGATTAAGTTGATCTGAACCCTGTGTGGGACATGCCTGAAAATCCTCAGAGTGAACAGTAGAATGTAACAAGCTGAAAAAATCCCATGTTTGGCACTCCAGTGTGCTTGCGTATACTTATTGCTGGCCTCAAACCTTCCCACAAGATTTACCAGTACAAATCTTCCAAAAATGCTTCTGCATTTGCTCATTGCCTCTTCCCAGGTCATCTGTTTTCATACCCGTCCCATGATTCACTCCACACTTCCAGAACCTGTCACAGCTCAGAGCCCAGCTATCATCCATCACACAGCACCGAAAGGTCATATTCTGCAGACTGGTCCAGAACAGCAGCCTCGACCACCCACTTCGCTTGAATGCCAAAAAAGCAGGGTTCTGCTGTCTCCCACACGTAAGGAGCTGTGTAAACCTGTCCTGAGAGGGGTGTCTTAAACCACAAGCTCCCCGAGGAAGGCACTATGGTTCCAATCTCAGCTTACACACCGGTTAGTGCAAAGGGGTCCTCTCTGGGAGCAGGGGCACACAGGCACCATGGTAATACAAATACAGAACGCATAGCAGCTTTGGCCAGGTTGTTGGGATTAGCTCTTACAGTGCTCTTGCACTGAAGCAGAAAACTTTTGTGCCACTGTTGTTTTGACACGGGATTCCTGTAGATACTGCACTGGCTGGAAAAAGAGATCAGGACTTTCAGTTGATTTTTGTAACTAAGCATAGCTCAGAGAAATTATAGTTCATCATTTTAACAGCATTGAAAGAATGAGGCTAGTAGTACAAAGAATGAACAACAGCCTGTCACTAGACTGGAAGATGTTGTTAGATTTGGAAGCCAAAAGTATGCTCCACAGCTATTTTCAGGGTAAAGCACATTCTGTGTTATACTCAATAAACAGGATACCCTTTCCCCGCCCCCCCTGCACTCCCCCCCCCCCCCCCCCCCCCCCCCTTTAATAATCAAGACTTGTAATTGTTTTCAGGACTTAATGCTTTTGGTCACCTCAACTGTATTTTACAAATCACATTTTCCAGCAAACCATTTTCTTTCAATACGGGCTCAACTCGGCTAACCGGAGTCCCTGTTCAGAAAAGATCTACTTATGGAATATAATTTACACCTATAGTCATACACGACTGTGTCCCTACAGATCACCTGAAAGGAGGTAATAAAAAGCTAATGGCTCTGGTAAAAAAAGTAATTTGATAATTCTACTCTGAGCTCCAGTAGTGCAGGTCTCTTCTCCTAGAGGTAAAGAGTCACCCAGATGGTCCCTGTTTAATGGCCACTGAAATGTCCCTGCATTCCCACAAATACCAATGGAAACAAACTTCTTCCATTACACAGAAAAGATACCTTTCAATTGTAACAAAAAGGCAACAATTTCCTTTCTAAGCCAACTTCTCCTATTAAATTTCAACTTCTTCTGTCGATATCCTGTTAAGACAGCACTTGGCTTTTTAGTATTTTGCCTGAAGGATATATGCCAACTCGTCCTTGATGTAGAAAATTTTAATTCAAATCAATACATGTACAAGGTCACTTTAAAATTCAATTAATATGAATGAAAAAACATGCCCCACAGTTCTGTGAGCTGAAAATGGAACAGTTGCAAGTTAAATACTTCTGTAGCTTCTGTTTTGGTCTGTGTAATAACAATGTACTTCTAACTCCCTTTTAACTAAAGTATACTAAATTCAGACAGTGAAGTTATTCATAAATCCCCTGCTTCCTAAAATGGCAAGCTCCAGAAGAAGGTAGGACAGGCAGCTGATTGAAATCTGCAATATTATGCAGCTTTTCTGACAAAGATATATAAAATAAAAATCTTCTCAAAATATCCCAGTTTTAAAAATATTTTGTCTATCACCAAGATAATTCTCAAAGAGCATATGACAGACACCGTATGCCAAGAAAGGGAGGGGGGGGAAACAGAATAATCATTGAGAATGGCTTAGATAATTTCTTGTAAGAATGCTGAAAAAGTTCCCATTTAACATCACTTATGGTTGGAAAAGAAAGAATACCTCTCCAAATAAGTCAGAATCACGGCCAAAATGAGTTCACAAAATGAAAAGGATGAAAATTAATTTACCATGCCAGAATTCTGCCTGGAGGAAATAGCTTGAAGTCGCCCCCGCCCCCCTTTAATTTTGCCTCTTCGTTGAAACTAATACCACATGAAAAGTCCTTTTATAAGCAATTTAAAAAACACATTCAGAAATACTCTTTCTTAAAATTAATTTAAAAGTTTGGTATTAGTAAAATGTATGCTGAAAACACCATGCTCCAACACTTTTCAAAAAATTCCCAAAGCTGCAGATTTCCTCTCAGCATTCCAGGGAATTTGCTGCTGATTTGAGCTGCAGATGCTCTGCAATGCAGAGCTAGAAGAAAGAAAACATTATTTTCCGTTAATGTGGGTACCTCCCTGCTTGTATAAAAAGGAGTACAAGTTGGTACATGGTTTTTTATACACCTTCAAAAATAATAAGGTGACATGAAAGAAGAGATGTAACCAAGCTGTACATACAGCCAGCAAAAGGCCATGCAGCTCCTCGCCATACAGCCAGCCATAAGCTTGTCCTCCCACTTGTGTATCTATCTTACTGATCAGTACAATGCCTGGAAATCATATTTATATATATATTGAAAAATAAGGTTCTGTCAAGTCTGGCTGTTTGTTTTTTTTTACTTTTGACTAGTAGGGTTTTTTTTTCCTAGGTCTCATCTGCTGCTAGTACAAATGCTGCGCTTTGCCTCACATGCTCATTATTCTTTAATGATGCCTATTTGTAAATAGCAAGATAAGATGCAATTAAGCCATTAGAGTCTAAATAAACAAACATACTAATTAGATTCTTTACAAGGATTTATTTTTTTATCTAAAGGATGGAATTTACCTTTCATTAGTCTAACCTAATTGCAATAGTGCACGATAAAAAGTCAACATAAATGAAGGACTTAAAACGATTTCATCATATTAAGGATGAGCTGGTGATCCTCTCCCTTGGTAACATGGCATACCGTCTTAATAGGGTGACAAACCGGCACAGGATATCGTTCAAAGGTTAAAAAGACAAATTTTGCCAGTGGCCAGACACACTTACAGAAGGATGACAGTAGCCCAGCATTGCTACAGATGATGAAATGGATTCTGTCTCTTTTTTTCCATTTTAAATTATAACACACTGGGAATTTTACAGGGATGAAAATTATGGCTGATCTTGCAGAATATAAATTTAAGGGAATGTCAACACAGACCTGTGAACCTTTGCGACTGGACAGCAACCCTGGGGCACTGTGACCCTGTGGAGGGGGCAAAGCTGAGGACATTCCTCACAGCTCTTTCTCTACTTTTTCTCGCTCACTTTCCCATCAAAAGACTCTTCCTCATCTTCCTCATTTGTATATTACACAAACACAGAATAATTTAAAATTTACTTGCCATCCCCTGCTCACATACTTTCTTGATTCAAGACATTCTGCCTCCACAGATGGGACCTCAAATGCTGGATTAATGCTTTTTAAATGCTGGTTCTCCACCTCGAGAAAAACTGCAATCACAACCGTCCCACTGTGAGTGCAGAAGTGATTCCTCAAGATCCAGCTCACACAAGAGATCCTTAAACACCCCAAAACGTAGCTAGTATCTCCAAGGGAGTAAACCACTAAATGAATATTCATCCTATGTGCCTAAAATTAGGTGGCTATGCCATCAAACATGACCATCAGATCTACAGCCCTACCACGAACCTGCCTACCTTTATCCAATGCCTACCAGGCACCAGTTCCCCAACGAACCACCAGCCTGGTAAGGAGGAACACTTCCACTGCTAAGTGTTTTGAGAAGACAGATTGTTTTGAAAACAGCAGCATTGTTTCCAACCAAGCAAGACATCGATACCGATTCCAAATCACTTAGTAAATTCTGCTCTCCCCCTCCCAGTTCTCTAACATCAGGGTCTCTTGCACAGAAGTCAGTTTGGTGGCCTTTCATAATGGGCAAATAATCAATTTCAGAATCCATTTTTCCAACAGAAAATAATAATGATCTTATGTAAAACACTGATAAACAAAAATGAGACAGAAGAAATTATTCAGTTTTAGTGAACAGATGTCTAGCCTATTTGCAATTAATACAGCCCACTTCCATACAATCAGACTGTTTAGAATGCTTGGAACAAGATTTGAAAGTTCAAATGCCAATGTGTCTGATTTTATGGAAAATGAATAGAATTGTATAAAAACATGTTTCATTTTTTTTATATGAGATCTGTTAAAAATCTAGACATCAGTACAAATTTATAAAATTAATTTATCATCAAAAATTTGTAAAGTAACATGAAAAGAAGAAATAATGATTTCTGCCATGAGCTTTGGTTTGGCAGAAACAATTCCATTTTTCAAACTGGAAGTTACACATATAATTATGCCTAACAAACAGGTCAATTTACAGAAAACTATTCCATTATCTTTAAGAATATTAACCCGGTGTTTGTTACTTCTGTAGTAGTGCTTTTAGAAAGCTTTACAAACACTGGGGATACAATTTTAAAGACAAAGCAGCTCCCAGATGAAGACAGGAGAGTAAGTTGATACACCTGATGAGGACTAGCCAGGTACATGACCTAAGGAAGTCATATTTGCCAACTGGAAAACCGGGGCTAATGTTTACTGTTCTCTAAAACATTTCTGATCTTAACAAATGAATGAATTGTACACAGGAATTGTTTCACAGAAAAAAAATATTCTGAGTTTTGATAATGGAAACAAGGTGTGTGAAACAATCACATAATAATCACACCATCAAATTATTTTATTGGAAAAATAATGTATTTCTAGGAATGCAACTATCATTCAAAAAAAGCGCAAAAATCTAGGTATTTTTCATTATTTAAAAATCAGTTAGTGTTTTCTTAAGATACAAGATGAGGTTTATGTTATTTACAATTCCTGGCATTTGACCAACAAAATCTCACAAGAACCTTAAGGAGTCTGCAGTTCCCTCTGCTGCTGCTGGAAATTAATTTTGCGTAACACTGTTATTAAAGCTGATATAAGTCTATGTTTAGTCTTTTTCATGCATAGTGCGATTAAAAGATTAATTGAAAAATCACTAGTGAAGATTGGGATTAAACAGCACCTTGAAATGCCATGATAAACTGCTTTTAAAATCAGTGGAGGATTTCACACAGCTCTGAAAGGTATCAATTATTTATGTGTTTGGTCTGTGTAGCATAAATCCAGACTAATGAGGTACAATTGCTGTGTATAAATCTAAAGCATAAACCCCCCTCCTTATTGTCTGGAGGAAGTAGCAACCTCAAAGGACTAGGAGGCAGCAACCTTTCAAGACACAGCATTCATGCTCTCAGGAATAGTTTCTTTTGCTTTTTCCTTAAAGTTCTCAGCTAATGGGAGAGCTGTACCCCAGTTAAGGAGAACCCAGCTCAACACAAAGGTTACTCGCTAGACAATTTTGACCAGCAGGCTCACACAGCTCCTAATTATTCCTCTTGAAACACTGGATGAATCTGAGCCCATGACAGTCCCACCTCTACAGCTAAGGACATATGCCGATTTCCATGTGCACATGAAATTGTAGAGTCTGGGGCTGAAACTTTCTGTATTAGGTCTTTAGCCCTAAAGATGCTATGTTTGGCAAAGTCTCCAGCTATTCTGAAACGTCAAAAAAAAATCTCACAGGCACTCCCCTTTTCCCTTCTTCCCCATCTCCTTCCAATCATTTGCACATTCTTAAAATATATGTAGTGCTTACCAGTGCCTTTGAAGACAAACACATGTTTTTTCTGGTAAATGGAATGATTGAGTTTAAAGTGGTTTTAATATAACAGACAGACCTCTGTGTCAAAAGATCTTCATAAGCAACGGCAAGTATGACACGAACAGTGAAAGGATGAAAATGGTTGAGATAATACCGTTAATTAACTCTGGGCACACAGTATGGTTGTGAAATATTTTTAAATAAAGTAAGCATTATCTGAACTCCTTTGGTATTGTGGTAAACCATGCTGCCGCCAGGGAGCAACTCCAAATCTAACTTGAGTGAAGTTCAGAGTGAGAAATCACAAGTATTGAAGAAACCTCCCTTCTTCTGGGGGAGGTGCTCTTCACACTGCCTGTCCTGCAGCACCTTCCACTGACTGATTTGTGGCTGAAAACAGCAAAAGCTTTTGTAGCAGTCAGGGCCAGATGGAAAGTGCCATATTGGCAACATCAACTGAGACAGATGGGAAAGAGGGAAAACCTGCCTAGAAGAAAAAATGATAAACCAATCACACAATCACATACAAAAATACTTTAAAAACAATCTTTTTGATCTCTGATCCAAGGAAAATATGCATACCAGTGGTTCAATACAGGGATGCTATCTTGCAGCAACAATAATGTCCTTGATTTAGAGCAACTACAACATGGAATTCACTAAACAACTACTGCTGTAAAAGGGGCTTCTTCTACAGTGACCACCCTTCCACCCCACCTTACTCCTTATCATTACATCCAAGGTAATTTACCTAATTTCATAACTGTGCCTGAATCTCAAAAAGCATCATCTATTTTCTGACCTCAAAAAGCCATTAGAAGCGGAAGGTACTTACTACATGCAAAGAGGGGCTCTGAGAGTAGGGAAGGGGTTTCAAAGTAAGGAAATAAAACCAGACATTTTTCTACAGTAAAACAGTTATAAAGTCAGCTTAAGAGGAAATGCAAAAGCTTCCGAGACTTATAACCTCTTAAGACTGCACTGATGAACTCAATTCTTTTCTGGAATATATTGTTCCACTTGGTGAATCCAACAATTGCAGATTACGTTTTAATGCCAGCTGTTTATTTTAACCTCTGACTCAGTTAATCTCTTGCAAATTTGGGGCTGTTCAAAGAAAGTTAATAATGGGATGCTAGAGAGTTGATTAATTAAAACTAAACAGAATCACAGCTATACTTACTAAAATTAACAGAACCTTTGAAAAATACAGACAAAAATCTAACCATAATAGTAGTTTAAAGTCAAAAAACTCTAAAAGCAATATAAAAATCTAAGCACCAATATTAACATTGACTTATATTGACTCAACAATTTTGTTTTGACAAAATATCTGATTTTCAGATTAATTTTACCATTTTCTTGGGAACAAGAAATATACACACGTGTACACTACACCCAAGCCTGTTGTAATAGTCTAAGTGAGAAAGGAAAAAATAAGAGGAAGTGCTATGAGAAAACCAAGATGGAAAAGACTGATCTGTCTGGTCTCAGCTCTTGACCTGGGTATACAGTGTATTTCGAGTTTTATTTAAACTTTGGCAAAAGACGTGACTTCTGCCTTTCACCCTCCTAGAGGAAAACTGCCACGCTACACACTCCACTTCCATGTTGCCGTCGTAAAAGTAAAAGCTTTAACGTCTTCTCTTGCTATAAGCACAACAGCTGCCTGTGAAAATTGATGTGAACAACAGGTTCTTCTGGAATGAAATCTTGCTTGGTCAGGCAGAAATAAGTCAAATGTATTGGACTTGTTTATCTCTAATCCAGCCTTTACTGTTCGTTTACTTTGAAGGCAAATTCTTGACTTCATCACAGAACAGAAATTCACTGACCCAAGAACAATTTGAACAAATTTAAATCATATTGGTTTCCTCCTCCTTTTCTGCCTCCTACCACTCTTTTCCTTTTTAATTATCATGATTAAGACTCACTCATTGCCAAGACTGTGGAAAAACACAGTGAACATCTGAGTTTGCGCTCATATTTCTACAATCACATTTAACAATAAAAAGTAATAGATCTTTCATTTAAAGGTGAAATTTTGTTCATCACTCATTTGCCTAAGAGCAAGAAAGACCCTAAATTGCTGTGACAAATGAAGAACAGCATGTTTCTGGGGAAGAGCCCCTTTATCTTTAATAACCTGCATTTTAGAAACAGTAATTCAATCTGTTAAGAAATCGATCTCAACAGATTAAAGGATCCAACTTACCAGAAGCATCGCAGAGGTTCCATTTGGCCGGGATAGCTGGATAGACATTTCAGGGAACATCCTGTCAATTCGATTGATCACATCATCAACGTATCTACCAAACAAACCAAAACAACAGAATGAACACACATGCTCTTTGTCACAGACTCAGATTATGCTCCGTTTTACCAAGGTCCACAGGACTTTCCTGAATTAACTTCTCTTTGGTATCTGCATATTCTTCAAAAACGCATGCAAGCATAACTCAGAAAGTTACGGATAAGAGGAAACAAACCAAAGCCCCATGTAAGTTGATTTGAAAATTACTTTTCCCCTAAAAAGATGCACTCAATTTTTAGTCCAAGTCTGTCAGCCTCAAACTCCTGCCACCGTATTGCTATACCCCTCTAGGAGTGAAAGGATACCTTATCAAAATTCCTTGTCCAGTGTAGGAATTCACAGCATGTCACCTTCTCACTCACTCTCTCTCTCTCTGATAAACTAAACAGATACACGTTTTATCAAAGTCTTCAGACTGTTCTTAGGGGGGGTTTGTTCTGAATCCTTCCACTTTATTTCATGCACCGGTGACACTGAAATTGGCCAGTACATTCCAGGAGTTCCTCCAGGGTGGTCAAACACAGAGGTAAAATAACATCCTTTCTGCTGGGTATGATCCCTCTACTTATGTGAGCCACGGCAAGCTGGCATATGGTTGGCTGGGTTCCTGGTATCATGTTAAGAGCTGATGTCCATTAACAGTGAAAACTTCCTTTCGGGGACCTTGTTTCCCAGGACACACCGCCCCATCCCATGGGCATGTGTCACATCCTTCAGCCGTTCCCCTGGACACATTGAAATGCGCAGTGTAGCAGTTTATGTGACAGTCTGTATCATCTGTGCATTAATTCCTCCTCCCATACTACTTTCCAGTTCTCCCGAAGCATGCAGAAGGGAGGAGCACTGCTGCCTTGTTATCAGCCGCATCTACAAACTCTGCCACTTGATCAGATCCATGAACGAGTTTATCGATTAAACTCTTCCCATGCTAACCTATGGGCTCTGAAGAAACGGTTTTGGAAAAACTGGTTGCCCCACTCAGAATAACAGTAGAACTGAAAACATCTAGTTATTTCCCTGTAACCTGTTTAAATAAAGGCAAAAAAAGTTAAATTCTTGCTCTTCAAAGTTATTCTGTTCTACTGTTAGTTGTTATCCCTCCCCTCTGAAAAACGGAGGGTGCTACGCTCCAATTGCTATTTTGCAAAGGATTAAAAATCATCAGAAAAAATAAAATAATATCAAGGAAGCTAAACTTACATGGCTGGTAAAGTCAACCCACTTTTGAAAGCAACAAAAGAATGAAATTAGTTATGACAATTTTGCATAAAAATCTTAATCCGCACTTCTTGTGCAGAAAAAAGTTTTCCCATTCACTTGAATGACTCATTAACAGCTTGCTTGCTGATAAGCAAAGTCAAAACATCCATAAGCCAAGAACTTCCTTAGCACAGTGGAAGAGCAGACGCGTAAGACAGAGCTTCAGGATGAGTAAGCTACACATTGACAGTACGCACCTAACTAATTTTAAACATTACTGAATCCTATACTTTTTTTATATAGCATGAGACTTTATACTATTCCGTAAATGCAATTACTCCAGGCTCTGCAAATAATTTCAGCTATTGCTTGTGCGTGAACAGAGACAACTGATTGTGAAACAGGCAAGGAAAGATTCCGTGTTTCTTGATTATTTTGTGGTTAGGGATGTGTCTTATAGCCT
This sequence comes from Falco peregrinus, assembly GCF_023634155.1. Lineage (NCBI taxonomy): Eukaryota > Metazoa > Chordata > Aves > Falconiformes > Falconidae > Falco > Falco peregrinus. Next base: position 49,860,334 of record NC_073721.1, on the reverse strand, counting down.
TGCATGCTATGACACAGATTATTGCATAACATCTCTAGTTTTCCAAGTTTGGGGCAATAAGAAATCAAAAACAAAGAAAAGATGAAGCTGCATAAAACAAGACACTGAAATAGTCTATAGGCATTAAGGAAGGAAAAATCAAGTTATTTTAAAATCATATAACCAACAGTTGGACTTGGGCATTTAATCTGCTTAGGTCCTTTTGAAAAATCCCTGTGGACATGCAGATTTACCCTTTGAAAATGTGATCCAGGCTGGCTGAAGTTAATCAATTTTTCAACTCTTTCTTAGATATGATTATTTTTTAAATGTAAAACTTGTCCTGATCACATGCCTTAAAACTTGACCCAAACCCAACTGTCACCCTGTACTACCAGAGCAATGTAAAACAGAACAGGGAATTCACAGGAAGCTCATCACAAGCCAGTCCTTTAAGTGAAATCATCCATACAGTAAAATATAAATCTTCTGGTTTGTATTAACCAACTTCTAGAAAGAACTTAAAGATTAGTTACTACGATACTTCGGAACTTAGAAGCCTGTTAATTTTGTACCACTCTTCATAGGTCAGCTGACAAAAAAAAAAATTTAAACCACATATTTAAGGAAATATAGCATTTTCCTTTGGCAAGGTTCAGCAATTCTACCAGGACCACCCAACACCGGTAGCCTTTTTCTTCTCTTTGCAGTCAAAAGGATGTCAGAGAATATCCAACACCGATAGATAAAAGAGCATCAATGTACATATCACTGTTTTGCCCCTTTGCCTTTTTTCAAGTGGACATCAGGGCTTCACAAGGACTTATCAGAACAGAAGGATTCTTCAAAGATGCATATATAATTACTAAATTAGCCTGACTACATGGCAGCCTCAAATATGAAATGACAAACAACCTAATCCAAGGCAAAATTCTTCTATAGATATGCCCTTCAGAGAGGACATCTGGTAAAACATCTTGCAAAGGGATGGATATGATAAATCAGATGCAGCAAAGTAATGTAAAAGTGTAACTGGTGATGACTTCAGAGAAAACTGAAGAACATATGATAAAGACAAGATAAAGTGCACTCTTGAGGCTGTCTGGAAGGAGGGTCAGAGAAAAAGCTGCTGTCTGGAACTTTGCAGAACTGAAATACATTAATTTAGTGCCAAAATAAGCAGAGTCACAATCTACACATCTCTGTCCAATCAGTTTTAGCTCAAAAATATGATAGTTCCTATTTATGCTACAGAACCTCTTACGCTGTCTTGGAGAAGCGTGGCACTTAAGGAAAGTCTAATTTTACTTTGCCAATAAGCACTTCTAACTTTTAATGTACTTACCACGTCTCAGTTTTCTCCTACTTACAAAAGATGCTGGTTGGAACAAGCATTTACAAACCCAGAAGAAATAACTCAAAGCGGGGAACAGTAAATGGAAATAGATTTGCTCAACATTTGGCATATCTTAATGTTAAGAAAAAAAATTCACGGAATTCTCAGAATTGAATACAAGCTGAAATTATGTGGCGGTAGCTTCTCTTCTTGTCCTAGAACAGGCATTGTTCCACCTACGAAGGGCTGAATACAATGTCTAGACAAACTCCCTCCCCACTGCTTCTTTATCATGCGAAGGATGCTCAAAAAGTCCACTAAAGGTCACACCCAGTAACCCCACATTCAATTACAGCACGGTACCTAAACTCTTTATAGACAGAATTTGTCTTACTTATTCTTCTAGGCCTCAAAAGGCGATACATTAACACCTTATAATTGCAACATCCTAAGTTAGACCCATTCTATTCAAAAAAGCTTCAAGAAATTTCATCGACACCTGCGTCCTAATCCAGATCTGTACACAGCCCAGTCAGAAAAGAGTGACAAACTGGACCAACAGGACTTCCGACCATTAAATCACATCAAGTACTAAAGCAATTTTGCTAATGTAATTTTACTGCTCGGAGGGAGGATATTTAAAGAAGCTTCAATAGCAGGCTTGTACCAACTTTCCTCTCCCATTTTTTCTCTTCTTTCTCTCCTTCATGACACAGATTCATGATTTTTAAGGAGGATTTCAAATTGTATTTTTGAAAGAAAAATCTTTATTTGAAAAAATAATAATAGTATCATTCAGGGCTATGCATCTCAATGTGCAACTGAACCAGCCAGTAAGATCAGATCTGATATCAGATTCTCTCCAAAGCTGTCAACCCTATAAATCGTTATTTTCATTTTAACGTAGTAGAATACCTTTTTTCTACAAACATGCTATATTAATACTGCAAAAGTCAAACCACAACAATCTACTTCATGCATATTAGCAAAAACCAAAGTTAATGCAAAATGTTACACTCCAAATGAGGTCTTGTTATGAACATACAAAAAAAAAAATCAACATTAGAATAAAGCAACAGAGATTCTTTGAAAAATCTCTCTGCCATCGTGCCAGTAAGCGTGTACATAAATCCTTTAGTCCCTGTTAGACGAACAATGCCTGGAACTGACAGAAACCATTTTTGAAGCCAGTTCAAAAATACTGTTTATAAGAGACTAAATGGTTATGCAAAATGCTAAATGAGAAGTTTCAGACTAAAACATCAGGTTGACAAGGTAGAAATAATTCAGGAACCATCTTGGTAGATAAATGGTCTCATAACATCTCTTCGATTCATGTAAAGGCCCCCCAAAAGACAGTAATACAGAAAAGTAATTCATTATAAATGCCTTCCAGTTCCACACTGGACAGATGGCTTAGTTCTCTAATGTGACCTCTTTTTTTTTTTTTTTTTTTTTTCTATTTTTACTGGATTAGATCCAGCAATCCAATGTTAGTGTGATGTTTAACAGCTTAGACAAGATTTAAATAGCATTTATCCCACACAGTGTTTAACTTGCATGCTGTTCATTTTTCCACTCAATACAACAATTTAAAGACATTTACCACGATTTAGAAATATAGATATTAATAATAATTTTTGAGGAGGTCTTTCAGAAGAAAGAAGATATTTGCTAAAATGATCTTGGGGAGACAGAGGAGAGAGGGGGGAAAATACACATTTGTAATATAAAAGAGCATACTCCTCCTTATTTACTCAGTGGAAAACACCAGATATGAGATGAAGAGAAACTCTACGATTCTGTTGGAATGTGGATTCATGATATTCTGGACAACACAGGGGAAACTCTCCACAGATTCTCTCACTTACTAGCACAGTATTTACATGCTCCCAGATTTTATTTTTTTTTTTCCAGTTACTATTTTCAACACAGCTAATAATTTCTTTTCACATGTCTGGTATTTCAGAAACATGGGCTGGCCCTGCAGACTCTTACTAGCATATGCAGTGTTTGCTAATGAAGGCATCAGTGCAAAGAGCTTGCCTGCACTCTACCAAGACCTAGGCAACAGCTATTTTTCGCAGAACCAGGCTCAATATATTATTTACAGCTTTTAGCAGTGGCAGAATTTTAAATATTACAGATTTTCTAAAGAGCCTAAATAATTTCCAGGCAACCTGATTAGATAAGTATTTTTTGAAAACATACAAGGTATTCACAGTTCTAGGATGATTTATTAATCAGTGAATTAAAGTTTTAATCTGCTTCAGCTACCTGCTGAGCAAATCTCTGCAGGTAGCAAATTCAAGTTGATAGAAGGCTTTTCAGAAGCATCAGTTAACAATAGTTATTGAAACTGTGACCTCTGCCAGCTTTTGTGCAATGACGCTTCCTGCTTGGATAAGCAAGGAAGACTGTGAAAAGAAATTCAACAACTCTCACGCTGAGAAAGTGTCTTAAAGCCTCAAGACTAAATCAGACAGCTGGCACAAACCATGACATCTACACATCAATCCTGCAAGTCTCTGCCTCTTTCCTCACATTCCACAGGTTTTACTGGGATTTTTTAATCGTTAATTTAGGCTCTTACTCTTTTCTTCTGTAGATCTTCTATAACAATGCTCCAGTTTCCTGGGTCCAGTACTGAAATCTCTTGCTTGTTTTGACCAACTTCGCCAACTACAAGCTTCCTTGCCAGGCTGTCTTCTCTTACAGTTAACACTGTCTTCTTGTCCTCTCTGAACAAACTGTTTCAGAAGCTTCCTGTTTCTTCTCACGCAATTTCAAAGTTTCTGTTGGTGGAAGACTCCAGCCAGACTCCTCCTGGCTCACCTTTCCTTCTGTTCCCTTCTCCTCTGCACACTAACTCTGTCTCTTCTACTCCTTAAATGCCTCTGTTCCCGCTGTAAAATCTTTATTCACAACACATTATGAAGAAAAAATGTTGCCTCTTTCAAATAACTGACTCCTAACGACCATGAGATAAGCTGAGGGCCGAAGGGACAAACTTGAGTCTTCTCTTGAGTTATACACAGTTCTTCAATCTTGGGGCTACAACATATGAGCGGTACAAGGGAGTTTCGGCCGTGGAGTGTCTCGGTAACAGGAACCCACAGGTGTGGAAAGATGCAAGCCAGAACGTGTGGATTGTATTGCCAAGATACCTTGAACAAAGGTCCTAACAAACGAATTTGCTGAGATTCATACCAACTTCACTCCATCCTGCAGAGAAGTGAGACAACATGAACCCGAAAGCGCTGAAAGATTAAACTCCAAACCTGAAAGGAGACAGATTTCCACTTATTCTTGCAAGTCAGCTTGTGTTCAACTTTGCTATGGATGTTATTTTGGTCATAGAGGAAATACATTTCATTATTGAGTGGATGCAAAAGATTAAGTTATATGCCTAAATAGTCTAGAAGTGTTTACATATAAACACAGGGTGGTCTGCTTCAAAAGCATATGCACATATAGCTGTATCAAACACTTAACCATCTGCACTTCTCACTCACAAAAGGCCAAACCTGGTACAGCGCTTAAGGATGCATGTGAAGTCATTTGGACAGTTCTCTAGGAGCCAAGACAGAGTGTTTAAGGTTGAATTTACAAAGACGTTTAGAAACCTGGGGCTGTGATTCAACAATGTTCAGTCTTCAGCACCAATAGTGACATAAGGCACTGACACATCCCTCCCGCACGCTGCAGCATACAGCCCCCTCAACTGTGCTGTGCTGAAGAGCTGGATCACACAACTGATCTGGCTTTAAAAAAAAAAAAAAAAAGTAGAAAAAAAAAAGAAGAAAAATGTATTAGTTTAAATCTAAACCGGTTTCATGATTCAGCTCCCTGAGTGGCTGCACACACTGTGTTCCAGCACAACTCCTGCTGGGACCATGCATCATGGGCCAGGAATACTGAACACTGGAGTCATCCTATTACAACAATAAAGTATTGTTTTATGATAAAAAGTGTTATTCTATTGTTTATACAACAAAAACAATTCTGAGTTCTTCAGTGCTATTGTGAATCTACTGACAAGTGATGTGGTGTAAATCTGCAAGGAATGTCCTCAAAGGTACAAGCTGACAGTGATGGCACAAATGCATGCAGGTTCTCATGCTGAATGCTTATGAAAATGCAAACCTGCCCCTGACTCAGTCTCTGGACATCTGCATGTCTACATTAAATATGAACACCTCTTTAATGCATTCTGAAAACACATGCTGTCACTGCATAGATTGGTTTTTAAGACAGAGCGAAAAGACATCTGCTCGCAGTATCAAATTCCAGTGCACCACCTTAAACAGCGTAACTTTAATAAAGAAAAGTTCAAATTGCAAATAGAGACCTTGCAATCAAATTCCCATAGATATTTTATTAGACTGTTGAAATAACTTTCTTTGTACTTATGTGGAACATTCTTCAAAATGCTTTTAATTCATAGCAATAATCAAGAGAGGAACATGGATATTAGATTGTGTGAAAGCTGGTTAACAAAACAAGCATGCATCTACTTTACAGTCATCACCAGGATCTTGTCTGAGCCTGTTACTAGTCTGTGCTTTATGGAAAACATTAACTCCTTTATTCATACCTCGACAGGAAAAACAGAATTTCAGAAGCAAGACCTCACAGCACACATGTATCGTTCGTATTTCCACATTTTCATGAAACTGGATGTTGCTCTAAAGCCCAACAGCAAATGCTAGCAACAGTAACTTTCAGGGGCCTGGAGGAGAATGAGAATATTTCATCAGTGTTCATCTACAAAGATGGTTCTTGAACTACTCCTAAATTGTCAAGCAATTTGTGCCCCACCTGTTAGCCTAATTTGCACACGCACACACATTTCCATACAGTAAATCTGTGCCAAAAGTCCTCAGGAGAAACTCAAGCCAAGAGACCCAGCTAGCCTTTAGAAAATAAAATAAAACAAAATGTTTGCACAAGCTACACGCAGTTCTCCCCCATGGGGTTTCAGGGATGAATAATCCCCACCTTCTCCATTACCTGTGGTTCAGCAGAGATCATACGAGGTTGCTTGGGTCTGCACCAGGAGGTGAAACCACGGCTCCTGCACTCGCTAGTCAATCACAGCAAGGGAGAGAGGATTAAAGGCTGACATGCTGATGTTCAGTAAATACCAGACAGCGCTTTGACAAAGGCCTCAAAATAACACACCAAATTCAGCCCTGCTTCCAGAAAAGATGCGATGGGCTGGTTTTCAGCCTGCCTGCCCAGCCAGATTCCCAACAAAGTAAATGGGGCTCCCTGCAGGTGGGAAAGGTCCCACTGTGCGGGCAGACTGCCCGACAGGATCCCGACACGGCACATTACTCCACGCCGTCGTTCCTGAATTCAGTCTTACAAAACTAGATTTCAGTACTTGATGTTATTTTCAGCTCTGCTACTGAAGAATTACTTGAATAGCAAAGTCTTCTCACTTACTTTCTTTGTGTTTTATTTCTCCCTCAACAGAGAAGAAATGGCAGTACTTACCTCCTTTTATGAAAAGCAACAGATGATGCATGATACCTATCATGTATTCTGTTCCTATCAAAAGCTGTGAGATTTTACCTTTGGGTGGAGAAACTGATGAACAGGAAACATAGCATGTTGTGCACAGTTAGACCTTTTTAGACACTATGCTTGACCATAGGACAAACACTGCTGAAAGGAAGAGATCCTTCTGAACATTTATGTTAGGCACATCAAGTCCCAGAACTTACTGAAGGCAACATGATTTCCAGAAGATGGGAGGAAGGACAGGAGGATTAAGGCTATAACCCTCTGGAGAATGGCTAAGATACCAGAACAGGAGAGCAGAGTTGACCATTTCATAAGACAGGTTTTGTTTGTATCAGTTAAGTTACCAAAGCCCTGACATTTTCTGCCTTTAAAAAAAGCATCCCCTACTTAACTCACACTCTGATGGTTTGCAGGCAGTATCATGTGGTTTTAAAACATTATTTAAATTTGCAATGGATCAGCACTCTGAAAACCTGTCTTGCTGGAATTTCTCATCCTTACCATATGTTTCTTTTAACTTCACCTAAAAACACAGTAACTTATCATCCCTGCCACATCTGCATCCACATAGCATCAGCACACGTATCAGAGGTTCAGCCTTCGTTATTTAATGCATGTAGGGTGTGTGATGTTGTACAGTTATTAACACTATCATATCTAATGTTTCATGTCCTGTTAGAACCTACTGGGATGAAGACATTCAGCTTCTACGCAAAATAGCTTCATTCCTACAGATCCAAGCTAAGTGCAGTGCTATTACCCCTACAACCTGCACCAGGCTCTTGCGTATTTTGCAAGATTTCTCAAGCTCGTAACCATGCTAACATCTAAACAGTGTCCTGGTTTCAGCTGGGGTAGAGTTATTTCTCTTCTTAGTAGCTGGTACAGTGCTGTTTTGGATTTGGTATGAGAACAATGTTGATACCACACTGATTGTTTTGGTTGTTGCTGGGTATATACTAAGTCAAGGACTTTTCAGCTTGTTAGGCCTTGGCAGTGAGAAGGCTGGAAGGGCACAAGAAACTGGAAGGGGACACAGCCAGGAGAGCTGACCCGAACTAGCTAAAGGGATATTCCACACCATAGGACATCATGGTCAGTATATAAACTGGGGGGGAGCTGGCCGAGGCCAGATCATTGCTACTGAGGGACTGGTTGAGCATCAGTCAGTGGGTGGCAAGCAACTGTACTGCACATCACTTAGGTTTTTTTCTCCTTTCCCTTTGGATTTTATTCTTCCCCTCTCCCTCCTTTTCATTATAATTGTTGATATTATTACTATTGTTTTGGGGGTTTCCTCCTATTTTGTTTTAATTATTTAATTGTTCTTATCTCAACCCTCACGTTTTGCATTCTTTCCCCATTCTCCTCCCCATTCCTCTAGGTGGAGGGGAGCAAGCAAGTGGCTGCCTGGAACTTGGTTTCGCACCGAGGTTAAACCACGACACGTGTTTAAATAACAGAAGTGCCTGAAGGAGAAAATTAGGGAAGAGAAAAAGCACAACCAAAAAACCCTCATCATAGACATGAAGGCGTTAAAAATACGGCCTCTGTCATTGCATTCAAGCCCTCAGTGTCGTATTATCATATTTCTAATTTTTTTCCTTTAAAATTATGTTACTCTTACAGAAAAACATGTTGAAATACATAGGACTAGGAATCAAAGACTCAGATTTCACGCTTCACCAATAGACTTCAAGCAGTCACTCAAAAAGAGCATCCACTTCAAGATCTAGTGCTTTATTAAAATTATAAACTATGGCAAAAAGACAAGAACTAGCACTAGTTCTAAGGGTACTTGGAATACTTGATATCAGCCTTTAAGGACACTTAAGATCAATTTGTTCTTCTGTAATTAAGAGGGAGATAAAGGTGAAGGAAACAGAAAAGATGAGATACTGTAACAAATGATAGCTTGTACAGCCCAGTGCAATTTATTACAGAAACTTTTACCAAAAACCCATTTCAACTTTTGTGATCACCTACTTTAAATATTCTTGAGGGAATGTCATAATTAATCCTGATTTTCTTCTCTTCAGGATTATGCTCTGACCAAGTATTTCGATCTGCCTGTGATACTACAGAGATAAAAATCTATCTTAAAACTCAGAGGTTTATCAAAAAACTCCCTCAAGGTCATCTTGACAATCCAGTATGAAAACTGCATATAACAAGTACAATTAGGCATTTATAAACTCAAGACTCTCCCAGCATAAACACTTTGGAGAGAAGCCCTTCAAAATATTATTTTCTAAAAAATACACTTTCATCACTTCTGCCTCCAACATGACAAGCTGTTCCTTCGGTTGGGATTTTTTATAGGGCTCATGGAAATTAATTGCATGGCTTCCGCTGAAAGTCAGTGTGGGGGAGGAGGGCTAATTCCCTTAAGCAAATTTTCTGGAAAAAAAAACAACCCCAAAACAAAAAACAACAAAAACCAACAAAAACCAAAACCCAAAACAATTTCTCTTAACAGAGTTGGTTAAAGGAAGGGGCTTATCATGGCAGTTAGTCTTGGACTTGCCAAACACAGTCCAGACACCTCGGCAAAGTGACTGCAGAAACTTGCTGCACCTTTCTGGCCATCTTCCCACTCTTGTAATCAGGTTCCCTCTCATTTGTTATTTCCTTTCACACACAAGGATCAGGTGCAACCACAGCGGAGATTAGACAAGCTTTATGTTCACTGTGGGTTTTTAAACACTGGAGTCTCCGCTTTGCCTGTGTTCCTCCCCCGCGTGGAACAGGCAGAGCAGAGTTTAAAGTACTTCACAGGGCTGAAACCTGGGCTAAAGCCAAAGCACCACCATGGCAAGCCCATACAGTTCTGCCCATGAGTATATTCTTACACCTGCATCACTTCACCTGCATCACTTCCCTAAAAAACAAAACACGAAACAGCTTTTATGCCAAATATATGTAAAGCAGAATAACTCCTTCAGCACTACTGTGTCTGGTGCCATCAGGGAGAAACATGAAGCCTATTAAAAAATAATACAATTCTGTTCATTTAAAGTACACTAACAGAGAAAACTGCTCAAGTGAAAAACAAGGAATGAAGATCTCCTTAGGTAAATACAAACATGATTATTAACACTGCCCAGCTTTGTTCCTAGATACGTTTTGCTAATTCTGAGCATCCACTTCATAAATATTGAGTTCAAAACTTGTAAAAGGCAAATTCCTTTGAAGACTTTTAAGTTGGTTACCCAAAGTAAAGAAATTCCAAATCGTCACATAATTTCCAACAGTAAATAGGTACAAATTAAAACAGGAACAGTCTCTATGTGTTCACAGTCCTTAATTAAAAAGAAAAAGGAACACAAAAAGACAGACTGCCCACTGCAATGTGAATGAGTGACATGAAATGATCCACCACTGGATGGGCGCGTACATGGTCACAAGCAAGAACTCAGACTCTGCCAAAGAGCATCTCAGAAGTTCTGCTACAAAAGGGACAATAAAAGATTTCTTGCAGACTCTGAAGACAATACCAGACTGATCAACCTTTTCTAATCAGCAGCCTGTCTCGCCTGTCTGTCAATGACAGTGTCTCCCAGCAGGGAGTGGTTTATTATTCTAATAAGATGCTCCAATAAAAAGAGGGTCAGCTATGAATCACTACCATGAGAAGATTTAATTAGATTTTTACACGGACTGAAGACATTCCCTGCACACAGACAAAATTTTAAATATGAACATAAATGATAGTGTATTTTAAGGCAAGGTTACTTTCGGGGTTTTTGTTTTAAATTCACTTTGTATTTTTTCTTTTCTTGAGATGGCTGTTTACATTCACAGTTACACCGTCCAAGCTTAAAGGTTTCTTGTGAAAAAGAGTTCAATCACTTTTTTTGCTTAAAAACTCTCTAGGCAAGTCTTCTGAAGTATTGCACCCAGAGAGCTCTGTATTTTCCTAGGAAAAGGTCTGATGATAGCATAAACAAAGAAACATATCCAATTAAAAAACAAAAAACAACAAACTCTGCTTCATCACAGAGTAAGTTACAAAATAGTTCGATATCAAACATTTACAACATATACCAATGTATTATTGTAGTACGGCGTTTTAATGAAATATGCTGTATAAAGAAGAGAATGAGACTTAGCTATATCAATACATACAGGTGCAAACTACCTGTATTAGCAGACAGAACTTTCACTACCTGTAACCTTATATCAAAGATTTTTCTAAAGGCAACCAGAGGAGAGCTGAAGTCAACCATGAGGGCCGGGGCTATTACAGCTATTTCGATCGTTAGGAAACAGTTATCTCAAATTCATGCCACTACCAGGATGCGGGTTCACCTAGTTACAAGACAGCAAATTATACGATTAATTATCTAACATGTAGGCTACTGAGAGTCAACCGGTTGAAGCGGATCCTTTCCAGAAACAGATAAAGTATTACCAAATCGTGTCTATCACCTCGAAAGACTGTCCTGCAGTTATTTTTCTAAACATCAGTGAATTTGCAGATGTTCCAAGGGATCTCTCCATTCATGCTCACTTTGCACTCACTGTATTGACATGCATTCCTGTATCTGAATTGTTTAATCTCCTTCACTTTTTGCCTAATTGCAATGATGCAAGTGTTCTGTAGACTCAAAACACTTGCATTGATCTAATGTCAGACACATTCTTAATAGCACTTCACAGGTATTTTTAAAAAGGAGACAAAAATATTAGCCATTGATTGTATTGTATAACTGTTTGACAAGAGACACGAGACAAACATTGCACATCATCTCCGAAAAGGAGGCATGAAAAGGGGAAAGCAGAAAAAGAAAGCCTGACTGAAAACAAATTAAATGCAGTTACATCCTCAGCTGCACTACCAAGAGGTGCGCTACTTTGACTTTCTGCAACCCATCCCATTATAGCAAAAACAGGCTTCTTTGTAAGCTGCACCTACTGAGAAGTCTGTAACAGCAAAAGACAGAAAATATGGGCAAAGGGTTCATTTTATTATTTTCGAGGGCTTAAAAAAAAAACCCAAACCCTAAAACATTAGCTTAAATCCGTGTGTGTACACACATCTCCCAGTATCACAGGGCAGTCAAGTAGCACTTCCCACCCTCACGTGCCACATTAACTCAGTGCTAATTGACACAGAGGCTCTACACTCAAATCAGAGCTGATTTTTTCTCAATATATCCTATCCTTCACATTCAGGAGATGGGAATGGACTCAACTATCTGGACAGAGCTTATGCAAGAGAGAAAACCCCTTTCTTGAAATTCTCTGAATGAACCAACCAGAACAAGTTAACAGATAAGGAAATATCTGGAACTAAGGGCCATCCAGCAACGAATTTCTCTGTGTAGCTTGTTTACATCCACATTTTAAGATGTGTGGTGAACAACTCCAGCAGAAGGTATTAGAGAGATTTGCAAAACGCAGATCTTTAAGATCCAGTATATACTAACACTTTAGCAAAGCAATTAATAACAAAGGCAAACTGGTTCATTTGCATAAGACCTGGCTGGCAGAGGATGATGCCCAAGACAATAAAAATTAAGTGGCTTAAATACATACAAGCATACATACAGATGATTCAATCATGATACTGCAGACAGATGCACAAGTACATAGCAGGAAAGAAAGAAGAATATTAGGCTTCAATATCAGAATTTCTGTCCCCATTGATGACTTAATAAAAAACAGAGGGAAGGCAGCAATTGTGGAACAACAAAAAGAAATTAGTAGCAGCAGATAATATTTTAGCTGTACTAGCAAAAATTGTAATTGATTTTCTGTCTGTGGTGTTAAAGTTGCTATCTTTGCACTGAAAATACATTTTCATTTTAAAAGCATACTCACATGTAAAAATAGTTCTACCTGGCATTTTCTGTCAACAAGCTCATTGTACAAGTGGCGTGCAAAAGCCACCATTGCTCTGTCACGTCAAGAAATTCATTTCACTTCCTTAGAAATACCTAAGATTAGATAGCATTAGATGTGCTTATCTGTTTTGCTGTAAAATCACATTGTTGAAGTAACCTTGTCTAAATAAAGAACAACTTTCAAAACAGAAAGGATCACAGAAGCATCAACATATGAACTGATTTAAGCCAAATTTCAGATTAAAAAAAAAATCATACAAATATTATTTTAAATCCCAAGCAGTCCTCCTTGTAGCACTTTTTAGTTAATTCATCTGCTTCTTGCTGGGTTTTTTGTTGTTGTTTTGTTTGGGTTTTTTAAACAGGCTACTATAACCTACATTACTACTGAACGTATTTTTCCTAAAAATACCTGCCTTCTCCCACCATCAGCCACCCCCCATCCCCTCCTTAGCACAGAGTCACATTCAGTATGTGGGTTTTCAGCAGATCTGTTTTTAAACAGGAACAGCATTAACCAGACCTTTAGAAGCAGGTGAACTGCCTTGATGATAGCTACAAGTGTAGTCCTCCATCCCTGGAGGTTTTCAGGATTCAGCTGGGCAATGTCATTGCTAACCTGGTCTAGCTGTGACAAGAGACCATCTCTGAACAGGACTGGATAACCTGCTGAGGTCCCATCCAACTCAGTCTCCAACTAGAAATCAAAGAGGATTCAGAGTTGAGGGTCTGAAGTACCCACTGCCATAGCAGACCGTTCCATCAAAGTCTGCTTGACTACAAAATTACAAAAAGCTACAGTTGGCAGAGGACTAGCAGAGGCGGCACCTGAAGAATGAACATGCAGGAGCAGCTGGAGGGATTACAACTACAGAGGCTGTTCGGTGCGCTCAGTGGACAGACTGCACTTCAGTAACTGAAACACCAAATCAATAATTACCAAACAGGTATTATTTCTTAAATTTTCAAGTTTATGGGTTACTTGCTAGCAATACCCCTCAACAACATACGGCTAATCAGCCTCACACCTTTTCTTAAAACTGAACCATTAAAAGCAAGCTAAAGCAATAAATATTTTCACTTCGGTGTTATTTATAATGAGGGTAAAGTACTGTTAGATATGAGTCTTCAAACTATGAGCCCGCCACACAGCTGATTAGCCCCAAATTTAGATCCAAGTTTGATTTGTCTTTCTATCCTTCACAAAAGGCTCTTTTATAAGACTTGTCCACAAGGTGCACAGAAATTTGTCGTGAGCAAAAGCATCATCCTTGCTGAGCAACTGTCAAAATGCAAAAGCCAAAATGAAAGAAAGTTCTGCATGTAAAATAGGAAAGTAGAAATGTCTGGGTTTTGGCTTGAGGGGAGCTCAGTTTTATAGTGCTATTTTGGACACAGATATTAAATTCTGACTTAAGATACATCAAAACAATAGGGTATTTTTTGCCATTTCTAAAGCACATTTGATTTCAACACCAAACACTGAATGCAACAATCAGCAAAAGAGCTCAACAATTTATAGAGATTCAAGAAGTCTAGGGAGCTTGACACAGACTGACAGGCTCCAGCCAAGCTTGCCGTATAATTATTTCATGTGTCTGCACTTTGCCTTCCATCACTGAAATGAACACCTAAAGGCAAGAACACAAAGGATACAGAATAATACATCACCATTCATTTATCAGAATGAACGCTGACAGTGGATAGTTAGAGCTTCCTATTAGGTCTTGCAAGTAGGAATTATGCGGTCATTCATTCTTCACAACGTGTCACTCCTGGACTTTGAAATTTGTAAAAAATTAACTGGTCTTGAACAACTGACAAGACAAGACAAAAATCCAGACTCTTCCCCTGGATGAAAGCACCTGCCTTATAGTTAATGCCTTCTCTTACCCCAGCTTTGTACAAATATTACTTGAGTCACACTCAGCGCTCCTGCATAGTTCCCAGATGATACAATACACATAGTTCATGTGGGGAAACTGAGGCAACTCAACAAAATCGTAATTTGCTCTGCCAGGACTTATTCTGGAATCTCTGTATCTTTAAGTGCTTTCAAACATACATTGTACAGAATGAACAGGCCGAATGCCATTCCACTATTGTATTTTGTGAGGGATGGAAACAAAGTATTATAGGAACATGATCATACACAGAATGTAATCTTTATTTCATTTCATTCAAGGTGCCCAGGTAAACTCAGCGAAAGTTAGCTAAGTGATTAACTATATCATGATCTCTGTGGCAAAATTCTTACTTTCTTTCCCAAAACAGAATTTGTAAGAACAATCCTGAGCAACACAGAAGAAAAATTTAATTTCAATGCAAAAACTGCTGCATGGAGATTCCTTTGGTTGCTAAAATTAGAGGACTCACTGCAGGATTCCCCTGGCCATGACTCTCGGACAATAAAGAGTCTGCATGCAGCCACAGGAAAAAGTCAAAACTAAGTCTGGCAATGTTAACAAGGTCCTCCCTGTCCACAGTGTTCTACTCCCTATGTTACCCATGCAAGACTAAGAATCAGGAAATAAACTAACAATGAAGCAAATGTATCTATGTGCATTTAGAAATGTGCATTACACTTAAAACACTTGTTTTCAAGATGACTTACATGTACTACTGAGTACTGAAATTACAAAAACAGTGTCACTAATAGGTAAAACCTATGCTGCAAAGAGGAAGTACCTTGCAAAATTAAATCATCAGGAATGAAAATAACAGTAGAGCAGCATCTATAAAGGGATGAAAACTAAGTCACTTTACCCAGTGAAACTTCTAATGGGGGTATTTTATTTCTTTTTTCCACTGGCAGTTGGGAAAAAAAGGACTAGCAAAATAATTGTACAAAATACTTTAAACTAAGATTGTATTTAGAAGAAAACTCTATGAAGTCATCAGGTAGAATTTGCTACCCAAGCTTTTTTCCTTTAACCTGTCCACAGGGTTCCTCATAAACATATGAATACCAAAGAATGCCCTGAAGTGAAATTAAAAAGTAATAACAATTATTTTTAACATCAAGTAAAGAAAGCAGAGTAAAGCAGCTGTCCCACTCTGTATCCTTTCCAGTGACAAAGGGCACGTAGCGGTCCTTCTCAAAGGCAAAGGCCCCTCAGTTGATGGGTGCTGAACACAGCCGCTCGCGGCAGCCCACTGCGGTCCTCAGAGAAGGGAACAGCCCTGTGGTCCCTAGGTAAATTCCCATCGGCACTTCATTACTCAGGAAAACTTTCTTTTTTTTGTACTTACAGGGGACTTAAATTTCCTTTCTTTTTGGATACAACTTCAACATTTCAAAGCTTTTTTTATTGTGATATACCTAGGGCTTCCTTCTCCTTAACAGTACAGGTTTCACATTTGGAAGTACTATTATCCCCTCTCACAGTATAGCTGTTTAATTTTCCTCTCAAATAGCTAAAAGTTACTTGGAATCCTGTTGAAGTACAGAAATAAATTCTTCACAGTATGTTCACATTGCATCACATTATACAATATGATTATGCAATAATGCCCTTCTTGCTAAGCCACTGAAATATAAAGACCTTCTCCCTCCACCTTATTACAACTCTGCTCTTTCTGCTTGTCATCTTTGACAAGGGAATATACAACCAATGCAGATGGAAACACTTGCTGTAATGCAGTTCTGAATTTGGCAAGCGGCAGTTTTAATTTATTCTTTTCAGATTGATTGCCTGCTGCAGTAAAGCAGCCTCTAATCACCCTCCCCCAAATAGTAAAGCTAAAAAAAATAGGGGGTTAAAGCAATTCTACGATAAAATCACAGCTTTAGCAAAAGCTTTGATATCATTATTAAGTTCACACAAATTTCCCCTCTTATCTAGCTTGCTCTTCACTGTCTAATTAGTCCAACCACTGGTAGTTTGTGTTCCTTTTTTTTTTTTGACACAGAAGCAAGCAGTTAAACTAGTATTTGCAGTCTTTAATTACACATTAAAATCTTCATCCTTCACTTTCTTTTTTACCAAAAGTACAGGGATTCCCTACAGTGCAATATTAGTGTGCTGCCCTAAATGCTGCAAGGGTATCTTCTAATGGTTGGGACTGTGGAACAACATTTAATTAATTGCCACCTTTTAATGGCATAGTTCTCACACAAACATTACCTTTAAGGCAAACATACATCAAAGAGTCAGAAATTTGCTCTTAAAACAGAGCTGCAATCCTCAGCAACACTAGCATTCACTAATGGCTACACACTGCTTTGGATCCATGCACATTAAGGAAAACGAACATGCAGATCAAGGCCAGTACATCGCCCAGAGTTTCCAAAAAGTTAAAGCTTTTTCATTCCCCAACTATGGAGTGTTCCAGCTCATCTTCAGCAAAGTAGATGGAAATTATTTCAAATCACCATGCTCAGTCACACAGGGCTGCACATCACACTTGCAGCAATCCTGTTTGTGGGATTAGCTGGAATTTTTGTGGAATATGACACCACAACATCAACAGCAATCAGCCCCAGGCCTCTTAGCTGGAATTTTTGTGGAATATGACACCAAAACATCAACAGCAATCAGCCCCAGGCCTCTTTTGGCTAATGTCTTCAAGACAGACATGCTCACAGAGGTGTTCACTACAGGACATTTGAGCTAAGGCTATCAGTCCCTAACAGCTCACAGCACACTACTTACTAAGTGAAGCTCTACGTTCTGTAAAGAAATTATGAAGTCTTAATTACATGCACTCTCTTTCCATAGTGGTTTGTTAGAGTACTTGTTCAAAGTGAATAAATAAAAGAGATTTTCCTCTGTGTTAAGATACACTGTCAAGTTTTACAAACAACTAATGCACATTTCAATAATTTACTAGGGATAAAGCAGCATCCAAGGTCCTTGTCTCTTGGACTTGCATGGATAGAAATTATTATCCTGTTAATGAATATAATAAGGAACATTTAGTTTTAGTCAAAATCTTTTCTTTGGACAATCTGTGTTGATCAATGCCTGTTGGTTTTTTGTAATTACTTTGTAAAAAAATATGCAGCTGTATAGTACTTAATGAAATGAAATTCAGTATATAACTACAGCCAAAAAAAAAAAAAAAAGCATTTAGCATAACAAAGAAGATTATTACAGAAACCCCTGCTGTCAGATATATCAACATATTAGGAGATTAAATCAAGATTAAAATTTTTTTTAAAGAATCATATTTCTAAAGATGCATGGAACAGCAAAGGTGTTGACTCAGTGCTGAGTTACCAAGCGTCACCAGACTCAAGAATGGCAGCTGTTAAAAAAAAAAAAACAACCACCAAACCCCAAAACAAAACTAAAGAACACTTTCACATAAAGTCAAGTCATACCCAAGTAGTGGCAGCTCTGAAATCTACCCAGGTGACTACTAGACCTTTGGCAACACTTGGTGAGCCTCCACAGAAGTCACCCCATGGCATGGACCAAGTGCTGCAGGGGGCACCAAGCACAAAGCAGGGAAGTGTCTCCTGACCCCACCACTCCTCATGTCACATGTACTGGGACCAAATCTGCTAAAACCACAATAGTTTTATCACAGAACTACTCCCTCTTACCAGTGTAAGGGTCTAGTTCAGATCCTGCTCAACTTCAAGTCATACAGCTCTGTCTGGGGCTCCAACACTTCTACTGATGGGAGATAAACAGAAAAGAAAATCCAAAATATATTAACACTCTAAAAGTGCTTCTCCTATTGGCCAAGTGCTGGTTTAATACTGTTGGAGTGATCAAGTTTACACTGTAAAGACAACTGGATTTACAGGGTACTACAATATGCCAAACAAAAATTTAGAAGTCAGAGATGCTGGATGCACTTGTAGGACTGAGTGCTATAGTGCATTTTAATCATCTCCAAACTTTTAAAACCAGATCAAATTTTTTCCTCAGATTTCAGATTCTCATTACATCTGTGTTGGTCCACTATTCAAAACTGTCCCTAACTAAAGAAACTACATACCTCCTTAATAAAGCACAGAAAAGGACAATCAACTCTTGAGATCACTCAAGAGCCCCGCAGATGGAAAAGGGAAAGAAAGAAGGGGGAAAAAACAAACAAACAATCCTCTGCCTGACTTCTGTATGTATCTGTGGTATCTAAACAGGTTACAAAATTAACATGATAGATAGCCCAAATGAACCGCAGCAAAAACAAAACAGACACATAAAACAAATTGACAGCACCTTATTTTAAAATTTACCTCTTACACTGAAATCGGAAGTTCAACTGGATTACCCCCTTCTCGCTTTTTTTTGGAGCAGAGCTTGGTAAAGTATCTTTGGCAACAAATAGTAAGATGGCTAATCAATGGTAAATCCCTGGTTTTTGTTATTGGGTTTGATCTCGTTGGGAGTTGTCCAATAAAGCCCCTCATGAATCAAAACAGTACTTTGGATTTTTTTCTTTCCAGTTACATTATATTGAGTGCTAAATAGTAAATACCACATAACGAGAGACTGATTGCTATTACATTTAATAGCAGATTGCTTCCCTCTCCCCTCCCCCAGTATATAAACAAAACACACAAAAAGCAGCAGGATAAAGCAACAGCAAGCCCATCACTGCTCTGTGCCCGAGCACAGCTGGCCACTGAGCTCTACCAACCGCTTGTCACTTCTGTTGACATGGACCGTTAGGATAAAAACAAAAAACCTCTCTAAAAGCTTAGAATCACCTTTCATCCATTAACAGGGACTGGTTAACTCACTTGAGTTACATTTGAAAACCAGAAAGAACAACGTGACACCCACATGCACAGCTGTTCTCTTGATAAAATTCAGTTCAAGTTGAATGATGCGATATCACTAGGACTTTTCCCTCATAATTTGTAATATAATAGGGGTTCAGTCATGGCAGATGCTTCCCCAGCTTGGAGATCTGAGTGTCCTGGCTACTGAATCTTGAAAGCACCAGATCAGCTTCAAGGCATCTATTGAATGTTGCCATTAAGTTTAAGGGTAATTTAAATGGTAATTTCTAATACCACAGTGGCAACATACTTTGTAGTAATCCAGACAACCAGATTTCTTAGCTTTCAGTGGTGGGGAAACTGTTGAGAAGAAAATGAAGAAGTTAGGATTATGTAATTGTAGCTTTTCCTCCCATGCCCTAGGATACAATATTTTATTTTTTTTTTTAAGGAAACTAGAAGTAGTCAAAGGTCTCTTAAACTAAAATGAAAGATGTACTCTTTCTCTATCAGGGTCCAGTCTCATTTCTGTAAAACTCATCTAAAAGCAACTGTTGTCATCTCTGCTTGGTAGGCAGAAGGGAAACCTGAAGAAAAATAAAAACAAAACAAAGCAAAACATGGCTGTATCTTAAAGTAACTTGAAACTATCTTATTTTCAATAGCAGCTGAAATTCATTATGATCTGAACTCAGCACTTATCCTCCCGTAACAAAGTTGTCAATCCTGTGGTTTCCTGTTTGCTCATTATTTTCAGTAATAGTCTACATGGTTTGAAAAATGACTTGAGGACATTGCTATTCTCTAAAGCAGTTTTGTAGGCGGCAGTTTGAATACGTTGCTATTATTCTATGGTCTTCCTTTAAAGAAACTAAATACTATGTATACACACTCTGTATTGCCTTGAAAAATTCCAGAGGAATGCATACCATCCAACTGCATCATTAGATCAAACCGCTCCACCAGCACCGTGTTAAGAATGGAATACTCACCCTGAAACACACAGTGTGGCTTTTATAATTGCAATAGATTTTCCTCTAGGGATTAGACAAATACTTATAAAACCACCTGTTTAATGAGCACAATCCTTTTTACCAGAGGTTATGAAGAACTAGTACCCCACCTAGCTAGATTAGCTTTGGTAGTTAAAATACTAATATTTGAGTCCAGAAGCCAGTATTTTGGACCTTCAGTGCAAAATTATGGAGCTTATTAAAAAACAAGACATAGAAGTATTTAAGAAAGACTGACCACATACAACGCCACCAAACACATGGGCAAGGAAAAAATAATAAAAGATCAAAGAACCAATTGGCTAAGATTCTTTAAGGGAAAGTAATAGTTATTTAACAAGCTGATGTAATACAATATAGAAAGTTTTAAAAAGACTTTCTGTTTAGTTGAAACAGGTGAAATATTAGAGACTAGTATCAAAAGATCCTGCAAGGTGTGCACATAAACTCTGAACACACTAAAATCAGTACACTGGTTAGGGATAAAAGCAATCTCACTGTATGGCAACACACTGCACCTTACACTAAAACAGCTCCACAAAACATCTGCAGAACAGGTGCTCATCAATCTACTAAAAATAAAAAGAAAACAGCACAATGATGTGATTCAAACTGGGCACAAGATACCAAATATTAATGTTCGGTCTACATGGTATACAGCTGTAAAGTAATTAAACCTATTCTTGTAAATATTATTGTCTTACAATACAAAGAACTATTTAAAATTTTTTTTTCTTCATATAAAAAGGGATTAATTTGTGGAGCAAAGGGGTCACATATTTCAGCAACATGTTCTTTTACAGTTCCTGTTGCACTGTCTTGCCGAAGTCAGGCTAAAGGAATACCATGAGAAACTTAAACATGAACAGAGATATTAAATGAGCTCCTAGTATTGAAAGTTATTGGAAACTGATCTCTTCCTTATTAATACAATTCCCCATCATGTACAAAAAGATATTTCCATGTTCCAGAATGCAAACAGAGTTTTAATCTTTAATTATATTCTCAACCTCAACTCTTCTGCAGGTAAGTATAGATGTAGGCCTGAGGATTATTGCTTTATTACATTACCATCTCTGCGGTATTTAATGAATATTGATACTTAATGCAGCTTTGCCAGTAGGAGGAAAGAAGAATTTCAGAACCGCACAAAGAACTTCTCAGGACTTTTCTCAAAACGGAACACAGCACACTTCACACTTCACTCTTCCACTCTCGAATACTTCTCAGAAGAGGCCCAAATGTTAAGAGTACAGCTCATAGTACTGAATGGGATTATTGCAATAACAACACTTGCATGTTAAATAACCACATCCGCCACAGCCTATATACCAGGTGTCACACTGAACCAGCACGTTGAATTCTTGGTTTCAAAGTATGAAGCCCCAGCTGGGATTTCAGACCTCTGTAACACAGCGAGGACAGACTAGATAAGCATAATTTAAACATACAGTCTTAAAAAATACAAAACCCATGAACATTTATTGGCTTAAGCATGCCTTGCCATTATCTTTAGAATAATCTGCCTCTTTCTTTCATAATGAAAATCCCTGAACATTGGAAGCAATTAGATGCTGCTTCATAAAACAAAATGCTGAGAAAAAAACCCTTTCCTCCAAAAACTCTTGGCAAAGGGCTCATCAGGATTTTTCTTAATGATGATAAATTACACAAGTACCAAATTATTCTGGCACATCTGATGACTGGTGTATAGGTTTTAAAATACATATATATACACACACACCTTTCAGGTAACTCTTAAGGAGAGCAACTTTTTTTTGAATACTACACCACTATTTTACATTAAATTCCTTCCTCAGAAGTCAATTTGTGTGTCCTGAAGAAAGCTCTTGAAAAAATACAGTAGAATCTCTGCAGTACTACTTGTATGACAAAACCATTAAAACTGACAGGGCAGCAATGCTATGAAAGAACACCACCTTGATTGTGCTGGTGCTGAATCAACCTACAACACACACAGAATTTGGGAGATCTGTAAACTATTTTTCAAAGCCAGATGAACAGAAACCTGCTGAGCCAATAAATTAACTTTCTAAGGACCACTCACTAAAGAGCGTCTTTTGCTAATGTAGCACCAAAGATGGAGCAAGTATGGACTTCCTTTTGAATATATCCATCTTCTCTAGAAGAAGAATCCACATGGATTCTGAGGTGTAGGGAGCAGAAGAGACCTCTTCCATCTCATCCAGAACAAGTGACAGAAACGGCCTGGCCCTCTTGAGTCTCTGCCCAGCACTCTGCCCTCAAGTCCTTATTATCTCCTAAAAGAAAAGTTATCCTCACAGCTTTTTGTTGCTTATTTAGCTAGAACAATATCATGGGCAGCACTGGTTTGGGTCTGGCTTTTGTTTTGTTTGTGGGTTTCTTTTTTTAAATAAAGGACAAGTTATTTTGCTGGTGTGCTCTTAGCAAGACTACAAATTCACCGAGATTTTTACTCACTCTATTACAATGTTTTCATTGTCAGGTTAGGGCATACATCAGACCCCAAGAGATTTACAAGAAAAGTTGAAGAGCTCTAAACCAAAAAATTGAACTATTTTACTCAAGCCTCTCTGTCCGTTGAGCCTGAAGTTGTCAAACAAGAACCAGACTTCCACTTGTTTATTGCTTATAGTGTACTTATTTCCCCAAAACCACAAATGTCACAACAAATGACCCTAAAAGGCACCATAAAGGGCAAGAGTCTCAGTACCTTTTGTGGTGAGCAAGTTCTTGTTCTGGCAATTTCCTTCCAGGCAGACAAGATTAATCTGGGAGCACTGAGAAAGCTCCACACAACAGAGCTATCAAAGTCACAAGGTTTTCAGCCGAGACCCCTAAAAATTCCCATTAAAACTAACTGATCCTCTTGTGTGTGCCAATGAATACAACTGTAAGAACACAGTCAACATCCTGTGCTTCCTCTTTCTTTCTTCTTCCTCATCACACAGTGACTCACTGCTGTCATTTTCCAGCGAGACAGTGACATACCAGAGTCTGCTGGGCTCTCAGCAAGGTGGTCCATGGCAGGGAATACCTCTGTATGCTCACCGTTCTCAGCCCCCAGACTGTTTGGGCTGCAGCGTTCTGCTCCTGCAGGGTCACGACAACAACTTCATACCTGGGAATTCACTTTTGAGATGTGGTGCCAAGCAAAATAACACAAGATTAATTAACTGCATCGATTACTACATTTCAAGAGGAAAGAAAAAACTAAGAGCCATCATTCTTTATCATATTTACTTAGTTCAAACCAGAAGAAGCCATCCTGGTTTGGAGAAGGGTTGCATGTATATACTTTCCTAGTCACTTGGAAGAAGCTGACAGCTTTCAGCACTTCAGCAAACACTGCTCTGAGATCCTTTAACAGAAGGAAGGATCCAGCAGCCAGATGAGAAGCATGTGAGGGAACGCATCTATTAGCAAGTACAGGGAGATGTCTTGTTAATAGAAGGCAGGAGGGACAAAGCAGGGAGGGAAAGAAGCCAGCAGTTAGTCGTTTTCTCATACAGATACATTTGGCTAGAAGTGAGATGCATATCAATCTAGGACTCCCTACTGCACTTTCCGAGCCAGTGAAAACCAATACTGAAAAGCAAAACTGAACACTAAAAGGCCTCTCTTCAAAACTGTTCAGCACCCTTAGAAGCCCTCGGATAACGAAAACAGTGAGAAAATGAAAGTTTTCCTGGTAGTGGTTGCACAGGACAGAGCTCTTCCATTTTTAAAAAAACCTTTTTGATTCAAAATTGCTGCTGCTGTTTCAGACATCTACTAGTGGAAAAACTAGAGCTTCTTGCCTCCAAACCAAAGCACACCAAAAAACGGCCTAAGGCTGACAAGGGACAAATGAGTGGGTCCACCAGGAATCAGCTCTGCCATTAGTAAAACCCCTTCTCTGAGTGTAAAGTAGGAAGAGATGATTGATTCTCCAAGACAGGCTGAAAAGGTTTGGGGTTCGCATTTGTTTTGTTTAAAAAAAGCTCAAATAAACCCCCCAAAACCACCAGCCATTTAGGAGAGGCAAGGAGAAGAAAAAGCAGAGCAGGGAGAGAGATTAAGGGCTCAAGTGAACAATGAGTTGACAGAGCACAAGAATCGAGTTTTGTATCACCATCATTACGAGAAGGGACACCATCTGGGTACATTCAGTCTGTGGAATAAAACTCAAGCCTCACCATAGCAGTAAAGAGCAAAGATATGGATTAGCAAGGTAACTGCTCAGCTTGCATCATCGCCATGAGGAACGTGATGTACAACAGCTAAGGTTACCTATGCAGTTTCTTCAAGGAACAAGAACATAAATAAATAAATAGGGCAGTAACATGCTGTCTAGTGCTACATTTAACTCAAATGAAGACACGTTTAATATCAAACTATCCATATGCAAAATGTGCATAAAAATAAAACGATTTTTATCAGGTTCTTTGTCCAAATCATCACCTATGTTACCTCCTGAGCTGAAACAGTGTTATCCACATTCCTTTGCTGGCTGAGAAGGATTACTGCAGTGTAGCTATTTGCTCCAATCTGCTATCCTAAAATGACATATTGGCATATAGCTGGTTTTAACTACTTAGGTTTAAGAAAAGCTCTATATAATATAGTTGCTCTGAACAACATTTAATATATACTTGACTCATAGCACATTGTTACTCAGCCCAAAAACTTGTCATTGGACTTAATTTTAATAGCATACATCAAAGCAAAAAAAGCAAAGAAACAGTTACCCCTCTCTTGACTAATCAATAAAGCTAAAAATATAATAATAATCTCTGAATTGCCATAGGAAAATTAGTATGCAGCACACCCTTTCAAGGAGATATGTGGTTCTGCACCTGGATGTTTTCTTTTGCATTTTATAGAGAATGAAGAGAAAGGAGAGGGGGGAAAAATGACAGCATGATTCATCATTATTTGCATGAAACTACACATAATCAAGATCTTAAAATCCATTTGTAACACTTTTTAAAAAAAATACTTTTCACAAGCCTATTTTCATAAGTCTTTTCATAATCTACTTCTGCCCTGTGTTGGAGGCATGATATTAAGCTCAACAGGTATTTGATTTGCCTTAATATAACTTATTCTTTTCTTAAGACACACAAAGATAGCAAATAAGGACAAATATGGAAAGGCCAAAGAGAAGCCAGAGAGGAGGAAACCAGTGATAGATAAAGGGGCAGCTCAGCATAAACATATTTTCCCCGTGAATAATGCTGGAAATGGTAATAAGATACTGAAACATAATTCAACTACTAGCTAAACTTTCGTTACCACACTAAAATTTCATTCTATCTGCAAATTCTAGGTAAATGCACCACTGCAGGAAAAATCACTTACAGATAAAAAGATATACCTCATATTAAGATTTATACAGCTGCCACCGTTTAAGTACAGACTTTTCTATGCAAAAATAGAAGCTAGCTCTTTCTCTCTTGCTATACATATTTCTAGTAACTGGAAAAGTCATGATTTTAAAACATCAAAATATTTTAA
Organism: Falco peregrinus; assembly: GCF_023634155.1. Classification (NCBI taxonomy): domain Eukaryota; kingdom Metazoa; phylum Chordata; class Aves; order Falconiformes; family Falconidae; genus Falco; species Falco peregrinus. Next base: position 49,834,441 of record NC_073721.1, on the reverse strand, counting down.
TATCTCTGAATAAAAATGGTGGTAACTGGTATCACAGTACTCTCGTTTATAGACTTCTTGGAGAAGTCCATTTTAAGCTCCGGATAAACCTGATACCCCAACAAAGGAAGAAAACTATTTAGCCAGTTTGTCAAAACATACCCCTGTTATTTCACAGATATGAGAGAAGCAACATCTGTTTTTCAAACATGTAGCTCTGCGAGAGCTGCCCTGTTAACCATTCTTCTTCGTCCAACATCACTGGGAGAAAAAACAGTCAACAGGGCTTTTCCCTAAACTTTAAAGGGCCACTAATCCAAGCATCCATAAAGTGTTCAATTCTCTTATTTCATATTAAGAAAAACTAGATCCCTTCATCAGCTTAGGCCTGTGGACTCTGGTGACAACAGGCACTTTTATTATTACAGCTATGAAGTTTTTAGTAGCAGACTTTAACTACTTTAGTAGTTTAGACATCAGTGACTCTTGTTCTGTGAAAAAAAAAAAAAGCACGCAGTTTCCACAAACTACAAGGATGCTCAGTACAATGAATAATTGCTTAGCACTTCATTTTCTACATAATAATCATTTTCTTATATGTAACTAAATATTTTAAGCATTTTATTAATTTATAAGCTTAGTTGTGGACATCTGTGGTTTTGGCATCCGTACACAGACTGCCTAAAGTGTTGATACTCTGTGTCCTCAAACAGTTTCTAAGTGTCCTCATAATTGCTTGTCACCTGTAAAAGAGGTTTAGATCCAATGCAAAATTAACATATGGTGAACAGATGGACTCAGAACAGACGTTTGTCGAGAAAGTACTCACACCAAAGACTTGGCTTCAGCCTTTTAGGACCTTCAGAAAAGTCCTGCTTGAAGCTCCAAGTCATACTAATCAGGGGAACATCATTCCTCAATGACAGTCTCGTGTTGCAAAAACTTTTATGACCTCCTACTAAGAATCCTTGCAATTTTTCTGTTGTCACAGTGCCTCCATAAAAGCAAAAAATGAAATATTGTTTCCATAGGGTACCCCACCCATTCAACAAGAATAATTCATCTCGTATGAAACAAAAAAAGAAACACAAAGGTGTTACTATGATGATTTTTTAAATAAATAAATACAATAAAAGCTTTTAAAAAACCAATCCACCCCACCACCACACAAACTCTTTAAAATATTTCATTACTTACTGAGGAGGTAAGACAAGAGTTGTTGGCTGGGCTTTTGGTCTGCGTTTTGCAGATACTCCCATCTGGTTGGCTGAACGTTTCAAAGACTGCTGATTCAAAAGGCCAGATGCTAGCCCGGCATGGTACTGCAACTGGATAATAAAAAACAACATATATTAAAATACACACCACTGCAGTACTCTACCTACGTCAGGCCTCTACTATCTGTTATCAACCAATTCAAATTACAGCCAGTCAGTAACTTAATGTATGGTATTTCATATACATATATTGCTTGGATGGAAGACGATTTGAACAAAAGCATATAAAAAGTCTGCTGTGAAATAGATATTACAAGGAAATTACGCTATAGGGCAAGAAAGATGATGAATCAAAGACTTCCTCTCAAGTCCTAACTCTCCTGAAACTTGGGCTTGCTTTTGAATGTTAAGACTGTTTCTTCTCTCAAGGGATCAAACATCCTTGCTTTTTGGAAGAAGATAAGATGAAGAAAGATGCAATTCTTTCACTATATAAACCAGCTTTTTAGAAACAAGACTTTTTTTTTCTTAAACATAAAACCCCAAAATATTTGCAAAGAAGTTTCTACCACTGCAAAGAAAATTCTAGCCTTTAAAATACCTGCTAGCACATCTCCATAGCATTGCAGAAAGATTCACATTCAGTAGCTTTCTCCTCTAACCTTTTATCTTACTTGCCAATGAAAGACAAATTTTTGAAGGACACGACATGAATCTGCAAGATTCTGAGTGCATTCCCACTGCTCACAGATGTAAGAACAGCTATAGTGCTGTGTCTGTCCTGAAACCAGCTTTGAGTGCAACAAGTTACAAGCTCAGCTCTAAACACTTTCAATTTACACTCTCAGCTCCCCATTTTTAAAGAGAAGGGAGTGGAGAAGAAATATTCAGTGTTGGCCAGATGCAATTGCCTTCATCATTTACTCCCCACATCAATGTGTTCATTAAATTGTCTAAAGATTTGTTCTGAAAAAAGATGAAGTATTTAACATGCTAACAACTCTAACCCCATGGTCTGCATTTAAAAAAAAAAGGTTACAGTTAGGAAAACAGGACATACAAACGCTCAGAAAATAAAGCGGTCTTAGGCAAAGATACTCTGCAGGGTACTGACTGAAAAGGAGGTAAACAAAGCTTGGTAAAGTGATCTACTAGAAAATGGCTATTAAAATGAGTGACGCTATCCTGTGAGCCAATTTGACTCAAACGTCAATGCTCAGAGCTTTTTAACAGGCTCCTGATTTACTTGGCTGCTTTGCCACGTGACCTTGGCCGTGGCACAACATGAAGACACATCGCATTCCTAATGGGAAGAGAGCCATGCGGTGCCAAAGAGGGGGGGGCTGTGCTGCCCCAACAGCTCCACTTAGACCAATGAATTTTGCTCAAATTTGTTTTGCTCCGACAGATTTCTGAAATGAAAAAAAATCAATGAGAGCAATGGACAGTACATGTTTGAAAGGCAATGTTTCAAAGTGTCAGGGGCTTAGTTTTCAATCTTCACTACCAGAATTCGCAGTGAGTGCAATATGCAGGGAATTGAAGGGAAAGACAGCTCTGGCAGAACCTTCTGACTCCAGGAACACGCTTTTCCCTTTTCTTCTTGCATCTTATTACCAGCAGCCCTCCTTCTGCCATTTTGTGCTGTTGACACCATTCACTTACGTTTACTGTGCAGAATGACACTGACAGGTATTTCAAGTAAATAGCATCATTTGGACACTTGCTCAGAGATGGAGGTAATCACTGGTGCTAATCATAGATGAATTTTAAATGCAACCTTTCAAAAACATTTCATAACCTCCTGGCTAGTCTGACATTTAGTGGTCAGGCATAAAAAAAAAAGGAATTAAAAATAAATATATTCTAAAAAACAATTCTGTCCTTCAAGGCTGACTCCCAGTGATCAAGCTATTTTTATTAATTATAAGTATTTCTTCATAATCTACCTTTGCTCCTAGGAATGCAGGTCCAACTGTCAAAATCTATAAGGGCCATTAAATATTTACCAAACCATCCTTACAATGGAAGAAAAGGTCAAAGTTAATAAAACCGACAGACAGCTTCTATCCAACTTGATTTATACATTATTAAAGTATCACATACTGTATTGCACAGAATGCATTCTTTTCTGGGGGCAGAGGGGCGTTAACTGAAGAGACTGGGAAATTTTTTCTTAATCATCTATTCTGAGAAACAGAAACAATACTGAAAATAGTGCCAAAGCAGTATCACTAGCATCAAAACTATAGCCAGGAGACTGAACGGTCTTGGTGGATAATAAACATGCCGTTCAGTTCCACCTCCCTCCTGCAAAATAAACATCTTTTTCTGCCAGCATCAGCCATGACGGCAAATCTCAGCTAAAAACATACGAAACCACCCAAAATTTTTTGCTTACTAACAAGAGAACGCTATTTCCAAACACATTCTCTTCACCTTAGGGAACACACACAAGACACACTATCAAAGGACATTATGGGTGCTAAAAGGCTCGTGCAAGGAAGCAGAGATAAGCTCATGGGACACAAACCCTTCAAGGGCTAATAAACACACAGAAACCACATTTCACTCAAGAAGTCCCTGAGCCAGCGACCTGGGGAGAGCACTGTATACAGGCACATACTTACAGCTACTGGTGGAGAGGAGATACAGGGTGACGTATGAGCCTTTGGTTTCACCCCGCAGAACCATCATGCGTTTCAGTTAGTGTCTACAGGGGGGTGGCCCATGCAGGTCTAAGACACCCTGCAACCCAACGCAGCCAAAGGTTGAGCACCTGTGGATGGTCACGTCTGCCCTCTGAAAGTGTATTCCCAACAACCTTCCATGCTTGTAACAACTGTGCTCATTTAAACCAGCAGAAGAGTAAACAGCAATAGCTTTATCCTTAAAACATGCTGAATACCCACAGAACTTGAGTATTGGTGCAGCACTGGGTAGTATTGCAAACCATTTCGTTAATCAGCCGCTAAGGAACTCCCCATCATTCAGAGGCTTTATTACAGGAAGCATCCGTGTCTTTCAGCTTTGGGGAATTCCAGCTGGTTTACATGAAGCTAAGCTCCTTACTTCCTAATGAAATATTCCTCCACAAAATTTCAACAAGATTGATCTTTTTTTCCCCCAATACATGCAGATGAAGCATAAAAGCTATTGCGGAAAACTAAGACACAAAAAACCAACAACAACATCAATTTATAACACTTAGCAGCTATGATATACACCAGTGTCAACTTGTACAGTTTTATGATGAGTCTCATGATAGCTGATATTTCTCTTAAAACTGTGGTTCCAAGTAGATGTGCAAATTTCACATTTTAAAATCAAAAGAGACTCTAGTTCTCAAGGATGTAGGAAAAGCACTGAAAATAACACTTCAATACATACAAAAGCTTTACCTGAAGGTAAATAAAACCAGAAGTTGCATTATTTTAAAGTTTCATTATTTTTCTATGTTAATGGCAACATGGCTTATGTTTTCTAGAAGAAAAGGTTATGTTTTACAGGTGCCATATAATTCATATTTCCATAGCGTTCCTGAGTATATATAATAACATTCATATATTAATGGCTCACAATTTTCCTCACAAAGTGAAATACATCATAACAGAGCACTTCAGAGTCGTTTTTCTCACAATTGTAACTAAGGAGTGCGATTTCTTCATTCACATAAGATTTCTTTGGCTTTCACATGAAATATTTAAACAGAGAAAGTGTATTAAGAGAAATACCGACTGGATTTAGCTCTGAAAGCATTACTATTTTTTTTTTTAAGTTAATCATGCAGTATCTTTTCTTTATTCTACCCCAGTTACTCTCTTAGCAGAAACAAGGCAAGGCACCCTCTAAAATAATCAAAATAAACAAAAAAGAACCCCTCCATCCCCCTGCAAGATCACACTATCTTCTGCAGATAAACTTGAAGGTTTGGAGTAGACAGAGAACTTCTGCTACCGCCAAAGGGCTTAAACCCAAACAATGCAGTAAAGCCCCTTCGTTCAACAGCAATGTACTGCCCATATCGTGACAGGTTATAGACCTATAGGATTACTCTCCAGGGTATGTTATGAAACTACAAACATGTACACAGTGCTAATTTAAAACTTTTAAAATTAAAGCTTCATCATTAGAATCATGCTGGGTCTAAAGGTCTTTAGTTTACATAATTCATGGGCTGGAGATTTTGCATGTCCTGACTGCTGACTAAACAAGTCATTACAGTGCACTTACTGCCAAGGCCATTTAAAGTTTCAAAAACTGGTTGGATAGGAAGAAGGTAAGAGTCGGAGCGGGGCGGGGGGGGGGGAGAATGGGACAACATAATCAACCAACCAAAAAAAACCCTACAAAAAAATCACTTGGAGCATTTACAATTGATAAGTCAACTCACAGTTGGACTTTAAATTTACATATTACCGTTATTTAAAGCTTTTTAAGGACCAATAGGTTTTGTTTAAGAAGTGAAATCAGAAGACTGACTTTTCTTTGTAATCACATTACCTTGTTGCGTATTTTTTCCATTCTCGTGTAAATACTTACTGACCATATAAATGAACAGAAAAGCATTTCCTCAGATATAAGCAATTTTTTAAATATATATTTCATATTTCCATTCCTCCAAGAAATGGAAGAACGGATGAGAGATTTGGGGTTGTTCAGCCTGGAGAAGAAAAGGCTCCAGGGAGACCTTATAGGAGCCTTTCAATACTAAAAGGGAGCTTGTAAGTAAGAAAGATGGGGACAGACTTTTTAGTAGGGCCTGTAGCAATAGGACAAGGGTTAATGGTTTTAAACTGAAAGAGGGTAGATCTAGATTAGAAATTAGGAAGAAATTCTCTAGTGAGGGTGGTGATGCACTGGCACAGGCTGCCCAGAGCAGCTGTGGATGCCCCATCCCTGGAAGTGCTCCAGGCCAGGCTGGACGGGGCTTGGGGCAACCTGGTCTAGTGGAAGGTGACCCTGCCTGTGGCAGGAGGTTGGGTTTAGATGATCTTTAAGGTCCCTTCCAACCCAACCCATTCTATGACTCTAAGAAATGGAGTTTACAGAAGTGGCTGACAGATACTTTCCCATCATGGAATTTTCCAAGTTCACTGTAATACTGGTGAATGCATGCACATCTGCCTCCTTTTAAGATGCACAGTACTTTGCTCCTCATCATTAAGCTATTTCTCCCTTGAAGCTAACAAGGGATTTGTCTATTAAGATAAAACTCTAGTCATTCTTTTGAAAAGAGCAATGAGCAAGCAAACTGGACACTCCCACAGTTTCATCTCTGCAGACTAAAGTAGGCAAGAGAGAAATTATACTATCTTAATTGATATTTTTAAGCTTCTCTTATAATGAGGCTGGTTTGGAAATTCTCTTTTTCTCCAAACAATGTTTGATCATTTCACGGTAGCTGAATTCTTGACTTGGCCAAAAGAACATCAACCAAAAAAGCAGTCTCCAATTTCTTTACTTGTTGGTTTTCCTCTTGTGGGACTGGGTTGCAGGCTTTTCAGTTAATGGGAAAGCTAGACATTGTGCCTTCGCTCTACTTTACAATTTAATTAGGACACTTTGTTCTATTTTTTTTTTTTAAAGCATTTTTGCCCCCCAAACACTTCCCAGTTTACAAGAATACTGAAGCAACAAGTACTTATCCACAATGGGAAGAAAGTCTACCCCCATTCTATTCTTTTTAAATCCCTGTACAAAAGTTGTCACATCTTCTCCTGAACACCCTGATCCCACTAAACTGTGAAACCAAAGAGCTCACACTTCTGTTAACAGCCTCTCACATGGCACGGCTCTTATTTGCATTGCACTCAGATGCAGAGCACCACTGTCTCACCCTGGTCAAGAACCCAGGAGATATGGAGCATTCTGAGGACATCTACCTGCACATGCCCCTGCACAGGCAATCCTGCATTTCCCTTGGGTCTCTCCTCCTCCTTCCCGAGGCTAGGGAGTTGAAAAACAAGTTTAGACATATATATATTAAAAATATATATAAAAATAAGATGCAAGAGTAGAAAATGCAGATACATATCCCTGTTTTCTTTAGCATCTTGTCTTTGCTGCATTTTTTTTATTGCATTGTCTTTGAATTCCTATTTTTGCTGAGAGCGCTGTTTTAATTAGTGTCAGATTTCAACCTTAAAGTGTGTTCTTCCCATACTCTTCCTTTGAAAACATTGAAGTTCTGCTGATGAATGACTGCATCAATGTTCCCTCACTCCAATACTGCCTGCAAGTTCTTGGCTTTTTACCATGCAGAGATAGCAAATCTGGCGGCACTTTCTTCAAGGAATTGGTCAAAACTTCAGCATCTGCATCCTTGCTGCCAATAACATTATCTGCGCTGTTCAAAGTCTCTGCAAAAGCCACTCCTCCTCTTCTTCCTCGTTGGTGTTTTTGGGGCTTTTGGGGGTTATGTGGTTTGTTGGTTGTTTTTTGTTGGTTTTTTGTTTATTCTGGAATCAATTGAAGTTGTATCAGTGACATATTCTTGCTTTTTGGATGATATCAACACAAAGTGACACTAAACAGCCAACAGGCTCTGAGATTTTTAAAAGAGATCTAGTATTTGAAATGGGTAAAGAGGCAGAGTAATCATAATCTGGGGCTACATACCACTCTATTTACTTCTTCAGAAGAGTAACTGTATTTTATGCTTAAAATGTTTATGAATACCTCCAGGTGTTCTGTAGGGCCTGAACAGACATATTTCCTGAAAGGTAACTAAATGAACCAACATTTCATTGGATATGCAACTACAACCCAGACACAACAGAATCACAAAAAACAGAGAAAATCATTACATTGCATTCTGCATCTAAATGACAAAATAAAGCCACGTGCAGCAACAAACTAGTGTTTTTCAAGTAACGCTGAGCTCACGGGTATTAGTTGCTACAGAGATTGCCCACTGAAAGGCAAATGGCCTTAGTCTCACTCTATGTGACATACTCATACCTGTGTGTTCAGTTAATGGATTTCATAAAAGAGCCAAGAAGTGTACTTTATCAATACTCAACAGAAAATCTTAATTCCTTTTTGACAGAAGCATTATCTTTGCATAGGACAAATAGCCTGTAGCAGTGAAAAGTCATCGTTAAAACTAAAGACTGAAAAAGGACACAATTAGTATCTTCCCACAGTGCTGCTGCAGAGCCACCAGAACTCTGAACTGAAGACACTGCTCTCTCGCAAAGATTAGTATTTTCTAAAGCCTCAGACTGAATCTTTAGTGTCAGGGGCTCAGGTGGCAGCTATGTCAGTATAAAGAATGGCCTGCTGCCTCCGTGACAGAGGATGCTCAGGTGCTTATGTAAGAAAAGCGAAGATGCTTTAAAACTGAGTGGCACAATAAAGGGCTGCAATCAGCTACAGAAACACTCTTCAAATTGTCTTGCACGCCATGATTTGCAGCACTGTGGTTGGGCTTTACCACTAGAGCAAACAAACTACTTTTCAGCCAAATAAAGAAATGAATGCTCTTCTCAATACAACATCTACAAGATGCAGCTTACGTGAATCCAACTAGTCCAGTTGCACAATCAGACAAAGGGGAGAACAACAGTCGAACAGATGAGAGGAAAATCCGTTGGTGGATAAGCAATGTAGCAGTAACAACCCCAGCTGGTACTTGAGCTGCTAATTTTTTTTTTGTCCCCTAGCTCATTAAATTTAATTATTTTAACTTCTGTTAAATGCCTTTCCTCAACTTTGGTCACTTGCACAATAATTAAAATGCACAATCTACTTAAACTAGCTAACACCCATACTGCGTGCCAGACAATAGCTATTAGCCTAGCCATGGGCCTTTCTGCCAGCAGACGGAAACCTGGCTTTACTCAGCCTCCCGTGGCCTTTCTGAAGGGGGGTTGTACTCACAGATGAGAACTCCAGCGTACAGCTCACCCTGACACAGGTGTGCCATGGGCAGATGGATGTGCTCTGCCAAGCTACACCAAACACCCCTAACCTCTTCTGTTAGAGGTGATCACACTACTGTCCCAGTAGAAGGGGTTGCATGAATACGATTTAAACTGAACTCAACTTGCCAAATTAGAAGAGAATTCTTCCTTAAATGGTTACTTTTGCTAATATCCTTTTTTACATCTAGCAGATATCTCGAAGCAATGCTGCTGGGAATGCTAATTTCCAGCCCACTAGCAAGGACAACCAACTAAAGCCTGAAGCAGGACAGTTAGATCTGGAACAGAATGTATGTGGCCTATTTCCCTGTATGAACATTCCTAGTATCATTTCAGAATATTGATGATCGGATTAATTTATACTCCTTCCAAGGTAGTATAAAGCAACCCACAGAAAACATTTACACACAAGTAATGGCAACTGATACAGGTCACCTACAAGTGGTTAGAGGAAGAGGTTTAAACTCTTGGCCTCCCTTGTAACAGCACAGATTTTTGTACAGACAAACTGCAGAATCACCATAGGTGGCTGGAAGTTAAGAGATCAGCTGCATTCTGAAGGACGAATGTCAAAAGAAACACATCACTTTCGCCCCTTTAAAACATACTGCATCCAATACTGAACAGGCATCTCTAGAATACTTGTTGGGAAAGACCATAACCACTGTGCCTGCAAGCAGAATGCCGAAATGTAATGGTCAACAAAACCTGAAATTTTTTCCTTTCCCCAGAAGGCAATCAAAAAAGGAGCTTTTCTTCCCTTACTCAAGCTTTCTGTGTTCAAAAATTAATGACATATGTCTGAACCCTGTCTTCAACCCTACACTGACTTCTGGGAGACAGAGAATCCTGCTCATCACTAGCAGCAGTGCGAGTTCCTCCTTCTCTGAGAACTTTCACTGAAAGTTTTCTCCAGCTAAAACAGTATTACACATTAACGAAGAACTCCAAAACTCAACTTTTTTTTTTTTTTTAAAAAAAAAACCTTCAGAAGCCATTTATGGCTTACAATATGGACTTTCAGAAATTGTATCTAAAATGGAACATCAGACTAAAAAAATCAGCTCTCTGCATTTAATTAGGACACTTATAAGAGAAACTGGATAATCACAAAACTGCAATCTTTGTCATGTGTATACTATGTAGAAAAATCATTTTACTCAATACTGGTAGAGACCAAAATGTGTTTTACTACATCAGTCTGTGCAATGCACTATTAATAATAGCAACATATGGCCAACCTTTATATTAAAAACATAACCCTCCTACCCTTAGTGATTTTTTGAATGTCTCTACTTCTATATGATCAAGCTGTAATGCACGAAAAAGCCAACTTTTGAAAAATCAGTTTAAAAGATATTTCAAGTTAGACATCCAAAAATAGGTAGACATTTATAAAAGTCTTAATCAAATTACTTCATTAGACTTCAAAGAGTTAAGTTATGAATGTTTTTAGGAATAAAAAAGAATCTTATCAGGTTTGATTGATAAAAGTGTAGCTTTTAACTAAGACTGAAAAAAAATGAAGACTGGCAACATTTTTTTCCAGAATAATATGCTTCCTCTGCCTTTTTTCAGCACAGTACACATAAATCAAAGAAATGTTAAAGAGACTCATACATCACAAGCTGGCATTTCTAAACTATTTACAAAATCTGTAATAGTCAAGAGGATGGAAAAATATAGAAGTGTGAGCAGCAAAGTTACTGAAAGAAAAAAAGGCAGTTCTACCATCCCAGCAGGGTTAATTAAGGTTGGAACAACTCTTGATTATAGAATTTAAAAAACACTAAACCAAACCAATTCTGATAATGCAGGGTTACAAAAAGCAAACAAGACAGCATATTACCCAAATCAGAGAGAACGTGGATTCAAGCAACATGCTTGCTCCATGATTAAGCACACCATTCTGAAAATGCATAAAAGTAAATGCTCTAATAAGGCTTGAAGTACGTACAAAAGCAGGGCTGACCTTGCATCTGCAAAAAGACAGCCCCAAAAATATCAGTAACCCCTGCGCTTAGCTGCACATCCATTCAATTTTCACACCCCAACATCTAAGCATACAATAGAGTTATACAGATTAGGTTTTCCTCAACAACTTTTACAAACAAGAAACTCATCTCCTCTTCTGAAAGGAAAGGCGTGGATTGTGGGAAGTTTATCTGTCCATCTGCTGAAGATGTCACACTGACTAGAGTGCAAAAAGCACAGAGATGTTTTACAATCAAATCCAAAACTTACTGTAGCCTGAACTAGTGTAAAAGCCATATGCTTTGTAAAAACACCTCTCTTGCTACACATTTTTTTACCACAGCACAAAGAGTAACAGTTCGAAAGCTGCTGTAATCTTTATTTCTGAAAATAGATCGCATATTCTTACTCTCATCTGCCACACTTGGGTAAGCTAACTGATCAGAAACCAGAAAAACAAGGAAATACTACGCTGCGCAGTGAAAGCTAAAAAAGTCACACGACTGCAAGAAGTTACTCGCAGTTTGCAGGTTAAGCAGCAGCTCAGAGAGCTCGAAACCAGGGACAGAACAATGTGCCCAACAGAAGGGTTTGTGGAATGGCACATAAAGTGGTTTTACAGTTTTCTCTATCAGTGTTGAAGACTTCTAGTAGGAGTATTTCAGATGAAGCCAGGGGACCTCAGAAATATCCTTAGGAGTAGAACAAATGGAATAAACTTCATATTATTTTCATGGGAGCTTATAATGATATTATAATTAACTCAATTACACCACAAGATGAATAGCCTTTAAAACACTCCCAGTCATTCATTACAGGCCTAATTAAAACTCTTTTGGTGTTGAGCCGGCAAGAAATACGAAACTACTTGTTAGCTAACCATATTTAAGTACGTATGATATTATCTTTATAGCGCTGTTTGTTTCCATGGTCACAATTCAGTAGAGTTTGGTTTGTTTTTTTAAAGAAACTAGTATCAAAGACAACAAGAAAAATGGACAACAAGCCACTTTAGCAGCTTCAACACCTGCAGCAGCGTATCAGCTCACTACAGCTAACCAGTTTATTTCTGGGTTTGCTGCAACAGTTAAGGGCTTCTACAATAGCAGATGCCTTTCCGCCCACACATCAATTAATTTGCAAATGCGCTCAGGTTGTAGAAATAATGAAGTGCAGAATGCTTTTCTATTGACAAGTTTTGCTGTCAGGAGGTGGATGCTGTAGGCGAGGTGCTAAAATGCGCTGCTGCTATATGCATGCCAAAGAAAAGACATGCCACATGAAACCTGGTCGACAGCTAACAGGGCACATCAATTATTTTATTCACCCCTATCTCACTGGAACCAAAAGGAAGAAATTATCTTCAAAAGCTTTTTATTGTATTTATCCAGGTATTTATAAGACACCATTTACACTGAGATGCAAGCTTTCGCACTGACCCAAGAAACATTCCTTATCAAGAAGAAAAGTAGTGTTTTTTCCATGTATTGTTATATATGCTTAAAAAGTTGAATTCTTCATTTGTAACCTTAACAATTTTAATCTAACAACTAGGAAATGTTCGAATCCATATTGCCTATGCAATCTAAATCAGTCTGCTTGTGCTAAAGATTCAGCCTTTGATGACATGCATCTTTAAGGAGGACCTCAAATTACCACAGACTGCAGGATTGCATGGATGTTATTCAGCATCCATTTTCATGCACAGAATGTTATTTACAGTATTTCACACAATGCCCACGCTTATCTTCTCAGATGTCTTCTATGACGTTTTCCTGCTTTATCTTGCTTCTTTACAAATACTGTTATAAATTTACCTTCACAATTGTTATTCCACTCATGCTGGGTGTGGATCTGAGGAATCTCAGATTTTTAAGAATACTAAATGTTTTTACTACTTACTATATCTGTAGTAGAGTTTCTATAGATGTTAACTGCAGTCAGGTGCTCGTCAAGTCTTCGAAGCAGCCATAAAAGGCTTTAAGCCAGGTCTTGGCAAGGTTGGGAACTCTACCTCAACTTATAGCATTTGAAATACAGGATTAGTCAGTAGCAGTTAACCATTACTTTCTGTCTTGAGCAGCCACTAATTGGAAGTGAGGCACATTTTGCCAGCTGTTCTCTGAAAATAAGTTAAAAACTGAGATTCTGAACTTTGATATTAAATTCTACACTCTGGAGGACAGACAGCATGTTTTCAAGGATACAAACCCTTCTCATTTTGGGTCCTCAGATTAGAAGGCATATAGTTAGCCAGCACAGAACAGACGGAAGATAAAGGTTACATTACGGTTAAGGCCCTGGACAGCTGGGAGTTGATCCTTTCCACAAGCTTCTTGGAAAATATTAAGTCATTCTAAAAGAACCTTTGTGAACATTTAGTCTTGCCTCTTACCTTAATTCAAGTTACTTCTGTGTTTATGATTTAGCAAATGCAGTTCAAAAAAACAAAATGTGCATGTGCTCGCCTTTCAAGTCTTTCAGGGAAGGCAAGTCCCGTACTATTCCTCTCCAATTCTTCCATGCTTAATTACCATGACTGTTTAAACCATGCACCTTAGTTGCAGTCTGTGTTTGTTGAACTCCTGTTTTCAGTTACTGATATTTTTGTCTTTGCTTGCTATAATGAAGAACCTTCTTACCCACATTCCACCCCCCCGCCCAGCCCCCCACAATAAAGATGTTGGTACAAAGAGTCATCCGTTACCTTTTCTTTCATGAATGAAATAAATTGAACTTGTTTGATTATACAGAAGCAGCACAGGAACACAAATGCTTTTGATCAGTTCTCATGTCTCTCAACTAGAAAACCTCAAATTAACAGGCACCTAGACAAATGGTATCTAAGTATTTTTACAACTAAAATAATGCTTAAAACCATTTTCAAGTGTTAATAACTGAAAATGTCGTTAGTACAGGTACTGGAAGGTAAGGAAATTTGTTGTTAAAAATAGATGATTTTCTGCTTTTTAAAACGTGATTTTCAGGCTGACCTTGTCCCTTTTAAATTTTGATAGCATCTTCAGTTCCAATTTGAGATCTTCATATGGGGTAGGCAAACCTTCTTATGTTCTATATTAAATGCAAGACACCTTCTTGGCATGATCTGCAATATTAATAATATAACAGTACCAATTTCAGGAGCAGCAGTGTAGCATCAACACACGCATACCTACATGAACAGAAATTTAACCATGTATATCATGGAAATCTTTAATACATCACAGCAAAAAAGCAGGTCTAAGACAGCTCAAACACAATTTGAGATCTCCTCTTTTGCCATACGAACACACGACCTTGTCATGCTTCACAAGGTAACACCAACTGAGCTGATGCAAGAAAACATATGCTTCTCTTTACTGGACTTGAAATAGGAATAGAGGGGGGAAAAGAATGATAGTCAGGGCCAAACCCCGGGTTCTGAAGACTGAACTTGCAGCTGTCACTGTATTCAGCAAAAAAATGTCCCCACCCACACAAGCCCTACAGTACTCCTACAACTAATTGCCACAAGAGAATTTGAAAAATATTTTTTGGAAATTATAAACACTACAGATTCTTTATTTAGCTAAGAATTTGCACTAATGTTATCAGAAGAGTTTTAAAGACTTCGAGACTGAGCAGTTTTTAAGTTGCTGTGGGATACAGTTAAAGCCACAGGAGAACCTAAGTGATTAATTTTTATGGATTTCAAAGAAGACTGATGTACATTTGACTTTCCATGCATCAGCTGTCTTGTAGCCACCCTTCAATAACCCAATTACCACTTAAATGTCTACCATCTAACCCACAGACATGTCAGCTCCTCATCTAAAACTGGACATACCCTAGTGATTATCAAGATACAGAAATAAGAAAAGCTTACCGGATCAAAAGACAGTGGTTCATCAGTACCCCAGTTTAAAGCACCAAATAAACAGACATTCCCCTTACTGCTTTGCGGACTTCATTACTAATGAAGTAAAAATTGCAGACATCAATCTATTGTTTCAGGTGGCCATCATAAGAAAAATAAATAGGAAGTTAATGTGGGTGGCCACAGTGGCTTGTCTGGCATATTTACTGGGAAGTAAATTAAGAGCACTAATGACCACAGTGCTACAAGTGAGGTAGTAACATTGAATTGGAACAGAAAATTCTACTATACAACTTCACCTGACCAAGAGCTCAGTTTCCTCCCTCAAACCATAAGCCAAACTTCAGGACCGTTTCAACTGCTTCACCCTTCTCTACTGAAGGCCACACTACCTGCAAGCCCCAGGGATATACTGGGCAGAACAAATGGCCTTTTTCTCTTTTTCTGAATGTTTCCCACCACCAAGGAAAACAAAAAATAGAAGAGAAAAAAAAAGCATCACAATATTATTTAGCATCGTGAAAAATGCCGAGGTTCTGAGGGGTTCTCCCACCCTGCACCTCTATCCCCCAACTCACAGCTCCCCAGAAGGTTGCCCACAGCAAACGGCAGAATACCCCACAGGACAGCACGCTGCAGCAGAGGCTGCCCCACGCACCGCTCCTCACTGCTGTACCTCCCAGCCTGACCGAAATAGCAGCAGCTTACCAGGCTTCAGATGCTACCGAGACTCACAGCCTTCAGCTAGATTTGAGCTGTCTGACATTGTATCTGAAATCCGTAGAAGGAAGAAATGTTTTCCTTGCTGTTCAGTTCATTCGATGGAATGTTATCAAAACCACCCCTCTTATCCTGGGGTGGAAAACCCCAAAAAGTCCAGGTGACTTAAGGGAATGGCACCAGCCTCCCTACACGGTTTCCATTGTACTGAAATTTCAGTACCACCGTACTGTGAACTAGCACCCACTTCATCTTACCAGCTGCTTCCCACAACACCACAATGCATCCAATGTACATGGTCAGCCGCTCTTCAAAGCTCACCAGTCTCAAACAGCCACAAAGTGCTATATCCTCTATTCTCACTTTGTACCTTTCTAACCTCAAAAACCAAAGCAAGCACTTCTCCTCCAACATTTCTGAGCTGTCCAGAAGCAAACACCTTATGCACACCATGGTGCCCATCGCTCCAGGTACGATGGGGGCAGAACATCAGAGAACTATTGCAAGTGAATAGTTTAGTCTGAACAGTGAATTGAGAATGTAAAAACATAACTTACATGAAAGAAAAAAAACCCCAAAGCTGCATGGTTTTGGTCTTAGAAGATAGACAAGGAAATTACATTAAAAAAACCTATACAATCCTTACATTACAATTGGGTTTCGAAACAGACACAAGCTGATAAATTCAGCATTAAGTTTTCCAAAGTACCCTTAACTCTTCAGCAGTGCACGTACTTACACAGCCGGAAAGGATCTTTCTGTACGAGATCATACCACCAGCAATATGACAAACTGGTGTGCATTTAAGGAAACTGGGGCGGTGGGGGAGCAAAATACTGCTTTTCGCAAACCATGATTTTTAACTTTTTTCTATCACTTCCCTAGTTACAAAATCTTTTGTAAATGAGGACACTACCTACTTACCGCCCAAAATTCATTTTATCAAGCCAATAATTCAGCAACATGAATGACTGACAATTCACTCAACTATAGATTTTGCCTGAGGCATTAAAACAAAATAAAAAGAGCAAGGAAAACTTATAAATGGTGCTGAAGAACTGAAGACTTGCTGCTGGCACACTAAACAAACAGGAACAATTGAAAGCCATGGAGCTGTTAGTAATTTGTACTACTGAGCCTAATGCTTGGACAGTAAGGAACACAGATGGCTCTGCAATATGGAGATGGCTCCATGAAAAGCGATCAGCACAGGGACTGCTGCAATAACATAGCAGCAATAGTTTGCCTTCTTGTTGCAATGGCCACAGCAAACTGAAATGCATCATTTCAGGGTATAAAAGAAAACAAAAGTAAATGAGAGTAGAACAAAATAGGACTTATTACTGTTAGCTTATATTCCTTGATAAAGCATGGTCTAGATTGGAGGGGTTTGGACAGTCCTGCATAGTTCTGTGCGAATAAATGCGTGTAACCCACGTAGCACTAGCAACATTCCTCTTCCTGTCCCGTCCCCTTCCCAGTAACTCTGCATCATACTGAATGGCTATGAACGTCAGCTATTTAGTTCTACTTTTAGCTCTGCTTTAAATAAAAGTGTGCTGAGTGCAAGCTGCGTAACGAAGGCAGGCTCAAAACCATGGAGATGGCACAGACTGCAACTGGGCAGCATTACCAAGCTGTGGGGGTTTTATTTTTTGGGTTTCTTTCTGGTAGACTTACTTAATTTGTGGAATAAAACCAGGATTTGCCAGGGGAAGTTTCCAACCACATGCTGAAGCAGACAAGCACCTGGCTGGTCTCCAATGGAAGTCCTGTTTCAGACCTTGAGGACATACTCAGAGGCAATGGACTCGCAGTGCACATGCACACATAAACACATGAAGGACTTTCCTGACACATGCATAAGGAGCTCAAACTAATTTATTTGAAGTATTACATTTTGAGGCCATCATGACTAAGCAATATACCAGTCATGCAAAGACTTCTAATAATCTAAAAATCTAACCTACAACTTTTTCAGGAAGGTCAAATCATTATAAATTCTTTGACCACAGGAACCTCTTTACATATACATACGCTCTCTAGGGAATCAGAGCACGGATGAAAACCTACATTTAAAGCCAAGCATAAGATTCTTCTTCCTGTGCGACCTTCCTACAATAAACCAGGCCAAGGCTGGCAGCTGGAGTTAACAGACGAGCATCATCTTGCCCTGCACACCATGACAGGTGACACTATTCAGCTACAGATTATGCTGATATATGCTTTGTTTTAGCAACAAGACCACTTTAATTCTTTTTTAAATCCATTAAAACAAGTGTTTTACTGTACAATATGTCTATTATTTTTCTTAAATCAAAACTCACTGACACAATTGCTGATGCTAGTATAAGGCAGTGGAAACAAAAGGCCTTTCACTGAAGCATCCGCCCCGCCATACCTCTGAAATATTTTCCACCTCCAAACTTTCCACGGCTCAGGAATTTGATTAAAGTAATCTCCAGGTACTGTTTACTCAGTAACATTACCTATCAGTGTTTCTGAAATCCAAATGATGAGGCTGCAACAACTTCTGGAATGCAAATTCCAACACAAATCCCCTTGATGAGAACGCTGCAATTTGTTGTGAGTAAATAAACCAACATACACATGTTGTTACAAATTACAACTGGAGACAATTGGAGTAAAAAAAAAAAGCAGAATAAATTGGTTTGAACCACTTCCAAAGCGCAGGGATAGCACACTGCCTGAACACTGATGGTGTAAGCTGAGCAGCGTTATGAAAGAAGTCAGCATTAAAACACAACTGACTGCACTTGTGTTTAGTTTGGAAAAGAAACACAAAAGCACAAGCTTAATATCGCTCTCAGTAAGCAACCAAATACTGTTGTTCGTTAAAAGTAATAATCAAGTATGAAATTAAAGCGAGTTCTTTTTAAGGAAGATGCTTTCAAAATACATTTCTCTTCTTCTGGACTTACGGCTGAGGAGTAACTGTACAACAAGAATTAGAACAGAACCTGCATGTATATTCCCAGCATTTTGCCTGCCATGACTGCTGCTACTGGTATTGCTCTATCAAGACTGATTTGATACCTACTTTGCTTATATAGTCTTGATAAGATTTTTCTTCCCTTTTCTTTCTTTCTCCCTTGCCATCTTACACTGGCAACTGATGGACCCTGTATTTAACTGTTTTCATTCAAAACAGCAATCTGCTGCAACAATTAGCAAACTGAAGAAAGGAAGGATGATAAAGACCTGTGATTAGAAGAGAAAACAAGAGAAGAAAAAGGAATAAAGTCCATATGACACTGTAATAATCCTACTGGCAATTGGTTTGGGTTTTTTTACCTTGCAAACTTCCTTCCATACAAAAGCACTCTTCTATAATCTTACAATTCCTTGTAGCTTGGAAACTGCATGGGTGTATTCTGTTCATTTTTTTAACCTCTTTGAAGCCCCTGCAAAACTGTCTTTCTACATACAACTACATACATGAAAAGAATAATCAAGTTTCCAGGACCCTACAAACACTACTGCTACACTTCTGAAAATTCATTGTTTCCCTTAGTACCCTTTTAATGAAGACAGACATTATCAACGGGTTAAAAAAAATAAAAAAAATATTTAAGCAACTTGCAAGAAAACAAAAACCAAATCAGTCAGTCAAGGCACTGTTTGACTTCATTGGCCACTGGGAAAAACCACAAAGGATTTGCTGCTACTCTGATTTGATCATGTGAGCCTCTGAAAACTTCACCTGGTCCATTATTTATTTAAAAAAATATTCTTTCCATATTTACCGTAAGCATAGCAAACATAAGACATTAGTTTGTAGCTGACAAAGCAAAACACATACTGAAGTTGGAAGGCCATCAGAGCAAGAATCTCTGAAAAAGGCTACCTTAAATAAATGCATAATAAATGTCTCCTCAGACCACTCAAGTCTTCAGCCACTGCTATATGTCAGTGTCTATTTTAAAAGCAGGTCATGGATGCTTACAGAAAAGCCACAGACCCTTGATTTCTATACATCTGGGAATTACTACATTTTGCAAGTTAGCACATATGAAAATGCACTAAGGACAGTGCTCTGAGTTAATTTAGGCTCTGGGAGTCCTGCTACAAATAACCTTTGTAAAACAGTTAACATTCCCTACAACAGATTTTTTGGGGAAAGTGACTCTTAATAAGAGTCATCTTTCAGCACACTGTTAATAAAACAAAATACTTACTATATCATGACCATCATGAAATATGCATTTACTAGCCACACAAAATCATAAAGTTGCTTCAAAATTTGTTTGAAGATTAGCTAAAAGCAT
This sequence comes from Falco peregrinus, assembly GCF_023634155.1. Classification (NCBI taxonomy): domain Eukaryota; kingdom Metazoa; phylum Chordata; class Aves; order Falconiformes; family Falconidae; genus Falco; species Falco peregrinus. The sequence continues at coordinate 49,814,478 of NC_073721.1, read as the reverse complement.
TTGCAGTCAGTATTCTCTGATTCAGGAACAGTTCCCATGCCATTAAAGGCTACTCCATTTCTCCTCTGCTGCTCTATGGAAGATCCAAACAGAAGGACAGCAAGTATATTGGTACAGGAAAAGAGCAAAGCTTGACAAGGAACAAAGTCCTATCAAATTAATATAGCAATAATATGGTTCACGAGGGAAAAACCTTGAAGAATAATGTGGTTTGGTTTATCAATTTAAATTAAATCACCTGTTTTCCCATCACGCCCTTTCTCATTCAGGACTCCTTTTGCTTTGCTGCAGGGGAAAACGAATTGTATCTGAGCAGGTGAATGTTCTATGTCCCTGCTGCTTTTAGTTCATGCAACCTGCTATGGCAAAGCAGTTGTCTCATTTGGGCTGATGCAAAAAAATTAACAAGAAATTTATTCACCTCTGTACACAGATACAGTTGCCTGTTACATGGAAATGTGACTTTATCACACCGTATTTACAAAACATAATATTCCAAAGCTGCTTGGTCTCCATGGACATCTGTATAATACCAAGCTGCCGCATAAAACACTACTAATGAGATGGTTTTTGGATTCCCCACAATCAAAGGTCTCCACTCATTAAGAAGGTTATGTCAATTCTCTCTCCCATCTGTGTTTGAACAGATAGTACCACCCCTTGGATGCATCAACTCTAGCAACTGGATGGATCATCTAACAAGACAGCCAGACAGCAGCTTTCCACACAGCCTTCCCCTGAAAAAGAAATTTGTTTCTTCCATATCTGTAGACTGTAGTAGACAACTCCTTTCCGCTTCAGGTCTTCCAGAGGGAAGGTACTGGCTTGGAGGAAATGCAACTAACTAGCTCCCTCATCGACAGGAGAGAGCAAGCACATTGACTTGTGCCCTTTATGTATTGATGCTCTAGCTGAGTAAATTAAGATGTACAAGGGAAAAGCAAAGAGCACCAGAAGCAGGTATATGACTCAGAACAGCACAGTAGCAATTTTCTATCTTCTTCAATCTTTCTGAAATGTGATTACAGTTGACCTTTAAATCTAGTAGATCAACCAACCAGTTCTGCTGGAACAGCCCCGTCTATGTGATCTAAGAGCATACCCATACTTATTTCCAATGGCTGCCTGGCATAGTCATTTTATCTTGCTGTAAAAGTTACCAAGATTTGTCTCAATTGATTTTACTTGCAAGAAAAACACAACATCAAAACTGCAGTATCAGCAGACACTAAAGGTCTTAGCTTCTTGCAGGATGAATGCAATATCAATAGTTATTAGGATGTATTCATACAAGGTACACAAGAGGGATGGAAAGAAGATGCTAGTAATCTCACTTAATCCTAATGCAGCCCCAAGTCAGGTTCTTTAGACTGTGGGAAAAAAAAAATAATGCAAGGAAAACTATAAACACTCGAAAGTATTTGCCAGGCAAAACGTTGAATTTGGAAGTGAAAACATATTTAACAGCTCTTTAAGTAGTAAAGCTTTCATGCCATGTTAGTTGTTAAGTTTTATTTCAGCTGATAAATTGTGCTTTAACAAAATAACCCAAAAGAGGCTTCAGGATGGTATTTGTCCATAGTGGGTTCAGAAGCAAGATCAGCAACCACTAGTGATCCTACTCATACGCAGCTTCTCTCCCAGATTTCTCAGAGTACTCATTCTGTAGCACAATCCCCCTTTTATAGATGGGAAAGACAAGAGTAACAAAGTGACTTGTGAAACCTCATTCAGCAACTAAGGCCAGGGAAGAGTATGTACCACACAGTATTATCATACGCTTGCATTCACACAGTCAACTACATAGCAAGTTTTTATGCAGAAAATCATTAACTTCACTCTATATTACATGCTACAGTGTCCAAAAGAACGAGAAAATTAGGAATGAGAGGTTAGGTTTTGCTTTATGAGGCACAAGAGAGCTTGCAGACTTGATCAGCTCTGTGATCTATGAAATTTCTACAAACAGCTTTGGAAGAGGAACCAAGCAGTGCAGCCAACCTCCCCACCAAATTAAAAAAAAAAAAAAAAAAAAAAAAAAAAAGATGGCACTGAGCAAACTGAAAATGCTACATTGAAAATTCTGAAAAATACAAGATTTGACTCCAGAGTAAAACTGAACCATAAGGCAAGCCACAGAACTTGTTAAGTCTGAGTGCTGAGACAACTGCAGAGAAAACTCTAAATAGAACCCAACTGAAAGCATATGGGTAGGGCAGGGAACATTAGAATAAAAATCTAACTAATGGTAAAACATACAGTGATGTTTTTTCTTAAGTCATGTAGAAAGCAAAACGTATATCCAACCTCATGGAGAGATAACCTTGGGGGGAGGAGGAAGTTATTATCCTTTTAACTGCAGCTTCTTTGATACAAAAGTGACATTTTCTCTGAATGAAGAATTCTTTTAACATAAAGAAAAGCCAACTTCTGAAATGACATAGAGCCCAGTAACACTGCAGTAGTTGAGAATGTCATGATTTCCATCAAAAAACTGTTTTGCAGAGATTAGGAACAGCTGTTTCAAACCGAATTAGACTAAAACTGGAAACAAGCTGTCAAGACTCAAAAAATATATTTTATACATAAAAGAATGTATTTGATTCAGCTGTTTTATAGTGGTGGTCAGCCAAAAGAGAGAAATAAAGTAACATTCTGAGATTCCAGACGTTGTCGCAAAGACTCTCTCATTTTTAACACTCTTTATGTAGATTTATTCCTTTGAGCATTTGGAATAGGAAAAATGTCAAACAGCTCACATCACAGATTCTTGAATATTTTCAAACCATGGGCAGCTTAAAACAGTTTAAAGACACCCGAGGACTCTTTCTGCTCTAGTCCACATTCTCTGCATCATCTGTAGCAATAACAGGATGTTGCAATAAGGAAAACATACTCAATTGCTGTTGACATGAAAAGATTAAAATAATTCACTTTAACCCACCCCTTGTGAATAACAGTACATGCATACAGCTCCTTTTTGTGCATGCTTGCAGATCCTAGGAGGCTTTTAGTAGGTATTTTCAATATTGATTTCCACAGGAGTTGCAGTTTCATATAACGAGAAGTAAATAGATCTATCTTAGAATATACTGTGAAATGTCACATCTGGATACAATTCCTTTGTGTCTAATGGCCCATGCAGTTATACAGAGCACCTCATACTACATCACTGCCAGTTACAGAAAGAGAATCCAAATAGAACAACCAAATTCATCAAGACTGTTGCTGGTTTTGAACAGAACTATTTCCTCCAAAACACAACTCTGAACATCAAAGACCCCCATGATTTTATTAAATGCTGTAAGATACTGCCATTATACTCTGCTTTCCGGCCAAATCTAGTGTAATGTTGAAAATAGCCTTAGCATTTCAACATGGCTATTAATTTTCATAATAATGATAAATACTAATTCTACCCAATAAGTCTATTGGTTATTACTGTCGGCTTGTCAGTATACACGCTTTTGAAGGAAAGTTATCATGTAACAAGCCAATTCATGAGCATATGAAGAAATGCAGGCTCCAAGAAATGCATTTCTAACTCAGTAAAACACCAGGCAAGCACGCAAGTGCAGTCATGCGCCATTTCACCCTTCACAGGACTCATATCATCTACCATTAGGTATTTAACTTGAGTACTTAAGTTCTCAGCAAACTCAGCAGAGCACCGTAGCACGATTGAATGCTTTACACCAAGGCAAGAACCTTACAAAAGAGCACAAGATAACAGCTGTTCAGGTTACATAAACTTTTGATCTTTCTCTGAAAAGATCAAAAATGTGAAAGACTAGCACCTGGTAGAATCAATCAGCTTTCATTAAATCTTCTTTTATTAATGCAGAGGACATCTTTTCTAGTTACACTAACTGAACAAATGTCAGCGCCTAAATTATTGTATTCATGTTTTTTATTTCTTGTGCAACTGGAAGCCTTACACTGAGGCACTTAAAATTAGGTAAAATTAACTGCTATACATTCTTGAGCTAACCCTGTATCAGCAAAGAAAGTGATAACATGTACTGATAAGTCATCTTTATCTCCAGAAATTCAGTATTTTACAACTCTAATAGATTTAAATGCTAGCTCATACCAAGATAACATAGCAACAACAAATGGAGTTCGGAATGAAGTAGCTCCGAGTGCAATGTTCATATTCTTATCTCTATTCTCCTATCAACCCCCAAACCTGCCCAACCATGGCACTACTCAAACTTCCAGGAGAGCCAAGATATGTTTCTGCAATTACTGAACAAGCCTGATAATCAGCCATGAAGTTACATAGACTGCAATTCTTAGTACCATGTTTAAGATATTGGTTTTCCCCCTTTCTACTCCCAGCAGACCCCAGACAGAAAAGTATAATTACAGGGGGCAGCAAGGAAGAAAAAACACCAGATCCATTTCTTGTGATGCAGCATTTTGCAACACAAGCAAAGTCTTGGTTTTCTACAGAAAAGTCATCCATCATTGCTCCTGCAGAAATCAGAACACCAAACTCAAGTATCCCTAAAACCTGGTATCCCAGCCAGATCTGAAACAAAGTTCACCTGCAACATCAAACATTTCCAGAAGAAAAATGGCCACATCTACTTTAAAGCACGGACTTACTTAACAGCTTGCTTATGTTATTAGTGAAATCTTAACAACTTTGGGGAAAACTGTAACTTGCTTCAAATTATCAAGCAAAACTGTATTGTGGAAAAAGTAAATTCACTCTGAAGCATCAGCTGAGATCAACTGCACATCTTTTTCAAAACACCTCTACCTCCGTTAAAACCAAAACTGAGGCACAGATAGAAACAGTAATGGTACTGATGTCATGGTCCGTGATTTCTTATTCACATTCTTCAACTGTTACAGCATCAGAGCCACAAAATACCACCACTCCTGCAGGGTGGGATTATTCTTCCCGCCCAAGAAAATAAAAATCAGTATTGAACCCAAGAAGCAAGAGATCTCAAGAATCACCATAGACCTTCTGGGTTACATGCCTTCAACATCAGAAACTCAAGATTAACTACAGCGCAATATAAAACTGCTGCCACATTTTTGCCAAATGTACATTTCCATGAAGCAGCAGCCAAACCAGTGGTCTGAACTGCAATTCTGATTACATACAGCTCCTTACACAGAGTATTTTCAATTTTGTTAGCTTTTAGGCTATTTCCATGTTTTGTAGCCCAGTTATTAACAGTATCAGACAAAGATACACTGGGGAAGACTTGAGTGCAATTCAAACCATTAAAACACTCTGAACTGAGGGGGTCAACTTTAGTAACTACCAAAAAAGATTAGAGAGATGAGCGCGCTTCTGCATAAAAAAAAAACAACAACAAAAAACCCCAAACAAATAACAGTCACACAAAAAGACCCGACAACAACAATAGCAGAGCGCAACAGGGTGACAACATTAAATTTTCCATTCTATTTGATTTCCTCTAAAAGCTATATATAAAAAAAAATCTTTCATATAAAGAAAATCAATGGGATGTTTATCACCTGTATCAGTTATTTTATATTAGTGTTTGTATTCCTTGAATGCCCTTCATATGAAGGTCCCTAAATGCTTTACAAACACCTTTAATTTGCTTCAAAGAAAGCAGCACACAACTTTTGAATCTCTGAAAACATCCTCTGTGCTTTCATGGTGGCCACTACCCACTAGATGATAAGTCAGGCTTTCATCAGTCCGAGCCACCAAGAGCTGAGGCAGCAGGGAAACACGAAATTCAAAGGAACGGTGGGTCCGAGGGTTTCTTACAACACTGCTCTTGTTCTGCAGTCCTATGTGTCCTTCAGTTAATCCCTAGCTAACACTGATCTCCAGTTATGCTTTGTTGTATTTCTCAGCTTCTAAAAGTAAAGCCTTTTCTGCTGACCTAATGGTTGTACCACGACTTATTCATGTATATACTGCACTTCTGTGCCTGTGCATGGCTTGGTTTGATTCAAAGTCTGTTATTAATACAAAACAATGCAGTTTTAGTCAATCTGGTTTGATGACCACGTTATACAGCTTAGAAAGGGAAAGTGATGGGTGACTTACAAATTACATAATTCTGCCATTCAACATGACCTCTGTGAAGAGTTCTTGCGGACGAAAAAAAGGAGTTAGAGGAAGAAGAACCAGGAGTGGGCATAAGTGTTCTGGTTAAAGTAGAGCAACATCAATCATTTCCATCCTGAAATAGGCTAACAGCTAGAACATTAATACTTATCAAAGAAAAAGGGGGGGAAAAAAACCCCACTCATTAGCAAATAAAGGTGTTGCAAAGCATTAAATAATTCCCACCAGCTGACAAGCGGGCTGTGATTTATAATAGTGTGTATTGATAGATCACTTCCCATAATTAGGAAAAGTGAGACTGGTACTGCTTACAGCATTATTTTGATCAGTGCCTTGAAAACTACTGTTGAATAACAACACACACCAGGCACAACAATAGAAAAACACCATATTATGCTCTCGGGCTGCTTCAGATTTGAAACAAAATATTGCAATCAAATCCAGTAAGGCAGGCAAATTCTGTTTGGACACATGTAACCTTATTTCACAATAGCATTCTTGTGTCAATTATTACTATTGTAACTCTGGGAAGATCACAGATATAAAGAATTCAAACTACAAAACAAGCCAGAATGAAAGACTAATAATTTCTCATTTTTTTTAAGCAACAAGTTACTCATCATCACTCCTCCTGATGTAACAAATACACCTCAGTCTACTAAAGTGTCAGAGAAATTCAGCTAACCAGCACACTGGCACAAGGCAGCATACACGACAAATTCTTACCTGCCCCAGCATCTTTCCAGTAGTGCACAGAAAAAATAAACTGGTAATCTTCATTTTCTTTTTTTCCAATTACTAGGTATCAAAAACACTTTTATAGTTATACACTGTAACAATAAAATAGTTTAAAAAGGCCCAAGTTGGACTTTTGTTCAAAACCAGCATAGGGGTCAAAGGCAAAGAAACACAAGAGCCCAAGAGCTGAAGATTCCAGGGACTCCCAGCTGAGGAGGTATGATACATCCATCTGTTTTTGGAGGATGCAACTGATGTTCTCCATACCCAGTGCCCCCAGATGCTGCTCTAGGCAGGATCTCTAGGGAGAATAAATCCCATCCAGCATACAGTAGCTGGTGACTGCCTTTACTTTTACACTTTTACTGTTGCGATTATTATGCTTCCCTGTTTTAATTATGGCTGTCACTATTTTTCCCCCTCTCACTATATTCACTTTTTTTAAAAAAACCTATCATTGCATAGGTCAGAGACCCTCAGAAAAACGGTGTGTCCCACTTTCTTCCCTCTGCAGCAAAGTATACATAGACTATTGTAATTCCAGCCCCGCACCCTTACATTTTGGTACAAGCACTTTTTCCCCTCTCGCTGTAATATCAAGGATAATTTGCCACCTCTGCTGTTACTGGTCACTAAAACCAACCCTGCAATAATAAAACTCAATATTGTCCAGGCAGACAACTGAGCAATAATTAATAACCATGACAGCTGGAAGCAAAGAGGTAACCACCTGTTCCCTAGTCATATTAAAAACACAAAAAACAACCAAAAAAAAAAAAGAGCATTTATGTAATTCTGAACAGCAAGGGCATTTCACCAAAACATTTGCCTAAAATCGCACAAAATTAAAAGCCCATAAAGGGCATTTTTCCAGACTGCCAGGCAAACAACATTAGTCACTAGCTGTATAATACTTGGCATCTACAAAGCATTTCTGTCCAAAGAACCCAATGCACTTGAGACACATTTAGACAAGAAACTCTTCCAAGAAGTAGGTTAAGTAGTATTATCCTATTTTAGCCTTAAGAAAAATGAGGCACAGAAAAAAAATCATGCATCCTGTTCAAGGTTACAACAACAATTAATAAGAAAAGCAAGAATAGAATCCAAATGGCCCAGCTCCTATTTTGTGCCCCATGTACAAGAAAACACCAGTTCATCTATCATTTATTTCTACAGTGACAAGAATATAAACTCCCATGGCTTATCTGCACAGGAAAAGAGCCCACAGCCAGTAATCCCTAAAGGCCTTCCCACTCCGGTTTGCTCTACGAACCGTGATTCTGCTCTCAAAGCAGATTAAACCGTGCTCTCCAGAGTACAACAGAGAGATCCTTGCAGGGACTCATCACTGCTCCAATTCATATCTTACTTGATTTTTTTCATTTGTTCCCTTCTACGAGCAAACCAAGGGATTTTGGCCACTTCAAATCTTTTCTTTAAGTAACTTCTTCAGAGCTCCTGCTTACTAAGAATACCAGTAACTGAAGCTGCACCACTGACTTTCCCACGCCTACCCCAGCAAGTACAGGTGATCTTCAAAAGCAGCCTCCAGGAACACTGGGCAAGCAGATGATCCAGTTACTATGATCCAGTTTTCCGTAATGCCAGATTTCAGGTGTACTGTAGTATCAGTGACAGACGAGACAGTGTTCCCCAGTTTGGCTGGATGAAATCTCAGCAGTGTAAGCTCAATCTCCATGCAATAGTATGTCACAATATTATAATACTGCATTTTTGTAGGAAAAAAAAGTCCCGAAAGGACAAAATCTTGGCCAGCTGCCTGAACTTCCAAAGAACAGCCAACATAATAATTCAGTTACATTGACCATGCTACTGTAAAACTACATTAAATTCAAAATGTTTGAGCGCATCCAAAAATTAAAATTAATGTTCCTTGGAATGAACACTTCATTTTACAATCAAGATTAAAAAAAACCCCTCACTTCAACAGTGTTCCTCTACTATTATGGTTAACATTTAATGTCATTTATTGTCATTAAACTCAATATTTGTGTCTAATCAATACTAAGCTACCAAGGGCAGTCGTAACAAGTCTGGACTTTCTCTACAAGCTCTATTGATTTCTTTTTTTGAGACCTACAACAAACACAATTTATACAAATCATTTATCAGGGAACACATCAAAATAATTTAATAAACAAAACCTATATATTCCTTTTCTCTTCTGTCATGTGACAGAAAATCATTTTAACTCATTAATGGTAATCTCAAGAGTTCGATTTTAAATTTATGTAAAAAACAAGAGGAAGCTATGAGTAACAAATTTAAGTCCAAATATGTTTTAGTGTATTTCAACATGTAGAACAACAGTATTTTTTTTTCGTTTTGTATTTGCCAGCATATTACTCTTAAATAAATTTATGACAACTCCTGTCCAGCGTCCCTTCACTTGGAATGTTTACAATACACTGACTGATACTGTAAAGTTTATCCCAGTCGCCATAATCTCATTTTCACAGACGAGTAAATTAATAATTTGATCTAAATCCTGCTCACCCAGAGTCACAGTCAAAAAAGTTGATTTTTTGCTTTCTGCTTGAAGTAGTAGATAACAGCCTTTCCAGACACACCAATATCATGGTTTTTAAGTACCATCTCACAATGATAAAACAATACCATCATTACTCACATCTATGCACACCGGTTCAAACCACTGACGTGTTGGAATTGAAGTAGACAGACAAATGCAACTCTGAAAACAGCAGAGCATACAACACTGCACTTCAGCGAAGTTAAAAATCAAGGAAACAAAATAACATCACCTGTTCAAGACTACGATCGTTCTAAATTTCCATCATTTTTGCTCTTAATAATATTATGTGAAAGTCTGAAAACAAACTCTTTACTGCAAAGGGGTGGGGAAGGGAAGGACAGATGACTTACAGAAGACAGTATTTTCACTTGGGCAAGCTAATACTGCTGCCACTCAGGAACTCAGGAAAGACCTAGTTTGCCACTACCCTACAAAACTCCATGTTTAAGTCTGGTAGAGAGTAATTCAGTAATTCTTTAGTGCTGTTTGGTAGTTCATCCATTTTGCATATACCCTTCAAATAAACAAAAGCATATAAGCAAATAATCTTTATCAGTGAGTAAAGCTCAAATGTTGGGCATGAGCTACTTGACAGCACCCCATTAAAAGAGGGGAAACTTGCCTTACAAAGCATTTGCCTTGCTCAGTGGACATGTAATACGCTGCAGATTTTCTGTTCCACTGGAGTCAATGGAAACACCTTAACAAACACTGCCTTGGGCATGTACAGGGCAAAGGTATACAAATGCTTTGCCAAGGGCAAAGAGGATGAACAAATACACGCTACAGGCAATAAATAACCTCACTAAAGCAGCAGATGGAACAGAAAAGTTTATACCACTCAAAGACTGAGTTCAAACTCCTGGATTCCCAAAATCCGGCATCTACTCTGACCACCAGCATTACTGTAGCTGAATCAGACAAGCACACCACCACAAACTTTACTAACATTTCATATATGGGTAAGTATACAATATTGGTTTAATAACATCATTCACAAGTAATTATTTTTCCCCCCACAAAAGCCCTCTGTCACCCAGTATTGAGAATACCAAGAAACACACAGTTGCTTAGTAAATGATGTTCTTATACATGAGATCAAGGTCTCGCCTACTGCAGAACACAAGCAGCTCCCAGGAGTAAGGAAGGCCAGCATCAGGGCGCTTGTTATAGAAGTGTCCTGAAGAGCAACAGAAGTGAGTTCTTCCAGTGCTCTGTCACAAGTATGAGGCCACATCTCTTTTTTTTAAAAAAATCAAAACTTAATCAGAATTTCTGTCTAGTAAGTGACTTTTTAAAATTCCTTTCATCTAAACTTATAGCTGATGCATTCTCCCCTGTGGTAGCTTCCCTTGAATTCCAAATATAATGCAAGAAGCAAGCACCTGGCAACTGACTGTTCCAAGCAGTATCAGGCCGCAGGCATACAAAATAGAAACCTTTCTGACTTCCACTGTCATCTTAGATTTCAGCTGCTCAGACACAACAATCATATTACAAAAAAAATCAACAGCTAAGCTATGTACATAACTACTAAAAGCAGAATTCAACTACAGTTACTAAACAGAGACAGTCCACATGTAAAATACCCTACTGATTTCCACAAACTTCCTAAGTTTCTGATAATACTTCATCTGTGTTACTCATACAGAATGATAGCTCATTTTTCATCTTATCTAATAATATATCTTTGGTATTCCATTAGAGGGCACATATGGATCCTTCTGGGAAACAGCACTTCAACTGTAATGAAGAAAACCTCTTTTCTTAAATAAAATTGAAGAGGAGGAGGAATAAAGAAAACGTATTGAGTAGACCTATATACTATTCTATGGCTACTACACAGAATCATTAAGGTTGGAAAAGACCTTTAAGATCACGTCCATCCATTAACCCAGGACTGCCAAGTCCACCACTAAACCATGTCCCTAAGCACGCCATCTGCATGTGTCCATGCACCCCACAGTCAGCAAAGTAATTCACTGGTATGATTTCTACTGATACGTAAAAGAAGCTAAACCAAAGAAGAAAAAACATTTAGCTGTTGCTTGCAATAAGATCAACTTCATCTTCCTGTGTTTTTCAGCTGTAGCTTGTCAGCTCTGTTGAACACCTGGAAAAGTAAAGTTCCTTTACAATTGCATGTGTATGTAATTAATGCATCTGACAAGCTGTTGTGTTCCCAAACAGCTGCTTTCATTATACAGACAACTTTACCATCTGCAAAACTATTGGGTCAACTACAGTAAGTAAATATCAAGATAGCAGGTGCTAATAAATAACACGCACTGCCAAGAGAACACACTTCTGTAAGGAAAGTTTTCACAATTAAATACAATCCATCTCTACTGTACTAAGCTAAAGAGTAAGGACAGTAAATTTACACCTAAATGCAGGTCTTCTCACAATACATAACCAGGTACAGCTAGATGTATTAATTGAGGTAAATAAAACAAGCTGAAAAGCATCAGGTAAGCCTAGTTTCCTATGTTAACATTCACATCTTAAACAGAATTTTCTATTTATGTCTGTACCATCTTCACTACACTTCACACTCAGCACTGGCACTTATTCCAAAAAGCTTGCCCATGCATCCAAGACCTGATCAAAATGGCATTTGTTTGACCCAACATCAAAACAAAGCTGCAAATACAAAGAAATAACTATTCTAACATCTAGTAACTCATGACCACAAAGAACGACAACTAGCACAGCCTCAGCTGAAATTTAAGAAAACAGAACTAAACAAGCTATTACTCAGGCAATCAGTTTTGCTGGGAAAAGTAAGAGTCATACAGGTAGGTAGCTATGATCCACCACCAGATTTACAAAACTGCTTAAGTTTTAGGTACATTTATATACTAAAAAGAACGACCAATTTGGTAGTACTGTGCTTTAAAGAGATTCATATGGGTTTTGGTATTTGAAAGGTTGCTGTCCCTGTATTCTCCAAAAACCAGCTGAGACTATCGTTTCCAGAGCAGAAATACTGGTACAAGCGGACCAACTAAAATTTCAGCCTTTAAAAGAGACTACCATATATAGGTAACTTTTGAAATGCTAGGGATTTTTGGTTTGGGTTTTGGGGGTTTGGGTTGTGGGTTTTTTTTTTCTAAGAATTACCATTTCATACCTCTAACTGTTCTTTCAACTTTAGATAAAAAATAATGCAGCAAAGCTTTTTTTTTTTCCAGTATGCAGTACTACAAATACTACTTTGGTATAACTGAACAGTAATTTGCTTCTCATGAAATGGCCCAGTTATTATTACTGACCTTACTTATTATTGTCCTACAAGCTACTACTACCAGCCTCCCCATGTTTTAAAACTAAAAGAATGCATTGAAACATGCAATATAAAGTCTGTGTACGCATTTTCCCCTATATTTCATGAATGTCTTTTTGGAATTGCACCATAGCCCTGAAACTCCACTCCATCTATCCTCCCCTGGCAGCCATGTGGCTATTCATGTCATCAGTAATGCAAGAACAATCGAAGGAGAGGAAAATGCCCTTATCTCAGCTCATCAAAAATACAAGCAAGCAAGCCACAAAGGGGTCACAAATTAAAAATTAAATGCGGACAGACATAAAGTGTATTCACACATCACCACATCTAAATCCTCCCTTCGAAGCAACAGAGAACACCAGACACATAATTGGAACAGAAGGTGGCCAAAAGATGTAATGAAATAACACTTATTCAAGAAGTGTATTTTAGCAATGAAGAATTAAACAGCAACAGACAAGAGTATCAACAGGGTCTTTGCTGCTAATGGTAAACCCAGCAGTTAATGCCCTCACCCAGGCAACACATCTGCTGTTAGAAACAGGAGCAACCTATCCATGTCTGCTGGTTATTGCAAACCCCAGACAGGATGCTAATGAAGTTGAGAAGAACCATTAGATAGCAAGTAGGCATTTAAATACAAATTAATTTAATTTAAATACAACTTAAACAGTATCTTTTATTTTGGCTGCAAAACAGAAGTCAAAGACAACAGAAATAAAAGAAAAAACCACTGGTTTTCCCCTGGAACATTTAACTGTGTATACGAATGCACAGAATACTAAAAATGTTAAGATAGTTTTGGTTTTTTCTTCAGTGCTAATAATCTCCTGCTAACAGCAAGAAACACAACCACATGTGAAACATTATCAATTAATAAATCTCTATGTAAAAATCCTTCCCGTCCCTCATTGTTCAACCATACCAACTTTCTAGCAATTCTACTGGTTTTAGGAGACGTTAACACATTTATATTGAGAAGTGACTATACAAACATTATTGCAGTATTCACACAAACATTATTGTAGAATTCTATTTTAAATCTGAATAATATTAGATTGGTTGGCTCAATGTATAACAATGATTTGCCTACGAAGTATTTGCGTAGTCTGAAAGTCTTACTTGTTCATGTATCATCATAAATAATTTAAAGCAGAATTGTTTCTTTTAATGCCCTAAACATTTTCAGATTTATTATTCCTGCTTACTCCTGCTGTCTTGTATAAGGTTGTTAAAAGCTACAACTCTTTACACTTTGTAACAGCTCACTAGTATTTCAAAACATAATTTTAAAAAAGCTTTTAAACTTATTAATTTAAACATTTCTATAAAAAGTAATAAGCATGAACAAAAAACTCAGGATGGAAACAGGCAACTTGAAACATAACGGCGCTCTGATAGAGACCAGTAATAATTGCAATAATGTAATGTTTACTTATTTATTAAGAATGCTCCTTTCCTCGCATCTGATTTTGACACACAAGTAGACTATGTTTTGAGCGGAGAAGGAAATATACCTACCCAATTTCTGTCTCTAGATATATTCAGCATACAAATTTATGAAACTGAATTATGCTTATAAGATTTTTCTTTCAACAAAAACATTTTTTTAAAAATGGGAAAAACTGCATTATCTTTTTTTTTTTTTTACATTACTTCAAATTCAAAACAATATATACCATCTGAAAATACTACGTATGCCAAAGTTGTTGAATACAAAGTTACTTCCGAGAGCAGGTGCAAATGATTTTAGCAGCAGAAAATGGTATGGAAAGGCATCAAGATTTCTGATGATGGCAACTTCCCTATGTGTTTCTTTCCTAGAAATAGGTTTGAAGGTGACATAAGCTCGTAATTCTCTGCTCTAATATCCCACTGCCCTCTGCTACAGTGTCTACTGTCAGATGCAAGGACACTACATACTTTTATCTAATATTCACGTAAGATGCTAAACAACTGACACATCTCAGTATCGCAGAAGTCTCCTCTCAATTAAAGTACCATTTTTTACCCTTGAAAGTATGTATTATGCCCCTCAACTTCATTAAAAAAAACAAACCTCAGCAATTTTGACAGTCTCAAACGCTTACAGGTCTAGTGTACCACAAATCACACACTCTGTAGGAATACACTGATGTATTCCATTACCTTATTTGACCATTTGTAGGCTTGAAGAAGTTGGCTGTAAAGAGGTGTTTTGTCCTGAACGGGATCTAGGCTCAACAGTCCACTATTGTGCAGTGGGTGGTTCTCTGACGGTTTACCAACTAGGTTGCTCAGACGCTCCAGTTCACTGAAAGAAAAGAGATTGGCATTATTTTTAAACTCAGATCTGCCAATACAGATATCTAAGATGCACAATCCTCCTGCAGGAACAGCAATCATGCATGAACTCTATTTTAATATCTAAGTGAGTTTTAAATACCTCCCCAATTTGATAAAAAACATAACCACTCATTATCCAAACATTCTGAAGTAGCCTGTTAGTCATTAAGCTCAATGCTTCTTAGGAGAGAAAGTACAAGTCAAGAGTCTTTTTAAGACAATCTGGAAAGAGTCAAACTATGGCAGGTCCTGTTCTGTTCATAAGCACTTCCACAACCCAGGACATCTTCTGAGCAAGGCACACCCTCAGAAACCACAGAATTCTGACTTTAGCATTGCATGCGATACTGGAAATATTTTTTTAAACACCAACCAGCCAGATGCCTCATCATTTTATTAGAGCTAGAAATTAACATTGTCCTCATAAATATTCAGAAGAACTGGCATTAGTCCTAAGCCCAGAGATGGTCCCATAAAGTCTGTGATTACTCTAAGCAAGCATATGCATTCCAATTTCTCAGGGCAAGGAAACATCTTCTGATTTCCAAGAGTAATTTGTACATTTGTAGACATGCATAAAATACTCAACTAAAACATAATAAGCACCATTCTTCCATGAAAAAAATCTCACTCTGAAATGATCTATTATTTCTTCATATCTTATTTGTCAAACACTACATTTAATAATAACAAAAGTTAAGCAATTTTTAAAGCTTGCATTAATCAACTGTAGAAGAAAGACTGGCTACTTCACACAGATCTAAAATGTGATTTTTCAAGTGACATGACTAATCAGGTACCTTTCCTTTTGACTTCTGAATGTTACATCTACCCTGAACTTTAGAACGTCCACTAAATTAAAAGCAGAATTCAGACCCTTCAAAGGGTGACTTCTGAAACTCTCTGTAAAGACAAATCCCAAATATCTCAATTTGCATTAATGAAGGTTACAAAAGTAAAGACCAACAATCAGGGAACTAACAATTAATGGACTTCCACACCACTACCACAAAATTCTCCTTTACTAATCATTATTCCTTCAAGTTTCCATGGCCTACATTCTTTTTAAGCCCCTGGTACTGTGAACACTCAGGAACGTGCTTAACATTTCTTGACAAAAGAATACAATAAAATAAATGTGAACAGACATAGTAACTAAGGACTTGCTGAACAGGGATCCCAGTCAATTCTTTTGAAGCCCACCCATAACATTAACTTCAATACACCTTGGAGTATTCCCTTACTACTTCCCAAATATGTAATAGAATATGTAACACTTAGATGCTATATACGTTACAGTATTTTGTGGCAGTTATGTTTCAAAAAAGGCAAATTAAATATACTTCAAAACATCAAAAAAGTTATCTCACAAGAAATCAGGAAAGAGATGGTCACCAAAGCACTGATAAGTACATTCACCAGTGCAGTGGAAGAGACAGTGAAAAAAGAACTGGCGAAGTCTGATGATGAAGCTACTCTCAGGTGTAGTAAAGACAGGGACTGACTGCACAGAATCGCACAAGAACTCCACAGCACTGAAATACTGGATGATAAACTGCAAAGCAGAGGAGGGTAATACACTACACACGAGACAAGATAGGTCAGAGCCAATTGCTATCTATTATTGTTCAGGAACAAGACTTTGGGTTAATACTAGAAAATTCTTTAAAAAGCTACTAGCCAGACAAGGATAACCAAAGAAATGGCACAGGCTCCAGCTGAGGAGGCTTCACGGTTCCCGAAACGGAAAACAATAAAAAACAAAGAGATACAAGAGAAGCCTATAAAGTTGTGTATAACATTATTGACAGAATAATTACCTACCATCTTTCCCAGCACAAGGGAAGATGTAGGCAACAAATTATATTACCATGACCAGAACTAAAACTCAGCAAGACCTATTAGCCAGCAAGAAACAAATTCTTGTACACCAGACCCTGAATGCTAAACCTCTGGAGGCCAGAGGATGTGCTGGGAACGGGCGGTTATGTGCTCACCCTGCCTTTGGCCACCTCCTGGGAGAGCACTGATGGCTCCCAGGAGGACACAACCCAGGGCAACAGCCTCCCGGGAGCATCCACATGGACCATCAGCCTCAACACTTTATTTACACAAAACACACCTGCTAGTAGCAACCAAGCATACTTACCTACACTACCTTTCCAACCTTACAGGTTTCGGTAATAAAATGGTCATTCTTGAGCCACTTGAATGCTACTGAATAGACAGAGCCTAAAAAGCATTTCATTATATTTTTTTTAAAAAAAAAGAGAAGAATCTCCCTGCAAGCAGGAGCATTCACCTTGCCAATGCAACCCCACCGAGGGCTCTTTTTTTAAAACAAGAAAAGAACAAACCCCAGGTAAATACTGCGAGCAGCATTCACCCCTCTTGAGACTCTGGAGTGAAACCCACGAAGGGGCAAGGCGCAGGACGCTGGAAGGAATAAACCGGAGCGTCTTCACATTTATTTGCCTAAAACTTTCCCCGGGAGTGGCCAGGGCCCCCCGGCGCCTCCGAGGGGACAGGCCCTGGGGGCGGCGGGGCCCTGGGGGGCACCCCGGGACCCCTCTCCCCGCCGGGGCCCGCCGCACACCGAGGCGGGGGGAGGCCCCTCAGGGCCGGCTGCTCACCCCAGGTCGCGGCTCACAGAGTGCAGGCTCTCCTGGAAGGCGGCCACGAAGCCCTTCTCGCGGCCCTCCAGGGTCTCCTTGTTCCGCATCCCATCCTTCAGGCAGTCGAAGACCCGCGTCACGCTGGAGCGCAGCGCCTGGATAGCGGCGATGGCCTGGGAGAAGGCCTCCAGGTTCACCCCGGGGCTCAGCACCCCCTCCGCCATCTTGGCCGGCCGGGCCCGGCCTCCCGCGGCGGGCCGCGAGCAGCGCGCGAAGCCGCGGCGGCGCGGGGCAGGCTGGGAAATGGAGTCCGGGCTCTGAGGGGGCGGTGGGAGCCCGGGGCTGGGCGGGCCGCGGCGCTGCCCCGGGAGCGGGGGCGGCGCAGCATCGCGCTTTTGAGCTTTGTATCCTCTTTCTCTAATTTCAGGGGTTTCTTCAGGAAAGGCGGCTCTGCCCCGTGCCGGGAGCGGATGAGGAGATAGATGTCTGCGCGGCCCCCGGGGCCCGAGAGATGAGCACTGCCGTCTGCACCCCAGTCCTTCCTCAGAAATCCACTTTTTTTCCCAGCCAAATGTCTTCTTTTGTTTTCCTGTGCTGTGCATCATTCTCTGCTCGCAGTATAGGGTGTATTCCTTCCTCTGGATGTTCAGTGGATCTGTAGGGTGTTTTCCAGGCATGGGGCCAGAAATAAAACCATTTAAAATAGGAAGCATGGGCCCCTGTCCCGCCGCAACAGCTGTGCTTGGCTGGAAGCAGGCAAGAATACGTCTATACATATATTATATACTTCTTTATATATTATGCTTATGGACAGACTGAAGATGTGAAGGTTGGGCCCCTGGTACAGTTCATGTCTCGGTCATGATTACTGCTGAGATCAACAGGCCTTCATTATCAAATGTTTGCAAAGCACCACAAAGTTCAAGAGGGCTTTCATAGCGCTAAGTAGCGCTAGTTTGATTTTGTAGGAGCTGCTTATGTTTCCAATGCCACCACCAGCTCTTTTCACCCTTGAGTGCAGCTAAAATAAATAGAGCTAAGATAAATTAAGCACTCCACAGGCCAATAGTTGCTCCACAGAGGGAGCACAGGGCTAGGGTTTTTGTTTTCTCAACTTTTAAAGTAAATAACAACCACTTTCATAAAGGTATTAATTCAGTAAGCACAATCCATACAGTCAGATCCTTTAGTCAGGGGTGCTTTTTTAATATGTAAAATGGAAATGAATACAACAAGGAACAGCAGATGCGTCAGTGGCCAAGTGAAGCGAGGCTTAGCCCTCCACTCAGTGACACTTTTCTGTCTACTATGCGATGGGCTCTGAAAATTGTATCCAATCAACTAAATGTTCTCAGACAACATGCCAGGTATTGATAAGTGAAACCTTATTACTTAGCATGAAGAATGAGAAAACGAAAAGGCTGTGGTTCTACTTCTCTTCAGCTTAGTAACGCTGTTGTATCTGAGCACAGAGGTAAAGCAAACCTGGAAGCAATAGTCTGAAGCAACGTAGTCCAGCCTACATAAACAGTGAAAAATACAGTGGTGTATTTTAAAGAATCAGCAATGGGCTGAGCACACTTAGTAAGGCAAATATGAACAAGACAGGAGTAGTTCTTTGTGTAAAAAAAGGCACTGAATCGAAGAATAGCAGCCAGAGGCAGAAAGGACAAGACTATCTCAGCCAGACTGGCAACTTAAACTGTTTATGGATCTATAGTATTAGTTATGTTACACATAAAATACCTTTCTTTGGACTATAATAGAATGGTCAAGAAGGTACTGTGTTATTATGAGGGAATACTTGTAGGCTGGAAGATCGTTCCTGCATGGCATTATTCTTTTTTCCTCTCACTGCTAAATTCAGACGCCGGGTGCACATTGCAGATGCGTGTAACTTACATGTTTTCCCTTTGAAATGGATGATTCTTCTCCATTTCTTTCCCTCTGGTGTGAGATTTATTCTTTTTAAACACCTATTTTCAGCTGTTAAAGTCACATTTATTTTAACTATCTCCAAGATTCCCATAACTGTGGTGCCCAAGTGCAAGGATTTTTGATTTTATATCCTACCTGGAACAGTAAGCGGGCTTGATGATGGTTTGACCGTTTTTAAACTGTAATGGCAAAACAGTGGCCTGAAAACAAACCCATAGATGTATACAGAACCATTTGAGCACAATGTAGCTTTGGCTTAGAAACTCAAAAGAGGGCATTCACATTTTTTGCTCCAGGGATCTGCTTTTCCGTGAATAAATGAGGAGCCAAGTTCTCCTGCACAGACAATGGGCAATTCAGAGCACTAAGAATGTTGGCTCCATGGGGAGTTAAGGCAGACTCTGCTTCAACACCTAAAGATAACGCTAAAGAAGAGAGCAGGAGATCCTGTTCCTCTTATTGCTCCTCCTCCTGTTTTCCCACATCTATAAGGAAAAGCCTGCATAATTTAGTGTGCTCATTTGTAGGGCATTGCCTTGCCTGCATTGCTCACTGCTTTCTTTTAAGCAATATTCCTTAAGTGGCAGCTTGCCCAAACCAAGGCAGTATGCTTATTTTCATCTTCATTATAGGTATATTCTAAGTGGGCGTTATGGATATAAAATATGTGAAATAAGGACATCTCCAAAGTACCAATAAAAATGTTTTTGCCTTAAAATCACTAGTAAAATATAAAAGCAAGAATCCAGTTGATGTTCAAAACATCCAAAAATCTTACTATCTGACAGCTGTTGAGTGGGTTCCTGCAAAATTATTTGGGTAGCCCAACATGGAGACATATCCACATCTGAACAAGCATCAGCACTGACATCTTGTATCCTCTCCACCAGAAGTTCAAGCACCTAGTGATCTCCATCCAAAGCAAGATTACATTTAAAGCATGTGGGTTGTATCCACATTGCACGACGCAGCGTCATGTAGAGAGAGACACAAACAGCAACCGCAGTCCTGGAAGCAGCCTGCTGTTAGTTCAGTGTTCTGAGCAAACTAATAAACCCTGCCTCTCAGCGTTGCTAATTAGCTCTGGCAGACTGCTCTGCTAAGACCGTGGTACTACAGCTAGCCCAGTTATCTCCACACACTGCTGCACTGTGCCATGTAGACTAAGGGATGGAACAGAGAAGACTGCAGTGAACTGCCAGTTCTGGATCTGTTCTGTGGCTAAAGAGAGAATTTCATTTTGGGTGCTGTCAGTCTCGTAACGTACAGAAGCTCTGAACTCACTTGGAAAGAAAGGGAGGGGGGAAACTAACAATCCAACCTGGCATCACATGCAGCTTGACAAGAGAAGTACAGTTCTCTTCTGAAGCAGAAGCTTGGCTGGGGAGCATGTAATTAAGATGAACCTTTCACAGCAAAGTATGCTAAGGCAGTATTACTCAAATTGCAGCTAGGAAGAACCAAGTGGGCTGTAATTAATCAGCAGCATCAGAGAAAAGTGATGATTTCAGAATCCTTGCAGAGGTACTGTAAACAATTTGTTAGGGAAGAAAATGCCCAATTAGAAATGTATTCACATTTAAGAGAAATTAATTTTTTTTGTCAGGAGAGAAAACTAATGGCAACTATGGGGTTTCATAGCAAGTGCAGATAATCCCTCATTAAACGTCTGGACAGCACTCAACATTTGGGATAACTCACATCATAAGAAATTATCTTTATCTTCCTCTGAGATAGATAAATGCTGATATTTATTCTGTGGCAAGTTGCACTGATATTCATCACGAAGGCCTCTTCATTTCTTTGTACTTCATCGCTACATTCTTGACAGAATTTCAGACAAATTTAATAAACTTATTCTTTTTCCCCAAATAATTGTGATGCTCAATAGTGCAATAGTGCAAGATATACTTGCTGGTTTTATATTCCTATTAATTTTTTCCAGTCTTCAGTTAGTTAGCCACAGAGTTTACTACATGATGCATTATTGAAACAGAAGAGAAGCTGGGGGGTTATCGACTCATGTTTGAGGCTTCTGCCAAGAGAAGGGAATGCGTCCTGCTTCCTATTAGGCAAGGTTGGAATGGTAAGACATGTTTGGTTGGGAGAAGCCTTGATCTTCACTGCTATTTCTTTCCTATGGTTCCCTGGATCAGAATCTCCCACTATATCCAACACTAGTGAGCAAAAATCTTATCAGGACACTCCTGCCAGAAGAAACAGTGAAATCATGAACGGAGCTGACAATGATGTAGTTATCATCAGACGACTAGAGTTAGCTCAGTATTGTTTCAGGCTCTCTGGCTACCAGGCTTACATTCTAAAGGATCTTCCCCCACATCACAATGTTGCAAAACAGACGTAGAGGCCTCCTCGCTCCCTTAGGGGGTCACTGTAACTGTAGGAACTACAATTTTTGAGTGGCTACTCCGTTCCTTATCCATAGTGTTTTGTTTCAGTTTACGGTTATAAGGTGTCCGCATCACACACAGAAAATCCAACACATAATAGATTTGTCTGCAGAACCACTAAGGACTGGATGGATTATGGCTCTTCAGTTCCCTCTTATCTGATAAAACTGGCACCCTTGATACCAGTTTTAAGATAATTCAAAGAGACCTGCTGTTATGCTGTGCTGCTTCTGGAGTTGCGGTCCCTGGGGATGTCAACTTAACACCTTATCCCAGCACTGAATTTACATGAGAAGTGTAAAGCAAAATACAAAAAGTAAACCGTACCCAGCAAAACTGGTGTTATTTTATGCATGCGGAATTCTGTCCCAAAATATGTCAAATTTTACTTGCAAAAATAAAAGGCTGCTGTTTTATTCTGTATGTGTGCAATCTGCAGAGAAGGATGCTCAGCTACTTCTTTTCTTTAAGCATTCGGTGATCAAGTATGGAATCTGATGTAAAACCAAATGGGAAGAAAGTATCATTATTTAAAGGCTACATAACTGCTTAAAATTAGAGCTGTGAAGGCATCAAAAAATACCAGAAATCACAGATGGTTTGCAGATAAATTCACATTGCATTTAGTCCACTCAACATCTAAAAAAAAACCTATGCCTTGCTTTTCAGTCTATCTGTTGATGCCTGCTCAAAACATACTTTCTTTAAATTGGGCTTTGAGTTGTGTTCTGTTGCCCTATACATTCAGAACCTAGCCATTTTAAAAAATCTGCACAAATATTTAAAAATGTATTTTTAAATGATGTAGTGAAAATTTAATATATTTTGCACATTTTCAAAATGACAACTATCCTGAACAGATTAAATAAGACATTAGCAGGGATGAAATAGTAGCAAGAGCAGACAAGTAGTTCCGCAATATGCAAGTGGCTGAGACAGAATGACCCAGTTGCTTCTTCTTGACTATATGGGTAATTCTGCAGTATTAGAGTCAGTTAAACTCATTGTTTTCCCTGTCCAAAGACTGCAGGATCAACCTTTTACATACTTCTGGGATATTTGTGTATTCTGTTAATTTAACCAGTTAAAGCCTGTTTACCTTTTTTAATGCCTGGGCTGTATTTTCAAATGTGCTGCCTTGTTCACCAGGTTTTCTCTCTGACACCGGTTTGCTCTGGGGAAAATTCTGCTTCTATTATCATGAAAGACCAGGATTTGGCACAGTCATTCCAGCCTCACTGCCTAGCAGCAGTCAGCAGAATTTGTTGAATAGCTAATGCTCAAATTCTACTCCTTACCAGTTTGTTGCAGAGGTAGGATTTTGCAGCAGGCAAGGGGAAGCTTGAAATGTGATGGTTATTCAATATGTGGTTGAGCACATCCACTAGTTATTGCTCTTCATTGAAAAGGTGCGTGAAGGTTTTAGATGGCCGTGTATCCACTGTTATGACAGTAAATATCATGAAGTTCATGGTACAATATATGGTATTTCTTGCCAGGAGCAAACTCTAACCTGCAGCTTGGAAAAACAGAGGTTGCTTTTCCCCAGGCTCTTTAAAAAACCTGACACGACAACTATCACTGAGACAAGTTCAAAGAGTTCTGAACTTCCTGATTAGTAAATACTATTTGAAAAAAGTGTAATCTCGGGTGAATAAGGCATGACATGAACCAGATTCAGGCATGATTTCGGCAATCTTCAGCTTTATTCCCTCTAAACAGGAACTCAGCATGCCAAACAGCCATCCCACCTAACTCCTGAGCTTAGTTTTCCCTGTTCCACCAGCCACTTGCCAAGAGTCATTTGCTCCAGCACTTCTTACAAAAGCCAAACTACTTCTCATAACTCTCCATCCTAATTAAGCTACTTGCTGGCTTTCATAATCACCTCTCCATAAACCAATCAATCTCAGCAGGATTTTTAGCAGATGAAACTGAGCTGATCTCTCCTTAAAGCACCAGCCATCCTGACACAGCAAGGTCTTATTCTTTACTTTTTAGCTTTTCTTGCATGCTTTCTTTCATTTCTTTTCCAGCTGTAAAAGAGAGAGGTCAACAACAAAAATAAATATAGTCGAATATGCTTAAGGTTGAATTAGAGCATGGAAACCTGCAGATTTCCAGACAAGTCAAGCACTTCTAGCAACTGCATAGATCAGTGTTTTCTTTCAAGCTGTTTCACACTCAGTATTGCTCATCAATCCATTAAGGAGGTTAGACAGCCATGTTTTTTAACAGAAATCCAGACAAAACACGCAAAATAAATCAAAGTTCTGGGATATTCAGAACTTCAGCATTTCAGAAATTCAGTGCTTCATCTTGACCTTTACTCAGGAAAGCATCTGAACCAAACCTGGAGTACATGCAAAGGGAGTTTTAAATTGATAGACCTTTCTCTACACCACTGCTGCCTGCTTCAAGACCCGATTTCTGGAATCTGTAGGGCAGCTAAACCTCACCCAGTTCACAGAGTCCGCAACCAAAAGAGCCTTTCCTCTGGAGTAGGCTCCAGGTGGAACATCCAGGCACACATCCAAAACCTGCACAGAGCACCCTAGGGTCACTGCAGCACTCTACATATTAGCGGGACACAACTGGCATTGATCAGACTGCCACCAGGCTGGATTGACCCAGAAGTTTCTACTCCCACAAACTTTGCTATGGAAAATTTCCTGCATGAGGAAAAAAGAAAAAGTTCATCTATTTGGTGCTGTCAAAGGCATTCTAGTGTGTTTCTTGCTGTCTTATAATATGGGATAAAAGGGACATCAATACTTGGAGATAGCGGAGGCACTGTATGACTTGGAAATAAATTGGCTTCAAATAAAAGCCTCTTCTTCATTTTGTCAGGACAGAAACAGGAGCATATGCACACGCAGTGGGGCCTCATTGCTACCAGCTTCCCCGGTTCGTACCTGCCCCATTTGGGTGTTGCTCCACCAAGATCAGCAGACGCAAAAGCCACATGAAGACGTATGCATGTAGGTGCTGGTCTGCTGCCACACTGGGTTGCCACCTAATGGCATCCAGAGGACAGGGAGGAACCAAAGCCATGTGTGGCATGGTCAGCATACAGAACAGACTGGATTTTTTCCAAAGGCTATTATTTGAAAAAGACTTTGCTTTCTATTTGGACCAATACGGTAAACTGTGTCCAGTTAGCTCAGGGAAAGGTCAGAGATATTTTAAAGTAAAGAAAGGCCATCTCTGGCAGCCGTATCCAATTCAGAGAGATATATTATCCCCAAAGGAACATGAGAAAAAAATCCTTATGTATTTTATTTCTGCATATTCCACATGCAGTTACTCTGGTGCATTCCCAACGTGGAATTGAGCTACATTTTCAAGCAGACACCAGCCAGTCTTTCCTAAAATGAGATAGAGATTGTCTAAACAGACAATCACTTCCTGTAATTTGCAGGTCTAATTCCACACTTCAAGTATTTAAGGCACCCAAAAAAAAAGTGACATCCATCTTCCCTCTAAAAAAAAAAAAAAAAGAAAGAAAGAAAGATTTGCCTTCTATCTAGAGATTATTTAGTGCTCTGTTATTGACACTGCTCCTATTGAAAGATTTAAAGATAAAAACGCAGTGTATTCAAGTAGCGATCATTTTTCTTCGTCACTTAGTGACAGTACAGCCTGTAGTCAATTGCAGCAGATTTATCTTTTCTGCTATTGATCGTGTGTGGGGCTAAGCGGTTTGCAGGTACCTGGCTGTATCTCTTCTGAATTGCAGAAAGAAATGCAAAAGGAGTGGACACGAGTGGTGCCAAGCAATCTTGTTTTCATTCTAAAGCTGTTTAATTATCTTCCTAAGTGGTGCGATAAGCTGCTAGAAGATAATTTGTTTATGGACACAAGGCATTTCCTGCCAGACAAAAGGAACAGCATATAAATGCCATTTCCCATGTAGCTCAGTCGACAAGGTGTCACAGAGAACGGGGTTCCAGACATCAGATGCAAATGGAAACTTCTGGTATGGGAGGGACAGATGTTCTGGGCAAAGTAGGAGCTGCCAGTCAGGTCCCTAAAGCAAATCTCCCATGACCTCCTGTGGGGAAGATGCTCTCTTGTACCCTCCTGAGGATTCCCATCACATCATGGAGAAATTCCTTCTGATTTTTGAAGCCAACAGAGAATGGGAAGTATTATCCTGAGGGACTGGAGCACTCCAGCCTTCACAGCTCCACAAACAATTTTTTACTTAAAGCACAGGGATTAATTCTGGTCACCTTCTGAGTTTAGAGTGAAGCTGAAGGGGGTGGGAAAAAACCCACAAACCAAAGCATTTAGATGCAAGGGAGAACATGCTTGTTCTCAAACAGTACAATATTGGATCCCAGACTTGTCTCAAACACATCTACTATTTTAAACAGAGCCAGACTTCTATATATGCTCTTCTTCACTTAAGCCAAATACATTGGTAAGTGCTGATACAGAGGCTGTGAATTTGATGGCTGAATAATGCTTGCGGAAATCCTTAAGAGACCAAGAAAGCTTTCTCTAGAAGCTGTCATGCACCTCCCTGATGGATCACAGCTCACAAACCATAAATGCACTTAATGTGGGGAGCAGTCAGGATGAGATCTTCAGCTTCCTGCAGCAGTTGCTCTGTCACGGAGCTAAAAGGTGCGTTGGTGCTTGTTTCTCTTACCAGGTGCTAGCTGAAATGTGACCCAGACACCTTGAAAGTTTCTATATGTCAGGTGTAGGTTTTATATATAAGCTGGAAAAGAGGCATACAGAGAACTTCAATAAACGAACAGCCTGTGGCACCTCAGCACTATTCGCAGCTTTCTCATCCAAGTGATGCTGTTTACCCGCAGTCCCCACTGTGCCTTTGGGTTGCTCCCTTTTTGGATATTGCCCATATGGATTAGAAAAGAGAAAGGCAAACACTGACCATTGCCTGGACAAGAACACCTATTCCTTGTGCCCTCTGCTTTTTCCTTCCACTCCTACTGAGGAGACCAATATCCATAAACCAGAAAAAAGCCCCCAACATGGCAACTGCAGGAACTACCTGGACATGCAAATCTCATATTCTAGGGGCAGTGACTTAAGCAAAACCAAGCAAGCTATACAAATAAAAGACATATATATAGGTTCACCCCAAGTATGAGCTTTACAAAGTTCTAGACCTTCTCTCCTTCCTTGTTAATCATGTGCTGCTGAGGTTCATTTTCTAATTACTTCTATGATAGACATTCTTCTCCTACAGAGACCTAATTTTTTTACACTGCTTAGCAGCTAGCTCTGCCTCCCTTGTCATTTCCTGATCCAAACCCTTTTGATTAATCATTTCTTAACAGGTTTATCAATCTGTTCCAAAGCCTGTACACAGGAACATACATGTTCAGCAGATACTTCCTCTATAACTTTCTCTGCTACACTATTTTGGAGAACTGTTCCAAACTATGCCAGCTAACTCTTGCTATTTGCAGACATGAGAGATGGGATTCTAAACCACGAGGATTTGCCAAGGTAGCTATATGAGTATACTAGCAAAAGGATATTTCTCATACTGTATAGCTCATTCCCGTTCTTTGAATAAACTGTACTAGTAGAAGGACTACCACTGCTTCACCAGAAGGTTTCTGGTAGGAAATTAGATTCACCTCTTGCATTGCAAGCCAATATAGCAATGATAACGCAGCTTTTGACCAGGACAAGTTGTTTTCTCCTCAGTATCCACAGCTGCCAAAAAAGGAGTATGATCACTGTCCTAAAGAATAAAAAGTGGCTTAATTCTGTAATCAGAAATAACCTGCAGTTTTGATCCATTCTGAATTCTTTTTCTTGCAAGGCTTTCCTGCACAGATAACAACATTAAACAAATTAGCAAATTACTCTCTCTGCCAGAGCCAGGTCATATTTCACCATTAGAGAAGGAGTCCGAGTTTTGCTTGAGTGAAAATAAATCCACAATAACAGTATTTGCTATCATTCACGTCTCAACATTCCCCCTCAAAATAGTTTCATTTTGTTATATTTAATGCTTCAGCATTACATCTTAAAATAATGTCAATAATTACAGATCTCACTGTTTTATTTTAGGCAGTGTTCTCCTGGCGTGACAGAAGCTCACAGATTGAAAATGTTGCTGAAAAGATTGCTGAAAGATAGGAAAAACACATCCAAGCTTTGCCTAAGTGGTAAAAAGGAAAGAGATGCTCTTTGGACACAGTAGCAAGGAGATAAAAAAGTTTCTAATGTTCATCATTTGCTTAAAGGCCAAACAGGATTCTGTGATGGTAAACTAAAGCACTGCAGTATCGTGAGTTCGTGGTGTAATATTTTGGCCCTTGTGGGATGTTATACTGCAATACTGAAATGAAGGATCATACTCTGAAGTCTGCAATCTGGTGCCCCTCTCTGGCTATCATACCCGATTCTAGACAGAAGAAACCCGATAAAGCATATTGATCAAACTCTGTCTGATGTGTCACTTAAAAAATAGCCCTTCATATGTAAACAAAAAACTACACAGATCAAAAAAAAAATAATCTTCAAAACCTGCCTCTTCTTCAAGTTTTTACAGCTCTTTCTGTTACTATACAATGACAAGGTTTTTTTAAGTTTTATAAGCTCTATCACTGACCTATTAATTTTCTAATGCCTGAAAAATTACAGAACTTCTCTTGCCCATTGAACAAAAAGCAAAGCCCCTTACAGGCCTATTAGGGAAACAATATTTACAACAAAGCACCAAAGAAAATACTCCTATTAAATTTTACAGCAATTTCCTTGGAAGAGTCCTTCCACTGAGAACAGCTGGACTTAATTGCAAATGAGCCGACTGAAGGAAGTACATCTGATTGCAGATGTAATAAAATTCATGCTTGACACCTTAATTTTTTAATATATATTGGCCACCATCAAATCACTCCATTTGCTGGTTTGCAGGCTAAATCTATCAAAGTTCTGGCAGGAGAATAGACAGGGAACGGAAAGGCTTGTGGAGTCCTTCAAAGCTTGGTGCTTAAGACACAGCTTTTTAATGCTATTGATTCCTGACAATCAATATTCTTTTCAATAAGAAAGTCTCACATTACCCCTTTTCCCAACCACCCTTCACAATGAACTTAGTTAGGATGAAAAAGCACTTAATGGCTTTCTTTTGAGGTCTTTTTTTTTTTTTTTTCATGTTCATTGCAGTCTCCTCTTCCTTATAAAGTTCACCTCTCTCAGCCCTGCTGGCCGATACTACGTGGTTGTGGAGTGCTTGGCCAGATTTTCTCCAGTGCAACAAGCTGCCATCAGGCTATAACTTGACCCAGAAAAGCTGATTTCTTTGAAATTAATCAAATTTTAACCGCACCCAACCTATTGCCTTTAAGGTTCTTTGCTTAGAATCTACCATAAAAAGCAAAGACTTGTGCTTCTTCCTTATTACTGTTATATTTCTGTGAATAGCTTAGCTATCAGTGAGCTTCATGAACAAGGTTTTAAAGTACCTTTTTACCAGGAAATGTGAATGAAAGCAGTCATTTCTGTTGGGAGGCTTGTACGACGACTTTTCAAAAAGTAGGGCTGGCCATCTCCTGTTGGCAAATGCAGTCCTTTTGCACGATGAGAATATGAAACTCTGCTCAGAGAGAGAGCGGGGGAGTGAGAACTGTGATTGCTGCCACCTGAGATTGCCTAAGAACTGAATTTCATCCCTGACTAATTGCAGGCAAATTGCTTCTGCTGGGATGTATATTGAGTGACCAGTAGCAACAGTGCTTGCCTGTAGAGCAGTAAGTCTCACAAGGGTGGAATAAACACTAAATGCTGCCTGAATCCTCCTGCAGTCGAGGTATATAATTCCCTTTCCCCTTTTCCTTTCAGTCTGTGTTATGGGAGAGTGGGACTGTTATCCTATTCTCAGTGTTAACTCCATTTTCTGCTGAAGAAAACATTGGGATACTCTTCTGATTCCCTCCTGTCTCCTAACCTAACAGGATTATTCCTGGACAGAAGCAGACATTTCCGTGAAAGGAAAATAGTTGTCTTTCAACATGTTCTGAGCTGAAACTAATGATCAGGGCTCATCAGGGCTGCTTTTCTTTTTTTCTTCAGAGTAACACTGTGTGTGGCATTCCAACACTTTGGAAATAACCTGCTGCTCCACTGGTACCTAGCATGATGCTAATAAGAGCTTTGTATATGATGCTAATAGCTTCGTATAAGGGATGTTGCAGAATCTATAACAACAAGCTTCAGGTTTTTTAAAGGAGGAGCGTTTGCTGATTGCTTCTGTAAGTGGCTGTTTAACTAGGCCTACCAAACATTGCAGCTATACACACAAATGCATTTTAATCAACCACAAAAACACTCTGTAGCATAAGTAGTTATGCAGCTATGCCCACAAGAGCACAGGTAAGTAGGCTAGTAAATATTTAATAAACTGTTGTTGCATGGGATAGTAAACATAAATATTTGGTATAATATTTATTTACATTTATATCCTATGCTTAGAATAACATTATGTCTAAAGACCAGTATACATTCAAATGTTTGGTCTGGTAATACTACTCATAGACATGTGCTTAGGTAAGATATTTAATACAGTGTCATGATGCAGGCAAGAAAATGAAAGGATTAGTTTATAAGATATACACACAGACACACAACTATATACATATTTAGCTTTCTTTGTAGAGTAATTGCACTAGGAGAAACAAATGCAATATAAATACCAGAATCTCTTTACAAGGTGATGTATGTTGGGCTTTTAACATACAACTTGTCAGGTGATAGGGAATGACCTTGAGGGCTGCATTACAAAATGCTGGACTGGCATGAGGGCAGATTTCCAATGAACACAGCATGAAGTGCAAATATCACTCCCCCAAGGCATAGCCCCAAGCACAGCCAGATTTCATGCCTTTCTTATAGAGTAAAATGGAGTTTTCAGTGATTCTTTAGAGAAATGCAGGATGCAATCACTGCAAAGATAAAAATTCTTTACCAAAAGCCCTGGGAATGCACTAGCTCCCTGGCAGGGCTGCGACTCATCCTCTGTAAGGCTGTCTTTTGCCTCCACCCTGGAATAGAGGTGTCGTACTGTTTGACACATTAATATTTATTACAGCTTGCAGTGCAGCAATAGTCCTATATCAGAGCTGACTCTATTATAGAAAAGACCTGCATTATAGCAAGAGGTGGCCCTTTACAGGGATTTGGTTTTTCTGCCTGATAACACATTTTGGACTACAGAGTCTCTATATACATTGAAAATTTCCTTTTACAGCTATATTGCATTTATGATGACGGACAGCCTTTATCTCCAGTTGAGGGCCTTTTCAAAGAGTTCCTGGAGTACTGATTTATTACTTTTTTTCCTAAATGAATTAAATGAGATTTCTTGCAAAATAGAACTGTATGTGTACAGGCAGGCTTGGGTACTGGTTAGCACCATTTATTTTGGACCCCTGACCAAAGCCACAATGTCAGCTTGACTGGAATATTTTGTGCCAAAGTAAAGAAGTCATCTTTGGAGGACCAGGAAAGCAGCGAAAAGCATTTAATCTCTAATTCAGCAGCTTACAGAGGTTACGCAGGAGTGTTTTCACAACTCCTCCGCGCTGGCCTCAGCGAGATGTGGCATGGCAGTGGTTCTGGTCTTATGGGATACAAGTTGTCTGTTGTACAAACAACGTTGTCACTGCTAATATCTCGGCCAGAAAGACCTATGCAAAGTGTTGGGGTTTGTTGCTTTTTTTTTTTTTTTTTTGTTCTTAGAGTGCCCTGTCTTTTTAGCAATATGCCTGATGAATACTAACCACCCTAATGATCCCAGCGCAACTCCGTAGCACTGCTGCTTGCTTTAGTCCTGGCCTGAAGTGATTTTCTGCCTTTGTAGCAGTTTCGGTAGAGGGGCCAAGGACTGGCAGAACTAC
Source organism: Falco peregrinus (assembly GCF_023634155.1). Classification (NCBI taxonomy): domain Eukaryota; kingdom Metazoa; phylum Chordata; class Aves; order Falconiformes; family Falconidae; genus Falco; species Falco peregrinus. The sequence goes on along the minus strand of NC_073721.1, from coordinate 49,782,645 downwards.
AGCAGCTGAGCTCCTTCGCAGGCAGCTCACAGTCAGGCACCAGTGCTGACGCACAGGGTAGGAAGCTTTAGCTGCCTTTTTACCTTATCGGTACTAAATCTGCAGTGCCTATGCCTTTAGACCTGGGCTCTGCTCTGCTGTGAACCGCACAAACGCGGGGCAAAGAGATGCTCAGTCCTCTCAGAGTTTCTCTGAGGGATAAGGTCTTGCTTACATGTCTCTTCCAGACGCAGTGGGGCTGGCTGAGGTGCTGGCTGCGTTGGGGTGCCCATCGCTGCAGGAGGACGCTGCTCTCCCTTGTGTCCACCAGCTCACCTGGGCTGCAAGGAGAGGATGGTCTGAGTCCCAGGGCCAGTGTTTGCCTCACAGGGCTGGGGGGAGAGGCAGAGGGTGGTGCTGGGTGTGGAATTACCTCCAGCTGGGGTGTGAAAGGCAGTGAGCGCAATACGCAGCAGGGAGGGCACAAGGCACGGGGAGCAGCAGTGGGATAGAAAATGAGCATATAGGAGGGATTTGAAAGAGTCTGAGGTGGTTTCTTAAATACTCATGGAGGAATTCCCCCATGGGGATATACTGGGAAATTAGGGAAATGGTGCAAAGAAAGGTAGGAATCGCTCCTAAGAGAAATAACGTTGGCATTAGCGACACACAGGGATACAAACCACTAGATTAAGCCTAGGCCTGAATTTCATCTGTGTGGATGGATATCAGAGGTGGCATTTTAGAGGTGCTACATAGAAAAAAAGCTGTACAGTCTAAGGCGGAGGTGAGGAAAGGGTGGGAGATGCCAGACAGGTGGGCACCGTGGCAGGCGGGAGTGAGGGATTGCCATGGCTGGGATGAAGGGAACTCCACAGTACTTGTGTTTTGGGAACACCAGATGAACTTTCAATGACATGAAAGGGAATTTGTACAGGACATGTACCAAAGATCCTAACCTAGAGCAAGAAGAGGCTAGGAAAATTGTCAAAGAATTTTGGAAGCCAAAAGAAAAAAAATTACTCAAAATAACAGAAGACCATTCGAAATGGTTTTTCCATGACTGGGGAATACTGAATCCATAACTGTCCTTGTGGAGATGAGCAATGAGAAGCAACCGCTTTAGCCTGCCAGTTTCCTGGGTGAATTAGTTATTGCCAGGTAGGGAATGAAACCACCATACTTTCTGCCTGGCAAAATGAGCAGATCAGGAAGAGGAGAGGAAGGCTGAGCACAGACGCATTGACACAAGGTGTGTTATCCTCCTTCTCTCCCATGTACTGTCAGCATTGTACCCCTTCAAGCCTGCTGCTCCTTCCACTGCACCCAGCTGCAGCCAGGACTTGCTGTGCCATCCAGGGGAATGAACCCATCCAAGTCCCTCCTAAACAAGGGTCTCCTCTCTCTCCCTGACCTGCCCCAGCCTCCCTCCAGGCACGTTTCATTTTTCATTGACTGACTGGTAAGATTGTGCCTGACTTCATTGAGAGGCTTTTAAAATCTTAGTCTTTGCTATTAGTATTGATTAGCTTTGTCCTCTTAATGGGCTATTCTTTTTGTCTCCTGGCTTGTTGCATCATCAGGTTATATATTACTCTACAGGGTTCTTTATATGGTTTCATAAATGTGAATACAGTTGGAGACCAGCTCTGGGAAGAGATGCTAATCTTCTGAACAAACTCCCCAAACCATCTTTCAGTGTTTAGGAGACCATTCACAATGAGAAAAAGGATGAACAATCTGGTCATTGCTTTGTGTGTGTGTGGGGGGGGGTGGGGGGTCAGAGAATGGAGAGAGGGAGCAAGTTTCTCTTCCACAGGGAGAGTATGAGTATTTAGTAACTTAGCGAGCCAATGCACCAACTCTATCCTGGCAGCCATGGGTTCTCAGCTTAAAAATACAGAAGTAGTAATTAATAGTTTGCACTTATATAGCATTTTTGCAGATTAACCTCTCTATGAAAAATTCCCCTAAATCTAAATGAAGCCATTTCTGGAGTGGAAAATAGTGGGAGTTTAATAATGCATAGCAACACCATGCAAGAACTCAAGTCAGAAATTTTATACAGAAATAAAAATGCAGGGGCAAGGTTCATAGTGAGAGAACTCAGCTACACTGGCTAGAATTGCTTCATGCAGTCTGGCTAATAACCTGCCTTACAAAGTTGTTGCTGAATTGTTAAAATATTACAAGTAGGTATTACAAGTACACTTCAGTTCCCCATCTCATCTTACAGCTAACATCTCCCAGAGCATGGTGCCTCCAGTCTAATGCCACTGCATTAATCTGATATTGATTCCAAGGAAACAGAGCTTCTGAGCCACCCAAACAAAGTTTTGCAGCACAGAAGGGAGATCTGTCCTCAAGCCACTGACCCAGCAGTCCTGTTAGTTTGTGAGAGCAGCAAATATCACACTGCAAGGTGATGCAGGTGCAGCCCATTGATTTGATGGTCTCATCCTTATCCTCTGGGAATGCATCCATTGCCCGATTTAGCCTGGATATCAGAGAAGTACTGCAGGCAAGAGAAGTGCCTTGGAAGCAGATGATAGTTTTCCTGTTTTTTCTATCGCTAGAAAATGCTATTTGCCATTTCTACTCCTCATTCAAAGACCTCAGCGTTGGCTGGCATGAGTTGGTTGTCACTTGTAGTCCTCTTCCTTGGGTGCTGGTGCTGGTGCCTGGGATTTGACATTTAACATTCACATCAGCTCACCAATACCTCCTGCAGGGTTTGTTCAGCAGCACCCATCACTGCAGGTGATGAGCTCTCCAGCAGCCCACGACTTGGTCCTTCAACTGCAGTGACTGTGTCCTGTGTGTCCTGTGACAGCTGGAACTGGAGATGTTGCTCTTGTATTGTAAATTCAGCTCCTGGAAGAGGGGGAATGTACTACCAAAGGGGCATTTGCTCATTAGCTGACCCCAGGTATTCCTTGATTGGACTGTGCTTCCCTCCAAACTCTTTCTTGAGGGTTGAGTTCTAATCAGATTAATTTGTCTGTTGGCCAGTACATCTCAAGTCCTGAAGGCTTATGGAAATTTGCCCACATCGAGCGTATAATTTTTAAATATAAAGGAGAAAACAGATTTGCCAAGGAAGATCCTCAGCTAGCAGAACAAGCTCTAACAGAGAGCAGAGCAAAAGGGAGAAACCAGTCTGAAGAATACTGCACCACAGCTTGAATACAAGGGCTTTGTCTGAGAAAAGCAGTTTCCTGTAATTTTACTGGAAAGGCATTTTACTCTGAAAAGGAAATCTAGACAGGATGTTACTGATGGTCCACATCTTATTTTCAATAAATGATGAACCTTTATGTCCCATGAAATATGAAGTAAAAATCTGCATCCTATTATATTCAGCAAAGGGTTTTTTCCCCCCGCTTTTGTTTAAATATATTCATTATCAAAGGTATAGTGCCCTTGAGAAGCTGAGGCAGTTGCTTATATTGCCGTGCAAGGAATTTAAGATACTTACTAAAGTTTTTACGAACAATGATGCAGAGATGCGTAGTGAGTCTTTCAAGACCCCCAATCCATCTATTCAGAGCTGACACTTAAGCTGTAAAGAAACATCCTTGTCAAACTACTTACATATTGCATATACAATGAGATAGCTCTTCATTTCTAGCGCACTAGTTGCAGGCGGCAGAATTTAAAGCCGAAGCACTCTAGACCTCTTATTTCAGGCTTTTGTGGTTCCGTGTGTGGAAATCACACCAGCAATAATGGAAGTTCAGCATTTACATTGAATGCATAGTACATGAGAGGGCATGGAAATATTTTGATGAAAAAGAACCCATCTAGACATCCTGCACTTCAGAAATTGTTAGCGTGCTGTGGGTTTGGGGGGTGTGTGTGTGAAGGGACCATACTTGTTTGGGATGCAGGTTATCCCCATACAACCTTTGTTCTTTGTCCTGCGGTTCAGCGGTGACACTACAGAAAATACATTTGTGTATACCATACAGACCTGCAATATGGAAGACAGAAAACTATCTCAAATGGCTGATTCCTGAAAGCCGGTAAGAATAATAAGATTTAGTTCAGCCCTTAGATACACACCAATGGTTTCATCTTATCATTCCTCTTTACCTTTTACACCTCCTACTTTTCCTATTTTTTTATTTCACTAACACCTTTCCTAGCTTCTCTCTGTCCTTCAGACACATTGAGTACTATTCCATAGAATAGCTTCATTTTTCATGTGTGTGATACCCTCACACATGGTTTAAAAGCAGAAAAAATTATTTATCTTCTCAAAAAGTAACAGTGGTTGCTTGTAACCAGAATTTGGTCTCTGCTGTGCAGTCAAGAAGGGCTGACTCAAGTGTCTTCAGTAGCTTACAACCCAGGAACCAAAGTAACTAGAAGTCGGAGCCTAGGCTGACAGGAAGCTTGCTCCTAGGAGTATGTATTTCCAAGCCATGCTGGGTACTAGACGAGCTCTGTCTTCATGCAGGTTTTTGTCCATGGCAATCTCACAGGCCACCATATAAAAAAATCAACGTGAAAAATCTGAAAAGGGACGTTCACATTTCATTTTCTACATTTGCTTAGTTAACATAACTTAATAATGTCCATGTACCAACAGCCTGGTTGTGCCTGCTCAAGATCCCTAGTTAATTAGTTCTCCCCATAACAAAAACTTCCGGGTAACACAGACATCACCTGAACCAGCTCATTCACTGCCAGGAACTGGCAAGATTTCCTACAACAATGATCTAGGCAGTTTTTTTACAAATCAGTAGAAGTTCAGCTCCTAGGAAAAGGCTTTTCTGGGGGAGACCTCCCGGGTACAGCCCAGTGCTGTTCTGGAGGCAAGCAGGAGTTGGAGATTTTCTTCTGCCTCCGCGATTCCATGGGAACGATGCCTTTCCCACAGCACCGTTCAGAGCAGCAATAACGCTGCACAACATCAGCTCGCTCTTACACAGGCAGCCTCCAAAGGCTACTTCAGCAGCTGGAAATCTTTAGAGGTGCTTTATAAATATGCCCACTCTTACAGCAGGTACCATATCCTATTCCACCAAGGAATTTTCCTGCGTCTGCTCCACAGAGAAATCCATGCAAGGCTGAAGGTCACAGCTCTGAGAAGTCCTTGTGTTAAGTGACCTCAGCTGGCGAGGATGTGGTCCCGCTAACGTCTAATGGGTTTCATATGACTCAGGTTTTTCTCCTTTGTCCTTCCCTCTCCTTCACCGGCGTGCATCTTGCTAGTTAGTGGTTATGCAGCAACAGCTGCAAAGTACCATTTTTAAGGCAAATTATTCTCAATATCACAGAGCCAAATTGCCACAAACTATGGAATATCATTATTTCAAGCAGCCTGGTCCCTGCAACCCTCTAAGCAGAGGCTGGGTTTTTATCTCCACATGCATTTTTATCCCAAAGCAGTGGTGCATCAGGATGGAAGCAGAGGCGGGTGGTGCTGGAGCCCAGCTCCAGCCGGCCCAGGCTCCTGCCCTCCCACCGGCTGCGGCCACTCTGCAAAAATCCTGAAGGGAAAAACCCGCTGGAGTGAGCGATGCTTCAGCGATGTGGCAGTTCAGTAGGTGGCACAGCAAAGCTAATGCTCCAGTGCGATACTAGAGGGCACTGCAAACCTGGCAGTTCGGGCTTCGGAGTGGGACGAAGTAAAAATTGAAGTGTTTGCTATTTGCGGTCATTAAAGCTCTCTTGGTACTTAGTGCAAAATTAGTGCTAACCCCTGGGTCTTGAACAAATTAATTTGTGGAATTACATTCAGCTGTCGTAGATGCCCCCCCCCCCCCCCCCCCCCCCCGCGTGATGCTTACAGTCCAGGGCCCTTATTCCTTGCTGGATCCCGAGCTGGTGGGGCTCCGCTCCCCGTTAGCGAGCTGGTGGCATGATGCGTGGAGGAAAGGGGAGCAAGAACCACGATAAGAACTCAGGAACTTTTTTTAAAGCTATCACTTAACAGTAATGTGCTCATTAATCGGCAGCCAGACCGCTGCCTGACTTCATTTCAAAACCCTGATGGTTTCCTTTTACTGTGGTAGCGCAAGGTTTCATCCTGTGTCTTTTGTATATGCCAACATCAATTATTTTCTGTGTACTTGCTTAAGAATACACACCTATCCGAGAGCTGGAGAATTTCTGCACTGCAATAAAACAAAGCTGTTTTTAAAAGTCTTTTAAAACATATTAAAAATTAGGAATATGCTATTCTAAATTCAAGACTCCAATCAATGTTATCAATAGATTAATAGGTTTCAGTATCTGTCTCCTCGGATATTCCTCATACACCCATCGCTGTAATTTATAATTCAGCATTCAACTTAAGTTCTGTCTCCTCAGATAGTCCTCATACACCCATCACTGTAATTTATAATTCAGTATTCAACTTAAATTAGTAAGATTTAAACTGAAACAACAACAGACTGACAAGTAAACAAGACTTCCCAATTTAAATGTAAAATGTTTACCCAATATGCAGAATAAAGCTCTCGGCTCTCACAATATCACCGCCACAGAAAATACACGTAGAACCATGGGGAATAAGAGCAAGAGGGATCCTGAGAGGTCACCTAGTCCATCTCCTTCCCCCAGGGTAGGATCAACCCTGCCTAAATCTGTCTTGACAGGAGTTTCTCTAACCTGTTCATCCCTGGAGGTTTTCAAGGAGATTCCACAAGCTCCCCAGATGGTCTATTCTGGGTGTCAGCTATTCTTACAGATGGAACATTTTCCCCAAAGTCTAACCCAAATTGCATTTGCTGCAGTTTAATCCCACTACTTCTGCCCTACCCGGTGAATGTGGGCAGCAGTTCATTACTTTTGTAGCATCCTTTACATCTTGGGAGATTATTACTGTATTTTCATCAGCCTTAAGTAATTGACCGCAGTTGTTCTTTCCTTCTTGGTAGGTTTGTTTTCTAGAACTGTGACCATTCATTCCATTTTCTGTATTTTTCTGGAACTCTGCTGGCCAAAACCACTCCTCCCCAACATGCAGTACAGATGGGAGCAGTGGACCATACCACACTCTCTTTAGGCACAGCGGTGTCAGCTTTGCTTTTCTCACACCAGGGTACCGCAGTTGGCTCAGGGTTAATTTCTTGCCCACAATATTACCCCTTTTCCTTAGGAATGCTGCCTACACAGCCATCTCCTGGCACAGGTTTTGGTAGTTCTCATACATTCTGCTTTGCTCTTGTCCTTTTCGAACCTCAGTCCATTTCTTTCAGCCTGTTTCTTTGGTTTGTTAAGATTTTTTTAATCTTTCTCCTGTTCTCTGAGAGCACTTGCAGCCCCTCTCAGCTTGGTACTGTCAGCAGATGCAATAAGTTTACTCCATATTCCATTACCCAAGTCACTAATGAAAATATTGAGTAATACCAGACCCTGCGCAGACCCCTGCAGCACCATACTTAAGCCATCCTTCCACTTTGACAATAAACAGCTGAGAGCTTTTCAGTAGGCTTTCCCCGTTGGTTTGGTACCTTACAGCGTCTCTCCTTGACCATATTCCCACACTTACTCCTGGGAATGCCAGATGAAACGGTGTCAAAAGCCTTACTGCAGTCAAGATGTATCACATCTCCAGCTTCTCCCCTCTCTGAGACCTGCTGCCCTGTCACAGGAAAATTAGATTGGTTTGACATGATTTATTCTTGACAGACCCACGGCTTGTGGGGCTACTGTATACCTTATGCCAACACCATGCCTTGCCTTTGCATCTAGCGGGCAAAATTCTGTCCCCACTGAAGTAAGGGAGCATCCAAGAAGGATTTTACCACATCCAGGTTCCATCCAGCATGCAGAAGCGGTGGAATACCATTGTGTTAGTGCTCACATGGGTAAGCAGGGGTTTATTTCTACAGAGGGCTGCAGATGCAGGACACAGGACAAGGATATCGTACATGGGTTTGAGCTCTGTACACCCTGAGCACCACCACGTTGCACACATGCAGTCCCCTGCCTCTCTGGAACTGCATTATCTGGTGCTACATCATTTCATTAGTATCCTTGGTGCAATGGGTCACATTCAATATAGGTGGAAGCAGGTATAATTTGCACACTGAAGGGAGCTGGAAGAAGGTGTAAATTACTCAAGCACAGACTACCTAAAATTCACTTAAAATTCGCTCTGAATTTGGCACCAGATATATAGGAGATAATAAAGTTTTCCTTTTTGAGATCTTGTGTGTTTAAAACCTGCTGTGTTTAATTTTTGCAGTCACAACAATGCTCATTCATAAATATTTCCGAATATTTGATCCTATCAGTATGTGCAGCCCAGTGTTTGATTAATGGACTAGAACAATGGGATCAAATATATTTTGGGCTCCGGAATACCACTTCGTAATGCCTAATATTTGATAAGATTTTACAGATAGGCTTGTCTTCTGACTAGATGCAATCGCACTTGAATTCTGAGAAACTCGGATACGGATCTGGGATAAGATCTGAATTTCAAGTGAGTCCTAATTACACAGCACGCTGGACCAAACCTTGAGGTCTGCACATTTCCAGCGTTGGCTTCTTCACAGCTCAGATGCAAATGCTGTTTCTTAGCCCTCTCTCTCAGGAATTCATAACATATTCATCAACTTGTAGTACCTAAGAGCCCTGTCTGACTGTATTTGGAAGACCTTAGTTTGACTCCAGTAGGAGTTTAACAATATTAATAACTAATATTAAACTGGATTCCTAACAGCGATGCTAGGACAATACCCTTTGATCACTGCATTAATCTGGTGCAATTGTGTTTATATCAGCCTTGTTCATCCCATGTGTGCTTAGTGCCATCTTGGCATGAATATGAAATATGCAAATCTGGGGGATACACGTTAATAGTGGGTCCATCTGCTAGGATCTTTTATTAAAGAGAAGTGTGAATGCAGTTGCCATGCAATACACTCTTACACACAAAGACCACGAGTTACAAAAACAAGGGAAAACATCTCATGCTTTTTTGCCTTATTGGTATTTCACATTCATCGTTTCTGCAGCTGATTTTCATTTTAATTTAGAAATTTTCACAAAAATGAAATTTGAGTGAAAAAGCTCAACAGTTAGCAATGACTGTGCGTATACATGCACGCACATCTCTTCCTCTCTAGTGACAGACAGGATATTACTTTTCCACTGCATATGAAATTAATACCAGAGGCACAAGAAAAAGCATGTAAATTCCAACCCTTAAAGCCTGATCTGGATCTCACTTCTACTGCTTAAGACAGCTATAACCTAGAGGAAAACTATCTGTTCAGGTTAAAAAGAAGATAATCCAGAGCTGCTGAACAGAGTCTCAAGCCCAAACGTCAACTCAGCCTTGAATACGGAGTCACAGCCCAGTGCCCCCGTAGGATACAGATGAACTGCTGTGCGCTGCTACTGCCCTTCTTCTGCAATAACTCTTTCAGCTCTATCCAAAAGGAAGAGCTCCTATGGCTCATTGTCCTTGTGAACCACCGTGTCCTTAGCCTGTCTCTCCCTTGGATGTGTTCCATTCCATGCTAATAATTTGGGGGGAGTACGCTGTAATGTATTTAACAGTTGGCAGGTCAAATCTCTGTGCCCTAGATAACACAACTGCTGATTTGGATGCGGAGTGGGGAAGGTGTCCTGGTGACATAAAGTCAAAGTATCCATCTTGATGAGTGTTCTTAATCCAGGAACTGCCTTTTGCCCACCAGCCTGCAGGTATGGAGAGCTTCTACCACCGTAGCTAGTTCTTACACTCATCCCAGAGGCTGGATTGAGCAATCGCTCCTGTATTCAAGGGCACTGAGATCTGAAGTACAAAGAGGACCATATTCCTCTCCCTGTTTCACAGATATTTGAGTAGGCAGCAGAGTAAGCAAGAAAAGAAGCTTTTTCCATATCTTCAATATGCAAATAGACTAGTGAGCTCAGCTCTTTATTCATTGCTTCCAACATACATGACACAGATGATGCTGTTCCCATTGTCAGACTAAAACTGGGGGCTTGATGACAAGAAATTCACCAAGTTCCCATCTGCATAGAGCTGGGATGATGGTTGGGTAGGGAAAGTCACTGCACTGGCATATGTCAGCTCCACTGTCTACATCCACAATTTATTTGCTGTGTTTGGGATCTGAAAAGCCAGTTAGACTCCTGGTTATGCCTGCGTGATCAGCCCTTGGTACTACTTGGCATGGCCTCATTTGTACCTCCCCAGGGACTGCCACCCTTCTCCCTGGTGCAGGCACAGTTACCGCGGTCTGGGCGAGACCAGTGAGGCTGCTGGAGCGTTCGAGGAGCACGTGACTCAAGAAAAAGTGGAGTGTTGAGATGGATTGTCTATGTATTTATTAAGTTCCAGTCATGTAAATAGCGTATTAGCATAACTGGGTCAATTATTTGGCAATCAGCACATGTGTGCCTGGGAGGGAAGCATGTGCATGTGTCTGCTGGGTTTGTGCTGCTGAGCGCATCACCTGCTTGGAAGGGAATAAACGTGTTTACCCCAGTGCTAGGGAAAGAGAGAAAAAAGAGCAAGTCAACCTTCCACAGCTAGCTGATTATGCATTTTCCACATCAAATTGTCAGCATTTATTCAATTACTTCACTCATTACAAGTGTGTTCTTCAACCACTAACCTAAAAACCCTCCCCGCTGCTGTCAGCTCCATTAGAAGTGACATGTTCCTTCCTCAGGTTAAAAAGCGTTTGGGGAAGGCGTCTCCTCCCGGTGTGAGGCTCAGGGCTGCTGAGGAAACACAGCCCCACGCTGGGAAGGCAGCTCCTCTCCCCATCTCCCCATCGGCTTCTTGGGGGGCAACGCTGGCACTTCCCGTGGGCACCAGCCCCCCAAGTGCTGTCGAGCCCTCAGTGGGGGCAGGATTGTTTGGAAAGCACAGACGTGCTCCCAGGCAGGGATTAGAGGAATTCGCAGGGCTCTGTCAAGGATACGGAGGAGATCCCCAGAGCCAAAACCGTCTACTCTCCAACACTTCCATTTTAATAGTAAGTTAAAAGGAAAGTTCCCCTTCTGAGGGGTTGTTAATTATAGATCCCTCCCTGAAACGCTCCTCCTGTTTTTATCCATACTTACTCCCCCACAGCTGATAAAGATAAGGAAAGCTCTACCTTCCCCAAAATCAAATAAATCTTAAATGCTTCCTGAGCTGATTCACATGGCTAAGCTCTGATTTGATATATGAAACAAAAGACGAGGCAACAGAAAGCAACATATTTTCCCTGTGTCAAGGTGAAGTACTTCCCATCACCCAGCCCATCTCTGCTGGGGTTAATGCGCATCAATAATATTTAAATGATCAAAGTTTTTCAGCAAAGACAGTGATGGGTTTTTTCCTGACTTGTCATGCTTGTTTTCCTTAAAGAGGCAATGACCTGCTGTAGTTCAGGCTTGCAGTTTGGCACGCAGAAGCATTTTAAGAAGCGTTATCTCCCGAACAGAACAGCAGCCTCATGTTTCCCTGCACAACAACCTTTCTTAGCCTAAAATGCTTTGCATCCCATTTCCTTGATCTGGCTAAGTGCTTGCATGCTGAAAATCCCACCCTCCCTCCAGCTGTCCTTCTGGCAGGAAAGAGACAGCATCTCCTCTCCAGAGAGTACAGTCACTGCTCCTTTGGTTATCTAATCAGGGAGGGCAAAATTCACCCAGGGCCCCGTAAAACTGTCTGAGCTGCAGAAAATGCATCTGAGGTCTTGTGCGGGAGGGTGTGAGGCAGGGAGCCGGGGGAAGCCTCCCCTCCCAGAGCAGATGCTCTCTGCCATCTCCCCAGCAGCTTTCACAAAGAAAAAAAAAATATGTAGAGTACTCCGGGGACTGAAGCATTCAGCTCTTCCCTCTCCTGCTCACTGAGGTACATGTGTCCCCAAGAGCAGGGGACCAGCAGCCCCTGCTAGCCTGGCCCCCAGCTAAGAGCAGCAGTGTGCGGGGAGGGCAAGAAAATAAATATCCCCCACCCACCCTCCTGGACTGCCTGTACCAAAGCTGTCTGTTGCTCAGTTTCTCAGGCTTTGTGTGGGTTTTCCAGCATTTCTCCTAACTACAAAATATTATGTCTCTCTTCCTTTTAAGACTCAGTGATTTTGTCTTTGCACCAAGCACAAGGAACTGGGGAGCGCAAACCTTCCCATTCTGATCAGGCTGGGCGCTTTCTTTGCTTTCAGCTGGCTCAGAATAAAAGGGCAGTACAAGAGTGGTGAGATGAGACGAATCCCCCGGGTAAGTGCAGGGTTCAGGCAGCCCTCCTCTCCATCATCCGTAACATCCCGAACAAAAGCACCTGGAGTCATTTCCTCCCTTTTCCCTGCAAACTTCTCCCCAGAGGTTCCCTGTGGGCTGGAGAAAGCCACCGCTGGAACAAGGGGTCAGGCTGAGCCGCGCTTGTCGAATATTACCTGAGACCCTCCCCGGCACAGGGGTCTCTCGCCTTCTCCCGGGCTCGGAGCACAATTACGAGCCTGGCGTTTCCACCTAATAAAATGCTTACTCACTCGCAGTAGGCACTTTGACATCCTTGGCCGCACATTGCTAGATAAGGACTATAAAAAGAACGTATTGCTATTATAGGTGATACAGCAATATGTATCCTCAAATGAAAGATCCTTTATAAGCCTGGTTATTATTCTGGCAGTAATCTTGGATCTCTCTCTACGGACTCAACTCAGCTCAAGTGTTAGCAAGCGCATTGCCACCGCGAGCCGGGACTGCGAGGTGTCACGTTTACCTTCTGTTGTTTCAGTATATCCTCTATCATCCCAAGTCAGGAAAACACTTCCCTCTTTTTCCGCGCATGTCAAAAGCACCATTTGCCATTTAGATTTAAGGAGCCAAATATAGCTGTAGTATAAACAGGTGCGAGCCCGCATATGTCAATAGAATTACACCTGCTTATAATGGGTTTACATTTGGCCCTTCAGCCCTGGGGATCCCTTTGGGAGCAGAGGCTGTATTAAATATTAAGGGCCTTATTCTCCACCCCTGCCTATGCTGTAGTAATTAAATCTCAGTGCAGACCCATTGATTTTCACCCACACTCCCCTTGCGTGAGAAGGTAGCGCTCAGCACCAGGGAGGGGGCAGAGCTGTCCCCTCAAGGAAAAACAAGTCCATTTTGCTCCTCGCAGAAATTTCACCAAGAAAGAAATGATACCCAGCATTAAATATTTGCAAAATGTGCTTGGGTAAAAGAATGCAAATGGTCTAAAATTAAACATTCGCTGCAACTCTTTCCCGTTCCCTCCTGCCTGTGACAGCAGCACTGCTGGCTGCTCTGCAGTCCCTGGTCTGCGAGTGCCACAGACCATCTCTCTCCTCCCCAGCGTAAGGACCCTCGGAGCCAGACCCATCAGGATACCCCAGGAGCAGCGTGATTTCCCACCCTCTGAGCCTGTCCCTGGATCTCCCGAGTCGCTGCATAACCTCGGACAAGCCACAGAGCTGCTGCCAGCCTCTCCGGGTATAACGCTGATTAGTTAATTCTGGTGATTTGCCTGGAGCTAGCACCTTTTACCTGTGTCTATACAAGGAGTATTGCTAGCTTCTGATCTTTTGAGCTCCCAGGGCTGAGAAAAACGACTTTGGTTTTTCTTTAAATGCCATGTAGTTTGGAAGTGTGACGACTCATACTGTGGTGTTATTCTTTCCAATTGAAACCTAATGATGCGTGCATATCACTTAACTCTGATGTCAATAATCAGCACACCACTTGGTCCTTGCCGTGGCTATTAGAGGGAATGAAAATGAAATACCAACTCCTTTTTATCCTGTTACTGTACCATAATAACTAATAAAGGAGTAATAAGCGAGACGTGGGGAATTTCCAGGGGAGTCATTACTACAGAGAAGACCTAAAGGCACAAAGTAAAATCCAGGAATATTAGCCAGCCTTGAATTCCCAGCCAGTGCTCCTCATTTAAGTAATACTGCTGCCGTAAAATAAGTGTTTACAGAAAAAGTTAGTTGTGGAAAGTATCAGTCTATGCCCTGACCAGAGGAGTGGAGACTGAGCCAGGACCAAAGAGCCTTGCAGGTAAAGACCACCCTGTGCATCAGTGTAGCATTTAGGCTGGGCCACAGTCTAGATACATGCTGGCATTTCATAAATCTCACTTACGCTCCAGTATATGGGAAATGTCTCCCAGAAGAGCTCTAAATCACCTCTGCCTGGTCACAGGATGGATCATGCATTTTCCAGGGGCTCAGGTGGGAGAAGCCCCGTACATACCTCAGATCAATGGGCCAAAGGAAATCATATAGCACAATACTGAGCTGATGAGACTGCAAACCACGTGCAAGTCGGACAAGGCACTTTCTGGCTTAGAAATGATTGCATTCCGGCTGGGAAGGAACAGGCATCTTCTGGGGGCTGTGTACATAGGGGGCAGTGGGGATTCTTTGGTTTTCCTCCCTGTAAATGGACCGTCATTTATCCACGTGCATGTCAAAAACCTGTTGCTGCCCAGGAACGATCCTGCCTCCAGCACCTGCCCGGTGCAGGGAAAAGCAGGACTTTACCTGCCACAGTTCTGTACACCCTGTCCGCAGCTGGAGCCTCCCCTGCCCCTCTGCCTGGATGCCAAAGAGTTGGCCAAAGCAACACCTATAGCTTCTGCATCCCGTGCCAGAAGGTGTTATCGCACCATACAGCCCTGCACGTTAATCCCCTGCCTTGCCAAAGAAAACCCGGGTTTGGTTAAATCCCAAAGCACATTCCCACCGTTACCAAAGCATTTCCCAGCCATCTGATTTCCCCATCTCCGAGTTCCCGCTTTGTTTATCCTATTAATTCCAACCACCCCCTCTTCCCCCAACACACTCGCGCACAGCCTCATTTACAGCATCTTCACCAGCAGAAGCCTCCCCGAAATATTCAGGGCACACCAAGCGAGAACTTACACGTGCGGGGAACCCCTCGTGACTAGAGCTTTTTTTTTTTTTTTTTCCCCCTCGAGCAAACATGATCTCATGATTATTTTTTTTTAATTTTTTTAAGCTCTTAAAGGGGGAAGGAAAAAAAAAAAAAAAACAACCCACAATAAAAAGAAGGAAAGCACCGAGGAGCGGCATTCCCAGCCTGCCGTTCCCGAAGCGGGGGCAGCGGGCTCTGCCCCGCAGCCAGGATGGCGAGGATGCTGCAGCCGCGGTACTCGGGGGCTGAAGACTCGGAGCTCGCAGCCTCCTCTTCCTCGGGTGCTTTTCCTCCCTCCTCCCTCCTCCCCCTCCCCGCTCGCTTTGCCTCCCTGCACCTTTAAGAAGCACATTGCTCGCCAGTGGGATGGTGTGTGCTAAAGCTGCACAGAGGAAGTTACGCAGCCGGGATCAGGCACGGAGATAAAAGCTCCGATTGTGATTGAAAGTGAGAGCAAAAGGGATTTCAGCCTCGGCATTAACTTGCGAGGGGAGCCGGGGATTGCACAAAGCTTTCCCGGCCATCTGCCCTTGGGGGCCGGCGGCGTAGCGGCTGCCCGCCGGGCTGGGGGGGAGGGGGGGGTGTTGGGGGGTTCCCCCCCGGCCCCGAAGTTCGCTGCTCCGTTGGGAGCCCCGCGCCGCAAAGCTCCCTCCCGGTAAGGACCTGCAGCGCCGAGCGCCGGCCAGCGCGGGGGGGGGGGTGGGGGGGGTGGGGGGGGTGGTGTTGGGGGGGGCGCGAGGCGGGGGCAGAGGCCAGCGCGCGGTGCCGGCAACTGCCCCCAGCCCCCAAACAGCAACCCCCTCCCTTTTCCCGGAGTTTGTCCGGGGTGTCCCGCCGGGTGCCCCCCCCCCCCCCGTCGGGAGCAGCCCCGCTCCCCGCACCCCGACGGGCTCTAGCTGCTCCCGCCGGAGTTCGCAGCCGGGGGTCTGCCCGGACAGGGATGCTCGGGGGGGTCTGCCCGGGCAGGGATGCTCGGGAGGCAGCTCCGCGCCGCCGACTTTGAAGGCAGCCCTTTGCAGCCTCCCCAAGTCCTTTCCTGTAAAAGAAACCGGGGGCGGCGAGGCGGAGGTGGCGGGGGGTGTGGGGGGGTATCGGTTTGCCTGGAGCCACAAACACGTTACGGGGAGCGGCTGGGGGGGAGCCCGGCAGTTCCGGGGGGCTCCGCAGCCTCCGCCGGGGGGCTCGGCGCTGCCCCCCGCACAGGCTGCGCGGCTGCGCCCCACTTTACCGCTGAGGCTGGAGGGGAAGGGATGGGCAGCCGGGAGAAGAGGGAAAAACCCTCCCTGCGGGGGATGGAGGGGAAGGGGGGGGGGGGGTGATTTGGAGGCAACGCTTCTGAAAGAAAATTGAAAACTCCTTCATTGAGTTTACTTTCTGTTCTTAATTCCTGAGCGGCTCAGTTGTTGCTCAGCATTGTCCCTCTATTTCAGGGGGTGTTAATCCAATAATATATATATATATATATATATATAAGCAACCAGCTAAGTCAAGACACAATCTAATTTTGTGTTTTCAATACTCTGGCTATCAGTCCCCAGCGACTGCCGAGTACTCCGCAAAGAAAACAAAGAGCGCTGACTCTATTTGTTCCCATGAACTGCAGTTTCTTAATAATAGCAAGTGAAGATTTATTTTCTAAGAGTCAAACCGAAGCAAGCAGGGCAAAATCCTTAATTTGGAGTCTCCCCCCCCCCCCCCCCCCCCCTCCCGGTTTGCGGCATGCTGGCTTATTTCAGAGCAGCGCTGTGTAACTATTTCTGCAAAGGGACCGTACCAGCTAAGTGTTGCACCACAGACTTCGCAGAGAACCTGCACGCCTGCCTGATTGACTGACAGTAAATATGTTTTCCGGCAGATTTTTATTTCCCTGGGAATCTATGACATTTAGCTAGCATAACAAGACACTAATAGATATATAGATCCTTTCTTCCTGGGTTTTTCTCTATCAGCTGTTCGAGTGCAAAATATAATTGTTAAGGCTATGAAAATAGATCCATAAACTTAACAGCACTGGAGTCATCATTAAAACTGCCCTGCTTGTTCTCTTCGCAACACTGGAGTCTCACGGTCTCCACTGTTATTAGGCACTTGGCTGTGACCAGTTTGATGTAATAATTAGGAACTGACTTGTTATAACTGAAAAGACAGCTCTGATGTCAGCGGGACTTACAAACACTGTGTCACACCGGTTTATTATTTTTACTACATCTACTCATAATGTAAAAATAGCAGCCAGTCTATTCTTTCTTTGGGAGTTTATTCAGGTCCAACGCAGCTGTAATAGTCTCTTGTTTAAGAGCTAGCGATGAAGCATGAGAGAGAGCTTCTCTTTTCTGAACTCATTCATCTCAATCAACAATCTTTCAACCAAAAAGGGGGGAAAGGGAAATGGTAGCACAGCGATGAGAAGCCCCCGAACATGGATCAATGCATCTGTTAACCTGGAGTTTCTGAGCTTTAGTAATTGAGCTTTATGAGAAAGCAAATACTAAACATGCTGTTGAAGCAGACATCCCTAAATTGGGGAAGAAAAGTTGGGGAATCAAACAGAAAGGGAATTATCCAGAGCTAAATTTCCATTCTAAATACATGCCTCCCACCTTCTTGTATGAGATCTCCCTCCTGTATCTAATGCTTAGAGAGGGTATGACTTTTTTTTTTCTTTTTTTTTCCTTTCCTTCCCCCCTCAGCTCTTTGTCATTTTGTTTTGTAATTACTTAAGATTTTTATAGCTCTACTGGAAAGACAACAAAATTGCAGAAATGTTGCTCTAACCTGAAATGAACACTGGGAAGGTCATTGCTCTTTGTATTAGGTGAACCTTAAATGTTATTAGGACTTTAAATTGTTTTTTATTAAATGTTATTGTTCAGATAAATCATATGTGGGGATGCTGGACAATGTATCTGTCTCCCAAGCCGTCTCGTGTATTCGCTTATCTTTTCAAGACGCAATTTGTCTGTCTGTCCCTGCTCTGTGTCTGCATATTCGGCATCTTCTAATGACCTATAGCTGCTTCTTGCCATTATTTGAAGACCCATTAGATCTTGTTGTCCAGCTGCTGTTACAAACCAGACACCTTAAATGGGGCAGCACTCCTTCCCACCTCCCAAACAGCAGAAAAGCCATAAGCATCTTACTATGGATTTCTTTTTATTAAAGTTGTATATCTCCCTTTTACAAAAACCTGGCTGGTGGCTTGGGAAGCCCAGCTGAGAGCTGTGTCCCAGGGGAGCCCTATTTTTACAAGTCTTGTTGCTCCAACTGGCCCCCCTTGCTCCCAGCTAATTTGTCTTCCCATTTGTTGCAGGGGCAGCCTGCTAATGACCTCTCCCTTTGTCCTGACCATGAAAGAGAGAGGAGACCTCAGGTAGCAGCACGGCTTGCAGCTGAAGGCTTTGGGAACTTGCTGCTCAGTTGCCAAAAGGCAGAGCCAGACAGAAATCCTCGCCTGTGAGTGCCTCGCCACCACTGCAAGACACAGAAGGAGAAGCAGCAAGGCCAGCACTGCTCCTGCCAACCCAGCGACCACCCAGCACCCTGCTGGGACCACTGCGGATCTTGCCACCCAACGTGCTTATGTTGACACAACCATCCAACCATCCTTGGGGAGAAAGGGATTTTAGCTCCAAAGAGCCTCTCTTGTCAGACTTGTACTGATGACCAGAGGCTATGTTTATTTTATGTAGTAATGTCAAAAGCCCCGATAATTATTTACGGCAGACCACAGTTTAAGGCACTTTCCACAGCGACGCATTTGCGGCAGACAAGAGGGTCGAGGAAAACCTGATCCAGCACCATCTCACGGCCTCTCCCATTTGCTCCTATCAAATTTCATCAGCAACTCAGAACCTGATCTTTCTATTGACTGACTGGAGTCACCTCTAGATATTTTCATGCTGATTTGGAAGCCCTTTCATACAATAAAAAGCAAAAAATGAGGTTAAGGAAGACTTTTGACCACTGATCAGCAACTCCGGCCAAAACTTTCCCAATCAAGTGATTTGCAAAGTTGGCTTCTGTGCCGAGAGAAACTTTCCACATCTAAATACAGCGTGCAGAGTGGGATCATTCCTCTCATCATCTGGATCTCCTTCGACCGGATCATTTTTAGATGAGGAGTTTCCATGCTGATCCCGAGAGCAACCCCTAGCCCAGTAGCTGCCTTCCTCGGAGCTCTTGGCACTGTCCTTGCCCAGGGATCCAGCACTTGGCCGCAGCTGCCATGCTCTACCTGGTTGCTCTCCTCTTGCACTGTCTCCCCTTGGCCATGGGACAGTATGACATTTGCAAGTCCTGGGTGACCACGGACGATGGCCCGTCATGGGAGTTTTATGCTTGTCAACCCAAGGCCATGCGGATGAAGGATTATGTGACTGTACGGGTGGATCCGGCAGGAATCACTTGCGGGGACCCACCGGAGAGGTTCTGCACCCATGTAAGTGTTTCCCTCCTTCTTTGACGTGTTTTACCAGGCTTTGGTGGCCAGAGACAGCATCCTGCTGAGATGCCGTTATAAGGATATTTTGGTGGGGGCGGGGGGGGGGGGGGGGCAACAGCAGCTGCTGCCTTGAGCTTTCAGCCTCCTGGTCTGCAAACTGGGGAGATGGAGTCCTGCCCATCTCGGTGCTGCGCTGGTGGGAAGCCAGCCCTAGAGCAGGGATGGTGCTGGCACACTGAGGGGAGAGCGAGGAGGAGCCAGGGAGGCTCCCAGGTCTGGGGTGGTAAGTAAGGCCTGGGGTCTGGGAAAACTCTGCCCCGGGCGAGCACGCAGCCTGAGCTGCTCCAAGCTCATCCCTCTGCTTACTGAGGAACAGGGGATACATTTTCCAGTCCCATCCCAAAAGGCTACGCCAGCTCCAGGGTTTTATCAGAGGTGGGTGCATCATTTCAGCCTGAGTACGAGCGAGGGGCAGGGTGGTGGAGGCCAGCGTGGCCCCCACACACCGGCAGCTCAGGGAGTTGGTCTGAGCCACAAATTTTGCTGAAACCCCTGGAAATGGCCCCTCTCTTCAAGACTCCACATGGGAAGGCTCTGTGGACACATACTTGCCCTTGTAGTTAAAATCTTTAACTCATTTTCTCTTAAATATTAATCATTGCATTTCATTCCATGCACCACAAAGCTCAGCAGGAACATTTGATTTATAATTCACAAGGCTTTACGTTGTTAAAAAGAGTTCAGGGGTCAAAGCAAATTTCAAAACAGTGTGGCTGTAACGTCCCCTCCCAAACGTCCCCCAGGAGCAGGCCAAGCACACATTTAAGGCACAGGGACCAAGCCAGCCCATGCTGACAGGGTTTCCACTGGGGTGAGCACTGGGCAAGGAGTGTCTTCTAAAAAAGTGTATTATTCTTTTATTACCTATAATGAGAAGGGGGGGGTTCTCTCTAAACCAGTGGAGGGACTCCCATTTTCTGTTGCCAGCTTTATCAAGGCTAGTATACCCCCCATGCCTCAGTTTGCCACCTAGAAATTGCACAAACTCCTAGAAAATACCCTGGGCCCAACCAGAGCTCAGGGCATCTCTTGGAAATCCAAGAGAAAAGTGCTGCTTTGGTACCAAGGGATACCAAACATTTACGACCAGCAGAACATGCTGCCAGCAGTTGCCAAGTTCCCTTCAGCCTAAGGGATCTCTTCAGTACCAGGAAAGACATTTTCACCAATTCCAGCTAAGTAGCAGCTTCTCCTTTTAAAAGATGGTTATAAAAGAAAGATGAAGTCCAAGGTTGCAAATTAAACAGTTAACTATTGATGGGTCAGTCCGTATTTCTCGTATCTGACTGGCTGCAGAAGGATCACAAGGTGAACGCCAGACTGCTTTCCACTACACACTGCAGCTGTTTGTAAACCCTTTCTGGCTAAGGATGCTCCGGGCTTCAGCTCCACTGACCTCCAAAGCAGCCAAAGACACAAACTGCAATCAGCTCTCTACATGTCTTGAATCAGTCAATAGCGAGGTAAAATCTTTCTATTCTGGGCACCGGCAGTATTTCCTTGTAGCGTACGCCTGCCATGTGCCGTAACACTTGCAAACAGCGCGTACAGCCGTGAATGGGAGTTACACAAATGCGGAACATGGCTCTGCCTTCCTGTCCCTGCCTCACCCCTGGTGCCTGCCTGCCCAGCTCAGCTCCCAGAACAAAACCCAGTGCTCACCGCAACGTCCCCGAGCCGTTCCCTGATGAAGAACGGAACTAAGAACAGAAGTAATATATTGCAAGTTGTTTTTTTTAGATTTTGGGGATAGTTTATGAAATCCCATTGTATTCACGGCCCTTCACTCTCCCGTCTTACACCAGCACTGGCCTCTCCAGAGGATTTAGACTTGTAAAAATGAAGCAGCTGAAGAGCAGCCCTGCCGAGGTGAGCAAGGAGCCTACCCAGCGCTTAGTGCACAGGGTAGTAGGTGGCTGCAGGAGGGGTCCAGGCTCCAGTCCAGCCTAAGGACCCAAGTGGTACGTGCTGGGAGGCCATCAAGGTACATTGTCACAGCCACTGTCACAGAGAACAACATGTGGCCATTTACCGCTGAGCATCCCCTTACGGTCAGTAGAAAGTGGACCCAGCAAGACTCGGCCCCTCCATCGCTGGTGCTGGGCGGTGGCTTGACACCTATTGACATGCAGAGAGCAGTGAGCCATGCCGCAGAGGATGCGAGCGGAGCTTTGCTACCCCAGCGCAAAGGAAGTGCTGGGCAAAAATCGATGTCGCTGCCCACGATCGTTACAGCCGCCGAGCCCCGGCCCTCGCCAGAGCGGGGGGGGGGGGGGGGGGGGGGCGAGGGGCTGGCACCCGCCTTGCGGCTCCTCGCCTGCCAGCCTGCTCGGGTGTCTTTTGGTGTCCTCTTATCCTTTCTCTTCAGGTTTTAATTATTTTTATGTAACAGGTGGGTTCTCATAGGAGCCTGGCTTTCCAGCAGAGAAGTTCTTACGGTGACTGTATTGCTTTCTTAGGTGTCTTTCAAAACAGCAGGGTACTGTCCGTGCAGTTAAACAAACGTTACTCTGAATTAAGCATAGCCCAGCAGGACACCTGCACTGCTCAGACAACTGAAATCGAAATTAAAGACACAAAACCATCCCTCCATGCTTAAGGAGCCAGACAAGAGGGAGCTGGATGATGTCCCCATGTGGGGCATCAGTGCAGGCAGGCAGAGGAGGAGGGTCCTGGTAGAACTCAGGACCACATAAGGCAACAAGTGGTTCCTACAAGGCTGTACTGGTACTGAGGAGGCTTGCACAGCTCGCAGGGTCGCACACTACGGCTGTAACAACTTCAGGCAGCGCTCGCAGAGAGTTCCGCAAAGGGAGGCACCTGGGAGATGGCAGGATTTACTTGGAGGACTGTCTTTTCTGTTTTACAGCCATTCCAGTCACATCTGGCTGCTCCCTTCTCATTGGGAAGTGTTTTGTTGCTTATTAAACTTGGGGCTTTTGCTTTTTCCACCGTTTCTGAACCTTCTCCTGTCAATGACTTTCTGGCAGGGTCCCCTGAAAAATGAATCGTACTGTTCCTCCTGGCAGGGTAGGGGGAGTGGTGGGAGCAGGAAGACAAATGGATAAGTAAATGAAAGCCTGAATGAATCTAAAAGTGTGACTGAAGACTAATAGGGAACAGATCTTTTAACCGAGGATGTCAAGGGAAGGGCAAGACTTCAAAGGTCACATCCAGGGCACGGCCCGGGGTGGCTAAATGCAGAATTCAAATAAGAGGGGTCTGCAGGGCAGGCACGGCTGGGGAACGGCAAAGCCACACGGTCTGCATGGGGCACAGGGGAGGTGCAGCATTACTTCACCATCCCACCCACCCGGGGAGGAGGAAGAGGATGGCAGAGCCGGCAGGGTGCGCCCAGGTAGATGCTGAGATGCTGAAGCTCTTCTTCGATACCAAGCAGGGACCTTTGAGAATTAACTTTCAAGCATCGGTATTTGGCGCAACAGATGAAAAAAGCTACGCGGGTTTTGTGGGCAGTTTACTCATGGGGCAGGCAGTGGGGAGCAAGCAAGCACAAAAGCCCCAGCCCCTGCTCCAAATGGCTTTGCAGCTCAAGGCGTTTTTCCAAATCATTCTAGCAAAAGCCAGGAGAGGCAGCTATAGCAGGCTGCCTGCGAGCCAAGAGCCATCCCAGAATGGTTTTGCTGCTGCCTGACGCCCTGGTGAGAGAACCCCCACACACCCATCCAGCAGCACAGAGACCCCAGCTCGCCGCCAAGATGGGAGCCCCTTTTTTTTTTTTTTGGCCCTCAAAGGTGTCAAGACCGTAATTCTTGTTCAGCCGATGCTCTTTGATGCAGGGCCGAGCTCTTAGCCCATATTGATGGATCAGGGGTATTTTTATTTGGCGTCAGCATTGTTTCATCAGCTAATAGAGCTTGTTGATTTTGGCACAGCTACATGAAAGGAAAAGGCTTTATTTATTCATTACACTTTCAGCCAAATTTGATGTTTAGTTTAATTCTTAGCTAAACTTTTCTGAATGATATGTGGTTATAAGGCTGGTACTAAACAACTCTTTCTCTTAGTAGACCGAGTGCTAAAATTGGAAAAAGCAGGCAAACTTTTGGGCACAAAAACCCTTTTCCCTACATTCTTTGCCCATCTCATACAGCTAGACCCAGCCATAGCTTCATACCCCTGTTTTAAGTGCAAACAAATTGTTACGGGTTCGAGGATGATTAAAGTCAAAGTTTTTAAAGTAAGAAGGAAAACGGAGTTGCTTCAGAGATGCTCTTCCAAGAGCATTTTTAAAGATGCAGCATGATCTGGTGGTTAAAGGATGGTTTCACCCCTTCTGGTACCCCCGGCAGAGACAAACCCCACAGCACTTCCCCAGCCCATGCTGCCCCCACACCTCGTTTCAGGTAGGAGAACCAGGGGGGCATGTACAGAGCCCATGTACCAGTCAAATGGAAAATCCTTTCCAATAAAAGTGGATGTTCTCCCTCCTCCTTGATTAGATCAGCACGTTCCACTGTTGGCCACAAACCCATCGTTGGCCTTAGCAGGGGGCTGGGAGCCAGAGCTCCCCTTTGCCCTTCCTTGGGGGAACTGTATGGCATCAGGGACAATTACTTTGCGTTTATGCCAAAATTCAGCAGCACTGAATCCACTGTCCACTGTCAAATTGCCCATGACATCTCGGTCAAGGTTGTGGCGATGGAAAGCTGCATCTTTTTTTTTCCACATCTGTAAAGTGCTCACAGCCCCCCTTCCCCCTTGAACCCTCCAGTACATTAAATTAACACCTGGAAAAAACTCCCCTTTGAGCAGAGCCTGGAAAAGGCAACTGCTGCTATATCCATCCGGATGAAGGCTGGAACCAATCCACCCTATGCACCCATCATGGCATTGCTTTGGAGCGTGGGCGAAAGGGCTGGGGCCCTTCAGCTTTGTTTCCACCCTTAATCACTTCTCAGCATCAGGGTTGCTGCAGAGAACACTATTTGAAGTCAAGATCAGCAGCTCCATGCCCTTGGGGCCAGACCCTTGGATTGCACGTTATTAGCTGCTCAGCAAATTACACACCACTACTCTCCTACCACAGAGGCTACTCCGGAGCGCGACAGGCTCTTGGTGCTATAAAAGCAGAGGCTTTAGAGAAAATGAAAGAATACAATTCAGCTTTAAATTAGAGAGTGCTGAGCAAACGGGATTTCCCCCCACAGTCTGTAGCAATTTCTTTAAATGCCCAGTTCGAGATTCATCTTGTTGTAAAGTGGGATGCTGCTCCCCTAACAAGGATCGTTTCCACTTGCTGACGGAAAAGACACAGCGATAAAAATCAAGCTGTCAAGCAGATTTAATTGGTACAGTGAGCAGAAAGCTTGCCCCCACCTTGAATAAGATGGGGAAGAATAAACTGCTTTTAAGAGAAGCTTTGCGCTTGAAGGGGAACAGTGTCCAGGTGGGAAAAGCTGGAGAGAACTGGCTTTGGAGACTTGCTGGGGAGCGTGGCCAGAGCCAGGAAAGCAGCTCTTACACTCACTCATACACCAGCTCCAGGTATCACAGTTTTCCACAAGCAGCTCTTGAAGCCAAAGGGATTCAGGGAAATCCTTCCTATTAATTTATTTTAAAATCTGTATTATATTCTATAGCATAGATATTGTTTTCCATTAAACTTTAAAAGGAATTCTCCCTGCAGGAAAGACTGCCTGAGTGGGAAGGAGTACTCTCCTACCACGCTCTGGTTTCCTTAATTGAAAGCCCGATTTTAACCTTAGTTGAACCTAATTACTCTTTCAGACCCCACACCACCTTTTTATCAGGATGCTGAGGCATGGGGCTCAGGCTGACCCAGCCCCACAACCCTACCCGTGTCCCCGCTGTTCCCCCGCGGCAGCACCACCCCAGAGCCACGGTCGGTCAGACCAGTTTGCTGATCCGTCCAAAAATCACCTCCGCAAAACGACCCAGACTGCTTTGCTTTCTGCTCCGGCAGCAGCTGCGGGGCTGAGCGCCCGGCTGCAGCGCTGCATGCCATAACGCCTGGGTCATCTGCAGCAGCGGGGCTGCAAAATGATGTGTGGCACTGGGTGGGCGCCTCTTCCCCCGCAGTTACGCTCTGGGGCAGCTACAAGCAAGCAATCCTGATGCCCTCAGTGGGGACCCTCCAAGCTCAGCACCTGGTTCACCCCATGCTTTTGGAGAAAGCAAAATGGGAATGTACCCAAGCAGTGCCAAAAAGCCTGTCCATGGTGCAAGCCTCTTCCTTGGCAGCAGCCCCTTCCCCCCAGCCTGAAGGCGCGGAGGGGCTGCAACACAGCTGAGCGGCTGCTTCCATCCCCACCGGAGCCACGGGCCCCAGCACCCGCGGATTCACTGCTTTCTGCTGGGCTCAGCCCCACTCACCAGCAGCAGCCAGACCACTGGATCCCACCTGTGAGGGGGACAGGGTGGCGAGGAGCCAGTGGTCACTCCATGCCCATCTCGCGCTGTCCCCACTTGGCTGGCTGCAGAGCTTACAGCAATGCAGGGGCGGCCGGGGGGTCCTGAGGTTAATGAATTCCTCCTCTGACCTAGATGGTGAGCTCCATCAAGCGTGAGCAACAGCAGCACGGCAATGCTTGGCTAGCAGAGCCCGAATTTCTGACTTGCCAGAGTTATTACGCACGTGGGCTGTTGCTGACCTGCTTAGCGGGAGTTCTCCACCGAGATGGTGTGAGCACCACCGCTGCCACCCTCTTGAAGGCATCCATCTCCCCAGGCACCCAGCCTGCGGTGCTGAACACACCCCGGGTGTTACTCCTGCAGTTCAACACCACGCGGCAGGGTCCCAGTGCTGGAAAACACCAAAGAGGCTTTTTCCTCCACAGACCACACAGCACTGCTTGGTGGCCAGAGGTGTCTCTGGGGAGAAGCCAATGCCGGCACAGCCCTGGCTAAGACCCACCAGCAAACAGTAGTTTGGGCTCCCAGCCTTCACCCCAGGCAGATGAGCCATCCCCTGCAGCCTCAGACGCATCCCATGAGGTTCCCACCATCCCCCCCCTCTTTCAGGCAGGGTCCCCGGGACCCACGGAGGATTGCACGTCGCAGTGCTGGCCCCACACCTGCCCTGCGCTTGCTCCAGCCTTTGGCACCGGTGCCTCTGCACAGCTGCTGTGCGCGACAAGCAAGCAGGCTTCGGGAAACCTGTGGCTTTTGGCTCCATGGGGGTTTCTGTGTTTGTCAGCTGTCCCCGAGCAGGCTCCAGCTGCACAAGGGGACCGGCCAAGGTTGCCTGTCTAGAAGCTGAGTGCGTGTAGGCACGCAGCAATGTAGAACCACCAGGTTGGGTCTCATCCCAGCTGGCTCCCACCTCTCCTGCTTGCTTACATCTGTGCAGAAGCCACCAACGCAGCAGCCTGCCCTCCCCAGAGCAGCTCCAGCCTCCGCCTCTGGCGAGTCCCACAAGAAGGCGAGTGCCGGCGTGGTGAGCAGAGCTGGTGCCGGAGCGGGCAGCAGGGTCACACATCCACAAGTGCCCATCGCCCAGGACCAGCACCCATTTTGCTGCATGCTCCAGCATGGGCAATGGGTCTCCACTCCCTCAGTGCTGAGCATCATGTGGATGCTGCCACTGCTGTGTCCAGTCCTGCCCCTGGCACCTCCACATCCCTTTGTGGGGGGAATATCTCAAGGGGAGAATTAGCACAGATTCAACTGGTTTTTACTCCCAGCCAAAGAGTTTTTAAGCCCTCATCCCCTGGCTGAGGCGGCTGCTTCAGCTCCATGTGCTGCCTCTAATGGGGTTTGTGGGGAGCCAAAAAAAAAAAGGAGAGGATCACAATCCTGCCCTCAGGGACAGCCAGGGCACATATCGGGCTGACCACAGCACAGTCCCAGCCTCCGACAGGTACCTGCTGAATTGTTCCCCTAAAACACAGCATAAAGCAACCAAATACTTTGCATGCAACAGCAAAACCAGAGCGCTCGATGCAGCAGGAGCCCTGATCAGAGGTCAGGGATGGGTGCAGGGGCATCCACCACCAAACCGTGCTCCCCCTGCAAAGGCTTTGGGGACAATCTGCACCTCCATTCGAGGAGCACAGCAGCGCATCCACTCCCTCTCCTCTCCCCCTCCCAGCCTCCGTGTCCTGCCCTCCCCCATTCAAACTATCAGGGCCTCTCTTACAGAATAAAATATTAATAGCGGCGTAGCGAGCCTCTCTGCAAAGGCTGCATGTATTGAGCTTACAAGGCGCACAAGCTTTTAGAGAGTAGGACACTTTTCCTACTTCCTAAGCATTTTCTTAGTCCTGAATCAATAATGCACTCTAAGCCCAGCACACAGGTCGCTGCTGTTGTGCTCCTGCTGATAGGGACTGAGGAGAGGGATACATCTCTGTAGCAAGATGCAAGGGCTTAATAATCTGGCAGAGAAGGGATGGGGCAGGATCCAAGGAGTTTAATTTGTAGACAAGCCTCAGGGAAGTACCCTGGGAAGAGCAAAGCTTGCAACTCTTGGGTACAGAAAGTCTGGGTTGGGAGACGAGCTAAAAAGCAGTCAATGGGATTAAATGCCTGCGTCTTTGAACGCCTGCCCGTGGTTGCTGGCTGAGGGGTGTCTGGTCCATCAGCTTCTGATCTGGGGCCCTAGGTCGCTCTGTAATCCACAAACCTGCAAAAGGAGCAGCTGAGGGGTGCAGCCCCGGTGGGGAGGTGGGTGCGGAGGTGAGCCCAGGGCGCCAGGAGGGATGGGGTTAGAGCAGCTCACGACGGGATTAGTAGTTCAGAAAGAGCTGCTCAAAAATGATTCCATGGGAGGCCAGGCTGTGGGCGATGCGATGTGTGTGCTCGCCCAGCACAGACCAGATTATCTGCTTAGGAGTGGAATTTTCCGGGCGGCGTTAACCCTTGCGTCGCCCACAGATCAGCCGCACATGCATCTTTCAGGACGAGGGGCTTGGCAGTGGATGTGGCAGTGGGAGCTGAGCTGCTGCCCAGCATCCTGGGGCTTTGGGAATGGAAGCGGTGCCCAAGGTCACCCAGCGAATGGTGTGCTCAGGGCCCTCCTTGGAGAGGTCACCTGTGGACTGGGCTGGATTCAGTCTGGAGGTTAGAATTCATCGGGTAACCAGATTTTCTGACCATTTCTGGCTTAGCCCGAGTGGGCGTGAAGGGATTTGTGTCCCTGCACGAGAGGTGCCGGCTGTGTTGTGAGGGTGGACAGGTGACTTGGGTCAGTCCTTGTGCGTGACAAGCAGCACCTCGCTCTGCATCCTCCCTCCACAGAGAGGATGCTTCCTGCCTGGACGCCAGCCTCCGGCGCGGGTCTCACCACCTACGGTGCAAAGATCAGTTCAGACCCTTCTTGAGAGGTACTGAGCAACCACAGGGAGATTTTCAGAGACAGTGTGGGGTGAGAGCAGAGATTTCCTTGACCTTCACATCAGGTTTGGGTGAAGGAGCCACTATGCCCAGCTGCAGGTGCCTGGAGGAGCTCAATCTTCAGGAAGGTGGAGCCTGACCCTGCTTTTGAAATCCCTCCCTGCCTCAGTTTCCCCACCAGGAGAGAGGACATTGCACTGCCACCACACGACCCTGTCTGGCACTGTGATGTCTCCTCACAGCTGGTGGCGAGAGGGGCGCAGTGCTGAGGTAGGATAAAATACAAACGAGATGCTTCTTGAATGCAGAAGCAGGCTGGAGGGGGAAGGGGAAGAGCAGCCACGAACAGGGGCTGGATCTCTTCCCTGGCAGAGAGACAGGCCCAGGGGAGCCCGAGAGCCCCGAACAAGCGGTGCGCTGTTCGGTAAACGAGGATCTGCTTCAGGCCAAAGGCAAGAGGCAAAAGGCAAAGCAAAACATCTCGCCAAGCGCGCCCCGGTGCATGCCCGTGGAGGGCTGTGCTGCGGGGCTTGCGGTGCTGCTTTCTGCTGACTCACGCTCTCCGAACCCCGCACGAAGGCACAGGGTGCCCCGTGCCAAGGGTGACCTTGTGCTCGGACAACCTCCATCCCGGAGGAAGGGGAAGGAAGCCGAGGAGCGATCAATCCCCCAAACCACAGCCCGGGGGGAGATGGAGGGAGTGACATTCAGCTGAGCCAGAATTAGCAGCAGATCTGTGGAGGGACCCCATTTCCACCCTATTAATAATTCATCCCAGCTCTGCCTTTACCTGCTCATAAACAGCAAACAGCTTGTTAGCGAGGATGGTTTTCTCCCCTTTTGCTGTCTCTGCCCTAATAAGAGCCCCTTGCAGATGGCTGGGGGGAGGGAGGCAGTAAGGGAAGGACACACGAGTGAACAAACCACCCCACCAGCCCACCCCGAGCTTCCCACCCCATCCCTGCAAGTCTCCCTGACCCAGAGCCCGCTGCCTCCCAGCCGGAGCTGCCCTTCCCCTGCAGAGACTAAGCCGCAAAATCACTCCTCACTGAAGCCCAGGTGCCCTGCCAGAACCTCCCTACACAGGGCCATTTACAACCCCTCTTTGGAGGGTTACCACGAGGAGGAGAGCGGTGCCCACAGGGTGTGCGGGCAGGGGGTTGCTGGAGCATCCCGAGCACCTGAGCAGCTCTCGGGCAGCAGCCACACAGGCAGCCCCTGGGAAAACTGTGTCTTCCGCCATATGAGACAGCTTCTGGACTATCTAAAAATATATAGAGCTTGACCAAAGTGGTATTAAAAAAGAAAAATAAATGTAGAAGAAGACATAGCATCTTGAAGAAAGCCATTAAGATTTCATTATGAAAAGGTGCACTTTGCCATCAGAGCACCACTGACATCTCCACAACCCGACCGACACGGCAGTGCTGGCCCCGTCGGGGACCCCTCCCCACACACCGACAGGCATCCCGAAACAGCACAGAGCCACCCCTGACACATCTGCTGGGTCTGAGCCCCAGCTGTGCTGCGGGGAAACCCTGTCTGGGCACCAGGGGACGGGTCAGTAGCGCAAGAGGAGCAGATGCTGAGCAGGCAGCCCCACACATCCCCCCACGGCTCCCCGCATCCCCCCACATCCCCAGTGGCATCGGGCAAGGAGGGCACCAACCTTCCCCTTGGCTGGGGGGGGTGGCTGGTGCAGGGCTGTTTGGCTTGAGAGGGGCCTTGTATTTCTCCTCAATTACCTCCGTGCTCCCAGCCAACCCTGCCAGTGAGTTGTGCCACTTGCCAGCTGTTGGAAATAATCGCTGTAAATTAATTACGCTTGTTTCACCCCTCTGATCCCTCCCAGCCCATGAATAGAGTGAAAATTAATTGTCAGAGAGTATTTCTAGTTCTCTGGGAGTCCCATCCTGGCCACTGGCAGGGTATGGTTTATGCCCTGAAGCATGAGATTTAATTACCCACAAATGTTATTTTTGATCATAAAACCACCTTGTCTTTTCATAAATCCAGATAGAGCAGTTGAACCCTCAGGTCAGAAGCAGCAAGAGTGAAAATACCCCATAATGATGTTAGGACAAGCCTGTGTCCTCTCCTGGGTAAATGCAGTTCTGCTTGGGAAAGAGCATCATGTCCCAGAACAATTACTGGAAGAAAACCCAAGGAAGTTTCCCAGGCACCCGTCGCTCAGGGTGGCCCTCCTCAAAAATGTGTGTTGTAGAAAATAGATTTAACTCTGTATCAGTGGGGAGGACAAAGGTGGTTGTCACCAGACCTGGGTCGGGGACGGCATCTTCCCCACTTGGCGCATTATTTCCCGGTGCTAAATCGTGGTGCTGACAGGCACCGGAGCGAGCCTGCAGCCTGGCCAGGATGAGGACAGGGACAGATCCCTGGGAAGCCCCGGCAGAGCCAGGGAAGCTGGAGCAGGGGATGGAGGTGAAGCAAAGCCCCGCAACTCAATCCCACCGTGAATCAAGGGAATTTGGCTGAGCATAAAGCAGCAGGAAAGCAAATGCACCGGGACAGTTGTTTCAGCTTTATCCTGCAACCCAGTGAGCAAATGGATCTCTCTTCAGTCCTTCCCTGGCAGGCAGGTTGCTGAGGGAAGGGGAGGCTGCCGGGCACACACGGTGGCACCGGTCCCCGACATGGACATTGGTGGGGCCGGAGGGCTCAGGTGCACACAAGGATTTTGGTGATGCAGTTGTTTGCAGGATCTGAAAGAAATTTGATGGCAACTTAAGGACTTCGCTGCCATGTGAGGCAATGCAGGGACTTTGTGAGCCCCATCAGCTAATCTGTCCATGGGAAACCAAAGGCAGCATCATAGGTGCCCTGGGAGAAGCAGAAGGGCCTTGGGATGCACCCAAGAGCACCTTAAGCATCACAGCTGGACGAGGTGGGTGCTGAGGAGGGGATTGTCCCCTCCTGTGTGGGGGTGGAGGTTCAGACTGAGGTTTCGCTGGCCACAAACCCTCCTGAGAAGGAGGGAAGGACATTTCTGTGCCATCGCCCACCCCACTGAAATCAATCCAGCATCGCTCGACTCGCGGGCCAGCAAAACCCTGAATTATTGTGCCACTCGGAAAAACTGGATGAAAACCTATAGCTGAAAGGGGCAGCACCATCCAAACCCTCCTCATCCACAGCCCCCCCACCCCCGCCGCGGTGGCAGGTGCCGGCTGCTGCTAATGGCCCCACGAGGGACAGCCTTCAGTGGCACCAGATCTTCTCCTCTCTGCTCCAGGAGCCTGGTCACTAAGCAGATCACTCATTTCAGAGTCTGCAGGAAGCTCCTCCTCATGTTGAGAGCCAGACCTGGCTCTTCAGGTGCTTTAGGCCGTGGAGGGGGCGATGAAACAGCTCCTGGTCCCAACCATCAGCAGCACAGGGGAGCCTGGAGATACCCAAAGTCTGAGAGCTCTCTGGTTGGGTTTGAGAGGGGGAAAGAAACACTACAGAAGGAAAGACCCAAGAGAAACCCACCAACAGGATAGATCTTTGTGCCAAAGAAATGCAATTAACTTTTTTCCTCTTTGATAAAAATCTTCCCATAAAAAAAAATAAAATCAAGGGGTACCCCACTACCCCCAGCTAAAAAAATACAAATTTTGGATTTCCAAAACTAGTCCAAGTTGATGAGACCTTGTCATTACTCTTATTAGGAGACTGCAATTAGAAACTAGTTGGTCTCAGGGTGACCTAGGGTTAGCAGAGACCTTGGCTTAAACAACACAATTCCAGCAGGCAGGAGAGACCCCTGAAAGCAAAGCAACAGCGGGGGCGTCCCCTGGGCCAAGGCACCATTGAACAAATCACACCAGGTTATGAGCGCTGTGAGGAGCATCCTTGCCTGAGCAGTACAAACCTTCACATCACCTGCTGATTTTTCCATGCTGAAATCTTGCAGGGCTTTTTTTCCCCTTTAATATGATCATTATTTTTATTATTTTTCTTCACTGTGCAGCTAGTGGCTGCGCTTGCTTTCCAGCTTCCCTTTGGCATGGACATCTCCTAAAAGCTGCAGTTCTGTTTTTGCGCAGCTTTCACCATTCACAACAGATGTATAGTTTGTTTAAAAAATTCAACAGCTTAATGATTAATCAAGTAATTTCACCTACAAAAATATATAATTTTATGCTACGAGGCTTAAAAATGGCATCATTTGCCAGGAAAAAAAAAAGCAAAACAACTTTGTGCGCTCATTAAGAGCCCTAGAAACCAGCTGGGCTCTGTAAAACCAGGGCCCTTTATTGTGGCTGTTTTCCCCCCATTTTCCCCCCTCCCCAGCAACGTGGAAACAGCTTTGCTGCAGCATCCTGGATTTCTATCATCACACCTTGCTAGACCAATATCTTGTTTCCTAAGAAATCCTCCTGACGAGCAAGTCCCCGCTGTCACCTTCAGGAAGCCCCTTCTGCAGCATTTCTGCCCAGGCACCGAGGGGGCAGGACCCAGGGGCTGGCACTGCAGTCACCGGGACCAGGACATACGTCCACCTCGAGCATGGACCCGTGTGAACCTCATGAGGTTCAACAACGCCAAGTGCAAGGTCCTGCACCTGAGCTGGGGCAATCCCTGCTATGAACACAGCCTGGGGGTGAAGGAGTGAGAGCAGCCCTGAGAAGAGGGGCTTGGGGGTGGATGAAGAGCTGGACATCAGCCGGGAACATGTGCTGGCAGCCCAGAAAGCCAACGGTACCCTGGGCTGCATCACCAGCAGCGTGGCCAGCAGAGCGAGGGGGGTGATCCTCCCCCTCTGTTCTGCTCTGGTGAGACCCCCCTCTGCAGCGCAGCATCCAGCTTTAGGGTCCTCAGCACAGGGTAGACACCAGCGTGTTGGAGCAGATCCAGAGGAGGCCACAGAAATGATCGGGGGGGGGGCGGCGGGGGGACTGGAACACCCTCCCCCTGCTGTGGGGAGGGACTGAGAGGGTTGGGGTTGTTCAGCCTGGGGAAGAGAAAGCTCTGGGGCGACCTTACAGCACTTAAAAGGGGGCTTGTTGGAAAGATGGGGACAGACAGTTGAGTACAGCCTGTTGCGATAGGGGCAATGGTTTTAAACTAAAAGAGGGTAGATTCAGATTTGGTAGAAGGAAGAAAATCTTTACCATGAAGTGAAACCCTGGTACAGGTTGCCCAGAGAGGTGGTAGATGCCCCATCCCTGGAAACATTCAAGGTCAGGCTGGACGGGGCTCCGAGCAGCCTGATCCAGTGGAAGGTGTCCCTGCTCGCTGCAGGGGACTGGACTGGGTGACTTCTAAATGTCCCTTCCAAGCCAAACCACTCTATGTTTTGCCCCGTGGAGGCACAATCTTGCTACGATGCCATTTGTGAGGACAAGTTGTCTTTAACGAGGCTCTGGCGATTTGTCCCTGGGGATTTGCCCCTTGGGGCTGTGCCGGGGCTAAGCAAGGTTACAGTGCTCTTAGGTGCACCCTCAAGAAATGAGCAGCCAGAAGAGCATGCTGAAGAGCCAGAAACCTGCAACATCTAGTTGCTGTGAGGACACTCACGACTGATTTAATAGCGTGAGACTCAAAGTGAACTGGTTTATTTTAAGCTCACCGAGACCAAGTTTGCCTGGCTAATGCATTCTGACTTTTAGATTGAAGACGTAAATATCTTGAGACTTTGGACAGATTCTTTGGAGGACGCACGGCTTGGAGGAGGAAACCAGATTCAAAAATAATACCTGGAATTATTCCAAGAGCACTATAACTGATCTTACCAGGACCAACGGAGCAGCCAAAGTATGGCCATCTGTTTCCGCTCCCCCCTGCCCTCCTGGCTGACTTCAAACCACCCCACCAGCAGAAAATGCCTTGAGCATCCCGTGGAGGAAGGACAATTCAATAAACCTAAAACCAAAAAGGAACACTTCATTTTAGCAGAGGAAGCCGTAGTGATGTGACTCACTTTGGTGGCTTTTGAGGCTCTTCCCCACCTTTCAGCACTGTCACTTAGAGGTTATTTTTGTGTTTGTCCTGTTACAACCACGCAGCTCTCGAGGTGTGTGCCGCTCCGGAGCACCAGGGTGGTTAAAGACATCTTTGGGCTTGCTGCCTGCTGAGCTGAGCACGCTTACAGGTTGGGATGCATAGAAGCCATCAGGGATCGTGCATCTCCGTTCCCTGATCTCTGGGAAGAGCATATGGCAGACAGGCAGAGTCCTGGCTCCGCTCCCCGGTGCTCCTGCCCCACCAGGGCCCCTGCCAGGGATATGCCTGGCCAGCCCTGTCCCTCCAGACAGGGCACTGGGGGGCGGATCATGTTTGTCAGACCCAGTTGCTTCCTTCACTGCCCCTGGGAAGCCTGTCCCACCGCCCACCCTGGTCACCCTTCACTGCTCTGGGTAAATGCTTTCTTATTGTAGTTTGGTCACAGAGTAACCTTGTGTAACTTGGCCACTGCTTAAGGAAGTCTCCAAAGAAAGCCTTAACAGGAGCATTATCCATAAGACCCAAAGGTGAAGCTGGCCACTGTGGCCCGCAAATACTCAGTGGAGATTCATCTCACACCAGCTCAAGGGCTTTGGCCGCCTCGATGGCTGCCGCACGCAGGCAAGGAAGCCACATGGCAAGAGCACTCTTGCCAGGACAGTTCTGTTCACGCAGACTGCTGCTCACACAGAGCCATGCCGAGCAGCAGGGCTCCCCAGGGGTTTACTGGGGAGCTTTCTGCTGCCATCTCAAGCCCACTGCCCACCTAAGCCCCCCAAAACGCTGCACTGCGGCACCCTTCTTCAGACAAGAGGTGAAAACGGACCTCCGGGATGGTCTTTTTGGGAGCATCCTATTAAGCCATCTGTATGACCACATTGGCAGTGAGACCATACTGCAACGCAATATGTTGCCTCAGCACAAGAAGCACACTCAGAGCCCCCAGCACTTCAGCTGATGGGGATTTTTCTTCCTTTTCCATCAGCCACCACTGTAAAGCTGTGCTAAGAGGCAGCTACATCCCCCAGCAGGAAGCTGTGTCTCATTAGCAGAGGTAAACAATTCCTCTGAACGTGACGAGTCAGGAGAGCATATTAAATATGTCAGTGTCTTAGGGGTTTTTTAATCCCTGCTCCGGAACAGCGTGCCTCAGCAGGAGAGTACCCCCCCAGCACGGCTCAGCCCCAGCACACCCCAGCTGGCATCTTCCTTTGCTCAAGGCATCTCCCCGCCTTTGGGAGGGCAGTAGGGTGCACCTGGGCAGGTGCCCTCAACATCAACCACCTGAGCAAGCCTCAGCACTCCATTTATTTCCCTTGCTCAACTGGCACAGCTGCAAACAAGTGGAAAAAACCCCCAACTATCCAGCCATTTGCTTTTAAAACATCCGTTCAGCATCCTCCCTGCTTTGGGGCTGGGCAGCGCGCCGGAGCTCAGTGGCTCCGGTTGCAGCCCTTCCTCCCAGCGCACACGGAGATGGCAAAAACCACACGTTGCTCAAGTTAAGGCTGTAACAAGAGGAGCAAATCCCAGCACGGCACTGGTGGCTTTACCGGCAGGCAGTGTGTCCGAGAGCAAGACAATGCTGAAAATAGTATGAGTTTTGCCTTGTTTTATCAACTGGCTTCTGCTGCTTTCCCTGGCAGCCACATGCACGCACGCACACACACCCCCAGTGCATGCTTTATTTACAGGAGTCCCCTTTTCTTCCCCAAGGATGCTGCTGCATCCCCTGCAAAGGGGTCTGATGCTCACATACAGATCAGCTGCTCGCTATTTCGTTTTATCCCCGCTGCTGGCGGAGCAGCCTCCTGCCTTATTTACAGCGTGCTACTCACGCGGCTCAGGAGACAGAATTATTTATGTGCTCCTGAGCTTTTCTAGGCTCCTCGGTGCTGTGGCCTCTGCTCCCTGGGCGCATAATTGTGCACATTCAGTGCCTGTCTCGGAGCAGCAGGGAGGCACCAACGGCCCATTTTACAGACACAGAGTGAAGAAGCTCCAAGTAGTTCCCAAGGCTTTTTGCTGTCCAGCCAAAGATGGCAAAGCCCAGATTTTCCACAGGGCCTCATGTTACACAGCAGTTTCCGTGCTCAAAGCCCAGTCCCACTTTGTACCAAAGAGCACCCATTTGTACAAGCCAGATCCTCTCCTCTGCTTTGCTCACGGTATACACAGGGCACCCTAAAAGCAGGTACAAGCACTGACACTCCAACAGTTTCCCAGGCCAAAACAGGCCCATGGCACAGGATCCGTCCCCAGTGCCACGGACACAGGAGCAGCCTCTTCCCACGCTTCCCTGCACTTGCAGTGGGGCTCTCCCAGCCCTGGGATGCAACCAGGCTGTGCAGACCCCAGCCCTGCACCTCACTTGTTTTGAGCCCCCAGGTACCAGCATCGGCTCCCTGTGACAGGGGACCAGCAGCCCCCCGCACCCTGGTGCTGCAGGAGGTCCCCAGGGCCGGGCAGGAGCGCGCTGCCCCCCATGCACAGCACCTTCCCACAGGCTCCCCACCACACACAAAGCATTCGCAAACCAAACCACGAAACCTGGCTCTGCCTTACCTTACAAGTCCGCTGTGCTCAGGAGGGCCAGACCTCACACCCAGCAGGATCCTCACCTCCAGCCATCAGCTCTGAGCAGCTCCAGCTGCTTTATCACCTCCTCCTCCTCTGCCAGGTGCCTTTGCCTCCCTTACGAGGGTCCCACTGCAGCAGAGCCCACTTGTCTTACCAGTCCTTCTCCCTCCCTGATCCTCTGGATTTTGAGTCCAAGAGGGAGGCAGAGTGACAGCAGAGATGCTTCATGTGCAAAAACAGATTTGCAGTGTGTTGCAGAGGTTTTTTTGCAGACAGTACCCATTATAACGCAGCCAGCCCCACATCAACCCCAAGGCAGGTCTGACCCACATGCTCACGGAGGCAGGGACTGCAGGGCAAGTAACAATGGGCTTTAACACACATCTGGATGAGCAATAGACCCATGTGGCACAGCTAACCCTGATGCCCACCTCCAAAACTTCAACATTTGGTGTGTGACCTTGATGATATTTCCTTAGTGCAGTTCAGCACAGGTGGATGCCTGCCTGTGTCCCTGCAAAACATGCAGGCTTGGCCATGCTTTGTCATTTGTGGGCAAAATGGGACAGCTGGACCTTTTCCCTCATTGCCTAGGCCTGCAGGTGACAAGTGACATAGCACTGGATGTTGTGGCCTGGATGGGATGAGCCATCCTTCCCACCATCATCCCCATGGGTGGATGAGGACCAGTGCACCTCCTGCCTGAAGCTGGGGAAGGCAGCATGGCTTGGGAAGCACCTGTCCCCGCAGGCAGCAGGGCTGCCAGGCACAGCTACCTAATTCAGTTTCTGCAAAGACATTACCTGACGTTCCCTTCTATTTGCCACGGGCTAAGGGTGCCTGGACAAGCAGCAAGCGGCAGGGGGGGTGGGGGTGGGGGGGTGGTTAGGCTGCAGGAGTCCCAGATCCCTTCTGGGTGCTGGCGGGTGAGCACGGAGACACCCCGTTCCCTTCCCGAGCCCCTGTCAGCTCAGCCCCCGGTCAGTGTGGGTAGGCTGAGCAGTGGCCATCTCACCGGACTGAGCGGGTGCATCCTGAGCGTACCCGCTCTGCGTGGCCCCAAGGCCAGGATGCTGTCCTGGGAACAGCAGAGACACAGGGAGCACAACTCTCTGCTCGCTTTGGTACAGGCCAGTCCTGTCCCTGCTCGGAGCTGGGAAATTGGGTTTCCCTCCTCTAGCCCTGCTCAGAGGTACTGGAGAGACAGTGTGTCCCCAGGCCATTTGGCATCAGGAGCCACGAGAGGCATGGATGTGCTCTGGGGATTTTAGCCATTTGGTTCTTGCAAGGGAGAGGGGAGAATGCAGCTTTCCGTAGGCTTGTAACGTGTCCAAACTTGAGCGGAGTTCTCCAAGACCGTCTCAGGGAAAGCGCTTTCTATGAAAATTGCCCCCATGCCAAACTGAAACGCCCTTTCCCAAAGGGCCTTTCAACGGAAAGAGCACGGCCGTTCTTGTAGCAAAGGCAAAGCCACATCTTTCTGTCTGAAATTCATGCTCAGAAACAGCACCATCCAGAGCCAGACCCCTGGCGTACTCCAGTTCAGCACAGCAGTTCATGTTTGATGCAAGCAGCTAAACCCAGGACCCAGTAATGGTGTGAGTTTGGCCGCATGCCTGCGACGCCCATGCGATGC
The DNA here is from genome assembly GCF_023634155.1 of Falco peregrinus. Lineage (NCBI taxonomy): Eukaryota > Metazoa > Chordata > Aves > Falconiformes > Falconidae > Falco > Falco peregrinus. The sequence goes on along the minus strand of NC_073721.1, from coordinate 49,743,805 downwards.
CCAGGTGTTACCTTCTTCTCTTGTGACCGTTGTTGTTGTTCCAGGAGAACCCGTACCTGTGCAGCGATGAGTGCGACGCCTCCAACCCGGACCTGGCCCACCCACCAAAACTCATGTTTGACAGCGAGGACGAAGGGCTGGCCACGTACTGGCAGAGCGTGACGTGGCGCCGGTACCCAGAGCCGCTGCTGGCCAACATCACGCTGTCCTGGAACAAGAGCATCGAGCTGACGGACGACATCGTGATAACCTTCGAGTATGGCCGACCCACCATCATGATGCTGGAGAAGTCACTGGACAATGGGAGGACTTGGCACCCGTACCAGTATTATGCAGATGACTGCATGGAGGCCTTCAGCATGCCAGCACGGAGGGTCCGGGACCTCTCCACCACCAGTGCCAACAGGGTCCTCTGCACGGAGGAGTATTCCCGCTGGGCGGGCTCCAAAAAAGAGAAGACCGTCCGGTTTGAGGTGAGGGACCGCTTTGCCATCTTTGCTGGCCCTGACCTGAAGAACATGGACAACTTGTACACCCGGCTGGAGAGTGCCAAAGGGCTCAAGGACTTCTTCACCGTCACCGACCTGCGGATGAGACTGCTGAGACCGGCCCTGGGGGGCACCTACGTGCAGAGGGAGAACTTGTACAAGTACTTCTATGCTGTCTCCAACATTGAAGTCACCGGCAGGTAACGGCCACTGTATTTCTTTGGGTATCTCTTCTCGGAGGGATGCGAAGAGGGTTACTGCTAGAAAACTAAGCTGTCAGCGCTTCTGTCGACCAATAAGGTTACCCGTGGTTTCCCTCTGAAATCCCCTTTCTCCCCAGGCAGGTTAGTGCTGGTAATAAATCAGATGTGTCCTTGCAGGGAATGGCTGGGGCACCTCCAAGGCCGTGTCTGAGAGCAGGGCTGTGTCCCCCCGAAGCCGGCGTGGGGGAAGCTGGGACACGGCTTTGGGGGGGATGGTGGCGGTCTGCGTTCCCTCTGAGACCCCGTCCCCAGCTGCGCAAACACGGCCAGCCTCTGCCCAGCAATTGCAGGGGCAATGCTAGTGGATCCAGGGGGAGGTGAGGGATGAGGCTCGCCCCGCTGAACTCCGGCTCACGGCCAGTGCCGGCAGGACAGGTCATCCCAAGTCAATCCTGCGTTCCCAGATCAGCCCTGGCTCTGGCAGATGAAGTTTGGGGTGACGGTAAACCCCCCCGACAGATCTGAGGCAGGGGAAGGCAGGAGGGGGGGTTGTTTCTCCTGGGTTTTGTTTTTCATTTCTCTGTACGATGCCATATGTTACGTTATGACATCAGCTGAAAAAGCAAAGTAAGGTGGAAAAATGCCGAGATGGCTAATTTCCCATCCAGCTCGTGGATTCAGCTTGTGTGAGACTTACAGGCAAGAGGGGAAAAATCTTCCCATCACCCACCTCGTGCTAACAAGAATCACCACAGTGACAGAGGAGCTGTTTGTATCGGTTCCAAACTGTTTGCTTCTGAGACTTGCAAGCAGAAATGTTTTGCAGGTGCCACCGAGGCTGGCTTTGAATGGGCTCCAAGGGGAAGGAAGATGCAGCGTGGGGTGGGAGAGCCGTGGGGGCAGGCAGGAGGCGGCGGTGCCGGCAGCAGCAGGCAGAGGGGCTAGGGCTCTCCCACCGGGTGGGCATGAGCCACCGTGGCTCTCAGCTGGGCTGGCAGCACATCAGGGTGCCCACCATTGGGACTGTTCAGGGAAGAGCCCTGGGGAGCTCAGGCACACAGGCAGAGGTGTGGGAGAGCACCTCCACACCCATCTGCAAGCGCCCAGGTCTCGGTGCAATGTGCTTCTGCATGAATGTGTGCGGAGAGACATGTTACATCTGCCCGTAAGAAGTATTGCCGGGGTACTAAATACCCACTGTCCTCAAACGGCTCGGGATGGGGTGAAATAGCAAAGTGAAGAGGGTGGAAGGGAGGGAAAGCTGGCAAAGGCGAGGGAAAAGGCAGGCACATTGCCTTCCCCTCCACCCCAACCACAGCCAGTCCTGCCCCTGCTCTGTCTGCCGCAGCCCCACTGCCTGCAGGGACGCTGGACGTTACTGACAGCAGCGGCCACACCACGGGGATCGATTCCCAGCCAGAGCCCCCGCTGACCGGGGCGACTGGCAGGAAGGGCTGGAGCTGGTGTACGAATTTATCCAGGCTGCTTAGGCTCTGTAACGGGGACACAGAGTTTTCAGCTCAGAAAGTGGTAAATTAGGATTAAATGTTGGATGTCGATGCTTCTGCAATGGCCTTTGGCTCCCAGGCATGGAGGTAACCGTGCAGATAACCGAGGACTCGTTACTGCACCTGCAGCAGCTTCAGCATACCTGATGCTTTAAGATACGTGTTAAAATATTCTTGGTTTGTTGTGAATGCCTCCCTCCTCAGAGCCCTTTGCCTTTTCTGCCTGCCTTAGGCAGGATATGTTGCTTCAGGACTTTTGACTTCAGGCTATGCTGGTGGGATCCTCCACAAGCTAGCACCTTGCTGGATGTCAGCTCTCTTCCTCCCCCCACCAGCTTTTGAACTCACTGGCCAAATGTAATACTATTTAATAGCAGCAGAGATTGTTTCAAGAGATAAAATCCCTACAGACTTTGTGAAAAGAGGCAACTAGGGCAAGAGAGGAAAACCTTTTCAAACACCCCTGGGAGGGGGATGGCACAAGCTCTAAGAGACATCTGAGACTCCACCAGCTGCCTGCACCCTAAAGACAGCGCTGGCGAGGGAGGGCTGGGCTGTGGACGGTGGAAGCTGCAATGCTGCTTTTTTGCTGGGGCCAGAATGAGACTGGTTGGGGGTTGTTGGCTAATTGCTGGCGGGCTCACCCCGGAGCTGGCGTGCTGCCGGCGCGGACGCCTGCCCACGGCTGCTGCAGAGCAGCGGCTCCTGCTGTCTCTGCTCCCCTCTTGGCTCTGTTCGCCATGAGCTGCCTGATGCAGCAGGGCCTCCTCCGAGAGGGCTTTTCCCAGCCCAAACTCCAAGCCCCAACTACAGCAAGACCCAGCTGTGCGCTGCTCCGCTCTCCCCGACCAGCCCCGCTTGCTGGGCTGGTCCCTAGAAGAGGGGGAAACTCATCCTGGACAGGGAAGAAGTCGATGCCTGTCCTGCGCTGATTTTTCCAGCTCCGATGGGCACAGGGCAGGGAATGACGACTGGTTGAGGGGCTGCGGATAAGTGGTGTACAAGGCGGAGAAGCTTCATATGAATCGACTCTGCTCCTGTGATCGTTCCAGTCCCAGCAACCGGGTTTTTTCACTGGAAAGCAATCTAATTGCAGCTGTAAGCAAAGCCAGTTACGATGCAGGGACTAAAACCAAATTAAATCTTGTGTATGGCTCAACAAGGGGTGGGTTATTGAGAGAGAGGAGAAATCAATGTGAGCCTGACAGGAGCGCGGCACAGGAAAGGGGGAGGCAGGGCTGGGGATGGATGCACACTGCCTCTTCCGGGATGTGGGAACAACCATGTTCGAGGAAGAGGAGGAAAGTGCCTAGACAAAATGGGTGGGGGGTGTTAGGGATCCACTACAGGGGTCATGGAAATGAGAGGGAAGAGGGTTATGAAGAAATGAGGGCTCAAAGGCAAAAAGCACAGGGGAGCAGGGCTGAGAGCAGCCCCAGGAGGCTGGAGGAGAGGGGCTCAGCTGTGGCATGTGGCACTGCTGGAGCAGTTGTGCTGTCAGAGTGCGTGGCATCGCCTGTGCCCATGTGGCACCAGGATGTTGGCAGGCAGCTGGCAGTGCCCACAGGGCGATGGGAGACATGGCAGCTCATTTACAGTTGATGGTCATGGTCAAGGGAAGAGCAAAAGGCTTTGCCCTCAGAGCAGACCATGAGCCTGGGCGGTTTCTTGTGCCACAGCCTTGGCTGGTGGACTCAGAGAGGTACCTCTGATGCCCTCAGTCCATGTGCTCCTGGGCCCCCATCCAAACATAACCCACCCTTCACCCCTCTGCTTCCCACCAAGGAAAACCCCTCACTGTGATCTCCCAGAGCTTTTGGGAAAAGCAGAAAAAGATGGAGCAAAGGACATGGGGAGAAGAGGAAGGAGTCTGCTGCCTTCTCTCCTCCTGTAGGCCAGATAAACGGGGGCAGTCAAGAATTTGCAAGGATCTCCAAAGCGTCTGGTGAATCCTGAGGGTCACTGCTCCCTTCCTGGGTGTTGGTGCAATGGGCTGGTGCTCCAGGGCCTCCTCTGCCCACTCCATCTGCGTCCTCTCTTTGCTTAACCTCAGCCAGGTCCGTTTCCCCATTTATGGCTGACAGTTTATTTTTACTCTTTCTTCTTGGTGTCTTTTTCTTTTCTTTTTTTTTTTCTTCTTCCATCCTGTCCCTATTGATCCGCAGAGTAACTGGAGATGCGGAAGAGTCAAGACAGGAATAGACACGAGCAAACCCTTGGCCTGTGTGCTTGTGTGTGTGCCAGGCAGGGTGCGGAAGGGAAGCGGAAAGACTTTTCCCCACAGATGTCTATTCACTGCTTCATTTTCTCCTCAGTGCAGCAATGAGCTCGGTCATCTTCTTGGGAATGGGTGAATGAGCTTTTCCTGGCTGCCAGGACTGACGGCCGGCACGAGGAAAGCCGCCGGTTCTTTTTCCATTACACACCACGTCTCTTCGGAGTAATTTTTTCCCCTTCGTAACGTCAGTCACCACAGCGCTCAGCAGGGCAAGCTCCATCATGGAGACATTAATAAGCCATAATTGAAGTTAATGTGCCATGGCCAGGACATGTGGATCCAGTTAGGAGGAATCAGATTGAGCAGAAGTGAATCAATTTTAGGCTGATTATTAAGATTTCTCTCATTCGTTCTCCGTGCCCCAACGTATGCTGTCTGTCCGTCCGTCCGTCTGTCCTGCCAGTGATGAGCAGTCCCTGGAGGAATGCAGGAGGAGGGAGTGTTGCTCATCACCGAGCCGCTCCCTGTAACAGTGCCTCACCTGGGCTTTGCTCAGCCCAAAGGGTCACCAACGAGAAGACAAGGTTTCCAATTTTGTAACAGCATTTCCTTTCCTCCCTCCACCAATTGCTTTTCTGAGGGTTTCCTTGGCTTCTCTTTTGCTTACACCAAAGAACTGAAGGGAGGCCCTTCGTGCTTCCCTGCTTTGATCCCTGCCTTCCCCTTGGGCGGTTCTTGGTGCCCCGCATGGATGCTCTCCGGGAGGCTTTGCTCTCCGCATGACTTGGAGTGGAGAGTTTACACTAGTGGAGCAGAATGAATTTGCCCAGGCCATAATCCTGGTTCCAACAGCCAGGATCAGGCACTCCAGACCTGGAGGATCAAGACCATCCCACAAAGCGCCTTCTCCAATAAACTGAGCTGGTTAATTCTCCGTGGTACCCACAGGCAAGGGATACATTTTTCGAGATTCTTGGTGAGTCTTGGGATTCGGTGATGCTCAATGCTGTATTGGTGTTAAAGATGAAGCTATTCCTGCTCAGCCTGGTGTCTGCCTCCTGCTTCTGTCCTCCAGGCCAGTGCAGCTCAGCACTTCCCCTGTGGTTCTAGCTCAGCTCGAACCAGGGCTGCCAGTGCAATGCTCATCCTGGCTGCTCCCAGGCTGCTTTGCCCTGCTTGGATATTCCTCCTTCTGGCTCTGTTGATGAAGTTGTTGGAGAGCCTCCAGCCTGTCTTGACTTCTCCAAGAAAGCTGTCTCTAAAAGGGAGGAAAGAAGGAGGTTTGGTCCATGGAACAGCCTCTTGTTAAGGGTCTTCGGTTTTGTGTAATGACCAGTGCCCCCACTGAGCATCTTCCCCTGAGGAGCAGGGTGGGACCTGCCGGCTGCACCACTGCTGCTTTGCAGAAGGGGGACAGGCAGTCCCTGTCTGTGGGATCTGTGGGAGCCTGGGCTTCCCCAGCCCCAGTGCTGGAGCATCACCCCCAAAATAGCCACAGGCTCACCCAAACCTCCCCCAAGAACTAGCCCAACACCCCTGCAGACCATGGTCAGCTTCTGCCCACGCTCAGTAGCTTTGGGATGACCAGGAAAACCAGGGTGAGCACTGCCTGTGCCCATCCCCCCTCCTCCCCCCACAGCTCCTGGCAGCCAGACTCCAGGTCCCAGGAGGTAACAGCATCCTCGTGTCAAGGACGGCCGGGTCTGCGCCAACAGTGCACTGTGCTCCTCAGCCCGTCCTCGCCTCTGTGCCGGGCGGCCCCTGAGAGCTGAATTTCCCTGGCATTCCTCCAGGCTGGAATTATAGCTTGAGTTCAAGCAAAATCTTGTTCTTGGTCATATAGTTAAATTAAGTTAATGCGCAGCAACTGTTTGCTTGGCTTTCCTTGAGTCTCATAAAGGTTTTTACTCCCACTGCAGCAAGATGGAGGGAAACTGGCTGAGCAGGAGGGAGGGAGTTAGCGAGAAACCCAGTGAGCTCCTCCTTCCCCCAGACACTCTGACACTTTGTCAATAGCCGGAGACGGATGCCCAAGGTCCTATTACCTGCTCCTGGCTTTGGTTTGTGAAGGTTTTTATTTCCCCTCCGATTTTGTTGCTGAGTTGTGTCCGGCCCTGAGCAGATAATAGAATTTCATCGATAGACTGAGAAGGTGATGTATGTTAAAGCACTTAATATAAACAGACTTCTACAGGAGCCCAAATTCAATTTGGCCAATGAACTCAATTGCAGGCATTATTGCATTCCAGGAGAAAGACCAAGAGCATTTATACATGCTGCTCTGCAAATATTTATGTTCACATATCTGTGTGATGTCCTCTTCACCCTTCCTCCCTTCTGTTGCCCGACCCCCTAATGGGGAAGTTTGGTTTCGTGTTTGCTTTTTAAGACAGTTTTGAATGTAAATAATGTTCCACCAGTCAGCAGGATCTTGACAGCTGGTGAGTGTCAACTTATTTAAAATAAATAGCCTCTCGAATGGGAACAGCCAGCTATCATGCTCTCCACTTTGGCATCTTTTAAATTGTCTCCTCGCTGTAACCCAAACCTCAAATCATTTCGAAGCGCAGCAAGGAGGGTTCCTCCCCGCCAGGAGGACTCATCCATCCCTACCACACAACCAGAAGTGAAAACCCACAAGAAAAAAAAAACACTCACAACATGTCCCTCTGACCTAACCCAGGGCCTTTTTTTTCTTTTCCAGTTTTTGGCTTTTTTTCCAGGCCACTCCCCCTGGTTCAAGCAGAAACAAACAACGTGTTCAAATGTTTTTTCTGCCCCCTTCAGCCCCTGGACCATTGGCTCAGTTACACTCCCAGCCCTGCTCCCAGGATGAATGAGCCACCATCACCTTCTCCAGCCCTTTCAGCCCTGCCCTGGTCACTGGCAATAGCAAACCTCTGCCAGAGCGATATCCCAGCAAGGCAAGTCCTAATATAACTGCTCTCCACAAAGGGATGGTGCTTCTCCCATGGCCCAGCCATTAGAAGCTATTTTTACCTGCTTCCACACGCACAGATGGGCCAGAAACAATCCAAGCTCAGCACCCGTTATGCTTTGCCCAAAAGATTTGCTCCCTGCTTTTGCTGAGCTGCCAAAACAGTTGCAAAAGAGCAGGTAAAAAGTGGGTAAGTCATGGCCAGGCAGCTGCTGGAGCATGCTGTGAGCAACGGCTGGGGATGACAATAGAGATGGATAAGAGTTATTCATGTTTCCCCGAGAGCTGAGATCAGTTGAAACATCGTTCTCCTCGGGGACAGAGAGGAAAGAGCTCCCTTCAAACACATGGTCCCATGAGACTCATTAAAGGCTCATCAATTACAGTGAGAGCAAACAATTCAGGGGGAAGCTATCATAAGCCTTACTTTGGATGGCAGTCATTAGCAGCTCTCTGCTGCGCTGCCTCTCCCAAAGCCAGCTCGGGCGAGCAGAAAAGGAGCAGGGGGGCAAAGCCAAGCTGGTGGAGGGGGGAAAGCAGGAGCCCGATGGCCCGGGAGCCAGCAGGAGGGCACCAGGTCTCCACAGCATCCCTGGAGCCGTGTGGTAGCATCCTCCAGGGTGGAGGTGAGGGCGCAGGCTGGACTGGAAGGAAACTGGGCAGGGAGGTGGTGGCCCACTGGAGCAGGCTTCTATTCTCCCACATCCCTGCCCAGGCTTTTTTAAGGAGCTCAGGGCAAGGCAGGATTGGCCCACAGTGGGAACTGGTGCATGGGGATGGAACAGCTCTCCAGGTCTCCACCCAGCGAGTGGTTCTTCCAGCCCTACTCAGCACCACAGCAGGGTCCTGGCAAGATGCCTGGGGTGGTGCCAGCGCCCCAAAGCTGGCTCATCCCCACAGGGAAGGAGAAGGATAAAGAGATGCTCTTTGATTTTTCTCTGCGTTACTTCCCAGCTCTGCAAGTGGGGTTACAAACAGAAAAGAGGTTGTAAAATCTGTAAGAATCCTTGGAAGGAAAGTAAAGGGCTGGGGGTGGCTTTTTAAAATTATTTCAGAAGTCATTAGCAATGAAAGCTCAGAGACAGGGGCTGCTTTCCCATTCCCAACCTGGCTTCTGCAGGTTTGCGGCACTCACCCCTGCCTTCACCCCCTTCCTAAGCCTGTGCACGGGCATCTCCTTCCCTCACATGCCAGCCTGGCACCAGATGCCTCTCCAACCGCTCGCTGCTGTGACCTCCAGGATGCTGACTTGGAGAAATGCAGAGATGGCAAACTGTTCTTTATGGCTGTAAAAAAAAAAAAGAGAGAGAGAGAGAGAGACAGAGAAAGAAAAGGACATTTTCCTGTAAACTTTCCCTGGCGCTCCAAGCTCCATGATGTTCCCTGGTGGAGACATTGGCAGCATCAGACCACACTGCACCACTCTGAGGAAAGGCAGCAGCTGAACGACCTGCACTAAAATAAACTCATAAATATCCTGTCGTGCAAACTGTAACGTCTTGGGCCACACAGCACTCCAGCTACTTTTGCTGGGAACAGTGTCAGCCAGTTTCTGTTTAATGCAAAATACACTTGTGTCACCTGCTAACAGCCCAGCACAGGACTTGGGTGCCCCCGGGCCATGGAGGGTGCCTGTGGGTGCTGCAGCTCCCACTGGGTGTGCACTGGGGCTGCTCTCCTCCGGGCTGTGCCCCACCACGGCTGCATCCGACGTGGGCTCTGAATGCTCACCGAGAAACAGCACCGTCACTGCTAGCTTCGACCCATGAGCTCCAGAGGAGAAACACTCCCAGCTCTTCAGATCTCCTGCAGAGCCAAAGAAACCATTTTGCAATGAGCATTTTGCTGGAGCAGCCTGGGACTGGAGCAGGGCCATTGCTGCCTTCTGCAGGACACAGCGCAGGTGTCTGCCCCATGCTGCTATTTAAGCTTTATTGCTAAGTAGCTCCTAACCTTTCCCTTCAGCCTCCCTTCCCTGCCATGGCTGGCCGCCCGAGGAAGATGAGCAGAGGCAAACAGGACTAGCAGCTCCCACCCAGGGGACCGGGTTAATGCCATTTACTCCACCAGCTGGATCTTGGCTGGGGAAAGACGTTGTGCACGTTCTAGCGCATGTCCTTGGGCTACAGGCCCAGAGGAGGAGGCAGAGAAGCCTCAAGAAGGAGTTGAAAGCCCAGGTGCACAAACCTTCACACAAAATGGGGCTGGCTGAAGGCGCTCAGCTGTTTGCCATTAAGTAATGCAGCCTGATTGATTGGGCTGGAAAGTGCTGGGTGGCGGGGTCAGCTTGCTGGGGTTACAGTTCTCTGCTTAGATTGATGATCCTCAAAGGTCGAGTTCAGAATGCAATTCCCTGGCAAAATGGATCCTTTGGATAACAAAACTTTTGCACAGCATCCAAGGGCCGAGCAGTAAGAAATATGTGACCTGGGCACAGGCAGGTGGGGTGACTGGCTGCCTCTGCTTTCTCTTTATTCAGTTTTCCTGTTTACACCCATTAGGAAGTGAGGGTCTTCTCTGGGAAGAGCAGTGCTCCATCACCCCTGCACTCAGTGGCTGGGGGACGCCCCTGAGCCCCCACCCCATCCCACTGGCAGGTGCCTTTGCAGGGGCAGGAGGGGGCTGGGGGCTGTCCTGCGGGCTGGTACCCAGCTCCCAGCCCTCAGCAGCCAGCGAGCAGCGTGTGTGTATGACAGCACTCCTGACTGCCTCCTGCACACACCCTGCCTCGCTCTCCTGGCAGCGAGAAGGCTGGGGCTTGCTGCTCGGTGGCGGCAGCTTTGTAGCTGGAGCCAAATTAATGGCAAATGAGTTCCCCCTCCTGCAAGGCAGCAGCCAGCAGAAGCCCTCTGCAACACTGCTTGGCCCTCAGCAGGGCATACCAGGAGTAGGGACGTGCTACAGGTAGAAGGGGGTGATGGGGACCAGGAGGTGGTCACCCAGGGCTGATGTCCCCATTGCAAGACTAGCAGGTTTAAGGCCAGGAGCCAAGCGCTACCCTCCATGCCAACCCAGACTTCAGAGGAAGCAAGGGGGATGCCGTGCCCTGCCTTCCTTGTACCCCTCCCCTGAGGCTCCTAAACTCCCCCCAAGCTGGGTTTTAAGGCTGCGCCCTGGAGCTGGCTCCCATCCCCTTGTTCCCACCAGTGGGAGGCGGGAGGAGAGCTGCAGCCCCCAGAAGCTGTTGCTCTGATTCAGGCTGCACCCAGGGCAGTAGCAGTGAGGCTTTGACCTGCTTTAACCCGATATCTTGCTCGCTTTCTTCTCATCTGCTCGTTCTGAAGCGAGTGAAGGAGGCCGTGCTGTGTGGACACTGAATAATTCAGAGTCAGGCTCCACAGCACCCCAGAGCTGGGCATCGCCTCTGCCAAAGGGCTGGGATGGCTCAGCCAAAATCCTTCCTCATCAGAGGCAGAGGGGACATGGAGCAGCTGAAATAGAGCATCCCTCCTGTGTAGGTACCAACCAAAGCTGCTTCCTTCACCTGGACACTGGGATTCGTGGCTTGCTCCCAGAGCACTAATGCTCAGAGGCTGTTAGTGCTTTCAGCCGTGACGCGGCATCTCCAGCTCTCGCTAACACACAGATTCAAGTGGAGCATGCTGAGTGTGTCTGCTGCTGCTCCGTGGACCACATTTTCTTCTTTCCTCCCTTTTTGAGACAGCAATATTTCCTCCTCTGCTTGGTCAGAGGCAGGGTTGTAAGATGGGGAGAGAAACTGTTCATCCAGCTTACGCTTAGCCTCTGAGCAGGTTTGCTAGAATTAAGGACAGGGAGGGGAGGGGGAGAAAGAAAAACAAAATCATACATGAAGGCAGCTCATCCAGCCATGCGTGAGGAGGAGGAGGCAACGGCAGCCTCAGTGGGTCAGGCAGGCGGCTGGGGAGCATCTCTGGGGGCTCCAGGGGAGAGGGGGAGAGGCACCCAGAGCTGGTGGGCATGCATGGCGCTGGCGGCCAGGAAAGACCCAGCTCACGGCTCCCAGCCTAATCCAGGTTGTTTATCCCCATGCAGATAGAGCACCAGAAGCAGCGGGCCACGTTTCCTCATCTCTGCAAGCAGTTCGTTCCCCTCAGCTCTGCATCTCATGTACAATTAGCCCTGTAGAACGAAGCGCTGCCCATCAGACCTCTACTGGGTCACATAAGGCGCCGCTTCACTGTTCTCTAATGGCTCTGCTTCTGAGGGCGTAAATTATTGCACAAAGCAATGAAAAACCAGTGGGCTGTGTTTGGGATACAGTGTCTGGAATTAAATGAGAGGGTTTGGTCCCCAAAGTCTCCATCTGATGGCCTGAGCTGGGGCCCAGGAGTTACCAGAGCCACGTCTGAGTTATGGGCTCAGCCTCTGCGCGAGTCACCTCCAGAGCCTGAGCAACAGGAATTACTGTGCATGGAGATAATTATTCCCTGCGTACTGCACTACAGCTCATTAAAAGTTTGTTAATGTTTTCAAATTGCTGAATCGTGGTTTTCGTCGTCATCTTCTCTGATGAGGCAGGGATGGAAAGGCAGATTCTGATGGCGCCTTGTTCGCGGTGTTATTTTGGTGGCAGCAGGCTGGGGCTGCGCTGCACGTAAGGAAAAGGGTTTGTGTTGTGCAACTTCACACCACAGGAGAAAACGCTCTTGACTTTAGCACGCTGCCCAGGGTCAAGGGGCTGAGCCCCACCAGCATTAGCCATGCTCCTCCAGCTACAGCCCGAAGCTCTCCTCTCTGCCTCCAGGTAAAAGCCTCCCTCTGAGCTACTCACCCAGATTTCCGTACCCGCCTGAAACGTGCGTGGCTCCTTCCTGGAGTCTCAGCTGGAAATGCTGACTTACCATTAAACGGTCTGTGCTACCACAGTTGGACGGTGGGAGTAAAATATCTCTCATCTTGGAATAGAGACTGCAGATCCACCTCGGGCGAGGAAGTGGAAATCGTAACCCCAGCACCAGATACTTGGGGAAAACAGCTGAGTTCAGTGAAAAAGCCCTGCAGAAGGACCAGGAAAGGGGTAACCAGCCCAGCCTCGCCGCTACATCGTCACGCACATGGACGGCGCTGTACCAGGGGCACGGAGGAGCAGCCGTAATACCTGACAGCTCTCCTGTCTTCCTCTTCCAGGTGTAAATGCAACCTCCACGCTAACCTGTGCACCTTCAAAGAGGGCAGCCTCCAGTGCGAGTGCGAGCACAACACCACGGGGCAGGACTGCGGCAAGTGCAAGAAGAACTTTCGCTCCAGGTCTTGGCGAGCAGGATCCTACCTGCCTCTCCCCAACGGGTCCCCCAACGCATGTAAGTAACCTGCAGCGAGCCAGCCCGGGGCGCACCCCCACCCTGGGCTGCACAACACCTACAGATGGGGGCGGATTCTCATCTTGTTCGTCTCCGCTCGAAGCAGTGCAGGATGCTCCGCTCCCGAGAGGGAAGCGGGTATTTACCCCTGTCTCGGTACACAGAGAAATAAGAGAGGCTCTGGGTGGACGCGGAGGCGATTTGACTGGTAGATGAGTGCTGGGTCCTAGTGATGATGGCCTTGGGCCAGGATATAGGTCCATGGCTTTGTGTCAGTGCAAATTACTGTCCTTTGAAGATGTTATTTAGCCACGGTAGACCACGGGCTGTCAAGTAGTCCATGGGCTCAGTGCTGGCACTGCTCAGCTGCAGGAGTGCAGGTTGCTTTCTGGATGGCTTTCTGGATCCTGTTCTGCGTCTGTCAGTATTTCAGGCAAGCGCTGCAAGCTGCGGTCCCTCTGCGCAGCTCCAGTCTCATCCAATTGCCTGCTGGAGCAAGGCACTGACAGAAGCAAAGGTGCACAGATGAGATGAAGGATGCGTAACCACCATCGTTTGAGCAGGGGAATTAGGGCAGGAAACATCACAGATGGGCCGGTTTCTCCTGGGTTTCTGTCCAGTCCACATTAGCAGACTTGTTTAAATGTCACAGAGCCACAGTAGCCACTCCAGCCTTTCAAGCAGCAGCTTTGAGCATTACCAAAGAGAATCTTTTCCCTCCCTCCCCAAAAATTTTTTGAAAGATTTATGTGCTTTAAGATGATCAAAGCTGAAATTCAGGCTCCGAAGGCCGTGATGGGAATGTTTTGTGTGTGCCAGGGCTGGTAGACGAGCAGGTTCTTTGAAAGGGAACGAGCTTGTCAGCTCCCACCAAGTGGCTGCATTGCTTCAAAGGAGCCTGGGAGAGTTTCTGGTGTTGACAGGCACAGACATGCTGTTCTCTCTCTTTCCCTCCCCTCTATTCCTTGTGTCTTTTCCTATTTCTCTTTCTCCTCTGCTTTTTCCTCTCCCATTCATCTCTCTTCCAATCTGTCATTCAGTCTTCTCCCCCTCTCTGTGGCTTCCCCCTCCCCTTCATCGATATCCTCTTCCTGTCCAACAGCGGCAGTTCTCTGAAGCCCCCTCCTCTCAGTGGTCCAGCCTCTACCATCATTGGTCCTGTGCTTTATGTTCATGCAAAGCTGAGCCTTCCCGTCATTCACCCACTTGTTACAGTAGGGAGGACCGTGGCCGTTAGCCTCCTGGGTGCCAGAAGCTGGTCCTTGGGTGATCTTCAGCTGGCGGGTTTGAAGCCAGGGGCTTTGCAGCATCCCATTGAGCCAGTGCTGCGGTAGGAAGGGTGTTCAGCCCTTCTGTTCACCGAAAACTGTCCCAGATGCAACACCTGGCTCAGACCCTACAGCTTGTGCTTTGCCCAGTGAACCTCGGAAGATATGCTTGTCCTTTGACAGTGGGTCAGGGAAATGGTTAATGGAAAAACCCATCAGCAAGGACCACACTGGTTTTTCTTTCCCAGGTGAAAGGCTTGAGATGCCAAGACCCCAGACAGCGCTGTCTGGCTGCCTCTCTGGTTTGACAAAAGCAGCTCTTAAGACGTTGCAGCAAACTGATATGCAGAGACCCCCACCAACTAATTGCTGTTTGGTCCCTCGTCGTGTATCTGTTTGATCTTCTGCTGGTACCAGAGCCGATGGTGTCCTGCTTCCAGTGACCAGGCTTCTTCTTGTTTTTTCCAGGTGCAGCTGCAGGCTCAGCCTTTGGCAGTAAGTAAAAACATAACTGAAATGCTGGCATTTAACATCGGTGCATGGTCCTTGCAGATGTCACTAGAAAAAAAAAAAAACACCCCATGGTTATTTTCTGTCCATTATCATTTTCCAGGCAGTAAGTCTTCCCTAATTGTGCCTCATTTTCTGTCCTGTCAAAGAGTCTGATATTTTCTTCCTTTGACTTCAGTAGCCTCATTTTGCCTCTTCCTCTGGCATGGTTTCCCCCCATGAGGTTCGTTAGTATGGCAGCCGGAAAGGAAATAAAAAAAGACTCTTCAAAACCACCAGTGCTCGCTGTGAACTCCCCCCCCCCCCCCGCCCCCAGTATTGCAGACTTCTGCTCTGAGAAGGAGCTGGGTTTGAACTATCTGGCATAGCATTCAGTCTGGGTCACTTTGGGGTATCGATAAAAAAAAAAACCCAAACCCACGGAGAAAGTATGCGTACATCTGTATGTACATGTGTATGTACATAAACATATGTCTATGAAGTGTTGGCAGCAGAGATGGCAGAGCTCAGCAGGGATTTCTATTGAAAGCGTGATGGTGTGATAGGACTCCTTATTTAACAAAGCTGGAGGTAGTTTGACATCAAAGAGCCTTGAGTTTTGGGTAAGCAGAAACCTGGGTTTGAATTTTGTGGCTCAGAATTACCCTCCAGAAGAAGCGAATCAGAGAGCTGAATGAATAATGAATTCTTTGGTTTGCAGGCAAGTGGAAAGGATCGGAGGAGAAATAGTTTCAGAGGAATGCAAATGTAATTAAGAAAAACGCACCTAATTGAAAAGTGGAGGAAGGTTTTTCTGGGTAAATGAACCATATTTAGATTTTAAGCAGTTTAAATTTAAATGGTTAAAAAAACCAAATAAAAATTAAAAGTCTCCCTGAAGTAATTTAGGATTTAAAAAAAAATAATAATGTTTTAACAGTCCAAAATATTCTTTGCTTTTCGGGTCAAAACCATTTTGATAACTCTTTTTTTCCCCTTTAACAGTGCTTGGCATCCTCAGTGCTACCGTTGTTTCACTGGAAGATGTTTCCCATCAGAATTTTCTGCTAGGGAGAAGCTGGGGGGGTGCTGGGAGCAACACGCAGGAGGTGGACAGGAGGGATTTGTGTCCAAGGCCAGTTAAGGAGAGATTATTTAGCCTGCATAGGAGACTAGAAGTGACCTAAATTAAGTATTTAAACTAGCTCAGGGCTATTATGAAATTAAGCATGATAATCTGCATGAAGCAGGGGGACAAACAAGGACAGGAGGGCAGCAGGTGTAAGCTAAGTAGGAATTTGTGTTTGAGTATTATTTTAGTCGGGGCTGTTGTGGCCAGCGCGGTGGGGTGGGCACCGCACGCGGGATTGCTCCCGCTCGGCTCCACGGGGGCTCGCTGACATTAAACCACCAATTAATTTCCCCTGCTGAACAGAGGGTGCCAGTGGTAATTAGTACGTGCCAAGGGTACGGGTTGGTTTTGATGGTGCCAGGTAGTTTGCTGCCTGTAGGGTGGCAGAAGGGAATGGAGCAGTTCATGGAGCCGGGATAGGCAGGGCTCTTGCCAGCTGGCACACAGACACCAGGGACATCAGACCCCCTGCAGGGCGGGCTGGGGGCTCCTCTGCACCTCCCGCCCGCTCTTCCCCATCCCTACCCAGGCGTGCTTTTATTTCCCCTTTTCAGCTTAATTGGTAATTAGTTTATGATCGAGCTGTAAGTATTTAAGCCAATATCTACACCAACAGAGTAAGCTGATACGGCCACAGGCTCTGGCCCCGGCACGCACGCGCTGCATCCAGCATCATGCTGCCGCCCTAATCCTCTCAGTGCCCCAGTTGTAACCGCGCTGAGAAAAACTGGTCACCAGTTCAGCCCCAGCAGCAGCAGCCTGGCGGGTGCGTGGGCTGGCAAGGGAACCCCCCGCTGCCCCCCAGTAAGTGCCTCCTGCTTCTTCTCTTTGCTTGCTAGCGTATGAGCGACCGCAGCGGGTCACCACCGCAAAAACCACCACGGCCAAAACGACCACCACAACAATGCCCACCACCACCACCACCAGCACCACCACCACCACCACCACCCCCCTACCTGCCACCACCACCCAGCCAGGTGGGTTCCATGCTCCCTGCCTCGCTCAGAGGGCCAGGGCTCAGCTGCCGGGCTCCTTTCTCCTGCTTCCCATCCCGGCCTCTCCGGCAGCGGTGGGGATGCCGCATCGGTGGCCCTGGCTATCTGCTCTGTAGGATGATAAAGGGACATGGATAAAAATCACCCTGACTCAGGTCACATCCCCCAGCCTCTGGGCAGCCCTCTGTTCTCTCTATTCAGTCCAAGGATACTTGGACACTTGTGACACGAGCTAGGAGCAAGCGTTACGGTCCCTGCAAGCAGGGAGCCAGCCACAACGGGTCCACCTCAAAGCCAAGAGACAACCACGCCGTGGGTTGACATCCTCCCCCCCAGCTGATCTCACTCTGCTGTCGCTCTGTTGTCATCAGGGCAGCAAGAAGCGAAGCCAGGAATTGGATGTGGGGGATGCAATGTTTTTTCCTTTTTTTCCTCTCAATTCTGTACTTTTAAAAAGAAAAGGTTTTCAGAATTCATCCCTCCTAGAGCCGCTTGGCAGCACTGTCCTACACAGGGCTGGCACGGCTGCAGGAGATGCTCTCTTACAGCTCCGTCACTAGGCAGGGCAGGAAAGCAAGGCAGGCTTACTGTCCCACCAGAAAATTAAATCACGCATCTGTCCTGCCAGGCTGGGAGGGAAATTGTACCCCATCCTGCTCTGCCACCAGCCTCCAGGTGCGGTACCTGAGCCGGCAGAAGAGCTGCTCCCAGAGCAGCATGGCGAAGGCTGGGTGCTGCTGTGCCTCCCCAGCCCCTCGCTGGGATGGGAACCCTCCCCAGCACAGCGCGCGAGCTGCCACCCCTGCCCCTTGCCACCAACAGAGCAGCCTCGGGCTTTGCTAAGCCGCACCAGGGACGGGCTCTCGGGTGGAGGGAGAAGCTGGCTGCACCCTTGCCGGCTCTCCCAGCGCCGCAGCCAGTCCCTGTGGCCAGGCTCAAGGACTCCGGGACGCCATGAAGGCTGGCCGCGCCGTCAAGGGCAGCGCCGCGCTCTAACACTCCCCAGGCAGCCGCGGTGCAAGCAGCCAGAAGCGTGCAGGGCTGGTGCCGACACGTGCCAGAAACACCCTTTCCTAGTGTCTAAAACCACCCCACAGAGGAAAACTTCTGTCCTTTTCCCCGGGGTTCCTCCTTCCCTCCCTCCGTGAACAAGGAGACAGCGTTTTCACTTGTCATTTGGAAATGAGCAGATAAAACTTAACAGCAGGCCATTTTTTTTAAGCTTCTCATGGGGGAATTAGACACGCATTCCTCCCCTTGCCATGCTTTCTGGGCCTGATATTTCCCAGGAGGACGTTTTACACCCACAGTATGTTAGTAACAGTCTGTCTGGGGGAGCTGCCAGAAGCCAGTCAAAGGGATGAGGAAACTTGATTGCATGTTTATGCAAATATAGATATATTCATGGAAGTACCCTGCTTGAGTAGTTAATCAGGAAGCCGAGGGTTTAGCTCCAACTTCCATGCAGTTGGAATGACCCTGGGCAGAAGACAGTAAGCCTCTGGTGCATGAAAAGATGCTCTTCACGCAGGTCCACACCATACACACGTGCTCATCCCCCACCCCTGCCCAGAGCGTGCAGCATCCCCATGGCCCCAGCAGGGACAGGGCGCCAAGTCAGCGGCTGCACCACGCGCCTGGGGGCACTCGATTTTTATCCATGCTCACCTGTAGCAGTAGTTTAGGTCTGGTGTTTTGCAAGTGCCGTGCACGTGTGTGTGGTTTGCAGTGCCCTGCCTCGCTTGTGTCGTGCATCTGGGGCAGGTAGGACGGTACCTGGGTGGGCTTGGGGGTGCTGGGGGTTGCCTCTCCTGCCAGACTGCTCTGAGGGACCTGGTCCACATCTTGCATCTCAGGGTTTATTCCTTCTCCAAAACCTTCTTCCTGGGCAGGGAAAATGTTCTCATAAAGCTTTCATTAACTGGTGGCAAGGGACAAAATAAAAAGTAAATCGCAGTCCAGCCGCCAGATCTCTGGCTCAGTATGGTCAGGCCTGAGCTCTGGGCTCCTTGCCCCCATCCAGACCCCCACCCATGTGTCTGCAGAGTCAGGTCTCAGGCCACAATGGTGCACTTGGGGATGGAGACAGTCCCTGGAGGGGCTGCTCCAGTTTGGGCGGCAGCCAGGGCCGCCCAGGGGACCGCAGGGACCTGCTCTGATGCTAGAAGTGCGTTGTGTGCCTTTGACCAGCAACAGGGAATCAAGGCACAGCCTAACTCTGATCTGCTTTTGGCCAGAGACGTTCCTCCTCCTCCAGTCCTGCCCCATGTAAAGTGCTTACTGAAATACCAGGACACCCCCAAGGGGCTGTGAACCTGACTCGCCTGGACCTCAGGGGCAACACCTTGGTAAAGGGATCACCCTTAACCCCAAGCTGGGTCAGAGTCCCAAAGCGAGATACTCTGTCATTACCTCCTTTCTGAATTATAGATGCCTAAACGAATCCCTCCTTGCTTTAATGCCAGCTCAGCCAGCCAGCCATTAAAAAAAAAAAAAGTCCTGTTAGAGTCCTGCCCCATCCCTGTGCAGTTTCACTCTCTGATTTACGCACTGTCTTCTGCCCTCTCGATTCCTGCCTCCCACCATAAGCGAGCATCACCAGACCAGCCTCTGAGTTCACTGCCTCCACGCCCGTGACAGAAACACAGAAAAAACCAGGTATTTAAAGCCAGACCGACGTGTTTCTCCCTTCCCCGCCGTGCCTCCGCACACCAGTGGGTAGCGGCCAGGCAGAAAGCAACGCTGCACGTAGGCTAGAGGAGCAGATTAGATTTGGGTTGTCTCTGGGTCGCATGGATCTGCTAGACATCTGCCTCCTTTGGCTGCTGCTGGTGTTTTCTGTGGTCAAGGTGGAGCTGTGGTCATGTTCGTAGGATGCTTTTGTGCCCGGTCGCCTGTCATGCGGTGAGAGGGGGGAGAAGGGGGAGCCGATGGGCACAGCCTGCGGTCTGAAGGCAGGCGAGGCTGCCAAAATGGGTAGAAGGGAAATCGCAGCGTTACCCTAAGGAGGATGAATTAAGTGCTATTCTCATTTGCCTTCTGCAGTTCTGTTATTTCAAAACCCTCCTTGAAGCCTGTCAAATTCTTCCTTGCCATTTGTTACATTTTTCCCACATTCAAAATAAGCAAAAAAAAGCGCTTTTTTTCCTTTTTTTTTTCCTTCCCCCTCTGGTTCGTAGCAGTTTTAGCAGTGTCAGTACACCTCTGGGAAAAACAAAACCAACCCGTGCCCTGCCTGGTGGGTCAGAGCTCCAGCAGCCAGCGCAGACACCTGGCTCCCTGTAGGTCCTGCAGAAAGGGGACCGCGTGGTTATGTTCTGAGAAGGACTTTTTGGGGATCCTTCCCCACTATACCAGCACCGTTTGCCCCCATGGTTTTGCTACGCAGCATGACTTGTTGGTTCAATTCATTCTGCTCCCCTCAGAAATCCACCAAGAGCAGCAGTTTTCATCGGGGCTGGTAGAAGCCCCTCTGTGATAAGAGCTGCCCAGGGTTTCCCATTTGTGTGAGCTGGGTCTGGGGGTGAAACATGTCTATCCCCCTCCCAAAATGTAAAACTATCCATTAATGTCCAAGAGCTACAAGGGAAAGGTTCTCAGGATAATGAGCATTAATAATTTTCCTGGCTCTGTAAATGCGATTGAGTGGAGGTGTATGTGAATGACTAAAAAGCAAAATGCCTCCAGGGCTGTTTTTTATTGTGACTCTAATTAAACCCTTGCCAATTTGCACAGGGCTTTTTTTCATATTCTCTTTAACACCATATTAATATCAATTGGTTTCCACTTTCCAGCTGAAAAGGACAATGTCTATCACCTTCTTTTAGAGCTTTCCTTTAAAAAAAAATATTTTTTTTTCTTTTTTATCCTGCATTGTTTATCATCCCCTTGACGAGGCTGGGAAATCACATTTCTCTCCTACTCAGGTTTGTCCTTTGAAACTTGGCAAGGATCAAGAGATATTTTTTTTTTCCTCCTCCTCCTTATGTTACCCAACTGGAGCTTGAAATTAATAATATGGCTTTTCAAATTCTGTTCCTTGGTTTGTTTTCTAGCAAACCTGAAGATTGTTACCAACATTGAGGGGACAGGGAGGGGTACGGAGCCAGAGGGGTGAGGGCTAGCAGGGAAAGCAAACAAGCCATCTACGCAGCTCTTGCCAGTGTAGCTTCTCTGCAGTGGCTTGCAAATTCTTTGTTATTCCCAAGGGAAGAGCAGAGCCTAGAAGTTTGGGTGAGGAACCAGGACTTTGTGCCTCCCCCCTAAGGCTCAGCTCCATTATTCCCAAGCGGAGGGGCACGGAGCAGCTGCCGAGATCCTTGTGCCAACACCGGAGCAGAACGCAGTGCGCGGCTGGGCTGAGGACGGGCAGCTCAGCACATCGCTGCCATCCTGCCCCGGGACACACCAGCTGCACCTGCACGGCACGGGGTTGGGGCGGTGGTGTCCTCCAAAGCTCTGGAGGCTACCAGCTCCCCCAGCACTCCCAGTAACACAGCTTTCCCCTTGGATCGCTCCAAGACTACACCAGCTTGTCAGCAGCTGCCCCGCTGCAGGTGGGCTCCCCCCCGGCCACGGCTGGCCCAGAAGCAGAAGGTAGGAGACGTGGCTGAGCTGGGTCCTACCAGCGAGTCCCAGCTGCCGGCGCTCAGCGAATGCCATAGTTTCTAGCTCTGCATCTCTGTTTTCCATGCATCTCTCTCTTCCTCCCGCCTGGGAAAACGCTCGGGGTTCGTCTGTGCCCTACACGCAGCTGGGAATCTGGTGAGGCTGGATTGAGCCTCGGGGTTTAGTCGTATACATGAAAGATGAGGATGGTAAGTGGTAGGAGAGATTGTTCACGGCTTGCTGCTGGGGTGAACGGAGAGGATCATGGAAATCCTGTCATCTCCCGAGACCGCAGTCTGTTTGTAGAGCAGAATAACTTTGTAAATAGATAGGCCTGTGTCGTTTATAGCATAGATGCCGCCTTCTGTATCTCCTTGCTTCAGGTCTCCTGCGTGACTGCCTAAAGTGAGCTGCTCCTGGTGGGAACCTTGGGAGGCTCGAGCTTCTCCTGCTCAGGGCTCCCACCAGCGCACACGCCCCGGCAGCTGCCCAGGGGTGCTCAGTTCCCATTGCCCATCCCAGATGCCTGTAGCTCGCTCCAGCCGTAGACATGAGCATCCCTTCCTGTGCAGAACGTAACTGCTGAAGCTGGGCCCAGGACACCACCTGGTGTCTGTAAATACCCAACTGGGGGGGCAGAAGGAGCTGAAATTGAGGCACTTTGGAATTTTTTTGTGCTTTTGGGCCTGTCTCTGGCCTCACAGAGAGGCAAAACTGTATTCACTACGGTAACAAGGGATAGGCCTACACCATGGGCATTGATGCCAGGTGATGCTGACGGTCTGTGCTGAACAAGGGCAGCTTCCGAGTCTTGACAGTGGTCTGCACATTTAGCTTCTCTCCATGCCTGGGCA
Organism: Falco peregrinus; assembly: GCF_023634155.1. NCBI lineage: Eukaryota > Metazoa > Chordata > Aves > Falconiformes > Falconidae > Falco > Falco peregrinus. Next base: position 49,721,822 of record NC_073721.1, on the reverse strand, counting down.
ACGTGATGACCACATGCCAACACTCGCCCATCCAGCAGGTCCCATGCCCTTCCCTTAGGAGTACTTTTTCTGTCTCTCTTCTCACTCAAACCCCCTGATTTCCAGGAGACTTTGTCTCTCATCCCTGCTTCAACATGCCCTCACCCAGATACGGCTCCACCAACCCACCCTAGACACCTGCCTAGAGCTTCCAGCGTCCCTTTGCCACCTTCGTAAACAAACAAGAGGGGGCTCTGTAGTAAATCTGATGTTCTCTCTAACTGATGCACCGTAAGCTGTTCAGCGCCCACCAAACGCAGCAGCACTTGGACCCAAGCTGAAGCCACCAGACCCTCCCGAGAACATTCGAGGTAAGGCCATGCCCATCCCCAAGGACAGGACAGGTTTCTCCCCCAGTCCCCGTAGTCCAGGACAACCTACCCGTCCTCAGCACGACCCACCATCGTACAACCCACTCTCCTACTCAGAGGGTCCACCTCAGCTCAGTTTTGCTCATCCAGACCCATGGAGATCTTTTGGGGGATGTGTTTGGGGCTGGGATGGCTGCAGGGGTCTCCCCGGGCGCCAGGGGAGCCCATGGGCACCCCAGCTGCTTTGGAAAGGGGTTTCTTGCCATGGGGCAGGAGGCACACACCGTCCCCTGGCCAAGATTAATTAGGTAAGATTAACTGCGCAGATCAGCTGCTCTAGCCCAACAGAGCCAAGCCTCATCAGCAATCACCCTGCTCACAACACCCTGTGGAGCCTCCTCACACAGCCATGGCCCCCTCCTCCTAAGGGATAGGTACAACCGTGAGGGCTTCTACGCAGGATGTGGCCCCCAGGGCCACCTGCAGCACCCACAGCAGCCACGTGGGACTTTGGAGCTCCCCAGGGACCCACTGAAATGCTCCTTCCCCTTTGGGCTGCCCCACTTTCCCCACGGCAGACCCCCTGTGCTGTGCTGGTCCTCTGCGGGCGCCCAGGAGGCTGCCAAGTTCTGTGCCCAGCCATCGTGCCAGTGGATGGAGGTGGCCATGGTGGCAGAGCAGGACCTGGGCACCACAGTGGCCCATCACAGCCACGGGGGCTGGAGAGGCCGTGTTGGTGGAGGAGGTTCTGGATGCTGTGCCAGCCCACCATGGGAAGCCATGGAGACCAGAGGAGGCCCTGGTGCCCCTGAGACCTGGCTGAGCCCTGGGGGTGGGGAGCATGGCCACCTCCTGCCATTGCTATCACTGTGGGGATGCGACGGACACCGGTGGGTATAGCTAGCAATGCCCACCCAGCGCCTCCCTCAGCACCACAGTGCTGGGCAAGGGCTTGCATGCCACAGACACCAGTGGGACCCGTTCCCAAACGCCCTGTGGGATCCCAGTGCTGCTCAGCCTTGCCCCTCACTGGGGCTCCCACAGCACAAAATCCCCCAAGCACCAAACCCCATCAGCTCGATTCAGGAGACTTCACCCCAGCACCCTGGTCGCGCTCTGTGGGACGAGGGTCCCGCTGGCAGCACAGCCCCCAGGAGGCATCGTCCCAGCGGGGCAGCCCCTTACCCTGAGCCCATATCCCAGCCCAACGGCGCTGGGCTGGCCCTGGGAGCCCTCTCCCCACCACAGCACTCAGATATGTTTTATGTTCTGGTGTAGCAGCTCCGAAGAGCAAAGCAGGGCGCACAGCACACTCTGCAGGCAAGAGGCACGGGAAGAAGCCAGGTACGTGCTGGTGGGGACAAGCCGTGCTGGAGCAGCACGGGCTCTGCAGGACCCTGTAGCAAGCCCTGCCAGATACCACCTCCATAGTACTCGTCCTCCTAGCTCACTCCTAGCAGCTTTTTAGGTGCCAGCTGGCGTGACCAAACCGAAGCCATGGCCAGTAGATTCCTTTATTTTTTTGAAGCTATGTAGATTTGTAGATCCTTACCCTGAACGCCGCGATTCACGCCACTGAACGTGCATAAAGGGGGGATGTGTGAGTAGCTCCTGGCTCTGAGCATTGCAATAGCGCTGGGCGTCGAGTTTTTCATGCATCAAACTTTGAGGAGGGGAGAAGAAGAAGAGAAATTTAGCAGCTACCAGCTGTCTGGTGCAGAAATAGACGCCAGCGCTGCCAGAGCGCTGTTCTTGGCTCGGCTCGGCATTGTTCTCGTAGCAGAGCTGCTTGCAGCAGGGTAGGACGTGGAGCGGTACTAAACGGTGAGAAAAAGCATGTCTCTGATTTTTCTGAAGCATCCTCAAAGAGCTCAAAACTCATCCGGCTCAAACCAGACTCTGGCCCAGTGGCTCCTATCAAAACATACAAAGGTAAGGCGAGGGAGCGCAGTGCTCCAGGACTCCTAGTCTTCACCCAGGTGATGTGGTCCAGCAGCCTCAGACATGGAAAAGATGGGGAGGGTTTGCCTAGCCGAGGCGTGGTTAGCTGTGTGCAAGAGTGCAGCCCTAGGGTGAAATGCTTGAGACCTGCAGCAGCCAGAAGTATTTGAGCTGCAGTTCTTTGGATATTGGTTGAATAGGCAGAACTTGTTTCACGGAGGGTCAAGATAAGAACAGACTCTCAGCTCCTCCTCAAGCAGCTGTGAACCATGGGGAAACCTCTGCCCTGCTCCATCTTCCCTGGTCATCATTTCATTGAAACGAATCTCCCCTTCCAGTTGCATGTGCATGCCAACCCACAGCCTTCCCTCCCATCCCTCTGCCACCCTTGCATGTTTACTGTTAGAGCCTGGAATAAAACCCCAGCTCTGAGCCTCCTCCGGCTCTCCAACGGTCGGGGAAGCCCAGACCTGACTGACACGGTTTCCGCTCACGTTATCCCCTGCCCGTGCTGGCAGGGACACCTCCTGGCCAGGACAGCTCGGCCACAAGGCAACTAGGGTACCTCTTCTCCTCCTGTGTTGGGCTTTCAAACTCCCAGAAAGATCCAGCGCCCTGAATCTAACGCTGCAAGGCAGTCACCATCCCAAGCCACGGTAATAGAAAGCAAACACAACAAGCAAGTAATCAGATTCCTCTTGCTACAAATTAAACCTAGCTGATTATTTTCTAACACGTGCCCACAGCTGAGAGAGGTCAGCCCTGGGGACAGGAGCAGTGCTTGGCCAAGTGACGGTGGCATCTCCCACGCCGCCAGCAGCCTTTGCAGGCATCCCTGTGCTGCACCAGTCAGCCCTTGTTCAAACCTTCATGCACTTGTCCACCACCTTTCAAAGAACCCCACACAAGCCACGCTTAACCTGAGAGTCACCATACTTGCCCCCCCAGTGTCGGTTGGGGAGGTACAGCAGCAAGGGGCACACTGAGGAGCACAGACCCAAAGAAGCAGCAAGGTTTTTTACCTGGATGCGCAGCAGCTTCAGCTCCACTTCAGCCCTGCCCAGGGCCTTCCCACAGGCCAGCTCCATCCCACGGGCCAGTCCCCACCTCGCTGCAGCCAGGCAGAGCCTTCTCTGGGGCTCTGTGCCCCAGCCCAGCTCCCTTAGCCCCACCAGAGCCAAACCCAGGCACCAAGCTGAGCTCTGCTCATTAACAACGCAGCTCTTTAATTAACACCTGACTCCTCTCCAGTGCCTCCTCCCATGATTATGCATTTCCTTAAAGAGATGGTGTCCTGGCACAGCTGGGGACTGGCTCCTGCCTGGCCTCACCCCAAGGGGACAGAGCCCCCTGACTGGGCTCTGTTCACCAAGCAAGCCTGCTCCCCCCGGCAGTGTGGAACAGCTGTTGCTGTGTGCACTCATCCTGCCCACCCCAGCCCTGCAGCAGCAGTGGCATTTCACCCGAGCAGGAGCTCTCCCCAAAGCCTCATGGCTCCTCTCCTCTGCCCAGCGCCAGGGAGGATGCTCCCGGCCCAGCTCCCCAGCTCTCTCCTCCTCTCCGCAGACTGCGAGTGCTACGGCCACTCCAACCGCTGCAGCTACATCGACTTCTTGAATGTGGTGACCTGCGTGAGCTGCAAGCACAACACGAGGGGCCAGCACTGCCAGCACTGCCGCCTGGGCTTCTACCGCAACAGCTCGGCGGAGCTGGATGATGAGAATGTATGCATAGGTGAGTGCTCCGGTGGCCTTGGCCAGTAGCACTGGGACGGGATGGCTCGTGCAGGACCTCGGTCTATGGGGTGGGCTCCAGTTCAGCCCCTCTCTCCAGAGAGGGTGGTGTGCGCACACGTGTGCTCCCCGAGAACAGCAGCCGTTACGGCCCCTGCTGCCCCTGCTGCCTGCCAGGGCATCTCTTCCCTGAAAACAAAGCCCAAATAACATCTTTCCAACTTGATTCAGATGCACTGCTCTACCAGGAGGGGCTCAGTTCCAAAGTGGGGGTCTTTGCACCCACGGCTGCTTGCACTGTCAGGGTCTCTCATGCAACCATGCCCTCCCAGCCCCTTGGTCTCTAAAGTTCCTCCTGCAGCACCCAGCCAGGCTCTTCCACAGTCCCCAACGCCCCCCTCAGGGTGTGAGCGGGCACAAAGTCCCCGGGCAGGACAGGCACTAACAGCCCCGTCTTTGGCCAGAATGTAACTGCAACCAGATCGGCTCCATGCACGACCGCTGCAACGAGACCGGCTACTGTGAATGCAAAGAAGGTGCCACGGGGCCCAAGTGCGACGACTGCCTGCCCAACTACTACTGGAGACAGGGCTGCTTCCGTACGTACCGCGCCAGAGTGACGGGGGGAGGTGTGAGGTGGGTCCAGATGAGACGGGCATCAGCATGGCCTGCTGGCATGCCCAGCGATGCTCAGGGTGTAGGGCAAGCAGATTCCAGCCATTCCTCCCAAATCCAAAGTGACTTGATGGCTTTGCCCCTGGAGTTGGTAGCCCTGCTATGTTCCTTCAACCGTGGGACTACTCTAGCACTGCAACCGCTAGATAATTTAACCCCTAGGAACTAGAGAAGAAAGCCAAAAGCTCCTAGTTTCTGCTGCAGTCAAGGGGTTTAACGTACCCCAGATTAACACCCACATCCTTCCCTCCGTCCCGCCTTGCAGCCAATGTCTGCGACGATGAGCTCCTGCTCTGCCAGAACGGCGGCACCTGCTACCAGAACCAGCGCTGCATCTGCCCTGTGGGCTTCAAGGGGGTCCTGTGCCAGCAATCCAGGTGTGAAGCCGACAAAAAGGACTGCGACAGTGCCTCCGGCGTGCGCAGCAGCCTTGGCACCATCCTCCTCGGGGTGCTCGCCCTCCAGCTGCGCGGCTGGGTGGACCCCTGAAGCCGCAGACAAGGGAGCCCAGCCCAGGCGCTACCCGAGGGACCTGGGGAGACTAAAGGTAACGGGTGGCTCTCCCCGCTGTCTCCTCCGCCTGCCTTCACGCTAGGACTTGCACAAGGTCTTTCGGTCCCCTTTCCAAGCAGAGAGGTATGCAGAAAATTGGGTGCTGACTCCTGCCCACAAACCCATCCCACAGCAGCGGGGATGGCCACGGCGCTGAGCGGCGGCATGGGGACTGCACCATCCTGCGCCAGGGTCCTGGTCCCGCAGCCCATGGGGACACGGCCCCATCCTTCCCCCCACAGCGACTCTCCTTCCCTGCTCTGCACAGGGTGACCTGGGGCCGGGGCCACCGGGGCCCTGGCAAAATAGTGCCGCGATCCAAGGGATATTTTTTTTATTATTACTTTATTTACTTTGGTATAGGCTGGGGTGTTCTTTTTATTTTCCCTCTTCTTAGTGTCCTGTCATGCCACCTCCAGAGCCCCGTAACACAACAGGCGGGGGAGGGGGGAGGGAAGGGGGGACTCTGGTCCATCCTTGCCGCACAGTCCCATGTCCCACCATTGGCCTGGCCACGCACATACTGTTGCCTACAACTCTAGTTGCTGCATCGATTTTTTTTGTATTTTCGTTGCTGGGTTTTGTTTTCTTGCACTTATGAAGAAGGCAGGGGCCATTAGGCATACGGTACATGAGCAGCGCAGTGTCTTATCCACACCTGTCCGTATAGTGTACGGTTCAAATACTTTTTTTTTTGGTAGAGACTTATTTTTGTTTGGATTAAATGTTATAAAAAACCCACAACTTAAAGGGACGTTTTGCCATGAGCATTTGATTCCAGTGTATCCTCCTCCAGTAAAGCAACTATTAATGGCTGCTTGATTACCACGTTTTCCTTTTTGTGTGCACAGTTAATTACAGGTAAAGACTTATTTTTTGATTCATAATGTCCTCTTGTGTTTTCTGAGTCACTACCAAGGTGCACCACATGGCGAGGGAGAGGGGAGGGAGGGAGAGGTTGCCTCATGACTGAGAGCTGTTAATTATGCCTCCTAATTACTTTGCTGAACCTAGGTTAGACTGCTAACGGTAGACAATGAACAAAGCCTACAGTGATAGATTAAGCACTGGCCTTGTGTGGAAAGACCGTTTCCAAATGAGCCTGCAACAGGAGGAGGCTGGGTAGTGCAGGGATGCTTCTCCAGGGGGACCTCAGCGGTCCAGCCCCATTGCAGCGCGCCTGAGCTGGTGCCATGACGCACCTTTGCAGAAAAAGCAGCGTATTTTGAGTAATATCAAGCAACCACAGCCTGGAACTTCAGTACAAAGCTCATCAGGACTAGGTCAACTCACTCAAGGCTCATAAACATGCCCCTATCTGAGGAAGCATTTGCAGTCAAGCACAGAAACAAAGGCAGGAGAAGCCAGAGACAAGAAGTGATGTAACTCAATCAGGACAATGGGAACATCACAAACAAGAGCTAGCTTTATTTTTGTCACATCCAAAGATTTACCAAGCCAGGAGCTGACTGGAGCATTAGAAGATGGGAGACGCCTCCACCTCCAGCTCTTTCAGTTCTGGGCTAGTTCACTTGACAGGTGAGCAGCCCCTGGCCACCAGTTCAGCAATGCAGCCCCACGCAATCCAGGCTCGAGCCTCCACTGGCATTTCTAGGTCTGGTGTCCTTGCCAGAGTGGAGCTCTGCTCCAACAGCTTCTCTATCACCATCTGTTCTGTTTCAACACTGTCTCCATGGTCCTGTCCCTCCAGCCCACCCTGCTCAGGGGGCCGGTGCTGGGAGCAGCCCACGCTTCAAGAGTGGAAGAGCCTGCCGTATCAACACCGCAGAGTGCCACCAGTGCCACCACCTCCACGGAGAGGGGGGCACCAAACTTGTACTTTGAAAAAGGAGAAGAAAACAGGAGCAAAGGCAAAGGACAGATATTGTCACATCAAACAGCAACACAAACCTGGTGCACATTTCCAGCAGCATTTAACATCACAGAGGCAGGTCACAGGGCTTAGTTAATCCACCGTAAAATAAATGGGGGTTAAACTCACCCTGCTGAGATTTGATCTTTGAGTGAGCTGGCACAGGCATTGCCTCCCTTTCTTTAATGCAGGCCGTTGCTGTCTGTTGGTATTGACACTCGCTTTTTCTTTGTACTTTCTGACTGCAATAGATTTTAAATCCTCATACGTTACTGTTCTTATAAGTAATAGCATAGGAATGACTGTAACAAGATCAAGATCTCTAATGGCACTTCCAGAAGGTGAATCAACACTCTCCCTGCACTAGTGTTTTTCTCCAGAATATCAGATAAAGTGACAGAAAATTTACTACTTCATAAAGCTGTATCCCAAACTCTGCACCCAGCAATCAGATTCCCTGCAAACGCGCACTTTTATTGCAACGCCAGCAGGACCGTGCCAAGCAGCAGCACCGAATTCCCATAGAAAATAACCTCAGAAGGGTACAACAAAGCTCAGAACAGCGCAGGAACGAAGGCTGCCGAAAGCGCTAGACCACCACGACAGACTTTTTTAGGTTTGGGGGATTTTCTCTTGGCTGATTAGGTGTCAGTTGGTTGGTTTGGGGGTTTTGTTTGCCTGTTTTTAAGATAAAAACATCATTGGATTCCTAGCTCCAGAGATGGTACTGCCTCTCTGTGACCCCAGAACACCAATAATGGTCAATCCTGAACCTCAACCAAAGGTGAACGAATAGTTCTGTAACTCCAACCAGAAGCAGAAAGCTGTGGTGCTGACCCTCCTGCAGCTATGCCAAAGGACACCTGAAAAATGCTGGGGAACAAGACCACAAGACCCCCCTCCCCACCACACACACCATCCCTAGGTTCCTCCTAGGCATGCAGAAGCAAAGCCCTCCGTGAAATACTAACTACAACGGACACACACATGCTTCATCTCGCAGAAGAAACCAAGTGGCCTTTAGGCTGTGAGCGAGAGCAGAGCCAAGGGGGGGTTCGGACCTCCCTCGGGGCAGCCCAGCCCACTGGGCTCAGCCACAGCGCCAGCCCTGCCTGGCGAAGATCAGGACGGGTTTTACCTGCCCGGTGGTGCTACAGACTTTGCCATCACGTAACAAACCACTGCAAGCCAGAAAAAACACCTTCACACGAAAGTTTAAACTCTGCATTTAAGAAAATAATTTAAAGCTTCAGCACTGAAGATCCATTAACTGCAGATGTCTGTTGTCAGGCGTCTACCCAGAAAGAACAGGGCATTGCTGAAATAATACAGAGAGAAACCATCACAGCAAGTACCCGCAGATCCAAAGGTTCATCATCTTTAAGACAGAAACGTTTATACACCCTGTAATGCTTCCAAATGGGAGAAGTTGTCAAACGAGCTTGATACTTTACTTGTGGAGAGGTTAACCAAAAGGGGCTTCTCTTTCTGAGAACAGCCACGTGCGCGCTTTCAAGAGGTTTTCACATGTATCCTGTCGCCTGCACGCAGCCGGGGGTTCATTCTTTCCAAAGTTTTCAAATTACACTTCTACCTGCAAAAAAAGTAACCTCTTCGAAGAGCACAAGTAGAGCTCCTGATTTTTCTTGTTTACCTCAAACTCTGCTCTCTTTAACTATTTAGAGTACGGACAAATCTAAGTAACCAAAAGCCCCAAAAATCAGCCTGTGATGGAGCACGGCAGGCTGAGCCCACAGCCCCGGCCGCAGGACTCGGCAGCAGCGTGGCTTTATGTGCATTTGCTCTGTCGCCAGATAAAATGTTAAGCCTCCTGTCCCTAGGAGCTGGAGATGAGGGCAGGGGGTGGAAAATCCATTGGCACTTACCAGGTATGTTATTTCTTTAAAGATGAGGACGCAGACACCTCATCTACAAGAGTGATTCGTCAGGAGCATTGCGGAGGCTGGAGTAGTGAGAGAACCAACACTTCAGTGGTAATAAAATTAATGGTCTCACCGACCAATTCTGTTCTATAACTGGCTTTCAAATGTAAATAAAACAAAGTATAAAGGAGGAGCTCAGCATTCCTGCTCAGAAATAAGAGCAGAGCTGGGTTTTGAAGAGTTTTGTATCACCATCTTCTCAGCCCTTCTGGCAGGGAGTTGGAGAGCTTGGCCACCATCATGCAAAAACTGGCTCAAAAATCACACACCGATCCGAGATGCAGAGAAAAGCTTCAGACTATCCTAAAGGCACCTTTGTCATTTTGATACTCTAGTTGTCACAACAAGTTTCACTGCAGGGTGAAATGCATGAGGAAAGCCTCAACCTACCATGTAACTACCTTCTTTCCTGGCCAGCAACAATACTGGGCTCCAAAAGCTCCTTACCGACCCCGCTTCTGGGCTATTTCAGGGATTAAAGTAAAAAGAGGGGAAGCTGATGGGATTTCTGTGTAGCAATGGGAGCTGCTGCTTGATGCAACAGTGAAATCTGTGACAAAACTGGAAGCCACACCAGTGCAGCCCATCAGTCTATAAACCAAGGTTATGTTTGCACAATACCATGTATAATGTGGAAAGGAAATACCTTTCATTTTCATTTCTATCACTATTTGCCGGGGAGTTGGTGGCAAATCAGTCGACGCCTTCAGCAGGTACATATGGCGAGAGGGTCTCGTGTCAGCGATACGTAGTGTACAAGGCTGCTTAGCTTACATTTATTTGCACTAACTCCTTTGCACTACCGGCTCCTTTCCAACCACCTTCAAAAGACAACAAGACCTTTACCACGCCTTGGGAACAGACCTGGTGTGGCAAAAGACTGTATTATATCATTAACATTATAAATTCCATTCACGATACAGCAGTCATTGCACCCATCATTTATTCATGCAGAAGAGAGAGAACATTTTGCATTTTTAGGATCGTGGTTCTGCTTATCTTTGGTATTGCTACAGTCACCGAGCTGTGAATGAAGAGCCCACCCAGCTCCAGCTGTTGGCTGCTCTGGGCTCTGCCCTCTATACGCAGAAGTAAACCCCAGCATCTCACCACACTTCAGCAAGTGCAAAAAAACCCCTAAGTCTCAACTCCAGAATTCCTGGGGTTTCACACTATTTTTCAGATGTCACCTGGGACAGGGAATGTTTACACTCAATCAATACATATGGTCACTACAAGTTCTTTCCTGCTCTGGAAGCACACGCTGCTCGGTGTTTCCAGCATCAGTACAACAGAGCTGTATGTATGTTCAGAGCTGTAAAATGCTTCCATTTTACAGACTAGCATGAGGAAGAAGGCGAAGTGCTTCCCTCGCCAGTCTGCACACCTTGCACAGCTCAGTCTCCCAGCTCCTGCGCCTCCATCCATCAGACCCAGCTGCTCAGTAGCTACTGCACTCAGCTGGTCCAGGAGACAGCACTGTAAAAACTCATTGCCCCACCAGCACTGAAAACTTGAGTGTAGATGAAAGACTGGGAGGAGAGGCTGATGGTTTTGTCACCTCCCCCCAGCAGCACAGCACAGACCACCACTGACCACCCAGAGGCATCACTAGCTCTCAGCATTCCTCAGGCCCAGCCACTACCACCACCCCCTCAAGGAGCAAGCACCCACCCTCCTACACTTCCCGGAGTGGGCCAACACTCCCACAAACTGCTGGTTTTCTTCTGGCAAGTCCACAGACGTCCATAGGTAAAACTGGTAAAAGCCACCGTTAAGGTAAGCCAGCACTTCACAGCATAGCACACGTACAATGAAACAGGCAAGAAGAAAAACTTAATAGGCAAGTAGCTGTTTGCGTGTCATCATTATGCATATCTGGTTTGTTCTCATGTCGCCATAATTGGGAGTAATGACACGGAAAACAATTACAATAAACCTTAAAGGAAAAAAGAATAACCAGAATTGTATTATTCTACCATCACTGGAAAGCCTATTTTGTACGCAAAGTATTAAAAAACAAAACCAAACTCTGAACAAAATATAGTCCAATACTTACCAGCCACTTTCCCTCCTTACTGATATCAAAGACTAATAGTACCACAGAGGGAACCCATTTCGCACAGAGAATTAAGCTGCCAAGCTTGGAAGACGCATGCAAGCCTCTGTATAAAAACCTGAATACTGCTTCTTCCAGAGTTTTTTGGCACAACCTCCAATTAAACCGTTTTACATAAAATTGTGTTGAGTATATTTCTTTACTGATTTTTCTTTCACACTCCGCAGAACAGAACAATCACTAAACAACCTCCTCCAGCTGTCACCAGTTCTGAGATGATGCCGAATGAATAAAGCAAGGCTACACTCACGGCTTACTGACACCGACCGTCCATCACTACTCAGTATTTTATAACACACAATGGAAACAGCAAAGAAGTTATGAAAACGGTACTTAATCTGTTTGTTCCTCAATGCAGATTTTATTTGAATTGGTAATAAGCTACTGCTGAAAGACTGATAACTTCAGTCAGGTAAATCTAGTATTAAGTAAGATAAACAGTCTGAGCCACTGACCACACCTCAAGGATGATTTATGGAAAAACAGAGGCATTATAGAGTACGTTACCTACGTGCTGTGTACAAAATACAGTAAAAATTAAACGTTAAACCAAAATTCCCTCCAGCATGGGGTAAGCCTAACTTTCAGAAGAGCACGTTCCAAAATGCACGTTAAGGAAAAGAAAACTAAATGTTTCAGAGAAATGTTCTTTTGACAAAATTGTGTTTAATAGCCAGAAAAGCATTTACTTATTCACACTCTTGCCAGCTTTACTTTATTTACATAAAGACAAGTCTAAATGGCTTCCACAGCTATAGGATCCTACAGCCGTTCAGAGTAGCAGCCTTTTTAACGTGCTAAGTAGAAACAGCATGCCGGTCAGCACAGCCCTGCCAAGAAGAGCCAAGAGGTTTGAAAGATGACCGTATTTTTACATAGTCCTGTTAACATAAAAGGAGGTAACACACAGGTCATGGATTCTGTGATGTGGGAGTGACCGACATGACCAACCCCTGAGTCAAATCCATTCAAGCAGCCTTCCTTCTCACATAAGGTACACAACATCAAAGAAAAATCACAGCAGTTTTAGAAAAGCGTGCACTGCTGACAAGAGGAGGTCAGGGTTCACTGAAGTGATTAAGACTGCAACATAACGAGTAACTGAAGCTAAACAATGCACACATGCCCATCTCACTTCACAGGCATCTCAAAGATTCTCCCCCATTATCTTCAAACGCTCTGCACGACACAGCACAGTGAGCTGGACAGTCACAGACAGCTACTAAAAGCCTCCCAACACACCTACAATGCAGTTGTTGCCAGTAAAGCATGTTTGTTTTGGGCCTGGATGCACTAACAATGTTAAGTTTTACTGGTATTTACAGTTTGAACCACTTCACAGTGACCCAACGGCATTCTTAGTGGAAATAATCCCACCTTTGTTGTGAAACGTTATGATGAGAGGACGGCTTTCTTAAAAAGTTTGGTTTTACCTCCCACCCCATTTTATTGGTTCTGTATTTTTCATCAACACAGTGGAAAGAATCCAGTTAATACCACCTAGAACAAGCTGCTTGCCTTTTTTATGTCTGTACATCTCCAAAAAGCTCTATACAGCGAAACTCAAATGCCATTACCAGTAGGTGTTAACTAGATCTTTGACCAAAATTCCACAGTGCTGTCAATTATCTGTCACATGGACTCACGGGGACCAAACGGAACTCGCAGGCTCCAATCAGCAGTTTGTGTTGCCGCTGCAACAAGAAAAGGATTCCAAGTGATGAAGCAGCAGCAAGAACAAAACTCAAGGCACATTTGTATAAATGAAAGCTCTTCTGTTCCTATAAAAACAGGCAATAAAATACACAAAATAAGTAGAATTCTCTCCATTCAACCAATGTACATCTGCCTTCCTGAGGCACTAGTGGAGCATGAGGAAGATCACTGCTACCACATCTTCAACATTCATTCTTTGCTATCAAATAAATTAGACTTATAGTGCAATGGCAAAAAGTATTCTAGCTGTTTCTGGGGTTGTTTTTGTGGGGTTTTTGTTTAGGGTTGGTCATGGGGTTTTTTTTTTTTGCTTTGCTCGGGTTCTTTGTAAAAAATTACATTCCTAAGAAATCAGCATTTGCACAAGAAAACAAGAATCCACATATTTGCCAAATTAAGTCTTAAAATAATTCTCTATACTGTACAAATATACATCATTAAACATTTGCAACCTTAACTTCCTAGATGACAAAATCCACTGCTCTTCCAAGCAATGCAGCTACCCAACTTTTCTTTCAAAAGCTCAAAGCTATCAGCTATCAGGTATGAAGTCCCCTTCACAGTTAGGGACAAGATGGGAAAAAGATGGATCTACTGATAGTAGGGGTATCAATATAGGGGAGTTCCAGGTGTACTAAATAATTTAAAATACAGTCCTTGCTAGACAGAAATCTAGGAATAGATTTTCAGTAATAAGCCAATACTCAAGTCAGTGAGAAGTCTTTCTTCGCTTGACACCGTTTGATTCTGCATTCTCTGGTGACTCCTCTGATGCTCTCTTCGTTAAACCATGACAGTCTTTGCTCCACTTACTGCTATTAATTTGACCTCCTTCACTGTGGGCTTTTGAACCGCTTTTCGATACAGGAGCTCTCCAGTCACCGTCGTGCCAAGCTGCGTAAGAGGACACGGAAGGCATGTCACATTGTCCCATTGTTTGCTGGGGCTTGTTAAAAGTTTCTGTTCCGGGAAGCTGATCCCTGGCAGCTGAGGACACTTCGAGGCCTTGCTGCGACGTTGATCCTGGATGGCTCTGGGCTGACCAACTGCTAGCTTTTGGGGCCTGCTCAGTCCCTCTTGTTTCAGTTCTACTCATCATACTCGCCAGCCTCGGGTCCCGCGGTTTCTCTTGCTCAGCAGGAAGCGGCTCCACAGGTGCAGAGGCACTGCCTCTCCTGGGGTCTGCAGCCTGAGCCCCCTGGGGCTGCTGGGGCCCTCTGCTTCCCCGCGGCACCGCGTGGCCAGCGGCAGCTTCCCATCGGCTGCCAGCCTCCGCTGGATTTGCAGGCTCGCCCCTCTTGCTACTAGAAGAGCAACCCTGCAACAGAGGAGACTTTGTCCCTGCTTTGGCTGGGGGCTGCACCGTTGGCTTGAGCTTCAAAATCTTAACAGCATCCTTCCTGTAGCTTTTTTCTGATGTCTTGATAATGGCACCTCTTTTCTGAGCATCCCGAATCAACTCATTCCAGTCTTTATTTTCCTTGAGAAAAAGAAAAAAACCCACACACACACCCCAAAAAGAAAAAAGTTATCAGAAAGAAATCAACAGAAATGGACAGAGGTGTCAGAGGATGCACAACCCTTTTAACCAAGGTACCTGACACAACTGCCATGGAAAGCACCGTTATATGTTCCTTCTGGAATGGAAGAACCTTATGTTTCACTTTCAAAACAGCAACAGGCATTCTGGCTGCTCTAAGACAGGGAAGATACTTTCAACCACCAGCGAACTACTACTTAAAGTGACAATTTCTGTATTTATGAAGACCAGAAGAATTCTCTCAGAGAGGGAAAAGGGAACATGGCTTTCATGCCCTCTAGTGGTGTAGCTCACCCCCCTACCCTTGGAAAAACAATAAAAATCAAATACTGCAAGATATTAAGTACTGCAAGAACACTCCCTACACCTCCGGTGGGCCTTTACACTCCCCCAGACATGTAGTCCTGTTTCAGAAACACCTGCCTCAAAGGGTACAAGCAAAGAGTATCCTCAGCAACCACACGACTGCACAAGGTAGTGTCAAAAAATATCTGAAGATAAGGGGAATGCTTTGGTGCGGTTTGGTTTTTTAAAATCACTTTCCTTGCTGAAGTATCCAGTGAGAACTGCAATAGCTAGAGCTGGGGGAACAGTAAGGATCAAGCAGGAAAGTATCTCTGCCATCGTCCTGTCTTACCAGTAGAGAGATTTTCCCAACCCCCACACTGAATCGTAAAGGGAGTGTGTTACAATATAGTTACTAAAAATATTGTGAGAGTAATTTCTAACTTTCCTTCTTGGAAGCAAGGAAAAACTACTATCGTCTTTAAAGCCTTTATGCCAGTTACAGTCAAAGCATTCCAAGAGAACCCCTCAGAGGCCTGGATTGTACTAATTTAACACCACACTAGAAATAGGTCCCCCTTCATAGACTGGAGCAGTCTAAGGATGGATTTTACTTCCCCAACCTTGACCTGACCTAAAAGGGTGGATCACAAAAAATAATTTGATTAACACTGTACCTACCATGAGTGTTTTCAGTCTTCCAATGATGAAGAGGCTGAATCTGGCTCTGGTAATTGTAACGTTCAGACGCTGAAGACTTGCCAGAAACCTAGGTGACAAGACAAAACTAAGCTCCTAAACTACTACTTCCACAAGGTTAAAATGTTATGAGAAAGAGAGATGGGATTCCATTTCAGTGAAATGAAGATAACAGAAGCAGTTACAAAGGCAGCAGTAGTTCATGACCCGTTCCCAGATCCCACTGCAGCAGCCCTGCCTCACACAAAGGCCTTTGCATGAATTGTTTTCTTTTTTCAGCACGCTGATTCCTTGCAGGGAATTCCAGTCCTTTCCAGCTCTTGCAGTTGATGTTTCCTTTCTTAGAGCAAATCCCCTCTTAATGCCAACCACTGCTTCCTTAAATGTTCCTCAAAGTACAGAGAACATCAACCTCACTTCACCTATCAAGACTTTAAGCTTCTTTTTGACTTGGAACTGAAATAGATTAGTAATATTTGGCATGATTAATGGGAAATTTTTCTACTGAAATACTGAACACTGGTCATGAATATTTTATTTTAAAGGTGACCTGCACTGGCAGCACATGAAGGAAGACTTTTGCTTTGTCATGCTTCAAAAGTGAAAAGTATATTCTTGCAGAAGAAAAGTAGTGTATTTGCACTACAAGAACTGTTTAGTCCATTTTTGTGGGATCACAAACGAAGGTACTGAAACCTAAACAAACAAATGCTTAGTGCATACTTAAAGGTTGATTTCTGTTAGGGTTTATTTACCAAAACTCCAAAAAAAAAAAAAAAAGGTTTGTAAAACTAGTATCAACTATTTCTTCTCTGATGAAAAAACTCCCAAAATGCATAGATTATTCTGTACTAACAAGGTCTGCAATACTAACTCAAGTCCTGGTACCACTTAGTTTGAGCAGGTACAGCACCAATGCCTGATACTGTGGTCATGGCACAGAGACTTGCTCTTCAGCAAATTCACAACCCCTGCAGTAAAGACTGGAAAAGCCCCAGAGCCACTCTAGAAAATTTGAGCAGTGCAGGAAAAAAAGGGAGAGGGGGCAGGAAGCAGCCCAGGCGAGTAGATCCAGTAGCACAAGTATTAGTTCTCTAGGTCTCAGAGGAGGGGGCACGGGAAATCTTGAAAGACTACTAAATACTTTTAACAGCTTTTAAAACTGAAAGACAAGATTATTTTCTCATGAAAGGAAAAAGAAAATTCTGCAGAGTTTTCTCCTCCCTTTACAAGTTACTTTCAGAGTAAATTTAACACTGGGCAGGCAACCTTGGAGATCGAAATATTTTGCTCAGCTACAAGATCATAGGTAAGGGTGACGCAAACTTTCCCATCACACCTTGCCAATGCCACCTGACCCTGAATCCAAGTCATCAGTATGTACAGTTTCTAAGGTACTGCACTGCCAAAGCTTTAAAACATAAACCTTCTACATGGTAAGCCGGAAAATCTTTTTTCCGAAGGAACAGATAGAGGTTAAGTCCCCCGTCAGGCAAATGAACTGGCAGGTTCTAGCTGCCTTCAGTTTCCAAACTCAATCAACCAGATTAAGAAATCTCCAAAAAGCATCATTGTTGTTTACTATAGGATTTGGATTCTTTCTCTTCCTAAGGTATCACAGATCAGCGCAATTAAAAGCCCCTTATCTAGCAATTAGAAAATTAATATCAGAGAAAGATAAGTAGCTTAGTGAAACCTGGAACGCAGACGCAAAAAATTTTGTTTATGCAAACAGACTTCCCGTAGTTTAACTCAAAAGCCAATGAACTATAAAGGCGGCATATTTCCACTAACATTTTTAAACTAAAATGATCTACAAATTACAGAAACAAAACAACTGCTGTAGCAGTCTGGGGGCAAACAGCACACCCAGTATCTAGGGTCCTTCTGTTTCAGACAGGAAAAATCCATGCAAAACTATCTAATACGGAATCCTGATTCAAGACTTCCTGCAAATCTCCTCCTACCTCAAAAGACAAGCACATTCATCTACAGATCAAAAGATCCAGCTCTTCCGCATCACATTCCTAACGACACATACAACCACTCAACAATACTTTTACCGACAGAATGCTATACTAATAGGATAGCAACAGTCACAGAAAATAATTTCATTTTCAGAGAGCAGCATTCAGAAAGTTACAATATATATCAAAAGCTACAACAAAAATAACTGCTGCAGTACTAATGTAAAGAGCCAAGTTCCCAAGACCAGTCCTGCCAAACTGAAACAGCGACAGGCTAAGGCAGCCACGCAAATTCATCAGCATGCAACGCAGGACAAAATACTTGGCATTTCCAAGTCCCTTTTGTTCAGAGATCTCAAACCAGTAACAGGAATTCATGCATTAAGATACCCTTTATTTAATCTGCTGGCCGTAGTGCTTTGTTCCCTACAACTTTTTTACTGGTCTTATTAAAAATACAATGACCGTATCTAGAGGGTCATTGGAAATGGGACCTGCAAATCACTGAGGAGACACATACCCAATGGACCCTTTAGCGTTGTTTGCCCGGACACATGTCACTATGATGCAGTCTTTCTCTCGCCCCTGGAACGCATCAACTGTGTCCACTTCTGGGCTGTTGGAAGAAAGAATTAACAAGCTGTTAAATTATGCTAGTTGAATTTTTAAGCAATACACTGATGCAAATAGTCTACCCTTACTAACCATCTGTCAAAACAACCCCGGGTAAATTTCTGCTTCAGTGTATGAACCTAAAGCTAAATTTACTTCTCATCATTATTGAAAAGCTATTCAGGTCCATGTAAGCTTGGAGTTTTAGGTTTTCTTTTAAATCAGCTTTATTCAGAACAGCAATATAATTAAAGCACACATACAAGTAATAGCTAAGAAAGGGTACAAAGAGGCCATGCCTGGTTTAAGCAAAAGGCTTGCATGCCCCCTTTAAAGGCATGACTAAATACAGACTTCAGTAGCACAGAAAAAAAGTCATTATTTTAAGCCATTATTTTTAAAGGCTAAACAAAGGACTAACACACAAAAGCCAAGTCACCTTTGAAACTCACAGTTTCTTTACCTGCTACTCTTAAACACTCTGTCCATTTGTTCTTGAATTCTCTTTTTCTGTGCACTGTAAGGGGTAATTATTCCAATGCGACGAAGTCCCAGATCCTTCCTTTTTTCTTTAATTGTTCTTATTAATTCCAACACCAGCTTCACTTCCTGAGGGTTACTAAAAGAGCTGAACAAGACAGAATGGAAACATTACAGAAATACATCTGACAGCTCTTTCAGATTCAATGCTTCAGCCCATTTTGTAGGGGGACTGCAAGTCAAAGCCCCCGTCTTGAACTTTTGCAGCCCCCTTCACACAGAGGCTCAAAGAACTTTGCAAGCAGGCCCTGAGGAGGGGTTTCAGCAGGAAAAGGCTGCACCTGACATTCCCTTAGGACTACATAGCCTTCCTTTCCTCTCATCGAACAGGCAAAGTGAAGGACTGAGCCTGCCACCTTCTGGCATACCCTCAGCATGCAGCTGCGGAAGGAAATTCACTGATTAAAACAAAAAAATATCAGGGAACATGGAAACTTTAGTTAGGAAGATTGTAGGCATTCACTGGCATCTGACAGATAGCCAAACCAGGATAAAAACCAGTTTCAGATTTTTTTTAAAAAAACCAAAACCAAAAAAACACCAACCAAACCCAAATATTTAACACCTGCTTTCTTGTAAAATTCAATCAAATGAAGTTGAAAATGCACTTCTGGCTACTTAATGCATATTGTGAACAATCAAGAAGACAACTCTTCTGCAGGTAACTAATTCTCAGCAAATCTGAAGTTTGGCTGAGTAGAATGCAGGACTTACTCATTATCTCGCTCCTCACGACCACCTCCTACATCAAAAATAAGGTAGGGCTGGAATGGCCAGTCTGGAGAACATCTGTTCTCTTCTGTTGCTCTGTAAACAACATTTTTATCACTAGGTAACCACACAGAAATTCTAGGAACCGATACTTAATTTATTTACACCATGGTTATTAAACACAAGCAACTTTCAGCTTTTTTTCCCCCACAGTCCTTAATTTTCACTGCTACCTGCATATACTGAGGCCTGAAAATGAACTCTAAGCAGTAAGTATGTTTAATTTTAAGTGATCTAGGTAATTTATGTATCGCAGCCTGCACTAACAAGAAATGGAATGCAAGTTTTCTCCCATTAAGCATCTTCCCCCACCCCACAATCTCAAAACTTTTAGACTCAAAAGGATATCCTGATACGAAAAGGTTTCTTTGAAATACCGTCATGGTTTAACCCCGTCCAGCAACTAAGCTGCTCAGAAAGGAGACGAGAGAACTACTCACTTGTCAGTCTTGAGAGCCCTGCCATAAACATAATTGGCTGGGAAGAGGCAGATGTCAGGGTGCATCCTGTACTGCACAGTCAGCTGCACAACTGGCAGGCTTTGCAAAACATTCTTCCGCACTTGCTCCTCAAAGTGTCTCTGCAGGCGTGCCATCAAGGACTGATCGTAGCCATAGTCCTGAGCTTTCTGCCAGCGGGAAAATGTGATGACTTCTGGGGAATTAGGTCCCAAACTAACAACAGGAATTTGCTTTTTGGACTTAAAACTGTTTGGTGTTTTCTTTTAAACTTCTAAATCACTCGCAAAATGACAACTACTTGCACTTCAATCTTCTATTTGTGTTACTCTTCCAGTAAAGATCACCTGCATAAATCTGAATTTTTGTCAGTGTAGTCATTAGCAAGACAACTTTCCTTTGTGAGTCACAACATCGTAAGATTTTAAAAACATCAACAATAATGAACAGCAAGATCTTCCAGGGGGGATTTCATTAAACAAGTACACAGCCTCCAGAAAATTTACACTTCTAGAGATGTCAGTCTGGTTTTCCTCATTTCTTTATCAGATGTTTAAAACAGTTCTCTTTACTGTTGGATAAAGAAAGCACTGCTATATGCTCATCCTTAGAACACATCTGTAGGGCAAGGAAGTCCACATACAAACAGGTAGCCTTCATTCTCCATTCCTTAAGGAATGTGATGGTGACAAGCTCATGTAATAACAGAGCCTGCCGCAACTCAACGCCCGTAACAAACCAAGTGCTGAGTTGCACTGAAGTCCGTACTGCCATAGCTAATCCTTAATGGTGCATGAAATCAGTTCCATGCTACACCAGGGAAGTTTATAAAGGTTGCACTCACACAACTGCATCAGCTTTACACGTGCATTTGAAGGCAGTATTGATACGGTCTTCACATAACAGAGACTAAACTTGCAGGGCAAAAGTTATTATCTGATAAACATCCTGAATTGACATTCAAAGTGTCTTTTTTTTCCCTTTACGTATTTTCTACAAATACTGCTCTTATACTACATTCACTATATAGCATTAAAAAAAATAACAAACACTTACTACTGATTTTACAGTAGGAGGGAGCTGTCTGGGATCTCCAACAAGGACAAGTTTATTACAGCGATGGATCAGTGGAATCAGTGTTTCAACCTCACAGGACTGCCCTGCCTTTTGTATATGCAAACAGGACAAAAAGCAGAAGTTGTAAACAAAGGAGTGGAGGAAAGTATATTAAACTTCCTTTAAGCAAACCAGAATAACTCAAATGCTTTTTAAGTCTTCGGGGGTGGGTGGGTGAAGGTGGCAGCTTTTTACCTTAATAAAAAACCTACAGGTAAATAAGCACAGCTCCCCAAACAGATGCATATAGAACCCAACCATCTGGAAATCTCTACAAGAGCCACACTTCCACCATGATTTTTAAGTAAAAGCCACCTGCCATTAAAGCACCAAACAACTCCGAAGAAGAAGCAATTAAAAGTTACTCTTACTTCTCATGGCTCTACGTTGCACGACAGGCTGGTTATCAGTTAAAAGGTAGGGATGGGGCAGTCGACCCACAATATATTACACCAGTAGCCAAATAATCACAAGTAGCCTAAAGCAGAGCAAGGCAGACCTTAGAGGTGGAACATTTCGTAGTTCTACATATTTTACTGACCTCATCCACAATGACACAGCTGAAAGGATCCACTCCTAGCCGTGAAAATGTAGATTCCAGCAGATTTCCTCCACTTGTGCTCAGCGTGCAGCAGATGATGTCGGCCTCCAAGATGATATCTGCCTGTACTTTCTGAGAGTGCCCCCGAACCTTCAAGTACAACAGGACACCATGTCTCCTCTTTTAGCTTTCTTAAACCACCTTAGAGCAATTTCTAATTGCCTGGATAATTCAAACTGCCAAACAGATCATGCCTAATGCATCATCCCAATCAAACTATCTCCATTATTACAAATGAAAGTCACAAGTTGACTTAGCTGAAATGTTACTTTCACTTTACAGACCGCCACCACTGAGGTGGCAAAATGGAAGTACTCCTTTATCTCTACAGCCGTGCTATCCAGACACACTGTGAGCAATGTTTACTTTGCCATCACACATGCCTCCATGACCATTAAGGGTCAGCATATATTCATTAAAGGTGAACTTTCATTCATCTCATGATTCATGCTACTTAGCCTTAATTACTGGTTTTGCTATTAGTGCCTATTTCCACTTTCAGATCTATCACCTCATAAAAAAAAAATTCCTCCAGCTGTTACTTAGAAACATTTCACAGTATCTCAGTTCCAGCAAGACTAAGGGACATGGCAGTGGTGATAGATACATCCTAGAACATGAGGACATGCCTGTTTCTATCACTTTCTTTGCCAAATATAGAATCTTAGAATCGTTTAGTTGGAAAAAGACCTTTAAGATCACTGAATCCAACCATACACTGTGCAAATGTCAGAGTTGCCAGATGAATGTGGTTTATGGAATGTTTTTCCCAATTTCTCTCTACAAGGCCATTTTCTGAGCATATGGGTTTATACAGCTTTTAATGCAATGTTCAGCCAGTGCTGCTTCACAACAGTCAGCACTTTGGCTGATTGATAACTCCTTTTTTGTTGGAGTGTGCTCTATTAAATAACACTGAAAGGTTAGTATGTATCTTCAACCCTCATTGATTTTCTGTTAAATGAAAGTGAGTTAACTCCTTTCAGCCACGTTTCGTTGGAAAAATAAAAATTCTTCCACCATCAACCATAATTTCATATCTGTCTCCAGAACACTTCCCTATTTTGTTTAAAATTCACCCTTAACTGTCAGAAGGAATATTCCCATCCATTTGTTGTTTTTTCGGGGGTGGGGGGGTGAGTGGATGTTGGGTTTTTTTTTCAATATGCAGCCAGAGCACATCTGCATTTCACACCATAACTTACTACTATTTATCTACTACTTTATAAATACTCCCAGCCACATCAAAACCAAATCTCCACCACAATTAAAGGATATCAAGTATATAAATACATCAGCTGAGGTTCATTAAAGAGCTGCCTTAAAGATAAATTCCTACCTCCTTTAGTTGAGAAGCAAGCTGTTGTCTCTCCTTTGAAAGTCTGCCAATTTCATCATCTAATATTTGACTCTAGATGGGGGGGGAAGATAGAGAAACCACGTATCAGAAATAATTACCACCACATATTTCCCATAAACCTTTTTTCTTCCCATACCCTAAAACATTTCCTACACACTTAAGACTTGTTCAGACTGTCTTTTAGTACCAAATGTGTCTGAAGAAGCTGGCCACTTTCTTGGAAAGCTGTCAACGTATTTAGACTTCGCAACACACAATACTACGTCTTACATTTCTCTGCAACTGGGAAAATGGTTTACCATCAGAAATCTGTAGTTTGAGCACAAATGCTAAATTTTTAGACAAACAACTGGAACACTTCCAAGTGCAACACACATCCTGATATCTCATATTCCAGGGTAACTTACTATTCCCAGTTAAATAAGAACAGAGCTTTGAAGTATACAGACAAATTAAATCATTAAGATTCATAAATATGGTTACACTAAAAACTTAACTGGTGACAGAACCAAATAAAGACTACTCAACACTAGAGCAAGAAGTGGCATAATCAACCAGTCAAAAGTCCTACTATAAATAAAAAAAAAAATCCTGATCTAAAGTTCTTTGTTCCCTTTCACAGTGCTAACCAACATTTC
Organism: Falco peregrinus; assembly: GCF_023634155.1. Lineage (NCBI taxonomy): Eukaryota > Metazoa > Chordata > Aves > Falconiformes > Falconidae > Falco > Falco peregrinus. The sequence goes on along the minus strand of NC_073721.1, from coordinate 49,698,333 downwards.
CATTAGATTAAAAAGCAGGTTAAGAGACAGTTACTGCTTAGAGATGGCATTAAAGGTAGAGTTCTTTTTGGATTCACTAATGAAAAGAAAATACAAATGGAACGACAAATACAAGTATCTTACTACCTCCCTCTTCTCACATCTGTGCATGGCACGCTGACGAGACAGCATGTCCAGCTTTTGATCCAGAGCTGCTTTTTTCTTCTGTATATCCTGATCACAGTCAAATGGCTGTCGTTCTACAATAAAACCAAGAAGAACATACAGGTAGAATAGAAAAACTGCTACAGTAACACTTGCTTTCAGTCACCCATCTTAAGTTATTAAGAACAAATGGACAAACTCATTTTCTGTTGCATTTCTTTTTTTTTTTTACTAAGGTCTTATCTTGTAAAACGAAGGTAGTAAGACTTGGTTCCAAGTGTAGCTCTCAAACACTGCATAGCGACATTGCTTAAGAATTATGGCTTTAACACACATTTACTGTAATTTCTTTTTAAACAGAACAAAGAATAGTCTCACTCATTTCTTTGCTTTTGCTTAGACTTAGGCATACTTAAGCTGACACTCTCCCACTAAGACTGGGAAAAGCAATGCTTTATGAAACAATCTTCCTTCTTAAAGGACAGAGTCCCAAGCATAAAACATCAAGCTCTTGAAGAAAACAGAAGAAAAGTCTGATTTGCATGTTACTTACTCATTCTATGTTCAACTTGCTTAACCAGGCTAAATCTCCGGACTTCATTGTTGATTGCTTTTTCAGCACCAAGTCGCACTAATTTGATATCACCACAATTTCCTGTTTACAAAATCAGAGCCAAAAAATTTTTAGATTGCTCCCATCATCTCTGCACTTTGGTATGAGATAAAAAAAAATTAAAAAACATGGATATCAAACAAGGCTTTTCCTTTATTGCTTTTCAGGGTTTTGCAACAATTTATCTGTACTGATCTAAACCCAGCTACAGAAAAAAAAAAAAAATCAATAATTCCAAACTCTTAAAAAAAAAAAAAAAAAAAAAAGAGATGTTGCCTATGTCTTAGTGGTGGCTAACAGTTAAGAATGTTATTTTGAATTAATAAAACCATCTCTTATTCCCAGGTTTCTTTCTCTAGAACTTACAGAATTCCTAAGTTAGAAAATTACTGAGTACTATCAGTAACACAGCCGGTAAGTGAACACCAAATTAATGTGTAGTTACAATGCAGATTTTTTTTCCCCCATCATAGATTAGATGGCTTGCTCAGAATTCATTTACTTCGTATTAGTCAAAAACTTGGAGGAGAAAAAAAAAAAGTCAGAGGTTCTAACATGTAAAAATTTTCAGTCTGTTTAGCATGGTCAGCAAAGTCTAATTTTATTCAAAATCAAGTTAATAGTCTGGTGTTCAAATTTTTAAAAAGAGTACTTGGTGAACTGAAACTAACACTAAGAGTAAAGGGGTCAGTGCCTATAAAAAGACAAAGTGCAATTTATTTCAAGAAAAACGTAACACACCTTTTAGAAAAGCACATTAAAATTAATAACAGTATGAGGATGTACCAGTCATGTTCTCTAAGAGACAAAAGCTGCTTAGAGTAGCATATAAGCATTATATGTAATCAACTGTTCCAGTTTCTCCTTCAGGCTTTGTCTATTTAACATATAAACAGAATTTTGAAATAATCCATACCCAAAGGCTCCTGTCTGTTTTGGCATTTTTCCTTAAATGCAATGATGATCTTTTTCATGAGTTCATCAACAGCAGCATTTGATGGTGCACAAACTAGAAAACGGTTTGGCTTGATCTTGGAATTTGTTTTTTTAGTTGTTTTCTCGTTCCTAGTGTTCTGTAGATTAATTAACAATAAACCAAGACAGGCTCTTTAAATTGTTTTCATTTGTGATTTAAAAGTCAGACTGTAGGCTCATCTTAATCAGCATGCAGAGTATGGGGACTACTGCACTTGAACCCTTCTTAAGCTATGTCTTACGTTGAGTAAGAAGTCAAATGTATTAATACTATTCGCATAAATTCCCTTCAACAACGATGTACATGATTAATCTACTGGATGCTAATATTAAAACCATTAAATGGGACAGACCAAACAACATTCCTCAATACATAAAAATATTAAGGTTTTTTTTTGTAACAAGTGTTTATACTACTGATTGTGCAGTTTTCTTGATTTTACTTTTTAAGTTCTGTAAAATAAGTTTTCCAAGATGCCCAAAAGGTATTAATTCCACCTTTATGCCCTGTACAGATTTAACTAAATCAGCTTAATGAATAACACCCCCAGTAATTATCAACACTACACTTCCATTTAGTTCAAGCTATCATTGACTTCCACTGGGAAACCAAACACCAGCACATGACAATCACATACATTGGATTCACTTACTTCTCTCAACACAAGAGACAGAAGTCCAACAATAGTTTTAGACTTCCCTGTTCCAGGGGGGCCGTGGATGAGGCAGATCTTGGGAAGCACTGGATGTTGCTTTACCATGGCATAAGCTGTCTCAATGGCTCTCTTTTGATCTTCATTGTATTCATTCAGATCTAATACCTGAAGGTAACAGACAAGGGAAAAATAACATATTACTTAATGTTGATCATACCTCCCAGGTTCATTTTGTGTATTTTCAGAATGTCCCCCACCCCTCTAACTACAACTCAGAAACCTGAAGGGCATGGAAGGCTTTTGATTCTAGGTTTGCTCTACATGCACACCCAACCCTGATTCAAAAACTGTTAATGAAGGCTTCACTTACACGCTTTATTTCACATTACCTTTTCCATATGACGCCTGATTTCCTGAACAGACACCTCTACGGCAAGGGAAAAAAAAACCTGAAAGCTGCTTGAAGTCCACTACTAGTATCGACATCAATACAGCAGAAATACCTGAGCAGATTCAGACTCCTCTCTCCCCACCCAATCAACCAACTCTGAAAAGTACAGCACCCCAATGCTTTTGAAATCTGGCTGTTTGTGCTTGGTCATTTCAAAAACAGCACACAAAACCAGTTTTGAGAAACTCGTGGGGTCCAAATGTCCACTTTGTCACCCCTAACTATCACTTCTAGCAGCAGCACTTACAGCACTTCCTGAAGCTACAGGCAAGTCTCTGGGACAGAAGTCACTGTAACTTGGATTTAAGATGGGTTTAAGCAGGGGACTTCTGTTCAATAGTAGTAGACCTCTGAATTTTCGATGTGTGGTCACCAGGGAGCCAACCACCACACACTTCACTTGCTTATTTATGAAGAAAGACAAATTGCCTCGAGTTTGCACAGAAAGATGACAGATGGTATGCTGTTCCTTTTGTCCTATTAAAATGGAGAGGAGAAAAAAACAAACAAACAATTCACAAGTTGTAAATTCAAAAGAATATCCAAATTGTTAACTGAAAGATATTCAAACAGGTCACTAGAAGAATTCACCAGAACCAAGTGCTGCCTTCTACTAGGGAGCCAAAAAACTAATTCTTGCAAAAAACCCCAAACACCAGCACCATCATCCCACACAAAAAAAAAAACCAAAAACAACCAAACCCCACACTCCAAAACAAACCAAAAACCAAAACAGTGCTCTGTAAAATAACTCGGATCACTGTTTTCATCGGGCAGCGTTAGTCTTGATGCTTGATAATCCTGGTAATCCACAACTTCAGTTCCAGAAGACAGTGGAAGTTCTAGTTAGTGAGACACTGAAGTTCATGGCCCTTCCTACCTCACAGCAACACATTCCTAAAGATGTATGGTAAAGCACTTAATCGTCATTAGTTTCTGTTCTTACACGAAGTATTAACATCTGTATTGAAGGAAGTCCCTAGAAAAATGCATGGAAAGCAGGTCTGCAGCTTCAGTTCCTGGCTTTTTATGAAGCCTCTAGTATGGAACATACATACTACAGTGGAAAAGCAAGTCCATTTCCTCTGAGGTAAGTGATGTATTACAACTAGCAACAGCCAGCTATGAAGATGCATTTTACAGTAATAAGAACAATCCACTTTCATTTCAGCCCCATTTACTTACTAGTTAAACAGCCAGATGCACGACCAAATCGTGTCACAAGACCAACGTGATTCACCATATGGTTCTCCACTTCACTTTCTTCCCTAAAGCTGTCTTTTTCCTTTTGGACCACCAAAAAGACTAAGTCATCCTCCTTTGGATTAAGCTGCCTTGCCAAATCACTTTCTTGAAAATGAGCTAGTAAGAATACATTTAAAATTAGAAAATTAAAAGGACTATGGTTACAATACTTTCATAACTATGGTTACTATACTTTCATACCAGTACTACAATTAACATTTATTATATATACTTCAGTAATACCTATCTGTAACTTTTAAAGTTATTAAAAGCTATAGCAGAAGTCTATGAAGACTTATAACTCCATCCTGCATTCCTAAGCCTGAACAGGGCACTGCAGAGCAAGTGATAGACTATTTTTATTTACCAAAAGAAGGTGAAACAAATAAGTGAGGTGGAAAGTGTTCCAACAGCAATCAAATAACCTTTTGTACTGAAGACACAAATCCCCTGCTAAATACGTACTTCTGTTACTTGTGCTCTGTAAAATAGCAAATTCAGGATCCTTTCTGTATTTAAAGCAAATAAAAAAAAACTACCTGCAAGTGCTAGCTCATTACAAGGTATTATCTACTTGAAAAGTAGAAGAGGGTTTTATTGAAAAAAAAAAAAAAAACAAAAACAAAAAGAAAAACCACCCCAAAAACTCTTACCCGTAAATTCTGCTGTATTCAAGTCAGCATAGAAGTTCTGTAAGTAGAAGTAGTAACTCTTCTCCTCTCTTAGTCTCTGGTTTTCTATCCACTCTTGTGCCAGCTACGTGTTGGAAAGTAAAAGCTGAATAAAAATACTTCCAAGGGTATAGTGCATCAAAAGAATAGCTTAGTATGACTTAAAGGGTAAACACACTAAGCAAAACCAAAAGAAAGCTGTCAAGTACAAGTCATCGAAGTCTCACCCGTTTCTTTCTTAATATATGCATACACATTACATAGAAACACACAGGGCAAGCAAAAGTGCTTCCTCCCCACACACACACCCTTTCATGTACTTTCTTATACAGCTCATCGGAGTAAACATGAGTTTCCCCTTTTGCATTTTCACCTTAAAATACCAGCATTAGCCTGTTACTGACTTCATTTTCTACCTTATTTCTATGGGAGAAGTGACGCAATGACTGAACGTGAAAGCATGCAGGCTTTAATTGAAGGAACTGTACTTCATCACTATTAAAGTTTTCAAAGATTTCTGTTTTAAGCTTTATACGCTATAAAGGGGAACCACTTCCTTTCTTCCTCCTTTTGCATGCTATTGTGAATTAAAGAAAAAAATTTCATTGAGGTGGTGACGGTTCTCAATCTTAAGCATAACTGTTTAGATTATTTCCCCCAAATCATTCCTCTATTCAGATCTGTACCACAACATTTTCAGAAGGCAAAGGACATAAACCAGTTTTTAATCTCTTGGTAAAATGTACTATAAACTGATGAAAACAAATCAAGAGGCAGATAGCTACTTACAGTTTCAAAGGCATTTAGCATCATCAAGGGGAAAAATGTATTAAAATAGTCATTGTATCCCTGAAATCGGACAGGAACAGAAGCTACTACAGACTGCAAGAGAGTACTTGGAGGTCCAAACTGGCTGAGGTTCATAAACATGTCGTAAGTCCACTTTAGAACTTCATTAACAAAAATACTATGATCACGCTGCTGAGTGCCAAGAAAGGAAGAATAATATGGTTCTTGGGCAGGCCTTCTGGAAATATTTGAAGCATTGTCATTCTGTCTGTTTCCTGACTGGAGAACATTAGAAATACGGGGTTGAGACACATTACTGAAACTTGAAGACTTGCAGGTTTGATTTCCTACTGGAATACCCTTTGCATTTGGTGGCCTGACCACGACTGGTTTTGCTGCATTCACTTTGCTTTTTGAAGCTGGTGGTAACTTTTTAATATCTTCGAGATCCTTGCTGAAGGCTGCATTCCGTGAAGAACTTGCTGAGCTGAAAATTTTGGTAGTGGAAGGCTTTCTTGTTTTAGAAGGTGGCATGAAAAAAGGTTTGGCAAACAAGTGATCAGCTTCCGAGCTGGTGGCTGAATGCTTACTACAGTACTCTACTGGCTTTTCCACTTTTTCCACACAGTCTTTGTACTTACACTTCACAATAGTCAAGGATTCATTCTGCTGAAGGCTTTCAGCAGTACCAGTTTCCTCTGGTTTGTTACCAACTTCAACGTTAACTTGAACACTTTCCTCCTTAGAACATAATTCCATATCCACAGGATCTGACTGAGTTAAAAACAGATCATCATCATCTTCACTGTTTTCATTCAATTTACACCCATTTTCTTTTGAAGTTGTCTTCTCACACTTGGGCTGGACAATGCAACATCCTCCTGGAGGTTCATCTTTATCATCTCCAACACGTGCAACAGAAAAGAGACTCGAATCCATAGGTACAGGAGGAACCCTCATACTGTTATCCTCTGATTTTCTGTTTGAACCTGAAGAATTAGGCATTTGAGAGAGACATGTCTTCTCCTCCACACACAGGCTTTCAAATATTCTCTCACTGGCAGAGGAAGAGTCAGCCTCCTTCCTTTTTTCCTCTCTCTGGTTTTCAACAGACCCTTCAACAGATGCCCACTCAAAAGTTTTAGGCTTTTGCTTCATAGTTTTTACAACCACTTTGCTAACTTTTCTGTTTCTACTTTCAGAACTTCCTGCAAGATTTTTCACTCTGGCACTTTTTGGGGGCCTCGTCTGCCTTAAAAACTGAAGGTCTTGGCAGGCTAACATTTTTTTATTATGTTTTATAGACAAACTCCGAGGAGCAATTAGTTTAACCTTCTGTTTCTGTGCAACTCCAACTCTCCCTGCAGCTTTGCCATAGCTGCGCAGTTGAGCTAGACTCTCTAAAGAGCGCTGGGATAAATCAAACGCTTTGCGGGGTGCCTTCTTCAGACCAAGTTTTTCCACAGTTGATGTTGGCGCAGGACACTGCCGAACCTTCCTTGGAGGAACCACAGCAGGCATTGACCTGCCAGGTTGAGAATTTTTTGGAATACTTTGAAGCAGTTTATTATTTTGTGCTGTTTTAAAAACAGGAGAGGCTTTAGGACTTCTTTGAACAGTTCTTGCTACTTTAGATTTTGCTATATTCTTCCGTGGGCTTGCACTATTCTTCTTAAGGGCCAACTTTGAAGCTAATGAGATGCTAGATGTAGATGCTCTGGGTTGAGTCAATTCTGAATCCAGGGTGAAGTCTTTAGCAACAGTATCCTTGTCTGCAAAACCCTCCAGTTCATCTTTTGCATTTCCCTTGCTAACAGATTCCTGCAGTGCTGAATTAGTTACTTCGTTTGTATTATCAGATTTTATCTGATGAGACACATTTTCTATCTGCTTTTCTGCCAAGTCTGTTGCTGCTTCTTCCGTGGTATTGTCACTTATGTAATCCACATCATAACCCCACTGATTCGTGCAATCATTCAGGAAGTCATCTGAACTAGTACTGTCAACCTCTGTTGAAACACAACCTTGTTTATACTCCTGAGTTTCTTCCATACTATATGCTTGAGTATCTTGCCAAACAGAAAAGACATCATATTCTGTTTCAAATTCAAAGTACTGAGATTCACACTCTTCGAGAGACATCAGAGCGCCTGGCATCTTTGATTCTATTTTGCTATCACTATTAGAAATGCAGCTAGAAGTTGAAGGCTGCTTTTCAGGACACACATCTTCATCAATTTTCTTTGTTTCCTTCTTGTTAGGCACACCTCCTTCATCCGAAGAGTCTGAAATTATGATGACTTGATTGTCAGGGCAATCTACATCGCAGGGAGACTTGGTATTCTGGCCATCACTGGAAGATCTTACAGCACCTTTCACTTTCCTTTTAATATCACATACATTATGATGTACTGCGCTTTCTTGGCTTGAGTCAAAGGGAAAATTGACACTTTTGGCATATGCAGTTAAAGATAATTTACTGAGTTCTTTATCAACCTGGGAGTCTGTTAAAGTATTATCTTCAGAAACCGTCTTCATAAAATCCTCCTCTTTCTTCCCCACTGCATTGTTCTCTCTCTTGAAATATTCTGAAAAATTGAACAACCTGTCACTTGATTCACACTTCACTGACAGTGGCCTGATCTGAGCAGCAGGACTGGACATATCCCTCTTTTTTTCAGAGGTAGATGGAACATGACTGTTTGCTGAAGTTTTATCCATACAAATGATCTTTGAAATTTGACTTTTAGAGTCATATTTAACAGAGTCATTTAAATCAGGCTGTTCCTGGTCTGAAGTTTGCATGTCAGTGTCTTTCTTAAACACAGACTTCAACAATGAACTTGGTTTTTCATCAGTGGATTCTTTTTTCAGTAAGGTGTCATTAATCCCTGAGAGCAAATCATTGCCATCTTCATTTTCCTGCATACCAGGTTCATTTTTAGAGGAGACAGAACAATCTTTTGGTGTTTCTTTTGGTATCTGTTTAGTGGGAAACAGTCTGGATTGAAACGCACTGTTGACACTTTTCTTCTGTGTACTTTCACAACACCTCGAAGATGGAGTATTGACAGAGGTTTCATTTTCACACACAGTACTCTGTCCCTGATGTTTATGACAATCTTTGCTCGTACATTGATAGTCAGTGCAAAACACAGGTTGTTTTGCCTCTCCTTTTGAAGCACTTGTTGCTAAACTGCAGTTTTTCAATTTGTATGGCTTCACTAGCTGCAATACTTTTGAAGGGCATTCAGTTTTCTGTATCTTGTTTTTCAAATCCATCAGTCTAGGCACATCTACTTTAAACTTCAAAGAGGAACTGGGAGACATATTGCTTTCCTTTAGATCTGAGCTGTGAACATGTTCTGGAGAACCAATATGAGTTTGAGCAGCCAGGCATGTTGGTGTTGTGGGTTCTGCTTCACTTTTGTTTTCTAACTCGCCACCTCTTCTGAAATCTGAATGCTGGGCACTTGGATTAAAGCACTCGTTATCCTTATTGCATTTCCCTCCCACAAGATCATTGTTCCCGTCTTCCTGAAAGTTCCCACATACTCTTGCTGCCAAAGCGTTCTGTGGGCAGATATATTCCTGAGTTGTCCAGTCATTAACTTCCTTTTTAATATTCAAGAGGCCTTCAGTGGATGTCCAAGAGCTTGAACTTTCAGATGCATCTCTACATTCCTCTTCACAGGTACTCTTTCCAGTAGGGAACAGGTTCTCTTGGCAATCTTCATCTCCACCTTCCTTTGACATGACAGCAAATGGTGAACAAAGGTCACCCCTGCCATGTACACTCATCCTACATCTATCACCACCTGCACTCTTCTCTTGCTTTATAGAAACAGTAGGCAAATTTGTAGAGTTTGCATTGTTTCCTGCAGCCACAGAGGTATTCAATGCTCTGCCCTTTATACTTCTTATAACTTGCTTTAAACATATTTGTAATTCCTGGGTTTCCTGGATGTTCAGTTGCCAACCTAAAGATAGATTTCCTCGCAGAAGAAGATTGAGTTTGTCTAGGTACTGCTTGCAAAGAGCATGCTGCCCAATTTGATAGCCTTCTCTAAGAAGGCTGCGTATCAACTGCACACACGCATGCTGCACAGAGTTAGAAGCTTGTAAAGATACCGCTGATGAACCTCTCACACAATGTCCAGACGCTTTTTCAGTGCATCGTGTAAATGCTATAGCTGGAAGCTTAGCACATCTCACCACGGCTTCCACCCATTCTTGGGAGCTAATCCACAGCAAATGCAGGCACTTTTTATTTCTGTGTAGCTCAATAATGGACACCAAGATCAGGAGAAAAAATTCAGAGATTTTGTCACACTGCTGGATTCTTTCATTGAGAATATTCTTGATTTCTGAGCAGAGGTAGTGAATGACCTCTACTATATATGCTACACCCAAGTCCTTGAGATCCATAAGTGACTGGACAAAAGGGATGAACCACAGAAATGTGCTGTGATGGACACGCATATCTCTGCCAATATCAGACTGAAGCACATTAGCCAGTGTTTGCATATCTTCGTACATGTTGGGGCAGTAGTCTGGACAAATGGCAGTCTTCCATCCAGTATCCTGAAAAATAAATTCACCACACATCATCCCCATTACACACATCTGCACAGTTTAATCTCCCAGGTTTTTTTTCTAGCTGTAAAGGTTAATTTCTTTCAAATACATGTTCATTAAATAGTAACATCTCTTATATCCTAATGTAGTTCAGATTTTAACTTAAATGCAAAAAATAAAAAAATCAAACTAATGTATGTATAAGGAACTAATCTCCTAAATTGTAACTTATGAAGTGTAAAGTAGTATTTCCTTTAAAAATAAATTCTCCAAAGATGTCGTTATGCTGACGTAATTTAACCTCAAATATACATTCAAAGCCTTTGAAAGGCATTTCATAAACAAAACAAAGAACATTCACAAATGTTTATTCTGCTTTATAACATATATATAATAGTGCCATTTTAGACAACAGTCCCATATCTGAAAGTACATCAAAGCGTACATCACTACTCCATACTCAACATATTAGTTTAAAAACCTGAGAAACAAAAAGTAAAATACATAAACACAATCAGCAACTTTTTTAAAAACCGAATTCATATTTTCGCTGAGGTAACAATGTTTGTTTCAATCTTGATACAAATTCTTGGGCTTTAATACCATCCCGGCCTAATTCTAAAACATGTTCTTCTTACAGCCTGAAAGTACCAGTTAAACAAGTGACCACACTGGCTGCTGTTTAACATACGTCACTGTTGTGTGCCTTATTTAGTATATTTTTTCTTTACTACATTACTAGTAGAAACAGAATTATCTTCCACTCCATGTTTTATAGACGGTTTAAACTGACAGTGCCATTCAGTGATCACAGTTCAAAGAACAGGGCAGTAAAATACTGGTTGAATACCTTTTGAGGCTTTTCTGTGTTATAATTATAAACAATCTGACTGCAAGTAACCGTATCATCATCGTAGTCCCACTCCGGTTCAGATTTTGTCCTAAAAAGAAATACAAATCATTATAGGTTCCACACAACTAACTAAAACTATAAGAAAGCCAACCAGCCAAGACACGAATTTCACTTTTCAGATACTGACCATCTGACTATTAGAACTTGTCTGTGATGAAACATACCGATGAAGAGATATCATATTTAAAATGGTAGAGCTTGTTCTATCCTGCTTGTAAGAGAAGGGGGGGGGGGGGAAGAGATGGCCTCAGGAAAAAGCTTTCTACTGAGCCGTGGATTTGACTACCTAGAACAGAGACCCAGAAGAACTCCATTTTCTTTGAATTTTCTATGCATAAATGCAGCTCAACAGGGCTGCATACTCATAAACTTTGTATGCAACTATTTGAACACAACACTCAAATAGCTGATTTAACTGAAGAAAGTCTCCCTTTAACATGCATTCCTCAGCTATCTAAAGCATTCCATGTATATGTATCTGTAGCTATCCATAACATATAAAAATACTGAACATTTAAGACATTGTCAGTCAAAGTTGAATCAAAATATATGACAGGAAAACAGTAAACAACTGGTATAGTTATCCAGGTACTGTTTTCCACCAACTTTTTACAATTTGGCACAATTCCAGTTTTCCAAAACAGAAGGTGTTCCTGAAGTCTTGAGGCCTGGATTCTGACAGAAATCCTTAAAAGGGACAATCTGCCAAAATATGGGAGTTCAAATTTACGTAACAAAATTCTGTTCCCATAGAAGGGATTTCCACACTTCCTAACAGTGTACTAACCAACTACTTCTGCACTGAATAAACACTTCACATAATTAACTTTCTGTTAAATATGGACAATATTGTCACTCAGAAGTGATCCACAAAATCCATTTTATCAGGATATAAGTATATCAAGACAAAACCTTCCAAAACCTATGTGTATTAAAGCACTTCCTTTCAGCAGTTCACCGTTATCCAAGCTATTAAAGGACAGTTCCACGAATCTCACTTTATTAGCCTCCCTGAAAGGAATATATCTGCAAAAGGAGTAAAATTTTTAAGACCATACAGTACCATTGATTAAATCTAATCTTGAGAAACATTTAAGTCTTTACAAAAGCTGAAAGTAAACTCAAATCAGTTGTCATCTGGAACTACAGTAAAATCTGAAACTGTTAGCCACCAAAAATCCCATAACTTTACCAAGAGTCTCAGACACGGCAATCTTCATTAAAGTGCAAATTGATTATAGCAATAAACAAACACTGAACAGTTAGCAGCCTTCCTGATTCAGGGGAAAAAAAAAATATCCTGAAAAGTGTAACCGACATCACGGTAGCCAAAAAGCATGTATTTTTTAGAAGAACCTCACAAGCTTGGGGGACCTACTTCATCTTTTCATTGCTTGAAGTTGGCAACATAAGATTTTTTTTTTTTACTTGCCACGTCCCTCCCCCAACACAAATTAAGGCAGCACTGACAAGAAAACCAAGACCAAGCTAGTACACTACCTGGTATTAAAATCATAAAACTGTTCTAGTCTCTTAATAAAACTGACCTCTTAAAGCTACTGCGTATATTTTTTATTTCATTGTTGTAGCTCTCACTGTTGATAATGGTTTGAAAGGCCTGGACAGGATCAATAAGCTGACCCCACACTTTAGATCCGAGCTGATCCAAAATAACCATGAAACAATGTAGCGCTGGCCAGAAGGGGTCAGTAGAATCATCTGAAACATAACAGTAATATTGGGGAGAGTTGAAATGCAAGAGTCCTGGACATTCGTACGCTAAGCTGAAGTTGAGAGTAGTTGGTTTTCATTGATTTTTCTTAAATACTAACATTAAAAGATACACAGTCTAGTAAGTTACAACTATACTTTCGAACTCAGAAAAAGAATAGAAAAAGTCAAACTTGTTTATCTGTATGGACACTGCTCCGCACACAGTCTTAAATCAACAGCAACCTGAATAACTATTACCAACATTTCCCAGCTCTGTGAAATTGATTCTTCCACACAGATTTTTGCACTACTGTTCTAAAAAGTGGATACAACTCACACTGCTATGACAGTTTCTACTTCAACTCTAAGCTAGAAGCAATTGATTTTCCTTCAAGCATGTTCTTCCTCCAACACGTCAGATAATATTATATCCTCAATAAATGTACTAGGCTTATAAAGATCTAGTCATTTAAAAGGCAGCCCTGGTCTTGAGCTCACGTGTCATTCCCAGGCTATGCCATGGCACATGGCCTACAAGAACAGCCCAAGAGCTACCAGTCTAAGTTCTGAAGTCTAAATTCCCAACTGCAAAAGGGCTTCCCTCAAACAGATGGACAAAAGAGTCAAATTTTAAGCAAGCTGCGGCAACTCAGAAGGCAGCATTTCTTCATCTTAGGACTCAAAACTCAAACTTCATGCCACACTGAAGTGTGCATTCTCGTAAAACCTGTACATTAAATGAAAACAATATGGTAGAAATCATAGATTTGTCCTCTCAACACCTCTAAGTCAGCCTTACGCAAAGCACCACCATCCCTCCTCCACTGAAGAGTGAGCTTGAATACCATGTCAGTATTGCCCAAATATTGTGCAGTAATGGCCATCTTCCAGAAGATAAGCCTTGCTTAACATCACCTTAGCATTACACTACTAAGAATTTACTCAATTAAACAAGGAAGTTTGATAAAGATGAAAAGCAAGCTCTGAACTGTCTTAATCTCAGTATCAAAATTAGTTACCAGCTGCTTCTGCCTCCATGGTGTGAAGTATAGACTGCATGAAATCATTTTGTTTGTCTGGGCCCAGTAACAAGGAGTCCATAGCTTGTTCTTCCAGCACTGTTAGCAACATACAAATCCCTACAAAAAGAAAAAAAAAAAAGCAACCTGTCCATATATTTGCAAAAAAACTGTTCTAATTTTCACCAAATCATGGACCATTTTCCAAATGCCATTACCAGTGTAATACTTGACCCAAAGATTAGCAGCAGCATGAAACTAATTAAACACTATCTATGCTACTGCAGTGCAAACGTTCTATCTTCCCATTTGACATGCCCCCAAAATAAACAGCACCTATGAAGTAACAGAGCTCTAACTTGAAAAAGGTGCTTACAAGATGGGAAAGACTATACATACAAATTCATTTCTGATTATACTCACCTAGCCAATAGTTCTTGTAGTTAGCAGTATCATAAAAATGAGATGGCAGAAGGATGAGTTTACCCTTTTCAATCATTGAAGAGCCGTAAATATCTGGATTCTCAAAGAGCCCCAACTCAATAACTTTGAACAAGCAAGTCAGCACTTCCTGTAAGTCATAATAATCATCCCTGTCAACCTTCCCTAAATTCCTTGCTGTTAGGATGGCCCCATCGACGAATCTAAAGGATTGAAACAAAAGTTAATTAATGAAAAGAACAAATTAAAATCACAATGCTGTAAGATGAGGAATCACTGCTGCTACAAATTGGACCAGAAGTATATTTTTCTAAAGTAAGGTCTCATAATTGCAAGTAAGAGTTTTTTTCCAAAATAACCTTAGAAAAAGGCTTGTATACCTACAAGACGTAACAAAGTTAAAATTCAGGATAATAGTTACGCATAAAACTCTTTGGGATTCATGTGACACAGGGGGTAGTATTGAGTTTGTGTTTGCTTTTTATTGTTTAAGCATCACTGACCAACATTTTCTATTTGGATAACTGTATACTACTACTGTAACAACAGATGTGAAGTTGTGCTGTCAGCACAGGACACTTGTCATTTCTTGCCTTGGTGAAATATCGTTCTCTGACCTACTGAGAAAGCTTCAGAGTTTGAGCAAGTGTGAAGTACAATACTATTAAACCTTCTACTGTTTCTTAGGACAACCTGAAATTTTGTACTCCGTGTTGGTGTTTCACTAAGCCAGTCTTGGAAATGGCACAAGCCACAACCTGCTCACCAGCCATGCAAATGTAACCTGACTTTCCAAAGCTGCATCAAATGAGGTGGAAAAAAGATGGTACAAACACACACTCTCACAATATAAACAAGCAGCCCAGCTGAGTTTACAATTCAATACTCCTTTGGAGTTACACATCTGAATTCAATTTACAGATAAACATACCACACAGGGCCTTTTCTAAAGTCATGAAAAGAAGGCACTCAAGTCTCCCTTCAGTATTAACATGGTGCACGAAACCAGAAGTCACTGGTCCAACAGGCCTGCCCAACTGCAGCAGGCTGTATGTTCCTAAGTGTTCTGTGTATCACTGTTTGTCAGTACTCTTCCTTATTATTGATACCAGTTTTCACTTCTAGGATGTGTATATGTAGTTTGAAGGAACAGTCTTCTTGCTGGATTATACATCATCTTCAAAACAATGCAAAAACACAGGCACACATCTGTACTGTTTTGAGACTCTCAGGTCTTTTTGTAATCCCTCAAATCCTTTTAACCTTAAATAGAAGTGTTGGTAACAACTGCAATTGCAAAGCCTCTCAACCCTATCAATCTAGACACCACCAGCATTCCAAAATTTCTTTTTGTTAGTTTCTTAAGAGACTGGATTCAAAATGAGAGCAATCTCTGCTATGTACACTAGCACAAATGATAACAAGATCAGCTGACACTTCTAAATATCAGAAAGAAGGGAGCTCTCCTGTTTACACTTTCAAATGAACTTTTGATCTCTGACTGTTCAACTATTAAAAATATCCCATATGGATTCAGACACAAACCAAAAAAAAAAAAAATCTGCAGTTTTGAGTTGTTCCACCACATAATACCCAAATCAATTAAAAATCAACATTGCCTCCTTGTAATGACAAAATTCAGCGACAATTTAAGAGGAAGTGCACTGCCTGAACACCTCTTCTTGCAAGTAACTACTATTCTCTCTTTTTCAATTTTTAAGGTTCTGAGTACTACTGAAATATGAAAGCATCTAGGATTGAAGAAAGAACAGGAAGGAGAAGAGGATTAATATACTAAATTACAAACTCTGGCCCATTTGAGAAGAATTCTGTTTGGAGTAACGGACGGAAATTTACAGTTTGATTGAACATTTGTAACTTCGGCTGACTAAAATGCAAAAAGTAAAGTGATTCTCGAAGAGTCTTCTCTGCTTCAGCAAGCGTAACTATATTCCTACTGAAATCTCATTTTCATATATAAAGAAAAAATACAGAAAATCAAACACTTAAAATTATGAATGCTACTGTTTTCACATTCTTGCTATTGAAAATAAGAATCTGTTCTGATGCTATTTAAAACAAAGTTTTAGTGGAACAGAAAAAGTAACTTACCCACTTCATTCGGGTGCACCAAAAAGAGATAAATTCCTGGATATTTCTCAAAGACCTGAAAGGAGTTGTGACTTTGTTCCATTCTACAGAGCACTTCCACACACAGCTCACCTAAAAGGATAAAACACTGTTATAGTAAGGAATAATTTATATGATCACAAAACAACAAAACCCCGCACTATTCAGTGTCAAAATAAATGTAAAATACATATACACACACACAGTGGTTTCAGTTTAACTACTATTTGTTATTTTCACCTCCTTCAGTAGAAACAGTACCATTCTCTTCCAACTGTATACAGTAAGATACATACTGACTTTATCATGCAGCAGCAGATATGGATATTTCAGTTTTTCTACGAGGGGCACTCGTAGGGTTATTCTCAAAATCTGGGCCCACATAACCAGACAGTGGTGTCTCTCCATTCTCATCCACTATAAACAACTCATCATCTTCTCCATCTTCTTCTCGCATGGATTTCTCAATGTGGGCAACAAGACGGGAGGTTTCCAACTTCCCACAGGACCTATTCAGCAGGGAAAACAAACTAATCAAACTGCACTTGTGAAGAAAGTGATTAAGGACTTTATTACCACATGCAGAAACCTTAACTAGACTTCCAAAACTTAAAATTTCATTTTGAAGTTTCTTTCCAAGTGTGGTGTGAAGTAATGAAGTCTTGACATGGGGAATCCAGATTGTGCAAATCAGCAAAACTCTCGCTTCAGAGTTAAGATTACGAAGTAATTTTTATAAGAGAGGCATTCAAACCAGAAGCATTTTTAAAACTGTTAAATATCCAAAAACCATTCAATAATTATCTCAGGCCATAGGTTAGTCACAAAACTTCGTTCCACTGACCAATATAAAGAATTGCACGATACCGAAAAACAACCAGGAAAGTGGGAAAAGCAAGTTTAGCATCTCGCCTTCTCATGTATTTCTCAATGTATAGTGGAAGGGAGTGAACATAAACAATGCAAACAGACTGACTTACTGAATTTTTGTAGGGGATTCAGCTCTGTCATGGTTTAACCCCAGCTGGTAAATAACTACCACGCAGCCACTCGCTCACTCCCCAGTCCCTCACCGCTGAGGGATGGGGAGCAGAGTTGGAAAGGAATGTCCAACCCAAGGGTTCAGATAAGAACAGTTAAATAATTGAAACAGAGTAAAAATAATAACAATAATGACAATAACAGTTATAATGAAAAGAGGAAGGGAAAGAAAATCCAGAGGGAAAGGAAGAAACACCTGGTACCCAATGCAACTGCTCACCACCCACCGACCATACCCTGCCAGTCCCTGAGTAATGACCTGCCCATCCTGGCCACCCCCGCCAGGTACATACACCAAGCGTGAGGCCGGGTCAGCTGCCCTGGCTGTGCCCCTTCCCAATTCCTGGTGCCCCTCCAGCCTTTTCACTAACAAGGCCTAAGGAACTGAAAGGTCTCACATCAGAGCCAAAACACAGCACTGTATCTAGCTCCTGAAAAAATTATTAACTCCAACCCAGCTGAAACCAGGACAAGCTCACTGAACACTACCAAGGTTATTTCCTACAATTAACAGATACGGAAAGGAACTTTCAGCAGTCCAGCCACTCCACTTATTTCCAATCTAAGCTCAGATGGGATTGCCCTCCACAGAAATCTAGCTGACTAATTTAAAGAGCAACTTTTTAGATGTCTGAAATATGACCAATTAGCTACAAATAACCATTTTACATATACACACACATAAGGAAAATAAGCTTTCCAAAATAGAAAATTGGACACTAATGAGGGAGAATTACAAAAGCCTTATAACAAAATAAAGAGGCTTTTTAACTTTTTTGGTTTTAATCGCATAATCTCACAGGCTTACAAGATCAGCCTCTCCAAAATTTGAGCATCACAGAAAACTACGAATGAGAAATGAAAGCAAAACAAAACAAACCCAAGAAGAGAGAGAAGAAGAAAATACTTTAAAGAAAAAAGAGCTGTTAATTTGTTTGGCAGGTGTTCTTTTTTTCAGACATCAAACCATCACAGCATGAATAAAGTTCAAGCTACCATGTCTAGTCGGCAACTTCCCCCTACTGGTTTAGTTCTTGCTAATTTAGTGATATGCAAAACAATAGGTCATCTTGTTTTACCATCAGTTCTTTGCAACTCAATATAAAAAAAGCAGTTAAAAAACAAAGTACCCTACTCCCAAAAACCAGTAAAACCACAACCCCTGCACAAACTCCCCCCCTACACTGAGGCTAGACCACAGAAGCCTCTTATGAAGTTTTCTTTCAGTACTGAGTCCTCCTGCTCAGTAATGAGCAAAAGCCGAAGTCTTTTATTAATTACCTCATGCAACCTTGGCAATTTCTCCCTTGCTTTGTGGTATTCAACCACACACTCCAAGCAGTAGCAGAGATCATCATTGGATCCTTCAAAATCTTCCAGGGGCAACTGTTTAGAAGCATAGCTCTTCAGGAACTCAGTGGTGTCAGAACCACTAGGTGTACACCATCGACATGTGCTCATTCTTTGGATGGAAAAGAGAAGGAATTAACAGAAGTCCAAAGACTGAAAGTGGAAAAATACATTCCTTTCAGCCACAACAGTACCTAATTTTCAAGTGTGATGAGTTTCATTAGCAGTATACAATGTTCTTGTATCACACAGGTGCCACGCAATAAAACCAAGAAACACAGATTAAAGCATTAAATGAACATTACAGAAAAATGCCTGCTGAATGGCAAACATTAAGAGTAAAGCACCAAGAAGTCAAACTGCATAATTTGCACCCTAGGCCTAGGAAACAACATGTGAAAATTCACTTTACATGCTAAAAAAACCCTCTTGCACACTTAAACACATACTTTCCAGAACTACAATGCTAAAGTTCATTATATTGCTTTACTGACATCTGTGGGATCTAGATTTAATAAAGCACAAAATTTAATTAGCTTTTTTCCTTAATCTACTGCTAAAATGTATAGGTCAACAAATCCCTGCTGTCAAAAGCAAAGAATATTTATATAGAACTTTCCTGTCTTCGTTATTACTACAGTTAGAAAACATCATAAAATTCTCACTACGGATTGCTTCCTTTTAAAAATAAAAGTTCTTCACTAAGCAGCCATACAGTCATCTCGGATCCTACTAGTCTGAAAAACTCAACAGAATACTAGAAAAACCATGAACACTTGAACTAACTGTGGTAAAAGGAAAGATGGTAGCTGCTTCTGTTATTCAGCGTAACAAAAAATGCAGGAGAAATCTAGATAAAGCAAGATCATGCGTTTCCCCAACCATACATGCACATGGGCGGGGGGGGGGGGGGGGGGGGAATACAGTATTTACCTTTGGAAAAGAAGTTATTTGATGTGCAGGTGTGCCAGGTCACATGGTGGGAAAGAGAAGGGTGCTGCCCTGCAGCCAGGGAAGGAGGGCTTGACACCCTCAGCCATACATGCCCTCGAGCACAGCACAGCAAAGCTGTTATCTTCAATAATCCATCCCCTGGTGACCAAGGCTTGATGATGATGACGGTGTTCCAAAGATCTAGAGCAAAACGGTAAAACATCGGAAAGCGGTTCAGTTCACGTGTTATAGACCTAAGAATTACTTTGGTATTTAGAGTAACATAAACACACATCTACTGAGGTGGCAAGTATGGCTCACACCTGAATCCCGTCACGCAAATGCGGGCAAGAGAGTATCTATCGCACCTTTTTCCTACCACAAAGTGTAAAAACTTATCTACGCAGGTTAACAAGCGCGCAGCGACACACACAAACCCCCGGCCGCGCACTGAACCCTTTGCTCGTAACGCTCCGCTGCCCGCCGCGTCCCAACGACCGCGCACCGACGGGTACCGGCACCCGCCGCCGGGCCGCTCGAGCCAAGGCAGTTTCGTTTTCCCGGTTTAAGGCGCCGCAGCCGCTCCCCGTGACGCCAATAGCTCCTCGGCAGCTCCCCCTCCCCAGCAGCCCTGCCCGGGCCCGCCACCCCAAAAGGGACCGGAGCCCAGAGCTGAACCGCTTGCTTCCCGCCAAGCAGGCCCGGGCCGGCCCAGCGGGTCCCGCACCGCCCCTCAGGGGCGTGAGGGGAGCGGCGCCGAAACAAAGGGAAACCCCAGCGGCACTAGGCCCCCCCGGCAAACGCGGCGGCGCGGTCCGGGGGGGGAAGTCCCGTCCCGCTCACCTCCCCCGCTGCCGCCCGCCACGTGCCCACCGCCCGTCGCGGCCCACCCTCCCTCAGGCCACGGGCTAACCCCCGCTTCCGGCCCGCCACCGGAAGTGGCTCCGGCCCCGCCACTCGCGGGCGGGGGCCGCCTGCCCCCGCGGCCAAACCCCACCCCGCCCGCCGCGGCGGCAGGCGGCCGCCTTAAAGGGGCCGTGCCGGGGGTGGCCACGGGGAAACTGAGGCACGCATTGGCGGGGCGAAAGGGGCTGCGCTCTAGCAACAACCCAGGTGGTGTCAGGGCCCGGGGAGCACTGCTCAGGGCACTGCCTCAAGGGTGGGATTTAGTACTGGAATAATAAAAATTCTGCCCTAACCCCAAGCGCGGGGCGTTCCCCAACAGCCTGAAGCAATAACCCGGCGTGGGGGGGACGCTCCCTCGCAGCCCCCCGATGCAAAGGAAGTGGCTCCAGGCAGTGGCTGCGCAGCCCCGTGCCCCCCCAGTGCTGCCATGGCCCAGGCCTGCAGCCCTCACCCAGGCAAAGCCCCAGCTCCTGCCGAGCCGTCAGGACTCGGGGGGTGGCACAGGCTCTGCCCTTCTGCAGCCCCTTGTCTCCAATTCCGCTGGAGTTGGGGGGCAGGCAGGTCCCCATTTGATCTTCAGCAGCTGCCACTGGGACACTCCTCAGCTGTGCATGGCTCTGGCCACGCACCTGTCTCCATCCTTGAGGTTGCTACATGGCCCCAGAATTTTTTTTCTACGACCATTCAGGCCACTAATATGCTGAGAAAATTGCTCAAAGTGGCGTATCTCCTTGAATTGCTGCAGTTTTTAGGGGACTTGCAGCACCTCTCAGGCTTGAGGGATCAGCCATGCTCTTCTTTACAACCACAGCCTGCTACACAGAGCTTTGCCAATGTTACTTGTCCCATGGATCGGTGGAGCCTTATTTAAAAAAAAAAAAAAAACACCAAACAAAACCACTTTTGCGCAGCTTACTGTTTTCAGTAATATTGAAACATCCACATGAAATACCTGCCCCCCCTTCCCCCACCCCTTTGTAAGCTGGCAAAGGGAAGAGCCACCTCCCTTACCCCTAAATGCCATTATTCAGCTGGTGGGAAATGCCCATGGACTCTTGTCTCCTCCAAACAAGCGTTTGCCCGTGTGCAAACAGACTATGAACACGCCATCACCCCACAGGAGGGGTGCAGGGAGCAGGGACGCAGCCTCTCCCTTCCCCCTGCCCCTGTGCGGCATGGCTCGGCTCCTTGTTTCTCCCCAAAGCAGCTGGTGCAGTGATGGCTCCAGGTGTACAGTTCCTTACATTACCTTGCAGAGCCGCTGCTTTTAACAAGGATCAGCAAGAGCTCTCCTTGGGAAGGTTCTGTGACAGATGCACCTGACCCCTCGCGGTACTTGGCTCCAGGCTGGCTAAGGAGCAACAGTCCCCAGGCCCGTGTGAGCCGCTGAGCTGGGGAGCTCCTGGCTCACCTACAAGGAAGTGAAGGTGCCTCAGAAAAGTGTTACAAAAGGTGGTTTCAAAGCCCAAAAATGTAAGGTAACCCAAAGACAGAACAAGATACCACTGCTAGAACGAAGGCATTATCTTGTCTATACTACTGACTAGCAGCCAGCCACGTCACACTATCACTATTACTATCAGGATGCGCCCGATTTGAGCTCTCTCTGAACTGCAGCTGGACCGGACAGCCTGCTGGGTGACTCTCCCTTGAGTAGGGACACCCTCTCACGGCTTGACGTTCCTTACCCGAGACTAAAAGATCCTTCCTTACCCAAGGTGGAGAGATCTCTTATTCGCAACAGACTCCCTCTGACTGATGAATGCTGAATTATACTAATGAAACATTACCTAATCCATGTAGCTACTCAATATTAATTATAAACTGTGTAAATATAATTCCATTAGATATAAACTGTTGTCCAAGTCTGAGACTATGATTGGATCTAGCCACACCTAGGCTCCATCAGGAATTTGGAAAGCAAGGGGATCCACTCAGAACCTTGTGACTCAACAGGGGAGTCCTCCTTACCCTTTGCGTCTCTGGTCTCTGTGTCTAAATTGATTCTAACTGAATTTTTCTTTTCTATGTTTCTTCCATGCAAAAATTATAAGGCAAACCTGGCCATCAAGCTTACCGAACCTTGGTAAACCACTATTAAACTTTGTTAAACTCCATCGAATTTACTGAACTATATCCAATTATTATTTTACCTGGATAAAACATATTATTACTCCTCTCTTTTGAGTGAGGTGCATTCCACTCATACACAACAGTTTCCCTTTAAAGCAAAGGATAAATCTCATTGTGAAGATAAAAGTTTATTTCTGTGAGATCTACTCTACAAACTCTACAACCACACAATCATTTGTGCTCTAACCTGCAGAAAATTCATCTTCCAGGAAGAAAACATGAAAAACACAACAGCTCAGATTCAAAAAATCCAGGTTCTTCAGCTTTTATCCTTCAAACCTGTATGGCAACAGAAGCAAGTCCAAGACCATAAGCGCAAGGGACTTGGTATATGTTTTCTTCCCCTGCCCCATTTCATCTCTCTGCTGGAAAACTTACCCTGAAACCGGTGGCTTATCTCATGGGGTGTTCTGCTGTCTCACAACCCCACTGTTTTCTATTTTCAGAGAGACTAAAGCCAGACACAGTTAAATATGGAAAGTTCTCATTTATCATTCTTTGCTGTAAGTCACAGTCCAGAGGAACCTCCAGCAAGGCCTTTATTTCAAGCCATTGAAAGTTATGCATTTTCAATGTCAATTCTTAAATTAAAGAAGAAAATTCTTACTTATCAAAATGGCCATCAAAAAGTAGTATGCCCGAGAACAAGTCTTCTCACATTACTTTCTAATATGGCATATACAAAATAGAAACAGGCCATACAAATACTTTACACGCACAGTAGAATTTTTTTGGTTTTTTACATTCCTCAGTCAGTTTACAAATAATCACTCTAGGCAGATAGCTAAAAAATATCATACAAAGACAGGCGTAAAAACCTCCATCTTATCCCTCAGTTTTCTTAAATATAAAAATTCTCCTTAGCACAATAAAAATATATGTGTGTGTGTGTATATATACACATACACACACAGTTTATTTTCTCTCTGTATTCCAAATATTAACAAAAACATTTTAAATGCATTGTTCTGGCTAGCATGAAATGACATTACAATTTATGAACAGTAATGGACAAAAAAGCCCTCTTCTCTTGAAGGCTGATAAAAGTGTAAGTCTATCAAAACTAAAAAGCAGTTGCCTTTAAGAACAAAATACTTGTTAAAAAAACAAAAGTTGTGCTGTTTCCATCAACACAGATGTCTTAAGATTTGTTTATTACAGAGATTCAAAAGCAAATTGAAATTATTTTCCCAATTCCATGGATTTTTAAAATTATTTAAATTTCACTCAAGTTCTGAAAACCAAGTTCATGCACAAAGGGTAAACAGCAGCTTTCAACTCCACAGAAAACAAAGCAGTGGGAAAAACGTTATTTTTAAGACATACAGAAAGCAACTTGGATGCTTAAATAAAGACTTCTAAAACCAGAGCGACATTAAAGTAATAAAAGGTGGCACAAAACCTGTATTTACCTCAGTCGTCATTATGAAACAAGAAAATCATACACCCGTTAGCTTTACTTTTTCTATTATTAGACAGCCTGTGTACCTGCAGTTGTTGATCCATGCCCACCTTCGAACAGATCCATTTTGCAGTTAAATACGCAGAGCAGGAATTGCTTTTAAGGCAGTCGATTACTCACACTCTTCACTGGAGTCAAAAATGTCACTAAGACGGAAAAACTTCTCCAGTTTCCTGGGTGCTGAATTCTCAGAAATATCATGTTTCCCATTCTTTTTTGCTAACTTTTCTTCAAGTTCTGGAAGCTTCTCTTTATAAAGATAATCAATAATTTCTTTGGGGGAAAAAAAAAAAGATAAAAAAGCAGTCTTAATTAGATCTGTAAGGGAACTGGATGCCTAAGGGCAACAGGATCTCACAGACAGTAATTATTTTGTCAGTGTTAAATGCAAAAAATGTCACTATTTCTGTAGTAATCACAGTAACTGCAGGGTAGATCATATACTTACATGCAGAGAAACTAAAAAAAAGCATAGCCATAAAACTTTTAAAGCCCAGGTATTAAAGAAGAGGTTCATAAGCACTGCACGAAGATGACATTGAAAGTATACTGCTATTTAAAAAAAAAAAAAAAGCATTTAATAAAATAAGTAAATGACCTGTGATTTTAGCCAATTTACTTAGGAGAAAGTAACTAAGAAAGAATTGAACTAGAATACATATCCTCTCAGATTCAAGCAAAAACCTTAAGATACGTATACAAACAACTGGAATACTGACCAGAAAAAGTCTTTTTTTGCCAGAGGGGGACACTGGAGACTTTTAGCTTGTAAAATTTTGCTTGAACATAGGATCTAGGGACATCTCTGAAAAGAGAAGAGTTCAAAGAATTAGTGGTGCAAGGAACTATTACAAAGTTTAGTTGTTACCGAGTTATCCATTCATGAGAATGATGCCAGTCAAACAATATCTTAGCTTCAGGTAGAAAGAACTGAATTCAAATTCTAATTAAAGCAGTTTTTCAAGACAGCAATTCCCCTTGAAGGTAAGAACCTAAACCATACCATCATACATATTGTATGTTTAGCAAAAAGAAATAGGAAATGAAACAAAGTATGTGGAAAAAGAAAAAAGCGCTTTAGAAGAAGTATAGCATTCACAGTGTTGGTAATTTCATATTCAACACTTGCTTTGTTTGGAAGACGACTATTATATTGTATTACACGTTCCTGTAATTATCCCTTTTTCCTGTATGTTGATTAAAACCCTGGGAAGTCTGTGACGAAAGACTTTAGCACAGACTACATAACACAGTTGTAGTACGCAGCATGCACTGGAAATACAGCATGGGTTGCCTGAAGTGGTTAAAAGCAAGTTTCAGAGCTTACTGGTTTATGGCTCAGTACCTTGCATACTATGTAAGGATATATAACTGCACGTTACCAGACTAAATAACAATTTTCTATAGCTGCAGAGGTCTAGGAACTTTGATTCCTTTGTGGAATTTTTAACGCTGTCTGCTTCAACTATCCTTTGTATTCATAAAAAGAGGAAAAAAAGGTTTACCCAATAGCATTGCCAAGTTCTTCCCAGTTTACTTCATTAGAATCCTCCACTTTCATTTCATGCAACCTGCAAATGTAATACAGAAGCAGTTTGTAGGCAGAATTTAGAAGTAATTCAATAACGCTCACAGCTTTTCCATTCAGAAATCACAGGACATTTTGTCCAAAGAGTGGTTGCAAAACCTTTCTGAAACCATAGGCATGCCGTTCTCACCCTGCGAGCTTCTATAAACACAACTCAGAACAGTAAGACACAAAAACATTTTATACCTTTTAATGAGATTGATCCTGGCCTGTAATCCTTTGGTCCCCCTATACAACTGCTGCCCTTTGGTCATCTTGTTCATTAAAATTGTAGACCTTTGAAAACATGTAAAAAAATATTTCTATCATTTCAAGAAATTCCAAGCATCAAAAGGAAGTGTCTCCAAGATGCTACTGCTGCCACAAAGAAACAGAAATCAGGCTTCACTATCACAGCAAGAAGAAAACCCAGCTAGCCAAGTGTTATTTGTCTCAGACACATCCACAACACCTCTTCCATAGCCTACAACCCATCACCTACCTTGCCAAACACGCAACATAGTACAAACAGTTTTGCAGAATGTATACTCCCAGAATACATTTTACTACCTCAGCTGAGTATAAAACCTTACCATTTCTGTTTACATTGTCTCCAATATCGAGTTCCCACCTTAGCTTCAATCTCAGTCCATGGTAATTTTTGGTGCAGTTTCTCACGGGCAATCGAGAGCTCTCTGTTTGACTTTTTCAATGAGGAAACTGAATCTGCATCTTCCATTTCTGCTCTTTTCCTAATCACTTCCTTCACTGCATGCATTAACTTTTGGATCTCTTCCTTTGACCAAGGACCATAATTAATATCTGAAATTGAACAATAAGGTTAAGGCATAATTTACTATAAATTATTAGGTGGAAAAAAGGCAAAAGAGCAAACATTTCATTTTGCACTATTCTTATTTAAAGGACCAGCTTCTTAAACACACTTCCTAAAAACTCTTCTGCATACCAGATTTGAAAGATTTCAGTCTAATCACTAGAAAATAGCACTGATTCCTAGTTTCTGTCTTTTAAAACCTGGCTGTCAAATTCCTCCCATACTCCCTCTTAAAGCATCTGTTCAGATGTCTGTTCAACTTAAAAAGTTGCATTTGTTCCACTTCTTTTCCCTTTGCTATCAAAGACTGTTCTTATCCCTTCAGTATGAAAATGCAATCAGTGGTTTGGAAAAAAAGAACCACCGCAAATGAATCAAAAAAAAAAAATCCACTCTAGGTTTTTTTCCTAAAGTTTAGGGCATATACAACACAATTAAATTAACTTCTCAAACTGCAATACACAGAACAAATTGTTTTCCTTAAAATTACATACCCGACTTGATTTCAGAGTATTTCATAGCAACTGAGAGGTTAGAACGGGACATCATCTCAGAAATCTTCTTCCAATCATTGCCATGCATAGCATGATACTTCTTTAATTTTTCTTTTTCCTCCTCAGTATACCTAGTTGAGGAAATGGGCACAGCTTCAACTGTAAATTCACACCATTCCAGTATCTTAAAAGAGCTGTCATCTTTATGTACGTTTCAATATCATTCATCACTACCAGTTCAAGTCATGCTTCAGAACAGTGTAATTGATAAGGGTTAGTCAGAAAAATGAACTGTCAATTAAGTCAGTAACTGGCACAAATGGGAGAGAGAATCTTCATTTATACCCATTTTTAATGTACAAATAAATATCAGAGACTGATATTAGCACCCATAACTCTTTCAAATTACTCGCTTACCTCCCTTTATAATTATTTGGGTCAAACATCTTCCTTGCTCGATAATATATTAGCCTCCATGGCCGTGGTATGCCCTCAGCTAGAAGGGAAATGATTTATTTTTAAGAAACATTTCTCATACTGGTGAGGCCACTTAAAAAAAAAAAAAGCCAAAACAAAACCAAACACCAACAATATAAATTTTCATGATCATGCTGTCAATGATAGATTCTCTCTGTTGAAGAGAATGTACCCTACAACACTTCAGTAACTGCATGGGAAATAGCCTGTACAGAATCTCTTGAGGAGTTTCAAAGGTGTAACTGTTATGACTGTGTAAGATTGTGAATGATGACAGCCAGTAAATAATTGTGTATGCATCTGCATAGCTGCAGGTAAATACTGAAAAAAGAACTTTTGAACTCTCAAGCACAAACCTGCTACTCACTAGCTATAAATTGTATGGACCTGCTGTACATTTGATCCAGATGTAATTAAAATTTAACTAACATACTGAATACTCCCATTAATAGAGCGACGTGAGACAGCCACCAGCCAGGAGGCTGGTAAGATATTGTACTTCTGCATATAGACTGTCTTGACTGGGAAAAGCAGGGATTGGGGGTTTGTGTACAGTGTTCTTCACTTCACACAAGTGAAGTTCTTGGATGAAGGGAAGATCCTTGAAATGGGGGAAGATCCACAGAGACCAATACCTGGGAACACGTAACAATCATGGTCAGCAATGCCCAGGATAGGTAACTGCAAGCAACTTGTATAACACCGACATGACTTTCTGCCCAATTTTTCCAGACCAGGAGCAATCTCCCCAATTGGAAGGGAAGTCAACATCAGGCAAATGTGATGATGCAGGGGGAATGATTGTGTACATGAAATAATCAAGGAGGAACAGATCTGCAGCCTTGTTGATCCTTAAATAAATGCTAGTATCCAAATCCAACACAGGTTGTCATCTACTGTCTTGCTATGCTAATGATACAGAACAAACACAGAACGGCAAGCCTCTGAGAAAGTGCACCGAGTAGATTCATCAGAGATGTAACAAAATGAGCATGTTTGCCATATGAAATACAAATGTTTTCCAGCCAAGAGCAGCCCAACAAAATGAGTGGAGGAAGAGAAGATATGATCCTCCTGCAAACAGAATCTTGACTGCAAGAAGTTTGTTTTCCTCAAGTCTTGAAAAACTAACTACATTGGCTAATGACCTAAATTCTTTCAGTTTCTTTCATTACTCAGTCCTAAACCTGCCACCTAATTACGTGCACTAAGGGCAGCTGACAATTTCAGACAGGACATAATCACATCTCCCATTAATAACTCATTATGCTTACTTATAGCCTAGCAAATAATGCACCTTAAGCCATAAAGCCCAAATGCAAGTTTGAAATTCTGTAAGTGCTGCTGGTCATAAGGGTATTTTAATCTCTAGCTCTTCATACCCAAGAAAAAAAAAAGTAAGAACAGTATACTGTACAGATTATCAACTACATAATCTCAGCAGCATACCCCTCTTTTGCCAAATTTAGCAACATTAGTGCTTTTCAATAAAAAATTAAGTTTAAAAAATACATCACGATATCACCAGGCTGTGGAATGTAACATTCAGACATCCAAGAAGGAACTTAAATACTTACAAATTTTTTCACAAAACAGATGTTCTGCTTTTAGACGACTAATAGTTTCTTTATCTTCTGGATATCTTGAGGTAAACAGGAGTTTTTCAGCACTGTCTATTCCAGTAATCGCCAAGAACTGTTCAACATTTTTCCGGACTTGATCATTTTCCTTCTGTGAAAATCTGCCAAACTTGACAGCAATACCTAAAATGTACAGATTTTTTTTTTTTTTTTTTTTTGGGGGGGGGGGGCAGGGGGGATGGGGGGAGTGGAAATTGAATAACAAACTTCAAGTACCATCTCTTGTACATTACATTTCAGGTTCTAGCAAACACATAATGAAAGAGGAACAAATTCAGAAGTTAAAAAAAGAAAACTGAAAGAGACAAACCAAGAGCTGAGATGTTGTGAAGCACAGAAACAGAAAGTACCTCCATCGGAATGAAGGGAACCAGACTCCATGGATGTGACAGACACAATACAAAACCTAATTATTTACCCTCTATTAGCACAGCTGCATAGCCCTTCCTCACTGCAACAGTATTTTAGAGAGCTCACCTTGTTTTTTAAACTCTTTAAACCTCACTAGGTCTCTTCCAGCCTTTCTGATTGAACTGTCTGATATATTCCTCACATGAGGAATAAACTCTTCCAGTTCTCGTTTTGCAGTATCCAAATCCACAATTGAATATGTGCTAGATTCCAGGTCCTCTTCATCACCCAGACACTCTTCATCATCCAGATTACCCTCCACAGGGGCTAACCTTTCAGTTAAGGAACTATTCTTGCCCTTCTTTCTATTTGATGCCAAGGGTTCTGGTGTCCTGATACTTAAAAAAAATTTTTAAGAAGCATAAAATAAAATACATCCAAAACAAAGATTGTTAGTTTCTCTACCATTAAAAGAATCAACATGTTCATTAATTAAAGAACAAAGAATACTTCACACATCCACCCCCTTGTATTTCCAATCCTTTAACATCAATGTAATTTATTATAAAACTTCTATACTTAAAATATTGAAAGAGCTTGCTGAAGTTTTGAAATTCCACACCTTTCCCGCAAAACTCTCACACATGGACATACCAAAGAAACAGTGTCTCTTGCTACCACTGGCAACACAGAATTTTCCCATCTGTCTCTTACTAGTGCTCTTTTTGTGGGTTCTAGACACTGTAAAAGCATCAAGAGCCACCTGCATTAGCATTTATCTGCACAGAACATTGAAGTCTTTAGCTGACTTTACTAGTTGCTTGGTAAAAATGCATATGTTTACTATAAATACCAAATTAAAAAAATAAAATCCCTTTCTCCACCACCCTTTTATTTTTACTAATATGAGTTGCTTGCACAAAAATTATCTCTGGACCTATAGTTTTTAAATAGGAGAAAATATTCTATGCTGAAGGCGATGGTATTGTACTCCTACAAATTTTCACTGTATCTTCACAAGATAACTAAACTCTTAAAATAGGTCTCTATAACAGCTCAACATACTGTAAAGCTTTTTGAAGTTGTTTTTAAAAATGCATACAAAACAGACTGAAGAAAAATCTGGGACCCAAATAATCTGATAGAAACATGGGGGTGGGGGGATGGGGGGTGTTGGTGGGCATGCAAAACGCACAAACAAAAGTTAAACTTACAGTACGTCAGATTCTGAACAGCTTTTTTCTGTGACAGAAGTGATACTTTTTTTTCGTTTTCTAGCATGGGCTGGAGTTTTTTGAGGCGACTGATCCGCTGCTTTGGTCGGCTTCGAAAACTCAGCAGCTACATTTGCAGAATCTTCACTCATGGCAGGAGAAGCATCACAGTCACCACCTTCATGCTGTTGTTGGGGTGTTGCCACATCACCCTCTTCCACTGGTAATGGCAACACTGTGTCTTTCCTTTGCCTCTTTTGCTCTGGAGGTGACAACAGTGACTCATCAACAGCAACATCTACGTCTTCCTCCATATTTTGGGTACTACTGCGTCTTTCCTTCTTCTTCTTTTTTGGTCTTTCATTGTCATTTTTATCATGTGTTTCTGAGGTAGGCAGCTCATGGACCTCATCCTCTTCAGGCAATTTTTCTTTTCTTTTCTTCTTAACAAATTGTTTATTTAGAACACCATCAGCACTGACCTCCTGACAACTTTCAGTGGTGTGCTGATCTACTGTGACACAGGCTACACTGCTTTGCTCATCTATACTATCATTATGCTTCCGCTTCTTTTGCTTCTTTTTCTTTTGGGAAGCATCCACTGCCATTTCGTTACTAACTTCATGTTCCAGTTCTACACCAGAATTATCTAACAAAGACTCTTGCTTCTCCTCCGTGGTCTTTTTTTTCTTCTTCTTTTTACGGCCTTCATCGTTCTGTGCTGCCATTTCGTTACTAATTTCATCTTCCAGTTCTACACCAGAATTATCTAACAAAGACTCTTGCTTCTCCTCCGTGGTCTTTTTTTTCTTCTTCTTTTTACGGCCTTCATCGTTCTGTGCTGCCATTTCGTTACTAATTTCATCTTCCAGTTCTACACCAGAATTATCTAACAAAGACTCTTGCTTCTCCTCCGTGGTCTTTTTTTTCTTCTTCTTTTTACGGCCTTCACCGTTCTGTGCTGCCATTTCGTTACTAATTTCATCTTCCAGTTCTACACCAGAATTATCTAACAAAGACTCTTGCTTCTCCTCCGTGGTCTTTTTTTTCTTCTTCTTTTTACGGCCTTCATCGTTCTGTGCTGCCATTTCGTTACTAATTTCATCTTCCAGTTCTACACCAGAATTATCTAACAAAGACTCTTGCTTCTCCTCCGTGGTCTTTTTTTTCTTCTTCTTTTTACGGCCTTCACCGTTCTGTGCTGCCATTTCGTTACTAATTTCATCTTCCAGTTCTACACAAGAATTATCTAACAAAGACTCTTGCTTCTCCTCCGTGGTCTTTTTTTTCTTCTTCTTTTTACGGCCTTCATCGTTCTGTGCTGCCATTTCGTTACTAATTTCATCTTCCAGTTCTACACCAGAATTATCTAACAAAGACTCTTGCTTCTCCTCCGTGGTCTTTTTTTTCTTCTTCTTTTTACGGCCTTCATCGTTCTGTGCTGCCATTTCGTTACTAATTTCATCTTCCAGTTCTACACCAGAATTATCTAACAAAGACTCTTGCTTCTCCTCCGTGGTCTTTTTTTTCTTCTTCTTTTTACGGCCTTCATCGTTCTGTGCTGCCATTTCGTTACTAATTTCATCTTCCAGTTCTACACCAGAATTATCTAACAAAGACTCTTGCTTCTCCTCCGTGGTCTTTTTTTTCTTCTTCTTTTTACGGCCTTCACCGTTCTGTGCTGCCATTTCGTTACTAATTTCATCTTCCAGTTCTACACCAGAATTATCTAACAAAGACTCTTGCTTCTCCTCCGTGGTCTTTTTTTTCTTCTTCTTTTTACGGCCTTCATCGTTCTGTGCTGCCATTTCGTTACTAATTTCATCTTCCAGTTCTACACAAGAATTATCTAACAAAGACTCTTGCTTCTCCTCCGTGGTCTTTTTTTTCTTCTTCTTTTTACGGCCTTCATCGTTCTGTGCTGCCATTTCGTTACTAATTTCATCTTCCAGTTCTACACAAGAATTATCTAACAAAGACTCTTGCTTCTCCTCCGTGGTCTTTTTTTTCTTCTTCTTTTTACGGCCTTCATCGTTCTGTGCTGCTTCATCTTCAAACAGCACTGGAGAAGCATGACTAAACTCTGCATTTTGTGTATCTTCTTTTCCATCACTTTCACATGCCTCATTGTATTCTTTGTGTTTTCTCTTCTTCTTTTTCTTCTTCCTGAGAAAATCCTGAACTTGAAAATCGTTCACACTTTCTTTTCCTGTCATACTTTTCCTTACCTTAAATAAAAGATGAGTTTTACTCAAGTGCTATAATTTATGTACCATTACACAGTAAAAATAAAAACACCAACTCCCACTCCCCAAAAACAGCTCCCCACCTAAAACATTAAAATACTGCAGAACTACTCAGTATGATCTTAGGAACATACGATGTGGATACTTACTTCGCAATCCAACTAATTCTGCAAAGTGACTACAAAAAAGCAATGCCGCCTTCATCAAACAATGTGCATCACAGTTGTATTCAGCCTTAAAATTGCTTTCCTGTAAGAACAAAGGGTACAGTTTATTAGCTTTAAGTTGTTTTAAATAACCAAGGAATGACAGACTGCTATATTCAACTCTGCTTTCATCACTGAGATAGCAACAGACTAAAAACGATAAAGAAATATCAGACTAACCAGCACTAAAACAAAATTCTCTAATTAGAAGCTTCTAATGAGCTTTGCCCATGTTCAAACAGGCCCAAGCCTAGCCAAGACCTACCAGCTCCAATGGACTCTATAACCAAAGCAAACCTGTTGTTGAAAACTCCAGTTAAACAGAGCACACAGGAAGCATTTTTGAGCACGTTTTCTACAGCCAGCACACAAACAACACTTCACAAAGCAACATCCTGTCATCCCTGAAACACAAGATGTTGAATTTCACATCCCCAACGCAGTTTCCAGCGCTGACAGGTACCAGACGTTACCTCCATTGGGAAGCAGCTGCCCTGAAACCTCGGGGGGGGGAACACACACCAACCCCACCACCACCACAGAGCTCTGGGGGGACACAGACACCAACGCACACACCACCATGCAGCTCTAGGGGACACACACATCATCATACAGCTTTGGGAAGACACGGACACCAACCCACATACCATCATGCACCTCTGGGGACACAGACACCATCGTGCAATTCTGGGGACACAGACACCAACCCACCCAGCGCCACCCAGCTATGGGGGATCACCCCCCCAAGCCACCCAGCGCCACGCAGCTCTGGGGGGACACACACCCTCCAAACCACCCAGCGCCACCCAGCCCGCCCCTGCGCCGAACTGCGAACAAAGCCAGGCCGCATGCCGCTGCCCCGGGCCAGGGCCCCCTTGCGGACACACGTCCCCCGCGCCGCCCGGCCCGCCATCACCCTTCGCCCCACTCCGGGACTACCGAAGGCGAGGGAGGCCCCTGGAGCAACCACAGGCCTCTCGGTAGGAACGGCGTGGGCCGAGGCGGCAAACCGCAGACCCCGCAGGGACGACGACGCCTTCCCCGCCAGCCTGTCCCACTCCCCAGCCGGGGCAACGCGGCCTCCCACCCCGCGGCGACCACGCTCCCGCCCGCGGCGGCCTCCCGCCTCACCTCCACACCGCCCGGCGTCCTCACGCAGCGCGGTGCCCCTGCAGGGCGGTACGCCTGCAGGACGGTCCCCCCACAAGACGGTCCCTCCGCGCTCGGCCCCGGATTCTCCGTTCCGACCGCCCCGCGGAAGCGGCCCCAGCCGGACCCATCAAAGCGACGGACCAACGGCGTGGGACGGCGGTTGCTAGGAGACGGGGCACCGCCACCCCGGCGCTCACGGGTGGGAGCTGCAGCTCCGTGGCCCCGGCTCCCCTCAGCGCGGCGACATGGCGGGCGGCGGAGCGGCATCCCCGCGGCGGCCGCTGACCCTGGCCGAGGTGGAGCCGGGCAGCGAGAACGAGCGGCTGGGGGTGGCCCGAGACAGCATGTTGTGCAACCCGCGCATACTCAAGGTGAGCCCCCGCGGTCCCCGGTCCCTCCCTGCGGCCCAGCGGGCACGGCCACCCAGCCATCCCAGCGCCGGTACCGGCCAACAGGACCCCGGGGCGGGGGGGGAGTCGCGGTCCCCGCGGGCAGCCCCAGGCCACCACAGCACACAGCGGGAAAACCCTGTTAAAGCACCCGGAGGGTGACAACGGTTGAAGACAGGGGTTTTCCCCTGTTAATGTATATGACAAGGAGGGAAAAACGTGTTTCCTTGTGCTCCTTCTCAAGCAGGTTCGCGGTGCAGCCCCCTTAAACGCCCGGTAGCCCCGGCTGGTGGCCGCAGCACCGTGGGGTGGGTTTGCCCTCCCAGGCTCCAGTGCTTTGTCAAGCAACAGCCCCCTGGTTTGGGCCGCGATCGGGGACAGGGACTGAGGTGTCACCGGGCGTGCCGCCCCCTGCCCCCGCACCCCCACCCTGCAGTGAGGGGCGCCTGGGGACACACAAACTCTAACCGCCTAAATCTGGGGGATTGACCAGCTGTGGGGGTTGCGGTCCCGTCACAAGCTCCTGACACTTCTCAGTTCCCATCGCATTCCCATTCCACGGGCAGGCTGAGCTCTGGGTGGGCCTGGGAAAGCTCCAGGCATCACACTGCGGTTGCCCCCTCCTGATCAAAAGAGAACCACCGTCATTTCGGTTGGAAAAGACCTTTAAACCATCGAGGCCAGCCGTTAACCCAGCACTGCCGAGCCCACTGCGACCCATATGTCCTCCAGCACCACATCTCCCTCTTTTTTAAGCACTTCCCAGGACAGTGATCCCACCGCTCCCTGGGCAGCCTGTTCCAACGCCTGACACCCCTTTCAGCGAAGAAATTTTTCCTGCCGTCCCATCTAAACCTCCCCTGGCACAGCTCGAGGCCGTTTTCTCTTTCCCTGGAGCCCCCCAGGAGCAGCAGCTGAAGTACAGCTCTCGTCCCCTGGATGGCACTCGCAGAATAGCTTCGTCCTCATCCCCATCCCAAGCCCAGTGCGGGGCAGGGACACGCCGCCGGGGTGGCACCGGGACCCGCCGGCTCTCGGGGTCAGAAAAACCAGAAAAAGGAGGGGCGACAAAGGAAAATAATTAGGCTGTAGCTTCAATTGTGCATTCTCGTGCAAGGTGCCCTGACTCGCCGCAGCGATAGCAGTTGACTTCACTGGTCTTGCTGCAGTTGATGGCTACATGGCCAGTTTCACCACACCTATAGCATTTCACTTTGGTGCAGTCTTTCTGAATGTGTCCAAACTCTCCGCAAGAATAGCACTTCTGCTCATCTGCATGGTCACAGTCACGGCAGGCAGCGGTGACATCCCAGCCTCTGCTGCAGTTCCCTTGGGATCACACCCCGGCAGCGGCACGCTGGGAAGCCAGCCATAAAATTTTGAATATCATAGGAAATCCCAGTCTTGCAACGTTGAACATCTTCTCTTTCTTTCTCATGAAACTCTAAAAATGTAATTGGAAGTTATATTAGGAAGGTGAAGGAAAGAAAAAAGTATGTTTTGTATCATAACTGAAAAGCAGCTTCACTCTTTCCAATCCAAAACTACCTACTTTTTTTTCTCTGACTTCTGTAAATTTGATAGGAACTGACGGTATCTTTGCTTGGAAGTGGAACTGGGGTGAGATTTCCTCACCTCCCAGAAAGATCTGCTGCGGACAGATGTGGGAGGTAGGGCAAACCTCCTCGGGATGGAGGCAGCCCCGCATCTCCCTCATCCCTCCAAACTGTTTCTGCCTTTCTTAGAAAAGTGTGCTAGTAAATACATTTTTAGGTGATGCATGAATATGAATCGGAAGAATCTGAAATTATATGGCATTTAAGGTATGCTAAGACATAATTGCAGGGGTTGGGTTGATCCTACTTATTTTCACAATGCATTTCCATTCCTTAAATGGAAATAGGCATAAAGCACCCATCAACGCCATAAATCTTGGGTCTAGGAATAAACCACTGGGATAATCCTACAAAGGGCAGCTCCTCGCCTGTAGTGTATACGTTGCAGGTAGATTATATGCAGTCATTAAGATTATGTTGATTTATGTGGGAGTTTTGCCTGTTTGGACAGGAGCATTTGGCCGAGCGCTGTCTGTCCCTGGAGCTCAGTTGATGTCTTCTCCCCTCGGGTCCAGCAGTTTGCTCAGCCCCAGCTTCAGGGCTCGAGTTTTTTTCTCAGCCTGTTGTAGAGCATCCTGGCAGTGGGAATTCTGAGCAGTTATAAATCGTGGGATGTTTTAATAAGACCCCATCTGGATTTCTGCTATCTGGCCAGATGAAACTAGAGTTTGAGCAAGTTTTGAGAAAAAGTAACATTAAATTTTAGCATTCTGGGCAAATTCTGTTCTCTCAGGGCTTCCTTGCAGGAGGCTGTCCTTCACAGTGAGCCAGCCTGTAGGGATGTAAAGAGATCTGCATTCACCTGATACAGTCTTTCAGAATGAAGTAACTGGGCTATTAACAGGGATGCTTTTACTCTTGGAACCAGCAGCAATTTCCCCTGATGGTAAGTTATGTTGTAAAGCTTCTGCAGCAAACTGCTAACCCCCTTCCAACTGCTTTCCCACATTCCATCGTGCCCCACTGAATGCTGAATTTACCAGGGTGTCCTTTGCTGCCGGTGATGGGATGGCAGTTTACTGGATAACCAGTCCTGATTGCTGGTACACACACCGGTAGTGGCATACTCACAGCATCAGCCCTCTCTACTTCGTGCTTCCAACTACAGTCTGGGATCTCTTCCCCACTTGGGAGAGCCTTGGTGACCAGACATTCTGGAGAGAGCTGCCAAAGAGGATGGCCAGCAGGTCCCAACCTTTATGCTGTGCCGTGCTACCTGAAAACCAAGGCCACAAAGATGGTTTAAAAGAAAGGGACAAAAGGTTGTGAGACAACGGCTGCTTGAACGAGTGCTTCTGGCAGCGGTTGGAGGGCACTGAGGAATGTGCAGCTCCAACAGCTGTCATTAAGGTTCACCAGACAGCAAATGCACAAGAACCTGAGGGCCAATAGAGATGGATAGGACACTGAGTCCCTGCTTCCTCTAACTAGCACTCGGTCCCCAAAACCCTAGTGCAAGAGTGACTGACCTCCTACTTTGCAGCATCTAACACCAGGATCCACTACTTTCTTTCCAAGCTCTCTCACATATCTTCTAAATGAGGCATCACATATCCAAACGGAGACTGCTGTACATAACTGTCTATGTTTCTGGCTGACCCTCCTGCCTCAGCTTTGCTCAGCTCCATCCTTCCACCAGGATGTGTCCACACATGCTGGCTATCACAGATTAAAAACATCATCTTTTCGTGTAAAGATTTCTAGGGATGAATGCTCTATTTTTCTCTGGTAGAAAGTAGGATTGTTTTAATTAATCAAGGAATTAATTTAGTTTATCAATATATATTTGCTTGCAGCATAAAACTGAGGAAAGTATTTCATCTACCGATGCCAGTAAAAATCTGAGCAAAGCATTTCTGGTTTCTTTGTTTTTCCCAGTGAAAGCCTTAGCCAAGCACTTTTCTCAGCACAAACTTACTGAAAACTACCGTGTTACAAAAATAAGGCAGCTCTGGGCAGAAGACAACACTTTACCACACTTAACCCCCAGCATGCCTGACATGCACTCCAGAAAAAGTGGCCCACACCAGTTTGCTTACATATATATGAACATCTTTTGGATAATATACCATAATGACATTCAACATATCACTGCCAAAGTGTCACCAGGCTGGAGTTGGACTTATCCCTGGTGTATGAAGGTCAATGGGAAATCCCAGCTGCCAGACCCATGTGCCAAAGCATCCTCTTACCTGTTAAAGTGCAGCCACGGGACATGCAGAAAGTGGGGAACTGCCCTCCAGGA
This sequence comes from Falco peregrinus, assembly GCF_023634155.1. Taxonomy (NCBI): domain Eukaryota; kingdom Metazoa; phylum Chordata; class Aves; order Falconiformes; family Falconidae; genus Falco; species Falco peregrinus. Next base: position 49,659,738 of record NC_073721.1, on the reverse strand, counting down.
AAAGCCTTTGGAGCTGAGAGGCACCCAACTCACCTTCAGAGCCCCAACCACAGCTCTCAACATTAAAAAGTTCTTTCAGAACGGGCAATTCTGAGGAGGAAGAGGACAGTGATGGTGTTTTGCTGACTGGGAAAGGCTGGTGGCTGGTCTTAATCCCAGTCATCCAGACTGCAGGAGAACTGGAGTTAACAAACAGAAGTTTTCAGCACTGCTTGAAGCCACAATATTTGTTTTAAAACGTCATTATTTACATGACAACTGATGCTAGGCTCTTTTTATTGGTCTGAATGCTAGGCCCTTTACAGTTCGTTTTCCTAAGCTTTTCTCTGCAGCCCTGAGGGCTGGATTTTCTTCTTTCTTCCAAATAAGATTGAACAAAAGCTACAGGATTTAGGCAACAAAATTTCAGCAGCTACAATATCCAGAGAAGAACATATGATCAAAAAAACCCTTAAAAAACACAGGAATTGGCACTCTGGTAGCCTTGGTTTCGGCAGTGTCAGTAGAGGAAGGATTAGCTGGGCCAGGGAACTGATTTTGCCCTTTTTAGTGTAGGAAGGGGACACACGGGAAAGCTCAGCCTGTGCTCCCCGGGAGCCTGCTCCATGCCCAGAGGGAACAGCTCAGTGGGTGACAGCAGGGCACCAGCCGGGCAGCCGTGGGACTCCACTCACTATGTGGGTACCAAGTAAAAGTAGAAATCACTCACCACGTTTTCTTTTTCCTTTCCTGCCTATTGAACCTTATAACGAAGTATTTCTGAGCTGTCTGACTTGTCACAGAGCAAGGCACTGCTGAGAGTTATTGCAAACTCTTTTTGGGTTCTGGAATAATCCATAGGAAGGACAGCAAAGAAAAGCAAGTGGGGGCATTTTATCAAACAAATTGTGCCACACCTTGGGGGAAAAAATAAAAGCTCTGATTATGCAGGAGACAAATACAGACAAATGCAGGGTGTGAAAAAGAATATTACAACTTTGAGTTGTAAACTACATGCATCACAAACGTCTTGCAACAGTAATTACTGAAAGGGCAGGTTTTCCATCACTCTGGAGTTGAAGCTTTTATTAACAGACCTGCATTGTGGCTGTAAGAGGGCTTTTACATCGGGGCGTTCTGCTCAGCCTTGGAGCCTTTAACCTCACTTTCCCTTTTTTTTTTTTTTTTTTAAATCTTCTCTCCAAATCCACTCATCTTCTTTAGCACTTCTGGCACCAGCATAGGGAGGAGGCAAAGTGAACCTAGAACCATGCTCTCATCTTGCAAAGCCCTTTCATAGGGCAGAGCCAGGAGGCACCACTCACCTTTGTAATCCAGCTCCACCTTTGTGCAAGGACTGCTAACCTGCACAGGAAGGAAAGGAGATAAAATAAAGCCTTCCTTAAAAAGCATACCCATCACTGGATGCTTAGAGAGTGGCTGTATGAGCTACCAGAAACTGCAGGTGCAGCATCTGCGTGACAGCTGGGACTAACAGAGAGCAAAATCATTCCCTCTCCACAGAGCACCGATGCCTCAAGCTTACAGAGACAGCGCAGGTCCCGTTCTGCTCTCCTCGAGCGATCTGGGGGTTCAGCCACAGCCAAGATCTCACAGCTGCTTCCATGTTGACCAAGAGCCCCAGGTGTGGCAAATTCCACTGACAGCATCACAGCCCCCTGATGCAGCTTCCAAGGCATTTGGATAACTTCCCTCAGGTGTTAGCTTTGTTGACTTAAATAACTCCATTCCCTCTCCTAATACCTGCTCTCAGCTGTTTGAAATCAATGCATCTACAGAAAACTTGGTCAGGGGCCAGATTTTAGTTTGTCTGTCTGAGGTGAATAACCCCTGTAGCCACAAGTACTGTGAGCCGTATTTTGGAATAAGATCATCTTTTATTTGGTGTTAATTATACTATTTACCTCAAATCACTACACGTGCTGAGCATCCTGCCTTCTGTGCTTGCTGCTTGGGGACGCTGAGGATTAATTAGTGTTTATGCAGCATTTTGTGTGCTTATTACTATTATTATTCTATCACTAGCACTATTATATTTTTGCAATCTAAGGCCAGTGTAGTGCTTTTAAAAATGTATTCGGAAATGTCTACACAGTACAGCTCAATAATTCATTAGAGAAATAAACTAATGAAGGGCTGGTTAGTCAAATAATCATTAGGTTTGGTTCTGAGCTTTGTCTTTCCGATACTCCGACTTCTAAGGGTTTTCTTCTCAGCATGAACTCATTTAAGGTTTTAAATGAATTATTTGGTACACTAAAAATTAAACTCCTTATGAGCTTTAGTGCCCTCCCATATTTTGCACAGACACCACTGAAATAAATAAGGCATTTCCAAGAGGCAAGTAAACATTCGGTGTGAATGAAAGTAGTGGGTTTTTCTCCTGGTTAAAGACAGGACTTTGGCTACAAACTGCCTAAGTGGGCAGAGGGACAGCACCAGCAGCACCAGGCATTCATAGCTGCTCACCCCCAAGATAGGCACACAGTTTGTAAAAGCAAGCGAAAGGGCATTTTGATCCTTTATGTGAACAAAACAATGCAAATTGGTGAGACTAATAAGCCCAGAAACATTACAAGGTGAATGCCTTTTATGTTTGTGAAAATCTTCTGTGTTTATTTGTCTAATACAATGGAAATAAAGCTTCAAAGGCCCTTTGATTTAAAAGTGCATTATTGAAGTCAGCCAGCATAATAATAACCATTAGATCGAATTGTTGCATTATGACCCTAATAGCAACATTGTCATAGCAGGGAACATCTGTATAGCTTCTTGCCTCGGTTGTTGGTGATGTAAAAGCAGAAATTAAGCCAAAGGACAAGAGAATGTAGGCAGAATACATTAAAAAAATAAAAGGAAAAAATGTCACAAATGGGTCCGTGCATTCACCCATGCATTCATAGCGCATCCAAAGCTGCAGCAGGCTATAAATTTCTATGATGAAACTAAAATTCAGGCTTTATTGTCTGAAAGATTTAAGAAACTTTGGGGGAGAGCCAACTCTGGTTTATGGCATTGGCCCCAAACCACATTAAGCCAAGAGATGATTTTCAGACTAATTCAAATCGAAGACACCATGCAGAAAGTCAGGAATATTTGAAATCCCAATCACACGCCCTTACCTACAAACCCTTCTCCAGGGACACTGAACCAAGCAGGCTGAGAGCAGCACCAGACCCAGCTAAAACTTGCAAGAGCACAGGAATATCTCTGCCCTATTTCCTCTCCATTCTCAGCTTCCCACTCCACCAACAATCCCTCCTCCTCTGGAAGAGGCACAAGAAAACGTCCTGAGCACAGAAGAGAAGCGGGCAGAGGCTCAGAAAGGACTGTCCTGGACAGGAGGGCATTGGGCATGCAACTGGTGGGCAGCTGCCCAAAGAAAAGGTGGAAAACTCTTCATTTTTAAACCTTTGCTGCAATCATTTCCCCTCTTTTTGAGTGCTGCCTAGCAGAATACAGAGCAAATGAAGCACGTTCAGGGCAATCACAGGGACCAGCATTTTCAGTTGCACATTTTTGCGAGTTTTTAGCCACACTTTCCCCAAGGGCAGATTGCTTTCCATGCAAATTCTTAGAGATGCTCTTATGCTTAATTATTGAATTTGAGAAGCCTTTGTCATCTTGCAGGGATTGTTTTGTTCTTGCTTGGCTGCTCACATCGTACAGATTAGACAGAACCTGCATTTCTGAGTATATTTTCTTTTTTAACCATTTGTACTTTATAAAATAAATTACATTGACTTGTCTACTTGCATTCATTTGAAGTAACATAGATAAATGAAAGCGGGATCCTATTACTAGATTTCCAGCAACAGCCTTTAAGAAAACTTCAATATCAGGGGAAATACCTCTAGTTTTACTTTTTTTTAAGCAAACCAACAAGGGTTTTGTGCCTAAAATTGCTACAAGTGAAATCTGATTAAAAATAATAGTGTAAATCCCAGGCCAGGGAGGGGGGGAAAAATCAGAAAAGCAAACACAGTGAACCTTGTATTGCTTAGTGAAGAGCAAACTAGCCTGAAAAAAATAAAGATGGTTTTAATCACGAGCTTCAGGCTGCTCACCCAGGTAGAAGAGCCCCTTTGTTTGCAGCACGCTTTTCAACTTCCCAAATTCCCTTTACATTTGCTCTCTCCATCACCCTCCTGCTTGCTGCCCAGCCCCTTCGGTGGTTCCCTGGAGATACCAATCAGCTGGTCAGGAGGCAACTGTAACTACACTAATTACCATGTATTACTGTGTGTTAAAGCCCTAATACACGCCGAAACACAAGTTTCCCTGCACTGGCGCGGCCGCATCCATCGCAGTGCTCTGCCCCTCTCCTCCCTCTCTGTGGTGCCATGGCGAAGGGCTGCTGTGCTACCTCTGCCGCCATAATCAGGGAGCTAAAATTGTTATCAGATTAGCCCCAGCAATGAAAAGCACAGTCCCAGATCACACTCGCAGTTAGTTAGCATTTAGATAGGCTGGGACGGGGGTCTGTACAATAGGCATCAAAGCTGAACTCTTGGTGCAGCGAGAGGGATTAATTTCTTTAACCAACATGCCTGATCTGGCCTATCTCATTACCCTGCCTTGTCAGTGTCGATGTTAGATTTGATTGAAGATTATACCATTTAGGCCTTTCCCCTGTTTTCCACAGAAATCAGGCCTATTGAATTGCACATTCTTCCATGGGCCCCTGTCAATACTCAGTGGCCTGAGCCTCTAATTCTGCTTCATTTAAACTTCATCAACTTTTCCAATCAAGTGGAAGGATCTGAAATAGGCTCCGTAAGCAGAAAGGCCCTTTTTCCTTTTGTCAGATAATTTATTCTGTTTTCTCTTTCTCTCCCCCTCGCTTCCCCACCTCTTTCTTTTTTTCTTCTTTTCGCTCCCTTTCCCTGATGCTGAAAATGAGATTACAGTATTTAAATGACTATGATAATCAATCGGGGGACCTTGAGCCGAGATTGAGGTTAATTTTTCTTAGCAGAACAAAGAAGCGTGATGCCATTGGGGATTTGAAGGTGCAATCTGTGTTTCATGCTTATATTCCTCCCCCCCCAACCTGAAACTGCAGTTTTAGGAGTCTTTTCTTGTTACTAACTAGGCAGTTGTTGTGATTTTTAAGAGGCAACCCCTAGGAGAGAAGAAATGTAATTTTGGGCTGATAAATAGCTAACAGCCTTCAATCAACAATTTTAATAGGAAAAAAAAATTCACTTACATGGTGTGACTGCAGACCTAATGAAAGTGCTATCATTACTTTATTCATTTTTAAATACACTCTGAATAATTTTCAGCAGTGCTATGAGTAGTCCTTCCAGCCTGCACAGCAGAGTTGTAAACTTTTAACTGAATATCCCTTTCATCCAGCCACTCTTTCTGCTTCGCAGCTTTCTTGGTTGCCTGGAAAAAGTTGAGACTTTTGTCATGATTTTGCTAATCAGAAATGGAATCGCTTATGTTCGTCTTAAAACCTGCATTGAAATGGCTTGTTAAGCCTTTAGATGATGTATTTTCGGTTGTAACACGCCAGCATTCACTCACCTGGATCTTTTCTCCTACCCTTCTCAGGAAGAGAGAAAGAGAAAAATATGCATTTCTTTGCTTCCATCCTAGCTGTCTTGTCAGTGCTGTTTTACATGCTGCCACCCAATGTTATCTTTTATTTGTGTCAGGAGAGAGGATTTGACAAGTTCAGTATACAATGTTCATTTGGCAAGGCAAATTTTTCATACCAATTTTGAGTAGAAAATGAAACCATCTTTCAACACAATGAGCAACATCATTTTTGGACAGACTTATTATGAGAAAAAGAATTGCAAAACTTTATTTCCTTGCATGATCCAAAAAAAACCCAACTGGAAATGAGACATTTAAACAAAAAAATAAATACATGTATGAATGTTTGAGGCCATCAGTTTGTTTTAGAAATAAAAAATAACCACCAGCTCCTGTCAGGTAGCTGTGGCCTCCTTTTTGTTAATCAGATGCTGCTGGATTTGGTTGCATCATAATGTAGCTTTGTTTCAAATCTTTTAAGCTGTCAGAAGATTGGGAAAGGCAGACCAACTTCAGAAGTTTGTCAGCGTTCACCAAGCAGAACAGTCATTAGTCAACAGTGTGTAGACTGAGGTTTGCAAAGATACCCAGGGCCAGAGCGAGGGAGGGACTAGGGGTGTTTCAGAATCCCAAATGTAACTTCTGGCAGCACTAAATACTCTGCACAATCCAATTAATGGAAAAAAATCTTGTTATAAATTCTGCTGTGTCACGAGTTATATGGGTACAATAGGTTCCTTGGGGATGCGACTTTTGGTTTTGACCGCCCCACCACCACAATGGGCTTCTGGTCCATGACAAGGACTTGCTGGTGCAACTGCATAGTGAGGACCCAGGACAGTAAAGTAAATATTTTCTAAGAAATACCATGCATTGAAAACAGGCTGTCAAACTTTCACTGGGTGACAAGTTCATCTCAGCACTGTGGAGCCCTGCAAGGTTGAAAGGTGCAACCTGAGAGCCTTGTAGGGCTGTATGTCCTCCATGTTCTGCAAGTCTGTGGGAAATCCCAGCCTGTAGTGGGAACTGGGTGCTCTCTGATGCCCCAGCTACCACCTTCTGTGATTTTTACTGCCAAAAGAAAGAAGCAGCAGCCCCAAGATGCCGGTTCAGCCCCACAGACCTGGAAGAAGCTGCGCATGTCTGAGGCAGTGGTTTGCTCTAACAGCCTTCTCTCTTTAAGCAAATGTTGACTCACCATGGGGAAATTAAAACTCCATTAGACATTGCCACATTGTAGAGCAGACCCCATTACAGCGGTTGAGTTGCAATTAATCGGTTTCCTCAGATATTACTTAATTCTGGGTAAGCACAGCTAGATGGGAAGGACAAGGCTATCTAAACAATAATTTCCTAAAATAACATAATCTAAATAAACTAATGAAGTGATTACATAGTTATTAATATAAATATAAAGAAGAGTCAAAAGAAAATATTGGATATATAACAATTTAGAAAAAAGAGTAGAGTTAATACTATCCTGGTTAGACATCATGAGGCAATCAGCATTTGTGCTTAGGGATGGATGCTGATTTAGCAGATTAATTATATTTCATGCAAAACCCTACCATTTCAAAGTGTCCCATCTTCCGCCTTTGTTTGGTCTGTTGTTCATGCTGCTTAACTTTTCAACACACAGATGGAAGGAGCCACTGTCTGTGTGACACTGCAGGTTCAGGGGTTGTTTTTTAACTAAGGTTAATTTTGGATTAGGAAATGTAAAGCCAAATAAGCATAAAAAGAGAGTCCCTTGTGTGCAGATGGAATAATTAGTAATTTGGAAGTATTCTGGCCCAGGGAGGGCCCTCCACAGGCAGTCCCTCTGCAGAGAAGCAGTGGGGAGCTGCATGCCTGGGACACCTGCTGCATCAGTGCCCTGGGTGCCACGGGGCTCCCGAGAGCAGTGCAGCATTCCCCCAGTCTGCTGCCAGCGCAGGGAGCGGGTCCGGCCATCTCCTCTGTAGCTCTTCCGTGCAAAGCTCGTTCACTTGCATTACCAGAGTGAGAAAGTATTTGGCTTCAGAAGAATAAATAACTAGGCCTTAAAAGTCATTAAAAATGTATTACAAGAAAAACACAGTGCGGCTATAAATAGAAAACAAAGCAACTCCGATATAAACTTTTACAATGAGTGTTGCTCAGACTGTTTGGCACTGTTTGGTTGTAAGTGAGTTCAGCATCTGTGACACCCCTTGCAGCTGTGGTTCTCCTGCTCGGACCCTGGCAGCACGCTGGCCTCTGCCAGCCCCCCTTGGTCTGTCTGAGCAGAGGAGGGCTGTGGGGCTGCTCAGCCCCAAACTGGAGCTCTGCTGGTTCCCCACCACCAGCTCCCCTTTTTTTTTTTATAAGCCCAAATATTTTCCTTCTTTCTAATTCACTTACATTTGTGACAGCCTGACAGGTAGCCGTTACTTCCATAAAAGACAGCACCTCTCCCTGCCAACCTCCACAGATACAGATGTTGACTTAATATGAAATGAACTCTAAGAAGCAATACATTAATCATTCAGCGATACATCATTGCTGTCTTCCTTTTTGTTATTACTTAAACAGTAGTTCATGTAAGTGAAGTCAAGCATACAGAATCATTTCTAAACCTTGCTTGAGGAACAGGCACATTTTTTGAAGAAGTTGATATTATTTCCACATTCTGCTTAGTGAAGTGAGCAAGCTCACTTTCAGGGGGAGATGAACTGCACTTTGTGTTTCCAGACTTCAGTGTTAAGAGTTTTTGGCCTCTGGTCTGATTTTCCTTTTGTCATGTCAAGTAATAAAGTGGAAGAATTAGGTGGCTGATACACCTTAATGCAGCTTGGCACACAGCAACAAAGAAGATATCCCAGACTTTCAGCTAACTTCAGCTGTGTGATGTTTTAACTTTGAAAAAATCAAATCCTGACTGTGATCCCAATGTGAAAAGTCCATGGTAGAGTACTCACAGTGCTTAAACTCCTGTGTGTAGCTGATAGGTTGCTCCAAGGGAACGACTGGGTTGCCTTGGCTGGACAGTGATGAACAATTAGAGATTGCAGCACCCAGGTGTACTGAAGAGTCCATAGTTACGTATCCAGGTCAGGGAAAGTAGGCCACAGATCGAAATGGTGAATCTTAATAGTCCAAGTTGTAGTTTCTTGGTAAGGAGGACATTTCGTGCAGCTTACATCTTAAGAAAGACGATGTTTTCATGACTGTTCTGGATGCAAAAGAGGGAGCTGCTGCAGCATGGTCCAGAATGAAAATGTTCTGTTTGTTTGCAGGCTATGAAACAGCCAGGGGCTGGAAGGCAATGTGAAGATCTTTGCAAGTGTTGGGGTATTTAGGATCTGGGGTCACACTGTGCTGTTTATTCCCATTAGCGTGTCTCTGCCTCAGGACCCTGCAAGAGGGTGAGAGGTCTTGGTTTGCATCTAATTCCTGATTGAGAAACACAGTGACCCAAGCTAGTTTCAAAATGAGCCTGCGCACTGCGGAGGAGGTCATTCACATGTTGCATGGGTGAGCAAGGGAGAGCAAATTTGCTCTTCTGCATGGACATGCGCTCTGGACTGAACTCCCAGGTATGGAAACTGCTGGGTGGAAACATTGGCTGAGGGTTTCTTAAAAGAACAGACCCATTGGGCTCATTCCTGCAGAAACACGAAATTCAGCAAGCGGTAACTGGGAAAAGTGATTTCATTTTTGTGAAATGTGGGTGCGCGCTTTGTTTTCATCCTAAACGCTCAAGAACCTGTTTCTAAAATGCTCCACCAGCCTCCCCTGGTTGGGGTCTCATTGCTCACCTCCCTCCTTCAAGGCTGTTAGCAGGCAGCAGTCCCTTCAATTTGGGAATTTAACAAGTAATTCTAAAGTGGGACGTCGGAAAACCTGTGATCCTATCTACCATGTCTATCCTATCAGATGTGGTTCTGTGCTTTCACTGCCTTGAAAACAAAGGGGAAGAAAGTTGAACACATGGTATCCTCAACTAGAAAGGGCTTTGCTGTAAGAGGATATTGAGTTGTTTTGTAAAGCCCAATATTACGCTTGAATTATGCCTGAATAAGGAGAAAGGACATTGTTAAAGAGCCCTAAACATTGACCATAGTGGATCTTCTTTCTTCCAAACCCTTCAGTAGTGTTGTTTTTGGCTGTTAATGATTTGGTATTGTATTTATAAGCCGGCAGGGTAATCCAGAGAGCAGCAGGAGGGGCAGTTGCCTTAAATAAAGCTTTACAATGCTGCTAATTAAAATGATCCTTCCTCTCCCTGTGATGACTAATGAGACAGAAAGAAGAACTGGGGAGGGTTAATGAAAATGTTGCCATGAGATTCCCTATTTTTAATTGGTCTTTTTAATGTTTTAATCTTCTTTATGGTGTGGGGGTGGAGAAGGAGAAATTTTCTTTCAACCTTTCTTGTACTGCACCCAATAGGTTGTAATGCATGGCATTTGAAATGTGCACTTCTAGCTATATATTGAGAGTCTGTAACTAAAAGTCTAAGACAGAATCTAGCATTGAGATGGAAGAAGCAATTTTGGACTTAACTGAGAACAGAAACAAGAAATGTGAAACCTGTTTTTAAGCTCAAGCTTCCAAAACTCCAAGGGAGCATTCATACCCTGAGGACTGAGGTTAAGATCTATTGTGAAGGATTGGCACCGATGCTCAATATTATTTAGAGCTTTAGCTCATGATGCTCTGTTAAATGCAATATTTATCCCATGAGCATGTCACAGTTCACCTCAGATGTCAAGAATTCAATTAATATTCTATTTAATAGAACACACCATGACCTAACCTTTTAATACTCTTAGTGCGTCTGAGCCCTCCTTATTAGTGTCACTCTCTAACTTTCCTTCTCAGCTGATGCCTCTAGCAACAACTGGGATGGGGAAATTGGGAGCAAGGAGAGAGGGGAAGAGATTTAAATTACTTTTGGACCTCACTGTGAGGATTCAGCAGCTTTATCCCTTGTAAAACCTGGTTCACAGGGGGCTAGCCCACCCCACTTTTCCCATTTTTATGGGGTTGACATCTTGCAAGTTTCAGCTTTCTATCGCTTCAAAACCACAAAAGGCATGGCCAAATTTTTCATGGTTTGGGCTGGTCCAGTTTTTTATTGAAATAGCATTGCCCCTGCCTCACACCGCATTACCAAACTTAGGGTTCCGAGGAAACCATCCTTGTGAGCAACACCTGCAGGATTAAATCTTTGGTTTGAAATTTTGTCTGTGTACTATGACGGTGGGTTATAAACACTCAGAGATTTTGAAATCAGCACTGCAGAAATTTCCCTGCATTGCATCTGAAAATTGTCTCTGAAAGTGATATCCCTTGAATGCATCATGATTTTTCAGATCAGGCTAGAAAATTGCAAGCCCCTTCTGGCCTTATGTCTATGAGCAGACAGGGCTGCCTCCTTTCCCCTGTCAGTAGCAGCAGTGCCACAGCAGCCCAGCTCCAGTGGGGTGTTGCTCAAATCAGGGGTGCAGGACCAGGTTTTGCTGTCCTTGTGTCACCTCTAGTGGGCTACTAGGAGAAAGCCCTAAAAAACAGTAAATTGTCCGTTTCAGACCATGTGAAATAGAAGACAGGCTTAGTAATCTGATGGGGTTTATATTTAGCTTGTCTAAAGAATAGAATTAATTTTAAAAACTCCTAATTGGGATCTGCTTCAGCTCGGTACCTTTTCTGTGCAAGACCTGCGTAATGCATTAGAAATGGAAAGAGAGCGAAAGCAAGTAAGTGCTTTAAATTATTCTGTGTCATGTAGCCTTTACAGTTTGAGATGTACTAAATAGCAAAGGCTTTTTTTAAGACAGCATTTCCCTGACTTCAGCCAGACGGGTAGGATGGGGTTAGCACAGTGGAGAACACCTGCCTGCAGCTGGGAGGGGGCCACGCTATTACCACACCTGTGATTTCAGTAAGATTTGTCGAGAAGATCAGCCAATAAATACAGAGTCTGTTCTGCAGCTCCTTAGAGTGGGAGGAAGAACAGACATTGTGCCAGATATTTTCATGCAACTATATTCATTATTTATGCAGAAGAAGAGATATTTCAGGAAAACAGAGCTGAACCATGAGTGACAAGGTATCTTTCCAGAGCATAGGGTGCAGGAAAATTGCACTGAGGTTGACAGCTTTTTAATGTAGAGTCTCTATTTCACTGAATTACTGCATGTTGGCATTTCGAAAGTACAAGATGACCTATTTATTAGCTGTGAATCAAACAGAAATTACATGCTAGAAAATAAAAAAGTTGTATGTTTCTTCCAGCTGGTAAGATGCTTATCCTACAGAAATAATACATACATAAAAGAAAACCTGCAAACAAAGGATCATCAATCACAAGGCACTAAATTTAATGTCATAGGACCTATATTCATCTTGTAATATTGCAATCATATGTGCTTGCTCCCTTACATGTGATGTAATATTAAATGTATGTGTGTCATAATACTTTAAAATTTCACTATCCTTGCTCCACTTAGGCTCCTGTCATCTGCTTCCCTTTTTGAAGAGGAAATACTGGCTTGTAAACTTCGCTTCAACAGCGACATGTATCCTAGAGCACACAAAATGACTTGCTGAGATCAAGCTTTCTGTATTCCTAGCTGACCTCTTCAGGCACATGCCCACTCCATGTATAAACTGGGGTCAGAGATGTCCCTGTCCTGTCTAGTCTAGTCCTACCTCTCAGTACATGCAGCACTTTTTACCCCTCAAAAATCTTAGGCAAGCTTGAACAAGAGCTCCCCAACATCACCTGTAGTGCAGAAAGCAGAAAATTAGGAAGTGAGAATGTAATTGCCATGACCAGCAGCAACAGACTAATTTATACAATATGAAGTATCTGTCTTGCTATGCCACTGGATCTTCGAGATCCAACCATTTTTGAAAGCCCAGCCAGAATTCATTTATGTAGAGGGATTCCTACAATATGTGGAGAAGGCCTGGGAACATTACCCATCCAATGTCTCTCAGTTGCACAGGGATTTGCCTCTATTGTCCATCTAATTGATGCAAAACTACTGTTCTTGTTTTTCATTTGATAATGATGCCGTATTTCATTGTTGCATTAGAGCTGGCATCACCCCGTGGCTTTCAGGCAATACTTGTAGGTCGGCAGTAGCTAGTGAACGTCGGAGCCAGGGTTCTGCAGCGGCTTCCCCAGCCCGCCCTCAGCGAGGCAGCTGTTGCTCAGAGAAAAGCACACTGTTTACTGCTGCTTTAAAAATGTAACAGAGGCGCAGCCAGCCCTGGGGCTTCTCTATGATGTTGTAAAATAGTAGGGATTTACCCACAGCTTCCAATACAGGGAAACCACAGGTTGCTTTTATGAAAAAGCTGAATATCAATATCCAGTAGAAACTAAGCACCGCATATTAGGCACGTGTCTGAGCCTGGAAGGAGGTGTCCTCTCCTGGCCCCTCTTTGCCTACCTGCTTGTAAACCAGCACTGCCAGAACCTCAGGAGGAAGGTAACCAGCTACCAAACTATAAACACCAGAAGCTGCCAGGCTGTGCAGGTGGAGCATTTCCTTGGGGGAAAGGCAGAAATGGGAGGAAAAGCTGCCGAAAGAGCCCAAGTAGCAACCCTGCACTTTGCCAGGGAGGCAAATGCCACATCTGAAGGAAATACCCTTACAAAGCACAGCTTGCCATTTGGAGAGGGGAAATTCAGCTTTCCCCAGGAACCTTGATATCTGGGAGCTGAACAAAGGCCCAGAAAGAAAAAGCTAAAATTGTTGGATTTGGCAACTCACATTCAAACTAAGGTGGTACAAGTTCCTGCCTTCTCTTCCCTCACGTTCACACATAAATAACTGCAGAGAAGTTGCAGGAGCAACTATCCAAGCCCAAACCTAGAGCAGCACTAAATATAGCTTTATGAATGTATTTCATATACCTTTTAGCCCAGAAAGTAAATACTTTTATTTACTTTCCATTTTTCACTTCCAAGTACCAGAGCCATCAATGTGAAGAGTAATCCCCACACAAAACCACACTAATGCATGGAAACTGAAAGGGTGCAGAGAATCATTCAAGAGAGACGTGACACATACACCCAGTTGCTACAAGTATGCAAGAGTGTAGAAATAATAATCTGATGTACAGATTGATGCAGGCCACCAGCAGTCTGTAAATACAAAAGTCTGCAGTATCACAGAGTACGTGACCTCATTTCCTTCCTTCGTCAATCCCTCCTGTTCCTCCACCCTCTGTAGCAAGAGCACAAAGTCTCGGTGTCTTACTGCGTGGCCTGGATGTTGTTTTCCTGATCAGAGCAGCAGGCTTTGTAGGGAAGATGAAATGATTGCTGACTCTTTTCTTCTCATTAAGTTTGTTTACACTGTGGACCATTGAGGTTTCACTGGCTTTGTGTCTCATGTACTCTGCTTTGAGAATCCCCAGCATTCATAAAAGTAAAGCCAGCTAAACCTGCACAACTCTTACATCACTTAGAAAAAGTCCAGTATGAACTTTTATCACATATGCATCATTTGTCTTTTTTTTTTTTTTTAAATAAAACTGAAAACCATAAAAATGGCTGGGTAGAAAGAAGACTGCTGCTAGATTTATCCTTAGACCTGGCAGTTATTGTACCCAAACCCATTCTGGACCAGCAGCCTCCAGAATCAGGGCTCCATTAGACCCCAGTGACTATGGCCAAGAGCACCAAACTCGTCCTGACTTTGCAATAACCCAACAGGCATTTGACCTGTGTCCAGAAAAGGGCAATGAGCAATAACCTCCCAGTACAATTATCATTTCTGCTAATTCATCCATGTGGCAGGGAAGGGGAGGACAGCATTAAAAACTGCTGGCCCAGCTGACTACCCCAGAAGGAAATGGAGAGAAGGAAAAATATTACAAAATTCCTGTCAACTTATCTAAGACCCATTAGCAGAGGCACATGGTGAACTTTATAACTGTGTCTTTGGCTCTGCCACTTTGTCCTTCTAGGACTGCAAAGCAATGTCTTTCACCAACCGTAAAGTCACATCAGCTTTGCAATTAATCAGCACCACTTGGATATATACGGATAGGTTCTATCAATATAATTTTCAGACATCAGTATAGTGTATACTTCCTCACAATAGCTGTATAAAGTGCATTTTTAAATAAACACTGATCTAAGTACATTTGCAATAGAAGCAGGGCAGCTATTTCAGCGTGGCACATTCATTCCGAGTTAACACATAGGATCTTTGGGAAAAAAAAAAAATCTGTACATTAGAAATATTTAATTGACCGCTTGATATTATTCCAGTCCCTCTGTGTTGAATCCTGAGTGGTAGAACTTAACACGACTCTTTTTTGCTTGAATTATCCTCCTGTTCTTGCATATATACAAGCTGTGTGCTGTAATGCAAGACTCATACATTCGTCTTAGTAATTTATCTCATTTCCTTTGGAATGGTGTCCCTCAGTGGCTCAGAGAAAGTGGAGCGGTTGTTTTAATAGATTTGAGTTTTATCTGCCTCTCTATTTGCAGCAGGGCATAATAATAATAAATTATGATACTAATAAGTAGGTTGTGCAGAATGGACTACAGTGGTACCACTTCCCTCCCCCTCCAAAAAAGTAATTTATGGGTACATTCTTGTGACTTTAGGGGTGTAATAAATTATCAGGGTTCGTTTTTCCATCCAATTTGAGGCAGTGCAGCTGTGTTTTGCAAGCAATAAACTCTCTTGTTGTATTTCTTAGCTAAGCACTGAAAAACACAGTGTGATTTTTTTCCCTCCCTTCCCAATTATTGTTGCAACGCCTGGTAGCTTCTCTGTAGTTAAGGGTTTGCCAGCGCTTCTATTATAAACCTCAATTTTCAGGGCCCTATAACTTTGCTTTTTTAAATCATAGAAGGCTAGAACTTGGTGTACATCTCTGTCAATCTACATGCTTTTTTAACTGAGGAGAAAAGCAAATTTTTTAAGGAGTCCAGAACTCCCCAAATTGGAGCTGTGTGTGGAAGTCAGAGACACATGGATGCGAGTAGCTGGTAATGTTCGGATGCCTCTTCAGCTCCTGAAAAGCCTATGAGTGCCTCTTATTTTGGACACATCTTGAGGCAGTATTTGGACCTTAATTATATTTTTGACACAGTGGACGAGAAGGGTAGCACCATGTGCGCCTCTGCTGTTGGAAGTTTGGGGATAAGGATGAGTCAGCCATTTGCAGAAGCTCCCTCCTTAAAGATGATACCTTGCCATTGAGTGCTGGCCCAATGGTTCAAAGTGCCGAAAATACTGCAAGTGTAAAGGCAACTGTGACAACTCACCCTTCCAAAGCAGCAGCTTGCAGGCTTAGCCAACTGTATCAACTAAAATACTGTCACAGGGTCTCTGAATTTAAGAAGAGGTTAAAAGGCTTTTTGGACCTGGTTCCCATTCCTGATACTTGCCCTCTTCGCATTCAGCCTGACACGAGTAAGGGTCAAAAAAGGAAGGAAGAAAATGAGAAGATAGCACAACACTAGAATTACACAGTCTCTCTACTGCAACCTTGGAGACCCAGAGCTGGGAAGTACAGCACACGCTCAGCTCTGCCAGGAAATGGTGCATTCCCTCCCCTCTGCAAAATCTTATGGAATGGGGGAAAAACCCCACCTAATCTTCTAATACTACTTTGTATAGGTACAATTATGTCCTGCTTGCATTGTGCAGGCACTACTCTGCAATAGGGCACCAAATACCTTCTAACACCAGGGAGTAAACCAAGAGTAGAGTAAAAATGACTCTGGGTTTCTAGGGTGCTCTTAGGGGGAGCATCATGGCAGGGAAGGAGCAGCTCGCAGCCTCTTTGTGCAGGTTGCTATTCCAGCTGCTCCCATATCAGGCTGTACAGCACTGCCAGACTAATGCTTCTGCTAAAGCAGCCTTCTACGTGATCAGCAATTAAGCTGTGAAGTCAGCCCCTTAATATTATGTTAACATAGTTCAGTATATTAAATGTAAAACAAGTCATAATTTTTAAAGGTACCTCGGCTTACTGAGTTTAAATGAAGGCAGCAGTAGGACTATCACAGCCATATGCAAATCACCTGCATTTTAAAGCTAACAATAGATTTTGCTTTATTGTTTTGGCATTTAACGAGTGGGAAAATAATAAATTAAGCCACATGGGGAATCCCTGGTGCTTTTACAAACTGAAGCAGTGCCCATTTGGAGAGAGAATATTCCCCATTTTTCTCCCTAGCTGCATTTCTCTTAACCCACCACCTTATTAAAGCTTATAGGGCAAAATTCTCCTCTCATATTCCTCTGCAGCTCTTAGTCCACATTCAGTCGCCCTGCCTTCCTAGCTGTCTTTCATCCTGCGAGCTCTCTCCGCAGACAGGGAACAGAAGAGTAAAGACTGGTTGGGCCATAGGGAGTCAGAAGAGAGATGTTGTCATAGTTTTAGGAGGGTTACAATAGCTATTAGAGCATGGACAGCTTTTTCTGCCTGTTGTAATAGGGGATGCAGTCAGCAGCTGCCAGTGCAAGGTCTATGGAAGAGGCAGCTGCGTTAGGCTCTGGTCAGCAGTAAGCGTGATCCGTGCAGTGAAAATAACAGGACCTCTGCAGCAGCCTGGTGGGCCAGCATGCCAGGTACCAGCTATGACACCAGCGCCAGGCTCATGGCTCAGTGGGTGGTGTTTGCTTGGGACTATATAGCCAAAAGAAGGAAGCGGGTGAACATCTTAGCAAGATGACCCCTGTGGTCTGAAGTACTTTTGAACAGGTTGTGAGACTGTCACACAGGGCACAAGCGGGGAAGAAAAAAAAAGTAAAAAAAAAAAAAAAAAAAAGTGGTATTTATTTTAACTTGCTCAGCTCTTACTCATCAAAGCCCTGAGCCAAAAGTCAGGCTTGGCTGTGAGGATCATAGATCATAGAATATATCAAGGTAGAAAAGACCCATAGGGATTATAATCAGACTGATTGAATAGGCAGGTGTTGATCTTGCAAATGGCAATGCTTAGTTCTCTTATTGGTAGTCATGAAACGTAACTGAAGGCAGATCATGTCGTAGCTGTTGGCTCCTGAATGTCATCCTAGATGTGTCTTCTCTAGGCCATGTTATTACACATCACCAAAAGGCAAATACACTACTTCACTGCCCACACTGCTCCTCTGTGTGAACAAAGCACAAATGTTGCTTGTGCAGAGCAGGCACACAAGTACATTCAACATGCTTCCTGTGTTATCTGTGAAAAGTATCAATTATACATGTCCATGAACATACCCTTGTGCCTGCATTCCCCCAGGAACGCTTTTACCAACACCAAAGGATGCAACAGAAATCAGGAGCCAAGGTAAGCCAGACGGCCTAAAGTTAACCCAATGCTGCAGCATTAACTGATAACAGAAAATTGCCAGGGAGAGTGAAAATTTAAACAAGACAAACAACAGGAATGTAGAGAAAATACTTTGAATAGAAACCTCCAAACCTCAAGACAAGTTTAGAACATGCCTAGGGATAATTCATCAGCTTCCATCTCATGGCTGTGTACAATCTCTTAGAAAAGCACCTGCAGTCTTGTCACACACGTCTGTTTTCCATCAAATCTGCTGTTTGTCCTATTCAATGTATTTCATCTGTTGTGTGTAATGTTTGCACTTACATATGCACTACATGGGGAAATTGTAGATAGAAGGTTTGTGCAACCCTCTGAATCTATGAAGTGCTGCACAAGGATTATGGTGATTTTCATAATAATTCCCCACCACTGGCTATGTTTGAAGTCAGGGATGTCTGATGGCTGAACCAGACAAGCAGAACACACGCAAAAAGCCCAATTAGCTTCTTATCAGCAAAGCTCTTACAAACACTAATGCATTAATCATTGTAAAACTAAGGGATGGGCATTGGTCTGCACTCCTGGCTTAGTTCAGTTGGGAGGTAACTTGACTGATGCTGAGAATTACATGATGAAACCTGTCTGTTCATCCCCACTGTGCAGGAAAGGAAACAGAAACAAAGGCAGAGCACCTCACTGGCCCTCCTGATCTCAGCCTACCATGTCCCTGTGTAAAAGCTGACCAAGTGTCAGCTCAGGAACAAGCACCTCTGAGGCTCAGGTCCAGCTGAGCATCAGTCCTCCATGCGATGCTTTCTGTTACCCTGTTAGAAAATCTAGATGCTGCTTAAAACATGGGAAGTCTAAAAATGACATGAGAACAGACAGGGAAGGGCTAAATAGCAAAATGTTTGGTTCTGTAAGAGATGAACAAACACAGAAAAGCAAGCTGGCTCTAGGAAGAGCTTTTCAGATTACTTGAATGTCTCTTAAGAAATGGATTAAAAATACAGATTCCCCCTATTATTTTTCAATAATAGAAGTACAGCACAGAACAACTCACTAGTGCCACAAACTACTTTTTCATTTCTGTTTTTGTTTCATGCTTCAATATCTTCTTCCAGCTGCTCATGTCTCCTTTTCCTTCTTCTCACTTTGATCTATTAGTTTTCCCCAGAAATGGGGTTTATAAATCATTGTAATGCAGCTCTGGGAAAGACGGTGCTTAGTGCAGGGAGAAATACATTGCAGCTAACAGCCACGGCAGGGAGGAAAACTCTCACCTCGTAGTGGGGCTTTGGCGACAGGTTACTGATGGCGCTGGGTTATTTTATGTCTGCATTCGTGCCATCAGGGGCAAGGCCGCAGGGAGCGCTGCCTGTACCCCCTTTGCAATATTTCAAGCTTCCTTCTGCAGGCAAAAACAAACTGCTTGGGGGCTCGCAAGGGAAAGGGGGGAGGAAAAATGGCTAGAAGAAGGGGAGGGGAGGCAGGACAGGTGGGGATGGATCACTTAGTTCCTGCTTTTGCACAATCGCATCTTTTTAAAAAGAGACATTTGTCTCTTAATGCACCCTGGAAAGATGCAAATTTCGTGCAAGTCCCATCTATTGGCAGCAGTGGCAGGATCCAGCTCACCCATGACCATTTCCACCCCTTTCTGTTCCCATTTTGCACTCAGGAAACTGTTGCTGGAGGCCCATGGTCAAGGCTGACCCCAGCGTCACTGGATGTTGAAGCCAAGGGGGGGTTCTGTAGGAGGACCCCCCTCTGGCACTGCCCCAGTTTAACGCCCCATGAGAGCAGATGCAGACACACCTGCTTATGGCATTCAAAATTATTTTTGTATTTGAAACTTAAGGACTGGGCTTCTTTTTCTAGTCAGGCTTTTGAAAGTTGGCTACAGCTATTCAAAAAATAACCTAAAATATGAACGGGGAGCAGTGCAAAGCTGAGCACCAGGTCAGTGAGCAATCCCAAAACCACCTCTCCAGGTCAAGCTGGTGGAAGGGCTGCTGTAGCATCTGTGGCACAACACTGTGGCCAGCCTGGGGTGAAGGTCTGAGCATCCCCCCAGCAAAGGGAGGTCCCCTGAACTCCCCTCCTGGGAACAAGTCCTACGTGCAGGAAGCCCAACATCATCATACGGCCAATGAAACAAACCTCTGTCAGCAGAGGTTTAGGTATTTATCTCCTGCCCTGGAATGCAGCATGGATTAGGGGAACCTACTGCCAGGCCTATTTAATTAGGGAGGAAATCTTCATAACCTCCTAAGAGCAGCACAATCACACACAAGCTACCGGCTCTTTGAAGCACATGCTGTGGTTTTAGGATCACCAGCTCCTAATAAGACCACCCCGGGCAGACACACCATCCTCTAGTTTCGAAAGCACACAAAAGAGACACCATGCTGGAATCTTACCTCTATCTTTAACAAAGCATTACCCCCTCCTCACCCTCTTCCCCATAATTGCCTTGTTATTGTCATTGGTGCCATTGTTCATTGGCTCGGCCGTAGAGAGGCCCGAGGGAGCAGTTCTGCCTTAGCTAAACCAATATCTCCTGCAATAACCCCCTGCAGTTTCCCCTTTGCTATCCCATGTTGAATAAATCCTCCATCTCTGTTTGCTGAATGATCATAAAGATATGATTGAAGTTTCAGATTTATGGTTTCCTTCGAATCAAGGAGCAACTCCAATAATGCCAGAGCCTGTTTGCTGACTGCTTTTGACAGGATATATGTAAAGGGAGATTTGTAAGAGCAGAAACAGGAATGCTAAGATTAAAGCGAGGTATTTTCAAGACACGCAGTGCACACATATGCAGCCATGTGTCGGTGTTGAATTCACACACACGCTTCCAGAGCATCCTCCGTGCAAGGACCTCACTGCAGTTCCCAAGCACCCTGCAAGGCAGGGTTGTGCGCACAATATTTTACTCTAACAGCGAATCTGTCTCGAGTAACCACACAAGGGACCCACAAGAATTGGTTGCCTAGTAAAGGAGGATCCTAACTAAAAATCTCACACAACTGTACTGAAAACTACTCTAAAGTGGTTGCTGAAGGCTGGGAGAGGGCTGTATATTAAGGTGGTCCTTACTGTCAGCTTCACCTTCCACATCCCAGGAGTTCCTTCTGAACTGTGTTATTGCAATACTCTGCATGCCCAGGATGCTCTCTGGGGAGCACAGAGAAACCCTCTTGCTCCTGCGGGAGAACATCCCAGCCATTTCATCTCATCAAAGCACCAACATCCAAAAAAGCAACTGGGGCAAAAAAGCAACAGGCAAAAGCAGCTGCCTCGCAGGGACACCCAGCATTGCACCTTCCCTGTTGAGGCAACAGCATCTAAGAACAAACCCAGGTAATCTGGGGCACGATTGTGAGCTTCAAGCTGGGGGTGGTTATCCCCTTCCCCCATGCTGGGTTTCAAACCCCTCCTTTCTCCATCAGCCCATCCCAACAGCATTTAGCAAGCCATCTCTGTCATACAGCTGTGTCCCAGGAACGACACACCATGGGGCACATCGCTGTTCAGATTCAGGTCACTATTAGTCTTTATGACAAAGCTGCACTGAAATCAAAGTTTGTGACTTTGATACCAAAATGGAACAGAGCATCCAAAATGCATTCCGTCCAGCCCTGGGGCCACAGCACTTGCTTTTCCCTGATTCACAGCCATTTATGCTCATTCTCATTTCAACAAAAACCTATAAAACTCTTACAGCACGATGCAGTCCTAAATTAAATGCACTTTAACATCCCTATATAACAAGGGAGTCTTTGCGCTTTTAAATTAATGCATATAGCTGAGAAAGGGACCTTTCCTGGAAAATTTATTCCACTGTATTTGGAGACAGAAAACCCCACCTCATTCCACCTTCTCTGAGAGCAAAGATTATTCAGTGTGTTATAATGAGGAATTTGTAATAACGAGAGTGTTGTGTGTTAGACTAACTATGAAGCGAACAACAGAAGACTTCTGTGAACGGCAGTGTTTGTATGATGTATGGTAATATTTTTCCTCAGTGCATTACAAAAGAAAAAAGCAAGATAAAAATATCTTCCATTTTCTCCCTAATTTGTAGTTTTCTGGTGTTAGCAAGGCTTATAAGACACATGCTCCCAATTAGCTGCTCCTCTTAATTTAAATGCTTCATAAATTATCTCCTGCGCTTGTGGATTATCACTTCATAATGCGAGTTAGCATTTAAATAAATAGCTGCGATGTAGGAAATTAGAGAGGTTTACAGTCTGAGGCAGCAGCATAATGAAGGAAAATACCACAGCTACTGAACAGGGGTTCGGAGAGATGTGATGAGACAGAGAATTTTTTCCCTTTGCCTTTTAGCAACCAAATTTGGACTGCAGCAGGGAAAATATGGGTCAGAACTCCAGCAGAGCAGGAGCCTTTCGTAATGGCTGAGCACGAAAGGAACACAGAGAATTCTTAAGCACATAAAACATCTGATTTAGCAAATATGATGCAATTACGAAGTGACTTTTTTGAGCCAACTCTTGGTTGCCTCACAAGGTAGCCCCTTTGAAAGCAATTGGGCAACTCATGTACGTCACCTGAGCAGTATCTGACCCCTTATGTTCTATTATGTTCTATCCTTTCAAAAAATATAGGACTGGAGAGAAAAACAATAGAACAAAGTGGAGCTGAAATTGTATCGAGAAAATTTCATGGGGAAAGCAACAAGAGAGTCAGAGGTAGGATTATGGGAATTTTAGAAGTATATAGAACTTTCAAGGGTAACAAACATTAATTTGTAAGCCAGAGAAGTTTTGCCACATTTTTAGCACCGTTAATAAGGTCAACCCATAGGCAACAATTGTTTTTAACCATTGGCAGCAACTTCCCAGCACTATTTCAGCCCAGTTTCACAATTACTGCAGAAAATTAGGAAGGCAGGGTAGGGAAGAACCTCCCAAAAACTCCTTGGGGGACTAAGGCTTCACTCCAGTGCTTGCTGGTCTTTACTTTGGTATCACCGCTTCTTTTTCTGCCATAGGAGAAAACTCTGGGCAAGATCCTGCCAGCAGTCAATCACACATGACTGCCACTGACTTCCTGGGCAGCTGAAGACACAGAGGCACTAGCGGGCTCAGGACCCTTTGGTGTTTGTCTTGCAGAGAGCCCAAGGTTGAGCACTGCAGCTCCCAGGGAAGTTCATCTATTACAGCTCACTGCTTGCTCACAGACAGAAGTCCCAACGTGTCAAAATCATGGATATTTTTTCAAAACCACATGAAAATCATAGAAGCCTTGACAGCCTTGACCAAAGTCCAGCCTTAGGCAGGAGTAAAGTTATTAGTTACCTTATTTCCCAGAGAAAGTCTGACACATTAGGATTTCACAGTAACTGGCTGTAAGTGTAATGGGCAGGGTGTGATTTTGCTCAGTAGGTTTTGCAGTTAAATTTCAGCATGTTGAATACATTTTGCTGTAGGACAGAGCAAATGATTCAGGTAGATTCTTGCATTAGCACAAGACCCTCTGTGCTTGATGGGAGTTCTGTCTAACTGACAGCACAATTTGGGTCTTCATTGTATTTAATATACTTCAAGAGCAGGGGTCAAATTGTCTCAACATTTACATCCATACAACCCTGCTAATCCCGGGAGAACTGCAGAGTGGAAGCTCAGGACAACCTGTAACTGACTCAATTTTCTCTGCTTAGCACCTTCCAGTTATTTTTTCAAGCAATGTGCCCCAAAATGGTCTTGGTTACAATCCCAGCTCTTCCCCAGTTGATAGGATGGAACATGGGCAACTGGGCTGAAATCCATTGGAAGGAGATTTCTGCCTGGACCTCTCAGGACACGCTGGTGGAGCCTGTAGCCATTCCTTGGGAAGATGCAGTTCACCCTGCAGAGAGTTCAAGTCAGCACAGCAGGATCCCTGTTTCATCCTGTATTTTTTTTATTCCAACATGTAGTGTTTAGAAAGTAAAAAAGAGACTCGTCCCACCCCAACCAATATCTGAAGGGTTACAGGAGCTCTTCATCCCTCAGAATTTTCAAGCAGTAAAAGTTCTGTGGGCCAAACGGTACCCACGCTCACAGCTATGCAATGGCCCTGTCCTCTGTGGTGTATTTGCATCTCTGTTACCATCACTTTGTCTTCTGCAGTCCCCAACGAATGGCCACAAATGCCACTGGCTGCTTCTGTGCTTAGAGCCTGATAAGCCTTTTGCTGGAGTATGAGGACACAGAACCCAACTCTTCTGTCCCAGCTGTAAGGGCTCTTCATGTCTAACACCTTGCAGATGTGTTGGGTGCTGAGTGCAAGAGGCAGGACTCGAAATCCCAGGACTAGATTCCTTCAGGGAGATGGTGCCACTTTTTACAGAATCACCTTTTCTTCTAAAAGGGCATTTTAAATAATAAAATTGGAAGCTGCCGCATATATCTTTCCAACTGATCTACTAATCATATTTCTTCAAATTTTATATCCCTGACCCTTGTAAAGGGATTGCAAGGAAGGCGTTTTTTAAGCTGCATTTTAATAAGTCAATATGAAAGCTCAAAATTATTTAAAGCTTCTTAAATAGGATTATATTTGATTTCTTGTGGGAATAGTGGGGGATAGTCTAGTAAAGACATTCTGTCCTGCTGAGGTTTTATTACATTAAAGAAACAGCATCCTTTTTTAACAGCAAAAACTTTATCTATTCTCTAATGAAAATGGAGATTATTCTGTACATGAGGTGACTGAAGTTGGTAAGTTGCTGCATCTGTGATCAGAGATTGGAGTTTCTCCTTGAGTGAAAGCTGAGAGATTCCTGAACTAGAGGTTTGCCTGAATTTAACAAGTTGTCTGTTAGTCTGAAATATTTGAATATTTTGTTCTAGGGGGTACCACAGGAGTATTGACATGAAGCAAATTCTGCTGTGAAATAACAGGTAGCTCTCAAGGCAGCCAGTATCTCATTTGCAGCCAAGGATTGAATTTGGCCCTAAGAATCAGAGGTCTGTGCCACTGGGGAACTCTTTTGCTATATAGGGAATGTTGCCATATTCAATCTGCTCAGAAAGGCCCACAGTTGAATTCTCACTTGCATTCAACTCCTTTAATGTCATTGTGGCTTATATGTATGCTACACTGGCAACGTTTAGTCTAATATATTCCACAGCACCCAAAGAAATGCAGGAGGAGGAAATTAAAACCACCTGTATGGAGCTGAAGGCAGCAAGTTACACGGTGTAAACAGCAGCTTCACTAAGTTGAGTTCTGCTGGGCATAATCTGGGACAACATCTGGCCTTGAGAACATAAAGGGATTTTTCTTGAAGTAGCAGATGGGGAGGTTTATAGAACAGATATTACTAAGGATGAAAGACAGGGAAAAGGTCATAACTGCTAGAAGGGGATGGAAACTTTTTTTTTTTAAATTGTCCCATCTCTCTAACATTTAAAGAACGTTCTCTCTCTCATCTTCAGATAACCCACACCCTGCTCTCAGCTAAACCTCAGTGCTCCCACTGAAGCCAACACACACCGAGCAAAAGTGTTCCCTGGCAGAATTTGACTTCAGGGTTTGCAGCGCAGCAGGTATCCCCAAGGCTGTGGTTCTCTGGGAAATGACAACCCCACTACACCCTTTCCAGCTACTCTCTGGAGGCCCCACATCTCTCTGGGGAGCCAAATGCAAAGATGGTAAAATAGCTTTTTTTTGCCAAGGTGCTTCACACTGTTCTGCCCGTATTCTCCCCAAAGCTCCCAGAGCTGCCGCCATGTCAAAGACAGAATTATTCCATGGATTTTCCCACTCTGATTGTCCGTACACACCTCCATTTTCCCCCGATGTTGCCTACGGGGAGAGCAAGGACTCAGATGCCTCTCTCCATTCAGCTGCTCCAGGCCACCCCACACTGTACCAAACCTCCCTGCCATTGTCCCTACATGTCCTCAAATCTCTCCCAGGCTCATTCTGCCTGGGAATGGTTAATGGTGGTTGTAGCTCAAGAAAGATCAGGTACAGGTAAGACCTCAGCCTAGCAATAGCTGTAAACTGCACCCGTCTTCTGAAGAGCCCACCCTTCTGCCAGCGGCTTTATCTTAAGACTACAGACCACGGTGCCTCTTCAGGGCTTGCAAGCAAGCGGAGGCTGTGTGAGCTTCACAAGCTGTGACATCTGCTACAGAAACACATACGCTTCCTTGACCTTCACTGCTGGCATGAAACCTTACACAGACACAAATTTATCTTAAAGTCAGGAGAAGATCTAATAGAGCAGGAGAAGGTAGTTTTCAATATTTCCATCTCAATTATAGTCAAACACCTCCGTGAGTCTCAGCCTTTGGGGTTGTACCTGGGCTGCCTGCTCCCAGCATTGAGGCTGTCGGCAGAATCAGCAGAAATAGCACAACTGGGCAAGGTGTTGGTGATTTATCAATGCTGAAGTAATTCATACTGACACAGAGGCACTGAGGAGCGGCTCAGGGTCCAGCAGGTGCCCCTAAAGACCTAAGAGTTATATGGTGCCACACAACGACAGCAGCAGGCTTGGGATCAAAGTCCCTAGCAAAGAGCCTCCTTTTGGTTTTGGTTTTTTTTTTGCAAAACCATTTTCCAACAGCAGAAAGAAGCAGTCCTGTTACGGAAAAAGGCAGTTTTAACAGTTGTCATACCCTACTACTAAAATTGTCCCTCTAACAGCACATTGTCTGCCAACTCAATAAGGAGTGGCTGGTATTCAGAGTTGCAGAATTTTGGGGCAAACAGGATTTTTCAATGGAAAACTAGAAGGCGAATACACCCATGAAGACAAATGAAAGTATTGTGTACGCAAATACTTTCATATCTGTCTGGCCCTTTAAAACCAAAATGATAGAGTTCATTTGCATTTAGATCTCTTTGGCTCCCTCTTTTCATCTAAAGACAAATCCTCACAAAGGCTGCTTAATTAGACCAAATTAGATTTCCACCTAGTGGCTTGTCATTCATTAGAAAACGCTGTTCTTTTTTTCTGTTTTGGTAATTATAGGCTGGTCTCACAGTATTCACTTCAGGCTCAAAGTATGACTTGCATTCATGATTTTGTGCAGATGAGAGGAAAATTATTCAGTCGCATCAAGTCTTCCCATTTTACAAGTTGGATAAAGATCATCACTGGAGTCTTTTATGTAATGGGGTATACTCTTTCTTAAGTCTTTAATGATTAATTGTAATAGCATATCTCATGGCAATTTTCAAGACTAAGAGCTAAGTACAAACAGTTCACACGCGAAGTTACTGTATCAGATAGCGGGTGTCTTTCCTTAGGTGTGGGTTTCGGGGGGGGGGGTGGGGTGGGGAACAACCCTCATGCGTGGCCCTCAGGTGTCGGCACTACAGCCCCGCTGGGGGCAGCGATGATGGGAAGGGGCAGGCTGGTGCCCAGGCTGGGCAGGTGGAACCCTGGGCTGGAAGTGCCACCTGCCTTATCCCACTGCCATATCAAACCCAGCGTCCCACCCATCTTCACAGCCCTCTGCTGCCGGCGTCACACAAAATGCAGCTTCTAGAAGGAAAAATCTTTCCAGTTTAGACCTGACACTCAAAAGTTTGTATTTAAGAAGCTCCCAGTGCATGTCAGTCAGGAGCACGGGTTAGTACAGACTGCATGTGTAGACATATTCTGGGTTAGCAGCATCTCTACCTGGAGTATTTGTAAATGAAGGGAGTTAAACTCACAGTAAGATCCTGAAACTTTACTGTTCCTGACTCTGAAGGCAGCACTTTGCCCTGCCATCACCCTTTTCTCTGGAGGACTCTCACACCGCTGTGGGACACTATAATAATTTGGTCTCCTGCTCTGAACACTGCACACAGTGCTGGGAATAGGTCCGCTTCTCTCCCCAATCCAGCCTCCATCCCCTCTGCTGTCCTGCACGGGCACACTGATTCCCTGCCTCAGTTTCCCCACTATTACAGCAGGATTAATGCTCAGTGGCGTATCTTGAAGCTTAAATCGGTGACAGATTTTGTGGTCCTTCATCAAGCAAAACTTCCCATGACTTTGACCTTTAATGTTTATGAAAATCTTCAAAGGTAACTGCCAATTTATTATTAATAATCTTCCTGGGAGTGGAAGTTACAAGCAGTTAGTGGCAGGCAGCCCAGCAGCCACCAGCCCCTGCTAGGATTTCTTCTGCACTAACAAATCCAGATTTTCAGGTGTGTTTTCATAACATTCTTGTTTTCCCAATCATTTTTTTGTGAGAGGGAAAGTAAGTTTTTCCCTCCACCTTTAAAAAAAAAAAATCTCATCAAATTTGCCTTTCTCAAAACACTGAACATTCCCTTTCTCATCTACCTAAACCTGATGTTGAGTTACTGTCCCCCAGAGGCTTTCAGTAGCTCAGTTCTGATGTATCCCTGCACTTTGTAGCTCACTGCCTTCTTAGAGTGTAATCAAACATCAAGCTAAGTAGCAAATAAATCTCCCAATCTCATAAGCTGCACAGCAAGATCATGTAAATGCAAATGAAGGGCTTGATTTCAAGCTGTCGCGGGGGGAAGGAGGGAAAAATGCTGGGCCTTGTCACCGCAATCACTTCACTCTGCAAGTGCAGTAAATCTGCAATAATAATAGTAATGGCAGCGTGACGGGAGGCTTTACTGTACAAGGGGGTGTAATGAAAAGGGGAACAGAAGGTAGGGAAGGAAGCAGGGCCTGGCAGGCTGAAAATGCACCGGCATGGGGTTTGCAGGCATCCACAGGGCAGAGCCATCGAGGAGGGGACAGGGCAGCCCCGGCTGAGATGGAGCAGAGAGGATTCATGGATTTGCCCAGCATCCCCTCCCAGTGAAGGGCTGCCTCAGATGCAGGAATTAAATATCCCTGCCTCCATCTTTCACCGTACCTCCCTGCACAGACACGTCTCCTACCCCTCTGGCAGTCTCAGTCGTCTTTAGAAAATTGATACAACGTGTGTCAACGGGTCATAAATACCAGGGGATGAAACACAAAAAAAGTCTTGCAACAAAACCTGGAATCCTTAAAGGTTTTCTACTTCCTTACACCTTTGCAACGTGCCCATCTCTTCCAGACAGACCCATTTCCAAGCCTTCCTTCTTCCTTCGCAGTGAAGGTTTTCCAGCACTGTTACACACTCAAATACAAATTCAGAGCTCAAATCTGGGGCTGTACAAATCAGAAGCTGCTCAGCAGAGGCCAGAGGGATCTTGATACACCCAACACCATTTGTTTTTCAGCCAGCCAGGGTATCCCCACAGATCAAACATCCCCATCACTGCGGCCAGTCTGAGCATGGCACCCTCCAAACACTGGACACACCTGGTTCAACCATGAAAATTATTGTGTCCAAAGGGAAAGAATGCATTAGCCGAGTCCTTAGAGACAGTTTGAGAGAGCAAACAAAGCCTTGACACATGTCTCCTGCAGGCCTGGGAGGAGGTGATGATCTCCCTAGGATGCTCTGGGAATGCTTCAGGAACAAGTCTAGAGTTGTCTTCTCCGAACAGGCTGGATAAACAGTATTTAAGACGCTGGATTTTCCTCACTGAGGCCGTAAAGGGAGAAAACTTGCAGAAGGTACCCAGAGAAAATTAGGACCGCCTGGGATGCAGAGAGAGACTGTTTTAATTAGAGCCAAGAGGTGGGAAATAAGGCAGAGAAATGACATCTTAATGAGGTTTAATGAAGTTGTCTGCTGATGGGCACAGCTGTCAGACAGATCTGTATTCCAGCCAAGAAGCTTTGTGACAGGCTAAACCTGAACACAGGGAACAGTGCTGGAGCTGGGGAAGAAAAAAGGACCTTCTGCATCAGCTTTGACTCACTATCCCCACCGCTTTGTGACAGAGCACACCTACAGCGCACCAGGACAAACAAATGAAACTAGCCCATGAGGGTGCAACAGCATTTCGCTAATTTATGAATGAGAAAAGCCGTAATCTTGGATTACACTGAGCAAGATTCATTCCTGCTACCTCCTTCCCATTCTTTGCTTTCGTGGGTAAAAGATGTTGGCAGGCAACCAGAGTCCTCTGAGTCCTTTGATTTTTCTTCAGGCACAGGTTCTCTCCATGTTCAACATATTGGACCAGATTTTTTTTTTTTTTTAATTAATTACCCAGCACCTTCAGCTTTATTTATTCAGTGCAAAGTGACTGTAAAATGCCATCCCATCATAAAAGGAAACAGTGTGCATTCATTTTGTGATGAAGTAAACACCCAACTATGTTAACTTCAGGTGCTCTACAAAAGGCAATCTTTAAATCCTGCAATTTCTTCCACTCTACAGAGTTCTGCATTCAGCGGTCTGGAAGCAGCTTTGCCACAGATTACAAACCTCTCCTTCCCTGCAGTTTCTCAGCAATTTCCTCCCATCCGCCACACCTTTGCCGTCACAGCAGATTTCTGACCTCACTTAGCTGATCCAGTATCAGAACAGGATCCCTGGAAAAAGCCTTTTCTCATGCATCTGGGGAATGTTACACCATTTCCCTTGTATTTCAGCAACAACTAGTCTAAAAATAGCTAGTGTACAAATGCCTGTAAATACAGGAGAAATAGATCAGCAATGAAAGCCACTTTATCATCCCTGGCACTGGTTTATACGCTTTGCGCGAGCTCCCTAACTCACACACAGCGTGCACATATGGTTTAGCACTGCCATGTGATATTTCGGTTGCAGTAGCACTAAAAGCCCACTCACTCCCATTGTGCTTGGTGCTGGACACATCTGCAAGGGACAGTCTTTTCCTCTGCTAGAGGTTCACAAGAGGCAGCTGGGGGAATGCAGCCATGTTCTGCAAATGTTGTATTAGGTAGCTCAGTCAATTACTTTCAAAAAGGTCTGTTTGCAACAAAGGGTCTGTAGCTTCACACAGGGAAGGAGCCTGGTGGGGTTTTCAAGACTCTCAAAGGATCTTAGCAAGTCCAGAAAATTCATTTTCTGGTGAACTTGTGCTCCTGAGAGTCATGGGATTACCACACCTGCTTTATAGCCTCACAAGTGCATGGATTTAACAGGACCAAGATGAAGCACCTCCCTCCCAGACCTGAGAAACAAGACCCTGGATTTCCATGGAAGCATCCCTGTATGGGCTTGCAGGCCCAATGGTCCCAGACAGCCAGCATCTGCAGAGGAGCAGACCTGCTGTCACAACACAGACAAGTTGCTCAAGCAAGTGGGCACGGTCTCACCCCAGACATGCCGGTGAGGAGCCCAGGGCCACCGTCACTCTGTGCTTTGAAGTTTTTGTGCAGCTGTATGTAGAGATGGGAACTGAGAAACTCCAAACTGATTGCACAGAAAAAAAAAAAAAAAACAAAATGGCTCCAGGCAAAATAGTTTGAGGAATGAGAAAATTCTAGAGACCTCAACACAGAACCCTCTGGAAAGGTGCCTGTTTTGAGCAGGGGTTATTAACCCTTGGCTCTCCAGGCATAATGGCTCAGTGAGAGTTTTGCCTGAGCTGAGGGTGAAGCAAAACAGCTTCAGGCTGTTCAACAGCATCATACACACTTGGTGAGTACCCTTCAGCAGTACATTGGAAAGGGGCCACCAGGCTGGCAGTGTACAGGAGAGCCCTGGCTGCTCCAAGGCCTTGGCCAGGGTTTGCCCAGTGCTGGCTGGAAGCTGAACATAAATTTGGGTTTGGATGATGTTCCCATATAAGCAACTTTAATAAGCTGCATCCCTTAATTGCTGTACAGCCTCAGCCTGCCATAGTGGAGGTGATCAATTTTCAGTCTCACTCTTTGCACTCGATCCCAGCAGAAAGCTCTACATTTGATTCAGTATCTCCTGATCCAGAGAGCGTTCACTCTGGAACGTAATAATGGCCACCTCAGTGTTAATGTTCAATGATTCACCTGTGAGAAGCACTAGAGTAGGATTTCAGCACTCTCACTCTCCCAACAAGACCTGCCAACACCTACAAACCCCCATCTCCTCCAACATCCTTCCCATGGAAAATCACGTGTCCCAAAGCACCCACGCCATGCCTCAGGGCTCCTGGGGACACACTTTGCCTGACCCTGCTCCAGCTTCCCCCAGCAGGAGTGCACAGACCAGGCTGCCAGGCTGTCTCCCCTTCCCTCCTCCACCGCCCCCCTTTCAAGCAGCAATAAGGTTTCAAGACACACACATCCTGCAGTGACTTCACCATGGAGATGGGAGGGTAGAAACAAAGGGGTGAGGGGAGGTCAGTTAATCCCACAGACACCACCAGGCTGGGACACACATGGGCTGGGGAAGAGTTCATTTTAAAACTAAACAGAGATGAGGTTATTGAGCTCAAGTTCTCTTCTTTTTTGTGCTATAAACCCCAGGCTCTGCTCCCCCTTCTTCAATCCCCTTATCCTCCCCCTGCAACATGCCTTGCGTCTTGATTATTCCCAGGCAGGAGAAGCAATGTGATTGTGCTTGGGGAAGTTTACTTCAGCTGTCTAAGAGGTTGCACAAACTGGAAATGAAATAACTCAAAGGAAAGTTAAGACTAGCTGCAGAGTCCCCCCAGCAGACACCACGGCTGGGCATACCAGCCAAAGGAGAGATTAGCCAAACAAGGAGACTTGAAGTCCATATGTATTGAGTAAGGATCCCTATTTCCAGCAAGGCTAGGTGGCTTTATAACTCAGGTACAAACTTGGGTGAAATTTGGCATCCCTTAGGCTTCAGCT
Organism: Falco peregrinus; assembly: GCF_023634155.1. Lineage (NCBI taxonomy): Eukaryota > Metazoa > Chordata > Aves > Falconiformes > Falconidae > Falco > Falco peregrinus. Next base: position 49,627,264 of record NC_073721.1, on the reverse strand, counting down.
CTGGTGAAGCCTCATGGCTGTGCGTTCTCCTTTTGCACCGCGGCAGTCACTTGTGCAGTAGGATTCAAACCGCTGCAAGCGGGGCCACCACCACTCCTGGTACTTCTAGCCAAGTTCTGTTACAAATGTTTATTTTCAGAGGCTTCAGCTTATCAGGAAAGGTCTTTATGCTTCTCCTTTAACTTCACTCTTCTGCAGGCAGAATTGGGGAAGCCCCAGAGAAACTGCTACACCCTGCCAGGCTTTGATTTTTCATATGGGATGCACACCCACAGAACAGATGGAGGAGTCCCTGAAGGTATGACACTGCCACTAAAATACAGACCTGCAACAAAGTCCTAATGCTAGTAGGAACTCTACTCTCCTTCCCAGTGCTCTTCAATACTTCTTATCAAGCTGGAGGTGAAGAGCTCTGGCGTTCACCCGCTTTCATTAATATCACCCAAATTGCTCCGTGACTAGTAAAGTTTCTCTATCATATCGGAAGCTTTTATAGGATCACCCAGAGCCCAAACAGCAAGGAGTATTGCACCTGCCAAGGGTGATACATGTGACCACTTTAAGTTTGTTAGAGCTCCTACTTTGTGACAACTGCCCTGTGAAATCAGACTTGCTGAGCAAGCCAGGGTGGAGGGTGAGAAGACATCCGATTCAGATGGGAGATGTCCCCCTGTGGAATGCAGTGGGGTAGGCTACAAAGTTCACTCCACAGTGAAACCATGGCAAAATGCATGCAAGCCATGCAGGGCCCTTGTGCATGGTGCACACACTGCAGCCTGCCTTCCCAAGTAGGAGTTACCCAAAATGTCTGATACTTTTCTTTTTGCTGCTCATGTTTCCTTCCATCTCCAGCAATAGGCCACTGGAACACAGTAAAGCCCAGGACTTCCTTACTCCAGAAGATGCCCCGGGACTTCATCACCATGAACCGTGGTGCTCTGAAGGCTGGTTACACCACAGCCCATGAATTTAATTTGTACTACAAGGCCAAGGACATTCGACTCAAAGATGACAAACCCAGTCGCTTCAAGAAATGTCCTCCTGAAGTACCTGCAGACTTCACTTATGGCATCACAGCACGGTAAGGGGGAAGGGCTCGGGGCCCTTCACAGAATATTATCTGTTCCTACTCTCACATCTCCATCTCCCCCACATCTCTGTTAGCACAGAACAGCCCAAAACAGAAGTGTCCTGAACCTGGCTGAGCTGCAGCTGAGTCACAGCACCACTTCCATATCTGATTGCACCCGTGTGTGCGTCAGATAATCAGCTATCTAAATCTAATCTACATGCCACAACACATCCCCATGTCACCTGTGGCCCTAAGGTCTTGGAACCTCTTAAAAATACGTTCAATGCCAATCCTTTAATTTAAAGGAATGTGAGGAGTTGTAAGCCAGAATAATGGCTTCCCAGGGTCAGAAAATCAGAGCAACAGCATTGCTACCCATTTGCACTAGCTGAAATACTCTGGTGCAGTTAAGGATCAGTTCAAATTCTTTATCCCACTCCCTCTCCCACTTGTTAGTTCACCGCCCTGCCTTGGACAGAAGCTGGTAATACAGCAGGATGGAGGCAAAGCAGCTTTTCACCGCTTTCTTGGGCTCCTTCCCAAGGGTTGGAGGGAAGCTGGTACCTGCTGCTCCCTCTGCAACCCCTCTAGAAGGTCGTAAGCCCACCCATTCATCCCTTGCAACACAGCAGGATGTTTAAGGCTTCACACCAAGTTAGGGCTTTTGCATTGCAGTGCCTTCCAAAAGGTTTTTACAAAGCATCCAGTGTGTACGTGAGCCCTGCTTGAGGTCCAAATAGGTACAGCATTTAGAAGTGACACATTTAAAGTTCCCCTCACATACCAGCTCCCAGCTGCCTGCTGTGCCGCTTTCTCATGGGGAATTGTGCAACAGGGAGTCTGCAGCGGAGAACGCTGGCACCTTAGACTGAATTCTAGGTCCTTCCACAGCTTGTCCTCCACAGAAGCACTAGGGAAGCTGGAAAGTACGGTGGTCTGGAAAAGCCTGTGCGAGTCCAGCCCAAACAAGTGCTCAAAGCCTCTGAAAGGGGCTCCGAAGCAGCCCTGCTGCTGCTGGAGCACAGAGGGTTTTCTTGCTCTGTGCATGTCTGGACCAGACATTAGGTTTCATTTTAAGAGCTGGATAATAATCACTACCAGAAAAATAACAGCTACAAATTCTAGAGAAAAGACATGATGAACGGCACCGTGTATTTTACATGATAGTAAATGGGCTTTGCATATGCAAATTGAATGGATTTTAAAATGGTATTTAATGACAATTTTCGTAGCAGACATTAACATTAATTGCATCAAAATGAAAATGTAGCATTAGCTTGCTGTTAGCCGCAAATGCCCCAGCTATAAAGCTTTATCTTTATCAGTATCAGCCCTCACCGATGTGACAGGGCTGCTCTGCAAATTGCAGGCAAAAGGGCTTTTATGTTGCAAAAGTATCCCCCAATGTAGACAAAAATCAACATCAATTTTGCTTTATTTCTTCATAAACGGAGGTTAAATGGCTGCCTGTAAGAAGTCTAGGCACGTTTCAAAAGTTTTAAGGAAAATCTGCAGACCCCGCAACAGCAGAAATAGTGGGAAAGAGCTTTTAATTTAAAGTTATTATTGTACAACTTCCCTGCTCCTTAATAGCTACCTTTTACGCAGACTGATTGTATTTATCCCTTTACTTTAAAAGCACGTTATAGACAAAATCAAATTACTGGGATTACCAAGAAGTTGTTTACAGCCATTTCAGTAAAAGTGGGAATTTAACACACTTTTCCATGACTGGGAAGTTAAAGATATCGGCTTTGGTGAGCACTCTCCAGCCCAAGCCTGTCCCTAGTCACAGCTGACCAGGTACAAGACCTGCCCTGTTAAAAATTACTTGGTTGTCAATGGATTTAAGTTGCTTCTGCTTTCGGACTCTAAGCCCCATACGACCACATTCTTTGCGCTGCTGACTGGGAGGGCGCTCACAACTGAGATACGTGCTTGGCTGGGGGCAGAAGGAAACTGTGGCATGCAGTCTTTTTCCATGACTCCAAGCACTTGCTCGCATTTAAGAAATGTTCATTTTTAATAAACATCTCAGGTGCAGGAAGCTTTGCAACAAGAGCAGAGCCTACACGACATTCCCTACCCGAAGGCACAGACAGAATCGTCTAGAAGGCCAGAAAGCAAAGGTGTCCCATCACGCTGGTAGAGACTGCAGCCACCCTGCCTGATCATGGTGACGCTCTGGGACAATCCCCAGAATGCCAATGCAAACCCTCCCAGGCTGCACCCACAGCCCTGTTGCAGCTCTTCTGCACAGCTGGAGTTGCAGCTGGTGCTAGCACGCCGCCTCAGGGCTGGGCTGCCTCCCTGGGAACAGAAGCACAGGGGTTAGAAGGCCCAAACAACTCAGCAGCTGTCACAGGACTGCGTTTGTGGGCTCACAGCTGCCAGTGTGTAAGGTGCAGGGGGCTTCTCAAGCCCTAGCAGCACATCTCCAGCCCTTTCTCAGGCCTTGGGCTGTGCTGCTAAAGGCTTCTCTTTCCCAAAGACACCAAGGTCAGGAGTTTTCCCCAGGCTCACAAGTACAAGCTCTCCTGGATCATCCCAAACAGAAACAAACACAAATGCTGTGGTTGCTATTAGTGCCTTATTAATCATGCCCTGGCCCTGCTGCTCCCTCTAGCATGGCAAATCGCTTATACCTCTGCTTTCCGTTCATGGTGGACGTGTGCTGCATGGAGCATTTCACAAGGCAGCGCCAGGCACTGGAGTGAGCTTTCTGAAGCTTGGAGGCCTCTTTCCTTTCCTGGGATATATACCTTCAAAGGTCACCCATACCCCTCTATTAATTCCCCATGGGCATCTTCCAGGAGAGAGAAGCAGCTCTGCTTTTTTGCTGATTCCCCCCGTTCTCTCCCTCCCTTTTCCCAGAGAAATGTTTGCTACGAATCATGTGGCCAGCTTTGTTGTGAGAGTCATAAAAAGGACATTTTTCATCTCTCCTTTTTCCTGCTCTCGCTCCCTTCTCTCTCTCAGTATCAGACAGAGATTTATTCCCTCCCTGATGCCTGTGGCATTCAGAGCTGGGAGGGGTCAGGGGAGGCACTGATGGGACGATAATAGATAATACAGTGGTTCCCCAGGGTCTTGTCCAGCTCCATAGCTGATCCATCAGCAGGCAGCGCTCGTGCCAAGGTCAGCAGTAACGAGGATGTGGTAGGGTCCCAGCCTCCCCTGTGGGGCATCCTCCAGTCAGGCTCCCCTGATTCACGCTCCGGCTTCTGATCTCTACAAGAGCTGCCTTGTGCAAGCCACAATTTGCAAGAAAGCACGTGTCCACCAAACGCAGGCGCTGGGGTAACGACCACATTACCTTGCATGCATGCTCAGCTTCACCTGCCCCAGCCCTCATCCCCACCACAAACAGGTCTACAGGCTTTCTTCCAAGGAAAATGCCCGTTGTTGGCCATACCTCCCCTCCAGGAGCTAAGACCATCTCCATCCACATGCTTTGTGCACGAGACGTGTGCAGATTAAGGGTTGCTGTCCTCCTGGACTGAAGTCCTAGGTCCTTTCATTTAAAATAACCCCACCACGCTGTGCTACTAGCAGGTGTATTCAACCCCCCTACTCTTTGCATAATGACCTTGTTTTACAGGAGGGAGGATGCAGGGAACTGAGTAGGCTGGATTTTGATGATACTGGAAATCCAAAAACAGAGGGTTTGTGAAGACCTCCAAGATCTTCACTGAAGTCGATACAACTTGTTATTCAAGGTGCATTTGGAAACCCCAGTAAATGTCTAGACCTGCATTTATCCTCCTAATCACCTTGTCTGATCGAAGTTCACTGTGCACTGAAGTTAGCAGGCATTAAATGGTCATGTTTGGAACCAGAAGCAAGCACAAAGATATGGATGCTCTCTACAGCTAGATTTTAGCTTAAGTTGCTTTGCACAAGGTCACACAAGGAGTTTGAAGTTAGAACACACCAGCACACAGCTGGTATCCCAAGCACCAGCTTTCTCCCCAGGAGCTAACAGTGCAGAGTGCATCCTCAGCATGAACACACTGGCCAGTATTTCCAGGGCTGCTTTTAGAGAAAAGCTTTCATTTTTGTCTTGGTCACACAAGTTTCCTAATTCTGCATACTATGTCCCAGAACATATTCCTGGACACAAGGGCTGCACAGACATGCCATTCTCTGCCATTCTATACCTGTACCTCCTTCAAACCCTGCATGGCCATAACCCTGCCTCCGATGTGCTGCCATCCACTTGGCAGTTGGCCTGTAGGTTGGGCTGACCTTGGGTGTGCTGGCAGGATTTCCCTGGCACTCTGTCATCCCCATGTCTCCTGCCGGGTCCCCCCCTACCGTCTGCCTTCAATTCAACCATCCCTTTCCTGAATTTTACATCCCATTTTCCTTCTAACTTCATCTCCTCCTGCCATTCCACCTCCCATTCTCTAAAACTGGTCTTAATCCTTTGGCAGCTGCTTTCGTCATGTTCCTGCAGCAAATTCACCTCTCTAAAGCATTTGGTCATGGCAATCTCTCTTCAAGCGGTTAAAAATTGGCCAAGGGCATCAGATATTCAGTACCTCCTCTTTTCTTTGTATCATTTGCAGCTGTCCTAAGGCTCTGTTGACAATTGTCTCACCAGCCTTTAGCAGCTCAGCTGTCACCTTGGCTATCTCTGCAGCTTCCTGGCTTAACGGATTGCTCTGCCCTTCTCTTTCACCTTCCCCAAGAAGGGAGTTTTCGGTGCTCATGCTTCTGCTTTGCAAGTGGTCTTTCCACCCAAAGTGGCCGTGATGTTTGCCCACAGTCAGAACAACGTTTAGAAAGCTGCCCAAGAGATGCTGAGATTTCCAGCATCCCTGGCACACAGAGTACAACAATAGGCTTATTTTTGAGACAAAAATAAAGAACATTTCAGACCATTAATACATGGCCCTAGAGGGGAAAAGAAAAAAAGCTCATCTAGCTACAGACCAGCTGCAAAGATATATCAAAGAAACAGTACTGAAGAACAGAGGGTGTTCATGGGAAGAACCCACCAGGAAAAGCTGGACATACAAGAAAGATGGATATTACAGCAAGGCCATATCTGATCCATGATCACTGGAAGCCAGAAAAACACAGAGTGTGTGAAGCCAGAAAAATCCAAAAGATTGGGGCAAACAACAGTTTTAGAAAAAAATCCGAGCAGTGACAAAACAAATTGTAAAAATGTAACAGTGACTGGAATCACTGTCAGGCTGAAAGCACCAGAAAAATGCAACCAAGTTAAAAAATACAGGACTCCCATCAGCTTGGATAATTGCATGTCCTATCCAGTTCCACAGCGAAAGGCACTTTGCATCTCTGCCACCATTCTCACATTGCTAAGATAAGAATTTCTATTTCAAGAATAATTTTCTTCTATTGGAGACGTTCCAGGCTGGGTATGTGCTTGCATCGCTGTGTGTACGTTGGCTACTGCAGAGCTCCCAGCCGCATCCAGCTGGGCAGAAAGACCTGTTATCCCCTTCAAAAAAAAAAAAAAATCCTGAATGCACCATGAAGACACTGGTTCTCCTTCAGTGTAGTTATTTACCGCAGTTGTTAACAGTTTCTGACTACTTCAGGCTCCTGGCTTAAGGGAAAATAAACAGCCAAGTCATGGCTTGGCATAAGGTTCAGGTCCTGCATATCAGCCACAGAGCTGGGAAAAAAAAAAAAAAAAGATCTAAAGAACAGAGATTTAGATCCCTTATTATTAATTGCATTACACTGAATAGGGAAGTAATTTACTCTCCCACACAGACTGGCTGTTGTCCATGGGTTTATCTCCATTGATTGCAGCTGGCTGAAAAATTTCTTCCAAAACTTTTAGCATCTAAAACTACTTCTCGCCACAAGTGGAATTTTTCCCTTGCAAACTTCTGCTCTTGCAGTCTGTGCAATGAAAACCTGGGTCAGGGGGAAATAACCACAGAATCCTTTTTGTGAAAGCAAAGCTTTTCAGCCCTCATTGGCGTCTTTTCCTTTCAAACAAAGTAATGTTCCCACCCAGCCAGGGAGATTCAAGCATGGAATGGAGGTCAAGGGGAAGACCTTGCTCTTTGATTTGTTTTGCTCAGTGTTGGGGGAGATTTCTTGGCTTTTTTTTCTCCCCCCTTTTTTTTTTTTTTTTAATACTCCTCAGGATGTTTTGCATTTGCTGCCGGCTGCAGACTGAGCACTGTTCACTCTCAGCCATGGACTGAGACCTCCAGGCAGAATAACTCATCCCCATAAGTCACGTCCCACCTGAGTTGCTCAGAGGGTAACAGCAGATTTCCAATCAGGATACAAATGTGTTGAAGACAAATCTAAATAATCTTCAATTAAGTTAGCCGAAGGGTACCTCCAACTCAAAAATCGATGCTAATGTACAAATTCCAGCTTGCAAAGCCAGTTATTTAACAGGTAAGAGCTGGCTTAGTATCTTCACTCCAAGACATGTGTTTCCACGTGCGCATTTAGGACCACTACACGTATACATTTCACTCCTGGCCTGGGAGGGAATAGTAAAGCAAATTGGTGCTCTTGTAACCATGTGTACTCCTAAGTACAGCTATGAGCATCTGATAAATCTTTTAAAGTGCATGTTTACAATGGATTTTATTCTTTTTACTGTTCTATACATACGAGCCCTCTGAGCAAAATAACAGATCCTCTGACACTTAGAAGAAGCCACTGCCTCATTGGATGCCCACAGTGAAATAATTTATATTGTTATTTCCTCATCCAAATTATAAGGATTGTAAAGAAGCTTCAGAAATTCAGAGTAATCAGGGCTTTGACGGCACGGATCCTGCAGCTGCCACACAGGTGAAAGACCCACTATTTCAACTGAGAGTTTTGCCAGCCCAAAGACTGCAAAAAAAATTGGTCCCTGAGTGTTTTCTACCAATTTTTCTCTTGTTATTTTCTTCAGTGGTTAATGGAAAGTGAGGACAAGTGGAGATCATTTAAAAATGATCTTTCAGGCCTCTCCATGGGTTTATTGCCAGGACCTATTTAGAGGACCATAAAGCTGTAAGGGGCCTATAACTTTATTGTATAGTCCACAAGCTTCTTAGGAAAACGAAGAGCCTTTATATTCATGCCCTGCTTGTTTTTCCATCTCTCCCTCTCCTTACAAACACACCCACACGCGTGTGCAGGGACTGCCGGAGCCGCTAATTGAATTCACTCTTGTGAAAGTGTTAACAAATTGTAAGTGACCTCTTATACAAATTTCAAAGTCAAGAATTCACCACTAACTGCACATCCCTCCTCTGCCATTCACTGTTATGCAAAACCCACAAACAATTAAAAGAAATAACGAAGAGCCCAGCGGCCCTCTTTCCTAATTAGCTGCAGGAGGCAATGCTTGGGAGTGTGGCTAAGTGCTTCAATTACCTCGGCCCTCCTCGCTGCCCTTGTTAGAAGAGACAGGTCCACCAGCCAAAGGGGAACAATTAAGGCGAGGCAGAGCCAGGCAGTTTGCAGGGGGATGCCGGGGCCGTGCTGGCTCTCACACAAGGGCCAGAGCTGTAATCATACCCCAGGTTCCTGCTGGGCTACACAGAGACAAATTAATGGTAGATAGATTGCTAGCTCCAGCCCATCAGTAACCAGGGAGGAAGGGAGGCAATATAGCAGTACAAGGGAACCGTAATTAGAATTTTCCTGTGCTATCAGCCCTCTTCCAGGGCAGGGGTACCTGAGCGCTAATGCCTTACTGCTGCCTGCATTGGTGGTACCCCAAGGCCCCAAGAAGATACAGACTTCAGCTTGTCCTTTATTTGCTGAAGATAATCTGTGCTAGCTGCACCAAGGTGCCCCGTGCTCCAGAGATGCTAGAGACCAAACTGGTCCCCAGTAAGAAAACAACCTGAGCTGGTGGGAACTGGTTCAGCTGACCCAGCCACACGCCAGGGGAAGATCTCTACATGAACAGTATCACCACAGGACAAATCGTCCCCATCACAAAGTACTCAAGAAAGGAATACAGTGGTGGTACCCCCTGTGGCTGCCTCCCCTGGACTGCAGACCCCAAGGACAGACCCTGGCTGTGCAGCAAAAGCACAGCACCTTAGATGGAAGGACACCAGCAAAGACTAAAACCCCCTTGAAACCTCATTAACCTTTCAAGAAAGGGTTAAGGTTTCAGGATAGGCAGTGGTGTTGCCACACAGTTTTACTATCACAACTGTAAAAAAACCTCAATTATGTGATTTATCTGTTGCATAAGCACCCATGCAGGGCCAGATCCTGCTGCCACTAAGCTGCCATTGAAATCAGAGCAGTGCTCTCAGCGCAGCCCAAACAGCTGCGCGGCTGCCAGAGTGTCGATGCCTGTGCATATGTCCTCTGCTCCCTTGCTCCGCTCCCTGCCACATGTCCTCTGCTCCGTGGCTCCGCTCCCTGCCAGAGCTGTCCTAACCAGCAGCGGGAAGAGTGCTGCAGGAGCTGTCTGCATGAGTTGGAGAGCTACCTGGAAAATCCAAGGGCTGAAGTTGGCGCTAAGATATTTACAAGTCCCTACGCTTTTGAATTATACAAGAAAAAGGCAATCACAAGTCAAGTTTTTACCCTTTTACAACACAACTTAGCAATCAGATTGATTGTACCTTTTAAGCTGGTATAAATCCCCTTCCTGAGCAAAGTCCTTTGTATCCACTCTCGCCAAGTAGCTTTTTTTCTGTTGATATATAAACCTTTGAAAATAAGTTTGAGGGGAGACTGACAACCTTGAAACCTCAAGAGCAGCATGGCATTGACGGGTGCCGCTCCCTGAGCTGAGTATTACAGATAGATTTTAATTTCATTTTAACAAAATAGCTGTCTCCAGTGGAAGAAGCATCAAGAGCTAAATGAGGACCCGTCTTGAGCTGAATCACGTTGAACAGACCTCGGCACTGTCATTGATTTTCTGGGAAGAAAAAAAATGCCTCTGGCTACTAAACCAAATTAGTAGTCACTGATGACCAATTATTTTGCCCCACTGTGAACGGAGAGGCGTACTAAAATTCCAGTTTGTCAGACCCAAGGCTCTCTTCTCAAACACCTTTCAACAAGCGTGTACCAAAAACCCCTCAGATGGTTCTGACGTCTTCCTGTTTTCGGCAACTTCTCTTTCTCCAAAGTTTTAATGAGCTGCTGCTCTGAGGATGGCCTGCCAGAAAGTGAGCCCTTCCCAGCTTGGTGGAACACTATTTGGCATGGCACAAATCACAGCTGTCAGAATTTATACACACATACACAAAAAAGTGTCAGCCTAATGTTTGCAAATTATAATTACCATTTCTCTTGCATGTCCCTGGTGCCTTCATTTCAGATAAATCCCAGCTCTGAGGTATCAGCTGCAAAGCACTGAAGGCTCATACTGAGTAGAATAGATTTAACTAGTTTGTAGCTCATTTAAGGCCTACACTGTTTTATTTTAATGTTGTTAATACTTTATTATACTTTTTAACATTGTTTTCACAGTAAAACAGCCTATTAGGAGGCTGCAGCTTCTTCTCCAGGAGATTTCTGGCAGACTAGCATACCACATTGTATAACCGAGTTAGCAGGCGCTTGTCATTTCAGTTGAAAATAGGTCTGTACCCTGACTCTTGAAAGTAAATTAGTGAGAGAGACTATTAAAGAGATAGGAACTGTTTCAGGGATAATAGTTTTGAAAATGTGCACAGATAAATTGTAAAATATTTAGGAATTGTCAACATTAGAAAGGGTTCCAACTATTTGACTATAAAAGGAAGCAGCTGATTATTTTTTTCCACAATTATAAATAATTTGTTACACCCTATCAGAACTTCTTTCCCTTTCCTTTATGTGGCAGGGTGCTTGTGCCAAAACAAGGAGATCTGAGTTATTCTGGATGAGATAGCTTTTCATCCACAACAAGCCTTTTCAGTGGACACTTCCCCCGCTCTCTCCACAGCATCCACAGATAACAGCAAAATCCTCCCAGTTCAGAGGAGCGGCGTTTGGGCAGGGTGACAAAAGGAAACAGAACACACAAGCCGTTCAACTCCTATCCTTAAGTAGCACTAAGGCAAGAGGACATTTTCCCAAAGGCCAGCTGCAAATGAGAAATACTGTCACACTGCCAAGCGGCACCAACGTCGGAGGCCAAAATTCCCCATCCACTCCAATGAGATCAGTGTTTGACCTACAAAGAAAAAGCCACCTTGCTGCAATTTCTTGGGTAGCCTTAGTAAAGGAAGTCTGTTACCCGATATCTCCTGCTTTTCCCCACTTTCTCAGTATTTCTCTCAAAGGAGGCAGGAAGAGCCAGATGAAGCCTCACGTCCTACAGCCCCACCAGAGCTTACATGTATAACTAAGCACATGAGTCATTCCCACCAATTTCAAAGAGGCAGTTCATGCATGTATCATTCCAGGCATGATTCTATACTTTGCTGGATCAGGACTTAAATGCGATTAATCACACGGCAGGGAAGGAACTCTGAAGAGCATCAACCCAAATGTGTCCTTTCAAGCATTTACTTACAAGCCAGCTGTGGACTTAATCAGTCACCAACTGGCTGGTCCACTGGAGATGGTAAAAGTCACCTCCATAGAAATGTGAAAACACATTCAGCTACCACAAAAATCAATGGTCAAACCCCACACACAAAGGCTCGGTGGTTTTGTGTCTCCCTCCCTGCTATTCCTGCACACCAGGAAAGCACCTGCCTTGGAGAGCAAAGGGCCAGGCCAAGGAAACAAGCCCATGTGCAAGGCTCATCATGTGCTTGTTCAAGGAACACCAAAATCTGCACCATGCAATGAGACTGGAGACCCACCTGGATAATGGGACACTTGACCACAGGTGTGCCACATCTTTTATCCTTTGTAAATATCTTGCCCAGCTCTGATCAGCATGACATGCCAAACTGGAGGAGAATGAGGAGAGAGAAGAGGGGACAAAGGGCAAATGTCGGTGTTGCCTTTGGCGCCGGGTGTCTCCAGATAATGGTCTGGAGCAGCGCAGCTGATTTGTAAGCAAAGCCTTGAAAAGCCCTGCAGCATGTGATCTATGAAAAAGGAGGCCTGCAGAAGGATGTCTCCTCTGATATGAATACCCCCTTGGGATGTGTATTGCTGGATTGCACATCTAGTATCATTAGAAAACACGACCATAGATTAGACTGTTTTGAAGCATGTGGTGTGCAATAATTAAGTAATAAAAGTCACCACAGGGGTGAAGGAACAAGAAACAGAAGAGTTACTATTTGCATACACGCTGCTGGTGCCCTGCGTGATCGTCAAAGATCCTCCAGACTGCTAAAAGCTGGCTGCTACCAATTTTGGACTTGCTCTTGCCAAAAGCCACAAAGCACCGGCTCACTTCGTGGCACATAGGCTCTCTGCAGAAAACAAACTTCTGGTGGAGCTGGCGGCCCAGAAGCAGCCCAGCAGTTAGCCCAAGTCCCCAGTGTCTTGCAGTTGCTCTGGACAGGCAGGGAAAGCACTGCCTTTCTGCTGTGGGAGCTGCAGCTGAAGGCACAGTGGGCTACAGGTGGGAGCAGGGCTAGGGGTAATGGCTCCAGTCATCAGTTGCTGCTGAGATGGGAGAAGTCCCCAGCAAGGTGTGCAAGGACAAGGACCAATAAAACTTGAGGTTGAGGTCCTCCATCACCTTCAGGTGCTTGCTTCTGGGGGAAAGAATAGCAGCGGGACCACAGCAATAACTGATGTGCTGTCCTCAAAGCCAGAACCCTGCTGCTGCCACTGCCAGTTCTGCCTCCCATGGTGGCTGATGAAGTTAAAGTATCCTCACGTGCAAGGAGCAAGGCTCAACGATTTCAGGCTGCAGCTCTGCCCCAAGCTCAGGTTAACGCCAGCTCAGAGGAGCTGAATGGGACACTGATCAAGAGGCAACTGCCTTTTATTTTCACTATTTTTCTAGGACCATGGTCATCCACGGCTCCCCTCTGCTGCTGTCTCCTCCTGGCCGGGGTGCTCCGCAGTACCCTGTTCCAAGGGGCAAACGTGCCCGATCTGTGTAGCTGAGGCACTAGACCAGGGCTCAGCATTTCAGCTCCCCCTTCTGCTGCAGACACCTGACCATCTGCATTGAGTCTGTGTTTAGCTCTACTCAAATTGCTTTGAACAGCTCTTACTCTTCTCGCCCGATCCATCATGACATGTGTTTGTGGGTTTTGGGATACCACAGTAGCGATATTTTGGTAGCAAAAGCAGTTATTTTAGCCAAACCCTTGTCACCCAGTGGTTCTTCCCAGGCAGCTGCCACGGCTGAGCCAGTCTGGAGGTGACCCGGGCAGAGCTGCCCCTCTGAGCTCCAGGGTGGCAATGCAAAAGCCCAGCTCTGCTTCTGGACACTGCCCCGCTCACAGTGCTCTCCTTACCCACGGTATCAGCTGGGAGATGCTCTTCTGGAGCCACAGCAGGGCCTGAGGCTGAGCTGCAGCCTGTGGTGCCACACGTCCTTCCAGCACGCCAGGGCTTGAGCACAGTGAAAGGCTGTGTAAAGATGGAAATTGTGCCCATCCTGGGGAGTGCCCTGGCCCAGTCCTGCTACAGGCTATCACAAGTGTGTGCAGACTGTGGTGCATGAAGTGAAAATGTACGTTTGAGTCTTTCTTGAGGAAGAGAAAGCCTTTGCCAGGGTGAAGGTTTATTCATGTTCTCATCAGTCACACTTTCCAGGAGCAGAAATACCAATCAGCATGGGGAGTTAGAGCTATTAGTCCTGGAGATTATATTGTTGTCTTTTCAATGTTTTCCAGGCCTTCCACTCCCTTTTTTGACCTCCTCCAACACAGATACAAGGAGCTGTGGATGGAGCAGCAGAGAGCCCTGACAGCAGCCCAGCGAGTTCAAGAGAAAAAGGTGATAATACTCCAGCAGCGCTTTCCCTTGCTGTGCACAGCACTGCTACCAGGCATGACTGCCCACTGTCCTGCCCCATGATGGATGGGCTTCTTCCAGCCATGGGGAAGGCTCTCAGCGGGGAAAACATCCTCCCTGACTACCAGAAGGCTGGTGAAGCCTGACAAAGATGAGCTGCTTCCCACCCAAGATAGGCCTGGCTTCGACCAGACCCTGTCCTGTGTGGCGATGCTGTGGGAGCTAACACCAGATAAGCAAATCACAACACGCATACATGAAAGTGCTCTAGAGACAAAAGGGTGTTCAGATTTTTTTTAAAGTATTTTGTATCTGAAGATATACACAGGAGCTGAGCAAGCTCTCCAGGGCAGCAGTGCTTTGACCAAAGGCTTAGGTGCCCGTCCTGCAGACACACCTTTCTAGCCATCATCAAGCGTCTGTCTGCATCAATATGCCTTTAAGTCACAGGCTGCCCAGGTAAAGTCCTGGTATCAATTAAAATGGAGGCTCTGGTTCTTTTTACATCGCCACAATAGTAAAACACCCTGCTGTAACAAAGAATAAGTTTCAAGTTATCTTTGGTATTTATGTCATCCCATGCCAGGAGCTCTGCAGACTGTCCTTTGGACAGCAGCAGCTCTGCTTATGTTACCGGTGACAGTGGACAAAACAAAGAACAGCCAACAAATGTCCAAAGGACCAGCACTAGCCCCCATCCTGGCATGGTGTGGTTGATGCCAGCACCCACAGCAGTTGTTAGAGTGCAACACTGAGCTGTTAAACACACCAATATCGTAATAACATTTAAAAGCAGCCAATGACTGTTTTATTAGTTAATGGCTCAAAGAAGAGTCGAGCTAATATGGTAATGACCAATTTCAATGGGCTTACTGCCATCACAAACTATACTTTATAGTTGAAGTGCAAGAATACGGTGTTCTTAATTAGCAGCTACTTTATGAATACACAAGCCTAGGATGTTGGAAAGTGCATCCCTACCTTATCTATTAATGACTGATGTTTTTAATCACTAACTTCCCTCCATCAAGGTCCCAAAGCCTGCAGCCACCAATTACTGAGTTAAGCAACACAAACCTGCACTCTAGACCACAGAGCAGACAGATTCCCCAGGGTTTCATGCAGTGGCCAAAACATTCACCCGGTACTTGCACGGGCTTGTGCTGGGGCTATCAAGCACTGCAAGCTGCAATTAATCAGGAAAGCAACACATACTAGACAGCCAGGAAACTCCCCCACCATGGTGGGGGTGGTGGAAGTGACTTTCCCAGCTAGAGATGAGCCATTGCTCTAGCTCAGAGCACAGGGCTTCCTGCAGGCAGCGGTCATCTCCCTGGGATGTCGTATAAAGCAGACACCCTGAGAGCTGGCAGCTGCTCATGTTTTTCTCATCAGTGTGTTTTAGATACCATATTAGCTGCACAGACATGAGAAACTACCCAGATCAAGCACTTGTGATCATTAGTCCAAAGTGATTTTGATCATGTTCATCCCAGTGTCGTTACGGTGTATGACACCAACCCGATATATATAGCCGTGCAGCTGTTTCAGCCCCTTCTTGTTTACTTTTGGTTACAGAAAAACAAAGTACGTGAAACTCGCACCACATTTCTGCGAAAACACCCGCTGCCTGCAAAGAAAGAGTCCTTCTGGCACCTGCCCCAATTTGAGAAGGTATGGAGCACTTGACTGAAGTCAGGGACACCTTCAATCCTTGCCCACATGCCCTGATAACACACAATGAAGGCAGACACAAGGCTCCCCAAAATCCAGACCTTAAAATGGTCCCTCATGGGATGTGGTCAAACATCAGCCCCTTCTGGACTTCAGAGTGGGATGCTTTTTGCAGCCATAAGCCCTGGAAGAGAGGCAGCAGTTGCCCAGATAAGGGCTTAATGACTTATTTTCTAACTTTTATGCACTGTCATGAGCTTCATAAGATAAGAAGCACCTTTTTATGTCCCATTGTACTGGGGTGACCTTTGTTCTCTGCTGGTGTTCCTGCAGCTGCCCTACACAAGCAGGTTGGTAGCCTACCATTTGATCAGTTCTCGCCATAACTAATTCAAACCACACCAGATGTTTCAAAAAGCATTTTCACCCCAGGATTAGAACTTTCCAGAAAGTCTGCGCTCCTGATACCGCTCTAAACTATCTGACTGACAATATTCACCCTGAGACTGAGAAAAGGGTCTAGCCAGGTTACAGATGTGCGTGACACTTCCTTTAATTGATCCAAATAAGAGCCAAGGTGAAGATTTCTTGTTAAAGCAATGGGATCTAAACAGCTCCCTGAATTCATCTGCTCATCCTGCTATGCTCTGGGGTACTTGTTTGAATTCTGTTAGCTTTGTTTGTGGTGTAAATTACAGGGAAACTTCAAGTGAAGAGCTAGGGGGCATTTTAGGAAGGAAGGGAAAAGAGCTGGGCAAGCAGAATGGAAAGGAGACACCAGAAAGTCTGAAAGCACTGAAACCCTGCAGGGAGTTTACATGGCCAAAATCATATCTGGCATTGATAGATACCACTGCAAAGAGCCTCTCAGCCCTCCACCCTGGCCCTTGTTCTGATGGTTTTGGGGTTGGGTTGTTTTTTTTGTTGGTTTTGGGTTTTTTTTTCCATACTGTTGATTTTTAACCACAGTTTAAAACAACAAAGCAGCCTTGTGACTTCCTGAAGCTAATTCACTTGTACAAGTTGGAGAGTTTCGACCAAGAAATGTGTTTTGCACCACCTTGATGTATTCCTCTTACGTCCTGTCTAAGACTGTCCGATTAGCATATGTCAGTAATCATTTATCCCCACTGCCTGTCAGCACAGAGCTGCTGCTGCAGCTAGTGTCAGGGAAAGAACATGACCGATTGCTGTTAAACAGATTGTGTAAGTCACACGAGATACTGGGGCAAGCCTCCTCTTTAGAGCTTCGCTCACCCCAGACCTTTCCATCACTATTCATTTTTCAGCCTGTGTTTTCCTTCATGCTTTCCCTTTTGTTTCATCCATGACTGGGTTGGGTTCCTCCCCCAGCCACAGCTCTCAACCCTCTGAGTCTTTTCTTGTTCCCTCTGCCTTCCTCCTTCCTCTCCTCTTCCCTTCCTTCCCAGGAGCAGCAGCCAGGGGAGGAGGGACCGCTTGTTTTGCACAGCCTCTGCAAATTTTCTGTAGTCCTCCTTTCTCATTACATTAACCTGGAAGGTTTGCCTTTCCCCAGCTGCAGATCTAACAGGTACAGCCCAGGTTAGATCTTTAATCAGGAAGTTCATTACTCAGTTTCAGTGCTTTGTTTCCTCCATGGACAAGTAAGTCCTCTTGAACATCTATAGCCCAGTTCAAAGCAGTAACAACCCAGAGAAAGCTGGTGATTCATAAAGACACTTGGTAGCCTCCAAATGGTGCTTTAACTATCTCTGGAAAGCTGGGATCTCCATAGGTGATGGTGGAAGAGTCTTAAAAGACAAACCGATGAACTCCCCCTTCACCCAAACCCAGGGACTCCAGGAGTCACCATCGATCCCTCCTTTACAAGGGTGACAATAGAGAGCAATGCTCCGAAGAGGTGAGGGAGCTCGTTCTTGTGTTTCTGTCCTCATGAAGCCTTTCCTGGGCTGTTCCATGGTGGTAGATAACTACTTTATGACTTTAAGACTCAATGGCCTGGGCAGGCCAGCCGTTAGCACTGACCACTGTAGGCAGTTCACCAAAACACTGTCTTTAACCCATGTAACGCCCTCACCCTACTGCACGAGAAGCAATATAAAAAGCAACCACAAAAAAATATCACTTTACAGAAAGCTTGTTAACAGGCTCCCATCTACATATTGTTTCCTACCAGCCATCAGTGACGTTGTCCTGCTCTGGGCATTACAGAAGATGCCTGTGACCTGGGAACAACTTCAGACTCTGGGCAACAGTATTCAGAGACTCCATGGCCCTGACCACAGCCCCACTTAGGACTATTTTCCCACATCACCTGAGGCTGCTGCAAGGTGCAGGGGTGTGACATGCCCTCGAGCCACTCATCCTTCTTGTCACTCAGTCACCCTGTCATCTGGCATGATGCCCTTCAGGCTGGCCTGCTGTGGGCAGAGCACCCATCTACTGAGATGGTTATAACCCAAAGCAGGGGGCAGCAGGAAGAGGAGAATTTTCTTCCTCTAGACCCATAAAAATCAATAAGGAGGATTTTTCTATTTCCATCCTGACCTCTGACAGAGAGCTGCAGAAACTGGGCATGGATGTCACTACTGGCTCTTAAACTGGACTTACCATTCAGTCCCTGTAAGACTGCGTCCTGGCACCATGCTAGAGCTTGTGGTGGAAGCATAAGACAAGAAAAAGGAGCTTTGCCCTCCCCGCTAATTGCCTCTGCTGCCTCCCTGCATTGCAAGGGCTGCATGACATTACATAGTCGTTCAGTCAGTAAAGTATAGACAAATTGACTATATTTTCATTTGGATTTAGCTTTCAGCACCACTGCTTTAGAATAATGGCCCACGCTATTAAGCTAACCGCGTGATTTACAGGCTCTCCTACACTGGGTGATCGCTCCCGCTCCACGTCTCGCTCTGGAGGACCGACCTGGTGGGTGGTCTCCTGGGCCCTCCAAACAGGTCGCAGGGAGCCAGTCGTGTCCTGATGGGCAGTTCATTAGGGAAAGTTGCTGAATTAGTGTATTTTGGTTTTTTGGTTTTTGTTTGTTTGGGTTTTTTTTACACAAAATTCAAACAGAAATTAACTCCTTACTCACCTCAGCAAGTGCCCTCCTCTTCCTCAGTCACCCCCCAAGGCAAACGGCCCCTGCCTTGCTCTGCCTGCAGTGACATGATTCCTGGGCTCAGGTTTTGCCACAGCTGGGACTGTGCACCAAGACTTCATTTACTTGTAGATGTGGGACTACATGCCCTAGGAACTGGACCTCAGGCACCCGGCATGGACATAGATAAATACTCCTGCCTGCCATGTTCACGGGATGTCCCCTGTCCCTGTGTCACTCATCACTAGTATCATGCTGGCTCAGGCAGAATGGCACCCCTCCTGGTGTCAACCAAACACTGGAAAGGATGTTGCTGCCAAAATACAGCATCCCCACAGCCTTGCCTGGGCCAGCCCAGGGTGAGGCTTCAGCTACCTCCATCTGAACATTTGATAGTCACAATCCAAACCGGTAAGTCAATGCTGGCCGCTCCACCATTTCCAGGGCTCTGCCAAGTCAGTCCAGAAGGATTCAGGTAGAGACACCTCATGCAGCAGTGATGTAGGGCAGAGCTCACCCGTGTGTCAAAACAGCTCCGTGCACCACATGTCACTGACACACACCAGCGTTTTTCCTTTGCTCGTTAGAGATTTCCAACTTCCACAGATTTTCAGGGTGGCTTTCCAGAGAGAATAGTCTTGTTTACTTGACCAAACAGGGGGAGGAAAGAAAATGCAGCAACTTTGGACACCACTTTTGTCAACATGCACTGCCTTCCCAAGCAGATGAAACACGCTGAGCTCGATGCGCGATATGAATAAGCGATAAGCAATTGACGAGCAAGTGTTCGGGTACCTTGGCAAAAGACTTAATTTGCAACCTGGCACAAAATCAAAGGCTCTGTCAACGGCTGAGCGGCTCTCCCGCATATGCCTTGCGTTACCTGGGAAAGCTCTGTCAGGTAAATTTCCACTGAAAGTAATTAGAGGAATCCCCACTGTATAAACTTTGCAGCAAAATTCTGGGCTCCAGAATTTGATTCTCACCAGGG
The DNA here is from genome assembly GCF_023634155.1 of Falco peregrinus. Classification (NCBI taxonomy): domain Eukaryota; kingdom Metazoa; phylum Chordata; class Aves; order Falconiformes; family Falconidae; genus Falco; species Falco peregrinus. The sequence goes on along the minus strand of NC_073721.1, from coordinate 49,607,608 downwards.
ATCCGATATCTGCTCACAGCCTGATCCTTCATCAGAATTAACAGTTGAGGTTTAACACATACACACAAAAATGTTCCGCATTTTTTTTTAATGCCTTACCTCTATTTTTGTCTAAAGAGCTGAACTGACAAGCACAGCTCATGTAATCTTGCAACTGGTGCCTTGTCAGAGAAGCCGTAGACTCTGCTTAAATAACCTAGGCTCGACAGGCACAGCGCCCAGTGGGCTGGCTTTTCAGCTATGGCATTTATCCTCCCTGGTTTAAGGGCAGCAAAACTTTGTGGAGCTGGAGTGCTTTAAAACTTGTCTCCTGGGGCCTAAACAGTGCTTAAAGAGTAAAGCAATGAGTTCAAGTGCTTTCTGTCGCCATGGTACCAGATCAAATGCCCCTTCAGCCCAAGTGATGTGAACTGGTGGGTCCCAGCCCCACAGTGACAACCCAAAGCAGCACCACTGGCCTCCAGCGATGACCTTGCCTACAACAGGCATCACGCAAAAAGAAACTGCAACACCCTGCAGAGTTGCAGATGGGCAGCAGAGACCCAGCTACCCTGAGCACAATCCCTGCACATCTCCACTGGCACCACAGCAGGGATGTCACCTCCCACACTGCAGTCATTCTGTCACTAAATGCAGGCTCCAGTCCCCGGTCATCATCACTCCATTTTCCCATAGATTTTGGAGGTTTTGTTGCTTTGTCTAATAGCTGAAGCTTCCAGCAATGCTATTGCTCAAATCACAGCAAAGCATTTCCACAGTCCGACCTTTCCCAGTATCCCTTTGCACATGCCCTGGACACTCAACCTTTCCATCACACCTTGATGTTGCCCTCTGCCACGCTCAACCCTTCCTCATGTGTCCCTCAAGGACATGATAGCCCATCATTCCTCTGCTGTTTTCATTGCTCTCCAAGATCTACTGATGGACACAAGAAAACACCTCCCCTCCCTGTGCAGCCTTACAGCCTGGGCCATCTCCAGGGCAGGCTCCATCTATATCCAAGCCCTGGTGTCCAAATGCAGCACAAGCAACTGCTGGCAACCAGTGCCCCTTGCTGTTATGGAGATATTCAGCCACGAAGAAGCAGATCTGGGGTGCTTGCAGTGAAGTTAAACCACACACACTGTGTCAGGTTACAGGTGAGCACCTACCATTGCTTTCAGTGCTGCCTGCTGTTTCATACACAGTTCCACAGAAGTTCTTTTTAAATGGACTTGGGGCTTCATTCACCAGCCTATTCTGCCTTCTGCAGAGATGCTATTTACCAAAAGAAATCTATGAGAAGTATAACTCTTGCCTGGCATGAAAAGGGTCAGGATTCAAATCTCAGAAACACACAGGGTTGGTGTGAAAGCTACCGGCTCCAGTCTGACCCCAGGACAGCTGCCAAGGGAGGTACGTACCAGGTTACAACTCCAGCGCCTTAATTCTCCTTTACTCATACTATTGCCCAGACCAGCTGACCAGTGGACTCCAGCAAACATCTGTGGCCCTTATTTTCAGGGGAAAAAAAAAAAAAAAAGAATCCCAAATCTCCACGGGACATTAAATACAGCAGCCAAAAATTGCTGAGCACTTTCTGAAACCCTCCTGGGGTTAAAGAGAACGAGGATCATTTAGGCCAGACTGCCTTGTCCTGCATTTCGCTATCGTTCTTAGGATTTGAAAGGTGGGGAGAGAAAAATCAACCTCATCCATTAAGGCAGTTAAGCACACTGCTGCCAGGAAGAGCCACAGTATTTGTAACCCTAATAATCCAACACACCCCTCCGAGCACAGCTCATCTTGGATGGAATAACGTCTGTTTTAAAAGTACCTGCCTCTCTCTAACTTGTCATGGCATTTGTTGACAACCCTATTGAAAGCCGCTCTCGGTGCGGCTGTGAAGGATCTTTCAGCACCTCTTTCTCTTTCCTAGACAGTTTTTGAAAGGGAGGGGAGGAAAAAAAAAAAAAGCCATCAATACAGGGGGAAAAAGGCATCAGCAGCCAACATCGGCTGATGAAGCGCCTCACCTGGGCCCCCAGCACACCGCCTCCAATTAAATCAAAATGGTTTGTTTTTAATGGTCTTTTACACTGACAAGTGGGCTATCATTCCAGGCCTAGAGAGCTGTCAGGGAGCCGAGGCAAATCCTCCGTTGATAATGCCCAATGCTTCCAATTAGGAGCCGAGGCCGCTCCTGGCGCACTAACGATTCCCCAGCCTCCCCCAAGGCCCCTTCGGCGCTGGCTGTTTCGTCTTCCCTCTTCCTCCACCGCAAATTACTGACACAAAACGGAGGCGCCCCGGTGCCTCCTCACCACGCCGGGCCCCGGCCCTGTTGGATTTAATGAGGCGATGGAAGTTTTTGCGGATCTTTCGCTAAATTCTTTTCTTGTTTGACAGCTGCTTGAGTGTTGACCTTATAAAAGATTTAGTGTTTCTCATTATTTTCTGTCAAGCTTTACAAGTGATAGCTTCACGGAAATCATTTGCATCTCGATGTGCGCGCGCGCAGGTTTTGTCTGGATAGGGATGCTCGGCACGGCGTGCGTCAGTGTGTACACCCTACCCCTCTCCATATTGTGCATTTTATTCCCTCCTCCCGCCCAAAAAAAAATTTACAAACATGGCACTGTTTTGTTTGGGGGAAAAAAAAAAAAAACAACGAACAAACAGGAGAGGACTTAAAAAGCCGAGGATTTGTTAGACTCCTGTAAATGAGGGAGGTTTTGAAAAAGGAATAGAGATTGGTTCCCTGTAAGGAGAGCTCAAGAAAGTGTTTTGTCACCCACTAAAAGGATTCGATCAAATGGATGATGGAAAAACTACACTGTCTAGGGGCGGCTTTGTTGTTTAAGTGCCAAATCGTACAAGGCTGGGAAGCTGCCTTTGAGCAGGCGGGCAGAGCCAGGCAGGGCTGGGAGAGGAACGGGTACCACCACATCACCCTGCAGCCAAGTGTGGATCCTCCCAGGGCAGAAGGAGAGCTTGGTGCTGCTTATTGCTTGTTTCAGCCTCTTCATGGCTTCTTTCTCGATGGCTCCTATAAATCATCACAAAATTTAATCCAGCTTTATTCATTAAAACTTTCCACCAGGAGCTCAGCTTACTGATCACCCGAGGGTGCTCACACTGCCCAGCAGCTATGGCACACACACCCCAGCACCCACCTCAACAAGCCCAAACACCACCAACAGCACCCATGAAACCGTGGTTGGTATCTGGGATGTGTGCTCTGCTGCTGCCAGGGCAGCTCTGCCCTCCCTGTACCAGCTCAGTCTTTCTGCATCTCACATGCCATTTATTAGTCCTCCCATCAACATACCAGCTTCTGCTCACACCACGCATGTTCTTTGTACTAATGCTCAACACGTGATTGTTTACAGTCCTCAGATGTAAAGCTTTATCATAAATGAGAAACCCAAATGAAAATAATCCCCAAATACATATTTAAGTTTTAGGAGTGATAAGGTTTTTCATTGCCCCTCTAATTCTTTGAGGCAGACACAGAGATTACAACATCCCAGCTGCAAGTGTCCTACAGGTTTTCGTTTGCCAATAACAAATGCAATGAAGAACAGCAAAACATTGTTTTTTTTCAGCTGAAAACCACCGCAGCTCCAGCATCCTGCAAGGAAAACCACAAACTAGGCATGCCTGTCCTGCTGCAGCCAATGCTCCAAATCCACGATTCAAACAAAACCCTGGCATAACAGCCCATAACCACATCAGAGTAACAGTAAAGATCATCAGCTGTCTCTAGAGGAAGTACCTTCAGGTTCATAATTTAAAATATGAATTAGAAGAATCAGAGATGAGTATTCATCACTGGTGTGGCCTTCTCAACACCAGCCTCTGTTATAACAAGACCTTTGACCCAAGGACACCCTTATCTTGACTCTAATTACTGGCCGTCATTATGAGAAGGTTTCTCATTTTTTAAAATAGCAGTTGTCCCCTGTCCTACACCTGGTGCTTCCCACTTACTCATGCTGAGGGCAGAAGCTGGCATCCCTCACAACTTTGTCAAGGCTCTGCTAATTTTAATTACTGCCAGTTGTGGCTCAGTGTGACATTTCTCACCTGAGAGCTTTGTACCAAGACAGGAATGAGTAAACGGCCTTTCCCTCCCCTGTGGCTTCAACCCAGTCCCAGGCAGAATTTTCCCTCTGCCCAGTTCCCAGCACTGGTGGGCAGGGAGCATGATGGGGGAGGCAGAGGCACATTCAAGAGCAGCAGCTCAGCTGTCCTTACCTGCAGGCACTGAATTTTTCTAACAATCCCAGCTCTGTGAGAAAAAACTCCTGCATCTTTAATGGGAGGTTGGAGTTGGCCCGGCTGGGGATCATCCCTGTCAGCTCCCAGGGGCTGCCCACCTACTTTAGCACCCTTGGTTCTGCCTTCCCCACCTTTCCCTCCCTGAGAGGGGTTATGTCACTGCTGCTGCATGTGAGAAAGCAAAAAACATCTAGAAACAGCCATCTGAAGTTAGGCACTCAAATGCATATTTAAGTACCTGAACACCTTCCTCCAGAGAGGGGGAATAGCTAAATATGCTTTGTTTGTCTTGATTAATGAGATCACTAGCAAGCTTTTCAGGGCAAAGACTGCTGTGTATTTTTACATATGCAAAACCTGACACATCCAGCCAGCCTGAGCAGGGTGGGGGGAGCGGGAAGCAGCACAGCACATCCACACAAGGCAGCTGTGTGAATCACACTGGGGCAGGTAAAGCCCACGGCCCCCTGTGGTAAACCCACTTTGTGCATGAAGACACCCGTGCTCCTCAGCACCCACCGTACAGGTCTGCTGCACCTGGCTGTCTGTAACCCCACGGCTCACCCCAAAGGGCCCCAGGACCTTCCTCCCCCAGGTGACTTCCCCTCTGTTTATTTGTCATGGGCATTTATTCACACACCCCCACACCTGGAAGGTGATTCCTGGGGAGAGGCTGCTTGTGTGTTTGTTGGGTAGGTCATGCAGGAGTCCCCAACCCCAACAGGGGCTTTCCTGAGAGCCCTGAGCCCACCCTGGCCCCTCAGGGACAGCACAGTCCTGTATTGTAGCAAACAAGTCATATTTGTTTCAGGGTCCACCCTAAGGCATGCCAGCATTTGAAAGCATCAGACAAGCAACATACTGTAGCAAGGCTATGAGATCTTGTTACTAGCGCAGAATAAGAACCTCCTGAAGTCAATCAGAAAACTAGTCCTCAGTTTTAAGTGTTTAACTTCAGCTGGAGCTGCTGTCTCCCAAACGGGCAAAACCCCTGTGCCAATCCGCAGTCTCTTCCCTGTTTGTGCTACAACCTATTTTCGCTGGCTGGCTGCTCGCTGTAACCAATCCTCTATCTGCTCCTTTCGTTATAGGTTGGGCCTCATCTCAGTACTTTTCCAGACCGTGACGCTCATAAAAAGGCGTCCAGTGCCTCCCATTGAGAGCTGCCTGCCAGATGTGATCCCCTTCCCCAGAGCACCCACACACCGAGGACCACAGCACTGTGCTGGGCACCACCGCCCTTAGACCCTGTGCCAGCCATAGGCTTTCTCTCCGGTTTTAAAAAGTTATGCTAAAGCAGATATAGCCAAATAAATCATAAACAATAGAGGAATGATTCTGTCTCAGCCTGCTCATTGCTTCGTGTCAGATGCACAACCACCTTACTCTGTCCAGTCACCACAATTCTCGTTGTGCTCAAGGTAACACCACGCACGCCGGGAGTGGGGCAGTGTGTGCACCAGCACAGCCCCAGAGGGAAGCAGAACAGTTTCCTTCACCGCCTGTTCTGAACAAATACATTAAACCCGGCCCTATCCCAGTTGATACCAAATCTGTAATACCTCATAACCCATCACTCCTTCTCATTTCTTTGCCAAACAGCTTCCCAGCACTGCCTGATTCAACAAAGCCCTCGCCGTGTGATGGCATCCAAACACCTGCTTTAAGCACGCTGCCAGACTGAGGCCCCACCACAGAGTGGTGCCTTCACCTGAGGACGGCTCCAGCCAGTTCCACACTCACCCTCAAACAGCTGCTGGTGCCCAGTGTCCCTCAGGGCTGAGCCTCTCAAGCAGTTGCTGAACAAACTCAAACTCCACCAACACCAACTCAGCATCACAGCACCCAAACCCCAGCTTGGTCACCAACAGGTGACAGCAGAGGCTCAGACAGGGACCAACACATTTAAAATCCATCTCCTCCCAACAGGGCATTGCACCTTAAGAAAATACCACATGGTAATAACTGTGATTAACTGTGCATCTCCAAGATTACTAGAGGAATAATTAATTACTCCTGCGTAGCCTGCTTCTCACATCTACTGTTATAGCTCAGATTGTACCAGATAATATTTAAGTCCAATGTTAACTCTCAATTTTCATATTCATCATGAGGTGTGCTCACCCCAGGCCCCTGCTCCAGGAGGTGACATCTGCTGTCCCAGGCAGCCCCAGCTCAGGTGGGGCCAGTAACAAGCACTGTAGAGGGGTGGGGGGTGCCCAGCATTTGTCCCACACACCAGCAGCCAAGGGACACAAAGAAGCCATGCTGAGCCCAGAGCTCACCCCCCACAACATTTCCAGCCAAACTTTTCAACCCAAACCTCAAGGAGCAAAATCCTTCATAACATTAAACTGCATTGCTCAGAAGTCAAGAACAAAGTAAACCGCAGGGGCAGCTTTTCTTACCCCTCTGAGGACAAGGAAGGCTCCACACTGGCTGCTCTGGCATTTCCCACATCCCCTCCTTGGGGGCAGCTGGTGCCTCAACCTGCCCTTTATATAAGGCAGCAGCTGTAGCAAACTCCACCCTGCCCACACCTGAGCGGAGGGAGGAAAGAAATCACCTGCTCCACACTGGGGAAACCCTGGTATGTGTTCCCTTTTCTTAGTAATAGGGAAATCCATAAATAAAACAGTAAATAAAACCCATCTGAAATAACTAGGAGGATAGCAGTAGGGTTTGCCATGCTGGCAGGGGTGGATTATAACCAGAGACCTTTCCCACCTCCCCAGGGAGGAGGAAGCCTGGCCTTAAACAACTTGTCTTGCTAAAAATGATGCTGTTTCCAAGTGTGTGAGGAGCCCAGGCGTGAGGTTTGCCCTGCTGCCTGGCAGGAGCCGTGTCCGGCTCTCGGTCCAGCCACAGCATCTGTGCCTGCCTGCGGCAACCGCTGCGGTCCTTGGGGGTGCACAGGGAAGGAAGGGGCTCCAGCGAGTCCTGCAGCGCTGGGAAGGGGCTGGCAAACACACGCCGGGTGAACCAAGGCCACATAGACCTGCTGATCCGGGACAGGTCCTGGAAGCCAGCAAAGAGACCAGGAGCCCAAAAGGCAAGAGTTCAACCTCGTTCAGGAGGAGCACTGCTCGGTGGGGTTCGTGGCCTGTCCCACTGACCCGCTGTGCCCCGCCGTCCCCGGGAAGGGTCGTGCCCCAGATGGCCCGAGTCTTCCCGCTTGGACAGGCTGGGCGGTGGGAGCAGGGGGCACCCACTGCCCCGGGGTGGGGAGCCCACCCTGCCTGGCCCGGCCCCCACCCGAGGTGCCACCGCGGCCACGCTCCCTGGGGGGCACAACCGAGCGGCGAGCCGTACCCCCCACCTCCGCTCCCCCTGCCCCGCCCGGCAGAGCCCCGGGCCGGGGTCCCGACCCCCGCGCAGTCCCGGCCGCCCGCCGCCGGAGGCTCCTTGTCCTGCAGTGACACCCACCGGTAAAGGGGGTTTTATCGCTGCTGCAGGTTCCCCGCAGCCAGGCCCTGCTCCTCCCCGTTACTGCGAACCTCCGGCGGACTGTCCCCCCCCTTTCTGCCGTTGACCCCCAGCCCAAGCCACCCCTGCCCTTCTCCTTCCCATGAAGATACATCAGTGTGGCTACCGGAGCATCCCACCGAAGCCTGTCGTTGCTGAGCATACCCCCCTGCACCTGCCTGGGCACAGCTTCTGAGCACCCAGCCTGGCTTCAGAGAGAAATCCAGAACAGCCGAGCCTCCGGGGATTTTCCTCCCTAAGCCCAACCCTTGCAGGACACTGGTCTGTCCTGTACCACCAGCAGATATTTCTAGACTAACTCTTGCTACAGTCATCACCGCAGCTCAGCATCCTGTGCCCCCCAACCCCTGGCCCAGCTGTGGAGGCATCCCCCAGCCCCATCAGGGCTCCCCACACACCCCAAGGCTCCCAGAACGCCTGGGACCAGCCCTGCCCCATGGCCCAGGGCCAAACCACACGGGCAACTGGTGCCAGCAGAGCCCAACCCTGTCCATCAGCAGCACCCGGTGAGGTGGGATGCACGGCAACTCTCAGAGCTGTCAGAGTCCTAGGGCCCACCCTGGGGTGCAACTGGGGCTGGTGAGGAGGTGATGGGAAATGCAACTGGCATCAGAGAGCTCCGAATCTAGTGCATGCCTGTGTGAACAGGAACAGTCTAGAAAATGGGCTTTAAGGGCAGAAGCACCCAGAGAAGGCAGTGTATGCCGCTCAGTGGTCTGCGCACAGGATTTCCTGCCTGTGCTGGGAGCCATAGACAAATCATTTGGACCCCACTTGTCCAGTGTCCAGTGATGGGGGGACACCATATATGGGCAGAATGGGGCACACTTCTGCCTTGGGGAGTCTAGTTCTGAAACAACTATATAACACATAATAATAATAATATGGATAATTCCTATTAATTAGTATCAGCCACACTGACATTAGAACATGAGTAGCCAGTGCATCTGTAGCTGCTGGACAGATGGACACGGACACACACACAATCTTGCACAGCGTCAGAGAGTGAGTCTAACTGGAAAATTTCTTGCAGTTGTTTGGGGGGAGGCACTTTATTCAAGAGAAGGAACTACTGCAGCAGAGCCACCAGCCCAAGCCTGTCCCTGCATGGCTGATCCAAATCCTGATTCCAAACCCACTTCCAGCCCTGCTCCCTCTTCTGGTCCCATTCCTGGTCCCAAACACAACCTCAGTGCTGGTCCTGATCCCAGTGCCAATCTCCATCCCAAACGGGGGTCTGTGGCTGGACAGGAAGGCTGTTGGAGCCCACGAGCCAACACAGTCACACTGCAATGAGCTGAGAAACCCCATCGGGGTCTCTGCCCCATCTCTCACTGGGACCAGTTCTTGCACATCTGTTGCTCTGGTCCAGCCCAAGGGACACTTGGCCCAGCCCCACCTGGGGAGGTGGATGCTGCAAAACCGACCCTCGGCAGCCCAGGACGCTCCAGCCTGGCCCCCAACGCCTCTGTGCTGGGAGGGAGCCCGGGCAGAGCAGCCGGACCCTTCGCCCAGGGACAGGGAACACAATCAGCCCCCAGCGCCGGGCGTGCGGCAACCCCGGGGGTGGGGGGCAGGCTGGGACCGGGGCCGCCGCTGATTTTGTGCCTGGGTTTATCCTCCTAGAAGGCTCTTTTGTTCCGCTGCCCCGATTCCAGGCGGCCCCGAGCTTGCAGGGCCGAGGGCAGGAGGTGCTGGGGGCCCTGCCTGCGCCGCTGCCCGACAGCTGGCAGCCGGGCTCCCGGGGGAGGCTCTCCCCTCGCTGATCGCCTCCAAGCTGCCGGCCAAGGGCGGCTTTGGAAGAGGGACAAGATGCAGCTGCCTGGCCGGGAAGGTGGGGAACAGAGGAAATCGAGTATTTGAGAAATAATCAGCGACAGCGCTTTAAAGTGGCGCAGCTTCACGCACCCGGGTGCGGACATTTTGCTCAGCTCCGAGGCGAAGGGTCTGCCCCCAGGAAAAGCCCCTAAAATAAACCCTCGAGGAGGCAGGAGCCAGTCTGCCCGGGAGGAAGGTGGGAGTCCTGCGGGAGCCGGTCCCTCTCCAGCCTGGGAGATCAACAGCAGCAACCCCCGCCCCCCGCCCCCCCGCGACGGGGCGGGAGGGAGGAAACTTGGTGTCTTGGGGAGGAACGGGTAGGGGAGCGGGCAGGGCGGGCAGCCCAGGCTGGGGCCATCGGGGGTTTATCTCAAACGGGATTGACGGCAGGAAAAGTCCGCCCGGAGCGCGGGCCTTTCCCAGTTGCACCAGTCATACCGGCGCTGGGCGCTGGGCGAGCGGGAGGAGCGGCCCCGGGGCCGCCGCGCCGGGCGGGAGGCGATGCCCGGTCCCCGCCGCTCCGGCAGCGGCTGCTCTAGAGGGGGGGGCTGCCCGGTGGCCCCGCGGCTGCTTGCGCTGAAGGACCCCCCTGCCGGGCCCCCGCCGGTTGCGAGGGGATTCAACGAAATTCGCAGCTCCGAGGCTCACCTCGGGCTCGGAGCAACCGCCTCCGCGCTGGAGCTTTGGGGAGGGTTTCGGTGCTTTTCTTTTTCTTTTTCTCTTTTTCTTTTCTTTTTGTCTTCTTTTTTTCCTTTTCCTTTTTTTTTTTTTTTTTTCTTTTATTTATTTTAACGTCCAGCAAAACTTTCCCTGCTTGGGAGGGACCAGCAGATCGGCTAATTGCGGTGGGAGGCGAGCAGAAAGCAGCAACCCCTCGACAACCCCCCCGCCCCCCCCCCGGCTAATCATCCCATTACGAGCCCCATCAGCGGGATAATGACAGCAAAAGAGGGCGGAAACCGCCCGGAAAGCGCGGGGATCCGGGCGGCAATTAATTCCCGTTAATCAAGCTGCAAGGTGTCGCCGCCGGGGAGTGACATCCCCCAAACCGCCTGGCGGCCAATGGGCGCGTTCACACGGAGGGGGGGTGCCGGGGTCCCCGAGCCGGAGTGGCACAAGTTCATTTTCTCCCCCCATCCCCCCCCCCGGCCCCCCCGCGGGGAGGGCGCGCCGCTCCCGCCGCTGTCCGAGGTGCTGAAGGCGCCGGCGGCTCCGGAGCGGCCGCGGGTCCCCGCCGGGCGCTGTCCGAGGTGCTGGCGGGGAAGGGGGGCGCCGTGGCGGCCCGACGGCTGGCCACCCCCTCCGCCCTCCCCTCGCCCTTCCCCATTGATTTCTGGATCATTAAGCGGTTAAGGCGCTGCGAAGCCTCACTATCGATCGCTGCCTCCCCACCTCCGGCTGGGAGCCCCCGGGCTGCCCCCCAGCCCCGCGCCGCCGCCGCTCCGGGCAAGGGTGGGGTGGCCGGGAAAGGCGCCGGGACCCCGGGTGAGGTTGGGGTCCGTCCCCCCTCACCCCACCCCCTTGGCGGCCAAAGTTTGACTCTGCCTCCCTCTTCCCCCCCTCTTCTGTCTGTCTGTCTGTGAGTGCAGCTGGGCGCGATGCTGAAGACGGAGCAGACCTGGATCTAACGCGCAGCGCCTCGGAGAGCCTTGCAGCAATTGTTGCCCGGATCCCAGGCTGAACTTTGCTCTTTTTTTTTTTTTTCCTTTTTACCTTTTTTTCCCCTCTTTTTTCTTTTCTTCTTTTTTTTTTCCCCTCCTGTTATTGTTAATTATCATTATCAAACCGCTTCTGCCGCGCCCTCCCCGCCAATGCCCGTGTGAGCGCCGGCACCTCGCGGGGGCCATGGAGGGCTCCACCGGGTTTGGGATCGACTCTATCCTCTCCCACCGAGCCGGCAGTCCGGCCGTGCCTAAAGGGGACCCGCTGGCTGGCGACGGCCGGTCCCCGCTGGAGCTGAGCCCCCGCTCGGAGGGCAGCAGCGGGTGCCCCTCGCCCCGCTCACCGGGCCGCGAGTGCCTGGAGGCGGCGGGGCCGCGGCCGGGCCTGGATGCGCACCTCCAGCCGGGGCAGGTCTCGGCTCCCTCCCAGTCGCGGACCGTCACCTCCTCCTTCCTCATCAGAGACATCCTGGCCGACTGCAAGCCCCTGGCCGCCTGCGCCCCTTACTCCAGCACCAATGGACCTCACGGCGGGCAGGAGCCGGCGGGCAGGATCCCCACCAAGCCTGGCGAGGACTTTAGGGAGAAAATGGAAAAAAACACCAGCAGCTCCTCCTCGGACTCGGAGTACAAAGGTAAGAGCCGCTCCTCCGTTGGGCTTTGCAGGGCGGCCTGGACCCAAAGACTCCGGCGGCCCCGAGGCTCCCGCTGCGCCGGGAGCTCGCTGCGGGGCCGGCTGCGGCGCGCCCCGCTGATGCGGGGGGTCGCCGCACCGGTCGCCCCCGAAATGACCGCGAGGTCGGCACCAACTTGGGAAAACTTGGGGGTTCGGTGGGGCTCGGCCCGGTGGAAGGGCTTGAGGCGATCGGCGCTTCGCCAAACGCGCCCGGGGGATGCGCCGGGCTGTTTTCCGCCGGGAAGATGCGACTGTTTCGTTCCTACCCGCGGGGAAAGGGGAGAGAAGAACCGGAGGCGGATTTCTGCCTGTGAGGGGGAAAAAAAAAAAAAAAGGAAAGAAAGAAAACAATAATAAAATAACCACGGTTTTGTTTGCCGGGTATTTCCCCTGCTCCGGGGAGAAACGAAAAAGAAAGTCGGCGGAGTTGGACTGGATTTGTATTATTTCTATTATTATTTTGGGGATGGTTTAAAAACGAGGACGGCAGAGAGGGAGCCCGAGCCGCATCCACGGCGCCGGCGGGCCGTGGGGCTGGATGCGGGGGCTTCGGCCTCCCGGGCCCCTTGCCGCCCTTTCCCGGCCTCCTCCGACGGCAGCCGGGGTGGGGGGAGGCACGGGAACAGCACAGGGGGGTTGGGGTCCGTCCTAGCGCCCCCGGAGCAGTTTATCCCGGGTGCCTTCGCCCATCCCGCCCCATCACCCCTGCAAAAACTTTCACCCTGGAAAATTGTTTTGCCGGGTGTTTGGGAGGGGAAGGCGATGGTAGCCAGCTGGGGCGAGAAAGGGGCACCTTGCGGGGCCGCTGGATTTTGGGGGGGCTGGCAGGAAAGGAAGAACCGGGCCGAGCCCCGTCCCGATTGCAAACACAGCCTCAGCCCGCCCGGAGCCACCGCGTGAAAACCGGTTCATGGAGGAAAAAACATTCACCCGAATGAGCTCCGAAGGCGGCGGGAGGCTCCGGGCGTCGCGGGGGATTTTCGTTCTGAACGAAGGACGGAGCCCGGGGCCGGGGCCGGCGCTGGAAGCGACCCCGGAGGAAGGTGGCATCGCCCCCCGGTGCCGCAGGGCCGGGCCGGGGAACAGCCGCGATTCCCACCTCGGCGTTTTGTTTTCGCCTCCTACATCCTCCCACCGAATTCCTTCAGCTTTCCTCCCCTTCCCCCAAACCGCCGAGAAGCGATGGCAGCGAGGGAGGAGGCGAAGAAACGCTGGTTCTCCGCAACCCCCCGAGCCGGCCAAGCCCGGGCTGGGGGCGCCGCTTTTTTTGGGGGGGGAGGGGGCCGCTTTCCAGCCGCGCTCGGCTCCTCTCCTGCCCCTGCGACGGGGCAGCCCCGGGAAAAACGCTGCTTAAATGTGGGAAAAAACATCCCTTAAATATTGGGGGAAACACAGCTTAAATCGGGGGGGAAACACAGCTTAAATCGGGGGGGAGAACACAGCCTATAACGGGGGGAGAACACAGTTTAAATGGGGGAAAAACACAGCTTACATGGAGAGGAAACTACATCTTAATGAGGGTAAAACCGCCGCTCCGGCGGGGAGGCGGGGAAGGTCCCCGCTCCCACCTCGATCCCTTTTTGCTGCTTTGGAAACAGCCTTTCCTGGGGTAAAACGCCCCCGATTTACCCCGCAAAGGGGCTGCGGGGCCGGGCCTGACCCGCAGTGGCAGGATTTGGCCCATGCCAAAATGCCGAAAAATCCGTAATATATATATTTTTATAATTTTTTCCCTTTTTTTTGTTATTTTGTTTGTTTGTTTGTTTAAGCTAGGACTGGCGGGGCAGAGGCCGTGGAAGCCGCCGAGCGCAGCCCTTTGGCGAGCAGGAACTTTTGAGGCGGCCGGGGGTCGGCGGGGATTTGCCTTCCCCGGGGTGCGGGGGCCCGGGGGCCGCTCCCCTCTGCGCAAAACTCTGCGCAAACTTTCGGGCCTTTCCCGGGAAGGAGCGGGCCCGGGACCCCCGGGTTACCCCCGCCCGGCCTGGTCCGGATCCGGCCCCTTCCCGGAAATTCCCGGGAAGCGGAGCCGGGTCTCCGTGCTCCGGGCTCGGTCTCTGCCGCCGTTTCTGGTTGAAGGGTTTCGCTCCCCGGTGGCTCAATTAACCGGATTATTGTCTTCCTACAGAGAGAAATCAGCTCGCGCTCGGCTCCAGCCCTGTCCCTGCAACCCCCGCCACCCGCAAATTTAACATAAACCCCCGGAAAAAAAAAAAACAAAAAACAAAAAACAAAAAACAAAAAGCCAAATATCACACCACCAACCAAAACAACAAAATCCGCCGGTTTGTATAAACCGAGCCTTTTTGCCACCTAATCTCCTTCAGGAGGGTGGGGAAGGCGAGCACAAACAGGGATTTGTTTTTTCCCCCTTTTCTATTTTCTGCTCGGAATTTTTCCCATTTCCTACTAATGTTTCGAGGCGTAAATTCCCGCGTCGTTCCGCCGGTGCGTACGTACCGGCCGCGGTAACGACGCGCCGCCAGCCCGTCACATTCGGCAATTTTTAATATAAAACCCGGCGGGGGCAGGGGCTTGCGGAGCCCCTTCCTCAGTATTTCGTTGGGCGCCCAGAAGAAGGGAGGTTTGCTCCGTGCCCCGGCAGCATCCCGGGAGGATGGAGGCTGCTCCGCGGGGAGGGAGAAGCAGCATCTCCCCGGTAACTGCCTTCCCCAAAAATGGGGGCTCCCAATTGTCATTTGGGATTGGTTTTGGTTTAAGTTGAAAAAAGAAAAAAAGAGATGGAGAAAGGAAAGAAAAAAAAAAATATCCCAGCATCGAGAAAGGTGTTGGGTTTTGAGGAATAAACCCGGAGCAGGGTCCTGCCCCGGGAGAAATGAGGGGCGAAGGACATGGGGGGGGTCTGGGCAGGAGCGCGGCGGGGCCGGGCCGGGGGTCTCTGCAGCACACCCCCCCGCCCCGCTCCCAGGGCCCCTGGAAAGGGGAAGGGTCGGGCCCGGCTCGGGGCCCCCTCGATCCCCCATGGGCAGCCGAGATTAAAATTTAGGGGGCTGCAGAGCAAATGTACCGTGAGCCCCGCTCGGTACCTGAGCCCGTCTGCTCCGGCTTCTTGCTGCGGTGGGGGTCCCCCCCTCTTCGGAGGGGTATCCCCCTTCCCTCCCTGCCCTGACACGGCCTCTCTTCCTCCCTCTCGGCTCAGTGAAAGAAGAAGGGGACCGAGAGATCTCCAGTTCCCGGGACAGCCCCCCAGTGCGGCTGAAAAAGCCGCGCAAAGCCCGCACCGCCTTCACCGACCATCAGCTGGCCCAGCTGGAGCGCAGCTTCGAGAGGCAGAAATACCTGAGCGTGCAGGACAGGATGGAGCTGGCCGCCTCCCTCAACCTCACCGACACGCAGGTGAAAACGTGGTACCAGAACAGAAGGTAAAAAAGCACCCTTCCCTCCTGGCCACAGCACCGGGGTCCCATCCTGCCCCCTCCCCGGCCCCGCACCCCCCAAACCGCGCAGGGTATTTGCACCCCGCAACCACCGCGTCCCTCCGGGCACCAAGAGAGCTGCGGTCCCGTGTCTTACCCCACCCCCGGGCCTTTTACCCCAAAGTGAGGGGGAGAAAAGTGATGCCGAGGCCGGGCAGGTCTGGGGCGGGGGGTGCAATCCGTACCCCCAGCCCCGGCAAGGCGGGGAGGCAGAACCGGGCTTCCAGCTAAACACAACAGCATAACACATCGGCCCATTAATAATAGATACCAATTACTGCTTTGGGCATCAATAATTAACGCCCCTTACAGTAATTACACAATTATTATTATGATGAATAATTTACTGGTGGAAATAGGTTTAGCGCTTTAGCGACAAATCTGTAAAAAGGCTGGAGACATGTGACGGCTTCAGTGGATTTATCCGGACACCCCCGCCGGCGCTTCCCCAGCCCCCACCCCCATTGCCACCGCCACCAAACGAGGGACCCCCGGACGCAGCGCCCTAGACCCCCGCCCCGGTCTTAACCTTCCCTCCCATTTCCCGTCCCGCTCCTCCACCCGCAAAGATCCGCGACTTATCAACGCGTCGGGGGGTTGGGGGAGTTTAGGGGTGCTGGGGGTGGGCGCTCATACTCCCCAATCCCTCCGGCAAGGACATGCCGGAGCCGAGGCGGCCCCCCAAGCCCCCTCCCCAGCCGCCTTCCCCGCCGGCGGCCCCGACGTGGGCGAGGTCCCGGGGCTTCCCCGTGAGATCCAGCACACACACATATATATGCCCACATACCTATAGGTACGTATATGTGCATATATATAAAAATATACAGGCATATATATCTATACACACACATATATATATGCCGCAAACGAATGCCCCGGGACGCCGCCCCACGCGTGTGTCCCCGCCGGACTCCCGCAGCGGCCCGAGCGCCCTCGGCCCGGGGGGGATCCCGGAGCCCCGGCTCAGCAGCGGGGCTGCGGGGCAGAGCGGGGATCCCCCGGGTCACCCACCAGGTGCCACATGCTGTTCGGCATTTGCAATCTGGAACTGACACACCAGGAAGGGACTGGAACTGGTCGCGATTTATATCGCGGGGATCGCCACCCCGACAGGATCCCAGCCGGGCTGCGGCTCCGGTGCCTCCGGCGATGCTCCCTGGGCGCTCACGCCGGGCTGCCGCGGCGGGGACAGCAGGGAGAGACCCCCCCCTCCTCGTTCCGTTAACGAGGCCTGCGTTCCTCCGCGCTGGACTGATCCCACTCTACCCCACCCGATCCCACCCCACCCCACCCGACCCGATCCCACCCCATCCCCGCCGTACAGACGGGCCTGCCCCCGGGAGCCAGCGGCGGGGAGCGCGGATGCGCAAGCAGCGCAGCGCCCGGGGAAAGGGGGCGCGCAAAGGGTAAAAGGCCTCGGGAGCGGCTCTTGGAGCATCCCCCCCTCCCTGACCCCCTCTCTCGATTTGTCCCCCCCAGGACCAAGTGGAAAAGGCAGACGGCGGTGGGCCTGGAGCTGCTGGCCGAGGCGGGCAACTACTCAGCGCTCCAGAGGATGTTCCCCTCGCCCTACTTCTACCCGCAGAGTTTGGTCTCCAACCTGGACCCCGGCGCCGCGCTGTACCTGTACCGCGGCCCCAGCGCGCCGCCCCCCGCCCTCCAGAGACCCCTGGTGCCCCGCATCCTCATCCACGGACTGCAGGGCGGCAGCGAGCCCCCCCCGCCCCTGCCCCCGCTGCCCGGCGTCCTGCCCCGGGCCGCGCAGCCCCGGTGAGCCCCGGGCAGCCCCACTGGGCCGCGGGGGCTGGGGGGGGGGGCACACCCCCTTGGGGCCGCGTGCAAGTGACAGACTCCCGCTCATCCCCAAATATATATATATATATATATATATAAATGAGACCTCCCCCCACCTCCTTTTTTTAAATATATATAAAGAATGCAAGAAGCAAGGGCGGGTTCGGCAGGACGGACAGCCGGAGGGCTGCCCCCCCCCCCCCCCCCCGCGGGGCACCCGCCGCTTTAAACCCCCCTTGTGCCCCCGAAGGGCAGCGGGGCCGCTGCGGGACACCGCCCCCTCCAAGCCTGGGACGGGGCCGGGAGCACGGGCAGGAGCCGGCTGCTCCAGGGGGGGCTTTGCCTTTCCGCCTCCTCCCCAGGAACTGCCGGGGGGGCCGAACCACCCCGCCACGGACGGCTGCGGAGAGCCCCCTCCCCGCCATCCCGGGGCACCGGCTCCGCCGCCGGGAAAGACCTGGGGTGGGGGGGGAGTTTGGGGAGGGGGGGGTCTCCGCCCGCCGCAGCAAGACTCTGGGACGTCCGTAACTACTAAAAAAAAAAAAAACCCAAACAAAAAAAGGGGGAAAAAAAAGCGGCGAAATGTAAATACGGTGCGCAAAGTGTATATGAATTATTTATTTGTGAACCCTGAGGGCGTATTTGTGTAAGTGATTCTTGTCAGTCTGTATCCCGAGGCCGGCCCGGCCGGGGCGGGGGGCGCGGGGGGGTCAGCTCCCCCCTTTTTTAAATGTGGAAATAAAACTTCTTTACAAACAAACGGGTCTCGCCTCCGCCGGCCCTTTCTTCCCCCACCCCCCATCCCTTCCCCCCCCGGCTTGTTTGCTCTGGCGCCGCCGAGGGAAAGGGAAAAAAGCAAAGTTTTCCCAGCTTCCCACCTCCCACGGCGGGAAGACCCCCCCTCCCCGGGGCTGCCCCCCCCCCAGTGCCGGCATGCGGGGCCGGCCGCTCCGCCGCGGGGCTGAGGGCGACGGGGGGGGGGGGGGGCGCACCGGGGCGCGGGGCTAGCCGCGGCATTGGTGAATTAATAACGCTAATCTTAAGTGTATAATTGCCTAAGTGCTTTAAATGATCGCTTTGGAAAATGGATTGTTTCCACCCTTTAAAAGTGTCGCTCAGCTGGCCGCGGCCAGCGAGCCCGGCAGCTGGTCCCCGGGACAGCCGGGCAGCGCCTCGCCGGCTCGGGGAGCCGACAGATGGGCTGCGGGCTCCCCCCGGCCCCCCGCTCCCCCCCCGGCCCTTCGCAGCCGGCGGGCCCGGCTGTCTGCGGGGCCACCCCCCGCCCCGGCATCCCCCGCCCGGCCCTGCAGATCCCCCCCCCTCCCGCGGCTGCCCTGGCCCAGCCCAGCCCGATGCCCCCGGGCCGGGGGGGCTCTGCCCCGGCCCCCCCCCGGCCCCGCGGGGAGGGTTATTGTCGGCTCGGGCAAATGCGCAGCCACGCCTGGGGGCGAGACCCCCCGGCTTTGTGGGGCCGGCTCGTCCTTTGCATGTGAATGGGGGAGTTTGGTAAATCCCCCCGCTCGGCTGGGGCGAGGAGGAGGAGGAGGAGGAAGGGAGGTCGCTCCCAGCTCGGGGTTAATGAAGTGGGAAAGGAGTCTTTCAGAGAGGCCTGCAAACAACCCCCCTCCCCGGGCAACAAACCCCCGGCCCAAATCCTACATGGATTGACTTAAACCCAGGGGATAAGTGCTTTAAATTAATCTCATTGAATAAGAATGAGGCCAAACAAAACTCTTTAAAATCATATTAAAAATCTATCAAAGGACAACTTGCAGTGGGTGTGCTTTTCATTTTGTGAGCGCAAAGGCAGGGAGCGTACAGCAACCTTCCTCCCATTTACACAGCAGGAATGTGAATCAAAGACATTCTCTAATATTTAATTGTCCTTGTAGCCATAGCAGATTCCTCCTCTTCCGTTAATGAAGTACAAGGCTTCGTTACACGTTTGTAATTGCAATATTTAAATTTGCCATTTCACATCTGGAAGAAGCTGGAAACTCTCCTGTAACAGCAGGTCTGAGCCAGCACCGTAACACTGTGACAGGGGCTGGTTTGTGTCAGGATGGTGGGAGAAAGTGGGGCAGCCCCCCAAGGAAGTCGGGAAGGGGGAACGGCCGCGGGGTCTGCCTGGGAGGGAAGGAGACTGGGGGGGAACCGAAGGCCGGAGCCGTCTCCTCCAGGGACATCTCGTAGCAGAGGCAAGCAAGGCGAGCTTCAAAATAAATCATTTTAGGGAAGACACCACACGCTGGGGGCTCTTGTCAGAGAGCACCGCACTCACCACAGCAACAGCATCTCGTGCGGGAGGGTCTCGGCAGCCCCCAAAGGCACCAAAGGACCAGCTGTGCCTCCAGCCTGAGTGCAGGGGCCGAGACGGGTCCCCGCTACCACAGAACCCACCAGCACCAGTCCCGCACCTCCTGCAGCCCCTGGCCCAGCTGGAAATTCATTTCCAGAGGCTGATGCCAGGCGGGCACGATCCCTGTGAGTCCTCAGGGGTGGGACAGGCTGTGCTGGGATGCAATTCCATGCAGCAGTAAAAATGGCACGGTTGACAAGGAGCACCACTCCCATTGAGGGAACTTTTAGAGGGAACTTTTTTTTACTGCACCAGTTCTGCTCCACCGATTTCTCCCTGGGGTACAGACTCCAACAGACAGGCTGCTGGGGGTCAGTTTGTGTCAGCTCCAGGCTCTGGATCCAAGACACAAACCAGTCAGTGCAGTGGGTTTGCCAGGACTGAACACAATCCTGGCTCTCAAACCCCTTCTGGGCTTCCACCCAGCTCCAGGGCCATCCTCCTCCCCTCCCGACACAGCGTTAACCAGGACCACCACCCCTGGAACAAAGAACAAAAGCTGCTCTGCTGAACATGCCAACACACACAAACTCAATCAAATCAGCAGAATTGTTTCCAGCCAGGATACTTCACAGTTTCATCTGAACACCAAACAAAACCATGCCAGAATAGAAAGCCCAGAACCATCCATGCTTTTCCCGCTCTCTCCCCAGACTTATATTAAAAAACAAGTTGCTGTAGACAGGGAAGTTCTGCCACTTTCCACCCTGCTCAGTTATGGGTGCTGCTCAGCTGTGGGGTACCCGTGCCAAGGTGTCATGTGTGTCACTGAGACACTGAAAGTGCCTGTTCAACCATGACCCTTGTCCCAAGGTGACTCCTTGCTTTTTCCTATTCCTGAAGTGCAAACTCCAGATGTTCCAGCTGCAGAGGAGAGGAGGATGTGGGCTCCCACCACTGGCAAAGGACACAGAGCCAGAAGAGAGCTGAGAAAAGGCACAAGAGCATCTCCAGGGAGAGGCAGGACTTGTGTGCGAGAGCAGAGGAGCAGCACGGGAAGCAAACCCAGACGAGCTCAGGTCTGACTCGCAGGCAGCTTTAGACAAAAGCTCCCAAGTGCTGTCACTTCCCAACCAAACAGCAACTCCAAGCTGAAGGGCAGCAGGGCCCCTGCCATGCACCGTAAGACAAGATCGCAAACCTGGCCCAAGCCAGCACCGGCGCAGTCAGGTGGAGCTGCAGGTGCACCAGGTGACACCCAGAGCCCATCTCCCCACCCTTCCCGGCGGCGCAGGCAGCCCCCCCCCCTCAGCCAAGCCCCCTGCCACACACCCCACGTACCTCCGAGCAAGGGGACAAATCCATGGTGCTCCACGCCAGGGCTGTGCCAAGGGAACCCACCAGCTCCTGCACCATTTGCGTCCTCTGAGCACCCAGGAGCCTCGGCACCACCAACACCCTGCTCCTGCTGCAGCTCCTCGGCCACCCCTGCTCCACCACCAGTACCACACCTGCCCTGCCTGGGTGAAAAGGTGTTTTGAGTTGAGTACAAATTAACTCCAAAGGTACCAGGTCCTTCCCGAACTGAGATGCAAGGGGATAAAGCCAGCTCAGAGCCGAGCTACAGCTGCCAAAGTGTAAATAAAGGCAGAATCTGGTTCCTGCTAAAGCAGCTACAATTCAAACACACTTTGCACATATGCCTTCAAGTTTATTAAGAGCACACTGTTTAGCTTCAGGTGTGTGTGCGTTTCTTTTAACACTTTCTTGTTTAGCAATCTCCTCCTTTTCCCTAATCGCACAAGTAATCCAGCAGTATCTGCTAAAAGAGGGCAAAGCCAAAAGAAAAAGCCGTTACTTTTTTTTTTTTTTAAATCGTATTATTCATCATAACCTTTTGTAACGTCACGTGCCCAGTTAATACAGACGGCACTGAGATTTCCTGGTGTCTCTCACCGATGCACTGTTAGCGTTTATTCCTACTATTATGAATTTGCCAATAGTCCCTATTAATTCACACATGACAGCTACCCAGGGGAAGGTCATATATTTTCCCCTCACGCACAAGATCAGCTCTTCCCAAACTTGCACTCCCTGCATCACTCTCCCTGAGTCATTTTCATCCTCGGGGGTTTCTTTTCTGTTTCAGTTGACATTTGCCTTAAACCTGATTGCGCTTTGGAACAATACTCATAACAAAATCAAATGGGCTTTGTTATTATTTTATCTTAGTCTAATAAACACTGGTAACTTCAGACTCCCTGCAAAAACATGGTTAATTTCATACTGGAGCCTTTTTAGCAACTTTCTGAAGCATTCAAAAAAAGTATTGCAGTAAAATCAGTGTGTTTGGTAATTGCCTGGGAGGAAAAAAAAGTATCTTGGTTCTCAAAAGTTAACGTTCACTTCAGAAATCAAATACTTTTGGGCTGATTGCTTCCCTCCTACAGTCCTTAGTATGACTCACTATAGCCCCAAGTAAGTGCCCTCAATTCCGTATTCACAAAGCAGGCACCATTTTCATCTGGTTATACTCCTTTTTCAGTACTTTTTCCCTGCTGGCACCTGAAATTGCCACTGGATTTGAGCGCTTTCTGGTCCTGCGTTAAGCAACATGCCTGGCTCAGGTCACAGGTGGGCTGCTCTTCCTCCTCCCTTTCCTTGAGGAAAACACAGGTAGCTGGAAGTTGGGTTTTGGCAGAGTTTTGCATGGTTTTGAAACGTGTACTGCTTGGCACTTGTGTTACAGGAGGTGCCGGCAGAAGCATAGGGAGGACGACAGGGAGAGGAGGTGGGTGCTCACCCGTAGGTGCTGGAAGAGTTTGTAAATCTCCTGCACACTGGGGGAGCCCCCGGCCTGCCCCACGCAGCCCCCATGCCTCACCAGTTCAAAGGGGAGTTTTGCCAAGGACTTCACCAGAGCTCAGGTTCCATTTCACATGCTGGGCAATGGCGAACTGCATCTTTTCCTCAGCAGTCCCAATTCTCTGATAAGCAAGAACAAGAAAAAAGGCAAATGGGAAAAGCAAGAAGCCAAATCCATTAGCTTGGGATGTGCTCAAACAAAGCCCAGCCAAAGCAGAGAGAACCCCGCAAGCCGGGGTTACTGCTGGCGAGTGTTAGCAAGAGCCTGCAAAGGCTTTAATGTTCAGAGAGGTGAGACATTTCATACATACTCTGCGTTATATAATTAGGTGTGACAACATGCTGCAGGCAAGGAGAAGTTTGGAGATTGCTGGATTCCACGCTGGCTTCTTCCCACAGTGACAACGTTTGTTCCCAAACTCGTGAGTTTTGACATGAAGTTTTGCGCCCATGAGCTCTGCCCCAAAGGGACCATGTGTCATTACACTGAAGAGTTCTCCACCATCCTACCACTGGCACTGAAATGTAGAGATTCCTTGCAGATGGCAATATCTGACTAACGAAGGGTGTCCGGGGATGGACCTTGCCCCTGCACGCAAAGGACAGGAGAGAAGGTGGCAGCAACGTGGCTGCATTACCGGGGACAGAAGCAGAAGTTCCCACCTGTACCATGACAGGGGAAAGGGCAGCCTCCCCTTGCCTCTTAAATATGTTCCTGGACCACCTCCTGCGCCACTCCTGTTTATCTGCTTAAAACTAAGCAAGCAAACAAGATTGTGGAGTGTTTCTACAGGTCTGTTAAACAAGCAAGCATCTCCTGTCTGAGTACACCTGTCTCACTTTCATGTTACACTGACATCACAATTCTTTGAAAAACATATTTAACCTTTTTTATTTTTCTTGCAAAATACACCTTAGAAATGTGGTGCATCTTCAGGAAGCCACATTAAATGGCAGCAGTGCAACAGGACATGCCTGGATTCAATTCCATTTGGACCTGTGGAATGAAGGGGAGGAGGCCAAGATCCCCAAGATCCCTCCCATATTTGCCTGATAAATTGAAACACTCGTCAGTTGATTTGGCAGGTCACCCTGGCCCCCGGCTGAGGCACTCAAGCAGGTTTTGCAGCCAATGACTGGAAGGTCCCGGCTTATGCTGGAATCTGCTGGTTGCCAGGTTTTCTCTGTTTTTTCTTCTTCTTGACCTTGGATACACCAGTGTCCATCCCACTGGAATATTCAGATCGCAAGATCTCAGCGAGGTGATGTTTTCCATGGGTCTTCTTGAGAAGGTCAGACCTGAGGGAAGAGGAGAGGAATTAGATTTCCTTCTCTCTGAAATGCTGCTAGGTGGGTTACTTATTTTACAGCCGTGGAAAGTGACATTTGCGCATTAGCAGAAGAACAGCTTCCTTTTCTTGAGGCTTGATTTGAAATTCTGTCTCATGCAAAATTAGATATTGTTGTGACAGGTTTTCACAAAGGTGGCAAAATATCATGCCGTTTTTAAAAGCAAGTCTTTGTTCTGTACAAATGCTCTTGCAGGGGTGGCGGGGAGAAGGAGGGAAGGTTGTGCGCTGAAGACTGATGAATTAGGTGACACAGCAGTTTGAAAATTATAATAATAATAAAAAAATTCTAACAGCCTTAAGACATCGAACAATGGAAACATTTTATAAACAGAGCTTAAATCCAGAGCTTGAAAACAGAAAAACCCCGAACAAACAAGCAAAAAAATGAAAATGTCAGGAGTCTAAACCCAACAGACTCTTTTCTTGCAGCATCCTGCAGACATCACATGCACCTTGCAGCCTCCCTCTCCAGAGACCAGCTTTTGCAAAGGTAGCTGCATTCTGCCCAGCCACTAAACTCCAACATGGATCTCCCTGTAGCCCTAAACTGCCAGCTATAAATATAAAAACCCACTCAGCATTTTTCCACCACACGTTCTGCCACTGTCCTGCTCTGTAACCTTGGGCAAATCTCATCCTCATTGCTGCTGTCACCCTCGCTTATTTAAGCTGCCCTCTCTTCAGTGCAGGACCTGTTGTTCCCTGCCATGTTCCCATGGCCCTGGGCACAACGGGGCAGCCACAACTATCGGTGGCTGCACACCCTGCTCTCCTCTTTATAAGGACCAGTAACAGATCCCAAAAATTTCCAGAGAAGTGAACAGAAATCTACCTGTCCCTCTAAATATGAGGGAATTGAAGAGAAGCCCCACATCCACGCCAGCATGCATTTATGACAACACACGGACCTCAGTGATCCTGAAGGTTGATGTCTTACAGCACTGCCTCTCGTAGTTCCCTTCAGGTGCCCAGAACCATGTCAGGGATCACAGGAGAAGGAAGGATTTTTGGCTGCAGCAACAGATCATCCTATTCATTAGGCCAAAGACACAAAGGCAGCAAGGGAAACAAACTCTTGGCTGTCTGGGTCTTTGTTTATGACTGAAAGACTTTTCCCTGAAAGAGAAAGCCTAGAATACACAGGCGAAAAGACTCCACTACCTTGCTGTAGTCTCCATTCTTACATTAATTAAAAGATTCTGCGTTGGCAGAAGTGCTAGAGCCTGGGCATACCAGAGAAACAAGATGCGCAGCCACTGCTCTCTTTGAACCCACAGAAACTAAGGCAAAAAGACAGCACTGCCTCAGAAGGGACTGCGCAGCTCACAAAGCCAAGCCATGGTCGGGCATGCCGTCCTGCAGCACCTCCAGCAGCAGATGTGCCTTGTCCCACCGCCCTGCTGAACCCACCGGCCCCAGCGGCACAGAGGATGCTGGGGGGTGCACACACAGTGCCAGGTCAAGGTGTGCCCTCCACCCACCCAGCTCTGCTGCAAAAACTGTGCAGCGCAGCTGTACGCTCTGCTCAACACCCTCCATCACCCGATAAAGTTTCTATTTGACACCTTCCTTGTGTCTCCAACCATTTACTACAGTAATTTGAGGGTTACCAAGCAACAGATCAGTTTACTTAACAACAGGGAACTATCTGCTGCAAAAGGACAAGTAATCCACCAGTAGCTGCCGGGCTGAGTTTCAGCTCAGCAGGGAGGTTGTCCAACGCTTTATTATCAATCAGGTGAAATCATTGCCCAATTAGTAAATCAATACCCCCTGCTGTGGTGATCAGCTGTACACAGAAAAGCCAGGATGCAGGGAAAAGGGAGGTTTCTCCCTCTATCAGGGCCACAAAAATCAATGGAGCTGTGCTGTGGAACCTGCACTGATCACTGGGAGAAGCAAAGCAGCTGTCAAGGTCCTGTTTAACCACGAGATGGAAGAGCCACAGGCAACAGCAACAGTCTGCAGCGACAGCGTACCAGGAAAAGTGCACGAGGTTGGGATCCCTGGCTGGATTCTGATTCCTGTTATAAACCTGTAAATTTCCCTCTCTGCTCAGCTGGTGAAAGTCTCTGGGGCTCTGCCAGAGCAGTCAAGATAACATCGGCGAGGAAAGGTGCCCTGTGGTTATGAGACAAAGCCCAGGAGAGCAGAGCGAGACCTTGATACTGGCCCTCTGAGCATCCTTGGGCAAGGCATTTAATCTCTTTGGCCTTCATGTCCATTTTTCCACCTCATAACCCGGGATGACCGCATTTTCCTTGTTGCCAGAGGCTGGGTGGGACGTTAATTTAAGAGAGCTGCGTGGTGATACTGGATACTGTGGCAAAAAGCTTCACAGAAAGGCTGTAAACGTAAGATGCCTTTGCAACACAGACAGAACCCATGTTCCCATCACTGGATAAACACATGGATTGTCAGCATCTCTTTCTGTGATCTCACGTCTAGATATCACATTATATTGAGACCTAATGAGAACACACCATGTTGATAACGGGCAGGGAAATCCCTCCCTCCAAACACAACAGCCAGTCTTTAGGTGGGGAACTACAAACCAGCACAGCTAAGGGGAACTTGCAGGGGAAAAAAAGATTCACTAATGACCGACCCATCCCAATCTGCTACGACCCATCCCAATCTGCTACGTGCCAAGATTTCAGCAGGGCTTGAAGGAGAAAGGAATGTTCAAACCGATGGGAAAACAGCCACTTTTATTAGCTGGGGGGAAATGCGACAGGAATAGAGAAGTCATAACTCAGAAAATGAAACAGCCCCAACACGTGAGTTAGGAAGAACCTGTCCCTGAACATACGCCGCTTGACTTCTCTGTTGCTGTCCAGCACGCTGGGTGTTGGGTGCGGTGACATACTGGATGCAGAAGCACCACTGGACTACTCCTCTTCTACACTAGATACAGGGTATCAGGACTCCCATAAAGACAGATGGGAACTGGTAAGCAGCCAGAGGAGTGAGCAGAGATGAGGCAGCACCGCCTTCTAACTGCTAGCTGGGGGGGACATCACCCCATCGTTTGCAAGGCTGAACCTAGACCCAACCACTGCTTTGGGCTTTATGTTCCAGG
Source organism: Falco peregrinus (assembly GCF_023634155.1). Lineage (NCBI taxonomy): Eukaryota > Metazoa > Chordata > Aves > Falconiformes > Falconidae > Falco > Falco peregrinus. The sequence continues at coordinate 49,580,878 of NC_073721.1, read as the reverse complement.
TACAGGGCAAAAGCCACATCACCCCAAGATTTATCTAATCACCTCATTATCGAGAGGAGAGAAAGGTGCTTTGCACAGCGAGGAAGGGAAGGCAGAGAGCCTAGTAACTGCTTGGCACTGTCTGAGAAAGCTCCTCTCCTCCTCAGGGAGGCAGAGGAAGAAATAAAAGACCAAGGTTTACAGCTGCCTGCGCACATCTGTAATTAAGCTGCAACCTCACAAAAGCTGGTACCAAGAGCCTCAGCAAAGAGACAATAAGGAAACAGAGGAACTGTCCCCAGATGACTTTGTTATATCCTGAAAGGCCGAAGACCAGGCCAGAGACAAACTTTTAAAGATAAAAAAAGCTCTGCCCTCCTCCAGAAAACTGGAATGATGTCATTTACTCTTTAAACTTGAGAAACTTGCGAATCTTGCTGAATACATAACTGAATGATGAAAAGGCAGGATGGGGGCATCTGGAAGAAACAAGAGAGAAAACAACTGTCCAGTGAAGGAAAGAGAAAAAAAAATTACTCTTTCCTCTACCTCAGTTTCCTTCTACCTCCATCTGCAGAGCCACTCACAGCACGCTGCTCCCCTTCCCCATCCCACTCAGGAGCTGCAATGGTCCGCAGGGGTGCTGGTGCTACCCAACCCTCCACCGCAGAGGAAATCTGAACAATCTGGACTGCTCTCCTTTTCTGGCCCCTTGACTCTCAACTCTTTGCTTTGCTCAAGAATACCAGAAAAGATGCTAGACAAATCTTTTTTCACATCATAAAAAAACCTAACAAACAACCCAAAATCCAAACAGGTGAATGCAGCATAGGTGATTTGCCTGAAATCCTCTCTGTTGTTTCCAGCTCTGTCTTCTGCTCTGCCACACAATACCAACTTGGCCACAGAAACCCCACCCAGCTTACACGCAACACACCTTTCAACACGCTCAGTCTGTGACTTCCACACATCTGGGGTCATCGATGGCTTTGTGAGCTCTGAAGACACCATCTGCCGAATTCCACAATCACTAGCAACAAGATGGTAGCGCAACAGAGACTAGACTATGGCAAAAAAAACCCAAGACAAGCATGCTGAACTACACTTTGAGGATGTTCAACATAGCTGAGATCCCGTGGACAGCTACAAGGCACAAACAGAAGAGGAAGAAAAGCGTACACAAACTCTTTGTTTCTATATAACATCCCATTCACGTCCCAAGCACTACTGAGCAGTTCACAAGAATGAAGAAATTTCACCAGCTGATCTCATCCGACTGAATTCGTTACAATGGGCAAACCATGATCCTGGACGTGGAGACACTCGAACATTCAGGTGTGAAAGGACCAAGTGACAACAGTAAGAAAAGGAACAAGTATCTGACACCATTTTTTTGCTTTCATTCCAAAACTCTAGTGTGTATGTTTCATTGACACACCTGCTTCATTAGAGAATGGAATGACAAGCTGATCTCCAAGCCAAAACCTCCTACGTGCCAGAGCAGCGGTACACATACATGCATGGTTTCTTGGGTATCATTTGATGGCTCAGAAAATGCCTTTGATAGTCTTTTTACCTGAATGGTGAGCAAGCTTATTCTTAAGAGAGATAGGTGTCTCCTTCTACACGGTTGGCATTGCTGTCTGCTCCTTTGTCTTAAGCTGTGTGAAAACGTTGGTGCAATGCAGTGCAGCAAGTGTGGTGACCTTTAACCAACTCACAGCACGTGCGGCAACCAAAGGCTCCCACATTGCTCCAGCTGAGGGAGAAGGGGCATAAAGTTCTGATGCATAGTCCCAGAACTCATGGTGTGTCTTTGGAGGAGACAAGAGTAGGTTGTTTCATTTATCAGAAACATTTCAACACGGATCGTGCTATCAATCTGCCTGACAGCATCTCCAACAGCTCTTTGAAATTGTGCCAGCAACAGAGCTGGGTTACCTCTGGGCCAAGGCTGCTACAACACCTGCTTTTTCTACTTACAGTGTTGGATGAACCATCTGCAGCCAACACAACCCTGTTCGGTTTGGGTTTTCCGTTGTTGTTTTTTGTGGACTGGGGGGCAAGAAATTCATCAGCAATCCTACACTGCTCTCGACAAGTCAACAGATGGCCTAGGTATCTGTTACCAGCCGATGCAAACGCTAGCTTGAGAAGATCAAGGAAAATTATTACCCAGTCAGAACGAACATCAAGCGCTGTTCCAGAACAGTCCGAGCAGAGCAGCCTTCACACCATGGTATGCTAAACAGTAAAGCACATCCTACCCCTGCTGAAGTCAACTGTATTTCAGCTACACAGAAAGAGACAAGACCCCATGGTTTCACTTTCACTACTATCCCCTGGTCTTCATCTTATGGAGAAAGGATGAAAGCACCACTGGGAGGCTGGGAACTTCCCAGGATTCTTGCTTCTGTCAGGCTCTTTCCCAGCCTAAAGGTCAAAATATATTTCAGAGCGAGCTGATAATTTTTTTGGGGAGTACCAAACGGCACAGAGCTTTTCCAGCCCCCTGTGCCAGCCATATAGGCTCGCTCAAAGAGGGAGCAAAGCCTCTGTGCTGTGGCTGTGGTGGAAGAGGACAGTAATAAAGGGCATTGCTGCATGCAGATAACAATCATATGGATTTTACAACTATAAAACTTTAATTTCATAACAGGACTTTGTTATCATGATGTGGTAAGAAGGACTCATCAGTGTCCCTGAACTGCCTTAATGAAGACTGATGGTGATGTCTGCTTTCACAGCAGCCACATCTCCTACTCTAATTTTTGGATCCATTTGCACTTCAGTCCATGAAAACATGCTCTTACCTGAGCTCCAGTCTGGATTTCTAGAGCAAACTGCCCAAACCAAGTTAAATTCCCTGCCGGCAGAATTCCAAACTTGCATTTTGACTAATCAAGCGATATTAGGAGAGTTGCAAATGGTGCACAAAAACTGGCAGGCAAACTGCTTCTAATAATTAGACAATTGCTGTGCAGGGAGACCCAGCTGCAGCCTTGATTCACAAGCCCTGTCAATAGAAGCATTAGTCTTTCCAAAATTGTCAATGCCAAGACGTTCAAAAGTGGAATCAAAGATATGAGGTAGGAGAGAAGGTAAAAGGCTACTAGCTTTCACCCAAAGGAGATTGCTGCTGTTGCCATGTGAGGGAGGACACCCAGGGTTACAAGGTGTATTTCGCACCAGGAGTCTAATTCTATCTGACCACTAAATGCTGAAGAATAAATTAGCACCATAATATTACAGCCAAAACCTTAAGAGCATGATGATATCCATATTCAGAGCGCTGGCAGTGTAATAATGATATGAATCACAAAAAGGGTTGGGTCAGAAGGGTCCTTAAGGATCACCCAGTTCCACCCCCCTGCCACGGGCAGGGTCACCTGCCACTATCCCAGGTTGCCCCAAGCCCCGTCCAACCTGGCCTGGAGCACTTCCAGGGATGGGGCATCCCCAGCTGCTCTGGGCAGCCTGTGCCAGGGCCTCAGCACCCTCACAGGGAAGAATTTCTTCTTAATATCTAATCTGGATCTGCCCTCTTTCACTCTAAAGCCATCCTGCCTGGGGGTGGATGAGGAGCCAACTGAGAGAGCTTAGGAGTCAGGAGTAAAGGGAGGGCAAGGCCAGCTGACGTCGTAGTGGGGGTCTGCTACAGGCTGCCCGGCCGGGAAGAGCGGGCGGATGAGGCCCTCTACAGACAGACAGGAGCAGCCTCACGTTGCCCTCAAACAAGCATCCTGGACACCTTTTCTTGATCCCATTTCAGTTAAGGGTTGGACTTAAACTCTGAAGCATGAGGGGATTTTCACCTTAATTTTTATACTCACTTTTTGCACATGATGTAGCACCAATGAATACTCATACATAAATTCAATCTTTCTGAGCACTTGTAGATATCCTGTGGCGATGAGTTCCACGGAATCTATTGAACTTAAAGATTTACCTCTTGCTTTGTAATGGCTTGAATTCATAAACAAGGCAAATTAAGTGGCAACTCCTCCTTACAGTGAAGCCCTCTGGGATCATACACCAGTCTTCCAGAGTTCAAAAGGAGAAAACAGACCATCGGTCACCACAAAATCCCATAAACCTCAACTGATCCAAAATGCAAAATATTTGAGTAGCACAGCAATTGCTTGGTAGAATGGCAATGGGTCTTCGGCATCTGCATTGTGAAAAAGTCAAAAGACATGTCTAGCTGGCATGTCAGCCCCTTCCTGTGTGTGCTGCCTCTCTGCAGTGACCGAAAGACAGTTAATCCCTCAATGGAAGTGAGATCAGCTTCCTTGCGTCTACCCTTCAGCAAAAGCATGAGCCTAGACACTTACTAAGCTGACGTACTGTACCTTAATATGCAGTATCTGGTTCATGTGCTTATCTCTTACCTAAATAGAGCATTTCAATTTTCCCCAAAAAATCACGAGCAATTATTTTTTCCATCTTCAGATCAGGTTTTGCAGGAACCACTACAGCTAAGGGGCCAGTTGGTTTGCACAAAGAGGTTTAAAAAAAATACAGGAAAGTTTTACATGTGCATTCAGGATGGGGCTGCTTGCACATTGCAGCACTGAACCATCACACACCTGGCTGCTCTGTCTTCCTGTCTCACCTTCACCAAGCAGGCTCTCTAAGGAGGTGCTAAGCACAAAAGGAGACTTCAAAAGAAATGAAAAGTTTTCTTTGTCCTCTTAAGGAAACATTTAATGATTGCTTTTGCCCCACTTCCAACCTGGACTGCCTGTTCTTTATTCTCTGGGCAGGTGCTGAGAGATGAGGCTTTAGTGAGCAGACTGATTAAAACCAAGTATTGGATGTTTGGAGACAATGTGTAATACGACAACCAACACTCATAGCATCACGTGAGAAATATAATTAAAAAGATTGCTCTGTGACTACGCTGTTGTAATTTCAAGCCTTGCATTTTACAATCAAAACCCATTTGTCTCCTAAATGGCAGGCTAAATTCTGCTTTCTGCTTTGTCAGTGTGAAATCAAAAGCAATTATTTGTAAGTTAACAGTACTATCTTGAATTTATGGTAGTGAAGACTGAATTTGAATCTATATTCACTTTCTCTAAGCTATCCTATAAATACTAATATCTTCCCCCCCCCCCCCCCCTTCTTCTTTTTAAAGCACACACAGAGAAAGCTGATTAGAAGCAAGTTTCACAGGCGAGAACAATTGTTGCATATCACAACTCTGGCTATTTCTGCAGGGTCTTAACTTTCCAGATGCTCACAGATTTGAAATCTGCAGCTTGAGCCATGACAAACCTGTGCGAAGTCTGCCCACTTTCCCTGAGCTGCAATTATATGATCCACGTGCAAATGAGATTTCAAATCACTCTCAGACCATTTGTTCTAACACCTCCACGTCCCCCAACTCCATGCATCCTGTGCATAACCTACCTACTGTATCTTGAGCTTGTCTGTACTATAATAGGATGAAGACTTGGGGAGGAGGAACGCTGTCTAAAAGAGGTTCGTAACAAGGGAAAAAGTAGCTCTAACAGAGTAGCAACATCATAGGAACAGAGAGAGGCATTGTTGCAGGCCAAGTAATCCTGTGACACGCTACTGTCAGTCATAGCTCGACACCCTGCTGGGCCAGCAAGACATCAAAGCCCACCCCATACCATCTTACATGCTCTTTATCGGCTAATCAGGCTATTCTTCCTGAAATAAAGCTCCGTTAAATCCCCTGCTCACAGGGGCATTCCCATCCTGTTGCCCATCTGCTGGTGAGGGTCAGCTGAAGCAGGAGGCAGATCGGTGGCCTGTCCCTGGTGGCTTCTCAAAGCAGGACAATGCGGTCTCTAACTTTTTCATTTTAAAATCCCTTCCCCTTGCATTCCCTGCGCTCCCCCCCCCCCCCCCCCCCCCCCCCGGATATGTACATGTGCAAGAGATGTCACCAGCCCAGGAACAATTATGTGGATTAGTGCTTTAATCGCAAGGCTAACGTTTGCTAATAAAGTTTGCAGCAACAATTACATGGAAAGAGTCACAACTGATACTGATAAAAGAAAAAAAGATTTTCCTCTTTTGAATTATTGCAGTGATTTTACTGGCAAGCCAGAGGTTCATATCCTGCTGTTGTGCCAGGGAAGTCAGTGAGCCCTTAACATTTGTAATCTCAAAAGAGAGGATTACCTACCCTGTGAAAGGAACTCATAGCAGCAAGGATTGGACGTACTGAGCACCTTCAGCTCCATTTCAAGCAGAGAAGAAGATTCAGGGCTCTGCTCCTCCAGAAGCATCAGGAGTCTCAAATTCCTTACACAGGGCAGGAGTACCTAGGAACAGCCCTGTCCGTGCACTAAAGGGGAAAGAACTGTAACCCTAGGTTTGCCACAAATGCTTCCTGGGAGATTTCATATGATTTTGCAGAAATGCTTGTGCCAGAACTACTTAAATCTACAGGCAGCAGAGCACAAGTCTGTAGAAAGATCATTTCTACCAACAGACCTGTGCTTTGATTTGGGCTTCTACTTACATAACTACAGTCAATCATACAACTAATAACTAAAAAAAAACCGACAAAACCACTGTAGCCCTCCCCTTTCCCTCAGGTACTAATCTAATGTCGTCTTATGAAGCTGCATCTGACCATTCTGCAAGGATAGACACAATTTGTCCTGTGGCAAATCTAACAGCCAGGAAACTGCTGGTGAACTACAGGAGAAAGCTTACAAAATACTGCTTGTCTAGTGTAGAAAAGGTGATAAAAAAAGGCCAGAGGAGGCCACAGAAAGCCTTTAAAGACAGTAAGACACATGCTTTGCTCCTGATGCAGTGCTATTTGTCAAGACCAGGAAGGAAGAGACTATCCTGAGAGATAAATCAGCACTCATACAGCCTTGCTCAATGCACAGGACGGTCAACTTCAAATTTGAGAACTGGAAATATTAATTTCTCTGCTATTTCCTTGACGCTTTTATCATCCCATGCCCTACACCAACAGCAAGTACTTATAAGCACAGCTGTATCTGTGAGAGCCTTTCCCTACACAGGGATGAGGCCAAAGAGTTGCTACGGCAGTCAGTTCTGAGCCAGGGATCACAGTCCTCTGTAGGACCATGCAACTGGAAGTGGGGATGCAAATAGAAAATATCTGGCAGCTTCTACTACAAAGATGCTTGGCCATGACAACAGGACTGCTGCTGGAGCGACCCGTGCAAGAACCACTCCAATATATGGAGAGCCTCATGCTTCACTCCGGAACACTGCCTGTACCCTTCCTCATCCTTCACGGTCACTTGAGTGAAGTACAAATAAGTAAAAATTAGGCTGTTTCTGCTCCTAAGACTCATAGAAGATGGTGTTTTTCAAGTGCTCAGAAAATTGAAAAGCTGCAACAACATGTAGGCTGATCTATATAGGTACATCTACAGAATTAGCAGCTTCCTTCAAAAAACAGCATCTTTATCAGAAGTCAAACCACAAAGTGAGCTGCTTGGTTTGGTTTTGTTTGTTGCTTTTTGGGTTTTTTAAACTGAATTCCCACTCAAATGTCCCAACTAAGTTGTTTTAATAAATGTAATATTTAGGCTCCCTAAAGCCATTAGAAAAAGGGGAATGAAACAACAGCTCAGAGAGCAATGCAACCTAAAGTGAATGGTTCACCATGATTTAGCCTCTTGGGAACAATCAGACATGACGTGCCCATGAGCCGGGCTACACAATCTTTGAAGGTCCCTTCCAACCCAAACCGCTCTATGACTTGATACCTGGAGCAAGCATAACAATCTTGAGGAGCAAGGTACACCACAGGTTGCAATACGGTGTTCCTCAGCTCAGGAACATCAAGTTGGCCTACCTTTTTCGTCCTGGTTTGGTTTTCTTCTTTGAGCCTGCAGTAGGAAGAGCAGTCAGGTTCTGGGGGGCATCTCTCAGGCCAAAGCTCTTGGCCACATGACCCAGGTGGAGAGATTTGATGTGGAAGATGTGCTTGAGGTTCCTGGGATAGGTGGTATAGGCACAAAGGAAAGACTGCAGTGCTGTGGAGAGGGAAGAAAAAAAAAAAAAAAAAAAGTGAATTCTTGTTTGCTACTGCATTTTTATATATATACACTTAAAGGTTCAGCTGTTCCAGCTGAAAGGACATTGGTCTTGTCCTTTGGGACACCTTCTGGTCAGCAGCTGGTAGAAAAGGTTGGTACGTTAAAAATTTGAAGGTTGTACAGTATTAGTAGAATCCCAAAAGGAGAAGGTAGGTGGTGGAGAAGCATTAGGAACTGAAACGAAGCTACATTAAGTTGCAGTAGGTTTGCCTCTTGCAGGGATGCCCCTTCTGCTGCAAAGGGTGATGGCTGTAGCACATCTCACAAGAAAAGTCATTGACATCAAATGGTAGCATATAAGGGGAGAGAGGGAATAGAGATACAGGGATGAAGAGAGGGAAAGAGAAGCATGGAGATGGCATAAGAAGACTCCTCTGGTATTACAGTCCCAGTAGTCCATGCATTTTTCACCAGTTACCAGCTAGTCCCTTATAAATATCTAAGAGCCAGATGGATTTCCTGACTATCATCACAGTGAGAACAGAGCTCACCTTCTCAAAAGGGAAAAATAATAGAATTGTGTGCAAATTTCCCTTCACATCTTTATATTCCTGTAATGCCCTTCCCTCAGGGCTCATTGCTCTAAAGACGATCATCCACTAAAATGAACGCTACCACTGCTCCTCCACATACCCAGAGCATTAACTACACCCAGGCTGTCCTCTCTGCTATGGGGAATAGAGGGACTTTTAGTAAGGAAACTCTACGGCTCAGAAAATGTTTCCCTTCAATCCCCCGCTGCTCCTCTGCTTGCTAAACCTCCCGTGGCCCCCCAGCCCTCACTGTGCCACCTCCTGCATCTTCCTCTCCCTCTCGACCCCTGACAGCAGCAAGCTCTAAACTCTAACCTCTCCTGCCCTTGCCTGTTGAGCCACTGGACCGGCAAGTTTGCCCACAGCTTATGTCTAATCTCTTGGCAGCAGCCGGAGATTGGAGTTTATGAACAGTAATAAAAATGTCATTTTAGCAGATCAGCTCCTGGAAGGACCCAGGGAATCCATCAAAGCTCTGTTTACTGAGTAAAGCGAACTCCTTTTCCCAATCGATGAGAAGAAAAGATTGAGTTTTTTGCACCTTCTTCCCAATTTCACAGTGCCACTCTTTTAGAGGCATCTGAGCATCAAGAGACCTGTGTTTTCCCAAAAAGAGAATACTAAATTCCAAATACTCCATCTTGGTGTCTCATCTGAAGGCCATCTTTCTGAGGGCTTATAAACCAGCTCAAATGCTCTCAAAAAACCCTATTCTGCTGCTTTTTTTCATAAAGTTATTGGCCAAATTCACCTGCTATGGGAGGTGTAACTCTTCAAAAGGAACAATACGAACTTGCTCCTGCTCCAGATTTGGTCCCGTTGGAGCTTATAGAGCTGTCTCCCACGGCATTCGAAATGGTTGGTACTAAGGATCCTGTTATTATGAAGGCTGAGCTCACCTCCCACAATTCTTCAGACAGTGCCAGCAGCCTTTCCTAACTCCCCAGATCAGAGTGAGAGAATCAAAGTGCCAAAGGCCCCCCTCTTCCCAAAGCCCTGCCAGACAACTGCCCCATCTGGTCTGAGTCAGGGCCCCCAAAACCAGGTAGAGCTGCATGACACTAACCCAGAGCTGAACTAACAGCTCTGCCGCACCAGCAGGACGAGACCCCAGCACATGCAGCTGCCTTACCCCTGAGGAGCTCCGAGCTGCTAACGCTCATTACAGCACCCGTGAGATCGAAATGAAGACCTTCAATGGGTGTGATTCTTTTAAAAATCTTTAATATCGGGTTTTGAGACCTCTCAGTGTTGTCAGAGTCACGTTGTCCAGCTTTTATTATAGCCACCAAATATCAAAAGCTTTATTTTTCAAAAAAGTTGAAATTCTTTTATAATTTTGTGATCAAAGAGATAGCGCTTTATGAAAACAATTCAAAAAGACTGGTACACAGTGCTGGTCAGGCCATAAGTCACATAAAGGGTCCCTCATCTTAATGCCACAGGAGCAAACTGCCTGAGCTGTTAGAGGTTTTGCCACACCAACAGGAGTAAGGCAACGTGTACTGGCCTGGGGTGGGATTCAGGCTTGCACTCATTTAAGAGAGTGGGTTTAGATTTGTCCTTTGCACCCGTGCATTCCCACTTCTCTATAGGAAACGTTAAGTGTGGGAAGTTAAATAAAAAAACCCAACAAGGCACGCTACACATGATGGTTAGCTAGGTTTTGTTTGTTTGTTTTTAACAGGGGACAAGAGGGTAATGAGATATGGAAGTGAGACAGGTGACATAACCTGTTCACCACGCACTCAGCTGGCAGCCAGCTCCCAGCGCCGGCCCCAGAGCACAGCCGCAGCCGCATGGTCAGATAAACTGGTGGAGGCATTCTGCCAGCGCCCAGAGCATGCGGGAACAGGAAGGAAGGATGCACCCAAACCGGCACAGATTCAAGCACCGTGCCACAGCAGTGGGCTCCTGTAAGTCTGCTGTCCTTCCCAACACACGGGTGCTGATGATGGAAGGGATGAAGCAAAATGCTCAACTATTGGCTAAAAAATGGGGAAACACGGAGGAGAAAAGCAGGGTTTGCTTCTTTCACCTTTCTGTAACTCCAGCGGCATGAAGGATCGGAATGTCCTAAGCTCTACCTGTCCCCACAGCTCCAAACCCGAGTACCCATCACCACGTAACCCTTTGGTGAGGGTCCTCCGTTTCCCAAGAGGAGCTCCACACTTCACGAGGCTCGTCCTGCAGGTAGTGGGGCCCAGCTGTACCCCTCCTCCCACCCTCACCACCGACCAGTCAGTCAAGTCTGAAGGGCAGCACCTTCACTGAACCGTTTGATTTGAGTTTGGAAAACACGGGACTGAGAGGCAGAAGGGGTGAGTGGGCAGGGAGCCACTCGCCTTTTGAAAGCGGGCTGCAATGGAAACACTGCTTATTAACATTGACTAGGTCAGAAAATGGGGGAAAAGAGAAAAAGAGAGAGAAACAAATGCATCTCTGGCACAGTTTCCAATTGATTGTCTGCCATGAAAGCAAAAGCCAGCTGCCATGTTAATTATTCATGATGCCTGGCGCAGAGGGGAGGAAGAGGGGGCTTATGGAAGCCACTCAGCAGTGGAAAATTTGCATATGTAGATAGCAGAGTAGGAAAAAGAGGTGGAGTGCTCCTGTACAAGATAAATGGGATGCGCAACATTTCAGCATTTCCTGATCTATTTTCTATACTTGGCTGTGGCTAAAAAAGTTACTAGTGCTGAGGTCAGCAACAAGTGTGCAGAGAGGATGTGTGTGCACGTAGTGACATACGCTGTAGAGAGAGAAACCACAGAGGTTTTCAAAGTGTGACCAGAGCCATTCAGATGTTCTCCTTGTCACAGTCATTTCAGGTTTAAAGTTTGCATGGGGTATAAGGAATCCCAGCAATAAGGAGCAACAAGAAGCTCATCCATGCAGAATCAAGGATTATGATCATATTTGTCCCACACCTTGAGACTGTGGACTTAAAAGTGCAGCTATAAAAGTAATTACACCAGTCAAGTAGCACAACACACCTGAACATGGGTGCAAGCTGCTCGTGTAGCAAGCATCTAACATTTTCACTGTAGGAGAAAGATACTTTGAAATCCTGATGAAAAAAAAAAAATCAGCACTGCAACCATTGAAGCAGGGTAAAAATCAGTTCAGTGAGACGCAGTAGCAGGAGGTAGAGCAAAGAGCGAAACAGTAGGAACTCAAATACCTCGCTCATCAATATGGCCATGCATCATTAAAAGCATGCAGAATAATTTTGGGTAAGCAGGTAGTTACAGTACAAACTCTAGTAGTTCTGCTGTGTCATCACCTAACAGATTAGTACAACGTTCAGAAAAGCACAGCACCTTTGACCTCTTGAACAATCACTTTGCATGATTCCAAACAATTTTAATGCTGAGCTTAACTTCCAACTTGAGAACAGCCTTCCCTTACCCAGTTTCAGTGATGACACTGTACAGCTCAAAGGCCAATTTCCCCATTTGGTTTTGGGGCCCTTAGTATGTGATTTACACAGCCCATATGGTACACTTGTACACACACGCATACAGCAGGTAGATATAATGGTAAACAGAAATTACGTAGACCATTAAAATTCATGTCACCAGGACCCCTCCCTCAAATCTAACTGGCAATGCTGCAGAACTGAAATCAACAGGATTTCTACACAAGCTCAGACAGCAGGATTTGACTCAGATCAAAGTAACAAATGAGGTGAAAAAGAAAACCCTCCGAAAGGGAGCAAGGTGGGAAGAGGAGACTCAAAAAAAGGGGAAAGGCACTACTGCTACGTATTGTGAGCAAGAATGGTTTAGTCTCTTGCATAAAGAATTTGCATTTTGTGTACTCGTCTCAATACTGAATAACCGAATTCCAAGTAATTGTCATGGATCTTTGGGGCCTGACTTCCTGCATCCCCTTTACAACAGCTATTCAGTTCGCAGGTGCCCCCAAGATCAGCCTCACCGAGCCATGGGACAGCACACAGGAGAGGGCCTGCGTGGCACCACCTTTTTGGCTCTTCTCAGGAGACTGCTTAGTGTTTATTTTCCTACCACGTCCCCAGCAAGTTTTTCATCCTTCCTCAGAATCCACCTTCCTCTGGATTTCCCAGGCGGAGAAGCAGAAGGGAAGAGTTTCTTGTACTGCCCAGTGACAACCACTGTACATCCTGCTTGGCACAAATGGGAGATCAAATCCCAGACTTGCACCTAGCTACAATTATTATTAAATCCATCCCAGTTTTCCTTCTTTCCTTTTTGAGTAGTTGCTCTCTTTCTCATTTTTCTCCCATCCCACACAACGACCTCCAGCCTAAGATCCTTACCTGTTAAAAGTTGCTCCCAAGGTATCTTGTCTTACAGGCTTCAAACTCATCCCTGGTGTAAACTGAAAGCACCTAATGGGTATTGCACCAGCATGGGGTTAAGCTGGGCACCCATGACCTTCCCAGCATAACACATGTAATCTGTTCACTCATGTGATAGGGTCAGAGCCCTCAGATGTGAATCCTATTGAAAGCCAAGATTAAACCTCATTTTCACGTAATATGGGAATGCAAGAAATTAGCATTTAATATCATCACAAAGCCTTCTGGGCCCATCTTAACCCCCTACAGAGCCCAGCAGCCCCAAAATGTTTCTTCCAGGCCTTTTCCCTGAAGTGTTCCCCCAGCTTATGTCAGTCCTTCTGGAATAATCTGAAAAGAACCACACTGACCTTTCTTTGCCCACCGGACAGTCCCCTCGCTGGAGTGAACGTAATTTTCAAATTTTGTCTGCAAGACTGTGGCCCGCTCCCGGACTTCCTGAGGGTCCGTGCCACAGGATTTCTGCAAGGGAGGTGGGAGGATTAGAGGAAAGAGAGAATTTGAGTCAGGAATAATGAAGCAGTTTACAATAGATTTAATAACAGTAAAATCACACAGTAACCACCCAGGGGCCAACAAAGGTAATCCTCTCAATATTACTAGAGGAAAAAAAATACAGATAAAGATGTTAAAGTCAAAGCAGCCAGTGAGCACTGTGTGGTGAGGAGAGCAAATCAGTTTTAATTTTGTGTTTTCTAACATCTATCACATATCTTTTTCCTTTGCCTTTTTTTATTTTTTTCCTCCCAGATTCAACAGGCCAGATATCACTGCTTATTTCCATTGGAGTTATTTGGAATAACTGCCCCCAGACTCTATGCTAACAGTTTTAGACTGATGTTGCGAGTTCCCCTGTGCTGTTCCTCAAAACACCTGGTCTCTTCTTGGCACTCATGGGGCAGGAGGTCTCTGTTCACCCTCAAGCTCCAGACAACGGACCAAAATCAGTCTCCATGAACAAAGCCACCTAAACGAACTTCTCGCTGTTGAAGCCTTCATGAAGTTTTTTCTGGGTCAACAAGTGATTCTTAACTGTAACTGCCATCATGTGGTTCCTCTAGAATAAGACCAAAGACATGACAGAAGATACTTCCTCAGACCAAAAGGCCAACTTTGCATGTGCTCAAGCTTTGCCAGGATCAGACCGTAGGATGCAGTTCAGGAAATGGAAAGCAAACACTCCTGGGAGCAAGCTGTTACTGGGAGGAGAAAAGAGGCTGTCTCTCTCTCTGTCAAGTACCCAGGCAGAGAAAGGAAATACGGACAAGAAAACAAGAGAATTTTTGACGGAAAGGTGACAGCAAAGTGCAAACCCAAGCATCCAAGGATGCGAACCTCTCCTAAGAAAAGGCCACAGTTCTCCAAAGCTACCCAGACAGGAACCAGCATCCAAGTCTAAGAGGCCAGATCCACGGCAGAACCTTGACACTGGGCAACCCCTCATCTGACCCGGGCTGACTGAACACAAACATCCAGCTCCCAGGGTTCCACACCAGGCCTGTGCCAAGGCGAGAATCTGTTATTCCTCCCCGCCGCAAACCCCTCCTTCCCTCGCAGCTGCGAGCACCACCTTTGCACCACTGCCAGTCCAGGGGAACCGTGTCACACTCACACTGTGAACCCCAGGCATCGTGGAAGCTGCTGACACCCTATAGAAAATGTTTGCTGACCCAGATCTGCCGCTCTACAGCCTAACAGCAAACCTGCCCAGAGACAGACATCCAGCGTAGCCTAAACTCCCTGTAGTGCCCTCTTTTGATCTCAGGATCCCACAGCTTCCAGCCAACGGGCTGTTCTTCAGCAAAGCAAATGCACATGGGGACCAGCCTTCCTGCTCACTCCCTACCTGGACTAACAGTCCATCTGCATCTCCAAAGACAACGGTGGGTGGGCACTTCAAGGCTCCGTGAAGAGTCTCTGGTCTCTGCTGTCTGTCTCCCAATCCACCCCAGAAAGACTTGACACAGCTCGCTTCACAGACACCTTTTAGTTTGGCTTAACGGGCGCCTATTAATCAGTTGAGACAGCCTCTAGTCAAGGGGCCTCTGTAAAGGTTTAATAAACTACGAGTGGGGCTGCCTTCCTGAAGTGGACACTTGTCGCTGTGCCTAACAAGTTTCCATTGACGTGAAACATAAAACTTTCTCGCCCCGCCTGCTCCTCCTAGCCCCCATCACTTTCCTTTTGTTAAGCCTCCTGGCAGCACCAAGTGTCACCTTCCCAGCGTTTTTTAATATGAATGTGAAATTAGTGAGGTTTGCCCTTTCCCCTGGCGGACAGAATCCTCTGTTATTAAAAAGTAAAGCACTTTAATAATGAAAACTTTTTCTCTTTTTCCTGTGTTTTAACTGTTTAAAATTAATGAGAAGGGCATAACGGTTGTCAAAGCGATATTGAAAGCCGGGTAGCCAGGACCGAATAAGCACGAAAATCCCTCCAGAGTGTTAAATAAACAGTGCTTCAGCCCCCTCTGAATCCCTCTGTTGGTTATTGTATACATTCTGTAACAGCACTCAGAATAGATCTGAGCACCGGGGAGGCAGAAAGGTTTCAGAATTCCAATAAAGGCCTCAAATTAAAGACAGCCTGGTGCGAATTCCAGGAGAAAATTAAAGAGACCTCAAGCTTAAGTGACAGGTGACTTGCTTCTGTGTCACAACTGTCAGGGGATTTAGTGATAATATGGCAATATATTACAAAGGACTTTTCTTATTCCCCCCTTTAGGTTTCAAAATGAGGCATCTCTTCTGCCTGGTGCTGGGGGAAAAAAAAAAAAAAAAAAGTAAGACAAAAATGAGGGATAAAAAACTAGGTGCATAATTTCCAAAGTGTGAGGTCAGTTCAAGAGAAATAAATGAAAAAAAGCAAATGGCAGGAAACATAATGTACTCGGAAAACAGCTTCTCCCCTCCTCCCATCTCCACCTTGTCTTTTATCCCCCTCAGCCCCTTGAGACAGATCTCATTTTAAAATTGCCCCCTAATGCGCATGAAAAAAAATAAAAAAAAAATCTCTGTTTGATTCCTGCCTTCCAGGGAGGTTCATCTAAAAAAAAACAACCACCCAACCAAACAAAAACAATAATGATATTAATAATTAAAAAATAAATCTAAATTTAAAACTGACTCTGAGCCAAACTGTGAAAATAAAACCTGTACACCATGTGAGTGTCTGGACAGATCAAGTAAAACAGTGCTACTGGAAGTGCCCTGGCAGCCATCCTATGTGCTTTACTCACACAAGCAAGCTTTAACCCTGCTTGTATCCTGGTTCGGATGAACAGGACAATTAATTGGAGACCTTACGCATTTTTCCAAGACCCAAAAGATAAAAGCCTACCCCAGAGGTTTGCCTGACCAACTCTCCATCTAGATGAATTTGTTACATCTGTTAAGTAAGAAATATTATTGCCATTATAGAGAAATAGTGGGATAGGCGAACTTTTTCTATCTTGTGTTTGCTTAAACCTGTTCTGGCAGATCCCTAACCACTAGCACAATGATGGTGATCAACAACAATATTTATAAGCCAAACAAAGAAACAGGCCTGGATGCAATGTTATTTAAATGGTTCATAAGGACATAAGGGGGACTCCCCCAAACACCTACTACACCAGGAAAAGACATACTTATTTCTTTCAGAAGGAGGAAACTTTGTAAGGACAGCAGTTTTTAGGTTTGAGAGGTTGGGATAAGTACTGAAAGTTTCTGATTTCATTAAGGGAATATATTAATAGGAGAAGGAATTGAAATACAGTATAACTAGACTGAGGTAGAAAAGTTCTTGAAACAGTAAAAAAAAAAAAAAAAAAAGATGGAAAAAAAAGCACCAAAAAGCCAGGCTGTAACATCTCCTGTTTCCATTATACTTCAAAACAAAATGAAGGATTTTGTTTTAATAACAACTTTTTACTAACCTCCACACACCTTCTCTAGAACTCACCAAGTCCCCCTGCCCCCCTCCATAAAAGTTGAAAGATCAAATTTATTCTCTTTGTAGGCAGGTGAACATTCACGCACCCAGACATAGCCACATATATTTTTTATATACCTAAATATAAAATATACATTTTACAGGCACTTCAGCTTGGTCCCTGGCTGCACAAAGAAGCCCAAAAAATACATGTTCCAATGTGGTACTTATAATGGACTTCAGTTGAGGCAATGAGAACTGAAGAGCATCATAATGAGGTTCCTGTGTGCATGACTATAATATATACATGACTCAATGCATGGATTGCTGATAAGCAAAGCTAACTCCCTCTCAAATGGCAACATCACAAACGGATCAGGCACAGCTCCTCACAACAAGTCCTCAGTCACTCTCTGCCCTATGCAATGCCCCACTGCATTCCCAGCTTGCTGTGCTGTCTTTATGGCAAACTTGCAGAATTTAAGGGAGATTAACCCTCCTAAAAAGTTGGAAACATGCCCCTGCAGCTTCTGAGAAAGCACTGCAGACCACTTCAGAGCCTCTGATGGCAATAAAATACAAAGCAAATAAACAGAATGAATCCTTTATTGCATTTAATATATTTTCCAAGTAATTCCTGAAGAAGCCTACTTGATATTGACAGAACTACTGTAATTTCATCCCCCCTAAATGATACAGAATTTCTGCCATAAAGAGAAACTCTATTTCTCAGTCCCCATCCTTTCAGATTCCCAGTCATACAAAAAGAGGTTGTTCTGTATTTATAAGTTCCTGTAGCAGATTCAGACCATCCTACAGCCAGAGTGGATACATCTCAGCTCCAGTGAAGCCAACAGCCAAATCCCATTCACTTTGATGGCAGAGGGAAGAGAAGAATTCAATCCCACCTCCGAATGCCAGCGAAAGGCACCAGCTCCTTCTGCGCACGTACTCCTGCACAGCACCTGGCACGGCAGGGCATGCCCAGGCAGCACGGCTGAGCAAAAACCAGAGCAATACTTTCAAATATGGTTTGGTTTTATGGTTTTTTTGAAAGAAAAAGGAGACAGACAAAACAAGACTATTTACAATATTCTGTGCTTAGATGCATAGAGTATTTTACACTTTGAAAGCGTGGTAGAAATACCAATTTGATCAGTCCTGGTAGCAGACAGACTTTTTGCTTTTTATTCTGTTCCAAAGGCAGGCATACAAAGGCACCGAGATGTTCAGGTGAGAATTTTCCAAACAGATCAAAGATTTTGGACCTCTGCAAGTACTGGGCTCTGACATTCAACAACATTCAGCAGGCATTTTCTCCTGCCACTTTTCAAAAGCCAAATCGTGATTTCCTAGAAAAAACATGCTTTTTTTTTTATTGCCCATTTTCCATGAAATAGCATTTGTCCTCAAGCCCAGAACAGATAATATTCTGTCCCACGTCAGCAACAAATTTAAAGTGCAATTTCTGCATAAATGTAATTGTTGAAAAACTCCCTAAAGGAACCCCAAAGTTACCTACCTACAAGCACATTTGTGAGAACAGGGAAGTATTTATACACAGAAGAACTATTTAAAATTATTTCTGCACTAGCAAAGCACAACTAAACTTTTACATATTTGCTGAACATGTTAAGGGGTCATATCCTAGGCATGTTCTAGGCATTTAAAATATAGGCATTACAGGGTGATTTCAGTGAAAAACTGTGCAGTAGTGGGAAAAGGCTTTAAATAGAGCTGTATCTCAGGTAAGCCACAGATCTGGTTTTCTCTGAAATATAAGGCATGTAGGAAAACTGAACATCTTTCAAAAACATGTTTACCAAGAACACCCCGGTTTGTAACAGTCATCTGCAGGAAACAAGAAGGCTCATACATGGTATAACAGAAAGAACGAGCAGGCAAAACAGCAACAAGAGAAAAAAAAAAGAGCATGCTGCATCATGCTTGACACATTCTTGACTTCCATTCAAAATGAGGGTTCTTGGAGGATTTAATTTGCCAGAATGCAGAAACGCTGGAGACATCAATTGCAAATGACTGAATTCTGTGAATTAGCAACTTGAAGACAGACCGAAAGCTTGCTGAAGTCAATGAAAAGATGCCTGTCAACCCAGTGAGCTTTGTTTAGGCTCCAAGTAAATACAGATAATATAACACCCCCTATGTAACATATCACCAAATACATTTTTCCTTATTTCTTTAGTGAAGTTTCGTGTCATTTGTGATCTCCAACAGTATTTTAGTGCAGAGAAGCCAAGAAGAACAGAAACATTGTGGGGGAAAAAACTCAAAGCTTTTGCAGTCAGAAACCTTTACTGTCTGTTACAAAAATATTTGCTGAAGATTTAGAAGTGACGGCTTTCTGGGGACAACAGTTTAAAGATTGGACAATTGCAATATAAGGCAGTTCTGTAATTATTTGTACTGTCTGACATCATGGATATTACCAACCTTCGTATTGTAAAGATAGAGAATTGTAAGAGAGGAACACTTGTGATGTTTAAATGGTAAATGAAAAAATTGGAGCAATTCCAAATCAGCAGAATAACTCACCTTGCTTCTTGGTCTGTGCAGCTTGAAGCGATCATCTTTCATCAGGCTGAGTAATACCTTCTCCATCTTCATCTCTGAAACACTGAAGTGACAGAGAAAAAACTACAATTACTCCTTTTTTTTCAAATATAGCGGGGAAACAAGTCACAGGCTGATAACGGATAGCAAAAAGATTGAGATATACATGTTCAACTTAACATTTTTATCCCTGAAATACTTGAGATCTTACCCCTGGCACTCACAGAGCAACCCTCGAAGTATAACTACCGCAAAATCTCAACCCCAGCTGAAACGGTACCTTCACTGGAACAGAGGCACAGCCTCACCCACAACCTTGCCACTGTTACAAGTCACCAACACGCACTCCGATTCTAACAACATTGAAATAACTGAGGGTGGACTTTCAGTTCACTGAAAGTTTCCTTGGTTCTAACCAGAGAAACTGATTAAAGAAAAAAATTAGGTTTAATTGTATTTCCACCAGTTTCGTTATTTTTCTTTCCTTGCACTGAGAGGCACCCAGACAACTGGGAACCATTTAGTTACGTTTTCCACTGAAAGAAACTCAGAACAGAGTTGAAGCAGCTTGTAACAATTAACGCTTCTCATAGATTTGCTTTATAATATAAGCAAGAGGATCTGTAACCTCCACTTTGAACCCAGAGGGTGTCTAACATTTTATTGTATATTAGATGCCACGGGCAGGGAGCAGAAGGCACCTGCATTTGCTTGCCTGTGCAAGTGCGAGAAAGAGACTGACATACACATACAGGCTGGAAAGGTGCTCTGCTTACTTTGCTACTTCTCCTACATCTTGTATCCCTGCAACTCACCTTGTGGGGTAATCGGAGACATGGCCCAAGCCTCATTCAAAGGAACAAAGTGCTTTGACATTTACACACATTTGTTTCCACCCATATTGGTGACCATGCTCCCACAACTAAAGTTGAAACTAAATCTGTGTAAATACCCAGCTCCTTCCTCTCATAGTGACTCAAGCTCAGAGGGTAACAACAGGGCCCCAAGGAACTCTTCCTATCAAGCCAACTCTCCCACAGCTTCCTGCCCTCTGGTCACATCATCACTCCAACCTCTTGCTACGTCGCCTGGGTCAAAGCTCAGAGACACACTTCCTGATGGACACACTCTAACTCATTTTATAGCTCCAAAAGCCACCTCTGACACCAAATACACAGCTTGATTTCCTTCCCTGTTCTCAGCATTCACCTTCCCTCTCATTTGAAGTGTAAAGCCAAAGCCTGGCCCATTAGGGACCCCACAGCACTTGTTTTAAATACAGGAGACTCAGTCAGCTGTCCTAGCCAGGCTTCACACTGGGCATTTATTTTCATTCTGTCGACTCACATTCCTCCTGTAGATTCAACCAGATGATTTATTCTCCAGTCCTGCTTCAAGACGCTGCTGGGTACTGTTATGGCCCAGATACTGCAAACACTTACAGACCTGCTTAATTTCAAATTGAGTGGTCCTACTTAGAGGTGCATTTACAGGAAACTAGAAATTCTTCGTCCTCTTTAACACTGCCTTGTGGGGCACACACACACCAGGTGACAATATGGGAACAGCTGTGCAGCTCCACGCCATTAATATTACTGCTGCATCCAAACTGGGTCCCATTTCCAAGGGGATTACTCAGATGATAAAAGCTGAAGTTCATGGGCCCAAATTTTCAGCAACGGGCAAAGGTGATCTCTAGAAAAGATTATTTTCTTTTTTACACCAGAACAAATCATAAATACTGCATGGAAGCCAAGGAGTTCATCTGGCATTACATCAGTCTAAGGAAGAGAGAAATCTTGGGGGTCCGACAGTTCTCAGACTCCTGAATCTTGGATGGTCAGAAAGATGTATGCAGTTTTTGAAAGGAAGCTTTGCTGATATTCTTCAATTTGTAAAGTACAGAAAGAAATGATAACAACCAGGATATCCCCTTTCTTTTCACTCAAAGATCTCTCAACGCCTGGCTAGGAGAAAAGGATGAGTCTGCCTTGCCTGCTTCCCAGTCCTTTCCAGTTAAAGCGAAAAAATACCTTTACTTTTGCAATCTGCCTTTTCAGCCTCAGCCAGCTCACCACCACAACATAAAGGAAAAGAGATGGTCCAGAGGAACAGCCATCCAGCCTGGAAGGTACAGGCCAGTGTGGCCATAAGATAATCACTATGCAGCTGGGACTCACGATGTAGCAGATTCCTCTGCAGAGGATGCAGAGAAAGGCGGGGGAGTGATGGGGGAGAAATGGAAATGGAGCATAAAAAGACAACTGAGGGTTTCTCTGTTTGGTTTTGAAAAGTATAACAGTAAATTAAAACATAAATGGCAACCACTTAAGCAAGAGAAAAGTATACCTCCCCATCCCCCTCCAAAGGTTGCTTTGACACCACTATGAATGAAAACGTCAAACCTTTGACATTGATTTGTCTGAGATGTCACCCCTTCTCCGATCCTCCTCCCGCCTGGCGCGCTGCCAGCTTGCAGCCTAACAGATATGTGAACTTGGTTCACAGCGGGGAGCATCATGTGAGGGGAGGCAGGGGAGGGGGGTGAGCACAACCGTAGAGAAGGGAGAGAAATGACTCGTGCCTTCACGGTGATGCGTTTTCCTTTATAAATTAGTTAGGCCGCTGTTAGGAGATAAAGAAATTATCTGATAGCTGTCGAGGCAGGCACTGCTAGATTGCAGTTGAAGGAACTAAGAAAGACATAAGAAAAAAAAAAAAGTGAACCTCACTGACTTTCTTCTGCTTCTTGCCTCCTCCCTTTGAAGGAAAATCTGTTAGTTACGCTTAGAGCTGAGACAGAACATTTTGGAATCTAACCCTTTTTTTTAAAAAAAAAAAAAAAAAGAGGAAAGGTATAGAAAACATGAGCATGCATGTGCATGCACGTACGCATTTACAGTTAGGTAGAGGAACCACAACTTCAAGCCACACAAAGACCGAAAAGAAAGTTGCAGAGAGGCATGCAGCTTTCTTGAGCCCCAAGAGGAATTACTGATCTCAGCAGAGCCAAAGTGAGATTGTTTTGGCAAAGGCTAATGCTGCTTTTCCACAGTGGAAGCCAAGGAGAGGCTTCAGGTACCGGTGAAAATTAATTGCGAGCGATTTCCAATTTCAAAGGCAGTCATCCCTAATTCCGAAGTGGATTTTCATCCAGGAACAAAGCCACGTCTGCTCTCATTACTTCCGACTCTCAACATTTCTGGACTTACTCCCATGCATGCTGGGGTGGGTGGAGGGGCTTAAGAAAAAACTCTGGGTCAGATCCTCATCTACTGTAAACCAGCACAGCACTGCTCATTTACACCAGCTGAAGGCTGCAGGGACCCATCTCATGCTTTGTCTTCTTAGAAATACATATTTTATGAAGTATTTACATTTCAATAAACCCAGAGGGAATTTCATTTAAAACAGAAAAAACCCCAACCAAATAAAAAAAGTCACAGCACTCACTCATCCTCAACAAAACCCAAGAGATTTAAAAATTAAGCAAAGAATTAAAAAAATGTAAACTCCAGTAACCAGTGCAAGTCCAAGTCAAAAGCTACAAAGACTCAGGGTAAAGAAACAAAAATTATCAGTGCTTAAGACGATCGGTGACAGTCCAACACATGCTGTCTCTCGTCCTCACACTGAATTAAATTGTCAGGATTATCACCATAATGCTCTGTTTATGAAGGGTAACGGCAATTTGTGCTGATGGCACTTGCTGCCTTTAGCTTCAAGCTGCCTTCCTGCATCTTCTCTGTAATTCATCAGCTCTCTTTTCTATCCTGTTGCCCCTTCTCACACCACGTGCTACTATGTGGGAAGAGGGGAGGACACGATTGCAAACAGGCCGGATCACCCACCCGTGCCAAAGAAATACTCGTTTTCTTCCATCTGAAGACGGGGGTCAAGGGAGGCAACTTACACTCCTCCTTTGGCAGGCCTCTGATCTGCAGGACAGCATGTTTTATGAAGAACATAAACCAACCAAACAAGAAAAAACAATCCCCAGAGCTGTTTGGCTCTACTGGTTTAAGTAGTGGAGAAAAAAAAAAAATTCACATAAACCTCCCTCTGCTCATTCAGCACAGTCTTCTACAGATTTCTGGGGAACATGGTAGCTCAACGACAGGTCTCCTTAGCAGATATAATTACCAGCGTGAGTGACACTGCTCCTTAAACTTCTTAAAACCCAACAAAATCGGACAAAAGCATTAACATTTAAAATAAAAGAGGAGGGAAATTTCCCTCTCCTTCCTCCAACACTTCCAAAATATTATAAAACAGAAAAATAGAACTTTCCACTTGGAGTTAAAAATTCACAATTATGTGGGATTTCACCTTTAAATGTCAGTGCTGTTTGTTACATGAAAAAAAACCCTGTCAGCTTAGCCCTCCATGTCTTGCTGGTGTCTGCTTAATAGATAGTTACCTGGGATGATGGATGGCTCTTTGTTAGACCACTAAATGGCTCACAGCCTAGAATAAGCCTGTATTTACTGCCAACATTTGTTTGTTTCAAGGATTGAAAACCAAATTCGACTCCAAGCAGCTCCACCCGACATAAACACAAGAAACAAAAAGGAACTAATTTGTGCATGAGTTTACAGGGCTCCATCAACACAAGTACAACACTAAAGGGACTCTACCCGGCTCACGCTCTGAACCGCCGGGAGACAGCAGTGCGGGGAGCAAGGGGAGTCACATATATCCAGCCGACTGCTGAGGAGGCTTGAGACCAGGTAGCACTCCTGAAGAGCAATGCTGAGCAGCAAGTTGCAGTTTTTCCTCCACAAAAGGACCACCGCAGAAGCACAAGCAGAGCTGGACTAAAATCTCCTCACGTGCTGGCCATCGGGTAGCTGACTGTACGTTGGGCTGGTCCTCACCCAGCCTGGCTTGCTCTCCTCACTGTCTACTCCCAAGCCCAAGCCAGAGCCGGTGTAAGCAAAGCCTTCTCAGCTAGCTTGGAAGCACACCCCACCTTTGGTCAGCAGAGTCCACCCCCCTTATTGCCTTGACCATATGGGGCACTCACTGCTTGCAAAAGCCTCTACTATTCCTGTCACAAGCCACTTACACAATACACCTTGGCCAATTACCTGCCAGATATGACCCACAGCTCCCCAGCTATTTCTCCGCCGGATCTCTCCTGAAGAGAAAGCACAATCTCTGACAATATGGTGCTATGCAGGCAGATGGCCAGTTAGCATCTGACAGGCTCATTTGACTTGTGATCTCCACATAGCCACGATTTGAACCCAGGGCCAGGGAGATAACAACAGAGCGCAAAGGATCTCCGACTATCATCTCTCTGCCCCTCACCACACACACTCACTCATGCACAATCTGTCAGGCTGATGATTTTTGCACACTTGCCTTTTCTCCTTTTGCTAGTCTGGGGCTGGTCCTGGATCACCAGAATTAATAAATTCTTATTAAAACCTGCACGAGACACAGTCCCGCTGAAAGTGCCATGGAAGGTTAATTAGCAAGGATGAGCTGAAACTTTTGTTCGCGTTTCTGACTCACTTAATCTTGTGAGAAGCCAGCAAGCTGACATATTCTGCCTCCGAAGGCGCCAGGACAAGCAGGCTGTTCCCGTGACAGCCAATGCGAGCCGTCCTCCCGATCCGGTGGATGTATTCCGCAGGTGAAGCCGGAGCGTTATACTTCAAAAAGGGAACATGAGAAGGGAAAGGAGGAATTAACAGAACACAGTGTGTTAATTATAAACGAGACACTCAGCCCGCTGATCTGAAACAAAAAGGATCTTAGCAAAACCCACATGCTGCACCTCCCTTGGAACTGGCCTGTTTATAAAGAGCCCATCGGGCTCATCCCTGTAACCATCACTCAGCCCCCTCAGCCACAGCAGTTTTTTGACATGTGAATGTGACACATTGGCCAACTTTCAGCTAATAGGACAGTTTCCCCATCTCAGTGTCTCTCTTTGCCTTTTACATTTTATTTCTATACAGGCACGTCAGGAACTTGTTTGCTTCCCTTAAAAAAAAAAAAAAAAAAAAAAAATCTCACAAAGACCTCAAACCAAACAACCCCCCGGACTGCCCATGCCAGAGCGGGAAGCTGCCTGGTCTGCATTTGGAGAAAAGCTATAAAATAAAAGATGATGGATTCAAATTAAGAATTGGGCTAAATTGCTTTGTTTTGATTAAAGCAAATCATAACTGGTTACTGGACGGAAGAAATCTGAGATGAGCGTGGAAGTGCTTTCAGCAGCATACGATACAGGTAGCAACTGTCTTCCCATGTACAACTATCAGCCACTATGAAAATGTTGCTTAAAGCCTCCCCCCCTCCCCGCATACCAGCGGCTCTCATTTACTTCACTGGGAATCAAAACTGCCCAGCCATTTGCAAGATCTGATAAAGGGTGACATATTTCCCTCCCTTTAACCTCCCCCTATTCTTCCCCCCCTCCTCTCTTTCCTGGAAAAATGAACATGCACAGAGATACTGCTCAGAAATGAGCCCTCAGCAGTTTAACTGGAAAAAACCCAACCACCAAAGCCCACTCTAGTGTTTATACCTGTGCCCTCTGGCAAAGTTTCTACTGGCTAGAGGTGTGAGTAAGATGCTGTGAGCAATCTAATTGCTCCCTGCAGGTCCTTGCTCTTGGACACAGCTCTCAGGACAGCTGAGATTTCGCCTTCTGGACACACAGAAGTCTCCCAGGGCTTTAGGTAATTTGCACTGCGTTCTAACACTGGCAACTATATCTTTGGTTAAATTATATTAATATACAGATCTGGGAATTAAAGACTTCACTTCCCCAGCCTCCTCCAACTAGCTAGCTGCTACAAAATCTTTCTTTCTTAAAAACACGAAATTAAAATCAAATTTGTTACCTGAAGGGATGAGGTAGAAATTAAAAAGCTTTGCCGACTCTCTGTGCCCTGTTCTTTTTACCCAGATGTCACTTGATACACGAGAATCTCTGGATCAGTTTTTCCTCAATTCAACTAACCTTTTCTTAATTATAAATTTTTTATAAAAATGAAATCTGCTTCATGCTCTCAGCTGCCTCTTTGAAATGACAGGGTGCTATTTTTAAGGTTCAATCCATCTCCCTTAGTTTCTTTTTTTTTTTTTTCCAAAGACAGTATTTCTGTCAACAGCAATGCAGCAGCATTGGGTTGTTTTCTTTTTTTTTCCCCCCCCTTTTTTTTCCCAGGGAAAATCTGAACTGTGCAGTTCTACTGAAAGCTGAATACTTACAGCTACCCAGCACTCCAGCCCCAACCCAGCAAAGCTTCACCTGAAACAGTCAGGTCACTGCACAGGCACTGTTGGGCTACTCAATGTTTAACATAAGGATCAAACTTAAACTCCTCATGGAACTGCCTCCCCAGCAAGCTCAGAAAAATAGAAACACAGAACTGCAAGAGAGATGGCCAGTACTTCACAAGATTTGGCTTCCTGTGGGGGGAAACAGAGGGTGTTTAATTCCAGTGTTATCAGCTGTGTAATAATATTCTGCTGGCTGGAAGGACTGAAGAGGAAAACAGACTGTCAAAACCAAAGATAGCATAGCAACACCATATCCTAGCAAAACCCTGAGTCCCAGTCCTGCAGTCAGGAACATGTGGGTCTCCCACACCTGTAGGCATCAGCACAAAGACCAGCAAACTGCAGAAAGAAGATCTGGACTGGAGAGGAATTTCATCTGAGCAAGACTGCACTTAATACATACGTACACACATACGTAGCAAACCTACCTGCACAATCCATGTAACTTGAGGCAGGTCCAGTCCACGTGCTGCAACATCCTTTAAAAATAACAAGGAAATTAATTCAGTAAAAGTGCTTTGAAGATATCTGCAAAGTAAGAACTCTTTCCGGGATGGCAACTATGCCAGGACACAACTGGCTATGCAAGTAGGAATTTTATGTGCCTCATTTGGGGAGAGATGGACTGAAGGTCAGAAATAATGCTGGGGGTTTTAAACGCAAGGAATATTGTTAACACACTAAGACAATAAAAAATGATCCACTACTGTGGCCCAAAGCCTGGAGGGTATAAACACACCTATTTCAGGTGAGCAGTGCTGAATTACAGCAGCCTGCTACAGTCCCTTTGCATTATACCTGAGAGAATCAACTGTCTTAAAGGTAGCGATACCCTTGGTCCTTCAGTTGGTTTCATTCATGGAAACGGAGCTGCTGCTTGGCACCTACTACCCAAAGAGTGAAAGGCAGAATCAATTCTCCAAAAGGCAGCACTATTTCTGAGCACACCTTTTTCCACAGCAAGCCTAAGAACTAAAACCAGGCTGCTTAGGATGAAAAGGAAAATGGCCATAAAGCGAATGGCCAAGGATCCTAGGCCTTGAGCGGCATGTCCAAAGATGCACCAACAGCCGATGGCCTGAATTTGACGAGCAGATGACTTGCAGTTCACTTGACCCTACACTAAAGGCCAACAAACAGTTTAGCAGAATCTGCAGGAAGCTGGAGTACAGCTCGAGGACAGGGGACTTGAGCTATCCCTCAGATTTTCACCAGTCCGGCTTTGATTTGGAGAAACAAAACTCAGCCCCAAAGAAGAGTCTGAAGCCGCTGTCAGGAGCGTCATTTGATGTGCCAGCTGGTGAGAAAATCCACTGACTTGGAGGAAGGCTTGAATGAGCCCCTTAAGTTATCCACAGCCAGTATAGCTCAAAAAAACACACCCTTTCAAAGAAAAAAGGGAGTTTAAATACTGTTCAAAACAGAGAGAGCATGCAAACATGTTTCAATCTCCCTTCTTGATTTTCTGTTCATTAGTAATGTCCTCACATACTCCTTCGATTTTACATTCACCACGCGCAATGGCAGAGCAGGTGTGCAGATTTAACTCTGTTAGGAAATGTTTTGGAACACATGTATCTTTTAGCTAGTTGCAAAATAGAATATATTAAGAACGTAAGCAGGAGCTTAATGTACTAAAAATGTGTCAGCCACCCACTGAAGTGTTTTCATGCAACTCCCACACACGTTAGAAGACTAGGAAGCTGATGTTTTGGCAGCAAAGGCCTTCCCATAAGCACTAGCCAGGTTGCTTTGTGGCTCCAACTGCAGTAAAAGAGGAGACACTTTCCACAGCGCCCACTCTGAAATAATACACACTTTTGCTCCAACACGCTCATTAAGAAATGACTTGTTCCCAGAGTCAGGATGAACAGATGTACAAAAAGCCATTTAAAGGCAGTTGGAGCAAATAAATCAAGAGAAGTCGTGGAACGTGTACAGCAGTTACCAGGATAACAAGATTATAAACTCTACAGCATGATCAGACAGGAGTGCTGACGTCTGATTCCGATCTGGCTGGCTGTTATGCACTTCCACTCTGACAAGTCTTTGGTCTTCGCCTATACTGTGCTCTCTCTCACACCCAGTAGTCTAGGAAAGGCTGTTTGAGGAGAGAGCTCTGACCTTGGGACAGGGTCAGTTTAGCAAAAATAAACAGATAACCAAGGCACCCCTGTGGTCAGGAGCAGCACCTCCAACACGAGGAGGAAAAGTAGATGGCAGGGGCAGGAGCTGTCCCTCTCATCCATCAAAATTCTTTCCTTACTCTTCTAAGATACCTTTTCTCCACACCACTGGCTGGGAAACTACTGCTGCAGACTGTGTTCTCATATGCATTTGCCAACGCAAGCAGGAAAGCTGAAAAGGTTAACCGAAAGCCTAATGAATAGCCAGGGACAACATTTTCGGAGGCAGCTCTCCCCCATCATCAGCCTTGTATTCACTAGTGCTTTCACAATGCCACCAACTCCACTCAGCTGTTACAGACACATATCAGCAGCTATTCCCCCAGGGTTTAACTTGGCTTGCTTTCAGAAGTGTCTGGGGATTTACTGGTAATTGGAGTGTTTTGCAAACTCTCAAAGATTCCTCAGTATCAGTCCACCTGCGTCTCCTGTAGCTCCATTTCCTCAAAGACCCTAGTAGACAGCAGCAAGGTAGAATTAGGATAAAAAGTTTGAGTTGATTTGCTTTCCTCTGCTGGCAAAGCCCATGAGCTTCCGCCTTCTCAGATCTTGAGAAAAATACTTGTGGGTCACCTTACCAGGAAAGAGAATACAGCTCAAGCAACAATTATCCAGTTTTATTAGCACTGCATTTATTCTACACACAAAAGCACTAACCTGGTGGCAGTGCTCTTCCAACAAGCCCGATAGATTTCCAATGCACTACTCCCTCTTCTTTTCCACTGCCCCATACGGCATTCCCCTTTCCATGCATGACCTCACACCACCATTCCTTAATAACAGGGAAATCAAGAATATGACACCTCAGCAGGTCACCGCTGATTCCTTTCAATGGGCAATGGAAGGGAGAATTAAGTGACCATCTCACAGGAGCAAGAAATACCCTACACCAGCGCAATTCAAAAAACCCAGATGCCAAACAAACATGATAATCCGAAGCCTTGACCATGTTCCTGCCTGGATCCCAACGGCAAGCCACAGAATGGCACAGAGTCAAGGTACAATCCGCCTGAGGAGCACCAGAAATGCTGAAATTTCTGCTTCTAACCATTCACGTTACCAGTCTGTGCTCGTGGTGGTGGGGTACGGGGCCGGGGGCGCAAGGGCAAAACAGCCCCACCACGAGCCAGGCATGTCAGTGCAGAAGATCAGAACCAACACAGCCACAAAAGTTTTGCAAGGGCCTCGGTTTGCGCAGTCCCTCTCACACAATCTAATTAGGGCAAAGGAAATTACTAAAGTTGCTTTTGAAAGACACTCAATGGTGAGGTCTTGAAGGCCCTGAGCTTGACAATTGGCTGCCTACATGAGGCCTAGAAGTACAGATGGAAGGCAGCTTGCTCAGGTGCCAGGCTGTCAGTTGGATTAAAATGACTCATTTATTTACCAAAGAACCTCACAAAGTGCTTTAGCTAACAGGCAGAGAGGGCCTAACGGCTCTCCAAGCTGGGGAAGAAGCTCTCGCGCCTTCCCGGCCTGCCAAAAGTCATTACTGCCGAGTGTGGAAAGCCATCAGCAGGGTAGAGACCCCCGTCGGCAGGGTGACAGATTGGGCTGCGTAATCAGAGGAGGAAGGGGAGAGCACAGAAGCTGTCAGAGGCGAAAGCTCTTGGCTAGGGCCGCCAGAAAACTGGCAAGATGAGTTAGCGTGACTGAGTAAACAGCAAACAATCTCCAAATGATCTTTCCTCTCTCCCTGGAAGAGATGAACTTGTTTAAAAGGCACATCCCAAAGGAAGCCGCAAAGAACTTCAGTGAAGGAGAGAGAAATAAATCTGGATGAGACCCTCTGAGATACATGGCCCTTCTTTATTTTCTTGTCTGCCAGCTTATATTGTCTGGCAAAAAATATTTTATGGAATATATTAATATACATATGACATAAAGCAAATTAATAAAAGGAACAGCAGGTCCCATTGCTTACTAGAGCGGAAAGATGGGTGGAGAACATGGCATAAGGGACAAGGGAAGGACGGCAACATTATTTGTGTTGCTCTTCTGTGAGCCAGATTTCAAAATTTGTGGGCACAGAACGTGATTTTGCAGTGAAAAGAACTGAACCATCTTTCTGCAAAACATTTTTGCTGATATGAAGAAAAGTGGCAGAAAAAGCAATGCCCTCAGAGGCAGGAGGTGGTCACAGTGCCTGGCTGCCCTTTGGACATCTGCGTTGGGGAGGCACCTGTAATGTGGGACTAGTGCAAAGTGTATCTCTATATTAAGGTGTCCATATGGTCCCCATTACTGTGGTAACAGGCCACCTCCTGGTTTCAATGCATTTGTCCTCCCAACATCTCTGTAAGATAGAACAGTGCTACTATCCCCATTTTACAGATGGGGAGCTGAAGCACAGAGAGCATTTTGGACTCAGACACGCAACTTACTGTGCTTAACGTGCTAACCATGTGCCAGCTGAGCCATAGTAACTGTAACCATCACGATTTGCATCCCTGCCTTGCAGTAAATGCAAAGTAGCTTAGACCAAAACGAAGGAGGGTTATGATAAACGCGTTACCTTACACTACCCTCTTCATGGCAATCTAGGTTAATTCACATTACCTCCCATTTACGACAGGTCAGGAGCAAGCACACAACTATTGCTGCTCAGCTGACATGTAGTTACTTGCCTTGTCACCACAATTCCACGTCCACTTGCATGGAGTCTGTGGCATGGCAGGAAATAAAACCACATCTCCAGCATCTCAAGAGAGGGATTCCATCCACAGGGATTTCTTTATCCAACTTACTCTTCTTCCTACCTTGTCAACAGCTGTATATTTCCTGGCAGATTTTTCCTGCCACAGGCTGCACTTCCCCTTCAAACAGTCTCACCCAGGAACCAATATCCCAGTGATCACAATGATTCTGTTTTCTCTTTCTTTAAAATTGAGCACTTGCTGTCTTTCCAAACTCATTAAACTGAAATTTCAGTAAGACGACATGTCCCTGAAATTTCTCAGCTGCAGACAGCATGTGCATGAAGGATAACAAAGTTTAGCTATTTATTGTTTAGAATTTACCACTTTCTCTCTTCAAAACACTTAATCTACACCTCTGATTTAAGCTTTGCTATTTTCCTCAGCTGAGACCCTGAAGCATCACCTCTGTACACAGAGAAACCAAGTTACAGTTACACCAAGTTACAGTTACACTTATGCATTGCAAAGATGCATTTTGACCTTGATCATATCATTGAAAGGTGTACACACAAGCAGGACCAAGACTAGCAGGTAACAAAGTAAAATTTCACAAGTGATACAATATATAATTTAGCAACATTAAATCAAATGTTCCTATATATACATGGCAGTCCTAGTTTGAACTGCAGGCATAAAAATATGACAAAATTCAGCCCCCACTCTGAAAAAAATTGCAACCAGTTTCCTTTAAGAATAAGGTGCTGCAAGAACAGGAGTCATTTCAGAGCTGGAGAGGGTTTCTCAGCTCTAATTACTCCCGATCGCTGTAATTTACAAGTTTGCGGTGGGTAGAAATCGCCAAGATTCACACATTTTCAGATCAACAGCTGCCACTATTAGAGAGCAAATCGTGCAGCCTTCTGCACCACTGCAGCAGGCTAGCTGTGGCACCGACAGGTCAGAAACGAGAAGCGGAAGGTGCCACCACAACACAAGGGCGCCAGCAAACTTCAGTAGAGGACAAGAATTTCTCCCTCAGCACCCTTGAAGGAAGCTTGAAGGGCAAAGCATGGAGAGCAGCAGAGCATGTGTATTTCTAATGACACCACTCTCTGGTTAGGCTTCCCTTCCATCCCTGCAGGTTTTTGCTTTTAACCTTGGGGTAGTCATTAAGATGGGAAATATCACATTACATCCAATTTACCTGGCAGTTATGGGGCATACTACAAATTAGGATTGCGTTCTACTGACTGCATGTAGAGGGCAAGGTTCCAGCTTCAAATGAACATATTTTTCCAGACCTAAGACCATCCAAAATACTTAGAGGCCTCTTGTACAAGACACATACTTTTTCTGTGTATGGTACCTTGCAGCAAAAGATCATATAAGAGTTTGCAAAGAGGGCACCCAACCTTATTTAACATGTGAGATGCAGGAAAAGGAGATGACTTTCCTCAAGGTCAGACAGCGAGCTGGAATCAGAGCTCAGTGCCAAATCCTCTGTTCCACCATTAGGTATCAGACAGGCCCATTAGTGTGGAGCTGCAAAGGGACTCTAAGTTACTTACAGTGCAAAGCAAGATGCCGGTCTTGGATTTTAGGAACTCCTGAAAGACCTCTGTTCTTTCCTAGAGGATTAAAACAGAAAATGAAAAAGAGTGATCGTACACTGTATAACCAAACCTAAAGCAAATCAGCTGAGGTAACAAACAACTACGCCTTGTTCACATTAGCATGTACAGCTTCAAAAGCAAAGGAATTGACTTCATGAGTTCCAGTCAGACTTTTCCTGCAAATGGAAAAAATAAAATTAAAAAAATCTATAGCACACAGGTGTGGTCCCAGGTAGGAAGGCACAGCGTCTGGGGCAAGCCTGAATGCATTTGGTCAAATCAAAGCAGTCAACACCTCCACAGTTTGCACAGAAGCGTGGCGTGTGGATGTCAAAAAGCAGTAACTGTTTTTACATGGAGAAGGATCCACAAAAGATGAGGCAGCAGCAACAGAAGCACTGGCACACTTGATGGGCAGCACAGGCTTTTGTGAATGCAAGAAAAAGCTGGACATCTTAACTGCTGTCTGTCCAGTCACACGATGGGCAGGATAAGCCCATTTTGTTGACACAGCGATATAATCACATCACAAGAGATCAGCCTCATCATGTGCCCAATGGGGCATGCAGACAGTCACTGGACTGACTGTGGAATTATTAAGTATCAGGATGCTCAGCTGCACGGTGGCCAAGGTGAACTGTTGTGGGGTAAATTTTCAAAGTAACGGGGCAGGAGAGATGAGGCCTTGGTCAGAAACCCCTGCCCAAGGGGGCAGGACCCCTGGACCCTGCAGACCGCTGCCACAGAGCTCCCAGAGCACCCTCCCATGGTCTTCCCACAAGAAAAGGCCTCGTACTGGTGAGGGCCACCAGTGGGGCTGCTGACACTAGGATGGAGGGTGTTTCTTCCCACGAGTGTCCGGGGCAGGTGCTCTCAAGCCTTGTCTTCATCACTGGTCTGCCCCAGCAGAATTCCTTCAGCCCCCACTTCTAACACGAGCTCAGGCTCCCAGGCAGGGTTGTCCACAGCCGCCAGATCCCAAATTACCCCGTCAGCAGTCTTTGAGCTGTTGAGCTCCAGAACTGCAGGAACCCACCAGTATGGCTCCTCACTTACCTTCAAAAGCCTCGTGGGCTTTCAGTTCCAAAACCTTCCTAAGCAAACTCACTAGTGTAACTAACTACTCTGGGTGTGGTTTTTTTCTTGATAAAAGTAACAGAAACTGATTCTCCAACCCACATCACATCAGGACAATATCTGCTACCACAAAAGGCAACCTCTGAGCACTAGCAACCAAAGGCCTCTGTAGCATTCCACCGTTCCTTGCCAGTACCCCTTATTTACCCACATTCCCTCTCCTTAGCTGCGGGGAAACACTGCGCATGCATACTCCCTTCACCCGATTCCCTTTACTCTTTTCCTTGCCAGAGCTCAGGCTGTCTCTAGCCTCAGAAACACCATACCCATTTCCTTCCTGTCCCTTTTGCGTCCTCCTTCCAAAATATCCTTGTTTCCACATTTCAAGCCTCCCTCCTCAGAGTTGTAGCTCACAGTTAAGTGAATGTCCCGTTATGTTGATGATATAGAAGAAACATTACACACTTGATTCTCAGCTAGAGGTACTGTTCTAGGAAAGAAGGGAAAAACTTAGGCCTTGCCGACACACTGAACCCTCTGCTGACAAAAATTAGAGAAGAGAGCACGCTGT
Source organism: Falco peregrinus (assembly GCF_023634155.1). Classification (NCBI taxonomy): domain Eukaryota; kingdom Metazoa; phylum Chordata; class Aves; order Falconiformes; family Falconidae; genus Falco; species Falco peregrinus. The sequence goes on along the minus strand of NC_073721.1, from coordinate 49,546,078 downwards.
ATCTTGTTGACAATGACAGCAGCCGTGCTCAGCAGTACCATATGGGATCCACAATTTAGCTCCATTAATGCTCTTAATTTGAAGACATCAAGCACTAATTACACACTGGGTACTAAAAAGGCAAAACCCTTCCCCTGGTGCCAGCTACTTAGTGGTGTTCTGTTGGCTTAACAGCTGGTCAGGGTAGAGTTGGGCCAGACCAGGCCTGCTCACTTGCTCAGGCAGGCAGGTTGAGGAAAGGCCAGACTGCAGGGACAGCAAAGCACATGTTTCTGGTCTCTGCAGGATGGGAATGAGTGAGAAAAACAATGGCTCTTCACCTCTTGCTTCATCAGAAGAGCTCTATTCATTTGCCATCTCTGCTGTGCAGCTCAGAGTACAGCGGTAACTCTCTCCATCGCAGAACAAGGGCAGGATCAGGGGCTGAACTTTTGAGGGAGGTCCCTGAGCTATTCAGAGAAATGCTGCAGTGACAGTTCATTCGATACTCTTCTTCTGGCCTCTCAATCCTCTGTAGCAAGCTCCAATCTCATCATCCAGGCCTATCTGGCTAAAACCCAGCCCTATTTTTGCGTAATCGCTGTATATATCGCTATTTATTCCATCCCAGGGAAAAGAGCAGTCTGTCAACACACTGTTCTTCAAAATCAAAGCCAAACTGCTCCATCCTCACCTAATGGGGGCAACTTATTGGGTAGTAACGTTTTGGGGCTCGGATGAGGTTTTCCTTTGGCATTAAAAGCTTGTCTTGACTGCGTGAGAGAGAACGATGGACACATAAATGGTTGAGTGCACCCACTGAGAATACAGAACGGCTGCCTCAGCCTGCTGAAATAACACCTCTTGCCTCTTCAGCTGTGTTTTTCAGATATAGCTACCGAGGTACTTTCCAGAAGTGGGACGATATTCTTATTCTCATTAGCAGATGGAAGAGTGAGGCCCCTAGAGGTGAAATGACTCTCTGTCCTCTCTTCTGCCCTCCTCCCCAAAATAACCACATAATATATCATAGGGAATAACAAAACTGTGTATTCTGACATCTTGAGAATGCTTACTTCCTGTTCCATGTTGCCATGCAGTCGTAGAAACTGTAAGTGCGCAGAGGAGACAGATGAACGTTCAGATTGCTCCAACTTTAGCCCTCCTGAAAGGACCTTTAGAAGGAGCTCATGGTAGAATTCCACTTGTTCACAGCTGGAGAAAAAGATTATCATCTTGTGGTGTTTTTCAAACTGCAAGAAAAAAAGAAAAGTGCACATGATCACCTCCACGGGCCTCACCCAATTCCCTGATCATCATAACATCTAGGTGGCTTCCACTTCTGGAGATATAATTATCCAGGAAAGGATTACGGAGTCGGTTACTAAATGCTGAGCCCACAAAAGAAGTAGGAGTACACACTGCACAGGTATCTCACTGCCAGCATGAAAGACACAATAGTACCTCAGCTCTCTTGCGGCTGTATACCAGATGCACTTCAAAGCCCTAGATCTAATCCATACTATCCTTGGCAGAGTAACAGATAAAGGAGTTGGAAAGGGTGAAGGGCTACTTAGTAATATAAATGCAAGCAGAGACTCACCTTGCATTTCTCAAGGATAAAAGCTGCTAATGTGACAAGCCTCAGTTTGCTGGGAACCATCATGACATACTGCTTGAGCTTCTCTGGAACAGCAAAGTTTTCCTGCTCCATGCAGTTTGATGAACTACTGGCTTGTCTTTCTATTTGTGATGCTGGTTGGAATGCCTTCTGGATTTCATCTGCTATGGAAATGCTGATGGGATCATTCAAACTGATATCGGCCAGTCGTGTCACTCCTAAAGCACAGAAGATGAAAAACACATGAGGTCCGGTGTGGGGTGCTGCTGGGGAGCGTGATGAAATATTCACATAAAAAAAACCCTAATGCAACTCCAGTGAAAAGCCTCAGACAGACAGAACACCTCCACAAACTTCAGGCTTGTCAGGACTTAGCCAGGCTTAGTTGCTGTGGACTCCACCAAAAGCATGACAAGACACTACTTCAGCCAGCTGTGGTATTTTACATTGCATAAACGTCTTGACCAGATGAAAACCAGAACTGCAAAACGCTGTCTGCGTGTGGGGAAAACACCCCAGATCTTCTACCAAGAGTGCAGGACTCATGAGACCTGGCTCAATTCCTGCCTTAGCAACTGACTTCTTGTCTGATACTGAGCAAGTCACAGCTGTCTTGTCCTGTCGTTAGCTTTTTGCTTTAATTCTGTATTTGTAAAGCAAACAAACAAATCAGTGCTTCCCAGGTTCATGACGACTTTGCTCTGGAATTTGAGAGACGGATGTAAGGACCATGTAAGCATATACCCTGACAGAAACTGCAGTAACAAAGGACAAGTGTCATAAGCCCAAAGAAATCAATAGGCATTATTCTGTTTCTGCAGAGGGCTTCAGACTGAGCTGTACTATAATCAGACTCAACCAACTATTTTGCAGTTGCCTGTGCATTATTCAGCTAAAAAAAGACACTATCTGTCTGTAACCTACCTTCTGTGAGGGTGGCTGAGAGCAGGACATTCTGACGTGTGTCTCTCCCAGCATTTAAAGCATTGAGTATCACAGCTACATCCTTCTCAAAGCCCAGGTCCAGGATCCTACAAAACCAGCAGAGGTGATGAAAGATGCTGCAGGAAGGAATGATGAGGAAATCTTAATACAGAGCCAATTAGGAACAGGGGAAGGGCTAGCACCGATCAGATCTTTGGTCCATCTAGCTTCATGTTTCATCTTCAACTTTTGCCAGGGTCAGATGTGTCAGAGAACACTGAGAGAATCTCTGAAATGAATAACTGTACAATAAACTGTCCAAAGCAAACATTTCTTCCTAATTCCAGGCATCTGGTGCTTGGCTGAGGCCACCAAGCATAAATGGTTTGAGACTGCATGTGTGCTCTCTCATTTTGTTAAAAATATTTAGTGAATTACGTTGCAGAGGGTATCATAATTATTTTCCATATCTGAACATTTGGAAGTTTACCTGTCTGCTTCATCAATAATCAGCCACTGAGTGCGTCGGAAATGAATACATTCTGTGGACTTGATGTGATCAACCAGGCGACCAGGAGTTGAAATGAGGATATTTATCCCTTTACGTAATCTATTTAGATTAAAACAAAAAAACACACAAAAAAAGGAAAGTGAAAAAAGAAAAAAAAAAACCAAAAAAGAAAAGAAAACAAAACATACAGGTTAGCAGTAACTCTGGAATAGAACCCAGAGATAGGAACTGGAAACTACAGAAAAAAATAGTCATGTCCACGTAAAATTAGCAGAGGCAGTACTTTCTCACTGATTAAAACTGAAATTTCTTGCACAGCTAAATTTTATCCTTGATCATCACTGACACTCAGAGGCATACTCAGTGATAAGGATGGGTGGAAAAAATATCAATAATTAAAAATAATAAATAAATCTACACACCGAAGCTAGGTCTTCTTTTCTAATTGAGTACTTTTTTTAGTCAAGAGTAAACTTCTTGTGTATGTCTGCATATAGAGAAACGAAAATTCCATTTTGGATTACCAGCTTACAATTCAATTCTTGAAAAGGGAAAAGAAAGAGATTTTTAACACCAGGAAATCTCTTTTCCAGAAAGCAATTTCCCCCATAACAAATACTGTAGACTGCACTCGGCAGTAAGCAAATACAGGTGTTTGTCAGAAAAGGCAAAAAAAAATACTGACACAAGAGATCATCTTCTCAGAAGGCTCATCAACATTTTAGAAATAGATCCAACTGGGGGAAGTGAATACTTCCTGCTGACCCAGTCACTGTGTCTGGGTAAGATCCAGGGGGATCACAGCTTGATCCCAACTCACAATCCTCTCTCCCAGTAAGAAAAGCACTCTAAAGAAGAGTAACAGATAAAAACGCTATAGAGCAGAAGAACCCAAAACACAATTTAGGAAGTTGGCTTCCTACCTGGCTTTTTCAGATTTTCTCTTTTCTCCCCCCATTAGCACTCCAGGCACAATCCAGGCAAATGGCTACAGAAAGGAAAACAAAGACCAATATAGATTCTTCCTAATAAAAAGAGAGAGCCTAATCCAAAAATAATGTTTCCTGGCAAAAAGAGAAAAGAGTGGAGCTGACAGCAGCGTGCATCTGATTTGATCTCTCAGATACAGTCTACATGCACTCTCTCACCCACAGCTACATATCAATGGCACCTTTAGTTCTAGCCAAGTAACTTGCTTCCCACATCGTCTACAAGACACAATGCAATCATTTTTGCACCACTTCCAATCACCGAGTAGTATTTCTTTTCCTTCTCCCCATGGAGCCTAAATGTTCAAAGACAAGCTACAATGCTATTTCTTTATCTTGCCTTTAAGCAGTATCTTCCTGTGGCCAAGGAAAATTTAAGAAAAACACAGGACCTATGAAGTTTATATATATGTAGACAGACCTACGTGCAGGCAGTCACCATGTCTGTGAACATTAAATGTCAGCCTCATTGATATTGGCAGGAGCTTATGCCGCTTACTTCAATGAGGTCCGATCCTTCATTGAATCCAATATTGCTCAATATTTACAGGGGAGATAATCAAAGCATGGTAGTGCCACTGCCTCACTCAAGAGGAAACGCAGGACAGAAGCAGAGCACAGCTTGTGGGGATTGCACAAATGTGTGACTGGTAAATAGGCTTAAGTTTCCATGGGTCACTGCTTGCCAGAAACGCTCCAACAACATAGTTTCTACAAAAAGACTTTCTTTTTAAGGTTGAAAATAAGGAAGATGCCTAAGCAAGATCCAGGCAATACAACCTAAAAGTTGGCATTGGAGTAATTGTGTCAGGAGCAGCTCAACTTGCCTTTTTCTCTCTCCGTAATTACACAATCACATTACACCCTCCAGCTGTCCAGCCCTTCCAAGGTCCAGTCCGACCACGATCTAAATCTCCTATTTTGGGTCACTATGACAGTTTACACTAGACTTGACGGTTACTACGCATTATATGTAACAAAGAAAAATTAAAGGGGGTCAAGTCCAGACTTCATCCTTTGAAGTCTACTTGTAATAACTTCTAATTACTATGGAAGACAACTGAAGCACTTGAAACCTCAGCATGACACAACAAAATCTTACTGGGCAATTGCAGCACTTAAAGACTTGGAAAGTGCCTTATTATTTCAAGGAAAAAAACAGAAAAGGGAGCGGGAATATGGATCACAAACAATTCAGATACCTTCTAGCCCATCTAGTAAGATGCTCTGCTTCAATTAAAAGGAAAGCACCATCATTTAATGATTTTCAAAGCCTTCGAGTTTCTCCAGCCATTCCATTGCCAAAGCGGTTCACTAAGTTCTGCTCTCCATCTGAAACCCATCTGTCTAGTATTAGCTTCAGTAAAAGGGTACTTGTCATGTGAGAGTTTCCATTCATAACTCAGACTGAAACAACTGCAGGTACTTCTAAACACAAAACGCTGTGAAAATCAACTACGCGTGTTTATGAAAACATGCAACTAGGGTGCCATAATTAATCATTTAATTGTTCACGTAATAGTTTAAAACATGCCACAGGGAAATCACACACTTAAAGGCCAACAGATTTATCTTTAAGGACCACACATCTTGCCAGATGCTGGATTTCTTTAAACATCCAGTTGAATTCACAGGAATTGAAGTCGCTTAGCATCTTACAGCAAGAGGCTCAAAGAATAAGAAGAACACAAAGCACCGAATTCTTACCTTAAGTAGTTTCTGCATTATATCAAAACTTTGGAGTGCAAGCTATGGAAATCAACAAAAGAAAGTGAGCTCTGAAACAGTCCCTGGACTATAAAGATGGACTACAAGCCCCTTTGGCTCAAAAATCTGTAAGCTAATCCAGTTACGTATATCATCAGAGTTCTAAATATGTCCTTAATTTTTCTTCTAGAAGCTGCTTATTATTTTATTCTCTTGCATAATCCTTCTTTTATTACATTTGGACCTGTTCAAAAACCTCTCTATTGGTTCAGCTCCACAAGCCAGCTCTCAGGACAACAGAGACTTCTGCTGGCTTCTGTGAATGCCCCAGGGAGAAAACAAGCTAAAGGCACAGAAGATTTAGCTCTGCTGGAAAAGTAAAAAGGAAAATGGCGTAATTTCTGGAAGAAAACCACTATGAAAAGGGAATGCAGTTCAGAGGTTAGTTATCTTCTGGCAGTCAGGGCAGACCACATTATTCCCTCACTTGACCCGCAGAGTGACCATACCACTGGACCTTTACACCTCTTGGTTTCCCAGTCAGAACAGAAGTGGTACGCACCACGCTTCCAAACCTAAATGCCCCGTCAGTGGGAAGCATTTAGCTCCTGGGTTTCACGTGTTGCCGACAGCCATTTCTGCTGTGGCAAGACTGAGAAGGCAAATGGGGCCACCCCAACTCACTCACAGGAGTCTGTGAGCAGGCCTTAGTTATGGGAGTAAAGTGTTTTAAATGCTCAGACTACATGTGCTATATACTACTACTTGCCAAGCTCTCAAGAAAGGTCGTTGCTTTCAATACAAAGTAAAAGTAATACCAACTGTAATTACAAATTATCTTCGTAAGTAGTCTCAATGGAAGCCCTTTAAACATGCTCACAAGCATGTTTCCTACGTGCTTAGTATTCATACAGCATCCTAGAGAGGCAGTAAGTTTGCTGCTGTAAAAATGTTAATAGCTTCAGAGCTTTCTCCTTTCACGGAACCAAGCTGAGATATTGCACTGCAGGTTGCATAAAATATTGTGCCCCAAACTAGATACCTGCAATCAATTCTCCCCATGGAAGTTATTATCATTTGACATACAAAAAAACCCACCCAACCCAGTTGATAAATCTCCTCTGAAATCACCTTTGCAATTGCAAATAATACAAATCAAATAGAAGAGTTCAGCGGAGAAACCAGCTCTTGGAAGCCTCATCTTCAGCATTCACTTATGAATTTGAAAAAAGGCCTTTAAAAATGAAATGGTTGTATAAACCTACACATTTACAAAGCTATTTCATTGGTTTTACTTACTTCTCTGTGTGAGCTAGGCAAGCTTCTCCCACCCATGCACTGAGCTAGGGTTTCTCCAGTCTTCACAATTATTTCCAACTGCATGAGGAAAATTTAAGAGATTCCTTCCTCCTTACTTTGGTATGGTGCTGAACAGGAACAACAACTCACCTCCAGAGAGCAAATGCCTTTTCTGTGAGGGCAGGATCTCAGCAAAAGGACAATGTTTCCTAAGACAGTCCCTGGTGGACCTACACCTACACACTAAAGATCAGTGTTCAAACACTCAGATTCAGACAGAATCAAAAGAAAAAAGGTCACCTACCTCTCTTGTTGGGACTAATATGAGTGCGTAAGGCCCATCACTGCGCTGCAAACAAAGAAGACGAGGTCCACTAAGAAGAACGTAGCAGTGATAATCAGAGCACTTTCCACATCTAACTGCTATTAGCCAACAAAGCGAATTCTGAATTTAGTACAAGTATGTACACAGTTTGGGGTACTCACCCCATAGCTTTTAAAAAAAATCAACAGTCTTTCAAATACCAATAGCACACTGCCTTCTCTTTCCTGCTTGGAAACCTGCTCAGAGTCATACCCAACGTTTTATTCCATATGTGTATTGTTTCACTCTTGTATTTCCAAGATGCAGAAATATTCTCATGTTTGATACACAGCAACAATCTGTAGGTAGTAGCTGCAGAAAGTAACAACCCAGGATAGGCTGGAAACATTTCAACCCATATGGAAAGTCAGGATGACCTCTTTCCATAAAATGCACAAGAGATGACAGAACTGCAGCTGCATTTTCTGGTCAACCAGATGATGCAAATTGGGAGCAACCATCAAATCTCACTCCATGTCAAAGATTAGAAACTTATTACTCCTAAAGACATGGCAGTAACCTTTGTTTTCAGTTCTCCCAGACCATTGCCTCTTTGGCACTCCACCTTCTCCAAACTTGACAATTTAGCCTATTTACAATTCAGCCTACTGCATGAAGTAATGGGGAATGTGTAATTTGTTCTTCTGTCACCTGTATCTCAAGGTACAGGAGAATCACATAAGCCACATGCACAAATAAAAGGGGAAGAGCCTGCTTGATCTTTGTATCAAGAAGAGACACTGATGACTACAAGATTAAAGCTGTATTTTATTTTTATTAATCTTAATATCAAAGGCAAATATATTTAATTCTGTTGCACCTACCTTTATTTTGGATTCCATTCCTTGCAAAGACTGCACAAGTGGAATCCCATAGGCAAGAGTTTTACCTTTTTAAAAGGGAGAAAATGAGAAGACTCTCCATCAAAAAAAAACCCGTGGCAGTTATGGCACTCCAGCAAATTAAAGAACCATTCATTCCACCATTCCTAAACAGAGGTCAAAGTCTGGAAAAGTTTTAATTAAGCAGAAAGTGTCCAGAACTGAAGACTGACGGGCAATTCAGCAAAGGGTTAAATTAAACAAAAGACAGGTGGTGATATCCCACTAAGACCTATCTAAATAAATATCCCCACCCACCCAAGAAAACTAGACATCCAGACATAGTTTGCTGTAGAGCAAGCATGTCAATTTGTGTGGTAAGAGCTTGTGCTGCTGAGCTCTGCTGGCCTCCTGGCTCTGCAGCCCCAGCACGAGCTTGGAATAGGCCCCCACACAACGGCTGACAGCTGCACATCAATGTTCAGTCCCCCCGCTGCGCTACTACTGAAGTTTGCACAGCATCTGTGTCACAGCAGTCCCACGCCAGGCACCCCAGCCCGTCATTTTTATGAGCTGTACTGGGAATGTGAGGTTTTGATTCTGTATTTGGGATCCGGGTTAATACGCCCTAGGGAAGGAGACTGGCATTTAAATACTGACCTGAACCAGTCTGAGATCTCACTAGAGCATCTTTGCCTTGCAGGAGCACAGGAATTGTTTGCTTCTGAACACTGCGTAACAAACGGAACGGGTTAGGAAATACAAATGCAACACAGGACAGAATCCTAAAGTTTGAACATACAGTGACTGTTTCAAAGCTGTTTACCCCAAATTCCATGCATTCATCTCTGCTGTGAAGCTACATCAGAGGAGATGATTTCTAAGGAAAGCCACTAGATAGGCATCAGATGTGATAAACTGAAAAAATTTTATGTTTTATGATTCAAGTCTCAAATTAGAACACAGGACTCCAAGGTTCCGTCTTCAGCTGTGACAACTGACTTTGCTGTGTAACTTACAAGTTACTTCTCATCCCAAATTTTGAAAGCAACCGACCCTGTGGCAAATGCAACAGCTTAACAGGTACTGTGGTCTTCACAAACCAATTACATATAATGAAACAATCACAGATCATTGGCTTTAAGGGGTAGCAAAGTGCATGGGTTTTATGTCAATTTGCTTACCTGGTCATGCTACTTATCTTTAGGACTGTGTTTATTGTGGAGATCTAGAGAGATAATAAAGAGCAGTAAATAGGTTTCATTGTCAAACTGTTCCTTTTGTAACTTCTTGTAGTGCAAGACGGAGCAAACACCAGAAGACTGATGCTTGTTCTCTGCATTACTGGTTCAGAACAACAGGATATAAAAGTTCCCATGTTCTCAAAACACTTCTTAGTTAATTAGAATTACACCATTGTGGTACATCACAAAATATCAGACTTGTTCAAATACTACACTCCTGAATAGTTTTCTGTGGTTCTTTGGTATTACAGCTGCAAACAGTGAAGGGTGCTGAGTCAGTGCGTTTAGGGATGGGTCAGGCCACCAGCCAGCGCACTGAGCTAAGAGACTGCAGTAAAATCAGGCAGAGTACTGGCAAGCCTGTCCAAGCCATCATGAATAAAGCTGCATCTCTCAGCTCTCTAACCTGCTCCCCACCCAAAAATGCATGTTTCAAAGCGCACAGCCTTCCAGCCACTCACCAGATGCGGATGGAGGTCCAACTGGCTAAAAGAATCCTTAGTGAAAACATTTTCTTGCACTTGCCGCACTGCTTTTCTGAGTTAGGGGAAACAAACCACACCAAAACAAAGCACACAGTGAGTTTAAAATTATACGACAGTATTCTATGTAAACAGCAATGAAACTAGGTGTACCCAGCAACTGCTTTGCCCAAGCAAGGGCAAGAATTCAAGACACTGAATTTCAAGGCATTGAAAGGGGTTTTTTTTCCTCCCATTTGTCTAAATTACCTGTGAACTTCTGGGATCTCAGGGTTGTTTTTGAACAGGCTGGACGTCTTAATGGAAGGTTTGCTTTTCTGGCTTTTATTTCGCTTGTCAGTCAACTGCTTCTTAGGAAGAGATTTCTGTGAGGAACTTTCCTTCTCCCTGATGTCAGCTTCTACAGGACATTTCTGGAAGGCGCTTACTGATGGCTTACATTTCCGTTTCAAAGGTGGGTTTCCATGCGGTGACTGGAGCTTTCTTTTCAGAGTGGTAGACTGCTTTAACATTAACAAACCAGACAGAAAGAATTAATTAACGACTGAGAATTAACAACATGATATCACGTTCAGCACAAACAGCAGCCCACAGATAGAGCCCTTATTTTTGGAATCCCCTACCCCATGACTGAAGAAACTAAGTTTGAATTTTTGCAGCTATGTAGTTGCTGCTCTTAACAGATTCACCACTGCACCTGAGACCTCTGAACTACAAAGGGAAATCTGAAGTCACATCTAGTGCTCATCTCTAAAGGCTTTCATCTAGCTTCTCCAGTAACTGAGCAGAACATACTTTAAAAACCTATCTCAAAAGCTCTGCAAATCTCCCGATTACATTAAAGCCATCCCCGTAGGCTTCTTTCTTCTGTGGGCTGGAGGGGTGGCCCGTACTTCACTCCAATTTAGGCTTCTGCCAACTTGCAGCATTTCTGAGCTCTTTATTTCGTCTTCTGCAGCAATCAGTTTACTTTACTGATATCCCAGTCATCTTAAGCTAAACTTTTGCTCTTCCCATATCCCTCCAGGGACAGTGAAAAAGAAAACTAACTTTCTTTGGTCCCCAAAGCTCTTCAGTGTCCCCCAGCCTTTTTTCAATGAAATTGTTTTTCCAGACCCAACTGCAAAACTCCTAAAACATGTGAAATGCCAGCACAACCCTGCCCCGTTTTTGTCCTCTCTCTCTTCTGCGCTCCTACTTGCACACTCTGATTTTCTGTGCCCTCCTGAGAACCACACCGCTTCCAAGCTCTGTAGCTTTTTTCACTTGTTTCTGTGCATTTCTGGAAATCAATTCACTATCGGAAAAATGACAGTGGTCATTTTGAAACCAGGTCATAATATAACCAGGGTAAATCCTGGCAAACGCTTACCTCTCACATACTTTTGCACAATATTTTATGAACTATTTACAAATCAAGAATAACCAAAACAACCCTAAATCCCTGCAGCAATAATTTTATGACTACAAATGTTTAGTTAACTTACTCTTGTTCTCCTTTCCTCAAACACGGGAAAGTAAAGCTGTCGTCCCTGGGATTCACAGCATCCCTCTGAGTAGCAGCTCTCCCCACACGACCCCCCCACCCCACCCCCATTTCCAGCCTCCCCTAGAGGCAGCCCCCTCCCTCGGAAGGCACAGGGGGGGCGCAGGGCCCCCCTCAGCACACAGAAGCGCAGCCCAGCCCAGCTCCCACCCCGCCCCCAGCTCGCTCCTCACAGCCATCACCGCGGGGGCGCAGGCCTCTACGCAGGTACCGGGCCCATCTCGGGGGGAGCCGAACCAAAGTCTCCATTTAATAACTTTTCGCAGGCTGGCTCCCCCCGCGCCGCTGAGCACGGACCCCCCGGGCCAGGCCCCGGCCCGTGCCCCCCCCCCCAGGCCCCGGCCCCGGCCCGTCTCGCCCCCCCCCCGCCCCAGGCCCCGGCCCGTGCCTCCCCCCCCAGGCCCCGGCCCGTGTCCCCCCCCGAGGCCCAGAGCCGCGGTCCCGGCCCGAGGCGGCTCCCCGGCTCCCGGCAGAGGGCCGGCCGTGAGGGCTGGGCTGACCCGGCCCGGCCCGCACCTACCCGGCTGGCGGCAGCGGGCCCGCGTCCCCGCGGCGCCGAGCGCAGGTTGAGCAGCAGCGGCCCGGCCGCCGCCATGGCCCCCCCGCCGCCTCCCGCAGGGCCCCGGGGCCGCCCCTCGGGCCGGGCCCAGCCCGTGAGGGCGGAAGGGAGGCGGAGGGGCCCCCTCGCACGAGCACGGCTGTTGGCCCGGGGCCCCCGCTGCAGGGACCCGGCGAGGGGGGGTCCCGACCCTTCCGGCCGCGGCGCCGGGCCCGCGGGGCGGCGCAGGCAGCGGCGGGGCAGCCCCGCCGGGGCGGCCGGGGGCTTCGGCGCGGCGGCGGCGCATGCGCGGGGCGGCCCGAGCGGCCCGAGCGGCGGCGGCAAGATGGCGGCGGCGGAGCGCGGGGGCAGCCCCTCACTGGCGGCGGGGGAGGAGGAGCCGCCGCTGGGGCTCGACTCGCTGGTGGAGGAGGCGGCGGCGGCGGCGCCCAGCGCCGGGTTCCGGCTGACGGCGGTGCGGCGGGAGCCGGCGGTGCGGCTGCAGCACGGCGTCAGCGGGCTGGAGCCGCTGGCCTGGTCGGAGGACCACCGGGTGTCGGTGAGCACGGCCCGCAGCATCGCCGTGCTGGAGCAGCTCAGCGACGTGCACAGCGGCGGGCAGGAGATGGTCATCCACCGCACGGCCGTGCCCGCCCCCGCCGCCGCATGCCTCCTCAAGGTGAGCGGCCCGGTACGGCCCGGCCCCCCGCGGCGGCAGGGACCGGCAGGCCCCGGTGCCCCCGATCCGCGCCCCCGGGCGGTGGGACAGCTGCGGGCCCCCCCGCGCACAGCCGACCGCAGCGCGGGCAGCACTTGCTGCCTCGGTGGGTCTGGAAGTGAAATGCCCAGCGGCAGCCCCGGAGTGCCGGGGTGGGACGTATCCCGGCACCCAGCGGATTTCAGGGATCCTGAAGCATACCGGGTTTCCTAAGGATCGCTCGGGATCCAGTACTCCGAGGACAAAGATTCCAAAGTAGAAATCTTTCCTGGTTTGCTCCCTAAGCAGAAAGATTTTTGCAGCAGGGGCTGCTTTGGGCTTCAGGGGTGCAGCTGACATTTTAACGCTGCATAGCACGGAGGGGCAACAGGTCTGGGTGAACATCTCATTAAATAATAATTCTGTTGTTGCAGATCTGAATTTTTTCCCCCCAGACCATGCTGAGAATATGGAATAACTTGAGCTGCAACAGAGTGCTTCGCAGTTTGAGTGTTATGCCATGTACACGCTTGGAACAGACACATGAAAACAGGCTCGCTGATTCAGCAGACAAAAGATTCAATAGCTGACAGTCAAAACTATCCAGATTCAAGCCAACAGTGAAGCTCAAGTCTTTAAGAGCGATGTTAATTAACCATTGGATAGTGTGATACAGGTGCTGATAGGGGATGCTCTGTTTCAAATGGGAGTTAATTCCAGGGAAGTCAATTCCAGGGAAGTCTTCCTAAAACAAAGTTCTACAATTGCTTTAAAAGTTCTTTTTGTTATCTTTTAGGTTGGTCCAAAAAAGGAGGTAGCCGAATGTAAGGAGAAGTTTGCAAGTTCAGTGGATCCGACGGTTAGCCAAACTTTTATGCTGGATCGAGTATTCAATCCCGAGGGGAAGTCGCTGCCGCCTATGCGAGGATTCAAGTATTCCAGCTGGTCACCGCTGGGCTGCGACGCAAATGGAAGGTGCCTGCTTGCCGCTTTAACCATGGACAATCGACTGACCATCCACGCAAACCTCAACAGGCTGCAGTGGGTGCAGCTGGTGGACCTGACAGAAATCTATGGGGAGCGTCTGTGCGAAGCCAGTTACAAACTTTCTAAGGCTGACACTCCCAGGGGAGAACTAGGAGACTTCTCGGAATTTCAGCGGCGGCACAGCATGCAGACTCCAGTGCGCATGGAGTGGTCAGGCATTTGCACCACTCAGCAGGTTAAACACAACAATGAATGCCGGGATGTCGGTAGCGTGCTCTTAGCAGTACTCTTTGAAAACGGTAACATTGCCATTTGGCAGTTCCAGCTTCCATTTCTGGGTAAGGAATCAATTACTTCTTGCAATACCATAGAGTCTGGAATAAATTCCCCAAGCGTGTTGTCTTGGTGGGAATATGAACATAACAACCGAAAGATGAGCGGACTTATTGTAGGGAGCGCTTTTGGACCGGTTAAGATCCTTCCTGTCAATCTAAAAGCAGTCAAAGGCTACTTTACACTGAGACAACCCGTAGTCTTATGGCAAGAAATGGACCAGTTACCCGTGCATAGTATCAAATGTATTCCTCTTTACCACCCCTACCAGAAATGTAGTTGCAGCTTGGTGGTGGCTGCAAGAGGAGCTTACGTGTTTTGGTGTCTCCTGTTGATATCCAAAGCTGGTCTGAATGTCCATAATTCCCACGTGACAGGGCTTCATGCGTTGCCGATTGTGTCTATGACTGCGGATAAACAGAACGGCACAGTGTATACGTGCTCCAGTGACGGGAAGGTAAGGCAGCTGATTCCAATATTCACAGACGTTGCTTTAAAGTTTGAGCACCAGCTGATTAAGCTCTCGGAAGTGTTTGGCTCTGTCAGGACTCACGGAATAGCCGTTAGCCCGTGCGGTGCGTACTTGGCAGTTATCACGACAGAGGGCATGACTAACGGTTTGCACCCAGTTAACAAAAACTACCAAGTGCAGTTTGTAACCCTTAAGACTTTTGAGGAGGCAGCTGCGCAGCTCTTGGAATCTTCTGTTCAGAACCTTTTCCGGCAAGTGGACTTGACCGATCTTGTACGCTGGAAAATTTTGAAGGATAAACATATTCCTCAATTCTTACAGGAAGCGCTGGATAAAAAGATTGAGAGCTGTGGTTCTACTTACTTCTGGCGGTTTAAGCTATTTCTCCTAAGGATTTTGTACCAGTCGATGCAGAAAGCTCCCTCAGAGGTCATGTGGAGGCCTTCACACGAGGATGCAAAAATCTTGATATCGGATTCCCCTGGGATGGGCAGCACTGAAGATGATCAAGAGGAAGGAACTTCTAAACAAGCCAGCAAGCAGAGCCTATGTGACACGGGCAAAGGTATGGACATAGATGACACTGCAGATGATTCTCTTCCTCAGTCAAGTGACATAGGAGGCCGTGAGCCAATGGAAGAAAAGCTCCTTGAGATACAGGCTCAAATTGAGGCAGTAGAAATGCATTTGACACGAGAACACATGAAACGGGTGTTGGGAGAAGTTTATCTACACACATGGATTACAGAAAACACCAGTATTCCCACCAGAGGAGTCTGTGACTTCTTAATGTCCGATGATGGCTATGATGACAGAACAGCACGCGTAAGTGCACCTCTATGCTCCGGGGGTTTGGTGTTACAAGTTTCTTCTTTCTCTCCCCTCTGTATCCTTAAATGAAAATACAACTTTGGGGTGGGAAAGAGAACCGCGATCATGTCATCCTTGCCAGTCAGCTTCTGTAGAGCATACAGCTTAAGGTGTCCTTCCTTGAAATGACGGAGTAGGAGGGAACATAAATACAGATCTTGAAATCTGGATCAGGGACAATAAAGAATGAGCATGCCTGAGTTTCTGCAGAAAAAGGGAGAGGACTGTGGCCATTCCGCTGCTGTTGGTCGGTTTAGAACATGTACTGATGGAGAGGGATGTTTGTTTAAATGGCTAAGCTCATTTAATCTCTCATCTCTCCCAAACTAAACTTAGGAGGTATTTCTTCTAGTCAGTTGTGTCTGCAGTTCTAATTTTAAGACTTGCAGTATCACTTCTTGAAGTATTTATAATTGAAAGTACTGGGACTGTTCAGGTGGTAGCTCAGGTCTTGTCATTACTCCGTGCACCTTCAGTGGACAGATCAGTTCCAGAGGTTTGGAAGGGGGTGGTGGTCAGGAGTTAAATCCAGTGATTCAGACCTTCATGCAGGGCTTCCAATTAACCAAGCTGACTGAACGTCTTTGTTATGACATACATGGCCTGAACCTTCAGGCATCCTTGCATTTATTCAACTACAATAAATAACCATAATTGAATGCTTGGCCATGATAGGACTCTTCCCACGCTTGCAATACTCCCTACCAAAACAAAAGCATAACTGCAAGGACAGTATCCTGACTACTGCAACGTGTAGAGTAAGCATTTGTGGCAGGACATAAGGGATCAGTGAACCTTGCGCTGGGCAGTGAAGTTTTCGGGATATAGATGTCAGACAAAGGAAGCTTCAGCGGGAACACTACCATCAGCCTCTCCGCTCCTAAGGCGTGATGACAAGAATGTTTCAGACTGTATCTCTTTGTATGAGCAGAGGACAGGTCTTTTCAGTACCTAAGTCCTTAAATCACTTGAACTCTAAAAATCAACCTTTACGTTGCATCCAGAAAGACAGAGGAAGGAAGCACACTTCCATTACTGATGTCGTGTGGCCTCTCTGCTGGTCTTGGAAGCAAGCAGGCCACACGGTGTGGCCATCAGTAGTTCACTAGGAAAGTATTCTGGCAGAACTGTGTTTTTCTAGCATCCAGTTACTATGAATTGAAGGTTGGAGAAGTTGCTTTTTGTATCTTTTAAACAAGATTCTTCTTTTTATAGCTATTAAAAGCTGGCTTCCAAATTCTGGTTTACCTCTTCAGTTTGCTGTCACATTTTAAAGGTCCTTGGGATGTGTTTTATATCTATTGGAATGTCAAAGACAAATTTGATCACATCAGTGTTCTACTATAAGCATTATGTTTGCTCTAAGATGACTGCTGAAGAACACATCCAGGTAATTCGGAACAGGAGATCGTTTTTTAGCACATGCATTGTGAGAGGCATGAGAAAAAGCATTGCTGTAATGGTCAGTGGCATCCTCTAAAGTGGTGTGATACCAATTTCTTCAGTGCTTTTACAATTTGCCAGTAGCTTACCATAACACTATTGCTCATAAGTTCTGTATCCCTTTACTGCGGGACAGAAATCTTTAGGAGGTAACAATAAAATGATAATAAATTAATAACTATCAAGGTATTTATTTCTTACACTTTTATTTCTTGGAATTCGGTGAGCATAGATCTTTGCACCCTGTATCATATTCTGAAATCTCAGTATCCCAAGAATGTTTCCACCTTTCAGTAGGCAGCTGCCTTGCTGTGCACAATGCTGACTGCTGTGTATTCCCAGGTGCTGATTGGGCATATCTTAAAGAAAATGAACAAACAGACTTTTCCAGAGCACTGCAGCTTGTGTAAAGAGATCCTGCCGTTCACCGATCGCAAACAGGCGGTCTGCTCCAACGGACATATTTGGCTCAGGTAATTGGGTCTTAAAGAGTTTTTGCTGCCCTTTGGGTAATTTAACCATACTTAAATAGCTAACTTAAAACACTTCCTAGTGTTGGAGTAAAAAGTCACGAAGCATGTTTTATCCATGCTGCAGTTAATTGCGATTTTTGCTGGCAGTTAACTTGTAGACATTGTAGACTGGATTTGGTTCTCCTGCCAGTACACTGTTTTTTACATAATAATTTTATCAAAAAATCAAATATAAACAGATATATCAAAATTTAAGATTTTGATCATTTTACCTTTTTTCCTTCAAGTAGGGGGAGGACGGGGGCAGGGAGAAAGTAGGTGAGGGGAAATAAAGCACAAGTCATCCTTTGGAACAGCACAGGAAGGAGGGTTTGTTTTAGCTACCAAAGCATTTGAAAACAAAGTAATTTAACAAAAGGTTATTGGAAACAGCCACACTGAGAAATCAGACAAGATCTGGAACATCTAGAAAAGGAAATCTTCCAACATCAATGTGCTGAGTACATGGTGATTGTCCCTGCAGACTTGGCCAGTCAGTAGTCTGCCACAAAGAAAAACCTTTGCCTAACAGGTACTACATGCTAGCTTGGCTAAAGAGTCATTGCCTTAAAGACACTGTGGGTCTTCCCCTGTGCAGTGACTCTCAAGCTTTTCACCTCTTCTACTATATGCTAAAATTTTTTGGCCAACGCTGAAACTTTTTTTCAATGGTATTATTGATTTTTGGCCTTTTTCTTTTTTGTGACCATATGTAATAGGGTACGCTAGCGCAGTTTCATTTACCTGAATTAATAAATTATTAATTTTCATGTTTAATGTGGTTCATTACTGCCCTTACTCTCAGAAAGCAAGGTCTGTTGGGAACAGAACCCAGCCTCCAGTCAGGGCCTAACAGCAGGTCGCAAAACAAAACAATAAAACCCCAAGCCTCTTGATAAAACTATTTGTCCTTTCACAGGTGCTTTCTAACGTACCAGTCCTGCCAGAGTTTGGTATACAGGAGGTGTTTGCTTCATGACAGCATTGCACGGCATCCAACCCCAGAAGGTAAACTGTTCCCATGGCCAAAAAGGGCAGGATTATGTATTCTTAAGTTTTATCTGCAAAATGACTTGAATTAGTTTCACAGACCTTTCTCTTTGAGGCAGTTATCATGTGAAGTACCGGTACCCTGTGCTTCACGGAGTCCTGTTGTTGTCCATGCATTAGTGGCATACGTTAACTACAAAATAGTGACTGCAGAAGTTCATTTATAAATACTGCGTTTTTATAAATACTGCATTTTTAATGGGAGCTGGCAAAACACATAATCTGTGCTGGAGTGCTACAACGGTTCGTTTATATTCTGGTTGAATCTGTTAGCATCCAGATCTGCAGGAGCTGAAGGTCTTTGACATTCCATTTCGGTGCAGGCCGTATTGATCCAGCACAGGTTAAGAAACAGTTGGCACCTTGCTGGCTTCGGCCCCAGACCTGCCGTGAGTACGTCGTTCAGAGGCAATAATGGCAGGCGGCAGGGGCCAGTCAACCTTTTGGCTTTGCATTTTCAGAATGTGAGGAAGGACAAGCTGTGCAAGAAAATTTTTTCTTCCCAACCAGTACACTTTAAAAAACCCATGGTGTACTCTCTAACAGTTTGCCTTAAAGTGTAGGTGATACTTTTCCTCTCCCTATAGTATGTGGGTATTCCAGTCAGCACTAAGGATCAACTACACAGCTTAAACCTCTGTAGAGAGAGGCTGTAAACTTAATTTCCTTATATTGGAGAGGGACAAAGAAATGGGAACAAAGAACTCCCATTATGCAGAAGATCTAATTTCAGTTAAGAAAATGAGAACACTACATTTTAGCATGGTGATGATATCTGAACAGCTACATAGGAAAAAAGAAATAAAATGAGTATGTAATGATATAGCATGCACTGTTTCACCTTAATTATGTCTCCTACTGAAGTGGAAGTTAAACTGGCATTACTTGAAAGTTCAAGGCAGGAATGGAGTTGGATTCCTCTGAATTCTTAGTTAATGCTGCATGGTGAACATATACAAACAGTCTCGGGGTTTGACCATCTCGGGCATCATTCCTGTGTTCATCTCTGCCCCCAGCTTTAAACAACTTGTTTTCTTACTTACAGATCCTGAATGGATCAAGAGGTTATTGCAAGGACCTTGCACGTTCTGTGATTCTCCTGTGTTCTAGAGAACAGCTATGTAAAGGTTGAAAGTATTTTCTCTACTGCATAAGCTCCCTTCAGTCTCAAAGGACACAGAGCACAGGAATACAGACTTTACTGGAGGGGGAAGACATCGTCCACGGCCCTGTAAATAGAACACCGGCGGTTCTAGAAACTTCTTAAGGCCAGAGCCCGTTCCATGCTCCAGAAACAGGAGTACATCTGCAAGAGCGAGTTTATAAAGCAGTATGGAAATGCACCCCGTTGAAGCATGAACAGCTGGACACGCTTCCTTGTACTGAAAAGGAACTGAAGTCTTAAGCACGCGGTGTGAGCTGTCCTTTCTGCCTGACAGCTGTGTGATTTCCCAAAAGCGGGCATGGGAACAGCGGAGCTGCCTCTTGAATGGTCTTGGTGGGTAGAGAAGGCTTCGGCTTGTAGTGCTCTCATTTGCTTTTTAATAAGCACTGGCACTTGCTGCAGAATGTTAAAACTATCAGAATAATTTGTGGTTCTACCTTCTTGCAGAGTGAAGCGTCTGCCGGTTAGCCACAGGAAAGAAATTGGCCTTTATACTAGTTTCACTTAAAGTCTAGAAGAATAACTGCCTATTAACTGTTCTAACGGTATCGCAGTCAGAGGGGTAATACTGGCTGCCTGGGTCAAATATGGATCGTTAAGAAGAATTTTTATATGTAATAATTATTAAACTAATAGCAATTAGATTGAACACTAATATATATATAATGTCCAATGCTCCTAAGTCTTCTGCCCCTCTTTCTTTTTCTGAACTGTTCTACTTCCTAGCTTTTGCCAACATATAAGCCTTTTGTTTCACTTAAGCCTCTACCAACAGGAATCATCTTTTCCAGTGTAAGTTGGTTACCAAAACCATGAGCCATTTCCCCTATCTTCAACTGAATGGAGAGTCTCCCTCCTACAGTAATGGTGTTTTACAGAATTTGACACAGAATTAATCACTCCCAGCTGACAGTTTCTCTTTCCATAATAACAGCCCAAACAAAGCATCCCAAACCCAAACACCACTATGGCTAACATGGTTTCCACAGGTGGTCATGGGGTCTGGTGAATCTATTCTTGTATAACCCTGACGTTCTCATCAAGAAATTCAGAAATACGCCAGTGATGTAGCATGGCTGAGCCCAGAAATTTATTCTGCCTTCTAACTGTCCTATCAGAAAAAACATCTTTCTCTCTTTGGCATCTAGTTCCTCTGGGGAGCAGAAGAATCCTTTTCAACTTCCTATGCAGTGTTAGAGGAATAATACCTCCAAAATGTGTATAGTTACTTGGTACAGTTTGTCTTGTTAACTTGTCAAATAATCCAAAGTTTATGTATTTACGTTCTTCGGAGTACCAATCTAGACACTCAGATGTGTTGCCCTGTTTGTGATTCATGACACTTCTAATTGTGTGTGAA
Source organism: Falco peregrinus (assembly GCF_023634155.1). NCBI lineage: Eukaryota > Metazoa > Chordata > Aves > Falconiformes > Falconidae > Falco > Falco peregrinus. Next base: position 49,525,164 of record NC_073721.1, on the reverse strand, counting down.
GTGCTATATAGCTATTTGAGAAATCAAGGAATTGTCCTGATGGTATCAGTCTCCAGCAATGCATGTGTGGGTTGGTGCTTACGCTTCCTTGATTCGATGACTATGCATATTTTCTTAACATTCCTTGATTTTTAGTAGGAGCAAATTTTTTTCAGCTAATGTTAAAACAAGTCAGCTGTCCTTACTATTCAGTGTTTCATGCATTAAGCATGATAGTGCTTTGGCAGAGAATAATATTAATATAGCAGCCTAGAACAGCAGAAGCACATTCATCTGTAAAATAATTAGCCTTGTTTGTAAATATCCTTGGAAGTGATACCATAATTGTATTAAAGAAATGTTTAGTTTTTTATTGCTGTGCATTGAAAATTGAAATTACTTCAGTGTATCTGCAAAGAAAGAAAATTTAGATCGTGATAGTATCTAGTAAAACAAACAGGAGCCTCGACACTCAACGCGTGCATAGTTTGGGGCCAGGTGCTGTACCTGGGGCAGCTTTTATCTTCTCATTCCCAGTGCTGATGGGGTTTGGGGGGGAACAGGACATCAATTTTCAGTAAGAGCTGAACAGAAGGTTTATTCACAGTGGTAGAGAAAACATTCTAAGTGGAAGCTGCAAGTCCTTGACCAGTTCACCAGTGAGAGATTCACCTGACTGCGGAAAAGCTGAGAGCGCGCTCCAGAACCACGTGTAAGTGCTTTTAAAAAAAGTCAGAGAACATTTCTTTGATACTGGCTTAGAAACCATAATGATATCCTGATCTGCTTTAAGTCTGGCTGACCAAAAGGATCAGCATGGTATCATTAGATTAATTCCTCGTGATTACTTCTAGCAGTTGTCTTGAATTTCCCTGGAATCAGTTTTAATGCTGTAGACGTGTAGAAGCTCTAGTACACCTAGCATTAATGTTGCAGCATTAATGTTTATTTTCCTTGTCTTTCAAGGCAGTAGATACTCAGTATACCATTGCCAGTTTATTTAACCTGATTTATGACTGCTGGGAGAATGGAATTTTAAAGCCAGTGATGCCTGTCGGCTTTGTCTGCATGCCAGTGGAGATCCTTTAGCACAAAGCTTTCACTCCTCACCCCAGCCCATTCACAACAGGTAAAGAGGTATTGTGATTTAATTTGTTTTTTAAACCATCACTGGTCCCTAAGTGCATCTTTAACCAGTATCGGCTTGAGTAGCATAGCGTGCCTCAGAGCAGTAACATTTAACCTGTGGCGCTGATCTTGCCTGACTTTCCTGCCCCGCTGGCAGCTAAGGTTCCTCTGGGAAGCCTTGTGTCTGTCCCTGGCTCGCGGCTTGCAGCTCTGGGGACACGGAGGTCAGTCCCGTTCCTGTTGGAGAACGGTAACGACCCAGGGGGCTGCAGCAGCCCTGCGATGCGTTATCCCTCACGTTGTCCTAAGAAACCGCTTGCTTCGTACCACACGAGGAAGGCAGCAGGCGAGGGAGGTGCGAGCACGTGCTGCCAGAGCCTCGTGCTGTTTTGCCATTAACAGAGTTGACTTCTCAAACAAACACATCATGGAGCTATCCAATATTTAGGCCCAGGCTGTTCTGAGACACCAAGATAAGTATTCAAAGAGGAAATCCCACAAAATCAGAGTTTATTTCACTAAGTTTTTGCCCTGAGTTTTGCAAGATCATAATCAAGCGACTAGTTGAAGGCTCTCCTCAACTCCTTTGCCGTTTGGTGGTGAATGCCGTGGCTGTTTATGGTGCCTCATCTCCAGAGGAAGAATAATGCTCCAGCAGAGACTAAGCGGTTCTTGAAGTGCTGCTGCTTTTTTTTTTTTTAAAAAAAAAAAAAAGATTGCGGTACTTGCTCTTGCATCTGAGAATTAATAAGCAAGAGATGTTGTGTTCTGTGTCTGAAGCTAATGTGTCATTGTCCTTGATAAGTACCTTCTGATAGCTTTTAAGATTTGCTACTCGTGCTGATAACCAGTTTATCCCTCTTCCACTGGGATGAAGAAATCCAGGCCAGGCCAGGTTCGATAGGTACACGGAACAGCTCTGGACCGTACAGCTTCTGAGTGCCTTGGTGCTGGCTGCCGTTGTTTGAATGAAGGTGGAAGTTTGGGATCAGGAGGACTCTGTCTTGGGTCTCCAGACTACACCTCCTGCTCTGGAACTGGTGACAGTGGGACTCGTTGCTGCCTTTTACCTTAATTCAGCTGTGGGTTGGGGACTTCCATCATTCAATCATCCTTTCCTTTGCCGTGTTCCCCCATCCTATTAATCCTACTGTGTATTTCTAGAGAGAAAACACTACGGTTGCTAAATACATACATACAGGCATTAAATACTTCCCCGATTTCCTTAAACTTAGCAGGTTCTCCACTGGCTAATGTATCATCAGTGATTATGGGCAGCATAACAGCATTTATTCTATCCTCATTAAGGGTTTCTTGACATAAAAGAACTGAATGCAAACATTTATAGTCCTAGTTAAAGGCTAACAAATCACACTTGTACTGTTATGCCCTAAACTAACATTTACAGGAGACTTCTTTGTACAAGTTTTAATTTCTCAGGTACAGAGCCCAACCTTTACGGTGTGCCTGGCTTGTGAAGCTGTGGGCAGCGTCGTGGGCACAGCTGCTGGGGTCTCAGTTGCCACCTACAGGTAACGACATCAGAGCCAGTGAGGCAGAGAGCCCATCCCTGCTCCTCCTCACCCTCACCATGGAGCAGGTCGGGGTTAATTGCTGAAGGTGCCACTCTTTGGGCAGCAGCTAAACTTGGTGCCTGAGACAGACTCGCGAGGCCAGTTAGATGTGTCGACCACCAGTTCTCTCCCAGGGGCAGGACGGTGGCTGCAGAAGAGGAAGTTGCCTCTTCGTTCTCTCTCGTCTGCCTTCCTGCGTGAGTGGGGCTGGGTACAGCGGCGAGAGCCCCCCACGTGTCTGCCCCCTGCCATCAGTCAGGATCAAGTGCTTGTTGGCATTTTACAACCTAGTTCATGCCATTTATTGGATTCTTTCCAGCAGTCACCTTATAACAGCGTAGTTAGTAGCAGTTCAATACTTTAAACTTCAAAATCTGTTACATTGCAGAGCACTCATTCATATTTTTGCAGTGGGAAGGATGGGCAATAGCAGTCTTGGCCTCAAAGTGGTGGTAGTCACAGCAAAAGTCAGATTTATAATAAGCATTTAACTGGAAGAAGGTGTTTATGAGTTCTCAGTAAATAAAATGCAAAATGCTCACAGTAGTTATCGATACGTCTGTCCTCATCCCCCTCTTGTATTCCTTTTGAGGCTTTCTGCATCAGGCCTGTAAACTCAGAAATGACGCTGGTTATCGGAATTGCATCAAAAGGGGTGGGCTTTGGTCTTTAACCAGAACCGGGACAAATGCCTGTGCGGAGACGCCTGCCAGCTTACAGCTCCCTTGCACCACCTGCTTGGAAAGCTGCTTCTGTTCCCCTCCACCTGGGTAAACAAGGACAAGTCGAGCTTGGCTCTGTTCAGCTGGAGCCATGTCCTGCCTCTACAGCGTGCGGGAATCTTAACAAGATGGAGCTGAGCCTTCTCAGGGAAGTTCTTAATCCAGGATAGTTTTCTACAGCTCACAGAGGTTACTATGAATGTACCGCAGTGCTCACAGAGCTTTAGTTTTCACTTCTGACAGAGGAGGGCCTTGTGTACATACTCTCACTTTAATCTGTCTGTGCTAATCTTTGGCTGTATTCTGTTCTAACTCATACTTTACACTGGAGACGTTCCCAGACCCTTGGTGCCAGCTGGAATTTTCTTACTCTGTCGCTATTTTCAATGCTAACTCCGTTTTTAGCACCCTTTGTTCAAAAGACCTGGGGCACTGCTGCCCCGCCATAATCCGGGTGGCACCCTCGGGAGTGCCACAGCTGCCCGCGCGGGTGACAGTCCTCATTGCCGCAATGCAGTCGGCACACAGGGTATTTAGTAGCATTAACTACAGTGGAGTAATTCCCTGTGCTGTCCTAGGCTGCGGCTGAACCGACCCAAATGTGACTGCTGGGAGGACCTTTGTCCCAGGAGGACTCGCACGCTGCCGAGAGCCTCCAGCAGGAGTTACAGGGCTGTGCCAGCCCCGCGGTGTTATTTAACGTGGAGCTCGGAGGCCAGCCCTGGAAAGGGAAAACCCAAGAGCCATCCAAATGGAAGTGTTCAGAGGAGAGTTTAATTGCTCCACGAATCTAGTTGATCTCTCTGTACTACTTTAATTCCGTTCTGGAGTGTCGTATCAGGCCAACCGTGCCGTTCCCAGGCTGAACAAAAAGCAAAGTTTAGTTTTATTCTTTAGTTTCTGGATTTTTCCTTTGAGACTTAGTTCATGGGAGGATCTGACAAAGTTGCTGTGAATATTGATGCTGTCTATATGGCACATTTTGTAAACGTGAAGCAAACCTGGATGGATGTTTTGTATACTGCGACAGTAGCATTGTAATCCTGCTCCTTTTTTTATTCAAAATAAATAAATAAAATCCTTGTTTGTAACATCTGTATTTTAAGGGACTGAATTCCTGGGAGGGACAGGGGGTGCCGCGAGCTGAGACTGGCAAGAAAAAGCAGTGTGCTTAACTATCCAGCCCTTCAATGTAAGACTTCACACTTAAAAAAACAACTTGATAATAACAATCTTCCTGCGGCCGCTGTCACAGAACACGAGTGACAAAGCCCGGGCGAGAACCCTGAGCCTGATCGTGCCCTTCAGCCACACCACCATGCCCTTCTCGCCGGGGGTGGTTCAGCCCCTCTTTTCCCCAGCCTCACGAACCGCCGCGCTGCACCCCTCCAGCTCCAGAAAACAATCGTAAAGCACCGACTTTCTTCAACGGGAGGGGCCTGACATCACCTTTTCTTTTCTTCCATAGAGTCAAACAATTCTTGTCGCACATAGATGAGAATGGCCCGGGAGCACCTGCTCGTAGAGGGGAATAGGCAGTTTGCTGCGTGCGCCGTGTAGGACAAGAGGCACCTTCCAGGTTCAGTTTTGGCAGCTGCGACACAGACGGACGGTGACAGGGTCAGAACCGCAGTTTGCTCCTACTTAAGATCAACTGGGCTGCTCTGGGAAGCAGGACTTGGGGCGCCGGCCCCTGCCAAGCTGCCTTTGCTCCAAACCAAACTGGACAGACCTGCAGATGTGCGTGGCTGGCGCTTCCATTGCTACAGCCCCGCAGCTCCAGCACCTTGCGAGCGGACGGTGGCACCACCGGCTACGCCCGAGGGCTCTGCGCTGGCACCGCATGCCCCTCGGGGAAAGCCGAGAAACCAAAGGAGGCGGCAGGGAAAACCTGCCAGAGCTGCAGGGGGTCGCTGCAGAGGTGGTGCAGGAGGGCTGGGTCTCCTGCCTGGGGTGCTCACGCATCCTTCCCTCACAGCGTGCCAAGGGATCCATTCTTTGGAGCAAGTGGACACAAAAGTTTGTGGAACAGTTGGACACACTCATCTTGTCACTGAACTACGTAATTAACAGCATAATATATAGGGTATAGCACAACCTCCAAGCAGCCCTCTCCACAAAGCGTCTTCGGGAAGCGGAGTGATGAAGGATGTCCATTTTGGAACTGGGCAAGCTGTACAATAAGTAACGTCCAGTCCCTGCTGCGTTCTTACCACCTCCTCTTTACCTTGTTTTTCTCATTGCTCAACATTTGTTTTGCCAGAATAAGATGCTAATAAAATCAAGCGTAGTTACCAAATTGGTTTTCAAGTGTTGCATTCCAATTATAAAAGCCTAATTCCTCCTTCCACCCACTGAACCTTTTTGGTATTAACAGGCTTTACTATGCAAAGTGATGCAGGGGCTGTTTCGTTTACAGTAATTAAATGAGTGTCAATTGTTTTAGTTGTTTCTGAGGGAGAGTTCTACACGAGTATTAGCATGTTCTGCTAACCCTTACGTTCTGCACTTCAGGCCTGCTGCAAACCCTTGGGGGTTGACCATTGACCTGAGACTCCGTACCCAGACATGCCAAGTGCATCTCAATGAGACGAGCTCTTTTTCTCAGTTTCTATGGAACCAGCAGAGCGGAACTAATATAGCGTCCGCATATAGATGAAAGAATGAAGAGGAAAAAGGGCTTTACAGCTAAATTAATTAAGCAGATGTACCTGTCTAATTAAAGATGCACTGTTCCTTTTGTACCCTAGCTGCAGTACAAACAGTATTTAAATAAACTCTCTACCCATTTCATCTATCAAAATATTTAGTAGGAACACTCAGATGAAGGTGATATTAGCAAGATGAACTTCCCATGTATTATTAATAGAAGGGCTCCCAATTATGCACGAATGCTACAGCCTATCTTTCTAGCAATAGCATAAAAAACAGCTGCCCAAGTAGGTTACCAAACAGCACATTTGTAACAGGTAGGACGGTTATAAATGCCCTTGCCCAGATTTACGCGAGGGTTTGTGGCTGGGCCCTGCGTCGTGGGAGCAGCCTCTACCTCAGCCCGGTGCTGCAAGCCAGAATTCCTCGGCACGAGAGGCACAGAGGACTCGGCTCGCTTGCCTGCTGCCAGAGAATTTGGCTTTCTTAGATTTCAAAGATACTGAGGTTTTTAAAGGTGCCCTCAAGGCTGTAAAGTCTAATTCCCCTTTACCAAACCCCCCCAAAGCTACTGACAATTCCGACCTTAAACTCTCCCAACATAATACAACATCCCCGTAGCCACCCGGATAACCAGGGGCTCCCCACTTGAATTTACTCAACAGGTGCGAGGAGGCAATTTGGCACGGACATCTCTACAGCACTCCCTGAAGACCTGGGGACACACAACCAAAGCCAGCAACAAAGACCCAAACTTATCTACAGCAACAGGACTGGAGAAATCCTCCAAACCCAAAAGGCTTCTGGAGGCCTGTCCTCTCCGAAAGGAGAAGGCACGTGCCTCCTGCATCATCCCAGCTACAGAGGCTTCCAGGAGAAAGCATGAAGCTCCTCCCCAGCCCCTGGTCAAGGGGAATTCACACATACGCAAGGGAGAAGTAGAAGGAGACATAATAGAGGCATCAAATTCAGCGCTCCTCTGAATCACTACAAATCACGCCCCTTTCTTAGAAACATTAAGGATGAGCATTTCCACAGCCAGAGACTGAGCTAACAGAGTGCTGTGGTTTTCATCACAGATTTTCCAGTTAAGAAAGACTCACCTGAGCATTTACTGCTGCCAAATCCAGCCGAAGCAAAAAGAAAATCCACCAACCTGCCTAGCCACAGCTCAGTCAGGGCAGCCACAGAAAACAGAATTTAGTAACCTATCTGCTCCTGCAGCTCGTTATGGCCTTGATTGGGTTCTGAAAGTGATGAACCTGTAACCAGTTTTCTATGGCTCTGGGTATTTTTTTCAGTTTTTTTGAGTTTTTCTGCCCATCCATAGGGTTGGACTGCAGAACAGGGTGACAGGGACAAGTGTTTTGTCAGAACTTTTTAAGCAATCTGAGTTAACAAGGGAGCAAAAACCTCTGCACCCTGGCCTCAAAACACTGCAGCTGTCTTTGGGGAATGTGCCCTGCAGAGCTGCAAGCTTTGTTTTCCTATTTGCTTTTGTGTTTGCTTGCAATGCGTGTGACAGTGCGGTAGGCAGGTAGTGCCTGTGTAGTTTTGTGGAAAGCATCAGGTGAATTAAGACACAAACACATCTAATAGCTTTAATACTCCAAATTGGCTTCATAGCCGTTACACAGTTAAGGCAAAACTACTATTCACTGGATCACAGAATCAGAAAAAGACACTGAATTAAACACAGGAACTTCCCTAGCCACAGTGCTTCGTACCTTGCATCACAAAACAAAAGCCAAAAACATTTCCCCTATAGCACAATTTCTTACTCTCTGTACTTCACTCGGCCTTGGTGAGCTTCAAATTTAACACAGCTTGGCTGACTTCCTCTTCACTGGTGGTAACTTGCCACTTCAGTGACCAGACTGCAAATGTTACAGGGAAAAATTCAAAATCAGCTGTTCCAGAGAACATCCTTATTAATTATAAGCTTTTTAATTTTTTGCATGGAAGGGGCGTAATGATACAGCTTTCTATAAACTCAAAGACAACGTGAGGGTCTTGGTCAGCATTAACGTAAAAGGCATCTTCATAGAACTTCTCCAGTTCCTTGACATTCCTGTAATAGGTCTCCACACGCTTCTTGATATTTTCTTCCTTGTCTCTAGGGTTCTGCCTGAGACGGGCTTGGATCTCCGGTGTGGGTGCTGGTCTGAACGTAGTGTGGTACCTGGAGATGAGATACAAATGCCATTGCTGCAGCTCAAGCTGAGGACGCAGCAGACATTTCCTAAGATACTCCATGGTTTTGCTTATCACAGTTCCTTGCAAGTGCCTTTTTCTGCTCTGGGTTGGGGGTTTAAAACAATGATTGCAAATTTCAGGGCACGTAACATGTCATTCCAGCTCTCAAGAATCCTGGAGACTCAAAAGCCAAGAGTTTCTCTTGAGGTGACACAGAGAGAGTGCTGCTAGTGTTTATATACTTCACACAGGTGTGGAGAAATCCCTATTATGTGCCCAACGCTCTGGGTTCAGAAGCATTTCCAGGTCTGTTCCAGATCCAGTCCCAAGGTAACACGCTTTACTTGTTTACTTGCATCTTAAAAATCCTAACCTGAAACCTCAGCATCCGTTAAAAACCTTTGCTGTGGTTTACTGTTATGCTGATGCTGGATATTAGGAAAAAACTGCCAAATGTTCAGTGCTTTGTGTGTTGAATCAGTGAGCCCAGACATAACCCTGTGTCCAGGCACTGCTGAAAGACCTGTAAATTAAAATGTCTCTAAGGCTCTCAGACAGTGGGGATGTTCCTGCCAAGATTCAACAGTGCAGCAACAGGGCTGGGATCACCCATATTACATTCTGAAAGTATTTCCTATTAGCAAGCATGTGGCCGAGTGCTTCCAGCAAACAGCAGAAGGGCAGCAGAAGCACAGCCCTCACCCAGCACAGTCTCCAAATCACCACAAGCTTGAGCTTGAAAGACAGGTATGTGTCCTCTTGATAAGCCACTACAAATAGGATTAATACTGTTACTGCTCTTTTGCAAACATCAATTTCAATTTTCTGCCATGGTAATTCTACTTCTGAGTAAATGTCTCCTGCGCCCTAGTAAGAAACCAGTTAACCCCTCTTCCCATATAGCCAAATTTTCTGAAACTGTTGGGACAGATGGAAACTGAGGAGAGAAGCAGAGCCTGTGTCTCTGCACAGAACTGCATTACAGCTCCTGTTGGTACAATGATGTGGACAGAGTTCATCCCACGTCAGAATCAGAGCACAGCTGAAGGCCGCCCTCCTCACTGCTGCAGCCAGCGGTGCAGGTTTAACATAATGCCGAGGATTAGATACAGCATCCAAACCAATTCAATTCACAATGAATTTGGAAGGAATAAACCACACAGTTTGGAAGAAGGAAGCGTGTTAACTGGAGCAGATACTGAACAGGCTAATCCTAATGATAAGAAATGCAAAGATGTGTGAATGATTTGCTTCATACTGTTCTGTTCTTCCAAACAACTGCATCACTTATTACTGCAACAAAGAGAACAGTTACAGCAAATCACTGTTGTCACAAGTTAATGTTGCACCTCAAGTGAGATGTTTGAATAATCAGGTATCACTTTAGGACAAATCCAGTATTTATGACTTTAACCTTTGACGGTTCAGCATTTGTCTTTGATTCAATAGGATGTATTTAACCATTAGAAAAGTAAACCAGTGGTTTAAAACTTAAGTGTGGGGAATCATAAAACAGAGCATAAGTGAAGTTGCAAATGCATGCCAATTTCAGCAGGTATTTAGGAAGATAGTACATTGTTACTTGTTCCCCGAAAAACAAGGGTGGAGAAGACAGTAAGCCTGAAGGCTGTGGGTGAAACAGGGTGATGTGACTGCCAGTGAGATGAACTGCCACATTTCAGAACCCAATCTTACAGGGACTCAGTGACTCAAATGAGTTTGCTCTACTGAGCAGGAAATATATTAATATCTCACAGCAGACACAACCATTACAGGAGCTGGGGGAAGTAAAACGCATCAAGTTTTCCATTTTCCCTGGCTGGGAAGCCTTCAAAATTCCCATGGGAACGTCTGAAAACCATCTGCATTTAGGCTAGGTTTCAGACATCTTCCCTCAGCCTTATTTTACCAAACCATTTAGTTACCATTAAAATGTTAGACCTGAGCTACTTGCTGCTGTAGATTTCAGGCTCCAAGATTTTAAAACGTCCTATTCTGCAAACAGGAGCTTGCAGCAGGTGGTGGGTTGGTGCTCAAGTAGCTATGGAAGTTTTAACTTTTCTTTTAAGGAATCCCTAAGCAAGAGTACAACGTTCCTGAGTTTCCTTAGATTTCTATCAAGTCTGTTTGGTGCTTTCATTTCACTGGCAGTCTTGAAAATTGTTAAACATCCAACTTGAGTGCTAACCTTTCCCCAGTGACAGGATCAGTCCTCCGTTGAGACAGTCGTTCCATGATACATTCATAGGGGAGATTAAAGAAAAACACCCTATGGAGAACATAATAATTGTGTTAACATCCTGAGAACATCACTTGTGACCTTCAGAGTATAAGTTAATCCTTACCCAAACAAACGGCGCACACAAACGGGGAAGTGACAGTACCACTCAAAACCGCAGCATCAAAAAGCACTTGCATATGCACAGGACCTCTGCGCTCTGGTTCTCCTCCTCACGTGTTGTTTAGGCTCCAGCTTATCAAGGCAGAAGCTCTTTGACACGCAGTGCCGTGTGGTGCTGTGTGCACTGACAGGGCTTGACAGACAATCCAGCATGGGCACCAGTGACTGGATTACAGCTGGAGCCTATCTCAGGGTCTGTCATAGCTTGCTCACAATCCAGCAGTTACCTCTGAACTTCCTCTGGATCCAGCTTCCCAACCCAACTAGCAAACACAATCACAATGGCATGCTGCGAAAGGTAAATAAAAAATTGGTGGTACTGTTCATGTCAAGGACAGAAAAAGAGCTTGTCTGCCAGGATTATATGTGTTCTTCCCTAATAACAGCACTGCACAACTCAGTGCCCACAAAAGGGATTTTCCTCTTGCTGTTTTAGTCCACTGCCACCTCTTTTGCCCATGCCACCCCACACAGCCCCACAGTGTGAGTCCTCCTGTCCCCTGCTCCTGTCTTGTGTCCTCAAAAGCAGAATGGCTAATAAGACTCAATACGCGCTGTGTTATGATGCTGACAATTCCCTGTCCCTTCCGTTAGCATTGACCTGCAGAGAACAGCGCCAGGGCTTGGAAGGCAGCTCAGTACAGCATACCCCACTCGGCAATCAGCCTTGCTGTTGAGACTGCTAAAGAGGAAATACTAATGTTTGATTTTAAGATAAAAATCTGCAATTCTCATTGAGTCTGAACAAGACATAGTTGCTCAGCATCTTAAAAGGTCAGACGCCCAGTGTCAGTGGTGTGGGTTCCATGCTATGAAGGATGGAGTGGGACTTGCTAATGCATTTCACACAGGTTACACAAAAGCCCTGATTTGATTCAAGGATGCAGTCCCAGAAAAAAATACACAACACTATTGACCCCAGTCACATTACACTGTTGCCTATAAATTGTTGTGTCCATCTCACGTTGATTCCTCCTTGGCATTTTGGTTCATTATAATGGTGCTGTTAATTTTATATTCTAGTTGAAAAGCTCTTCAGCAGAAAATTCTCAACAAACTGCTGAGAATGAGCAGATCCTGCATCCTCTGTCCCCCTGCTATTGGAGACTAAAGCAGATCCGGAGAGAGATTACATTCAATTATTAATTCAGAACAAAATAAAAAATAAGGCTTCCTTTGAAAACTTATGGAAATAAACTTTTACCAACCAAGCACAGCCTGAAGACTGTAAATACATCTTTCTTTATAACACACCTTCTCCTGCTGCTGCCTTCAAGGCCAGGCTTCCTATTTTCGTTTGTGTCTGCCTCTCACAGAAGATACTGTATGCTTCAGACATTCACCAAAGGAACATTTTACCCTGACTGGGTGGGATCAGACCAGATGAAAGGCTGAGCTTTACCTTGGCATGCACATAGCAGATTACTAGAATCCTTTGTAGGATTTAAAGTTATGAAAATCATCTCTCTTTTCAAATGTTTACAGATAATGACTTCTATTCACACTGTGGTAACAAAATAACAGCCAGGAATAAAACATTCAAGATCTTGGAGATTCCAAAGACAGGAAAGAACAACAGTTTCAACACTCTTTTATCCCTTACACTCTTAACATTTTGTTTTTCTTTGTTTCTGTTGCCCAACAGTGGCACAAAAACGTGATTGTCAGAACAGGTAACATCTGATGATATGTCTCAAGATGAATATTCTAGTAGAGAGGAACAACATTTATACAGTCATGATAATTGATACGGTTTCCTATTATATTCTGAAATAAACAAAACCACTAAAGGATTATAACCTGGCATATCAAGAAAGCTTGTCGTAATTCATAGTTACTAACACAAAAAGTATTGTGGTATTTGAAACAGAAGAGCCTAAAAACTCCACTTAAAAAGCTGCCAACAAAATGAACTCTGAAAGCCTTGTCTGAGATTCCCTTCTTTTTTATACAAGATGCTTCTTATTATCCAGCCTGGTGTCACCATTAAAGAAGAGTGTAGGGGGAAGATGTGGGAAAGTATAGACATCTGTGCTAATACGGATTTTTTCCCCCCACATGCATTGTATAATGGCACACACAGAATATACTGTACAACAGCCCAAACTCCTAATCCAATGGTCCTTCCAGTGGAAGGTGGGATGCCTTACCCTGCCATACCATACTTCTCCTATAGATCAGAGAAAACAACACTCCCCAGGGCTGTCAGTTTAAAATTGTTCAGAAGCAGGAAAAAAAGATGAAGGGGAAAAACACTGTCAGAACTACCGTCTCGACTTAAAATACTTCCAATTAGAAAGCTTTATTATCATTTTGAAGGAGACACATACCACACACAGTCTATTATGCAGCCCCAGGAGGCTTACTCACATGAGTAAAGCCTATTTACATGTATGCACTCTGTGAAGCGTTAGCCTTGGCTATATGCTACGTCCCCTCCAGCTCCTCAAGGTATTTCTGAGCAACATTTTGCCTGTGTCCCTCTCTCAGGCTACTATGATTCTGGTCGCATAACAAACCTGACCCTCCAGCTGTCCAGGTAACATGTCTGTTGGATTTCTCTTGGAAATCCTCATTAAGATAGAGAGCTGCATCCACGACCTTGATCCAGCATTGACGGCAGTAGCTGGAACAACTCCCTACAAATACTGGATTCATCTCCAAGCAGAGCTTGGCCCCTTCCACATACCAAGTGTAATTTTTTTCACATAAATGCATTCTCTGTAAAGCTCGCTTTAGGAATCAGCCAGGCTTTGTATGTTGTAATGTGTCACAACTTCTATCAAGGGGAAATAGGAAACAGATGTCATCAGAATTGGTAGACAGGGAGGCGAGGAAACACAGCCTCATATCAAAGTATACTACATTATACTGCTAGATTAGCATCTAGTGCAGCTTCTCTTTCAGAGTTGGCAAGCTGTTCAGCTCTGCAACAGGTGAATTATGTCAATCAGCAGCAACGCGAGATGCGCACCAGAGAGGGCTGGGCAGAGCTGCACCAAGAATCCCCACTCCCACATCGCGGGATCAGCATCTACCCAGTGGCAACCACAGATCATTGGCATCTGGTTAAAAATTGGTGCTCTGTGGGGTGTAACTCAGCAGAGCCCCTCAGCCCAGGTCTCTGAGGACAAATGCCTCCCTAACTACCACGGAGTGGCAACACTGCTGCTAGATGCAGGACTGAAGCCAAGTGATTCATAAGCAAAACTCTGTCCTCTCCTTTTTGTTGTCTCTCCCAGGAGAGGGATGTGAGAGAAGGTCTAGTCCCATCCCCTAGCTTTCACAGATAATAAATCTGTGAACACAAATATTAAAAGGGAAAAAAAAATCTTATGTCAGAATCCTGTCTCTTTCTCACTGTACTTGACATCACTTATCTAATCTATTACAGCTTTCAGATACATTAGAGAGATTAAATTCCAACAAATTAATAATGCTGATGACACCTTCACTGTGTACCTAGTCAAATGAGAACTAGTTGCCTTTGGACGACGATGAAATATATAAGGCCTCTAACAGCTGGAATTTAATGTTGTTTTCCTACCAGCCATCTGGCATTCCAAAAGTGTATTCCAATTGCTTCTGGCTTCTGACTATTCAGGCAGCATTGTCTAAGATCCTAGTGGTCACCACGGTATCCTGAGGCTTCCCTTTGCAAACAGAGAGAGGAGAAGGTACAAGTATGGGTGGGAGAAGTCTTATTTCACACCTGATCGTGAGGCAGGTTTTTTGGAAAAATATGTCACAACCACAAAGTCAAGAAAGGCTTTTTGACCTACACACCAGCCTTCAACTAATCCTGAACTACATTTGTTCCAGATGGCAACCAACCTAGTTGATCCAAGTTATTAACAATTGACAGTGCTCAGAGTTGTCCTCAGGAGAATTTTTTTCAGTGGTAGTTTTCCTGTTTTGCGGACATAATGTCAGCAACTTAAAGCATCTATAATGGAAAAATGATGAGTGTTGCTACAAGACAAGCAAGTACTGTGTGCCTGAATTCTGGTATCCCTGAGCTACGGATTAAGGGACATCCTCCTGCATACTGACAGTCACCTTCCAGGATGGCTCCACTGCCTTGCCAGCTGCCTTCACATCTCGGGAGAACTAAAGCTCTGTCTGTAAGCCACAGCCTTCCACTGGTTTTGGTCTTGTAATTTAAACACAGCTGTGTCATGGGGCTGATCTAGATGGGTCCAAATGTTGACTGCTCTAGACCTGAGCTATTTACTTAGGTCAGATTCTCATCCTTGGCATTTCCCATTACCTGGAGTTGCTCTGGATTGACACTGGTGAAGGGGAGCCCAAAGCCAAGTCCTTTTTGTAGAATTATTTCTGTGAAATTTGACCTATACCATTAAATCTAATTGAATTCATACCTTGTTTTCATTTAACGATGAAAAGACAATGCAACATGTATCTGAGACAGAATCCTGACTCCTTATCTGGCTTTTAAAAACCAAGACTACTGATTTGCTTGTGGCTATACCAGGGCCAGATCAAACCTCGCAATAAAGTTAGGATTCTTGAATCAGAAAAAAAGTACACCACCAAATGACACTGGGCCACTTTTAATGCAGCATTTAAACTTTTGAGTGGAAACTGCAACTTTAAAAATAGTAAGCTATTAATCTTTCCCTTATTTTCTTGACTCCTATATATCTTCTCCCTCGTAGGCAGGTACCAGCTGCCATATTCCCATTCTTCATGCTCTGCACTCTGCAAAAAAAAGAGGCCCCTGCTGGCCAATTCTTGTTTAAAATTGTGCATAATTGATAGTGGCAAATCTACCCCAGCTGTGTCTAAAACCTCTCCAGGGGCAAGAAAAACACTCTCTGTGACTGTCATTAACTACTAAATTAGCAAGTGCTCCTGGCAGTTTACAACGTACCACATCAGTCTGCTTTAAAAAAAAAAAAAAAAAGTGAAAATCAAGATGCCTGTGTGATCTCAAAGTTGCAGCAAACTTTGCTGGCAGGGCTTTGACAGAACCCCAGTTCAATCAGAGCAAAAGAGAACGGGAAAGAGAGAGCAAGACAGAGAGAGGAAGAAGAGGAAAGGACAGAAAGTTACCCTCCTTTCCAGGCAGACAAATAAAAAATGTCAAATTCAAGGTTAGCAAACCGAGCCTGTCATAAGACACAGTACATCTTACTCAATATGGAGATATCAGCACAGTGCTATCTGATGCTATGGCACAATTCCCCATGGAAAATAACTCTCCTGGAGGACTTAGTTCTGGCAAGGCAATGGCTACCATTTTTGTAATTGAGATATAAAGCTGAAAAAAAGAGATGAGGCTGTTGAAGTGTGTGGATGCAGTAGCTCTCTAAAAGGCTACCACAGGTACAATCCTTGTGTGATCACTGGCACAAAGGCAAGCTCCTCCCTTTGGTTCATAAAACAGAGCCAAAGCAGGCGGAGAAGGAAATACCACATTTCTCACAAAAGGATGGAAAAGCCTTGGGGGGCATTACGGACAGAACTGGCACAGAGACAAGTACTGACTCAAGTAACTCTCCTGAATTTGGCTAAACTGTAAGACCCACTGTTAAATTTGACTACGTGTTTTGTTTTAAAAGTTTCCAAAAATGCATAAAACTGTACAAACTTTTGGATCACACAGAGACCACAAGCCAGCCAGGGGCGGGACGGCAGGCTTGGCCATGACACAAGAAAAATCTGCATTGCAAAAAGGTCTTTTTCTTGGGTAGCACCATTGAATTATCACAATAATATGGCAAATCAAGTTAGTGGTTCAAGCTGACAGGTACAAGGAAGTTCAGATTTGAATCCAAGTGACTAATCCCAGATAAAACCCAGGTCATCTCATCTTTATTGACTTTTTAGCCAGAGACACCCGACTTGGATCAATCAGTTCCCCTAAAGAATGCTCCTTTTCCTGTAGCTTACAGACACCTTGAACCTGAAACCTTGGCTAAGCCTCTTCTCAAGCACTAAGGGCCCAGCCACAGGATCCTGAGCACATTGTCTTTCCATAATTACACTCTGCATCCCCAAATTCCCTCTTAAAAATTAACTGGTTACATAGATCCCATTTACCTTTCCCCCAGTCTTGCTCAGGTTTCTCTCAATGCAGGTATGTTGCCCATGGGTAAAGAGACTATGAAGGATCTTCTGAGGCTGTGCTACAGAGACTGGACATGGATCTTCGTTTACATCCTATCCTAAATACTCTTTCTGCATGTCTCTGCAATGAATGAAATGATCCTTATCTCTTATTTATGGAAGGAGCTGTTAAGAGCTTTTTATCACCAATGTCTTTCAAATTCTGGGATATCTTCTGATGAAAGATGCTTGAATCTATTTTGGGAAGTAATTTCACCCTCTAGGTTTTGAGCATAAGGGAAAATACATTGCATAAACAGTAAAACACAGGTTAATCATCACAAATGTTTTGGCTATTGAGCTCCTGTAGCAATTCATGTGACAACAAACTATTTCCAGACGCTGGATCTTTCTTTTCAAATGGATGCATTTCTGTCGAGTAACTACAAAAGGCAGCTAAGTGGGGCACTATTCCCAGGACATGGCTTCTGGCCAGGGGAGCGAGATGAACAACATCCTTCGTAGCTGCAGATGTTCCTTCCCTTCACCAGCAGTGCAGAGTAATGACTCCGTTAGTTTTCCACCTGCTAGTTAGACGTGCTCAGCCTCCAACAGCCAAGGTGGCAGGGTCCCTCTCACATCACACCCCACCAGCCTGGTATCCCAGCAGCATCCCAGTGGGTGCCACACCAGTTTACGCAGGGGGAGCAGGCGCAGCCCTGCCGGGTAGCACTGCCCATCTGTTTGATAGAACAATGGGCTGGATCTTGAGCTGGGAAAAAGCAAAGTGGCTGCACTGGCATCATGCAGATTTACACCAGTGAAGAACCCCAGGCCTTTTGGCAGTGAGAGCCATTCCACGTGACAGTGGTCTGAAGAACTACCGGCTGTGTAAACGTTACATAAGCACAGCGAAAGGCACACATACACAGAGCAAATGTTTTCATACTAGGGGCTTCAATGCATTTTTAAAGCTTCTTTTGAAAAGGCAGTATTAACTCTTTCCATACGTAATAAGTGGCTGGGATGCATTAGTACCTCCATTCAAAACTGCTTTACATTTCTCCCCTCATTTTTATTCTTTCCCTCTTTCTTACTCTCAGCTGTTATTCTAGCATCTTTGCATTCCCCCTGGAGTTCATTCCAGCGGTGCTTTATGAATCACAGAATAAGATGGCAGCCAGCACCGCTTTAGAGTAATGTGGCTGGCACAATTTCCACTATCCGCAAGGTTAATCAAACTCAAGCCTCAGATAATCGAAAGCCTCTGCAGCCCTGGAGGCCTGAGGTCAGGAACCTGAACTCGCTTCCCCAAATGCAGTCATGTTTCCTTAGATGCTTGCACCCCTCCCCTGCAATAATTAGATTCTGCAAAGCAAATCTTGAGTGGAGCAAGAACCCCAGGGTTAAGCACGAGCAAACTCATATCAGTACTGATGCCTTTGCTACCTGTCTGGAGTTTTTCTCTAGCACCTCCTGCTCCTAACAAGGAGACCTATACTCTTCTTTCTTATTAAATAAACAGAATCAAATTTATAGTAAATTATGTTTAATCTTAAGTGTCCCTATAAATTATTACATTAAACTCCCCCCACTCCCATAATTTAAATGCTAACTTGTGGTGGTGGTAGGATATTTGGTATGTAAAGTAAAATAAATAGAATAACTAACACCAAAAAAGTGTATGATTTGAGGGCAAGGGGAGGGAATAAAAGAATGGATTATAATGTGTCATTTTATATGTGTGTCAAAGGAAACCAATTTCATAATAGGGAATAAAAATTCCCTGTTTAAATACTGTCAAATAAATCCTCAAATGTAATAGGGTTCACTTCTGGGGAAAAGAAAACTAAATCTGATTAAATATTAATGTGGCATAGTATTAATTAAGAGAGAAAAAAGTCCATCAAGAGAACCCCAATATGTTTACTGTGTCCCCAGGAAGCTGGAAAATTTCACAATCAAGTGTGTAAATGTTCTAAAAAAGGGTCCTGAATATTTTATGAATATTTGTCATAAAACAGAAATAATAACCACTGTGCAGAGCTATTAGAATTAATATTTATGCTGCCCGCCATGAAATATTCATGGGGACAGAGAAAGGGGGGCCCGTAAGACAAGAATTAATTTACATTGGGCTTGGTTTACCCACTGGCTTGATGTTTAAAGACGGGTTGACAAGCCTCCATATGAATCCGTCAGTCACTTGCAGCAGTAGGTGGGGTGAAGGCAGGGGGAGGCGGGGGGGAAACGGGTCCAAGCTGCTGACAGCTCACAGATTGAGTTTCTGACAGCCCTTAAAAAATCTAAACGGCCCCCCACCTTTTTTTCCTTCTTCCATTGCCCAAGGCGCTCTGTACTGCCACCGTTCATCCGATCTCCCCTTCCATCTGCTGAAATTAAGGAATTAATGAGCGCTATACACTTTACAGCGGGCCCCAGGAATGTTTACTGGTGATTAAATTATAATGCAGCCAAGCTGTATAATTCATGAACCAATTAAAGGAAGTGTTAGTTGATTTGATGGGATGAGGACGTACAAAAAGCATTTAACTAATAGGGAACCGTGGGCTGCCGGTCGCTTTGGCTTTCTCAGATTACGCGGCTAATTGCTCTGCTTTATAGGGCTGTCACAGATAGCCATACATATTTCATTGTTCTCAAATACTTCAATTGTTTGCTTTCGTGTTGCTGCTGTAATATGTAGAAGCCCAGCCAAACTTCAGTGTAGTTAAAGCACTACTCTGCAAAAGCAGGTTGCTTTGGGAGGAGGGAGGAATGAGGGGGGGCAGAAGAGAAGGCTGGCTGACAAAGGAGTAACTTAAAGCTTCAGAGTTAAATGTCACTCAGCAATTACATGATTAAAAGGTGCAACATATGATAGTCTTTTGTTTTACAACTTTTTGGACACTAATATTCTATGCTGACTTCACCACAGAGAAAATATTGGTATACTAAGCTGCATGGGTTTTTTTTTTAATACTGAGGAGCAAAAGAAGAAGGTGGAGAGGGAAGTATATTTAAAAAAATCCAGCAGGGAGGAGCTAGATTGCTGTGGTTATCAAGAATAATACATCGTGTTTTAACTCACATGGTTCGATATTCTAAAAGACATGAGAGATGATGAAGGAGGTTGATTTCCCATCTGGGAGAATGCTCAATGTCTAATTCAGAGAGCTGCTGAGTCGTGCTAGCTAGTCATACCAACAGCTTCAGTTTATTACACAAGGAATGGGGGAATTTACCATTTCTGCTGTTTTATAAAGCACTCCCGCCCAGCTGACAGGCCACAGGATCTGATGAAATGGATTCTCTTGATTTGAGGAGGCCTATCAGTCAAGTTACTCTTGTCCTCAGTCAAAACCAGGCACGTTCTTCTAGCAATGAAATCCTCAACCCATATACGGAAGCACATGTACTGCTGAAGAAATTAGGTACTATCAGATAAGTATCACAAGCACGTACCCTAATTTGTGGTTAGACCCTGAAATCTATTGAATAAAGAACCAGCTGGGTAAATACGCTCTTTCTGTAGCTCAGGGATGAAGACTGCAAACTTCTGTGGGTTCCTAACGAGGTATACTGTCACCCACCTGAGGAACACCATGGCAAAACCTGACCTCCTGTCTAATTTAGAGCTTTACATTGCAAAGTATTGTACAAACACCAACTCAATGACTTTCAAGATATCCTATTATGCAAAGCTTATAATCTGGTTCATCCCTTTCCTTGCACTGTTCCTTCCAGGATTTGGGTTTGGAAAGCAGACCCTTCGGAGAGCCCTCATTGACATCCCAGCATGTGCCTCTCCTCCTCCTGTGCCCCCACCCTATGGCGCAGAGCATGAAATCCCCTCTCCACATCTGCCTGTTCCAGTGAGCCCAAGAGGGTGTGCTGGTCTGCCAGAAGCAAAACTCTATGCAAAACCACACCAGTTTTAAGGAAGGTTTTGTTAGTTAGGGACAGTCACCAGCTGGTGCTCAGCATAACTCTTCAAAACGTGCCAGCTTCACTTTGACGTTCCAGTTATGAGCCATCTCCCAGCCCAGCACTACAACACTAAACTAAGAAAATCCATCTCTGCCCTCCTGTTGGAATTGTTCTGTTTTATATAAAGAATTACATCAAACCAGGAAAGCAGAATATCTTTGCAGTCCAATGCAGGTGTTCACCAGGGAGGCAGGAGACAGGCTTACATTCAGTGAATACTTACTTTTTTCTAAAAAGCAGAGCAAGCTTAAGAAGCCTCAGAAAGAAGGAGCTGAATGTCCCATTTCCCAGGACAGCACTCAGATTAGCCAGCTAGGGGTTGTCCAGATGGAGAAGCAGGCAGGAGAAAAATAATCTTGGGATACTAAAGAAAAAAAATTTCTCATATAGCTCGGCCCTGATGTGAAAAAGGTATTGTGCCAAAAAAAGAATGATTTAAAATAATTTCCTTTATTCAGAACTACTATATATTGTTAGTTTGTCCCTAGCTTCTGGGTTAAGTAGTGTAAAACTTTAGTTTAAGATATTAGTTTAATAGGTAGTCTCCAAAATAAGGGATAATGACCCAGTTACACAGCAGGAAAACTTGCCGTTAACCCACTGTGTGGTTGAGTAAAATGGAAATGGGATTGCCTGTTCTAGAAAATAGAAAGGTTAAACTGTCTGGGAGATAAGGTTGATCCTAAACTCACCTAAGTGGACAGTGCCTACGATCTGAAACCTGACTAGGCAGATAATCATCTGGACAGTTATACACACAGTCAAAAGCAAATGTGTGATCTTGGTAGGCTCTGAATTATACCATTGTTGGATTAATGCATCTGCGGTTTGGTAAAATCCATGAAATACATGTATGGACACTCAGCATCTGGGTTCACAACAGAGCATGTGTGTGTGCTCATGGAGGTAAACTGAACGAGCTCACGCACTGGCCCCAGAAGCAGTGAGCTGCATCAGTGTGGGCCTTACACAGGGAAAAAGCAGAGGCTCGGTGCAGGCCCGGGAATCTTTCTGCCAACGATTGCTAACAGGAAACGTCAGAACTTGGCAATGTCAAGAAATCAGAAAGACTGCAGAAAGTATTTTCTTTGTTGCTTCTGAAGTGCCCTGGATACAATCAATCATACAGAAAAAAACCTATATTTTGGTTCAATGTGGAAAGGGCTATTTGCATTTCAATATGTTCAACTTATCCTGCCAATAAAAACATGGAATCGTGAAGAAGAGATCAGGCCACTGCAGTGAAAAACAAGAGATGACATCCTGCAGACCTTTCAGATAAAACAACTCCTTGCTTGTAACATTTCTGTTGACGTCCCAATATTTCTGAATGATTGGGTTTTCAAATGAGATCAGTCAGCATGCAAATGAGGAAACGGGATCAAGACATCTCCCATATCTGATTGGATAGAGAAATTATCAAAAGACCCTTTTTTCATATCAAATTTCCATCACAAAAGGTCAAACTTTCAACTCCCATTACTTTTGCTAACTGCATTTCACTGTGTCTGCCAGCTCATTGCTGCTGCTGTTTTCAGAGGAAAAAAGAGAGAAGTAACAAATGATTACATCTTCTCCCACATCTGTCATACAGGATGGACAAACATTTTCTAATCTTACTCTATTTTTCTCCACAGCCCTCAAAATCCTTGCAGCCAAAACATCACTTCTAACCTGATTAGCTATTCCCAGGTTGTTCATATTTTTACAGGTTCTCCTCTTATTTTCTAGCCTACAGACTGACAAGAGCACCAGCTGTTTTGCCAGAATGTTTTGTTCTACAGTTTGCCCATTTTAAATACTTTTTGATGTGTGCTTTCCTAAAATATATTTCCTTGTGTTGTCTGGCTGGACTCACCTCTAAATACTCAAGTAATGGATGTTCCAGAAAAACAAGAGAAAGAGAGAGCAACATTTCCCCCAGAATCCTCACATAGTTTTATTTCCTCTTGCAGTCCATCCCTGACCACAGATGCTGCCTGGCCTTCCCAACATTTTGATCCATTCCTCCAGTGAACATCTGATCATGGCTTGAGACTGCAAGGCTTTGCCCTGCCTACTCAAAACACTCAGCTCATGCAAATTCAGAGGACTTAGACCCCTGCATCCAAACACAGGAGAGCTCAGCACCCCTAGGTCTCATCCACTGCTTTTCTAGGTTTAAAGCTGAATTTTGAAGCAGCAGAGATAGCAAGTGGGGCAAGCACAGGAAGATGAAGACATTAGTAAAAAGTGCAGGATTCAATGTATTTGTTGCTACTGATCCCATAAAAATTCTCTCTCAACATTATTATCATTGCAACATATATAACCCATCAGATTAGTACCTAGAGATTTCTACTCTTCTGATTTTCTCTGTTCTTCTTATTGCTCAACAACTAAATGTTTCACAAAGCCATTTCCTACAGAAATATTTATGTTCCCAAATGTTTATTGGCCCCTCTATCATGATCAAGCTTTTATGAGCACTCTATACAGAACTGAATTAAATACATAATTCCTGATCTATCAGATCTTGGCTTGATGCTGCGTTTTGTCTATTTTATACAGCAAGGCACTGTAGTGAACTACAGAACACCTTACAGAAAAACTAATTTATACAGTAAAGGTATTTCTATCCAACACTGACTGTGTGGGTTAGTGATTACAGAAAGCTAATGAGGACCAGGAGGATCTAGAATTTAAATTCCAGGAAAGGCATTTATTCATTGTGCTAGTTTTCTGAACAACCTTTTCCGGTAATTTCTATGCAGCTATGAACATTAGGCTCTGTAGCATCACATGCTGGAAGGAGATGGAGGATGCTCCTTGGAAATGTTACACAAACACTTCTCCCTCACTTGCTCCACGTCACACAGGTGTCCACAGCTACACAGGTGATTTGCCCTCAGTTGGTGATAACTGATTGGACTCTCTATTCTTGCTGGCAGCTGTGAGTTATAACCAGTTAACAGATCGGTCTGTTGGCTGGCTCCAGGAGCTATTCTCCCAGATTACTTCCATCATCTTTGATTTTTCATTTTTCTTCTCTTCTCCTTTTGACCAAAAGTGCCTGTGGTGATTTGTGAATATCTGTATATATCTAGTCAACTGAAATTTTGGCCTCTTTACCACATCAGATCAAGGCAATGTTCCCTGCTCCTTCGTACCTAACAAATGCCAGTTGCAGAATACAGGGAGACTTTGTGCATGTTAAGTTCTTCAACAGCGAGATAATGGTGACTGCATTTTATCTATAGGTATCAACTCTTCACAAAACTGTTACTATTGAAACACTAATCATCAGGCCACTCGAATGGACGAAAAGTTAAAGGTTAAAATTTGTAGTATTCTTTTTTTTCCTGGGACAAGTCTGGTCAAAGGTTGTTCCAGGATGAACTGGGGATCTTAGTCACTAGGTATAGTCCAGCGTTCACATGATTTAATAATAGGCTCTTCGATGTAGCTGAAAAAAATCTAAAAGGATCTGCTGATTGGAAGCTATATTTGACACTCAGAACCTGAGGTGTGGGCTTCTAACGATGAGTAATTGCATAGCAAGTTATTCAGTCTTGGATTGATTTCACAGGCAACTTTTAAACAGAGTGATTTTTTTTCATCTAAAAGATACTACAGTTCAAACAAGACTCTGTCTGAATCTGTGGTGAATTACAATGTGTTTGGAATTAACCAGACAGAACCTGACATCTAATGAAAATGAAAAAGATGGATTTTTGTTCTTAGAACTGTTGTAAATAAAAAAGATTCCTGTTCCTTAAAAGGCCTATCAACTTTGCATAACTGTTTGTACCTAGAAATAAATTGAAGGTAAGGGCACTCACCTTCACTTGCAGTTTGTACATACCAGGAAAATGTAAAAGGCTGAATGTTTATAGTTATTTTCTCCCTAATACGACATAGAATCCTGCCTAACACCATAACGAAAAAATCCTTTTACAAAATCCAGTCCTCTGGTTTTTCCAAGGGCAAAGCTTCCAGGTTATGCAACAATTAAGGATTTTCAAAATATACTGTTCATACAACCACACAAATCCACTGGCACAGACCCACTTCATGCACCATGTTAAGACTTTGGCATTTTCAGAAATATCAGACCTTCGCAGCACATTTTTGCAAGGGCAGGGAGGAACTCCGAACAGGTTTTTGTGTAGGCTTCCAGTAAACGGAAGCTTACACTGCCATTACCATCAATCACCCCAGAATATCAGCAGCGATATAGCGTCTTTCATTAAAAAAATACCGCAGCTTCTTTCAGAAGGACTGCCACTTGCCATTTCTTTTAGGTAATCAGATAGCCGTTAATTAATAAACCTGTCAGGTGAATTGTCCTGCTCTGGTCATCATTATCCATTCTGTAACAGAATCCTGCTATCATCACTGCTATCCACCCCATAGCTTCCAGCTCAATTAACTTAATGCTATGCAAATGAGAGGCTCTCCTCATCATTAGCTTATAGCCCACAAATGTTAATAACATAATTGGGCCTTCAACAGGGTAATTAGACACGATTTCTTCCATTAGTCTTACAAGGCTAATTATTGTTGATAGGAGAGAGGGGATGAGTCCCAGTGCTGCATGCAAAGAGGGGCATCTGGTTAAAGCAAATATAGACAAAACATCAACAAGGTAAAACAACAGTTGAGATCTATAGCAGGGTCAGGTAGGGGTGGGAGGAAGGAAAACCACATGATGGGAAGCTTAGGAACCACTGGGGAAATTCTGTACAAGGCAGGAACTAAAACCAAATATCCAGCCTGAATATGGAGCTCTCCTACACTTATCAGTATAACAACATGACGCTTGATAAATCAGAGGAAGCTACTCTCAAGTTTTTGCAGACAGGACAATTTGGAAGCTGTCCTGATCAAAATCCCTAGGTTTGAAATGCAAACATACAGCCACAGAAGAGACCTTAATAACTGAATCTGGTCCTAGATCTCCCTTGTCATTATGTCCAAGCTTGTCTCCTGCCATCATCGGGGTTTGCTGTGTTTTATTGGATGATTTTTCTGAGTAACAGCTACTTGCTGTGAGTAAGAATTACAGAACTGGAATACAAGGAATTCTTTAATAATCACAAAGCAAAATGAATTTCAGCAATCTATTCACGGAAACTTAATAAAACCCTGGATTCAGTATTATGGACTGGCAGTAACATTAAAAAAAAAGAAAAGGTATCAAGTTTTCAGGCTGAGATTATATTTTGGTGGAAATAAAGCTAAGGGCTTGCTCCTATACCAGTTAACTCTATGCAGTCTCATCCACGGAGGTTAGAAATGTACAGCTGGAGACAGAATTCTGTGAGAAAACCATACTTTTAAAAGGAGAAAGTAAACTTTCCAAAAATATGGCAAGTTCACCATACACACCTCTTAGCTCTGACTGTTCAGTGTTTTACTTCAAAAACCACTTAGAAAAACATACGTCAATCTGAAGAGCCCGCAGGACTCAAGAGGTTGAGAAACCATGTGATTGCTTTATTTTGTTTCTGTTTTCTTTAACTTTGGGGCACAATCATGGCCAATACCAATCCTTTGATTTCACTGCAAGTATGTGAGGAGGAACTCCTCCTATACACTTGGCCTGCTAATCAGCTTAGTTTACGTTCATAAAAGTAGTGAAAGGGTTAAGGAAGGTGTTGTAAATACCTTAGATACTTGGTTGAACAAAAGAGGCTCTGATAGTTGTAAGGTAAGTAGTGGGAGTGAGATAAGGGGACACCTGGATAATCTCAAGGTAGACAGCTCAGTCCTGAGAAGGGATACACAGGACCACAGAGATAAGGAAGTTACACGAGAAGAGAACGGCCTTGCAGGATATGGTCTACTGGTCCCAGAAATGAGTTTGCACAGAAGTGAAGTTCCATCAGCAGGCACAGCGAAGAAGACTACAAGCTGTCATCTGAAGACCTCTACGGCTACCCAAAGACCACCAGGGAAGATGACTGTGCATTTGGACCAGCGATTTGCATATGTTCATGAGTTCCGGGAAATCTCATGTATATGTGAATAAGTTCTTGGAAACCTTATGAATATGTATAACTTCATGATATATAATCTCTAAAAATTTGCCAGATTGGGGGAAGCACTTACAGTGGAGCTATCCCCAGTGCTACCCCAGTGCTGCAATAAAGAATGCCTTACTTAGTAACAGTGCTGTTATTGAGTTTTATTGTACTGGACTCCTTACCCAGCTGCACCTAGCCTCCCATTTTGGCGAGGTTAGAAAGCAAGGGGGTTTGGATGCTGCTGATCTTTGTATCAGTAGCAGCATTTACTAGAAGGTAAAATTAAACAATTCTTTTTTAACCTGCTGCACCTTGATCTTTGGTCCATTACATCAAAAAAACAGACTGTCCTCTGGATCGTTCTCTCAGTGCATATCAGTGGGATATTAACCAGCATTCATATCAGAATAATATTAGACTACAATTTTTTAAAAAATACTTTTTATCATGCGCAAAGCATGAAAGTGGTCTTATTGAGCTCAGAAATACAGCACATGTTAGAAAAGGATAACGTTTAAAAGCCTCTGTGGGACGGATGAAAGCCTTACTCAAAATGTATTTCAAGCCTTACAGAGTTCTGCAATACAGAATTTTGTAAACATAAGGTATTTAAGGACAGAAAATATGAACCTTATACAGCACAAAAGCACTGAGTCACCACTTACACCTGAGCCAAAGGAAGACAATTTAAGTGATGGTGATTAATACATTCATGTGACTGCAGGTGATCCAGGCCAACAGAATTATATCCGGTGCATTTGTCAGACATAAGGGACCATTCCTACATCCTTTCTGCAGAATAAGCTA
Organism: Falco peregrinus; assembly: GCF_023634155.1. Taxonomy (NCBI): domain Eukaryota; kingdom Metazoa; phylum Chordata; class Aves; order Falconiformes; family Falconidae; genus Falco; species Falco peregrinus. The sequence goes on along the minus strand of NC_073721.1, from coordinate 49,497,635 downwards.
TGACAGTATTCAGATTCACTCTCTTAAATTGCCCTGCACTTGTTAAATTTACTTACTAGAAAATTCTGAGCAAATATCTTGTTCCAAGACAAACAGCAGTAAATCCACTGATGTTTTAATGAAGATTACACTTTCTAATCCTCATGGTAATGACAAACTAGTCTCCATTCAATATGCAATATTACTTGACAGTTTTAATCACCCAAGCCGTATTATATTTGCTACAGACTGATGCACTTGTCTTCCCAGATCTTCAGCTTGGAGAATCTAAGCAAAAGAAGCATCATGCCTGTTCTGACTCTGGTTTTCAGTGTGGGCCAATTTTGCTAGCCACACTAGCTCTGAGTAATGGTTTACTCGGGGATTAGTCTCTGATCCAAGGAGACTACTAAATCGGAGCATAGCTGGCACAATCTTCCCTAAGTTTTTACTCCAGAATTCCTGAATTCTGTAATCATGGATTTAAAGGTAATGTCCATTTGTAATGTGGTTCCTCTAAAAGTACTGCCCCTGCGCTCTCAGTATCAGACAGCAAATGCAGTAACAGGCTTTCATAAACTTGGTTTTAACCTGCACAGATGTAAGGGTGACCTTTCTACATTTACTCAGAACAATATTCAGCCAACTTTTGCTACCACGTTGCTGAAGTAAATTGTAGGGGATCAACACAATGTGAGATGCTTGACAACACCCGACAGCCCTCCCTTTCTAATTGTGCTGTCTCAGACACTAAATGTCTTCATCTATACTTGTCACACATGTAAAACTCTCATTAGTTTTATCTATATATGTTCTCTTATCCAATACAAATTAAAACACTGCTACACCATTATATTTAAAGTTTTCCTTCCTTGTTTGTTTTTCAAAAGTTTTTCTGGTTCTAGTCAGATCTTGAAACCAGTATCTTCCTTACAAAAGCTCCTAAATCCTACAAAATCAGACTTGCATGTACATGGTTCTTATTTGTATGTGAACTACTGAGGAAATTAAGGAAAAATCTTGAAAATGACTGCTTTAGTCCATGCATAAATATTCAGAATTGACAAAGCACATCATATTTTACCCTGCTGAGATCAATCAGTGTTAGATGCCTCGAAGCGCACTAATGGTGCATGACTGCAGCTACACCTTTCCTACATACCTGTCTTAGCAAAACTGTTAGTTAAACATGACTCTGTACCAAGCAGCCTCACAGAAGGAGCTACAGCACTCAACATCTTGAATCCAGCTGGATCCAACCCAGAGTCAGTCACAGAGAGCAAGATGAACAGAGAGCAAACTGGGAGGCCCGAGGGAACCCAGGTCTGTGAGCTCTCAGGTATACTCTTTGGCGACAAAAATGCCTGAATAAAAACCTGAGCAAAGAGAGTGCAGAGGGGAAAAAGCACAGGTTAGACTACTTGACTACTATTTAAATGATAAAGCTTTGATTTCCATGACTGTTTCGTTTCATTCCTTAAACAAAAGTTGTGTCTTAGGTAAATGCCCTGAACAACCTTTGTTGATTTGAAGAGATTAGTACCATGAAGTTATCATTGTGAACTAGGATTTTAAAAGCCCGGTTCTTCTTTCAGGGCCTCTCAGTTCTCCTCTCAAAACAACTTTTTTTCCCCTGACAGGATAGAAATGTGCAAGTTGCCAATGCTGACAACAGGACACCCCTCATCTCAGCTTCCTGAGTAATATGGGAAAGGTTTAAATACAAACATGTGAGAACTTGGCTACTAGGTTCAGTAAAAATCTTCAGTTTTTTCTAGGAACTAAAGACAATACCCTATAATAAATAGGTTTTATCTGTAGGGAGGAAAGCCAGTCCTTTGTCCTGAAGTGACTGAGAGCATGTAAGGGCACAGGACTCTTGAGTAGCTGACCAAATCAGGCCTTCTTGGATCTTGACTCTTCCTGAAATGTTGTGTGATTTACCTAGCTCCTTCCAAACTGCAGAGTCGAGTACTCAAACAGAAAGCTTCCTGTAAGGTTGAATTTGACATTATTCAAAGTTCTTTGACTCTTCAAGATTCAAATACAACCCAATGTCACCTCATCAAAGTCACCTTGTTCAAATTGCTGCTGCTACACAGGCATCTCATTTTGGCAGCCAAAGGAGGAGCTAGGAGCTCTGCCTTGAAAGCATGGATACTTCACAGCACTGAAAGCATTAACGTTAAGCCCAGCGCTTTCACAGTTTGACTGTATCTGTTCCCATGCAGAGAAAGCAGGGACACTGCTGGTTTGGTTTGCCTTTTCTAAAACTTGCTGCCATTGCCAGAGACATGAAAAGTAGCTTGGGCTCTACTGCTTTACAGAATTTTCTCTCTCCAGTTAAGTATTGAGTTCAGAAAGGCAGCCTTGATTCGAGTGGGATTTTCTGAGAAAAATGGTTTCAGCATAAGGCAATGAGGTCTTCATTTCAAACCTGAAAGTCTTCAGGTTTCCTAATGTCTCCTCATTTGTGAGACAGTTACTGCAGAAAAATATCCCACCTTTCAGCAGCAAAAAGAATGAAAGGACTGTGCATGTGGGTTTGGGTCCTTGAAAAAAAAACAAACCAGAACACCTGACTTAGAAGTAGAAACTTTTCTTCCTTCTCTTCCTGGAGACTTAGGAAGCTTGCTGAGATCAGAGATCTCCTTAATTGCCATACCCAGGATTTCACCAAACAATCTCCAGCCATCAAAAGGAGCTTATATGAGGTAACTTCTAAAAATAATACCCGCCTCCCACAACTGAAGCCAAATATACCTGCTATTCTTGCTGGAGCAGAATAAGCTTGTGAGAGCAAATGCAGCATCCTACAAAAAGCCCATAGAAGGGTTTGAAAACTGCACTTGCTGTCGTTGGCTGAAGATGCGTATTAGCACCTTTCCCCAGGATAGGAAGGCTCTTATGGTACCACTATAGGTCTGGCAGAATGGGCAGCAGAAGTGCATATTCTTTTTATTGTAATCATCTGACTTTCTGTCTATTGGATTATTTAACAGCAGTAGCTTCTATTCAGATTAGTGTTATGTCATTAGGGAAGACAGAGCACAGTCTACAAAGGAAGAGATGGAGAATAGAGTATAAGGATTCCTCACCAAAGGCCAAACCTCAGAAATCTGCGTAAGGAGCTGCTTCCATCAGTTTTGTGTAGGGTAAAAGACTGTGTGTGTACAGCTTTTTGCACTACACGTGGAGAATTAGTTGTCACTATTAAGTAGCCCATGGACGTGACTGCTTAACAGAGCCTTCATGCCAGAGCAATGTATACCTTTTCATGCACAGCTGTTACACATAAAGTAATAGGAGCTTCCCTGATGTATTTTTTCCCATTACGGAGTGCTCAGCAATGTCTCTTGCAATAGAGGCAGATCAGGAAACAAAGGTAAAAGACTTAATTAAAATCTTGTCAATGAGCAGGGTAAGTCTCAAAACACTTGAATCAAGAGGTAAGACAGTGACTGAATTATTGTAGCTTGGAAAAGGCTACGGGGTAGCAACCATGCATTAAACTGATCCCACTCACTGAGGGAAGCAGATGAGTCATTCACTAGTCCAAGTGAGAGGAAGTTTGTTAATTTTGCCCAGTAAGCACAATCTGTATTGGATTTTGGTTGGGAAAAAAACTTGTAATTTTTACCACTTGGCCAGGGTGTTCTGCTCCCTCAGAGCATGGCTATATGTGTACTTGATGTATAGCCAGCATAGCTAAGCGGATGAGTACTTCCACTGGAGTGGGGAAGGCAAATAAGAATTCATAACCTAAACCAAACTTTCTAAATTATGTTTCTATTTCATAAGCATACCATTGACCTCAAGAAGATCCTGCCCTTTAGTTCCTGCTGTCTTGCCCCTTAGTTTTTACCAGACCAGTCAGTCTCTTTTACGTTGAACATGTGATGGAGCAGGAAGAGCCTAGCTGAGGTGGGAGCAATGATAGGCAAAGGGATAATAAAAAGGAAACCAATTAGAATTAGTGAAGACAAGAAGTCAGTAAACCAGCAATATAATGGCTCTGGTAAGATCCAGCTGCTTTCTAATCAGAAGAGACAAAAAATGAGAATGACTGAAACAGAAAATTGGTCTGCCTATTATTTTTACTACTTTCTTTATAAACTAACCCAAATCCTGCCTAGGTCACTTGGACTTTTCCTATTCTTTCTCTCTCCCTGGTGCTGGCAGATTTTACTGTACTGATTTAGTACTTTGATTACCACATCATTTTTCTGATTTTTGTTTTCTTTTTTCCCCCTGAAAATTAGAAGAAAATAAGGAGATATCATTATAACATTTCTTCTTTGTTTCTCATCATATTTTTGTATGCCATCAATTAAAAACACATCTATTATAAATACACAATATCCATCAGTTAAATTAGGCCAAAGTTTTAAAAATGCCCTGTAAGATTTTTCCATGTCGGAATAATTCAATCACTATTATGTTTCCTTGATGCAACTATTTTGGGACTTAGCTTGTTCCTTGATAGGATTTTAATTAAGTCATTTACATTTAATTTCCAAAAATGTAGCTGTTACAGAAAGCAGCAAGGAAACGAAAAGACAAAAAGAAACCTGAAGACAGCCAATCTTTAAGAAAAATATTTCTGATATAAAAATGAATCTGAGGAATACATATTCAGTGATAAGTATTCCAGTCCATGTCTGGTAAACTCTCAGATAATGGCAGCATGGTAGGGTCACTGGGGTTCTATTAGCTCAATTAATGAGGAGTAAGATAAGGCTAACACCTAGCTCTTCAAACGGCTAAAAAATAGAGCTGATAGTAATGGAGTTATTAACCTTCACCAGCCATTGAATTTTGCTGCTGATTCAAACTCCATTTCCTAGTTCAGACCTCCATTAATAGGCTGTTTATTATCCCTAATCCACATTGGGATCAGCTGCAGAAATATGAAAGCCCCATGTAAAGACCAAATAGTTAAAAAAAAATATCTTTTTTTTCCATTCTGATTTTTCCCTTTTCAACATATTCACAGATGCTGCCTTAGAAATTAGGAACTTCATTATCCTAAATTGTTTGAATATGGGTTCTTAGTAGAGTGATGAAAAAGAAGCTTTAAACATATTATGTAAAAAGATGACATAATTGGGGATACAGTCACATCATTTTGAAGACCAAATAGAACATTGCTGGAAAACTTGCACTGCAGAAGCTATTGCTTTTTATTTTCTCTAGTGGGAAAGAAAAAAACTTTACTATTTGAAAAATGGGTATTTGAAATATATTACGTATATATTATTAAGTCAATCCTCAAGTTCATCCTTCCCCTGTCCAGATTTGTCTGTCCACTTGTATTGTTTGTCAATACTACTGTAATATAACTAATCAATACTGAAATGTAAAACAATCGACCCTGGATTCAGATCAGATGGAAAAAAACAAAGGAATTGATGGAACAGAGGAATGAGGAATCCCAGGACACACTTAGCAGCAGAGCCCCTTGGCATGGATGGAAGGGCTCATTTTATCAGCTTGAGAACTCTAACACCAACCTGGCTACAATGTTAACTACAGAGATCTTGAGTTAAAGGGTCTTTAGGCTTCCTGCTGAGTTTGCATACACTCAATTGAGATTTGTGACACACTGTGATTTTTCAGTATTTTTTCAGAGAAAAAGACACTATATAGTTACTTATAGTCTACACACACAAGACATTCTTCCAAAACCTATCACGATAACACCTAACAGAGTATCAGCAATCATGAATAATGGAGTTAGGATCAAAGTAAAAAATGTTTATGCCAATATATATACATCCAGTACACAGTGCTACTCTCAAAACTGAATGCAGTTCTGGTTGTCCCATCTCAGCACAGAAACAGCTAGAATAACTACAGAAGTTAGAGAAGAGGGAGACAGGCTGGTCAGAGTAGTGAAACGACTTCTAGGAAAGGAAAAAGGATAGACAGACCAAGGTTCTTTGCCTGGGAAAGAGGTGACTGAACAGGCATATACAAGAGGCTTATAAAATCAGGATTGTTAGGACACACGAACAGGGAACGCTTACAACTGTTTCTCAGTAGAGGAAAGGAACTTGGAAAAAACACTGTGAATTATTTTCATGTGACACCCAGTGAAAAAGAGAAACTCCCTTCCATGTGATTTGGTGGAGGCCAAAAGTACAGTTTTGAAAAAGAGACTATAAAGTCAAGGAAAATGGGCTATTAGACAGTTGTCCAGATGACCCTCTGGCTCAGGGAATCTTTAAACTGCTGATTGCCTTAAGCTGGCCTGGAACCAGCAGACAGCTGGTCATGAACCAGCTGAAGCTAATGACAAGAGATATATAACAGATGACACTGTTGCTGCTGAACCTTATTTTAATTTTAAGTTTGGGAGAGAACAGAAGGGGTAAGAAATATTTTGGTAGATATTAAATAGTGTTTTCCATATATTAGAATTTTCCTTGGCTATACTATGTATTTCTTACTGTTGCTCAAGCATTAACAATAAAAAAAGCTAAAATAACTATTTACAGTCATTTGGACAAAGAACTGAATTCAGTTCTTTGCGTTAGTAGTTGTGAGCTTCAGATGCCAACCTGTAACTGTATTTGGATTCCCACTTACCATAGGCATTAAGTGGTTAATGGTGTTCTTTTACTAGATAGCTGAGAGGCCACTAATAGATTCAGCTTCTTATTTGCCCTAAAGGCTGCCACAGTTCAATACGATTAGGATCCTGTCCACTTAAGCAGTAACTGCTTCACAGGGAGGAACATAGAAAGCAATACATGTCTTCTTCCAGTACAGAAAGAGCAGTTCTTTAGTAGACAGGTTTTGTCTGATACAGGCAGGTTTTCCTGTACCACTCTTGTAAGCAAGCCTTCGTCCTACTGCAAATTCTAATTTAAAGAAAACCCTGCACCTCACTTTTTCAGCGGAAAATGAATTATTTTCCTTTTTGTTCCAGGGCAGTTCTTCGGATGCAGTGGCTGATGCTGTATGAGTTTTTTTTATTATTACATTTTAACAAACTTTATAGCCCATTTTGTTTGTTTTCAAATAACTTTATTTTCCTTCTTTTCTACCATCAATTACTAGGTTTGTTTTTCTTTCCATAAGATGGAGGAGTCAGGAGACTGATCCTGCTCAATGCTGTATAATTTAGTATTATGTGTACTAGCTTTATGAGGTGGGAGTCAGATAAAACATAGTATTTGAACACTAACCATTTATTAGCTCTAAGGAATAGATTTGTGACTTGACAAGCAGACAATAACTCTGTGTTCTGATCAGCCAAAGAGGTCTACTTTGAGTTCAAAACACAGAGTAACATACCCTTTCACAAATAATTTTGTTTACTGATGTGACTAGATTTTAATAATAAACTTGATATATATGTAAATTTATTTTAATCTAATTTCATCAACAGAGCCCTCCTAAAAATGAGACTTTGTAGATTATTCTGTGTCTGATTTATAGATTTCCGCATCCTATTCCCAGATTGATTTCAAGGCTATAATTCTATCAGGTTTTTCTCCTGATGTCAGAAACACCACCCTGCAGATAGTGTTTTATAACTAGCATCACAACTGAAACTGAATTACTGCCCTGCTATCCTATGCTGCAATATGTCCTTTTGTTTATAATCACCCTCCCTCCCTTATATACCTACTGCTTCAGTTTCATGGAAAATATCAGCTCCGAAATCAATCAGGTAGCAAGATGTCTATTTTTGTCCCTTACTTCAACCCCTGTATGAAATAGTAGGGGCCAAATTCTTAATTCAGATATGAATGTGCAGAGCTCTTTAAAGAAAATGGAAGCTAAGCAAATGGATCAGTGCCAAATTTCTACACAGACAATTTTATAATGAGTTGTTCTTCCTCACTTGATGAGGTCTCAATCCTGTAAAGGAGCACAGGGCACACGCTTGAGTATTCACACTGATCTCAGGTACTCAGGTACATGTTGAGGGACTCAGGATCTACTTTCTAAACGCACATGACTAATAATCCATGGGAAATGTTATTTAACTGAATCTAGCATAAGTTTCAAGATTCTTTCTCTCTTTTCTCACGAAATGGATTCCTGTTTAAGATGTATATTATCTTACTTTTAATAAAGAAAGCTACTGCTGTTTTCACATACTTTAATTTTTAAACCTTGATGGCATGACAGCTAGATGCCTCCCTTCTCTCACTCCAACTCAATCTTACCCTTTTACATTTTTCCATTATACCCTGTACGGGGAGTGGGGAGGGGACTGAGGGCAGCCACACGGAAGACACAGGAAGAGTGACTTTGCCAACTTAAACACTTACTGGGTAATGTACCTTTTCCACTACTAGTTTTTAAATAAGAATAAGCTTCCTGGAAGCACAAAGACTACAGATTTCCAATGTATGCCTTCGGAACATCCACTGTGTCAGCCAGTGGTATGGACAGAGCCAGGAACCCCTAGGAGAGGAATGGAAAAGCCTCTTGGCTTTGATCAGTACACCAGTATTTCAAATCCTCACCACCTTTGGACGAACTGTAAAGAGTAACCCTATTTTATTTGCCTGGCAGTCATAACAGTTCTCTTTTGATGCTCATTTCTCTTATATTACATTTCTGAACACTTCATTATCACTCAAATAAAATATAATTCTCATGTTGTTTTTAATTATTTCACAAAACCCACAAGTCTCATAATGAGCTCCTCACAATACTAATATATTTCCATGATATTATGCCAATGCTAAAGAAAGATGATGTAGATCCCCCTCCTGCTGCAAATAAAATGCACCTTCTGATATAATCCAAACTTTAATCCATTTCTTATGGTTTGCCTTTAGAGGCAACTCAAACAAATAACCAGAAAAACAAACCTCTCTCCCACAGTTTGGCCATCTGGAGGATTTGTAAGGCCAGTGCTCTATTTCCTACTCTCCAGGAGCAAGACCCCTTTTCTAGCTAAGGAAGCAATAAATAAGTAAGATGCAAGAGCCTATGCAATGTCAATAAAGATCTGTATCGTTCCATAAACAAATTTTTCATATATGTAACGTCATGATTGATAAATTTATATCTTACCTGTTTGGAATAATATGTGCTTTTTGCAGCTGTTCTCCCTGCTCTATGTCCCTTGGGAAGCCATAAAGCACCCAACCATTGGTCATGCAGTCTAGTGAGTTTAGGCGTTCTGCCAGGATCTTCATAACAAGGTTGTCTGAGACTGCAAAGGATTAAAAAGATGACATTTATTTTGTATGCTGAGTCTGCAATTAAGGAGGATACACAGTACTTTTTCTGTTTAGACTGCCACAGGAACTAAACCACAAAGAATTATTCCTGTTTATGAGTGATAGATTTTGCAGAAAGGAGTTACTGTTGACTTCTGCATATTTACTGTACTATCATGGAACCCCCAAACTCACAAGGAACTGTAGGACTAAAGCAAAGTATTTGGCAGAAACTGATGCCTACATAATTTTGCTATGTACATTTTCCCTCTGCCTTACTGGGCTGATGTCACAATGAAGTGTGTGACACAATCTTATCAAAATGCAAAAATAATGACCTGAGTTGTGTAAAAGAAATCCTAAGACAGGAAAGCAATTTCTGTAGCATTCTGTATTTAACTTAGCAGGTGATAATGGTTCTGCCACAGCAGGCTAGATGTGATATTTCTCCAATTTGCCCAAAGGCTTGAAGCTTTTACAACTGAAAATAAATTTCCAAAATGTATTTCAGCTACTGTAATTACTGCATTGATGACTCCCTAATTTTAGAAATAAAAGTTCTCTTTCCTCTATTATTATTTTTCTTTAGGGCAAGAGAAACATCAGCACAATGCTGACTAGGATTACAATTACTATGCAGGTTTAAAAATTCTATTTAATGGGACACAGTGGCAAGAAGGTATCCTGCATTTTTTCACTATAGCCTTCATAAAGTAAAATAGTTCAATCAAGATACTTAAACTTATGTATCTTGTAATATTTTTTCCCCCAGAAGATTCAAAAGATTATGTTCAACAAGAGTGACTATAAATTTTCCAAGGACTCTTGCAATATGCTGAGCTTAATGTCAAATAACCCCAAAGAAAGGTCAGCAAAATCACCTCAAGCTACTTCCCAAAGAAGCAGCCAAAACAATTTTCAAGCAGCAATGAGAGTCCCTTCTCTTTATTTGTACGGTATGTCTAATACACTGTTGCCTCTACTGGAAACAAGCGATAAAAAATGCTACATAAATCCACATCTTGGAATGTTGATGTTTTGATACTCACCCTGCCATCGCATCTGCATACAAAAATACAACAAGTACTTGTAGGAGAGCATATGTGTCAGATTTCTAACAATGCAATTCGCTTTAGAACTAGCTGACAGGAATACGCCTGTATTTTAGTAGAGTATATTATTAGCAGTGCACATTTATACCCTGGGTACCAGCAGGTTTTAAACCGTAATAATAGAATCCATTTGCTTCTTGAAATTTAACATTTCCTTAAAACTTACACCTCTACCATGAAATTCATTACTTCTCCTTTAAATAATCAAATTACTGAGTTTACAGAATTGCACTCAGGATTCAATGTACCAGCAAAAAGGGAGGAAACCCACAGGGAATTAATTAGAAAACAGATTAGGGTATTAATTGAGAATATCCACATTATAAAAACACAAGTTAAGGAGAGTAATATTCTCCATCTGCTAAAAGAAAAAAGGAAAGGAATAAGACCAGACACTTGACAAGAGAGCAAAATGACAATGCAAAACTAGGCATTCTGTTAAAAATAGGATTCATAAAATTAACAATACAATAGCGCAGCAGCAGGCAGAAATGTTATTAGACAGATGATACTTATCTAAGACCTGCGCTGCAGGCAGGTGTAGAGAGGATAACAGGAGAATTTCAGTGCTCTTTGCAGGGCAGTTCTCCCCACCCTCCAGGTTACAAGAACTAATACAAACCCAAGACACTGTAATAGGAAAAAATAAAAATAAAAATAAATAAAAAATTAAATCCCACTTTCTCTTTCCCCAAAACATATTCCATACAAAGACCAGTGGAATTTTCCTGCAGTCCTGAATTTCTGGCTGCAGCACTAAACTTTCTGTCTCGATGCATGTTATTTTATCATGATTCCTACTGCAATCATTAACACGGATTTACAAAGATGCCAAATTACATGATTTTTTTTTTTAAATGTTTTCAGAATGCTTAAAACAGTTTAGCAAGGGATTGGAATAAAACCTACAAACCCATGAGTAAGGCTGCACTAAAGTAGGATCCTGCCAGAGCTGACATCCCTGCGAGATGAACAGGGAATCGGCGCAGAGGCTGAAAGCCCCAGGAATGGCACAGAGAAATAAGCGGGTATACTGTGCTGTTGAGCTTCCAGCTGATTGTAGGAGATTCTCCAGTTCCAGGGGCCAAACTGCTTCCATCCTGCGTATGGGAAGGAGAAACACTACAGCCTACATGAAAATTAAAAAGCAATCGTGATGGGAACCAGACAGCATCTCGATCTGATCACTTCCCATAGGCCTTCTGTGAATTCTTATTATCAAAATCCTCTACTTTGGTCACTATTTTTGAATAAAACTGTAGCAATCACAAAAGCAAAAAAAAAATCTGACACGATGCAGTGACAATTAATTAACAATTTATCTAATGGTATGCCAGCTTGGGGTTTTTTTGAGTAATACTGGGGATATGGGGTAACTCTGACACCTTGCTAATTTCAGCTATGACTGACTGGAAGATATCAGCAATACACTTGAGATTGTACATTCATGTACATATATATATCACTGAATAATATAGATGCTTACATATTTTCTGTGCCTCCCTCTAAAGCTTGATGGTGAGAAATAAAACATAAACAAGTCAGACAGCAAGCTCTGCTCTCCTCTTGATTAGCAAACATACCTATCACTTCAACACAATAGGGGAACATAGCTTGTTGGCTGTTCAATGGCATTACAAAGTACATCAGCTGCCCTTGAACAGGAACAGTCACACTTAAAACAGCTGCATTAAAACTGTAAAACATCTTCTGCAGACCAGAGGAGGAAAAAAAAAAAAGAAAAAAGAGAAAAAAGGAAGAAAGAAATCAGTATTATTCTTATTTTGCTGTGGTACAGAGTGGGTTATGTAGAAATCTGCAGTATAGTATTCCTTTTTACTCATGTGAAACTGTCTCTTGAACATAAGGCAAATTAATAACCTGTAACTGGAGTGGCACACAGTCTGTAAGTAACACCACAGGTATCCTGGCCTTAAGCACATGACCCAACGGGCTATATAGCAAAGTAAAATCTTGACTGCCTCATCAGAAAAGCTCTACCTATGTGTTTTAAGTAGATTATGAAGCACAAGAGCTTTGAATAATCAATTCCTTGTGTGAAGTTTCCAACTCTGAAAGTTGGAGGAATGAGGCTCTAGAGAGATTTTACTTTATCATTAGAGAAGTCCACAGGTAAGTTTCTTGTAAAAATTACAGTGTGCTACAAAGAGATATCCAGATTAGGTAATGTGGAAGCACATCTCTATTAAGGTGAGAAATCAAGGTACAGGAGCAAAATTCATCCATCAGAGGCAATGCTGCGGAACTGATGAGCTACAGTGATACCATGTTGAGAGCAGCCTACATAGCTGTGGACCGAGGTCACGGTGAACCTCTGAAATGGTATATATGGCAGAATGAGGCCACAGTCAGCTCCATATAGAAATGTAATTCATTCATGCATATGTTCTTTCCTAACATCAATACCACACAGCACCTCTCCTTCATCTCCCAGCCCGTCTAGACCATGTTAATGGTTTAGACTATGCAGCTGAATTAGAAGCTGTGGACCTAAGAAGTGATCTAATCAATTCAAGGGTATGATCAGGCAGAGTACAGGCGACAGAGGCTTAAATTGCTGCTGTTCATGCTGGAACTACTGCATGGACACCTAGAGATTTTCTATATCGAGGGCTGTCAATCAGCACCTTCCAACAAACCATTTAAAAAATAAATTTACTTCCCAGAGCTTCAAAGGTTTTCACAAGTATAAGGTACTCCTCATGTAAAGTACTTCCTCATGAAACTCCTAGGAGTGTGGCCTATTAGCTCTTACCCAGCCCATAGATCTGCAGGACTAATAGAAAAGGGGATCAGGCAATCAGTTGACAAAATCATAGCACCTGCTCAAGGCAAAAGTAACAGAACATTAAAGGCACAGTCTGAAAGGCAAAAACACTACTTGAGAGATTACAGGGCACTGTTCTCCAATAGCTTCAATGCTGTCAGTGCTCCAAGCTATACAATTATCAGACTTAAATTGATTCCTCCTCCATGTATTTCCCTTTAAAACAGACTTTTGAAGGGTATTGACTCACTTCTTCAAACCTATAAAACCTCAATTCTATGTGCAGCATAAATGCATTTTTTGTGGACAAAAATTGTCAGTTTTGTGCTGTAAAAAGTTTAAGGTCCTTTTGACAATATTGTCCATTTACGCTTTATCCTTCCCTTAGAGATTTTTTTTTTAGCTAGGTCTGAAGACTTTCACAGCTAATTCAGATGCCTGAGGCTTGATCCCAGTACTTGACAGTTAACATCTTGCCCTAAGTAAAAGCTACCGCCAAAGGCTACTTTCCTGGATTGTCCTGTCAATCCTAAATTTAGGCAAAGCATGAGATTTACTTATTTTATCACTCTATAAACGCTGGATTATTCACAACGGGTCATTTTATTTGTTTTTTTGGGAGAAGCGTTCTATTTTCTTGCCCACGTTCAGGACCTCGGCGATGGTATCAATTTGTTGTTACCACGGAGGTCGATCGATGTTTTAATCCCATCCTGCCAGCTTCGCGCGAAGGGGCTGCTTTCCCATTTCCCAGCACACAGCCCAATGTGCTTAGTGGGAATGATATATAAAAAAAAAAAAAAAGCAGCCAAGCGCGGGGGCGGCGGGAGGAGCCGGGCAGCGGGGCGGAGGGAGCGGCTGTGCCGGCGGCGGGGGCCTGCCCTCGTGCCCCCCGCGCCGCCCGCCGCCGTTGGTTGTTCTTTACCGCCACCTGGCGGGCGCGGCGGGCAGCGCGGGGCGGCGGCTGCCGGGACCCGGGACCCAGTGCTCGGTACCCGGTGCTCGGTACGCGCCCGGCGGGCAGCCGCGGAACCGCCGGAGCCTCGGGAACGCAGGGAAAGGGAACAGGATCTGCTTCGTCCGCCTGCGTTACGGGCACCGGCGGGCTGCCACGGCGAACCGGCAGCATCTCCGGGCTTGTGGCGCTGGAAGCCGGCAACGGAGGCACCAGCACAAGCAGCCGCAGCGGCACGGCCTTGGCTGCCGTTGTAATTTCATCAAACGGAAAATTTACACAGAAATACCGTCTGCGCTCGCTCATTTGACATATACAGCACTGCTGAGCATGGCTTCCCGCGAGGATTGGAATATTGATTTTAATACGGTAAAATAAACAATATAAACCATTTCATTTCCACATTTCAGATTTTTTTCTTTATTCAAATATTTTTGTTTCTTCAAATATTTTTGTTTCTTCAAGTATATTACAATATTTTTGGGGGGAGGCTTTTAGTCATTTAAAATAGGAATGAGCTGTATTAAAGAGAAAGTAATAATGTTTCTAAAGCAGGTATGATCCCAAATCATCGATCAAGCGATCCGTGATAAATTAAGACCTTCAGAAAAGCACGGTAAAGGAGAGCATCACACTCTCCGGCAGTTACCAAGCCAGAGATTGAGGAATCTCAATCTGCTCGCATTTAGTGACTCGATAAGACGCCAGCCCCTTACACTGCTTTACCTGCTACTGGCATCTTCAGATTTAGCAATGGAAATCCAGCCCAGATTCCAGCATATGAACACAAAAAGCTTTTCTCCCCTAAAACTAGCGCCGGTGATGTTTTGGGTGCCCGTGTGTACCTGCCTAACAGCAGAGGCCATCGGTGAGTCTCGGGCCGATCCAGTGGGCTGGCACTAAGGTCAAGATCCACGTACCCAGGCCCCTGCCCACGCTCACTCACTGACTGCAGCTTGGCTCGAGGTGAATCAGGTTTTCTGCCTCAGTTTACCCACCTGCAAGGCAAAAGCTGCTCTTTTACCTCACAGGGATGTTTCCAACCTGAAAATTTTGAAAACTAGTAACAAAATGTGTATTTGCACTACTACTTTTTACTCCTTCAGCTTCTGCATAGCTGGACACAAGGCAGCAACTGCTGTTCTAACCCATCTAACACATCATTCCCACTATCAACCAAGTTCCCCAATTCCTCCTTATTACTCAACTAGTCCAGCTCTACTGAAGAGCACAGGGCTTGTGACAGGGCAGAATTTGGCCTACAAAACCCTTTTTGACAGTGACTGAAGTAAAAAAAGAATAAATTTGGTCTGATGAACATGGTGAAAAACATCTTGGCTTTCTATACCAAATACTGCTGCAGCACATGATGAGAAGAGAGGAAGTTAAGGGGGCTGTCATCCCTTACCAGTGATGCCTGCGTGTCTCCCCTTGCTGCTCCTCCTGACACCTACCAGCCCCACTAAAGGGACATTCAAAAATTGTAAAGCCGTACGCAAAAGCTATTAAATGTTTTGCTTGACATTTAACAAGTCTCTTTCATACAGGAGCCTGATTCTGCATGTATGACACCCAGTGAAATAGAGCCAAAGGCAGAATTTGATGTTAAACTCCAAAGACCATAAAAGGGAATGCTGCCAATATGCAACATGCTTTTTCTTCCAGTTTACTTATAAAAACTCATGTGATTTTCCCATCCCAAACTCCAAAATGAAAAACAAACAGGATTTAAGTCAGCAGACTTTTGCTGAGGAGCTAGTGCTGCAAGAAGAGTAGCAGGAAATGAAACATCAGTTTTCTAAGTTTCTAAGAACGATTGTCCGCAATAAAGATCAAAATAAATCTAAAAGATTAATACTTAGCATTTCTACTGCACTTTGCTGTTTAAAAGCCCCTGACAACCATGAGGCCCCGTATGGCCAAGGACCACAGTGTCACTCAGATCCATGAGGGCTTGTGGCACTTTGGTGGCACACAACAATGCCTGCTGACTGAAAATGAGAACTGTGGGCATCCGATAGGTTTTAACTTACAACCTGTTTTACCCCCTCCTTCATGCAAACCCCTAGCCTGCAGCAGCACTACCCCTGTGAGCTGCAATACCTTGTATTGGACTATTGATACTCCAGTAACATCAGTAATGATGAATACTGCTGCAAAACCAGGAAATTCACAAAATATATACAGGCAGGACTGACTGATTATCACAATTCCTCCAGAAAACAATGGCACTGGACTCTTAAATAAAATAGTTTGGGGTTTTTTTGCTCTGGTCTGGCTTCCAGGGTTGGTTTTTTGGGATATTTTTTTTGTTGTTTTTTTACTGTTAAATATGGTGGCCTTTAAAAACATCTTTGTAGACTGAGTGCCCCAAGTGTTACTTCAGCCCTGAATATCTGCTAGGTAGATATGCCAATTTTGATTGTTGCATGTTGTGTAGAATAAAGAAAAATACCTTCTAAATTTTCAAATAAAGAAAAAGAGGACTCTAAGTTATACTGTAGTGATTCAACACGCAAAAAAAGTAAAATTCAGGGAAGAAGATAACTTACTGCCTATATGCCTTCATGTAAAACTTTCTATTCTACAACCTTGCATTTTTTATTAAAATATGGACACTTAAAACAGAAAAAAACCCATTAAATTTTATTTTGTTCTCTTGACCACCAATTTTCTCCTAGTAGGAAAAAAGACTGCTACCTATTTTCCATAAAAAAACCTTTGTAGCAGTCCCAGAGGAAAAGTCAAAAGTTTGACTTGAAAAACGGAGCTACTTCAAAAGCATTGTCAAACAGAGGTGAAGGTTTCTTAAAAATGCATAAATTAAAGTACGGTGTATTCATAAATATCTCCATAACTTTACACAGTATATTTGTGATTGAGGTGCATATACAGGTAAACATATAGCATCATTATAAAATTAACTTAAATAACGCAGAAAATGGATTTGTTTATTAGCTACTGTTTAGGTTCTGTGTGTGTGTGCGCATGTGTGTGTGCATGTGTGTGAAAAATGAAAGAAAAATGGAGAGTTTTTTTCAATAATAAAAAGGGAGTTGCACTGCAGGGCCCCTAAAGCTTGTGAAAAATTAAACTCGACGGATTCAAACTGTCCTATTTCCACTTCAAAAGAGAAGAGGCACTGAGCTCTTCCCAACTTATCTTCAAACGCCCAGCACCCTAGAAAGTTTCTTTAAAAAAAATAAAGTCTCTAGTTCCCCCAAGCACTGTACCCGTTACTGTAGCTGCTGTCTCTCCCTCTTCTAATTATACCCATGTGAGTCTATTAATCAACTTGTAAATTATTTAGAGAGCCATGCGCTGTCTTCAGCTAGTACAAACACACTGCATGCAAAGACTTGCTGAAAACCAATGGAGCTCCCAAAGGGTCTCTCTCCAATGTTCAGACAGCCTGCAGCTCGCCAGTACAGCGCTGTTAAAAACAAGAAATAACACTAAGCTTACCTCCTCAGATATAAAGATTTACTCAGCCTTTCAACTCTGAAACTCTTTGCAAGTTTTTAACAAAGAGAAAGCTGCTCTATTGTCAAATCTGTACTTCACACTTAGTGATGAGAATATTAATTTGATGTCAAAAAAACCCCCAAGTGCTTTCAGTGAGACTGTGATCACAATCACCAGGGGACCCCAACTTTCAGAGGCTACACCAAAAAGCACCCCTTTAAAACCATTCCAATTTAAAATAAGGGGGAAAAAATAAAATCTACATTTGTACAGTAATAGTTTTTATTAGAAAATAGGAGAAATTAGGGAATTCCAGATTTTACCCCCTGCATGCAGACTGCCATTGGGGACAGCTTCAGATATTACTACTTAAAAAATAGAAAAAGGAAGGGGAAAAAACAACACAGATTGTGTGTGTTCAACTCTAACAGGCTGCAAACAGTGCAGTGTTCTCTGTTTTCCATGAATCAGCTCTCTTTTACCACCTGAATCTTCATATTGATGGAAAAAACAATTACCCAAACTAATAGTGGTTCTCCCAGCTGAAAAGCAGAATTTTACTGGTTTGGGAGTGGTTTTTTCCCCCCTCCTCTTCATGCTCTTTTCCTGTTATCTCACTTTTCTTGGCTCCATTTATTGCAGCATTGCAAATAGATACATTAATTAGCAGTGATTACTCCATGCTATTTCACCATGAAAACATGGAAAATTGAATAGACAGAATGGCATGCAAATTTCTTTTCAACTGATGACCTTTCTTATTTTAGTGATGCCCCCAATGCCAACATCTTTCTGCCTCTATTTTCATTAATAAAATGCAAACATCTCAAGGAGCAAATACCAGGGAATGGGTGGGGAGCAGATACGCTTTCTGAATATTTTTTTTTCTCCCAGGGTATCAAATTCTGACAGACACCTTTAAAATGGTGCACATAGATCCTCCAGATGTAACTTCAAATTAACGCATGCCCATGTTTGCAATGAGACAGGTCCAGAAGGCAGTCTAGACCGCTTCAGAATTACAGCAACCCGGAGACACAAATTTTGCATAAAGGTCTTCACAAAGCCTGTGGGGTCTATGAACAGGCTATCTACATATGCATCATTTGTCCGTAGCCTGAATTACTGGAAGCGGAGGAACAGTCTACAGAACAGTCTCTTCACAACATTCCAGAAGGAATCACACCGAATGAATTAATTTATCTGAGTTGTCTTGCTGCTTGTGGAAAGGTTCTGGCCACTATGCTCACCACTTACTCCAAATGGAAGGTCTCCTATGCTGCCCAAGCAAACGGCGTGTGCTTATTGACCCAGATTTAAACTAACTGGAGTTAGTGACCAGAAGACTGGTCTCAGACTTCAATGCTGGTAATTTTCTGCCCAGAGTATAGTCAGCAATAATTACCCAGTATTCAGCAAAAACCACAATATCCTAAAGGAAAAGTCTCTGCATTTCAGACTGGTTGTCCAAAGAACAAGTCTATGTTTACGACAGACAGAATGCAGTTGAGTTGCTTGACTTTTCACTGAAAATGCATTTTTCAATATCTAGTGTGTACCAACTGTAGACTAGAATGTCCTGGGAATTAAAACATTAATGGGCTTCAAAATATCTATGCTACCTTAATTAAGCAAAATAAATCACCATATACAAAACTGAGAAGTTTGATAAAGCAGGAGATGTAAAAAATACAGAAAATGGGAATGCACTGAGTTGCCTTCTGGGGTGAATAATAGAATTGTCTGGGCTGTTCTTGAAATACATGTTGTATACATGAAGCTGCAGTACAGGAAAAAACAATATAAAGAATGTTTGTGAA
Organism: Falco peregrinus; assembly: GCF_023634155.1. Classification (NCBI taxonomy): domain Eukaryota; kingdom Metazoa; phylum Chordata; class Aves; order Falconiformes; family Falconidae; genus Falco; species Falco peregrinus. Next base: position 49,478,325 of record NC_073721.1, on the reverse strand, counting down.
TCCTAAACCCAAGAAGAGATCTGAGTGAGTCAACCAGAACTAGAACAGACCAGTGGACAGCCTCAATAACTCAGTAACAAGGTAGCTTTAAATAAGCTGTTTTTTGAGTAAACTAGTTTTTGAGCATTTTTATGACACCACAACATAATCCGTTGGCAAGCTTAAATGACTAATTGTATGCAATCAGTTGTGTCCACAAGAAGGGAAACCACACTGAGATCAATCCCCAGGGCAAGCATTTTAAGAATATATGAGGCACATCCTCAAGATTTTATGGCACTAGTTTCATTTTGAGTAGTAATGATTTGAGTACAACATTTCTCATGGTCTGTCTTTAGTTCCAGAGTATTCTGTGATGTTATCACTTGCATGATTCCTCTCCCAAAGGAGCAACTAAGCTTACTTGGTAAATAACTAGAAATGCAATGAAAATTTTGAAGTTCTAATTGCTTTTCCAGTTATAACACTGTCTGCTATTGACTAAACTAACTCTTTTCAAATTTCATTTTCTTGAAACTGAATATAGTCAATAGTGTGAGAATCTTTCCTCTGTATTAACCTGGTTGTAACTCTGTAGCAAGACAGCAAGGATTCTTTGCCCATCTTTCCCCTTCAGTACACTATATTATTTCATTTTCTCCAAGCCTCTTGCGAGGGCCATAATGAATTCTTGTTAGTGTTTACTAATGTAAATTCATTCTTTGTTATTCCTGGGAGAGGAGGATTAGCAAAATGACAGAACTTATTATTTCTGGTATTGCTATATAATATTTATTTTTATTCAGCCCTTAATTCCGTAATATGTCCCACAAAATAAAATATATGTGCATACAGGAAAAACTAAGGGAGAAATTTTCAGCACAACATGGTTATGATTCCCATTAACTTTCAGGAGCATTGTACAGCTTTATCCTTGCATGCTATATTAAAAAATTAATCTAAATCTGAAATAATTTCTAATTTGGAGGAAGAAAGGAATTACAATTTCAATGTCATTTTCCTGAAATGAAAGCAGCTCCCCTGGACTAAGGATGTGCATATTTTTAGGACTGGCTAAAAATTACAATCTGTGCAATTATTTTACTCTATTGGGAATGCTTTTGGTATCTCCTTTAAGGAACTTTAATGGTTAAGATGAAGTTTATAAAATATACAAAGAGCACTTTAGTAAGGAAAGCTTTTAAAGGACCTATCTTTGAACAAATAGATCATCCAGACTCCCATCTCAGCCATAACTGAAATTTAGAGAGTGAGGCTGTCCTTTACTTCACAGAGATGAGAAAAAAGTGAAATTAGAGTACGCACATAAGGTTCTGACATTGATGGATACCATGAAAAAGACACAAACCCAGAGCTTAAAATGATCTCCATGTGTGAGTTAGACTGGATACACAAGTAGTCACATTCAGGTCAATCAGACTATACACACGAAGTTACTCCCATATGTGAAGATCCAGGGTGCATTGTAATTCACATAGGCTAAGATCTCTTGCCTTTGAGTGAAAAGGCCATTCTGATTAGCAATACCTCCAAATCAGAAAATCCTTTCCTAGATCTCTGTGCCTGCATTACAGAGGACCCAGCTTCCTTCTTTCAGGCTGTAGAGATTCATGTTTTCCATTCTAGTGGTTCCCACATAAACTCCTAGTCCCAGCAATAGAGTGGTTGCCACAGAAAATTGATGCATTGAACAAGCCAAGTTACTGCATTATAAGTAAATGCAATCCATCCACTACAGATGAAGTTTAGAGTTAAAATGTATTGCCTTGTGGCTTGATAAAGTGACTGACAGAGGGATAGAATACCCAAAGCTGCAGGCTGCCAAAGGTCTTTTTTTAAATGCTTAGAAAAGTAGTGAATCTTTTGGTATGGTATCAAGGGAACCTCAGTTAATTTTATAGGCTCATGTCTCAGATCTGTGTAATTCAGTCTAAGAATTAAGCTATTGTGCAAAACCCAGGACTTTCAAGCTTTCCACCTCACCAAATTATTTTCCTTGCCAAAAATAAAAGACAATGAAGATTTCTCTTTGCTCTGGGGGGGTTTGCTCAAAATTCCATTAATACTGAAGCTTAACCGAGATTTCTCAATCTTCAGCAAGATTGTCTCCTTATATTTGTATTGTTGGTAACCATTTGGCCTGTTGCCAGAAACAGGACTGAAAATTCCTCTTCCAGACCACTGTGATTTGGCAAAATAAACATTCTTCCACCCTACTGAAACACAACTTATCCTTTGGAACCACAGATCTTTTCTGATTTTTAATACCCACCACATACAGGAGCTGTCCTTGTGCAAGATCACTAACAAACATGTAAGTTTAAGCTGCTGCTCTAAGGAACTTATAGTATTTATAATTTATACGAAATCACTGCAGAGCTTTCCAAAAGCAAAGCATGCTTAGATATTCTTTATGGCAGTCCTCTCCTAACCCAAAAGTGCTGATAGAAATGAAGTGCAAAGAAACTTTAATTTTAAAATATTTGCATGAAAGTAGAGGAATCTACAGTAGCGTTCTAAAAGTCAAAATCCACATAGAAAAGCAGAGTCTTTATGGAAATCCACTTGAAATACAAATGAAACACCATACTGTGTTGTAAGTAACAGTTTTTAAGTGTATTAAAAGTTTTTTAAGTTTTAAAAATAAAAGTTTTTAAGTGTAGTAAAAAATTTATAAAAATAACATTTTAGAATTATACATCTATAGAGATAAAAATATGGAATTCAAATTTTGGAATGTGTACAAGAAATTGGAATGTCACTGGAACAGTGAACTATTTGCTTGGAAGATATTGAAGAGCTTTGAAATCTAACTTCTGTTATGCAGCGCTACAAATCATATGTAATGAATGGAATTAATCAACTTCCAGATTACTCTGATGTAACTCAGATTAGAATATGACCAAGAAAAAATCACTCACAATTTATTTTTTGCCACAAATTTGTAACTACAGTGTAATGAGACAACAACATGTCCTACCTGGGTATCCATTGTCAATATAAGGCTTAACGAGTTCTCCAAGTTTTGTCTTCTCTGCAACAGCCTCCTTTAGCAGTTGCCCACAGCAAACTAACAGGAAGGAAGAACAAAAAAGACACAAGGTTAAATTTTAAAAAGGAAGCAACAAAGAAAAGAAAAGAAAAAAAAAACCCAGAAGCTGCATACTGGAATAAGGTCACTGAATAAAATAAAAGTTGTAGGTTTTTTGGGTTTGTTGTTAGTATATTATTATTTTTTTTTTTGGCCAAGCAGAGCAAAAAGCGAAAGAGACCGAGCACAGGAGAATACTGAATAAAAAAGAATACATTTGGTAAAGAACATATTAAAAACAGAGACAGAAGGAAAGATATTAATCAAATATGTTTCTGAAATAATAACTCAAGGGATTGCTAGCAGTTTTCACTTTTTATAAACTTATAATTACTGAATAAAGTTACACCTGCTGAACAGCATCTGAACTGCACTGTTGGAGGTGCAGGATAATCCACAGTTCAAGGAAGTGACTCCCTAGATCATTTAATGATCATGTAAGAATTATACTTAAAAAACTGCGCTAATGCAATACTATCATTGACTTCAAATACACAGAACACCAGGAGATGCAGATTTAAAGTATTAGTCAGGACAGCTGTACATGAAATACTGCTACTTTGGGCTTGGATAGCACTTTCTGACCAATATTAATGAGTCTTACTGCCCCATGCCTGTAGATACCACAGTCCTGACCCTTATTTTACAGAGAGGGAGCTAAGACATAGAGAGGTTACACAACATCACAAGTCCTAGTTTCAACTCAGTTTTGGTAAGTATTAGATAAAAGTCACTCTGTACGTTACTGCATGACCTTTCAATTAATAATCATAAGTTGATTCCACCTTTTCTGAAATCAATAGCACCAATATCTACAGCTGCACTGACTTTAACAAAAAAAGAAGAAAGCTCTTTCATCTGCATTATCCCTGTTAATCACACTGTTTGGCAAACAAGAGTAAGAACACTGCACAGGAACATCTCTTGGACAAAGCTGATGAAGCTTAATGTTTAAGTGACAAGGAATGAACACAAATTTCAACAGGCACTAGTTGCCCTGGAGAAGCAAATTCATATTCACAATAAATGGTGTAAAACCGTAACAAACTCAGTGCACAGACCCCAACTTAAGACAACTGATATATATATATATAATTTCAATCTAATTCATGCGACTGTTTAAACACAGGTCTAAATTTTTAAGCCTGTGCTTCAATCCCAAGGACCTAACTGGAAATTAAGTATATGCTGAATACTATTCTGAAAAATTACAGTCTTCTGACTCTGTTTTAAATACTTAATTCTTCAAGTATTTGGTTTACAGTATACTTAAAATTCAACATATGGATAAAGGTATTTAGTAAAAAGAGCTGCAACTCTCTCATATAGTAGTTACTTTAAAAAAAAATATGTGAATTTTGACCTAGATGAAAACACTATCAAACTTGCAGGTTTAGAAATAAAGTTAAAAAAATAATTCAGAAACATGAAAACAAGTTAATTTTTCATTAACACATTCAAATATGCATTTTATTTTTCATTAAGCCAATTAAACAATTATTAAAAATACAGCTTTGAATAATCTACAAATGTTTTCAATATGAATCGATAAAACAGTGCTATTAAAATAACTGATAGCATAATGATTCTATCAATTTTATTTGTACTTATCAGTATTGTAACATAGATTTTTAAATAATTTAAGTTTATCTTTTTTAATTTCACTGGATATCATTTGAGTCATATTCACAGGGGTTTTTAAAACACTAAAATAACAATAAAAAGATTTAAAATACAAGAATACTAAACCTAGAAGCCCAAACTGATAGGTAGACAGTTTTATAGCCGTTTCTGTACCTCTAACGAACTGCACAAACCTACGACCTAGCCATTACTTGGACCAATTATATGGAAAACATATGGTTTTTTTCTGAAGGTTCAAGGTTGAACTTGAAATAATTGATTTCTTTTCTGAGCAGATCTACTGATCCTGTAATTGAAAACAATACCACTCAGATCTTGAGGTTATTCTTCACATGTAAAGCCAAATCCAGGGTCAATGAAATCTTTTGACTTCACCAGGAGTTCAGGGAAGACACTAGCAAACTGGCACATCACTATGGACAACAGAGTAAGTTCTACTAATTAAAGAATCTCCTGAAGATAAAAAAATCATTTCCTACTTAACTGATTTTTTTATTTGATATACATTGAAAGAATACTAATGAAATAAACTTCCATTTTACTTCACAAAGAAGATATGACTAATCAGCAAATTTTACAGATATGAGACATTTGTTTGAAGTAATTTGTGGCTACTCCACTATTAGAAGACATTATAGAACATGGACACATATTGCATTGATCTTATCACCAAGCTGTGTACTCATGTTATAGGACTTTATAACATTAGCATGCTAACCATGAACAAGTCTCATACAGAATTTTCTGGGCCTCTTTTACAAGAGAAAAGAGAGCACACTTTTAAACAATTACTTCCTTTTCTAATACATTACTTCAGATGCACAGAACCTGAGTCTTCATTAAAGTTCAGAGTAAAATCTATTTTAAAAGTACCCCAATTTTGGTCAGGCAGCTGAAAGTGCAAAGACATTACTCATGATCCACTGATCCACAGAGGAATTCACTGCACTACAGGAATCTAACACATGGAAAAATAGTGATGCAAAGAGTATAAAAAATGGTGACTGAAAAAATGTTAGAACTGGTTTGTCACAGAATATATGCTCTATTGGTTTATATTTCTTCATTGAAATACTCTTCACTTCCCTCAAAAATTTGACATCCATAGCAATGGAGAAACAGAGAAATTTTATGAGCAAGTAAGAAAGACAGACAGCAAAAGATAAATGATCAAAAAGAGAGAAAGAGGGAATTCAGCAAAGTGCATATTTACTGAGAACTTACCGTTGACAACACCGTATTTCTGAGCTATTAGTGCTGCCTGCAGGCTCTTCCCACTGCCTGGGGGTCCACAAAACAGAACCCGTGGTGTAAAGGGGGCAGCTGATCGGTGCCGTGTTTGGACATACGTAAGGACTAGAATAGGAGAGAAAGGCAAGAAATACAGTTTACATGTTTGGTTGTTGTTGGTTTTTTTTAAATATAAGTACTGATTAACTTCTGTCTTTATTTTAAGAAGGTTATAATGCTGATTATTTATTTTATCACCGAAACATCCAGATACTCCATCCAAAATCAGGACTGATAAAACTGTCATGTCAGCAACTTGCACTGAGAGGCACTTTAGAAATCTTACTATTATCACATTCCTATAATTTCTTTCATCAGTAGATGTAGATGTCAAAAGCATTTTAAAGAGCAGATTCAATTAATAATTGCTCTTTTACCATGTTGTTTTTAACAGAAGTAATTTTTGCTTGATAGGTACAATTTTACCATGCAAATTAGAGGGATATAATTACATTTAATACTTTCTGCAGTTTGTGAACAAATATTTAAGCATAAAAACTCAGGATGCTAAATTAACATGTCATTTATCCAGTTGTGTGTGTGTGATTAACAGACTCCTAATTACAATATTATAGACTTGTAGCATAGGATGTTACATCACAATACAGCACGAACAACACTTAACCGAGTATGATTTTATTCTTTTATCCATTATTTTTGCATAACGTATAAAGGATATGGGAGCTTCTCTATCCAATTTCACTCTGTTTGCTGGACATCATTCTTCTACACTTTGAACCGTGCAGGAAAAACTACATTTGGGTCAATCTACAGATTATAAAAGCTTTGGAAAGACCACAGGACACATGAAGCATCATCAACATTGCTGTATCACAGAGATCTGAACTTTGTTACAAAATCAAAAAAGAACCTGACAGATCACCAAGAAGCTAAAAGAAGGCACAGCTTAGCAGTGAGGGAAGATTAGGATAGCATTTGAATATAGCCAAAGACTCTTACTCCCCATACCCCTTTTATGGCTAACAGTAACTAGTGAGGAGAGCAGCTGAAGCTTCAGCACAAGCTATGCAAGCTTTCCAGGGTTCATTATTCAAATGCCATTGCTAAAGTTCACGCCACTGAAACCTGACTGCTGTGGTTACCCATGATTAAAGCAGCATGGGCACACCTACACAGGCTTTGATTTCCTCTGTAATTGCAATAGATACAATTAAGTGTTAGCCCAGACATCTTCGGTTCAAATATAACACTCTAAAGAGTCCTTGTAATAAAACAGTATTTTAGTCTAACAAATAGGACAGGCTTAGACTTGTAATGTTTGTATGAATCATAAGCCCATATTAAAAAAAAATCCAAACACAAAGGATTGCTGGAGAACATCATAAGGCTCAGTATTTTAACTACCACTGTTAACACGTTGCTGTATACTAACTAACAATTTTTTCTGAGGACCCTCTGCTACACACTTTGGTATCATTATAAAATCTTTTTGCAATAACAAGCATCTCCAACAAACTCCAGCCCTGCTACTTCTAGATAGTGGACCTAAAATGCTGAGGAACTAACTCATACTGCAACCGCATGGGATTGTGTATCTCCCTTTCTCTGGTGCCACAAGCTGTACTGGGTTACTGCGCTGTACAATTGTATTTGATGTCACGTATCCTAGTATACATTAGCAGTAATCGCATTAAAGTTTAAAATTTTACAGATTTTTATAATTGTATGAAACATTCCACAGTAATACTAATATTGGTGAGAAATCTCCTCTTTCTTTTTTAACTCTATCTGTAACAATAAAAGTACTTAACAAAACCCCTGAAAAATAGTAATAGAAAATAGTGTGTTTGCTGCATAGCTTCCTAAAAACCAAGTATCAGCTACCCAAGGAGTGCTCTAGTTATTCTGAACATTTTCCATAGCCCAGTGTATTGAAAAGCACAAACATTACAGGCAAAGCACCCTGCTTACAAATGATGCTTAATTTGCAGTAAATAACCAAGTTAATTAGGAGTAATGATCCCCTAGACAGTCTCCACATCTAATTATTCTTAAAAAAAATAAATATCTGGCTGCTTGATGCACTGCAGAAAAAAGATCTAGAGAGAATTTTTTCATTCCAGTTTTCAATTTATCTCACTACATTATTAATTAATAATAATTAATATTCAGGCTCTCACATTTTTATTTACAATTCAAGGCATGAATTCTTTATGAATGATGATATGAACTTTTAAATTTAATTAAGTAATTTAGAGGTAATTAATGTGTAAATTCAGAATATAAACTTCCTACTTGTTTATCTTAAAAGTGCAGCACTTGTTATTAAAAAAAGACCTTTCTGAGATGCAAAATTACTGGGATATAACAGATCATCTACAGACTGACAGCTACAAAGTACATTATCAATTGGTCTTTCTGGCAGTTTCCTTATTCTCTTCTTGAAGAATCAACATTAGAAGTCAGATTGCATTACAATCAGGCAAAGGCAAACAAGAATTGTTGAACAGAAAAGCTATGAGGACAAACAGCTTTTAAATAATGAAATGTTACCAGCTTTGAACTACTCCTACTTCTTGTTATCAGACTTGTGGAAGGTACTAGCCCTTTGGGAGATTAACAATTGAGCCACAATGCAGCCTTTTAGAAGAGACTCTTGCAGAAATAACCGTGACATTTGCTCTACTGAGTCAGCTGTTCCTTGGCAGGACTGTGGAACTAAGACTTTCCAGTTATCTGCACTTACTCTAGTCCTGTAAAATAATTACCAGGAACAGCTCAAACACTATACTAGAGAGAACACAGCTCAGCTGGGAGCCATCTGTGTTGACTAATCCTAATCCTACAAACCATCTCTAACGGCTAGGACATACCTTTCAAATAAGGGTTTATCAACTATCAGATTTGCCACAAAGGTACATATTTACCTTGTGAGAGGACATCCATAGACGGTTGGTCTGCATTGATTGATTTCAAAACTTTTTGGTAGGTCTGGAAAACCTCAGGAAAGTTTCTGTGATATTCCAGCAGTTTCTTTGACATCTCCTGTTCAGATAGATCTTCTGGTTTCACCAAACGTTGCTGTACCAGGGGATCACTTGGCCAGTCAAAGGTTGTATGGTACACCTCTAGAAGTTAGACACTGATTAGGAACTAAGAGGATGACTTAATAGGTCTTGCTCAGCTCCAAAAAGTTTCCTAAACAAAATCAAGGTCTTTAATCTTTATATTGTGGCACAAGCAATAACTTGTGCATGTCCCTTGCTACTTGTACTGACAGCTGACTATTACTCTGCAGATGCACAGTTAGGAAGTGGCCAAGGTAACTGGCCACCCGTGTAGCCAGGACAGCAGGATGAGTAAGAACCAGGACCTGGGGATAGCTCTCCGAATTCTTAGACTGAACCTTAAGCAAGACCTTTGATAAGCAAATCTCCTTTATAGCAAGTAAAAGCCATTTTAGTTAAGAATGTTCCCTCTAATTCCAATCCTAAAACTTCCAACGTGATTTTTTTCATGAGCAATGTCAGGATTTTATTTCATGATGGATGACTGGTAATGATACTCAACAGACAATACAGAGCTAAGTCTATTTGACAGTCATTTAATGGAAGATACCTAAAAAGTATATCTGCATCTCAGAAAAAAACCCAGGATCTAGCAAAGATGCATAGCAAAATTTAAGCTCATGTGAAGAGATCCAACCTTCAAATATTCTGTACTGCCATAGTCTACTGTTTGCAGGCCCAATACTGAGCTTTACATTTTCCCATACTTCATTGGCACAAAAAATAATGCAATGTCAACAAATACTTTTCCCAAGCAGTTTAGATTTATTTCATATAAATAAATTTATATAGCTTAAAGGGATACCATCTAAATTTTGATCCCACTGTTTTTACAGTGTTTCTTGACACCAGGCAACACTCCAGTTTCTAGTGGAAATTAGAAACAAACACATACTGCACCTTCTGTGAAGGGATCAAGCCTTTTCCCACTGTTCCTCTCTACCAGCACAGTGTCTGGAGCATAAAGCACAACTAAGCACAAAAAAAAAAAAAAAAAGAAGAAGAAAAAAAGTGTAGCTCTTGTTAGTTACTTGTGTAGCTCTTGTTAGTTAAGTATTTCAAGCACATTTGCCTCATTCTCCTTTCCGAATATTTTACCTGCAAGTACTTTATGCTGCTTCTAAACAGAATTTCAGAATTTTGTTCCACCTCCTAAACAGTATAGAGGGATAAAATACATGTTAATACAGTCCAGTACCCATAAGTACTAGTTGTCCCCATCATCCACACCAATTAACAAGGTTCCCCCTCACTTAACACTGTACCTGGAGCCTAGGACAGAAGTGCCCACAGATCATTCAGGACCGATTCTCTTCTATACCACAAACAATTACTTTTAACTCAGGTACTTTGGTAGTGAGAGCAGTGAAACTTTTTAATAATCGCACAGAAGAGTGTTCAAACTTGACTAGAGAGCATCAAAAGATGGGAATCTCTCAGTTCCCTAGGTTCCTTTTGGCTAATCATCCTCACAGTTAAACACTGTCATTTAATTACTATTTTCAGTGCATTTGATTACAGGTTTCAAACAAGTTCCTCTTATGACTTTCTTCTCTGTATCAAATAGCTCTTTCAAATACTTTTCTCCCTATTAAGGTACTCACACACTGTAAATCTCCTCTCAATCTTCTTTTTCATTAAGTAGACAGACTGAATTTTAAGATTCTCATTCAGGTCTTGGTTGCACAGATATAATTGTGAGCAAAACTCAACTTCAGATGTTATTAGCTATATTAAAAATACATGCAAGTACTAGACATTAAACATTTTTGCCTAACTCTATTGCAGTGATTCTGAATTCTTCATTAACAGTCAAATCTCATCCAGATCAAATCCAAAGTGACAATTCATCAAGTTCGCTAACATTCAGTTCGCTATCCACTAGCAAGCTCTACATTTATCATTTCACACTGTATTCCACACCGTTGTAATAATTTCTTACATTCTAAGTAGGTCCTCTAACTACATTCATTTGGGACAACTGGCTTCTAAGATGGCAAGGGCAACTGTCACTGTCTTGTCTATCAGCACTGCCAGTAAACACACATTCCTCTCAAATCCACCCATACTCTGAAAGGTCAAGCTTAAAGTCACAATGTTTCCACTTCACTTGGTGGAATAAAGTTTGCTAGGTTGGCATTCTCCAATTCAATAGAAGGATGAATTTGTATTTAGTACACAAAGAATTGTTTTGGTCTGAGGATAAAGGCTGATTTCTAGAGATGGAAGTCAGAGAAAACTTGGACCCACTCCTAGGACAGAAACAAAGCTACCAATAGCTGCTCAGAGACACTTGCTGGAGTGGTCTTGAATTTACAGAACTCTAACGTGTAAGAAAAGGGGTCTTGTGTGAAAGACAGGGTTTAAAGTCTCACAGGTTTTTGAGTGAATCTGAACCATACTGAAATATTCTGCTGTCTGGTGACTCCAGTGTCTTCAGTATTGGTATTGAATTTATTGAGGATTTGGGGGGATAAACACTTCCAGACTTTCGTACTGGATGCAATCACACATAAACCTTGTACTGCTTACCAACATGCCTAGGAATGATGCCAGATGATTGCAGCATCCATGCCTGTTCCTGATTTTCAGGGAAGCCTTCCAAAATCCATCCCTATTGAACCAAAACATGAAACAGTTATTGATCCTAGAAGAGAAAAAAACCCAAAAGTTAGCACTAAATATCAGTGCTATTTGCACTAAAATTACCTCATTTGGATCCCACAACAGCACGGTATTTATTATGGATGCTTGTGAGAGAAGAACGCAAACATGAAGCACTGATATTTTTCTGAAATGGCATGCACTAATACCACTGCCACAGAGAGATGGGAACTTACGTATTGTTGCAATGATTTTTTTTTCATGTTTCAATCTTAAAAAGAAAAAAAGAAACTTCTATCTTGAATAAAAACAACCCAAAACAATTTCTACAGTTTTGAAATATTCAAAAGGATACCAGCCCACACTGTGTATAAAAAAGAGGCTAAACAAATCTAAAGACAGATTTAATGCCAAGAACACTGAGGAAAATATGCACGCTTTCATTATTTTCTTAAATTATACAGGAAAACTCACAGTAATGGAACCAGCATTCCCAAAGCTAATGAAGCAACAGAGCAAAAGAAAGAAAAAAGAAAAAAGAGCCTTTTGCTCCCTTAAGTCCTTGTTATAGCCAGCTAAGTGTTGGATTGAGCATCTTTAAAAAAACATTTACAGATCTGTGAAATACCATAGGACAGCTACAGCCTCAGTCAGTTTCTGTGTGATGCAGTATGTGAAATCTAATCCACTTCCCAGTCTCAAGTCTGAATCTTCTGAACTTTCCCTAATTTATCTGTTAGTTGCTTAACCACACATATGCTTGTCACTATATCCTATACCTCAAAATAACTTGGTGGTACTACAATAAATCTGGAAACCATCTTTGTACTGAAATAAAGAAAATATTTTAATATTGCATTAGCTAGCAATCATTATCATCTCCCACATAAATCTGAAGCTCTGTCAGTATGGGGTCCAAAGGTTTTAGAAATATTTCAGGAAAACATATCTCCATTACTTCTGTAGGAGGAAATTGGGACATTCCAATTATACAAGAAAATAGAGTAGAATATTTAAAATTCCTTAATTAGCCCGGTTTCAGAAACATGTCATCCTGCTGATATCTGTAGAAAATAAGAGACTCTAGTAACTGCAAGCCATTTTTGCCACTCCCAGTGTTTGCTCTATCAAATTACAATGAACCACTGCCTAAGGTCACACAGGTGTGGAGAAACTGATTTGTCCCTTGGGACTCGCAGGAGGCAAGGCTGCACAATATTTTTACCATATGCTAGGAACTTCAGCACTAGTTCTGAATGTATTGTGCCTGTACAACATATATATAGGCCCAGCTCCTCTTCTGGGGAGAAATAGCATCAGAGGTCTGAAGCCAATGAATCTATGCCAATTTACACAATTACACAAGATCTGGCTCATTTTCTCCACTCCAAGTGCAATACTTTTGAAAACTAAACCAAAACAAACAAAACCCCCCCACCCCTCAAAACCATTGCTTCTGATGTCACTACAGCTTATTGCTCAAAATCACATGCTGAGCAACAGGCAGTAAACACAGTATTGTATTTTAACAATGTATAGCACACTTCAAGAGGTTTATATACAAATTTCAAAGGTCCTTAAAACAGGCAATAAGCAATTTTACAGCTGAAAGTTTTTGCAAGAAAACTTAGCTCAGTATATAGCTTCCTGCAACAAATACATTTTAAGGCATTAAACAAATGCAAAATAAACACACACTACAAAAATAGTTAGCATTTTGGATCTTATTTCCAAAGGTCTCAGAGTTCCAGGGTATCAGTCAGTCCCTAATTAGAATACATTATCCATCTACTTGACACTTCAGTGAAATGTCTATTCCACCACAGAGCTGCAGCTTTGTTCAGAACAGGTTTATTGATATTCTGCTGCATTCCCTCTCCATACCCCCAGTGGCTTGGTTCTGTTTTATCACACATCAAAAAGGCCGTATGCTCAGGGCACCCCATGCACAGCTCAGAGCTGGAGGTCTGAACAGCTGCAAGTAGTATGGTATCACAGGAGGGACAAGCTCCAAGCAGATGTCACAGATAAAAAAAAAAAAAAAAAGAAAAGAAAAAAAAAGAGTAAAAAGGGAGTGTGGCTTGGGAACGAAGCAAGAGGAAGCAAGACACAGCAGAGCAAGACCTGACTTAAAATATGCCTATCATGCTTTATGCAAACACTGGTCTTTTTTGCCCTTCTGCCTATCATTAAAGTGTAATTAGTAACTTCACATGGTAAATTTGTTTCTTTAAGAAGCCATCTATTTTTTGTTCTTGATAGCAGTAACCTTACATCCATGCATGGATTGCACCTTATCACATCAAGAGTGGAACAAAGGCTAAAAGTGAGTAATTCCACAGTGCCTTTACTCTGTGGTCACTGTTTCCTCTCTTTCAGCTGGAAACCTCAACCATTCCCACACAAGACTGCAAGACTGCTGTAAATATAGCATTCTGCTGTTGCCTTAATGCCAGGTGAAGTGCTCCTTGGAGACCCATGCCATGCTGAAAATCAGCAACAAGGAAGTACTTGCAAAGCCATCACTTTCCTCTCTGGATTTAGGGAATCTGGAGAAAAGGAAATGCTCAAGGTCGTTCCCAAATGGAAATCTCACTCCTTTGCTGGCACTACTCTCAGCTATAATACCAAGCCTACATATTTTCACACTTTCCACCCCAATAATAATGACTTGGGTATTCAAGTTCTCTCTTTCTATTTGACCTGCACATCCTCAATATTTTTTTTAAATTAAAAAATCCAAAATTGACACTGCCTGAAAATAATGAAAAGAGATAGTGCAAAGAAATAATGCTGACTTACTTGGCATATCTGAAAAATCTCAGCCACAAGCATAAAGATCAAAGGTCATAAACACTGCTGCCTTCAGGAAGCATCATCATTCAGTATTTTTTAGAAAGTATTAATGCCTTTCACTCCCATCTGATGAATGGGGACATACAATAACAGAAAAAAACCCAGTATCAGTAATAACTTTGCTAGTATGGATCTAAAATTTCTGTGATTTTCAGAAAACAGCAGACTGAGGAGAGTGCAGTAGAAAATACTGTCAATGAGGCTTCTGCAATCCATCAACATTAGCAGTACGGATGATGGAAGAAGCTCAAACTTTACCAAACTTCCCATTAGACAGAAACCTTTTATTTCCCACATTATTTTTGTAGGTTGAGTAAGCTGCAAAGCTACTAAAAAAAAGTCACATTCTTCTTGGATAACAAAAAAGATAGTGAATAGGCAGATTCTCTCTCCAGATAAATCTACATAACTTCACTATCCTTGCATGGAGTTTTAGAGAAACAACATGATGATCTTTACCTGCCAAGGTAAAACCAAAAAGAACCAATAGCCACTGGTCTCTTCACCTTCCTTTTCCAGGGTAGCCACTACCATTCTGAACCGTTTAATACCAATCAAAAGTAATCCTGCCACTTCTTCTGTCAATCACTGGCCTAAGCTTAATTTCTAAATGGTCCTAAGGTATCAGTAAGGTTGCTCAGCTTGCTCTCTCACAAATTCATCATGCAGCAATCTCTTCACTAGCCTTCTCCAATTCTATAAATTCCCTCCACACCACCAGCAGTCAGAGGTGCCACAGCCAACATGTACTAACCCTGTAAGATGAAAAGTCTTCATATCAGCTTCACAAGTCCCAGGTTCTAACATTATGCTTGCAATAAGTTTTCTGCGTATGCTGGAAGACCTACCTGTCTGATCTTTTGCAGTCCTAACTGCATTTGTATTAGAAGAACACGTAACACAGAGTCTCAGCAGAGCTGTTGATCAATAAAAATGCTCTCCTTAGAGAATGCCTGTGACATCTATAAACCTGTGAGTGTCAAAACAATGGCACAAAAATTTCTGTATTCCTACTGTCAGTGGGATGAAAGCTGTACAATTAATGTCAAGCCAATGACACCACAAGGAGAAATAAAACAAACAGCTGGTGGTACTATGGTCCAACATACTGCTCCTAATCTATTAACATTTTCAGTAAAAAAATGCTGAGTCATGTTTTGAAAGAAATGGCATAAATCTCTTCAATGATGTAAAAACCCCACAGTATTAATTCTATTTCCAATCACGCAAGGAAAATATTGCAATTAAAATGCACAGATGCCCTTTCAAATGGAAAAGAGTTATATAATCTGAGGAAGTTTTAGTGACTATGAATTACTGTCTAATAATTCAAAGATTTTTAATAACCATCATGACTTTGAAAAGTCAATTATGTTTTTTTCCTAAAAATAGCTGAAACCTTAACTAGACCAGTAACATCCACTCCATTCCTGCTGAATGTCAGGGAAGCTTTATAAAGGGTTGATTTTCCCCCTAGTTCTGTAAGACATCCAGCACTGATTCAGTATTGTTGGTGGTAACAGGAACATAAAATGTAGGCAGGACACTATGCAGCTGTTGGCATTTTAACCATCTTGTCACCTTACTCAGTGATTATGTGACTTAATACTTAACATAACAGTCACTGAGAGATCCTTCCCTTGCTAGTAAAAGGAGAACTAGAACCATGCCAACAATTATAGAAAGCACGGGGCAAAAAAAGCACAGAGTGGATGCAGCCTTTGGAGAGCAACAGATTTCACTTACACACTGATGGTTAGTAAAACTCCCTTTAACAATATCACAACAAACACTGGAAAAATTAGCTATTGGAAACATACCTTGTTTTAATCAGGCAGAGAGATTTATGTGAAAAAATAAGCATGTTGGAGAGGTTTTAGAGCTTCTGTTATAAAACCCTAAACTGAAGAGTTGTTCACCTACTTGCTAGTTTACAGCAACTACTGCCATCCAACAGCTCTCCTCCAGATAGCATGAGAGGACAGATTGCCCCCAGCAACTATTACCTTTGAGAGATCATGTGAGAAAATATTTAACCAAAAATACTGAAAATGCCAGGGTACTTTGGCATCTTCCCTATCCTACCTGTTAACGACCTAGTAGCACAACCAGAGAATCTGTTAGTGTTAAGCTGAAGGGGCCTGTGTTTGGGGTCTGAAACCAGCCTAAAGCCTAGCAGTCAGAAGAGCAGGTTTTCTCTTGGGTTTGTCATCTAAGTTACTTTCATTTCTACAGGTTTAAAGATATTTTAAACATACTCACTAGAGGAGAAGTTTCACTTGAGATAGATGTTCCACATCTTGCCACAAGGACAAGGTAGTAAATCATACAATCACCTCACTGCCTGTATATCCATGATATCTCTTTGCACTGCTTACATAAAAAATGTTGACATTCATAGTCTTCTTTTGCTGCTCATTTGCTAGTATATCCAGAGCTGACAATATTGGTTTCTCAAGCGTATCTCAGCTACAGTCTTTAATTCAAAATGCCACAAAAATGAACAAGATGGTACAACACATGCGTGTTTTTAAACAGGTTCTCCTGTCGACTGAAAGACCTAAGTCCTGTGTGAATTTAGTACAGATAAACAAATAAATTAAACACTACCAGATACTTGCTCTGTCGTACCAAATAACTATTCTGAGTTAAAACAAAATAAAATACTTCAGCTAAAAAGACCTTAAAGAGAAACCAGACAGACCCACACAATTCAAGCACAGTGTCTAGCAATGCAAAAGTTTAATTCTACTTTGCAAATTAAAAATTAATAAATCAATTATGGTGTAAGATGCACAGTGTTTTGTAGAGAAAAACTGATAACCCTTAGGTTTTCTGCCAATCTCTTTACTCCTTTCTTTCTAAGGATGCAAAAATAATTGCTTCAGTTTCCCAGATGATGAAGAATGGAGCAAGAAACGTGGGATCCTAAACCACACAAAAAATGGTCCAATTGGAAAAGAAGGGGAGGGGGTTATGTCCATATACATAAAGAATGAGAAAATTCTTCACAGCCTTCCCAGGCCTTGACCATATGTATCAGTGTAGGAAGGGAACTCACAGAGAAACAACAGCTTGGTTGAGGAAGAAAATAAGAGCTTGAACCAACAGCAGTGTGCATTTTGCCTAAAACCTGTGTCTTATCTGCATGGCAAAGTAGATTTTATTAGTTCATAGTAAGTAGAAAGAAGGCAGGACGGGGCATGAGAAAAATCCACACTTTGCAGTTCAGGGTTGCAGGTACATTTCAAAATCCTAACACTTTGACAACTCCCCACATAAGCAAATACTGGTGTAGTTTAAAAGTGCAGGGTTCAGCTTATCACTATGTTACTCCAAAGTTGCAGAAATTCAACCCCATGAATGTCAATAGGATTCATGTCTGGTATAAATCAAGAATAACTTAGAGATGAGCTATGTTTCTGTTTAATGAATTTCCCTTCATAGAAACAATTGCTCACATTTCCTTGAAGGAGGAAAAGTCCTAGCCTGTCATGAGTAAATATGTATGGGAACCAATAACACATCCCAAAGTTTTGTTATAGTGAGTCTTATGTTAAACCTGGATATAGCTAAAAATGCAACGAAATGTTCAAAAACCACCCACATAAATTTTTGTTCCTTCAGAGCTTTCTCTACTGATGAAAGAGGAAGGACTTTTATAGCAAGATACTTCCCAATACAAGTAAGGGCACTGTCATGCAAATAAGGGTACTCATGCACTCTTTTCTGACCTGGTAAAAGAACAAGATTAGCTGGGCAAGGAAAGGTTTGGTTTAGCTTAATGACTTTTCTCAGTAATATTAAACACCAGCAGATAGTATTCTAAATTAAATTCTCATGCAACCAGTGAATTAGGCAATGGAATAGGTCAAAGTTTTGCTATTGCTAGTTCTAAGCTACTGCTTAAACAGACCAGCATACTACCTATTTTGCTACAACTATATGCTCCCTACAGAAATATGACACAGACATACGTCCTCTGGCAAACCTCTCAGGCAGGAACAATTTAAGAGATCACATCTCCAGCTATTCATTACCATCCTGATCAAGTTATCCTTTCCACAGTTCATACACTGGAACTGACCATCTGATCTAGCTTACACAAGGCAGGTCCATCAAAAGTCACTTCCAGCAATGGCTTAAGCTAGGATAGTTGACTTTGCACTGAAGCACATGAAGACTTCTTTGGCAATCATTCACAATATCCCAGTTCTAAAGACCAAAACCTTCAATCAGGGGC
Source organism: Falco peregrinus (assembly GCF_023634155.1). Lineage (NCBI taxonomy): Eukaryota > Metazoa > Chordata > Aves > Falconiformes > Falconidae > Falco > Falco peregrinus. Next base: position 49,459,568 of record NC_073721.1, on the reverse strand, counting down.
AGAAAATCTTTTCAGCTCTTCTTGCTAGTTTTGTTGATGTTTCTCTGTGCCTACAGACACCTCTGCACTACAGAATTATCATCTCAAAAACTACAAGGCTAAGGCCCAGCCCCTAAGATGACTGTCTTATATCAATGGAAGGATCCAGTCTGCAGATCATCACAGACTACATCAAAAATCACAGAGAAAGAAGTACAAGACATAAGGTTTTTAGCATTTCCAGTTTCTTTCAGTGCCTAATACTAGGAAGCAATTGTCACACTTCAATGAAATGTTAATTACCAGCCCTGCTTTATTCAACCAACGAGACAGATGATGATGATGTTGAGAAGCAACAGATTTTAACGAAACTATGAGCTTTGCAATATTTCTGTGAGGTTAGGAAGTACTAGTTATCCCCTGACGCAAAGGTGTGAGTGTGACAGAGTGACTGTTCTGAAAACATGTACTATTTATCTAAAAAAAGGTGTTTAGTCCTTCATGAATGTAACACCTACTTTGTACTGGACATTTTCCTCTCAAGAAGTCCATCAAGTAATGTAGTCTGTATTTTGGCACTGTTTAAAAGCAGGGGTTTATCCATTACATCAGTATGTCTCCTATAAATAATCCCTTATACTGGGCTGATTATGGACTCAATAAACCATAACATCTGTGATTCTAAAACAAACATGTAAAAGAGATTTTGCTTTCCTTGAGCCCTGACATTAATTTCAACCAATATTAATCTAGTTAAGTTATCTTTTGGTTCTGTGTTAAAGGTCTCTACTCACACTAAGGCTAAGAACATAGGGGCACAGGGGGGAAAGACACACATCTGTGAATACAGCTAAACCTATTCAGTTGCCTATTTGTGTAAACTAACAGTGAACATATTAATTATTACTTAGAAGAGAGTATATTCAAATGCATTTTTTTCCTAACACAAGAAGAAATAAAAGACACAATGAGAAATAAAGAAAATTGACATGAGTTATATTAGACTATTTTTCCCCCTTTCCACAATAAGAATTAAAATCTTAACATATTGATTTCTATATATTTTCTGTTTATCTGTTTTGTCCACTGTATCTCTGCCAGTTGCCCCAGGCAATCAACAAAGCTACGCTTGTTCAGCCTTTGATCATCCCTGTGCTTGAATATTAGCATATGCATACTCTCATCCTCCCCTTTATCCTGTTAATAAAGCTCCAAACTCCCTCTGCTGATGTTCAAGAAAGCAATCCACTCCAGAGCCCCCAATGATTTGCCCCCATTCCCTCCTCTGCTCAGGACTCAGAATACTAACTACTATGCACGAGTTGTGTAAGTGCTTATCCACCGGCCCTCTGTGGAGCAATTCTTACTTGTTTGATGCAGTCCACGTTTGACAGACGTTCCTGGATCAGATTGGCCCAAAGCGCATTGGGAATTTTCTAAAGAAAGAACAAAAAAAGGCTGAATATTCACAATTGAGTTCAAAAGGAATTTTACCATGCAGGCGTATTCCGGTTAAAGGTGAAGTGAGATGTCATCTTAAAAATAAATAAATAAATAAATCTGTGCAACTCCCAAGTCATTAACATAATATATCAGAGAGCTAATAAGGGCACAAAAATCAGTATTAAAGGTAAGCTGAACAGAAAGCCTACATCCATGCTTTTTGCACACTAACATGGAAGCAGGGCCAAGTCTGGCACGCTAACACACACACTGGACACCAAACCTGCAAAGGGATCCGTAAGAACACCACATTCACAATAGTCCTTCTTACCACGAGTGTCTGACCCACTACTGCTTCATAGGTCAGCTGGCTCAGCTTTAGTGATCTTCACAGGTATCGTGTGAGACAAGCAGAATCTCAGACACAGAGCAAGTAACAACAGTCTGATATTCGGGAGGTTTGTTTCACAATTTCAAGCAACTGTCACTCTTTCATGAACCAGAAAGTTTATTTAAAATACATCTAGTTTATTTAACATACATCTTATGGTTAAAGTTAGTTTTAAAGTTAGTTCATATTTAAACTCAGGACTGTGAAATGGATTGAAACTGCATGTGCCAGTATTTTCAGAAGTGCTGTTTCTTTTTTTTACTTTACCCATGTCTAGAGATGTTTTGTAAGACAGTATTTGCTATCTAACAGAAGAACAGAGTTCCTCTACAGATTTAGCTTCCCCCTCCGCCCAATATTTCTTCCATCATTGTATTAGATTTCCTGAGAAGAAACTAACAATACCCTTCTTTCCTTCTTGTAAGAATTTTCTTCACTACCTTGTTAATTTAGGCCTTCAATCTATGCTGAACTTGGTTAAACAAACTCTGTTAGCCAGTTTAACTTGATAAAAGTCTAAACCTTTGGCCATGTCAGGCAGAACTGCTGTTAATCATTTGACCAAATGCCTTGTCTCGGTCTCATTCATTTTATTGTTATTGGCAAAATAAAAGTCAGAAAAAAATCTGCAGTCAGATTCTCTACTTCCTGAGTCAAAAAATTATCTTTCACCTAACAATGTGAGGTTGACATTTTGTTCCATGCGGTTCCATATATTGTGGGTTCCCATCTCTTTTTTTCTAACCAAACAGTCTGAAGAGCATAATCCTAAAAAAAGAGTATTTCTGTAGGCTTATGTTGTACTAAAGGATGTAGAGAAATAAAATGAAAATGTGGCTGACTATGCAGAAAGATTTCATAACAATCTTCTTCATTAAATCATGAAACAATGTGACCAAGAGTGGTGGAAACACTATCACACAAGTCACTTCAAAGAGTGGAGAAAGCACTGCAGAATACGGAAGAGAGACCAGTCGTCATCTGACTGTGGAACAGACAAGGTGGCCCAGTCAGGTAGTGGGTTTTCTTGTTTCATTTATCTCTGCTGTCCCCAGTCCTCAGTGCCTTTCCTAATATCAGCCATTCGTAAGGCAACATTCAAGCAGGTAAAAAAGGGAAAGAAATTGCTGTGTTTCTTGAAAGTCATCAGGTCCCTTAGGGTGCTGCGTCAAAGCCTCCTGCAGCCTCTCACTGCTGGAGCCTGGGTCTGTGGCTTTGAGTCTGTCACCTTCCAAAGGTGCATCAAGCTGCTATCAAAAACAGCTAGCGTCTTGCTTACTTCTTTGATGTGTCATGTCAAGACAGACTAGCAACTGCTGGGGGTCTACTCTGCTAAGCCTTGCCAAACCAATTTAAACCAAAATTATACTAACTTCTTTCAGTGCAGTGGTATTCTTAGTCCTCTCTTTTGAGCAGGGTTTATTGCACAAAAAACTGTCAAGGACACACATGCAGGTATTTCAGTGTTTTAGTTCCTTCTGCTCTCTGTGGCTCAATTCCAGTCTCATTTCCTGGTCAGTTTTCCTCCTACTGAGCAGTGGCCTACAAAATCATTTTCAATAGGTTGCTTGCAGAATGCCTCATTATTCAACTAGAAATCATTAAATCTGATACATATCAGATAGCACATTTACAATTTCTCTCATAAACACTCACATAAATATATCATGAGCCTGGTAGATGGGACTGTACCTCCCAGGAATTGCAATAATGGACTATGACACATTTCTACTTGATAACTGCAGAACCATATCTTATCTAAGACACGCTGAGTCTGTCCCAACATTCCGTTTAGTTAACGGAAAGACCTGCTGCTATGGTATTTTGTTTATGTTCACACCACTTTTCTGTGCACACTGGTTTAATCACTATTCCCATACTGATGAAAAACGGTACTCACTCATTATTAATTTTAAATATTCCATGTTATTTCAGGGACATCATACATCAACTTACATGCCTGATCTACTCAGAGTTAAATGTGAATGATCTTTTCATAAAACTGCTACTCTTTTTTTGGGGGGAGGGAAGGAGCACTTTCACTGGACATTTTTATTGCAAGGTTTGGATATATTTGTTCTGAAAACAGCTACAGCTAAAAACCTCTGAGTTCTCCAAGTTTGCACCTTGGAGAGAAACGCAGTCAAGCTGAAGAAACAGAGTTTAGTATTCTGAGAATCATGCATGTTTAGATGTAGCTTGTTCTGATAAATGCACATGAAAGGCTGGCCTTTTTTATGTGTACACAAGACTGGAACAGTTCCTATTTGTTCCTTCATAGTGGCATGTCCTGGAATAGATTAGAATGCTGACCATGCATAGATAAGGATGCCTTGGGTTTTCCTTTATTATATTTCTTCTTAAAAAGCACAGGGATATGATGCAACTCCAGAGTAGTTTTCAGTCATTAAGCAGTATGCAAACACCTTAACTGCAATTTAGTATAGCATTAAGAACACACCCATCCCACAAGCCCACAATTACCACAGTTGTTTCAACTTCTTTTATTATCCAGTCAACAGGAAAAGTGAAACATGCGATAGCTCATCATTAAACTTCACTATAGGAAAAACCTGAAGGTGCTTCCCATTAACATTATAATAACTAGAGATGGGGGAATAATTTGCAATGATTTATCCAAAAATGTAGCCTCTTTTTCTGTTCATGGAATATTTATTGATAGCTCGTGGTTCTTCAAATGTATTGAATATTCAAAAAATTTGACTTTGTTTTTAAAATAATTTTACATGCAGAATGATCACATTTTGCTTTGAACAGTCAATATTTAAAATTCACTACCTGAGCTGTGCTCATTAGTAAGTGGCCAGGTGTGCGTTAGTGAATGATCGGATGTCCAACTTGAAAAATTGAGCTTTAGAGAATAATCACGTATTTAAAATATACTTTCCATGAATTCTTGTGCCAGAAAAACTCAAAATGCTTTAATATTCACTGGGAGCAAACACAAAAGAGATGAAAGCTTGGCTAAAGATAAGTAAAATATGTGAACAAACATTTGCAGACCTTTTTGCAGTGTTTGCCCAGATCTAGTAACACTGGCCTACTGACCTAAAAATGAATGACCTTTGGCTCTGGGGTTAATTTAGCCACAGTAACTTATATGCATGAAATGTTCCTCTAACAACATTAAACAGCGTTATATGATCTTCACACCAGACTTTCAAAACAGTCTTAGTTCCTGCTTTTCCTCTTTCCATTTATTAAATTGCTTTGGCCAGGACTACAACTTTTTAATGCCCTGGTTGCATCAAAGATAGTATAAACAGCTATTGTTCTGTTCCTGAATAGACACTCAAACCCTATTAGTGCTAATGGATGTTATGTATGCTAGAGGAGTCAAGTTAACCACTTGCTTCAGCAGAATCAGGGGTCAGTTACAGCAACAGTAGATTTAGTCAGCAGACATGACTCAGTAGGGGAAAATACAGCTCTGGAGATGACAATTTGGCTACGTTTTAAGTCATTGTAAAGCTTACATTGATTTAGAGGAAGTAAGGAGCTCCCTCCTAGTTTTAGGCATAACATGTGAAGAATCAAGCTCATATAAAAGAACAAAAGAAATGATTTAGTGAAAACTTCTTCTAGGATCTAACATCTCAAAAACAAAGGCAAACTGCAGAGTACTAAACCACCACCACATTCTGTTCTCTGGGTGTTCCTTACTACCTGATTAGCCTTGACATTTTTGACTTTCATCTTCCATACCATCCATCTTTTTAAATCAAATAAACCCAAAAGGACACCCTTGAAAGTGCATCTGTATAGTCTGAAATATGTTAATAATTACAGTAATTAAACCAAAGGGAATTTTTGTTTTAAATTCTCCCCCTCCAAGTTGAAATTTATGAACCTAGCAAAACAATCTTTAATAATTAGAAGATTTCTAAGTACATATTCTGAATAAGAATCATTTCATATCATCCCAACCAAAAGCAAACCCTTTTGCCAGTAAGTTCAGTGAGAACAACGAACTCTTTCCTCTCAGATCTTTAAGTATATTACTCAAGGCATCTCCAAACTGCATTCACTAATGCAGTGTAATAAACACTACCCTATTTTCAGCCTGATTTTCTACAGAAAAAAAAAAAATCTATGTATCACACCATCTACCATCTCAGCAAGTTATAAATCTGTTGGCCAGTTCTAATCAAATTTAGCAGTAGTTTAGAATTCTCACAGATATGAAATTGCTTTAATTTTTATGAAAATAGGTGATGAGGGAGAAAAGATAAACTCAAACTAGTTGACTTGCTAGACAGAGTACAGACTTCTTTCATTCTATTACTCATGGAACAGGACATCTGAAGAAAGGAATCAGCTAAAAGGGGAGGAATCAGAAGCAGAGATGCTTCTGTGTATTTGGGATATTTTTTTCAACATATTTTTCTGATCTACTTGTCACTAGCCTTCAATAACAAGACAATTACATTGCTGATCAACTAATCCTGTGAGTCATGGCATCTGGAAAGAATGTTCTTCAGACCAACTGCTTTGAACATTAGTTAGGAGGCCCACAATGATGCATGAATGGACTTGAAAACCTGCTTGGAGCAAACCAGGTACTTTGAGTTGGGTAGAGCACACAACCCAAGAACTGAATGATCTCCCGAGTCAGCTGCTATTGCCTCAGCTTGAGAGCTTCCAGGTTTTCAGTAACTGACTGGATTGTCATACTCCTTTTGAGTTAATGCACCAAGTAAGTTATTTGTGTCATGCTACAGAGAAATCAAGTATGCACAACTAAGTAGCACTGTCAGATCAAAAAAAGTTCTTTGTGTACATATTTTCCAGAGCATTTTGTACCAAAGGAGACCTCGGAGACTAGTGCTTATTTTATTGAGGTTATCAAACATGCTGAAATAGAAGACGCTTTGTTTCATGACATAATGAAACATTCTTTAAATTGTACTGTGCTTACCTGGACTTGTCTCAATTCTGTTGCTCATGTCTAAGGTTAATGTTTTCAAGACCTCCATTACTTTACATTGTCTTCCTCTCCTGCCCCTGTTCTACGCCCCGACACATTCTTATCTTTGTTCATGTCTTCTATCTAGCAGAGGTTACCCTTCTTCTCTGAAAGACCCTGTACCTACAGATACACAAACCAATGTACAAACCACCACAGATATAAAAATATTTGCTCTGATCTACTCAACTCAGAGCAGTGGAAATCATGGGAATGCCACATAATTCCTTTACTGTGAAATGAGAACTACTATTATTACAACCTCTTACACACCTGTTTTCTTTCTTTATATGCCTTTGCTTCCTTTGTCAGTGCCAATATTTCCTTGAATAACAAAGTCTCCTGAGAGACACGTATGGCATCCAAATGTTTACAAAGCCACATTGCCTGAGGGAAGAAGGAAAAAAAAAAACCAAACCAAAGGTCAAAATATTTGGAAAGAAAATGAAGGACTTTTTCAGAAGGCTGCAGAAAGATAGAGAGCATTTTCCTAGCTTTCCTTTCAGTAAACAGACTATATATGTAACTTTAAGCAGTTTCTTATAACGATGTTCAGGAGTCTACAGCTTTGAATAAGGTCTTTTTCATCTAATGTACTATAACACAGATCATAAAGAAGAAAGCACTTTTCATAGCATGCATACACCACCATCATCTGCAACTTCTGTGGTCAGCTTTCTCTGTGGTTGAAACACAACTCTGACATTTTCTATTAAGCAGTACCAGTGGACGTGACAGACAACTGGCCATGCAAATGGAGCAATCCATAATATGGGAACACCAGAAACGTGTAACTACGGTATTCCTCCCAGGTTAATTAGTCCTGTTAAAAAGCTGGGAAAACAAGATGGGCAGAATTCTGTTGCATTACGTTAGTATCACTACCGCTACCTAAGCGAGTTCTTGCAGAGCTCTCTTGCATGTTTCCATTTAACCTGTAGTGTAATGTACAGGTGTATCCCTTAGGAATGCCACCCTTCAATTCATCTTGTGCTCTTCTATCACTTAGCAAATCTTGAAAATCATATTCTCAGAATAAGATTTTCACAAGTACTGAGCTCAGTAGAAAGTAAAACGGGTAAAGGACAATGTTGTATCATAGAAGGCAGTATACTTACAACTGTAGTTTTCCCAGAAGCAGGTGGACCAAGTACACAAATTCTTGGAGCTATGAAACAAGAATATGTGAATGTCAAGATGCAGAAGACCAAAAATCCCAACCAGTTTCCCCACTATTGCATTGTACAATATAAATGTAATCACAATTAAACAATTATTTCAGTTGGAAATCTGCCTGAACAGAGACTTCAGGATTGGGCTCCACTGGGGAAAAAAAGGGGGAACACTAAGTCAGTCAGTGCCACCTGGGTCTTCCTTTAATCTCCATGGTCAATGAGATTAATACTCTGACTAAACATGCCACTTAGAGAGATATCTTATAATCTCTCTATCTCAATCAATTTAACACATGGATAGTTTAGTGGGTGAACCAGAGCATAAGATACATGAGTTTAACTTTTATTCCCAAAACATTGATTTAGACCCAACACATTTTGTGATGAAAAAATATTTTAACTTGTACATGCAGGACAGGACTATTTATAAGTGACTATTATCATAATCATAGAACAGATAAGATTGAATGGGACTTCTTGAGATCATCTCTTCTCTTGTTTCCCTTACACAGTATGGTAGTAAAAATACTTTTTATTTTTGCAAAGCTTTTGGCTCTCATCACAAAAGATGCAATTTCACTTTTTAGTTTCATCTAAATAGGTTGTGTCAGGGCTCAGAGATTCAGGTACTGCAAAATTAAGCATTCTCTCTCTACCCTTTTGAACAGTTACCTTCAATTTTTCTAGTCATCATTAAAAGTCATGTAATTTTCTTTGTCCCTGTATCTTGTGTTCCTCTACTGCGTGTCCCTCTTCTTTCCCTGAGGGGACAAGGTGGGAAAAATGCATCCCAGCTCTGGGGAATTCTTAATCTAATGCTTACAGACAACACAATAGGTATCACTGTTCTAAGTTTCATCAAGAATGAATTAAGAGGCAAGACAAACAAGGGGAAATGGAGTAACTCTTAGGAAAAAGTACATGGGACTTTTTCCATGAACACACCTTGGACTGCAATCCCTTGAGCTGTCATTTTATACTAAATTTGATGTTTCTTCCCCCCTATACCCTGGGGAGAAACAAACAAACCAAAACAGACTTTATACAGAACGGATAGTTTACTATTTAGTGGCAGTAACATAGGTCAAAACAGAGGCGGGATCTAGTCACCCAAAAACCTCTTCAGCTTTTGATAACCAAGAGAGATACAGTGCCTGATGGCAGCAGACAGGAAAGGATGTGAAATGTATTTTTATAAGGCTTTCCATGCACTTAACAGTTATTGGGCAGGTGCAATTTTTAAACATACATGAAACCCAAATTACAGATTCATCTTTACAAAGTTATCTGACTTGGAAGGTTTAAGAAAAACTCCCCCCTTATTGGTTCTTGCAAGTGCAACAGAACTAGTACACAATGTAGAAAAATACTTTAAAAGGATACATCAGCTGTTTTTATCACCTAATTTCTTTCAAATGTAATGTGATTAAATCCTAGGGTGTTTTTTTTTAATCTAACACCTTGAAACTCCAGCCCGGTACTTAGGAATTATTTATAAACAGCGTCATAAAAGAGTGCTCGGGTGCCAACACTAATCAACTTCTTCAAACCACTTCAAAGAAAATCAAAAAACCTTTCCATCCACAGATCCTTTTGAGGTTTAACTAGGAGCATGATTTAAAATTCACAAGAAAACCCTTAGGTATTGAAGCTTTAATACACAGCTTTCTTGGACAAACGTTTGATAAAAAACGAAACATACCATTATATACACCATATCATGCTTTAATATTGCCCAGGGCTACTGTAAATGCTCACTTTGTACTAAATCTGGTTTTCTCTCTGCTTAGTGGCTGGCAGCAGATGGGGCAGTGTAATTCACTGATTTACTCATTTGCACACTTGTAAGACTCCTCTAAAGCCTTCTCCCTAAACATATGACACAAGGGCACAACCAGGACACCACTGTATGTAATGTTTAACCCTCTCCAATCAGCAAATAGTCAGTATTTAATACTGGAAGTCTGCACCAGCAGCTAAACGAAGTGAGGAAAATCTAGAAGATGCCTTTTCCTTCAGTAACAAATCACATCTCATTCCATGTTTAGTCTTGATGAAATGTTACAGGATTTACTCTTCCAAGTAAATTAAGTTTTAACATTCAACAATGTTTTTAGTAAAAACAAAATTAATCCTGGAATAATGAAAAAGAACAGCTGGACTCACTGAGTTCCATTTAAGTCCAATAGATTCTATGGGTAATATTAAGGTAACAAAATTTGCTTAACTTGTAAGAGAAATCCTTTGTCAAACAGGAGACACACGCAGTATACCATGAACATTCTTGCAGAACTTTTTACATTTCTTCAGAGGTTTGACTGTAAAGGAAGAACTCCCAGAAATGCCACTTGGACCCTGAAAGCTTTTTCCATTAGCACAAACCAAGATAATAGTGTAGAAAACTAGTATCTTCATATATGAAAGAATTATCAGTCTTCATGTGGTTCTTTAAGGTTTTTAGAAGGAACACATGAGAGAACAATAGTAGAGAGCCTTAAGCACACTTTAGCCACACATTTGACCTACGAGATTTTCAAGACAGTTGTAAGCTATAATCACCATTAGACTTGTTTATATTTTTAAGAGTACTTTAGATCCTATTATTAATTAAAAAGGTTTTCTAACTTCACACCTGGGATAGATGCAATGCTTCTTTTCCACGCATCTCCGTTTGAAATTTTCTCTAGGGCTAAAACTGTCTAGCAAGGCAAGATCATGAAAATTCATCACTTTACTGATGGCTCTAATAAGGTTTTTTTTTTTCTTCTAAATAGTCAGCACCTTCAGCCACGATCAAAAGGTAAAATCAACTCTGCTACAGATTTCTGTTACATTATTTTCCATATATAATTTATTCTTAAAACAACATTTAGGCTTTAATTTTAATTGGAGTTCTTTGGCTTTCTTAATAGGTTTTTCCAGACCAAAAGCAGACAGCATTTTTCCTTTGACAAACAACTGCTGTAGTTCTATCTTTAGCCTCTAAGTACTGAAGTCATAAAATGGAAACCTGCCTAATTCTGTTCAAATAATACTGCGGGGCTCATGGACAAATGTTAGCTCAATGTGAAGAAATTTTATCAGCATTCTGTCAAACCGCACAAAATTCTTCTGCATATTTTCCACGGGTCTATAAAAGAGATTGATTACTCATGCTGCCTGCAACAGAAAAGGCTGGACACAATTTGCAGGATTTGAAATTATTTTTTTTTTGCTATTTAGCAGCATTTCAGTCAACATCCATCTGATCACCACCACTAAGAGCTCACGGCACCTCTAGTGATAATGATTTCATTGATGCTGCAGCAGAACTTTCATAATGGTTTACTATGGTTTTAAAGAAACATCAAAGCAACATGACACCAGCTATCCCTGACAGCTCATGCAGAACAAAAATTATAGTTCAGTTGTGCATATCCAAATATAATCTGCCTAAGGGTGAACAGTTTGTAAATCAAATAATTTGATTGAGAGTACATGCTTTTATTGTGTAGAATCCAGACTTCCTATTCAATTTATCAGGTTTTGTTATACATACAAGTAGGCATGCTCCCTGTTCCTTCATCTGAGATGCCACTGAGCAGTGGAACTCATTAACAGCAGCTAGTAACTAACTAATCAAAAAACAGAGAATCTGCCAGCCCAGGTAGAATAGGAAACCAAATTTACACCTGACAAAAGGAGTAATTAGCGAGCTTAAAGACAACAGGAAATATCAGATGGGGCACAGAACGCATTAATAATTAATACACTAGAACTCTTTGTTATTCCCTTAGAGGGTTTCATTGTTATAACTGTTAAAGTGCATTTTTTATTAGATTACCCACTAAAAAAAGAAATTAAAAGCATCTTACCTATAACTATTCCAAAACGCTCACTTTTTTCTCCACCCCTCCCACCCACCCCCCAAAACACAGTCTGAAAAGTTTTATCCATCATCTGCCAACTGAAGTGCAGCCTTCAAACAGCTGTTTACAAATAAGGAATTGAACTATTTATGGTGTCTCAGTTTTCACATACCATCATCACTGTTTTGCTTTAAGTGGTTTATCATATACTGAATGGGATCATCTGGCTTATGAATTAATAGTTCTTCAAGCATGTTCTGAAAATAAATAGGACAAAGTCAGAGGAAAATTTAACATAGCTATGCAGTTATGATATATTGCATTTTTACAGCAATGTTACAATGAGGATCTTAAAGAATTTATAAATGCTTGTTTATTTTCTTAAGGCCCCTTTCATAGACAAAATTCAGACTATGAAACCTATTTTCAATGCTGAAAAAACTGAAGTAAAGCATGGTCAGAAATTTTCCAATTAAAAAACCCACAAAACCTATTTGCTTTGACTTATTTATGATACATACAGAGACCAGAAAGGTTTGCCTCGAGCAGTATGGTGTTGATAAGTGTTGAACCAGCATTTACATAAAAAACATACAAGGAGTTTCAAAACCAGAGTCAACTTATATTACTGTCTCTGCAGGGCAAGTTAAACCTCCTTCTGAAGCACATTCCCACAAGTTTCTGACTAGCCTAGAGGACTGCAGAACAGATAAGACCTGCAGAAAACACAAAACCAACAACTAATCAAAGCCACAAAACCAGCACATTTCATTTTGGTAACTACCAGTCTTCCTCCTACATGAAAAGTAAGCGGTGGGGGGAAGGCTTAAATAATTTCCTTGAATGTCTATTTCAGAGCCCATTTTCGTATTAAATATTTGAGATTATACAGGGCCTTGCTTCAGCAAGCACCAAAAGCAGTGTGGATCTTCTGCTCATTTCAGTGAGGATTGTAGCTTTTACAGGCAGAGAAAGAAATAATACTGAGAAACACTAACTCCATAGATTTTCTTAAAAGACATTTCAGCATAGCCAAAAAATCTGTAATTAGAACTAAACACCAAACAGCAACTAATGTTCTGACTTAGATTACCTACTGAAATGCTTGCACTAGAATAGGACATCTCTTTCTAAAAATCAGTCATAACACTTTAATATTTGCAAGTAAATTCCATAAAATCTGTATATTCCATAAAATTTTATATTCTAACCAATTGATTGTCTTTTATTGGAGTGGCCTATTTTCCTTTTCTAATTCGTCCACTTCATTATAATAATTAAAACACTCAATTTTATTTACAAACTGTTTTACATCCAAGTTCTGATGCTTCAAGGTCTGCGCAGTGCATAGCATGGAGTATAAAATTTGTATTTTTATTGGGAGTACATTTAAAAATTACTACCTTTTTTAAATTTCATAACATTCATTTAAACTAACAAAACTTAATTTGGTGCCACAATTATCAGCAGCTGTAAAGACAAAAAAAAAGCTAAGAAAATCTGGTGTTACTACGAACTGTTCAGGCTGACAGTGATTGATACTTTCACTATTTCATGCCCAAGCCCTACCAGATTTACACACATGCTTCATTTAATTCAGCTCTGCTAATCTCAGTTTAATTTTGCATGAGTTGTTACCGTTAATCCCTCGGGGAGGGTCACGTTTTGGGTGTCGTGTTTTAGGCTTCACATTTGGGGGTCTGTAAATGTTTTAAGTTTAGGGCAGTAATTTCAATGCTGTGTTTGTTTGTACCATTATGTTGCTGCAATACAACTGAAGCATGAAAAGGGGGCTCCGAGTAAATTCCTGAGCGTTTAATGTAAAATGAGATCCTGCAGCTGCGTTCAATGCCTCATGGCACGGAGAACACAGTATTTCCGTAAAAAAACCCACAAATATGCTACACTAGACAATACCCCATGGCCCTGAGTTACAAGAAAAAAAACAAAAGGTGTTTGTGTGTAGGGATAGGAAATAAAATAAGCACGTGTGTGTTTTCTAGTGGATTTGAAAAAGTAAAAAGGCCTCATAACATAGAGTTACGAGTTAGCAGCGGTACACAGGGGAAGCCTCTCTAACAAGTTCTCGTATCGGGGCAGCAGAACTATTACTCAGTCACTCGCAGAAGCCTCCCCACGCACGACAGAAGGGCTTTCTCCGAACTCACAGAACAAAACATACCTTTTTTTAAGGCAGGGAACCCCACCGTGCTATTTACTGAAATCACAGCGATGCGAGCAGTGTACCTCTTTATTTTTGACACACACGGCTCCACAGAGAAGCCACCGCAGCAGCAGGGCGGGCAGGGAGCGGTGTCGGGGGAGGCGGGGAGGGGGCTGCCGGGCCGTTCCCTCAGCGGCCCCTCGGGCGGGGCGAACCCTCGGCCCAGCCCTTCCCGCCCTCCGTCCGCTCCCGCCGCCTCCCTCCCCGCGGCCCGGCCCGGCCTTTCCCGGCTTCCACACCTCCCTCCCGCAGGCTGCCGCCTTCCTCCGCGAAGAAACGGCACGTACGAACCCCAGCAGTTGCCAGGCTACCGTTAAACTTAATTAAGTTAATTAATTAAGAGAGCCCTCGGCAGGTGCGCTTTCCCCTCACGCGGGGACACCCGCCCGCCGGTTTCCACAGGAGCCCGGTACCGGCCGCTGAGGGGAGGGCGGCGGCGCTGCCCCCCAGAGCCAGCCGGGCTCGGGCCCCCCGCCGGAGGTCGTGAGGAAACCGGGCGGCCCCCCCAGCCCGGGGCCGGGCCGTCGCTCGCGGGTGCCCCTCACCACCCCCCGGGCCCACCGGGCCGGTGTTGGGGTGCCCCCGCGGGGCGGGCGCGGCCCGTTCACCTGCAGGAGCCGGAAGAGCTCCCGCTCCTCCGCGTAGGCGCCCACCGGCGGCGGCCACGGCCGGGTGGGGGCGTCCATGGCCGCCCCTAGCAACCAGCCCCGCCGCTCCGCCGCGTTGCTAAGGAGTGCGTCATCACGGCGCGACGCGGCGAGGCCCCGCGAACTGCCGGGGGTTTCGTCATCGAACAGCGCCGCACCGCCCCAGGGGAGACGCGCGGTTGCCGGGGAGACGGCGGTGCGGTTGCAGGGGGCCCGGCCAGGCGCTGCCCACACCGGCTCCTCGGCAGGCGCCGCCGGTAGGGAGCCGCGGGGCGGGGGAGCGAGGTCCGCTGGGGCCCCGGGCGGCGGGCAGGGGCGGGGGGCGGCGGGCAGGCGAGCCCCGCGGGAGGGCCCGCCGCGGCCCGGGGGGCGCCGGAGCGGGGCAGCCCTGGGGCGGCCGCGGGGGCCGGAGCAGCCGCCTCTCCCCCCGGCCCGGCCGCAGCCGTGCGGCTGATGCACCGCGCGGTGCTGCGACAGAGCCCGGGGCTGATGGCCCGGACCGGCAGCGGGCCCGTCGGGGCGCTCCGCCGCTTTGGCAGCGCCGTTACAAACCGTTACCTTACTCGGGGGCTCTGGGGCTGCAGAGCTTTGACACAACATATCTTACCTTATTGCCTTCTGTTTTCTCCCCCCGCCCCTTTTTTTTAATTTTTCCACTAACCTACACAGTTCCAAAGCAGGTGAAAGAGTTACATATGTAGAACAGCATCGTTTCTAAAAAGCAGCTCCCTTCCTCTCCTTCTCTCCCAAAATCCAGGAGAAAAAAAATGAATGAGATAAAGGAGGCTCTAAAAAACACGGAGCAGAACTACAAGCTCTTCCGGCAGCAGCAGTTTACATTTATTAGAGCACTGCGATGCACCCGAGAGAATGCCCGTGACATGTTAAGACCCGTGGCAAGCATCAGCCAGGTACAAAGTATTCAGCACAAAGTTCTCTGCTGATGAGAACAGGGACCGATGCAGGGCTGTCGTGCACTTGGGTCTAGCTGAGGGATGAATAAATGTTTTTACTAAGGGAAGATGCACAAAAACTCTCTAGTAACATTTGTGTATACCTCTGCAAACCAGTGGCAAAAGATTAAGTAGGGAAGAGAAATACCTATGTTAGGTCTTCCCATTACAGAGAAGGAATTTTACTGCTGAGCATCACTCTATGATTTAGTTTAACACCATCATTTCACTGCTGAGCCGCAGCCAGAAATACAGGGTACAAGAAAACAATCAAACCGACCCTCCTTCCCCAGCCACACATGGAATCCATAATCCTTAACTTGTAGTAACCGGCATGCTTGCCTCTTCCCCCTGGTATTGGTGCTGCTGTATCTTTCTATAGTGCTTATTAAAAATAATGGCTGTGTTACAGAGGTAGGATGATGGATTGAGGGCTGAAAGTCTCAAGTGGGCTAGGGGTTTTCTGGGCTGGTGAGTGAATTGTCTTGGAATTTTTATAACATGGGATGTTTTAAGTAGTGCGAAGAACTTAAACCACCTGCAGACAAGAGGGGGAAGAAAAATCTAAATAAAATTAGAACTGTGGATTTGAGACAGCAGAACCCAGGCACAAAAACCAGCTGGATGCCAAAGCCAGAGTGAAAGCCAAGCTGTTATTAGGATTAGGACACAGTAGCGAGCTGGTTGTCTTTTCTAAGGGCTGATTCTCTCTAATGTAAGTGCTTTGCTCGTAACATTGAAGAGGATTGTGACAGACATAATGCTGAACCATTTTTTCCAAAAATAGGCATTGAGGTTTTGCGTAACATTATGCTGTTTTTAAAAGCGCCAATATTTCAGTGGCATTGAGCAAGCCTGAGCTCTGCTGCTTGGCAGAGGTGGAAGGCCGGTTTGTTGCGGGGATGAAACCTTGTAGGTAACGACTTCAGCAGTTACATTGATCCATCGTTTGTGGTACAGTAACATGTGAACTTTGTGGTGGCAAACTGTACTGCACGGACAGTCCTCAGGGTACCATCACATTACCCCGGGGGGAGGATAAGAAAGGGAAAAGAGCGGGTTACTGGGGAGAACCAGGAGCAACTGATGCAGCACATATTGGTGATGTGTTGTACAGGAATCAAACCGCTACCAAATAGTTTACTAGTGACAAAAACAGACATCCATTTTATTTCACTACCATTCTCCTGAATCAGCCCAACTCTGTTTTTAATTTTGCATGGGTGGGCACAAGAATAAAAACAACTAATGCAGAAATATGTGTGGCCTCAGCCTACAGTTGGCTTGACTGCCAGCTTTCTTTGCATGTAAACACAGACCCTACAGAAAAAAAAATGATACTGCACTTGAACATGGCTACATTTCTATCCCCTAAAAGCTCAATGTGGTAGCATTTTTAGTGTTGAGTGATGACATTTCTCAGAGAAAAAGAGGAAAGCATAGTAAGGTGGAAAGGTCGAAGAGCACACCATGGTCAGGCAATGGCAGCAGCTCCTTAAAAGACTTCTGCGTGGAGTAGGGTATAAAGTCAAATCCCAAGTGAGACAAACTCCTCAACCATTTCTTCAGCCAGAGATTCAAATCACCCAGTGGGTCTCTGCACTGCAGAGCCTGGCTGTGGCCGTGACATCAGCCCAGCGCAGGGGCTGTGCATGAACTCCCCTGGCTGCAGCTCAGCTGCTCCGCAGCTGCTGGCTAATGCAGAGCTGGGCAGCCCTTGCGAGTCGTTGTTCCTTGTAGTCCTGGTCCCCATCCTGGTTAGGCAGGTGCATTAACGCTCTGTTGTTGATGTGGCCAAAAAGAAGTCCTGTTATCCCAGCGGTGAACATCCAAGCTAAAACACTATTCTCTTTAGGACTATTTCTGCTCAGAGCAGCAATAAAAAATCCTGCCACTCACAAGGACACAATGCTCAGCAAACAGTGTGGAAGGAGGAATCTGTAGTGGAAATGGACCCTTAGGGGCCATTTTTTATTTTTCTTACAAACCTGCTGAGAGTTTGCCCAAGCACATAGCATGGCTTTTCTGTATGCAGAAACCATACTGATGTTGGAACAGCTACTTCGTTCTTGTCTTGAAACCTTAACAGAAAGCACTGAAGGTGTTAAGAGTCCAGCTATGACTGCCAACCAGATCGCACAGTATTTTATATTCTGACCACTCACATCTGAAGTGCCTATAATTTCTTTGGAGAAGGTACTTAATCTCTTGGCATAACGTTTCATCATGAATTACCATTCACTCCAAGTAACAAAAAAGCTCAAGGCAAATAGGGAATATCATTGCTATAACAGGTTAGCAAGGACAATTTAGGTTAAATGGGATTAGTTTTCAGTCACATCTAGTGATGCCAAATAACCATGAAGAATGTGTGATGCAAACACATCACTCCAAACCATTCCCAGCACAGTCACTGCCCTCACCTCCCACCGGGCTCTGCCTAGGCAGCCATGGCAGTGGGTACCCTGCTCAAAGCAGGCAGAAACTCTGCTCACGCTTACCCTGTTTCTGCAGTGCTTACAGCGGAGCTGTATTGTTGGCAGTGGTGCTCCTGTACTTCTTCAAAGAGGGAGGAAGGCTCACCGGTGTGCTGACATGCAGATCAGTTGCCCCAGCCCTCTTCGGTCAAGAGGAGCGACAAGCAAACATCTCAGATGTGCTCTAGAAATCCTACTACCTGCCATGTTATTGCAGTTTCCGTAGTGGCTCAGGCCTGCGGTGTCACAAGAGAAAGCAGCTTCTCCTCACTACCCTGAGTAACTTTGCAGCATAAGTTAAATGTAATTTAACATGCATGACTGTCTGGCCCCATGTACAGGTACAGTCCTACATGGACCATCACTGTAACAATTCCACAGACAGGTGTATCCTCAACATGTTCCTAAACATCTGCAACGATCTATGCAATCTCTGCCAGAAGCTGGAAACTCTGCAATCTGGTAACGACATCACCGATGGCATTTTGGAGAGATGCAAGCTGCTCCTTAGCCACAGCAATGATCTGAGCACCATCCGAGCTAAGTAAGTCTCTCCATCAGCTTGGCTTCTCTAAGGCGACTGTCACATATTCCCACTTGACTTCATCAATTCTGTTAGAACACCTTTCTGGCTTTAGCGCGGGTACAAGGTGCTACCCAGTTTGCTCTTCCAGCTGTTGGGAAAACATTGCCAGCTTCCATTCACAAAAAGGGGGTGGTTTATTTGTTCTTTTTACCCG
Organism: Falco peregrinus; assembly: GCF_023634155.1. NCBI lineage: Eukaryota > Metazoa > Chordata > Aves > Falconiformes > Falconidae > Falco > Falco peregrinus. Next base: position 49,440,704 of record NC_073721.1, on the reverse strand, counting down.
TGCACGGCAGGGCATATACAGGCAGGTTAGCACCCCGAAGTCCCATGCAATGCTCAGGCTGTTTACCTCCTTCCTCCTATTCCTGCTCTGCACAGAGCTCGTTTCTGTGGTACAAGTGCCTGTACGTGCTCTTGAAGCCCTCCAGATCCAGCCCAACAGCGGCACCAGTGTGTTTGGCAGGACTCCTTTCTCAGGATGCAGTTCTAGCCGCGCCTTTTTGTTTTGAGGAAACAGCTGGCTGTGCATTTCTGCTCCTCCACTGGGGTCCTGGGGTGGCACCGTGGGCTCACCAGGTTGCATTGTGGGGACTACTCTGCCAGTTTTTTCCTTCTGTCCCGCAGATACCCCCACGATGTAGTGAATCGCCTGAGCTGTGACGAAGCAAAGAATCATTATGGAGGTGTGGTGAGCCTCATCCCCATCGTTCTAGACTACGTGAAGGAGTGGGTAGACCACACTGAGAAGCTGCCACGGCACATGCTGTGTAACGAGAGTGGTGGAAGTGCTCTCTCTGAGAAGAGGACACCCCAGGGTGCACCAGCTAGGGCAGCCGTTTCCCAACCACCACCTCCTGTGCCCCTTGGAGCTCAGACCTCAGCTAGTAACAACAAGAATGTACAAGCACAGGGGAGTAAGTGTGTCTGGAAGAAGTACCTGAATAACACAGAAAATCACAGTGGGAAACTTAAAGGTCCCTGGAAACCACCAGGTAGACACGCCTTTTAAGGGATCAAAGTTCACACATCTTCTGCTTACCGCCTTTGATCAGGCAGCTAATTAAAGACAATGAAATAAACACTAGAGATCCTTCCTGTCTGAGTCCACTTTCTGAGGAATTAGCCTCATAAGCCAGACAGACACATACTCTTTCCCTTGCTGATAATTCCACTCTCCTCAAAGTCGTATCCCAACAGACGCAGCTGGAGCACTACAGCTGGTCCCTTTGACCAGCGCTGCGGTGGGAGCAGGGAGTAGGCAGGAGTCATCAGGTTCTAATCTCTCAGGCAATGAATCTTCAGCAAGCTACCTGAAACAGGCGATTACAGTTTCCCAGTCCTCTTGCCGAGGAACTCACTCACCAAAGCCAGAGGTGTGAAGAGCCTGCATGTCTGAAGGACGTGAGGCAGAGTGGCAAAGGCCTCTCATTATAGATTCAGACATGTTTGAGATTTAGACTTGTCCCTAAAGTTCCCTCACCCCACTGAAGTTGTGTGGTGATTTGGACCACTGCATCGATGCTTACGGGACAGCAATGATGTCTCCTTTACATGCCACTGAGCTGCAGTGGTCAGTGTGCTCCAGCTGCGCTCTGTTGCATCCTTCTTGCAGGCTCTCGCGCCATTGCAGGGACACACCACTCCCCTGACACCTGTTTGACTCCTTTGGCATCCAAGCTAGAGATGTAAAGGAGAACAAACCTCATTCTGCACTTAGTTTGGTAGACTGACAATACCCGAACTTGATTGAATAAAACCCCTGTCCTCCCCAGAGCTCTGCAAAACTAACGTCATTTCTGCTAAATGTGATTGACGGGAATCTGGTGGGAGCAGAGAGAGAAAGCTGTGGCCGTTTTCAGATGGTTCCTCTTCAAATTGCAAATTAAAATGTCTGTGCTTTCCCTTTTCCGAGACGAGAATCCAGCTTGCTTAGCTTTCAAGGATGTTACGAGGCTTAGTTCATTAAAAACTGCAAGGCATCTGAAATAGTCTCATGCTGCTTTGCTACCAGCACTTTGCAATTCCAGTGCAGCCACTTTGTGCCGGTGCTGAGAACAGCTGGCTGCCCAGCCTGCCCAGGGAGGGTCGGCAGAGCCACAGGCTATTCCCATTCTCTGGAGCTGAGATGCCCTTTTGGCAGTGCTTTTATTCAACCCGTTAACTGCGAACTTAAGATCTCAATAGCGCGGTGTCTCCCCTGTATCTGACAGCTCTTTTCCCCTCCCACAGGCACATTAGCTCCTGTTCTTTGCATCCTGCTGGAAGACACTCCTGAATAAACAATCTCCCCTCGCATACCTGCCTCAGTGTGCTGCAACTGTGAGAAAGCTTTTGCTTTAAGACAACCAGATTTTAGCAACAAGCAGCCAAAAAAAAAAAGGGAGAATTAATGCAGAGGAGGGAACATAGGAAGGAATGATAGCTCCGGTGAAATGGGAAGCGTTTGCAAGAGCATTTTTATTTCTCACAGAACTCCGCCTTTCTTTTGCACCTTTTTCCCCCTTCCCCTGTCCACTGCACTGTGGTGCAATATATCTATCCACTCTGGAGTAGGAGCCTATTTTTAGGAGATGACATGATCCAACTGAGTCGAACCTTGGTGAACTCAAAATGGTAACAAAGCTCGCCAGGGTCACCCAGAGACTCCTGGGCACTAGGGGGGCCACAGCTGGCAGCACCAGACCATCACCCTCTCGGGCTTTACTTGCAAGCCCTGTCGCAGAAGCAGCTTCAGGCAGAAAAATCAAAAGTCGCTCGCAGCTGCCTTACTGTGTTTCATGTTGCAAAAACACGTGTCCGATGACAGTTGCCACCTTGGAAAGTTTTACAGAACAAGTACACGCTGTGTGGACTAAAACACAAGTGCTGGGGACACAAGAGACACTGTTCCCAGATCTCCCTCACTGTTGTGCAGTTTAAATTTGAACACGCAGGCTCTGACGAGACCAAAATTATCCTCCAGTTTGTGGTTCACTTTCAGCTTCCACTGCACAGCACAGATGGCTTGTCAGAACAGTCCTCTCCAACGCAGCCTACTACCTCCCCAACCCAACGCCGCTGCCATTGTCTGTCCGTACTCCACCAGGGTTGCGATACAGGCAGGAAACACAGTTCCCAAACCTTAATTATAATTTCTACCCTAGCCTTATCCTTTCAATCAGTCTGATGCAGCCAAAATTTTAAGGCACAAGCAGAAAACTTGCAGTCTGAAGTTTGGCAATGACATGACCAGAATCTGTTGGAAGACTGCAAAGTTAAGTCTCACAAAAATGTCTAGACAAATTACTTAATTTCCATACAAGTTCTCCTCTTCCAGAGTGGATGGACACTTCAAAAGACAAAAAGATACAGCAAGGATTGTTTTTCTCTACTACAAATCAAGCTGTTTGAAGAATTTACATGAACAGGATGTAAATGCCAAACACAGAAGTGCAATAAAGTTTTACTTTAGCCTCTGTGAGCATAAATTGCAAGATACACACTGAGAAACCAGGCAGGGCACCGACTGGCTTACTGAGAGATCTGTCACTTAGTCCAGAAAATAAATGCGTCTTTTTTGTTCAAAGACTGAAGAGATGTGGGCGGTAGCGGATGATCTCCACAGAACCCTGGCAGCTGCAGGCTCCCCCTGAAGCACCCAAGGGTCAGTCCAGGCTGTAGCCAACCTGTGATCGGGTTGAAATAGTTGGGATGTCAAGCACCTGCGCCAGCGGCCCACCCGCCGAGAGGAAGGGGCACAGCTCGGATCCCCAGCCAAGCTCGTGCACCAGGGCTGGCGGTGGGCTCTCAAGGGAACGAGAGGGGGGAGCCACGGCAGCAGGGACACTTGGCATCCCCAAAATGTTGTTAAAGGATGAGGGGTGAGGTGGTGAGCTTTGCCCGGTGGCTGTAGCTGGGAGGCAGCGGAGCAAGGGCTGGGCCCTGCCCACCAGCTGTGGGCCCCTGCGCTGCCCCCCTCACACTCTCATATTCGTGTCCACTGGGCAAAGGCTCTTAAAAGTGGTTTTTGAAAAGCTCTGACAATCCCACTGTGCCCCCAGCCCCCACCCAAAAGGGCTTCGTAACACTGGTTACACGTAAGCCGCGGGGCTGCAGCACGCCAGGTCCCACTCCTTCCCCAGCTCCTGCTGCTGGCACGTCAATTTTTCTTCCCTTTCATTTCAAAGGAGCCATCGGCTGCTCCCTGTCACCACCACCCTGTTCAGGCAGGCCGCTCACCCCCTGACAGGACAGCTTTGTTTTCGGGAGTTCTGAATGCATGTGGAGGGTGTGTAGCACCACTGCAAACTGAGCTTTACTAAAAGCTCAACTGCAAAGTGAGCATGGCAGTGCTGAGACAGAGCACAGACCACTTCGAAGAAACCATAAATAGCGTTTGGCACACATTAAAGATCACCAAGTCAGTCCAAAACCAGACAGTGCTCTTGGATTGACAAGGACTTCCAGAAAAAAAGAAAAAAGATTTCACCATGTAAAGCTCACAAACACCAAAATCATCAAGACCATCAGTCAGAATTATTTGGATAAAGTTTTGTGCGAAAAGTAAAGCCTATGTGAATGCTAACTAAGCTTTATTTGCAAAGCTCCTGTGCGTACGAACATATGAAAAAATAACTCTAGTTCAGAAAATCAGTAGAAGTTTTTTGTAACCAATTACTTTTAGAATCCACCACTGCACCAGCAGCTCAGTAGTTCCAATAAATCAAGATCGATCAGCAAACATACTTTACATTCAGGAAATGAAATGATTTCTTCCCTAATGTCCACTGCATGTTTATCAGCTGGGTTATAAACCACCAAACATACTGTTGAGCATTAGCAAGTAGGGAAGGTACTTTATTTTTCTCGTTGTACCCTAGTGAATGTACTTCTGTCTGTAATATATACCTAATTATTTTTTACACCGGCAAGTGCAGCTTTTCAATGCTAAGCTTGTTAAGGGACATGCAAAATGGATTTAAGGTAAGGTAAGAGCAAGTCAAATTCACTTTGTGCTTTGTTTTCAGTTCACTTACACTGCTGTAGAACTTGTCCCAGTGCAAAAGGCCCCCAAACAACTTTCTATAGCACTTAACTTTAAGCTAATGTTTATGGTAACTTTTATATAATAAAATTCTCCATAAACACCGTTACTCAGACAAAGCATGTTCACAGACAGACTGTATGTAACTTGCACCATCCCCTTGCACATGTTGTTCAAATTTAAGAATTATACTCAGTCGTTAACTGGAATGCTGAGGTGCATGTATGAATTTCTAAATTTCTTTGAGTAACCTTTCAAATATTTATTTATTTCAAGAAAAAAAAAAACAACAAAAATGCCAGCTGGGGAAAAAAACCCAAAAAAAAACCCCATGAGAACAACCTTAACCTGCTAGTTTATGCTTACAGTAAAATGGCCCCAAAGTTGCCCTTAGTTTGAGAAACTGTTGTCCTGCACATACAGTGACTCTCGAGCAGGGCACGGACCAGAAAAGCACGTAGACAAGGACAGAGCGAGTCAGCCAGCTTCTGACAGTGTCCCCAGCTTTGCAAACAACAGTCTTTGACATTTTCAGCTATTAATTTGTCTAATTGCTGTGTAATCTCTAGACTGCGTGAACAATGCTATACAGAAAGCTCATACGCAGATTTGCAGTACTGAATTGTTCGCAGTTAATTTATGGATTATACCGGCATGTTGTCAAGTTTGGTTTTCACAGAAGAAAAAAGCCTTTGGCTCCATGCAGAAAAATAAGCTTCTAACAACGAACCCCATGCAAAAAGGGGCAGAACCACTTATCTGCTCTGTACCACACAGATCTTGGAAGATGTTTCGATAATGTCCTTGTTTCTGCATGTTTCCTCTCAGCACAGCTTGGGCCCAAAGAGGTCAGCTTGCAGGGAATTTAACACAAAGTAGTGCAAAACAATACATTTTATTTGTTCACAGTTAAACACAAGCAACTGCCTTAACATTTTAGAACATTCTAATAAGGACAGCAAAACCTCCTTTTGGTTTAAGTTCTCTTTAGCTTACGATTGTACCATTTCCTCGTATTTCATATTTATGGCATTTAATGTGGATTGTTTAACATGCTTACAAAGAGCGAGGCAGGGAACAGATTAACTTGACAAAGACAGCAATTTTAGATTTAACTAAAAGCAGTCAGTTAAAAAAAAAAATCTGTTTCCACTTCACTGATGGGACCCCTTCAAACAAACTGCAAGTTAACTACATACAGCAGACTTACCAAAAAAAAAAAAATTGCAAAATTTGTTCCTCCATAATCTTTGTGGTCCATAAACAAACCTAAAGTGGTTTCCATTACTATCCCGTTGCTAAAAATCCTTTTTAAAAGAAGAAAAAAGCCACCTTATCAATGAGCTTGCGTTACTGCCAGGGCATTTTTGTAACTGACAACAAAAACCACCTCTCCTCAGAACAAGTGAAGTCGTCGTATAAAGCAAGAAACTTCTGGGCTTGGCAGAGCAGAAGGATGGGCGAACACACTCCTCCAGCACAACGGCACCCAACAGCTGAGCCAGCCCTCCAAGGGCAAGGTGCAAACCATTCACTCCTGGGGCTGGGACCCGCTGGGGCAAGAGGGCAGGAAACCTCCAAATCTTACCGAAACATATGCTACCACGTTTGCTACCACTAAGTCTTAGAAAAACCTATGGACATGTCGACAAAACCAGTCTGTCACTTACAACCAACTCTCTATTTTCTATTCCATGCAGATTCAAGCTTGGACAAAACCACTGAAGTTCACCTTTACTTTCAGAGTTAGGACTGACCAACCGAAAGGACACAAAGTCATTGAGACAGGCAGAAATGTATTTAGACCCTAGGTGTTACGGAAGAAGTGGAAACGGGACGAAAAACACTGTCAGGCGCCCGCTGGCATTATTGCCAGCTGCTTTGACAGAGTCCTGTTCCTAACCAGGTTAAGAAGGGATTTGATCTACAAGTGCAAGTGTATATGTGAGACTATTCTTAAACAGCAGCTGCCACCCACAAAACATTTAAGAAAAGAGGCCACGTGTGATGCAGGGTAACCGTGAAGCCCAACATGTCTAAGTTCACACAGACCCAGACATATCTAACACTTTAAACAAGCACACTGCTTTCCTAACAGCAGGCTCTCTTTCTTCTGTCACAAAGGACACAGTCTGACCACTGAGAAGCCCTGATCCCACAGTCCTCCTTCACAGAAGGCTCATCGCTGACTTAAAACACGACCAATGCAGAAAGGCTTCGTGACAGAATTCCGATTCTCAGTTTGAACAGGCTTTATCCCTGGCCTTGTCTTCCAAGGAAACGGGATGAGGGCGAAGGGGAGATACCTGGAGCCAAACTGACATCACTGAGCTGAAAAATGTGCTGCAGTCTGAGCAGAACAGCACTCAAAGGAAACCATGTTCTGTAAGGCAAGCCTGAAAACGCATTCCCAGGAAGAATGAAGCCAATTTCTTGCACTCGAAACACAGTGGCCTTGCTCAGATCTGGAACGAAGACCAGAGCTATGAAACAGGGCCAGGCAGCACAAGTATTTCCCCGATTAGAGAAACAAACGCTCCTCTGCAAATCTTCATAAGCTTGCAATGCTACACACATGTTCTGCACGCTCTCCCTTACTTCATTCAGTAAAGTTTCCCTTTCCCTCTTCTCCCACCCCAACTGCTTTCCCATACGAACCAGTCTGAGGTCAGTACCGGTCTGTCCGGCAAACAAATACCAGAAAGATCAGAAGCTAGTGTTTTAACAAGTCTTCAGCAAATACGGTCTCTTCCGCATGACAAGCTCCAGTTCCTTATTAAGTGTCTGTTCAAATGTAACTTGCCAGGAAATGTTAAGGACAATATAAACAATGATCATTAATCAGGTCGAATGAATCGTTTTGCAGAGGTACACTGTTCTTTAAACATTTAGGTATTTGATCAGAGTCCAACTTAATGAAGACTGGGCTCTGAGGATGAGGGACAGGCAAAATAAGAGACCTTTAGATGAATGCACTAGAAATTGTAGCGCTGCTTCGTTCCAGGATGAAAGCAACCGAAGTCACCCGGACAGGCAGCACAGATAACTGCTCTAAATTGGGAAGCTTGCAAGGAAATACAAAGCATTCATAATAGACTCACAAATGTAAATTTGGCCTCATATTGCACTCAAGTTCATAAACGCAGCCACTCAACTGGGGACAGGGAGAAAGGGAAAAAATACTTGCAAATGCTAACAGTTGTCCCTTCAAATTAGTACACGCTGCTAAGGACTGAATTTGAGAAAGAAGAAAGAGTTAGGCTGGGCATTTCAATTCCAGACCCAAAAATCCACTTTGCATTCATTCAGCAGCCTTCTTCCGTTTCTGGACATCAATCCTATTCCGCTGCATGAGCTAGCTGCTCAGACCAAAAAAACATAAAAGCTTTTAGTTAAACTTGCATTCACGCCTCCTGTTCTATGCCAAGAATATGAAAATAACACTGACTGACTATCTTCCTTTTTAACTGTGGTCATGATGAGTTTCATTGTAGTCCATGATATGAAGCTGTCCAACACTGCATTCCTGGATCTTAGGCGAGAGGCTAAGGTTATCGGGGCTTGGAGGGGCCTTTGTCTCCATGCTTGGATCTTTATATAGTTCAGTCTTTAGAGCATCAGAAAGCCTGTTGATGGTTACACCCTCCTCATCACACTGGCTCTCACTCTTGTTGCGAAATAATTCTCGTGCCTTCATTCCAAGGAAGCTCTTGGAGCTGGGGAGCGAACCTACAGTCAGTGGGACAGCAGTTGAGGGCTCCAGCAACACAGATGCCTCCCAGCGACTGCTGAATCTCTGGTTCTGGGGTTTTTCTGGGGTGGAGAGCTCACTGCTGCTGCCACCCTTACTGCTACTACTGCCTCGAGTGCTGGGAGGTTTGGTCTCTCCGTTTCTACCATTTATTTCTTCACTGTATCCTGCCACAGTATCTTCATTACCACAATCCAGCCTGTTTTGGAAAGAGAGAGGATACAGTGTCAAGGAAATGGTAGCAACTTCGCAATGGAAAAGGGAAGGCAGGTGACCCTGATTGGCTTTCCATTTCTGCTTCTGTGTAAGTACTTCCAACAGTTTTCTTGTCACAGTTTTGCAGCAAAGCAGAAGTGACAGAGGGTAACTGCAAAGTAAGTGTCACATGCTCAGCTTTGCAACACCCAGTGTTTGCAAGCCCAAAGCGAACAATAATCACAAAGCAGAATGGAACTCTATCCTGATCTGTTAAGGTAAAGGACGAGATTTGTACATCATTCCTTGGATTGCAGATCTTTCTTTAACCTAGCCCAAGCATAGGCGATTGTCACAAATCCGGTGTGCAAGAAATTACCCTGATGCTGTAGCAGAATGTGGTGCAGGAAAAAAAATAAAGGTATGATCTCAGGGAAAGCACAGAAACACCTAGATGCTTTATGTAAAACAACTACTTAACAGTGTAACAATTTTTAGATTAAAGAGACTGGTCTGAAAAGTACTTCATGAGCACTTCCAGTTTTTTCAATGACTGTCAGTTACCTGGGCAGAGTCCTGAAATAGATTCAGCCTATAAAAGGGGGAGTAACAGAAATGTTTTGAGATGATGCATCCAAGTGCTAGGAATTCCACAAGGGTATCAAATTCCAAGGAGCTGGTCATCAGTCCAGCACATTTTACATCTCACCCTTACCTTTCTTCTGCTGCTTCAGCTGCTTCGGTTTTATCGTCTTCAAGTTTTTTCAGTAAGCTGCTCTTTTCCAGCCGGCCAAACAGATCCAAGATCTCCAGTTCAAACGCCTGTGTGATTCTTTTCTGGGCCTTGTACCTACTTTCTACTGCTTGCAGCTGACCTCTGAGCAGAAAAAGAAACCAAAATCCATCAGGTCCAGTGTCTCCAGATTCTGCCTCAACTATGACAATGCATCTGTCAATGCATAGCTAAAATTTTAGATGAAACCCCTACCTTGCTTGGATTTTGACATCTTCCAGGTATTTCTTTTGCTCCAGGAAGAGGTGGTCCTTTTTAGCAAGCTGACATTCCAGTTCAGCTATCCGTTTCTGGGAAGCATCAAGCCTCTGGCTTTGCTGTTGAACACACAATTTTGCTTTCTCCAGTTCTTTCCGAAAAGCAGCGTGCAACATTTCAACCTCCTCAAAGGAAAGAACACAATGTTAAAGTATAATGATTGTGTGTTATTTTTATTAATATTTAGACATGTTTCTAATGCTATACATAGGCACATTTTTAAACAAGATGGAATAAAAGAAGCATTTCTAAAAACAGATATAGAAAACTGTATACTCTGAAGATGTACACTATTAAGTTACTGTGAAAATAACCATACATCACTGGAATTTATTAGCACTTTATTGTTCCTTATGAAGTGTCTTTTAAGCAAAGCAAACTTGCCACTTCTGCACCAGATTAGAATAGACAAATGCTGTTTTAAAGCCATTTTTGCAACATGACCTTCATTAAATACCAGTCAAAGACTTTTCTTTTTCTTTTAAAGCTTATTATTCACCTTCTTTAATTACTTGCTCTCACGCAGGAACAGTTATATTGTTGTGTAATTTACTCGCTTCTAATTAAAAAAAGGTTTCTTTGAAGTCAGGAAGTAAAACCATATGAACCACAGAAGTTTTGGTAAAGTTAATACTAACTCTTAATAGGAAAACAACTGAGTGAGAAGAATAAGACTGGTTGTTTTAAAACAGCACCTCACAAAAACCTGTAAAATCCTGGTTAAGATCTTTCTACAAATTCTAGCACTACTACTCTACGTTATACACCTTCGCAAGCAGAAAAGCCCACAGTTACTTTACTAGTAATAGCCTGCTGCCAGTTACATTAAGAGCACAGTAAAGTCTTGGCCTCTGGCAAGAAAAAATTGTTAAGAATTTACATCAAGTGACTAAAAGTGACTTCAGGTGTACCCCAATATCCTCCCTTCTTAGCTTTCAGGCACTGGACATTGGAGATATTCCACAAACCTATAGCACACAGAAATATCTGAATATTTTCAAATATGGAATCCAATCCCTGAAAATCAATTTCAAAACAAACTGTTAATTTACGAGGCACCTCCTTCATAATGAACACAAGGCTGAGAACTGCTTGATGATGACCTCAAGTGAAGTCTTCCCTAAAAGGCACCCTCTGCAACTCTGCAAGTGTACCTTTGTAGTGTCTGTGTGCTTGTGCTGCAGCTGCTCCAGGTACAGCTCATTGACCTCCCCAAGAACCAGAAGCTGCCTGTTCAAGAACTCCATCTGCTGTTGCACTGATTCACTGTTGGAAAGCTTTGAAAAGAAATTGAACAGAATCAAACACTGGAACGAATAGTTCAGCAGGAGAGTCACAGCTGATCGCCACTGTGTTCACAGGATATTTTTATAAGGGAGGGAGACAAAGACAAGAACATAATGCATCATAGGTAATAAGTGTTAAATAAAGTAGTTTTCATAAAGCTGGTGGCAATCCATACAGAACTTCACCATCTAGGTACTGCTTCCCCTAAGATAATCATGTTTCCACTTAACACAAGAAGTCCATTCAACTTCTGATATAAGCAAGATCTCTAAGACATCAAGATATAGCAGGGCTTGGATACAAGTTCACATTGCTCAATCTGCAAATTCCTACTGTAGAAAAAAAAGAGCCAAAATGATAAGTTTCAGAAGCCTTTGAACAGAGTTTGAGGTTTCTTCATCAAAACACATTTCTCTGTGTTGTTTTTGTGCAATTAATATCAGATTCTATGGACATAAGCACTAGCTTCTTTCAGAAGAATAAAGAAAAAGCACCTGATAAAAATAATCTGAAAAAAAACCCAGACAGACACAAGGGGACCCTGGAAGCAGCAACTTTTCTTACCTTTTGAGAAACTTGGCTAAGCAGCAATTCAGTGTGACACACCTTGTTGTTAGCCTTCTTCAATTCTAACCTCAGATCTGCAATCATATTCCGGCAGTCTTCCAGCTTGGTCTGTTCAAATGAAAACGACCTCACTCAGGGTTCTGAAAATTTAATAAGGACTAGCAGCGGCACATGGCTGGAGGGCCATAACCCCCAGCGCTGTAAAACAAGTTACACTGAGCACTTGTGAAAGCCCCGAAACCATTTCAGAAACTGCATTTCCCTATTGCCAAACTGAAGACAGGACAAAACAGAACTATAAAAGGATGACGACTAAGTTAGGCATTTCCAATTATGCACCGTCTTATTCTGAATCAGAGCAGTATCTCTAATAGAGATACGTAACTTTCTCTCAGATATTTCATGCCCTGTTATTAGGAAGGTTATTTTTAAAACCAGTAAGTAGATAACAATTTTGTTCAGTGTTGTGCTTCATACCTGCAATTCCTGGCTCTGGTTGTAGAATTCCTCCCGGTCATGTTGCAGCTGTCTGATCTGGCTGTGAAGCTGAGCCACTATATTTTCATGTTCCTCCTGAAACTGGTGGTACCTTGCTTGCTCTTTCTGCAGACTCAGTTTCAAGGCCTGGATTTCTTTTTCCTGTAGTTTCAGCTGATCTTTCTGTTAAGAACCCCATACAAAGCATCAGACAAGACACCTGCCTTATCAGTTAGAACATCTGTCCTACCTTGCTAGCTAAGTAAAGCTATGAATTAATAGCATGAAGACGTAACACTTTTCCACAGATATAACGTTCATAGATAGAGCATGTTCTTAAGGCTTTTGGGGTTTGATTTGTTTCTTGGCTGAAAAAGAGATTTAATGGCAGTAGAGTGGACAGGCTGAAAACCCAGTCACGTCCAGAGGCACAATGAGCAATAGCAGATTCTTCCACTGCACCTCACACTTTCCACAGGGATTTGGGTTTCACAGCTCAAGCAACAGTCCATCTTCCAAAACCTATCTGGAAGTCTATTTTTGGCTCTTGAACTGAATTATCAAAAGGTGAAACTGTTGATGGAATTCGCTATAATACGGAGATAGAGAAGGAAACATGGCTAAATCCGTAATGAGACATCCTTCAATGCACTTATAACTTCAAATTTTATCCTAGAAAAACATTCAAGTTTTCCAAGTTTTTGCTATTACTCCTCAAATGAGGATTGAAAGGACAATACTTCTTCAAATAATGCAGTGAGGTTTAGCTAGGCATTAAGTAACCGCTCCACTAATTGTGAAGCCTTTAACATTATGCAAAGGTAAGTGCTGGCAGGGGTCAAGCATGCAGGCATCCACTGATTCAGCTGCCTACAGTCAAACAGAAACTACTGGTCTGAATAATCACAGAGCATGTAACTTGTCCCCAAGTCACTCCACAAACACTGACTTTAATAAGGTAGAGAAATGAGGCTTCTTTTTTAATTAGTGGTACTGAAAGATACTGGCCAAACCAATTAATACTCATTTTAGCACTAGTGTGTTTAAAATCACTGCTAGAGTTCTAGCCCTGCTCACCATGGCAGCATTATGTTCCTCCAGAGCTGTTGCTTTAATCACTTTTCGCAAGAGTCGACGATTCCGAAGGGCATGCTGCTGTCTTTTGAAGCGTTCATATAATAACTGGTTGTGCAGCAAAAGCAATTGGTTACGCAGGGTGTGAATCTCATCTGAAGGGGGAGAACCTGGATGAGAGTTAGAAGACAGAAGAGGTTACTCAGCTGTAATGTCCCTGTTCCACACAGGGGAAATTTTCTAAAAATAAGCAAACTAGACTTCTTTGAAATTACAAGTTAAAAATCTGCCTGCTCCATTTGATCATCAACACAAACTTAAAATTTTAAACATTTCTCCCAGGGCAACATGTGTATGTTTCAGATGGATTGCTCCTTCTATTAGGAAAAAAGGCCAAGCTCACTATCACCACGGAAGCCTAAGAGCACAAAACTATGACACATGTGAAGCAGCAAGAAAAACCAATCATCAGGTTTAGATTCAAATAGTACTGAAAAGCTGGAAAGATCTGCTCGATGATCTGCACCACACTGAAGGCTAGCAGATGTTAAATGGCCAAAAGCAGAAACATCTAGAATTGTGGGGAAGGCAGTTTTAACTTTTTAAACATGAAAAAAAGCAGCTCATCTCACTAGAAAAAAGATGTCTATCTGCTAAACAGATAAACCATGACTTAATGGAGGGCACCATCTTTCTGCAGTGTTACAAAAAAAAAGAAAAAAAAAAAAAGAAAAAAGTATGCAGGTCATTGTTTAAGCAAGTCTAATAATAGAGGAACAGATTGCCAAAACACATGAGAAACTTCCTCACCTCCAAAGTGAGTCCAGTCAGCAGATTTGCTTGGCAGAGACAATCTGAAAAATGAAAATGCACCATTAAACAGTAAGTTTAAACACAAAACCACTCTGCAAGTCACTGCAAAATGGAATGCCCACCTCAAAAGAGCTTACAGCCTAATAAAAGTACAATTATGGTTAGTCTGCATGAAAAGAGTATGGAGGATCCGTGGCGAGGTTGCAAGGGCAGAGGATGGAGGGCATAATTTCTTAGAAGCTGGAGAAAAATTCTCTCAGGCATAGAGAACAGCATAAGGACAAAGGAATACAGCAGATACACCTACACCTTAGATCTGGTTCTCCAGTTCTTAGCTTCACATGTATTAGAAAGAAGAAAGTGTCAATCTCCCCATGGCCTCTACATTTGCTTTTGAGTATCTAGTGTGAGACTTAAACCTGATAAACAAATCTCACTAACAGTGGTACCAAACCCATACTTGTAGCACAGCCAACAGCCCTACTTCTTCATCCCAAGCTGTCAGTGAAGGCAGTAAGAGTACAATGGTCACAGGCCCCCTTTTTTTATATCAAAACAAACACATCAGCGTTGCAAATATAAAAACCCTCCACCCAGAACCCCTAACTCAGATAAGAGTCATGTTTCACAGAACATGGTTTCATTGTAGATTTCCAGAACTGGCTGCTTTTCAGGCACAGCTATTAAAATAAAGCCAGCACAGAAAGGAGTAACAAGAACATTTGTGAAGTAAGATTTTCAGTCACCTACTTGTTCAGCTCCTTAGTGTGTGCATCCGCTCCTTGCTGTATCAGTCTGTCCAGTACTTCCACGGGAGAAGTTGAGGACATGCACTCATCATCCTGGGTTCCCTTGGCTTTCTTTAGCAGCTCCTCAGTCTTCTTGCCAACGAAGAGGTAGGCAGTCTTTGGTAATGCAACCTCAAAAAGGTGCTCATAGAGGGGAGGCTGCCCACTCCCAGACACCACTCCTCTTTGTGCTGGTACTTTGTAAGGGCTGGGAGTGCGGATACTTGTCTCCCCAGAGGTTCCTTCCCTGTTACCAGCAGGGCTTTCACCAGAGCCTCCACAGGGCTTGTCTATGGGAGTAAACGTTTGTTTGGGTGTTTCCCGTGCACTCTCACGCCCAGGCTTGTCCAGGGAAGATGTTAGAGGCTCAGAGGTCTGACTGTGTCCCTGAACACTAGAGGCTACTGAATGGGTCTTCTTCTGAGAGCCTGACAGACTTTCATTTGTGCGGTAAAATGGAGAGTCAAATCCTCCTCTAGGCACCATGTGTTCAGCATCGGTTGTGATCTCGGAGATCTCTTTAGATATTGCATCTGAGAAGGATGGCAGGGGGGAGCACAGTTATGGATGTTGTATTTTGACATTACAAACAATGCCTTAGCTAAGATGTACGTAAGGATGACAGAAATTACCTTCCTCTCTGTCCTTTTCAGCACTATCTTCAAAAGACAAACCACCCAAAAACTCTGGAAGATCACTTAAGGTTACTGAACTTTTACTACTGGGTGTGTCTGAAGAAAAGAAAAGAAAAAAGAAAAGTTAGTTGTACAAATGCCATTCTCTCCAGCCTTATCAGAGCACAAACCCAAAGTCTTTTACTACTGTAAGTTCCTTAGAATAAGCTTGCCCCTCCTTCAGATGCTTCCTCAAAGGAGGAAGCTATCTGACTCCTGTTCCATTCCATGTGGAAACCAGTTCAGAGATCAGTCACTGGTCGGCCCTGATGCTGAAATGCAATTTTGTAAACTTAACATTTGCTGTTGCACAACAAGCCTAGGCAACTGCCTGTATGAGTAAGAATGGAATAAGAATGGGCTGTTTGCAATTTAACACACTAAATAAAGTGGCTTAAGTGTAATGTGACTATTATTCTTCCATATTATCATTAAACTCCCCTTTAGCTTCTGATCTGCCTACACAAGGACAGAGCACTTAACCTGAAAAAAGGAAGTTCAGCAAACAGATGTAATACAAATTTGACAATATGTGGCTACCGATCAAAACTCTGAGACAGCTGCCAGGGAAATACACACTAAAGCATGCAGGATAGAAACTTCATACTCATAGCTTAGTCACAGATAAAGAATCTAGTGAAAAAACCTAGCCTGCTCTTAACTGGGAATTCAGAAAGTTCAGATTCTGTTGTTGCTATACAACTTCACAAAGGAAAACCAGCTTTAAATTTCACTATCGTCTCCACTTTGAGGATGGTAAAGATTCACAGTACAGAAGTCTCAAATATAGTGCCAAAATCCCTTTCTACAGCTGTCACAGGTATGGATGACAGAACGGAAAATGGCATCTAGATTTACCTATTAGAAGCTGAGTTCCTCAACCATCCACTGTTGATTTCAATATTCCACAGGACTTTAAAAAAAAAAGGTTCAAGTACAGCAATATAATTGTAGATAGAAAACAAAAGTGGTTCCAAGAGCCTTTAAAAGGGAGTATCTTATCTATCCTTATGTGTAGCCTTACAGTTTGATCCAAACATGTGACATAAAACTTGAAATAAGTTCATGTACAACTTGTTGTTTCTAATTTAAAAAAAAAATCCTCAAAGAATTAGCTTTTAAAAAAAAAGTCCTTTTCCAGCCTTCAGCGTAGATCTGTATATTTAAACATGCATAAGAATGTATGAGGGCCAGTTAAAAAAAATTCTGCAAGCTATTTCTGAAGATGAGTAGTTAAAATTAAATCAATAGCATCACAAGAAGGTTTTAAGTTCAATCACATGTTAAGGCAGGATCCTGGAACTACAAAGAACTCGCAGGGGGTGGGATGGGGAGAGAAAAACCTGTGGGAAAGTGTTTGGTAACTGGAATACAAGTCAATAAAAACAGGATTCATTTATAATAGGCTATTGTAATGAGGAGAGGAAAACTGAGTTTACCCAATGATTTATCACTGTTTATGACATTTTGCTGTCGGTACAGTAAAGGCCTCCCAGTATCTGGTTTGTCCTCCTGAAAAAAAAAGCCAAAAACCAAAACTCAACATAGATTCTCTGCATCAGACATCTGTTGGAAACAAACCCCTTGGTCAGTTCCATAGAAAGGAAATTCCTTCAAATACATGGCTTAAATAGCAAGCCAATATAAGAAGTCTTAAAACCGTGCACCGTGGAAAAGGCAATAGTTGTCTAAACTGAGAAGAAAATTAGGTTTTGCAATGAATTGCAACGTGTTTTGTAAATCAGTTACTCTGATTTTTCTTTCTCTGTTATGGTTCCTGCCTGTATGGCAAGCCAATGAAAAAAAATAATCAGATCTGTTTGGCAAAAGAATGTTATTATACCTTTTTAGAAGGTGTGGCAGCAGCTGAAGGGAGTGAAACATGCACAAAGTCATCTGAAGTGCAGGATGGAGGAGGAGATGTGGCTGGCGTTCCCAAAGGTGTTCCTTTTCCCCCTGCTGAAATAGAGGAGCAAAAGTTTTCTCAGCAGGCTCCCACTGCCTCCTTTCAGCCAAATATTGTATGTGAAGAACTGTACATTCAAACACTATCTCAACCATTTACTACTTAATCTCTTTCAACTATTTATCAAGATAAAAGTGCAGTTTCCAAAAGGCTTGCTTCAGACTTTGGCTCTTAATTCACTGTAACTTATTTCCTGTCTCAGTGTTTGCATTAGCACTGCTCTAGATGACCAGGTACTCAGTTCATGGAAGTAATGACTTAAGGCTATCAAATTGTGGCATTCCTGTTCAAGCTGACAGCAAAATTTACAGCCAAAATTTCTATTATAATAAACCTTGAAGGCCTAATTCCAAAATTCAGCACGCACCAGATGTGCCAAAAGCTTTGCTGTAAGGTTGTGATGCAGACTGGGATGATTCCGATGGGACAACTCCAGGGGAGGTTGGTGGAGTGGTCATACCACAAACTGCAGAAGGACTCCAGATGGTAACCTGTGTAAAAGCAATACACAATAAACACAAATCAGTGAAGCTCAGAAAAGGAACACGTGAAGCACCTGTATCCAGGTTCTGACATAGGAAATCAGATGGGGATTAAATCTGAAATATACACTAAGTTCTAAAGAATTCACAGTACTTCTCAGAAACAAGTTTTTTTAAGACTGTCACGAGGAACGACAAACAAAGTGCAAAGCATTAAAAACATGCTGTGCTGCATCTTCTCCTTTACCTGCTGTGGCTCAGTTGACTGCCGTATTGACTGTGGGCTCAGAATCTGAGGTAGCTGCCCTGGCATTTGTGATAGTGTTAGCCGAGGAGTGGAATATGGGGTAGAAGTCCCTGAAAGTGTTTGGTTTTTTTAAAAAAAAAAAAAAAAAAAAAAAAAAAAAAATTAAAAGTATCCAGCACATTAAAGACAAATCAATGTACTTCTGGCTAGTACTAGAGGCTTTTAACCAAAACATTTTGATTCCATTCAACACACACATTTGTAGTTAGCAAACAAGAGACTTTTCTTCCAGCCTCAAAAAATATCTACTGAATATATTAGACACTACAGCTCTTTTTTTGGTTGGTTTGTTGTTTTGGGGCAGGGGGGACAGGGGAGGAGGAAACAGCAGAAAGGCAACTTTGCAAACATACTGTATGTCTGCATGACCAGAGCATGTATGTATATATTTCCTTCTTTTTTTTTTTTTTTAAATGACAGTCTATTTTATGGTGCCCTAAGAATCAGACTTTAAGTGGAATAAATTAGTAAGATGTCTTTTTGCTGTAAGGCGAGTTTTCCTCCAGGAATTGGGTATTCATTAGGTGTCAGGCAGGTCTTACCATAGCTGCTCTGTGTGTCAACGTAATGGCTGGCACTGGGGTCAGTTTGATGATGTTTTAAGCTTGTGCAGAGTTTCCGAGACACAGAGTAATAACCATCTTCATACGAGGCTTCTGCAGGGTCCAGGGAGATTTTGGCACATTCTATCACAACATCATGAGTTTCTAGTCTTTTCCACCTGCAGACAGTTTTTGGATCCAAAAGAGTAAGTTAGTCAATTATTGTTACAAACAAGAGTTCCTGGAGACATGAGGAATTGGCTTGTAGGATGGCTCATTTGTTCCAGACAGCTTTGCATGCTCCCAGCCAAAACTGGAACAAGGCACCATACAGAAATTGCAACCAGATGACTTGTAAGAGGGGGTCTCAAAGAGGAGACAAACAGCTTTGACACAGAGATCCATAAAGGTCTGCCATGGAGTGCTCTGGAAAGGAGGAACAGCATACGAAGAGTTGGTGGATCCTGAGCTTCAGCAGCTGTAGAAATCAGCTCAACTAGACTCAGATGTTGGTAGTCAAAATTTAGACATGCCAGCAGTGAGGGAATCTTACATTATTTAAGCAAACACCATCTGCAATGCCAGTTTGAGGTCTGTGTTTTTCCTCCCAAGTTTTGGGAATGCTTTTTATTATTACTGCCTCCTTCGTTCTGAAAACTTTTTTCTCTCCCTAAATTAAGCAGCCAGATTAGATCTGCCCAATATTTCAGGGTATAGCAGTTCACTGTAAAGAAGAGAAAGCACACAAGGCTATCTGTTAAAGGCCAAATTGCTTTTGAATGTAAGCTATTATGTGCAAGATACCAAACCAGAAGGCTTCAACTGGTAGTTTTGTGCCAATTGTACTCCTTAGTAGCGCCACCCTCCCCCCTGTCTGGGAGAAGCCTGCAAAATTGGGCATTGTGATATTCAATGGGTTCCCATTTAGTAGTGTTTTCCTAGTGGCTCTGAAAAGCAGGGCAAGAGCACTACTGTGCAGCAACAAGAGTCAATTGCTCCTCTTCAGTGGCTGGGCCTGTGGAGACAAGAGAAAAGCAGCAAGTGGTGCTGCTGCAGGCAAATGAGCCTATTTCTAAAGAAAACTAATACAGCTGATAATGTTAAGACATACCTGTTAAAAGAATTGATCTGTTAACTGAACCAATATCTAGGTACCAAAACAAGACACACTGAAGCCATTTTAAACACTTAAATCCCACCAAGTACTTCAACAAACCAAAAAAAAAATAAACGACCCAAACCTTAAGCCAATGAAGCAAGTCAGTGGTAGTTTCCCTTTATTCATTATAACCAAATTCTTATAGAATTTTATGAGGATGTTTGATTGTTAAGTCAAATTAAGACAAAGTCAACTGTTAAGTAGAAGACAGATTCTATCCCAGACACAAAATTAATTCAGAACCCCAACATTATTAATGGCCTTCCACAACAGTTTTTGCTTATTCATCCAGCTGTAAGCTTGGATGAAGAAATGCTACACGTTTACCTGGTGCACCTATGAATATGGGTGGCAAAACACCACTGGCACACACTGCTGCTGACAGACAAGGTTTTGCTGTAAGCCTTCTGAAATAACCCAGCTAAAAGCTGCTCATTTCTAGCCTTTCCTAATAGCAGAGTGAACATATATACCTTCGTGGGTCCAGTTCATGGTCCTTAGATCCAGTCACTAATTCTGGATGAATTCGCACATGTTCCATCATTGGCTGGATGAGCAAGAGCAAGAAGAAGTATGTATTATCGGTACAGCATCTTTTCATTGCACTAAACTATACAAAGGTGATGAGCAAGCTACTGATCCCTACAGTTCAGAATGTTACATTTAACAGATAAAGCTAACACACATCATCACAGCTTCAAGAGAGCATCTTGCTCCCACCTGAGATTTCAGTCCTCCAATAGCCAGTTTTTATTCTGCTTTGCAGAGCAGCCCTCAGTTAAATCAATGTAGTGTATTAAATTGCCAAATACCTGCCTTTAGACAGCTATGAATTCCTTGTCTCAGGTAATATACACATTTTACCTTGACTACCTCTTCAAAGGTCTCCAAGTTTTCCTTCATACTGTAGTGAGAACGCAGAAAGGAGACAAAATTGCAAGGATACATTCCATAAAGACGATGAAAGAGAGCATAAACGCTGGCATGAAGATGGACAAGATAAATCTCTGCCACGTGACCTGGAAAAAGTAGTTAGAATCTTTTTCATTACATTGGAGAAAAGAATAAAACTTCTAAGGATGCAAGCAAAGTACTTTTAAATTTAAAATGTTAACTGGAACAAGTCTTCTGAGATATGAATAGTCCCTAGCGAAACTGTGAAGTCTTCTGAGAGTATAAGCAATACTTACTCATCAGCTCACAGCAAAACCAAAAATTAAGACACGGACCATTAACTCCAACCAGTATCCTGTCGTTCTCAAAGCACAGCATTTTTTTTATTATTCAAGTTAAAACCTGAAACCCCTCTAGATAGTGAGCCAGAGTTTGCAAGACTGCCTGCCTGATTAAAAATAAAAACTAAGGATTACTTCACTTCAAAGGTAAAAACTAAAAGCTTGTACCCACAAAAAGCAAACATGACAGATTTGAACCTTACTAGCCATCTTACAAGTTCCAATCCTACTTGCCATGCA
Source organism: Falco peregrinus (assembly GCF_023634155.1). Classification (NCBI taxonomy): domain Eukaryota; kingdom Metazoa; phylum Chordata; class Aves; order Falconiformes; family Falconidae; genus Falco; species Falco peregrinus. The sequence continues at coordinate 49,419,356 of NC_073721.1, read as the reverse complement.
AAATGGCTCTCTGAATAGCACTTCTATATGCTTAACACAGCATTTGTTCATACAGCCATGAGACACATTTATAACACTTGTGTTACATATCAGACACCTTACAACAAATTCAGCAAAACCAATTCATCAGAACCAATGCTACAACTGAGAAGCCTAGTTCTACCAAGACTTTCATGAGTGCTGATAGTTGCATATTAAAAGAAAACCTCACATGTTTCTTCCCCCTCCCCATCCATACCTAGCAATCTCAAATTCCCAAACATCTGCCTCAAATATTAGCATTTTATCTTCTCTGTTCCATTAAGATCAGTCTCTGCTTTTCACTGTCATCAGGGTAGCACTTTGGTCCAGTGAAACATCATGTAGTAGCAGCACCACATGGACCGATCTAAGACACTTAGAAATTTTGAGCAAAGAAGCACTCCCTGATGCTAACTATAAAAAACAGACCAGTTTGTGGGCCCTAATACTTCATTTTCTGCATTTAAATAATCTCAGACCATTAAGAGTCTCACAAAAGAATGCGCTCACCAACTGTGCAAGAGTCACAAGGATACTACTAAACCATAACTGCATGCAACAAAGTTGAAATCTCACCTGGATTCTGCAAGCACCAGGCTGAGAGACGCCCAAAGATACCAAAGAAATCATGAAGGTACTGTTTGCCAGACTGAGGAATCATTGGCAACATGGTTATCAGCACTAGGACACCTGTGGTGAGTACTACTACATCTGTGTCAGTCTGCAAGAAGGGGAAAATCCTGCATTAGTCAATTAAAAGTGTTGAACTTAAACCTACAATATTTTAATGAACCAAGACTATTTTCTCTTTCATGCATAACAACCCTAAGAAGAAAAGATTTGGGATTCTTACTCCTATTCTGCTGCTGCTTTTCTGTATAAAGACTTAAGTTAACAAGTGAACATGACCACAGTTCCATAATAGAGTAGGAAAAAAAAAAAAATACTGGTATGTGAAGTATCTTACACACTGCCTTCCTTCCTTCCCAGAGCTAAGAACACACAGCATTCAGAGCCTGAGAAACTGCAAATCTGATTCAGGGTATTCAAGGATGTTGGCCAGCTACCAACGCAAGGGTCAAAAGCTTTTCTATCAAACCTGGTTGATGACTCCAGCTGCTAAGTATCTCATAAAGTGGTAATTCAAACAATAACTAGAACCCATACCGAGAGAAAGGGAGGTGGCAGTAAAAATTTTTAGTTAGATGACACCAGTAACAGAGAATCAGATTTTAGGACAGGACACAGAAAATGTTTAAACTCTCCTGGTGGGCTCCCTACTTGCTTCCCCAGCTTAATGCACATTTTTCTTGGTATTTCCTCTGCTTTGTCAGGACAGGGGTGCAAACAGCACAGGTAAGCCTGTGGCCAGATGCGCTGAGCTGGTCTTGGTACCTCCCAAAAGCCATTTGGGCTGGTCAGACATATTCAGTGTTACGATTTTTTCTTCATCTGTGTAATCTACAGCCTCTGTTCTCCCTCAGTCAGACATAACCCTTTCACAGCATATTTCACATCCATCACTATCCCTCTGTACACATCCCCAGCACTTCCACATCTCTGTTCTGCTCCTGCCAGCTTTCTGACACACTTCACTCCTCTCACAATCAGGTAAGACTCACACTGAAAAGGGTAACAGAACTCGTCAGGCCCATCAGGAGTTCCACTAACAGCACTTGTAGCTTCTTTGGCAGTTAAAAATTTGTTGTGTTTTTGTTTTGAAGAGCACTGGTACATGACTACATTTTATTGTCACTTATATGACTAATATAAATTCTTCACTATCATATTAATCAATATTACTGACAACACATTCTAGGTCTCAAAACACTTTCCATTCTTTATTCACTGTTACAATACTGTACAGTATTATAACTGATAAATTTGCAGATGGGGAGAAAAAAAAGCATGGAGAAGCAGCTACTTCCTTGTAATCCAGCAGGTCTGTAGCCAGGAAGGGAAAGCCTGCAAATTCCAAGGTAATTTCACCATGGAATAGTCTGTTGCATGGCCCATCTACACTGCAAGGGCAGTATACCAGCTGACATGCACAAATTTCGGAATATGCTAATGGGAAGTTATTGTATTTCTCATTAATTCACATTCAAGATATCCATCAACTTCACTGATGGTCTTTAACTTACTTTTCTAAAAGTTTTAGTAAACTTTCCTAACTCCAAGTTATACAGTGACAGTGGCTTTTACAAACAAGATTGTCGGTAATAAAAGATCAGCACAGAATATTTAGCTGATGTAATTGCACTGTGGCTTAAGTGTCCTAATCAACAATTTATTTTTCTCACAGCTTAACTAAACGACATCAAAACAGAAAACAAATGTCTTGTATAACAAGTACATATGTTTACAGCAGGTGTACAAGTGTTTGATGGACAATACTGACAGTTCTTACCTTGAGACATTTAAGTAATGAAAGGAGGAGAGGTGCTTGAGAAAGCTTATGTTTCCAAGATGGTTGTCGTCTTATCACATGTCCCAGCAGAGAGAGAGTGGGTAAACGGGTAGCAGCTTTGCCCATATATTCGTTAATTTTGTCCAGTAGATGCTGATAGAGGATTTTGCAAAGAGTGGTAGAAAAAGAAAAGGTATTTACATTTAACTGGTAGATGCTCTTTTTCACCGATCTATATTCAGCAGTTTGCCACAGCTGACTATGGAAACTATGGGCATTTTACAAATATACAGGATCCAAAAGCAAATAAAACCCAGCAATAAATTTAAGTCTGCTGGCAGCCAAATGCAAACCATTCAGTCCAGAATCAGTCAGTGCATTTCAAAACATTTATCATAAATAAATAATTAAAAAATCCTGATCAGCAGAAGTAAAACAATTTGTAGTGCCATTCTCTCAATCTATTTAAAAATCCTTACTTGCTCTCAAAATACCCAATTTTTTTTAGGCTAACACATCCAACATTGAACAAGTGGCAGCAGCACTGCAAAGAGACCACATCAGTCCTCAGAAAACTTTCATTTGTAGAGATTCTTTGCTTAATTGGGTCACTTTAAGCAACCCAGGAAACTGAGACCTTTGAAGGCTTTTTTTAAAATTTAACTAGCATTTACTATAGAGATACTACATCTCTACAACAAGGTAATTCTATACCAGAATGGAAAAACAAGAATTCTAAGAGATGCTATTTAAAGGCTGCTTCAATACCAGGCTAAAATCTGCTATGCTAAATAACAAGAATTTTTTACCTTGTCATGAGGCTCTTGCAACGTGGACAGTATATGCAGTGCCTGCTGAGAATTGGTTTCCAAGTAATAGTCCACCAGGTTGTTCACAAGCATAGGTCCACGGTCTATTTGTTTACAGCAAGAAAAAAAGCACACATTCTCAATACACTATAAGTGAAGCATTTGTTACAGGGACATTGCACAACTTGTTACACAATTAATAACGTAAACCAGCACTTAGTGTTTACCAGAGCTCTGGGAAAATGAGACCTCTCAACTACATTTTCTAATTTCTAACCATTCAAGCAATTGCATTCCGCTCAGGGAAGGGAACGAGTTTTTTTAATAACTAATGATTACAGTCTAACCTTAAAAACCTAGTAGTACCTGAACTGCAACAGTGTTTTACCCAGTACAGGAAAAGAGTTCAGGAGTAACTTTACATTCTCTCCCTTCAGCAGATAAAGACGACCAAGTTCATGAAAGAGTGCTCTCACGCTCTGAAAAGGCTCTATCAAGATAAGGGATGCCTTAATAGCAGCAACCATTTTTTCAAGAAAGTCTGAGTCTGTTGTTTTGTTTGGGGTTTTTTTGTTGCTTATTTTTAAAATTAACAAAATCCCACTACTTCCCATAATGTGGATAACACCTAATTCTTTCTAGATACATTTGAAAAAGAAAGTTCTATCACCTCCTAACTTGAGGCTATGCCCCAGGAAAAGCTAGCCATTTTATAATGGCATTTTAACAATTACATAACAGATCTTCCAAGAGGCAGGCCATTAAGCAAAATGGACTGAAGAGAAGCTTCAATCCTTAAAGCAATTTCAAGCTCAAGTATGAAGAGTTTCTTCCAAGTTGCATTTGCAAAGACTGTGTTTGATAGAAAAAAAACCCCATTATTCTACCTTTATTGGTGTGAAAGCAATTCCTCAAATTACGTAAAGGAATACATACCACAAATGAGATTATCCTTGAACGCAGCTGTTACATCTTCCAGGACACCCAGAATTGGAGAATCCAGCATTGAGAGGAGCTCACCAACATTTCCTTGCTGGGCCATGATGCATGTACTGACATGAATGTGGAGGTTAAAATTTCAGGAACTTCCTCATTGGTGCCTCTCTACCAGACTAGGAGAGAAGAGAGAGCAGATGAATGAACTTTCCTTTTTCCCTTTCAATCTTAAATCTCTCATTACTTCCCTACTTCTTTTCTGCAGTATTGCCCATTTAACAATGAAATGTTTGCTAGATTTTACACACCTGTAATAAAAGCTGTAAGAGAAAAGTTTCCAAAGAAGCCAATGAGTCACAAGCAGAGTTTTCTTCCTCTTTTTAAGAGAGACATTAATCTGTTTTGCAGAAGAACTTGGCTAGCATGTATAGACTATCAGAGCATTCTATTACCATATTTTTTTGATTTGCTCTCCAGGCCAGTCAAGAAGACTAAACTTCTGAATAAAATGCAAATAACTCCCTGGAATCACTCCATTCTCACTTTCCTACAGCAACACCTCAACTAACCTTTCAAACCCTTTACATAGCGGTCTACACTCTGAAGAAAACATCTCAACATCCTTCTTCACCACTCTGGCTAGATTAGAAATTCACTGCCCTCAGCTTTTCATACTAATAGATTTGTGCTTTAATACTTGCAACGTGGCCAAGTTGCAGCTGTCAGGAAACTCAGTTTGGGTTACTACAGCTGCTGTTCCTCAGCCACCCTGCACGTACTAAACCACAGGCTGAGAAGCACAACATACCTTGATTGCACATATATTATTCACGAATAACATATTAAAAACTCTGCAGTGCAAAAACTGTTTATAGATATTAAAACTCATATAGATTAGAACAAGTCTTACGAGGAGCAGCTGTGGGAACCGGGGTTGTTCAGTCTGGAGGAGACTCAGGGGGAACCTTACTGCTCTCTACAACTACCTGAAAGGAGGTTGTAGACAGGTGGGGTCAGTCTCTTCTCCCAAGTAACAAGCAACAGGAAAAGAGCAAACAGCCTCAAGTTGCCCCAAGGGAGATTTACATTGGACATTAGTAAAAGTATCTTCACCGAAAGGGTGGTCAGGCACCCGAACAAGCTGCCCAGGGAGCTGGTGGAATCACCATCCCTGGAGGTATTTAAAGAACACACAGATGTGGCGCTTCTGGTTTAATGGTGGGCTTGGCAGTCCTGGGTTAACAGTGGACATGATGATCTCAAAGATCTTTTCAAACCTAAATGATTCTGTGATTAAATGCAACAGTGTGCAGATAACATGACTGGTCAGCTTCACAGTACCAAGCAGGAGTAAACCTAAGCCATTTCAGGCTTTTAAAATGGCTTTCTCTGATGTATCAGCAACAGAGGGATTCAGGTGTCACATCTATCTATCTATTGCAACATGATTCAATTTTTTCTTAATCCATAAGAATCCCAGGCTGTACATTCCCACTGGCAGAAATAATCTGGCTTCACATCAAACCAGATTTTATTAGCAAGGGTTTCTTCTTTCCTCCTACTTCCAGCTAGCACACATTTTTCACTTCCTCCATGGAAGGCAAGACAACACATACCAAGTTTACACACAAGATTTTTCTTTACTGCTGTTGTGTATACAGCACCTGTTCTGTGGATGAGCTGAGCCGCTGTCTGCAATGCTGTCAGCCACACACCTTTCATGATCACTAATAAAGAAAAAGCATGAAGAGGTTAACAAAAGGCACAATTTATTTCTTCCTTATCAAACCTTGTATATTCAGAACAGCAGTAAGTTCTTTACTAATAGCAGAGCTATGTATGTACCTGCTGTGTGAGGAAAGTCAGTCCTTAGTTTGAAAAAAAAAGCGGTGCACAGTTGCCTTTTTCAGAATTGTCAGCAGGTTAACTTTTGCGATTGCCTCAAACTAAACGGCTTTCTCAAGACTGTAGTTTTGTACTGTGAATCTTCAAAAGCTGCTAAAGAGTTTTATTTATCGTAGGTAAAATCTTACATACAAACAAGTCCTCTCTTACCCTACCAAATTCTGAACCTAGAATAATTACTGTAATTGTTTAAGTCTTTAGATTCTAGTCAGAACATTGTTAGACATTAATTAGCCAAGGGCCATATATCAGTGCCCTATTTTAAATGATAATGCTGTAATTACTTATATACATATTACTTTCTTGAAAGCTTATGTTTAACAACGTTACTGGACAGAAGGAGTTAACCTGTCTACCCGTAAACTTTGTCATTTGCAACATACCACTCTGTAGTTGCAGAACTGCCCAAGGTCATTTTTATTAGGGCCACAAGACGTCAGCTTACTTAATCTGGCACTGACTGCAAATTCGAAGGTGATAATATGGCACCACACTCATAACAGGCATTTCACTAGCAACAAACTTTAGGTGTTCCAGTGATCACCATTCTGGAACATAAAACCCCCTACCCTCTGTTTTCAATGATCATAGCTGCACGGCTGAACAGGACAAATAAAATTTCAGTGCATCTACAAGCAGCTAGCAGAGTCTGCTCATTGAAGTGTTTCAGATTTAAATGCTATTTTCTTTTCAAGCCCCATGCTGGCAAGACCTTAAAAACTTGCAGACTGAAAAGTGGCTGGTACTGCAAGCAAGACTTTGAACTAAAGATAATAAAATAGAAACTTGAGGTGGAGGGAGATTCACTTTTTATCAAGAACAGAATGGATCTCGGCTTTCCAAAAATATTAGAGCTGGGATTTGTTGTGGCTTGGGGTTCTGGGGTTTGGTTTTGGGGGTTGTTTTTTTTGGGGGGGGAGAGGGGTGTTGTTTGTGTTGTTGGGTTTTTTTATCTATACATGGTACAGACTCAAGCTTCAGCTTCTTTCTCAAAGAGCTTGCTGTTTAGAAGCCATGTTCAAAGAGTGACACCATCCTTTCAAAAAGTTTAAAGCCACTCACTCACCCATGCAACAATCTAAGGAGTCAACCTTCCACTTTGTTACTGATTTTCAGGAGTCAACTGCTTTTTCAGTTTCTAGTACTCACTGCAGTATTTAATTTACTAAATTACAGTTATACTGAGATACCCTGAATGCATGCAGAACTATATATGGGGAAATAAGTGTACTGCAAGTAACCTATTCCTTTATTTCCGAGAACACCATCTTTGAGACTGTAAAGGGCTTGCTAACATAGGTGTCTCAATTTCTACCAGGATACAGTCTCAGTCATGGTTAAGCAATAGATTCACCAGCTTCCTAAGCAACATGAATTAGTTGTTTAAAGTCTAGTTAACAAGAGATGTGTGACCACACCCCCAAACCAGCTGCAAGCAAAACCTGTTTTGAGATTTAAAGGAGCATAAATCCTAGTGTCTCTGCTTTTTTAGCCCATGAAGACCTTGTCAACTCCCTTTTCTTTGATTTCTCACCCCCCACCATAATGAAAATAATGCTTTTATTTCTTATTTTCTTACTAATAACAGTAATACTATTAAACTTGGATCAGATCTTCATCACACTAGTAAAAACCTCAACAGCAGGTTTCACTAATTCTGATATTGCCTGAGGAAATTCTATAGCATGGTGAAATCAAGAAACATGCTTTTGCAGACACCCTACATAGGTTCAGGAAGTCAGGTTCAACAATACACTTGCAGGCAGATGGGAAAAACACCAGTTATACGTTGAGTAGGTAAGAAGATTTCAAACTTTACGCTACTGGCCCGATGACACGCACAAACACTACAATCAGATAAAAGCAAGGTTGATACCACAAGCTTAGTTGCCGATAACAATACACACAGGTAACTAACAACTTCCCAAGCTCCCTAAACTAAAATAGATGGCTCAAGTGACCTTCTGCCAATAAACCCGGCATATGTTAAATAAACTTGTCGATCACGCGCTGAAGTACTTTACATAAAGTGGAGCAAACTCCACTCCAAAAGCCCATGTTCAAAATATTAATAAAAGTATTTCAAACCACATCTACAAATGGGACAATATTACACACAGGTATTTCACTAGATGGAAAATTTATCTGCTGAAGTTACATATACTAGTATAATGTCATCACCCTGCTATACAAAATGGTCACAATTTAAAAAAAAACAACAAACCAACAAATAACAGCTTTCTCAATGCAGGAATATAAAGTAATTTGTGAGGAATGGATTTGAAATCTTCAGTAAGACTAAGACTGGAGATCCTCTAATCATATTGGGTCTGCAATGCCCAACACAAACAAACAAACCGGGAAATTCCAGCAATAGTCTTAAATCACGTCACACTTTTTTCAAGCAAAGACAGCTGAATAACTAGTTTACAGGCAACAGGCTTTTAACTTTAATCAGAAAACACTGTTCTGGTAGGTGAAGCACAGTTCCCAGGGCTCACTGTGTCAGTGTGATTTATGACCAGCCCCACCAGTAATTTGTGATGTGATTTTCAAAACTTGTAAATACAGACCTCAGGACAAGCCAGGTCCATGACCTTGTAAACCAGTGAGATCATCCATTGAATGCCACAGCATTTTTTATCTGGGATTGATACATCTGTAGTGAACAGGCTCACCCTTAAATCTTTACAGTATCATATAACAATCACACCTTTCTTCTCAAATACATAGGATACAAGAGGAGTCTCTTTAATGCTTCCATCCCTAGCTATAGCAATCATTCTCCTGTTCGGAGAATTTTCACATCCTTGCAGCCATGCTTGGAACTGACAAGATTACAACAAAGTCTGTAACTTTTCCATATGGTTTGAGTCACCGATTCTTCACTAACTGTTAAAATCAGTTTTATATAAAAGATCCAAGGCACTAGATAGTAAAGAGTGGAAAAAAAATACCTTTTTAAATACTTTTTAAAATGCAACAGTTTTATCTCACTGGAAGATACAACACCAACAGCAAACTTAGTCTTATATTCAAGAGCTTTCATAAAGACAAATTTTAGTAGAAAGTATTAATTTTAACTACCAATACAACTTTGGAGCCAGCTTACAGGAGAAAAAGAAGCAGCCAACAAGCCAAAAACCAATTTGGTTTAAATTTTTTTTTCAGTAGCTAATTTAACCACAACACAATACAGTTAAGCCACAAACACAAAGGAAAAGACTGTAAAAATATTCATTGGAAAAGGCTAAATAGAGAAAGAGATAGCAGAGTATTTCCAAAGATTATGACTTCTGTAAGTATTTCTGTCAAGAGAAGATGTTCTTCTGTTCAGTGTATTTTTATCTCGAGCCAAATGAAAAAGCAGCTGGTAGTGCCAGTTATGCGGCTCTGAGGGGTGGGGAGGAGGGGGACACACTCAACACAAAATGCACACTCCTCCCAGAATGTCCTTCACATTTGCTGTAACGTAGAAATTCAGACACCAGAAGCACTTATTCTGGGGCGATGGGGATCAACATCAGCATTTCACCCCTCTTCATTAATTATAAGTTAAATTTGGGGCACGTATTCCCCTTGCCCCCTCCTGCCAAGAGTAAAGGAGGCTCACCACCACATAAGACAACTGCTGACAGCAATGAAGGGAAGCCAGACCTCAAGACTTAGACTTTTCCATCTGATTTCTACTGCCAGGTAAAGTAAGGTTCCGCTTTGGCAGAGGCCATGAATCAAGACACAAGTATTTTACAGCAATCACTGGTTTCAAAGAAAAACTCAGATTGACAACAAAGCAGCCCTTCTCACTCAAATCTTTGAAATGTTGGTCATGAAAGGATAAGCCTCACTCCCTCCCATCCTATATAAAAAAGATCCAAGCCTGTCTTATACTTCCTAACAATACTAAATTTTATATTTTCTTCACAGGCAAACTTAATGCTACCATTATAGAAGTGACATAAGCAATGAATGAAAAGTGACAGTAGGGAGAAAAATCACTGGTGGCAATAGAAAAGTAAGCAGCTGATCATTCCCTTTTTCATCAGCCAGAAATAATAACTCTCAACACTTTAAACTTCAGTTGAAACTGATCATTACAATTGGCAGTACAATTAATTTAATTTATGTAGTCATTTGTAAAGAATTAAGTGCCTGGCTTCTAGTAGTCCATGTTTTCCTGGTTATTTTAAGATCTGATACAAGATCCCATTCCTAAACTCGATAATTCTAACTCATTATTATATATTATATTCTCCTGTACTCTGTTACAGATGCTTAACCAAGCAGCAACAGGAAGATCACAAAAACCCAATAACCCCAAACACAGAATCACGTTCAGCATTTTTAAAGATTCTTTTGAAACTGTGCTGTGCTAACAAACTATGCTCATCGCTACCCATCAAATTTCTGTCAGAGGGAAAATTGTTTAAAAGCAATGCACGTCAAAAAGAGCCGACACATGGTAGGGCTGACACTGAACCCTTTGGCAGAAGCCACGCTAACAAGCCAGTTACCAGCCTGAAAGGGAATGATTTAATTTCCTTATACACAAATGCATGTATTAATAGCAAATAAATAAATAAGAACGAGCACTGTTTTTCTATGCCAATTTAATTAACAATATACAAGGAAAATAAGTTCAACTAAAGAATCTTGTTAAAACTATGAACAGGTAAAGAGCGCGCTCTGGACTTTGCAGTAATGCATGTGCCTCCTGAATCTCCACAGCAGCTTTTTTGCCACCAGGAGAAACCTTTAAACAGAGTGAGGCTGCAATTCAGTAATCTTGAAGCCACTGCAAACTACCCAGTGTACTCAGCTGAAGCATTTTAGCTACTCCAAGAATTAAAGTAGGCATTAACTTTTAAATTAAAAACAAAAAATAATACCCAGGAAAGTGACAGCAGTTCACCACTGCAAGAAGTTTGCTCTGTATTTTAACGTGCTACCCAAAGAAATGCTTACGCTAACAAAGGAAATATTACTTGTCCTCATTATGTTTATTAAACTACACGAAAATATAGCAGACACATACCAGACCAAGATCCTAAGTTATAACACTCTTTCAAAAAATATGCAACTGTCTGCAACATGCCATAAAATCTGGTACCCTTCCCCTGCCTCCACCATTACAAAGTGCTTTGATTATTCAATTTGCTTATTATGGAAGGTATTTTTTTTCAAAGATAGATAGCCCTATGTATATATTCTTATATATATATGAGTGTGTGCACATATGCATGTGTGTTACAAGCTATTCAGTTCTTATATCGAGACTGAGTGGAAATCACATCACCAGCCCATATCAGGGCTAACAAGAAGGTGTCTGGCAGTGGTAAGAATTTCACCAATCTGTGTAAGTCAACATCCCAGCAGTCCAGCTCTAAATAGGGCCAGCATTCATTTTAAACTACAAATAGTTACTAAAGTCAAATATTTGTTTAAACACCAAAACATCTGCAATTGGACTGTATATCTCATGTGGGAAACCTTTAATAATGCTACTTTTTATCAGTCACCATGAAAGTAAATTCTCAATTAACAAAGAGTGAAGGAGTGGGGATTAAACACAGCCAGAGATAAAATCATTTTAATTAAAGCTTATCTCATGACACATTAGATATTCTGACTGTATTTTTATCTGAGTAAGTCCATGCAACTGCATATAAGGGCGACTTATTACTGGGTTGACTAGGCTGTTAAAAAAAAACAACCAGAAACAAAGCTGAATAAATGAACAAAGAAAAACAAGGCAAAAAAGTGTTTTACTAAGTAAAGGATTTTAAGACCATTATTTTATTTTAAGCTTAAACGTGGCATAGCTGTTTCTGATAAGCAGAGTATCTGACTGCTGCTTAGCAAAGTACAGTCAACTGCATGCAGAAGTATGTATTCCCAATGCTTGCACTAATTATTAAAACTTCCTGACTTTTCAAAGATTCAGTTTGTAGCTGTTCATGCATGTAAACTGAAGAGGGATTTTTCCACCTAATAGGATCACTTCAGTAGTGCTTCAGTTACGATGGATTTCTAACAACTTGCCACGGAAGTTTATGTCAGGGAACTACAAGATGAGACCAGACAAAGAAGGAAAGCCTTCTGTATTAGCATCCACTGGAAGGTTCTCTGGAAACAGCAGCTCTGGAAACAGTCGTGCACACAAAACCTGATCCCAGTTTCTGTGTTATTTCTACGGGGTTTGAATCATATCCTCCTTTAAGGCATGTTCTTTCTGTCACGCACTGCCTTGTAAAAGACTCATCAAATAAAAATAACAAACCGAAACAAACAAGGAAAGAAGCACTGACTAAACTGATAAAACAACGACCCCGCATCCACAGCAAACAAAGGCTGAAAACTTCAGAACTGCAGTCTTCCAAGTTCTTTGTGACAACAGGAAGCAAAATGTTTTCTGGTACAAGTCAACAACATCCTGACTTCACATCACCTCCCACCAGCCGGGCGCCAAGCCCCCCTCAGCGAGGGGACAGACCTGTACCACTGTGTAGCGCCTGCCCCGGCCCAGGGGACCCTTGGCGAGCGGGGGGGCAGGGCAGGGCTGGCGGGGGCCGTTGGGGCGGCTGACACGGAGGCGCGGAGGCTTCTTCGGCCGAGCGCGCAGAGCCGGAGCGGCGCGGCCCTGGCGGGGGACCGGGGGGGCAGCGCCCAGCCCCGGGCAGCCCGGCCGCGGGGGGCGGGAGTGGCTGGGGGGGAGGGAAAGGGGGCGGCGGGGGGAAGGGGACGAGGGAGGAAGGGGACGAGGGGGGAGCATCGCCCCCTCCCCCCCCCCCGCCCCGCCAGACTTCACCCTCGCCTTCCCATCCCCCCGGCCCCTTCCCTTTCTCCAGCCGCCTCCTCCCCGAGCCCTTTCTCCCTGCCTCCCCGCTCGTCTCTTCTCTCGGCCTCCTTCTCTCCGTCCCCCACGTCTGCCTCCGCTCTCGCCCCGCTGGGGGAGGAAGGAGGAGGCCCAGCGCACTCACCTCTCCTTCTCCTCCCCTCAGCTGTTTACCACTCAGGGCTCCTCTAGCCCACAGGGCGCCGCCATCTTGGCCCTGCCTCCCCCTCCCATTCACTAGCCGTTTCTCCCCTCGGATCCCTCCGCCGCACAAACTAGTCCCGCCTCTCCGCCTCGCTCCCCTCTCGCGCCGCGCCGCGCCCCTCACCGCCCCACTCGGCTCTTCCCCCTCAAGGACCCTTCTCCCTGGCGGGGAGCCGGGGTGTGTGTGTGTGTGTGTGTGTGTGTGTGACTCCCTCCGCGCCCGCCCTCTCTCCCGCGGCGGAGGTATCCCGGCTGGGGAGCGATGCGGCCCCGAGGAGGTCGCGTGATTCTGGGGGCGGTGCTGCGGGCGGGCGGGCGCGTCAGGCGGGGCGGGGCCGGGCGCGGCCGGTAAACAAGGCCCGGCCTGAGGGGAGCGGGGCAGCCGCGGCGGGCAGGGGGCAGCGTCTGGCCTCCCTAGGCCTTCCCAGGCCTTCCCAGCGGCCGGCCCGGGCCCCCGCCCCTCCCCGGTGCCCAGCGTTTGCCCTGTGTCGCTGCCGAGCCCGTGCCCGCCCTCGGGCCGGCTGAGGCTGCTGTCAGGCCGCACCGTGAGGCGGGGGCCAGGCCCATGCCTAAAAGTGTTTATTCAGTGCGCAGGTGTGCTGAGAGGGAATAAAAAGGGCTTAAAAGTGCCTCTGGGTGTGTGCAGTAACGGTGACAGGGCGGCTGGGCATCACAAGTCCTAGAAAGAAACTGCAGGGCAGGTGCCCAAACCTGGATTGCCTTCGAACTGGTGAATATGCAAAGCTCATCTCATTCTTCCTTTTTTTGGACCCCTAAGCCAAACCATGGACAAGAATAATTTTTTTCTTTTCTGAAATAACGCAATGGTACGGCACAATCCATCCTTCCTTCCAGATAAAGAGTGTTTTGCCCTGTGGAAAATGTAGAGTAGGAAAGAAGAATGGAAATTACCTCAGGGAAGGCTTACCAGCCTTCGGTTTTGTACGCTGCACCCAACAGGTTTGCAACTCCACATTTCAATCCCCGGACTGGCAGGATCTCAGTGTTTCTCATTCTCCAAGGAGAGGCAGCTCTGTGGGGATGCACCGAAGGTGCTTGGCAAGCTGCTGATAAACTCCTCGATCCATATGAATTCTCCTCAGTCGCCAGCAGGAATCGTGGACATTAAGTTTGCAAGGTAGAAACTGGGTGTAAGGAAATAAAAGCAGATTAGAATGCCATCCGAGAAGTATCGGCTGATTTTTAACTTCTGCAGCATCAGTTGTGGTGTTCCGCAGCTTTCATCCCTGCAGGGCTGAGATGGATCCTTCCTGCTGCACCTGCAGTAGGTCATCCTGCTTCTGGATGAGATAGAGTTGCTTGGAGCCAGCATGTTTTTAATCTAGTCCTCCTGCCTTGTGCATGACAATTAATATTTATTACAGTCTGGACTGAGCAATGGTATTTTTTTTCCTGCTGTGTAGAAGACATGTTTATTTAATCTGCCACAGAAAAAGAGTGGAAATTAGGATGAGCTTCAGAAAAGAGCTGGAAGCAATTAGTTGTGTTATTTTACTGTGTCTTAATTGCCATAACATTCAAATTGACAAAGAAAACATGGATGCTACAGGAGGGGTTTGATCCTAGATTTGAAAAGGAAAACAACTGCATTAGAATGGACATGATGTGTTATAATTAACCTGTTTATTATTACTGAGTTACACATTTAATAATCTATTTACTTAGGAAGCACTGGAGCATATGAAGTGTAGTAAGAACTCACAGCAATACACAAGATTAAACTGTCCTGGGATGCCAGCAGAACTTGCTGTACCTCCACCATGGCCCATGTGTGTCAGTGCCTGGACAAGCCTACATGAGCCCAGCTAAAGCCCTCTGCAGCTCTCTGTTCTCTGCTGACTCTGAAATGAGTGAGCAGGGAGAATTACACCACCAGGAAGAACATAAAATAAGAATGACCACAGGGGGTCAGCTCAAAGGTCCTTCTAGCCTAAAGTATATCTCTGGTACGCTTTTTTTTTTTTTTTTTTTTTTTTTTTTTTTTTAATTCAGCTTGTATAAATCGCCTTTTGATGGCAATTTCAATGGAGAGGAGAGGTGGTAAGTTTAACAGAAGCCATAAGCAGAAATCTAGGGAAGAGCAAGAACACAAAAAGCCAAGGCGATAGCTGGCTGTGCTCCCATCCTGCAACTATTTGCTTTGTAGGAACTCTTGAAATAAAATAAAGGGAGAAAGGGTGGGTGAGAGCTGAACCAGACTCTAGTGTAGTGATAACAGTAATATGCATAAAAGAGAGTATTTGTGCTCATTATCTCAGGGATCAGTTTGTATGCAATTATATCTGGGCTTTGTGAGGTGATGGCTACTTGGGGAAGCAGAACAGCTGATACAGATGTTTTATTTGCAGCTGCTCTACACACAGGTTACTGACACTGGGAGATGTAGTCATCCTCCAAAGGACTGTACCCGGTGCTTCTTGGAGCACCTCTGAAACCAGCTAGCTTGTGAGGTTTCACTGAACATGCTATTAGATTTATCACACAGCTAGTTCTCTCTATCATTTTGTGTGTGGCTGACTTGCTGTTGCTGTCTCTAGTTTAAGAGCCACATTCTGCAGCCATTTGCGCTTTATGTCAACGGGAAGTCTGTGCTCAGGGGTGCTGGCAGAAGCCAGCTCCAATGTTTCATAAAATAACATCTCAGTCCTTTCAGCAGCTTGTCATTTTCCTGTTTTGTTTAATTCCTGTAACTGTCTTCATATGAAACCCTGAAGCTGCAATGTACATTTTGGTTTTCTGTTACAATGCTTGTTTTTGTAGCGGGAAATGTAATCCTTCAAATGCCTGTGTTTAAGAGGATGCAAATCAGCTTGCTAGCACAATGCCTTGGGAACGTTTCTTTCATGCAAAACCCAGCTAGATAAATAAGGAGGGGAGGGGGGAGAGGGAAAAGGGATTGTTTGCTTCTATAAACAACAAGAATTAATTACGTTCAGTAAATGACAGATGGGTTAAGATCAAAATCTGAATCTTTCTCAATGGGGGTGAAATCTACACTCCTGTCTCTGAGTTGCATCAAAACCCATTGCACAGCCTGTCTGGTGCCACAGGGCAGTGACAGGGTGCAATGACAAGAGCTGTGACTTGTGGCTGGCCTGGTAGAGAGTGCTAGGGCCAGCATGCCTGGCACCACTGCCTGCTACAGCAGGATGCAAAATACCTCTGTGATGAATCTCAAGTGCCTGCTCCATCATCTGCCTACCACTGACACTGCTGCAGGATAGAAAAAGGGTTATTGCTTCCTGGTGCTTTCAGCACCCCAAGCTGCAGTAGGAAAAGGGACCCAAGTGAGTCCTGGTTTAATGCAACAGACTGTAGAAACAGCACAACGTGTTTGAAAGCTCACAGAGAGCAAAAAAACACCGTGCTATAAAGGTGTTTCTCTAACAGTGATATCCCGGTACTTGGCACTCGACGGCAGCATGTATGCTTATATACATTTTAAATTATAAACTTCTTGGAAGGTGTCTTTGCTGTCCCAGTTCCAGCCATGCACAGGGTGTGCTGTAGTGCAGGAAGGGACAACCGAGGGCACATACAGCTCATGTTCTTGCACAGTCAGGAAGATTGCGATAACCAGAGAATACGTGAAATAAGGAATTACTTCCCCCCCGCCCCCCCCCCCCCCCCCCCCCCCAGCATTTGGGGACATCAGCTCTCCTTGTTTGTCCCCAAACAAGAGTCATGCCAAAGATTCTGAAAAAAAAAAAAAAAAAATCACTGCTCTCCAGCTCCTGCTCCCACCTCTGCTAGAGAACAACCAGGTCATCTGAGAAAAGTCACTCTGCATCTGCTTCATTCTCCCTCCTTCCACCCTGCCGTTGGGGGGGGGGGGCTTGGCAGTCAATTATTTCACATTTGCAAACCCATTTTCAAACCCATTTTCAAACCTTTTTTGAAAGCAAGTGATAGAAGTGCAAATTCTTATTATTGCTCTTGAAGAGCTTTTTGCAAAGATGCTTGTTAATGAGCTTGCTTAATGAGCTTTCTTAAATCTATATTTATATCCTATATACAGCTGTATATAGATAGAGCAATGCCTAAAATATGTATGGATTGCACACACATATGCCTAGGAAAATGAAGGCTGATTAACACACATCTTTTTCAGTTACTGTGCAAGTATTTATTCCTTTTTCCTTGGAAATTGGAGAGATAAAAGATCCATTCTGGAATAAAATAATTTTGTGCATATGTGCTAGATGGTTTTGTTTATGAGACTGAAGTATGTGAGTGTGTGTATGTGAGACAGATGGTGTGTCTGTTTGTGAAAGATATGATGCGTGGATGAATGTGTGTAAAAGTACAGGTTTCTTAAGAGCTATTCTTTTTTTCTTTTCTTTTTTTTTCCTAAAGAAAAGACAAAATAACAAATGTCTGCTTGGTACATTATTTCACCATGTCATGCTCTTTGTCAATATGACAGAGGAATATTCCTGCAGAAGGTGAAGCTGCCCCAGAAAGTGAAGGGTGCTGCCCTGAGGGTTTCGAGCTGGGCATCATGAATTCTCTTCAAGTTTTAAAAGTCCTGGAAAGTTTTGATAAGCAAATACTTTCTGTGCTCTGCTTCTCTATTGGCTGTTTCTTCACCGCCAGATTTTGACACAAATAATCTGATTGAAAAATCAGGGAGGGGAACAGGGGCAAAAAAACAGAGAGAGAAAAAAGGAGAAGTATCTATTTCAGCAGACTGCGACTAAGTGAAAAAGTGGAAGAGGAGTCCAGAGAGAAGACGACGTCTCGCTTGTCTGGGGAGATTTCAAGGCGAATCCAGTAAAGCAAAGTCCCCCAAACAGGTGATTGATTTATTCTCTTAAAAGCTTTTAATTTCATTGTTTTTTCTTTTCTCTGATATGTTTTTCTAAACTTTTTCTCCTTCTTTGCTTGTGTTTGTAAATAATGTAACATATTCCACTGTGTAAGTCACTTGTCCTGAGGATTCCTTTATGATAATGGTTCACTTAATTCAAATGAGTCAAACCTTTTAAAATTATATACCATATACTTCACTCTGGTGAAAATGGTAATAGTAGAACAACATAGAAAAGATGTGACAACGGTCTCAGATACCTGTGTCCCAGCGAGCTCCATGCAGCAGGAATAGTTTCTAGATGTAGACTTTTGTACTTAAGCATTGAGGAGAAGGCATACTATATTTTTCTTTTAAATTGCTCTTTTACAGGGCCAGACCTTTAAATTCAGAAAGCAGCACACCTCTGCTGACATCAATTAA
Source organism: Falco peregrinus (assembly GCF_023634155.1). NCBI lineage: Eukaryota > Metazoa > Chordata > Aves > Falconiformes > Falconidae > Falco > Falco peregrinus. The sequence goes on along the minus strand of NC_073721.1, from coordinate 49,400,982 downwards.
TCTGTGCCAATTTTGCTACATGAGAATTCAGTGTCCCCTGTTAAGGATTTTTGCTTCAAATCTCTTATTTTTTTCCATCCTTTCTACATATAGGCTGATTAGTGTAACAATTTTTAGCGTATGGAATTAGCTATTTATAGACACTACTCATATACCACCAGCTTGATTCAATACATTGAGCAGGAAAGCAAATGATTTGCAAGTTCACACCGTAACTATCTATACGTTAAAGGAATATAGAATTTATAGAATTTGTTAAATTGCACTATGTAAGTCTAGTTAACCATAGAAGCCTAAGGCAAAGTTTGCTGAAGTCAGTGGCATTCCCAGCATCACTAGGAGCTAAATGAGTTTTCTGAAGAACAAATACTGCAATTATATTCTAAACATTTTTTCTAGATACTGCAGATGTACAAGCATTTCTGTTCCCCTTCTTGGACAAAATTTCCACCATAATTTGCTAGCCCTGCCATAATGTCCATTTGCCCAGTATTACCACAGGAATTAAAAATGCTCTGCTCAGTTTTCCACTAAAAAAACTCGCATTCAAGTTACTTGCCCCAAGTCCATTTCACTTTGCAAAGGTGGACTAGTGACGACATGATTAATTTTGTTGTAAAGAACTAAAGTTATTTTTTAATATGACTTTATATTTAAAGAATCAGAACTCCATAAAACCTCTTATTTTATTTGGACTCTTAAAATTTTTGAACACAGGTCATGTTCTGTTTTGTGCTTTTTCCTCAAAAATGTAGTCTTCTGAAAGACAAAGTATTCTTATTTTTGGATGCTTCATCTTTGCCAGGAAGAAAAGAAAAAAGCAATATTAAGATTTAAATATAAATTAAGCAATGTGAAGGAAATAAGCCTTTTTTAGCCTAAAACTTTGTATGCTCTTGGGACCTATATGAAGACATATCAATTGCAAGCTAAAATCAAGTATTTCTGCTAACTAGAGTGAGAAAAGGGGTTTCATCTCTACAATTAACCTTGTAAATTTGAAAACAAGTTCACCTGAATTTAGAGGAAAATGAAAGCCAGCTTTGGAATGGAACTTATGCTGCAAATTGGGTTTCTGATTCAGCGTGACACAATCCTGCAAACACCTGTTCCCAAACACAGCGTTTCGTGTTATGAATTGTCTCACTGAAGGAACCAGAGAGAGCAGCTCCATAATCTAATTCAGCGAGAATATGAATTTCTTCTAAATTCTATCAAAGGGCTCAATCCTGTATTTTTGGGTACTGTGAGCTGCCATGCAGTGAAGAGGGAGTTAGGGCTTCAGGAGGAACATAGGATCAAGTGAAATTAGGATCCTGAAGTCAAAAACCACCCCCTAAAAAAAACCCTTTTAATTTGGTTCTTGCACAATCACCAGTGTTTCAGTATTACATTCAGTTTTACATGTGATACTCTGAAAAATACCAGAGATACCAGAGAGCATCACTGAGGATGAAGGAACTTTGAGTTTGAGCATCGGAGGGGAACACGCGAATGCTGGGTCCACTTTCAGATCTGATGGGGGAATTTGTAACTGGCAAAAGAAGCCCTTCTGAGGTGCTTCAGGTCAGGTACCCAAAATAGTGAAGGAGGCAGATTGATTACTACGTTGTTGTACAGCTACATGAATGGCTAACAAATAACAATGTCAATTCTGGCCAGCTGCAGATTTTGTATTCTTTATTGAATCCAAAAAATGCCACGACACTTCCATTTTAGTAGGCACTCTTGCCCAAACAACGAACTCCCTTGTTCACTTGCCAATCTGGGTAGAAACTGTTGCCACAGAGGCTGGCAAGAACAGACTCCATAAAAATGAAGTTTAATTTCTAGCAAAAGGTTGAAGCTGAATTTGGTCAGAAGCTTCAATGACTTTAAGACACAGCGGAGTCTTTTGGTCATGGCACTACTCTCCTTGTAGAATATAGTTAGCCATTAGTAGCAGCTGATCACTTGCTATTGATAATCTTTAGTTTCAAGGACAGATAGTATTTTTTTCTCTCACAATCTGTGCTTCTAGCTTTCCTCTAACCCAGCTGGGTGAATTACAAAGACAGTCCAATGCAGTTGTTAATTAACTATGCTTTGGGCTCCCAGTTCCTGTTTTCTCTGTAAAATGGGGTGGGGGAAGGTAACTTCCTTTTGTAACGTTCAGTAGTGCATTAGAAATCGTTGTGCTCAGTAGAGGCCCTTATCAGCAGCCAAGATACTGGACCAAATTTGACTTTTACATATGCTGGGGCAAACACATCCAGAAAAATCCCATTGATTTGTGTGCATCTACTTTCAACTGCCACCAGAAAAGAAGGGCTGTATGTAGTGCGTTTGTCTATTTAGCATATGGGTACTACCATAAAACACTGCAAGACTGCTTGTGCCACCCATCGCCAATCCTCTAATGTACCTGGCTAAGCTGTCTGGCTAATGCCATAGGGTCGTCTAGCCAGCGCGCAGGGGGAGCGACTCCTCCAGCAGACATCCCCGGGGTGCAGGCTTCCACCCTGCGAAGTTACCCGCTGTCGAGCCACCTCCTCCACTGTGTAGGAAGCCCAGGGAAATTAACTGGTTAATTCAGGCAGAGAAATCCACTGTCTAAAGTTTGCTGGGATGAATGCCCTCCATTGTGGACACAGTGCTGCCCCACCACATGGGAAAATCCCTTTGACATGAGTGGAAATTCCATGCGTAAAGGGTTTGTATGGAGTTTGCAGGACTCTTGGGGCACATCTACGCTGCAGAGTGCAGCTCCATGCACAGCCCATCTGGGACTGACCGAGAGCAGCGAGACCCTCGGAGCCAAGCACTCCTGCTAGGTGCAGAGGCTACAGAGCACACTGCTAAAAGGGCTGTACCCACTGCAGAACAACCCGTCTTTGTACCAAGCTGGAGGGATTTCTGTGCCCACAGCCGTTCGCCAGGCAGATAGACTTTGCAATACTTAGAAGGGACCTCATCAGAGAGTTACAGGAGAGCAAATACAGCAACGTACCTCAGCGTCCCTTCCCTTAAGGGCATACTTATGGTTCATTCTCAGTACTGTTTTGTCCTCTTTCTAAAATTAAATTAACAAATCTACTCTTGGCCTCTGTTTTGTCCTATTCATCTCAAGTTACATGCAAATTTCTTGGAAAAAGATGAAGAAAAACAGGTGAGTCATTTCAGAAGAAAAAAAAATGGTTAGCAACACCACGAGTTATCCCTGAAGTCATAGAAGAAACAGTGGGAATCCTGGAAGAGATTTAAAAAGACAGCTGTAACTCCATTTCTGAACGCAGCTGGGCCAGTGAGCACTTGACTCACCACCAACAGCGGGCTTGGCAATCCACCTTCCAGAGCAGACCTTGCTGTGAATTCCACAGCACACGTGCCTGCAGCTGTAGGCACCGCTGCAAATGTGGCCCTCGGTTACCTTTAAACGAACCCCCACTGGCCTGTGTAATTATATTTAGCATGTAAGGGTGGTACAGGCACTTCTGAACCCTAGGGAGCAGCCCTTTTCCATCCCTGGCTGGTTGGGATTCCAGGAGGCCACACTGCTCTGTCCTGACTTAGACAGATGCTTCAGGCCATTCCAGCTTAACAGAAGCAAACCTTGGTGGCGTTTGGGGTTTTTTTTTGTAAATAAGTAGGCTACACTTCAGCTGCTGTCAGGAAAAAACAACTCAATAAGGCACTTTACCATCAACAGAGAGCCAGGACTTACTGCTGACTTTTCATATAAAATGTAGCAAGATTTGCTTTTAGTGCTACTATCCTGAACAATTACAAGGGAAAAATGCAAATACGTATGGAAATAAGGTGCCAGCTGATACAGCCACACACAGCATCGAGCCTGTTGTCGCACTGCCTACATCAGAACTGTTACTAGCCATGGGGAGTGGGCACAGGGCGGGCTGGGTTCTGGGTAGTAAAGATAACAGATGCATTGCAAGAGAATTTTGTACGATTAAATTTCAGCATTTTATGTTTGTTCCTAACCCTTCTTTTCAACGGTTTGTGATATTTGAGTCAGATCCAAAAGGTAACCTCTCTCACCCAGCACTTCTGCTCTGCCTCTGCTTTACTGTTTGTCAGCCAGAATACAAAATCCCCAAGCCACAGCCAGCAAGAAGGAAACTCACCACACATCATGGCTGTGGGGATTTTCTGCTATGTCTCTCCTATTATTGATGTCGTTTCTATAATTATTATTTGTGTAGCCATTTCACAGAGCAGCCCATGTCATGGCTTGGGACTGCGCCCTCCTAGGCAGGGTACAAACACTAAGACAGACCCTTTCTCCCAGCCTGCGGTCCCGGGTATGTCCTTGCAGGGAGGGTACGGTCAGAGATGCACTGTGTCCTGTAGCCAGGGCAGAGAGCTACGAGAGAGATCCTGACTGCTAATGTATCTTTGCCACAGGCACAGTTTTGATCTGTAACACGGGACTCAATTTAAGCATGCCCCTGTTCCCCCACCTACAATATAAAGGTAACAGTAATCCTTTGCCTCAACGTAGGGGTAGATGGTGAAGTGTAATTTTTATGGAGTATACTGTAATCTGCAATGCCATCTTCAATCTGCCATCCCATCTCTACATTCAGTGGCAGAGACTATCTCACAGCAGGTTTTTTCACTTAGCCCCCTCCACAGCTGTGTGTTTTCCCCAGAGTTGAGATTCACCAGGTGCCTATGCCTAAACCCATGCAACTACTCCCTGCTTTTCAGCTGGGTGGAGGGACGTTTGAGATGAACCCTGTCTGCCTAGCAGAAGGGTTTTGATTCTCATCACTGCTGCATACAGAGGTGACGTGCTGGGCGAACAAATGAGACAGTACCCCCCCAAACCACTGAGACTGACCTGCCGTTTTTCTGTGTTTCTGCCCAGGCAGTGAATGGAAAATGCCACGTTCCTTTTTGGTGAAGAGCAAAAAGGCTCATACCTATCACCAACACCGCTTTGTGGAAGATGACCTGCCTATACTCACGTGGGATCCAATAACCTCTCCCTTCACTGGTGAGTCAATCTATCCACTGGGCTTGTAAGAATACACCGAGGCAAATTAATAATTCAGTACGCAAGCTAAGGGATTAGCATGAGTGAGCTTAAGAGTAACTAAGGGCTTTCACACAGGAATATCCATCTCAGGACAAACTGATCCCCTGCTGTGTGCCCTCTTTCTCTAGGCCAAATCCACACAGTCCCACTGAAACCAAATTTAGATCCTCCCTTTGTTTCCTGCTGGATTGCTGGGGAGGTTTGACATATAAGATTGCTGTGTGGACTTGGGCATGTTTGGGAAAGATGACCAACTTCTGGCAACTAACAGCTCGGAAAAAAGCTTGCACTTGGTTGTCAGTCTTCTGCAAACCTACCACTCTGCTACCTTGATCTCCAGCCTGCTGTGCTCACTGCCTTGTTCCCTCTGGACCTACATCTTCTCTACCTCAGTGTATTACCACCTCCTCCCGATGATTTGCAGTGAAGGTCACAGCTAGGGTGAGAAAATACTAGTGATGCCCTAACACTGACTGTGAAAGGAGCCCTACACACTCACAGGTGAAGGGGCAGCTGCGATAGACTATATTAGCACCAACCAACAATTCTGCTTACGCCTGCTGTCCTCCTTCTGCTCATGTTCATGCTCTCCCACAGCCACCCATGCAGTGGCAGGGCTGGGGCAATTATCTTCTTCCTTCAGGCCCCACTCAAATTTTCTTTATTCAAATCTAGGATCAACTTACCCTTTGTTCTAGCCCTGGCAATCAAATTAGAGTCCAGCCCTATGATAAGTTTGATAAAAAAGAAAGGGGGTGACATTTTAATTTAAATTCCTGCCATCGTCCTTTGGCCATTTGTTGTGTCTCTCTGGTGCACAAGAGGGTTTGGACAACAGAGGAATAATGTCCTTCAGCAGCCCAGTCCCATCTCCAGCAGAAAGAAGGCATGTATATCGAACCTCTGTCCATTTTAGATTCTTACTATAAAGTCTACTTCTAACAAGTGCTGGTTGGTCTCTTTAAGGGCTGGGACAAGCATGGAGAAATGGGAGCATGGGCAGGAGGAGACGAGGCTCTGTGATCACCTTTGCAACTGCAGAAGCAGTTACCTCCCCTCTCTGCTTCCCTACCTGGCTGTCCATAAATTCAGGTTAACAATACCAAACCCTCTTAGGGGAGGGGTGGGAAGGTTAATAAGTTAGTGATTGTTAGTCGCCTGCACAAATGAAAATGGGTTTAAATAAGGAAATGATTCTTATAGGCATGTGGCCTTCTAGGGTCTATTTTCTCTATATAGGGTATCAAGTGTCTGATCGTTTCTTCCTGCCCCCCTCTACCTTGCCTATCTCATCCTACCTGGAATTTCCCTTTGTCAGCAATGGATGGACCTTGACTGCCGCACTGATTGCACCACTCCACACTTACGCAGGGAACTGAGCAGGAGTTCATACAGAAGTATGAATGCCACCTTAACAGACTCTTCTCTTAACAGCTAGAGTAAACTGTGATACTACTGTGTGATTACAGCCATAGGAGACAAGACACCAGAGGACATCAAGAAACAGGACCTAGAATGCATGGTTCCAAAACAAGAAAAGGACTCATCTGAACTGAAGGAAGAAAGTGTCCCTGTCCAGTACCTGAGCAGGATGCTGCCAGGCCCTTCAGCTCAAGGTCTGCTACCCAAGACCACAATTGCAAGAGAGGGCAGGGCAGGGCTGGCTTATGGATTCTCTGCAACTGGGTCCAGATTTTCAGTAAATGGCAGCTCTTATTTTGACGTCAATGGTCAAATTTGCCCCAGGCAGAGGTCATCAAGAGCCTTCTGTGTTTCCCTTTACAATTCTGGTTTAGATCAGCATCTCCCTGAAGGACGAAGCTATGATTCCCAATGAGTGAGCCTCCAAATCTCAAGGACTAAGGCAGCTCTGTGCTACAAGGGTCAAGGCAGGTGTCCACATGATACTTGTTCAAACAGCACATGAAACAGGGCTAATGGGGGGGTTAATATTCCCTTAGCAACCCCTCTCCCATAAAATTTCCTCAGATTGAAATCAAAGCCATAGTAGGAACTTTATATAGGGATCAAGATTTGAATCAGGAGTTAACAGCTGCAACTCCCAAGGTCAGGCAAGAAATTAAGTGGGGGAATGGTACCTGGGGAACTTTTTTTACTGGTGCCCAGCTGCAGGCAATGGCATGACACTCACTTCTCCCTCTCCTTTGCAAACTCAGAGATGGCCATCCCAGGTCTGCAGATCAAAGACTGCACTAACACGACAAGCACCCCTACCTTCTACAAAACCGGCTTTTCTTGGGATGCTTTCCATTTGCCATACAGCTACCAACAGATGTCTTCCACCATGCAGTCAGCCCTCTTGGAGCACCCAGTTAGCCTATACAGAAGCCACCTCCTGCCAAGCACCGAGCCCCCTCTGGATTACAGCATCCATTACTCCTCAGACATGGAGACCTACCACTGCATGAAGTGCAACAAGGTGTGTGTCAGATGAGAACCTCAGGGATGGCCTAGAGTGATTTTCAATGCATACCTCAGGGTTTCACTGGGTTACACCAAAGTGCAATGCATGTGGCTCAAAACGGGTACCTACTTGTTCTCCTGGCTAGGGGACAAGGGTGCTAGGAATGATGCAGTTCACATGGCCCACGAGAGGGAAGAATCAAATAAAGAGAAGGAACTGAAAACAGAGATGAGACACAGCCTCCTCATATAAAAAAATCACTTGCTTTTGGTTTTTTGCAGGTATTCTCCACTCCCCACGGACTGGAGGTCCATGTCCGAAGGTCCCACAGTGGGACCCGTCCCTTTGCTTGTGAAGTATGTGGCAAAACCTTTGGACACGCTGTAAGCCTGGAGCAGCACACCAACATTCACTCCCAGGTGGGTAGCACATTTCCAGAGAACCAGCTCTCCAGAGCTCAGGAGTGCTTGGGCCTTAGCTGTTGCTTACTCCATTATAAAGGAAGTGACATTTCCTAGGTTACAAACGTGATGACTTCCCTATAGCACCCCATGACAACGACAGCAGCTCTGAAGTCTGTAGAGCTTGGTCTCACAAATCTCAGGCTGCCCTTGCGAATTCCTTGGAGGGGTGGGGAGGATTGTTGCTACTGGTTCTTCTGTCTCACCTCCTCCTAAAGGGTGCAGGAGTTTGGATCACAAGATGTAACCTATTTCCATAAGTAACCCTCCCCGCATTCTCTTTGTACTGCAACTAGCATATCAGTCCGTGAGCCGAGGAGATTTGCTTATCAAATCTACTATTCTCAACACTCTTCAAGCTCTGTCACGTCTTGCAGCCACAGACATCCCATGATTTTCGTTTCCTAACAGGAAAGAAGTTTTGAGTGCAAGATGTGTGGGAAGACATTCAAACGTTCCTCCACCCTCTCCACTCATCTCCTGATCCATTCAGACACACGGCCCTATCCCTGCCAGTACTGCGGCAAGCGCTTCCACCAGAAGTCAGATATGAAGAAACACACTTACATCCACACTGGTGAGAAAATATTCCCAATAAGCAAATACAAATTAATAGTCCATCACGTTGATACACATACATTGTCCCCAGACAGAGATATTGGACTAGGGACAAGTGTCCAGTGGCACTGGGAAGTCATTCTTCCCTGGGTGGTAAGACAGCAGAAGGTCTAAGCATCACCGAGATGCACATCCTCCTGTGTGACAAGGAGGTGTTATTGACCAGCCTCCAGTGTGCGTCACGGTTGTCCCCAGCCGCAGATGCAGACAGGGCATGGGTTGCACCGCTGGAGAGGACTGCCTCTGGTTCTTCTCACCCTCTGGTGCTGGATCAGAGTGCAGATGCATTAGCAGGACAGCTGGGCTGTCAGCACCCTGATGCCCAGGCATAGCCAAGTCAGGTCCAAGTCCACTAAAAGGCATTTCTACCTCCCTTCTCTCATCTGTCTAAGTGTGTCTTGCCATTTTCTCTGCCCTGCAGGGGAGAAGCCCCACAAATGCCAGGTCTGCGGCAAAGCCTTCAGCCAGAGCTCTAACCTCATCACTCACAGCCGCAAGCACACCGGCTTCAAGCCCTTCAGCTGTGAGCTCTGTGCCAAGGGCTTCCAGCGCAAGGTGGACCTACGGAGGCACCGAGAGACCCAGCACAGTCTCAAGTGAGGGATGGCTCTAGGTCTTTGCTGGAGCTCCCACTGCATGCTCCAGGGAAGACGACTCCACAGCGTCTCCATCCAGCGTGGGGCTGCCGACTTCTTAAAGCTCATATAGTGTCCTGTGTTCCCATGGGGACTGGCAAAGTCATGCCATTGGTGTTCTGGCACCCCATGGCCTTGCACGCCCCAGTAGGTGACAAAGAAACCTGTAGGAGCTCTCACTTTTCAATTACAACAGGTGCCAGCCCAGATCTCATATCACCTGCGCAAATCCAGAGGAATTCCTCCAAGGTCACTGTTATTCTGGATTTATACCATGTGCAGAATCTGGTTTATCAGACTGACCAGCAGCGAGGTGGGAACTCCTGGGCCAGTGGCAGCAACAATCTGTGCCAAGCTAGTGCTGTAACCATGTTCTGCTTTGATGGTTAGGAAGATAAGGCTGGGTCATGCAAATAGATGGCATTCAGTGAGCTGTATTCAACCTGGACGGGGCTTCTGCAGAGACTTGCCCAGGTCATAAATTCTGGCAACAGACACCTAAAGTAATTTTCTTTCAGCAAAGCATTGACTGTGATCAAATGACAACTTAACTGTGTTGTATTTTTAGCTTGGAGTGGGAGGAAAATACTGGAAAAACAGCTCCTATCCCTAGCTGATAACAGGGGTCTCTCAGTGCATTCCTCATACGCACCACACTGCAAAGATCCCTGGCTTAGTGGCAACCAGGCAAGCTCCAGGAAGAGCCGTGCCACAGCACTAGGCATAGGCTAATAAGTCCCATGTCTCAGTACCATGCAAGAGAGACTGGCTCTTCTTGGAATCCAGGCTGGTATGTCCCACAATATTTCACTGCATGCTGGACATACTGACTTAAGAGCTGTCCTGGGCAATCCTGTGTCACTGCATAGTCAGGAACAGCCCCTGGATACCAATGTCAAGGGCCAGAGCTCTGCTTTCCAGCCACTCTCTTAAAGGAGGAAGTGACCTAGTCTGTACACATTGGCATAATATGCAAGTACCTTACAAATATTACACAAACAGAGCAGCAGTATTTCCTCCTGTGTCCGGGTCTAGGGGTTGAAGCAAAGCACTGGAACAAGTAAAGCACCAGTTCCCCTCCAAGCTCTGCTGCGTTCTCACTGTATAACCTTTGGCAAGTCAGTGCACTGGGCTTTTATTTCTCCACCCCTCCTGGTGATGGGTAGGTTCGTAGAGTCCCTTGAGTTCTTAACGGGAAGGACAAAGTAGTATCATAGCATTAGGAAGACAAGCGCTTTCAGTTAAGCAGGGCATTGTAGCAGCACACAGCCTGCCCCATAACTACATCCCTGAACATATGGCCTCGGACAATGACACCAGCGGGAAGCAGCCTGGAGAACAGGCCGCGGCACTAGCCATTTCACTCCAAACGCTTATGAAGGAAGGCTGCCATCATGGGCAAAGAAGAAACGGTCTAAGTGGAAAATTCAATTATTGTCAGGACAGAAGAGGTCTGTCCTGCCCTCAGTTACACTGCTGTAAATCCAAAGTTATTCTCCCAAGACCTAAAATGTACTTGCCCATGTTTTATGCTGTGCCTAAGCTGTTAGTCATTAATATGCATTCTGGAAGCTCAAAACAGAGTCTGTACTCCTGGCTTTACTTGTACACTGTAAATATGTATTTATACTTATTCTAATGTATATTTTTATTGCACTATACCAGACAGTGACAACACGTACAGACCTGCTGGGATTTATCTGATAAATCTGTTCCCTGTGGGTAACTGGGCTAACACAGTGCATTTCAAGTCAAAAATATCCATTTCAAGAAAGGCTTATACATGGCTCTGGAGATGCAGGTACTGGGGATGGAGGGGAAAAGAAGGGAAAGATTACAGCATTGTCCCATACGGCCCAGGTGGAAATAAAGATGGAAATTCACATGCAGAACAGGGCTCCCATCAGGAGCAGAGCTCCCAGACTTAGACATGAAGTCCAATTCGGGGAGCAGGGGGCTACTGGCTACAGAACAGCCATGAACAATGCTCAGAGCCTGGGATCGGGGGCATTCATCTCCAGAGATCGGTGCAGAGCCACACACAAGCAGCAAGTCAGCTCTCCAGAGCAAGAGAGCTGTGCAGCTACAACTGCCTCAGATGACACGGGATTGTGTACCCAGACAACGGTGCTATCAAAGACCCTGCTAAGACTCTGCTGTCCTTTCCTGAGTCATGCCAGAACCTGGGCAGGGCAGAGCCTCCAGGGGAGGTGTACAACCTGTGACAGAACTGGGTTTAGGGAACTGGTCCTCAGGTCCTGACCATGACACCAGGCACACATATGTGTGAACACTCACCATGTACACATGCACAAGCCTTACTCAAGGTAAAGTCATTTTAGCTCATTAAAACTGTTGCCAAAAATGCAAACCATGTTTGTTATTCCCCTTGTCCTCCACAAATCTGCAAGCAGAAATATTTAAAGAGCGTGTCAGCATGTGAACTGCTCAGGAGCAAACACCCTCCAGCCCCAAAACACAGGGGCACACTGGCAGAGACTTCCCTGTCTGTCCTGGAGCCAGCAGGTGTGCCTGACTCATCCAAAGCTCCCCAATTCTGGCCATTCTGGAGGGAAGTGCTAGCACACACCGATTGGCACAGTGGCAAAAGTGCCTGTAAAACCACTCATAAAACCAAATCAGACAGCTGGTTCTTCTGAGCCTGCTGAACAAGAGCTACTGCATCCATGAGATTTCCATTCCTATCTTTGGTTTCCGTGGTACAGAGGAGGTATAGCCTTCAACACGCAGCTGGGGTCTTTCTGTCCTAAACCTGTGCTTTTACAGCCTGCTTCTCCCTCCTAACAAAAGCACAGATCACCCCGGTCCTGTCCTACTTCCCCAGGACTCTAGGGCAGGCAGATGCTTTCACCATTACTGCAGTTACTGAGCCCAGAGATTACTGAAGAGCAGTCACACGCTCTCACTGAAGTGTCACCCTTACCCTAATATTTGTGAGGAGCCAGGTGAGCACGTCCCCAGGAGATGCACAGGCTGCTTTAGGTGCGTGGGCAGTGAGTAGAGCAACACACTGGGGTGGCCTTAGGGACCGTGCTGTGGCAGAGCTGTGCCCAGGGAAACGTGTCTGTGGGCACGGAAGCTGAGGGGGGCCAGGCTGACCCACTCCCACAGGCACTGGGAGCCTATCTCCAGAAACACGGGCTGTGGATGGAGGCCAGCTGGCAAAGGCCAGCGAGCCAGTACAGCCGGAGTCAGGAGGTGACCTGAGAAGGGAGGATTAAAGAGGGAATTAATTTGCAGAGTTTTCCACTAAGGCACTACAGTTTCTTCCTCTTGAGTAAGGTGCTGGTTTCAGATCATAGGGTAACACTGCCTGAGCCCTGTCCTTCCCTTAGGACTACAGATACCAGCAGCCCAGTGGAAAAATGAGGCAGAGCCCCACAGCCCCTTGCTGGCTGCAATCGCTGCTCAGGGAGAGCTGTCTCCTGAGGAACAGGATGGAGGGACCCAGCTTGGCTGCGCTGCGGAGCAAACGGCAGCACTCTGCGTGGTTCCCTGGGCTTTCATCTGCAGCCCCTGAAGCTCTGGAAATGCAGGAGAAGGAGTGAGGAAGGAAGCAGATCCGGCATTACCCAAACCTTGCCACACCAGGCTGGGGGAGAGCCTTCCGCTCCCAACATGGTACCAGCCACAGGCTGGCCTGCTGCATGGAGCCAGCAAAGGGATTTCTGGATCCCTGGAACTACTGAATTCACACAACGGGTACCCAAAGATGCTCAGCACCTGTCAGGATCAGGCCTTGGCTGGCACAAACTCCAAACACACCTGGCCTTGCTCTCCAAACATACAAATCCTCCCCAGTTCTGACTGCTCTGAAAACAACCCCTTTCCCACCATCTTCCCTTGCATCAAAAACATTCTGGTCAGTCAATCAAGGAAACTGATAACAAAAAGCAAAATCTCAACTAATCTTTGTGGCTGAAGAAAGAGCTGATTGTTCTTGCCTCTCTCCGAGCCTGCCCTGTATTCTGCACTTCCCCAGTCCTCTTCATGCCTTCTTCCCTTTATTGCTGGGGAAAGAAAATCCTGGTCTCTGGGCTGTTTTGTTTAGCAAATGAGGCACATGCAAAGCAGTAACCCCGGGCATCTGTCAGGTGGAGAGAGAGGTGCCTCTGTGTCTTCCAGACAGCCTTCAGGCACCGAGAGCAGCAGTTCAGAAATACTATGAGCAAGGGTGGATTTAAGTTTGGACACGGGATGCATCTTTCTCTTCCTAATGAGAAGAGAGCCACAGGACACCTGCAGGAAGCAGCGGTGTGTTCCCAGCTAGCGCAGCATTCCACTGGAGCTTATCTTCAGGTTGTATTAACCTCTACAGAGCAGAATCCTAGGGAGGGCCAAACCCTGAAGTTTTCACATTGTGTTGGCAATGGTTAGGGAAGGCCTAACCAGAACTGAGAGGAAGAACAGGGAAAATTTAGGTTCCAGTTCAGTACAGGCTGTATTGAGGAAAACAAAAATAATAAAAAAATGTGCTGAGTCCAGTTGCTTCCACCCTAGACCCCACAAAAAAGCATTTTCAGTGAAAAAAAGATAAGAGCAGAGTCCCTTGTCCTCACAGCAGGTCATTCCCCCAGGGCCATGCAGTCATAGGTGATGGGGACACACCAGCAGGTTAGTTCCAGCCCATCAGCACAGCACACAAGGGGAAACCTGGAGGCATTAGATAAACTCCCAGGAAAAGATTCATAGATGTGTTTCCCTGTGTAGGGCAAACATTCCTGCCTGCCATTAAGGGCCTAACCTGGGAACAGACAGGGAACTTGACCTCCAAAGCTGCTACAGAATTAAAAAAGGACACCACAAACAACTTTTTTATCACTTATTCCGCCCTCAAAGCAGAGATGTTTTTCTACTTTTCCACTGGAACAGCACATCCACACAAAGCAGACAACCCAGAACAGCCACGCCAAAATTATTCAAGGATTGTTAAATCAGTTGGTTGCCTCTGTGCTGGATGAGACCTAAGAAAAAACAGATCCCTGCAGAGTTCCTCACCCACCGTCTTACAACTAACAGTCACCACAGACACACACTGATCTTAAGGCTGCAACCCCGAGCTGAGACTTGAGATCTGCCACGTTTCCTGCATGACCTCAGGCAAGACAATTGCTGGATTTCTGAAGTTGTTCAGCACACTGTGAAGCTCACAGAAAGCTTCACCCCATTTGTGAGAAGAGGAGAATAATTCCCCATCTCCCCTTCACTTGTTTATTTCAACGGTAAAATAGCCCAGAATGGGACTGCCCCTCCTTATCTGCTCCATGCAGCACCTCACACAATGGAGCCTTGATCTCGGCTGGGACGCCTAAGTGCTACTGCGATACTAATAACAAGCAATAGAAACTTAATTCACCAAAGCAACCTCATTTCATAACTGACTTCGAAAGAAATCCTCCAAGCATGCACAGCCAGACCCCAACATTAAAACCACGACACTGCCAAATGGGTGGAGAAACAGGGTGAGCAGAAACATGGAGAGGATAAGCCAGACATGAGCAGCATTTCCACTGATGAATAATATTCCAGGCAGAGGAACAGAGCTGGATAGGGATGCTACAAACATCCCACTTCACACCCTCATTTTAAAGGTGTTGCTTCAATTAAAGCATTTTTCAATCTGGTCCTGGGGCCGATTTTGACCTGCTGGCCCAAGGGTGATTGTGTTCACCATAGCAGGCAGCAAGGCAGGCAGAGAGCAGAGTCCCCAGGAATGGGGAAATCTGAGGCTGGGGAGGAGCTGAGTGTGCACTGGGCTCAGCTTTGGTCTGATAAGTTTATCAAGCACTGCCGGCTGCTAACTGTCAGCCAGCAAAGTGGGCCTGTTAGGGAGGAGGAACAGCTCCCAGGGCAAGATAGCAGAGCCAGTGCCTTATCAGAGTGCCTGAGCCCAAGAGGGAACTGGAGAGCGAGCACTTTCCAACCACTTCATCTGAACAACAGACAGATTGGCAGGAAAGGCCTGTCAGCCCTTCGCTTCTGCCACCCAGGCATCAACACGGAGCCCCCATCCATGCAAATAACCCTGGTAAGTGCAGCATGAGAGTTGCAAATGTGAACACAGGGGCCTGAGAGGATGCACAGGGTAGGTTTTCTTAGGAACATTGCTCAGCAGGGAGAGTCAGATTTACAGCAAGCAACTCAGATGCTTACTGAGCAAGCTGCTCCTGTTCGGTGCCCAAAGCAGCACTTCTCCCCCCCACTACCTTCCCTAGGTTTGGGAGGGGACTTTAGCACTTCAGAATAACATTAGTCACTAAGTTTTGGTGTACAGATAATTGCCTTGTTTTCCCTTTACTGTTTCTGAAAAATATTAAAAAAATCACTGAGAGAATAGAAGAGGAAAAACCTGACCATTCCCTTCCGAGCTGCAAGAGTATGGGCCAGCAAACACCCCTTCAGACCTGCTCCTAGGGCAGCAATAACCAGGTCAATGCAGCTGACAGCAGAGAGACTCTCCTACATTTGGATGAGCTCCCTTGGACCTGTGCAAGCTCTCTGTCCAGAAACCTCAGCCATGACAGGGAGGGTAATAAGAGATTCCCACATGGCACATCCCCTGCTTGGTTTCCCTGCTGAGGATGGGCCATGCAGGACAGAACCACCATCAGACCAGCTGTTTCAACACGCAGGGTTTCTTGGGTCTGTCAGACCACACTGTGAGCAGGTCGCTGCTCATTTAGTGCATCTGGGCAGATGCCATCCTGCATCTCACCCACTTCTGGGTCTTTGGCTGGGTTCAAGCTGGTGCCTTGGGTCCTGTCTGTATGAGAGGATTTTACTGAGAGCTGGCCCCAGTACAAACCCTGACCCTGTGCTGGGAGGATGTGTTCATGTTTGGCTGCAAGTGCTGTCCCAAGCCCTGCAGGGGATATGAGGTGGGAAACCTGCAGCAACAACGTAGGCCAGGATACCTCCAGTGTAAGCTAGTCACTCAGGGGCTCCCTTTCTGGTAACAACCCTAGGAAGCAATTTAGCTCCTCCTAAAGCACATATGTAAAATAGGACAGAAGTCATGCCTTCAACACACCTCCTTCTCTCCCTGAAGAAAAAGGGAGCCTAGTATCTGTAGACATCTAGCGCTACATGCGTCACACCCCTGTGGTTTCTGCACTACTCTCAGGCCAAGTTTCTCACAGCTGTTTCTGCTCCAACCCATAATCTACTGTTCTCCAGGCCATGAGCAAGCTCTAAGCCGTTAAATTCCTCTGTGCATCAAGGGCTCCTAGGCAAGTCCCAAGTACAACAGCTACATTCAGTGCTGGCCAACACAACTCTGAGGTTCATGGCTTCCTCATGAAGAATGAGGAGTTAAAAAAACCCTACCCCATTGATTCTGCCTTCCTCTTGAATAATTTTAAAGCAATGGGACTTAATCTTACATCCCAGGCCCTCCTGTATTAGGAGCTTTGGTGGGATTTTTGGCAGTGGTCAAGCCCACTGGTTTCTTCTCTTTATAAAACAGAAGTTATCTCTTGTCTCAGTTGGGGAAGGGGAAGTCAGAGATGATGGAGCATTCCTGTTCTTGAAAGGGCCCCATCCTGAGAGTGTGGACATGGTGAACCAGTGTGTCAGTCAGACATCCCTGCACTAGCTCCTTATTTAGATCCAGCCTGTAGCAGCTTGACTGCAAATCAGTCAGGCTCAGTGGACACCCAGCTGTGACAGCACCTAGAAAAGAGTCCAGAAACTGCAGTTGCATCTTCTCACATCATACATCATGGATAACCCTAAATATGAGACTCAAAACTCAAAGGAGTGTATTCCTGGCTTTGACATTGTCAGCTGATCTGAGCCAGTCACTATCCCTCCCTATGTCTGAGGTTTTCCCATTTGCAAAGTGAGGCTAATAACACAGACTTGCTTTGAGATCAACAGATGAGAGCAAGGTAGAATTGCTGCACGTGCACAGTAACCTCACACTGGGGTGGCACTGTGAAAACACACAAAGCATCAAAGCGAGGTCTCTGCATTGTGATCTGCCAGCCTGCATTCTTCATTTTAAAATGTTTGCCCAAATTTGAGTAGGACAACTAGAAATGGAACTCAGGTCACCTGGACTTCCAGTTTTGTTTGTTAACCAACTCTCCATCTTACCTCCTTGCAGTATATCTAAGCAGGACATCCCAAGTAAAACTCTGTTCTTCAGAAGAGTATCAGGTACCACTGTAAGATTTTATTTCTGAGTTCTTCAAGATACTTACAAAGATATGCACAAAACTAATTTTTAGTGCCTTACATTAAAGGCAGAGCAGAAGGCCTTATGGTTTCAGAGAATGCACACAGGACAGCTGAGGTTTCCTATCTTAACTGGAACTTAAGGAAACAATTAGCTAGAAAGTCAGAGAGCCATGTCTGTGCACCTGCTCTATAGTCCCACAACACTGCATTTAGAAATACTAAATGATACTTGGCATTTGAATAGCGTGTACTACCTAAAGATTTCAAAATGCTCCACAAAGATGGGAACACCTTATCCCTGTTTCACAAGGAAACCAAGAGCCAGGGAGAAAGTAACTCAAGGTCATACAGAGAGCAAGTAAACGACCTAAGAAATGAACCAAGGCGTTTTAGCTCCCAGCTCTTATTTCAGTCATTAGGCAGTGGGCAAAATTAAGCCCTGTTGTTATAGAAACAGCTGCATAAGTTGTACCAGTGGAATTTGGTGCGTTCTCTCTCAAAAAAAAAAAAAAGGCAGATGACCATCTTGGAGCCCCGTCATATCTTTACTCACACTGTTCCTTGCTACTGCAAGTCTAGAAGAAACCACTACATACCATGACCTATTGCAAGACAAATTCCTATTTTCTTAACTATGTGTTCCCACTGAAGAGGGCACAACACACAACAGTCAGCAGGATTTAGCCCCTAGCCTGCAAGTTTTCTCACAGCATCATTACAATTTTGCAGGAGATACAACACAAGCCTTGTGGTTGTCAGGATCAGTAATGTATATTTTTGGGGCACCACTTCCTCAATCCCAAAGTCCACAGCAATCTTAGCTCAGAAGGGAATGTGACTCAGACCTTCAACTGAAGGACTGTCATCTGCAAACCCTGAAGACTAGATGTGGCCATGGTTTTATCACTGGCCACCAGCTGCCTCTAGAGCCCTTGCCTCCTCCCCAATGATTCAGCAAATCTTCTTCGTGGATAAAAACAAGCATGCAAGTGAACAAATCACAATGTCAGATTACAAAAATGAGCGGGGAAAAACTGCAGCTCAAAGGAGGGAGATAGAAGCTGGTAAAGTCGCATGGTTCAAGGACTGAAAGGCCTGGGAAGACTTTTTTTTTTTTTGAAGGGGATGTGAAAAAATAGTGTTGTAATTTGGATTCTTTACCCTGTGAAACACTACAAATGAAAGAGAACATAATGTGGAAGGAAATGAAGTATATTCTGCCCTCTGCTATCTGGGCATTGCAGAGGGCTGATATGGATTTTTACTGGTATAGATGAGAACAGAATAGTCCATTCCAGCTTACACTGCAGCAAAGTTCCACTAAGCAAACTATTTTCAGCAGGAGTTTCTGCTTTCCATAACAAAGACTTTCAATAGTTTGGAAATCCATTGTCTGGCGCTTTGAACATCACTATTCCTGGAAAAAAACGTTCTGCAAGTAATTTGGTATCTAAGGCACAGCAGAGAGTGGTTAGAAAAATTGTTTTAACTTCTGACAGTTTTGGCCACTGTATCATATTTATATATTACAGCTCTTTTCTGTAAAAATTTTGTTTCCTGCTGTAACAGCTTCTGAGGTAAAACACAGTATCAGCTTAACAGCTCATGATACACAGTCTATAGGATAGAAAGTAAAGAAGAAGCTTCAGCCAGACCTTGGCTAGGAGGTGTAATATTTCCCCTAATGGCATTCAGCCCTGACACTCCAGTCAGACCCCAATGCTTCCAAGAATGCCATGAAAACCCTAATGAAAATAGGAGTGTCTGGAATTTATGGAGAGTTCACATCATGTCTGTGGAACCTGTCAGCCCACTGGGTCCTCTGATAACTGAGGCAGAGATGCAGCCTTCCACTAGATGAACTGCAACACAGAAAGCAAGTATAGAAGGAAGAGGAGCTCAGGAACTGTGTGCACACGCATCGTGGATGGATAAACTGAAGCCAACTTTGGTCTCATATTGCTTTCACACTCTTCCTGTTTTACCTCACTATCCAGCACAGAAATTAATGTTTTTGACACTAAAGTGAACTAAGCAGGACTGACTTACCTTGCTATGGGTTTGTGTATTTTCTGTGAATACTTATGCACTCACCCCACCAACAACTTTGAGCTCACAAAATTTCCTTGCCCCCTTTCTGAGGGCTCCTGGGGGGATCAAGGTTTTGGTGTACATACTTACAGTACCTGCTGCTCTTCCCTAGGAGACACAAAAGAAGCAACCACAGCACAAGCCACAGACCCTTCTCCCCCACTCACACAGGAAGATAATGCTATATAAAACATGTGCAAGCAATGCCAGGGCTGTCTCCTTTTAAAGCATCTCCCTGTACTGCCACCTGCTTTTACAGGTTTGGGGGTTTCCTCCCAAGTCTAACAATAATCAGGTGTGCTCTGAAAGCTCAAGTGTCAGAGCCAACCGAATTACATTTTTGAAGGTAGAAAAGGGGAGACCTTATCACCATGTTGCAGTATTTAAAGCGTGGCTACAAAGAAGATGGAGACTCCCTTTTTACAATGAGTCACATGGAAAAGAGGAGGAGTGATGGGTACAAGTTACTCCTGGGGAGATTCCGATTAGACACAAGACGAACATTTTTCACAATGAGAGCAATCAGCGACTGGAATAGTCTCCCCAGAGAAGTGGTGGATTCCCTGACACTGGATGCTTTTAAGATTCAGCAGGACAGGGTGCTGGGCCATCTTGTCGAGACCCTGAATTTGCCAAGAAGGGTTGAACCAGATGATCCTTGAGATCCCTTCCAACCTGGTGTTCTATGATTCTATGAAAACGTGGTACTACTGCACCCTACAGGCTAAAACCAGCAAATATATATTAAAACAAAAAACCCAAAAAAACCCCCCACAATTCCTAAGCCAGGCTCACACTTCGGGAAGGGAGACTGGCTCAGGGCTGCTGGGTATTTAAAGCTGACGGTTCTGCCCCACCCTGGAGTTCTCACAGAATGAGTGCTCCCACTGCCCACCCTGCTGGGACAAGCAGGAGGAACAGCAGTGGCTGTGACACTAACATGCAAACATACACACACACACAGATGCCCCCAACCCTACCTCAAGGACCTCATGGTGGTGGTGGTGGGAGCAGCGCTCAGCAGTGCTGGAGCTGCCCTGCACACCCCAGCTGCTGTGCGCAGGGTACCCACGGAAAAGGGGGAGCTCAGGGATGGGGGAAGTAGGTTGCTGGGGTGGGAAATGGGACGGAGACTTTCACCTGTTTAAGCTGCTGCCTTGTTCTGTTTTATCCCTCTTGATTTGATACAATGGAGGCAGGCACACTTGAGAAACTGCCTGGACAGCAGAAGCTTTAGCAAAAGTCCACCTCAGGACCTGCCAAGTGAGGGGACCTGGTGATCTGATGAAGATGCCTGCCTCCCCCAGCACACTACAGGCGGCATGGGATGCAGTGAGCCCGGCTTTTTGCCTGCTTCCAGTGGGATGGAGCCAAGGGGAGAGTGTGCAGGAGTCAATGCCAAATGTTCCTGTGATCGCGCTCACTGGACCTGTTCCCTTTTGGCCCCTGGTTGGTTTTGCCAGGAGAACAGTCTGTGAAATCTCCCACAAGAAACATCTTTCATTTTCTCACTGTAGTCCTTCATCGGCACTTAAAAAAAAAATAATTATCTTAACTGCATTTCCATCTTGCCTTGCCCATGTACCCTACTGAGCGGCAGTAATGACAGTGGAGCAAATGCAGAGGCATTTCACAGGGGTTAAGAGTCAACTGCCTGAGGGTTTCCTGCCAGAGTGCAGGGGACCTCTGTCATTGTGCAGACGGATGTAGCTTTGCAGGGGGGGGTTAAATTTCAATTTTCTTTCTTCACTGGTGTCATGAGATTCTTTCCTGGTACCACCACTATGTGATAGGGAGGTGGGCCCAAAGTTAAACTCACCCAGCTGAGTCCCTTCTCTTCCAAAACCTGGAGCACAAACTTTGTTTTTGCATGTTCCCGTGAAGGCCCCAAGTCTGTGTGTTCTGGGGGCAGAAAGCAAACCCGATCCTTTCCCTGTTTCTTAGGGAGGGCTACAACAACCCCCAGGTGTCTGGTGAGAACCTGATTGGCCTCAGCAGGGCCCGTCGCCCGCACAACGCAATCTTTGTGAACTTTGATGATGAAGAAATCCCAACTAAACCACTGGATGCTGCTGTACAGACCTGGAAGAAAATGTGTACCAATCCTGTGGATAGAAAGGTGGAGGAAGAACTGAGAAAGGTACGTGCCTTATTCCTGACCTGAGCACTATACTGTGGCATACAGACCTCACCAGAAATTGTTGTGGTTTTAAATACTGCTGGCTTCTCTGAAGGTTCTGGGACGGGGTTTCCCGTTTAACCTTGTTAACAAGTGAGATATGAGCCTGTGTAATTATGCCAGGGACCCACATCCAGGCCTTTGGGTTCCACTCCCGTTCGATATCAGCTGTCCTTTGTGCCCTTAGCAAAAATACACATTTGCTTTTTCTGTTCTCTAATCTATCAGACAAGAAGGGCTGTACTGGCAAATTCTGCCAGGGATACAGGAATATTTGGTGTCCTGAACAGCTGCAGCTCCCCTTGAAATGATGGATGGGATAAAACTTTGTCAAGGCATGACAATGTCACGTCAGGAAAGTGAGTGAGTGGCATGTATCTGAAATGCTACCCACAGCTCTGAAATTTTATTCCTTAGAGTTGGCCATGTTCTGAAAATGAATTTTGCAATGTGCCTTGTGCAGAGCTCTCCAGCCCTTTTAGAGAGTAGACTGGCTGCTAGATGGACATTGTCTGCTTTTCTGAGGATAACGATGGGCAAATCCGAAGTCTGACCAACATAACAAGTCTCATCAGATGCCACTGAGACCACTGTGTTCAATTCCATGGTTGTTTCTGTATTATTTCAGCTCTTTGAAGTCCGTCCCGTCTGGTCTCGGAATGCAGTAAAAGCCAATATCAGTGTCCACCCGGACAAGCTGAAACTTCTGTTGCCGTATTTGGCCTATTACATGGTAAGTCTGTACATCTGCCCTTGTGCCTGTCTGAGGCTGCTGAGAGGCAGAGCAAGGGTGCATCAGCTGGGTGTTCCTGGTTCTCTAAATCTTGTGCAGGATGCTAGGTTTCAGGCTTTGGGACAGATGATTCCCATGCCCTGATTTTGCAGAGGGAAAGTGGGGGGAAAGGACCTTCTGAGGTTATCTCATAAGTCAAAGACAGAGCCGGCATCCAGTCGTTAACATCAGGTCGCATCTCCCTCTTTCCAAGTTAAAGGATTTTGTTGATTTTCTCTTCTCCCTACTTTGCTAAAGTCACCATACCCCAAGGATCAGCCTGCCTTACACACACCAGCCCAGCACTTCTGTTACAGAACAAGGGATATTCTGCTCATCTTCAGCTCATTATTGTTCGTTTTTTTTCACGTCTAGGTTATGCCCCTAACGACATGCCCGTGAAAGCAAAGCACAGCACGTATAACTACAGTCTGCCCATCAATGTCAAGAAGCAAGGTACGCTGTACCAGTAGAAGGGCTTTCTTTGGTTAAATAAGCAGTGAAGGTGGCAAAGAGCAGCTGGCATATGAGTCTGCAGAGGATGAGGATGATGAAGAGGAGGAGGAAGAGGACTTCAAGCCTTCTGATGGGAGTGAAAATGAAATGGAGACAGAGATTCTGGACTATGTGTGAACTCCGTGAGCCGTCTGGCTGCTGTTGGGCAGAATCGTCTCTGCTCTCGTTCCATGACAGCTGTGGGTTCAGCGACCATGCCCAGGATGTGGGAAAGCAGAACTTGTACTAAGACGACCACGGTCTCTCTACACTGACGGCAGTGCCTGCTGATGGCCGTCACTGTGGGTGTTTGCGAGGCATTGCCCACATTTTCACACTTGCTGGCCAACAAGCCCTGCAGCAAACTCGCAAGAGCGAGCCCAGAATCCAGACCAGCAGGTAGCACACCGGAATGGAGGAGGAGCTGCATTCCCAGATCTCTCCATGGGTGAGAAGTGCACTTTGGCTGGGTTGGTGGCCATGTGGACAACAGAAGAGGTGCCTGAGGAGGTGCTGGGGGAGCACTGCAGTGTCACCGGAGTCCCTAAGGCAGGTGCTGCCCTTCTGCTCAGCTAAGGGGAGTGAAAATACTGTGCCATGACTTCAGCATTGACCCTCAGTGGTGATGTTGGAAATAAAGCCATCAGCAAAAGACACTTTTTGGCAGTGAATAATTCTCTTCTGCAGGATGAAGATAACAGAACAGAGTAATTCCCTTCTGCTGTCCTCACTAGCTGGCACACTTCTCAGCTCTGTTTTGACCTCCCCAGTAGTTAGCAAGGACGGAAGGAAACGGGCAATGGGGCAGAACTTCAGGTCCACAGTGGTTGGCCACTCATTAGTCTGCCATCGCTGGCTGGATTGTCAGCACCCATTAAAGAGACATTAAAGATCTGCTGGCGTTTTCTGAGTCTTGTGCATTCCCTAGTGTTACGCGTGCAAAGTTTCTCAGTAGTTGCCGATGATATGCTCTAATGCTTGGCTTAACATGATTTCAGCCTCCTGCACTTATGTGAGGCTTTCCATAACTTCAGGATTTTTTTATGTTCTCTGAAGTTCTGTTAGACTGAGAGATTTCCTTAGGTTTGGCGTCCAGCCCACAAAAGCAACATCTGCAGGGCTCTCACACTGTGACGCCAGTCTTACCTTAAGCCATGGTTTGGCCTCAGCCTACTGAAGGACAGGTGTGTAGAGGCTCCTCTGGTTTATGTAAGAGCCAAGACTGGGTCATGGCATTGACGCACAGCTGCACTCCTAGCTCTATATATATCCCTCCATCTGGGGACTTGGTCTTCAGGTGTGCACTCACCATGGCTCGCTGGGAGATCCTGTGCTTTGCCTTGTGCTCCTACCTCGGGGTAGCATGGGCTGCAACTGTAAGTACAAAAGCATTTCTTACAGCCTTGCAAGGCATTTTTCTGTTCATGCCTGAATGAGCAAGCTGCTGCCACCTCTGGTCTGGAGCCCATGAAAGGGCCTGCAGACTGTGACAGCTGAGACAGGGTGTTTTCCTGCCCTAAACATGGCAAAGGCTCTCAACAACGTTTTTCCAAAAGTTTGTGCACAGTTCTGTGTCAGGTCTGGCCTGGTTTACACCTGAAGGTCCTCACCTTCTGCCATTCACCTTTGGGAGCGCAGGGGAATTGCTGCTGCCTATCTGCTCCGAAGGGCAGCCTGCAGACATCTGCAGGGGCACATCTCCAGCGGCAGCTACCTGGGGCCTTTCCATAAGGTTCCAAAGGGCTGGCTGGGGAAGCTGGGCTGCGAGTGGGTCCATCTGGGGACTGGCCAGGGCAAGGTGTGGGTGCTGGCAACATGGGAAGACAGAAGCATGACAAACTCTGCAATGGATTTTTCTGTTCTCAACGGTGCCATGTGTAGCTGGGTGTGGTGCTCACCGAAGGAGGTTTTGTGGAAGGTGAGAATAAAAAACTGGGACTCTTTGGGGACTACATCGACATCTTCAGAGGTATCCCCTTCGCTGCCCCTCCAAGGACTCTGGAAGACCCTCAACCTCATCCTGGCTGGGATGGTAAGATCCAGCTTTTGAATGCCTTTGGTTTGGGGTTTTATTTTCACTTCTCTCTCTTTAGTCCATTATCGACAAGCCAGAGATGTTGCTGCCTGCTTTCATCTACTAAGCAGCACCAAGAAAAAGCTTAGTCTCATGGTGGGTATGACAGTCTGTGTCTAAGTGTTCCCAAGCAATTCAATTAATCACATGAAGTAACAAAACCAAAGCAGGGCACCTGCACCTCCCCTCCCCATGCTTTAGCTGTCTGGAGCTAATTCACATGCAAAAGGGTCCCACTTTGTCACTCCCTCAAACTGGTCTCAGGGGCTGGGGAGGCTTTGCTGCCTCTGTGCTGGACTCACAGAGGAGAGGATGGATGAACGGACAGTCAGTTTGCAACCACAGGATGGAGTTGATGCCTCTAACTAGGACCTGCTGTCTTTCCTCTCTCCTCTCAGGAACACTGCAGACAAAAAAATTCAAAAATCGCTGCATGCAGATGACACTTACACAAACTGATGTCCGTGGGAGTGAGGACTGTCTCTATCTGAACATCTGGATTCCTCAAGGGAAAAGACACAGTATGTGCTTGGCTGAGACCTGGAGAGGAGATTCTCAGCTGCCTTTTGTGGACAAATTGCTCTGGAGTACCTCCCAGCAGCTACACTCCCGCAGTGGGCAACTGCAGGAGCACTGACTTTGAGAGGGAAAGGTGGGAAATGTCAGTCAATGTCCCTCAACTGCAGCCTGTTGGGAGTTTCAGCCTCTTCTACAGGGTGTTGACTTTCTTGGCCATAGGCTATTGCAAAGTATCATGTCTGCTCATGCCCAGGTGGAGGGATGCTCAGCAAGTGGGTATGGGGATGGATGGGAAGCATCTTCTAGCTATGCTGTGGCTCACGCTGCTTTTCTTCCTCATCTCCCAGTCTCTACCAACTTGCCAGTCATGGTCTGGATCTACGGCGGTGCCTTCCTTGTAGGAGGGAGTCAGGGAGCCAACTTCCTCAATAACTACCTTTATGATGGCGAGGAGATTGCTGTGCGGGGCAACGTCATTGTGGTAACCATCAACTATCGCCTGGGACCCCTGGGCTTCCTGAGCACTGGAGACGCAAACTTGCCAGGTACCATAGCTGTTCCCTCTTCAGGGGACTGTCACAGGTCCTCATCAGCTTTGCTGTGCCCTTGCTCAATGGAGGGTGCTCTCTGTCATTCAGGGAACTACGGGCTGAAGGATCAGCACATGGCTATTGCCTGGGTGAAGAGGAATATCAAGGCCTTTGGGGGTGACCCAGATAACATCACCATCTTTGGGGAATCAGCTGGTGCCGTCAGTGTCTCCCTGCAGGTGTGTTGTTCTTGTTGGACCCCACCAGAGCCACTTCTCTCTAAATGGGAGAGATGGTCCCCTTGGCGCTCTGCTGCTTTCTCCCATACACACTGCCTGGTTGACATCCTCTTCTGCCCAGGGACCGCAACACTCAGCCTCTTGGCTTTGAGCTGCTCCTTCAGTTTAATCAGTCCCACAGCTGCAGGCAGGTGTCCTCGCTCTTGGGACCTCTGATGAAACAGCATTTACTTGCCATGCCCCCCTACTCTGCTCCTTCTCTCACCATATCACCTTTTAACTTTAACTGCTGAAACTGGTAAACAGCACGAGAGCTGGCAGCTTCCCTGGGCCTGGTGCACAAGATTTGGGGTGATTGGCCAGGTCTGGTGGGCAATGGTCTCTTCAGGAGTTTGCACCTGAAACCCTCTTGTTTCTATTCTGCACCACAGACATTGACTCCAAAGAACAAGGGCCTGTTCAAGAGGGCCATCAGCCAGAGTGGTGTCGGTCTCTGCAGCTGGGCCATCCAGAGGGACCCACTCGCCTGGGCTAAAAAGGTAACGTGAAAGTCTTGCCTGAGGGAATGGAAAAACCAAAAAAGTGATTCCCTAGAGAAAAGCATAACTAGCAAGGGATTCAGCAGGAGCCATGCTGCCCAACAGCTGTGGAAACATGATGCTTTAAAACCAACCACTCCTCTGCCTCTGTGCAGCTGGTAACAAAGCCTGGCTTTGGAAGGTAACGCTAGGAGGTTTCTCTCTCTCTCTCTCCTCCTGCAGATTGGAGAAAAGGTGGGCTGCCCCACAGACAACACCACTATCTTGGCCAACTGCCTGCGCGTTTCTGACCCTAAAGCTGTGACGCTGGCCTACCACCTGGAGCTGATCAACTTGCCCTGTAAGTCCCCTGGCCCTTGCTGTGCTCCATCACCCACCCAGGGCTCACCGTGCCTTTGGTGGGACACTGAGGCCATTGCTAGGAATGCTGAAGCAGTGCCTGTGTCCTTCAGAAAGGGGACAATAATGACAGATGGTGCAGCCACCCTTCCACAGGCAGGTGCACATTGTGCTGAATGAGCACTGTCCATCACGCCGTGGCAGTAGAGGCAAAGGAATTATCCAAGGGCCATGCCTTGGCTCCAAAGCAACTGTCTGGGCTTTCTATTCTGTGAAAGCAGCAAGAGCAATTGCAGAACACAGCTTACAAGCAAAAAAATAATTGACCACAATGCTGCTATTTTCATTTGAGTCACTGGGTGGAGTGTAGCACTCTCACACCAGCTAGGGAAAGCTTCTGCTCTTGCTGCCTGTGAGCATTTCTTTCCCAAGAAGACTCTCCTCTGCTTGCTTTCCTCATGCTCCTAGTAAATAGCCCCAACGTTTAGCCTTGCTCAGGACCCAGAGTGGCCAAGCCACTGCTGTGCAGCTGCACTAACCAAAGCTGGCTGTCCTGGCAATGAGTGAGCACAGCCAGATGGGATGGGGAGGGGAAGTTCTGCTCATCCCTACCTTTGGCTGTGCTTTTTAGGAAGGCACTGGGTGGAGGAGAGGAATTTTTGATGTTACCTGCTGGTACTTGGCTGGCAGATGTCTTGTTCTTCTCCCCCTCCTACAGGCATGAGTTTTACTGAATGTGAACCTGTGGTTACCCTGCTTCTGGGTGACATTCTGCCCATGCTGAAGTCACCGCCCAAGCTCTCATTCACCTTGGCCTATTCTTTCTATAGTTCTTTGATCACAGGATATGCCAGACCACACATCTGTCTTTTCTCAGCTCCTAATGGACTCCAATTTTTTCTTCTGCTGCAGCTCCCCTGGTTCACACACTCGCCCTCACGCCTGTCATCGATGGAGACTTCCTCCCAGACATGCCAGAGAAGCTCTTTGCCAATGCTGCTGACATTGACTACATCGCTGGGGTCAACAACATGGATGGACATATCTTTGCTGGCATTGATTTACCTGCTATCAACCGCCCGCTAGTGAAAATCACTGCGTAAGTAAAGGATGCTCTTAAAACTCCTAACAGGAAGAATCTTCTCTTTTAAGGTAGCTCCTAAACTCTGAGGACTTTGACCTGAGTGGACAGGGAACTCACTTTCAAAAGAGGGTGTCACTCCAAGCCAGGGTGCCTAGGGCATATGTTGCCAGATCCAGAGCCTTCAAGAAAAAGCACTACCTACTGGGGAAGCCTCCCCATATACCTTTAAGGTGCTCCTGAACACAGCACCAGCCACAGGCTTGGCAGCCCTGATGCTCTCTGTCCAGAGCAGGTACATGCTGGGTGCCCGTCCCATCAGACTCCTCCAGGAATGAAAGGAACTGGTGGCCAATTTGGCCCCAAGCTGCTCTGCTGAGAAAGCTGGGAAGCACATGCCCTCCATCTAAGACCTGGAATGAAATCACTGGCTTTTACTCCACCAAACCATTGCTAACTGCAGGGCTGGATGTAAACATCGATGGGGGCTGGGATCCTTTTCTATGAGCCCTGCCCTACTTGGAGCTGCTGGTCTGTAATTAGTTGATACTACTTGTCTTTTCAGGGACGAGGTCTATAATTTGATCAAAGGACTTACTGTGGACAGGGGCCAGACTGGAGCCAATGCAACATACACTCTCTACACGCAACCGTGGGGTGACAAGCCGGACCAGGAGGTTATGAAGAAGACAGTGGTGGACCTGATTACTGACTACATCTTCCTGGTTCCCACACAGTGGGCACTGAATCTGCACCTGCAGAATGCCCGGTGAGCAGCTCAGCCCTGGCAGGAGCCCAAAGCCTGCCTGGGGGCCAAAATGCTGCTTTCACAGCAAGCCCAAGGGGCTGAGGAGCAGGTTAAGAGGGCTGAACTTGAAGGAGGCAGGCTTTTTGTACTGAGTACATGCTTACACATAGCTCGTACAAACACTACCTCTGTAACACTGCAAGGGAGTCATGCTAGGAATTTGGTTTACATTCCCATTAAAACAAGTTTATGCTTCCTAAAACATTCACACTCCATCCTAGCAATGTTTGATGCCACGAGACCTGGCACTGGGATGATATGAGGGTTAGGGTGAGAATCAGAATATCTATCGAAGAATGTTTTTTCCCTCTGAGACCACCTCTTAGATGCATGTGAGCACCTTCCAAGGCTGAATCTTGGGCTCTGCTGGTATTTGGAGCATGGTTATGAATCTGCACCCACTTCTCTGCTCTCCACTCGCAGCTGCTTAGCAAATCTATTTTATCTCCCCAGGAATTCCAAGACATATAGCTACGTGTTCTCCCAGCCGTCCCGAATGCCTGTCTACCCAAGCTGGGTAGGGGCAGACCACGCTGATGACTTGCAGTATGTGTTTGGGAAACCCTTCGCCACCCCCCTGGGCTACCTGCCCAAGCACAGGACTGTCTCAAAAGCCATGATTGCTTACTGGACCAATTTTGCCAGGACAGGGTGAGTGATTCTGGTTCCACATGGATTTGGGGCTTGCTGCAGCACTTCAGCCTGCTGCTTTTGCCTATTAACTTCTCAGGAACAATTCCCAAAAGCTGGGTGTCCTCTGTCTGTTGTGAGCCTGGCTCTATGTCTCCCAATGGTGGAATTTGCTCTAGGTCTTCCTCATCCAAAGAACACCTGGGGACAGCAGAAGCATTTTCTGAACTTGTGAACTCTGCTTAAACTTAACAATGAGGTTTTTTTCTGAATCCTGGTGTTCAGATAGGAATTAAGCCCCCGCATGCAGCCAGGGACAATGCTAGTGGGGACCAAGGGAGGAGACTGCAGGCTGGCAAGTTGCTCCTAGCAGGCAGAATTGCTATTGCTTGGCCCAGTGTCAGGCTCTCTCTTTGCACGCACTTAAAGCCTCACTTGAGCAGACAGGAGCCCTGTCAAATAATTCAAACCTTGCTGCATCCACAAGCTGCTCTGATAAAACCAAAGTTCTATGTCTCCTTTTTCCTCAGTGATCCCAACAAAGGGAATTCAGAGGTGCCTGTTACCTGGCTGCCCTACAGCAACGAGGGGACTTACTACCTGGAAATTAACAACAAGATGAACCAGAACTCCGTGAAGCAGAATCTGAAATCCCGGTATGTGGACTTCTGGAACTCAGTCTATCGGAAGCTGCCGCAGGTTGCCAACATCACCCTGACCGAGGAACTGCTGTGGAATTAAGAAAAAGACACCTTTTAGATATAGGCCCAGCTCATTAAAGGCTCTGTTGTAACTGAGTGATTTTTGGCTTTTCCATTTCTTTGCTGTGGCAGGATTTTCTCCCTAACATTAAGGTCAGGCAGTAAGTGACATCCAGTCCCTGTGCAACGCGTGTTCCCCTGACCCATAACACAGCACTGTCATAGAATCATTTAGGTTGGAAAAGACTTTGAGATCGTCAAGTCCAGCCATTAACCCAGCACTGCCCAGCCCACCACTAAACCACATCCCTCAGCACCACACCTAAGTGTTTTTTAAACACCTCCAGGGATGGGGATTCCACCACCTCCCTGGGCAACCCGTTCCAATGCCTGACCACCCTTTCGGTGAAGAATTTTTTCCTAATATCTCATCTAAACCTCCCCTGGGGCAACTGGAGGCCATTTCCTCTTGTCCTGTTGCTTGTTACCTAGGGGAAGAGACCGACCTCCCCTGCCCATGGCCTCCTGTCAGGTGGCTGTAGAGAGCAACCAGGGCCCCCCTCAGCCCCCTCCTCGCCAGGTTGAACTCCCCACCGTCCCCCATCACCTTGTGCCCCAGCCCCGCCACCCCTCTCTGGTCACCTCCAGCCCCTCAGCGTCCCTCCTGAGGCTGGGGGCCCAAAGCCGAGCGCGGGATTCACGGTGTGGCCTCACCGGTGCTGGGCACGGGGACCACTGCTACCCTGCTCCCGCTGACCACACCATTTTGGCCACCAGTTTTCAGCAGGTCCCGGCAAAGGTGCTGGTGGCCTGGCTGCGGCTGGGCCTGCTCTGCCTTGCTGCCTGTGGGAGCCCTGGCAGGGCAGGCCCTCCACAACCCCCGCTGTTAAGTACCAGCTTTTAGATAATTACAGCTGTAACAAGGAACGCAAACCAACTGTGAGCTGTCGCCATATGTGCACAGAAATCACCTCAGAAACGCACTGAGGGCTGAGTAACCCCACGGGGGACGGCTGCTCTGCGCTGGCATAGGCCGCCTCCACTGCCGCAGCCCCGTGGTAGGAACCATCGTGCGGCGGAACCTTTGTACCGCGGCCGCGGGGGGGGGGGGGGGTGGCGGCGGGGCGGGAGCTGGGCAGGGGAGCCATGGCGGCGGCCAAGCCGTGGGGGGAGCGGGGCTCGGCCGTGCTGGAGCTGCCCCGCACGCCGCGATTGGTTTGCGTGGAGTACCCAGGGCTGGTGCGGGACGTCGGGGCCATGCTGCGGACACTGGGAGGAGAGCAGGGGGTGTCGCGGGTGAGGAGGGCCCCAGTGGCTGTGGCGCGGGGTGGGTAGCCGGGGCCAGGACCCCCCTGGCCGGGCCGTGCAGGCCCAGCGTGTCCCCACGCGTGAGGCTGCTGCCCACGGGAGAGGAAAGGGGAGAGGGGAGACGTGAGGCGGGGGGGAGGCTTGAGGCGGAGGGATGAGGTATGAGGCGAGGCGGGAGTGTCCCCCTGAGGGTGCGGGGGTTCGCGTCCCGCGGGGGGCTGGGCCGCGGCTGAGGGGGAGGGAGGCCCCCCCTCCGGGCCCGGGGCAGGAGGCCTGCGCCGTGCCCGCTAAGGGAGACCTGGCCTGCCCCTGCTGACAGATCTACGCCGACCCTGCCAAAAGGCTGGAGCTCTATTTCCGCCCCAGGGACCCTTACTGCCATCCAGTCTGCGCCAATCGCTTCCCCACCTCCACCATGCTGCTCAAGGTGAAGAGGAGGACCAAGAAGAAGAAGCAGTCGGAGGCCGAAGAACAAATCCAGCCAGAAGTCCAGTTTGAAATGGAAATTCTTGGGATTGTCACCACCGTTTACAAATTTCAAGGTAATACTGGAGTTTGTGCCCACGTGGCTTAAAGATAAGTGTGTCTGATGGGAAGGGGAAGTGTCTCCCTTTAAACCTCTCAGGACTGGAACGAAAAACCAAATGTCCCGTTGTTACAGCCTCCTTGCTGTATAAACCTTGGCATAAAATTAGCAGGCTTTTGCTCCTGAAAGCTGACTGTTGTGAGAAATGCCGTTACATTCACAATGAATTTCATAACATTTTAACTTTTGTTTCTCGCAGGAATGTCTGATTTCCAGTACCTGGCGATGCACTCTGCTCCTGACGGCAAACAAACCTCCATGTATGACAAAGTCCTAATGCTCAAACCAGAGAAGGAAGAATTTTTCAATAGAGAATTACCTCTCTACATCCCGCCACCAATTTTCTCACGTCTGGACACTCCTGTTGACTATTTTTATCGGCCAGATATACAACACCGGTTAGTGCCTTTTCTATTAATGTGGTAAATAGCTGTGTTTGGTTCTATAATGGACAGCTAGTGAAACATTGTGTTGGTTTGATATGTACTTCTAACAGACAAGTCTTCAAGTTAAGATTTCTTTTTTCATCACTCGAAGGTGCCTCCAGTCCATTCTGGCTTCAGAATTATTACAGGATCTCTGCTCTTGAAGCATCAGAGCAGCACTAAATACATCATTCATGTGTTTCACCTGTTTAAGCTGCTGCCTTGTTCTGTTTTATCCCTCTTGATTTGATACAATGGAGGCAGGCACACTTGAGAAACTGCCTGGACAGCAGAAGCTTTAGCAAAAGTCCACCTCAGGACCTGCCAAGTGAGGGGACCTGGTGATCTGATGAAGATGCCTGCCTCCCCCAGCACACTACAGGCGGCATGGGATGCAGTGAGCCTGGCTTTTTGCCTGCTTCCAGTGGGATGGAGCCGAGGGGAGAGTGTGCAGGAGTCAATGCCAAATGTTCCTGTGATCGCGCTCACTGGACCTGTTCCCTTTTGGCCCCTGGTTGGTTTTGCCAGGAGAACAGTCTGTGAAATCTCCCACAAGAAACATCTTTCATTTTCTCACTGTAGTCCTTCATCGGCACTTAAAAAAAAAAATAATTATCTTAACTGCATTTCCATCTTGCCTTGCCCATGTACCCTACTGAGCGGCAGTAATGACAGTGGAGCAAATGCAGAGGCATTTCACAGGGGTTAAGAGTCAACTGCCTGAGGGTTTCCTGCCAGAGTGCAGGGGACCTCTGTCATTGTGCAGATGGATGTAGCTTTGCAGGGGGGGGTTAAATTTCAATTTTCTTTCTTCACTGGTGTCATGAGATTCTTTCCTGGTACCACCACTATGTGATAGGGAGGTGGGCCCAAAGTTAAACTCACCCAGCTGAGTCCCTTCTCTTCCAAAACCTGGAGCACAAACTTTGTTTTTGCATGTTCCCGTGAAGGCCCCAAGTCTGTGTGTGCTGGGGGCAGAAAGCAAACCCGATCCTTTCCCTGTTTCTTAGGGAGGGCTACAACAACCCCCAGGTGTCTGGTGAGAACCTGATTGGCCTCAGCAGGGCCCGTCGCCCGCACAACGCAATCTTTGTGAACTTTGATGATGAAGAAATCCCAACTAAACCACTGGATGCTGCTGTACAGACCTGGAAGAAAATGTGTACCAATCCTGTGGATAGAAAGGTGGAGGAAGAACTGAGAAAGGTACGTGCCTTATTCCTGACCTGAGCATTATTGCAGCATGCTGCGCAGGAAAAAACTGCATGCAGCCATTTTATCTGACTTGCCCAAAAATTTTTGGTGATTGTAGCTGAATGATACAGCAACTGTCAGTAGACACCCCTGACCCTGTTGTGTTCAGTTCCGTTATGCAAGTGAAAATTTGAGTCTCTTTTTGCAGCCAACTCACATTAAGTACCTTTTGGTGCCGCTAGTTCTTACATTAGTGTTCTCATAGCTCATACTAAGAGCCAAAGGCCCCAGTACAGAAGAATGTCCATTTGGAAAGCTGAACTGTCATTGGTAATCCACTTCCCACTCTTTCATGGTTGTTTCTGTATTATTTCAGCTCTTTGAAGTCCGTCCCGTCTGGTCTCGGAATGCAGTAAAAGCCAATATCAGTGTCCACCCGGACAAGCTGAAACTTCTGTTGCCGTATTTGGCCTATTACATGGTAAGTCTGTACATCTGCCCTTGTGCCTGTCTGAGGCTGCTGAGAGGCAGAGCAAGGGTGCATCAGCTGGGTGTTCCTGGTCCCTTACAGTTTCTGAGGTCCTAAGTACCTGAGCTTAATGTTATGTAAAGAAAAAGAGGGAAGGAAAGCCTTGCTTCTGAACAGAAGTTAAAGCCACGGAGGATTCAGTAACTGTTTTCTCCGCTGGTTCTAATCACCTTTGCAGTTCAGTTAGATGTGCGAATTGACTCTCCATCTGGCAACGGTGGCAGAGGTTTTCCAAACATTTTATTGTGTCCTTGCAAGTTAATTTGTAAAAGCACACAAATATTTGTGCTTCAGTGGACTGATTGCCCAAGTTACAGTATATAAATACTGACGCAGCAAGTGAGGAAAGTGGTGGTAAAAGAAATAATCTTAGGGCAACGAGGGGAAATACTAGAATTCTCTAAGAACCTCTGCAGCACTGTACAGTGTATTTGTAACTGTCTCCCCATATGTGTTTATACAGTTAACAGGTCCTTGGAGAAGCTTATGGGTTAGGTTTGGGTATGACCCCAGAAAACACCCTGAAGCAAAGATTTATCAAGTACTGGACTTCCGAATTCGCTGTGGAATGAAATATGGTAAAAGGGCCCAACCCACAGAGATGCTCTCTCTGCTTTCTGGTTAATCCTGGTAGTACTTTTCTTTTTACTTTTCAAACTGTTTCTGCTCTGATGAAGGTGACACCTTTTGAGCTCACTGCTTACTGTAGTTCTTCTGTTTAATACTTTATTTCATAGTATGCAGTATGTCTTCCCTCATTTGGCATATTCCAAACTCAATGGACAGCTGGCTGACTTTCCTCCTCCATTTGTTCAAAGCCCAAGTGGATGTAGCAGATCATCTTCCCCCTTGTTCAGGGTAGGCACTGAGCAGTAGATTATGTGGCTTACCTAGTAGCTTTTCCTCATGGACCTCAACATCTTGTGCAGGACAGTAGGTCTCAGACCTTGGGACATTGGGTTCCCCTGCTGTGATTTTTGCAGAGGGAAAGTGGGGGAAAGGACCTTCTGAGGTCATCTGTCCATGACAGAGCCGGCATCCAGTTGTTAACATCAGGTTGCATCTCCCTCTTTCCAAGTTAAAGGATTTTGTTGATTTTCTCCTCTCCCTACTTTGCTAAAGTCACCATACCCCAAGGATCAGCCTGCCTTACACACACCAGCCCAGCACTTCTGTTACAGAACAAGGGATATTCTGCTCATCTTCAGCTCATTATTGGTTTTTTTTTTTCACGTCTAGGTTATGCCCCTAATGACATGCCCGTGAAAGCAAAGCGCAGCACGTATAACTACAGTCTGCCCATCACTGTCAAGAAGCAAGGTATGCTGTGCCAGTAGAAGGGTTATCTGGCTCTTCTGTTTCTCAGTTTACCCCATCCTAGTCACAGGTGGTGAAGGGTCTTCCTGTGTTCTAGCTGAGCCAAAACTGCAGCTTTATTTCTGGGTATAATACGGTGCTGTTGTTAAGCCAGTAGAAGTGTCTCCTGGTGAGAAGTGTTGCGAGGGTCTGGGGTGCACACCTGGCTGAGCTACAGTATCTGTTAGCAGACAGAAGGGAGTTGTGCAAGCAATGCTGCAGGAATTCAGCATGCACTTCTGTTCAGTGATGGTGCAGAGCAAGGGGAGAGTCATTCTCTTTTCTTTGTCAAGGAGGAGTAGAAAAGGTTAAAATTATGAACAAATGTGTGGAAAAAGCCACCAAACTCACCACCTTTCGCACAATTGAAGAATAAGCAACACATGCTCATTTGTTGGGTTGGTCTGGTTTCTGCTGACTAGCAAAGTTGAATCAATGTAGAGAAGTGACAGTACAATGCCACAGAGTGAAAGATGTCTCTGATTAGGACTTTTTTTTTTTGTCTTTCAGTGAGTCATACAGTCAGTGTACATGATCTGAAACAGGGGCTTGGTACCTCCGGTGCATCCAGTACAAAAAAACCTGCATCCAGCAGGTATAAACTAAAGGTAAGCATTACTCTTATCAGAAGCTTAGAATAGCTTAGTGAAAAA
Organism: Falco peregrinus; assembly: GCF_023634155.1. NCBI lineage: Eukaryota > Metazoa > Chordata > Aves > Falconiformes > Falconidae > Falco > Falco peregrinus. Next base: position 49,364,555 of record NC_073721.1, on the reverse strand, counting down.
GGGGTGTTTCCTGCTTTGTCAGTCATTAAGGAGACAGCTGTGAGTGAGTTGATGTCCTTGGGTTTACCCGAGAAGCTGCTAGTTGTACACATCACTACAGAACTTCACCTGCTGTGTGCATGTTTCTTACATGCTGCAAGATGGGATTGGTACTCAGCCCTAGTCTTAGATGTGATGAGCATTTTGTTTCAATTGATAAAATTGCAACTTCATGGGCAGTGAAGTGCAATAAATGACCATGTGTTTATCAGCTCATCCTGCAAAATCCAGCAGGGCAAAATAAATATTTTGCTAGGATGAAACATATGATCCACTGTTGTGCAGTAGCGGGCTGCAGAGAGAGCTGCAGTTTGAAGAGATGAGGTGTGTTCTCTGCCCAGCTGTGCTGTTGTGACTATAAGTGCAGTGAAATTTAGGTGCATTCCTTCCATCAGCTTTATCTTTTGCCATATGCAGACCTATGTCTTGGAACTGGTTTGTGTTGGAAGTGCCTGGTTTTTGAATCGGCTCATCAGAAGTACTTCGCAGTTATGCCAGAGTTGTCCTGTTTCACTGTAAAATGCACATTAATGTTTTCCTTCTTTCTTCCTCTTAGGAATCCATCTACATTTTCCGAGAAGGAGCCTTACCGCCTTATCGGCAGATGTTCTACCAGCTCTGTGACTTGAATGTGGAAAGGTATTGCACACTGGCAGCTGAGTCTTCTGTTAGAGCTAGATTTCAAAGCCTGTTGTTATATCCAGTCCATTCCCCTCTCTCATTGACCAGAAACTTAGGAAGCGTTTAGCTTCTGGATAAAAATGGAACAGGCTTCACATGTGAATTTCCTTTCCCATATGACAGTTACCTGAATAACCAAGTATGCTATTCCAACTCAATGAAGTAAAAGAGAAGTAAGCCATAGCCTGTCTCCTTTGAAGCCTACATCTGAATGTAGAAGGCTAACGTTTCCTTCCCTTTTGCTGCTTTTTAGCCTACAGAAAATCATCCATCGGAATGATGGCACAGAGTCAGAATGCACAGAGCGGGACGGGTGGTGCCTTCCAAAGACTAGTGATGATCTGCGAGATACCATGTCTCTGATGATAAAGCAGATAATCAGATCCACAAGACCTGGTAAGGACGCTTCTGAACGTCACAATGTGTTACTGCCTTGCAGATGGTGTTGAGATGTGGGCTGAATAAGGATGTTGTGGTCAGCACTGGGCAGCAGTGTTCCTGTATTTGCCGCCTCCTTTGTGCTACACCTGGTGTTCTGGTGTTCTTTGTGTTCTCGCTCATAACAGTGTGAGCTGAAGCTGTTCTGCAGTGTGAACATGGGTTGGAATTAGGAGTGGCTGGGACTAAAGTTTTCCGGTTCATCTTCCCACTGCCATGGCCTTCAGGTTTTAAATACCTTTGCACAGCGGTAATCAGGTTCTTATTCTTACTGATGTATCTGTTGGTGGCATTTTACTTGATTAATGTTATTAATTGAACAAGAAGTGAGAAAGTTATTTTTGCACGATGCTGGGCCAAAGCAGTATCCCAGTGAGTTAGGTCAGAATCAGCCAGGAGAGAAGGCATAGCACTGCAGATCTGCTGCTGTTCTGCTGGAGTTCCCAGAGTATGAAAACAGATTGCTTTGGGCTTGATCAAATTCTATTAAGATACGCAACATTAGCTGTGCCCCTCCAGCTTCTGCCTTCCTCTTGCATGTTTTATGAACTCTACTGTAAATGCCCCTAGGTTTCACTGAGCAAGGCATCACAGTGTCTTTCTTCCTTCCTTCCCAATTAAGCTCTTTTCTCAAATACAAGCAGCAGTGAAGACGGCAAAGAGCAGCTGGCATATGAGTCTGCAGAGGATGAGGATGATGAAGAGGAGGAGGAAGAGGACTTCAAGCCTTCTGATGGGAGTGAAAATGAAATGGAGACAGAGATTCTGGACTATGTGTGAACTCCGTGAGCCGTCTGGCTGCTGTTGGGCAGAATCGTCTCTGCTCTCGTTCCATGACAGCTGTGGGTTCAGCGACCATGCCCAGGATGTGGGAAAGCAGAACTTGTACTAAGACGACCACGGTCTCTCTACACTGACGGCAGTGCCTGCTGATGGCCGTCACTGTGGGTGTTTGCGAGGCATTGCCCACATTTTCACACTTGCTGGCCAACAAGCCCTGCAGCAAACTCGCAAGAGCAAGCCCAGAATCCAGACCAGCAGGTAGCACGCCAGAATGGAGGAGGAGCTGCATTCCCAGATCTCTCCATGGGTGAGAAGTGCACTTGCAGGTTCAAATGAGTAGGGTTCATTTGAAAATGGGGCACCGGTCCCTCAAACACAAACCGAAGCTCAACCCAGCAGAGTTAAGGTAAGGCGCAAGCGCTGCCTCCCCTGCAGTCAGGTCCACTCCTCTTTCTCCAGGAACATGCTGGCATTTGGGGGAAGGAGAACAGGACAATCCCTGCCTTGGGACAGAGACGTTTGAGCATCAGTATTTTATTGCAAAGACTAATTACATTGCTGTGTACAAGTCACACCAGGCAGTGTGCTCCTTCATTGAAGTGGTACAAAATACATATGGTACAGCCAGTCCCTCCAGTGACGCTGGGCTGCTGGGGTACATGGGCAGGAGGGGACCAGCCTGGCCTCAGGGTGGGCAGGAGCTGGCAGGCACAGAGCAGAGGGAAGACCCTGGGGTGCCAGTGCCCAAGGCCGGGCAGGGGGGGAGGCAGGAGGCTGCCCCTGCGTCAGAGAGCCAGGGGCTCCCATCATGTGCAGCGATGGGCGATGCCACCTGAGGGGACACGGGGCTGGGAGAGCTCAGTGCCAGCCACGCTCACACCTAAGCAGCCTCTTCCCTACCTGGTGCCAGGGGCCTGCAGCCCAGCTCCTGCCAGAAGCCCAGGCCCCTCTCCTGGAGCCGGGGAAGGTGTTGTACCCATCCAGCAGCACGGACAGACGGGAAACAAACATGTGCTGGAAGGAAGCACTTAAAAAAAAAACACAAAAAGAGATGGAGCCAGGAGCCAGAAAAGGTCCCCCTTCAGTTAGTGTTTCCTGCAATGATTAAAACAAGTGTCTGGCCCCTGCTTGAGCGACTAGTGGTAAAGAAACAAGAGGGGGTGGCTGATGGGGTCTGCACCTCATGAGCATGGCTGAGTGACGCTGCTTCTGCCACCATTCCTCCCAGCAGCCTTAAATACCAGGGTGGGGAGAGGAGAGGGACTGGGCTGCAGGGCGAGGGGAGGGTGGATTAGTAAAATGTACAAGTTCATCTCTTCTATTTACAACCAATAAATATTGAAAAGAAAAATCAGTAAACTTTTGTTTTATACAAAAAAAGTCTCATTGCTGCTTCTCCCAGGGTCACTGTTTGAAAAAGTCTGGTTAAAGCCCGAGGTGAGTGGCACTTTCTGTGGGTCAGGCAGTGGCAGCTGGGGCAGCTGGGGCACCCTGAGCTCTCCGGCTCCTCGCCTGCCTGCGCAGACCCAAGGTCTCTATTTACACAAGTTCAGACAGAAATTTGCTCTCCTCCTCATTCGGCTGGCAGCGCTGGGGGCACGGCCCAAAGCTTCCCCCGACGGTAGAGGAGACACTGGCGTTTGATCTTTGGTGCAAGTTTGAACGTGGGCCGTCGAAGTCCAGCTGGAGGATGCGGTGGATCGGGGAGAGGAGTGAGACCATGCGGGCTTCCAGTTAAGAGCACACAGCGCCTACTCCACCATGGCAGGGGCACAGCCCTCCTCCACAGGGCTCCGAGCATCGGTGCGAGGCTCCATCCCTTCCAGCTTGCTTCCCAGCCTGGGGCATCCATGGCTTCTCCCACGAGAAGGACAGGCAGAGATGTGTGGTGATGCCAGTTATCCCAGGGAGGAAGGATGTGGAGGTAAAAACGCCAGGGAAGCCAGGAAGGAGAGCACCCCACCCTGTGGGAGGGTAATGGCTCGTGTTCTGCTCCTTGCAAATGGCCCCTCTGCGAGTCACCGCTCCCCGGCTTGCTTGGACACAAGGCACCTACGGCAGAGGCGGGCTCCAGCTCTGGGCTGGCCGACGGCTGGACTAGTGTCACACCGTGGAAGGTTTTAAAAAAGAAAAAAAAAAAAAAGGAGAAAAAAAAAAAGAGAGAGAGAGCTATTCCCTCCCCCTCCCCCCCACTGCCTTCCTGTGTAGAAAAAAGACCTGATCGAAACGGGGGCTTGTGCATGGAGTGGCGGAGGCTGACAGCGGCTGCCAAAGCACCCTGGCTCTCAGCGTGGGAGGGAGATGCACGGCTGTCCCCCCGGGAGGGTCACTCCTTGCTGTGCTGGGCAGCAGGAGCACCGGCCGCAGCCCAGCCCAGAGCAGCCTGCCCCCAAGGCCCCGATGGTGATGGTGGCAGTGGGGCTGAGGCTAGAAGATGCCTTTGGCGATCTTCAGGCCTTTCTGCTTCATCCTGGGCAGGGTGGAGCTGGAGCCGTGCTTGATCTTCACCCCCTTGGAGAAGCCCCGCTTCTTGAGCACGAAGTCGTAGTTGGCGGCAGAGTTCATGGCGTAGAAGACATTGGCATTGTCGGGGATCTTCAGCTCTGGAAATGACCGAGGATGGAGGTCAGTTGGGCACCCTTTCCCTGAAAGGGGCCCAGAGTAGAGCTGAGGGTTGTCCCCGGGTGCTGGGACCCGTTGTGCTGTCACCTCCCAGCCCAGCTCCAACCCAGTGCTGCCCAGGCTGCAGGGCTGCATGGCCAGCTGGGGACGCAGCCCCCAGGAAAGCCCCCCCAGCACACACCTCTCTCCTCCGAGATGATCTGAACAAGCTCATAGTCTTCAGGCCGGTCCCCGTCCAAGTTGTGCTTGGCCATGGCCTTGCGAATAACGACGGGGGTCTTATCCTGACTTGTCACCTGTGAGCACAGAGTGTTATTAACCCGGGGGGTGCAGAACACTGCAAAGCTCCCAGTACTGTCACCTCCCACGCCCACACCCAAATGGGGCGAGCCGCTCCTCCCTGGCGTCACCGCGGGTGCCTGCGCTCACCAGGATGCTCTTGTACATGTTGCCGTTGTCCACGGCCAGGCTGACGCGGATGATGCAACAGTCATCGACCTGCTGGTTGTAGAGGGGCAGCGAGAGGGAGGAGTAGCTGGAGATGCCAGAGACTGAGCGCTTGTGGGTGCGGGAGGCCGTCACCGGCGTGGAGGAGACGGAAGAGGACGAGGCACTGCTGGAGCCTGAGCCAATGCCCGATGTGTCCAGGGATGAGAGGGAGGTGGATTCCCAGAACTGGAGGGCAGGAAGGAGAGGGGATGCGGAGGACACAGTGGGTTTAACTTCTCCATCGGCCACAGACGGGGCGTACCAGCGCTGGGGGAGGGAGGCCAGAGGGATCTCACTGACCTGTGACAACGGGGGACCGACACGACTACAGCCACTGGAGGCACGAGAGCCTTGCCATGCTGCCAGAGCATCGCAGGGCAGGGGCCTCCCTAGCCCCAGCAGGTCAGAAACAGCCCCTGGGGCTCCCCCCACGCTCCCCCCAGTGCCAGGGCAGTCCCCGGGCAATGGCTGCACCTGCCTCTGGTGGCCCGGACCCCGCGAGCTGCCCCATACCTTCTTCTCCTGGCAGTCGGGGGACTCAGGGATGAAGCTGATGTTGATCTCCTCCACGTCAGAGCTGCTGGAGCCGGCAGAGGTGACGCTTACCGAGTCGGTGGCATCCCCGCTGCACAGGTACTGCCCGCACTTGAGCTGGTCGAAGGATTTTGAGTGGGAGCTGCCACTGGCACAGGGCTCGGTGCTTGGCGGCTGCCGGCTGCCAGGAGAGACGTGGGGCAGGTGAGAAGGGAGCAGAGCGAAGGTGCATTTGGCTGGGCAGGACAGTGGCCACCCCAGCCTGGTCCCCTGCAATGCTCAGCCAGAGATACCCCTGCATCCCACCGGGGATGAGCAGACTCACTCGCTCCATCGCTTGATGATCCCCGTGTTTTTCTTTGCCTTCAACGTGTTGCTGGCTGACTCCGACAGCGGCTCGATCTCGCACGACAGCCCGTAGCTGGGAGGGGAGAGGTGAGGGTTGGAGCTCTGTGTGCTGCCCCGGCTGCAGCGAGCCAAGGGATGTGGAGCGGGGAGCAGCACTGGGCAGCTGTGGCTCAGCAGCTGGAGGAGATGGGCGGTGGGACCTCCCAACACGCCGGTGGCAGCACGGCCCCGGCCCCTGCTCACCTCTCGGCCTCGCTGAGCCGCTCCAGGCTGTGGAACCAGTCCACGAACTGGTCCTCCTGCGTGAAGCTGTAGTTGTTGCAGGCCGACTGAAGCAGCTTGATCTGGGCGATGACTTCGAACTCCTGCAGCAAATGGAGGCCATAAGATCAGATGTGTTTGCCAGCCCCAGCCTCCTCCACAAACAGCCCAGCCCCATGCACAGAGGCAGATAGAAAGGACCAGAATCCCCCTTCCCAACAATGAAGAACATGACGGCAAAACAGGAGAGGGAACAACCCCAAAGGGACCGGCACAGCCTGGGCTTGCACCAAGTCAGCCTCCTCCTTCCACCCCGCTGCACTGCTGCCAGGGCAAAGCTCTCACCTTCCTTCTCTTCTCAAAGTTGATCAGCCCACCCTGGAAGAGAAGGAGCCGAATGTCAGTGTGGAGCAGGCAGAAAAATACTGCTCCCATGCCCATGTCCCTGCTGAGGGACATTTCCATGGGCTAACAGAGGTGGATGCGCAGCGTTGGACACAAGATGCGCAGGGTGCAGTGTCGGACACAAGATGCGCAGTGTCGGACACAAGATGTGCAGGGTGCAGTGTCGGACACAGGACACACGGGGGACCAGCCCTCCTTTTATCAGCCCAGGCTCTGGGGCAGCTGTGCAGAGCAAGGGGAGGATAGAGATAGAGGTACATACGTCCAGGAAATCCTTCATGGCAGTGTCGAGCATCACCAGGTCTGTGAGGAAGGTGCCAAGGTAGGGAATGGTGCCCTGCATCACGCCCTATGGGGACAGAAGGGACAGCGGGGTCAGCAGTGACCTGGGACCAGCCGGGGCAGCTGGCACAGGGGGCAGCCGTGCCAGACTCACCATCTCTCGCTGCTGCTGCTGCCGCTTCTGAGCCCTCTTTGGGTTGATCTCCAAGGTGGCAAATTTGGATGTGCCCTCCTGGATGGTGAGAAGAGGGAGGGATCAGCACGGGTGGGAAACTGCACTCATAGGTGAACTAGAATTCACACCTGCTTTCATTGGTACAGCTTTCCTTGCAGAGGGAAAGCGGGACGAGGGGAAGAGGAGGAAATCAAAACTGAGCTTTTTCAGGGCTCACAGGGAGGAGAGGGTTAGTGAATAGCAACTGCTGCTCTGTTTCCAGCTCCTCCTCAATGGGATGTTTTGTTCCCTTTCGCATTTTGTGCCCTCTCTGCCCCCAAACTGCAGAGGCTCCATGGGGAAGGAGGACATTTTTGCTGCAGCCTTTCACAAACCCTACAGCCCCACCTGAAATTAAGAGGACTTTGCACCTCGCTGTTAAAATGCAGCTGACTCTGGAGAGAAGCTGTCACCCAGTGCACTGGATCCTATCCCAATGCTTATCTCTTGCTGAATTCCTTTGTGAGCTTCAGGCAATGATGACTTTTGGGCAGGGAAGCAGAAAGCCCAGCCCGTTTGGAAACCCCTGCCTGCACCTCAGACTCAGCACACCCTGCCCTGCACCCCTGCCTGTGACCACAGCAGCGCTCCCAAGGCTTTAGCCCGGTGGCTGGAACACCATGGAAATTTCTGCCGGCATCAGCCTGAGCTCCCTGCCCGAGACAGGGCAACGCAGGTGTCGCTTCCCCATACCTTAATGAGAAGCTCCCGGCTCAGCGAGTGGTTATTCTCATCGGAGAAGATCTCTGAGAGCTCGTGGAAAGTGCGGAAGCTTTCCCTGCTCAGGGGGAAACAAGAGAAAAGTCAGCACCGCTGCCACGGTGTGGTCTCCTCCTTGGGCTCTCTTCTGCTCCTGCAGCTGACCCCAGCTACACTCACAGCTCTAGCAGAGCCTCGTGTTTGGATGCTCCGCATGGAAGGGAGGTGCAGGTGACGATACTTTTATTTCCTCACCCTCCTCAGGTCCCTGACACCTTACACTGGTCCCTGGGTTTTGGGCACGCTCCAGGAGGCAATGCTGGAGCTGAGATGACCCCATCTGCAAGCTCAAGGGCCGCAGCAGCCGAAGCATGGCCTCCCCTTTGAAACCTCCCAGCAGCTGCAGGAGCTGCTTACCGCAGGACCTCATCCCAGGTCTTCTTCAGACGGTGAACGGCATTGCACTGCAGAGCCGACAGGATGGCTCGGAGGGAGGAGAAGTTCTTCAGGATGCGGCACTCCTGGGGGCAGACAAGGAGATGACACGTTAAAGAAAGCTCAGGGATCCGCTGGGATTCACGCAGCGCAAAACCTCAGCCCTTGGGCTGAGGAGGGAGGCGAGCAGGATGGTGAGCTGTCCTACCCGAGCCACTTCGATCCACCGCTCCACCACTTTAGCCCTCTGCTGCGGCTTCAGGGACCGGTCCCCGAGACATGTGGCGATGACACAGTTGGCCACGCTATTGAACTGCGAGACTGTGGCGCGGATGGTGGGCGCCAGGTGCTCTTTACCCTTCTTGTCTCGCTGGGACCAGATGCAGCCCAGGCAGTGGTATGGCACCACTTTCTTAAAGAGCTCCTGAAAGATAAAGGGATGGAGATGGGTCTCCTTGGGTTCCCTGAGAAGGGGACAGGCCAGGAGGAAACGATAGATGGGAAGAGACAGGCCTGTGCCCAGAGCAGCAGGCAGGCAGAGTACCATCCACCCAGCTGTCAGACGAATACTCACAGCGTCCATCAGCGTGAACTGTTCTGCCACCATCTCTGGGGAGAAGGAGAGGAAATCCGGCTTCCCGTCCCCAACCCCATTCTCCTCCACCAGCTGGAAGGTGCAGCCGCCGTGGTCCACAGCTGTGAGGGACGGCACGAAGCTGAGCATCGCTGCCATGAGCCAGGGCCCACGCCGCCCCACGCCAGCCCCCTGCAGACACCCACATCCCACCTCCTGGGCTCTTAATTCCCATCTGGCTTCACGCCTTGAGAAGCAAGGCTCAGATAAAAGGATAGTCATTTTAAACCTGGACACAAGCGTCTGCAGAGGATTAAAGGCAGATTAACCAATCCACTTAGAAATCCCACTTCTGGTGCAGTCAGATTAGCTTCCCAGTGTACCTCCATGGAAATGCAGGCAGGGTGGACGGTAGCTCAGCCACGTGGCAAGACCCAAGGTTTGGGAGACCCTCGATGCCAACCAGTAGCATTCCGTTCACCTGCAGCCCCAAACAACCCCCCACAAGCGGGGAAAGGACCCCACCTTCTGCCTCGGACTCGCTCTGCTCCTGCTGCTGGAACTGGGCCAGCAGGATGCGGGCTCGGCGCTCCAGGTCCGAGCCGGGGATGTTGTGGCGCACGTAGGAGATGAGCTGCTTGAGGCAGGCAAAGTCTGGGGGCTTGCGGAAGTCCTCTGAGTACTGGTCCAGCCAGGCGCCCAGGATGGAGGAGATGGTGCTGCAGGGAGCGGGGAAACACAAGCAAGCCCAGCATGAGAAGTGGGAGCCAGGAGAAGCCTGTGTGCACCCCCGCCGAGCCCCAGGCACCAGGAGCACCCCTGGGACAACACATGCCTTTGTAGGAGAAACAAAGAGCTATCACCAGAGCCACCCATCTTGTTCATGCACAGCACAGCCAGACTTACTTCTTCAGCTCCATCCTCTCATCCACAGCATGCCTGGCATGGTCCCCATTCGCCTGCACATGGAGTTTGCCATACCTGGTGGGGCACAGCGAGGAGGCAGTGAGCATCCTAGACTCAGCTGCCTCGCAATACTGCCTCTTCTCCCTCCACATCACCTCCAGGTCTGCCAGGGGGTCAGAATGAATCTCCCACACTGTCCTGCTCCCCCGACTCTGCTACAGCCCCCGTGTTACAGGAAGAGGGAAGCAGCCAGCACTGGCCACCTTGTGGCAGGGTTCCAGCTGGAAGGGCTCCAGCTCTCTGGGAAGTTGTGTCCGCCCTGCCCTGCCCAAAACTTTTACACTGATGGAGTTGGGAGAAGCTCATCAGCCCTCCAAAGCATGGCAGCAGAAGATGCTGGGGCACCCCTGGCTGAGGAGGGTCAGGCACTGGTCACCCCCAGGTGTGTTTTGGGGCTCAGGGCAGCCTCACCTGTTAAGCAGCAGGTCCAGCACTTGCTTGGTGGTGGCAAAGGCCCGGTAAGTGCACAGGAAGATGGTGACATAGGTGGAGTCATTGCCTTTGAAGGCTGAGACCAGGTACTCCACCAGCTTCTCCAAGGTCCCAGCTTTTATTGTCCGCACCTTACATGTCTCGTAGAGGTTTAAAGCCGACTCATTCTCAAACTGCCAGGACAGGAACAGAAGTCAGTAGGTTGGGTGAAGACAGACAAGTTCAAGTGCGATGTGGTCCAACCAGCCTCACAAGCCACCGTTTGGGTCTAGGCTGGGACCCCCTACAGTGCCTGGGGCTCTTGTGATGGGCCTGGGGAAAGGGAAGCTGGGTCTCCTTGGACACCAAATACCAGCAACTCAGCTGAGAAGACTTGAGCATTTGGGAAATCTTAGGAAAGGCTCAAGGTTGCCAAAATCTAGGTGCAAATCAGAGTTGCAAAATGGAGCTTCAGATTGTTTCCCCCATGTCCCTTCCCACGGGGCAGAGGCCAGCAGATGCTTCCACATCCCTGCTCCCAACAAAACATAAGATTCCCAGATAAGGCTTGGAAGGACCTCCCAGGACAGGAGTGTATGGGGCAGCAAGAAGAGGGCAAGCCAGGGGCTGGTATTGATCCTGCCAAGCCCTGACATCTAGCCACCATGTCTCCGGCAGGGAAAGATCTGAACACACCCTGTTGGCAGGAGGCTGGCAGAGCCCCCAGCTTACCCCCAGCCACCGCTGCCCTTTGTTGGCCGTGTGATGGAGCTGCACTTTCCGGAGCGATATGCTGTAGATCACACCATCCTCCAGCTCTTCTCCGATCTCCTGTGTGGAGCTCTGCATGGGAAGACGAGATACACCATGAGATAAGGAGAGTGAAGCGTGGCAGAGATGCTCTTGTGGGCTCATATGAGGCATCCCAGCAAGCCAAAGGCAACAGCCGGCAGGCAGCGAGTCTCCCTCGCCTGCTCAGAAATGGAAACCAGGCGACACCAGTCCTGGCCAGCTTAACTCCGGGTCCACCTGAGCCCGCACACTGGCAGAGCCAGGGCTTTAGGATGCCGCTCTGTCTGCTCCACGTCCCCTGGCTCCACGGCTCAGCCCTGCTGCTAACGCAGGCTGTGCCAGCACCGAGTGCTGGGGAGGACCCCTCACCGGGCAGCAAGGGGGGCGGGGGGCAGCACACCCCCCTACCCATCCCTGGCTGCTTCCCCCTCCCTGAGCCTTTGCCTTTCCCGTAAGGTGCCATCGCTGCCTGGTCTGACCGTAATCTCCATAATCTGCCCCTGCTGGACCCCAGCACCTCGGCGCACCTTCCGCAATAAATAATAACTGTCAAACCAAACCGCCCGCGAGCTTCAGCAGCGCCAGCCACACAGGCAAGGCAGGAATCCATGGGGAGAGCTGGAAGCTGAGGGGAAACCCCAGCGAGCAGCACCGAAGTGGGCTCGGGCACAGCCGGGACAGGTCCCTGCACCCCTGGGGCCAGGCACCTCCAGGCCACAGCCCAGCCCAGCCACACGGCTCACAGTTCTGCTCCAGGGGATGCAGACCACCCAAAACCTGGTGAGGAAAGACAAGATGCCTCTCAGGGCAGATCTCTAGACACACGCCTCCCCCAGCCCCACATGCCAGCACGGGGCTCAGCGGTGGCCCCAGCCCCACAAGGACAATTTGGTTCCCTCCTCCTCCTCTCTCACCACGCTCTGCTGAGTCAGTGCCTCTCTTAAGAAGATTTATCCAGATCCTTTTAAACACTGCGGGGATCTCCCCCGCCCTCATCCCCCATGCCAAATGGCGGGGCAGGGTGTAAGACGGAGCAAATCCCACTGCTCAGCAGATGGGCAAAACACCCCCACGCAATGAGCTGGCCACGCGCTGGGGTGCAGGGGCTCGGGGACAAGTCCCCACTGCATATCATGCTGCCAGTCAGGGGCCAGAGCCAGCCCACGGCTTCCCCTGCAGCCTGCCTCCTGGGAGCACAAACCCCCTGAGCAATGGTGACAACACAGGGCTTGCCAGGGAACAAGCTGCCATGGGGCAACCCAGGATGGAGCCCCAGGAGTGACACTGCTCCCTGCAAAAAAATCCCCTTCCCAAGCCGCTCCCCATGAACGTGGGAACAGCCCTGGCCTCGGACGATGCTGCACATCCAGAGGCACCAAGCAGAAAGTGCCGAACACGATGCTGAGCTGACGTGTGGAACGTGCACCTAACGTGCTCTCTAACCACCATCCCTCACTATTGCCGTCACAGCAGCAGCCACCGTGCTGTTATCGCACCCTGCTCAAGTCAAGTGCTTGTTAGCAAGGAATCAAGGCAGGGAACCGCAGCCAGCTCAAAGAGTAAGGGGAAAACTTGAAAAAGCCTCTCATTCATGGTTGTAATGAATGAGGACAGAGAATCCCCCTGGGCAGGGTTACTCGACTTCTTCCTCACTTTCCGCTGAACTTGCTCTTCTCAGTTCATGCCAGACTGCGGCGAGGTTTGGTTTGCTGAAGCTCGAGGGGTTGTAAGGCTCCCAACTTCGGCTCTGCTAGGAACACCACAAGTCCTTCCCGAGTTTCACCGGCTTCCAGACCAACCCTGACAGCACCCGCAGGAGGCAGTGAACAGACCAGACATCCTTCCAGACACCTGCGTCAGTCCCTCTCTTGTTCTGTGTTCTGCGATAACGGCATAACTTTATGTTCAAACAGGTCTGAATTTGAAGAACAGAAGAGGCACCCACCAGCACAGCGTGCCCTGTGCCTTCCCAGACAGCACGACATGGCAGTGCGTCTCCCTCCTGCCTCAATAAATCTCCTGGGCTGGCGATGCTGGCTGCTGGGGGCAGCGCAGATCTGAGCCCAGCTTCCCTCTGCTCTGCTGCCCCAGGCCCAGGCAGGCAGCCCCCCACCCCTGACAGCTGGCACCACAGCCTGAACGCTGACAGGGGCACAAACCAGCCCCTGAGCCCACCTCGACTCCCTGCTCCTCTGCAGCCCCCCGTCACGTCTGCGCTGGGAGCAGCCACCCGTGACGCTGGCCCTGGTGCGGAGAAGACGAAGCCATTTAAACGTGTCAGCGAGGGGAAGGTGAGCCTGGTACATAGCTAAAGGCACCGGCAGCTGAGGGAGAGCTGGGCTTCTTCCCCATCACCTCTCCCTCTCTCCATCAACAGCTCATAGAAATGAGGTGCTCCTCAGCCAGGTGAGCCACCTCCAATCCCTTTAGCCTGAGCTGGGAATCGGGGGGGACCAGCATGACCTCAGGAGAGAGCTGCTAGCACTGCTGAAGCCTTGCTCCCGATCAGCCACCTACAGTGATGGTACCTAACCTGAGCCCAACTCAGCCAAGTTGTCTTTCTTCCACCTATACATGCTGTTTCCAACAAAAAGAAAGCAAAGCCATGGAAACTCTTCCCAGTTTTTTCACAGAGACCATCAGACTCTGGTGCCCACAGCTACACACCATCCTCCAGAAGCGACAGCAGTAGATGCTTCTCGAGCACACAAGCCCACTGCCGAAGGGGCAGTGATGGAGAACAGGGATCAGCACCAGCAGTGCTATACATCAGCTCTCCCGGGCTCTCTCCCAGTCTTGACCACCCAACCGGTCCACCAGCCCTACCCTGCCCATCTTCCCGTCACGCTGACTTTGGCCCACAGGAGGAGACCTCTGTACAGCCTCACTCAGCAAATGGATTTGGCTGGGCAGTTGTAGACCCTAAACAAAAAATCAGATGCTCGCTGAGATGCAATTAAATTAATAAAGAAATCAAATCATGTAAGAGGACAAAATGTCCCAGGATCAATCTGTGAATCATTGGCAGCTGCTGTGCAACTACAGTGGAAAGTATTGCCGTAACTGTGCAGGGGTTTCCACTCCATATTTCGTGTCATGTGCAGAGGATACACCCAATTTTGATGTGTGTAGAAGCAAATTTCATTTCCTTCCCATATTCAAGACTGTCAGATTCATTCAGTTTTTGTCTTGCTGACTTGTGCGATATCCCCAAAGTTCCCCCTTTGCAAACCACACACAAAATACGCAGCTTCCCAGCGGTCTTCAGCCAGGCTCATGCCAAGAACCAGGCGAGCTGTTACACTGGTACATTTTAAAATTTGGCTATTTATATTCTATGTGAGCTTCCTCTTTCCTACGGCTGCTTCTCCAAGATGCTGATTGTGCATTCTGCACATGCTGGTTAAAAACCAACGAAGCAAAAAGCAGCAGCAGGATGGAGCCAGTGAAGTCCCACTCCGACACCTGCACCAAAGGCACGTTTGTCCCTTTGCAGATGAGGGGACATTGGGTGGGAGCAGGGTCAGGAGACACAAAACCTTGACCTGTGGCTTGTGCGTGTGCCAGCCACCAAGAATACCGCAGTCCCAAACCTGGACTCACACCAGGATTTCCAGCACATCAACCAAAGATGAGCATCTTCAAAATGGTCTGTGAAGAGCTCTGACAAGTGCTGGTAAATATTACTGCAAAGCTACTGCTCCCCCCTGCCTGCCCTACACCTCCGCTGGAGTTTTCTGCCCCTCGCAGCAGAAGGGAACGTGAGTCTGGCCCCAGCCAGCACCGCCGCAGCCCAGCACCCACAGACAAACCCTCCTCCACCAGCGGTTCAGCCTGAGTAACTCAGCACCGCACCACGGCAGAGCCACTGGTGAGCAGTCCCCGCCTCGCACTGCATCGCGTTGGTAGAAGAGATGCATCCAACGGGCCCAGGCAGCGCTTTAAACAGCTGCAACAGATTCAGAAAAGCCCATCTGTGAAAGCACTAACTGTGAGCATGTTGATGGTTACAGCACTGGCACCTTCCATCACTCTTAGAGAAGGGACTCAGTACCCCAGAAAGTGAGATCCAATGCATTTCACGATGTGTACCAAAAGAGGGAAGACACAGAAAATTAACATTTGACCACGATCTCTCCAGCTCAGCGTGCAGATCCTGCTCCTCTCCATACAGCTGGAAAAAGGCCTCCCGATGGAGGGGCACCTTGTTTTCCTTGAAAAACCATATGTTTAACTTCGGGGTATCAGACGCGCAGCTCTGCAGAGCAGAGGCTTTGCGAAAGCAGCCGTAAGTGAACTCTGCAGGAGTTCATCCCCTGCAATATGAAACTGGAGGTCTGCACCAGATGGCTTGCCTGGTTTTAGAGACTGCCTCTTCCAAGTGCAGATAGCCCGGGGCTGCCTGAGCAACAAGCTCCCACTGATAGTTCAAAGCGTCTGTGACTACACCAGGGAGGAATTCCTGCTCCGTGCAATAAACTCAGCTCCTCTCTGGTGAATGTTCTAGTACACGGCGTGGCGTCGAACCCCACGTCTTCACACGGAGGTTTAATAAGGAGCTCTGAGACGTAGCCAAGGTTTGCGAGCCTGGAGGAAGGGCTGTGCTGCGAGGGACCCTTGCAGGAGCCAGGCAGAGAGCAGCCGGGAATCTGCCCTCATCTCTGCTCTCCAGCTGAAGGGAAGGGAAAACGCAAAAGCCAAACAGCAAAGCAAAATATTGGCTAGGGATCTGCGTTTGGGAAAGTGTTTGAGATCAGTCACCAAGGCGGTTTTAGTAAGACAGAAGCAAAGTACAGGCTGCAGTGTGAGCGTGACAGCATCCCTGCACGTTACACACAGGCAATTATCCAACAATTACCAGGTCTTAAGAGCTCTGGTCCCACGTGCCCTGGGTTAGCGCACTGGCTCCAAAAACACAAAATAACGAACTGTTATTGGAAGAAGGTATTAATTTCAGCACACGTGGAAGAGGCAAAACTGCTTAAAGTGCTTTTACTGATGCTCCCTGGACAACAGCTGGTTTAAAGATCAAGATGCTTGTGTTACTCTGTTCCCTTCCAGCTGGGCTCTACAAAACGCTTGTCCCACAGGCAGGTATAACACAGCTGGGAGTATCTTTGCACCATGATTTCCAAGGGCCACTGCCACCAGCCACATGAGAGAAGCAGACGGTAACCCTGCCCATGGGAAGCCGGGATCCTCCGCCTGTTGGGAATTAACAGCCTCGTCGGCTACCGAGGCAAAAAAGGCAGAGCTGAGCCTCAGAGACATCACCAGGAGTTTCTCATTGAAGTTCTGTATTTGCACAGGTTTGAAAGGGCTTGACGAAAGCTGGCAAAGCCAGAAACAGAAGGTGGGGGTCTGGTCTTTACAACCCCCAGCCCCTTCTCGGAGGAATCCCTTCCCCCTGGCGAGAGGGGAAACGGGCCCTTCCAGAAACGAAACCAGGTCCACCAAGGGCTGTCCCCTCCACGGCTGACACGAGCCCCAAGTTAACTTTCGTTTCGCTCTCAGGAGCAAATTCCCAACCCATGCAACGAATGGCAGTGACTTTGGGGCCTCTTATGTAAACCGAAGCGTACGACATTATGTAAAAGGAAATAGGAAAAAAGTCACCCCCATCGAGTGAAAGGAAAACAACTGCAGTTCCGTGAACCAAAGATAAAACCTGCAAAAGCAGAAGTGCCCTCCGTCCTACACAGCCAAAATAAGCGCACGCAGCAGAACACCCTTCCTCACGGGGACTTCCAGGCAAAAAGCCCCAGGGTGGATGTTTTCCCAGCTCTGCCGGGCAGGATCACCCCGTCCACTCCTTGCACTCACCAGCAGTTTCCTTCCCCCAGCCGCGCTCAGGAAGGCTGCAGAGACCACCCAAAGCGGGCACGGAAGCTGCCGAACGCCCCCCACTTCGGGGAAATGCCTACCCCGGTGACCCACAGCACGTGCTTTGGATCCGCAGCCCCATGGAGGGCAGGAGCACCCTTGCTCCCAAACAGCACCCCACCGAGGGCCGTGGGGGCACCGGGGTACAATGGTTCTGTGCTCCTGCTGCCGCTGATGGAGCTCCAGCCCCCCCGCCCTGGGCACTGCTCCCCACGTAGGGGTATTAGGGAGATGGACACCATTCCTTCAGGCTTTCAGCTCTCTGCCTGCTCAGTGCTGCCTCAACCCAGCACCAACAGCCCATTAAAACGTAACGACAAAGGGAGAAACAAGAAAAGACTAGAAAAAGGGCCAGAAGCTAAACTTCAACCCACGATGAAAAGGGGGTGTTTTTGCCAGGACACCACAACAGCGGCGACAGCTGAGAGCCTGTTCTTGCCCCGTCAGCTGCTGGTCTCCGCAGCTGGGCTTCCCTGACACCCCCAGCTCTGCTTCAGGTGTTTCCACATAGAAAGCTGCGCTCAGCACCCGCAGGGAACAGCCCTGAAGCCACGCATCACCCAGCACCACACGCTCCCAGGGAGCAGGATAGGGCAGAGGAAGGGTGCACATCACCCCTTATCTGCCTCTCCTGGGGATTTCACACCTCCCCCCTCGGGGTTGGGGCTGCCCCAGATCGACGGCAGGTCTGATCCTGCCTCTGTAACCCAGCAGGGTTAGCGGCAATATCCAAGGCAGTCTTCTCCACCCTGGCAGCTTAGGAAGAGGAGAAAGCAGCGGCTGGTGGATCGGTTACAAAGGCATCTTGTGACTCGCATGCAGTGAGTCAGCGGCTGGAGTGAGGATTAGGAGCTCAGCACTTGGGTCCAGAAACGAGACAGAGCAGATACACAGGATTCCTCCCCCATTTGCTTTTGTTTTGCTTTTAAAGAAAACTAAGAGCCTGCTCACACGTAGAGACTTTTTCGTTCTTTTTATGGTCTGGAAATGAAGAGTCAAAGATCTGCAAAGACTTTGTGTATCCGCTCCGTCCTCTCCAGACTCCAAGGGGGCAGGATCAGGCCCCCTGATGCAGGTGCTGCAGGACCAGCCTTACTAGGGGACTCCCCAGAGAAAAGTAAACTCCATCTGCCGCTGGCAGTGCCAGAGATGCCAGATGACTGTTAAACTCCAAACCCTGTGTTTCCTACACCTGGGAGTACAGAAGACCACCAGCACCTCCACCTAGACATCTGCATCCCATGAGAAGACACTTCCAAAGCTGGACCACCCTCATGTTCCCTACCAGGGGACGTGCTGGGACGGGCTCCCTTCAGAGGCTGCTGAAGGTTAGAAGAAAACTGAGTGCAGCAGGTTTTGCTTCCTCTCTAAGTCGATGGAAAAAAGATCCCGCCGACACAGCAGTTCTAGCTCTTGCTCCACAGTCCTTAGCTTTGTGTTCGTGATCACTTTGGCGTGCGTTTCGGCAGCATCCATGCTCAGCGCCAACGCCTACGCAGAGTCAGGCTCGCATAGGAGGGACGCAGCTGGCCTTGGCTTACACAGCAACCGCTCCGCTATGAACTCGCCTACAGCCCAGGGGGTAATTACTGGAAGTGAAACCAGAACGACATGACTGGTGAAAACCGGTGTATGAAAAATTAATACCTATTGCTCTGTAAGGTTAAATAAAGACTGTCTCATAGTAAAGTCATTTCAACTCAGAACAAAGGTCTGTATTTCGCCAAGACGGAACACAAAAATCTGCAAAACCCATAGCAGAAACAAGTTCAAAAATTGATTATTTGTGTATGTGTGTGCAACAGCACCTGGAAGTCGCACGCAACACGACGGCTCTATAGTGCCTTGTTCAAATGCGAAGAAAAACAGGACGGATGTCCCGAAGAGGTTGCAGCTCAAGCCGACCTGACCTAACGATACTCCATCGATCCCACTGCTGAAACGGGCCCCTCGAGCTCCCAGTACATTATTTCTGCAGCAGCAAGAACCGCCACGGGTGTTTGATTAGGTTGGCATGTGGGAGCCGACGTACCTTGAAACCAATCGGTACAGTCACTCCTGAAACGTCAGGTATGTCTTCACAATCGTTAACTAGAACACACAGACTTGTTCGCTGTTGCAAATGCTGGTAATGCTGGTCCCTCGCGTCTACCAGCACCTGCGAGCCAGTGAGTCCATCCCTCCTGAAAGTCAAGCCTTTACATTCTCAGAGACACAAAGCCTTGAACGAATATTTCCCTGTTCTCAGCTCGTAGCCCATGTGCCAGTCCAGACAACCAAAAAATCAATTTTAAGGTGTATCGGCTGCTCTAAAACCGGCTCCGTTTGTCAAACCTCCCCCTCACCCCCGGCACGTACATGACCCACATGAGCCAAGCACACACTGGGGCGCACACCTGCGGCACAAGCAAGGCATGCGGGATGCACAGCAAGGGCAAAGCAACTCGTGGCTCCAGCAGCTGCCTGGCACAGGACACCAGCCCAGAGCCAGGAGGTGGCTTTCAACCCCCCATGCCACCAAACCATCCCACCAGTCCCACGCCAACATCTCCCAGGGAGTTTTGCCCCACGCCGTTCCCAAGCAGCCTGGATAAGCTGTAAATGGCTGGCTGTGCAGTAACTCACCTGCTGGAGCTTGCAGAGGGAAAAAGAAAACAAAGTCCTATCTTTCCATGATTTTGAAGATGCACAGATTGGGGTGGACACGTTGGAGGCTGTCCAAAAGCCACGGCCCTGTCTGGCTGCGGTCTGGCTTATGGTAACTGTGCCGTCTCCCTTCAGTTTGAACGAGGTTAATTTCAATTTAGCTCAGATACATCTTTAGCTTAGATAAGCTGAACCAAAATAAGCCCTCGTGAAATAAATGTGTCCACCCATGTGTTTACACTGCCTTACGCCAACTTACATTCCCTCCGCTAAAGCTGGTGTGACTGAAGCGTGGGCAAAGCCGACAAGCCTAGACCTCTTGGACCCCCCCCTCCCTAAAATCCCACTGCCCCAGCCTGTGCAGGGGAGGATGCCCGGGGGGCTCTAGATGCCCCCAGCCCACCCCGACCCCAGAGCAGGGCAGGCTCAGGCGCTCCCCCAGCCCGGTTCAATGGCACCACTGTGCTCCTCAGGGCCGGAGAGGGGCTCGCGGTGCCGGTGGCACAGAACAGCCTCGCCGCATGGCTTGCTCTTTGTGTGCGTGTCTGCATCAGGGTGACCCAGTAAACAGCTGAAGCAGAGAAAATGCAGGAACAATCCAGCGCAGGGAGGCAATGAGGGGCTGCCGGTGAAAGGACCGGAGGAATAAATGCGAGGCTTTGTTCTCCGGCCGTGCCCCTCACGCCCAACTCCCACCGCGGCCAGGATGACGTAGGATGCCTCCATTTGCTGCCGGCATGTTCCCAGCCACCCCGCGCCGAGATCCGGGCTGAGCCCGGCTCGTCCCAGCCTCCTCCTGACACCCGCAGCCCCAGCGTGTCCCACCACAGCCCAGCTGCAGGTCCCAGGTCATCCCCTTTGTCCCAGGGAAAGGCTGGGAGAGATTCTCCTCTTGGATGGTGCCCCGCTCCCTGTCCCCCTCCCTGGGGTGCCTGTGGGAAGCTGGAAGGGAGAAGAGCAAGCACTTTTGCTTTGTAATCAAGAAAATCTCACCTTCCCAGCATTACTTAAATAGGTGTCAATGAGGCATTAGGTGCTATATAAGCAGGCAGAGGGGCAGGAGTCAACAAGATGACACCTGGGGCGTCTGTGATCAGGCTGCTCAGCCAACTAATTCCAATTTCCACAGCTGAAGCAACCGAGAGCTGAAGTTTAATTGGCACCTTTGGGGAGAAAACAACTGGAAAAAAATTATTAAATAATAAATAAAAAAAATCCAGCTGTTGTCAAGTGCCTGAACACACATGCCAGGAGCCCAAGCAGCGAGATTTGGAGCGAGGCCCTGCCCTGAGTGCTGGGGGGCCAGATCCTGCGCACGCAAGGGGTGGAGAGCGGCTGCGGCACGAGGAACGTGGGTGTGTGTGCAGCTGGGTGGTGGGATGAATTCCCTACCCAGACCCTCAGCTCTGCACTCGTAGATGGGGGTGCTGCTGTGGACCATGCCAGAGCAGGACCTGCCGGCAGCCAGCCCTCCGCCAGGCGCCAGCCAAACCCGGGGGGTGGCAGGGAGGCAGCGGGCAGTGTCACACAGGGTCACTCCACTTCCCCACCTGCCCTGATTCAGCACAGACTTTTGGAACTAAGTTTTCTCCTGCCATTTAAGCCACAGCCCTTCTCCAGCGATGGCTGATGACGAAGGTGTACCAGCATCTGCAGCAGCACGCCTGCACCTGCTCGGGGACACCAGTCATGGGGATTTCAACCCGGTGCTGGGTCACCGTGGGCATTTGCAGGCAAGCATTCCCTCACGTGGCTAAAGCTCCTTTGTGGCAGGTAAAGCACCACACAAGCCTGTTCCTCCTGGCCACAGCACTTTGGTGAGCCGGCACAGACACGCTCCTACCCTGACTCGTCTGTTCCTGCCCTGTTCATCCCCTGGGATTGCCATCCACGGGTGAGCATCCCTGTGGATCACCCTCCCATTTAAAATGAGTTCGGGGAACAAACCCTGAGATACCCAAAAAGCTGATGTGCACAACAACCATGGGGCATCCTTCCCTGGCTCCTTTCCTTTGACACTGCCTGGACCAAAGTCGAGCCCCAAACAGCCCTATCCTCCCCAGAGCTGAGTTTTGCTGAGGAACACGCTAAAATCCATGGAAATGAGGACTTGGAGAGATGGAGTTTGTGGGGTACCCTCCCCCTCAAGAAACACCTCTGGGAATAAGTGTCTGTTATGACACTGGCATGAGCCATAACTGTTCTCTGAGTCACTCCAGCGTGCTGTGAGGGAGGGACCAGCCTGGCCTCTCCTAATGCCAGCTCTCATTGTCGCAACCGGGACTGGATCTAGTAAACCACATTGTCTAGAAACCCAGTAATCACAGTGATGTTCACCAGCAACACTCGGCACAGGGATCTGGCCAAGGGGCCCTGACCTGCACAACTGCAGCCAGGACCAAATATCCATTAAAGAAAGAAATCAAAAGCAAACAAAAAGCAACGTTTGGAGAAAAGCTGGGCTGCTTTAACATGATAAACAAAACTGAGGATTTGCTTTGCTCTGAAAAGTCTGCAGTGATTGTGGGGGTCACAGTGTGGGAGGAATGGGGGTGACACCATCAGCCACGGCTCACCCCCAAAACACACACCCTCCAGCTCACCAGCTCTGCTGCTGCTGCGATGCACAGAGCTGGACCTCACCAGTCCTGAGCCTTTCAGGCAAGTGTCTTTGACCAAAATCCCTGAGGTTTTTGCCTGAACAGGCAGGCAAGGTCCTGAACACCCCAACCACACCATGGTGCACCCATCGGCATCCCCGCCTGCTTCCCACAGCTGAGTGTTCACCCTGCCAGTCTCAGGCAACATGCTTGGCTTTGCCCAGCCTGGCTAAACGATGGTTTCCTGAAGTTGGTTCCAACCCTATGAGGTGAACCCAAACCAAACACATCATTTCACAGATGAAAACGGGGCTGGAGCGGGGAGCCTGGGGCAGGCTCAGCTTGCGAGTCTCCATGGAGACCCAACCACTGCGAAGTGCAGGGAAAGGCTGCGTGGTTTTGCTGCATCACATGAAAAGAAGTTCCTGGTAAGAAGGGGAGTGAGCCCTTTGAAAAGCAGGTTTCCACACAGCCCCTCAGCCCAGCTGCTGTTTGTTAACATGTGGTTAGCAGAAAGAAAAGCCACTCTAAAAATAATGCCTCAGCATTCCAGATGAAGTTGCCTCTGATGAGTTTCCTCTCCAATATGCTCTGTTTGCAAGTTGAAACAACTTTTTTCCTCCCCTGTCAGCTCCAAGGACTCGGCTGGTGCCTGGCAGCTAGAGCCATCTCCATCTCGCCTCCACCGAGCCCGGGGCTGGCCAGGCAGCTGTGCCCACCAGCCCCCGCTGCACGGGCACCCAGCACCCCACATGCAGAGCGGGAAGATGCCCTTCCCCATCCCAGCGTGCTTCTGACAGCCGGGCTCATTGAAATACCAACTGTGTAATGAAAACAAACTCACTGCTGTCAAGCTATGCAAGTGAAACCGGCCACACGTGCTTAATCTCCACTGACATTTAGCTGTCACATAACTAGTGACCCTCAGGTATGTTGGAGAGAAACTCTCGGCGGTTATCTAACGTAAAAGCACTGCCCTGTAAGAACCTGCACCAACACAGCCCCGAGAATAGAGCCAAAAACTTTATAGAGATTATTTGCATAATGTCATAAAACCATATCAAAATCAGGTGGAGATGGATGGAGGTTTTGGGTGTTGCAGAGTCCCCAATTCACTGCACGGAAGGAGACGGGCGTTTGCTCGCTGCAGCCCACACGACGGCATGGCCCACCCAGAGATTTAGGAAAGGACTTTCCCCATCGCCTCTGGGAAAGCCCTTCCCAGGTATTAAGAGAACAAAAGGCCCATCCACAAAAGCCCTTCTGCAAACACCAGATTACACTGAGCAAAGCTACTCCCGTGCGAGTAGGTTCCCTGCACCTCCATCCCTGCTCCGACTCCCTCCCGGTGTCTCCATGCCGATGGCCAACTTGCAAGGCAAAGTCCCCAGGGAGCAGCCGGGATTACTCCACGCAGGAGCTCAGCGCTCCCTTTCCCTAAAAGCTCAGGAGCAAAGTCCAAATGCATCTTCATTGGAGCTCCATGAGCCAGGAGGGCTGGGGCTGCTGGGATGACCCACACGGGGACAGGAACAAGACAAAAAGTAGCCAAACAACTCCATCCTTCCCCTGCTGCCCATCTTCCCAAGCAGGCATGCTCCAGCCAGAGGCTGCAATACAGTTTCAGTGTGATGCTTAACAGGTCTCCCTGGGCGCAGAGTCCCTCCTCCAAAGACCCCTCGTGCCAGCCTCACCTTCCAGCCTACGGATGGATGCTCCTTGCTGCAGAATGACGGTCCCACAGAGCCCCACCAGGCATTTTGGACAGGTTGTGGATGCTGCTGTTGGGTCTGACCCAGCACCACGCACACTAACAGCACCGGCCGAACAAAGTAATCTATGGAGGGTATGAGTCCTACAACCCAACTCTTTCTCCCCAAGGCCCAAGTAATGTTTCAAATCCTGACTCCCCTCATCCAGACCCTGCAGGTGCCATCCCACCAAAGTAATGCACAAACTCCAACCCACCACGAGCTGCGCTGGAGCCCCCCGGGCCCCCTGCCAGCAGCTCGGCCAGCTTTGTATCCAAATCCCGCTCCTTAGCAACGACATTTTTTCCCCCCTCTTGCTGAGTCCATGGGAGATGAAGAAATATTTGAGAACTGAAGCAGCCCTGCCTGCCGCAAATATATATTTCAAGAAAAGGCATACGTCCGCTTGGAAGCCAGTCACTAGGCAGCTCTGGAGATAAGGGCGTTAGAAAAAGTACAAGCAGGGGATAGTCAGCCTTTAAATGTGGTCTAGAGTGACCTAAATAAGCTCTCAGCTCCTTCAATTACACGTCTCTTGGCTGACAATTAGAGAAGCTGAAAGGGTGATGGAGGAGCTGCTAGCAGTGAAGCCCTTCCTATGGCTGGACCAACTCAGGTGGCCCTAAAAACAAGCCGTGCGCTGGCCCTAATGGTGGGATGGTCACAGGCAGCCCCCAGCTCCCAAACAGTGCGATCTGGGGGGCCCTGAAGCACCCCAAGCTGCAGCACAGGACCGCCTGCCTCCCCCGCTGCAGGGGTGGCCAGGGAGGGGTTCCCCATCCAGCCTGTAGGTCAACAAAGTGTTCCGTTCCCAGGTCTGCCAGTCCGGTGCTAAATCCAGTAAACCTCAGCGAGATCCCAGTACCGGAGGATATCCCACCTCTGTGGAAACATGGCATGGCAGCCTCCAAGAAACACAACTCTTATACAAACACATTTAGAAGCCTCTCTCCAACTTCTCTCTAACCATATTCAATAATAATTATTAAAATCCCTCCCAACCTGTTCCCACCCTGCAGCAGCCCCCAACAATCAGCATCTGAACCCACTCCTGGCCTCACCGCCGGCTCCAAACCTTTCTGGAAGGGAGCCAGAAGGTAGGTCCCCATCCAAGAAGTATCAACAGATGATGTTCATCTGGCAAATTGCAAGGGGCATATCAGGTTGTGCCTGGGGGAGGAGAACAAGCTGGGAGAAAAGGATCTTCTTCCAAAGGCACCATAGGAAGCTAAAAGAAAATACCTTTTAAGAGATATCTGTTCCCTTCCCTCGCCTCCCTCCCAGCTGTAAAGAGCAAGCACTGACCTCCAAGGCATCTGGGCTGAGCAATTCAAGTTTCTGAGGATGCGTTTAGCAACTGAAAATCTCCTGATCGTGCAGAAAACAAACAGAGCCAGATTCACAGGGACACAAGTGGCTTTGCTATGCGTCAGCTCAGCCACTTGTCTAGAGGTTCGCAACATCAGCCCCATGAAAGTTTCAGTCTGTGTCATCTGCAGGGGTGCTTATGGCATGATTGTCCAGCAAGGGCCAGGAGGAGGGCCACCAAATTCACTCTGGGGCTGCCACTGGATAGGAAGGGCACTCATTGCTGATTTGGGATGGACTGGAACTGGAAAGGCCAGAGCAAAAGGTCTGCAAAGCTGCTCTGCCAGTCCCTTGCTTCAGACAGTCTAAATTTTCCATTCCCTGTGGTTAAAATCACGGTGAGAACACCCAGTAACACGTGGCCATGAGACCTTGAGTAGGACCTCAGAGTGATGCCTGGGTGATCGATACTGTTGCTGCAGGAGACATCCAAAGAGCTGCCCTGCTGACATCCGCAGGGGCTCAGCTGAGGAGTGGAAAATGAGATCCACATTCTCCGCAACTCGCCCAGCAGCTTTCCAGGGATCCTCTATTCCCTGTGGGACCAGACTATCCGCCTCATAAGCTGGCACAGCTCCTCCAAAAACAGCTCTGTCCCAGCACAGGGGACATGCCGAGCCCAGGAAGCGCAGCTCCCTTGGGCAGAGGTGTCAGCCCAGGGCTCCCATCAGGGACTGATGGCAGTGCTATCAACGGGGCTCCACAAAACACCTATGGTCTCCAGGGGGTTCCTTAATCAAATAATCTGCCTTCTCCCAGAGTGCATCTTGCACAGTAACTCGACCCGAGGATTATAACCACACCAGGCTGCTGCCAGGACAGTTGTCACAACACTGAGACTCTTATTTTCCTTCCCTCTGTTGTGCACTGCGATGCCGGCCAGCATTAGTGAGCAACGTGGAAGCCCACACATGAGAATATAGTAGAGATTAGTGGCTCCCTGAGCATCTCAAAGCTTCTCGGGAGACAGCAGGTCACTATACACCACTCTGGGATGTAACTTTTCTTGCCACCACTTGCAAATGGATGCTAGAGCGAAAGGAGGGATCTGTTGGCCAGTTGTTCAGGGCTGGCTCCAGGACTGTGCTCTGACCCTCACGCAGCACAGAGCCACGTACAGCCCAGAGGGGAAATATGGGCAAACCAACCTCAGAGGATCTGGTGGGTACTCACCTCTCTCTCCACCTCGCACAGGTGAGCGAGGGCTCGCTCAGGAACAGCGGGGGCCATGCCGAGCGCCCCCCAGCCCTGCTGACTTTTCCTTTGCAGCCCCCATCACCAGAGATGCTGCCAAACCCTCTCCAGCACTCCAGAGCCTGCTCTGCTTGGGGTGCACGGGGGCTCGCATGTGCCAGGCAGCCTCCCCCTGGGGTGAGAGGAGCAGCACGCTGCAATCGCCCCCTCTTTTCCTCCCCCTTTCCCACTCCTTTTGCTCTCTCTGCCAAAAGCACGGCCCCTCGGCCTCCCGGAGCGCTGCGGGCCAGAGAGGCTGGACTTCCTGCCAGGCATAACGCGAACCAGATGATGTTCTCCATGTACTCTGGGCGATGTCAGTACACCCACCCCCAGGAGAGAGAAGCAGGGAGGGGGGGAAGGGGGGAAAATAAGCTGGATGGAGCTTCCATGAACTCTCGGCAGAGCTGATGAGCCCCAGCCACAAAGCCAGAGGTGAACAGATACAGCCGGAGCCGATAATCCCAGCGTTGGCTAGCTGAGACTCGCCATCACAGGTCATGGGATAAATGGTTTAGTGCTGGGAGAAGGAGCCGGCACCCCTGAAATGCTGGCTGCCCTCCGCAGCTATCTGCACAGCAACCCAAAAAGGTTTAGTGGCGATTCCCCTCCTCCAGGGAAGCATCCAGAACAGAGAAGCACATCTGGAGCTGGCTCTAAATCCCAGCAAAGCCAGGCTTGGTGACCCTTGCTGGTATTAACCCCTGCACCACCAGCACGCCCGCAGGCCAGCCCGCAGGTCTTGGGCGCTGACATGCAAGCACCACCTCTAACACCAAAACCTTCCTCCAGCTGAGCTTCTCCCAACACGTTTGCCCCAAATCAATGACATTCCTGGCACACCGAAGATGATCATTTATTCTAAGAAAAAAAGCACAGCTCTGAGTCAGATTATTTTGGGTGCCTCCACACACAACTGCCATCAACAAACCACTTGGGCTGAAACCTCCAGGGAACTGGTCCGACCCTGAACCGCCAGGCGCCGAATCCAAAGCAGCACAAATATTTTGCATCCTCCAGCAAAGTCCTCCTGATGCCTGTAGCCTTCCCAGAGGACACTTTTGCGGTTTGGCCAAGCCTGAAGCCTTTACGAGCAGCTCAGATCACAGCAGACTCCTACCTCCAGCAGCAAGAGTCTCAAATAAAATATTAAAAGCCCCGGTTTCAGCAATCTGCCCCGTTTCCCGGTTGTTTGGAGGGAAAGCGTCTCTGTGGCTTCTCCCAGCGGAGAGCCTGGCAGCCTCCCTGCCAGCCAGGCACGGGGAGAGGGGCAAACCGAGCAGGGGCCCCCACTTACTACATACATTGCAACAGGGTTACACACAGCAGGCAGCCTGCAGCCACCCCCTCACCAGCCTGCGGGCCAGCTTTGGCCACTCCACCAGCGAGATGGCAACCCCAAAGCAAAGCGGGGTGTGCGGCGGGGCCCCCTCCGCGCCCCCCCTCCCCAGCTCACCGCAGCGGTACCACCACCAACCGCCCCCCCTTCCCCCGCTCTCACCTCCAGCGGCGGCAGGTCGGGGTCGAGCTGGGTGAAGCTGTGCAGCACCACGGGGCTGCTCTCGCCGGCCACCTCCAGCCTCACGCCGCCCCAGAGGCTCCGCGCCCGCCGGCAGCCCTCGAACATCCTCTCGGGGGCGGGCGCGGCCGCATGGTGCGGGGGGGCGCGCCGGCGGCTCACCATGGGCAGCGCCGCCGCATCCCCGGCGCCGCGCTCCGCCGCCGGCCCCGCCAGCGCCCCCGGGGGGGGGACGGGGCTCCGCCGGGGGGGGGTGGGGGGGAGGGGATGCCCGCGGGGAGACGCGGAGCCGGCGGGCAGAGGGGCGGCCGGCGGGATGGAGCGGAGCGGAGCGGCTCGGGAGGCGCGGCGGGAGCGCCCGCAGAGCGGGGCAGGCGGCCGGGAGCCCGCAGCCGCCGCCGAGCAGCCTGATGTCACGGCGGGGCCGGGACGGAGCCGGCCGGGCTGCAAAACCAGGCACTGGATTCCTGCCGCTGCCTCCGCCCGCCCGGGGGCGGCACGGCTCGGCACGGCCCGGCCCCCGCGGGGGGGACACCGCACCCGCGCAGCCCACGGAAACGGCGGGCGGGGGCTGCGGGAGGGGCGAAGCCTGGAGGGGATGGGGATGGGAATGGGGGGGGGCGATGCTCCAGGAGACCCCCCCCGAGGGGGAGGATGCGAGCAGTGGGCTTTTAACCGGGGGGGGGGGGCGGGGAGGGAGCAAAGCTGTAGGGGTGACAGCGGCTCTGGAGAGGGACACTTGTATCCCCAGGGGTTCGTGCAGCACCCAGAACTGGGGTTCACCCACCACCACCCGAAGAAAAGTCTTAAATCCAAGCGCTGGAGCATTAACAGCGCGTGTTTGTGTCCCAACAGACAAAGTTTTCTCACACGGCAGGAGCGCAGCCCCCCGCCAGCTGTGCTGCTGTGCCGGGAGCGCTGCCCAGCTCCGCTGCCCGCAGCTGGACGGTACCGGCAGCATCCCCGGGGGGATGAGGGGACGTGACCGGGGCCCCGCAGTGAGTCAGTGCCGGGGCAGGGTCTGACACCCCCCACCCCCCCCTTGCCATGCACCGGCAGGGCAGGGAGCAGGGGCCAGGGCACCTGCGCTTGGCCCAGCAGGGACCCACGGTCTGGGGGGACAGCGGGGACTCAGATCCCACTTTAAAGAGGCCCCAAGCCCCCAAGACGATGCCGAAACCCTGTAACATAATTTTGTTTTCAGAGGCAAAGAGGAACAGGCAA
Source organism: Falco peregrinus (assembly GCF_023634155.1). NCBI lineage: Eukaryota > Metazoa > Chordata > Aves > Falconiformes > Falconidae > Falco > Falco peregrinus. The sequence goes on along the minus strand of NC_073721.1, from coordinate 49,335,358 downwards.
ACCTGTCATTAGTCACCCCCCCAGCGCTGAGCACAGCGTGCTCTCACCCTCCCTGGGCTCTTCCTCTTCCCTCCTCACACGCTGCCCATAAACCGTGTCACAGGGTCTGGGCAGCTGCTGCTGACACCACCAAAACCCAGACTTTTACGCCTCAGCTCTCTGCGCAGCTGAAATAACATCAACCTCCCAGGGCCTTCCAGCCCCGCGGCTTTATTCCCAACGAGAACATGGAGCCGATGCTCACGCGTCCAGCTCTGCCCAGGGCACCGGCAGCTCCTGCCTGGGCAGGAAAGGATTAACACAGCTGCCAGGGATGTGGTGTGCTTCCAACTTGAAAGTTTACCAGGCAGAAGGATGAGTGAGGACAATGTGGGCTATTGTCTTCCTTATCTGAAGCCACAGAGGGTCAAGGGGACTCCCTGGGACACCCTGGGAAAGGGGAGCCAGCCCTGTGCCAGGGCTTCGCGCCCCCGAGGCAGCCCTGCACCTTCCGGATGCTCTCTTAGCGGTGATGCAGATTTTAGGGCTGCCCAGGCGCAGAGATGAAGCCCCGATCCCTGCCCCGGTCACCCCACGGTGCCAGACAGGTCACCTGAGCTTTCTCTGCTGCAGAAAGGACACAACGATGCTCCGCACAGAGATGTCCCCAGACCCACCGGCAGGTCATGCAGAAACTGCGTGATGCCGCAAGATGTGCTATGAAACGAGACCGGTGGCGTGCATCGGTTCACTTGGCGCATGCAGAAATCAGAGGCAGCACCAGGTTCTCCAGCAGCAATCAGTTGCCTCTCTGGGCTGTAGGGTCTCTGGGAGGGAGACGGTGCTTTTCTTCGGTGTTTATCTCTTAGGGCAGTGTAATCACGGCCCACCACTGGAATTGCGTGGCACTGCTCGAGTGCACGTAATAACAGCCCTACTCATTTTCAGTTGGCAAAACCCTTCAAAACCCTCCAGCTTCATCTGACCTCTAAGGAAAGATGCAGCTCTGTTTGATGGGCAATTTTCACCGGTCCCTTGGTTGACCACTAAAGATGGTTTCAGGGGAGAAACACTTCTGATAATGGATAATAAATAATATAAGGCAGGAAGGCAACTGCAAGGGTTTAAAAATAGCCAGCCAGTTTCCTTTCTCCTCTCCTGGGAACCTTCTGGGTCTGAAAAGCAAAACACTCAAAGCGGGGTCAGGAGCCCAAGTTCAGGATGTTTGCTCAGTGTAGCTAACCCCAAACACTCAGCCGTCAGGGACCAGGCTCTTGAAAGTCATGAGATTCAAAATAAATAACTTTGCAGGGCTTCTTATTTGCCTCTAAGCATACAGCCACAAGGGAACATGCAGTATCACACCCTCAGGTTTCTCTCCTGCACCCCTGAAGGTCTAGAAATTGAAAATCGTGAAACAGAAAAATGCAATTATTTTATATGATGTGACTCCCAGAGCAGGGGATTTAAGAAAATGATCAATGACTGACTCATTAAAAAAAGAAAATCATCAACAATTTACACTTGGCAAACCCAGCAAAAACTTTTCACGACACGCTGAGCATTTGCATTGACGCCAGCTATAAATGTCCCATCAATTTAGTGGGCGCAGGAGCAAAGATGGGTGCAGGAACCGGGAAATCCCTTACTTTGTTTCTTTCCACCACTCTGCAATCAGCACTTGGCTGAATAAATACAAGCCCATACGGCCGATACCTACAGATCACAAACCTACGCTCCTCTGCCGCAGTCTCCAGCCTGCAGGCTTCCCTGCACGGTGAATAATGTGGAGTGGGTAACACCGAGAGGCTTTTGGAAACTCTTAGCTAGTTTCCTGGTTTAGCTCAATCCATTTGGGTCAGGATTGAGATCTTAGTTTGTTTCTTAGTAACGGGGCTCAGCGCAGACCCCAAGTTGGCTCTCCCTGTCTCGTACAAGCTCTTAGATGCAGCCTTCGAGCATCCCCCTCTGCTCCATCCTCCAGCCCTCCCAGCGACTGCCCTCCTTCGCTTTCATCTCACTGCTCCACTTCCAAGAAGGGCTTTCCAGCGTATTTCCTACAGGACAAAACTCACGGTGACCCAGTTCCCGTGCTCAATATTGCTGGGGTTTTTTTTCTTCCATCAGGCCACGGGCTGAGCGAGCGAGGCTGCCCACCCCACAGCTTTGCTCAGCCATGCTTTAGCTGCCTCCTGCATGGCATCAGGCTGCCTGCAAACACCCCCCTGCTCCTGCCACTGCCCCGAGGGCATGCAGCGGCACCGCCTCGCAAAACCCCCATTTTCTTGAGCCTCCGCGATCCTACAGCAGGGCAGATGCCAGAGGAAAGAAGGAAACGTCAGCTCCCACCACAGGAGGCAAGAATTGGGCCCAGCCGCCTCTCACAGCCCCTCTGGAGCATCGCACAGCACCAGCTTTCACTGTTCGATGAGAGTGACGAGGGACCCAAACCGGCAGCCCCCCGATGGGAACCGGGCTGTGCTGTCTGGGAGTCACAACATTATCCAGTCTCTGTCCCAAGCTCCAGCACCAACTCACGAGGCGCATTGAGTAAATCCCTGCAGTGCCCCGTGTCAGGCTGCTCGCCATAAAATGGAGACGGGAACACTTCCTTCTATTGTAGGGGCTGGGGAAGCCCTTCTCACGGCTGTTTGTAAGGCACGTTGGAGGAAAAGCACTACCGAGAGAAAAGAAATAGTAACTAAAGGTCAGGCTGTTCGTTGCACTTGCATTTGAGTCCTAAATCAAAACTTTTGGGGCATTCAGATTTTAATTTGAAAGACTTTCATTGCCACTTCCCAGTCTCAACTGGAAAATTATTTTATAAGAAATAATAATAAACTAGTACCCTCTTTTCTACTTCTGGACAAAGAAAAAAACTTCCAGGCTTGTGCAAGAAGGGGAAATGATGTCACTGTTCCTGTCACTGCTCCATTCCGTACAATCCACATAAAGATGTCAGGTTAGAGCAGTTGCTCCCAAAATTTGGGGACCAGCAGATCACAGCCAGCCCTCAGTCCCTCGCAGTCCCAATTCAAACTTGCAAACACCACCCATGCCCCTGTTTAAGCAGGTTTTAGAGGTGAGCCACACACCACTTGCCACGGCTTATAGCAAGCTCGGATTTTAGAAATTCTCTGCCAAGTATTTCAGATCCAAGGCAGTTGGATCATTCACTCTGCCTCCAGGTTTTGGGAGTTTCTCAGGGCCGATCAGGCACTGTGAACTCTTTGTGCTGGCAGGGAGGAAGGCTGACCCAGGCTCTCCTGCACTTTGTGCCCCTTCTGACAGTGGCACCTGTTCTCCAGCTGCAACATCCCCTCCTCCCCACGGCCCCCCACGGGCAGCTACCGATTAAGCGCCGGGTTAATTCAGGAACGCAGCTCTCCTCCAGCCTCTCCGAAGCATGCCAAACGTCTAACACAGCGAGGCAAGCTCCTAATTATTGGCAGTTCCTAGCAGAGGAAGCACACCAAATCCCCAGGCAATTAGGATCTAAAACTCTCCATCCAGCTATTCTGTGTTTCATTTCCTGCAGCCCCTGCGCACAGCTGGGCTATGGCATCTCCTGCGGAGACTCCAGCCTCCTGAAGCTCAGCAGCAACGATGCAATTATGCCACAAACCTCGGAGACTCAAGAGCTTGCAGGAATATTTCTCCCCAATGCAACAGCTGGGTGGGATGGCATGAGAAGTAGTGTTTGAGCATCTTTCATTACAGAATGGCAAGTGACAACACAAACCGCTGTTTTTCAAGCTTGCTGACCTCTAAAAGCTCAGCAGAACCAGGCCAATGTGGCAGGGCAGGATGGAGTCGAGCCACTTTCTAAGAAACAACTGACCATAGCATGCTGTGTGCTGGCATTTCTGGGGAGAGGCGCCTTGATGCCTTCGCGGCCATTTAAATGGAAAGAAAACACTCAGAAAAATAAGAGGCAAAATGTAACTCCTAACATTAAAACATGCCCAGAAAGCCAAAGACATCAGGGTCCATCTTGTGAAAAGCACCAAGAGACCGTACAGCATTTTGCAGGGCACTGGTGGCAAGGGGATGCAGGAAAACAGGCATGAAGGCTTGCCCAGAACTTGCTGTTTGGAGAGGATCACGAGACACCCAGTGAGTTTTGTCACGGACCATCCCCACGCTGAGAGGGAGCTGTGGCTGCAGCTCGGGGCTGCAGCGTTTTCCTTTTCCACGTGCTTCTCTGCTGCCGGCCGCAGCGTTCCCCCGAGTGCCGAGCTCAGCAGGCATTACGCTGCTGGAGCCTGACACGCTGCAGACACGCCAGAGCTCCTCTGGTAAAGACTGTTTCTTGAGCTGTTTGTCTTTAAAGGCAGCTTTTATCTCCCCATCACCTTTCTGCCAGCATGTTTCAGTCAGCTCTTTTAACAAATACCACCTAAGGTGCTTAAAACCAAAAGAAAAACAGGAAAAACATTTTTTGGTGTTGCTTAGCGATCAGCGTACGGTGAGTGCAAGTCTCCCAGGTGCTCAGAGTTATTGCAGTTTCCATCCTTGCTCGCATGGGTCCTCTGCACAACAGTCAGGAAAAGAAAAATCACCAGGAGAAAATAGGAGAAAGGTTACGAAGCCACAAAAATTGGCAGGGAAAGATGGGAATGGGTGTAGCCCCTGAAGATAGAGGAAACTTGTTTCTGAAATCAAACCAGCCCTTTTCATCTACCAGAAAAATAAAATGACATCGTGAGATTTCATTACATATTGGAAACACGTATCTGATCGCTGATGTTGGGCAAGGTCCAATGGTGGCGGTTTCACTGGCAGAGCATCCCGAGACTTCCAGGGTCCCCCAACAAGTCCCCCAACAACTGGAGTCACTTTTCCACCACCAGCTCAGCACCCTGAGCCCCTTGCATCCCAGAGGGTCCCTGAGTGCTGCCGGCCCCTGCCCTGCCCTGCTCAGACACGGGCGGCCAGGGGCTACGCCGATGCACAAAGCAAAGTTAATCTGCCTCCAGCTACACCACTTCCCAGAAGAAACACAACCTATCGGAGAATTTACTGGGCATATCTTATTCCCTTTACCACAACCTTCAACAAGGGAGGTTGCATGCTGGATTTTCTGTACACATGACTGTTCCTCGCCCCAGCACCTTTGTACTGGGGCCAGACTGGGAGCAATAGCTCAGTTCAAGACACTGCTCTGTTGAACACACAAAATCCGTACTGCAGCGACTGGCTGGTGGCTGCCTGTGAAACAGGGAGCAGCATTGCCCACTGCTACAGCTTTGGGATGCTCATGTCATTGCTTGGGCAGGGCTGAGTGGCCCCATCGATCACTCCCACCCAAACCCCCTTCCAAATCACCTGGACAGCAGGAAGTGCTCTCCATGGTGAGGCTCATGAGTCCAGGTGGAAAATAAACATAATGAAGCTCTGGCTCTGCTCACCTTTCAAAAATACAGTCAAGGGCAGGCAGTACGTTTTTCCACTGACAGCCACCAGCCAAAATGACACCTTCAGCTGAATCGTGTAAAAGGAGACTCTCAGAAACAAGAGGCTCTGGCAACCAATCAATAAAGAAATCCCAGCGGATAACAAAGAAACTTTGCTCATTAGGGTGCCTGTCCTCATCATCAGCTCCTGCCTCCCCCAGCACACTCTCTAGCCCTGCTCTCACCCGTGCCTCCCCTGGCACCACCACAGCCACGAAGGTAGCACGTACACCTGCATTACCCACACCAGCCAGGGAACTGGGACCAGCCCTCGGGTCCCACTCTCCAGTCAGGGGAATGGAGGGCAGCTTTATTCCGGCTGTCATCCCAGTGGCTCTGCTCCTGGGCTAGGGAAGGGGAAGAGAGGCTCATCCCCTGCCCTCTGCCACGGTGACAGCTCCTGCCAGCATGTATAGGGCATTGCTGAGCGCCTGCACTTGCCTTATATCTGGGGATGTGCTGTGACCCCACGCTGCTGTTTGCCCTCCCTGGGGACGGGGATGCAGGTTTGCATCTGTGTGACTACCCCAGCATGCTCAGACTTAGCTCCCTGAACCTGATCAGCGCCATATGCATACATTTCCCCATCTCTGGAACGACGTATCTTAACGCCCGTAGGGAAAGGAACGGTGCCATGAAGCTGCGAAGAAGTCCAAAAGTGATGCCAGAGCACAAGCACAGGGAAGCAGCACAGAGAGCTGGTATGTTGCACAAGACTAAATTACGTCCAAAGACTGGCTAAAACATAAGAGCCAAACAGGCTGCAGCAAGATGCTGGGCTGCAGAGCTGATCTGATCTGAAGAGCTACAGGTAGCAAAATAGAACAGATTTACATGTAGCCTCGGTTTAGAACAGTTAGCCCAGTATAGGAACAGGATGGAACAGATCTAAATGCCAGATCCTGGAAATAAGTGAAGCAACAGGAAGGTGTACCGTGCATATAACATTAAAAACACAAGTAAATAACTGAGGTTACTTAAAATAAGAAATCCAGTTAAACAGGAACAAAGCCCCTTAAGGGGGGATAGGGAAAAGGATGTTCCAACAATGGTCCTGTATCTCCTTCGGCTGCACAAACGTCAGGGAAAGCATACATCAAAACCCAGACGGGTTGGAAAGCCGCCGTGAAAGCTGCAGGAAAGCTGACTTGATCTGAAATGAGGAGTGAAACCTTGGAGCCGGGCTCTGGTGGAGTGAAGAGCTGATGTGATTGAAAGTGAGCAGCAGAGAGAGGAGCCAGAGGGGCCGGCGCAGCCGCAGGGATGAAGGAGAAGGGAGAGGAGCTGCAGAAGGAGCACAGCAGGAGGGACGTCCAGCAGCTGGACCAGCAGCCAGCATGGCTGGGTGCTTGGGGCCGGGTGCTTGCTGACGCCGTGTGGCCCCTGCCAAGTTATTTGGGCCAAATTCACTTCGGTCTGGGCTGGGGCACAGTGAGTGGACACCAAAATATTCTGTTTTAACAGCCTGAGTACACACTCACTGGTGTCAGCCATGTGAGAGTCAGGAAAAGAGGCTGGCAAGAGCTGGAAAGGGAAAGTTTCATCGCCCAGCCCTGAGCCAGGTATTGCAGAGATGAAACAGTCACATGACTAAAAAGTCAATTAAGAATTGTAAAAGTCTTTTAGTATTCCCAGGTATTGTTAGTCCCTCAGTCAAGGATGTTCAGAAAAAAAAATGTTTTTCCCTTCGGTAATTACCACTTTAAAAGGTTTCCGCTCCGCATTGTTTTAGCGGGGGGAAGTTATTCCAGTGCCTCGCTCAATGGCCAGCAAAACTCTTTTTGTTGTGGGTTTTTGGCATGGAGGAGCAATGTTCTTTCTTCCAAACAATACTGTACGCCAGTGGCCGAGGGCCAGATTTATCTCTCGGTTACAGTGGCACAAATATCAACAAACTCGGCAAGCGTCGCTGAGTCACACCATGGTGCTGAGTCCAGCCACGGTGCTGCTGACCCTCTCGACATTCCACCTCTGGGTCCATGATTTATGCTGTTTTTACTTTAAATCTTGGCTCCAGGAATCACTTTGAGTGCTAAAGAATTTCAGTCTTCATTAAAATTAAAAGGTCAGCCTGTGAGCACTGAAACTACTTGTGTTGTTTCCTACGGTTTCACGTCTCGAGATGGTCTTTCATGCCTAAAAATGTACAAACTGAGAATGAAAATGGTTTTGTGGTTGAAGTGTTTGTAAGAAGCATCTCCCACATGGATTTCTGGTGTCTAATAATACATGAACTGATGCGACAGATGTTTTGGGGCATTTACAAGATCCTTTTCCTCCTTTCAACCATCTAATTTCATCATATTTGCACAGACTTAACTATCTGCAAGCCCTCAGCCAAACTTGTGTGAAGCGGGCCAGCAGGTTCAGAAGTCATTTGGGAGAGAGGACACAGGCAGACAGACATGACAGCATTAGCCTGATTTTACGTAATTAGATTTTAAGAATTTTCTGTCCCCCTAATTGCAAGGAAAACAGCTAGAAAACATGAGCAGAGCTTCTGCAGGAGGATCAGGGACCAGAGAGTGAGCGAAACAAGCTGTTCCCTGAGGGTCTTGCCCAGCTTCAGTGAGACTTTCTGCAGCAGCGAGGCAGCATCCTGCCCCCCCCGAGCTTCTCCTACCTTGGACTCTCACGGAACAGAAAGCACAGGATGATTGATCAGTTCCTGAGCAGCCAGCATCATTACAGGTCAATTTTTTTTTTTTAATCTCAGCAATGAACATTATATCCCTATCTCTGGTTAATTACCCATTGCTATGTGAGCAGCGCTGTTAAGGAGCAGTGTGTTTTTATGACACGTGGATGCGCAACACAGTGGCACGCAGGTGCAGCACCAGCTGGGACACCCACTCAGTCCCCTTTTTGCAAAAGCCAGACCCCTGGAGAGCTTCCCTTTCCCACCTTCTTGCCCCGGTGGAGGTTCACCAGCTTTTGCAAAGCTCTTCTCCAGAGCAGGCTTGCAGCAAGAGGGCTGGGGCAGTGGGGCGATCGAGGGCCCCTGGAAATGCAGGTGTGTTGTAGGTCTTGGATGGAATTTGGGGCCAGGCTGCAACCAGCTGGACTGTCAGCAGCAGCCAGGTCTCCCACACTTGGGGACAGGGCCCTGCCTTGTGCTGACCCCAAAATAACTGGGGATGGGTAAGCAGGGCCAGGTCCCTCCAGGGGCAGGGGCTGTGGGTGCAGAGGCATCCAGCCCTGTGCAGTGGGAAAAGGTGGAGCTGTGCCCCTGTAGCTTGTCCCTGTGTTTCCCCCATTCCTCTGCTGAATAAAAAGGGAAATCCGGGATTTTCAGCTGCTTTTGATTCCCTCTTGCTCCACACACAGCAGGGTGGGAAGGGATTAGTCTCCATTTCCTGGCTCCAGACAGCTCAAAGGGCTGCCCAGGCAGGACCCCCCGGTCAGGGGCTCCCCGACCCACGACCACGATGCTGCCGGACCCCTGCATCACTGCAACAGTTGGCTCCATCCTGCCTCCCCCAGTCCTCCGCGCATCTCCCCAGAGACCCCGGACATGCCTCCCAGCTGCTCTGGTCAGTCAGCTCAGGGTCTGGCACTACAAACCACGTTCCCTCCTTTCTCACTGGGCTGTGGTTTCTAACTTGTACTTGGTTTCCAGCATGGGAAGTAGAAGTGCTGGGCAAGGTACGGTGATGAAAGAAAAACCCAGACTCTGAGAAATGCACATAGGAACCTAAAGGGAGAAGAAAAGAAGAAAAGGAAGAGCAGAAAGGGGCTATTTTAAAGGTGGGGTTTGGGGGCTGTATCCTGGCAGGCAGGAGAGCAAGCCCCCTCATCTTGAGCCACCAGCATCACCAGGGCGCCCGGTTTGTTTCCTTGTCAATAACATCACAGCTAGCCAGTGCCAAGATTGCCACATAGCTCATCGCAAATAGCTCCTCAACAGCTCCAAGTCAAGGGCCTGATCCTGCTGGCTGTCCTCTGGAGCTCAGAGAACCCTCCCCCAAACTAAAGAGGTGGATGGCAGCGGTTAGCAGGACAGTATCAGGGATTCCCCACTCGAGCTGCTGCCAGAGGGAGCGAAGACCCAAGGTGTCCAGCCACCGAGTGCTACCCCAGCCCCAGCACACCTGGGGACAACCCCAGCACGAGCTCTAAGTCAGGAGAGGGGCAAGGACACAGGACAGAGGAGAGATCTGCATGACTCTGCACACAGACAACAAGAAAATCAACAAAGCAGCCTTTGGATGTAAACAGCCCTTGGGGTTCATAAAGTCAAGACCTCACTTTAAGATAGAGGAAAATTCTTACCATAGAGGCACAGAGGAAGACGAGCACCCGAGACACTGCTCACAACCAGCATCTGCATGGAGGTAATGCCTGAAAGCCTCAGCTGTGGACCACAACACAGGGTGTTTGCTGCCGTGCCAGCAATGTGCTCCCCTCTCCAGACACCATGTGTGACGCCACACACATGACTCCAGAAACTGGGTGTTAAAAATACCAAATATCACAAGTTCTGCCCAAACCGAACCACCAGCCTGCCGGGTCGCTACGTTACAGTGTCATATGACACAGCTAAGAGCTCTGCCACCGGGCAGAAGGATCTGGTGAGAGCCACCTCCTCAGGGCAAGACATAGCCAATGGTTTCAGCAGTGGTAATACTAAAACAAAGCAATTCAAGCACTCCAGGTTCACAACAGGCAGACCCAACACCAAGCTCTATCTTGGCTGTCCTCTGTTACTCGGGTTGTAGCGTTTTACCACCTCCCAAGCACATTGCACTGAAACCAAAGATGCTATTTGCATCAAAATGGCACTTGATAGCCAGCACAGTGGCCAAATCAAGCTGTTTCAAACCAGTGCTCCTGGCAAGGTAGTCGCTTAGCATTATTTGAAGCTCACATGGCTAAATTCACCCTTACCCAAATGCAGCAGCAGTGCCTGCCTGTGCTTGGCAATGCTTAAACAGTTGGTGTCGTGCATGGGGACACTAGTGCCCAGTGAGGGTCAGGGGATCCACCGAAGCCACGTGCTGGCTTGGGAGAGGTGCTGAGCGCGCCGAGGCACGTTGGTGCTGGCCAAGGTGCAGCCGTGCAGTGACTGTGTGCCGACATAAGGATGTTTTCAGCAACGCCATGGACTGCCAGAGCGAGCTTACATCAGCACGAAGCAGTGCCACCCGCGCCTGCGGCAGCAGCCACATCTGAGGGCAGGCAGGGTCCGGTGCAAGGCATTTAACCGCACATCAATGCACGCAGGGCACACCTCTGCTTCAGTATTGCCACTCAGCTGTCTCAGCTGCCACGCAGCCCTGGGGCTCACTGTCTGCTGCCAAACATGGGGTAAATAAACCGGGCCAGCTCTGATGGAGTCCCTGGATGGAGATGCCCAGGGCTATATCCACACTCTGCTGTCACATTTGTGACTGTAAATGGGGTGAAACCTCTGTTTCCCTGTGTTTGCAGCTGGCATATTTCCAAATCAAGTGGTTGTATTGATGACAGCCTTGTCCCCGGGCCAGCTCCGCTGCAGGATGCGGCACGGGAAGCTGTGCAGAGGAGGGATGGGGCTGCACTGGCAGGCAGGAGACACGCACACCTACCGACTCACAATCTCTGCTTAGGGAGAGCAGTATAGCCAGGGCTGAAGTGCCCCTGTGCTCTTGCAACGACCCCAAGCAGGCATGCAGCAACCTGCCTTTGACCATAATGTGCCAAACCAGTCAGTAAACGGTGTTTGCCTTGTTTGAGCACACATGGGCACCGAGCAGCACTGGCAGCCCTCACGGTGCACTCCTGCAACAGCTGCATCTGCAGGCGCTGCTCAGAACCCCAATGCAAAGTGACAGGTGACAGCAAATTGTATTGACGGACTCTTATTGAATCAAACCGTCAGGAGGCAGCTGCTCCGCGGCCCGCTGCCGATCTGCCGTTCATCGGGGTGCCCAGCCTCGGGGTGTGGGGATGGAGCCAACTACCGCCAGCAGCACATGGGCACCAGGACCAGGCATCTGCCTCAGCGGTGCCTGGAGCCACAAAAAATGCTCTGCCAAGTTTGAGGGTCCCCAAGGTATCATCAGGATGGAAAAATGAGAGCTGTGAGCAAGAAAGCCAAAAGCACAAAGAAGAGATCCCATTTCACTGGAGAAGGGAAAGTGCAAGAAGCAGAGCCTGCACCTCTTGGAAATACACGTCTGCAGAGTAAAAACTGCAAGAGGAGCAAGCTCTTACATTGTCCTTAGATTTCAGAAAAGCTGGCGCTAAGGGATAGGAAGGAAAAGCAAAGCAAAGCAGAGAAACACTCTGGGATGTCACCTTGGACATCAATTTATGTCCTTAGCTAGAGACAGATTGCAATACCACCAAAACTGGTGGGTTTGCCTTGATTTACACCAGTAGACGATGTGGCACACAGTATTTTACCCGATTTGATTTGCAGTTTCTGCTCCGCAGCTAGCGCTAGCAAGCACAGATCCAGCCAGGCCACTTATAAAAATATGTGGAAAGCAGATCGATTGAACAGTTGCTGGAAACTTCAGCTCCTTCTGCACTTGCAATACACAGAGAATCAGCATTGCTTTAATCGCACCAACAACTCCATCAGGGCAGCAGCAAGAGTCGGTCGGGCAATTCCAGCCCTTGCAGCGGTGGAGTGCCAGCAAGCACCCGGCACTGCTGCACACGCACAGCAGCCACCCGGAGGTGGCACTGGTGTGATCATGCCTGACCAGCCAGCTACACACAGGGCAAGCAGAGATGCTTGGTGAGTATCACACATCTCAAAATCTGCAAATAGGACATCGCAGGGGTGACCGTGTTTGGACTGTGATGACAAACCTTCGGGCAGGATGAGCCCCTGAGGCAGACGGTACCGCAGGGAGTTGCAGCAGGCGCTGGTCGAGGCTCCAGAGGTCTGCGTTTTTATTTCACTTTGGCAACCCTCGTCTGCCTGACCACATCAGCACAGTCCTGCTAACTGCTTATTTAAAGTAACCCTGAAATTACTGGCCCGGCACTCCCATGGCTGTGTTTCACTTGTTTACTCCGTCGACAAACACAGGCTCACACAGAGGCTACAACTCTGGTTGCTTTAGCACCGGTGGACCAAATGTAGCAGTAATCGGTGACCCTTTTCCCCATCCCTTTAAGCCAGTGTAAATCCTCAGCTATCACACCAACCATTCCTTCTCTGAAGCCTCACGAAGGGCTGGAAACGGGGACTGCCACCACCCCAAAAGCTGCTGGGACAGCCACAGAGACACCGCCTCAGCCACCAGCCAGCCAAAGGTCGCCCATCGCCTCGCACGTTCACAGCTCACAGGGGTCCAGCCGGCTGATGGGGCAGCAGCATCAGTCCCAGGGGAGGGTAAAACCAGCACAGGGGTACGGACATGGCAGAGGGGTTACACGAGCTGTCCCCGGCGGCTGTGGCAGCACTCCATAGCACCACTGCAGGGGCCACCAGCAGGCTTGAAGCTGCCCCATACACGCACGCAAGGCGTTAGATGGGCTCAGCCTTCAGCCTGGCCAGGGCAATTCCCAGAAATCCCAAGGCTTTACAGTGTGCTTCTAAGTTTCTGCCCTTACAAATGAGAATTCAACCTGGGAGACTTTTTCCATAGTTTCTAATTTTCCCCAAGGACACAGAGCGATGATTTGCCCAAGGGAAAAGGGGAGTTTGGCCAAGGGCAGGGATGGAGGGATTTGTTGTTTTGACTGTAATTGTGGTCAGGAAACAGTCCTAGCGCTCATTTTCAGCTCCTCCCTCTCGATAACATCTACCATACGCAGGCAGTGGAAAAGAAACAGCCTTTGATATAAACATGACAGAGTTTGATTCATTGTGGGGCTGTTTGCAGCTATCGCTTCACCTCAGCGCCCGGCACACGGCATCAGCCTTTGATCGACGCGAGCACCAACTTGCAGCCCCACTTGGCTCTTGGTGGAAGCCCTTCTGCTGCCGAGGGGCACAGGCTGGCAAAGCTGCACTGGGGAAGCAGACGGATGCTGCTGGGGCTGGAGCTGCTTCTGGGGCTGCTGGAGATGTTAAATGTCTTGACCCCAGCAGGGCTACACCAGCAGGACAAGAGGCTTTCACACCGTGCAACACACCCGCTCACCAGCTCACCCCAGGGCCCAAAGGCACCTGCTGCCCCACGGGCAGCCCCCCGGAGAGAGCTCAGCCCCACTGGCCCAGCACAGGGAAAGCACCTACCAGCCAGCCCTGGGGATTCAGCCTGCCAAGCCTGGCGAGGAAGGTGCCTTTCCAGCCCCTTCACAGAGCCATAAACAGGAGAGCCGTCCTCCCTGCTGTGGGACACAACCCTGGAGGCACCACACTGAATCCGGCTCTGGTGCCCGTTGACTAAGCAGATCCCCTCACCCCTTGGGGCATGGGAAGTAACACCATTCCCACCCACTCCCTGGAGGATTAATTTACACAGCACTTCAAGGTGATACTGGTGCTGCACAGGAACAATAGAAACTGGAAATTAGCAGCTCGTTACTGCTGATCTGAAAGGTTTTCTTCTATGTGCCAGAGTACAGTGTTTCACCCAAGACACCTGGGTTGCAATCAGCTACGCTTAAAGCTCAATTGAACGAGACCTCAAATGCAGCGGGGAATCAGCCTGTGCCACAGCAAACCTGGGAAATCATCATTTGTTCTCATCTCCAGCTCCTCTGAGCCTGGCTTTAAGGTCAACCCAAGCTTTTATCTGCTCCTGTATTCTAGTACGCTGGGAAAAAAAATAATATTAGAGGAATAAATTAGCATGTGAAATGTAATTTAACTAATTAGTCCACTGGAGTGGAAAATATTTGCTAACCACTTTGAAGTCAAACCTAACTGTGCTTATTAGGACATCACAGAGGAGAAAGGAAGGAGGCAAAGGTGGGGAGGCCACCAGGACAGGCTCTGGAGGATGCAAGTGCCCAAGCAGGACACTGAGAATTTCACCTGATCACTTTTCTTCTCCCTCTGTAGAGCCGCACTAAGCGTCCAACTCGGACACAGCTGTGCTGGAGGAGACCAAAGGCCATGCTGCACTCTCCTCGACTTGCCATTTACTGGGCGTTGCAACAAGAGGGTATTTCCCACTGATTTTCACTGTGACACAGGGCGGGGTCAGTTGCGTGGCATTGGCCTGGGATGCCCAACCATGACTGGACCAGTTCACCAGGCAGGAGGGATGCGCTGGGACCACGGGGCCTGGGCAGCAGCCCCTCACCACCACAGGGCATCAGCTCACTGGTGCCTCCCAGCCCTGCAGGCTCCCACTCCCAGGGAGCGGATATTGCCAATTAAGCTGACAAAACAGCATGCCATAAAAGCTCCATCATATTAGGGAACTGCCTGAGATGCCACAAAAAGCCGTTATATCACTTGCAACAGTCCGTTCATTGATTTCCCCATTTCCCCGATATAGAAACTGTTGCTCTTTTATTAGCAAAGCTTTGGAAATCCCTACCCATAATAGCAAGAGAGGCACCCTGGGAAATTTTGCAACTGCTGTGACTGAATTATGAAAGGGAGGGATTGACAACTTCATTGAAAGCTAGCAAGGGAGAGAGAAACAAGAACCTCCTCTGCCCAACACACACCACCATGTTGGGGGTAGCCGGAGGGGGGGGGCGTTCCTCTTCCAGCTGGCCAGCCACTGGACACGGGCATGGGCAACCCATTTCCATCACTCCCAATGCTCTACTGCCTGCTGGTGACATGCTCCCCAAAGAAGCCCTATTCCATGCTGGGGTAGAGCAGTTTTCCTGAAAAACAAGCAAACCGAAAACCCTGGGGCTCACGTCTTTGTGAAGTGTCCCAAGATCTGTGCTTTGCCTGGCTCCTTTCCTCCTTTTTGAGGCCAAAGCCCTGCTCCCCAGGGAACCCAGCCTGAAAGGGGTCAGCTGCGCGTTCACTGAATGGATTTGCAGCACGAAGAAAGCCCATCTTTCAAGCCAGGCCTTCCCACAGATACGGCCCAACTGGGGATGAAGGCTGATGGGCAGATCCTGCAGAAAAGGTCCACTGAGCTCCATTTCCACACGATGCCTTGCACGTGCAGGAGGTCCAGGCCAAAGAGATGGCAAGATTTGTCCTCCAGGGAGAGGAGAGACCTGACAGCAGCCCGGGCACGCCAGGTCTCAGCAGGAGCACACGCAGCGGTGACCAGATGCTCCTGTGGCCCCATAAAAGCAAGTGCCAACAGGAGTCAGGGGCGCAGCAGAACACAGCTCTGCTCCCATGGCTTTCGGCTTTGCCTCGTGCCCCCTGCCTGGGTCTCCGGTGTCACTGCACCCCTGTGCCCCCCCTGCAACACTCCCAGTCCTCACGGTTGCATCCCGACTCCTCTGCCACTCGGTCCCCTTGCTGCTGCAGAAGCCTGCATGGCAGCTCCCACCTGGGGAGACTGAAAACACTCGCCCAACTCCTCATCCACAAAACCAAACAGGCTCCGGACCCGAGGAAGGTTTCTGAGCACTCTGGGAGCACGGCTGGCTCGGATGCGGAGCACGGCACAGGAGCATGGGGCAGCACATGCCACGGTTCCTCTGGTAGGGGTACCAGCCATGGGGAGGGGAGGGCAGGAGGGCTCATGGCGGGGGCTACAGGGTGCTTTGGGAAGAGAGGAGCTCAGTGATGGGGCATGATGCTCCTTTTGCAAAGGGCAGGGAGGGTCACAAAGAACCAACTTAACTGCGGCAACGCAGCCACCACCCCAGAGTACCTTTGCAAAGGGCAGCAGGGCTTGGGGCAGGTGGGGGATGTAGCTGAGACCTGCAGTGCCGGGAAAAGCTCCAACTCCCTTCCCATGAAATTGATTTGTTTGACCCTCTCCCACCCCTGCCTCCTGCAGACCTGCCCAAGTACTCCAGCACTTGCCACGGGTCAGGAAGGCAGCGCTGGGCCCAGGCCAGCCCGCTGTGGTGCTGTTAGCATGCTCCCGGCTTGATTTCTGGCCCCCCATCTCTCAGCAGAGCTTCCTTTGGGCGTGAGGATCCAAAGGTCCCCATGTAACACATGTTGCTACACTTTTCCCAACAAGCTGGTGCCATCTCCAAGAAAAAACAGGCAATTCATGAGCCTGGAAGTCCTGAAACAGAGGGGAAAATGCCAACAGGGCTCCCTCAACCACGTCCACACAGACTGGCAAAAGTGATGGCATGAGATGAGTAGGTACCTGCACGTGGGTGTGTGTGACACACCAAACCCTGCCTGACTGGGGGGAAATCTTTCAGCTGTGAAAGAGGAGTTTCCCCATCACTCCGCAGACAGAAGTGCTGCTGGGGACTTCCCCAGTAGCATTTCCTCACCGGCTGGTGCTTTGCAGCAGAGGTAGGTGCCAGCTCTGTGGGGGCTGCTATGCCCCCAGTTTCCTGGAATGGAAAAGCAGGGGACATACTCAGCCTCGAAGCAGTGGCACATGAGCACAGAGAGGCAGCGCAATCCCTGATCTGCCTCCAGCTCACAGGTGCTGCCAGCCAATGCTCGCCCCTGGGGGTCTCATCCTGCTCTGCCCAACGCAGGAGAGGGTAGGGGGTGAAAGCATCAGTGGAGCGCCAAGCTGGGACAGGTGATCATGGCTGGGAAATGCACAAGGTGCACATGCAGAGCCTCAATTTACATGGAAATGGGGATGCTAGAGACCACCAGCCCCCAGCCTGACCTCCTGGCAGTTTAACTTTCCACAGGGAAGCGCTAACCCTGCATGACGGAGCTAACACCCCAGCGATGACCCAAGGGCTGGGGACACCCCAATGTGCACTGGTTGGTGCCTCACCATGACGTGATTCCCAGGACTGGCTGTGACCCAGCAGCTGCCAAAGAGTCAGTAGGAATTGTTAAAAACTCAACCAACCAAAACCAGAAAGCCCAACCCTCTAACACAGTGCACGACCTCCTTAAAAAAAAGATTTTTTTCTGCAATAAACCCAGGAATATGATTAGCAAGCGGAGGTCACTTCCAAGCCACCCAGGCCAGGGCATCCCCCGTGCCAGGTCCCAGCCACTGCCCAGGTCTCCAGCTCAGGCTTTCCCCTCTGCAGGGAGGGAAGCCCCCACCTGTGTCGGGCAAACCCTGAGGGATCCCCCGCGCCGCAGGGAAATCCAGCACCAGATCGAAATACTGAGTGGGAATGGCTATCACGTAGCGTAAGCCTCGAGAAATCTGCTGCTTGAAGATCCAGCTAAAGGAGAATAAAGCATCCAGCTGCTGGTTCGCCCACTTCATCCCCTGCTCCAGCCTCCTCCCCACGCCGGCTGCCCTCCCTCCTTCCCACACATGCTGCGGGAGGCACCTGCGCTTTCGGGGCATATTTCCCACCCCGGCACACCCTGCCAGCTCTGCAGTGGCCGTCACAGGTTTCTTCATTAGTGCAGTCGATCCCGGCAAAGCCTTGAGGTGTTTCTAAATATAGGAGGCTCCCTGCAAGTCCCCTGTCCCTGCAGAGACACTTGCAGGCTGCTGAGCTGGGGCTTCCCACCCCTGCTGAGATCCAACACCGCCCTGCAGGAAAGTCCTCCCTCTTCCCAGGGAAGCGAGGTTGAATCTGTACTGTCATTTCACCTCTTTAACCACACAGATAACGTACAAGGGAAGATAACACTAACCATGACATATCAATTGTTTGCCATCAAGAAAATCCAGATTTAAGCCTCCCCTGCAGTGACAGTATGAACACTGAACACACACAGCAAGAACATGGACTTTCCCTGCTCCAAAATCAAAGGAAGTTTTGCCTCAAATTTTAAAAGCACCTGGATCACACCCAAAATCCGTACACAGGCAGGATGCTGACTGCTCACCACCCGCCAGCTCTGGAAAGCATTGCCCCCGTTTTGGGTTCTCCAGTAGCTTTATCGCGGGGTCCGTCCTTGCACAGTCAGATTCACGGTGTATTTCTGCGAGGGGCAGAGTCGAGGTGACAGGAGAAGCCCTCCCCAGGAATCCCCTGACCCCAACACACTGGGAAACCTGCACCTCAGTGCTGCAACCAACACCGATATTTGCATCGTGGACCAAACCCTGCAGCTGGTTACAGCTGCAGCACCACAGCAGAGTGAGAGGGCAGGAGCGTGCCCACAGCCAGCAAGCCCAGGCAGGGCAGCCACCAAGGTGCGCGGAGGCAGAGCCGAGCTCTGCAGCCAGTTGCTGCCTCCCAGGTTTTCACATCCATCAGCCACCCCAGGGCAGCAGAGCCAGAACACACACAGAGCAAACACTCCCTTTTACACTGAGCTACAACACAAGTTGTCTTCCATGTAGGAAGCCTCCCCTCCTTCCCAAACTCCTCCTTTCATTTTGGTGCCTTGGATTTGGCAGATGCAAGACATGGTCTGCCTCAAAATACACCGCTTCAGAAAGGAAACAATCACATCTGGAGGTGGTGCCAGCTCTTGGCATCTTTAACTTCGCCAGAAGTTCACCACCCCCGGATGGCGCCGGGGTGGGGTCACAGCACCTCTCTGCCCCTTGCACACCCACCCCGTCCCTGGAGCCGAAAACCGGCTGGCAGCTCGCTTGCCTTCTACTTACATCATCATCCTGCACGCTCAGGGGGATATCCAACATGCACATCTGCACAGGCTGCACCAGTGCCTTCTGCACATTGAACAAAGGTTTTGCCTCCATCTTCCCGGGGATGGAGGGGCTGCTCATTCTTCTCTGTCTCCTCCGCCGCTCCTCTTCCAGGAGCGGGTCCAGCCCAGGCAGTGAAACAAATTGGAGATCTCTCCCTGCTCAATTTTGTCAGCACATCTTGCCAACAGCTGCTGCTTCTGCTGCTCTAAGAGGTCTTATTTCCTTCCTTGCAAATCAAAGAGCTGCGAGGAGCTGCACCAAGAGGCTGTGTGTGCGCGTGTGTGAGCAAGTGCGTCTGTGTGTGTGCATGTGTGTAGCTGGCGATGTTCCTGAGATCGGTGAAACAGCCCTCTGCAAGCATGCCACGGCACGCTGCCTTCCCCCAGCCTCTCCTTTCTTTCAGGGCAATCTCGGTGCTGGCTCTAGCTGCTGCTTTGCACTGGCGTGAGGTTTTCAGCCTCATCTACATGCATGGCACTCGCAAACCCCGTGCATTGTCTCAGAGACACAACAGGTTCTGCCTGCTGTTGATTTCTGATTATGACCAAATTGTGTCTGCAGCAGCTACAGCATTTCCCTCTGGCTGTTGTGGCAGGCAAACAAGCAGAGCTGGAAGGATGAGAGGGTGTGAGACAGAGAGCGTGAATGATTGGAGCTGGAGCCTCCCCTTTTCTTTCCTTCTCTTCTTCCATCCCTGCTTTCCATTGTCAGAGGCAGTTTCAGCTCAGTGCCTTCCTGTACTCCGAGGACCACAGCAAGGCTTAAATAATTCACATCCAGAGTGCTTGGGAACCTTATGGCACTGAAAATGCAGCATGGCACTAAAAGACAGTGAATATTGGTGATCATTTTGTTTGCAGGTCAATTCCGTGTGGAAAGTTTTGCCCAGGTGAGTATGGCACCAGCTGCCTTTTCCACCAGAGAGAGCCCGTGACTCCAAAACAGAGTTTTGCTAGAGGGAGTATGGCACAAAATGGGGTGGTTGTGCTACAAAGAGCATCTCCCTACAGAATTTGCACCAACAGTAGCAGTAGGGTGAGTCAACATGGAGCAATATGTATATCACCTACATACACGTACCACACAGATGTTATTGCTCTCACAAACAAGAATAAACCTGGGGTCAAGCCCATGACCCTCATCAGCTGCAGGAACAGGCGCAGTGACTGGGGGAAACACCCAGGGTGTCTCTTCAGGGAGGGAAGAGGGGGGGGGGGGAGCAGTTTTGGTGGGTGCATCAAGCTGCACGCAGCAAGCACAGTCACTGGGGCAGCTAAGCACCCATCAGATGGGCATGTGAAATGACGGGGCCAAATCAATCAAAAAGTCCCCATCGCCCTCAAAAAGGAGTTTATGTCCTTACAGCTGCCCTTCTTGCTGGGGCCGGCGGGGGTGCTGAATAGGGTGAGCAGACCCTGCTGCAGGCAGGCGTTTCTGGGTGCTTTCCCATGGCTGCAGGCAGCAGCGGGTCCCACTCTGGGGCTGCCCCTTGTCGCACGAGGGCAAAGGTCCTGGACGATGCAGCCCTGCCCCGGCTTTCCCAAACCCAGCTGCTGCCTGAGGCCACAAGCCCAGCCTGCTGCACGCCTGGGTTTCAGGGGAGAACCGAGGAGCCCCGCTGAGCCGAGCATTCCTGCAGCGTGAGGTAAGCTGGGCTTGGAGCCCTGCTCAGCACCCAGCCAGCACCAGCCCCGCTCCCTCCTGGCCTCCGTGGCTGGGCTGAGTCATTCACACAGGAGCCAGAGCCAGCCAAGACGCTGGGGTTAGATGGGTCTCACACACAAGGACCCTTGGTGTCGCTCCCAGTCAGAGCTGGACACCTTCCCAGCACACTGGGGCAGAGCGTGGGACTGCAGCAGGATCCAGCCCACCATTCCCGAGAGAAATGCAGGGGTGAGAAAACCAGTGCTTACATGCTGCGGGAATGGGAACTAATGGACAAGCGTGGAACGAGAGCAGATAGCAATAAACCCACCATAAAATAAGTTTCAACTGGAAATTAGACAGGTTTTTGAACCACCATATGGCTGAGATGAGCAGCCGCAAGGACACAGAGGGCAGCACCGCACCAGCCCTGGCAACGGCTTCGCAGGGGAGGAGAGGTCACAGCACACGGACAAAGCAGTATTTCCAGGGCGGTCTCCCAACTCCCAGCTGACAGCATTTTGGCAACTGTCTGGCTCTTTTCATCACAGACAGGTAGTGCCACAGCCCAGGAAACACCCTGGCATGGCCAGTTGCTGTCTTTCTACGCACACGATGTCTTGGTGACAATACAATATGCGCTCCCACAGAGGACGGTCCCACATTTCACACTGCTGTCACCAGCAACAAAACCTGCCCCCAGCATGGGCAGTACCCACAGCTCTGGTTCCAGGAAAGGTGATTCAAACCTGGCCTTCAGCCCCAGCTCAGGTAAATCATCTCCCTGCAACAAAAGATTGGCAGAGCGCGCCTTTCCAACAACAACTTTCCAGTAACAAGCTGGGCTTGGTCAGCTGGGATTGCACCTTCCAACAGGCCTAAGTGACTGCACCGACATCCTGGGAAGGACACAGACATCACACTCAAGTGCCAGTCTCCAAGGGCTACCACCCCCAGGAATCCACTTATCCTGTCCAGCAGCTAATCTTTACCACAAGAACAGGAGTCTTTGCAAAGGTAGTGTGAAGGTGTAGGAGTCGCATCATCTGCTGGTGTTCCAGTTTGTGGTGTGCCCCTGGATTTCATGGTAACAGCAAGGGACAGATGGCAGAGGCTGCTACGCCAGAGCATAGGCTTCTGGCAGGGGCTCAGTCTGCTCTGCTGGTCCCCAGAGCCCAGCAACCTCCCACCAGGCAGCCGTGAAGATGCCAAAGGGATAACCCTTCTGGAAAAGTCGCGCAGCATGCAGGCAGACTGTGAAGGAAAGCAAAACTGCAAGTGCAGAGTCCCAGGAGAGATGCCAGGCAGAGCAGCAGCAAAGAGTCTGGACAAAGAAACGGCCGTTCTGGAGAACTGTCTCAATCCAACAGGAACGGGACACAGTGGGTGGGGGCTGAAGGGACACGGGAGCTGCTGTGCATGGAAGGCTTCAGCCAAAGGTAACCAGGCAGACGTCATGGGCACTCACACAGTCCCGGAGGCAGTGTGGGACCTTCCCCTGCTCACCAGCGGCCAGCTTGTGCATGTCCACCCACCTGTCTCCCCGCACACCTGCGTAAGTCACTGGGGAACGTAATGGTCCTTCAACAGAAACCAGCAAAGTAGTTTCAAACAATTTCCCACTGGGAGATTTTTAGCAGAAGTACAAAGCAAAGATTCCCCCGGCATCAAACCAGCCCAGACATGATGATCCCACGCAGATTTCTGAACGACAGCCTCATCCTATTGCTCCTCCAGACTGGCTGGCACAAGTGGAAACTGTACTACGATCCCAGAACCTCCAGCAACAGCGGTCGAACACCTTAAACGTACCGCTGCAAGGTTAGCAGAGGAGCCATCCCCACAAGCACAGGACCAACTCACTGCTGGCACCCAACAGCAGCGTAGGGCAGCCTTGCAGGGGGTGGAGGAGAAATCTCTCCCAGTATCACCGTACCCCAGCGGCTACTTCTGGCAGACCGAGAAACCCCAGCACAGCCACTGATGCTTCCCCATTACATTTTGTAGTGGAGATCTTGTTTTCTACAGATCCAGCTGAGCAGATAAAGCCCATCATGAGACCTCACTGCTTAGCAACAATTACTGGAAAAACACTGTTTTCCAGTAACAGTCCTGGCAGGAACAGAGCAACTGCAGGGCAATTAAACAGCGATCCCTATGCTGGGTGCATCCTGCTCCCGACTGCTTTGCTGCTGCCCCAGGGAGAGACTGACTCCTGCATCCATCCCTTAAGGTCTGAACAGCCTCCACTACCCTACAAGCACATCATTTTGGGCACACCGTGATGGGCCACGACTGAATCTCTGCATAGGTGGATGCAGGTTTCAGTGACATACTCATGCACAGGATGGTCTTAGTACCCAGCACAGCTGCAATGGTGTAAACACTTGGAATACTCCAAGAACTGATGACCAACCTCTCCCACCATGGTGGTCATTCCTTATGCCAAGTGACTCACGAGGACAAAGGCCCACCTAAGGAAGGCTGACTGCAGTGCTTGATGCAGTCAGGCATCAAAGACTTCCACAAAATTAAAGAAACTCCACAGAAATAACAATGGCGAGTTTGTTTTTCAAAGGAAATTGCAACTCCATGTATTGTCTGCCAGCCCAAACATCACGGCATCCTGCACATGCACGAGAACGCTGCACTTGAGAGAAATGACACAAAACCAACTGGTTTATTTTCACTGCATGAGGCTGCTAGAAAGGCAAAGAGGAAACAAAGCAGCATGACGAGTGAAAGGCAAATGGAAAATCCCAACAGTTTTTCCCCTTTGATACTTACCGGTAATAGAAAAAGGAAATCGGCTTTCAAAAACACAGAAATCCCAACCTGATATCATGCCTCTGAAGAACTCTGGCATTTACAAAAAGCCTAGAGGTAGATTTAGAGAGGCAGATACAGGCACAGGCATGACGGTGGATGCCTAGCGGGACTTCCAGGAGACCATGAGCTGGTAGAATACCTATTTTTCAGTGAAAATCCAAGACACTTTGATATTTAAGCTCATGGGTGCTTCTGTATATCTCACTTGAAATTTGTCTGTCTTGTCGCAAATGAGCTAGTAGAACAAGTCCCATGGAGTTGTATCTGCACCCTTGTTTTCAGCCATTTATTTGAAGAGGCCACCCTTGTTCCCTCAAAGTTGCTCCTGACAGCAGCCACAGCCCGTGCGGCACCTCATGTCTCTGGAAAGCCTGTCTGGCATTCAGCATCCTGAGCTGAATAAATTCCCATGCTCCCCAGAATAGATACATATGCAAAATTAATTTGCAATCAAGCCCGTGCGAAGCATGAGACAGCCTTGTAATAGGTGCAGAGCTGCAATTACCAATGCAAAGTGAAAGCCAACAAGCATTAAAGCGGGGGGGGGGGGGGGGGAAGAGGGGGGAACCAATTAGTTTTCTTGGGATTCCTCCACACATTTGCCACTTGAGGGATTTCAATTTCCACGCTCCCCTGCGGCTGACAGTGCACCCTGGCAGCCATCATGTCCCCATGGGGAGGGGATGGGGATGCTTCCCCACGGCTTCCCCATAGCCTCCCCCTCTGTGGTCCCTGATGCGGCTGTGCTGGACCGGTCTCCATGGAGACTGTCACTGCAGCAACAGAGACCAGAGGTGCAGCTCAGGGGGCTGTGAGAGGATGCAAGAGGATGCAAACGAGACTGAGGACCACCTCTCCCCCATAGGAAAGGGGCTGTCAGGTACCCACCCCCCCACCCCCCTTCTGCTTCTGAGGCTGCTTCCCTGCATTGGCAGGATAAAAGGGCTCTGCTGCTTGTGATCCATCTGCCTCGTCCCGTGCTGAAAGCACTTTATCCTATTGAAATCAGTCCCATGGGAGACAGTAATACTGAGCTGTCATGGCGGGTACAGCATCGGGAAGGAGCAGTGCTCAAGGCTGTCATGGCAACAGTTTATCGAGTTTCTGTAATGGCCCTCCCCCAGAGATGGGGACACCAATGCAGCAGCCCCAGGTGCACACAGCTGGGGAGCCCAGGGTGGAGGAAGGACCTGTTGTCCCTAGACAGATGTCACAGAGCAGCTCCCCACTCCCTTCTGCCCTGAGGGGCACCAGCACCCCGCACCACCACACTGCAGGAGAGCGCAGAGGTGGGCAGTCACCATATGACCCCCTGCAGTTCATAGCTGCCACCGCCACCCCTTCCTCACGCACCCCAAAGCTAACCTCAGTTTCCACTAGGCTGAGCCCTTTTAATGACACCTCCCTGGTGTCCCCACCCCACCCCACCGCGCTGCCGGAGAGACCCGGGTGCCGCTCTAATGTAGGGAAATCCCTGGCACAGGACCTGCACCGCTGGGATGACTGTATTCATGCTTGGGTGCCCAGCTTCCCAGGCTGGGCTCACACGGCAGGCTTGGGAGCTGCGGGCTGCAGGGGTACTGGCGTGGGAGGATGCCACAAACTGTCCTGTGCCCATCACAGCTGTTCCCTGCCAGCTCCAAACCCAAGGAAAAGCTCCATCATCTCCCAAAACACCTGCCTGTCAGGGAAGCCCGCAACACTCCAGCATGGAGAGATCTCAGGAAAGATCAGGGCCAGGAAATAAGCTCCCAAACGCCAGCACTCCCCGGCTCCCCCAAGGCCAGCTGCAGCCCATGGGACGTGGGCACAACGGAGCTCAGTGGTCCCCGCACCAGCCCAGCAGCGTGGCCAGCTGCTTCCCGCAGCAAACGAAATCTTTGCTGGAGAGAAAGGTGCTGCAGGAAACTGAGAGCTGAGGGCACCAGCAAGTGTGACAATGCCCACTGTTAGTAACTGTGATTTCTCCGTCGGGGTTTATCCCACTCGGCAGCCAGGCCAGAGCAGCAGCCACCTGCGGCGAGAGACCAGGCTGGCAGCAAGGCCAGGGCATCTCTCCCGGGAGATGTCTGCATGCAGCCAGGCCTGTAGGCGATCGGGGGCATGCAGGTGTGATGTATAGCACAACGCAACGTCTGGAGCACTTGCCAGAGACAGAGCATCCACTAATTCACCCGCTTGGCCGAGCCTCCAGCACTGGGCAGAGCTGTTCCCTTAGCACATTTTCCAGGGTTTAGCTGAAGCTTAAACAAACCCAGAGGAGGTTCCCGCCCCCCCACCCTTGGAGCCTGCTCTCATCCACAGGACCTCATGTTATTTAAAACCCTCTCAGCTCCTCACACATACTTGAGCCTACATAACACACGGCCAGGAGGTTATCTGTAGATCCACATCGCTGTTCCATGTCACTTGGCAGACAAGGAACTGTGGGCTCAGAGAGATAAGAGACAGCTCAGAGGTTTCCAGCCCTATGCACTAAACCAAAGGTTCTCCAGATCCTCCCTCTTCGTGCTGGATTTGCAGGCTAGGGGGTTTAAAGAAGCTTCCACCACATGCAGTCCCCTCTCCACCAGCCTGTGTCAGCCAGGGGGATGGGAAACACTTGTTGCACAGCCAGATTCCTGAAACAGGTTGACTTTCCTGGAAGTTTCCTTCAGGCCTCCTGTTCAGCTGCTCCCCATCTTCCTGTGAAAACAGAGGAGGGTTCGACATCGCTTTCTTGGCTGCAAGGGGAGCCAATGCCTTTTGCAGACCTCTCCCGAGAGGGATGGTCCCAGATCAGGGAGGGAGAGGCATTTCAGCCTGGAATGGCAGGGGGCAAGGACACAGCAGGGCAGGACAGACCAGACCCCAGGGCTGTCGGCTTCAGCAGACACAGCCCAGAGAGCACGGAGGCCCTTCCCTGACCTCCCCGAGGGCCGCAGCCAGACCCCAGCTTTCCCAGACCCGGCCCCCATGCAGCGCAGACGTGCAGCCCGCCCCAAAGGGGGCTGTGTTCCCCCCACCCCATCCCCAGCCAGGTCTGCAGCCCCTCAGGGACTAGAGGGCTGCTGCATTTTGGGGATGGCAAATTGTGAACTCACTTTGCTTTGCACAGATTAATGAGCCATCCTACCAACCCACCGTCTCCGGGTGATCTTAAAGCAGAGTGGAGGGTGAAGCCCCCTCAAGCATTGCAGAGCAGTGCTGCTTTTAGGCCGAGCCATGACTTTTGGCTGCAGAAAGGGAGTATGTCAGGGTTTTCCACACCAGCCCAGCAGCAGACATAGGAGCTGGGGAACACCATCCAGCACCATGTGGCTGCATCAGCATCCTCACTGCCTATGGGGTCCCAGGCATGACACCAACCAGGACCCTTGCAGCTGGAAAAACATGTGGCTGGCACCAGCAGACCGAGAAAGCATCCTCTGCATTTGCAGGAGGCCCCACCAGAGCAGCATGGGAGGTAGAACACCCTCCCTCCAGCACCATACCAGTCTCCTGCTTCACACCCAGCACAGCCATCTAGTGACTGTGCGGTAAATCGGATGAAACTCTGCCCTGGAGGCCCACCATTGATTTCCGTTGCCTAACGACAGGAAAGCTTTATAATCCTATTAACTAAACACCCTTTCAAGCAGCACTGGGAACAGCGCAAAGGGGAGTTGTATAAGCAGTTAAAGCCCCACCGGTGCAGCTCCCAGCTCTGATAGGTGCTGGGTGAATTCCCCAAAAGCCGGGCTGCAACACCCACAGTGGCAGCTGCGGTGTCGGCGGTGGCCCCCGCAGAGCTGGATCCTACAAAGAAACACATCCTTTGGCTGCAGGTCTCTGGCCAGAGGGCAAAGGAGCTAGGAAGCCTTGCACAGGAAAATAGTGCCCACACATGCAAACTTGCAAGACTTGGCCCCTGAAATACTGACAAATACCATTGCGTTTCAATCTCTTCCTAATCACCACCACCCTGGTTGTACTTATAGATGTTTCCCAGCAAAAGCTACACTGCTGTGGCCAAAATATATGAACATTTCATGGAAGAACATGAATTTCATTGCAGCTTCCTAAGGAGAAAGGATACATTTCAGAATACTTATATTCACAAAATGTTTTAAGATTGCATCCCTCCCCCCTAGTTTGCATTACTGGCGCAGGGGGTTAAAAAAATATTAAGTCAGCTTGTGGAGGATGTAAAATTCCAGTTTCCCACCCACCCCCAGGTACCACAGTGCCACGCTGAATTTCCACGCAAGGGCAAGAAGACTCGGTGCTCTGGTGAGCTCCAAGAAAATGCTGCTGAGCCACGTGCAGGGCCCGAGGCTGGAGCAGCTGTGAGTACTGTGGCCAGACCTCCCACCAAGTGCCACAGGAGGGGCTGTGCCACGGCACAAAATATGGATGCCTGGCTGATGCCTCATCCAACTCAAATCCCTTTGAGTCCAGGTCCCTTCCAAATGGCATGGTCAGGATATCTGCAGTGGTTAGCCCGAGGAGGAGGGTCTGTGCTGTGACAGGAGGGAGATAAATGCCTTTCCACAGGCAGAAATGCACCTTCCCCATACTGTGGAAGCATATATCAGTCATCTCCCCTCCCTTTCAATTAGTTATTCACACAGCAGTGCAAATTGCCGGGTCTAATATTTTCCATGATGGGTTATGAATGCAGAAGCACAGGATGGGTTCTTTTGTCAGGGGACACAATGCTGCAGGCATCCCCATCAGTGCCACGTGCAGTGACGGAGCAGGAGGCCAGGCACAGCTCTCAAACAAAATCCTTCCTCCTTTTAGTGCTTCTCCCACTGCAGGCAAAATAAACTACCCTCCATGAGCACTGGGGAAGGAGCCTTTTCCAGCTCCCCCGTAGTGGAACAAAGCTGCGGGGCCACAGGCTCTGGCTTGCAAACCCATCACACCTTGTTATTTTGGTGCCACCAAGGACAGCACAGCCACCAGAAGTGCCTGCCTGTCACCATGGAAATGCTGAATGGGAGGGTTTGAAGCCTGCTGTGACTTTCAACCTCTGCCAAGCAAAACAGAGCCCTTAAACACCCACAAGCCCTGAGCGTTTGCATGAGGAACAGACTTCTACTCCCCTTGACCTGCTGGGCATGAGGCAGTTAACCTGGGACCTCTCCCAGAGAAAAAGAACAGACCCCACTGTTCCTCCAGCCTCCGAACAGTCACAGCTCAGCCTCCTCCCTCAGCTGCCCCTGTCCCGGACCAGCTGCCCTCTCCCAGTGTGCACCCACCAGATCTGCCCCGCAGACACGCCACAGCACAGGCAGCAGCGGTTTTCTGGGTCTGCACAGCCAAAGCTTTTGCACACCACGACCAGCACTGCCATGGGAAGACACCTCCATCCCTTCCCAGCAGACCTGACCGCTGGTCCTCCCCCTGGGGCTGCTCAACCTCCTTGGAAAAGAGCTAGAAAGCAGGCAAGGGTTGGCCATATTCCTGCTCCCTGTAATTCTGAGCAGGGTATGCAGCAGAGCCATCCCGACCAGAGTGTTTCCGCCTGCCCTGGACCTTGCCGTGACACTCTGGCCGCCTATTGCTGTTTCTCATGCCGGTGGCGTCTGTTCCCCAGGGAGGCGGAGAGCCACGACCGTATGGGACACAGGGCCAAGAGGGACAGGCAGGAAACACACGGTGGGAAATCCGCTGTGAGATGGAGGCAGCAGGGCCAAAAGAGCAGAGCAGCTGTCAAAGATTTCAAAGGGGCCTACGGCCTGCCTGTGAGATGACCCCAACCTCCCCAGCCCGTGCCGACAGCCTGCATGGAGCCAGGCAGGCTCCTTCGGCACTGAACGTGGCCTCTGCAGTGTTTGCTTCCTGCCTTCAGGCTCGGCAGGGTGTTCATAGCCAGGGAGCAGGGAACAGATTGGAACTGCACAGAGGAGAAAAGACAAAAAGGAACAGTGGACGTCCCGAGAAGCCCACAAGGGTGCAAGCCAGACACAGCTTTCAGGGTAGTATCAGCCAGCATGTGCCTTCGGGGAAGCTGCAAGCAGGTTCCCAAGGCCACACAGTGAATCCCGGCAGAGCATCACCTCTAGGCTGGGCCAGCAACCAGCACCCCAGCAGCACATCCTCCCCTCTGATAATGCCAGGAGTGTTTCTCTGTCACACAAGCAATCCCTCCTAACAGCACTGGTTACAGCAGTCTGTATCTACACCACACCTCATTTTCTCCCCCACTCCTCCCTTTCCTTTCTAAATCCTACAGGAAAGTGTGGAGCCTTATCTGGGAGGCCTTGACATCCCAGAGCTCTGGCGCCACGTCTAAAGCCTGATTTTCTCCAGATCTTACACAGGAGCAGGGCAGACCAAAGGAGGGCTTCACCCTCTCTGAGCAACAGCAGGCAAGTGACCCATCGGAGCACAGCTGTGCCCCTTCCTTCCCCCCCCCCCCCCGACCCCCTCAGCCCTGCCCCTTTCCTTCCTCCCCCCCCACCTTTGAAATCTCTCTGCAGGCAGGCAGAGTGAAGGACACAGTATTGCAGCTACACCTCCTCAAGGGAACACGCGATGTTCTCCATCCCGGAGCACAGGAGGGCAGGAGCCAGCGGGGCCCACCAGAGCACCGCTCAGCAAACGCAGAGCGGGCTGTAAATCTGTGCAGAGGATGAACTCCCACTGTGCTCCCAGGCCTCCAGGGAGCGGGAACTCTGTGATCCCCTGGCACACCACCACCAAGCCGCCTTTGACGTCAGCTCATGTCTACAAACATTGTCTTTGACCCATGGCCAAAACTTGCAATGCAGGGGAATATCAACAGAGAAAGTGAATATCCATAGAGATATCCCGCAGAGCGCCTGCTCCGAGCGCGCTAGGTGACAAGGGGCCGAGGGCTGAGGGTGAATGCGCAGGCGCACCTGGCATGACTTGGGAGCCGAAAGGTCCCCAAGAAATCAAGTAATTTAAAATGCAAATCCCCAAGGAAAACAGATGGGTGAACCCTCACTCCAGGTCACTCAGGCTGGACTCTGGCAGGCCCAGCAGGAAAACCTACTAACATCTGGAGGCTCCGCCGCTGCCAGCAGATCCCGCAGCAGCTGGGGGCTGGCCCCAGGCAGAGCAAACTGGATGTTTGGGTGCTGAGCTGTCCCCCACACAGCTCTGCTCTGTCGCTGCCAGCAGCTGCCGCGGCTACTCCTGAGTGCCCGGCAGCGTGTTCCACCACACTGCCCCACGCACCTATCTCAGTCCTCCTGCACCCACACCAGCGCAGATGTGGCAGCCTGGAAAGCAGCAAAGGCCCCTCTCCCAGCCGCTGCTGATGGAAAGGTCAGGCGCTTGCCTGTTGTTTACAGAGTGCTAGGGAAAGCTGGGGGATGGGTTGACTGGTAACAGTGGGAACCAGCACAAAAGGGAGCTGTGGATCAGGGCTTTCTTTTCATACCAGGGACACGGTCATTGACATGGCCTTGCTGAGGTCTCACAGCAGCTTTGGGACTGGACCTCAGGTCTCCAAGGATGGAGCCGGCTCATATTAATCATCACCAAGAAGCAAAACAGCTTCTCCTCGGTGAGCAAGATGCAAACATCAAGCTCCGCTGAGCGGATCTGCTCCTCGCAGCAGAGCCCAGCCTGGCACGCACGTCCCTTTCCAAGAGCCAGGCGCCTGCCATGCCCCAGCTCGCGTCACCACTGCCACTTCTCAGCACTGATGAAGGCAAAAAACCCAGGCAGTAACTCATAGGGAAAACAACAGTGCCATCTGCTGCACAGCCCCACTTGGCCCCGAGCGCCCCGACAGCCGCGGCCTGCCCACGCAAGGCACTCGGGCAGGCTGGCACCGCGTCACCGTGGCGTGCAGAACGCAGCCCCAGCCAGCACCAAGCCAGGCACGGAGGCAGCAGCAAGCAGCCCTGCAGGGGGAAAGCAACCCTACCGCAGCCCTGACAGCCACCCGCAGCTGAACCACCGGGCACAGCCTCTGGTTTGCATAGAAGAGCAAAGGACGGCAGGATGGGGAGGCAGAGCAGAACGAGAGAGTGTCCCAGAGCCCATTTTGTGATTGCAGGGTGTGAAGCAAGCTCACTCGGTAAAGGCAGGCAAACAACCTCCCTCCTCCATCAGCACCCTGCAGGTGAAGCACATCTTCCAGCCTCTCTACAGGCAAGGGGAGGGGGGAAGAGGCAAACAGCCCCTAACACTTGCGGAGCCTTAGCAAGCTAGCTGACACCGTCCCCAGCATCTCCTTTGGAAAGAAATCTCAGATCCTGGCACTAGATACCATGCACTGCCAGATGCTCTTTGTCAGGGGACACCTGGTGAGAGCAGGGTCAGCCTGAGGGGGCTGAGAGCGTTTTCTCTGCACCTCCAGCCCCAGCAGCTGTGTGTAGTTGCCTGTTAGCCACCCCTGCTCCACAAGTGATTGCAGTCTGGTGGCAGGTGAAGCTGGTTCTCTGCATACACTGCCTGGAAAGCGTGCTGACATCCTCCACGAGACATGTGTTGCTATAGCAATGGGAAAGGTATCAGAAGCAAAACCGGCATTGATGGATAGTGCAGATTGCTGTTCAGATTACCATGCAAGATCAGGACCCCTGCTTCTTAAGGTCCAGGAGCCAGGCACCACGTAGGGAATGGCACAGTGAAAACACTGCAAGGAACTGAAAAAACACAACCCCAAAGATGCCCAGAATAAACAAAGTTCTGGAAAGCCCCTCCTTTCTTCACATAAAGAGCCATCTCAAAGCAAACTGACCCTGAAGACAATGAACTGCACTGAGCTACAGGATGTCAAATCAATCATTACAGTATCCCAGAGATTTATCTTGGAGCCTACAGCAGTCATTGCATCCTCTGCTCACGTCTGATCAGCCCTGTCTGCAGGCACATACACACATGCATGAGTGGGAGCTCCAGATGGAGCAGCTGAACCACACTGAGGAGGGACTTTTCATCTCTCTACCAGCTTCCTCCCAGACCCTGCTGCCAGCTGGACTCTCGCTTGCTGTCACTTGTTGCCAACTCACCCTCGTGCCCGTGGCAGAGCACCACCAAGACTTAACTCCTAGCCATTGGAGTCACTTCAGACACAGCTCCCTTCTCTGCCTCACAGCAGATGACAGAGACACAAACAAATTCAGCTCCAGCCTTGCTTGCCTGCACTCAGGCACTCTGCGTCCTGCCCTCAGCCAGCCCCAAGACTGCTTGTCCACCATCTGTTCCCTTCTCCAGCCCAAATGGCCGGTAAAGGAGAGAGAGGGGATGAGTCTGCAGCCTCTGGGAGCTTGGTTCAGGATGGAAGCCACCTTCTGACTCACGTGCAGGTTTCGGTTTTAAAGGCTGCAGTTCACCTTTGCACATGAACCTTTGCTTTCACATGTCATGACACCCTGAACAACACACCTGCAGCAATTAGATCGGAGATGAAAAAAAGAATCTTGTTGTTTGCTCAGCTTATTTACTTTGCAGCACTCAGTTTTCCCAGTTGTTTGTGTGGGTCTTTCCCTTAGCAACCAGGGAGAGAAACATTTATGAGGCATGAAAAATGTAGTTGTACAGCCATAAGAACTGGCAGGGTGCGGCTGCAGGCACAGCTGGAAATTCCTCTTAACTAGTAGTCACAAGTGACAGGACTTCAATGAATTGCACCCCTCAAACAGCAAAATGGCTCATCCTTTTCATGCAGGACATGCAGGCAGAATCAGGACTTCTAACCTGTGCTCTCCACTGTAACACCCGCCATGCAGAATCCCAGGCTTGTAACAAATACCTCTACGTGCCTCAGTTTACCCATATATAAAATGGGACTAAGTATAAAAAGTGACATGAAGGCTAAAGTTGAGACCTTAATACAAAGCACTCTGTAGGAATGCAACCTGCATTCCCCAACATGGAAGGCAGGCTGACATCTTTTTCCAGACAGCTTTATGCCTTTAATCTTCTGGATCTCCCAGCAAGATTATGCTCCCCAGTTCACAGCCATGGTGACAGTACTCTTGTTCTTGACCCTTGGCAGGGTCAGGATCCAAACCCTGGTATTTTGGTTGCCAATCCCCTTTTCCAAAGAGATGTGCCACAATCCCACATACATGCATGCTGGCACCAGCTCCTGCCTCACACACTTACCCCCAACAGAGCTTACTTAGCTTTTGGTTACAGGGCTAGATCAAGGCAAATGAGGCCCAGACCAAATGGACCCACTGGGTGCAGGAGGCGGCTCTGGTATGCACATTTTCCAGTCCAAAAATGGATCCCAGCCCACTTTTCCATCACAGCATCAGCCCTTCCCTTTATTCATTCTTGGGCTCCCAGGAGCCAGTATTGCCCACTTACCTTCCCACCACCCCCACAAGGGCAGCAGCACAGACCCTCCTTCCCTGGGAAGGGGTTGCGGTGGGAGAGGAACACGAGGATGAACACACTCAGAGGAGCATCAGGACCAGAGTGCCACTGGCGAGACCCCCACATGTCATGCCTTCGCTTCACCCTCCCCTGCCCCAAAAGCACCAGTGGGTTTGTGAGCGTAGAGCTTTAGTCCACCTCGGCTCAATTTGGCTTCATTTAGCCTCACAGACACACCAGGCAGGAACAAGGGCCCTCCTGGTGCCCCTTGGCCCCGGCGCTGCCTGGCAAGCTGCAGCCCCGGCTCGCTGGCACAGCACGCAGCAGCCTCGCAGCCTGCCAGCGGCCACGCAGCCCATGAACGGCTGCAGCATCGCAGTGACAGCCAGACCCTGTCCCGAACTGTCTTGCTTTCGCTCTCAATCCTTCATCTCCACTTCTGCTGGCCGCACTTACCCATTACGCAGAGAGAAAGCGAAAAAAAACCCCCATGAGATCCACAAACACGCACGCACACCCCCGCAAAGGCTGCTTCCCCCTCGCCAAAGCTCACGCCGCAGAGCAGGGGTCTGGACGGTATCCCCCTACGCCAGCCGGCAGCGAGGGACAGGCACCTGCCGACCCCCAGGACATCACCGCCAGAGCCCACCCGCTCCCCGGCACCGCACACGCGTTGGGCGCACCGCGGACTCATCCCGAGCCCTCCCCCCCCCCCCCAAGCCGGGTGCCGGAGGGACCGAGCGCGGCTCCCCCCGCGGTTGCGCCCCGGAGCCGGGGCACCCTGGCAGCGCCCCGGGGGGACAAAGCGGGCGGGCGAAAGGCGCAGCTCACCTGAGTGTCGATCATCATGGTGCCCCGCGCATAGCCTCCGCCGGCCGCTCCGGGGCTCCGCGGGGCCGGGCTCAGCGCCCCTCCGCGCCGCCCGGCGGCCGGGCCCGCAGCGCGCCGGCCATGGGGCCCCGCCGCCCCCGGGGAGCCGCCGCCAGCGCCGAGCGCGGCCGGGAGAGCCGAGGCCGGGAGAGCCGAGCGGGGCGGCACCGCGCGGGGCGGGGGCGCCGCTGCCGGGGGGCGGGGGCCGTGCCCGGCTCCGCCCGGCCTGGCCCCCGCATCCCGGGGAGGCGCCGGCAGGTGGGTGCGCGGCGGGGGGGTGTACCCCTGCAGGTGCCGCCTCCGCCGAGTGCCCTGCGCCCCCACGCCTGCTTGGGTGCCATCGCGCGGGGCCGTAGGAACGGACCTTGCAGCGCTGGCCGGGGACGCGCGGGGGGGTGGCACTGCGCGGCTGGCGAGCTATAAATAGAGGGGAGCTTCAGGGCAGAGGAGCGGGTCATTCGGCGGGCGAGCCCCCCCGCCCCGCGGGGCACCTCTAAGGAGGTGAGCCCGGCACCCCGCCGCACTGGGGCCGTGCCGGCAGCGCGCAGGCACCTGCCCCCGGCTGCCTCATGGGTTTCGGGGGCACGGAGGGACCCCGGGAAAAAAAGCTGCCGGAGGTCGGGGTGCGCCGTCGAGGTGCTGGAGCGTGAGCTGCTGAGCCAGCGGGGTTGCCCTGGAAACGGAGAGGCTGCACGTGAACGGCTCCGGTACCCACCGTTTATATTTATGAGGCCGATGACATGTGCCATCGTAGAGTGATGTCAGGAGACGGCTGCGTCACTCGCCAAGGCCAAGTGCAGCGCTCCCGGCTCAGGGGTGCACACCTGGGGACCCACACACACACCCGGCACCCACAGGTGCCCCCGTGTCTAACGAGCCCCTGCCCCGGGAGCCACCCAGCGGGAAAAACAATTTTGCCAGGGCGACAGTGGGAATTGGTGACAAGGCGCAGCCCCCCACATCTGCCCCTCCAGCTCCCCAGGCCTGCAGGGCAGCAGAACCAGCGGCTCCTGGGGGGAGCATGGCCAGGAACGGGCGAGGTGCTGCCAGGGCGCTCCTGCTGGCACGAGATGCTGCCACTGAGCAACATCATTCTAATTATAGTAATGGTGTCAGTGCTGAACAGTGGGGAAAATACATACTTCAAAAGGTCTATAACTAGGTAATTTGCTGCTGGCAAAACTCACTACAAAAAAACCCCAACAACCTCGCCCTAGAATGAAGCACTTTTTAAAAGTAATTTGTACTCATCTAACTTGCTTTAAATTAGCTAAAGGTTCAGAGGGGGGAGCAGGGGGATGAGGTGGGCACACAAGCAGCAGAGGTTTCTGGTTAAGGCTGCCTTTCGATTCGTGTCACGTCATACTAGTTTTACATGAAACAGCAACATTTGGTGGATCTATGTTTAGTCTAAATATAGCCTGAGAAAAGTCGAGTCAGTACAGCGTTACTCTTACATTTTGAGAAAAGGAGGGAGTCGGGTGGGTAGGCAGACATTTAAAAGTCATTCCTCCGATGCATTTTGCCAGGAACCCTTTCCTAAATTATTTGATTGTGTGGACCTACATGTGGAGCAGAACTGCAGGAGTGGTGATTTAGCGTGAGCAAAGTGCAACCCATTCCTGTCAATTCCTTCTCCAGTTCCTGCTGTCCCTGAAAGCGCCCAGTGCTATCATTGTCACTCCACCTGGACACCTGCTGCTCTGTGTGTGTGTCACCCCCAGGGATCCCACAGGGACTTGCTGGGGCAGTGGGGTGAAGCAGAGCAGGGGAGGATTCACGTGAGAAAATAGGAACCCTGGTGCTTAGAGCTGCCCTTTGAGATTAGAGCAAATTCCCCCCGAGAAAAAACCTCACTCCGTCTGTCTCATATTCATTAGTGACGGGTCAAGGCTGGCCCCTGCATGGACACGAGACAGTCCCTTCTCTGAACAGGTACGATAGAGGGTAGAAGAGTAAAGCCAGTCATTCTGGCAGTGAGCTCGCAGAATCCAGCTCCTTTCTACTACCGTACTGCTTTAACTGCGTTTAGCCAGCCAGGCGTATATGGCTATTCCCAACTGGTTTTGTGCAGGGAATGTATAACTGATGTTCTTATCCTTCCTCATCTGCGTCTGCTCAAAGACCATCTTGTTTCCATGCCCCCCAGCCACAGATCTCAGAGAAGGCAGTCCTTTTGTAACTACCGCTGCATACCAAAGTGGTTCAAAACGACTTTTTCTGGTCAATAATGTCAGACACCAGCACCCGTGGGAGGGTTAAGGGAATCCAAATAGGAGCGGGAAAGGGTGCTAGTTTGGTTTAATGGAATGATTCTTGTCCTGTCCGTGGGGAGAACGAGAGGATCACAGCCTGGCCCCACCTAGGATCATCTTCAGTGCTGGAAGCTTCTGTTTCTTGCCCCCCAAAGAAGTCTTCCCTTTGGCATGAACGCACCACACAAGTCACCAGCCAGGACAAGAAAAGAAAAAGCCTGTCAGATGGGTTCTTAAATTAGATAGACAATGAATGATGAGTCTGTTCCAGCCGAGCAGAAAGAAAGGGATGGAAGGAACAAGGGGCCCTTGGGAAGGCAACAAGCTACTGATCTGAGGCTTAGTTAAGGACAAACAGGGGCCTGAGTCAGAAATACCTTGAAAGCATCATCAGATCCTCAGGCAGCATAAATCGGCTGATGATTTATTTACATGTGGTGATTCACTTTTCATGCAGTACTGCGTGCGTGTTTCCACATCCAAATTCCTTTGGCACAAGGACAGGCAAGACAGTGTTGTCCCCTGTGGCGAATGGAGGAAGACCTCACATGCAAGAGTGTCGCTCTGATGCCTTGTTACCCTGTGCCTCAGTTTCCCCACTGAGCAATGGATGTTGGTGGGGAATTCAGATCAGAAAGTAGGTCCTTGTGAAGCTCCCACACTGCCCACAAGCCTCAGGCTGCACACTCCAAATGAGAAAGCTTGCTGCTGGTGTTGGGGGAAGGGGATTAATCAGCAGGAGATGACTACAAAAGCCCAGGCTTTCGTTAATTAGAGGAGGGCACGAGCTGATTCAGGGAGCATCTCCCACACTGCACTGGGGAGTGTGTTTCTGGAGACACAGGGAGTTTCTAGGTACTGCTTCAAATCACAGCCCTGTCAAGCAGAACTGTGTCACGTAACATGTGACACAAGACCTTCCCCTGGGGAGAAGCCGCGGGCCTGCCAGGAAGATAAATATGTTTCACACTGCACAAATCAGGCCATTACTGTGTCAATCACGGGGTCACGGGGTCCTGGATTTGGCCAAAAGGTGGCTCGGAAGCAGAGCTGGAGAGCAAGTCTATTATAAAAGTATTTCAGAACAGGAACCCCAGAAACACAGACTGCCCTCGGTCACACATCATTTGTGCTGGAGAACGTCGTCTCATAGTGGATTTAGTATAGGCTATGAGTATCCACATGGGAATTCATGTAATTTAGTATGGCAGAATGAAGCCCAATGCCTACAAACACAGACCAATTTAGAGCAGAATTAAGGCACAAAGGCAATTAGCCATTGGCACAGCTGATCTATGGATATGTGGCTGCTACATCACTCCATGTTTTTATTGGATCTGAATGCTTTTCTAAGAGATCTAGCCCAGTCCAGCCATGTATTGTGAGCTTGATACTGATATCGGGAGATAGAATTATCTGGCTTGTCCTGTGCAGCTCTGACTAGGCAGTTCCTTCTGGCTTGTAAAAGAATCCATATGCATATATATAGCAGCTAGCATAATGAGACCCTAGTTTCAGTCATGGCTTTTGGACACTTAACTGCTTTCCAAATAAGAAATATACAGTATTATTCCTGGGTTTGGAGGGAATACATCTTTTGGGAAATATTTAGATAAGGATCTTTCTTCACCCTTTTGGCTTAGATGAGGCGCCCGGTTACCAGACAGACATCTTCACAGGGGATTCAGTTCTGGTTTAGTTATGCAGTGGGGTGTCTTCCTGCAGCACCACATTACTAAGAACATGGAGAAAATATAATAGGGTAGACCTTTTGCTGGATAAAGCATGAATCAACAGATCCAACTGCCACTAGGGGTTTTGGGCTGAAGGTATTCTGTGTACCTTATTTATATTATGGGTACTGTGAAAGCTTTTCTAATTAGTTGTCTGGAAGACGAAATGCCTACAATGACACTGGCAAGTGCCATTTTCAGCCAGCTCACACAGGACTGAAATGGCTCGTTAAGTCATCTGCAATCAGTGATGGGGCCCTAAAGCTCTGAATACTTGATACACTGCCATACAGCAATTTCCTCATGTGAAAAGAAGCAAGAACAGTCAGGCACCTCTTCCCCCTTTTCTCTCTCTCTGCCAAATAAGCCTTTTTTTCTTTTCTTTTCCTTTTTTTTTTTTTTTTTTTTTAAGCTGTTCCCTTAGAAACAGTCAGCTTAGCCCTTTCACCCCTGCTTCTCCTTTCCACGTTGTACAGCACCACTGTCCTCTGCTGCTCCTGTGGTCTCTCTCCCTGCTCACGTTAAATGAGCATGGCACAGACTTGCAAAGCCCTGTGGTAGCACGCCTCGGGAGGTAATGGAGAAGATTTTATGGCAGACATGCTGCAGCAAGGGAGGTGACACACGAACCTCCATGCTGTGACCTCAGTTGACAATTATGCAGTCGTCGTTGGCAAGCCATGGCTGTTCTCCTGTGTTTGAAACCCCCCCTCCCCATTCACCCGAGTGAGCTGTCAGGCTTTAAAGGATGTAAAATGCCTGGTTCAGCTTCTCATCACATTCATGCAAAGAAAATGTTAACCCCAGCCTACTTCCAGCTCTACACTGAACTCACAGTTTCACTAGAGCATTTCATTATAAAATTAAATCATCCTGTTTGTTGGAAATGCATCAGCTCTTACTGTCAGTTCCAGCAGCTTCTAGCCAATTTATTTTACAGAGCTTAGAAAAGTTGGAAAGGATTGAAGCAATGGATGGGAACATGAACCTCTCAATACCAGATTTTCTGTGTTGGAAAAGATTACTTGATCTACAGAGACATGTATCAGGGAAAAGGTTCAGAGCACATCTGTGATTGAAATAAACCCAAAAAAGTTCAGGCTAGGTCTAAGCTGTGCCAGTTCTGTCTAAACTTGGGTCTCCAAAACACAGATTGGAATTTGGAAGATAACTGCTGTATGAATTCACACTATTTGTCCTGTCAGACCAGAATTCTTACTGGCAATGGCTTGCACCAGCTCCCTGCTAGGAAGGTCCAAGAAATCCTGCTGCACACTGATCAGGGATAACTTACTCTGGGCACAAGTTTCCTCCTGATCCTGATAAAGGGTGTGAGTTTAAGTCACAATGCACAAAAATTTATTGCCCTGCGAAGTCCATTTTTTTTTTTTAAGTGAAAAAGTCTTTACTAAAACTCTAGGTCATCTTCACAGGAATGTCAAATACCGTTTTCATCTTGCTAGGCCTCAGGAAAATGCTCAGGCAAAAGCATCTGCAGCCTTGCTATAAGGACAGCCTCGCATTTGATAACTGGCCTTTTGCATGGCTTTTTGCGGGCTGCAGCCTTAAGTGGGATGCTTGTATTTACAAAGATTAGGAATCTAGAAACCTTTTCATTCTCACCTCCACTTTGGCTGCTGCTTCCAAAATGCATTAAGACTCCTGTTGTCCACAGAAACTACCCACAGGTTCCTTGCTCAGTTTGTTCACACTGGGAACAAAAATTGATGGTGGGGCATGTTCTGTGGAAGCTAATATTCAGTGGGTTTGATTGTGTGGAGGACGTCTCTGCAGGGATCAGATGGTCAAGCTCGTATCTCTTTGTAGTTCTTATCCACTGTGGAAAAACGTATGAGGTGAATTTCAGGGGGTTTTGGTTTCCTGTCATCCCATAAATACTCTGGAGAAAGCACCTTGGAGGGTTTGTGGGAGATGAAGTGCCTATTGAGATGACTTTCTTCCTGCCAGGCTGCCATGATCCCATTGGCTTTGTCCGTCAGGATGGTCATGTGGCAAGTCTTGGTGAGCTCATAGACTTTCTGGACCAGCCCTCCAAACACAGCTCCTCCATAGTAGAAGTCCCCTTCTCCATCAGGGATGTAGCCTGCTGAAGATCTCCTCCTCTCATAAGGGAACTGGCTTCGAGGGACATTGAAATAACCAGGGTGTATGGCTGCCACTGTATCACCCAGGGTTTCAGGCCCCAGGCGTTGTACAACACCATATCAATGTCCAGGCAGAAGAGGTAGTCCAACTCCTGGTGGCTCATCTCAGCTATGTGCTTGTTTATGGCCTCCATCCTGCGCATGGAGATCTCTTGCCAGCTGGGGTATTTCTTGATGGGGACAATGACAAGCCTTCGTCCAGGTTGCAGCTGGACATTGGGAATTGTCTTGGGGTTGTCAGTGAAGATATAATAGTTCACCCGATAGCCTTTCATGAAATGCTTCTCTGCTGACTCCAAGAAGTGGCCCACAAACCTTGTGTATCTGTGCAGACACAACACACGAACAGCACAGCAGGGACAAGGGGGTGTATGGTGGGTTATGAAGGGTACTTTAATGGAAGAAAAGGGATGAAGAATGTTGACTAGCTATTGCTGCAAGGATCCATACGCTGCACATGCAATAGGTAAAGTATAGTGGAAGACAAGGAATAAGTGGATTATCCCTCTGTTGACCAACGAAAGAACATGCTAGTTCTTTGAAAATACTGCCCATGCTTCAGGTACCTTAGGTGTTGAGTCTGTTACCTTGCAGGTATTTATGACTATGGACACAATACATGGGCATAAAAGTTTACTACAGATCGGGGCAGACTTCAGAACTCTGCTAAGGGCAAAAAAAGCCAGAATGATCTTTCCACGGTGGAAGTATATCAACCCAAGAACTGTGCCCACTGAGCGGTTCACTTACTTTCCAGTGGTGAAGGCTGTCTCCCCTATGGTGAGATTCAGTGGCCTGTAGGATCTCAGAATTGAAGGTTCCTTCCCAGACAATGGGGGCCAGCCATGGTGTGACTGTCAGCACATCCTGACGCCTGAAGGAAAAGAAAGGGAGCGTTAATGAAGTGTAACTGTTCCTTTTTGTTTCAAGGCCAGTAAATGGGAAAGAAACACTAAAAAGGCAGCTAGAAGAAGAGTGTGTGTATCAGCATTAACTCACTATGGATAGTATTATCTTCAGAATTTTTTCCCCTGCCCTCTTGTTTACAGTTACAAAGCACGGACGTTTCAGTTCCTGGGATGAAAGTAAGCACTGTTTAACAAATTGGCAAAAACCCGAGGATCTACTAAAATCTCACTTACGCTCATAGGCCTTTTCTGCTGAGGAGTCTAATGACCACTGAACTCACAGAATGAGAAGCTATGCATATTTGCTATCAGTCTGGTGCAGATTGCTACATACAGATTAAAATACAAGTAATAAAATGAAAATCTTTACTATAAAAATATACACCATTGCTGTGTTATTAAAACACAGCTTGTGGCATGACAGTTTATTTTTCCAGTATTTATATATAGCTGTAACACATTCAGATATAATTTAAAATTCTGTATGTGAGCCAGCATGCAAATGTGTAACAAAGTTATAGCAAATCCTCAATCTCCTGTGTGGGTAGTGGAAATATTGAATATACATGCAGTAGAGTCTGATTATGCCCTATTACAGCTATGCAATGCTATTTCAAATTTCTTTTTTGTTTTCAGGGTTTCTTTCTTACCTTTCTAAAACAAGATGCCATTTATGATGTGTAATTTTCCCTAGCCTGCTCACATTCGCCCCAGACCATGATCTGTAGCCCTTTGCTAATGAAATTTGTCACGCGCAGCACATGGTCACATTTGGAGGCTGAGGCAGTCTCCCATCTGACACGCTCCCAAGCAATAATAGCACAAGAACCAAACCAAGGGACCTGTGGGGAGCAGTTTGATAGCTGAGGCAGCAGTATGCTTTCAACCCAGATCTAATACTGTCAGTCTGAGTGGATACAAGAATAACAATTTCACTCCCTCCTATGATAATGCTTATGATTAAAAGATTAAATTATACAGGAAGAAGAATTTGGTTTGTTGGAAATGCACTAACTGAACTGTTCTCTTTCTGGGTTAATTATCCTTTTCTGTATGAGGGGAGAGAGAGAAAGAAAGAAAAGGAAATCTGCAAGTTTGCTCCTCTAAGTAGGGCACTTTTTCATTTCATTTTTAAGGGCTGTACTGGGTTTCCCAATGACTCATTTCCATGGTATGCATCCTCACAGTG
Source organism: Falco peregrinus (assembly GCF_023634155.1). NCBI lineage: Eukaryota > Metazoa > Chordata > Aves > Falconiformes > Falconidae > Falco > Falco peregrinus. The sequence continues at coordinate 49,292,511 of NC_073721.1, read as the reverse complement.
TGTGCTAGTGAACTCCCTTCAGAGGACATAGAGCACTAAAAGCTACAAGATTCTCTCCTCATTTAGTCCAGTATATGCTAGCTGATTTCGCACATTAATTTATTCCAATATGGAAGAGAGAAATATTCAGGCCTAGCACAGCCTGTTGAAATAGCGGGGGTTGGGGCGGGAAGATATGTACCAACAGGGTGGGTTTATTAACATGCAAAAGAATGATGGCTGTTGAAGGTGAACTGCTAGAGATAAGAGCCAGGTATTAGGAGCTGGCCCAAAGGAGACTGCTGACAAACATGAGCTGGCAAGGAGTGTTTGCCTAAGTCACTTCTTTGCTGCTGCTGCCTGAAAGCTTCCATGTCTGTTTAAACTCACTGGTTTGACGGCTTCTCACAGGGACTTGGCTGTGTGAATACCTGCAATTTGTTCCAGCCTAAGATCCAGCAGGTTAGCTGAAATCATTGCTGAAGGTCACACAAGGCACCTGCTTGATTTTGCCCTGAAATGGACTCAAAGCTCTGCCACAGCTGGTAACAGCTACAACACCGTTCCAGAAGGTATTTCTCACTGTCTTCCAGCTCTTCATCTCTCTCATCTCCAAAAGAGTTCCTGGCAGCAACCATGTAGACAGGCTGCGTGTGTGTGCTAATGTATTAATTAGGAATTTACAGGAGGTATGTTAACAAGTATACAGTGACTAAACTCAATCTTAGAGTGGCATAGACAGCTGTAGACATACCCATATGGTTAGGCTTCTCATGGAACAAGGTACTGTTCAGGGTGTACCAGGACTTTGAAACTGTGAGTGCCGCAGAGCACTCAAACCAAAAGTCAGCAGAAACAAATGACAAAGATCAAACAAATAAACTTACTTTGGAGCCAGCACTCTTGGCTGCTGATAAAATAATCTGTAAAAAGGAAGAAATATCCACTGAATAATACATGAATATGTCCAGAACAGAGGAACAGCAGCTTAAAGGTCAAGAAATACAAAAAGCTGGTACTTACTGTGGGAAAAGTTGGATTAACTTTTCTTCTGTATATTGAAGTTTCATGGAGCTGCATGATGGGGTGGGAAAAGAAAGGGATTGTAATGCTTTTCCTAAAATACAAACCAGGTTCAGCTTCAGGACCTGCTGCTGTACTGACAGCCATCCAAGTCCTCACTCCAGTTGCTGTGCACACTGCTCTGCCTGGTAGAGAGAGTTAGACAGTGCCTGTACGCACCTTCAAGGGCTGTCAGGCGAGTAACAGTTTTGAAACAGAGCACACAACAGAAGAAGGACAGAGAGATGCTGGCAGCTGTCAGAGTCTGTGGGTAAATCAGAATTTAGGGGTCAAAATCCAGGGAAGCACATGCTTGTTGGGGGACTGTCAGTACTGGTCATCTCTGTGCTCCCTTCCCTGCATAACTGAACTACCTGAAATATATCATGCTTGAAACAGCATTCAGAGAAATAAGCATCTTACTGGGCACAATGGTTTTTAATGGCTTGAAATAATCAGAAATGCCTCTGTTTCTATTTGCATTTTTTATTTTGTTTTGTTTTTACAAGATCAGTAGGTCATGACAAAGGATGGGAAAAGCTGTGGCTTGTCATGTTATAACTATGGTCCAATGTGGCAGTGAAGTCACTTAGGCCATGTACCCTGCCCTTCCACAGCGTAAATTCTCTTTCACGCAGCTTCAAGACAGCTTTTGGGACCCATACTAAGTCACTTAACTGTACGTTAGTTTGCATCACGCAGTGAAGCTGACCCCTTAACCTGTAAGGTTTCTGGAGAAGCGGCTACCCTTTCATTGGTTCAGAGCAGGCTTCTTGTCCGCCACTTGAGTGCTGCCATGACACAAATACATGCATGAAGTGAGTGGAGAGCACAGATCACAGAGTGAAGAAAAGAAACATGATTAGGGGACTAGGCGGGTGTTCCTGATGCTGTCAGAACTCCTTATGTGAATATTCATTTCACCTCTCTGACTGGCATTTCTCCATCTAGCGAGCTGGGATACTTAATCCGCATCTCAAAGCACAGTGGGATCCTGTGTGTACATGTGCACATGTGTGATTACACCCTGATAAAAAAGCCAATGTTCACCTGTTGGTCCTGGTGTCTGTGACTCACAACAAACAAAGCCTCACTCATGCTGTACAAATACAGAGCTGTCCTGAAGGGCAAGCAGACTAAAGCAGAAAAGGTTACATCATTATCCTTTTAAGAGAGTGACTAATTATAGATTCATAAAATGTGGAATTGTTTCCACAATAAAATGGTGACTACTTGTTAATAACCATTTATACTGTCAGTGAAGTACAGCTCCTATAATAACGATTTATGTTATTCATGACATACAAAATGGGATACTTACAAGATTTCAGGGCAAGGCAGATAATATGGGAGGTAGTGCACTTTTCTCTTCCAAGCCATAACCCTGTGATAGCAAAGAAACATTTTAAGATAGGTAATCTTGAAAGATATCTTCCTAGGATTTTCCAAGATGTTCTGAGAATCCAGCACAGATTTTGACAAGTAACTCTGGCTAACTGTGTCTACTTCACTAATTAGCATAGGATCCAGTGTATTCATGTTTTAACGTAATATACTGCTGCTAAGGCATAAATGGGAAGCTCAGGTCAAAACGAGTCCAGAAGCATCCAGCTTGTAACATCAGGTCCAAAGTATTATTATTTACATCAAGTGGTCTGCAAAATGTAGGGCTACGCATTTTTGAAAAGCATACACAAATGGAAACACATAAGGCAATGCCCAAAACGCATAAATATGCAATATATTGACACTTCCAGGAACTTTAAATGTTTGTCCTTTAATTTACATAGCAGACAAATCGGCTGCATAGGCTTTTTCTCCCTTCAGTTTTGATCACAATCTATATACATTTTTCTATACAATCACTTAACTACCACTGAAATGCAACTACCCACAATGTGAAATAAGAGTAAACTGCAACATCAGAAATACAGTATAATTAACAATAATTTAGTAATAAATAATTTAATAGTTAATAGAAATGCCCGATCTCAGATTCCTTTCAAACAAAGTTTGAGTTTGCTCGAGAATCTGTAAGGCATACTCTGTAGCCAGTGATACTCAAAGCCACAAACATTCTTGGTGTTTGAAAGTTACAATGTTTGATAGCTCCAAAGCTATCTCTAGTTACATTGGAGTAATTTTGGACTTTTGAAGAGACAGATAATCATCTCTTTTAAGGGCTGAATTGAAATGCAACTGGAATATTCTGTACTTGAGCATTTGTTTGTGAGTCAGATATGGTGCTAGCAGCCTAATTCAGACACAATGGTCTTTTTTTCTGTCTCCCTTCAGAGGCTTCTCCCTCTACTAGTGTTACTTTATCTATTATATGAATTACTGTTCTTTCTTACAGCTCTAACAGGGGCTTTCCATTAAATGCACCACATATTTTTCTGCTGCTATGCTTTTTACCACAGTAGAGATATAGACGGGATGTTTTAAATATGACCAAGCTTGTCAGCAAATGCTTACCAGATAAACACGGTAACAACAAGCATACAGACAAAAGATCCCACCACTTTCCTGGAAATCATGTCTTCAGAAGGGTTACTTCTTACTCCCAGCAGCTTTCAATCTGCAAAGAACAAAAAAAGCAAGGGAAATTGTCTATAAATATCTCACTGTGAGAGAAATCGATTATTTTATCATAAGACCATGAGGCTCTCCAAGCAGTTTCATTTTAATTCAGTCTTTCTGAAATCAGGAACACAGAAAGAACCAGCAGACTGTAGAAGCCAGTGCACTCAGTCACTGAGGCAGTTCCTGTAAGCCGTTTGAGAAACCTGGTTTCAGTGAGATCTAATCACAGTTATAAGTGCATGGGGAGCCCTCCTGATTTGAATCTATTTTCTGTTGATCCCATTTAGTCATCTAAAGCATGCACCCTTTGCAATTTAATAAATTTACCAAAACCAATCATATCAGGTGATACGTAGAGCTAATACAGTTAAAACTTTAGCTGATATACTCCAACTTTCACAGAAGAATAACTGCCAGGGACAGGTTCCTCCAAAGGTGCATGTAGGAGGAAGGTAAAATGAGGTTCCATACAAGCAAAGAAATCTTACGTGACAATAACGATACGTATTGGGTAACGATATTTCTCTGTAAGTCAAAGAAATTGCTTCCTTTTTAACAGCCATAAAAATTAACTTCCTTTAGTCCAACTTACCTTAAAAGCTCAAATTAATCCTCTTTCTGTTCACAGGGAAGTAAAGGTTCCCACAGTGTCAACCAGGGGCCCTGTGACGAACACAAAAAGCCTTTGCATGTGGCCTCCAAAGGGGCTTGTTACAGGCATATTAATTGTTCTAGGCTACGTTCATTATTACCTCCAGTAAATACAGAACTACAGTACTGCAGATAAGTCTCTTGTGTGTGCAAGCTCACTTCCGCCTCCCCAGCATCCTCTGCAGCCACATCAAGCGTTCTTCCGCAAGGCAAGTTTTCCAGGCTGCTGCTGTAGGGACTGTAATGCAGTATTGCATTAGAGCACGGTGCTTCCTAGCATGTGACTGGAGCCTGGGGGGAGGGAAAAAAAAGAAAGAAAAAAAAAAGGGACTGTTTGTCAATCTCCTATTTATAGACAGTCGGATAGTGGGAGGAACTGGTATACAGGGTGCTTGTTTGGAGGAGGCTGAATTAAGCATCACAGAGATCTTTTCTGTCTTGGCCCTTGGTAAGGCATATACAACAGTGCCAATAGAGCTGAAAAGTCAGTAACAATTTTTCCACTTGAATTTCTTTGGTTATAAAAAGATAAGTAGCAAAAAGTTCTTTAATTTGCTTTATTATGCCATACAGAAATGCTCTCTGGTGCTTCTTCCTCACTCTCCTGTCAACCAATCTAATCAGCTTTTACCAAGAAGCATCACAAAATCCCACTGTATAAAAAAATATGAATCTTAAGGCTTTCCACCATTTAAAGCCTTCGTGGATTCCATGCTGAACAGTTCTAGATTCTTGCCTAAAAATGCTGCAAATCCACAAATGTAGAAGGATTTACAACCAGGCTTTCCTCTCTAGCTGCCATTCTGTGCTTTGACCAGTTTTATCTAACTCCTGTGCTTGTTCTGTAATGACAGCTGCCACACCGATGCCAGGATTTTTCAGTGCCATGTATCGGACCTTTTGCTTGACACCTCTGGCACAAGCAAAATGGACAAGTGTGCAGAGGGGTGTTCAAACAGTTGTTTTTCAATAATTTGAGAGCTGGCTACACAGAGGGTAGGCAGGCAACCTAGGCCAGTGCTTTATTGCCCTTTGCATCAGGAGGCTTCCTAATTTCCAGCCATGATCTCACTTGCTGCAGTTTAGGTCTCTGCCTTTTATGACCGTGATCATGCACCTGGGGACTCCCTTTACATATCTGTAGGCTATGATGTGTCCTTCCCTCTTCTACTCTGGTCCTTCTAATCAGGTCCATGACATATAAAACCTTGTATGTGACTTTATAGAATTATTCTCCATTTTCAGACTCTTTGTTTCTCTAAAACATCAAGCCTTGATTGAATTCTGTTTTCCGTGGCACTTGCAACCCTCTCTGCTTGATATCACTTTCCAATTTCATAAACATCCTTTTGAAATTTTCCCCCAAAGCATAAATGAAAACATAAGACAGTACCACTTTGCAAATAGTCTCCTGGGGATTCTAATTTTCAGCACCTGACCATCCTCACGCACTTACTGCCACAGCATTCAGAAGACTGATAGCACAGAACTTGGCTGATGGGGATGGACAGATAATGAACAGCTAGAAGAAAGGACAATAAAAGTTATCCTCAAATTGAATAGTAAAATTAACACAGAATAAAAAAAAGACATGGGAGTTCTGGTTGTTTTAGTGCAGTTTCAGCTGTTGTAATAGGCATAGTGTACTTTCATGTGTCTTTTTGGAGTAAACATCTAATCCCTCAGGAAAAGTAATACACATATTTTGAAGTATTGCATCATTAGGAGCACAGCTGATGCTTTCCAACTTTGCATCAGTTTCTGTGTTACAAATCTGCATGAATACTGGAGCCAGATGAGTTCAGAACATCTCCTTGCATCTAAAACCATCTCACTGACATTTACCATATTTGTCCTCAACTGATTTACAACCCTAGGGTTCACAATGAATGCAAACAAAAATGAAATAGATGTGGTTGCAGTTAACGACAGAATCTCCTAACAGACACAAGAAACAGCTAAAAGATTTTTAATAGTTACTCAGGTTCCTTGAATTTGTTCAGAGAGTTTTTTTAAAAGGCGATATGGTTGAAAGTAGCTATATTACTCCTAAATGAACTTGCTGGACCTCCCAGAACAAAGCAGTACTTTATCTTCAAGCCCTGCCTTGGAAAGCATTCTGGACTGCAGATAAATGCCTCACTTGTAGACCATTTTGTGCAAAATATTCTTTGCAGATCAACTATTTCAGATTTCTAAAACTGAAGTAGCGAGTTGTGAGTACAGTGTGGTTCAGAATGTGAAGAAAGAGAGGATATCCATAGGAAAGGCTTCATCTGTGCCGAAGAAACAGTTTCCTCACTGGACTCCATTATTAAACAGGCCGCCTTTGACTACTATAACCTTGGACTGCGCCATGCCACAGACGTATTCAATCACGCCTGAGGCTTGGACATGAACTTCAGTACAAACCCACTGCTTGAGCTTCCAGCTTTTCAGATTCTCATATTACAGCTAGCACCACAACAAGTTAACTTTACTTGGCTGAGATCCAGCTAGGAAGCACTGCACAGAGTCTGCATTTCATTTACAGCACATTCGTCAGATTTTTTTATTTCAAAAGACAAAATTCCTTTTGCCATGGCATTTGTTCAGTGCAAAAAAAATAAAAATAATTAGAAAATTCTGTTGGACTACATCTTACAACATCAACGACATTAGCACAAACTCATCAGTTCAGAGCAGAAGAACACCAGCAAAATTTGACTGATCTCATTTGTACAATTCCTTAATCTTCTGGACAGATCGTTTCCACCAATTTTCCCAACGCTGAACTGTCAGCAGCTGAGCTGTACTTTCTTCCTTGATCTGGGCAAACTGCTGCTCAAGTTTACATTTGTATTTCTGTATAAAGAACAACAACAATAAATTACAAAATTGGTAGCAATGAAATATAATTTTACTTTGCCTAAAACCAGGTCCTGATCCACTGTGTCAGAAGATTGCATACAGGCCACTAACTTTCTGCCTTTGATAACAGAACTATATGAACAACGAATTATTCACTGTCTGCCTTCTGTGTTCCCTTTACAGACTTCTGAAACAAAATTTTTTTAGCAAAATGTAAATTTTGCCAAAAATGCATGACCTTAATCTCACCTCTATTAGCTCATAAGATTAAAAAGCTGCCTTCTCTAGAGAATAGAGAGGAAAGCATGCATCCCAAACACAGAAAGCACTCTGACCCTTGCTGGAACTTCCTAAATCACCAGTATGAACTGAACTACTACAAAGCTACTAAAAAGGTATTTCACCTAAACAGAAATCTGTAGACTACCATGAAAACCTCAAGGCACCTTTATTAAAGGGTATATGCTCCAAAATATAAAATACTGTATTTTTAATGCAACATACATTCAGGAAAATATTTCTGTGGCATGCATTTACTATATCACACCCTGCTGACAAGCTGCATTCACTTCAAAACTGTCCTGTAGCCAGGTTCTTAGGTACCATAACTAGACTGTCCTGTAGCCAGGTGCTTAGGTACCATAACTAGATACATAAAACACTCATGCAAATTTGTAGTTTTGATGGCATTTGCCACTGCTGACAGTGTATTTTATATTTCCCTGTTAAAAAAAATATATTTTAAAATTGCTTCAGTTCACTGGAAGTACAATTACTTCCAGGACAAATGCATAAACACAGACCATTTATTTCCTAATTGCTGAGCACTGCTGTTTTGCAAGCTATAGTCAGTGCAAGTCAGAGTCTCAGAGTTGTCTGGAATGTGTTCATTCCTCTAGTAAACTTAGTGAAGAACATCCCTGGCAGTGTTCAAGGCCAGACTGGACAGGGCTTCAAGCAACCTGGTCTAGCAGAAGGTGTCCCTGCCTGTGGCAGGGGGGTTGGAACTAGATGTTCTTTAAGGACCCTTCCAACCCAAACAATTCTATGATTCTATGATCATTTTTATGGTGGAAACAATGATCTGTGATAGTTCAGGATTTAAGATAGGTACGAAGTACCCCACAGCCCTTCACCTTTTATGGAAAAATCAGCCTCTTGTTGTCTAAGGTTAGAGCTGCAGGCTTTACAAAGAAAGATGAGTGAAAGCAAGCTGTATAGAAATGGCATTGTGGCAGCAGCTACTTTTTGAATTGTGATGCTGCCAAAATGCATGAAGTGTCCTGTTTCTAATGCCATCCATGCTTCTCTGCTGAAACAGTTCCCCATTGTAATGTATCTGAATGAGAGGGTTCCCTGAGAAACCAACTGTCTGCTTTTGACAACATCACAAAGAAACAAACAGAAGAAAGGATTTCTACACACGGTTAATATGGCTTTAAGATCTGAAAACATTGTGTATATTAATAACTTATACATAGCTATAATGTTCTTCTTGAAAAGACAAATCCACAACAGTAGTAGCCCCACTCACAGTCCTTTCCCACAGACCAACCTTATATGCAGCATCTCTTGCTTCTACTGCTGCTACGTGGCCCAGTGTAGTCTTAGCTGTTCTAACTGATGCAGTTTCTCTGCAAAGAATATAGTCTGAATTGCCTGTTATAGTAGTCATGGGTATTCCTGGCCAAGTCCTTTAAAAAACAGAACAAATAAGCAAGCAAAACTCATGAGAGAGAAAGTTAGAAAATAGAGCAGATCATACTAATTCATGTTACTTGTACTTAAAAGTGCAAAAGATTAATCACTTTTTTCATCTCCACAAAAGGTTTACCCTAAATGCTGTATTATTTAGTACAACCACCTTTTCTTTGAAAACCTCAGGATCTCTGCACAGTAAATAGAATTCATATCTTCTGAGTGAAAATTCAGATCTATAAATATACTGTGCAAGTGCTGAATTATTAAAGTGGCTAAAAGTGGCATAGCAATAATTGAAATTGTATCACTTCACAATACAACACATAATTCACTTTTATTTGGATCCATTGCTATTCTTTCTTTAAAATCATTACCCACCCAAACTGTCCCATAGCTAGTTAAATGACATCACTAATGATGAGCATAGTATTCAGCAGTTTCAACAACTGCAGCAAAAAACCACGAGGACAGTGCCCGATACTAGTTTAGAGAAGAGAAATTACATAAAGCAGTGCTCAGTATCTTCAAACATTACCTGCTCCCACGTTCAATTAACTGTTTAACTTCATGGATTTCTAGAGGAAGTGCAGCTTCTTTATGACAGATTAAAGTGGATGTCTCTTCTCTTGGTATTTCAGTTTCTGAGAGATAATAGAAGATATACTCAGCAGCAACAAAACAATGGCAGTAATACAATTGTTTAGAAGTAACTATATGCAGCTAGATGCTCTTCACTTTCAAGAAATAGCTTTGCATACCTGATCATGCAAAACTTTCCATTTAAAGTACTATAGCATATAAAAGTCTCCTCTTCCTAGGGAAAGATGATTGCAATCTTTGAGAAGGAAGCAGAGGCCTTAACAAGCAATCTCTTCTTTACTTACTTGCTACTTGTACATCATCAATAGTGATACTTTCATCTAATTCCAGGAGCAGATTTTCGGTGAAGGCAGCCAGTGCAGAAAAAAAGTTCTGAGCACACTCAGCAACACAGTCCTGTTGGGACATTGGAAAAAAATGAGAGGAATTCCTTTGATAATTTGATCTCCTCTCCTGTTAGTTTAGCTCCAAAAGAACTACACAAGTGTCCAAACTTGACATTTTGCAGCAGCTGCAGGCAAGACAAAAGGCTGTAAGTTGCACATGAAAGGGTCTAAAAGTGCCTCTCTGCTGTATTCCAAACACCACCTGATTACCTAAAGTACAAAACACTACAGTTCTGTGCATAGGTGCTCAGTAGTTGTATATTTGGGTTAAGCTTCTAAACCTGATAAAACCAGCTGTCTGTAAATGCATCCTTCTGTCCAAAGCAAAGGCCATTTTAGACTTCAGGTACTTTGGGTGGAAGTGCTCTGGCCAGGTATTATTCTAAAACAGGGAATGTGTGTTTCCATGCGTGTATGCAGAGCTAAGAGGAGAAGGACATATTACTTCAGAATTAAAAGTATATATACTCTGCAGACAGGATAGAATTTTAAGTGGCCTGAGAGAAGTAAACAAAGGCCTTTAATGCCGGGGAACTGACCTTCAAGAACGCTAGAGGATGGAGCAGGGAAAGTGTTCTGATTCCTGGATCTCTCCTATAAAATTCTGCTTATTCCAGTTCTTAATATCGTGTAGAAAAATGTCAATTATTCGCACTAATGAAATGCACACAGGAGAAACCCCTCCAGGCATCTGTTGTCTGCAAGTAATATAACTAACCAGAGGATGTCACTGTTGCTCCCACTTTACACTTTTAGACAATCATTGTGCCATTAATACCTAAGTCATCTCTTCCTCAGTATCTTCCTTGAATGGCACAAAAGATCAGATCAGTTAGCCCCACAATAGATCTATGCACGTGTACATGTGCATATGCAGTTATGCATATATTGATCTAATGCTAGTAATACCTAACATAAAAGATAAACAGGATTGCCTAAAATGGAAAATGTTTTCCAGTTTGACAGGGAGGAAAAATGTATCCAACACGTACTCTCCTTTCCAAATGTAACATCTAAGTCCATACTAAGCAACGGCTTTACAATTACCTGCAGCATCTGTGTGTTGAGGCGAATACCATCAGCTTGGTCTTTTTGCCTTTTTATTTCGTCTTGGTACAAACCATCCAGCTGAAGTAAGTTGTCTGGGTGTCCCAGGGAGGGATGTAATTGATTCTTGTGCACAGCCTTTCGGTAAACACAGAAGAAAGAAATGCCCTAAGTAAATAATGTGCAATTGAGGCATAATAAGGAATAAGCAAACCCCACATATTTTATATAAAGTATTTAGAAAGACAAAATTTAGTGTATTCCTTGGCTGTCTAGAAATAAACCTTGTTGTGCATATATACCAAATTGCCTATCTGCTGGAGAACAAGGCCTCTGATCTCACCTTGGTTTTTGTTGTCAGCAAATAATAATCTCTCCTATCAAGTGGTAAACAAGATATTTTTTATATCTTTATATTTGTACTTTTTTCCTGAATTGAACTTAATACTCAGAGGAATAAAATCTCAAGATACTGCTCTGTAACATTTTCTGCGTAATCTCTATTATGATTCCTTTATCAGTTCTGATACTCCTGGATAAAATATACCTCTTTTTTGAAAGATAGTAAATAATGATATTTCATTATCCTTATGTCATAGTACCTACAAAGAAGTGCATCCATACAGTATGAGTTCTATAGCCATACCACTATGTCACAGCCCCTAGAGAGTTTAAAATCTAAGTGTAAAATGACAGGCAGAGCTGTACAAGATTACACAGAGGCAGACCAATGCTTGAAGCAGTGATAGAAGGGACTGAGTTACTAGCAATACCAAGCTTCCAGTAGAAGACTAACAGACTAACTGCAAACACAGAAACTATATGTGTGGCTAGCTCAGCAGTCAGTAATCCAGCAAACAGTGAGATTAATAAAAAGTAAATTTTATAATTCTGATGCATTTAGCATTGCTAACACTGGAAGCATTCCAATATGTCCAATATATTCCAACATGATACATACCTTCATGTTTTCCCAGTCTTGCAGCTGTTTATTGAAGATGTGCTGAATCTGACCAGTGGAATAGCTGAGCTCCTGCTCGTGTTTTTTAAAAAGACCATCAACTGCCAACTGGGAGACAGAAGGGAGCTGCTTCTCAAACAACTTCAGCTGATCCTGAAATTCTTTTTGGAAAAGACAGGGTGTTTATGTGTCACAGAAGTATTCATTGCAAGTAAAAAAAATGCTCGGCCGACTGAATGTACACTGCAAAGGTCAAACAACCTAGAGTTTTCTCCCTCAGAGATTCTGTCCCTGCCGTTCGTTTTTCTAGGTCCAATGCTTTGAGAAACATACACTTACTAAAATATGTGACCTTGTACAGGTCTTTCAACTAAGTGATGTGCCCTTCTGCCACACTTTTCATAGCTGCTAATATGTAAAAGACAATATTGGCCCAATTTCCAGTAAAATCAACTGGAGTTTTTCCACTGAGTGTGATGGATTAAGAAAGCTACATCATTCTCAATCACTGCAATTTTCAGTTTACATAACTGAAAAATTACATGCACAAGAAATTAAAAGTCTTAACTGAATTTACCTTTAAGACAAGAATTGTAATAATCATCTGTCTGACGTTGCAATGACAATAGATTCTGTTTGAGCACTTCTGCATATTGTTCAAATGTCTCTGGCAGATCTTCACGCATTATGATTTCAGTCTTCTCTTTCTGGTAGAACTCCTTCAGAAGGTAAAGATAAGAAAGAAAAGTTGTTGATAACACATTCAAACAAGTCACATCTAGGCATATAACAGTAGCAGGGATACTTAAGGCTATCGGCCACACTCTTATTGGAGACCAGTTTTCTTCCTTTGATTCTGAAATGCTTAGTTAATATTTATAAAGAAACCTGTGATTAAAACCACACTGTGTCAAACACTATTTAAAAATTAGATGCACTGGTGAAGAATGGAAAATTTTTGTATGGTCATGCGAACCTTGCAAACAACCAAATAATTTAGCTGACACAGGATTAGACCTCTGAAAGCAAAAGTGACAGAACAACATGGAGTTTTCTTACCTCAGCAAGGCAGAGCAAGTTGTTATTACCTGTCCAGAGAATATTCATAATAATCCCCTTAAAAGTACTGAAAACAAACAAAGTTAAAAACAAAATTAAAAAAAGAGAAAATCACACTGTAAAATAATCCCATTGGCAATATTTACTGTTTTTCAAATATTTTGTTCAGGTTTATTTTAATACATTTTTCAGAGATACACAAATATTCAGAACAACTAAGAACCTTCAGCCCCATTAGTACAGATTCTCTTCAGAAGCAGCAATGACTCTGAGCTATTGTATATGCTTACCGGAGAACAATTCCACATCATTGTAAGAAAAAAGCAATCTCAGCCAATTTTTATATATATGTATATATATTTATATATATAAAAATTGAAAATACCGTGCATTTTAGATAAAGCAAAAATATTTGAAGGTGGGTCTAGCTGTTTACTGGAAGTATTTTGAAATACTAGAACAAAATTCCCAAGCACTTAAACATCTTAGGCATTAATTCTAACAGTCTTGCATGGCACATACGAAATATCTCAAATCTATATAGTACAACTGCACATATCAAGAAAAAATATAATTTTCTTGGAGAAGGAAAATGGAACCATTTAATACTCACCTTCTAAACAGTTTGTTCCTTCCTTATTCATATAAATGTAATATTGAGCACAAGAATGTAGTGTATAAAATGTATTGATCTTCTCAGAGGTGAAAATAACTGAAAGACAGGCTATTTTACATTTTCCAGCCCATTTTTTCTAAGTGTACAAAATGGGCTCCAATGAGGTCACCCATTTCAGACATTAATCAGAACAAAATGGATCACTTTTATATTTATTATTATTATGCTACAAAAAGGAACTTTTCTGTAAAAACTTTGATCCATAACTATCAAGATTAAATACCTCAAAATTCAATGGTGAACTCTGTAGTTCACAGCTATAAATAAAGAAATAGATAGGTAGGGGTTTTTTGCACATTAACTTTTATTTCTACAAATTTACAAGACTTACTCAGATTGTGGAGGCTTCTCTCCAAATATCTGGAATCTCTGGTCACTGAGAACTGATGTGGTGCGTTTCTGCTGCCTAGGGAGGCAAAACATTAATTTGAAATGATCCACAAGCATTTCCCTTCTCTGGCTGATTATTTGAGCTAGTCAGTCATATAATGGACATGAAACTGAAGAAAAACTGTAATTCTAAAACTAGTATTATGTGGAAAAAAAATTTTTGATGGAAAAAAATTCTTGGGATTCTCTCCTCAACAGCTCTTCAAAACTTTTCTATTGTTTTCATTATTACAGTAGCCCGTTTCATCTATCTATGACTAAGCTGAAGACATACTATTTGGACACCAGACCTGAAAGTTAAGCCATACTGATTTAATAGTGGGGTCAGTCTATATTTCAACAACTTCAAAAAACAAAACAACAGCAGATAAAGGAGAAAAAGAAGAATGTTTTCCCAGCCAAAATCTGGACAAAAAAAGCAGAGCTGATCATGAGGACATAAACAGGAAAGAGATCCCAAATGATAAGCACAGATGGAAAGAAGACTAATACAAATAAGCATTAAGAATTTTGCAGAGAAGAGGCAGTGGAAAAAGTTTAGGTAAATTTCTGCATGGGAATATTATAAGTGGAATTCCTCATTTCAGGGGCTTACCTTCTTCTTGGCATTCTTTTTTTTAAAGATGACTTCTTGGTGGTCTGAGCTGCATTGCTTTGAGTAGCAGAGTTCTGAGGACCTTCATCAGGTACTTTTAAGTGAGAATCCTTCTTTTTTGATTTGGGATGAATTTGAGCTGAATCCTTTTTTGATTTGGGATGAATTTGAGCTGCTTTATCTTTATCAACAGAAGATGAAGAACACTGTATAAATGCCAACTGAATTCTTTCTTATATTTTTATAAAAATATATATAATTGTTTTCTCATGTCTGTCTATAATGTTTCCTTACAACATTAAGGGTTCAACTATAGGAACAATCATTTCTGGCAGACAGAACTGAAGTAACCCAGCAGTGGCAACAGCAATAGAGCTTTGGGGCATAAGTAACAGGAATGTCATAGAAATTTGTGGTAGGTGGGAGGAGATTTAATACAACATTAAGGCAGGGAGTAATAATGAGAATGAATGGGCTACGTCCCTAGTCTTTGCTGTGATGGGGTCTTAGGAATGCAGAAGAGAGAGAGGATATCTTTGGGAGTGGCTGGAGGAGTCAGCTCTGGAGAAAAGAGATAAGGAAATGGGAATGCTGGGTAGGGAGCAGTTGGGGTTACCTCTGCACTCACCTTTGAGTGAATGATAATACACTGTGAGAAGGATCCCTGATCTCCTATCTATTTTCATGACTTCTAATTTTTTCTCCACCCCCTTTCCCTTTTGCTATCAGTGGGTACAAAATGGGTACTCTCTAAAATGATTTTCTTGTTCTGCAGCTTTCATTGGTTAAGAGTCAAAAATCATCATCTTATTGCGAAGTAAAGATGTTCAAGAAAAAAGCTGGGATGCACAACTCTCTCAGAACTAGCATGTAAGGCATATGCCAGACCTGCTCAGAGACATGCTAGGAACTACAACTTAAAGGAATATAATATATTAAAAGAAATATTGGCACACCTGGTCCTAATGAATTTGAGTGATCATTTCTTTCCTTATTTAAGTCTGAAGATTTTCTGGATGGGTTTATTCTGAAACAACAACAACAAAAAAATAGAGCTAACTGGCTATTGAATACTCTGATATTTTATATTATATACCATATTATATACTATATAGAGAACTATGTAAGGTCTCCATCCCTAACATGTGCTAAGTGCAGTTAAATTTTTGAGATAATATTTAGCAGATAGGATTACTTTTTCAACTGACAGTAAATATAAGAACTTTCATGGGACTAACTATTTAACCAGAATGTTAAAATTTCTACAAGAAGAACTGCATTAAAATATTTATTTGCAAATCACACACTTGTCATACTGTTCATTTCCCACTTTGTATGTTGATTCAACTATGTAGCACATAATCACCTTTTAACTTAAATAAGGCTCTAGAACACAAAAATGTAATATCTAAAATTTATCATAGTGCTATAAACTAGATGTCACTTATTACTCACAATGCAGTATTGGCTATTAGAAATCTTGTACTTAAAAAGGGAAGTCTCAGCTAGACTGATTTTAAAAGCTAGTCTGGATCAAAAAGTATGTGGTAAATTACCTGTGAACAAGATATTCAATAGTTCTGTATATAGAAAGGTAAACTACAAAATATGAATTTAGGAAAACCTTTATGTGCTTCAGGAATATAAATTTAGAAATACTACAGTGAAGCCCCTTGTAGTGTTACGAACCTCATGAAGAGAAGAGGCATCTATAGCAAATATACAGAAAAATACCTTTAGGCAAAAAAGTACTTACTCAAGTAAATTTTTGATAACGCTTATTGCTAAATCATCAACTGCAGGCTTTTCCATGCTGCTTGGAACTAACAAAGGATATTTGACAGGATCCAGCCCCGTCACCAACACTTTGTTCTCAGCTCTGACACCTGTGCTTCTTTGCATGGTAACAGCAATTGGACCTTGTAACAAAACATCTGTTGCAAGAGGGGTAAAGTCCTCCTGAAATGGGAAGAAAAATGAAACCCTGTGGACTGTAGCAGACAATTAGTGAAAGTGTCACATGTAATTACTGAAGACTAAAGCAGATCTCCCGGACTTACACTGTTGTACTTCACAAGCTGAAACTTTTTTGTAATTCCAGTAGTAATGTTGTTACAGCAATACAACTCTGAGAGGCTTAAAAGTAGTTAAGAGTAGAGATGCCTAATTATCATAAGCAGTATTTAATTATGTACCCTTAAAACAATGATTCACTGTAGGTTACAAAACCAAGGCAGACTTTCCAGACAAGGAAGGAAAAAAACCACCCAAAACCCAATTGATAAAAAATATCTCTTCAGGACACATTTAAATTTTTAAAACATTACTTAAAGAAACCTGTGAAATATGTATTTATGAACAGTGCTACACCTTGAAAATAATCTCTTGGAAAGAACTGAGTAACTCACTGTGATGCTGCACATCTTAAACTTTTAGTAAACTTAGTGCTGATTTATGCAGCCTCTTAAAAAAGCTGACCTAATGTTACTATGTCTTGGACAGCTTGGCATAATGAAGCATCTTTCTTCATTTGAAAATTCAAAGCACAGATTCTGAAAAACCTTTAAAACATATATGTATACAAATTCACTCATTAAATTCAATGCAGAAAACTTAAACGCTATCTTACATTATCATGTGGGCTCACTGTTTTTAGTAGCAAGCAGTCAAGATACTGGCTCCTCTTTTTCAGTTCTTGCAACACTACTTTGGCAAAACCATACAACTCTTCAGAAGTCAAAGCCTTAAAGATATGATAATACAGAAGGTATTTACCAAACTAGCTATTTCAGACTTTTAAAATACGGTAACCATTGCATACAACATCATTTGACTCTGTTCTGTTGTCATTTTATTTTACACATGTGGAATCCATGAGATTGTACAGAGACTGAGGTTTTTGTTTGGCAAACAGGAAAACAGGTACAGGACCTTCCTGAGCAAAAATTCTGTTATAGAGCACTGGTTTCGCCCAACCCCTGAATGCATATAAACATAAGTCTGCCTCAAAAGGATTAGTTTATACATCATACAAACATGCACAGTGAGTCAAATCAATACCAAGTCAAATTAAATATCATATTGTGCTCATTAGAACTTACTTCTTTATCTACGGTAGGGTGAGCACAAGCATCTATCTTCTGCTGGAGCGCCTCCAGATCAGAGTTTAATGTTGCTGCCTGCAAATTGGATTTTTCTACCTAAAGCAGAAGGAGATATTGGTGAATTGAAATCCTATTCAAGAGATTTTTAGAGCTGCCACTTTGAAACCACTAGACTCACTGGTAAAAACGCTCAATCACTGGTACTCAGAGGAGAAGCTGAAAAAAATAATTCACAAAAGCAACACTTCATGTCCTTTACTGCACCCCACAAAAGTGCTGGTCCATTCAGATGTATATACTCAATGTGCTGCTAGACCATAGTGTTCCAGCATAGCTGCAGCAGTAGTAAAAACATAGTTTTAAGCTGATAATGGCAGAAAACAGGTTTTGTATGAATATAAAAAGTCACTTAACATTTGTCCAATCTGCATTCAGCCAAAAAATCTCTTCAATGCAATACAAGAAAAATTATTATAATTAATTTAAACAAAGTTCTGATGTTTCTGTTTGTACCTCTGATTTGATTTGCACTCGTAGATTTCTCAAAAATCGTTGGATGTTCTCCAGAAAGACTCGATTCATAAAGAGATAACGCAACTTTGTTTCAGAGTGATTGATAAGTTCGGTAGCCTTTAAGAATACCAGAAACAAGAGACAGAACTAATTAATTTTCATTTTTTAAAACTTAAATAACAAACTTCACCATTTCTACTTATTTTTTCCATCATGTAATTGCACACAGAACAGTTTTACAGTCCTAATCTGGGAGCAGGCTGATTATAAATCACATCAAATATGCCAATATCATACATAATTTGAAAGAATGAAACTCTGCACACCTGATCCAAGCAGCTTGATTTCATTTTCTCCATGTCTGTCTTGATTGAACTTTCAAAGGAATCAATACGCTTACTTTCTTCCTGAAGACGCTTGCTGAAATACACTGCCTCCTCAGGAGAAAAGTTACCTCCCTCCAAAAATAATCTGAAAGCAACCAGCAAAGTAAAAGCAAGTAGCTATAAGTGCTCCTTTTCTCAAAGACTATAGTAGCTAAACAGCTCTAAAACATAGCTACCAACACAAATGTGATGAAAAAAGTATAATTGTGGCTTAACAAAATAAATGTGTTTAATAGCAAACTAGATGAATAACAAAATAAGCTTTAATTTTACTGTTCTGCCCATGCAACAGATGCTGATGCCCAGAAATAGGTAACTATAAACAACACTCCCATGAAATCTCTATACCTGCAAGCTTTGAGAAAATTCACATTTGAATTCCTTAATTTTCCTAAAGCTTCCTCCAAATATTTCTGGTAACTCTTCAGGTAAACCTGGATCATTTCCAGATGATTACGGAGCTCTGGGACCAGATTCTTGCTGGAAGAAACTAACCTAACAGCAAATAATAAAAGATAGGGAAAACATAGAAAGAGGAGCATAGATCATGATTCAGACTGCTGGCTGTAAAGACATGAACAAAATCTGAGAACACAAGAGTGTATTACTATTCTGAGAGCAACTCACTGAACTGTGCTTATTTTGTTGAACACTTGGAAGATATCAGCAAGCAACTGATGCGATTGAAGAGTATCCTGCAAAACCAATCGCTATTACTGTGCAGGTTCAGTAAACTGGATAACATCTCAACAGGTGAAACATCTTTTCTACTTTAAGACTGCCAGCACTTTGAAAATATATGAAAATTGTCATCCCTTCACTACTGATTTGAATCTCTTCAGGGAGAGATACAGGAAACAAAAATTATTTACATTTTCTTAAGGTTTCATGAAGAAGTCTTCATTGAGAAATAATGACATACAAAATAGATTCAGAATGCAAATCAGGAACATCTCAGATGGTAATCAGGACTATTTACCTACGGAAATTCACAGCCAGCAACACCTGTGGCACACTTACTTCTGAGTCATAGGAGCATTGAGGAAGGTGGACTCCATGTCACAGATTCGTGACTTTAAGTTTTTGATGATGTTATTTTGGTAATCATGAAATTTGAGAAATTGAGCTTTCTCCTTTTCCACAGCTTCCACCACTGCTGCACAGTGGCACTCTAGATGCTCTCTGTGAAGCAACAGCTCCGCTGAGAAGAAATTTTACAATATGGTCATTATTCCCTGTTTACTGAGGACTGTCACAACCACCAGCCAACCTGTTATCAGAAGCAGCAGTAAAATAAACGGCCAGATCTCAGAGAGTCTAAAACATACAAATAAAATCCATCTGATTCTGTTTCTTTGACTTTTCTCCTGTGTTTGACATATATCCCTGGCCGCTCCTAATCCATTCAAATCACAAATGTCTTTTCTGCTCTAAGCTCTCTTTTTCCTTTATTTTTGGTCACTGCTGTCATCTCCATTATCTCTTTGTTCTCAGCCTTGTAACAAAAGTAAAGGTAAAGGAGTTTTTTGTTTTTAGTGGAAAATACACTTTGCCTTATTTTGGGTGGAGGGGGAAATCAATTTTGGTCTCCCTTCTGGAATGACAGCTGGACAAGTCAAAAGCCAGCTCATCAGCCTCAAGAAAACTGTCAGAAAAGGCACCTGGCCTCTTTGCAGGAAAAAGTGGAATTGAAAAATTATTTGCCTGTTCTCCCAAAAGATAATTTTTTGGTTTATATGTAAAGACCAACAAACCTGTCTCAATTTTTTTCCACCAGAAAAACCCGACACTTCTCATACAAAAAAAAAAAAAAAAAAAGAGTTCTGGTTAGTGGCCAATCTGTAGCTGCTCAGTAAAATTTCATAGAGCTACATCCTTCCTCTCCTGTATTCAGAAGACAAGCCCTGGCATTTAATCTCTCTCAACACTTGCTAATCCTTCTTCTGCAACACTTTTAAAATTATTTTTCGTACATTGCAAACTTGTTAAATAATTTCAAGGAGAATAAGGATTTACAAATATTGATGATAGGAACTGAATGTTCTACATCTTTTAAAATCAAGTAATTGATCAAGGCCCTGCTGGCTATTTTCCAAACATGACATAGCACAAACCAGTATGAGCTATAGGAAAGAAACGTCTTTTTAAAAATATATGAGTAACATTATACTAGGAATAGCAGACGCTCAACTGCTTCTTTTTGTCCTCTGCTGCTGAGTCAACTGACACTGAAATAGATTTTGGTCTACTTATGGTCATCTCTAAATGAAGATATGTAATGCTCAGAGTAAAAAAAGTGACTACCAGCTCTAAGATCATAGATGTTTGTCTTTATATCCTCCTGCCTTTGTTGATGCAAGTGAAGACGCAGCTGAAGTTTAGAATACAGCTCCTCTTGCTTGGCAGCTACAAAGGCACCAGAGTTGGACAAGGACTCTGCAAACCATTTCTCCAAGTGTTCAAAAATGCAGAGGCGAATCCTATGATTGAAAACAGTAAGGAACAGTAAGTAATAAATAGGAATTTACTGAATATATTAAATCTAAGAATTTAACTTCTGACTATAAAAAGGTATGGTTTCATTACCATGTGCACAATATTGGTAGAGATTTTGAGCTGGCTGCATATCCTAAGTACCAGGAATTTTACCTTCATGGCTCTGCAGGGAATTTGGGCAAATTACTTGCCTTTCTGTAATATGTTTTCTCACTAAATAATGTTCTGTAACAGGTAAATGCTTATGTGGTACTTAGAGTCATGGATGAAAAGCAATATAAAAAATTTCTCTTAAGTTTATCAATTTAAAAAGAGGAATAACATCAAAATAATTAGGTAATTTTTGCATCTTTAGTTTAATGTTTCTTTCAAACAGCTGGAATTTTTCTCTTCCCTAAAGGGACACTTCTACTAACCGTTTCTTCAGCTCTACAAACACTGTTTCTTTGATAAGTACATTTCTCAGGTACATAGGAAGTGATTCTTTTTTTTCATATTTTGTAAAATAAGTCTCTGGGATGTCAGTCTTTTCTGCCTCTTCAACTCCAAGAACTGTGTAAGAATTTCCACTAGAAGTGGAAAAGGTCTCAGTGGCAATTTCAGAGCTTTCTGCCTTGCTGTCGTTGAACATAGCCTAGGAAACAATTGGAAATCATCATCTGTTACCTTTAAAGGTATAAGCATAGAATCAACAGTGCACAAGCTAATGGAAGAATCCTAATGATATTAAGAATCATGTTCTTATTCTCCATTTAGACAAAATTCATACAGAGAATATGCTTGTAAGTCTCAATAGGCAGAGTCACCAATGTTTTAAAAGATTTTTGTTATAGTAAGAAATTCATGTAACTAAAGACCTGAAAAAATAATACTTAAATAAAAATACAGCTTAAATCATTCACCATGGGTTAAGAATACTATGATGAAAGAAAGAAAGATATTTCAAAAAAAAAAACAACTATGCAAAAGTTATTTACAAGGGTAAAAGCAGTGCAAAAAGAATGGTTGTAATCTGTTTTATACACTCCATTAGCCCATAAAAAGGATCTAAAGCCCTAATAGTCCAGAAATGAATGAAAACAATGACTCCTGTATGCTTTGTGTACAAACTAAATCTAATCTATTTTAAGGAATTTAGACTTAGCTCAGCAAAATAAGACTTCCTATTCATCATTATTTTGCGCAAGATCCCTTCACTTTCAAATTTATTCTCTTGTTCACTTACCTGTGTAAAGCTAACACCCTGTCCTGCATGCTTAATTTCTCCACTTTCATGAGGCATACTCTCCCCATCTTCTTTTTCCTCTGCTTCTTCAGTTTCCTGTGGAAAGGCCTCCTCATTCTCAGTTGTGTTTCTTTCTTCATTTTCTTGTTGACAACTGTCTGTCTTTTCCTCTCCTTCATCGTTTTGCACAATGCTCTCAGCTTGCTGCTCCACCAGATGTTCAGCTTCTGAAGCCTTAACTCGTTCTGTCCAGTTAAAGCAGAGTTTTACTGGTCATTATCCAAAGAAATACAGATTGAAAAGCAAGCAAGCAAAAATATCTGTTTGTGTCATTGAGGTATTACCTTGATCTTGGAATGTGGAGTCCACCTTTCCTTGCAAGTTCTAAAAGCAAGACAACAAAAAAAACCCCCCACAATTTAAAATTAAGGATTTGCTTGCTTATAAGAAATCCATATTCCTTCTTAAAATGTATCTATTTCAATAAGATATGATAACCTTGAATGTATCACTTCTAAAGAAGCTATAACACTCAAATTGATTAATATAATTTTGTTACCTTGCAGTTTTCTGTTTAAAAGGCAAGTGAATTTGCTGAAATGCAGTTTGTAACATGGACAGAGTTATAAGTGTGGAACAAAGAAAGGGTTTGTGTTCCCCCCCCCCCTATTTCTGCCAAAGCACTTTGGTCCTATGGCCAAAACAACGTTTTAGCTTTAAAATTTAGATTATATAAACTAACGTAAATTTTCCCCAAAGTGAAAAATGAATACACCAGTAAGATTTTAAACTAGAAGTTTGTTTTCTTTATACCTGTTTGAAGATTTCCTTCACATTAAAATACTGGCTGATGGATATACTATAAGAAATTAATTCCTGCAAAACAGTTTCTGGGTAAGCCATTACTTCATCCATTAGAACTTGGTTGAATGCCTTGTACCTGTCAAATTTAAGGTCACTGTTTAAGAGACTCAGGTATGTATAGAAATAAAATGAAAGATGACTACAATGTCTTTCAATCCAAATCTAACTTTACAACCAATCTCATAAAACCTTTAGGGTGAACATTGTGCTATAACTGTTTAGCCTGAATACAAACACATCCTGGCATGTTAGCAGAGATTAGTTCATTATAAATATACAAATGCACAAAAGTTAAGAAATATTCACAATAAAGTATTTCAGATCTTTCATTTTGGATGGGAAACCATCCCAGACTGTAGAGGAATGAAGGCAGTGGGTTGATTGGCATTGGTAAGATGCAGCTGTGGCCTTGCCGAGAAGGCAGTGGGTTGATTGACATGGATGATGTGGAGCTGTAACTCATTCCTGCTAAGTAGTTAAATAGCCCTGAGGAGTGTGGGAGAGAGGTTCAGATAGGGGAGGAGTAGGATGGTCTGGCCTCTGGAGGAAGGAGCTATAGTACAGACAGTAGAATCTGACTGATGGTAAAGCCTTGTTGCAGCCTGATAGCTTGCTTGTTGCTTGTGCTGCAACACCAAATGCCAGACCTGTGCTTACATAAGGAACATTAGAAGTGAGAGGTCAAATTACTTTTTTACATGTTAGTTCTGTGTCATGCTCAGGTGGGACTGAAGCTTTTCTGGTTTATTTTCATTTCACTTAGAAATGAAAACTAATAGTTCAAGCTGAGTCCTGATTCAAGAAAAAATCAGTGTTCACACCTGTGTTCATTTACATTTGCTTTGTCTCCTATATGAAGATCATTATGGGGAATTTATGTATGTGTTCAAACGTTCAGATTACATTCCATCTCTGCAACCTCTTGCTCTATTTTTCACTCACCTAAAAAGGTATGTTACCTTTGGGGTTTTTTTTTAAGTTGTCCTAATGAATATAAGGAGTACTGAACCAACGGCTCTAAACACAATTACAGTGTTAGGTGTGTGCATCTCCTCTCAGGTCCATATCACTCTCCTAATATGCTTCTGATCTAACAGACAGAAAAGACCTTCTGGGTGGGAAAATATAACTGCTTCCTCTATGGCTACTTAATCTTCAAACCTCTTGCTAAGAACTCCAGCAAGGAGAGTGGTATGTCCCAATTTCGATGTGACTTTTAAGATGCAAATGCCTGATCATGAGAAATGTCACAGAAAGATTAGCAAAATACATACTTTGGCTATCTGAAAGTTATTACTAACTTCTAGTCCTTGCACCTTTGAAAGAGATCATATCTGTGAGCACAGGTGAGGGCACAGACCTACTTTCTGATCCCTGTGATTCAAGAATCTGAACTATCACTTTTACCTTCTAAATAAATAATTATGCCAGTGGCATGGATGACATGGCAAACTACATAAGAATACCAATCTGGTATATTTTTTTAAATTATACCAGTCTTCCTTAGTCCTACTTCTAAAATGTGGGTATTATTTGCCTTGACCTTGTTCAATATGGAATTTATTTTATTTTACATTCTTACATGAAGTAGCAAGCAGGTCTCTTCCATGCCTTCCCACTACAGCATAAACAACACCTAAGCAGTACAACCAACGTTCAAATATGCTTTACTTTTTAAGTTTGCACTACAAAATTCATACCTAGCTCTAATGCCATCTAAACAAGAAAGGGCTTTCTCCAAATGTTTCTTCAGCTTTTCTTCAGAGCTTGCTGTTCTCATTTTATTCAAAATTATATCCAGGTTAGTTTCCTTCACCTAAGGCCACATAAAAAGAACCCAGTAAAAATGATCTAGTAATTACTAAAATGCTTTATAACTATTTAGGATACAAATAATTATGTACATATATTCTACACCAAGAAGGGAAGCTACCTTACCAAAACTCATCTTCTATGAAGATTTTTCATAGATAATGAACATCTCTGACATTGCCACCCCAAGTTGCACATTATACCCGTAATATGAGAACCTGACATACAAACAAGACTCTATACCTGCACAAGATCTTACGAGTAATAGAAACTTGCAGTGACTTAATACACAAAATACAATCTTTATCACCATTGCCATATCAAGAATAAGATATGACTGTACATTAAGTGTGAATCAAGCAGTTAGCAAAAAATGTACCTGACAGAATGAACCTACCCTGGAGAAATTCCAGTAAAAATGTCAAAGATCATGTTTTAAATTTTATACTAGGTATTTTGAATTCCAGAGGGTTCTCTGCATTAAGAATTCCTTTCTTTACATCACACCACATCCCTGTTTTTAAGTTTATACCTGTATTAATTTGTCCTGGTTCCATCTGCAGTCATCTAGTTTCTTCTGAAGTTCATCTTGCTGCTGGGACAGTTTAAGTTGATGGACATCCCAGAGATTGATAACCTCCTGAAAATAGCTGTACAAGTCTCTAAAATTCTGCTCATTGTGTTTGGCCAGCTCCTGAAAGTCTCTCTAAAGAAATACATTTAAGTGAAGCAATTACTATAAAACTGTTTGCTGGAAAGTGAAATGAATGAGTAAGGGGACATAGGACATGATAAAAGGCTGCCTGGAAGTATGCTATCAGTATTCAACACTGTCTCTTCTATTTCAAGGGGAAAAAGTAGTCCAAGTAAACTGGATAAGAATGTGGATTTTTGTTCTAGAAGCTGACAGTATAAAACTTCTGTTTATTCTTCTGGTACATAAAGCACAGAATCAACAAGTTCTGCATATACCCTGAAGTATCTGGCCATCTATCACTTTAGGAACAACTTCCCAGTCATTTTCATGCATGGAATCCTAAAAGACAGGATCCAAAGAAATCCGGGAGATCATTTAAATCTATTCCTCTGCCTCCAGGCAGGATGGGCTATACCTAATTCATCCCTGATAACCTATTATAAACATAAACCAAACATTTATGTACTCTTCTCCTTGAATCACAACCAAACTTTTTTTATTTGTGGGGCAGGTATTCAGTCAGACTATGGACCTCTTTCCAACATGCCATCAACAGCCTAAGATGCATATGGCATTTCAGGCAGCAGCACAGGAAGAACAGACTACTCCCAGAGAGTAATAAAAACAAATGTAA
This sequence comes from Falco peregrinus, assembly GCF_023634155.1. Taxonomy (NCBI): domain Eukaryota; kingdom Metazoa; phylum Chordata; class Aves; order Falconiformes; family Falconidae; genus Falco; species Falco peregrinus. Next base: position 49,266,240 of record NC_073721.1, on the reverse strand, counting down.
TAAACGTACATCCATACACTCCAGTTCTTCAAACCGACTTTTAAGTTTCTCAGTCAAGTGAAGGAAGTCAGAATTCACAGTTTCTTCAGCCTCTTTTTCTGTGCAAACATTCAGATTCAACAGCTTATTCTAAATGAAAAGAATGTCAAATTATTAGCATGCATTAATATAACAAATATTGTGTGGCTTTTAGAGAGTATGGCTAAACTCAGTGTTTCTTCTTTTGTGAGTGGGTAGAGACATATTCAATCCCTTAGATCTCACATTATGCTAGTAAATAGTACAATTCGATTTGGACACAAAGGGAGAAACTGAGGCAGAGAGGTGGATTTTTTTTCCCAAGATAATCAGCACAAAGGCTGAAGGTTCTGACCCTGCGTCCTGCACCTACATATGGGACAGTACTCCTGTCATTACTGGCATTTGTTACTGCTTTTACACGCTTCAAGTACAAATACCACATGCTACTGTGAAACAAAATTCTAACAGAATAAGACAGAGGTTAAATAGTAATTTCACTTGTTATCTCAGTGTTTGGTGGATCCTCAATCACGCATTCCTGTAAAAACACATTCTATACTGTTGCCAACAGTCCTTCCAAGAACTGGCAAAGCTATGATACTAACCTTGCATAACTGCACTTCTGCCAGACATTTTTGCTGGACCATCTCATACTGGACGCGTATTTTCATCATACACTCCATGTTGTGGGTATCTGAAGGATATGGAAGAACAGACCATTGTAAAGATTCTGTACTTCACAGTGCAGTGTGAAACGGAAACATGCCAGAGGACCTCTGCTGAGTCTCAGCACAGGTAATATATCCCAGTAATGTCAACCAATAAAATGAGATGGTTTAATACACATCTTTTTATCATTATGCTTAAAAGTAGTGAGTTATTTACAATCACTAGCAACTTCTTTGCTACTATACAGGCTGCAAACATTAAGACAGGATACGCTCTGCAGAAACAGAAGGTGGACACACAGAGAGAAAGCCAGGACCCAGAGGAAGGAAGCATCTCAAATACTGCCCCCTCATTCTCCAAGAGGAGATTTTTTGATCATGCAAAAAAAGGAGTAATTTTGTGTGATTGAGAACCAATCTGCATTAAAATTAACCTTCTATTCTCCCCAGATGGGTGCTAACCAAGTCAGATCCTGCTAGATCTCACCATGCAAAAATGCTTGTGCTGGCAAAAGGGAGGTGATGCAACAGGCAGCTTATTTTGGTCCTATTGCTAGCTCAGAGCAACTTAGAAAGTACAGGCAGGCACATGGAACAAAGCATACAGCAAACATATACTTTCAAAGCAACTGTTTCATTACTGCCTAGAAAACAGAATGAAAGGATTGCTTGAATTCCAGACTGTTTTTATGATTTCCCAACTTACCTATACTTTTGTTTAACTTCATGAAAGATCCATACCATTCATTTATCTCAGCTTTTGTGTGTGTTGGAGGGAATAAATCACTATCGAAATAGGAAACAAGAGTCAGATATCTTCAAATATGATTTTACCCTTTAAGAACTGATGGGATTATGAATTGGAGTAACCATACTACTGTGCTTTATTTTACTTACAGCCATATCAGCAATGAAAATAAAACAAGATGACTGCTGTTTTTCAAGGCCAATATTTACTGACAAGAAACTAACTGTAATCTATTGTTGCTACATGTTTATTAAAGAAAAACTGTAAATATGGTAATGCATTGCACCCAAACCATCTTCTTGTCAGGACAGACGTTCAAACATAGCACTGTTAGATTTCTATCAAGAGTCCTTTTTGATTCATTTTACAAATTAAACTCCCCCCCAGAAATAATGCCATGACAAGATCATCAATTCTTACTTATCTACCCATCCTTGTCTGCCCCTTTCTACTGTTTCAAATGTTAATAACATTAACTGTTGTGTTCCTGCATTTCTAGCCCTCAGTCACCCCCAATTTAGTGTAACTGGTGCACTAAAACCCAGTAATGCATTTTTCCATTAAAAAGTGCTTTACAAAACAAGTTTAGGCCCTGCCTTACTGCTGCATTGTACAATCACACACTGAAAAGGAGCAAAGTGTATTTCACAGTCAAGTCTCTCATTAACCCTAAAAAGAATTCTGTTTTCCTTTCCTCCTGTTCTCTCTTTTGTCATACCCAAGCTGCTGCAAAAACTCCAGTCTCTTTCCACTAAGTACAATCTGATCCATTATCATATTTTCCATTTCTCTTTTCACAGTTGGGGGATTCTGTATTTCTTCATTTGCCATAAATTCTCTGTAGGATGGAAGAATACATTGAAGTAAGTATATGTTTGGGAAAAATTCACGTTTGAAATACAAATACAAAATATGTTTTATACATACCAGGTAAAAAAAGAATGCCAAATTCTTTTAGCTTTCTGATAAAACATTACTGTTTACAAAAAAACACAAGGAAACACCAGTCACTTTGTGTTATTCATACTCCGAAATGTAATTGTAAAATCTCTGACCTGAAACTCTGAACTATACAGTTCTTTTGGATAAGCTTCCAGTCCTTAACTCTATTTTCCCATTTCAATTGATGTAATAATTCCTTATTCACTTCTGATTTCATCAAATTATGGAACAGCTTGGCAATTGTCCTCTGATTAGCCAAGAGTTGTTTGTTAATCATCTGCATATTAAAAAAATACAAACAGGAATAAAAGCAGCATGTAACATGCAAAAAATAATAATTACCTGTTCTATGTAAAACAAGGTAAAAAGAATACAAATGATGAAAAATACCCTGCAAAATAGAAAACTCTCCTATATTGCAGTGATTGATAGGCAGAAATAACGAATTCCAGTTAAAAAGAAAGACATTCTGAGAATATTCAGACTGTAGTTAAAACAGACTCCCAATATGAAAGATTTACCATGGCCTTATCATTCATGAACCTGTGAACATCAGCTGCCAAGAAGAAGGAAATTTGCTCCAGTATCAGAGTATACTTCCTCAGTACATCTGTTACCTGTGCAATAAAAGAATAACAATCTGTATAACTCAACTGTCAGGTTCCTAAGTTAAGCAATGATATGAACAAGACATTTTTTTGCATTGAAATAAATTGAATTGATAGATTGAGAAGTGAATCTTAAAATATCTATCTTACATATCTTAAACACAGGTTTTTTTAAATTATTCATAAAACTAGTAACTGAAACATTCCATTTGTTGCGACTCAACTGATTTGTCTTTAATATCTGTGATAACTGAGTGCTGTGCAGACAGGCTTCAAGCTGAATTTAAAAATCAAACCAACTTCCTTTCAAATATCTGTAGTGAATTCACCAGTGGTTGTTTTAGGCAGACAGGAAGTTTAAGCAAAAATGGTAATCTCTGGTATTTTTCATATCTAATCAAGCACAAAAGTTACTGGTGATACTGTTGGACCTATTCATCGTGTCTACATCGCAAAGACAGGACAAACTGACACAGGTGTAACAGATAGCCTTTGCTTACCCACAAGGACAAAGCAGCAAGGACTTCCTTATGGACTTATTCATTTATTTATCCAAACATTTACAGTTTGTCCAATGACTTTGACAGGTCAGACTGAAGCCTACATAACTGGAGCACATCTGCCACTGGCACCCAGTCTACCCAAACTAAAATTAGTTAGAGCACACCTGTGCACCTTCTCAGCTGCAGATTCATTATATCCCAACAAAATAACATTAGACCTGATGACAGTTTGACATAAATAACCCTGTAGAAAAGTAAAAGCAGCTCACATATTCCTTGCATCTTTAGTACAAGTAATTGTGGGCAAAACAAAGACCTCGTAACTGGAAAAGAAGTATCTTCTTCTGATTATGTGGGTATAAAATGAGAGAATGATCTACTGATGAGAAGACTGGAATCACCTACACAACAGAACCTCTGGCAGACCCCTTTGACTCCCATGGAAACAAGCTATTTGCTCTGCATCCAGCATTACAAGCAAATAATAACCTTATGTTCAATTAACAGCTATTAGGACTACAGCTCACTTTATTAGCTCGATTCTTTTCAGCGTCTTTAAAGGATTCAATAGTTTTCTTAATCGACTTCCTTCTGGTCAAGCATTCCTGATGGATGATATTCCGCAATTCTTCCAAACCCTGCAAGAAGGATTTTCTGTCAATGTCATTGAAAAGTAAATGTAAAAACAAAAAAAAGAAAAAAAAAGAAGCATTTATATGTTAAAACTACAGCAAAACATAAGAAACTATGTTATGCAGACCAGCTACAAATAACTGAAGATGAAGCAATGGCTTGAGCGGCCTTACTTCAATTGAGAAACCTTCCAGAGCAGTGTCACACTCAATCTTTTTAAAATGAAGTTCAATTTTTGTATCCAATTCCATCAGTTCTGTCAGAAGGAATTTTCCAGATTCCAAAAAGAAGGGTTCCATTTCCTAAAAAGGTAAGGAAGTCAGTCTTATCTCTTGAATATTAGGCCCTGACCTTAATATGGTACTCTATCTGGATCACAAAATCCACTCTTACCCTGGCAATGCAGTCAAGCTCATGATCCATTGAGTTTACTGCTTCATAATGACGGTCTCGCCGGCGTTCTGACAAGCGTTCCAAGATATTACTCCCCGCTTTCTCAGGAACTGCCAAGAGAGAAGTGAGGATGATGTAGCTTGGAACTGTTGCTGCAGAATATATAACGCATGCACAATGAATCACTAAATCCACATTCTGACTTCTGTAGTTTGTGCATCTATTACAGTGCACAACAGCTTTCCACGAGATGGGAAATGTATGCAAATGTAGGTTAAAAATAGTAAAGCATATTTTAAAATTTCCTTTTATTTCATTAATTTGTGATTTTCAGAAGGATAAAAACATGGAAGCTATGAAGTAATTCCAGGTATGATACAAAAAATTGCAACTTCCAAGAATGAGATCTGCTTACGTCGTAACTGGAATTTACCATCTAAACACATGCTGTAATTGACTGACAATTTTACAACTGTTTTTTCTGTGAGTAGACTCTTTATCCTCAGAATTACCTACAAATCATCAAAAATGTGTCAGGTCATTTCTGAGCTTGATTTTATACCTTGATTCAGCTAAAACCATTATATGTATGGTGCCTCCTATGAAAGCAAATTAAAATATCTGACATTAAAGGAGAACAATTTTACCAACAAAATCAGGTAGGGCTCTGACTTCCTCAGGTGGATTTATATCTACACTTTTCCAAGCCTTTTGAAATGTAGCTTCTCTGAAACAGAAGGAGAATAAAGCTTTGATTTGTAATAAATATGTAAGAGGAGGGACTTGCAATGGGTATAAGATTAAATTTAATTGGCAAAATCTAACATTTAAGTTAACATAAGACTCATTCTAACTTCAAAGAATAAATGTTGCTTCTTCTGAGATTAATTGAACAGATTAGCCTGGGTTGGTCACAACCTCAAATCTGCTATGATGGCATAAAAGCAATAACTGCTACATTTGGTATGTGTAAACTACAAAGATAATCATACTATCTCTAAAAGGTATACAAATCTACCAACTGGTAAGTAAAACCTAGTAAGAAATGTGGAAATTGTTTTTATCTGCCTACCGCTCTTCTCATCAGCTGGGGCACTGTGTGTGTTTCTCCTTGGAGGAAGCAAGAATAAGAGTGTCATCAGTCAGCAGAATGGTTAGGGTGAAAAAGATGGACAGACCAATTTCTTTTCTTGCTTATTAAATAATCATTACTGCCTCACCATGTAAACCATTAAAATAGTTTAAAATATAGTTCAAAAAAATTTATCAGACCAGGTATGTAACTAGATTGCTTTGAACAAAAATGACATACACTTTCTTTTTAAAAGAAAACCCATACAAGATGTATGCCATTGCAAATATTAGCCTGTTAACCTGCACTGTAAGAGGCAGGAGCTCATTATACCCAATTTACATCAGGCAAGGAGACAGTCTATTACAAGTCATTAATGTTGTGATCAAGAATTCAGGTGTCTGGCTAGCTCCCAGTGCAAATCTTACAACTTCAGACCTATACTCATGAATAATATAATGGCATTTTTATGCTGTTCTCTACCTGAACAATGGTGGCTTTTCTGTGGCATCACTGTACGGCATTCTTTCAACATAACGGCCTGGCATCAGCAGAAGTTTCTGAATCCTTAACCAAAGTGAGCCTTTCACTCTTTACAGAAAACCTAGTCTTGGTCCTTAATTCATCCGAAGAGTGTTTAAGTGAACCTTCAAAGAACCATAATCAAAACGATTAGAATTCTTTCCAGTCTACTAAACAGAGAATAACAACAAAATGACAAAAATAGCAAGGTAAAGGCCAGAAAGCAAAGGTAGAATAAGAAGCACTACTTGGCACATGCATAACATTTTTCATCCAAGGCTGTTTCCAATATGAGAAAAAAAAAGATATCCCTTTCCTCAGAAGGAAAAACTGAAGCAAACTGGATTGCGTGCTTTGCTTGTGATTACAAGGAAAGTCAACAGCAGAGCGCGAAATGCCCCTGCCTGGCTTGCTATGCCTCTTAATTTACCTTACTGCTGTATCGTAATGATTCTGTCTTTGGTTAATATATCCTGATATGCACTGAAGACACAGGAACACCTATAGATGCATTAGAAAGCACATGCTGAAGATAACACAACTATTTTCTACTAAACCAAACAAAATCCAAAAAGGTTGAAACTGATCTCTGGTTTGAGGTCACTTTAACAGCCAGCAAAAAACTGACCAACATAATTAATTCATTTGGCCTTTACCCTATCCTTGTTTTTTGCCTCAGCCTCAGAGCTCTGTCAATAGCTCTCCCGAGCGCAGTGCACAGCCCCAGCTGGCTTCCAGGCCTGTTTCTAGATTTGGGATTTATAAGCTAAGGCCAAGGGAAGACCCTCCTCAGGGTGAAACTGCATGCCTACCGCACGGTTTCCACTATCTACTAATCCTGCTGCAGGCAAAGCATTGGGAGGATTTACAAATACCTGTGGGAGGGTTTACCGGTGTGTGAGGGGAGGGGGGCCGAGGGGGGGAAGGGCCCTGCTGTGACCCTAGGGGCAGTGCCCGGCCGCAGGGCCCGCGGCTGCTGGGTCGCCTCAGGGGAGCCGAGCACCGGCGCCCGCCTCACCGAACCTCAGCTCGCACCTCACCCCGCATTTCGCCCCCCACCTCACCTGAAACCGCGACACGACCACCTCCGTAGTTGCCCGGTACGCGGTCACAGCAACAGAAAGGGGCGGGGCGCAGCGCGCGGCGTTCCCCATTGCTATGGCGCCGCGGGGGGGCGGGGCCTAGGTTTGCCCCGCCCCCGCCCGCCTCTCCCTCCCTCCCGCCCGCTCTCCCGCAACCGCTACTTTCCCGTGACGAAAAGTACAATGAGATCCAAGCCCCGGGAAGGCGTTTCTTTGGGATCGGAAGCGCAATGAACAAACACACAGCGGGATTTCTTTTATTATCAAGCTGGGAAGCCAGGGCAGCGCCTGCTGCCGGACCCCGGCCAGCTCGCGCAGCCCTCGGGCAGGCGGACCGGGGTGAACTCGGGTGTGGAGGGAGGGTGGGCTCAGGGCCAGTTCGCCACCAGCACCCACAAGCAGAGCTCCTGGGCTGCAGGCACCAGCTGCCGCCTGCTCGCTATAAACCAGCTTTTTTCAAGTCCTCTGGCAGCACCCGGCCTTTCTTCCGGGCCCTGGCTTTCTTCTTCTCTATCCTATCCTTCTTCTTCTTCTGAATGTTCTTGCGACGCTTTTCCTGCCGCTGTTGCATCCTTTCCACCACTTTTTCCGTCCGCTCCTCCCACCGCCTTTGGCGTTGTGCTTTACGCTTCTCCTTACGCTTCAGAGCTTCTTTCAGACGCTCCTCATTGTCACGAATCTTCACGCCTTCCGCCTTATAGAGAGCATTTGTCCATTTCATCTTGTTCTCTAGCTCCTCAGCTTTCTTCTGGTCCTTATCTTTGAGTTCCTCCAGCTTATTCTTCCTGGTCTCCAGCCTGCTCAGCAGCTGCTTGTAGTTTCTGCCCGTCAGAGGAGTGATATTGCCTTTCACTGCTTTCCTCTTCTCCTTCTTCTTCTGGATCTTGCTCAACTCATTCTCCCCATGGACCTCGACCCTGTTAAAGACAACCTCAGCTGTGCTCTCCTCCTTTTTGCTTTCTGGCTCTATTGGTACCTCCTCAGTTTCTTTCTTCTCTGTTTTTGCCTTCATCTTCAACTCCTTCCGTCGGCGCTTCTTTCTCTCTCTCTCATACTTCCTCCGCTGCCTCTTCTCCAGGACTGCAGGGGGTAATTCTTTGGCATCATCCTAAGAAGAATGGATATGAATCAGAAACCTTAAAGGGATAAAGCAGAATGAAAAGTGAGAGGTCCCCAAGTTCCTGATCTTACACTTCTCCTAAGAAACTACTTGTGATGAGCTGTGGGCTCAGCTTTTAGAGATACTAAACACAGTAAAGGTATTTCAAACCCTTTACTCTCCCTCAACACCTGGTAGCTACATTCCCTTTCAGGCTCTTAGTGCTTTTCTTTTTCCTAAAAATCACCAGAGGCATGCTCTCCTCCAGCTCAGGCCCCTAGCTCTTCTCATGCGTTTAGACAGACCACAGAACGCACACAGGTCTCCCAGCAATACCTACAGGCACATCCTTAGCAGGCAGAATTAGCTTCTGAGCCCTGTAAGGTCATAGTCTTGCCCCGCTATCCCCTGGGAGGCTAGGGAGAATTTACATTGCATAAACACACGTATAGATACATATTAAGACTTCTCATACTTGTCCAGAAGCTTTTTTAATCTTCTCATGTAGTCTCTGACGCAAGAGATTCATTGCAGAAAAAGAAGGGGAAAACAGTTCACTTTTGCTCCCTGAAAATGAAAGGAAATAAAAACACTTAAAAAGACAGCACTAGCTAAACAGAAGAACTTTCTATGGCTATGGGAAAAGCTCTGAGAACTCCTTACATGCTGTGAATAGAATGGAAAACCTCAACAAACCAAGAGTTTCTATTTCATTGGTTTCTTTAGTACAGGGGTCCTCAAACCACGGCCCGCAGGCTGGATACGGCCCACCAGGGTCCTCAATCCAGCCCCTGATATTTACAGAACCCCCCCTGCCCCACCCCGGCCGGGGGTTGGGGGGTGAAACTAAGCAGCCGCACATGACTTCCTGCCACTTGATCCGTGTGCCGGCACCCTGGTTAAAAAGTTTGAGGACCCCCGCTTTAGTATTTTGCCTTTTCTGCCTGTATTATCATCCAGTGCTGCCAGCCAGAGTGGCCTGGCATGCCCCTTGGCTGCCTGACAAGCACCAAGCTAGTGGAAACCAAGATGCTAAGGACGTCTTTTCTTTGTGATCAGGCTTTTCACATTCATAGTGGAAAGCCAACTTGGCATGACAGAGATTGCATCCATGTGATAATTCCCAGAAGCAACCCAAATACATAAACACTCTGCAAATCAGTTTAAATGCTATTTCCAGAGAGCCGCCCAGTGGTGATGTTACGAATTTGTGTACATAAGCAAAAGTTTTTTTGCCACACAGCATAAGCAAGATGTTTTTATTTCAGCTGAACTTCTTAAAGGATTTCCAAACTATTCATGTGTGAAGCAACTGAAAAGCAGCCATCACAGCTCAGGTAATTTCAACATGACCTTGACAAAGCTGGTATTCTTACCAGGAGCCGAACCCTCATTTCTGCTCTGTGTAACACCCTGTGGAGATGATTTGCTGGCCTGAAGGGCTGCTTTCTGTCCTGCAGTAGGTTTACTGGCGTTAGAGACCAGCTGTTTGACTGAAGGAGCATTTGTCTCCTCAGCTTGCTTCCTGGGTTTCTTTCTCTTCTTTTTCTTGAGCTGTCTGCCAGCATCCTCAGGCTGACCTGGCTTAGACACTAGAAGACAAAACCAAATTAAGCAAAATAGGACAATGCTACGTTCCCACTTCATAACATTCAGTTATTACTGAAGACCAAAGTTCCAGCACTGTGATAGCATATCTCAATCTTAAAAAATTACACATTTTGGGACTTCGACCAAGCACGCTTGCACATCTCAGTAAAATCCCAGTTCCCAGAACCAACCCCCACGTGCACAACAGCAAGGACTCCCAGGACCAACAGTGCAACCTGCAAAACATGCCCAGCAGCCCCGAGTTTTTTTCCTTAAAAACCAGCACGATGCCCCTCCCGCGGGCTAACCATCCCGTGGAGGCAGGGCTGCCACAAGCCCGGAATCCCATGGACGGGCCGGGAGAGCCAGAAGCCGAAGCATTACAGCTCCCTTACCGAATTTCCTCTTCCGCGGCTCCGGGGCGTGCTGCACGCAGACCTTCCTCGCCAAGCCCTGCAGGTAGGAGTCCTGGGCGGCCAGGCTGGCCATTATGGCCCTGGGGCGGCCGGGCCCTAGGGGAGGCGCTGCCCTCCCAGCTCCTCAGCGTGGGCAGGCCTCAGGCATAGCCAGCACCGCACGCCCCCCTCGTGCGCTGCCGCCGACCGGAAGTGACGTTAGCGCGGCGGGCAGGAAGTGACGTTAGCGCGGCGGGCAGTCAGGGCTCGGCTGCATGAGGCGCCGCAGCGGAGCGCCCGCTGGCCCCGATACGGGGCTCTGCCGCAGTCCGCTGGGCCCAGGCGCCGGGGTCCCCGCGCTGCCCCCGTTTCCTCCGGTCGGCCCCCAGCCACCCGCAGGGAGCCCCCCGGTCCGTGCAGCGCCCGGCCGGCTACCGGCGGTGGCGATCAGAGGCCGGCCTGTACCGGCCCGGGCGGGCCTAACAGCAAGAACGATTTCAGTGGCACAGGCCCCAAGCGGGGCATCCAAGCACATCCCCTGTAATATCCTGCTGTCACAAAGCCTGGTGGCTGAAAACACACGCCTTAAAAATTATACAAAAGAGTTAGTTTTATTAAATCACCTAATTACAAAAATAAACGGAATGGAAGAAAATTAAAAGAAAACAAATTACACCAAAATTCACATCCTGGGAAACCAATGTTACAGCAGAATGCTGGGAAGCTCAGCTACGCGGCTGGAATGCACCCGTAGCTCCGCCGTGCCCACCCGTGCTCCAGTTCAGCTGCACGGCTCTGGGTGACCAACAACCACAAAGGGGAAGGGCAGATGTGCCCAGTGCCAAACAGCTGCAGAACAAGCACCGAACATGTTTCTTTGGAAGGAAACTAAGAGTACCCGAGTATCCCTCACTGCTCCATACACCCCAGTCATCTCAAGATTTTTTATTAGACAAAACCATTAGCCAGCATTAACACTGGGTTCATGTTAGCTCAGACTATGTTAACAACTTCTGTTAACTGAAAAATGAATCAGACTAATGAAAGCATGTTGGAGCTTCTATCTGTGGCCTCAAGCAAATGGGAACATCAATACCTCAGTCTGATTGCTCAGTCTGCCCCGTCCTCCTCAAAAGGGAGTACACTGCTCTTCAATAATAATCTCCTGAGCCTCCTCCCCAGCGCCTGCGAGCAAGAAGTTCAAGTTCGTGAAGCACTTTGACAGTGAAGACTGCCTACAAGATTCTTACTCTAAAGTAGAATGGAGGTTGTCGGCTGCCATCCTGAGAGTGCTTTAATGCAGCCAGAATGTCAGTAAGCAGGCTAAAACCCCCACAACATGTACTGCCCCCACATTTGGCTCAAGTTTATCCCAAGCAAATTCAACTCCCGACACTCCGGCGTGTACTTACTGAGATATGGCAACAGACTGGATTTCTAATGAACTCTACACATAAACTATCACGTAAAAGCAAACCTAACTCTTAACTTGTTAGAACAATCAACTTGGTATTTACTTATCACTATCTCTTCAGGGAGAGGAACACTCATGGCAATGTCCCAGGGGTGGAGAAAGCCCTGTGGCTATCCAGCCAGCAGAAACCTGCAAACACAGCTCCAGTGCCTTCTCCTGACAGCAGGAGATGCGCAGTACAGCAGGTGGAAGACTTCCAGCAGTGCAGTGCTGCCAGGAGGAACACCATCAGCAGCAGTGGATCCTCTTCAGGAGTGCTCTGTGGGGCCTGCCCCATGCCCGTTCACGTGAGGGTGCGATGGGGTTGAACTCTGGGAGGTAGCAACACTCTGCTCTGCTGTGGCAGCTGTCAGAGGCATGGAGAGGCTTTCGGGGGACAACGTGGCAAAGTCTTGTCTCCAGTAGGCTTCGCACAGTGGAAGATCATTGCTGTCACACAGACTGTAGCTTTCCAGAAAAAACAACCCCAGTAAGGAGAGACAGCAGGTGCAATAAGAGAGGAGGGGAGGGAGGGAAAGGGTGAGGGGAGCAAGACAGAAGCAAAGCATTAAGAAAATGGCAAAAAACGTTCCTGGAGGTAAGGTCTGCGTTCACAAATTCATGACAAGTCTTGTGACACTGGCCTTTCCTAAGACACCCCTTAAGGGCTGGTCTCGAACCTCACAGGCCTGGTGAGGATCAGGGGAATTTCAGAGGCAGAACATTTGCTACAAACTAAAACAGAGACTCAGTTCTAGTCCAGATGCTCTGCGTCCCTGAAAAGATCTGTGCTGAAGTCCTGGCACCCCAAATATAGGAGTTCTGCTACTGATTTGAGTGAGACAATGACCTCATCTGCAATTACTTTACTTGGAATTAGATCACAACCTATGTGAGGAAAAAATTATAAACCCTGCTTTAAATTTAAAGTTCAGCACAATTATTTTAGGGCCTGTCCCTGTGATGATAAAAAAGAAACCTATTTGCACCCTTGCCCTTTCAAAAAAGTGCTCCAGTGAAGGTCTGGGTCTTCTATTGAAGCTCCTCAACCTGATTATGAAGTACTGATGGCTCCTACCATTTTCAGCAGAACCTGAACTAACAGTGCTTCTAAAAGCAGCTTGCTGGATTTGACCGCTGTAGATTATAGAGCTGGATGAACTAACCAGCAGTGTGGGAAAGTAATGTTTTTAAACAACTGGATAATTCTTGCCTGCGCTCTGAGGAAAACACCATGTGGAAAGGCTGAGAACTAAAAAGAGAAATGATGGAAGAAACTGGAACAAAACAAATTCCAAAGAGAGGAAGGAGCTGCACACACAAGAGACACCCAAGACAAAGCGAGTGCTGGAGCAGAAAGCAGCTTGCTTGCATTCAGAGTAAAACAAACCCAATGGGTCAAGTGATTTTGTTGTTGCAGCTTTATTTACATTTTTAATGTAAGGACTTGAATAGGTGCTTAGGGAGATATATTAAGTGTTGAAATATGAGACATGTGAAATTGCACAAACATCAAACATGTTGAGATCTGACCCCACACTCAAGACAGCTCCTGTGATCTCAGAGGAGGGAGCAATGGAACATAAATGCAAGTTTGGGGTTTAGGATGACAGAAGGCAAGCTGGACTTGGAGTTACCGCTTTGGAGAATAAGCACGCAAAGCACTAGCTGCAAGCATCTGCTTCTAAGCTTTTTTCTGGTAGTTGTAACCCAGCTGGTTTTGCAGTAGAAGTGAGAAGGCAGTGGATACAGACAAGTTTTATATCTGGGGCCTTTGTAAAATCCCTTGGAAGATCACCCCTCGCTACAGTTCCCAATGCACAGTGAGGCTGGGTTCAATTAGCAAAGACCTTCAGGACTGAACCAGAACTATGACTCTTTTTCTGTCAGTCTTAGAACTCAGGCCACGGCTTCCAAAGAGAACCTGGTCACAGCATCCACCACATCTTGGCAGGGGAGTTACTAACAAAATTTGAGCTGCATCAGAAGCATAACTGCTTTTCCTGCTGCCCCAGTTAGAACAGTTCCAAAAGTCTAAGCTTTGCCTCTCAATGTAGAACTCCTTAGATGTCAGGGTCAATGTGCAGCTACTGCACAGCCCATAACAGCACCAGCCAGCCTACTACTCTGTCCTTTGACTGAGGGTTTCTCAGCTCATGGAAGAGACTTAACTACTCCCCTCGAGGCATACAGCCAGGTCTGTGCGCAGAGGAACAGCTCTAGGAAACTACCTGAACACAGGGACTGAAAGCAAAGATTCCTTCAGAACAAGTTTTAGTTTCAACGACCTGCTTTCAGGTCTCCTCATCAAAACACCCACGTGCACTTCTAAAGCCTGGCAATGAAACCTGACCCTACAACAGAGACATCCTATTAGTCACTCACTACGGGCAAGGGGCTACCTCCTCAGCTCCTTTAGCACAATGGCAGTGACAAATGCTGGGCAGGAGACACTCCCTTCCACAGGCCTTTTCGCAGCAGGTGGGAGCAGTGCACAGAGACCACACAAGCTACACAGCCTGGGGCAGCTCTCAGCTCGGCACCCGGAGGTGTGTGGCCACAGGGAGCTCGCTTTGCTATGGCCTTCTCTGGAGGGACAACCTAAAACAAACTAAGCAGTGACCTTCAGGGAAACTGGAGCATGGGAGAGCAGTTTGGCAGGATGGCTGTATGGAACCCATGCCCTGGCCTCATGGGACTGCACACCTCTTTATAAATCCTGTGGGATCAAGACTCATGAGAAAGTAACAGATGGTGCAGAAAGGCAACCCCAGCCAGGCTCCCAGGACAGCCCGGAATACCCACTTATGGGCAACCTGGCTACTGCATTTGCAGCCATTTAAACATGATTATCACTCTATGACCAGGTGACTTGACAGAAACCCTTTTTCCCCACATTAGACAAGAAGTTTTCATTAAAAATATCTTGGTATTCTAATTATAAAAGGACTTCAAATAAATCACTCTCTATTTACACACACACACAATTTCTTTGGTGCAGAAAAAGACAGGAAAGAGCACAGGAAGGGAGTAAGTGCTAAAAGCAAACGACTAAGTGCTACATGATAACAGGTTTCCATGAAACTATCATAGCTCTGTAGAGTTGCCACATTTCCTCACGTCATATCCACTCTTACAAAAGTGAGCACAAAGACACATCCATTTGGTGTAAGCCAACATTTCATAGAATCATAGAATGGTTTGTGTTGGAGGGGACCTTAAAGATCATCTAGTTCCACCCCTCCTGCCATGGGCAGGGACACCTTCCCCTAGAATGAAGTGCTTAGATGTGCTTAGATGTTAGCTCTGTTACAAAGGGTTGCTTCACGTGGCGTCTGGTGCCAGGCTGGTGAACAGACTAGCAGAATGGTCAAAACCCCTTCGTTCAAACATTAAAGCTACAGACACACAGTGGTGGCAGTCTGGCAACAGTGTGAGGGAAGCATGTCTGGCACACACGAGTGAGGCACTATGGTCCCCCACTGCATCACTGTGGATACGGCTCACTGCTGTGCTGTACGCAGCCTGAGCCGTGGGGCCTGGACTGGTGCTTGGGTTTGCAACTGCCACTCTTCATTTCTGAGATATTTCTAGGATCCCTTGCCACCCCCCTAAAAACTGAGTAAAGTTTGAAAAACAACTCTAAACTTTTACCTCTAGTTTTCTTCCAATGTCGTAGCAGTTCCTAAGCTGTGTCTTATCATTATCTTTTTACTCTTAAAATACATATATTACTCATAAACAATGGCCTAACTTCCACAGATATTGAGCAATTAGTTGACTTAGCTGGGATTATAGGCATTCAGCATTTTTAGAAAGAAGGGAAAGGCAAAAATAGAAAACTTAGTCATTGAAATTTTAAATAAGATTTTTAAAAGTTAAGTTTTTGTTTAGAAGTCATAGCATTATTGCACTGACTTCACTTAGCTTGGACAGTGCAGCCAAAATAGTCAGGTTCTTACTGTTTTCTCCTGCTTTCATTTACTGCATCATCAACTAGAAGTGCTGGAGTGCATGACAGAAAATAAAATAAAAAAATAAAGTGTCTGAATTCTCTAAAGCCTGTTTTCTAAGAGACTCTTTAAAATACTAAAAAACCCACAAACTAATCAGTAATAAGTCATTATTACATAGAAAATCCTATCATAATACTTCATAGTTCAATGAAACCGAGCAAGTCTTTGTTGCTCATTTCAAATGTTTACCCCAACAGGACTTCAGGCAGCTGGGGGCAGTGGACTACAAGGTAAAAGGCACGCTTGTGAAAGAACTCACCACAAAGACGTGGTGATCACATCAATCTCTTCTCTCTAGGGAGAGACAGACGTTCCTCCAGAGGGATACTCAGAAGCCTACACCCCCAAAGGAAATTCATCTCCTTTTACAATGATTACAAAGGAAGCCTAAGCAAATGATCTGTGAAATCTAGCCAACTAAAGCATGCACCTAGAGTTGGATGCTGTGAGTACCTCCTTCACCATGACAACACCCTGTACAGGATCAACAAGAAAAAGGCAGTTGCTTTAGCTGCAGACAAAGTCTGACCTAATTAAAAACAGGAGTGAAATTTTGTTGGGAACATTCTCAAGACCTGTACTCTAAGGACTACTTGTTTGTCTGGTCTAACTACCCCAAAAGGGCTGGAGTAATAAGGCAGAAGTCCACCGCCCTATTTGTACCTGGAAGAGTAATATTCTTCTTCTAGCTCATACAGGTCAATGGAGATCTCATCCCGTAGTGCAATCAACTTCTTGTCACATTCCTCCTGCAAGCTTCTCAGCTGCTGGTTGCGCTGGTTGATAGCTTCATTCACAGAAGGGAAATCATTGAGGATCAAGAACTGCTTCAGGTCAGACACAAGCTTCATCAGGGACTCACCAGCTCGGACCTTGTAGCAGGGAGAAAAATCACATAGCACTTATGTCCTGGTTTCGGCTGGGATAGAGGTAAGCTACGGGAAGTTGGGAAGGGACACAAGGGAAGTCCAGCTGACCTGGACTAGGCAAAGACATACCATGGGACATCAACCCCATGGTTTATAAAGGGGGGGTGGGGTAGGCCGAGGCTTGCAGGTCCTTGCTCAGGGACTGGCAGGGCATCTGTTAGCGGGTGGTGAGCAGTTGCATTGTGCATCACTAGTTTGCTTTTCTCCCTTCCCTGTGGATTTAATTCCTCTCCCCTTCCCCCTCGTTATGTTATTGTTATCATAACTACTGTTCTTTTGGTTTTCTATTTTTTCAATTATTTAATTGTTCTTATCTCAACCCCTGAGTTTTACATTCCTTTCTGATTCTCCTCCCCTGCCTCTGGATGAGGGGGGAGTGAGTGAGCGGCTGCATGGCCCTGAATTACTGGCTGTAGTTAAACAGTGCTTTTTGGCACCCAACTTGGGGCCTAAAGGGTTGAGGATGACAACAGGTCCAGCCAGAGTGTGTTAGAACAAAACTGCTGTTGGTATTGACATGCGGAATCGTACTTCACAACTTGAGGAGAGTTATAAAGCAGGTATGTTTACCGCAGTGCCACGTGCAAGGGGGATCACTCCTCCTAACTTGCACCCTTAATTTTATTCATAATACATATTCATACAGTGAAGTTGGTTAGTTCTGCCCAGAGTCTACATCTACTAATTATTGCTTAGCTGCTTTCTCGCCTCAGTTTAAAGGTACAGTTCATTTTAAATTCACTACGCATGCTCCCTGAGCAGGGGCTCCATCCTGTTTGGGGGGGCCATTTGAGTAGGAGGTCGAGCAGGGGCTCCATCCTCTTTGGGGGGGGGCGGCATTTGAGTAGGAGGTCGTGATCTCCCACTACCACAATTATTTTACCCTAGTGTCTTTGAGTCTTATCACTTCAGTAGTTTGTTTTCTTTTAGCCGTTAGCATGTCCTTGTTAGATGGCTCCTTATTTACATTCTTGTTGAGCTCATCTACATCTGTATGAACTGTCCCTTCCTGAAGTGCTGAGTGGGCCCACAGACAGCAGGCTCTTGCTGGCATGCTGATGTTTCTGTTATCTATGCAGTTCCTGTCTACAGCAGAGTTTTAGGGTTTTCACTATATTTTCTTGCATCAGTATTCATTGTGTTGGATCAATAATCGTTGGCCACAATGCTGATTTTTCTGCTCTTGATATTGCTGCCCATGGTCACAGGGTTGCATTATTCAATTTACTTGCAGTATGTATTCCCTGTTGTGCTGTTTGTTCTCCCTGGGACCTGGGCTAAAGCTGTCATAGTGCTGTACTATACTGTACTGGTTTATGGTATGATGGACTCACTAGTTGTAAACCTAATCTGGTCTGTGTATGCGCTGGTGTTATCACCCCTGTGTGTCAGGTGGTCCCTGGCGGGGAATGCCAACAACTGCACCTTTGCCTTCATTTTTCTGGAGAGTCAGCCTATGGGTGGGGTCCACACCTCCCCCTTCTCCCCAGGGCTAATTACTGAAGTGTTTAGGATTTCTGGAAATTCTGAATATCTCTGGTCCATTGGAAGCACCATAGCGCAGGTCCTGACCCTATTGCTAGCAATACTGAATGTGGTTTTCACCTGCTGGATCCGGTGGAGATCTAAGCAGCTAATTGTAACTACCGTAGCCTCCCCAGCAGAAACAACAGCTGCTCCAGCCCCTGTGCCAGGTGCTGTGGCTGCTCCAGCCCCTGTGGTGAGCACTGTAGTTACCTTGGCCCCCACACCGCGTGATGCAAAAGACCAACACTTGTCAGAATCGGTGTCCCCTGTACAGAAGAAGAAATGGAAATTCCTTTCTGATTCTCTTCCCCACCCCTCTGGTTGAGGGGGGAGTGAGCAAGGGGCTGTGTGGCACTTAATTACGTGCTGGGGTTAAACCATGACAACACAGTATCAACACAAACAGTGCTTTGCTCCAGTTCTAAAAGATCTCCCAAGCTGCTCCTTCAGCCCAAGTGAATAAAGTAAAAACTCCCAATCACGTGAGGATTCTGACAGGAGCCCATAGCTAACAAGCAAGGCTACCCAGCCTTCCCCAGCCACTCCAAACAGCAGGTTAACTCTTCTAACAGCAGTCCTCCTGAGTGTTAATAGGGCTGCCCTAGAGGCAACGCTGAACCCAACAGTACCTGAAGGATGTGCTGCCCGCTGATTTGTACAGCAGAGTACTACTCACAATGTTTGCGGCTCTGACATGCATCTCATAGTTATCTTGTTCACCCTGAGTTGCTCGAGACACTTGAGTTTCATCCTCAATCTAAAGAGAAAAGGATACATACCCACCTTTACATACTAAAATCCTGACGGATGATTTCTACCTTGTAAGGCATCTCCTTTCAGTTCAATCCACACCTGGAGGCCTAGGGCAGGCTGTGGACCACCTATGGCACCCACACATCACTTCTGCTGACCCCCGCTTGCTCTTGTGGTTCCTCCCGGCTCAGCACCCCCGGCTGCCCTCGGCGGCACCGGGAGAGAGGTCCCCCCATCTCCCCCCTCACAGCCTCGCTCTCCCCTGGCAGCCATCCCCTCTCCCCTCAGGGACCCCACTCCCGTCCCTCCTTAGAGCTGCCCCCGGGACAACCGGCCCCTCCTCAGAGCTGCCCCGGAGGACAACCCGCCCCTCTCCCCTCAGGAGCCCGGGTGCTCTGGCGGGTGCGGCCCTCTCCCCTCAGGGCTCACAGCTACGGCCCATACCCACCTTGGCCGTTTTGATGATTTCAGTGAAGTTGTCCATGATGGACTTGACATCATCCTTGAGGCGCTTGTTGTAGGACTGCAGCAGGGTCTCCTTGCTCTGTGGCAGCACCCTCTGCTGCGCCATGGCGGCCCCACGCCTCCCTTCCCTTCCCTGCCCTGCCCTGCCCTGCCCTGCCCCGCCCCGCCCCGCCCCGCCCCGCCCCGCGCCGCCCCGCACCGCCCCGCGCCGTCCTCTCGCGAGAGGAGCGGTGGCGCCCCGTAGATATTTCCCAGCATGCACCACTCCGCCTTTCTCTTCCGCCGTCCAAGATGGTAAGTGCTGGGGGGGTCGCTGCCATCCGCCGTCATCCGCCTGCATCGCCGGGCCGCGGCCTCGCGGGGAGGCCTGGGGGGAGGCGTGGGAGGGGTGGTCCGTGCCCGAGTGGCGGTGCCCGGGGCCGGGCCTGGGCCTGCGGCCCGCCCGCAGCGGTGCGGCCTGGCAGCGCGGCCCGGGGACGTGGGGCTTCTCCCGCCTCGGGCAGTGGGGCGGCCGGGCCGCGGATGCCGGGCCGGGCTGGGTGGCCGGTAGCCCGCGCTGGGGCTGTCTGCGCTGCTGGCGGGGCTGGGGGGCGCCGGCCGAGCAGATCCGCGGGCGGTTCGTGGAGCTGTTAAAGCCAAAGCGAAGCGTTTGCTGCCGCCGGAGGAGCGAGGCCGCGCCGGGAGGCGGCCGGGCCGCTGAAACGCCGGGAAAAACGCGTTTCCAAGGCGGACTGAAAGCTCTCCAGTACGCAGGTGTTGGAGGCAAAAGAAAGAAGGGTGTGTTTCTTATTTACAGCCGAAAGGGAAGAAGGCCAAGGGTAAGAAGGTGGCACCAGCCCCTGCTGTAGTAAAGAAGCAGGAGGCTAAGAAGGTTGTCAATCCCCTGTTTGAGAAGAGGCCCAAGAACTTTGGCATCGGTGAGTAAAGGGATATTTGGGCTATTTGCTCCAGCGGTTTTTTTGTTGTATGGACAAATGTCTAAATTGTAAACAGAAGCATGTAATAAAGCTGTGGAGTGGCAAGAGTGATGAGGCCTGGTTGCTTGCAATTAAAGAGTTGCCCTCCATTAGGTGTATGAAGGTGCTATGGACAATTTGCTGAATTTCCCATATTATACAGTTTCATTATATGATTCTGTTGTAATGAATCTTGCTCTTCTGCGTGTGGTGCGGTAAATCAATTCAGACTTGGGCAGTGTCATTGTTGTACAGGGTGCAGATGATGTGAAAGAATATTTGCTATCTGAGTGATAGTGCTGACACATTACCACCAAGATCACTGATGCATCCGTGCCTGTTCTGTGCTGTGGCTCTGTGGGTTTGGAACGGCTTTGAGTTAAAGTCTGTATTTTTAGGACAGGATATCCAGCCGAAGCGTGATCTCACACGTTTTGTGAAATGGCCGCGGTACATCAGGCTGCAGCGTCAGAGGTCTATTCTTTACAAACGCTTGAAGGTGCCTCCTGCAATTAACCAGTTCACGCAGGCTTTGGATCGCCAGACAGGTAAGGATGTGGCCTGTGCAGTTCTCTTGACTTGGGTCATTAACAGGATGTGCCTCAGAGCAGAGGAAAGAAACTGAAATGAGACTTAACAAAAGTAAGCTGGAGAGTATCTTTGGAAGCATTTTAGGGAGGCTTTAGTAGTGACTGGGGTGAGGTGAACAGCAAGTTGCTGTCTGAACGTGCTGGGTTAAGCCTTGATAGCTGCTGTGTACTTTGTAAAGGGGTATAGAAAATGCCAAAGTTCCTCTTTAATGACCCAAACCCAGAGTTATCTTAACTGTGTGTTCCCATCGGAGTCTGCTCTTCCAGTTTGATGTAGAACCACCTGGGGTTCTTTTAACTACGTAAGCAGACAGTTTGAGAAATCTCCATGAGTGCAGGCTGTGGAGGGAAAGCCAGCGTCCTGCAGGCTGACACTGAAACTGGGGAAGAAGGAGCTTCAGGGTATTCTGTGAAAGAGTAAATAGTCTTTTCCAGGGGACAGCGTCTTTGTAAGAAACTTTTGACCTGTGTAGAGCAAGTCCCTCGTAGGTGTTGCCAAACAAGGTGCTTGCTTTAAAGGAGAAAGTGCACCACCTTTAACTGTAATTGCTGTGGGGGTCCACAGGCATTTCCTCATCCAAACAGTGAAGGAGCTTTCACTGCCAGCAGAGGTGCACATAGAGGTAAACGGGGGATCTAAAGGTGCTCTGCTCTTGCGCTGTGCAAATGATGTTAACTTTTTGCTAAATACAATTGATGACAACCACCAAGATCGCTGATGCAATTCAGTATTTTGAAAAGTAGCGCTTACATTTTCAGGTCATGCAACTAACTAGTAGATGTTCTCTTTCAGCTACACAGCTTCTGAAGCTGGCACACAAATACAGGCCAGAAAATAAGCAAGAGAAGAAGCAGAGGCTACTGGCTCGTGCTGAGCAGAAAGCTGCAGGAAAGGGAGATGCTCCAACTAAGCGGCCACCAGTCCTGCGAGCAGGTAACTTAGTCCGTGAACTTGGCAACTTATGTCTGTAGGAGCGTGGCACTTTGAGAGAAAACTGGTAAGAAGAGTTAGTGCTCTGCTTCAACCAAGCAGGACTGGACAAGCTATTGCAATGATGTATGAATTTCTTCACCTGAGCTCAAAGTGAAGAGCAAAATAGACGAGCTTTTTAACCCTGAGCTATAGCAAATTGTCCATGGAATAGCTGCTTTGTGCAACTGAGTGGATATGAAAAGTTTTCATAACTTTCATAATGAAACTGTGCTGTGGAATCTGAGCTGGTTGTATGAGGCTTATACAAAAGCTCTGAAAATCAACTGCATAGAATCAAAGCTTATCTATAACTTGTTTTTCAGGTATCAACAGTGTCACGACTCTGGTAGAGAACAAGAAAGCTCAGCTTGTAGTTATTGCCCATGATGTAGACCCCATTGAGGTAAGAACGCTCACTGGTACATTTTGCAGGCTGCCTGCATAACTTAAGCTGAGGCCAGAACCGGACTTGGGGTTGAAAATGCATTTTAGGGCAAACTTACTGCATGAAAAGAGAATGCAGAAAGACATTACTGGAACTGGAATGCTTTTGCGTGTTCCTAGTTGTCCTGATATACAATGAAGCTTGGCCTTTGCAGTGATGTATGAATTTCTTCACCTGAATCAATAATGAAGAGTAAAAAGAGCTTTTTAACACTGAGCAATTGCCACAGCCCAGGCTGATTCAAAGCACAAGATGTTGTCCTTCAGTTACACAGCACGCTCTCTTTTTTTTCAGCTGGTGGTCTTCTTGCCAGCTCTGTGCCGTAAGATGGGAGTGCCATACTGCATCATCAAGGGTAAAGCCAGACTGGGACGACTGGTCCACAGGAAAACTTGCACCTCTATTGCTTTCACCCAAGTTAACCCGTAAGTGTTCTGTGGGTGAAGGTTTGATTCTCTGTGGAGAAGGCAGACTGCCCATAAGCACACTGTAGGGCAGATAGATAGCAACCTTGGGTGTCTAGTTTAAAAGCAGTAAAACTGAAGTGCTACCTCTATAATTTCTAATACAGATGTCCTTTTGTATGAAGAGCCCTATTGCATCCTGAAGATAGATCATTTTGGTTTACCAAAATGGATGGTCACTCTAAAATATGTAAAAACTATTAATCTGAGCAGTGCAGGTTCCTAAAGTACTGATGGTTGGAGTCGTTAACCCTTTGCAAGTGATGCTTATGCTTTACCTGAAAAATCATGTTGCTGTTATGACTAAAACTATCACCAACAGGGAGGACAAGGGAGCCCTTGCAAAGCTGGTGGAGGCTGTCAAGACCAACTACAATGACAGATATGATGAGGTAAAATTATTTGTGCTGCTAGTCTTGTCTTACGGTTTATACTGTTAACACTCTCAAAAGCTTCTCAGAGAAATGCAAGTTATTTCAGACATAGTGACATTAGCTTAAAGCCTGTTGGGTGTGTTGTACCTAGACTTGCTTACAGTGTGTCCAGGTTTTTTAGCTGAGGGTGGAGTAAAACATGAACACTTGTCACCAAGGTGTAGAAGTAGCAGCTATCATGGGGCTAGGGTTGTAGCGGGCAACTCCCGAGTCCAGATGTGATGGCTGAATCCAGCACTATTTGTGGGGAAGGATTTTAAACTCTTGTATCTCTGCACTGTCTCAAAACAGTGTAGGGCTTCCTAGTTCAAGGAGCTCTTCTTGTGCAAAAAGGCACGGAATTCAGCGAGTTGATTGAATGACATGGTAAAGCTGTATAAGGCATCTAACC
Organism: Falco peregrinus; assembly: GCF_023634155.1. Taxonomy (NCBI): domain Eukaryota; kingdom Metazoa; phylum Chordata; class Aves; order Falconiformes; family Falconidae; genus Falco; species Falco peregrinus. Next base: position 49,242,568 of record NC_073721.1, on the reverse strand, counting down.
TCTTCTCACTTCTTTGCAGATCCGTCGTCACTGGGGTGGTAATGTCTTGGGTCCAAAATCGGTGGCTCGCATTGCTAAGCTTGAAAAAGCCAAGGCTAAAGAACTGGCTACTAAGCTGGGCTGAAGATGTACTGGATTGCTACCTTTTTTTGTGTACATAAAAAAGAATAAACCCCCAGATGAAGTTACAGTGATCTGTGTTAATTGGGAGTGTTCTGGGCACTGGGTAGTTCATCAGTGTCACCTTGCTTCTCTGTTTGCCTTCCATCAAGTGATGGAACAGTGTTGCACAGAACAGCTGCATGGAGTAGGCCATTCACATGAACAACTGCCCATAACGACCAGTCCTATGTAGTAATTCCTCTCCTTTGACCACAGCACATGCTCTGTGATCATGAAGTTGAATGGGCTCAGCTAGTTGTGGCTGTTAAGCCTAGCTTGCTTATGCAAATCTTGGTTGGAAATGGCTCTGCATCTCCATTATGAGTACTTAATCCAGCTTCTGTTCTTACCTGACCCACTGACTTGGTCTCGCAGCATTGTGGGAGGCTACCAAGCTTGACAAGGCTCCAGCTGAGGTAGCTACTGCTTGTTTTTGCTAGCCCTTGTCATGCTCTTCCAAGCCACAGGTGGCCTTATCCAGCTTGACTCTAGTCAAGTAGTCTAGTATCCCCAGTAACCTTGAGCTCAGCTCTGTCACTATTAAGATGCAAGATGCACAATGCAAGTCACAAGCAGGCACAAATAGGCCCTCTTTATTCTGATGCAACTGCTGTGAACCACTCCTGACTTCAGGAATGACTACTCAGTGCAAAGAAACTGATTCATGAAATCCCTTGCTCTCTTTTGGAAAATACAGCAGTGGAGAAGATAAAATGTAGCTTACTACCAACCACAACAGAAAAATGGATCCTTGAGATAATTGCATAATTCAGTTTTGCTACAAGTTTCAACTGCCACAGTTTTGAAGTTCAATGCTTCCAAGCTGCAGCCAAATCACACTGGTATGTGTTCAGTCTGCATCCGTTGCTTGAAGTCTTGTGTGCAGTTGGGTAGCTGCTGCATGTTGACTGAACATGTTGCTCTGAAACTGGGTGCTTCAGTTATTCAGGACTGATCAGACTGCTGTCTTTATAGAAGTCTGCTCTTGACTGCAGTACAAAACAAATTAGTCCTTTACCTCACAGAGGTAACTTTTGTATAAATTTTCTGTACCACAAGAATGAAGTTGCAGCACATAAGCCATACCTATAAAAGAAAAGCAAAGCACATGTTCACACCTTTTCAAGATAGACCAGACCTCCCTACTTCAGCTGCAGCGCAATAATTATTTCAAATAGCCTTGCCAGTGTTACTTAGGTTAAAACTTAAGGATGTTGTAGCTTGGGAGCTCATCCAGCCTCACTGATGCAGGAGCAAGAATGCCAGGCAAAGCTTTACATTCAAAAGAAACAGATGGAAGGCCAGTCAGTGCTGTCTGCACAACCTACCAGGTGATGACGTACTGCATGTGCTCGTTTCTCAGGCTCACTCTTGTCTGGCCTCCGATGGGCCCCCCAGGGACTGTGCTTCCTATAGGTATGACACAGGGCACAAGTTAAATCTTTAGTCTGTACTATGCAGAGCTGCCCTTGCTGTGAGAAACGGGATGAAGGTAGTAAGCCCTGTGGATGCCCTACTCCTCAGGTAGCAGTGTTCCCAAGTTACCAGCAAAGCCAGAACTGTGGGGCAGGCAGCCCTACAGCAAGTGACTGGTTGTGCTCAGGGCAGGGAACACCGCCTGCATCTCTTCTGAGCATGCTACTGTCCCCCAGCACGGACTGCCTACCACCTTCACAACAGCAGACCTAGAAGAGAAAGGTGCGATATCTTGTTGGACTTCACAATTGCAAAGGTTTTTTTCCAGCCTGAATGATTCTACGATTCTACCTTTCCAAGTGCCCAGGGGAAGTAACTAACTGAACGGAAAGGGGGATTTATCATAAATTGGACATGGGGTTGGGTTCCTCTGTGACTTACTGAAATCTGCATCGATAAAGATGGGCTCAGCGCCGGTCACCTTTGCCATAGCCTCCAGGTCACGGTAGTGCCAGCGGTTTTTCTCGATGTTATTTTCAGGCACAAAAGGTCTCCGGGTTTCCGATAACCTCACCACCCCAGTGAGGTCAATTTCATCTTCAATCTGAAAGGCAGAGGAGAAAAAAAACATCTTTCAAGGTTCATTTTCTATTCAGGCATATCCGGTCCTGGCAGAAAAATACAGCACTTGCAGAGTCTTATTATAAATCAACTGGTCATGCCCTGCACCGGGGTGGTGCTGTTAACAGCAGGGAGAAAAAATCAAGAACAGCTCCTTGTTTGTAAAAAATATTATTTACTTAACAAGAAGGTGGGAAGAAAAGATTTGCCTTCTTTGAAAAGTGCAATGGCTATTTAAGTAACCTCCCATGATGCTGACCATGGCTACTGCCTGTCTGGGTCAGTGGTGCCTCTGGGGAATCAAAGGGCAGAAGGTAAGATGCAGCATTGCCTGGGTCCCCCTTACCTGTCCCTTCAGCCTGGTCTCCGGCTTCAGTTTCTTTTTGGGCACAAATCCTCGGTTGACTAAAATTGTGACCCTAGGGTTACATAAAGAAGTATGGCTCATCAGTGAAAGGAAATTTATTCCTGCTGCTGCCTAGGATTAAGTACCAAAGAAAGAAGCAACTCACGTTTGGTGCCACTTTTTTTGTCATCTGAGTGCACGTTATATGGAATTAAAATACAATTTCGAATCAAGCCTCCATGACCTAACAGACTGTGAGATATGCCTTTTAAGGCAGAGGGAGTGATTTACATAAACCCAACTACCACGATTCAGCTTTTCAAAACCAAAGCAAGTTGTTCACATGAACCGTGACTGTCATTAACTTACCCTAGTTCTGTGCAGTAGAAAGGAGTAATGACATTTGCTCCGTTTTCCGGGTGAGATGTCAGCCGCCCAGCTTCCCTGGCTTCTCGCTCAGGGTCCACAAGTGACCGTGGCAAAATATAGAGCTCCTTGGAGTGGTCAAAATGCCCTCGGACCTTTACAGGTCTGTACTCCAACTCCTTCAATTCCATGGGGCTGCATGGAACAAGACCAAAACAAAATCATGGCTGCAACAGGGAAATCAAATTAGGGGATTTTATGGTGGGATTCTCCTTTTCCCTAATGGTTCACTCCAGACCCAGCTGGCTTAATATTTTATTACTATTACAGTGAACCAAATTAAGATGTTCATGAGTATCGAGAGAGCAGGTTTTTTACACTTCTTGCCACCTCAATGGCACACACAGCTGATCAGCGGGTGGATACGCTGCCTGCGCATCCAACCAACGTGGAGCATTTCCTTTCCATCCCATGAAATCAAACAACTGAACTGCTGATGAGTTGTGCCATGTGGCCAAGTGACCTTAAAAATCTCTCTCATATCTGACACAACTGCTCCACACTTGGGGCAGGGACTGCTGTTGATCCAAGACTCCCTGTTACAGGAATAATTCCTCTGGGACATCACAGACACCAGCTACCAATCCTTCTCCAGGAGGAATACATATGGTATAAATTACACATCACATTCTCCTAAGAGATTCATCCTTTTTACATGCATTTAGAGTATCCCATAGGGAAGCATTCACTTATTCTTTTACTAAAAATAAGAAAACTAACAGGATGTCTATCCTAAATCTGCTTGCACATCCTGATTCCCATTGCATTCCTTCATTTTCACAGTTTAGTTTAGCATAAGTTCACTAGCACATGAACCATGTATAATATCCCCAGCACATTGTCAGTGCTCTGTAGATAATAAACTATCTCAGCTTCCTTACTCTAAGGTCAGAGGGATGGGCTCTGATGTAATTCTTGATGCCAGTTGCGCAATCAAATCTAATTTCCACTTTCGTCGCTGAACCTGAAAGCACACAAACGCAAGAGTAATTCCTCATGGTAGAACAGAGAAATGTAATAAACCCAGCAAGTCTCAAAATCTTTGTCCTAAGTTTCTAAGAAGACCTGGCCTAAAACAGGGTAATCGGAGATATGAAAATGGAGGCTACTGACTGTGAGGAAATATTTATATTGAAATAGAAGTGCCCTTTAAAGGCTTACAAATGGACACTTGGAAAACAGAAATGTAAAATAACAGCAAATCTTTACCCTGCATGTGATTTGAACTAGATTGAACAGCCAGTGATAGAAAAACCTGACAGCCTTCAAATGCTCATCTCTTTAAACAATGAAATATTTATTTGTACCTGCCATGTGCCGAGACAGAATGTGGTCAGAGGCACCAGGAAAAGGCCCCATTTGAGCAGGATGTCCTCTCCAGATGTGTCAGCAGCTGTTGTAGAACTCCGTGGTCTGCAGAACCTCAAACAAACATCTAGAGAAAAACAGAATGAGGAACAGGATTTGTACAGGTCAGGAGAAGCCAAATTCCTGCAGAAAATGTCACCTCTTGGTATAAGGTTGAAACAGGGAAAAAGCCAAACAAATCTTTTCTTACCTTTAGTCTGCTGGACCAGACCAGAACCTGCTTTAGTTAGGGGATGTCCAAAAAACGTTCTTCTGATCAAGCAATGTGATACCTGCATGAAATAAGCAAGATTTGTAAAATTTGTATCTAAATGGTATCAATTGCCCCTATGATTGCACAAAAGTTTATTTACCCAATGATTTAAGTCTCATCCGAGCAACTGCCTGTGAAACACTATGGGTTAGGTTATAATGTAAAAAAAAAATATCAAATTCCAGCTACAGAGCTGACTATAGGGCAGCAAATGACCTTTCTGTTTCCCTCCATGCCACCAGCAAACATACACACCGTCTTAACCTGTTCTTGAAAGAAACAGCTGAGCACCTGCCCACCTGCTTCCTCCCCTTCCCGCCACGCTGGCGCGGCACACGGACCGCGTTACAGCCTTTGCGCCTCCGATTCTGCTCACTTTCCGCCCCGCGCAGCGAAACCGCTGCCCACACCGCGGCACTGGGGGCACCGACCCACGGCGGCCAGAGCCCGGCCGGGCGCACGGGCGACGGCGGGGACGGGCCCCGGGCAAGATCGGGGCCTCAACAAGGGCCCAGGCCCGCTCCCCTCAGCCCGGGCCCGCTCCCCTCAGGCCTCCCCCGGCCGGGCCCTGCTCCCCTCAGCCCTCACTCGGGGTAGACCCCGCTCCCCTCTCCCTTCACCCGGGCCCGGCTGCTCTCCCGCTCCCCTCTCCCGGCCCGGTCCCGCTCCCCTCTCCCCCCTCTCGGCCCGGTCCCGCTCCCCTCACCCGGCCCCGGTGCTCCCGTAGCAGACGCGGCCCCGCGCGCAGCAGCAGCAGCCTCCCCGTCGCCATGGCAACGCCGTCACCGTTCCCCGCGCCGCCACCGCGTCCGGCCCAGACAGTCCCGGCGCGGGCAGGCGGGCGGGCCCCTCTCTAGCCGCCCCTCTCTATGGTGCCGGCTGCTCCCCGGCGAGGCCGGCACCGGAAGGGGAGGCGAGCTCCGCTCTGGCGGCGCCTCTCTATGGCGGGGCTGGCGCCTGGCGGCGGCGCGGCCATGGCTGCAGTACCCGAGAAGGAGCGGCTCTTCCTGCGGCAGCACCCGCTCCTTAGCCTCGCGGAGCCGGGCAAGGTGAGGCTGGAGCCGGCCCGTGTGGGGCGGAGGGGCACCATGAGGGTCGGGGCCGCCCCCGGAGGGGGGACTGGGGCCGCCTCCCTGAGGGGTTCGTGAGGGAAGGCCGGGGCCGGGACTCCGGAGGGGGCCGTCGCGGGCGACGAGACCGGTTGGCAGCGGACCGGGAAAGTTCTCCGGCAGGTGGGCTCAGCCCCAGTGAGGTCCCTGGCCCGGAGGCTTTTCTCCCGCTGTAGAAGTCGGAGGAAGGCGCTGGTGGGAGCCTGAGGCCTCCCCTGCCCTCCCCAGCTCTGTGGTAGCCCCCTGGCCTTCCCTGACCAGCTACTGTTTTTCTTCAGGTGAGATGCAGGCTGACAGGCCATGAGATGCCATGTCGACTGTCGGAGCTGCAGGCTTATACTAATGGCAAGAAGTATCAGCGGCTGGTAAAGACTGCCAGAGAGTTCGACTATGGCAAGTTTGAGCCCCACATAGTGCCCAGCACAAAGAATCTGTAGGTATTCTTCCTTCTGTGCATTATGCTTTACACTTTGTTCAATCTTAGACATAAAGTGGTTGAGCTTTACAAAGTTCTTGAGTCTTTATGGGTTTTGGGAGATGGGGAAAGTCTTTATAAAGTATCAACTTTGAGCACAGTGCTTGTAAGTGAAAAGTTATTAAGTAATCGCATACTTAAACCCTGTTGCTGGCTCTTTCTTCCTGTGTCTGTCAGACACCAGCTGTTTTGCAAGCTCACTCTCAGACACATCAACAAGTTTCCAGAGCACGTGCTGCGTCATGTCCAAGGGAAGCGCTATCAGAAGGCCCTAAAAAGATGTAAGTAGCTTTTCTGAAGATATAACCAGACAACTTTTTTCCCTACGCTGCTGAGATTCCAGTAGATCTGTGTGAAGGGATCAGTTTTCCTTAGATTGACAGTAATGTACAGCTGTTGTTGTGTGTGCCCCTCAGCTAGGAAGGAGGATCCCAGATGTAGGGAGCAGTCACCTTCCAGCAAATACCTTGGAACACCCTGACTTGAGAGGAGCAGTTCTGAAACTTCCCCAGAGAGGGTGGTTCACATGTCCAGCACAGCCTCTGTGTTAACATCTTTCCTGTCTGTCATGGACTATAGTGTCGCTGTGGATTCCATGAATGTATGTTAGAGCTGGAGCTTGGCATAACTCTGAGTTGCATTTAATGTAAGCTAGAGTTGGGTACTAAAAGGACATGGGTGACTGGGCAGCCTCACTAAGTGCTGCCCAACGCTTTGCACTGTTAGACGAGGAGTGCCAGAAGGAAGGAGTGGAGTACGTCCCTGCCTGCTTGCGACAGAAGAAGCAGCAGATGCAGCACCCTGATGACCAAATGAATGGGAGCAGGCAGCCTTACAGAAAAGAGGAATTCTGGGAGCCGAAGTCCAGCGACGAGGGTGGAGAGGAGACAGATGACAGCATGAGTGACCTGTATCCACGTAAGAACATTGGTATCCTTTATGTCCTGAAGGGAATTTGTCGGCTAATTTTCTCCCAGTTTCTTTATAATGCTCATGTTGCTGAAGGCACGTGACTTCCATCCGGTTTGGGGTTCTTGGGTTTTGAAAAAGCTTATCACCACCAAGTAAGAAATAGCAGTTATCACTAAGTAATAACCAGAGTTGGATCACATAAAGTGTGAGGGGGAGGGATACAAGATGCACTGCGCTGGGATTTGCTGCTTTGTTTCTCAGCAAGTCCTTGAGTCTGACAGGTTGGTCAGGCGTGCTGCTGGCTTACAGGCGGAGGCGCTGCCTTGCCAGAACGGGCTAGTGAGAGCACCGGGCAGATTAAAACACCACCGTGTTTATTTCCCCGAGTATTTCGGTAGTGACACACAGATGCTTGCTGACTGGAAGCAGCCTGGCAAATCACCTTCCAAAATGCCCTCAAAGTAAAGGTAGGGGGAGGCAGAACCTGTGTGCACAGGGAGCTGATTTTGAGCTACATCTTTGTGTTTTAGCTGCACTCTTCCCAGAAAAAAGCCCAGCAGCTCCACAAACCACAAAAGGCAGCGATGACTTTGCAACAGACAGCGAGGATGATGGGACCAAGCAGAATGGTGAGGTGAACAGAAAGGATGGTGGAAGAACACGTGTCAGCAGAGCAGTTGGCAACAAAAGAGGAAAGGTGGGAGTCACTGCAGCAGCAGGGGAGCATGGAGCTGGGATCCCCTCCCGTAGGTGTTTGTCTGATCTATTCCTGTCTGAGAACCAGCAGAAGGTGCAAAGCTGCTCAGAACAGACTTTCCCCGTGTGCCAGCCAGACTCGCATCCTGAGGCATGAATTACTACCAGTAAATGTTATCCTGTCCACAGTAACTAGGGATGTTCCTGCCTGTATAAAGAGCTCATCTTTGACAGGATCCTGCTGCACGCTGTCTTAACAGGGAGAGTGAAGCGTGTCTTGTGGGTTCTGTAACCTTCCTCCCCAGACACGCAAACACAAGTTAAACCCTTTTGAAGTCACAGGGTCAATCCAGAGCCTTTTTCTGCCTCTTTTGAGGAGCTGGCCAGGTCCTGCCTTATGGGACACACCTCGGTCCTTCTCAGTGTGGGAAGCAGGCAGATGTTAGATCCATAAAGATGGATAAACCTTTCACACTCTCGGGCAGCCCCTGAGGAAGGTGCTGGACCCTTTGTAACCATATCAAACTGGGAAGTTAAGACTGGATGAAGTTTAGGTTTGTTGCTGCAGGGAGGCTGTCACCGTTCGTATCGAATGAAACCCTCGTCACAGAGAAAATGCCAACTTCCAGGGCAGGGCAAGGAAAGATCCTGGCTGGCTCTGTGCTTGTTCTGTCTCTGGTGATAAAGGAGACCACACTGTTTCTCTTTTAAGCTTTCTTAGGCCAGGCTGGATTTGGGTTTTAGGAATAAGCTGATTTAACCTTTTTTCCTCTACAGAAACAGTCAGGCCCTTTACAGAAGAAATTCAAGAGTCATCATCATCAAAACCCCAAGAACTTAAAGAAAGCAACCAACGGCAAATAAATTTTATGATAAACACACAGCCTGAAGCCTGTTGTATAACAATGCTAGCAGGTGCATGAGACAAAGTGTTTGCCCATTCTAGTTAACTGTTACTGGGGAGGGGAATAGTGGGGTGGAATTAACTGGTATTTGAACAGCCTTAAGCCACCCCCCCCACGGAAGGACGACTGGTGCGGTCAGACCCCATTATGGAAAGAGGATTTTCAGAAGATGGGAGAGAAAGCCCAAGTCCACTAACCAGCGTTTCCAGGTAGCCTATCTGCAGAGTGTCACCAGTCACACACGGCAAGTGGATACAAAGATGCCATTGTTTTATTTTGATTGTTTCCAAAAATCAAAACATTTTCAAACACAACTAAGGTACAAAATACAGCATAAAATGAGAATTTATACTTATTTATTTTTCCACATAGAGAGCAAAAATATATTCAGAATGAATTCCAGAACACTTTGCACAGCCAATTGATAGCTGACATCCTGCTTGTGAGAGCTTCTCAGCCATGGGGAGAGGTCACTGTATTTTTGGGAGATGCACAAATACAGCAGTGTACGTAGGAAACCAGAACCTTCTGCATCAGGACTCACAGTTAGTAAGTGCATACCGTGCTGCCTAGAAATACCTTGTAATGCCCTCACCTAGTGTGCCCCTTTAGTACTGAAATACTTCTGCTGCAAGGGACAGTATTCAGTTCCTTTTCTTGGGGTATTTTGTTGGAAAGGGGACTTTATTTTCACAAACCAGTCAGTATTTCCAACTAGTCTGTCATCCAGCTCTTTAGTTAAGACAGGACACAAAGCTGAGAAAGCCAACTTAAGCACTGCTTACAGGAGTTGTTTCTGTCATTCCATTTATAAATGCTACTGACATCAACAGCAGTTAAGGTATCTGAGAATGGTTGCCTTGATGTAGTCTAAAACCACTGTAAGACCTGCAGTGAAACTGAGAAAAAGCAGCCTGTGCTGTGTATGTGTAATGTAAAGGACAGTTTGGTTTGCTATGGAGAGACAGGCACAGTGAACACTGGAGATGGAAACTTCTCTTTCAAAACCTATTTAAAAAAGAACACCTTTTTCATGACCTGCCCTTAAATGCTGGCTTCCCCTCCCATCTACCCCCAAATACCAGTTAGTTTCCTTCAGCAGCACCACATCTTGCTATTACATAGGCTATTTTCCCCTGAAGATGATGAAATCACTATTTGTCATCAGTTCTTTCTGCCTAGTTTCATCTCCTAAAAAGCAACCGTTAAGCTGAACTGTCCAGGTTAGTGTCCTTACCAGGAGACCCTGGTAAATAGCTCCTGCTGGAGACATTCAGCTGAATTACTCCTTGAACAAACAGTTGAGCAGCTTTCTCAAGGGAGACAGTGCAAGGAATCAATGTCATGTAAGCAAGTTGGTAGGGCTCACACTTTCTAGAATTCTCATCTAGTGAAAGAGGTTCACCTAGTTGACTAGCAGAGGGCAAAATGCCGCCTCTGAGCAGCACTAAGCATGTTCATGGCACAGAGGTTGTGGCACCGAGAGCTGAAAACAGGGCCTTCCTGTCTCCTCACCATCATGCTGAAGAGTTCTTCCCTCTGAACACACAAGTTACATCCCTGGCTGCTTGTTCACTGCACAGTGAATGCACTTGCATTCTTCAGCTATAACCATTTGCATACAGGGTTGAGAACCGGGGCTATGGCAGCACACCACTGACTTCCACATTCCTCCCTACGCACCTCAGGTGCACCCCGAGACAGCAGACAGCAGGGGCTGCACTCGGGAGTTCAGCACCCCAGCTCTGCCGCTGTTCAGTCAGCTGGGACTTCTACAGCTGAGAGACAGACTGAAGTGAATCTAAGAAGCAAAGACTACAGATTAGAAGAGTGGCTGCTCTCATCTCGCATGTACTGAGTGCGGGGAAAAGGGGAGCTTCTGTAATTCTGAAGACACTTTCACCAATAACCTGCAATTCAGATATGGATTTGGGGCATATATGGATGGTAGCTGGTTAATAGCAGAAAGGAGCTTTTACTATGGAACCTGCAGCACAACCTGGCTCCCTTCTTGGGAATTCAGGAGGGACAACTGGGGAAAGAGTTGTTTTGGCACAGAATTTTCACAGGATCTAACATTATGTCTCTTGAGGAGTATCTCCCCAACTTCCTTCTTTAAGTCTGATTAGCAATACAGGATTCCCAATTAGCAATACAGGATTCTCCCTTGTTCCCCTCAAGAGCAGGCCTGGGACATGTTAGAAAACCCTCTCCCTTTCCTTACTTAGAGGGAGGTACAACTACTTTCAGGCTTTTCTTTTTGCTTTCTGTTTGGGGGCAGGAAAGACCTCCCCTGCTGTTAAACAAAAATATAGTTACAGGTCTCTGAGCAGCAAAATAACAGTGATTTTTTGGGGGTTTTTTTTTTGGATGCTGCTTTCCACCTTTATAAGCAATGCTATAACCAGTAATGGAACTCCTTATGCACAAAACTGTTTCGATGAGGGTGAGAAAGGGGATCCACTTTTTCAGTTATAGCTAGAACCCAACAGCACATTGAATGATACAGCTGTATCTGCTCACAGTATTTCAAATTTTAAAACATTGCTGACATTAAAACCAGCAACTGTTCTACTGCAACTCACTGAAGCATCAGCAAAATGCAGGTTCCTTGGGTTAGTTCCAAATCTAGGAAGTTAGAATAAGCCTAGGCAACATTCCTTGAAGAAATAGGATTTTATCTATTATATTACTGGTGCCACTGTAAATCAAATTCAAAACATCTGTGCCTTTAATAGGAAGGGGACATGTATGTGTAAAATGCTGGCAGTTTTTGTTGAATCCATAGAGAATCAGTTCTGGACTTAGTATTTTATGTCCCAAGAAGTGTTGCTATTCCTGTTACCACTCTTTTTTCTTCTCATCCATGGAGACTCCACCAGGACCCAGTGCAACCACGAGGAGGAGACCTCCAATTACAGACATGGTCTGGAAGAAATCATATTTGAGGAAGTCGTGCATGGGCTTGTAGGCTGGGACGGTCCAGAAGGCATTGAAGTAGATGTTGATGCCAAAAAGCCAGATGACTAGAGTCAAGGCAGCCAGCTTAGTCTTGAAGCCAATTGCCACCAAGATAATCAGGGCTGTGCCCACAATGTTCTGCAGAATCTGCAAGGAAAAAAACCATCAGCTTACACATTGTTCTTTAAGAGATACATAAACATAAGAACAGACACGGATAGTTCAACAGAACAGGTTGTCATGGCATAGATGATCTAATAACTTTCTAAACATTAATTCTACTAAGAGAGACTCACTGAGCAGGTCCTACAGCCAATCTAGGAGTTGGTACTCTATTCTAGTTCCTTAACTCACACTTTTATACTCAGATACTTACAGAAAAGAAGTTCATATCAAAATGTAGCAGTGTCATGAACATGAGGACCAGCAGCACACGGCCCCCCAGCTGCATATACTGCTTAGGAGAGCTTTCCCGCATGGTAGGAACACCAGCAAACATGCTCTTCCCCTCTGAGCGCGACTCAGCCAAAAGCAGCAGCAAGCCTCCCCCAAGGGCAAGATTCCTACAGAAAGGGGAACAAAAAAAAGCGCCATTTACTACAGTTGGCAGTGATCTATAGATTTTAAGTCTCATCTGACAATTTAAACTCAGTAAGAATCTGCATGCTAGTGAGGAGTGACCTACTCTGCACATCTGCATTAGGCTTCACAGCTGAAACAGTAGTGTTGTACACAAAATTTCCACAAGCCTGTCCAGACACATACAGCCTGCCAGGGAAGCCCAGCACTCACAGCTCAGGCAAAGTTGCTTAGCATCTGTTACAGCATGAATTTAATCATGTTGAAGTTACTCTGTACCTCAGGTTTAGCCACACATGCCAAAGTAGTTCAGAAGTTGCTTTGAGGAAACAGAACAGCAGTACTGCTAAAGAGGTTACAAATTTCCAGGGCTGTAGTAAGCCCAGAACGCAGTTTTTGTGCTGTCCCCCACCCTCCTCTCAGAGAAGAGTGGTAAAAAGGTAATAGCTAGGACTTGACAAGAAAGCTCATGTTTAAGAACCCTTTCTTCTACTTAGAGAAGACGTTAGAGATCTAAAATCCCAGAAACCACTCTAGTATCTGCATGCTTTAGTTTTCTTGGAAAATTGCTTCAGTCATGCATAAGCACAGTTGCTATTTAGGAAATAATAGCAAGCTCCCTGTCCAGTTTGGACAGTTTTGTGAGCTCTCAGCAAGGACATTAGTAACAGAAGCACTCAGATCCCAGTGGGTTGGGATTTGTCTTTCCCTTCCACAGACTCTACTCATTTTAAGTGCTGTCATTTCTTGTTTAACATAAATGTATAATTTGTAAAATCTTTCTAGTAAATACTATGTACAAAGATCATTTCCTCTGTCAGTAAGCAGCAGTGACAGCCAACAATTTTTGTTCCATTTTGATAAAAATTTTTGAGTAGGCATACCTCATCAAGAACTTCAGGTCCCATAGAATGCTGTATGCAATAGTCTAGGCGAAGAATAAAACAGGTTAAGACACCACCATGTAATTTCTGAATTTCTGTTACAATCTCAAGGCTGTACTATCCATAGTAGAATTATAAGTATGTTATACTGAACAAAACAAGGTAGGTTACATCAATGTGGTCCAGTGAGTCAGCGTAAAACAGGGAACAGAAGCCAGAATTCTGCTTTCACATTAGCCCCTGCAAAAATGCATTGGTTTTGGACAGGAAGGATGCTACTAGCTAGGATCCTTTGTGAGGAGGACAGTCCTTTCTAAAAGCTGTGTGCTGAAGGCCAAAGCAACTGCAAGTTCCACATTTGGCATGTTACTGACATACAGGTGACTTGCAAGTTACTTCTGCTAAATTGGTCAAGGTCAAGTATTGAATCGATGTCTCCAGCTGACTAATTGCAATTACAGCCAAGGATCTATTGGGCACATCAGAAGGACAGAAGCAGCAAAACAGTTCAATGCCATTGAGGACTGGCACTAGGCCAAGGTGGAGAAAAATTCCAGGGTTGCAAGTTGTATTTAAATATGTTGGTAGGACTGGGGCTAAGAGAGAAGATTTGAAAGATACAGTTTAGAAGGGCTGAAGACTTAAGCTTCCTACCTGTAATGCTATAATTCCAAACAGTCCAAAGCAGGCATATTGCACAAAGTTCCTACTCAGCACCAGGATACAGCCGCCTGAGTTGGGGAAATTGAACACAGTTACACTTCTGGCTTGCACAGGAAAAGATGCTGCAGGAATGCCAACTGGTTTTGAACTGAGCAGACCGATTTCTTTCAAATGTGCCACAAAGAACACCAGACAGGAAATTTTAATGGCACAAATCAGTTCAAGAACTTAGAAGTTTTAGTGCATTTTAAAATATCATTCCAGAAGTACCTTTTGTTTTATAAAGGGTAAGCACATGCTGAATGCAGTCCCCAACACAGGACTGTACAGCAGCTATCAGTGTTAAAGCATTAAAAGAAGTTAAAAAGAAACTCAACTAATTATGGATTTGCCTTTTTTTTTTTTTTAATTGAGGTAACTGTTAGGGCAAACACATTATATTCTTTTTCCTTGAAAGCTTTTGTTTTATATTCCTCCTCAAGTCTTCCATCACAAAGCACTGACAGCCTTTGCCACTTACATGAAGACTGGTAACTACATTAAGCTGACTACACAAAAATGAGACTAAATAAATATCCAAACCCAGACACAGGCCAAGAAATTGGCAGAAGAATCAAAAACAGTAGATCAGAGACAATATAAACAGAAAAGAATTTTACTCCTCTCCACTTCCGATGCCCCAAGGCAACCCTGCACACATGCAGAAGCTCCACTTCTGGGATTATTTTGATTCCTGGGCTTTGAAAGCCTCTGACACAAGCACTCTCTCAGGCTTAAGTGTACAACTGTAGGATAAGACTTGGCCATTGAGATTAATACCCATAAAAACAGGAGGCTGAGAAAGTCTTAACACTGCCCTATTTAAGAAAACATGAGTATTTCATTTAGAGAATTCAGAGGTGTGGTATGTGATTATAGATATAGGTACAGAACTGAAAACAGATTGTAGTAATGGATTCTTGGCATCTCGTGACTCAGAGGTAGTGTGTCACAATAAATTCTCTAAGACTACTTCCAAGATAGGCTGAAGTGAGTCAATTAAGAGTTCTTTTCATTCAGCCAATGTAGTACTATCCGTTCTAAGCTGTCAATGGCTATTAAGAAATCAGCAAGGCATCCTGTGCTCACACAATTCACAGTGCTTACATGAGCCAGGGTGGCAGACACACTGGAGTGCTCTGGCATCCACTGTAACAGCCTTAGAGCCACTTACTCAGCTGCCCGAAGAGATTTATGAACACAAAGATGGAGGCCAGGAAATAGCCACAGTTCCATGTGCCATCAATGTAATCCCTCTGTTCACTCCACTGGAACCACATGCGGATGCCATCCTCCAGGAAGGTGCTGATCAGGCACAGGCGGGCCACGTGGGGAAGGTACTGCTTCGTCACTCTCAGGAACTGCATGGGCAGACAGCATCGTTAGCAGGGAAGGAAGGCAAGGTGATACTCAAGGCATAACAGATCCATGCACTCTGCAGATTGAGGTCAACAGTTCTCATGCACACAGGGTCATCAACATCCAGAGAGAAACACATACTTGGGACTTGGATTTAATACAATTCTTCTTCACTCCAGTTTGGGAACACTTGGCGGCAGCGGGGGAAACCTGTTGCCATGCTCCATCCAAAGAGCATTTTAGACAAGGACTTGGAGAAAAGCATGATCCAGCAGCACCTTTCTATGTAACAGGAACTGTGTTTTGATGGAGCTCTTACCAGATGAGGGCTGACCTTGGGTTTAGTTTGTCTTCCTCAGGGTTTCATGTTACAGTTCAACTATCAGATAGCCAGGAGCTGAAAGGGCAATCCTCTCCCACCCACGTGCTCAGGCACTCAGCACCCTGTACCAAACTGATTGAGGGAGTCAGGCTGACAGAAGACTAACTCTGTACAAGCTAAAAAAAAAATAAATTAATAAGCTTTCTGCCAAGCTAGTTCCCTCTAACAGCTCAGAAAGGCAACAGTGCAAAGCATGTGTACTTGTGTAGCAGCAGCAGCTATTAGATTAGCGTAGCTGTTGCACAGAGGAGGGTGCCGTTTCATGCAAGTACACGCAGTTTCTACTTCTATTAAACCCAGCATTCTCTGCAGAAAGAAAACAGGCGTTTACACCTACAGTTCAGTGTACTAGCTAAAAGGAAACTATATCACTGTGCAGCAGAGGCTGAGCTTTAGTTCTTGTGAATGCAAGATGTACCTGGTCCCACATACCCCTCTACCCTGCCAGCCCAGTGGCGAGTTTGCTCTACAATTATAATAATTACAAGAAACAAACAGAATTGCCAAACAGTGTCTGGGCAAGCATGCTCTACAGGACTGCGAGGTGCAGAGGAAAACTTGCAGCCTCTGGATTATGACAAGTGCTTAACTGTCACCCAGTTTCCTGAACAGCACAGGTTCTTACTTAATGGAGACTTCCATGAGGATTTGGTTGTCACTCAGAATGCAAGCTGCCACTTGGCTGGCCCATTTCATGCACAGGCTCAGCTCAGCCAGATCACTAGAAGAACATATTTGGAGTCAGCATATGCTACTGTTTGAGTAAGTGCAATCCAGTAAGAAACAAATGTAAATTTAATCTAGAACTAACTACAAGATTATCCAGCAGCTTTGTACCTTCAGATGACAGGAGTAGTTTGGGCAGGTTGACACTTGTGAAAGCAAATGCCCATGCCACAAGCCCTCACGCAAAGCTGCCGGACTCCTCCTCCTAGTTCTAACGCAGGGATCTCTGTGGAGCCATTTAACAAAACCCCATTATCCCACAGTCTGACGTGTCAAACAGTTTATGCAATATTAGAATACTTCAAACCTGAAAAGCTGTGGGGGAGCCAACATGTGTACAGGCATCTTCCAGACCACATTGAACTGTATTATAAAAAATGGACAGAAAAGGCACACAAGCCTTTTATTTCATAATTCAGTATTTACATTGACTTCAGGTCAGACAATACAGCTGATTTGTTTCTTTTCGCGCAGAATCTTTTTGTAAAGTTCTGGCAGCGTTGCATACTTCCAGTGTATATGCAAGTGCAGAGAAAGGAGACTCAAGCCATTTCTGGAAGTTTATTCTTGCCACATTAATTAGTAAATACTAAAGACTCTTCCAAATCCTGTGCAAATGCCAAGCCTTGCTCACTGTGTAACTGAAGGTCATCACAAGAAAGGCAATTCATCAAACCTGCTTAATAGTCAGTTAAACAGCTAGTATCGGGACAAACTACACTAGTTGTACTGCATGCATCCAGAGTCTAAGGGTCAGGATTCAAGTTAATCAAGGGCATTTTAAGTGCAGCTGTACTCTGACTCAGGGCTGCCACTTCAGGCTTTAAACCATAGAAATGATTGGATGAATGAGTCAGAAGAAAATTTGTGATCTTTGTCACCGAAAGAGACACACATCTTGGTTTACAGATCTCTCCTCTCCCAGATTTTACTGTGCATTTCAACAAACTTGCTGAGGAATACTAAGGATAAAGTTGTTTTGGAAATAGTACAAAGCCAAAAGTGGTTTGTAAACTAAGTTTGCCTTGTCAAGACAGAACAGGCAACTTTGGTCTAGAAGGGAATTAAACAGGACAACTGCTGGGCATCTTTAAGAAAAGGAAAAACACACTGCTGTGAAAAGGGGGGGGGGGGGGGGGGGCGGGGAAAGCAAACAAGACAATATCTGCCTCTAGGCCTCATCTTTGTTGTTGTGAAGTGGGTCAACATGAACTGATCTAATCTTCCCCTTCCCTGAAACCAAACGACTGCCAACAGTCCAGGTGAAGAAGCCAAGAACACATTTAACATTCACGTGTTCTCATGGCATATAGAGGGAATTTAACGCTATCCGTTAAACATAAGTGTGTACATCCCATCAGCTTAAGCCATGTCAGAAAGAATAAAGCCTGAGGCAGCTGCGGTGCTAAGCTTCCTTATCACGACACATGTCATCTTTGGACATCCATACCTCATGCAGCTGCATTTACTTTGCTACCACAACTTGAAACCTCTGTACGTGGCAAGCTTCAAGTAAACAGGCTTCAGAAACAGACTGTATGAACAAAAATCCAAACCAACAGAACAACTGGCCATGGAGATCCAGAGAGAAAGAAGAGAACAATTACATGGTAGTTATAGAAAGTAACAGACATCAAGGGAATTTCCAGTTAGAGGATTTGGGTATAAATCAGCTAAGGAATTTAACTAAAGACAGTAAATTCTAAGAAACAGGAGATCTCCAGAAGCGGGACTAAACTAATAGTACCAGACATCCTGGGTTTGTCCCTACACATCACTAGCAACATGTGGCTCAACCACTGCAGCCTGAGACCACTTCCTATTTCCTTTATGATTCACACAGAAAAAAAGCAGCAAACATGGGAAAAACTGGTAGCTGCAGTTAATAAAATACCCAACTAAGACAGCGGGGTTGAAACACACACTCCACTGAGCACAACACATGTAAGCCAAATCAAAACTGTTGAGATTGATGGAGGTGGCAGCGTTAAACTCATGACATCAAGTAACTGGATGGCTTATTCTGCTGTGGGCTTTTCATCAACTGTTCTTAGCACATACTGTCTCCTTGCAAGAAGCAAAACATCTTGAGAAAAGACAACAAAACGCTGAAGTAAAACTATTTTAAAGAAGAACAGCTGGTTCTGTGTTGGCAGCCAAGTCACTAGCACACTAGAGAGGCTTTGTGTTGCCACTTCCCCCTCTAACGGGATTAGAAAGGCAAAGATAAGATTTAAATGCTCCTCTCAGTTTAACAAGCAAAGATGCACAAGAACATCCAGGGATCCCTAAATCACATCTCTGCTCAAAACCTATTTTGAATATTTCAAGCCTCCTTTTGAAAACCACAAACAGACCTGCCCCAAAACAGGTATTAAAGTGATTCTGTTTTGACTCTTACCATGCTTTCTAACAGTTCCAAATTCGTTAAAAATCCAGTCCATTTTGTTAAAGTGTATACACCATAGCATAATTACAGGTATTTTAAGACCAATACGCTGCCAGATGTTGGGAATTTTTGCTGTCATCTAGGTACATTCTGTCCAAGTAAACACCTTTGCTCTGTGTGTACATGTGTGTTCTTGGACCAGGGAAGTTATGAGCATGGTGATGGACAGCAGTCTGCTAATCTATGCAGAATGCCTTCTTGGGGGCTGCACACACATAATTATTATATCACACTACATTATATCACACATAATTATTATTAGTCTAGAGCTTCTGATAAAGGCATATTCCAAATATCTAGCTTTTATTCATTTCAGGGATTGCTTTGTTCTGGGAGGCCACAGACCTCTAGCAGCCTGGGACACCTGTGATCATCTCTGGAATAGTATGCTCAATCCTCTGGGTAGAAAAATCCTATTTCTTAAGATAGGAAAAACCCCCTATCACTTCCTTTCACCAGCCTGTATGTATCCACTTAAGGAGATCCCACCTAAAAAAAAAAAAAAAAAAAATCACAAGGGCTGCAACACCCATCACATTGGGCTAATCAATGTCTACAAGTTATCTGTGAAAACTGGGAACCAAGGCTTTCCCACTTATTTCAGAAGGCAAGAAGAGAGCTCTGACCCACTAGAACATTGCCAACCTTAATCAAGTTTTTAATTGCAGGAAGATTTCTCATGACAATGCTTTTCACTTCTGAAGCGCGCTTTACACCATCCCTTTTCAAAAAGGCTATTTATTAATCAAATCGGTAAAATGGGATTTATAGTCATGTATTGCATTTTGCTATCACTCTTTATGGGAAGATTATTTCCCAGCCTTTCCAACTAGGTCATCTGGCTTATAATGATAAGGAATCAGCGCAGTGACATGACAAAGTTACAGAAAATGTTTCCAAATTCAGGTTTTTTAATATAACACACAAAAAAAGTTCAGACTAACAATGAAATGTTTTCTTCTCCCTTCCGTCTTCTGCAAAATAGGATACCAAGATGTTAGAACTAGCTGAACAACTAGTGCATCAGCATTTATGTTGGAAAATTAAATAAAACCCCCAGAGTCTGGATCTCCCTTACAGCCCTTTCACTGCAGTACAATGACTCAATAGTTTCCTTGCATGTTTGTCCATAACTTTTTTTTTTTTAGAACAGCAGAAATACCAGGCACCCACATTCCTAAAGATTATTAAAGAAACTTGACAAGTTGCTTGAAATCTGCTCCCTCTTACAGGGATTACAGAGGGGAGACAACCAGTTCTATAACCCCAAACAATCAGTACAGGTCCCAGACACAGCTATTTTCAGTACAATAATGTCAGCAGTACATTCTGACTGCACTGAAGGGCTTAGCATGTAATATTTTAACAAGACTGACTAAAAAAGGGCTTAATTTCCGAGCATGTAAATTATTTAATTAGTAACATTGAGCTGGTGCTCAAAGAACAAACCAGTCCATAAAGCCTGTAGTTGGGCATCATTTTGAACCAAGATCCTGATTTTCTTGCACTGTGTATCACCTAGATTTTAAGAACCCTTAATAGCTTTTCCCAGCCTCCCCAATATCTAGCAAATTGCCTTCTCTGAAATCAACAGGACCACCTCCCAACACCCACCAAGTAGCTGTCTCCTCCGCTGGCTGCGGACCTTGGAAACTGCTAAGAGCTCAGAGCAGAACTGCTCACCAGCCATACTGTGTGCCTGTGGGCTACAAACTCACAGTACAGCCAAGCTAAACTAACGGCCAGTTCTCATCACAAGTGATCCCACCACCAGCATTGGTGCTTACTTGACCTAAACAAGTGGATAACTGAACCAATAGAAAAAAATAAACTGCACTTTTTCCCTGCCAGTTCAGCTCTACAGTCCAGTGACAGAAGAGCACTCGTGTGAGGGAAAAGGGGAACGTAGCCTTGAGAGAAACAGGACAACCCCTTTCACTGACAGGGAGCCGTCAGGCAAGCTTAGCTGCCTTGTAAGACCATGCCTTCAGTGCACTAGTTCACCTCTGGATTAAGAGCCACTTGTTATTACAGAGTATCTTGGCACTCAAGGCATAATTTGCTAATTCAAAGGGAAATTACAGTATCTGAGAAAAGTTAAGCTTTAGTTCTTGAATTTAAGGAACAGATTACTCTTGCTTTTGTAAGAGACATTCAGGACTTACTGATAAGCCATGGAAGTAGCTGTAACATTTTCCCACAGGGCTTTTATGCTACAAAAATTAAGACTCATTAAGTCTTGAACACTAGTACAAGGAGTGGAGAAAGCAAGGCTATCACTGAGAATACATTCAGCTCCCAGAAGAGCCACTGTCCAGCCTCATGACCTCCACCTCCATTGAGGGGAGTTTCAACATCATTTCAGTCCAAATGTTCCAAGTATTTTTTTTAATCCAAGATGAACTAACTAGCTTCTGTAATGCCAAGTGTTAACTTTGCAACATACACCCAGGATTATTGTTTAGTAAGTCTCTCCACTCCTACACTGGTGCGATACTGAGTTTTAGCAGCACACACAGTACTGAAAGTATCCCACTGAGCTACCAGGCAGCTATTTGGAGGCAGAATTATCAAAGGAGTTAGTTACTTGGAAAGCTGTAAAAATTGTTTTGCAATTTGATGGGTAAGTGTATGCAAACACTGCAAATTCTGCAGCTGAAGGAAAGACTCACCTTTAAATAGAATGTAGCCAAGCACAAATGAAGTTGTGCCATTTAAAACTCATTTCGGGAGGAAGCAAACTGCGTTTTAGCTGGACAAAAGAGCTTTCAGTAGTATGAAAAAAGGGGTGTTAAAGACATCTAGAAATAATCACACAGGAATAAACAGAGAAGTGTTATGAAAAGGTCAGAACAAGCTTGTAAGTTCTGGCAAGTAATTTGAACACTACAGTGATAGTTTACTTTCTCCAAAAGGAGAGGGCAAAGAGGATGACCAAGATGATGCGGACACCCCTTAAACTGAATACTCCACACACCGTAAGAAACTCTGTCTCCAAGACCAGTCTTCCATCTGGGGGTGGGGAGGAAGTATGGAACAGGTTTTCCCAGTGAAACTGGGCTCAAGACACAGAGGCAGCAGCACAGCCCCCTCAGAGCTGTGACGTGTTAGCGTGCACCACACAACTCACGCTGCTTCCATAGGCAGAGTTGAAGAACCAGGCAGAATCAGGTTTTCCAGAGAACTTGCTAAACGCGATTAGATGCCTCTTATTTTCAATTAGATGAATCACCATGACAGTGGAGATCTTTCTAACACCATCACTAGCAGATCAAAATGTTCCTGCTCTCACATATAATAAGAGATCACAAACTTTTATCTCACAGACAAATCTGTAAGGGCTTCCACCGAAGCAAATATAAAAAAAGATTACAAGACAACACCAGGTTGTTTGCCTTCCTTTTGCCCTAATTCTGAGCTCAGTACTACAATGCTGGCAAACCTCTTCCAGGTTGGGTTTCCAAGTGTCAGCCAAGGCTTCAATTTTTGCTTTCCTGTCACCACCACCTCACCCCGCTTTCCCACACCCTTTTACCCCCTATCTGCCAGCCAGACAGCTTTTGAGAAAGCGAGAGCAGCTCAGCCTCCTGCTCCCAGGGAGAAGCCCAGCTCCCAAGGAGAACTCCCCTGCCTCGCTGTACAGGCGGCTCAGGAGCAGACACGGGCCTCGCGTGAGGGCAGGGGGCAGCCGCTCCCACAGAAGCCCGGCCGCCGGGCCTGCGCTAGCCGCCCCCACGCCGCCGGGGAACCGAGCCCCCAGCCTCCCCTCAGAGCCGAATCGGCCCAGGAAGCCGCCAGCCTCCTCAGGGCCAGGCCCCGGGCCCGCGCCGCCGCCATCCCAATCTACCCCAGCGCAGCCCAGCTGGGCCCCTCAGGGCGGCGGCCATAACCCCCCTCCTCAGGCGGGGCCCGCCGCGGCGCCCCCTCACACCCGGCCCCAGCGCACAAAGGCCACCCAGCCGGGGAAGGGCGAGCGGGCGGGCACCCACCTGATCCGCGAAGTCTTCAGCGGTGTTCATGATATCGTTCTGGCCCATGGCGGCAGGACGGGAGCGCTGCCGGCTGCTGCGCGCCTGGGGCCCGGCCTCACGCTCGGCTGAGGGCCGCGGGAAGGGCGGGCAGGCGGGAGGGAGCGCCGGGCCGGGCCGCGCCGCCGCTCGGCTGCTGCTGCCACGTAGGCCAGCCCTTAAAGGCGCCGCGCGGGCGGCAGCGCCGGCGCGGGCGGGGCGGGGCGGTGGCGCCGGGAGGGCGGGGAAGCCCCGCCCCTGCGTGCCGCCCTCTTAAAGGGGCCGCACACCCCGCTGAAGCAGTGCGTGGAGCAGCGGAGGGGGATACGGCTGTGCCGCCCCGTTTCTAATTTGTTTTTATTATTTTATTTATTTTTTCTTCTTTTCTCCTTCAATGTATAGCGGCAGCTTTTTGGTCTGAAAACGTCACCTGAGGGAAGGGGGAGTGCTCCCTGCCTGGCTCGGCCCTGTTAGGCACCCGGTGCCTGAGGGGCTACCTTGGGCCGGGGGCTCCCCACAGCCGCCCTGCCCTGCTGAGGGGCCGGGCACTGCTGCGCCATGGAGAGATACCAGGTGCTGGCCGAGGGGCTAGGCCCTGCTCGGCGGGAAGGGCCGGCTGCAGCCCTGTGGGTGCCGTAGGTGGGGCTGGGGGCTGTGTGTGGTACCTGGCCCTGGGGGGGCGGCTGCGGCCTGGGGGAGGGGGTGTGGGTACCCCGGGCATGCCAGTGCTGTGACCGTGGGGAGGGGCTGTCGGTGGCTCTGGGGGTGCGTGGCCTTGAGGGTGGGGGGGGGGGCACCGGGGCCTGCGCAGCGTTGAGGAGATGGGTGCTGCTCCCAGTAGTAGGAGGGAAATGATGAGGGTTTCCCGGGAGGGACAAGGCCTGTGGCCCTTCAGCCGGGGAGCTGGAGGTAAGTGCTGTGTGGAGAGCATCTGGGGAGGCAGGGGGCTGTGGTGCTGCTATTTGGAGCTGGGTGGGTGTATCAGTGTCGCCCCTGTGCTGCAGGTGCTGGAGCAGCTCCAGCCTGGGGCGCTAGGCACTGCGGTGGTAGCAGAACTGAAAACAGAGAAGAGTGCAGAGAAGAAGTACATAATAAAGCAGGTGAGAAGGTGGTTGCTAGGAAAACAGGAGTCTGTTGGTATGTTTGCCATCTCCATGGGCCCTTCTGATAGTAATGAACACGTTAGGTGGCTTAGCCGTTGAGTAAGGGTAGGCTTATGGCTTACTGTGCTGCTGCTTTGGAAATTAGAACATTCAGGTCACTTTATTAGAATATTGAGGTTAAAACTGGGCAAAGAGGAGCAGCCTATTTATGTCCGTCCAGTGTGTTTTCACCTGGCTCGCTGCTGCTTTGACAGTGTGGGAGAAGGACTGGTTAGCTGGTGTGAATTCATCTAACGCTCTGTTTCTGGCCATCTCCCAACAGAAAACTTACGCTAATTCATACCCAGTTTGCAGTTCCAGTCCTCTTGGCACAGTTGTACTGGCTTAAAGTTTGCCTGCCTTTATATTACAAACTCATCCTTGTCTTTTGTTTGGTGCAGGTTGAATGCATTGAAGAAAAGCGAGCAAATGAGGCCTTGAAGGAGGTATCAGTGCAGTTTTGCTTTACTACTTCATTTGCAAAGACCAAAGTCTTAGCGGAACAAAGCCTTTTATCTACAAGGATTAACTAAGTAAATAGTCAAGATGATCAGGTAGAACTATATGAGGGGTGTTCTCCCTGCCCTCTGCTTGACCTCAGACCAGGACTTTATATTGTTCTTTTATTTGAATATGTGGATTCAAATGGATAGCTGTTCTCAGAGGATAGTCCTTTTTCAGAGATTGTTTGTTTTGTGCTGAAGACAAAGAGCAAAGCTCACCCTTTTGGCCTTGAAGCTGAAGGAGACTCTTGGTCTGTTCATAGTTTATTTTCAATAACTAAGTTTCTAGTTAGCATTTCATTATATCTTAATTTCTCAGATGTTTTTTGGTGTGAATGATTTGACTGTTTTTCTTTCTTTGTTGTCCCTTATTTTTTGTGTGTGTATGCAAACTTGTTTCAGTGGCTTGAGTAAGAAGAAACATCAGAAATACTACTAGAATACCAAAATTTGTGTCAACAAAATATGTGAAGTAGCGCATGATGAATTAGTTTCAGAGTGTCCAGTAGGCATGATATCTGCAGTTGTAAATGAGTGAGAAGGCATGTCTGTACAGATGCTTCATCCTACTCAAGAGATGACCTCTTCATGTACTGAGACTGGCTTTACTGACGAAGTTTGATCCCATTTTTCTGTTGATGTACACATCTATTGAAATAAATGCAGTTGTGCCGACTGGGGGCATGGCTTTTCTTAGTTTTTCTGTTGTATTTGCACAGCCACAAACACGACTGTAGGAGAGTATGTTGAATTCTTTTTATCTTTTGTATCATCAGCAAATTTGCCGAAGTGATTGGTAACAGACTCCTACACGGAAACCAGGTTCAAGGAGATAAGCATCTCACTAGTGTCATGTTTTCTGAGGTTTGAGCTTGCATAGGGGTTACTGGAAAGAATGGTTACGCTAGAAAAATCATCTTGTCTTTCACATTCTAAGATGTGTTTTCAGGTTAGGAAGTTAAGAACTGAAGGAGGAGGTTATGTATCATCTCCTAAAGGAGCAGTTTATATCCTTGAATCTTGCAAGGCTTTTACAGCATCACATTGAGTAGAGTCTTAGCGAAATATTTTCCTTAACTTGATGCTTGTGCATGCAAATATGTAACAGAGCT
The DNA here is from genome assembly GCF_023634155.1 of Falco peregrinus. Classification (NCBI taxonomy): domain Eukaryota; kingdom Metazoa; phylum Chordata; class Aves; order Falconiformes; family Falconidae; genus Falco; species Falco peregrinus. The sequence continues at coordinate 49,217,073 of NC_073721.1, read as the reverse complement.
TGCACATTCCAAGACTTTGATCAGACACGCAACATGACCAAGTCAGGACCTGGCTTAGGATATTATTTAGAGTTCTGTCAATGGGAAGGACTATGTAGTTGTATAGAAAGCTCTCTGTATCTTTCTTTTATTCTATGCAGGCCATGGATTTGCTAAAACTTCATCATCCAAACATCTGTACTTACAAGGAATTGTTTGTGACTTGGGATAATGAGGTGAGAATGAAATAGGATTGGGCAAACGGGCACACATGTTCAATGTTGTGGGCATGTGAGCATTTTTGAAGGTTTAAATTTGGGGTCATTAATGTGAGATACTAAAAGAGATTATTTGATCTGAAACAAGCCTGCTTTTTAAACTCCTAAATAAACATGCTGAAAAGCTGTGAAGTTACATGGATTGGAGTCTGTTGCATGGCAGTATTGCACACTGACTCACAGGTTCTGATGTGAATCAGCGTGCAGTACCAATTTTTCATGCAGGCATGAAAACATTTTTATAGGAGACTATAGGAAGCTGAAAGCCTTGACTAATTTGCAGATTTTTTCCAGTGCTCAGGCAAAATTTGTGTTGGTTTTACGGATGCATATTTGACTTGAATTGTCCCATATGGCTTCACATAAGATGCTTGATAATGGATTTTTTGTTATCTGCCCCCCCCCCCCCCCCCCCAAAAAAAACCCTAAAACCAACCAAAAAAACAACAAACATGCTGTATCTTTTATTAAAGAAAGTAAATATTGTCTCCTCTGTGAGAGATTAATATTCTCAGAACGCCTTGGTATTAGTGAACATGACAGCCATCAGTTTGGCCAGGTGCTTTCTTACTGGGTATGTTATTACCTGCAAAAAATTAAACAATTTTGGTGTAATGTTTTGTTACAGATATCATCTCTGTTCCTTTGTCTGGTAATGCAGTACTCGGGCCAAGGAGATCTTTCATCTGTAATCAAGGAAAAAAGGCAGAAGTCAGAAAAAATAACAGATGTGGTAAATGAAGAGGCATCTAGTTGAACTGACAGTCTCACTGCTTTTATATTTCTTACTCTGTATTTCCTCTTTCTCAAATCCTCCCCAAAACTTTCAAAGGCCAGTGTTTTGCTGAAGGGTGGTTTTGGACATTATCTTCCAAAAGGTATTTGGAAGTTATTCTGTTGGTTACACTTTCATGTATATTCCCCTCAACAGGTGATTCTGAAGTTTCTGGGACAGATGGTAGATGCTTTGTTTTATATACACAAACAAAATATTTTCCACAGGTGAGTAGAAATCTTGTTCTCTGTCTGGTCATTGTTCTTTGCAATGTCTGTTGGTTCAGCACAGCTGCTCAGAGGCAGTGAATTTTACTGTTCCAAAAGCGGGAGTAGGAGGCAGAAATTCTGGACTTCATATATAGATAAGTTTTCTGTGACTTCTGAAGTCATCTATTGAGTTTTGTCTAGAATTATCCATTTAAATGAGGTTTTCTCTGTGTTTAAATGTGCTGTAATTCTAATACTATTTTTAATACTAGAATATCTGTCATCTGTTAATGCTTACATTTTGGTGACTGATGGACAAGGTATACTTTGTATATCTAAAGTAAGAGACAACCATGGCATTCTACATACAGATAAATTTGTCACAATCACAAATTTTAAAGCATTTGGTTGATTATCACTTGTATATTTAAAAAAAACAACTAACAAAACACAAACAGAAAAAACCCAAAGCACTCACCACAACCCCCAAAACAAAAAAACCCCAAACCTAAACCTTCTAATGTGTAAAGATGCTGGCAACCTGTAGTTAGGTATCATTAGACTCTAATTTCACAGGCTGACAGAAAATATTTGTGTTGCAGAAATCTCAAGCCATCAAACATACTTGTGATTGGTGAAGCATCTTTCATGCTGAGCGACTTCAGTACAGAAACACTTATGACAGATGAGCTGAAATGGAAAATAAGAGTGGAAGAAAGTAGATATTTGGTTTTTTACTTCATTTTTAAAAGATTCAGTTATGGTGGATATTTGTAGTCCTTGGAGAAAAATCAGTGAAAAAGGAAAAAAATTATCTTCCCTCCCTGTTCTCTGCATTATGCTATTTGTATTCTAAAGTATGAATAGTATATTCATGGGCAGTTGCCTGCAGCATTAATTGTGTTCACAACTGAAAAATAAAGATACGTCTGTGAATCTCGGATACTGCAACAGATACCATTCCTTTTTAGCTTGATACATATGCAGTAACAACTTAGAAAATTGTTGATTAGTTATAGTGTGTTTCTTAGTCTTTTGTGGCATATTCCCAGTAAAAAATGTCTAATCTCTGCAGGATATCTCTAAATTATAAAACAATTGCCTGCAGTTCATGCAGAAAATGGTGTATAGTACAATGTCAGCAACATGACTGTATGATTCTTATTTCAACAGATAGCAAGTCTTGGATGGCTCCGGAAACATTTCATTTTTCTTTTACTGAGAAGTCTGACATCTGGTCTCTAGGTTGTATTCTACTTGACATGTCGACCTGCTTTGTTCTGAATGTATGTAATAATGTTTCATTATAGATTTAAAATGTCATGGGCCCGCCAGGATATCTGTAAATGAGTGTGTGAAAGCTCCTCTGGTACTACGCTTTTTACAGGCAGAAGAGATAACTTCATTGCTGCAGGATATTAGACGGGATACTGGCCGTCTTGAGGGAGTTCTAACACTAATGCAAAATGGAGATAACAGCTCTTCACCTTTATTTCCAATTTTATGTATGATGCTACAGATTCAGCCCAGCTTGAGACCCACAGCAAAGTGAGTTCTGGATGCTTTCCTTCTGTTATTTTTTTAGTCCTAAACATCACCTACCTTGACAAAGATGGGAATGTTAGCTACTTATTGAAAGAGATTGTCAAGGCTGCTGATCTTACTGCCTTGACGAATTGCATTATTAAGAGTCAAAGAGTTAGTCTTCATTCAGAAGTAGGCATTCTGATGTGTGAGGTGGTTTTTTTTGAAGAGTTACATTACAAACCATGTTATACACAATTTTACAAGCCATCAACTTGAAGTTGAGGCATGGCTTGCTCAGTGTAATTTCTTTCATTACCTGAAGTAAATTGTTTTTAAGTATTGTCAAAAATAATCCAGTCTTCAAGGAAGTATTATTAGCTTTTTATATCAAAATGAAACAAAGCCTGTAGAATTTTTTTTTTGGTAACTTAACTAGTTCTAACTTACAGGTAATGCTTTTGTTTCTCATAATTATAGGGATCTGACTGATGTTCCATTTATTAGGGAATGTCTAACCGCTGCTGGTGTGTCTTCAGTAAAACTGGAAAAGTCTTTGCCTCCCAAAGTAATAGATGTGCTCCTTGAAGGAGGAATTGAAAGTGTTCTAGGTAATAAGGAAAATAAAATTAATGTAATGGGGATTTTCCTAGGAAATAAACCATGTGTCTTCCAGTCAGCATGTATTCTACTTGAAAATGAATTATTGGGTGTTCATTTTACTTGAAATAAAATGGGATGCTATTTGGAGGAAGGATCACTTTTGTCAATTCATGCCAGCAAAGGATCTGCTCTGTTATTTTCCTTGGAAGTAAGGAAGTTATCTTAATGTGAGAAGGCTATTGGAATAATGCATTTAAAGCCCCTATCCCTGTTCTGATTTAATATTCAAACAGGTCTTCAAAATATATAATGCCAAATACACAATTATACAGGTGAATCATAACACTTTGTGATATTTAAATATTTGATGCCGTAGGGGAAAAGTTTTTCTCTTTTCAACAATCACAAATTACATTATTTTCATTTATATGAATTCAGTTCTTGCACAGAATAGAGAAAATCTGAGTGCTTTTTGTAAGTGTTTGTATCAGATGGTTAGAAGAATTTTCTTGGTTTATGTAGAATTCATGCAGGCTTTCTGGGATATAGAAGAAGTACAGGCTGAAGCTATTCAGCACCTTGCCAGCTTTGCAAGAGATAAAAGTGGTAAGGCACTGCTTTACTAATTTATTCTGCTCTTTCCTTACGTTTTGAGATAATAGGAAGAGGAAAAAATTTCTCATTACATTAAATGAGAATGAAATTTCTCTCTTCCTAGTTCTCATTTTTGGAATGTACTGGAATAGGCCACTAGTTGATGTGATTGTGTTGGTACTTGTTTTGTAAATGCTTTTGTCGAACAGCAGAGGTGTTTTACTGGATGAGAAAAATGGGCACTGGAAAAAAACAGTGATATTTCAGTTGGCAGCTAAGGTCAACTGGCAAACTGACATTTGAGGAAGGTAATTCATATCAGCATTGGGGCAACTTGGGGGTAATACCTAGGGCTGTAAGACAGAGCAAAAGGAAGCTACATATGTCTAGTTTGTGTGTCTAATAAAGCTGTGTGAGCGGAACTGTATGTTCTTCCAGCATCTGCACATCTTTCAGATTAATCTTTCAGATCAAGATTAATGTTTTCAAAGCACTATGTTACCTCAGTTATAAAATGCACTATCATTTGATAGTGATAGCATTTTGATGTTGTCATTGGCTTATGATGTTAAAGCACAGGGGTGTGCATATTTGTAATCAATAAGGAAAAATAATTTGGTTTTTTTCCAAAAATTAATGAATGGTTCTTCATGATTCTCATTCAAGCCTATTGATGGCAGCACAAGGCTGTGCATGCATCTGACTGACTTGTTTGGCACTTCTGCACCATGGCTTATCATGACTGATGCTCACAGCTTTTAGAGATCCATTTTGGGCATCTTCAAACCCATCCGTTTTTTCCTCAACACTTGATCATATATTTGCAGATACACTGAATAGCTGTGTTAGGTATTCCAAAAGCTCAAAGTCTTGCTAGAACTAGGGGCCCTGATGAAATACTTCCCTCCACAGGTTCTAAAAGTGTGGCTTTAGGCTCATGCACAATGTTCTGCTGCACAACTTGCTACATGACCAGTGAACAATGCCAGTGTGACTTAATGAGGAACGTGCTGGCTACACTTAGCTTGCATACGTTTGCAGCTGTCTTTAATAAAAGACATTTCTCATAGAGACTACAACATTCACTCTGTATTGTTCAATCTATACTTGTATTTTGTTCTCTTTGATTCAAGAGTGTTGTTTTGGTGTATCACACTGTCCACAGGGACTGTAATTTATTTGAAACTGGAACTGTTGTGCTTGGAGTATATATACTCACTGAGTCTTCTAAGCTGTGTAACTGAATGTTGTCTTAAATATTTTCCATGCAGCCTTGCCCTATTTGCCAGCGTTCACAGAGCTGATTACTTTTGCCATGAAGACTCATGTAGATTCTCTCAAGTTACAAGTAGACGGTTGCAGTTTATTGCTTGAAGTTCTTAGTCACGGTACAGTTACGAGACTTCCAACTTACCCTGATTAATACAGCCTATTTCTTGTAAAGTTAGGTGTAGTGGCTAAGGTTTTAAATCGGTCCAGTAATGATTTTAGGGGATAAATTTAAAGTAATAGAGGAATTCACTAGCTTTAATAAAGTTTGGATGCTCATGAACTTTCTTCAGGACTAGCGTACATTAATTCTGTGTTGGTGTTAATTTTAAATTTAAACCAGGCTACTGATCTTAGGCTACCAAGTTTGTTTTCGTGTTACGTAGAGTGTTACTAGACTGCATAAATAAGAGACTAAGTGTTCTGGAATTTAAAACCATAAAAGTATTTTTTGGTCTCTTGTGTGGTCCCTGCTGTCACTTTCTTGGCAACTTACCTCAGTAACACCTGATAGCGATACAAGCTTGAAAATAGCAAGAGTTGTGTCTCAAAAGAAAATTTTAAGTAACTTTTGGATATGTTATGTGAAGAAATGCTGTTAATGGAATGTTTTCCTTAGTCTGACAGCAGGGGGTTCAGACTTTATTCAAAGCCTGAATAAGGCTTTGAACTGAAATGTTTGTTCTGTTCAAATGTTTACTTTTGACAGCTCTAGAACAGGATGTGGTGATGGCCCTGGATGAGAATGTGACCAGCTGTCTGTTAGACACAGTGAGAAAACACTCTGAAAATGAAGAGTTACTTTCGTTGGTCTGCACATTATTGATGATGATTTCAGCCAGTGGTGGGTCACCTTGTTCACTTTTGGGGAATGTTCTTATGTTTCTCCTTTTATAATCTAATCTAAGATATAATTAAGAACTTGACTTCACTGAGAGATGTGGATGTCTGTAGGTACTACTTTAATAGTGGTAGAGAATGGCAAGACTGACTAGATATTGGTAAGATAACACTCCTGGAAGTGTTAGATACACTGCTGATGCTTCAGGTACTCACAGAATTATATTTACTAGAGTGGTCCTGCATTTCATCTTGTTTTAGAAACAAGTACAAACTGTGCAAATAGTAGTGGTTGGGAAAATGAGGGCACAGAACCTGGATTCTATTTTTGACTGTGCCACGGTGAATTGAAACTATCCTACTTAATTTCTCTACTTTGTTTTTTCTCCTGAGTTTGTAATTGTTATATATTTATAGTATTTTTTACTTGTTTTCAGTGTCAGTTCAACAGTCAACCATTTTTATAAATGGTTACAGAAGGATTTAACAGCAAGGGTGTAATCTAAAAAAAAAGTACAGTGTGTCAAGTACAAATAAACTTACCATCTAAGATCAAACTTTTTTTATACAGTGTTTCCTAATTCTGAAGCTGAGGTAGCTTGAATTGCTAGGTTGCAAAGATTTGAAAGGTAGTGTTTTATACCCTTGCAATTCCTTTTCTGCTTTGCAAATTTCAGGTCTGTAAGGAAAAAGGATGGCCAAACATCCTTTTGAAAGGGCTGCTTGTGCTAAACAGTATGGTTAAGTGCATCTTGTTAAAAGAATCTGGTCTGTTCTCTTGCTTTCTTTTGTTCCGCTGATGGTATCCTGTTACTGGTTTGTTACTGCTGTTTAAATATGTAATGCTGTCTGTTGCGAGGACAGTGAGTGGGACAAAAATACCAGATTCCATATAATTTGGTTTTCAGAAGTTGCTGCAGAGAATCTAAAGAAAGTTGGAGTAATTCCAGACCTCCTGTCAATTTTAAGAAATTATCTTCATAATGAAAAGATCTGCTTCTCTTGCTGTGGAGTTCTCTGGAGCTTGGCTGTGAGCGGTAAGTAGAACACAGCAAGTATTGTGCCTAGAGTCATGTGACTGAAAGGCAGCAGGTATTGTGCCTAAGGGGTTCAGCCATTCCTGTTGCTGGGACTGGATTTTTCTTCTTTCTCACATTCTGGAGAGATGTCTCCACAGCACTACTAGAATAACTTTAAGTGATCTGGAGTTATATGAGAGAAGACTAAAATCTAATGCAGACTTTAGCAAGCCTTCTTGTGATAAGGTTTCAAAGTCAAATTCTTACAGTTCAGGCCCAGATATGGCTTATGAGTAGACTGTCAGTAACGGAAGGGTACGCACAGTTTCTGGCTTGTCAGTCACCTGGGTTTTGCTCTGCTCTTAGCAGAGGGAGTGCAGTGAAAATAGCATATTAGGTTAGGTATCAGAATAGCATTTAGAATTAATAGCACCTTATTTCTTTGAATCACATTTCTCTTGGCAGCACTGGCGTAAGTCTTGAGTTGGACATCAAGATTTGCTTTTCCAGGAGAAATGTGACTGGCAAGGTGGCAAGTGTACTCTTCCCATTGCCTTAGAACTAAACTACTGTCACCTGACAGTATTGGAGAGTCATGGGTGATGGATTGAGCTGACCCCTTCTAATGAGACCATGCTGGGAGTTTTTTAGGGGATTTGTTTCTATGACATGTTCTTGTCTAGGTGTATGGTGTTGCAATCATTAAGGAAGGCTGAAAGCACAGAATGTGCACAATTGTACTTGGTGTGTTTTATTCCCTCTGTGCAGCAAACCATCCATTTAATTTAAGGAACTAAATATCCATCCTGCAGACCGTATTCTGTCGAAAAGGTAGTTATTTTTGGAGGTTTCTTACTGTGATCCCCATGTATAATTTAAATGGCAAAGAACTTCTCCAGGAGCCAGTTTTCAGCTTTCTGCAATAAACATTACTGTCAGTTCTGTAAAATTTGAGTGTGGTTTTGTACATTTTGGATTCCTTCCCTCTGCTGTTGTCCATACTAAAATAATGTCGCAGTACTCCAATGGTATCACCCGTTAGGTTTTACTGATACATGCACATTGTAAGTCAAATTGTGACATTATTACTTGATTAAATAACTGATGCATTCCCTTTTTGTTACGGTAATTCAGAGAATAATGTAGACAAAGCATTGCTGAAAAGTGCTGTTCCTGTGACCTCTGCGGTCCTTCAAGAGCACCTCCAGAACGGCACAGTTACGGAGTCTGCTTGCTCAGCTCTATGGGCATTGTCACTCCAAGGTGTGTTTTCCTTTTCTCCTTGTCCCCTGTGTATGGAAAAGGCTAGTGTGCCAGACCACGTCTGCCAGTGAGGAGCCTTGAAACACAGGCTGCTTGGCCTTAGCAGGCTCTGCAGATGGCAGCAGAGTTTGGAACTTGTATCCTCTCTTAACCAGTCTTCCCTGTACTTGCTCTCTAACGCTCCCTAATGAAGCCATTTTTGATGAGCTGTAGCAATTATATAACTAGGTACCGATAACGATTACTGTAACGATGGGCAGCTACGACAACCCCCATTGTGCAGAGCACTCCAGCTTATCTCTTAAGACCAACAATCCCATTTGTGTTACTCCTTTGAACATAGCATTAGTGCTGTGCAGCATGGGCTGGGAGGTTTGGGTTTATGCCATTTGCTTTTTAAATTGGGAACTGTATTTCAGATTAAAAAATAAAGTATCACTGTCATTATCATGTGCACTAAAGAACACATTCTTGCAGTACTGCTCTGTCTTATTTCTTCCTCATGAAAGAATATTGCTGTATGTTTACCTGCTGCCCTGTGCTTAACGCCATTGTTTTCACCAAGATGAGCTGAATAAACACCCTGAGCAATCTCATTTCAAGTACCCATCAGCAGAACAAGCTGGATATTCAGGACTGGCCATTCCTTTTGGCTTGGAAAATGAAAGGGAATCTTGGCACAGAAGATATATCAGAAATTTCTCCTAGACCTGGATCAAGTCACGATAAAGACTTTATTTGGCCTTTTGTACTGCAGTACAGGCTTTCACATGCTTTTTTGTAATTTTTCACATAATTACAAAGTCCTTTTAGAGCCAAAATTTGAAATGCTGAGGAGCATTTTGAAGGTTTTTGAGAATATTGAAGCTTTGGGGTTTTGTGTGTGGTTTGCTTTTAAGGTTGCTTAACTGAAAATGAGTATGAGCCCATAACAGCGCTTCTGCTGGATGCACTCAGGAAGAACCCAGAAAGACCAGTGCTGGTGAAGAATACCTGCCAGGCGTTAGCAAGCCTTCTAAGGCTATCTGGTAACATTCAGCAATTCTTTTTTTATTAATAGCAAATCAGCTCAGAAGTGGATGTCTCTGTATAGTTCAAGAGTTCATAGTGGGATTGGGATTGACATCTGTCCTGCCGAGTTAATCTTTTCTTGCAGGACAGAGTGGAAGAGGAAATAGTGAAACTGAAGGTGCAAATTTTTTTTCTTTCCACAGACCCAACATGCATGTGTGAGAAGTATTAGATCAGTATAATCAGATCTATTAGTAACTTGAGAGTGTTTTGTTATATTACAATGAAGTTGTTTCAACAGTGTAAAAGGGTCGAGCTGAATCAATGTGAAAACAATAAACATTCAAATACCACTTCTGTCCTGCATGACAGTGTCAGCTGCATATATGGTCTTGTACTTGTTGCCCAGATATGCTTCAGCATAGCTTTTAGGAAGACTGAAAGTAATGGGCATGACTTCCTGGAAAAAATATTACATGTGTGCTAGCTGGAGCAGCGGATTGGAAAGCAGATAATGCAGTTTGCAGTGATCAGTGAGCCCAGCAGTGTTTGTCTCCCTTTCAGAAATATCAGCTTTGAGATTTATAACGGATTCAAAAGGCAGTGGAATAAACCTGATCGAAGATGCCTACCACCTTCACTTTGATAATCCAGAAGTGGTGGAAACCATCTGTATGCTGATTAATGAGATGGCTCAGTATGGTGAGATAGTGTGGTATTTGTTGAGTCTCTTCCTCTCCTTCACTCCCAAAAGAAAACTGTAACAGCAGCTGCTCAGGGTCAGGAAAGACTTGGGTATCTGAGAAGGGAGGATGAATTAGAACCGAGAGTTCATTCCACTTGTTCTTGAATAATTATAAATGCCACTCTGATGTTACAACACTGTAACTTGATCTTATGTGATCTTGCCTTCTCTTTGTGTAGATCTGTCCTTTCTGCTCTCCTTTAGCTTCAGCCTTGTGAGTAACCGTCAATTATCCTGCTCGTTTACATTACAGATGATGTTGTGCTGGATATGCTGTCCCAGAAAATGGAAGACCTGCTGTCTGAAATAAAAATCCGGTTTCCATCTAGCATGGTACGTAGAAGTCCCTGATAATAGGAGTTGGATGCTTAGCCTGTTATTTCTGGTTATGGATTTTATAATTTTCAAATAGTTGGAATTACATAGTGTAGAAACTTACAGAATTAAGTGTATGAGAAGAGTGAGTTTGTAAGAATATTTCTAACTACTGAAAACAAGTAGTTGGAATGTTTTTTTCCTTTATGCTGTAATTTTTTTTAAGACTGTTCTGGTCTTTTGCAACATTGTATTGCATTAATTTACCACATCCTTCACACTAAGACAGGCTAAAGTTTACAGGAATAAAGCATAAGTATATTATATCCAGTTATTTTTTTGCAAGTGGCATCCTTAAAAAATAAAACCCCAAAACCCAACAAAACAAGCCCTTGTCACAGTTTGTCTGAAGATTTAACTTATAAATTAAATTTCAACAATAGTCATACTGAAAAAAGGTAACTGTTGAGACACCAGAAACGGCAAGGTTATTCAAGCTATTTATTGTGTTACACTAGTATTACCTTTGCAACAGCTTGCTGTCAAGAAACTAGTAATTAGAAGTTTGTTCATCGAGCCAACAGAACTGGTTAGTCTTATAACATTGCTCTTTAGTTACACGTAAGGCTGTTTACATAACTTGTCTTAAAGACAGTTAAATGCAGACTTGCTCTCCTGTGTCTCCTGCATGCATTGCCTGTGCTGTTTTAATGAACGCTGCAGCTCAAAGGTAATGCAGAAAAATCATGAAAGAAGAAAGCTCCCTCTTCCGTTGTAAACCTTATTCATCGTTCCTCATGTCCCACTGACAGCACAGACAGACCAGAACACTCTCATTCTAGCAATAGAGCATGTGACATGCAACTGCTAAATCTCCAAAACACATTCCTTGTAACCTTCCAGTATCCATTTAGATTATTTAAATCATAGCTTTAGTATTCAGTCTGGTAATGATAGCTCCTTTGGATTTTGCAGAATCAGACCCCACAAAGGTTTAAAACACCAGCCACTTTAAAGACCTATGTTAGATACAGTGTTTTTATTAATAAAAGAATATAAAAATAAGTGAAGCAACAAGGTAACCTTTTATTTGACAATTCTCACATTTCTCTCCAGGAGATAATGACCCTTGTGGATGCAACGCTTCTGAAACTGCAGAAGTAAAAGAATTTTTTTGTACAAGAACAAGATTTGTACACTTCTGGTTCAGATAAAAAAGCTTGGATCCTTCAGAAATACCGTAAAGGATTTTTCTCACCAGAAAGATTAATATTGGGCTATTAATAATATATAAACAGTTATATATTCTGCTCACTTAGGTATCACAACTGTGAGACTAACAGCAGTAAATAAGAATTCACTTTACTTTGTAGACTTTTAAGTATCTGAAATAAAGATTTTTAGTCTTGGGAGTTTCAGCAAACCAATAACAGTTTCTTCCTTCATCTAGTGTAATTTAAAACCACCTTTTTTTTTTAAAAAAAAACACTTATTCAGTGTATATTTCCTTTGCGGAAATTTAACTGATGAAGTACTTAACAAATGCAGGCATTTGTTATGAGTATTGTTTAAAGACAATAGTAGGCATTAGGCATAGGTACCATCCAGAAAGGGGATACTAGCAGTATTCTTGTGTGGCAACATTCAGGTACCAGGTTAGATGTATTGCCTTTTGATTGGTGTTTATGAAGTAGCTGCTGTCCGTTCTGAGTTCTTTCTAGATTTGCCCTGGAATGTGACACAAAACCAGCAAATGCTGCAGATAAAAACACAGGGTAGAATCATTCAAGTTTTACAATTTTTGTTGTTAGATTTGTTCTTAACAGCAGCTTCCCATTTCTTTTTCTCTAAGGTGTACAGTCTCATAGCTGCTTGTGCATCCTGAATCTAAAAGAGAACAGAAGCAACAGGAGGTTTAATGAAACATAGCTGAATCATGGTTTAAGAACATTGTTGTTAATAAGCAGCTAAATCTTCCATCACTTTAATACATCCTTTCATTTAACATTTCATAATCTCTTTCTAGATTTAGGTTCTGTGACTAGTGGAGGGGATGAGTATGTATTCAGACTGCACGGCCCACCACAAGGCTACGTACTTCTCTTTCTGATTGTGAGCTGGAAAGCCATAATGGAAAAAATACTCTTGATACAGAAAATACATTGATATATATATATATTGAAAAATACTCGATATGGTATCTTGGAGATATCTTTTTGATACTCTTGTGAGAGTACGTGGTCACAATTTGCCCTGCTTCTTCAGTTCATTGCTCTGCTATATCCTCCTGTCCACTGAAAGAAAGGAACTAGCTCCTGAGATTCAGTAGTAGGCTCTCAAGCTATTTTATGCAACCTACCACAATACAGTGGTGCAGGGTGCTGCTTGTAAGGTAAGCTGTCAATACTTGAGAATTACTTTTTTCCCCTGGGGATCTTCAATAACAAGAATTACTATTTAAGCAAAATACAGTTGACTTGTGCAAAATAAGTTGAAAATAAGAAAGTAATCAAAGTGTTATGAGACATGCAATGGTAAGCAAGCTTCAGTGACAATCTCACTGCAGGATGGTGTCCCAGCAGAGCTTGCTAACTTTCAATAAGAGACTAGATGGAAGCCACAGCATTCTGGATTGAACCCAGATCCTAGAGCTAATGTGTAGTACCTTGCTGATCTACCCAAAAATGTTATGTTCTGATGAGATACATACTGAGCAGTGCTCCGATGTCTGCACTTGAACATTCAACAGTCTCTCACAGAGCAGTTTCAATGATGGCCGCCCGTTCTAGAAACAGAAAAGGTAGAATCGTGCTGTCTTGCACTATTTGAAAAACATACATAGATGTGTATGCATATATAAATTATTCATTTAAGTGTACTCCTCAAAGTACAGCACATCTCAGCTTCTACTTGTGAACTGTCAAGAATAATGAATTATAAGCTTTATGCATGCACTGCTGAAAGGATTTTTTGTATTACCATAATCTTAAGGTTTGTTTGTTGTGAAAAAGAAAACCTGAGTTTGTAGTTACAAAATTTAAAGTATCTCCCTATAATCTGAACCTTTACTCCTGCAGAAACGTGAAGCCATTATTTTTTTTATATCCCTACGGAAATGATACCATTAAGATGACTGCATAAGCCTTACCACAAGGAGGACTATCATCTTATTTTGCTGTCCAGAAAAGCATTACAAAGACCATGCAAGTGCTCAAGAATGTAAGAGCCACTAGATTTTGTGCACAGGTATTACTGGTGATGTTTGCACTGAACTATGTAACTTGGTGATTATTTCAATCACTAAGCATTCAACTAGACAAGGATTTTTGAATGACAAAAGACTGGCATCACCATTTCAGGTAGGAAAGAAGGAACAGGGTCAGGTAGAGGCGAGTGTAGGAGTGAGCTAGCAGCTGGGGGTCAGCAGCTCAAGAGTCAAATGAGGCTCGCCTTCCCATCAGTTTCTTACCTTGACTCTCTGTCTGAAAGGCTTGTATTTTTGTGTGTCACGTATCTTCTTCTGAGGGTGATCAAGAAATAGGACCTAGAAGAAATTACATTTCCAGTCCAAAAGTGTGCTGTTGCATGGAACTTTATACAGGTGAACGTAGAGCTTCCTGCTGTTCCCTTCCATCCGTTGCAAGAGACAGTTCAAACCCATGAATGAACCCAGACACTGGCTGGGCTCAAGAACCACAGTTCTACTTGGGTATGAGAAACAAATTAATCTGGAGGCACTGCCTGCAGAGACTACCTGCAGTGCTGGTACGGCATGACATAAGATAGCTGTCTCTGGTAACCATGACCAGACTGCTGAGCTCTGGGGACTAAGCAAACATGCAGACGGGCTTTTGCATCATTCTGTTTCTTTCCTGGCTCTTTAGGAGGCAGATCAGTGCTATTAGCAACAGAGTTTGGAAGCTGAAGAACTTTAGTGAGCAAGTGGCTAGGGCTCTAATTGATGTAGCATGAAATTACAAGAAACTGAGGTAACAGTGATAAAGCCGTAGTTCCCAGGAGTTCAGGTATGTTCATCTGAATAATGTGTTAGAAATTTAATCAATTTTAAATCTTTTGGAGCCTTGTCCCTAAAGTAACAAACATGCAGCCGTATACCTTTAAATCATTGCGTAAAGCATGTCCAACTAAAATCCTCCCATTTAAGATGTTGGCGACCTCCTTCTGAACTGTTTTAAAATCTTCACCTAAAAATACCACACAAGGAAATGCTTGCCATTATATGCATAAGACAACTAAGCGGTTGTTTCAGCAGCTAAAACAGTGCATCTTTGCTGTGAAAGCAATTGTATCCTTAGGACTGCAGTTACATACATTTGAATAGTATGCTAAATCTTCTGCTTGTCAGAAGAGCGTAGAGAATTCCATAAAGAACATAGCAATAGAAGCAAATAAACTTCCTATTATTCCCATAACATAATTCACAAGTTAATTTTTTCTAGGGCATTAGCGACTACTCTATAAACTAAGTACTTCCCATGGTGGGGTTTTTTTAGCATTCAGACTACATTTTGTTTTCCATTTACCAAAATAGGTCTAAAACTTTTCCGAAGTCAGCCAGTAATGTTTCTGTGATAACCTGTTACATTTTTCCCTCCTGAAAGAACTTTTTTTTTTTTTTTAAAAAAAAAAAACTCCTACCTGTATTTATGTTCTCAGGGCGTATGCCACTAACAGCTGTTCTGTAATCAGTCACCTCTTCTGTAGGCTTGACATACTTGTCATAAACGCACTTTCCAAATTGATTCACGATGGACACACGAGCCACAATACTGTCTTCACCCTTTGGTCCCACTCCCACCATCTCACAGTCCATGGCTACAGCTCGTGTCAGCCTAAAAGACAAAGGACAGCATGGTGACACCTCTGTTACAGCAACCCCACAGCGGAGTTCACAAGGTGCACACGTCAATATGAACTGGGGAAACTCAGCAATTTATCTGTCAGCAGATGCAGGGAGATGTCAGCTTATGCTGTGCACCTGCAAATCACAGTTATTGGAAGATAATCTCAATGCCTCTGCTGCCATCCTTCCCGCTGGAATGCCACTCACCCTTCAGAAGCCTTTTCTTTAACCAGCACCTGCTCCGCAGACTGTTTGGGTTGGCCTGTTTCAAGTCCCAGATTTCTTCTAGCAATTTTTGCTGCTTCAGGTCCTATTGCTGCTTCAATATCGTTTGGATCAACGTCATCAAACCAGATTTCAGCCCTGGTAAGTAAAGATTTAATTACATTTAATGGTCTTAAAGGAGTCTTGCACCTTTATATTGTAGAAAAAACATACTTATTTTTTAAATCAAGAAATTATCCCCAGGAAAATTAGTCTAGTACTGTCACCTATGCAGGTTTGTTGCTATATCTGAGGAGCAGGGGCAGCATGTGTCTTATTTCTCTCCAAAACTTAGTCTGGAAGAAGCTGTTTAGAATGTACTGCTCTGTGCTCCTTAAGTACACCTCCCAAAATAAATATCCACATACACATATGATGCCTGAAGTACTCACTCTTTGGGTTGCTCCTCTGCGTGTTCTTCAGCTTTCCTCCTCTTATGTTTTATATTACCTTTCTCCTTTAAAATACTGCCATTTTTCTTTTTTTCTTTGCAGCCTTTTCCACCGCTTTTGGTACTATTTAATTTCTCATCCACTGCAACGCTCTTGGATTTTTCCTTAGCCAGAGGAGGGCTGTCTTTAGCAGAACCATTGCCTGTTTTATGTGTGGATTTGGCCTTCACCACATTCCCATTCCCATTCACAGCTGGGACTCCCTGGCCATTTCCCACTTTGACTGGGTGCTTTGTCGTGAATGTTTGACACGCAGAAAGAGACTCATTAGCGCTATTTGCCTTTTGCTTGAGTAGCTAGAACAAACAAACAAAACAAAAAAAGGGAAAAAAGGATTGTTTCCCTCCACTTCTGATCCAGCACCTCTCCTGAGGGCTCCTGGCATCCTGCCTTTCATGGCTGCTTGGCACCATCCGGCTCGGGCCATCCCAGGTGCCTGCCCACCGCACTTTCTTGACACAATAATATCTATTTTTTTTCGTAATTACCACATACAAAGCAGAACCGCATTCAGAGAAGGGCAGGATGCCCCCCGGGCGCCTCCCCCGCCCCAGGCCCCCGGGGATGCCTCCGGCTCGCCCCAGCCGGGTGCCCCGGTCCCCCCTCACCTCCTGCAGCGCCTTCCAGTTGGAGGAGAACTCCCGGGGGCTGCGGGGGGGGGGCCGCCGCCATGCCGGGGCCTTGTGGCGCGGGCCCCGCCGCCGCTTCCCCACGGCCGCGCCGGGCCTTCCTCTTCCTCCTCCTGCCCGTCCTGCGGGCCTCGGGCTCCGCGGGGCCCTGCTTCGCCATGCGGCCCCCCAGCCCCCGCGGGGCGGCGAGTCCCAACCGGGCCGAGGCTGCAGCTCCCCGCCAAGCCGGGGCCGCGACCGGGGCCGCGCAGCGCCGCACCCGCCCGGTGGGGAACGCAGGCCCGCGCTTCGGTTCCGGGCTCCTGCTGGGCCTACGGCGGGGAGGGCCTGGCAGCTGCCGTGGGTTGATTTGGCAGCTGCCGTGGCGAGGCGTGGGCCCTGCCCGGGCTCAGGTGGAGCAGCAGCGAGCCCCTTTCCCCTCGCCAGTCGCCCCTCACGTGTTTGGCCGCTAAGGCTGGCGCAAAACTCGTTATTGCTGCGCTCTTTGGCTGAAGTCAAGTTGCAAACATTGCGCAAAGCCTCTCTCCCTCCAGCTGTCCGGGTGAAACCTGGGCTGCAGCTGCCCCCCCTCCGCAGAGGGTCAGCTCCCCTGTTTGTTTAAACCCTGCGCTCGTCCCTTCCGCTCCACGTGATGCCTTGGGCCAAACATCGTCTGAATCGCCCCCGGGCCGGCGCTGAGGCCGTGGCGCTGGTCGCGGGTCCTCCAGCATGCTCGTCAGCTTGGTGATCTGGGCGCTCGTGATGCTCCCCTTGGGCTCCTGCTGGCCGTCGCCGTCCCGAGAGGTGAGTCTGACCTCTCGGAAATGCAGTTTCCAGGAAGGCTTGTTTTATTTCTAGGAAAAAAACCAGAAGAGACAACACAACGTGTTCTAAGCCCAAATCCAGCCAAACTCACTAATCAAGAAGATAAAGCTATTTCCTCCGGGTGCTGTTGTGCAGCCCGTGCTTAGCGCAGAACAAAGCCGTGAGAACTTGGCGCTGGTACTTGTTGAGTTGTTTGCTGGCGTTCCTTCCAGGTTAGGTTCAGTTAAGCGATAGTCTTGTATCCATTTGTTTTCCTTAAAAAAAAAATGTAAAGCTATTCTTCTTCTTGCAGAAATTTCTCAGCGCTTTGGATGCAGAAGATGTTTTCTCTTATTTTGGAACCAGCTCAGTGTCTGATGGTATGCAGAGCTCCTTCCTTCTTGATTTTAGAACACATCTGTCAGTTTATTTCTAATCCTGTACGTTTGATAACACTAAGAACACTTATTAACAAACCCTGATCTGACAAGCATTTAGCATTTCTGAGTCACGTTAGTGAGGCAATCCACGTTTCAGTGTGAAAGCTGTTGAAGAACTTGGTCAGTATTTAAAATCTGCTGGAGGAGATAGGGTAAATCTTTTCACACCTTTCTGTTGTGGTCCTTACTCCCTGTGCTGGTATTTTTCTACGAGATTAACAGATCCAGGTCTTCTGAGTGGGAAGCTTAAACTAAAAATAGTTTTAAATGCACTTGTTAATTTTTTAAACATAAATACATGGAGACGCTAGTGTTCTGGGTCTGGATTGATGATAGTTTGAAATAAAGCTGTGTTTTGAACTCTCAAATCCTTAAAGGAAGGGTATTGTCTGCTTGTGAGTTCACCTAGAGCTCATCCCAGTGTCTCTGTCTGGATTACGATAATTTGCACTTGGTAATACTTAGTATCTAAGGAAGTAAAATTGTTTCAGCCTTTGTTAAAATGAACTGTTCTTCTTATCTGCAGCGAAAGCGCCGAAAAATCAGGAGCCAGTTTCAGAGCTGTTGTCCGTTCCCAATTAGGTTATCCTCAATTTGGGATATGTGAAAGCATAGTTGTTCTTTGTCTGTTGACACAATGACCCCAAAAGGCCACAGCTGTCATTTGGAGAGTATTTTTTCCTAGGAGGATAGATCATTAATTTTTTTTTCTGTGTATCAGTGTTTCTCAGAACTGTTTGCTTTGTTCTGGTCTTGTTTAATTTCTTTCAGTACCTGAGTTTGTCCTTGCTGAGCCAACTTGCCCTTGTAGAGAAGAACAGATTGGGCTGATGTCCTGCCGCATTCAGCATTGCTCTGTTGAGGCCTGGGGAGAGCTCTATGCCTTCGAATTTCTAGAGGATCATGCCCTCCTTTCCTCTTCCTTTGTGAGCAATCAAGTGGTGAACTCTTCCTTTAGCTTACTGAAGCGATTCTCAGGCAACTGCTTTGCAGGTGGAAATCCACTGCGGCCTCCTGGGGCTGTATGTAGAGTGACCTACTGTGAAGGGCAGCTGGTGAGTATGCACTGAACTTGTTCTTACAAGCTCTCACAGCCTTTGTAGCTTTGCAGCTTGATGCACCAAATGTGTGAACCATCCATTTAATAAATCTGAGCATCACAAAGGAGAAACAAGAAGGGTATGGCACACAGTTCTCCATTGGTAGCAAATGTCTTCGGAATAACTCAGAGGTGGAATTTCATCTCCTTTAGCAAGGAGTCGTCATTGCAGATGAGGAAAAGATTCATATCAGGCCTGTCAGAAGCAAAGATGTGGCTCTGCTGAAAGACCTCGGCTTTTCCAGACCTCACATTCTCTTCAGAAGTGCCATAAGAGAGGCAAATACAGCAAGAGGTAATGTATGTGGAGAGGAAGCCCTGTTGGTTCACCTGGGAAAAGCTATGGGGTTGCTTGCATGAGCTCAGAGGAAAAATTTGTGTCTTCAAATAATTGAGTATACTTGAATATGTTTCTTACCTCACTGAGGTGTAACTACTGTGTTTTCATTTAGGTATTTGTTATTTTGATAGCATGAGTGCATTATTAAGGATGCTGGCAGGTGACAGAAACCAGCAGAAGTGGGAAACCTGAGAAAGCAACTGGAGGAGGGGTCTTCCAGCTGGGTTATTCTAGTCTTTCAGGAAGAGAGAGTGGACCTGTAGGACCTTTTGTGTTGTCTGCCATTTTAAACTCGCTGTGTCCCTTTGTGCTGTTCAGCAGGGCGGTTTCCTTCTCGCCTGCAGAAGAGGGCTGAGGGAGCTGTCAAACATCTGGAGCTGATGGTCATAGCCGGTCCAGATGTTTACTTGTACCACAAAGAGGACACGGAGCGATATATTCTTGCCAACCTGAACATTGTGAGTAGCTGTTTGGATTGCTGTCCCAGCGTGAGAGCTCACAGTGTCACAGGCTGTGACACAGGCAGATGGACCTCTGAGTGCACTTCCAGAGGTGGTTGTGGTTACCTGTGCCTAGTAGAGAGCACCGCTTATGTGCCAGGTGTCCCTCTCTGCTTCCCTTGGCACTGCATGGCAAACTTTCCCTTCTACAAGGAGCTGCGTGAGTAAAAGTGGATGTCAGAAGCTTTGGGGCTGTAGCTTTAAAACCCACATAGAAAATGTAGCTTTTCATTTCATTACTAACGTTGTAAGTCAGGTACAGTAACAAGTATTTTATCACCAGAGCCTTGATCCAGTCCCTGCTGCTTTCAGTGAGATTGAACCACATCCACTGAATTAATCTTACATTTTGCATTTCAGCATTCTATTTCTATTATAGGATTTATCTAAATGCCTTCCTTTGCTATTATTAAGAATTTTTTAATGCGTTTTCTGTGTGTGCGCGTATTGCAAAGAAACCCTCTAGCATTTAGGGAGACCTTACAGCAACCTTTCAGTACTTAAAGGGGGCTTGTAAGAAAGATGGGGACAAACTTTTTAGTAGGGCTTGTAGTGAAAGGACAAGGGATAGTGGTTTTAAAGTAAAAAAGGGTAGATTTAGATTAGATATTAGGAAGAAATTCTTCACTGTGGGGGTGGTGGGGCACTGGCACAGGCTGCCCAGAGCAGCTGGGGATGCCCCATCCCTGGAAGTGCTCCAGGCCAGGTTGGACGGGGCTTGGGGCAACCTGGGATAGTGGGAAAGGTGTCCATGCCCGTGGTAGGGGGATGGAACTGGGTGATCTTTAAGGACCCTTCTAACCCAAACTGTTTCGTGATTCCATGATTCACTCTTCTGTCCTATGAAACTTGTTTTCCATGCAGATTATTCTCTCTGCTTCAGAGTATCTGACAAATCTAACCACAGTTCTCATCTGTTGACAGATTTATTTACATCTGTAATGCATACTTTAATTTTGTACTTCCCCGTGATTTTATGGTTACCCCTTATGGTTACCAGGTGTGTTACCTTTGTAGTGCATGCAGCCCTGTTACTGGGAACAGGTAGTGGGAGTCACCCAAGTGCCTTCTTTATTGAATCCTTTCATTCTCTTAACAGGGAGCAGAGCTGCTGAGAGATGCCTCGCTGGGTGCTCATTTCAGGGTTCATCTTATGCAAATGCTTGTTTTGAGAGAACCAGAGGTAAGCAAGGAGGACTATGTTCAAGTGCTGTCCAAGGGGTTGCTAAAAGGTGTGTGAAATGTGCGAACATGTGTCTTTACTCTAGGCTGAGGTGAACATCACAACCAATATCACCTCCTCGCTGATCAGCGTTTGTGAGTGGAGCAAGAAGGTCAACCCCCAGAATGACTCTGACCCCCAGCATGCTGACATTGTCCTCTACGTCACCAGGTACTACAGCTCCCCTGCCCTGGGAGAGGACTGGAAAAGACTGGTGTCCAGCTGTTACAGTGCTTTGTACTGGGTCTTCCAGCAGCTGGGCATCACAGAGTCTTTGGAAGTGGGCTTGTTCTCCTGGTCTTAGTGTCATGCACTTGGACAGAGGGGCTGTTGCTTCAGTTTCTGAAGGAACTGGAATATTCCCCAAGCACTGACCAGCCAGACTTGAGCCAGACATTATGTGCTTCCAGAGCAGCACAGCCAAACCCACTGCAGCTTTTTGTGGGCAGAGAAGTCAAACAGTAACTGGAAGTGAAAACCCACTGGTGCTTTCCATGGAAGATTTCTAATACTACTCTGACTCAGATATTTTGTGGGACTTTCAGGCTCCTTGTTGTAAATTGCCTTGGCTAAATTTGTCAAAGCCAAGCTTTTCTTTAGTGCAACGGCTTTGTTTCGGTGCTCTTTCTTCAAAGAGATTGTGATACTTCTCTGTCTTTTGCAAATAGGTTTAGGTCATTTTATTCGGTTCTGCTTACCTGGGGACATCAGGATTTTTTAATGTAGAGTCACCACAGATTTTGAGCAGTGGGCACTTGTGGGACCCTACTGCTACTGTCTTGCCCCCAGGGAGTTCCATGCATCAAAATAAATGTTAGGTGGCTGGCAAAGTTAGATCAGGAAAGTGCAAATAAATTCAGTTGAATGTCTAGACCTGTCTAGACCTGACTTTATTAACTGCAATGGTTCTTTGCTATTTCCTCTGTATCTGTCTCCTTTACTTTAGGTTTGACCTGGAGTTACCTGATGGGAACAAGGAGCTACGTGGAGTGACTCAATTAGGTGGAGTTTGCTCCTCCTTCTGGAGCTGTGTTATTACCCAGGACACTGGCTTTGACCTTGGAATCACCATAGCCCATGAGATTGGGCACAGGTCAGTAGGAAAGCCCCACAGTATCCCAACATGTTTTATTTGTATGTATGTGAAAACATTCCCCAGTTTCAAGGGATTTTGAAGAAGGAAAAGGATCTCTTGGTATAACAGGGGGTTTCCTATAGATTATTCAAAACTTTTGGAAAGAGTTCCTTGCATGTCTTGCATTCCTGCATGCTCTGTGACAATTATAAGCTGCAAAGAGGAGACGAGACCTTTTGTGACAACAGTAGAAGGAAAGGCTGCAGAGGGAGCTCAGCCCTTGCTTAGAGAAGAGAGGCTCTGAGGGAACTCAGCTGCTGGGTTTCTTCTCAGGCACTGCTGCTTCTGTTACAGTCTGGGGATCCCCCATGATGGTGAGGGGAATCAGTGCAGCAGCAGTGGTTACATCATGGGTTCAGCAGGAAACCACAACAGCATCGACCTCACCTGGTCGCAGTGCAGCCGAGAAGAGTTCCTGGCCTTTGTCAGGTAAGGGGATGGTTGAGTTCCATGTGCCCCCTGTGCTGGGAGCTTAGGAGAGAGCAGAAGAAGCCAAGGAACAAAATAAAATTCTCAGTAGGTAAGGAACTGAAAAGCTTAGGGGTTTGTTATTTCTTAGCACTTGTGTCTGTTGCTGAGCTTGAACCCGGTTTTTGCTTCAAGGGATTGGAAATTACTTTGGTTAGTGACTAATGCCTGGGCTGTGTTGGACTTCTCAGACACTAGCTCAGCCTGGAAATTTTAGTTAAAATGTCAGAGCATCTAGGTTTAAAGAAGCATTGTGGGCTGTGAGCTGGCTGAGGGAAGAACAGGAATGGGCTTCTGTTATAGCTTCAGCAGGAGGGAACTGTGAGCATCTCCAGGCAGCTGCTGCGACTAAATCCATCACAGCCCACAGTAAGCATGTGTTGTCTGGGAAAGCAGCAGCCAACTCCCAGAATGAAACTCCGTACAAGTTTGCAAACATGTCGTTGTCCTTACTGCCTGCAGCTGGGAAAGTGATATTTCTTATGTTTCTATCAGCACAGGCCAAACAAACTGCTTAAATGACCTGCCGGACATGGACGGCAGCATCCCTGGATGGAAGCCTGGCTTGTACTATGGAGCAGATGAGCAATGTAAAATAGCCTTTGGGAGCGTTGCCACAGCATGCACCTTTGCTGACAGCAATGTTGTAGGTAGAAAGTTTGTCTGTCTTACTAGGGGCAGCAGAGAAATGTTCAGGAAAAGGGAGCTGGGGACTTTTTTATTAGGAAGGGATGAAAGGTGCTTTCTTGCTACAGATTTCTTGGCAAAGAACAAACCTTCAAAGGCTTTTAAAATGCTTCCCTTCTCTCTGTCACCACATAAGGCTCCTTTAAGGTTTGCAGAGTACCCAGAGCCCTCTGTCCAAACAGGAGCGTGGTGGTGCTGGTGGCACTGATGGTGGGTACACTTACTCGGGGTCCCGGCTTAGGGAGCTCTTGTTCATTGGATTCCTTCAGCTCCCCCACGGTTGCTCAGTCCCCCTGTCTGAGAAATGCAGCATGGCTAATAGCTGCCACCTGGACATGTTTTGTTAATGAGGAAGCACTAAGGTGGGTGAAACTTTAATTGCTTCAGTTAATCATCTTCATAGCATTACAGCTGGAAGTGATGGCCTTTTGACATGCCCACAGCTTTTGCCCCATAGCAGGAGCAATGAAGGCACTTGCTGGCGTTGTTGGGTAGCTGTGGGGAAACCAAAGGTCCATTTAAATGGAGCAGCTCTGGGGACTGCTGTGTTGATGAGCCTAAGTGATTCCCTGAACTCCCTGATTTTCTTGTCGCATCAGGACATCTGTGAAGTTCTCTCATGCCATGTACAACCAGCAGACAAATCCAGCTGTACTCGGCTTCTTGTTCCCCTCTTGGACGGCACTGAGTGTGGAATCAATAAGGTAAGGAGGCTGCTGACCCTGGTGTGGGTGCTATGGAACTCTTAGCAAGACATTGGTGGTGGCTGGAAGGTACGTGGCACTCACTGCCCCTCGGCCAGGGAGCTAACGCCAGACACTCCAGTCATAAACTGGTACCAGCTGCTCTTGGTGTTTCCACCTTGTCCTATCTCTGGAGTTGCTTTGCAGTTCTATAGGCTGGCATCTGACCTCTCTTCCAAGCCTTTGCTTTCTACTTGAAATGCTCTGTCAGCTCTTCGTTTTAACCCTGTCCTTGTGTTGGAGCACAATTAGGAATAGGACTCTTCTAGCCTCTTGTGGGAAGGTGTCTCATTCAGCTTGGGCTTCTCTCATAGTCTGGCCTGCCAAAAGGTGGGGTCTTGTGCTGTGCTTGTAGATCCCAGCCCTGCTGGGTTCACTGTGGTGCTGCTGCCCATTTTGTATATTCTTGGCCTTAGTGGTGCTCCAAGGGACAGTGCAGCTCTCTGGAAGAACTGAATCCCATGGCTGTAGTCCATGGGCAGTGGTCCGGCTGGAGCCCCTTCTCCCCCTGCTCCCGCAGCTGTGGAGGTGGGGTTGTGTTAAGGCAGCGGTTCTGCAACAACCCCAGGTAAGCGGTGGGGGGCTGGGGGTTTCACAGTGCCCCTGGGCTCATTCAGGGCCATGGGCTCAGAGTCCTACTCTTTGCCTGGGACAAACGTGTCCCTGTTGAGGAATTCTGTCATTTCCAGGCCTGCTTTTGGTGGGCAGGAGTGCCGTGGTGCCAGCGTTCAAGCAGAGATGTGCAATACTCAGGTAATGGAGCTCATCACATCTTCTGAGCTTTTTTCTTAATGCTGTTTAACCCTTTGAGACCTGTATGCTTTGGGACTGTACGTCTCACAGCTGACTGCTCTGGGAAGGAGGACTAAAGGTCTGGAATACAGCCTTCATCTGTCTCACAACAGGAGAGGTGTTTGTTCCACTGTGTCTGAAGACAGCAGTATTATTTAATAGCGCTGTTCACGTGTAATGAAGTATTTTCTTTATGCCCTCATAGCAGGGCAGATGCTGAGAAAACAGTGGCTCACTTAATGATAGTTTTCTTCAGAGGGACATTCTTATATTGTGCCTGTTTTCCTTATCCGTTTGTTTTGTATAAATAACAAAGATAATCAGCTTCCAAACGCAATTCTCTGCATGTCCCGCAGCCTCCCTTGAAAGTGGTTTTCTTTATTTGGAGTTGTTTTGGTGCTTCATTTCACAGCCGCTGCTTTCCGCCTGTAATTATCGGGTAAGATGCTTCCTGGGAGCCTGTGCTCAGTCCCTTCATTACCCACACAGCTCTCTCTGGGTTGTAGGACTGTTTGATGACCCAGCAGGACTTTATGGCTGAACAATGTGCAGCAACAAATTTAAAGCCACTGTATCTCACTGTAGAAGCACCATCCTTTTATACCTGGACTTCTGCTGTTGGCTTTGCCAAAGGTAAGGAAAACCTGGGAAACCGTGGTTTCTTTGTGAAGGGGAGTGCTCCTGGATCTGTCTGTACTTTGAAGTCAAAAGGCCCTTTCACTGATTGTTTTGGCTTTCACATGAAACCTGGATACCCTCTCTGCCAGATCCTTTTGACTTCTTCCCGTTGCTTGATGGTCAGCCACGTGTTTTTCTGAAAGAGTAACTCCTTTCTTCTTCTGCCTGCCTCCTGCAGGGGACATGCTATGCAAGCATATGTGCAGGGCCATTGAAAACCAGTTCATGGTAAGCCGTGAAGACAGTTTCGTAGATGGAACCAGATGTGAGCAGGATGACTCGGAGCGCCATGGGGCTTTCAATCTGTGTGTAATGGGAAGCTGTAGAGTAAGTGCCTGGGGGATCCAGGTGAAATTCTGACACATAATCTGCACCAAAGGAGTTGTTTTAGTAGGATCAGGGGAAAAAAAAGGGTATCTTAAATGACAGAGCAAGCTCTTCTTAAAAGAGGGTTTTGTTCCTAGCTTCTTGGATGGAGTCCAACAAATCTACTGTTCTGTCTGTACATCTAGTGCCAATGCCCTCTAGATAAGATATTCAGTTAATTATGCCGTTAAGTATGTAAGGCTATTCATCCCTAATCCAAGAAGCAATTGGTTTATGTGTTGGTTGAACAGACATCGTTAGCTGTTCAGTTTGCATGGTATAAATAGCCCTACAAAATGCTGACTCTGTTGGAGAAAAGTTACATATTTTGAACATACCGAGTCTGTAGCAAAATCAAGAGTAAAACCTGGGAATCAGAGCTCAGCAAATTGATTGTCGCAGTATCACTTATCAAAACTGAAGTATAACTTTTGTTGTTGTTGTTCTGGATTGGATGTGAGAAAGGCATTTTTTCATGATGAACTTGAATATAACTCCCCCGCACTGTCTGCATTTCAGTAACTGCTCAGTGCTGACTGGGTTGTATGTTTTCTGTTGTTTCTTTACATTCCCAGAATACACTCTTAAAATTCTATGTTTTTCTCATTAGCCTTGTCTTCACCATGCTTTGTAATGCCTTTCCCCCTAATGAACAGCAGAGGGTGTAGACATAACTGCTCTGATTTCTGCTCTTCCATTGGCACTGATTACGTATCTTATGGCAGCATCCAAAGCCTGGGATCAGTGCCTCTAGCACAAATTCAGCAGTTGCACATGTTTTGCTGTTGAGCCTGCTGAGATCCTCCTGCACCTTTGTGTAAATTGGTCTCGTTTGTGGGAATGAGCATAGAATCTATTTTCTGAGCTCCATGGGATCGAAGGCCAGGCCGAAGGATGTGAGCTAGGTTTGAGTTTGGGGTTTGGGGACCTAAAGATTCCTTTAGAACGTGCCATTTGTGTTTACTGTTCTCCTGGGCTTTACCAGGTTGTGCCCCCCTGCTCCCCTGGAAGAATTTGTAGAAGAGAGGGAGTGCAGAGCCTTTGTTTTAGGAGAAACTTTTCTGGGCTGCTTCTTATGGGAAAGAAAATGTCCCACAATTAATGAAACTTGTGCTCTCAGCTAAGACTTTGCAACCCCTGGCATTGCATACTGCTGTACAGTGGTAGGTCTAGGTGCAAATGCATCTTTGTCTGTGTTGTCTTCTTAAATTCACATGACAAATGAAAAAGGCAGTTTCAGGGATTCAGGCAATGTCACTTTCATTCGCTTCTTTTATTCTCAGAATAGGCAAGTCTTGACAGACTCTCCCCTTTGCTCAGGCATTCGGGTGTGATGGCCAGATGCACTCCAAGAAGGTAATGGACTCTTGCAAGGTCTGTGGGGGCGATAATACCACTTGCACTGAAGTGAGTGGGTCTTACACCGAAGGAAAAGCTAAAGGTTTGTAGTCCCCGCACTCAGGCTCAGTGTTATGTTGCTGTATTTGCATGGTGCATATTGGTATGCATATTCAGTGCTCATAATATTCTGTATGTGGCTTCTTGTTTCTGCTTGATTTTATTTTATGGAGGATATGGCAACGGGGTTTGGGTAGTTAACAGAGAAGACAGCTAAGATGTGTAGCAGGGAGGTAGCTGTTGTGTAGTCAGAGTGGTCATAGTTCTCTGGACATGGATCAGAAATGTAGCCATTTGGGAAGTCCAGTAAGTTACTGGCAGCTGGGGTCTATGTCAGATGCTTTCTGAGATGTTAAACATCCATTTGGGAACTGATCTGTCTCTTGCAGTATCACATACAGATATTAGCAGAGAACATAAAAAGAAGGAAAGAAAGATGAGAATGGGATGCAGAATTCAGTTTTGTTTGCTGTATTCACCATCGCTATGTCCGAGCCAAGCTGACAACACTAAGGGCAGTGTGAATTTAGCCTGCTGGCCATCACTGTTGTAACCTGGTATTTTTTACCTTAGCTAGATAACCCTTGTCT
The DNA here is from genome assembly GCF_023634155.1 of Falco peregrinus. Classification (NCBI taxonomy): domain Eukaryota; kingdom Metazoa; phylum Chordata; class Aves; order Falconiformes; family Falconidae; genus Falco; species Falco peregrinus. The sequence continues at coordinate 49,189,199 of NC_073721.1, read as the reverse complement.
ACAATTAAGCTTTGTTGCTGCCTGTAAGGCTTATCCTCTAATGGATAGCGTGCTAGTAGGGTGAAGAGGGGTTGATTTGTAATCCCCAGCCTTTTTAACAGCAGTACAGTAGTGGAAGGTGACCATATCTTCTTTCCATCCTTCCAGAGTACGTCACATTTCTGTCCTTGCCTTATAACACCACCTTGGTCCACATTACCAATCGGAGACCACTCTTCACACACTTGGGTGAGTTGAATGAAAAGGAGAGGAGGGACTACAGGCAGGGCTAAAACAAGGCTGTAAAACCAGGAAAATGGAATTTGGGAGGAAATTTCCTGATGATGCAATTTGTTTGTGGGATGCTCTTCAGTGGGAAGTGGTAGAAACCATGCTCTTTAGGATGGCCAACTTGGATCAAACTGGTTTCTAGCAAATGGGCAGTCTGTAGCTGCCAGCACCAGGTGGCCCTGGTGACCACATCATATCTCTTAACCTCACTTGCTACTTCTGCTGCTCTAGCTGTGAAGGTTAAAGGAGAGTATGTGGTTGCTGGAAAAGGGAAAATTTCACTGAACGTCACCTATCCATCGGTTCTGGAAGACAACCAGATCAAATACAAAGTGTTTCTCACCAAGGACAACCTGCCAAGCCTAGAGGAAGTCCATGTGGATGGACCAACACAAGAAGAAATTGAAATACAGGTGAAATAAAATAGCAGAGTTGGAAAGGAGCCAGTCAGAGCTGGCCACGCTGAGTTTGTGTGGCTCTGCTGCAGTGCAGAACCCAGGTGCAGTAGGCTTCGTGTCCAAGGCCAGTGGAGATGGTGTCCACTAAGAGTGGTGGTGTTGCTGTTTTTGGGAAAGGCTGAGGGCTGGCTGCCCGCAGGCTTTCTGCAGCTCTGGGGGATGGTTGTGTGGGGAAAAGCGTACTGCGTTAAACTTTTTGCTTGGCTTAATCTGTTTTCAGTGCCCTGTGCACAGAATTCCCAGGGTGAGTACTCTGACTGCATCTGGCAAGAATTGAGGGTCATGCCATCGAGGCTCAGGACTGGGTGGGAAGAAGGGAGACTAGCTTCTCTTATCTCTGTTCTAAGGAATGAGCCTGAGCTGATTTGTGCATTGACCACAACTTTTTCCTTCACCAGGTCTATCGAAGGTATGGAAAAGAATATGGCAACGTCACCAACCCAGACATCACCTTCAGCTACTTTGTCCCCAGAGAGAATCTGACGTATGTGTGGGTTCCTCAGCAGGGGCCGTGCTCAGTGACCTGTGGGGAAGGTGAGGCAGCCCTACTCAGTCTTTACTTCTTGCAGACATCTGGGCAGGCTTCTCATTTGTCAGGCTGGTAGTCACCCAGATCTTGACTCTGTGGGCTCTCCTGGGCTGACTGAAAGAAACAGGACATCAGCGATACTTGGTTAGAACTTACTAAACAACTGAACTGAGTTTAAAAGCAAATTGCTGAACGTGAGCTGCAGTTGCCAGTGTTAAACTGAATCAGAGTGGCACATCTTTTGAACTAAATTAGCAAATCAGCAAATGAACTGAATCATCACAATGACAGTGAAAACGTTCCATTGTGAAGAGGATCTTTAAAGAGGTTTTAACCAAACTTTTGGTTTTAAGACTAAATAATTTTCTCAGATTTTTCAAAGTTATTGAAGACTGTAATTTGAAGTTGGCTAAACATCAAAAGTCTGAGACCAAAGTGGTATCTAGTGTCTAACTAAAGCCTCAGAGCTAATCATGAAACTTCCTTCTTAGAATTCTATTCCTGTGCCATGGCTAATCCTTTCTGTCTCCCTGAAGAAATCATAATGCAGATTGTAACAGATCACTGTGGTAGACGGTCTGACATCTTGTTTACCAGGTAATACAGATGACACTGGCAAGCCTCTGAAGACTTTTATGACAAGGATTTAGAAAATTCATTCATGAATACTTATGGAAGTCTGGTTATGTCTGGAGAGCTTTTCTCCAGCACGTTCCCCAGGTGAACTGATGGCTGAAACCCTGAAGTAAAGAACTCAAAATGCTCTAGGGCCTCCCAGCTAATGCAGTTACAAACAAAAAAAATGAGAAAGCTGGGACTTAACTGAAAGTTGAGAATCCAAGCTGAAATTGCATCTTGAGAGCTGAAAGTGATGCTCAGGCCCTCCTTGCCAATAGACGTTATTTGAAAACAAAGAGGGTAGTGAAAAGCTAACGTTGCTGAGTGTTTCTTGACATTTGCTTCTCAGAATTGTGCTTTTTGAGGTTCAGGAATGCCTGTCACTGTGGGTAGCTCATTCATTGTGATGAAGGCTCTTTACAGCTTTGCTTGTAACTTTTTTGAGTTTGGAATTTCACCTGCTTTACCTGTTAGGTTCAATATTGTTAAAAATCTTCTTTACAGCTGTAGTTGATGAATATTTCATTTCTTGCATGCCACAGGCGCTGCAAGTCTGCAGTTCCTCTTCCAGTACCTCTAGTCTAGTTTTGGTTATTAATGATCACTCTGAGGACATTGGCACGGTGCTGTCGGGGTACACAGGCTGTGTGATGATGTTACGTGATTAGTTCTACAGTGTCATTTAAAAATGGCTGACTGCTAGAGCTTATTTTCAGCAACCTGTCCCTCATCAGTCAGGCACCAAGATCGTTAGGAGTAATTTGGACCAAATTATGATGGATAACCGTGTTCTTGCAAATGGCCAGTTTAGAGCAATCTTTCTATTTTGGCAGTGGTTTATCCATCAAACTTCTCATATTCTGGGGTGTTCATCTTGGAAAGTCACTTTAAAACCCTTGAGGAAAAGTTTTATGAGAAATAAGGGGTTTGTGTGTTTATAGAATGTCTGTATTCCCAAATTTGGTATTTTCTTACACCGATGATGTGAGTAAAGCAAAATTACTGCATCTTCCTAGCATGATAGAGGTGAACTGTTCACTTTGTTGATCACTTCCTTTCCTTTTCCTTTTGCATCCCAGGGACACAACCAGTGGATCACGTGTGCTTTGACCAGACAAAGAATGAAATAATAGAGGATCAGTGGTGTCTGGAGCGCCCGCAGCCCCTTTCAGAGCAGAAGCCCTGTGCCATGGAGCCATGCCTGTACAGGTTGGTGTTTCTGGAAGCTCAGCTGAATTCTTGCTTTGCTTGCTTCTTTTCTGCCAGCTAATCCAGTCTCTGCAGCCTCATTTCCATTGTGCAAGGTGAAAAAAACACAAAACCGGGAGAGGTGTGAAGTAGTTTTTTCCTAATTATAACAGCGTAGCAGATCCCAAACCATGTTTCATTCTTGGTCCCATAAGGTAATTGAGATAATCATCTGAATGAATGGGAGACAGTCCTTACAGCAGCCTGCTAAATGAAAATAGTTTGGGGGCACGGCCAGAAGAAGATGTCTGCTTACATCCTTTCCAAGATTGTGCCAACAAAGATTTGATCTTACTCTAGAGAGAGCCTTGTGTTAATTAGACTAGAAAGCAGACCAAGAGCCAAGCCTGCCCAGACATAGGTCTTATAGACATTTTAGTGCTTAATAAAACTCTTTACACTGTGAACTATAGCTCTTTAGCTTAGGTGCTTTTAGTTCTAGAAAGCTGTCAGTGCAAGGACTTAAATTTCCAGCAGTTGTCCTCTCAATCACATCCAGACAAGGCTCTTGGAATAGCGAAGCTGAGTCCTCTGTATGACCTATTTCTGTAATCGGTGGTGTGACCATTCTGCAGATGAGAAATAGGGTGATACAATTACTTCCCATTTAGGTGGAAGATGTCTCAGATAGGCGAATGCTCTGCTCTCTGTGGAACTGGAGTTGCCCAGCAGAATCTGACCTGTGTTCAGTTTCGTGATGGATCGGAGTCTGTTGTGGATGACAGCTTGTGCCCAGCAGAAGAGAAACCCCTCTCCATTGTGCCCTGTGTGGTCAATGTCTGCCCTTTAGGCTGGGACAAAGTGAGTTTACTGGCTTGGCTTATTTCAGGAGTCTCACTGGGAGCTTTGCACTTGTGGTCTGTGGGAGGCTGCCTGTTAAGGAGAACCACATTACTACTGGAGTCTGGGAGGGTGGTTGACACCAAGGATGCCTGCCCAGTTAAAGGTTCATCCTGTCACTTCAGACAGCCCTGTCCCTCTTAGTTTATGCTGCTGGATTCATCAGTTCATAGCGGTGGTTTGTTTAGGGCAGCTGTTGACTTGTGTTCTTTCTTCATTTCTCCTCACAGACTCCAAAAAAACCAGAAACAGAAATGACCCCTGGTCCACTAGGAAATACCTCACTGGCAAACAGAGAGGTTCTGACATGGTAGGGAGGATTGCTAGCAGGGAAGAGGGCTTCTCAGCACAGGATCACCAGTCCAAATCCATACTGGGGACCCACTGCCAGGTTTACATTTACAGATGGGGAAGATACTGTTTTAGGCATTTTTCAGTCTCGGGTATCTCTTTTCAGGTAATGTGAATTAGAATGGGTCTTGTTTGTTGGATTTCCTTAACTATTCCCGATACTTAAATGTTCTGCAAAAATGGAGAGAGTGCTTAAATGTACCTCCTTCTTCAGTGACAGCAAATATGTTGTAGGCTTGATCTGGAGGTATTCCCCAGCTTCCCTAGCTTGGGACTGGTGTGGAAAGCAGATGCCAGTGTCAGTCTGGGTCTTTTTGCTCTGTTCTGAGGAGGAAGATGCACAATTACTTCAGACTTCAGAGTCACTTGGGCATATCCAACTGGAAAATCGGACTGTGTATGTCTGGAGCCCTCTGGCTGGCGAGTGTTCCGTCTCCTGTGGTAGAGGTGAGATCTTTCAGTGCTGCAGGGAACTATTGGCTGTAGGTGTGAGCTCGGCGCCTAGGAACCTCAGGGACCTGGTCTTTTCCCCTCCACAGTTCTAAGTGCATGTGTAGCTCTGATCACAATTTTTTTGAGTCTGTCTGAGGTGGGGAATAGTTTAGAGGGTTGGCTGGCTGCTGCTGTGCTTCAGAGTTGGCGGGATGACTGCAATAAGTGTGCCTGGGGCTTGGTTTGTACACGCAGATGCGACTGACACTGCTTGGCTTATTTTCCACTCTTGCATGCATGCCATGCAGTAAGATCGCTTCCCTTTCTAGGTAAGACTCAGGTGCAGTATGTATGTGTGGCTTTTGACACCAAAGAGGAAACCCAAGAAGAAAACTGTCATCCAGTGCCAAAGCCAGAGAGCAGGATGGAAGTCTGCGACCTCCGTCCCTGCCCACCAAGGTAAAGCACTTACCAAGAGACATCAAGCCAGTGAAGGGTCTTTTCTTCCTCTCTCTAGTTCCAGGGACATGGCAAAGTAAGGGCCAGGCTACTCGGAGGATGTTATCTTCCTCTCCCCTGCTTTGAAGGCACAGCCAGCTGCAAAACCGGCAGCACTGACCCATACTCAGCAAACTGGGAGTCATTCCTGGGCTGGTATGTTCTCAGGCAGAACTAGGTGAAGTCTTTGGAGTTTGAGTCCAGGGGAAAACTGAAAACCTCTTGATCCCTTATTATGCTGGGGAAGTAGGAACAAATCCGTAATTGCAAAAGGTGGTGACATGTTTGCCAGCTGTACAGTTTCACATAGCATCAAGGAAAGTAGCTAGAATTGAATGCTCTAAGAATCTGGAATAGCTGCTCTGAGAACTGAAGGAAATTGGTTGCACCTTCCTTAGGATTTATAGTATTGCCGACTGCACACGGTGGGGTGAGTGCTGATCCCTTCAAACATGAGCCAGTGTGTGTGTGCATTAACGGAATTCCAGTTGTACTTCCATAGACTGGTTGGATTTAAAATCCAGTGAAGAAGGGTGACAGATGGCTGCATTATTCCCAGGTGGCGTTACAATATGGGCTCATGCAGTGTAAGCTGTGGAGGAGAGGTGACGCACAAATTCCTCTGCTGTGCAAGGGAGGCTGGGGAGAAGGCAGAAGCGATTGTGGCAGTGTGATGGGCTGCCTCACCCAGAGGAGTGGGAGCCGTGTAATTTGGAGTTGTGCCCTCTGAGGTCAAGATAGGGGTATGGGTCACAAGAGCACGCACTGGGGAAGAGCAGTTGTTCATGAACATGTATGGTGTCGTCTAGGATATGGCTCAGGGTTGATAAATAGGGAAGAGCTTACCCTGCCCTATTTGCTGTGGGACTGGAAAGCCACCGGCATCTGAATCTTTTTTACGTTCTGCAGGATGCCACTCCCAGGATGAAATACGCTGGGTCTGTTTCTGATCTGACTGTTCAGAGTGATGTGTGTTTGGAGGCAGATAAAGATTGTTTTTGCAGTTAAGCCTGCGTATGTCACCCTGGGGAAGACTGTAATGGACACAGAGTAAGGCTCAACGCGTACTTCAGGCCTGTGGGCTTGCAAAATGTGGATGCCCTCTGCTTGGGTCCAGCTCCAAAGCTGTTCCAGGCTGCCCAGCCTTGTTTCAAAGGCTGCCTTCTTAGTGCCGTAGGCAGCAAAGCGTGCGAGGCAGAGGGGTGAAGAAAGCTGCTGGGAAGCAGAAGGGAAGGATGAGGGAGTCGCAGCGCATTTTCTACAGCGAGAGACAGAGGAGGGTGGGGATTCATTACTGACTTAATTTTTCTCCTCCACATCCTCTGTCAGATGGAAGGTAACCCCAGCAGGCCCCTGTTCCTCCAGCTGTGGGCCTGGCTTAGCTGTTCAGCTGGTCACCTGTGTGCAGATTCACCACGGCAAGGAGGTTTTGCTGGAGGAGCGTTTGTGTCCTGTGGCAGAGAAGCCCCTTACCCGTGTCCCCTGTGTCATCCGAATGTGCTCTTACGAATGGAGCTTCAGCGAGTGGTCAGAGGTATTTGCTTCTGTTCAGATGCAGCACTGGGTGTCCAGTGCAGTGCCATTTGCTTCCCTAAAACATATGGGGGAGAAATACTACTTCTGCCTTGTATATTTACTTTCCACAGCAATGCTAAACTATTTTGAGGGATGTTTTCCATCTTTTCCACTGCCCTGTGTTTAGCAGCTATAGGTCTGCTTCCCACCTTTCTCAGCTAAGGTTTTGCCAGCAGGTTAAAAATGGCCCTTGGCATGTTTTCTTCTGAAACGTGGGTCTTTTCAGATTTTTTAGGAAGTGGTTCTGCAATTCAAAGATATAGTTTGGAAAATCCACTTGGAGGTGGGCTGTCTTATAGCTGGTGGAACTAGAGCACTGAAAGGGCAAATGGTAGAACAGCATCAGTGAACAAAAGATTGTGTCTGAGCCAGTAAATGTATTTATTTCTAAATACCGACTGAAACACACGTATAAAGGCTTGTGGGTTTCTTCCTCTGCAGTGTTCAACTTCGTGTGGGAATGGCATTCAGACACGGCAGGATTTCTGCCTCAACCCGCTAACCCGTAAGCAGGTGAACGCCATCTTCTGCAGGCACTTCCCCAAGGCCATTGTGGTACGTGGCTGCTCCGCGGGGCCCTGTCCTGAGCAGGTGGTGGGGACCGGGTCCCGTGGCGCAGAGCTGCAGGCAGGGACACCAGCCGTGCCTCTGATGACAGCTGCAGCCACCAAAGAGGCAATTTCCAAGGACTTGGATCTTCCTCCATCTGCTGCGCCAGCTGTGCCTCGGGAAGGGACAGAGACCAGTGGAGGTGAGGAGGACACTACCAAAAAGTAGAGAGAGGTGCCTGCTGCGTGCAGCTGGGTTGTGGTAACCCTACTGCCGTACAGGGACAGCAGCGTGAGGGAATATTTCTGATGAGGAGGGACAACGCGCTGTTCCTTCCAGCATGCCATGAGATGCCCGTATTGTCTGAGCTGGGAGCAATAACTCCCTTCCCTGGGCTTCCCAAAGCTCTTCTGACTTGGCTCCTTGGAACAGCAGCGAGCTCCTATGCTTTACCCAGGAGGTGTGTGCTGTGTGTCCGTTGTGCCGCAAAGGGAACAGGGGCTGTCTTTCAGCAGCTGTCGTTCCTTCTGGATGCATTATCCACAGTGTTAGTGTGTTATCAGCCTTGTTCTCACATCAGAGCCAAAACACAGCACTGTGCTAACTATTAAGAAGAAAGTTAACTCCACCCTAGCCGAAACCAGGACACTATCTCATCTGTCTCTGCTGTACAGATGTCTGTGGAAAGCTCTTTCTTAACGCCACTGGGGTCATCAACATGATGGGTGTAGAGAGCAGCGACTGCACGGTGGCCATCGGACGTCCCCTCAGGGAGGAGGTGACAGTCAGCATCCTGGCGAGCTCCCTCAACTGCAGCGCAGGTACTGCCCGCGGTGTGTGGGGGGCTGGCCTGGCCCTGGGAGATCTGCTCCCCGGTGCCTTCGGTGCCCTGAAAGGTTCTTGCTGCCTTGGAGCCTGTGTAAAATCTGAAACCTTCTTACAAATTTTTCTGTCCCACCACGTTGTTGCTCGATGGGACTAAATGCACCTGATGCCTTTCCTCCCCCTACGTAATGGTTTCTTGCCTGTTTTGTTGATAGATATGAGGTGAAAGACCTCATGGGGTTAAAGAAGCTGCTTGTACAAACTCTCCCTGTAACATACCCTCTAGATGCTGGAATCAGTACAGTTAGATTAGTTAATTGGACTGTTTTCATGACAGATTTTGATAAGATAAGGACAAAATGCAGATATTACTTGATTCCAGACTCGTATAAGATAGGTTGCAGCCTTTTACTTAAAGTAAATGTGTTTCTAGTCCCTGTGCTTGTCCATTCCAGGTGAGGTAGTGCTGTTTTCTGGGCGAATGATGTGGCGGACAGGCTGCAGGAATCTCCCTTTGTCACTGATAAATTCCAGAACGAATACGCTGATTGTGAAACAGCGTGTTTTGCTGCCAGGAAACGGGGTCATCCTTCAGTACAACAGCAGAACTGCAACTAAAAAATATTACCAAGGTACCTTACTGACAGCTTTGCTGTTCCTTTAGATCGTCACCCATGACAAGGCCCACAGAGTTCCACGGATCATGGTTGCCTATGGAAATCTATGGAAGTCTTGCTTCGTTTTTAGCAGCTAGTAAGCCCCTTCTTTAGGAGTGTTGAAGTTGTTATTACTTCTGGACTACCCCTCCGTTTTAAAGGCAAGCCCCTGCAGGTGTTTGCGGATGCTTGGAGGTTCCCCAGATGAAAATCCTTAGAGAAACTTTTCTGCCTGTGTTTAATTTAACTTATTTCTTCTTGGAGATGCTGGACACTTCTCTAAATCATTTTCTTTCCTGCTCCCTTTCCCCGTCTCAGACTGTGACAAGCAGCTGTTTGGTCCCCAAGGTGAAATAGTGAATCCTGTGCAACTGCCTGGTGGAAGGCGAGCAGTAGTGTGTCGGACCTTCATCACTGTGGCTCCTCGGCATCGCATAGCTATCCGAGCCCTATACATTGACCTAGACAAAGAGAGCAACAAAACGCATTTTAATTACATCCTGGTGAGTCAGAAACCTAAAGGGGATGATTTGCATGTGAATGGACACATCTCCTCGTTAGAGATTTCCATCTAGATGCAAAGTTCAATCACAAATCCTAGAGTGTCAGGCTCTGATCTCTGTTAATGTAAATGTAGAGGGGAATGAGCACTGCTGCTGGCTGATATATTTCTTCTAACCTTTGTATAGGGCAGCTTTTCCCCCATAGGTGACCAAATCACAAGTCCCCAGTATTTTGTGGGTATTTCAGTTGTAGGTTGCTATGATGCAATGGTTTGCTCTTTCTTTATGCAGGTCCGTGATGTAAGCACCATGAAGACGATGGTGTTCCATGGGAAACATCAGTTCTTCTGGGAATCGACAGGAAGCCAAGCTGAAATTGAATTCCATGAAAATGTTAATGATCGCTGGACCAGTTTCTGGGCTGAATATCATGCTATCGAGCCTAAATAAAAGGGGCCAGGGCCACTGCACTGAGAAAGGCCAATTAGTCACTGCTGCCTGTTCACTGCTTGAGGCCACATGAGTCATTTAATCTTTTTGCAGCTGCTTCACCATCAGTGGAGTACGAACAATAATATCTACTCATTCCTTTGGGATCTCGGTTAACATTTATAAAGGTGATGCAAAAGACCTGTAACTACCAAATATTTAGCAAATAGTCCTCATACGGATTCTCTGTCTGTATTGATTGGTATTAATGCAGTTCACGTGTCTGCAGTTAGTGGCTTGGACACTGAAGACTCAGGGTCCTGCTTCTGTAATACACCGTGGCCTTTTAGGATAATCATTTAATTTCTCAGTGGCTCAGTGTCCCGGTACAAACCTCTGTATATCACAAGTAGCTACAATTATGGTTTAGCCATTAAGTTCACTATGTAAATGCCCCTTGAAGCTGAGGCCCCTTGAAATCCTGGAATGTTCTAAAGAAGGCAAAGATGTGTAGGGGGACAAACAGCTAGCGCAAGAAGACTAGAGATGTGTGAGGGCAAGAGTGTTTCTTTGCCCAGGAGGGTAGTGCAACACCAGGACAGGCCACTCTGAAAGCTTGAATGTTTTCAGGCATTGGCTAGACTGGGGCACTGCTGACCTGGTCAAGCCCTGGTGAACAGCTGGCTTTATCTGGGAGGACTAAAAAGCATCTGGAGGTCCCTCCCCAGCCACCCCTCCTGTGGTTCTACTATTATATATCTGACAGATACCAGTACTTCTTTTCTATGGGAAAATAAAAGAATTCTGTTTCTTAACAACGGATTTGGTGCCAAGACATATTTACTCAGATAAGAACGATAGCTGCGCTATTAATCTGCTTGTATCTTCTTCTCACAGGCACTGTGAAATGAGAGATTGAGGCTGCATGATATAAGTTGTAGCAGGAAGAGATATTTTAAAACAGTGACAAATATTGACTCGTTTGATTTAAATACCTTTTTTTGGGGTTGTTTTTATTTACTATCTTGAACATTGGACCATGCTTTGGTCCAAATCTGTCATCTTCCTCAAAATCACAATATACCACTTAAGGGGTCTTTTCTGCACCTGGAGTCTGGCTGGACGCATCTGCCCTTGCTCTTTACGCTGGATGCAGTAAATGGTTCTGTCTGGGCAGTGTTAACCCTGCTTCTGCTTTCTTTCAGTCGAATTCTCTGGCATCTTCTTAGAACTGCAAAAATCCTGTTTTCTTCTGTCTTCTTAATAGTTGTTTTTTGCTGGTTAAACTTGGAGGTTTTTGCTTGCCAGCCTCCAGATTTACGTTCCATTCCTGGAAGAGCTAGAAAGTAGATTCTTGCAGCGAGATCCTTGAGGAGCTGGATATATCGGCTATCCCGCTGCAGTGCGTGGGTGATGCAGGCACTGGGCCTTCATTTCCTGTCTAACAGGAGATGTTAATGAAAAGACATCCTTTTCTTAATCCTTTTTTGTAACCTTTTAGCAGATGGGATCTGTCTTCCCACTCTGCTCTGGATCCCAAGTCTCACTGCTATTTGTTGTTCCAGATCAACTATGCAGAGTCCCTGGTCTGCAGAGATGTGCTGTGGTTACTGTGTGCTCCACGTTAATTTGCAAACAATGCAGCTGTTGTCTTTATAATTTAAGAGAATTAAGGCTGTTTCCCTGTACCATTTGTTTGGATACCAACAGGTTGCCAACTGGGACATCTGTGACTTGCAAAGTCCTACTTCTACTCCCATTTTCTAGGGAGAAAACGGTATTCTGTTCAGTTTAAGGGGAGTGTTTCCCTCTTCTCCTGAGGGCAGGATTTTCTACCACTGCTAAATTCACGTTAACACAAAAAAATTGTGTTTCCCTTTCTTCTGAGCGTGCGCTGGCTGCCTGGATAACAGCATCTAGTCGCCAGCCAGGAGGAGTGGGACCCAGAGCCCCCGTGCACCCCGGGCCCTCGTGTGCAATGCATGCTGCGTGGCTGCTTATGAATATGTACACGATGAGCTCTGCCCACCAGCCTTTTAATGAGAGTGACATCAAAGCCCTGCCTGCTGGAGGAGGGGACCCACAATGCAATACGCAGGCAGACGTGGAGGCAGCTCCCACGGCCGCTGGCATTGCTGCTGCAGGCAGAGACCCTCCATTGTCAGCCCTGGGGGGGGGCTGCCGGGGGCCAGGCCCTGCACGGGGATGCAGGGAGAGGCCCAGCAGCAGCAGGGCTGGGTTTAGGGGCTCGCCGGAGCGGGGCACGGGGGGGAGCGTCACCTGGGGTGGGGGGGAGCATCCTGTGCTGCTGGGGCTCAGGCGGGGAAGCGGGGTGCTGCCTCCTGACCCCCCGGGAGCAGGGGTGCGATGAGCTCTCAGGATGAGCAGTTCCAAGCAGCAGCAGCCCCTGACCCAGCGGCTTCCTCCGCCGAGGATGGCATGACCTGGTGGTACAGGTGGCTCTGCAGGATGGCCGGGGTCATCGGGGGCATGTGTAAGTATCCCCTTCCCTTGCAGCCAAAGGTTCCCCCTCGGCTCCGCTCGTGCATGCGAAAGCGCGCGTCAGGGGTCCCCCTGCCTCTTGTTAGGGTCACGTTTGCGCAGGGGGGGCATGCCACCGAGCACCATTCGGGGTGACGGGTTTGTGGCTGCACTAGGTGCGAGTTTGCTGTGTTTGGGGCTGAAGAGCCGCGGACGTCCCTGGAGCGTGGGGTGGGTTTAGCTGGCACACGAGGGATGCGCTTGGCGTGCGCTAGACCTGCTGGACTTACCTGGGAGAAGGGATGTCACAGGGGGATCTACAAATCCTCGAGTTTCTTCTTGGACACAGCGCTTGCTGGAAGCGATGGGAGCAGCAGCCGAGTCCCAGGCACTGCAGGAGGGCTGTGGGCAGACCAGCTAGGTGATGGTTTTACCGCAGGCATGGGGTGCAGGGTGCTCAGCAGGGGCAGGTTCAGGGCGTGAAGAGGGGCCATGGGATTTGGTTCATCTTATTTGTCTGTTGGGTGTTTGTATGTTCCTGCAACTTCTTTTCTTTCCCCATCCTGAGTGCTGTTTCCCATCGCTCCTGTTGATTGCAGAGGGCCTGCCTGTGGTTTTGGGGTTTTTTTCTGAAGGTGAATAATGGTCTTGGTTTGTGTTGTGTGTTTTTTAAGGGCTTTAGTCTTGGACACAGAGAAGAAGGGAGCCGGCATACAGCAAAGTGAATTGGCTGCGCTCTGAATTACCTGCTGCTGGAAAAAAATTTTTCCCAGGGAAAGAGTCTTTGCAACTTTGCCAGAAATCAGCCTGTCCTGTAGTGCTGTTTTGCTACATTCTGTGGAGAGATTAATAGCTCTTAAAAGCAGGAGGGACTGTTATGACCGCTTAGTCTGACCTCCTGCAGTGCACAGGATGGAGAATATTTTCTGCTTCAGGTCCACAACTTCTAGTCAGACAAGAGTGTTTCTCAGCCAGTGCAGTCAGCCCTGATTTATTCCCTTGGCTGTAGCGTTTCGTCTGACCCCCTCTCTCCCTGCCCCTTCCCATGCTTGCCTCAGGATTCGGGACTCGACCGCCCAACCCACGGTGTTTTTTGCAGCCAACCTTGTAGACTGTGGTACTGTCGGGCAGGCTCGTTGCAGCCCTTTTTGGCTAGGCTGGGAAAACATATGCTGCTTTCACTGTTTTATGTCTTAGGTGCTGAAATTCTGGAGGTGTGAAAAGATTGGGCAGGATTGCTCTTATGGGGCAAACCGTAGCGGCCTCGCCATGCTCTGCCTGAGGCCCCCGCGCTTCTGGTCCCGGCAGACGGCCAAGAGACCAGCTGGGACGTGTCTTCAGTGCAGGTCCCAGGTGGGGGTTTAGCATAGCGGCGTGTTTCCCACGGGCTGGGGCTGTAGCCGGAGCCTCGGCACTTCTTACGTGGCTTTGGCCCCTGCAGAGCTCAGGGTGCAGAGCAGGAGAGGACAGCTGGTGGGTGGCATTGGTGGCATCACTCACCTCATGCTAGATCTGCTCATGTGTGGCTTAAAAGTGTGAGTCTTTGAAGACATCCTTTTTTTTCCTCTGCACACGTGTTTCAAAGCAGCTGAATTATATTTGGATTATTTTCCCATTATATTTGGATTCTTTTCTCAACCTTTTGTTCACAGCTCGGAGAACTCGTGGCTTGTTTTTAGAGGAAAAGCTGACAAGTTTTACGTATTCGGGTGTGTCTGGGAGAAGCAGCTTTTGGAAGAAGAGCCAGGCTTTGAACAGGCTTGCTGGTGATTTGGGGAGCCAGGCAGCTTGCTCTCCAGCCCTGACAGTCTCCCTTCAGGAGGTTTATCAGGCAGAGAATGAGGCAGCGTGAGACACAAACTCCTCTTAGGAGTAGGGAGCTGTGGATAGAGGCAACCCTCCAATGCCCTGTGCTAGTGATGCCCTCCTTCAAAATGCGCCTTCTTCATCATCACCTTGTTGAAGGTGGGCCATTTGATAAAGGGGTGACTAAGCAAACAGCAAGGCTGGAGTCTGCTGCTCTTTTCAGAGCTTGTTATGAAAGGGCAGAACTCATATATAAGGATTTTGAGCTACAGGGCTGGGTCATTTTTTAGAGAAGGAAAAAATCCCTCTAGAAAGGAAGAGAAATTTTGTTAGTGGAGGTGAGACCAGCAGACAACGCCTGCCACATGCAAACACCTGCAGCCCACAACTTGCCTAAGCCAGAAAGGTCCAGGGGCTGGAGCAGGAACAAGGCAAACAAAGATCAGGATGTGTTTCTCGCTCTTGCACTGGCTGGCTTGGTGACCTTGGCCAAGTCCCTTCTCTTCCTTGTGTTCCTGTTTGTAATAAGATGAGGAGAGCCTGTGGCTTTTGTAAAATGCTCGAGGAGCAAAAATAGGCTTGTGTTGGGGACAGTGACCAGCTGCTTGAAATGAATAGAGCCTTTGTAGGGGGTGGTGTTCTTCCCCCCCCCCCCCCCCCCCCCCCCCCCCCCCATTTTAGCTCCCAGTTATTTGTGTTCCTTCAGGGATTTGAGGTGGGACAGCAGTTAAACAAATGGCAGAACTGTCTATCTGCCATAGTTTACGTGCCATCCAGCATTATCTGCATTTTAAACCCATTGCGAGGCCTCCGTTTTGCAAAAAGAAGTCCCTGCCTTGGCAGCTCCGTCCTGTTTTGGCTACAGAGGCAGGAGATGATCCCGTCCTGGAGGCACAAGGATGTACCAGGCTGCTGTGGGATGTGCCGCGCTGCAAAGGAGACTGAAGGTCACTGAATCGTTATCTCGGTGGCTGTTGGCAGCCGCCACCGAGTGCAGTGTTCCTGTGATTATAAACCTTTGACTCCTTTCCCGCTGGTTGGTGCTCATGCTGACGTAGGGGCTTGCTCAGCTCAGGCTTGCAGGGTCATTAGTCCATTGGCAAGCGAGGTGGTTGCTTAGTTGAGACTCCTGTAGGGACAGTTAGCGCTCAAGGGCTGTTTTGGGGTGTTTGAGGACAAAACCAAACCAGAACCCTGACAAAACAATGCCTGGTTGGCTGGATTAAAAAAAGTCTAAGGCCAAAAGCCTGCTTGGAAAATAATATTCTGCCTGCCTCGATTTGTGCTGTGGTGGAGATCCATGTTGGAGCTGGACCTCTGCTCCACCGTGCTGTTCAGCCGGGCAGGGTTCTGCCCCAGCCCTGGCTGTGTTTTGGGGGTAGTCAAGATGCAGCTGGTTTTTGTGGCTCTGCTGATTATAAAGTGCCAGAAAATCATTCAACATTACTTTCAGAAGTGTGCTTTCCTGGGGGAGAGCAAGTGTCACAAGCCTATGGTGCTTCTCCTGAGCTCCTCTTCCATCAACATCCGAGGGTTTCTTGGTCACAGAGAAGAATCAGAAGCCTCCGTGTTGTGCCCTGCTCTCCATGCTGCCTGCTGCTCCCAGCAATCCTCCTTGCCGTTGCTTTTCCAGCTCTCCAGCTGTTTGCATGAGTGACTGTGAGCAGATCATCCCACCCCGGTGCCTCAGTTTATTGGATTATAGCATCATTTAGGTTGGAAAAGACCTTTACAATCATCAAGTCCAACCCTTAACCCAGGACTGCCCAGCCCACTGCTAAGCCATGTCACTGACAGTGGTCCCTTTGCTCTGGGAGGATGAGAAGCGCCCTTGGAGCATGGATGTTAACATGTCCTCTGGCATTCCTCCTCTTGTTCTTGCAGGATTCTCCAAAAGTTTTTTGATTCCTGCGGAATAGTCCTAGGAAGCCTTTAAAAATAAACTTGCTGGGTGGTTTCCTAAAACGCTTTATTGTGGGGTGACCTTAGATGGGTCCTGTCGTAGGCCTGCAGTTCTGTTTCCCGGTTCGGTAACTACCGATAATTATTTTTAAGGGAACTTTGAGGATTCAGCAGTAACTGCTTAAAAGAAACCTTGCAAACACGTGCCAGGCTTTTGAAGGTCAGGACTGCTCACAGCAGCTCTGCTCAGGGACCCCCCTAGCAAAACACCAACAGACATGAAATACCCGAACCCAGGCTGGTTTATTCTCAGAGGTGGACTCTGCTGCTCATCGTTGTGCCACCTATCATCCCCAAGACAGCCTTTAAGGGCTCTATAATTTTAGCTGGGGTTTTTCAGGGGTGGTGGTGGTTACTGCGGACTCAGTGCGTTGCTCACTGCCCTCCCTGCCCGGGCTCAGGTTCCCAGGTGAGCGGTGGCAGGCTGCTGGCATCAGCAGAGGAGAAGAGCTGTATCGAGTGTCAGGAGCGCTCTGCAAGTTTAATGAGGCGGGAAGGAGATGTGTGCAGCCTGCCTTGGATGCTGCTGCCTGGTTCCTCTCCTTGCACTGCAGAGTGCCGGGGGCTATTTTGGGCTCTGCTGTATCTGCTTCCATTCGTATTAGCGGAGACCCAAACTTGGCTCTTTTCTGCCCATCTCTAGCAGAGTTGCACAGAACCAGCTGTGTGGGACAGAGACTGGAATCACCTCTGCTTTATTTATTGTGTGCCAGTGTGTCTTGGTGCTGCAAGTCATGTTTTTCCTGAACTTTCCCTGTGTTGCTCAGAGATGGGTGCCTGCTGGGACCTCTGTCCATCCTGGGACAAAGCAGAAGTTCCTTAGCAAGTAAAACCCAGGGTGCCACATGACGTGCCCATGGAGTTACGACACTCCATGTAAAAGCAAATGCTCTGTTGTTCTACGTAAAGTGAAATAGTTGTGCAAGTGGCATGCTGAGACACCAAGTACGCAGAGTAAAAAGATAGGCAGCTGGAGGAGCTGGGAAGAAACCCTCTCCCCTGCATCCCGGGCTCCTGTTCAGGCATTGGACCTTTCCACCCACCCTCCTATGCTGGTCTGTAGGGGCTGCTCGGCAGCACCTAGAGGTGCCAGCCAAGGTGAGGGTTCTTCTGGGCAGCCCCTCCTCTGCAAAACTGCCCCAAATACAAGAAAACAAACACGTGCTGGTGTGGGTGCAAGGTCCCATCACAGGGCAGGGCTGGGAGGAGAAGCCAGCTCTGCCTGCTGGGCTCTGGGGGTGCACTGAGTTGGTGTTTGTGGTCACTGAAAGCCTCTTTGCTTTCTAGCCTGTGCCTTTGCTGGTCTCTGGAACTGTGTCACCATCAACCCCCTGAACATCGCAGCCGGCGTGTGGATGATGTGAGCAGAACTTCTTTTCTTTTCTTTTCTCTGTGGGGAGGGAGGTTCGGTGAGTTAGACACAGCTGAACAAGGGGCAGAGCTGCTGTGCTCGGGCAGTGGGTGTGCGTGGAGTGTCCGTCAGGCTCCATGAATTGCCAGATCTTGCTGCACTGGGTGAGTTGAGATGCTGGGTTTACTCTATTTATGTTCTTTCTTTACTCCTTTTGATGTAAATACTGAGATACCCTGATGCAAAATAAACCTGGGCACCAGGGTGTGGGAGTTATGAGGAAGAGGGGAGAGTGCAGTGGGGTCCAGCCCTGCCGTTCCCTTCTGCCTGCGTTTGGGCAGGGGGGTGACTGGTCTCTGGGGAGCATTGCTCACCCTCGCTCCGGACCACGCGGGCAGGATTAACTCTGGTTTGCTCTATCTGGAGGCTCAACGCCTTCGTCCTGTTCCTGTGCGAAGCCCCCTTCTGCTGCCAGTTTATCGAGTTTGCAAATGCCGTCTCTGCGAGGGCAGACAAGCTGCGGGCCTGGCAGAAAGCTGCTTTCTACTGCGGGTGAGGATGCTCCTGGGGTGTGTTGTGGTGGCAAAACCATCCTGGGAACCTTGTTGGGATGCACGTGGGCGTGCCATAGTGGATGAGCATCCCTGCATCCCATGGGGCGTGGGGCCCGGTTTTGAGGGCTGCCTCTGTCTTCCAGGATGGCTGTGTTCCCTGTCATGCTCAGCCTGACGTTGACCACGCTCTTTGGAAATGCCATTGCGTTTGCCACCGGGGTGCTTTATGGCCTGTCAGCGCTTGGCAAAAAGTAAGAGAGATCTGTCTGCTTGTGGAGGGGAGGGAAGGGGAAGGTGGACCTCCAGC
Organism: Falco peregrinus; assembly: GCF_023634155.1. Lineage (NCBI taxonomy): Eukaryota > Metazoa > Chordata > Aves > Falconiformes > Falconidae > Falco > Falco peregrinus. The sequence goes on along the minus strand of NC_073721.1, from coordinate 49,170,957 downwards.
CCTCACCTCCATCTGCCTCCCTAAGGCTGTGCTTTCCTCTTGTACTAACAGTGCTTTCCGGTGTGAATGCTGCCAAAGAACATCTCCCCGCCATCATCTCAAAGCTCTGGGAGGGAAGGTCCTAGGGTTTGCTGAAGCTCTAAGCTTTTCCTTGGGAACTCAATCTAGGTTGCCCTGTGGGTCCCAGCCCTCTTTCTGCAGCCGCTGGATGGATGGCCCCAGCTCTGGGGGTGGTGAGCAGCCCTGGTGGGGTTGGAGAAGTCCAGAAAGTCTCATTTCACTCCTGGCATCCCTTGGCGCAGAGGAGCCTGGGCCCTGGTTGGGGGACCCCTCTGCCAGGTGCTGTACCCACCGTGGTGGGCACCCAGAGCTCACATCCCCACATTGTCCCTTCTCTCTGCAGGGGAGATGCCATTTCCTACGCTCGGATCCACCAGCAGCAGAAGCAAATGGATGAAGAGAAGCTCACGGGGGACCTGGAGGGACAGGCTATCTGAAGCCCACAACCTTGGGGTAACCTCTCCTGGACACTGAGATGGTGAAGATATGGAAATCCACCCTGCCCTTCCCTCTGCCCGCTCCCTCCTCTGTTACGCCACGATTTCCCTGGACACTGCAGCAACTGGAAATCTCAGGGGCTGGGGCCGGCTGTGCCCTCTTCTCACACCAGCAGCCAGATCTCAGCGTGTTGCTCCCTCTCTCCTTCTCAACCCTCAACAAAATATCTCCCAGTCCCCCTATTTTTTAATTTATTTTTTTTTTTTGGCTGCAGAGGTGCTGGCTCTTTGAGTGCTGCTTTACCAGCCTGAATAGGTAGCCTTTCTTTGGAGTGATGCCCGATAATGAGCCGAGGATGCAGTGCTCATTTGGGAACTGCTCCCTGGATGGGGTGAGAAGGGACAGAGCTCACGTGCCAGCTCCTTGCTTGTACTGGTCTCATGGGAGTCAGGGAGCTGCTGGCCTCACACCTGAGCAGAACCTGACATTGCACGTAGTAACAGTCTCTGGTGTGGCACTTTCCAGGTGTAATACACTAATCCAGGGTTTAGCAATACATGGTGGTGCTTAAGCTTGGTTCTCTTCCATTGAGTATATTTTAATATGGGTCCAGTTAGGCCAGGCATGGGCAGCATCCCTGCATGGGAAAGGACTTCCAGCAAAAAACCCACATAAAGACGACAACCCCCTCTGCAGAGGAGCTGCCAGAGGTGCTGGGGCAGATCCCGGCACCCACAAAGCACAGCCCTGCATCCTCTGGATACAGCTGCAGGCAGTTACTGCAATTTACTTGAATTATAAGAATTACTTTGTCTTAATAAGGGTACTTTTCTTAAGCTTCACTCTTTTTACTGGGGAAGAAGGGACATAAGGTTTGCTTTACCTCAGCTGAAAAGGGGTACTATTGCTTGAGCCAAGTGGGATTTTTTGCTGGTGTAAGGCTTACTGATGTGCAAGAGCATCCTTCTCTCGTGAGCCTGGGACTCTGCTCTGTTGTCTCTCACTCCCAGCATCTGCTCCTGCTCCTGCGATCCATCCCTCTGAGCAAGGGACCAGCTCTTTGCTTCTGTCTGGTACAGCCTTTGTCTTTGGGCTCATGCTCTTTTTGCATCAGTCCTGAGCTGGTTTTGTATGGGAAGGTGGCATATCCTTCCTTTGCAAACACAGAGAAGTCTGCACCGTTTCAGTGTGGATAGCTGGGATGTCTTGCTGCTTTATTGCAGGCTCCATCAGTGGTTTTCACACCCTGTTTTCTGTTTGCTTTGTACCATGCAGGACAAAACTGCTCACTAAGCCCACATCCCCCTCTTCTCATCATGGTTTCTTCTGGAGTTTTTGATTTATTTGATTTTTACATGATTGCTTTTTGTTGATTAGGAAAAGGGGGAATAATTTATTTCTAGTTATTTAAGTATTTTGATGAGACTCATTTTGTCTGGACATAGGATAAAAGAGTGCTACGTTTCCTGTCCTTCAAGGACTGCCTCGTTTCACTGGCAGGGGTCTCTGAGCCCAGGGAGAGCCCTGGCTGCCGTAACTGGGATGCTGTAAAACCCTACTTCAGCCTTCAGAGCATTTCTCAGACTTTTGAAAAGTGTGTTGTCCTTTGGCCCCTTTGTCTTCTTCTGGGCCACCGGCTTGACAAAGGTTGTTTTCCCCCTTTTCTGGGAGGGAGAAAGGAGGAAAACTGGGCTGTAAGTGCTGGATTGGAGGATGGTACTCACTTGGCAGCCAGGGCAGGTAGCAGCTGTGGTGGAACAGTGGTGGTGGGGACTGCAGCCTGTTCTGGCTCCTCTGCCCTGGCAGCTGAGCTCCCGCATCTGTGGTCCCATGTGAATCCCTGGGCTACCAGGGGGGTTGTGCTGTGCTCTGGGAAATGCGGTGGGAGGCTGACTGCTGTCTGTTAGAGGGTCTGTCTGCCAGCCACTCTGTGGCTTTCTTGTTGAAAACGATCTATCCAGCATGTCCTTCCTCGGGTGCGGTGTGTATTTGCATCAGCTGAATGAGACCAGCAGGTCCCCGCAGTGCCTGGATGGAGCCGCTGCCGAGGGGGTGGCTGGGTGCGGGGCAGTGTGTGCATTGCGGCGGGTCCCTGGCGATGGGGGGGCTAAGCTGCCAGCTAACCTGAGCTGTTGTTTCTTCCTTGGAATTGAGGGAGGTGTGAGGATTTACACCGGTCAGGAACGCGCCTTGGGTTTGTTCACACTCACGGGCCCTCGCAGCTGGATGCTGGGGAGCCACTTTGTGCTAAGACCCTTCCCCCCGCCTCTGGACCATGATTGCTCTGACACCAGCTGCTCTGGGACGCAGAATAACCCAGATACAGCTTGTGGCAATAAGAGCTGTGCCATTATAGACCCCGCAGCTCTGGGCCGATCCTCGTTGCTGCATGCAATACGGGGGCCGTTGGCTTTCCTCGTGCACGTGTGCAGGGGCTGCAGCCTGGCCGCGCTGCCTGCAGCAACGGGGTGCAGCAGGAGCAATGCACTGCAGCCCACGGGGTGCTCAGCAGTGGTGGCCGCTCTGCTCTTCCAGCCAGCCGTGTCCCTGTGCAGCACCTTCACTGGCTGGGTCACGTGCAGAGTCCTGCCTAGCAAACGGGATGTCTGCTTTGATTTCAGGGGGGTTTGGGGAGTTAAGTAGTGTTAGTAGAAGAATGTTGCAGGCTGATGCACGTAGCTATGAGCATGTCTTTGGTAGTGACTGCTTGGCTCTGTGAGTAGTTCCACAGTAGCTTTGGTGACGGGAGGCGAAAGGTAAAGCAGTGGCAATAGAGGAGCACTTGCAGGCTGATCTACGCCCGTGGTGATGAACCACAGAACTGGTAGGACCTTCGCTGGCTTCACCTGATTGTCCTAATGCCATGGACCAGCAGCAGTCCCGGGGGCTGTTGCAGGCAGGTGCTGCTCCAGGTCACCTGGGGGGCTCACTGGCACCGACGGGTCCACTCTGCTCCCTTGGCACCAACGGCACAAGTCCCTTGGACGCCAGCTGTGCTGTCACGATGTGTTTTGTGGCAGTTGGGCCTGACCCTGGGGCCAAGGCAAGTGAACAGTCTGCATCAGCTCTGCCACTGTTAGTGGGTTGCAAAGCTCAGCTCTAAGCTCCACGCTTTTGTTGGGGCCTCAGGGACTCTTCTGTAAGGGCTGAGCTGGAGCCTTTGATCACAACCCTTGAAGGCACTGGCTCTGTTCAGTGTCTATGCCTGCCACAACAGGAGGGGTCTCAGATCTGTGCTCCGAGAGTGCTGACTCCTACAGATGTGTGTCGGCAGTGGGAGCTCTTGGGAATTGTGCCCGTCTGATGCAGCTGAAGCCAAGCCAGGCGCTGCCACCATTGCCGGCATGGCTTGGTGACAGCACCCATGGCTTATCAGAGTTGTAGTAACAGTTAGTAGATGGTCTCACCTCCGTGTGGGCAAGAGACTGTTTTTGTGGAGATAGAAAGGACCTTTAGAGTAGTAGCATCACAGTAGTTAATATGCCCATTCACAGTGCATGGTGGTTATTAATTGTGTTTAGAGGCACCGTCAGGGTGCTTGAAGCTGTGTAAGGATAAATGAAGTTAAAAGCCCTGCTCTAGAGATTTTACAGGCTCAACCCAATCCCTGCTGATGGCATCCAGCCTGGATGGCTAATCCGTGGGGTCTCTATGGAAGAGGTTTTGCTTGCTCCATCTTGGAAAGTCCTCTTGGGAGACGATGGGACAGAAGTTTTGTTACGTGAGAACTCAAGAGAGTGGGTGACGTGTTGACTACAGTGAGTTGTTGACACCAAGTGTGGAAAGACACCTGGGTACTGGCAGCACACGTGAGCTTAGCAATGGACTGTTACACTGTCCACCGCATGAGCTGTGCGCTTCTTACCCACGTGCATTTATACAGCGTGCAACTCTTCCGTGTCCCAGGCAGTCGCGAAGCTGACGGCACTTGTGCATATGAGCTCCACCATCCCCTGGGGCTGCCCGTTGGGTGTGAAGAGAAGAAGAGAAGCTCACATTCTGCTGTGTGCCCAGAACTCGTTGCTCTGGGCAGGAGCTGATTTTGTAACACCAATTGATTCTCTGTGTGTGCAGTGAATAAAAAGACCATTCTACCTCTGGAAAGAGCCACTGTGATTTCTCAGACTCTAAACGTAGCAAAAACCCTCAGACTTTTGATGTTGAAGAAAGGAGGTCACCTAGAAAATACTTCTCCAATGAGGTTCTCACAGGACCTGAGGAGTCCAACCTCGTTGCATATTGGGGCATTTCCTCCTTAGCCCAAGCCCTGGGAAGCTCAATCCATCTTTGTCATTTTTTCCTCAGAAAAAAAGCATCCCCTGTCTTCAGGGAAGGGTTTCACTGACTTGAAGATGTCAAGACCTGGTCCATAGCCATGTGAGAAAGAAAGCGCTCTAGCACAGGGCTGCCAGAGATCCTGATCTTCAGAAGGTCAGTGGAAACCAGAAGCTCTGGAGGCCTCTCGTAATCAGGCCACACTTAGAAACAGGTGTATTTCAGCCAGGGCTGAACATCTTTCTGGAAATGGGTCTCAGCAGCAAAAATGTTAGGTCTGATACTGAATTTTTTCTGTGGTTTTGATTTTGGTCCATTTCTCTTCCTCTGTCTCAAGCTGCTTTAAATTAATGCTCTGGTAAAGCACATCTTCTCTTAGGTGTTTTCTCTCATCTCCTGCTGCAGGGGATGTAAATGGTAGCAAGTGGACCTTGAGCTCTGGGTCACATATGCTATGTTACTCTATGCTTCCTTGTCACAGCAGGCTGAGTGTTCCAGGGATGGGAGGACACAAGCAGCTCCGCCAGCCCTTGTGGTGCCAAGTGCACTTCAGGAGGTTGGACAAACGCTTGGGCAAAGCATCTCCCAGCTCAGCCCTTGTCCTGCCCTTTTGGGAGAGTTAGGTTGGACATGATACTCAGCCAGGCCATTTGTTCCTCGCAGCCATAACCACCTCCTGCAGCTGTGTATTACCTAGGGTTAGGCTCTAAAAAAAAAAAAAAATAATAATTTGAAAAGTCCTTATTCTTGCAGGACATGCAGGAAAGGGGTAAGAGCAATGTGCTACTAACTATGCAGTTGAAATCTCAAAGTGGTGGAGGTGGAGGCTCCACACACAACCGTGATGGAGGTGCATCTACCTTCCTCTTTGTGGATGAGTAAAACCCTGTGGTGGGAAGGACCCACCCCAGTACAAAGTATTGTCAGTGCCCACTGTGTCTTTCCCACCGTGAATCACTTGCACTACAGCTGAATGTTTGTCTGTTGCTGTTCTTTGTTTTGTCCTGGATTTTCTTTGTGAACTGTATTTGGTCTTGTTCATTAGGCTTCTAGAGTAATGTGTGTTTTTAGAGCAATAAAATGTGGCAGCTTTTTGTACAAAGCATCCGGCTCTGCCTCTTTCACAGTCCCTAAACATGTGAGACTCATCTAGGAAGCTGCAGGCTGCCGCGGTCCCCTGGTCACCATCCTCGTCTGCCTCTCCCATCCCACCTGCCTGCAGCTCCCTCCTCTGCAAATCAAGGCAACATCTTGCAGTTAGAAGCAACACCGTTTTATTCTTGCAACTACACGCTGAACTTTTGCCAAAACGACTACAGCGGTTAACTCTGTTCCAGCCAAACCCTCAGGCTCTGGGGCTGCTTTGGTGGCTGCTGAGCGAAGGACACGTGTGGTCTCTTGTCTGCAGCCACACCTTTCATTTTCCAGGGCATCTTTATCTCCAGCCTGGTGCTGGTTACCTGGTCCCATACCTCAGGTTGACACGTTGCCCAAAGTGTAACAGGTAGTGTTGAATGATGGGAGAAGGTGAAGTTCCAGTTGGCAACTTTTACATCCAAAGCCAGATGATTGTTGCTGCCTGTTCCTTTCCTGTTGCCTTCACAGAAAGCTCCAGCCTCCAGCTCCAGCAGCATGGCAGTTTTTCCTCTGTGACCCTTGAGCACGTGGATGGGTAGCCCGGCACAGCGGCAGATGGAAGCTCCTACCTCATGAACGACCTTCGGCCGGTCCTGAAGAAGGCTTCGATCTGCTCCAGGGACCTGCCTTTGGTTTCTGGAACGCAGCAGCCCGTGAATAAGATGTTCCCAGCAGAGATGACAGCAAAGAAGAGGAAGGGCACCTCGAGGCCGAAGGCTTCCTGGAAGGTAGGGCAGAAAGCAGGTGTGAGCTTGTGCGGGGAGGGTCTGAGGAGGGGCTGCCGGACACCCTCCCGGGGCAGTACCCACCACCACCCGGAGGAAGAACTGGGTCAGGGTGAAGGCTGTCAGCCAGCTCACGACGACGCAGAGGCCCGAGGCCACCCCACGGGCTTTCAGAGGGAGGATCTCCGACATCAACAACCAGGTGATGGGGCCCCAGCCCATGGCATAACCTGCAAGGGAGGACAGGTAAGGTGAGGTTGTTGAGGCTTCAAAGCCCACTGAGGAGTGCAGAAGAGGAGCCTTGTGCAATCCTGCCCTGTTCCCCATCAATCATTACTCCCCCCCATTCATGCTCTGTCAGTCCTCAGAGTGACTTCAGATGCCAACTTTTTTGGTCTTCCAGGGACATCTGCCTGCCTTTCAGCTCCAAGCCCTATCTCCTTGCTCCATATCACCCTGCCTCGGATGAGAAATGTCCCCCCCAAGCTGGTACCCACCCCTGTGCTCTTGGCACCTACCCATTATGAAGAACATGGTTGCCAGGAGGGGGATGAGGGTGATGTAGTTTGTCGGCTCAGGAGGAAGGTTGGCAGAGCTCACCAGGGTCCTGTTGGCAGTGGTGCCATTCTGAGAAGCTGGCATGAAGTGGATGTAGCACCCCATGGTCAGGTTGGAGACCAACATGACAGCAGCTGTGGAGAGATACAACAGGACAGCGGAATTGACGTGTGAGTTATCCCCTCTGTGCCAAGGATGGAGCTCCCAGGAACACCTCTGCTCAGGACCTGAGCCACCGCCAAACTAAAGAGACCTCCCCCGCTCCCTGCCCAGGTCCTGTACAGCTGAAGTTTCCACTCTGGCACATTTGCAGAGCTCCTGGAAATCCTTAAATAAGAGCTTCTCTTGCACAACAGTGAGGGAGAAACATACCTGATACAAAAAGAAGAATCTTCCTCCCAGCTTTATCCATTGACACAGCAGCAATGGCCACTGAGGACAGACGTACCAAGCCAACAAGAGCTGCATCATACTCTGGTTTCTGCAATGGCAAAAGCAGTGGGGAAGCTGATATAGGAGAGCCAGGGAAAGGGCAGGTTCCTAGCACGTGTTGTCTTGGCTCTGGCTGGTGGATTTGTCAAAGCTATCCTCCTGAGGTAAGAGGCCAGCAAAGAAGAGCCTGAAGCTCAGAGGAGAGTGGGGCCAGTCCCACTCCCCATCCTCATGCGGCCGTTTGCAGGGCACGTGCTTGGCAATTGCTGCCAACCAGGCACTTTGAAAAAGGCTTCAGAGTTGGGGTCTGAGGGCTGCAGGGGACTTTGAGCACTGGGCAGTCATCACTGAAGGCAAGGCAGGCTGAACCCCAGGGCTCACCAGGATGACAGATGTTTTCTTGAATATTGACTGCAGGTACACGAGGATGCAGGTGACACCTGAAAGCTGCTGCAGGAACCTCATCCCCGCTGCGATCAGGATGGGCTTGTAAATGAAGGGGTCCTTGATCTCCGCACAGGAAATCCGTGGGCTCTGGAGGGGACAAAGCCAGAAAGCCGAGGTGTTACCACCTCTGGGCACCACCGTGGCACCCAGAAGATGGCTCAGGAGCTGCCCAAAGGAGGCTGGATTTTGCTGTTCTCACATTACACGTCCCCCGTGCTGGTGGTGAGCCTCCTCACCTGCTTCCTCACGCTGTCCTTGATCTGCTCATACTCCCGGGCATAGTCCGTGTCCTTGCCCCGCAGCCAACACAGTGACCTCAGGGCCTCGTCATCCTTCCCCCGAGAGAGCAGGAACCGGGGTGAGTTGGGCATGAAGCAGAGCAGGACGATCATCATGAGCACGGGCACCTCCCCAGTGACGGCCAGCCAGCGCCAGTCCAGGGCCAGCCCTGCCAGAACAGCACGGTTAGGAGCGGCAAGCGTGCAGGGAAGGGTGTCCTGGCCATGCCTCCAGGTGGGCACCCCAATAATTTAATTTAATAAATTTAGCGGGCGAAAAGAGATCTAAAAAAAATAGTGATTTTGCACGTTTTTCTCCTAGCAAAGAAGCATTTTCAGCTGTGTGATATGGTGAAGTTCCAGCCAGCTCCCCCAAATCTTCCAGCCAGATCCTGCAGCAGCCAGGGCACATGCTGGTGTGAGATGCACATGCAGTTCATCGCATGCTGCTCTTCAGCCCTGACCAAGCCTCCGCAGCACTCGGGTCTGCTGGCACGGTAATGGCCACGGGACTGCGTGGGTTATGGATTCACCCCTCTGAGCTCACATGCAAGTGCAAATTAAATGGGGGTGATCCTGCCCAGACGCCCTTGGCACACCCATGGTGGTGGCTGTGAGCTGGCTGCGAGGGGAAGGGATCCATCAGCTTGCTGAGAAAGTTGTTTAAAATCAAATTCCCTTCCCTGAGGTCTCGCCGAGGGTTTCCTGCCCTCCAACCACCGAGATACTTGCCCAGCGCGTACAAGACGAGGGAGCCCAGCACTGCCATGATCTGAGGACAAGCGCCCAGCATGCCTCTGACACCGGGGTGGGAGATCTCAGAGATGTAGACCTGAAACGGGGACAGCACATGCTTAATGGAGCTGCAGTATACAGCTGTCACCACCAAAACCTGTCCTCTGTCACCTCAAAGTCATCCGTTGCAGCAGGGGAAACCCAAACCGCTGGGAAATTGCCCTCTTAGGGTGGAAATCTGAGTGGTCCCGTGGCATAAGCTGGTGCTGGCAGGCAGAGAGGACAGCCTTGCAGGTACCACCACTTCCCTCCCTCAGCACGGTGGGGGAGAAGTGCTCCAGAGGGATGCTCAGACTCCAATTACTGGAAGGATGTGCCCCAGGGTTACTCAATTCTTGCTTTCCCCTCTGCACGCAGCACGAGGTCGGCGTTTGGTAAATAAGGGAGGAAATAACTGCCGGGAGGAACCAGGCAGGGTTGAGGACCTGCCTTCCCTTTTCTGCAGGCAAGAAAGCCCAGCACCGTGGGGGCAACTCGGGCTGGCCATGCCAGGGCTGCTAACCCAGTGCATCCTCCCCCTCCCCGATGGCCCAGCCGCAGCCCTGGAGCTCTGCCAATGCCTCCAAAAAGCAGCGAGACACCCCAAGCTCTGCTACGGCACCACCCCAGCTCCCACCATGCAAATCCCCGGCCAGCTCTCTCCCACGGCACCTTACCGGGATGGAGGCAGACGTCACGCCGCCGGCATAGCCCGTCAGCACGCGGCCCAGCAGCAGCATCCCGATCCCCTGGGCACCGGCCATCAGTGCGTATCCCACGGCGGAGGGCAGCGCTGAGAACATGATGCTCAGCTTGCGGCCCAGGCGGTCATTGAGGAGCATGGCGCTAAGGCCCCCCACTGCCGCTCCCAGTGTGAACACCGACTGCGGGGAGGCACGAGAGGGGCTTCGGTGGGTCTGGGCTCCTCCACACACCCATGGCTCTGCCCCTTGCCCCTGGCGGGGACAGCCCTGCTCCTTACCCCGAACCAGGATGCTGTGTGCTGGTCCAGCCTCAGCGCAGGGCTGGGGTGAGCCTCCAGAGCAGGGATGACGGGCGAGGGGTAAACCAAGGCAAAGCCAAAATTGAAGTTCCCCAGGACAGCGGCAAATGCAGCCAGGTAGAGCCGCTTGTTGTGGAGGCTCCTGAGGGAGAGACGGAGTGAGAAGGATGTGGTGGGTGCCCTTACTGCAGCTGGCAGAAACTCTAACTCTGTTTGGCAGGTTCCCCCAGCCTTTGCTGAGGCTCTCGTGACACCCATGGAAGGATTCTCTGGGGAATGGCTGGCACAGCCCTAGGCTGGTGGAGGTTCTCCGAGCAGGGGATGGGATCCTGACCCCCCGGCAGCACTGATGCCATCCTCCGCACCAGGCAGCTTTCAGCAGGTTCAAACCGAGAAAAGCAGAAGCTGGAGCCCGGTGGCACCAGGGACCCAGCCGGCAGCTGGCTCATGCCAGTGGAGCAGGGAGGGGGCTCCTTTCAAAGCTCCTGTGCCTCCCAGCAGGACCTCATGCCCCCACAAGGGTCGGATGCCCACCAGCATGCACACCCACAGCTCTCCCAGGCAGGCTCATCCAGCACCACACCCCCTGGGCAGGATGAGACCCCATCTCATGGCAACTCAGGAATGACAGCAGTATGAGGCAGCTCTTCCACCAGTTCCCCCCAGTCTGGCACTCTTGGGACTGGGGGCACAGCCCACCCCACAGCCCCAGCCCAGCCCTTACTGCAGGTACTCCTTGTCGAGCCTCTTGCCAGCACTCCTGGAGAAGGTCTGATACGAGGAGCTCGTCTTCCTCACCAGGGGTTCTCGCGCACTCGACTCCATGGCAGTGCCGTGGCCGGTGCCCGTGGTGGTGTGGGTGGTGCTGTGCTCGGGCTGGATGCTGGGGCTGCTGCCGGGGATGAGGAGGAAGAGGCAGTTGAAAGCGAAAGGGGAGAGGCTGCCTGGTGTTGCCTAATCAGAGAAATCTGTGCCTTGTGGGCTTGCGCCCGGCTGGCCTCGGGGAGGAAACGGAGGGGGCAGAAAACCCGCAGGCACAGAGCCATGGGGAAATGATGCTGCTCTGCAGCCTTCACCCCACGCCTGCCCAGCCCCTGTCCCTCCCAGCCCCCACTGACACCAATGGGTTCATCGCTGCAGCGGCACATACAGGGGCAATCCTTGCAGAGCCATCTCCACCAGCAGAAATGTCCCTTGGCTAAGACCACGTTTCTCCCCTCGAGGAGTCTGCACCAGTTAGACTGGCCAAACCCTGCTTCTTTTTAAAAGGGTAAATTGCATCTGTGCGAGCCGAGCCTCCACACCACAAACAGGGAAGGGTTTTCAACATAGACCTGAGGAAGAGGTCAGCTGAGGAAGAGGAAGGAGAGGAAATGAGATGGAAGTGAACACAAAGGGGGCCGAGGGAGCAGGTAAGGGGAATGAAGAAGAGTGCTGATGAGGATGGAAAAGGGGAGGGTGACATCTCTGCCACATTAGGTGCAGCTGTTGAGGGCCTTGGGCTGCCCATGGGTGCCTTTGCCCCCTTGCCCTGATCCCCCCAACCCCACAAGGCTCAGCAGGTAGCATTGTGCTGGGACATCCTGCACAGGTCCTGGGGGGCTGCAAGGTCCAAACTCACCCTGTAGGAAAGCGAGGGGACACACCTATTGGCTTTGCACTTGGATTTTATTAGCAAAAGATGTCTTTCCCTAAACTGCTGTAGTGCTCCTCTTGTTTCCATCATTCATTTTAGTTCCTGGGGCTTTTGGGACCACCTGGATGGGTTCTGTACCCCAAGCCCGTGTGGGAGCGCCAGTGGTGCTTCGGCGCCAGCCAGGGGCTGCTATACTTTTCCCTCTGTGCAATCTGGTTCCCCTTCCACAACCATCAAGTGCCGTATTTCACGTCTGATCGATGATGGGGATTTACAGCTGACTCAGGCACTCGGGGATGTGATTTCTGTACAGGAAGAGAGGTCATGAAGTGAGGGGGCGTCAGGGTGGCAAGGCAGCTCATCCAGAAACTTTCCAGTGCTGTGTTGGTCTGAGCAGGGATGTCACAACAGCTTCCAGCTGACCTGGAGCTGGTCCCTGTGCCCTGAGCTTCCCCTCCATCAGCAAATGCCATCGGTCACCTCCCTTGCGTGCACTTCGCTCCACGTATCTGGGCTCGCAGTGCCTGTTTGCTCCCAGTGTGGTGATGCTCTGTGCGAGGTCACAGCCCTATGCGGGGCAGCAGGTGCCAGGATCTGTTGCTGCTGGTTGCATTTTGCAGACCAAGGAAAATCTGCAAATGAGTGGCTTTAGGGAATCTGAAGAGGGAAGATGCTGCAAATTTCACAGCGTGACTTTGCAGCATCCTTCCTCTTCAAATTCCCCAAGGCCACTCATTGAGAACATTATCTTTCATCCCCTCTGATCCTCCCAGGCCTCAGCTTTTGCCCAAAACTGGGCATACTGAGTCTCTGCAATGGCAGGGGGGTGTTGCTGGGGCTGGACTGGAAGAAAAAAAAGCTGCAGGTGCTGAGCATGATGATGCTCACCAGGTAATGGGGCTGTGAGGACTCCTGAGGCCCAGGCTGCTGCAAGGTAAGGGCTTTTCTCTTTTTTTTCCCCTCTCTGATCCTTGTTTTTGCTATGAATATCTCTAGCAAGGAGGAAGCACAGATCAAATCCTTGTTGATTTTGACAGAAAGTTCATCCAAATCAAGTAAGTGGTGGCAAATCTATGCCCTGAGAAAGTGAGACCCCCCTGGGAAAGCTGAGCATAGCCATTAAAATGTTCCACAAGGAAAGCCATCAATTTTCCTTGTGCAAGATTTTGCAAAATTCTGTGCCCTGACATAGCAACCATGAATTGTCAGTATCTAAAGGCATTGCTTTTCGGATCTGGAAGATTGTTGGCTCTTTTACTCCACTGACGTCATTTGGCTTGTTCTATCTTTGCTGATTAGTTATCTCTGGGTCTTTCCATCTTGGAGCTGCTTGGCTGCTGCTTTTTGGGACCGTGGTGGGGCTGAGCGTGCTGCCCTGTGCAGCGTCATGCCAGCCCTGCTCTTGGGCTTCTTGAAGAGGTCGGTGTGTTGGGTGGTGGGTTCCTGCTGGGAGCAATATTGCTTAGAGCAAAGGGGTGAACCCTGCATTGCTGGCCTGCGGCATGCCTGGGGACGAGTGGAGGAAAGGCTTCTGCGCGTTGGTGAGTCTGTCATCTGGGCATCCTTCGGATGTTCACGTGTCTCAGAGACAAGGGCTGGGAGCTACCCATTTGCAAAAACTGAAGTAGGGAGAGGTGATGTATCCTGATGGGGTGTGAGGAATCGGTGGCAGTGCTGGGTGCTGATCTGGCTGTGCGGTCTGGTGGCTTGGACAGGGAGAAGGCAACTCGGAGCAGACTACTGTGAAATGGCCATCTGCATGCGACAACACCTCTGGCTGATTCATCTCCCTCCCTTTGGTTGTTTTGGGAGATAGGTGTGGCTTGTAGTGAGGGACTTCAGAAAGCAGGATCTGCATCTCTTCCCTGCCCAGGGCTTTGTGCTGTCCCCTGTCCCAGGAGCAAGGGTGCTGAGCCCCATGCTCTCTGGCAGCTCCTCAGGGTCAGCTTGTGCTTGGGTGCACCGGCTGGGTGCTGGGTGGCTGGGAGCAGCCTGCTGCAGCCCCTGGGACCCAGCAAAACAAGCCTGGGACCTGATCTGCTGTCGCAGCAGAATGAGCCTGGCCATGCTGGTGTGACCCCAGCACGTGGGCGCACAGCACTGGAGCCCCGAGTGCTGCCTCCTGCCCCAAAAGGGCTATTGCCTGTGTCTGATTTAATTCTCATTCTTCTGGTTACAAAGCAACTACTAACTAAAAAATTGTCAAGCTGATAAATGTGCATGAGCTGGTTTTGCTCTATTTATGTGATAATTTAATTACCAAGTTGGTTTTTTTTTCCCCCTAAATAACCCTGTTTGCGGGAGATTCGGGGAGGGAGAAGGGCGATGCAGCAAAGGCTGGCTGGGTGTTTCTTGGGCTGGGAACGGTGTTGGGCTGGGCTGGGACCCTGTTCCAGGCTGTGGCACCTCCTGGGGACACAGTTGCCGTACGCGCTTGTCACAAACCTCATGGAAGGGTGCAGTATCTGTCCTAAACCTGAGGCCACTTGGGCACGGGACAGAGAGGAGTGCTCAACCCACCCTCCTGCCCCTTATATCTGGGGGGGAATAGTGTATTGGAGAGGGGCCCTGAGCTGGAGCAGTCGGATCTCCCTGAAACGCCAAGGGTTATCCAGTTTCTGTGCAGATTTGTCAACTGCTTCAAACAGGAAATTACTTTGTGTCTTGAAAAACTTCCAAGCACCTGTAACGCCGGGAAGCACTGGGGAGTTGGCGCCCGCGCTAGGCTGGGCTGGGGGAGCCGGGGCTGAGCCCGCCGGCAGGTCCCTCCCTGGCTGTGTGTGGGGGTCCCTCGGTGTGTGTAACGGGTCCCCACGCCTGCTTTTGGTGAGCACCACATCCACGCTCTGCGCTCCATGGTTTCTTTGTGAAAGTGCAGTTTGGGTAAAGGAATAAAGCACCCACCCCCTGTCCCAGCTCCACATGTCCCTGAGGATTCTCCTGACTTGCTGTAGGTCCTACCAAACCACGGAAGGGGCGAGCAAGGTGAAAGAAGACACATCAGCGGTGTCTCTGGTGGGCTGTGCTTGGCCGTGGGCATGGGGAAGGGGGTCCTGCCCTGCTCCCTGCCTCTGCAGCAAGTAACAGGGCTCCAGGCCCTCCAGAGTGAACCGAGGAGGGGGAGCGAGGCGCCCACTTTGGGAAAGCAGCAAACCAGCCCGTGGCCCATTAAAGGGCAATCTGGTTTTGCTGAGAGCTGTTGGCTGCCTCAGCCAGAGTGATGCATTGCTCCGGCTCAATAGGACCTTCCCCCCCACCCCCTCCCCCAACAGCTGTGCAATAGATCATGAACATATGCAAAAACATAAACTGCATCAAAGCCACTTGGCAGCTTAACTAACCAAATTCATAAATTAATTTCTATTCCTCTTGTAAGGGAGAAATCAGTCACTCCTCAAGACTCGTCGTCTCTACCGCTCATCTGGCCACATCCTTTCATAAATCTTCCCCGTAAGTCCGACCTGGTGATTGCTGGGTCAAGATGCAGCGCCACTGGGTGCCTGCGCTGGGCTCGGGGCAGCCCCGCAGCTGGTTTGCCCTGGGCTGGGGCAGGGCTGCTCCTCTCTGTGTCACCCGCATCCTGTGAGGCCCTAGCAGAGCTGGTGCTTGGCAGCTCGGCGCTGCTCTGTGCGTGCACCTGGGGGGGCTTTGGGGAGCACATGGTCCATGCTGGGAGCCGTCGGGGCGGTGCAGAGGTGTGATGGTGAACCATCTCCCTGCAAAACGTGGGCAAACAGCAAGTGCTGGGTTTCCAGAGCAGCGCAGGGGGTGGCTGGTGACGGCAGGGTGCTGGGGGCACATGGAAGGAGCGGGGGGGCCAGCACTGGGCTGGATGCACCCCTGTGTTGTGGTGCTTGTGGAACTGGGGGTGTCTGAGCCCAGGGGGCAGCTACAGCTGCTCCCCCCATGGCTTTCTGAGACCTGGGGCTTTGCAAAATGGTGCCCTGCACCCCCGGCAGGCACCGGTGCCTGGAGCCCAGGTTAGCTTTTCCAACCAGGCAGACAGAAGTCAGCTCTTCCCTGCTGTATCCTTTGCCCCGCTCCCCCCTCACAGAAGAAAATCACCACCTCTTCAGGCTGCCATGTCTTTATTTTGTTGGACTCGGAACTTGCTGAAATGTCTTTCGATGGATGAAGGAACGCAGAGTAGAAGAACAGAGCCTGGCAGGCTGCATGGTGAGTGGAAAATAGTTTTTTGGGACTTTCTGGAGTTTGAAGGCCTGATGATGGATGTGCATGCGAGGGATGGTAATGGCTTTGTAAGTATCAAAACACTGAGCAAAAGAATAACTCTGCTTAATAGACTGAGAAATGTATGTCGGACAGGATCCGCTCTGCTCCGACACGGGCAAGAGCAGTGGTGTTGAATGATGAAGTGCTGCGGGGCTCCGGAGCAGAGGCTTGTATTGGTTTAATGTATTGGAAAAAACAGTACTAGGTTTGAAAAAATATTAGATACTTGCTATGAAAGTGTTGGAAAGGCTACATCTTGCCTCAAAAATACGCCTTGAGGAGACCCGTCGTATTTGCAGTGACCTGGGGGCTTGCAGCACCCAAAGCTCTGTCGCTGCCTGTCCCTGTGCCTCCTGGCTCCCCTCTTGCTGCCTTCCTCCTCCTCGTCTTGTGTCCAGACCTACTGACAAAAGTGATGGGTTTATGTGGAAATTCTGTAGGAATAAATACTTGCCTGTCAGCAACGCTAGGTCAGAGCATGATTTCTCATGTGCCATTTGGAAATGACATTTCCAAACAAAATTACAATCTCCCATTGAGGAGTTTTTGTTGTTTTCACGTTGGAAAAGGGTTGAATTTGGGGGCTTTCTTGGTTGCCACACATATGGAAGATTTGTTCACCCCCCCAAGCTTAGAGTGAGGGATTTTGGTGTCCCGTTTCCAACCTGGCTAACACAGAAGCTGGGATGAGCTGGAAGATGTCTGTGTGATCTTCAGCTGGGTGGGGGATTCACCAACAGCAGGATGGTTTTTCCTGCTAGTGGGGCTTTTTTTCAGGTCACCTGAAATCTTGTGACCCACAACATCCAGTGCATGCAGCTACAAGTACCCACCATTGAGACGGTGGACAAAAAGGGGACATGGAGGCAGGTTGCAGGTTTCCAGCCCTTCCTATGTGATGTGGTGGCTTTGTCACTCGCTGCGTCCATCTTCCGCTGCAGCTTTTGGGTGGCTGCTAGCCCAGGCCTGTGTGTGTGAGCAGTGTCAAGGCAGTGCAGGGCCACACTGTTCTGGAGCCTGAATTTCCCCAGGGCTGTGGTGGCTCCTGAGAGAGGGAGCTGGTCCCCCCTCATCCTCGCAGCCTATAAATCTGTGCCTTGCCTTGCTCGGGTGATGCAGCTGATCTTCATGCAGGCACATCTGTGCAGAGATACTGTGTGAAAGCAGGGGCTGAGCACCCCCAGGGATGCTGTGCTCTCAGATGGGCCAGCCCTGGGAAATGGCTCAGGTTTTCCACAAAATCCAGCGCTGGGAGGATGAGCTGGGATGCTGCTGCAGCTGCCTCCAGCCGGAACAAGTCCTGGGGGCTGTTGGTGCCCCAGTGCTGAGCTGGGAGGGGCCTCAGGCGCTGTGAAGCAGTGGCACTGGGCGCTCATGGGGATGGGTGAAAGCCCAGTAAGCACAAGGCTGCATCGCAGCGACTGCGACAGCAAGCATGGAAAAGCAGCCAAGCCCTGCTGGGCTGCAGGGACATGTCCAGGGCAGGCTGGATGTTATCCCTCCCAAGACCTGATGGCTAAGGTGACCTGCAGCCTTGGGAGGACACTTCTGCCATCACCCGGCTCAGCTCACATCCAGGATGTAGCCACAGGGGCTAAACCCAGCATTTAAAGAACAAGCACAAGAAAGTTTCCTTTCCGAAATACTCTGTATATCCAGAGCTGCATTAAGGCACTAGCAAAGTATTTGACACTCTGTGTTGGTTGAGAGGCGGTGAGATAAATAAAACAACTTCCAAGAAGAAATTTTTTAAGCAAAACTTTTTTTTTTTTTTTAGTGTGTTGTCCACTTCAATTCCATGAGCTGCTGGGACAGGCTTTGAAGCAGTGCATGTTGTGGTGCCACAGCCTGGGTTGTTCTTTTTTTTTTTTTTTTTTTATCTGATTTCCCTCACCCATGGGCATTTCTGCTAGGTATTTTGAAGTGAAGCTGCTTTTTCTTTGATGGCAAGGACTGGATTTTTTCATGCTTGGGACACAAATCTCCCCCCAAATTCCTAGGAGCTGCTGCCTGCTCCTTCCTTGGCTCTACGTGTTTTTTTCCTGTTTAATATGACTTTTTACAAAAAAAAAAGAAAAAGGGGGGCAAAACAAAACATATCATTTCCTTGATTTAATGTGAGCCAATTATGGCTCACAGGCTGTTAACTTCATCACTGCTTCTTCCAAGAAAGACCTTGGTAAAATAAACCACCGCGCCAGCGGAGCGAAGCTGGCAGCCGTGCCGGGGCGCTGGGACCTGCCGTCGGGCTCCGCGTGCGACCGGCAAAGCTTCGGCTCAAGCCATGGCATTTTATCCCTCCCCTGGCTGGAAAAAAAGCTATCAGCTCTGTCACACACATGCCCGCTAAAATATCCAACCACTTGTTGTACATCTGCTGACGGATACCAACTGGAAAGGAGATTAGGGCTCAGACTCCCGTGCTGGGCTGTCTGCCCCTCCTAATGAGGAACAGATTGGAGCCCTCACTGGCGCTCGAGCGCGGCACGCTGCCTCCAGCACCTGGCAAATGGCAAAATCAGGAGGGCTGGGGCGCCCGGTGGGTGCCAGGGTGCGGGCCAGTGTTATTAAACTGCCCTGGCAGCCAGGCATAGCCTAGGCTGGGGCTTGGGTGGATGCTGTGTGGGGTGCTGAGCGGTCTGCAGCAGGGTGTTGGGGTCTGCGGTGAGCCAGTGGGACCCCAGGAGTTGGGGGGCACCTGGGTTGATGCATGTTTGCAGTAAGAGCTGGCATGGGGTGAGTTCTGAGGGATGCTATGCTTCCCCCCCACAAGGGGGTACTCGCCCCTGCGCTGTCCGGCCCATCACCCCCAAATCACAGTGACTCACATCTGGAGGCAGAATCTGACCCCTCCAACCTGGGCACGACTGGTTTGGGGATCTGGAGCTGCAGGGTGTCCAGCTACAGTGAAATCCCACGTAGAACGGGTCACCTTTTGCATGGCATTTCCAGCCGCTTTGCCTTGGGAGGAAAGCCTCTCGTGGCATTTAAAAGCACCTCGAGTCCATCCCTGGGAGCAGGGTGAGGGTCTGCACTCTTCCCACCCTATCTCAGCTCTTTCCCTGGGGTTTTGCACGCTGGCTGTGGCATGGGGACCCGCAGACTGTGTGCATGTTTGCCAGTGACTGCATCACTGTCTCCTGAATTGCTCCGTCCTCTGGCCAAGGGCCAGCGCAGGAATGTTAACGTTTCTCTGCGGCTAATTTGGGGCCATGGGCAGACCCAGTGCTGCCTTCTTCCTCCCTCCTTCCCCGCTGCTCGTGCTTGTTTTATGTTTCTTTTTCAACAGTGGTGGAATTGAAAATGAAGATGTGCTGGGACTTAATTCCAAATAAAAATGCCTGTGCGTTCCCTGCAGGGCCCTTGGTTTAACCCCCAAGGCGGGCAGTACTGCACCAGTCATGCAGCTCCTTACGTGCGGCTCGGCCGTGGGGACACATCCCCGTCCCCATCCCAGGGCTGGGAGCGAGGGCAGAGGGAAACTTGGCTCCTTCCCTTCAGCAAAGCGTTTTCCACTGGTGGTGGGGTGGAGATTGCTCATAACTGATTTGCCACGCTGGGAGTTTGGGGATTGCAGTCGGTGGGGTGCCCTCGCCGAGGAGGAGGATGCGCTCTTGGGTCTCATGGGACTTTCATGCTGCTTGCCATCTCCCCGTGGGTTAAAGGATGGGGACAAGGCTGTGCCCTGGCTGGGGCAGTGACACGGCAGCAGGCAGCCATCGGTCCTGGCTGCTGGCAGAGAAGAGCAGGAGAGGAGCCCAAGTGCTGCAGTGGCCTATAAAAAGGCAAAGATGAGCTGGGATTCCCATACGAGGGGGAACGGGAGGCAGCTGCGTCTTTGAAGCAGGAGAATAAGGAGCTTTTTATAAGCCTATTTTTGCAGGCACCTTTTAACCTATTTATCCTGCTGACAGAAAATCTCGTGGATGAAATTTGGAGTGAAAGCAGAGACCTGAAAACACATTTCTGCTCCACTGGCAATCTGTTAATGGGATAATCTTGTTACAGCCACCTGTTAGTCCTGGAGTGAATCTTGAGTATTCCTGGGCAGTTATTAATTTATTTTATTGGCAGAACAGCACTCTGCCCTGTGATCCTGGGGTGTCCCCCAACACTTCGGCTCTCCACTGCTTTCCTATTCAAGGTCATTGAAAGTGGCACTAAACACTTGCAATTGCAAAAGGAGCTTTGAGGTTTCTGAAGCTCCAGATGCACCAGATGGGCCAGGATTTTATTCAGGGGCCTTTGGGCCAAGCCCTACATTCATTAAAAATAACCTTTAAGCATCCCCACGCGTAAACTTGAGTTTCTGTGAGTTTTGTGAAACTCAAGGGGAGACAGTGGCTGGATAGAGGAGAAAAACCCCAGCTATGTGTCCCTGACATGGGGAGGTTGTTCTAGCCAGCCTGTGCCCACGCTGGGAACCATCCGGCTGCTGCCTCAGCTCCTTTCCCTTCCCACCAGCTTTGCTGCAGCTCTTCTGCGTTTTTTCATTGCACTTTTAAACCCCACAAGGCGTGTGTCCTCTCCAGCCCCTGAACTCTCCCTCACCCTCCTCCAGCCACAGCAGCAGGTAGGGGCGGCCCCGACCCCTCGCTCCCAAAATTCATTTCCCCTGGGAAAGCCTCCTAAGCCAGTTATACATCCCGCTGCCCACCCCACCCCCCTGAGTACCGAACGGGTGAGCCAGACCTTGCAGGAGGATGAGACGGGAAAATTTGGGAGCAAGAAGGAGCAGGGTTTACATGGCAGAGGGATGGAAGGTGCTGCCCCTGCTCGGTCCCCATCGCCTCCCGGGGGCTCCCTGGCTTTTGGGGAGCCCTTGCCCGGGTGTCCCGAGCCCCTAGGGCTCTGCCCGTGTCTGGAGGAGCTCATGTGAAACCCATTAAAAGCGTAAGGAAAGGGAGCACGACGGTTGGGAATCATTTTGTTTGGGTTTCTAAAACGTGCGCATGAAAACACTGTGTGGTTTTCTGACAAATTTGAAACAGCGCTGCTCAATTCGCTCCAGCGCTGCTACTGTTGATCTAGCAGACTGTAAAGCATTTATTGGAGTTGCTTGAGGCAAACTTAAGCATCTGTGGAATAACAAGTCCAGGAAGTAATTGCATCCACAAGGAAAATATTTTTATGTATAATTCAGTGACCCATTTTATAAACATTGTGGTTCCACCTTGGACTTTTTTTTTCTCCCCCTTTTTCTTCCTTTATATTTTTTTTTCATCCGCAGCCTTCTCTATCTAAGCGTCTGAGGTTAGCAACATATGCGGGTGTGTGTTTGGTGGCTCTGTGTTTCATAAGGCACGGTGCTGGGCAGGAGGTGGGGAGGAAAGCCCTGGTGCTGGGGGGAGGGTGGGGGTCTGGCTCCGGAGCTGGCACCACGGTGGGGGGATGCCGGTGCTGGGCGCTCCAGAGAAGCAGAGAGACAGCATGGATTGCTCCTGCTGAGCTTGGCAAGCGCAGAGGAATTGTTTCAGGGCAAAGGCTTTTCTTTCTTCCTTAGCAAACCAGCTTTATGAGAAGATGAGTCATTTACAGCCTGGGTGGCATCGTGCTCGGCACAGGGCTGTGGAGCTGGGGGGGTCTGTGTCCAGATTTTTGGGGGTTCATTTTCAGGCAGGATAAATGCAACGCTCCATCCCACCTTTCTAGACCCAGGAGCTGCATTTGCTCTCAGGCACAGCACAGGTGGGACCTCACAGGTGGGAGCTGGAAGGAGCTGTGACGTTTTGGAGGGAACTGACCTGTCCTGCGCGCGGCAGCCTGGGCATGGCTGGTTTGGGGACTGACATTAGATACAGGTGTTTGAATGGCTGATAGCTTGAAAACCACAGATAGGCTCTAACAGGACAAAGTTATGAAAAGACAAAGCTGCAAAACACCATATTAAAATTGCACTTTGTTTTTGTGGGGTTAATATTGCAGGGGTTTTGTAGGTGCGCTGGCACCTTCGCCGGGGTACAGCTGCACCTCCTGGGGCAGGGGGTGGGATGGATGGCATGGGAGCTCACTCCCCCTTCTCCCCCTTCGCCTGCAACGGGTTTGTTGGCATCTTTATCCCTTGGGAGGAATAAAAGCCTGACCCGGTCTGACTGGTGAAATAGTGGGTGCTGTGCCATGAGACCAGCAGGCATCGCATGGGTCCCCATCCTCCCTACGGCACCCTGGGGAAACGACTGACCCCCCCGGTGCCTGTGCTGCTGGGATGGACCCACCACCTCCCACCAGGCAGCACCCCCTGGCTCCTGCCCCGCGGTCCCTCCCTCAGCACGAGGCATGGCTCAGAGCCAGGCAGAGCTGAAAATCGGAGGGCACACCTCTAGCTGGAGGTGCCAGGCAGAGCCTCCCCTGCTTCTCCGGTTGCTTCCATCGCCCCCAAAGTGTTGTGCCCTGCCCGCAGCCCCCCCACCCATGCAGCAGTGATGCCAAGGGCAGCCACAGCCCCAGGGCCAGGCCCCCCTCCAGGAGCGAGAAGAAAACAAAACAAAACAGGCCCGGGAGTAAATATTATCTGGATACAAAAGAACGCGATGTTTCTTCGTATGGGTCTAGAATTTCTGCCTTTTAACAGCTAACCTTGACTCAGCCAATATCCACAACATGCAACCCTGGCCAAAATATGCTGGGCCTTAAAGTACCACAACAGCTGTTTTTCTTGCTAAAATATGACATTAAATTTTTTGGACGGCTGGATGCTTCCTTGATGAAAGTGGAATAAGGGGCTATTTTTCCTCTCTCCTTTTCTCTCCCCTCCCGCCCCCCCTCCCCTCCACTTCTGTCTTTCTTCCTCCTCCCGCGCAAGGCGATAAAGCCCGAGCCTTTGCAGACATCCCATGCGGGCAGCCGGCCGATGCGCCCGCGGGGCTGGAGCCCAGGCTGCAACCCAAGCGAGGGGGCTGCTGCTTGCTGAGCCCCCCCTTGTTATTGCTGGATCCCTCCCACGCCCCGGCAGAATTGACGCCAGCAGCAGTTACAGCCCTGACATCTTGTTTTGCTGATGGTTTGTAGTATGTCAGAAATGTTCTGCCCTGAAAATGAGGGCACAGGCAGGGGGGCTGGGGGTGGTGGGTTGGCGGGTTCCCCAGTGGGTTTTGCACTTCAGACCCCCTGTCCTTGCAGGAGAAGCAGTTTGGGGCTTTTCAAGAGCTCCAGCTGCAGCCAGTGGTGAGGGGCAGGAGCCCGGTGGCCACACCTGGCCCAGTGAGCTGGTGCTGGTCCCTGTCCCTGAACCGACCCATATTTGCAGAAATCACCAGTGGCGTGAGCCAGTGCTGGTGAGGATTCACCCCTCTTCACCCCACAACGGCAGTGAGGTCTTGCGCAGGGTTTGCAGCCAGCCACATGCCGGGGTGATGCAACTGATGCTGCGGTTGCTTTTGCTTTGGTGGTGCCAGCTGGGTGTCACCTGGCATGACGGGTGCCTTTCCGCACAGCGTGTTTGTCCAGGGGTGCTTTTGCTGGATGAGCCACATTTCCCAGGCTGCAGTGGGCACTGGGATGGGGATTTGCTGCCAAGTCACTGCCCTGGGTCTTAAAACATGGGAATGGCCGTGGTGGGAGCAGGAATGCGCGGTGGGATGTGCCCTGGCTGGTGCTGGCAAGGTGGCTCTGCTCATCAGCACTGCGGCCACCCACAGCCAGCATCGCCCAGTGGCACCTGGCTGTGGGTCTGGGGCAGCTCATGCCTGATGGGTGACGTGGGCAGCATCGGGGTGGGGTGTGCTCTCCCCTCATCCCTATCCCATCCTTACCCCTGGAAGCACTGTAGTTCCTTGCCTGGCTCTTCATGCACTGCCACGGACCCACTCTCTGCCCTCCACACCTCATCCTCCCCTTCTTTTTCCTTTTTTCAAAGATCAGCTTGATTTTTAATGGGAGACAGAAGAGTTTTGAAAAGAAGGGAGGTGGGTACCAAACCAGGAGGAGGGTCTCATTGCCCAGAGCCTCCCAGGCTCGTTGATTTTGACAGGGGCCTGACACCTCACAGGCTGATAACCCAGTGAGCTGTGGCGTGGGTGGCATCACCATCACAGGCGCAGGGGCTCCAGCCCCAGCTCAAGTTTGCTAGAGCATGACATTAGACATCGCTCCTCTTATTGCCCTAACGATTTTGCTGCTGTATCTTATTTATACCTTTACCTGCTACACTGTCACGTTGCTGTGCATGTATTTATTTGCAGAGACCCACGAGTACTTGTGCTGATGGGGGTGGGGATGGGGGAAGCGTGGGGTGCCAGGCTGGGTCCCTGGTGGTACCCACGTGTGTGTGTGTGTGTAAGGTACGTGTTCCCTTTCCCCGGCCGGCGAGCATGTGGTTGGAATTAGCGGCGCGGCTGCAGGGGGAGCGGGCAGCTGGGTTTCTCCGGAGCGTTTCAGTGCTTAATCTCTGAAGAATGCAGAATGTCTGTCTGGACGCCCCGGCCAAGATCAACTCCGCGGCACGGGGAGGCCAATATAAACGTTCATGTTTTGTGTCACCGAGATTTCATTAGATGTTTTTTATGTAATTGCATAAGTCGAACTACCGTGATGAAAATGCCACAGCGAACAAATGAGATGAATTGTGAAACCTCTCCTTCGAGGAGACCCTGGCCTCTTCTGGACCGCAGGGATCCAGCTCCAGCCTCTTCCAAGGCGCTTGTGACCTTTTGGGATAAATAAGAGGCTGTTTGCCTGTGCTCCCCCCGCCTCCACCCCTCACCCTGACGTCAGGGCGAGCTCAGACCTCAGCCGGGCAGCAGGTCTCCCTGTGGCCATGCTGGGAGGCAGAGGGGCTGGCTGGCCCTGGGCTCTGATGGGCTCCATCCCTCTGCTGAAACCTGGGGGCAGGCAGCGGGGCGGGGGGAGAGGAAGAAAAATCTCTCCCCTTTTTTGGCCACCTGACATCCAAGTGCTCTGCAACATCTGAATGATATCACTGCCCTGACGGTTTCTTGCTTTAAACCCCTGATAGAGGCAGGGAGGGCAAGCTGCAGGGGTCAGCTAGCATTTGCAGTGGTGCTGTGCCTCATCCTTATCCTCTGACCCTCTCCACTAATGATAACAACTTTGTTAATCTGTCCCTTACAGACCTGGCGTCTTTCCCTGGTGATACAGACTAACACCAGTTTAATTAGGCCTTAGTAAGTGCCGCCTTGGTTCAAGCCCAGACACGCTCCCTGATGCCAGGCAGCTCCACAGGCTGCTGAGCACCGGGACAGGGCGGTGCTGCTCCTCCCTGGGATGCGAGGGCTCAGTGGGGCAGCATCCTGGCACCCACCACATTCCCTGGCTGCTCACCCATCCTGGTGGCTAGCAGCACAGACACCTATGGAGGGTGAGAGGCTGGACCCACGGGATGGCAGCCTGGTGCAAAGCCCCAGGGTTTTGCTCCCGTGGAGGTTTTCCTGTGGATGCGTGGTGGGGATCGGGAGGCAGCTGGCAGTGCAGGAGTCCCGGGTGCTGCATCCCTGAGGCAGCTTCTGCGAGACAGGCTGGAACGGTCGCCCTCGCCGCAGACACATCTGCTGGGCGGGAGGGCCTGGAATTTGGGATATTGTTTTTCTGGCGGAGAGTGGTGGGTGCCAAAAGCCTGATAAATTAATCACCTCTGACATGGGTCAGTCCAGCTTCTGGCGTGCGCAGGCTGGGCCCCCCGAGCCGCTGAGCAGAGACGGTGCTGCTGCAACATGAACGTTCGTTATGCAGCAAGGCTGCCTAGGAGGGGAGCGAGTTTGGGCTGGGAGGGGTGGTCCACCACCGTGCTCTCCCAGGACGGCCGGCTGCAGGAGATGCAGCAGCACAACTCTTGCCAGCTGCCTGTGCCTGTGATGCTGTGACCTGACAGTGCTCATTGCCTGCTTCGCAGCAGGGCCTGGCTGGGCTGCTGCATGCTGCTGGCCCCTGGGAGAAGGGAAGTTATTTAGGATTTGAGCAGCTCCTGGCACAGCGAGGTCCTTGGTCAGGGGCTGCTGGAGTGCTAGTGGGCACACCGAGCCCAGGGGAGGCTGCGTGGGATGGGGATGTGCAGTGTGCAGGGGATGTGCAGGGTTTAGCAGGGGTGCAGCTGCTGAAGGTCATGGGCAGCTTATTGTAGTCACTCACCCCAGTCCCTGCAGGTAGGTGTTTGCTCCTGGGGCTCAGGGCTGGATATCCCACCCTCTGCACACTGGTGAGCCTGGTGCTGGGCCAAGGGGGTGATGCTGGTGCATCCCAGTGCATGTTTAGAGGTGGAAACCAGGCTTCCCCCTCCTGTGATGAGTGGCATCATGGACACACTGCAATGGGGCTTTGCTCCGTGGAGATCCGATTGATCCAGCCACTTTGCTGGCTGCTCAAGCCCAAGGCAAGGCAGGCTGAGCCTGCGCCTCGCCAGGTTCCGCTTGCCCTTGGGTGGCCCACAGGTCGGTGCTGGTGTAGGCTGTGCATCCCTGGGGGATGGCAGTCCCTGACCCTGGAAGGGTCCCTGCTGCTCAGTGCTTGCTGGAGAGGAGATGGTAAGGGGCTTCACTCACCCTCTGATGGGGTTTCTGCATTGCTGGGAAACTAAGGGGATTTTTCTAATGACTCTGCTCACTGTCTGCCTTCTCCCCATTTTCTTTACTCTCCCCTCTGGTCCGCTGCTTCCCTTCCTGGTAGCTGCCGGCATCTCTGCCCCAGCCAGCAGCAGCATTTGCTTTACCTTCCCCAGTCTTTCTTGGGACTATTTCTGCTCAGATAAGGAAAAATAGGGAAGTGGAGTGGGGAGCAAAGCTTGGAGGAATGGATTCCGCCGGGTTCTTTGAGAGCATTACAGGCTGCGTTTGCGCTTCTCATTCACCGAGGTGTTTGCAAGTGCTGCGCAGAGCAGGACTGTGCTGCTCTGGGTGACAGAAGCTGTTCAGGACAGGAGGTGTTAAGACACATGGCATGTGCCGCAATCTGCATTTGGGATCTGAGCAGATCTTATCAGGATGATGCAGAAGGCTCCCTCCATCCCTCCTGTCTTCTCAGCTTGCTTGCTCTCCTTCTCCCACCAGCCCCCCTCATTTTTTTTATTTTTTTTTTTTGTCCAGACGTAATTAATGTAAACCAAATGCTTTGTGCACAGCTGCTGGCATCCTGAAACAGTTTTGTGTGTGGTCTTTCCTTTAGCCCGGACAGAGATGGAGCAAAACTCTGAGCAGTATCCCAGACCTGCTTGGGTAGAGAGCAGCATCTATTGCACAAGAGGCACCTTGAGTTTCTGTGTTCCCCTCGTGGGATGGGGTTATGCCATGGCTGGTCGAACTGGTTTAAATAAAACTATGGAGCTGCCCAAAAACTTCATCTCCCAAATCCAGCCAAACCCAAGCTCAACTTTTCTTGCTGGTTGCAGGAAATTTGCTTAACTGAAACCCCAAATGTCTGTCTCGTTTTTGTGGCTGCCTCTGTGTGTCTTGGTTCCCCCGGGGCTGGATGCTAACGCACCAAAGCTGCTGCGGGAAGGATGTCCTCATGCTGCGTCTGGCACCTTTGGACCTGGGGAGCAGCAAGATCTTGTGATTTATTTTTGCCAGCCAAAGGGACAGTTTCTGATCACTGTTATCACTTGGTATTGCCACTGGATCTTTAGGGCAGGAGGTGTGAGGGAAAGAAAGTATCCAGACCAACTTGTTATGCTCCCAAAAACCCAAGCAGCAGCAGAGCTCCTTGCATCCCGAGTGGTTCCAGACTGCCTGCAACCACCGGGCTCCCCATAGTGCCAGTGCCAGGGCTGAGGGTCTCCATACCTTCTGGACCTCTCAGATGGTGCTTTTTGCCTCCTTTGCTCTGATCACTCCCATAAAACCCCAGCATGGCCTCTGGGATCATCAGCAAAAAATAGCGACTTCCATGTCCCATGCCCTGCTGGCTCACTGGTAGCCATGGGTGTGCTGTGAGAGCTGCAAAGCACCAAGGGATGCTTGGCTTCCAAAAATCCCTTGTTTTTGCATGTGCTGGGGCACATGGGTGGGATCCTGCCATGGGGTGGTGAGGGCAGCTGAGCACTGCCAGCCTGCCGGCTCACCCCAGGTCTTTCGGTGAGTCAGTGGCTGAGCATTTTGCAAACGTTTAAGCTAAATGGGAAGCATCTGACGGCCCTGCCATGGACATGCTTTGGATTCCAGGGCGATTAGGATGCTGCAGATGCCTGGGTGAGAAGGTGGGCTGGGTGGTGTTTTTAGGAGTGACCACTTTCACGTTTCTGCTCAAAAACTCCCTCTGTTGGGGCTGGGGGTGACAACTTTTGAATTCATCCTCCCCATGGAGACTAAACAACTGGGGCATGTCTTGAGGTGGCTCCTTCTGGAGCAGCTCTGAGCAAAGAGCTGAGCAGAAAACCCATGTGCAATGGAACAGTCACAGTGTGAGGCAATATTTTCAATTTACTTTTCCCTTCCTTGAACAAAGGCACTGGTCTGGAGAGCACATGCATGCACCCACACAATATTTGAATTAAAAAAATTATGTTCTGTGGAAGACTAGTTTCCATGGAAGACTTTCAGCCAGCCCGTGGTAGGGTGCTGGGAGAGGCTCAGGTATCCAGGAGGGGCGATTTCTGCTCTCAGCACTTGGTCGAGTGATGCCTACAGGAGAGGGGAAGGTTCTGACTTGCAGAGAAATTCCTCTCCCCTGGCCCCTCATCCTCACACCCACCCCCAGCCCCCCTCCGGGATGCTCCAGGGCCATGGGGCTGGTGAGCACCAGAAAAGGAATTGTCTGCACTGCGTGCCCCACAGCTCCCGAGCGATGACAATTTTAAATGAGTGAGATGTTGAAAAATAGTGAGTGAGATTTTTTTAAAAGGTCACCTTGGCCAGGGAGGCAAAAATTCTTCCTTGTGCGAGTGAGATGCTTTAGGAACTGCCTTAAAATTAATCCAAAACACGAGCCCAGCTCCAAATGAGTGGGACTTGGCAAGACGGCTGGACACATTATCTTTAAATATAGGCAGGCATCCCGGAGGGTTTCTGGTGGTTTTCCTGGTCACTTCTTATTCCTCCGTCTCCCACTCTGCTCCCCCCTCTTTGCATAATTCTCTCTATTTTAATGCCTCTTACCACATTTTGGGTAGTCGTTTGTTTATTGGTATGAAGTCTCCCCAAACCAGGCAGGGTTGCAACACTGCAAGAGCTTTTGTGTCGGGATGTTTTGCTTGCCACGGCACTTTTCCTTGGCAGAGCATTGCCCACACAGCCAGGGGCTCTGCCCCGAGGTGGCTGCGTCTCTTAAGGGATGGCAAAGGATTTTCAAAGGTCCAAACGCCTCTGGCTTGTGGGTTGAGGCTCTTAAGGACCCCAATCTGTGCAAAATTAGGGTGAGACCTTGTGTGCTTCTGACCTCCCATGCAGTGACCTGAGCGGGTCCTCACTGGCCAGTGCAGCCCCCAAACCCCCTGTGCCAGGGGTGGCTGTGCCCAGTGTGCAGGCAGGCTTGCAGGGATGGCCTCTGGGATGCTTTCCTGAGCTATTTAGCAGCCTTTACCCTTTTCCTACTTTAAATGCGAGGCTAGGGGCATACAGAAAACAAAGGGGATCTGGTTTAGATTGGGAAGGCGAAGCAAGCCCCTTACCACCAAAGCAGGGAGGCTCAGGACCTTCTCAGGCTTTGAAGAGGCTGTTGGACATGTCTGGACATACAAGGACACATCTGTCTTTAATCCTTCCCTCTGTAACTGAGAGCAGGACCAGGCAGAGCCATGGCAAACCCTCTCCGCATGCTGCAGGTATGTGTGCGTATGCATTTGAAGGGCCTTGGCAATGCGGCAGTGCTAGACCGGTTAGAGCCACATGTTCTTGCAAATGCAGCTTCCTATTGACTTGTTAAACATTTGCTATTTATCAGATTTTGCTTTTAAACTGTCTGTAACAGTCTGGGAGAACTTGTGTCAAAATCCCTTCCAGATGTGAAGGTGCTACCCGATACTTTGGTTATAACCTGGACCCTCACTCCTGCTCCGTTCAGATTAGCTCAACTACTGTGAAAACGAAAATGCGAATAAAGACATAAAGAGAGGAGAGACGCATGTAAAACTTCCCCCAAACCTTCCCTTTTACAGGCAAAACAGATTCTGCCTTTATAAGGAGATTGTGAGTTTTATCAGTGAACATTTTCTTTGCTGCAAAGCCACAGGTAAGCAGGGGAGAGCAACCACCGTCCCTGCTGTCCACGTGGGTGTTTTTTAAAGCATTATTGACTTTTCCCCCCACTGAAATAATGTTTCTTCGGGTCTGGGGCTTCCCAGACACATCAGCTCGTTTTATGAGCATCAGATGATGTGTGCAGTTGGAAACCCGAGCGGTTGCCTTGCATTCGGAGCACATGGATCAGATAACGACGGTTCGTTAAATGCTCATTGAAAGGCTGTTGCAAGGTTGGGAGCTTTTCTTAGCAGCACCCGCTCTGCAGACACCCTGCCCTGTCCGTCTCCAGAAGAAGCTCTGGGGCCACAAGATATTCCCAGATTAAAACAACTTCTCTCACTCCATGGTATCTGTCAGATCGTATATGGCCCGAGCCAGCTCCCATCGTAGTGAGGGAGGGTTTTTCCACTGACTTTAAGAGGCGTTGGACCGGGGCCATCCTCTGTGTAATGCGGATCCGGGAGTGTGCGTGATGCACTGCATGATGACAGAATTTCTGGGAGATTGGCCTAAACCAAAAACCTTGGACCGCTGCTCCCTGGGACCGCTCCGCTGGAGGAGTGGGGAGGCTGGAGACGCCGAACCTGGACCTGGAGCGGGTTTTTGCAGCTGTGAAAGCATCCCCGCAAGAGCCGAGAGAGTCCGGCTGCTCTACATCTGCCCTTCCCCAGGTCACGGATGTGGCGTCGGGGTTTGGTCCCTTGGGTTGAGTCCACCATCCGTGTCCGGCTCCGGTGCTGCTGGGGGAGCGGACACCTGCGAGGGTGTGAGGGGCTCCCTGCCTGCCCCCCCCCGGGAGCCAAGCAAGCGGCTCAGCCTGTCTGCAGCACTGCAGCCGAGCTCATCCGTGCCCTGAAAACACCCCATTGCTGCTGAGTGGTGCTGGGACAGGGCTGTCCTCCCCACGCCAACTGGACTGGAAAGTTTGGTTGAAAATCTTGCTGAAAGGCTGAGGAGAAAGATCAGGAGAAGAGAAACCTGCTGGGATGCGGCACGGCATTGTTTTAAGCAAACCCCTGGTGCATCAGTGTTGTTTTCTCTTGCTGGTGCTGGGTCAGGCTGCTTTGCGCCCACGCAGGAGGTACCACTTTCCTGACCTGCTGTTGCATCTGCTCTAACTCCATCCTGTGCTGCTGCAGAAAGGTGGTTGGTGTGTCTGCAGAGCAG
Source organism: Falco peregrinus (assembly GCF_023634155.1). Taxonomy (NCBI): domain Eukaryota; kingdom Metazoa; phylum Chordata; class Aves; order Falconiformes; family Falconidae; genus Falco; species Falco peregrinus. Next base: position 49,139,671 of record NC_073721.1, on the reverse strand, counting down.
CACCAGACAGAAAATCTCCCTCTGCTCTTTCTGGGTGCCCTCTGACTCCTCTGAAGCACAGGAGACCACCTTTGCACACCAGAAAATTATATGCATCGGGGCTGGCATAGCTGGAGCGAAGTGGAGAGGTACCAAGTGGTCCCAGATAGGTGCTTCAGTTGCTCCATCTCCCCTTTTCTCCAGGCGGATGGATGGGGCTGGTTTCTCATAGTGCATCTGTACCCTGTCCTAGGGCTGTGGAACCCTGGGTCTGTGTAGGACATCGGTGATGACACCACTTGTCTCCTGCAAAGCTGTTTTTTCCCTTTTACAGAGCACAGATACATCTTGCACATCAGAGCTGGAGGGCGATGGAGGACCCCAGGGCAAGACCTCTCCCTGGGGCTCTTCACAGAGCTCCAGCCCCTATCCACTCTAGAAATCACCACTCTTGAATTTCCAGGGAAGTGAGGTTTCTTTGGCCCTCCCAGAGAGCAGGCAGGACTTTTCTGGTAGTTCTGGTGGATGCATATCCTTGGGTCATCCATCACCACTCCCAATGAGCTGCATGTGCCTCAGGATGGAGCAGGAGCACTTTCCGAAGTGGAAAAGCATCACCATGGCCTAAAGGGCATAAAAATGGTTAGAAGGAAACCTTTGGCCCCACCAGCCGTGAGTTAACCTGGCCGGGCTGGCTCACAGCTGGAACGTGCATGGAGGGACAGCAGTTTGAGGGTGAGGAGGGAAGAGCAACGTGTGGAAAAAAAACCCGAAGCGGTCTTTCAAAATCACATGGTGATAAGGTGTTTTCTGGAGTGCCCCATACAGCTGGCAGCAGAAACCAGGTTTTTATGTTTTGGTCTGGCTAGTTTTTCACTTTCTGCAGCCAAAGGGATCTGGATAAAGTTTGCCTGGAAGATTAGCTGGCACCAAGCCCGACTCGACATCTCTGGAAGCCTCCCCTTGAGCAGGAGTAGGTCCTAAATCCCCTCTTGTCCTGGCCCTGCCGTAGGTGAGCGTGGGGGAATGTGTGTCCCATGGAGGGGACAGTTCCATCGAGCCACCGGCTGGCCACCAGCACCTGCGCCTGCTGCCAGATCCCGCGTGGGGCTGCAGCCCTCTCCCCTCCAGCATGCTGGGCCCCCGCTCCTCCCATGGTGGGGATGCTGGGGAGCATGGAGGGATGAGCGAGGTCCTGGCAGATCCCTGCTGCCGTGATCTCTGCTTGCAGTGGAGGTGATGCCCTGCAGCCGGAGGGGTGGGATGGGAGCACGAAGCCTTGGCACCGGTGCCTGGCTGTTGTGGCTTTGCATCGACCCTTGCCTGGGGATGCACGTCCTTCGTGTGGTCTGTTCCGACGCTGAAACTGAGCGGGGAAATGGGGTGCGTGGGAGCCCCGCGAGCAGGGCTGGCCTCCCCCAGTGCCAGCTCCGGGGCAGATGTGCCCCAGCCATTGCACATCAGCTTCGGCACCAACTGCGGTGTCCGGCCACATCTGAGCTGCCGGCTCCAGGGCAGAGCTGGCAAGGGATGGAGTCATGGGAAGAGGCCATGCAATGCCGTCCCCACGGGGCCAGTGGGCACCCCATGCTGGCCCAGACACAAAGCAAAGGGGATTTCGTGCCTGGGGAGGCATCGCAGAGCAGGAGGGAGCTGGCAGGCGCCTGCCCGCCCCTGTCGCTGCTCTGCTGCTGTGCTGGTAGCAGATGCCGATGCCTCCGGAGCAGAAAGCCCGGTCCCTCCCCTCTCATTCCTTTTTTCCTTTTTTCATTCTTTTTTTCTTCCCCCTCCATGGCTGATCTTAAAAAAGCCCAGGCGGTTTGGGCTTCGTGAAACCCAAATGCCTTTTGCAGCATCAAGCCCGGATCCCATAAGTAATATCCCAGCATTTGAGAATAAGACAGTATATGAAGTAGACGGGGAGCTATAAAGACGCTTTAAAAGGGGCAATAAAAGTTTTGGGTTTCATATCGTCTTACCAAAGAAGAGAATAACAGAGAAGCAGGAAATTTCAGTAGCAGACATGACAAAGGTCACAGCACTCAGACTGCACCTTAGACAAAAACACCTACTCTTATGAAAACAGCAAGAATTTTTGGCAGGGGCTCAAGAGCTCTTACAGGCAAAGCTCTCGGCAGCGCTAAAAGGTTACAAGAGACTGTTTTGTCTACGTTGCTGTAAATGTTTATAATATTTCCCTGCATTTGTATTGCAGGGGATATCCTGCAGGGGTGATCGCGAATTCAGCCCGTGCCCCTTCCTGCAGGGTGTCGGGGTGCCACCGGTGCGGGGCTGATGCCGCGGGGGGCACCCTGCAGACACACCTGGCTGCGTTTGGGCCCCGAGTGTGGGTGCTGGTCCTGCACAGGGGTGCAAAGGGATGGAGCTTTGCACAGCAGCCTGGGGCATCAGCAGAGAGAGGAGAAAAAGGAAACCTTGCCTGGGATTTTATGGTGTGCAATACACTTTTGGGTTGGTTTTTTTTTTGGTGTAACACCTGAATACATGGCAGGTGGGAGCAGGAGCTTTCATTTACTCAGCTGGCCCTTAGCTAATGTGCCCTGCGTGTTTGCAAGAGGTTTGCCAAACTTTTCTCCCTCTTGCTCAGCCACAGTAAGGCACTGCAGTTACCCAGTGCCTCTTCTCCCACTGCCTCTTCTCCCAGTGCTTTAACTGCACAAGGCTCTCCCCGTGGCTGCGCTGCCCAGGGTTTTCTGCAGGGCTGCGCGCATCACCGCAGTCCAGGAGGGGTCAAACAGTCACCAAATGAGCCAGGGAGGTCAGGGTGCCTCTGATCAGGGGCTGCAAGCAGCAACAAAGGGTGTGTGGAGGGATGGAGGCTGCTGGCACTGCTACTCGGGCTGCTGGGGTCAGCGCTGCGTATTTGCACATGGGGTAAAGCACACCCAGAGATGCGCTCTGGGTGGCTCAGTGAGAGCCAGGGTGGCCCTGGCTGTGGGACACCCATGTGGGTGACCCCTCAGGAAGCAGCTGCACACCTTCAGAGCTGGCTCTTGTGTGCGGTGCCAAGTTGCTCCTTGCTCTCAGCTCCGAGTTAGAAGCTGGAGCACTTGGGACTGTTTTTTGGGGATGCTCTGAGAGTCCTCACATGGCAAAGTACTCCAGTAGCGTGCAAACAATGGGGAAAGTGTTGCACGCAAACCCTCAGAGCATCTTGCAAAACACCCTGGGGGGCTGGATGCTGAAGAAGACCTGGTGTGCTGTGTTGGTTTAGGTGCTGGTGGACCCTTTGAAAACTCTTTGCTAGCACTGCCTCTGCATGCAGCTGCATCGGCTGTGCCACCGCTTGCCAGTGACTCTTGGATGCTCGAGGGTTCATAATTCATTTGTGTTTTTGTTGGAAGCTCATTCAGATTTGGTTGTTGCCCTGTTGCAGGAAGTTGCTCTGATGAATGACTGGGGTGGATTTCTCTTCCAGAGGAACCCAGGCTTAATGTGGGCTTTCTGTGGACATCACTGTATATCAATACTGCTCTAATTGTCCATGACATATAGTCTTGGCATTTTTCCCAGACAGTCTAAATAAATCATACACTTCTGCTATAGTAAATAGTCTGTTAGAGGAGATGTTATAGGCTTACAGCCCTTCCCCTCCCTCCAGGAGCTTCTTTTCCCTGCCTCTAATTTTCCATGTACTTTCCATACTAATGAGGCTCTCTGCAAGCGCACCTGCTGCCTGCACCACCCGGGCAGGTCTGCAAAGACAAAGTGCCCAATGTTGCACCTCCTTCCAGGCTGGGGGGCTGTGGGCAGGGGAGGGGGTGGCCGTGCCCACAGCTCTGCTTTGAGGCTGGCATCTGCCCTCGACTGAGCGGAGCGGGGCTGGGAAGTTTCTTGCACCGCTTAAGAAATGCTGGCATTGCACACTTGCAAAGTCTTTGTTAGTATATATTATTTACATCAAGAGAATGCATAAATAAAATAGTAAATATCTCACAAAAATACAGGTTCTGTTAATTGGGCATTGCAAACAAAGCCTTGTGTGCTCAGGCTGGGCGAACCTGCACACAGGGGACAACTCACGTTCTCCTGGGCCAGTGCAAGGGACAGCCTGGCTGGTGACATAGCCTGAGAGTGCAAGGGTCTCCTGGGACAGGGGACAGGGTCACAGCCCAGCTGAGTGCTTCCCCAGGGAGAGGTACAGGTATGTAGTAAACTGGAAGCGCAACCTCTGCTAGGGCTGATGGTAGAAAGGTGAAGACTTTCCAGGGAAGCAGATCCCACGGGCTGGTAGGAGAAGATGCCAGTGTCCCAGAGGAAAATGCAGTGGGCAGGCATTTTGCTTTTGGCTGCACCCCTCCATCATCCCAGGAGCAGAAAAGCCAGTGCCCGCTCGCCCGGGCGACTCAGACGCAGCAGCAGAGCGTGGAGCAGTCGAGCCTTGCAGGGGTCCCGGTGCTCCCGGCCTTCTTGTTCTCCTTGGGCAGCAGCAGCACAAAGGCCATGGCCAAGGCGCAGTGGTAGAAGCTGTGCACGTAGGTGTAGTCCCACTCCTGCAAGCGGGGAGAGTGTTAGTGAGACCTGCCGGGGCCGCAGGAGCAGCGGTGCTGGAGGGCTCTGCGCTAGGTGCAAAACGTTAGGTTTCTACAAGTAGCCGAAAAGAAAGGAATAAAAAAAATATTCCTGAGCCTTCTGCCTCTTTTTGCTGTAAGAGAAGAAAGGATTTCCATGCCTTAAGAAAGGAAAAAAAAAAAAAAAGCAAAGTGGATTTAACACATTCTAATTTGCACATTTCCCAATTCTTGAATGAAGTGTTTCATTACCCCGCAAAGGACGCGGCGGCGAGGCCGAGGCGCGGGGGGAGGCACTTTCTGCTAAGTGACATTTTTATGTTCTGCTAGAATTTGCAATTACTAAATGCTTTGAAAAATAATCCTTGGGGATGACTGTGAGGTTGTATCTCGCAGCTCCCAATGCACAGAGCAGCCGTAACGGCAGGGCTGAGTGCAGGCGCGAGCGGCAGCTGCAGCAGGGGGTTATCATCATCCCTGCGTGGGACAGACGGACCCTTTCGTGCAGGACAGGCGGACTGGCCAGCGGCAAGAGCAAAAGGTTATAAACATGGGATTGAGTGCCCCTGGGAGTCAAGTGAGAGTCTTTTCTTCGGCGTGAGCCAGCTTTGGATCTGGCCATGACTGGGTTGTAGCCAGTCCCTGTTGTGGCTCTGCAAGGTGTCCTTAAGTCACCCATGCCCAGTTTCCAAAAAACCCTGCTTGCATTTGACAAAGCCACTCTGAGGACCGTGTATGGCTGACAAAAGCATGGCCCATGTCCTTGTGACTCACTTCACACGGGGGAAAGAGATTGAGCATCACCCTGTGTGTCACTTGCTGTCACAGCTGTCCCTGCCCACGCTGCAGTTAACAGGCCAGGGGCTGGGATGGGGACAAGGGAGGGACCCTCATCCCTGCTGCCAGCCCCCGGCACGCCAGCCCCGGAGACCCACACCTCAGCTGGGCTTTGGCCAAGGCTGGATGCACCCCAGTGGTGTGAAGGGGGAGGTCTCCTGTCTTGGTAATGTCCTTTACACCTTGTAAAGTTAGGGTGATTGAGTGTGCAAAGAGGTACCTCAAAGAAGAACCTCAGCATCAGCGCTAACGCCCCGAAACAGAAGCCAGGACCGATCTGCTGGGTGTAGACACTCTTGTCAGGATAGAGCCCTTTCTTCTCTTTCATCTTTTGTAGCTGGAAGGAAAGAGAGAGCATATCTGGCATATTCACCCGGATTTAGCTGGCTGCTCCACATCCGAAAGATCCCATGAATGCTGAAATAAAACCACACTGAGCCCACAGACCGGCTGCCCCAGGCTGCAGGGGCTGCTGGCACACGGGAAGCACCTCCGACCTGCTGCAGCAGGTCCTCCTGCTTCATTCCTGCGCATAATACTGTTTTCTTAATATTCAACCCCAAACCCAGCTCAGGGAGTATGTGCCTTCACAAACCCAGTCTCTAGGAGAGCAGATCCCAGCAGAGCATCTGCGGGCTGGGGGATTCAAGGTGGTCCCCTCCTTGCCCATCCCCTCCCCATCGTGGCCACTTGCTTTTAGCTGCTGGCTGGGCAGCCAGACGAGGCTTAGTGACGGTATATAGCTGGAACTTGCATCACAGTATTTCCATGATGCTGGGCAGCATCTTTCTGCAATTTTTATCCCGTCACTGAATCCTTCTCCTTGCTTGCTCCTGCCAGTGGCTCCACCAACGCAGTCCTGCCTGGGTCCACAGCATCAGCTGTGAGCAGGGCACAGTCTGCAGCATGGTGCCCGACTGTCCCAGCCACATTCAGGCAGACTACAGGCAGATTCCTTCCCACTTTATCACTGCATTTTATGCACATCTTCCACCAGCTCCGGGGCAGTTCACCAGACCCCTCTGCCTCTGAGTAGCTGTAAAAACTCCATAAATATGATCCTCCTGATTAGAAACGCAGGGACAGGAGATGTGGTAGATGGCTCAGACTAATCAAATCTGGTGTTTATCACAAAAGCTGCTTGCTGTCTGCCTGCTTTCTGCTTGGGTTGAAGGAAAAGTGCTGTTTAATCACCGTGATGGCCTGTGCTGTGAGAGCTGGACCTTGAGGATGAAACGGCTGGCACAGGTTAGACCTCTCTGTGCAAGGCTCAGCCGCTTCCCCGCCACGAGCATCCCGCAAAGCCCCGGTACGGTGCCCCTCCCTACGTACCCATTTCACCGTTATCACCAGGACAGCTGTCCCGATGGGTCCCGAGTAGACGCCGTAGCCCCAGCGGTCATGGTAGATCCTCACAGCGATGGTGAGGACGCCGAACATGATGAAGGTTGATCTCTTTGGCTCGTCAAACTCTGCCAGGGCTGCACAGCACCGAGCACAGGGAACATCAGCTCACCCACCCTATTCCTCCACTGTTCCCCTAAAGCCTTACTGGGGTCTGTCCCACCTGCCCTGGGGACCCTCAGCATTGCCTCCAGGTCTGGGTTGCCCTTCTTATGCCTTACAGCTGGGGAAACTGAGGCACAGGGGGGCAAAGCGAACCATGCTGAGGCATCTGAGTGGTGGGCCCAGGAGCTGACTTTGGGGGTGTTATGTTCAGTTTGCATGTGGAAGCTAAAGGGGATTTCCCACCTGTATTTCCCTTGCCTGCCGCAACCCAGAAGTCAGAGGTGATTGCAAAGGCGATTGCAAAGACACTTGCACTCAGTGAGCCCACTGTTGGCTCTTGGGTTCATCCTACATCTCTAACCCTCCCAAACTTGCCGGCTCACCCCGATACAGCCTCTGTCATGCCGGTAGGACCGTGCTCGCTGGTGTGATGGGGACCAGGCTGTCCAGCCGTGCCGGCACCTGCCTGAGGTTTGCAAGCTGGAAGTCACCAGTGTGAGTAAATTATTAGAGGCTTTTGTTTAGCACAGAATGGGGTAATAACTGATAAAAGTTATGGATCCCAGTGGGCTCCATGCTTTTCCAGCTCACACAGCTGTGTTATGGCTGTCCTGGATTTGCATTCCGGGAAGCGTGCCCAAGGGTCTGCGTCCGCACATGTGTGCTCGGGCTTTACAAGCCACAGTGAGAGGCTTCCCTGGGCTTCAGTCACCACACCTTCCATGTCCTTGGATCGTGGTTTTATAGGGAGTTTGACTAAGGGATAATGTCCGCATTTTAATCTCTGTTGTTTCCCTGTGGGTCAATATTTTAAACATCGTAATCCAGGATTTGTATTTTTTTGCAGGGTTTTTGAATGCAGTAATGAAGCAATCAAGTTGAATTTTTCTGCAAGGAGCCAAAGTGTCTGGATCAGCTCTGCCCTACCCTGACACTGCTGTTATTTGCTGAAAATGCCCTTCAGAGGTGATTTGCCTCCTTTGCCTTTTCTAGCCAAGCAGAGAGTGCTGAGGTGCCATGAACAGTATGGGAGCCCACCCTGGGACTTGCACCTTGGGGGAACAGAGCTGTTTCTAAGGTTAATATTTTCCCAACTAATTTTTCACCGCATGGAAGATTTATCTAGATGCATGCCCTGGAAGGGGGATGCTGCTGTCTGCATGGCTTGGTGGTGAAGGGAGGAGGGATGGAGTTGTGCCTGGCAGAGGGGATGCTGCCCTGCAGCTTATACTGGGCTCAGGGGCTGCAGGAGCTCTCCCAGCTCAGCCAGAGGTCCTGCATCATCCCTGGAGCCCCAAGGTGCAGAGGTGAAGGTCCTGCAGGCATTTTGGGGCTGTACATCAGTGCGGTGACCCCAGTACAGCAACAAAAGGGCTGGGGACGCTGCCTGGCTGGAGTGAGACTGGCCACGTGGGTGCTAGAGATGGTTCAAATCTGCTGAGCAAAGCCTTTGCTGTTGGAAAGTGACCGTCCCCTCATCTCCCTCCCCTCACCCCTACTCTCTTCTCCTGTCAGAAATACTCATGTCTTTCAAAAAAAACATGTTGGCAAAATGGGAAAAGAATAGGTTTGAAGTTCTCATCCTTCTTTAGTTTCTGTTGGTTTTTTTTTTCATTTCTATTATACCTTGTTTCAGTGGCAAATAAGGAACAAAATGAGGAAAAAAAAGAGTGAAGGGACTGTGGGAAAAAGAAAACTGAGTAACAGGACAAGGGTCAGGAGTTTTAATAAAGAGGAAGTGAAATATATTTCTGCTTTTTCTAAGCAGATCTAAGATTTCCCGTCATCCCAGACCAGGCTTTTGATAAACAAGGAAGATATTTGTTACAACTAAACCACTTTGATTTGTGTGCTGCCAAGGGCAGTGACAGATTCTGCGCTTCTTAGTGCCCCCACATCAGGACAGGACAAGCTGATGGGCTCAGGATGGGGAAAATGAGGAGCAATGGGAGATTCCCTGATATAGGAGGTTTCCAAGTAAGTCATCTCACAGTACTGTCCTGCCTTGAACTAAAGCACAAGGCAGCATGTGTTACTTGCCAACTTGAAATAAATCTGCTGTTTTAAGGACATGCGTAAGAGCTGGTGAAGGCAGAGGAACACCCAACTGACACGAATACCAGAGCTCTCCTTACCTCTGAGAGTAAAACTTCCCCAGCCACCACTCAGGACAGTTTTCATCTGTGGCTGAACCCCACTGAGTGGAATGGCTTTCCAAGGGATTAATGGTATAAAAATGGATTAAACCATAGCATGGGCTGACTTCCATAAAAGACAGCCTCAGAGCTAAGTCTTGCAGATGGGAGCTCAAAGGCAGCAGCATTTCTGGGGACTGTACCCACTAACTGTCCCACCAGCGATGCTGACAAGCCCTGCCTGACCCCCAGATGCTGGTGATCTGCAGGAACCACGAGATACCAGTGCTTACCCATCAGGGACACCCAGATGGACAGGGCTGTTCCGTAGATGCTGAAGTACTCCAGGATATCATAGCGCATGAAGCACAGCACTGATAAACCAGGGCCATCACATGCATGGTAAATCTATTATTAAAAAAAAAAAAAAAAAAAAAAAAAGAGAGAGAAAAAAGCATTATAAAACTAGGTCCTTACACACACACCAGTAGGGTAAAGGCTCTTACCAACTTGTTGAAACAGCTTTGGCATGGCTGTGGAGAGGATGGCCAGCAGAACAGAACAGCCTCGAATATACCAGGATCACTGGTACACAGTGATGAATATATTTGAAAGAGAATGTCACTGTTCCCAATTGCAAATCGCCTGACAATCAGCATTCTTCCCTCTTAGCACAAATTATTTGTGGACGAGATTTAGTTTGCCTCTTGGTCTGTGCCAGAATGTGCAATCTGATGACCAAGCTGCTGCGAGCTGAGCCCCAGGCAGTGCAGGGACGTCCTCTCCAGCAGAAGGAAGGCTCTGGGGTTATGTTTCTAATTGCGAAAGATTCTTGTAAAACAATTCAAAATGAGTGTCCTGATGAAATGTGTATGGATGCCAGGTCACTGTCCAGGCTAAATAGGGTTTGTATGGCCAGAGTCTGAATGCTGGGGAATTCACTCATTAGTGCATTCCCTTAAAAGCCGCTGGTTCCTGCTGCCCATTAGCTCATTGATTAGGTTATTTGCAAAAAAACCATTGTCATGCAACATAAACGCAAACCAAGCCAAGAGAAATTTTCCAGTGCAATCAGAGGAATGCTCCCAGTGTTTGCCTGGCGCTCGCCTTTTCCGCCGAGCACTCAGCCCTGCGAGTTTTCTAGTGGTAGCACCCGCGTGCTTTGCTGTTTCTGAAGAAGTCCCTTTACTGCTTGGCAGGGCGCCCTTGGAACAATCCTCGCTGTCATGGCCCAGCGGGGATGCTGATATTATTTATAATGGGAATTGCTGCAAGTCTTTTGGCTCGTTGTGGTTTCTAGAAAAGATTGCACCACGGCCGTAATTCTTTTCCCTGTTTGAGATTGGGTCTGGGGAGTCTGGAGACAGGGGAAAGAAAGGGTGGAAGACAAAGAGCGTGTTTCTGGCCAGCGTCGCAGCACTTGTCTGCGATGGACATATGCTTTCACTGCTCTGATGATGTCTCCTGGGGGAGGAGGAGTGGGATGCTACAAGAAAGGCAATAGCAGCAGCTGCTGCCCTTCCTACCCCCCCAACCATGCTGGCAGCTGCCTTCCCTTCCTTCCCCACGCACAGATATTTTGCCTCTGCAATCTCTTCGGCGAGGACCTGTTCCACCTCCCGTGGAAACGCATGCCAATTTTCCTATTGACTTCTTGGGGAGGTGGAGCAGACACAAACCCAGTGCAAAATGAAATTGTAGCTGTCTGGCTTCCCTGGGGAGCTTGGGGGGGGGGGGGGGCGGGGGGCTTGATTGGGACGTTTTTATTAACTGTCCTGTAGTTTTTATGGAACTGGCAGAATTTCTTCCCCTGCATCGTGCTTTAATTGGAGGCTTGCATGGTGGATCCTTGGGAATAAGAGACCCTCCTGGTTCACAGCCCTGATGCTGCAGAAGAGCTTTTCACACTGGACAAGTCCTTTACCTACTCCCTGCCTCAGTTTCTCTGTCTCTGTGCCAGCGATGTGACAACCCTCCTGAGACACCTTGAGACGGGTGGGGAGAAGAGGCAAATGCAACGTTGGTTGGGTTGCTGAGCTATTTTCTTCATATTCTTTAGCATGGCATTGCCATGGGGTTAAATAGGAGAATTTTTCCAGTGGGAATGCTGCTTTGGGTGCTCAACCAGTGTGTGTACGGAGGCATTTAGCAGTAGTACAAAGCGCAGGGCAGCTTATCGCTGGGAGCCAGAGTATGAATTATTTTCTCTGTGTACAGATGACTGACTTTCTCTACTAGTTATTCCCGTGCAAGAGAAGGCAGGGCGAATCAGAGCCTGGTGAAACACGCATTTTCAAACACTCTGCCGGGGTGAGGGGTTGATAATTATTGGTTTTGGTAGCTCAGCAGCATGTTTTAGTCTTTCCTTGTACAGAAACTTCCCTGACTCCAGCATTACTCCCATCACCAGTTAGCAATTGCAAAATCAATAATTCGAATACGTGCTTTTGGCTAAAACGACAGAAGCATAGCAAGAGGCTCTGGATACAATTTAAACCCCAAATTCAGCATGGCCACTTACCAGCTATAAAACAAAGACAAAAACCAGCTCCAAAACATTGCGAATCAATCCAAGTCTCTTTGCACCCAGACCCTCTCCCTAACCTCACAATCGTAAAACACCATTAAATCTATGTAAGGCCACCCCTTAGGACATCCTAAACTGAAGAATCAGCTACTCAGCACCACACACAGTGGGGAAAAAATGAAAATGGATATTCTGGGGGTCATGCTCACTGCTCTTGGGTGAGACCCAGCTGCCCTGCCCAGTGGAGACCTGATGCAGAGGGTGTCTGGGGGGATGGAACACACGAGGAGGGGTATGGGGACATCTTACCGCCACGAAGAACATGGTGAAGAAGTAAACCATGGCTTCCATGTGGAAACGCCGCTTAGCCGCGATGCTGATGGTGGGGAGGAAGACCAAGGTACTGATGGTGGGCAGAAGGAGCTTGGCCACCAGCGAACCCATGGGTGCCTTACAAGCTGGTGGCTCCCGGGGACAGGGTCGCTGTGAGCTGGATGGGGACGTGGAGAAAACAGCCGTGTGGAGTGTGCTTTAAAATTTAAATGCCCTGAGTGGCCGGGAGGGCCGCGGGCAGGGAACAGCTGCTGCCACCACCGCCACAGCCGCCCCCTTCGCTCCTGTGTCTCCCCAGCAGCGAAATTCTTGACGCAGCCGGCGGCTCCTGGCAGCAGATGCTCTGTGCCCCCGGTATGGCCCTGGGTGTTACTAAAGGAGTGAAAGGGAATGTTGTCCTTGCACGCCTTGTGCTGGGTGTCAGACCTGGGTGCGTGGTGGGCGAGGACTGCAGATTTGCTAGCTCGCCATGGGGACACCTCACCTCTGTATCCCACTGCCCCCATGCCGAGTGGGGGTCAGTGCTGATGGAGCAGCCCGGTAGGGAAAAACAAGGGATGGTGCTGGCACAAAGTAGCGAAAAACCGGTACGCGGCAGGTACGAGGGGTTTTTAAAGCAGTGAGATGTGTCCTGCTACCTTTGCCATGCCTGAGAAATACACACCAAGCTCCAGATCTGCCTTTTATTTCCCTTCGAGGGCATACCTGGGAGGGTGACCCTGCTCTAGGGCAGCACGGGCATCGGGAGCTGGTGTGATGCAGCATCTAACGCCTGCTGCGGGTGCCTGCATGCCCTCCTGTGCACCCGGGCGGAGTTAAGTGCAGTTAGGTTTCTCAGCCATGCCCTTTGCAGCGCGGACACCTCCAGGATATCTGTCTGAAATTCAGGAGCTGAGCGTCTCTGGGTGGAGGAATTTGAGCAGATCTGTCGTGCAGCGCGGAAAAGCTGGAGGAAAGGAGACCAAAAGCCAAGCGGCGTTTGGGCTGCTAATCCACTCAGTGGCTTCTCTCTTTTATTATGACTTTTTATTATATCACTGCTGCTCCCCTCCTGGGTTAATATCTTTTCCTTGGAGCCTCGCAGGGATTCTCGGCATCTTTTCGGTACAGCTGTTCCCGGGACCCAGGGAGCAGGAATGCTACGCTTGAGCAACCGCCTTTGTGGCGGCGGGTTTGGGGAGGAGGGTGCGAGCTGTGATATGAGCCACCATTTCTGAGGCCGGTAGGATGGGCTCGCCTGTCCCCCAGGAGGGGGTCCGGTGGAAAGGCAGGCATGCACGGAGAAAAAAAATGCTTTTTAAACCACTCCAGCTAAGTTGGAAAGGGCTCCGGGAGGGGGAGTGAGGGGGTGTTGTGTGTGCGGTGAGAATGGCACAACAGCATTAAAGCAGTGACCTGAGAGGGCTGTGCTGGGAGCCGTCCTTGGGGTACCGCTGAGACGAGTTGGGTAGGGGCTCCCATTTTTAGCCGATATTGCAGGATCCATCCACGTTCTCTGGCTGGCTGCAGGCAGCATCCCTCCGCAGGATGGAGCACCACGTCTCCAGCCACCCTCCCGCCTGGGCAAGCCATAAACTCACCACAAAACCCTGCAAAATTGTATTTCTACTAACAAATAGTGAAAAACTCTGGTGTCCCTATTTACCGTGAAAATTAATCCCTCCAAGCCAGCACATAAATACCCTGCTTCTCCCCAGGTGTCCAGCACTGAGCAGGAAGCGGAGCTGAGTGCCAGCACGCCCCGAAGTACCCTGTCCCTTTTCTGTGCCATATCCTCAGACGGATCCGTTATTCCATGTTATTCTTGCATGAGCTGCTTGGATCGAGGAAGGTGCTTGGGGCTGCTGCATGCTGCACGGCAGGGCTTGTCTCCAGGAGGGTTTTGAGTGGGGTTGGGGTTAGCTGGTTGCACAAGCTGCTCTGGATTCCTGGCTAATAAAACCACGTCTGCTCTGCTTTTGGGGCCATGAGGTTGGTGTCAGAGAGGGGAAAACACAACAGCCTGTTGGTGAGGACAAACTTCCACACCTGGGTGCAAAACAGCTCCCCTTGTCCTCATGGGACCATTTGCAAGGACATGGCAGTTGTGCAACAAGCCACCATTTGCAAGGATGTGCAAGGATGGTGGTTGTGCAACCAGCCAAATGGCATCAGGTGAAAAATATGATCAAGCAGTTGTTAAATGTATCCCCCTCGCCCCCATCCTCTGCCCAAAGTCTAGCTGGAGCCCACTGGAAAGGAAACCCCATTGGCTGCTGGATGCAACAAGTGCCAGCCATGGCAAGCTCTCTGCCAAGCAGGGAAGCATTGGAGCTCTCAGGAGCAAGAAAACGTTCCACAGGTTGTTGGAGTTTTGATTTTTTTTTTAATTTTATTTTATTTTTTCTCTCCCAGCTGCACACCCCGGGCTGGCGTTTGGTTTGCAGCCAGTGCTATAGGCATAGAGCAAAAAAAAAAATCACACCGGCTTGTACACGTGTTCCAGCTATTATTGAAAAAGAGACCCCAAAGTAAACTGCAAGGCAAGGGGCAGGCAGGTGGTGAGCTCCTGTCGGGAGCTGCTGCTTAAAAGGTCTTTGTTCAGGCTGCAAACCAACTGCAGTGCTAGACGTGGGCTTTGCAAACCTTCCCGGGAAGGAACCCAAATAACAAAGGGCCAGGACTTTCTTCCTTCTCTCCTGTACAGGTAGGAAATGTAGAAAGAGCAGATTTTAGCTCCTGCATTTAAGTACTTCTGGAAAGCAAATTTTAAATCTACATTCCACAGGGCTAATTTTGTGTGGACCGGAGTTGCACGCAGGAACGGTGATACATATGGCTGAAAACTGGTTCCCAGATGCCAAACCCAGGTTCTGGTATGCTGTCCTGGATCCTTCCAGGGTAACGTTAACCATGACTTTCTGTGAGCGCTTCTACCTTTTAACTCACACATTGCGCTGAGGGAGAGAGACACAGATAGATTTATTTTTAATATGAGGATAATAGTTTGAAAGTATTATATACACTGGAGTGGAGGATGAGGGCTCTGTGCCAACTGAGAGGATTGACAGTATATTCTCCTGGAGGTAAGTATTGGATGGTCTTTCATCTGTCTGTGGTGTAGGCCGTATAAGAATTTAAACCTGCTCCATCCTGTGTCCCCTGTTACTGCCAGGTTTGAAATGATGGTGCTAACGATGCTAAAACGGAGAATCAGGGTTGCAGGATCTACAAGGGCTTGCAGCTCACAGTGCTGCGGTGCCAGGGTCAGTGTGAGCCGGCAAGCAGAGACAGCTGCACCATTGCTGTGCTTACTGCAGCGTGTGATTTGCCACTTCCATTACTTCAGAGTTTAAATTTTCATCTCCGCAACACTTTGACTCATGCTCTGGATGTAGGGATGATGGTGAAAAGCTGGATGATGCCCTGGTTTCAGCAGGATGATGTGCAAGAGCTGCAGCTCTGGAGCAGCACGGTCAGCCCCAAGGAGCCCTGAGCAATTTCACGAGCACAGCACCATCCACCTTGCGAAGATTCCTTGACTTCTTGCTCCTCTGCCTCGGGAATTTGATCAAGAAACCTGGTGTGAAAGGACCTGGTGCAAATGCGGAGCAGCCCATGGGCACCACAGCCCTTCCCTGCCCAGCTAAAGAAGGGATGGCTGTAGCATCTGGATAAAACACCCCTCCCCACCTACCACAGCCGGTGATCAGAGCTGTGGCGTGAGAGGCCGCCTGGGCAGTGCTTTCTGGACAGCTGAAATCCATACACAGGCCCTGGCACCAGGGAAAAGGAGCCCAATAAACGTGGAACCACCAGCTGTGCCTGAGCCCCTTGCACGGCCGGTGCTGCAGACCCAGCTCTGATCACCCGCAGCTCTCGCCCGCTCCAGTCCACAGCACTGCCAAAGCACCTGCATCCTTTTTTTATTAGTGGAATAAATTGCCACTTAAAAAAATCCATTCTCCGTAGCGCCTGGCCCCATTTTAGGCAGCTTTAGCTGAATGCTCGCTCTTAAAAAAATTCCCCCTTCCCACCTCCCTGTTGAATAAATCTATTATGCCTATTCCTCGCAGGTATCCCTGCTTCTTCTATCCTTAGGGTTGGGGTTTTTTTTTCACTCTTCCCTTTTCCTTTGTCCTGTTATGGCCTATTACAAGCATGTCAAAGGTAAGGACATTTCTTGCCACCAGTTTTCCATTGCTCGTACCCTTTGGGGCATCCTGAGGCAGCCACCCCATTGCCAGATTCGGGGAGGCAGGGATTCGGGGAGGCAGTGCAGGGGTTTATTGCTCTTTTCATGGTGTTTAATGGGTGGTTGTTGGGGTTTTTTTTACAGTCATGACTCCTGGAGCCCAGGAACGTTGTGAAGGTCTCAGCTCTCACCCCGTTAGTCCAAAATGTCACTTTCTAAAGAGAAAAACTTGAAGCTGTGATGCTTCAAGGCTCAAAATCCAGAAGGGAATGAAACCAGTCTTAGGGTTTTGGGGAGTCTGACTCACGAGTTTTGGATGCCTGTGGTTGCAATGCTGCAGAGCCGATGTCCCTCAGCACAATGCTGCACAACTTCCATGCGAGACTCCTTCCATTCAGAGAAAAGGCTTTGTACTTTTTAATCTTTGCATAGCTAAAATGTCAAACCAAGCGTGACTCATCTGGAAGCTCCTCCAGGTTCTTGCAGGGATGTGTACTCTTTGGAGACAGGTAAAATTAAAGTCTGCGCAGAAAAAAGAGGCTTTTAAAGCCATTAAAACTCTATGGCCATGACCACACCTGGAGTCACTGTGGTTGCTTGTGGTTTTCAAACTGCCCAGAGATATTTTTTAATAGGAATCTGATGGCGAGAGCAGCTTGGTGGCTTTGGCTTGTTCAGTTGGACTCAACATTTTGCAAATCTCCGTGGATGAAACCCTCACACTAACATGATATAAATCATTGCTATCCATAATTGCATGGAGGCATGCAGAGATTAAGTGCCTTGCCCAACACTGAGCTGTAGGACACTCTGCAAGGGACCAGGACTGTCTCTAAAGGACACTTTTTTTAGTCTCCTCTTGCTTGTTTTAGTTACCCAGTGGTAGGCCATAGCCACAGCTCTTGAGAAGAAGGTAGGGCTGGCTGCCAGGCCTTTTTGGAGTACTTTGCCACATTTTTATCCCCCCCCCGGCAATTGTCTGGCCGTGCAGGGATCTCACCCATGCCATGGATGGCTTAAATCTGCCCACACCATGCAGGGCTTGCCTGGAAATAACACGTGTAGCTGTGCAGAAGTGTTGAACAACTGGGTCGTTTCTGCAGGCAGTCTTAAGAAGGAAGAAAATGGGTTAGTTGCCTTGCCCCAGAGTGAAGGAGAAGCTGCTGGGAGGTCCTGGGCCAACAGACTCCAGACCACGCTCATTCTGCTCCTCCAGCCTGTCTCTCGTGGACCTGAGCAGGGGTTTTGGTGGAGCTGGCTACAGCAGAGCCATCCTGTCTGCTGTGCTGGCATGAGGGCTGAGCCAGAAAAGGGCTAATTTTGTTGGAAAGCGGTGCTGGAATGCCACAGCCCATGACTCTGCTTCACCGAGAGCAGGTCCTGCAGTACGTCGTTCATGGAGAACCTGCCCTAGGGATGTGCTTGGGGCTCGGTGGTGCTGGGCATCAGCTCCAGTGGGTCTGAGGGCTGGTGCTTGGGTCAGGATGGGAAGGTGTCCCGTGATGGGGAGCACAGCAAGACAGTCAACATCTTGTGCCTGGAGCAGAGCTTGCCATCACTCTCTGCTCCAGGTCAAGGATGGAGATCACTCCACCACAGCACAGGCTGTCCCGGCAAAGGGATCCCCCCACTCCTCCCTAGGCGAGGGAGGGCCTGATCCTGCAAACCACAGAGTGCCTCTGCTGGGCTGAGCTGCCCCAGCTCCCGCCGAGCAGCGACAGTGCCTAGCCTACTCCTTTCAGCCAAGGAAACTCCTTTCCTCTGCAGGCACTTCTCCGGCCAAATCAGCAGCCAGTCGCCGGTGACTCTTGCCCGGCTGGAGGAGGTTATTTTGGAGTGTCTGTCGTTCCTTTTATTTGCACTCTGAATTATGCACGGCACCAGTTTGGGATGGAAAGCCTGGCAGCTGCCTGCCGGATGGCTGCTGTGTGTCCCTCGGGGCGGCTGTCGGGGTAAAAGCTCACCGGCCCCACGCTGCCATGGGGCTGGGCATCGTGCCGGTGGCCCTGAGCCTCCTTGCATGGTGCCGGAGGTGAATGGACAGCACCGGGACCACTGGGCTGCCTTGCCAAAGCGCAGGATGCAGGGAGCAGGGCTGGCTCAGGGACCTTCGCCCGAATCCTAAATTTCCCTGGGAAAGTCCGATACGAGCCTTCAGCGACCGTCCCTGGGTGGGAAAGCCTCTCGCTGTCCATGCAGGTGCATCTTGTCTCAATTTACTCCAAGCCCAAAAGCAGTAAATAACATCTGCAAATCATTTCTAACGCTTATGCCAAAAACTGGGAGATAAAAAACGCTGTCGTCTGAGCCCGGCTGTGGGTGATTAATGCCGTACCTGCCGGCAGCCCCGGCAGCAGCGCCTGCGGCCCCGCGGTTTTGGGGGCAGTGCTGGCCCCGGGTGTTTTGGGGTGGTGGGAGCAGGGTGGGTCCAGCCCCGCGTTGGAGCCGTGGGGTTTGGCCAACGTGAAGCTGGACGGAAGCTCGTGTTTTGGATCTGCTCTCCAGCGCGTTTTGTTTTCGGGGCTGTTTTTGCTCCCACAGAGGTGATGGCATCGCTCCTGCTGATTTCACGATGATGGGCTGGGGCTGCGTAAGCTGTGCTTCTGCGGCCAGGGATAACAGTGTGTGATTTATGGGAGCAATCAGTTGCCACTAGGAGCTGGTTAGGAATTTTCCGATGAAACAGGGATTGCGTCAGAAACCGCTGAGTCATCTCAACTGTTTCATAAAAAAAAAAAAAATATCCTTTGGCTTTGATGAACTTTTGGTGAAGCACAGAGACTGAACGCGTCTCGCCTGCTGCCGGCTCCCCCAGTGACTGCCTCGGGGACAGCCTTCCCCCACCCCCCACTTTCCTCCCCCCGGTGCTCCCCAGCCCTGGGGCATCCGTGCAGTGGGATGGGGTGTAGGGTCACCCGGGGATGGGGTCTCCTGGGGTGCAACCTCCTGTCAAACTCCAGGGCTGGCGGGAGCGCTGGGGGGACGCTGGGGCTCGCATGGACCCAGGCTGCTCTGGCATTTTCAATGTGAAATATTTTGATGCTTTTAAAACCTCTCGTGTTCAGACTTTTCCCTCCCGGTTGTTCCAAAACGGAAAGGGTTTTCTCCTGCGTGTCTCGGGCTGGGATATTTTGAAATGCAGAAGTTGGGTGAACTCAAGTGCTAAATTTTCCCAGTGTCCTGGTCACAGCCAACTGATGGAAAATTGAAAGTTGCAAATCAACCTAGCCGGGTAAATTAAAACAGGCTGGCAGACATTTAGCCAAACAGAAAAGGAGACTTCATTTCCCATGTAAATTTTTTGGGACGGATTCTCTCCTCAGCTTCACACAGCCATCCCTGGGAGGACTGGGTCCAAATTGTCACCACCATGGGCCTGCAGTGATTCCCGCAGGGTGCCGGGAGCTGTGCAGGGATCTGTGCCCAGTGCCGGGGTAGGAGCACACCCCGAGGCCACGCAGGCGGGACCACGGCACATGGTGGCAGGGCTGAACGTAGCCATCAAGGGCCGGTGGTGATAAACACCATAAACTGCAGTGATGGCTTCGGGTGCAGAGCTGGTGCCAGGGTGCGGTGCCCCACTGGGAGCACTGGTTCTGCCCTGTGCGGGGCAGGACTGGAGGGGAAGGAGGAAAGGCTGGAGCTGAAGCATCTTGGGTGGGATGAAGGGAATTGTTCAGGCGGGCTGCTCAGAGCCGCTGGGATGGCATGCGCAGCATGGCATGCATAGGGCTGAGCATCACCACAGAGGTGAGGTGTCTCATCAGCCGTGTTTTACATGTAACAACCGCAGAGAACAGATGACATATACCGTCTATAGGTTATATACGCTGTGTAACTTTGTCCTTCTTCATGCCGCAGGTTTTATTCTGCGTCACATGTGTGCTCATGGGTCAGACACAATACATGCACGGCTGTCAGGGGCCGGGGGTCCATTCTCATCCCAAACGGGTCTGCGTGTGCAGCAAGCCCCTTTGCTGACCCCCACCACCCTCCTGCGTGGCAGAACCCCCTTTGAAGCTGCATGGCCATTGCTGAGCCTTAGCAAACGACACCAGAAGCACAAGAGCGCAGGGATTTGGTTCCTTTTTCAGCAGAAAGTGCCATTACAACCCTGGCAGGCCTTGCTCAGCCAGCCCCCCCCCCCGCACCCCCGGGGGCGGCATTCGGGGAGGCACCGGGAGTCAGCAGGTACCATGCCCCCGGGCATGTGGGGGGCAGCAGCTACCGTGCCCCGGGTGGGGGGGATGCACCGGGCGCGGGGGGGCAGCAGGTACCGTGCGCCCGGGCAGGGGGGGAGCGGCATCCCCCGGGGCGGGGGGGAGCAGCATCCCCCGGCGCGGGGGGCCCGGCGCTGCGGGTGCCGGGCGGGCGGCGGGGACGCATGCGTGCGGGCTCCCCCCCCCGCCTGTGCCCCCCCGGCCTCGCCGCAGGAAACCGGCTGGCGGCCGCAGGCCGGCGCCGGGGGAGGCGAGGGGTTAACCGGGGTGGGGGCATCCCGGGCCGAGAGGTGTGAATTCCGCCCGCTCCCCCCCCCGCCCCGTACAGCCCCCCCCCCCCCCCCCCCCCATCGCCACTATAAGAGCGGCCGGCGCGGGCTGGGGGGAGCCACTGCGGCGGCTCCTCCTCGCTGGAAGCCCCGGCGCTTTGGCTGCCCTTTGAAGTCGGAGAGGGAGAAGGAGGGAGGGAGCGTCTGGGGCCGCCGCCGCTCCGCTCCGCGCCGCCGCCGCTGCCGCCCGGCCCCGGAGCATCGCCCCGCCCGGCCCCGCCGCCTCCAGGTACGGCCCGTCCCGGCCCGGGGGTCGCGCCCCGCCGGCCCCTTCCCCGCCGCCCCGAGCCCCGCAGCGCTGCCCGGCGCCCCCGTTCCGCACCGCTCCGCACGCAGTCTGCGGGGCTGCCGGCTGCGCTGCCTCCGGCACCGGCCCCGCGGCGCTTGTCGGCGACATCCCTCCCCCCCCTCCTTTAATTTTTCTTCTATTTAAACACGCAGCTCTGACCGCCTCTAGGATAAACCCTGAGCGAGCTCTTACTGGCTCCGAGTCAGAAGTGTCTGGAAGCCTTAATGAAAACCAAGTGTAAGGCAAGTCTCAGCCACCTGTCCCCGGGATCCCCAGCCAAGCGCTCTGGGCTCCCATTAATCAATGGATCTGCCTCTTGGAAAGTGCCTCTTGCATGCTGGATCTCCACCCTGGGGGATGGCAGAGCAGAGCTGGGCACCTGGAAGCCCTCTGGTAATTTTCTCTAAGCCAGATACCAAAGCCCCGCTGGCATTGCCGGCGATTCTGTGCTTCCAAAGCTGCTACAAAAGCCCTTGCGAGAAGAAAAAGGGGTAGGAAAGAAGCTCTTTATGTTGCAGCTCTGCAGTCCTGCCCCCTCTCCCCAGGAGCAGCACCTCTCCCACCTCCCAACTTCCCAACCATACTCTCTAGTTCTTTTTCAAGGGAAATTAGCTTAGGGGAGAATTTTTTTGTTGTTGTTGTTCTTACAGACATGAGCTGCTTTGATTCCCTGGAAGCATGATTTCCTGAAACCTGCTCCTTGCTGGCTCTTGCAGTGAGGTTCACAATAAAACGTATTGTGGTTTTGAGCTGGGTTTTATTTAAGAAAATGCCATTCTGGGTTATTCTCTTTCATGAGGCAGATGGAGAAAGAGATGAAAGGCTGACACTTGGGATACTTCATTTCTGCTCTTTAATTGTGGGTGGTTTCTTTTCTATAAGAACTGGCTGCTTCCCTGGGAATCGGTGGGAATTAGACTGGAGCAAATGAAAAAGGGGGGAATAATGGCTGTTAATTGCTTTTTTTGTTGTTGTTTGTGAAGCCTTTCATCTCATTCTTCTAGGAGCAGTTCTGTAAGTGGGGATATTTAAATGCATTGCTTTTACAGATCCAGGGACAGTTCTTGTGACTTGCTGCCTCTTGTGCAATGCTTGCTTTGGTGTAAGTCTCGCTCCCTTCCATGACGGGCTCAGAGCCTCAGCTCGCACCGGTGCTATCAGGTGTGGCCACTGGGAACCAGTGCGGAGTTGTGGTTTGGAAGACAGCAACCACAAGATGGGATGTGAACCTGTACTGTGTTAACGCTGCCACTAATTAAACTTCAGGATCAAGCCCTTGCAGTCACTGGTGGCTGCTGACCAGGAATGCTGAAGGAGACCTGTGCTGTGTAACCCAGGCTGCAGAGCAGCCCCCTGCTCTTGGCGGGTGGTGGGGCTGGATGGGAGTTTTGCTTAGCGCAGTGTTTGCTTGCTTTCTAGGATGAAGATATCTAAGTGGAGGTGGAGCAGCATCTCCATCAGTGCACAATCCCAGCTGAAAGGCACCCTGGCCCTTCTTCTCGTGGGCAACGTTGCCTTTGTGATAGCTCAGGTAAGCGCATCGCCTTGCTGGGAGGTCTCTGGCCTTTAAAATGGTGCGGTGTCTGGGATGGGCAACCATCCAACCAACCAACCCACCCATCCAGTCCTGGGACTTGTAGGACTGGTCTGTGTGTGCATCACGCCTCCACCAAGTGCGAGGATGTGTGCCTTGGCTGAGGTTGAGCCCAGACTAAAGAGTTAAGTTGTAGCTTCCATGGCTAGGAGCATGCGCAGATCGCTTCCAGGGCTCTGAAAGGCTCTTGGGTGAGCACTGCTTCCTTGGTCCCCACAGCGGTTGGAGCTTTCATTTACTTTGCATGGAATATTATTATCCCTTTTCCAGTAAACACAGAAATAATAGAAGTCCCCTAACGAGCAGGTGATTCTGGATGGAAAAATACATCCCTCCCTCTGCAATGAGTAGTAGCTGGGACCCCCCTGTTACTTGCAGAGCGAGCACATGGGCTCCTCCAGCCTGCCAGCATCCACTGGCATGCTCTCCTGCTGCAGCGTGGTTTTGCAAGGGTTTGCTTAAGCTTTCAGTGAAGCCTTTGGCTGCAACTGGCTCTTCAACGCCCTGAATTCGCTGTGAAGCAAGAGTCGGAGCACCAAGAGACTTGGGAGGGTTTAGGGTTGTTTGAGAGCTCGGTTTTGCCAGCTGAGTGAAACAATGAACACTTCCTTTCCTGAGGAATCCCAGATACTACCGTTTCATTCCAACTTGTAATGAAAACACAATTGGAAAAACTCACGGTTTCTTGCAAGATAGAAATCTCAGACCTGACCTCAGATGGAGAAGGAAATGCCCTGTTGGCTCAGGGTGGGCTGGGCAGGGGATGCCCTCGGTACCCCCGTGTGGGCTCCGCAGCGCGGATGCTGACTGCTTCTCTTCCCCCACCTGCCTGGTGCTTCGAGCAGGACCTGGCGCAGACCTCCAACAGCCTGGAGGAAGGGGCAGATGTCACGGCGTACTGGTGGGGCGAGTGGACCAAGTGGACAGCGTGCACCAGGACCTGCGGGGGAGGTGTCAAGTCCCAGGAGAGGCACTGCCTGCGGCAGAGGTACAGCGTCCGCCTGCCAGCGCTGGGGCAGCTCCAGCTTGCTGGAGGGTAGGCTTGATCCAGATGTTCATCACTCAGTAGATAAGCACTGCTGAAAAGGTGTTGTCTGGCTAACCCTGCTTGTGCAGAAGGTATGTCCCTGAGCATGCTGCCGCGAGGATGCCGTGCGCCATGGGCAACCCATGTCGGGAGTACCAGGCAAGCTGTTCCTGGGCTGCCCCTGAAGTTTCTCCTGTGGGGATTAGTGCAGATGGGCAGCGGGCATAGCACAGGCCCATTCTCAAGGCTTCTGGGCACAGCAGTGAGGACACCGTGGTGCAGGGCTGGTTGGGGACCTGCTGATCCCGGCTGCTCTGTGTGTGGCTCTTCTGTCTCTGGGCTGAGTGGTTGCCAGGAGGCATCTAGCAAACCTTTTCTCCAGGCCCTCATCCCCATGATACCTCCTGGGATGCTGCGAATAAGAGTAGTTGGTGCTGTAGGTACCAAAGCCAGAAAGACCTTTGCTGTCAGCTCCTGTGAGGCTGTGATAGGTCTTGGTGTGGCTCCACTACATGGAGACTGATCTTGCAGAAGCAGGGGAGAAATGTATTTTAAAAAGGGAAAAGGAGGGTTGCTGACCTCTGTCTAACCATCATTTCTTTATTCAGAAGAAAGTCAGTGAGTGGGCTGGCTAATAAAACTTGCACTGGAACATCCAAAAGATATCAGCTCTGCAAAGTACAAGTAAGAATATCCTTTTTCTTATCGGGAACACTTGATACAAAATGTGGCAAGTCATGCTTGCTTTGTGTGATGGCATTTCTGAGCCCCTCTGAGAGGGGACACCATTTGTCCTGTAGCTGTCACCCTATTGCCCCTCCAAGCAACTGGAGTTCCCTTCCTTGGCGCCCATCACTGTTGTGTCGGGGCTTTGGGCTTTTTGCCTGTGCTGGGGGCCCTAAAAGCCAGCGGGTGGCTCTTGTGCCATCTCCCAGGGAGGATTCCCCGGCTGTGCCTGCAGTGGGAGGAGGAGGATGTGGCTCTGGTTGGGGTAGGCAATGGAAACAGTCCTTGCAGCTGGTCGAGATGTGCCAGAAACCTTTCCTGCACTTTGTTTTCATCAGGATATTAATGTATCCCATTCTAGGAGTGCCCTGCGAACGGAAGGAGCTTTCGAGAGGAGCAGTGTTCATCATTTAACTCCCATGTGTATAATGGCAGAACATATCAATGGAAACCTTTATATCCTGGTAACAAGACATTCTTTGTGTGTTTCATAATGCTTAGCCAAATATTTTGATAGTTATGATGCTATAGCCTGCAGGAAGGCTCCTCCTCTGCTGTTTTAAAGTGATTTTTCAGAGACACAACCAGCTGTCTCCCAAGTTCAAAGACTCATTTTGCAGCTGCAGGGTAGCTTAAAAATAAAATAACGACGCGAATTTGTGGCTGTAGCCTGTGCCGGTCACGGCTCCTGGGGACCAGAGAGCTGAAAGGCTGGAGGATGGTGCAGGACCATGGGGTGATGGACTGTGCTGGCAGGGAGAGTCTGGCTCACCCGCACAAGTGTCCTTTGAGCTGAGGCTGTTACTGGCAGTGTTGTGTTGCAGTGACATTTGCTGACTCCCACAGCCTCCATGTGCTCTGTCAAATGTCACCCAGATGCAGTCAGTCGGTTTGGTCACCCGGGGTGAGCAGCACAGAACTGCAGAAACAACTTGGGAGTCAGAGGCTGAGATTTTACTTAATTTTTAGACACCTAACTCCCATCAAGAGCATTAAACAACCATCATGGCCAACTTTTAGAGCTATTGGGAACCCAGGACCCTTCTGAGAAGGAGGCTCCTGAGCGTGGGTTCTTCAGATGCACAGTGCCACTTGAGTGTCTAAAACTAGACAGGCTGTGATGCAGCTTTCTTATTCTGTACATACCTAAGAACAATT
Source organism: Falco peregrinus (assembly GCF_023634155.1). NCBI lineage: Eukaryota > Metazoa > Chordata > Aves > Falconiformes > Falconidae > Falco > Falco peregrinus. The sequence continues at coordinate 49,114,302 of NC_073721.1, read as the reverse complement.
ATGCTTCGTTAAATGACTTGCTGCCTCCTTTTATGTGAAACAAGCCCCTGTCTCTTGGCAGGGTCAGCCTTCTTGGCAGGGTCAGCATGGTAGAACTTGGCCTGTGGCAGGCTGGTTTGCTATAGCTGCTTGGCTGCTTTGGTCCCTTTCCTATGGCAAGGTGACAATTTCTTTAAACATCTTTGCTCTTTGAGATGATTCACCAGAATAGTTACAGTGAATTGTTTTGTTTTTTAGCAGGCGTTCACGTGGCTCCTGGGGGATTTGCAGAATAATGTTTTGACATTGATGCTGTCTTGCTTGGGCGTGCAGGCCAGTGGGTATATGACCGCTCGCTAGCTGGCGGGGTTCAACGCTTAGCATTGGGTTTCTGATGCAAACATGAATCTGTCATTTGCTTCCTGTGGATATTATAAACTGTGGGATTACTGTGCCAGTGGATGCAGCCAGCCAGTTGCCTGCAGAAAGCAAAGAGTGAATTAAGTCCAACTTGGGTGAATGTTTATGGAAAAGTTTTTTTTATGCTTGAAGTTGCTAACAGTTTTGAATATAGTCTTACTTGTATATGTATTTATAACAATATGTTAACTTGTATGAAATATTGATACGTGAACATGCATGTGTTTTTGTATAACGTGTACATATATCACTACTGCAAGTCCTTGCACAGAACAGTGGCCATTACTGCTTCAGTGCATCCCCTGGACCGATGCTAGTGTTACCACTAGCATCACGGGGTGCATCCGCTCCTGGCAGCGCAGAGGACTGCCTGGCTGGGCAAAGGCTTGCAGCAGTGGGCTGTCACGCTGTCAGAAGTGCAATCTCCTGTCCAGCCCTGAAACACAAGAGATAGTAGCTTCTGAACTGCTGGCTGCTGTGCTATTGTGCTGTTGCTGCTGCTGTTTAGCTTGGCAGAGATTCGTTGACATTGGTAGGATGCAAGTTATTGTGTTTCTGCTGTTTTGAATGTATTTTTATATCCTTTCCCCTTAGATGACTATGTTCACATTTCTAGCAAGCCCTGTGACCTCCATTGCACCACTGTGGATGGTCAGAGACAGTTAATGGTTCAGGCTCGGGATGGAACATCCTGCAAATACACTGATTTCCGAGGGGTTTGCGTGTCTGGAAAATGTGAGGTTGTTAAACATTATAGCAAAAATATTGTTAGTAGCATTCAGAAAATTACAATGGGTGCGACATTTGCCTGACCCTCAATGCTCTATTTGTGCATCTTGTAGCCGATTGGATGCGATGGCATTCTCTTTTCCACCCACACCTTGGATAAATGTGGAGTTTGCCAAGGAGATGGGAGCAGCTGCACTCATGTGACCGGCAGTTACCGGAAAGGAAATTCCCATCTTGGTAAGGCTTTTGGGGACTCTTTGCTTTATTTCTATCAGAGGGCTGGTTTTTCAATGTACTTATTCTGGTGAAATTGCTTTCAGCCCTTACCAACTGCCCTGCTTCAGTTTCTCCCGCATGTTCCATGTGTGTTAATGCCACTTGTAAATCCAGGCGGGGAAAACCTTCTTTAAAGAAAACCAGTAGCTTTGCAGGGTGCTCATCAGAAGCCTGAGGTCTCTGATGCTGAACGGTGCAAAAGGGTTATGCAAGAGGCTGGTGCCTGTTGAGGCTTCTTTCTCATGACCCAGTAACACTAGAAATAAAAAGACTTGTAATAACAGGAAGTGAGGATATTTTGAAAGGCCAGGATTTCCAAAATTAGTGTGATGTAAAGCAACAGAACTTACTCGTCCTAAATATAGCAATCTAACTGGGGGATAATGATTAATGCTCCCTGAGGACTGGGTAAAGATGGAGCAAGCTGCAGGAACTTCAGCGGCCTTGTCCTATCACTTACCTAGTGCTGAGCAAAGAGGAGGAGCAGGTTGTAATCTCTTGCTGGGGTTTTGGAAAGACAGGGGTTAGTACTGAACCACAGGACAGCTTCTCTAGCCAGCAAAGCAGTCTTCAGATATGTTTACTTCCACCATTCGAGAGAAACGTGGTCTCTATGCATGCATGTAAGGATTGCATCCTTTCCCCACCTTGGCTGTGTTTTTCCACCATAAAGCAGGATATGTTGCTCACACTTTTTCTATTATCGATAAGGTCCTGCTTGCAGCTAAACAGTTACCAATATTAGGTTGTTTTTTTTAAAATCCATAACACCTTTAAAAATAATTTTGGATCAAGGCCAGCTTGTTTGATACATAACAGCAGTATTGACTACGAAGTGTTTCATTCAGATTATTTGTTACAAAGTTCCTTTCGTTAATCTGTAGTTTCCCATAGGCTATTCCCTGGTAACGCACATTCCTGCTGGAGCAAGGGATATCCAGATAGTAGAACGGAAAAAATCTGCAGATGTTCTGGGTGTGTATAACCTCTTGGTACTTCCTTAGAATGCATGCCTATACGAGCTAATGCTTTTTCCAATGCAAAGCTGTACATAGTTTTATTGCAGACATGAGCTAAATCCATAGTCAGTGTAAGGCAGAAGGACATCGTCTAAGCCAGTGCACTTCTCTTTGCATCTGAGCACCTGGGCTGCATATAGCAACATGTTGATTGCTTTAAATGCAGAAACTGTTGGGCAATGTTACTGCTACTTGAGTGTGGTATGACAAACACTCTGCTGCCGGATCACGGATAGCCAAGTGACTTCACCTCTCTTGTGATTTCCCTTGATCTTCTCCCGCTTGGAATGTGCAGTGGCCACATGACACCAACACCAAGGAGGTGTGACCTACATGTTGCCTCACTGAAGTGTTGGTGGCCACGCTATCCATCTGATGATGGAGATGGTAATGCTGTTCTGGAGGAGTGTGGAAAAAACCTGAGCTTGCCCAAGAGAAGCACACTTGCTACCGTCGTGCTTTGCTGCCTCAGAGGCTCCTGGCCGCATGCAGGAAGGGCTGAATGAGAAAGGCTTGGATTAGGACTGTTCCTGTGCTAGCTCTGGGTGGCCCATCTTGGTGGCATCTTGGCTGGGTCAGGTGGCATCAGCTCAGGGCTCCCAAGGAGGCAGCTCCTGCTCTTGGCCATCTGACAGCCTGCTCGTTGTCTGCAGAGCTCTGACTATTACATGTTCGTGCTCGGCTGGTGCTGGAGGGGGGCTAGTGTAAGCCACGTACCCAGGAGCTGGCAGTGTAGAGGGATGCGTGGCCCACAACTCTGGGCACATACTTGCATGGTACATGTTGGAAATGAGTGACAAATGCCTTATAAAACAAGAGTTTCTCCTACGTTATTACTGTGACACTAATAATTTTAGCCCCTCGGTGAACAAGTGGCATTATTGCATAGCTCTGCTCTTACGTGTGATGGCACAGATTTTTTTTAATTTTTTTTCCCCCTTCTGTTGTTTGAAGCTGTGGCTGATGAAGCCGGGTACTATTTCTTCAACGGGAACTACAAAGTTGACAGTCCAAAGAACTTCAACATTGCAGGCACAGTGTTCAAGTACCGCAGGCCCATGGATGTTTATGAGACCGGCATAGAGTATATTGTTGCACAAGGACCGACAAATCAAGGGCTGAATATAATGGTGAGCTTTAACTTTCTGAGTTGGTGGAGCTGGGGGTGGTAGGGAAGGGGAAAATCTCTGTTGGATCAGGGAAGGGGGTGGGCAGGGGAGCGGAGTCCTGCCAGGGTTTCACAGCTTTCCTGGGAAGCTTGAGGAGAGGAGTGGGAGCAGTGACCGTGCCTAGTTCCTTGCATGAACCTATTTTATCTGCGTCAGTGCTCTCTGCTGCAGGCAGGGCTGTGAGTAACAAACGTGGGCTTGGTAACCCTCTCTGCAGGAAGAAGATGCCCCAGGCACTGGGGGTGGGGGGGTATTGCTGTTCTATTCCTTGGCATTTTTATCCAAGTTAACAGGCAGGAAAAGTAAAAACAAGAAACTGGGCCAAATAGCTTACAAGTGCACAAAACTGAACCCCCAACTCTTTCTCAAAAGCAAACGATCTAAAACCAGGCATATGAAGAAGAGTCCTTTAATTTCCTTCTGGGCCACCAGCCAGAGCCCAACTCCTGCCATCTTCCATGTAGCCCTGGGCTCCTCTGGAAGGGGAAGGGATGGTTCCTTGGGTGCTTATAAAGCATTAGACCAGTAAGAGGTTGTACATCAGCTGTGAGTCTTTGTCTCCAGTGAGGATGTAGTAGCTGAAGAGGTGTGTGAATACGTCTCATAAAGCCACAAAAAATGGGTTTGCAAGCAATGGTCAGTACCTTCTGAAGTGGCTCACCCGAGCACAGATGGAAGCCTGACCTGTGGCTCCCAGTCCCTGAGCTGGGGCTAGTCCCCGAGGTGGTGCTGCCCAATAACCCTTGGAAAATCGTGCCAGGGTCCAGTCATAAGAAGCTGGCAATGGTGATGGAAAGCAGATTGGAAATGGCAAAGTAGATGTTCACCAATTGTCAAGTCTAAGATGGATCACAAGCTTTGCAGACTATATATTCACTGCATCTGGCTACTAATTTAATTTGTTTGCTAGGTCTGGAATCAAAATGGCAAGAATCCATCCATCACGTTTGAATACACCCTCCTGAGGAGGCCACACTCAAAAAATCTGCAGCCCATCTACTACACCTTCTCTGAGTCAGATAGCGAAGAAAGCAGGGAGTTTGATGGAGACGTGCCATTGGGTTTTATCCAGCACAATGCAACCTATTTTGGGAAAATCTCCAGGGAAAGGATAGACTTGGAGAACCAGGTGTTTGGAAGGCAGGACACGGAGGAAGATTTAAACTTGAGCAAAGGTCAGGAAACCAATGAGGTCTATGAAAGAGCAGAAACAATTGACTGTGAGCCAAAACTGAAGGGCAAACAACCCCAAGGTAAGGAGGAGACTTGGGCCTCACTGTTCTGCTTCTCAGAGCTTTTGTTGAGAAATGCTCTGTTTCTACCTCTGGTGATTCTGCTGGTTTGTTTTTTGGAAACCTTGGAAAGTTCTTTAAAACATCTCTGCTCATAAATCTTTTTTGCCCTTCAGGTTCTGGTTTCTGGTGGGTGGGGGGTGGCCATGGGTAAGGTCTCACCGCTGGTGCCCTGCCGTGCTTTGCCTCATGCCAAGGACAGGAGGGAGTCCTGGGTTCACAAAGCTCCCTGTCCCAACATCTTCTGGCACCTCCCACCTCTCCACAGCCCCCAGCAACTTGCTTCCCACTCTGGCCCCTTGAGCATCCCACCACCAAACTGCCTTGAGTGCTTTCCCAGCATGGCTGCATGGGCTCTGGGGCAGGAGGGCATCTTCCTTTCTGACCTCTGCTATTGCTTGGGGCAGTGCTGGCAGGTGCTGAGATCTCCTCTGGCCATGCGAAAGCAGGATAAGACCCACAGAGCTGCACACTCTTCCCAAAGGGGTACAACCCTACGAGATTCCCCCTCCCCAAGAACCCAGCTCCTGCCTCTAGCCTCCCAGGTGGCTGCTCAGGCTCCGGCGTGCCCCCGCTGCTCTGGGCTGCTTTCGCCTCCCAGCCTGAATGCATTTTGTGGTTGTCACTGTTGTTTCCCCCTGTTGGCTCCAATCTAGATTCAAACGTAACCAGGTCTACTTACCAGACAGACCATGACGACAGAGACTTCGACCCCAGGTTCACCTCCAGGGAATTCCTTTTGGAGAATGCCATCACGGACAAGCTGCTGGACAAGACCTCAGACTCCAAGGAGCTGGTGCTCAACATGACCATGAACAGCATCTTTGCCCAGGGAGACCCGATCAACTCCGTGGGGTCACACATCGACAGCCTCTATGTTGACTATGAGGACACTGATGGCCTTGTGACCTACTCCATTAACAGCACTTACATGGAGCTGAGCAACGGCAAGGCCATCAACACGTCTGCAGAGACGCAGTTTTCAAATGCCACTGTCACCATGACCAGCCCTCAAGGCAACAGAACCCACAAAGCAAGGTAGGAGACATGGCTTTAATTATAGTAAATCCTGTGTATTGCTACTCTCTACTCCTAACAGCCCCGTACGCAATGCAGACCCCATTGCATGGCTTCTGTCTGCTTTGGAAGCCAGAAGGTAAGTGGGGGTAGGATGATGTATGTGAAAGTTTTCTGTTGGGGGTTAATTTGGAAGGAAGGGCCAGAGGTCTGGGAGCAGAAAGTCAAGAGAGCATTTAAGCAGAAGGAAGATTCACTGCCCCCTCTTAGTGGGGATGTTGGCGAACCCACGCCGATGGCTGTCAGCTCACATGTTGCTCTTTGCCTGTCACAGCTTGTTATCAGAGCCGGGCCATAAAGGAGCTCCTTCCTTCTGCCTTCTCTTGATGTCCTGCTCTGATTCCCCAGGCCCCTTCCTCCAAGTTCTGATGCAGCAGAAGTTGGTCCTGGCCCCTTTTTACCCACCCTGTTGACTGCCACCCATGATCCTCCTCACTTGTACGGTCAGGAACACCCTTCCAGCAGCTCCCAGCATGGCCCTGCCTGCTTCACCTCTGGCTGGAGAGGCAGAGCCGGGCAGCAGGTGCTGCTCTGCAGGGCTTCCAGAAACAACCTGGCTTTGCTGCCTTGGCAAATGCAGAAGCAGTGCCGTTAGTCACTGCTTTGACAAAAATATCAAAAGCTTTCCAGTGGCAGCTCGGTGATTGATGTTAGGACCATCAGCATTCTTTTTAATGGCTGGTTTGGAGTGGTAGTGTTATAAAATGCAGCGGAAAGGTTCTCTCGCAGATACCGAGCGATAAGACATGAGGAAACAGCCTCGAGTTGCACCAGGAGAGGTTTAGGTTGGATATTAGGAAAAATTTCTTCACTGAAAGAGTGGCCAGGTGTTGGAACAGGCTGCCCAGGGATGAGGTGGAGTCACCATCCCTGGGAATGGTTAAAAAACGTGTAGATGTGGTGCTGAGGGACGTCTTCAGTGGTGGGCTTGGCAGTGCTGGGTTAATGGTTGGACTTGATGGTCTCAAAGGTCTTTTCCGATCTAAATGATTCTAAAAAAGGCTTAATTTATCTTTAGCAGCAGAGTTTCTCCAGTCAAGGATGGGTTGGGTGAAAGGGAGTCTCAGGCCAGTGCTTGTCCACAAGTCTGTGTCTAGGACCTTTCAAGGTGCCTGGGGCTGTCGGGGGGGAGCAGCCTTTTTTCCCAGCCCTTGGAGCTTATTCCCAGTGTGGGTGTGCAGGGCCTGAGATGGGACTGTTGCTGCAGAGCATCAAGTAGCCCTCCTTTGTCAGTAGCCACACATTTGAGCACTCCCTGTAGAGCTTGAGCTGAAATCGGGGGCATGGGAGTCATCCAGGTCCCCCAGACCCACAGCTGTGGACCTAGGTCCTGCTGGGTACCCCCATGGCTTGTTGGGGGCCAGTGGCACCCCAGCCTCCCCTGGGGGTCTCCTCCTGCTTTGACTCTTCTGTCTCCCCATCATCACCATGGTAAAACACGGGTGATGATGCTGAGCTTCAGAAGATGTAAAGCACTAAGCAGATGCTCTCTGGTTATAGTTAGCTGTATTTACCCAGAATTTATACTAGCTTATGCTAAGGAAAATGTCCATGCAGCCAAACGTATCAACAAACTTCTTAATGATAAGAACATTAAAACATTGCCTAGGGCTTGAATCTGTCATCTCTTCTTGTGGCTTGGCTTGGAAGCTTTGCCTTCAGCTGCCAAAGCAAGCATTTCATTAGGGCTCTGACAGGCGAGGGCAGCGCCAGCAGCTCCCCTGCCTTTCCTTGCCGCGGGCGAGGAAGGGGCTGCTCTGGTCCCAGCATGCTCCCAGGGTGGCCCCAGGGGCTGGCACCCTGTACCCCAAACCTCTCTCTTAATTGATTGAGCTGTTAAATGGGGCTGGTGCTTTCCCACCTCCTGGGAATACAGGGATCTTGATGGGCTTTAAACTTCAGAGCAGCTGGGCTGTTCCAGGAGAAGCACAAAAGCCTGTCAGTAGCTCCAGTGTAGTTTTTTGTGGTGCTAAAAAGCTCCTTGCACTATCCGTGGTTGCCCAGCTATTTGAAGACATGGGGCAGGGCTTTAAACCCCTTCAGGAAGGGTATCTAGCCTTGCTATTTTCCCCCTTCCCCCATCCTTTCCTCTGTTTAGTTCTACCGTGTTTCCCTCTTCTTCCCCCCTGCTCTCTTTCAATTAAAATAGGAACTTTTCAGATCTAAATGTTAATATCCAAAAAAGTTTTGCACTAGCCAAAAGGCTGTAACCAGGCCTGCCTGGGCTGAGAGATGCCCGGCTCCTCAGTGGCTCCATCTCTTGCTGTGGGGCAGTGGTGGGGGGCTGGAAGGCCAGTGGAGGCAGATGTGGGGCAGCTGGGGTGCAGAAACATGCTGTTTGGAGGCATGTCATTTTACTAAAAAAAAAACAAACGGGAGGAATTAAAAAAAGGCATAATAACAACCTGCTTCTCATTTCAAGAAGCCTTACCTACTGCATGGAGGCATTGCTTTCCTCCCTGGCAGTTCAGACAGTCCCATAATTGTCATGTGTGGGCAGTTGTGTGGGAGGGATGGATGCAGGCTCAGGGTCTGGCTGCTCTGCCACCACTGCAGAGGTGGGCAGTCCTCGCTTCCAGGGGCTGGGACAGCAGGGACTGTGTCGGGACAGTCTGCTTGTGCCCAAGCCTTTATTGTTTCCCCAGCTCTTCATTTATTTGTTCAAGCCCAGCTGCAATCATAGTGCTAATCACTAATCTGTGTCTGCTGGGCAGGGGTGGTGGGTGAGGGGCCCTGGCTCAGGTTACCGATCACAGCTCCTGTTGGCACCCAGCGCAGCAGGATGAAGCCCATACTGGCAGTGGGATGTGGATTTGGGCTCGGTGTGGCATGGGTCAGGGTGCTGGAGGAGGCACGTGAGGAGCGCTGGGGACTGCATGTGTTCCTGCAGGAGGAGGGGAGGTGGAGGGGACAGCCAGAAGCTGCTCTAAAGGAAACAGCTACGTGGCACAAGGGGAAACCTCTTGCCCTGGGCGTGGGGCAGGGTGGGGATCCCCATCCTTGGAGATGGAGGGGACAACTGGACTTTCAAGACCCTGTGAGACGCAGTCTGTTATGGGGTCGGCTAGTTCTGGGTAGGAGCTTGGACTGGAGACCTCCCTAATCCTTCCCAGGCTCCGTTTAGGATGGACAATGACTTTTTGCTCACTTTTGTTCCCTGTCAATGACCAAGCAAGGGAAGATCATCTCTTTGCAGACTCTGTCCTACATGTACAGGCTGGCTGGTTAGTGTTGGTTAGAGGTGGGGCATTTATTTCTTTCTAAACTGTTGTAGCTCTTGGCATGGATGGAGTTACCTAGCTATGGGAGCACCTTGCCACCAGCGTGGTGTGTTCTGGTTCCCCTCTGGGGAACAAGACCTGCTGGGATGGGTGGGTGGCTGTTGTGCTGTGCTAGGGATGCAACAGTGCTTTTTCTTTCCAGGAGCAGTTCAAACCCTTCCCTGGCATGCTGGGGCCGGTCCAGGCACCCTTCGTCCTACATCCCATGCCCGTGCTGCGGTGTGTGGCCAGGGCTGGTCCTGCAGCAGGAGTTATGAGTTTCTCTCTTGGCTTAAAAATAAAAACTGAAATAAAACACAGAAAAGTCAGCTCAGGGACTCTGGATGTTGATCTGTGGTGTTGGTGTGCACTTGTTAGGATTATTATTTGTGACAGGGACTGTTTGGGGAAGATGGGCAGCCCAGACCTCAGCTAGGGGTGAGGGGCTGGTGCTAACTTTTGGTGCTGTTGCTTGCTTGAAAAGCAGTAGCAAAGTGCAGGCAGGGAAGAAAATCCTTGACTTTTATCATAAAGCTCATAATAAAGAGGAAAAATAAAAGAAAAAAGCCCACCAGCTTTGTGGGACAATGTGCTACTGTTTGCATTTGGAGGAGAACAAAATGACAGTTTTGTCTTTGCTTGAAATGATAAGAGAGCTAAATGCTGCCCCATGACCAAATGTCTGATTTATCTGGAAAGAACTTGTCCCTGTGACCTCGTTACACATAGAAGCTCTTTATTTAGGATCACATACATTAAAGGGATGCTGTTAAAAGATTTTTCTGTCCTCAGAAGTGGTATAAAGCTTATTTTGAGGGTTATTTTCCCCTTTCAAGGGAGAGGAGTCCCAGTCACAGGGCAACTCGGTGTTTACTTTGGTGCCTCAGAGACTCAGAGAACAGGGTATAGACTGGAGGATCTGGGGAATACCCCACTTCGCAGGCAAATTGAAGTACAAAAAGCAGATGCTGACTGTGTTTTAATGGATTTTATTCAAAACTGTCATTTTGTGAGCCCTCTCCTGGCTGGGTGGCAGCAGGCAGCACACCAAGGGCAGCTGGGGCTGAGCCGGGATCAGGGGCTGGTGTGGGTCCCCAGGCAGAGCTGGTTTGGCAAGATAAAGCACTATTTATAGCGAGCCGAGGTTGTTATTTTTCCGCAAAAAATAGTCACATTCATTTCAGTTCCATTTCAAATGCAGGAAGCAACCATTTGCCAAACTGACAGAGGCAAAATCAACGGGGAGAATTAGATTGTTGTTGTTTTTAATCCTTCTGGAGGCTCAGTGCTGGCGGTGGAAGGAGGGTGGGTCCAAAAGGAAACGGCTGGATTCTCAACAGTGTCCTTTTAAAGGTTCATTGGATAGACTGGACCTGAACTTTTTCTTACGAACAACTAAATAAGGCAACTTCAGAGCTTCTGCTGCCTAGAAATCATACAAGCTGCATATCTCGCCAGGCCAGAGACAACTGGATGTCAGGATACAACCTTGTACGCTATTTCAGTGTAGCTGTTTCAAGGGTTTGAACAAAGGTATGAGAACAGAATTGAAGCCTTTTGTTGTAAAGGTGCAGTATCCCTGGTGTGTTCTAACCTCACAGCACGTAGGATGCACTGAACTGGGAGAAGCTGTTCTTCTTGGTTTGACAAATGCTTTTTGGTACACCAGGCTGACTCCGTTACTCCTTTGCCAATGGCATTATATGTTTGAGCACAGCGTGGATATGAGAGATGCAAATTACCTAGCTAAAATAAAACGCACAAAAAAACCCCAAACAAAACGAGTGGCAAAAGGGTAGGCAAATGGCATGCCTTGGTGTTTAAAAGCAAAGCGTGCTTTGAGAAGCAAGCTTATAAACATCTGTGCCACGTGTTGGCTTTCGGAAGGAGTGAGCTGCTGAGATTTGAGCAGCACGAGCCGGCATGCCCGGCCCTGGAGATGCAGGGGAGGAGATACTGCACCTTTAGTCACTGTATGCCAAGGGCCAGGTGTATTTGAGCAGAAAATGCAAACTTTTGTTAAATTCTGAACTGTTTCTACTTGTGGGTATTTTTATCCCATTCTCTCTATTTCTAGACAGTGGAAGCTCTGCCTCTAACCGGGCTGGGGATTCTACTTGGGGCTCAGGACAGGTATGTTGTGAAACAAACCAAACCAATTAAAACAAACAAACAAACCCCCAAAAATCAGAAAAACCAAACCCGACCGCCAAACAAAGCAAATCCCCTCCCAAACCCGAACCCAACCGAACTGCAGCCTGCTGGCAGATGTGTGTGTCTGACATGGCCTGTCACCGCTCGCCTTGTAAATGCCTTTTTTTTTTGTTTTGTTTTTTATGTTTTTTGTTTTTGTTTTTTTTTGTTTGCTTATCGCTAGAAACAGATTGAAGTTGTTAAGAAAGGGCCAAGGTGTGAGTGCTGCTGACATGTACAGGTGGAAGCTTTCCTCCCATGAACCCTGCAGCTCTACATGTACCACAGGTAGTTATAAGAAGCAGCCAAATTCTGCACAACCGCTGAAATCACCTGGTGTGTGAGTCACTTTTATGTCTGTTAGGGATGGGAAGGACCTGGTGATGTGTAGGGGATCTCGCAATCTCTGGAGCTGGTTTAGCGCAACCCCAAATCTTCTCTCTCCGGGTGCAAAGGCAGGGAGAGGAGCTGGGGGCTCAGGGTGTGCAAAGCCCACCGACCTTGCAGGTGTGTCAGGGACCAGGCATTGGTGTCTGCCATGTCCATCATCCTGCAAAACACCCTCCCTTTGGGGAGCTCTGAACATTGCCTTTGCTTCCCAGCCCAGCGGGGATGCACTGGGGCTCAGCAGGATCCCCAAACCTGTGCTGAGTCTCAGCATATTGCCTCTTTCTTTTCCCACCCACCCCCTTTTATTTTTTTCCTCTTTTTTTTTTTTTTTCCCCCCTCTCTCTTCCCCTTTTTGACTGTTCAGAGGGGTTTGAAAAGCTCAGCTGCCTCCCCACAGAGTGAAATTTTGAAGATTGTTCAGCTCTGGCAGGAAACAAAATAGCATTTGGGTTTTTAATTTTTTTGTTTGTTTTGTTTCTCCCACTCCTTCTACCCTGGAGCCTGATCTCCGCTGTGAGGGCGTAAATCTGGAACGATGACATAGATGCCAGGGATATCAAAACTAAGCCTGTATTCTTTTTGCTTAAATTCCTCCTTTTTGCCCCCTGAAAAGCTGCAAGCCACCTGATCTCTCTCCTTTATCCCTCGGTTAGGGGGTCCTGGCCCCTGCGAGCCCATTGCTGGGGATGATGCACGTGTGGGTTGTGCACTCGCCTGCACCGCTCCCCAGTGACACCAGCCCTGAAATAATCCAGATCCTGTGGTGCTTCTGGAATTAGAAAGAAGGAAAAAAGGGAGAGAGAGGAGATTGCAATCTAAGGGACATCTCTTAAAAGAGCAGATGCAAGGATTTTTTTTTTTTTTTTTTTTAAGCATTTGTTCTTGTCCAGCAGACACATGCCCGCAGCGTGCTGGCAGCAGGAGCTTCCCATCCATCCCTTTGCCCAGGAATTCGTCAGCTGCATGTTCTGGGACATTTTTGACTTCTTTGATCCCCTCTGAACAAATATCTCCCTTGACCAGGCCAGGGTGCTCTGCCCTGGTTTGCAGCTAACGGAGAGAGGTTTTACTTAAATTTCTCCTTTCTCATTGCCTTTTCTTAATGACATATTGCAGAGAAGCAATAGCATGTCAAGAGCTGTAGATCTTTTTTTAGTTTCATGTAAACCATATGTTCCTGAGAGCTGCAATTCTTGTTACCTGTAGCCAGAGCAGCCTCCTGGTCCCCAGCCAGGTCCCAGAATGGACTTCACAACATTTACTCTGGCACAGCAGGCTGCGGGGGAAAAGGTCTCAGTCTGACGACACTGGCTGCCTGTGCTTTTGGTGGGGGGGTAGGGGGGGGGGGGGCAGGTGCCTCCTTGCAAAGGCCCTGGGAGCCCTTCCTTGGCCCGGAGTGCTGGGTGCACCTGGGGGACCCCTGGGCACAAACGGGGTGTCCTGCATAGAGAATGGGTGGATGGAGGGGGTTGGGGACCATTTTCTGTCGTCTTCCCCCATGAGTGCGGCACGGGGGGAGCTGATGGCTGTGGAGGGAGCTGCTGAACAGACTCATTGCCCCAAGCATTTCTTATAAAAAACTGTTAGTCATATATTGATCTTGGTGGCAAGCCCTGGCAGGGGTGGTCATGCCCGCCTTCAGAGTCGACCAAACTTGACTGCACTGCCCATGTTGGCTGGGTGGCCACCGTGGTCTTCCCCTTCCAGCAGCATCCATCCTGCGGGCTAGGGAGTCTGGCTTGCTGCTTTCCATTGGGAGGAAGTTTTGGAAAATGCAGCTAAAAAAAAAACCCCAACAAACAAACAAAAAAAACCACTTTGGATGTCAAAATCACCAAGCATCCTTTGTTGTGTGTATGTATTCTCTTTGAAACTAGGAGTGATGTCCACATATGCTATGTGTGTTCGCTATGATGGGATCGAAGTGGATGATACGTACTGTGATGCCATGACCCGTCCCGAGCCCATCCATGAGTTCTGTGCTGGGAGAGAGTGCCAGCCAAGGTACTACCTCGACAGGGCGCTCCTGGGGGGCTCCGTGCTTTCTCTGCCTTGGATGTATTTGGGGGAGGGGGTCAGTGGGGTTTTGGGGGGGTTGGGGGCAGCTTCTGCTGCTTCTGCCTGGGCTGCACTGTGACACAGCAAGACTCTCCTCCTGAGTGCTTTAGCTCAAGCTGCCAGGTTAAAACTTCCCTGAGTCTTGGTGGAATTTACACCTGGGGCTCCCATCAAGTCCGGCTCTACTAATGCAGGCAGGGTCCTGCCCTGGACAGCGTGCGGTGGCACATGTGTCTGAGTTGGGTGGAGGGGCCGGGCTTGCAAACTGTGCTGAGGATCCAGCCCTCTGGTCCCTTCAGCAGCCTCAGCACTGCTGAGGTTTGCTTGTATCGGGGCAGGAACTGGTGCAGAGGGGAACCCGTGCTGGAAGTCCTTCAGAAGGTTCTCCTGATGTGGCTTTTTGTCCAAGAAGTGTGTGTAGCCCAGAGCCAGGTGGCACGGCTCGGGGTACCTTCCTGCTGGCTTGTAACCTGGGGTGTGCTTGTTGGAAGGTTTGGGAGGAACGGCATTGATGACAGGACAGAGCGGTGGCTGTGGGAGGGAGAAGGACTCTGATGGTGTCAGACCAAGGGCTGGCTGGTGCATGCCCTGGAATGGTGTCACTTGTGAACAGTGCAAAGCAAGACCGCTGTGGTGCCAGGGACCAGGTGCCATACCTGGTCCCCGGAGAGTGCTTGCTTTCACCCCGGGTAATTGCGAAGGAGGATGGGGGAGGAAAGCACGTGCCCTTTGCAGTGTAAGCTCTCGTTGAACCTTTGCCCATTAAGGCTGAAAGCCAGGGCAGGCTGCAGCTGAGGCAAGAAAAGCGTGGGGAGGTGGATGGTGCTGCTGCTGGGAACATGCCCTGTAGACACCATGGGGACTTTAATCTCTATTTGCATTAAATTGGTAATTTTTTAGTACAGGCATTAGGGCTCTCTTCATGCTTGGATTATCCCATGGGTCTTTTATAAAGCCACCCCTCCTTATAGCTGTGCTGTTCCAGCTCCGTGGGCTTGCACTGCGAGAGAGAAGAGCTGCTCTGTGATTTACCGGCGGTTGCAGCTCGGTGGTGGGGAAATCGAGGAGCTGCTGGGAGCTCCAACAGGGCAGCCGGGCACCTTCACCGGCACTGAGGCAGACAGGGTGCTGCTCGGGCTGGCGATGCCTTTCCAGCACAAAGTGCTAAGAGAATTTTGCGTGATCTCGATGGGAAAGGCCTTGGCTTCATCTCCCTTCTGAATTTAGGTGGCACCTCTCAATGTGTGATGTCTCCCTATGCGGGGTGCAAGGCCAGCCTGCCACCCGGGGACGTGGCTCTGCGGCTCAGAGAGTGGCAGCAGCAGGTAGCCCTCGGGGCTACAGGGGGCAGCCCCATGCCCAGAGGAGCTGTGTAATTCTGATCCATTTAGATTTTTACATTTTTAGCTTATCCTCTAATTCAGAATTGCTATAATGTTACTGTACTGTAAAAAAATCTTTACTTTTTACATCTTTTTCCTTCGACTTACAAGCTGCTTCCATCTTCTGATGTTGGGACAGTGGTGGCAGGGGACAGTAAGGTGCAGGCAGTGTCTCGGAGCAGATCCCAGCCCCTCCAGCCCATCATGTGACATTAGCAGCATTACTGATGGTGGTACAGGACTGGCTGTTCCACCGGGGCTCAGACAGCTTTGTGTGACATTATTGCTGGGATTTGCAGGGTGATGGATGGTTGTGCCCTCCCTGTACTTCAGCTGATCAGGCAAAAATGAGAGGTCAGATGTGGGCAAAAAGCATGTGCTGGCACATGCCGGGTCACAGCTGGGGAGTGTACAAACAGCAGCGATGGCACCGGTACCTGTCTCACCGTGCCGGCACCTCCTTCTGCTCAGCAATCTGGTTTTAGCATCTGCCACTGTGGGCATGAGCTCAGGTCTGCTGGGTGAAACCACTGTATGTTAATATATCCCATCCTGTGGGAGAGCCTCTCCCATGCTGGCAGCCTGACTGCTGCTCATTCCTGTTGCAGCCATCTCCCTCCAGTCAAGAGCAGGCAGGGTTTTCCCATGGGATGCTCCGGCCCTGGTCCAGCCATGCCCAGCGTTAACAGCCTCTCTTACCTCCACAGGTGGGAGACGAGCAGCTGGAGCGAGTGCTCCCGCACTTGTGGGGAGGGCTACCAGTTCCGCATCGTTCGCTGCTGGAAAATGATCTCTCCAGGATTCGACAGCTCCGTCTACAGCGACCTCTGTGAGTCCGCTGACATCACCCGTCCAGACGAGCGCAAGGTCTGCAAGAATCCAGCCTGCGGGCCCCAGTGGGAGATGTCAGAGTGGTCTGAGGTCAGTGCTGGGGGGCGGCTGGCCTGGCAGCACTGGGGGCGAGCACGTGTGCCTGCGCTTCTCTCTTCCTTTTCTGATTTAAACTCATCTGTAGCTGTCAGAGACCCCACCTTTTAGAACACTGGCTGCAGTCATTGCATGTGGACCGGTGTGCATCAGTGATGTTTCTCCCCTAAAATGAAGCCCTGGGTCCCCTCCAGGATGGGGAGGCCACTGCCACCGGTCACTCATGGGGTCCTTGACAGCGTGTAAGGTGCTGGCATTGCCCACTGGGATGCAGCAGGAGCCTGAGGCTCAGATCCTCCCACCATTGCTTCCCCGGCAGCTTCTTCAACCTGCAAGGCACCAGGGAGGGTAACCTACCTGTGATACCCTCTACTAACTAACTATGATACTAACCAACGTGTGAGTTACATTCCTATAAGCTTCCCTTCCTCACCTCCGATTTCTCTGCACCACATGGAGGATTAAACCTTTTCCTCGCTGTGCCTTAAGCAGATCCCTAAAGCAGCTGGGAGATGGTTTGGGGTGGTGCAGCGCAGTGCCTGGTTTAGCTCATTGGTTTGCTTGGGAAAACCCGTGAAATGCTTTGTGCCCCTGAACTCATTTCCAGGCACTGCCAGCACTCCAGCAGTCCCTTGCAAACACAAACCCATGGAATGACCAAACTGGTGCCTCTTGGAGAGCTGGGGCCAGTCTCCGAGCTGGGGTGGCTGGGGAGCAGGTCCCCTGGCATTGCGCCCATTGGAGCTCGTGGTGCAGGGACAGGGGGACCCAGCATGGCCACACGAATGGGTGTAACACAGCTGGTGTAGCTGTGTCCCCATGCATTGCTAGGAAACAGCCTGGCCTCTTCAATATCTTCGGGAAGCAGGTGTGCGTGGGGAGAGGGAGATTTTGGGTCTGTGTCCATCTTGCCCGGGTGCCACCACCAGCCCCCAGCAGGGCGGCTGTGCCCTGGAGCCAGCAGGCTTTGCAGGGGAGCATCGTTCCTGCTCCCGTATCAAGCCCAGACCCCTTCTAAGCAAAAGCAGACAGAGCTCTGGGCCAAGCTCTTTGTGGGTGCAAACCTGCCCCACGGTTTACCCCACAAGGGATCACACTTTTTCCTCCTGGGAGGCTCCTAAAATGCTTCTCGATCACACTTTCAACATCTCCTTTCTTCTGCCAGCCGGGGTGTGTCGATGGAGGGGCTGGTGCGTTCCCTGGTGTTGCAGGATGTTTTGACTTCCCCAGCTGGGTAGAGAGTTGCTCCATGCACACACGCTGGTGCATGATTTTGACCGGCGTAGCAAACCGGAGTAGCTTATTTTACAGACATCTATATTCCCCTCCAGCATGTGTCAGAGACAGATTGCTTGAGACAGTCCTGGAGTAGTTTGTTCTTAGCCAGCAGCAAAGCTAATCTCATTTGGATCCCATCTGAAGTAGGGTGCCAAGTTGGCTGGGGAAATAAGCATTAAAAAAAAAAAACGTATTTCAGGGATCTGAGGATTAACATATCAGCACGGTGTGTCGGAGCACTGTGCTGTTGACACTTTTCCCTGCTTTACGTTATGCATGGAGCAAATATGTGTATGTGAGACTGTAGTAACTCAAATCCAGTTCTAAATAATGTCACTGGTGGCTGCGCGGTGCCAAATTTATCCACAGCATAAAATTCTCAGTTGTGCTGTTTGGGGAAAACATTCTCCAAAGAGGCAGAAAGGAGCTGGCTGTTCCTGGGAAGGAGGCGAGGGAGGTCTCACCCTGTCTCTAAGTGACAGCTAAAACTTTTCAGCTCTGATCAGGTGGTTCGGTGCCTTGGGTTTTCACCCTCTGGCATCACCCCTGCAGAAAGCTTGCACAGCACACAGGCAGGATACAGCCCTCTTGTACCTTAACTGCTGGAGCTGTTGAGGGATTTTGGGGAAGAGGGGCAGCTTTGCTACCGGTTGTTCTACAGAAAGTCATCTATGCATTTTCAGTGCGTGCTTCTAGAGTTTCATATTAAAAATATTAAAAAGCCCAACAACAAACAAAGGAAAAAAAACAACCCAAAAACCCCAACACAGCAGCTCCCAGTATGGCAGGAGCTGCTGCTGACACCATCCCCGTCCCCTCCTGGCAGTGCTCAGCCCGGTGCGGAGAACGGAGCGTGGTGACACGGGACATTCGCTGCTCGGAGGACGAGAAGCTGTGTGATGCCAGTGCCCGGCCCCTGGCCGAGAAGAACTGCACCGGGCCACCCTGCGACCGGCAGTGGACCGTCTCTGACTGGGGACCGGTGAGACCCTGGAGTGGCTGGCCAAGTGGCCTTGGTGACCTGTTGCAGCTGGCCCCCTTTTGCAGGCTTGCTTGTGTGTCCAGTTTTGGGGTTGGGTTTGTCCTCCCTGGCAGCTCCCAGCTCACCCAGTCCTACGGGCAGCCTGTGCCCTGAGCTGCCCTCCAAACCAGCCACATCTGCTCTCCCAGTCCCTGTGTCACCTCCACTCAGACTTGTCACCAGTGCTGTCACCCTGGCTGACCACCCTGGCTCTGTGCCCGTGGCTGATCCAGCCTCCCGGTGGGTTCCACAGCTTCCTCGTAGGCCTGCTGGGGGCTCCTGCCTCCTGAGGATGGGGTGCAGGAGGGGTTAAACCCCCAGAGATCTGGCTGAGGGCCATAGCATGTGCCAAAATCCCCTGATCTGTCTGCTGCTCAGCATACCTTGACAGTGCTGACCCTCTGTGCCCAGAAAACGAACTTTTTTTTTTTCCTTCCCCTACCTTTTTTCGTTGCTTTTCCCCTCACCTTTTTTCCCTCCCACCTTTTCCCCCCTCTCTTCCTCACTCTCCCCCACCCCTGCACAATTATTCTACAGCGATCCCCTCCATCCCAAGCTATTTTTACCCAGGTTTTGATCCATTAGCATCAGCTAAAAATAAGTGGTTTCCATGGCAGCAGCGGTGCTGTGCAACACCGTGCATCCCTGCAGGAGCGCCCGCTAAAGAGCTGGGGAGCACTGGCTGCCTCCGCTGGCGCTGGGGGCAGTGCCTGCCTGGCTCTTTGCAGTGGTGGGGGGGATATTTGCAGCCACTTGCTTGGTCCTCTTTGCCTTGACCTCTTTGAGGGCCACCTCAGGGGGTTCCCTGCTTGTGATGCTTCCCCTCCTGCCTGGCCTGAGGGATGCTGAGTTTTGCTCAGCACCAGTGTGATGGGGTGTGGGATATGTTGGCTATGGTGGGGCTGCGCTGAGCTTCCCTGAGGGTTTTCTAAGCTGAGCCCCAGTAATCCCCCCACGATTTGGGGAAGGTGGGGCTGGGGAGGCGGCCAAGCCCCATGGATGCATCTCTGTCCCCGCTGTGGGGATGAGGATGGAGCCACGCTGCCTTCCCTGCCACTGACCGCTTGCCGTGCCCGCTGTGGTTTCAGTGCAGCGGCGGCTGCGGGCAGGGCAGGATGATCCGGCACGTGTACTGCAAAACCAGCGACGGGCGGGTGGTGCCGGAGTCGCAGTGCAACCTGGAGACGAAGCCACTGGCCATCCATCCCTGCGGGGACAAGAACTGCCCCTCGCACTGGCTGGCGCAGGACTGGGAGCGGGTAAGTGCAGCCCCCACGGGGCTGGGGGGTGCTTGGAGTGGGGGCTTGGTTTTGGGGGGCGATGGAGGAGGGATGCGCCGCCGTGGGTCGGGCTGGGGGGTGTGGGTCTCAGCCAGCCCCATGCGCCCCCCACAGTGTAACACCACGTGCGGCCGGGGCGTGAAGAAGAGGATCGTGCTCTGTCTGGAGATCGTCAATGGCAAGATCAAGACTCGCAACCCTGCGGACTGTGATGTCGCCAAGAAGCCTGTGGAGGAGACGACGTGCTTTGAGCGGCCGTGCTTCAAGTGGTACACAACCCCCTGGTCGGAGGTGAGGGGGCAGGGAGCTGAGGGCAGCCGGGGGGATCTGTGGGAGCAGGGTGGGGGGAAAATGTCCCTTCCATCAAGATGCACTTGCCCTCAGTGTGTGGTGCCCCGTCCTCCCATACCAAGGCTCTCACTGCCTGCAAAATACCCAAGGAGGTGGGCAAATCTCTGCAGGACAGAGCAGCTGGGGGGACCCTTTTGTAGCACTGGCAGCTGGGGGCAGAGAGCCCACCCTGCCATGCTGTGGTTGGGACTGGCTGTGTGCTCAGGGAGGGCACAAAGGAGAGGAGGTGTTCGAGGTCTGGTTTTTTTCTTCTTCCTTTTTCTCCGCTTTCTTTTCTTCCCCTGCTCTCTTTTCTTCCTTTTTTCCTCTGCTCTCTTTCTTTTTTTTCTCTCTCCCTTTCTTCTTTTTCCCTGGAGCTGCTGGTGGCACTGTGGCTGGGGGGTGCACAGAGCCCATGGTGTGGCTGCCTGGGGATGCAGCGTGGGCAGCACAGTTTTCCCCAGCACCCCGTATATTCGGCAAAAGTAGCCGGGGTTCAGTGGCCATGGGGCCAAGCCCAGCACGTGTGGGCGAGGAGTTGTGAAGGGCTGTGGCTGGCTCCCTGCAAGCCCTCCCTAACGTGGCTTTCCTCGTCCGTGCTCCAGGCGCCTTGTTTTGTTTAGTCTTGCAAACCATCATTGCAGCCTGTAATTCGCCAAAGCAGCCCTGCTGTAATCCCAGCCTGGCGAGGCATCCACAGGGCAGCGGGCAGCGAGTGCCAGGCCCAGGAGCAGCTCTGCAAACCGCAGCGTGATGCACAGAGACGCCAGCTCTGCAGCCCTGTGCCGGGTACTGCTGCGGGGTCCCGTGGCCTCGGGGTGGCTGCAGCCACCCTGGTGTCCCGGAGCAGCCCATGGACCAGGCTGGCTCCTTGGTGGCCCGTTGCAACGGGCAGTGAGAGGAGGGAGCATCGCAGTGCCAGGGGATGGGAGCACAGCCGTGTATCCCCAGGCAGAGGCTTCTGCAGGCAGCTGATGGTGCTGGCAGCAAAGATGGAGCAAGAAGCCAGCAGCGCAGGGCTGAGACATGGCATTCAGCCAGGGGAAGAGTTCACCCCCTGCCCTGACATCTCCAGCGAGCACTTTTTTATTTTTACTTTTTCAGCAGGTTCTGGCTTAGCACAGACCCCCACAACAGGGGGTCTTGCCTCACCCCCCTCTCTCTGTTTCCCAGTGCACAAAAACCTGTGGCATCGGTGTGAGAATGCGGGATGTGAAGTGCTACCAAGGGAAGGACATTGTCCGGGGCTGTGACCCACTGGTGAAGCCAGTGGGCAAACAGACCTGCGACCTGCAGCCCTGCCCCACGGAGCCCCCAGGTAAGCCTCGCTGCTGGCAGCACTCCCCAGCCTTGATTTTTCCACCAACACCCCCGAGCAGCACAGCCCAGAATCTTGGCTTCCACCACCCCCAGTGAACAGTCATCCCCAGGGAGGATGTAAAGGGGACAGCTCGCCCTCTGTGCCCAAGTAACAGGGCACCGGGCACTGGCTGTTTCTGGAGGTAACCCTGTTAAATTAAGGGGAGAGTTGAAAAGAAGCATGCTCTGACCTTAAGATAAAAGGGAGCTTTGGAGATCTGACTCAGGTGCTGCTTCTGTGTGATTCCACTTAACGTCTGGGAAGTTTCATCCGTGCCATTATTTTAATGATTTTTTTTGGTCTCCGGATGTCCTGCGGGATTTGTAACTATCTCGTTATCTGACTCGTCTGCTGGCTCAAAGTCCCTGTGATCTTTAGTGAACACGCAGTTCTAATCCTCTAATAGGATTTGGGAATAAGGACAGTGTGGGAGAAAAGCATCAAAATGGGAGACAGATTTGGGGTCAGCTGCTGGCTCAGCTCTGGCCCCACTGGTGCTCTCGGCTGACCAGTCCCGTGAGGTCCAGGATGCAGCATGGTGCTTGCAAGGTGCCTCGTGGCCCCCTTGTAGCAAGCTGCCTGCCCTGGGAGCAGCCTGGTTTCATGAATTCTATGGATTTTAAGAAAAAAAAAATTACCATAGAATGGTTTGGGTTGGAAGGGACCTTAAAGAACATCTGGTGCCAACCCCCCTGCCATGGGCAGGGACACCTGCCACTGGACCAGGTTGCTCACAGCTGTAAACTCAATGGGTTTGAAGCAAAATACTACTCTAAAGGGAGCTGGGAGAGTGTTGAAGTGGTCTCTGACCTCCTCCCCGTCTCCAGCAGCTCACTTGTCCCTAACTCCTGCTGTAACACTGCTGGATTCCCATTCCCTTTCTCAAATAGCCTCTCTGGGGTAGAAGCTGTGAGTATGTTGGGGTCACCCTGTGCCCTACCAGGGGAGACCCTTGGCCCAGGGGCAGCTCAGTGCCAGGCTCCCTTGGTGGCTCCAGCAAGCCCTGGGCAGTTCTGGCTTATGGGGAAGAGCTTGAGCTTCACGGCTGGAACCAAATGGGACTCCTCAAGCCGGACTGGGTGTGATGGAACAGGTCAGCCTTCTCGTGCCTTTGCTTAGGTTGACAATGGTATTTATGGAGAAGCTCCATGGTGTTGCCCAGGGGATGCTCTGCCAGATACCAGGGAGGTGGCAGTTGCAGCCAGGGTGATTTGTTGCACTGCCCATGGTGTTCAAGGCAGGCTGTGTATGGGGGGGGGGGGGGGGGGGAGGGGAATGAGCTCGTGAGCTTGCACTGGTTCGTTTTCTTTTTCTTTGCCATATCTCGGTGCCTTTTGCCTTCTTTCCCCCAGATGACAGCTGCCAGGACCAGGCAGGAACCAACTGTGCTTTGGCCATCAAAGTCAACCTGTGCAGCCACTGGTACTACAGCAAAGCCTGCTGCCGCTCCTGCCGCGCGCCCCACTCCTAGTGCCTGACAGTACCCAGCACCTGTGGCACGTGCCGGCACCCCTGGGCTGCGCCTCCCTTAGCAAGGGCTCCGTATACCATTTAGTAAGCGCTACGCATCCCACAGACTGATGTTAAGGATGCCTTTGGGTTGTTTTGGTTTGGTTTTGTGTTGTTGTTTTGTTGTGGTTTGTTGTTTTTTTTTTTCCCACCGATGCAGAACTACTATCCTTGTCCCTCTCCCGTGGAGGAATGGCGCCAGCACGGCTCGCTTGCCAAGCCGTTACCGCTGTACATTGGTAGCCCCCGTTATCAGAGCTGTACATAAAGTCGTGTATATTTGATTCCCCCGAACTGCAGACAACGTTTCACAGGGTCTTGTCCTTTGGTTTCTTTCCTCTGTGTGAGTTTGGGGTTGAGGAGGGGAAGGTGTGAACTCTGTGAAGTGCAAGTTTCCCTTCGCGAGCGGGCTTAGTGCCTCTCTCCTAATTTATCCCCGAGACCTTCACTCTCTCGTTAGCTGCATTTAATGTGGTGGGAAGCTGATTTTTCGTTTGCTAAATGAACTCGAGCCCAAGCCCTTTTTTTGTAATATGTAGGTGTATACTTTTTCAGAGAATTTTATCTTATAATCAAATGTTAGTTCCATAGTCCTTACACCCCACCCCATAATGCTGACATATTGTATATAATACGGAAACATAACTGCACTTTATATCACAAAAAAGACGTGCTCTTTTTTAATATATTTGTTTACAGACAGTGAACTTTATCCATATAATCATTAATTTGTACTCATATGTATATTTTAATAAAGTTGTCATATTTATGGTGTTATCTTGTTTTATTCTCCAGTTTGTAGTGGGTATTTGCCCTGTGTGCTGGGCACACTGGAGCTGGGGCTGTGAACTTACCGGTGCCAGTGGAGAGCAGAGCAGCTTGAGCCAGGGGACTGGTGCTGCAGGGAGGAAGGTGATGCAGGCAGCTGGGAAGGTGATGCAGGCAGCGGGGGAGCTGGGGCTTTCAGGACTGTTGCTCTGGGTCAGGAGCCCTTTGGGGTTACGTGTGTGGCTTGAACTGCAACTTGGAAGCTTCTCAGGAGCTCACAAGCAAAGCAGCTTGATACTTGCCAGCAAGAAAAGGGCCTTTCTGTGCTCCCAAGGGAGGTGATTGCACCATGGTCCTGTGGGCAGGACTCAGGGAGCCTGGGCCAAATGCTCTTTAGCATCCCCTGCGCTAGTGTGTGCATCCCAATTCCTGCTGCATTGCTCCCCTCAGCAGCAAGGGGACTCTTGCACTTCTGTGCAAGCTTTGCAAGTAGCACCCCATGTTGGAAGATGCAGGGACAAAAAGGCCAGCCTCAAACCCCATGTCAAAGTACTTTATTTCTTTATTATTTTTCCCTTCCCCCCCCCCTTTTTTGGGGTTCCCCCCAACCCCCCCTCCGTGATTCCCAAAGTCCTGTACAACAGATCACCAGGTGAAAGTTAGTGAAAGCCAACCATTAGCTTAGTTTCCAAGCTACAGGGGAAGGAGAAAAGATAAAAGGAAGAAAAGGGAAGGCTGGTGAAAGAAGTACGGTCACGAGAAATGCAAAGAGGAGGGCTCGATGCGTGGAAACAAACCCTGGTGAGAACTGTACACAGGAGCATGGCCCCAGCGGCTGCTGTCCCCCCGGAGCAGAGGCATCACGCTCCCGGGACATGGCACTGCAGGGACCAAGCCCAGAATATTAAACATGTACGAAACTAAACCCTGCCCCAAATAGAACCCCCCCCAAGAAAGTTGAAGTTACTCATTTGCAAAGACAGACTTGTACTTCAAAAGATTTCCTGTGGAATTAAAAGCCCTCGTGGTTAAAAGTAAAATACCCAGCTGGGCTGCATACAGTATTTGGGAGCCGCTGGGGCTGAAGCCACGGCTTTTTTCTTCCCATCGCATCTTTAAAAAGGAAAGCTGACCCAGAGCACAGCCCTGAGGCCACGAGAGTCTCTTTGCAGCCAGTCCATCCTCCAGCAGCCATCCCCAAGTCCAGCGCCATGCTTTTAATCTGAATAACGCACACTCGCTCCAGGAGAAAGAGGGTGTTTTGTCAGACAAACCGTGAGTATTGCAAGGGTGGAGGGGAAGAACTGAGACAGCCAGGAGAAACCAGAGCACGAGAGTCCCCATGCAGGCACCGATGCAATGTGCATGTCTTCCTCCCAAAGCACTGGTTTGTAGCGCAGAGGGATGCTCTCTGCTGCCAGCTCCTCGCCGCCTGCTCTGCCTGGAGCCAGCGCGGCCCACGGAGCTGGGGCAGAGCCGGTGCCGGTGCCGCAGCCCCCGCCAGGCTGCCCAGCTGTGGGAAACGGCTGGATGAAAAATGCAAAAGAGGTGGCTTTGCCTAAATCTAAAGTGTTTTGACACATTCCTGCATGGAGAGAAAGTGTCATGGCTTTTTTTTTCTTTTTTTCTAAAAAAACCCAACAGAGATGCATGTAGAAATGTGCATGCAAGGGTTGGGCACATACATGATGACACTCTTGCTCACCCAGCCCTCAATCAGAAGGTGCAAATGGCATTATTTGGAGCAGGGGTGCTGATTATTCAGAGGGGGCAGCTACAGGTGTACCTCTCCATCCGTAACTGCCCTGTGTGTCATTTCCATAGCCAGGTAATGCAATTGGTTTGCAACTCCCCCCAGCCCTGCTCCACTGGGGGGCTGTGGGGGTGCTCCAGGGGCTCCAGGAGCAGGGACAGGCTGTGCACCCACTGGCCATCCTAACCCTGAGGGAATTGCACCTGTCACCCAGGAATAAATGACCAACTTGAGGAGCAAGATAGCCTGGGGATAGGGCAGGGCTGTGCACGCACATACAGAGCTGCAGTGCAGAGAGGTGCAGGAGGGGGTGGCAGCAGCGTGGGCAATAGCAGCCCTGCTTTGCTATGGGGGCGTGGGGGTGTATGCACACTAGGGCCAGGAGCAGTGGGCTGCAGCATGCCCCCACAACATGGCAGCAGGTGCCGGCTGACTTGCAGCATGAGCCATTTTGCAGTCAACCGTGTGCTCCACCGCTTGCTTGTCATCACTCGGCACTACAGCCGAATGCTGAGGAGGGGCGTTTGTATTAAAAGGATGCACAATATCAAAATCCTCTTTATAAAACAAACAAAAAATGCAACGCAGCGCTAGAAAACCTTGCATCCCAGCTGCAACCACCCTCCCCCATGCTTCCCTTCCAGGTTTGTTTTTTTGTTACCCCTTTATATTGCCATTTAGCACATCTCTGCCTACGGAACAGAGAAATACATTCTTTCCCCCCCCAAAAAAAAAACCCCACCCTCTTCCATGAATTTCAAAAAGTTCTCCCCACTGTTACAAGCCCCAGCAGCAGTGGCGAGGTGCGCTGTGATGCTCCAGGGGCTGGGTGGGCAGCCAGCGCCTCACACATCAGTGCTTATGCTGCGGCTGCGGGAGAAGGCTTCCCGCATGGCTGAGAGCCGGTTGGGGTTGAGCGCCTGCAGGTTGGCCACGCTCACCGGCAGATCGAGATCTTCCTGGCTCACTGTCTTGTAGCTCACCCGGTCGCCCCCATTGTGCAGCTCCTCGGGGGGCTCCTGCAGGAAGAAGGTGGGGGGCTCATACGGCGTGCAGCCGGGGCAGCTCGGCCGGCTCGGCGTGGGCTTCTTGCCAAAGGGGGATGAGGTGTAGAGGGACGGGCCGTTGGTCAGCACTACGTTGCGGTTGCAGTGGAGCGGCGGGATGTGGGAGTGCACGGCGAAGTCGGGCTCCTCCTCATCCTCCTCGGACTCATCCTTCTTGCAGCAGTAGTACTGAAATGGGATGGCCCCGTGGGGCCGGCAGGCTCAGCTGGCATCCCAAGGGGATGCTCCGTGCATGCCAGCCCTGGGGACAGGCAGGCAGAGGACACGGGGCTGCCTGCTGTCTCCCCTCCCCATTGCAGCATCTTTGGGGGCCGCATCCCCACCAGCCTTACCTGGAGCCTACAGTAGCAGAGGACAGCGATGATACAAAGTAAAATGACAGTTGCTAATATTCCACCTGTGATGACCACGGTCCCGGCTGTCATCCGCCCTCTTCTCCATTAACAGCCTGCAAAAGTGAGCACACGGAGGATGATGGGGGATCAGGGTGAGGCTGGTGCTGGGCGATGTACTGGGCTGCAGACCCTCAATTCCCAGCTCAGCCCTGTTTGCAAGGAGCTAGGAAGCAGGAGGGCTCTGTGGGAGGTGATGGGCAGGAGATCCTGGCACTGGGCACCTGTGAAAGCCATCAGGGAGACCCTGTACCCCTTAAATGCCACCTTGCAGGGTGCTGGGGTGTGTGTGGTGGTGGTGGTGGTGTAAAAAAACCTTCATGCAGTGGGTGAGAGAATGGGTGAGTAGCAGCTCTGGGGTCACATCAGGCTCTTCTTCATGCAGGAGGGGGAACCCAAGGGAAATAAAACCTTCTGCCCAGCACCCAGTGCACCCTCGCAGCTCCTGCCCGGTGGCAGAGAACTTCAGTGATGGGAGAAAGAGCTTTGCTGTAAGGATTTCTGAGTTGTACACATTTTTCTCTGAGCCTATAATCCATTTTTCCCCATAAAAACAATGTGGTATTTTAATTTGGAATAACTGGAGCTGCTAAGCGAGCCTTTAATGACTGCAGGGACAGGCGCTCTCCTATCCCTGAGCAGCGAGCTGAGGTATGGGATGCGTCCAGCTGCTGCAGGAGCCACCAAGCTCCTCGCCTTTGCCATGGCCAAGCCACAGTGTTGAGGGGGCTGTGGGGGCACCCCAGGATAATGCTTCTGACAGCCTCGCAAGCTCTTCATTCTCACCACAGCAAACACTGGAGCCGGGACCCTGTGCATTGGACATCACAGGGTGCCACGGCTCAGCCTGGCCCCATGCTCATGCTTTGGGGTACCACCAGCACTCTTCTCTCCCTGGAGTGCCTCTTAGAGGAATGGGGGTGCTGACACAGAGCTGGTAGTGGTGTAAGGTCCCTGCTTCTTGCACTGCTGGGCTCACCCAGAAAGCAGATGCTGTGCACCATGCGCAGCGCACGAACCCCGCAACACCAGCACGGGTCTTGCTCTGAGCATCCCTGCCCCGAGAGCTTGGGGGGTGGGGCTTGAATTCCCCTCCATCCCACGCAGAGTAAGACCAAGCTCTTTTTGCCACAGGAACGATGCTGGGGAGACACATACCTGCCTGCACACACCTGCTAGCAGCTACATAGACAGTGGCACTAACACCAGCATCACTTTGCAGCTAAGGCTCCAGCAGCCCTTTAGTGTCACAAGCATCAGTCTGGGAACAGGAGAAGCAACATAAATTAAGAAAGAAATCACACCCTGACCACCTATTCCACAAGCGCTTTAACAAAGCTGGCCTCCAGCTCATGCTATCAGGTTAAAACAAAAAACCAGCCACCCCAGCCCCAAATTACTTCAGCACCCGAGGAAAAGCAACTGTATCTGTCAGGGATTTAACCTGCTTCCAAAGAAAATAAATCTGTGGCATATTTTCAGGCGCTTAATGTCCTGCTAAAGTTGGGTAAGTGCTGAATGGATAAAGCAGTATCACATTTTATGTTGCTGCTGAGCAGCGCTGTAGGAGGGAAGGTAATTTATAATGATGTCTGAACGCCTTCTAGCACCACGCAGCCATGGGGCAAGTGCCGGGCCAAATCCTGCCTTCATTCCTCGGGCAAAATGCTCTGAGGAGGCTCAGGGGGGGAGGAACACAGTCAGGGGAAGGGTTTGCAGAAAATGGATTAGTGATTTAGCAACTTTGATACCTGTTTAAAGAGGGATGGAGGCACAGGCTGCAAACCCTGGGCTGCACTGGGTGCTGCGGGCACATGCAATGGTCCGGCAGAGCTGGTGGAAATGCCCGTCTGTGGGTCCTTTGCTGCTCCCATTTGCAATCCCCATGGAAAAAAACCCCAAAGCCAGGGCAGGGGTGCACAGGGCAGGTGCTGGACCTGGTACTGGGGTGGTAGGACTCAGCCTCTCAGGGATGGGTGCTGCACCCACCAGAGATCAGCATCTTAGCAAGCTCCTTGCCAGCCCGAGATGGCAGGCAGGGCTCCGGCAGGGCAGGCTCCCCAGCTTCCTCGCCCCTTAACTAAATGGTCACCTATGCCGGGGGGACAAGCAAGGGTCACACAGAGCCAATTTTCAGTTTCTGTCCAGCTGTGGTCAGCCAGACGTGGCATTGCAGCTACTGCTCCATGCAAAGCAAGGCCATTTGCATTTTGCTCTTTTTTCCTCCCCTAACATACTTGTCTGATTAAAGCTGCGTACCTGGAAGCATTAAACTCTCCAGTGTGCAAAGGGGGAGGAAAGCAGAGCTTGTGGAGGCCCATAAGCAGAACAATTCCTGTCTAGACCTCCTTTTTACATTTGTTCCTAATTTCACGCTCCACAGGCTCCCAGATTCATATATTTAGTAATAAATATCCTGGTAAAAGGAAGTGCTTTGCAGCTCCGCTGTGGTCTTGGAGAAAGTATGCAGGAGCCCTGGTATTAGGAACGCAGGCACTGAGAGATGTGGTCCCAACAGACAGTCGCTTGGCTCCTTCCTCGCCCCTCGGTAATGTTAGGAGCCCTCCAGCTACCGAGGATGCCTGACACCCCCCCCAGCCCCTCTGTCCCATCCAAATCCAGCCCCCAGCACATCCTCCATCACTGCCAGACAGCCGGGAAGGGGCGGCAGGGGGATGCTAGCTCTACACAGGCTGTTTGCCCCCAGCCCAGGAGCCCTTTGCTGTAGGAAAGCAGTCCCCAGTACTGCGGGGTGACAGGGGACGGTGCCTCTCGGCACTACTGGGAGCTGCCACGCTGGTGCGGGCACATAGGAGCCTGGGTGCAATGCTATCCCCTTCCCCAGTACCCTGCTGCAACAAACCAAAGACACTTCACTGCATGGTGGCTACAGGTTGCTCCTGGATGTGCTGCTTGGTTTTAGACACAATCCTGTTCCACTTGCCTGCTTTTACCAAGTCATCTATTGCTGCAACTATAGCAGCAGCATCCTTGCAGGCACCCTTGCAGCCCTGCAGCAGCTGGGAAATCACAGGGTGTGAGAAAATGGCTTTTTCTATTCCTTGCAGCCTAGAGAAGACACAAGCAGAGCTCCCATCAGCTCCAGTCCCAGACAGGAGATTCTTTCCTCACTGACACCCCCTGCATGTCCCTGCCATGGCTGAGGATGTGGGCCTTGAGGCTGTGCTGTTCACTAGGAGCCACGTCTGCATCAGCCTCCGCTCCTCGCTTCACCTGGGCACTGCCACCAGGGACTGCTGGACCTTCCCAATGCGCTGCAGCCCAACTCAGGTGGTTGGAGGGGGGCAACAGAGCATAGGACAGCACAGAATTGCACTTGACAATGCAGAGAGGAGAAGGGGAAGCCAATAAGAAATCATCCTACGTCACCCCCCCCCCCCCAGCATCCTGAACATGGCCCCTGGACTGCTGAGGGTGCCTGGTGCAGGGGGAGGCTGCTCACAGCTGCATCTTGCTCCTGGGCTGGCTCTGCAGAGACCGGCTGTGCAGCCAGTGCCTCTCGGGACGCCTGCGTGGGAGGAAGGCTTCAGAGCAGCCGGGGCGGGAGGCTGAGCTCAGCTCGTCCGAAGGCTCCAGCTAACACCCGGCTAACCACCGCTCCAAACCGCTGAGCTCCAGGTCCAGGTGCTGGAGCACTGCAGCCATGATCGGTCATGTGGCCTGCCCTGACCCTGCCTGCTGAGGCTGTGGGAGAAGGAGACCTGGGGACTGTTAAGGAGATGACTCCAGGGTTTCTTTAAGAGACCCTCAAATGCCCAGTTAAGCCAGCTTCTAGGATTTGCAGGTGTTAAGAACAGTCTTCAGGCCTGACCTTTAAATGAATGGGGCTTCCATTCATGCCATGCCACGCCATGCCATGCCATACCATCCCTATTCCCAACCCCACGGCAACACAGCCAACCTCAAAGCATTTTTGTCCTAGCTGAAAACAAAAAAAAGTGAGTGCTGATCCCACTGGAACTGTGCCAGCATAAGAGGACTGTATCTTACTTGCAAAGAGCTGCAGCCCACGGTGTGTCCCACTGTAGTGCTGCCTGCATCCCCCAGCACCCCTGGCATCTGCTTGCCCTGCAGCCAGAAGCAGCACAGCCCTCTGTTTAACAAGGGAGTTGGGAATTGCTCTTATTCGCCTGACGCCAGAGGCTGGAGATTTAAACAAAACAGTTACACTAGATAGGAAACAACAAGTGGCAGCACGGTATGAATGCTGATGGGATTGCTCACAGCTGGTACCCCAGCCCTGGAGCAGGCAGGAGCTTAGACCCCACCAGAATAATCACGCAGCCAGGAACACCCCACGCTCAAGGAGTCCTGCAGGGGACCTCTGGCCCTTGCCTGTTCTGCTGGTCATTTGCAGAGACGAGCAGGGATCAGCTCTGCCCTGCACTTCCAAATGGCCAAGAAGGAAAAAGGAGAGAAAAAGGGAAAAAAACCCACCCCACCCTTCCCAGGGAGCGGAGGAGGCCAGCACTGTGTCCTGAAGTAACACCATCCTGCCTTGTCTTGGCTCTGCTCTGCACTAGCACATCCCTGGCCGTGTTGTGTGCTTGGCCGAGCTGCTCCTGCTGCGCGTGGGTGTCCTCCCACCCCTGGGAAGGGCCTCCGAGGGGGGGAGCGACCCTGCATGCCAGTATGGCCCCCCAGGATGACCCTCCTCCAAGCATCACAGCGATGGCTGGTGGTGGGTCAGCTTGCTGGGTCACTCTGGGGAGAAGACTCAAGGGAGTGACCTCAATGGGGGGGACACGTTCAGGTTTGGAAGATTAAGTCCTACGTGGAAACTGGGAGTTGGGGAGCTGTGTACAGGGGGAGCACAAGTCTGACCCTCCGTGGTGGAGGGTCATGAGCTCCGTGGGTCTTGCCCTGGGTGGGCAATGCGGCTGTTTCCCAGTTCATCCCACGCACCACAAACCCTGATGCCAACACTGCTGACCGAGCCCCACTTCAGAAGAAAGGACAAGCCCTCAGCAAGAGAGGGGAAGCAGGAGAGCACACGAGTGATGCTGGCTGTCCGACATGCCGCTTCCCCGAGCCACTGGGTCTTGCTGCTGCTTCCTGCCCCACAGCATTCGAGCAGCATTCGAGACCAAGGACCTTAGCCCAGAGTAACAAGAAATCACACTAGAATAAAATGACCAGAGCAGAGCAGACCGGACCCGAGCCCTTGATGCTGCAAAGTTTCAGGGTAAGCCAGGCTTACGCTCTCCCGTTGCCCCCCCAGTGCCATGTGCGCGCCATGGCTGTGTCCAAGGGCAAACCCCAGAGAGCACCGGTGCGAAGCAACACCACCGCCCGGCCACCAGCCACCAGGCTGGGAGGTGGGAAAGCAGCAAATAAGTTAGGAGCTCAAACCAGTTTGGTGGCAAATACAGCCTTGTTTCTGCATTTCCCCCAGTTCCTGTAATCCTACCCAGTCAATGAATAAGAGCCGGGCTGCTAGGAACGGCCGGGCAGCGTGCCAGCAGAAGACTTTGCATTTACGGAGCCAGCGGACAGGGCAGCTGCCAGAAACACAGGCAGAGAACGTGGCTTTCCATATGAGAAACACTTTAAGCAGAAGGGCTGCATCACTTTCGTTTCCTTTCTCCTTCTTCCTCCTGATGGCAGCACTCCTGGCCTGGGGGCTGCTGCTCTGCGCATACAGCAGGGACTGAAACAGCCAGGCTTGACCATGGGTGGGCTGGGGGAGGGGCATGGGGGTCTCACTGCCTGCAGACCCATCGCTTCAACAAGACCATCTGAGCCCTCCTTAACACAAGGACAAGGTGAGCTGCGTCTCATCAGTCGGTGCTTCCCCATCTCCACACAAGTGCTTCCTCATGTGGGACACCCCGTATCTCCAGGCACTCCACGCTCCAAGTTTCTTTTGAACATTTTCTCAGCGGAGAGCACTTCACCCCCTGCTGCCCCCTGTGCGGAGAACGCTGCTCACAATTTCCCAGAGTCATCCATCACAGAGCGTCCGCCTGGGTGCTGGAGATGGTTTGGGGATCCCAGAAGCCCCATACTCCTACCCGCACCCGCCGGGACTGCGCTCACCTCCATCTCTGCCTGGACACCAGCCCTTTCCCGAGCAGCTCCTGCAAGCAGGAGGTGCTTTCCCTACCCTGAAAACGGGAGTTTGCAACCACTACTGGTAACCCCTGGAATAAGAAGGATTTCTGGCAGTGAGTCACATTGCAGAGGGCTCTGCCACATGGGAGATGCAGCCAGGTCCGGGCAAGCACTCTCAGGCTGTAATGCTGCTGTGGGCTTTTAAACAACAGACCAGAACGGGGAGCAAAACATTTCACACCCACCTGAAATTGCTTGTCCCCTTCTGGTGGCCTTAGAGCTACCACCTGGTTTGAAGCCAATGACAAGAAGCCACCGATGCTCTTACAGAGGTAACTCACAGCTCTGCCTGTGACTCCCGTGGCTCCCCCCAGCCAACGCACCCCCAGCCCTCCTGCCCGCTGGGACAGACCCCGGTACTTCAGCTCCCACTGATGTCCAAACCAGAAACAACACATTTCAAAGACAATCTATACACACTGTCTGATAAATTATTTAGCAGATAGGACATTGCTGGAATAGTGCTGAGCTCTGCAGAACAGGATCCCGGCCACCTCCAGGCTCCTGCATGGCACGGCATGGGCAGGGCTGAGATGGCAGCTGCGCTCACAGGGTGCCTGGGAATGGCCGAGGGCAGGGGGACAACGCCACAGCCATGGAAAGGTGACGAGAGCTGGGGTGTGAGAGAGCCCTTTCTGCCCACAGTGCTCTCCCGTGCTGGTTTTAGTGTCCCAGCAGTGAGGGTTAAGCCTGGAGGTACATCAGGCTAATGCAAGATGAGCATCGGGCTGATAGAGGGATGTATCCCCCGTATTTGCATCAATTATAACCCAAGATAAACTCCTTCAGGGGACTGGAGAGGCTAGGGACTTTTCCCCTCCTCTACCCATTCTCAGCTCAGTCCTTTACAGCCAGAAATGCTCCCCCAGTGCCAACGGTTGGGCTGAGATGGGGAACAGGGATGGTCAAATACCACGGTGACCTGCTCCTTCTGCCTGCTCTTATCATCGTCCCATATAACGATATATAACAACAATATAATATATCATTAAACCCCAGAATTTTATAATCCAAAGTGTTTTGTTAAATACTGCCTGGCAGCCCAAAAGCTCCTAGAAAAGCCACTGCTTTTCCAGTAAGTGGTACAAGCTTTCTCCAGACGCTGAGGACACACCATATCCTCATCCCTCCAGGTGTCCCCGCTAGCGATGGCACCGCCAGAGCAGCTCATTGGCAGTGAAACCCACCAAAGGAGACCCAGGCTATTGGGGAGATGCATCATACAGCAAGGCCACTCCCCAATCTAGGTTCTTCCTGAAACTTAAAAAAAGCAGGAGTTCGTGGGAGAATTAGGGATCCCCTCCCACCAATTACCATTGTTAGGTTTTAAAACAGAAATTAGCGCATAGTGAGCTGTCTGAATTTTCAGCACACTTAAGCAGGCTGCCTTCACAGCACATCGATCTAGGGGATGCCTGCCCCGGCAGTGCGCAAGAGGGAATATGTGCTCGGCAATAATGAGGCAATAATGTCATTTAATACAAGCAAATCACGCCTAATGAAAAATAATATTTGCACAGCTCATCAAAGTGGCATTGAGGCT
The DNA here is from genome assembly GCF_023634155.1 of Falco peregrinus. Lineage (NCBI taxonomy): Eukaryota > Metazoa > Chordata > Aves > Falconiformes > Falconidae > Falco > Falco peregrinus. Next base: position 49,079,695 of record NC_073721.1, on the reverse strand, counting down.
TACTAAGCACAACTCCAGGCATGAATTTAAATGACTGCAGATGCTAAACGGAGTGCAGCGGTGCCATTGGGGAGAGATGGGGGAAAATGCTGAATCACCTGGATGCACTGCCCTTGGAAATGTCCCCTTCCAGTGCCCCTGGGGCCAACCTGAGGGTGCTGCTATCTCCATCCCAAAGGGACCAGGGAAGGAGTCTGCAGACACTTCAGCATCACCTAGAATAACGCAGGGTATGTTCACCCTGCTCTGCCCTTCTGACCCTGTGTAAAACTGTACAGCTACATCCTAAAAGGCTTCCATAGGGATGCTAGTGACATTGATAGGGATGCTAGTGACTCGGCGCTGCCCAGCAGTGCATGCCTGCACACCAGCCCTATGCTGGCATCACCCCAGGAGAGGTGAACCCAAAAACCAGTCCCAAAGTGGGTGCACGGTGAGGTGTCGCAGCAGGGGCTCGTGGCCAGTTGGTCTCTGACAGGGTTTGAGACCTGCTGTCAAACCACACCGGAGGGTTCTGCCCTCCCCAGTTCCACCTTTCACTGTCCAAACGATCACACTCTGCTTCAGGACCAGGAATTATTTCCATGCATCAGCTGGAAAGCAGGCCATAATGCCAAACACACATAAGCAGCCTAAATTCCTTCAAAAAAAAGGAAAGAAAAAAGAAAGAAAGACAGGCTGTCTTTCCACCCTGCATCATTTAATCGCCTCTTGAATTATGGTTTTAGTCAGCCTGAGATATTAGCATCAGAGAGAGCAGGTTTTGGTATTAGCAGCTTGAGATAAGCTACTGCAATTGCTGCTGAGTGGGAAATAAGTCAGAGGGTGGGGAGCACCCACCTGCCCACCCCGAGGGCTTCTAGGAGGGCAGTTTTGCAGGTTGGAAATGTCTTCTGGGCAACCTGAAAAGCTTGGGTTAGCTTACTGAGAACTAATGATAAATCTTACCCCTGATGAGTACTTTTTCTTGCCCAGTTCACCGAGCGGGCAGTTCTCTCCATCACCGTCCTGCACGATTGCTCCCCGCAGCCCCCCAGCAAGGCACCGCCTGCTGGAGCACCAGCAGAAAGATCAAAAAGCCTTAATTGTCAGAAAATGTTGCTGAAATGATGAATCAAAGGTGGGAAAAAAAGGAACTGGTCCTTCTGAAAGAGCAACTCTTTCCAGAATTGCTCCATTCATCTGGATTTTGAAAGCTTTTGAGGTTGAAAAGCAGCCGCTGCTGCCCCAAGAGCCTGACAGCCCCGGGAGCCCACGGGACTTGGTGCCTCACACCAACAGCTCACACCAGCTTTCCCGCTGTCCCATCTCCTGGAAAATGCCTCAAGAGCAGAGTTTCATGGCTCAGACAGGACGGCTGGGGCATGCAGATGGGAAAGAACTCACACAGTCACTGGCTGAACTCTCGGCACATTACAACCCCGGCTGGGAGCCGGAGCTGCCTCCTGTCCCCAACACCGCAGCTGGGATGGGTCCAGCGCTCCCATCCATGACAGTCCTGGGGACGATGCTCTCAATGGGTCAGGGACACCGTCGCAGGGGGACAGCAAAGTCTTGGTACCCTGATGGCCACACAAAGCAACAGAAGCAGCAGCTCCCATGGTGACCCTGCTCCAGGGATCTGTTGGCTCTGGCTGTGCAGCGGTGTCTGCATGGAGCCTCATCCTTAGGGGAAGACAGCCAGCAACTGCCCTGGGGGAGATGGACTGAGTCAGCGCTGCTGCGATTCAGCCCCGTGCCATTAGAAACACTACATGCTTCAAAGCTTGTGTTTGCACCCTTTAGCTTTTGCTTCAGGCAGCCACAAAGCCAGGCAGACCCCTGCGCAGCAGCGAGGAGGGCGGCAGCCAGCAGCCAGCCCCAGCTGCACGTCCAGCCTTTGGCAACACCTGAGCTAAAGCCCTGGTTCAGCCCAGCGCCCTCCAGCTCTGGCATCGTCGGAGAGGGAAAGCATTACTACGCCAATACCCATTTTACAGACAGGGAAACTGAGCCCTGGGGTGGTTAAGGGTCTGCTTTTGAAGCTCCATTGCTTGAAATCTACCAAATATCAGCCCATTTCCAGAATAAAGGGGCTTGCCCCTGGCCAGGCACTGGGTAAGGAGCGAACTGGGATCAGCTCCACTCCCCTTCCACCCCCTACACCGCTGGCTGGGAAGGATGAGTCCTCACACCCGACCTGACGGCCCCTGCAGATGTCCTGAGATGCAGATGAGCCATCAATCAGGGGCTGGGGAAGGAAGGACACGGACAGTGTACATTTCCAGTAAGCAGTAAATCCAACAGCTTTGCATTTCCAAGAGGTATGAGCACAGCTTCGTGGGACGGGAAGATCCTCGGCAGATTAAAGCCTTTGTGAGCTGCACAACTCACTCTCGTTTCCTCAGGATTCGTGGACCCAGACTGGGGTGGAGACAGCAGGGACCACCATCTCCTTGGTGATCATCAAATGCAGCAACCTGAGAGCTCCAGGGACCACCCTCCATTTGGCCACAGTAATGTGCAGGAGGGGGGCCAGCACCCCTCTGTCCTTGCCCTCCCTAGCTGTGCATGGGTGGCTGATGACACCTCCATCAGCCCCACGCTGTCCCCCCCAGCACCCTGTTGTCACAGGCTGTTTCCTGAGCTGCCCTGGGCTCTGGCTGTCCGTGCAACCTGCTTATTCCTCATCAGTCCCCGCTCCTCTGCCCTGGTGACACAGGCTCCCTGCAGTGTGACCTGGCTCTGTGCTTCCAGCATGACACCGGGTCACTCCCCGGGTGCTGCCAGAACAACCGCGCAGGCAGCAGCAGCCCCATCTGGGATCTCCAAAGAGATATACATTGCTGCCTTAAAAAAAAAAAAAAATCATAAAAAAGGATAGGGAGTTTCCATAGCTACAGCTTTACATTGCTGTGGCAAAGGCTGAGGTTCAACCTGTGTAATGAGAAGCAAGCAGAGTGTTTTTCCCACTCCAGCCCAGCAAGGCAGCACGGTGCATGAATAAAGAAGTGGAGAGACAGCTCAGTGGTTTTGGAAATAACCCAGAAATGTTAAGGCTGGCTTGTGAGGCTGCCACGCAGCTAGCACTGCGCTCCCTGCCCTGCCTGACCCACTGCTTCTATGGGGGTTGCATCTGCAGGTGGGGAGGGAAGGAGCCCTCCCAGCCCCTCTCTGGTCAGCACGGCAAGACATGCACCTTCACGCTGCTTGATATGGTCAGAGGCCAAAATCTGCTTCATTCAAATTGCTGTCTGCATGGTGCTCCCAGGGCTGGCCTTCCAGAGGGATGGGGAGCTGAGGCAAGCAGTGAATGTGCAGAGATTTAGTGCTGCTGCCAACGCAGAGTCACTGCCCACAGGACCTGGGGACATGGGGCTTGATTTGTGTCGCACCCATGCCTCGTACAACGGTAACATCACACGCTTAGGGCTGGTGTCGGCACCATGGCTCATGGGGAAGGACACACATGTTTGCAAACCGCTCTGATCATGAACAAGAAGGCGATGGGCTTCCTCATTGCTTGTGGCCAGGAGTTTTCCTACAGGCAGTAAAATCTCCTTATGTTATCCTTTTTAATAAGGATTTATCATTGCTGCATCAGGGGAATTAATACAGACTGTCTGAGAGGGTAATTTTCAGATTCTTGGCAACTTACTCTGAGCTGGTTCCGGTAAATTTTCCTTTTTTCCTCACCTTAATTAATTTACAGCTTTTCCTGGGAGCTGAGAGAGGGAAAGATTTAACTCAGAGTTAAAAAAAACCCAACCCACAACAACAAAACCATAAGCAAAAAAAGTGGAAAAGATCAAGTAATTCACACTGCTCAGCTGAAAACTGTCATTAGGTGCATAAAGAAACAGAGAAAAACCTTCACATAAATTGCTCTACTCAAAACCATGTGGGCTTAACAGAGCTTCTGGGATCAAATGTTTGAAATATCGACTGTTCCCAGGGACAGCATCTTTCAGAAATCAAAGCACATGTGATGGATCTTTTTGCCTAGCGTCAGCATTAGGAAGACGCAGCCCCTGCCTTTGAAATGACTCCTTGAGGCTAGAAAGGCCCTTGAGAGCGATGCAGTGGTTCATGCTCCCGCACGCTCCCTCTGCCACCTTCTCACCTCCCCCAGGAGCCAAAGCAATGCTACCGCCGGCACCCAACGGGACGGGAAACTGAGGCAGGCGAGGCTGGTGGGGCAGGGTGCTCCCACCGCTCGGTGCCTGCACCCGGCAGGCTCTGCACTCCCCTGCCGCACCTTCCCCAGCAGGCTGCACTTTCCGCCCTCCTTGGTTAAATGATGACTGACTTGCAGCACCTGAAAGGACCAGAAAATGCCACGTATCCTCTCTTTGAAAGCCAAGCCTTAGAGCAGCGCCCTGCATCATCCCCGAGCCCTGAGCCCTCCTTGGCCTTGCAAAGGGAGATGGGTGAGGGTACCAGCCGCAGCAGCCCCTGCTGTCGGGTGGGCTGTGCTCCCCGCAGCCCCGGGGGGGCTCAGAGCACGTAAGCCCCTGGGGACATGCACACAGAAATGCCTCCAGAAAGCAGGAGGAGACTCACAGGCCAGCGCTGCCCCACTCCACCCTCCGCATCCCCTCACTTTGCTTGAATGTGTTTGCTTGAGCTCCTTGGGAAGTAGGTATGTTACGTCATTAAATAACACTTTCCACCCCAGAGCTGACCTTGCAGTTGTGATGAACATAACCGAAGTAGCAAAACCTTTCACTGAACCTACGCTGATTTTCTGAGCTCTCCAGACATCACCCTGGCCATGCTGATGCTGCATGTTAATGCAAGATGATGTATGAATGTGGACTTTGTTAACAGCCCACCTCAGCGGTAAACCACACTGAAACCTGTAGTTTAAGTCTTACAAAACCCAGACCTGCAAGTGTGAACATCTTCATCACCCTGTACCTCAGAGTGCCCCTCCGCAGACCAAAATGCAGGCGCCCAACTCGTGATGGAGCTCTGCCTGCAGGAGAAGCCCCTCAAAAGGTTAAACAGACCACAGGTCTCCTCCGGGAATCAGGAATACATTCACTGCTTTCATAAAACATCCTGCAACCTGGCTGCCACTGTGCCAGGGCTTGACAGCAGAGAGGCTGGGCAGAGCGTGGGAGCCCGAGAATTTCTGCTGTGATCACAGGAGGCTTCAATTCTGCTTCTGGTTGTTTTAATTAGGACATCACAAAATTGCACAATATTTTGCTATTCAGGTGAAATTGTAACGTTAGCATTCGTATCAAAGTTTTCCTTTTCAGGTTCCTGCAAATGTTCTCGTCTGTATTTCTTTTTGTAAATCTTTGCTTTTTGAGCAAAACCCAAGCACTGGCAACAGCAACAGCATGCCAGTGTTACGCATTTCTGAGGCTGAGCAACTCTAATCCTCTGCAGTCAACAACACTGCCATTGCCCAGCAATATTCATGCTTTATATTTACTACCAATCAAGTCAGACAGTATTTTAGAGGCCAACCCTTTTGTTTGCTAGTCCCAACATTCAACAATAGAATATTTACAAAGATATCCAGAAAGCAAGCAAGGTCAGTGCTTGGTTTCTCAGAAACCAGTATCACCGTCTTGTGTTTTCTATAACCTATGTTGTTTTATTTAAAAATACAACAAAAACAAAGATGTGATGCCAGAAACACAAGGGAAAATATGTGCAACCAAGAAAACCCCACTTTCTGTGGGCTGAATCTGCTCCCACGAGCCACCATGAGAATCAGAAATAACTCTTGAGAAGACAGTAATGCTAAACTGTTGCAAATCAGAAAAAGCAAGCTGGAACTGTCTAATATTAATTGCATACGTATTATGCTTGTCTTTATCTCAGGGGGGTACACCTGCCCACGGGATCACATCCAGCGCCGGCCAGAGGGGACACCACCAGGCCTGCAGAGAGCAGCCGGAACCATCCTGCTCACAAACCCCAGCTGAAGCAGCCGTGAAGACGCAGCAGCCCCTGGGGTGAAATCCTGGTTGCAGCTCAGCCTGCCCCGCTCCTCTGCTCTGTGATGCCCTGCACAGCGGGCACCTCCAGCCCAGAATTAGGCACAGGGGGTTTATGTCCCCAAGGTGCAGAATGCCCTGAGAGCTTCTGCTGGAGCTGGAGCCCGCTCAGCACCCAGTGCTGCAGCCCGGAGCTGCCCTGCTTTGACTCGGGCACAATCAGTAAGAAGATGGCTTTGGTGACAGCTGGATCAGAGAGAGCACCTGGAGGGGTTTGAGACAAAATTCACCTAAAAGCAACCCCCAATCAATGCTTATTCCCCTTCCCCTCCCAGCTCCACTCGCACTCTCACAGCACGGCTATTTTGCCCCAGCACTAACCTTCCCAGGGCTTAGCTCCCCAGCAGGCAACACCAATCACACCAAGACACCTCCTTTTCCTTCCACATGAGAGCCTTATAAATTGCATCTCTGTAAATCCCTGCTTGCACTGGCTTGCCGAGGAGACCGGGAAAGATCCTCAACAGTGAAGCTGTGCATTTCCTCGGCCACCCTCCTGCAGCCGGGGCACCGCAGCACTTGCTCAAAACTGAGCTTCTGGCAGCCTTCATACTATATTTTCTCCACGGGGGTGGGTTTTTAGCTTGGATTGCCACAAAAGGCATCCTGTCTTGCTATGTAAGTCACATACATTGTGTTAACTAAAGAGTGACAAGGCGCACACTGTTGTTCTGCAGATGCCAGGGTGGGAAACCAGAAGGAAGAAGGAGCACCACTGCCTGCAGGGGCAATGCAGGCAGACACCCATCAGAGCCAGCCTCCCTGCACTGCACAAGCTGTGATCTAGCTATAAAGGCAGGCAACAGATAAAGGAGAGAGTTAATGGTCTGCCCAAGCTCCGGCAGGAAGATCCAGGACAGGGCTTCAAACAAATCCACACTGAGAGCAAGGGGAACCAGGATGCGAACCGCACGGCAAAGCCCAAGCAACACCCTCTGTTCAAATGGGGAAGCAAATGCGGGTTTCAGAAGATGAGCTCTGTACTGGGATTGCACTGTCTCTGCCGGTCCCTACCTCAGAAAATCCTGTATTATTTCCTAGGGGAAAAAAACCCCAACAGCCCAGGGGAGTAAAGGTGGAATATTGGGCATAAAAATTAGCAAAGCTATTTGTAGGTAAGTTATTTTTCTCACGGGAAATGGTGCCTGTGAGCGGATGCTTTAGCAGAGCTGCGATTTGCACGCTGTAACGCAGCCACTTCAGGGACTCGTCTGGCACTTGCCTGTGAATTCCCTCTGTCTCCCAGCACACTCCCGCACCGTCGCAGCAAGCACCGGCTTCGATGGAGCCTGTGGACCATCTTTTACAACAAAGTCCAAGACATCTCTCTGCTGTGATCGGTGCCAGTTTACGAGTCTTTGAAAATGAAGACATTTTGATCCACTTGAGTTGAAGTGACCCGAGACAATGACTCCTGAATCTGTCACAAGGCTACAGTGGTCCCCAGAGGGTTTCAAAGCAGCCACATCACCCAGCAATCTGGGTATTTATCTTTCCGCAGGCAGCCACCTTCCTTTCATTAATGCTGAGGTGTTTTTTCCCCTTTAACCTCAAAAAGTCCGAAACTCCCAGTGAGCGAAGAGGCAGCCTGGCTTTGACTGATGCCAGCTCTGCAGGTACGAGCAGAACAGGCAGTGCTACAAGAAGCCACTTTTGCACATTATGGTGTGTTTGCCGTGTGTCGTCCCCCCCCCCCCCTCCCCCCAGCTTTTCAGGAAGCTGAGGAACGAAGGTCTGCTCTGCCCAGGAAAAAATGAAACCACAGAGGACTTTTCCTCCCAGTTTGCCAAGAGTCCCCTCCAGCAGAAAGGAAGGAAATCCCGGCTGTGTGGCATGCCCACTGCTTGCAATTCCCCCACCGTAATGAGCTTATGAGCTTCTGCGGCTCAGACCCTTTGATGAACTTGTACCTAGAGAAAAGCCATAGTGTGGCCTCAAAGCCATACCTAAAGCTGGCAGTGTGGAGAACTTCGTCCCCTGCCTAGCAAGAAGATCATCTCCTTTATCCCCTGCCCAAGAGAGGCCAACCAGTGCAGCCTTGGAAGAGCCTAAGCTGGAGTTCAGTAGCAATTCAAAGAAAAAAAAAATAATCCCCACAAGGTTTTTCACCAAAGTCAATTTTTCGGGCTGGCAGCTCCCAATGGTTATCTCACCCCCTAAGTTTTCTGTAATCGGTATCTTGGTAAGGAAGGCAGGAGAGGGCAGGGGAGCAGAGGCAGTGGCGGACGGCTGGGATGGCAGGGCTGGAGCACCAGCGATGAACAGAAGGGGGAAGGCAGACCAGGAGCGGCAGGCTGGGCTGTGTGGGCTCGGAACAGCTCGGAACACGGCAAGCACCACGGCAGCACCAGACAAGGCAGAGGAGAGCTGGAGCCAGCACCTGGGATGGGATGGTCCCGCTGTGGGTAGAGCACTCCGGCCGGCTCCAGCAGCCCACGGGCACCCCCCGATCTCGCTCGCCCCCACCTCCTTCTCAGAGAAAATCAGTGGCAAAACTGAAAGAAAGATGTGGGAGACAGTGACGTGATTTCCTCCCCATCACAGCTCTCCAAGGGGCATGAAATCAATGGCGACAATTAATTCTGTTTGCCCTGGGGCCAAGGTAAGAAGCCAGGAGTGATTTCTGCCAGGAGCACAAGCAGATGTAAGGCTGGTGTGGGTGACGGCAAAGCCACATCTCTGTCCTTCCACCACGGGTAGCAGCATCCTTGTCACCTGGGCGAGGGAAGGGGATGATGGCTGGCACTTGGCTTCTGCCAAAAATTCACTCACCTTGCTTTTTCTTTTTTTATAAGGAGGTTATTATCTGAACAGGTATAAATATAAATGACAAATAAAGATGTGGGCTGCAGAGTGGCTCCTACAGCATCCCACTGAGCCCCCCAAGAGCTAGCAGACCTTGCCAGCCCCCCTTTCCCTGCAGAGCCTCCTGCCCTCGCCTCAGGTGCTCAGAGGCGGTTACTTTATCCACCGCTAATGACATTTATTTCCTTTTCAGAGCCTCGGGGAGGTCTTTCTCTCACTCTCCCCGCTGATGTGAATCCTGCTGCCCTGTTCTGCTGATCCAAGAGCTTTTTTTACTGTTGAACTGCTGGTGGTCTCCCCCCCGCTCCCCGATCTGTGCCCCCAGCCTGCTTTCCCCATAGCCAGGCACACACTTCCCAGGCTCAATCCAACCAACACTGAAGTAAGAGAAAAATTCCTCATTTCCAGGTTGGATCAGGTCCCTGGCCTGGCGAGGATGGGCTGAGACTTGCTTTTGGGTTTCTAGTAACTTTCCTTTAAAATGTCCTTCAGAAAAAGGCAATTATCACAGTGCCATTAAGGCTTTTCCCCATTGCACAGCCAGATAACTCGCCAGGAGTCTTTTGAAGTAACCTTTAAACAATAGATGCTGTCTTGTTTACTGTATGTTTCTGAACTCAACAGTAATGCATCCAGATGTCACCCGTGCCTACCGTAGGCCTAACTATTTTTGGAAACACACCAAAGGCAAATTGCTCGGATAATGTCAGATATTGTTGCAGAGAGAATGTGACAAGTTTCCATCTCTTTGATAAAAGCTGCGGAGCAGAGGGATGTTTCCCAGGGCGCAGAGCTGTGTGCACCTTCAGCTCAGCCCCGCGCAGGAGCTGCATCCCTCTGTAGCTCATGGGCAGGTACAAGCAGCACGCGCCTTCCAGCTGCGGAGAAAATTCGTGTTGCTGTCAAGCAAAGCTCGGCAAGCTCACAAACTGCCGCGCTGGGTGGTGTGTCGCTGCGGGTGGCATTTGTCCTGGAGGGAAGAGATGGGGAGAGAAGCACTGGAGACAGCGAGGAGGCGCTGAGCTGCCCTCCTGGCCAGGCAAACTTGGGGAAGACGTCCCAGCCCACCTGGTGCCACTATTCTGAATGAAGCCGACCACCAGCTCTGACCCATTACAGGTGCTTGTTTCAACGAGCAAGATAAAGCTCTGTCTGCAGCGAGAGGGTAAGCAGAACTCCCCCAGCCCCTGACTCATCTCTTGCCTCCACGCCATGCCCTGCCAAGAGGAGCACCAGCCCACAGCAGTGTCCCAGGCTGCCGTTTACGTTGCTGTCCCCCCAACTCCAGTGAGAAATCTCTACTCTTGGCCACGTAGGATGGGGCGAAATCATCAGCACTGTGATGTTGGTCTGAATCAGCTCTGCTCCTGTCCCTGCTCCGCGCTGGCTCTGACACAGGCACCTTGGGAACCACACAGTCCACAGGAGCCAGGTCCTCCCTCTGGTGCCCTGAACTGCAATTAACGGGTCATGGCTGTTATTAAGCTTTCCAGGAAGAAATGAGTCCCAAGATGTTTCAAAATGTTATTAGGACCTTTAATTTTGTTCCCCAGCCTTTCCAGCTGGCCTCTGCCCAGGGCTGTTCTCCTGGGGCTCGCAGGTTCTTGGGACCCAGCCTTGCCGGGGTTGGCCTCAGCTGTGATGTGAATGTGGCTGGAAGGTCTGAAGAGGGTCAGAGTCCGTCCCCCAACCTATTTGTCATCCCTCTGCCAATCTGCAGTGCTTTTTTTCTCAGGCAAAGGGTGAACCAATCCTGCCTACTGTAATAAATTAGACCGTGAGAAGGAGATAACAGACAATGACACGGGAAGAAGTGTAAATTAGAATGGGAACAAGTTGCAAGTTCAGCCCCAACACCTGCCACCTCTCCTCCACCCCCTCCCTGCTCTGTTTCAATGTTATAAGTTGCACCGCAAGCTGTGGCTGCAGGAGCCCTGCCGGCATCAAGCACCTCTTCACTGGCCATGTCCTTATCCATATCCATGACAACACGACAGCCAGGGACCAGAACACGATGAGTGAGAAGGTACCAAGTTATCCCCATTTCTGACACCAGCACTACTAATACAACTCGGCACTGCGCAGCCAAAAGAAAAGGTCTGAGTTAGGTAAATGCCTTGGCCAGCTGCAAACCCCCCACTGACCCATGTGCTGGGCACTGAGGACATATCCTGATGTCACCAAAGATCGGTGGCACAGGCTTCTTCAGCCCGCGAGGATGCAGCTAAGCTCTCCGGGGCTGCACATAAATGCCCGAGGGAATTAAGCACCTCTACATCTTTGAATCTGGGATCCAGCAAAACTTTTAAAGGATCCTAAGGGGGGTGCTCCGGTACAGCTGTAGGGTCAGCAGGTGCTCTGCAGCTTTAGGCATGCGATTTACAAAGACTTGGGTCACCATGCCACTGACAGCGAGTCCTCTGTCACTTAGCCACTTCTGAACATGTTCTCCTTAGATTGCAAAGCCTGTGAGACCAAACCTTCAGGCCTGACTGTCTGTCACCTACATGAGGGTTTGGGGACTGCTGCAGTTGTAATGGAAAAGGATCAGGAGGCGATGCGACAGCTAGGCTGATCTACCAGGCTTTGCTGGAAAACAAAAACACAGCGGAGATACAGGCAGTAACCACAGTGCAGGTAATGTTCTGCAACTCTTTCGTGCTCAGGTAGGCACAGGTATTTAAGAACAGGCTGTATTTTGTAATCTGTGTTTACTGACGAGAAAACAGAAAAGAATAAACACTGTTTCCTTCCCTTCCCCTCACATTCCCGCATCTTTCATACGGGAGAACCAATGTACTGAGGGGTGATAAATCAACATCAGTTTCTTTGCGGGGGATTTTATTGAAGTTCTTTATATCTACTGAGCACCAGCACTGTTCCTTAAGAGGTCCTGTCATCGTCAGAAACCCACAGCACAGAAATCCTGACACACCGAGGAAGAGACACACTTCTAATTACAGCTGCACGGTCTTTAAGGTGTTTGAGATCTCTTTTCACCAACTGACAGCCGTAATGCACCTTTCTGCTCCTTTCAGACAAGACAAAAACCAGCCACAAAAGACTGCAAACAGCCTTCCGTTATTCACACACCATCGCAACAGAGCAAGAGCCCAAATACAGGTGTGCAGACAGTTCAGGCACTTAGTCCATGCACAATTTATGTAAACTATTTTCCCTTAACGACATTATAATTCAGATGCTTACTCAGGGATGACAAGACACAATGACTAAAAACTCCATCACACTGGACACTTCGGCTCATACGAGGTCACCCAGGAATACCGTCTGCGCTCTAACGTTGGGATATCTGCCAGGTTTCCTAAAATGACAGGCAATCACGACAGACTGAAGCACATGCTTTTACCACCTAGGTTTTATGCTGATTTCACTACTCGTTTCAGGCTAGAAGACAATCTGTTGAACCTCAAAGTGCAGTCTTCTCTTACCTTTAATTTATTCTGTCAGAAAACTGTCTACCTTAATGAGTATGAGCGCACCCCCACTACCTTCCAACTGTGGTGATCTGTTATGTCAAGTATAAATAATCCTGTCTGAAACCAGTCGATATGGGGAAATGAAAAGACATCTTCCCTTGGGGGATTTCTCTCGCCCTCCCACAGCCCCCCCCACCCCAGCCTGCAGACTATCTTTAACGTACAGAACGAGGTCCATGTGCTTCTGAGAGCACAGCCCTAGACAGCTGCTTTATTAACCAAACAGGGACAAAACCAACCCCCAGATAATGGTGCTACCATCTTCCTCGCACTCAGCTCTGGGTCCCCTTCATCACCATCGCTTCGCTGCTGTGAGCTAGCGGGCTGGTTTGCTGCCTCACCTGGGGCTGGGGTGGTCTCTGCAAACCCATCTGGATGGAGGGGAGGGGGGTTGTCCTGCATCCTTTGGGGCCAGGGCATGAGAGAGGAACAAAGCCTTGTCCCAGACGCATGGCTCCAGGTGAGATGCCCGGAGAGGTCACCAAGAGAGGCCAGCTGCAGCCCCAGCATGCGAGGGGGACGAGGTGTCCCCAGGGCAGAGGGCAGGACCCACACACCCAGGCAAGGCACGGGATGGGGGCAGCTTTCCCACCCCAACCCCGAGAGATGCTTTCATGATCCTCTTCGCAGGCACGGCTTTGGGACTACAGATGCCGTAGGACCAGGGATAAACCAAGCCTGGAGCACCCCGCTATTTTTCATCCTGGTCTAAGGCGGCAGGAGTTGACCCGCCCCCGAGACAGGCTGTCGGGGAGCCGCCGCTGTGCGGTTCCGTGCCCTGTCCGCTCTGCCCCCCGGCTCCGAACCCCTTCCCAGCCCCAGCTCCCCCCTCCCCTCCGCTGCCCGCAGGCAGGTTACAACGCGCCGAGAGGCGGGCGGGCGGGGATGCAAACAGGGGGAAAACAGCGCCGGAGACCCTCGCTTTGGGGGGGACGGGGAGAAGGAGCCCAGGCGAGCCCGGGGGAGCTCCGCCGCCCCCTCCCCGCTTACCTTCCAACGGGGGAATTGTGCCGGATCTCTCAGGTGAGGACCGCGTCTCCCGCCGGCTCCGGCTCGCAGAGCATCAACGCAAAAAAAAAAAAAAAAAAAAAAAAAAAGGGAAAAAAAAAAAAAAGCCACCTGAAACCGATTAAAGAAAAATAATTTGGGGGAAAAAAGAACCAACCGAACAACACAATTAAGCGCTGGGGCGGCGGAGGCCGGCTGGCGGCGCGGAGCAGGCGAGCCCGCAGCTGAGCGCCGCGCGGCACATGGCCGGGCCCGGCACCGCGGCGCTGCGGGGGAGCGCGCGCCCTCCCCGCCCCGCGCCCCCGCCGGGGCCGCCCCTGACGGCAGCGCGGAGCGAGCGGCCCCCCCGGCCCCGCACCGGCCCCGACCCCGGCCCCGACCCCAGCCCCGCACCGGGCCGCTGCCGCCGGGCCCCGCCACCCGCCTGCCGGCCTGGCTGCGCAGCGGGACGGGCCTCGGAGCCCCCCCCGGGGGGTGGCCTCTACGAGCTGGGTCACCTCCCCCACAGCCGAGTCACACACCCCCACTCCCCCCCCCGAAACCGGTCACACGCACCCCCCCCCCGGGAGCCGATCACCCCCTTACAGAGCCGGGTCAGCCCCCCCAGAACAGAGTCACTCCCCCACAGAGCTGGTCACCCCCTCACAGACCCAAATCACACGCCCACGGAGCTGGGTCAGCCCCCCATGGAGATGGGCACCCTCTCACTGATCCGAGTTCCCCCCCACCCCCCCACCCGGGGCCGGTCACCCCCTTACAGAGCCGGGTCAGCCCCCCACAGAGCCCGATCACCCCCTCACAGACCCAAGTCATCCCCCCCCCTGGAGATGGTCACCCCCTTCCAGAGCCGGTCACCCCCCCATGGAGCTGGGTCACCATCTCACAGAGCCAGTCACTCCCCCCAGAACCGACTCACACCCCCCCACAGAGCTGGGGCACCATCTCACAGAGCCAGTCACCCTCCCCAGAACTGAGTCACCCCCCCATGGAGTCTGGGGACACATGGTTTACCTTCGGGAGCCTTCATCCCTGGTGCTGGCACTGGGAAAGCATCCCACCCCCCTGCAGGGAGAAAGAGGGGGGGAAACCAAGGCAAAGCCCACAGCATGCCCTGCTTAGCCCCCCGAGGACCCCGATAAGCCCCCCAAGGGTCCTGGGACCCCTCACATGTGCCATGGCTTTGCCCCCGTGGGGCTCATCAGGAGCTGAGCGGTGGCTTTTGCTGTGGGGTCTTAGGAACAGCCACCCCCGGTGAGGGGGCATCCCCAGACCCCTGCCCGCTCCTGCACACCCTCAGAACTTCAGAATTCCTGGGCCATGGCTCTCTGCGAAGGTGCCGGGACACATGGGGCAGGCGTGACTCTGGCAGCAGGGATTCACAAGGCTTCCATAGCGTCCGGGTGGCAGTCACATCCCAGTGCCCAAAAAAGCAGCATTTGGTAAGAGCAGAATTTGGGACAAAACCTGCCAATTCCAGTCGGCGCTACCCCTCTAGCAGGTGGGCAACCTGCAGAGGCACTGGCATAGAAAGAACCATCACAGCCATGAAAGGAGGTTGTCCCCTGTCCCCAAGCTGGTGTGACAGGGAAGAAAAAGCTGCCCCAGCTCTGCCACTCCATCCCAGGCTCTGCGGAGCAGCACGGTGCCTGTGCTCCGCCAGGCACGCAGGATGCTCGTGGGTCCCAGGGGTCCCTGCCAGCCCTGCCTGATGGCACCCTCTGCCATCAGCCTCAGCAGCTGTCACCCACGTTTTCTACAAGCTGTCGAACTCCTCAGGTCACAGGGACCCTCCTGCAGGCCACCACCTCTGCTAGCCTCCGTCGGTGACATTGGATAGGCGAATGTGTTCCCCTGGAGAGCCTCTGTCTGTCGTGACCCGTGACTTTCGCCCCGCAGCGCTCGTTTCCTTGGCCTCGCTCGCACCCACGGTCCCAAGGCGATCCCTAAGAGCTAACTTCATTTTTCTCTATGACTGTTTTAGCCCGTCGATACTCGCACTGTCCTTGTTGACTGATGAGAATAATTAGTCTCTGGTCCTTTAATAGCACATCTTCTCTTTTAAAGACTGTATCGCTTATAGCACTCTTTTAATCTATAGAGAGGGAAACAGTCGCGTTTAATTAATTGCTCCCTAAATAAACTAATTACTGCCAGCAATTTCGGCACACTTTGCATGCAGTTCAAACGCCTGTGCAGAGATCTGAGAGGCAAGCCACCCAGTCTAATGACAAGAAATGAAAGCACAGGGGCAAAATACAGTTTATCTTTAGAGTGTCTACTTATGGCTGTTATTGTTTAATTATTACAGACCGTATTGGTTAGTACTGAACAGTCTGTGTCATGGTTCCTGTTAGTTTTTCCTCAAGGTTGCTTGGACTATGTGCAAAAGATACTGAAAAGCTATGCCAGGAAAAAAAACCAATTTTAGCTTTTTATTACTTTTATGGGTCAAATGTCACTGTCTAGCGATTTATCATTGTGTCCTTCTTCAGAAATACGAACAACTACAGAGGTTCTTTGCTTGGGCCATTCATTTTGGTCTCTACGCCTGGGCTCCTGCGCTGCAATAAACAGCCTTGATGCTTCCCAGGGAGTATGTCAAAGCGATTCTCCGCTCATCTGAGGCCAGGACAGAAGTGAGAAAAAACAATGTTATAACAAGGACTTTGCAAATACTTGGGCTGCCTTGTTTTCCAGTTTAGTAAAGAGTTTGTTTTCCAGACTCTGAAGCTCTGCTTACTCGAAGAGCAATTCTGTGAAGACCAGTTACCTATGAACGAGACAATGTTTTTAATAATGTATTTCTATATTGCAGTGATGCGCAAGACCTCCAAGATCGTAAGCACGGTCTCGTCATGCTAGGGGCTGTACAAACACAGAGCACAAAGAGCTGTGATGCTTTTCACAACATAATTTTTTACAGAAGCAAAGTGCTAATTAGTACCTGCCGTTTGGAAGTCAGTTGATAGCCTCAAGAGGTGGCAGCTGGCCAGCCACAACTTTTATCAACCCCTCTTGCCATTTGGGAAGTGTCCTCTGCCTGCCAAGTCTGTGGGATAAACAGACCGACAGCAGCCAAGAGCCAAATAATTTGTAGGTTTTAAGTACAGGGTTCAGGTTATAATCACCTGCCCTCCTCCGCCACCATCAGCGGGTTACTCTCAGTGTAAATCCTTCCATGAGTTCATGTATTCACACTCCTGCACCCAAAAATTCTTGTTTTCCTCACACTTGACTCAGGACTCGGGATCAAGCTGCCCAGGAATATTGTATGATCTTCATCAAGCTTTTCATCCCCACCTCCAGCTTGCTCCACCCCCAAGGAGCAATTCATGATGCGCTGCCATCAGGGGAGGGCAGGTTCCCATCTGGTTGTCATGACCCTGAGGACATCTTCCATCTGCAAGCCCCCTTCACCAAGGGGCTACGTGACCACACACCACAACCAAACCTGACAATTGCTGGGAGCAACGGGCTGCTGAGACAGTGCCCGGCTCTCTGCCCATATTCCCAGTGCTCTGCCAGCCTGGGGGACAGCGGTGCTGTTTCTAGGCTGCCTCTTTCAGCAGCTGCAGTTTGATGGACATGACGCACACCAAGCGCATGGCCTCACAGGGATGCGATAAAATACACATATACCCAAAACAGGGTAGCAGAGGGCACTTAATGTCACCAAAGGACCCCGTGGCTTCTGCCGGTGCTTCGCTCCACCAGGGAAACACAGCATTAGGGCTCTGATAAACCACCCCCACGCGTTTCGTGGGCACATGCCATGCAGCTTCTGCCTATGGCAGACCCTGGGAGTGGGTTTAGGTGTGGGACAGTGACAACACCACCTTGTCATCACCTGCCAAATACTGTCTTTTTCCATTCCGAAGGGCAGGGCCTTGTTGTTTGCTGCTCCCCGGTATTTGTTTTTGCTTTAAGCTCCCCAGCAGTAAATAGGACCCCACGTGTGCAGCTGTGTAGGCGGAGGCTTACCTCCTTGTAGCGATAGCTGCTTCTTGGTCCTGATGGACCTTTTCCCCACAATTATGGAGGTGCCTTCTCTTGGACACTCTCCAAGCTGATCCCAAATATTCATGACAGTAGTCTGAAGGGTCTCCACCGCATCCTCCTCCTCTCGCTGGGACATGAGTACACGCTCACAGCACCTCAGCCACCTTCACTGGATTTAAATGCAAACTTTTTGTTTAGGTGAGAACAGCAGCCTGATCCCTAGGTTCATGCTTTTCCGTAGCAGCCTTTCTTCCCACTGCTTTAATAACCCATGATGCAGGAACCAGCCAGCTCATGAACACAGCCCTAACAACTGCCCATAACCGAGACCTTGCTTGGTGTCCCTTGTGCCCCTCCTGCACCTACTGCCGTGGCTTCCAGCACTGATTCAGGCAGGTGCGGAGCTGAGGACACCCCAGGGCTAGGACTGCCATGTGTTACTCTGAGAGGTTTCTGTCCTTGAAGGCAACAACCTCAGAGCACCAAGGGCTGCATCTGAGAGAGAAACTGCTTCTTAAATAACTGGTTTTAACGTGAACAGATGAATTACCCAGTGCCATGCGTCAGCATGCTCCACGCTTGCTGTGTTCAATATCCAAGCCCGTGACCGGCACCGTATGCCAAGGGTCAGGGATGATGCCAGCCTCAGCCAGAGCAACCTGGGTCAGAGATGCTCGGGGGGAACATGCGCCCGAAGGCTTCTCTGTGGTAGGGCTTGCCTGGCACATCACAGCACATCACGGCACATCACACCCGCCAGCTCGTGCCTCTGCACCGACGTGATGTGCCAGCGCTGTTGGAATGTGATCCTGCGCAGCCGCTGCTTCGAATGAACATGCCAATTAAAGGAGATATAAAAGGTTATAGAGAGGCAAGGGTGAGTTTAAGAATGGTGGCTTTTTTCCTTTAAAAAGCACGGATTCCTCCTGCCCCTTTACACAGGGTAGCCCTCACCCCAAAGGCATCAGCTTTGAGGGGCTGCTGGCCTGAAGGGGGCATGGGAGGACCTGGGGCAATAATCCTTCCAGTGGCATCTGGGCCATGGTGGGAATCACACGGAGCCTTCTGGCACAGCCTTGGAGAGCCAAAGAGCCCGTATCTCCTGGAAACACCTTCCTCTTCAACCTTATTGACTCCTTTGAGGTTGTTTAGAAGTCTGTAGGGCAAACACTCCCTGTATGGAAGCCATGTTGAGTTTTCTGGAGAAAATCATGTTTATCCACCATTTCTACTTTTATTAGACATTCTGCTGGCATGTCTGTTAGAAGCTCCAAGCATGCAGGGCCTGCAGCCTTTGTCATTCAACACACCAACCCTTTTGCTAAGCTGATAAAGCTGCATCTTCAAACTCCTCAGGCTCTTTTGGCCCCATGTCCTCTCCTGGATTGGCTCCTCTTGATGCTGATCCTGGCTTGCTGTGTAATCTTCAGGAAGCAGCTTAGTGCCAGAAAGCAATGGCTAGAGGAAAAGGAACAAGAAAGGCTGGCAGCATCAAAGAGCAGAGCCCCACGCAGAAGGGCTCAGCACCAACCCACACTCCTGACAACTCACATGGCAGACAGCCCTTCCCCTGGACCCATGCCCACAGCAGATTCCAGCTCCTTTTGCTGTTGTTTCCTACCAAACTGAAGAACTCTTTCCCACCACCCTGGAGACGCAAGAGGTTACTCCATAAAATTGAAGATGGATCCTGTAAAATCAGGGCTGGCAGGTAATATGGGAGGGCACTGCAGGTGTCCTACACCTGAAGGGCAAAAACTGGACCTGGTGTGTTCTTAAATGATAAAGCAGATCTTTCCTTACTGCATTTTAGTATTCTCCACCACATGTCAAATAATGAAGCATGGAAAGATGTCTGCTCCAGCTCACAGGGAGAGAGACAGGAGAGAAAACGAGTGGATGGATGGTCCTCCCATGGTGAAGGGCATCTGGAAGGCCAGGAGGGAGCTGAAAGAGCCATGGGCTGGGAACATCACCCACAGGTGAGGATGGGAAGAGGAAGCCACTGATGGAGACTTAGAGCTCGGGGGTAGCACCTGCTGGGAAGAAAAGAGCCATCACCATGATAAGACTGGAGCAAGCCTGTCGTGCCTCTCCTGCAGAGCAGGTTAGAGCAGAGTTTATCCCGCTTGGAGCATCTTTTGCAGGGACATGTGCATCTGTGTTACACTGCGTGGAGATGGTTATTGCAAAGCCACTTTATTTATGGTGTTTTTATTGGCAGGGGAGTGGGAGTACAATACAATTTTAGCCACTCTGATGTCTCCATCTCCCTTACATCCCACCTCCATTTCTAGAGCAGTTTTTTCTTCAAATTACATGATTCCTCAAACTGTACAAGGGACTTTCTGTACCTGAAGTGGTACAAGATTAGCTAGATGGTCTTGCTGAGCAGGTTCAGGTGTGGGCAGTTCTGGGAGAGCTGATGACTATGTCTGCACCACCATCACCAGTCCTGCAGGCAGCGGTATCTCTTTGCACATGGCAGAAACTGGGTAGGGCCAAGATCTGCACGAAGCTCAGCTAGGATGAGCTTGAGCGTGAAGAACGATGCACTTCATACCATGATCCGCAGGAAGCCCAGCTCTCAGTCGTGAGCAGGGTCAGTGACTTTTTTCCAGCACTTTTTTTTGACCAGTTTAGAAAGATCCTGTTGAAGATCAGGGAGAGTCTCCAGAGCTACCGAAACAGAGACCACCACACGGTTATGCACCACTTCTCAAAGCTAATACAAATATCTCACACCTCCCACTGGCACTATCCACTGGATCACACAACCCTTTATAAACAAACTCAGAGAACGCCTTTTGTCTCTTCCTGTCCTTTTCAGATTATTTTGAGTATTTGTGGCAATCTCTCCTGTTTATATAACAAAGCCACAGCCCAGTGTTTGTGGCACCATATCCATGGTAACCTTAATATAGCATGCACAGGCAACTAGATTTCATTAGGTGGCTCAGCTGCAGCAGCACTGGGGAGGGAATTTCTCTGGGCTGCTGAGCTGCACAAACAGCCTGGAGGGTAGGGACCTGGCTGCCAACCCGGCCTCGAGCTCCTGGCGAGGCAGCACCTCCCAAAGAGCAAACGATGCTCTCCTTTGGCTAACTTTGGACTTTCTCCTGCTTTCTTACCACCAACTCACCATGGCACAGCCCATCCACCTGCCCACCGCTCTGCAGAAGAGCTGCAGTGCACAGCCGGACCAGGAGGAGAGGCAGAAGAGATGGGAGCTGCTCAGCTTCCTCCATGCGTGGCCATCCTTACCTCCACTGCTGGAGCAGGAGCAGTGGGACTGAGCCATAAAGAGAAGCTGAGGTCCAATTCTGTCCCCAGGCCAGGGAGACTCCTCCAGTGGCAGTGGGGAAGTCCAACCGCATGGCTGGGTCCCTTCAGATGCAGTCCTCATGGGGGATGAGGCAGGGGGCATTGCTTGCTGCAAAAGAGAGAAAAACCTGGCCCTGAAGAAGGCAAAAAAATAAACCCACCCACCCACCCCCCCCCAAAAAAAAAAACCCCAAAAAACCAGGCTAGGAGAGAGAAAGAAGTAGGGATAAGCGGAGGCTTAGCAAGGGCGACATTACAGCATTAGTTTCTCTTGTGCTGTAAGGCACAAACAGGGAGGAGAGAATGGCTCTTCCTACCCACTGCTACTGGGTCACAACCTCCTCCCAGTATCCTGTCTCAGTTGGTACCCAGCACACCTGTGGGTTAAATAGCAACTGCTGCAGTCACAGGTGGAGATTTCCATGCAAAACAATGCAGCTGAGGTAGCCACCCTGATCATTCCCCCTGGCCCAGCAAGGCTCAGGTGACACAGGGACATCAAATACTCACCTGGGCCTCTCCTGGGCAAATGCAAACTCAGGTCTGCAGCCCTAGCACCCTCTCAGTGCTCAACAAAGCCAACGAGCAGCCTGCAGATCCCTTGTGATTTGTGATGGACCGGGGCTGAGCAAAAATGATCCTTTTAAAAGGGTGATTTAAAATTACCCCAGCCCTGGGGTGCCTATCGAACGGTTCCTGTGAGCCACAGGGCTGGGCCAGCCTCTGCAGCTCTGGTACAAAGGCTGAGGGGTAGATGTGGCCAAAGAAACGGCACACAGCATTGATCAGGGCAGGGGTCCCGGGGACAATTGCCCATCCATGCAAGCATCTCCCCACGTGCCAGCCCTCTCTTCTCCTACCATGTCAGGTCCAGCCTGAGTCAGATGCTGCCTAACCTCATCAGTGCTGAAGCAAATTCGATCCTGGTGCTGGGGACCGGGGCTGCGAATGGCAGAGCCCCCGGGGCACAGAGAGCTGCACCAGCCGAGGGCGAGCAACCAGCCAGCTTCCCTTCCCTCCCTGCCTTCACCCAAATTGAATTTCCATTATGTTAGCGAGGCAATAGATTATAGCTCGGAGGGGTGCTGCCTGCTTCCATCCCTAATTGGGTGCATCAATTGTGTTTAAACCTACTTACCTGTAAGTCAGTCTTTGTTCCAGGCAGGCAGCCCTCGACCCCTGCCAATGGAGGCAGCTGCTTCCCCCAGCTCCCCCCCCACCAATGTCAGGCGCTGCTGCTTTCAGGGCTCTGGAAACCACTGCTTATCTCCCTGTAGGGCTGGCTCTGCATCCAGGGGCATTAGTGGCAATGAAAGGCCACGGTACTTTTAGCACGACGCCAGGAGGGTTTGGACATGCGGCTCTGCAGAGGATGGGGACAGCAACACCCGGTGGGGGATTAATGCTGCTGAGGCAGGTTTGTACAGCATTCAGCACAGCCCGGCTGGGGCCTAGGGGACTCAGCTGAGCACCGTCCATTAAAAATAGCCCTTCTCCAGGGCTCGCAGCATACTCCAGGTATTCCCTGTGCATTAAAGCATCCTTAGCTCTTTCCTGCCAGGGGGTTTGGCAGGCTCTGCCGGGAGCAGGCTGGCGGGGGGTGTGGGGACACCTCAGCCTTGTCTCAGGATGCTCCTATGATAGCACCAGAGCAATCGTGACAGCGTTAGCTCCAGCAAGAGCTTGCAGGTGGGCAGCAAGCTGCTGCTGCTGCTGCTCTGCCTTCGAGGAAAGAGGCTGAACCCACAGCTCCCATCCCGCAGCCCTCCTGGTGCTCCTCCCGGCAGCCGGCCCACGGGAAGCTGCTCTGTGTCAGCCCCGAGCGGTCGGAGCTCCGGAGTCAGGAAACTGGCATTTCTACATCTCCTTGAAGTCTTAAAATAAATACCCAGAGCAATGAGTGGAAAGCTGGATCCTCACTCCTCGCCTGGATTTATGAGCAATGACTGGGGAGAAACTGAAGGCTGGAGAGAGAGATATATACATTTTTTTTTTAATTTTTAAATAAATTCTCACTGCTTATCTGCAAAGTTCAGCTGTTTTCAAGCTGACCTGCCCGTGTTATACTGTTCCACTGCAAATTCCTTCTGTACAGGAAAGCTCAGGAGCTCCACTTGCACATGCCAGCAACCTGGGGCTTCATCTCCAATAGATGGAGGCAGAACTCGTCAGCCAAGGACCCCCTCCCCCGCTCCGGTGAGGATCACTTGCCTTCCTGCCATGCTGGCAGTTCAGCTTCTTTCCCTTTACAACGAGGAAACAAAGCCAAGAGAGAAGCGGGTGAATCTGTGCTTGGAGGAGGTCAGAAATGGGGCAAGGGAAAAATCTGTTCTCAGGGGCTTCTGTAAGGCAGCCAGGGCTGGAGGATGAGGGACATCCATCTGATGCTTTCGGACAAGGATCTCAGAACACAGTGCACCCAGGAATGAGCCCAGGAGCCTCAGGCAAAGGTGGGGATGCTGCTTCCCCCTTCAGGAAGAAGAGCAGAGCCATGGATCGGCTGAGGTGCAGACCCAGCTCCTCAGGCAGAGAGGGACATATGGCTCACACCTCCAGCCAGTATGACCCCAAGAGCTGTCATGGTGGAAACCTTCCCAGGTGGCTCTCATGACCTCCTGCATGTTATCTGGACATGTGCTTTTAAAGCTGACACCACCAGCAGCGGGATGGCTGGTGTGGGGCCAGGCTGTGTGCCCGTGGGGCATGGGATGGAGCCAAGGGATGCGCTCGTCTGGGAGAGCTCAGCTCTCCGGCTTTCTTTCTGTTTTGGCATTTTGCCTGATAAAACTAAATGACAGACCAAAACCTCTAACCAGCAGGTCACCCAACAAGGAGAGACACTCCGGATCAATTGCTGTGTTCCTGAGTAACGGTTGTGTCTTAGGACAGTAAAACCTCATCAAATTTAACGTAGAGCTGCACACATTGATGATTCATTAAAACACCCGGGCACTGAGCTGAATCTATTTCCTCTCATTACGCAGGGCTAGGAAATGTGGATCTGTCCCTGTAACATTGCTGCAAGGACCACGAGAGAAACTCAAGACCCAGAGGGGACTGGAGGGGACTCCACACAGAAGGCATCTGAGAGCATCGCTTGTCACGTGAGCCGGCATTAATTAAACAAGACCACAAACTCGGAGGCTAAAGCAAGGCAGTGTGCATGTATCAGAGAGCTTGAGGCAGTTCATTAGAATTCCAATTAACATAGAAAACTTAATAACCAAAAGAGAATACATCAGACTTTAACAAGTAAGAAGAGAGAAGGGAAGAAACAAAAGGTATCTTTAAACTAAAAAGCCAAAGCTGCTACAAAAGCAAAGAAATAACCAATATTTAACATCTCCAAAGGTTCAGGAAGGCACAACCTTCAATGGGAGCCAAACCAGGGTGAGGGAGGAGCTGGGCTTGACAAGGGAATCCTTATTTTTGCTTAAACGCTGTGCTGGGTTTGGAAAGGCCAGAAGTAATTCACACAAAGGAGAAAAAAAAAAAACCAAAACAAAACAGAGGAGAGGAGAAGAGTTTAATTTCTGGCTGTTTGGTGGAAATCAGCATTTTCTTTGGCGTTTAGCTATGCAGGGAAATTATTTCAAACACCATCAATATTACTTAGTGCCTGGGAGCTCAGGCAGGGCCCTGCTCATGATCAGGGCTCCTTTGTGCTAATTGCATCATTAGAAAACACAAAAGCCAATCTCAAAGCCTGCAGCATCTCCCCTTTGCCTTCTTATTCCTGAATTACCCAACATCATGGGATAATTATCTAAATAATCAGTGCAGGGTGGATAGTCTCCCCTTGTCCCATCCCAGAGCAATCTCATCTGAAAGGAGAAGCACACCCCAGGTGCTGGTCACCTGATGCTATACTCTGTACCACACGGATGAGCAACTCTGAGGAGGAAAAGACGAGTGGACAGGGACATTCACCCACACCCGGATCACCACGTCCTCAGCAGCCGCATGACCGGAGACCTCGGGCAGCACTGCTGGGCTCCTGTTTCTCTCGGGTGCTCTCAGGGGTGAAATTTGGGCAATGCCAGCACCGCAAACCCCCCGGGGCTGCCGTGGGGAGGGGACCATCCCCTGGCACTGCTGGATGGGGGAGAGCAGCCTGGAGCTACCAGGGCAGGAGGCTGAGAAAGGCTGAATTCAGTTCCCATGACAGTTATTTACCAAAGTTGTAGTTTTCCACCTGGAAAAGTAAATTGACCCTCTGAGGTGCTCTCAAAAGGCAGTACATCCCCGTGGGCTCTTTTGGAGGAGGACAGGAGGAGGTGCTCACACTCCCGGCAGTAAGCACCCTTCCTTGCTGCAGTCCCCATCAGCTGCCTCCTCTGGCCATCGTGGCTGAGTCTGTGCTCCCTGCATCATCCAAGGCACTCCGATGAACAATACAGCACGCTGCTCATAACATGCCCTTCATTCTAATTTTCTTCCCTGATTTCTCTGAGTATTAACAAGCCGGCATGACTCTGCCCCAGTTTGTACCCATTCTGTCTGCGGCTGCTGGGAGCCCCTGGGGTTGTCTCCAATGCTGGGGTGCGCAGGGAAGACTCTGTGAGATGCCAGGACCCCAGCTCAGCACTGCCAGACCCTGCTAAAATAAACTTTTACAGCATTTTCTTGGAGGTGTGATCACGATTACATGCAAAACTATTATTAACAGGTTAAAAAACGGATGGAGGCTGACGTGGGAAGAGAACAGCTACCTCCCACACTGTCTCCAGCTGAGCTCTCGGGCTGGCATGCTAGAGGAGGAAGCACCATTGCCACTACCCAAAACATGAGAAGGACATGTCCTCTCCTGGAACCCTTCCTCTGGACCTGCTCTGACACCCACAACAGCTCCGGCAAATGACACTGCAGTCAGCTCGGAGAGGTTAATTTTCAACCCAGCAGTGACTCAAGGACCACGGGGCTCTGAGTTGCTTGACTCGGCTCAGTTTTCAGCAACATCTCATGCAAACGTGTCCCCGAGGAGGCCAGCCTCCAAAAATAAACAAACAGGAATGGCTCCGTGGGCTTCATGCCACTGGTGGGGTCTTTGGGAGGGAACATGCAGCTGGAAGGGTCCCCGTGGTGCAGCCTGGACCTTGGCACAGCCTGAACAGCACACTGCAAGAGGCTTGGGGGGAGCCAAGGGGTCTTCTGGCTGCGCTTGGGCCAGCTTATCTGCAAGCCACAGACCTGCATTGTTACTCAGAGGAGCAAAAAGAAAACAGGGATGCACATAGTGATACCCTGGCCTGCACCCAGCAGAACATGGGCAGGGAGCAGGAATGGGGCTCTGCACCTGTCTGGCAGCTGATCCTGGGCTTTGATCCCCGCCGAGTCTGGCCACCTTTGGGGTGATAAGCGATCCCAGGCTGGAGGACATGGGATCTGTGGCTGGGATTGCTATCCTGGAGCTTTTGCCCCGCAGAGCGCAGGCAGGGCTGGCTGCAGAGCCGGGCGAGAGGCAGCACAAGCAGCACAGAGTGTACCCACGCAGGGCTCAGCACAAGCAGCCTGCAAGTAAACAGCCCTTCCCAGCCACTAAGGAAGATTTAAGAGCGAATAACATCAGCTCAGTCAAATTCAATTGCTATTGATAATGTCCATGTGCAATTAGAACCAATTAAGGGGAAGCAGCGAATGACAAGTGTCTGGCCAGGAGGTGGGGGCGGGGTGGGGGTGTCAATACAACAGTGCAATTTCCCAACAACCAAATGCAATTAAAGAGTGTCACTTCCCCGGCTTGCCCAGGAGGGCCAGCACATAAATGGGCAAAGCCAGGCGCAGGGGTGCCGTCCTGCCCAGCATGCAGACCTCCAGGAGCAAGCCCTGTCCCTGCCCCAGCTTCAAGCTGCGGGAAGTGGCATCCATGTACTTCACCATGATCGCTGTGTTCCTGGTCATCTTGGTGGTGGTCCTGCAGGGCTCGGCACCCCGCCAGAGTGATTTTCCCTACAAAGTGCCCCTCGATCCCCAGGGGCTGCTCGAGCTCTCCTGGAACGTCAGCTACACGGAGCAAGCCGTGCATTTCCAGCTCCTCATCAAGGACCTGCAGTTTGGGCTCCTTTTTGGGATGTCGGACAGAGGCGAGTTTGAGAATGCAGACCTGGCCGTGCTCTGGAGCGACGGGCACAATTCCTATTTTGGGGTGAGTCGCTTGTATGTTTGCATGGCTGCTTTTGGGGTTGCCTCCCTGCGGGTGAATCTGACTCGTGGTTGGAAGGAGTGGGGCTGATCCAGGGCATGGCACACACTGGACCGCTCCCGCTGCTCAGGAGGACGGGGTCCCAAAGGGCTTGGGGGTTTCTATCCCAGAGGAACCCACAGATCAGGTCTACACTGTGGGTTTGGCATAGGCTCTTAAACCCAAAGAGAAAAAGAGCAAATACAGCAGCACATCAGCAAGGTGAATGGAGCCAGAACCCCTACTGGCTTAGCTGCAAAGAGCTCCAACAGGTGATGGTACAGACCAGCTCGCACTCACACACGCAGGATGCATCAACACCTTGTGCGCTGCTGTCAGTCACATTAAAAATTAACCACAGCTCCTGTTATTGACTTTGAGACAGTGCAAAAGTTCTCAGCCAGAAAGGCTGCCCCTGCCAGCACCACCAAGCCAGCTGGAGTCGCGTTCGATGCTACCGCAGAGATCGCCAGGACAGCAAAACACAGCCTGACGGCCACCGGCCAGTGGCACGGTGTGCTCCGAAATTAGGCAAATGTATCTTGGTGATAGTAGATGGGGGCAACCCATTTCTGATTTTGCTGATTGAGATTGCTACTGCAAATCGCTGTCCGTTCTGACACAGTCTCGCTTGCCCAGGTTCTTGTTTGGTTTGCCTTGCCACAGGGGCTGCAGTTACAGTAGCCACCCCTGTGCTCTCCAGCAGCTTCAAATCCCCAGACCACCACATCAGGCTTATTGCAATTGCACTTGGCTGCAGAAAGCAATTCACATTTCTCCCCATGTGAGGCTTTCCAGTAAGTTAAATTTTACCTCTCTGCTTACTTCAAATTAACCATAAAATACGTTCTTTCACAATCCGCCGCAATGTGATCTGCAGTGTAATGAAAGGATGAAAAGAAGGGCTTATTATCTGTACTGTTTTCCTGCTAATTACCAGCCATTCAGGATGTGTGGTAGCCCAAATGCTACAGTATTTCACAGCATCATGTTAAAAAAACATAAAGCATCATTTCTAATCTGCCTTCGTGTGCTCACTGAAAAGACAAACGGTGCTGAATTAAACACGGGGCAGCATTTGGGCTTTCTCTTCAGTTGATGCTGAACAGCATCCTGCAAGGAGATTTCTATAAATCTCTCCAGTCCTGGTTTTCTCTCTCCCAGCAGCCTGTTTTCTGGATAAGTATGTCAGCTGTTAAAAAGATTCAGATGCTTAACCCCCCATGTACTACAAGATTAATTTGCACACCATATTCCTATGAAAACAAATGTCATGCTAGCTTCATGTAGCTGATTTTACTCTCCCCCTCTAAGGACAATATGTTCTCGAAATATGACTCTATACTTCTGGCTGAAATGATGCCAAGATGCTTTATTCTTTTTCTTCTGTGTCATACCCCCTGTCCCGCCCCCCCGTCCCCCGAGATAAGAGAACCGATGCCACTTGTGTACGTAGGGCGAGGTACTTCTTAAGTGCCTTTTCTCAGTAAACAAAATATATCAACGGGAGATGCAAAAGATCAAGACAAAAACACTGTTCAAATCCAAATTATTGCAGGATTTTATATGCCAAACCTTCAAATCCTTAAACACAGGATAACTTAGGGCTTTGCTTCTCAGTGTGGTTTTGTCACCACCGTCAACAACGAGCATCCTGAAACAACCTGGCCACAACAAATGAAGGATTTTGAAAAGGGCAGCAATTTCTAAGGCTGACACTACAGCTCAGCAAGGGTCTGATCTTAAATTGAGAGTAGTGGGTGTGTGGCAAGGGTCTTGGATAGCACAACACCCCCCTAGAAGTTCCCCCCCAGGCAAATACACCCAAAACACAGCACAGCCCGATGCAACACCTTCAGGTGTCCCTGTAGGCTTTCCTCCTCCCATGTCCTTTCCCGCAGTTGCATCTCAGCTTGTAAAGGTCTTTTCTGCAGACTGTTATTGCTGGGTCACATATTTCACAGGTCTGCCCATGCTCAGCACTGAAGATCTCGTGGCAGGGGCTGAGCCAGCACAGCTCTGCCTGTGGGCTGCTGGAGGGGAGCGTGGGGCAACCAAACAGGCTCCCTCCACCTCTGGGATGTGGAGGGTGAACCAACCAGAGGGTGCAGAGGAGGAGGAACCCACAACCCATGGTACTGTCAGAGGTCACCGCCGTGGGCTTCTCGGGCTGAGCAGGGCCAGCGGAGCCTCCTAGCTGAGCAGGATGCTCTTCATCCCACAGGATGCCTGGAGCGATGCCACGGGGCAGATCCACATGGACTCGCAGCAGGACTACCAGCTCCTTGGGGCTCGAAGGGCTCCTGAGGGGCTCTACCTCCTCTTCAGAAGAGCCTTCAGCACCTGTGACCCCAAGGACTACATTATAGAGGTACGGCATCGCCCTCACCCTGCTATAGCACCCCCCAGCCCTGTCTCATGGGGCAGAGCTCCAAACCCCAGCCTGAGTGGTTATACCTGACCAGTGTTTTTTTTCATGGGCAGCATCAGATGTTTCTGCTGTCTAGGGCAGAAGGGAAGTGTGCTACAGATGTCAGTCCTGGGACATGAGTAAAGTTTGGCACGATCTATTTACAACCCCTTATAAACCTCTATAAAGTGTAGATTTTAGCTCGTTTGCATCATCCACTCCTGTTAAGCATGTGTTAAGGCTATATAAATACCCTCCTGCATCACTCCGGTTGCAGTCTGGAACCAACTGTTTGGAGTGTTACAAAGAGGCGTTGGTGTTGTTCAACGGGAGGCAAAGAGGAGGGTTGTGGCAGGAGCCCGAGCAAAGCAACGGCAAATAGAGCTGCTGCGGTGTGGCTCGGTGAAGTCCCTCTGGGTCTGCATTCACCGCTTCCCCATGAGATGGGACCTGGGCAAAACCTTACCAGTAGGGATGCTGAAGAGCTCCAGGGTCTCAGCCATGGACCCTGTGTGCAGGCAGGAATCAGTGCAAGGCTCATTTCAGATGAAAGCCTTTGATGGGCAGGATATTTTAAAGCCAACGTGGGCACAGAATGTCCTTCAATTTTTGCTGCTGGTTTTCAAAAGCTTGTCTTGTGGTGAGAAATGTCTACCGTCTGCCAAAACACAGAGAGGCCTGGAGGAAAAAAATCTGTGTATGGGCCGGGAATAGACTTGCAGGTCTTTATTCCATGACTCTTTAAGAAAAAAATATTCTCTTTTTCCTTTCTTCCTTACCTCCTGCCCAGAGCTCACTGGGTTCAGCAGCAGTTCCCTTGCTCGCAGTAGACTTTCAGCAGAGCTTCTTGCGGTAATCCCCCAGCAGAAGCCAGGAAAATGGGAGGATTTCGGGAGGATTTCAGGGAGAAGTTTTGTTCCTGATGTTCCTCCCAGGCTGCTGCCCATGGCTGTTGCTGGGGCTGTGCTGCCGGGTGGGATGAGCCCTGAACCAACGTGGTTGTCCCAGCCTGGAGCTTAGGAAGGACAAGGAGCTCTGAAAGAGCGAAGAGATGTTACTCTTACGGAACTGATGCCATCTAGGGAAAACTTTTCAGACTCTCCCAACCAGTAGGGAACCCTCTGTGATCACGTCAGCCAAAGAAATAGCCTGAAATCTACAGTCTTCCTGGGACAGCACAGCAAAGTGAGCTACTGGTGAAGCCAGGGTGGCTTCTCATCTGGGGATGGGTCAAAAGGCCCACTCCTGGGTTTGTGCCACCAATACTAGCACTAATAGTCCATGCAGTTTGTGTTCTACCATGAAAAGCTACCTGCTCTACTTTGCTCTCTCTTCAGGATGGCACCGTGCACCTTATCTACGGGATCCTGGCAAAACCGGTCCATTCCCTCCAAGCCATCAACATCTCTGCCATTCACAGGGGACTGCAGAGGGTGCAGCTGCTAAAGCCCAACATCACCATCCCTGAGCTGCCCAGTGACATGAAGACCATGGAGATAACAGCCCCTGACATTGTCATTCCCAGCCAGGAAACAACCTACTGGTGTTACATGACAGAGCTGCCAGACAGCTTCCCCAAACATCATATTATCATGGTAAGAGGCAGGGGAAGAGGGTTGCTTTCCCTGGTGCAGATCAGCAGTCATGTTGACATTCAGCCATTCTGCAAAGTCCACCGCTTCCCTGCCCTTTCACATGGAGGCTTTCAGACCCATATGTCTTCCACAACATGGTACCAAAACATCTCCCAGAGCCACCCCACCAGCCAGCAGCATCCTCACGTCTCCTAGAGACTTCAGAATCAGAATCTTCTCAGTGTGAGGTGGCCGGTTGGTGACTTTCCAGCCAGCACATCCAGCAGGTACCAGGCTAGGCTCAGAGCATCTCCCTTGCAGAGCTGACCCCCTGCAGAAGGCAGAGCTGTAGCCATCAAGGACAGACATTCAGCAGGATTATGGTACACAGTGAACCATAAGGAACATATAAAACGGGAAACAAAGGAACAGGGCTGGCAAGTGCAGGGCAGAGCAAGCCAGGATATGAGCTGGCTTCTAAAAGATTAGGCATACTCAAAAAAAAACCCCCAACCCACCACAAAAGGGGTTACAGATGTAAATGCAACTTGTGTGCATTGCCCAGCCGTGTTGCACGTGCTTGGGTTGCCTCCCTCAAAGTGGAGGCACTGGGGCAAGGCGTACTGTCCACCATGAGCATCACCCCGGCAGGTGTGGGGGTGGCTCGGCAGATGACCTGTTGCACCCAGGGTCAAAACCACACAACAGGGAGAGGGAAAACCTGACACACGAGCCGAAGCGAGTGCTTAGTGATTTATAGGGGAGAGACGACGCTGCAAAGGAAAACTCAGAAGGAGGATTTTCTCTCCGACAGATGGTGTGAAATGAATCATCTGTGTGTAAGTAAAAAGTGTGTACCTCCTGATACCTTCCCGCTGCTGCGGATCATTTCTACAGCTGGCGCTTTTAGCCAGAGCCGGTCCTCAGGCTTGTTTGAAGTCACTCTCTCTACCCCCGATCCCCCTCTCTGTGCCCCAAACGGCTGGTGGCCAGAAACAAAACTCAATAGCTGCAGGCAGAGCCACCACGACGTGGCCAGGACCTTCTTTAGGAAAGAGCAGTGTTGCCAGGGTCACCTCAGCCCTGAAAAAATGGCAAAGGACTCAGTCATCGCAAAGCAGATCAAGATCTTGTGCTGATCAGGTGCATCTGTCACCGGAGAAGGGATGAGATGTTTCTCTATGGGTTCTGGTGGATTCTGCGTTGGTCCCAAAGCCAACCAGGAGCTCTTGGCCCTTGGTGCCTCATGCCCAGAGCAACCTTCCCTCCCCATCAGGCAGCAGAAACTGCCCCCCATTCAGTAAGGGATAGCAGCCATACCTGCCTTGGGCTCCTTGGGGAGCCTGCACAGACAGCAGCCCCCGGGGGTGGGCTCTCACCAAACTTTCTTAATGCGTCCTCCTCCTCGGATGCTGCTTTGCAGTATGAGCCAGTGATCACGGCAGGAAACGAGGCCCTGGTCCACCACATGGAAGTCTTCCAGTGTGCTGCTGAGTTCGACAGCTTCCCCCAGTACAACGGGCCCTGCGACTCCAAGATGAAGCCAAACCGGCTCAACTACTGCAGGCACGTGCTTGCAGCGTGGGCCATGGGAGCGCAGGTGGGTGCGAGATGGGACCCGCTGCCCTGGGTGAAAACTTTGCTCCTGGCCACTTTCCTGCTGCCTGCCAACCCTTCCCAATCCCATCTTGGGATCGCCCCATGCAGGCTGCCCCAACCCCGTTCCCTGCTGGGTTCAGCTCTGTCTGACCTCCCCATCCTTCCCGCTGGACATATCTGAGTTTCCACCTCACCCCAGCCCACCTCCTCAGTGCCATGAGTTGGTGCAATGCCCCTACTCAGTGGTTATGCCATTGCATGTGCATGCTGGCATGCGAGAAGCTTTTGGAAGCAAGACCAGCTCAGCAAGCACAACCAAGAGCACCAGCCATGTCCCTCAGCCCACAGTGGGGGTCAGGTTTATGCCCAGACATTTCCCTTAGACTTTTCAGCCTTGTCCACCACCCCCTTAACACCCTCCCTCTGCTTCCAGGCTTTCTACTACCCTGAAGAAGCAGGTCTGGCCTTTGGTGGCTCAGGCTCCTCCAGATATTTGCGCCTTGAGATCCACTATCACAATCCCATGGTGTTCAAAGGTGAGTGGGTGCGTGGCAATGCCTGCTGCCTCCCCAGCAAGGCAGTGGCAGGAGAGCTGGGTAAATGCCAGGGGCTGCTGCCCTACTGGGGAGAACTCCATGTTTCATACAGAAGGAAAACTTGGCTCAAATCATAGCCCTGTTTGCAACTTTTTGGAGACCTGATGGTCCAGATCTGTCCTTGCAGGAGGAATACATAAAATCCCCACCATGCTGCTGCCTTTCAGGTCTCAGCAAAGTCATCCTCACCGGAGGCTGGACCCATCCTTGTGCATGCCCAGCAGCAGGGAGGGATGCTTGGGGAAAGGAGCCCGGCTGAGCCTGCAGCCCTGCAGGCAGAAAACTGCCCCTACATGTTGTTCTGCAGGGCATGATCCAAGGCATCACCAGCATCTAGTTGGGCTGCCACAGGGAGTCCCTCCAATTTCTGCGCAAGGTGGTGGTGGGTCTGAGCTCAGAGCCAAGAGCAACAGCAATGCCGAAGTCACCAGAGAGACAGCAGCAGCCTGGCTGGGGATGGGGGAATTTAGATGTTGTTTTACTGGTACTCCTGCTTCGATAACATTGTCAGGAGACACATTTAAAAAAAAAGAAAAGGATTCCAAACAACCCAGTTTCTTCATTAACATAAAAACAAGTAGCTTCTTGACTACCCAAGTATATTTTTAGGAGACCAGAGCATATGTACTGTGGATCAGTCATAGCACATTCGGCAACTCGAGAAGAAACACGTCTATAAATACAGAGCTCATGTCTTTCATAATTTATCTGCTTTTTCATGTTAACCAATAGTGTCTCCCCCGTTATTCTTATCCTTGGGTGGGCTCCAGCCCAGAGACAGGGAGTTCAAAGCCGGCCTGAACCCCTGATGACCTGCTGAACCTGCCCTGTCCCTTTGCTCTCAGAGCTGGGTGGCAAACGGGTGCCAGAGCTCGGCTTTGCATCTCCGCAGAGCTGGCTGCTGCCTCTGCCCGCCTCACGGTCAGCATCTGCCACACCATGGGCACCGGGTCTTCTCCAGCTCCCACCAGCTCCTGAGGGAAGGTTAAACGGAGCAAACTCAAATGCAAGAAAGACCAGAAGCTTTCCAAATGCAAGGAGTACTTGTTCCATAGGCATGTTTCCTCTTGCTTGGCTCCCAATAACAGCATGGCCTTAACTTTTTGGATGCTAAAGATGCAATGAGCCATATTTCTGAGGGGGTTCTCTAAAGCACCCCATGACCTGTCCCTCTGCTTTGGGGTCTCCAAAGGCACTCCTTACCTCACTCCCTTGGAGCAATTCAGCCTCAGGTTGGTGACGTCTCTTAGGGGACCAGGCACATGTCTGGGGCCACTCCATAAAGACTTGCATGAAAGTAACTAGGATTTAGAAACACTAAGAACTGCACACATGAAGAAGGCTGCAAGCAAGAGGCTGGTGCATCTCTCCCCACTGCAGCACAGCATCAACTTTCATGCCTGACCTTATCCTAGTGGCCGTCACTTCTCCCACAGCGACTTGCAGCCTCATCCTCTCTCCTGCCAGGTCGCCATGACTCCTCGGGGATCCGCCTCTACTACACGGCCACCCTGCGACGCTATGATGCTGCCATCATGGAGCTGGGCTTGGTCTACACACCAGTGATGGCCATTCCCCCAGGCGAGGATGCCTTCATCCTCACAGGCTATTGCACCGACAAATGCACGCAGATGGTGAGTGCCCATCCTCTCTGCCCTGGCTTCACTTTGGGGAAGAGAGGTTGCAGATGGCTTTTCCCAGGTCTCAGAGAGCAGTGATATGGCACTGAGCTCCAGGCTCCCAATTCCCAGTTTTAAACTTCCCAAACCCTTTACCATGAGGTTGCACCAGAAAGAAAAATTTGCTGCATATAACAGAGAGCAGCTAGTTGGGATGCACTGACCCCCCCACCCTTGAAGCAGCTCTCCTGGGGACCCATTTGCTCTGGCTCCCGGGGGTACCATTCTCATCAAACTTACTGCCCAGCTGGCCATGCCCTGGTGGTGTTTTCTCTTACAGAGATGGGAAGATTGGCCTCTGCTTCCAAGGAGCTCACCAAGAGCTCTCTCCAAGATGGTTTCAAAAATGCCCACTTTGCTCTCAAGGAAGTTTTAGTGCATGTTTTTGTAGCGCCTACCCAAAAGGAATAATTTGTGCCACCACTAACGAATGCAAGGAAGCAAGCAGCACGGCCAGCTCAGCTGCTCCTGCTGACTTAGGGCACTGCAGCGCATACATTGGATCTGGCAGCAGACCGAGCATCTGTCCCCCTGCAGGGAGCTCACTGCTCCAAGGGAACAGCAATCCTCTAAACCCATGTGGGAGCGCCGGCACAGGGACAGCCAGTCCCAAGCACGCAGCAAAGGGATGCGCAGAAGGGGAGAGGGATAGGGTTGGGCATGGGGGCTTGACTGTCCTTCCCCCAGGCTCTGCCCACTGCCGGCATCCGCATCTTCGCGTCCCAGCTCCATACTCACCTGGCAGGAAGAAAAGTGGTGACAGTGCTGTCCCGGAATGGAAGAGAACAGCAGGTCGTGAATGCCGACGGTCACTACAGCCCTCACTTCCAGGTACAGGGGTCTGCAGGGGCAGTGGGGGGGTCCTGGCTGGACATCACCCATGGCACAGAGCCACAGCGTTGCTCTGACAATGACCCTTTCCTTCCCTCCCAGGAGATCCGCATGCTGAAGGAGGTGGTTGCAGTTTTTCCAGTGAGTGGCTCCAAAAACCACTGCAGCTTCCAAATAGCACAGGACCTTCCCCTGACCCTACAGCCCTGAGACCCCTGCCTCCTTTACATCACCTCATCACCACTGCCATCGGGGACCTCCTTGGGGGCTGCAGGAGGACATGGTCCCTGTGGCCCCCAGGTTGTATCTGCCACCCCCGCACTGATGCCTTGGGGACACCAGGGCCCATCCCATATAGCATAAAACCAGTGTGCAGGCAAGTGAACCATGCTGGCAGCTAAATTAAGCACCTAATTTAGCGGGGCTTCCTCTAGCAGAGGGGGGGTCCTCGGGGGGGTGGGTGTGAACCATGCATGCGCTGGTTACCCCTCCCTCCTTGCTTGGTAGAAGAAGAAGAGGCTGGGCAGCAAAGGAATGGGTAAGAGAGGCTGAGCATGCCCCAGGGCTGTACGGGTGAGGAAGGACCTGGTTGCAAAGCAGAGGGCACCTACGGGAGCCATCCTGCCCCAAGAGGCTGCTCAAAGGACTCAGCACCCATTGAAACCATACCCAGGGCTGTGCTCTGGGGGGTCCCTGTTGTCCCATCAAATTCGGTACAGGTTTGGCAACTCAAAATGTTGTTTTGGCAACTCAAAACTCAAAAAACCAAAAAAAGTGCATTTTTTTTTAGGTGCTTCAGCCCTGCACAAATTCTTAAAAGGCAAGGAAAGCAGGTAACATGGTCCTAGGGAATCTCCTCACGGGGTGGGCAAGCTCAGCAAGCGCCCCTGCAGCACCGCAGCCAGTGTGGAGAAGGGAAACCCCACACTCACACCTACCTGTGTCTGTGTTTGAACCCCCCAGGGTGACGTACTCACCACCACCTGTACCTACAACACAGAGGACCGGAGCCGAGCCACTGTGGTGAGTGCGGGGGGGAGCTCACGTGCCCGTGTGGGGCTGGCGTGTGTTTGCACCCCAGGGCTGGGGGCACCCACAAAGTGGGCACCTGCATGAACCCCGGCTGAATCACAGCCAGAAACCAGAGGGGGATAAAGCAGCAAACCCACAAGGCTCTGCCGCCTGCAGCGGGGATGTTAAGGTGCTAATTGAAAAGTAGCATGTGTCACTCTAATTCCCATCACAAACTGTTCCACTGGGGATTAATTGTAATTAAAGAGAAGTGGCATTTTTTGACAGTACGTGTTATTTTCTTACATAGGCAGCGAAAAAAGTGCCTGTCAGAGGTACCATCAACAGGGACAAAGCTAAATATAGCACAGGGATTATAGGAAATCTGCATTTTAATGTAAACCACACGATCTAGCCCAAAAGTCTGTCCTTGCATAAAGGGCAGATGGGCAGAGTGCTGCCCATCCTGTGCACCTGAAGTAGCACATATATGCACATACGTGCAGGTTTGCACATACAGGTGCGAGCTTTGTGCTCCTCTTCCCTCCCCGCTGCCTGTGCTGCCCTGGCAGGGCAGAGCTGGACCCGGCTGCCAGCACGTCTGTGTCTGTGCCGCAGGGTGGGTTTGGCATTCTGGAGGAGATGTGCGTGAACTACGTGCACTACTACCCCCAGACGCAGCTGGAGCTGTGCAAAAGCGCGGTGGATCTGGGCTACCTGCACCGATACTTCAACCTTGTGAACAGGTACAAAGCTTCTGCACGGTGGTGCCGAGGGGAGAGGGACCATTGCGGAGGTCTTTGCTAGTTACACTGGGAAAAAGTTTAAAAAGCGGGGTTTGAGGGGCTGGCTGTGCAGTGGGTGTGCAAGGGCACTTGGGCAGCGTGGGTTTCAGGAGCTGTGGCTGCATGCTGGAGCACAGTCCTGCCTCCCCCTGCACCCTGAGCAGGGAGCCAACCCAGGGCTTTAAGGGTGGCTGTGCAGTGAGAACCTCCAGGAAAGGAGAGCATTCCTGGGGAGGGACTTCCCAGTCACTGCATGACCAAGTGCTTCTGTGAAAAATACTCCTCACAACCCAAGGCAGACACCAAGCATCCCTGCCAGAGGAGCAGGTGGCAGCTCGTTCACCCCTGACAAGAGGGGTGAGATGCTGGCCTTGTGCAGGGGGTCCCACTCCGGGGCAGTCCGGCTGGCCCCAGATCTTCCCTGCAGGTGCCAGCTGTGCTCTCCCTGCTCCCAGCGCCAACTCCAGAGCCATCCCAAGCTTTAGGCAGGGAGGAATTAGACACATCCAGCGCTGAAAGGGGACAGCACTGCTGCGTTTCAGTGTGGCATTTCTCCTGCCCCAGCTTTAACGATGAGGAGGTCTGCACGTGCCCACAGGTCTCCGTCCCACAGCAGTTTTTCTCCATCCCCTGGAACATGTTCAACAGAGACGTGCTGAAGTCCTTCTACAGCTTCGCTCCAATCTCCATGCACTGCAACAAATCCTCAGCTGTCCAGTTCCCGGTACGTACAGCTTCATAACCAAAGCTTCACGGCAAAACTCCCAGACATAGGTCTCCAGTGCTCAGGACGTGGCTGAACCCAGTGGGCTCAGGGCAGCGAGCTGGAGCTGCCCAGGGAACGCTGGCATCAGCAGGACACTGAGCCCAGCCCAGACCCGGTGCTTAAAACAATACGGCATGAGCCCACCGTGGATGTGCTCGGCCCGATTCAATTAAGAAATGCATTTGCATAAAGTGATTTTGAGGCTGCTTTCGCTGAGCGTTAAAGCAGGGCTAGCTCCAGAACCAAAGAGAAATGTGAGGTGGTTTTGAGGATTTTGGCAAATGACATCAGGTCCCAGCAGAGCGAGTTCATTACGTGCAGCATCTGTGCAGCCTCCAAATGTGGCGATCCAGCAAAATGTGAAGGATAAAGGGCCATGAGATCTTTAAAGGAAAACCAGGCCCAGTGATGATGGTCATGACAATGATGGTGATGAAGATTTAAAACTACTCATGGTCCCTATCACCATTAGCTCCCGATGCCACTTATCAGTGTAATAAACTTACATGATCTGCTATTTCTGGATCCAGTGCTATCCACCCTAGCACCGGAGGATGCCAAGCTGATTGCAGGGAAGACCACCAGCTTTCTGCCCAGGTAAATCCCCTTTAGCAAAAGTCTTCTCTGTCTGGAGGGGACAGAAACCTTCCAGTTCCCTGGAGTCAAGAGACCTGGCACCTCCCGGCTGTGCAGAGCTCTGCTGCAGGGACAGAAGTGGTGCAGAAGTTTTGTGCAGCAGCAGAATTATGAATTAAGCCTCTTGCTTACAGCCCAGACAAGTCTCTTGATATCAGAGAGGTCTGGGGGCCAGCCAGGAAGAGACTCGAGCGGAGCAGAGCTGATGCTGGCACGAAGTGGGTCATGAGCATTGCAGCGAGGGCGAAGGAGCCGAGCTGCCCCTCCTGCTCTGCTGGTGTTTTCAGAGCGAGCCCAATTTTAAGACATCTCATTTATTCCACACTGTTTCTGCCAAGAGAAAAGCGCCAGCTTCTAATTAAGCTCATGTTTTTGCAGTTCAGCGATCTCAAACCTGACAAGATTTCTTGAAGGACTGAGTGCTGTTAATTACTGAGCTAAATCTCAAGATAACACTTGTGAGTGGCTGCAGGGACGTTGCTGTCCCCGAGTCCCTTGCACCTTCAAGAGCTCACAGTGAGCTCTCCATACACTCTATATTCAGATTTCCACTTGCACT
Source organism: Falco peregrinus (assembly GCF_023634155.1). Lineage (NCBI taxonomy): Eukaryota > Metazoa > Chordata > Aves > Falconiformes > Falconidae > Falco > Falco peregrinus. The sequence goes on along the minus strand of NC_073721.1, from coordinate 49,040,439 downwards.
GAAAACAACAACTATCAAGACAGTCCCAATGCCTTTGATGTGCTCCAAAAGCAGGCAAGGGGTGAGCCCAGGCTTTGGGACGTACTGGCAGGGCAGACCACCGCAGCAGGTGGGCTCGAGGCTGAGCCCTGGAGCAGGCACACCCTCCTAAACATGCCTAACTGCTCTCTTAAGCCATAAGTGACAGGAAAAGTGTCTCCAGCTGGTGCTCCAATGCTGTCCCCTCTCCGGTCACTCCCCATGTGCCTTGGGAGGGTCCCTCCATCCCCCTCCAGCTTTCCCCAGGGCTTTCCTGGTGCTGGTGCAGGCTCTGGCCCATTTTGCTTGACATACTACAAAGAATTTAAACTGAAACTACAAATTCAACTTTCATCTTCTTGTTGATGACTCATAGCCCTACCTCTCCGCTCCAGACCTCCCTCCTCTTGCTCATGCTGCAGCTCAGCCTCTCGTCGACATTTCTGCATGAGCGCGCAGCTGGCAGCCAAGCCGTAGCATCAGTGACCCAGAGCTCAGCCCAGACAGATGCAGCCCCTGCCTGCATCCCAACTGGCCACTAACCTGGACCAACATGTCACATTCCAGCTAGATCCTGCCTGGCGGGGTCAGCCCTTGGCACTGGCTGAACCCGGCAGATTGGTCCTTGCAGGGAGCATCCTCAAGACAAGGTGCCCCCATGCGTGCACCGAGCTGGGGGTTTGGTCCTGGCCATGGTCACCCTGAGCCCTGATGGCTGTGACAGCCCTTCCCCGGCTCTGCCCAACGGCACCTCACCCTGGTTGCTGCATCCCTCCCGTTCTGCAGCAGCTGCACGTGAACATCCACACTGGCACGCTGTGAACGTCACCTCCATCCAACCATCCTGTCAATACCTGGTAGAAAGTGTTTTCCAGGGCTGGGCTGAGAGCACGGTGGGTGGTGGGGCTCCCTGGTTTGAGTTGTCTTCATCTGACTTGGCAGGTAACACTTTTTGGGGTGGAAACTCCCTAACTGTGGTGGGTTTGTGCAACATGGTACACCGCAGACGTCTGTGCTGCTAGGGGAATGTGTAGGTGCTTCTGCAATACAAATAATTAGTAATGTCTCATGAGAAAATATCCTGGTTTGGGCTAAAAACACTTCAAGGATTAAGGGTCATTTCATTTTTACAAGTAGGGAGAAATACAGTCTCTCCAAGTACCCAAAACCCCAATTTTGTCTCACAGTGCTGAACTTTCTTGCAGGGCGAGTGGGAGAAGCAGCCGCTTCCCAAAATCACCGAGAGGCTGCAGGAGCCCGTCCTTCACTGCCCGGCCACCCCGGGGCCTCAGCCTGACACCCCTGTCCCCCTCAACCTGCGCCAGCTCAGGAGGGACTGACCTGATGCCCGCTCCTTCCATCACAACGGGAAGCACTTCCAGGCAGGAGCATCCACGGGGGACTTTGTCCCATCACTCTCCTGGTACCCTGGTGCCCGCACAGTGATGCCGGCCTGTGCCCCGGCCCCTGCCTCTGCAGGGGGTTAGGGCTCACGAGCACGAGTTCAGAAAGTGCTCTGGAGTTGGAAAGCGCTATATTTAGTGCGTTATTAGCAATCCTGGCTCTGAGTAATGCTGCTTTCCGCCCCCAGAATAATAATGTAGAGGTTTGCTATTGTGCTGTACCCAGCAAGGTCTCGGGGAGGGGGGCGGGGAGCCTGTTTTCCCACAGGGAAACTGAGGCACAGAGCAAAGACCTGTGTGAGAACAGCATACAAGCCTTCCCAGTGCCCTGCGGTCCTGTTAGCTCAGGGCAGCTCCGCAGGTGCTCTCCCAACACCAGTACCTGTGGCAGGGACAGAGGGAGGGATGCTGTGACACCCACCCTGCGCTCACCCCCCCTGCTGCAGGGACTGCGGCTCCCTGCCACGCTCCTCCTCCCACTCCCCCACGCTGGGGATTATTCGTCTTGACACCACCAGATGCCAATGGCTGGGAACAAATGATACCTCTGTGAAGGGGTTTAGAGAAGGGGAGGGATGGAGGGAGGGACACTGGGGAAAGACAAACCTTTTGGCAGGAAAAATTACTCCATTAAATATCTAAATGTTAACAAAAAGAAAAAAAAAAAAAAAAAAAAAAAAAAAGGAGAGACAAAAAAATTGCTTTTTGCTGTTGAGCTCCAAAGGGAGAACACTGCGGAGGAGAGGGAAGGCCGGTGGTGCTGCAGGAGAGCCCGTCCATCCCCGCTGGGTGCCTGCCCTGGGGCGGGTGGGATCCAGGGCAGGGCAGCAGCTGAAACCTGCCCTCCCCGCCACCCTGGGTCCAGGGGCAAACCCCAGGTCAGAGCACTGCAGATCAGAAGGGCCTTTTTGAAGCAAAACATTATCTCCACAGGCACGCGGCGGATCCCTGGCTCAGCAGGGAGGCAGCGTGCTCCATCCCTCATTTATCCCCAGGACAAACAGACAGGACCGTGGCCACCCCCCTCCTCTGCCCGCTGCCTGGGTAGAATCAGGGAGTGCAATCACCTTCTATTCAGAGAAAAATTCATCCCAATCTTGCTTTTTAACGTTTCCAGTAAAACCAAAGCATTTGAGAGCTCAAACTCTTGCCCGTGGCGCTTGTTGCACAAGGCTAAGGAATTGACATCAGCTTAAAGAGGGTATAAACCAAGCAAACCTAGTCAAGGGAAATAAAGTGAAAAGCATGCAGTGCAATTATTTCTTCAGGCGGGTGAAAGCTTCAGCAGAAGTCAGGACCTTGCTGTGCCACTAAAGATGGAGCCCAGCAAGGGGACCAGAGCAAGGGACGATTATGGGCACGGGCTGGGAGCAGCCACCCCTTCCCTTGAGCAGCAGGGGGTTCACAGGCTGCATGCCTGCGATGAAAAACCTTCCCTGACTTCTCTGAGACTCACTCGGCACTGCTGGAGGCTGTGGGGCTGGCAGCACGAAGCTCAGCCTATGCATGCATCCCCCTCTCTGTTGGGAGCTAAAAGAAGGCACCTTCAAGGTGACCTTCAGGAAGATGCCAGCGGAGCAGATGGGACCGCGGAGCCACCAGCGGTCAGGGGCCAAGAGCAGCACTGGTGTAGGTGCCCCAGTTGGCGAGCTTACACCACAGCACCTAGCTGGTCCTGCCTGTACTGGCAGCAGCCCAGAGTACACATAAACACAAACAGTACCAGCAAAGCAGCTGTGGGCCAAAACACATTCATCAAACTTTTTTTTCCTTCTTCTGTGAATTCAGAGGCTACACACACACATGCAGCAAGGACCCAGATTCCAACGGCACTTGCCTTCAGGAGTTTCTTTTGTTTTCTGGAGGACAACACAAGAATCTCCCCCTCAATTAAGCATCCAGAGGCTGCACAGCACCACCGTGTTTCCCCTGTTGCAAAGTCAGGGGCTGGCACAGACTGGCAGCAACCCCTGGGCACCAACACGCTCCCATGGTCACAGCTAAAAACCCAAATTTGCCTTTTACTCTCACGCTCCCACAAACGGATGGGTTCAGGTCTTGGAAGGATCAATCCTGCCCACCTCCTCCAGCCGTCACACACTGAGACAGCCCTTTAAGCACCATGAACAAAATCGAAGCAGGTACTGAATGTTCACACCCCAGGCTGGATTTTTGAAAGGGTCTTAGATGCCGATCATCACTGAAGGCAACAGAGGTGGGTGCATAAACCCCCTCTGAATGCGGAGCCGCAACGAAGCGTGTCGCCAAAGCAGGATCTGAAGCTTTGGCTGCAGCTGGGGGGAGATGGGATGGAGGGATGGATCTGGGCTTGCAGAGATGGGAAGAACATGCCTGGAAACCTGGTTTTCCAGCCAACGATTTCACAGTGCAGCAAAACCCAGCAGCAGGCAGAGCACCCACAGCATGAGCCTGGGTGACAGCCCTGGGCCCCCTGCCCCTTCCCTCCATGGCCCCCACGAGTGCTCCCGTTCCGGCACCAGCTCCCCAGGGCACAGCTAGGATGAGGGGACACCCATCAGACAGCAAGGGACTGGAGGGACAGCAGGTTTGGAAGTTACAGCTGTATTAACAGCAGAGTTGGTTTAAAAAATTCATTTCCAGGCAGCATGAAACTACATTTTGGGGGAAAGGGTTTCCAGCAAAGTCAAAAATTGAAACCACTTCATTTGCAGTCGAGCAAAACACTGTTTTCAGGCTAATTAACCCAGTGAAAAGAATCGTTGCTGTAGTGGTGCTGCTTCATTTAGAAAAAAGGACAACAAAATCTTTGGACTTTTTGGAATCTTTTCCTCCTCTTCCCCTCTAATTTAACCCAAATTTGTTTGAGGAGTTCACTGCAGACAGTGGCCCAGCTCTCCCAGCAGACCCCGGAGCCAGCTGGGGCACCCGGGGGGCCGGGAATTCAGCCGGCAGCTCCTAATGGCTTTTTCCATCTCCCCATCCCCACATCCGCAGCACCTGCTGCCACATGCTCAGTAAAAGCCCTTCACTCGCTTGTTGTCCGGGTCGAACGGGGACTTGGTGTGCACTCGGGCAGGGTAGGTCACCCCCATCCGCTCCAGCTCGTAGCTGCCACTCTTCACAAAATCCAGCGAGACCTGCAGGGCAGACCCATGGTGAAACCCCCCGTTGGGTGCTGTGAGGCACCGGTGGGGCACCAGCCCCCTGCCAGCATCTCAGCTCCATCACTGGGCAAGCTCCCACCCCACAGATCTGCTTTCCACAGAAAACCCAGCTCTGCTTTCCCAGGAGGATGCAAGGAGAGGAGGAAAGTGGATTTTTAAAAGCACTCAGTTTAAAAAAATAAAATAAAAAGAATACAGTATTTAGGGTTTTTTGAGATGTTATTTTTTTTCCTGGGGATTTTTTCAGTGGCACCTAGTGCAGGGTGCACTTACAGCCAGGCTGTGGGAGCTCAGTGCCGGAGGGGCCAGAGCAACCAGGCTGGGCTGGGGGATGGCACACCAAAACGGGGTCAGCCCTGGCTGTGGGAGGGGACCGTGGTGGCAGCCAGGATGTCACCACTTGGCATGACAAGCGTGAGCTGTCCCCTCTGCCCACAGGGCTCACCCAGGGCCAGGCAGTGCCGATGGCCCAGACATCCCAGCGCAGGGAAGGGCTGGGGGCTCTCTATGCTGGTAGGTTTTTATCACCTGGAAATTGTTAATGATTTGGCAATGAACAGAATTTTTGTTCCTCTCCTCTCTGCCTCACGCCCTGTACCTCTTCTGCTCCCCTGACTCTCTAGCCCTGATGCTGCAGAGACATGCCCACCCTGGACACCCTTCCCAGAGGTGCGGAGCATCATGCTCGGTTGCTGAAGGGCCATAACCATGGGAATGAAACTAAAGAGCCACATGCAACACAGCAAAGCCCTGAGCAGCCATGCTGGGCACCCCACTGCCAGGGAGACGTGCGATCTGCATGCCCTCCTCCAAGGGCTGGGGGTTGATGTGGGGTCTGGGTCCAGCACCAAGCCCCTGGTGAGGATGGTATGGGGCAGGGTCCCAGTGCACATCCCCCGAGCATCCTCTGGGCACCGCAAAGCTCCCCGCTCCTTCTGCAATTACTGCCCCAACCGAGTGGGAGTTACCCCAGGGAGCGGGGAGATGAGGGCTGCACATTAACAGCTGCTTAATGGGCGCTGGCTGCAGCCAGCCGCAGTGGCCACACGAAGGAGCTGGCAGGGCTGGGGACCCCATGGTGTGACCACACACACTCGGTGCCTCTCATCAGCCCCACTGTGTGCTGCCGCGGCAGAGCCTTCCCCACAGCAGCGTGCGAGCGGTGCAGTGGATGCACCCATCAGGATGCACTCAGCACCGCTCTGCTGCATTGGTGCCTCGCTGGAGGCTGGAGGGGACTGTCCCCCTGCCACATCCATCCTGCTGCCTCTGTCACACTGCCTAGGGCAGGTGGGTGCAGCTGGGGAGTGAGATGTAACAGGGAGGGGAGACAGAGAGTGGGAAGTGGGGAAAGGAAGGGAAAGTCTAGCGGGAGGGACATTCACCGTGGGGAGAAAAGGTGGTTCCCAGGGGCTGAGGGGACAACTGGAACAGAAAACCGCTTGACTTGGGAGTCTTGCAGTGATGCAGGATTAAAAGTCAAGGCAAGCAAGAGGATGAAAGCACGAGCGTATGCACTGCTATTGGCTTGCCACAGGGAGGATCCCTGGGGATATCATGTACAGACCTCTGTCCTCACACGGGTCCCTTGGCCCCTGCCTACAGCGTGCTGCGTAATGAGGGCATCTGATTTACTATCCAGGAGTCTCCCAGGATTAATTAAGAGCCTGCTGAGCTCCTATTGGCCATTGCTCCATATAACATAAATTAATTCACTACTGCAATTAAATACTTGGTTGCAATTAACACCCAAGGCAGCACTTGAGCTGGAGAGCATTGCTGGGACCATGCAGAGCAACAGCCGGTGAGATCGACCTCACCACCGAGTCATGGCATCCCTCACCCTCCAGCCTCCCTCAGGGGAAGCAGGGGGGGGCTGCTGCCCTGTCTTGCTCCCCAGACAACAGCAAGTTTTGCAAGGGGTTTGTGCATATGGCTTCAAACCCAAAAAAGCGCTACGCTCCCCCCCAGCAAGCCCCCAGTGTGGGGAAGGAGGCTCAGCTGTCCCCAGGGGCTGGTGGCAGCAGGGGGTCTGTACTCACCGGGCCCCCCTCTGGGTCACGGATGTAACCATAGGCGATAGTTTTGTCGATGGCAAATCCAAAGTCTGCCCGACGGATGTGGCCGACCACCTTGCCATCCCGCCAGACTGCCTCCAGACCAAACATCGGTACCTTCCTGCAAGGCGAAGGCAGAGCTGCAGTCAGCAAAGCCCCATGTCAGGACCCCACAGGGAAGAGGGGCTTGGGAGGACCAGACCCCAGCTTTGCCCTGGGCCATCCCACATGCCGGGGCTCCCGCCACCTACAGGTTCTTTAACCTTCCGCCGTTGATCCCAGGCGCGGGCAAAGCCCCTCCAGCCCGATTTGCAAAACCTCCCGCTGCTCTGGGTGAAACAAGCTAAACCCGCTCCCTGCCACACTGCTTCCAGCTCCCATTAAACATCCAGCAGGGAATTTGCAGTGGGATTTAAATTAGAGATGGAATTAGAGCATGGAAAACAGCTGAGCTGGCTTGCAACTGAGCTCCACGTGCGTGCCCAGGCGCAGGGATGGAAGGGGATGGCTGATGGTGCTCGTCCTGGGGCAGATGCTGGTGCTGGCTGCTGCCTGGCACGGAGCATAGCCCGGCAGCGGTACTCACTCCTCAGTGGTGAAGCAGATGAGGCGGCGGAAGATGCCCTTGGCTTTCTGAGCCTCCACAGCCTCCCGGCCCAGGAAGGGGATGCCAGATTTGAGCTTGCAGGTGAAGGCTAAGCCTGCTTCTAGCGGGGTATCGTCAGGGCGCAGGTCTGCATGCCAGTGTCTGTACCCTGCAGAAAGCAAGTGTGGGTCACCCAGCCTCTCCCTGCCGTGGCAGCAAGCCCAGGGTGAGCAGCATCAGGAGATCAAGAGATCACCCCTGCATCTTGGACACCCCTGTTACCCCCAATTCACTTGGCCCTGGACAAAGCACCCTCAAGAGGAGCCCGTATTGGGGAAGTCCCAACAAGGAGCACTGGGGCCAGTAGCATCTCTGCCAGTAGCTGCCAGACCTCCAGTCACACTAACCCACCCCTGAAGCTGGGAAAAACCCACTTGCCCTGGTCCCCTGGCCAGAGGCAAAGCAGCAAATGCTGCTGTAAGGAAAGCAAGAAACCTTTCTCGATGCTGAGGCTGTCAATGGCTCTGTAGCCGGCGTTGGTAATGCCGTGCCGGGCACCTGCCTGCATCACCGCCTGGTAAACCTTCACGCAGTCTGCCTTGGGCACGTGCAGCTCCCAGCCCATCTCCCCGACGAACGACAACCTCATGGCACGGACCTGTGAAATGCAAGACGGCCAACACCCCTGCAGAAGGAGCCACATGCCACCACGGCGGGGGAAAGCCAGCTCGCCCAGAAACCTTGTGCAGATGCCGTGCCTTGACAGAAGGCATCTCTTTGCTCTCCCCAGTGCACAAAGCCAGGGTCAGACTGAATTTCTCCTCTCTGGACAGCCTAAGCTTGGCACCTCAAACCCAGCTACCACCAGCGCCCAGGAGGGATGACCAGCTCTGCCTCCAGCATCCTCCGGCCACTGATCTCAGGGTTGTCACAGCAGCCAGGCTGGGGTTAGACGTGATGCTCCAGCTCCAGCCGGGCTTTTGTCTCCCTCTGCTGATCCATCGACACCAGAAGAAAGCCTGCAGGAACCCCCAGCCCTGCAGAGCCCCAGATCAGTCCCTCAGATGGGAAAGCCAGTCCCCAGCGGGACTGTCCTCCTTTGGGGCACTTTGCGGCTGCTGTCCCCTGGAGATGACTCCCACTTGGGACTGTGCTCCTGCAGCAGGTGCACCTGAAGGCCAGTGCCCCGACCTACACCCTGCTCAGCCCAGAGGATGCTCAGGCTCCCCCCAGCAGAGGCTGTGCCCCAAAGCAGCTCTGCTGCCAAATGAGCTCCACACCAAATGTGTGAGGCTCCACAGAGGAACGAGCAGACCAGCACCAGGGACTCGCTGCTTCTCATGAGAAGTCTCATCCTCGGAGATGTTCCTGCCTGCCCTCCCGGGCACACGGACCTCGAGCCATGCTGGCACTGCCCTGCTTCTTGCCTAGGCAGGCTTGCCTGCATCCTCCTGTTGTCCCTACTGAAACAGCCTGCATTCCCAAAGCTTTCCAGGCCAGTTGGGGCCACCCCAGCCCAGGCACCTTCCCTGGAGATAGCCCTTGAGCCTGAGCTGCATTTCCCTCTGCTTTGGATTTCTCCACTTCCTCCCCCACAAAACCCCCTCTGGTTCATCCCTTGGGAAGCACATCAACTGCAAATGCATACCTCGCTTTGGGAGCGAGATTAACTCAAGAGTTTCATGCCAGATTGTGATCTGCAGTCTCAATAAAGCAGTTTTCAGCTAGGAAGAGATTTCCAGGCTGGTTCTGTTGGCCAGCCATGCTCTGTAGCTTTGAGGCTGCCTTGCCCATGCTGGCTCTGGGATGTCATTGAATCATGAATCACAGATCATAGAGCCATTTAGGTTGGAAAAGACCTTTAAGATCATCAAGTCCAACTGTTAACCCAGGACTACCAAGTTCCCTACTAAAGCATGTTCCTGAGCAATAGATCTATGTGTTTTTTGAAGCTGCATCTTGCCATTTGCTAAGCTCTTGCTACAACTGGGAGCTGTTCTCAGCTGTGGTCTCTAATCTCGGGTATAAATAATGACAGACAACAGCAGTCACTGCCCAAAACAGGCAACAACAGGCACAAGAAGTACCAAAGGGGTGCCCAGGCTCTCCACTGTGAAGATGGCCAGTGGGCGATGGCTGAGAACCCAAGTCCATCCTTTCCTCCAGCACCCCCATTCTCTACCAGCACTGCACAAATTATTTCCTCAAACAGAGTTTAAGCTGGCTTTTAAGATGCCTTAGCCTTTAGAATGGAAGCGGAGAGCAGAAAGGAACACTATAGGTATTGGGAGTTTAATTTGAGCCTCCTGAGAAGAAGCCATGCCAGGGAGCCATCCTTCCTTTGGTCCCCACCACAGCCCTGCAACGAAGCACAAAGCCTGGCAGTCGCTTTCGAGGTGTGCAGACACAAGGGGTGCAGAGAAGCTTTTCACCACATACAAAGGTGTCATCTAATTAGGGAACAGCCAGAGATCAAGTCACTGCAGCCAGCTACCATGTACATTGCGGCAGGAGATGCTCTGGGGATTGACAGGCAACTTCCCGGCTCATTAACCCTGCCTGCGACTCAGCAGTCAGCGCTGCAGCTGAAGTGCAGTTTACTCTCAGAAGCAAGTTACTCCTGGCAGAAACTTCCCCTCAAGCCACTGCTGCTCCAGGGGAGCAAGCATCCCAGTAAGAGCAGTGAGGCAGAGCAGTGCACCACAGAAAACAGGCACCTTTGGGAAAATTGGGGTGGCAGTCATTAGCTTTGCACAGGCAGAGGCTGGGGCTGCACCCCGTGTGTGTACCTCAGACAGGGGTGCACATCCCACCACGGAGGCCAAGAGGGATATCAGGGGCTGGGCTGAGCCGCTCCTGCTGACTTTCTGCTCAGTTCCCCCAGGAACAGGTTTTTCTGTTAGATTTCAACTGGAGCCATGAAATAGCATCAATTCCTGCATCTTTCAGCAGCAATTCAAAAGCATTTTATGTATTCTAGAAAATGAAAACCTGAACTTTACCCTGTATCCAGCAGTGAAATTCAAAGGGGACCTTTCTGTGCTGTTCAGTACAATGAGAGACACTATATATAAACTCCCAGACCAATTGGTAATTTCCAGAGTCATTAACTCTGCTGGAACTCTCCTTTCACTCCAGCTGATTTCGTTCAACTACTGAGCTAATGCACGAAAATCTCAGCAATAACTTTTTAAAGATGTTAGGTTCAGTTTAGTCCCCCTGGAAGGTGATAATATCAGTGAAAGTTTCAGCTCAATGTCCTGAGAAACCCTCCTACACTAGTTTCAGCGTGGGATGGAGTCCCCCGGGCTCATTGTCCAGGGGGGTCTGCAGGAGACCTCCCAAAGGGTGATCCGGGTAGCAGGCAGGAAGCCCCCTGCAAGCCCAGAGCCCTCGCACATCTCAGGAAAGCTTTTTTCTGACAGTCAGGACATTTACACTCAAAAGAAGCCACAAAATTTCTAACTAAACTGGATTATTTCCATAAACCTGACGTGAAATGCAAATAAACTAATCACACTCTTGAAGACGGGAACATCCATATACCTTTCCCAGAGATAAATAGATTACCACAAGATGTTTTCAGCTTGCCACAGGTGTGACCTGGGAGGATGTGGCAAGGGTTATAACTCCCCCGTGGAGACTGAAATGCAACATGTTGGGCAACCTGCAACAACAGACTGGCTTTTGGGTCCCCTGCGCTGCTGTTCCCCTCCAAGGGACACTGGGTGCACTGTAGGTTTTTGGCACAAAGAGCACAGGGTGTGCTGATGGCGACAGTTTGGAGGATGAAATCGAGTTGGCCAAAATCTGTGGCTTGGTTAAACCACCCTAAACCCTGGCTAGGCTCTTGCTCACAAATCAAGAAGCCTTAATTTCATTTAGTAGCAATCCCTTCAACAGCCAGCTGCATTCAAATTAAAGCTACTTTAATTCTGAATGAAAAGTGGCCGCGCGCGGCTTAACCCAGTTTCAGTAAATATCCAGCCTGCCTCCAGCTCCCTGTTCTCCTGCTGCCTTTTACAGGATTTACTGCTGCCTTCACCCCCTTGTCTCAAATCAGACACTGGGACCGCCGCCTGCCCAGGTCTTCCAAGGGAAGGATGGGGTACAAACTCGACCCTCTCTTCCAAAGAGGTGTTTTTTTGATGGAAGGAATATTTTATATGGCATAAACATCAACAAGAAACCAAGGCAGAGCCTCTTGGGCAAACCTTGCAAAAGCTTTTCCTGGTACCAAAACTTGCCAGCAGCAGGTTTTCCCAGAATGTTTCTCTTCTGACATAATGACACTCCACAGTCACCGGCTCTTCTATTTAGAGTGTTTCAAGCAGGCTAAGTCAACAGCTTCACACATGACAAAACTCCCCAAAGAACCGCCACCCCCCCCCTTTCCCCAGGGATAACTTCTGACCACGTCGATCTCTGCTGGGTGAGGTGGGGGAGAGATTTAAGGCACTTTTCTTGCTGCCCCACACCAGGTGAGACAGAGGGGTCTGACCAAGCAGCCAGCACTGTGAAACCTCACAGCAAACCCTGGGGATGGATCCACCATTGTACAACACAGCCAACAACACCAAACCGCTTTAGGCTGAGCCTTCCTCACTCAACACCTTGACACCTCTGAGTGATGCCACCCAATGCGTTAAACTCATCACTGCCGGTCCCAGCACAAGGTCCACCTCCTGTCGCGCTCGTGATGCTCTGCAGGCAGCGCAGGCAAAGCCAGCTCACCTCTGTTTGCAAAACACCACACCAGCACCTCCCCCAGCAATGCGCTGTGGGGGCAGGAGCCGACCAGCACCCCCCCACCCATGACTCCCCACCAGGCACCCCAGTCCATCAGCAATGTTGCTTATCACCATCGCCCCAAAGTGCTTCTCATCCCCTTGTTCCAAGACTGAAGGGCTCGAGGCGTTAGCACGGAGCATCACCATTTCTGCGCTTTTCTTGCATAATCGCTGATGTGAGCCCTCAAGTCTGGGCAGATGCAGGATGATCTGCGCTGGTACAGAAAGCTTAAGGTTGTCAGACTTCTCCTGTGATCAAATACAGCGGCTCCACAGGCTGCTCAGCCCTCACCACCAGTACTTGACATGCTTTACATTAAATCAACCCTATTTTTTTATGTGTAGGGGGAAATGGAAAGTGTCCAGAGTGTTGGGTGAATCTCTTTATCACCAGTGCTCACCCCTAATCCATGGAAGCTGTCTCTTGTTCCTCCAACATCGCTGCAAAGCCATAAGTCACCATCTCCCCCAAGCTCAGCCCAGGCTACAACACCCCTGGGCTGGGAGAGCCAGCTGACACCTGGCAGGCAATCAGGAAGGAAAACACCCTGGGTTTGGCCTTTTCCAAAAAAATAACCCCAAAACAAAACCAACCAACCAAAAAAAACCCCACCACCAACATGTCCCTGCTGCCCATGACAGCGATGTGGGGGCAGATGGGTTCCCTAGCAGAGGATGCTCAGCTGCGTGGCTGGTGGGTGGTCACCCTAGTGGAACAACCCCCCCAGGGAGCTTGAGGGCCAGCCCCATCCTACCGTGCATCCTGCAGCCGTGGTGAGTTTGTGGGTGGAGAAGGGGAAGGCTTCGTTGCTGAGGTCGGTGTCAAGCACTTCTTGGAGGACGACGCGGCTGCGGGGAAATAGCAAAGCAGCCGTGGTGAAAGGACGTAGCACGCCAGCCTGCTCTGAGGGCCCTCACTAAAACTTGCTTTCTCATCTTGTTGGCAAGACAGACTTCTCCCTCTGAAGGGGAGCTGATGTGGGTGACACGCAATGTCGTGACAGCCTCGAAAGAAATGCCAATTCCCCAGCAAATGGGGTGTGGCTCCAGCCAGACCATTGCCTGTAGCCATGGGGCTCACACCTACCACTGCTCAACATGGGGACCTGACCTGCATCTGAGTCACCCCTCCATCCACCCCTGCATCCCTCCATCCATCGTCAGGATGCAAGAAGGGGGCCACAACACTCTCTCTGTACTCACCTCAGGGGGCCCTGGATGCTCATCATGCCCAGCTCCTCTGAACAGTCAAGGAGTTTGCACTGGAGCTTCATGTCCTGCAGCACAGCGGTGATGTGTGACCAGTTGTGCTGAGCCACGGCCCCGCCGATAGCCAGGTAGTAGCCATCCCCTGGAAGACACCCCCCAGCAGCCTTTCAGGCTCAAAAGCATCGTGCTGGGGGCAGTGCCCAGCTCAGCTCAGGGCTGGTTTTGCTATCCAGAGGCTGAGCTGCAGCCCTGAGCCTCTCCAGCTTGCACAGCCCAGAGGGGCTGCCAAAAAAGGGGGGGTTAAATAGTGCTGGGACAAGGGAGGGCTTTGGGGCTCTGCTAACATCCAGGCTGCCTTTTGTGGGGCTCAACAGTGAAAACCACAGGACCGTTAAAACCTGAAAGAAGAAAAGGTTAAACAAAAGCTGTCCGAGGTCTGGAGGTGCCCATGTGTGAGCGAGCATCACGGGAAGAGAAAAAACACTTTGTCCCTTGAGACCAACAGCATCTTTTATCTGCTCTTTTGTTTCGGTACAGAAAAGATGCCAAAGTGTGGGGGGAGCTGGGAACAGGGAGGGATGCAGCAACCAGGCCATAACCAGTGCAGGGGCTGCACTGTGTACGAGGAGGAATTTCATCGTCAGTAATCCTGGGTGGAAAAATCCCTAGGGATGGGGTTTGAGAGCTGATTAGTATGTAATCAATCTTCCCTCTGTCTTTCCTGCCACTACAAAATTGCTCTCTGATAATCTGTCATAGCGGTAATAAGTGCAGCCACCTACTGTAATTGGAAAAATACTTCGCTGCAATTAAACTCCTCCATTGCCCGACAAACCCTGCAGCTCTGCCATCCGCTTCCCATCACCCTTCTGCCCCCCACGGGCACCCCAGATGAGAGGGATGCAGGATTTCCCCACGGGGATGGGGGGCCATACTGGGGCAAAGGCATCAAGGTGGCCCCCACAATGCCCACTGCCCTGGGCTGGCAGTGGGGGCTGCAGCCACTGTGGGGCTACTCCCTTCCGAGCAGCAGATCTGAAGGTGACACGGTGTGGGGACAGGGCTCCGCGGGCACTGGCCACCCCAGTGCAAACCTCCCTTCTGGTGCCAGTGCTGGTGCCACCGGGCATGGCGCTTGGCAGCGCTGCCAGAGCCCAGCTCAGCACCGTCCTCCGCTGCTGCTGCCTAATGCCATTTCTGCCCTCGGGGCTGGCTGCTCTGCTCCATTTCAATTCCTCTTTATTGCAGCTGATAAGGACTTGGGGAGAGGTCAGAGCCGCCAGCCAGGGCTGGACAAACCCAATAACGGCGATGAGCAGTGCAGGGCCCTGAGGACAAGGGGGATAATCATGTTAGGGGGACCGAGGGGTGGAGGTGGAAAAAGCCAGGTGGCTGCCATTAGGAAAATGCAATCACCCCGCATCTGCAGCCCCCCCAAGCATGGTGGGGATGAAGGAGATGCTGGCGGGCCTTGGACCGAACCTGCCACCACGGTTTCCTGGGACTGGAAAGGTCTTTGTGTGCATTGATGCAGCTGAAAAAGGCAGCGGGAGAGGCTGGGAGATGAACTGCAGGAGGGTAAACCAGCTGGTACCCACCCCCCCTGCCCCAAGCCCCATGGCAGCTGCAGAATGTGCCCACCTCCAGCATCCCCATGCTCCAGGCTTTTACCTTCGAAGGCGGGGGCCAGGGGGGAGGCCGGGTCCCCGGGGCTGATCCGGCTGACGGTCAGGTCGCTCTCCACGCCGCCCTGCTTGTTCAGCATGCAGGTGTACACGGTGGAGCCTGGGGGAAGGAAGGAGACGGCATTGCTGCCCGTCAGCCGGCCCCAGCACGGAGCCACAGCCCTGGCAAAGGGAGGTGGGCAGCAGGAAAATTTATCCTCATCGTTACATCAGCTGCCTGGACATCCCAGTACCAGGACAGGAAGAGGAGCGACGCTTTTTTCCCTTGCGATCTGGGTGAGGAGCTGAAGTTGCATCCTCGGAAATGCCATAAGCTGCCTCCCAGCCCTGGAGAAGGGGCAGGTTCTCCCCATGCAAACTGACTGGTGAGGGTTGTGCTTGATTTCCTCCAGCACCCATCACATCTCCAGCTGTGAGCCACAGCTGGAACCAGAGGGCCAGACCTCCCGCCCCTCCCCCCCCCCCCCCCCCCCCCCCAGCTCAGAGCACATTAGTCCCTTCGGAAATGAGAGCAGAATACAGCCTCCGGAGAGGACAGGGAAAGCAGTCGCCCTCACACGCTTCCCATACCCTCTGCAACAGCAGCACTTAAAAAGAAAAGGCAGCCCGGGCACCCCATGGGTTGTTTTGGTGTAAGATGTGATTTCCCAGGGCAGTGCTCAGCAGAGGCAGCCGAAATAAGGAGGCTGAGCCAGTACCTGGTGCTTTGCTCACATCGGCAGTAAACAGCCAGTTTGCAGCTTTTGTTGCTTCAGGACCGACCAGGTAGAATTTCCCAAAATAAGACATGTCGAAGAGAGCCAGGGCGTTTCTGCATGTTAAGCATTCATTCTTGATCTGCAATTAAAGCAAACACACCGCTGAAATTGAGCTGTATTCTCAACTCCACCAAAGGATACACATATTAAAACCATTTATGTAACGGGCAACAATACCCGGATGCTTCCCTGGTGCCTTTAAAGGCTGTATAGCTTCAAAACACTCCTGAAAAATCACTTACTAAATGGAGCAAGCCTGACAGGCTACCCTGGATGCTCAGTCCCATTTCTTACCTCACTTTACACAGTGACAGTTATCAGCAATAATAGCTAAATTTTATCAAATTGCGTTTTTCCTCCAAGCTAGTTTCAACTCTTTCATTTATGAAAGCAGCAGAAAAATTCCTATGGCCTCTCTGCTGAGGTTTCTGAGCATGGACCACACATTTCACTTCATCTTTTTGGAACATCTTTCCCAGTTTTGGGCAAAGCTCATTGCCTGCCTTCCCTTTGAGCCTCACCAACTCCATCCAATGTGGCAGTGTGGCATGGCTCCTGCTGCCTCTGACCCCCCAGCTCCAGATGTGCCTAGCGGTTTTGGCCGGGGGGGGCTGCCCCCTGCACTCACAATGTTATGGTGGGGGGGGAAGTCGAAGGTGTACTCGTCCCCCAGCAGCCGGTTGTAGGTGTAGTCCCTGTGGCGCTCCTGGCCGTACGCACCATAGTAGTCGTAATCCAGGACCTGGCAGGGGGAAGCAGGAGGATGGGGACAGTGAGGAAGGTGGAAGGCCTCAGCCGAGGGGCTGCTCCCAGTCGCATTCATCCCATGCCAGGAGAGGAGTGGGTCCATGCAGGACATGGCTGTGGTGATGGGTCCCCACCCCAGCATCCCTGACCACTGTGATGGGTCCCCCATGCCAGCATCCCTGCCCATGGGGATGGGTCCCCACCCCGGCATCCCTGACCACCGTGATGGGTCCCCATGCCACCATCCCTTCCCACCGTGATGGGTCCCCAGACCAGCATCCCTGCCCACAGGGATAGGTCCCCACACTGGCATCCCTGCCCACAGTGATGGGTCCCCGACCCCAGCATCCCTGCCCACAAGGATGGGTCCCCATCCCAGTATCCCTGCCCACAGTGATGGGTCCCCACCGCAGCATCCCTGCCTGCTGTTCTCTTCAACACATAGAAGTCAGATCAGTGCCTGTCATTTGGGGGCACTGCAGGCAGATGCTGCCTGTTGCAGAGGGACAGGCAGACAGACACATGCAACATGCACACACAAATCTCCCTCTTACTGCTGTTATAATGAATTAAAGCCCAACAGCTTTTATCGATCTGATTTGGGGGCATGCAACTGCTTGCAGCATATCGCACACCTTGCACACGCAACACACATCCTACACGTGCTGGGCACAGCCAGTACCCTGCAGGCTGAATGCCCCCCCAAACGTGTGCTATGCTTACCGGGGCTGCTCCCCCGGGGCTGAACCAGCCCGGCCTCTCCCAGCCATGCCGCTCCTGGAATACGCAGCCCTGTCGCAGCAGCTCCTATGCATGTGAAGCCAGAGAAACGGGAGCAAATGGTTAAAAAAACCCCTTTTCACTAGTTTTTGAGCAGCACCCAGGCTGCTCTCAAATACATGCTCAAGACCCAACTTGTGAACCCTTGGCTTTGGCTATCAGCAACTAAAATCAGCTCTGCGGTTTGTCCTTTAAAACAGTGGCAAACGCCAGCTGCCTGCAAATTGCCTGATATTTTTGTCCCCCCAGGAAAGGTATTTGCCTCAACAGCAGCTGACAGGCAGGAATCTGGCAGCCCAGCTGTGCACCCCACCAAAGCTTGTGCTATGGTGCATGAATTACCAACCAAGAGACACAAAATCCAGAGAGCAAGATTCCCCCCGATGTTTACCGGAGTCATTATATAATAACATTTAAGATTTATATAGCAACCTTCTCATTCTGTCTCTGTACTCTCAGGAAAATCTCTCTGCACACAATTAATTAGGGTTCCATTAAGATATTTTTGTTTGGTGCCTCTGTTCGGAAAAGAATAGGTTCTGTTGAACATTTCAGAAATGATTCAGTGCCTATTTATAAAACACAGCACATGTTCTGGAGCTGCATGTATAAATACCAGGCTGTCAGTCAAATGGGCATCGCTTATTAGACATGCTATTAAAAAATAAATTGCATCCTCGGTGACAGAAAACAACTGAGCTGTCAACCAAACACCGGGGGACGGTGGGGAGGGATGTCTGCTTTATGGCTTGAGCCTCTGCTCTCCATTGCAAGAGGAACAGTGTGATATGAATTAACAACAAATAGAAATGGGCTCGAGAAACGAGGATGCTCCATGCCGGGGCTGGGACTGGGGCCACCAGCAGTGAGGTGGGATGAGGTGTTGGTCCCGGGTCACGGCTCTGAGCTGCGGCAGCTGCAATGCTGCTAGTGCAGCAAACTGCTGGAAAATGGGTTTTTTTCTCAAGTGTTGCATCTTGAAAGGATTCACCTATGGAGATTTGTGCAAGGAACTGGCTGGTGAAGGTGGGAGCAGGGAGGAGACCTGTTCTGGCGGCTCCAGGGAGCAAAATCAGCAGGGACTTAAGAGCTGCTGGCAAAACCGCCAAGGCACAGCTGCTCTCCACTCTTCCCACATCCCTCCTCATGTCCCATCCTTGCTCCCTATTGCAAGACACTATTTTGAGGAGGAGAAGCCGCTGCTGAGCTGCAAGTGAGTCACAGTGAGCACAGGGCAGGAGATCCCAGCTGGCATTGAGCATCCCGCAGCTCTTGCAGCTGCCCACGAGCCAGCCTGGCAGTGGATGAAATAAGCCTCTGAGCCCTTCTCTCCGCTTTTCTGTTGGCCAGTGACCATCACCGAGCTCTTAAACCATATTTGCTAAGTTAAATATTATGGGAATGCTTGGCAACTCTACCATTAAACTATCCACAGCCCCAGCACCCTCACAGCGTGCACCCGGTGAGCTTTGGAATTCGGCAGGGATCTTCCCAGGATGGATGGATGGGAGCACGGATGCAGCACGCTGCTTTGGGGAGCAATACTTGCCACCTCTTTTTTTTGCTGCGAGGGTCTCCCATCGCTCCTGGCACGGCAGCGTGGGCCGGGGTGGGCGTCCTCACCTCGTGCAGGGGGTCCTTCCTCACATTGCGCCCTGCCAGCGGCTCATCGTGGGGGAAGACGACGGAGTAGTTCTTGGCGTAGGACTCGTGGCTCCGCTCCCGGATCCAGCGGTTGTTGTCGGTGAGGGAGTGGTGAAACCTCCTGGAAGGCAGGGACAGGGCACCGTCTGGATGAGCCCACCAGCTCATGGGGTGCCTCCTCCCCCAGGCACGGCCCTCCTGGCCAGACCCAGATGTGGATGCAGCTGCTGTGGCATAAAACCACTATTCCTGCACCCATTTCATGGGTAGGAGAGCAGAGGGACCAAGCAGGGCTTGGTGCTGGCCACGCCGCAGTGCTGCCCATCGGAGCCAGGCACTTGCTGCAGCCCCCACCGAGCTCCCCAGCTCTGGGGCATCTACCCCAGTGCAACTGGGGGCAGAACACAGCCCTGCTGGGGGGGGAAACACAGACAGAGGAAACTTGAGGTTCATTCTGGTCTGCCTCAGCACACCTTGTACACAGCCTGGGTTTAAATACAGCCCTGATGAGAGAGCGAGCCCTGGACATTCCTTACATTTTTCATCCAATTCTCCCTAGGCTGAAATATAAATAAAACCTGAAACATTTTAAATTTGTTTGACATATTTTCATCTTTCAAACAGAAAAGCTCCTTGAAGGAATGTGCCAGCTCAGCACACACTTGGGTTGTTATTACCAGAGACCTATAACTCACAGACAGCAGCCCCAGGTGCCCGTGGCACCTTCCTCGGGGCTGCAGAAAGAGAGGCAGGGAGCAGGCAAGACAAAATGTCATTTCTAGGGCTATTTAAAATAATATTTTCAGCTTCCCTCCCCACTGCCTGGGTGCAGAGAAGCAGGACACCAGGGCTGAGCCCTGCAGCAGTGCAAGCAATGCTCCCCAAAAGCAGCCATGGGCTCGCTGTGAGAGCAGTTGCCTCTTCTGCCGGCATGGGACAGGCAGCAGGTGACACATGGCATGTCACTGGCACATGGCATGTCACTGGCACCCCCAGCCACCCTGTCAGCCCCAGCCCTGCCAGTGACGTGCGGAATGTTTGACAGCGGCAAGAGGAGCAACAGCTGCCAGATGAAATATTTACAAGCGAGTGTTTTCAGAGGATAAGTATTTAAATGTGCGGAAAAGGGAGTTATTCAAAGAGAAGCTTAGTAATTGTCACCAAAATAAAAAAAAAAAAAATGGGACTGGCACCAGCTTGATGACAGGGCAAATGGGATATGGGAGATGCTCAGGTAATCCAGCTGCCAGGGCTGGAAAGCCCCCAGGCACTCTCCGAGCAGGGCTGGGCCCTCGTGGCACAGGTCAGCCCCATCGTGGCTGCGGTGGTGCCAGCCCCCCCGGATGATGGTGCCTGCTCAGCCGGGGGATTTCTCCTTCCTGGTCTTGGCCCATCGCTGCCCCGGCTGCGGGGCTGGTGAAGGAAGGCTGCCGGAGGCATCTCCCACTGACTGGGCACCAGCACCAAGTCCCCTCTCCTCCCAGCCCAAGTCAGCAGGGTGTTCACCAGCTTTGCTACTGAAGCAACATGATTTTAAAAGCTTTGTCCCTGACAAGGTGGTGGCTGTCGCTACCAGCCCTATAAGAAAGCCCAAACCCAATCAAATATAATCACGCAAGTTAAAAGCAATTACAGAGCCAACATTGGCACAGTCAGAATTCCTGGCCCATGTCACGCTGCAGAGCGGGGGAAAGCTAATCTTTCTCCTGTTGAAATCATCACCCCTGATTATTAACTTAGAGGATTAGGCACAGCACTAATTGAACAACAACAAAACCCAAACGTAATTACCCTGTCCTTTCCCATCACCGCAATCTCCTTGTGTCTGATGGAAGCTGTTTGTGTAGAAGTGGAATGAGGCAAATGGGATAAACCCCACACGTAAATTCATTAAATCCACTGAGTGTAATTGATTCCAGCTCCACGGAGGGACACAGGCTGCAGCACAGATGCTGCCCAGACACCCACTCCCAATGCCAGCATCCAGCTGTGCCTCAAAACCCACCCCCAAGGACCACCCAAGGATGAGGGGTGTCAGTGAAGGAGCCCACAGCTGGTGGAGACCTGGGGCAGCCAGGGTGACTTGCCTGATGTCGTAGCCGTACATGTCCTTCTCCGGCCGCCCACGGATGATCCAGTGAGCCAGCTCCCTCCCGCAGCCACCTCCCAGCATCATCCCTGGGGGAAGAGGAGAAGACCCAGATGATGCCAAGCATGGCTGTGGGTGCCAGGCTCTGCCCGGGATACGATGCCCACATCAGGATGCCCAAGGTGTGATCCCTTCAGCTCTCTCTTACCAGCACTGTTGAAACCACAGCCCAGGAAGAAGCCTCGGACTTCTGGAGCTTCTCCCATGAGTGGCTTGTGGTCAGCTGTGAAAGACTCTGCAAGACAGAGAGGAGGATGTGCCAGCAAGGTCAGGACAGGCATTTTGGGGACACATCACACACTTTAAGAAGCAGGGTTCCTACAGCTTCCCACACTGGCCTCATTCTGCTCCTGCTCCCAGAGAGGTCAATGGGGCCAGAAATGGACCAACACGGAGCACTTCCCAGCATTGCAGCTTAAGCATCCCCCCCCCTCCCCTGCCTCTCCAACAGCGCCCAGGCAGCAGAGGCCAAAGAGAAGGCTGCACTGGTACTGGGATGCCCAGCATCATGCAGGTGCCTTGTGCAGGCTCCTGAAGCAAAGATACATATGTATATACACATATATTTGCTTCAGAAGCTTGCATGAGAGTATACACACACACATCTACATGCACATCGCAGCGCCGGTGGCAGAGGCAGGTGCTGGTGGCACAAGGCAGCTCCTTTGCAGCCCAGCGTGTTGTACAGTCTGTCCCTGCAGCATCGAGGCCCTGGGCTGGGGGGTAACTGTGCCCCCTGCACCCACAGGGAGCTCAGCAGCACCTGCTGCATGCCAGCACTGCGAGGGGAAGACCTTGGTGTTAGGGTTTAGACTGAAAATTTGTAAAGCAGAATGAATCCTCAACCAGATGGTGCACGAGGTGTTGCAGTGGCTGAAGCAGCATCTTCCTTGCTCCCAATCCCCATCAAGGGGGCTGGACCAACCTGTTCATTGTCTCTTCAGCAACTGGGCCATATTTAATGATGATGATTATATTTCATTGTCATGGATTTCTGCTGGAAGATTTCATGAATTTAAGCTACTTCATTCAGCTGAGGGATTGCTGCTGCTGTTGCCCAAGGCTCCTGTGCTAATGATGTCTCGTGCTGCCAGCTGCTGCTCCCCATAGGGATATCACCCACGGTCCCTGTGCAAATCCCTGCTAGGGAGGCCAGAGCAAAACACTCTGACAGAGGTGTGTGATCCTCCTCCCTGTTTCACAGTGGTGCATCCATCCATGTGAAAGAAGAGAGGGAAGACGGAGTTCAGTCTGGTCCCTTCCCCGCTCAGCAATGCCGTTTGTTTCCCATGATGTCTGTGCTCACAAGGCAAGAGCAAAGCCAGAAGAATATTTCCACTTTCATCAAAGCAGCTTCTCACATGCCGATATCCCTATACTGGTATGACTACATACCCGCTGAGTTACTGGAGCAACACCCATCAGCATCTCCCCGTCACCACTGGTGCATGCCAGCCCTGCTGACTTTGCACTGGGAGGGATGCTGAGTGCTCACATTGGACCTTGGCCCACTCGGCTGCAGGGCTGGACCAGCAGCCAGAGCAGAAACAGCTTAAACCACCCCGGTTTAGCCCACTTTCATCCCTTGCGCCTGATCATGGTGTGGTAGCTGTTCTGGTGGTGGTGAAATATTTACTGTGCAGCAGAAAGGACAAGTGTTTGCTGTTTGCTTCAGCCCAGCGTGGCTCAGCTGTAGCCAGCAAACCAGCTGCTGGTTTAAATCAAGAAGTAGAAAAGGGTGAGCGCTGACCCTTTGAAAATTACATTACTGTACTACAAACATGAGACATCTATCTATAAGAAGCCAGCTCCCCACTGGAGGCCACCAGCTCTGCTTACACCACAGTTTAATCCAACCTGCTGCACCCAGGGCCATAGCCTCCACCCTGTACATGTCGTGTTTGATCTGCTGCGGGCCAGACGATGTGCCCTACTTTCCCCTCGTATAGCAGCACCACTGCCTCCCCGAGGGCCACAAGGGTTCGAGGGCTTCCCTTTAAATGCCTCAGCAAAAAGGGATTTTTTATTTTTTTTTTTATTATTATTATTATTTTTAGCATGTGATGGATTTCAAGGCCAAAGCAAGTGCATGGGGCTCGGGTTCAACAGCTGGCATCACCTCCCGCTGCCGCTGCAGCCATGCTAGGGCCTTTAACATCACACCAGACAGCCTGGGATGTAAATCTGGGTAAATCTAATGTCATCAGCCCAGTAAAAATAATAATATAACGCTTGGTAAAAACAATGGACGCTGCTTAAAAAAATCTGCCCCTTATTCCCCCAGCCCAGTGGCCACAGCATGGGCTGCAGATCTGTACCAGCCACCCCCCAGTTTGGACCAAGGCAATAAAACTCTCTGAGTGTTTCTCCACCTAGGCTAAGCCTGCGATGCCACCCCTTGGAAGATGCCACCACTGCAGCCCGACCCCAGGCGCTTTCTCTGCCTTCAGAAAGCTTTTCTTCTCCCCAGGTTATGGATTTTTTTCCCCTTGCCTCCATCAAGACCCATTGGAGGAAGGCAGCCGCCGCAGTGCCGCCACAGCCGCCTTACCTGGCCCGCAGACGGTGGATTTAATGCCCGTTTTCTCCAGCACTGGGACCCTGTTGATGGCACCTTCAATGTGTTGCATGAAAACATCCCAGTCCAGATCAAAGAGGCCAAAAGCAAATTTTTCAGATACCTGAAGGTGGGAAACAGGAATCAGAAACACAGAATAGAGCACAGATGATGGTGTAAGAACTTTGTTCTGCCAGCCTTGGAGACTTTGGAAAATAGAGGCTGCTTTGCAGACTGGTTTCTTTGGGGTTTTGTGAACAGCTCAGCCAAGCCAAAGGTCTGGGGCATAGCCTGAATTAAGACACCTGCACCTGGATAAAGGGATGATGCAGCAGGACAGGGACCGCACGGTGGCCTCTGAATCTCCCCAGCCCAGCCTTCTCATCTCATTTCTGCTGCCTCTGCATCTCGTATCTATGTCACAGAGAGACCCAAAGGGAAGATGCTCTCCCCTGCTTTCCCCACTGGCCTCAGAGAGGTTGGTACCTGCAGGAGCTGAGGCGGTCCTGCCTACACCCACCCCTCTGAGGTGGGTTCCCTGGAAACCTGCCTCATTCCTCCGGAAAATCTCCCAACACCACTCACCTCCTCCCAGAAGATGGGGTTTGACTCATATCCACCCACGGAAAGGGCATCGCCTTGGAGACGGAGATACACCGAGGCATCATGATCGCGAACGTTCGGCATGTTCTGAAAAACAGGGAGCAGGAGCGGAGGGGTGAGAGGGGGCCGAGAGGCACGGGGAGACCCCGACGTCACCCTGGCTGCGCCCCAGCGAGCTGAGTGGGATGAGCTGGGGGTCTGGGGCACAGGGTCGGCACCCGCAGCAGTGGTCCGCTGAGGACGGGAGCAGCAGTGGCTCCGTGGATGTCCCCTCAGCCCTGCCACCTGGGTGCCCACCTTGCCCCAAGCAGAAGGCACCCAGGGCAGCCCCAGCCAACCTGGCCAAACCACAGGCCAAGCGGCTTATGCAGGCAGCAATGCTGTGGGCAACGTGCCCGTTCACCGAGCACTCCAGCTGGACGTCGAGTCCTGCACAAATCCCGGCTAATCAGCAGCTGGTGAACTCCAGCCGTGCTGCGGGTGCATTTGCACAGGCGCCGGGGCAGCAGCACCTTGGCTCTCCGGCTGCTCCTCCACGGCACAGGCAGTACCAGGGATGTTCGAGGGAGCAGGAGCATCTCCTGTGTTTGATCCTAGCTCGGAAAGCATCACTCCTCTGCCACCCACCTCCGCAGGAGGATGCAACAGCACAACACGCAGGCAGTAGTGCGCAAAGAATGAGGGATTTGTTCTTGTGAATAATGGATAGAGAAACATTTAGGTAGCACGGAGGTATCAGTGTAGGGCCTACTGCAATTCATGTGGACAAATGGAATTAAGTAAACAGGAGACACCGGGGTCTGCAAGCTGCAGCCTGTTCTCTGAAAAGTTTCTTTCTCACTGTGTCTGTACGGCACAGAGTAGTTACTGGGATGTAAATGTAATCAGGGACACGAGCACTTCTTAAAACAAGGCACCTTGGAGTGAGAAATCAGACACAGGACTATGTCAGTGGGATGGAAACTGAATAACATGTCACCTTCAAAGCCCTGGTGCCTGAGTGAATGAAATCTCCTTCGACTCCTGAACGATTCCCCATAGCCAGATGGCAAGAACAGATTTCTTGGGACAGTTTAGAAATGCTTGGAGAGCTACCCCCTGCCTGCTGGGGACTGGGGCTTGTTCAGAAAGTGCTTGGCATCTTTAGGAAAGCTGCTATACACATAAGAGACCCTAAAATAATTCTACTGAGATGAAAAAAAATGAAGAAATTATCCTGCTAGTCATAAAATTGTTAAATATTAAATGTGACTCTATTAAAGGTAGTCTGATAGTACTGCTAGAAGGAGAAGGTGCTGGGTGTGCACTTCCCCAGGAGCACCTGGCAGCGCAGGCTCGCACTGAAAGCAGGAATATGTGGGGGGTCCTGCCAGTTTGGGGGTCCTGGGGGGAGCGTCTTTCCCACCTCACCCTGCTGCATGCAGTGGGGCAGCAGCCAGCTCTCCAGAGAAGAGGAGCCGACCTGCAGCCGCGCAGGACTGACCTGAATGCCCTCGATGCGCTCGGTCACCACGTAGGCATGATGCATCCCCACCAGCGGCACGTGCACGCCAGCCAGCCGGCCCAGGGCTCGTGCCCATACGCCTGTGGAGAGACCAACGCTGCGCTGAGCACCTCTTCGTCCCCCACACCCCACCAGAGAGCTGCGGCAGTCTGGGGGTGACAGCCAGGTGGGGGGGACAAGGACTGATGCAGACCCTCTGACTCACGGGATGCAAAGCCACCCCACGCCCTGCGGCTGCAGCCCTGCTCCCCTACCTACCCCACACGCTCTGTGTCACGTACCTGCACAGTTGACCACACAAGGAGTCTGGATGGTCCCGTGGGCCGTCTCCACCGCATACACCCTCTTCACCCCGAAATCATCAGCTCTGACCTGGATGCCCGTGACTGGGCAGTTCTCAATGATCTGGTGGTAGAGGAAGGGTGGCAGAGTCACGGCAGGGTTGCGAGGGCAGTGGGACGACCCGGCTCGCCTGACATATAGCCCCCACACCTGGGGGGGTGTGAATGGAAGCAGCGGTCTGGCAATGGCCATCTCCCTTTCCCAACAGCTGTCACTGCTGATACCAGCAGAGCCCTCCTCAGCTGCAGACCTGAACTGCTGCTCCCTCCATCTGCAGTTGCAGAGGATGTTTATGATTTACATGCACGTGAGCAAAGCAACCCACCAAGGACAGGTTGGTAGTCCCTGTCTCAAGGAATGGATTGTGTTACCTGACCCTAAAGCCTCTGATCTCCTGAGGAACCTGCCTTGGCCACTGCCTCCTCTTGTTCCTAAAGGTCTTTTTTTCATCCTGTATTTTCCCTGGATCTCATGGCTCCTGCCAGCTTTGCCACTGTGACCCAAACAGCCACCAAAGCTGAACAGGACAAGAGCCTTCTTGGGCAAAGACCTGATGCTGCAGGAGCAGCTCTGCTCCAGTGGGAAAGGAGGAGATGGGGAAGGGGGAAGACGAAATCCCCTCCCAGCGTCAACAGGCATTAACAAGGAATTACTGATTAGGAACTACCGTAGCGCCTCTGGCAGTTGCTGCTCTGGCAAGAGTTGAGCAGGTACCAGCTGGATCCATGGTGCCATCCTTGGGGACGTACAATGTGCCGTACAGGTCGTCAATGTTCATCAGTGGGTACAGGTCCTTGGTCTGCGATGGGGTCAGGACGTAGGACTCCACACCATACACCTTCCCCAGCTGCCAACCGGACAAGAAAACTGGGAGCTCAAGCAGGCAGCAAAAGTTTGCTCATCCCTTGCTGCTGGAGGAGAAGGAGATCCCCAGGACAAGAGGCAACTGCTGCCCCAAGGGAAGCCCTAAATCCAGCACGGGGTGGGATGCTCTGCAGATTTCAGGGAATATGGTCCCGTGTTCACATGCAAGCTGCCTGTGCAGCTAGAAAAATGACACTACCACTCCAGTACAACCGGAAAAATGATGCTACTGCTATCTGAAAGGGCAAAAATCCATGGTTTGGTTTAGTTTTGCTGCTTTGCCAGCATTTTGCCTGATTTCAGCAGCCTTACGGAAGCCAGGAGGCTGCCCTGGAAGCCCACCCCAGGCCACTGGCAGCTCTGCAGGCAGGAGGGACGGGCCATTTGGAGACCCAGGGGCTCCGTAGCCCTGAGACACCCATCCCTGCTCTTGTGGGCTGGAGATAAATGCCAGTTCCTGCAGCCCACCTGGCCAGGGGACACAGCGAGGGGCTTTACCCTACCGACATGAGCCTCTTGTACTCGTCAAGGCGCTGCTTGTTGGAGGCGATGAAGAGCCCTCCGTTCTCCACCCAGCCTGTGTGCAGCCCCGTCTCCACCGGCAGGTCCCGGCTGACCACATCCCGCGTGTGTGCCAGCAGCTCCACCTCCACATCGCTGGGACGCAGCTGCCACAGCAGACCTGGGACAGATGGACACACAGCCCACAGGTGGGACAGGCGGCTCCAGCAGCCCTCCATCACCCGGAGTGGGATGCAGCAGGGGCCCTGCCACCCCATGCGTGGCCCGTGGTACCCTGCCATGGCTCTTGCTCCATCGCTCCACCTCTCCATCTCAAGGTGATGTGGGAGTGCTAGAAATCATCGATTTCTGCTTTCCTTGGGCATTAAATGAATGGGAAAAAAGGGGTTTATGGAGTACACAACCCCAAAAGAGACAAAACACTAAAAAGCTTATGGAATTAACCTCTTCTAGCTCGCCCCTGCCTGCCAAAGAAAATATGCTTAAAGAAGAAAAAAGGAAAAGCATGGAAAAAACCCGTTTCCTTTTCCTGTGATCATATAAAACTTTACAAAATAAAATTAAATTGGGGTGTGTGTGTGTGTGGTTTCTTAACAAAACATTATGCTAAAAGGAAAAACAGAAACCCTGAAATTCTCCACGTTTAAAGACAAAACTCTCCAGCACATCCAGAGCCAGAGTGTGCGATGCTTCACTCCAGGAATAACAGCACATCCCAAACCATGGGCATCCCGCCCCCACCCCCACGCTGTGCCCACTGCCTCACCAGCCGTGTGCCAAGTGGTGCCCGAGGTCAGGCGGTCCCTCTCCAGCAGCACAACGCTGGTGACACCCTGCTTGGCCAGGTGGTAGGTGGTCTGGCAGCCCAGGCTGCCCCCCCCAACCACCACCACCTCAGCCGAGGGCGGCAGGGGCTGGCTGGGCTCCCCACTCCCAGAGCCTTCCTCCTTCAGTGTCTTCTGGTACGGGACGCTCTTCTTCACCGTGGGGCCCATTGTGCTGCTGAAGGGCCGGGGGCTTCTCCAGGAGGCTGGCAGGCAGCGGGGGGCAGCCGCCCGCAAGGCGTAACTCACGTATGACATCTCCACCTGCAAATCCCAAAAATGCCTTGCTACATGGGGAGGGGACCCCTGGCCAGCTCGGCTGCTCACCACCGTTTCAGTGGTAGCAGCATCTCTGGGTGCTGTGCAAGGGGCTGAGCAGCTCGCGGCGGCTGGAGCGAGCCATGGGGCACGTTCCTGAGTGGGCTGCTGGGACCCCCTTCCAGCAGGGAAACAGGATCCCAGCTGCACGTGCAGCTCCCACCCACCCTTCGGAGGGGCCCTGCTTGAAAAAGGGGCTTGGGAATGCACAGGGCATGGACATGCCTGTGACTGTGCTTGCTCACGCCTGCAGAAACCACTTCCCCCCTCCTTGTGTTCGGGAGCTGTTTGGGCACAGCGAAGGTACTAGGTTTGCTCCCTGTCAAAGGAAGGCAGTGCAGTGGCTGCTGGGGGGGCACGGGACAGATCCTGCTGCAGGCACCCCAGCCCCTGCGCACAGGGCTCCCGGCTCAGGGGTTGCTCTGGGGGCATGCTTTTGGGTGCACAAGTCGGGGTGCAGTGGGATCCCACACACCAGCACCGACCCGCTTCCACATGAGCCACGGGCCATGGCCAGGGGCTGCACCGCTCACCCACCGAGACCCCCTGCTCGCTGCCACGTGGCGTCCAACACCCCAGCTGTCCCCCCCGCTGTCCCCAGCAGTCCCGCAAAGCCACCCACTCCCGCTCAGGAATAACTGTGACACCCACTGGAGTTTCTCGGACAGCCCACGGCTGCTTCCCACCACTCACAGCTCTACTCACTGGCGAGGCTCACTCCGGGCTGGCTTTCCCTGCCACAACGGCCGTGGGGCCCCTGCCTTCCTCGATGCTCTCCTCCTCCTCCTCGCACGGCTGTCCCTTCGGCCCCTGCTGCAAAAAACATTAACCAGCACCAGAGGCGAGCAGAGACAACCCAGGCAGCCGGGACACGGGGGCTCACCCCCCTCTTATCCCTTCCTCTGGCTCTGCTGCCGCTTGATGAAGAAGAAAAGTCTGATAGAGCAGAAAAATTCCAAACAGGGAGGAAAATGCTGCTTTTCTCCCCGGCTCAGTGCCTGGCGGAGAACAAACAGCCCAGCTGGGGCCAGTGGGGACTCACAGCCTCCCGGGCTCTCTCAGCGCTGGCTGGAGCCGTCAGCTGGATGCCAGAAAGCAAACACGGCGAGGAAAGGCACCATCTGACCCTCCTGCCGCAGTTCCCAGCAGTTACGTTTTAAAAGCAGAATTAAAATAAATTTACACATTTCCTAAGCCAGCCCCGGGAGCAAAAAGCGAAGGTGGGAACACCAAAAAAGATTTAATTTAGGAGAGGATGGGAAAATAAAAGTTTGATTTCAATCTCTCACCCTGAAAGTTTATTGCTCCTCCTGCTCAGGACTCACCCCTGAAATTAGGGCTTGTTTGGGCAGGGTAGGCAGGTGACACAGGTTTTTCAGAGGTGGCTCTGAGGGGCCCGATGCAGGTATCTCGGAGGAGCAGAGGTCGTGGTGGAGCCAGGCTTTGGCCAGCAGTTGCTGGGGTCAGGGTCCGAGCACCATCGTGGTCCCTGCAGTGCCCTCTCGGCCCCATGGAGCCCCGAGAAGTCCAGGGATGGTGTTTTGGGGGCTTGTAGCATTTAACAGCACCATGACCCTGAGAACTGCCCCCCGCTGCCCCATGCCTCTGCTCTTGCACACTGAACACACTGTGGCACCCAGTCTGCATCCAAAATCACTCTGTTTGGGAAGGGTTTGAATAGAAGTGGAGGGGTTTGCTTGTTCCAGCATCAGCCCCTGCCTCAGGCAGCATCTCTTTCCTTCTCTCAAAGATAAAATTGGTTTCTAAGTTTTAAAGCGAGGGCCCCAATTCCTCCAGAATTCTCCATGGACTAATTGCTCAAAATAACCGCAGAGATGCAAACAAGTTTAAACTCCTGTTTGCAGTAGGGTGTTTCTGTTTGACAGGCCAGAAGCATTTCATCAGCATGTACTAATTATAAATTCGACCTTTGGGTTAGACCAGACCTAAAACAATACAAACCCAAGTTGGCATTCAGCATCTCGAGCCATTCACCAAGCTGAGGATGGACAGTGGAGACAGTGGCAGCGACCGTGGTCCTTCCAAGCCCCGCGCTCTGATGCATCTCCAGAGGAGGAATGAAAGTGGTTATTTGTTTTTGATGGTCAGCCCAATGCTGAGGGAGCCTATGCCAGTTCAATCTTTTCCTTACAAATCTTAGATTAACTATAAAGGAAAGGAGCACAGTCATTTGTGCACGGCAGCTGGAGTTTTTTCTAGGTCACAGAAAATATTATATGGCAAATGCAGGAATGAACCAGCTAGGCGTGCTGCAGTGCCACGGCTCATCGCTGTGTGCACCAGGCTGCATCCCCATCCCCATCCCCACCACAGCCTGCACAGGCGTGCGTGCGCAGCCGGCTGCGCTCTCCCCTGCACCGCACCCTGCGTTTGGTCTTGGGAAAGCATTACATGACCCCAAACCCAACGGAGGCTTGATCCTGCACAGTCCTGCTGGGCAGAGCTCTTCTGAGCTCTGATCTTGGCGAGCCCCTGCCTCAGTTTCCTCATCCTGCTTGCCCAGCAGTTTGGACTCTTGTTTTGGGGTCCATCAAGCTGGGCGGCACAGGAGCTGGCACCCAGCCGACGCGCCTGCTGGCAGCATGGACCAGCCGAGGTGGCAGAGGGAGGTGGCCACGTGCTGGCCAGCCACAGGCCACCGGGACTGCGGGGCGTGCTCAGGGCCCAGCCACAGGGACATTGCAGGGTGGCTGTCACACTGCAGCATGGAGCAAGACCTGGTGTTTGCAGAGGGCAGCCAGCAAATGCAAGCACCCCCAGCACCATGTTTGCTCAGAGCAGAGGCAGTGCCCTGGCAAGCCATTAGCCTGGCTAATGCAGGTGATTGTCAGCAGCTGCTGTTGGGGGGGGTGGGGGTGGGGGGTAGGAAATAAAAATCATAGTAAGTAAAATAAAAAGAAAACCTGTGTCTGGTGCGTCCCCCCGTCCTGGGGCAGGCTAGGGTCTGTGCAGGGCTTGGAGCCAGCTGTGCTGGTCATAGCTGGAGATTTATTCTCCCGTTAATGCCCCTGGGAATGCTGCCTCTAGTCTGGTTACAGCACCTGGCTGTGGCTGGGCACGGCAAACAAATGCCCCATTTATCCCCGAGGCACCAGACCTGGCACTGGTTCAAACCCCGGTTGGGGGGTTAGGCATGGAGCCGAGCAAAGCCAGCTGCCAGGGCACCCACCTGTAGTGCTGCCGGCTCCAACCACCCCTCGAGGATTAAATGCCACCAGCTGCCCTGGCAGAGCCAGCCCCTGGGGTGGCAGGGCTGACCCTGGAGGCAGGACCTTGCATGGAAGCAAATTTTTCATTTACCTGCTCTCGCAGCCATCAGTCAGTCCCAAGCTCTCATGCTGCATCTCTGCAGCCCAGCCATACCATGGGCATCAGATGGTGATGCCTGACCCACTCAGTGCTGAGCCGATGCTTACCACCAGCAGAAGAGGCCCCAGGTACCAAAACCTGGTACCTGGTTATATACATGGTGCATATATAAATACACATATGGTTAATACACGGTGCATGTTGGAAAGCTTCCCTAGACTGAACAGCAACAACAGGGAAAGGGTTTATCCCAGGTAGGGGCCATCACCTTGGCCAAAGCTAAATACCTGGCTGAGCAGCATCCTTCCAAAGCAGCATCCCAAAGTGAGTGCCCAGCTCATGTCCTGCTTCTCTGGGTAAAACACCTCTCCTCCTTGCTATAGCTCCCTTCAGCTGACCCTGAGAAAGTTGAACTGAGAAGGAGAAAGCAGCGGGGATCCAACAGCAGAAAAAAATTAATATTCATAATTAAATGACACGGCAGCTCCCAGAGGCATCTCCGTGTCTCTGCTCTGGGGTAAAAACTCCAGCAATGCCTCAGGTATTTTATAAGTAAATGTGCAATTTCTTTTATTGCTCTGGAAAACGCTGCTGCATGCGGTGCCAAGTGGGATTCTGGAATATGATACCTGTGAGTGACTAAAAGCCATGGAAAACCATCCTCCTTCTCTCACTCCGCAGCGGTTCCGCTCAGGCACGGAGAGGAGCCCCAGGAAATCCACCCGGCAGGAGCGTGGGACAACTGCATGAGAGGCAGCTGCTCCAGGAACAAGAAGTAACCCAGCAGGGAAGTGGTCAAAGAGCCCTATCTGGCACCGCAGGAAGGACCTACTCTGAATTTTGGAAGGGAACATTCACAGTTCACAGCAGGAATCGAAAAGGCAAGCCACCCCTCCGTCCCCAGCGCAGCTGAAGGGGGTTTAGTGACAAGAAACCCGACACAAGCCTGAGCCTCTGGCACAGTAAAAACCATGGCTGGAAAAAAAAAACCTATCAGCAAAATTACACTTTATTTTTTCATTGTGGAATTTACTTTGATGTATTGTAACTTAAAAAGGTCTGGAAAAACCACATGCAAAAGGGTTTCTAAGTAGCAGCTAAAGTTTCTATTCCAGCATTACAAGCTACTCCAAATGATTTCCAAATTCCCAGCTATAAACTATTCCATAAACAAACAGTTTTATCTTTAACCCCCCTCCACCCCACCCCAGTTAGTGCAGTGCAAAGGAAAAACCCAAGGAATTTACATATTATTTTCCAACGTATCCCATTGCAATTTTGAATGATCTGCGATGAACTAAAATATATATACAACTTTCTCACCATCATAAAAAAACATTTCCCTTTCTTATTCACAGATATATATTGTGGCAAATGGCTGAATAATTACTTACAAACAAAACAATCTTTTTAACAAGTTTCTTACAACAGTAAACACAAGAAGGAGAGCTCTCTGGAGGGCAGATTTGGCAGGCCTGGGAGGGAGCGCAGGCAGCTGGGGATCCTTTTGGGGCATAAAGGAGAGACGGTGCCACAGTCCCCATGACGGAGGACGTGCTCTTCCAGAGGGGATACCCTTGCTGCCATACAAAATCGGCCACTTTAAGGAGGGTCATGTAAGGCTTTAGGATCTGAGGCATAACACGAGCCATTGTGAGTTTGTCTCGGGTGCGTGCGTCCCATCCACCCTGAACACACCCTCAGCCCCAGCAGCTACTGGCGTGGGAGCAGGACCCCTTGCACAGGAGAAGCAGGGCATGGCCAGCTCCCTGCTGCCTGCCCCCCGTGAGCGTACCCCGAGCCGGCAGTGGTTAGCACCAAACAGTACCTTAGGAAAGCCCCGAGCCCCTCTGTGTCCCCATCACCTCTCCAAGTGAAACCCCCCGTGGGCATCTGCCCCCGCCAGACCCCAGCGACACCCACCCCACTCCCCACACGGCACTGAAAGCGGCGGCAATCGCAGGGCTCCAGGAGGAATGGGCAGCAAAGTAGGATGGCTCTGGGCTTGTCACTGAGCAACATTTAATTTCCAGGTTAACATCTTCCCGCTTTCCTGGAGAGCCCAAATCTCTTCCATTGATTATCCCGAGCAGGGCACTGCGGCTCCCTTTGCGGCAAGGCTTCGGAGCAGCCGTGGCACCCCTGTGCCAGGGACCGAGGGCATCAGCACCGCTCACCCACCCAACGCTGGCATCTCCCAGACCTGTGCCAGCGCGATGCTGAGAGCTGACACCGGGAACACGGTGTTCCAAGGCAGGACCAGGGGAACAACGTCCAGGCATGGAAGTACCAGTTCGAGATGTCACTTATCAGAGAGGCTGGAGGGCACCTCTTGGGGCTCAGATATCGGACAGAGGGATGTTCTTCCCTGTCACACGCTCGCACAAATAATTTGTTCACATCTGCGCTTTGGATGGAAACTCCAGAGCTGGGAAAGCAAAGCTAGTACCCGGCAGAAGATGATGGCTGTGATTTCCACCCGGCAGCTCTGCCTACCAACCACAGGGGCTGCACTTTGGAAGGACCAGACTCGGACAGACGGTGCTTGGGACACAGCGGCAACGCCAACACAGAGAGACCTTTACTTGACAGCAGCAGTAGAAACAGCCTGTGGGAGGAAGAGAGGGCGCAATGCTCACAGCCCCCAAAAGTGCACACAGCTGGGGAAGAAGAGATGCTTTCACAACTCAGTGGGAGAAACCGAGTTGATACCATAGCCCTTACTCCTGTGGGTTCACCGCCCTGAGCTCAGTGAGGTGGGATGGTGTCACGGCTGCAAGAAAAATCAGCCTGGCTCGGAGAGGTCCTTCCCACAACAGGACCAAGCTGGGAGCGAGGGCAGGACAGAGCCACGGATGTATGCTCCTCAGTGTGTACCTGGTGCCTTAGTGGCCTCCAAACCCCTTGTGTGGCAAAGCACATCTCCAGTCCTGCAATGTGCCAAGCCCTCCAGCTCACCAGTGGGACCAGTCTGCTCCCCAGGCTGCCCCTCTGCCCACAGCAAGGCTGGTGGGACTGATGGTGGTTGTAGGGAAAACTGGCTTGGGATGCCAAAGCGGGTCTTTCCCCTCCTGTCTGACCTGGAGGTCCACTTCCAGCCAAAGTGTGATGGTGAAAACATGCTGGTTTCACAGTTGGCATCCTTCAGAGACAAGCAACAGCTCTTTCCTCTTCCTGGGTCAGGTGCCCCCGCTCTGTCCCCTCACCCCGGCTGCAGCATGATGCTGCTGGGCGCTGCTGCACGGCTGCCAGGGAGACTGCTGAAATCCTGACCTGGGGGACCCACTCCGGCGGCGTGGCAGGGGGGCCGCGTCGTCTCCTCGGGGCTGAGTCGCTCCCTCCCCTTAGAAACTCCCAAATTCTCACCTTGGCGCACCCAGGCACCAGCCCAGGTGCCAACCTTCAGCCACCCTCCCACCACCATCACCACGGTGGCTTTTAAAACACCTTTACTAAAAGGGCTTTGGACCCCATCCTCGGGTGGGCACCACACAGAGTCTCTCAGCTCTGTCCATACAGGGAAGAGCGGCTTTCCCGGGACTTTTCTGCAGCTGCTACACGAACGTCATCCCACGGACCATCAATCTTCTATACATGTAAGAGAAGCGAGGCCGGCGGCAGCCCCGATGCGCGCACACACACACTGTACAGAGGAACGGGTTGCTAAAGAGTCTGCGAGAGCAGTCCCGGGAGGCGCCCGGCCGCGTCCCACCAGGAGCCGCGGGCACTGGGACAAGTGTGCACGGTCTGCAGCAGCTCGCTCTGGGCTCTTGACAACTTTCCATCACACATCCCCGCAGTCATTGCACCCCCTCCTCTTCCACATACGTCGAGGGAAACCAGCCAACCTGTTGGAGAAGCGGAGAGTGAGATGGAGACTAGGGAGCTCAAGGGATGTGCTGTCCCATCACCCGGATTATCTCCCTGCCACCAGGGGCTGTTCCCTCTGAGCCGTCTGGATGGTGCTGGATGTGCCCACATCCCGGTGCACGACGACGGTGATGGCGGTGCAGTCATTACCCTAATTTGCAATGGAGCTACCAACTACACATTGCCTCGGATACATGAGTTATCTGTAATATATAAGGGATCAGGGCATGAAGAATCTGTCCCCAGTGATATAAATTCTGTGGGACACCAGGTCAAGCCACCAGCCTGCTGCTTTTCCCCCAGGACGCTGAGCCTTTCATCTGCAGAGCCACTTGTGCATAAATTCCCCAGGTTTAAGGAAGAGCAGAGCAGGCCATCCCCCGCGCTGGCGTGCCCATCTGCCCACCGCACGCTCCCACCTGCCTGCACGCACTGGGCACGGCATGTCACTGTCACACAGCACCAACGGCAGCACAGCGGTGGCTCTCACGAGATTGCAGCCTACCCACCAGCCAGAAAAAGGGAGCGGGATGTGTACCCCTGCCCTTTGCTGTCCTGGCAACATGCTGCGTTCCAGCTGGGCAGCTTGGGAGTGGGGAGGACCATGTGCTGCAGAAACGGGGCAGGACATTATCGATACACTCACTCTTCCGTTGGTTTCCCCTTTCCACCATCCCTGGTCCCCGCCAATCCTGCTGTAGATCTTCACCACATCACCCTCTCGCAGGGAGAGCTCCCGCATGTCCCGCGCTGCGAAGTTGTATCGTGCCACCGCCGTCCCTATGACCCGTGGGGTGAACACTGCGAGGGGACAAAGCAGAGGGTGTCGGGAGCTGCCCCACCACACGGGACTGGCCGAAGCCTGGGGAAAGCTTGGTGAGGTTCAACCTGGGTTTTCCACTGCAGTGCTGGCTCCCATTGCATCCGAATTGCTCAGCCCCGCACAGACTGGGCCGGTCAGGGTTAAACTGGATTCCTGCTGGGCTTTAAAGAGCTCTGTGGGCTTGGGAAGACCTTCTCTGCTGACCAGGAGAGCCCAAGAGGGGCTTGGTGGGGATGGCTGGGGTGAAGGGCACTTTTGTGAGAAGGTGGCAAAGTAAAAGATTTCACAGGAATACACAATCATTAACAACAAAATAATGGGAAAATCCTGTTCTGCTATCAATG
Organism: Falco peregrinus; assembly: GCF_023634155.1. NCBI lineage: Eukaryota > Metazoa > Chordata > Aves > Falconiformes > Falconidae > Falco > Falco peregrinus. The sequence continues at coordinate 49,003,566 of NC_073721.1, read as the reverse complement.
TCAGATCTGGCTGCTGCACCTCAGCAAAAGATTTCACAAATCAACTTGTATTTAAACTACTTCAAAAACCGAGTCACTGGGATTGGATCCTCCTAGAGATGCTGAGCAAAACCTGCGTGTTTTGCCATAAAGAGGAACAAGCTGTTAACCTGGTACCCTCCCGGCTCCTGCCCCTGCCAGGGAGCAGCCAGGGCCCTTGGAAACTTGGCCCCATTACAGACCAGAAGGTGCAGAAGCACCCTGAAAACCCTAACGCTGACCAACAGCTTATGAGAAGCCCTGTGAGCCAGCCTGGGACCTGACCGCCGGTGGCACCGGCACTGCCCAGCCCCATGGATCTCCATCACTTCAGGCAGGGGATGCTCGGGGAGGCACAAGGAGGAGCAGCAGTGAGGGAGGAAGGGCAGGGGCAGTGCTCGGCTTCCCTGCCCCAGTGACTGGGCAGCGGGAAGGAGGGCTGGACAGCAATGGTGGGAGGGATGGGATGGACACAGGAGGAGAAAAACACACCTCCTCTGAAGTCTGCAGAAAAACGCCACCCTGAAGGGACACTGTGTTTTGCTGAAGCTATTCTTTTTGTCCCAGGACTTTCAAGGATTCATTTCAATTTTAAAAGTTTGCAAACCAAGGTTGAACTAAGTTTGAGGAAAAGCTTTGCCCAGGTTTTCAGCTCTCAAAATGGAAGGAGATGAGGATGGCGATGGAGACGGTCCAGACACACAACGTGCAATCACTGAAGGGCTCGTCCGTCCTCGCCAGGCCGGAGAACGGAGCGAGAATCACGGCAGCTTTGAACTCTTTCATCAGGAGCTTGTTCAGAGCCCACTGCTACACAAATCGCTTTCTGCAATACTTTCTATGCAGTTAAAGCATCCCAAATTCCCAGAATTATGTTCTAATACCTTGAATAGTTAAGTGTTCCTCCCAAACACGGCACTAAGGAAAGCACGTGGGGTTTTGCTGATGATTTTCCCTGTCCAGCCTAAAGAAAATACTGAAAGGTAAAAGCTTAAACAGGAAGAAATGAACTGGCACGGTTTTGCCCTGATCCCTGCCGAACAGGGAGGAAGACACCAGCCTGTAACGCATTTGATCAATGGAGTTCAAAGGCCAGAGCACTGCTGCACTCTCTGCAGGAAGCCTGAGCCCCAAAACACATTTGGCACCGTAGGATCCCCCCCGCCTCCTCAGCAAGGGTCTCCTGGGCAGCCTCAGATACCAGAGCTCAAAAACTGCCGGACATTGAGATGTTCTCCTTGTACAGCAAGGAGAAACAGTCTGGAAGACGGTGTGATGCCAATGCTCGTTCGGTGAAACACACGGGATTAGCAGGTCAAGCTTGAAGTACATCATGAGATCCCAATGCGCTAGATTCACTTTTTCATTAATTTTAGCCCCCTTGCTCAAATAGCGACAACTCCATCTTCTCCCTGCCTTGATTTTGGCGAGAGGGGGGAGTGTGTTTGGCTTCCAGCCAAGCCATGGTTCATTATTTCCAGGCTGTGCCCCAGGGCAGCACCAGGGACCCCCTGAACTGCCTGTGAGTGATGGAGGGACAGTGGGGACCCCACAGGTCCCGCCACTGATGGCTTTCAAGCTGGGGATGCTGCAGCCTGGGGAAGGTGGCAGGTCTCTCCACTGGGGAGAGGCGCTGGTACCTGACCAGAAGGGACTGGAGGAGCTCTGAGAAGAAAAGTTGAGGCCCTGAGGACTGAGAAAAGAAAAGTTGTAGGAAGCGCAGGAGGCTGCAAAGAGGTTAGAGAGAAACAGAAAGAGGCAGAACACGCATTAAAAAGGAAATTAAAAAAAATATTATAATGCACAATGCTTTAAAAGGTGACGGAGAAACGTGGGGCAAAGCATGCAGAAGGGCTTGCACAGGGGCTTGGAGCTGGTGGCAGGTCCAACCACAGCCCCACAGCCAGTGTAGGGGCTCACAAGTCATCCTAGAGTTGTATTTCATGATAAGGGATACTTAATCAACTTTTAAAAACTATCTTCCTTTGGTACTCTTTTTTAAATACACCATGGAAAAAGGTTTTTTTTAAAATGCATTTTCCCCCACAAAGCCATTTCTGCACTCAGGCTTTTAGACAAAATGGAACGTTTTGCACTAATGCACCTTTTGCTTTCCATTTGTTTTGATATTTTATTTATTTATTTTTTATTTTAGGCACAGACTTACCGTTCCTCCCATCACCTCCATTAAAGGAGTCCCACTGGGATTCAAACCATCACAAGTCACACTGGAACTGCATCCATTAACACACATGCACAAAAACTCACACGGCCAGGGAAGACACGAGACATCCCGCTAACAGAGCATCACACCTCTGCTCACTACCCGCAGGAGGATGGGCTGCCCCTGCAGCCACGGCTCCTGTTCTGGCAGGACCAGGGGGTGGCAAACCACCCCTGAGCACAGGGTGCAAAACCACAGGAGGGAAAACCAGCCTCCCCCAGCAAAAAGCTCTCTCTGGGAGGCTGCATCCGCTCCATGGAACTGCACAAGCTGAGAGGAGCAGTGCCAGCCAGCCCCAGCTTGGCCGAACCCCTCTGTTCCCCACCATCTCCTGTAAGACCCATCCTCAAAATGCCACCAGCCAAGCAGGAGACTTCTCAAGCCCTACAGCAAAGCCATAAATCCCTTGGTCCAGATGGTGCTCCGACACCTTGCTGAAAGGGTGAGATTTTCCATCACAAGTTTCAGGACACCCGCTCGCTGGGTTTTACCTGGAGAGCGGGTGAAGGTCCTGGAGGTAGAGCGCTCCCGAGACTTATAGGGGTATTTCAGCGTTGTGTCCAGCTGCTTGAAGCTCTCCTTCAGCGAGTGGCTCTGGTAGTATTCGACCAGCTCCTGGCAAGGATGGACAGGCACCCAGCTGTCTCCACCGTCCTCTGCATGACTTGCAGGGACAGCGTGCACACTCTACAAAAACCTACCAGCAGGCTTTCAAACTTCTTGGCTTCTGTGATGTGAATCCAGTTGTCCTTCTCCACCACCTTGATGTGCTTCACCTCCTCGTTGAACCTGTGAACGGCAGCAAAGGCACTCAAGGAAACACAGCCACAGGCTCCAGCCCCATCTCATCCTCCATGAGCAAGTGATACTAAATTACTACATGAAGTATTACTCACTTAATACTGATGGCAAAGCGCTCGGCCTCAGCCGGCCGCTCCCGGATCAGGTAGGTGCCACTGACGTGAGACTTGAGCAGGTTGTCTGTCTGCTGCCGCTCCATGTTCCCCGCGAACCTGAGCCCAGAGGCTAATTAATTAATTAACTAAAAGTGCAAGTGCATCTTTAAAATAGGCGTACTTCAGACAAAAAGATACATCTTTTTTTAAAGGCATGAAGGTTGAGAAGGCAAATCGAGAAACAGGGCTCATCCAAAACTTCATGAGCACAAAGGAACGTGTCCCAAGATACGCAAGAAGCTGCTGAGCTGCTGCACAGGGAGGGTGGGCGATGCAGAGTGCAACCTCTTCCCTTTGAAGGGTCTTGCACCTAGAAAATCCCACTAACTGGGAATCGGTCCCCAGGTAAACAAGGCTTCAGCAAGAGCTAGGGAGCGGGATAATTTAGACTCACGGATTTGCAAACCTGGCTGGAGCTGGAGGAAAGGAGCAGGAGGCAAGCTAAGTGCAGCCTCTCCCACCAAGGCAGGAGTTGCTTCCTTCCACCCAAAAAAGTTTTCTGGGAACAAAACCCACAGAAAATGGGAAGAGAAACCAGCACCTCTCCTTATGCCTCTGACCCTCTCCACAAGTGAAGAAACCCACACCGATGCTGCGAGGGTTGCACCAGGTTTCAACACCCAAATGCCCCATGGCCACATGGGATACATAGGTGGGATACAAAGCATTGCTCACCTGCATTCATAATTCATTATTACAGTGGATTCCCGATCATTTAACAATTAAAAGGTAAGGGCGATGTATCTTTACAGCCACAGGCAGGTCGTGCCCAACAGGGCGACTCACCACGGGTACGCCGTGTAGTCTATCTCCCGCGAGGGCGGCCGGCTGTTGGGAGGCTGCAAAGAGAGCATTGCTTATTGCTGAGGAGCCGGCATCTCATCGGGCTGGAGATCACATGCGAGATGCTCCTCCAGCGGGAGGGTTTTCATCTGCCAAGCTGTTTCTGAATTATTGGCTTGGGCGAGGGAGGGCAGTGTTGCAGCTGAGCATTGCTGCCTCAGCCTCCCAGCTGTGATAAGCATGCTGCATTTTTTTTTCATTTACCTGAACATTTTTTAATTGGGAAGCGGCTGACAGCATTACAAAACACAGTAACAAAATAAAAGTGTATTTTTCCCATACTGTGCCCGATCCTCAAGTACTCTGCTCCTGAGTCAGCCCCACCGAAGAGGAACAGAGCCCCGACCTGGTCACACCAACCCCAGCCTTGGGAACAGGGCTGACACCAGCCTGACCAGACACTGGCAACCATGGGATGATGGATCCACTTCCCTGCTAAGCCAGCCACAGTAAAAGGCCTCATTCAAGGGCCAGGACGTACTGGAGGGACCAAGATCTCAAGCAGAAGGCTGAGAAGCACGACAGGCACCAGGGGAGCAGCATCTCCCGTGACAGCCCCCAGCACCCACCCCAGTGCTCCCACCTCCATCTCTGTGGCACTTACCCTTGCATCCACGGGGCAGGGCTTTACTGACGAGCTGGGAAAATAACCCGATTTCTTCGTCTGCAGCAGCCGCCCCTGCAAAGCCAAGCCAGGTATCAGACTGGGATATGCACAGGGGAGCAATGCTTTTGCCGTGCAGGGATGGGGACAGGTGCCAAACTTCCTCGCAGACCCCCCAGCTCCCAAACCTAGGCGTATGCCCGCACTCCAGGAAAGCCCACAAATAAAAGGGACAATGCAGAAGTCACTGGTTTAAAGCGTCCTGGGAAACTGCCCAGGGGAATCACTCTCACCTCCCACCACGGCGAGTCGGGGTCCCCCCTCAGCAGCTCAATCACATCCCCAATTTGAAATGTCAGCACCGGCTTCCCAGGGGGAGCTGGGTTTCCGTGGTAATTCTGAACCGCCACCATTTTAGGACCTGGGAGAGAAGCAAAACAGTTTCATCACCTAGTCCCTGTTAAGCAAAACCAAAACAAAAACACCCCTCCCGAAGCCTGTTGTTCCTTATCCTGTGAACCACACATCTAATGGCACCAGCAGGCAGGACTGGGGGGCAGAAACCATGGAAGCAGAAAGGGACGGTGCCCACAGCAAACAGTCCTGGCTCCCATAGTTACATGTGAGTTTAGACCGAGTTCCCTGAGCAAAATTAAACCCATGAAGGACCGAGCCAAGCCAAAGCTCCGACCCCCAGCCCTGCACCTGGACTTGAACCCTGCCATGGCAGACTGGCTCTTGTTAGGCGATGCCCGGCCAGCACCAAACCCCGCCGGGTTCAGCGGTGACATCCGTGATTGCAAAAGGGACCAGTGAACACTTGGCTTGCACGGAGTTTCAGCTGGACCTGGGACCCAAACGCCCCTGAAGCTCTCAGTCGAAGTCCAGCTGTCTTGCTAACAACTGCACTTTAAATAAGCTTCCCCAGCTGCACTAAAACCACAGTGTTTATCTTCAGAATGTTTCCCCACCTCTGCCTCTCCCTGCCCAGCGAGAGCACTCTGTCTTTTTTTTTTTTTTTTCCTTAACCACCAATTTGATTCAGGTTTCTTTTGCCAGGCTTGGCTTGCTTTCATCAGAAAAAGCACAAAAACAAATTGTTCCCTCTCCTTCGAGCCAGAGCATGGGCAGGGCAGGCCCAGCACTCCTCTAAGCTGGTTTTAAATCAAAAGAAAAGAAAAAAATATTGTGGTAACCATCACGACTAAGGGCCCCACCAGAGGGCAGCGGCTGGAGCCGCACATCCCTGCAGCACCAGGCAGGGAGATGCTCCCCATCACCACCAACCCTCCCTGTCAGGACGCGCCTGGTCTGCTCTGAAGGACCATGTGGCACAAGGAAATTCGCCGGGCTCTCCTCGACTACTGGTGGGGTGTGAAGAAGCTTTTCTCACACGGCAGAGCAGGCCAGGGGCACGAAGGCACCCAAAGGAGCGATGCGGTGCTGGAGCTGCAGCGGGCAAGGGCTGAGCCTGGGCATGAGCTGGGTCTTTCCGCACGGGGACCTGCTGCTCCAGGGAACAGGGATGGAGAGACCTCGGCTCCCCATCGCTTGCCGTGAGGGCTGCGCAGGACCCTTCTGCAGCTCCTAATGCTCCTTTCTGGTTTCAGAAAGCGCCTCCCCCTCCCACATGCTCAATATTAGGGACACCTGCAGCCACAAGCAGAATGCTTATCCCTACTTGCCCTCCTGCAATACAGTAATGCCCTTACCAGGTCCAGCACCCAGTGAATCCTGCAAAGAGAGAGGAAAAAGTCTCCATGAGAACACAGTGGTCTCAGCTCTCTCCATGAACACCCGCCTGAAGCCACCAGGATGAGAAACCCTCTCCCAAAACCACCCCAGTACTTCCCAGCCCACGGTGCTCGCCCCAGCTGGGTGCTGACACCTCCCGAGGGCTGTGGTGCTGCACAAACCAGGCCAGTTTTGGGCTGGAGAAGCCGCCATCGGTCTCTAGTCCTACCCCCCAGATTGCTGGGACTCCCCCAAGGATGGCACTGGCTTTTCCCACAAGCTGCCTGCACCCAGACCGGGCAAGGATACAGGCTCTGCCCAAGGCAGAGGGGGATGCGGGAAAAGGGCCAGCAAACAATGTACCTGGTCTGCCGAAGAACCTGCAAGAGATTGGTAAAATACGTGGTTAATTTAACAGGCAACAAACCCCACTTTCTGTTTCTCTTGATGCTGTGGGTATCAATAACCCAGCACCAGTGTTCAACTTGATGGAGGAAGCACAAAGCTGGGGTCACTCAGGTCATCGCTCTGCACTGGGTGGGAAGACCCGGGGAGGGACTTGAGCCAGACAAGGACATTTTCTCACTTGCACAAAGTTCCGTGCTTTTGTTCCTTCCTCCCTCCACTCCCCACCCAAAACCTCCCCGAAGCCACCCTGTGACAGTCCCTGCAATGACCAGCTCCAGGTCAGCTCAATTTAGACCAAGAACATCAGTTTCTGCTGTACTATGGGGTGTCTGGGACCCCGAGACGAGGTCTCTCCTCATCAGAAATGCAATCCCACTTGCCCTAACCATCATCTTCTGATAAAGAACTCATCATCGCTCTTAAACACCCTCCCAGCACACGGGCTGGGCACACCCCACATGGTACCACGGAGCTGCTGCCATCCTGACACACGTGGGATCCAACTCTTGGCTTCAGTAGGCGGTTGGTGGATTGGTTGGTTGGGTTTTTAAACCACCAGCCAACATGAATTACAGCCGTTGAGGTGGCTGGGAGCGTATTTAGATTTTGTTATGCATTAACAAACATCAGTGCTTTACAGAGCCACCTCCTCGGTGCAAGCTGCTCGTGATGTGACAGAACTCACCGATCTTGCAGGGAGGAATGATCTCCAAGCACTCCTTATGAGCACCCGCTCCACATTTGGGGCAAAGATAGCCTTGGTAGAAGGTTCCTCTGCACAAAGAAAGAGGTCAGAGAGTCCTAATTCAGCCTCAACTTTTGAGATTTTCTATCCGTATTTTAATGCAGATGCAGAAAAGCTGGAAGGATGCTGCTCACCTGAGGAACATCCTGCAGGCTTTGCAGTTGGTAGTCTTTTCAAATGTGTACATCTGAAAGTTATGGTGATTTGCATTGGCTTTCTCTGGCTTTATGTTGGACCTAAGGAAAAGGACCAGGGGGTTTATCAACCTGTCCCTACGAGCCACGTGACCTGTCACAGCAGCTGCTGTTTAAATTTCAGTCAACGCTGTTTGCATTTCAGTCAACGCTGTTTGCATTTCAAGTTTGGAAACCACATGGACAGATATGAAATCAAGTGTGAAAGGAGACTCGGGGCTTGACTGGGCGGAGAGAGGATTTTGCCCATCAACCTTCGCCTGGGAGAATGTTCACGGATTTGGCCCTTGCCCGAGTCAATCAACAGCCCAGACCAGCCAGCACAGGGCCAATCCTGCTCAGCTCAGGACCGGCTCCCTGCAGAAGCAGCCCTCCCCCTGCAGCGCCTTCCTCCAGCCCCAGCGCAGTGCTCCATGCACGGCCAGACACCATGGCAAGGTGGCATCAGAGGTGCACCACCCACGCTTTGGGGCAGATGCTCAGGGTAGGGGATCTCATGCTGGACCCAAGCTCCTTTGGCACAGGGACCCACCCACAGGACTTCCCCACCACGGGCTTTGCTATCAGAGCTGCTCTCCAGTGACCGGCTGGCCCAAGGCACTGCTCCCCCGCGCTTGGCACGGCATGCCAGGGCTCATGCTCACATGGCCATTTCAAACTGCTCCATCCACTTCCTCTTCATTTCCTCCGTCTTGCAGAAGAACTGGAAGCCCTGCTTCCCCTGAAGGTGAATTAGGTAGAAGCCGTATGACCACTGCAAGAGAAAACGAGAGCACTGGTCAGACTGCTGCGCTCCCAGCACCTGAGCAGCAAAACACACCGCATGTCTATTCAGGCATCTTAATAACTGCTCCCAGCGCCTGCCCTGTCCCCTCTGAAGGGCTGCTGAACCTTTGCAAAGGTAACAGCAGGGAAGGAGGAAGAAGAGCTCCGTGTTTCTCTAACACACTGCAACTAACGATGCTTGAATCAGCCTGGCACTATATGGCCAAATAGGATTTTATGGTGGCAGATGAGAGAACCCAGATTTTTCTGCTCCAGTGGATCCTCCCCAGCCATTATACTTCTCCCTGACAGCAACTGACAGCCCAGGAGGAACATCTGACCTGCCCACTGCACATATGTTCTGCCTGTCTCATTGCAACATTGCACAGAAAAACACGACAGAAAATTGTGTGCTTTGCTTACCATTTTTCCATGAGACTAGAAAGCATAGGAGAGGCAAAGTGGAAATATATTTCATTAAAACACAAAGCTAGCAGCATTTCTTCAGCATCCAAGTGGCAAAATCAGCTATTCTTACCCCAGCATCACTTATCCCATCCATACAATACCTCTCCTCATTGCATGTAAAGGGATTAAGCTAATGAGTCTCTGCTAAACCCATAGCTGGGAGGTTTTTCCTTCATGGCTGCAGGCTAAGCCTCAAACCACCAGCAACATTATGTTTCTTCAGTGGCAACCGTGCTCCGAGCACCAATTTGGCAGGCTGGTTGGCAATGCTCACACTGCCCTTCCAGGCTCCTCCACCCCATGACTCCTGGGAGCGAGAGCATCCGCACGGACCCTCCCTCCCTGCCCTCCTCTCCGCCCCACCTGACCCGCCGGTCCCTCACAAGCAAGCAGGAAGCAGCTTCCCCTCTCCTACCCCCAGTCATCCCAGCCTCTTCAGGGATGTTTTGCAAGGATAGAATTCAAGGATCAAGCCCAGCCTCCCGTTAATAAACATTTCCCAATGCTCTGTAAGGCTGCCCTGAAAGCTGAGCATTTATTTTCCAGCTTTTTTGCAAGCTCTGTTTCTATTTTAAAAGGTTAATGGGAACGTACTACCCAAGGAGTGGCTGAAACAGGTCCAAAACGCTCTCCGGCAGAGCTAATCCCTGGTTCACCTACCTTCTTAATGTCCTTGTTATTCATAGGGTCATCAGTCATCTTGTGGAAGAGCAGCTCAATAATTTCTTTCAGCTCATAATTGTATCCTTTCCTTTTGCAGACGATCACCACTTTATCAAATAAAAATAAATACCTGCCCCAAGCAAGCAAATAAACAAGGAACCCAGTTAAACATCTCAGGAAAGTCCTGGCTCCAGGGGAGGTGTTGGGAAAACTCTGTGCCGAGCATGCCAGCCAGCGCAGCTCGCTGCTCTAACCGAGCTGCAATTCCACTCTGATGGTGGTTCCTGTCGGTCCAACTCTAGGTGATAACTAAATAAATAAGCACAAGGGGAATCGCCAAATGAAGGCACGTTTAGTCTAGGAAAACTGGGCACCAGTGCTCGCTCACCTGTCCTGCTTCGTGTGGTTGACTATGGAGCGGACCTTCAGCTCGCCATCGATCTTCGGCCTCCCAAACTCCTCCAGCTTCACTTGCTGCGGAAAGCAAAGCAGGGCTGGGATGCGCGGGCGGGGATGGGACGGTGCTTTGGAGAGGTGGGAACCCCCGCCAGCCCTGCCTCCGGCTGCTGCAGCTCCTGGGAACAGCATCGCTCTCGCCAAGGGGAGCCTGGGCACCAGCACGGGAACAGGACCACGGGAGACCCGTGGAGCTCCAGCACCAGCACCCCAGGGCCAAGGCTCAGCAGTCAAAGCATTTTTGCAAGGTTTGGGATCCAAAAAGCAAAACCCCCGCAAAATAAGCTATGTTCCAAGGGTTTCTACAAAACCGGAACCAGAGCTCTTCCAGTTTTGATTCCCATCCTGAAGCAAGCCTGGAGATTTTGGGGAGGCTAGAACCCACCCCAAGGCTTTGCTCAGTTTGACATTCAGCTCTAAAGCCCTCGCAAACGTTGCTCGGGGCAGCTCGGCCGCCAAGCCACAGGCATCAGTCCCCTCACACAGTTCTTGCAGGAAAAAAAGTTAATATTCTGAAGCATCGCCACCAGTCAGGAAAATAAATATTTCACACAGCTGGGTGTACAGCCCGTAATTATTTCCTTGCCGTACCATGTGAGCTCTGCATACATCACACCGATCGCTCCACAATGTCCTGCAGGGTGCAATGAAAGGAAACCCCCAGCAGAACATCTGTGGGGTTGGTCTGCAGACAGCAGTGACCTCTTTGCTAACACTTCATCTCCCGCACGTCAGACCTGCTCTCTGGCTGCAGCAAGGAGGAGAAGTGGCTGCTTCATGCCCCCGTGACGTCCTCATTTTTAGGGAACGTGATGCCTGATTGTTTGCACCGATCAGGATTATCACGACTGCTTCAATCTAAACCTGTGAGCCGCAATGGCCCGTATCCCACTGGAGAATTTTTGCAGGTTTCTCTTGAAAATTAAGGACTTTGTCTCCATCTGTTAAATAACCATCAATTAAAAGTTCATTGTTTTCAAATGAAGACAAGGCTTCAAGCCCCCAAACCCAGGGGTGCTGGGAAGCCCTTGGGGTGGACAGCCCCCACCTCCGCCTCCATCAGCCCTTCTGAAGCATCTCAGGTGTCAGCCCCCAGATTGCATTTCCCCAGCGTAAAGCGTGACGGCAGAGCAGCTGCACCCAGGCCTCCCCTCCCACCCCCGGAAAATGTGGGAAAAAGCTCCTCAGCCTGAAGCTCTGCCACTGAATATTAAATTAATGGGCTTGTTCGAGGCTGAAGTGAGTGGTGGGTTGCACAGGTCAGCTGATGCACAGTAATGGGACCGAGTGCTTGATACCTCTGGAGTCTGCAGGATGAGATTCTCCTTAAAGTACATGGTTGAGATGCTGGGGATTAGGTGCATGTGCCCTTCTCCCCTGAAAGAAGCCTTGGTGCACTTTCAATTAACCTCTGCCCTCTTAACAGTGAAAGAAATCCTACTTTAAATAGCAGACACAGCTGACTTGGGGAATTCTTGGGTCCCCCTACACTAACAACATGAGAAAAAGTTGGAGAAACATTTTCCGTGTAACACCACCAAGAAAAGTCACCCTCCATCACAGCTCAATCAGTTCTGTAACGTAGCAATTACCTCTGGACCATCAGCAACAACCCTGTCAGCGACGAGGGAGTGTCTGAACACATGGGAATCTTTCTTGGGTAGCACATCAGCTTCAGCAGTAATTGCACAGAAAAAGCAGATATGTTAATAATAATCGAATTAAACTTGGGAGCAAGAGGATTTTCCAACTTACCAGATTTTCTATAGAGCTCTGAAATTCGCTTATTTTCTTTAAAGTCTCTTTGTCCCTCTTTACTTCATTTATGTACATGGCCAAATCCTTAAAAGAAAAGTAAATATTTATTTTTATTTTCCAGATTAAATTAGTACCTTACCCGAGCAGAAAGCCCATGACCCCAGCTCCCCAACGCCGCACTCCTCCGCCCTCAGAGCCATGCCAGCAGCAGCCCGGGCACAGTGAGCACAGGCTTTTTGGGCTTGCACTGCTGAATTTTTATATATAAATTGCCCTGCAATTTTTATAATTTCCCAGAAGAGGGCAATGCATGAATCCAGTGCAGCACAGCAAACCCGACCCATGGCTTTACCTGGTGAAAGCCGGGGTGAGCAGCCACGCATCCCCTGCCTTTGCACCTCTGCCTTGGCAGCATCCTTCCCTCTCAGCCTTCATCACCATAATTCCCTTCGTCCCCCCGGATACAAAAGCTGTGAGACAGTCTCTGGTGTCAAAACATCCATGTCTGGAAGTGACTGCTTTGGGCACCCGGCTGCACGCTGGCTGTGAACAGCACTTGACCTGGCTCTGTTCCACTTGCTTCCAGCTTGCTTCCCTGGGTGCTCCGGATTGCACCTGAGCCAGTGAGAGCGCTGGGATGCTCACCCTGTCCTTCCCAGGGACACTCCAAGATAGCACCCCCATCTCCAACACCTCTGGGCCTCCAACATCTCCCACCACACAAGGGCTATGTTATGAAACAAGGAGACAGCTGATGGAGCTTGTTCTGTCCTGAAAAATTCCAAATTTTAACCCATCAAAGAGAAAGAACCCTATCCCTTCCACCAAAATACTTCTTGCACTCTTCAGAGAGTATTTTCCATGCCCATTTGCTTCTTATCTGCTCCCTGCCTCCTTGTCTCAACAATAGCTCTTGTCAACTTGGATTAAATCTGAACATGGGATTTTTTAAGACTTCCCCTCCGGGTCAGACCTTCCTCAGCTTCCCAACATCAGAAGGGTTAATCACAAATGATGATCACAAATCTACGTGACAATACTTATAACATCACAAAACAGCCCAGGGATGGTTATGAAGAGTGACAAAACCAAAAGCCTTATGAAGCAGCATCCTCCCTCACGCCTGAGCCTTGAGCTCAGCTCTCTCCTGCTGAACAGGCCACCCCTCCACAAAGGGGAAACAAAATCCCAGGACCAAGCGTGACCTGAAACAGCACAGCAAGGTGCAAACTGGGCTGCAGGATGCAACTGGGAACCTGCCCCAACCAGCACCTGGGGGGCTCAGTTCTGCACATGCAGGTGGATGGTTGGTACCTGGGCCAAATACCCTCACACACAAGTTTTTGGGGCAAATCCTGCCCCTGCCTTATGCAAATGGGGCAAATTTTTGCAATTTTTGAGAAACCCTCTGCAAAATAAAGGGAGGTGAATCCTTTGGGGAAACATCGCTCTATTTACCCCTCCTGCACAGCGCTCGCCCCGGACAGCAGCAACGCCTGCTGCCTACCCGCACAGCAGACAGAAAGGCTGGATTTGCGATGAAAAACATTACTTGTAAGTTCAACCTTGGTTTACAGATCAATTAAAACCAAACTGCATGGCTTCCTATGTCCCTGCTGAGCCGGGTGTGCTCTGACCTGCACCCGCGCTCTCCCGGTGATGGGGCGATGAAACAGAGAAACCTCACTGATGGCTATTGGCAGCTCCCTGCAAAAATTGCTGAGCCTGCAGTGCAGCCGGAACATATATACCGTTATTTATTAGCAGCATCATCAGTGGGTGCCACGTTAGGAGGCCATAATCAGGGTTTAACAAGTGTCACCGGGTTCAGCGTTTGTTTGAGGCCACAGCGATGTGTTGTGCAGCGGTGGGCTGGGAACGCAACGTCCTTCAAACAACCTTAACTTTAAAGCAACCTACATATGGGCTTTAGATTGCCGGGCTTGCAGGGATAATAGCTGAAAAGGTCACCCAAGTTATGTAAGCGCTAGGAAATGCAGTGCTGTTACAAAAGCTGGGCTCGGAGGTAGAAAACAAAGTGACCTGAGAACGTGGGAGCAAGCCCAGGGATGAATCCTGCAATGCTCTCTGGAGGGAAAACCTGGAGCTAATGATTGGTCTCAAGTCAGATGCTGCTGACGATGGTCTCACAGTGTGAGAGTGCAGGGAGGGGGATGTATCCAAGTCAGAAAACATTTGGATAAATTTATTTTTTGTTGCTGATGGTTTTCCTGAGATCTTGGGGGCTTCAGCTGAAAGCTCACGAAAACTTTAAACAAAGGAAAATTTTGACACCAGCAGTTTTCATTTGTGCAGAGAACATTTTCGCCTTAATAAAAAAAATACTTGGATAAAAGGATTCCCAAGCAGCACCTGGATAACAGCGTACGGGCAATGCTCTGCACAAACACAGGCACAGGCTCCCGTTTCTGCAATACTTCCCAACTTGCTGATACATCTGGAGTTCCTCCAGATCCCTCCTAGCAAAAACAAGAGCCGAGTCTGGCACAGCCTCCCTACGCACAACAGTAATTAGTGAAAAGTCGTAACTTGTCAACAAATACCAGCTTCCCCAGCTGCTTAAGGAGGAAGATAACAGCGCTGACTACCGATCTGCTGCGAAGCAGTCACATCAAATGGCAATCGATATACACACATGTCCAAAAGGAGGAGATGGTGCCTTCCCTCAGGCTGTTATAAAGTTTTTCCATCTAAGTTTTTGTTTTCCAGAAGCAGAGGGGTCCCACGTTCCGTTGCACCCCAAGCCCAGCACAGCCCCACCATCGCTCTCATGCTCCTGTACCTGCATCGCCTCCAGAGCCTCCTTCAGCTGTTGCTTCTCTGGCCGATCTGAGGAATGGCTGAGCAGCTCCTGAAAAAAAAAATAAAAATAAAAGTAAGGAGCTTGGGGGTGCTACGAAAGCTGCCCACATGCTGCCTGCACCAAGCAGGTTATGACCTGCGGGCAATGGCTGCCTGCTGCCAGGGTGGTGGCAGGGATGCCGGGGTGGTGGCAGGGATGCCAAGGTGGTGGCAGGGACGCTGGGGTGGTGGCAGGGACGCCGGGGTGGTGGCAGGGATGTTGGGGCAGGCGACTGTGGCTGCAGCCGTAGGACAGGGAACATGCCAAGCGGCTGGTGCTCGAGAGATCTGTTACATGAAGTTGACGGGAGGAATTTCACACATAATCAGATTATATGCAAGCTTATTTTATATTCATTAACTGCCTCTTGTGGCTAACAAGTGCAGAATTACCCTAGGTCACCGTACTTTAAGAGATGGCACAAATATTATGTCGTGTTAAGTAGCTCTAGTAATTATTTCGTTTGAAGGAGGAACCCCCTCCCCTCACCCTGCATTTGGCAATGATTCACTCTGCACTGTAAAAGCCAAACGATGCTACAGTGAGGATGGCAGCTGGAGAGATGTGCCAACACTGAAACACTTACTTTTAACAGGAGGTGATATTTCAAAACTCTTTGCATTGGAACCACCAGCAGATCTTGCAATTTGAATTTCCCATCCTGAACCTTCAGCGTGCATTCCTATTAAAGAAATCAATAAATCAGCAGTGAAGCCACTGGGGGGAAACAAGGGCTTCCCCCCCAGAAAAACCCTCCAGTGTCCTGTGGCTCTTCAGTTTTGCCCCTGCACACTCAGTTCTGATGACCTCGTGGTCCCTGCCTGCACCCAGCCGGTGTCAGTGCTCCCACCACAGAGGTTATCACAGAATAAGACACAGGGGCTGGACCCTAATATACAGACATTCTCATGCAACTGAGCTCCTCCGGCTTAATGAGATACTGCTCATTAGGGGAGCACATGAATGCTCTCAGACCTCGGGAAATGTCAAATGAAACACATTAGCTTAACTCACCTCCTCGATGGCTCGAACTAACGCATTTTATTTGCGAGGGGCTGGGAGCAAGCACGCAGACTGATGCTGCGGCTTCGCTGATAAGCATTAAATCATTAAGATGAGCTAATGTGATCAAGGAAGTTTTGCAACAGTTACCTTTGCCCAGACCCATTTAGAGACGTGCCTCTGCTGTGCTGGCTGAGACCCCCTGCGTGCCCCCCCAAAGATGAGCTAACTGCCACAAGAGAGGGAGAAAAAGGAAAAGCATGGGAGCAACTGGATGCTACAGCCACTGGCTTTACGCAAGATCTGGAGAACGTGTTTTAAAGATTAAATGCAGTTTTATCCCTGAATTGGGTTGCTACTTTTGCACAGAAAATCAAAGAGTGTTTGCAGAAAATGAGGTAACGTGTGCAGACAGCCCAGCAAATTCAGATTAGCATCAAGAGCAAAGCGGGAATTAAAGCAGGGTAAAAACAGCAGCTCAAACAATGCATCCCTTCTGGGGCTCCTTTGATTTACTTAATATCTGCATCAGCCCCTATTTACACTAAGCCTTTACACTGGGGAATGAGGACAGAGGACTAATCCGGGCACTCGCCTGGGGACTTGGGTTCACCTCTGGCTGCCCTGATGCTGCGTGTCACCTTGGAAAGCCACGCAGCTCCTGCCTTGGGGATGCTCGGTGCCTGTGGGTCTCCCTGCACGCCTCAAAGAGGAATTTGTCCACAGCCAGTCCCACGCAAATAAAGTCACCTGGCTTGTTTTAACTTGGACAAACTCAGGGGAGGAAAGACAGGGAGCATGTATGGCAGGGAGATGAAGGGGCAAGCAGGTCTTCAGGACAAGATACCCCCCAGCTTTTCTCCCTCTCTGGGCAGCACAGACTCACGCCCACATCATTCCCTTCTCTTGCTAAATCAAACATTCCCAACACGCCATTCTCAGCTCCTTCCAAAACCCATGACAAGGGAGGTGGGCAGCACTTGGCTTTGGTGTTCCCTGCCCACTCACCTCCACCTTCTGCCTGACGTCCTCCCTGTTGGCCAGGAGGTGGTTGAGCGTGTTCTGGGCATACTCCATGTGGCTGCAGTACTTGCCGTAAATCAGCAGCCTGGAGAGGGGGGAAATCACAGATTTAATCGGAAACACTTGCTGGCAGTTATAACCTGTTATAAAAGATATATATATGCTTATATACAGTGAAAGGACAAGGAAAACAGCTATTCCCCTATATAACTGCTTAGAAAAAGCATTAACACTCTTTTACTGCGCGGCTTTTTAACATTTAAATCTTTTGAAGTTTCCAGAGCTGGAGCCCATGGGGGTGGATTTGGCTCATGATGAGCAGAAAGGGCCAAGTGGCCAGAAGAGCCTGTTTTCAGAGGTGATGGCTCATCTCTCCCCTCCCCAGCGGGATGCATTTAACCACCGCTTCCCAAGGGCTGTGCTGTCGGAGCACCGCTGTAACGAAGGGAAACCCAGGTCCACACTGACAGACTTTCCTAGAGCAGGTCACAAAGTGGCTCTACAAGAGGTACCTGCATCCCCGGTACAACGGCCCAAATAGGAAAAGAAACAAATCATAGGAAAAGCAAAAAGCTGGGGCCCCAGCCCTGCCCAAGCTGCCAGTCACCTCTGGCGCTCGCCTCTCCCGGGGAACGGCTCCAGCCCCAGCGAGGGTCTGCGGATTAATGAAACCGTGAGGAGGGGGCAGGTGCTGAACCCCTGCAATCCAACCCTACCTCGGCTGCAAGTCAGCTTGTTCTCGCAACTACACCACCACCATAAATCCTTGATGCCTCGACAGGCGCCATGCTGCCCCGACGGCCACCCGCCGGTTTTCTGGCTGCGCCGTATTAGCACTGGGGCTGGGGAATGCAGCAGAGCAGGGACGTGCTTCAAGACCAAATGACAACAAAAATCCGCTTCCTGAGAGCATTTCTGAAGGCAGCCCGCTCAAGCATCACGTATTCATCTCCCAAAAAGCCTTCATTTCCTGAGTCACCTCACAGCCCAAAATAAAACTGCCACCACCGTGGCTGATGTGTGCCCCTCTCTCCAAGGGTTTCTAGACATTTCACCAAGTAAGAAAGAAGGCAAGAAAATCTTGATTCTTCAGACATGCCCAGAATGGATATGGGTGATGATAATTTGCACCTCATCAGAAAATGAGAGGCTTCAAATCCCCTTAAAATCCAAGGACACATTTTAGAAAGCTCCTTGCAGGATGGGCCACGGGGACCTGGAGATCAAAAGACTGTGTAATTTGGGAAAAGAAGACTGTCACAGCCTTTGGAAACACAGTGAAGTTCTGTATAGACACCATGGGCTATAAATTTAAACACCGGACACAGTCAGAGCAGTTTTGCTCTGGATTCCCCCTTTTTCCTCCACTTTCCTCATTAATCCTTCATGACAGGTCTGGGCTGTCCTCCCCCTTCCTTGCCGTTCGCTGTATTGCTGCTGATAAGACACGTATTCCATCACAGGCTGCAACTCATCCGTTATTTCGGGACCTCATCTCTTGATGGAGACGATCTGGGAGCACCTGACCCGGTGTTGCTCTGTAAACGTGGGACTCTCGGACCCCGACGGGGAAGTGAATAGAGAGATTTATGGGAGCTGCAGTCCCCGGCGAAGCAGCAGCCAATACAGATTATTCTTCTGCCTTTTCCCCTTGACAACTTCTGAACGTGCACAATAATATCTACCTTGCCAGCACTTGGAGAGTTTCAAAGAGGCTTCAGGAGCATAAATTCAAACCTCTGGCTTTCAGAGAAAGAGATTTACAAACTATTTCCTTCTGAAAAAAAAAACAAAAAACCAACCAAAACCAAACCTGCAAAGCGGAGGAGCAATACATCATTTTGCCGGGATGTCTCTGAGGATGTGTAAAGAAGTGAGAGCTATTTGTCACAGATACAGCTGATGGAGGAAGGTCTTATACACAGGGACCAAGCAGGTGCTCTGGAGGTCCACATTCCCTTCTTGGTGGGTCTCCCCAGGTGAGCTCACTTTCTCCTTCTGCACCCCCATTTCCTTGCTGTAAAATGTGGTATCATTGTTTTTCCTGATGTAGGAAAGGACCATATTTAGATCAGGTTGCTCCAAACTCTTCATCCTCAAGAGCCCAGTTTTGAGGTCTTCTGGTCAGAACTCCTCGTGAGCAGCAGCTTCCCACGGCACTGAGGTCCCTGGGACCCCCAGGGGCTGAATGCAGCTTCAGATTTGCCACCGCCACCTCACAGCCATCCGTCTGGCTCCTTCCCTCACCTCTCAGGAAAGCTTTTAGGTCCTTCCAAAAGTTGCTTGCAAACTCCCTTGGGAACTGAGTCAGTTTGCTCACCCGCCTGCATGAAACCCATCAGCTACAAGCACTCTGCTGAGCTCCCACCAGTACATTAACAGAAGCAAACATTTATTTAAGGGCTGTCAGCCCAAAACCAAGCCTCATGCTCCCACCAGCGCATTAACAGAAGCAAACATCGCAAACATTTATTTAAAAGCTGTCAGCCCAAAAGCAAGCCTCGTGCTCCCGCACAGCCACGCGGATCTCCTGGGGGAGCAGTGTCACCTCCGAGATGCCTCCCGTGTCCCTTCCCTGCCCCCTGCGTGCACAGCTCTGCCCCGGGGACGGCACCAGCACACACAGAGCGGAGCCAGGAAATAGGAGATCCAAATCACCTAAGTGAGTTTTATGAGTATTTTTAAATTATTTGCATTCTTCTTTGGAAACTTTTTTCTTATTATTTAATCCAGACAACATTCCCTTTCTAAAAAGAGGTGCTGTGAATGATGGAATATCTGACCTTACGGTGTATTATTAATGCAGATGGTATTTCTGGAGTTATTGACTTCTGAATGGCATTTCTGTGTCTAGACACTGGTTTAATCACAGTGAAATAACACTCTGGCACGATTCCACAATGAATCAGGCCTTTGATTAGTATTAAGGATACTAAAGGCTTTTATTAACCTTATCTGTGTGTTCTGGGGTACTCCTGCCTGCAGCTGCCAAAACACAGAATCTATTATGCTTGCAAAAGCAACTTTTACATTTATTCACCATGCAATAGGTGCGGGACAAGAGCAGTGCCAAGTACACAATGTTTTTAGAGTGAGCAACCACTTTGATCTAACCCAAGCAAAGTCTCCCCTGCAAAGGAGTCATCCTACTACATCACAAGCCCTCAGAGCCCTGCTGCTGCTTGGAGCAGACTACACTAAACCCCTGAAGGCGACTGAGGTTTTATCCCACTCCAGCTCACCATAACTGTAGCATTCCCATCTTTACTCCCTCCGTTACAGCCCTGTAAATGCACCATACACTCAGCCTGCAGAACAGCCAGTCTGACGTGGGATGCTGCGACCAAGCAAAATTCAGGTGCAGACACGGACTTGCAGGAACAAGCACCCCCGGGCTGGTTTAGCCCGGTTGGGCAGAGAGGAGACAGCCCGAGCTCTGCCCCTGGGCGACTCGACATGGCTGGGGTTGGATTTGGCTGCTTAAGTGTCGGCACTGAGCGATGTTTCGGCTGCCTGAGAGCATTTAGCTGCAGAGGATGCAACACTGGTCTGCTGCGACAGGCATTTCTGTTCACAGCTCACAGCTGGGACCCTGCAAATATTAACCCGTATCTGTTCAAACCGGAGCTGCCCGACGACTGGGTTTCCTTTACCTCTCTTTGAATTCCAGAAACACTTTTGCCAGGCTGCTTCCTCCAGACATCATAGACACGTCGATGGCTCTCAGGAAATTGAAGTGCACTTTAATTAGGTCCTAAAAGGAAGAAATAATCAATACTTTAAACACATCCAAAGCAAGTGGGCAAACAGAGCCTAAAGAAATGTACATTTGCTACTTAATCAGGCAGTCATTTTCTCCTCTTTTTTTTTTTCTCCCTCTTTTTAGTTGTTTTTAAAATAAGTCATTCCTGCAGCCCTAAACGGCCAAGAGTGCAAAAGTGTAATTCTGCCAAGAGGTTATACAGTGATAAATGCCTCGGGACTTCCATGTGTATTAAAATCCCTTTTGCAGGTCTGGAGGGAGCAGAGGAGATGGGCAGGCTCCAACCCAGACCCCGTGCAAGCCAGCACAGAGGTCAATCCCTCCATCCTGGTGTGCCCAAACCATCTCTAAGCACAGCTAAAATACACAGCCCCAGCCCTGGAACATCCTCTGTATAAAACTGGTTTCTTACCTAGAGTTCATATAATCCCCAACTCTACAATTGAGTGTTAAAGAGTATCTCCTAAATGCATTCAAGCTCCGCGGCACATGAAGGGCCGAACATCTACAGGTGAATGCACAAATCTAACATGAAATCGGAAAGCCTTCTTCGCAGGAAGAGGGCTGAGCTGCTGTGAAAAGAACAAAGATTTAAGCCACAACGTCTATGTCGTTACCTCCAAATTGATAAAAATAGCTTCCATGTCTTGGGGAGTCAGTACCAGCCTCAGTGGGTTCATGTAGTTCTGCAAGAGATAAATGGAAAAGGGACTGAAATATGGGAGAGGAGCGAATGAGGATGGCTGTTTGCAAGGGAGGCATTCTTCCCTGCTTCACCAGCTGCACATTCCCGGGCAGGGAGAAGCCAGGTTTTAAGGAATTAAAGCCCTGGCAAAGGCAAACGAACAACAAGGCGCTCGTCAAGACGGGGCTGTGCCAGGGGCACGAGCAGAAGCCAGGAATCCCTGTGGGTGCATCTCCCCCCGAGCTCCCCTTGGTCCTCACGGTGTGGGAAGGGACAAGACCCCCGCCCACGTGTGACCCCCTCTCCTGCTCCATCCGGCAGGCGGATTTAAATGCACGCAGCTTCTTCACCTCGCCGCCGTCCTTGGCTGCAGTTGGGAAGCGCTCGGAAGCGCCTTTTCAGCTCTTCAATTATCTCACTTAGGATTTCGCCCTTGAAAAAGCACCGATGATGTGATTACATTGGAAATGCCTTTCTGAACAAATACATATTAATAGAAACATCTGCATCACTTGTAACTACAACTAACCCTGACACGATGCAGTGAAGACAAGACCCTCTACCATTAACACACCGGCAGAACCACTTTTTTAATGGATAGCAAAGCCATAATTTAACTCTTCCTCTAGACTGACAAGGGTTAGTTAGATAAAGGACTATGTAACTATTGGATACATATATCCAATGTATGTATATTGGGTATATCTGGGTATTTTCTTGGAAAATGAGAAATGTTATTCCATCATGCCTGGTTTCACTCACAGCTTTTTTGCGGGAACTTTCGGTAGACAGAAGCAAATAATTGCAAAAGGGGAGGAAACAAAAGCGTTAGGATGATTAGGGATGGCAGCTTGGTTTTCACTATTGTTCTTCATCCCTGATGTTTTCCTCAGAGCTCCAGGCTCCAGCCGTATCCACGACTCTGCCACCTTGCTGAGGTGTTTTTATTTTTATTTAAAAGAAAGGCACACCAATAATTTATCCAAACCAATTAAACCCCATGAATTTCAGCAGCAAAATGTTATTTTTAATCCAATTAGTTTCAATGACAAGTCAGCGTAGCTTCAGCACTTTTGAAAAACACCCAGAATAAAGAAATTATTCCCCGGCAATTGAAGCCATAAGATAACTGCAAACACAGTTCTTACTGGCCAGACCAGCCTGGCTGAGTGAAGAGTGGGAGTCTCTTACCCTGGGGTAGGGAAGACACAGCAGGATGGTTTTCAGCCTATTTCCAATAGGCAGTAATCAGAAAAAACACGCTGTTTGGCTCCTACAGTCACAGGCTGCACATTTGTGCTTGTCAGTATGGGTTTTCTGGATCCCCCTTCTCTCCAATTTTACATGTGAATGCATCGATCCTGCCTCATCACATCTGTCAGCTCTCGCAGCGAGAACTAATACAGCAAGATTAATGCAAGATCAAGTGACGATGTGGAAGGCGACAGTATAGAGAAGATGGCTCAGTTCTTACCTTTTCTATATCTTCAAGTGTTTTGTAGTATTTGGCCTCAGTTTCTTGGATTTCTAACAAACAGCAATTTCTTTTGTCATCTTCTGTCATTCCCATTTTCTAGAAAAAGGAAAAATAATGTGTGGCCAGATACTCTTAAGAGTGGTCCAGCAACCTGCGCATGCAGAGCAGAGCTCCAGGCAAACTCAGAACAAGCGCAAGTTCGAAAAGTCAGGAGAGTACTGTTACTGGATTATGTTAAAGGAAACCGTTTTTATCCCATAAAATGAGGAAGGAACCTTTGCTGTACTATTGAATGTGTTTCAACATGGCAAGTACTACACTTTTTGCATTTATTATAGCTGCATCACCTAATGACTATCAGCTAAAGAACAATAAATAAAGAGTTAAATGCTGGTTTTCCCCGATTTTTTTTTTTTTCTTCAGATGAAACTCACAACAGAGCCTAAGTGGGTCATGAATAATAGGTTAGACTTACGCAAATCCCTTGCTAGGGCTGCCAATTCTCATGATTTTAGGTCAAATCTGATAATACACACTTTTCTCAAAGCCCCAACTCCTAGCGCCACTTTTATTGCTCTTACATCTGTAAAGCAGAGCTGAAAACATGTGTCGGGAGGTGCTGCGCTTGTCAGTGCAGCCTCTGAAGTCGGGAGGTGATTCAGCAACGGGATTTTAATGATCATGCACAGGAATGGACCCCCTCTGTACATCCCCTTGCAACTCACAGCTCAGACCTACCAGCTGGATGGAAACCAATATTTTAATCGATGCATCTTACCTGCATATATCTAATCTGAAGCGTGCAGAAACACAAGAAACCAATTAGCATGACACACTTGCTATTGCAACAAACCTTAAAAAAAAATCCAACATTTAGATGGATATGTGGATGCTTATATTAAAAATAAACTCTTTTGCTCAGGGAAGGGGGGAAAAGGGAGTCAGAGACATCAACTCCATCACTGCTCAGTGGTGTCCAAGAAAACCTAAAACATTGTGGAGGGAACAGTGTAAACGTGCCAGTTCCGCTGGCCCTAATCCTGCACTACCCAGCTGCTGGACACCAAAACAGTGGGAGTTTCCCCCTGGTTTTGCCATTTATGCAAGAAATTCCTACCAAAACCTTCCCAAGGGGCAGTTCTTGGGCCAAATAGCTTCTGCAATTGATGGCAACATGGTAAAAACACTGGTGGCTGACTTCGGCATTGCTACTGTCAACAGCCTCAAGGACTTTGGCCGGATCAGTGGGAATATTTTGTGCCTGACTCCTTGATCCAGACCAGTTTTCGGTGTGCAGGGAGCTCCTCAGGCTGCAGACCAGGTGTGAAGGGATGAGATGCCTCACCCACCATCACCATGGTCTTCATGCCACTTGCAGCAAAGCCCGGCAGAGGTGAGATACGGGAGCGCAGGCACCGGTGCTGCACAGCTCGGCTCGCCTGCTGCGCTCCACAGGGTGCTGGCACAGCTGCACACCCCCCATTTAATTCATCAGTGCACTTGTCCATCGATCCTGCTTTGTTACAGGGAGGTATCTACAGTTTGCAGCTCGAGACAGTAATTAGAGGCTGAGCAAAGCCTGGGGGTGGCAGATATTGGAGGGCGGGAGAAAACTGGGAAGGTCACACTGCAGTGGAAAGGTCCCTTCCAGCTCTGCATCAGCAGAAGACAGGGCAGCCCACCTCCTCGGTGCTGGGGACACAGGTAGCGAGGGTGGCTGTGAGCACCTTTGGGGAGATGCAAGGGTCACCAGCACCTTCCTGGCTCATCCACGGAGCACGATATTTACACCAGAGCCCTTGGAGTTCATGCAAGTCCCTTCACGGGACTGTGCATGCCACACACTCAGGTTTCCCCATCGTCAAAAGGCTTTTAGAGGTGACTAATGGGGTTGGCTGCTTGTCCTTAAAGCCACATAGGTCCCTGCTGCTCCAGAAAGCTCCACTGTAAATATCTACCTGCTCCAAGACACCCAGGCGGGAGCAGTGGCACAAACAAGTGCTGGATCCTCCACGCACAGATCTGTCAGCGCTCATCCCGATCTAAAAATACCCGTGGCAGAGACTGCACATCTGGCTGATGGAGCAGGCAGAGCTGCCATGCTCCCCCTCCCCAGAAAGGGCTGAAGTGACACACACTGCCTTGGCTCAGCAGCTAATTGCTATTTTTAGCTTATCTTTTAGGGCTTATTAGCTCTCCCTTTCCCTTCCTCCTCCTGAACTCCTTCAGATGACAGGATGGGCTGGGAAACTCCTCAGAGAACCCCTCTGGGCCAGTGCCATCCCAGCTCGGCTTATTTTTACCACTCACGAGGCAGTCTGGTTTCAAGGAGCGATGCAAAGCGATTCGCTTCCCTGCAGCATCACCTATCACTGGTGAATACTTATTTAATTGAATCCTCTCCCTTCCCCTCCCCATCAGGGTGTAGCTTTAAAAATGCATATAAATTGTTACCATGGGCTGCTGAACTTCCACTCTGATGATATCTTCATAGATATCATCGCCTTCATCTTCACAGGGGACGCAGTCATAAATATCCTCGCCCAGATCATGTTCGCTGGAACGAGAAGGAGAGTGATGTAGCGTTTAGAAGAGGATACATTCACCGTCACTTGATCAAACCAACAACTGCTCTCGCACCAAGGAGGGAGGATAACCACAACAAGAAAATCCTCCTGGCCCACAGCACTGACACGTTCAGTCCATGGTCTCTGTTTTCCCTGGCTCGGTACCCACTGCACATCTCTTTCCGCTTGCTGGAGGCTGGGAAAGGCGCGATGCTGCTCGCCACGAGCGGGGATGGCAGCCAAGCAGCCGCTCCGAGCGCCGTGCCAAGCACGCCCATGGTGCCCAGTCCAGCACGGGCTGCCAGCTCGGCCCCTGCGGAGCTTTTGCTCAGTGCTAATCGGCCCGGCTGAGACGGACCCACCGGCAAAGCACCCAGTGGGACCACCTGAGCTGCTGCACATGCCCAGGTTCTGTTCTACCTGCCTCCGACGATGCCCACAGCCTCCTGTGCATCCCCTGCCTCTCCGCTTTAGGGCAAGGAACATCTCCTGTGTCAGTGGCTTTAACGACATTATACTTAGAGAATAAATTGTCACTGGCTGGAATTTGGTTTGTGTAAGGCACTGCACTCACTCTTTGTCTGTTTTTGCTTTTCTGTCACAAAAAGGCTTTCTTCATGCCAAAGAAACCATCCCCCTTCCCCCCAGGAGAAGCAGGTACAGCACTAAGCAGGTACCAAACGACCATCTGATGGCTCCATGCAGCACGAAGAAGCATCCCAGCCCTGCCTCGCTGAGGGGGAAGCGTGACGGGGTGGAGCCGACCCCTGGGCTGTGCCAGGACTCGCCACAGTGGCCAATCCAGCCCAGGCAGCCACCTCCAGCCACAGGCATCACATTCAGTTTTAAAAGCTCTGGATCCATCCTCCGGGTGATGCGCCGGCTCCCACAAAGCACAATCCCTGCCCTGATGGGCAACTGGGTGATGTTTAATCTAACATTTCCCAGAGGAGGTGGAGACAGACTCTCCTGATCACCATAAGGCAATCTCACCAGATGCTCACCAGCCCCAGTGCTGAGCAGAGCCCAATAACAATATTTACATCAGAGATAAATTAAGCAGGGAAAAACCTAACATTTTCGGAACTGGTCACATCACTTATGAGATGCCCCTGCAAGCACAGGCTTTAAAGGCATCACCGTTGTATTTAAAGGTGAGTATTTAATTGTCATCTGAGCCTTTAAAACCTCCCCCCCAGGGGCTCCTAAGTCTTAGAACACTTTTGAAAATTCAACCCTTCATAAATACCAATTAACAATAATAATTTTAGCACTTAGATCTACAGGTGCTGATTGCTAAAGGCTCCCACTGAAGTCAACCCCATGGGATCAGGACAGTGTGAAACGCTGGAATATCAAGCAGCGTTGGCATATTTTATGAGCTGTCTCTTTCAACATCGATATTAATTACATACAAATATATTTAGGTGTAAAACCGTGCTCAAACTGTAACACTCGACATCTCTGTGGTATATAGCATGGAACAGCAGAACACATCTGCTTGTAAAACTGGGCTTTATTTCTTTTCTAAATACAGCCCTTTCTATTTTTAAAACCAGATTTATTTAATAAAAGTTTGGGGATTTTAAATAAATACACTGGCATGATGTATCTGTCCCATTCTTCCAGAGTGATGCATTGCAGCTGCTGTAATAATGCCCACTAATAGCTGGTGATCCATCTTCCCCTTCCCAACCGTCGCCGCCACCGTTATTATCTGTACCAATATTTATATTCTCAGCTCCGCTCCTTATCCAAAGCGAGTAACTCCCAGTTCCTGATTAATCTTCCCTTCCCGCCTGCACCTCTCGGATTGCTGGCTGTCTCTCCATACATCATTTCCCTGGCTCGAGGGTCGTTAGGAAACGTATGGTTGGGTTAATGTCACGAGCATGAGCCTGGCTGGGTGTGACGTGATCACGGCGAGTGCTGCGGTGACGTTGCTGCTGGAGCTGAGCCCTCTTTGTGTGACGGCTGCTCATCACCAGCCGCGACAGCACTCAGCAACTCTTCTGGGCTACGTGCAGGAGCAGAAGGCAGCATCTTGAGGTGTTCCTGGGAAGCCCCGCATCCTCAGCATCACCTGGACCTCCTCTCCTGCACACAAGCACACCCAGGCACCATGTCCAAGCCTCAGACCCCAGCACTGCCTGCCCCCAGGCTGTGGCTGCTGGGTCCCCAGCCTGCACAAGCCCTCCTTTTCTCCCCTCCCCCAGGCAGCCACAAGCTCTGGACCACAGCTGGGCACACACCAGGACATCACTATGAGAAACCCAGGTGGCAGCGTGGGATGCTGAAGGGGTTTTACTAAATCACAGGCTGCCTGGACCGAGCCTGGAGAAGGATGGGTGCCCCATGGACCTGGCCCAGCCTGACCCTACCTGGAGCTCCTCTGGGCCACCAGGAAAGGGGCAGGAATGCCCTCTGAGGGGCAACACAGCAGATGTGCCCACAGAGCTCCCAGACGCCATATGACAGGAACACTGCACCCATCACGTGGGGCCACATCCTGCAGCACCTCGCCATTCTCATTGCTCTAATAAACAGGCTGAGCCCCTGCTGCTCGTCAACACTGCTAGAAGCCCATCCGATCTCTGATTTCTGGCCTCGGGCAAAAAACAGAATCATAGAATCATTTAGGTTGGAAAAGACCTTTGAGATCATCATCTCCAACCATTAATGCAGGACTGCCAAGCCCACCACTAAGCCATGTCACACAGGAACAGCTCCCTTGTCCTGGGGCCAGCTAGAAAGACACCTCCATTCCAGAGCTTCGGTGAGAGGCACTGGAGATGCTCAAACCCAACAGCCGTGGCGGTATTAAAACAACGATACCTTTGTCTAACAGACCCTTATTTATTCAAACACATTCCTAGGACATCTCTGAGAAACACTAGAGGCTGCCAGTTTTATGGAGAGCAGTAAAACGTGCGGATCAGCCTCTCCTGGAGCAGAGCACGAGCAGCCAAGCTTTGCCAGTGCGTGTACAGCTGTTGACTCCGCTGCTTTGCACATATTGATTTTCATCACTCTCCACAATTTGTCTGTCAGAGTTGAAAACACACACTCTCCCCATCATTAACAAAGAGAACAGGCACTGGGATTTTTTTTTTAGCCACTGGCAACCTAAGAACACGCTAAATTTTAAATGCCGTAATGGGAGGGGAAGCAGGGCAGGTATTTTCCATGTTTAGCACGGTCCCCTGCTGTGGGAGGCAATCAATTCAGCAGCCCAAGCATGTCATGCGTACACTGAACAACTTGAGCAAGGAAGGCCAGATCCTCACCTCATTCTTCACAGAGAAAGGCAATTTACTCCTTCAACAAAAGCAGCAGAGTCTGCGAGTTACCCATGGGTATCAGAGCCTATGATCTACTGCCTGGATTAGGAGATTCATTGACAGCTCTGGGTTCAGGAAAGGGGATTTTATCCACCCTTCAGAGTTAACACCAGCATGTGCAATTACTGTTATTAGGATGGATGTAACCAGCTAGGGGCTGGCAGCATCTTACCTAGCCAGGAAAGCTCATTCAAAGCAAAAAGAATAAAGCTTTTCATACCTAAGGCAATTTCAGGCAAAACCCAAAAACTGGGCTGAGCTCTTCCTCCCTGGCGGTGCCCATGCTGTACAAACGCCCTCCCAAGCAGGCAACAGCCATGCCAAGGGGCAACGGAGGGACCGATGCCAGGTGGCTGCCTCGGAGTAAGGGACAAAGAGGGATGTGGAAAGAGCAAGCTGGGGAAGGGCAGGGTCCCTCCGTGACCCCCGGGCACCTCCAGGTGCCATCTCCCCAGACAGCATGCCAAAGTTGAGTTAGTTTGAGGAAGAACCTCATTGCCCTGGGTGAAGGCACTGGTCCCACTGTTCCCACCACTGGGAACCAGGCCTCCAGAGCTCAGCACTGGGCCAAAACAGAGGGCACGGTCTGCATTTGGGCTTTGTGAGAAAATGAGCCTCTGGACTGGGCTGCCCACACCCAAGGGATGGGCACAGACGGTCCATGATGCCCCAATAAATAACCAGCAGCAGGTCTGCTATGCTAAAGGAATGCTGTACATCATGTGTGCAATGACACCTTGGATAAAGAGGGTAAGTGGGGAAGCTCTGAGGGTCTTGAGAGCTACTGAAGGACCTCTTCATCCCTAAAAGCTGCTCTGGGAAGCTCATGAGTTTGTACCAGACTCAAGAATTCAAGGATGAGCCCAAGCAAGGCCCTCAGGGCAAACCCACCACACCAAAAAAACCCCATCCAAACCACAGCACTGCTTTCGATCTGCTGATGAAAGAGCCAGAACTACCAGGAAGAGCAACAGAAAGAGGAGGAGGAGAGAAGTAGCTATAAAAGAAGACAACCAAAAGACAAACCCAAATGTCCAACCCTGTGGCTCAGGTTAAGAGCCAGAAGCCCTCAGAGCCTGCACTTGGGTCTGGGCTGGAAATGCATTTGCAGGGTCTCCCAGACAGCTGCCCAGCAGCTTCGAGGCTCCAGTTTGTCCCAGTAATCCTCCACTTTCTTATTCTTACTCTGCACTTTGAGCTATAAATAGACGGTTCATCCAACCAACCCCCTCATTCACCGTCTCCGTCAGCTGAGGACAAGCAGAGCCCTATATTTGCAGCACATCTGGCAGGCTTAGGTTTCAGGGTGAAGGAGTGCAAGATGTGCAGTCATTGGACTCGAGATCTTGCAGGGTTTTAAATAGCCAGATTGTACTTGGACGGAGACATGCGTCTGGAAATAGAAAAAGAAGCATTTTGCCATCTCTCCTACTCAGGTCTTAGGTTCCCCATTCAAAGTGGAACGTTCTAATCCCAAGAATGAGCTTCACACAGTTATAGCAACTAACACGATCCTAGAAATGGCACAAGCAGGACATATAAAAGTCTTTACTGGTAACAAAGAAAAGACACGTTTACAAGTGCTATGGCTTGAGTGCCTTGTACCATGGAGCCATTTATTTCACTGGCTGGAGTGCGTGGGTTTTCCAACACAGCAAAAATAATGAGAAAAGTGGCAGCTAACTTATCATCTCACCTTGGCTCTTCTATTCATTACCTTTTTTAACGCACTTGAGAAATTCTGCTGATCACATCACTATTTTGGAAGATACGAGGAGGCAATGTTGGTGACAGCAGTGAAAGAAGTAGGAGAAACTTCAACAAGCAGCTCTTGGAAACAGGTTGTTGGCAAAGTCCGTGCCCAAAGGAGTTGCATCGCTTGAGAAATTGAGGCCAGAAAGAAGATCTTCTGCAACTACCCTTCCCTACGATGAAAGGTTTGGGAATACACCACTATCCCCAACACTTTCCTTGAGGATAAATCCCCAGTGAGCTGTGGCTCAAAACAAGATCAGGGGACACCGACCTGTGGGGCAAAGCCCCCCCCAGGGGCACACACCAGCTCCAGTGCAGGGTTTGGTGGGGCACTGCTTTGCTTAAAGCACTTTCTCTGTCCATTTTGCAACACTACAACCTCTCCCCTCAATGCAATTCGCTTTTAAAGGAGGGAAAAAAGGTAAAAGTTATGCAAATTAGATGTTTTATGTCAAACCATTCACGGCACTTCTGCCTGACTGAATTCTTCAAATAGCTACCAAACCACCCAAAAGCCACTCTACATGTAATCCACCCGAGCCTGCCAGGCTTCATGCCAGTGCAGAGGGACAGAGCTGTGAAGTGGAGAAGGTTCATAATAAAGAAGGTTCTGGTGCTGCAAAGAGGACCAGGATTAACTGCTCTCATAAATTTAATGAGACAAAATAACCGGAGAGCACTTAAGTGGCAGCAAAGAAAATTCAGGTTAGACGTTAAGTATGACTTCTGAAGTACCAGAATGATCTGGGGCAGCTGAAACAGCCATCAAGAGAGATGGAAAAGCAGTTGTCAGGGAAGATGCTCAGCAGTAAGGCAGATAACTACCCACTGCCTTCAGTGCCCAGCAGCCGTAGCCATGTGGGAAACAGCAGCTCACATCCCTGCAAACCTGCGGGAACATCCTCAGGACAAAAGTCGCTTTGATTTTTGGGGGGCAGGCTCCAGCAAACGCACCCACGTGTTGCCATTGCAAAGCTCCACTCCTTTCCTGGGCAAACACCCCCAGCACCGGCTGCTGCTCTAGGGTCTGGCATTAGGGCCCGCCGAAATAAATCAGGCGGCAGAAGACAAGCATCCCTTTACTGCCGCTCCCAGTATCGATCAGGCACCACTCGCAAACTGGCCGGCCCTCGCCATCTGCCCGGGCTCTCTGCAGGCTGCCATCTGGCCAACGGCAAAGCAAACCAAGGGGCTGCCGGGCTGAGGACAGGGAATCTATGAACTTCCTAGTTCCCCTGATACCCTTTTAGTTTCCCCTCCCCCTTCCATAGCCAATTGTTCTTTTGTTGGTTTTTTTTTTCAGGTTTTTTTTTTTTTTTGGTTTGTGGGGGGGGGGGGGGGGGGGTTTTGTTTTTGGTTTTGTTTTTTAATCAAAATAGCTGTTTCCAGGCAATTATCTGCCTTGATCTGCTGCATGGCTGACCCAGGCTGGGGAGCTGCATGCTCGGCATAGTCTCTGCGATACCCCAAAGGTGAAAGCACAATGGGTTCATCAAGGCATGAACGGCTTTTATACACACCAGCACCCCGCGGCCACCTCGTGCTTGCACGCAGACAGCTTGTTTCTGCAGTGCATGTAAACGGCCCTTGTGGCACTGCTATCGATCCACCCAGCCCTGGCGCTGGCTTCTGTCCCCAGCTGTCACCGCTCCTCCACGCTGGGAGCGACCTCGCTGCTCACTGGGATGAAGGTCCTTGGTCTTTAGAGCATCGTGGGAACAACAGGGACAAAACTGGTTCCTTTTCCTTCCCAAATCGGCACCTCTGTCACAAACATGTTTAGATTTTAAATGCTTTGCAGAACAGGAATTTGCCCAAAATCTCAAATGGGGGACACCAAACCGCTCCGAGTACTTAAGGCTGAAAGGCAGCACGTTGATACTCTCAAAACAAGCCCCACTTCTACCAGCCCCCGAAATGTCTTGTCAGAACCAGCTCAATATTTATCCTGAGCTTTATATCCCGGTATCCCCACAGCACAATGCCCAGGCAGAGCTCCCCTGGGGAGACTCTTCTCTCCCGGGGGGTGGCTCAGTGGTGCTGAGCCCCCTGGGATTCTCCCTCCTCACCTGCACCCCAGCCCCACATGTCCAGCGGGAACAGCAGGCAGGACCCTTGCAGCAGCATGTTTCACAGTGGTTTTACGAACAGGACTGTGCATGCCTCCAAAATGATCCAACTAATCACTCCGATAGGTGTGATGGAGCAAGTTAACGTGGAAAAAACATGCAGAGGTGGCGGGGTGTCCCTTGCAGAAGGCAAGATTGCGGCGCCTGGTTGGGTGTGCAGTGGTGGTTCCTTCCACGCCTTGGGTCACTTCACTGCTTGCTATGAAAACCACTTCCTTGCCTCCAACAAAGCATTTCAGATGCACTCGGATCTTCCCAAGGCTGCTGGATCATCAGCAATATTCAATGCAAAGATGCTGGATGGACTGAATCATTCCCAGCTCATGAATGACGCCCTTGTTTGGCTGTTTGGAGATCGGCAGCAGCTAAGAAAGAGCTTTCTCATGCGGTCCTGCGGTCTGCCAGCGCCCAGCATCGGTGCCCAGCACGCACCATTGTGACCAGCAAATTCCCAATGAAAGTTTCCTTGTCAAGCACGGAGAGACGCTCCTTGTCACAGGGAGAAAGGGGGACTATTGCTGATGTGTCTCCAGGCAGCGGGAGCGGCAACACTCATGCTAAGGGGCTCTCCAGGGCTTCGGGGTTTTTCCAGTTACGGGTGAATTACGTCTCCGTTTCGTAGGTTGTGTTTCCGTGCACAACCTGGCTGCAGCAGGAGCGCACATCTGGATGAAGGGATTAGTGCAATATCCCCACACTGGTTTACATCCACCTTTCCCCAGTGGTCCTAACTACAGGTGCAAAGAAGAGGATTTTGCAAAGAATGGGAAAAAGGGGAAAGTTAGAAGTTGGAGACGATCTGGGACAGAACAGGGCAACCAATAAGAAATAAACCTCTAAGTCATCTGAGCACAGGACTTGGGCATCTCACAGAGGCAGCAACTTGCAGCCATGAGCAAAGGTCCAAGGAACAGTTTGGGAAGCTTCCACCCAGACAGCCTGCGGGAGCTGCACTGCTGGCAGCAGAGCAGTTGAAGTTGGGAACCCATCTTCAACACCGAGTAACCTACTCCGAGTTACCGAGTAACTCCCCCATTTCTAGGAGAGCGCTTGTGTATAAGTCCACAGACAAACCTTTCTCCAATAAAAAACACACCTATGTGTGAGCATCAGGAATTTTAAAACCTAACATTACAGGGATTTTGAAAACTTTAGGAGAGGGGGGATAAAATGTTATTCTTGAAAGGACCCCTTTATAAGTCAGAATTTTATTAAACTGTAGCTGCTGGGAGCAAACCGCAAGCGGGGGATTCTAGAGTACTCCATTCCCTCGACTAGTAATTTATGATTTACTTTTGTAATAACTGAAGCCATAAGGAACTCATTGGATTAAGGAGTCTTATTATTTATGTTGTGGAACAATAATATTTAACTGTATAAAGCCACATATCCACCCATACAGACTTTTCCCCCATACGAACCAGGCTGCACTTCGTAAGTAAAACCCTGGCTGATGGGAACGCTGCCATCGAATTCCAATAGCGCCAGTGTTTCACCATATACATTGTAGTTCAAGGTTGCTTTTAAAAGCCTGTTATGTCATCACCATGGGCAGCAAAACACAGACAGCAGAGACACAGATTATATATAGACACAGAAACCCCAGCAGCATCACCCTGCAACCCACCGCACCACCAGGATGGGTCACCTGTGAGGTGCTGCCCACTGTGGTCCAAATAGACTCACAGGGGGGGCAGACCCGTGTGCCAGCACCCATGCAGCCCCCAAAACGCCATGGGGGGGTCCAGCACTGAGTTAGCCATCGTACCCCTGTCCCAGGGAGTGGCTCAGCTCCACTCAGCTCAGAGGACAAATTACGTCCCGGGGTTTTACAATTAACGATGGGATTTAGCAGGCGGAGGGGCTCCCTGTGGACTTGGCCCCCCTCACCCCCCGCAGCACCACTCATAAACTCAACCCGATTAAAAGTGATGTATCCCAGGGCACTATGTGGGAAAAGACAGGCTATTGTAAGAGCACAAAAATCTCCTGGCAAGACGATCAAAGCAGCCGACCCAGCTCTCTGAGCCCTGCTGTCAAATTTTATCTGACTTTGCTGGAACTACATTGCAACTTTTCCCTTTTTGTGTCCCCTCCCCGTGAGAAGGCGAGGCCACTTACTCCGCCAGCTCCTCCAAGCTCCGATATACATCGTCATCATTTTCCGTGGTCTCCTCTGACGGGAAGGGCCTGGGGAAGGAAAGGAATGACAGCGTTACTGGTGTCTCACCCCTCGCCGCAGATCCCCTGAAGCCCCAGCTGAACTCAGCCCAGCCCTGAGCATCCCGTTGAGCTGAGGGTGTTTTGGAACAAAACATTCATTGCAAATACATTTTTTTTCCTGTTGGGGTATTAGCTCCCACAACGACATCATCTCTGCTGCTTCCCGCGGGCAGCACTGGGACAGCAGGACGAGAAACCAGGTGGTGAGGCTGGTTCACCGCAGGGCACCGTCTGAGCACTGAAGCGAGGAGCTGCATCGTCTAACAGCATCTCAGAGACCCCGAGTCTGAGTGACTGCTCCCCGCTGTGCTGGGCTGCACAAATGACTCAGAAATCTAATTCAAATCTGGTGTTGGACTTGTTGAGACAGAGAAACACCCTCTCCTGCATCCATGACGAAGCCTTTCCGTCTGCGAGGTCCTGCCTCGCTGGGCCAGGGCACACCGAGCCGCTTCACATGAGCATCTCCCACCACTGCAAGCAGCCAGTGCACCAGAACGAACGAGCCTTTAGGAACCCTGGGCTTCCTCATCTTAACAACTTTGTGATAGCTGAAAAAAGTTAAAACCCTGGGGCTGAGGGACAGGACACCAGAAGGGCAAAAGGAAGGGGGGAGAAAGCAGATTAAAAGAGAATGGGAGGGAAGTAGGGGGGAATACAAGAATTCCTTGGCTCATTCTGAAGTAATAACCAAATAACGTATGAAGGAGATGAAAAATACTGCTTTAATTAAACCCAATGTATTATTGCTGGCACAGGGCCATGGCAGGCTCTGGCTTTGCTGGGGCTGGATGCACCTTGTGACTACGGCTGTGTGGGGCTGGGGTCTCAGCAAGCCTGGCTGCAGCCAGAGAGCCCCGGGAACACAGCTGCAGCGGGGCACCTCGGTCTGTCCCCGTGGCCATCGCAGCGATGGCAGCCGGGGCTCCCCAGGGTAAAAGCCACACAGTGTGGGATGCTGATGCTGTGAGGGAGCAGAACTGGATACACATGAACTTGTAACTGCCCCCAAGAGCAATTTCCTCCTCTGCCCTCCCAGCCTCCCTGTTTCATTATAGATGGCCTCTCCTGGAAGATTTAATACATGGCCTGGCTAGCCCCTGAATGTGCTATTTTTGGATCCTGTCTCTAGCGTTAATTTGCCTTCCCTCCTCTGCTACACTTCACCCTTCCTTTGGTGAGCAGCTTCGGACCAAATGTTTTGAAACAGTGCTCAAACCTGCAGCAAGTTCAATTAAAACCACAAGCAGGTGGTGACCCCGGCCATGGAGCAGGAGGGTTTCACACTCCACCAGCTATCGCGGCTGCCGTGCCCACGGGAACAGAGGAGCACCCAAGGCTGGCACATCTAACTGTGCCCATCCGCACTGCGGCAGTGCCGGAGGCAGGAAAGCGATGGGTGGGAAGACGAGACGGGGCTGTGCCTGGTCTCAGAGTCTCATTGCAAGGCAGGTGCCGCTGGGCTATCATCCCGACACCCCAACATCTGGCACAAACAGCTGCCCGTGCATTTGTGAGATGGGGGATGCTTAATTTGGAGAGAAGCTTTGAAGCGTAAAGGTGCAGTGAGAGACCAGGAGGCACCCAGGATCTTTACAAAACACGCGTGTCTGTCCGCGTTTCCTCTGCCCTGCTGTCCCCCCCTGGGGATCAGTGACAAACACAAAAGCCATGTGAAGCGCAGACAAAAAAGCCACCAGCTCTTCCTGCACGTGGCTGAGCCCATCATGGGAACCGGTCTCGGACCTCAGCCCCGGCAGGCGAAGGGGGACAGCACCTGCTGCCGCAGGGCTACACCGTCCCGCACAGCTCTGGCGAGAAAGGAGAAATTGGAGGTGACCTCTGTTTAAGCACCACTTGTTACAATAATATTTAAAAAAAAATCCACCACAAGGCACAACTTCCTTTCTTTTACATGCATCTTCAGCTCTTAATCTCTATTTCCTTCTCCAGTGCTCACCATGCCAGAAAGAAAGAAGTAAAAGAGCTATAAAGAATATTAAAATCAGAAGCACACATTTCCAACCATAAATCTGGGCTCGAGGTGTAATCAGTTCCTGTGATAAACCCCCCAATGTAAGACAAGGAGAAGCAAAGAGAGAAAAATTTTTTCTAATGAGAGTTTCATGGAGATGGCAACTCCATCAGCCCCCCCAGCTTCACCTTGACCACCGGTAAAGCACTGGAGTGAAAGTCAGGGCAGGGGAGGAATTAGTAACCTGTATCTCTGCAATAGCAGCTACTGGCTAAACAAGGATGCACGGAATGCAATTAGAAGGAAAGTCACACTGAGGAGAGGATTACTGCATGGACCATCTAAAACCTGGAGCTGAAGAATGGCTTTTTGGAGAAAGCCTTGGGTTTGCCCATTGTTTGTGCCTCTCTCCCCAGTGCCCATGCCACACGCGGCTCTGGAGAGGCTCCCCACATCCATCTCCCCCCAGCTCCTCGCCCCTTCCCCAAAACAGGGTACCAGCCCCGAGGCTGCAGGACAAGCCACCTGGGGCTGGGACCGTGCCCTGGGCTTTAGGCAGCTCTTGCCCAAACAGTCTTTGCTCTTCTCCAAAAGCCCTCTATGCAACAACATAATTCAATTTAGCCCTGCTAATTATGGCCGTTATTGAAAATATCTCCCTACTTTGGGCTTAAGCTCCCTTATATATCCATTTATATTATTCTTCACTGAACAGGAAAAATTCATCTTCCAGCAACGAGCCGAGGAGGATGAACCTCCAGCAGCCAGCTACAGAAAAATACACTGAACACTTTTCTACACAGACTCTCACGGGGGGTCAGGGTAGTGCTGGCAGGAGGAGCGGGGTGCACTGCACAGCCAGCCCGGTCCCATCAATTAATTCCCTGCGTTGCCGGTTTTCCTGCTTCCCATCAGATCACCTTTGTGGCTCCCCACCATGGGCTCATCTTGGGGCAACATCTCCCACTTGAGCTGGCTGCAGAAACAGACCTGACATGGTGGGGAGAGGCTGGGGGAGGAAAGCCCTGCTCTCACTCCTGCCCCACAGGCTCCATGTCCAGGCAATCCTAAGAAGAGCCAACTGGGTGAACTTCTAACCCAGTGTTTCTCACTGGGGTTTCCCTTGTGTATGTCCAGGTCCAGCACAGGATTTGCATTTAGACACCTGTGTGCAGATCATCAGCCTGGCCCCAACCATGCAGGGAGAAGCATCTCCACCTGGCTGGGTGATGGTGCTGCACGTTCCCCAGCCACGAGCTCCCCAAGAGCAATCCCCTTGTTTGCGACCAGCTGGTGTATGTCATTAATTTTTTGAAGAGCAGAAACACTGGAAGTCAAGGGGTCCAAAAGCTACTGATTCCCTGGGAAGTTCTTACGGATCTCCAGGTGCGCTGCAACTTCATACATATATTAAATGCTATAGCTGGGAAAGCCCAACAGTAACGAGTGAAGTATTCTGAGTCCACGGAAACCCAACAGGTTTGCAGAGATCCTAGTTAATTTAAATTCATTTGAAATTTGAAAATATCTCTTGTTTAGTATCATTAGTTAACCACACTCTTTCTTACTCCACTGTCATGAAAACCACCTGCTGAGCCACTTATCCTCCCAGCCTGCGCCTGGGCTGCAGCAAGCCCAGTCCTGCTCAGATGAAGAGCAAAAGCCCCAGCAACATCAAACACCGCTGGAACAGGCTCTCAGAGATAATAAACCTCCCAGAGTAGACTTCTTCACAGAAAAACCCCACAGCACTCAACAGCATCGCTTCCAGAGATCAAAGAAGAGAACGAAAGCAGGATCAATCTGATGTGTTTGTTTTAGAGCCGAAAAGAGAAGAAAAGACCAAGTAATTTGTTATGGCGTTTAGAGCGAGCTTCTCCTCTTGAGGACAAGGCTTACAGCAGATGATCGGTCTCGACATGCAATGCAAAGCACCCCCTTGATCTTACAAAACATTTAGGCTACTTTCTGGGTTGGAGAGCTTGCACACGCACAGCGCACAGCACCCTGCGCAACGCACTCTTGCAAGGCAAGGCAGGAGCAGACCACAGCCATGGTGCATCACACAGAGGAATAATCAATTAATATTTTACGAGGCACCTAATGCAAAAACCCTCCCTTGCTCTCAGCGGATCCATGATCCATGCCACACTGTACCCCCACCAGCTGCCCCCACTGCTCCCCTGCAGTAATCCTTGCTATGGGGGGAAGGCGCACGCCGATGCACTGCCTGGGTGCTCTCTCCTCTGAATTATTTAATGGGAAGAGCCAGGTAAGGCTGTAATTCTAACAGCAATAAGCAGGAAGATTTATTTATTTATGAACACATTTCAGCATCTGGGTGCCTTGCCCTAGCAACTGTTCACCTCTGCAGCACTGTCACAGAGAATAAAGAGGGGCAGGGATGGGGCAGCGTTAGTCTGATGATTTTGCATGGTACCATCTTAGCCTCAAACCCATGTGTGACAGTCCAGGGAGGACCCAGCATGACATACATTCTGTTTTCCC
This sequence comes from Falco peregrinus, assembly GCF_023634155.1. Classification (NCBI taxonomy): domain Eukaryota; kingdom Metazoa; phylum Chordata; class Aves; order Falconiformes; family Falconidae; genus Falco; species Falco peregrinus. The sequence goes on along the minus strand of NC_073721.1, from coordinate 48,964,419 downwards.
TATCTTCATCCCGATTTCTTGGGGTCAAGCACCAGCCCTGGGAACAGAAAGCCTGGTGAGAAGCAGACAGGGTGGAAACGTTCCCCCCCGCTGCCCTCCATTCCCAAGGAGCTGTTCCCATCCAAGGCTGCCCTCGGTGGAGATCATCTGTCAGGCGGTTCTGCAAGTAGGCTTTCAGGACTTGTGCAAACACCCATGGCAGACTAAAGGAGGTGGTTCATCCCTTACCAGGAGTGGGAATCCTGCCTCCCAACACCAGCACAATAATCTCCCCCCGTTTTCCTAAGCCCAGCAATCACATTTCTGTGTTTTAAAAAGCAGGTGGAGTATGTGACACCCGTGACACCTGAGCTGTTCCCATCTGCTACCCCTTCTGCGAGGGATTTCTTCACAAATGGGGACAGCCATAATCTCAAGCTGCTACAAAGGGGCTTCTACAGCTCTACTGGGATGGACCAGGCTGGGCTGAGTCTTCCTGGCTCAGGATCTGGCAGAAAAAAGTTTCCATAGCATGGTGTCTACAGACCATAACTACACCTTGCAGCAGCTCACAGAACCCATGGCTGGGTGTACAGCTCCTCCGTCAACTCTCTTTTGAAAAAAAGCGTTGTGGCAATACAAAGGAAACCCTTTGTCTATATATGAAATCTGCAATTTCACCAAGATTTCCCACTTCAGGCCATGCTTTCCACGTGAGCCTGGCTGCGGGGTGAGCAGCCTGCTTCGGTCCCGTGCTTAGAGAGGAGCCCGTTGGTCCCACTGCTGAGCTTTAACGCCACTTCAAACCCAAAATCTATTTATCCAGGGGAAACACTCTGACCTCGGCTGTTCATAGCACGTCATTTTGATAGCTCCATCCTTCCCCCTTCCTTTTTCCCTCCTCTTTTTCTCCAGGGTGGTGAGTCACTCTCTGAGCATGGGACCACCCCATCCCCCTGACCGTGGGTCCCCCATCAGCCATCGGTTCTGGCATCCCGGAGCCATAACGGGTCCTCTGGGCGCATCGTCGTGCCTTCACGAGCGCAGCGCTCCAGGAGCTGTCCAAAGAAAACCATGGGGGTTTGCAAGACGTTTACACGCAACTGAAAATGCCTTCATCATCATCTTCCGTGGGATTCGGTGAATTAAAGCAGCATTTAATGTACTGAGGTACCAAGAGGTGGCTGTGAGCTGATCAGGGGCAGGCAAAGCGGTGATCTGGAGCTGCTTCTCCAGCCCTACTCCTGACCCAGGCAGCACCTCCGAGTCTTGGTTCCCATCCGTGAAATGGGAACAGCGTCAAGAGAATGATTTTGGTAAAGTGCTCTGAGATGGATGAAAACCACGCTATGAATGCCCAAGAGCCATTTTTTTAAAGCAGAGTGGAATCAATTCTCTCCCTGCAGAACAAGACACATTGGAGCATACCAAAAGCTGCTGAATTTAATTAAAATCATACTATTGTGTTACATTACTCATCTCTGGAAAGAAGCACCTCACGCTGTGCCAAATTTTAGAGATGTCTTCTGAAAAATTATGATTTGCTTTTATTTGTGGTCTGGAACTTGCAAAAATTCTCACAAGATTAATTCTGATAGAAATTCAGTGGGGAAACAGCAAGCTACATCATCAGATAACACAAAGATGATGATTTTGCAGGAGAGTACTTACAGCATTTAGCACAGCGCACTGCACAGTGCCCAAGGGTTAGCTGCATGCCCTGCTTTATCTTTAGCTCAAATCTGAACCGAGTATTTCTGGAGACTAGGAGACAAGAAAATAACAGCTCATATAATTTTATGTTTCAACACATTATCACATTTTTTAAAAAATTCTCACGTACCAATGCTTCGGTCAAGAATGTGGTACGATTTTCTCCTCACTTCAGCTCCACGTTGACCATAACGGATAAAATCAAAAGGGGAATCCAGAAACATCTTTCTCATAAAGAAAGGAAAACAAAAAAACAAAAAACAAACCCTCTGGGGTAACAGCACAACCAATCACTAGGAAACGATTTGGCCCTTGTCTCTGACTCAGAAGAAGACTAGATTTGAAAATGCATGGCTGCAAATCAATGGCAAGCGCAGTGAGCAGGGACATCAGCAGCCCTCCCTCCCAGCAGAGCATCCCCATAGCCCTGATGCCACCAGGAACACGTGAGCAGCAGGTTGGGGAGGAGGGAGGATGCTCTTGCAGCTCACATGCTGGCTTGAAACTGCAGCAGAGCCCAGCACCGGGGCAGGGGTTTTGCACCCACCGTGGATGGAGATGGCCAGAGCCCTCGCCCCGGCCAGCCCCTGCAACTAAGCCAAGCACAGGGTACTGTTAGTCTGCGCAGATGGCACTGGTCACCCGTGGAGCATCAAGATAAATGACAGCCAGGAGGAAAAGACCTGGGACACACCCCACAATGTATAACAACATCCCCACAAGGCTCTGCAATTGCCCAACTTCAGAAAACACTCTGTTAAAACAAAAACCTTGAACGACCCCCCCTGCCCCCGCCCCCCCCCCCCCCCCTCCTTTTTTAACTTGTAGCAAAACAGCACAAGGAAATTTTTTAGTGGTCCGAGCAGCAGTTTCTCTGGTGTACCTGAGCAGCTGCAATCCTATGAAACACACACCAATAAAAACAAATAAATATCTAAACAGATATTTCTGCCTGCTTCCAGACCAGCACCAGCGCTGCTGACCGCATGCACGCAAGCACCACCAGCACGTCCCAGCCAAGTGGGGTCCTACTGTGCAATGTAAACCAGCTCCAACAGACCACCTGGGCTGAGCAGCACCTTCTGGGGTCCACAAGGAATAAAAAGACATGTGCTTCCCACTCTCCATCAGGGTGCCAAGAGCCGTAAGCACCTGAGTACACCTCTCCCCAGGCACAGCCCCCAGCCCTGAGCCCCCCTGTCCCCCAGCACTGGGATCCCCCACCTCTGAGCCCCCCATTTGGGACCAGCCAAGCCTGAAGTCCTTCTCCGTGCCTGGGGCAAGGACTGCGTTTCAGAGAGACCTTTCCAGCGCCTCTGATCACCAGCATACGCACAGACCCTGCACAGGAGAGAAAGCTGTGGTACCCAAAGGTGACATGGTGCAAGGGTGGCCGGTGACACATGAGGGAACCCTGAGAGACGCATGACACGGGCCAAGGCCATGAGCAATGACAAGGCAGGTGCACCCCAAAAACCCGCAAGCCCCACACGTGGCTATTAAGCAGAGCTGTGCACATCAGAACTGTATCTTCATTACGTGAAGCTGCTGGTGGGGAGGGGGTGAGAGAAACTGCCTTTGCTTTTACTAGCAGATGCTTACGGGGTGACCTCAGCATCTCCCAAGCCTACAAAGCAGCCGCACAGGAAAACATGTCAATGATATTTTTCAGACTCTCTTAGGAGCAAGTCTTTGAGGATACACGCTTGCCAAAATAAACGTGTTAAAAACGATTTTTAGCTGGAAAGGAACTGCTTTTAGCCAATGATCTTGCTTATTGACAAAGGAAGAAGCTTTACAGTCACTCCTAAAGGTTTGTCTGTGTCACAAGAAACCATCTCCCCTCGGCCCCTGGCTTGTGAGGTCTGTGGCTGAACCTCTGTGGGTTTGTGCTGGTCAGTCAGTCCCAGGACTGGTCCCAGTCCCAGACTCCCTAGAGCACTGGAGCACGCTGCACAGCAGCCATACACATTTCCAGACATGGGTTCCTTCCACAGCCTTCTCCATCCATTTTATAGCAACACTTAAAGCACGTACAATGGATACACGACGGCAGTAAAAAAAGTAATGGGCAGGGTGCAATTACAGAGCACACCTTGGCAATGAATAAAACAGTCCTTGTAAAACCAACCTTACAGATGAGGTCCTGTAACTACCTCCTCATCAGAAGACACTCCAGGACTTAATCGCTAGCGACTTTAATTGCTTGCCATTTTCACACACAGCTGGAACTGCCTCCTGCGTTAAGCTACCGTCCCCAGGGACCAGGAGAGCAGAGACCAAATCTGATCAGCATGAAGCCTCCATCATGCTGGAGAATCTTTGCAAATTCCATAAAGATTTTTCCGTATCTCCCTTCTCTCCTCTAGGACAGCAACGGGAGCATCTCCTTGATCAGCTATGCCAGAACTTGTGCCACCCCATCTTTTCCAAGAAGTGGGATTTGCTGGCAGGGTCACAAAGTCTCCTTTACATGGTCACCCCCCCAACAAACATAAGAGAACCCCCCTACTGTAGCGGGGCTCCGTCAGATGGCAAAACAGATTTAAGTCATGAAACCTGGACAAAACTCTGGGTTTAATTCTGAACTGGTGGATGAAACGCTGAGGAGTTTCCAGATCAAACTGACACACGCTGGGAGCAGGCACACACATGTTCTGCAGGGCAGGGGCTGGGAGCTGCCCGCATGGGTCCAGCTCCACGTGCCCCCTCTGCCCCTCTCCTGCGGGCAGGCAGGGCACTGCATGGGGCACCACTGCTCGCTCCACACGGGAACATCACAGCCCCGTGAACGGTGCAGACGGGATGCTTACGACTCTCCCTTCCCATCCCTCCTCCCTTTCACCCCCACACACATCCTGATATTATTGGCAAGCCCTTAAGTACAGAAACTCGAGGGCTGATAATGCTGCAAACCTCAATTTGAGCCTGTCAGTCTGTTTTAATAGTTTACCTGGGCAAAACTGCTGGCAAAGCAATGCTGAACCTCATCAGCAAGGCACGGGGTTTGCAGGCAAAGCAGGGCGGTAGGAAAGTCTCCTCTGAGTTAAATTCTCACTGATGGAAGGATGCTGGTACAGCTCATTTAGTCGCTTTGAACTTGCCTGGAGGTGGCTCCGACCTGGGCTAATCCCAGCATCGAGCTTCTCTCCTCTCATCTCACTATCTGCATTGTCGAGATGGGCAACACGGAGCCACGATGGCCTTGACACTGGTCTGCGCTCAACAAGGTGCCTGCAGGCAACCGAGCCCTGACACCCACCTGGCACTGGATCTGCAGGGGGTCAGAGAAGCACTGGGACCGGCACCAGCCCATCCTCTGGGCAGCCAGGAGGGTTCTTCTCCTTTGCTGATGCTCCCAGTCTCCTGTAAGCGGAATGGCAAACCCCAGCTCTTTGTGTAGGGGACGGTGAGGGGACACCCCCGCACCCCAGAGCAAAGCTGCCCTGCAGCCGCCAGCAGGCAACAGGCAGCTCCCCCCAAGGGCTTGCCCTCAGCTGCCAGCACATCTGCTCCATCACCTCAGGGCTGGTGACATGCAGAGGTTAAACACCAAGAGAACAAGCATTTTGACTTCTACTTATGCCGTTATGTCTGTGTTTAAATGCAAGGTAAACCTCAGCCCAGGGTGAGGGGCTGCCCTTGCAGTGTTTGCCTGGAGGGAAAACTGATGTTATTCATTCTTCCAACAAGCTCGGGCCAGACACCGACCCAAGGAGGTCTTGCCTTGGCCCCCAGGATGGGGAAAACACAACCATTCCCTTCTCCTTCCCTCCACCAGCCAGCCAACACACTGCCACTGGTCCCGCAGGAGAAAACCTCCTCCTGACAAACAGGATTCAGCCCTCCTCCCCGTTTGCAAATACTTTAAATCGACTTTATTAACTGAGTGCCTTCTGAAGAAAGTCGCTGAGAGGTTCAGTTCATATATAAAGGATTTATTTAGATTAAGAGCCTTAGTAAAAGGCCCCTGAACATGCTAACTCCTTCCCGTTTTCAGATGGTTTCACTGTGCACACATTAAAAATGCATGCAGGCAGCAAGAGCCAATATTCCTTAACCTCCTGCTTTGCTTGCAAAACTCTGCTTCCAGGAAAAACATCTATCTTGGGGAGATGAAAAAACACATGCCCCCTCTGCTCACAGCTCGCCTTCAGCCCATGGAGCTTGCTAGCATGAGGTGGACAACGGCCGGAGCCCAGAGGATGCTGGAATGTACCATGGACAACAGGGAAAAGCCATGGCTGCAGCAGGGAAGTTTTAAGGAAAACAAAAAAAAAAGCTTTAAGAAAAAAAATAAAATCCTGGTTTATTGAGTCCTGCAGCAAGAAGTCCTATTGTCCTCTGGAGAGCTGAGTTTGCTTAAGAAAACTTGGCAAGGGAATGAAAACCGATGCTCCAGAGCACGGGAGAACCTGTGCACGTACGACCACGCTGTTTCTGCCTGCTACAAAATCCTCCTGCCTGGCTTGGAAGCATTTCGTGCCAGCCACTGTGAGAATGGGGCGATGGACTTGAGCTGTGGGTTGGGGCTGTGGTGGAAATTCCTGACGTCCTGGCTGTCAAAGAAAGGCTCCTTGTTCAGAGAGCGCCACGGATGGGCAAGGTGCACAGCGGCAACTTCTCACTGGGACCGCCAACAGTCCTCCAGACAGATGGGGAAAGGCTAAGAAACAGTAACAGTTAAAAAAAAATCCCCTCTCCTTAGACGGGTGATGCTCCACAGTGAGGATCTTTTCTTTGTCCCCACAGCCAGCCTCATAAAATGATGCATGGATAGAAAAAAAAAAAAACAGGAAAAGGGTATTATCCCGTTCCTGCAGAACCTGTGCTCCCGCAGGAGACCAAGAGGCAGGGCTCCATCTCCCACAAGCCCGGTGCACAAAGGCATTTTTTACTTCCCCATTTCTGAGCCGGGAAAATCAAACGTACGAAACTAAGGGATTTTCCCAGGGCCACGTACAGCACCGGGGGCAGAGCCAACACCCACAGGTAGTTCCATGCATCCACTTTCCCTTCAGGACACATCCTTAGCCACAAAACCATCTTTCCTCTGTACACCTTACATTAAAGAAAGAAAATACACCTTTTTCTAGGACACACCAAAAAAAATCTTTTTATACACAGGGCACTACCCCAGAAATAACCCAGTGGTAGCAGTCCTCACAACTACACGCTTCTTTAGCGGGAAAACATCGCTTGCGCTGCTTGCACAGCCTCGTGCAAGCGAGAAATCTGTTTCTGCAATCGTGAGAGGCCATCACCTGCTAGAAGGCACGTCAGTGCTGGAGGCTGACGCTGTTTTCTGCAGGACTTCTGAAACCTGCAGCTGGGACTAGAACAGATCAGGAGGGGGAAGACGCAGCACGGGCTGTAGCTACAGCTGCAAGAGATTAAGCCCAGCCTTAGCAGCGTGCTGCAATGCAAACAAAACATTGCATTCGAGATTATTTTTTGCCATGTTTTGCTGCTTGTAGCTTGTTTCTTGGAAGGAACGCTCTGTCATCTCAACATAGCTATCCTGATAGCTATCTGATTTACTTTGTAAAACAGGGTTTCTCTGGCAAGGTTCATGTATCCAGAAATTATTAAGATTGAAAGACTTTTCTTTTTTTTTTCCACTGAATTGCGTATGAGATTGATTTTTATTTTTCTACCCTATATGCCATGGAACTTATTTAAGGACAAGTAATAGGCTTTGGGATTTATTTCACTCTTAATTTGCGTGCTTCTGCTTCTGAGACCCTAAAATAGGGGTTGGAGCAGAGCCACATTCATGCTGTGGGGCTGAAGACCGCAGAATCCATATACCATCCTAATTACACTGTATTTACCATGGTTTTGAGCACCATGCCTAAGCCAACAAGACTCTCTGCATTTATTTCAATAGCAGCATCTTCACTGAGGAAGGGAAGGGTAGGGACCCCAATCGTCAGTGGGGACCCCAGTGAGCAGAGGGCAGTGGGGGCCAACGTGAGCATCCCTTCAGGGAGCCAGAGCTGCAGCTGGTTCCCACAGATTAAATTAATTCATCTGAGGTTAGTTTCTGTCATTGAGGCTTTTGTGATAGTGTAGCAAGAAATCATCTAATTAGAAAGGAAAAAACATGCAGCAATGGACAAAGCAAGGGCTCTCTGACTGCAGGAGACAGCGGTGATGGGAGGGGACACCCCCGGGGGGGGCATTTTCCAGCTAATGGAGTAACAGCGTTTTCTGTTCTTGCAGTGCTGGCAATGGGGAGGAGAAGCAGGGATAATACGCAGGAAAACAGAGTTAGAAGCAAAGACACACTAAGCTCTGTGCTATTCTTGTGTAATTACAGTGCAAAGGCTTCCAAGATAAGGGATTTCAGTGGGAACCATGAACACTCGCTGTTAAATGAATGAGAAAAATCCACATATCCACAAGAATAGCAAAGCCTCCCTGTCCCTGGATCCCAGCTATCGCCCAACCCACCCATCCCTGGCAGCGGGAGACCTCAACGGGAACAACAATGCTTCAGCCAAAGTCTTCCCAGAAGACAGCCAGCTCATTCATCCCCTGAACTGACACCAGGACCTCCGTGCCTAGGAAAGGGCTTGGCCAGGGGTGAGTGACACACTGCAACCTCCTCCAGCAATGCCCCGAGACTTAAACGCAGCCCTTGCCAAGACGCTGCAGCTCCTGCACCCCGCTTCCCCCCTTACTCCCTGCCTCCCAACGCCTTGGGTGCTCTCTTCCCTTAAAATAATAATCACTGCAGGCTTCTCCAGGACTTGGGGCTATCCTTAATAATAAACAGTCCTTAACTTACAGCACGCCTTTATTCCTCCAGCCTTCACCCCCTGAATCTCCTCCCAGTCCTTGTGGGATCTGTCAGGTCTGTGTTTAACAGATGGGAAGGCTCCGAGTTGGTTTTACACGTGAAAAGCTGTTCCCCTCCAGCAATACGAGTGCAGTTGAGGCAGCAAAAAAAAAAGTTCCAACAGTGGAAATTGTGGCGCGGGGTGGTGGGCACGGGCGGCAGGGCTAGAGGGAAAGCTGGAGCCCCATCCAGCCTGCACCCTGCACCCTGGCTGTGGCTGTGCCTGGCCCTGGGATGCAGCCGCAGACCAGTGCCACGCTATGTCCTGACTGGAACAGCAGCAAGACACGTTCTGCACAGAAAAGTAAATGTGTTCTATAGCTGGGGAAACAAACACACACACCCCAGAAAAAAGGAAAGGTACTTCAGGCTAAGAACTCTTCCCAGTCATGGTTCTATCAAGAAGACGTTGCCAGATTAAGAATAAAACCCCACGCTAACAAGAAAACCAATTGCAAACCAATTTTGCAGGGAATTGAACAAAGACCAGGATAACAGCTCTACCTAATAGGACTGTCTGCTGTTTTTAATTCCTTCTCCATTGCTCCTTCGATTAGCAGGGGAGGAGGGGCCCCGGCAGCTGGGCAGCCCACCCTGGGTGCCAGGGCCAAGTTACTTACTAACCCTCATCACCCACTCAGCAATGACGTGCCTTGCTCAAAGCCAGGAATAAATTTCCCCTTGGGCACTTCTGCAGAGAGCAGGGCAGGGGACGGTTGGGGACAGTGGGGTGACACCAGCGCTCCCGAGGCAGGGCAACAGGGATCGCCATTGCTGGCGTTCCTGGGATCCCAGCCCATTGCTGGCGTTCCTGGGTCCCAGCCCTCGGCTGCACAGCCCCTGCAGAGGGGACCTGAGCGACATCTCCAGCAAGAGACAGGCAAACCCACCCTGCCACCCTCCCCAGCAGGCGTGTTGCACACAGCTTGTGACATTTTCACTTATTTTATTTGTAAACTATTCCTGAGCAGCCTGTAAGGTGCTTTTACAAGTGCCCTACCTACATCCCCAAGGCATCCGTGATGTCTGTTTAACCCTAATATGTGTGGCTTCTAATGATTCTGATGTGATTAAAATACTAGGAATATGGATGGGGAGAAATGTTATTTAAAGCATCGTATTGAAAGGTTCTTACCTAATTCCTTTGGTTTGAGCAATACTGTGGAAGGAGAGTCTGGATACTGCAGAGATCACCTGAAAATGAGAGAAAAAGATGCTGGTGTGCTTACTGAAGTCAGCGAACCCACAGCCTGGTATTTGGAGCTGAATATCCACTGAAATGGATGTGCTCCAGTCTTCCCCATCAGTGTCACAGTACGTCACCACCAGGGCTTGGAGGACACCATCAGTGCAAACGCTGCTTTTGATTTTACCACTGAGCATAAAAGACATGTGACCCTCAGCTACAAAGATACCCACTCAACAGCACCATCCGAGGGAACTCCATCCTGCCGCTCCTGTAACACACCCAGACCTGCTCCAATAGGTTTTGTGTAACACTGAGAACCACTGAAGAACCCCTCTTACTTTGTATTTTATTGCAAAAGGTTTGTAATTCCTTTCATCTCTCCCCACACAAGATGATCTTATTGAGGCAAACTCGCCATGACCAGATGGTTTTGACTTCTTGCATTTCAATAAAGATGCATCACCAGTTTGTCAGAGGCGAGAGCAGACCATCACCCTTTTCCAGTGGAAAACCCCCAGAAGTCATTCAACAGTGAAATATTTTCACCAGCATCACAATTAGGAACAGTAAAGCCACGAGCTTTTTCCAAAACCTCTCCTTTTTGATGGAAGTTTTAATCGCTAAGCAGAATTTTCAATGAAGACAAACAAAGAATTGTTTTAGTCCCTTATAGATATAAACCATGTTTTACTCTTTCTCATATTCATCATTTCAAAGCTAGATTGAGAAAACAAACGTATTATTTTTGGACTGGCTTCCCATCCACAGGAATGAATAGAGATGCCTGCATCCAGGACACAGATAAAGGGCATCTTGAGCGGTTCCTGCTGCCCAGGGCCCCGAGCCCCGGGCTCTCCTCCAGGCACGCAACCCCAACACCATGGGGGCTGCTGCTGCACCCAACCCAGCCACGAGGCACCCATTAGTGCTGCTTTCCTTAGGGACCGTGTGTCCCCGTGCTGAGGGACGCTTCCCTGGTTTGCTAAGCCACCTTCGCATCTGTCACCCAGGGGAGCACGTGCCCTAAGAGAGCGAGTGCCTGACTTCTCTCCTGGGACTACTGTTGGTCCTTGAAGCCTCCCTCCCTCCCACATCGTTATTCCAAAACATCAGAGTCAGGACGTGGATCCTCATGCAAAACCTCGCTGCAAGAGGCATGCCAGCACCAGGCTTGTTTGGGGGGATGCACACACGCAGCTCCTCGGGACTGCGCTGGAGCCTGAGCTCCTCCTGCTCCAAACCCCGTCTTCTCCTCCCTACTTCTGAAACCTTCATCCCTCTCATTTTTCTTTTCTTTTACCACTGCCAGGAACTCTAGCCTGGCCGTGGGCCGCCGGTGCCCCACGCATGGACCCAAAGTTGCGGCAGCAACAAGGAACAAGGGAGCGGCCACAGTTGCAGTTGACTTTCACACGGAGAACAGAGATGCTAATTATTCAAGAAGACCAGAGAGACCTTAAGAATATCAAAAGTTGGCCAAGTTTCTCCCTGGTATAAAGTGTCACATAAATGCTATGCAGCAAGGAGATCCAGAGCAAGAGGGAATTCTCCTCGCACCTTTGCAATGCCCCCGTGCAATACTTCTAGCAAAAGAAGCCTTTACCAAAGCATTCTTCCACTTTTTTTTTTTTTTTTAAGGTGTTGCCCCTGACATTTCGAACAGAGGATGGGGATAAAGGCAAAGCATTACTTTTGCTACTGCTGTCACAAGCATATTTTGGCCTATTTCTCATTCTTGGGAGTCCATGTGGATGGCTACCAGACTGCCCCCCCTGCATGCCTGGTTTTACACAGATGCCCTGGAGCCACTGATCACAGACCATAATTACTGCGCAACTAGAAGAGAAAATGTAAACTTTCTCAAGCAGAAATGCAGTGCCGCGAACGTAAACGCAATGAAGTTCCTTTTACTGTAACCTACCAAAAAAAGCAGCACGGAGAAAGGTTGGCTGCTTCTGGAAAAGGTGCTTCAGCCACACACTGTCCTGCCAGCCAGCTCCCAGTGCCAGCCGGCGACGTTCCCAGCTCCATTTCGGGAAGGTGTTAAGCAAGCCTGGCTCTCCACATCCCTCTCACACCCCTACCTCTGGCCGCTCTCTCCTCTGCTCTGGCTTTGAGAAACATCAAGCCAAGACATGGCTTCTGGTCATGTCATGATTCAGTGAGCAAACCTGCTTTGGAGAAACCGGAGCTCAGCCCCTTTGGAAGGAGAAGGCAGCCCTGCCTGCGAGCTCCACGCAAACCATGTCCCCCCGAGTGCTCTGGAAGCGCATGCTGTCTTATCAGTCTGCATTTTCAAATAAAGGCGGCTTTGCCTTCAGAAATGACAGGAACAGCAACAGGAGGAAGCAGGTTAAAACATAACCGGAGTCAAAGAAATCAGGTCTTACTGCCCAAATTGTCAGCAACCTAAAGCACTGCTCTGGACATGTTATTAAATCTCTCTGAGCCACAGTCTCCCACCTCTAAAATCCTCCGCAGTTCGGGAGAGGAGTTGGGGCTGAGTTCATCAGCACCCATGAAAGGCGCCAGGGCTCACCAAGGCTCAGAGCATCGCTGCTGGCAAGTGGTACCTGCAAAAGCCGAGCCCAAAGAGGGCGCAGAGCTGGAAAGCCCACCGGCACCCCCAGTCCCACTCCACCAGGCTTAAAATAGGCAAAGGGAAGTCCTAGACTGATTGAATGAGTCTCTTCTGCAGTTTATTATTAGACTTCTCAAGTGAAAAATCAGTTTATGAATCAGACGGCTATACCACAGGGTTTGACTTCCAGGGAAATTTAAGAGAAAAAGCTCACTGTTCTCTACACCAACAATTTTTGCTTTGTTCTTTTATGAAAAGCCCCAAGCGCTGAACATCCTGGCACATCAAAGCCTGGGACCTGGTTCCAGCGATGAGCCAGCATGCGCAGACACGCTTGCTTACGCTTAGGCTCCCAAATTGATGCTCAGGTACATAAAGCAAAGCGACCCACTTTGAGGGACCAGGTACAAAGAACCTCCACAAAGCTTGGCACCTCCAAAAGCAAGGCTGAACAGTAACTGTCCCCATATCAGCCAGTGTTTTTCCAACAACAGCTCCCGCCGAGGCAGCAGCCAAGAGCGAGAAAAGCCAAGTGCAACCCCAGCTCCTCTTACAGCTCCCGCGCTCCAGCCTGCCAGCCCCCAGCCAGGGAAATGCTTAAGCATGCGCTTAAGAATAAGTAATCCTCTCAATTTCAACAGGATTAAACAACATTCTTAAAAGTAAGTCAATCCTAAAGTGTTTGGCTAAACTGTGTCTCATTTTCCCTGTAAAGCAGCTTCTTATTTGCAGAGAAATTCAGTGATATTTCCTGCCGCTCCCAGCTCCCGTCCCCAGGATCCGCCTCGCTACGCACCCACGCGGCCGCTGGCATGAGGGGTCCCCGACCAAACCTCAGGCTTTTTGTTCCTCCTGCAATACCAGGACATATCACAACTAATGCAGCTATGACACTAAGTGGAATTATAGTTCACTGGTTATTTATACCTCCCTTTTCCTTTCTGGCTGCCTGGAATTGCAGAGGCTTTGTTTCCCCAAGGCAGATGGTATAACCAAAAAAGATTTCTTGCTGTGGGGTATCTGTCCCCTTCAGATTTATGCCGATTATTTCATACACTCAGATCTTTGGGTTTCCCCTCTTAAAATTAACCTGCTGCTCGAAACTGGGAATCCAGCAGAAGCAAGGCTGCTGCATCCTGGAAGTGCTCCTGGAGCATACTGGGAGCAATAGCATCCAGACGTGCTGGTCCCTTGGACCACACTGGGAAAGGCTACGATGACCAAAATGACATCACGCCCAGAGCCAGTGCCCCGGCTCAGTTGGTGGGGCGGCACTGGGGGCTCTGCCGCCCCATCCCAAGGCAGCGATGTCCCAGGGGAAAGCACCCGATGTCCCGGGGGAAAGCACCCGATGTCCCAGGGGAAAGCACCCTGCTCAGCACTGGCAGACGACAGCGTTACTGAAGTCATTTGAACACGCTGCTTGGGAACACAACACTTTCATCTGTGTGTTCGTCTTCCGGGAGAAGGAGGGCTGTAGGCTTAAACAACAGGGGCTTATGTAGATTATTATTACTTCTCCAGCCATTTCTCAATGTAATTTCCTCCCAAAAACCTGCATTCAGTATGCAAACATTACCGTACCACAAAAGCTATAGCTAAATGAGATGCCAGATGCAGAGCTGCAAAGGTTTGCAGTGCAGGTGATGTACACATAAACTTTCCCTACAGTCGACCTGCAAAGGGTTAGTGGGAAATTTCTGGTGGTTTCACCGTGAAAGGTGAGGGATGCCCTTCACATTCCTGACGTTCCAGTTTGCCTTGTATTTTTAGACGTGGGCTAAATCCAAACACCCAGCTGATCATTTACCAACCAGCGCCCTGCACAGAATGAGATCATTGCTGTGAACCAACGGAACCAGGAACGGAGCACGAGGGCCACGCGCATGATTTCAGAGGCTGAGCATCACACGGCTCGTGGAGACCCTAATTTGAAAAGCCACCAAGTTGTGCATGTCATGAGGAAGTCAGAAAGAAAAAAGAAAAAAAAAAAAAAAGAGGGTGGGGGTGGGGTGGGGGTGCGGCCAGGGAAGAAAAATCAAGTTTCAAACTGGTTTTCTTACATTCACTGGTCACTTTGCAAGAAGCCTAAGTAAAGAAATGAGAGTTTTGAAAAGAAAAAACAAAACCACACCACCATCATAAGAAATTAACCACTTTTCTCCTTCCTTATTACCAACACTTTATTTCGGGAACTACAGATTAAAAAACAAACTAAAGCAAAACAAAAGATAAATTATTATGCTTACTGCTCTTCTGTTTCCTCCAGCATTGTTTATTGCTGATGGTATCTGCGCATCTAGAAAACTCTCAAATAAACTCTCTCCTTATTTGAAAAAACAAACTGAGCCAGCTGGGCTGGGGAACACTTTGCCTACGAGGAATTCCCCGGCTCCCTGTGCCCTGAGCGTGGCTGCAGAGCCCCAGCGAGCTGCAGGGGCTACATCCAGGCTCCAGCATGTGCTGAGCCCCCGCAGGGACACCCATTCCCAGAACAAGCCAGTATTGGCTTCTAAGCAAACCAGGAGCTCTGCACAGCAGTGGGAAGTCTGGGCAGAGACGTCGATGCTGCCACCTCCGCACACAGCCTGCTGAAGGGGAGGTGGTTTTAGAGCCTGAAATTACACAGAGTAATATTCTGGTTTTCCCCCGAACTCATGAAGGGTGAAAGAAATTGTCAGGTCAAACATCCCCAGCCTCCGTGTGGGTCGAGACTGGACCCCAAATTCAGAGACAAGCTGGATAAAGTATTTCTGAGTTGGACAATAGCATTCAACAGCAAAAACACTGATGTGAGGGGTCCCAGGGACAAGGCTGCTAGAATAAAAGCAGCCCTGAGAGCAAGCAGACTTTGACCCAGTTGCCCCCAGTTTGGGGTACTGGAGAACCCTGTACTTTGTCCTTCCATTGCGCTGGTGCCCGTGGCAGCGGCCAGTGAGGTGGCTGGGCAGCTCGTGTTTGCTCTTCTCCATCTGCTGAGGAGCATCCCTGCCCACCCCAGTGCCTTCCACCCAGTTGCACACCCCACACACTGGGACGTGCAAAACCAGGGTCTGGTATTTGCAAACCCAAGTGTCACCAGCCATCTCCAGCCTCCCATCTCCTCCGTTTGCATGTTCCTCTCCCATGATTTGTGCCTCGGCTAGACCAGCCCTGGGAAGTCAGCACAAGCCCCGAGTGGGAGACCCAACACAAAACACAACCTGCTCGCTCTGGATCACTTCTTTGTGCTCCATGTGTGCTACTGCCTGGTGTATAAACCTGCGAGACCTTACAGCACACGCGCAGCGAGCACAGCAAACATTAAACCTACAGCTGCCTTCAGCCCGCTCCCCAGGTGCCACGCAGCCCAGCCGAGGATGCTGCCACTTGCGCATCCCACTGATGCTGCTGGGAGTTCCTTAAATCAACATCTCCTGATACAACCCAGTACCAGGGAGGAGCATCACTGTATGTGGCTGCAGCGGGAGCACGGCAGCCCCTGGCCAGGCAGGAGGAAATCAGACGCGGTGCATTATTTTCTTCGGATGCCAAGGGCAGGCAGAGACCCATTAAGGGATCAAAACAGTTTTATTTTCCTACACCCAGGGCTCTCTCCTCTCAGCTGGACCTTATCCACCCACCTGGCTTCTGAGGACGAGACGATTAAATAATAATCCATCTGGACAAGTGATCTGAGCCTCTCCAGTGCCTGTCTGAATCGTTTCCCACGCGGCTCCTCTCCACTTGGAGAGGCTTTGACCTCCCATTCCCACTCGTGCCAGGCAGAAAGGCAGCGTGCCAGGGAAGCGTGGCGCTTGGTGGCATGCCGCGTTTGGAGAGGTGCCAGCTGAGAGGATTTCAGCTGATACATATTTGATAAGGATTTTAAATCAAAGCCAGGGAAGTTCTCCCATGACAGTGTGTCCAGGCTTCTCACCCTGTGCTTCACTACAAGGACCATGCAACAGATAGGGAACGCAGTGAAGGAGGTATGGTAAAGCCTCTTCCCTCCTCCAACAAATACCCATCCCAAGGATCCCTGACTGCCGCTGCCTTTTGATTTATTAGAATATTGGCAACAACTTGTGACATGGCTACGGAGCTGCGCATGAGCTTTACAGCACCCATCAAACCACGGGAGGTAGAAGAACCAGCAGTGTAGACCAAAACCCATTCACCACAGCATTCCCCAGTTCTGGGGAACAACAGAACCGCTCAGCTTTCAGCACCCCTCTGGGCTTGCTGCTCCCTTGGCCTCACAGCCTTAAGTGCTATTCTCAGGGACATGGTAAATACCATCCTAAAGCCAGTACATGGGTTTGGTGGAGAGCTGGCCCAGGATGCTAGGATCACCATGCTTCATCGGGGCTGGGCTGCTGGGCTGGACCTCCAGTCTGCAAACTGGATGCAGGAAAACCAAGTACCAGCTGGATTTTGCTTCTGCAATTCAGCAAGGAAGGCTGGATGTACAGGCACCTTCCTTTTCTAAAGGGATCCTCGGTCACAGGAGCAGCAAAGGGTTAAAAGAACCTCAAGTGAACATCTGACAGATTGTCCCCGAGACCCCTTAGCCACAGTTCAGAGCGCCCGTGTCAGGCTGCATTACGGTTACTCCTGCACTACAGGGACAAGCGATTACACCTCTCAAAATAATGATGTTAAGCCCTCTACAGAAGGCCCGTCATCAAGAGATGCCCTCGCCAGGCAAAAGCATCTTTACCGAAACCAAAAGCTCCTCTGAGAAAGCATGAGGAACATGCATCAAAGTTCTGCGTCATTTCCAATATTCCCCAGCACTTCCAAAATTCCCAAGCAGCTGGGGAGGGAGTGACTCCCCAGCAAGGCTGCCTTCAGAGCAGCCTTTACCTAAGGAAAGCTGGAGTCCATATAAGCATTTTTTACAGACCTGACAAAAAAGGTCTAAAACACATTCCCTGCCAGCCCAGCCATCCACACAGCATTTGGGCACCAGAAGCATTTTCCATACCCACAGCTCTGCACCCCACAGCCCCGGTACTGAGCTCCGTACCCCCTGCAAGTGCCACCCCACTAGTGCTGGGCAGCATCACCTGCTGTAACTGCAAATGCAATGGAAGCCCAAAGCTCCTGCAGGAGGAGTCAGGCAAAACTGCTCTGAGGCAGCATGGTCATTCCCAAAAGGAGGGAGAAAATCCTCAAGGGAGCAGAGAGGGAGCAAAGGGGAGAAGCAGATTTTTCTTCTGGCTCCTGCCCTCCCCGTGGTGCCTCTGGCACTGCCAGCAACTCTCCAGGGAGCAAGCTCCATCCCCAGATAATCCCAGATGATAAACTGTATTAGAAAAGAGGAGAGGAACAGGACCCTGGGAAGAGGAGAAAGGAAAAGTTGTTTCTGGACCTGACCCTTACCGCTGTAAAATCCCCCCCACTCCTGCCAGCTGCTGATTTACAGCCTGGACTCTGCCTGGTCCCAGGGCTCCGGGCAGCTTCTCCGCATCCAGAGCACCGCTGCGCCGTGAATCCCATTAGCTGTAATGTGCTGCTCTAAGCACCGCTGCCATCAAATTCTGTGTGTTTGCCTGGTCTTTTTAAAACAAGGTTATTAAACCCAGTGTCATTCTACACTAAACCCAGCGTTATTTTGCATTAAACCCATGATTTGGCCACATGATGCGTTAGGGGTGCAAATATTAAGTCACTGGCAAAGCCTCTGCTCATTTCCAGTGGGAAGAGGACTTGTACCATTTAAACACATTTATTTTGAGCTCTCTGGGGCTGGCATAACATCTACTACCATGTCACCTTACAACAGCGGGCAGTCATTGTGAAACCAGCAATGTCCCCTGACAAGGAGGAGAAAAAGAGTAACTTGTGTGGATTTATAGCTACTGGTAGAAAAGCTTTGCACTGTATCGCACTATCGTAAGCTTCCCAGATGCACACGCTCTCCCTCCCATATTTAAGACACCAATGTCTTCTATTGCAGAGCAGCTGAGTATCGGGGGGAAGATCGTCACATGTCCCTTTGGGGACCCTAAGCCTCAAAGTCTGTGCTTAAGGAGGTATCTGTGCTCCTCCGTCCCCTGTGTAACAGATATCCCCATCCCACAGCAAACACACTTAGCCAGGACCAAGGCAGAGCAGGATCCCTTGCCTCCCCAGGAGACGGAGATGATGAAAAGGCAAGAGAGGGCAGAAGCAAAGCAAGGTGACTCGCAGCAGCACCGAGAGCTGCCAACAAGCCCGATCGCCGTCCCGCTGCACCGCTCCCCACGCTGCCCATGACTCCCAAGCACAGAAATTAACGCCCTGAAACTATAGTGCTTTCTTTATGCTGCTGAGTTCCTTTAATACAACAGCCATAAATACTTATTATGCTACTTTATGACCTCTGTCCTCCGACACAGATGCTGAGCTGCTGTCGCGTTCGGTTACTTCTACTATCACTATCTGATAGCCTGGCAATGACTAGAGCGAGGAGCTGACTTTGATGGGACTCTAAAAGCCCAGGGAGGTGGAGGGAACCCAAGCAGTTTCTCAAGTGAGCTAACACCGAAGCCCACAAACTGAGAAAGCACCTGCCGCTGTGCCTCCAGCCGATCCTGGGAGCAGAGATTTCGTTTGATGGCCATGAAACACTCACAGCAGCAAGCTCAGCCCTTAGGGAGAGCTCAGCAAGCACCCATGGGTGCTGGTAAGAGTTCAGGGCACAGGGTGGGAGGATGGTGAGGGCTACATTCAGCAAAGCTACTAGTTGGGGGCAAAGTCAACAGCACAGTTGGTGCACCACGCTGCATGACACGGACAACCCGGGCTTGGAGGCACGAAAGCAAGACAAAGGCATGCACCAGAGGAAGCTCTGGGTGAAATGAAGCAACTAGTTTCCTGTAAACAGCGGGGATTCACGGGGCAACGATGAGCTGTGCCTGCTGCAAACCCAGCCCAGCCGCCCGCCACATGCTTCCCTCCCACTGGGGGACAGCTGTCCCCTGCTCCGGGCAAGGACAAGCCTACCCCATACAGGGGCTCAGAGAGACGCTGCCTCTGCAAACACCTCTGCCAGGCAGGAGAAGAAACCAGGAGACACTGAAATTCCATCTTTATGCATTCAGCACCGGGACTGAGCAAGACCTGGTGCTGTTGCCAAGGTCCTGGCTAAGGATGGGTGGAACGATGAGCTTGCCCATGGCAACAGATTTATGAAAGAGTCCTCAGGACCTTTGGGAACTGCTGTGCACATCCAGCCCTCCAATACCCAACATGGCTTCTAAACAGGAAAAAAATCAACTGCTCGGCAGGAGGTGCAGGGGTGAGCGGTCATGCACACCTCCTCCCCCTCCTCCTCCCACAGAGCGCCTTCCTGCACCTCCATGCTTTCCCCGTCTCAGCTCGGCCCCATCAATTTCCACAGAACTTGCAAATAACGGGAAATAAGATAACTGTTAAGCACTAGCATAAGAAAGGAAGGAAAATGAAAAGCCTTGATACCCAAAAACTATTTATGGGAAAAGCTTGTTAGCACCTCCGAACGCTGATTTGGAAATGAGTCATTAGCCTGTGCCACAACCGTGGGGTTTAAGGTAACACCAGCCAATCTCACATTTCTGCATGATATGGAACAGCATTAATTAAACATTAAGCTAAACTATTTCAGCGGTTGTGTGCAGTGGCGCATGAAACTGAAACCAAGGATCGGGGGACGGGTGATTAAACACCGACCCGGCTGGCTGGATGCTCCACGGCACACCACGTACGAAAGGCAGAAAGCATGATCCTCAGCTGTCAGAGATGGCAATCAAACACCCCTATGGGTCAGACCACAGGAGATCCAGCCAAAAGCAATTTTAACAGAGGAATTGTCCTGCCTTAGGTTTCAGAAGGTGGAGGAGAAGGATGCAATGTGTTTGCACCTGTTGATCTGGAGATGTTGGTTTTATTCACCTGCTTGCACATTTCTGTGACTCTCAGGGCGTTCTGGAGAGCTGTCCTGCCATTTCTCTCCCTCTGGAAGTACTTCCCCTCGTCCTCCTGGGGTTCCAAGGTGCCACCACTGTCTGGGGGTGCTGCACCCTGTCCCCAGCTTTGCCCAGCACCATAACTCCTCGTTTCTCATGCAATCCCTTTGTGTCCCAGCATATACTGGCTTTGCTGACCTGTGAAGCACATGTCAGACAAATTTTGCCTCTGCTTAGAGCAATAACTGAATATATTTGGGCAAAGGGAGCCAGTGGAGAGCTTCCTTTTTATTGCAGCTGGGATTTCAGCATCCTCCTGACAGATGCCCAGAGACAAGGAGGATTCCCAGAAATGCCTGAGCACAGGGAGTCCGAGCTGAGACCTGGCTGCTTTCCTCCAGACCGAAGGTATTACAAAACTGGCCCTTTAGAAAAAATGTGGCACGTAACTGGAGAGGGATCACTTGTGTAGCTTTGTAACCGTTACAAAAGCTGGCTCTGAAAGTGTGTCCTTCGGAAAGCAAAGGTAATGAAGCCAGGGAACTGTGCTTTCCTGGAAATTAGAGGTGGAGGGGGAAAGAACACAAACAAACTGGCTAAAGCAGGAGTTTGGTTCAGGTCCCTGGCGCAGACACTCAGGTAAGTGCACAGCCATCGAGTGAACCTTCCCAGCCGGCTGGGACAGCTCCATCGGCTCCGGCACAGCACCAGCACACGCTGGGGCTCCTCAGCCCCCCATTACGGCTCTCCCCTCCGTCTGACCAAGCTGGCTCCTTCCCTCTGCCCCCAGTTAACATCGCAGTGACTCCCCAATGAACCTGGAAACATGCCAAGAGCGGAGCAGCAGAAGATGGAGCACGGTGGGGAGGCAGGGTGCTGGGCATGGCCACATGCTCCCCTTCCCCCAAAGCAAAGGCACATCGACTGGGGGGCTCTGCTATTAGCTTACCCCAAGAGCACCTAAGAGGAATCAATCAGTCTTTAAAGAAGAAAGGGGGAAAAAACACTGCTGGCTGGGTGTGTGTGGGGCACACAAGGCCAGGACAGCCCTTCTCCCAAGTGCACAGTCAACATGACTAATATTCCCAACACACGCAGCCTCCCACTGATGCACCCTGGATTCCAGGACAGCTCTGTGGATGTCAGTGGTGCGGGCTGACCTTGGGACGCCAGATTACGCTCCTGTAGCATTCCTGTAATGTTACGGTCACACAGTTATCACTGAGCAATAACAAGGTGCCCAAATGAAACAGCAGCTCTGCCCAGTTTGGGATCCACAGAAAGCAGCATTCAGAAAGCACAGCTATACTATCCTGCATCATATTTGTAGCCCCACCAAAACAGTGGGGAGAAATACAGTTACACTTCTGAAAAAAAAAAAAAAAAAAAGGGCCTAAAAGCAAACCCAGGGAGCTCATCCAAGTCCCAAGTCCAGCCTCAAGTGCCAGTTTGAGCCATCGCTGCTTTTCCCACAGTTTACTCACTCCTCTCATCTAAAAATCTTCCTGCTTTTTCCAGAAAAAGGATCCTTGTGTAAGCCTAGCTGCTCAGAGGCCACGAAACGCCCTCCTGCTATGCAGGCATCCGCCACCCAGCCAGCCTGTACGGCAGGTTTACAGCACTTTGCAAGGAATCCGCTGCTAAATGGATTTTTTTTTTCTCCCTGCTGCCTTCTTTGGGGAGAAGTGACAATCAGGTAGGAAAATTTTGAAGGAATTAGCTCAAGCGTGGGAAGATGTGAAACATGTAGGAGGATGTGGGTGCTAACAGCTCTGACCTCAGCTTGTGCAAGCTGATGGAGTCCCTGCTGAAAGCCACCAAGCTGTGCTGACTTACACGTGCTGGGCACTTGGCCCTTCATGCTTGAAGAGAGGCAGGAACAGAGGAAGAAGGCAAAAAAAACCCCAAACGCTTAAACACTAATTAGCTTAAAACACTGGTAAATAGATTTACACAGGCAGTCTGCAAAGCCCTGACCGCAGCAGCTAATTGGAGCACGCAGTGTTGCCGGCAGAGTTCAGCTTGCATTGCCTCGTGCCATCACGTGGGACCGAGCTGCCACAAAGACGCATTGTGCCAAGGTATTTGAGCATGGGGAAGAAACCACCAGCAGAATCATTTCCATGCAGGGGAGGGAGGGATGTCACCAGCTGATAGCAGCATTCATCCTGCTTTTGCATTTTCCAGGTGCTCCAAACCCTGGGCCCTGCTGCTCTGGAGCGCTACAGGCTTTGGAAGTGCCAGAAAAGCATCTCCGTCTTGCCCCCAGGGCTCGGAGCCTACTTTGTGCCAGGCAGGATGGTTACAATTATCACGTCTGCGCCATACACGGATATAATTATCAGGAAAATTCAGGGAAAAGGGTCCTGCAGCCAACTCTTGACTCCAAAGCACTGACGCAAGTATCAGAAATGGTAGGACGGCCAAGCCATCACACTACAAAAAGCAGCTCCAGGCAGAGACGTGCTTCCCTTACGCCACGGGGAAGACCAAGACGGGCTGAACTTTGGCCACAAACCAGCGGCACCTGCTGAACATCGAGTCCAGGCAGTTCTGATTTAAGTTTCCCCCATAGCTTGTAGGTCACCTGCTCCACTACCTCCTCCTGTTTAAGGGCTCAAATCCCTAACTCATGATGCCCAAAGCCATGCACTAAGCAAAACCCCTCACCTTGTGACTCAAAAAGAGCCACCCAAGCTTTCCTCGGGGGTAAAGCCCCTGTCAGAGGCGGCGGTTCCTCGCAGGACTATTTGCAGCCTAGCTGCGAGCCTTGCTCAGCGCAGGCAGAGCACGGAAGACAAGCAGCACCGTAATTCACGGTGGTAGGAGATGAGACAGGCACGTGGCTCTGCTCACAGCGCACCAACTGCGGGGTCTTCGCCAGGCGCCCCCAGACCTGAAGTTTTGCTTTGGACTGGGCTCTGAATTAAAAAGCTGCAAGCTAGGCAAACACACCATCATCTCCGCCCCCTCATCAGCTCTGCCAAGCGACTGCCAGCCAAAGGGATCACAAAGGGTTCCTGCAGCCCCAGGGAGGGATGGCAGCTCTGTGCAGCATGCCACAAGCGGAGGCTCTCCGGCAAAAGCATCCCCTCCTCCCCCAGTATTGATTGGATTTGTTGAAACAGATGGAAAAAACAGCTAGTCAGATGCAAAACACGGATACCCAAACCTGCTTCCGAGAAACTGGCTTAAGTCTGTATTAAGCTTAATCCCTTTTGATCAAGGCCTTGGATGTAAGCAGAAAATGTTACAGATTTTCACATAACTTTAAGTCCCTGTTTCCGCTCTGCTCTGAAATGGAGTTAGGCGGTCAGGGAAAAAACATATGGAGCACAAAAAGAGAGGTTTAGGAACATTTTGCATGTGCAGGAGAAATTGGAAGCATCCATATGAAACCAATCCACTTGCACAATGGTAATTTACCTACTGAGGAGAGAGGGCTTAAAATTCTCCTTGGCTTATTTCCTTCGTTTTTATTCCAGCTGCTACAGAAAAAAAAATAAATGCAGCAGTATAAATAAAAAACAAAAACCAACAACAAACCAAAACAACAAACTCACAACAGAAAGTGTTAAAAAGCCAGTTCTTTGCATTTTGCAGAGCCACCTGAATACTGGCATGGCCACGGCATCCAGATGTGTTTCTGCAATAAAGTTTAAATCCCTTCCAGCCCCAGAGCAGTAGCGCAGGCAGGAGATGCCCGTGCCAAGAGCTGGATACAGAGGACCATCGCACAGCCCACCTGCAGACCAGGAGACCCCGCCGACAGCCCCGTCCCTCTCACACATATACATGAGGGCTTTGGGCTCGGAGGGTCAGACCCCAGCCTCGCCATCCCACTGAATAAAAATACAGGGTCCTGCTTCAAGCTCGAGTCACCTGCAGGTTAACATTTCAGAGACTGATGCAGTCCAAGCCCCTGAAGGCAGCAGAATCTTTTCCATCCATTTCCCAGGCTCTGAGCCCTGGGTGCATCTTGCAGCTTTATAATTGCAGCGGGGGGGGGTGGGGGGTGGGGGGTGTCCGCTTGGGCAGGGTGTTGTGCTACCTGCAAAGCATCAGGCTCTGCCCCAGGGAGCTTCATAGAAGCAAAGCCCTTCATAAAGCCTTTCTGCAGCAGCATGAGCAGCAGCTTAACCATCACAAGCTGTTTGAGACTAGCTGCCTTTTACAAATTGGTAGAAAACTCACTTAAGCTCAAAGAAATTCCTGTAATACTAAAGTACACAAAAGAAGGAGGAAGCAATAGGAATTCTTCAAGTGTACCATAAAAGGCAGCTTTTAGAATTTGCTTGGGAATTGCTGCTTTGATTTGTTGTAAGCTGGAACTGCATGTTTGCAGGGATGGGAGACCTTTATCCCCCGCAAAGTTGCTTTCCCAAAGCTACAGAGAGTCCGGGCTCACAGTGAGAATCCCATCTGGGTCAACAGACCTGTGGGCTGCTCCAAGCTTTCCACGCAGACACACATCCACCTGGATGAAACATTTCCACTTTCACAGCTTTACATTTCAAAAAAGGCGGGGAAAAGCCCAGAAGAGAAGGAAGCTGCAGAAGAACTCCGTGTGCTGGAAGAAAACAGCCGACGACTTCCCAAGCCACGTGCTCCGGGAAGACGCTGCCTGCCAGGTTCATCCCCGGGTGCGGATGCAGGAGAGGGCTGGGGGGCTCCCCACTTCCCGCACACCCCTGCCTGGGCACCTCCAAACACAAAGTAATGTGTTTGCACACAGAAACACTCAGGAAAAGGGGAGAACGGTAGGATGCGAAGCCCAGGAAAGCAAGCATAAACTTTATTTCGTTAGCCCTAATCTTCTGCTGGACTCCAGAGAGGAGGCAAGCACCTTGTAAACTTTGGGGGTTTATTATTATTACAAGCTGGCTTTCCAAGCAAAATTCCCCAAAGCCACCCGGCTCTCAGCAGCCTCCTTGCCTGGGCTTGGCACTAACGTGCCTGTTAAACATCAAATCTCCAGCCGCTGGTGACACTTGGACTCAGCACCAAAGCCCATCGCATTACCAGGGGCTGCTCCGCGACCCTGAAAACTGCTCTTCAAGCTGTGACATCTCTCAGTGCTATTGAGGCCCCGGCTTCATCTTGGATCACGGGTAAATACACGGCCTTAGTCTCATACGTGACTAATAACCTCTGAAAAGACCTCCTCCAGCACGCTACAGCAGTGCAAGTGTGGGGCACAAGGAAGCAAACCTCCCCCTTTCTAGGCTCCGGCAATACTAATTCAGGTTACGACTTGTTTTAAAGGGAGAGCACCCAGCCCTTCCTCCCAAGCTTGAGGAGGCTGACAAATCTCACAGATCCGGGTTTAGGCACGTAAGCAAACATGGAATCGTTTACCCAGCACCTACACCACTCTGTGAAGCTCTGCAAGCATCCAGCAAGGCTGGGAAATAAGACACATGAACTTCAGCCCTCCAGTATTGCTAATTTGGCTGCTATTATCTCCACTTTCCAAAGTTTCTCCAAGGAAAGGAAGGAGGGATACAGGATGCCACTCACAGAGGCAGGAGGGAGAACATGCCCATTGCTCCCTCCTTCCTTCCAGAGGGCACGGAAAATTTCACATCAGAAACAAATGCCTAATTTTTCCAGGCTACTGAGAATCAATTAAAGGCACCACAAGCACAGGCATTTCCAAGGCAGAGCTGTCCAGTTCCACGCTAAAGCCATCAGAAGGAATTTACTGCTCACAAAAGAGAAAAAAAAATATAAATCCAAAGCTGCAGGATGCTCTGCTCCAGTTGAACCTTTAGATGCTCCACACTCGATGATAAGGAGAAATCCCTCCCGCGTGTGCCTGCCTGTCTCTATCCACTGTTTTCCTCCACCTTGCACACCTGAACTGGAGCGATGTGCCAACAGCACGCTGCTGGCCCGACCCCTCGGTCAGACATCTCAGTCACTTCTGATATGTCTCAAAAGTGTCCCCTCTGGGTTTGCCTGCAGGCAGGGAAAACAACTGTGTTAAATTCCCAACCCTAGAAGCACAACCAAGTTGTTCAGAAGAGCCAAGGCGGGGAGGATGCGCAGCAGGGGGTGAGCAGAAGTATCACCTCCATGACAAAATCTGCTTGGCTGACATTCCCAGCACCAGCAGCAAGGCAAGCAGAAACACACCGTTCTCTTCTACCTTCTTGACATAAAACATAGATTTTTTTCTGCCTAAATCATTTCACATCCATGGTGCTGAAACCAAACCAGGGTGACTCCAAGCAGTTCAGAGCAGCGAGGAGAAACACCCAGCTCCTGATGCCAGGTCAGTGATTTTTCTATGGGTTTGCATCCATTGGGGGGGGGGGGGGGGGGGGGGGGGGAGGGAAATTACTAACATTTAATTTCTTACTCTGTAAGCCTGAGAGCTACAAGCAGGGGCCAGTGTTCAGTATGAGAGTGAGGGGCATGCTCCTGATTTTGGTGGGTTTTATCTTCCTTGTTGCACAATTCCTGCCCAACTTGCCAAGAGCTGCAAGAACCATTTCAAAAGGAAGAGACTAACCTGGGAAAGGACAGCTCTACCAGGCTTACAAATACTGCCAAGAGCTTCTCTCTTTGCAATTAGATGGTTTACACAAACGAAGACTCTTAAGATTGTGCAATGCAGCAGGAGAGCCAAGACAGCCGTGCACAGCAAGGATGCTCCTCCTCCTCTTCCCTGCCCTCCCCAGAATGAGATAAAAGGATTCTTTTTTATTTTTGTATATATTCTGCTACGCTCCTGAAAAGCTGCTGGTGAAACGCCTTCCAGAAATAAATGTTATCTTAGAAATAAGAAAGGGTTTCCTACCAATAGTATTCTGACTGCAGAAATAACCCTCGGTTCTCCTCTGATTTGTTACTCGAAGAAAGGCTCTCAAAATAGCAAACACAGACTTCCCCAAACCCGTGATTAACTAGAAGCATCAGCAGGGGTTTTCAAACACAACTTGTATGTGGAGCACTCCCACACCCCTGGGCAGACCAGTTCCCATGCTGGGCTCTCCAGAAGAGCCCAGTGCAGCCCCAGAGAGGATGGCACCGCACACGCCGGCCCTGCCATCGGATAAAGACCTCCGACGCTTACAGCCACGTTTTTTCCATGGCTTAATTCCATGATGTCAGTTGATCTACTTACACCTGCTTAAAGGCAGAGCTGGTGGAGAAGCAACCCCCAAGGTAGTTTTCCAGAGACTCTGAGAGTCAGAAACTACCTCCCTTCCTCCTCACACATCATAACGGTGGATAAATATACCCATAAAGTGCTTTGATTTGACAGAGTATGTCAAATTTAGGCTTTGCTCTGCCTCTGCAGACAGCACATTTACTGCTGTGTGGGTGACTGAAACATGTATCACTCGCAGCATACCGCAAACTGCCGTATAAAAGAACTGCAGCAAAAGATCTCCAAAATATTGGCTCCCTTAGCGGGGGTGTGCACGGTCACAGCTCACAAATTACGGGGCGGAAGGGAAGCTGGATGGATTTCCATGGTCACTACTGTACAGAGGGTGAGACAAGATGATCTAAGGGTCCCTTCAGACCTAACAAATCCATACAGCTGTAAAAAAAAGATAAAAAAAGTAAAAAATAAATCACAGATCAGGTCTTAGCTGCCTCCAAGGGAAAAAAAAAAAAGGAAAGAACGAGTCAGGCACGATGTTTTCAGTCAATGATTTAAGGAATGTAAATAGCTTTGTCAAAGATGCTCAGGCAGATTCCCCAGCTGGATTCTCCACCATGAGCTCAGCTTCGCTCTTAGGATCTGCAGCATACCAGGGTGATTTAAAAAAAGCAGGAAAAGCAAACTGGCAGCTGGCAAGCCGCGGTTCCACGGGAGACGGGTGGGAAGCATCGCACAGGGAGTACTTGCACCCCAAGGGAACCAGACCCTATAGCCCCAGCACAGCTCTTGCCCTCCCCAGCTCGCTGTGCAGTGCTGGGAGAGTTACATCAGCTCCTCCGATGATACACTGCGACTCCAAAAGCGTCACCAGCTGTTTATCTACTGCTAAAATGTGAGTGTTTAAAAATTAATAGGAACAGATCGACTAAGTGTGGAACATGCAGACACCAGAAGCTTCGAGGAATTTCAACGTGCAATGTTAAAAGCACATGGGCTGTGAAGAACCCTGCTACAGGAAAGAAATGCCAAAACCACACACGTATCATCACACATACACCCAGAGGAAGGGAAACGTAGCTCTAACCACCACGTGCACTTTCTTCCAGCCCTTTAATCAGACATTAGAGACAAAGAGCAGCTGGACAGCACTGTGGTCAAGCTTTGACGTGCAGGGGGAGGAAAACAAAAAAGGGCTCTATCTCCGCGTTAATACAGGCTCACTTCAACACAGACCACAGCCAGCACTAAGGGCTCCGGTTCTGAATGCGCGTCGTTGACAAAGGTCATCAATTCTGCAGCAAGATGGATGCGTGCCCTTGGCGGCACCCTGCGCAGGAGGGAACGGAGGGTCCCCAGCAGCCACGGCGTGCATTTACTAACAGGCTACGATGCGGGGTGGGGGGAAACCAGCAAAAAAAAAAGGAACAGGAATTACTGGTCCCCAAAGGGCTGGTCTGCAGAGCTCTAGACAGCATTATAAATAAAAGGCAACACCTAAAACTGCATCCCGAAGGCCACTCATGCAAATCTGAGGATGAGATCAGAGCCACCATTAGAGAAATAACGGCCATCACGTTAGGTATGAGCGGGCCAGAAAAGGTTCACAGAAAACACCTCCCTGGAGCTCCTGTCCAGAATAGAGATATTTTGCAATAAAAGAAGTGAAGCTGTTTTTTGTCCAGTGAAGCTCCCGGAGATGTCTGACAAGGATTTACTTTTAATAAGGGAAGGGAACAGGAAACTACTATTTGTTCTTAGTTAGCTCTCTTGACATTTTCTTACCGGCAGTAAGACCAGCGAGAGCACATTTGAATGCGGAGGTTGAAGTTTTATCGACTTTGCCACAGCTAACAAGCAAAGCGAGCGAGGTCACCATTGCACACAGCCTTGTACGTAGCATGAGACCCAAAAAAGCTACGGTCAGGGTGAGACCCTGCTCAGGTGCCTCATGAGGGGCTGAGACAGGGGCCAGAAGCCACCCATTACGGAAATCCCAGCTGCAAATAAGCGCACGTGTTTAACGGCAGCAACCGCTGGAATTCTCAAAAGAAAAGCTCGAGTTGGCATATATCTCAAAATCCAGGAGTGAGACAGCACAAAAAGAAACAACTTTCTGCTGTGATAGACACTGTTAAGCATTTTGGGGTTTGACCAATAAAACCCAGAAAAACGGCAATGCTTCCTTCGAACCCACAAACATTTCAAGAAAGTATTGTCCATTTTCGGACAAAAAGGCTCAAAAATGTCCCTGAAAACGGAGTTCTAATGACTTCCCCCCCCACATCTGCTACAAAGGATGAGTTTTGTTCAAAACATCTTTTTTCTGTGACACATTTTGGCCAGATGTAGACGACGTGCCCGGACTGCAGAAAAGAGCATTTGATAGCACTACCCAAAGATAACCAGCTCAGCCTAGCCCTTGCAAAAGAAAATCTTTCATTTCCCGTCGGGTCCTCTGCATTGAGCTGCACCGGTATCATTTTATCAGCCTGCAGAGCAAACCGGTCCGCAGGGAGGGATCTGAAAGGTTTGAATAATTCCACATCAAAATGAACTGTACTTGGATGAGACTTCCACCTAAGCATCAAGACAGTACAAGACAGGCTGCAAGAGGAAAGAAGGAAAATATATTCTTGTCAAAATGACATTCCCCTTAGGAGTACAATTTCCACAAAAGCATTTACCCGTGCGCATTGTGTTGGATTTCATATTCTGCACTTCTGAAACACATTATGCTGGGTGCTTGAATAATTACGTTTGACTTATTTAACAATTTAACATTCGCACGCTTGGCTTTACAGCTGGAGGAATAAAATCACATGTTTGAGTGACTAAAAGCAAAAAAGAGGGTTAGACAATATATGTATATTTATGCAAGCATTCCCCGCTCTGAAATTAGGTTCGCAAAGAGAACGTTATACTGAGCAAACTCTCTCCCTTGCCGGCTGTAAATGAGATTTTAAAGGGGTTGGTCAGCGACCAGCCACAAGGGCAGATGTGGAAAAGTGAGGGCAGCAGCTGGACACAGGCAGGACGGGCAGCTGCCTGCACTGGGGCTGCTCCAGCACCAAACCTCCGCGCCCCCACCACGGCCAGGCTGGCTCGGCAGCACCCCTTCATCCAACCCCACCTCCGGACACACCTCGAAGGAAAAACCACCCCACGGGGCGATGTGTGTCAGCCTATAAACTGATGGGGACCTGGGCTCCCCTCGGGGTGTTCATGTGCACCCTCAAAGTCCAACGAGAGTTGAGTTTCTTCACCCGTGGGCAGGGTCCAGGCTCGGCGATGCCTCACGAACACCAAGGAGGGACCCCATACGTGGCAGCTTGTGGCCACCAGTCAGCAAAACTTGTTTTCCAGCTGGTGCATGCCACGAAACACAGCTCTTCTGAGCAAGCAAGGCGTGCCAGGGATTCAGGAGCTATAAACAGGGCTCTCCATCACTCAGCTGACACAGGATTGGGGATGTCTTCCCTACATTGCTCACCAGATCTGAAGAGCAGCAATCTTTTAATACTTATCCCAAGGATGCTCCTGGCAATAGCCCCAGGCTGTCCCTCTCTGCCCACCAAGAAACCCACACCAACACAGCCTCGCACCAGCTCCTCTGCAGTATTTATCACATGATCTTCCTTACGCTGCCCAGCACCTGACACCAAGCCTGACAAGGAGTACGTCCATGGAGAAGAGGGCAGAGAAAAGGGAACTAATGGGCTCAAATGGGGGAAAAAAAAGAGAAAAAAAGGCTTTCCAAAATGCCAAATCAGCACAGCACACCACTAGTAAACTTGCCACTTGAGCCACGTACCCTATAACTTGCTAGGATCTCCCACGACTGTTCTCCTCCTGGCCCAGAAGGCAGAGCCCTTCCCTAGCCAGTATGGTCCAGTCCCATCCCCCAGAGCCCACTCAGCTCCAAGCCTGACCGAAATGGAAGCCCTGCCTGGGAAACACGGGAGAGGAGGGAGCTGCCAGGCTGACGGGTTCAGAGAGGGAGCGAAACACAGAGTTGTGATCGCTGCATCATCGAGGGAAAACCCAGGGAAATGCCCCCACCGGTTATCGCAGCGGGGAATACCGGGGCAACGCTCCGCTAACAAAGGCGCCACTAATGTATTTTTCATCAAGTGCTTTATTCTGCTGCAGACGTGGAGCTCTATCAGTAATAACTATTCATAAGCGTGATAGTAGGTGGTGGCACCGATATCTGCAAAGCCATGGATAAAAGTTGACAGGCCATATACCAAAACAATTCAGCATTTATTAAGACTTCTATTGGTCGCCTACCCGAGCTTATTTATATTGGCACCCCTCCATTAAAAAGCACAATCCCAGCTTGCTGCATCACAACCTCTTTCTTCACACCTAAAGACACGCTGTGAGTGGGTCTGAGCTGGGGTTATCCCAGTTCACCCCCAGCGAAGCCCCAGCATGGGCAGCGCATCATCCTGCCCTGGCACCAGTACGTGCTGTGCATCGCACAGCTCCTGCCCATGTAAAACACGGGATCTCTCCATCCCTTCATCCCGGCCCCGGGCAGGGGTCACAGCACGCCAGCCCCAACCACAAAATGCTTCCATCGTGCATGAGCAAAGGATGGGACACGTCTAAAGCAATTAGACCCACGGACCTGGAGATGTTTCAATGACTCTGCTGCGTCTCTGCAGCCATTGATGACTTCACTCCCTCGTGGCCATGCAGCTGCTTTCCTGCAGATCCCCAGGGATATCCTGATGGGAGTTTCCCTGCAGGGACCTCATACCTCCCAGCGTGGGTGACAGTGTGGGCACCGCTGGGCTGGCACCCTGCCAGCCTCCCACCCCCTCCACGATGACTCTGGCAGAGCTACCGGGGCCAACCTCCCTGCGCCTACACCCTACATATCATGATACAAATGAACTAAATTAATTAAACATCCATCTGGCAGAGGGAATATCCCTTCCCATTTCCTTACCTACTCCCGGAGGGGATTGTTGGGAGCAATGCCGATGGAGGAGACTGCCACAGCTATCAGGTATGGCTGAGATTTCTAGGAAAAGTCTGGGAAGCCACCTTGGGGGTGAGGAAGAACGGATATCTAGCACCCATGGGTGCCCACAGCCATCAGATGCTCTCAGCGTGCTGCAGGAGTCACTCAATGCTATGTGAGAAGAGCACCACGAGAAAGGGGAATATATGGGGGAAATAAGACACAGACAAATAAACCAACTCAGCCATGCATGTTGAGCCAGCTCCAGCTTAACCAGCAGAGTCACACTGGTTTCCAGCAGCGTGACCCAGCCAGTGCCAGTGGAAGCAGCAAATCCTGCATGATTTCTGTGTGTGGCTGCGTGGCCACATCCATCTGTACCGGCGCTGCTGGCTATGGAGAGGACAGTGTTCGGATCGATCCCTTCATTGCTCCTGACAGCATTCCCACCAGATTAGCACAACTGCCCCCATCCGAGGGCACAGGCAGGTCCCAGCTCTCCTCCCCACCACCTCTGGACCACCCCTGCACAAAGAGCTGCCGAGTGCTCTTGGCCCCTTCCCTGCCCAGACCAGCTCACAGAGCCACTTCCTAGGAAATCCCGGCACCTTTTTTGTATGAACAATAAAGCTGCCAAAACATGAACCTGCCAGCTCTCGCATCACCCCAGAGCCACCCCACGCCATGGCACCAGCTGGTGTCACCTGGAGCAGCACGGATGCTGCTGGGTTTCATCCCCAATGGAAATGCACATCGCAGAGCTTATAAGAGAATTTTAAATGAAATATTAGAGGAGGAATCTCAGTCAGGCCTGTCCATGAATCTTGCAAAGCGAGCAGACATCCTATTGAGTCTTTCCAAAAGCATCTCCCAAACTATCCCGGAGAGCCCAGTGCTGTTCACCAGCCACCTCCATCTCCAGCACTGAGTCTCGACCAGGATCCAGGAGATCTGTGTCAATACGCATCTCTCCATATCTCATCCTCTGGCTGCTGCCTCTAACAGTACATCTGTGGTTCTGCCTTTGTTTGCAGTGCCGAGTGCCTTGGGGACACATCTGTCCACATCTGTCTGGGAGCAGCAGCGCGAGCTCCTCCTGCACGGCACGGCGCACTGCAACCAGGCTGTAACTGATACCTGGGCTCTGGGACAAAGTTAAAACAAATAAAATTACAAATGAACAAATAAGGAAGTACAACCTGTTAAGCAAGCAGCTGTGGTGTTACAGGCCTGTTCGTCACCGGAATTTTAACTTCAGAGCATTTCACCACCTGGACAGAGTTGAGTCACTTGTCAATTTGCATTTGGGATATAAATACTGAGCGCTCTGCTGCTCCTTGTGCCATTCCCCTCGCTGTAACGCTGCATGACAGTAAGACAACAGAGCAAAAACAGTAAGCTTCAATGGGGAAAAACCATGCAGAAAAAGGACCAGAACTATATTAAACTATATTAAAAAGCTGGTACAGAAACAAGTTCAAATAGCTCCCTGTAAAGCAGCTCAGCTCTCTGGGGCTCCACTTAACAGATATCCCCTTATTAGAAAGTCACTGAAGAGGACTGTTTAGCACTTCCAATAAAGAATAGGTGGATGGGGAGGGAGGATTTTTTTTCCCACAGAGATTACAGAAGTGCTTGCGGCAGAAAGAAGGGAAAACCTCCAGATCCAGGATTTGGTTTCTGCTGGGTTCATTAACCCGCCCAGTGAGCGCCAAGGTCTGAACTGGTTACGGGCTGGGGGGCTCTTCGCTGGAGTCCAGGGCAGGTTCACCACTCATCCAGGTGGTTTCAGCATACATGAGGAAAAGGCACACGGATGATGCAAATGAAAAATCCAATGGCAAAAAAAAAAAGGAGGGGGGTAAAAAGTGAGGCTCCACAGCCAGCGTGACATCTTCTCCGCTCCACATGCACCTCTGACAGAGCCAGCTGGCACGTTGGATGAAGGGCATGACTCCTTTTAGCACAAAACCCCCCAAACGGGAACATGAGAGCCTGGAAGAAGTCTCCAGCTACACCATTTTGCAGAAAAATGTTTCACATCTTTTTACAAGCTGAGGGCAGGAATTGCCCGTCCCACCAAGCAGCGAGGAAGCAGCACCTTCCCTGCATGATCCGGGGGATGAGCGGGGTGGGGTTTCCCGTGCCCACCGCCAGCGGTGCCCGATGCTCTCCCCCACCAAAGGGCTGCCAGCGACGATCCTTCCCGGGGCCACGGTCCTTCCCGCTAAACCTTGGGTCCACTCCGAATTTATTACTGCAGCACATTATTAATTCTCATTACTGTCAAGATCTTGTCGTGCGAGCACAGATTGAGGTGCCTGAAGCTGCTCACCCACCGGGCCTGCTCTGCACTGCCACAGCCCCTGTCCACAGCAGGTAGCTCCGACTCCTCAAATACAGCACCGGCAGAAGAGGAGCTGGATTAAGGATGCCCCAACCACCACCCAAATCCCAGCCCAGCAAAGAAGACAGAGGACAAACGCCCGGAAAGCAGTGAGAATCTAAATCTAAAGGATTACAGAAATAACCTAATGGTCTTTGAAAGACCGTAACCATCACCAGTACCATGGGATGGCCAGCCACTGAGGAAGCCCACATCAACCTCCCTCCTAGTTTTTCATTATGGTATTGACAATGCCACATGGTCTTTGGTATCAGAGAAAGACAACCTGAGAGGCCACCTGTTTTGAACCATCTGATGGTTCCCGCTCCCCCTGTCTCCAGGGCAGACCCCTGGATGTGTTGCATTGCCTAATCCCAAACATGGCAAGAACAGGCTGGAGATTTTAGTAACGACAATCATACTGCACGGCTTTTTCCACTTTGACCACGAAGAGAACAGAAGTTATGACATGTAAAAAATTGCACTGTTAAAAATAACATTAAAAATGCATCTATTTTGGCCCTAAGGCCAAACAGAGAAAGATGTTTCATTATCCAAGCCTAAGAACATAATTATGCTTTGATAATTTTTTCCAGTACGAAAGGGACCTCTTTTTGGCTTGCTCTGCTCTTCTAAAGCTGCACTGGAATGGGAACTCTGAGGCGAGCATCACTTGAGCCTGTCCATCTCCTCCAGGATCCAACCCAGGGCTCGTTGCAGCATCACGAACAACCCCCTGGCGCTGCGGGGACCCTCGGCACAGCCTCCTCCAGCTCAGCCCCTCCACGTCCCACGCACACTTATAAATAGAGCATCAGGATTCCCTCTGTGCCGATGGCAGCCCAAAGCATCTCCTCTTCGCCTCCGGGCAGAGGCGAGATCCCAGTCTCAGCAAAAAGATAACCTTATTATCAGCCTTTCGGAGATCCGACAAGTTCAGCATCACACCGACAAGCTGTAATTCGGCTTCTCCAGGCATCGGGGCAAGCTGCCAGCAGCCCCCCCCACGACCTAGGGTGGGTTTATTGCTGCCCTCACCCAGGCTGGTGTGCCGGAGCCGAGCGGTGCCGAATCCAAGCAGCTTGCTTGGCACTAAAATCTGGTTTCCATAGAAACAGGTAGATAGCGCACAGGAGCGAAATCTTATTTACTCAGTTAAAGAAAAGGGCTTTCCAAGCTGTAATTTAGACCTAGGGGTAAGTGCAACGTTACTGGGGATACAAAGCTTTCACGGTGGCAAAGAACGTGTTATTTTAAATAAACAATGCCTGCTTTTTTCTTTGAATATCAATTACTATAATAAGACTAACATAAATTGACACACACACCCTTTAAAAAGTCCCACAGCCCATTGGCTTTCCTAATAGGTACTTAAATATCATTTTTTTTATTAAATGCTAGTGGGTTTCATAAGATTAATTTCTTTCCTCTTCCTCTGCTCCTCCCATCAGAAATAATCCCACTCACAAGCGAGGAAATCTGCAGCGTTAGGAACCGGTTAGTTATTCATTGTAACTTGGACATAACCATTATTTAAAACAAGTCTCGACCTCAAGTCCAACGAGGTGCTCTCAAACTGTAAGCTCTCACTTTTTTTCAGCAGACATATTTAGACCAGACCAGAACTGGTGTAAGATGCACAAATCACTCACTTCTCCTGTTAAAAGTAGAGAGAGATCCCGAACACCTGAGCAGCTTCGCTGCAGCAAAATGCTGCGTTGCTTGTTTGCAAAACATTTAATTTTGGGTGCAACCCTTGCTCTCTGCTAAGAGGAGCAGTTATTTACATACCCCCAAACACATATGCACACAGAATCTGTTAATGCCTTGAATATTAAGATTTACAGGTTGGAGATACCCTTAAAATTACTCTGCCTTGCCCTGCACAATTGCAAAGTTCGAATATGTATTATTTGGGATGAATAATGCATGACAGTACTGTAAATCTAGTCCCAGCTGAGAACACGCTCTCCAGCAAGGAGCCGAGAAGGTTGCTGGGACCGCACTGTGCTGTCTGCAGGCAGCGTTTATCTCTTTGCTAACGAAAGGAGTTGCTGCTCCAGCATGGAAAAGGGGCTGCAAAACTCTAATTAATTAATGGCATTCAAAACCCATCCAAATCTCTTCCCACCAGAGACCCTGGGGCTAACTCCAGCCCTTGCTACTGGGAACTGGGGTCAATTTAAAATAAATTAAGCATTTGCAAACGTTTCCTTACTGGGGGGGGGGGAATGGGTGGAGAAGGTGCATCGCTTAAGAAAAGGTCACTGAATAAAGATGACCTGCAACACTTGGGGAAGGATTATGTTTAATCCTGTTTAACGGGGTTCAGCCATCCTCCTACAAAAGGCACGGATTTCACTGACACCGTGGGCAGCCACGTCTCCCACGCCACATCAGCCACCTCGCTTGCCAACCAAGCCATGACACCAGACCGGCTCCTTCTCAGCCCAGAGTCTCTCTGTGCCGGACCGGCTCCCCTGGAAAGCCTTGCAGCTCTGGACAGACATTTCAAATAGTTATTTTTAAAATGACTGTGCAAGTGAATTTTCATGCCAGACTGACAGCATCTGATATTTGCTCATTAGCTGAGCCTGGGATGACATTGCTCATGGCTCTGCCAGGGTAATAAAGGAACCAGCAAGCAAACAAAGCAAAAATCAATATGGATGAGTGTAATATTTTTCATAATGTCTTTATTGTGTACAGCCTTCCTCACGCAGCTATTATTAGATACACTTTCTCTTCCTTTTGCAGGGAATGAAAGGATGGGAAATGTTCTTATTCACAACCGCCACACTAGAAAATCCTACACAGATTTTGTCACCCCTGAAGAGTTTATAAATTAAACCCAAATAAGAACAGACTAAATCCAGTATCCATCCTAACTGGTGGAGCCAGTTTTCCAGACACATCCCGAAGCCCCAGGTCTCCCCGCTGATGCTGGCAGGGGCCGAGCAGCCAGGGACAAAGACATGGTGCCAGGTCCCCCCGAGGTGTGGAGCAGGAAAAGGGCTGAGCCCCTGGATGCTCCCAGTACGAGAAAAGGAAGAAAAGCTCCACTGGACAGGAAACTTTGTTAGCAAACACAGCAGAATCACATCCTTTCCAAAGGCATCCTCTCCCTGAAAGCAGTGACCCCAAACGACCGATGCTGAAGGGAGGTGGGGTTTTGCTGAGCGTTGAGCGTGAAGGCTGGAGGCCAGAAGCAAAGGCCTGCTGTGCAATAAG
The DNA here is from genome assembly GCF_023634155.1 of Falco peregrinus. Classification (NCBI taxonomy): domain Eukaryota; kingdom Metazoa; phylum Chordata; class Aves; order Falconiformes; family Falconidae; genus Falco; species Falco peregrinus. The sequence goes on along the minus strand of NC_073721.1, from coordinate 48,926,491 downwards.
GAACTGGGCAAACTACAAACTGGGCAAACGCAGAGGAGCAATGACTTGCAACAAGGCTCAGTCTGTCCCAAAAGAGCACATGCAGGCAGGAGCAGGGCTGGCTTGGGGAAACACTTCCAGGCTTCCACCGCATCAGCCCCCCCCCCCCCCCCCCTCCCTGCAGCCTGGTGTCCTGTATCGAGGATGCAGCACTGGGGGCTGGACCCCCAGTCTGGGGGGCTGTGCACCCCAGGGTCTGCTGTGCACCAGCCTTCTCTGCCACTGTGTATTTATTTAAGCACAGAGACCTGCCCTGGCTGGTCTGGATAATGATGGTAAGCATTATCAGTGGGGCCACTCCAGGTTGCATTTATTTACTGCACGGGTGCTGCAGGACAGGCACAGAAACATTGCAATTCCCATGCAGGAGCACTGGACAGTGGAGCCACCGCTGCAGCAGACATCCCTGCATCTCCCCATCCTGCCAGGGACTCCCACCACATCGAGCAGGATCAATGTCTCCCAATATCGATTCATTAGAGTGAAAATTACCTTAATTACCCGCTCTGAGCCAATGCCCCACCAAGGTTACAGTCAGCTGCACTTTCAGGCTTAGTGTGTGGCAAAGCCCTTGGACATGGAGGTGAAACCCCTGCCAGCAAAAGCTTTGATGCAAAGCGCCAGTAGTTACCTGCCAGGCTCCAAATGTCACGTCCACCCTCTTCTGTCCCCTGCGTTACCTCCTGATGACCCCACTCCAACTGCGTTAACTATTTTCTGGCACTTTGCGTTAAATAAGACCGACGTTTTCACAAGGTCCTTCAATCTTTGAGCTTAACCCCACCATCAACAGAAATCCAGACACTTAATGGCACCTGGCTGGATGCAGAAAGGGCTCTTAAATTTTTAAAGATCATCTTGTCCTGCTGGTGCCAGGACAGCGCGGGGCTGAGCCTGCCTGCAAAACAAACCAGTCAAAAGGTATGGCTGGAAAATCCCAGCCCTGCTCGCAGCAGGGTGGCAGCCAGCACCAGAAACCTCACCAGAAACACTCCTTGCTGCTACCATTTAATTTCCCTTTGTCCCAGTAACGCTGCAGCTGATCGCCTCCAAAGGCAGCCGGGCAGGGAATGCATTGCTTTTTCTGTGCAACCGGTTGGCTTTTGGTACCTGCACCAGGACTGCTGAATTTAATAAGGGACAAAAGGAAAAGAAATTATTCCTCTGTGGCTTTGCTTTTGGTGAGTAAGCAGAAACCATTGATTAAAAATGAGAAATGAGAAATGAGAAGAGGAAGTGCCTCTCTGCTTCATAAACAGCTCGGGACACAATGGTTTACACTGTACATAAATTTAAACAGAGGAATAAATAGCCTCCTCTTGGATACTGGCCTAAGCAAAATGATGGCAGGATGGAAGCAGCGCTGCAGGAACAGACCATCTGCACTAAACACAGGTGATAAGATCTAAATGAGAAGGACAGATGAGAAGATTTTACCTGCCTCAGAACTAGCCAGGCTCAACTCCAGGTTCCCAGCCAGGCTAACAGAGCTGCTGCCTTTGCCGAACCCTCTGCTCAGGCTTCAGCCGTGGCAGCCTGGCATCTGCCAGACATTGGCAGCCTGTAAGATGAGGCACAAAAAGCAAACGGCACACACTGACCAGAGTGTTGCAATGGGAAATCTGATTGATTGATTGATGGTTTTTACAATCAGGGCTGCTGTGCCAGCAGTATGAGGTCTTCCAGCCCTGCTTTCAGGCACCTGCAGCACCCCCGATGCGCTGCGACCCATGGAAAAGCCGCAGCACAGAAGTGAGTGGGAACGGGGGTGTTCCTCCATAAGAGCAAACCCACTTTTGCAAAGATCCATCAAAGTTGGTGCACAGGAGCAAAAAGCAACCTGCTTCTAGCCTGGGCAGCAGAAAGCTGCTTACATCATAGATCAAAATGCTTTGGAGCATCCGGCATAGCAAGAGGTCCTACCCGAACCCTGCTCAGTCCCGAGCACTCCTGTTCCCAGCAGCTCATAGCACCAAACACTTTATGGCCATTAAGTAATCACCGTAAACCCCTTGCAAACCATCAATGCCATTTGTCAAACGGAAAACCCAAGGTCTAAAAGATGCTCGAGCAATTTGGCCAAGAGAAAAATCAGGAAGATCTGGCCTGGGCTGCGTTTCGCACGTGCCATGCTGGAAGCCCCAAGGCAGGGAAGAAGCCAAAGCCATTCCCAGGCAGCCAAGAAAAACCGAGCTGTATTTATATGCACGAGCATTGAACAGCAGGTATAAAAGCATAGAGCTACGATCCAATACAGCTCTCTGCAAAGGGGAAATGGGGGTTATATATAGCCGAATTCTTAAGTGATATTTATTATATTCAGCACTCACAGGATGGTGTGAAGCACCGTGGGCTTTGCAGCAAGCAGTCCCGCAGCCGTGCTAAATGGGAGCAGGCAGCTCTGCCCACCTGTGCCAGGCAAAGGGGAAATAAAAGCTCAAGGACGAGACATAGCCTGCTATTTTCTCCTGTGCCCTCACTCCTATTCCCACCGGGAAAACACAAGCGTGCTAATTCACCACACCATCAAGCCTGTGGGGGAAGCGAGTGGCAGAGGTTGAAGAGCACTTGCTTTTGGCAATTCAACCTTTGCCGTCATGCCAGCCACTTGAGCCTAGCACCACGGCCGGGATCCCGGCGGTGTTATTGTTGGAGAAGGAAAACAAATTTCCAAGGGTATCGCTAGAGAAAGGGGGAAATAAAAACAGTTTTAACTCTTGGGGCAGGGGGAGGTATTGAAAATAAACTTGAGGATCCAGAGCATAACTCAGCTCCTTCCATTCTGTGTGCCCGCCCCTCCCCTCGCTTTCCCCAGCACAAACACATCCTGTGGCCAGGGCTTTTCATCTGCTGCCAGAGAGATAAAGCGAATTCCTGCCGGCTGGGGCGGGAGCGGTGCCTGGTGCGAGGCAGCACCAGCCCTGGCCAGGACCAAGGCGGGATGGAAACCAGCAGCAGCCGCACGCTCTGCGCTGCAAGGGGACAAGGGGTCCTGCCACCGTCCCCCAGCGGCACTGCGCTGCCAGGGGGGGACAGTCACCAGCCCGGAGGTTTGGGTACAATCTCAAACTATCGCCCCTTTAGACAGGTCATGGGAAAAAGCCACGCACAGCTGAACCCTGCCTGGCACACTTGTGCAGACGACAGGAGGGAAATAGTGGCAAGGCAGGGGACCCGTTGGAGGGACAAAGCCATGACAGGCAAGGACAGCATGTGACACAGGGACCGAGCTGGAGGAATAGGCTCCTTGGTTAGAGTCTCCAACTTTTGGCACGGATCCACGGACAAGCCCCCAAGCAAGAGCTGCCCAGGGATGCTGGGTAGAGGAGAGGCAGAGCACTGTGGGGCCAGGGGAGCCCAGGCAAGGTGGTGGCAGGGTCTGGTACGCACGGGGAGAGCCGCAGCTGCCAGCAGGTACCAATCAGAAATATAAAACTCAACACGGATTGCTGACACGGGGTCAGGTTTGGGGAAAGGTCCAGTAGCCTTCAGCTCCAGAGCTGTGGGCTCTGGTCCTGCATCCTGCATCAGCATCAACCCCTGAAGGCTCTTCCCAAGGGGACCACCACTCCACACACCGCCCTGCGAGCCCACCTCTGGCTGCTGTCTCCAGCATGAGAGCATGAGAAACAGCTGTAAGCTGGATGGGATCTTGTCTGGAAGAAGCATGTGATGGAGGCAGGCACTGTGCCTGGGGGAGAGTGAGGGAGGTGTAATAAGAGGACAAATAGAGAGGAAAGGTGGAAGGGATGGCAAAAAGCTGGAGTGTGGGACATTTAAGCCTAAAAGGTCTTCCTCAGGATTTACCCCAAAGTAAATCTGCAATAGCGGAGTTAAAACAAAGGGTGATGTGACCAACTCCATCTGCTTCAAATCTCTAAGTTTACATTCCCATTAATTAAAAATTTTAAAAAAATTTTAAAAAACCCCACACCAACATTTGCTAAATGAACGCAAAGCAAAGCGAACACACACCCCCATGCATACACAAAATGTTGTTCTTCCAAACCAACTAAACAATTATTGGTGCCAATAACCTCACAGACTTCCTGGCCGGTTACAAATAGCGGCGGAGCAGAAGGTGTGGCGGGATGGCACAGGCAGGGGCACCGGTGGCCACCTGCTGCCATCAGAGATAACCACCCCCCGGGGATGCCACAGCAGTGATCTCCTGTGCAGGGAAGAAAACGAGCTCCACTAATGGCTGGGGCTGATGCTCTCTGCTGCTGTTGGCCTTTTAATGACTGTGCAAATGGAAAAACCAATGAAGTTGAAATCACTTTGTCACCTTCTATGGGGTATTGTGTCGAGTTAAAAATGTTTTTTTCCAGTGAACTCAGAGCAGAAATCAGAGTGGCTGACATTAAGGTCACTAGCTGTAGCAGCACCGCAGCCCACAGCCATGAGTCCATCCAGTCCAAGCTTTGGGGATCATGGTCCCACAGGAACAACAATGGAAAGAGAATCATCCCAGCAGAGGCTGGCAGAGGGGCGGATTTGCCGAGGTTCTGTATGACTGGGTTCTCCCAAGCTCTAACCCACAGCAGCTCTGGATGCCGAGCTGCCCACGACGCAGCCAGCATGCTCGCAGCATCCAGCAGCAGCACCCGCGCCTTGCTGGGGGAGTGCTTGCTCTCCACCACATCTAAAAGGTCACCCGCAGGCTCCCCACAACATCGTGGAAGCTTTAATGAAAGCCCAAACAACCAACTTCAAAGCCCAGGGAAGGACACGAGCACCGGGGTTCGCTTGGGCTGCCAGACTCACCAGCGACCTGGCTCAGGGCTACAATTTCTGCCCATCTCAAATAAAGCTGAAAAATTTCCCAAGCACAATGAGCACTGCTTCAAGTTAACAGCCAGCTCGGACCCAGTGAACTAACATGAAATTTCAATGTAAATAGAAGCACTGAAGTCCAGCGGGCTGTGCTGGGTCCCTCTCGCAGTGCAGGGGTACTCGGTAAGACAGGAGCAGGATCCCCATCCCCGGGGGTGTCAGGGTTTGCCTCCCGCACCAAGCATGGCTGCTGCTGCCCCCAGCCCCATCAGGAGACAAGCTCCCTCTCACAGAACTCTTTTAGCCTTTTGTATAAGCGAGAGTTGATCTCCCTTCTGTACTCCAGTGCTCCACAGGTCAGTAGGGACCAAAGCCGGAGCCACCACTGCCCACGGGGCAGCATGTCCCAGGTTCAGCGGGGTCCATCCTCAGCAAAGCCCGGGTGGTGCTGGCAGCCCCACACGCTCCCCGAGCAGTGCCAGAGCTTGGGCAGCCACCCAAGCCAGATCTTGCAAACAAATATTCATCACAAGACTGATGGCAGGATGAAAAGCACTTATTTCTGCCGCAGTCCAAGGATTTGCATTGTGTGGCAGATCCTGAGAGCTCTTTTCCTGAGTGTTTCTTACTTTAAAACCAATAACTTGCCTCCAGACTTGCCTGGGCAGACAGACATCCGTGTGTGTCCATGCTGTGAAAGGCAGCGGGTATAAATAGGAAGGGTGCAGCTGGAAACCTCAAAATCGTGGCAGATGCGCAGCCCCGGGGAGGGTGCTGCACTGGCAGCCCAGCACCTGGATCCTCCCCAAAACTATGGCCTTGGCTCCCCAAGAAAACCTGAGCCCTCTATTGCACCCCTGCTCTGCACCACAGCTTCTGCTTATTAAAGAGAAAGGAAAATCATTTTCCCCCCCTCTTTGCAAGGTGTTCTGGCACGTACGGGTTCATTACAGCAAACCGGCACAGAATGAATGCCAGGGATTTCCACAGTAACTCCATAAACACCGCACTGATGTGTATCATCTTGAACGAGGTTTCCTCAGCCAAGCAGAAGGAAACAATCCGGAAGACCAAGGAGACTGAGGGCATCGGAGGTTTCTAGGAAAGGGTTCTGGGGTTCACAGAAAGCTCAGGGGTGATGCAGCAGTTTCCCATGTGTGCCTCTACATAATCTCCTTTAACATTTCAATTAAGGCACAAAAATGGAAGAAAAAGCAGAGAGTCAGGCAAGCATGCGACAAATCGCTGGTGTGTGCAAAGGAATCTGTCAAGGCACCTCAGCTGGGGGAGATAGCTGGCAGAGCAGCAAAAGTTAAAGACAGGAACAGCAATTCAAAATGACGAGATGTAAAAATGATATCGCAGTCGATGGAGCTTGAACTAAGTTTATCCCAGCAGCAGTCTGGCACAGCGTGCAAGACAGGCAGCCTGGCAGGTAAGAGCTCCTGCGCATCCTCAGGCGGTGCAGCTGTTTGGCTACATTTTCTTAAGCTGAACCCCAACATCTGGGCAGGGGAGCAGGGTGCTGCCACGTCCCCAGCCCACAGGGCAGCACCTCGCTCCTGGGACCACTCCTGCTTCTCCACGCAGCCATGGCATGGCCAAGCTCCTGCTCAACAGCTAAGGGGTTGCCACAGTCGTACAACCTGGCTGTCTGGCACCGCAGAGAGAGAGGAAGGGAAAGTTTTTCCTATAATTTCCACCGTTCCTGCATACCCTGTGAGCCGCTTCTTCATTTACCATCACTAGCACCCAGCAAGCGCACGGCGAGGTTTTACCGACAGAGGTTTCTGCATCCCACCCCGCAGCATGTCAAATCAAACCATTTGAAACACCAGCTGAAAGGTGGATTTCCTCACTCCCAGTCCTCCCTCCGGCACTTCTTCACATCAGTGGTCCCAGGGAGTGTTCCGGGAGCACTCCCATGCATTAGCTGCTCACATGGTACGGACGCTCCCAGTGCTGAGATTGCAAGTCCAAACAACCCAAAATTTCCAAAACCATCAGCGGTTTCACAGCCTGAGGCAGACCTCGTAGAGGTCTGCTAGCTTGGAAGTGCTGCAGCATTGATATTTTCCAAACAACTCAGCGTGCAGCTCATTTCCTTAAGTCACAAGCCATTTCAGACCCTTATCTTCCTAAAAGCTTAGACCTATTATAGTTTAATGGATAGACTAAGGATACAATTGTATTTTAGCAGTTGGTCGTTCTCCCCAGCCGAAAGCCCCCTTCCTCAAGGGCTTCCCATGCAAACTGCCTGCCATCAGCACTCGCCCAGCCCTCCATCCGCACGTGGAAGAGCAGCACCACAATAAAGCTGCATCAGCACCGCCGTGCTGCAGGGATGCTGCCCGACTCCTTTAATTTCCCACACTCGCACAGCTCCTTGGGACCTGATTTATAAGTATAGTATAAAATCTCATTGGAATCAAAACTAATTTATAGACTCAAGAGGAAAAAAATTGACGTTTTCTAGATCACACACCGTCACTGTAAATCAATTTCCATTTTGCGCCCCTGGTGCAAGCTGCTTCCAGCCTTGGTAAATAAATGCCAAGCGTAATGAGTTTGGAAACAACCAGCCTGAAAGTAACAAAGAAAATGACAGGCACTGAAAAATTCTTATGCTGCCAGGGAAACCCAACTGCAGATTGAAATGATTACCAAAATCCAAGCGGCAAGGCTGAGGAGAACAAGAATTGGAGCAAGAAGTTTATTTTCTCTCTTTTCTTTATTTTATCTTCCTCCTCCAAAGTCATGGAAGATGCGTGGTCCTCTCCTCGTTAGCAACCACTCCGTGGGAGGTGATCACTCTGAGGAGGATGAGCTGTGCAGCCTGCACAGCGATTTCTAATGTGGGTAATGAACCTCCAAGTGATTTCAGGCTCCTGGAAAGCAGGAGGGCACGAGCATCAGCCCTACGCTAGGACAGGTTGGCACATGGAAAGAAAAGGTGGCTGCAAAGAGCCACATAAACCCCTAACGCAGCCGTCACTCACAGGCGCATCACGGGGTCAGGTATCAAATTGCAAACTCTAATTCCCTGCAGGATAACTGTTTCCTCCGGTTTGTATTCCTGCAGTTGTACAAGTCTGAGTCTGCAGATCCCCTCCGCCAAGGGTGCAATACCCTACCCTGAGACTGGGGATGTGCAGGTGGCAAATGCCGTTTCACAACCAAATGGTACCTAGCCACCCAGCTGGAGAACAGCCAGACGTGGTGGCACCCACGCTGGGACATCACATCCACAAACCTAACCTCCTCACTACACATGAGCAGCACTGGAAATGTGGCAAAAGATATCCTTCTTCAATGCATTAACCCCAAAAAAACGCTGGGTAAAGTGCAGTGGGTGGATGGATCGTGGGCAATTGTTTCATTGTGCTTCATCCTCTGCAGCAACAGCAGCACCAGCACCTGAGAAACAAACACCATGTGCAGCTCTCCCTCCCCTGGGAGCCTTGGCTCACTGGGCAGCAAGGACACAAGCATTAAGCCGCCTTTCCACAGGGTCCCTGCCCACCACTTGACTTTGGGAGCCCTTTCCACCTGAGCGGGAAGGTGCAGAGCTGTCAGCAGATGCACGAGAGGAGCAGTGACATTTCAATAAACACTTGAGAAACAGCTCAAAGCAGAACCAATACCCTCTGCCAGCTCATGTTAAACAAGAAGGAAGGGTGAGAAATGCTTTCATAGGAAACAAAAACCTCTGCAAGTCGACACCAAGCCCACATCCCCCCTTTGCGAGTGCAGGGACTGCATCACCTTCAGCAGGACACGGGTGCAAAGTCCCAGGTTTGGTAACAAGAAAGAAAGGAGGTCTGTGGAAGACCCAAAAATCATTCAGGACGACCACACACCCATCAAGTGTGACCTCTTGTGTTTTTTCAGCTCTGCAGCCAACCTGACTGTCATCGAGCAAGATGCTTTCAATGCCATCTGCTCTTCTTCTTTTGAAGGCTCCATGGGGAGAACTGAGACTCTTTGTTCATCAGAACTGATGGAGTTCCCGTGTTTCTCAAAGCATCTTCTGGTGCTCGGGAGCATCGATTGCACAGAGCAGGAGCAGCCCCTGCCTCTTGGGTCACGGGCAGCGTGCTTCCTTCAGAGAGACCAACTGCTCATACAAAGCTTTAAGATACTCAAGGATGAAAGGCAAGAGATGTAAAGTCCTTTACATCACAAAGGATGTAAAAAAAACACAAAACAAAACGCACATTTATCTGTATTATTGTAAGAGTAAAAGCCAACAGCGAAGGCTTGCACCGACAGCCACCAATTGCTCAGTAACCACCAGAGTTGTTACGCTCAAAGAGAACAGTGAGATAATATATGAATAAGCTAACAAGAAGGTGTAATTACTGATGAAAGCAGCGCCCAGGTGAGACTTCACACTCCCCACAGCTTCAGAGGCACACAGTGCGGGGATCAAATGCTCCCACGGCAGATGAGCGTGCCGCTTCCAGGGGCACACATCACACTCAGCACTTGGGGGTTTTGTTTGTTTGGGGTTTTTTTATGTTTGCAAAGGAGCTGGAGCTGCAGCCCAGTTGGGGTCAGATGCCAGAGCAACTCCCGGGGCCCTGCCACCAAGCATCCAAACACCCCCTGACAAGAAGTGATCCTCTCACCAGTGAAATCACTTGATGGATGAAAGCAATTTGAATTTATGCAGCAGAAATGCAAATTCAGCCCTGTGGCTATTCTCCTGTATGCGGCCTGGGAGCCTCCCAGCACACGCGTGCTCCAGAGGTGAGTTACTCAGAAAATAAGAGCGAATCTAATTGCAGGTCCCAGTGCACTGAAGCTTTTGTTGTGGTTCAGAAGGAAAAGAATCAAAAAGACTGATATGGGGGGGGGGGGGGGGAATGGAGCAACTCATTTGTCTATTAAGAAAAGCCTGGCTAAGACAGATCATCTGCATTCAGAGAAATGAAAGGGAACACCAGGTCCCACCTGTCCTTGCCTGGCAGCAGACACCACGTCCGTGGCGGTGGGCTGGGTGCTGGCCAGGGCAGGTGGGTGCCCGGGCAGGATCCCAAGGGAGTCCCCAAACCGCCCACCAGGTCCTTGCACCACAGCTCTTCTAGCCCTGACTCACCTGCCTGGGGCTGGGTCCCCTGGGATTTATAAAATACCAACGTGTAAAGAATCAGGAGAATTTCTGGGAACGAGCCAGGCTTCTTAAAACAGAGATGCCCAGCGAAGGTGGTGAGTTATCACCAGCGCTGGTCCCTGCTCTCTGCTCCAGAGACACTGCACAGCCCAGCCCAAACCACACCCTGAAAATAACTTTTTTTAGCAACAAAAAAGGGGTAAAACACACAGAGCTGATGTAAAACCATGGAGAGCCAAGACTCCCAGCAGAGCACCACTGGGCAGAGAAAGCAAACGTAGCAGAGAGCATCACCTCCGGATGCAGAGCAACATCGGCATGCTGTGTTTTGCCAGAGGGCAAATTGCATCCCCGGCCACGCAACCCACAAGCTCCATCATCTCCTACCACAGGCGATGGGGATGGAGCACCCAGTGTTCCATCTGTGTTGCTCCTGGAGACACACCACCAACAACAGTGGCCGCAGCATCCAAGGTCGGAGCGGCGGAAAAAGAGCCAGGCTGCAGAAAAAGAAAAAAGTTTCCAACTAAAAGCTTAACAGGGATGATTCACGCTTCCCTGCTACAAAAAGATGTCCCTATCTGCCAAGTATTTCACCTTGGCTTGGTAAAGGACCATCAGCCAAAGGCACCTAAGTCACGTAACCTCACCATAAAAGCCCTGGCACGCAGTAAGAGCTTTAGGTGTCCTGCTCAAAGAGGGGCCGAGAGAGAAATGGAAACTCCATATGGCTGCTTTATATATCTGGCAGCTTTATATATTTAGCTGGCTGCAAAGGGAAACATGCGGCTGTTGAGAACAATGATACCAGTTCCTGACACCACGCCATGCCCCAGGAGAGAGCTGTTTACAGGAAAAAGCCTTTGCCCAGCGAGCCCGGCCAGCTTGCGAGGAAGCGAGCAGATGGCCAACAGCCCACGGCGGGCACCGACACGCACCCCAGCCACGCGGCAGCTGGAAAAGAGCATCCCCAGCTTCGGTGGGCCTGTCGGAGCACGGCCCGACTCGGCAGAGGCTGTGAAGCAGCGAGCCCCGGTGACTGCTGAGCTGCTCTTGGCATGAGTGGAGAGCACCTTCGCTGCAGCCACGGGGCCAAGTGGAGTGGGGAATTGGGGACCCTGTGTTGCTCCCCAGCTGCCCGAGGGGCTGGAAGCACCAGCAGCGCTGCTGACACGAGATGACCCAAGCTACGGGAGCTTAACTGGGCATCCAGCTCGAGCAGGAGAATAAGTTTCCCTAGTGGAGAAAAGGCAGCGGCATGCCAGCATCCCTACAAAGCCCAGCGGCGGGTGTGCGAGGTGTTTGGTGCCCGGCTCCCATCGCCGTGGACCGATGGACGGACGGACAGGTGGCACCTGGACCTGCGGCAGCACCTGGGCTCACACAGGGGCTTGGCCAGAGCCCATCGGCAGAGCAGCATGGGAAGGAAAACCACCATGTGAAAGGGAAGGGAAGTGGAAAGGGAAAGGAAAATGTCTTTCACTCTCGTGAGTAAAACAAAAGCCACAAATGATTCAAAAGACACAATGTCCAGCCAACAAACAGGGTTACGGCAAGTCCTGCTCAAGCGCCTGCTGCAAAGCGACAAAAAGTGCTTCACCTGGGCACTGCAAACAGCCCAGCACGCACATGTTATTGTGGTTTCCTCCTGGCATAAATCCGCAGCCTCTTCCCTCTTCCCGAGCCCACCATGGGCCAGACAACCAGCCCCATCAGCAGCAAGCCTCGCATCGCCAGTTGGAGGAGCAGCGAGGGCAGGGGAGCCAAGCTCTCCAAGCAGCAGCTCCAGGGGCAGCCTGCAGCACCTGGCACATCATCCATGTGCTGTGGAAACAGCCGTGGCCAGGACCTGCATGGAACTCATTAACCTCTGCTCATGTTTGGGAAATACACTTTATGCCGTGCTTTAGTTCCAGGCTCCGAAAGCATCCAAGAAGCACGGAGCAACCCGCAAGCGGTGAGACTCAAGGCTCACTGCTCTCACTGCCTCCGCAGCCAAGCTTCCAATATTTGGCAGAGAGATGGATACACGCAGCCCCTGCACCCCTGTCTCACCTGGGGTTTGTGGGTGAAGCACCCCGCCGGGGACCCGGCAGCGGCGGGGCACTTGGAAATCACAGAGTGATGGAGACTTTCATCTCCCCCCTCCGCAGCCACTGCCACCAAAGCTGGGCCACTTAATGCGCACCAACCTTACGGCGCCTAATCCAGCGGCGTGCAATAAGTCTGAGCACACAGCAACTTTTTATAGCATGTGCATAACGTGCCAGCACAAGCCTGAGGCATTCACGGAACACACCCACACGTGTACAGAGCGGGGAAAAGCGAGGCCACTTGTCCCTGCGGCACTACTTGATAGTCTGATACATCACCTAGGTTCAGCTGTAGGACAGGACACACACTAACCTGCATTACTACTTCCTCTCGTCAAAATACTGAAATTTTATATTTTTTTTAATTAAAAAGCTACTGCCTCCAACAGTTGTTTGTTTGAATGAAGGAGAAACCAGGTCTATGCAAAGCGTGGCAGAAGTGGAAAGGAGTCATTTTCTGTCTGATTGATGAGATAAAGCCTCCAAATGATTGACAGGACAAAAGACTTTTGTTTTCAGTTGATAGGCAATGCAGTAATTTTCTTTAAATGGCATCTTTTCTCCCCGAGTCTTTCTGGAAAAAGCACAAACGGCGAGACGAGCCCCCATATTGAGCTGTATCGATCCCCTGCCCGGGCGAGGTGGCTGAAAGCCAATTACCACCGTGTTTTCTATGGTGCAGAGCCTGAAGAACCCAACTAAATCAAATACGTGCTCGAGAGCCCACCTTGCTCCCGTAACAGACACAATCCCTGTGCAAGCGGGTGGCAGCACCAGGGAACACCATGCATCCTTACATCCTGGGTAAGGAGTGCCTTCCCTTACCAGGCACTGGTAAAATCCTACCGCATCCCTGCCTCTTTGCCTCTTTCCCCAGGCTCCCACCCTCACCAGCTTCCCTTCCCCAGCAAAAATAAAAATCAATGCACATGACATATATTATGGTGACAAATTCAAGGTATGTTAGATGTGCTACACCAATAGGCATCTTGCAGAAAATCAGGTTTAGCCTTTCTGGAGGAGCTGGGATGCTCCCCGAGACAGGCAGGTGAGCTCAGTGAATCCCCACAGACACCAGAGCATGACTCCATGAAGTCATCTCTGTCATCAGCATCGCTCCTTCAACATCTCTCGTGGTGACTGAGCCACGGGCTTGCGTTCAGCCCCCAGAAACACTCTCCTGATGAGCACAGGTTACTTCCAGCCCCAGGGGCTGTTCTATCCGGCGCATTCCCAACGTGCATCCACAACACCAGAAGACCTAATCCTGGCAAACACTCACATGGAGACAGCCATAAGGAGCAAGAAATTCACCCTCTGCAGCCCAGCCCTTCCCTTCATGAGTAATCTTTGCTCACACAGGGTGACAGCATGCTGTGAAATCAAAGGGCTGTTAAAAAGCGGGTGTCACCCCATTTATGCGACCTTCCCGGCAGATATCCAAGCAGTACCTGCTGGCTGCAAGGGGCAGCCTCCCTGCGCTGCAAGCGCCGCCTGAATAATTCATTTGGGGGGGGATGCGATGGCTGCAGAGTGAGAGGGAAGGGGTGACCTGAGCGAGGTTTGCTCTTGCTGTTCCTCTCTCGACAGCTCCCAGTTCTCAGAAAAAAACCAAGCATGGATTAAATATCATTTTGGTTTTGAAGGAAGAAAAAAAGCACAGTGTGAAAATAACAAAAGGAATCTTCTCAAAAACGTGTTTTTCAGACAAAACGATTAGCTGCATTTCAGCCAAAGTTATGAGTTTCATAACCTTTTCAGCTATCAGTTTGTACAGGGAAATAAGTAAAGATGAGCAAACCCAAGCTGCCAGCACCGTTAGGACAGCAAGAAAGATGCTTTGCTCTGCCGTGAGCGCATGAGGTGGTCCGTGCAGGGAACACATCGGGGCACAGCTCATCCACACACCCACTGTTTATGCCAGTATTTGGGAATAACACAAAGTCATTTACCAGCAAAGCAAAGCGCAAATGGAAGCAACTCTGAGCATCTGCCCTGGGTCACCGTGTTCGGCTGGAGGGACGAAGAGGACAGAGGCAGGGCAGACCCGCTCCGCTCTCAGAAGCCAAACCTGAGCATCACAACAAATACGTATGTGCAGAAAATACACACATGCAGGTCTGTCACAGACATCACTATATCCCACAGAGCCCGTTTCACCGAGTCACCAGCCAGATTGACCCCGACAAGAAGCAGAAAATATCTTTGTTTGCTAGCAGCAAAACCCCAGCAAGCCAGAGGTAGGAAGTGCACCATCAGCTTTCTGTGATACAGACAGCTGTGTCCCCGATACAGTCTTTTTAAAAATAATAATCATCTATACACGAAAAGAACAGAAACATTATGCTTTGCCTATGAATAATGACTTAGGACACCAGGAAAAAAAATCCTCATGCATGTTAAATGACATGGCTGTGAGACCATCTTGCATCTGTTATCTGTCTTCGTCGCTCCTCATTTCTCTGGCTTTCCTGAGAAGTTCATACATATTTAAAAAGGCCAATAGCTCCATTACTCCTCACTTCTTATAATATTGGAGGGATTACAGTCCATAAGGGAGAGAAAAGAAAAGAAAGCATCACGGGGAAAAATCTCACCGTAGTACTACACCACTATTGACCCCCTAATCCTGTGTCTAAAGCAGTTTTTATCTGAGGGAGGGATGCCCGGGTGGGAAGCACGGCTCTGGGTGTGGAAGTGAAGGTGACTCAGAGTAGGCACCAGGAGGCTCAGACTTTCTTAGCAGCCGCTGTGCAGAGCGGCCAACACGGACCCACTCTCAATGTCCTCGTTGTTCTCCCAGCAGAATCAGGCTGGAAGACTATTAATTATGAACCAGAGCTGGCGTGCTCCCTTCACAGCGGCAGCGATGGAGGAAAAGATAGCCCAGCCCGCTCCGCTGCTTTGGGTTTGCTCCAGAGGTGCAACCAGAGTGGTGGGCAGCATCAGTGACTTTGGGTTTTCTGGGGGTGGTTTTTCCTTTTTTTTTTTTTATTTTTTTTTTATTTTTTGCTTTAGCTGACAAACAGTTTCTTTGAGCAGTTTTGCCTTTCTTTTTTTTTTCCCCCCAAAAGCAAAGGGAAAAAAAAAAGCCTGAATCTTCAGTTTGTGACTCAGATGAGAGCAGGCACTGAGTTTTGGTCACTTCCCCCATGAAATCAGAGCTGTAATGGCTTCGTGCTCATACTTACCCTACGGGAGGGCTTGACTTCACTCTGTAATCCTGAACCCAGTGCAAAGAAACTCAAGGCCAGCAGAAACCTCATGCTCGGGCTTTGATGTGACCCTAAGCATTTTAGCACTGTTTCAAAGATGGCTACAAGGTGTCCGAAGCCAGCTCCCAGGGCAGATGAAGCAGCCTGGGCATTGCTCTGCATTTTAGCCAGCGCTCCTGCCTGCTGCTAGAGAGCTGGATGGGAGTCAAGGTGTCCTCTGCAACTGAGCCAAGGCGATGGCACTCCTCGGAAAAAACGACAGCGAAGGCAACTGCCCATGGCTGCGGGGCTGGAGGGACCCCACCGGGCAGCGGGAGGGCAAACACATCCTTGCTGGAACACCATCCCGGCACCACAGCCACCTTGCCTGCATCAGCCCATCGCTCCTGAGAACTGGTTTTATACATAGTTCATTATATTATTTCCTACCTGCCCACAGTCACGATGCAGTTCTGTGAAAACTCAGTGTTTATGTACGCTTTTGCCATTAAAAACGTGGAGGGGAAATACGAATTTACTGAAATATCTCACAAGGTACCATCCAACACAAAACACCCAGCAATGACTCCAACCAAGGTGAGGGTCGCTCTCCCAGCGTAAGGAAGCCCAAAGCCTGCCCGATGACCTGCATCCCGTAAGAAGTTTGTAAGGGAAAAGCCACTCCAGGGCAGCCCACACAGCCCCAGCGCATCCCTGGCTCCAGCCCCCCCCCCCCCCCCCCCCCCCCACGAGCCCCCCAGCTCTTTTCCCAGCTTTCACCCCTTCACCCTGCCCCAGCCATCAGCCCAGAAGTCCATATCCTTGATTACCAACTCTTCCACCTCGTATTTCTATGCAGAAACTACAAAACTTCCCAGCATAGCAACTACAATGTTAAAGCAATAAATACCTGTGTATTTATATAAATATAAATATTGTGGTCACAATCTGCATGGACTCCCTGCCCTCCTCCTTGCTTCACTTAGACAATATTGATGTGGTGACATTTTTGAGCCTTACAAGAATGTTTTTTTCCTTTTAGATGGAAATAGATGAAGAAAGTCAGCCTCAGCCGCGAGCGTGCTGACAGCCACACCACGAGTACAGACTTCTTCCCAAGGCTGAAGGATAGGTTCACCTGACCTCATCATTATTTTAACCTTATTTCCTCGATTTGGGGTCAGATTCAGAGCAGCCAGTGAAGTTTGCTGGAGGGTAAAGATGCTCTCCACGAGGTTACTCGTGGGTGTGGGCGGCAGTGCCTGATAGGGATTTATTTGCACATTTCTACAATGCCATTATTTCAGAGCTCTATTCTTCACCCTGACTGGGGCTGATGACTACGATAAACCACAGCTCCTCTCCCAGATACCCAAAATATGCTTGCTAGAGCTCAGCTGTTGCAAAGGAGGACTGGCAGCTGACAAGCACCCAAGTCATTGACTCCAGTTTGCACTGCAAATCTTCCATATAAACCTTGCTTCAGCTTCAGCTATGGGTGCAGGCTGCAGAAGGACAAGGCTCCAGGACACCCACGAGGCTTGCGATGCTGAAAACCATGAAAATAAGTGGCACTACCCACCCACTCATCGCCACTGTGCCGCAAGACAGAGGGAGCTCCTCCACAGAGCTTCGACCTTACACACTGACGTGAGATGACAACGATGTACATCGTCACGGCCAAGGCAGCATTGCCAAGGAGCTCCCATCAGATCTGTCTTCAGAGCAAGAAACAGGAATGAAAGCAAAGCACGACCCTGCTACAGTGGGGGGAGCCTGGCCACAGCGTTTCTAGCACATAGAGGCACACAAATTTCATTTCTCGGGGTCAAACTCTTTTTTTTGACCAGGGAATAGTCGGCTGGAGCGGGAGGGGACAAACCCACCAATTCTACATGAATTTTAAAGCTGTTCAAAAAGTTACTGCTCCGTGCTCTCGCGCATCCATACGCGGCACATGCAGCTCTTTGCTCACTGCTACGCTTCAGCAGCTCTTCTGTCTTTAGCAGCTGGGGTCCTAACACTGCTAACCGGGATTTAATTTGCTCTTGCTAATATTTTATCCGTGGTATTAGGTCATGTTTCCCTTTCCACTTGAAAGGTATCTTCAGCTTATTGGCAGCAGTGAAATTAATAGAGAAATCATTAGAAAGCATAAGGCTAGAACCGTGCAAATCACACACCACAGAAGATTATTTCCAAACAATAAAATTAATTGGTGTCATCAGCCACTAGCAGAAACACAGAGAGAGTTTGCATTAAAAAACACAGAGGATTATTGACAGCCCATGCCTCCTCATACATAAAACATTTGATGGCATAATTTTATTTTATTATTTTCTATGCATGAAGGCTTTGCCTGCTTGGAGCTGCAGAGGAGAGCAGAACCAGACAGCAAGACGCATCTGGGACAGCAACTGCACAGTAATAACCCAGCTCCCACCTGCACAAGGTAGCTAGAAATCAGCTGAAGACCTGGTGGATTTGATTGCATGGCCTCAGGCAGCATCAGCCACAGCAATTCTCAGAGGACAGGCAACCCACACCTTTTGTAAGTCAAGCCCTACAAAGATGAGTTGCCTGGATCCAAATTTACTCACTTCTTTTGGACACCTGGGACACAAGGACTTGCCTGTTGCTGGTGCTTCCAGGAAGCAAATCCCACGGCAAACTACCCAGTCCTGGCACAATCCCCGTTCAGCCCCTGCAGCAAACACCCTCCTGATCCTCCAAGGTTCAGGTTGGGGTTGACAGCATCTTCCTGGCCTCTCCTGTCACACCAGGGTCTGGCCCCTTGGTGACCCAGGGAAGTTACACAAGCAAGAGCAGAGTATTTTGGCCCTGACTACAGTATTTCCATCCCAATATTCAAAGAAGGCTGCAAAACAGTAAAACCCACGGCACCTGGGAGAGGCAGAGAAGGTCACCATCTAGCAAAGCCAAGTAAATACTATAAGTGCTGCCATTGCCACGGTGGTAAAAAAGAAAGAGAATGATTAATTCCAAGCCTCGAGAAGGCATGTATGAATTTGTTTTGTTTCAGAAGAAAAAAAAGAGTAAATAGTAGCCTCAAGTCAGGATAATATTTATTCACATGCTTCACTTTGAAGTTCAGCCCCTGTCGACTTCACATGGTGTGTGCACATGCTAAATCTCCTCGAGAAGAGAGCTTTCTGAAACTGCAGCCCTGAGCAGGGAAAGGAAGAAAGGAAACTGCTCAAACCAAGGTATTAGTGAAGCAAAATAAACCTCGGCACCAAGGGAATTATCACTGTCCCTCCAAAACACAAAGGAGAATTTAAATAGTTTTATTATTGCACCTCCCCCAGACAGCGCAGGCTTATAGAGCAACCTCTTGGATCCAGGGAACTGAATTTCAAGGCAGGAAAAGCAAAATGAGAAGAGCCCAGTTAATCCCCAAGATAAATCCCCATTCACCTGGTTCCTGCCATAAAGAGGGATTTCTCTATAGTGCCATTTCTTCCTGACATCGTTTGGATGCACTTCCACACTTGCGTGAATACCTGGCAAGCCTTAGGCAGGGAAATGGGCAGAAACAGAGACACGCGGACAGGCAGAAACACGCTGGGGCTGGTGGCAACACATCTAGAGCCTTGAAAAACACCATTACATCCAACATCCCCACGGGAAACTCCTTCCCAGCCCCACACAGCAGGAGCTGCCTTACCGAGACAGGAGCTTGTCTTCAAGACATTTCTGTTTTCTTAAGTAACTCCAGATATTTTCCTTCTTGTGCATGTGCCTCAAGGAGAAACCACCAGCCCTGGGCCGGGCGATGGGGCAGCAGCTTTCTGCACCCAGCCTCAGCACCAAATTGCAGGTCAGGCTCTAAACTACACAGGCTAAAAATCTTTACGTGCTTTGCAAACATTCTGGTGCAGGTTTGCTCAGCGCATGCCAAGGAGCAGAAAAGCAAACAGCCCTGCCTTCTCCAAACAGAAGCACCACGAGGGTCACGCTGCAAAGAGCCATTGTTCAGCCCCTTCCTTTCCCCCACAAAGCAGGGAACTTTTTTTTTTCTTTTCTTTCAAAATTCCAAGCGCATTGGAATCACACAGAATCATTGGTATCAAAATTCCTCTTCCACTCCACCTGCTGTATTGCCCAGAATGCAAACACACGGGAAAGAAAAGCTTCCCTCTGCATATCTCACATTTCCTACCTCTCTCCATAGGGCTTCTAACTGGCTTTACTGAACACATGGGTGCACCAGGATGCTACATTACACTCTGATACCCTTAATGATCACTACTGGGTAATGTCTCTTACCTGACCTTTCTTTTAGTTGGGTCACTCATATTTATAGTCATGCTTCATTTTTCCTTAAGTGTGCCCTTGTTATGGCATTTACTCGTTTATGTTTCAGAAGAGAATAGGGTAAAAATGGATTTAATGGAGCCAGAAATAGAGCGGAGCAAAACCACAAAAATCTAAAGATCTGCTTGTCCTTCAAGACAGCTTACACGAACAGGAACTTGCTGCGACTAATTTTAATCGATCGCTACCTCTTTACAAGACTTTCTGTGGCAAGACGGAGCTGGAGAAGCATCTCAGAAGACCAAAGGGCCTGAAGCTAAATGTATTTTGGCTGGTTTACACTCTTGTAACACACGGTACAAACAGAAGCGCCTGCTGCAGCTCCTGGTGTGGCTTCACAGACCCCAACAGCTCCCGGGACCGGCACAGCACAACCCTGCTTTCAAAAAGCTTTCTCCAGCAACATCACCTGCCAGCCCAAGTGGCTGCACCTCTTTTTATCCACTTCCAGGGCTTTCAGCACTGCCCTTTCCCTGCATTTTGAAGGTCCCTGCCACTGCGAAAACAAGAAGCCCAAAGCTGAGCATCCCTGGCCACAAGACCATTCATCCCTGGTGTGGCCCCAGCCACGTTCTCCCCAGCCTAGTCCAGTGCAGGTTTTCTCAACCTTCCCTTGCTTTACAAATTCTCCCCCTGTCAAGGTTAAAACTGATTAGCTGCCAAAATAATGCGATCCGGTGGTGAAGGTTCAGGCTCTATTGCTCCTCTGAAGGATAACTGCCCTTCTGTGAGCCATTGACCAAGAAGAGGCACGTTAGAAGCAGTTAGAAGCAGCCCACGGGTGCACCAAGTGCTCCAGCGAGGGGCAATCAAACCCCTTTACGTGCCAGAGAACAGCTGTGGAGGTGGGCGCCCAGTGAGCCCCAGCGCATCTGTGGAGGGGAGCTGAGCAGCACAGCCACCCTCTGCAGGCAGAGGGGCATAGAGGATGGGCTGCCATCCCACCACCACTGTCCTCTCCACTGCCCGGCCTGGCCACTGGCCCCATGCTGGGGCCCATAGCCCATCCTGCAGGGAGGATTCCTGGGAGGTTTTTTGATAGAGGAGAGTTCATGGTAACCAAAACCACCAGCGCCTTCTGGCCAGCCCAGTCCCCAGGTCCTTTGCTCCAGGGAGCACAACCCACATGCAGCCATGGCCAAAACCACCTCTCCGACCCACACAACCCCCCTGCTCCCCTCTCCAGCCCCCTCTGGTCCCCTCTCCAGGACTTGCTGGTCCAGCTCCCAGAGTGCAAACAGGGGGGCGAGGGAAACCCAGGCAGAAGCAACCTGTAATTTCACAGCACGAGTCTGCTGTGTGGACCTGGCACAAGTGCTCTGGAATCCAGAGATGGTCCAAAGCTGACCAGGCTCTTCACGTTATGAAGAAAACCTCCTCTCTGGCATTTTTCTTAAAGCCTCAGTCCTGGGAACCTTGCAATTACTTGCTAACTGAGCTTTCAGTTTTATTTTCCAGGTTTCTAGCCCCTTGCAACTGCAGAAAAAGCCTGAAGCATTACTCAGGTGCTCCCTACTCAGTTAAAAAAAAGCCCCTGGAAACAACCCTATAGTGTTGATGTTTTTTAAAGGAAATAACTCACTTCGAAAGCACATAAGCCATGCAACCCCAAAGTCTCTGCAACATCAAAAGATGACTGCACTGGCACAAGAGTCTGCTGCAAGCCCGTGCACCCAGGCAGGGAGCAGAAGGTCCAGAAGCCCCTTCCTCAAGGGACAGCCATTGTGAGAAGGCAAAGGACATGGCCACACGCAGGCAAAGCAGCACCACAAACGTCCCTGCGCCAAGCGGGGTCCAGAGCTCACCCACCCGCCCCGAAATCCTCAGCCCCAGGACCCCCCTGCAAGCCCTTCGCTGAGCTCCTGCTCTCAGAGCCTTGCACCCGCAGCCGACCCTGGCTGTCCCAGTTTACCCCAAAAAACCTACATCTGGCAGCTCAACAGGAGAAACAGCACTGTGAAAAAACCCCACACACCAGCGGGATCCCGGCAGAAGAATTTTAACCCTTCGCCTGCCTCCACATCCCTCATTTTCTTCCCTTTTTCACATCCCGTTGGCATTTATGATCTCCCACCACCATGCCAACTAGCGTGTCCCAGTTTGCCCAGGAAAGGTGGAGGAGAAGTTCTGACCCAAGGACAGGCTGAACGTGGCCAGGGCTAATGGCGAGGCTGCAGCGAGGGGAGATTTCATCAATGCACAAATGGAATTTGCCAAGAGGCGTTTTAAGAGTCAATTCTTCACAGTCCAGTAATTAGAACAATATTATGAAAAAAGGCAAGGGGGAGGGCGGGAGGCAGCACACACACTGGACTCGGCTGATGGAGGAAACAGGCTGAGCAAACAGAGTCAAGTGAGGCCTCAAGGCAAGAGTCCTTCACATGGTTCCCTGCAGGTTGGATTGAAACCAGAAGTTTATCCATTTCCTAACTCTGGATTTTTCTGTGCATGCATGTTTTTAAGTAAAACTTCATACTTACATCAAATATGGGCTAATGACCCTGAGCCAGCTTCCTCCTTTACCTCAAAAATACCATCAAGGTCAATGGGGTCCAATGTTTTTTGCATCAAAAAGCAAAAAAAAGCTTCCAAGCCAACACGTTCAACTCAAGGTCCTGCTACAGACTCTCCTAGTGACTAATAAATCTCTGTGCGTGATCTCAGACATCATAAAAGTCTAATCCCATTGAGCACTCCATCCCCAAAATAAGATTCCCACAGAGGAGCTGTCATCTAGGTCTACAAAATCCAGAACACCCCACATTGTTGTATTAGCCGAAAACGCTTAAAATTAGCTTCCCGTCCAGCATCTACTATAAGGGGATGAAACATCCCAGCTGAAAAACAAAACCAAACAAAACCTACGCGCTGGTGGATCCATCTCTAACACCTCCTCAGCCGTTGGCGCAGCCTCCCCGGGGAGCTGCTGGGCTCTATTTGCTGCTGCTCCCCAGCATCCCACATCGCTGTGCCCGCATCCCCAGCTCTCGCAGCCAGCTTCGCCGTCTGATTTCCGGGAGCCAAAAAATTCATTTTTAAAGAAAAATTCACTTGCTGTGCAAACCTAGCCTCTGCAAAGACAGCCTAGGAGCAGCACTGATGTGTGGGGTTCAAGATGAGACTGACTCTGTACGAGGGTTATTCACATCTGATGGAAGTGAGACTCAGCCAGTTCAATTCACATCTGCAACGAGCTGTGATCTCAGCTCCGCTTCTGGAGCACAGAGGTTCTTTTGATAAATCTCTCTGTACAGGGACTAAAGCACTATTTCTGTGTGAAAAAAATATATTCAGTTGTTTTGGGGTTTTTTTTCAATAATCTTTACAGTCCACTGGCTTGGAAGACCAAGTTTCTCTTTTCCATCGGAGAGCTGTTGCACCCCCACCAGGCTCAGGTACATCGCTGGGACAGCAGAGCAGTGCCCGGGAGCCCACCATCTCACACCCCAGCTCTCTAAACACTTCTTTTAAATTAGTCTTCCAGCACAATCCCCAGTTGCTTTCCCTTTTGCATGCACCCAGGGGAAGCCAGGGTGTGACAGAACACCCTTGGTATCACACCCAGCGCTTGCACCCAAAATCCTGCCAGGATCCCCAGTTCTCATTTAATTCTCAGCACACACTTGTAGCACCAAGCCTGGAAGGTCTGTGGATGGGGAAGAATCCTTCCTCATTGGTTTTCCTTGAGAAAACTCTGCAAAGCTTTTCTTTGCCAAAGCTCCACCCTTGCACCAGTTCTCTCCAGATATATTTTAAATTAAGACCTACAAACCCAAGAGACAGAGAGAAGAGTACACCTGTACGAGAGCCATGACTCTGTGTAAGCACCATCCATTGCACCTCCAAGGACCGTACAACACAAATAGCTGTGGAGCCGCCTCCCTACTCGTATGAGTAATTAACTGTCTTCAGCAAGATGACTCCTAAAGGATGTGGGACAGCAGCAGGTCAGGGCACAGGACTGCCAGGTCTGTCACTGCTCCACTGCCACCACTCTGCAGGGCCTGGACAAACCGCTGCTTCTTGGGCCACATCTACACCAACCCTTCAGACAACGCAGAATCCATCTGTTGCATAAGTTATCCTTGCTGCCCCATCATCTCCAGGCTTCAGCCTGTGGCAGAGCAACCAAGCATCACGCCGCAGCCTTGAGACCCTTCATGTGCTTCAAGTCTGACACGTGCTCCGGAGCTGCCTGAACTCAGGGTGACCTTGAAGGTGGCACATGAAAGAGGTGGAGAGCTGGAAGTAAGCTCTCCCACAAGGCCGGAGTCGCAGAAAAGGTGCTGTGCATCAGTAGCTGGCAACATTAAGGCAAAAAGATGAAGCCTTGTCCTGGGATTAGGATGGGAAACATCATCATCCCAAGCCCCAGAAGAACATGCAACCTGCTGGCTCCAATTTACATGTTACTTCCAACCCATTTGCACATCGCTCCTTCCCCTGAAGTATTAATCACCTTTTTCAAAAGTTAAGTAACAGGCTGTGAAATCCCCACCATCTGTCAGCCAGGGAGAAACCTCCACCACAGCTCAATCAGCCTCTCCCACACAAGCCTTTCTCATTACTAGGAATGACTGCAAGCATTTACCAAGGCCACGCTGGCTCAAAAATTCCTAAAATTACAAACAAGACGCCTAGAATAGGAAACCATGACAAATGCCACAAAGTGCAGTGTGTCCACATCATTAGCTTTACCCAGGGTGCATTAAGGCTGCTTTCTTGCTACCACGGTTATGCTTTAATATGTAATTAGTAGGAAGAGAATGATGTTGAAGAGGAGAACGTCTCACTTACATGCACACCATTAAGACTGAGAGCGTAAATGAACTAGCCGCAGCATCACCATCTGAGGCTCATTAACTGGAAGAGCAAAGCATTAAGGGTGAGCAAGCGTTGCTGTCCCACCAGGGTTGCAAGCCCTTTGCTTGTACGGCAAAGGGCTGCACAGCCACCCCATCTCCCTCCTCTGCCAGCTCTGGAGCCAGGCAAGGAAAAGCCTGAGAGCTGGAAAATACAGTGGCATCTGTCCCCAGGAGAAACACACCTGCCCTTCCAAAGGGAAACTGATACTTAAAGATACCCATGCAGATGGTTTGCAGATGCATCGCTCATCCCAGCCTCAACTGTGATGTTGAGAGAGAAGCTTTTGAAAAGCTCCTGAAAGCAAATTACTCCCTACCAGCACCACAGCTGCAGCCCAGCGCTGTGACCCTGTGTTACTGCCCAGCTCCTCACCTGCTGCACCCAACGCAGCCCCTGCGCGCCCACCCTGCAGCTCAGGGGTATCCCACCAGGTTTTCCGACCCACTCTATCCCTCGTGTGCACGCCGATGCCGGCCCACAGTGGGCAGGCAGGAGGAACCCCAAACGTCCAGGGAGTTTTTGAAGAAGTATTTCATTTCTGAAGGAAAAGGAAAGAAAAAAAATCCCCTCTCTGGAAGCCCTCCAAGAACAAACAAGCAGCCCATTCTGACAGCCAGTGGAACAAAATAGTCTGAGGTGTGCCCCCGCTCCCCTGCCTGCTTAACTCTCCCCCATGAAGAAGTGTGGGAGGGAGATGAGAAACCTCCACAGCATCCCCAGACGAGGCTAGTCCTGGTTTCTAAAGCTGTCCCTGCCAGTGGACAGGACTCACCAGCCACAGCCTCAGCAACCTGAAGTCCCTCCAGAGATGGAAGACTCAGAAGTGACCAGGAGCGGGTTAGAGGTGGGGTTGCAAGCAGCAAACCTTGCTGAGATGCGGATAGTCTGGTGCTGTTTATTTCCTTTGAAACGTTCACATTTCTCTTCCAGGAAGTGACCACCCAAATGGAAAGTACCGATCTAGCAGGAGCACGGTGGGACCCTGGGTTTGCCCACCAAAGCCTGTCTCCCTCCGAGCATCCCAGTCCTGGCCCCTCTCCTGGAATGCGCTGGGGAAGGAGCACAGGACACCCAGGCTCCTCTCGGCACCGGGATGTTTGCGTCCAGGTGCGATACTTCAATGTGCTGACTTGTTCCAACTCTCCTGCCCCAAGGATCACCACAATTCCCCATGGAAGCTTTCTTCCCCACCCCCCTCTTTTTTCTTTACTCTGGTTCATGGGGAAGATGCTGTACAGAATGACCCTGAGCACTGGGGTTTGTGGAGTTCAGCCAAGCCAGTACTTTCAGGCTGATAGTTTCAGCTTTTGCCCGTTCTGCTAAACCATGGTTACACCCGCCTGTTAATCTGTTTCAAGAAATGTTAATTATTATTTGTAACCAAAGCATTTCCCCTTGGGACAATTTCATCATCAGTCGCTGCAGTTCCAAGAGGCTGAGAAAACTGCGGAAGATTTTAATGAAGAAATAGAAGAGCTCATTATAGAATAAAAAATTTCTTTTATTCCAAGACTCCCTTAAGTGACATCACCTGGGATGTATTTCCCTCCTTTTCCAACGCACACTGAACAGTTAAGCTCAAGCAGTGGCAGATGAGCTGAGCACCAAGACATACGACTGACTTTGCCTGTCGACACCTTTCAGTCACGATGATGCTCACCGTATTTTTAAGTCTCAAACAGCTGATGACATAAGAAAGGAAAAACATCTTGAGGGGTTCCAATGAAACCATGCATTTTTCAAACAATGGCCAAAACCTGCTGGATGACCCAAAAGAGCCTAGCTTCTCCCCTCTCACCATTTTTAGAGACATGGACTGGTATTTGAACACTCACAGGTTACTCAAGGGAAAAAAAAATAAATAAATAAAAAAGAGATCTTTTCCTCCTGATCTTGTCTAAAATTACTGCAAGGGGAGCTCAGACAAATGACAAAGGTACAGGAAAATCAATTTAATACACATTAAGGATATGCATTTATCCATGTCCTGATCAATACCTCAGATTCCTTGCACGTTAAAAAACACTTACATCACTGCTTACGGCCCAACAGCAGAATTCTCCCATCCAGACTACGGGAGTTACAAAAGATCCTGCCCATACTTGTTTGATCTGAAACATAACACCTCTTAATGTGACCCCTTGGAAAAATACTAGGGAAAGCAGCCAAGAAGGAGGAAAGAAAAAAAGAAAAAGAAAAAGAAAAAAAAAAGAAGAAAAAAAAAAAAAGGAAAGGCAAAGCTTCCCAGGAGGAACATTTCTGGTTCTTTCAGCTCCACTGAGAAGCTGCACATCTATAAAGAGTCCAGATTTCTAAGTAGGGGAGAGAGGAAGGGGAAAAAGCAGAAAGAATTTGCCACAGCATGGCAAAAAGCTCTGGCAGCAGTGAATAGCAAAGGGCCGTGGGCACTGGTGCCCAGCTCCTGCTCCAACCCAGGCACCAGCTGCTGGGACTCGGCGTTTCACCTGCCCTGTTCGCATGCTGGGCTGCCGAGCCCACAGACGATGCACGCTCACAACCCCAGAGACCTCACAGCACCTCTTCTCTGTGCCCCCAGAAACCAGCGCGGCTTTGCCAATGGCAACAACTCCCACCGCAGTGATTCCCTGTGCCGGTCCTTGCTCAGTGATGCACAAAGTCCTCAGCAAGGAGCCAAGCATCTCCAGGGAAAGGCTCCCTGCTTGGTGAAAGCTCCAGCGGGTGCCCAGCTGACACAGAGCTGGACATCAGGAACCACAGGAGCGGGTCTGATGCTGCAAAGCATTTCTTGGCAGAGAACCCAGCCCTGGTAACCAGAGACCTTGGGTGAACGCAGGGGTCTGTTCTCGGCCGCGCAACATCCCACCAGCCCTAATCCCAAGCACGAAAAGCTGGCTGCAAGCGGAGACTCTCCTCCCACAGCACTGATGGGAGCCCAGTGTGCCCCCTCTCATTCTAGCCAGAGGGGACAGGAGGCGACACCATGGCCACAGCTCAGTGGCTCCACTTCCAGCCACCCTACCTGGGCTGGCAAAGCCCAGAGATTTCACCGAGGAGCTTGCTTTAGGGTGCAATGTAAAACTAACTGCATTTTAAAATGTAAAACTAACTTGTTGCCTACACATGATTTAAGGCTCCAGTGCTGTTACTGGTCCCTTGAAGACCACAAAATACACCAGCATAGCCCCTTCAACATTAACCACGTCAGGCAGCTGGGAAGATTCAGAGTCCACCAGATATTTCAGGGCAATATTCACAGCAGAACAGGGAGAAATTTCCAGGATTTGGAGCCTAAAAATGTACACTACTAGAAGTGTGGCAGCACCTACCACATCCTTCACAGCAAACACCACCCAGGTAAGTGTCCTATGCAGGGCATGGCACTGCACAGCAGAAAGCACTGTTGGCTACACGCTTGGCTAGCTGCAAAAATCTGTAATTTCATGTGTCCTGTGTTTTGGGGAAGTTCAGCATCAGGGTTTCCTGTACATACTTTTAGTGTTCTGGCTGAAAACATCTGCTGGACATACTGCACCTGCTACTGCATCCACCCCATGAACCGCCGCTGAGGTCCTCAGGGTGCTGGGGAGCAGGAGGATGGGAGAAGGGTCCCTGCATCACCCCACATCCGACAGCATCACCCCAGACTAACCTGCACCACGGGACGCTCACGAGCAATACAGAGCTGGGTTCATATGGAGAGCGAGACAAGCAGCCCCAAGCCCAAATGAAGCCCCAAAGTGGCAAAGGTGGGGAGAGGGGTGAAATAAACCCAACCCAAACTGCTCCAGTCTGGTTTTGCCATTTATAGCCTTCATCCCCCTACCCAAATCTCCAGTACAACTCCAGCAAAGACATTTAAAACATGGATGGCCAAACACCAGCTGATCTAATGACAGCTGAGCAACGTGCCAGCACGGAAGGGACCAAGCATCACCCGCAGCTCCTGCAGGCAGCTAGGGAGCTAACCATCAACTGGCAGGTGGTGACGGCCCTGCACAGGCATGCCACGAGCTGCAACGGCAGGGCTGCCTCCCCCGTGCCCTTCCCCATGCTCTCATATGCTTCCCGGAGCCAGGGCTTCTCCCTCGGGCAAGGACTGCAGCACCCAAGGGCTCTGGGCAAAACCCTGTGGGCAGCATCCAAGTTGCACGTGAATTTTCAGCTTGTTGACAAAGCGCTTTGGTCGCTTTGAGAAGCACAGCAGTGGTCCCTAAAGCACAATATTGCCCTGCAAGAGCTGGGGTGCTCTGCACGGACACACGGAGGGCAGCGTGGGCTCAGGGTGCTGTCCTGGGGATCCTTCTTCAGTGGGGATGTCACGGAAAGCACTGGGCAGGCAAGGGGTTAAGGGGGTTCCTGGTTTCTCCCATGCAATCACACACACAATTCCCTTTGCTGACCAGTTACTCTACTACTCTCTTGGGAATTTAAAAAAAAAAACAAACCCAAAACAAAACAAAACCAAAAAAACAAAACCCCGACATACCCACACCCTTCTTTTGGAGAAGTCTTCTCACTTCCCACCCCACCCACTTCACCCAGGCTGTGCGAGTTCTACAGCAACTCAAAATGTTTTCATCTGCGATACGACCCCTTTCTTGACACGCATCCAGCCACCACAGCAGCCTGGTCCAACACAGCATGGTCTGTCCGGCTGCCCCAGTCTTCTGGGAGATTTGTAACTACCCAGGAGCCGCCGATGGGATGCTGTGCTCGGCCGCCTGCAGCACCGCTGAATGCTCCTCTCCACTCCCAGACGCTATCACTTCATACACTCGGTGGTGCATCCAGCAAAATGCAATACTTTTCATCTGTTCTTGGCTACGAGAGGTCAGAAAAAAAAAAATCCCCAAAAGTCAAGAATGGCAAAAGCCAAGCTGCTCCTACCGCCAGCAGGTCAGCTGCGGGCGGGCAGGCATGGGGCTTGCTTTGTTACAGCAGCAAAATGCAGCCATTCATCGGAAAGCTTCACCATATGAAATATATTATTTCATCTAAATCTCCCCCTTTGTTCCCTTTATCTGCCCAAACTTGTGTTCAAAAGGCACCCTTTAAAGTAGCACTGCAGGGATATTGACTTGTACGTGAAGTTGGAGATGATGGAGGGAGGGGAATTCTCAGCAGAGAAACAGGGAAAAATACAAACGACCAACTCTCAGTTATTAATCCCTTAAATAATTCTGACAACGCTCCCCACCCTCCTATCTGGAAAGGGGCAGAAAACTCAGTTTTCTGACTCTCTGGCAAGAGGTGGGGGGGGCGTGTCAAAGAGGAATGCGGGGATGACAGCAGTCAAACCCCATCGCAGCTCCCCCAGCACCCCATCCCAATGGCCAGTGAGGCGGCACCTCTTGCTTTGCGGATTCTCCAACCCCAGGGTGCTGGTGATGAAGCTGAGGACATATCTGCAGCAGCATCCCACGAGGACACCTCGGATCCCCCCAAGGGCTTCCCAAGAGCACTCCGCGCCAGCTCACTGGCAGGAGGAAGGGGACGCTTTTACATCAAAAATTATTCTGAAGATGCAAATGCTTTACAGATGGCACACACCGCTTCAGCTCTGATAGCACCAGCACATCCCCTCTTTGGCAGCCCTGGTCCTCCTGCCACCACCAAGGCGGCTCTCGCTGGAGCATGCCGTGCTCCGGGTCACCCTCCCCACCACCCACGGCTCCTCCCCGGCACTTCGGACATGCAAGACAAGCCATGTACAAGTCCTCCGTCAGCCACCCACAAGGCATGCTCGCCAGCGAACCTTGGTGGATTTAATTCAGGGGGAGGATTGACCCAGACCCCCGTCCTCTGAGCCCTGCTTGAGCTGCAAGGGTGGTGCTGCTCTCACCAACCTCTGGACCAGAACCAACCGAGTGAAAAACACTATTTAAATCTCAATATCAGTATCTCCTCATCTTTCAGTTGACCTGTGAGCCGCTTCCCTTTTTCATTTTCAGCACAGCATCATTTTGTATCTGTTGGTCAGGGTAGGAAAGACCCCTATCTCGCGGGGGGGGAGCTTTTCCAAACAGTACAGGAACTTCAAAAAAAGTTTGAGACTATTAAATACATGTCAGAAGAGCAGAAAGGAGTGGGAGGCTAATAAATGGCACGCTCCACAGGTTTATGAATATTTGAACTATATTTCTCAAAAAAAAAATAGTACATTACTGCAACTTATTGAAAATGAGTAACTCCCTTTAATGAACCTTACTACCATCATGCTGACTAATAGAGTGATAAAGAGTTTAATCCATATTTATGTACATTTTATCTCATTATAGTTGGTGCCAATAAATTAGCAAGTCCAATAAGAGTTACATTTTATACCATTACTGCTATTAAATGTGCATGAACGACCGTGCAACAGCACACCGTACATGAGCACCAGCTTTTTATTTTATTTCTTTTTCAGGAACCAGGCTGCGCTAGCGAAGCCTGGGCACAGCACCCCTGCAGAGGCATTATTAACAGGGGGGTTTCTTCCTCCGAGCACTGCACACTGCACTGCTTCTGCGTCCTGCGGCAGACACCCAGCCACGGAGAAACCCTTCTGCAGCTGTCACTGATTATGGATAGCTTTTGAGCCGCTTTAAAGGGATAAAATTTAAAAAAAAAAATTAAGAACCATCTCGTAGGAAACAATAGAGCAATATATTCTTTCAAGGTGTCTGAAAAGGGGCACAGCCTGAAATACAGGCTGCCAGCATCACTTGGGGAAACACAGCATGTCCCTTGTCACAACGGGACTGCTTAACAACTGGACAACAGAGGGGAAAAAAAAACCCAGCTATGAGCAATTTAAACTGGCCTTTCGACTCCCTTGGGTAACTGGGAAACACTGCAAGCAGATTACAAGAAACATGACGCATCTATTTGGCAAAAGCCCACACTTGCCAATTACCCGACATCCCGTGTAGGCAGAGACGGAGCTTTTCAACTCCACAGGGGTTTCTGCTGAAGAAGCCCACATGGTTCACGATCTTGTCCCACCAGCTGTTATCCTGGTGACAGAAAGAAGTAGTAACTTCCCAAGCTTAAAACTCAAGGAAGTAGCAAAGGCAGGCATAAAAATCTCAGTCCTGGACCTGAGCAGCCCCCAACCACACTTGCTCCTTTGGAGGAGGCTCCATCCATCCCACAGCAGCTCCTCCTTGCTGAAGCCCTGGCTCAGAAGCCAAAGGGAGCTATGGAAATCTCCCTCGGGAAAACAGCTGGTCAAGGCAAGACTGACGCATCTGATTTTTATCTCCTCTTCTTAAGCACTAGTGGTTTTCTTCCACTAAGAAACCCACAAGGCCTCCGCAGATGCCGGAGGAACAAGCCCTCTACATATAGCCTGGCACCACCTAAACGCAAGCCCCTGCCTTTCTACTCAGTCAGTGCACTGCAGCAAACTCAAACGTTACTACTAGTAACCGCTGATCTCCCTGGCCGCCTGGTTTGGAGGAGAGGAATAACTACTCAAGCGGCATCCAGAGAGGGAACACCCAGCACCACTCCACAAGGTTTCCGTGTCATTAAACGGGCGACTATTACTGTGCTCTGTTCAGAGAAGTCTCCTACGCAGCCTAAGTGTCTTGTAACTGCAAAACGCTATTGATCTAAGGAATGAATAGCTCCAGGAAGAATTTTTTTGTGTGTTTGGCCAGTGGAAACGTGGATGAGAGACTCCTTTGGCTCTCGCCCTGACTCAAAACGGAAAGGCGCTTTGGTCAACAGCGGATTTTTTTCCCTGTTTATTTGCTTTGCCACTGTTGAACGCAGATCTGAGGGTAACGTGGGAATGAAAGGTGGCAAAGACAATGGGGATGTTTTGACAGGCTTCCAGAGGGATTTAGGGTGGTGCAGACCTGAACAGCTGATACCTCCACCAAACTGATAAAAAAACTGCTTTGGGAAAAGATCAGCCAGGTTTTTGTACACAGAATCTGTGCCTCCCACATCTTCTAAGATCGTTTGAGGATGACGATGCACGTGAAAACAAGCAAGATCCAGGCAATAAAACTACATTTGGATTTCTTGGAAGTTTGTAACAAGTTTCTTTCCAAAGTCTCCTACAAATCTAAACTGTCATGAGGTAAGAGGGAATGGCAAATCCTCTCCCAAGTCACAAACCTGAATGTCCCCCCCAAAAAAGTGAACAAAAGGAGAAGGGAATAGCTGTTCCCTAACCAGACCAAAAAGGAAACCAAACTGTGTTCAGCCGCCACGTTCCAGCACTGTTTAACGCCAGGCTCTATTAACAGGCATCGTAGGCAATTTGAAACAGCACAAAGCAAGAGACAATGTGGTGATAAAGCAGCATTTTAATTAGCAGTGGTTCTTTCCCCAGCCCAAAAGGTTCCTTCTGTGCATTCATATTCCCAGAACAACAAAAGCCCTCTTGTATTTCATAAATCAAAAAAACTCATAAAACAAGCCCCTGCAATTGCACATTCCAGATAATGGTCCAGAAATAAATTAGGCAATAAATATCAAATAATATATCCCCATCAGCAGTGAAAATCTACTCTTTGGATAATCAGAAGAGAAGATGCCTTCCAGCAGCTTATGCCTGGTAGCTCGGAATAGGTAAAACAATAGAGCACTTTAATAAATCTTTTAACACCTTTTCCACTGAAGAATGTAGCAATTGTCCTGTGTAATAGCCTCCCTGAGCCCGGCATCCATCAGAGTAACGGCACAGCCCTGCTGCTGTCCCCGTCAAAAGCCAGGGTATCAGAACAAGAGCCACTTGTCAAAACCAGGTAGGATTTTCCTCCCTCACAGCTCAGTCTTGTTCAGCATTCGGTGCCACCCATCAATTACAGCAAAACACAGAAACGCGCCCTCCTCTCCCATCTAGGTGACACATGGCACAATACCAGCCAGCACCTAGGAAGAAAAAACCTCCAAACACACATTTCTGAGAAACTCAGGGGACTCGTTTCACGCTGGCATGAAACTCCCTGACTCCCACAGCCACTCACTGGCCACGTTACAAAACCGACAGTGATTTCAGCCGAGCTACGTCACTCGCCGCTGGGTGCAGAGGCAGCAGCCCCTGGGGAAGGACCACACGAGGTCTGTGCCCACCCTGGGGCAAAACCAGAAGCACTTGTGGATGAAGGGTCCTTGCCACACGGTTGGTACAAACCTGGGTTATAATGATTTGTAACATCGCTACAGGGAACCGTGCTGCTGGGGATGCAGGGCTCAACCCCAGGCTGGTTAATGGCGAACAGGGGTGATGCTTAACACTGGTCCCAGCGTGCTGTCCCTATGGGAGCCCACGGGCAAGGAGATGCATGGCTCTGCCCCGGCCACCTAGCAAGGCACCTGGAGCTGGGAAGAGGACCCAACGTCCTGACCCCAGCGAAGCACCCCATCCACAGGGCTACAGCCTCTTCCCAACAGCTCTCACGAGCACAGATCCATCGATTCCCCCCCAAAAAAAGACATTTTTCATAAGGTGGAGACCAGAGGCTTTGTAATCTAAAGCAGAAAGCTTGAAGGCTTGATCTCCCTTCACTAAGGACACAGCAGACTCAACCCCTAGATATGCAGGCTACCAAAAGCACTGGGGAGCAGGTGCCCAATGCATGGGTTAAAGGGGTGCAGAAGCTGCTCAGAAAGCCACAAAACCATGGCACTTCCATCCAAAAACCTGCAGCACAAATCCAGAGAACCAGCCGGTGCCAGCAGTGCCAGAATCATCACTTTTCAGGAGCACAGGAGTAACTCTTACCTTTCCAAAATCCCGTACATCAAAGAGGTCAAAGGGATCAAACAGATCGCTGTTTCTTAACCCAAATTTGTCGTGACACACTTTTAGGAAGGTTCGGATGTTCTTCAAACAGAGAAACTAGGAGAAACAAAAAACAAAGGGAGGGAAAAAGTGAGCAAGACAAGCACAAATTGTAACTGAGATTTACTGAGTTAAATTCACATGCGAGACAATTTAACAGGGACTTAGAAACCCGCGCGGGAAAGCTGCGCCTTGGTTTATTTGTTGTTACTGAAGATGTCAGACTCCTGGTGACCTGTGAGGGCTCCTGTGTTCTCAGCTGCGCACCAGAAACAAACGCCCTTTTGAAAAACAAGTTTCCCATAAGGTAACATTGCAGAAGAGCTGGTAAACTCGAGCCAGGACTTTTCCCTTTCAAGGTCGAAGCCAAATATAAATTACAGCTGATGTTCTACAGAAGCCCAGTGTTGAACTTTTAACCATTTCCAGCACAATCCCATTTGGTTCCTTACAGAAGGAACACACGTTACAGCACTGATCGTATGCACTGCTGTGCATCCGTACACCTGTGTGCATATATACATCCCAAAGAAAAGTCTGGGACAGTGAAAATTAGGGGTTTTTTGCTTTGGGGTTGGAAATAATTGAAAACTCAAGCAGCATGTGTTCCCTCGCATCTCCCAGATGCTGCGGGCACCACGAATGCTAACAGATCCACAGAACACCAGCCAGCCACATCCAGCCCCTTTCCACCAGGCTCAGCCATGGGATCTGCTCCTGACCCACCTCGGATCCCATCCCCAAGACCAGGGCAACCCCTGGGACTGTTTCCACAAAGCTTTGCTCATCTTTAATCTTAGCCCATTTGAAGAGGCAGAAATCTCACCCCTCTAGAGCCCACCCTCAGCCATTCAGATAGATCCACTGGCACAGCAATATTGTTTCTCTTCCAAGAAAATCCAGTATTTGACTACAGCGATTAATTGGTCATTTGTTTGTGAGTGTCAGGGATTTGGAAGTCCAGGGACTCCAGACGGTCTCGCTCCAGTGGTGATGCCTGGCAGCACTGGGGCTAAGATGAGAAAAACAAAAATCCGCTTCATTTTTGTGGCTGCATCACCTACTTCATCCTTTATCAGGAGGGACCTACTCTGCTGAGGAAGCCAATTAATTCCACTTCTTTCTGCACCCTTATGCTGTTCAAAAAAATACCTTCAATTTATTGCTGTATCTTTAAACAACTCTTTTTTTTTTTCTTTTTTTTTTTTCAGCAAATTCCTCACAAGTATGTAACAAATATGTTAAAACCCTAAGTAAATCAACCCATCAAAGGGGTGAATCATCCCCATGTGATAAACAGGCACAAGATGCAAGCTGCCTTTGGGTGGATTTGGCCGGCGTGGTTTTGTCACAAGGCACAATCTTTGCTCCCCAAATTGTCATCAAACCAACACCATGCAAAAACACTGCTTGCAAACTTCACCAAGAGTTCCAAAGCACAATAAAACAGCTTAATTGTCTTTTAATTGAAAGAATCAAAGCTGAGTCTTTGGGGCCATGGTATCTCTACAGACAGGACCGCGATTGCAGCTTGCCGTTATCACCGCATTTGGGATTATACGGGAGGTTTGTGGCGATGGATTGGCAAAACCACCTCATTAACAACCGCCTGATTCACCTACACAAAGGAAGAAATAACCTTTTGCACTTCTCCCCCTTGCCAGCCCCCTCTGCCAGATCTCCCCCAGCATGGGGGGGGGGGAGTCGCCCAGGACATTCCCCTCACATCAGCGCCTTCTTATTAGACAAGCAAGTGCCAGAGGCAGAAATTGAAAACAATTCTGATTTTCTAGGGCATTGGTCTATCTCACATAAACATGCAGTAAATAAAATCTGTCTAGACTGAGAGGGGGTTTTGGAATTGCTTTACAACCTCTCTCGCCAATACATGTTATTTCATAACTTTATCTTCTGGGTCTCTGCAAGAATTTACACCCTGAGCAAACCAGCTGCTTGCAGCAGGGGCGTATTTGCTGTTGCGCTGCAGTCTCACCGATTTCAAATTTCTAGCACGTGTTTATTTTAAACCCTTTTAAGCCTCCAGTCTTGAAAGTTAATGACACAGGTTATAGCCATAATTACGCGCAGCACGATGCAAGCTTCCTCCGCAGAACTGCCCTGCCTTTCCTCAGCGTTTGCTCCCCACCTCCCACTCGTCCCAAGGCTGGGGCAGCACCAAAGGCTGAAGGGCTCAAGGAAATCTGGACTTCCACCGCACCGACATTCAGCCAAGAGACCACGGGTGTGAAAACCTGAACCCTCTGCATGATGCCTTTGTGGTTCCAGTTCCTCAAAAGCTCAAAGTTCACACCACCTCGTTTCCGAAAGATGGCAATAGATCACGCATCCAAGGAAACGAATGCCTCGTCCTGACAGCGCTTCTAACGGGGGGCGAGCACCAGCGACACCCCGCATTTAGATCAGGCCAAGCTACCCCCAACCCCAGCTCGGCCCCAGTGAGAAAGGATAGGACCAACCACGCTGTTCAGCACCAGCTGCATCCCGATGGTTTTGCATCAGAGCAAACTGTCTTTGCTCATCCGATTCAAACCCGAAAGCCATCCCACCGCGGCTGCTAAATGAGCACGAGGCGCCCGCAGCAGAGCCCCTGCCCTTCCCGCAGCTCCATGCCTGCAAAAAGCCACCGGGCTCTGCCACCATGCAGCCAGCCAGTCCCTGAGTGCAGGCAGATGACAAGCATCAAGGAAGAAGCCAATAATCTATTTAAAGAGTTGCTGAAAAGGCCTGATGTAAAACATAATAACCCAAGGCAGCAGTCCCACTGCACCGGTTAGGAGCTGGCAGCACAGCGAGGCCACCACGTTGCCCACAAGAGAAGCCACCACTGGAGATGACAGCTGCTGGTGGGTTTAGCCCCACTCCTCATGCACAAGAAGTCAGGATGGATACAGCCCACACGTGGCTGTTAGGGGCAACCTTTGGTCCTGCACTATTTCTCTCCCACTGACCCACAACACATGTTCTGGCACTTTTGCTCACAGGGGTTTCCAGGTTGGAGAGCTCTTGATGGAAGGTCATGAATTGTTGGCTTAATAGCGTTACTCCATGGCCACACGTTAAAATTAGCTACAACTGAGTATGAGCTGTGCTGAGGCCGTGTTATTTACCATTCAATCACACCTTTGGACAAGTAAACACTCCACAGGAGAAAGAGAGAGAGAGAGAGAGAGAAATCTATGTTCTCCATGGGGCTCGTTCACCACCTGCCAAGCCCAAAATCAATGATGTCATTTATATGCTTCGAGCAAGACCAGCGCTGAAGCAGGGTTCTGCGACCTCCATCGGTTCAAGGGCCAGCGGGAGCCCAAGCACGGTACATGCCGAGTCCTGTCATCGCCCTCTTCCGCACCCAAACCAACCTCGGTACCCACAAGCCGTCGCTTCTGGCCCCAGACACCATCAGCAACCTGGATGCTTGGTTCTGGAAATCGATCCCAGGGACCAGAGCATCTTCCATGGACACCAGCATTTCTCACCACACCACCAGGGGGGCTCCGACAGCAGCCACAAGCCCCGGGCGCGGGGAGGGCTCCCGGGCACTGCAAAGCGCATCCAAGGTGCTTTGGAGAGGGAAGTTATTAAAGCCAGAGCAAAGAGGCAATGGGGACAGGGACGGGATTGTACCACAGGGAACAAGAAACTCATCCAGTAAAACAAAATACCTTGAACCTGCCAACAGACAAGAAAAGCCCGTGGTCAGTTTTGACCCAAGTCCTCCAAGGGCTGCCAGGAGCCAGCACTACAGAGGCAGCAGCAAAGCCCAGCTCCTGCCACCAGCACAGCAGACAGGTCCTGCCACCCAGTTCCAGAACAGCTTCGCTTATTTTTAAATCCTCTGCAACACCGTCAGGTGAATAAACTGCTCTGCAAAGCAGGGCAGCTGCCATTTCGGCAGCTCTGCCTGCGCCCTGGCCAAGGCAGGGCCACAGGCACCCTCATGCACGTAGCACCTGGGACACGCTGGAAACTCCTCAGTAGCTTCTGGGATGTTCTTTTTCAAAAAGGGTTTTTATGATATATATTTGTTTTACTGGATTCAGGACATTTAGAGACTCCTTGAATGATTGCTGTGCGTATAACAGCTATTGCTGCCAAGTTTTCAATGCAGCTCGGAAACTTGTCCTGCAAACCCGCAAATGCATCGGAGAAGCCTTTAGTGGAGATCAAGAAAGGGACAATCGGGTGCTCAGGACAACCCCAGATACTTGGGCACTTGGGATAACTCCATGCAGCACAGGGACACCAGGAGCTCAGTGGGGACATCCCAGTCACCCCAAAGCTCTGCTCCCGCACCCCCGGGTGAGAAGGGCAGGTCAGATGTTTCTGCAGTTGGAAGCTGCATCTCCAGGGGTGGGAGGGGAGCCCACCAGAGGGTGCACAGCAGCTCAACACCCTGCTCTCCCTCACACTCCCATTTTAGTTACCACCACCCCTCCCCAGGGTCCCCATATGACTCGGCATCCATGGCACCTGTGCTGACTAGACACCCGCCATCTCCGACACAAATTTGTCAGAAAAGATCCAACCACTCAAGCCTGTTGGGGTTCGGTTGGAAACCATCCCCCGGCCGCGGCAGAGATGACTGCAGGCTGGAAAGCCACATGCATTCCTCCCAGCAGAGCTGCTTTGCTAAAAGGAGATGGTAAAGGGGCAGACTGGTGAAAGCAGCAGCTCCACAACCAGACTGCCCGAGGTGGGATCTGGAGCATCGGAGCACCCCCCGGTCCCTGCGCTTGGGATGGTGCAAGGGAGGGAGGTGCAAGGCTCAGGAGTCTCCAAGGCTTTTAATACTGTAGCAAAACGTAG
Source organism: Falco peregrinus (assembly GCF_023634155.1). Lineage (NCBI taxonomy): Eukaryota > Metazoa > Chordata > Aves > Falconiformes > Falconidae > Falco > Falco peregrinus. Next base: position 48,887,476 of record NC_073721.1, on the reverse strand, counting down.
GAAAAGGAAAGAAATTGAGTATATTTATTTAGTCTGGCAGGGCAGGATCATGCAACAGCTCACAGCTTTTCAGAAAGGGCCTTTTGGAGAAGCAGCAACTGCCGGCGGCTGGGGTTAGCGCTCCGGGGAGGAGTGGGGCCGCACACAATAGCGCTGGGCGGCTGGGCACTCGGCCACGAGCTGAACCCCGGCCAAAGCTGTGGGCTTGAAATGGGTCCTGCAGCATGCAAGGAATGCTGCAGCTTTGCCGTTTGAGATAACCCATTGACGAATGACGAAAGTAACTTTCTTCAGCGCTTCCTGACCGTGATGTCAGACTTCCTCTTATCTCGCTGCCGGCACGGCTCGAAAGCATCAGGCGAAAAGTCAGTCCCCGACAGGGAGCTGTGAGCATCTGCTTATCACAGCGTTTGCAAGCGGGAAAGGGAGGGTCTCTCATTGAGAAAACACATCATTTGCAATGATCAATGGGGAAACGGGTATCCTGTGGTGCAAACCTCTCAAGAAAGCCAAAGGATGCATCTCTGAGTCATGTCAAGCTCCCCTGTGCACTCTGGCATTGCAATGGGGCATCAAACCTCCCCTCGCTTGCTCCAAGTCAAGAGCAAACAGAAAATCCAAGAGCATCCAAGTACCCAGCAGGACCCGCAGGGCTGCAGCCAACACAACACTGCATGTAAAACCGCACAAATTACAACCTTTATCTCCTTCTCTCCAAATGGCTCTGCCCAATCTAGCTCGCCTCCACCTCAAGGTGTTACCAGCAGAATTTCGGGAGCAGCACCGAGTCAAAAGCCCAAGCAGACCTGTACTACCCTCCAGCAGCAGCACCAAAGCCCTCGTGGCTTTGTTCCTTCCCACGCTTCGCCTCATTGTCTCCAGTGGCGAGAAGCAGCCGCAGAAACGATACAAACCATCTCCACAGAACATTTCCCTTCCCGTTCACATTTGGATTCCAGTCGCAGCTCATCAATTACTTTAGATGGACAGATTAAATATCCGGTTGTTGGACAGCAGATTTATCTATTGAGAAGTGGAGAATGAAATTATTTCTCAAACAATTTGGTGCTATTATTTCCCCCATTTCCCCCGCCCCATTTCAAAGACATTCTTATCGCAGAGCGCTCACAGGCTGGACAAATTCCACTTAGCAAGACTGATTAATGAGCCTGAAACACTGATGAGTGCTGACCTCCCCGCAGCTTCTCCTTCTCGCATCCACCCCACAAGCACGGATTAGCCCTAGGAGAGCACCTGAGGGAGAGCAACCATTTATTTTAGCAAACACCCATAGTTTGTCACTGGGAGGACCCTGGGAAAGCAAACCTGCAGCAAGCAAAGGTCCTTCCCAGCAAGAAGCATCAGTCAGAGCTCTGAGGGGCTGCCAAGCTCGCCAGGAGCTTCCTACCTTGCCCAACAGAAGCAGCGCACAGCACTGCTGGGAGGCTGTTCAGCAGCGAGCCCAGCACCACAGCACACTGGGACAGGCTGCCAAGCCCCGCTCCAGTCCTGCGCATCCTCACACCTTTGCTCATCATCACCCTCACACAGATCAAACGGACAAAGAGCTCCCAGTTACTTTACAGGAACCTCCCACTGCAGTGCATGGGCTCTCAAAGGGAAGAAATCACTCTGATAACATGATCAATGAATCTCATGAACTGGAAGCGAGAATATACATAGAATTGTGAAAATAATTTTTAAGAAAAAACATTGAAAAATCAAGGGGAAGCTCTGGAGTAACCTGTGAAAGACACTGAGGTCCCAAGCCTCAGCCCCAGCGATGGAGGAATGACAGCCACGCTCAAGTCTGAGTGGGCACAAACATCAACTGAAGCCTCCAGATTTCAGACAAGACGTGAAGCACCGACACAAGGCGAGGACCAGAGGCAAACAACTCCGAGGTGGCAGACGTTAAGAGGATGTGGGAAGAGCGAGAGACAGAGCGCAGGGTCAAAGGGTTAAATCCAGTCAGTCAGAGATGCAGAAGAAATGCTCAGTGACATAGTGCAGTACATACTGAAGATGTATAGGATAAAAATGTATAGGATACAACCCTGCCTGTGCTTTCTCTGCTTGAGGAGAAGCCTGCGTGAGGGCAGCAGCAGCAGCATCCCCCAGGGCTGCTGTCACCCCCGCCAAGCGACGCCGCATGGGCCAAGCCCAGCACTGCAGGAGCTCGTCCCTTTTTATCCTAGGAAAGTTTTGCTGACCCCTGAACTCCCCTCGAGGACTGCCAGGCTCATTTCCTCCATTACACAGGCTCCTTCAGAGAAAGAAATGGAAAAGAAAATTAAAAGAAAAAAAAAAAGTCCAGAAGCGTGGATAAAACCCCTATCAGGCTGCTGATGAGTCCAAGATGATAACGGGGGGCCAGAGGAGGGGACAAGGATGGAGTAACATCCCCAGTTTGGAGGAGGGAAAAGGAATCGCAGCAAAGCCCAGACGCTTGCAACCTCCAAAGCAAACACCCAACCGCAGCAATGACCTCCCTGAAGCTTAAAAGCACGGGCAGAGCCCTCGCCAGTGGCACGGCAGGAGAGGTTCGTTAAAGCCATGCAATGAGCCAGCAGACCCCACACCGCGTGGTGGGAGCCCTGCCGGGAGCCTGGCCGCTCGGTGTCCCCCTGTCCCACCGCCCAGGGGTCACCCAGCGGCACGCAGGGGCTTTAAATGAGCGGAAGGAAGCTGCAACTTCCCAAAGAAACCGGCGGAGCTGCAGCCGATGACAGTACTTCCCTCCTTTGTGGAGCCCTCTGAGGTCTGCAAGCGGCAGGCTCTGCTGAGCAAGCAGGAATTGCTAAGGTAAGGGCTTCCTTTGCGACACTTGGAGTGTTTTATCAAAGATGCTTACGGGGTCTGAAATTCTCTGCTCACACACCTAAGGTCTGGACAGCTCAGAGCTTTTGCCCAACCACTCAACATCCAGCGGGTCCAACAGGTCCAAACCCCAATCACAGGCTTGAGGTCTGTGTAACCAAAACCCTTGTCACAGAGGTTTTATAAAACCCTAAACCAAATTCCCTGTATTGCATCAGGCTGCTGACTGTACTTTGGAGAGAGATCTTTTAGGGTGACTCTAAGAAAGAGATCTGCTGAGCCGTTCCCAGGAATAAGAAGAGCTTCTTGCAAAATCAGGTGGGCCAACCCTCTCTGAAGGCCCTGGTCTCCACCAACAGCTCCTCTAAGAGAGGGAATTTCAGGTTTCCCTGTACAGAGGACAGCACTGCTTTGAGCCACGTGTCTGTCTGCCGTTACAAAACTAGTGCATGAGACGCAACACCCCCTCTTCCTTTGCTATGCACCCCCAACTGTGACACATTTTGGGGACTGAACAGACAATAGAGACTCCCAGACTACATGAAAGAAGAGCAAGTGGGTAGTGGGATGCTAACAGATCCCTAATGACCCTGGCCAACCAAGATGCCCTTGTGTTACCCCCAAAAAGCATCTGCTGATATGAAAATTCCTTCCTCTCATGTTCTCCTGCTCCAATGATCCACCCAGGCAGCAGTGCTGGGCTGCATCCTGCGCAGCGCTGTGGTGATGCCTGGGAAAGACCCATGTTACATCCCCACATCCCTTGGAGGAGACCAAACCAGAGCCAGACCACGTACCTGCTCTTCCAGATATCCTCTCCATAACCACCTGCATCAAGATTTTAAAAACCAAAACCCAACCAAACGCAGAGCATCAGTTTTCTCTGCAGGTACTGGCGTGCCCCAGAGCCACATGGGGCTGGCTGCCAGGGCAGGGGATGACGGGGCAGGGGACAGAGGCTGTTTGCAGCCCCAGCTATGGCTGAGTGTGGGAAGACCACCAGGTACCACCCTGCTTCAGAGGAGAAACCCTGCTGGACCTCGTAAGGCTCATCAGCATCACAGACAGAGACAACAAAGGGGTTTCTTTTTGACTTCCCCACACAATCCAGGCTTGGAGCCTCCGACTGCTGCATCCCAGATCTGGACTGTCTCCACAGTATACTCACCAGCCGGCTGCCAAATCCAGGCTTGGCTTTAGTGAGCAACAAGATCCGAGACCACATGAAGCTTGGAAGGATTGCTCAATCTGCCCACGTTTGGCACCCTTGATGCAGAGTTCCCTCCACGCTCATTAAATCCAGCCTTTTTCTCTTCTCGGTGGAAGACATAAGCTCTGTCAGGGGAGCTCAGTTAAGAAAGCAGGGGGGAGAGAAAAAAGATGCCTTGGCTTTTACTATTGATGCGAAGTCCTAAACTCATCTTTGCCTCACCAGGGCTCACACTTCACCACTCATTAAACATGACCATAGATAAAAGATGGGATATGTAAAGAAGACCTTAAGATTATAGTTGATCAAGAAATGAGATACCTTCCCACGCACTGAGTTTTCAGCAAAGAAAATTCAAAACATCTTGGCCAACCCAAAGCTTTAAGACAGGACTTGACCTGAACCATGACAATCAAGTTATGACACAGAATTCAGCTGCTGTTAAAGAAAATGAGTAATTGTGTAATCGTATATAGTGTTACACTGTAATGATACGCTCACAGAGAACTTTCCAAGCAGTTATTGTTCTCCTGCTCCTCAGGCTGGCGCAGGGAATCTGACCACGATGAACTTTTGACAGGACAGGCATGAGAACAGCCATGGTACATCTCCGAGATGAGTAAATAGCAGCCAAGTCAGAAATCCAGCCTTGTCACATCAAGTGTTCAGGCCAGACCCAAGAGAGGATGCTCCAGGCAGTAGCCTGCAAGCCCAGGCTAGTTCAAGGCATTCACAGAACTTATTTTTCTCTCTTTAAAACCAAGATGACCTATATAAACGCAGCAGAGACAAGCTCTGAGACTTCGGAGGCAGAAGTGAGCCATGGGGTAGGATCCGAGGGAGGTGCCTGCAATACCTGACTCCAACATCATCTACGCGAAACTGTCAAAGCAGACTATTATTATATAATAACCAGACATGTGTTGAATTCAAGACCTTTACGTCAGTTTTATAGGAGTCCCATACGAACCCAGTTTTAAATACCAATTGATATCTCCAGATCCTCCCTGAGCTGATGGTGCCACAGGCTGCCCCTGTCAGACAGAGACACATCCTCTTTTCAGGGCTTGCACCAGTCTCACTGCAGACACTGTATGCTTTTCTGGTTTAAAACGTCCCAAGAAATCTCATTTCAAAAGTTCTGCCATCAGTTCAATGGCATGCAACCTTCCAACACCCAAAAGACTTTTCTGGCAAGTGCTTGCATGGATGCTATTGCATTATTCATCCATCACAGGCACACGCAATTTTTCTACGTCTAGTCATGACTTTGGGTGACCTGCTCCCAATTAGATTCCCCTCACTTTCAGAAAGTCTCAGAAATTACAGCAGAATGTGTGTCTTCCTCACTGCAAGAAGTGCCAGCTTACCTGCCAGGAAGCAGCAGCACTGAACAAACCAACCTCCTGATACATTCATCCCACCGAGCCAAAGCAGTGCAGCACGCAGAGGGAAAGCACCGCTGAAAAGCAGAAACTCAGCCGTGAAAAATATTTGTTATGCCACATTTGTTGCAGCTTTTACCTTTTAAATTGGCGACAGAGGAAAAAACCGCCTCGAACAATTGCAAACTTCTGTCGTTTTGAGATTTGCACGGTCTTGTGCTCCAGACAAGATCTGGAGATGACAGCTCAGCTTCCAGATCTGCCCTGACGGACCCAAAGCTGCAGCTGGTGCTGGCAGAAGAGTTACGCAGCCCAGAAGATGGAGATAGCCTGCCCACGGTGACAGCTGCTGACACACCATCACCCTGACACCGTTACACCTGGGCTGCGTTACACCTGCCTGGACTGTTGCCCAAGTTGCTACCTATTAGCAAAGCCTCGCTAAAAATCAGGCCAGCGGCTGACGATGGCTTCAGAGAAAAACAGTTCCTAAATGTCACACCAGGGGCCAGGATGGCATTATTAGAAACAGACAACACCCCCCCCAGAAAAGTCTGCTTAATGGCACCAGGTAATGATGCTGAAAGATATCCTCCAGCTTCTTCCTAAAGTAGTAATTAAAACCAGAACACTACTTTTCTCATTACGGGTAGCTGATGCAGACCTGCATATGAAATCAAGCTGCATTTTGCAAGATTAAGTCCTCAACGTGCTTTTAATAGGTTCCTCAATGCCCTTCTGCCTCATGGCAGCACGCTGGGGCTCTGCACCAACACCAGCTCCTCACTGCAGAGATGAGGCAGTCTCAGAGCAGCTCAGCGCCTTCTTCACTCCCAAAAGCAACAGAAACAGGGTTGGGGGGTGGTCCTGGGTCAGTTACCCCATGCATCACTCCTCCACATGCAAGGTCCCACCACATGGGGGGTAGGAAAGAGAGACCTGCACCACAAACCCTCCCATGCAAGAGGAATTTCAAAGCAAAATAGCAAAATTATCATGTATTACAGGACCTACAAGCCAGACCCTGCTTGCAAGCCAGAGGGAGCAATGCACCACCCAGCAGCTCTTCCCAGCCTCCTGGGTAATCGGGAAAAGCATCATATCCACCATTCTGGGCAGCAGCAGGAGCCAAACCAGATGCTGCCAGAGGTGGGAGAAGGGGCTGGGGTGCCTCTGCCAGCCAGTACTTGCTCGGGGACAGAGAACGGATGGGCATCCCTGAGGCCCCAGGAGTCGCTCAGGGCTTCCTCCTCTCCTCCGTTTTAAATAATAAATGTTTTGTTGCATTTCAGCGTTGGAAAGAATCAAGGATGTGAATAGACAGTGTGAGCTGGAGAACAGGAAGGGCTTTTGTTTTCACCCGTGGTTTAACTGAGGCTCATCAAGTTTTCTAGTTCCAAATTTCTCCCGCAGAAAATGAAGCTGAAACAAAGCAGCAAAAGCAGGAGTAGGGCATACCTGTCTGCAAGGTGCCAGCCTACCCAGCGCGAGTCCTACAAGTGGGCAACGCGCAGAAATTTGCTCTGGATAAACCAATTATCAAAAAGAAAATCTCAATGGAAGGAAAAATAAAAGGTTTTATAGCGTAACTGCTTCAGGGCTTGCGTTTGGGATCCAAGGACCAAGCCTAGACAGAGACATGTTTCTATAAAGAAAGAAGTGGGCAGGCAGAGGAGGCTGGAGCCGTGGATGTGACGCACCACCCCGCCTGCCACACGGAGGGACCCCGGCTATCCCCTACCACCTATCAGCCATGCCCAGGGCGAAACAGCTAACAAGTCACCTGTTTTAAAATGGCACGGGGAAGTGGGGGTGGAGAGAGACTCGCTGGGATGACCCCCCTTGCATCATAACATTTCCCCCCCGCCCCAGTAACAGAAAACGTCAAACACTTTCAAACGATAAACCCACAACCGGGTACTCAGAACCTCCCTGGCATCAGGAGAAGCCCCCCATGAGCTTTCAACAGACTTCAGTAAGATCCACAGCATTCCCCCAAATCCTACTTGGCATTCTCATACCGGCTCTGAATACATTTCTGTACCAGGAAAGGAAAACCCACCCATGAACACAGACACTAGCACATATTTTTCTGACTACCTAAAGCGCTCACGCTGCCTTGTGTGATTTGCATTCCGCGTATCGGTTCCTCTCGCTTTCAACACTGCAAGGAAATTGATTAACTGAATAGTAACTGTAAGTATCACAAAGCTCGGGAGGCTGAGGCAGGAAATCTGAAGGTTAACCATCATATTTAATGTCTGCATGAGATAAAAATCAGAATGAACATGGACCTGCGCAAAGATGGGGAGACTGTTGTCATTACTGTGGTGTTGGTTGCCTTGTTTGAGTTTGACCAGTTTTGGGGTTTTGTTTTCTTTTTTAAGATTAGAGACTATATTTTATGTTTATCATTTCAATCAAGCGTTTTTCTCCCTTCTGGAGAGAAGAGAGGGGTGTAATTCCTTATTACAGAATATCAAGCAGCACTCCTAATCACTCTAGTGTTATAATGAAAGCCAGGTGATATGCAGAAGAAAACCCATCGCTCCTCAGTCCTGGCATTGCAGCTATCTGGAAAGTTCTGGAAAGGATGCTCCGCTCCAAGGCACAGATGTGGACCTGTCCCAAGCAGCTCCCCGTGCAGGTCTGCACGTCACGCAGGACACGTGCACAACGCAGCAACCATCCTCGAGCAGCAATACAGGAGCACGGTACCACTGGGGAACGGGACACGGCAGCTGTTTTATCCACCCTGCTTCAACCCTGCCTGGCAGATACTCAGATACTTCAGGAACCATGGCCCCAACTGTTTTGGACACTCAGCCACATGTGTATTATTTTCCCCTTTTCATTCAAAGAGTGGAAAGTTGAAAACCGAACTGCTCTGATCTGCCCTGAAGCAAGACAGGATTTCCATCAATGCATAAACCTGAGAATTTTTGCCTTTTTTTGGAAAAAAAAAAGAATGAAAAAACCCAAAACCCACAAAACCACAAACAAAAAACCCCCACACCTCAACACATTCAGTGGACAGCCCAGAAGATCAAGCGTCAAAAGCATCTACGCACCCAATTTGAGTTCCCTGCAGAAGGAGCCGGGTCTCCTAAATGCATTAGCCCACATGGAACACACAACACTTTTCACCCGTGGTTTGAGCCATGCAACAAGCAGGACTTATTAATGAGGAGATCCTGGGACACGTGGGTAACAACTGGCATGGGAGATGCCAGTGGGATGGGAGATCCCGCTCCCCGTCCAGCGACCCCCCAGCACATCTTCCCCCCACGCCTGGAGCCACACGGGGCTGATGCTCTGAGAGCTGCTCCCTGCACACAGCGAGGTGATGCCAAGTGATCCAGGTGCTTCCCGGAGCGATTCCCCGCCAGAGCTTGGGGAGAGCCTCTCCGACAGCAGAGGAGAAGTTATTAAAACCAGACCCCCAGCCTCCCTCCAGAACAGGCTGTTTCCTGGAGAATCAAACGGTCGCAGGGGATATCGGCTCTTCCTTAACAGGATTCGTGCTGAGAACAAAACCAGAAAATCCCCTTGCCCACAGTCTGGAGCTGCCTTTCTTCTGTGGAAGTCTCCCTCTCCTGCAACAGATTACACAGAGCAGACTTTTTTCCTAACCTCAGCTCCTATCTGAGCACTGGGCTCCATTCTGGATTTCCAGGTGGATACCAGCAAAACAAACAGTGCACGTGCACTTGGGGAAGGCAGAACCTCAGCTTATTCCTGGGAGAAAGAAAGAAGGGAGAAGGCAAGTGCCACGAAAGCCATCTTTATTTTAGTTTAGTTTTACAGCTTGTCAGTTATCCCAATTCACACCACGGGATGAAAGCATGCTACAAAAAAAAAAAAAATAAAAAAAATTTCACTTTCCATTTCAAGTTATTTTTTGTGAAGTGGGATTTAATGAGAGGCTCCAGCCAAAATTAACGCTATCCTGTAAAGTTTCCCAAAATGTAAACAGGTTTGTTGGACAACAAATTCAAGACATCTTGCTGTCATGAGCAGCGCCTAAAGTTTCAAGCATCAAACTTTTGGCATTCATGGCACAGGCTCCAAACCCTTCTGGCTTTGGGTGCATCCCCACCCGTGACCTTCACTTCACGGAGAGGCTTAAGCGGAATTAAACAAAGGAGAGCTTCATTTCTGACCCAGTTTATTTTAAATCTCTCCCTGAGGATGTGACTATTTTACCTTATCTGGAATATTTGTCGCTCCTTCCCAAGCTCAAGAGGCAAAATTTCTTGCCATGGCACAGCTCCTCAGCAATTCAGTGCAGCACCTCCTCTGCGTGATGAAAACAGGCTACAGAAAATTAATCTACCGGCTACTTAATTTGCAAAGCTGCTTAAAAAGGTCAGATCCCTAGCTCCTAAGAGCCACAACCCAGCACAGATCCCAGAGATTATGGGAAATAAGGCTCTGGATATTTATATAAATTAATACTTGGGGAATGTAACGAGATCAAGAGGACCCTCTAATAATACCTACATCACACTCCTGGCAGCTTGTAACATGACAGGCGTGCACTCAAGGCTGGCATCTGAGGCTGGAAAGGGTTCAGAAGTCTTCCCAAAATCTCCTGTGTGTTTTGACTCAACGTTTTCCAGTTTTGGCTTAGGATTTTTTAAGGCAAGTCCTCCTTTCCAAGCCAGGGTAACAGGGGCTAAACAGGCACTAGCAGGGATATATTTTAGTCTTTCAAAACCATGTAAGAACACAATTTTGTTGTTGTTTTGTGAGGGGCGGTTATTTTTTGGGGTTTTTTTTTAAATGATGCTCCATTATATTTTTTAATAGAAAGATTAATGCATACGCATAATCACAACCACCAACACTCCTGAGATTCTGCATTTATCCCTGATTTACACTCACTTAAGCAAGAAAACCAAACTGGAATTTCTCACTGCCAGACGAGACAAGCCAGTTATCTGCAGAAGCTGATGCTTCCTCCCTCCATCCCTGCATCAACCTGGGTCTAGTCAAACACAGGTATTTTCCTAGGACATGCATTTCCCCTGGAAACAAAACTTAACGATGTATTTACCAGCCAGACATGAACAGTTACACCAGACAGACTATATGAGCTTAGTCTCCTAATTGGAATATCTAAAATAAACTCTGTATAACAGTGTAATTGCATTTGCAGAGCAGGGAGCGTTAGGGAAGGTTGTGTTGCTTTTGCTGTGCTGGTCTAATTAATTTGGTACAACTTGAGCACGGAGATAAGGCCCCAAGGACACGTTGGGCTGGACCATTAATGCTCCGTTTCAGCAGGAGGGGTTAGGAGAGGAACTGGAAGCAGCATCCGATTCCTTCCTCGGCTCAGCTGTTGGGCTCCATCTCCTTCCAAAGCCACCCACTCTGCTTCAGGGGGTTGGAAATTATCTGGGCACAAAAGGACAACACTCAGCTTCTAATGGGAGAGGATCGATACATTTAAACAGGCACTGGCCCTAAAAAAGCTCACTGACCCATAAATTAAAGTTGCTTTATTGACATGGCTAAGACAGTGTCAACACGCAGTTAAACGCAGACTCTTCATCTCCCCTTTTTTTGGCAGCGACCCTGTCCTATTTTCCTACGCGCCACCCAATTTAAAGTAATTTTTATGACTTCAGCTGCATACATTACTGAAGAAAAGCGATCTTTCTTCTGCTTTAAATTAATCGTTCTCTTAGCAACTGCCTCCAACAACATACACAGTGTAAAACGTCTGGAGAATTTTTAAGCGCAGAATTAAGGTGCAAGAACCACCACACAGATTTTTGTGTCAGACTAACGTATACTCAGTTCTGTGCAGCTGAAAGTAGAAGTTATTAAAAGCATTTGTTTAGAAGCCAGCGCGATACCTTTAAAAAGTCAGACAGCAAACATTAAGACAGGTCTGGCTCCTGCGAAAACGGCTACGGCACATACTAGGCTGAGCTGTTAGGAATAAATTGCTCCTCTGCATAATGCAATCAAGGCTAAAAGAAAAAAAAAAATGAAGCTACATAGTATTTTACAGGGCCATAAACATCAAGGGAAACAACACAACTTTCTCTAAGGTGTAGCTTCCAATGCAAAAAGCTCTTATTCACAACGGTGCTTCCTCAAGCTCCGCAGAGGAAAGGCTTTCAGCTCCGAGTGCCTCTTCAGGAGGGGAGCATAAATAACATTTCACATATAAAGTCATCATGACCCATCACTTCTGGCTGCATTCAAGAAGCAGACCAAGATTTTTTCTGGACCACACTCCACCACGAACAGCGTTCCCTCGCCAGGACTCGAGGAGTGACCAACATCTGCCTGACGGACATCTGGCACGGGGCTCACGTCCCGGACCAGGGTGAGGAAGCCAAGGCATTGCACAGCCTCCCGCGCTGTCGGATGAGTAACCGAGCCTGCCAGGGAACAAAGCTTCTCCACCTTCGGTTTTGTAACTTGGCTCAAAGGCACAGGGAGACCACCCCAAGCCAGCCTGTGGTGGCTCTCCCCAGACACACACACGCTCAGACCTCAAATCACCAAGGCAAACAACTCGGTGCCACCAGCTGAGGAGCACAGTCCGAGATCTGATGTGCAGCTGAGCCCCCGAGCACGCCTGGCCTCGTGCACCCAGGGGTGCCCACGCACTTCTGACATTATTCCCCACCTAGGCAGAAGCGATGGGAGAGACTGAATTCAGGTTTTAGTCCTCTGCTCCTAAATACAAACTCCTTCAATCCTAGGAAACTTTCTTCATGTTGCCTTGAAGAAACCAAGGAACATCAAATGGAAGTGATGCAAAACCACCCACAATCTGAAAAATTGCAGCTCCAGCTTTGGTTTCCAGCCATCCCAACCCCTCCTTGGTAGCGAGCTTCTGGTCTAACTTAGACGCTCAACTTTTGAACTTTTGTCTTTCCTCACCACAAGGAACAAGCTCTCAGCTGCTTCATACGCAGCCACAGAATCTGGTCAACCACACATCTGTATCCGTAGAGAAGGACTTCATGGTTACACAATCGCCTGGATCACATCCCCCTTCCCCATCGCCCGCAGCCCACGCCATACAGAAATGGCCACGTGGGAGCTGAGAACGGCACGGCTCATGGTTAGCCATGGCCAACACGAGCTCCCAGGTTTTCCTGGGAGCGGCGCTTTCTTCGGTTAGCATCCCCAGGAACGGGGCAGGAGGGACAGTCACACAGCACCTGTACATTCCTGGGTTTGCCTTGCACCGCTTCATCCTCTGGTGAGACTATTTCCTCCGTGAGAAGCTCTAAGGTCCCACTCCAGGTAGTGAGCCCCACGGACCAAACCAGTCCCAAATTTGCTCATACACCCTTTGGAGGGCTGAGAAAACCAGCTCAGCTGTCTTGTAGCAGCCAGAACGTCCTCCCCAGCTGCCTCCTCCTTTAGGCCATGAGGTTAGGGAGCAACCACTCAACCAGCTCAGCTGGCAAGCCTGAAGAAGGGGCAGCATCCAGCCAAGGGATGCTGTGGAGCAAACGTGGCAGTGGGGATGCAGCACAGCTCTCCAAGGCTTTCTGTAGCTGGCAGAGGATGCATGTCCTAAGCCTGGGGCTTTTTCTCACCCTGAAGTGTCACAACCTCTCCCCAGCAAACCTTACACCACCAGCCAGACCAGACGCGAGTCAGACATGTGTCTGTCCTTGTGCAATGGTCTACGGCAGAGAGAAGCGAAACATCACACCATGCTGGAGTGCAGAGGACTCCAGCACCACCTGAGCCCATCACCTCCCAGAGCTGAGCAGAGCCAGGAGGAGGAGGAGGAGGTGGTGAGGAGGAGCACAGGCTGCTGTTCCCTTCACGCAGCCACACACAAATTTGCTGGAGGATTAACTACAAACCAAGCAATAGGGTCCTTTTTGAAGAAAACAAATCCTCGATTACAAAAATCATGGCCCATCCGCCTCCCCCCAGGCATCGGAAAGGTGGAGGGGCAGCGAGCTGCTCTGCCCCATCAGTCTTCTCAGCTAAAAAGCGATTCCAGTGCTTTGTACCCCCAAATTATCCGGATAACCTGCTGCCCAGGATTAGGGTCTCTGTTTGCAAAGGGCCCACCAGTACCAACTGGAGCTTAGACCCGTGCATGCATGAGTTAATAAAAGTAATGCAAATATCATCTAAATGTCTGGGGTTTGGTTTCTTGGGATTTTTTGAGCACTCGAGCCCACTGCTACAGGAGATTCCTGCAGAACCGGGGTCTGGAAGCAGCCCACAGCAGTCACTGAGTGCAGTCTCTGTTTTGAATGGTTGCCTTAAACCCACAGAACCGTATTAGTGACACCTCATTTTTGCATGAGTTTTTGGGGTTGTTTTTCTTAAAACCAACCACAGAAATCTCTGCAAAAGTGGGTTGGTTTTGGTTTTTGGTTGGTTTTTTTGTTTTTTTTTTTTTTCCAAAACCCAGCAGGAATAACGATGCCAAAACACCCAGGGAGAGAGCTGGGAGCCGCAGCAGTGACATGAACCCTGGGCTGCGCACCGGCTCCAGCTCCGTCGGCCCTCATTTCCCTGCGATCTCCCAGAGCGCAGCCACGAGGATGTCCGAGAGCCAAGGAGAAAGGGGTGGGAAGCTGAGAAACTGGAACGTAGCTTCAGCCCAACGGACACTGAAAAACGTTAAACCCCAAAGAAAGAAACAAGCCAGAAAGCGTTCCGCCACTCTCGCCCCTGCACAACGCAGGGCGGGATGGCCAAGCGTCGCCAAAAGGCATTTTTTCCATTTTTTGAGGAAAACACTAAGTGGGTGGAGGGAGGAGAACTTCTCCATTTATTCTTCAGCACTCAAACACATGACAAAGCCTGGCTGCTAACGTGACAAAGACAAAACCAAGCAGTAGTTAAGTTACCTTGAGCACAGAGACAAGTTAAATACCCCTTGCCGTCCTGTCTCCTCCCGTGCTCTGTCAGAGGGAGCTCCTGCTGCCGCAGCACTACCAGAACCAGCCTAATAACAGCCCTGCTCAGGTGAATAACAGGTTTCTATGGAGCGAGAACACTACCTGATGTCTCGTCTTTATTATACAGGATCTTCACACCATGACACTGTTATTAGGAGAGCCGTCTCCCCCCAAAAATCTCTGAATCTTAGGGGGGACAAAAAAAAAAAAAAAAAACCAACCGAGAAAGGGGATTTGAGCAGTTCGTCCTTCCACATCTGCACAACTGAGTGCTCAGTGACAAATGGCTTGGCTTCTTGTCCCCAGGACAAGAACAAACACAACCTGGTGGTTACAGAAGTGCTTTCCTCTGCTCCGGCTCAGGAGGTCCAACACAGATGCAAATACACAGCCTTGTCTTTGGCAAGTTCCTCCCTGCCCCCACGGAATTACGAGGCTGCTTTTCACCTCCAGAAGTTTTACTGTCACTCCTTTTACTTACACCCAGTTAAACCAGATGTTTCACCCTGCTTAAGATCATTCTTCTCCACGCATGTCAAAGATAATACTATTCACTTAGTCAACGTTTGTTGGAGCCTAAAGCTGAACATGCGTTGATTTCAGTTTCATTTTTTATTATTTTACACGGAGGGGAATTCAAAATACTTGTTCGTCAGTAATCACTCTGCTTTATAAATTTTAAAACTTGAGTATTTTAAATTCGCTTTCAAGTCTATGAGGCTTCAGAGAGCACTTCAGTCATGGTTTTATGCATTTCCCCAATGTAATGAAAGCAACAGCTTCCATACCTGTCTGTCTGTCTTCCCTTAAGGAGAAAATTAAATTCTCACATCACAGGACTCCAGGAGCTGGGTCTTCCAGAAAAACACCAGGAAAGAAGAGTCACAGAAATACTTAACAAGACTGCTGATACCTGCTGGTAGCGCAAAGCCGCAGGTCAGACGCCTGCCCGGGAGAGACAGTGGGTGAGCAGGATGCTGGTCCCTGGGACTGACGGAGGATGGAGAGGAACCAGCACAGACAAAGGCATCCTGGCAGTGCCGACACAGACCTGCATCTCCCGATGACCCCAGCAGAGCCACGTTACAACAAAAAGACCTTTATTAATAACCCCCAGATGCTTGCAGATGGGCTGAGGCGTTGCAGCCAGTTTGGGGACCACATGCCTGCTGGCCTTGCCAGGGACACCCTCCCCAGAGGGCTCTTGCCCACCCAACTTCACCCTCAGCATCCACTGCCGCTCCTGTTTGTCTCCACAACTGCTCCAGCCATGACGGAGCCACCATTTCATAAAATCCCCTGCCCCTACATTTCAAGTAGGTGCGAGCAGCACAGAGGCAGGCAGGGAAGCGCAGGGGTAACGCACACCTGCTCAGTCCCCAGCCAGGTAAGCTGCTCTCCCCCTCGGTGGGTCCACCCAGGCTCGCAGCCCTCCTCTCCCTGCTTCCACGGTGGGCGCTGAGCTGGTCCTCGCCACCACGCTCGGCAGGCAGAGAGGTGTGAGCCCAACCACAGCCCTGCACATAGGCAGCAGCCTGAAAAGGCAGGGCCAGGGCATCCCACACCACTGCGAGATGCTCGGGTTCTGGATCCCGCGCACAGCGCACCCCCATCCAGAAAGCAGAGCTATTTCCAACAGACATTAAATATTCCCCACACACACAGGGGGAGCCCAGCTCCAGCCGGGCAATAGGGCTCATCTGGCGGATCTAACCATGCCAGAGAAATGCTCAAAAAGAGCCCAAGGCAGGCAGCAGCACGCTTGGCTTTGGGTGAGGGCTGCAACGATGAAACAAAGGACACTCAAGTCTTAAATGTACATCAGAGTCCCATATCACAGCCCCGTCCTTTCCCCTTGCAAAGGAACAGATGTTGCCCACACTGCCAAAATCACAAGGAACTATGAAAATGCAATGAGGCTTCATCTTCCATCAATAAATTCATTATTTTTTTTCTATAGACTTTCACCCACCCTGGCAGCTGTATGCTAATTCCCCCTCAGCCCTGCTTTATTATCACTTGGAACAGATGTTCCAGCCGCTCCAAAATCTGGAGGTTACAAAAACTATTAACCTAATCCGGGTGCCAGGCTGAGGGTTTGTTGCGGGGTGTTTAGCACCGAGGGGAACAGCTCAGCCCCATCCTGCTGCTGGTGCAGCTGGTGGTCCCCAGCAGAAGTGTGGCCAGCGAGGGGACCACGCTTTGTCCTCCCTGCAACTAGACACAGCCCCTTCTCCAGTGCGGCATCGACAGCAACGACAGGATTGAAAACTAATTGATAAAAATACCCCCAAATGATATAAAACAAAGATAGAGAGATCAAGGGAGATGATGTGATTTACAGGCTTGTTGCAATAACTCAGGGAAATTAGCTACAAGATCCCTGTGGGCTTTAAAAACTTGGGCACAAATGTGGATGTAATAACTTTTTTTTTTTTTTTTTTGAGGGGGTGTCTGTCTTTGTTTGCACACACACCCCAACCAAGTCATTTCAACCACAGACAGATCCAACTGCGAAAGGTTTAGATTCCCCATGGAAGTCTGTTTCTCCAGTGTAGCCCAGTGTGGCTCCTGGAGTAATTAATGCCAGAATCTATTTATGACCTTTGAATAAATTGTTCTTTTCTGAAGGGAAAGCTGTTAAACACGTTAGCAAATATAATTAAGAGGGAAGGAGGGGGAGGAATGACAAAAATCTGGAATTAAATCTCTCTCTAATTAGAAATGCTTCTTGCAACAACCTGTCTAAGAAAACCCACTCTCCAGCAGATACTGTAGTTTCATTAAAGCTTCCTCATTATCCTTCCTGAGATAACCGAGCTGTCAATACAAGGGAAATTTACTTCTAACCTTTGTCACCCTTAAGAAAAAAAAAAAAAATGTTTAAGTGTTCCTCCGTGTGGGTAAAGCTTGGCGACGTGCACCCAAACACGCCGAGGCTGTAAAGCCTTCCAGCCCTCGAGGGATGAGCAAAACTTCTGCACGGCCCCGCTCGCCTTTCCCTGCCAGGGCTGCTTTATCACGGCTGCATCGCTCCTCCGTCACAGCCTCCCAGCCACCCACCCTGTTGCAAGGAACAGGTTTTGCTGCCAATAGCTCAGGACGTTTGACCAAGTTTTCTGTATCTCAGACTAAGTTCTCATCAGGCAGAAACTGATGGCGTCGTGCAGAAAGATGCCAGGCAGAGGTGGGAAGAGGCAGCAATTAAAGCCAGGAAGCCCACTGAAAGTGTCCTCACTCCATCACGAACATCCCTATCCCTGGCTGCTGGAGAAACCAAAACTCAAACTATGTACAAGAAAAGGTTAAAGTTAGGTAATAAACTTGCAGTGCTGTCCAGCACCCAGCCCCCATCACAGTAACATGAAAATGCAGAGCGCAGGGTGATTCACATCTGGCAAGCTCCTTGATTTATCTGATTTTTTTTAATTATTTTACAAGGCCCATCAAAACCTCCAGTTTTATGTAAAAATACTTGTGCTCCAGTAAGAGAGACTCTTAATCTCCCGTTGGTTTCACAAACAAAAGATGACCTACACAGCGAGATGCTCGGTGAGTCACGGTCACGGGGAGAGATGAGCAGGGGCAGGTGGCGCACGGATAACCCCCTGGGAATATCAGCTCCTGGCACAGACCAGTCCAGCATGGACAGGGCAAGTCAGCAAACCCCAGTGCAAACACTGACATTTCACGTCCTGCAACTTCACACAGAAAAATCCACCTTTCTGGAGGGAGCCCGGAGCTGGGCAGGCGGAATGCACACCCAGCCCTCCTCCCGGGCTGCTCGCTGCCACACCGGCTGGCTCCACACTCCTGGTCCCTCAGCAATATTAAGTTCTTAGGTCTATTTTGTTGCTTGGAAACTAACAATTTTGCTGAAAGACACCTTTGTCCATCTGCAGCACTATACAAGGAGCAGACACCCCGGCTGGTCCTGCAAGCATCACCCCGGAGCTGGCAGCCACAGGCTGCCACCAGCATCATGATAACGCTTTGGCCCCCAAAACCACAGCTCTGCAATCACCATGGCCATCCCACTTGAGACCTTGGTGCCAGATCACCATTACAAAGCCACATCTCACTGCACAGAGCGAGCCCCTGCGTACAGCGGTGACCCAATGGAAAGCCCTGAGCCCGGAGCCGCACAGCACTGCTGCTGCTGCAGCAGCAATTCCCAGAAAACAGCCCCAAACCCTGCAGCAGCTTTACAGAAAAAAATGTAGAAGTTGATCTGTAAAGGGGGCAGGGGGAGCATAAAACTCTTCAAAGTAACATACTGGCTTTACCAGAAGAGTTTTTCTTTTATTTTCTAAGTCACCATTCTCCCACACAGCTAATGAGACTTGTCTGTTTGTTTTGGTTTGGGGTTTTTTTGGGGTTTTTTTTTTCGTCTCCTTCCCTCTCTGAGGCTGATCAGTGACTTTCTTGGAAGATCACTTCAATGAGAAAGTGCTTCCCATAAACGCAAAGGGACTCCATACACACACAAGCCTGCCCACGATGCTGTACACATTTCCTGTCCTGGGGACATGCCATTCCGCCTGGGATCTCCAGTGTTCAACACACTCCAGCTCTTAAAAAACCGTGACTTTATATACACATATATATGTACATATCCCATTACATGCATACATATATATATATATATCTCTGTCCCATTCTTGTTTCTGCCACAGAGATGAGCCCAACCCCTCAGGAACAGGGTTCCACTTTACAGAAGACCTGCATCCTTGCATGAACTCGGATGCTCCCAGCCCAGCTGTGAACGTGCCAGGTACCTAATAAACCCAAAGGAGCCAAACAGCCCGTCCTAGAAAGCAAAACCAGTTTATACAGTGCTTCTCCCTTCAGAGCAGTCGGGGGGATCAGTGCTCAGCAAGGACACACCGATGGGTCCTGCACGAGGCATTGCCGTGGGGGTTTCCCATGGGAATGGTGGAGCTCGTCCCATCCACAGGTCTGGTGCGGTCCCGGCTTCGTCGCGGAGCGCAGGGCTCGCTGTGCTGGCTGCTCAGGGCTGGGGCGCACATTTGTTTTCCACGCGGCCGAATACTTTCGTCATGCACATGAGTTCAGCGGATTTCACAGATAATTCTGTGTTTGCAGCAGTAAACACAAATCACTTCTCCCGCTCCTCCCCTTCTTGATCTACAAGCCTCCTCTGTTCCCTCCTCAGCCCCTTTCAAATACCAGATGTTCTATTTAGCTGTAAACCACTATAAAACACAACAAAAGATATGAATGCTATAAAAGGGCCAATTTACTCCCCCCTCCATCAGTATCAAAGCGTATGCTTGAAAAGCAGGAGCAGATTTCCTCTATGGGAACCTTTTAACCTTCCCCTTCTCCCCGTTTATCAAACGCCGCTTGTTTGGGGGCAGAGCCCCGACGCAGGCAGCTGCCCCACGCCGCGATCCCGATGGAGCCGGGCACGGAGCTCACTGCCAAACGCAGGAGCGCACGTCCCCGAGAGGTGCAAATCCCTCCCAACCTTGCCACTGCCACCACCTTTGTCACACCCAGAGGCAGCCGTCAGCATCTCCCTTTGCCAACGCAGGTTCACCACCAGCATGGCCCGGGAGAGAACACAGAGCCGATGCCACTGCTGATACAGGGCGCTGGGCAAGATGGGAGATGCTCCCCAGGTCCGGCAAGCCTGGCAAATGCAATCCAGAGAAGCTGAGCGGCATTGCGGCAAATAAAAGCTGATTTACAAGTGGGTCTCTACCAGGGGCAACCTGACAGAGTCCACTGACGGGGGAGTTCACTGGATCACACCACCCAGGAGCCAAATGAGCAGAGCGAGTCAGGATGTGACTCAGGCTGGTGGCTTTCCAAGCAGGCAGCGGAGGCCCTTCCAGCTGAACCCTTGCTGTCCAGACGGGTTACGAAACAAGAAGAGATTTCACATCACCTTTTGCTACCCAAGCAATGGCGCGTTGGGTGGACAAGAGAGAACGGGCAGGCAGCGTCCCTTGTCCTCTGCTCCGCACCAGGAGCGCTTGCAGCCCTCCCATCAGGTCAAGACAGCTGTCTTGGGGACTTCAGAGGACAAGAGCTCTTAAAACTAGGGAAGTTCCAAAACTTGGTTAGACAGGCTGGGAAATTTGATGGCCACACTACTACTCTTCAGTGACTTCTCCTGAGGATAACTGGGTTTATTTTTTCTTTGCAGAGCAACAGGGCTTTGAGCCTACACACAGATTAGCCACCTGACGCACCTGCAGCCATATTTTTTCCAGTTCTTTCTATAGCAGAGCCCTTTTGCTAGAGCAAGAACATCCTCTGACACAAGGGCAGGCCTCAGATGGTCCAATTACAAATCAAATTTCAGGTTAGGGCATCTTAGCCAAACCTTACCATTACCATGGACTGGACTCAACAGGGCTGAACTAATCCAGAACAGGATCCCACTCCAACACTCCCCAAAGCAGCCGCAGTACGGAACTGACAATAAGCAGATCACAATGACAGGGCTCAGCGCTTGCAAGGTCACTAATAAACCCAAGGCGTAAGAGACCCGGACAGCAGGTGCTCCAGCAGGAGTTTTGTTATGCATGGAGTTATAGGCTTTGCTCACTGGTGTGGCCAACGTCCACCTGAGAGCCCCAGCCCTGCCGGCCTCCCCGCTGCAAACACGGGAGGCTCCGAGCCATCGCGGAGGGTGGAGGGCAAGGAGGGGTTGCATCCGAGTTGTATCATCGGATGGAGCGCAGCCCTGAGCTGCAACCAAAGAAAACAGGAGGAGGGGGGGAAGTCAGTTTAATTAGAAACAGACCTTTTTCCAGGCTTTTTCTTGAAGGGGAGATAAAGCACTGGAAAAAGTCATTTCATTAACACTGAGTTTGAAGTTGGCAAATGCAGACTTAATTTATAGTTGCTCTGAAAAAGAAGGTCCTCCCGCCCCGCTTATAGAAGGAGCATTAGAGGGCACACAGCTTAGAACAAGCGAAACACGTTGCCGGGGTGGCAGAAGAACCCAGGAGGCGGCTGTAGGGTAACACACAAGTCACCTCGAGGAGTGGCTAAATTAAAGCCCTCGGGCTAATACCCACAGGAGAGCTGGGGGTGACACTGCAGGCTGGCAGCAGGGACAAGACCAGGCTTTGCCCGGGGCCAGCACTCACCGAAGCGGCACGGTGATCCCACCAGTCCCGGGATGCTGCACGGACAGCTGGGCAGACAGATGGACTCGGCATTAACGTGAGAGCAGGTCACTCCCATGGGGCACTGAGCAAGTCTTCGGGTGGGATCAGAGATCTGGGAAGCAGTGCTGACTGCTGGGAGAGCAGCTGTGGGGACCATTTTAAGATCACTGAGAGTCCAAGGGATCCAACTGATGTCAAGGGTACTGCGAGGATGGAGAAGGGGGAGCGGAAAAAGCTGCTGTGCAGCTCTAAGAAAGGGGATCCATGCTTTAAAAACCAAAGCAGAGGATAGTCTTTCCTTCCCAGAGGTGTTGCAAATCTTACTGTACTTACGTGCCTCCACCACCCCTCCGCAGTAATCCCCCCCCACCCCCTCGCTTACACCGTGCCCTGCATCAGTGGGACCCTGGTGCTCCCACCCCCAACCCTGCCCAGAGCATCCTAGCAGCCCCAGGCTAGGCTGCTGGGATGCGTCAGATCAGCACGTTTGAGACCACTAAAGACAGGCTTAGGAGGGAGTCACATGGAGAAGGGAAAAAGTTCAAACACCAGGAAAAAAAAAAGGGGTTTCTCTTTAAGAAGGGACAAAGAAGCAGATCAAAAATTTGCCCTAAGGTCAGTCTGAAGCAATGTTTTTGTCAGTGCCAAGAATCAGGTCCCTGCTGGCTGCAGGTCGGCTGAAGAAAGCAAAGGGTCCACGGCACAAGCCAGGGTCTTCCACACACGCGAGGCCCAACACAGGGTGATGGATCAGCAGCATCCCGCTGGGCACAGCTGAGGTGGCGATGCTCAACCCTTCAATACAACTGCAGGTCCAACACACACCTTGCTTGATCTAACCTAAATTCCTGCAGCCCAAATTCCTTGCTCAGACACAGCCACAACATTTAAGCATCACAAGTGCCATCGCCAAAAGAATTGCCTCTTTCTCCCTGGAGGAACCAAGCAACAAGGTACCCCGGCTCCTTGGCAGTACACCCAGCACCAAGGGTCCCCACCAAGAAGGATGGACAAGCCGAGCATTTTCCACAGCTCATCAACATGCTGTTGAGATAGAAAGCAGCTTCCAAGACTGGTCCCAACTTGAAAAACCACCAAATTGACTGGGTTTTTGGCTTTGTGTTTTTAATGGCATCCATTCATTCAGGAGCCTGTTCCTGCTAGGTATTTAGTGCAGGTATTAAACTCTCATCAATCACTGGGCGGGAGGGCAGTTTTCACTGCTTTTCATGCTTCTTGGCACAGCCAGCAGGATCCATCTAACACTTTCCGCCGCCTCCTGCCCCAACAGAATACATATAAGCCTTCAGCTCCAGGTTCAGTTCTATCTCACAACCTCGCCGAACAACTGAGAAGAGGGGGTGCCACCTCTATCTGACACAAGTTTCAGGGTGCTGTTTGACATGCAGGAGGCACGGAGGGGGCCGGGAAGAAGGACTGCAATCCGTTCCTATTTGCAAGAAGCTCACGAGATCGGCCGTACAAGACAGAGCACCTTTTTTCCCTTTGTAAAGCTCAGCACATCCGAACGGGAAGTCACTGAGACACAGTAAACAGGGATATGTAATGAGGCCATTTTTTATAGCCTTTTTTTGGAACAGAACTCAATTTCGAGCAGCAGAGAGTAAATAAAAAAGCCTGAGGACCTGAGCAGGGTAAATCGGAGAGCAGCTACACAGACCTTGCTCCAACACCACACCTACCCAGTCAGCTCTGATAATACTCAATTATATTTAACGGCTATCATGACACGTGGAAGTAATTTCAAGCACTGTCACTATAAAGCCTTCAAGTGGCATGTTAAAAAAAACCCAAAGCTTTGCGAATAATTACCGGTACCAAATACACCAACGTGTCTTTATCTCCCATATACCTGGGGGAAATGGTACCAAGCACCTGCTCCCACCCGCATGGCAGAGGAGCACCTACGTGATCAATACATGGAACCCGGATACCGAATCATCAGCATCCTCCAGAAAAACCAGCAGCCGTGAAGCCACCTGGCAGTTCAGCCCAGTGCAGGGCATGACACCCATCAATCGTGGGAAGCCGCTTGTCTGCGTGGTCCCTTAATCAGAGCAAAACAGAGCGGTGGGCAGCCAAGTCATCATGCCAATTACATTTGCTGTGTCTCATCAGTCTCAAGAGCCCTAATAAAACCTCCAGGCGCTGCAGACCGAGATGGATTATCTCTCAAGAGATGTCAATATGCTTCAAAATAAGACTCCTTAATGAGCTGACCGTTACTGCTAACTTGAAGTCTGTGCACACACAAATACACATATTAAACATATGGCTGCTTCATTTCAAGTATCCAAGAGATTCTGAAGCATGAAAAAAAGGTATTCAGCCATGTCCAAGCCAACCTTAAAGGAAGGGTGAACGCAAAACAATCATCAACGGGAGTTTTCACGTTAAAACGAACCGCATGACCAAGCCCTAGAAGGGCACAACCGCTGTGGGGCAGGTACCAATTTCCAGCTGTCATAACATATGGAGGAATGTCAATGTTGCAGCAGATAACACTGCAGCAGCGTGTTCGGACAGCCAGTACGTGAGCAATGGGAAGATGGGGCAGGAGTTTGGTGGTTATGGCTTTTCACCAAGCTCTTCTTCCTTGAAGGAGCCCACATGTCCTTCAGCTGCAGAGACTGGGGAGCAGAAACGCTCTGGAGGGCAGAGCACAGGCTGGGACCCCCCAGACACGCTGGGCGATGCCGTCAGCCCCCACAGCACCTTGCTTGCTCGCTGCCACTCAGGCACCTGTGATACAAACACTCCACCAAGATCCAGATGTTTCCATACAGCCCCCCACCGCGTTGCCGCAAGCGCAAAGAGGCTGAACCGGGTCTTCTGGACACCAGGGGAACTAAACCAGGGTGCTGGCAAGCCACCAGAGAAAGGACACTGATCTGGCACACTGCAAGCAGCTCATGGGTCTTCCAGTTTTCCATATTCAGGGATAACTCCTGATCAGCCCCCACCACCATCACCACCTGCAAAGGCAGCCAGCACAGCTGATCCAGCCCCCACGAGGTCTCTGCCCACAGACCTGACGTCGCCTGAGCAGGGAGAGCCCGCGGCAGGGCTCATCAGAGCTTCCCTACCAACCTCGGTACGCATCCAAGTCCCTGTCAGGAGGGATTAATTTTATCTCAGGCCAATGCAAAAAAAATATTAAAAAAAAAACCAACAACCCCAAAACCCCAAAAAACCAACAAACCAAACCCCACACCATCAAATATCAACCTCACCCAAATGTGCAATTTTTTATTGCACATATTTTTTTATGTCTCGCCATGAGGAAGCACAAGTGAATAGTCACTTAATTTGTATCTGACCAGAGACTTCACAAAATTACAATTCAAACCTAATTATCGATGAAAATTCAAAGCTCTGTGATCTCCATCTTATTCACAAAAGGAGTTTGGGTTGCAGAAGCAGCTGTACCACACAGTGTCAGAGGACTGGAAATCAGTACCAGCTCCAGGGGAGCGGGGGAAGAAGCGGGGTTCTGGCGATGGCTCTGCACAGGGACGAGGGAGAAACACTGTCCTGAGTGCTGTGCACAAGGGACAGGGACTGCAAGCCCGAGGGCTGCTACATCTGCTCCCATTTGCAAATAAAGACATCCTCTGCATCACGCTCTCACAGCTGGCTGACAAACCAGCTTGAATTACATCCCCAAAAATCCAATCACAGTAATAGGCATAATGATCAATAAGTACCGAGGGCAAGTCCACTCATCCCACTTCCCAGCTCTCCAGAAATGTCCTCTACAGCAAAAGCAATTAGCAGAAATGAAGTTTTACTCCAGGCTCATCAAAACTGGCCTCACACCCTCCGACTCTCAGAAGAGAACCGGACTTTAAAACTTTTTTTCCTGTTTATTTTGTTAGTCTCTGTGGAGGTTCAGTAGCTTTGGGGCATCCCATCCTGCCAGGCACCACTGAGCACTGGTCTTGGGTCTCTGGAACGGAGCATGAAACTAAAGCAAACTACAGATTGCAATGCAATGAGGTGATTTTACTCTATTTATTTATTTAAAAATCAAGTAGTAAACTACTGCTGTGTGGCCAGCCTGGTTTCCCTGCTGAGCAAGAACAGGAAGGTTTCTGGAGGATGGGGACACCAGTCCATCCCTCCCCAGCAGGCAGCACAAGCCCCTGCATCCCTCCCCATCCCTCCCCCTGGCCTCGATGCGCTGCAAACAGGATCCCTCACCTCCCAGCACACCTTCAACAGCTGCAAGTAAAAACAAATCAGCATGGAAGAGGATGAAAAAAAACCCCACCACAACAACCTACCAAACAAACACACACCAGTGTCTGGATCTTAAAGCCTTTCTTGGCAGAGATGTGATTTCACCTCTGGCCTTTGGAACGATGCTCACCTCAGGCAAAAATCTGTTTCTCATCACACACCTGTACAACCCCATTTAATTCACTGAGAAAGGTGGATGACAGAATATTGCTGGATGTTTCAAGTCTAGCACAACTGTCTTGTCCCCTGGCATTTTGGCTGATTAATTAAAAAAACAGCTCTGTAATAAGGCAAACGGCTGGTTAGCCAGCCCAGCCAGTCAGGCTAAGTGTGCCTTTATCCTCAAAAACCACCTCTGAAGTTTCTAGGCACGCTCTGTCTTGCACATCCCTACCCTTGTGTCTGAACATATCACAGCTGCGTGACAATGATGGGTTCCTACACTCTTCTTCTCAAATTTGATCCGGAGAGGCTAAACCACTCATGGATAGCTGCAGCAAGGCTGAGGCACGGTGGGGGCACGCGTCCCCACCCCGGCGGGGCTCAGAGCCCCCCTCTCCTCCCTGGGCTGCCCGTGCTGCAGATGCACAGAGGAGCAGCGAGATGCAGCTACCCTGGGGGAGATGCCAGATTCCCAAACTCCAGAACTGCCCAAGAAACACCAAATCACGATTCAAGTCTTGATTGACTTGGGTCCCATCCTGGCCGAGGACAAGCATCAGCTGAGCCTGGCCACAGCTCTGCGCGCCCGCGTGGGCTCAGCTTTGGCCAGGCTGTGCCGGTCCGCTCCGACCACCGGGTTCTAGCAGAGGCAACCAGCAAAGCACCCGATCCTGCCAGTTCCACTCACACCCCTCCCACGGCCCGGAAAGCGGCCAAGTGTGGTATTTCATTAAGCAGTTTCGTTAAGGACAGCTGGGCTGTAAGCTCTCACCTCCAACAAGCACCACCTGCCTCAGCAAGGGCAGCAAGAGTTTCCTACCCACCGAGATCTTCCCTAGATCTCAGCTACCGTTTTAAACCCCTTTCTGCATTCTCCCCACAGGGCAAACCCTGGGCTGAAATGAGGTTTGTAGGATTATAGTGTTTTCTCAAAAGAAAACAAGAAATGCATAGAACATAGAGCATCCTCAGCGTGTTCTAGGAAAGCGCTAGTCCTCGCACATCTACAGCTCCAGCGCAACGGTTTATATTTGGAAACACCAGTTTGTACGGAAGACAGTTTGATCAGTTTATAGCCTGGAAAGCGAAGAGGAAACCTCCCAGCATTGTTCCACCCTGGGAAGAGGCATCCGTACGTGTTGTTATTTACTCCACGCCAGCTGGTCTCACGCACCAACGCCTGAGCTGCCATGGGTGGGTTTTCACCGTACAGTCGGGGCTTCCCACCCCTTTGCTTTGCAGGACCAGAGTCTGGGGGTCTGCAAGAGCCCAGCAATGTCCTCACATTCACACGCAGGCAGCAAAACATGCTCCGCTCCCCAAAGCGTGGCTCCAGAGCTTCGGGTCCGGGTGCCTCACAGGGAAGCTGGTGGCTCCCGGCTGCCCCCAGCCACTGCAGCCCCCCAGCACAGGGGGTCACATCTCGATGAAAACCATTGTCCTGGAACAAAACTCTGGCAAGAAGAAGGGAAAGGTGCTGGCCGGGTAAGCAGGGTGGTTGCACAGCACGTATCCAGAACTCTCGTTCACATCATACGTTATTTATCTTTGAATGCTTCCATAAAGTTAAAAGAGGCTCACATGCCCTTGCTACCAGGAAATTTCCCCTTGCTTTTACCAATAAAACCTGTTGTTGTTCCAAAACAAAAGCCAGCAGTCTACCTTCCACTTGCCAACGCAGGGGCTGGGGGTAGGGAGGACAAAGTGCCCCCTTTAATCTGCTTCTAAATTGATTTCACTTCCCGATTCCCATGCAAATGCCACGCAGCTCAGCTTGCAAAAACGTAAGCATTTAAACCCAAAACAACTACAACTGGTTTGGGTTTTTTTTTTCCCAATTTGGTTAAGCCTGCTTTCACCAAAACACCCAGAAACTGGAAAACCTTCCAGGAAGAGAGCCCTATGAAGTTCCCAGACCCGAAGAGCAGGAGGAAGGCAGCTGGGGCACCGCATGGCCCCACTCCCTTGCCCAGCCGGGCTTGGGACAGGCTTGCGGAGCACTTTTTGATTTTATTAATTTATTTACTTATTTTGTTTTTAATCTTCCCGGCCAAAGTTTTGTCCCGACAGCCGGTACCCTCGCAGGGCCACCCACTCCCCCAGCTCATCAAAGCGGATGGGGCGCCCCCCCCAACCCCCCCCAGCCCTGCCCTTTGCTTTTGTTCCGCGATGACTGTAAACACAAGGGGGGAAGTTTCCCCCTTTGCCGGGGTGTTTTTCCCCCGCCCCGCAGCCCCTTCCCGTGCGGCCGCGGGTCCCACCGCCGCTGCCCCCACCCCGGCCGCCGGGGCACGATCGGCGAGAGCCCCGAGAGCTAAAGCCCGGAGGGGGCGAACAGCATTTGGGGGGGGGGTGAAGCAGCCGGCCTCCCACGCGCCCCCTCCCCAAACCCGCTCGCATTCACGCTCCCCAAGTTTTGCGAAAGCAACACCCGCACCCAGGGAAGGGCGTGCTCGGGGGGGGGGGTCCCGCACCCGCGCACCCCCTCCTACCTGGGACATCTGGGGCCTGAAGTTGATGTCCTTGAGGTCGATGGAGCCGGGGGAGAGGTTGTGGAGCAGCTGGCAGAGCAGCACCCCGTCCCGCAGCGCCTGCGCCAGGTCGAAGACCACCGCCGAGGGCCAGACCACCCGGTGGTTGGGGGGCAAAACTTTGCAGTCGATGAGCCAGCGGCCGCACTGCCGCCACTCCTCCATGGCCGCGGTCCGACGGGGCCGCCGCCCCGCGCACACACCCGGCCTTCTTCTTCTTCTTCTCCTTCTTCTTCCTCCTCCTCCTCCTCCTCCCGGCCGCTCAGGGGCAGCGGGCGGCCGCCCGGGGGGCTGCTCTGCACCGCGCCGCCGCGCTACCGCCCCGCTCCATCGCCGCCCGCCGCCCGGGGAAGCATCGCTCCGTGCCGGGGCTCTGCGGAGGAGGAGGAAGAAGGAGGAGGAGGAGGAGGAGGAGGAGGAAGGGGGGCGGCGCGGAGTTTTCCGGCGGAGGGCTGCCCCTGCCCCCGCCGCGGCCCCACCGCCTCGGCCGGCGCTAGGCGCGCCGCATCCTCCCGGGAACAAAGCGGGGCGGGGGGACACGGGGGGGGGGGGCACACGGGGCACGGTGGCGCCGCCCCCCGCAACTTGGGCCCCTGCCCCGAGGGCAGCCCCCGCTGCCCGCCCCACCTGCGCGGCCGGGGGGAGCGCTGCCCCCCGCCCCGGGCCGGCGGGAGGGGCTGCCGGGCCCCCGCTGCCCCTTTGTCTGCGGGAGCCCGGGCTCGGTGGGGGGGGCCGGCTGCGCTCCACGCCGCCTCGGCTCTTATCCCCTTTTTTTTTTTTTGGTTAATTATTATTTTGTATTTTTCCCTTTTTCTGTCCCCTCGCTCCCTTCCGCCACTGCTCCTTCGCTCCCTGTTCCGGGAAAACCGCGCCGAGCCCCGGTGCTGCTTCTCTCTTCCCACTGGCCCTGGGGGGACAGAGCTGCCGTCCCCACTCTGCAGCCGGGGTGCCCCCCCCCCCGCGCCCCCGCCCGGGACCCTCGTGCTCCCCCACCGGCCCGGCACACGCACGGTCCCGGGGGCAGGGGCAGGACCTGAGCCGGGGGTCTGCACCCAGCACCGGGCTTTGTCCGAGGGTGCCTACCCCCCCCCCCCCCCAGTCTCCTGTTTGGTTTGCAAATACTGCAGGGGAGTTGTTCAACCCAAGCAGGCGATCGTATTCCTTGACTTCCCAACATGAAGACAACTCCTATAATTAATTACTAGTGTATTTATTAAAAACCTCAACTCTCAGCCATTAACTCCTCGGCAGCAAACTCTTGAAAAATCTCTAATTTTCACCAGTGGCTTCCAGCCAAATCAGCACGGTTTAGAGCAGCCTCTTTCAAATCTGCTCTGAGTTTTCTTCCGAGATCCTCTCCCCAGAGTTTGCCGATTAATTTCCAGCCTGGCTTTCCAGATAGCCAGAGCCGGAAGCCGAGACTGGGACGAAGGGAAGCTATTAACCTGGATGTCAAACAAATGCAACACTAATCTCTTCCAAATGTAGCCAAGTGGAGATAAAGAAGAGCGACCCTAGTGGCATGATACTTCGTTTTCAATCTAGGACGGAGGATCCCTCCAAAGAATGAAAAACAATTGTTTAATATTCCAAGGAAAGTTTGGTAGGCTTATTATTATTATTATTTGTTTTATCATAAGGCATTTCTCTTAGCCTGATGGGCTGACACACCGTCTGTCCCAGCTCCGGCTGGGTGCAGCGCCCACTGGTCCTCTGGCCAGAGTGTGGGATGGGGGCATGTGGGTGCTGCTCCCTTCGGGATCATGCCATGCTCACCCTGCCCTGGGTGTACCCATCAGCATGCTGGTTCCAGTCCCCGCTTCCCCATACCCTGCGGAGCTGATTTCTCAGAATAACTTTCTCGTTCTTTTAGTTCTTGCTGAGGCTTTTCTTTCTGCTCTCAGGCTCGGTCTCCAGCAGCACCCACCAGGCAGGAATCCCAAGGCTACCGAAAGGAGTGGAGTCCTGCCAGGGATAATTTTGGTTGCCTCTGTGCTTGTCTGCCTTGTGAGGTCAGGTCTGTAGGTAGAGGACAACAGAGGGATTTATTATATGTGTATAATTAAAGCTGCTAGCTACAGCCTGGCTTTTTTACTGCGTAATAAAAAGCACACTTGGCCCCTGGACACTTAGGAACAATCGTTGCAGCTGCAAAGCCAGCTTCTGCGTGGGAGGTGTTGAAGCAAGCGAGCTTCTCACCTACCTCTGCAACAGTCAAAGCAGCTGATGGCGAGCGTATTTTTGATAGCAGAAAAAAAAATCAACCCCAAATCTGTACGGCAAGGCTCAGTGGGGAGCATGTACCCAGCACACGTACCAGTGGATACGAATGTCCTGAAACAAGATGGGGTCCATGGAGAGGACCTGGGCACTGCTTTCAGGATGCACCTAAAGCTAAAAGGCAGCAATTAAAGAGGTGGAATTTTGTGCTAGAGCTGGTGCCCCCCTCTCCTGCCCCTTGGCACTGCTGGGAAGGACAGCCAGGGAAGGACAGCCAGCCTGGGAGGGACAGACCAGGGAAGGACAGCCAGCCAGGGCTGAAGCTGCTGACCCACACGCGGAGGCTGACACTACCCTCTGCTGGGGACCAAGCTTGGAGCATCTCTCTGCTAACGGGCTTCACTGCGTGCGCTTTTAGTACTTTCTGGCCTGAGAGGTGAGTAAATGCACTAGAAGGACAATAACAGAAGGAACATTATGCTTTTCCATCCCCAGATGTCTCAGTAACTAGATCCAAGGGGACTGGCAGGCAGCTGTGACCACTGGGCAGCCAGGCAGGCACTGCCGCCCGCGTCCTGTTGCAGAGTGCATGGCTGGGGAAGCAGCAGCTGTTTGGGAATGTAACAGAGCTGCTTGGGAACATCACAGCCCAGCATGGAATAGGCAAAACTAGTCATGGAAGGAAGGAAGGAAGGAAGGAGACAGACATAAATGCACAAAAATGTGCAAGGAGATCGACCTTACAAATCAACCAAAACATCCGTGGGACACGGGCACGTTTCACAGTAAAGTCTATTTTCTGTGATGTTTGGTGTTGCTGCTGGGAGAAGAGCCAACTCCCCAGCCAGCGCACACGGAGCAGCAGCCACCACGCTGCCTCTTTGGAGCAGCCATCTGAAAACATCCCCTAAATACAAGGGCCACACCGCCAAGAAATCCCCATTTCCAAGCCAGCCCGTGTCTATGGATTGCCATTGCCACCTTCTGGATTAGACCAAGTGTGCACCAGCTTGTCCCACGGACATCTGTCTCCAGCTGGAGCCAGGGTCCCCAGAGCAGGGGCTGTCACGGCTGCTGTCACAGCAGAGCTCGGGCACCACCGGCAGCTGTCAGCAGTTCCTTGTGCAGCCTATGTGCCATTTACATCACGCTCTTAGATACCGTGATCCCCTTTCACCAACTATTTTAGGAAACCTGTGCCAGTCACAATCCGGTAAACACACTGCTCCGCAGCAGCTCTCGCTGCTGGTCAGAAAGGGACAAATCACACCGCTGTTGAAGTATTAAACTCACATCCACTGGGTACAGACAATAATTCTCTGGCTCATCTATTGCTGTAAACACCTGATCTACCTGCCCTGACAACTTGTACCCTGGAACAGTCATTGCAATTACCCTCTCACTAACGGCCCTACACTCCTGCCAGCAAAGATCAGGTCTTCTCCCCTGCCCCAGGCGTGCTGCCTCCCTGAGCAGGGAATGTGGGCTGTGCAACGGGAGAGCAGGAAAATTAACCTGGCACAGCTCGGTGCTGGCAGGAGGGATGAACTGGATTCTCTTCTTGCACTGGTGCAATGGGAGCCACAGATGCACTTTGTTTAACCGGGAAAAAGGTAGCACCTGAGGGTGCAGCTCCACTGGAAAAGGGCTCTCCACCCGGGTGCCAAGCAGGTGGAGGCAGCACTTCCCTGGGCATTTCTCTGTGGAAGTGTCTCATTTATGGGGCCCGTGATGCCCCAGCTGTGCTGAATACAAACACCACCCTCTTCCCAAAACCATCACTGTGCTGCCGGGACAGCCGCGCCAGCAAGCCCTCCTCCACCGGGATTCACCCCAACAGCTCTCCCATCAAAATCCAGTGGTCCCGAGGCGTGTGCAGCCCTAAGGAGCTAAGCCAGGGAAAAGTCACCCAGGCCAGCCTCGTGCTGCAGCTGTGTCTCACAGCTGGCAGGGAAAGCAAAGCAGACACAGAGATTTCCCACTGGGGCTTCACCCCCTCCGTTCTGCTGCTGCTGCTTCCGAGGTTTATTTGGGAAGGGTCCTCTCGGATGGTCAGACGTCTCATGGAATCAGGGCGAAGGGTCCAGTGGATGGTCAGAGAGCTGTCAGCTTTCAGAGGTCTGCAGCCTCCAGCCCTTCTTCTTGCTTTATCTCAGCAACAACCACAACCACTCCACTTACCGGCTGCGTCCGTTCCGCTCAGAGGTTGGTAACAGGACTGGTAATTTTTCAGAGAAGACCACGACACCTCACTCGTGCTAAAAACCTAAACCTGGTGGTTCCACTATAAATGATTTTGCATTTTCTTCTGCAGCTTCCACAAGGTGGGGCCAGGGCTAGCTCCTTGTGCAGATAAAGCAGCAAAGTCAGGACATTTCTGAGAATAAACATTTTAATAGTGTATTCATTCTTCTCTCTCCTTTTTTTTTTTTTTTTTTTTCTTTCTTCCCTCTTCTTTGTGTTTGCTCTAAACCTTCCGGGAGCAGGGAGTTGCAGCCAGCGTGGCATTAAATCACTGCGTCTTGTTTGTGCCCACGAAGGCCCGGCGGAACAGCAGAGTGGCTCTGCAACAGATCTAAGTGTATCGAGTCCCTAACAGGAGATTAGATGGCGCTGCATTCACAGGAGATAAGAAGATTGAGAGCTTAAATTTAGTATCATCAGAAAAAGAATAAGCCTCACAGCTCTCTTCAAAATGTATTTCTTACCACGCTTGCCAGGGGACAGTCAGGCTAAGGAAATGGACTGGAGCAGACGGTGAGGATGAGCAGAGGCGGAGGGGATGCTGCAGGGTCACACAGCCTGCTCTGTAGATGTCCTGGCGTGGCTGTCAGCAGACCTAAGGGTGTCCCCTGCCTGCCTTAGCCCACAACGGGCTGTCACTGGGGTGGCTGGGACAAGCAGGGAGGGATAAAGGGCACCACGTGCCCCCCCAGCACAAATGGCTGCTACACCAGTCACCCACCAGAAAGGAGACTGGGCAGAAACACACTTTGCCTTGGCTGTAAACTGGGCTGGGACCCCCCAGCACCTTCAGCAGCAGGGAGAGCCACTCCTCCAAGGGCAGTGCTGGGCAGGGTGGGCAACAGCAGGCTCCCCCCGTTCAGCCCCCAGGCCCCCATGTACGATGCCATGGGCTCAGCACGCGCAGTGCTGGGCGCCCCTTTAAAACGCTCTGTGCGCCCTGTGCTGGCTGACACCTGTGGGACCCACGCACCCAGCATGGGGAGCCCCACTGCCATGGCCCGGACTGCTGCACCATCCCACTCGGGGTGCCCCGCTGCCATGGCTCAGACCCACACACAGCGTGGGGAGCCCCACTGCTGTGCCCCAGACCCACACAGCCATTGTGGGGAGCCACACAGCCACGTCCTGGACTCACACACCCATTGTGGGGAGCCCCACTGCTGTGCCCGAGACCCCACAACCCACCCAGGGAACCCACTACCATGCCCCAGACCCCAACACCCAGCATGGGGAGCCCCACTGCTGTGCCCCGGACCCACATACTCAGCACGGGGAGCCCCACAGCCATGCCCTGGTCCCCTGCACCCCACTCACGGTGCCCCACTGCCATGCCCCGGAGCCACGCAGCCAACATGGGGAGTCCTGCTGCTGTGCCTGGGACCCCACAGCCCACCCAGGGAACCCCACTGCTGTGCCCCAGACCACTGCACCCCACTCAGGGTGCTCCAATGATGTGCCCCAGCCTCCCACACCCAGCGGGGGGAACCCCCCTGCCCTGCCCTGGCCCCATGCACCCATTGTGGGGAGCCCCCCTGCCGTGACCCAGACCCCACACCCAGTGTGGGAAGCCCCCCTGCTGTGTCCCGGACCCCACAGCCCACCCAGGGAACCCACTGCCGTGCCCCAGACCCCACACCCATCGCGGGGAGCCCCCCTGCCGTGGCCCGGCCCCCCGCACCCACTGTGGGGAGCCCCCCTGCTGTGTCCCGGACCCCCCACCCATAGCAGAGAGCCCCCCTGCCGTGGCCCGGTCCCCCCACCCATCGCGGGGAGCCCCCCTGCCGTGGCCCGGCGCCCCCCGCCCCGCGGCCCCCCCGGCGCCGGCCCTGGCTCCTCCCGCCGTGATGCGCTCGGGAGGCGCCTCCGCGGCTGCTCCGAGCGGCGCCGGGGCCGGGCCGGGCCGCGCAGCACGGTGGGGCCGAGCGGGGGCCGGGGGAGTGCCGGGGGGCCGCGGGGGTGGGGTGGGGGGTCCCCGGGGGGCGCGCGGGGGCGGAGGGGGGGGGCGCAGAGAGCCCCGGGGGGCCGCGGGCGGGTGCGCGGGGCCGGTGGAAGGGCGCGGGGGGGCGGGGGGGGGGGGCACGGCGCGGGGGAGGAGGGGCCCTCGCAGGGTAGGGACCCCCGCTGCCAGGCCTTGGGGTGACCCCCGCCGTGCCCCCCCGCCCGCAGGTTGAAGCCCCGCAGCCGTGCCGCGCGCACCCCAGTGGGTACCATCACCCGGCGGGAGGCAGCATCTTCTGCATCCCGGGGGCCCGCGAAGCCCCCGGCCGCCCCCCGGCCGCAGCGTGCGGCACAGGCGGGGCGCTCCTGCACGGGCCTGGGTGCTGGTGGCCTCTTCAGTCTGACCTCTCCGCTCTGCCCTACGGCTTCAGGGTCCGTTCTTCAGGGAAGCAAAACCCATCCAAGAGCCGCTCAGCCTGTCCTGCCCGGCTGTGGAGCAAGCCCACCACTGCTGCTCACACCTGCTGAGATACTTCATGGGCTCTCAACAAGCAGCTCGTGTGCACGTGGTCCCTCCGCAAGATGAAACACGGAGCGGCATCACCACTGGATAAGCTTTCCGAAGCCCTGGCTTGTTATTTAAGCAAGGCCGGGCTGCCCGTTGTGGTTTGTGGCTGTGTGTATCCCTGCTCCCTCTCCTGAGCTGTCCTTACGGCGACAGCGGCTCGTGTGTCCCCAGAGCCGTGCCCCTGCCCTGGGATGTTCCCCCTGGAGCTCGGAGCAGCAGCAGTCGACCTGGGCCAACCCGAGGGGTGTCTGTCAGAGCTGCCTGGAAGGAGCTCTCGTCTTCGGAGCCATCCTGGAGCAGATGACTGACAAAGTAATGAACGGGAGGGTGCCCCTGCCCGAAAAAGCCTTGTCCGAGGGCTATGCACGGCTGCGGTACAGGGACACCTCTCTGCTCATCTGGCAGCAGCAGCAGCAGAAACTGGAGTCGGCCCCCCCCAACACTTACCTGAGCCGGAGTCGGAGTATGTGGTACTCACAGTACGGCAACGAAGCCATCCTGGTGCGGGACAAAAACAAGCTGGATGTCTCCAGGGACACGGGACAGTCGAAGTTTTGCGCCATTATGTAATTTTGGTGGGTTTGCATTAGAAATCTACACACGGAGACAAACCAGACTGGCAGCAGGCCGGGGGATATGGGTTGGCACCATCCTCCCAAGAGAGCTGCGGCTAAAGCAGCGCGTGCGGGATGGGCCAGCAAGGCTGCCCAAAGCGTGCGTTTGTTTTCACTGTTGGTAGCGTCAGATTTTGCATGTCATTGAGTGTGCGTAACGAAAACAGTCTCACTCGGGAACTCATGAGCCTGTGTTCGCTGTCTAGCATCTTGGCAGGGTCTGTGCTGGACCATGTGTTGCTTGTAAGTGGCTTGTGCACCATGAGAAACACCCGCTGTTAACTCGGGAGCCATCCCCAGCAGGCACTTTCACTTGCGAGTCCTCACGCGTTGCCAAAGCTCTGTGAATGCT
Source organism: Falco peregrinus (assembly GCF_023634155.1). Classification (NCBI taxonomy): domain Eukaryota; kingdom Metazoa; phylum Chordata; class Aves; order Falconiformes; family Falconidae; genus Falco; species Falco peregrinus. Next base: position 48,851,112 of record NC_073721.1, on the reverse strand, counting down.
GGCGGCAGGGAGGCGAGCACAGATCCGCTTCCATCCAGGCGAAAATTTTAGGAAGTTGACCTGCAAAACTACCTGGCCATTAGTTGTTGTGCTTGCCCCATCTCCCTTTAATTACTGCCCCGCAAGCGGTCTCTTGCAACCAAAGCCATTTGTTGCGGGGGGGGGGGGAGGAAAGAGGGAAAGAATGTGTTGAGAGTTTATAGAGTCTGGAATTCGGCAGTTTCACCCTGTGCCAAGCAAAGGGCCCTCTCTGATGCCACAGTTTGGTATGGTGGCAGTAAGAGAGGACTTCTGGCGTCGGTGGAGCTGGCTCCCTTTCCGTGCTTTGGGAACAGATCACCAAGTCAACCGCCTGAAAGGGGGGGAGAGGCCCAGGAAAGCAACAGGAAGCAAGCTACTGTAAATACACACATCTCCTACCGCAGGACCTACCTGCCCCCAGAGATCACTGGCAGAAGCACGCAGTCCCCTGAAGTTTGCTTAGCATTCAAGTTTTAATGCATGCAGTAGGTTGGAAGGGTTTATTTTCTAATTCGGGTTGGATAGGAGATGTTGTGCATGTGTTCTAAAAGTTGCGTCTTCGAGCGTTTGTTTCCACTAACTGAAGGATTTTAGGAGGGAAAAAATACTAGAATTGCATTTCTTGGGAATAGAGACTGCTTTCAGGCTGCTTCCGTTAGGAGCTGAATCCCTAACTTGCTCAAGGCAAGATCAAGCTGAGAAACTCGACCCAGCAAGCACCTAAACCTTTATTAAAAACCAAGCAGTACCTCTTCCAGGGGTGCTAATTAGGTGCCCAGGGTTTGGCATTCAAGTATAACATTTGGCTTAAGTTATAGGCTCCCTCTGTGCCCTGCCTGGGACATCCTCTCAGCCTGCGTGCCTGATCCAGCAGCACTTGGGTACGGGCTTAACTTCAAGCAAATCAGTATTTGACGTTGACTTCAGTGAGGGTTATTTGCCTGTCTAAAATTAGGCACAGTCATTACTTCTGTTTATCTGAAACCTCCTTTGCATATTTCAAGCACTTTATTTTTATTATTTTTTTTTAATACAGCAAAGAAGAATCTTGTCCGCCCTTCCTGTGTGGGTTAAATGCTGCACTCAGTGTGCTGAGCAGAACATACCTGTTCTAACGTGAGATTGTAGATGTTTGAGGTACTCAGCCCTGATCCGTAGCACGTGTATGCACTGCAAACTATAGGCAGCTCATTTATTTTTTTTAAATACTATTTATGCATGCGTTGATGTTTGGTACCTTACATGTGTGCTCGTAAAACTAAACCTGCTGATGGACCTCAGTGCTTTGCTGACCTGCGCATTGCTCTGCATGCTCAAACAGTCCTACTGGATCTTGCCAGGACTAGCTCTGGATGAGAAGGGTTTTGGTGAATAAATGTTTTTCAGCTGAGGGGGAAAAAAAAAAAAAAGCATTCCATGAGCTTCCCAAAAGGAGCAGGATGCAGAATGCTGGCAGCAGCAGTGCTCCTGCACTGAGCTGGTGGTGAATGCAGAGCATCGCCTGGGGTGTGCGAGCCACCGAGGCCCCCAGGTCGGCGAGTGAACTGATGGTTATCGATGGAGATGGGCAGGAGATGGTCTGAGAGCTCCCCTAGAAGAATCTGCAGGTGGAAGAGACCTGGAGAGGCAGGAGAGGGGTGTTCAGGGCCTTTCCAGCAGCCCAGGGGAACATGCAAACTCTGGGAGTTTAAGGAACAGCACATCCCCAAAACCAGCTGTTCACTTTCTTTTCTTATAGAAAAAAAAACCCCACCCGTGAATTTATTTTTTTTTTTATTTCAGTAAGAAATTTGATTATCTTGGGTATAATCAGTCTTTTTGTTTATGTGGCTGGTAAACCAAAATTCAGTTATTTGAAGAGCAGTCATTGGACTACACAAAAATAAAAACTTAAAATACATGCATAAATTCTTCCAGGATTGAGGCTGGATATGACAGTGCAAGGAAGAACGTGACTTGTTCTTCCCTCTCTCTGTGAACAGGACGGTATTTTCCGTATCTGTCTGTCCTTATTAGTCACAGCAGGTTTGTGGAGTGGCTGCTGTAAGCGAGCATTTCTGTAAGCCGGTTGTGTAGTGTTGATGCACTTGTTTAAAATGCTGTTGTAGCCTCTTTGATAAAGTGCATTAAAATGATTTGAATGCATTATCGGGAGCAGCTGTTTTCCTTCTGCATGTTAATCACTTTGGCACATGTGAGGATTACTGCTATTGGCACTCCCAGTCCTCGCCCAGGCAGAAGAGGGAAAACTCCAGACAGGCAGTTCCTCCCAGCTGGGAATTACCTTAGTTACTGGTGGGGCTGGGGGTCACCTCCCTCTCCAAAGTCACTCCGCTTCTCCTGTGGAGACAGGCCACGTGCAGGGGTGGCTCCTCCAGGTTCCCAAGCCTGGCAGCCGTTGTTGCATCCGAGCGGTGCGCTGGGGGACGAGGACAGCCCCTGGGTGTCACACGTGCAATAATCCATACACACACCAGCGTGAGCCAAACCTCAGCTGTGTTCTGCCTGTCCGCAACCGCCTCCAGCTCTGTCAGCAGCAGCACCTAGAAATAACTCACTAGTAAATGCTGAAGGAAACATCCTCCGGTGGAGCAGCTGTCTCACAGGAGATTTTTAGAGGATAGGTTGAACAAGCGTTTCCTTTGGGAGTATCATTGATCCAACACACAGCTACGCCGATCCAACAGCTAAGCAAAACAGGTTTGCTGAAACCTTGGAGAAATCAGGGCTTTTAAACCCAGTGAGCAGGAACAGGGTTAGAGAAAGATTAACCCTGGGCAAGCCCGGCTGCCGTAACCCTTACCTTACACATAAACCAGCAGGCACGCATCTGAGACACTGAACAGCAAACCCAACCTGGATCCCCTCTAGTGACCAAAATAGATTTTGCCACGGTTCAGTCACCCCAAGACCGTGCTGTGACTGTGACCGGCTACTTTAAGCCCCCCCTTTCCCCGCCGTGTCTTCCACATCCCAGCCACCCTGGGCTCGCGGACCTGCGGGGCCAGCGCTGGCTGGTAGACCAGGAGCCAGGGCCACCAGTGCCGGTGACAATGTCCCTCGGGTTCCTTCAGGTCCTGGTGGCTTGAAAGTAGTCAGCATTAAACGTGGGTGAAGTCCCCAGCTCCTCTTTTTTACCTGAACTTACCTCCATCAGGTGCAATTCTCACATCAGCTGAGAGCCCTTCAGGCTGTGGGCACCTAGGAAGAGTGAAGGTCCTTCCTTGGCTGCCCTGGGACATTAAAGCAGCCCAAGTGTTTCCCTCACCAACTGAAAGGTCTACCCAGAGCACCTCTATACCAGGTGCTGAACTGCGATCTGGGAGACCCTCGGCCAAGCTGGCAGTGCCCCAGGCTTGCCCCCTGCTCTGAAGGCAGCTTTCCCCCTTAGCATGGCACTCCATGTGGCTGGAGTTGCAAAATTACTTCCAAATTCTTTCCAGACTCATGACACTAGGACTAAATCTATTTCTGTTTCTCCCTTAGCAATGCTACTCAACTGACTGCTCGATCAAAGCCCTACAGGTTCTCAACTGGAGCAAGTGCAACACCTGAAAAAGGAGATGAGGAAAAAGAAAAGGAGAGGTGAGGGGAAAAGATGGGATCAAACTGCACACACAAAACAATTTTTCTTTTTATTATGAAAACAAAACGCCCCAGGACCAGGGTCCGTGATTACCAGTAACATCAAAGATTACTTTCTAACTTTTTTTTTTAAATTCTGTTGTGTTTGAGGCCAGCAATTTGCAATAAACAAGCTAAACTACTTACATTGACTCATTTCTTTTCAGTAACTGACATTTACAGGAATATACTAGAAATGGCACTAAAAAGTTTTAAGAAAAGGAGTTACGGTAAATTTGCATGCACATCATACAGAAAAGTAACAATTTTTTTAAATATTAAAAAAAACCCCAAAAACCCAAAACAAAAATACAACAACAAATCTTTCTGGATTGGTTATGCCAGTAACGGGGGTAAGTTGTAAGTGGCCCATGTCAAGTCCTAGCCGGTGGTTTATTTATTTTTAAAAATGACATTTAAAAAGATATGCAAATACCATTTCTTTAAAAAAACACATCTCATTGTTTTACAAGCAAGATAATGTTGCTAGTGTAATGAATCCTCACCCTAAATTTATCTTCAGCAATACAGAGCCTGCCCACAGTTAGCCCTAGTGGTAACTGCTCACGTTTAAGAATACGTCTTTTTAAAATCCAGTACTAAAAAGGTTGTGGTTTTATTTTGTCATGCCCCGATCCCTTCCCCCTAGCTCCAACCCCAACGTTAAAAAACATCATTCCTTTCAAAACAAGGAAAAAATTAAAAAACTGGTCTAAGAGTCCCCAAAACAGAGAAAGAACTAGATTAGGTAACTGCAGTCTGCTTCTACCACATAGAGAACATGGAAAGAGACCTCACTGGGTAACTAATTTGTAGATAAGACACTCACACACGTGCTTGTGTATGTGTGTGTGGGGGTGCGTGCACCTATTATACACACACACACGAACAACAGTTACATAGTCCTGAAATATCAGTTCTACAGTTACAAACCCTGTCGGTAGGAAAGTTTAAAATCACATCAATACAAAACTGAAATGATTTCGTATAGACAACATTTGGTTAGCAGGAAACTGCTGTAGGCAACAGCTTCCTTTAGTAGGTGGATCGGGGCCTGAGCCCACGGGATGTGGATTTCCCGCTGGTCCCACTGAGCCTACATCTGATGGTACGCCAACAAACAGGCTGACCTTACAATCAGATAGAGTTTAACAAAGTTTTTAAAGGTGCAGTAATGCTGGTTGATTGATAATAGGTCTGGTCAGGTATTGTTTTGTCAAAACAGGAATTTGTCAGAAAAAACAGCTTCAATAAAACTATTTGTGTGTATGCATACATATGAAATCATACTGATTTCAGTGACATTTCTCCTGGAAAACAAAGTTAAACTTTGTTCGTTCAAGAAAAATTCTACCATAAAAATTTCAATTTTTTTTAATTCTTAAGTTTTAAAAAAAAGTGTTATTTCAAATGTTGTACGTTTGATCACTGTCAAGTTATTTCATGACATCCGTACTGGCATGTCATGCAATACAAACTCAGTTAAATACATGCTCTGTTGTTTCCGTTTCTAACTCATTAAGGGCTGCTGCTACTTACTATGGACTGAAAACATCTCTTCTTTCCTGGAGACACTCTGATCTGGAGATACAAGAGGCACCACTACTGACATGTCGGGAGATAATGAGCACTACAAACAACACGAAAATGAAAAAGTGTAAGAACAACATTTTCAAATGAAGAGTCACCAGTTTCTTTCCTGAAATGAAGGTCATGCCAAAATGGATTTCTCCTGTGAACTGCCATTCCACAGGGAACACCTTCCTTTCCATGAAAACAAAGTTTCCCAACTAAATGGTAGCCCAAGTCGCAGCTGGGTATATCAAAGATATGCAGGTGGTTCTTCACATTCCTTGGTGGCTTTGGTTGCTGGTTTTCCTTGCAAATCCCCAAGCTAGGACAGGTTTGCCAACTAAAATAGGGATCCTCCTCCAGTGCTGCCAACAGTCTCAGGCCAGGCCCCCTTCCATCACTTCACAGTAGGTCCCCCAACCCTTTGCCTCTAACCTTCCCACTGACTGCAGTGCGACCGAGCTATGTGTCCTAGAGGAACATCTGTACCCTGGCTGTGCTCAGCGGGGTCGTCCCCAATGTTGGGGGACAGCAGCATGCTGCAGAGCCAGGTCCCCAGGCTTTACACGGCAGCGATGCTGGCCAGAGCGGCTGCTGTTGCCTCCGACACCAGCTGTGGGTTGTTCTCCGCATAGGAGCAACCACCACGTTACATCGGTGGCACAGGTCAGGTTAATGCACGCAGGAAAATGTTTCAAGCAGGGAAAACTGGGAGCTTGTTTATACGAGTCGTCAGGGTATTGAATGGGTTGCAATTATTTTAATTAAAATACTAGTTGGTTTTGACAATGTAAGTCTCAGACAATAGGAAAAGCACAGATGAAACCCAACCCCATTAAAAAAACCTAAGCTCTTAATTAGGTGTATATTACATTTCCTCATAGTAAATTCTGAAAATATATTACTAAGGATCTGTCTAGGGGAAGATATTTTTTTTTTAAGGGTAGAATTAAAAAAAGTACAGGAACTAAAAATAACTCCACTGTTAAAAGAAACAAAAAAAAAAATTATGTCAGTAAGAATCAGAATGCTTTAGTTCATCCACTTTCAAATACTGTGGGAAACTAGCTGCAAAGACTCGAGAGCCTCCTGCCACCGGGCCGAGCACCTTGGTGACTGCAACTGAACCAAAGATGCCCAGCAACTTCCAGGAGGGCACCACAGCATTGCGCTCGCAGCCCTTTGCAAAAAAAAGTGGGAATTCTTGTCTACAGCAAACTGTGGAGAGTGTTACTGCCACCACACAGATAAACGTGGACAGAAGCAGATCAGCTGTACAAGACACACATCTGAACACTTGAAATGCTGATCTTTGAAAGACAGATTTTTTTATTTTTTTTTAAGACAGCTGTGTGAGTGTCCAGCTAATAAAACCTCAGTCGATGGGCGATCAGTGACTGGCAGTGGAATGTGGATGCAGCCAGAAGTGCAAACCATGCAGTGCTAGTAACGGGCTGGCCCTGTGCTTCCCCAGCTTTCCAGCAAAAGGAGATCAGCCAGATGCCACACCGCCCAGCAGGCCAACTCCTAGCTCTCGGAGGCTGAGTGTACAATGAAAATTGTGTGCTGGGGCTGAGAAGTCCTCCAGGGCCACTCACCTCTGTGAAAACTAACAGCTGGTGCAGTCTGCACCATGGGGCCTCTGGCAAACCACTAATAGAGCCCACAGCAGGGTGAATTTTAGGGCTACCCCACAGCAGAGAGGCAAGCCTTAGGCGCTGGTGCTGGGAGAAGGAAAGGCATAACTTTCTGTTGAACTCTGTATATTTTTTTCTTTACAATAAAACGTTAAGAATTTACAATAAATTTCTGCCCCTCAGATTACAAATCTTATATAATTATAGAACTGGTGTTTTCCTAAAATGAGAGTAAAAGAGAAAACCCCACTGTTCTACAAAAAAAAAAAAAAAAGAGGAGGAAAAAGACCTCTGGAAATATTAGAGAAAATAATAATGTGCTGCATCAAGAAATTGTTATCTACCTGTATGTCTCCAAAAACTGTACAAAACAGGAGTTAAAAAAAAAAAAAAAAGAGGGCTGGGATGAGAAGAGAAAGAAGAGAGAAAACAAATCAAAATTTGAACACACCAAACATGACAGAGCACCAGACACACAGTAGACTGGACTGTAGCACCTGTAGGTATAAAGTCCAATGTATTTAAATAAAATCTCAGATGTTTATTTGCTTTGTTGTTGTTGTTTGTTTTTTCAATCTAGTTCAAACCACATCAAAAATCTGCATTTCTGCTGGTCTGCATAATGCAGCTTTGCTTTTGTTTTTTTATTACATTTTAAATGACCAATGGTGTTTAATAAATAAAGTACTTACGTATATACATGAAATTAGGGACAGTGAAAACAGAGTGTATTGCAGCAGTGCAGGTCAAAACATTAGGCTGGACTGAAAAAATTGCAAGCCTTAAAAATTGTCTCTTTTTTTTTTTTCCTCCCTCCCCTCTTTTTTCTTTTTATTGAGGTAAGCATTTTAGTGCCTGGAAACCTGCACCCTGCATGACACAGAAGTAGCATTCCCTTCCTAGGAGCTTGCTACTGAAACAATGAGGAAAAAAAGAAAAAAAAAAAGAACATCAAAACCCAAAGAACCCCCAACCATACACAACAACATCCCTCCTCTCCAATTCCCCTGCCAGCTCAGCCTCAGCTGGAGCTCACGTGCTCCTTTATTTTAAGCCCAGACTGAGGTGTTTGTCATGGAGAAAATACTTAAGCATGTGTCTAATAATGAGCATATGACTTGCCTTGGTCACTCTGAGGTCCAGCTGAGACCTTTCAGCCAAAAAATCTGTTTTCAATTAAATGAACGCTTTCATAGAGAGTGTCCATTTCCTGGAAATCATCTTTTTCATGTTAAAAATAACATTCCCAAGAAACTTGAGTGTCCCTTGCTCCCTTCTTCTCAACGCATCCCCAAGGAAAATGAAAATTTTCAGTGGAAAAACAAGAAATGCAACTACTTATAATGCTCATGTGCTTAAAGTTAAATTCATGCTTAAATACCTTCCTGAACAGGTGCCTATGCCTCTACCAAGATTTAAAAAAAGCATGTTAGCAATCCACAGTGCAGGAGAATTTTTTTGTTTTGTTTTTATGTAAAAAGATGATAGCATCTGACATTTCGATCACACTGTAGACTTCGAGATTAAGAATACTAGTGCTAATAACAAATACACCAACTAGTTCAAAAGCTAACATCTTTCAGATACAGTACCATTTTACAGAGATTTCTTTAAAAAAAGGGAGGTTTTTATCCTGTGTGAGCCAGGCAGGCCTATTAAAAGAGAACATTCTGGGGAGAGGGAAGGGGTGGGAGGGAAATGTACTACAAACCTTGCAGAACTTCCTATTTATCTCCTGCTAAGAGTTCAAAGTTCTTCCATTTTCAACCAATCTTCTTCAGTGAAAATGTATTTTAGAGACTTTATGCAAAGGGAACTATTTGTCATAAAGTCTAGTCACACACACGCACAAACATCTTTGACCTATTAAAAGAGCGCCCCCCCAAAAAATGGAAGATACCTTTTGTAACACTGAATTAAAAAATAAAAAAAGTCAGAGAAAGAGAGATGGGAAAAAAAACCTGACCACTGTGGAACAAGAGCAGTATATTAAGGAGAGAAAAGAACACTGCAGAGCATCAGTGAGGGTGATGTCCGTTTTGTGTTTTGTGTGTAAGTGTCCGTAACTCATTCCGAATCGCTGCTGTCTGAGCTGGAACCACTGGAGCTGCTGCTCCCAGACTCAGAGGAGCTGCTGCTGCTGAGCCGGGAAGGGCCTCCGGGAGGAGCCGAGCCAGATTTCTCTGCAGGGAAGAAGGCAGCGACGTGGTTACTTGCAAGGAACTGAATCCGACAAGCTTCGCCCACAGCCTTCACCCTCCACCGCTTCGTTCACAACTTCATTTTTCCTGGGCAGCTTATTTACCCACCGCCTTCGCTTGCTGCAACAAGGCCTATCCTGACAGCGGATGGCAAGGTTCCTCAGGCTGCAGATGACCACAGAAGTCTCGGATCAGCAGAGGAGCCCTATGGGAGGGCAGTATCCCCTTCAGCCCTATGCTGCTCACAGCCAGGCAGCGCGGAGCACCTGGAGAGCTGTGTGCGCAGCCTCGTGTGCTTCAGCACAACCTCCAAACACAAGAAAACCCCGCCTGACTTGTGCGAAGCCAGAAGCAGCTTAGTTTGTGCCGGAAGAACCTTTTGTACCATCTTTCACACTACTACACTACGTGGGGGGTTGGGTTTTTTTTTTAAATCCCACAATAGAGAAAAATCATCCGTTAGATGCTCTGTGGTACAGGCCTGTACACACAGTCCCGTACAGGCTAACACAGAGAAGATCCTCCTCCCTCTAAAAGATGAATTGCTGCCAAGATACCACACGTTTACCATCCAGGAGAGCTTCCACCTGGACAGGGACCAAAGCAGCCTGCACAGAGCAGCTCAGTGCCCAGCAGTAACTCGCTGTGCCCCAGCACTACTGGCCAACTAGGGTTAGCTGTCAGAGGTAAACCCAAGGCTACAAAGCAGCAGTAGCTTTGCCTCAGTGAGGAAATCTATCTACATACACAACTTTCGGGGCATTGTCAGCACCTTAAAACCAAAGCCGTTACCTTTCTTTGCAGGTTTCTTGTTGTTGTTTAGCTGCCCACTGACGTCCTGTAACCGTTTTTCTAGTTCTTTCTTCTTTTCCTGAGCTAATTCTTCTTTTGACTTTGCTGCTTGCTTTTTTCCACTTGCAGCTGTGGAGGAGGAACGCACAATTTCTGAAACTGCATGGTTGCAGGCGAAAAAGAGTGGACATCACTATTTTACAGGGCATGTAAATCTGTGCAACCACTCTGCAGTGACACCGCTAAGATCAAGTGGCCACACAGCAACTACACATCCCAGAGAGAGGACAACATATGAAGTTGGCTAGATCATCCAATCACCATCATCCTGGAACATGCACTTTTCAAGAGATCCTCTGGAAAGTATTTTAGAAGATAAGAAAAATCCATGTAATAACCTTGTAGTTACAGGTTACTTACCAGCCAGTTATATGGTCAATAGTTACACATTTGTAATTACAGAATTGTTACATGGGTTTTCTGCCCTGTAAAATAAAGTGTCCCATTAAAGGTTGTCACAAGTAAGCATCGGCCACTAACACTTAAGATACCTCACACAAAAAATCTACTGTGTTTTATGTTGCTTTAAATATAAAGCAAAACAAAAAGGACAAATTAAAAGCCAACTGAGGCAAAGGCTGGCAGACAACAGGAATGTAGCTGCATCGGTTCGATGGAAATGGTGAGAAGTACCGGCAATACTCATATTTTTGAGCAGAAGAAATACTCCTCCAAAGGAGCAATTGAACACAGGTGTTGGCCAGTTTCAGAAGCACAAGACAGGGGCCAGATATTTTGCCTGATCCAGCAAGGAAATACTTACATTTCTGTGCCCTGTTTTAAAGCAGTAATTTTTTAAAAAAGAAAGCTGGAAAGCAGAGTCCTGAGAGGGTGTGCCCCTGAACACTAAGCATGGCAAGAGAGAGCAGACAGCACAAGAGTCCGGCTGGTGTCAGGTATGCCAGCCAGCCAGCCCAGGGCGTACCAGTCTCAGAGGAACAGACATCTGAGATTATCTGCGTTATTCCATGCTGTGGTTGCAAAACCAAAGGATGCTTCTTGTTCCTAACCACTCTGGAAAAATCTTTTCCTGAGCTATTCCAACAGTGAAGGACTCAGGGTGGGTGTGGGGGAAATAATAATAAAAAAAACACCTAATCAAAGTGGGGTATTAAAAAGCAAAAAGGGTCAAAGTCTGAGCTTTGCTTAGGCCTACCTGAAAATCCTGTGGTGAAGAAATGGAGGTGCTGTGCAAGAGTTGTAAGTAGCTACTGTGCTATAGTCTTAACAGGACAACTCCCTCTTAACCGACAAGCAGGTGGACAGAGCCAGGACCACTTCAGGTAAGTGATCCTACTGCTATTCAGCTGGAGCTAAATCTCAAGGGGCCGCAACAATTCACCCTCTGTGGATGAGGCACAGAGAAAAGTCTGTCCCATACTGAACCGCACACTTGGCAGCACATTAACATTAATCCTCTGATCTGGGAGAAAGTGAGGGTAATATGGCGATCAGACCGTGTAGGAAAAGCAGTTTTGGGGTGAATATACAACTCAGACACACCCAGAATCCACAGGTTACTCAGGTAACTTTACTCAAGTCATTTATTCCCTTGGTCTTCTGGATCCCAACCATGCTTTGTTTCCTTCCTAATCAGATGCTAAACTATCCAGGCTAAGAAACTGATCCTTCCAGATGTGAACACATAACACGTAACACAATGGAGACTGAAACCTTTACAGTGCTTTCTAGGTAAGTAATAAAGGCCTCGTACAGATTCTGTAGAGGAACAATAGTCCTCCAGGTCTCCACAGCATATCATGGGAAGAATGAACAGGAAAAAAAAAATAATTCAAAAGCTTCTGTACATTTTCTTGTGAGAAAAGAATCTCTAAAAATCCCTGTCATCACATACCCAACAGCTGGATAAAAGAATCCCAACACACATGCCCTGACTTCAAAGCTGAGCTCAAGAGCTGGTGGGGTAACATGTCCCCAGGAGGTAACTTACAAAATGGTTTCCTTTGTTTTTTCTGTAAACAAGATTTCACGTATCTCTCCAGTTCTCGTAAAGTTGTGGGCTTCAATGTTTCAAAATCTATTTCTATCTCATCAGGATTGGAGTCTCTGAGGGAAGGTTCCCGTGACTGGATGATGTGCACCACCCTGCCCAGCTTCTCCCCAGGCAGGCGGTTGATGTCCAAGCTGAGCTGCCGTTTCTCATCATAGGTCATGGGCAGACCTTCCTCCTCCTCGTCTGAATCGTAGGTTGCAGATGCCTGTTTGCCTCCCTTCTTGGGCTGCCTGGGTGGGTTGGCAAGCATGGAAACACTCATGGGTATAGAGAAGCAATTAACTTTTTTTTTTCTACCCCCCTTGTAACAACCACCCCAATGTTCTTGGCTTTGAACCTCTAAGCCAGATGGCTTGAACAGCACCACAGCTTCTGAAGTTCAGAAATCTGAGATCAGCTGTTTTACTCCCATTATATTTTCTCCCTGTGAGGCATGACAACAGGCCCATGTAGCAGCAGGGGGGCAGCAATGAAATGGCATGTTCTTGCTGGCTGCACAAAAGGCAAAAAGCAAAACCTTATCTGAGAGTAGTCAGGCAGGGATTTTAAGAGTTGGACAGTGGAAATGATGGCTCCACTGCCAGCTCTAACTTAAAGACTCCCTGGAGTTGTCTGGGAACGGGGGGGCACTATTCAACAGGAAATTAACTGCTCTGACAACTGCACTTCACCAGGAATTCAGTGGGGATGGGAGGGACAGAAAAAACTGGGCTGGAAGCCCTCAGCATTACCCTTAAGACAACTTACAGAAGGCAGGCTCTCACCTGTTAGCTGTGGTTGTGCTGTTTGCTTTTTTAGCTGGGGCTTTCTTCTGTTGGGTTTGTTTTGGTGGTTGAGCCACCTTGGGTTTCTTCTCCTCCTCAGCTTTTACTTTGTGCTTTTCTTTTTCCTTCTCTTTATCTTTCTTTTTCTTCTCTTTCTCCTTCTTCTCTTTTTTTTTCTTTGGTTTATTCACCGGTGCTTGTGACAATGCAGCTAGCTGCTCATGAACAGCCTTTAGCTGAGGGAGAACAGTGAAAAAATTAATCAGACTTCAAGGTAAGGTAATTGATGCCTACAAATACCCTTCCTCTATGTCCCAACGTGTAAGCATATCCCACAGTCAGTGATCAAGCAGTCTAGTGATTGAACTCAGGAGACTTTGCTCAATTTGAAATCCATTTAAAAATGCAGTGCAAGTACACAGAAGCTGACTCAAATGAAAACCTCATTCTTGTTTTATAGGGGCAAATAAAAATTAAGCTAAATAGCTCCATCTAGAGTGCTGACAGCTTGGCCTCTGGAATCCTGGGTTCATGTCTTGGGTCTCCTACTAGCTTGCTTTGAGACACCGGATAAGCTATTTTATTAATGCTTTGTTGTATTACGGTAGCACATGTAAGCACTGTAGCATCTGGCATTGTATATCTGCATAATAAGAAAGGCCATGGCTGAAGCGTTTGCAACCACAACAGTCAAACCAGCTCACTTCTACAGACAGGGTACAAGAGGACAATATCCCACAGGAAGCTTGTGACAGATTTCGTTACGCCTGAGCTCTCATACAAAATGGGCCTCTCTGTTCCTCCCAGATCCCTAGTATTGTGTGCACCTTCATTCATACCCTGGGATCCCAGAAAGAAACACAGAGCATCAGCACCGAGAATGGCTACCTCCAAGAAAATTAACATTACATCAAACGTGCACTTACTTCACAGCTGAGCATTTTTCCCCTTTAGCTGGCAGAAGGGGCAATTGCTTTGCTCACCCCAGCCTAGAGGGCACTTTTAAGAAAAAAATTAAACCCTTCCTACCACACAAACACAGACACACAGCCTGGCAATGGCAATACCTGCTCCTGGAGCTCAGCCAGCCGAGTCGCTCGCTCTTCTTCCGAGTCTGAGCTGTCTGAGTCGGACGAGCTCTCCTCACTACTGTGACTGCTCTCTGTGCTTTTGCTCACCACTGGTGCTGTCGGTGGAGGTGGAGGTGGAGCCTCTGCAGGCTCATCGGGCATTTTTGCAAACCTCATCTCAAAGACATCCTACAAAAAGGGAGAAAAACTGGTGACAAAAGGAGCCTCAGCCACAAAGACCTCACTCTGGCCTTTTAAACACACCAGACACCCCACCATGGGTCAGGGTCTTATTGCACTATACCAGGTACTGTACAGCATATAATAATGTACGGATGGGCATCCATATTCTGTAAGCCCAAGAAAATTCTCGCACTACTTTATGAAGCAACTGTTTTAGGAGCAGAACGTGGCATTGGGCCATGCCATGTGAAAAGCACCCCAGTCCTGCACCAGAGAACATGGCTCGTTCCAAGTGCTGGAAGAATCACAGACTCTCCCTTGCTGCTGCCAAGAGCAGATCCATGCTTGGATCTCTGAATCGACACCTTGTAGCTGAACTAAACAAACTCTGGAAGACACATTTGCCAACACCTTTACCTGGAGCTTCCTGGCCATCGCTACCACTTCATGGTCTGGAGGATTGTACTTGTAACAATTAGAGAACATTAACCGAATATCTGCTGCAAAGCCTTGTGCATCTTGGTATTCCCGACTGTCCATTTTTTTCTGCAAACAAACAAGCCAAAGGGAAAGGGGGGAAAAAAAACCATAAGCAAAAGGCATTTGTAACAGCTGCATGGAGGACACATGCATCTTGGAGGCAGCTCAGAACAGCCTCACAATCACATTCGTCTAAGAGAACCTAGTTTGACCTGGCTTATTTGTTCCTAAGTAATATTCAGAGTTTCTGCTTTTAAAACAAGCAAGAAAACACACACCAGACAACCAAAGAAGCTGATATTGCACCATGAAGTGCTTAAACTGTTAAGATTCCTAATGTGGGTTGTTTTCTTTCGAAGTTGTACTAGATAAATCTGTCGGGGTCCCCATTCTATTCAAAAGTAGTCACAAAAACATTTTGCTGGATCAGAAACTAATGTAAACAAGGATCGTGGACAGGAAGGGCAAGAGTCAACAGACAACCAAGTTACAACTACAGGAGTACCTTAAGCATGTACTTATGTGTGCTGCTTGGGTGTATTTGCCCTGTACATCTGGAAGGGCAGAAAAGATCATGACCATCTAACTCTGACTTGGGTCAGGGGATGAATTTTGCTTGGTGATTCTTAAACTACAACACCTACTCTTGACTTAAAAGTCCAACTGATAAATACAGAATTCACCCTTCATGAACCTATTCATAATGTTATTTTCTAGTGTAGAGAGGATAAGTATCAGGAGCAAAAAATATTTGCATCTTGTTTCTTTCTCTTATTTTTCAGCTCCCACTTTTATCCATTTCTTTTGCTGTTTGGGACTGAATTACTTGGGTTTAGAGAACAGTTTATAGCATTCCTAGGACGTAATTAATTTTATGCATATATTACTACAATGTAAAAACCTTAGCTCCAATTACACCTACCAAAAGGAAAAAGAAGCTAACACAACATTTCATTTGCATTTAAAAGAGAAATTCTCTATTTGCCGAGCGCTTGCAGGCCTCCCTTTTGTATTTCTTGTGCACCTGTATCCCCCAGCCAAGGGAAGAGGCTGACTGGCAGACAGGCTGCAAATGTCATCAGGGAAGACACGTCCATGGGAGCAAAAAGCAGGGCTGCTTGGGGTCTGCAACCCACACTAGAGGCCTTAAAGCACGCAAAATTCCCCATTTGATCAATAGAAGCTACAGGTATTTCACAGCTGCATGGCAGACCTTGCAAGTATCTTGAAATAACTGCAATGACTCCTAAAAGCATTTTTATTCTGAATAGGGCAGAATTTCACCTCCAGCGATGCAGCTTTGGTGCTGCATGCAGGGCAGTGACATCCCTGCAGCCTTACTCCCTGCCATGCTGCAGCCAGGCATCGGTCAAACTTTTGTCAGGAGATGTTATTCTCTTGGTGAATAAGCTCGGAGACAGCCTCTCTCAGCCACAACACACAGCCAGAAAGGGAAATAGGTTTGTGCTTCTCCTGTCTGAAGGAGAGCTGGCCTTGTTTGAAAAGCATCTCAGGCCAATTCCAAAGAAAAACATATGTTCAAACAAAAGGGCCCATTTATTATAAAATACACCTTACTGCATGAAAGGCCTTTTTGATGCCCTTATAAGTTTGGCACACTCAATGACTGATTTCTGCCTATGAAACACATTCCAGCGTCTGAGGCTTCATTTTCATCCAAACCCAACAGCTTTCTAGCCCAACAGTTTTAATCTGTGGATTTTTATTTTGTTTCCTTGTAAAGAATAATTAACTTTAAAAAAAAAAGAAACTTCAAATTGGTGGGCTGGAATGTCTTCCATTACAAATTCATTTGGAGATACCCAGCTGCTTTAAAAAAGTTACTACATTTACAATTGCAAATCAGGAGTCAGACAAGCAGGACTGGCAGAGGTGCTAGGAGGCCAGCTAGCCCGTTCTCTGCCCCACGCAGCATCTACCACAGTAATCTTTTTTCCCCTCAGCAATCAATTCAATTGTTTAATATTCTTTAATGTTCCTGAATTTGTTTCCTAATATCTGTGTTTCTTGCTCGATGGTAAGCCCTGCCCTGCCCATAGAGGATGCAGAGAAAACTTGGTTCCCTCCCTTCTCGCAACAATCATGTTTGAAGATCTAACATGTCTCCTTTCCACTGTCTCTTCTCCAAAACTAAAACTGGACATCAAGCCATCCTCAAAGTACGTCTTGCACATGGCATCAGGGCAGGCTCACAAGGGATGGGGCCACACAAGTCCAGTGATTTTAGCAGAGAAAATGTCACGTCTAGAAGCTAATGAGGACCCAGCTGATTTCTGGGGGCCCAACTGCCTCATAAGAACAGCTGGCTTGCAAAACTGCATTTGATCTCTAAAATAGGTGCAAGTAATGAAATCTAAGATTCCCCTAAATAATGTCTCCTCACATTCAAGACCCTGAACTCAGCTGATCTGAAACTATAGCAATTCACTGCAAGAAAATTAACTGGTGAGCAGTCAGACCCCTGGAGGTAGTGCTTTATTCCAAAAGTAAACAGCTTGTATAAATCCTCTTGCATAGCAAGGGCTGCTCCTTGTCCACCACTGAGTAAACCAACGGCAGAGGGGCATTCACATCACTGCTGCCGTGACTTGGCAGCTAGAGGATGGAGTGAGAGTAACGGTGTTCCAGGTTCCCCCAGCTCCATCACAGGCACAGCATCCTGCCTCCCCAGCATCAGAGAGGGCACATGAACATGCTGCAAGCAGGTCCTGCCTGCCCATGGACAGGGCAGCAAAAGCACAGCGCTGCCACAGCTTTGTAGCAAGCGTTTCACCTACTACAAGGAATTAGGGCTACTGCCTCTTAAGTTTTTAAAGCGCAACCCATGCCTCTGCCTCCCTCTCTCTTCATGCATTCATCCCTCCCTCTCTCTGTTCCAAGCAGTTCTGCTCTTTCCCCCTCTGTGATGACTATCAAAGAACTGAGGTGGAGATGAGCTCATTGATCCCATCCCTTCAGCTCTTCCCGCTCTCAGTACTAGCTCCAGCACAGCCCTCTGCTCCTGGCTGCAACAAGCTCAGCTACAGCCCCTCCACCTCTCACCTGCCACTGGCACAGTCATGACAGCCCACCTGCCTCCTCCACCACGCACACAGAGAAAACAATCTCCAGTCCTTCTGAAGCATACCTCTGCTGGGTGCAGAGCCTGAAAAAAAGAAAATGCTCCTGGACATGAACAACATTCTCTGAAGAAAATCAAACCTCATACAACCAGAGAGCCAAAGTGACAAGCAAGCAGGTATTCAAGAGTCTATTATAGCTGCAGCAATACTTATGTTTTACTTTTCACATAATTCCTTCAAGATTAGTTTGAAGGCCATTAGTTGCGCTGCTTTACCACAACCATTGCCACTTGTGCAGAATTAAATGTAAAACCTTTCAGAGCCACAGAGAAGCCCCTGACACTGAAGAATTATACTCCCTGCAAATAGCAGGTTTCTGTTCCATGCAGTTAACATATTATAGACTGCATCTCAGAGAAGTCACACTATGATCTACAGGCCAAGAGCAACGATAATAAAACACTCCATAAAAAAACAATACCAGACAGCACTTCAAACAAGTTTATTAAGAAAAACACTACCATGTGGAAGGACAAATCCAGAGTCTTTGCATACAAAAGACTCCACTGGTTCTGCCAATAACTTGTCTCCAGTTTTCTGCCCTACACTAGTAAAGTACAGAAAAGTATCACCTGCACTTGCAGAAAAAGGGCAGAGCTGTACACTTCTTAAAAGAATGAAGTTAGGACTATGAAGAGATTTAAGTGTGAAGAAGTCACTAATCCGACAAATTGCAGCTTTGCACCTTGATTTCGCAGAATACACAAAGAATCTCTTGCAATAAGTGACCTAACCACACACAGAAATACTAGCATTGAGAGTCAGGATTTTACTCTCTCTGTCTCTAACCTTACTGCATAGGAAGTCAAGGGAATGTGACTGAGCTGTGAATAGGTCTAAAAGGACTAGGTTTACCAGCAGTCCCACTAATGTCAGTACAGTAACTGAATGAGTTAATCTAGGAGGTGTTCATCTAACAACTTGTGTTTACAAGACCAGTAGAAAAAAAGGCTATCTAGCACTTCATCACTCTAATGTGATAACAAAAAGAACAGTTGCACTGAGCAAGAGATGCTTTCTCCCATCTCAGTCATTTCTGTGAACCAGACATAATTTGAAATTCCTTAAAACTACTGGCCAGATTACAGTCTTAGAACAGATTTTCAACATGTAGCCTATGATAAGCATGGGCAAAATGTAACTATGCACAGAACATCATGTTTGAAGGTTTCTGATGTCACCTAAGTACCGCACCTCTGATTTGACTGAAAGAACACTGAAACCCCCATCTGCAACCTGTTCCTACTCCCAACCCACTCAGTGGCATCAGAAGAGCAAAGACAGGCTCGCTCAGCTGAGAAGGTGGTGACACCTGGAAGGCAGCAGATCAGTGTAAGTGACCCTGCTTTAAGCAGGAGGCAGGACTCCTGACCAACCTAAATTATCCACTAGCCTATGATCCAAGCCACATGGACGGAGCTCTAAGCTAGTGAGGAAGAGCAACTCCAATGCAAAGTGAAGTGAGAAGGCCTTGACAGCAAGTCCTGTAACTAACACAGTGTACAAGGAGTAAGTAGGCCTTTACTAGCGGGCAGAAATATCAGCAGGATGGTGAATGCACTGCAGTACCACAACTGAGGGAGCTTCTTCCTTCCCCATCCATGCTCAAGAGCAAGAGAAAATGGAAACTTACCCAAGAAAACACTGGGACCTTCCTCTATCAGCAGAAAGTAAAGCCAGGTATCAGTGCTCCAGCTTCACAGACTACCATGTTCAACCTAGCCTCTTCTCCTGCTTTTACTGCTGTGTTTCAGGCTCCCTCTTCTTGCCTGCAGCTCAGCTTTGTCTTGCCCTCTTCTCCTGCCAGGAAATTGCTAAAGGCCTTTAACACAGCTCAACTTAATTGAAAGTCAAAAATACTGCACATTGCACTGGCTTTTGTAAACAAATCAAGGGCACTGCAAGCTCAGGAGATGAATGGTCTCCAAGCCTAGCTCCACCAGAGCTTGCTTACAATGCTTTTGTGAGCTCAGAGATGGGTCTTTTCTGTAAAAATCCAATCATAATAAGAACTAGTACTCAGTGCCTTCCAGATATCTGTCCTCACAACAGCCCTGTGAGGTAGGTTAGGTATTACTATACCCATTCTATGACTGGGAAAACTATGGCACAGAGCTGTGGGGAAACTCACCCAGGACCATAGCATTAGAAAAGCAATTAAAACTCAAGACACTGGGAACTCTTTGTCTAATCCTCAATGCACAGACTATGACAACTACTCTGTCACCACTAAATAATGCAACTAAAATCGTAAAAATACTGCAGCTGAAGTAAGAACCCCTGCAGCATCAAGGCTGAATGGCATAGCACATCAGAACATACCACGCTGCTTCCAGATACTATGTAGGATTTGCCAAAGAGCATGACAGGAATCATGAATGCAGCTGCCCTTTTGCCACCTGGACATTTAGAAAATTCCAGGCATTGGCTCAGCTGGCAGCAAACCACTTCTAGCACACTAGTGAAAGTCAGCAGAAATACCTCAACTTCCTGCACATTGAAGAAAGTCTCACCTCCACCAACACTGATACCCGTGGCTGGCTCACCAACAGAAGACTAGAAAAACATGGATTTGTGCCATGGGTATTTAGGGGAAGAATCAGAAAAAAACCCAGTCTACTGGAAGAAAAACCTTGAGAACTGCACCATACTAAGCTAAGCTCTTGAAAAGGCAAGCATGAACCACATGTAAGCATCACATTATTTCTTCCCCTCCCCAAGTACCAGGCGATCATCATGTTCTGGTTAGAATTGCTCAGCGTAAGCCTATCTGGACCACACACCATGCCAACAAGTAAACAGGCAGTAGCTTCTGGAAACAGGATACTATCAATTGAATCCTATGAAACACAGCACCTCTTCTTCTCAGAGTGCAAGACAATCCCAAGGACACAAGTTTAAAGAGCTGGACTATCCACAAAGAAGAGAGGATGCCATCATACAGTCTGCTTTGCAGGGCAGAAAAAAAGGATGTCCCAGGTTACGGGAAAAAAAGGAGAGGGGGAAGGAAACAAATATAAAAATATCCAGATGATATCCAAACAGGTTCTGTTTACCACCCTTGCCCCTTCCCCCTCCCCCAGAAGGAGCCAGTCCTCTGCAGCCAGAGGGCTGTGACACCCTGCAAAAGAGGTGGTAAATGTGGACGTACTTTAACAGTACTGAGATCCATGGGGTGTTTGATAATATCATGATAGTCATGTAATTCCAAGGCCTCTGCATCAACAGGCTTGTAAAAGGGCCATGCATAGGCTGCATGCTTCTTTGAGAGCATCTCCTTGAGAATGCTGTCACAGTACTTGAGGTGCTCAGAGAGTTTGCCCTTCTTCCCTGCATGCTGGGGGACCTCTCCATCTTCAAGGTCTTTCTTTGGTGGTTTGATGGGCCGGCCACCACTCTCCCGTCGAGCGATGATTTTGGCCTGCTTGGGGTCCGAGAGGGGTGTGGGTGACTCGCTTCGGCTGGCAGTGATCGCGGAGGTGGTGGGGGTGGTTGTGTCCGCTTTCCGCTTCACTCCCTTTTTCTGAAACAGCAGATGGACAGACTTCATGAGTATGTGCCCAGCTCTCATGCTAGCACAGTTCAGCCTTATGTTTGAGATCTGCCTGTCCTCTGACAGAAAATACAATTACTTCACTGGGATAAATGGGAATTGTGACTAGAGGCTTCAACACGCAATTCAGTGACTACAACACAGCGTATTACTTACTACATGTCATCTGAGCCACAGTAACCAGCCATTTGCACGTCTCCAACCCAACCCCAAACACGATGCAAAATGTGTTAGCTCTATGTATTTCACTGAGATTTAAACTAAGGACTCTTACCTCATGTTTGCCAAGGGAAAGGAGTGCGCCCAGTCGATTACTGCAGCTCAGCTGATGCATCGTGACTTAGTAAGTGTCAGTAACTTAACCACATGTCTGAGTCCCCAGTGGCAGGATCAGGCTATAAGTTCTGAACCAAAGCATATTAATCACCAAAGACCCATGAGCCCTCACTCCCTTGTATTTATTGGGTGTGCTAAGGTAGATTGCTTATTATGGACAAGAGCAAGAATCTAATGATTTTGCCTTAAGCAAATAAAACCCCTCTCTCATAAATTCAAGCTGTGACTGTCCAGTCAGCTCTCTTGTGCTCCTATGAAGGATTTATTTCTCCGGAGAAAG
This sequence comes from Falco peregrinus, assembly GCF_023634155.1. NCBI lineage: Eukaryota > Metazoa > Chordata > Aves > Falconiformes > Falconidae > Falco > Falco peregrinus. Next base: position 48,829,382 of record NC_073721.1, on the reverse strand, counting down.
AGAGATAGAAAGGGAGAAAAAAGTTCCTTAGGGAAATCTAAGGGAAATCTTAAGTAAATCCCAAGCAGAATTAATTTTGCAGTGTGTATTTGGCAAACTCACTTCTGGGTTCATCCTTGAGTTTCAAAATTAAATTGATTCTCAGAAGCAAGTTATTTGGACAGAAACTCAAGTAAGAGACAGGCTTCTGAGGATGAGGAGGACAGCTTAGCTCCAAGAAGATCCAATTCACAATTTTTCTAGTAATTTTCAAACTATAGGATTAAATAAGCAATACAGTCCTATGGCTTTGCTGGTCCATGCAACCTCACATTAGAATACATCGATACTGTTGCAGTTAATTCCCCAGTTTAGAAAAAAACCCAGCTTTCTCTGAGCTATGCTTTCATCATTTTTAAAGCAATACACAGTTTGCTAGGAAAACTCCAATTATTTAGAGCAACATCTTCATTTATACATTAAATTAACATAGCAAATAGCTAAACATCATGACAACTCCCAGAAGATTACTCAGTAAAGACAGAACTAATGCACCCAAAACCTGCAGGCAACATCAGTCTCCTCCAACTGGAGTGACAGGCTTGTCTTGAACCGGTTTATGGCAGAAAGGAACATTCCTAGTGCTGGAATCTGCAAACCTTAAAGGAATAGCCCCAGTAAAATCAGGGGCTCAGTCACAGAGGGAAGAAATGCTTTGGGCTATATGGTGCAAAATGGGGGAAACTTCCAACAGCCTTCTGGTCATGGAGCATCAGCACTGACTAAGGCTATGGTCAGATGAGAGCTTGTAACTGAGTTGGAGCAATTACAGTTGACATCACCTCAGCTAGGGTGTGGTAAAACTGGCAAAACTTCTCTCAATCCTCTCAAACTCAACAGCAAGCACTTGTCTGAGCACACCTTAAAGGGAAAACGATGGCCAGAGAGGCATGGAGTCAAATGCGAAGAGAAGGAATGCACGTAACCAGCAGTGAGGGGATGAAAATAAAGCACTGCTTAGCAATGTTGCCTTCTGAAGAGGAAAGGGTCATGTTCTCCATTTACCTTGACTACCGGTGGTGTAGGAGGCACCACAGGCATTATCGGAGCAGCAGGCGGAGGGGGAGCAGCGGCAGGAGGGGCAGTGACAGGCGGGACATTAGCAGTGATGGTTGGCACAGGGGTGGCAGCAATGACGGGCGTCTGAGACACGGCTGGAGGGACGTTCTGGAACGGGGCCGGCGGGGAGACGGAAGACACGGCCACTGCTTGCTGCGCTCCTTTCAAACGACAAAGTGAAAACGCACTGCAATGTACTGATGGTTACAAGTGCCGACAAGACACTGGGAACAAAGTGAAACTGGTGCCGCTGGACTGTGCAATCACAGGCTTTGCAAAAGGCTCCCAGTCCAGAGCTACAGGAACACCACAAAGGACACAGTGTGATTTGCTTGGTGCTGTTACCCAGGGGTCAACAAAAAAAAAAAGAAAAAAAAGAAATCACTGACCTAAGTCTTTGTACCATGAGCCTTAGACCAGCCACATGCAAGTGAAATACTTCAAGCTTTGCACATGGGGTGTGTTTTGCTCTGGGAGAGCCTTCACCCGTCACAGGCTCTCAGTGCTACCCTGCGCTCAGCAAAAGGGCAGTAGCTCACGTTGAGGAAACAGAGATTGCTCTTTTGGATAGCTGCTGTCCTGCACAGACCTCAATCTGGGAGTGTTTTTACTATGCATGGCAAATGGTAACAACCACTCCCCTACTGCCAGTTAAATACCCAAGAGTCCGAAGCACTTGAGATTTGCCACATTACACGATGAAAGAAACTGCTCTGAGTAGAGCCTAGGTCTCATGATAGCCAGGCAGAGGTTTCTTATGCTAGACCTGCAACTGTTGAAGAACTGCCTGCTAATGTAAAGTTAAGGGGCGAAATTAGTAACTAATAACTGAAGTAGCAATACTTCTCTATGTTTTTATAAAAGTTTTTATCAAAGGATGCTGAAAAGTCACATCATCACAAATTTCTGAGCTTGGATGAAGTTGTAGCTCCATTTGGCACCTGAGATGTGGGAAAACAAAGGGGAACAGTTGGCTTTCCCAGAGCAACAATCAGACCTTGTTTAAAGAAAAAAAATTTGCAACAGTTTCATTCAGCCCACACAAGTTCCTTTATGAACTATTTTATAGTGCTTACAGACGTTTTAGTCCTAAATCCATTTAAAATCAACTCTAGGTACGCTAAGCTAAATTTAGTTTCTACTGATAGGCAACAGTCAACACAGCCTTTTGCAATGGCTTAATAAATCCTTTCTGTTGATCAAATTTGATTCTATGATGTTGCAACCGTGTGTGCAAAAGAAAAACTTTTTATGGGGTTTAGGGGATTGGCTAGATTTGGGTCCAAGTCTTTGCTGTGTCAGACTTCTGCCAGGACCTTGCGTGAGCTGTATAAACTCAGGTCTAATAAAGGCATTCTAGGCCATGGTCTGTCACTTGCAGGAGCCTGGCATGTCTAACTACCTTGCCTCTTCTTGCCTTGGTTTCTTCTTTGCATACAGGAAGGAACAGTATTGCCCTCCCACACTGAAGTGCTACATGGATGGGCAAGTCACAGAGGGCAAGATGTTTGTATGACACATGCAGAGTGCCCTTAAGACAGACAAGCCCTGGAACACTGGGTGAACATCATCTCGACATCTTGCACTGCTTTAACCATTAGGCTACACGCTCCCTTCCTAGCCTTTTCACCATTTGCGAAGCCAGGCAGCTTGGAAGGTGGGTCAGACCTCAGCAATGGCCTCATAACACTTAATGTCACTGGACTGGGTTAATACCTGCACTCTGCATGCCTGCTGACGGCTTGCGACCTTTGCCTTTAGGAACTGGGGGTAATAATTCGACTTCCTCCTGAGGCATCTGGGCAACCTTCTGCAGAAATATCTTCTCCAGGGCTTGGGCCATGAGGACAATGTCATCTGTGGGCTGCAAAAAGAAGAATACAAGCCCATACTGTATCATCCACACACTAGAAGCAGAGAGGTTCAAAATCAGGCTCTGAAATCCCCAATGACACTACCCTTCAAATAAGTGATGGTACCCAAGCTCCGAAAACAGACAGACTAGCTCTCCTCCTTCCTTGCATGCTACCCTCCTGCTCTTCTGTTCTGGCCCAGCATGCAATAAATACAGCATCTAAACATGCTGCATCCAGAGAGTTACCAGGACTTCCAGTAGGAGCCTGATAACTAGCATCCTGTGCAACAGTGTGGAAGCAGCAAACTGGAACAGATGAGCTGTCCTTCCCTGCTTGCCAGCAGGTCCAAGAGAAGAGTGTAAACACATACTCTGCGGCCCAAACTAATTATTTTGTTTATTTCAGTTTGTTCTCCAGTATGGGTCAATGATGACAAACCACTGTAGAAAACACAATACAAAGAATAGAGGCTTTTAACAACCCAACATCAAACAAGCCAAACCCAAAATAATAACAAGCAATCTAAAGGTGTGCAAGTATGGACGAGACATTAGCAGAGAGCAGTTACACTTCCCGAACTGCTCTCTGCTGCTAAAAGATAGTATTTACTGCTAGACAGCTAGTGTTAACACATAGCACTAATACACCACAGAACAACTGCAAAGCACTGCATAAACTGTAGCTCATCTTAAAGAATTCCTAACTGAAAATAAAAGGAGTAAAAACTTGCTACATAACCCCAGAACAGAAATCTACCTATAATTAAAAGGCGCATTTGCCATTTTAACTAGTCTGGGGGAAGAAAGACACAGCACAAAGACAGCTTTGTGTATTTCAAGTAACATGGTTGCAATTAGTGGCATTTCAAATCCTTGCAAGGAGGGCCCGGAGCACAGCTGAGCTGGTCCTGTTCAAAACCTGCGCTGAAACAGTTGTAGGAGGGTCTTTCCTAGGCAGTGCCCCAGTTAAGGCTTGTCTGGGCTCTTTACCTTGTTATAAATGTAACAATTTGTAAACATGGTGTTGAAATCCTGCATACATTCACTGGCACTCCAGTAATAGTTATGTTCCAGGCGCTTCTTGATCGTCCCCATGTCCATGGGGTTTTTTATAATTTTGTGATAATCCTGTTGGAGAAACAGGAAAGGTGTTACATCTCCTGATATGTGGAGTGTTGTTCACATCTCCCTCTTAGTCCCAGCTTTCTCCTCATTCCCCCTCCCAAAAAACCACACCCCAAGTTTCTGTGGAAACTGTAAATATCACTTTTACTTCCATTTATTTTCTAATTTTTTAGCCTTTTAGTCTACCACTATTACGAACTAGACTACAAAGCACAAGAACTCCTTCCACAACCACCAATCTTCCCCAGCCCCGCCCCCCCCCCCCAAAAAAAAACCCACAACAAAACAAAAACAAAAATCCCCACACATACAAACGGCTACTTGGACATCACTTGCTTTTTATAAGGACAGCTGGACTGGGAAGGCACTACGAGTAACGTAAGGAGGAAAGCAGGCTTTGTGCTGGAGTGTGCTGCAGAATAGAAGGGTACCAAACTTGTCAGCTAGACTAACGCTGCAGTGATGCACTCATGGGACCAGAAGTCAGGACAGGAGAGCTCAGCACTAGTTTTGGCAGGGTGTGCAGCTTAATGGTGGACCAGCTGCAATCTGGGAAACAGCATTTTTCTCTCCCTTTTAAAAAGGCTGCCTCTGGCACTTACAGAATGTTATCAGTGCCAGCGCTCGCTAAGACTATGCTAAAAGTTTCAGTCTCTCTTTTAAGGGCATTTCAGGCCTCAAAAGGCTTCCACGTGTTAACCCAGTTTCTCCCTGAGGTGGTCTCAAGCATCTGTAGAGGCTGTGATTAGCCTGGAGATGCTCTAGGCATGCAAGGATATACACTGTAATTTTCTCATTCTGGAGAAGATCAGCAAGCCCTCTTGCTGCACATGCACACAAAGCCACATACGGCCACTAGTCACACTCTGAGCCCAAATCTCTCAAGCACGATCTGAGGCACCAGTATTTCCAGGCAAGTCATACTAGCCCAGAAAAAGCAATCCTGCTGGCTACTGGGCTTGTGCAGATTTAGGCCACACGTGAAAAACAACTATTCTTCCAACTGACTCCGCCTTTAAATTATCTGGTAACCTGCCCTAAAACCACTTAAAAATGCCTCACTGACAAACTAAATCCACAAAAGATGACATAAAGGAGCACAGACCTAGAGAAATATTATACAGACATTAAGTGTTTTACTCTTTCAGCTAGCACTGTTAAATAGCACCCATCAACATCAGAGAGTTCAAAAGACTTCTGATCCAGTCCATAAAATTATGTTATAATCAGCAGTAACTGGAGCTCTCCTGACCTTAAATCCCAGAACCATGCAACCCTCTTGCTCAAGCAGCCAGTTACTGTGCAATGGGCTGCCCAGTGGAGCAGACAGCAGGGCAGTATCTGTATTTCAGTGGAGCAGGGGGGTACAGGTATGCCTCCACTGCTGAGTTGTCACACTTAACAGGACACCTTTGAAGAAGTGAAGAATGCGTTGCTTTGTTTCCTGGAAGAAAGCAGCTTAATAAACTTGGGTCATTTATGAGTAACTGGGCTGTATCTTGTACTATGTGGTCTGACAGAGACAGGGTGTGTGTGTGTGAGTGCGTCTGTACATACGTAACATCAGGCACAGGAGGCAGATGGGTAAATGTAACTGTTCTGTTCTTTCTGCTTCCAGTACAGCATTTGAAAAGATCTGGCTACAAAGTATCCTTGGTAATTAGCTTCTCCAGCCAAAAGCAACACACTTCCTCAACGCTGAAGTCGGTGGCTCCAGGGAAGTCTACCGAAAACACAAGTTACATTGAGCCCAATGCCAAATGCTCAGAAGAGCGTGGGCTTCAAGACTCTCAAATTGGACGGAGGTGGGACAAGGGGTGAAGACACATAAAAGTAAACAGAGGTAAGCTACAAATGAAGCACTACACTTCAGTTGCTCTAAGACAGCTTGCCTACTTGCTCTTCCCTCACCAAGAACCGAACCCGTTTTCTCCTCTCCAGCTCTGAACAATGTCATCCCATTCAGCAAGTCTAAAGGCATTCAAGGAAATTCCCAAAAGAACCTAGCCATTCTGATCCAGCGATCAGAAAACCAGTCTCACCAACACAAAGCTTTCTAAGAATAGAATACCAAGCAGATGATAGATACGTACTGGCAAATTCAATTTAATTGCATCAACAGGTTGGTAGAAAGGCCAAGCAAACTGATGCTTCCACAAGGTCTTTACCACAACATTTTGCATATATTGCAATTGGTTGGTCTTCCGGCCAGGCTTATTAGGATTAGTGACCTCTGGAGGCGGTGGATTCACAGGGCCCTGAGGAGCCTGGATTGCTGATGTGACTGTCGACATTTTCCTGCTCTTGCTCTCACTCGCTGTCACAGCGGCAGCAACTGGGGTATTTTCTTTCTTCCTTTATGCTCCCTGAATGGGACTGACATCCCATTTCCAGGGTCCAACCATACAACCTAAATCAAATGAGAGGAAGAGGACAGTGTGTAAATACAGATACTTAGTTGAAGTAGGCACATTAAGACACTTCTGCTGTTGACAGCGTTTGAACTCAGGCTCTTTACCCCATCTGCTTCATTCCCTGGAACACACTTCATCTTGATGATGTGCACAGTTCAAGACCCATGAGACAGTGGAACAGCAATTCCCCAATTCAAAGCCTGTAGAGAGCCAGTACATTTCACAGGGCTAGTTCTTGCTTTATCTAGCTCAGAGAGCATTTTTGTGCAATGAAAACACATGGCGTAGCATAAGAACATGGTTAGGGAATACATTTAGTGAGGAATGCAGAGACTCCCATGAACGCACTGACCCAAGCTAGTAAATCCACAGATTGCAGCTCCTTGTAAACTTAACCATGTTGTCTCTAGACCCATTTGGGCTGGCACTGAGTCAACTTTCAAGTCTCTACGCTGGTGCAATGGTTAGTCTAAAATCCCATAATCAAGAGCAGACAACAGCTGTCAGAGGACCTCAATCCAGAGAAATGAAAGAAGGGCAAAGAGAGGTGCTGTGCACAGTTGTGAATGAAAGGTGCCACCAGAAATATCCTAACTTGAAGTGATCTCCACTTTGAATCCCAAAAATGTCTATGTCCCTTACTACGCGCACCTGACTGGGCCCTCAGTTTAGCATGGAAGTCTCAAGATACAGGCTAGATATAAATAATTACTATTATTATACTTGCATCCCATGACCTGGCTAAGCCAGCACTGTCATGCTCTCTCTTAAAGGCACATATGATATACAGAAGAAAATACAAACTGTATTATTGTATTCTTTGTTTCCCTCAGCAAAATGCAGGGGGAAAAATGGTCTAGCATAACTGTGTCTTGTATACCATATGGTAAACAGCTTTGCTATGTCATCTTTCATAAACATTTGATATTTCAATTCACATCAGGACTGCAGCTACTCTTCTCATGGCAAACAGACCACAATCACTTTCTAGAGGCAAATTATTTCAAATATGTTCAGAAAGCCACACAAATACTCTCACTGACATACGGTTCTCAGCTGTACAGTGAAACATGAGCAGAGACAGAAGCTGCAGTAGTACAGGAAGAGGAGAGCAAGACATCCTAGATAAAAACAAAAGACTTTTCTTTGATACATTCCCTAATTATCTCTACTGAGTATCCAAAAAAATCTAGAACATCAACTTACCCTCCGAGCTGCTGACTAGATGGCACAAAGTAAACACATACTTAATTTGGGGGAACTTTACAGAAACAGATGTGTACAAACAAACAGATCTGCAGCAGAGAGGGATGTTTAAAGTCTTCTCAGGCTTGCCCAGGTAGCAGAGGCATTTGTATTCTGGATGCCAGCTGCTGCCCCAGCAGCTCTGTAACTAGGAAAACACTCCAGCACCCCAGTGACGCTGTGGCATAGGGAAACACACGGTAAAGTAGCCGGTGTTGCGGGTGCCACAGCCATCAGGAGCACCCAGGTACTCCGGGTGCACCTTGCTGGGGACCATTTTGGCTTGGCTCACAGCTGTCCCTGGTTCCAGAAACCAGATCGGTTGTGTTTTTGTTTGGCTTCGGGGTTTTTATTTTGTTTGTTTGTTTTTTTAAAGAGTTAATTGTATAGTTTATTTTTCATAGTGCTTCTATCAAAAATGAAATTATTAAAAACCTAAACCAAATCTCTGCATATGTACATATGCTTATGTGTGCAAGGAACAGACAAGACCAGTTTTGACCCTGCCACCACCCATTCATGAGTCCCACTGTATGCCAAGGATGTAGAAAAAACAGAGGCAATAGTAAGACTTTCTTGTGCCATGTATATGGCACAAGTATAGATCCAGAATCAGGCCTCTGGTCCCTACTCTTTGATAACTCAAAGCAGCAGCAGAAATATCGCAAAATGTGATCTTCAGATCAAGGCGGGGAAATAGACAAAGTAGTAGAAAGAAAAAAAAACCAGATAATTAGGAAGTTTCACTCAGTCTCCTTCTGGGCAGCTCTCCGCGTAGATTTCAGATCCCAAGGCCTCTGAACAACATCCATCATCTGAGTGTACACAACGCTGACTGCAGGCCCCTGGCGACCACCACTGAAGCATTTTGTTTGCTGTCTTGATTAACAAACTGAATTCAATGCAAGGATTGATGGGAAACAAAACTCCCACGGAGAACACTTCCTACTGCTATAGAGCATTTCAGTCACAAGTTTGAAACTATGCAGTGTAACTTAAGTCTTCCCTTTAAATAACCTAAGGTTAAATACAATGATACTCTTTCCATTTGAATTCCCTGATGTCCTCCTACCTCGAGCTCCATTTAGTAATAATTTTTTAAAATTAATTTGTATTAAATCCCAGAACTCTTAAAAAAGACCCCAGCCCTAGCTCCTGCCTCTCCCAGACTCCCTCTCTGACCTTAACCAAGGCGTCCAGTATCTTCACACCACAGCTCCTCCTCATCTGTGCCACAGAGACAGCGATAGTTCCTTTCTGTCTTCATTTGCTCCACCCAGCCAGCTTGCAAACTCTCTGGGACATAGAATCATAGACTTGCTTAGGTTGGAAAAGACTTCTGTAGTTGTAGAGAGGCACTGCCTCTTCATGTGCACATTCAGACCATCAAGCTTGAACAAGGCTTGTACAGTCCACATAAGAGAAGCACGTAACAGTCATCAGTGACACAACTCAGAAAGGATTTTAATTAATAACATTACCAAAAGTAGGAGGGGCAGAATCAAGACAGCCAACTCAGCTAGTCCTCTGGCAGCTGATCCCCTTTTAACTTTTATGCTCCAACTCATTGGTTATTACAACCAAAAGTGGCTATGAACCCCAAACCTCTTAGCAGCACTGTCATTTAAATGCTGGATCCTGCAGCTGAAAGACAGGAATAGCTACCTGGGCTATCTCAGCAGCACTGGCAGGATCTGTTCCTGGCAGAAATACAGCTTTAATGTGCATGTGCCTCACTGCACCCTTTTAACCCTCAGTCCATCCAGCTTCCTCATCATTTGCTGGGGAAGCTGCTCTGATATCAGATCATTCCTTAATTTTTAAAACTAAAGATTTGTTTCTACATCCATTCTTTTACTTCTGAAGTTTAAAACTAATACCTTTTTAAAGAACATAAAAATCAGATTTTGAGGCATCAGGAAGCTGAGGGTACAAATACTTTGGAAATGTCCAAAGGGTATGACACTGAATTCAAAGAGGACACAGCCCTGCCTGAGAAATCTACTAGTTGTGAGACCTCATTTATCAAATGGGGAAAGTGATAAGCATGACCATCTGACATCTCAACTCACCACACAAATCATCTAACGGGACACTTGGGCTCACACACAAAAACTAAGCAAGCTTACACAGATTGTCCCATAACTACAAGCAGAATCAAAACACACACCTCTCGTTTAAGCACTTCAGCATTGCTGAAGTTGTGTTAGTATCAATCATTATTTAAATCACTAGGGATCCCAGTTGTGAACCAGGGTATCGCTGTACATGGACTGTACAAGCCTGGAATGAGGACTGCCAAAACCAGCCTTGGCACAGCACACCATGTGCACCTTCTATAAGGTTGGATTTTTTTTTAGCCCTGGAGTAACAATTTCTTAAATTTATTTTTAAATTGCTAGTTATTCTGTTACTTGAGCATTACAGGTCTGAGGAACAGAAAATGTTCTTCATTTTTCTGGCTGCAGTTTTGATATTACAAATTTAAGTATACCCTTTTGCTGTCATACATGAAGAGCGCATACTGCTTCCTGCACTGCACATTTCTCCTCCTTCTTGCTCATCCCAGTCTGAGACTATAATTAAAAGCAAAACCCAAACCCAAACTCAAATAAATCTTGCTTTTCTGGAGTTTAAGTCTGTCCTTTTGTGCTAAGTTGCAACCTCGGAGTGGCATCCAGTACAGCTATGGGGTTTGGCACATCCTTCAGCTAAACCAATCATCAAAAAAACCCAGCTAGGTTGGAAGGTTTGTTTAAGGTTTGTTTTTTTTTTTAAACTTTCTTTCATTGAGTTGCTTGCATGGGTCAGTCAGTGGAGAGACAGCTGGCATGGAGAAAATATGTTAATAATTCCCTGTACTAGCAGGATAACATTTTACTCGGCTGATGCAGCCCACAGACTGTCTGCAGTGGTGGAGACTATTTTAAAAGCAGCTATAAAGCCCCATGAAATGTGCACTGTGCCAGTAAGCCTGCTGCTTCAGCTAACGGTTCTGCCACTTCCTTTGGCAGCGCCGAAGATTTGACGGATGGCTCACTCCCTTGCTGCTGTTTGTGCAGTACAGGATGGTATTTGTTTTGATTGCAAAATTAGAATGTAGCAAGCTTTATATTAGCATGTGAGCTCAACAACTTTTTTTTTTCTTCCCTTTGCTATAGTATTTCTGCATGGTTACGTGGACACTGATCAAAAATTGGCGCAATTCCAGCCCAGCCAGAAACAGCAACATAAATCTTCCCATCAGGGAAAATTATCAAGTTTAAGAGATGTTCCTTGACCTCATCTTTATCTCCACATTATTATTTACATTACAGTAGCACATGGAGGCTGTGCAGAGACCAAGGTCCCTCAGTACTTCACATTCTGCAGGCACACAGTAAGACCCCATTCCTACCTCAAAGAGCCGATGCTCACAACTCTGACATCATATCGTGTTGAAGTGACCTGCCCATGGCCACCCTGTGAGCTGGCGGCAGAGCCGAGAGCAGAGCCCTGAACCCCAGCTAGTGAAACTAGCCAGCGAGTAGAGAAACAGCACCTCTGAAGCAGCACTGCTCACAGGCATGAAATCCAGTGATAAGGCTCTTTGAAGGTAGGATGGAGCCAGCAGCCAGAACCATACTGAGATAGCAAGGCAGCTAGAGCAGTCATCTCCATGCTACTGCTCCAAGGATTACTCCCCTGCATACACTCCTTGCAACCACCAAAGCAGACACTTAGTCCCTTTTTCCCCCCAACAGCAGCAACAGTTGGAAGCTTGGTCAAATTTGCCATCTATGCTACTCCCCATCTCAGAGAAGCAGCAGGTCCATGATCATCTTGCCCAGACTTTCTTATAACTGCAGGAGAGGTTTAGCGCAGTACTACTACATCTCAACACAACCTTGAAGTCAGGTAAGATTATTAATTGAGGGTTGTACCCCTTTCATTCTATGGCTGTAGAAACTAAGGGCGACACCACCACTCCTCCAGGCTGCTCAGAAGGAAACAAAGCTGGTGGGTGTCTTCCTTTTCCTCCTACTCTGTCTTCCTTTCCTTTCACAGTCCTATATAGGAATTGAACTTCAGGCAGCTTTCACTACCTACTACTCCTTGATGTTCTCTTCAAACTCAAAGGATCTGCAATTAGAGACCAAGACTTGAGGACAGACGAGTTATTCTATTAGCCAGCACTGCCTTGGCAGACACATGCACGCTATCACAATATGATCACAATATGCCACCCCCTCAAGACCTGGGGATAAAGCTTTTGCACTTGGCTTCACTGCAAGAAGTAGGAATTTGGCTTGTGAGTGCCCCTATGGCACACTGCAGCTTTGCACTCTGGAAGTCCATTCAGCTGCCCCTGTTGTCTCCCAAGTCATTAATTCCACACATCAGAGATTTGCTTTTCATGCACATTACTTGGAGCACAGCCGCAGTAACATCCTGAGACTGGGAGATGCAACCGTGTCCTTAACTTACCCCTGCATGAGGGAGGGGAAAAGATCACAAAAGATTAAGTCAGTTCCTTGGCTTTTGACTTGGTTAGTTTAATGCTCATCAGATTATGCAGATGGATTTCCCACCCTTGGTCTCTCCTTGGCTGTTACAAGAGCAGGTGTTTCCTCAGTAAGAAGCCTATGGGTTCATAACCAGCAGATAAGAATCAGCCAGAAGAAACTGGTAATTTCAAGGACCTTCATTTCTGATACATATTCAGTGCTCCCTGAAAATCACACAGCTCTGAGATGCCTCATGCCTTTAAGGTATCATGCCGTCAAACTTAGGGGTACCCAAAAATCACATTATCTTGACTACAAAAGCACTGGGGACCTCTATGAACAACACTCTAGGTACCTCAAATAAAATTAAGGTCTTCCTGATCTATAGGCCAGAGTATCTCTCTCCCCTAAGTTGCTAATGCCACAGAAAGCACCTTCCCATCAAGTCTAAGCAAGAATTTAGATACATTTCCCATACCTCCCGCAACACAAATCATATAGGGCTCAACTGCTTTCTAAAGGCTGCAGTTTCAAGTACAGGGAGTGATGTTTCAATGTTTCACACTATAACAAGCCCGTTTTCATAGCTCTGAATTTTCTTTTGATAAGAGTTTAAGTAACCAGCCTTGGTAATGGATTAGGTATGGTTGATCTTGTCTTGGATCAGGGAGAAGGACAGAATGACCTCTGGACATTTCTTCCAGCCCTGCTTTTTATGGTCCTCTGAAAACATGGAGGCAAATTTTAACTCAGATATACACTAGTTTTGCGCAAGCTCCTGAGTTACACACAGTTTTGTTAAAGCTAAAGGAGGAAGGAAAAGTGCGAGTGGTTAAAGAGCTTACTCTGTGTTTGATTCCTGACTGGAGGAGCTCAGCCAGCTTTAAGACCTGACTCTGCAGTAAGGATTGGACTGAGATTTCTGAAATAAAGGGAAATGCACTTGTGAAAAATCTTCCAGGAAGTACTTCAGCAAATTTACTGCGTGACCTATAATGAAAATGTTAACAAATGCTTAGCTGTAGGAGTTGAAATAAGCATCTATGAACAGGTTTCAGAGTACATAGAGCAGCTGATGGCTTACACATCAACACTCTGGGAAGGCAGAGTTAAATCAATAGGATGGGAATGGGTAGGTGCTTCACAGGAAAATGCCTCTCACAACAAGATACACCAATTATACCTTAATGGCAATGGAGAAGAAGCGTTGGGCTGTTTCAGCCTTCATTTTCGTAACAGATTTGGCAAAGAAAGTGTTTGAGATAATCACATGCCTGGGCAGAGTCTGCTCGTGCCATGTCTTCCTGGAGGGGAAAGGTGGAGACACAATGAAATTACCTTGCATGACCCACAGGGCTGAACCCACAACACCTTATCATCAGGGGAAGAGCCAGAGAGAAGCCAGACAGCAGGTACTCCAAGGTTTACAGAGAAAGCAAGAAGGTGAACCTGCTTCAGAGCATATGCTCTCTCTTACCTAGTGCACTGCAACACATTGAATGCTTATTTGGGAATTTCTAGCACTTGTTGGGGCTACTGCAGTCCCCCAAAAGCCCATGTGCAGCAGAAGCCCTGCAGCCTTGGACATTAGGCAAAAAGGAAATGCTGGTGGATAGCCACACACCATACAAGCTCCCAGCACATCAGGAGCCAAATGGGGGAGCAGGGGACCTAGGGGAGGCAGGAACTTGCCTGAAGGCACATTGGAAGGATGGTATAAACCACAACACAAACAGCAACTTAGATCTCCCTCTGTGATTCAGTAACCACTCCAAGCCCAATCCTGCAAAGTGCTAAGCAACTTTCCCCTCTTAGTAAGTTGCACAGTCTCTGTGGCTCAGTGCCTCGCCACAGGGTTCTGCAGGCTTATCACCTATAAGGCATAACTAATTGGTCAGACAAGATAAATCTCTTTCTAAGGAAGGTTTGGGCAAAGACAGAAACAAAATCAAGCTGTCCACACTTTCTGGCCCCTCTACTTGTGTCAACTCCCTTGCCCTGCTGTCTATTAGGGAGAGATAAAATGACTGGAGGAGGATAAGTGCTAGTTATCTGGGGCTGGAGGGTCTAATTCAGACTCATCAGACTTGTAGGTGCTCCCATCACTGCAGTTACAATAGCTATGACAGCTGATCTAGTCAATGCTACCCAGTCCTGAAGATACAGCTTCTCACTGCAGGACTGCTGCAGAACATGATCCTAGCTAGAGAAGTCCCATTACACAAGCAGTAGGTGTGCAACAGCATTTCCTAGAATACCACAAAAAGAAACTGTAGCCTAGCAAGAAAAATCTCCATGTTTACATGGAAGTTGGCCAAGAGGGGAAAAATGTTTGGTTATCCCAAACTCAAACCTTGCTGATGGGCACAGCAAAACTCTACAGACTTGGTCACAACTTCTTCAGACTGGCCAATTCCACAAATTCCGAACTGGCACAAATGCAGTCTGCTGGATGCCACCTTTATTATTCCACCTCTCAATGTGTTATTAGAACTTTAAACTTCATAGATGGACAGAATCCACTGTTCCACCTCTATCCACCCTTGTTTATGCATTCAAATCCATGCTTTATACCAATCAGAACTACAAATGCATTTGCTCACTTGGGTTTGAACCACTGTCACCCTTTATTAACATTCTTCATGTCAGCATTTCCAACTGCTCTCTAAGTGGGAGACTGAAACATTGTGACAGGTTGATGCTCCTTCACTGTGAGCTTGCTTGTAACAGATCTCAGTGGCAGGGCATTTGTGGATTCCTGCTTGCCCAGCCATCAGGCAATACTGCCACAGCACACAAGCAGCAAAGGAGGAAAAAAAAAAATCTCACTTGCTGACAGCTACTAAGAAGAAACCATACATCTAAAAGTCCAGGAGCATCAGGTCCATCCCTGACACACCACCGAAGTGACAAGCAAGCAGGCTGAAGCTGTTCAATTATTTCAGTACTGGATGACTATGCTGAACAGCCTTAACCTAATACTTGCTTCAGCAGAAGTCAGCCTAGGGTTCCTTTTGCTCACTTTCCTTCAAGAAGCAAAACTGGTGGAAAGAAACAGGTACAAATACTACCAAGCAGATAAACTGGAAGAAGAAACAGGAGTTAACCTACATCCTCTGGGAGAAAGCAAACCAGAGAAAGTCAGGAAAAGAAAGGAAGAATTAACAGAGTGAGAAGATAGAAGTTAAAGCTTCCCATCTCATGCAGTTTGAGTGTGTGACTGACCACAGGCTGCTGTTAAAATGCTGCATCATACACACACTCTACTTTTCTGAAATATAGACTAGAGCAGAGGGGAAAAGCCACCCTGGTATGGTTCATCCAGGCTTGGTCACCGTTATTAACACCATACAGATACACACAGAAAGGATAACCACACACCAGACACTGTATGAGGACAGTACACATCATAGGAAATGCCAGCCTCTGCTCATGACCAAATACTGCAAGTGGGGTGGAGAGATGGAATAAAAGCTGGAGCCTGACTGATTGCTAGGGCAATGAATTGACAGGTTAAACACCTCAACATGTTTCATTAGGATGTGCCTAGACACTAACTGCAGTACGACCAAGAGGCTCTGCTGCCCTGACTAGGACAAAGCACAGTACAGCATGCACAGAATTTCTGTCCTAAGGAGCGCACAGTTTAGACAGGCCCGGAAAGAGGCACAATTTGGCAAGATGTAATGGTCTGAAAAACTAAAAATAAAAAAAAAATCACAGCACAGGTCAGTACCATAACCTACTTCCTTCAAGGCTCTGTCTCCTAACTCCCCTCTGTTCATGTATTACTTTACAGCCTACCTTCTCCAAAGCATGACTTATCCAACAAATGATACTATTGCTAATTCATCCTGTGACTTCAGGAATCAGTTTTGTCAGTTTCAAGTCCACGAACCATACTTCAGTTAAAATTATATTTAAAAAAAACCAAAAACCAACAACAAACGAACAAAAAACCACCACCCCATACTCTGGCAGTGACCCAAGTTTCAGATGATACATGCACAACAGAAGCATTCAGGTGCACCCTTTAAAGCATAACATGGCAACACCCACACAGGCTTCCCAACTCCTAATGGGATTATTGTACATCTACACCCTCACGGGGTTCTCTTTCTCTGCTTTTTAAAGGATGTGATCTGCACAGTTAAACATTTGTGTTCTGAAAAAAAGAGAGTCTGCCCTTCCCCTTTTTAATCAGCATATGGTGCTGTGTACTTTTGCAATACATGGAAAAAAAAAACCCTCAAACTCACTCCTTTTGATTCAGCATATAGCAAATAAATTACACAGCCTTTCCACAACAGGTTTTGTCATGACTGTTTCTTTTTTCTGCACTCTGATTTCGAAGAGGAGAGATTATTGGACACTAAGCATTTTGAAGAAGAGAGCTCAAATACTTCCCTGCTGGGCAGAGCATCTCCAAGCTTCTGCTGCACCTGTAAAGAATTACAGAAGAGACAGCTACAAAAGAGCTTGCTGACACCTCAGCTCAGTTCTTGACACCCCATGCTGTAGGCTTGTCAGTTCCCCACTTGTAAAATGGGGATATGAATATTTCTAATACTATTTACAATTAAAGTCTTTTCCCATGTATTTATACATTAATTCCTTCTCAGTGTTATGATTATACCAAATTTAAAGGAAAAAAGCAAACACACAGAGGAACCTGTATTTACAAGGTGTTCAACTAACCATGACTCAGGCTTCTGGAAACAATGATCTTTATTAAGGACAACGCTCATAAGAAACTGCAAAGCTAAAATTTCCATCTGCCTTATCCCCTTTCCCCATACTACAGTATTCTTTAAACATGTTTCTAAGAGATAGACCACAACACCCAAGAGGTCCTTCATGACACCTGCTAGGGAGGGGTGGGTTAGATACAGCCAAATTCCACTTCCAACTGAATTTAGGAGGCTACATGTAACAGGTAAATTACCTCCTCTTAATGAAACTAAGTACAAAAAGTATTCTAAGCAAAGTATAAAATATAGAGTCCTTGCAAACAACATTCAATTCCAACATATTACCTATTTAAAGGATTGTTTTCTGCTCTGTGTACTTAATAACCTACTCCGCAATTCTGCCTTATACCACCAGTACTGCACAGCCGTATATCAGCATTATTAATATAATTCACAAGTGCTACAGATGTTATCCTTAGGGGCAGCTCCATGCAAACATCGACAGAGAAGACAGCCTTCTAATAGGCACAGATCCGTACGGTAACCTGTTAGAAGCATTTCACTGTACATAGCAGAACCATCAAAGTGATTCATTAGACAAAATACCTTTCTTCATCAATAGACCTCCCCTTGTGCACTTCTTGTGCTCCAACACTTTCTCCTACTCATTTTTTAAATTTATTTTTATATATCTAAATGACTAAATTTACTATTTTGAAAAAGAACAGATTTGTTTTACAACGAAAAGTATTTCAAGTGTAGCAGGAACGGATGAGCTGCCACTGATTTAAATCATGCTCTGAGTTTGCAGCTATAGCACTGCAACTTTCCCATGCAAATATGATGATCAAGTCAGTTTAAAGGGATGAAAACAATGAAATGAAAGCGATTGAATTACCGTGACATAAATATACTCCTTGTTAGCTGAGCCACAGTAACGTTATACTTGGTAATGGGGCATAGTAAGTACACCCACCCACCAAGTTAATTATTGCAGCTGTGCCAAAATTAACTTGTTACATTGCAGTAGCCCTCCTGTTTACAACCACCACTCATTCCCTATGCACATTCCCCTAAACAGGTTGCACCAACTTAGTGTTATCTGTTTCCAAACCAATTTAAGTACCTTGTCTTTGAACAAGCATGCTGTCCCAGAATAACTCAATGTGTTAACTTAAAGCAAACATAGCCAAACAAGTGCAAAAGGCTGTATGCAGTCTACTATTTCAGATGAAAAGTGCCTCGCTGATTTTGCTAAGGTTGGGTACATCCATAAATTTGCTCAGCTATGCAAGGAAGTTACAGGTCAGCTGAGGTGTGAATAAACTGTGATACTTAAGCTGCTGTCGCTCCCTGAGGGGGCATCAAAGCAGTTTCCATTGCCTGAGTTTATACATCTGATTTAAACTTCCAAACACTCTGCGAGAAAGGGAAAAAATCGGGACCTTAAAAGTTTATTACCTCTCTCTACGCAGGCAGCAGAGGCTGCTAATTCAGGGGAAGAGGGGAAGGTGTTCCCTACAGCCAAACACACCTGAAGGAGGAAGACTGCTCCCTCCACAAACTGCTCAGGACAGATGGACAGGCTCCTTACAGGAGGAACTACGCTTCGCCACACAGCTCCTGCCAAGAGCACCCACAGCTTAGCTTCCTGCACAGCGGGGACAGGCAAGCACTAAGCCTCCCAAAGCTCCTGTGCATTGATCAAGTTCAAGTCAAAGGAAATAAAACCTTGGCAGTGTGGACACAAGTATCCCAATTTATTCTCATGTGGCTTGCTCCTGCCCAGGAAAGGAACACTCTTCTGGCACACTGGTTGATCCATAACACTCACACTCAGACAAGCACTTACTCCAGCAGTAACTTGGGGGAGCGTATCCTCTTTCATGTGGCATCTTGAAGAGCTGCACTTCAATGCTATTTCACAGACCCTGAACAGAACTGTAGCACCAACAGAGAAGTTGCAAAAAGGCAATGGTTTCCAATAAGAAACAGCATTCTCCACTATACCCACACACAATTCTTGCACATGCAGTACAGAACACACATCTGCTCAGCGTATCGGTTTCACTATAGCACACAGTACAGCACAGTTACTAAACCAGCCTTGGTAAGCAAAAAGGCTGCTACATCCTCTCCCAGCAAAACAGCTCTGTACTGCAAACTCTGCACTTGCTTACAGACAAACCTATTGACCACTGCAGTTTTAGGGAACAGATTTATCTTGGCATGGCCATATTGGTGGGATGCAAGAAAGCATGATCCCCAACCAGGCACCCTCCACAGCATTATGCAAGGACAAACTGAACAGTTGAAAATATGGTTACACAAGGAAAAAACGTGCATTTTCTTCAATACAGGTTGGGTTTGGTTGCAGCAGCTGAGCCAGCCACACAGTGTGTCTCTGCTCCTGTATCTACCTATGTCAGTGCATGAAGTCCTCTGGAAGAGTATCAGTGCGGCTGTGTCAGTGAAGAGCTCCAAGTGTTGGCTTCAAGAGTACAAAGGTTCTCAAGGCCAGGAAAGAAAATATGAATCCTTTTCTGTTTCTGCCTCTCTCTTTTTAATGGAAAGAGGAGCAAACAGGATCATTCCCAAAGCAGACCTGTGTCAATCAGAACTGAGTCTAAATCTCAAAGTTTGAGGCTAAATGGAATCAGTTCAGCCACAGTGTTTTGTTTCAGATTGTTCCCCCATGCACAGAAATTTCACCTCATATTGTCTTTGCTACACCTGTTACTGGTTGAGAGGATTTTGTTGGGGTTTCTTCCTCGTGGAGAGGAAAATGTCAAGCCCTGGTCTCAGCAAAGGAGAGAGGCAAATCTTTGCTTCTGCCCTGGTTATCCATGTTGCTGAAATACTTCCAGACATGATGGTGTCACCTTATCAGACTCTAGCTAGAAAGAGACTGAGGTCTGGAAAGGTGTGAAAGGAATCCAAAATAGAGGCAAGTGGAAGAATGGGAGAAGAAGTAGAATAATAGTAGAAAATAAATAGTAGAAAAAGCAACAAGTTACGGTGAATTTCCATACTGCTTTCCAGAAGAATTTAAATCCTTCCAATGCTGGCTTTAGCAACAAGCTGGTTAGTGTGCCCCAAAGAAAGTGGTTCACCTCCAAGAAGCACAAACGATTGACAAAACCACACTAATGTCACAGTCAGATACTGTGGAATGAAAACCTCGATGCACACATCCTTCCAAAATGTCCTGACAGCTCACTGAGCAGCACAGCAAACAATGGCTCCTTCCCAACTCCCAGAACTCTATTGCTTACAACGGTGTTCTGGGCTATTACTGGAGATTAATGTGTCAATTAAAAAACCCAAAACCAAACACCACCAACACACACAACAAAACAAAACATACATTTCATGGTAATGATTGGGAAACCCACTGCGGATTAATGAATTCTGCAAATTAGCAGAGAAGGAGCAACAAGGATTAAAGAGAAACAATCAACAACGCTGAGATGCAAAACACTCTTTGTTCATTTATTTAGCAAAGTATATTTCTGTCTGTGCTGAAAGCACCTGATAGCTTACCAAAGTAGACAGAGTAATATATTTTGTAAAAGTAATTAAGCCTTTGAAACATGAGACCTCACTACATCACTCAGCTACTGCCAAGGAGAGGGATTTGACTCCCAAGTTGTTTGTGCCATCAACAAGAGCTATCAGGCTCCCAGATTACTCCAGGGAGGAGTGAGATTCTAGGAGTGCAGTGGTGCTTGTCTGGAAACCCACAACCCACTGAACAAGTGCCTGCCCCCACCCCTAACTGAAAAGGTTAATATTAAACAACATCTTTCAAAATCTGTACCAATTAAAAGATGTGTCTGTAAAAATTACGGGAAGCCCCAGACTTCACCAAGGCAAACTGCTTTACATGTGTGTACTGCCTTCAGCTCACTGAGGCTCACTGGAGAAGAGACCGTCAGGTCAGTCAGGCAGGATCCCTGGCCTGCAGACGTGGTTTGGGGATACTAAGAAACTCCGTTAGACTCCCCACCATTTTAGATGACTGAAGGATAACATTTTTGAAACACAGTTTGCAACTCAGGAAAGAAGCATTTTGCAAGATTATTAAGAACTGCGATTTAAGTCATTGCACCCAGTACAGTTACAACAGCGCAAAGAAACAACTAGCTGTAAAGCCTACTGAAATACTTGCGCTTGCAGACGCTAACAAAACCAGCCTTCTTCAGAGACAGGATAGTCAAAGAGCACCGCTGGCCTAGCATGCTTACAGAGCTGGAACATCAGACTTCAACATGCTTTTCTTCTAAGCATTTTTTAAATGACAAGAACTAAAGTTTTTGAAAACACCTCAGTGCTTAAATGACAGAGGATTTATTTCCAAAGGCAACAGAGCCTAGTTTTTACTTGAAGATAACGGAACTAACACTCCACAGGCAGTTTCAAGAACAAACCTCTGACACTTTACACTGCACATGCATTCCTTCTCAATTTAAACTCTGCATGCATAGGTCACTAAAACTAAAAAGCCTTTAACTGCAGCATCTACTGTCTCGGCACTGAGCACTATATAGGCAATGTGTATAGAAGACAGTATTACAATCAAGCTGTCATGGTTTAACCCTGGCCGGTAATTAAGTCCCATGCAGACACTCGCCACTCCCCCCTCACCCAGAGGGATGGGGAGGAGAATCGGAAAGGAATGTAAAACTCGAGGGTTGAGATAAGAACAATTTAGTAGTTGAAATAAAATTTAAAGAACAATAACAACAATAAAAGTTATAATGAAAAGGAGGGAGAGGGGGAAAGGAATGAAATCCAAAGGGAAGGGAGGAAAGAAACTAAGTGGTGCACAATACAACTGCTCACCACCCGATGACTGATGCCCAGCCGGTCCCTGAGCAACCCCCTTCAATCCCAGTTTCTATACTGGGCATGACGTCCCATGGTATGGAATCCCTCTTTGGCTAGTTTGGGTCAGCTGACCCGGCTGTGTCCCCTCCCAACTTCTTGTGCCCCTCTAGCCTTCTCTATGGCAAGGCCTGTGAAACTAAGAAGTCCTTGACTTAATAGAAATATTAGGTAGCAAGAACTAAAAGCATCAGCGTGTTACACCAAAGCCAACACACAGCACTACACTAGCTACTAAGAAGAAAATTAACTCCACCCCAGCTGAAACCAGGACACAAGCTTAGGTTGAATACTGAATAAGACCGTTATCCTCTGCCCAATCCTTTTATTAAGCATTGTCTCAAAGCACTAAATGAACATGCATGAATGAGTATTTTTAACCAGTGTAGACTAAAGAGAAAGAAATACACAATCTCAGCATTTATTCCTTCCAAAAAGGAAGGCTTTGAGGTCAGGAGTTACTCCTGTTTCAGCAGGAGCTTCCCAGTGTATTATTAAAACCTCCCCAAACTTCTGTACTAACAAAATAAGACACACAGCAGCCTGCTAGCGCTGTGATCTGCAGATTAAGGGGCAGGACTTAGCATTTACAGTACACTCAAATGGTTGGGTAGTTGTAAGCAATACAGATCAGGTTGTTTTGCTTGTAAAGCAACCAGATCACTTTGGGGATTTGTTTGTTTTGATTGATGCATATTTATTCTGCACTTCTCATCCATATACTGCAGCACATATGGTAGTCACCAAGTCCTCTCCAATACCTTATCCCTGCGTGAATTAAAGACAAGAGTTGGAGCTTTCAACCTAAATTTCCAGTTTAATTTAGAGACACACCCTCAGCACACTCACAGATACCCAACACATTCAAAACACTAACAAGCATATTAAAAAAAAAAAATGCTTCTCTATTCCCAGCAAGGAACACCAGGTGTGCTTTGCTAATTGCGTTACCCCCTAACCTACTATTTATTAGTGTCAGGGAACTTAAGATGGAAAAAAAAAATATATAAGTTCAAAGTATTAGCAAAGCCATCATATTTGCTCTTCCAAAAAAGTTTATTTTATAAACTTTCGATTCCTAAAGACATCAACAAAAAGGTATATCCACACTACGGAATCGTTACATAACATTTAGCATGAACCTTACAGAATGCATGCTCCTTGTTGCCAAAAGTAATTTCTGTAGGAAACACACTTCGTGTTAACACCCTGCAAGCCTGAACCATGTAGCTTAAAGACGCACACTTATCTTCGACCTAAACACTACAGCTTTGTTTGAAAGTGAAACCAAGCGGACTACAAATAATGCTCTGCCCAAGAGGTGCAAAACCCAAACAAGTCGTATCAAGGGAGGAAGCGTACAGCTGAGTTTTGAAGTTTCACATTTTATTATCGGTAGCATTATTTATAGCGACACTTCTATATAAAAATCTGTGATCTGCGTTTCTTTTTACACCTATAAAACACATCAAGTTTACGCAACGAACCCTCGGTTTCCATTTATTTGCAAAAGTTTGGTAAACACCAGACATTGACACGAGCGAAGCAGCTGTATATACGCATATAGGCACATCTATGCATGCGGACGCGGACAAAACACGAAACGCGCACTTTTCAGCGCATCACAGGCAGCCCGCTCAGCCCTTTTCCCCGCTCGCAAGGCAGCGACCCAGGCGGCGGCGGGGGCAGCGGGAAATGGCCGGGAGCCCCGGGCGCTCGCCCAGGGCGCGGGGCCGCCGCCGAGCCCCGCTCCGCCGCCGCCGGGGAGCCGCGCACCGCCGGGAGCGGGGGCTTTCCGCTGCCTGCTCCCCCACACACACCCCCGCTTTTTTTTTTTTTTTTTTTAAAGCACTCCCCCCACCCCCTTTTTTTCTTTCTTTTTTCTTGTTTTTAAGGGCGCCTGCAGCCCTCTTTTTTTTTTCCTCGCCCCTAATTTTCCCCTTCAAAAGATGGCGGGCAGAGAGAGCGAGCGAGGGAAAGCTAGCGAGAGAGGGGGAAGAAGAAGAAAACCCGAAAAAAAAAAAAAAAAAAAGGAAAGAAAGAAAACCCCTTCTGCGTGAGAGCGCGGGGCTCCGCGGGGCCGGGGCTGCGCCCGTCCGGGGCGTCTTCGGGCGCTCGGCGAGAAAGGGAGGGGGGAGCAGAAGATGGAGAAGAAGCGGCACAAGAAGAAGAAGAAGAAAAGGGTGGGCAGGAGCGGCGGGGCCGGGAGGAAATCAATGGCCAGGCTGCAGCCAGCCCCGCCGCGCTTTGTTGCATTGTCGCGGCGCACAAAGGCTGCGGGGCCGCGGGGAGCGACGCGGGGCTCTCGCAAGAAGAAGGAGCAGAAGAAGAGAGGAGGGGAAGGAAAAAAAAAAATAAATAATCAGCGTTGGCCTTTCCCAAGTGGGTTTTGCTTTCCTTCCCCTTCTTCCCCGGCCCCCCTCCCTCCAGAAACCATGGCCCAGTGCTAGCAATGCACACCCAAGCATCTAACAAATAAAGGGAAAGATTAAATAGATTACTTTGCCCCGGCAGCTCCAGCAACGTTTGCCTTATAGTCCCTCCAGTTGCTCTTCTTTTTATCCTCGGCAAGGCAGTATAATAGATGCACTACAGAGCACAAGAGCTCATGCGCCGGGGCGCAAGGCCATGTGGGGACGGTAGTCCCGGGCCCGGCCGGGGGAGAGGCGGCCGCTGGCCACCGGACTACAAGTCCCAGAAGCCGGCAGGCGTCCCCCCCCCTCGGCTCCCCGCTCCCTCCCCGGACCGGCGGGCAGGGGAGAGAAACAGCAGGGGTGATGCCCCGGTCAGCGGGCGTCGGGGGCGGGCAAGCACGGCCCCCCGGCGGGAAAAACGCCCGGCGGGGTGCCGAGCGGTCGCGGGGCGATAAAACCCACCGGGGGGCGGCGGCTGGTGGGTCCCCCCGGGCAGACATTGCCGGGGAAAACCCCGGCTTCCCCCCTCCGCCCGCCGTCGCGCCTCTCGGGCTCTAAAGGCACAACATGAGCCCTTAAAAGTGCAACTGGGACCGTGCGGGTTGCCGCAGCTCCACCGCTGAAACCCACGCAGGGTCACGCGTGCTGTGGGAGACCGAGTTTTAAATCACAACTGTGGGAGCTGGCTTGCACACACCCCTACACCCCCACAACCTTTTTTTTCTTTTTTAATCGGCGGTTTGCATTGGGTAATGCGCTCTCACATTTATTACGCAAGAACTAATACGAGCTGCAATAAAAATAGAATGCCGCCAATGCAAGCTGTAGCGGAAAAAAAAAAAATCCATCAAAACCCACAACTTGATATGGTTTGCACTGGTTAGTGCATTTCATAATACTCAACTGCTGAAAACAACAAAAATTAATGTAATGTATACAATAAAAACAGAACATGAATTTTACAAATGCATCCACCATAAAAGCATCAACAAACATGAGCACTGTAACAAACACTTCCAAATATCAGACCAACACAGCCTATATCCTGAAGCAAATCCACAAATCCAACAGAAGTAAAAAAAAAAAAAAAAGTTATAACCCAAAATTTGACTGAATTGCTGTAGCACAAAAGAAAGGGAAAAAAAAAATAGAACCGTTGGAAAATAAACGAGTCCAGGGGAAACATTTGAGTGCCAACATAAAATAAGAAGTAGTTACAGGTTTTCTCTGTGGACACATATGCCAGCAGAGGCTGCCACACTGCCTGTTGCAGACAGCCACGCCATGATGCCAATTAATAAGTCAGTTTATTGTAACCATAAGGTGAAGGCAATTTTACTGGAAGACCTTATTTCCAGAAGATTAGCTTTTGAAAAACGTGACCAATGGGACTGAAAATTCTCAGGAGCTATGATATATTCAGAAAGATTGGGTTTTGTACAGGCAAAAGGACAGACGCTTAGGAAAATTCCACTTAGCCAGGCTTGTGGCTGCTTCAGTATGAAACTGAAGTTGCACATACGCCTTAACCAAGCCCAAGAAAAAGTGCTTCTTTGCACTCAAGTTCAAGGCTTGTGCAAATTCAGGAACTAGAAACTTGCTCACAGCTGTACCGCTCTTGGAGGTACTTGCTTTGTAAGGCACTGCTTAAAATTACATCTGCATCAACAGCCAAACCCCACCCTTGGCATGGGACTTGGGCTGCCCTCCTGCAAGCTGACCTTTTTGATCTGACCATTAGGTACCCCAAGTCACTTCTGTGCCCTCCACACACCGAGCACGTGGCCTCTGCAGGGACACAGCGTGCAAGCACTAAGAAAAAGGTACACTCTGGGTCTTCTTAAGGGGAAGAGCCATGCTTCACAAGCTGTTGTTCACTAAACCTGCCCTGTGTCTAGTCGTATGTTCCACATTGTCAGACTGAGCAAGGAAATCCCTTTGAAAGACCACCTGAACACCCTGCCTACAAGTGTCCTGGATACTAGATATCAGGGGGATAGGGAAGGACCAGATTTTGAGCACAGGGCACTTTTTAATCATCATTCTGCTCTACTCCCATTTTCAAGGCAATTCTAGATGAGTACACATGTATCAAAGCATTTGACAGCTGAAAAGTACTGGTCCAGTTCTTTTGAACACACTGTCCTTCTCCACTACATGCTTGATCCGCATGGATAACCAGAGTATAAATTTCTGAATGCCACAACATACACAGGCACCAAATCATGAGCATGACCAAAGAGCCCCTAAATGAAAACTGCTGCCACTCCAGCATGAGGGCTGGGAAAAACTGACAGGCTGAAGCTTTCTGAGGGAGGGGGGAGGAAGTAATCAGCTGAGTATTCATTATGAACACTTGGGACAACATATACCTTTCACTCTAAAGACTCATTTTCAGCTGAGTCATAATCTGAAATTTTACTTTTTTCCGGTTTAGACAAGCTCCTGCAACAAAAAGGTGTGCTGGCTAAAACGTAACGCTGGGCAGAGCTATAAGCAACTGAACAGGGGGGCTTATAATGCAAAGTGTTCAGCAACATGCAGAGTGCAACAGGAGGGCCAAGAAAAATGGGCAATGCAGGCAAAAGGGCAGAGGCAAGAGAAGCTCTAGGAGGGCTACTGCAAGAGCGTAAAGCCCTTCAAGCTAGCAGGGCAGAGCCCCCTCACAGTGAATATGCACAAGTTAAAAACTGGAGTTTGATCCTCACTGCAAAACCACTTTCAAGAGCAGCTTAGGAATGGAGGGCTCATCAAAACTTTGCAACACAAAAGCAATCTCCAACACCATCTTATACTTCCTTATCTCACCTAGGGTGGATGTAAGACTGTTTCATCCCAAATTGTGTTCATTATACAGGCTGAGTAGGCGAAACAATTCAAGTGGGAAACTGTCACCAGAGATTTCACCACTATCAGCTTTCAACTGAGAACACACCAGTCGCACACACACCTACCTGTAGGTCTGCAGACTTGTGCTTGAAGAACCCAGCTGCACCCTCCAAGGGAATAGGAAAGCAAATGTATTCCAGGGAGCCATAAATCTGCCTTTATGCAAGGCAATGAGTCTAGATAACGGTTCAGCCAAACAGGCACAGGCTGACTCTGAATAAGCCCCGCAGGAGGTACAATGAAATCAAATCAGAATGATTCAAGCACAAGTTAACTAGCCCAAAGTAAAAGCATGTAGATTGAGGAAAGGACAGTTGCAATCTTTGGTTTCTGAACCAATTTTGTCATATGAGTTTTTCACACAAGATGTAGCACTCTACTTGTTAGATACCTCACACTAGCTTTTCCATAAAATACAAGACAACAGCAGTAGCTTCTTATCATCTCCTCCCCAAGCTCAGAGGAGCATCCTAGATTCTACTCAAAGCCTTTTGATTAGCCTCTGTGGTCTGTTTATGTTGAACCTCCAGTTACCCAATTAGTACCTTGTTAACTAACACCTGTGGTTGTATTTATTCCTTGCTATTACACTACTACTACTACCCCTTTATGCACTGTTATGTACATCCTTCTAGGAAGCTTTGTGCATAAGCTTTGACAAGAAAAAACTTATTGGTGCAAAATCAGTGTTTTTCAGGGCTGTTAAATACTGATACTTTTTGCTTCTCTGTTCTTGGTAGCCAGTGTAGGATTTGAGTCTTTTGAAAACAAGAGTAGATGGAAGCAGAAAAGGGAGATACTTGTCTCTGTGGGATGGATGAGTTTTGTGAGAACTGGCCACACTCAACGCCTTGCATGACTGCACCCAGTAGTACTTAATAATGGGAACACCAACCTGGAGCACCAGTTTTTATGACCTTTGCTAAAACTGTAAGCTTCTGATTCTTTACCTCACCATTCAGTGCCTGTTTCACCATCAAAACTGAAGTACCCTGCTTTAGGGGAGCTCTTCGTTAGCATTCATACTTCAAAATTACCAAGGGGTTACAAGTGG
This sequence comes from Falco peregrinus, assembly GCF_023634155.1. Lineage (NCBI taxonomy): Eukaryota > Metazoa > Chordata > Aves > Falconiformes > Falconidae > Falco > Falco peregrinus. The sequence continues at coordinate 48,801,223 of NC_073721.1, read as the reverse complement.
AGAAGGCTGCTGAAGAGGCATGAATACCACACGGGCAACGCATTCTGTCCTCCCTTTCTGGGCAGACCTGTAGGCACTACATCTACATGCATAGCCCCATATGCCTCAAGGCAGGCAAATTCTGTTCTGACCGTTTTGTCAGCCACCAGCCACCACGGGCTCCAGGAGACCTCACATACCAGCAGAGCCTATTACAAGCAGCTGCTACCCCTAGAGTGGGTGTCATTATACATTACAAAAAGAGAATGTATTCAATAACAGTCAGGTTTGGGATAAAGAAATAATAGTGCCCAAACAGAACGCTGCTTAAGAGCATGTAGTCAATGTCTGGCATTATATGACTCCAATCATCCCAGTGGCAGACAGAAAGGTGTTGAACACAAGGGGATAAATGCCCTTATTGCAACAGTCATCTTCACCAGTGATTTTCTTCACTGTAGTGGCAGGATTTCCTCAATTGACTAAGTGTTATTCAGTAAGTTAAGGATGACAGGACTAGGGCAGAGGTTTGAAACAATAATTGCAGTTTGTTCTTCTGTAGTACCTTTCATTTGTGGAATTCACAACAATGCAATAATCCTCCTGACAGCTTTTGTAGGTAAGGAAATATTAAGAGCCCTGTTTTTCAGCTGAGGAAGCTGAGAGGCAATGTGATGATGCAGAGAATCATAGGCAAAGCCAGAACTGGGACTCAGCTCTTCTGACTCATACTTTGTAGTTCTGACAGCCTGGATGCACCAGTTGGTGAGGCCAGCCTGGCTACTCACTGCTGGGAATCTGTCAGTGCCTATAGGACCTTTGTCTCTTCAGTGTTCACTCTTCGTCTGGAAAAGGTTGAGCAGAGCCCCCAAACAGGGAACCCAGCAGCCAAGATGTCTACAAGCCCCAAAAAGGTACTGCACTATGGTAATTGACAGGAAGGCAGGAAAGAATTGAGCTATCCAAGTCCAAAAGGATCTTGTAAGTGTTCATTTGCAAATATGAATTTTGATTATATCTAAATGCTGGTCTGGAGACAGCCACTATCCAATAAAGGGTCCAGAGTGGATTTAAATAATGACCTTCCAGACTGCCAGTTCTCAAACCAGAGACACAAGAGATGAATGGCCTCCCCGGGAATGGAGAGGAAGGGCATGAAGAGCCCACAAAATATTCTGTCTGACCTTGATGTCTTTTATGAGGATGTAGCAAGAAGCATTACTTGGAGGAGCTGGAGGCTGAGATACAGTGAGCTGAGATTTAATGTATGCAAGAAGCAGGGCAGGAAAGAAGAAAGGGACATGACCACAGAATTTGAGAAGTGAAGAGAAACTTCCCAGCCAATATGGGTACCTTTGACCAGAGTAAATATGTTTCTTTGGAAACTTGCTGCACCTAAATGGTTTTGTTGCACATTCAGTGTGATGTAAAGACCTAGCACCTGCTGCTAACACAGTGGTTTGCACAGGTAAGCAAGCTTGTGAACAGCGTGTACTACTGAGTTGGCAGTTTAACAGATAGTGGATCATGCTAGATTTCAGCTGGCTAAAACCCTAATGGATTCCTGTGTGTTTTCTTACTTTTCCCCCTGCTCTCTTACAAAGACTGGAGAGAATGGTAAAGAGATGCTCTAACCAAATGGTAACACTTTCAAACACCTTGATTTCTAGATTACAGTGAGTAATAAATATGTTCAGATTTCACTAAAACCATCTCAGGGGTATGAGCTAATGGTATTGACCTGTCCGTTCATCAGAGTTGCAACCATTTGCACCAGCCAAGAATGAAGCTTCTGACTCACGGAGGTGCTGAGAACCTGCTGCTCCAGCTGAAGTGGCTGGGAGAGGGACACTGTCATCACGTCTGGCAGTCAGAGCATGTGATTCAGTCTGGGGCTCTCAAATCAGCAGCCTTTATGCATTAGCTTGGCTGTGACTTGCATTGGGGGGAATCTGCTTTGAATGATACACTATAGCACACTGCTGGACTCCAGTCCTGTGTGAAGTACTACCTTCTCTTCAGGAACACCGACTGTTTCTTAACAGGTCTTTGCTGACATAGAGCTCGATACATGCAGTGTTCAATGATCTTGCCTTGAAAGAAGTTCTTTAACTTCCATAGGCCCCTTGTGCCCTGGCTAAGTGTTTGTACACATCCCTCCCAGGGCAGAATGAATCAAATCCTACCTGCTCTCCATCAGGGTAAGATTTCCTAGTTTTAAATGAACAAACGTTGGCAGTGATGCAAGCAAGGTTCATACTGCAACGGTGGAGGTAGAAAGATCAACCTGGAAAAGGTTCAGTGTTTGTTTTTAAATCCCAGAAGAAACATATGAATGCGATGTGTTTGGGATTTAGAAAAAAAAACCCAGAGCAGCATATTAGCAAACACACAAACAGCTGTATGTCAGAGATCAGCCTAAAAGATGCAGCAGGTCTCTCATGAGTTCTTCCTCCCTCTGTTTCTTGAGCAGGATGTAACATACAGTGAGTCTGCTCAGCATTTCCTCTGTCTGCTGAGAGGCCCAAGCAAATAAAAGTCCTAACTGAGATTGCTAATTGTGCCAAAACATAAAACAAAGGTTTACACAGCTTGTAAGCTTAATGCCTTGTTACTCACATAAGCAGGAGCTCGTTTGCAGCAGTCAGGTCCGAAGAGCAGATCCAGCGTGTACTGAAGCTAGTGGGAGCTTTTCCACAAACATCAAGTCCTTCGGATCAAATCTGCAGGATTGGATTAATTCTGGTTTTGGGGAACCTGCGACAGAATTGTATACATTAGTCATGATGTTCTCCCAAATCTGGGTTCTTTACCTGGTCCAAGAGCCAATCTACACACAGGGTCTGCTCAGAGATGGGTGCTAGGTGGTAAATCCACAATGCTGGCACCCCTCTTAACACACAGTAAAACATTTTATATACTTTGAACAATTGTTTACAATTACATTTAGTCACACTTAATTTGGTTCTTACAAGCCTCCTCTCCATTTAAAGGTACAGCATTTTTTTTTCCTCCGCCACCCATGTTCAGTGGGGTCAGAGCTTTGTTAGTAGGAGGCTCTCTTTACTCGAGAGTGGATCTTTCAGTATGATAATTAGGATTGTTCACACATATTTCAAGTACTTTTCTGTTTAGTCTCATTAACCATTTGCTTCTCCTTGAGCTTATCTTGTTACTTCTTAGCTTGACCCATTTATGGTCTCCTAAGGCCATGTTTTGTTAACTATTGGTAAGGACTAACTAACATCCTCTGGTTTTCAAATTCTTTCTTATTTTTCACCATATACATTTAAATATTTCTACCACCCCCCGTTTTTTCTTTTTTTAAATTAAATAATTCTTGTATAAATACCAGGACCCAATGCCTCAGCTCTGTTCCTGACACCCTTAAAGACATCCAAAGGGATCTGGGCAGCAGTTACTTCCATATAATGAGTCACTCACGGACTTTTCTTTCCCGTTCATCGTTCATCCTTATGGGAAGTTGCTCTCCCCCCAAAAAAACTCAGACAGGTGTCCTTTCCAGTGTACTTGGCAGGTCACCAAGTTCAAGCTATTTTGAATCAAATGGAATGAAATATTTTGTGAGGGAGAAGCTTGCCAAGCCCCACTCTTTTCCAGAGAGCGAATTTGGACAGATACCACATCCTGCTGATCCCAGCTGTGGCAGCACAGCCGGGGGAGCAAGAAAGACCCTCACAGATGACTCATAACCAGCAAGTTAAATTTCATCCAAAGACAACAGGCTGTCTGTGCAAATCCCCAGGTACTCACTTATGCAGTCGCAAAGAAATGCCCATGCTTGCTGAGCTGCCTTTTTCTGCAAGCGCCATGCTATCAAAAACCCAAAGTAGCATGTGACCGAGTAGTTTGCCAAATGGAGTTTATCATACTTTAACCTTGTTTTAATTTTTTTTTTTTTTTTTTTAAATCCAGGACACTTAGAGGCTAAAGGATTGTTTAGGATTATGGTTAATTTGTAGTGGAGGCCACATTTTTCAGGTCCCAGAGAGGTATTATTCAGTATATATAAGGATTTTTATACCTACATAAATATATTTTCTACAGATATATAAAAAAATCAGGCAAAAAATTCCAAAGCAGACGTTGAGAAGAGAGGCAAATTATGAACATGAAAGAAACAGAACCACCCTACCCCTGTCACAGGAAAGTTATATAAATACATAGTGTTATACTGCTGATTTGATTTGTGCTCTATCATTTTTTTTTCATATTTATTTTTTAAAAGAATGAAAACTTTAAGCCAAAACCATCTGGAGGAATCAGCAACAGGAACTTAACTGGATTTGTTTCCTAATGCTGTTCTGCGGTCTGTGCAGGTCTCATAACTCTATTTTACCTCCCTGAGTTTAAACGACAGCGTTAATTCTCCAGACTTTGGCTGCAGGCTTCCAGGCTGGAGAAAGGCCTTGGCTTCACTGTACCACAGGGTTTTTTTCAGCTTTTTTTTTTTTTTTTTCTCTCCTTTCTCAACTGCCACTAGAATATTTTGGAGCCCAAAGATCTTCCTGTGTTAAAGGGCCAGTAAATGACATGTGTCTCCTTTTCTTCCCTCTTAACTGAAAGCAGACTGTGATGTGTTCTGTGCGACATCGCGGTTCAGAGAAAAAAACCCACTGCTCTCCAGAAAAGTGCTTCAACACATGCTTAACTTTAAGTTGGCCATTTGGCCATCATGAATCAAAAGTTGAAACAGTTTTCGGAGTCAGGGCCCTTGTATGCCGGTACTCTGAACTGCCTTGGATATACTCATAGAATCGTGGATTTACCACCTAGCACCCACCTCTGCACAGATCCTGCACACCAACTGAAGAACCAAGATTTGGGAAAACACCATGACTAATGTATATAACTTTGTCACAGGCTCCACTGAAACCAGAATTAATGCAATGCTGCAGATTTGAGCCAAAGGACTTGAATGTTTGTGGGAAAGCTCCCGCTAACTTTAGTACACGCTGGATCTGCTCTTCAGATCTGAGTGCTGCAAACAAGCTGGTGCTTATGTTTGCAGTGGTAACGAGGCACTAAGCTTACAAAAGGCAATTATTACAGTGTTAAACGGCTCTTATATCAACCTCCTGCATTATACGCATCACTAGCCTATGAACTAGCCCAGTTCTTTTTATAAAGGTTTTTATCTGCGGTACTGATGTCTCCAAAGGGCTGGCCTGTGCGTTTCGGCCCAGCCACATCTAACCCCTCTGCAGCCAGGTTCGACGGCTCTGGAACTGCAAGGGGGACGAGTACCTGCCCGCCGGTACGCAGCGCTACGGAAAAGCCAAGCGGGGCCAAATGCGGCCCTGAGAGGACCCGCTCGGCACGGCGGGCCGGGCCGGGCCGGGCCGGGCGCTGGCCTGCGGCGCCCTCGAAGGCCGCTCCTCACAGAGACGGGCGCGGCGCAGGAGCCCGCCCCGCGGCGGGAGCTGAGGGCGGGAGAGGCCGAAGCACGGGCGGTTCCCGCCCCTTTGAGGCACCGCCCACCCCCGCGCGCGCAAGCGGCACTTTTTGGCCCTCGCGCCGCGCCGTAGCGCTCCCGGGAGAGAGCGGCATTGTGCAGCCTTTGGCCCGCAGCGCGCAGGCGCCGTCCCGCATTCCCCCGCCTGGCGGCCCCGGAGCTCCCGCTGCCGCGTTCCCCCTCCCCTCCCGCGGCCGCGCTCCTCCTCGCCGCGGAGGAGGCGGCGGCGCCGCCACCGCCAGCCCCCCCCCCTTTCCCCCTCCCCCGGTAAGTCACCGAGAGGCGCGGGGGCGGCCCGGCTCCTGCAGCTGGGCTCCTGCAGCCGCCGCTCCCCTCCCCGCGCGCGGCGCCGCCTCGCCTCAGGCACAGCGCGCGGAGCCCGCTCCCCCCCCCCCCCCCAGCATTCCCCGGCGCGGGGGGCGCGCGCCAAGCCCGGCCCTGCCTCGCGGGGACCCCCGGGCCGGCGCGCGCGCCGCGGGCGGTTTGCAGACGCGCGTGCATGCGGCGCCGTGCGGGGTTGCAGCGGGCGGGACGGGCCGGGGAGGAAGGGGCTGCACGGCTGGGCCCCCATCCCCCCCCCCCATCCCCCCCAACCCCCCCGCGGGGGCACGCACACAACCCCGCCACCACCAGGGGCGTTTGTAGCCGGCGGGCGCGGCGCGGGCGGCCGGTGGGTGTGTCGGTACCGTGTGCCCGGCGGCGGGGGCTGTGCGGGCGCTGGGTGTTGGCGGGGACCTTCCGCCCTCCTCCCCCTCGGACCAGGGCGCTGGGTGTTTGCTGGGACCCCCATCCCAAACCCCACCCCCTGGGCCAGGGTGCTGGGTGCTTGCGGGGACCCCCACCCCCCCGTCCCTGCCCAGGGTGCTGGGTGCTTGCGGGGACCCCCCGGCCAGCCCCCAGGGTGTGTGGAGGAGGAGCTGAGTGCTGGCAGCACCCGCCCAAGTTCCCAGATTAGTTCCAGCTGAAAGGGCCTGAGCTGCAGTAGGAAACTTTAATTTCTCATTGTTGCGACCGGCGGTTTATCCCCGGGGGTTGAGTAAAGCGGGGGGCAGCCGGTAGCACTGAGCTCTGCGCCTCCTGTCCCCTCCAGCCGGAGATGCTCCGCATGCCAGGAGGTGCTGGCAGGGCACCCAGATCTGCTGCCACCGGCCAAAAGCAGGGTAGCGGGGATGGGCTAGTGCAAGGAGGGGTGGGCTAGTGCGAGTATCCTTTCAAGCCGAGCCCTCTCGGTGTGAGCTGTCCGTTATTCCGTTGCTGAGCTGAAAGGTAGCTGAGCTGTGATGGAGATTTGTTCCCTCTGCAGCATCGGCCCCGGTTGCTGACCACCAGCTGCCGTCAGTTCTGGCACAGCCGGCGAGCCTGGGGAGGCTCCTGCAAGGCTGGCTTTCAGTCCCAGGCGGAGAAGGGCATGATTTGATGCTCAAACCATTTAGGAGGGAAATACGAGCCTGAAATACGTTTAGGAGTGAAAGGAATCTAGTAGGGTCTTAAGCTTTGATAGTGCCAGCTGTTCTTTGTGTTGATCATGATCTTGTGTTCTGTACCTTAATAAATCTAGAGAGAAAAAAAAAAAAAAAAACAAAAAAAACCACAAAGGCCTTGGACTGTACCTCCCATCTTTTGTACAAACCGTTGTTTATTATGTACTAAGTATTTGTTAGAAGTATTTTGGGGAATTTGATAACCAAACCCTGCCACACCTAGAAGAGATTCTACTTTATTTCTATCTGGAAAGGAGCAGAGTGGAAAAAAGCTTTCCAAGAAGTGCTAAAAGGCTGTGGTTTGGGTTCTTGGTCTTGCACCTTAGTAGGTCCGAAGGCCCAAAATACTGCTGCGTTGCTCCGCACATGCAGAATACGGTGTCTCATACTGGCTTCTGGCGACCTGCAGCTAGGCTAAGCTCCTTCTTCTGGCTGCTGAGAATCTTCCTGACAGCTAATGAGAATATTTTGTTTTTCTTCCAGGTTTTCATTTCAGTGCAGCTCTCCTCTCTGTGGCAAGGGCTGCCTTTTGAAGCAGCACATTCATTCTCCCCCTTCAAGCACTAGAAGTCTCATTTGCCAGCTTCAGAACCATGGCAACAGAAGAAAAGAAGCCAGATGCAGAATCCACCAAAACACAATCTACTCCTTCCTCGTCGACCAATCAGAGCAAGGTGTGTGTGTGGGGCTCCGAACAATATCCGTGTAAATACACATGGCGACTACCTGCGTATGCAACAGGCAAACCAGAATTAAGAGAATTGAATTCTCATATAGATTAAGAATCTTCTCCAGACCTCTGCTGCAGGCTCGAGCTGAAAACGTGCTGAGGATTTTATGGGAAAAGCGGATGGAGTACAGCCTCTTCTGTAGTACTAGGCTTTTCTTGGTGGTGTGGAAGTTGTCGCTAACCAATACTTGTTGTCACTTTGAGCGTTAAAAAGACAGGTTGGTTGTGTCCTTGGAGTGCCTAGAGGTGACTGGAGGATTGGTTAATCTATGATCCTAGTTGCAAAGTGGGTCGTTATTCATATTCTTTGAAGCCCACAGATGCTCAAAGAAGGTGTTATTGGCTAACCAGGAAGCCTTCCCAAAGGGTGAAAAGGGAAGAAAAATGGGATTTTAGGGCTATGGAGGAATTGGCCTGTGATCTAATTCATGATAAGAATGAGAACTGCAAACACTTAAAGGTGCTACACAGATCAATGCCAAGAGTATTATTTTGATCTGTCAAGCACTTTGTGGTTGGACTGTTGGATTACTCTCACCTGTTTATTATTGGCTTGGATGAAATGCCTATCAAGGATGAGTTGGTGTCGTGCATACAACAGTAAGGCACTGCTGTCCCCAGACAGCAAGGGTGTTCGGTTTGTTGTTGTTTTTCATTTTTTTTTTAATTTGGAGAGGGGCGGGAAGGAATATAAATGCAGGAGCCTCTATTATGGTGAACATCCACACAGTCTGTTACTGTGTACTGACGCAGTCTGATAACAGAGCTTGTCACTGAGATATTAAATCTGGAATTTATTCAACTCATTCATATATATTTTTCTTACAGCCTGCGCCAGTAAAACCAAACTATGCTCTAAAGTTCACATTAGCAGGACATACAAAGGCAGTCTCATCAGTAAAGTTTAGTCCTAATGGAGAGTGGCTAGCCAGCTCCTGTAAGTATTGCTTTCTTTTTTTATCTCACCTAAATCATGCAAATGTGGGCCTTGGAGAACTGCCATTCTTTGGTGTTATCTTCATCAGGTGGAGGAGGGATGTAGTGTCGTGGTTTTTCTTAAAAGGAGCAATACCAAAGCTGTCAGTCATTGAGATAATGTGTTTTAAGCTTTTTAAGTTCTGTTACTTTGAACACTGGATGTTCTATGCGTTGCCGAGTTGGAGAGCCCTCACCTGTTCAGCTTGCTTTGCTGAGCAAATGGGCAAAACCAAACAAAGGTTTCTTTCCCCATGTGAAGGAAATCCTTGTGCTTTTCTGTACCGCTAAAAGACAGGGCTTAAGCTTTTCAATTAAACTTTGTGTACAGTATCTGCAGGCAAATATTTAGCTCTGGTAAAGCTAAAGTAGGTAGGTAGCAAAGCTCATAAAAGGGAATATTGTTGAATGGGATGGTGAGGGCCACTCAAGCATCTTCCGGGCGTGGGAATGACTCAAGTCTTTGTCTTAACTGCAGATAGCCTTAATAAGACCAGTGCAGTGTACCATATATACATTGTTTTTATGTTCGAGTTTCCTCATGAGAGTCCCCTGCTCTCCCCTACGTGGGTTTCCCAAATGTCTGACAAATGTCAACCCTTTTTGCTGGTGTGTTTTGCAAGTTAACATGGATAATAGGTTTGGGGGTTTTGCAGGCATTAATTCAGCCCAGCTTGTGGTGTAATTTTAGTTCTTTTGGGGCAAAAGCGTTTCAGCATTCCTATGGAACAGTATTACTTTTACCACTGGCAATCTAAAACAAAAGTAGAAGCCCAAGTTGTCGTCAGAGAAACTAAAGCGGCAGGAGACTCTGTGCATTCCAGGCAGTTTATGTAATCTCAGCTGCTGCAGCTTGGCGTGTATGAAACTGTTTTTTACCCATTACATATTACCTTATACGCTTAGGTTTGCTTGGGGAGGGAGAGCTACCCAGTGTTTGCAGAGATGTAGTTAACATACTACTTTCCACCTGGAAGGAACAGTTGTATCTGTTAATGGTGTTTGTCACTCAACTGGCACGTTCTATTTCAGCTGCTGACAAACTCATCAAAATTTGGGGAGCATATGATGGCAAATTTGAAAAAACAATATCTGGTCATAAACTGGTAAGTAGGAGGAGATTATTATGTGCTTGAATACAAGTTCACTTGTAAAGAATTTTGCTTTGTTTTCCTCATCCAGAAATTTCCATTCTTGGTTAGGTTTTGTGCAGGATGCTTGTTCCTCAGTCTCATTTTGTGCTTTGTTTATACAGTCCTGTGCAATGGCCTGGGACTGGAATTGCTGAAATAATACCAGGTCAGGCTGGAAATAGGGCTGAAGTGTAGGCTGAAGTGGAGTACCTGCATGCCCATTCCCTAGCCATTTTCTCGAGTCCCTCCATTTCAGGAACACTGCCCTCAGACACAGGGCAGTGCATTCTTTGGTGAAAATCCCTGTAAGCTGTAATGCTGTGTCCTGTTCCATTTTTTCCTTTGTATATGGAGCAGAATGGTTTGCCTTTTAAGGAGATTGAATTTTTCTTGTCGATTTGCCTACATAAACACAACACATACTCATTCTGCAAAGTTCTAAAGAAGACGCAAACTCCCATATCCTCTGGTTTTGTTTTCAGAAGTTCCTTACATGCTGAAGTTTCATGAGCAATAATGAAGATTCACCAAAAGAAAAAACAGTAGAATCTTGTTCTCCTCTAGCCTTTAGGGACTTGGACCTCGAAGAGCAAGCTCTTTGTCATAAAGAGGAGGTGCTTGTTCAGATTAGTTTATTTAGCGTGCTCTTTATGAATGCCGAGAAAGGGTTTTGGTGGTCATGGCAGGAGATACGTGAACAAGTCATTGATGTTTTTGGAGTATATGGCTCAGCTTAAATTGAATAAGTGTCAAAGGACCTCTTAACTCAGTCAAATTGATGAATTCCCAGCTCTCAATGCTGAATTTTATTTCAAGCTTCAGCTGTGAATATACATGCAGTCTGGTTTTTGTTTTCCTGTGTCAGTGAACAAACAGAGCTGAGAAGATAATTGTTTTCCTTTGTTTTAGGGTATCTCTGATGTTGCTTGGTCATCAGATTCCAACCTTCTTGTCTCTGCCTCCGATGATAAAACTCTCAAAATATGGGATGTAAGCTCGGTAAGGGCAGAAACTATTCCTTGCCTTCCTTCTCCTCCTGCATTAGCATCTTAACTGGTGGTCTTCTGAGAGCGCTTTTGTGTGCTATGATGAGAGAAGGTAGAGTTTTAAGCACTGGCTGCTTTTTGGGTAATACTTTTTCCTGCTTATAATGAGCTGCTGGTTGAATGGTCTGTGATGATGAGCGAGTTACGCTGTCTGCTTTTGGAATGAGGGGGATGCTTATGGGTATCATGAGGAGCCTGGTTATCTTCTGAGAGTGCTTAAGCCTTGTGGTGGCAATGCAGCTGCAGGCTTCATTTCTGAAAGCAGCTTCTCAGATGAAACCTTGTAACTTCTTATCATAGCTTCACTCTTTTTGCTTCTCTATGCCTTCCTTTTCTGTCATTACAATGAGGGTTGGGTAATTTGGTTGAATTTTGGTTAGGTATGTTAAATTGCTTGCTCCTCCTGTGTTGCCCAAAGGATTTGTAGCTTGGCTGCAGTTGTTAAAAATGTGGGGGTTTTCTTTCCTGTTGTTTTGCTGTCGCTGGTCCTCTGCCCATCTAAATCTGGGGTTAGAGACGGTTTCTTTGTGTGCTGCACGGCGATTAACCTTAATGCAGCTTACTTGCATGCATTTGTGGCGCTGAAGGATGCTGTTTATTTAACTCTGCTAAATCTTATTTCAGGGTAAGTGCTTAAAGACATTGAAAGGGCACAGTAACTACGTTTTCTGCTGCAACTTCAACCCTCAGTCAAACCTCATCGTTTCTGGATCAGTAAGTGCCTTTTTTATTTTTCTTCATGCAGAGCAAGTACAGCACACCCCTGTTACCTCATACTAAGGGGACAGACAGGTTGTTTTAGGGATCCTTGGCACAATGATGGCACTAAGTTGTAGTTACAATTAAAGCTTTATTTTCTTAACAGGATAGTATGATAGTATGACACAGAACTTATGATTAGAATGGCCTAGGATTTCTAAAGCAAGGTCAATGGTAGTACAATTTACAGGTAGCGTAATATGGAATTTATAATACAGCAACTTATGATTTCTAATCCCCTAGATTCTGACTTAACTCAGAGTATGACTTCTCATCACCTGGACCCTCTGCAGATTAGGTCAGATCTTAATACATGGTTTGCTGTATCAATATAACAATCATAATCTAGAGTAAAAAAATCATATAAAATAAAAGAATACGCACCAGTCCTTGGAGGAAGCACATGATGGTGGGGGGCCTCCCTGGCTACTGGGGGGTGGGTCATGGTCTCACTGTCCAGCAGCAGTTCTGGTCCAAATTTTCTGATTAAGACTTGTGACTGCTTGATTCTGTGGACGGTGCTCTGTGTGCTCTTACACTTCCCTGTTCTGGGACGGGCTGAGCACCACCACCGGGTTGGCCAGGTGCCTGAGACCAATCTGTTCAGGGCCTGATAACGAGGGAAAGGGAACGAATACATGGCCTGCTCAGTCACACAGAATGGCTGCTTGCCTTATAAAATGGCGTTAGTTACGCTAGTCACATTACCAAGGGTTGGGAGCAAGGGGGTTCCGATCACAACCCTGTGCCATTTCAGTTTGTCTTCCTCCACAAACACAGCTTGTAGTTGGATGACCTGTGCAGTGCTGCTGCTCTCTTTGCCTGGGGCCACGGTCAAGCCCTTAACCCATCCTCAACGCGCAGGTTTCCTGCACGGAGAGGAAGAGTTCAGGGAGCTGTGTTCCCAGGCCGTCATTTTTGCCCTGTGCAGTGCTCGTTTACTAGGTTTTCTGATGCAGCTGGAGGAAGGCACGTGTGTCTAGTCAGGCTATAACACCTTGCATGCCTCGAATAGGTGCACCATTAAACCACCTTGTGCATTTCTTCAATCTTCAGTTTGATGAAAGCGTGAGGATATGGGATGTGAAAACAGGGAAGTGCCTCAAGACATTGCCTGCTCATTCTGACCCAGTTTCAGCTGTAAGTCCCTTCTGATCAATGAACGTACTACATGTTTGTTTTGTTTAGCAGAGCTCCACTCCTGCCTCTGTAGAGGAGTAGGTTTGTGCTCTAACTCTTATTATCAAGCCCTTCTTACACGGCGTAGTGGATGAGCTGTGGCTGATTTGCCAGTGATCATTGCTCAGTGAGAATGAAATGAACAGTGGTTTCTGTAAGATCGGTATGGATTTTGGTTCTGGGTGTTAATGTGGGGAGCAATGAATAGTGGTGTGCCAGCCATGCCCGAGTCTAGCTGTCTGATGCTGTGGTAGACGTTTGTGATCATTTTGAGGCTCAGAGAACAACCTGTATGTCTGTTACTTCTGTGTTCCAGGCTGTTACCAAAGTTGAGAGCAGGGTAGTTCCATAGTACGCTCTGTTTCAAATCTCATTCGTCTAATAGGTGAAGGTAGCTTGGAATACAGCACTATCCATTCAAATGAAAGAAAACCAGAAGGTGTTCAACTCTTAATGTTTTTGAAATGAAGGAAACTGAAAAAAAAATTGCCTCTCAGATGTGCTAAGCCATGGCTGTTGGAACATGATTGTTCTGCCTCGTGTAGAAGATATCTCACATTTACAAATATGTTAGTAATTATTATTTAAAACCACAGTATTTTGAGCCGTAGTTCAAAGCAATAAATTGACCTTGAAACATATGTGGCTGGCTACCTGTGAGGTAAATTTCCATGCCCTTAGAATTATAAGGTACTATTCCCCAGGTTTTGTACTACCATTGTTTGAGCAGCTAATGCTGTCTGAACAGAGTATCGCGTGTTTTTCTTAGCTTCTGAAGAAACATGTATTCCAGTCCCTGATGCTTGAATAAACAGCTGTAGTTTACATCCATCCCTCTTTGTCAGACAAACTGCGGGGGAGTCTTGGTTTTGATGATGCTACCCATCTAAACTTGTGTCTGTACATTGTGTTAACTTTCTGCCTCTATCCACATGAATTGCAGTGTCAGTAATAAAGACAGTCTTTTCAGCGGAGCTTAAATATTTGATCTTTATGAGCATCAGTAAGTTGTTTTTCCCCTTCTATAATATTACAGGTGCATTTTAATCGTGATGGATCCCTGATCGTGTCAAGTAGCTATGATGGACTCTGGTAAGTTGTTATTTCTTGCCTGTGGCACTGTTCAAACCTTTTGCATTTAAAAAAAAAAAGGACTTTTTAAAGAAAGCTTGTATTTGTAATGTTAAAATCAGAACAAAGACTTAAAAACCAATAGTAAAAGTTCTTCTGTGTCTTTAATAGTCGAATCTGGGATACAGCATCAGGGCAGTGCTTGAAAACACTGATTGGTAAGTAGGAATATTTCTTGTTTCTGCTCTTACTTTTCACTGTTAAGTTGTGACATAGGTATTCTGCATCATTGCTGTGAACAGTGGCTTCCTTAAGCTCTGTTGTACTGTTTTCCTACCGTTCTGTTAGTACCCTATTGTTCTCCTGTCTATTGCAATAAGAGAAACTGTCCTCTCCCATGAATGAAAGCTTGCTTAAGCAATTAAGTTTCATTTGAGCTTAATGAAATGTGGAAAAATGAGTTTTCCGAGGTTTTTCGATCATTTGGCTGTGTAGTGGTTGCTGTGCAGCACTTCAAAACTGCAGCGATAAAATTGTTTGTGCTGTTGGATATGGTAGAAACAGGTAGTCTGTGACAACACAAGCTGCCTTTTTATTGCAAGATGCATGAAGGCATCTTGTGAACATAGCTAATGAAAGGAAACCACCTGCTGGGCATATGTTACCTAGTCCTTCATATTCTTACAAAGCACTTATATAGACAAGTTATATGGCTCTGCAAATCAGTGGCTTGTATTCTAATATAATGTTTAAAAAGTAGAGATATGGACTTTGTGAATTGTTGATGCAAGGAAGGGAAGTTCAGTTACAAAGGGTTATTTAAAATGTTTGTGAGCAAAATGCTTAAAATCCTTTTCTTTAATGAAAATGATCGCCTTTCCTACACCTATCTTTTTCTTGAAGTAGCAAGGGACAAGAAAATTGAAAGCTTGTTTCAGCAAAACAATTAACAACAAATTATTGTCAAAAGAAATTCTTTGTCAGTGAGATAATACAACTGTGTACTAAATACTGCTTTTATTTTCACTGTAGATGATGATAACCCTCCTGTGTCTTTTGTGAAATTCTCACCAAATGGTAAATACATACTAGCTGCAACTTTGGACAAGTAAGTATTTAAAAAAACCCCAAACCCCACAGGTTTTGAAGTATTTGAGTGTCAGATGAAACTTTGTTGCTACACTTTAGCTATCACAGTAATGAAACTACACAAGTTTGTATATGCTATCAAACTTAAAAAGCCTGCACAGTATGCTTTGCGAACAGCACAGGCAGGGCTTGGGTCATCTGAAAGTCTTGGTGCTGCTTAGTGACTGCAACACCCATTCATTCCTTCCTGTACCTTTCAAAACCTCAACATTCCTTGTATTGATCGTATGATTCTTTTGTAGCATCGAGAGACAGAAAATCTAACCTGTAATAGACTGCAATATATAAATAACTTTGTGTAAGGCATGAAAGCGGTGCAGGTGGGCTGATTGAGAGTGATTCACCTGGAGAGTTTCTGTGCAGTGACTAAGGCTGTGTCTCCATTCACAGTCAGTAATGATGCCGTTGCTTTCGTGAGACCTTCCTTTCCTAGGTCATGAGGTTGATGCCTTCCTTGTCTGAGCATCTTTGTACAAAAGATACCACAGACTGTTGCCTGCCTTTTTCAATGAGTCAATGAAAAGCAGAGAAAACCCGTGTTGGGCTCCCTGTGGAAGAGAAAGGGGACTATCTTGTAAGCTCTGACACTAGTCTGGATGTATAGCTGGTCTGTATCTGGACACGCACGAGGCTTGCTTAGTCTGTGGAAGAGCCTGGTGCTTGCCCGAAACAAGTGACACTCTCTTCATGTCCAAATTGTACTCAGTAGTGTGCTCGTTTGCTTGCTCTGCACTGGCTTAGGCTTCAACAGGTTGAGGATGCCTCAGTCCAGTGTTTATTTCCCTGAAACCTGGTGCAGGATTGTAAGGTGAAAAACTAGGGTGGTGTGTATGTATTTTTGATCTGTATCTACTTTCAGCAGGATTTGATTTCTTAAAACAACTGGGGGAAAAGGGATCATTTCCAGGGCCATCCCTGATTCTAGTGGGTTTCTCACCCTGAGAAAGATGATGTCTAATGAAATTTATATGAATCTTTGATGCCTTGGGCGTTGGGGGATGTCTGCCAAATAACCTTATCCTCTGTCCCTGTAATTTGTCTGTTATCCTACCGATCGCTTTCCTAGTTGTCTGGTCATTATTTATAAAGAAACTTGCAGGTGAGGGGAAGTGCTTAAATACCCCCTTTTTGACGGAGGAGAATTTGAATGGCATGGCAGTAAAATTGATACTTTGGGGTTAACTAATGCTGCATTGCAAAGCCAGGCTAAAGTGATCTATGCAGACTTTAAGAACTATGGGAAGGAGAGACTTTTTCTGCTGCTAGGAAATTGTCAGATGAACACCCCCACCCCCCCCCCCCCCAAGAACTAAAATCTGTTTTTCTGTTGTTTTATAGCACTCTTAAACTTTGGGACTACAGCAAAGGAAAGGTAAAACCAATCTTGTCTCACTATGTAGACCTAACTAAGCTTATAGGAAAATCTGGATTTCATATGTGCTTTTAAACTTGCCTAACATTTTATGAATATTACAGGAGAAAAGTATTAATACTGCTTTATTGGAGAGGATAAACTTTTAGCAGGCTTGTTGTGATAGGGCAAGGGGTACTCATTTTAAACTAAAAGGGGTTAGATCTGGACTAGATATAAGGAAGAAATTTTCTATAGTGAGGGTGGTGAAACACTGGAGCAGGTTGCCCAGAAAGGAGGTAGCTGCCCCATCCCTAGAAACATTCAAAGTCAAGCTGGAAGGGCTCTGAGCAACCCAATCTAGTGAAGATGTCCCTGGATGGTGCAGGGGGGTTGGACTTAGATGATCTTTAAAGGTCCCTTCCAACTCAAACTGTTCTATGATGCAATGACTAAAGATGCCTTTGGAAAAAAAACCAACCCAGAATTGTGTTTAGGCTCCTGCATGGCCCTGATATGTTAAGTAAAACTATAATTCTGCATTTTTCTCTTTATGAACAATGAATTATTGTTGCGCTTCTTCTCTGTGGTAATGTGACAAATTTAGACCTTCCCCTCCCTCCCTGCCCCTGCCAGATTGTTTAGTGTTGCAGGGCAGGGATGCCCTCTGCATCCTTTTGATAAGTTGGCAGGGTGGGAAACACAGGCAGATAGGTTTAGTCTTTTCTGCCAAGACAATTTGTCCTTGTCCTTGACTGAGAAAATTACCTCCCAGCTGTATTAATGTCTTGTGACTCTTCACTTGTAGTGCCTGAAGACTTACACAGGACACAAAAATGAGAAGTACTGCATATTTGCAAATTTCTCCGTTACTGGTGGAAAGGTTAGTGTTTATCTGAGATGCTTTTTACCGATGTGCAGTTTTTGCTGCTGTTTTCTGTAGAAGAAACTGGAGTTTGGGGTTGGAAACCTCCTTTGGTGGGTGCTGGTTCCCATCTGCTGCCTATATGCATTGAACAGAGGCTGAGAGAGAATGAACCGCATCAAGGGGTCATATAATGTTGGAAGTTCCCTTTCATGTGATGACACTGGAAGTGTTTACTGAATAATAAGTTAGATACAGATGAGGAGAAAGATTAAAATAACTTGCTCTGGTTTTTTTTCTGTGCCCCTCCAGTGGATCGTGTCTGGTTCAGAAGACAACCTCGTTTATATTTGGAACCTTCAGACAAAAGAGATTGTACAGAAATTACAAGGACATACAGGTGTGGAAGAGGATTTTGTTTTTATTGATGGAGTATTGCTCTTGTCAGCTTGTAATGAGGGCTTAGCTTGAGCATTCTCTCTTTGATGTGTACTTTTGACTGTCAGACCCATAAATGCTTGACTGGCTGAAGCTTAATTGAACCCTAGGAGCTTGCTCCTTTTTATGAAGGGGTTTTTATGAGCGTTGCAAGTGTTTATTCTTTCCCAGTGATAACTTTGACATCAGCTTACAAAAGAGATTTCCTTGAGTTCAGAACTGGCTGAGATATTGAAGTGACTCAGTGACTTGGAGTTGCCTATTAACACCTTCCAAAGCTGCAGCTCTTGAAAGGATAAGGACTGATGTGGTCCTGCTGTTTGGAGATGTCTGTCTGTGTCCCTGTTCTTGAAGGCAGAGTTGAGTGTGTGCTGAGCGTATATTGAGATGTCACCTGATGGATACTTCAGTCTGAATCCCATAATAGAGCAGCACTTTCACTCTACTGACTGGAAGGAACGGTGCTGTGAAATCTAAGCGTGCTTATTCCTTTGCAGGACCATTGATTTGGACTGTAAGTGGGAGCAGTGGCAGCAGGTTTTCATTTTCAGGCTAGGGCAAGGCTGTGAAGATGAAGTGCTATCTGAGCATCAAATAGGATGCTGGAAACACCTTACATGGAAACAAAAAATTGACCTGGGTCTTTATTAGCTGTGTCTGATATATGCCAAGAGTTCTTGCTTGGAAGTAAGCAACAACTAGAATTGAGAGAGTTCTCACATTTTAAAACCTGTCAAACATTTCCAACTAATACTGTCAATTCTTTTTTGCTAGTTTCTTCTCACAGAGAAGCGGTAATTGTAAAATATTTATGAATAATGCATTTGTAATTCCATTACAAGGAAATAGTAACTTTGCTATGCTGCTTTGAAATGAGGTAGCAGTACACATTCATTTTGAGAAATGCCTGCTGTGGACCACATTTCACTGCTGTAAATAATGATATTTGTCTGTTTTCTCTTTTTGCATAGATGTTGTAATCTCAACAGCTTGTCACCCAACAGAAAACATCATTGCATCAGCGGCACTAGAAAACGACAAAACAATTAAACTGTGGAAGAGTGACTGTTAAATGTTCCAGTATCACTTTAGAGACTGTCAGGAAAAAATGTTTTTAAAAAAATATTAAAAAAAACCACATGAGAATAATAAATCCAGTATGGCAGGAAACCTGAAGAATATTTGATAAAGTGGTTTCTGTTAGTCTTGGCCCAAAGAAAACGCCTTAGCTCTTTGCTAGAACCGGGCAACGTGGTGGGAAAAAAAAAAGATGCAGTGTCTCCTTTTCTTGCCTAATCTTTTGGCAGACAAATGGATCATTCTGACATCGCGTTAGAAGTGTCAGCCTTGTATTGGACACCCCAAAGATACTGTACTTTTTGGTGGCATTACTTCTGGGCACTGTTGCTGCCTAAGGAAGAGCTGCCAGTCTACTTTGTAACAGTAAGTTAAGTCATGAGCCTAGAGATGTGTGGAATTTTTTTTAAATGTCTAATTTTTTATTTTTTTTCCAGACTGTAGGTTCTAGTCTCTTGGGAAGTTTCTGTATTGTTTTAAATAGGAGTACTGCATCTTTAAGGGTGCTTCATTTTAAACACTCAGCTCAAACTTTGTGACCAAATAAAACCATGCAGTTCCAGATTTCCCTCTTCCTGCCCCTGACTTGACTCCTGTGGTGAAAGCTCCTCTTACCTTCTGTATAGTTGCTTACCTCGTTACGTGTGTTTAATAGATACTGTTCTAGAGCAAAGTTACAGTTCTTCTGTTAACCATTAAAATGAATCTTGCTTGTAGTTGTTCTCGGCATATTTTAATTTTTTTTTCTCTTCTGGTTATAAAGCAAGCTCACAGAACACTGTAAAGTTATTTCAATGTAAAAAGAAAAAACCCAGACTTTTGTATCTTGAAAACCCATCGTATGAAACTGTATTAATAATGGCATGACTCTGTACCTATTTCAGCGTTGGTATTTCTTTCCCTTTTTGTCATACCCATGTGGTATTTACACATCCAGAAAAATACCATATGCCATAATAAAAAGGTGGGATTTTATGTGTATGCTGGTGGTAAGAGTGTACTAATGTGAAGTGTCTGTGTCCAAAGAAGCCTTCTTTAAAAACACTTTTAGAAGGAAGTATATCTGTAGCAGTTCCGCTGAGCGAGGAGAGGAGGAGGAAGAAAGGAGCAGCAGCGTGGTGCTTTACATCTGTTATGGAGAAAGAAGAGAGGAGCATAACTCACGTCAAAATTTGTTTAAGGGAAGTAAGAGGATTGAACTGAAGGCGTCCTCGGCAGAGGCAACATTAGTACAAACCCTCACAGAGACCTTTAGCTAAGGGGAAAGGAATCCTGCTGCCCTCTCCTTGCAGAATGGGCAGGGCAGGCTGAGTGGCGATCCAGGAGTTTGCTTGTGCTGGTTAAAAATTGTGTTGAGGCACAGGTTTTGTTGTACCCAAAGGGTTCTGCTCTAAAGGGATGTTTTGTTCCTGGTGAAACAAAAATCCATTATTATCGACCTCATGTGCTTGATAACTGAAAATCAATTACAGTACAAACCTCTCCTCTCATGGCTGCTCCGAGACTGCCTTGCTTTACCCTTAGAGAAGAAGACAGCTGCAAGACATGAGGTATAGCTTTTTAAAATATAAAAATAGATTTCATGTTGAGCTGGTGCTAAAATGGCTGTTAATAATATCACTGTCTTTTGAGGTTTTTCATTATCCCCCAGGAAAGGACACTGTGTTTCTAGCCCTACTGAGCGTCACTCCTGAAATAATCAATTTCTTTACTTTTATTTTTTTTTTTCCCCAGTCTTTTTCTCACAGGCCAGTGAAACCTTTCAATTGCGGGATGTGGATGTGCTGCTTTACCAGTGTGGAGAAGCTTGTATATTACTCCAGCAAAGCATTTTTACAGAAATTCAGGAATGTTTTGTAGCATCATACTTGCCATGCAGCTGTGTTTGTGTGAATGGCTTTGCTGGTGTAGCTGTTTCCCTGCCTTCTGAGCCAGAGAGCTGTGGAGAAAAAGGGAGATGGTTCTCCTGTTGTCAGGAGGACATCTCTTGAAGGATATTCTTTTCCCCCAAACTGAAGAGCCCTGCTGTAAAGGATCTACTAAGAAAGCTGCACTTTATGAACGTTGTGCTTAAGTCCCTGGTATCCCACCTAGGAATAACACTGGGGGCTACTGGCATGAGCTCTATTTAGCTGTAATTGTATCCAGTCTGGCATGTCAGGGGTGGTTTGACAGCCAGGATTAGCTAATCTTGTCAAGTACAGCACTGAAAACAAAGTTTGTGTGTGGCTGGGCTGGCTCTTCTGTGCAGTAGAAAGGATGTAGTTTTGCGTGTGTTAAGTGCAGGCTGATGGCGCTGGAGCGCGTTGCAGCCTGCTGAGGGAAAGAGCTGTTGCCCTGGGGCTCGGCTGTGCTGGGTGCCGCTAGGCGGAGAGAAAAGGAGGGAGCTGGGTGCGCGTTAGGGGCACTTTTAAAAAAAAAAGTAATGAAAAAAACATGGTTAGATGCCACGAAGTAGGTGGCAGTGCCTTAACCGTATGCGTGTTGTACAGGCCACTGGGGCCTCTTCCATCCTTATCAAGGGGAGTGCTAACCTTCTCTCCTTTCATACAACACAATCAGTCTGCCGTGCCCGAGCTATTTATACCTCCACTTAGCAGTTACTATTCAGCATACAGTGAGGAGAAATTCACCTTTTTTTTTTTTTCTTTCTTTCTCGATTTTTCATCTCTTCCTCACCCTACCTAAAATTTTTACTCTAATTCCCCCGAATGAGGATAAACCCTCCCCAACAACCCCGTTAAAATAGCAGAGACGCGCGCTTTTCGCCGCTGTTTTAATGTATTCATGACTCTCAGCCAATCAGAGCGCAGCCCAAGTCCTCTTCGACTGCCCCCTGCTGCCGCCGCCGAGCCCTAAGGAACCGCGGGCGCGTTTCCCGGGGGAGGGCACTTCTGCTTCCGCCTCGCTAATGGCGGCGGGAAAGCGCTTCGACAGCGGTTCGAGTCCCGCCTCGGGCGAGTGCGGGGCCTGGGGCTGGAGCGCCGCCGGCGGTGGGTGGTGGGGCGGGGGTGCGACGTGGCCCGCCGCGGGGATGAGCGCTAAAGCAGGATTTGCAGGCGGACCCGTCTAATCTGCGCAGGGTTTAGCCGTCTCTGCGGGTATCGCAAAGGTTTAAGTGGGAACACCAGTGTTCCGGGGGATTTGCTGATCAAATTTTTCTCAGTCAGGGGAAGAAGGCTGCTTCCCGACGTGTTCCTGCTGCCCCTGAGCTGATAAATGTGTCTGGATTGCAAGACAATAAAACCAAAACCGCGGGGCTAAATTTGCACCAGCTGCCCCTCAGCCCAGCCCTGGGCACTGGGTTGGGGCGATGCTCCCACTGGGTAACCCACCCCAGCATCCCACTGCTGGTCCCACCGACGCCAGGCTCAGTGGCACCGTGCTGTCCCTGGGTCCCAATGGCTCTCCCGGCGCTTCCCGCTCGGTTCCCAGTGGGAAAGGCCAGCTGGTGCCATGTGCTGGAGGAACCGCTTGGCTGGATGAAGCTGCAGAGCCAGGTGCTGAGCCCAGTGGGGTGCATGGCCCTGGGCCTACCAGCTGTGCATCGCTGTACGTTACTGTGAATCACTGTGCGTCGCTGTGCATCATTGTGCATCACTGTGCACCACTGTTCATCACTGTGCACCACTGTTCATTACTGTGCATCGCTGTGCATCGCTGTTCATCACCGTGCATCACTGTGCATCGCTGTACATCACTGCGAACCGCTGCTCATCACTGTGCATCACCGCGCACCACTGTGCACCACTGTGCACTGCTGTGCATTGCTGCCACCAAGCCTGGCTGCTCCTGGCTGCTCCTTCCCGCTCCTTCCAGATACATAAGAGTTTATTAGGGGATTAAAAGTTAGTTTCCCCTCCTTATTGAATGCTCTGATTTATGCATGTGTTTAAATCAATCCCATTTCCTGCGTTTTATCCCTTCTCCCCGAGGCTTTCAGGCTTTGCTGTGTTAGACATTCGTTATAATCGTGTTGTTTTGAGGCAATCGAGACACTGTGGGTGGTTTAAGTGATTTGAATAAATAAGCTGCATTACTTCGGCACTTCTCCCAGGTGCTAATTGCCCCATCCTGAGCCGTAGATGCCCAAACATGGGCAAGTTTGTGCTGCCTCCCAGTAAAATATTAACGAGCATACTTGCTAATGAAGATGCTGTGTAGAGATTAGGTCCAAGCCCCTGCCTGGCCAGGAGCTGTGCCTGGCAGAGGAGGTGCCCGTGGGCTGCCTGGGTGCTCAGGGTGAGGGGTTTCAGGTGTTGCTAGCAGGCGGTTGCTGGATGGGCTACATAAGCAGCTTATTTTGTCATTTTAATTTTTTAATCCTATGCATTCGGTCACGCTCTCTTATTAGTAAGCATTAGCTCTCTAAGTCCTATTAGCTCCACTGAGAGCCGGGGCTTTGCTTGCGGGGACAGCAGTGGAGGAGCCAACAGGGGTCTGGGGGCCTGATCCTGCAGCTGGTGATGTCCGTGATGCCCCATGTGGCTGTGGGTCTGATCCTGGCCCCCCAGGATCACAGCCATCATGGCTCGGTGCTTGCCTCCACTGCGCCCCTGGCCACCTTCCCAAGCCCCCAGCAGCCCCAGCCATCCTCCATCCTCCCTCCAGAGCCGATGCAAGCCCGGGGCTGGCCCCGTTTCGCCCCTTACTGCTTTATTAAGGCAACTATTTTCTTGTATGCAAAGGCATATGATACATTCAAACCCACTCCTATCTCCTTCAAGTTTTCCTTTTAACCCCACAGCCATCCCCAGGGCTGTACTTTGTTAGAGAATCTCAAGCCTTGGATTTAAAATTAGTTGACTGCTTCTCTTTAATAAAATTATTCCTGCCCTCTTTAAATAGCACAATATGTCACAGAAAGCCGGTGGGTCCGTTCATGAAGATGAGGCAGCTCAGAAAGGAAAGAGAGGAGGAAAAAAAACCCAGTAAAAACACACATCTCCCCAAACCCCTTCTACGTAATCCAACTGAATTAGAGGATTTTGAAGTGGATTTAAAACTAAATCTTGATTAGGGAGAATTTCTCTCCAAGAGCTGCTGCACTGTAGTATTAATGGGAAGTGATCGTGGACAGAGGAAATAGGACAGAAATAACTGAGGGTAGCACATATGCACTCAGGTCTGTGCATGAACTGAAAGAATCGGAGAATTTCTCAGGAGGAAAAGGGAGAAATTAAGCATTGGCATAACGAGACCAGGTGCCACGGGGCTGGCCGGAGAAGTGAGGCGCAGCCAGATCTCTGCTGAACTGACGGCATCTCCCTTTGTTCTGGTGGAGGGTTTTGCAGGTGAAAAGCAAGCGGCGTGCACGGCCCGGGGAAAGAGCCAGGAGGAGAGGACAACTCTGCCTGCTGCCCCAGACACCGGCGTTTGCCCTCCGAGCCCCCCGCGGGCTCTGGGAGCCGACCCCCATGCTCTCAGGACACATGCCTGGAGGTGCCCATGGGATCCTCTCTCTGATGACTGTGGTGTTCGTCCTCCCGGAGGGTAAGTGCTGCTGTCCCCTGCGTGCGGCATGTACCCCATCCTTCGGAGTTATGGTTGTTTGCATCCTCCCTAAATGCTGGTTGTTAAGGTGTGATTTATCCTGGGGATGAATTTGGGGCCATTCCTGCCCTAAGCGATGTAGCTGCGTGTTGGCGGGTTTAGGATGGAGCTAATGTCATCATGTTTTGTATGAAACAAGGGCAGGTGGGCGCGGAGCATGGGCCAGGAGCCGGGATCCCCTGGGCTCCCCTCCCCCACTCCTGCCGGGGCAGGGACCCCCTTGCCCTGCCTGGCTGTGCAAGGGTGCTCACCCACCTCCTGACAACCCCGTGGGAGCAGACGAGGTTGGGCTCGGGAAGGGCTCTGGGTCGGCATTCAGAGGTGGGAAAAGGCAACGGCAACAGCAGGCCCAACTTGATTTTTGTTGCTGTGATTAATCAACACAGAGATCAGGTGCTGCGTTTGCCTTAAACTCTGTGGATGATGTAAATTAATATCCTTTGAAGGATGGGTTTTTTTAAAGAAATCTAAGAAATGGCTGAGTTCCCATGCTGGTCCAGGACAAGCAGTTCTCAGACACAGTCGCTGACCCTGCACGGAAACACTGAGCTGCCACCGGTACAAGGTGCAAAGCTCTGGGACACACACCAGCGCCACTGTCCCGGGTGTGTTGCCTGGTAGTTGCTCTGAACGAGGATTTTCCTTCTGCTTCTGAGGCGTTTTACCCCCCTGACAGATCCCGCGATCAGGGAATTCAGGGAGAAACCCCAACTGTGCTCCTGCAGCCATCCCTCCGGCGTGGATGCCTCCAACGCAGGCGCAGCTAAAACTGGAGGAATTTGGTGAAACAGGGAAAAGCTGTTTCAGAGACCAGCCGAGCCCTGGCTCGGTGGTGTCTGTGGTTGGGAGGTTTCCCCTACTCTTCTCAAACCCTGTTTCAAAGCTCCCTTGTTCCCACTGCTTGATCCCAGCTCAACTCTCCGGCTAATCTCTGATTTCGCACTGACATCTAGTGGGAGATGCTTTATATTTTTTGGGCCCAGTGGGTAAACAAGTGGGCAGGCAGCTTCGGGCTCTGGCTCAGCACTTGATGTGACTTGGCAAGGCAGAGAGCGCTGCAAAGCCGTTAGAGAGCAGCTAGGAAGGAGATGAAGTATTCTCCCCCTGATAAAATCCAGTTGTGGTTCATCTGGTTCTTGTTTAGTGTCCGGACTCCAGTGTTATGGCTGCAACATCATCGTTGGCACCAAAAACGTGGACATGGGGTGCTCTAACCCAGAGGTGATCACCTGTTCCCACTCCCACCAGGGATTCAAACACCGGTTCTGCATTAAGACAGAGAGCGGTGAGTCTGCCTGGGGGGCTGGGGTCGCCACGGGTGCCTGATCAAGCCGGCGATGCTCGCATCCCAAAGGCAACCCTGCAGCCTTCAAACGGGGCCTGGCCCTGGTGCAAGGCTGGCAGAGCATCACCCTCTGCCCCGCCTGTCACCGCTGTCCCCCTGGCCCTGACATCCCACGCTGTGCTTGCTTTGCAGTGGTCCTGGGCATCCTGCTGACCAGCGGCTGTGCCACCTCCCGTCACTGCCAGCAGCAGGAGCTGCCGGGGGTCCGCATCCACTGCTGTGACACAGACCTCTGCAACGGCTCCCCCAGAGCCCCCCAGCCGCCCCCTGGCCTCACTGGCGGCTGCCTTCTGCTGCCCTGCATCCTTGCTGCCCTGCTCCTCACCTGAGCCCCCCAGGGCTGGGAGGGCCATGGGACCCTCGGGGGGGGGGGGGGGGGGCAGGAGCAGAGATGCCCCCATCCCTCTCTTACAGGTGGACAGGACGCCTCCTCTCTCCTCTCCTCAATAAAAGGTGCCGAAGGCTTTACCCTGGAAAGGTTTCGGTGATGCCCCGGTGGTAGGGCTGCCTTGCGGGGAGGGCAGGGGCCTGGGGGTCCCCGCTCCAGGCTGGGGTATGAGGACCGCGGGGTCAGGGGTACCCACGGCCACCTGTGGGTACCTGTGGGGGCTCTGCCCACGACCCCACGGGGTGTCGAGCCCAGCTCTTCCCACGAGAGGGCATCCACTGCCCAGGGGGGCTTCGGGGTGCAGGGCTGGGGCACCCACACTGGGCAGCACCTTCAGTCGGGTCCCATGGGATGGTTGGGTGGTGGGATGGGGATCAGGGTGCTCACTTGAAATGAGTGGTTTTTGCAGATGTTATCCCAACCAAAGAGGCCAAATGGGAGCTTTAACAGAAAAATCTCATCCTGTACGGATCGGAGCCCGAGTGGCTTGTTCAAGGTCATCATGGGGGTTTGTGGTGGAGTTGGGAATTAAATGCATATGTCTGAAGAGCCAGCCTTGTGCTTTTATCACCAGGGAAACAGCATAAATCTTACTGGTGAGAAATGAATGAAATATTTTTATTCTAATCTTTTTCTTTAGATTAAAAAAATAATGCAAAAGACCTTTTCCATGCAAAACAACAGCTTTTGATGACATTTATCAGATGTATGTCAGAAAACAAGTCAAAACTCTACTAAAAATATTATCTGGAGCACCTTCCCAGCAGAAGCACCTTGGGGCTGATACAAAACATGTTCACATTCTGAAGAGTCGAAATAGTAGGAAATCAGAAAACAAATCCTGTAAAAATGACAAGAACAGCAACACTAACCAATTCCCCCTCTTCCCCCTTTAAATGTTCCTTATGATTTTCAGGGGAGTAAGAAATATTTCCTTGGCAGGTGGAGTTATTCTCGCTACCGGTTATTTATCTGTGTGGATGAGTGCTGTGCTGAGCTCCTGCAACAAATCCTCCGCAGCATCAGCCCGCTCCAATGTAATTCCCATGTATCGGCTGAGGCTGGGGACAGGGCTCCCAGCGGAGGGGACAGAGCTGGTGGCCGGGGGTCCCGGTGTGGTGTGGGCCACCTTGTCATCTAGCAGCATCTTGGGGAGAAGCGAGGGGCGAGATGCCGCCGTGGTCCCCTCCATCACGGTCCCCTCCGCCGCGGTCACTGGCCGCCTGCCTGCATCCAGCCGGTGATGCTGCTGGCCCCGCTCTGCCCCCCTTGCCCGGCTTGAGTCATCCATCTTGCGCTGTGTAAGAGGCCTGTTGCAATTAAGTAGGCTGAAGTGCTCCTGAACTCTTTAACCTTTGCCCTGGGATTGCTCCTTTTGCCCCCGGGCTGTGGATCAGCTCCATTGCACTCTCCAAACAGCGCCTGCTACTTAGCTGACATTTCTTTCTCCTGCTGGATCCTATTAGCACCCTGAGGTTGAAAATGCTACTTTGGAGTGTTGTAAGGAATGTGATTTATACTGAAAAGTAGCGGCAATCTATCTTTCCCTATACACACACTACACATGAGGCTGGAGAGCTAAATCCACATCGCCTGAACAAACAGCAACTGGGATAATTGCTGAGGAGGCTTCAGGCACCTAGCGGGAGAGGAGGCTGGCTGGGATGGCACAAGCCGGCACCGGGGCCAGGCGATGCTGAGCTCGGGGCAGGCAGCCGGCAGCAGGGCTGTGTCAGAACCCTGCTCCCCATTGGGATCCCATCCCCACACCAGTGCAAACTGGTGCCGGACACTGCTGGCTTCCAATCAGTGCTGAAGACCTGTTTGGGAGCTGTTTGCAACGGCTTTGGTTGTGGGGCCCATCATCTGCTTCTTCACCCCTTTTTCTTGCCTGTTGGTCTTGTGTCCAGGGAAGCCCAGAACTGAGCAGCATTTGCACTGGTTTGCCTGCACGTGAGTACGTATCGCGGATAACGCAATATGCATGGGAGGCGGATGAAAATCAGAACTGAATGGTGCCTGAAGGAGGGCTGATTAGCCTTTATCAGATACGACACACTAACCACTGAGGCTCCTGGCTGGAATACCGGGTTAAAATCTCTGCAGTGTCAAATTTCATCCTCCTAAGCAAAAAGACACTTTCCATAGCGTTTGTGTGAATCTTCTGGATAAGCCCTGGAGACTGAAACTGTCTCAGCTTCATCTGGGCATTAAAAGTCCCACCCACATGTTTAAAAAAAGCCCCAAACCCAGAAACGCAAAAGCTGACATTTACTCTCAAATGCCTTCTTCCCGCACGGCTGCATGGCATCCCGTGTGAGCGGCGTCCTCGCCAGCGCTGGCTGCACCCTAGCAGGGCTGCAGGCACCCTCGTGGGCATTCGCATGCACGGCCCCGCTGAAAGCCAGCAGATCATTTTGCACACGTGAAAGTATGTGCGCAAGCATGCACACGGACGCTAGCACAGTGTTTTCTGGGAGAAAAAGCGGCTACAAAAAAAAGCAAAACCCAACCCTAAGCAGCCTCTGTGTCAAAAGCCCTTTTATAAAAGCCTCAGTAGCTGAAGAATTGCCATTGTTTCAGTCTCCAGTGAGTGCTAGTCTTAAAATATTTCCAGCTCAGAGCAGGCTTTGACATTCTGCCCAGACCCAGGAGAGGGAACAAATATGAGTTCAGAAACGTTTCTACAAGGCACAGATCCTTCTTCTTTTTGGAGACTCATTCAGCATCTCACATCCTGTGGCTATGGCCCCCCAAAGAGGGAGAAACGCCCTGAAACACCCCAAAAGCAGGGTGGTAGGGACTGCTCGAGGGGTCCTGGTAAGGCAGGGAGAGCTGGCCTGGCTTTCATGGCAAGGCACCGGGGTTTACTTTTCATGCTTTTACTCAGCCTTTCCCTTGTGAGCAGCAAATCCATTTTTTTCCCCTAGAAATACAACACTCCAGGCTGCTCTTCTTGCTTGAACGCCGCTGGCTGTGCAGCCCTAGCTCCCCACCCCACTGGGTGCCAGCAGATGGTCCGAAAGTGCAGGCTGTTTAGATGTGGAAATCAAAGAAAACAGAAAGTGTGCAGTGGTATTAACCTCCCTTCGCCTTTTTTTGTGTATTCACCAGTGATCCTGTGTGTGGGGAGTGCAAGTGCGGGAGGAGGAAGCGCTCGGCGCTTCTCTGCCCATCGCTGCCTGCGGGAAGGGCGTGCGAGGGATGGACCACAGCACCACGGTGCTTGCTTCATGTGGTGATAGGAGCTGGGACAGGAGGAGCTGAGCACAAGGGTGTCCCTGGGGCTTGACTGGGTGGGGAGTCACAGCGCTGCTCTTTGGTGTTCACGGCTTCTTACCCTTCCCCTTTCCACCATGCAAAGTAAGGAGAGGAGCTGAGATGTAAGTTACCGGCTCAGCTCCGCTTCTGCAGGCCAAGGTCATTCTCCACCTTCTCGCAAAATCTTTTTTCTCAGAGAAGTGTAGAAAACTATCAGAGATCTGCAGGTGATTGGGATCCGGGTCTGCAGAGACCCCCAGGGTCTGCAGGGTCTTGGTGCAGCACTGATGCCCAGGGCTGCCTCGGGATCGCTGCTGAAAGGCTGGGTGCTCCAGAGAGCCGAGCTAATGTGGGCTTATCTCTGCTGCCAGCACTCCTCAGGCTGGATAAAGGGCAGTGTTTACCCAAGAACAATGTGGGGTTAAAATTTAGTAAGTCCTTGTGCAACTCTTTATAGAGAGGCAGTGAGGACAAATAAACATCTCTTAAAATACAGTCAGTACTCAGGCTCACTGTTTAATTCATTCTCCGGAAATGCATGTTGTTTATAGCCATTCATTGCAGGAGCTCAGAACAGCAGGGGTCTGATCCACTCCAAATTTCAGGCAAAATAATATGATCCTCGTTCTGCTCTTGTTTGTTCCTAGGAGAGAACACAAGGTCAAATTTTCAGCTAGCGCAAAGTTTGCTCGAAACTACGGAATATTTTTTTTATTTGAGGAAGTTTCTTCTCTGCTTTCTCCTTCTCTCTCTCTCACCCTGCCCTCCCCTTCCTCCAGCTGGCAAGCCCGGAAGGAGCCAAGCTGCCAGAGGATTTGGGTTTTCTCCTTGAGTGATAAAGGCTTCCCAGGGGAATCAAAGCTGGGTGGCCAAAACCAGAGGCTCCCAAGGTTAAAGGGTGGGATGTCTCTTATCTGCTCCCCTCCCAAGGAGAGACAAGCAGGGGAGCAACTGTGTGTGGGACATCCAGCTCCCTCCTCCCCGTGGCTGCCCCGTTTGCCCCAGGGGATGCTGCAGCGAGCCCCAGGAGAGAAATCCCCCTTCTCCGGGAGCTGGATCAGCCCCATCCATTTCACAAAGCTGAGAGGGAGCGGTGGCAGCCTTATTGACAGAAAACCATGAACTGGGTCATGTTGCCAATTTGCCTCCCAGCACAGAGCTCTCCTCATGCACAGACAAACAGGGAGCACATCGCTCAGGAGGATGTACAGGGCACAGCGTCCATACTGGTCCAGGGGCTGCACACACACTGGCTTTGCTCAAATGATCCCAAAGCCTCAAAGAAATGCTCTTCTTCTCTAGGACGAGAGCCAAGGCTGCCCTCTGCCAAGGGCTGGGCTTAGGGGGTTTGAATGGAGGGAGAAGGGGGATCCTTGTTCATTTTAACAAACTCATGGCAGTGCTGGAGCCAGCGATGTGCGTGACCTACATACAGCCCAGACCTCCCTCAGCACAATTGATCCATTGGCAAGGGAGCAAATGCAGTGGTGGTGGGAGGACCTGCCCCGCTGTACCCAACCAGCATCACCCCTGGGTCAGCCAGGAGCCGGTGGCACCGTGGCCGTGTCACGGTGTTTAACTGCCAGGATGAACCCGCACGGCAGCAGCTTGTCCTCCATGCTGGGTACCATGGGCATCCCACAACTCCAGCATCCCTGCCTCGTACCCTCCATGCCCAGAAGCCCCAGCACAGAGTGACCTGCCCCGGTGGCCATGTATTTTGAGATGTTCTCCTATGTCAGACTTTCCTGTTGTGTAACTGGCTTCTGGTAGGGAAAAGCGTTGGTTTGTACATGCCCCTGGGACACCCCGAAGTAATGCACGCAAGGTTTTGGCTGCTAATAAGTCAAAAGGTGTGCTCTTTGGCTCAGAAGCTAGATTCACATCTTACAGAGCCTGCTAATGGATCATCAGTGGATTCACGTGTCCTTCCTCCCCAGCTGTTGGGTTTATCCAGCCTGGCCACACACCCTTAAGCCTTTTCCTTTGACTCTGTTGTTTTAGCATCTTACACCCTTGGGCCATTCTCGCTGACCTCACAGGTTCGGCTGCAAAGGATGGATATTTCTGTCATAGTTTGCTCTTTTCTGTCCTTCAGTGGAGGTGGTTGGTGGGGTGGCAGGGATATAACGGCAAACAATGGACGAAAGGGGAGACACTGTGGTGCCAGGTGATTAGTTTTGTTTCTCCAAGTCCCCAAATTCTCGCTAATGAAGAGCTAGAGGGAATAAAAATACTGTGTGGTGACACAGTGGACCTAATCCTGCAGTCTGCCTCTCCCCAGGCATGCGGACGCAAATTCACTCTCCTGACTGCTGTGACATTAGGCAGCGAGTGTTGATCCAGGGGAGGATGGATGAACACCCGGAGCGAGAGATCATGATGTGGGTGGCAGCATGGAGGAGGACGGGGAGAGGTGACTGATGGACAGGAGGATGTGTCCTCGCAGTGGGTAACTCCTCTGGGATAAAAGCCATGTCTTCTGGGTGTCAGTGTCACGTCCCTCCCCTTGGGTTATATCTTCTCTATGAGTGCTACCTCCACGGAGCAGCAGACTTTCTCTTTGACAGTAATTACAGAGCTCGTTCAACACAGAAAACCAAACCCTGCTGTGGAAGAAGGAAAAATAAGGCAAGTTAAGGGGTGGGCAGAGTCTGGCATTGCATCTTCCCGGCGGCGGCGCTTTGCTCCGGGGAAAGTGCTGTGCCAAGCTTCAGTTTTACACGGCAGAAATGAATCACGGCAAATTGCTGACGGAGCCTCTGCCACCGTCAAACACCAACTGCTTCGGTATAAAGGGAAGGCGCTGCTGGCCCCCGCTCCTGCCGTCTGAGCACTAGGCTGCTAATTAGTAAATAAGGGATAATCCGATCAATTAAGTGCTCGCTCTGGAGGCTGGAGAGGAGGGCACACCTCTCTGGCCAGGCGGATGGGAAGGGGTGGCTTGGGGCAGCTCTGGCTGTGTGGGGGCTGCCGGGGGTCTCTGCCACAGGATCCTCCTTGAAACCCAAGCAAGCGATGCCTCTCTCCCAGAACAGCTCTCCCTCTCCAGTGAATGTGTGGTTAATTGGGATGCAGTGACTTTGGCCGATGGGATGGATGCTCAGTGAGCCCTGTGTCCCCCCAAGCGCTGGGCTCTGCTCTGGGGGGCAGGTGTGGTGACCACGATGCAGAGAGGTTTTTACGCCTAGAGTGCATGGCCAGGCTCCATCCCTCCTCCGGCCATCCCTCCAGAGATGAAGGGGCTGGAGCCCATCCAGGCTGTGCCCTGTCCTCACCCCAGACCACCTCCCAGCTCATCCCCGTGTCACCACAGTGGGTAAATAGCTGTGGGGTCTGGCACCTCATCGGTGAGCGAGGCAAAGGCAAGCTGCAGGAATCGCTGACTATTTCCAGACTTGCAAATTCAACCTCAGGAGAGCAGCAAAAGGAAATGAAAAGCTCACTCGATGATGGCAAGTAGGGCTCTCCCGGGGCTTTGCAGCAGCTGGGGCAGCTCACCTGCAAAGCCCAGGCTAGGGGGACCCAGCTGTGGGTCCTGATCCTGCTGCTGTCCCCATGCCAGCCCCCCTGCCAACCCTTTGCCCCCACAGCTCAGTCCCATCCCAGCAGATCCCTCATACAGGGTTTTTTCTGAGCATCCCTTGCTGCTTCCCCTCAGCTGGCTTCAGCACTATTAAAACATTTTCCACCAGCACTGATTTCAATTACATGTTTTTAAAAAGTCATTAAAGAGAATT
This sequence comes from Falco peregrinus, assembly GCF_023634155.1. Taxonomy (NCBI): domain Eukaryota; kingdom Metazoa; phylum Chordata; class Aves; order Falconiformes; family Falconidae; genus Falco; species Falco peregrinus. The sequence goes on along the minus strand of NC_073721.1, from coordinate 48,768,227 downwards.
CCCCGTGAAATTATTTTTATTTCCCACCTCTCCTGCCTGCCTCCCCATCCCTCCATCTACTTCCAAACTAATGAGATTAATTGAAAACTACAAACATCTTCCAAGGGCCCAAGGCAAACGCAATGTCAAACAAACGTAACTTCCCAAGCTGCGCAGGATCGCATCAACCCTCCCTCCTGCTTCCCGGCTCAGAGCATCCCTCCTGACGAGGGGCTACATTTTGCGGTCTCAGAAGGTGCTCAGGTTTGGAAATCTTTGATTCCACCCCCCACCCGCCCCCACGCCCGCCTCCTTTGAGGAAGGAAAAAGAAAGTGCCCGAGGAATGAGAGCTGTCAGATGCAATAATGTGAAATCTCACTTTTGGCTGCAGGCAGGGGGGGGGTTCTCTCTGGTGTGCGGCGTTAACTGGGGGAAATTGAAACAGGAAAGTGGGGAGGGATATTAGAAAAGTTATTCTGCTTTCTCTCAGCCCCAAGCTAAGGAAAGAAAAATAAAATCACCCAAACCCAATAACCTGCAAACCAAACTTGACAATAGCCCTATTCACCTCCCCGGCTTTTATCCACTCCCAGTGTTTGATTCCTCTCATCCCGGTGCTGAGTTAATCAATAGAACAAATCTCTGGCGTCGCACCTATCCTGGCCCCCACGGACTCCTCCAGGTTTGATTAAAGCAAACAGCGATTTGCAGGGCTGCACGCCTCGGAACATGGTGCACTTTTTCAGACCGCCTGGCTACCGCCTGCTCAGGATAAATAAAGGAGAGGGAACAATACGGGAGATTTGTTACTTGGTGGAGCAACCACTCAGCATCACCTTCCCTCCGGCGCTGCTTTAAGCAGAGGGAAGGAAAACCTCACAGCAAGCCCCAAACCCTTCTGAATAACATGGGATTGTACATTTCTATGTATATACACACAGGAAGACGGCGACAATAGTTTTGGGATTGGAGAAAACAAATTTATTTGTATCGAACAACCCCCCAAAGCCCAGTTTGTGCAAACTCCTGGGCACTGATGATGGCAGAGGTGATTAAGGCTGCAGAAGGGACTTGCTCCTTTGCCATGTTGACTTCAGCTTCCCTTACAGCTCAGCCGTGCTGCCAGCCCTTCTTCGTACAGGGGCATGGATGGATTTCAGTGGGACAGTGGGCAAGATGCTGTGAGATGCCCATGGAGGGCCTGGCGAGTCACCCCCCTGTAAGAGCAGGGTGCCTGGGACCGGGGGGGTGCCTGGGGAGCAACGAGCATCCCCCTGGCCTGGCACCAGCATGGGCAGGGGACGGGGGCAGCCGTGGGGCGACCTGCCCTGCTGCCGCTGCAACAGCCAGGCCAAAACTGACCACGGTGGTTCCAGTCCCCGGCACCCTCTGACAAGCTAAAACCCTCCAGTTTATTAAAGATACATTCCTACGCTAATAAAAGACGCGTTGTCTGGTGGCGGAGAGGCTGCAGGATGTTATGGTTGGAATGTTCCTCAGCCTTTATGTAATTAAAAGCCCCACCAGCTGTGGATCTGTGAGAAGCTATTCCGCACACCCCCCCCCCGCCCCAGACAGACAGACTTGATGTTTTCTGTGATCTCCATGATGTCACCATCTCCCCTTTGATGTGTGCAACCGAGGAACCGCCGAGGCTCACGACTCCAGGGGGATATTTGTCTGAGTATTGCTCATTAGATGACCCAGTAGGATGGAGGCAAGATTAATTGCAGAAGGGAAGAGACCGATCCGTGCATCCATATTCATTAGCACATTAGGGCTTGGTGGCTACTGTGGTGAGCCAAATGCAAAAATAATAATAGGACAAAGTCACTTCCCTGAAGATTTCAATAATGAGACAAAAGGGTGGATTGTTTTCCCCATTTCATGTGGGGATGATGGAGACACAGAGCAATTAAAGGCTTGCCTTTACATAATAAAGCAGACTATCCCACAAGGGGCATGCAGTGGAGCCAGACCCAGAGCAGATCCCTCCTGATCCCCACTCCATGCTTCCACATTCGTATAACATGATGAAACCACAAATCTGCAGTGGTTTCCTTATGCAAGTCAACCTCTTGGACTGGCTGGTGGCAAGTAAGGTTGCAGGGGTGGCCGGGGTACTCAGAGCAGTGATGCTGAGTGCTGCTGGAGCTGGTAATGATGGACCAGCCCTGGGGTTTGTGGGGCAGGAACGAACTGGGGTCTGAGCAAATGGCCTCAGGAACTCAGCCCTCCCCATGCTGACTCTTCTGACTCCACAGCCTACAAGCCAACCTCCTAAAATCGCTTGAAAACACTTTGTTCCTATTCTTTTTCTGACACCCTCACTCCCATCACCATGTTGACGTGCTGGAGACAAAAGGCTTTCCCATGGCACAGCTGAGATGCTCCCCAGGGATGCCTGGCCCCTCTCTAGTGACCAGGATTTTCCAGGGGCAGAAAAAGCTGGAGGCAAAATCCTGCTGCCCATTATAATAACATAAAGGAGCATATTTTATGCAAACCCTCAGATGTGTCATCTTCAAGCTCTGGGGGTCCGTGGAGGACAGCTGGAGCCCCTCCTTCTGCCCAGGCTTGGTAGACCATTATGCTGGTGGCTTCTGAGTTGTTATTCTGGGTTAGATGAAAAACAGCCCCATGACAGCAGAGAGGGCAGAGCACAGGTTGTAGGAACACTATGTCCCCTCTGCTCACACCCTGACCGCTTGCTGGGGCAAATACCGGTCTCAAGCCTCTGAGTGAACATTTCTGCAGATATTTACCCTGCAAGCAGCCCAGAACTGGATTAAGATAAGGTGAGTGCTGGGACGATGTGGAAATGTCTGTCAGGCCTACAAACCTGCAGGGCAAATTAAGCAATCATGTTCCCAGGACATACATAAAAATAAGTAAAAACCACTATTAATCCATAGCAACAAAAGGACATAGCATGGCAACAGCAGCAACTGCTGCAAAACAAAACAGTAACAGGAAGAGAGGAAGGGAGAGAGAAAAGCAAGCCCTGCTCTGCTCTGCAGGGGTTTTTAAGGTAAAGTGGGATGTTGCATCCCAGGTTGGTGGGAGTTAGTCCGTAGGCTAGGTGCTGATGCGAGGGATGGGCTGTGCGGTCCTGCATCCACCTCTGCCCAGCTGCCAGGCTCCTGGGGGATCCGGGATGCCTGGTTTGGCCTCTGGAGCAGGGAGGGGGCTGCAGCAAGGCGGTGGCCATGGCACAAGGCAGCGGTGATGGCATTTCCCAGGCTGTCCTGAGGGCAGGTGTGACTGCCGTGCTCCTCTGCGGGTACCTGAGCCTGTGCTCGGGCTGAGAAAGGTCCCAGCTCCTGATGATGGTCCATGAAGCAGGGCTGAGGATAACCCCCCATCGTTTTGGAGTTTTTTTTCTAATTGCTGTTGAGAAAATGAAAACAAACAAAAAAAAAGGCCAGCACGGAAGGAACAGTCCTCAATAGCAGCGCACAATCACTCCACAAAGATGAGCTGCTCATGGCTCTTGGCACCGTAGAGGAAAAAGAGCCTTTTACTCATTAGGACTGACATGTCATGGGCTTGTTGGATTAAATAAGTGAGCCCAGGAGTGGTGCTGCTCCTCAGAGGCAGCCCTGCTGCTCTCCCACCCTTCGAAATGATGCTTTCAGCTCTGATGAGGGCAACCTCCTCCCTCCCGGAAACAAACCTGGGATAAACTCATCATCAAAACAAGGCTTAAACCTTGTTTTGAACCCAGGTAATGGTGTGCTGTGCGTGCGTAGGACGAGCATGATGGAAATAAGCCCTAATGGGTGTTAATTTGAAGTGGTAAGTTTGTGAGTCAGGCGGTGGGGTGCAGGGGGAGGAGTGGGCAGGTGGCATGATGCAGGGATGAGAAGTGTTGCTGCTTCTGCTGCCTGCTGAAAGGGGTTCTGTACACTTCTGGCACAGCAGGCCAGGCCCAGAGCACCCCAGTGACGTTAGGTGGGCTTGGGATTTGGAAGGAGAAAGGGAGCTGCATGGAGAGTCAGGAGGGGATTGCATAAAGCTGAGTTACAGGCAACTTGGCTTTATCAGAACCCACGTTCAATGGATCGTTGTTAAAAGGAGGAGATTTTCCATGCTGTGAGAGCCAAAGCAAATACAGTGAAACTTAATTAAATGCTTGCCTGCTAAAATAATAATTTTCTCATGATTTGAGGAAGATAAAGTACAATGAGAGATGGACCTGATAAAGGAATGATGATTCTCCAGTGTGCCTGGCAGAGGTGCCTGGGTAAAGAGCACAATAAAGCAAGTTTTTTTTGGTGTGGAAGGTTCTCCACTTTTTCCCCTCATACAGGTCCACAAGTCGGATGCCCTCCACAGCTGTGCTGGCTGCCAAAGCCCTCACGTACTGCCTGTGACATGAACACGCACATCCATACATCCAGTGCCGCTCTGCACACTCAGCTCAAGGGATGGTATCGTCTGAATTACCGACAGCGAGTGGAAATACTAGGGCTTGTCTGGAGGAAAGAGAAGGAAGGAGGCAGGGAGGAAAAATCTGTGAATAACTGCAATTCTAATCCTGCTCTTGGTTGCTGGTGCTGGGGAGAGGGAAGGCACCTCATCTGGTGGGCCTGGGGCCACTTCTGCGCTCCAAGAACTTCTTTAGTGGGGCTCCGGACAGAAAACAATGTCAGCTGGAAGAAAGCCCTTCCAAATAAGAAGTGAATGGTAATATCATCATCATACAGAGAGCCCGGGAGAATCATTTCAAAAGGCAAAGCTGAGGGGGAAAAAAAAAAAAAAAAGAAAAAAATCTCTCTCGAACAGTGCACCTGCAGGACCAGCTGCCCGTGAGCGTGCGGAGCACGCCTTGCACGCGCGTGTGCACCCCTACGGCACAGCTGGAGTGCTTGCTCCCAGCTCGGTAAGGACTGCAGGTTTCGAGGCCAGACAGAAATTTCTTTTGAAAGCTTCTCTCTAACTGTTATTTCCATTTAGAAGGACAGGAATTAGGATGGATAGATGGCTTCCACCTTGGGAGGGCTCCTCCCCACCGCACCCCGCCGGCAGGGTCTGCCTCCGCTCCCCCGAGCCCTGGGGCTTCAGCTGAAAGGAGCCTCCCAGAGAGATGCTTTCCAGCTCTCCCCAGGCTGCAACAGGCATTAGGGCATCAGTGTAACGTTGCAAAATGGGCAGAATGAGAAGCAATTCGGAGTTTTTATCTTTTTTTGACACTTGGCTTCATCTCAGCACAGCTGGCTCCAGCTAGTGCATTTGGCTTCTTGGGTTTGACTTGGGTTTGTGGGTTCAATATTTTTATATTGAGGCCTCAAACCATGGGGGAAAGGTTAGGCCAAACCCCTGCTTTTCCATTATTTTAATAAATGTAATCATTTGAAAAAAGTTTAGTTTTCTGGCCTCCTCCAAATGCAGCTATTCTTTCTCTCTCCCCACCCCACCCCTCCTCACCCCCCACCCCCACCCCCCCCCAAACCCCATAAACCAAAAGAATGAATCTGGACCCTACATTACTTGGCATTCACTCTTTTAGATGTGCTGAACATTACTTCATAGCTGAAATTACAGAAATAAACCTGTTAATAAAATAGAAACGAATAACTTTTACCCTCTTTGTCTTTCTCTGGGAGTCAGGAATGGCTTAGTCTGTACAATAATTGTACTGTATGCATGGCAAAAAAAGTTATTGACTCCTGCCATTCCCAGCCCTTCCCCACCAAAGGAAAAAAAAAAAGTTGGCAATAAATTTAAAACAGTTTTATTTACCTTGAACTACTCAGCCAAGAATGCACATTATTTAGGGACTGGAATAAAAAGCCATTCACTCTAGTTCAATTGGCCATTTAGTTCAATTTGTGTGTGTTACTGCAGGTAATTACTATGGTAATAATGTACTGTAATCGACGCTGATTTGGAACTTGTCCTGTTTCTGTATTAATAATAAGTGCCATATATGTACTAATTACCAGTTTGTTACCATGGTTATTTGCGTAGATGCCATGTTAATGATACCCTGGAAACATAAAGCAATCACATTTTTGAATTAAATCTTTGTGGTCTCTTTAGTGCTAAAAGCCCAATTCACATAAAATAATGATGAAGAAAATGAGATCATCGTCGCTGACTTGCCAGCAAGCTGATTAGCTGCACTGCATAAATATACGATTTTACCATACTGAAAAATTAGAGCCTCCAAAACATTTTCCGTGGTTGCTAAGTAACTTCCCAAAGATTACATCACTTACAGGAATATGCGGTGCCAAATCTGTCATGCACACGTATTTATAGAGCATACAGCGCGGGGAATGTATGCTCGGCGGAGAGGGCTCCGGTGCTGCCATAGGTGTAAGCTGCTGGCTCCCCGCCAGAGAGGGGTAGATAAACAGGCATCCCTCCCCTTTCCCGACTGACTCACTCACGCACCCCTCACTCCTTGGAAGGAGCCAGGAGGTGATCCAGACACACGTATTTTTTGGGATTATTTAAAGCCAGAAGGGACCTCTGCTATCCCTCCTCTACAATAATTTCACGCTGCACGTCCTCCGCTGGCTTGTATCGCTTCTCCCTTTTGAGTTGAGCCGAGCAGCACATTTTGGGGGATGATTTGCTGGAAATGTGTACTGGAAGGGACAGGGCTGGCTACTGCTGCCTCCCGGTCCCAGCCAGCACCGCTGAGCATCCCTGCGCCGGGTGCACGCTGGTGCAGGGCAGGCGGCCGGAGGTTTTGCTGTGGGACAATGAACAGCATTTGCCCCTGCACAGCTTCTCCCTGCAGCCTGCCACCCGCCTTGCTCTGCAAACAACCTGCTGTTCCCACACCACAGATACTTTGCTGGCCATACTGGATCTACATTACAAGTAAAAATAGTTTATTGGCAACAAAAACATTCCCTTTTCCCTGATCGCGCAGTAAACAATGGGTCCTTCCTACCCTAAAATTAATGGCAATTCTTTAACCAGATGACACTGAGGCTGGGGATGGGGAAAGCTGGAACAGTGAAGCTGTGTGTCCCTGCAGACAGCGAGGAATAAGGCAGGGAAACCTGTAGGTTCCAACCCTATAGTTAAGTCTGATCCCTGCTGCTGGGGGTGAAGCCCCATGCATGTGGAGCTCATGCAGGACCACTGGGAGCAGCAAGACCCAGAGGCTGCAGGGGGTAGCAGGGTTTGGGCACCCCAGGTCAGCCGAAGGATGGAGCTGGGGGTCTCCTCTCTGGCTGGCAGGGTTTGTCCAGGAGATGATCAAGGAGGTGGGAAAGAGCACCCTGGTGAGTCTGCTGGAGAGAAGCCAGTGTCCTGGACCACGCGTACCTGGGGGGACCAACAGCCACTGCATCATCACATCATCAATTTGCCAGGTGAAATTGCCTGACCCCCGCTGTGTGCCTGACCCACACCTGCTGGAACGTGTCCCCAGCTTTCCCCCCACGAGCAGCTGGTGGACCACGGCTGCAGTGGGAGCAGAGTTTCTCTCTGTTATCCTCTCTCTGCTCTGGCCCAGGGCCATCACAGCATCTCCCTCCCCGCTCCTGAAAAACCCAGTCCTACGCAGCAGGAGCCATGTCATTTGAAAAGCTACTTAGTGCTCTTTATTATCTCGTCATTATTTTTCCACTGAAGCCTGAGATAAGCAAAGCATAAATCAAACCAGAACAGGAGCCACTTGGAGCAGGTAAAGGATGGAAAAGATTTTAATCAGTGAATCTGGGCAAGAAAAGCCAGAAGAGGGAGAGGGAGGGAGGGAAGGGGGATGAGAAACAAAGAAAGGGAGAGAAACACCACTTGTTGTTTGCAGGATGAAGACAAATGTTTCCAAAGCCACATTTTCCACATGACACCCAGTAAAAGCTCTTGGTTTGATTATTAATCACAGGGCGGCCTCCATCCATCACTCCATCCCTCTGTGCCTCCTGAGCTGTTTGATGTGCTACGCTCCGCTCTCCCATCCTGCATCCCCCGCATCGGGTAGCCCTGACAGGGGAAAGCCTGGGAAGTTATTCCAATAAAGAAAATGCAATCAGATAAATAGAGGAGGAAATAAATAAGACTATCAGGAAAGCTTCAGCTGCACTGGTTGGATCCCTGCCTCTCGAGGCTTCTGGAGAGCTGCTGACACTGGGAGCGTCTTCTGAAATGGATGGACTTTGCCTCTTGCCTCATACATCTGTTTAATGACCTCTCCTTGCAGGCACTTGACATGTGATTTACGACGTATAAATTTTACCTCTTTCCTTCGGTGTTGCAATCGCTACGTTCTGCAAGGTGAGAGCACCTCACCCTGCCAGGATGCCGTGCCGGCTCCCTTGCCCTCTTGCTCGCCGAACTTTCTTCCTCTGGCCTTTCCTTTAAAAACCAAAAAAACCCAACCAAAAAACCCAACAGACCTTTAAAAATGTGTTTTTTCCTCTTTAAAAGAAAGCTGCTGCTGACGCAGCCTTTGCAGCGTTCAAGGTTGATGGCACTTTTCAGAAAAAGAAAACAGCAGCATCCCAGCTGATTTCCTGCAAATAATAATAATAATAATAATAATAATAATAATAACAACAACAACAACAACATATATAAATAAATAAGCCCTTAATTCTTTTACTGGCATCTGTAGCCTTCAATTCATAAATTCATCAGGACTTTCCCAGGATGTCAGTTTTGGCAAATGAGCCCTGAGTTGCTTCATGCTAATGGAGCGGTGGGCTGCCTGACCTCAGGAAATAGAGAGGCCAAACATGAAAAAACAGAGCCGGGTTCAAGGCTGGGGCTGTGAACCCCAGATTTGAGGGTGAGGTCGGGAAAGGGTCAGGGAAGCATTGTGTGCGTGCGAGGGAGAAACGCTGGTTTCTATTTAAAGCCTTTCATGCCGCTGCCAGAGACCTCTCGCCATTGTGTGCGGGAGCAGCCCGGCTATTGAGAAATGCGCCTTGAAGATCCTGACTGCAGGAATGGTAAAAGATTGGAAACAGTCACACTTACGTGTTACAAGCCAAACCCTCCCCTACCTTGGGAAGAAAGGGAGGGCGAGATTTGCCTGGCTCTTTTCAGCGGCTAACGCAGATGGATTTGCTTTGGCATTTAAGGGTGATGGATGTGCCAGGTGCTATTCATTAGGAATGATTTGTTGGGGCCAGCGTAGCTCGCCTGCCCATTAGGACGCATTTACTTCGCAGGTTAGTAATGATGGGTGTGCTTAATAGTTTCTAAGTATCAGAGGACATTAAAAAGCCCTGCAAGAGAAGGCTCTCAATATTTACAGCTTCAATTTGTTGGAGGAGGAAACCAGTGCGTGTGCCTGGACGGGGTGTCCCCCCCAAGCCCCTGCTCGCCAGCAGTGGGTGCTGGCACAGGGGATGCTGGAGCGGAGCGAGGGGGAACGGATGGGAATCTGCTTGTGCTTTGTCCTTAACGCATCCAAGTGATGTGACAGGGGCAGCTTGTTCAGCTCCGGAGGGGGGAAACCAAGGCCCATCGCCAAATCCAGATGGACACCGAAGGCAGAGCCAGCGGCAGAGCCCAGCAGCCCCGGGTCCAGCCCCGGGCGGTGGCGGTCCCATTGTGGTTGCCTCCCCACAAGCATCATGGACCATGATCGGAAGAGGCGGAAGGTCATTCACTGAGGGATGATTATGGCTATTAAGTCCCAATTCCCTTCCCCTGCCCTTCCTCCCCCCGGCCTGGGCTTCGCTCGGAGCAAGATCCCGTTAACAGCCCTCTGTCGATGGGCGGCCATTTACTTAAGTCCCAATTTTTCATTAAAATAGCACATATGGCTATCAAGCATCGCAAGGTCACAGGGCTGCATTGTCTCAGCTTAATATGATGCTATTAAGGCTGGACTGTAATGTCCCAGATACAGCAAGTTCAGCAGCATAAGATCAAGCATTGGGCAAGACTGCAATTTCCTCCTGTCCTCCTGCTATGATCTTATCAAAGCCTGACTGATCTCTATATACGAAATCACACTGGAGAGCATTAAATATCGTGAAAGGCTCTGCTTCCAGTGGCCTGCCGGGAGGCTGGGTTCACAGCCTGTCTCCCTTTGTGTCCCTGTGTCCCTCTCCAGCAGGGACCGGGGTGGCATCGGCTCGGGTGCTTCAAGCATCCAGTTGAGAAACGGGTGTGAATTCAAATTTTATCTTTGCCATTGTGGTGGGTTTTTTTATTATTATTATTTTTATTTTTGAAGCCTGACCTCCATTCAAGCCCACATGGTTTGGAATCTAATTTTTTTGCATAGCTCGGCATCGTGCTGCTGGCTCTTGGCTGTCCTCATGGCCTGGGACCCTCAGAGTGGTGGCCATCACCACCCTGCAACCCTCAGCAAACCCTTTTATTTTTTCCTCAGCTAAACTAGAAAATAATAATTATTTTCTTCCAGCCTTTATCTTCCTATCTGAGCTACAAGTGCCTGCACGCGGTCCCTTTATCTTACCACATACTTGCACAGTTCCTAGCACAGCAGGGCCCTGCTCTTGGGGCTTGATGCAGGAAGGCTCACTAACGATTGCGGAACAGAGGTGGAAAAAGGTAGAGTGGAAACTGCCTGGTGGCTTAAGCCATCCAAAGCTGTGGCACTTACTGACTCTTTGGCATTGTTACAACGTGGTGTACGTGTGCCCAGATGGGAGGTTTGCATTGTAAGGGGAAAGCACATAAATCAAAGCAAGTCTGTGTGCACACCAGCCCTGCCAAAGAGGAGCCATCCCTCGCAATATCTGCGGGAGAAGGGTGGGCAGAGCAAACAAACCCGCTGTTCCATCTCGGTGGCGCGGGGGCACGCCGAGCCCCCCTGCAGCCCCCGCCGAGGCGTGCGGCAAGCCTCTGCCGGGAGGGCTGGCACGGGGAGTGCACGGTGGCCGCTCCTGGCAGGTGTGTGGGTGACACCGGGCATGCACAGCTGTGCCACGGTGCAGCCGTGCCAGGTCAGTACCGTGGCAGGGTCCCGGGTGGGCTGGGTGAGCTGGGGGGCGAGGTGGCAGCAGCGGGAAGGGCCTTGCTTGCAAAACAGATCAAGCAACTCACCAAAAAGGAAAATAGATGCAAAAGCCAAGCTCCTCTACCATTATTTCCCATTTGAGTCAGAATAGCTTAAAAGATAATTAGTTAATTGAGCAATGGAAGCCATCTCCCTATAGCTATGTGTCAGCTCCTATTAGCCGCTCTGTAACGTTAACTGAGAATACGCAGATACTCTCTGGAGATATCGATCATTTATTTACCAGGGCCAGTGCTTCCCCTTCCCCTTCGGTGGGCAGGGGTGGCGGGTGGTGGGCAGCCGTCCATCACGCCACGCCGGGCTCTGCAGACACCCGTCAGCTGCGATTGTTTTCTAGTGAAAATAGATGTTCAGCATTGATCTCTTTCCTCCAGTGGAGTCCGGGGGCCTTCTCCTTAGTTACTCTAATAAAACACAACTAATTAAATTTGTGCCTTGCTTTTTCAATATTGCATTATCCTAATTACTAATTAAGGGGACCACATGTAAGGGATAGGCATTACTCCTTGCAAAAGATCCCCTAATGGCCTAAATGACATCTCATGGAAGGAGGAAATCTTTCAGTAAAGGCCAAGACTGAAGCTTGGGAAGGGATCCCTGGGGGCAACTTAACAAGAGGCTCTTTAACTCTTCAGCCGCTGCCCTGATACTTGCTGAATCACATCACGGACCATCTGGGAAAGCACCCGTGCAAAGCTGCCCGGTGCAGGGGAATCAGCGGGTTTCCCTGCAAGGAGAAACTGGGAGGAATTAAAAGGGATGGGGACATCTGCATGCCACCGTCTGCCTGGGAAAGCACTCCTGGGGAAAGTGGAGGAACCGACTCTTCAAGACGAGTGGGTTGCCCGCTCGTGTCCTCCCATGCCGAGCCCAGCCATGCAGCCCGGGGTGGACATGCCACCTGGCCCGTATGGGGACATACTGGAGCTGGGGCTCATCTGGGAGGAACGAGCCCTTTCAAGCCTGTACATGACATCCTGCTCTTGTCAGGTGTGTGCCAAAATGGTTTTGTTATGTTCCAAGTGGCAATGAAAGACACAGAGTTACAGAGAAGGCTCTTTGGGGGACCGCTGGCAATGGAGAGAAAGCTTGCTGCTGCGTACCCCAGGGGCCCAGTCATCACCAGTGACTCTGGGTAACAAAGCACTGGGCGATGCGCTGAGCAAGGGACACCAAACAACAGCCAGGCTTAAAGCAGACTGTGGGGCTCCCAGCAGCCCTGCTTTGGTGCTCGGACCGAGTTAAGCTGGCTTCTACACAAGGACCTCTGTATAAATCCCAAACTTCCTTCCATATGCCCCAGGGACCACAGATGAGCTGTGCAGGGGGCTGCGTTGGGCTGCGCCGACCCTCTCCCCGCTGCAGCACCCTGCGCTGGAGTTCAATAATATTTTCATTTCATTTTCCGTGTGAATCGCTGCTCACGCTCTGGCTGTTCTGGCTTCATAAGTCACCGGTTCATTTCTCATACAGCTCTTTTAGAAACATATTTTTTCCCTTAAATATGTGGCCTGAAAGTGTGAACTGAGATTTATGCTAAGAAAAATTGGGAAAGAATAGCAAACAGGTACTGGTTGGAGGGAAAAAAATTATACTTTGGGCATTATAGAGAGTCCTCCCAACGCTGGGACTCATGAAGAACATGTTCTGCCAAAGATGTAGGCATTTACCAGGGCCAGCTTTGCTGCCCAGCGCAGCAATGGTACTTGACTTTTGGGATGAGCCTTTCGGCTGTTGGTCTGTACTCGGGAGGAGTCACCAGCATTTGACATCTGGGGAAACTGAGGCACTTTGTACTGAGATGGGGACTGTTAAAGGTCAAACACCTTCCAGATCCTCCCCGTTTCCTTTTTCATGATGATTTGCAGGCTGCTTTACGTAGCACTGTTACAGACAAAAATTGGCCAAGGAACCATGTCATTAATTGAAATTTAAAAAGACTCCAGACAATATTGATGTCTACGCTTTCGTATCCTCTTGGTTTCTATTCTGCTCACAGGTTAAATTGATCATGGGTCCATTTTGGCTTATTTTATCTCTCTCTTCCTCAAAGTGATTGAAATCTTAATAATCAAGGATACCGACGCCAAAGTTTTAAGCAATAAACATATAAACAGAATGAAGAGAAGCAGAATGCTCACGTCTCTCAACAGTGAAAATTGTTCCATTTTATTTTGCTGTAGCAGATGTTAAGTTTCCAATAATAAAATAAAATAAAAAATCTAAGGGAGACATTTAGCAAAGTATAGCTTTACACTCCAGAGTTATCACTCCAATTTCAACTGGGACCATAAAGTTTTATGAGCTATTAAATTGCCCTAAACCTCCTTTAACACACTAGCTTTAATGTTGGAGATTAACCATTTAGAAAAAGGAGGTTACCTTAGCAGAGATCAGGCCATTTTCCTGCACTCTTATTCAGTCAATAACACTTTCCTATGGTAGAGCCATTTGCTGGAGTGTGCGGCTGGTAATTAGCCTGCATGCCCTGCAGGTAATGCAGCCGCAGTAGATGCAATCCCTCCCACAGCACGAGGAGCATCAGCAGCACCAGGACGGATGCTCAGGATAGCTGAGCTCTGGGCTGGGACTCTGGAGAGCGGAGGTAGAATCTCAGCTCCTTGTCTGGCTGCAGTTTCAGTTTCCCCGTCCCCTCACCTGTTCAATAGGGATGTTCGTGATTTCTTCTTTCCCCATTTCCTTTTCGTTTAGGTTACAAATCCATCCGAGCACGGCCTTTGACTGTGTTTTATTACCTTGCAGAAGACACCCTTTATTTAGCTTGGATCCCCTGGATGCCAGGATGAAACTGGTCTGTACACCACCCAGGAAAAGGTTAATAGCAATTTCAATTTGCACTTGCAGAGCTCTTTCCAGAGAAGAACTCCAGCTACATCCACAGTGTCACAACACCCTCCAGAAGCCCAGTATTATTTTATTGATTTTTAAACAGGCGCAAACCCAGGAGCAGAGATGGCCTGGATCCACAAAACAATCTTCAGCCTGTTAAAGGGGACTCGTGGGACTTTGCCACTTGTAATCTGCCAAATCGCCACCCTTCATCTCCCTGCTGAACTGGTGTGTAACCCCCTGGGCACCAGACCTCTCAACGTGCCATCCTTTTGATTGCAAGGTAGCTCAGCTGCCTGGTGGTCTGGGCTGGCCACATCTGGAAACATCTGTCTTGAGGCAGCTGAGCAGCGTGGGGTTGTCTCACACTGACGACTTGCAGGGATCTGGCGTCTCTCCTAAAATTTCTGCTATAGCTTCTCTTCCACCCTAAGCTCTGGACGTTCTCCTGCTTGGCTGGCGTATCGCCCTGCTGAGGGCTGCAGTGCAGGGCAGCGCCCCGTTATTAAGATGGATGGTCGCATCCCCACTTTTCCCTGGTGTTACCTGGAATTTTGGGGGACCGTGTGGGGAGCCATCAGCAGGAGAAGTGGGACCGGCTGGCCCAGAGGGGAGAGTCAGGCTGGACCCTCCGGTGGGGCTGAGCCTGGGGTTAACATGCACGGAGCAACGGGATGGCAAGGCGCTGGGGAGAGGGCGGCTCCTTCCCGGCAGGAGTTTTGAAAGAAAGGGTAACCCCTGCTCTATTTTTGAAAGAAATGTCGCAGAGGCCTTCTCCTGCATCCTGCACACTGCCGCTGCCAGAGATCTGCGGCAGCACAGGGTGGCTTGGCAGCCCTCAGGGGTGGGAAATGTCTCCTCCCAAAAGCCTGATTCCCGTTTCCCCTCTGATAAGATCAGCAAAGACTAGTTTTCCCCCTAAATTTTTTTGAAGGCATTTCCTATTTGGAGTCTTTATTAATGGTTTCCCCTAGCCGAAGGCTTAGAGCAGACACCTCCCAAAGCTTAGGCGGGATGTCTTCCCCATGCACAGACTCATAAGGATGCATCAGCAGATGCTTCAAAGCCGCTGGTACTGTGAGGGGGCAAGCCGGACCCCACCATCAGTCTCCCCTGTTATAGCACAGCTCATATTCCAGGTCTGGCTGCTCTGGAGGGGTTTTGCTTTCTTCCCAACCATCCTCTGTGGTTAAAATCCTAACTGGGACTTCAAATCCATTGTGCAACAAGCCAGCGTGCCAGCCTGTTCTGGGGAGCGAGGAGGAGGGTTATCCGACTTTGATCCTTCATCGGACTTTGAGGACATGACTCACCAGGTTCGTGTACACTGCAGCCTTTTTCTTTTTGATTAAAAAGATGCATTCTGCTGTCTGAGACATCAGCACAGCCATATAGTAGCACAAGCCCCAGGCTTCAGAAGTGCTCTGACTAAGCCCATCTTCACTGGTACAAATGTCTCCTACACCCCATATCACAGAGCAACAAGGTTTAATGGATAAAAACTTGGAGACTAATAGGACAGGCCATCTACAGCTAGCTGGAGATTTTAACTTCTGGAGCCGTATCTCCTTCTGCAACTCGGGTAGGGCTCAGAGGAAGAAATCCCCCAGATGTAGCACACTACATTGCAGTGGACATTTTGATTGAGCAAGTTTTAAGACTGAGTCAGAGAGATTTCCTAATACCTTTTCCCTCCCCTCACTCCCCAGAGAACAAACATCAGCTCTTAAAGCCAGAAAAGCCCTGTTTCTTGCTCACCCCCACTGGAGGTGGCCACCCTGGAGTCAGATGGGGATTCAGTGGTCCCCTGCCTGAAGGCTCCGCGTTTCCCTCTGCAATCTTTAATTGCCCTCCACTATCACTGACATAAGGAGCACCCTAAAAAATGCTTCACACCCTAAGGGTGTGTTGAGTTCACGGTTTTCTTCTTCCAAGCTGTTGTCTCTTGAGTTGAAGTAGACCTGATAGAGCAGTCCCATTCTCTGCTGGTCCCCACAACAAGAACCCTCAGCATCTCCCCAGAATGCAAGCCCCAGCTGGAGCAGGGCATGGTCTTATATAGCATCCTCAAAGCATCCCAGCTTGTTCTACTGGGGATCCTGGCCCCACACAGGTGTGTTGTCCTCACCCTAAAGAGCTCTTGGTCAGAGGGAGTAAACGACCCAGCACCCCAGGAGGTGCTTTGTTGCTCAGCTTTAATAGTTAAAGGGATGAAAGAAAATGCAAGGCCCTATTCAAACCAGAGACCTGTCAGCATTTCCAGGCCATTCATCTGCCTCTTTCAGCTCCTTTGCTTTCCTTCTAATGTATGTAGATGGAGAATGCAAATACCATTGCGAGAAAACTGACCTTTTGGCTGAATGTCACCAAGTTCTGCAGCAGTGGGAGTGTTTGCATTCAGTCGTTAGCTTTAGCCTGTACAATTATTTATATATATCCCTGTAAGACTCGATGGGATGACTCAAAAATGGTTTTGACCTTGGTTGCTCTGGTGGTTTGATGGGCTGCAGTCCTTAAATGTGTTGCTCACGTCAATGCTAGCCTTTCAGATTAGCAACCCCTAACATGTACCTGGCTCTACCACTGCCCTAGAAAAGTCATTGTTCAATAGCTGGGAAAACCAGCCAGCAGTCCAAGATTATGCCTCCAGGAATAGTGTCATCTAAACGCCATTACTAACATGATGTTTAACATTGGAAACCTGAAATATAAGATATCGAGCTTGAAATTCCCGAGGGACCTTGTTTCCAGAGCTTTTAACTGATGAAGTCCACTTCAAAGGCACCCCAAAGCATCCATCTTTGGCCATGATGAGCTGGGTATGCATCACATGGGATGCTGCCGGTGCCGCTCTGGAGTGATAAAACATTTTTTCATAGAAATAAACCCCAAAATGTAGCTTTGGTGGCAGTGCAGAAAACCTTGGCCCCACTGCCCATGCCTGCAGGAATCTCCTCAGCCCTCGCCTCCCTAGGAAGCGGTTCACAGCCTGAGCTGGCATGGTCCCAAACTTTTCTCCTGTGTGGATTTCATGCTGTTTGAAGAAAAAATGTTCTCCGCGCCGCATTACAGGCAAGCAGTCTGCCTGGCTGCTGGGCTCCCTCGCTCTGAATACTAACGCTTCGCTTTTGTGTTCGTTCACCTCTTGTTGAAGCTCTGTCGAATTTCATTCCAGCAGACAGTCTCACATCATACACTTCCTTTATATGATGTTAAAAAAACCGTCTCTGCCGTTCTCAAGGTGGCCAGCTGAGCATGCCGGGCTGAGCCACATGCATGGAGAGCAGCTCATAGCATGAAAACCTGGGAGTGGGTTTGGGGTGAGCTGTGGAGGGTCAGAGATGGAGCTGGGAGTCATCCGAGTGGGGCTCCAGCAGCTCGGCCATCCCAGGTCTCTCCCTCTGTCCTGCCAGACTCCAGCCTGCCACCGTTATTTTGACATCCAGCACCTCCAAACCCTTTCCTCATCCTTTTCAGCCCTTATTTGACATGCCATCACCATCCTGTCGCCTGTGCCTCAATGATGTTGCTCAGAGAAATTAGGGCAACTGCTGTACAGGGTTTTTATTAGTATTGCCAAACTCTTTCAGCATTTTTAGAAAGGGTTTGAAAAGAGGCCAAGTCGTTTCTCCTTCTTCTGTTTCTTTTCCTCCACCGCCTCCCTCACCCCCCTCCCCTTTGCTGTCTGCGGATGCTTTGGGATGAATTAATTTAGACGTGTGGTTTTGAATGTTTTTGGCTCCTGGTTATGGAGCCATTCAGCAGTTCTGGGAGCCTCCCCCATCGGCTGTTATTGAACCAGACAGAGAGGGGTGGAGGAGATGGCAGCAGCCTGATTTGTTGGCTTGTTAGTTCTGCTCCTGTGGACCGTCCATCCTCTCGTGTTTCTGCAGGCTGACAGTGAGAGACACAGCCAAAATGCCCCTTGCGGGCTGGCTGTGGAGCGATGCCCCTGTGCGTGATCTGCGGTGTCATCATGCTGGAAGCAAAAAGGATGGGTGGTTTCTCTCTGTTTTCCCTTTGCCTTCCCCAGCCCCCCTGGCTGTCACCCCAACTCTGCCCTGGGATCCCCGTTGATGTCTCGGCGAGCTATTTTTAGCCCCATGGTGGGGCAGAGCCAAAGCAGTAACAGCAATATACACGTGGAGAAGACCTTCTCTCCCATCCTTGCTTGCATCCTGGGCTGGCATTGATTCCTCCTCCCTGGGGAGGCTCAGGCTCTGCCCCAAAGCCCTGTGCTCCAGCCAGGGGCAGCCCTTGCCTACTCCCCCAGCCCCGCGGGGACCACCGTGCCAGGCAGGGCTCTGTGGACACCGGTGCCATCGGCAGGGCCAGGCTCGCTGCTGATAAAGGACTGGAGAGCTCTGGGCTGGCTCTCCTGGAGCCTCCTGTAATGTAAACAGAAGCAGAGATAACCACTAAATCCTTCTGAAAAGCACTTCCTACGGGTGCCGCTCCAGGGGGTAGTGCTGAGACCCTTTAATCATAGGGAGGATTGTTAGAATTCATTATTTTCTCAGCTTTCTAGTTAAATTTTAAAAGCCCACCTGAAACTCTCATTATTCCCTGTCAAGACTTTCTTTGAGTATACTTCTGCTCTGATTTCATACTAGCCTAATATCTAAGAAAAATATTATCTCTTTGCTTGGCTTACTGCCATCCTGGCCGTGTTTGTATTTCAGTGGTGGATGAAGCCACTCCCGTTTATTTACATAGCTGGTAAAGCTGCCCATCCAGACGAGGGACATGGCAGGAGTCCCCTTGCTCTGAACTTGGGGGCCAGGTACGGTAGGGCCCGGTGGAAATCCCATATGGCTTTAAACCATCACCATATGATGCCATGGCTCTGCACCAGGCAGAGCTCTTTTCCTGGAGCTCTACTTAGACATCTGTGCTTTAAACAGTCAGGAAAAAGTGCAGAGCCCTAATTCATGCCATTCGCGGCGTGGTATCGGGAATTGATAGAAAGTCCTTGGGTGCAGAAGTTCCTGGTTTTCATCTGTTGCATCTGTCTTGTTCATGAGGTACCATATTAAAACATTATAAGTGCAAATGGAAAATCTGAGGGGCTGCAGTGGGCTTTGGAGCCTTTGTTTTTGGTAATTTAAGCTCAGAGATGTTTTGAAAATGCAACTCCCATTGGTATAATTAAAATTGTCCTGAGATTTTCCACCAGAGCCCTGATGGGAAGAGGGATGGTTCTGGGGTTTATTTGGGAGCTCACCACACCAACAGCCCCCTGCAAGGGTTTTTTTTTAATTGATCTCTTTGGGAGAGGGTTAACATGTCCCAAAAAAGGGACTTTTGGCCCCAACCTGTACCAAAGCATGGCTTGTGTGGGTGTGAGCACACATCTCCCCATCGCTGCTGTCTGGGGAGTGCACACCACCTTTCCTGCATGCTCAGATCACCCCAGACCATGGGTAAGAGAACAGCATCACTCGAGTTTGGGGGTTTTTTTTGCCAGCGTTACTACCTGGGCTGTCTGGTACCTGAGCTGAGTCAGGCAGGCACTGCCATGGCTGTTTCTTGCAGAGCTCTGGCTGCCAGCCCAGGAGAAGGTGCGGCCGCACGAGAAAGCTAACGCAAGGTAACCAAGGTATGAATTCACAACCCAGCAGATGCTCCCTAGCCATGGTCTAAGTGCACATTTACCCCATGGTGAATGCAAAGAGCTCCATGATGTGCTGCCCTGTGGGGATGGGGATGAGCTGGCTATGGGGGAAGGAGTGGGGATACGGACAACACAAACCTTACAAACCTACAGTGTGTGGAGGGCTTGCACAGGGAATTATCCTGAAACATTTGCGGCAGGAAAATGCTGCACAAAGAGCTCTGCTGGTAAATTCCCTCTGCTTGCAAGGCCACAGGAGCTGGGACTGGAGGATGCTTTAATGCACTCATCTTGCACAGAGCACTTGATGCATCTTCTCCATGCGAGATGGGAGAGAATAGAAAGGAATGTGTGAGGGCAGAGGAGAGTGGTGCCAGCACCGTTGAGTGTCTGAGGTGGACGGCGGCAAGGCACTCTGCAAACAGCCTTTCTCCAGCTGGGTTCCTCTTTCGCAATTCCAGCGTCTTGTTTGTCAGTAATTTATATTGACAGAGTCTTTCAAAGCACTTTAGAGTTGTTTACAACATTGAGCAAGAACATTTTGTCTCATGTCCTCTTCATTCTTAAAGATGATCCTCTCCTTCGTGTACCCCCCAACTCCCCTTTGCCGGCTTGCAGGACAAGCTGCCCACTTGCTCTCTGCAAACCTGATGGGCTAGAAAAGAACCTGCAAATCTACCTGATGTGACACTCCTTCCTCTCTAATTACTAATTAGCTTTTCCTATCAGGGAAAAGGCACCTTTTCACTGCCAGAAACTCCCCGCGCCAGAAGCGCTCGCTCACCCGTGTGTGGCATTGCACATGGAGCGTGGTTGTGAGGTGCTGGGAGCCAGCGTGACACAAATGGTGCAACAAGAAATGGGCATGTTTGGGTTCTGCTCCAGCATCCCCACATCATCACCTGAGCCAGTGACCCTGGCCACCCTCTGCCAGGCCAGCTCTGATGTTTTGTTTTCAGGCACTGAGCGCAAGGAGCAAGGGTTGTTGCTGGAGCACAAGCGAGAGTTCAGCCCACAGCAATCCCTCTCCTCTCCATCCCTCCTGATTTCTGCAGCCTTTTGCACTGGACTGGTCCATCTGGTTGTCATGGTTGTCCCTTGTTCCCTGTCCTCAGAGCACTGGGAAGACGATTCTTTTATGAAGCCTATGTCCAGTCCTGTCCCCATCCCACCAGCAAGGACCAGTTTAAAACCGTTTAAAAGTCTTCTTCAGCCTTGCAGGCAGACGCCTTTCAAAACCCTTTAATAGGGGAATGAAGCAAAGGACTTGGAGTCCCAGGGCAGACAAATCCCCTCTGCAAATCACTCCTGGGGCTTGCAAGCAAAGTGCCAGCCAAACCTGGCAGCCCTGCCCCAGGCAGCTTTAACGCAGCCAGCACAGGGGGAAGGGCAGAGCAGCATGATCCCCAGGCAGGCGAGAGACCGTAGCAGTTTCTGGCAAGTCTTGTATGGTGTGTGCTCCAGCCTGCATCACCGTGCTTTCACTGCCTGTGTCCTATTCCAGTCAGATTAAAGCTTATACACCTTTGACTACCCATGCCACAATAATCCTCCCATTTTGCACTTACATAAGAAGGCTGGAGTGCCCAATTATTTCAGAGTCTGCTGTTTAACATGCTCTTGGCTTTGATTAAGACTTTTCATCTTTCAGGCAGACATCAAAGTGAAACCTTGAGTTTTCCAGTGCTGCATCGTGGGCTTGGGGTACTCTTGGCTGCTTCCTTGTGATTAGCAGATGAGCTGTCCGGATGGCAAAGCAGTGGGGAGGGAGCACCGCGTCCCAGCAGGTAAAGGAGCACGAATAAGGACATTTCATCGAAGTCTTCCTCCTCCTGCCCTGTTCTTTTCTATCCTTCCCACCTCCTTCCTTCCTACCCTGCTCTGAGAGGTTGCCCAGATGGCAGAGCCCATCCACTAAACCTGTTATCAATGGGCACTGTTTCCAGGATGGGACAAATGTGGTGAGTCCAGGAAAAATGCACCAAACAGCGCTTTGGCTTTCTAATCCCAGCCTTCAGCATGGCTGTGTGCAATCCTACTAAAATCAGTAAAACAGTCTTGGCAAGGCATAGGTCTGGCCTCGTGGGTTTTCCCCATCATGAAGGCATGGTCCAGTGCTCCGTCTTCCTCTCCCTGACCATTAGGACAGCAGCCACAACAGCATATCCCCCTCCTACTTCCATGCCTATTCCCTTGCAGGGATGTACTCATCTAGAGGGACAGAAGTGTTTCCAGGCCAATTTGACTCTATGCCCCCTCATAAATTCCTCTTCAGGGCTAATCAACCGTGACACTGCTGGGAAGCTCATTTGAATACATTATGAGGGAAAATGCGGGTGTGCCTCTCAAGGAGGCTCCCCAGCACATGGCATCTGGCTGATGAGAGCGTCTGTCAGGAGCAGCCTGCGTGGTGGATGCTCCCTGTGATGATAACTGTTCAGAGTGGATGAGCTTTCTGTCAACAACTTAATAATCTGCGTCTGCCACGATCCCGCGTCAGCCAACACTCCTGTAACGAATGGCTGATAAGGAGGAGGTTAGACTGAGGAAAACGGGCTGTTTTGTCAGCACAATGTTCTTGTCAACAAAAAGAGGCTGGAAAAGCTTGCTGGCTCCTTCGGAGCTTACCCGGGATGATTCACCAGCCCCACAGCCCGGTTAGTCCCAAAACCTTTCTCCACCGATAGTGACTGCAGCAAAAGCAGTGGCAAACCCCCCTGCAGTAAGCAGAGGTGGTTGAAGCTTCTCTGTCTCTTCCCCACATCTTTATTTCTAAACTATTGTTCTTGTATGAGTACAGTTTCTTACTATCCCTCATGAATTCAGTCCACGCTGAAACTCTGCTGCAGTTTTGCCCTGTGGTGAGGAGTCCCACAGCTGAGCTACCCTCCGTGCGGAGAAACCTTCCCTTTTGTCCTCAAAATCAGTGGGAATAATAGGAGTGAGGACCTGAGATGTGGCACATCTCCGCCAGACCAGGTCCCAGTTTTGCCTCTGGACCAGCTGATGCAAACCTGGATACCTGTGGGGTGGAAGGGGTGGCTGATGCTGCTGCCCTCCAGCAGCGCCCCATCCTGCAGCCCTTCTTCACCCTGGGCTTGTCCCAGTCCCACCATGGCTGGAGCATGAGGGTCCCGTCACCCAGTTCACTCTGTGGAGCTGGATGCACTGGGATGAACAAGCCCAGAGCCTGGATCTGGAGCCTGGCAGGAGACCAGCCCATCCTCATTACAGAACAGGAGCCGTCCCATGGGCTTCTTCTGGGGGAAAAGAAGGAATTAGTGCTTAGGGAGCAAATTCCTCCGGCTGCATGAGGGCAGGGCTCAGTCGCTCTGGAATGCCAGAGCGATAACACAGCACGAGAGCAGGCGTTTAAAGGGGCTCTGGATGCAAAGAGCAACCCCATGACCGTCCCAGGCTGCAGCCCAAAACTTGCAGCTTTAAGCCATCATTGAAACCGAGAGCGGCTGGTTGGAAGGACTGACACCCAGGGCTCAGGTCCTCGGCTCGTGTAAGCTGACAGAGCTGTTTCACGTCTAATGGTGCTTCCTCTGCTTTGCACAAGTGGAGGATCTGGCCCACTGTGTGCAAAATTAGCCACTCATTAGTGTTGCCTGCAATCCCTCAGTGCAAGGGTGAAATGAAAGCAGATGCCAAATTGCCACCTGGAGCAAATTTTTAAAAATTGAATTACAATTGGCTGGAAACAGCAGGAGTTTTTCATTCATATTAACTCTGCAACAAAGCACTTGCAGGCTGGTGCCGCACTGGATTTCGTACCCAGGTCCAGCTCAACTCCCCGCATGTAGCAGCATCTTCAGAGCATCTTCATCAGCCATCAGCTCCACGAGTGGTGCCACAGGACCTGGGTTGCAGGCTCGTGCCTTGTCATTGACCTACGCTTGGCAAGGAAATCCCTGGAAAGGGACATTTTACAGGGGCATGTAGCAATAGGACGAGGGGCAATGGCTTTAGGCTGAAAGAGGGCAGATCCAGATTAGATATTAAGAAGAAATTCTTCCCTGTGAGGGTGCTGAGGCGCTGGCACAGGCTGCCCAGAGCAGCTGGGGATGCCCCATCCCTGGAAGTGCTCCAGGCCAGGCTGGACGCGGCTTGGGGCAACCTGGGATAGTGGCAGGTGACCCTGCCCGTGGCAGGGGAGTGGAACTGGGTGATTTTTAATGTCCCTTTGAACCTAAACCATTCTGTGATTATATGATTGTATGAAGCTGGGGTAGAAGGCTTCAGTGAGCACCAGGCAGCAGTGTCTTGAGTATTAAACTTCCACCTATTCTATCAGATTGACATGCCACATTATGTTATGACATGTTTGTTAACAATGACACTTCTATTATGAACTAAAAAGTCTTTCATGTCATCAAAGAATGTAAAAAAAAATTAAATTGAGACATCCCCAAAATAAAATAAAATGTAAAGCTCTTATTGTTTACTTCGGAAGAAATTCCAGATTTCAGTTTTCAATTTTTTTTTTCACTTTTTAAAAGAAATTTGGAATATTTTCCCAACTGATACTTTAATGTTTGGGGAACTGGAAGAATTTTCCCTGAAGTACATGGAAATGTTCAAGATGGCATCAGCACGGCCTTCCAGGGAATCCCAGCCTCTGTGGCAAGGATGCCCCCATCATGAAACTACCAGGATATATGCCTTAGGTCTTTTACAGCTTTGTTCAAGCAATGCTGCTGTTGGGATTGGAGCTAGTTAGCTTAAAGCTAGCCTGGATATGTCTACATATGACGCAATCACATTTCTGACTGCAGAGAGAGACACTCTGTCACTTTTTGATGTGAAGTTTTTGATGTCTTTAAGACAGAAAACATTTGTGGGGAGCTTTTGAAATGTAGGCAATGTACGCCCACAGAACCCAACCTCTGCGAAACTTTCTCTTTGTAGGAAACATACTGATGTTAACATTTTTTTAGGTATAAATTCTTGTTTTTTGTAAAGAACAGTCATGGGATATTTGTTTGAATCGGGTGTTTGATATCGATATATATGTATGACTCCATAGCTCCTAACTGATTTGGTAAATTCACCATTAGCTGTATCCACTCATGCCCTCAGTCAGAAAAGTCTGCTAGAACAGCATGGAAAATCAAAGTTGCTTTTGCCTGGGTCAGAAAGAAGCCTTGCAAGCTGCCAGCATCTGCTTTCGTCTTGCTGCTTCTGCAAGCGCCGAGGGGAGTGGAGAAAAGGCAGCGAGAGAGCAAGTGTGTGATGTGGGAACAATCACGCTAACGGACCCCATAAAGAAAAATCATCTTTCCAGGTAATTCAACCTGAGTTCATCCTCAGTGCCTAGGTGAGATTGAGTCATCTTCCTAGCGCAGTATCCAGATATCCAGAGCAGAGCGTGGGGCGTGCGGTCACACCATGGATCAGTCTGCTCCTGGCTGTCAGACCAGGAGCAGGGTCAGGCAATCACCAGCAATAGCTATTAGCACGTTTTTTGAAGCTTCTGCCTCTTTTCCTAGGACAAGTCATGGGTGAAGGATGGCAGCAATATGAAGTGAGTGGTCCCCATCGCTTGATATCACCTGGCTTCACCCCTGGGCACGTTCTAGCTCTGTGCCACAGCTGGGTTTCTCAGCATGGGGGTTTCTGTCCTGACTCCGTGCCCCTTTTTCTCTCCTTCTGCCTCCCCATCACAAAGTCTTGCCTGGCTGATTTCATGCTCAGAAGCAACATTGCTGGTTTAAATGCTGGCAGCTGGCAACATTTTCCCTTGGAGTCAAATAGCAAAGCGTCTGGTCTCCCAAGCCAGCCTGGGAAGGTTGGCTTTGCTGGTCCAAGCAATATTTCTGGCAGGGCACACTCGCTGCAAGAGTTTGCAGCTGATCTCACTCATTTCCTCAGCGCTAAGGAAATGCAAAGGGATTTTCAGTGGATTCTCCATAACCTCATTTTCAAGACAAGGATTGCTTAAGCAGAATTGAGCTCAAGTTCTCAAATGCTATGCAAAATCACGAGGCACTTCTGATGTCACCGTGGGATCAGGAGCCACTCCATCATTGTCAGGGATGAGCCACTAACACAAAACTACTGGCACCGCCGGGCGCCCATCCTTATTTACATGGCTTCAACATTCGTGAAGGCTCAGAGTCATTAATTTCCTGAATGGCTCCCTTTGGTGGAAAACATGACGTTTTGGGAAAGACACAGGGCCAAGCTGGGCATAAAACTCTTCAAGTCAATTATCCAGGTGAAGCAATGTTATCTTCACATCCTGTTTTCGGAAAAATTTAGAGATTCGGGCAGGTGCCCACATCCTGTTTTATTGGGAGCTGAATGTTTAACGCAGATTCCTTTGGAAAGCCTGGTTTAACCCCGCACTTCGGATGTGTCCTTTGGTCTCACAGAAGCCAACGGGACTTTTGTACATCGCTTAAAGTTTAACTGATGGTTGCATGAGCGGCTGAATGAAAATCCAAACATTCAGCTGAAGTCCTCGGGCTGAAAGTAGCCCTGCTTTTAGTAGTATCTGCCATTGCGTCAGCACTTGGGAATCTGTAGAAATCAAGGCATTTGCAAAGACCTAAGCATTGATGCTGACTTCTTGTAGGTGTGAAAAACGAGTTGCAAAGGGTCACCCGAAATGGTCCAGCGAGGTGGTGGGAAAGGCCATCCCCAGGTCCTAGCCCAGGGTTCTGCCTCCTGAGGGCACTTTACCGCTCTTCTGGAGGGGCTGGGGGCTGGCACGACATGGTGGGACTGGCAACGCTGCCTGAGTAGATTTCGGATCCAGGCAGCATCAGAATAATGGCAGTTTTCATGCAAGCAGCCTTGGAGCTGTGGAAGGAAGGAGCAGCAATAGGAGGGCTCTGGAACGAAGGTGTTTGCACGCCAGGGTAATTCTCCCCCTGTACTGAGTACCGAAATGGGAGCCCTTCTGCTGATTCTGGGGGAGGGAGGAGGACTGAGCCTGAAATATGTGTTTAACCTGATCTCAGCACAGCTTTTTCCTTTCAGACTGTTTTAAAAATAATATTTTCCTCCTTCTTTAATCCTTTTCTTCACACTGGGAAAACTGCCAGAGGAGGACTGAGCAGTTTCTGTGTGCATGGATCTAGCTCATTTCCAGGTAGAAGCCAGGCAGGGAGCAGGCAGTAAGCCCCATGTACAAGTCATGCAGATATTTCACAACCAAATCCCAGTCCCACTTCCCAACCCTAGCCCCATATTTGTGCTTTGTTTCTGGGAAGAGAGGGCTTTGCTCCTGCCAGAGGACCCGATCCACCTGGGTATCTGGAAAACCTTCTCCAGATCTATTTCCAGGAGCCAGGCTATCGCTGAAATGGTGTAAATTAGGAGCATGACTCTATTGAATGAGGAGCAGAAGAGCCAGGAGGTAAGATTTAAAATAACCCCCTGATTTGCTGCATCCTGGTTTGTTTTTTTGTTTTTTTTTTTTTTTTCTGCTGAGAATGGAAGCAGCACACACAGAAGCCTGGGTTGCTTTTACTGAGGACCACCTACAGTTCTTCAGTTTCTAAAGAACTGACCTTAAATCTTTCGCCATTTTTGTACCTTGCCCCTTATGAGCAGCCACATGGGCAAATTTCACCTGCCCTGAACAGTGGGATCCCATGATGGCATAATCTTTTCCCTGAATACATTCATTTTGAAGTCTGCTTCTTTAATGCAAAACCTTCTTACTGCTGTGAAGCAAAACAGGGCCAGAGCTTCCCTGGCTTGGGCTGGCTTGGCCCTGGCTTTACAGACGGGGTTATTGCTCTCCTGGCAGGAGTCACGCAGAAGTAGGTTTTGCAGATTTTGGAGTAGGGCTAGTTCTTGGCATTGCTGATGCGTTGCTTGTGTCCAAATAACTCTAAGCCCTTCATGACCATTTAGGTTAAACATTCCACATTGGGTTGTAGACCTGAACATGGGACTGAAAAGGCTACAAAACGTCTTGGGACCCAGTGGTGGACGTGATGCCATGAGCAAAGTCTGAACATGTTTGTGGGCTGTGGGTGGGTTATGAATAGCAAACAGAAATCCCAATTCACTGCTTTATACCTGGGGTCAGCCCAGCACCAGACACATTACAGGCAGGTGGAAAAGGGACTGGAGAGCTTGTTTCACAGGTATTGATGTGGGTGGTTGAATGATCAAAATTTGGGGACCGATGGTTAAACAGGCGGGTGCGTTCTAGAAATTGTTTGCTTTGGATTTCCATCGAGTGATGCCGTGCTTTGGAGCCTGTTCTTGCAGTCCAGCACCGACCGGAGCGAGCCTTGGCCGTGGCCATGGATGTCCTCCTGCTTCGTCACTCGTGCATGCAGGTGGACGTGGAAACCTCCCGCACAGCAGGAGGTGTAGGCGGCATGGCCGTGAAATGCCTCAACACAGACATCTGTTAAAGAGCGTGTGTGACAAAATCTTGTACTAACACAAACTGGCCTGCAAAGAAATAGAAAATAGAAATAGAAAGCCATCCTGTGACTCAAGATGTGTCTGTTAGCTAAAGCTGCCAAGCTGCAGTGACTGGACTCGGTCTCTGATTCCATATTGCTGCCTTTACAGGAGAAAAAGCCTTTGGCAGCAGCAGGTGGGAGATGTTTCTCCATTCACCACCATGTGTTTTGATGCTCCTGCGCAGCCTCCCTGTGGGAGCTCTGGTTTGGTATTATGATCATAAACGTGATGCAGAATAGCACTAAAACAAGGGCTTTCATGGCTTACTCATGGCTCTCCAAATACACGTGCCGGATTCCTCATTTCCTCAAGGGTCCTGAGGCATTTGGTGATCGTCTCCAGTCTCTTCTCTCTCTGGAGTCCTGATACTATAGACATTTCAACTGTAATTACAACACTAGTAATAAGACCTTCTGACATCCTTGGTTATGAATAAACCTGATCCCTCTGGGAAGACTAAATCCAGAATTTCATAAGTAAGCTCTTAAGGACAAGAGCTTGGAAAAGAGAAGAAAATGTCCCTGTCCCACAAGGAAGGCTGAGGCAGGTCAGTCTCCTTCGGTCCCGAGCTGGGATGAAAATCACAATCTTGGGAATTCTTCTCCTGAAGGGAAAATTCAACATTTCCTTTTCTTCAGTCATATCAAAATGTCTTGTTTTGACACAGCACGACAGCCTAGGACCATGACAGTCAAATCAATATGCTTCCAAGCCATCTAAAGGAGTGTGATCTTTTCCAGTTCCAAATTAAGCAGAAGTTAGTCCTTCCCTGCAACGTGTTTTTGTGCTGCCGTAGGAAGCCGAACGGCCATGCTGGCAGAACTTTCCATCAACAGATCTGCCACCGGCAGTGTGCCCAGGAGCACTCGCTGAACGCTTCTCACCTTTTTACCTGTGTCCTCACGGGTGAGCCTGTCCTCACATCCAAATTACAGGGCCCAGAGGGAGCTGGGGATTTTCTTACACTCCGATCCCTTGATAATTGCTCCTGGGAGGATTTTGGTCTTTGCTCAGCCTGTAAGCCAAACCTGTTCTGCTTCCCCGAGCTTACAGCTTCCTCAAACCCCATCACAAAGAGCCATTGTAGGTGCTGCCCGTGGCTCCCGGCTCTCGGCAGCGAGCACAGTCATCGTCGGAAGAGGAACCTCTTGCCCACTGAGCTGGGAGATAAAGGCTGATTTGTCTTGAGTGGGAGGAAAGCATCGGCTGTGCTGCTGCCAGGTTTCGTGGTATGTGGCTGCCTGCTTTCACTGCTGCTGCGGGGCTGGGCAGGCAAGTTTGCAGGGCTCCCCAGGATGCTGGAGGTTGCGGAGTGGGGACCCCTGCTCCCTTCTCCCTACCTCCCTGCCGCTCCCCCTTCAAAGCTGCTGCTTTTTGAGATGCCTGCTGAGCAGGGATCAATGCTGTGTGCCAGAGGCACTGAGCTGGTTGGGTTGGTGCGAGCCTGTGCTCTCAGGGGGGAGGCAACCCCCTTGGGGCTTAGGCTGTGGGTGCATTTGTGGCTCTGGGCCCGGTGGATCCAGAAGAAGACATTCCTCCTCCTCACCTGGGGATGAAAACCAAGGACCTCCTCCCTCCCTTTGAGCTCTTTCTGTTTTAGTTTTCTTGCCTCCCCCAGCCCTTTCCATCCCAGCCCTCCTTGGCTGTTTTTCCTGCAGCGCGATGCTGTGAGTGCGTTCAGAGTCACCCCCTCCAGCTGGGCAAGCCCCAGCACCTCCAAACTCCCTGCATTTGCCTGTGGGTTTCAGCTGTGGGATGGGCATGAGCATCACAGAGCCAAAAAATGCAGTGGGGGTTGCTCCAGGTGGGTCCTTTTCTATCAGCCCTGGGTTCAACAGGGAGCAAAACATCAGTTTGAATCCAGCAGGGAACAGCAAGCTGGCGTATGGCTGCAAAAAGCCTTTTTACATCCTTCCTAGGGTGACTTTTGCAACTGGTACTTGTCCAGTGTAAGCCTTCTAGCATCCATCATCTGTTAAGTTGTTCAGTTACCCCAGTCCCTCTGACCCTCTGGGCCTGGTGGGAATCAGCTGCCACCTCCAGGTCCATTTTCTGTCTTTGTGCCCTTCTCCTTCCACCGGAGGAGGATGCTTGTGTGTGGCTGGGTACCAAACCTCACTGCGGGGTCCGGCAACCTGGCAACCTCCAGTGGCACAGGGCTGCCCTGGGGCAGAGGTGGGGCAGGGTGAATCAGTCACTGGGGACACAGGATATGCATGCCAGGAGACAGAAGGTTTCACCCCCAGCATCTCAGACACCTCTTTCATCCCCACCATTGGCTCAGCTGGGCTTGGGGGCACCAAGAAGAAAGGAAAACCAAGAAAGCTTAAGCATAGGTGCTTACGTTTGACTGGACAGGTCACATCTGGCTGATGCCTGTGCGAGTGGGGACAGCAACATGGTGCAGCCTCTCCTGGGGGACACAAGGGCAATTCAACCCAGAGCTGGCCCAATCCTTACCCTCTGCTCTGGCTGTACAGTAGATGCTAGTCAAAAATACATGCTTCCAGGGTGACAGTGCAGATATTGCCCTCCTGAAAGATTATTGCACGCCTCGAGTGCTGCTGTAACGCTGGAGGTTTGGAGGCTAAATGACTATAACCAGCTGAGCAGACTATTCACCCTGCAGAAATGCACTGCCTGCAGTGTTGGTTTCCTGCCTTACCAATGCAAAACTCAGAGTAAAGATGCAAGGCAGAACGGCAGGGAGGACCTTCCCCAGGACTCCACATCCCACTTACAGATTGCTATTGCCCGTGCTGTGGTCCCTGCCAGAGAACCTGCCCTGTTGCTGCGCTGGGTGCTGAG
Organism: Falco peregrinus; assembly: GCF_023634155.1. NCBI lineage: Eukaryota > Metazoa > Chordata > Aves > Falconiformes > Falconidae > Falco > Falco peregrinus. The sequence goes on along the minus strand of NC_073721.1, from coordinate 48,737,570 downwards.
CAGTGGGGAAAATTTCAGTGAGAGCTGAATTGCAATCAGGCAAGAAAGGTCCCAGGGTGACATTGGGCATGAGTAAGAGCTGTGAGGTGGGTGAGCTGCTGGCACTACCTGGGGGCAGATGCTCAGCAGACTGGGTTTGTTAGCAGCGGCTCAGTGCTGCAGTGACCATAGCCACAGGTCCCGGCATGAAGCCAGAGCTGGTTTAAGCCAGCAAAGAGTATCTGCTTGCAAAATACCGAGAGGCGACACCCAAGAGGGAAGCTAGACCAGCCTTGCATCCAGACCTGAGCACTGCTGCACTGTGGAGCTTTCCGGGGAACTGCCCAAGTCACTAAAAGCCCTTTTGCTCCCTGGCCGTGGAAGTCTGTCCTCCCTGGACGTCTGTCCCCCTTGATCTCCTGGCTGCTCAAAGAGCTCCGCAGTGCCCGTGCCCTTTGCCTGCTGACAGCATAGCACTGGACTTCACCCTGTGGATGCTGCTGCCAGTGAGACCATGCAAACTTGGGCTCGTGCAAACAGCCAAAGGTATCGACCTTGGCATGCCCCTTCCCATGCTGGCCACTAACCAGGCTGCCCCCAGGGTGGGGGAATGGCTGGTCACCTCCAACCTGCCCAGGGCTGCAGATGGCATCGTCATGGCTTGAGGAGGGGCGTGGGAAGACACCACCAGGCTCTGGCTAATAATTGGATTGTGGCTAATGTGGAACAGTCCCTCAAATAGTTTCCTGATGTTGAGTTGCTCCTGGCAGGGTTCAGAGGGAGAGAAAGCTCCAGGGCTGGTGGGGGATCTGGAGCTCATTTCAAAAGGGCAATGTTGAGTCTTTTTGGTTAAAAAATTGAAGGTAGCTTTCATGCCATCAGTCCTTGGGGGAGAGAGACCCCATGTTATAATGCAACATAGTCCTGATTGGGTCTGAAAAGAGAAGACTATGTGGGTCCTCCAAATAAACACTTCACATGTGCTGCCATACCGGAGGGAGCATGTGTCTCTGATTTACATGCAGTCTGGGAAGTGCCACATCCGCCTTATGTTTGGAATATTTCAGCTCTCCAAGGCCTGAATTTAACCCCTGCCCCCTCCTCCCTCCCGCCTCTTCCAGCAGAGCCTGCAGCACCACTGCTCTTGCTCTCAGCCTAAGTTCCCAGAATGAGCTCGATGCCGGAGGGAGCGCAAGGAGGCTGGCAGAGTGGAGGGACTCCCAGTTTGTGCAGGTGTGTGCCACCTTGTCTGGACACATCACGCCAAAGACCCAAGAGAAAAGAAACTGTAGCAGCCAGGCAAGACTTCCCACCCATAGCTGCTCTGCTCTGAGCCACCTGGGTTGGCCAGCTTCTTAAGGAACGTGCCCACACACCAGGAAACATTGCTGTTTGTTAAGTAAACCCAGAGAGCAGCGGTGTGTAGACACGATTTAAGAGCCTTTTTTTTCTTTTTTCATCATGGAGTCCAGCAAGTATAACCCCTGGTGGGTGGGACATTGAAGGATATGGCACGAGACGGGGAAGTAAAGGCAGATATTTCTAGTGATTGTTCTGTGCTTTTCCTCTGTGCACTTCCAGAAAGGGCTTTAGCCTGAAAAGGATGTCAAGACAGGAAGGATATTGAGTTGGCTTCGGCTCTGTCATACAAATAGCTTAAGTGACCTTTCCCTAACAAAACACCATCATGGTATGGATTTGTTCTAAAGGATTGTCAGCTCTGGAAGAGCACAGCCATTTCACAAGCAGGAGGTGCAAAGGTGGCTAGATAGGTAGATAGAGAAATGGACAGGCAGGTAGATAACGTGTGGCGTAGAGACAGAAATACAGGTACAGCCTTCACAAAACCTTGGTTTAACTACCCTCCTCTATAACATATGTTTTGTAGGGTTTTGATGCCTTTGGAAGGGGAATTCATGTATCTTCACACCATTCCTGAGTGTGGCAGTATTTGCACAGTGTTAATGTCTCAGGCCTGATCCTGTACACATTCCCTTCATGCATAGCTCCCACCTGGATGGGGAAACTGAGGCACGTAGCAGCAAAGTAACTTCTGAAGGTCCCACGACATGCAGGAAGCAAAGCCATGCATGGCAGACCCAGGAGCCCAGTCCTCCATCCTCTCTCTTAACCATTGTCCCTTGCTGTCTTGCCTGTTATAATCCCTGTCACACTTCTAAGAAGATGTCACCTCCTTTAAAGGGTAGCAAACGCCCACCTTTGGGAGTCTGTATGTGCATGAGTCATGCAGGAAGAGCCAAGAGTTGGTGGGAGCTGGGCACTTTCCAGGAAAAGCTGGGTTGAAACCACAGAAGCCATTTCCTTGCAGACTTGAGCCATTATACCCTCACCAGAAACGACTGTTTTGCACATGCTGAGCCCTCCTGAGGTTGAGATTTGCTCCCACATGTCCTCACCACAGAGCAACTCTCAGGGCTGCTCCCAGAAGGGCATCCTGGCATGAGGACAACCATGGCACCGCCACTGCCTCATTGCTTGTCTCACTCCTTCTGCAGCTTCCCTAGATTAATGACCCTTCTCTGCATCTCTGCCCTAAGCCTGTTTTAGCCCAAACCAGATGCCATCCACTACAAAAAATCACTACGCCCCATTTGGAGAAGTATAGACCTTTGCTGTCGGTTGCAATCCCTCTGGCTTCCAAGCAAAAAATCCATGGCTCCAGGCCCTTCCCACCAAAGAACAGGCCCCCTTGGCATCCAAATTTTAGGACTTTATTGTCTTCTGGACTGAATCAGTCCCCAGAACATTGCAGGATTAGGAGAAAAAGGGTATTGGAAGAAGATGGATTGAGGTCACTATTGAGGGAGACTGTTGTGCTCCCTTGGAGCTGGGGCTACAGAGGTGCGAATATTGATTTGGGTAATTCACCCATTCCTTATGTCCAGGAGAGGTGAACAAAAGGGAAACCCCCCCACCCCCACTCTTGGGACACCATTACAATACATCGCTTTTCTTAGGTGGGATTGCATCTATAGGCTCAACCAGACAGCAGGAGAAACCAACCCAAGAAATAGTTGGGTTACTCTGAGCTTGGCTACTGGTGGGGAGCAAAGATTGTCAGAAACATTCCGAAAGCACCAAAACTCAAGGAATATTTCCTAGCTGCATCTCTCTGCCCAGCCCTGCTCTCAGTGAGAGATCCTCTTTGTTCACAGGCCGACTGACAGCAGTTGCGTGTGCTCTATAAACATCGCATGGAAGAGACACTTTTAATGTAATTATAATTTAAGCATAAAATATGTCACTTCTGTAGGATTTTGTTGTCTGGTGCGTAATTACTTTATGGCACCATAAAAATATATTACATTATGATGCCTTGCTGTGCTTTGCTCGAATAATTTATAGCACAGTAATAGCGTGGAACAATATTCAAGACCATTGTATCCAATCTAGCATATAAATAAAAATTGTGGAAAATAATGATCTTGGTTAAACGCTCATTTAATTATTTTGCAGTCTTGGCTAAGGTTTTTTATTCCAATTTCATTCCCACATCCTCACCAGATTATATTAAAAATATCTAGGGAGACTTTTTAAAGCTCAGAGAAAATGGAACTATATATGGTATTTTTTACATACACTGCTATTTCCAAACAACTGGGAAGAAGAAGCATTTGCTGCAGGTTGACTGGAATTGAAAAAATTTCCAAAATTTCTTTCCAAGCAATATGTTGAAAACCTTTTAATTTCAAACCCACTGAAACGTTTTGCTGGTTTAAAAAACCAACACCTTCTTCTGCTTTTGATGTTCTTAACGTTTATGACCTTGAAACAACGCTGTAGTGACTTTTGAAGCAAGACGTAGATTCAAAAAACCCAACCCCCTTTTTGCCTTGAAAACAGGGAAGTGAAACCTTTCTCTCTTCCTCTCAGCATCCCTCCCCCGGGCGTCTGCTTTGACCACGAGTGCCAAAACGTTTCCCACCTGCCCGTCCGCACCCCTTCCCGAGCCCCCTCTCCCAGCCCAGCCTCCCAGGGACACGCCAACCCCTCCTGCACCAGGAGGCTGCTTTGGGGCAAATCTGTGAGATTTGCTCAGTGGAGGGATATTATGCATTCACAGAGGGATCAGACCCCAGATGTGGGTGGGTCACCTGCATTAAGACCATTTTATTTATATTTTGGTGTTACATTTAGCAAGTAAATATAATATAATCGCCTATGAAGACAGGCTGAGTTGAGGTTGTTCAGCCTGGAGAAGAGAGGGCTCCAGGGAGACCTTAGGGCACCTGCCAGTACCTAAAGGGGCTGACAAGAAAGCTGGAGAGAGGAGTTTTTAAGGGCATGCAGTGATAGGATGAGGGGCAATGGCTTTAGGCTGAAAGAGGGCAGATCTAGATTCAATATTAGAAAGAAAACCTTCCCTGTGAGGGTGGCAGCTGGGGATGGGGATGCCCCATCCCTGGAAGTGCTCCAGGCCAGGTTGGACGCGGCTTGGGGCAACCTGGTCTAGTGGCAGGTGACCCTGTCCATGGCAGGGGGGTGGAACTGGGTGATCTTTTAAGTCCCTTGGAACCCAAACCATTCTGTGATTCTATAAGTATGGGCAGAGTGGGGAGGAGGTATCAGGCAGGACAGCTCCAGGCAAAGCCAGCCTCATTAGCAGAAGTTAAAGCAAAATTTACAGCTCACAAAGGATTGGGAAGACTCACTGATATTGCAGGGACTCACTGGCAGAAAGCAATAATACTTTGCTTTTTAATCTCCCTGTTTTCCTCTGTGTGTGCATGTGCACACGTGGGAAGCTGTTGTGGCTTCAGGGAGAGGGATAACTTGAGCCTCTGTTGCAGGAAGGTCATTCTCACTCAACTGCCACTTTGCCCAGCGTGGAGTTAGGACGGGCTCAGCTAAAGTGCTAAGACGCTGCCGTGCCTGCAAATGGGGTCTGAAGACACGGGTGGAAGTCACGGGCCTGCGAGGTGCTTTGGCCTTGCTCCCTGGACCAGCACGCAACCCTGCCTGATGCAGGGCAGCGATGGTGTGGGTGTGAGTGATGCTCAATCATCACTCTGGACATCTCCAGGTGCTGTTGCAGATGGTGAAGTGGAGGGATGGGAAAATTTGGTGCTGAATCCCCAGGGCTGCTCGGGGGTGAAGGCACCTGAGCCACCAGGCAGGTTTGCAGGCATCTGCCCGGAGCTGCTCCAGCAGGTGACAAGTGGGAGCTAAGCCAGTGTCCTGGGAAGACGGGCATCCCCGGAGAGGGAGAGACATGAAGCCAGGTGGAGATGCCCTCCATCACCCAGCAGGACCTTCCTCACGAGGTCCTTCCTCTGCCTCCCCCATCCTCTTCCTCCTGGGTCTGCAGCGGGAGCTGGGACAAGGATCTAAAAATAGTGGTGGGCCCTGTATATGCATCTTCAGCAAAGAGACTCATAAATGCAGCCAGGACTGAAAATCAATTCTTTAAAGCTGAAATCAATAACAATAACTAATATTAATAGTGATTATCCTTTCTTTATTGCACTTTGCAGTTGGAAATGAATTGTTTTTAAGGATTAGCGGCAGCTGAACTCTGTAATGCAATGTAAGACTGAAGATTTACTATGAAAACACAGCTTATGAGGAAAGACCCATTACCACTGATGGAATACACTTTCGAAATAGCCCTGGCGACGTCTGCTGCCACTGCTGAGCACACGGAGCCTCAGAACCTGAAGTCGGCAGTGGGTTTAGATTTCTGGCAGGAGACAGGGATTTTTGGTCACTAACCCCGTCTGGTTTTCTCACAGTCTGACTTTTTATTTCCCAGACATCCCAAATACATTTTCAGTTTTGGTATCTTTTATCTGAAACAGCTTCAGACATGCAAAACTTGGGGGGGGGGGGGGGGGGGGGGCTGGGGGGGGCGGTGTGTGAGGAGGAAGAAAGGGAAGTATGTTAAGCCAGTCATATATATATATATAAAACTGAGTCAGCCATACGTATATGAGACAGCAGTGTCTAGAGCTATCTGCTGTGTGTGTCAGAGTTTCCAAAAAGCAGGGCGTATTAGGTGTGCGCAGAGCACTTTAGGAAAGTCTGGTCTTGAGCATCGCCATGGGAGTCCCCCAGCACTGAAGCACTTCTGCAAACTACCTTTTCCGACAATCTGGTTTCAGGTCTGTGTGAAACTCCTCTCTTAGAAGCAAGGCAGCGCACACAGAGGCACAGGGCTCGATTCATGTCTCTGCTGGTGGGCCAGCCCTGACACTACTTCTTGCTTCTGTCTCCCATCTCCAGAAAGTTCCTCCAGAAAGCAGATACTTCAGATGTTGAGAATAGATTTTGATTTATTTGAATTTCTGTCCCTGAAGGTCAGGACCCTTTTTTGTACGTAAAGACCAACAGAGTGGCCACCAGGTAGGCATGGGGCTGGTCATGGCATTCCGCCTGTGCTTGACCTCGGGTTTCCACAGGAGAAGGTGGTGCTGCCAAAGGCACAGTGGCTGTGGTACCACTGGAGCTGGGTGGGAAGACGGGGCTTTGGTGTGGTTCATTGAGCACCGGGATGAAGTGCAGCACCCTGTCCGTATGGGATCTCCTGGCAAGGTAACCCATCAGCAGCACACCTGTCATTGCAGCCTGGAGAACGTCGTGAAGGTGGAGGACTCCATCTATCTCATTGACATGTGTCTGTATTCTCCCAAAGGGCTATTTGCTTTTCTTAGAACGACCTTGCTCCAGGCACGGCGTTTTCTCAACCACAAAATTCGGTGGGATGGAGTTGAAGATGACATAGCAATTCAGAAAAACACAGTGGGTAAAATCCTGCCTCTGTTGGAGCTGATGGCCAATCTCCTGTTGAGCTCAGGTAAGATGGGATATTACCGCTCAGGTTGGCATCTCTTCCTCCAGTGCGCCGGATTTTGAGGTCATTTGGGTGCAGAGCTCCCGGACCTTTGATTCTGGGTTGTTTACTCACTTTTCTTTTTAACACGATGAAGTTTTTTACTGTTAGCTAAATTGTAAAGACAGGCAGAATGAAAGCCTTTTGCAAACAGCAATAGATCAGTGGCAGCTGGCATGAGCAGACTGATTGTATCGCTTTATTGATCACTGTTAAAGGGGATTGACATTTTTCACCTTGCAAGGTTCTTTTATTTTTATTGAAAATATGGCCTTTTCACCGGAAATAAAATTGGGCTCTTGCCTCCATTTTTCTCTGCCATTTTAGTTCATAGCTGCCTTCCAGTTTTATAAAGGTTTTCATCATATTTGTCCTAACAATTCTGAAAATCTGGGTTTCAATGAGAAAACAGACTTTTCGATGGACACCACATTCTGGTAGCTAGAGCAATAACCAAATCCAAAATGAAGATAACTTGGATGGCTCAACATTTTCCTCAAAGTTGTTTTTCTTCCCTCCCTTGTGCCATAACTCTGCTTCCCACTGAGTCCCTTCAGCCACCCCAGGAACAGAAGCACTGGGAGCTTCCCCAGTGGGCTGAGCAGTGATCGAGCTTCCTTACGTCGGTGCCAGCCTGAGAAGATTTATTAGTGCTTCACTGAGCCTGGCATGTGGTGTGCAGATGTCTCCAGAGTGGCTCAGCTTTGAACTTGCTCGAACAATTCAATTTTTTCAGTTCTGCATCATTGGTAATTTCCTCCAACTCATCTTCTGAGGGTGGGGGTCTGGAAAGCAGCTTCTTTTTCCCAGCTCAGAGAAAACAGCCCTCTCTTGGCTTCTGGAAAGGAAGGTGGTGGCGGTATATGTTGACTACCTTGAAAAAGACCTAAGAAGACTGTGGCCTGCACCTTGCAATGGCAGCAGCAGCAAGTCTGGAGATGCGTCATTCTTGAGGGAACTGAGAATCCAGCTGGGAGGGAAGATTTATTCCCACTTGGGATAGGTGCATACACCAGGAGGATGCACTGAGAAGTGCAGCTTCATGGGACTGTCCCCTTCCAGCGCCGCATCTGCTGGGTAGCAGCTTGCTGAGATGTTCCTGGCCACATCATACTTTCCCGATGAGTGTGTTTCACAGCAGCAAATGAGTCATGGTGAGGGGCAGGAAGACACGACGAACTCCCTTCTGGCGCACACAGGACCGAGCATCTTCCAGATCTCAACTCGAGCCACCTGGGCTACTTTGTTCCCAGCTGGCAGAGTAGGAAATACAGGCAGAGTAGGAAATACAGGCAGAGGCAGGCAGGAGCCATGGGCAGCACTTTTTAACCCAGGACTTTCAAACATGTGCACCCTGAGGTTTGCCTGTCCTGAAGAGACAGGACCTTGTGAGATTCGGGATGCACAGCAGGCAATGAAGCCCGTCGCTACACATGCACACAGAAACCCATGTTTTAAAAAGGGAGTGGTTAGTGATTTTTTTTTTTTTTTTGATAGATCTGAGTCTTCCGTCTGTGCTTCCAGCTACCTGCTTCATATCACTGTGTTTGCCCTGCTGTCAGTCTGCCCAGTGCTAACAAACAGTGCAGGAGGGAGAAGAAGGGAACAAGACATGGGGGATGGAGAGAGGCAAGGGAGAAATGAGATAACATGGGGATTGATCTGTCCAAAGGTTAAGAAGCTGAACTTATTTAACTCCTGTTAGTTTATTTATTGTCCCTGAGTTATATTTGTGACTGCAACTGAACAGATTAGTGCAGGATTGCTGGGTAGATTTAGATCTTCAGTGTTTTTCGAGCTCAATATGCACGGGTGCATGTGTCCGTGTGCGTGCACACGTGTGCCTTATTCTCACTTTTCACTGAGCAGCCCCTTTCCCACTCCCATTATGGATGAATGTAAGCACTCACCCATACAATTAGGGACAGAGAGGGGGAAAAATTTCCTTGTTCATCAGATCAGAAGCTAAATTTATGCGGGGGGCAACACATGCTCTTTATTATACTACGAAAGCAGTGGGTAATAATTCCTCTGTCCCCAGGAACAGAGACACTCACTGCAGTAAAAAATACATATATATATAAAAAACACTCCCACTGGTGGTAAACATATGTGTCATGCAAGATTGATAGAAGCTGGAGCTGGTAAGTACTGGATGTGGATGAGTAATGTTTGTTGTGGCCTTGCCGGCTACCGGGCACTCTTGGTAGCAGAAGCCGTGGAGAGGAAGAGCAGCCCAGCGGGAAGGTCGGGCTGGGAGGCAAAGGGCCGAGAAGAGACCCAAGGTCCCTTCCCCAGCCGGCTGCAGGCTGGTGGGGCTCCCCACTGCCCTCAGAGCCCCGTTTCCCGGGAGGAGCCGGGGTGGGCTGGGAGGCTGTGGCAGAGCCTGGGCTCGGTGGTCTGGCAGAGCCCTTGGCTGCCCGGGGCGGGCAGTGAGAGCGGAGCCCAGGCTGGGGCGGCTGGGGGGATCAGAGGCAGCGGGCTGGGTGTCACAGAGCAGGAGTGAGGCACATTAGTCAGGTGGCTTGGCTAATATCTCCTATTACATCAGTTTCTTTTCTTTCCCTATCTCTGTAAAAGAGCCACAAAAAACAATGAGTAATTTCTCTGCAGAATATTCATCTTTAAAAAGCCAGGCCCAGTGCTTCAGTGCTTCCAGCACATTATTTTTCTCTCCTTGACTTTGAGAGTGTGTCTGGCCTGTACATCCAACTGGGAAAAGCTCTAACTGGAGGAGAGAAGAGCGCAGGAGAGGCTGGGACGAGCAGGTTCCCTGGAGGTGCCCAGGAGCTGGGAGGTTATAGAAATTCTTCCATACTGACTGAGCAACTGCAGGTTTTTAGTTACCTCCTTTGTCTCTGTATAAAGGGGGGTTAAGCATCCCTTCTGCCTCATGCTCAGCGACGACATCCCCAATGTCATTACCCTGTGCTGGTGATTTATCCCCTTGCTGGAGGCAGGGTTAGTTATCCCCAGCAAGCATGCATCCTTGCCAATGGAGAAAACACAGACAAGGAAGGGAGGGCCAGGTCCACTGGCTATGTCCTGGGAGGTGGGTGGTGTCTTTTTTTAATCCCAAACTCATGTTCCAGGTATCTATTTATGTCGTTCAGGGAAATCAGGTGGCGCTTGCCCCTGTTTTGGGAAGTATCAGAATCTAGGAGGCACTGGTCATCCCCCTCTGCTCCCACCAGCTGTGGCCCGTGTACCAGCGGTGCTCGTGGCCAGCCGTGTTTGGGAGGGAATGGTGATGCTGCCCATGGGTGCGAGTGATGACCGAGCCAGGTCCCATGCTTGCCTCTGTCTTGCACCACTGTATGGAACGAGGAGCTGGGGTGGGACTGGTTCTGGAGCTCCTCGTGGGAGCTTGGAGGTGTTGGGTCCAGGGTTTGGGGCTGGGCTGTGCTGGGATTACGGAGAAGAGCCGACATCCCAAACGCGCTGATACCAGTTAGAAAATGCCACTCTGGGGACAGCATGCCGCTCGGTGGGGCCACTCATCCCAGTCATCTGATGGTTTTCAGCATCATGCAGGGGAGCAGGTGCTGATCCAGCACCAGCCCTGGAACTGGGAGTGATTGTATCAGGAGTGGAAATGTGCCTCATAGCAGCTCCAGCCAGCATAAGGGCAGCAGCGTGAGGGGACGCTGCGTAGTTGAGTTTCAACCTGGAAGAAAGTCCAAACCACAGCGCTGGAGGCAGGTACAAAGCTCCCTGAAAAAATCTCCTTGCCTTCTCCTAACATGGTGCCACCAGCTTTACTGCAAACACAGAGGGAGAGCTACTTTTTATAGATATAAAAAAAGTCACCAGCCATTTTTTTTATTTATGGAGGAGACAGATAATTGACAGGTGGCTGTCTAAAAGAGATTAAGCCCTCCAGCTAAACACTACGGCTCCAGCAAGGGTATGAGTGACAGAGAAATGGCGCCAGAGGTGACAGAATTGTTACTTTTAACACTGCGACATATATAAGAGAACAGGGTTGAATTGCCCTTCAGAACAATCATACCTAACCACTAAACTAAATAAAACCAATGATTTCATGCCGGTGTCTACAGCAGCCTTTGACTGAGCTTGAATTAATGAGCGTGTTGTTGCCTCCCAAAGGGTCTTGCAAGCCTGAGGACTTCAGGTCTTTTTTATTTTTTAGGGCTTGAACGCATGCCATCCTGGGGGCAGGAGTGGGCTGGAGGGTCAGCACTGTGCTGTCCAGTGGTGCTCATCAGTGGTGGCATTTGCCCTGCAGCAAAGCAAACTTTGCTGGTGCTGGCGAGGCAAGCAAGAGCATGTGATGGCTTTACTGGGACCAGCGTGCTGGGCTGGCTGCTTCTCAGTGTCCCGTGAGTTGCAAATATCAGTCTTTGCTTGCTTGTCTTTTTTCTTTCTTTTTTTCTCTTTTTGAACCAGCCTGCCTGGGACTTTGAAGCTAACAAATCTCTTTCAGGCCTGGAACTTGTGCCCCTGGATGGATCTGTACCTTTTTCTAGGATATTCAGTATTATCTGTTCCTGACTATTATAAACAAAAACAGAAGCTTAAACATTAACCCCTGCCCATCACACCACCACAACATTTTGCTACTTGAGAGTATGAGAGACTTCCTTGTGTTTCTTAATCAGCCTCAAAACTTTTTTTTTTTTTTTTTAATGTTTACTTGAGTTTTCCCCCCTGCAGGGCAGAGTAACATTTACGATGTAAAATTACAGAGGCTATTACTCCGCAGTGCCGCACACTGCAGTGATTCAGTATCAGGCTGGGATCGAGGGAACTAGAGCCTGTTAGCCGGATCCCTCCGCTTTCCCACCTCCACATGGTTTTGCAGCAAATCAAAGTGCAACAAATAGCTTTGCATCATTCCTTCGAGGAGTCCTGGGCCTTGTACATTATCTCGAGGGCAGGGTATATGCTATAATAAAAGACGGCTTTATTGCCAGCTGCAACAAAGCCAAGGATTCAGACACGTATCGCCTTGTGGGTTCATTGTAAACTCCCTTTTATGGCCCTTCCAGTTTATTGCTAATAGAGATTTACAGTGGGAAGAAGGGGCCGTGTGCTGTAATTAATACTGTTATTAGCCTGGGTGGGTTCGATGCGACAAGCGGCGTGGCGCTTGCTATTTACCCTTCGTCACCCAGCCCTGGCCATGCCATGGGGGCGGCAGGGCTGGTGTGGCTGGCGCCTGGCTGGGAGGCGGCGGGACCAAAGTCCTTCCCCGTCCCGAGGGACCCACTGTGGGTTCGGCCACCTCGGAGCGGGACGTCATGAGACACGTCAGCTTTCCTTGTGAGGCTGAGGAAGATAATTTCTATCCCAGCTGGTTTCCGCCCAGAGCAAATTAGATTTTCTTCAGGTGAGAGGGAAGGGGAAGGAGATGGATTATTTTCAGTGGTTTCAGTAATTCCTGGAATAATAGGAATAACTTAAAAGCTGGACACGCAGAAGTCATCACCCTTCCCCATGGTCCCGTTTTGATGGAGCCTGTTTTAGTGCACTCAGCCTACAGGACCAGGGGCCAAACACGACAGATAGACACAGATATGGCAGCGGGGACTGTGCCAAAAATATCCCATCCTGCCTGCTCGGGTGCTTTCTGTTGAACTGAGACCGTTTATTAAAAGCAATTGTTGTTCCTTGTCCATCTCCAGACTCTGGAAGACTTCTGAGCAAAACTCCAGCCCTGTCACCACTGGAGACACTGGAAGTGGTTCTGTTAATATCAACCTGGTTTCCATCACCCGCTGCTCTGCTGGAACAAAACCACAAATGAAGCAAATTTCATGTGGCTACAGCTTTTTGCTATGAATGTTTCATGCCGCTCTGCTTGGCAATTAAAAAGCAAAGAACCAGGGTGAGAACAGTCCTGCTAATGATTTGCAGTCAGCTCCTTAGAGTCAAGTTGTCTTTGCAAAGCCAAATTTATATCATATCAGTCTCCAGATGCTACCACAGAAGTTAAACATTAAGTGGTTGAAGTTGCTCGAAACTTCCGTGGTTTCCGACTGATCACAGGTCAAGGATAAAGTCATTGAGAGCGTCCTTCATCTCCAGCAACCGCCATGGAAATGGCCAAGCCCAGAGAGAGACTTGCAGCAAACCTGCACCGTAAACTCAACCACATGCAACTGCTCCCATGTCCCAGCTTCACAGAAACAAGGAAAACATTTCCTGATGTTCCTAAATACAGGAGGGATTCTGGGGATTGACTCTCAGGTGGACGGGAGCATCCAACTCGTGATGCTGAAGAACCACCCATTGGTTTTAAAAGTCTCATCCAGCCACCTAGGCAGTGCCAACCACTTAAATCTCAAGCACAAGTAGAATATTTTGTGATTATCTGCCCAAATTTCACTCCAGAAATTTCCTACAAAAGGAAAAAATAAAAAGGTTGAATGCTGCAAAGGTTTGGGGGGGGACGTCACTGGGAATTGAGTACCGACCTGCCTTTGAGGGTTTGAGCAATGACAAAGCTGCTGGCAGTTCATCGGTCACGGTGACATTTCTGATGGAGCTGGGGTTTGCTGTGCTTTTAGAGAAGGATCTAAAAGATACCAGGCTCCTTCTTACCATTTTTATTAATAGTCAGGCTAATTAACTTCACTAAGGGCTAGAGGAAATTGAATCTCAAGAAGAACCTAACCTCTGCTTTAGATTTTAAGCCATTTGGAGCTTTTGATTTGAAGCTTGTGCTTTTATTATTATTATTTTCAAATCTCCCCTCTTTTTCCCCCCCCCCCCCCTTTCCTCCTGCAAACACCTGGCCCACTTTAGAGGCAATATAACAGTAATAAATGATCCTTATTAATTGGCCATCAGCTGCCAGGGAGCAGCAGGCTCCCAGCTGAACAGAGCACGTTTATGGGGGAATTGGAGTCAGGTTTGGAGGTGCCAGGAGGGTGAGCCCTGCTAGCACCCCTGCGTGGGGGCTACTGGCAATGGGGGGGGATCCTGTCTAAGCACTGAGAGCAGGGTCAGTCCGAAGTGGCTGAGGTAGGGGAGCTTTTGTGAGCTTAAATAAAAAACAGCTAAAAAAGAGGAAGCTTTTACAAGCCAGAGCTTAAAGACATGCCCTCCCTTTTTGCCCGTTTATTAAGTAATAATGAAACACTTTTGTCAAAGCTTAGGCACCAAATTTCTGACACCAGATGAGCTCCAAAGCTAATCAGGGGCTGGAAAAATGGGGATATAATTAAGGCTGCTGACAGCCCTGTGTCATTAACCTCACAGCTCTCAGGTGCCACACTGAACCACAGCTGCAAAAGATACTGTATTACGGGTAGTTGGTTTCAGCTGTGGAAATGAATTTGGCTTTTAATGGCTCTGTAATGTCTCTGGAGCTGCTTCATCTAGAGCTGGTGGCAGAGGGGAAGGGAGTGATGGTTTGTGCTGGGTCCAGCTTGTCTCTAGCCTTTCCTCTTCAACGGTAAAGAATTGAAGCTCTTCTCACCCAGAGAAAATGAGTTTTTTCTGGGTAAGGATTCAGGCAGGGATGGTTCTGCTTTGTCCCTTCTTCCTCCCCTGTAATTAATTATTATCATTATGAGGCATGTGATGTCTGCTTTGCCCTAGCACCTGGGATTCCTGCCTGCACCCCACTGTGTGCTGTCTATCCAGCCCTCTGATGTAACCCTGTGGGCTGCAGGGCTGATGGCCAAGCCACCTACCTGCCCTGTGACTCTGTTTCCCATCGTACAGAGGAGGTAATAATACTGGGGACTTTGGGAGGCTGTTTGGAGGTTTGCTGCTGTGCCTGTGTCCATTCCTCCTACGATTATATTACTAAAGGAGGCTGCAATGGGCCTTTCTGGCTCAGGAAAGCCCCTCCTGAATTCCTTGCCCACTGGAGCACAGCTATGCAATGGGTAGCACTGGTGGTGGAACAAGGCTCTTCTTAATTTAATTTTTTTAAATGATTATCTAAGTTTTCTTTTTCTTGAGACTTTACTGCTTTGAAGGTGGGAAAATGGGAAGAGGTTGTTCCCACGCTTCACTAGCACAAGCACCTCCATCTTCTTAATGCTGGTAAGAGGAACTAGTGGGACAGCCACAGCATGTACCACAGTTAGGGAGCAGCTGGGCTGCTGCCAAAACGATGCCAGCAGTAACCCTTGAACGGAACCTCTTATCTGGGGAATCTCATGTTTCCAGCATTTCGCAAGGCATGTCTCATAGACAGGTACCCTGGGACACGGAAAGGGTAAAAGCATTTGCCTGGGAAGGCAGGCAGCTGCGTCACTGCCAGGAATAGCACCCCGGTGTCCCGTGACCTAGGCTCTACTGCAAAAAAAAAAAAAAAAAAAAAAAAGGGAGATAACGTTTCCAGTGACAGGCGCTGAGGAGCCTTGGGAAAGCACGGCGAGGACCCCTGCAAGTGCTGCCTTTTAGGATGATCAATGTGCTCTAGTCGTCGCTCGCAAGCACGCTGCACTGTTGTCTGAGCAAAGACTCAGATCTCCCTTGATGTGAAAAATACCTATTAAGAGCTAATGAGCAGAATAACGCTGAACCTGATTGAGCTCGGATGTTATTTGTCATTCATCCTCCGCTATCGCCGCGGTGGCATCTGTTGCCCCAGACTTTCTAAGTGTCTCGCACTTTCTCTGCAGTGTTCTCAGTTTCTCGGGTGCAAGGCTTCAAGCCTTGGACAACAGCAAAACCCAGTCAATTACATTTTCACCCTGTCTGTTTTGAAAGCCCCGGAGTGTGCCTGGTGCGACCACAGCCATAGGAACGCAGGAGTTCGTGATAAATTAAAAACAAAAGCACCATTATCCATATGGGACCTCGTGAGTGGTTCACATACCCCAGCAATTCCAAGCACTCTGTGTATGGTTCTTACTTGGTTTTAACTCAATTTCTTTGAGATGCAAATCAGAAGGATTATATTCGGAGGCTGCATCAGAAAGTCTTTAATCCAAATGGACTATAAGATTTATTTAGAAGAGCCAAATGTCTTGTCTGGGACAGAAGCAACTGAGCCGAACTGAAACAGATGGACATAAAGGAAATTAAGCAACTCTAATGGTCTTATCCAGAGTTTCAAAGAATTTGGTCTTCTGAAAGCTCTAGCTCCTGGAAGCACGTGATGAGACGAGGAAGCTCAGGTTTCATTTAAAAACAGGCTTTGCAGTTCACTGAGAAAAACAATAATAATGTTTTTATTCCTCCTGTGTACAGACAGAGGGCTGCCTTCCAAATTCTGACTCCTTAGCTAGGCTCACATCATCAGATGAAAATCTATCGCACGGGGTTTTTGGATTCCTTATTTCTATAACAGTGCTATTATTTAAGCGGTCTGGATCCAGGATTTTGGGAAACCTGAGGCTAGCAATAGGGATCACAGGTAGTTTATGAGTACAGGTAAAAACATCCCTTGAGTCTGCTGAGGCTTCATTCCCTGAGACAAGCAGCTCTTTCTGATGGAGACTTACCTGAGGTTTCTTCTGAGGCTGGGGTTTAACTGGGACATCGGCGAGGGCCAAGGTCACCTCTAGCTGCGCTGGATGCAGCACACCCAGAGCACACAGCTTGGATGCTGATAAACCACTGGGCTGGAAACCTTGACAGATCAGGCAGTCCCCTGAGACCCCACGCGTCTCCACTACTTCTGTGGTCAGAAGATTTGCAGCTGGCAGAAGAGCTTTCCCTGGGATATTTGGAAGTGTTTGGCCCCAGACAGACAGCACAGACAGCAAAGCAAGCATTAGGACAAAATCCCTACCATCTTACCAGAGCATTTCTGAATTGTAAAGATGGGTTTAGCCTGGGGGGAAGTTTAAGTTTGAGCTGGTTCTACTGTCTTCAGCTTTTAGGCTCCAAATAATGTCAAGGTGTGTTTATTGTGAGTAAAAACTGAATGTACTTCTTGGTGCCTGCTGAGGCTCTCCAAGCACTGCCCAGTGGTCAAGGAGGTGCTGGAGAGAGATGGTGGGTGAATCCCCAGGTTTTCAGAGGTTGAGCAAGGAGGAGAGCCCTGCATGTGTGGCTCTGGGTTTCTGCCTCCCTCCTGCAGCCAAGCAGGGCTGCGGGGGTTTGGGGTGCCCCAAGCTACCGTTTCTGCAAGCTGGGAAATACTTGTGCAGCTGAAGCCTCTGGCAATAGCTGGGAGAAGTCTTTCTACTTGCATCTAAGCACAGCCTTCCCAAAGCCATCCGCAGCTTGGCTCACCAAGTTAAGTAGCCAGAGCAGAGAAATCTCATGTGTTTGTGCATTGGCCATCTTTCACCCTGGTGCATTTGAAAGTGGATTAAATAAAAGGTGAGAGAAGTGGGGAGAAGGGGAGGGAGAGAGAGGGAGTGAGTGTGTGAAGGAGCTCATCCATTACCATGCTGTGCACAATGCAGGAGGTCTTGGCCTTCTGGTTTGAGTGCTTATTCCCCATAAAATACATCTGAGAGAAATCAATACAAGAAGCATGCAAGAACTTAAATCAAAGCACAAGGAAGCAGCACTTGGCGAATGGAACGACCTTGCAGTGAGCTGTCAAAACAGGGTCCCCGGCCCTGCGAGTGCAAAACCAGCCAGAAAAAAAACCTGCAAGGCTGGTGTGCAGACTTCGGGCTGGTGTGCGCTTCCTTGGCATGGGGCTTGCACTGGGAAACGCTCTGATCTCCGCAACAGAAAGCATGTGGACGGGGTAGGCTGGTTGTGGGCTGGGTAAACAGCACAAGGGCAAGCTGCCAGGTTGCTCCTGGGACAGCAAGGAGAGCTGGTGTAGGCTGTGTTGCCTATTTAGGCTTCTCAAGTACGTCGGAGATAACGAGGCAAGGCTGGCATCCAGCTTTGTGATACAGGACATACTCCCTCCAGCCTTGGCCATGCAGGACCTTGGCCCCTGGGAACATGTATACAGACCCAGAGCAAAGGTCCACCTCTGTCAGGTCTACGTCTTGCCGAGCATCCCCGCTTGCCCACCACAATGGCTGGGGATGGAGGGTGTCTCCGGCAGCCAGGTCTCCTCCTGCCGGGTGGCTGCCACCCGTCGGGAAGGGCCACCTTTGCTCGCAGGTGCCAGCTGCCTGACCTTGGTGGCAGGTCACAGCGCTGTGCTGCAGACATCATAAATCTGCAAAGGTTTTCTCCAGTCAAGCTCCACCTCTGCAGGCTGTGGGGCACATCTTCCCATGCTGGGAAATCTGACCCTTCGGTAGCCTGAGAGACAGGAGAAGCCTGGGTTTGGTGTTTAGAATAAGTGGCTTTTTATCTGAAATCCCTTTGGGAGCATGAGCTCAGTAACCAATGAAATTATATCTGTTGTTTCAAGCAGTGAAGAAAACTTGGCTTGATGTTTATTGAGATTTATGGCTTCCCTTGAGCTTAATTGTCTTTGGGAGCCCTGGATCTTTTTAACGGTTCAGCTAAGTGGTACTAAGAAGGATGGTAATGGTTTGAGCAGTCTGCCCCCTTAGCATATCTCTTTCTCTCACACAATTTGCTGATATTTGGGAAATATAGCTGATACACTCCCCTCCCCAGGTCACAGTTATTCATTGGTGTGAAACTTCAAGAGACAAAACCAGGTGTGAAAAGCTCCCAACGAGTGTTTCCTTGGTGAGGTGCTGACTTCCATCCATCAGGGCTGTGCTTCGGGGAAGAGGAGGAGGAGGAGGAAGAAGACATGTCCCTGCTCCTGCTGGGGAGGGTCACCTGGTCCCCTGCAGAGGCACTGTGGTCCCCCTGCTTTGTGACCTCCTCCTGGATGCCCTGCTTCATCTTCCTGGTTGCCATCAGCCTGGTGACCTGGTGCAGACTCCCCTCTCGTCCTCGGCTGTGGTGGCTCTTCCACTCCCTCCGTGGTGGGCTCTTGGCTGGGTGCAGCTCCAGCTGCTCACACCTGAGCACAGCCCAGCATCGCTTACCAAGCGTGCTACAGCTCGTCCAGGGCTGCCCAGTGGGCTGGGCATTGGGATCAACCTACAGAGATGCAATGGGGGTGCTCTGGGAGGTGTACGCCCTCCTCGCACTGGCCTGAACTGGGAAGGGACACTCTGGGCTGTGGGGAAGGAGCCTCCCACCCAGTGCTCACCCTGCTGAGGTGAGCCAGTCCCTCAGTAGAGCATCCTAGGTGCTGGAGGTCTCTGACAAAGAGCTTGTCATTGGGAGGAAAAGATCACCCTTCACACATAATTATTCCTCGCCTCTGGAGCCTTTTCATCTCTTATCGGTGGTGACCTCTGTTGGTTTGTTATCTCTCCCCAGCCATCCAATGGAGCTGTAGACCTGTCATCGTGGGGAATGACTTTAACCTATTTACTCACCTCTACAAGATGCTGTGTCCGCTTGGCCGGGAGCTCGCAGTGGGGCTGTGGCAGCAGCTCCCAGCTACCCTCCGCCAGGATCAGGGGATGCTGTGGCGGAGGTAATTACAACAGCCCGTTATGGTTCAGCAGGCACCTTCATTAATAAACCTCGGGTTTCAGAGGTGCCTAACTCGGCCATTCGAAACCACATCTGGCTGTAACTCTGCAGCTTGTCTAAGCTTTCGGCTCATCTCTGACTGCCTAAGCGGTTTACAGAACGAGCAGTAAACAAAGTCTGTTTTGTTGGGCTTTTGCGTGCTTTAAGGCAAAGAAAGCAAACACACGCTCACTGGCTAATCTCCTTGGTGTAGAGCTGGGGGCTTACAGCTCCTTCCTAGGTCATGCCAGTGGGACTTTTGTCTCTGATATGGCTCAAACAACAAGGATGGAGGCGTTATCCTGTGCATGTGCAGTAGTCCCTGCTCGTGGCACTTGTCAGGGTATCGTTACTCTTTTGTGGCACCTCTAAATTAAATGAAGTGTAGATGGTCATGCTGGGTGTGTGGATGTCTCAGACCGTGTTCTCTCAGCTAGTAACTTTTGGAGCCACAGGCCAGTTCCAGCCTCATTAGGATAAAGCCCCTAAAGAAGTTATACTCTGACATTTTCCATCGCCATAGGCAGCCAGGAGCAGAAGAGCCCCTGTCTCACTGTGGTGGTAGTGGCAATGTGATCCTAGCAGGGGTGTAGGATTTGGGCAGGAGATGCACAAGCAGCCCTCCTGCCTCTGCTGCCCATGTACTGGTCTGCCCACATGTCTTAAAACCCTGATGCAGCAGTGGGGTCCAATGTGGGACCAGCTCACCAGGGCTGCTGCTGGGTTGTAGCTCCTTCCTTTCAGATGAGTGAATAAATTAACCCACAACCCACATCACCTCTAAGCATTTAAACATCTTCCCTAGCACAAGCCTGGCATACAAGAGGACGAAATGCCATGTTAGAGGTAAGGGTGGAGTTAAGTTTCACGGGGGTGTAAGGAGAGGAGATGGGGTAAGGAGACGAGTTAGGGGATCAAAGGGACCAGGCAGACAAACCTCCAACTATAACCAGCCCCACCCATCAATAAAACATCCCCTCTAATAAAAACCCCCACCAGAGCTGAAAGGCAAGTGAACGCAAGCCCAGGGCTCCTCTGTGGGGGAGCTCTGGGGCAGGCAGCCCAAAGGGAGAGTCGGGCTGCCTGGCTGCACAGAGATTTGGGGGACCTGAGCTGCTGGTGTGTGATGCCCAGACAGCCCCTGGTCTAGCTGGACTCTGCCCAGCAGCCTGGGACCGCCCATAGCTCGGAGGTGCAGTGGTGTGGGCAGCCCGGCCAGCTCCAGCCTTGGCACCGGAGATGCCAGCAGTGGGGGCTGAAACCAGGTCCTTGTGCTGGGGGCTTCCAGATCCAGCTGAGGGGAGAAGATGCCCTTAGCTCCACAGGCCAGCCACCCCTTCTCCCACAGCCACCTCATCTTCCCAGTAAGCTGCTGGGAAGGCAATGGGTTTGGCACAGAGCTGCTACCCAGCTATCTGAGGGGACAGCTTTGTGCTTGGCCAACCTGCTGGGAGTGAGCTGAGTGCTGTGGGGGAGGGAAAAACCCCTCAGCATCCCCAACCATTGCATGCCCGGTATGGAGCGAGCGGAGGCCACCTATGCATTTCCCAGGTGCTGAGGGTGCTTTCCCACCCCGGGGAATTGAAGAGGAGGTGGCAGCTTTGGCTGTGGGTTGCTGCCAAACTCGCTGGTGGATTGCTAATGAAGTTTGTGAAAACCCTGAACTAAGACCACACACAGGAGGCTCAGGTGAGCGATGTATCTGAGACCTTGAGGGTACGAGGCAAAAATGTTTTTGCGCCTGACTCACCCACTCTGTGCTGACACTGACTCATAATTACTGATTTCGATTCAGACAAAAGATTTATCTGCATTCAAACATACGGAAAATGCTAAGGTAACCTGGTAGTGAAAAAAAAGAGGCAGCGCTGCTAAGTTGTCCGTGGCCCTGTGTCAGGCTTGGGGAGCACACGATGGACTGGAACCAGCTTCCTCATCCCAACTTGCATGTTGCTTGTGTGGCTGGGATGAGCCCCTGAGGCCAGGGAGGGTCTGGTCACCCTGGTCAATCCCTGCTCAGAACTGGCTGTGCTGGAGGGAAATTTGCTTGCAAAAGGTGACTTTTGCAACAATAGCCATTTTTCTGCAGAGCTGCCTGGGCTGGCTGGGTCACAGGTCTTTCTGTTTCCCCCAGCTCTGGGGACACCCTGCTGTCCTCAGGGATGCGTCTGGCCCCTTCTCCCACAGCCCCCATGCAGGAAGGCAGCTCTGGGGATGAAGATGTCTTGTGAGCAGCACATTGGACCTGAAAGCGTGTTTGCACGGTTCTTCTGCTCCAGCATAATAGGTGCTGCACAGCGGGCCGGTCACGCAAAGCAAACAAGAAAAGCCTGCCGAAGAAAGGCACAAGCGACTACAATCCCCGTTAGCCGGGTAGATTAAACGCAGAGCAGCCCCTGGGCTTTGTACCGGGGGCAGCCCTGGGCTGTAAGCTCCCAGTGTGATGGCAGAGGCTACAAAAGCCCTGGTTCCTGCACAATGCCGTTCCCAGCAGTGCTAACCACGGTTGTGCAAGGCTGAACCCCCAGCCGTCCTCGGGACCGTGCTGCACCGTGCCCTGCCTGTGCCCTCTCCGAATGCCCTGCCCGTGCCACCTTTCCCCCCTGCTGCTCAGCCCTGCTGGATGCTAAGTGGAAATTTCCCCCTGTGCCAAGTGTTAAATACTTATCAAGCTAATACAGCGTCTTCGCGGAGGTGCGTACATGAGACAACATGTTACCGTAATTAACAAGCAGCTGGAGTTGGCACCAGTCTCTGCTGCAGCTGCTCCCGGCGGCTTCCAGTGCCTTTCCCAGGGCTGTGGCTCTGCCTCTTCCACCCAATAGCAGGGGGAGACGCTGGAGCGGGGGGTTGATGCTTTGCAGGGTCCTTTCCCACTTTAGAGGGGATGGTTGTGGTTCCCAGTATGTGGTCTGCACAGCCCTGGAAGTTTTGGGGGCTATTTTTGATCTGTATTAGATGACTTGGATGAATGGGTCCGTTCTTAGCAAACAAATGCTTATACAAGGGGATGAGGAACCGCTCTGAGGAGTTTTGGGGTGCAAAAAATTTGGAGAGGTTTAGGGAAACCCACTGCTGGAGGAAAATGAGTCATCAGAACTCAGTGGTTTGTCCCTCCCTGTTGATGGGGCTGCAGCAGCTCCCTTGGTTGGCTTTGCTGCAGGAATCGTGTTTGTGCAGGGCCCCTTCCTTGGGCAGAAGTAGCCAAGTGCCTCTGGGTCCAAGGTGATGGGTGCCAGGGACCGGGACACTTCTGGAACCATGCTGGAAAGAGATCGGGAGAGAGAAAGAGAGAGGCTGGGATGGGTTTGTAAACCCAGCCCTTGGAAGGCAGGCTGCAGGGCGGGCTTTGAGTGGTGGGAACCATTTGCAGAGTGTATCATCTGGTTGACTGTATCTTCACAGCGCCCAACCTCTTTTATCTGGACCAGTATGGATTAGTTCACTCATCCATCTACCCACTCAGTCCTAAGCAGAGCTGCTGCACCAAACCTCCCCATCCTTTTAAATTGCCTTGAGCTCCCTAACTTTCCAACCGCAGAGAAGTCATCTCAGCAGTAGATGTTTGTATCATGACCTACATTGCTATTGGGTTTTAAATATATTTTTTTTACTGTGCTATATACTAGCTTCCCACATGCAAATTGCTCTGAGTGAACCATTTATCTGGAAAATAAAGGTTATGTTCTCAGAAGGCATTTAGTTCCCTTTCTGAATGATTGAGCGAGTTTTCCGCTGAGAAAACAAAGGTCTTTAACACAGTCCAAGCCAATGACAGGGAAAAAGGTTCAGGTAAAACCCCTCCATTTATTTAACAACTCCCCCTTCCTCATTCATATTTATAAGATAAAAGGGGCTCCATCAACCCATTAAAGTTGAAATACGTGTCCTGTCTTCAAGGAAAGCAAATCCCATCTGGCATCCCTGGAGGAATATAACCTTAACTTCAGCTTAATGCCACATTAGGGTATCTTACAGATTCTGCCTGAGATTTACCTGCCTTAAAGGGAGATTTATTTCTGAAGTAAACAGGCTCATGTGAGAAATCTCCTTCCACGAGGAACTCGAGCGAGGAGGTGCATTTGTGACTTGCTGGTCCCCTGGTCTCTACCCAGCTGCTGTGGGTCAGGCAGGGGGGTCGGTCACGCCGGGGGACCGCTGGTCCCTGCTGGGGGCTGTGATGCAGGGCTCCGTCGTGTGTCTTGGGAGCTGTGGGACAGACCCAGCCCGGGCGGGCTTGGGTCACACCTGCAAACCCAGCTCCCTGCCATGCCACCCCAGCAGTGGATCCGAGTAGCTGCAGGCTGGGGTGGGAAGATCAGAGCCTGTATCGGGCTCGCTTTCCCTATCTGGCAGCCCATCCTGGGGGAGCCAGCACAGCTCCTTGGGCAAAGGCGTTCCCAGCTGCCCCCGCAGCCACAGGCCCCCGCCTGGGCTACAGACCCGCAGGGCATCGCATCAAGGGAGATGTTTTTAAGGAAACGCAGGTCCAGCATCTGCCGACATCACCGAGGTGCTCGCACTTGCCTGGGAAGTTCAGGGAGTTTTCCACGGCGAAGATTAACGCTGCCACCACCTTTCTGCAGCCCCATCCCAACGCTGCCCATTTCCCTCATCCTCCTGCTTTAATGCCAACAACAACATAACGAGCATCTCTCTTACATGTAACATGACTTCGGGGACATCGATGTTATGACAAAGATCATTCTAAAAAGTACAGCCAGCGGCTGGGGACCGGAGGTCTGGGTGGTGACCTGGGCTCTGTGCAGTGGCAGAGGAGGGGGCTTGCCCAGCTGGCAGCACCCAGCGAGCTCCTGCCCGGCCAGTGGTGGGGCGAGCAGCTGGCTCAGACGTGTGATCCGTGGCTCCAGGAATGCGTGGATTGAATTATTGTACAGTCTGGTTGGACATACCCAGGTGACTCCTTCCCAAATAATACCCTGTGCCTGCGGTTCTCCAGGGCAGCAAAAAGAAAGATGGTTTGGAGTAGAAATCACAGCCCCCCCACATCTATTAGAAGGCTTTTGAGGCTGGGGGGTCAGGAAAGCGTGTTTCTGCACAGAGCTACCTGGAGGTACTCTTTGGTAGCCATCAGTCTATTATTATTGCTAATTTTGCTGATATTCATAAAGATGGTGAATTCTAATTACCGAATGGAACCCAAGTCCTTTTAAATGTACAAGATCATTTGTAAAAGTCGTGGGGCTAAAATATGAGAAGTCTGTGTGGGGTTTCCCCCTCGCCTGTGCCTTGGGTGGCAGCTGTAGCCCTTCCTTCAGACCTGGCTTTTACCACAACCATAAACCTGCGAGGGGGACCCTGATAAAAAGCTGAACGTGGCTTTTGAGCCGATGCTGCTCATGCGCAGGGGCTCGGGGGCCAGGGGAAGGCACGGCCAGCCTGTTGCCCTCCCTTACCAACCCACAGATCGTCAGGCTGGTGATGTACACGCTGTTCAGCCTGAGAACGAGAGGGCAAGTCAGCTGCAGGTGGGTGAAACCTATCTCCTCTCTACTTAACTGGCCTGCCTGACTGGTTTTTTTATGATTATTTTTTATTCTGTCTCCAGTTAGGCAATACACTTGCCTGTTAGAAATATTGCCCTGGGCTGCCAGCTCAGCGAAGGAGAAAAGTGGGTGTGTGTTACTGAGGGAGGATGGGGCATCACCTCCCTGCCTGGGGTGGGCACCTCTCCCCTTCCCCTCCTTGGGCTGCTTCTGCTGACCCTCCCCTCGCTCTGGGGAACTTCTGCCATTGCAGCTGAGCATCCTTAAGGGGGGATTTTATTAAGGGTCACTCCTGACCACCCCCATTCCCTGCAGCACTCTCACACCCTGAGGATCACTGCAGCAGGTTGCTGGACTGGAGTGGGTGAATTTAAGCCCAGCCGGTAGTTTGGGATCATTAACCATCAAGGTGCCCCTGGGAAGACGCAAAAGGTATTTGGGAAAATTTGCTAACAGACTCTAATGACTTAATAATCCCTGCCGGAGAGAGCGCGGCGGGTTATGTGAATGTCAAGTTTCTTTGCTTTGCCGAGAGCTGGCTGCTGGTTATGTAATTGGGAGGGTGTGACCTCCTCCAAGGGGGAAAAAAGGGAAGAAAAAGGAAAACACACTGGCTTCCATGCCAGGATGCAAGCAAGTGGGAGCACAGGGATAGGTGTTAGCCAGGAGCTCTGGCAGCACTGGCCAGGCACAGCCCTGCTTGACCGCCCACCCCACTGAGCTGGCAGCATGGCCAGGGATGGGTTGGGGTCTGCCCCAAGCAGTAGGTACCAAGGCAGGGTCACTGGAAATGCCACTGCCAGCAAAACCAACTGAGACCCCAAGCAGCATGAGGGATGGCTAGTGCGTGCCTGCTGCGCTGGTACGTGCTGCAGGGGAAGGGGGACACACAGAGCAGACATATCCCTGGGCAAGCTCTGCCACAGCACGAGCCCTTGTCCCTCGGCCAGACGAGGTCTCTTGGTGTTGCTCTGGCTCGCCAGATCAGCCTTCCTGATGTAATTCCTGATTTAGGGAGGCAGGACCAAGAGCCCGTCAGGGGTCTGCTTGATGGTTCTCAGAGGTGATGGCTGAGGTAGCTTCAAGCTCCCAGGCTGATGGAAGGGGGAAAGCAGTCCCATTTTGGGGAGGGTGTCAGGAATGCCTGTACTTCTGGCTAAGGGTGTTCAGGTCTGAGTGAGGTTCATGGTTTGCTAAATGCTAGGGGCTTTCCTTGAAGACGAAGGGAAGTCAGGGTCGTTAAGCTGTAGCATGGTTTTAAACATGCTTTGCATCAGCTGGTGCAACCCATAGCACCAGTATAGCCTGACCTGCTCACCATTGGGGTCTGACATCTTGCTTGGAAGCCGAAACAAGGCAGGTGGGTGCTAGACCCCACTCCCTGGGGCTGAGCTGGGGCATACAGGGAACGCCAACTCTTTCCCCATGAAAGCAAGCACCCGGGCTCCCAGGGCTCAGGCTGCCGCCCTGCAGCCCCAGCACCGCTCCTCAAGCTCTGACTTGCCTGCCATCAATACTGTTTAAACAGGCACATTTGCAGACGTAGCTCTAGGCCAAGTTGTGGGGTAGCCGGGAAGGAGCAGCCGCAGCCTGGCTCCAGACCCTTCTGCGGGAGGTCTGGGTGGCGGGCGCGTGGGTGCCAACGGCATCGCGTGCCAGCCGTGGCTCTGCCCGAGGGCTTTCCTCCGCACCTGTGGCCACTTTGAACCTGAGCCATGGCCAAAAGATGCCAGCGATGCGGGCAGAAAACGTGGGAGTGGTGGGGCTTGGCAGGCATGCACCCATTTGTACCACCACTCCTCAGGCCTTACTTCTGGGGCAGGTTGAGCATCCCAGCAGAGATGCATGTCCTTGCGATAGGGGCATCCTGGGGTCCTGCAAGTGAAACACAGCCGCCGTGCCAGGACGGCTCTTCTACCATCTTCCTCCTTCCTTTCTGTCTGGTTTCCCAGGCTGGTGGGCTGGAAGAAATTTGGGGAGGATGCAGAAGGGGATGGCCCTGGACAGGGTGCTCCCTGGGGAATGGTCTCTCCGCAAGGACCCATGCACAGCACCCAGCTTTCCTGTTGAGAAGTCACTGTGACTGCAAGGGATAGTGCAGGAAGCTCCAAGAGAGTGTGAAACATGCTCCTTAAAAAAAAAAAAAAAAAGACAAAAAAAGACAAAAAAAGAGACAGACAGGAAAAAAGAAAAAAGGAAAAGGCTTCTGAAGCTTAAAGCTGGATATTTATACACTTGACATAAAGGATATTTCTGCATTGAAGTAATAAGCGTGACTCAGTAAACCAATGGGGAAAGGGTGTTCCCTTTGCAGCAAAACCTCAAAAGATCAAAGAACTTCTTGAGCGGTTTAACATTTCGAATGTTAAATGAATCGGGTTCCCCTCCCTCTTCCCTTCACCCCAGCCTTCAAATTTGGAAAAATAAATGGGTTGATTTTAGCTCAGAAGGGAGCATTTTGGCAGCTCCAGGGAAGCATGGTGTTGCCTGGTCTGGAGCATGAAGGTCATGGGCTTGGGTGTGCAGGACCCAGCCACCCGCTCGATGGACATCAGCCCTGCTTGGACATGCCTTGGGGCTTCCTGTTTGCCAGCTGACCTCATGCTGGCTTAAGGAAACTGGCTTTTCCTTCGCTGTCACCTTCCAGACCTGCTCCTGCTCCAACCTCTGTCCTGCCTGCCCAGGTTGGGGACTTTCTGTAACGCCAAACAGAGGGACGGTCCCATTTTGGAGCTGCAGTTTGCAGGTACCATGGTCCTGCAGGTGACCACCCAGTGTGCTCCGACAGAGCCGGCAGCTGTGCCTGGCTGCAGGATGGGTCTGGGCAGCCCCAGCTACACCACCGTGCACCGGGCAGGGGGTCCCAGCAAGCCGAGCCTCTGCACCCTGCCCACCCCTCTGCACCGGGATGGGCTGCCTCCGGGCTTTAGGCAGAGCTGAGCATCACCAGATTTCAGCGAGTTCTTCCCTTGGGAGAAGCAAATCCTTATATTTCTGTGCATATACCCAGCAGTGGGGAGATGTTAGGGGCTGGTCCCTGGCCCTGGCATGCACTTGGGGCCGGTGTGCTGGTGGGAACGCAGTGGTGGATATTCACCAGGGAGGGATCGAGCCTTGTCGGTGGCTCTCGGACACATATGCATTTCTGGGATCGATAGGCTGGAGTAATATATTGCACCGAGATAACAAATCACTTAGCTTATTGGGTCTTAATTAAGCCTCTTTTATCTCCGTGACAGCCACACACCTGGGCTATCGCCCAGGCAAACCGTCGCTGCGGCCGAGCCATGGGGACGCCGTGCCAGAGCCGGGGGATTGATGAGCCTCCACTGGGTGGAATTACCTCATTGTGTTTGCAGCGCTTGGGGCCATCGATCTCCTGGCTCCCCTGTCCCTCCATCCCGGCACCTGGAGCACCAGCCGCTGCCCTCTCCTGCCAGCACCTCGCGGGCAGGAGCAAGGGACGGGGCAGGGGACGGGGCAGGGACCCCCCCCCCCAGCCGGGTTAGCCCGGGCTCAGGTAGGCGAGGTGGGGGAAAGCTGACCCGTTTGGCCTCCTGGGTAATAGATACAGTTGTTATAGTCCCTGACAGCGCGAAATGAAGACCTACATCACCATAATGTATTGTCAGCCTGCAAGCACACTGCGGCCCCCGAGATGAATGAATGCAATATCTCTGTGTACGAGGGGGAAGGAAGGGAAGGGGGTTTTGCCGCTGCTGCCGGCCTCTAGGCTAGAAGGCAGAGCCGCTGCTTTGTGCGGCTGGAGAAGAAAAGGCATTTTTTATTCGTGATACAGAGGTTGAGGGTGTCTGATCCCTGCGGAGCCTGTGACAGATCCACTCCATGAAGGGGAGCACTTAACAAACAGCCAAAATGCTCCTGTGATGAGTTCATCCAGCAATGAAGTAATCTTGCCCCTGCATTACTGCCAGCTGAGGCAGCAGGGCAATTTACTGCTCTGGGGCTAGACAGTTTGACACCGATTTTGGCTTGTGTAACCCAGGAATGGAGGGGAACCAGCCAGCCAGGGAAGTCCCTTTGACTGGAAATGTGCGTAGAGGACAACAGGAGTCTACAGCCCATCTTTGTGTTTAGTTATTTGAAAGTAGGACAGTTTTTACTCTGAAGTATGACTGCTGGCGTACTGACTTGGAGTGAAATAATGAGAGATGGGAGTTGCGAGTGACTTCCAGCTGAGCAGCCAAGTCCTGCAAGACCCCTCTGTTTTTGTAGCAGTCGCCCTTCTTCAGGCTGATGCTTAAATCCTCTTCCATCCTGGGCTGCTGCAGGGGCTCACCCTGCCTTGCACCCCGGCACCAGGGGCATGCCGGCAGCTGCCCTTCCAACACCAGAAATGCTTGGAAACTGGAGAAATATTTCTGAGTTCAGGTCCCAGCATGGCCACAGGTTTGTACTGTGACCACCGGCAAAAATTGCTTATTTCTCCCTTTGCCAGCATACAAAATGACAGTGGCTGTATCCAGCCTCTCCTAATGACTTTTAATTCTTGCAAGAGCAGTTGCAAGGTGCTGAGTGGGGAGCGTGCTGCAGCATGGCAGATATTGCATGCTTGCAAACAGTCATTTACAACAAGAAAATAAGGTTCTGTGCTGAGAGACAAGCAGCCCATAATTCATCTTAGTGTTAAACAAAGTCCAAAGTACTCACATTACACAAAATCCAACTGAAGGACAACACCCTTTTACTGTTCCTGAATTTTCATGACTATTTACAGGTTTTTGGATAAACATGAGAAAGTTGATATAGGAATGGCCAAATCCCATAAGCTGTCGGTAAAACCTTCCCCTGCAGACTAGTTCATCTGGGGCACATGATGTTATTAAAGCCATTTACAACAGGGCTTCTGCGTGACGTCCCTCTTCTTGGCTGCTCACGAGCCTTTGCCATCAGGTGGGGCAGGATTCCCCTCCACGCTGCAGCAGGTCGGTTTTTGGGCTGTGCTCGGCCTTTGGTTTCCCCTTTCCAAAACCTTCAGCCAGAGCTGGACTAGCAGAGCTGCTCCGGGGGGCGGTGGGGTAGCGGGGTGTGATGGGCAGGGGCTGAGGAGGAGCAAAGACCAGCCCCATCAGCTCAAGCAGTGGGGTCAGCCATTGATGACCAAAGCCATGGCGTTTTGACCAGGAGGTGCAAACCCAAACAGCCTTCACATCACGGCACAGGTGCCTGCTAGCTCTTCACATAAATACTTTCTAGCCTCCTATCGTTAACACCCAGTGAGCAACGCCTTTTGTCACTGCATTAGGCACCAGGCGTGTGGCCACCATGTGATGTTTGGCATCTCCCTCGGTTTGCTACCAAACTCCCCGGCTCTCCCTAAGAGCAGGCGGCTGCCAGAGGGACACAGCTCTGCTTTTTTTTCTTGGCCATTATTGTTGCTCTGAGATTTTTCTCTGAAAGGTTAGGCCAGCCCTCGCGCTGGTGTTCAGAGCCCGTCTCCATCGCTGATATATGATGCCCTTGTAATCTCCGGCAACATAAATTTTGCTCCTGTTTGTCTCCCTGTGTCATATCCTTCTTGTGCCGTGTCTGTTATTGTGTCTAGCGTTGCAGTGGTGTTTCAGCATTTTCCGTTGTTTGTCTTCTTCACCTGAGGATGTCCATTATGGGACGTAACAGCTTTAATAGCTTATAAATGGGAGACTGGAGTTTTTTATGCTTCGGGGAGTACCGTTCACGGCAGCCACCATTCAAGGGTGACATTTGCCGGTACTCAGTATCTAAACTGGCATCTTCCATCCCAACTTTTTTTTAAGCCCAGGGACAAATAGTTTGTGTAAAGCTGTTGGCCCTTACTGGAGGTCAGGTTTGTACCTGCCGGATTTGGAGCTGGTGTGAGCAGGCTGGTAGCTGGGACAGAGCCTGGCACTGCTGGGAGCCAACGGTGGCTCCTCTCTGCTCCCAGAGCCTGTGTGGGGTTTGTCCTGCTTTGTCCCTGCGCCCCCTTGAACCTTAAACCCCCTTAAAGCAGCCCTGAATCAAAGCCTGAGATGTCCAGCTTCACCGGTCTCCTCCCAAAGTACTGCCCTGTGCACCAAGGTGCCCGGGGGCAGCGAGAGCCAAGGCTTGGCCTCTGGATGCAGTTGTTTGACTTCCCCTCATCAGCACCTCTTCCACAGCAGAGTGCTGTGCAACCAGGATCTAATTAAGCGGGCTAATCTGAAGGAGGTACTACATCTCCATGGAAAACTGCTTCAGTTTGGCTTCTCCGAATAATAAACAAAGCACTTGGGCAGATGATAGGGCATTTAAGTGTTTACTCTTCAGAGCATTAAGTGCTAAATTTGTTTTTAGCTCCTTTATGAAAAGCCCTTGCAGAGTAAAAGCACACAAGGGTCTCAGTCATCCCTTGCAGCTTTCCTCCAAGCCTGCTGCGTCCAGTGGAGAGCCTGGCTGTGCAGCTGCCCCAGGGGGACAGCCAGAAGCACTCATCATTAGTATCGCAAGGAAATACTGAGGTTTAATCTGCTGGCAAGGAGCAGGGGGTAAAGCACAGCCAAGCCCCAGATCCACCCATGGGGATGCTATGTGTGGAGCCAGCCTGGGCAGGGGGCTGTCTTCAGTTAGTCCAAACTAAGATGGGCATCCACTTTGGTTTTTTAATCCATTCCATCAATCGCTTAGTGTAATAAACTCCCTAAATGGAAAAGATAGAGCAAAAAAACCTCCAAGCAAGCCAGAGTACAGAGCTCATTTCTCCTGCCTCTTCCTCCTCACTGTGCCACAGCTGTTTTGGCGGCTGGTGCTCAGGCTTGGGATGCAGGACCTGAGCAGGGTTCGGCCAGGGGAATGCGGAATGGGAGGAAAAAAGGGCGTCGGGATGGCTGCTTTGCAATCGTAGGCGTGTAGAGGTTGTCCCACCCTGTGTGAGGCTGTGGTGGGGTATACAGCTCACATCTGGCCACCATTGCCTGCTTGGCCCAAAGACCGCATAGGGAGGGTTTCAGGGCTGAACTCACTGCTGGAGCTATAGAAATGGAGCACAAAACCAACAAAACAACTTTCCATTTCTAAAGCTTGAAGGAGTTTGCACCCTACCATGCCAGGACAAAGGGAGAATTAGCAGCCAGCAAAGAGAAAAACAACACAAAGCCACATCACTATGTGAAGAAGCCAAAAAGCCTTTTTCCTTCTTAATGCGTGGGTACAGCTTAAACGACTCTTGTTCTCGATGCGGAGCCCAATGCGGTTCAGCTCTGCAGCACTTTGCATTCGTCTGCCTGTGCCTGAGCTGAGCTCTCCTTACTGCTGCTTCAGCTGTGATTTTTTAAACCAATTTTGACACATCAAAACCGATGCAGAATGACTCAGAAGTTTTCAGACAGAGCTTTCTCCTTGCAGGAGGGGAAGAAGGGGGTGCACGCATATTTAGCAGCAGCAGCCTCCTCCTTTAAATCGACCTTTTTTCAAGAAGAATCCTATGGTTTAAACAAATTTGGGATGTGTCTGAACATGCTTCCCGTCCACATCATGGATTCAATTACAACACAACACTTTGCAGATTTCTGTTAAATTTTAACTCGTTTCACATGGGTTGCGTGAACTTTGCCTGACATTTGGAAGCAGGCAACTTGTGTCATCAGGTTACACTCACACTTATCTCTGCAAACATATCCTTGTACCCAGACCAGCACCAGCACAGCCGCCTCTGCCGTGGATGGCATTAATCGAACCTGAAATGTGCTTTCCTCCGGCGTTACACTCCCACCTGCTCACAGAGCGACGCGTGTGACCCTGTCCCCAGTCCAGCGAGCTCAGCATCAGCAAACACAGTGGCCGTGTGTGTGGGGTGACCGGTGTCTAAGCATGGAGGGGATAGGGACAGGGGCGATGGATGGATGAGGGGCAATGAGCGATGGGTGTGTGGTCTTGCTGTGAGGTTTGGTGAAGGGCAATGCTGGTGCCGTGAGAAGGGAAAGACTTTAAGATGATCCTTTCAGCCTCTAAATTGTAGGGATGCATCTGCAGGGAAGACAAGTGGGTTCTGCGGGTGGCCCCAGACCACATCTCCTGGGAAATCCCACAGGTCCAAGGCAGCAGGGGTGGAGAAGGGCCCTTCTCCTGTTCCCAAAGCCTGGCAGGGACCGCGTGGTTGGGTGACTCTTGCAGGACCAGCCAACTGCGCTGGCCATGCCCTGTTCTCCTCCATCACACTGAGCCATGAAACCCCAGTGCTGAATATCTCCTTTAAGCAGCAGGTCCTTGAGATGGCAAAAAAATCAGATCTGATCAAAGCCCAGCTTCTCTCCTGGTGCCGGGTGTTGGCGGGGGGCGGGGGGAAATATTAAAAATCAAGATCAGTCAGTCGCTGGTTTTTACTTCAGCTGCAAGAAGTGACCGGCTCTGCTGATCAAAGGCCTCGCCACTGTTGTTTTAAAGGTGACATTAACATTTAAGGAGCTTTTGAAAGCCCTGGCTTGCAATAAAAAGCCAGACACCCGGTCATAGAGCAACTCAAACGCAAGTTTAATGATAATGAAACAGCCTTTTGTTCTTAAAGTCAAAGAAGAACCACAAATGTATTTAGAGTGTTTATAATAAAGACTGTGAAACCTTTTATACATCATCCAGCAAATCCATACCTGCAGCCCGTGGCGTTACCCAAAGATCCCCAGAGTGTGCAGAGCAGGCTTTTTTTGTGCATGCTTCTCTCCTCAGCTTGCAGGCACAAGTGCCACATTTCCTTCCGATGATGCCAGGCTTTGACCAGCGCCGTGAGCACCGTGCGGATGCCTCCGCCTGGTTGTGAGCCTGCACCAAGCTGTGAGCATGTCCCCAGCTGGGGTGGCACGGCATGGTGTGGTACAGCTGGCACAGCCAGGCTTGGCATTGCATGGCATGGCTTACCATAGCGTGTTTTGGCACAGGATGGCACAACCCTGCCATGCATCCTGGACATGCACCAGCTTGGAGTCTCCTGCACCAAGGCAGCATACTGCAGTGCCTGGCTCACATGCCATTAGCACAGCAGGCACCTAACCCCCGTTTTCCAGCACTGGAGATCATCACTTGTCCTCCTTCCTCCCTCGCTGCACACCTGTGCGGCGCCCTGCACCCACCAAAACTCACTTTGGACTTATCCTGGCTGCAGATGCAGCCCTGGATGGTCAGGGCTGCCGCTCCCCTCTGCTCTCAGAGCTGCATCCCTGGAGAACTGGGTACATTTTCCCAGTGCAGCGGGGGAAGCCACGCACGCAGTGCTGGGGCCTCGGCGCAACAGCCACCAGCCTTCGCCTGGCACTTTGGTTATAAATAGCCTGGAAACGAGAGCCGGGTAGATAGGAGCTATGGCTGGGTAAGAAAATCCTCCTCTCCCCGCACTGGTTCTGGCTGCATTGTCTCTCACTGTAAAGCTCTTTGCTTTATGGCTCCCAGCCCTGTGCTGCCTGCCGTATTTCACCTTGCAGCTTCGATAAGGGCAATTGCACGCACGTTCCTTATCACACGCAATTGGAAATATCAGGCAAATTCCCCTATTCTGCAAAGTCCCGGAGAGCCTCTGCTCTACTGTACAAATATGTTTTTATGACAATGTTACATCAAAGATCTTTTTTTAACTCCTCCCCACCCTCCTGGATGTGGTAAATAGCAGTGGGTCCTGATCACGTGTACTCCCTGAGCAAGGGAAGAGCCAGGGGGCCAAGCAGGAGCGAAAAAGGGACATTTGTTCATTTGGTTTCTTTAGGGCTTGGCCCTGGCAGGTCAGAGGTCCCAGCAGAAGATGGTGCAGAGGATGAATATTTCTGCAACGCTGCTCCAAATCCCTACTCCCCCCGGCGTTGTCCAAGTGGGAATTCCCTCTCCTTTCCCTTGCAGTAGTGACCCAGGAATATTATTGTGTTTTTCAGCAGTATGCACAGGCGTCCCACTCCAAGAACCTGCTCCAGCCACTACCCCCGAGCCGGGATGCTCCCAAGCTGGGATGCTCTCAGCACAGCGGTCATTGTCTTGGAGCCCCAAGCAGGGAGCCGGGATCTCCCCTTTGATTTCTGAGGGCATGGATATCCAAATAAATTAGCAACGGGAATGTGCGGGGGTGGGGGAGGCCGGCAACAGAAAGCTGGCGGGCTGGAAGTGACCCAGACCCAGGGAACAGATGCAACTCATAACGTTAATGAGGGGAGGGTTGTTTTTCTCCCCCTCCCCAAAGGCACCGCACTCTTGAGAATGGGGGACTTTCTAACCCATGGCAACACCAAGCGAGGGAAAAATGGGCCTGGCTTTTATTTCATTTTTTTGTCCTTTACAGGAATCACAGGCAAACAAAAGCCCTGAACAGATTTATCATTTTTCTTTCTCCCCCACCCCCTCCTTTTCTTTCCTTTTATATTTTTTTAAAATAGGGTTAGAGCAAGATGGATGGTTCCCCAGGCCCAGGGAATGAGCAGATCGAGGCAACCCTGTCGTCTCTGGCATCCCATTAAGCCAAGCTCTGGGAGGAGGCTGCCGTAAGACTTAGTAAATTTGCCCCAGCCAAGCCCCCAAACACCAGCCCCGGTGGCAGGGCTGCCCCGGCTCAGCCACCTGAGTCCCACCCCGTCATCCTCCCCGGTGCCACCGCTGGCACCTCTCCTGCATCCCCCCCGGGGCTCCGATCCGGCCCCGCTCATGAATCCGATGATTCCCCCCTGTGTCAGCCTGGGAAGCACCTCCATCCGTTCTTGTCAACCGAGGCCGATTCGTCACCGGTGGGGTGACAAGCGGTTGTATGGCTCTGTCAGCCCATCGCTGGCACAGCCTGGGCCCCCCGCAGCAAAGCCAAGGGTCCCCACAGGGAGGGGGCTGGGGTCAGCGGGGGGGGGCATGGCCAGCCCCCGACCTACCCCTGACCTGGGGGCTCCTGTGGCTGGAGAAATGGCAGTGAAAGAGGGGGAATGCAAAGGGAAAAAGCAGGGGAGAGAAGGAAAAAAAGGGGATAAAAAAATGACTTGAGCCCTATCAAGTCTGCTGCGGGGGGCGCGGGGGCAGGCTTAGCTGGCGGGCGGGCAGGGAGGATGCTGCCCCATCCCTGCTGCCTGCCAGCACCACGTTAGCACCGTTATTTCCACTTTAATACTTAACAAGGATTTAAAACCCTTCTGTAGTCAGAGTTTGTTCTCAGCGATAAATTTTGAATAGCTTATAAATTATGGACACAACGCGGTGTCTCTGTCTGGGAGCGAGGGCTGGACCCGGCTTGCTGTTACGGTGGTGTAAAGCTGGCGTGGCATCACTGGCAGCGAGTCTGGCAGGTCGGTGTTCCCGGGAGCAGGATCCGGCCCGCCATGCCTGGATATAACATTACTGTGACGATAGTATCATATCGCATAGCAAAGCACAGTCACGTCTGCTTCACACCTCCTGATAATAATCACCCAGGATGCAAAAATCACAGGACAGAATTACAGATGAACAGAGAAATGCACATCATCTCTCTCTCCACATACGCATGTGTATATATAGATATAGATCTATAGATATATATAGCCACAAGCACATGCACTTGTGTGCACGGAGAATATGCTCACACCAAGGACGAGAGGGGTCAGGTTGCCCATCTCCCATTGACAGCCATCCCCCCATGCCCTGGCTCCCGACCAAACATGTCCCTGCTGTAACACCCAGGCAGCACGCAGAGGACTGCAAACTCCGGCTAAAATCCCTACAAACAAGGAGCTCCAGCTCCCGCAGAAACACTTTACAGCCGCCTGCTCTGCTCTTGGCTCGGGGGCTGGGAGGGGATCCACGCTGAGTAAAAGCCTGGCTGGAAGAGATGATTTCAACCGCCCAGTGAGAGAAATAGCGAGTGTTTCTGAAAGCCAAAGGGGTGTATGCAATGGGCCTTCCCTACTTTTTCCCTGGCACACCGTAGCAAGTCGGTAATTAGGTTACAGCATCGCTCCAGCTTTATTTCAGTGCACCGATGTCCAATAAATGTGTATGAAGTTCATATGTGCGCCTGTAGTATATAAAGTCTGTAGGAAAATGGCCAGTTTTCACTACATTAATTCATAAAGCAGGTCATGCTGGTCTAGCCCTTTACCTCACTTGTTATTTCTATTTATTAGTAATATTGATGTTTCAACCAGGGATCAGGACCCTATCGAGCCAGCTTTAATATCAGAAAAGATTTAGAAGGAGAGAGCTCTGTAATGAAACAACAATCCCAGTGCCGAGCTCTTACGTAGCACAGCTCACAAACACTATTATTATTTGTAATAATGTTTTATTCTGCATTTCACTTCCATGGCAAAGCCAGCATCTCCGATGACCCTGCCTTGGCCACGTAAAATGCACGGCTGCACGCTCGCCGGTGGGTTATTAAAAATCCTCATCGGGACTGAAAACTAAACAGGTTTAAATGAACAGACGGTCACTTTGTGGAGCCGCAGCGTTAATGGGCCAGGTACTCAGCTGGTGTAATTAGGTGCTACTGAGCTCTGCCAATTGCCCCTGGTGGGAGGTCTGGCAGGGCTGCCTGTGCTGGCAGCGAGCGGGCAGTGGGGCAGGGGCTGAGGCAGCCCACTGCCCACATGGGGCTTGCTCTGCATGCCGGTGGGCTTTCCCACCTTTCCCCCCATTTTTCCCCCCGAGGCTTCGACGATTTCTGCCATCTCCCTGCTGAAGCTGCAGCACCTGACGGAGCAGCTTGAGCACCAACAAAATGCTGGATAAAACTGAGCAGTAGGTGCAGACCCAGGAATGATTTGGGAGCGCAACGTGGCCGGCAGCCTGGTGCAGCAGGACAGCACTTGCCTCTGGTTGAAGGCAGCACACCTGCCAGTCCTGGAGGATGGATGCCTACCTGGAGTGGGGCAGGATGGCACCCTGGGACTGGCACCCCTGTGATAGGCACCCTTGGGACTGCACCCTGGGACTGACACCCCAGGACTGGCACCCCTGGGATTGGGACCCCAGGACTGGCAGCCCCGGGACTGGCAGCCTTGGGACTGCACCCCGAGACTGGCACCCCTGGGACTGACACCCCAGGACCGGCACCCCTGGGATTGGGACCCCTGAGACTGACGCCCCAGGAGTGGCACCCCTGGGATTGGGTACCCCAGGACTGGCAGCCCCGGGTTTGGCACCCTTGGGACTGACACTCTTGGGACTGCACCCTGAGACTGGCACCCCTGGCACTGGCACCCCTGGCACTGGCACCCCAGGACTGGCACCCCGGGATTGGGTACCCCAGGACTGGCACCTAGGACTGGCACCCCACTGTGTCTCACTTTCCTGGCAGTGAAGGTATCTATGCTGCATTAGGGAATGGTCACGTACTGTGAATGCCAAAACGAAGTTTTTAAATCAAAACCACTTGGGAGCTACACAAAGCCTAGAACCACATCTAAACCAGCTTCGAATTCATTGCCTGCTGAGATGCTGAGCACGAGCCAGTCCTCAACCTTGAGTTATCTGTTTAAAGCCAAGATATACTTAACCAGAGTTCGTCTGGCAAAAAAACCCTGGAACTATTGATCCTTGAGAAAAAGCAGTCAAGGGAAATAAAACTGTCCTGGTTATTGCTTTACCATGTTTTCTATCACTACTGCAAAACTTTAGCTGCAGAAGCAGGGACAGGCCAATCACTCCTGCCTTGAGCAGACCTCCCTCGGTGGCAGGGGACTCTCTTCCACCGGGCAGGCAGGGCTCTCCATCCTGGGCCTGGTGTTCCCTCTGCATTTTTATTTTTTGTAATTCCTGTAGGATGGTAATATTTCCTAGAGCATGGCATACCAGAAACTGTGTTTCTGTGGTGTGCACAACAGTGGGGTCGAAAACTTGTTTCGAGCAGTGTCAAAACCAGCTGTTCCCATAGAGGCAAGGGAAGATGTTACCTGTCTCGCTCATCGACCCGTGGCTGCGACATTCCAGTGCCAAATGCTCTGAGCCTGAGCTTGGATCTATCACGTCTGAGCTGTGCCGGGGGGTACAAACCCCTGTGGGTCCCCCAGGAACTGTGGGCAGCACAGGCGGCTGCAGGAGGAAACCAAGAGATTCAAGACATTTTGGGAAAAGACTCTTGAAATTCCAACCATGCTTGTTAAGCAAGACCTCAGGGGTCGGATCCTGCTCTCAGTGACGCTGCTGCAAAAGTCGAGTAAATCTAGAGGAATCAGCCAAGGTCATTTCAGGCTGGGAAGTGACGTCTGATTTCCCATCGTGTAAATGACAGCAGGATCTGCCCCCCCCTCCTCCCCAATGCTTCTCTTCATCCCCCCTTCTGCCATCTCTTTCGAAATGTTTATGTTGGATTGTCTCACGATTTACACTGGATATCCGTGCAATGTGTCTCTCTTGTCGAAACGCACAGTGTCAGCAGCTGGCGTTCTGAAACCCAGAGGCCGCATCCTGGAAACCCGGGTGCTGGGAGAGTGAGGCATGAGCGCTGCAAAGGGGCTGAGCACATCTCGTCCAAAGCAAAACCCAACACTCTGTGGAAGCGTTAGGTGTTAGGACTGGGGCTGTGCAGGCAGGATGAGAGCCCTGGCAGTGGGGCTGGTGCTGCTGGACCCACTCACAGCATCCCTGGCCATCACATGTGCAACTGCAACCGCCCGTGTCTGCACCTTCTGTGCGCGCAACAGAGCCAAGTGGGAATTTTCTGGTGGAGTTTCTTTTCTGCAGGGAAATTCCAGTGAGCTGAAATCGAAGTTTTAGCAGAGAAACACTCTTGGGCTCCAGAGGAGGAGGAGGAGGGGAATTGCACAGCGCAGTGGTCAGGGCTTGGGGCGGCGGGAAAGAGCCCAGTTCAATCCTTTCTGTTGAGCCAGGCAGGACAGGACCTCCTGCCTCGGTGACTATCCCAGTTTGAGTGTGACTCTGCAGTTTCCCACCTTTTCATGACAAATTCTGATGTTTTTACCAACACAGAAGAGAAAAATACCAGCAGTGCCCCCAGCCTCTCCCTTCAGCTGCCGTGAAGTGTGGCTGGTGCTGCAGTACTGTCCCCAGGCTGAGACAAGCAGAGCTTATCAAGGGGGGAATTACTTACACCTTGTGGCAGTGATGGTTTGCCTGGGATAATGCAGGGAAGATTTTGCAAAGGCAGCTCCCTTGCTTGCTTGTGGAAATACATGAGTGTACTTTGACAGACTCAGCGGAAACAGAAGAAGGGATGGACCAGAGCAGCCCCCAGAATGTGCCTCACCGGGATGGGAGCACATCAGTATTGGGGACCCTGTGGGCAGGAGCCCTGGGGTGTCCCTGCACCTTGGCTCTGCAGCCATTTCCATCTCAGGTCCCCTCTGCTGAGCCTGGCAGGGGGATGGAGCCTTTGTCCCCCGGCCGTGTGCTATTTACTGCTTGCTCTGCATCCTCGCCGCAGGGCACAGAGACTGCAAGGCCATATGAGACTGTGGCGATGAACATCTAGCCTGACCTACTTACAGCCCGGGCCCTGGGACTTTCTGGAATTCATCCTCTTGGAAACACAACGTGTAATTTTAGGGCAGTAGAAATCTGCACTGGATGGGGACGTTGTCCCAGTCTCTGCCGGGTCCGTGACGCCAGAATTGCTTTGACTGCCTCTGAGCATGCTTGCCACCACATATCAATGCACAAGCTCCATTAACAACTCAAATTGCCACTGATATGCTTCTCATTATATTTCAGGCCTTATGCATCATTATTTCATTTAGAAGATGGTATTTGTTTTCCCTTCCCTTAATTCATGTCCCCCAAAAAATCTCATTAAAGCGCTGTTGCTCGTTGCAATTGGGAGCAAATTGCAGCTTAATCCAACCTGCCAGGGAAGGCAATCGCCCCATAAAAATCTCCTTGAAGTGTCCGTGCAGGGGCAGGCAGAGGGGGGAGAATAATAAAAAAACATCGAACTAGGAGGTGCCGAGACTCTTTTGAAAGGAGAGGAAGGGACTGTGGATGCTGACAGGGTAGTAATGCAAATCCCCTTCGGAGCACCCAGAGAATCAACCTAAGTGGATTAATGCGGAGACAGAGAAGAAATGGCTTTAGTTGTTTCCCTAATTTGATTCAATTTATTTTTATACGGCATCTTCATATAAAGCATCTCACAGCTGCTTCACCCAGAAAAGAAATAATACAGAAAGGCCATTCTGGCAGAAGAGCTCACTACTACAGGCATCTCAGTGGGAGGAAGGAATATGAGTGCTGGCCTTGAGGATTTGATTTCCCAAATCATCAGGAAATTACATGCCATTTTTTCTCTTTTTTTCCAATTTCAGTATTACTAATTTCCCTAGGCTTTCCTCAAACCATCTCCATAATATACTGGGGCTGATTCTAATCTCACACTGCTTTTATAGCACTGTAACTCTGATCTCACACTGGTTTTACACTGGTGCAGTTCCACTTATTTCAACTGAGTAAATTCCTGATTTATGTTCGTGTAAACAACAGCAGAAATAGGCCCATGGTTTTCCCTGGAGCAATGCCTAGCCCACACTGGGATGAGGAAGAGGAAGATCGGGTCTCTTGCAATGCAAATGATTTAGAAAACTCATTAAATTACACCTAGACCCTCATTTTCAAATATACTTTTGCTTTCTTGTATAAAATGTGCTGTATAGTCAAAGTTACAAATGCATGGGAGGAGATCAGCAGGAGGGGAGGGCAGGACATGTGGCTCTGGGGTTGATGGAGAAGGTGGGTTGCAGCACTTGTTTCCCTCTTCTTATTCAGAGAAAAATCAGTCTGCACCCCCTCCTTGCTCTGGTTTCTTTCGCCCAATTGTGCAACAAACTGCTTCTCTTCCTTGGGCCAGGTCCGGTCCACCAAGAGTGCTTCAGATTAAATTGAAATATGTGTGTCCTGTTTGCTTTAAAATATTAAAATGTAATCCTGGGGGATAAAACCCCTCCAGACAGTGGTGCGACAGGGTAGCCTGCTGCACGGTCTTCCTCCCTTGTTAGAGTGCAGAACAAGGAGGGCCCTTAGAGCCTGAGATGAGAGCACAAGTAGGTTCCTCCGCAAAGGCCCCCTAACGTAACTCTAATTAATTTATTTTTTAAGGCTACACACCAGGGAGCTGATCAATGCTTTGCCCTGCGGTCTGGTTTGTTTGGAGCATATAGCATTTCCTTGATTTATTCTCTGTGATGTGAAAGGATGTAACTAGCATCTTGATACCTGCTTCTGAGGCTGCTCCCTTCCCCTTGACACAAGCAGGCAGAGCATCCTGAGTTACCTCCTGAGCTCTTTATGCAACACCTGATCCCCATTAGATGGCTGCCATTAAAAGCAGCTCCCTTGGCTGTGGGGTAGTGGTGCTGGATTGATACCAGGCATTGATGCTGGGTGTGAGCTGTGCTCCTGAGCCACCCCCACACCCCACCCCCCCCCAGCCCTTGCAGGGTGATGCTGGGGCTGCTGCATCTGAGGGATCCTGCTGAGCTGGGCTCTACCCAAGCAAGTCTTGTCCTTGCTTGATTCTGTTACTGGAGGAAAAACAGAGACTGTTGTAATTTATGGCTGTGGTAGCCACTGATTTATGATGGAGGGTTTTTCCCTGCTCATTTGCTCTTGGAAAATGTTGGGAAAGAGGCAGGGGAGGTGAAGGCAGGCTGGCAGCCAGGAGGGATGGGGACCTTTGCTTCTTTGGTAGTGATGGAAGGATATTGTCTTTGCTCAGATGCGAGTCTGGCTCTGTAGACCGGGGTCCCTCAGCTCCCATCAGCCCCTGTCCCGTGCCCTAAGGAGCCTTTTGCTGTCGTGCAGTCACCAGCCTGTTGTGGAGGGGTGTGGTGGCCAAATAGCAAATAACTTGGGGGTCAGTGGTGTCACCCACAACTCGCCCAGCTTTTCTTTGCTCCAGGCCCTTGCTGGCGCACACGGAGGCTCAAAGATGCATTTCTCTCCAGCTGTGCTCCCCCTGCTCTGAACTGGTGCAGGGAAGCAAGAGATGCTGCAGCCCCCAGCAGATCCTTGGCTGGAGCAGACTTTGGGTGCAGAAGGCCAGTAGAGAGAAGAGGATTCAGGTGTCCCAGCTCCCACCTCTGGGTGCCAGAGCCCCACTTGAGAAGCCTAGCAAGCCTATGTCAGTGTAGCTGTATTGTTTTTATAGGGCTGTGCGGATTTACGCTGGCTGAGGACCCTTTGCTATTGCCCAGCCTGCTGGATAAACATCTCGCCTTCACACCCAGCGTGGCACCAGCCTCTCCTTTGAGCCCCTCTCCTGCTGCTCCTTGACCTCCAGCTCCGTACAGTTGGAGCAAGCACTGCCAGCACAGGCAACCTCGGAGCAGCCTTGCTGACTGCCCCAGGGCTCTGCAGGGACCCCTTGCCCTCCCCAGCCTCCCAGACAGACCCAGGAGGATGAGATGCCACAACCTGACATCAGCAGAGTAAAATATGGCCCCGACAGTAATCCGATAGAACTTGATGGTAATTTGGGGTGGGGGGAGGAGAGGAGGAGGCATTGAAAAAAGGAGGCATTGAAAGTATACTTCCTTTCAGTGCATTGCTGGGAAGACCATTAGGAAAACCACTAGATTATTTTTCACATTCTTCAGTGCAAAACTACTGCATTTTATGACCACTATCAATAACAGCTATCATATTACTAATGCTACAGTTGCCACATATATAATATTTAAATCACATTTGCGGCTGACAGAGACCTATGGATATTCTCGATCCCAACAGGCTATTACAGTTCATATCATGTCTGTCATATAAATATTATGAATCATTTCCCACTATCTTTATGGGGGCTACATTGACATCGTCAAAAAGGCTCTGGGTACTGCCGTATACTGCATATTTATATACACCTTATGTATATGTATGTGAATGGAGGGAGATTTATACAACAATCATCAGTAATAAATGCCTATGATAAAGCATATTATCTTCACACTTCATTTGCAAAGTGTTTTGTATGCAGGGACTAGGAGAAGGCTAAGAGAGAAGGCTCTGCTAAGCGATTGGGTCACATCCTCAGGCCCTGGTGTAAATCAGGTGGCTTCTGTGCCACGAGGCCGATCAGCAGCAGCTGAGGCACAGCCCCCTCGCATCAGTGTAGGATGAGCATCAGCTTGTGCCCAGGCACTGAGTGGGTCGGTGTGCTGCTGGCTCACATCAGGTGAGGATTTGGCTCGTGTCCCACTTGCTCAATGGTGATGCTCCATGTGCTTTCCCCAAAGAGCTGTAAATCTCATAGTTCATGCACTGCATTTCATCTTCCATCCGTTAATGCTTTCTTTGCTGGTTTCCTTGGCAGTCAAGCCCTGGTCTGGGTGATGAGATGAAATAAAGAGGTCTCCAGGTGTAACAAAAGGCAGAACTAGACTTTCCATTCACAGCGACTTTTTGCAAAGCAGTTAATTAAACCACTGTCCCTGCAAACCAGGTGAGACACGCTAAACCCAATCCACTAGCAAGTCACAAGAGAGGAGGAAACCTCCCCTAGGATTATTCAAGCTAGATCCAGACAAGAGCCCAGGTGCCGTGAGACCTCTTCCCTGAACCTGTTTTAACTGCTTAAGCACTTCATTAAGACTTGATCCATATGCGGAGACAGACAAGAACAAATGCAGCTTTATAGCTTGGAAGTTAGGAGGTCTCTAATAAGCATTTAATGTCCAGTTCTGAAGCAGCTGAAAGTACAGTACAGTACTTCTGACTGTGCAATACATTATTTTATCTGAGCAGCCTCCAAAAGAGGGGAGATTGCAGTGTCTCTGCCTGTCCTTGGCGTGGGAATGCGGCTCTCCAGCTCCAGCAGATCAAATAAATCATGTGCATTTCACTTCATAAACAAACATCATCAGCCTGTTAAGTGCTGCTGGGAAAAAAACAAAGCAGTTTGAATCTCCAGCACTTAGAGAAATGTCTTGTCCTTTAGAGTTTTTGCTATTTCTTGTGTGTAGTGCCTCCCTGGGGAGCAGGGACCCACCCCCTGCAGCTGTTTGGGTTTGCAAGGATGGTTTGGATGTGTCTGACAGATGCTGAGAGGTCCTGGCAAGACTCCGCTGACTTGTGTGCTTGGGGACTACCTCCACTTTTAGACTCCAGGGTCCCTGTGTGATGCCATGGCCCCTGCCCTGTCCCTCAAAGTACCTCTTGGCTGCAAGGGAGTCCGGCTGGCACTGGGAAGAACAGCACCACGTGAGCTCCTCTCACCCCTGAGAACAAGAGGCAGATCCTGTCCTGG
This sequence comes from Falco peregrinus, assembly GCF_023634155.1. NCBI lineage: Eukaryota > Metazoa > Chordata > Aves > Falconiformes > Falconidae > Falco > Falco peregrinus. The sequence continues at coordinate 48,692,704 of NC_073721.1, read as the reverse complement.
AGAGCTATCGGCCAGATACCCCAGGCAGAAAGCGCCACAGCACATGGACATTTCAGCAGCCTGTAATTCTCCTGGGGGAGATGGGTAATCCAGATCCTGATCCTACAGCATCCCAAGGGTTCAAGCTCCTGCAACCTGCAGTGACTTTGGGAGGAGCAGGTTGCCGGAGTTGAGGACAAGCCTGGGAAAGTCCCACAAAGTGTGCACGAGTGGAAGGTGTCTTTCCTTGGCTACGTTTGGTATTCAGCTCACAAATGCAATTAGAGTGCTGGAGTCACACGCTGCCTTCTCGGGGGTGGGGGGGACGCACTCTGTGGACCGGAGCCCCAGGCTGGTGGCTGCAGCCACCCTTGTCCCTACATCGGCATAGCTCTGGCCACCCATGGCAGCCTTGCCCCTCACTGTGCAGGGGGAGGTGCAGCTCAGCCACGGCCCGTGAACTTCTCCTGTTCTTTCTCACTCAAACTTTGTATTTATTCTTTCTTTTATCTGTAATAAAATGTAGCCGGGGAGGGAAATAGATGGGGTTTTTTTCTAACTGTGCAGGAGAGCATGAAACAGTAGGGGAAGCACAGCAGGTTTTACTTTTGTCCCATCAGATAATTCTGGGTTACGGACAAGATAAGCTGGAATCACTTACAAAAAATAATAAAAGCTGTGATTGCCAAATCCCTTCACTGTGCCCAAGTGCCCAGCTCTGAATTCAGCCTCAGTCTCGGCCCCCCAAAGCAGCTCAGTGCCTACCTCCTGCTGATGCCCCCAGGTCCCTCGGCCCCAAATGTCCTGAGTGTGGGGATGGAGGGAGAAGCCTTTGCATAATTGACTCTTACATGTGAATGAACATAGTATCTCTCTGTCAAATTCAGCTAGAATTGAGTGACAGGATCGGACGCTGTTCAGACGAGGACAGGCGGACCCCGAATTACCCTGTCACATCAGCCCGCCTTCCTTGGGATGCCAGGCTAAAGGGTACTTGCATTAACCAAGGGCAGAGAGAATAAGAGCCGCCCAGAGTTTCACGAGACATCTCGAGACATCTCTCCCAGATAGCGTAGGACCTTCAAGCATCCCTGCATCAAGCAGATGTACAAGCCAACGACCTGCAAAAATTATCTTAACATCTCTTCCCCCCCATCACGCCCCCGTGATGATTTAAGTCCTTAGCTAGGAAGTGCAAAGCTGAAGTTGAGCACAGCATTAGGCAGCCCGGTAGAGCTTATTAAATTAATAGTGCATTAAAGAATTGAGGGGAGGGGGGGCAGGGAGGAAGAGAAGGTTTGTAACATCACAGAAATATCCTTGCTACCTTCTGGCATCTTCAAGAGACTGGAAATGTGGGACTGCATCCAGCTGTCTTCTCTGGGGCAAAATTCCTTTGGCTTCTGTGGGAGGTTTTACCCAAATACGGACTGCAGGATCAGACCTGTTATTGTCACTGCAATTAACATTTAGATCCACATCTAACACGAACTGTTACAGGCTGGTTAGGGAGAAATTTAATTTGCTCTAAACAGCTTGATGGGAGAGGAGCGTGAAATGTCCTACTTATGGTAATTTCATGTGTTAGAGTCTACAAAGGTGGATTTTCAGCCATGGGTCTAATAACCCTGCTATCTGCTGCAGCCATTGCGCTAAGGGTGCTTTGGGATCCTGAGGTGTGGGGCAGATCCCCCCCGTGCTTGGTGGCGGGGTGAGCCGTTCCCACTGGCTGGCAGGCTGTCTGACCTCCGTGGCTGTGCTCGGAGCCCTGAAGGCCAGTGCTCACTGATGGCTCGAAGGGCACTGGTGTGGTAGGGGCAGCCAGAGCCCGGATCTGCCCCGGCGAGGCTCGGGTGGCCATTGCCCCGCGGTGTTTCCCCTTATAAGACACAACGATGAGCTCCAGGTTGTGTATCAGGAAACCAACTTCTACCTTTTTGCTGTCGGGGTTTATACGCAGGTATCCACGAGATGTATGATTTTTGCCCTGCTGACCCACTCTTAGAGGCTTCAGAGCTGCTTTTTCTAATAACCCCCAACTTTCTTTTACATCCTTATGTATTTCCTTTTTTTCCCTTTTTCTCCCAGGAGTTAACGTAACTCAGCCATAAAAACTGACTTGGAGATGAAACTTGGCATTTAAGGTCCCAGCCCGGGAGCAAATGAAGTTACCAGTTATAAACACACACCAAAATCTGTTTGGACATGCTGAAATTACAGGAGCAGAGGATAAAAAGGATCCAAGATGTTTTATTTTGTTTTCACTTCTGCAGCTCTGCGTGAGCGTCAGTTTGCAGCCGCTTGCCTGATGCAAGATGGGTCCTCTTGGTGGTTTTCTCCTTCTTCTTGCTATAATTAAAGCTGATGAATCGCACCTCAACTCCCGTTGTGCCAGGGATGAGGCAGGGGTCCCGAGCTGGTCTGCACCAGAATCTAGAGGGGTTGCCAGCTGGGGTATCTAACCACCCGTATGAGGGTCTGCCCAGGACAGGGAGGGTCTGTTGCTGGCAGACATGCACGGAGAAGGAAGCAGAGTAAGAGAAACGGGGTACCAGGGCCTCTCCTGTGCTGCTTTAGATAAGGTGACAGGTATGAGATGGACCGATAAGTGCATGCGGGTGATAGACAGGGATATGGCAATGAAAGATAAGAGGCTTCATTTTTATAGGAGGAGGTGCTGGATTGCTAATATTTATTACACGAGATGCTTTGCCAATTAAAGAATAAATCATGGCAGATAAGAGGCTCGGAAGTGCTGGGCGGCCCAGCTCCGTCGCACAGCGAGATGGTGGCTGGTGGCGGTGGCCCATGTGCCCATGTTGCAAACCAGGATGGTGATGGGTGGCCCGTCTCTCCCAGCTGCCCCCCAGTTTCCCCCAGCCCCATTCGCTGCGGGATTGCTGGGCTCTGCTCTGGGAGTTACTTGGGCCAGAAGAACCCCCCAGCAGTTGTCCCTGGTGTCATTTCCAGCCTCCTGCGTGACCGTGGTGCTCCCCACCGTGCGTGAGCAGCTGCAGCCATGGCCAGAGACTGTTTGTTATGCGTGTTATGGCCATCAAAAGCGAGGGTCGATATGATGTTTAATATGCTTCATGCATAGTGGAGTCGCTTTGGTCCATCAAGTCACTAATACACATTCTTACAGGGCTGAGTATCATTTATTAAACCTGGAGGCATGCCGGGGGGTGGGTGGGGTGGGGGCCAGGCTCCCGGCTGCGCTGGGAAGCCGCCAGCAGTGCTGGTGGGGTGGTACCCGCAGTGCTGGGGAGGCGAGAGTTTGCAGGCGAACCGCACACGCACAGAGAGTTATTTGTTGTGCCTCATTTATGGGAAATGAAATAAATCGCGCTTTGAACGCTGGCCACTGTGTGACACACACCCCGGGGACAGGGAATGGGGCTGAGGGTCTCACTGCCTGCTGGACAGCTGAGCTGGGGCAGCTGAGATTGCTCAGCATCACTCCAAGGGCCGCCCCCCCTGAGGCTGCCACCACAGCGCTCTGCACCGCCTTTATTTTCCTTTTTTCTTCTCTTTTTTTTTCTTTTTTCTCGTTCCCCCCCTTTTTCCTACTTTTTTCTTTCTTTTTCTAATTTTTCCTTTTTCTTCCTTTTCTTTTTTCTTCTTCTCTCTTATTTTTCTTTTTCTTCTTTTACTTCCTGTTCTTTTTTCTTCTTCTTGCTTATTTTTATTTTTTCTTCCTTTTTCTTTTTCTTTTTTCTTTCTTTTTCTCCTTTTTATTTATTCTTTTTCCTTCCTCTTTTTCTCTTTTTCTTTTTTCCTTCATCTTTTTCTCTTTTTCTTTTTTTTCCTTTTTCCTTTTTCTTTTTCTTGTTCTCTTTTTCCTTCCCTTTTTTTCTCTCCACCCCCCCTATTTTTCCCTCACCCCCCTCCTTTCCCCATCACTTTAAGAAAAAAAAAAAAAAAGGGGAAAAAAAAAAATTACTGTCATCGCTCCCCGACCCGCGGGGCCGGGCGCGGGGCGGCGCTGCGCGGCGGGGCGGGCGGGCGGTCGCTGCGGGGCGGTCGCGGCGCTCGCTCCCCCCTGCGCGGGCCCCGGCGCGGAGCCGATCGCGCCCAGCGCAGCCGAGCGGCGGAGTTACATTGTTGGGAGTTTGCAACAACTCCGCGGCCTCGGCGCTGCGCGGGGCCGCCGGTGCGGGGCTGCAGCCTTCCCCGCCTCCTCCTCCTCCTTCTCCTCCTCCTCCTCCTCCTCCTCCTCCCCCCCCTTGGGCTTTTTTTTTTTTTTTCCCTCCCTTCCCCCCTCCCTCTCCCCCCCGCTCCGCTTTGATTTCGCTCTCCTCCCCTCCGCGCGCCCTGCGTGTGTTTTTCGCCGCCGCCGCGCACCGAGCCCCTTGGCATGAGTTAAGCACCAGCGATGGACACCAAACACTTCCTGCCGCTGGGTGAGTTTTGTTCCGAAAAAGATTCTCCGTTCCGACGCGGGGGGGGGTGGGGGTGGTGGGTTAAATAAAATCAGATCAGCTCCCGAGCAACAGCCCCCCCTCCGCCTGCCCGACCCGCAGTCCGCCGGGGGGCGGCGGGGGGCTGCGCCCCTGCCCCGGGGGGGGGCAGAGTCGGTGTCAGCGTCGGGGCAAGTGCCGGCCGGGCCTGCCCCGTGGCCCCGCTCCCGCCGCCTGATTTTACTTTGTATTTTTGTTGTTTGGGTTAGTTTTTCTTTTTTTTTTTTTTCTTTTTTTTTTTTTTTTCCCGAGGCGCAGCGGCGCAAGCGGTATTTTCAAACGGGGCAGCGGGCACCCCGGCTCGGCCGGGAGAGCCCCCTCGCTGCCCCGGGCTGGTCCTGCAGGAGGGCTTGGCAGCTCGCAGCCTTCCCTTCTCCCTCTTGCTTTTATCTCTCGATTTCTTTTTTTTTTTGTTTAATTTGTTTTTTATTTCTTTCTTCCCTTTTCTCCCGCTCCGCCTCTCCTGCGGCATCTGGGGTGCGCAGCTGGGCAGGGAGAGGCACAGCACCCACGGGGACCCCCACGCTGTGCTGGCATCGTCCCTTGGCTGGCAGCTCCCAGAAGCCAGCACATTTGGGACCCTCCTGCCTTCTTCTTTCTTATTTTTTTCTCTTTTTCTTTCTTATTTTTTTTTCTTTTCCCTCCCCCTCTTTTTTAGTTACATTTGAGAACCCAGAGTTTGCCATCGTTGTGGTGACTGAGTCAAGTCCTGGCTTGTAAGGGCGAATGCCTCCTTGGCGTCTGGGTTGCAGGAGAAGTGATATTGCAGAGCTCAGTGTTCAGGGTGGGGGGAAGAAAAGTTTTAGCGAAGTAGCCCGGCGCCAAGTCCAGGCGAGGGGGAAGAGGGACAAATCCTGCCACCTCTGTCGCCACTCAGCACGGTGGCGCGTGGGCTCCCAGCCTCCAGCCCAGCAAGCCCACGGCCACCGAGAACATCCATCCCGGCTTCTCTGGGCTTTAAATCAGTGCTCAACCTCTGGTGCTCCGTTTGTTTCTTTCTCTTGTTTTGTTTTGTTTTGTTTTTTTATTATTATTTTTGTTTGATTTTAGTTGTTCCTAAGAGCAGAATAAATATAAACACCATCACAAGGTCCCCCATCAGATCTCCCCCCCACCCCGGGAGAGTTTCCAGGACTGCTGTGGTCTAGGGTCTTTGGCAGGGAGGCAGCGCGTAAGGTGGCATCTCCTTTCCCCCCAGATCCTGGTTTTACGGTGCCCCTGGTCAATCTGTAAGGTGGGAAATGCTGCTGGCTTGGCTGACCCAGAGCTGCTGCTGGGGCTGCCAGCATCTCACCTGCAGCATCCCCCAGGAGCGGGTCCTGCCCTCGAAGTCCGGGTGGATCTGGGATCATCACAGACGCCCACGGGAGCAGACAATGCCTATCTCTTGCCCTGCAAAAGTGGTTTAATCTTAGGGGCAACCGTTTTGAGTATTTATGCTTCCTTTGCTGCTCTTGGGGAGGACAGTCCAAACCTCCGTTGATACGGGCAGGATCAGACCCCTATGTGTAGAGAGAATCGTAGAATCATTTTGGTTGGAAAAGACCTTTAAGTCCATCGAGTCCAACCATTAGCGCAGCACGGCCAAGTCCGCAGCTAAGCCGTGTCCCTGAGTGCCTCGTACTTCTGTTTTCCTTCAGACCTGAGCTCTCCTGTTACGCTGCAGATGCTAAATAACACCTTGTGTTATTAGTCAGGTTGACTTTGATGGGGGAGGAAGGGGGGAGCGTGTGTCACCTTGCTGCTGGCTCAGGGAAGGGTTTTCACGCTGGTGCAAATGAAAAACAACTGATTTATCTGCTCATTTATAAATGGATGTGTGTGCATGGCGGGGAGAGGGTGGGTCTTTGCAACACGGGAGCATCCAGAGGGAAAACAAGGCGGCCACCTCGGGACAGCAGGGATCCCTCTGCGTCGGTGCCTTAGGAGAAAATTCAGCTGCTGGCGGGAGCTGTGTTGGGTGCGTGGTCTGGGTTTGTGTCTGCGGTGTGTTGTGCTGCTGCAGGAGCTACTCCTAAACTGTATCCGCTGGCCTTTGGTCACCAATGACTGGAAAAATCAGCTGTGGTTGTAAGGACGGTGGGTTCTGGAGGAGGAGGTCTTGGTCCCGCTCTGAGCAGGCTGAGCCTGAAAGTGCAGGAGCAGTTTGGAAGAGCGAGGGGAGCCTTGAGGAGCACGTGGGCAGAGACCTTCCCAGTCAAACCAGAGCGGAGCTGGTGGGGCCACAGGGCCTCGGTGTGTTCTGGAGGTGGGATGGTCCAAAACCCACTGGGTCCTGGTGTTGCCGAGTGCCAGGGTGTTTCTCCAACCCAATCCCCTTTCACGGTTGGGAGCTGGCATTTGCAGGCCGAGGGGAAAAAAAATAGCCCAGCTTGTGGAGTTTGTTTCCCTGCACACCAGTATGGGCCTGATCTGGAGAACGGGAGCTACTGGGGACCAAAACCAGGCTCTGTTACCGTGTGGGCCCATCAAATTCTCAGCTCAGTTTGGCCTAAAAAGGATAACCCGGCGGAGGTTCCCGGCCAAGTCCTGCCTGCGGTTAGACTCAGATAACCCTGCTGATGTCAGGGCTGGCAGCGTGGCTGGTGCTGGGCACTTTTAATAGTAGTATCTCATTTTCCTGCTCGTCTCGGGAGCTGCTGGCAGATGCCAGGCAGAGGCTCCCCAACGAGGACGGCACGTCCCCAGGCATCTCCTGGGCTGGATGCCGTCACCCTGCGGCTCTGCCTGCTGTCCCACTCACAGGACAACCTGCAGCTCGATGGTGGGGTCTGTGGGCAGCCTTCCCGCATGGCACAGGTACCTCCAGCCCTGGGGGAGGCTGATGACCACCTCGGTGTCTGGCAGATGATGCCTTAGAAGCTGTCTGGAGCTATAGATCTCCCTTTGCTAGGTTTTGAGTGATGGGGGATGTCTTGCTTGTGTTCCTCTGGGGGGGCTGTGCTGCGCTGAGTCTCTAAGGAGGAGGAAAATAAAGAAAAAGCCATTGCGTGAGCACTTGCGAGGCTGTGGGGATCCACATCTCCAGCCCGGGGGGTGCATGTGCTGAGGTCAGGCTTTGCGTGGCACCACGTTGGGGACTGATGTGCAAACTGAGGAACTTGATCTTTTGGGTAGCTGCTTGTTCCCAAGGCTCAGACCATTGCAATCCTGTTATTGCTTCATTTTCTTCCTTGCCCGTTTCCTTAAGAAGGTGGTAGCGCCCTGGGGAGCAAAAGGGGGACGGTGAGCTCGGGAAGCCCTCCCTCAAGGCTCAGCTTCATGGGAGGAAAAAACAGTTAATGGGTGTCCAAGGCCGGTGCTTCCCTCCCAGAGGTCAGTTCACCAGGTTGCAACCTCCGCGAGTCCATCTTCCCAGCAGCGCGGCTGTGCCAGGGACGGCTGCAGCTGCTCAGGATGTTGGGTGAGAACTGGCCGTGCACGGTACTGAGGCCAGAGCAGGAACGCCTCCGAGGAAAACAGCAAAACAACCCCCCATGTCCGGCTCGGGGGGAGCAACCTGGAGCCTGGGGGGCTGCTTCAGGTCAAAGACAGCGTGGGAGTGTGAGAATCCATGAGACGTCTTCATCCCGCATCCCCTGCCTTGCCATTGGGCACGTGGCTGGGATGAGCCTGGATGCTCAACCCCAGGGTAGATCGGTGGGAGCCTGCGTCTGGGTTGAGACCTCAACCTGATCCTCAATTCTGCTTCGTTGAGCTTCAGAAATTTACAGCTGATAGGAAAATCCATGTGGAGGAAAAATTCTGAAAGATGCAGAAAGTGTCACGGCTTGCCGGAGCATCCCTGTGAGGAAGCAGGAATCCTCTGCCCCACATCTGGCCGCTGCTGGCCGGCGCCGTGGGGCTGCCGGTGGCCGCACCAGAGAGGGGCCTCAGAGGAGCACGAGATAATGTATAGTCATGTCCTGGTATCTCTTGCTGAAGCATAGTGTAGGGCTCGACCTCTCCCAATTGACATATACAAAACAAGCTGGGAAGGAATTTTTGCATTTTTCAGAATCTGGGCTGTGACAGTTCAATAAATCCTCTGAGGGTCCCTGAGTTTACTCCACGTCGTCCTGCAGTGTTGCAGAGAGCGTTTGTGTTTCTCGTATTCAGGGCATTTTATTTATTTAAAAGAGAGCGGGGGAGAAAGCCACAGAATTTTAGTTATTCATTGCAAATATTATTATTGGCAATTTGCTCCTGTTTGAAAAAAAAAAAAATATCAAGAGGGGAATCAAAACATTTCACTGGAAAATACACCCTGGCTTCGTCCCACCCACATCTTGAAGGCGAAAATAAATATTTATTAAGAAATGGGTTAAAAACCTTTTTGTTGGAGTATTGTTTTCGGGAGCAGGGGTGGATTCCCATACGCCAGAGCCCTGCCACCCAACCGAATTTTTAATTTTTAAATTTTTTTGGCAGGATAGTAAAGTAAGCAAATGCTGTGGCGCCGTGGGGCGAGGGCTTGGGCTTTGGGATGTTCGTTGGTCCTGCCTCTTGCACAGGGTGCTAGTTCCTCCGAGCATCCTGGTGCCTTTTGAGGGGAACTGTGTGCCAGCAGGGTATTCCCCCGAGGCTCTTGGCTGCCTGAAATCACCGAATCCTTCTTGCTCTCAGCATCCCCCAACACTGCTGCGGGAGGCGGTGAGGTGCTGGCCCTTGGCAAGGAGCTTAACCGAAGGTGGTGGTGATGGAGTGGGGATGCTGAGGGGGTCTCTGCCCCCCTGGCTGGGCTCTGCTCCGCCAAACTGGGATGCCGGTGGTGACCAAAGCCGGGGATACCTCCAATCACTGCCAGCCAAGTGCTGGGTATTGCAGGGACCTTCCCTGCGACCTCAGTAACCTAATTGGGCTCTAATTAATCCTGTTCTCTGGCTCCGATCCCCAGCGCGTTGCCCCGTGTCGGAGCCATCATCACCTCCCTCGGCGGGCGAAGGAGCTAGGTCTCTGCTCCCTCCGGCCCGCGGCGCCGAGGGATGCTCGGCAGGGCCAGCAGGCTGCTGGTGCAGGATTTGACCCGACGGTTCCATAATTGCTTCCTAAAAGGCCCAGGTGGGCTCTCAAAGTCAGTATAGCTACAAAGCAATAGGGGAGGCAGCCTGGGTGGTTTTATTTTAATTGATTTTGTCAGGAGTTGCTGTATTTTATTACATTTAAAGACTAGACTCTGGAATAACTTTGAACGTTTGACACACACACAAAAAGCAGCTTTCTGACATTTTCCTCTTTGCTCGTCTTTTATTTTATTTCTCCCCTCTCCTCCTCCTCAAAGGGAAGCGTGTGCCTGGAGGGAGGACAGAGGAGGAGGGAGGAGTGGTTGTGTCTCTCCAAAGGCTGCTCGAACATCAAGGCAGCGCAAAGCAGACGAAATAATATTGCAAATAAGGATTTAAAAAACCCTACAGAAGGATCCCCACACATGCCAGCCAGCTCAAACTGCTAGAAGATTTTCAGACAGAAGCAATTTAGCCTGGGAAAATGCTCTATTGTTGAGATGGAAACTGGCTGTGAGAACTTGCCTTTTCTGACAACACTTCGCTTAGAAAAAGCAAAGCAAAGCAAAGTCGGGGAAACAACCTGAGTTTTTATTTAGAGAAGACGGAGCATTTCAAAATGGAGGGTGTTTTCTGAGATAAACAGGGAAAAATTCCCTTGCAAGAAAGGGAAGAAAGGGTTCAAATGAAGTCCAAATAAGCTCCCCTCCTTTGAAATTCTGTTTAACGTGGAGTTAAAAAATAATCCTGTTCAAACAGACCACTCATAAGCATAAAATGGTTGGGTTTTTTTTTTTTTTTTTCTCCTCCTTTTCTGTTATTGTGGTCTGCAAGAAAAGTTTCAAGGTTGCACCTTTGGGCTGTGATTCCGATCGCAGCCCTTTTTGTGCCAGCTCCTGCCTCTGCACATCGGGAGGGGATGGATCTTGCCTTGAAAACGCACAGGCTGCCCAGATGAGACAGCTACAGGGTGGGAAACTGAGGCACACGGGTGTGCTGAGTGCCAGCGGAGCTGGGAACGGGGCCCAGAGCCAGGGCGTGGGGCGGTTGTGAAACCTCGCCTGGGACGGCGGCTTCCAGCCCCACAGAGCTGATCCGTCTGGGATCGGAGCTCCCGTGGGCTTCTGAAGGTCCCTGCTCCTGGTAGGCATCCCCCCCCCCCCCACCCCCCCAGCTGCTTTTTGGCCTGGGAGCAAAGGAAAGCTCACGGATGGGGTTTGCGTGTAAGCCAGGTGCTCCCAAAGCAGAGGGTGAGGAAGAAACACCCTGAATATGTGTTTTATTAAGCATCAGGGGCAGGGTTCACATCCCCTTTCTGCTCTAGTGGAAGGTGGTTCCTCTTGCCGTGGGCATTGCTCAGGTTTTCAGACCCCAGGGAATTATTTTTTTCAGGTTCATTCCTTGGTTTGGGTGGGCGCTGCGTGGAGGTTGCTGGTGTGTTTGGGTTGGGTCTTGTCTGAGCCATATCCCGTTCCCTGGATCGCATCGGCTGCGAGATCACTGCTGAGCAAAGAGATAAAAGGTGCAATACTGGTATTTGTGACCAATAAAATGGTAATGGGATTCCCATCTGGTTGTTACTTTTCAAGGTCTCCTCTTTTGTGGAGTTTTGGCTTTCTTCAGCTTTTACAGACTTCAAAAAGACAAAAAAAAAAAAAAAAAAAGGGGAGGGGGAGGTAGGGGCAGCCCTGGAGCCCCCCCGAGGTTTATAGCCCCCCCAGCTAATGGAGCAAATCCTTTGTGCTGGGGCTGCCAGGAGCGGATTAGGGAGGGATGCCCTGTCTAGTTTCAGCTGGCTGTGCCGTGCTGGGCGCGAAGGCAGAAACATTTGATTATTGTTTTTCCATTTTTGGCTGACAAGTAAGTGCTGGAAAGTTGGTGGGGTGGTTGTTTTTTTGTGTGTGTGTGTTTTTGTTTTTGGGTTTTTTTTTTGTGGGTTTGGTTTTTTTCCTGTGAACTTTGTGGGCTTGCTGCGAGACAAGTTTGTTGTGGGCAGTGTGTCGCCTACGTGCCCATTACGGAGACAAAATGAGGCAACGGCAGCGGTGAAGCAAGAGCGGAAGGAGAAGCATGGGAGAGGGGGGGCGCTTCCAGCGGAGATCCGCCTGGACATGTGGAGGTGACGAGGCGGGGAGATGGGGTTGGCATGGGGTGGGATGGAGGAGGCTTACTCGGAGCAGGTGGGGTGGTAAGTGATGGCAGAGGCGTGAAGTGGCGCAGAGGAGAGCGGGTCAGGGAGAGCCAGGAGCAGAGCCAGGGGCATTGCATCGAGCTGGGGGAGCTGTTCTGGCTGCCCAGAGAGGGATGGGTGGGAGGCTTCCCTGCCCTGCACCCTGGTGGGCAGCAGCCTCTCTCGGAGGACCTGTGTGCTCTTGCAAAAGGGGGAAAAAAGAAAGACAGACCCCAGTTCCCCACCAGCCATCCTTGCCAGACCCCAGTTCCCCACCAGCCATCCTTGCCAGACCATGCTGGACCCCCCTTCTGCCCCCAGCTCCTCTTTTTGCTGCCCCATTTTTGTAAGATGCGCGACTTTATCAGGCCAGGGAAGCTGTGGGCTCTGCCTGGTGCGGAGGAGCCATGGCCTCTGTCACCAGCCAGCAGGGCCAGCCGGCGGCAGATAACGGCGTATCAGCGGCAGGTTGTGCTGGAGATGCTCGCTCGCACTGCTGTGGGGAGATGTGTGGCTCCAAGTTGCGTTGCATCAGTGTTGGAGCTGCTTCTGGAGACCCCCTTACACCCCACAGCTACCCTGACCCATACCCGTGGGGCTGCTGCAGCCTTGGGATGGGGGGAGGGGGCAGGGATGCTTAGCCAGGGGCTGGGGGTATGGGGTAGAAGCAGGGGTCCCTGCGAGGGACCAGGCAATTTTTAGCATGTTGCAAACCGCTGTCTCAGAGCCCTGCACCTGCCCGGCCAGCCCTCCCTTTTGATCTGCACTTGTTCAAGTGTGACTTTCAATTGATCATAAAAATCCAGCGTGATTCACAGCGCTTCTGCCCTCCAGCCTGCTGGGCTCTGTCTCCCTGCATTCACGTAGCGTGAGAGAGCAAATTGCCCTCCAGTTCATCCTCGTCGTTCTTAATGGGGAGCCGTTGCTTTCTGGGTTTGCTCCCCACCATGTGCACCTTGAATTATAATACATTACAGATGGTGGCTTAGCATTTTAATTTAATTTTCTCTCTCTCTCTCTTTTTTTTTCTTCTTTCTTTTTTGTTGTTTATTAAGAAAACCCATTGCAATTCAAGCTCCAAAACATCGGGGTGGGGAGGGAGGGAGGTGCAGCTCCCTACTTCATCCCAGCGAAGACCCTGTGTGCGTGCGTGTGCGTGTGGCTCACAGACAGTGAAATTGCACCCTAGAGTTATAAAGCAATTGTCTAGCTCAGCAGCAGAATGAGCATGAAATGGTGCAGAAAGCAACTAAATAAAATTGGGTAAGGCAGATGCATGAAAATAATGACATCTCTATACCGTAGTCAGGCGCACTTGCTCTTTCTCGCACATGCAGATAAACTTTTATAACAGACTTTGCATTTATTTTCCCAGGAAACTCTTCTGAAATGGAGGTGTGCGTTAGTGTGGCGTGAGCCCCTGCACTCCCTCTCCTGTGTTTCTGGGGCTGTCGTGCTGTGCATTGCTGCCCTCCTCCTCCCCTGCCGCTCTCCCTGTCCCCCTTTCCCCTTTTTTTGTTTTCAGAGCAGGATTTTTATGCTCAGTCAAACACCGAAACGATAACCTTTGCGACTTCATTTCCCCTCGGCTGCGGCGGCCATGCCGGGCTGGGGGAGCGCTGTGAGCGGGTGGCCCTTGGAGGTGCCCTGCCATGTCCCGTGGAAGTTGGACGAAGAGATGCTTTCCTGGCTCACTGTCACTTTGGAATTTTCTCTTCCTCCCTGGATGGTGGTGGCTGTAAGGGTGGGACCATGCAGGCTGTGGCATGGAGCTTTAGGACGTGAGAACCCGGGTTGGTGCATTGGCTGTGTCCCCACATCCCTGCTCCCTGGTGATGGCTGGTGGCACCAGGGCTACCTGCTCCCACTCTCCATATTTATCTGGCTGTGGTGGTTAAAAATGCCCCAAACTGGGGGCCTGGAGAATTGACCTTAGCTGTGATTCCTTCCCAGACACCTTCCCCAGTGCTTCCCCTGGGCTCTGGGCTGCTGTTCCTGCTCTGACGCTGCCCCAGAGCCTTTGGCCTCAGCAGAGGCATGTTCCCCCCACCCCCACCCCCCCTTGTCCGGATACATTTCTCGACAGGGTCTGACGTTTCATTCCTCCTGTGCCGGGATCCCCGCGAGGCTGGGAACAGGGTGCTAATCTTCCCACCCAAGAAGCCCTTTAAATGACATTAAGGCTGTGTCCCCACCGTCCTCATGCCCTCCTGCCTGTGAAGGCATTGCTGGGCACTGCTCCACATACTCGTGGTGCCGGGGATGCTCGCTCTTGGTGGGGTGCTGTCTGCTGCATCCCGCCTGGACTGGCTCATCCCAGGGTTGGGGAGTGGGTGGAAGCACTTGGGCTCCCCCAGTCTCCCTAGTCTGCTGCTTCCCTGTCTGGAGGGCTCCAGACTGAGCTGGGTCGTGGTCCTTTCCCTCTCTGCAAGGAAAATGAAGTCCATCCTTTGCACTGCTGGGCTTGCTGCACTGGAGCCTGGGGCTCACTGCCCAGCGCCTTTGCAGCAAAAGCTCCATCTCTGATTTTCCTTCACTGGGACGTGTCCCTGGGGTCCCAGATTAGCCGCTCCAGTGCTTTGCCTGCAGCCTCCCCATCTCACGCAGACCAGCGCAGATCCCACGGGTGGCTGGGAGCCGCGTGTTGGCCGTGCAGCCCCGAAGCACAGCACGGCACCGAGCCCAGCAGCATGGGACATCTGCATGTTCCCCTCCTTGCTGCCTGCAAAAACGCAGCTCTGGGGAGAGGCAGAGGAGGAGGCCTCCGTGCAGAGATTGCTCTGGCTCTGGGCAGATGGGTGCCGAGGCCCTGGCAGCGTTTTTGCTGGTGTGGAGCCACAGTACCGGAGTGGAAAGCAGGGAAGTGCACGCATGAAAAAAATCAGTGTGAAGGCATAAATCAGGCTGAGAGTGAAAGGTTAAAGAAATCCAGAGGAAGCAGAGCGATGTGCGTGGTAGAAAGGGGTTTCCTGTACCTACGCGGGCCACCCAGGCTCCCTTCCTGTCAGGGTAAACCTGCTAAAGCTGAAACTTTCTGCACCCCTCAGCAAATTGCCGTCTGTTGGATGGGCATGTTGTGAGCAAGCCGTGTCACCCGTGGTGTTAATACTTTGTGCTTTACAGTGTGCTTTCCCCAAGCCTCTGCACTGGTATGGATAGGATGCCCGGGCAGCTCCAGGGGAGCACCGAAGCCGTTCGACCCTGTGGTGGGGAGCAGGAGCAGAGCTCGGGGAGGGCAGGAGGCGATGACCCACGCTGGATGCTGCTGTGGTGCAGCCCTGCATCCTCGTCCTCTCCATGGCCATCCTCGCTGAGCTGGTTTTCTGCAGGTGAGCTGTGCCGCCGGCTGTCCTGTGCTCCTCAGCAGGAACCGAACATCAGAGGTGGCTCTGGGAAGAGTTGAGACTCCCGGGACAATTGCCTGTAGGCCCCCATTTAAGCACTTAGGAAGGCTTAGCTGTGATCCTTGCCAGAGATAGCCTGGCCCCAGGCCAGCTGATACCTATTGTTTGCAAATCTGGGAGACTTGATGTAAACAGTGGTTCAGAACCTGGGCTGGCTGGGAGCAGGAGTCCCAGCTGTGCTGGGGGGCTCTGCTGACCTGCTGCGGGGTGCGAGGGGGCTGATTCTGTGCAGGGACTTGCTCTTGAGATACATCGCAAGGCAGCACCCCAAATTACACCCTGCCGGCAGGTTTCTCTGCTGCTTGTGGGGTTGGGAAACACAGATGCAGTTTGTCAGGGTTTATGCCTGCATTTCCAGTTGTATTTTGGTAGCGGTGCTGCTGTACCTCGCAGCTCCAGGGCTTTGCCTTGGAGCGCCGTGCAGCTCTGCCTTGGGATTTCGCCTTTCTCTTGGAAGGGTGGGAAGCCATCGGTTCCCTGATGGCAAGTCGCTCCCTCTTCATGCCTCACCTGTGGGGCAGGTTTAGGCTGTGGAAATCAGAAGCCACCATCGGTCACGGAGGGCTTTGTTTAGCTTGGGCGCTGGGTTTTCTCATCTTTGTTGTTTTTCCGCCTGCGCTGCTATCGCCCAGGGGTGTTCGGCGCCGCTCCCTGCAGGCACCCGGGCGCTCTGGTCAGCCGAGTGTTGTGCCACGGGAGCTGAGGCTGGGCGGGCACGGAAAACCACGTCTGGCTTCTCCAGCAAGGTTTCACAGCCTCTAGGTGTGTGCAGGAAATGTTGCAGGGCAGGGATTTCTTGCAGCAAGCCCTGGGTGGTGGATAACAGAGCGGTGCCCATCTAAAGCCCCCACCTACGCAAACAGGGAGGCTCCAGCTCTCCCTGCACCTTCCCAAAACGCAGTGGCAGTGCAGGGGATGCCGGGCTGATCCGGGCATCCTCCCAGGTCTCTTTCTTGGAGCAGTGGCATTTAACCCCGACACTGCCCCGGCTGCCCTAAAGTGCAGCCCACCCCAGGGCCACAGCGTGGTGTAGCTCAGCAGCCCCCCGGGGGACTCCAAAAGCTTTCCTCAGGGATGCAGAAGCAGGTGAGCCCCAGGGTACAGCCTGGGCAGCGGTGGCATGGAGGGCGAAGCTCATCCTGGCTCATCCCCAAGAGCAGAGGGATGCTCCTGGTCCTGCCTGAATGTGGGGACCCCAGACCAGCCCTTTGGAGGGAGGAGAGCACGTGCTGGGTGGAAAAGTGCCTGTGCTGGGGTGGGGTGTGGGCTGGGGTCCTCGCTGCCCATGCCAGATAGGAAGGGGTGAGAGTAGGGCTGGCCGTGTGTGCCGGGCATGGGGAGGTGCCCATGGGGCAGGAGCAGCCAGTCCTGCCAGTTCACCCCTACGCAGGGCTGGGCGCTGGGAAGTCCCCCAAGCTGCAGTCGAAGCTGAGGTGAGGGCTGAGCCCAGGTCCCTCTCTGCCACTGGTTCCCTGGGCTCTTCCCTGGCTGGTCCTGATGGTTCAATAGTAAGTCTTAGGGAGCACGGACTCTGGGAGAGCATCCAGAGAGCCTGGCCCTGGCTGGGAGTAGAAGCATGCTTTGCAGGGGAAGGGAAGGCAAAGCCAGTGTGCTCCCAACCCCAATGCATTGGCCTGCCCCTGTAATTGTCAGTGTGGAAATCATGGGCACATGAGGACTTGCAAGTGAATGATTAAATCCACAGCCTTATTTCAAAAGCAGAGGAGAGGAGCCTCCCGATGCTGCCTGGCCCCACACTGGGGCTGGGGGCGACTCTGGCAGAGGAGCCTTTGCTGGGGTGGTGGGCTGTGGGGACCCCACAAGCACTGGTGGGATCGGCAGCTGGGCATCGATTTCATCGAACACGTTCAAGATCGCGTCAGCTTAACTGAGGACTGAGGCTGACCTGCCGTCGTTAGCTGACTTTATTATTAAGACAATGATGTGGCTGGGCTAGTGGGAAGCGGGAGCATGTCGTTGCCGTCTCTGCGTGGTGGATGGCTTGGTACAGGACTGATACCTTTTCTGAATGTTCACTGTGTCTTTTGCTGTGAAGAGGTAAAATCCTGAACGTACCTTGAAGGAGCTTTTAGGAGAAGGACTTTCCATCGAAGCTCTTGGCCTTGTCAGTAGCTGCAGAAGAATGTTACAAGGAGCTATTCATCATTGCAATTATTTTATTAAGAGTACACAGTGTGCTTGGGAGCTGGAAGAGATGGAGCTTTGGGATGTTTTCAGCATTGTAAATACAGGTCGGTTAGATCACCCGGCTTTTAAAAAATGGTACATGTAGTCCGGGTGAAAGGATTTGCAGACAACCTTGGAGAGGAGAGCCAGGTGTCTGCTCCCAGCAGGGAGAGCAGCGTGGCGTCTGCCCTGGCATCTCCCTCGGGACCAACAGGGCTCTGCCCCTGGGCAGAATTTGTGCCTGGCTGCCCGTTTACGGGCTGGAGGTGGGTGAAGCGGGCTCCTGGGGGGCACCACTGTCACCGAGGTGGGTTAGCTCCTGGGGCAGAAGCAGGGAGCCCTGTAGCACATCGCTGCTCCCCGCTCTGCAAGTGCTCCACAGAACCTCACGCTACCAAACCCCAGCCCACTGCTCTGGGCCCTGCCCTGCGGTTTTCTGTCCTGTGTGGGGCTCTGCATGTCTCACAGGGGTTGCCCACCCCGGTGGCTCCCCGGCAGTGGCAAGCTGGCACCTTCATGTGTGTTATCGAAGCCGCATGCCCGGGGCTAAAGTCCGTGATGGGAGAATGCCGGGTGGACTTTTAACTGGAGTCCTTAGGAGAGCCCAGCTTAGAAACCTTTAACTGTTTCCTGGTGATCTCTGCTGGAAAACAAAAGAGTTGGGGAGAGGGTGGGCTGCCCACCCGGGGTCAGGTCCCTGCAGTGGGGCCTTGCTTGTGGCTGTGCTGGAACAGTGATGGGGACCGTGCCAGCTGGTGCTGGGGTCCTCACTGCACGTGTCCACCCCTCCACTGGCTTTGCTGCCGTACCCTCAGCTCTCAGTCCAGCTGTGCCACCCCTAAAATCCAGCTCTGGGCATGTAGAGGCTGCACCAGGGTCACCAGAGTGTCCTTCTTGGGACACTAGGTGCATCCCTGCCCTCCTCCCTTTGCTCTCCCTCCTGCTGCGTGGCCTGAAAAGATGAACCCTGTGCAGCAGGGAGGGGCCGGGCATTGCTCTGCAGCATCCATATCAATGGCAAACTGCATCTGAAGGGTGAAAGGAGACTCGGCTGCTGCTTTTTTTGCTGCCCCATATGCTGGGTTTGCCTCCTGCTTCAGGCACCTGGGTGTCTGGGGGGTTTTAGTTCAGCATCCTCATCCTTATTCCTCTTGCCCTTTCCCTTCCTTTTGTTTTGTCTGTTTCTTTAATTATTTTTTTAATTTATTTATTCCTGCAAGTTGTGAGTCTTGTTTGCTGTAGGTGGGTCTGTGGGCCCTGTGCAGGTCCCCATTGCCCACCCAGGGCTCGAAGGGGTGCCCGTGCAGGGGAAGAGCGAGGCTTTCCCCTGAATTCAGCAAAACCAAACTGCCACCCTGTCTGCGTCAAGAGGCGATCGATGGGCTGCAGCAGGGACAAGGCCAGGGCTTTGCAGGGGGAGAAATTTGTGCAAGCAGGGGCAGTGCAGGATTTGTGCCTGTTGACCAGCTCGGTGTGGGACGGCATCCCTGGCAGTCCCTGCAGGCACAGCTTTGCAGAGGAGCAGGAAAGCTCCCGCTGTGCCCCGAGCTGTGCCTTCGGGGGAAGTGGTTCCCGGGTGAGAAATTCCCACTGTGGAAGCCTTTATTACTGGGCAGAGCTAGGTTTGTTTTGTTTATCATCCATTTACTTGGCTTTGGAGGCATGCCCAGATTTCTCCAATTTTGTGTGTGTGTATGTGTGATTTATTAGGATTCAGGGGTTTTTTTTCTGGTTTAATTTCACTTCCTCAAACTGACAGACCGTTTGAACAAACTTCTTTTGGATGATTTCCTCTATAGTTTTAAAGGGACGCCTAAAAATAAGAAGAAAATGTTGCAGCGTGATTGACAATTAAAAAAACCACCCGGTCTGCTGCTGTGACAAACCTCAGCCCTGATTTCGGTAATGGAGAGAGCTCAGAGGGTGGAAAAACAACATGATTTCTCTTTTGGGTACTTAGAGCTTTTGACAGCGCTTCAGGGATTGCTGGCTTTACTTGTTTCGCTGTAGAGCTGATCATGCCATGATCTCACACGCACTTGGGCATGTTCTTAGCGTTCTGCATGCGAGTGGTCCATTAAAATAGCTGTGCGTGTCTAAAGCTTTGCCAGCTCCGAGCTTTTGGTTTCCTCTCTTTGGCTTGATCTGCTCCGCAGCAGTCAGGAAGAGGGGAAAAAAAAAATCCATTTAAGAAAGACTGGAAAATGTAATTGCAGCCTCCAGAGAATGGGGAGCAGGTAGGCAAGGGCAGAGCACCTGTAGCTGCCTTGAGCTGGGTTTGCTGCATGTGTTCTGCCGGGGTTTTTACAAGCTGGGATTTCGCAACGGAGACATACATGGCTTTCGAAATAACTAAGACGGGGTTTTGCCTGGGCGTTCTCCGGGGCTCGGCACCGGGCACATTGCTGGCGATGCAGCGAGGTGGTGGGAGCCCCGGCGGTGTCGGGGCGATGCTGTGGGGTGCTGCGCAGGTGCAGGGACCTGGGGAGCTGCTCTGTCCATCCGTCACGCTCGCGGTGCCTGTCAGCAGGGAGATTGAGATGAAGGAAAACTTCCTTTCCTCCTGTCCAAGCTATAAAAGCATGAGAGAGAGAGAGAGAGAGAGAGAGAAGGATTTCCCCCAGGGATCAGCAGTGATAAAAAGCCTCTCTTTTGAAAAGCAATGAGAGAAAAGAAGTGTGTCTAATCCTCCTGGAGAAGAAAGGGAGAACATCCCTCTGCCTCGAGCCGTGCAGGGGCCAGAGGGACCCAGTGTGGACACAGCGACCCGGTGCTCCTGCCCGGCCGAATCCTGCCTGGTGCTGGCTGATGCAGGGGAAAGGCTAGATACTCTGTGCAGGAGCAGAGGTGCTTTAATGGCCGGGGATCCAGGCAGGTGGGCTTGGAGGAGCTCCTGGGAGCCAGGCTATGGGTGCCTGTAGGGCTGGGGGGCTGGCTGTGCTGCGCTGCAGGGTGCAGGCAGCAGCGTGAGGCTGGTGGGGGCTGGGGAGATGCTGCTGGCTCTGTTGCCATCCCCACATTGCTCAATCTTTGCAGTAGAGCTGTGCTGGCACCCTGCGTGGGAGAGACACGCACAGATTTTCTTTCCCCTTTTACCCTTCGCCCTGAGGATGGGGGATGGAAAAGGGAGATGTAGCCCCGAGCGAGGAGGGTCACCTGGCCCCGGGGTGGGTATCCAAGGGGCTGCCGCAACCCTCAATGGCTTTTTCCGGGTGATCTAGGGGCGTGCAGCTGGCCCAGCCGGCAGTGTCCGCATCTGTCTTTCCTTTCCTGGTACAACCCTGTCACCATTTCCTCGGCGACAACCTGTCCCGTCCAGGCTTGGCACAGCAGCTGCTGTGTCACCCCATCAGCCACGGGGCAGCAGGGGCTCGGCTGCTCGTCCTGTGCTTGTGCGGTCCGAGCTGAGGCCGCCTGGTTGTCTTTATTGCTGCTGTGGTTGATTTATTTCAAGCAGCATCCGCCATGTCTCGTGACTTGATTAAAATATAAAGCAAACAGAGTGGCGCAGCGTGGCTGCTGCGAGCCGAGGGGTCCCTTCCCTGAGCCCCCACGGTGTTCCCAGCCAGGGCCCGAGCCGTGTGGACTGGGACAGGCAGCCTGGCTGCTCCGGGGTGGGGAGGTGAGCTGGAGAACATGCTGGGGATGGTAGGGTAAAGGCATGGCAGCATCGCAGTGGAACGACCTGTCCAGCCGGGAGAGCAGCTGGGCTGGGGCTGGGGAGGTGGGTGTTGGGGTGGGGACCCTCTGCACGGTGGGTCGCACATACCTGGGCAAGGCAAGGCTCCTGGGGACCCACCGCCTCTCCTGTCAGTGGGGCTCAACATCCTTCTGTAGGCTCTAGAGCTCATGAGCAATTATTTATGTCTCCTTGAAATGAACGATGATAATCCACAGCCAGTAAAGCCCTCATGGTGCTGAAATTAATGAATTTATGTTTAAAAAGCCCCAACAACAACAACAACAACAAAACCCTAAACCCAGGACCCTGCAAAGGAAACTCCTTCAGGAAGAAATGAGTTGACGGGGCAGCGGTGTGATGGAGCTCTTGCCACAGCATCGCTGCCGCTTCAGCAGCTGGCGGGGAGACCCAAGCTGACATCAGACATCAGGGTATACCCGCTGGCCGCACCGCCCGGTAGGCAGCGGCACGGTCTGCACCCCGGGGATGCGTGCCAGGCTTCCCCAGCAGCCTCGCCTGGGGATGTGCTTGCTGTGCTTCTGAGTAAAGATTTTCGAGAGACTGTCAGTGTTTTGCTGCTGTAGAAGCGTGCCATGCTGGGCGGCGGGCGAGCGCAGAGCATCCTTGTGCGCGGGGAGCCTTTGAGGCACTCGGCAGTAGACGGCACATATCATGTCTCGGTGTCGCCTGCTGTCTGTCTGCTCTTCTCGGTAACAGTGGGAAAATGGGGCTGAAATTTTGGAGATCATCCTGGGATCTCACAGCCGACAACTTCACTGCTGGGAGTTTATGCCCTGGCCCTTGGGAAGGGCTTTGGCAGAGCCCACCGCCCTCCACTTGTATATGGAGGGAGTGAGTGACTCATGAACCCCTCGTGGAGAAAGGGGAGCAGGAAATTAGCTCATGGCTCTTGTGAAAGAGAGAAGCCAACTCGATACCTATAATTAAAGCGGGTGTCAAGGAATGAAGTGCAAATTCCTCAGTGGGCATCTCACCGGGAGGGAGAGCAGCGCCTGCCAGCTGACCCGAAAGCGGCAGCAACTCTGCGAGGGGCTGTGGAGGGGCCAGTGCTAAGTCCGTGAGGACCAGACATGACACCCCTGCTCCTGTCCCTCCCAGCAGTAATGAGCTGAAGCGGATGGCAAGGCTGTGTGTGTCCTGTCCCTGTCCTGTCCCCGTTCTGCTGCTCCGGCCAGCACGACAGCCGGCCGTGGGGAGCTGTGGCACTGTGCTGGGTGCCCAGCGAGGACGGTGGATCTGCTGTGCACAAAAATGCTCCTGGGGAGCACGTGGGGCTCGTTAGAGAGGGAGAGCTGGGGAGAGGCAGTGGTGGAGAGCGAGGTGAGGGGGGATTTGGGGGGCTGGCTATGGGAATTGCAGGTGAGCGGGGGCAGAAGCAGGTTGTGGAGGCAGTGGCTGTAAGGGTGCAATGGCTTTGGGGGGAGAACCTGGCTCCTTGCTGGGGTTGCAGGAGGCACCTGGGGACCTGTCCTGCTGGGGTGCCTGCAGCACTGTCTCTGTGTCACCTCGATGGCCTCGTTCCCCTAAAGTGTTTGTGTTGCCCCCCAGCTCACCTCTGGGGGGGAAGGGAAACTGAGGCATGGGGCTAATGTTGTATATTTGTTTTCCGTGAGCACTGAGCACATGCACAGTGGCTCCAGGCTCTTGCACTGGTCCCTTCTTTTCCAGCTGCTCCTACCTGCAATCCCTGGGCTGGTGCCAGGAGCAGGCAGTGAGCAGTGGTGTCCCTCCATCCATCCCCTGGTACAGTACCCCGGCTTGGTCCCCATGGCTGTGAGTGCCTTCCCAGGAAATGTCAAATCTGCTGAGCAGACAGAAAAAAGAAAGAAAGAAGGGAAAAAACCACCCCAAACCAAACCAAATAATACGAGGAAGAAATGCTGGTGTGTCCTGGGTGGATTAGTCGAGACTCCTCGCCGGATTCCTCCGAAGGGAGGTGCTCGCGCTGGAAGCCAGCCACCAGCCGGGCCTGCCGCATTTTTCCTGGATTCTCTTACCATTTGGGGACTGAACTTTTGTCTGAAAAATACGTATTTTTAACTTGGTTGTGTCTGAAGCTTGTCTCAGCTTCAGGCTGCTTGGCTTTCTCCTGGCCCAGCATGAGCCAAAGTGGATGCTCTGGGAGGTGAGGGCTGGATCCTCCATCCTGGACCAGACCAGGAGGAGGAAGTGAGAGAGGGAAAGGTTCATTCTGACGCAAAAAAAAATAATTTCAGAAGGTGCCTCCTGCTTGGCCCCATTGCCTGACGCAGGCAGCAGGAGCGTGGAGCAATGGTACTGGTATGCCAGGACAAAAGTGATGGAGACATCGGCGAGAAGGTCTGGTGTTAAGATAGCTGGGGGGGGAAAAAAAGCGAAGAGAATAAATAGAACGGCTTGTAGCTCCCAACACGCAGGACTGATGGACCCAGATACACGATTGCCTTGGAAACAGCCATTGAAATGTGTGATATTTCTGTCTCTGGGTGCTTGTTTCCCTGCCAGCTGTGGAGCTGTTGCAGGGCACCAGCTTCGCTGGTCTTGGGATGCCACCTGGGCTGGCTGCTGGCCACTGGCACGGTGCTCGGCTCCCTCAGCAGCCCGAGCTGCTCCGGCACCTCAGCCTGGTGGATAACGTGGCCGCTGAGGATTGCACTGAGCTCACAGCTCTGCAGGGCAGGGATGAGGCCGGTGAGGTGCGGCAGGTCCTTTGTTTATTGTAGGGTTGCCAGATGCAGCGTGGCTCTGCGGGGCGGCTAGCTCGCTCCCCCTGCTCGGGGACACAGCTTGCCCAAGCCAGCAGGACAATCCGGGCTATGTTTTCATAATTAAAACAAATAAAACAAACTCATACGTGGCGTTATTTACAATACGCGCTCGGGAAGAGTTGAGCTGAATATTGTTTCCTCGCCGAGTTTTTCTCTTCGTCGCTCACACACGAGTTTGTTGTTGTTGGCTGCTCCCAAGGCTGCGGTCTCGCGTGCCGGGCTGCCGCTGTCCGGGCTGCCCGGAGTGGCCAGGGCTGGGCCACTGTGCTGGGGGGTTTTCTGCTCCGTGGCACATGCGGGTTTGTTCCTGGAAAGCCAGTTGAGGTGGTGACGGAGGTGCTTTTGCGAGGTGAAGAGATGATGCTGTTTGTGGGACTTGCCGCTGGCATGGCAGGGATCTGTTTGGGGTGAAAGAAAATGCTGGGGTTTCCTGTAGAGGGCTGGTGGGTGATTTTCCAGCAGAGACCAGCATCACTTGCAGGTGGTTGCCTGCAGCATCCGTCCCTGAGGGGCTGCACCATGGGCCAGCAGCATCACTCCTGCGCGGGGTCCGAGAGCTGGAAGTGCCACAGCGTCTGGCAGGACGGGCTGGGGTTGTGGTTTCTGGGGGGGAGCAGCTCTGGCTCCCGGCTCCCACGCAGTGCTTTGAGCAAACATTACCCTGATGGAGAAGGGAGATCTGACCCCAGGCCGTGGCGCTGGCTGCAGGGATGCAGCTGCAGCAGTCGGGTGCTGCGTCCACCAGGCAGAGTTATTGTGGTCTTGGGTGATGCTGGATGCTCCCCCAGGGAGGGACATCACTTTTGGGGGACGGGGAGATGGCCATGGGTGGATGCACACAGGGAGAGGGCATGGATGTCTGCACTCACCGTGCTGACAGGTTTTTGCCTTGCTGCCTTCCCGTGGCCGCTGCGGGAGGGATGCACGCTGGGTGCAGGACGTCATGGGGCGCAGGGGGAAGGTGCGCTTCTCCCTTCGCGCCAAGCTGCAGGCAGACATGTTCGTATGGGAAGCATATGGCAGGTAATCCAGTGCCAGATGGGTATTTGCTTCCATTTCCCCAGGCCCCGGTGGGCCTGTGCAGCTCCCGCACACGCAGCTGGGCAGCGCTCGGTGATGTGGCTGGACCCTCAAGGGGACAGCCCTGAAGCCTGCCCTGGGAGCATGGCATGGGAGGGCTGGGCAGGGTGCCGGTGGCACGGGGCACCGTGTGCCAGGTGCCTAAAAAACAGGGCAGCCGTGCAGAAGTGCTCTGCAGAGCGCAGGCAGTGCTGCTGGGGCACCAGTGCAGCGAGCTGTGCACGGGCTCTGCACGCACGGAGCCGGCTGAGCCCTGCCTTGCAGGGCATGGCTTAAAGCTGAGTTTAGGAGGTCTAGCTAATGAGCTAATGGCAATTAATTAACTCCAGGGCACTTTACAAATATCAACTAATTGTGTAGTTGTGAGCAAGGTCCGTACAATTACCCCACCTTATAGACTGAGGCACTGAGGTGTGGAGGAGCCATGCACCCGCGGTCGAG
This sequence comes from Falco peregrinus, assembly GCF_023634155.1. Lineage (NCBI taxonomy): Eukaryota > Metazoa > Chordata > Aves > Falconiformes > Falconidae > Falco > Falco peregrinus. The sequence continues at coordinate 48,667,551 of NC_073721.1, read as the reverse complement.
GTGCATTAACATCAGGGCTGCCACTAAAGCCAGGGGCTAATTCTGCTCCTGTGGACGTGGTGCACAGTCACCGGGGTTTCAGGCATGGCAGGGCCAGATCCTACCATAGGCTCCTATCTGCTTTTCTGGGAAAGCAAGCTGCACCCCGTGGACTTTGGAGCCTGAGCATCTCTGCCCGCTCCATCCCTGCGTGCGTTTTAGGGGGGAGGCAGCCGTCGCCATGATGCTCTCGGTAACCACCGCCCACAGGCAGGCTTGTCTCTGCTGGCTTTTCGCTGTGGTCCCCAGCGGCAGCATCTGAGCAGCGTCTGCAGCGCACGCAGCGCGGTGGAGGTTTGGCAGAGGAGAGGGTCCCTCCGAGGGCTCGGGCTCCACGCTGGGTGCGAGTAGAGGGCAGCAGGGTTTGTGCCGGTACAGCTATTTTTAAATCCCTCTGCACAGAAGGGTTTGGCCCTCATGTGCTTGCTGTTAGTTTGTTTATTTACGTATTTACTTATTTTGGTGGCCTGAGAAGTTTGTTGAAACGCTGCAAACGGCAATTTGTTTTGTCAGCTTTTTGGGGGAGGGAAGGGATTCAGTCTCAGAGGCCCATTGTGCGGGCAGAGCTAATTTTAGACCTCTGCTCTTAAAATAGAAGAAAGGAAAGGAAAAAAAAAATAATTAGGCGTTTTCCCCTGGGCCAAGGGAAAACAGGCTGCCGGCATCAGCTGACCACCTGCAAGGTGGCCCCAAGGAATAGTCGTGGCTGTCGACAGCCAAAGTCAACACGAGAGGTGGCCGGGGCTGCTCCTGGCTGGCACGGTGAGAGCGGCGGGGGGGCGAGGGGAGGGTTCCATCCCTGGTCTGATGGCATCTGGTGGCCTGTGGGACTGGGGCAGGTTGTGGTGCTCGGCCGTGCTGGATGCATGCAGGGGACCCACGGCTGGTTGCAGCGACCCACCTGGATGGCTCCGGGCTGGTCTGGCTCCTGCTGGGGAGTGGTTCCTGGCCGGGCCACGTGGGACTTGTGTCCACCGACCCCTGTGGCCGTGACACCCCGTGCAGGAGGTGACCCAGGCATCCTTCCCCCTCAACATTAAAAAGATGGTGAAATGTCCCCGTGATGGGCCAGCTCCAAGGAGACTGGATCCCATTTCGTGGCGGGGCTAGTCATCCTGTGAGCAAATATTCTGGCTATATTAAAATGCTTGGGATTTTCTAGTGAATTGAAGCTCTCCGAGCAGTGCCAAGAACAATTCAGCAGCCTCCAAAAACAGCTTTCCCTGAGGATTATTTGTTCCTCTTGCCAGAAGGATTGATGAGAAATGGTAGATTCAGGTGACTCAGCCCAGCATGACCTGACGGTCTCATCCTGGGCGGGCTGGCCGCTCGCTCCTGCTGCCGAGCGGGGACTGTGCCATGCCGTGCCATGGGGTCTCCGCTCTCCATGCAGCGCCGGGAGGAAGCTCAGTGGAGGCAGACGGCTTGCAGGGCATCTCAAAAACATCCCATGAGCTTGTCAGCACTTTGTAATCTCCTCTCTCCCTTCTCCCCAGGAAGCCTCTTGCAAAGGTGTTGACAAAATCAGGGGATGCGGTGGCCGAGCCCGTGAGCGAGGTTATGATGAGCTGCAGCACAGCAGCAGCGCGCGGTCGGCTTGGTACCCCCGAGCACCCACCAAACCCTCCTGCTGCTGCCAACGCCTCTCCTCACCTCTGGGAGCCTGGCTGCCTTGGAGAGGATGGAAACCTGCTTCTAATGGCAGAGCGGGAATCCTTCTGGCTGATACCTTGATAACAAATCCAGCCAACGCTGTGAGCTGCCTTTTAAACTGCCAGAAGTAGCAAAAATGCGAGGCATGTGCTTAGGCAGAACTTCAGTCTCTGGGTGTTTTTGGAGGAAAAAAAATATACACAAGGCTGTTTTCTTTTGGTTAAAACCTCTTTTGTGATCCCCCTCTTTTGGATAGTTCTCTAACTTCCAACAGCTCACGCAGTAGGTGGATGTTTGTGCTTGGAGATGTTTTTCCATATGCTTCCCATAGCTCTGCTCGCAGGTTTTGCTCATGGGATGGAAGAGAGAGGTAGGCTGCTTTAATATCATATGATAATGTGAAATTAGCTCTACTTTACATAAATTGAGACACCCGAGCACTTCTAGGCCTGGTTGAGCGTGCTGGGGGTTCCCGTCCTCCTTCCCCTCTGCCCAGGGTGGGAGGCAGAGACCCCGGGGATGGGTGGGAGCTGCAACCCACATCTCTCCGTGCATGGACGGCTATTTTCTCCTGTAATCCTTTGCCTAGAGAGGGTGAATTCCATTCTGCGGTGGGAATTTAGGTCAAAGGTGCTTTTAGTTCAGAGGAATATGATCAAATTAGGGCATTTTGTGTTTGCTTGTGGTTTTTTTTTGGTTTGGGTTTTGTTTGTTTGTGTTGTTTTTTTTTTAAAGGGACTTATGTAGGCAGGGCTGCAAGAAGAGCTTGGCAGATAGAGGGTCAGATCCTGACCATCCTTAAATCAAGACAGTGCTCCCTTTGCCCACGGCAGGGCTGGGATTTCAGCTGGAAAGGGCAGAATTGGTCCAGAGTTGCTGTTCAGCCAGGGATGCCTTTCTGGCCCTGCCTGGAAGGGAGAAGTGTGGGCTCAGGCAAAGCCCTCGAGCCTGCTGCAGCCCCCGTAAGTCCACCCCCGGGGAGGTTGGCTCAGGGACTTCCCTGGCCTGGGGGCTGGAGGGATTAAAATCTTCTCCCTTGGGAAAAGAGACTGCATCCAGCTGGCTGTATGCTGCGACGTTTCCACCAGTATCCCTGCAGTCCTGGGGAAGGTGGGATTCCTGCTCCTCCCTTGCCCCAGCTCCACTGGGAAGAGCTCGTGGGGTGCTCCCCCAGGTAGCATCACCCACGCTCTGGGTGGAATCCCATGGGAGCTTCCTCTGGTCCTGCTTGTGCCGTGGCTGCCTGTTGGGTCGGGGTGGGCTTGGCGAGACGCTGGCTCTGCATAGGGTGCTAAGCCCTTTGCAGGAGGGATGCACCAGCCCAAAGGCACCTACTGCTGGAGCAGGAGGCAGTGGCTTGGAAGCAGAGGGAGGGATGGATGTGTGTTTTGAAAATGAGCTGCTTGTGTGCTCCTCCACACCTGTTTCGTGACACCCCTTGGCTTTTACGCTGATCCAGTGAACCAGCCGCTAGTGTGTTTTCCAGCCAGCGTGGGCTTCTGGTCCCCTCTGCAGCTGCTCCATCACCGCACTTGAGGCAGCATCGTGCTGGCTGTGCGCTCAGCCGGCAGAAACAGCGGTGAATGGAGAGGAGGTGCAGGGAAATCCGGCCTTCCGCTAGCAGCAGGCTTGAGGAGCTGGGAGGAGGACAGTAATTAGGTTTGTGGTTAAGCGCCTCATCCGCTGGGACCTCTTCACAGAGAGGAGATCACTGTACTTGTGCCAAAAATCAGCTGTCACGATGCCGGGGTGTTAATCTGCTCCAGTCTGTCTCTGGAGCATCCCTGCAGCCCTGGTCCTTCCCACAGTGCAGGGAGGGGGGGATGCTGGGGGTGTGCCAGGGCACCCAGCGCTGGCTCTGCTCAGTGCCACCCCTGGGAAAGCGTCGGGGCTGAGCTGATGGAGTGGAGAGGAAAAAGTCTCTCTGCTGTGCAGACCTCGGGGATGGCTAATAATAACCTTCCCCCGGGCTGCCGGGAGCGTTCATTCATGAATGTCTGCAGAGTGCCTTCAGGTCACGGAGGCAGGCACCCTGCGCAGCTTGCTCCCCAGTAGCTCACTAGCCCAGCCGTGGCTCGCTTGAGCAGGGTAGCCTGTGGGGACGGCACCCACTGGGCCGTGGGGGGCTGCTGCAGGCAGCTGTGCCTGGGATCGTGCTGGATCCCATTGCCATCCTGCCCGATGCGTGGATGCCAAGCCCCATTCCATCGTGCGTGGAGCTTGCTTGTGGGTGAGAGTGGGGGAAGAAGAGGCAGGTGCACAGCAGGTTCTCACTGTAAACAGCCTAAAAAAGCAGCTTTTATGGAGAAATACATTAGTTGTCATCTGCTGTCTTACCCAAGCTACCTCAGCCTCTTAAAACCTGTTTGTTTTCATCCCTGACATTAATGCAAGGTCTAAAATAAGAGCTGCAATTTCCAGACACATTTGCTATTAGTGATAGGCAGGAGTTAACCATTCAAGCTTAAATTAATTGTGCTGTGGTGTGTTGTTTTTTTTTTTTTATTGATGCATAATGTATGATGAGAAAAAGTGAAAAAATAATTAAAGTCTGAAGAGCGCTGCATGGATTCATTCATTATGAAATCTGGGTCAGCAGCCGGAGAAGGAAAACAAGGAGGGGGGGCTGCTGGAGTGGAAAAACAGGACTTCAGAAGCGCTGCAGGCATCGGAGGAATTTGCAAAAGGCCCTTTTCAGGCAGCCTGGGAAATCCGAAGTTGCATTTCAGCAGCCCCCCCGAGGAGGAGCATGCCTCCCTGGGACGGTGTGTGGGGAGTGAGCAGGGCTCCGCACCTCCTTTATGAGGGGATTCCCTCTCCTGTCTCTGCTCATGGCTTCTTTTCATGGGGTAGGGGCAGGCACTGCTGTGCTGAGCCAGCAGATCTGCGTGGAGGTGACCGAGGGGAGAACCTGGAGAGGCAGAAAGCGCTGCGCTGGGTGTTTGCAAAGCTGTGACTCAACAGTAGCGTGTTTCCAAAAGGCTCTCCTTGCTGAGAGCATCCCTGTGCCACCAGCATCGCTGTACCATGAGCATCCCTGTGCCGCCAGCATCCCTGTGCCGCCAGCATCCCTTGGCCACCAGCATCCCTTTGCCATGAGCATCCCTGTGCCACAAGCATCCCTGTGCCGTCAGGTGGCTGCGCTTTGTGGACAGGCAGAAATGAGACCATGGCCATGCCCAGCTTGGAGCCTGCTTTGCTCATGGGGCTGTGCCGAGGGGCAGGCACCCTGCCTGCGCTAAGCAGCCATGCATACACCCAGAAAACCCCGTTCTGCTGCAGCAGCGTGCAAGTCTCCGAGCAGAAGGGTTTGGAGAGTTGCAGCAATGGGTTTGCAAAGAGCGGTGGGGATCCGAGTTCAGAGTGGTGTGTGAAGGTGGTGGGGAGGCACGGGCTCTGCTCAACAGGCAAGTTGCTCGTTTTTTGGTCCTTGTCTAGGACACAGCTAATTGAATTGCAGAGTGTGGTTGAAACTTGGAGTCTTCCCCATTGGCAGGAAGCACAGAGGTTTCAAACCATGCTTTTGTCCTCATTTAGGAGAAAAATACAGTACTTTTGGAATTTAATCGCAAAATGGAAATTCCCCTCCTTCCTCTTGCTCCGTCCGCAGGAAGTACAATCCAAATAGGTTGGACTTTGCAAACAGTCAGCATTTATCCTTGGGAAATAGTTCCATCGTAGGAGCATTCATCCTTGAGAAATAATTTTCTGACCCAGTCAGATTAAGTGCTCTTCAGAGCAAGGGCTCTCCATCCCAGTCCCCAGCAGAGCGGAGACGTGATCCCAGTGGGAGCTTTTGGGCTTTCCCTTCAAGCAAATATTAATTCTAGCAGCAAGAGGAGAACTTTCCTCTTGTTTTACCACACTAAATAGCCACATAAGCACAGAGACGTGCACCACAAACCCGGATTCATGCACACAGGCAGCTCCTCCTGGGAAAGCCCTCCGGTCCCGCTCGTGCACACGCACATTTTTATCTTTCTCTGAAGATACATTTCCTGCTTGCTCGGAGATCTACTTGTATCGTGTGGAGACCATAAATAAATTGATGTTGAATTTAGATGCTTGTGTTGTAGCAGCAAGGATGATATAATCTTGCGTGCAGCAGACATGGCAGAATGGGATGGGTTTAAGGATGGATATAAATGTGTATTGATCGCCCAGCTGCTATGGTGCATACGGATCTGCCTTTCCCTCCCAATGAACTTCCCTGGGCAGATCCAGCTCCGTGCAAGGGCTGTGATGGTTGCAGGAGTGGGAGGATCTGTCGCTGCAGAGAAGAGCAGCAGGTTGGAGCTGGGGGGGGGGGTTCCCTCCAGGGTCCGGATCAGTGAGACTGCCTGCGGCATGCGTTGGTGTGTCCAGGGATGTACCGTGCCAGGGGCTGCTGCTGTTTGCCATTGTGGTCCCTGTTCCCCAGGTAGTGGCATCACCAGCTGTCACGCTTTCTCTCAAGGTATCTAGTTTCTCTCCCACTCCCCTCCTGCAAAGGCCAGCCTGATTTATTTCCAGGCTATGCAAAAGGGATGCTTTAGGGTGGTTAGTGCTGGGAAGAAACGGTTAAACCAGAGATGCTGGGATGTTTTCCCACACGGTGAATGGTGGTGGAACACAGAACACGTATTGAATCGGAGGGAAGTAATAACGCTTCTAATTTTCCTGTGTGATTTAATAAAAATGTAAATTGACTTCGGGTGGATGACTCACTATGGAGGGTGGTGTCGATCAAGATTAATTGGCGGCTGTGCGAAACCAGTTGGGCTTTGTTCCTTCTCCTCAAAGGCAACTGGAATGGGTCCACACTGATGGCGAGGCAGTGGTCTGGCCCTGGGAATGCCAGATACCCCTGCCAGGTACCTGCTGAGCCCCTCGGCCCGTTTGGCCCCAGTGTTTTGGGGCAGGACATGGGGGAGTATTGGGTGGGCAAAGCCTTGTGGCTTTATCCAGTGCCGGTGGCTGTCTTGCATTGGGACCTCAAGCCCTGAGAGCGGGCCCTGGTGCCGGTGAGGAGGCAGATCTCTGCCCAGGACTCACTGCTGCAGGAGCTTGGGGCAGGATTTGGCCCCATAGCAGGAGAATCTTACCCACCTGCTCCTGCCAGGGCGAGCGAAAGCGTGCCAGGATGCTGCACTCTGACCCAGGTTCAGCTCTGGACACTAATGGATTACAAATAACAATAATAAATTACAGGAGATGGGATAATCTACCTACTGTAACGTTGTATTACCATGACTGTTAGTTATATATTAATGTATAATTGTATTACGTTAGCTACATATGCATAAACCTCATGCTTCAGGGCTTCAGCCAGCCTTTAACTCTCTGTGGTTCACAAAGCAACTTCAGATGGGGCTGCTTATCCCACACACCGCCAGTGGCATTGGTGGCACCTCTGCCACAGCATCTCCCATGGTTTTGCAGCCCAGTGCTGTCGCTGAAAGCGTCGCCTCTGTCTCGTGCTGTGCTGCCCAGCCCTCCCAGGGGTACCTACATCCGCAGCTCCCCAAAATGCAGCTGGAGAGGTGCGGTGCTGAGAGCAGGAGCAGGGATGCAAAGGATGCTGGGCATCAGGGATCTGTACGTTTTGCAACAGCAGGTCAGGGAGAAGGGGAAAATAAAGCCCCTTGCAGCCCCCTTTCATCCCTGGCCCCATTTAGCTTCGGCTTCACACCTGAGTGGCACAAGGGAGGGCTGTGGCGTGTGGTGCCGTGATTGTTCCCCGGCAGATACTTGGTGTGACCAAGACCCAGTTCTGTCGAAAGTAATGAAGTGCGAGCCCTTCTCTTCAGTTATTTTTAATGCGCTGAACCCTGTGATGGTTCTGCTCAGGCTCTGGTAAATCTGAGTGAGCTGCCTTTTGTTTGCAGAGCCTCCCTCCGTGCTGCTGGATTGCTCGGTAAATGACTCATTAGGTTGTGAGGCTGGATGGACTCTGCTGTGTTTGGTTTTGGGCTCTCCCCTGTCTGACTAGCGCGGTTGCAGATGCTTTCCCCAGTGCTCTGACTGGGATGGAGGATCTGGGGATCCAGATAGGTGCCTGTGCTGGGGCTGAAGCACAGGGCAGCTGAGGACAAGGGGCTTCATCCTTCTGGGAGGGTTTTCCAGCTGTGTAGGATGGCTGGGGGGCTCTGTCCCTGCCCTGCCAGGGAACAGCCTGGCTTTTTGCAGCTGCAGCCCCAGTTGCTCCGCTTTTCCTGGGGACATTGACACAGTCTTCGCTGGTCCCATCCTTTGCCAAGCGGTGCCTGTGGGACGGGCAATGTGGCATTGGGAGGGACGGGAGATGGGAATTTCTGCCGGGCTTCCCTTCCCATCCCAGCACAGCCCTCCCCACCATCTTGCCTTTAATTTTTGATCCCTCTCTCTCCTCTCTACTCCTGAGAGCGCGAGAAGCAGAGGCAGGAAATGCAGCCTGCTGCCAGATGGCTAGAAATGTAGCATCTGTAATACTTTATCAGAAGAAATTACAGCTGAATCGCTCTCCCTGATTAAACAGCCTGTCCAGATCCTCTGCGAGCCAGCTGGACAGTCTCACCCTCTTGCGACAGGAGGGGAAGCGATGGGAGCTGGGGACACGGGGCGGAGGGATGGGGAAGAGGTTGGAGTGAACCCTCCTGCAGCGGGATGTGCATCCCTTGGGTATGCTGTCACCTCCCTGGGCACGTCCTCATGGTGCCAGCTCCTCCCCTTCGCTTTCCCGTGGGTGTCCATGGGGTATGGAGGTGAGCATCCCTCCCTCACGGAGCAAGGGGTAAGGAGGAGCAGAGGAACTGGCATTTCCCCTGTCTTGTTGGTTTTCCAAATCTTTTCCCATTTAAAAAATGAACACAGTGATGCCAAGCCGCCCTGTGGGCTGCAGACATTTGGCTTTTGGAAGTTGTTGTGAAAGGGCAGAGCGTGGGGGGCACTCCGGATACCCATAGCTGGGTGTAGCCTCACCCCCTGCCCCCATGCCCCCTGCTCCCCGGTCCCGGGGATGCTGTATAAGCATCTGCAAAGAGGGGGCAGGCGACGATGTTTGGCAAGAAGGGAAACTGAGGCAGGGTGGTGGGTGTCTCTAAGGTCTGTAAGGTCATCTGAAAAGCTAGCAAGAGGCAGACCAGAGTTTAAGCCTCTGAGTAACCTGTCCCCTGGCTCACACTGCCCACATGCTTGTACTGAGCACGGTGGCCAAAGCACGGTGCTACCGGTTTCAATGGACTTGGCGTACGGACGGCTTTTCTGTGAGTTCACTGTCTGGCTGGTGAAATGTGGGTGTGGACTAAGGCCACTAATTTCCACTAATGCTGGTGGAAAAATCTCTTGCTGGTGTGAGCGGGGACTGGTTTCCCCGACCGCTGTGTGCAAGGGGCGAGCGGCCGTGCGGGCTGGGGGAGAGGGGGACACGGTGCCTTGCAGAGGAGTTTGCATCCAGGTGCGTGAAGCCATTTTCTTCCCTGATTTGCTGCCCCAGTACTTGAAGGGGTGACCAGATTTTTTCCTAAATGGAAAACAGGAGGAATCTGTGCTCCTAAATGCATGGAATTAGCTGTAGGCTGTAGGAGGTTTGTGCATGAAACACCTTGAACAGTGGGAGGGAGGTGCTGAGCGTCTGCATGTGAGGGGGGGAGATCCGGCATCTAAATGTGGCCTGACACGGGATGCTTTTGGCTGGTGCCTGAGCCATGCTGCATCCCTGTGGCACATCCCGATGCCTCCCCATCAAGCGTATAGGAATGCAGCCAGCTGGCACTGGCACCCGCCGCAGGCACAGACGTGCTCAGCCCCGGACATCCCTCTGCCCTTGGCAGGGGAGAAATGCTTGGGCCAAGAAAGGCATCAAAAAAGCATATTTTCCACTCAAATCCAGTGGGGTTTAGCCGAAAGGATGCAGGCAGAGCAGTGACTTGAGTGGGTCTTGGAGTCTCCCAGTCTCCCAAGGCTCGTTGCTGTTCCTGGGTGTCAGGAAGGGTTGCAGCCTTGGGATCGGGCATGGAGGAAGATGGGGAGCAGCTTCCCTGGGCAGTGAAGCCTTCCTCGTGCAGCAGCCTCGCAGGGGACTGGGCTGGAGGAGGGGAACCATACACCTGGAGAAACATTATCCCTTTCCTTGCCCATAAATATTTCATGAGCAGATTAAAAATTTAAGCCAAAATGAGCCCTGCCATCAGAAGAAACCGGCTCAGTTTCAAGTTCTGTTTAAGTATTTTTCTTTATAATGTAGCTGTGTCAATTAGAAAATGACATTGCTATTTAAAATGCTGTTCCGTAGCCCTCTTTAATTAAGGCAGTGATATAATACCAATCTGCTCTCATTAATGAATTTTTAACAATCAAAATGAGAGCTGAATGACGCACAGTTGGATTTGCAGCACGGGTGTTTTCTCCCGGAGCTGCTGACGGCAGAGTTAAAGGAGCAGTGGCTGCTGCGGGGGGAAGGCTGCTCTTCCTCGGGCAGCCTCACCGGGCTGAGCTGGTGGAGAAGCTTCTCAGGTGCCGTGTGGTGGGTTATTGAAAGGCTTCAGCCCTCCGTTGGCATTGGAGAGCCATCCTAGAGGGAGAAGGTCTGTGTGGGAGCACATTGAAAAAGCAGAGACACATGCCCAAGTCTTGCAGGAGCCTGAGCTTGATCACAGTTTACTCCTCATCCCTCCCCGCTGCGCAGTCCCGAGCAGAAACACAGCTGAAATGAGGGAGGCGAACAAGGTCATGAGCCCAGTGGTCACGTCGAGGGTAGCAGCCTGCCTGGTGCAGGCATCGCTGCTTGGACTAACCCGGCATCATCGGAGCATCCCCTGGCCCAGTTTTCCCCAGAGATCCTGCAACGCTGCTGTTTTGCTGCAGCAGCAAAGCACAAAATGCAGTGCCAGGGTGTGCGGCTTTCCGACCCAAAATAAATACCTAATCAGCCCCCTTCCCTGCGAAGCGTTTCTTTTTTTGTTTTGACAAGGCAGAGCAGATTAAAAGATGCTCCCGCAGCGTGGCTCGTGCTAGTTGTCTCCTATTGTTTGAGCAGGAAGCCTTTTTTTTTTGTGGCAGTTATTATCTGTGATTGCTGGAGGAGCTCTCTCGCCTCTGGTTCTTCCTTTGAGGAGGCAAAACAAAAACAGGAATTTCTCTGAATAATAAAAAAATTAGCCAGGCGTGAAAAGCTTAACTGCAATCATTTCCGTGGCCTGTTTGGATTTGAGTTGATATGATTTGTTTGCTCTCTTATCCTTCCTCCCCGTTTCCTCTTCGGCACCCACTCTTTGCTCTGTCCTTCCCCAATGAGCAAATGCAGTGTGTTAGGAGAAGCGTGCGCATCGGGCAGCATCCCTGGCGTACCTGCCGCTGGAGCAAGGTGGCTGCAGAGCAGCATCTCTCCCGTGCTCCAGCCCAGCACCTGAGCAGATTCGGCCCTGCCTGGGCTGAGGTGCAGGTGCAACGGGGATTTCTGCATCCCATCCTTGTCCCGGCATCCCCCTGCTCGCTGCGGGTCCGGTGATGCTCCTGGGGACTGCACAGCCTTGGATGAGCCACACATGCAGCAAAGTTTTGCTATAAAAGAGTTTTGTCTCGAGCTGAAGCGACTAGCCCAGAGGGGCTGGGGCTCCCTGCACCTCCCTTGCCTGCGAGGGAGTCGGGTGAGTGGGTTGAGGTTTCCTGGCTGGGTTTTTGTTGCCATAGGGAAGAGAATTGAAGCCTGGAAACCATCTTGTGGGTGAAGGGAGGAAATGTAAATGTCTAGGAAAACAGAGAGAAAATAGCAGCGGCAGCAGCGTGCTGTTGTCCGAGCCCCAGTGCGTGTCGATGCAAAGCCTCCCAGAAGATGGGAAAGGCTGAGGGGGTCGTGTTCGTCCTTCCCGGTGTACGTGTGCCCCAGGCACTGCTGGCACACAGGGATGCTGGCCAGCGCGGGCAGCGGCCACAGTGCTGGGGAGAGGGGCAGCCAGCCCCAGAGTTCCTGCTCCAATCCCTCCTTGCAGGTCTGGGAGGGAGAAGAATGTGTTCGTAGCGGGGAAAAGGGAATATGTTTTCTGATGATTTCAAGAGGAGGAGAGAGAAGCAAAGGCGGCTTTGAGCTTTTGCCCAGGAATAGCCAGAGATCTGCTTGGAGGCTTACATCCCACTGTCAATAATTTTGGAGTTGAATCATCTGCATTTTTGCTGCTCCTGAGACAGCATCAGGAATTAGCATCCCCAGGGTGTCAGAGGCACATTTTTGTGTGTTTACAGTGGGCCTGGTTAAGAAAACCATCCCAAATGACATCTGATGCCGAAATCCTTGATGTCTGGACTCTGGCTCATTTCTATTTCAGACATCTCTTAGGGATGTGCGTGGCTGTGGTTGTTTTTGCAGACATGGGGAGGTGAGTTAGGTGAGTGTGTTCCTTCTTGCTCACCTGTGTGCCAGTGTGCTGTGATGCCCATGCCCAGACGGGGCAGGCAGTGGTGCAGATGGGCTTCGGTGTGTTGACACTTCTGTGAGCCGTGCAGAGTACTCCCTTCTGCAGGGTCCCCCGCTGCTCTGGCTCCCCTGGCAGGCACAACCAAGGTCGTGCCGCTGGGCACAGCGAGGGGAACCGGCTTCTCCAGGGGCTGTGTGTGCCTCAAGCCCAGGGGTTGGCTCGGCATCGCCCTACATCACCCTGAATGGCAGGAGATTTGGTTCCCGCACGCCTGGCACGAGGTCCTGTGGGATGCAGCAGCGTGGGGGGATGCAGGTCAGCCCCCCCAGCGGAGCAGTTGGAGCCAGCCTTGCGCACACTCTGGGCTGTTGGACCATTAAAACCCATGTGCAAATTGCCGAGAGAGGAGGTGGAGCAGTGGGGTTTTGCGGTGTGGAGGGAGTCTGCTTCGGGCTGCCAGTGGGATGGCCCCAGTGATGCTGGGGCTGTCAGGGGGCTGGGGAGGGCTGGGGTTCCCCCCCCAGCTTCAGCGTAGCGCAGTGAGCAGGTGAAGCATGTGGCCAGTGCATTGCCAGCCCCTCTGGCCACCACCAGCCCTGCTCAGGTGTTCGGTCACTTTGACCCCAAGCCAGCGCAGGGGGGTCAGGCAGCGGTCGCCCGAGCAGTGGCCTCGCAGGGCCGGTACCCCCACGGCCCCCTACTGTGGCGAGGGGCAGGTGTGCCCAGCCGGGCTTTCCCCGCGGCGGCCGTTCGGCAGCAGCCATCAGAGCCGGTTAACGTAAGCTTGTGCACAAGCCAGCCTGGTTCTGGGGGCACCGGGGTCCGACCTGCCCAGCGGCACCCATCCTGCCTGGCTGAGCACCTGCCTGGAGACAGGGCAGCACAGGGCCAGCTTAACCCGTCCTTCACCGGGCGGCGATGCCGGGCGCCGCGGCTGCTGCCTGCCTGCTTCTGGGATGGCGCAGCCCTGCGAGCTCTTCGTGACTCATTGCTTGCAGGAAAGGGAGCTGAGCTGATGCAAGGCTGGCTGGTGCTGCAGAAAGCAGAGCTCTGGCTGCTCCCCAACCGGTACTGGGGAACAGATCTCTCCGAGGAGAGAAATTCCTTTTCTCACCCAGCCTGGTAGCATTAGCTGTAGGGTCTCCTCTCTTGCATCGGGTCCTTCCGAAGCAGCTCTGCAGTCTGTTCTCATTCCTGACCTGCAGCGAGGGGCTGCGTGCAGCTGTGGGGCTGGGAGCCTCAGTGTGTGCTGCTCCTGGAAGTGGGGAAGGGACTGGAAATTAAATAGGGAGGACCCATGAGAGCACAAATTGTTTCTAAAGGGGACCCTGGAGGAAAGCTCCCGGGGCTCTCCTGCATCACTGAGGCTCTGCGGTACACAGCCTGTTGGCAGGGAAGCAGGACTCGTGTCCCCAGGATGCCACCACCAGCTCTCCTGGGTGGGCAGAAAGCTGGCTGCTTTGTCACCTGTTTGTAAGTCAGGCTGCCAGGTCATTTTCCCGTGGCGCAGGACACACCAGCTCATCGCTGGGATTGTCCCTGCATTTACCCAGGGGTGTGGGAACTCCTTGTGCTGGGGATTTCGGGTGGCTGCAGCAGTGCCCGGGGACCGAGGCAGCGCTCCCCGACTGAGCCGGCACAACACCTGCCCCATTTGTGTGCCCCACACCAATCTGTTTTCTCCTTCTCTCCCCTCCTGGGATTTTCCTATCTGGAAAGTCTCTTTTCTTGCCTCTCATGCTTATTTACTCTGCTTGCAGTGCTCGCCCTGCAAGCAGCAGAGGTGCCTGGGGAGTTGGATGGACCTTGCTCAGCCCGAGGAGCTGTGCCGTGCCGCAGCCGGGCTCTCCTGCTGCTCTCCATCCTCCTACCCTGCCTCTGAGCCGGGCGCTCAGGCTGTCCCTCAGTGCAGCCACCCTGGCTCTCGGGCTGCCATCGTCCTGCCTGACACTCCAGCTCCCCCTCCATCCCCTTGCACCTGGTCTCTCCAGGCCAACCAGTTTCATTAACGTACTAATTAGGGTGTCTGTGCCAGGTCCTTGGGAAGGCAGCTTGGCTTCTCCAGGTCCTTGAGAAGGCAGCTTGGCTCCTGGGTGCTAATGGAGCTGCTGTCACAACAAACGCCGCGGCACACACGCTGCCTGAGCACCGAGCCCAGCAGGCCACTGCAGGGCTTCAGCCAGGCAGGACCAGCATCCCCAGCACCCTCCTCCCGCCTCGTGGTACTGGAGCTGCTCCCGGCAGCATCCCCTGTCCCCATCCCCTGTGGCACGGAGCAGGGCCAGCGCTGCCTCTGCCTCGCTGCGGGGTCCCTGCCGCAACCCACCCAGCGGGACAGGCGCCACGCACCTGCCTCCACCCCTGGTCCGTGGGCAGAGCTGAGTTAAAGGGTGGATTTAAATATATTTTATGTTATTGAATATATTTTAATAGCAAATTTCCTGGTAAGTGGTGCTTTGGAAGGTCAGACATGGTTTGTGAAGTCTGGCTGGATTCAGTGAATAGTTTGATCTCCCAAAAGAGGGCTGCAGTATTTTGAATACTTCTTCCTTTTCTGATCAACCTTCCACTTCAAAACAACCCTTTTTCCTTGTAAAAACAGACCCACACCGGCCAAACAGCCCCCAGATGAGACACGGCGCTTGCTTTGAGCTCGGAAGAAGCATTGCAGCTGGACAACAAAAACATTTTTCCTGCTTCTTGGGACTATTGAAAAACTTGGAGGTTTGGGGCTTTGCTTTAACCCTGTGGTTTCCGTGTGCTCGCCTTTCCCAGCCCCTCCTTGCCGCCGGCGGAAAGCCGGGAAGCGAGGACCCAGCTCTGGGAAGTGCCAGGCAGGATTGCTGTTTGCCTCCATGGCACTTTCTGTGTCTGAGCAGCACGTTCCTGTGTTGTCACGAAACAGAAGACAGGATAATTAAATTGCCCTTTTCCCAGCAAAATGTTACCGTCTCCGCGCCGCCGCGGCTCTGGCTGTGGCCTGTTGCAAGTCACGCATGCCTCGCTGCTGATGGAAGGTGTGAAAAGTGCCGGGGAGGAGACCGGGGTGGCAATTGGGGGGGTTATATGGATATTTATTGCCCCTTGGAAGGAGAGGCACAGCTGGCTGTGGGAGCTGGAGGATGCCATGGAGGGGGCTCGGGTACCCCTGCTGGTAATTCCCATCCTTTAAGCTGCTCGAGAGCAGCAGGGGCTGCTTGAGGGCTCTGGGTGCGGATAATCAAGATATTCTTGTCGTTAAGCCTCTCAAGTGTGCAGGTCTTAAAAAGGGCTCCGGCTGTCGAGCCCGTCCACCGCCGAGTTGCAGGGGGCTGTGGCTGTTGGGGCATTATCGGGGCTGGGGGCAGTGGGCTGGCTGAGCCACGGCGTCCCCCAGCAGCAAGAAGCGGCTCAGGAAAAGCTGCCCGTAGGCGTGTGGCATGGATCAGTGCAGCTTTGGTGGCCGCTGGCACCCTCCGGCAGCAGGGCGGCTGGCAGGGCAGCGCTCCCAGTGCAGGGGGTCCAGCCCAGCCCGTCCGGAGCAGCATCCCATTGCTGCCTGGCTCTCCTGCCAGCCCTGGTCCCCTCCTGGGATGACGTGCTGTTCCCTATCTGGTGCAGGATAGGGCTAGCTGATGAAAAGGCTGGAACAAGCTCACAGCAACCTCATGTAAAGGAAGAATGTATTTATGCTGTTTGCCACCCATCCTCGCCCGCTTTCTTCTCTCCTTTCCTTCTCCTCCAGCCTCTGCCACCCCAGGTCGTCAGATCCATCAGTGTTATTGCTTTGCCTTCAGCTATAACCCTGCTAGTTGACTTCCAAGAGCTGGCTCCCCCCAGCCCTTGTCACCCCTCCGCTTCCCGCCCCTGAAATATTAACGCCACAAATCACAAGCGACAGCCGCTCGGCTGGAGCCCCCGTCGCTCACGTGCCGGCTGGGAGGAGGTGTTGGAGGACGGATGGGACACGCGGTGGGTTTGCGCTTCTCCTCAAGGGCTGTGTCTTGCTCCTGGGTCACAGGGGAAAGAGTGAGCCCTCCATTTAAAGGTGGGAAGGTGGAAGGGCAGAGCATCAAGGCTGGGGCTTATGGTGCCTAGCCCACTCAGGATGTGAGCTCCTTCCCGTCCCTCCGTGCGTCTCATCCCTGTGTCCCTGGACGGGTGGTTTTCCTTTCCACCATCCAGCCACGTCCATTTTGGCCACAGCTTTTCCTTCTTTGCAAACTCCATGGCTGACATGTGGCCCTTGGGTCACAGAGCTGGGCTGAGAAGGAGCTGTGTCCCCTGGGAACATGTGTGCACCCCAAGCTTTGCTGTGTGGGGACCGTGGTGGGGAGCCGGGGCAGTGAATTTGCATTACTCCTCTTGTGTTTGGTGGGTGGCTCACGTGAGGATGAGCTGGGTACGGCAGATGTAAGGGAGATTACGGGCGGCTTTTTTGCACGTGTGTGTGCACGCACGCAGCCAGGCAGGCGGGGTTGCGGACTGCAAGGCGTGCATGAGGGTTGCACCTTCTCTGTGCAGACTGCGGGCAGAAACAAGTGGGAAAGCAAAGGAGAGAAGCACAGCAGTGACCTGTCCGCAGCTGGGCAGGGGGCAGCGCCGAGGGGCACGGCTGTCCTCGCTGGGCTCTGCAGTGCCGGCTGGTGCTGCGAAGGGCAGCAGCTGCAGCCACCCAGGGGTGGGTTTGCAGTGGGAGGAAAAGGGCAGTGCTGTAACGTGGGGCGGTCTCTGGCAATGGGTGTTCAGCCCTGGTAGGGTCCCTCCGTGCCTCAGTTTCCCCCGGCAGTGGAACAGGAATGGGATGACTGTGGCTGGCTGGAAGGGTTGCTGCCCATGCTGGGTGCATCCCCATGCACCAAGTCATTCTGAATCACAGCCCGCTGTGTCACACCATCCCAGTTCCTCCCATTGCACTGAGAGCTTGCCAGAGCCCAGACTTGCCCTGGAGAGAGGTGGGAGAGCAGGAGCCAACCAGCCTTTTTGGCTTTTGCAGTGGAAATGACAGCAGGGAAGGCAAGCGGTGGGACCTGGAGGTACCAGCAGTGCTGTTCAGGGTAAATATAGACATGGGTTTGCTTTTCCCTCCTGTTCTCACAGCGATGCATTTACAAGGTTTATTTGAGCTCTGCTCAAACAACCCCCCTGGACAGACTTGGGGAAGGGATGCCCCGGCGCAGGCAGGGCTCAGGGAGCGGGCACGTGGCGGTCGCTGCTGCCCGCAGGGCGGCTGGCTCCACTGCTGGAGACGACCTTCCCTCTCCGCTGACCTTCATGCCCATCAGCATCAGCTTTGCTGCCTTTTGACATCTCGGGATGCCAGCGGTGGCGGCTGGGGTACGAGGCTGGGCGGTTGTTCCCGTGGGAGGCTGCTGGGGCACGGGGGGCTCGGCCAGGGTGAGGGGTTTTATGGGCAGAGCCGGAGGGAGGTGGGGTGGGTGCACTCGGCTGTATAATTCAAGGACTTCGGCTCGCTAACAGAGGTTAAAAGGGGAGTGGTGTGATCTGTTGGGAAAATCATTAATGGTAACCTCTGCCGGTGGCACTGCTCATTAGCATCCCCCTCCCTGCCCACCCGCCTGCTTCCCCATGCAGAGCAAGAAAATCGCTGGGAGGGGGAGAAGAGGAGGGTTGGGGGAGCAACCGCTGCTGCAGGGGGTAGCAGTGCCGGAGCTGCCCACCAAGGAGCAGCCATTCCTGGTGACCTGTCCCTTAAGGAAATAAAGATTTAACTAGTGGGGAAAATACGTACGGGTTGGGTGTCTCCAGAGCAGCTGGGGAGGTCTCGGCAGTGGGTGCTGCTTACCCTGGGGGGGCTGCTGCTGCACCTGACGGTGACGGAGAGCAGGGTGCTGGATCCGTGCACGGGGCAGGGTTGTAGCTGTGGATGTGAAGATCCCTGGATGCACAGGGTGGGAAGGGCAAGGCTGACTGGCAGGAGCTGGTTCCTGTTCCCAGGCTGCTTCTCCCCACCGGCTTGGCTCCAGCTCTCCAAAGGGCTCCTGGGAGGTGTTTTGGTGTTACCAACTGTGGTGAAAGCTGCAGCCCCAGCATAGTCATCAAGGGGCCATTCTGGGAGATTTGCCTTCTTTAGCCTGTGCCATCCTGAGTTTCTGCCACAACGGGAGCCAGGCTGGGCATCACCTGGGGTCATGCTGCAGAAACACCCGTCCTCTCGGAGCATACAGGAGACCCCTCAGCCATCACCCAGGTGTCACTGGAGGGGTTTTGGATCAGAGCACCGCCAGGTGCTTGTCTGGAAGGACCCCGAAGCATCCCCGGAGCTGAAGTGTGCCCCAACCTCTTCATGGTGCCTTGAACCATCCCATTCCTGCAGATGCCCAGGGAATATTAGCAATGCCAGAAGGAAACGGGTGGCAAAACAGCAACACCAAGGTCTCCCCAGTGCTGCACCCAAAGCGTGTGGCACGTTTGTGCCTTCCCACACACTGCCTGAAGCGACACCCCCTTTTTTGGGAAACATTTAGTATACCAAGCTGCTGGACTGATGGATGCCTGAACTCCCCATCAGCTGGATTACAAATGAGAGTAGCCATCAGCCCGTTTGGGATACCCCGGGTTCTGTGGGCTGCCAACATGGGGGCATTTGTCGGGCCCCCAGATGAACTCGTCGGCGCTTTGCTGCTGAGGTCTCTGCCCTGCGTCACCCATGCCTGCGCCAGCCACGTTTACACCCCACATGTCAGCTGAGCCGAACCCCAGGGGGATGCTCCAGAATGCTCCTGGTTCCCTGTGGTTGTGCTCCTCTTGGGCCTGCACCAAAGCCCATCGATGGCCCTAGAAGCTGTTCTTAGATGGCTCTGTCTGAGAAAAGAGGGTGCTGAAATACCACGGGAAACGCTGTTTTTCAGATATCCAGAAATGGGGAAAAAACCACTGATTTTGGATGAAAGGCCAGTTTTCTTGTCCTGGGCTTCAGCTCTCTTGAAGTTCGTTTCACCCAGAGACTGGCCGGAGTTTGGGCACAGAATGGGTGCAGGTGGCCCCGAGGGAGCGGCTCAGCGTGGCCGTGGGTGCCATCGCGCCTGCGCCCCAGCGCCGTCACCCTCCTGGGTTGTAGGAGGAAAATGAGCTGAGTTTTGTTTTGCCAGCTGAGACTTTGGCTTGGGTGCCTGTGTGCTGGCTGCGGTGGCCTCGGCGGGTCCCCAGCAGGTACCAAGAGGCAGATTTTGGCTATTGGGGGCCAGCATACCCTGGTGCACCAAGGGAATGTGCACAGTGTCTGTCCTGGTGAACATGGCAGCCAGCTTGGGGTACACCAGGCACCACCACACTTGTTCACTGCTGCCAAGCCAGGGCTTTGTTTTGCAAAACTGACCGTGATTTTGGTTGTTTTTTTGCATGCGAGCACTGGTATGCTGGGGCATGGCTGACTCGGAGGCAAATTTCCCGACTTTGGTCTTATCTCTGGCTTTGGATCTTTATTTTTGCTCGCAGCAAACATCCGTTTGAACCTGCTGCAAGTCCATTATCACCACTTTAACTGGGTTCCCATCAGGACCGGCTGTGCAAATACAGTGGTGGTGGGGGAAGCGGCTCTGTGCTGCAGATCCTGCGGGGATGAGTGGCTGTGCGGGTGCTCCTGCTCCTGCTCCTGCTCCTGCTCCTGCTCCTACTCGGTGGCTTCCCGGGTTTGTTGTGGCTGGGGTGGCTCAGCGTGCTGGGGGTGTTACCCCCATTGCACAGGGCACCCCATATAACTTTGCATTTTATTTTACCACAGATGAATGTATGTCATGTTACGCTATGTGTGTGCATAGGTATAATGTAGATATTTATATCCATTGCATAATAGATATACAGTGATAAACTTTATGCTGCCAGGGGTGTCTCTGGGTGGTCTGTACCCCAGCTCGCTGGGTGACAGGGTGGTGGAGGACCATAAAGCCATTTGTTGGCGTGGCCTGGTGGGCTGTTGC
This sequence comes from Falco peregrinus, assembly GCF_023634155.1. Classification (NCBI taxonomy): domain Eukaryota; kingdom Metazoa; phylum Chordata; class Aves; order Falconiformes; family Falconidae; genus Falco; species Falco peregrinus. Next base: position 48,647,570 of record NC_073721.1, on the reverse strand, counting down.
TGGCGAGCTGCCAGCGCTGTGACCTGCTACCCTGCGAGCTCTGGGGTGGTGGCTGTGCCGCTGGTGGGGCTGGGGCAGCAGGGGCAGTTTGGTGGGTGGGCTCGCTCGAGGGGCTGAGTGCATTGTCCCAGGTTGCCCAGCAGAATTGGGATGTCTCTCTGAAGGTTGGGGGGTTTGCTGAAGCTGCGTACCCCGTCATCCTCTGCTCCTCGCCCGCACTCTTGGGGTTCCTGCTCTGGGCGATGGTGCATGGGGATCTCTGCAGCAATCACAGAATCATTTAGGTTGGCAAAGACCTTTAAGATCATCAGGTCTAACTTTTAACCGAACACTGCCAAATCCACCACTAAACCACATCCATAAGTGCCACATCTACATGTCTTTTAAATCCCCGCATTGCTCCCTCCCTCCTTTGTTGAAGCAACACCCTTTCCAAAACCTGCGATATGGCAACACCTGCAGCTCCTCACTGAGCATCCCGGGAGCTGAGAGGTGGGCACACAAGGTGATGCCTCCTGTATCACCCTGCACACCTGTGTGTGCATACCTGCACACCTGTAGCACCCAGGCACCAGGGTGGGTCCTGTATCACCTTGCACAGGGGGCCTCCCTGTAGCGCCCTAGGGAGGTTGCTGCAGCAGAATGGGAGCAGATGGGTGCCCATACGTGCCTGGTGTGGGGCAGGGTCTGCTCCCTGCTGCTGTTGGCCTCGCCGCCTCTGCTAGCCGTGTTTGCAAACAGGGACTACATCAGCTTCAGCGCTGCTCCAGGAGGAAGAGGTTGCAGTGCCCACCGCCCCGGCTCGCCTTCCTGGTGCTGTGCAGGGTACCTGGTGAGGGGGCTGAGGCCTCCCCCTTCGAGGAGGAGGAAAAAATAATATTCACCAAGCCAAGAAACTCGGAGTTGCTGGGACTGTATTTATCACAGCGAAGAAAAAGGCTCTGTTCCCTGCCTCTCCTCAGCGGCTGTTTATCACACACACAAGGGTATGGAGAAAATGTTCCATTTGTTGGGTACAGCCGTCAACCCACACAGCGTATAAATTAAGGGCTTTTACATGCAGAGTTCCCGAAATAAAACACACACACACACACACACACAAAAGAGAGAGAAGTTTTGTATCGGCCCCGGCACACTGCCTCTCCCTGGCTGTCCCTGCACCCCGGCCCCGGCCGGCGCTGGCTCCCGTTCAGGAATTCCACATTATCTCCGACCGTTTCCAGCTTCCTCAGCAGGGAACAGCTCTGCTTCTGTCTTCCTGCAGCCACATCTGGAAAGTGTTACGCCAGGGTGTCAGCCGTCAGAGCCGGGCGGCTGGCATGTGCTCCCCCCTCGGCGTGCTCGCTCCCGCCGCCCTGCCTGCTGCTGCACTCAGGCTTTAGCTGCCTTCCTCGGGGCTTGGTTTTCTCTGCCTCCCCTTTTTGGGGTGTTTTCAGGGAGCTTTTATAGCTGCCGTGGGGATGGCAGGGAGAGATGGCTCCAGGGAACCCCAAGGGTTGTTCACAGGAGCTGCTGTGGGCAGGGATGCTCTGCTGTGGTCCTCAGCTCTGCTGCCTGCTGGGAGGCGGTGGGGGGAGATGCGATGTAAATCCTCCTCTTTGCATGCTTTGCGGGGACTCCCTGCCGGCTCAGGGGAGTTTTTGGCTCCTGGCCCTATTTCTGGGCTGGCAAAAACGGCATCCCTGGGCTGCAATGCGGTAGGGATGTGGTGCTGCGTCTGCCGAGTGCTGGGAGTTAAAGAAGGGAGCTTGGCGGGGAGAAACCTGTGTGATTCCCTGGTGCTGCTGGAGGGTGTCTGGGGAGGTGCTCCCGGTGCCGTGGATGAGCTTCCTCCTAATGACTGTGGGTTTCTCTCTCTGGGATTTCTTTGTATGTAACGGGGTACCTAGGGCATAAAGGCACTGGGCTATCAAAGTCTCAGTCCCCCAGGGGAAATGCCCACCACATGGGGGGGGCATGTGGAGATGCTCAGCTGGATGATTGCAGCAGGTGTGATGAAAATGAAAGAGCTCCCTGCAGCATCCCAGTATTTTGGGGTTCCCTCCTTGGGCGCAGCGTGTTCCTTGCGGCACCCTGGCCCCTCTCTGCAGGTGTGGTGGGGGACACTTCGCAGAGGGAGGGAGCTTTGCAGAAAGCAGGTGGTTTGGGGACTGATGTGCCCTTCAGAGCAAAGGACAGGGAGAAACCTGGTGTCTTGTTTTTAAAACGGGGGTAATGACAGTGACCTGGAAGCAGGCTTGCGTGCCTTAATGATCGGCGTGTGGGTATTTAGCAGGGAGGGATGGTGGAAGTGGTTAAATGTGCCCTAACATTCCGGTCAACGGGAATCACAGAGGGCTCCCTGCAGTTGACTTTTGACTTTTTTCTTTTTTTTTGTTCTTGCTTTTAAACTGGCAGGCTTACCATTATGGGATTTTTAAATTAAAGAGAGAGAAAAAAAAAAAAAAAAGAAAAGAAAAGAAAAAGAAAACAGGCCTTGCTTTTATAGACCCTACAGATGCATCCGGCACCAAACTGATCCCAGATGCAGCTCCACTGTCAATAGTGTTACACGAGGGATCAATCCCCTTCATTGTTTTATGTGGCCTCTACAGCATCATCAGCTAATTAAAGCTAATGGGTCCCAGAGCAGCACTGACAGCATCTGATCCTATCAGCCGGCGCAGCCGTTTTAGCTTGACGGGCCACTTCGGGGCCAGATCCTGCACTCCAGACCCCGGCGAAAGCCTGTATTGACTTGGGGGATCAGGCTACAGATCAATGGGAGCTGTTGTTAAACAAACATCGCCGGATTAATGTCAGCTCCACAGGGGGAGGAGGTCGATGGCTGCTAATTCGAAAGGGGTGGGAGGGATGGAAGGGGGCGCGGTGACAGTGGTGACAGGGGATGGAGGGGGAGAGGCCAGGCTGTTAAAACACTCCCCGTGTCTGTGGCAGCATCTGAGTGTTTCCCAATCTCAGATTTATCATCACCCTGGGTGGGAGGCTGTGCTGGAGAGGAGCTCAGTGGTGTCCCCGAGAACATTCAAGGTGCCTAAATCCCTTTGCTTTGTGTCTCGAGGGAGGCGAGGTGGCCTTGGGCTGTTCCCAGGAGGAACAGGGAGCCCTGTGCCCTTTCTGCCACCATGGCCTTGGCGTGACCATCTCTCCCATTGCAGTGGAGCACTAAACCTCAGGTTCTTACTTTCACTTTTCTTGTGGCTACTGTTGGCCTTTGGCTGGGGCTCGGGGATGCCCAGGGATGCGGGTTGGAAAGGTTTCCATTCCCGTGGTTGAACCGTCCTGTGCTGCAGCTAGTCTGTTTCGGACTTTCTTCTCTTCTTCCTTCTTCCATCCCCTCGCCATTTCTGTGTTGCCAGGGAGGGTGAGATGGGATGGGGAGGGCAGCCAGGGAACCCATCATTGGTCTCGTACCACCACGGAGCAGGCAGGACAAGGAAACTCTCTTTGCAAAAGTATTTTTTTAATCTATCCCACCATTGCTCCGTGATGAACTATCACAGCAGTGGCTCTTACTTTATTGGGCTGCAGAACTGGGTGGCGTGTTGCCTGACTGGCACACGGCCCCTTCCCCATCCTCTCCGCAACACGGGTCGAAGTGCCGCCTGCCCAGGTGGGCACAGGGCTGGCCGGCTGTGCGCTCCCAGCAACGGGGGGTGGGCATAGCCCCCAGGAAACTGGGCGGCAGACCTGAGCAGAAGCAGAAAAGTGAGCCTGGGGTCCCAGCCCTCCTGCTGAATGAGGGTCCTGGTACCTGCTTGCCAAGTCAACGGGCAAATAGAGCCCAAATGGGCGAATACAGCTCTGTTGGTTTAACCAGGGACATTGGGCTTTGCCCAGAGACTCGATGAAAATCAAATGCCCTAAAATTAAAATTAACCTTGGTCCTCCTGTCCCAGTGAGGCAGAGTCTGGCCGGGGGAATACTGAGGGTTTTGCAAGCTGTTGGTGTCTCTCTGGCTCCCTAAGCTGTTGGTGTCTCTCTGGCTCCCTTTGCAGCCCCAGCCCCAGCCGGCGGCACTGGGAGGCAACATCCAGCCTGGTGAAAGGGGGAACCGGGGGAGAGGGGCAGGCTGCTGCCACAGCCCTGCCCCATAAAGCAAGCTGATAATTAAATCCTGCAGGTTTTATATGAATTCCAGGGCATTTTCCTTGGGCTGGAGCCATCTGCAGCATGCACCCCACCCTCCCTCACCTCTCCCTTTTGCTCTCCTCTGCTTCATTTTTTTCTTGCTTTGGTGCTGGGTGGATGTGGTGCTCCAGGGAGCAAAGCAGCTGCAGTGGCTCGTTGCAGGGGTGCAGCCCTGCACTGTGCAGCTTTTTTCCTGGTCTGTGGGGCCTTATCCAGCAACAGCATCACCTTGCAGCCCCACGCTGGGCTGCTTTCCCATCGTACAGAGCCTGCACACATCTGGCTGGCTCTGCACCACCCTGGCTGCTGCTGGCCCGGGCTCGTTGGCAGGAAATACTGGCCAGCCGTGCCAGCATGCCCGTCCGCTCCGGCGAGGCTCTTCTCCCCTGTGGCAGGCTGGGATGGGGCTGTCGGATCCCCTCCTGCAGGGCTGTGGGCTGGGCTCTGGGCTCTCACAGGTCACTGCTGGGGGAACCAGCACCATTTGCAGCTATTTCTGCCTTTCCTTTCCCAATTCTTACAAATTTGGCGCCATGTTGGGGTGCAGGGCTTGCCCCCATATTTAAACCACAGGTGCTCTTGGAGGTCCTGGGACTTTGAGAAGGTGTTGGCTGCACCTCCTTTTGCACCTCTTGCTGCTCCATCTTCATCCATGTCTTCCTCCACCAGGTGCACAGGAGCACATCTGTGGTCTGCCCTGGCCTGGCTCTCCTGGATGGGCTTCTCTTAGGGATGGATCCCCCCGGCTATGCACGAGGGGCTGTGTCCCCCTCATCTCCTGTGCAGCTTTGGAGCCTGGGACCTGGGGTTCCATTTCCAAAGCCCAAAAGTCCAACATGCTGGTGGCTTGTAGACATTTCTTTAAGCCCGTGAGCTGGAGGAAAGTGCTCCAGTGCTGGGAGTCTTTCCCTCCAAGGAGCTTTGCCCCCGGGGAGGCAGAGGACACCAAGAATCTCTGCATTTGGCACAAAGGAGCAGATTTTACCCTGAAAGTCTTTATTCCACACCTGCAGTGGCAGGGCTGGGGAGGGTCTGTCCTGTGGGACTGACCCTTGGATTTGGGCTTTGCATTCCTTGCAAGTCCATGACTTTACCGAAAGGAAAAGCCCAAGGAAGGCTTCCTCCCACCCCGCTTTTTCATCCACCACCCCTGCATCTGCTTGCACTGAGATGTCCCTTAACCAGGGTGTTCCCGCTGAGGTTAGTGGGAAGATTTGAGAAGTTATTTGAATGCCAGGCTCAAAGGAGGCAGCAGAAACGCTCCTGGAGCTGTTACCAGCCGACATCTGGGCGCTCCGCAGAGCTCTGGTGTCAGCACAGCTGAAAGCAGAGGAGGTGGGAAGCCCCAGACACCTGCAGTTTGGTTAATAAATATTTATTTGGAGGTGACAAATAGGCTTCTGGATAAAGCCTAGTTAGCAGAAGGAAGATTGTGAGGGAGTGACAGGGTGTGCTTTTTTTGAGGCTTTACTGTGGGGATGTTGAAACAAGCAGCTGATGAACCAAAGGATGTCGAAATCTGCGTTCATTTCCCTACACGGGCTGCCTGAAGTCAGGGGACACAGGCAGGGGACACAGGCAAACATCCCCCCTTGGCAAGGGAATGTCTGGCACAAGGCACCCTCATCCTGTGGGGACTGCGGGAATCTGGCTGGGGGCTGGGGTCGCCCCCCTCTCATGGGTAACATGTGATAAGGGGGGGTTAGGAGCCAGGGAGGATGCAGCAACCCTGCAGACAGCGTTGGTATAGAAAAAAAGACACAGTTTAATTGTTTTCTTAAAAAAGAGAAGCAAAGGGAGGGGAGGGGAGCTGGCCTGGGATGGGAGGGTGATGGGTGCCATCACCTCGGCATGTCTCGGGGCTCTGGTGGGTGATTTCATGGTGCTTGGAGCTGGGACTGGGTGGGTGTCCCAGGCACTAACCCCATGTGCCCCCACAAGGCTGGCCCACACCTCCCGGGCAAATGGGAAATCTGCTTCGGTTTCTCCCTGGTTCTTCTGTGTGTGATGTGGGGAGGGGAAAGTTTCTGTATTGGGACTTCGGAGGACTTTCTGTATATAAGACCAATATCCAGCAGAGTTTGTCTGGGCATTGGGGCTACTGTGTGTTGTAGGCAGCGGGGACAAGGCCGTCTCCTGGGGTTTGGCTCTCTCCTCCTTGCTCCGCAGCGGCCTCAGCTTGTCTTCAACCAGCCCCGGTGATCAGTGTTTCCACCGCTTTCTGGTTGCTCTTAGTGAGCCAACATCTAATTGCGATACCCATCTCCGCAATTAAAGCCGCCTAGAGATAAAGTGCACCGTGGATTGCTGCTGGGCTGTGGGAAGCACTGCGTTTATCCCGGGGTAGGCTGGGGGCTGGCGGCTGCGCATCCATCCCTGTCCTGACGCTGCTGCTGCTGCTGCTGCTGCTCCTGCAGATGCTGTGGGCCCTGTGTTGCAAATGTGCCGGCGGTAACTCCAGCTGCAGGGAGTGAGAGGATGAGCTGGGCAGCTCAGTGCCGGTGACTCAGTATCTTCTGGCTTCGGAGGAAGCGGCTGCTGGAGATGCTGCTGTGTGTGGGCAGCAGGGCAGCGCTCGGCTCTGCCCAGCCAGGCCACATCCTGCAGTGGCTCAGCCCCACGCCACGCTGGAGCGGGAGCCTGGGATGCGGCAGGGTGTGGGAGTCAAACCCACGCCGTTCCTTGCAAGGCACGTACTCCCGGCAGCCGGTCTGCGGCACATTGGGATGCTGGGGTGAGCGTGCTGCTCTTGGGCAGCTCTAGCTTGGGGTGGACACAAGCACCAGGAACTTCTGGTCTCATCTTGCTGGTGCAGGGAGGTTTTTTGCAGAGATCTTCCCTGGGGCTGGCAGCCCTCACTCAGCAGGTCGCTGGTCTGCAGGCACCGGCCTTTTTGGTCTGGAGGCTTGACAGGAGCCCCCTGAGATGCTCCTGGCTCTGTGCGTGCTTGCACCCAGGGGTGCTGTGGAGGGAGGAACCACCGGGGAGGAACACTGCCTGCCACTGGCTCGTCTTCAATGCGGCTGCATGTGGAAATGGGTTCAGCAAAATCAAACCTCTGGAAACACCCGGCCCTGGCGTCGGGGGAGGCTTTACCCTCCCCCCCCCCCAGGAGCAGCACAGCTCAACCAGGGAGCAAAGCCACCGGGCCATGTGTGAACAAGCACAGAGGGGCTGTGGAACTGCTCCGCTGTCCCCTCTCCTCCCGTGGGGACAGGGGGTGGCAGTGGCAGAGCTGGCAGCGGCGGAGGGGGAGGGAGCCCACGGCCTGGGAGATTAATAATAGAAACGCTGGCATCCGTTTTAGATTAGCGAGGGAAAGCTCAGTACCCATCTCGCCCAGCATGTAACTTTAATGCTGAGATAATGAGCAATGATATTTATTTGTAAAAGATCTGGAGATATCGCTGCCCGGGGAGCAGCCAGGAGCTGTCAGAGCCCTGCAGCGGCTGCTCCGAGCTGTAACCCAAGCGCTCTCCTCCAGCCGGCTCACTTTTCACACTCCAGCTCCATTAACCGAGCAGGGCATGTGGTCTGACTCAGAGCCCTGGCGAAGATTTGCCCAAGTTGCTCGTGATTTGGGCTGTTGTGGTGAGGAGACAGCTGTCTTGCAGGATGGGCTAGAAACATCCCCCAGCACCCGCAGGTCAGGCTGCCGGGAGGGGGTTTAACCCCATCTCTGAGCCTTCCCGGCTGCTGTCCCCTCTCCCAGCCATCCAGGCATCACGGCTGGAGCATCGGCTGCTGGCAGGAAGGATGTGGGATGCGGGGAGGAGGTGGCACAGCACCAGCCGAGCTGGCGAGGGGAGGGCGGCACGGAGACCCTGCGAGCAGGTGCTTCCCTCCGCCGAGCCACTGCGCCAGCTGAGATCTGGGGCTCTTCTGGGGAGTTTGGAGGCAGACAGCTTTTCCTGGTGGCAGGGCTTGCCTCCTCCTGGCTAGGTCCAGGAGGATGTTGGGGGCAGTGACGACCCCGGCTCTGGGGAAGCGGTTGGGTCTCCTGGGCACCTGGGCTCCCTCAGCCCACCCGGTGTGGGGACGGGGCTGCTCCTGCTCCCCTTCCCCTGCCTGGCTCGGTCCGGGGGGGCTGCAGGATGCTGCTGCTGCTGTGCCCAGCCTTGTGTTGTGTAACCGGACAGGAGGCAGGCTTAGGCTGTATTTGGCAGGTGGGTGTCCCTTCCTTATTAAGCCATCCCCTGGGTAATTACTGGGTTAAGGCCTGATGAGATAATGCTTCATTATTTTTGTGCTGTTGGGGGATTAGGAGCAGTGGGATTTCTCAAAGGCTTTATCTCCGCTAAGGTCCTTGGGCTGCGAGGCACGTTTGCAGGCGGGTAAGGGGACCTGGGCTCTGCCAGCCCTCCGGCATCGCTTTTCCCGCGGGGGTACATGCCAGCGCATGGGGTGGTGGGTGCAGGTGCAGCGGCTCCAGGCGGGGGGGAGCCCAGCATGGGAGGCTGCTCACTCCTAGCCCCGGCCGAGGCTGGCGAGGCTCTGCGGTGAGGAATCTCCTTTTAACGCTGTTGCAGCCCCATTCATCACCGCGCTCCTGCAGCGGGCTGCGCGCCAGCGGGAGGGAGGAGGTGACACTTACAAATAAACAGGGAGGTGGGTGGTGCGTGCTGAGGCAGGGAGCGGGGGGTGTCCCGGGGGGCTTCTCCCGTGATTTATGGCCAAGATGACGTGAAGCTATCATTGTAGCCTTTGGAAGCTGTTTACTAACAGTGGTGTCTCCTGGATGTTACACTGGTGTGGGCTGCTCATGGGGCTGCGAGGGGAAATGAGTGATACCCGTGCATCGCTCCCGCGACGTCGCTGCTTTTCCCAGAAGCGTGGCTAGGGATGGCTGCAGGGTGCCGATGGGACTGGTGTTCAGCCCTCTTTGAGAGTCTCAGAGATGCTCTTAGGAAGGAGTTTAGGTCACTAGAAGAAGGAATAGAGTAAAATATGCTTAATGAAACAGGCCTGGCTCGGTGGGGGCTCCCCTCCTCCCTGCCACCCCGGCGCAGCCAGCCCTCGAGCTGGAGGGACGGAGCTGGCACCGGAGCAGGGAAGCAGGCAGCCTGGACACGGGCCAGCCTGCGCACTTGATCCAAACACAGCTGGAGCTGATCTGATGAAGTGAGAGGTTAAGAAGAGAGCATCTGTTATCTAAAGGGGACACACAGTGGGAAACTGTAAGCTCTTTATTCCCCCCACCCCACCCCCTCTGTTCAGTGCATCATCCCTGACTTTATTTCTTTGATTTATTAAGGAAGCCTGCGCTTCCGGGGCTGTAATTAAGTGCCTCTGTGTGAGCTTTTGATAGTGAGTGAATGATATAATGGCTTGCACATTTGCCGTCTGCTCAAGTGCTTTAGGATCTAGATAACATGAGGAGGGATTTCTTCTGCCCACCAGGGAGCTGCAGTGGTGCTGGGGCTGAGTCATGGTGGGGTTTAGCCAAGCGTGGTGGGCTGTGCCGGAGGAAGCGGGGGAGGATGCAGGAGCTGCTTAGCACTGCAGTGGGAGCAGGGTTCAGGGGGTATCCATGGCCCAAGGTACAGTTAGCTGAGAAGGGAGTTCACATCCCCTTGCAGAAGACCATCACAGCATCTTTACTAGCTCGAGTGTTGACCCTCCCAGATGTCCTTGTTCCCTCCCAGCCTCGCGTGGTGCTGGAGGTGGAGAGGGGACCACGACGCCCCGCCGAGGCTCTGGGCTGTGCCACGGTGCCATCCCGGGGTGTTTTTCTGGTAGAGCATCCACAGCCCCGGCAGCATCCTGCCTGATGCGCAGGTTTCCCTCCGCTGCCAGAGAGGAGTTTGCTGGCAGCGCGTTGGTGCGGAGCCAGCGGCTGGGGAGCGCTGGCCGGCAGCATCTCCCGCTGCCTCTGCCAGCTGCTGGAAAGGGGCCAGCGCTTGCAGCCACGCGCAGCTGGAGGTGCCACCAGGATTTTGCTGGAGCTGTGTCACCCCGTGCACCCTCCTGCAGTTCCTTGCACGCCACCTCCGCCCCTGCGAGGTGTTGCCCTCTCTATCTCCCTGCACAAGCAAAGGCTCCCGGGCAGGGGTGGCATTTCTAGGCAGATGTGCCTATTACTGTAATGCCAAGGGAAAGGTCTTCTGCTCTGAACCAGGAACCTTGAGCGAGTGGTCCAGTTTGCATTCCCACTGGGCATCTCCATGTGCCACACTCCAGGCTGCCCGGCACGGGGGTCTCTTTTGCTGCTGGCAGCCCCGTCCTTGTCCCTTTTGGTGTCCCAGACCATGCAGGGACCTGGCAGTCACTGCTGATGTCTCCGACTTACCCCAGGGCTCAGTTCTGCTGCCTGGTCCCAGGACGGGTGCTGAGTCTCTGCCTGTGCCCCCAGCAGTGCTGCTCTGGCACACCATTCACCCACGCCTGGGTTTTAGGCAGAAATAACTTTCTTTTTACTGTAAGGACCATTTTTGATGCATAAACAGGATTATTTTAGTGGCTTGGCCAACGGCCACAGGAGGAGCCAGCTCACGGTGCGGAGCAGCATTTCGGCTGCGTGCACACACGCACTTTTGCTGCTGGCGGGGGGCGTGGGGGGTGGGGGGGGTGGGGGGGCTGGGCAGGAGGAGGAGGAGGAAGGGGTAAAAAAACCCGACCCTCCATGTAAATAAACTTAAAAATAAAAAGTGACAGAGATTATTTGCTGCTTAATGAACTAAAATGTCCAACCTCCCACTGAGCGGCAACATTGTTTATAAACTACAGAAAGGGCTTTATTTTAATGGGCAGTAAATCTCATTCATCCCCAGCCCTGGCAGTCCGGAGCGTGCAGGATGAATAGCCTGGCGCTGAACGCAGCCTCCTTGCTCCTGGGCTCCCTCCGGCCAGCTTCTCTGATGGGTATTTTTTCTCCCCTTGCCCACATTTGCTGTTTTCCCCCCTTTCCTCCACTCCTTCCTAATCCCCTCCGCCGTGCTGATAAGGGGGTTATCTGGCCAGGAAGAAAGGAGGAATCTGTCCCTGTGCCTCGGCGTGTCACATCCGCTCAGTTTTGTTTATTCACTTGAAAAATGCCTCCCCCGTTCTGTCTCTGGGTGGCAGCTGGAGAGTGGCCCGAGATAATCACAGTCTTATTTTTTATTTATTCCTCTTAAATAAAGCTTCCTTTAGCCTGCAGGCAGATTTTGTCCGGTTACCCCCATCCTGCTCCTGTGCTCCTTGCTCTGCAAACAGGGCGTGAGAGTGATGGTGAGTGGAGCAGAACCCCCCGTGCTGCAGGCAGATCCCTCTCGCGGGGGACACGGTGACTCTGATGCAGGGACAGTCCCACCGAGCCCGGCATGGGGGCTGGCCATCTGTAAACGTAGGAGCAGCATCCCCTGCCCCACAGATGGCATTCGGCAGTCAGACGATTGCAAGCGGAAAATAATTATTGATATTCTGTCTCAGGCAGAGAGTCGCAGAAAATAAATATATGGTCTGAGCATCCATGGAAATGAGCGCATCCGAGCTGGGGGGCGAGATGCTTGGGAGAGGTTTCGCTGCTTTGGGTTGAGAGGGATGATGGCAAGTTGTTCTGAGCTAAAAACAGGTTAGGGAGCTGGTCAGGCCTTGCGTGACACGGGGCTGTTGGCGAGCAGGCACGTTGCTGAGGTTTGAGCTGGGGGCTCTGGAGCCACTGGGGAGCATCGGGAGCTGGTACCGGCCACGGGAGAGGGACCACGGTTGGGTCAGGTGGGAATCTCAGCTGTGCCTGACTTTCCCCAGGGACAAATCAGGCACCTGGGAAGCTTCTGACCATAACTCACAGGGTGATGTACTCCTAAGGCATGAAAGAAAAGAATAAGTTATCTATTCCCGTTTGAGTTTTATATCCATAATCTGCCATTAATCAAACTAGGACTACAAGATCCTTACTTAGGCCTAATCAGTGCATAATGGATTATCTACAGGAACTAATAAAAGGTAATTATCTATGCTTTGCAAGTTCCAATTACTGTACTTATATGATCAATTAATTCTTGTAACAGTTTCACAGGTGCGATTTGTGTGACAGCGTTAACGCGGGCTCCAGGCAGAGGCTCAGTGCCTGCCTGGTGGCGCGGCTGCTGGTGGCGTGGCTGCTGGTGGCACAGCTGTGGGTGGCACGGCTGTTGGTGTCACAGCTGCTGGTGTCATGGCTGTGGGTGTCACGACTGCTGGTGTCAGGACTGCTGGTGTTACGGCTGCTGGTGGCACGGCTGCTGGTGGCACAGCTGTGGGTGGCACAGCTGCTGGTGGCATGGCTGTGGGTGGCACGGCTGCTGGTGGCACAGCTGCTGGTGTCACGGCTGCTGGTGTCACTGCTGTGGGTGGCATGGCTGCTGGTGGCACGGCTGCTGGTGGCACAGCTGCTGGTGGCACAGCTGCTGGTGGCATGGCGGCGGGTGGCATGGCGGCGGGTGGCATGGCTGCTGGTGGCACAGCTGTGGGTGGCACGGCTGCGGGTGGCACAGATGCCAGCGTGCAGCACCCAGGACAAGCTGCCTCCACGCAGGGAGCTGCCAGGCAGCAAGGGGCTGGTGCTCACGGGCTTTCAGCCATGCACGGTGGTCCCACTCCCAGCAAAAGCACTTCTGCCCCGTGTTGTTTCCCTCCTCGAAGCAGGAGACGGGGCACGGGTTCGGCAGCCGCTCGGCCCCAGCCGTCCCTGTGTCCCAGGGGACATTACCCCATCCCAGCACCACCTCGGGGAGCCCCGCTGCCCCTTCCCATGCCCCAGCCTGGCCAGCGCAGCCGTGCAAGCCCCGTGCAAAGGCAGCTGGCTCCAGTCAGCTCCTTCTCCCGCCTGTCCTCACGTCCCTCTTGCTGACTTGGAGTCGTCGGAGGGTCTTAAAAGGAGGAAGAAATATTCTAGCAATGTCTCTGCAGTTTTAGGGATGGCTTACAATTACAATAAACTTGAGACATTTTACATGTCCACTTGGGGCCCAGCATTGTTACGGTAATTTGAAGCAGACTGAGGCAAGGCTTGTGGCAATGGCAGATCTGAGGCTGTGGCAGGAACCCGGGGTTGGAGGAGGAGAGGTGGTGGGGAATGAAGGAAAACACCATTTCTACGATGCTGGTTGGAGCTATGGAGCCAAATCCTCCCAGGCTGACCCTGGACACCTCTTTGCAACGGTGCAACCTTGACTCAACGACTCAGCCAGTAGTTCTTCGTTCTCTTTTGGGGGATTTTTTTAATCTTCTGGAGCTCAGTGTCACCTTCTGATGTCCCCCAAGACTGCACTGTGTCAGAGCATGGTTTGGGTGAAGTTGTTCACTTAGACCTGGGGTCCTGGAGCCAGGTTCTGCCCCTGAGGTGGCCTTACTGGGACATGTGTCACCTCTTCCACACCCACAGGCTTTGGGTGGTGAACCAACCCTTCTCCCAAGGGTACATCCACAGCCCTTGGGAGCCCAGGGGAAAGTATTTGATGGGTTGAATGAAGTTTTCTCCGGCTCTTCCTTGGCGTGGCGTGCAAGCTGCCGGCTGGATGGGTCGGTGGAGCAGGGTAGAGCAGAGAGGCCGGGGCACGGAGCTGCCCTCCTTGCTCATACCTGGCTTTTTCTCCGTGCAGGAAGGAGAAAGCAAAGGATAAAGAGGACAGGAGCTTGGTAGGGGGAGACCCTGGGGCTTTGAAAGTGTTTCTGAGTCAGGAGCATCATGCTCCCACACAGCCCAGAGACCCAGAAAGGGCTGCTTGGAACATTTTGGTTTGATTTCAGCCTTTGCAGAGAGTTTCATGTCACTGCAGAGGATCAGAAACAAGAATTTGTTTCAATACATAACTTGTTTTTTTTTAAAAAAAACTGTCGACATGGGATCTTTTGAGACTTTCCATTGTTATTTCTCCCCTTCCCCCCAAACATGAAATTAATTCGTCAGTTTCAGTCCTTTTTCTGGGAACGGTCTTGATTTCGTTGACATTTTTGGTTAACAAGGGAAAAAGCAAACCCACAGGAAAAAAAAGAAAAAACAACCCCCCCAAGCTTTTCTACTTAAAAAAGAAACTCCCCTCCCAGCTCTCCCAGTGACCGTGATACAACCACTGCTTTGTTCCCAGCACGGTTGATGTTGTTCCCAGCTTGGTCTGAGCTGCTCCGCCAGCTGGGGACCATCCTGGATGGGGCCGCAGGGGAAGGGGCTGTTTCTTCCTCTCTGCTTTTGCTTGGGCTCGGGGACATGATGGCATCGGTGGTGCAAGAGGGGTGTTTGATGGAGGAGGGCATCTCGGCGAGGGTCCTCTCCGTAGTGGCCACAGCTGCCTGGCTCGGTGGGAGCGCTGCATTGCGGTGGGTTCAGGCATGCCTGCGGGTTTGCCGAGTCAAGGGACGGGGAGGTGGATGTGGGCAGGCAAGACTTCATGTCTCTATCACCTGCAGGGGAAACTGAGGCACGCAGGCAACTGAAATATCAGACCTCAGGGCAAAAAATGATGCTAAGGACAGGAATCAGCTCAAAGAGCAGCCCAGAAGCCCCAGCGCAGCCCTGTCCTCTCCCCATCACCATGTGCCAGCCCCCCAGCAGGATGGTCCTCAGCCCTGTGCTGTCCTCCTGCGCTGATCCCCGGTGCCGTGCGCTTCCCTACGCCCAACAGCCTCTGCTTGGCTCCTGGCCTTGTCCACCGCTTCCTTCGATTTTGTTTTCCGAGTCTTGGCCACCGTGCCCAGCCCCGCCAGCGCACGGCAGGGAGGAAGCACTCTCCGTGCTGCTGGGGGATGCTGCCACACGCAGCCCTCGCAGCGCCCGACCACAGCACCCAGCCGCCTCCAGAGCTGCTTTTTTCTTCTCTTCTTTCTTTTGTTTCCATTTCTCTTTTATTTTTTTTTCTTTTCCCAAGCAAGCCACCACAAGCTCCTTCAAACATTCCCCTGAAGATTATTCTCCCACTTGTCTGCAACATGTTTGCAATGCTGAAACTCCCGTTACCCCATCCCAGCCGTCTGTGCTTGCTTTCTTTTCTTGGCTCAGCTTCTGGATTGTAGGGACCAAGTCTGGGCATGCCAGTTCCCATTCAGTACATTTTCATACCTTTGATTCCACCTTCCCCTTGACAACCCGGGGCCAGATCCCAGAGGCTGTGCAGACATGACTCTCTCTGCCCCGTGGATGTGCCGGCGTGGATGTGAGGTTTGCTGGATAGTGGTGGGGTTCGGAGCTTGACACCCACCCTCTGGCTGCCTCCGGTTGATTTACACCTTTCTGGGACAACTCCTCTTGCACTAAACTCCAAATCAGTGTGATGGCGAGGTAGCAGAGTCGGGTGGGTGATGCTGGCTGGGTGCTCAGGGTCCTGACGTGGGTGCTGGGCTCACCCGTGGGTTCCTGGGTGCAGGAGGGCAGCGATGCCATGCCCCAGCCTGGCTGTCTGACCCATGGAGCTATAGGCTCCCCAAACTGTAGAGTCAGGTGCATTTGTGTCATCAGACAGTGTCAGTGTTAATTAACGTAATACTTCAGATTGCACTAATCATAGGTCTTGTTTGATAAAAACCCCAATCAACCCTATTTGATAAGGTTTGCAAAGTGTGGTCTTGTGGGGTCAATGGCAAGCTGCTGGCTGCAGCAGGCGTAGAATAAGACCGGTACAGAGGATGTTTAAAAATGCCACCCTTGGTGACAGAGAATCGCTGCTAAATAGCTGCTTGGCAGTGGGAAAAGACCAATAACTGTTTGTCGGGATTATGAAGCATGCGGTTTGGCAAAGCCTGGCTTAGCAAGGGTCGAGTGCAGATAGACACATGTTGCAGACCATCTTTGCATTTGTTTGTTCGCTTTGTTTTAATTTGAAACTCAAGCCTCTTCCCTGTGGTTAGATCCTCCCAGCTAAGCAAGTTTTAGCACAGAGAAGTTGCTTAAGGAAGAGAAAGGATGCTGGACGTGGCATAAAGTGAGAGCAACCACTGTTACCGCAAACACTTCCCGACCTCTGTTAACAAAACCATCAGTGCTCTTTGCTTGCTTCTCTCCATTCGGCCCCTTTTCCAAGTGCAGTTATTTTCTAAGCCAACATTGCAGGTTTTATTACTACTGCTTATTATTTAAATAATGCCAGAGGTGTGCACAGCGCTTTACAAACATGGGAGAAGAAAAGGTCCTTACTCAGAGGAGTTTTTATTATAATTTAGATCGTTGTAGTAGAAGTAATTAAGGCTGAGAGGGGGCAGGCAGCGCTGCAGACCAGTGCCAGAGCAGCAAGGCAAATGGACCGGCTTTGAGCGAGGTCCTCATGCGATTTTTCAGCTGGGACTAGGGATGCTGATCCTAGTCCCATCACAGCGAGGCGGGTGATGGGAGAAGCATAGGCTCTGCCACACCAGGTTAAGCCACTGCTTCCTCAGACACAGCTCATCTGACAATGGCGAGATCGCAGGGCTTCGAAAAGGAAAGGGGAAAACAATCGAGGACTTGTGCCACCCGGTAATGCACTGACCCAATTGTGCACTGCTGTGTAAGTGGAGGGAAATTCCTTCCTGACCCTTGTACCCATCAGCCCATGCCCTGAAGCATGAGATTTGATTTTCTTTATCTGGCTTTTCCATAATTGCAGATGTCATGTTTGGTACTCCCCCGTATCTCACCCCTTGGAAACAGCATCTGCTGCGTTAAACTCAATGGACCTTCTCCTCTGGGAGTTTGATCCTGACACTTTTCTGGGAAGTGCCTGGAAGGAGGGAAGGAGACCTGGTCCCATCAGCCTCCCAGCACTTGGGGTTTTTCCCCTGGAATGTGATGGTCACTGGTTTCTCCAGTGGGATGGCAGGTATCCAGGTGTCCCCCCACATCATGGCATATTCTCCCCATTGCCATGGACAGGCATTATTGCAACCTGCCCGAAATATTTGGAGTTTCATTTGTATGTAGACATTTATGAGAGTCACTTAGGAGTTACTGTTGCTCCCTCGGTTTGCTGGACCCCAAGGAGCAGAGTGTGCCAAGGCCAAGACCAAGTCCTGCTGCTGGTTTTTCTTTTGATGAGAAGTCACCTGAGGATGCATGAGCATCTCAAGGAGGTGGTCCTCATGCCCTGTTGAGGATAACCTCTCCATTGAGCATGGCTGGGGCTGCGTGGGGAGCAGTTGCAGGCATGGCTTGGGTACCCTCTGCTGCCTGCTGTGGGGTGGGGGACCGGGGGTTAGCTTGGAGGTGCAACCGGGTGGTTCCTCTCCTTGGCATCAGTTTCTCCAGGGCTTTGCAGGTCCTGAAGAAGGGCAGAGCGTGCTGGCATAGGGTCTGCTGGCCAGAAGGGACAGTTTGGCCAGGGAGGTCCTTGTGGCCCTCAGGGTGCTGGAAGGACACGTGGCTGGCTTGGTTTGCCAGCCCCATGGGTGCACATTGGAGGCTGGATGCTCACCAGTGCTGGCAGGCAAACCTGCCCTCCCCTTGGCTCTGCCCGCTGGCCGGGGGCAGCGTGGGCGTGCAGCACCCCTCCAGCTGGGCGGGAGACGCTTTGTTTTGGCATAATGGGTGGAAAGTCCATTTTTCCCCTGAGCTCTCTCCTACCAGCAGCCAGCATCACTCAGCTCCATCTCAGCTCCCGGACTATCTGCCTTTCTGCTCCAGGCAGGAGAAAGGGATGGGAGGGTGCGAACCCCAGTGCTGAGCCGCTGCCCTGCCCGGCACCCAGGGGGCTCCATCGGTGCCCTGCGACTGGGGAGCCCCTGGGCACAGCCCGTCCCGAAAGAGTTAAAGGCTCTCGCCCCTTCCAGCCTGGGGAAGTGGAATTAGTCACGGCCTTCAGGAGAAGTGCCGGCCAGGTTATAAAAATGACAAATGAGCACAAATCAATAATGAAGTTAGTGTTTTCTGGGAATGCCAGACACGAACGGAAAAGTACATCCACACGGGCTGTGGGCGCCGTGATGAATAGGATGAGCTGCCCCGTGCGCGCATCCCTTGCATGGGCGCGTGCAGGGTGGCACCGTCCCATTCTCCTCCCCATCGTGTTGGCTGTCCCCTGGCACCATCGCTGCCATGGGAAGCCAGGACGGCTCTGCATGCCAGCACCTCCCTGGGTTTTTTGGTGCCTTTTGGAGCAGAGCTTGCACGACGCTGGCTGCTCCTTCAGCGGGAGGCACAGGGGAGGCGGCGCCAGGGTATCGGAGGTTGGGAATTGCAAATGATGCCCCAGGGAAGTTGAGCATCTGATTAATCTTCAGGACACAGGGTAGCGTTTTCACAGCACTGAGGTTGCGTTGGAGGCCAAGTTTCCTTTTCCAAAGGGACTTGGGCATATCTGGAAAGGAAACAGCCTTCTAATTAGATGGCTTGAAAATCTTTACCGTCACTCGTTACAAATACATTAATCAGCCCATATTGAAAGAAGTGCACTGCAAAACCCGACATTATTATTATTTATTGTTTAGATATGAGTGAGTTTAAGCCCTTCCTAGCCTGGGCTGTGTTCAGAAAGTGACCCAGCATCCCAGTGCTGCATCTTGGCTCCGGTGTCGCTTGTTTCTGTGCAACTAGAAACCTATTTGGGTTGTCCCGGGGATTTTCAGCAGTGCTTTAAAATGGGCAGCTTTAAAATGTATAAGAAAGGGGGGGCAAATGGCCCCAGGGCTGTAAACAGGAGGAGGTGGGAGTGATGGGGCTGAGGTATGTCAGAGGTAGGATGGAGGGGGGGAACATGAAGGCTGTGGTGGAGGGGGGCTGAGCCACTCTGGGGGAGCTAGTTGCTGGCGTGCCACAGGGGGCAATGGCTTAGGAAGAGCAGTGTCGTGTTTGTACAACATTGCAGGGTTGGTGGCTTTCCCAGGGTATTAGCACATTTCTGTAATTAATATAAACTTCCTTAATCGGCCTTCTAAATGTCCTGGATTCCGGTTGACCTCTGGGTGCCTGGGCTGGGTGTCCTGCTCTCTCCTTTGGGATGTGGTGTCTCTCGGAGGCAGTGCCCACTGCCAGCAGTTCTGTCAGCAGCCTGTCCCTGTCCCTGCACCTTCCCAGCTCCCTCCCGGCCACGGATGCCGTGCAGAGCCTGAAGGGCAGGTGTGAAAATGCAGATATTGATCTCTCACGGTTCTTCCCTGCCTGCAGTGGTCTGGGTGATGCCAGCAGGTTGTGGGAATGCAGGAGATCGCCTTCACGCTGCATCTCAGTGGGAGCAGGGATGCAGACACTTTTTCACTGCCATTAATGTTTGCTTGGCCAATTTGCCACCTTTGCACGTACGCAGACTTCAGGTGCTGCTCTCTGCCTTACACACCTCCTCAGATGCATCAGCCACTTTCTGTCACGGCAAGTGACCCTCCAGACCCTGAGGAGAGCGAGCCTTCGGAGAGCATGTGCACGGGTTTAGTGGCTGAGGGTCACGGATACCTGGGAAGTGCTCATCATCTCGTTCCTTTGAGGAAATCAATCTGGGATGCTTATGCTGCTCATTTTCAAGGGGTTGTCTTCACCATCACTTTCCAACTGGAAATAGCGAAGCCAGTGCAGGCAAGCTCGTTGTTCTTCCTTCTCCCTCCGTTGTCCTTATGGTGTAGGTGAGGTCTTACCATGCTTCAAGCCAGCTTTTCACTACGCTGCAGGATGGGCAATCCAGAGCACAATCCAACGTGGCCCCAAAGCAGAAGCTCTAACTCCGAACACCCAAAGAACTTGGCAAGCTTAAAAGAACCTTCAGGAAACCAAACCAACATCCCCCTCTCTGTGTGCTTGGAAGGAATGAAGCGATACTTGGGCATGAAGGGTTCCCAGCCCCTCTTTGCGGTCAGCCGAGGTTGCCCTTGGCAGCTGAAAGGCGTGCGGTGCCCTGTTTGAATGAGATGGACCTTGGGATGCGATGGGTGCCATCCCCCTGCTCCCATGGGTGCCTGGCAGCAGTCTGCCCGGGGCACATCTCGCCGTGCTATGGCACAGCATGTCTGTGCAGAAGGTGCTGGCAGAGCCAGGCTGCCTCGGTGCAGAGCCGGACTTTTGCCATGACCACGGCTCCATCGCTGCTGGAGCCGTACTGGTGCACCGGTGCAAAGCAATCTTCCTGCCTTGGGTCCTTGCCAGCGCTGAGAGCTCTGCCCCACGTCCCTGAGCATGCGGTGGCACAGATCCAGCCCCTGCGCTAATGAGATGGCTTCAAATAAGAGTTAATCATTTGCCAGCCGAATGCTGCCGGGGTGTATCTGAATTCCTCGCTCCTATGGACACGCTGTCGTGTACTAGATTGTTGTGCTCTCACCCAAAGCTGCTGCACCAAATGTTTTGCAACAAAAAACCCCAAACCACATGAAAGTAGTCGAGTTTCATATTTCATTATAACCCCAAATTCAGGTTTGCCAAGAGTTTCAGTAGTTTTATGAACCTTTCCCATGAACCTTCAGCAAAGGCTGTAGCTGAACCTGATGTTGATGAGAACCCAGGTGTGACTCAGTCGCTTTTGAGCAACTTTTGAGGTTTGTGCAAATGTGAAATTTGAAGGCTTTCAAGAGGAAGGAAGAAAGTAACACAAAAGCACGTCAGAGCTGATGACAGCATTTGCAGGGAGCCCTGTGCACATCTGGGGCCAAGCTGTAGTTCCCTGGGGACCTGGGCCCGGAACCCAGGCACCCGTGCTGCTGGGCTGGCACGCCTGGCACCTGGGCTTTGCTCCGGGGGATGCTCTCAGCGTTGCTTTGAACCCACTGGGCAGCATCGCCATCACCCCAGCCGCTACGATTCAGTAAGTGCTGGTGCTCTGAGCACTGTGGCTCTGGGGGCCAGCCCGTGGTTCTCGTGGCAGCATCTCCTGGCATCTGCCACGGCTGGGGCTGCTTTGCTTTGGAGCGGTGGTGGGTGAGCCCGGGCTTTGCTCTCGGCGTTGCTTTAGGAATAACTCTGCAAAAGTCAGCGGTGTGCAAGGAATCTCCCGAGCCAAAAAATAAAAGGTGGGTGCCATGCAGGGTGGGGACGGGGGTCCTTGCGAGCCACGCCTGGCGCACACTGTGTCCTGCCTCGGGATTATGTGTGTTATTATATCCACACACGGACTGCCTTTTCGGCAGTGCCGTCTTTCCTTTCTCCAGCAATTTCCTGAAATAACGTTAGGGAAATGTGAAAATCTTGAACTTTTGAACCTCCCCAGAGGACGGCGTGCAGGGGGGTGGCGGCAGGAGGGGGGGACGCCTGCCTTCTGCCTGCCGTTTATTTTGGCCACAGGACCTGGTGATGGGGAGGAGGGGGCTCGCTGGTCCCCTGGCCGGCCAAGGAGCCAGATCAGTGCTGCCCCTTATTAATTAATGGCTTTCTCATCGGTGGGTCAGAGAGGCGAGGAAGCCAGAGGAAGTTTTCTTTTGCTTGCAGATGCCGGGGAGAAGGGGAGTGCCTGGGCTGGGTGGCGAGGGCAGGGGGTGACGTGTGGGGGTGATGGATGGGGCCTCGGCGTTTTAGCTGGGCTCTGGATGCGGGCAGCTCACGCCGGTGAGGAAGACAGGGGAAGGGGAATACGCTGCGCCTGGAAAGTACTTTTCCCTCTGATGAACTTCAGAGGCGTATAAATCACTGCCAGGCTGCAGCTGCGAAGCATGTGACGCTGGCAAATTAATGGTCCTTCGGAAAACGCCGGCCATCACGCTCCCCTCCTCGCCTTTTAAAGGCACAGCCGGCAGCCCCATGTGTGGGAACTGGGGGGTCGGGGCTGGGCTGGAGGAGCCCCATGTGCCTGCTGGCCCCTGGGTGAGCTGGGGCTGGGTGTGCCTACGGAGGGGAGCTGGCACGAGGGGCTCCTGCAGCGCTCTCTGCAGTGCAGAGCTCTCCGTGGTGCAACACAATCAGTTGTACAACACCATCTGTGGTGCAAAGCTCTCTGTGGTGCAGCACGATCTGTCGTACAACACTTATCTGCGGTGTAAAGCTCTCCACGGTGCAAAGCTCTCCGTGGTCCAACACAATTCCGTGTACTACAACACCATTTGTGGTGCAGAGCTCTCTGTGGTACAAAGCTTTCCATGGTCCAACACAATCCTGTCATACAACACTGTGGTGCAAAGCTCTCCATGGTGCAGTGCAATCCATGGTACAAAGCTCTCTATGGCTCAAAGCTCTCTGTGGTGCAATGTTTTCCATGGTGGGCTCCTGCGGTGCAAAGCTCTCCGTGGTGCAACACAATCCATCGTACAACACTATCTGTGGTGCAAAGCTTTCCACGGCTCAAAGCTCTCCATGGTGCAGTGCAATCCATGGTACAAAGCTCTCCGTGGCTCAAAGCTCTCTGTGGTGCAGCACTCTTCATGGTGGGCTCCTGCAGTGCTGCCTGTGGTCCCTGTGCAAACAGGACCCAGATGCTCCTGGGGATGTAATTTTTTCCAGGGTGCCTTGGGCACAGGGCGGGTGCCTGGTGGGAGCTCCTGGTCTCTGGGTAGTGGTGCCTCTGCTGCGCACTTGCCCACCTGGGCTTTTGCCACAGCAGTGACCTGTGGAGGATGGAGACACATCCAGAGCACAGGCACACCAAAACCTTACAGCTGGGGTGTTGAATTTGCAGTTGAGGTGGTCAACACGTCAGGGGCTGGCCACCCACCTGGTGCAGTGGGTTGCCAAGTGCTGTAAGCAGAGGACCATGGAGCATCTTTCTGATGGTGGCATCGCGAGGCCACTGCATGCGAGGGCTGGGCATTCACGCTTGTGGGGCACGGCCATCCCATACTGACCTTGCAGGCAAACGGCTGCAGGGCCAGAGGGCAGTGGGAGACTCCCTGGCTCAGCCAGGGCCACCCATCCTGCTGCCTGCCCATCACACCATCTTGCTTGCTCCTCTTCCTCGCTCTTAAAAGCTGCTGCGGGAGAGGAGGAAAATCCAGTGCTGCAACTTCTGCCCGGTACTGCTGGTATGCAGGAAGGGGAGGGAGCCGAGCTGAGCCAAACAGTTAAAAATTACTAAATACTTCCCTAATATAATTAGGTTTCCATGCAAGCAATTGCCTTAATTGCCAGAGGGATGTGGGGCAGTGGGGAGGGAGCCAGCCTGGGCTCTCCCTGCACTGCCGCTCCGGCCAGCATTTCGTAACCCAGTGCAGCGATGCTCTGCTCGGGCTGGACCGAGGACCTCGTGGGGGAAGATGTCCCCAGGAAGCCCAAGTAAGGATTTGGCCCAGGCTGAGAAAGAAGTAAATAAGTGTGTTTTGCAAACATTGTGGGGCTGGAGGCGAGCACTGGCAGGGGGCTCTGCAGGACCCATGTCAGCCCCCCACCCCCGGATGGGTTTGCTGGGGGCTCAGCTCGAAGGCTATCTGGACACACTGCAGTTTAAATTGCTGTTTGTTTTCTAACTGCTGTTGGAGCAGGGAAAGTTAGGCAGGCAGGCAGGGAAAAAAAAACCAACAGAGCCCACTCTGTGATTTACGTGGTAAGGGAGATAAGTGGGGATTTAAAGAGAAGGGAATATATAATTGAGACGAACATGTAATATGAGCACGGATCCAAACAGAGATCGTAATCAGAAGTGTTAGGAGAAGCTGAGGTTTATTAATGAAATGTCTCATCTATTTGTCAGCTGAAGAGGAACAGCCTTTCCCCAGCAGCCGGAGGTGGAGGGGGCGGACGCAGGGATTGCGCTCGGTGTTCCCGCTGCCGGCGCAGAGATCGAGGCTGCCATCTTCCTGCCCAGGTGGATGATGCTCGGGCCTGAAAGCGAAGGCAGGGTTGGAGGAAAAAAGGCAGTACATGGTTTTTAGGAAGCTGGACATTGTCATTTTCCTCACCATAATCTGCTGTGGAAGTCTGGAGCTGGCAGAGCTCTGATAACTGCCCAAGGAAGGGCTTCCTCAAAGCCCCTCTCCTCCTCTGCTCTCGCGCCCAGCGCTCTGCCCTGGGGTGCAGTCACTTGCCGGCTGCCAGGCAGGCACGGGGGTACTTGGCAGCTGGAGTAAACGCCCGCAGCCTTGGGAGCAGCCTCAGCTGCTGGGTTCAACCGTGCATCTGCCTGTGGGTCTGCGTGGGGCTTTTCCACAGCTCCGACCTGCTCGTGGGAGCAAAATGCTCCTGTCCAGCTCGGTTCCTGCCCTGGCACTCACTACAGCTGCCTCGCTGCTCACCCTGAGACCAGTGCTTGGCTGCCCTGCAGTCCTCCCTCTGCTCCTGGCCCGGCTGCAGCCAGGTCACGGTGCCCAGGCATGTCTGGGAGCCGCTGCTGACCGTGTGTCAGCAGCCACGTTGGCTCGCAGAGCCGCGGTGTTGGCTTGGGAAAACCCTACTTCTGGAGCCTGGAGCCTGCAGTCTGGTGCAGGCACATCGCACATCTAAGCCAGCTTTGGAGGGAACATTGGTAGACGTGTGGAGCGTGTGGAGCATGCAGTGCCCCATTAGTGTCACTGGTTTTTCAGTAGCCAGCGTGGCTGGGAATTTAGCTGGTTTGTTCTTGCTGTATGGTTTGGTGGGTCTGCTGCCCGGGTGATGTATGGCATGTGGTATAGCTCACCAAGCGCCTGGTCTCGGGGTGACACCGTGAGAGATGCACACCAGAGCATAGGGGACAGTCGCCCTATTTCATCCTCCGCTCGCTCACTGTGAGCCCTGCCGCAGCGTTGCTGCTGGGGCATCTTCATCCGTTGGGGTTCCTCAGGCACGAGGACGATGCTGGCAGCATCCGCGGGTTTAACCTGGGGCCATATGCAGTTCCAGCAGGGAAAGGCTCTGACTATACGTGAAGTGAACATTTTTGTAGGGGTCCTTCCCCTTCCCAGGCCCTCACAGTTATCTGTGGACTGATGAAACGCCTGGAACGCGGAGACCCGCTGGACATTGACCCAACCATGCCGAGCTCAATTAGCTGAGGCTATCTGATTGGACTTGGCACAGCCTAATTAGCTTTGGATTTGAACCAGAAACTCAAACCCAAAGACAGCTTGCAGGCAGACCGTCCTTTGCTGCAACCTTGCTGGGATGGGGAAAGACTTTCTGAAGCCTCTTCTGTCACCCGGGAAGGGGGAGCAGCCCACTGACCCTGCCTGCCCATCCCGCTGGCCACACGGCTGGCGCCGAGGGGGCTTAAACCTTCCCTCCTGGCCAGTGGATGTTACTGAATCCAGGGGGATCACGTAAGACTGGAGGCAGATGCTTTCTCCTGAAAAAACATATGTGCCCTCTAGTTTCCAGAGGGAACTTCCTTTTATTGAAGGTGACCCGGCTCTGGCAGCTGCCATCCCTATCTTATCCAGCACCTTCCTGGGTAGGCACCCAGTTCTCGGGCTCCTTCCCCTGGACCTCCAGCTGCAGTGCATAAAGTGGGTGGTTTGTCTCTGAGGCAAGCGGCTGGCTCTGGAGCGTGCTCCAGTCATTGGTGGAGATGTGGAGAAGGAGCTAAGATGGGAACGGCTGGCTGTTTTGGGACCTTAGGATCCTTTGCCCATCTGGGTTTCCAGCTCTTTGTGCTCTGTGAGCATTAAAGCACAAAAATGCTGGTGGGAAGGGAATTCCAGGCGTCTGTTGACCGACCTAATGCCAAGCATGAGCTGGGAGGTGGGCATTTCTCCAAGGAGGCTTGGAAAATGGTGTTCCCATGGGCTGCCCTTGCACAGCTCCCAGCAGTGAAGCCCTCTGGAGGGATGGTTCATCCCACTTGCATGCACATAAGATCTCTCCTGACCAGGTGAGACACCTCATGCCCAAGCCAGGCTTGCTGTGTCTCAGCTGAGGGATGGGAAGACCCATGTGGCCTTGTGGTCACTTGCTGTCATCCAGCATCTCCTGAGGAAAACTACCATACCTCTTTTTCCGGAAAACTGGGTTTGTGCAAAACCAGTTAGTGGCATTGCCTTTTGCTGGTTGCGGTGTGGCTGGTGGCAGTGCAGCTTTGGGGTGTTGGGATGCCAGCTGCACACTGGCAGCGAACACCAGCGCCAGCCGCGTTGGATCAATTAAAGCCCATTATGCCAAGTGAATGACTGTAATTATCTCAAATCTGGATTAATGCACGCGCACAGCACCGTAATATAATCCGTCTGGCTGGTGGTTTGTAGGCTGTTGTTCCTGGAAGCCAGACGCAGAAGGGAATCCGCAATACGTGGCCGTATCCTCCCCCTCTCACCTCCTCCTGCTGCCTCAGACCCCAAGGATGGAGCTTGTCCCATTGGATGGATCCTGCACATCCAGTGTGGGACCTTTTAAAGAGATGTGGGCCAACGATTGCTCTCAGCACTGACTGGGAAGTGTGGAGGTGCTGTCTCTCCTGCCAGCACCTCTGGTCCATCCCGGTAATTGGCAGACACAGGGTGGATGTGGCACTGCCCCCGGCATCTCTGGGTTCTGCACCTCTAGGAGCTGTTAGTAAGGGGGAAGGATGTGGTTTAGCCCCCAGATCTCAAAGCTGGTGGCAGGGAGAGCCGCTGGGCTGCTCTCCCACCTGGTCTTTGGGATCTGGCTCATCCCAGATCCCTGGAGGGAGAATACGGAGAGGCGTGGGGTCCCCTCGCCAGCTGCCGGCAGGCAGGGCAGCGGCACATCCCAAGGGGTGACGCCGTGGGAAGCAGCGGGGCCATTTATTACTGCCCCCCGGGCTGTGAGCCCCGCAGCGGGCTGTAACCCAGCCATGGGCATGGCTCGTGGGGAGTGGAGCGTCCCCTCCGACCCTGGGGGTCGGCAGCCCCAATTCAGAGCCGGGAGCTCCCCTTCACCAGAGCTCTCAGCCCTGCGTCATGGCACGCTTTGGGCTGCTTCTTCCCCTGCCTGCTTGGAGCGTTTTGAGGGATTGAGAGATGAGGGGAGTATTTTAGGGCTCAAGGCAGCAGCTTCCCTAGCAGGGGAGCTTGCTTAGCTCCAAGTCTGAGACCCTTCCTTACATCCATCCCGCTGTCGGGAGCGCAGCATGGGGAAGGGACCCGGCTGCTGGGGTGCGATGATGTGGGGCAGCGTGTGATCCGGGTTCGCTGGCGGCCCTGGCACGTGCCATGTGTGCGGCTCGTTGCCACGAGGTCCTGGGGGAGCTTCGACGTGAGACGAAACTTCTCTTTCTGCTAGAGCAAGACTAATGCTTTCGAGCTCCCCTTGTGTCTCACTGGATCCTGCTTGGTTTTTCATAGCTCAGAGCGTAGCACCCCCTCAAGGGCAATTCTAATTTCAAATTCACTTCCAATTTGCCCGTAAACCCATAAAACTGCAATTGAATGTAATTAAAAGGCCATAATGAGCTTCAGCAACCTGCGGGACCACTGCGCTTTTGCTCTCACCGTGCTCTTTTCGGAGAACGGGATGGAGTCAGGGAGGCTGCAAAGGTCAGCGTGGGCAGGGTGGGGGAGGGGCTCCAAGCAGAGCTCCCCAGTTCCTGCGAGAGGACAGGTGGACGTAGGGAGGCACCTGGGTGCCACCAGCACCCTGTGCCCACGCTGGTGATGCCCATCAGGGAAGGCTGAAGGGACCCCCAGGTGCAGCTCTCCATCTTTGCAGAACAGAGGGAGCATCTTCCCCTCTGTTGGCATCTTCTGCTGCATTTTTGGCTTCACCGATGCTCTTTGGAGGCTGGAAGGGTGCCAGCAGGTCCAAGTCCCCTCTCAGCATGGCCTGCTTTGCTTCTGGTTGTGTTTGGGGCAGGTTAGTGACAGGGGACAATTGCAGTGACAAGGGCTCAGCCTTTGTGCTTTGGGAGTGAAGTCTGGGTCCCCCAGACCTCCCTTTTGGGGGTGCATGGGGGCACCCCGGAAGATGGAGAGATGCCACCCCAAGCGGGGTTTGCTCAGGAGCTCCTACCACCGCCATGTTTGGGGCAGAGAGCCGGGTGGGGGGCAGCAGCCCCCATCCTGCTGCCATGTGCCAGGCAGCACCTGTACCCCAAAAAGCGCCGGGCTTGGAGGGGCCGGACAGCCCCCGCTTTGGGCTGCGATGGCAGGAGCTGAAAAGAGCTGCTGCGTTGAGTCCTTCAGCAGATGCCTCCCGGCCCCGCTGCCAGCCCAGGAGCCCTGGCAGTGACACTACACTGCACCTATTATTGCCTGTTCCTGCAGCGGGTTCCCAGCCAGTAAATTAGGGGCACTCGCTGAGCCGCTGACAGCAGAACAGAGCGCATTGTAAGAGCAAGGACAGCGCTGGCCCTTGAGGGATGAAATAGGAGCCTGTAATTTCTCAGGACTGTTGTGACATCTTTGCACAAGCATGTGATTGAGTCACATTTGCTTTATCAGCAGAATCCTTGTTTGCCTGGGTGCACCCTCCCCCTCCACCCACCACTGCCAGGCTGGGGAGAGCCGAGCTGCGCTGCCCGCTCCCCTCCCCTGGGCTCGCTCCCCCTTTGCTCTCCGAGGGGCTCCTCACACTTTCCATATGTCAACGCTCTCCCGCTTGCCCACGCTTCCTGCTTTTACTTTCTCCACGCCGAGGGGGTCTCGGAGCCTGCCCCGTCTGCTTGGGAGGGGCAAACGGAAGAAAATATGGGTGGGGGGTCCGCCGCGGGTGGGGGAGATGGGTGGTGATGGGGGTGCGTCGGAGCAGGAAGCCGGGAGCGCTGGAGGAAGAGGCGTTTGCGAGCGTTTCCTCTGGTGACATGGCAGCTTGCAGGGAGAGCGGCTTCTGGAAAATTCCTCTTTTTGAGTCCTTCCCCCTCAGAGACGGGAATAGCCCCTGCAGGCTTCCAGCTCTGCCAGGGGCTCCGGGAGCGGGATGTGCTTATAGAGGGCTTCTGAGAGGGTAGGATGGGGTTTTAAAGGCAAAAAAAAAGGCAAAATGAGCCCGCATGCCAGCGCTGAGCATGCTTGGTCAGCCCCGGTGTGGGGTCTGTGCCCCCCCTGTGCACACACATCTGCAGTGGGGCTGCTCCCCCCGATCCATGCTGGCGCGGAAGCATCAGGCAGAAGCATCCCATTTTTTGCTGTGGGTCCTGTGGTGGGGGATCACCAGACCTCTGGGCATCCGGGCTGTAGCAGGCGATGGGGTGAGTTAGGGGTGAGTGTCTCCCAAAGGTGACCTTGCGGTGCTTTAAGCCAGAAAATGGGAGTACTGGTGAGCCCGTGGTCATCCACGCAGGTTGCCTGGGGAGAGACCCCCAAACGCCACCCAGCACTTGCCAGCCTGAGTCCACACGACCACATAGTCGTCTTTCTCCTTGGTGCTGGGGAGGTCTGATGTTACCTGCAAAGCTGCATTCAGAGGAGAAAATAAAATAGGGCAGAGAGGGAGAACGAGTGTTGGAGCTGCAGGGACAGAGGTGTCCCAGCTCTGCCCCATGGGGTAGGGATGCTGCCCGCTCCGTGGAGTGCTGCTATGAGGTTTGGGGTGGGAACCACTTTGGAGAACCCCTTGGCCTGGCGATAGGATGCTTTTGCACTGCTTCTTCCCCTTCAGCTTCTGAGAGGAGACCTGAGGTTTCCCTGAGCGGTGGCAGCAGGGGCTCAGGCTGCGGGAAGGAGGGGTTGGCGTGCAGAGTGCAGTGGAAAAGCTGCTCTTGGGCACCGTAATCTCATGCCACAGCCTGTCAAGCCCATAAAGCGGAATGCTGGCAGGAGGCAGTAGCTAATGCCTGCCCATCGCCTGCAAGGCTGGCAGCACGCAGAGAGGTGCTGCTGAATTTCCTCCAGCCAAGGAAACCCCCTGGAAGGGGACCCCAATGCTGGGCTCGAAGCCCCAAAACGCGCCTCTGCTGGGTTTGGCAGCTCTTGCTGGCAGGTTTCGGCTGGCTCGGGTGGGAGAGGGGAGCGGGGATGAGAAGCTGTGTGGCTTTGAGGTTTTAGTTTGGTCAAAGTGAAAGCCAGCGGGAGGAAGAACCCACCTGGAGCAGAGAGCAGCCGAAACTGTGTTTCTCACCATCTCAGTGTGGCTCAAACCGCCACAGCATCTCCTGGCACTTCTCAGGGGAAAGTGCTGATCGCAGCTGAAGAAACTCTCCCAAACCTCGGAGCAGGTTCCTGAAGAGAAACTGCACGTTCACCAAGCCCCAAACATAAGGCATTTGCACTTTTAAATGCCTGCAAAAAGACACATTTCTGTGTGCTGTCTCCCGTGCAGGCTTCGGGGGGGGGGGGGGAGGGGGGGGGGCTGTGAGGGATGTTCTTGGATTTGTCTTTGTACTCAGGTCCAGAAATGTAAAAAAAACCCCGCAATTCAAGTTATTTTTTGGTGAAATCGCAGCTACTGAGGACCAACACGCTTGATTGCGCTGTGGACCAGTGCTCCTGCACCCTTTTACCTATAGCTGTGGCAGCAGTGCTCAGAAGGGATGTACGGATAACATACAGCTGCTTCTTCTGACACCTTTGGATGTCCATTCCCAGGGATGCCCCTGCCACACGCCTGGCGCCTGAGTGGTTTAAGGGGATCAGTTGCTTCTCCTTGCTGGGCAAGGTGCTATAAGTGCAGTTTAATATGCTTGGGCCACGAGATGGTGCTTGTCTCTTGGATCCAGGGGTGCTTTTCTGGGGTGACAGCCACATGCACCGTGTGGGTCAGCCTCCTGAGTTTGCCCAAGTCGGGCACTGTCAGGTCCACGGGAGCAGCCAGCACTGGAAGGGGACGAGGCGGTTCTTGCTCCATCCTTGCTTCAGTTCTCAGCTGCGCTGGTATAAATTGAGAGCAGACTTACTCAAGATTGTAGGCCAGGGGCTATTTAAATTCATCCGCTGTAAACATACTCTCTGTGAGTTTTGATCAGGGACAAAAGTGAGGACCTGACCTCTTGTGGTCACTGTATTACCATGGCGATTTTCACATGGAAACTACGGTCAAACTGTCGTGTCCTGCCCAGATTTGCTGCCTGCCCGTTGCTGTCAGCATCCCGCCTCGTAGGTGGGTGCAGGCTGTTCGCCGGTGGTGCCTTGGTTTGCTGTGCTGGCTGCACCGGGGAAGGCGAAAGGAAGGGAGGTGGAAACCTCCATCATTTGAGGTTCCTTGGATGGAAAGCAAACGGGGCGATTTCTTCACTGCTTTTGAGGAGTGAGAGCAAACGGACGGTGATTTTCACTACCGAGTTTGTTCAGGGAAACTCACCACCCACAGAGGCACGGAAAGAAAGAACAGTGCTCGCAGGGCTCAGTGCCCTGCATTTACGTGCAGATTCCTGTGCATTTGGGTGTCAAGAGTTTTGAACCTGGTCAACACCAAAGAGACGCTGGAGAGCAGAGGAGGAGGGTGTTTCCAAAAGCGTGATCTCAGCTGCTGGTCCTGATCCCCTGCAAACGTGGCCCCACAGCACTGCAAAGCCCTAACGTGGAGGGCTGACTTAAGGAAGGGAGTGGCAACCCAAATTTAGAATTTCCTGCTGTTTAATACCCAGAATTGATCTGCTTTCTGATTACGGAGGAAGAGGTGCTGAGGGGGAAAAAATAAAATAAAAAAAAAACACCACCAAAAACGGAAGCTGGGGGATGCGGGCGGCTTTCCAAATCTCGGCTGGCGTCAGGGCTGGGCGCGTGGGGCACTTGCACCGTGGCGGCTCCCTGGAGCCGTGGGGTGCCTGCAGACCCCTCTGATCCCACTCAGCTGGGCTGTGGGGTTGTGTCCTGGGTCCCCAACCCTCCTCGACTGCAGAAAAGTATGGCTCCAGGAGTCTGTGCTGTGAGATATGTTTGGTTTTTTTTTAACTTCCCCTCTCCGAAGCAGAGTGCCGAGCCACTGAGCTGCTGAGTAAACTCCCTGGATGTGGGAGAAAAGGTTTTCCAGCAGAGCTAGGTCACTGTAGTTTTACTGGCAAAGCCTCTTAGGCATAAATGAAGATTATACTGGTGAAAGCTTATGCTGGTACAGTTTATTCTGGTACAAATGAGCTATCCTGGGAAAAAAGCACCTCTGTGCTGTTGTAATAGTTTCTGCTCTGGGCCATTTTGTGGTCCTGAAATGTTAAAATCACAGCCCTTCTTGGTGTTGCCATATCAGCAAAAGCTGTTGTTAGCTGTCAGGCTGCTGTGGACGTACCCTGGCCAAGCAGCAACACTTGAGTCCCCTGCACTGGATGGTGAAATGCAACAGGGAAGTATTGCGAGGGCTGGTGGCGTGGTTGGATGCTTTCAGCGCTCCCATGGGTCTAAACCTGCCCGCCCAGGCTGCATCCAGACATGGATGTTTGCTGGGCCAAACTGGAGGTTTCGGCTGTTGGCCCCAAGGATGCCAAGGGGATGGAAAACAGCAGTGAGGCTGCCCAGGGACATTGTCTACCTGGTCTGAGTGTCTGATGCAGCCAGGTGAGGATGGGGACAAATGTTTCATGAAGATGTTTTCTTCTCTTATTGAAAATTAATAGTAGGTAAGAGATTGCTGTCTGTCACGGAGGCAGGAGAGAAAATAAAAATACGAGGAAGGTTGATTCAGCAGTCGTGATGCTAGCCTGTGTCTTGCAATAGCCAGGATCTATTCCCAGCTTTGGCTCCAGTTTCCTGCATGACCTTGCTGAAGGTCACGTAAGCCTGTGCCCTACTTGTGGCGTCTGTGTCTGCCGGTGGGGCCACTGCCTCATCAGGAGCATCGCTCTCCCGATACCTTGGTTTCCCCAGCTGTGAAGCAGGGATGACGGCATCCAAAAGAGATCTTGCAAGGACAGGTATCTGCTAAGGCAAAGGGCAGCGACGAGCACCGTGCCAGAAAAACAAGACTCAGGCTCCTTATCTGGAGGCCAGATCAAAACCCGCTGGCTCTAGTCTCTGTGTGATGGTTTCAGCTGAATCGTCTTCCCCTGCTGTGGAGGAGAGCTGAAGGTGTGCGCATGGCTCCGCACCGCCGCCTGGCTTGGCCGCTTGAGCTGGATCCTGGGGCTCTGCCCTAAATGTCATATTCGTTGGGAAAAATTCCCATCCAGATTTTCTGGCTCGCGGGCTCATGGTTTTTGAGAAAGAAAAGGAGCTTCACTGCAAATTCCTTAGCTGCCAAAGAGCTCTCGTTCTGATCTCCCAACTGCCATGGGGCATCTTATAAGATATATAGAGGTCGTTGTGTTTTAAACAAAGGACACACAGAGAAAATAGCTGCAATTTATGGGTGCGGCAAGAGGGGAAATGCTTTAAGGAGTTTATTTATTTATTTATTTTATTTAGAAACCAGCACAGTTTATTTTGGTCAAGAGATAGTCACACACAACGGCTTTAAATGGCAAAACTATGCAAGAAAAATGAATAGTCTCACACCACTTGAACTGAAAATGTGTTTGGGAAAATAGGTCTCCTGTTTGCTGCAGTCCAAGTGGTATGCATCAGTTTGGGGGTTTATTTGTTTCTATTAAGGCTATTTCCTCAATCTAGGCTTTTTCTCCTTTTTAGATTGTTTTTTGCTAGCGTTCCTTTAGCATTCCAGGTCCTATAGGATGCCTGTGATGAGTGAGGCGGGCAGACTTCTCCTGTCCAGCTCTACATCCCCACCTCTCCACCTCGAGTCGTTATTTTCCCCAAATGCATCTCCCTGCTGGGAGCACTGACCCTTCACCTGGGGGCTGGCAGCATCTGCGCTGAGTTGCCTGAGGTGGACTCTTCATTTTGCTAAGCCAAAAAACCCAAACCCCAAACCCAAACCCTTTTCCATATTTGCCGGTTGGCTGAGGGTAAATGTTTCCCACGGCTGCCGCTGTTGCACTGGGGTTTGGGCTGCAGAGGAGAAGGTGTGTTTATGAGGACTGGGAACATCCCAGAGTCCAAGGGCTTGCTTTGAACTGGGCTTTGAGTCATGGTGCTCTCAAGAAGTTCAGGTCTGGTTCAGATTTCAGAGCGTTTGGCCAAAGGTTTTGGGTGAAAACACACCCAAATGTGTCCGTGCCTGCACAGGCTTCTCCCTGGCAGGCCTGTTCAGTGCAGGGTTAGTCCTCCTCTCGCCTCCTTTCCTTTCTGTTGTTGTTGCCTGAATTATTTTCTCCAGACCAACCCCTACCACACACACCCAGTTCCTCGCTGGGTGCCGGGGATCGTGTCTGTGGGGAAAGCAAAGCATGTAAACAGGATGGGTGCGGGGAGCCGGCTGGGAGGCGTGGGATGCCTGGGGATGGGGAGCTCCCATGGTACCCAGGGGATGGGTATTTTGGGAGAGGTGCTGGCCCCGCACGTGCTTTGCTTTCTGATGTGCTTGAGTAGGCACGGGCCGGTCGCCAGTAACCTGCCTGTGACCTCTCCTGCCTTAAATATTCAGGATCTTTTAAAAGGAAGGACTGTGCTTCGCTGCCTTCCCTTTGCCGGCAGGTCAAGTGCCTGTTTCCTCTGGCCAAGGGATCCAGCGCATCCTTGGAAGGTGTCCCGTCCATCACGTTGGCTAGCAGCTGGTTTTGGGGGTCGGCCAGATTAGAGCTGGCTGGGACCCCGTACCCAGACACACAATTGCTGCAGGATGAGCTCCCGCCTTTCCCCCCAGACCCAGGACGGCGGTGGGGGCATGGCTACACCCCGGCTTGCCAGAGCCCACCACAGCACCTGGCCCCACTCCACCAAAAAGCAGAGAGCCAGGAATCACTCTGTCCCGCTGTGCTAAACCCCAGGAGCAGACCACGAAGCCTTGAGGAATTTCCCGGGGTTCCTGTTGTGCCGCCCGCACGTCACTCAGCTGCGGGTGACGTGGTGGCCGGTGGTTGTTTTATATCAACATCCTGCGAGAGCCGATGGCGAGGCCAGCCCCACAGGGACAGGGATGCTCGCCTCTGCCCTGGCCACAGAGATGCCTGCCAGGGCGGGTGGTCCCGGCGTGCTCCTTTCGGCATCAACACTGGCACCTGGCAGGGACACAGGGTCCGGGTGCATGTCCCCTCTGCCTGTCTCAGATGGAACAGGACACCCAGGCAGAGGGAACTGGCAGCACCCTGGAGCCTAATCCCCATTTTTGCATCCAAGCCCCCTTTGCTCTCTGGCCCAGGAATCCTACTTCTGGCTCTTGTCTGGGGATTTAAGGAATTATCTGTGCAGGGAGCAAGCCTCTCCCGTGGCGTGTGTAATTCTGTTACACCTGCGGTGGGGACGGCACATCAGGGGCGTGCTGGCGACGGCTGGGTTGCGTGGGGGGGGCACGTGCCACAGGGGGCTCTGGGCACCAGGACAGCATGGCTGCCCATGACAGTGGCTCTTCCCAGGAGAAAACCTTGGCGGTCCCTGCGCCCCACCAGCACCCACACAAGGCAGGGATGGGGCTGAATGCTTCAAGGCTGGAGGGGAGGTGCTGGGGGGGGAGGTGTGACCATGTGGGGTGCAGGAGCGTGATGCTGGGTGCAGCAATGGGATGCTGGGTGCAGTGGTGGGACTTTTGGTGCAGCGCTGGGATGCTGGGCGCCGTGATGGGGCTTTGGGTGCAATGATGGGATGCTGGGTGCAGTGGTGGGACTTTTGGTGCAGCGGTGGGATGCTGGGTGCAGTGATGGGGCTTTGGGTGCAGCGGTGGGATGCTGGGTGCGGCGGTGGGATGCTGGGTGCATGGCTTTGTGAGAGGAGCATTGCTGCCTTGCTGGGCCTTTGCTTCCTTGTGCTGGGGTTTCCCAACCAGGATTGGTGATCTTCAAGGAAGATTGCTGGGGCTGGGCTTTGGGTTCAGCAAGTGGGTTTCCCACTGTGTAACATTTGTATGCTAATTGCTCCAAACCCCTGGGGAGATAGCTGACCCCATACAGGTGACTGAAGACAGTATTTCCCAGAATTTAGTTAACTCTGGGGCTTGTAGCCAAAAGCAGTGGCTCCCAGCCCTGCCATGAACAGCCCCTGGCCAATTGGCCATGTGGGTGCCTGCCCCTCTCTGGGCCAGTGTTTGCTGGTGTGAATTGGGGGTCCCGGTGGATGTTGGGGTGAGCGGTGGCAATGCCACAGGGCCCCTGTCCCCACTGCCTTCCAGTCCCCGGTCCCTGCTGCCTTCCGGCAGCTCCTCCTTGCAGCCTGCCGGGGGGCCACGAGCCAGCCCCTTCCTCGCTCGGGATTGTTTTGCAAGCAGCGTGACAGGATGAGGAGGAAATGTGCCAGGAATGGCTCCATGTCTCCTCTTGGGAGAATTGGAGTCTATTTTTAACCCCCTCTTCCCGCCCCTCCTCCTCCTGCTCCCCCAGGACGGGGGAGCTGCTGGGGTGCCAGCGGACACAGCCCAGCCGCTGCTGCCGGCAGAAAGGTGCCTGCTGGTACCCACGTGGCAGGCAGGCATCTTCCTCCCTGCTGGCACATGCAGGCATCCCAATGGCACGCTGGTGCCCTGGACAGACACACAAAGCACATGTGCAATGCACAAACAAGTTCTCACCACCCCTCTTCGCACCAGGGGAGGTTTAGATTGGATATTAGGAAAAAGTTTTTCACTGAAAGGGTGGCCAGGTATTGGCACCAGCTGCCCAGGGAGATGGTAGAATCCCCATCCCTGGAGGTGTTTAAATAATGCGTAGATGCGGTGCTTAGGGACGTGGCTTAGTGCTGGACTTGGCAGTGCGGGGTTAACAGTTGGACTTGAAGATCTCAATGGTCTTTTCCAGCCAAAATGATTCTATGATTCTATAAACTGTCCTCCCCACCACTGCAGTGTGCAGGTGCTGCCAGGCACACAGCCCCTCCACGCTCCCCGTGCATGGCCTGTCCCTGCCATGCTGTGATAAATCTGGATTATGCTGCAGCACAGAGGGCATCTGTGGTGGGGTCGCTACCCGTGCATCATCAGCTGGAGCAGAGATGCTGCCTCCGTGGCAGAGTTAGAGCTGGGGTGCAGTGGGTGGGCGACCTGGAGGAGGGCAGTGGTGACAGGCTGTCCAGGCAGAAATGCTCTCAGTGTCTTAACACCTGCAGAGGTGCTCCAGCAGAAGGTGGTTTTGAAAGATGGAGGATGCCTTGGGAATTTCAGGGGCAGGTTGAAGAGCAGCCCCTCGGCAGGGTGCGGGGGGCTGCTGCTCAGGGCTTGCTGCGGCTGTATGTCAGAGCCTGTCCTGGATGGGAGACTCAGCCTCGTTTCTCTCTTTCTTCCTTTGCAGATTTCTCCAACCAAGTCAATTCCACGTCCCTGAATTCTCCCACGAGCCGGGGGCCCATGGCCACCCCATCCCTCCACCCGTCCATTGGGCCTGGCATCGGCTCCTCACTGGGCTCCCCGGGCCAGCTCCACTCGCCCATCAGCACCCTGAGCTCGCCGATCAATGGCATGGGACCTCCGTTCTCCGTCATCAGCTCCCCCATGGGCCCGCACTCAATGTCCGTCCCCTCCACCCCTAGCCTGGGATTTGGCACCAGCAGCCCACAGGTAAGGGGAAGGT
Source organism: Falco peregrinus (assembly GCF_023634155.1). Lineage (NCBI taxonomy): Eukaryota > Metazoa > Chordata > Aves > Falconiformes > Falconidae > Falco > Falco peregrinus. The sequence continues at coordinate 48,610,389 of NC_073721.1, read as the reverse complement.
GGCAGGGTTGTCACTGCTCTCTGTTCGGCTGGGGAGAAGCCACCTCGATGGGTTTCCCAATCCAGAACTGGCTCTGGTCTCCTGGCTGCAAGCCCTGGCTCACTGAGCCGGCAAGCACAGGGAGATAAACCCCAGCGCGGGCAGGCGCCGAAGGGAGGCAAAAAGCAGAAGCACAAGGGGGAAAATAAGCCAGAGGCATCCTGCTGCTCTGGCCAGAGCTGGGTGTCTGCGGCTGCCTTTGGGGCTGCCCTGGGTGGTCTCTGAGGGACCAGCACGGCTGGCCATCCATCCCCTCCCATCACTTGTCCCCTCCAGTCCTGCCCTATTTGTCCCCAAGCTGGGGGTGAAAGGCGAGCAGTGACTACCCCTGGGTCACCCGGGGGCTGGTGTAGCTCTGGCAGGAGCAGAGCCACCCTAGGGCTGTCTGCACCCTGTGCTTCTCCCCTGAGCAGTCCCATCCCCTCCCTGGGAATCAGCATGTCCCCTCCAGGGCCAGCGCATGGTCCCCATGGCACGGGCCAAGGGGTCCCCTGCCCGCTGCCCCTTTCTCCCTGCAGGGGAAGGACTAGCATTTGCCGGCTGAAGATTATGTAAAAAACCTCCAACTACAGAGAGATAAGCTCTTTTTAAAAATAGCAAGATCGGGGCGCGTTGGCCAGCCCCTGCCACCTGTTGCTGGCTGCTCGCTCGGTATATGTTTAGTAAAAGGGCAGATTAAGGAATTGGCCACCACCTGCCACTTGCTGCGGGTTTATTTATTCCAAGCCCTCTCTGGGAGTCAAGCACCTGCCGGCACCTTTATTTTTAAATATTGGCCTGATTTATTTCCAGAGATAACAGGTCTTTCTACCCAGGGCTGGGGAGGGCTGTGCCACTGAGTCCCATCCCTGGGGACCCCCAGGCAGCTTCCCCAGGACGCAGCATCCCCATGCCGGCCGGAGAGGCGGCAGCTTTATTTGCCTTTTGATGGGCTTCTGCCATGCAGGATCTGGCCTGTGACCCCCACAGATGTGGGGGGACCTGCACCCTGCAGCCCGGTGTGGCTGGATCCCGCTGGGTCCCGCTCCCTGCTGTGGGAGGTGAGTGGGGTGGACACGCCGCATCCCATTCTGTGGCCAAGGGAAGGGGAACTGTAATGGTGCCTGTGAACGGGTGGCCAAAGCAAAATTAGCAGCAAGAACACCAGAATGGTGGGGAAGGAGCTGGAAGGGGGGATGTGAAGCAACACAGGGGTTAGCCACGAGCTGGGGAGAAAAGGGGGAAGGGGTGATGCACCTCCAGCGTCAATTATAAGGTGCGGTTTGCTTTGGGGACCAGTGAGCTGGGGGAACCGAAATAAAGCAGAGCCATAGGGCAGAAAGGGGAATTGAGAGCATGGTCAGACGGTGCTGGGGAATGAGCTAGCAGCGCGGTGGCTCCAGCCTTCAGCACGGTGCAAGTCCCCATCCTCTGTTCAGGGACTTGTCTTAAGTGGTTTTCCTAGAGGTGACAGTTAGGAGGTCTTCAGCCTAATGGCTCTTGCCATCTGTTCCCTGTCTGGGCGCATTAGGTCCCTGTCCCTGCAGCGGGCAGAGACGCCTACCTGGGCCCGTGGAGGAGTGCGGGAGGAGGAGGAGGAGGGTGCAGGCAGGCAGCAGGGTGGATGCTCAGAGGGGAGCGCAGCCCCCTGCGCCACTGCACCGGTTGGCAAAGCGCTGGGGGTAATGAGGCGTGCGGCCCCCGTCGCCGGGCGGGGATGGCACTGATGGAAGGTGGTTTGAATCAGATGGCAGATGCCACTTGCCATCAGGCCATGCCTCGTTGCCTCCGGAAGGCCAGCAGAGCAGAAGGGCACAGGGCGTACGAGGTGTGGTGGGTCCCCTCCACCCTAGCTCCTGCCAGCACTGGGATGAGAAGGAGCCAGCAGGCTCCCGAAAGCCGGGATGCTATCCCTCTCCCGTTTGGTCCAGTGGAGGTGGGGAGCCAGCAGCCCTTGGTGCCAGCGCTGGAGGATGCTCAGAGCGCTCCCAGTGCCCTCCCTCCAGCACTGTGCATTTCCCAGGACCCCCATGATCTCCAAACGCAGCCCCAAAATTAGGGCACGAGGCAGGGTGTCCTGCCATGGGATCCCAGCACCCAGGGAGCGCCCAGGCCCCCTCGGGGAGGGGATGCTGGTGCCCAGCAGGGCAGGAGCCAGCTGAAAGCAGGGGTAGTTTGCAGTGGTGAGCAAGGTCCCAGGCAGACCAGGAGACTAGACCCAGCAGCTCTGCTGCTTACTGGGATTTAACACATATTTAAACCCTCTTACCTAAAAAATCTGGGTTCAGTAAGAGCTGAAAGGGAGGGACTTTCCAGGCGGTTTGCAAGGGCGCAGCCACCCCAGGCATTGCTGGCAGCAGCTCGGGGCGCCCAGGGGTGAGTGGGAAGAGATCAGACGCAGGATTAGGCTTTTCCAGAGCCGCTCTCTGCTTTGGCACAATGCTCTTTGTAAGGGTGCCTGGGGGACTGGAGAAGGGGGGTTTATGTTGGGTGGGAGGAGGAATAAAGCTCTGCTTGCCGGTAGGGACAGGAGCTGGTCCTTGGTGCAATGAACTGAGCGGGGAAGGGAGAGGAGCCAGGGAGTCTGGGCATCGCTGGGGAAGCAGAGCAGCGGTTCCTCGTCCCTGCTCGCTTGCTGAGCAGAGCTGTGTGCTCCGGAGCAGAAGTGCTGTGCCAAGGCAGGGGGCCGCTGCCTCCCCTTCTGCCTCCTCCCTGCCTGCATGTGCTGCTGGTTTCGCTCGACGGCTGCCAGCGGGGAGGGGAAGGCACGGGGCAGGCGCCGGGGTGGTGTGGGAACCCCAGGGTGCACATGGTCCTTCTGCTGAGGTTTCGGGCTGGTGGTGCAAGAGGAAACGAAGACTTCCCCCACGCCAGCCCAGGGCTGACTCAGCTGCGAGCGGGGCATCCTGCTGATGCACGGGGCTGGGGAGGGTGGTGGGACCCCCCACCCTCCTGGGCTGGGGCCAGGGCAGGGTGCAGTGCTTGCCCCGTCTTGCTCTGCCCATCGTCTCCCCCAGATGCTCTCGGGACGGAGTGGGGGGGTGACTCTGTGGGCTGCTGGAGCTGGGGGAAGTGGTAGCAAAAGGCTTATCTTCAGCAGGCAGCTGATGGCCTCTGCCCTCGCTCCGGTGTGGCAGCGGCCAGTGATGCAGCACGACAGGAGCCATAGCCACCAGCTGCACCTGGGAAACGGCTCCCTTTCCCAGGAAGGGGCGCTGGGAGGAATTGCTGGAGCCAGTGACCCATGGAGGATGTGCTGCAGCAGTGCCGGCAGCCCCCGCTCGCAGGGTAGCACAGAGGGAGGCTCTGTGCCTGGGCTCCCGCTCGCCCCTCGCCTCTCTGCCCTGTCGCAGCGTAACCGAAAAGCAGCTAAAGCCCAGGAGCATATCCCTTGGTGGCACCAGGTCCCGGCTGCTTTTGATTCATCAGCTGGCAGAGACAGGGCAGGAGAGGGAAGCAGATCCATCGCATTTCTCTAGGGTGGGTTTACCTTGCTGTGTTCTGTGGTTATTAGTCATCTGCCTGCCAAATATTCCCCACAAGCCTGGAGACTTTAAAGCCAGAGGAACGGCTGCTCTGCTCTAATTGACAGATCACAAGCCCTGGGACTTCCCTGAATTAATTTGTGACAAGTGCAATTGCTGAGTATCTCTATTAGGGTAGAGAAACACAACAAACAGGAGCACAAATCCTGTGTATCCAACCTGAAATTAGAAGCTGGCAGGGACGGAGGCTGTGTGACAGTCCCTGGCGGGCTGGTCCCCAGCAGGACAGCCGCAGCCATCCTGACTGGGGCTGCATCGGAGCTGAGCCAGCCTGGCACCCCCCAGCCTGGCACCCCCTCCACCCCCAGACCTCCTTGAACCTGTCCTGGGCCGGGCAGGGTTGCTGTGAGCTTGTTGCCTTTATCAGGATGGGTCGGTCTTACATCTTCGTGCCTCAGTTTCCCTTTGGACGCAGGGGGATAACAGCCCTGCCCTGCTGCACAGAGCAGTGTGGGAATCAGCCTGGGAATCCTTTGCTCAATACCAGCGCGACGGGGCCATACCAGCACCCAGCTTCCACCCAGTTCTCTGCTTTCTCCACCAACTGCTGGGGACTGAGCGCACCGGGGAGGGAAGGAGAGGCGTGTGGAGAGGCTGCCGCAAGGCTGGAGGCTGCAGGGAAGCATCCCACCCAAGCCAGCTTGAGAAAGCCAGGCCCCATTGCGTCTGGGATCTGTTTCTTTGCTGTGAAGCTTTCCTTTGGAGACAGAACGCTGAAAGGGTATCTATAAATTGCAGAGCTAAGGCACGAGTGTCCTGGCCTTCATCATCCATGTAAGCACTCGCTCCCAGCCAGCAGCTCTCCCACAAACCATCACTGCAAATAATCCTGCTGCCAGCTCAGAGCTGCACCGGCTTTTACGCCAGGGCAGCGGATGAGCGCTTGTGCCTTTGGTCTCTGGACTCATGTGCCCAAATCCTCCTCTTGGTTCAGCTTTGTGGGTGGGTGTTCTAAGCAGTACTTGTCCCCATTGGAAGCCTGTCCTCTGCCTGGCCCTCCTGCCCCATGTCTGAGTGCACAGGCAAGCCCTGCTGCAGAGCTGGCTCGGCCCCGCACCAGTGTGCCCCCGTTCCCCGCTGAGCACTGTGCTTCTGTCTTGGCAGCTCAACTCGCCCATGAACTCGGTCAGCAGCACAGAAGACATTAAGCCACCCCTGGGGCTCAACGGAGTCCTCAAAGTGCCAGCACATCCCTCAGGAACGATGGCCTCCTTCACCAAGCACATATGTGCCATCTGCGGGGACAGATCTTCAGGTAAGGCTGGTGGCGAGGGTTTGCCTGGCTCCCTGCAGCACAGCGGGCGCAGGTGGGGACTCTCCATCAGGAGAGGAGCCCCTGTGCCCTCAGAGGAGGGGATGAAAAGTCCCTGAAGGACCAGTGTCCCCAGCCCGTCTGGTTTGGGGCAGGCTCTGAGCTGAGCTGGGAGACCCCAGGTCTGTGCTCAGCAGTGGTGTTATATCCTGAGCCCTGAGCTGCACAGCCCGTCTGAAAACAAGGCGTTAGTGAGCATCCCTCTCCCTACTCATCCTTTGATCCACAGTGGTATTGTCACTTAGTGCCAGATAAAAAGATGTGCTTCACATGGTGTCTTTCCACTGGGAGATAAAGAAGTGCTAATTCCCTTTATTCTCATGCTGTTTTAAAAGCTTTCTGCTCCAGAAGTGCTCTGGTTGACTAGTTTGTGAGGACCCTGGGGACATCTCCTGCGCCTGTCAGGCTCCGGAGCTGCAAGAGGAGGGTGGGTGCGTGGTGCAGAGCAGGCTGGGTTGTGTGCCTGGTGTGAGGAGTCCGATGGGTCGCAGCGGGGACAGGGGAGCCCCCCTGTTTCACTGCTGCACTGCCTTGCCCCTGATGTATGGCTAAAGAATGGCAAGGGCTTTTCCTGGATATAAACCAGGTTGTAGCCCATGGAGGGCATTCTCATTTTATGGAAGTCAAGTCAAGGCAAAGCCACTGTGCTTTAGCTCCTGCTCACAGCTCCAAGAATCCTCTGCTTCCCCCAGACACAGCCGGGAGAGACCCTGGAAAGACCTTCTGGTCTTTGTGGTGAGGGAGAGCAAAGCAGGGAAGTGGGGGCACCTGGGACACTCGGTGGGTCCTTTTAACCTGGGTTGCATCCCCCCCACAGGTAAACATTACGGGGTTTACAGCTGCGAGGGCTGCAAAGGCTTCTTCAAGCGCACGGTGCGGAAAGACCTCACCTACACCTGCCGCGACAACAAGGACTGCTTGATCGACAAGCGCCAGCGCAACCGCTGCCAGTACTGCCGCTATCAGAAGTGTCTTGCGATGGGGATGAAGCGAGAAGGTAAGGCAGAGGGAGCCTGGCCCGCCTGAGCACCCACGGGTGCTGCCGGTACTTTTCGTTCATGAGGAGGCTCCAGCAGGGTCATGGTTGGCACCGTGGCAGCACCATGTGCACCAGAGCCAGCGTGAGCCTTGCCAAGGGCTGCCTGTGCCGAGGTGCCAAAAATGCACGTGTCTCTTTGATATTTTGCTTTTGCGCCACAGCCAGAGCCTCTAATGGGCTCAAAACCAGCACTGAGTCCCAGAGTGGTACCCAGATGATGGACGGTTGCACATTAGTAAATGAGCCAGCGCCCAGAGGCACTGAGCACAGCACTGGGGAGCGGGGGGTGGTGGGATGGGTGGGCAATGAAAGCAGGTGGTGCTCTCAAGGTCGTTTGCTGCCCTGGAATTTGTACTCCCTGTTTTGCACCGGCAGCCACGTGTTGGGAGCAGCGATAACAAATACTGCGAGCTCTTCCCTTTCCCAGCAGAGCCCCATCAAACAGAGGTGCGAAAGCTGTCGGGGATGAGTGCATTTCAGGTGACAAATGCTGCCACCTGGCCTGGCCCTTCTTTCTCTGCGCAGCACAGGATGTCGCATCCTGGAGAAGTGGAGCTGATTAGGGGACGCTGGCAAGATAAAGATGACGTTTAATTTACTGGTTACTAATCAGTGTGCTGCCGGGGAGGTGAGAGACTCCTGTGTGCATCCCAGCTGCGTGCTGTTTGTAGTGTACGGCTTGCTCAGGAGGGGCAGGGAAATTCAGTGAATTATCATCCTTCTTGTCTAAGTCTGCTGCTCGGGCACCAGTGCTGAGCACTGGCTGCTCTAAGTAGTGTGCCCTAGCAGTAGCAATACTGGATTTTTCCTCACTGTGAAGAAGAAAGAAATTCAGTCTTCTGAAAGATATCTTTTCCCTTACTAGAATTTAAATTTAGGCTCTAAAACCTCCCTGGCAGTGCCTCTTGTAAATGCTTTTTTGAAATGCTAGCTGCATCTGTTTTAAACTGCTGGCAGAACAGGCTTTTACCAGACATGACGTGAAAATGACCCTGTGGTGCTGCTCAGTTCTCTGCTGCCTTCTCCCCTTACATCTTCAGAGCCACGCTCACCTCCCTGCCTGACCGATAAACCTGTCCCTCTGCTGAGTGGCTCTGGTTGCGTGAGCAGCGCTCCAGCCCGGTCTCTTTGAAGAGCACTTAGTCTTGTCTGGAGCATTGATTAAGTAGGGCAGCACCGAGTGTTGAGCAGACCCTGCCACGCTCAATTTACGGGTTACCTAAGGACCCACGACACGCAGACGCTTCAAAAATGTCAAAGCTGTCTCTGCTCAAGGTGTGGGGGAATTGCAGCAGGATCCCCTTGGCCCTGCAGAGCTGAACCCTCTGGTGCTCAAAAATGAAGCTGAACCCTTTGGTGATCAAAAATGAAGCTGTCCGTCCCACCAGACCTCTAGGCTTAAATGGAGAGACTGAGACATTCAGAAAATGCCTCTAAAGAAGAGTGGTGCGGTGCAGGCACGGTGTGTGAGGGGCTGGCATTGCCCTGGCTGCTTTGCAGATGGGCAGAGCCGTGGAGCATACTGGATCCAGCGGGAGATGTGCGGCAGGAGGGAGGAGGAGGAGGGAAGTCTGATCTCCTGCTGGGGGAGACTCTGGTGACTAAAAAGAAGCCAAGAAGTCTCCTGTGTGTTCAGCAGCAGCGCTTGCTTCTCAGGGGAGCAATGCAGGTGTCGGTGATGCGGAGCATCCCATTACACTGGCATTGCCCCGTGCTGGTGGCTGGAGACCCGTTTTCCTCCCAGACCCCTAAAACATCTCAGCCAGCCTCTGTAGGGAAGGGAACACCAGCAGCAATGCTTTAACGCCATAGCCTGCCCTGACACCCTGCCATCGGGTACCTGCATCGTGCCTACCGTTAACGGTGATTGCACGGGCAGCACCGCTAAAATTATAGGTCCATTAATTAATTTCTAAATGGTGGTGGAATTCCCCAGGGAGCGCGTACGGTATGAGGACTCTATTAATTCATCTTGATTAACATTATCACAATGAATACCAAATGAATTCATAACGGATCAGCCAATTATTTAAAAGTGTGACAGATGGGATCTTTGTAACTCTAGAAGTGCACTCAGGCGATGCTGGCTGATCTTCTGATGCTGGCGCTGCATGAGGACAGCTTTGGAGAAGGGCAGAAAGCCAGCACGTTGGCCATCAGTAGATGTTTGTGGTATAGTCCCCATGTAGGGAAAGCTGGAGTGACTCCCCCAGTCCCCAAGTGCTCTCTTGTTATAAACCTAAAAATTCACAGTGTCTCATGGCAGGTTTGGGGATGTCCTCATGTTGCCCTAGACCTGAAAGTGGGAAGTTGGATCTTGCTGAGCTTTGGTTTTGAGCAGTTCTTGAGTTTCATGTGTGATAGATTTGTCAGAAAAAGGTCTCCTTCCCATTGCATCCATCCCAGCTCGCTGCTGCTGCCCATCCAGTTTGCCAGCCAGGAGCGAACTGCCATTACCAGTCCCACTGCCTCCCCATCACTTCTGTCTTGGGGAACAGTTTTGGGCTAAATCCTGCACTGCTAATTACTATTGCCTAACTACTCACAACATAGCTGGCTTTTTCTCCTCTAGTGTAAATGCCTAGTGTTGCATCTTTCAAGTAACAGAGCTGGGGTAATGGGCCTCAGTTCCCTAAAAAATATCTTGCTCTGGAGACCTAATTTATAGCTACATAAAGGCATGGCAGATTCCTGCTAAAGAAGTCTCTCTCCTGTAGCCCAAAGGTATTTGTATGTCATGGAAATACAGTAAACCTCTCTAAACGAAATACTAACTCTGGTGAGAGAGTAACTGTTAAAGGCATCCTGCATGGTGCTGAGCAGTGCTGCGACCTGCAGAGCGAAGCTGAGAAGAAGAGGGGTGAGGGCCACATTCATCCCCCAAACCCTGTGCTAGAAGGGTAAAAGGAAAGGCTCTTTTACCTAGCTAAGGAATTGGCTTAAAGGAGTAAAATCAACAGGACCTCGTGGGCAGCTGGTGGAGCTCTGGAGGGGTTTGATCCTGACACCTGGGGCATCTCCAGGTGAACGTGCCAAGAGCAGAGCCGGAGGGATGGACCTTGACCGTGTGCTCCAGGAAGGAGCCTGGCCAGGGCAGGCGAGGCAGGGTACCGGGGCGGCGAGAGGCAGAGGGTGGCCGTGGGGTGCTGCTGGAAGGGCCGTGAGACTTGGCTTAAAGGGGTGAAAGCCTGTGGAAACGGAGGATTCCTTCTGGGGCGTGCATCTCTTCTTGCTGCTCCCTGCTACAAGCATTTAGGATAGATCCTGACACTGTTCCCGGTGAGTGAGCCTCACGGACTCTGAGGTACTGCAGCTATAATAAATAAGCAACTGGGAACATTTTTCCCCTGTGAATTACTGCCAGCTGTGCGAGGCTTTGGTTTTTGTACTCTGTCTCCCACTAAATACCGGATAGTCAACAAAATTAAGATTACCATCAGGGACCTTGACGAATGCAGGGATTATTATTGTGGGGGTGGCTGTTTGCATCCAGAAGCAAAACTTTTCTCTGCTTGATCTGTTACTCATTAGGGTCTAAGGTGCCCGTATATCAGCAGCCTTACATTTTAAAGGGAAAAAGTGGAAATTGCCTGTGAGTTAGGGAGGCGGAGGTCTTGTGAAGAGGTGGGAATAAACACTGAGGGTCTGGGGATGAAGCCGTCGTGCGTGCAGTGCTGTTGGCTGGGGTTAATTTCAGAGGTGAAGGGGGTCATCGGAGAGTACAGACTCTGTGGCCTGGCGTTGCAGCGCGCCGCTCGCTCGTGTGACGAGGTCCCGGCCCCACCATTGCTGGCGACGCCGCCGGATCGCACAGCGAGCAGGAAATACCAGCGCAGAGCCCTTTCTCATGCTCCTGCCGGCCGCCCTTGGACGGCTCACAAGGAGCAGACGTTGGGAACCGGCACAGCCCGGCCCCGCTCCATCTCCCGTCTCTCCTTCCCCCAGCGCTGCCTCCGGATGCGAGCGGCTCCTCACGTGAGCCAGACTGTCTCCGCAGGACCTGCTGGGCTGCCCAGTTTGGTAACTGGGCTTCCACTTGCTGAGTTGGAGGGTGCAGCCCGAGCATGCTGTGGGGCACTGACGGCAGCGTTTGGTGCCAACTAGGTAAAATGGATGTTGAGCATCTCGGCCGGGAAGCCTGTAGTCCATCTGGAGGCCAGAAGGCTGTCCTCCCCCAGCGGCTGCAGCTTGGGCTGTATAAATGACTCCCAAGATCATTCCTAAATCCAGGTGCAGATGCCGTAATGGCTGTGGCCAGGGCACGGCATGGCTGCAGCTTGCTTCTGTCAGCTGCCCTGACACGGTCCAGGGCCATGCTTTGAGGATTCAGGACATCTTCTGTCCAGTTGCGTGCCTGATCTCTTAACATCAAGGCTTGGTTAAACTTCACAGCCTGAAATAGTTCTTCCTCTTCCCCTGTGTTTGTGGGTTGGTTTTCCCGCTCTCGCTTGCACTGCTGAGGGATCTGACTTGCAGCATCGCAGGGAGCGACTCAAGTCTGCAGCTTGGAGACCTCCACGTGTCCCTGGGGAGCTGCTCAGAGACATCACTTGGTCGAGAGGGACTGAAGTTTCCCCTTGTTTTAACCCAGAGTGACTCAGAGCTCAGCTCCTGCACTAGCACAGCAGTCACCGAGCTGTGCCTGATCTCCCTGCCGTGTGCATCCCTCCTGCACCCCCAGAGCTGGAGCCATCTCGGCTCTCAGAGCATCTCTTGGGACCAACAGGAGTCTGGGGAGAATGACCACGAATTCAGGTCTCCAACCCACTGTCTGAGTGAACATGAAACCAGGAAAGTAGCCATACCCTAGTAAAGTAAAGTAAAGGCAGAGTTCAAGAGCACAGTTATTTTTAGTAATAATTTTGGAATGGAAAATGTCTTTTGGCTTAATGAGCTTGTTTCTTATATCCTTTTAAAGTGCTGCTCTTTAAACCAGCTGGTTAAATGATGGTGGGTTTGTTTGTTGTTTTTAAGGATGCTGTTAGGTTGAGAAAAAGGGTTTGGTTTCTGATTTTCTCACTGCTTGAGCAATGTTGCTGTTTGCTTACACTTTGCAGCATCTGGCTTTTGAGAGTGAAGTGAGCTAGCGATTTTTGCTGTTGTTTTCCAGAGCCATTCCTCATACGGACTGATGGCGTACAAAGGTTTCAGTCCACATTTTAATACTCCGAAGTCAGATTTTTTTAGCATCACAGCAGTATTTTGCCCGTCTTATAAAAATGCAGTGTTCACTTGAAAATGTTGGAGAAACTACCACTGTTTATTCCTTGTATCTCAGCTTTTGAGGTTGTTTATAGTAGTAGAAAGCTGCATCTTTGGGAAAAAAAAAAAAGGAGATACACAAAAGCAAAGCAGAGGAAACATTCTGAATTAGTTTCCTCAGCTATTGTGGCATTTTTGATATAAACAGGTACCTCAGGCATAAGCGCTTCAAGATGCTGAAGATAGCTTCATAAAAAGGCAGCAAAGCCTAATAAATTCCACCGCTGGTGAAACGGAAATCCCCAGTAACCCTCCACCCAGCACTTCATAAATAAGGCAGCCACCCACTTGTAGGCTCCGAGGAGACTGAGCAGGTTTGGGTCTTGGAGGCCACCAGAGCCTCCGGGTGCTCTGGGAAGACGGTGTGCCCTGGCGATGCAGGGGCATGTCCCCAGAACGCATCCAGGTTGGGGCGGTCTGGAAAGCATCATCACCCGTTTGCTTTGTGGATCCCTGTGTGTCCTGGGGAATGGCAAGGAGCAAAAGGGATGATCAGAGCATGCTAAGAATGGGAGAGCCAAGGCTAAAAAGTGAATCTTCTGTTAGCCCATGCCTTTCACACTGCCGGAGAACCAGGCTGGGCATCGGTGGCTGCGCCCATACCCAGGAACTCCAGGCGCTGGATCTGTCCTCCAGAGAAAACCCCATTCAGTCCATTTTTGGTGGGAGCAAATTATCCTTCCCCCCTCCTCCCCCATGAAAAGAAACAAACCTCAGCCAGTCATCCACGCTATTGTTCCTGGAAGGATGGATTTTGTCTCAGAAACAAGCGCTCATCTGTATGAACGCTGGGTAAGTGGTAATTAGGAGCCGCCGTAGCCTCCATGTCTCTCCCAGCAAACAAACAAGCCTGCGATGCTCTAACCCATGGTGGCTCTCACAAACGCCTCTGCCTCCGTGGAAAATCCTGTCCCCTTTGTGCCTCTTCCACCCCTCGTTAACATTCCTCCGGCACAAAAGCACGGTGCCCACTGAGCGTGGCAGTGCCTGTGCCGCGGCGTGGGGGACCCAGCCATCAGTGCCCACGTTGCATCTATGACCAGGCTTTAAAAACAGAGCGTGCACTTGAAATATTTTTTTTTCCTTTCCTTTTTTTAAATCTAGTTAGTCTGCCGATCGCAGCAGCAGGTTTCTCTCCAGAGCCCAAGGCTTAAAAAGGAAAGAATGTTACCGGAGGACTGGGATTCTGGGCTGTTCACATGGCTCAAAGAGCACCAAAGGACTTGGTGACGTGCATCACGAGGCTTGCGGTGAAGCGGCAGGAGTTGGGGATGCTGCAGTGGCGTCTCAGCAGCGTCCTCCAAGTCCTCCCCAGCACCTCAGTGAGCACCTTGTTCTCCAGCAGCTGGAAAGCTTATGACTCCATGGTGGCCTCCTGCACCGGTTGGTTTGGGTGCCGGAGCTAGGTCGGTTGCTCACTTCGCAGTGGACTCATACCGGCTTATTTCACCACGAGCAAAGGCAAGGTGTGCAGTGTTGGTGCACACACCGGCAGAGGATGGATCTGACATTTTTGCACATCAGCCCGTTGGACCCAGGCAGCAGAGGTTCATCTGCAATCCATGGGATGAGACATTTTGGTTCTTAAAGAGAGGTCACTGAGAAGTGATCTTGACACATGGGGCTCCGTATCTTCCTGTACAATGGCCTCGGGAAGTGCAGATGGGCTGGAGAAGCTCAAGATGAAAAATGACAGCAGCGGCCTCAGGCAAGTACAGGCCAAATCAAGCAGGATAACACGAGAGCCTCTTCGTCAGGTGCCATGGAAAACACAGGCTTCTGTCCTTGGCTCGGCTGAGACATAGCTGGAGGAGGTGGGGCTGCCTCTCGGAGCTCTTTGACTGCAACATCTTTTTTTCTCCTCAAGTTGATTGCAAGGTTTAAATGCTTCCCTTATGTTAAGGAAATCAGACTAGAAAACTTGTCAACCGTACGAGTCTCCTTGAAGAAAAATAAAAGCATTGGCACAGCCATCAAGCTATCAACACGAGGAGAGAGCGGGGAAGCTCATCCCTGGAAACACGGCGTGGCAGACAGGGCTGGTGTAATGACAGCTTGGGACTGCTTTGCCTCGCAGGAGACTGATTTCTGGGTTGCAGCAAGCAATGTGCCTGGCTCACCTCCTGCATTTAAGATGAATAGACCCACACCATTGATCAAATGCAGTGCCACGCTCATGACCAGAAAAAGTAGCATCACTGGGAACAGCACAGTCCTAAGAGTGAATCTCGTCCAACAGCCTACGCGGTGAGGTGGAAGGACAAGGACATGGGCTCCTCTCGATGGCTTCCCCGCATCCATCCGAGAGAAGCCTGGTTGCTTGTCCAGACAAGCCCGTTTGCTGAGGCAGTGATTGAGTGCGATGGGAGACGCTGGTCTTGCAGAGTCCTCGCCAGCCCTTCCCTCCGCCTGGTGAGCGGCAGCTCAGCCCACAGCAGCGGGGAGGCGTTCTCCAGCCCTTTACTTCATTATCACCATCTTACTGTAGTGAGAGCAAGACAGCCCAGCTGAGGTTTGGAAAGGTCCTTGCAGGTCATGCCGTCAAGTGCCTTGTTATCACAGCGCCCCGTAGTTTATTCCTCTTCCCAAGGTCCTCTTGAGCAGAAGCTTAGCCACCCCACTGCACAGAAGGGCACGGTGCAGAGGGGGCATCGATGGTGGGCAGGAGACGCGAGCCAGCAGCAGAAACAGGTCCCCTGGACTGCCACTCTGTGTCCTGTCCTTGCTAGTCCTGCGAAGCATTGCATGTGAGGCAGGAGGGAGAAGCATTCTGTGGCCTCCCTAGAGCTGGGAATATTTATTTTTTCTTAAATATACATTGTGCCACAAGGGAGAATTTGGTTGGAGGAGCCAGTTGCAGAACCCCTCTGTTTTTTCATATTTACAGCTTACATGAAAGGAAGAGAAAAATCCAGTAGAAGCAACAAAACCCAAATGAAATAATGATCTTTGTCTCTAAATTTTACTGTGTTACAGGGATGGAGCACCATCCATCCCGGCGCACAGGACTTCTGGGAAGCCGAGAAGAACAAGGTATTCCCGTTTCAATCTTACCAGACAAGCTGCCATGCAGCTACCACGTTTGTATTTCTCTTTTTTTTTAGGAGATAAATAAAAAACAAAGCCACAAAGAAACCCAGCTTCCAGACCCAATCCATTTGAAAAATGTATTTTTGTTCTCTCCGCTATGGTTTATTGGACTAGTCCCCAGTGGGAGTGGGGAGTGGAGATAAGGTTGTAGGTCTTTATGGTGAGGGGGTCTCCTCACTGCTGAAGATTTTCCTTCACATGAACATCCCATATTGCATGATTTTTTTATTTACTTGTAAAGCTGATCTGCTCGAATGCTTGCTCCTTCTTTCCTTTCCCCAACCCCACCTGCTGTTTCTTCCTACATCTCAAGAAACATAGTCCCCATGCTTTTCTGAAACAGCGATGTGTCCCTCAGCGTCTCTACTAAGGAGCACCGGCGGGTCAGCTCCTCAGCAGGTCTGGGGAAATACCGAGGGCAGTAAATTGCCAACATCTACCACTGGGCTTATGCCAGTGGAGATCAGAGACCTGGAGGACTCTGCTATGAAGCCGTATGACTGGCAGCTCTTAGATGCTTTTGCTTGCTCCTTGCACCTTGGATGCCCTCTCAGTTCTGCCGAGCTTTTGAAGCACGGGTGGCAAGGGTGGCCGCATCTGCAGGGAAGCCCAGTTCTTGGAACCCACTGAATACAAGAAATGCTGACTGCAAATCCCTGTGCCTTTCAGGACAACGTGTTGGGCTTGCCTCCCCTGGAGCTGTGTGATGCTTCAGGGTGAACCTGAAACTGGGGAAGTGGAGACTTGAAACAGTGGAGATTTGAAACGAATTCAACCTCAGGATCCTGGACTGGGATCACTTTGGGAGTGCCACGCCTGGAAGAACGAGGTGACAGTAAGATGACCATCGGAGGGGAGTTCATGTGTGCACTGGCAGCTGTGCCCCAAGGGCAGGCACAGAGCTGTTGCAGGAGCGAACCTGTTGCTCACCCGAAGAGTGAAGCTGTTCCCACTTCATTCCTTGAACTGCCCGTAGGGAGGGAAAATAGCATCTACAACTGAGCCAGCATCTAGAGGAGTCGCTGCCTCGCAGGCATCCCTGAAAGCTACATCCAACAGCCAGGGCTGGGCTGGTGTCCTGCGTCTTTTCCAAGTGAGGAACAGGTCAGGTTCATAAACACCTGGTAACACGGGTCCTGTGAGCAAGCAGCGACTGACCTTCATGCGGTACAGCCACCTCATCCCGCAGATGCACACCTCGGCGAAGACCTGCGCACGAAGCAGCTTCTTAGGGGGAAGGGAGGATAACAGTGTCCCTGAGCACAGCGTTAGGAAATGGTCGCTGCTTTCCTTTCCAGGGACAGGGGATGGATGGAGGTCATCCAAGCTGCAGGGGGGTTCATAGGGTGATGCCAGCCTTGTCCTGGCTTTGAAGAGGGTTGTCTGGTCTTGGAAAACAGGGGTAGCAAAGCAGGTAGTGCTCTGCCTGGCAAGGGCTTGGTTTATCTTTGGACCTGGACATACTCTGTGAGAATACGCCATCTGCTCTGCCTGGTGTGTCATTGCTGCCGGCGGCCAGCTGGGCAGGGGCGAGTGTCAAGGGTTTTTGTGGGGCTGAGCAGGCTGGGATGAGTCAGCTGTCCGCTGACCGGCTCTGCAGCGAGCAGCAGCACCAACTTGCTGGTGTAGCAGCTCAAAGCACAGATGAATAGAAATAACTACTTACGTGTATAATCTCTTTCCATCTGTCTCTTCCATCTATCGTTTATATCCCCTAGATTCAGCCTAATCACTAGCCAATGCTGTCGTGATGACCTGTAAGATTCGCTCTCCTATAACCCTTCAAGTGTATCTGATTTTTTACCCCCAAGAATGTGGCTGTTGGTTTTGATGAGGTTGAGATTTGCAGATATAAGGCTTTAAGTAGCCACTATCTCCCCAGACCTCTGCAGGGCTTTCCCACAAATCCCGGTGTCCAGCGAAGTCACTGGTGGCTGAGCAAGAGGATGTTTTTTGGACTAACACTCCTTCCCGGTGGAGCAGTGGAGGTGGTCGATCTCGGAGCAAGGAACCACGCTTTGCACCTTTATCCTTGAGATCTGCTGCGAGTGTGCATCAGGTCTTTGGCATTTAAGTCATTTTATAAAATCCCATTTGTTGAGGGTTGCCTTTCTCTTAGGCTTTTCTGTTATTTAGTAGGTGTTTTATCTCTTCTAATGTGCCCAAAGGAGTTTTTGGTGCATCTGTGCTGTTGAAGAAGGGTTGGCATTAAGCAAAAATTTCTAGGCTTTTGATGATTGAGAAAGCAGGAGTAGGGGTGGGGGGAGAAATCTGAGGAGGATTTCATGTTGGCCTGAAAAAGTGAAGAATCCCTGCCAGACAGGAGCCAGATGGACAAAAGCCACGACACAAATCTGAGCTTTCGACAGTGGCAGCCCACCTGGCTCCGGCAGACGAGCAGCAAACGTTGCATGGGCCTCGGGAGCCTCCGCAGCCCATAAACTTAAGAGCAGTTTGCAAAAAATAACCTCTTGCTTTGTGCGTAACAGCTTTCACATGGAAGGAGCCTGAGCGCTGCTGACGTGCAGCAAACAGCAGCGCTGCCCCGGCGGCCACGGCGGGAGGAGGGCGAGCAGTGGAAACTGGCCCCAGGCTTTCGCGTGCTGGGGTGGAGCTGGGTTAATGGGATCAATGTCCATATAGGTCTCTTTGAGCATGTGTCTTAATTTCCTGGGTTTTAAGAAGTAAGGTTTATATTCTAGGTTTTATTCTTGCTCTTGGCGGAGAGCTGGTCCCGTTGATTGCCTAAAGAGCCTTATTGTGTTACGGACAGCTCTGATTTCCCTAGAACAATACCTGTGCCCCTGCTGCTTTTTCTTAACGTCGCATAACCAGCTTCAAATTCGGTGGAGAGGTAAAGCGTTAGGATAATTGTCAATAAATAGCAGGCCTTTTACATTACTGAATGCTTCATTCAGTTCTCAACAAAGAGCTGGATAAGTTCAGGGACTTGTCTGTCATGACCAGCGATGGGAACTCCTGTTGCTTGGGCTGTTCTCAACTCGTTTGAGCTAAAATGCGCTGTGGGAAACAACGGTGTGTGGAAAAGCGTGTGATTTCGGGTATGTGACGTGATGATTGAGAAGGAGATGGTTACCGATGTAACTGTCTGCATAAAGCTACTTTCCAGGTTTAGGGAAAGTGTGTGTGCCGGTTTCAAAGGGAGACCATTAATAATAATGCTATTAGCATCTAATAAGTGTTTTTCATCTATGTACTGCTCAGACATTAACTCATCAGCATGTGACATGCTTCTGGCTAGATTACTCCTACCACACAGGATTTGGGACAGGTCTCTCCTGTCTGTTTAGAAACTGCTGAGAGACAAAGACAGGATGGTGGTTTGCATAGAGTGCCTGCCAGCAGATCCCTGCTCCCAGCGCCTGTCCCACAGTAGCACTGACCTGCCACGGAGCCTCGCGGTGGCCATTGGCGTCACTGCTGAACCAGGGAGTTAGATGCATGACGTGACCTCCACAGAAGTTCAGCACTAACAGGCTCAGAACGTAGCTGAACTCTGGACTTAGGCTTTAAACTGGCTGATTTCTCTTTTCTTTAGGATTCTCTTATGCCATCACTTCACCCGTCTGTTTTCCTCTCCCGCGGTGACTTGCCGTGTGGCTTCCTTGGCTTTTCATCATTTGCCTTCAACCTTTTTGTTTCTGAGACCTCTCCCTCTGCAGAGAGGAGAGTTTCCCAGCAGAGGAGCGGGAGCCTCCCTCGCCGTGCTCCCAGGGGAGCACACACACAGCAGCTCCCCCAAACCTCACCCCCCCTCGGACTGTCCAAGCCTGAGACCCACTGACCACACTGGTGGAAAGGTCAGGTGGGAGAACAAGACATCAGATGTCTGTGTGATCCTATAGGTCTGAGGATGCTTTAGGTTGTTGTGGCTAAGGAGCACCTGTAGCTCCATGGAGCTTCAGGGTCCCAGCTCAGCCGGTGACACCGTGGCTGGGAGCCTTAGTCTGACACTGTCCCTTCTCTGTCCACGTCCAGCTGTCCAGGAGGAGAGGCAGCGAGGGAAGGACCGCAATGAGAATGAGGTGGAATCAACAAGTAGCGCCAACGAGGACATGCCTGTGGAGAAGATCTTGGAAGCTGAACTTGCGGTGGAGCCAAAGACAGAGACATACATTGAAGCAAATATGGGCTTGACGCCGAGCTCGGTAAGGCAGCACTCCCCTTGGCCCCGACCCCATCCCAGGCACTCGGGACAGAAGGGGTGGTGGGGGGGCACCAGGATTGCCCTGGCACGAATACACCGGTGAGCCTAGGTCAGAGAGGGGTTATCTTAGCGGGAAAGAAACAGAGCTCAGATACGCAGCTTAGGTCTGCTGTAGGCGCCGTGGGGGAGCTTAGATGAAAACCTGAGGAAAGCAAACCCCGTGCCCCTGCACAGCCACCAGCATTGGTACTTGCTGCCTCACAGCCATAGGGAAGGAACAGACACTGTAAGGCACAGATTAGAAGGGCTTACAGAGAAGACTTACTTTAGTTAACAGCCCTTAGTTCTAAAATGCAGAAGACGCTCCATGCTCTGAAGAGCTCAGAGTCCAGTCAAGCCAATAAAGAGACCTGCGTGGCTGAAGTGCGAAGAGATAAGAGCTGTAAAATCAGGGTGTGACTTTTCAGATGAAAAATTATACAGCTGCTTGGCTCTAAGAAGAGAAAACCTGGGGAAGCTTGCTGAGAAGTTTGCCTTCGAGTTCCTTTCCCCTTTGGAAGCTTGCATTATAACAGGGCCCGCTTGAAGCATCAGGGCTTTAACAGGACTTTGTGTAAACAAGAGATAGCTGACAGGGCAGTAGAAGAGCCAGGAGCTGTAATGAGCAAAGCAGCTGCCTCCAGATGTGGGAGCCAGCCTATCCTCTGAAATTCTGTTTCTAGTATCGACCCTATGCAAAGCCCTCATAAAGGGCCCTGTGGCAGAGAAGGTACTTGCTGCCCAGTCCAGGCAGCATAGGATGCCGTTTCCTTTCCTCAATAGCCAGCACCCGTTCCCGCGAAAGTACTGGGAATAGAGGAATGCCTCTAAAAGGTAGGGCTGCAGTTGAGGCAACTAATAGAGTGGTAGGGTCAGGAGTGGGGCTAATTACCCCTACGCCTGGCTATACCAGGAGACCTCTGGCGTACTGAGGGACTGGGAAGCCTCAAAGCAAAGAGATGGAGAGAGAGAGGAGAAAAATAAATTGCCGTGCACCACTGTGCGTGTGCTTTTGGGGCTGGGGTCAGCCTCACACGTTTAATTTCCCACTTGCCCTTCGGCGATGCCTTCTGGCAGGCACGCACATCCCATGGCACGCTGTGTCAGCAGGAGGGGGCACCGCCGCTGCAAGGTGTCATCAGGACTGGGGAGGGAATAAATTACCCCAGTACCCTGGTAGCTATTGCCAGCCTTGCTGCTGGGGAGGCTGCTGGAGCGGGGAGCATCTCCTGGCTGCCTAGCAGTCCTTCAGGGGGGCACGGAGGTACAGCTGGGGCTGCACCAGTGCAGGCTGGCTAACCCGGAGAGCAGGATTGTACACTGAAATATCCCTCTGCGTTTCCTATTGCTCTGTGCTAGGTGTCTGTGAGGCTGAGATGATGAAATGCAGCTATTTCTAGCAAGTGGAAGGACTCTGCAGTATATATTTGCTGCTACAATAATACTTTATGTCTTTCTTTATATGAGGTTTGGAGGGTTGAGCCAAAAATACCTAATCTGGCAGGGCTTGACAGGAGATCTCAGAGTCAGGCCACTCCTTGTTGGCGTCTTAAGTCTTGACTGCCTCTATGGGATGTTCTTTTTGGCCTTTACCTGTAAGGATGCTATGACCGACTTGCTAGGTGAGGCTTTCCAGTGCCTAAGGCTTCCTGCTACAGACAGAGCCAAATCCTCGTTGAAACTCTCCAGAAGCAGGTACAGGGCCAGGGTGCTCACCTGCATTTGAGAGCCCCGTTTCACCTGCAGACAGCGCTGCCCTCCAGCCATAGGGTCCCAGCTCCGTGAAGCTGCAAGGGGCTTTTTTTTGGAGGAGGCAGCTCGTGGTTAGCGAGGGGCTGGTAGAGGCTCTGACGGCTATCAGGATTAAAAATACTTCAGGGGAGTTGTATCCAGCATTGTGCTGACTTGAAAACAAACCCCAGAGAGCAAGCTGAAATAAATGGCTTCGTCTGGCACTGCATCTCCTCAGTCTCTTGTAGCAAATTGAAAGCTGGTTCCTGCATAATTCAACACGCATTACTGTGAACAAGGATGTGTGTTGCATCTAAATAGAAGCAGGAGGCTTGTTGAAATGCCCTATTATTGTCAAGCGGCTTCTGTCGATGGGGTGACATTTGTAGCGGGTTTAGCAGATGTATGAGATCAGCAGCTCGCAGTGACGAGGCCACTGGATGAGGCGAGGGAAGACGGAAGACTGAGGAGCTGCCCTCCGCCCGGCCCTCCCCAGAGAGCTCCTGTGATGGAGAGGCAGACAAATTCAGTCCCTAATAGACACACGGTGAAACACAAGCTGTTTCCTATTAGCCTGGTATGTTGGGTCCTTCCATTTGTGCCCCTGCACACCTTAGCTCATCTGCATTGAGCTGCCAGTGACCTGGAGGGCTCCAGCTCTTGCAAGGACATTTCCACTGAGTTAACACCCTCCTCTCCCAGATGCTCTCCAGTCAGTGACTGTCACCTTGTGCCGTGGTCCCCTGGCTGCTCTGAGAGCAGAGGTCCTAACTGTAGTTGAGGGAGGTCCCTCTGCTTTGCCAGGTTGGCACTGGCACTGGGTTTTCCACCTGGGACAGGATGGGACCCAACTGTGAGGCTTCAGCACAGTCATCAGAGCTGGTAAAAGGGGAGGGCAGGGGGGCGGCAGCCCATGAGTTGTTCCAGCAGCCCTGGTATCTAAACACATTGCTGACAAAGTGTGCGCTCTGAGGCTGGGTATGGGACCCGGGAGGGGATCTCTGTCCCCTGGTCAATCTATCTGATGGACACCAGAGAGGATGGGGTACATTCACGGTTTGAAGCCTGTGATGGGGAGAGTACAGCGGGCTACGATCCTTGTGGGTGGCGCAGACAGGATGGGGAAGGATGCTGAGCCAGGCAGAAAGCAGCTAAGACAGGCGGATCTGCCCTTGCAGATCTGCTCTCCTTCTGCCTTGGGTGGTAGGAGAGTGCCAAGACTCAGCGTTTTGATGACCATCACTAAAACACTTGCTTAAAGTAATTGCGCTGGTGAGCCCCTGATAACAGCTCTTCAGCCACTGCAAATAACTGCTAATTGAGACAGTTGTCTGGCTGCTGGCCATGGCAAAGGCGATAAACCCTTTGGGAGGTTCCCACAAACTGTAAATGAGCACGGCTGCAGGATTCCTCTGCACTGTGTTGTGTGTCCCAGGAACTCCCAGACCCCCTGTGATCCCCCTTCCTTGGGAGCTGGAGACTGCTGTGCCCAGGCCGTACAGCCGGGCACGAGGATGGGTTTGCCGCTGCCCCACATCCCGGGCAGCCACAAAGCTGGGCACCTGCAGCGTAAGCACCACCTCGGATGGGCTCCCAGCCACTGAAAGGCAAAGCCTGTAACTGAGAGGTGTTATCCCCATTACCTCTTAATTGGCCTTTGAATGTCTGGTTTCAAGTCACCATCTTCTGGAAGATGTCTCCAAGCTCTGGTTTTCCAGAAAGATCAGGTGCCCACATGTCCTTTCATTCTGTCACACTCCGGCACCGTGCCCTTGCTATTTACTGCAGGAGGGGATTTGCTTTCCATGCACAGGGAGGGTTTCTAGCATCACTTTGCAGATCCCCTCCTGGAGACAGGCAGGGCCCTTTCATCCTGCAGGGATGATACTTTTAGCTGCCTCTCAAGCTAAGGTGATTTAAGTTCTGCCAGGAAGCGCTGTGGTGGTTCCAGGAACTGCCATCTGAGGTGTAATTAAAGGCTGGGCCCCTCGCTGAGGCTTTGTAGGAAGCGCCGAAGGCTGGGTACAGCTTGTGCTGCCTGCAGAGCACCAGCGGTACAGCCTGGGCTGGGGGACCCAGAGCCTGGCTTGCTGCATCAGGGTGAGTCCTAGGGACAGTGACAGCCTGCCCTGATAAAAGCTTTGGCAACATCTGGCTTTCCTAGAATACCCTTTTTGTGGGGCTGTGCAGGCACTTGTTGCTTCATAGGGCCAGTTCTGCTGGAGTGTGGAGTTTCCCATAAGTCATGTCCCTCTCTGGGGCGTGCAGGGATCCATCCCCATCCCACCCCCGTGGGAGCTGGGAGCCCTGGGTTCTCCACCTGGCTGCTCCAGCTTGTTGAGCAAACTTGAACTTGGTGATGTGCCTGTAGCCTGGGCCATGGGTGACCCTTCCTGCAGATGCCTCGGAATGCTGACGTTCCCTGTGTTTTCAGTGAGACACTTCACCCTGCGAAGCTCCTCCTCACCAGTTCAGGTTGTCCAGAGAGAAACCCCATCTTCTCTCCTTCTCCCAGGGAAAAAGCCCAGTCCCTGCCCACATCTCTTTCCCCAGGGCAGAGCCCCATCTCCCTTGGAGTGACTTCTCTGCCCTTGTACCCCTCCGGGAGCGGCTGGAGATGGGCAGATCAAGGAGGGAAAATGCCCGTAGCGATGCTCCCCACTCCTCAGCTGCGCTGCTGAACACGAGCCCATTCCCATCCATCTCTGCAAGCAACAGGTGAAAATACTTCGAAGGCGGGTGCCCCTCAGCTTGCCAGATGCTGGTTATTTTAAGCCTGGAGAACAGGAGACATTGGCCACTGAGCAGAGTTTGTGTTTGCTGCCAGGGGACAGCGGAGGGGACTGGGCAGGGGTCCAGGGCATGGCTCTGGGGAGCAGGAGTGAGACTTAGCAGTGTGGTCCTCATCTGCCCAGCCTGGGAGAGGGGTTTGCCATAGCACAGCCAGCTGGTGATGAGGAATGGCCTTGTCCTGCTGAAACTGAAACTCGCAGGAGAGAGGGGTTACGCTGGCATTTGTGTCTGAATTTACACCCCTTCCCCCTGCCATACAGGAGTAAAGTAAACACTCCTCCTCTGATTTGGAAACTGCTCTTTTAAGGACATGAAAGAAAAATAATTGTACAATCAAAGCTGCTAGATATCAGCAGGGATTACGGCGGGATATGTAGAGGGGCTCATACATCCCTGTCCAGAGAGCTGAACTCTATATACACACTCGTACTAGCAAGGTCTGTCTTCGCCAGGGTTAGACGGGCTCTTCCAGTTCCTAATCACAAGCCCACTTGAGCTGTTAGCAGTTCCTTT
Organism: Falco peregrinus; assembly: GCF_023634155.1. NCBI lineage: Eukaryota > Metazoa > Chordata > Aves > Falconiformes > Falconidae > Falco > Falco peregrinus. Next base: position 48,586,879 of record NC_073721.1, on the reverse strand, counting down.
AAACAGGGATTTGGTGTGTTTAGGCTGACTGTCCTCCTTGAGAACAGATGGTTTTTGTTACTGGATAATATTTCAAAGGAAAGGGTTTTTCTTTTTTCTGTAATGCCCCCTTTGGTGCTGGTTTATCGAGCTGGGAGATGCTGGCACGGGGAGCGTGCGTGCTGCACAGGCGCAGGAGCCCGCCCTTCCCTGGGCTGGAGCTCATTTGGTTCATCAGTCAGTGTGATGGATATTGGGTCTCAGCACTCCTGGTTCCTGTTTTGGAACTGGCTAAAAACTATTTAAAACCGTGTGGTGGAGAAGCCAAGTCACCTCCTTTCCCTGTGACTGATAACGTCCGCGTCTGGGGTGCTCCTGACTCTGGGGTCCTTCCCTGCAGCAGGGAGGCAGCAAGCCCCTTCAGCTGCTCCTCCCAGCTTCTCCTCCTTGCTCTGCCCTCTCCAAGCCTTTCCATCTCCTTCTCTTGGCAGCCCAATGACCCAGTGACGAACATATGCCAGGCAGCAGACAAACAGCTCTTCACCCTGGTGGAGTGGGCCAAGAGGATCCCCCACTTCTCCGAGCTGCCCCTGGATGACCAGGTCATCTTGCTCAGAGCAGGTGAGTGGGAACTGTCCCCGCGCGGGCTCCGGCACAGGGTCGGAGAAGTCCTACATCTTGCCAGTGACAGGTATTACACTTAGATTTAGGTCCCGGCAACTTGAAAGCTGTTAACCGATTCTGAGTAATAGTCTCTGATAATTCAATTTCTAAATAGGATTTAAAAAGCCCCAAGGGACGTGTTGCTGAATGTGGTCCAAAATGTTCCACCAGCTGCCGATCGGCTGAAAAATGGCCTGGCTTCATCTGTGATGAGTGAGGTGCTCAGAGATGTGCGCTGGGTGGTTGAAGCCAAGGGAGCTACACGCTGCCTTCCTCCCAAGCTGAGACTTGAAAGACCGAGTGGGCTCGGGACTCCCATGAAATTTCATCAAACTAAAATGTTTGATCCTAATTAAAACCAGAAAGGGGAGAAAAATACATCACCCTCCCTCTCCCACCCACCAAGATGAAAATAAAATTCTCTGGACTTATTTTAAATTTCCTTGTGCGGCAGGGGGTCTGCAGGAACGGAGGCTTTGGGAAGTGGAAAGCAGTTAGCTGTAAAGAGGGTCTTCTCCCAACAAGTACATGCAAGCCCCTGCTGCTGGCAGGTTGTGTGCAAAGACTGGGGATGGCAAGAAATAAGGAGCAGAGTTCAACAAGGCGCATTTTAGGCGTGAAGCTCTTTGCGTAGCTCCAGTCATCAGATAAGTGATTAAAAAGACTTCGGCTTTATGCAACAGAGGGTTTTGCTCCTGTAAACGAAGAGGAAGGCAAGTGGTCAGTGGGATGGATGAAGCCACTTCCAGCAGAGGACAAACTCCATGTGAAGGGTGACACTGGGGGAGGAAATGAGACGTTGATGGCTGGCGGTGACACCCAGCTCTCGGCTTGGCGATGAGAGACAGCGACCTTGGCTAGTCCAGAGAATTTAAAAGGGGATGACGGAGGAGCCCGGTGCAGAGCAGAGGGAGCGGGCAAGGTACCTGGAGTGAACCAGTCTGGCAGCCAAACCCAAGTAAGCCGGGGACTCTGAAGTCCCTGGTAGTTTTAAAAGTTCCTCTTGTTTCCCCAAAATGCACTTTTGTTGGAAATTCAAAAGGGGAAAAGCCAGCGGAGTGTGTGCTCTTCTCTCTGCACTCTTCTGGCCTCGGGTTCACGGTCTCTGTAGATGAGACACCGCTGATCTACCTTGATGGCAGCATTCCTGGCTTCTTACTGTAGAAAGTGTGTACCCCAAAATAAATGCCCATGAAACTGGGCAGGAAAATGCTTTAAGAACCAAGTGCAAGGTATTCACTTCAACATAAAACGTAGAAACTGCCAGAACTCTGCCGGTCCAAGGTCTGTCCTGGTTGCTTCAGGAGAAGGTATAAGGACACCAGAGCAGGAGGATGATGAGATGTTTCCCTCTTCCCACCGCACAAGCACTAGCTATCATTCTGTTTAATAAGGCTGACTATAGCCCAGATGTATGAATCTAAATACTTTCTGTATTTTTTTTATTGACTGTCAACTAGCATAACTGCGTACCTCGGCCCTACATACAACTACCCAGTCCCTCTTGCAACCTCCCTGCAGTCCTTGACCTCAATGGTTTCTGGGCGATTAAGGCACACCAGTTACTGGTGTAGGTTTTCCACTCTTCTTATATTACTGAAAGGAGATTTTTATAGTCACATTTCATCTAGTGCTTATGGCAATAGTCTGGGAATGGAGAATTTGGGGGTTTTATTCTTGCTACAGGCTTGGCCAAGTCCCATGCCTCCCTGGACAGCTCCTGCTAGCTCTTCCGTAGGTGGGTGTGTTGCCAGAGCTGGCTCGGGGACCTCTAGAAAATGCAAAAACTGTATTTTTGAAGAGCGTCTCTAGAGCCTCTTGTGAGAGTGGATGAGCAGAGGAGGCATCTCTATAGAAATCTTTCAGGGCTTTCTGCAAGTATCGCAGGGAAGAACTGGTTTCAGACAAAAAGCTTCCTTTTTCTTTTGTGAAATGGAAACAAGACCCACAGCAACAGTTCAAGGTTTTCCTTTCTCTTTAGAAGAAAGCTTGTGAAAGCTGAACTGGAGATTTTCTGACCTGATGTTCTTGCCTTTGTGCTGGTGCATGTTATGACCGACTCCGAGCTGGCGTCCTGGAGGGGCCACTCCGTGGTACAGGAGGAGATGGGGCTGCAGACCCCATCACATCCCAAATTTCATGGTGGCTCTAACCCCCTGGCACCTGGAGCAGCTCCGATGGGCTCCCTGCTCCAAGCATCTCTGATGGGGCCTCAGATGACCTCCCCCAAGTCTTTTAACCAGTGGCTCTATCTATTATTGAGTGGGGAGAGCAGCCTGCTGAGAACAGCTGCCCATGAAATATTTAAGTATTAAAATTTAGCTAAGAGCGTCAGTCAGGTTCAGTCATGCATCCTTGGAGGCAAAATTAAGTGAAGCACGCATCTTTGGAGGAGTGGTGCCGGGTGGGCCGGCAGTAGCTTTCCTCTAATCCTGAATCATTTAGAAATCTTCCCTTCCTGAGTGTTTTGGAAGAGAAGGAAACCCATCTTTTTCCAGCCTGTTTTCCCTAGGTTTTCTTGTTTCTAAGCTTGCTGTGGCTGAGACAGGAATAACCTGATGTTTTCTCCGCGTTGAGGCCAGCCTGGCAAAGGATGCTGAGCACTACATCTCTGCAGCTACAGTTCATTTTGTAGGGCTGGTGGGGAAACTTGGTGGTGAGATGGATTAACATGATGGTCACTGCGCAGCCAGGTGCCTTCCCTACCCCGGAGGAGCCAGAGCATCCCCGGAGGCTGGAGCCACCGTGTTTGATGAGAAAGGAGTCGCAGGAGTCAAAGGGATCTGCTCTGCTTCTCTAGAGCTTGGGCTGAAATGCAGAACTCCTTGGGTAGACTTGTTTGATCTCTTATCTCGGATTTGCTGCCTGTGGTTATTGTACCTAATTTTTCCTGCTTGCCTCTTTGTCCTGTCAGCATTTTGGGGATGCTCTGGTGAAAGCACCGGGTAGAAATAGGTTCCCCATTTCAGCCCAAATGTCCCAGCTCTAAATGGGAATAATTCATCTGGAGGATGCAGATTAATTCAGTGCTCCTTAGCGGGAATAAGCCCAGCACAGATGCTGGTGGCACCCCGCAGCCTCACCGCTTTCACATCTTCTTGACAGGCGGGAGGCTGGATTTGGAGCCGCTGGGGCTGTGCGGAGCCGCAGCAGAGGGGTGCTGGGTGATGGCCAAGAGGCAGGGCAGCGCTGTGAAGGCTGGTGCTGTGGAGGGACAGAACCAGCTTTGGTTTCTGTGGGTTGGAGCTGCATGGAGGGGCTGCGTGGGGGGTTGCTGTCGGTCTGCGTGTGATGGCTGGTGGGAGGCACCACGACTCTGGGAGTTGCTACTGAGCCGCGGAGCGTGGCTTTTGCAGGCTCCTGGTGCCATCACACATCTTCTCCTCCGTCCTCCTTGGGTTTCACAGTGTTGCAATCCCTCTGCAAGTGCCAGGCCTCGCCCAGTAAATAGCTGAATAAATGTTCCCGTGACTGGGGTGGAAACATTCTGCGGCCGCTTAGGAAAGAGTGAACTTTATTCCTTGTCAACATTTCTAATGGCACAACCCATGTCTGCAGCAGTAGGTAAATACAGCACACGTGGACCTTGTATTTGTTCCAGCCAGCGAGAAAAGATGTGTTTCTGTGGCTGGAGAGGAGGTGAAGGATATTGTTGTATTGCTTTTCCAGCCTGGGAAAAAAAATAAACCAAATATCCTAACATATCTGGACCCTGCCAAGTAGCCCTGTGTTCTGGACAGCAGAACTTTTTCAGGCCAGGTAAATCCGCCACGTGATGAGTGTTGCAGAAGACCCATCTTGTCTTACTGAAAATGCCTCTCCTGCTTGAAAGTCACCAAATTTCCACCCTTCAAGCTTTACAGCATTTCTTCTTGTGATGGGTTTGCTTCAGGCATTCTTGAACTCAGCCAGTAATGCATTTAAGAATTTGAAGTATTAAATTAAGCAGGGGAGCTGGAAGGGAGGTCGCATCTCCCGTCCCTTCCCCATTTGTAACCAACTCAAACTGCTCCCGTGGTGTCGGGGCTCAGGGGATTTATTTCCCTATCTCCTGAAGCAGCATGTCTGGTAACTAGTAAGACAAAAGCTGATTTCTGAGTAGCTATGGAAAGCTGTTAGAGCAGCAGCCGTGGACGTGGGACATCCACGCAGTGGATGGTGGCAGTGGCAGGTGGGAGGGAAGGCAATCCCTTCCAGCATTTATACAGCAGAAGCAACAAACCTGCAAGCAAGAGTTTTCCTGGTCCCGATTTACACAGCTGAATAATGGTGAATGAACTTCTGTGCCCCATTAGGGCCTGAAAATGAGCCCAATTAGCTGATGTAAAGCGTTAATAGGTTTTTAACTGCTCAGAGGCATGGCGTAGAAGGTCAGAGGGGGAGTGCAGGGCTCCACACCCACTCGTAGGTTCACGGTGAGAGGAGCAGGGCAGAGAGCTGTTTGCTCTGGTGCCTGCAAGGTTTATAGAGGAAACTACTTCCCCTATTAGCCTTATATTTTTAGTGCATTTGTTCCTTAACAGTTTTTTCCTTCCCTGACATCCAAGAATGGGTTGGCTCCCCCTTCCCTTCCCATATCCAGCCACGTTACTCTAGCAAAGGCAGTTCTTGAGTGGTTTCCTCCTCTCTTTTTAGCACCAGGGAGGTGATGTTGCTGATTCTCGAACCCACTGAGGACCCGGTGGCTCTAACCTGCGGCCTTGGTTGTTTTCTCCTCCCCAGGGTGGAATGAGCTCCTCATCGCCTCCTTCTCCCACCGCTCCATAGCCGTGAAAGACGGGATCCTCTTAGCCACCGGGCTGCACGTGCACCGGAACAGCGCGCACAGCGCTGGCGTCGGGGCCATCTTCGACAGGTGGGCAGAGGGGAGGATGGATGTGGGGAGTGTATCGCGGGCCACCTTGCCTGGACATCCCCGGCTCTGTCTCCACACCAGTCTGCCTCCGTTCCTTGCGTTGCAGAGGGCTGGAGGGGTCGGATGGAGATGCGTTGGCACCGGGGCTCGTGGTCGGAGAAGCGCGGGCTGAGGCATGTCCATCCCACAGCATCCGTGGGAACGTTGTGGTCCTTGCTGCCGGCAGCACCGTTCGATCTCTCCTGTTAAACCTGTAGAAACCAACAGCCTGAAATAGTCAGGGAGCAGGCTGCCCAGCGCAAATCAAAGCCTCTTTCATGGGGTCCAGATGCCTTCTAATGTTACAAGGAGGCCACTCGTTCATTTCTTTTCATCTTTAATTGGACCAAGACACGATTTTATTTTCACAATGAAAAAGCACCAAAAATACCCAGCAGGTTCCACATGCGTTTCCCGAGGGCTCTTTAATCTTGTGCTTTGGGAAAGTGTTTTGAAGCCAGACTTCCAGGGCGTTTGACCCACAGCGTGGCTCCAGACGCTGCTTAAACGGTGGCTGGTTTCTCTGCCCGAGACTCATCTTGAGATGACTTAGTTGAAACCAAATCACCTTTGCTTCTTTGCTTTGCAAGGAAATTGTTCTTTGGACCTGGGTGACATCATTTGTTTCCTGTGAGGTCATAAGTGCAAGATCATGACTTCACTGCAGGATCTAACAGGAAAAAACTGGGCAATCAGTGGAAAATATTTCAAGACCGGCACCTGCAGTAAGAGCAAAGGGAGTAATAAAAATTACCGGCAGAGGAAATTGCTTTTAGATACCTGTTGGGGTTTTGTTTTTATTATTATTTTTTATTTTTAGACAGCTTTCTCAGGTGCCAAAGCCTCTCAGTGAATGTATGAAGCCAATTTTTATGGTCCCTGTTGTATCTCCGAGGAACTATTGATGTTCCTAATGAGCTATTTTTGATACAGGAGGAAAATGAGGGCATATCCTCAGCTGGTATAAGTGAGCGCTATCCCATGACTTCATTAACCACACGCCAGAGGACCTCGCTCTGGGTCTGACACCTGGATGTTTTTTCATTTCTTTTTAATGCTGACGCCTGTGATTTCTGTGTCCTTTGCAGAGTACTGACAGAACTCGTGTCAAAAATGCGAGACATGCAGATGGACAAGACAGAGCTAGGCTGCCTGCGAGCCATTGTCCTCTTCAACCCCGGTACATGCCGTTATCTTCTCTCCTGTCCTCTCTTGGCTGATGCCGTGTCCTTTTGGCTCCTTTTCTTACCTGTAAAGCTTCAGTGCAAATAACCGAGGGCACCCAGCTCCCGAGGACAGGGAAAGAAGGAAGAGAGGCAAGGATGAAAGTCAAATTAAGCGCTGCACGTGCATCTGCCACCTTACAAGCATGTCCTTTGCAGGTCAGGGATGGATCTGGATCCATGCCCAGTGCTGCTCTCTAGGCCTCCCTTTCCAAGGGGTGTTTTCCCCTTTGCAGAGGGCAGCATGGTTTCGCGGTCCAGAATATTCTCCGTGCAGGGCTCAGGCTTGGCTGGGACTCAGCTGCAATCATCCGAGGAGATGGCAAATGCTGCTTTTGGAGCCGACTTCTATTGATGGGCTGAGTTCTCTGCTGAGCTTGAGGGGCTTTGGCTTGATCAACGTTACACGGTCTTCCCATGTTTAGTTTTACAGCGACTCTGTAAAAAGAAAGTTCTGGTGCTTGAGGGTGTTGTCCCTGAATAGGAGCAAAAATGAATCTAGATATCCTTTAAGAGAAAAGTACGGATTAGAGCAAACTTAGAGCATGGATGTTATTGTCCTCAGTTTACCAATCTCAACATCCAAGGGCTTTTATTAACTGATTTTCTGGAAGAGCCCTCTGCAGACCTGGAGAGGGTGAAAGGCATGAAACGTTCTCATAAAATACACAAGAACTTTTATTTTTTGCCTGCAGTTTGCTTAGTTTTACAGACTCCAGGAAGCTTCGTGCTGCTGGCTTTTCCCCCTTAGCCCCAGCTGCCCAAGGGGAGAAGAAGGCTCAGTGCTGGAGTTGTCTCCGGTGTTTCAGAGAGCACAGCCCTGCTGCAGCGGGGGATAGACTGCCAGCTTGCAGACCCCTGTACAGCTCTCTTGCAGGGGTTCTCTGTATTTTGGAGCAGGTCAGTCCCGAGCAAAAAGAGATGGCAGCCAAGGACAGACCTCCACATCTGTGGCCACTCCTTCCCCTCCCTGCCCTTGCAGGAGCGTGGTTTGTGCGCAAGCACGGCTCTCTGGTCTTTCCCACCAAACCCGGGCCAGTGCATTTCAGCAGGGTTTATTGCTGTTTCTGGCATTTGTTTTTCTGCTCACCCCCCTCCACCCCCTTGTAATCACCCGTAATTTATTGTCTGTAATTTGGGATTAGCCGTATATGGTAAAAGAAGGGGAATCTGGAGAGGTTCCCATCGTGCATGTGCTTGGCGATATCGATTGCTTGACTGTCCCTTTCACCTTACTAAAAACAGATCCTCGCCGTGTCGCGGGGGACCTGCCAGAGCCGGGGCTCTTTGTTCAGCTCTGCCATGGTGCTTCGTGCTGGAGGGAGAAATCCCACAAGCCCAGGGCTTGAGGGGGACTTAAAGCCTTTAAATGAGGGTCTGTGACCGCTGGAAGGAGTCAGAATGGTTGGGGTTGGGGTGTGAGATGGGGTAAACCACCTCTGTAGTCACAGGGCTTGAACACTCCCCAGGAGGTGCTGCCCCAAATACCGGGGTTCAGACCCCACATCCCCACTGTGCCCTGGTCTGGTGGTGCTGGGAGGGATGGGAGGGGCTGGGGGGTGCACGGGGGACTCCTTTCCTGCCTGGAAAGCCTGGAGGTTTTTGGCTGATGATCCTTTCGTTGCCTTTCAGACTCAAAAGGTCTCTCCAACCCGGCTGAAGTGGAGGCGTTGAGGGAGAAGGTGTACGCATCGCTAGAGGCATACTGCAAACACAAATACCCCGACCAGCCCGGGAGGTGAGTTGCTGGCTGTGCCCTGTCCCCCTGCAGCCTCACACGCCTGCAAAGCCCTGTGCATTGGGTGCTGCAGCCGGTGCAAAGGGTCCTCAGGGTCCTGCACCTGCGTGCAGGTGCTGGCTCCTTCCATTTTGGACTGTCTGTTCACACGTCTTCTGGGCGTGAACAGTTCTCTGCAGAGAAAACCCACTCATTTCTACCTGCTTCAGCTTTGAACGTCCTTAGAAAATCCCCCTGTGAAGTGCAGAGAGGTCTTTGTTCCTGTGCCAGTAAATGCAGCACAGCCAGGACAAGGTCGGGAGTGACGAGACCTGAGGAGCTCCAGCTCCTGTGGCCGCAGCAGTGGGATGAGCGCATGGGGGAAGGGGTATCATTTCCCTTTTGGCAACCACGGAGAGCAAACCACAGCGAAAATAAGACGCACATGGAGTTAATTTTCAGTGGCAGATGAGCATCATTGCTGGGAAGTGAAAGCCTCAATTGATGCTCTTTTCTCCCCTCCCCACCTCCCCCAATCCAGCTGGGAATGGGAGGGGGAATTAGGAATGCTTTCCTGGACCGCTCTGGAGCTGAGTGGGCGCATTTTCCCAGTTACAGCCTGAAGCTGGCAACTGCCAGTTAAGTTACTGACAGTCATTTGAGAAACCAAGCAAAGCACTGGAAACTGCTGTTGGTGCTGAGGCGTGAATATTGGGGCAAACAGCCCCAGCAGCTGGGATTTGCATCTCACCTGCATTCCTGGTCTTGCGTGTCTGGATGGTTAAACTAAAAAAAGGATGCTTTTAATGCAGTGGGCGGATCATGCCCTCAGAAGTAATATCGGACTTATTTTTTTCCCCTCTTTGGGTACCTATGTGCTGGCAGATGTAAAAAAGATGTGTTGTTAAGGGGCTTCTTGGATGTTTGTGGTTGGCTTGTGGCAGGGAGAGTTTAGGATGAAGGTGCCATTGGGTGTGCTTGACTTTGCGGTGAGGAGGGGAAGTGAGGGATGGGGATGGTGCACGGAGCAGGGATGATTACCTCTCCTCTCCCGGGTGGTTTGTGTGGACCTCAGGCCAACTCTCAAGCTGATTCCTCTTCCAGAAAGCGTTATTAAATTGCAGTTCCTAAACAAATCCAGATCCAGAGCCTGGACTTTGGCCGTTCTGGTGCTGCAGAAGAGCTCTGCTCCCCTTGGGGCTCACAATGAGCAGCCAGCCATACCTGGCACAAGGACAGTTGCCTTGGGAATCGTGGCCAGCAGCTCTCCTGGATTATTCTCCAAGTGGGATGAACCCTTTGCTTCACACAGGTGTCCAGTGTCTGCAGCTGAGTCATCATGCTGCCCTCACGTGCCGCTGCTGGCTGCTGCAGGCTGGGGTGGTGCTGGGCAGGGGCTGGCATGGGGAGAGCCCCACTCACTCTTCATTGACCAAACCACCACGAAGCTGCTGTGCACACGGAGCAGGGTTGCCGAGCCACCAGTCAGAACCAGTTCCCCAGGGCTCTACCTCAATGATCAGCGATGTGTAAGGGAGTATTTTAGGTCCAGTAGCTGCACCAGTTGGTGTTTGGTCTCTCGCTGGCTTTGAATGAGCTTGGGCTGGGGACCTTCTTGTGTGATCCTCACACCCTTCTTTGGTGACTGTAAAGGATTTTGCACGCTTAGGGCTGTCCGGAGAGCCGTGACTGAGCATTGCTGACCTTACTCCATCTCTTCCATGGTGCAGGGCACTGGTGGAGTAAGCGCAGGTGGCTTGGGAGGGTTAACTCGTGGGCTGGGAGTCCAGAGTTGCACAAGAGCTAAATGCAGCTCTCGGGAGCTCTCTCCATCCTCCTAGTCTCATGGCACAATGTGATTACCATCTGGGGCTGGAAACAAGTTCTTCCTGTGGTTGAGCAAATGCCTGGTGGAGCCGGTGGTGGGTGCCCTCCCCTGCTCCATGCTGCGGCGAGCGCTTGGCTTCCCCACCACTTCGGGTGCCCTTCCGTGCATGACTTCAGCCTAGTGCCCGGCCATCGAGAGCTTGCGAGCACCATGTAAACACCAAAAGGGAACTTCTCTGCAGCAGCGAGACGGAGGGAGGCATTCCTAGGAAAAACCCAGCCATGCTGCCCCTGCGCCAGCCCCTGCTCTTCTCTGCAGGGAGGGCACAGTGTGTACGTGACACCCAGCAGCCGCGGGGAATCAGGGCTATTTTCTCCCCTCCCTGGCACGCTGTGCTGCGGGCTGGTTATCTCACAGTTAAACATATCGGAGGGCTGGAGCCATCATCTGGTTTGGTTTAAAGTGAAACTTCCTGAATGGGCTGGTAGGACTGATTTGTTTTTCCTGGCTCTGCTCCCATCATCCTCGCCAGCTCAGCAAAAAAAAAAAAATAGGCAGAGAGGAGTGTGCATGCATGTGTAATGTCTGTATGTTTGTGCATGTTTCCCCCTATGCGTGTGTTTTCTAGAGAGTCCCCCTCTCCCTGGGCTGGTTCTGGCCTTTGCTTGTGTTCAAGCCTTGATTGTGCAGCAGTAGAAACAAACATGCTCCTGGCCTTTTAAAGGGCTTTTTCCTTGGTTTGAGAGCTCTTGGCCCAGGGAGGTGATGTCCCGCAGTGCCTGGGGTTGCTGCCTGTACTCCTGGGGCGCCCTGGCTGGCATTGCGGGGGGCTCTGAAGCACCCTCACAGGAGCCAGCGGTTTTCTCCTGGCTCCGCAGCCTCCTGCCACCCTCGGAGCCCAGCACACACCAGCCTTTCCCCAGCAGGGCCGGCTTGGCCCTCGGGCTTGTCTCCTTTGCCCCGGCTGGCTCCTGCAGCGCTGTCGGCTCTCCCCAGCCCCCCTGGCTCTCCCCTGCCCAGCTGCACAGCTTTCCTGCCTCTGGGCTCTTGCAGGCATCTCGGCTCTTGCAGGCATCTCCACTCTTGCAGGCATCTCGGTAAGACCTGAGGAGTGTCCCAGCCGGGCAGGGCAGGCTGAGGAGAAAGGGCTTTTGTTCGTCTGGGGCTTGTTGGAGCCCCGCGCTGGGCAGGGAGAAGGGGAGCACCCTGTGTCCTGACTGATTTGCAGCACTCCTTCCAGCTTTTGCATCAAAGCCCTTGTATCCTTCCATTGCTTCACCCCCGAGGTGCCTCCAGCCCGACAGCCGGGTTTCTGCTGCGCCAGCAGCCCCCGGGGCTCGGCAGCCAGCAGCTGAGTGGTGGCTGGCGGAGCTGCCTGGGAGGTGCTTGGTGCATGGAGCCAAGTGCCAACTAACCCCACTCAGCATCTCCTCCGTCCCCTCCCTGGCTGCTTGCCCCCTTCCCTGACCAAAGATGGAGCTGCTGAAGCTGCTTGCAGCACTGCCTGTGCTTGGTGGTGCCTCCTCCCTGTGACTGCAGTGCAGGGACCCCATGAGCATCTCGGGGTGCTCACTGAATGGTAATACATGTCCATGACGCGGGTGTGTGAAGCCAGTGGTGCGCCCCAGTGCAGGGACGGCTTTTCCTTTCTTATTTTACTCTTCCAGCTTGGCTATTGGTACGTTTGTTGTGAATACCCACCGTGGCTGCCTGGTCTTCAAGGCTGGGGACATAATTAGTGATATCTCTGCACAGCTCTGGGTGTAGCCCCATGACTTTGGTAGCAAAAGAGGTTGTGTCTGACTCCCAGCCCTTCTGAGCAGGGGCGACTGCAGAAGCTCTGGGGGTTGGGGCAGAAGCGGGGCTGCCGGTGGGGCGTGTGACCATGTCGTGTCTCCTGCCCCCAGGTTCGCAAAGCTCTTGCTCCGTCTCCCGGCCCTCCGGTCCATCGGCCTGAAATGCCTGGAGCACCTCTTCTTCTTCAAGCTAATAGGCGACACACCGATCGACACCTTCTTGATGGAAATGCTGGAAGCGCCCCATCAAATGACTTAAGAGAACTGCTGCTGGGTCAGTCCCTCGCCTGGCTGGGGTCTCGCGGGGCCCCTTCCTCTGCTTTCCTCTGCCGCTGCCACCCCAGCCCATCCCTCCCTCCTCTCCCCAGTGCTGGAGGCACCGTCTGATCCGGGGCGACCCCCTGCCGTCCTCGCCTCCTCGTCGTCTTCACCCTTGTCCGTTTGCTGTCACTGCTGCATCTCAAGACCTGCTCGCTGATTCCCTGCGCTAGATGTAGAGAAGTGGGAGCGGAGAGAGCTTGCCACCCGCCGCCCCGGCTCGCAGCCCTGCCCCGGCCCCCGCTGTGCCATCAATTTCGGGGTGAGCCACCAGCCGGGTTTGGCATCACCGCGGCCGGTGGTGCTTCCCCCGGGGCAGGAGCAGGGACGGGGACAGTCCCGGCCCGTGGGGCAGTGGGGTTTGGACAAGCCGAGGGGAGTGGTTGAACTTGCTGGATTGCAGCTGGCTATTTTCAGAGGATGGAGTTTTTGAAAAAGAGAAGAAAAAAAAAAAAAAAAAAGAATTCTATTTTTGGTTTCTAACTATTATTAGTAGTCTCGGTAGTTACTTCGCGGAGGGAGAGGCGGGCTGGAGAGGCAGCCCGGCCGTGCCCCACGAATGAGTCACCCGTGGCTGCACAGAGCCTTCTCCTTTCAATTAAAAGCAGAGGATTTGGGATTGAGCTGAATCCCCCTCCAAATAATGAGGCAATGGGTGGCACAGGGAGCCAGGGCACCCTCTGTGCAGAGGGTCCTGCGGGCAGCACTACCTGAAAAATCCCTTTTTGCTGTCCCAGAGGGCAGCTGGGCGTCACTGCTCTTCCCAGAGGTGCCTCTGCGCTTGGTGTGGAGCTGCCCACACGAACACAAGCTGGCTGGAGCACTTACTTTAAGGCTGTCAGGGACTCAACATCACCATTCCCCAGCTCACGGGGTCTTGCTGGGACCCCTGCCCTCAGCACCGTGTCCAGCACCCTGGCACAGACCTCTCGTGAGGCTCGGTCCAGCCTGTCCGGCCAGACCTACGCTTTATTTCAAGGGCTGTTGGCGCTGGAGCAGCAGGAGCTGGCATGTCAGCAGTGGCTCCTTGGTTTTTTTGATCCTGAACGTGGTTTAGTGAGGTTAGAGGGGCATTTCCAGCTGGTGGAGTGGGCTCGACAGAATGCCCCCTCTGTGCCCCACATGGCAGCCCCGGGTACTGGCAGGCGTTTCCCCTGTGCGCCCTCGCCTCGCACGGGGGTTTCGGCTCACCTGGGAGGCTGCTCCTGTTGATTCAGCAGCTACCGTGCAAAACACTGCAAGGCAACAATTAGTGGGAGTACTTGGCCAGGCTGGTAATTTTGGCTGTTAATTAGTGGTGAAGCAAGAAGGGCTCCCCCTCCCCTGAATCTCCCCCCGTCGGGCTGGGATGCGGGGGCTGAGAGGTCCCGACTGGGTGGGGAACCCAGCCCGTCCGGGATGCCGAGAGCACCACAAGCACCTTAGCTTTTGCATGGTCCTTTCTATGAGTCTTGGTGTGACAGCAGGGAGATGGGCAGGGTTTTTTGGGGTGTTAGGGACACCCAGGAACCTGCCCACACCCCATGGGATGGGATTCCCTGAGGAGTGCCTGGGGAGAGGAGGTCAGCCAGGGAGTGCTTCCCCCTCACCTCCCCATTTCACCCTCCCCAGTGGCCCACTGAAAAAAAGTGAGTTAGAGAAAAAAAAAACAGAGCAAGCACTGAGGGATGTTGGGGAGGGTATTTCTCCCCCTTGGCAGGACGGACTGTCCCGAACACACCATGGGATGGGTACCCAGAGCCAAGAACAAGGTGCCTGCGGTTGGCCTGGGGCCAAGGGCTTCCATGTCTTAAACGGCAAACTCTTAGGTCCCAAAGGTATTTCTCTTCTTGCTCTCTGTGGGTCGTAGCTGGCTCTTCAAACATCTTTGTGCCTGGAGTGGGATAGAGCAGGGCCCATGAGACCATCTCTCTTTTCGAGGCGGCACAGTTGTCACCCGCCTGTTGTCATCCCACCTGGCAGCTCGAGTCCCCGGCTCCATCCCCTGCAGTTAACCAGGCCATCTCATTGCTAAATAAATACTCAGGATTTCAGGTCATAACTTTCCCTTAGGCTGGCCTGGAGTGGCAAATCCACAGAAGCAGGGAAAGTGTTTTGGCTGTGTTTCTCCAGCAGCCTGCATGCCGCCGAAAATATTATTAAACAGCTTCACCCTGCAAGAATTTGCCAAGAAAACTAGGCAAAGAGAAATGAAATATGTAAAGGGTGCCAGTAAACACGAGCAGGCTGTTCCTTGCCAGCGTGGGGCTTGCAGGGAGGTGTTTGCTCCCAGCCAGCCGGCACGGAGTGAAACCCGCAGCCAAACCAGCCCTGGCAGCCCCCAGCCCGGCTTTTGCCGGCAGAAAGGACCCCAGAGCTCCCTTGCTGGAGAGGATGAGGGTGCTTTGGGAAACAATTGGTGGACATTGCACTAGAATAAACCCACTGTCCTTCTCCATTGGGTGGAACCACTGTTTTCCTGACTGATGGCTTGGAAGGGGCTGTTGGGTGCTGGGTGATGAACTGGTGTGGCTTGCAAGGCTCTGGTCTGGCCAGCTGCAGCCCTGGGCACTGCTGGGCTGGAAAGCAGGAGCTCCCATCCCATCCCATCCCATCCCATCCCATCCCATCCCATCCCATCCCATCCCATCCCATCCCATCCCATCCCATCCCATCCCATCCCATCCCGTCCCATCCTGTCCCGTCCCGTCCCGTCCCGTCCCGTCCTGTCCCGTCCCGTCCCATCCCGTCCTGTCCCGTCCTGCCCCGTCCCATGCCGTGGCATCCGTCCTGTCCCACCCCACCCCATCCCATCCCAGTTAGCAACTGACCCAGTAACAATGAACTGCCACAAGCCGTGGGTGTCCTCAGCCAGTGGCATGGTGCAGGGGGGGAGGGCGCTGCGGGCCAGGGGCTCTGGGTCAGGACGTGTGTCTCCGTGCCTCAGTTTCCCTGTGGAGTAGCACACAGCCTCAACATGTGCCCCTGGCAGAGGAGGCTTTTGGGGAAAGGCTGAGCGTTGTCCCTGGGCTTTTGGGGTTTGGCCCTTGTGTTGCTGTAACCCAGCATCCCTGCTGCTTTCAGTAAAGCTCTTCTGATCCCCCCGGCAGCCACGCTGGGCATTTCAGGTTGCCAGCAGGTCCTGGGTGTGTGTGATCAACCTGCAGAGTGCAGACCCCAGCCCACCCAGCGCCTCCCCCTCCAACATCACCAGCCCAGCCCTCCCCAGCAGAAGGAAAAGTTTTTGTGCGTCCAGTAACATCTGCCACAGCAGCCTTAAAGCAATGTGCTTTTGCATGAGTTTGAGTCTTTCATTTGTATTCTTTTTCACTTTGGGCTTTTTTTTTTTTTTTTTGTCCTCATCATAATAATTATAAATATACTACGTGCTTGTTTGAAGAGGTGATACATGGTTAAGAGAAAAAAAAAAGGCACATTATTCACTAGAGGGGTAGGACTTTCATTTAACCAGATCTTAGTAGTCTTGTAAAAATCTGGTTTGATTAGGGTGATCTATTTTTTAATATTTTTTTCTTAAATTCCTTTTTTGTTGGTGGGACAATCTTTAATTTTCTAAAGATAGCACAAACATCAGCTTTTCAGCCACCCACCTGCCACCCTGGATGTTCCTCGCTGCCTTCTCACGTGTGTGCGTTTCAACCAAGCCCTAACCCCAGCGGAGCCGGATCCAGCACCCCCGCGGGCCACCCCGTGAGGATGCTGTGGCTTCCCGAGCATCCATCTGCACCGATGGGCTGAGCACCGCTGCCGGGTGGGACCTGTGGAATGGAGTTACGGGCAAAGGACCTTCATCTCGCCAGCACCCATGGCTGTAGGAAGCCCACCCCAACCCGCTGAGCTCACCGGCAGCTTCTCTGCACTTTGGGACCCGGGGGCCCCCCCGTCCTCACTGCCCACCCTTCCCCGCCTGGCCGGCTGGGCTCAGCTTCTGGTCATGGAAGGGGCTAAGGATGGTGGGACCGTGGCTCAAGAGCTGATGCTGTCCCCATCAGTGACGAGCGTGCATGATCTGGTTTAAGTTGATACATATGTGCGTGTGTATACATGTATGTACTGTAGATATATACACTGTATAAATATCCTCACTCACATATACATATATTATAACTGTAGCAAGTACAGACTTTTTGTGGGTTTTTTTTGTTTTAAGTCAATTCTGTTTTCCAATTTTTTTCTTGGTTGTTTTTTTGGTTTTTTTTTTTTTTTTTTTTGCTTCATGTAAGCAAGTACATTGTATCTGAAGCCCTTTCCTAATTGGCAGATGCCAAATCTGGATCTTTATTCCGCGAGACAAAGGAACTGCATCTATTTTAAGATGCCTTTTGTTTTGTTTTTTGGTTGTTTTTTTTGTTGTTGTTGTTTTTCTTTGGAGCAGCAGGTGGTTTTGAGTAAAAATAGCTTTAGCAATTCCCAATACTTAGTGATGGATGCCTTGGCTATGGGATGCATAGATAAAAAATAAAATACATTAAAATTTAGAATGACAAAAAAAAAGATAAGGAAAAATATCTAAAGCATCAATAAAGTTAAAATCTATTTTTGTACAAATGTAATTTTATCCCTTACGTATTCTTGGATATTTTCTTTCTGGATTGTTTTGTTTCTTCTACAGAGATTGTTATAAACTCTCTTATTTTCTCTCTCTCTCTTTTTCTCTCTATAAGTGTTCAGCCACAGGGATAGGGATCTGGAGAAGAGGGAGAAACTTTTGACCGTGTTTTAAAGGCTTTATATGAAATCTCTTTTGAAGTAATTTTTTTGAATGAACTTTTTATTTTTTCCCCCACTTCCAAAATCTTTTTTGGGGGGTAGTGGGGTGGTGGGTGGGGAAGGGTGGGCTGGACTGGGGGTGTCTTTTGTCACGTATATCTGGCGTTCCCGCAGGTCTGTTTTACTGTGAAATCACTACCGTATATAATTATTCACTTTAAAAAAAGAAAAAAAAAAAAAGAAAAAAAAAAGAATTGCTGCTGGAAACGCCAGTATTTTGATGAACAGTTGTATTAGAATTGTGGAAAAACAAAAGAAAAAGAAAAAAAAGAAAAATAAAAAAGGAGAAAAAAAGAAGAAAATATATGAGCATTTTAAAATATAACCCAGTCCAAGACCTTTTTTGTTCTTCACTGGTGTGTCTTGAGCTCTTCCTTCAGGTGTCCCCACTGGGGGGCTGTGTCTGTTGGGGTCCCCATTGCCCCGGAGGGTCCCCATTCCCAAGGGACCATCCCTCCTGCTCACTGCGAGGCCGTCAGAGTAAATCCCACCCAGCTGTAAGTATGGAGCAAGGGCAGACCATGGGGGGAACTCCAAGACTTGGCGAAGGCGAAATTATTTTCCTTCCCCTCAGGAATTTCCCTTGACTGAATTTCAGATCCCTTTGACATCCCCAGCTGTACCCAGGTAGGGACCACATTGTTCCCTCCAGCGCATCCCCCTCCTTGTCTTGCAGCAAACAGGACAAGTGGCCGTTGTGGCCACTGGCATGGCCAGACACCCGAGGGGTCCAGGTGCCTGTGGCTAGTGGCCTTTCCCTGCATGGGTGGCAATGGGGTGACCGAGGCCACCCTGGGCGCATCGCAGAGCTGCGGGCAGGGACAATCCCAGTGCCATCATGGGACACCGCATGGGACATGGGCTTTGGGGGACCCTCTGACCCGGGGGCACGGGGCCACAGAGGCTGGGCAGCACCCCCAGGGTGCAATATATGAGGGTGTAGTGACTTACCTGCGGTGTACGCGTGGGGACAAGGGGCTGTTTTCCAGCCCCCATCCCTCCGGGAGTCACACCAGTCGCCTGCGGAGCGGGAGCATTGCTGCCAGGGCAGTGCTGGGAGCCTGGTGCAGCGAGTGCATGCACAGGAGCCGTTAGCGTTGGCCTTGGCTTAACCTGGATTTGTTGCCAGGTAGAAACAAGATTGAACTTGCTCTTGGGTTTACAGCGGAGATAAATCCTCCCCCGGCGGCTGCAGAGCCGGTCAAATAGAGCAGGAAAAGAAGAGTTTCAATTTGGTTAGTGACGATCCGTGCTGCTAACTTGGCCGCAATATTTTTTCATTTGGAAAGCCCTGGGAGGTGGCTGGAGGAGGGCAGGGGAAGGGGCGCAGGGGGTTATCCACCTCGGCAGCAACCTGCTGCTCCCCATTACGGGGCAGCTGCCCCCTCCCATCCCCTGCCCCGCTTTGGGAGACCCCAGGGAGCAGGGAGCACCCAGCTGGCCACATCACACATCTGATGGCTCATGTTGCAGAGGGTGGTTATGTGTCTTGTTAACCTCCAGGCAGCAGTTTATGTTTAGAAAGTAAATATTTACCTCCCTTCCTCAGGGATTATTTTCCCCCAGCTCCTGGGGTGGAGCGAGCCAGGATCCGTGGGGCAGCGCTTGCCGGGATGCTCGCCCTCCTGCCACGGGCTGGCTGGGTTACCGCTGCCCACTGGCTCGAAACCCACGCTTTGCTTGGAAAATTGGGTTTGCTTCTATATTTAAAGATGCTAATAACAGAAAGAAAAGAAAAACTAAGCTGGCCACTGTTTATTTTTTTTTCTTGTGGGTGATTGCTGCTGTGCTTGCTGCTGCCTGCCGGGAAGGCAGAGGGCTTTCCCAGGCCCCCAGACCCAGCTCTAGGGAAGGGCTCTGCCCCCCCTCCTCTGCTGCTGGGGAGGGAGGAGGCAGTTTGCAGCCTTGGCCAACTCGTTGCTGTTTCTCCAGCTTCTGTGGGGATCAAATTGCCTGTTTTGACTCCCTTCCTGATTCCTTGATAACAGATGATTGTAATGCAATTAAACATCTCACACATGCAATGGCTTGGGGCTTTTGTTTTGTCTCCGGGCTGGGTGTGCATGGGATTCACCCTTGCCCTGTGAGCAGCACTGAGACATGGAGCTCAGGGATGGCACACACAAAGGGGTCCAGAGCTCTCTGGCTTATCAGGAGCCTCCTAATACCAGATTTCCCTTAATCCTGAGCTCCTGGAGGCATAGGATCAGGAGGGGAACTCAGCTTCCCCCGCAAAATGCTATTCTTGCTCCTCTGGGTATTTGAGGGGATGCAGAAGGGAAAACTCTGTGTTGGGGAGTGCAAAGCATGCTTGGGGTGCTTACGCTTGGAAATGCATCTTACTTGTGGCACCAGGCCACTTAATTTCTGTGCATTGCTGGTGCTGACAGAGATGGAGTGAGGTGTCAGCAGACTGTTTTGAAATCCTTAAGAGAAGGGCTCTGATCCTGGTCCTCTCTGCCTGAGTTCTGCAGCAAGGAGGGGCTCTGCAAATAAATAAAGACAGATGAGCTCTTTCACTGGTAATTTGTCACTTCATAATTGCCAAAGAAAAGCAGGTTAGTTTTCTCCTCCTGACCTCTCTCAAGTAGCCTTTTCACCCCAGCTGGCCCCGGGGCCAGGGTCGGGGTCTCACTGTGCCCCCGCAGAGCAGCCTTCCCCCCACGCTGGGGCTGCAAAGGGCACCTTGGCCTTTTGCATCACGTTTCCCAAGCAACATCTCCACGGGTCTCCCCATGGCATCACCAAGTCGTACAGACACCCACCCCCAGGCGTGCCCCAGGATGCCTCCACCGCCTCACCCTTGTGTGGGTGAAAATGGGACGAGATGAGAGCACTGGGATACTAGTACGCAGCCAGCTCGGAGGACCTGGGGTTTGGTGTCAGTCCCTGTTTCAAACAAAATTTGGGGCTCCAAGAAATGGGGACACACCTGAGGACCCGGCTGATCGCTCTCCATCACCCCAGTGGTCCCCTCTTCATCCTCAGCTCCCCAGGGCAGGTGGGAGCTGCGCTCCAGGCGGTTCCCTGGTGGGGCTTTGGGCTGGAGCCCCCCGGGGTGGTTCGGTTGCTGGCAGTGACCGTGGTGGGCATGGGGGCGCAGGGCAGGAGCTGAATGGGGAGAAGGCTGCGGGCCAGCAGCTCTCAGGAGCCGGGCTGATCCCCCCCGAGGGGGTGGGGGGGAGTGCCTCGGGCAGCCCCCGGGGGGCCGGTGGGGCCGGTCCGAGCAAAGAGCAAAGTGCTGCTGCCACCTCCCGACCGCAGCGAGCCCAGCGAGCGGAGCGGCTGCCCGGGGTGCCCGATCCCCCTGCCAGGGTCCCGATCCCCCTGCCCGGGACGCCCGGGATGCCCGGGATGCTGGCTGCACCTGCCCTGGTCCTGCTCCCCCTGCCCGCTGCCCCTGTGTGGGATGCCCGGGATCCCTGATCTCCCTGCCAGGGTCCTGGTCTCCCTGCCCGGATCCCACTCCCCCTTCCCGGGATGCCTGGGGTGCCCGCTGCCCCTGCCCGGGTCCCACTCCCCCTGCCCGCGATGCCCGGGATGCCCACTGCCCCTGCCTGGCATGCCAGGGATGCCTGATCCCCCTGCCAGGGTCCCGATCCCCCTGCCCGTGGCTCCCTCTCCCCATGCCCAGGGCACGCCCCAGCCTGGAACAGAACAACTCGTGATAAAAACCCTGGTGTTTTGGTTCATCACTTGCTTTTGGCAGCCCCCTGGAAGGCTGTGAAGTCTGTGAAGCGCTCTGCCTCCCTCCCACGCTCCCTGGTGCCATGCATGGATATCAGGCCTTTCTAAACTCATCTGCTGAGCACTTTTCTGTCCCTGAAAGATGCTCTGCTGTTGGTTGCCTCCATTTCCTTCCCTTCTCCTTGCCCTGACTCTGAAATTTCTTGCCTGACTGAAATTTCTTGTTGCGGAGAGTTGCACAGATCAACAGCCCACCACCTAAACCACTGTATCTTAAGTATTTTAACCAATTTTTCCTTCAAAGTATACAAGTGCCTACTTTTTCCTTGCAGTACGACAAAGGGTTAACAAAATGCTTAAAGTAAAGCATTGCCTAAAATGAGTATCCTTCTTTTCCAAAGAGCCTAAGATCCCAAGGCACAGGCGAGAAACACTAGCCACAAAAATTTTGCATCTCTTTCCCTTACAACACTGGCAGTGAAACCTTGTTTGGCTTCATATGCAAGATTTTCCATACCGTGCTCCAACGCAACTCAATTCCACTAAGCCCACATCTTGTTTTTCTACTGACAAAGTGAGGTATGATTCTTGGCTCGGTGATTTTCTGCTGTGGAAGACTAAATGAAAAGATGCTTTTAAAGCTCATTCACTCAACACTCAACCCAAAACCCAGGGGGAGGGTCAAATGGAAATTCGCTAAAGTTATCAGACGGGCTCTCTGCTGTATTTCTTTTATGGTGGGTATTAGGCTGAAGAAAATTAAATGAAGACACAAATGTTTGCTGGGATACAGTTAAAGGTAGAACAGCCCAATGAGTAAAACAGCCAAGTAATTTAATTTATTTTCTTATAAAAAGCTTGCGTTTGAGTCATTGTGATGAGGACTCAGCTCTTGGTGTTCATTTTGTCTGGACCTTTTAAATTACAACATAAAAGCACGCTACCTTGTAATAAGTGCAGCCACATCCTTTGCCATGGTAGGAGCTTGTATGAATTCACAGCAGAGCCAGAGCAAGTCAGGGAAGGAGGCAAGAGGAGGGAGGGGGAATCGCTTGGCTCAAAGTTGGCCAGCGAGCCAGGAGTGGAGTGGGAAGGGTGCTCCCACCCAGCCCTGTGCGCCCACCACCCTCCTGCTTTGCTGCTTGTGAACTTTGCGGGCTGGAGCCTGTTCCTGGGGCTCCTGCCCCTCTCTGCCTGCTTGCTTTACGCTTGTCCTGGTTGTGGTGGGAAAGGAGCAGGGCTATGGCACTGCCACCATCACAGGGGGATGGGGGGGGCCTATGGACACTCCTTCCAGGAGTGGCTGGAGGAGCCAGAGGGCTTCATCTCGATGGCAGGGAAGGTGATCTCCTATGTCCTGGTAGAGCCTGGGAGGAGGTTACGCTGCACGCAGTGAGCAGAGGAAACCTTTGCCCCTGCAACAGGAAAAGCCTTTCCTCACCCCTGGACTGGCAGTCAGATGGACTCTGATCACAACGTGCCACAGGAGGAGCAGAGAGGAATGGCACTGCTTCCCACCCCCCGAGTCTCCTGCCTGCCATCAGTTACTAGCCAGAAGCCATCTTCTGTGCTCCATCCCTGACCCATCCCTTCCCCATCCCTGCTCCATCCCTTCCCCATCCCTTCCCCATCCCTGACCCATCCCTTCCCCATCCCTGACCCATCCCTGACCCATCCCTGACCCATCCCTTCCCCATCCCTGCTCCATCCCTTCCCCATCCCTGACCCATCCCTTCCCCATCCCTGCCCACACACTGTGGGCAAGCGAGGAGGCTGAGTGGGGCCAGGTTGGGAGGGCTGCTCCTGTGTGTCCACAGCCATCAACATCTGCCTCCCCTCCCAGCTCGCTGCCTGAGCAGACGCATCAGGACGTGGGTTCCTGGGCGATCCGAAGACATTACCTAATCCTCTGAAACTGGATCCTCCCGTCAGACTCCTGTTGGATGAGAAAAGCTTGCTCTGGCCTGTCTGTTCCTGCTCCAAAAATGTTTCCCTCCTTATGGCAAAGAATGTGCTGTGCACAATTTCCTGCTATCTGGAGGGTGGAGGTGGGTCCCCAAAGACCCTGTGGATTAACCCCTGCCTGGAAGGATCTGGTTTCCATGTGTAAATCTTGTTTCTTTTTAGGTGACCACTGTCTCTGCTATCTTTCTCTGCTGTAAATTCCCATCACTTCTGTCCCAAGCTCTCCGCCTTGCCCCTTGGAAGAGGCTCATGGACAGGAGATTCCTTCAAGCACATCGAAAGTGCTCACCACAAATTTCAGTCTCTGCGTTGCAAAACCAGTACAGCTCAGTTCAGGCAGTTTTTAGCCCTGACCTTATACAGCACCATGTCCCCAGGCACAAACCAGACTGTTCTGGTGACAACAGAGAGAGCAGGGTGAGTCTCAGCAGCCAATCTGTGGTAGCAAGCAAGGGATGAGCCACATGGAACTTCCCCACATGTGGAGCTATTTGGTAGCTGTGGATTCACTGGTGTCTAATGTGGGATGCTCCCATACAAGAACAATCTGTAATGGTGTGAGAGGGTAAAATAGGGCCAAGTGTCCAGTGCTTCCTCTGATGTGTGTCCCTTCTATGTCACTCGGTCCCTGCAGGGACTGTGGCAGGAGAAGAGCTGGGTAGGATTTAGGAAGGCCCCTTGAATGGCTTGGTAAGATGCATGCAGCCCGTTTCAGCATCCTCGCTGAGTGCTGGGGGCTCTCTGAGCACCTCAGCCTGCTGACAAGTCGGAGGAAGGCTGGCATGAGAGACAATTTGTGGCTAGCTATTTGCTGTTGTCACTCCAACCATTTTACCTTAAGAGGCAATAAAGATGAAAGCCAATAATAAGCAGCCAGCCATCATTTGGAGGGGGGGAAGGCTGTAATTTACTCTTCCAGGGCTGCAGGGAGTCCATCTGAGGCCGGTGTTATTGACAGAAAGTCTATATGGTTTGTTTCTTACAGTACTTACATGCGCTTAGAGCAGTTGAGGGTGACATTTTTAAAATCTAAAAATATACAGCTGGTAGCAAACTTTCAGCAGCATGGAGGGGAGGAGAAGGATTTATGCCCAGAAGGTTTTGAACTTTTAAGAAAAGTACATTTGTAGAAAAGGTTTTAAAGGGCTTACAGGAGGGGAGCAGCCCCTGGGCTGCTGCTGGCTGGGGTTGTCACTGGGGTTGCTGGCTTTGACCACTTTGCTGAGGGACCTTGTCTGGGGTGAGACTGTCATACCCCCCCCAGGAATGTAAATCAGGAACGACACTGTGAGGTCAGGGAAGTTACAGACAGATCAAATAAAGGGACCAGGTGCTTTTGTGCAGCCCTGTGTTGTAACCAATAAACCAGGCTGTGCCTCTAAGGAGAGCCTGGGGTGGGGGGGTTGTGCTGTTGAGGAGGACTGTCCCCCAGGCAGCCACCACGGCTGCGTGTGAGCAGAGCACACTGCTAATCCTGCTCTGTGCTCTCTCCTGCCGCGGTTCTGTAGCATCTCCTGGACCAGGTCAGCCTGGGAACCGAGGGCAAACCCAGCTGTGGTGGGAGCAGGCACATCCCCTTCGATCTGGTCCAGAGGACAGGGCTACCATACAGTCTCCGTGTCATCCCAGTAAACCCAGCAGAAATGAGGTTTTTAACCTCAAAGGAAGATGATTTGGATTCTCATTTTCTTCTGCTCAACGTAAGCAGTAACCTTGCTGACAGCAACGCTTTCCCTGGCTTGATCTGATGAATCTGGGGAACTCGGTGATTAAGACCTATCGTAGCCTTTTTCACAGGGAGCTTCAAATCCTTCCTTCTCTTCAAGCCATGGTCCTGTGGGGGAGGGAGGAGGTGGTTTCAGGAAAGGCAACGCATGACTAATCTCTCTCCTGCCTCTGCCAAGGGAGAACAACCAGCCACAGGAGCACCCCTGCTGCTTGCGAGAGCTCTGGGATGTCAGCAGGGTTATGATTTATGGCAATCAATCCATCATCCTTATTTAAAGCAGCAGCTTTTTGTGAGATTTCACACTTGAAGACTGGCTTGTCCTATGGTCTCACTCCTGCCAGAATTGTCTCTGGGCTCCTAACCCTCCTGGGGGGCTTTGCCGTGCCTCTGCCATGCCCATGGGGGGAGGTGCCGTTCGTGCCCCATTCATATCCACTTTTCCCCCCTCATTGCCTCTATCATTGGAACATTTTCTCACAGCCAGAGTTTTTCAGGCCAGTGGAAAGAGGATGAGGACTGCTGAGATAGGAGAGGATGCAATCGCTTCTGCCCTGTGGCACTGGGCAGGAACAGAGGGCTCTCCTTCCAAGCAAGAGTGTGAGCTACATGGTTTTTTTATTAAAAGCGTGATCTTCACCTCTGTGAGATGTTTGCCTTGACTATTCAAAATACTTTCCTGCTTCTCAGCTGTTGTCGATTGGGCCCTTTTCCATCCCGCTGGAATTTTGCTTGTTTGTCCCACTGCTCCTGGATGTCTCAGTGTCCGCTGGTCCATGCGGGTGTCATGGATCCCCGGGATCACCCAGTCACCTGAGAAACTGCTTTCCTCTGGAAGGTAATGGGGGCTTTTAATCCGCTTTGCAATAGAAGGCTTGAAAACTACGACTCAAATACAGTCCTGAAGGTTCAGAAAACATATGGCAAATAAAAGGAATAAGCATATAGGAATGAGCCTATAAAACCCCTGATCCTGTGACAGCAGAAGGAAGCAGGGGGCTTGCAGTCACCTGGGGATCACAATTATGTTTTCTTTCTGATTAGCTGGGAATGGGCACCCTGGAAACCCTTTTTCCAGTTGTAATACATGGTGACAGTAAGAGAAAGTGTTGCAGCCTCTATTTAAACCTGAACCTGCCCCCAGTGGTTTGGTCAGCCCTGTTTCTGCGCCGTGATGAATGGAGCCCTGGGACGTGATGCCTGTAACAGCCAAATCACTTACCTTGAAAATGCAAACCTTATGGAAAGCGAATCAATAATTTCTGGAGCCTGGGTTTTGCTGACACGCGGCCCGAGCCCACAGGAAATAAACCCTTTGTTAATCTTTCTCGAGAGGCACGCAGTCTCCTATAAAAAGCTTCTGCAGTAAGTAACTAATTACAGCCTGCACAAGGCTCCAGTCTGTCACCCCCGACAGCTCTGTGGGAGAAGGGGCTGCGGTGCTGCTGGCCAGGATGATGGACGAGTGTGCATGAGCTCTTGGCTTCGCTCTGAAAGAGGAAGAATTAATGGGCAAATAAATTACAAATTAATTATTAAACCTTAGCAACCTGCAGGGCCCTGTTCAGACCGGGTATCAAATATACATTTCTAATTAACTCAACAACTCTTGTCTAATGTGCACTGGATGCTACCTACTGCTAGAAATACGAATTTTTGTCACGTGCTCTAATTCTTTTATCTCTCTCTCCTTGCCTACTGAGACAGTCCGGGCTGCAGGTCTATAAGGAGCACTTTTAATTCACAGCCAGCACCAAGGGACCCCCAGCTTCACGCTGAGGCTCAGGACAGCCCTGGGCAAGCTGCAACATCTGACACGTACTAAGTGCTCAGTGTGCCGCGGGGTCTTGTTCACTATCCCTGAGCCCCAAATCCCTGCTTCAGAGGGAAGTCACAGCACTGTCCTCCCTTCCCTGCCTACCTGGGATGTCTGTCGGCAGCCAGAGCTATTGCCATGAGAATAACCGCTGCCTGCTACCTGCCTGCGGTGTCTAGACAGATCCCAGGCCAGAAGTTCTTCCTGGAGCACTAAGAAAATACACGGGCTTGGCAGATGGCTGCACTTACACGCCCACCGCTGTTATCCTTGGATGGATCGTGTCCTCGGGTTAGAGTCCTTCCAGATTCAGCACCACTGCTCCGGTGCGATGGGTGAGAAGCCCTGAGGGGTTGCCACTGGGGTGTGGGTGACTTGACAAGCTTTGGGTTGGGATGAATGCCAGAGTCACTAGTGTCAGGCCCCTTGAAGGAGCTAAATCTTGGAGGTGTTCGTGCTCTGTACCACCGCAATATTTCTGCCACTCACTAATCAATTATAATTCTTAGACAAGCTCACATATGGTGCCTTTATAAATCACTCTCTCCAGTTATCAAGCCTGTCTTATTTGCCTGACATGAGCTATAAGGAGGGTGGTTTTTAGGCTAATGTTAACTCAAGCGCGCAGAATGTCATTTATTTATAGAGTTTTAGAAAAATGTTTTAAAAGTCAAAATCCGAGTCCTAAAGAGCTAAACAAAAGACTGAAGACTCATTCTGCAGCCTCTGCCTGAGCGTCGCCATAATAAGCCCTGGCTCAGAGAGCTGGCCTGTGGATGCATATCCTCAGTCACAGCACAGAGGGGTCTGCGGAGCTCGGGGGCAGACCCTGCTCAAGGGGCTTTAGTGGTGGTACCTGCTGTGTGTGTCCCACCAGGGCAGCTCTCCATCGCAGTGCTTGGCCTGCAGGGCAGAAAGACCCTGGGGACAGGCAGGGCACTTGTGGGACCTGAAGGCTGAGGACTTGGTGGAGGAGTTGGGCAGAGCCGGGACAAAGGGTCTGGGGAGGAACTAAAGCAAAGAGAGGAGCCCTTCACCTCCATGTAGAAAACAGCACAAGGTCTTTCGAGTACTGATCTTGGGCATGGAGGAGAAACTCAAGGGTATGGCAAAGCTATGTGCACCTGTCATGGGCAAGACAAAGGACAGCCCAGAGTGGATTTGGACGCCGGGGTTTATCCATCGGCAAGACCTGAGCTTTTCCCAACTCGGTTCCTTCACGCTGCCTCACTTGCTCCCCTTCGTGCCACGTTCACCCAGCTTGGCCCGGCAGCCAAGCTCACTGAGCATCCTTCCAGTTTGCCCCCACACACCTTCCTGATCTCCAGGATCATACCAATTTGAGAATGTTTCCTCCATCCATAAGGAAATGCCTTTCTTTCTGAGCCCCCTACTTCTCTCTAAAAACACTTCTTCAGTGCTGGAATCCTTCTTTCTGTCTTCATCTGCTTTCCAAGAAATGTAAGTCCCCATTTTTCCTGATCTAAGTAGTCTATGTGCAGGAGCACAATGTGTGATCAGCCTCCTAATCAACGGTTCTGTTTCTTGTCTCTTTATTAATTGAAGCATTCGGGATATTCTGCTTTCTTTTATCCAAATTTCCAGCCAGCCTGCACTGTTTGCACGTTGTGCACAGCAGGCTTCGGGTTGGGAGCGCAAAAATTCTGGTTTGTCATTCATCTCCCTACAGATATACATCCGATTATCTCCCACCTGTAAGATTTTGCAATTTAAGCTGTGTCTTTTGCCCACAACAGCTCTGAACTGCACTAATGCTCTCTACTCTGATTAGAGGCCAAACATTTTGGTTCCTGGTGCTGCAGTTTAGCTGCACTCCCACAAAGCTTTGGTTCTAGCACCCGTAATGCCAGGAGTGTGTAGGGGGCTCTTTCCACTCCTGACAGTGCTGAATAAACAGCATTTTGCTTTTCCCATGGGAAAAATTAAACCTGAAAGGCAAATCCAGCATATCAACTTGGTGCACATAGGAAGAGAACCTCCCTGGGCCTGTTGCGTTTACATGATTTGCATGATTTGAAGAAGATAAGAATATGGAAACCAGTGTTAGGAACCAGAATCCAAAGGCGGCACTACGGACAGGTTTTCTGGGAAGCCTCGGGAAGCTGTCATTGACCAGCTTTGTTTCCTAGTGTGAACAAGTTAGAGCTTGCACTCGTTGCAAAGCAGCTTTGGGGAGGACTGGTGGAAGCCTGTGGCTTGCTAAGATGATGGCAAGTTTATGTGAGGAAGGAAGCAAGGCGCTTGAACTTGGGACCTTGGGTTCCCATGGAGTTGATGAAGATGAAAAAGACAAAAGAACTCCCTTAACCGCTGCGCTCTGCACGGCGACAGCCAGCCGCCACAAGAAGCCAGCCTGCGAGCCGCTGGGACCCGGGAGAACGGCGGGGGGAGGGGGGGGCTGGGGGGCTCAGCGTGCTCCGAGTGGGGGAGCCCCCGGGGTGTGGGCTGTGCTGCCGGGGCTGGGGCGGCTGCCGCGCCCCCCGCGCCCACCAGGTGGCGCCCCAGCACCGCGCATCCACCGCCGCCGCGCGCTCCTATTGGCTGCGCCGGCGCGTCGCCTTGGCAACGCCTTGGCAACCAGTCCTGCCCCCCCGGCGCGCCGCATCCCTCCGCCCCCGCATCGCCGGGGTCTCCCACAGACTCGCTGCCTTCGCCCGTCTCTGCTCTCCCCGGTCTCTGCCCCGGGGGGGCAGCAGCGGCGCGGAGGCACCCACGCGTGTCTGCGTGGAGGCGCGCCCCGAGCAGGAGGACAGCGGGCGGGGGGGGTGGGCAACCGGAGTGAAACTGCTGCCAAAACCGAGCCACGCTGCTACAGGGAGCGTTGTGCAAGGCTGAACTCCTCTCTAGTGCTGTGTCTGTGGCCGTGCCTCTCCAAGACCCGAATACCAGCCGTGTTCTCTCTCTTTCCTTCTCTCCCTGCTCCTTATCGCTCCCTTTTTCACTGCCTGAACCCCTGAGCTGCTGTGCTGGCGGGCGTCGCGTGGTGGGTGGCCTGAGATGCCAGTCTCAAGGGTCAGGCACACAAGTGTCAGGCACGCTGCGTTCTCTGGGGAAGGACACGGGGCTCTGTTCGGTGTGGACAGGGATGCAGACAGGCAGGCCTTGGCGTGGGGCTGGGCAGTGGCCTGCGATGGCAACATCTGGTTGGCCCAGGCGAAGAAGCAAAAGCACAGGCTATCTAGAAACTCCAGACAATCTTCTAGAGGCCAAATTTCCTTTTCTTACTCCAGCTCCTCCAGCCAGGTCTCATTCTTGCCCTGGGTGGAGCTAGATTTCTGTTCCACTGGGAATGGTAAACTGTGTGCTGAGGGTAGGGAAGGCCCTTCGAACACTGCCTGTGGGATGAAGCACAAGCCCTCCCAGGCTTTGGCTCCCTGAAAACCAGACGGTTCCCATGCAGATTACATTTAACCCTTTCTGTGCCTGCACTGGGGAGGCACAAACCAACAATCGTGCACAACTAAACAACCTTTCAGCCTGCTACCTGTTCTGAGCGGCAAGATGGGATGCATTGCTCTCACTTTTTCTCTGAAACAGCTCAGCAATAGACCCAGGGGATGCAGCTACGATTCCTCCATCCTCTCCAGCAAGGGAAGAACATCTGGAATGGGTTTGGACTAGCTGTGTTTGCACTCCCAACAGGAGGCTGGAAAACACCCCCTCAGTATTATGAGTTTGATGCTCTGAAGACACTGAATATGACTTAATTTTAAGGTCTTTAAGTTGATTCAGAGATGCATTTGACCCAAACTCTCAATAATTCTTGGCTGGCTACATCTCTTCCCACCTCCTCATGCTACTAGTTCGGCGGGCTCTCTAGTCCCTAGGAAGTGCTTGGTTAATGATTAATTTCTGTTAAACTGTACCTGTCTCGTTCCCTAACAACTGTGCTGGGCCCACTGCTCAAGTGCTGTCATTGTGGGGGTCTCCTCAGGCTGCAGCACTCTGTGTGCTGCGGGGGAATGGTGCTGAGAGTGCTGCTGCATCCTTTGCTCTGTTAGCTCAGAGGGAAGGTCATTCCTGCAGCACGGGGCCACCCCTGCTTTCTTACAGCCACTACAAAACTGCAGGAAAGCAGTCCAGAAGGGATTTCTCTGCTGGCTGGGGAGAGAGGCAAGGCTGGGCTGGCTACTGCAGCCAGTGCTCTGTGCCCTCCTCTGCTCGGAGTCCGAGCTCACCCCTCACCATCTCCTCCTGTGGGCACTGCGGCTTCTTCTCCCATCTCAGGGCAGGGAGAGGCACGAGGTGGGGTTAGCACAGCCTGTCCCCCTGATGGGGTTTATCCCTGACCCTCTTGGACCACAGCTTTTCTGGTCCCAGCACAGCAGGGGTTGTGCATTAAGAAAGAGGCATTTTCAGCAGGGTGTGACTCCTTCCCTTTCCTTGGGGAAAAGGAGCTCGGTGGAGAGAGGGCAGGGTTTCAGGCACCTCCTTTGGAGTTTGCGCTGCCCTCCTCCAAGCCAGCTCAGTAAATTACAGCCCTAATTGAAACCATGCCTAGGCTGTGCTTGCCTAACTCGTGGCATGAACATTTCTGCTTGTAGCGAGGCTGTTTGCAGGGACAGGGGTGCTCCTCTGGTGTCAGAGTGCAGGGCTCTGTCTCTAACGGGCCATTTGCCACTCCAGCACAGTCATAAATTTTTAACTTCCATCATATGTGATGGTTGGTGGCCTTGGATGCCAGCAGCACTTGGGGGGGTCTTTAAAAACTGATGTAAGAGCCTCATGAGGCTCTCTAGGTAGAAACTCACCCCCTAAGCTGAAGGTCTATGGGCAGGTGGAAGTACCCTCACAAAGGCACTGAAATGGTTTATCAAAGTCCTGAAAGTGCCCAGAGCTCAGGAAGGGAGTGGTGAAGGCTCTGTCAGGAGTCAGCACCTTGACACAGGGTGGCAGGCAGGTGAGGAGCCTGGTCTGAGTTATAAGCTTGCAAGAAGTCCTACATGGCTCTGTGATTTCTCCATATGAGACTGCCTGCATCCAGGACACATGCTGATGCTCAACACCCCTCACTCAGCTCAGGACCTTTACAAGGTTCCTGGCTTGGACTGTGGGGTGATGGAGAGGCTGGACCAGCTCCCACTGGGGTTGGGATGGGATGGGGTGGGATGGGATAGGATGGGATAGTGTTGTCCAGCATCACAGGCCCACAGGCAGCAAAGTTGCTGTGCCCCAGCAGCCGGGAGCCGCCGGGCTGCTCTGAACCAAGGCTGTGGCTTTCACCACTCCCCTTCTTTGGCCAGGGAGCTCTTGCTGCCACGTGGCCTTTTCCACTACAGCACCCTCCTCTCCGCCTTGCTTTGCTTCTTGCTCTTTTTCTTTTTTCCTCAGGAAACATCTGGAAGCTGAGTGAGAAACATTAAAAGGGGAAAAAAATAAAGAAGAAAAGAAAAGGAAAAAAGCAGGGGGGATGGGATCTTGGGAACACCATATGATTTCACTTTCCTAAGACAACTGCAATTATGCCTTTGAGGCTTTACCAGTCACTGTAGATTCAAACCATGTTGGATGATGTAAGTGGGAAAATATGAAGGGCCTACTGGCTGCTTTAAAAAAAAAAAAGAAAGAGAGAGAGAGAGATCAGTTTCTGGCATTTTATTTAACATTATGAATCAGAAGAAGGGCGCCGTCCAGATGGGCTTTGTCTTTATTGCTTTCCTAGGCTTGGTTGGGCCTTGCTGATCCCTTGGGAGAGGGGAAATGCCTCCTGTATCTATCCAAATGACCTGCTCCTCCGTCCTGCAGCAGCCTGCTTCTGCCATGAGCCCCAAAATCCCAAGGGACAGCTGGGGCTGGATTGCTCCCAGCCGAGACACATCCCAGGCTGGGCTCTTCTTGCTCACACTGACAAGGGACTACTTACTTTTTGGAAGCCCAGCTGCAGAAGAGTTAAGCAGGAGCTGTTGATCCCAGTTTAGCAACCACGAGGGCTCCTGTTTTCAGGCAATTCCAGCTAACCTGCCCATTTGATCTGGCTCCTGGGCCAGTTTTGGGAGGTTTGGATGTGGTGCCTCTGTGTGGAGCCTGGAGCCCGGCACTGGGGCAAAGCCACTTGAAAGGGTAAAGATACTGCTGTCAGATTTAATGGACTTTCCATTTGAAAACCAGGAGTCTGCAGGAGAGCTGGGCTTTCAGCTGACAGGGGTTAAACTGTCATAAAAGGGGCTTGGGAATAATGAAAAAATTCCTCCCTCCACCACCCCCACCCTCCCTAGTTCCCACGGGAAGAAATCCAGTGTGCAAATGGGTAGGGGAAATCCTGTGCCAAACGAAGTTGCCCAGAGCCACCATTGCTGATGCTGGGGGAGCCAGTGACTGAGCAGAGGGATTAAAAAAATGTGCGAGTAGCTGCTTGGCTATGAATAAAGAAGCAATTTGGGTTTCTTGTGCTTTCCTTTTCTTTTTTTTAATGAACAGCTCTGGATCCCAGCGTGTCTGATTAAGCAGCTGATGTGAGGACATGTCAGTGACTTACTTTCATTAACGAAAGCTTGAGTGGTTTGGGGTTTTCTGGAGCAGTAGCTTTGGAGAGGCATCACTCATCAGGCAGGACCGGGGTGGTCACCCCACTGCCAGGTGCCTGCCAGCCTCCAGGGCAGTGCTGCCGTCCCTTCTGCCCATGGGGAAGGGGACAGCAGTGGGGAAAGCCTGGCACAGCCTGGGCAGACAGTTCTGCATCTAACACTGAGGAAGAAACGGGTGCTGCTGGAGCATCCACATAGCAGCCTCTTTTTAGAGAAGGTGTGTTTGTTTGCTCATCAGAAATGAAGGCAGAGGAGATTTTCCAGGAGTTTTGGCTGGAAAAAAAGGATTATTTCCTAATCTTTTGGCTGCTGAAACTCAGAACACGGTGCTCAGCTGGAATTTCTAGCTCACCGTTGTTGAAGACACAGTCCTTGATTATTTCAGTACAAACCCAGGATGGTCTGAAGGAAAATACTCAATGAAAAAACTCGAGTTTCACCAGTTTTTCAGAAGAAGTTAAAAAAGCCCTAAAATCAAATGCAGGGGAAGTCCTGCTCTGCCTGGGTGGAAACACATGTGAGCAAACTCCAGATCACATGAGCAGGACAGAGCGTGGCCTCACGGGCACAGAACAGGGCAGTGGGTGGCTGTGGTGGCCCCAGAGATGGTCCCCAGCATCCCCATGTCCCCGTCAGGTCTGGGCTGGGCTGCTGAGCTGCATGGCTGGGTTTTTTGCAGGAGCCCCGAGCAGGGCAGGAGTGATGGGGGATGCTCTACAGCCTCTCTTCACCGCAGATCTCCCATGCTGAAGTGCTGCATGACGCATGATGGTGTAACACCCCTGCCTGCTCTGCCTTCCCTTCTCCTTCCTGTGGCTGAAGGGATGGAAAAATTCATCCAACTTGAGCAAAACCTTCCCACAGATCTGCCTTGTCTGCAACCTGCCTGGTGGCTGCCTGTCCTGTCTGGGGACCCCCACCCTGCGGTGCCTGGGGCTCCTTGCCTGTTCAGCACTCCCCTCTGTGCCTCCCCCTCAGCTGGAGTCAGAAACAGCCCATCAGCTCGTGTGCAGGAAGGGTTTGCCACAGATTAGCCCTCCTGGGGTTTTCCTGGCATCTCTCCATCAGCTTGTAACCTTTTCCTTGCTTTGCAGTTTAAAACAACAGAGAGATCCTGGCAGAGCTTCAGCTGTACGGAGGGAATTGGTGATAAATCCAGGGAGTTCATAAAACCCAGAGATCGGAGGGAGTACTGGGGGCTACAGCCCAGCCACGGAATAGCAGCCCTCCTCCCCAGCTCCATCCCCCAAATTCCTGGCCATCCAACCCAGAGGCTGGCTCTTTCCTGCCTTGATGTAGCCTTGGGCACATGGGAGGATTGCAGCCCCCTGAGGGACCACGTCCTGCAGATCCTGCTCCTTCCTGTGGGTCCTGAGCATCCCCAGGAGTAGTGTGGGGCTGTGAGTGGGTTTTCGTTGAGGCCAGGAGGGCTCATGGCAGACATCACCCTGCCCTTCCCAGCACAGCCACAGGCACACACGTCTCCATCACACGGCACCAGCATGATCCTGCAAAGAGCCTATGGTGTAAATGGACAGGAAGCAAGAACTGTTGTTATCTCAGGATTTTTTGGACAGAGAATGAAAGTGGAAGAATTAAATGGCTTGTCCAAGGACAGTCAGGGCAACTGCCAGCGATCCTGGGAAACGGGCCAGATTTTCTGAGCTTCTTGGTGCTCCAGATGTGCCCGGAGCTGCAGGGCACATCCTGGGTGCTGGAAGCGGTGAGGCTCAGGGCTGGGCTCCTCTCACCCTGTGGTGATGGCCACGCTGGAAGCCGGGCTGAGGTTTGCTCCCTGGCCATGTGGGCTTGCATGCGGTTACGGGAGCTCTGCCCTGCCCCGGCACAGGGTGCAGCCCCCCAGCAGCTTGCTCCTGGCGGTGCCTGGGGGAGCACGGCTTGTGCCAGGGGCTGTGCAGGAGCATTTGAGCCTGTCCCCTGACCCTGTTCGACTGAAGCAGGTAAAGCAGTGCCTGGGGCTCCCTGTTCCCCCCCCATGAGACCAGAGCCCTTGCTCCTGCCCCTCTGCCCTCTGCCCAGCGCCCACAGCCCTCGCCGTGTCTCTCTGCGTGGGGTGCAGCGGTGCCCCTGGGGGCAGGGAAAGGAGGCGGTGCTGGGGGGCACCCCAAGGTGGGACCTGACCTCTGGTTTCTGCCATCTGTGCTTGCGGTGGAGTTTGGTGCCGCAGGGATTCAGCCTCCTGCCCCGGCTGCCTGCGGCCAGTGCCCACGCCGGGCTGCGGGAGCTTTCCCCTGGCTTGCGGGTGGGGGCTTTGTGCCCGGGAAAGCTCCCTGCTCGATTAAGAGCTTCCTGGGCCGATGCTACACCGAGCTCTTGGGTTACTCTCCGAGAGCCATTTCCAAGTAAAACCTGGATCAAAGCAAAGCGAATCCAACTGCACTCTCTGTGCAAGGATCATCTTTAGACCAGTTCCCCCTGAGCTTATAGGTGCTGCTTCCTCAGCTTCCCAAAATATCATCAGCCACAGATTTGTCCTGCAGGATACTTCTTACAGCTCCTGGTTTATCAGGGAAAGATCTATGTGCAGATTAAAGCTTCTCCGGATCTGCGTGAACAAACAGCACAAGTATACAAGATGGTTGGGGGGGTGCAGGAGGGAACATCCTTCTGGGTGATGCTGGCAAACCTTCCTGGTTTTCTTGCAGTGAAGGGAGTTTATTTCACAGTCACAAAGTGGGGGACTGTTGCCTGGAGGTGAAGGGAGGGGGAAAGCTCATCCCATCCTCAACCTCTGCAGCAGGGGAGGGAGCTGGTCTGCCCACGGCAGCCTCTGAGATACCCCAGTACCTGCATGTGCATGCTGGTGGCCAGCAGGAAAGGCGGCTGTGAGCAGCCTCGGGGCAGCTGGAGTAGCTGGAGAGCTGGATCGCTGGAGTAAAAGGCTATTTTTCACCCTTGGATGTCCCTCTTGCCTGGCAAATGGCTGGACACCAAAACGCATCCCCACATTCCCAGCACAAGCTGTGTTTGGAGAACTGGGACTTTGCTTCAGCCTCTTGCGGAGACCAGAGCCAGCTGGAGAGCTTGGATTTGGTTCCCAGCTCAGGGCCGACCTGCGGCTCCAGAGCCCAGCTGAGTGCAGGGAAGCAGGGTCAGGGCTGCAGGGAAGGGTGTGCAAGGGGAGCCAGCAGTGCCCGCCCCATCTCCGAGTGCATCCCAGTGCATCCCAGTGCTCCACTGCTGGGATGTCTTTCACTGCAAGATGTCTTTTCACAGAAAGACATCCCAGCAGCGGAGCTTTTCTGCAGGCAATCGAATAGCAGCCTTCAGTCTGCAGGCATTTAAAATATGCAGCATTTCCTCTCATTCGAACCTGGACAAAGCCTCTAGAGGCTGAACGCTCCCTGCCCAGGTCCCAGGCAGGCAGACACCAGTCCAGGCATGGCTGGTGTCCCCTGGGACTGGATCTGCACATGCATGGTGTGCCCAGAGGCAAGGTGTGCTGGGGGGACCAGTGCATCAGATCTGCTGCAGTTGTGCAGCTGCCTGGGGAAGAGCTGAAGGGAAAAACCTCTCCCGAGCAGGCAAGTGGGAAATTTCTCATCCCATTCTGGAAGCTGTTGCTGATGACTCCTGGGCATTGCAGCCACAGCTGTTCAGCTCGCATGGCTGTCATCTACCTCGAGGAGCTGACAGATGCATTTATTGCATGGGGCAGCCCCAAAGCCCATCTTGGGCTTTTCCACATTAACAGCTTCATGTTCAGTTGCTTCCTGTGACATTTTTCTTTTTTTAACTTGGCAAAATGTGGCACTTGGTCAGAATTCTTGCTTAGAGTTCTCCTCTCATCAAGGTGCAGCTCAAGAGGCCAAGGGGAAGTGGCTGCAGCAATGCCTCAGCCAGGTTCCTGCAGAAACATCTACACTTGCATCTTTGTCTCACACCTAGCTAAATCTTAAATAGAATGGTGATTGCAGCAATAAATATTATTTGCCTAGTTTTTTGCTATGACACTAAGATAAGGTTGAAATCCCTTTGGGACGGACAGTGGGTTTCCCAGATTGCTGACCTCAAAGTTCTTGCCATTTTCTCAAGAGAGGCAACCAGGAAAAAGGAAGCACTGGAGGAAGAAGCGACTGCTCCAGGGATGCCAAAGCCGTGCTTTTCCTTTTTCTCTGTCCTGACTCTGGGGCTGAGCAATTCGGTCCACATTTGACCATTTTGCTAGCGAGTTCTGCAAGGCTTTTGCAGAGTTGCCTGCGTCCTTCTCCAACGCAATCACTTGAAATGGAGCATGAGCTTCTGGGGAGCCCAGCTCACTCCTGGCACACGCAGCTCACAGCAAAGCGTGGCAGCCCAAGCCCAGCCAGCCTGGCTGGAACTGCTCTCCCTAAGCTCCAAAGTGTGCCATGATTGCAGATGACAGCCAAGCCTGCATTAAAAGCTCACGCAAGCCAATGCAAATCTTCTGCCCGCTGTAGTGGCTTTTGTGAGGCTTGCTCCGAGGGAACGGGATTTTTGCTGCTTTTATGGGTTATCAAAGCCAAAAGCTAATTTACACACACACACACTGGAAACAACGAAACACAAATGTTCCTGGAAAGCAAATACATCAGGACGGCAAATATGGATGCATTAACAGCTGTAGCTGGATTTAAGCAAAGGCACACACAAAAGCCTCTTGGGGGGAGGGATGCGAGGACCACCCTTGGGATGCTGAGCACTGTGCAGGCTCTGGGTCCCTTCTGCTCCAGGGACAATGACACCTACAGAGAGGCAGGATGAGTGCAGCAGCTGGGACCGGTCAAGTTTAAACTTGTCAAGACTCATTCTGCAGAGCCCTCAGCAGAAGGAGAAGAAATCAGGTCCGCAGGTCCCAGGACGTGACCTCTCCTTGCAGCACGATGTAGCCCTTGTCTCTGCTTTGTGCTTTCAGGGTGGCTGTGCTCAGTGAACGCCCCGTTTATACATGCATTCCACGCAGCCAATTTACACCTCAGCTGTCCCCTGTATAGATATGTTTTTAGTAGCCTGACCTTTTCAAGCTATTAACACTGTCCACGGGATGATGTCTTGAACCCTTTACAAGATTTTTCACCGGTGGCAGTAAATAGCATCTCCTGACATGTTTGCAGAGATGCAGGTTAGGCCTTTTGATAATACACCGCAAACATCCTGCACACGATGCTCTCAGCATCCTGAAAGTGTTTGCTGGCTTTTTACAAATCCTTAGGGGGAAGCAGGAGTGCAAATGAGAATTCAAGTGTTTACAGCTTATGGGGCCTCACAGCCAGCCTCCTCCAGCTCCTCTTGGCAAGCGATTCTCCTGTCCAAATGTCCTTTGTGTCACAGAGACACAAAGACAGCCCTGAAAGGATACGTAGGGACCTGAGTCACACTGGTTTCCATCAGTTGGGTGTTGAACAAGGAGATACCTGACCACCTCCAGCCCCCTCCCAACACCCGCCTTTGCTTTCCTAATCGCCATATGAAGAAAATATTATTCCTTTACTGCTATTCTTTACACAGGCTATTACCCTGTGCTATTTCAGCTCATGTTACAGTTCCAGCCTCACTGTTTGAAGTCAAGACTAATCCTAAATCATGAATGGATATTAGGCAGGTAGGGTGAAGGCAAGGGCACTGCACAACATGCCTGGCTAAACTCCCCGAGTATGTGGAGGAGCCCTGGGAAGGGCTGGGAGCTGGAGCCACTGGTCCCCGTCAGCCACACTGCCACTGCTACCTCTGTGCTGCTACTGCCTCTTCCTCTTCCTCCTCCTCCTCCTCCTCCTCCATCCATTTCCATCAGCATCTCCCTGGATGATTCTTCAGGGCTGCAGCCCCAGCAAAGCACCCACGGGTGCCCTGTAGTTTAGGGCATTTGGCTGGAAAAGTGCTGTAAAGCAGTGAATTCCCCTTTTTTCAACCCAATTAAAATGTTCATTCAAGGACTTCAGGCCTCAGATTACAGCAATTAATTCATTTCCGTGTCCCCAGGCACATCTTGCTCACTTGCTGGGGCAAAATCAGGAAAAGTATTCCAGTTTCTATCTAACCCCACCACTTCAGCTGTCCCTTTGGTGGCCGGGAACTGAGCCTAGACATGAAATAATGAACTCAAATGCTTCGATGCATTGACCAAAGAAAACAAGCTGTCAAACAGAAATATTCCCTCGCTTCTTTTTGAAGCATACCACATCTCCTTCCCATCTGTAGGTATCGTTATGTTGGGAAGGCAGCATAAGTAACTCAGCATGAAATTGTCAGCGACAGCATGTGATACTGTTTGTAGAGCATAAATCAGTCTAGGAAATGAAAAGTGCTATCTTCTTTTTTCCAGGTTTGCTCAGCATTTTATACCTCTGCGGGGATGTTGTGAAGGAGGTTTTTTTGGCAGGTTAAACTCAAGTCCAACATTTGTCGTTAGGGTCTTAATGATGTTCATTCTTCTTTGTGCCATTTGCATCAGCCCATAATACCTCCCTCTCCTGAGCTCCAGTGAACCCCAACAGTCAGTGACTCCACTTAAGCATGAAAATGCTGGTGGAGAAGTTGAATCTCCCCAGGTTTGGTGGCTTTCAGCTCCTGGCTCAGCCTGGAGAATGAAAGAAGCCAGAGCAATTTCATTGCCTCTTTTGCATGAGGTTCCCACCACGGCTGTGCTGAAGCTCCTGGCTCCACAGCAACAGTAAATGTGACGGAGGATAATATAGCAAATTGGGCAGAGATTTCTGGATGTTTAAAGCTGAGAAAGGGCAGCTTTGTGCAGAGCCTCCCTGCAAACTCAGGGGGTTGCTGGCCTTGGCATCTGAAGTCTTCAGGAGCAGCCTGAGCTCAGTCACATCCATGCTGCAGCACTTCCAGCCCAATGCAGTCGACACTTTCCCTGAAACAGAGAGAAACTTTGTGATAATCCTTTAATCCTGTTTAAAGATGACCCAAACCACCAAGTCCTGTACTGAACTCTAAATGACAAGAGGCTGTCTCCGTTCTCCATCTGGGGTAATGCAGGAGAGGAAATGTTTGAAGTTGTCTGATATTTGCCAGCAAATACATGTTTCCAAGTCTCATTGGAATAAATCAGGTCAAATCTTACCAACAAGTGGCATCTGGGTACAGTGGTGATGGCACTGTCAGGCTGGCGTGCATTCTCCTCTCCATGCCTGTGTTTCTAAAGGCTCATTCTGCCTCCTTGCATTTTGGTATTTTAGTTTTAGGGTTCAGATCTTTACGCAACTTTACACCCCGCCTTCCTGCCTCTCTTCCTTTCCAAAAAGCAAACCAGAGCTGATCACCATGTTTCTCGGAGCTTGCACAGTGCCCGTGCTTTAGTTGCTGTTCAGATCGCACAGCCAAGGCTGTGAATTCTCCAGCAAAGCAACAATTAGCACAAATTTTCCTAGACAGCTGCTCCCATCTGCTCCGTGGGTTATTTGTGTTTGCTTAGTGCAGATAGCAGATTTTTTGCTGCTGACATGGTTTCTTGCAGTTGAGTTTGACAGAGTGAGATGGGCCATATAATTTAAGCCAGTTCCTTCCTTTTTTTGCAAAGAGCCTAGCTAAGAGTTTTGGGTTTAACTGCACAATAACGCTGCATAGACCAAAACCTCTGAGGAGGCACAAGCATTAGAAATGTCTCAGCTGCTTGGCTTGATGAGCTGTAGAAATGGAATGAGCTTTTCGCATGGCTTTGCATTCAGCACAATCATTGCATTTTTGTGTGGTTTTGCTCAAAGGCACAGGTTTCACTCAGCTGCGCAGGGAACAGACCCCTCCTTTCTTCCCCACTCTCTCCTGCTCGGATTGCAAATTCAGCTGTGGCTCATGGCCCTGAAGACCATGATG
Organism: Falco peregrinus; assembly: GCF_023634155.1. NCBI lineage: Eukaryota > Metazoa > Chordata > Aves > Falconiformes > Falconidae > Falco > Falco peregrinus. The sequence continues at coordinate 48,546,143 of NC_073721.1, read as the reverse complement.
GTGCATCATGATTGCAGATCCTGAGCTGTGACCGAAGCTGCAAAGCTGGGAGAAAATGCTGTTTCTGGGGTGGTTTGGGTTTGCAGGGAAGAGGGCACCTTTGGGAAGGTGCTCTCTGCAGGACCCCTTGCCTCAGCCTTGCAGATACCATTTAGAGGAAGGGTGCTGGGTGCTGGGAGGTTAAATTTCCAAGAGCTGCAGCACTGAGTGCACTAGAAAGTGGGACGGAAGGTGGACATTGATCTATTATTTTTATTAGTAAAGAAAGTGATCATCTGACCAGGTAGCAGAAGTTTCTCAATATATCCTTGACAAATCAGGGTTTCAAGGGCTCACTTTTATGTGGCATTAATGTAAATGCTCTTTCACCCATTTCTTCATTCATTGCTGTTCCAACAAGATCTGCTGACTCCTTGCTAAACACCTTGCTGCTAGGTCGCCTGCCTCATGGCTTTGAAACCTCCTTTCCCTGCTGAAATACAGATTACTCCTTCCAGCTGAGCAGGTGGGAGGGATGGAGAGCTTCTGTGTGGGGCCAGCACAGCCACCAGCTCATGGTGGGGAGGAGCAGGCAGGACGGCAGCTCTGCCAGTGGCTGCCCACCCTTTTACAACCCCCTCTCCCCAGTAACACTGGGGGAAAGCGGGTACATGGCTGAGTATAAGGTCTGCTCCATTCCTGCTAGCAGAATGGCACTGGTGTGGACAGGACCTCAGGGGAGGGCATAAAGCACAGTCATGGCTTTCAAATACGTGTTTGCAAAGAAGTGGGGAAATGTGGACATTGTTCAATGCAGAAATAAGGAGGTTATGGGTGAATGGAGTTTCCTTCTCTGGAGACATTCAAAACCTACCTGGAGACAATTCTGTGCAACCTGCTTTAGGAAAACTTACTTTAGCAGCAGGTTGGGCTACATGACCTCCAGAGATCCCTTCCAACCCCAGCCATGCTGTGATTCTATGAATGGGTGCCTTGTGCAGCCCCACTGGGACACAGGAGTCCAAGGGAGAAGGTCTCCTTTGGGGCTGGGGGCTGGGTCTCTGGGGGTCTTTCATACCATGATAATTCAGACTCTCAGAGCTGGTTCAGCTGATATTGCCAAGCTGAATTCTGCTTAGCTGCAGCCCTGATCCTGGCATGTTGTCAGCTCTGAGTTCATTTCTCCTGGCTGGCAGGTGGGGAAAAGAAATCCCTGCCCTGGGCTGGCAGAGCATCAGGAAACCCTAGAGAGCCCTGCAGGTCCAGGCACCACCTTCGCTGGTATTTTCTGTTCAGCTTGACACCTCTTGCATTTGCAGCCTTGTCCATGATGGGGCTTCTTGTCATTCTTGTAATCCATGCGATATAATCTAGTCCATCTAACTCTTTGGGAAATGGTGTTGCCCTTTCCCGAGGAGCAGCATGAACCAAAAAATTGATAGAGAGCTCTGCAGCTGGCCCCATGATCAGAAAGCAACTGGTCCCCAAATAGAAATGTCCCCCAGATTAAAACTTTTCTGGCCAGTGGAAAGTTATTATGAGGTGTTGCTCTAGCAGCCTTGCAAAACTGGACCCTGCTGCACACCGCTCTGCTATCATCTGGAACGCATTTGGGATAGCGTGTGGTTCAGCCTTGCATCTTGAGCCCAGCCGGGCTCTCAGTTAATCGCACAGAAAGGCTACGCCACGTCGTGATGCTCTGCAGCCTGGAGGTATTGATGCAATGGGTGGGGAGAGCCAGGCAAAGCATTCCATCAAACCTGCTGGCCCCTGGAGGAAGTTTTTATGGGGGCAATGGAAAGTTGAAGAGTGAACTGGCGATAACAGGCAAATAAGTTCATGATTTTTATGTCATATTGATGCTCTTGGGGCCAGTTACATCAGCAAGGGAGAGGGGAGGCAGTGGCAGCGCTGGCTGAACTGAGCTCACCAGGTTGATGCTGCGGGCATTGCCTCTGGGGCAGGGGTGTCCTCCCTTGATCTGTGCTGTGTCCCACAGCCCACCTCAGAGCCTGCCTGCACGTTTTCCTATCGGCATTTGAGGAGGGGGACACCTCTCAAGAGGTTGCTTTCCATTTGGTTTTGATTTCTATCTCCTGCCAAGCTGCTATTCCTCCTTGAAAACCTGCCATCTGTTTCTCAGGGGAGAGCACGGTGACAAGGGCGCTTTGTCCCGCTGCCTTCTCCTTGGAGGAGCAAGGCAGTGTTAGCTGCCTGCTTGAAACGGGGCATTCAAAACCCGTGGCCTTGCGGACTTGGTGTGAAACACCCCTTTGCCATTTTAAAAGCACTGGAGCACGAGTATAGCTGGCCAGGCTGCATTCCCTTTGCCTGTGTGCTGTAGATGCTCAGCCTCCTTGTCCCCGCAAGATCTTGTCCTTGCTGTCCCAAAGCCCTTTGGCCCTGGGGTGCACCAACGTTCCGTGTCCTTGCCCATGCCCATGCATGCCTTTTTCACCTAAGCTCTCCTGTCTGCATCATGGCTATGGGCCAGAAAGATGTGCCCTGGTGCCTGTTGGTTTTGTAGAGCATTTGGAGACATAGAAGCGGCTGCCGTGTCACTTCTGTCCCCAGGCGGCCAGCAGCTGCTGGCACCAAGTGCAGGGCACAGCACCTGAGCCCACGGAGGGCTGCACAGCTCCGGTCCCAGGTGGCAGTGGGGACCCCAGGGGCATCCTACGGGCAAAACTTCACTCTGTGATGGAGGGCAGGGGCAAAACACCACATCCAAAAATACTTGCACCAGCCTCAACTGTGAGCCTCCGAGACTGTCCTCTCTGTGTGTCCTGGGGCTGCCCAGCTCCAGCCTTGGTGTGTGCATGAGTGGTGGCTGCGGGGGCGCCGGAGGGGGATTCTCAAAGGGGATGGAGCTGACGGGGCAGGGGAATGAATAGCACTTCTGTTCAGTGGAAGGGGCTTGGATTTCAGCTCAGGGAGGGAGTGTGTGCTGGAGCAGCAGGAGAGGCTCTGGTTTACAAAACAAATAAACCACTGTGGCTTATATGCACAAGTAATCTGTTATTCTAAAGAGGCCAGGGATAATTTACCACCTGATGTCAAACTCCGTTACATTTTGAAAGGGAAGTTAACAAATGGAAGCAGACACATAGAGAGGGGAAGGATTTTTTCCCAAAGCTCCTTTGTTTCTTAACTCCCTTAACCCACCCAGCACGTTACTCTGTCTCTGGAGACCCGGGTGAAGATGGCCACAGTTTGTCCCTGAGACCAGGCAGCACATCTGCAGAAGAGCTGGGGGTGCTGCTACCCCAGCACGGCCCACCCTGTCCCATGGGCTGTGGCACTGCTCACCCTGATGCCTCTGTGTCACCTTTCTCCCGGCCTCAGGGCAGCGCTCGCAGGAACCGCGGTGTGAGGACACAGTGGGTGCATCCCAGGTAGTCCACCTGCATCTGCTTTGGGGTCAAAACCTGAAACCTTCAAGGGAGGAATAACCTTATTATTTTCTTCGGCAGCTCCATCTGACTCCTGACAATAACTGTGGCCACCCCTTCCCTGTTTATATGACATCATTCTGTGGTGGTTAGCGTGGGTCTTTTTGTTTGGACTAATTTAATCTTTCTATTTTCAAAATTGCTGATATTATAAACAGTTTTAAGCCAGTGGCTAAGCTGGATGCTCTATTTCCTTGGAATATGGCACTTGCTCAGCAGTGCTATAAAATCCTGTCTGGACATTCTGTAACCATGGGCAGTTCATGTCTGAGATTCCTAGGAACAAAGTATAAGGAAAAAGGACAAGTATCTGATACACACAGTGACAAGTTCATAAGCCATCAGGGCAACTTAGGAGCTGGGATTTCCCCCCTGGCAGCAGGGGAGGGCTTTCCTAGAAAGTTTCCTGCTGTGTTTGTGGAAGAAACATCAGGTCAATCCTTAACCAAAGAAGCAGCGAGGTGTTTTTTTTAAACTCTGATGCCCAGACCCACCAGGCTTCATCAATCAGCTCCGATTTTTGCCATTTCCCAGCTCATCCAGGTAGCACTTTGCATTAGTGTAATGTTTCCACGTGGGCTCGGTGGAGCCCTTGCAAGGCTCTCACCAGAGCTGCCTGGTACGAGTGACAACCGTGTCTGTGACAGGGGGTGTCTCTCTGAGATGTCCCCGTCACATAGGCATCACATTGGGGTTCTCATCTTGCTGCTGGCTTTCAGGGACACAGACTGCAGACAGCAATGGAGAGCTGTGAGGCACGGGGAGGGGGGTCACCAGCAGTGAGAGTCAAGCTCTCATTGCTGATAAAGATGAGCCGTGCTGTGGGAAAAAATTAGTTTTGGAAAGAGGGAGGAAAAAAAGAACAGCAAAAACTCCTTGTAGCCTTGAAACGCCCTTAATCTCCCTGCTGATCCCCCTGTCTGCTCGCTCTGCTGCTGGCGAACCAGAGCAGGAGCCCAGCAAGGGGGAGTGTGTCGATGGGGGTCCTGCTGTCAGAGCTGCAGCGCTGGGCAGCCTCGAGCAGCTCCAGATGCTGAAGTGAGGTCAGGCGGGGACTCGGCCCTCCCTGGTGGGGCCCGCTCTGAAGGGGGGCCAGCCAGCAGGACAGTGCCTTGCCTGCATTTTGCAAATGCCAGGGCAAAGCCCAGCTTACCTTTAGGTTTGTCCCCAGCCCCGTTTGCAAACCTGATCCTGAAGCGCTGCAGGATGCGGAGCAAAACAGGGTGCTGCCAGAGCTGGCAGGCTGTCTGTTCTGTCCGGACACGGGTGTGAGACGTTCCAGATTGAGCTCCAGCAGCTGCAACGGTGATGTAGTGAGCATGTGGCAAGCTCCCCGTCCTGGCTAGAGAGTGACTGGGAGGAGGTGGGTACAGACAGCATCCCCGACCACTGCCTGCACACCTGTGAAGGGCACAGGGCATCCTTGGTAGCAACCAGGAGGGGATCAGTGCCTGTGGGCACCAACACCCAGGATTTTATAGAGTCTAACACAAGCTGTTGCATCTGCTTTTGCTGATGGGAGTCAGGCAGACCCTCTCGCCCCGCTGCTCTCGGGAGTCCCGTTGGAGATATCGCTGTGGCTCCTTCTGCCTCGCAGCTGAACTGAACCGTGGGCTGTGTTTCCCTGCCTGCTGCAGGCTCTGGCAGCTGGTGCAGGGAGGAAAACACTAGATGGCAGGTTGAAGCCATGTCTGAGCACCTGGCTGCCAGCCCAGCCCCAGGACAGGGCAGCATGGAATCACTGATGGCTCGTAGGGTTGTGCTGACCCTGTCTGCCAGTTCTCCAAGACAGGACAGTGTAGAGGAATGAAAGCATTGGGTTGATTGACATTGATAATATACGGCTGTGGCCTTGCTTTGAAGGCAGTGGGTTGATTGACATGGATGATGTGCAGCTGTAACTCATTCCCGCAAAGTGGTTAAATAGCCCTGAGGAGTGTAGGAGTAGAAGCTGGATGGAGTAGGAGCTCTGAGAAGGAACAACCTGGATGTAGCAGAGATGAGGAGCAGTGTGGTCTGGACTTGAGAGGCTGGAGAAATGGCATGGACAGTAGAATGTGACCAATGGTAAAGCCTTTGTTGCAGCTTGCTGTTTTGCTTGTGATAGTACAGTATCCTTCTGGCTTTATCCAGCTGTATGCTTTCATGAAACTTTTTCAAATGCTTCCCCCTAGGACTCCACCAAATCTGGCAGAAGTTGGCAAGGAGGTCTGAGATGGGCTGGCAGCTTATGCAAGCAAGGCAATGGCCTGAATACCACGTTTACAGAAAGCAAACTAGACTAGAGAGAGATTATTTCAGCCTTGCTCTGTAATACCTGTGCCTGTTTGCTGCAGGTGCTACCTCTGCTCACCATTGCAACCCCAGTCACTTCCGAGGTGCTTGATGTAAGCTGGAGAGTCTCACATGTGTGGGAGCAGAGTTGGACCCTGTGTCCCCAGAGCAGAGGGCAATGCACCCCAAAACACAGCCCCTGCCAGCCATCATCCTGAGCCTTGCTCACTCTGCAGAGCACCCTCTGCAAGGTGCTGTGCAAACTGGGACAAAATGGGATTTCTGTCCCAGAAAAGTTGCTATTAAAGGGCAAATTCCGAGGAACAGTTTTTCCTTTTATTAAATCTGTGCAAGCTGGAATCCCCACATTTATTACTATCCAGGGATCTAGCAGCTACATGAAGGGCTGATTGGAGGCATCTGGGGACTTCTTAAGGATGGGGACAAGAGGTAAGGCCATCTTCTAGCATGACACTCACAGTTACCAGGCTCTTGTGTAACTGTACCATAGTTTGTAGCCTCTCGGTGTCTCTGAGGGCTACCGGGAGCTGCAGGCTGGGGGAGTCATGGAAAATCCAGGAGCAAAGCGGGGAAGCAAGATGCAGAGGTCTGGGCTTTAGGTAAGTGTTTGCCAGTGAATACACAAAGCAGTTGATGAGCTGTGGTTCCCCTGTAGCTCTTTGATTTCTGGAGCAAAATATTGTTAAAACAAAGGAGATGGGAGCTGTGGGCTGCTGCTTCTCGGCTGAGAGCCGAGGTTCTGTGTAAAACCTGTCTGGAGAGGTGCTGGTCGGCTCCAAGTTTGTTATCCGCTTTTGGGATTTTAACTTTAAAGAGAAGCCAGTGGTTGGGACACAGCTTTTTTCAGGCCAATTTTGCAGATTGGAGATGTTTCACGTCAGCCGTGGCTGAACTCTTGAACTCCTACACACTTCCCAGAGCTGCAGCCCAGCCCCTGGCTCCAGGGAAAGCCACCTCCCCAAGTCCCCCAGGACACAGAGGGATGTGGCTCCCCAGGGGTAGTTTTTTCACCCGTGGAGCCTCCATCACTTTTGGCACTTGCTAGTTCAAAGCAGGCACTCAGACCATGCCCTTGTGGGTGCCAAGAGCCGAGGAAGCAACATCCAACCAACAAAAATGGCAAAAGCATGCATTTGGGCTGTGCACAAAAGAGCAGTTGATTCACGAGGGAGGGTGGTCTGTCGGGAGAGCAATATTTAGTGGGAGATTCCCCCAGGGGCCTGTTCTGAAAAGGGAAATCTGCTGGTGATGTGGCTGTTTTTCGAGCATTCCTGGGAAAATGGGCTGTGATGAGAGCTTGCGGCTCATTTGGATGAGTAGTGGGGCTGCCCCCCTGCCACCGTGTCCCCCAGCAGCCCCTGGCACGTGATGGGCAGGAGCATGGCAGTGCCTCCAGGGCTCTTCACCCACCGAGCTGTGAGTTGTGTGGGTACTCAGATCCCAAGTGGGGCTGCCCAGTACTCGCTCCTGCCCAGGGTGCCTGTGTGGGTTGCTGGAGAGCTGCGGTGGCTGGGACCATGCCTCAGCAGAAGGGAATGTTCTTCTCAAGAAATTTTAAAAGCAGCCTGAAATGCTCGGTCCAAATCTCTGAGTCACCTACCTCTGCACATGTGGGCTCCGATGCAGCCAACATCCCTCAGTGCCAACAGCAACACTGCGTAGCCTAGCAATCGGGAGCAACCCTACAATAATAAACCAGAGGGAGAAGCGCTCACAACCCTATACAGTAAACCCGTATAAACTAATTATGCTTGATGAGGATTTTCCAGCAGGCAGCCAGCAGGATCTGCAATCGTGAGGAGGGAAAGTAGAAGCAAAGTATTTGTCTGATGCAGCCTCAAGGTCAGGGCTGTGTCTGCTTGCTGTTCTCACACCTCCTCTGTCTTTTTTTCTTCCCCGTTCTCCCCCCATCCATCTCTCTCTTGAAGCTTCTTTTTCAAATCCCTTCCATGAGGTGTTGGTTGTTGGCCTTGCATTGCTGTCTGAGACTGCCACGTGGACCCCCTCTGGCTATGCAATGCCCCCAGAGCCCAGCTGACATCAGCGAGAGCTGCTGGCCGCAGGCAGACAGCGTTGGGAGCCAGGTCCACGTGTTGCCCAACGGCAGCGTGATCTTCTCCAGGGACTGCAGCAGACTCTGAATCAGGCCCTGACGGCTCAGCGCGTCTTGTCTGCTTGGTGTTTTCACATGTGGTTGGCTTTAACTGAGCTCCTCCTTGAAATATGAGCATATGCTTGAGCACTGCTTTCAGCTGCAGGATGCATCCCTCCGCCACAGCTGAGGAACGGGGCAGTTACTCCGACCCAGGGAAAATATTTCATCCTGAAACATGCTGTCTTTGCTGTTGGAAAAGACCGATTCTTGGAAATGGCAAGTTCTCTGGAAGGTCCCTGTGTGCAGGAATAGTTGGTTGCCTCCTGCTTGCTCAGCCCCACGGCCAGCCCAGCTCCAGACACTGGAAGAGGTGCGATGTGGGAAAACACCAGCTATTAGTGTCTGAGTGCTGGTTCAGCAATGAAAAGAAGCACCATTAAATGTTCTGAAATTGGGTATAAATTAACTGGTCCAGCTATGGTCATTTATGATGTCTTTCAGGTGAAAAAAAATGGTAATCATTTCTTAGGATTTAAAGTCCCCACCTGCCTTTAATGGGACTATTCTCCTTACAGCTATTGCCGTAGGTAAAGACTTAAAGTCAAACAATAATTACTCCCAGGAAAGAAACACTGTTTTCTTGTCATGTTCCATTAAATAGTTCACAGCATGAGCCAAAGAATTAATGGCCTTATTATCTGGCCTTCAAAATAGATCATATTAAAGAGGAGAAGGCAGCTCTGAAGAATACGGAAGACACCAGGTATGCCACTGCCCTGGATGGTACGGCTGCAAGGCTGTAGGGATCTTTATTATGTTTTAGCTCTGTCTTGGCTTGGTCACCAAGGGATGGAGGGTGGCGGTGGGAAAGGACCCTGGACCAGGAGAGGTGGCTGGGCAGACTGGAGAGGTGCCCTTCCCACTGGGATTTCTCTGCTGCAGAGATGAGGTTTGTTTTTCATCCTCATGTGCGATCGGCTCCATCCTGGCTTCACTGGAGTGGGTTAGCTGTAGAAGGTATTTTTGCTGCTACGTGAGGGCTGGCATCCACACGTCTCTGCACGATGGCAGATGTCAACTCAGGAAGTGAATGTGCTGCAGCCACGTGCTGGCAGCGGGAACCTAAAATCCATTCGATTAATGCGCTTTGTTGTTTCCCCTTGAGCTGGAGGACCTGGCAAGCTCCAAATGGTTTGGAAGTACATCAAATCCCCCAAGGAAGAGAGATGGAGTTTCCAGCCCTCCCTCACAACCTGAGGGCTCTTCATGGAGAGGATTCAGATCAGTTTGTCTCCCAGACACCTGTAGACACACTCAGGCATGTGCACATAGGTGGGGTGCTGGCGGCTGAATTCCTCACGGCTGAAGGGCTGCATGTTCCACCTTTCTGGGTCTGTCAATTAAGGGATTTGCTCAGTTTTGATGAAGTTTGAGCAGTTGTAGTTGGATGGCTCTGATTATCCTCAGCTGTTCACAGTTCAACTTTGGGACAGCAGGGGAAGATGTGGCAGAGCAATGCCCTGGCCAAAGATCCCTTTTCCCTGTACTCCCCTTCTACAGAAGCCCCTGCATAGGGATGTCAAAGTTCAGCTCATGGCACAGGCAGTGGTCTCATGTGGATGCACAGCTGGGGGGCTGCAGCCCTCCCTGCTGACCTGGGGCTCATTGCACCTCCAGAAATACACAGTGTGACTGTGGCTGGCTCGATCCCCTAAGCCTCTTCTGTAGCTTTTGTTTCCTAGTTAGTCTTCAAATGGTGATATGGGCTTTTTTTGGCCTTTCATGAATATTAAATAGCAGAGTGGAAATGCAGGGAAAATCACTCATGGCTGTCATGGACCAGTGTCCATGTTGCCTCATTTGTCAGCCTTTAATTAGTTTAAGGACAGATCTGCCAATATCTTCATCTCCTCATTTTATGGGGCCAGTGGAGAGAATGAGAGCTCCCTGGTTGTGTCTTTTTATTTTCCCCTTTGCTCAGGAGGTGAGGATCTCTGCTGCTGAACGCTGGCAGAGGTCTGGTGCTGCAGGGCCATAGCACCCCGCGTTGCTGGACGGGCTTATACAGTCTCCTCTGTTTTGTGCCCGATGGCTTGTTTCCCCTCCGGGGCGTCACTGAGAGGCACTCACTGATGCAGATGGATGCAGGACCCCGGCACCATTCCAGGATGCTGTGTTTGCTGCTGAGGCTGGAGAGGAGAAGCAAAGGCAAGGAAACCACTGGTCAGCTCATAAGCATCGTGTGGAGCCAAGTGCTGCCATCAGGAGGGACACGGGTCTGCTGCTCCCTGGCAGGGGCCCTGGCCACCCCAGGAACACGCACAGCAGTGTCCTAGACGAGACCTCATGCAGCCTGGGCCAAGTCTGGGAAGGCAGGAGAGAAAAGGCCGGTTGGTTTTTGTTTTCCATCCTCTCCTCTCTTCTCCTTCTGTCTCAGGAACTGGCAGAGACCAGTGACGTTTTAATCAAATTTGGCACGTGGTGAGAGGAAAAGAAGGAAGGCAGGGAATCGCAGGAGGCCAGGAGCCCCCTGGAAAGCAGACAGAGGGGAGGGAGAAAGCACAGGGAATTGGAAAGTCCATTCTGCGTCCATCTGGGGGGAAGATTTCTGGGCAAACCCTTGCTGAGAACTGGACCAGCGGTGAGCAGCCTCTTCCCCCTGGGAACTGGCTGAGGACACGCTGCTTCTCTCATTCTTCCTTTTCTTGCATTCCTTGTTCACTGTTGTCTCTTAACCACTGATTCCCATACATTTGCTGGCTGTTCCTACCTCCAGGATGGCTCCTCCTACAGAGTGGGTGCATTTTCCCCTGAGCCATGGTTTCAGCTAAAGGCACGTGGTTTGAACTCCAGAAAGCTGTTTGGGGAATGTTTTTTGAGCTACTCCATTATGTTGCCTCTTATACGGGGAGGCCAGAAGTGATGGCAGGCTGCACAACTGCTCCAGAGCTTCCTCACTCCACGAGGAGGGCAGCTCACACAGGGACACCAGGATCAGGGCCGTGTCTACCAACAATTTGTATAGCACAAGGAAACCAGCACAAGCCAAATACCAATCTAGGTCTGCCCTTGCCCTCCTCAGGGTATCATACTTCCCTAGGACATGCTTTTTGCAGTAGCCTCTGGGATGTGAAATGTCAGCCTCTGCCACTGGGATGTCTCATCGTGGCTGGGGGTGATGTCCCTGCTGCAGCCTGGCAGGGATATGCACAGATCCGGGGGGTGCAGGGAGTCAGGGCCGGGTCTTACTGTCGTCTCCACCAGGATGCCCCATTGCACTCACCCCCCAGCCCTGACACTGCCTCTCACCAAGGGCATGGTGCTGCCCTGTGCCGGGAAAGCAAAGTCTTGACTCTGTCTACATGTACCTGGCCTCCTGTCCCAGAAAGCTTCTCTCTGGATTCTCTTCCAAATGTGTCAGGCAGCCCAGGAGAGCACAAAACAGAAAGGAAATAAATCTTTATAAAATTGCTTCAAGGTTTCATTATTTATTTTTTTTTTAGGTTCTGCTGCACCAGTCCTTACAGACCAAACATTATCTTTCACTTCTGGGTGGACTGTAGCTGCTGTAACATTTTTTTATAGCACTTTCTTCTTCTAAACACCAGTCTAAAGGCTTATTTTTATATGCGTTGGTCTCTATTGATTTCTTTACCTATTTCTATTTCAGTACTGATATTGCTGAAAACTTTAAACTACTCAGAAGACAAAGGGGCGCTCTGCCGATTTTTCTGCTTCAGCGACAACATTCATCAGGTTTGCACGATCTTTTCATTTAGGGGGCTGGGCATAATGGCACTTCACGGTTGAAAAGTATCTCTGTATTCTTGCAGGGTACTTATAGCATACGGCCATAATCCAGCAAGCGTAACTGTGCTCCAGACAGTGAACTCTGCTAAGGACAGTGGGACGCTTTGGAGTGACACCAGACATGCATGAGCACAGATGCTGTCAGGGTAGGAAATATCTCCTTCGAAATCAAACTCAGAAGGAAGCGTGGGATGCCAGCAGGCACACAGAACCTACTTTCATTACCTAAAAAAAATTGTTGACACAGGAGGTGTAATCAGTACAGTGTTTTGCAACGTTTTCAAAGATGTTGCTTTTAATTCTTCTTCAGTTTCTGCAGGCACTGGCAATGTTGTGGGTTGGGATTGTTTGTTGGGTTTGTTGTTTTTTTTTTTTAATTTTCAAAATGTTCTTTTCCCATATAGAAGGAACGCTCTCCGCCTTCGTCTTACTCCACAGAGGCGACTAAAAAGCCAAATGCCAAGAATGAAAAGAAAGTCAGGCTCACCATTATTAGCCAGCCAGTCTCCTTAGGGCTGCAGGATCCACAAGCTAATATTCCCACAGTTCTACTTGGGCATCGGAAAATGGAACGTTTTCCAGTAATCGTCTTGGATTTTTCTGGGTAGGGAAAAATATAAAGCTAATGCCCTCTTGTGGCTTCTGACAGCAAAGTGTGTGGCTGCGGAGTGGTAGCGGTTGCCTTACCTTCTGGTTGTTAGGGGGTAGGAAAGATAATGGGGTTGTGTGTCCCCCCTCTTCAACCTAGGAGGTTCCTGGGATGCGTTGATGATAACTTCCTTCTCCAAGTGATGGAGGAGGGGGGCTATGCTGGACCTTGTTTTCACCAACAAGCAGGGGCTGGTGGGGAATGTGAAATGGTGGAGTTCAAGGTCTTCAGGGCAGCAAGGAGGACACACAACCAGCTTGCTACCCTGGACTTCAGGAGAGCTGACTTTGGCCTTTTCAGGGATCTGCTCGGTAGAGTAGCATGGGATAAAGCCCTAGAGGGAAGAGGAGCCCAAGAAAGCTGGTTAATATGCAAGGATCACCTCCTCAGAGCAATGCGTCCCAACAAAGAGCAAGTCAGGCAAATATACCAGGAGGCCTGCATGGATGAACAGGAGCTCCTGGACAAATTCAAACATGAAAAGGAAGCCTACAGAGGGTGGAAGCAAGGACAGGCAGCCTGGGAGGAATATAGAGAAACTGTCTGAGCAGCCAGGGGTCAGGTTAGGGAAGCTAAAGCCCTGACAGATTTAAATCTGGCCAGGGACATCAAGGGCAACAAGAAAAGCTATGTTGGTGATAAATGGAAGACTAGGAAAAATGTAGACCTTCTCCAGAAGGAAACAGCAGATCTGATTACTAGGGATATGGAGAAGGCTGGGGCACTCAACCACTTTTCCGAGTAGATTTAGATTAGATAGTAGGAAGAAATTCTCCACCATGAGGGTGCTGAGGCGCTGGCACAGGCTGCCCAGAGCAGCTGGGGATGCCCCATCCCTGGAAGTGCTCCAGGCCAGTTGGACGGGGCTGGGAGCAACCTGGGATAGTGGCAGGTGACCCTGCCTGTGGCAGGGGGGTGGAACTGGGTGATCTTTAATCTCCCTTTGAAACCAAATTATTCTGTGATTTCAACGTGATTTTAAGGGCTGTAGATGCAAGGTGGTGTTTGCCTCACATCTGCCAGGGAAGCCTCGGGCATCATTGGAGCCGATGAGGCTGCAGCAGGGCATGCCTTGCTGGATGGGCTGGGATGCAGGCAGCACACCTCATCTGTAAGGCAGCATCCCAGATCCTCACCTTGGCAGGCTGTTTCTCACTGGAAAGCAGCAGGTTTAGAAATATGTAAGTCAGTTTTGCAGATTTGCAGGAGGGAGTCCAAAAAGCATGATGTTTTTCTCCCAAGGCAAAACCACCTGAAGGCATCAGAGATGGAGGAGCCCACTGCCAGTCACCCAGCTGTCCATCCACAAAGCCCATCCAATCCAGCAGACTTTGCATGAACATTTAGCTTAAGTAAATTAAATTATTTGGAGATTTTCATCAAAGCCCAGTTCTTATTTTCTTTTGAACTGCTCTGAAATGTATAGCCGTTGCCTGTTGTTGGTGCAAGGCACCTAATGACGCATCCAAGTACATCTGAAATATTTTTTAAAGCACAGACATTAATGTATAACAATAATAAAAATTGTCTATATTTTAGAGTCTATGTTCCTAGCCCCAACACCAGCCTTCCAGGAAAGGCCTCCATCAGTCTCTGCTTCTGATTAAACTTCATTGGGTTCCAGCCCAAAACAACTTCAAAGATTTATTGACTTCCATGATTTCTAAATAGCTCCCAAAGAGCAGTGGAGAGCCCGGTGTTGTCTCCACTAACCCAGTGGGATGAGACAGTGCTCCAAGCTCCTTATCACACAGATTATCACAATATGGAGCCAATCACTCCCCATTTGAATATTAACCTAAAACTATTTCCACCGTGAAGTATTAGGAATTTAGGACTAGTACAATTGCTGAGCAGATTAAACATCAAACCAATGATCCACATTACCCAATATCCTGCCCCAGCAGTGACCTCCCATTGCCTGTGAGAAGTTCCCATCCATTAGAGGTTACTGTCCTAAAAAACTGCATTTGTTTCAGTCCTTCTCCTTGTAAGTGGATGTTCTGTGTCTCTTTCCAAATAAATGCTGAGCATCTGTTCAAGCCCTGGGAGTATCTGGAGGTTGAGAGTGCCACGCGCTCCAGGACCAGCACCACTGCTGAGATAGTTCTTCAGTTAATTATTTTTTTTAATCCATGAGAAGTTTCAGCAATGTAAGTTTTCTGTTAAAATACTACTTCAGAATTTTTACGGAGGCATTTTCAATTTGAAGTTTTCCTCTATAAAGCTTCCAAATACCAAAAATAGTGAAGATTTTAATTTTAAAAGACAAGTTTTTTTACTTCTGGCTTTTTGGCAAAGACCCAAACTTATTTTCTTAGGAAAAGTGTGAGCAGAGAGAGGGCAAAGTTCCTTTTGTGATCACACCACACACCATCAGGACGATGCTTACAAAAATAACAGTGGAAGAGCTAAGACATCTTAGCCAAACTGCAGACGTTGCATCGGCTTGCCCCTATCGTGGGCAGGGGCACACTGCTGGGCTCGGAGCCAGGAGCATCCAGCATCCAGCTCTTTGCTCTGCAAACCTCCCCTGGAGTGAGCATCTGCATGGGTCCTCCCTGCTGGGATGAGCCTTTCCTGCCCCTTACCCTCTCTCCAAGCAAATCCTTCCCTTTTAGACATCCTTCTGTGGTCTTGGCTGCTTGCTGGCCAGTATAGAAATGGGTCCTGTATGGACACAAGAAGTTGTGAATGGGGTTGGGCTGTGATATTGCTGCTGTGAGCCAAGTACCAGCTCCCAGATCTGGGAGGAACCACCCTATGAAACAGCAGGGAAGTCGCCAAGTGATTCCCTGTTTGGTGAAGAGCAGCCCCAGCACCGTTCCTCCATGGCTTGACCAGGTGAGATCCTTTAAGACACCACGTGATGGCTTGGGATTACCAGTGTGGGACCATTTAAGCAGAGCCCACGCTTTTCTTTTCCTGGGGTTTTCAAAGCCCTTGTAGGGAAAAAGTAGAAAGTGTGGCAGGCTCCCAGCCCGAGAAGCCCCTGAAGTGGCCACCAAGAGGTGGAGGGGAGAAGCCAGCAGGGAGTTTGGCAGGTAGGCATCACACATCTGGCCCTGTGAGACTGTATGTGCAGCCCTAGTACTAGTACTCTCTGCTCATTTCTCACTTTTTCCTTTTTAAATGTCCACTTAAGGCAGAGAAATGGCTGAGAAAAGAAGAGTGATCAGCTTTTTGGCCACAGGCCTGGAGAGTGTCTGGCTGACTGATGGTGATGCCGGGAGGGATGTGCCCAGCGGCAGCGGGTGCTGTAGAGGGGCTTTCCAGGGTTTTTTTTATCATGGCTCATGTTTGGAAGGAGGGCTGGGGGCGAGTGGGAGGCAAGCAGATGGACAGCCGTGTTTGGTGGCTGGCAGTGGGACTGACAGCTGAGATGCCATGATGAGGGGAAGGGTAAGGGGTGCAGAAGGGAATTTGCAGCCTCTCAGCATTTTTCTGGTAGGATTTCACTCCTTACTTCCAGGCTCTGTTCAAACCAGGTGCTGTTTTCTGCCCTGAAAGCAGAGGCTCCTTAGAGGGGCTTTTCTTTCTCTCAACCAAATAAGATCTACTAAAAAGCATGGCTCTGGACTCTGCCAAGAGCTCCATTTCTGTCAGGATTTCAGGGACTACTTAGTGTCTCCATTTCCTGGGAAGCTCTTTCCAAGAGCTTTATGCTGGTCCTTCCTCCCTTTGCTGTAGGTCTGCGGGGAAAAGGTGTGTGGGGTGAACACTGAGACTCCCAGACTTAGGACAGGGAGATGCTCTCATCCAGCTGCACTGCTGCACAAGGCAAGGCGCTGGGCACTGTGTTCAAGCTGCACCTCATGTGCTGTGAAACATGGTGCTTCCTCCGGACCCTGCCACTTTTTTCAAGCTAAAACAACACTTAGAGAAGACACAGAGCATTTTTCCCTGAGTTTGCCTTCCACTGACTCAAGCCCAACTGCACTGGAGATGTGCACATCTAGTTTCTGTTGCAATAATCACTGAGCGGGTAAGCGGCAGGACTCATCGATTGTCAACCTGGCCTAACATGCAGCCACTCTGATGGGTTTGCACCAGAGAGAAGGTCTGGGAGAATTACCATGCTTTGCACAGGCGAGAGCTCTGCTAGGTCTCTCTGCTAAGCAGCGAGTGGGGCAGGAGGGTGCTGCTGCTCCCCGCCTGCCTGCCAAGAGGGGATGGGACTGTTTGCCAGCTGCTGCTGCTTTAAGACAAAAAAGAGATGGAAAAGCCTCAGTCCTCACAGCTGGACAATGTGAGTCATGCTGAGTGCCCGGGGCATCCCAGGCTGCTGCCTGCTGTCCCCCCCTTCCCCCAGCACTGTGGCTGCCTCTTTGCCCTGCCAACAAGGCAAGGCAATGCTTCTGCCTCGGACTCAAGGGGGGAATACAGAGGGACACATGGGAGAGGATGGAAGGACAGCCTCCAGCAGGGAATGGGAAGGAGAACAAGCCCCCAGAAACCTCAGACCAGAGTGAAAGGAGCCGGCATGTAGCAGAGGGCTCCAGCAGGACAGCAGGAGCATTCCCAAGCCTTTGGATCAGCAGTGGGACAGAAGAGTAAATTTGACACATATTTTCCATCCTCAGCTATCCACATTGTCCCTAACCTGATCCCAGTTAGATATACAGAGGCAGCTGCCAAGGAACTTTTATGACTCATTTGAAAGGGAGCCTGCACAAGAGCTGCACATTTGAATCCAGCTGTCTCCTCTCTGTTGTTGTTTAGGAAGGACATTTGTGCTTGCTTAGCTCACCTAGGAAAGGGCCAGCGGGGCCCTGGACACAGGGGAAACTGGTTGTCAGCCCAGCCTGGGAACACACTGAGTATTCCTTAAAAAAAGGGAGTTGAGCTGGCAAAGCGTCGCTCAGGCTTCGGAGGCGTGAGCAGGAGCCCTGGGCTCTGGGGGAGCCCTCCTCTCCCCATCACCTTCTGCCTTCGTGGGCTTGGCTCTGAACAGAGCTATTCCCTACCGAGCATTGTGCTGCTGGGGACCCCAAACCCCCCCGGGGAGCGGAAATCACCGGGGCTTGGCAGCTGCTCTCTTGTTGACAGGGACAAAGGCCTTGAATCTTGCAGAGGCACCAGCAAAAGTGAGATGCAGAAAGCATCAGATGCAACCTGAAAATGGGCTGATGTTCCATAGGCAGGTCTGTGTGACACGTTCAAACCATGCTCAGGGAGGACCCATAGGAAATTCCAGGTTAAATGAGACCTGAGGGCCATCTGCACCTCTTACAGCAGCCAGATACTGCTGCTCTGGAGGCAGGTGGAGGACTCTGGCAGCAGCGGGTGTGCCTGCCCATATTAAATCTTATCCTGGTCTTTAATAGCAACAGATCAACCTAAGCCCTGAAGAGTGAGATTGAAAATCCCTTCCCAAATGCTTGCTGTCATTTATAACTGCAGTGATCCATGCTATTGCCATGCTCCGCAAATTGCCTGCCCGTCCCCTGTTGTGCTTTAGGTATCAGCTGTTCTGGGACAAGGTGCTTGGGATGTTTTCAGTTGGAACCGGGCAAACAGCTAGAATATGATTAATATTTTGTGCTGGGTTCAGAGGCTGTCAAGATAGGCTTTGTTAGCAAAATGCACCATTTCTGATTGCAGTCTGGTACCAGAAACCAGGAGGTTTATCTTGAAAGCTCTAACTTTAAAAGAAAACAAACCAACAGCTCCCACCCTGCGAGGAAGCAGAGCACACTTTCGGTGGCATTTCATCACTCACAGTGCTGTTCTGCAAAGCTGGCCTGGAGATGCCCTGGTTTCAGAGGTGTCTGTCCTCAGCAGGGTTGATTTTCTGGGCTACCCCCCTGACTTTTAAACATTTTGCTTTCAGTATGGAACCAGCTGTGTTTTCACTCGATACCTTGAAAACTTTTACTAATTTGAATTGTCCTTTTACCACCCATCTTTAAAATACAGTATCTGCGATACATCTCTCTCTTAGCTTTCCACATTTCTGAAGCCCTGCCACCCTCTTAGCTCATATTTTCCTAGCGTTTCAAGTAAGTACTATTAAATGAAAGCTGAGACTCTTACAAATTCACATGGTTCTGGGAAATGGATTGTAAGAACAGTACCTGCTACCCCAAGACCCTTCCCAGCAAGTGCCATCGTGTCTCATGAGGCCAGGTGGGATCCTGCTGATCCCTGTATCCTCTGCACTTTCAGGGACCAATGTAACTTGCATACCCCAGGACGTGCATAGTGTGCAGCTGGAGCAGCACTCTGCAGAGCTGCACAAGGGACAGTGGATCCCTGCGATGTGCTCCCAGGCAGGGCTGTGCCTGAGGCTGGTGCGATAGAGCGAGCATCGTCTGCAACGATGGACCAAGTGCTGCAGCATGGTTAGTGAGCAGGGTCTGGAGGGTTTGCATTACTAGGGATCTCCCCCCGGGACGGGATTCCCTACTTTCCTTGGCTCTGACACTCCCTTACTCCCTCCCCGGGGCAGGAATGCCGCGCACAGCACCCAGCCCCGCACGCCAGCACGCAGCCCGGCTAGCACGGGGTTTTTGGGGCCGGTTGGCTCAGAGCCTGCCCGGGCAGCTGAAAGGACCGCAGCATCACTAGATGGTGCTAACGCTTGCGTTTTCCGAGCTCCCGGAGCCCCGCAGCAGCGCCCAGGCAGCGGGCAGCGGGCACCGGCGAGGCAGCGCCGCGGGGGCGCGGGGGGCCGGCGGTGCTGGGGTCCCGCTCCCCGGGGCCCTGGGCAGGCAGCCCTCTTGCCATGAGCGGCCATGAGGAAGATGTTTTCTTTCTCTCCGCTTGTCTCCAGGCTCTCAAGAACGGGCTGGGCTCAGCATGTTGCAGGATGCGTCCTTGGGGTGTTAACCTGCCCTTCCCACTGCTGCTCCCGTGGAGGATGTAGGTGCTGAGCCTGCGATGGCGTGCAGGGATCCCTGTCCCCTCTCTGCATCCGTCTGTGCTGACTCAGACCCTAACCATGTACAGGTTTGCTGGAGCTAAGGGGCAAAGCTGCAGTGTGAGTAGGGGCAACTGGTTGCAATTCCCAGTTGTAATTCCCAGTCGGTGCTCCCTGAGCTGGGAACACCCAGGTCTGAGCCTCCGCAGAGCCTGTCCTGCTGGAGCGCAGCCTTTTGCAGGTCCTATCCTCCCATCACTGGTGGAATCAGGCATTCCCATGGGAGCTGGTGGGACAGGGACTTCCTTTCTTGTGGAAGGATCACTGGCTTTTGGGAGGTCCTCTCCGAATGCCTGGCTGATAAGGCACAGCCTGAGCTAAAGCTGGCTAGTCTTGCTGGTCTTACTGGTCTTACCCCTCCTCACTAGGGGAATGGCCCCGGGGAGGTGCTGGGACACAAGGAGGAGGGAGCAGGGCTCACCCACACAGCCGACTGGATGATAAGCTGCCACAGCCAGACGCTAAACCAATGTGTCTGGGAATGTCATGTTTCCACCCACCAAGTACTCCTCACATCTTACTGGGCTGAAGTCAGGGGGCAGCGCTGATGGAGGAGATGGATGCTTGGAAAATGGGCTGACTCGGCTGGAGGGTGCCAAGGGGCTGATGGTGATGGGCTGAATTCCTAGCAAGCAAGGATGGCATTGTCAGCATTGCCCTCCTGCAGCATCGGCTGAGGCTGTGGTCACTCCCAGATGGGGTGGTCAGCCCCAGCCCCGGGATGTGGCCCCAGGTGCAGAAAGCAGCAAGGATTTTCAGTCAAGAGCATGAGATCTTCCCCAGGGAGAGATCACGGGAGCACTCTGTACCCTGCCCAGTGTCCATAGGACTTCCAGCTTCTGCAGGGATGGAGTGATTGTTGCGGGAAAAGGTATCTACATGTAAATTTTCTTGTGGAGCTGGGCAAGATATGGATATTTCAAGCTTGCAGAGAGCCCTCTTGGGAAGGGCAGGGACAGCAAAGCATCTGCAGCAGAACCAAAGCAAGGCTTCAGTTTGCTAATTCTCATTTGCTCCCACCCTTCCCTGTGAGCAAACCCTTCAGAGCATCACCGACTCAGCCATGGAAGTGACTTATTTGAGGTCAACCCACAGGTCTGTGTAAGAGCTCACAAGGGAACCCAGAGCTCTGCCCCGTTTGTGAGAAACTCCAGCTTTCCAGGTCACGGCTTTGGCAGATCCTCACACCACTGGCAGTGCAAATGCCAGTGCCACCACACCAGTTTTCTTGCTCTTGGAAGATAACTTGAGCCAGAAAAACAGAAATGTGAAGGAAACCACATAGGGAGACCAAGGCAAACCCAAGCTCAAAAGCCAGCCATCACACCAATGTTGCCAGCCCTGTAGTGCCACCGGTGGATGTCATCCAGGATGAAGAAACATTTTGACAGCATTTACTGTGCAGGGAAAGAGGCCCATCATTTACCTTCGGCAGCTGACTCCGCTTTGCTGAAGGAGGTTATCCCTGGCTAGGTGAGCAGCTTTGGCTGTTTGATCAGATGCATGCGAGTAATTAACATCTTGATTTTAGGATCTGATCATATCAGGCTGAGCAAATAAGCCCCTGACATTTTTAATCAAAAGCTCTTCTTCTCACACCGTGTTCAAAGGCAGAGAGGGCCAGGGAGCCAGGGAGAAGGATGAGAGCCGAGTAGCTGCTTTCTCATCGATGAGGATACGTGTCAGCCCTGCTGCCACGTGCCAGCCCCACTGCACCAGGCTCCTCTCCCTGGGCTCCTCTGCCTCCCGTGGGGCTCACGTAGCCGTGAGTCATTGCAGCCATGCCCGCACCACATCCTCTGAGACAAACCCACACAGGAGAAAAAGCAGCTCAGAGCATTCTCTGAAGAAATTGCTTTCTCATGACTAAATGTCAATGTAAATAAAAAATGAAATACGGCTACAAATTTACTTTAAAATCATCAGTGACTCCCCAGCCCAGAGGAAAGTCTGGTGTTGATGTGCTGGCGTGAAGCAGCTGCCGGGAGAGGGGTTGCTTGTGTTGGTGAAGGCTGCTCAAACTCATCTCCTTTCAAAAAGTTTCCTGTGACAAGCCGATGACCGGGGTGTCAGGGAGCTCCACTGCAGTGGCCTCCAAAAGGACAGCTTCTTGCCTGTGTTATTATTATAAATAATGATTTATTTGTTAGCAGCTCCTTGTGGTACCCAGGAGGGGAGCAGCTGGGATCGCATGCTGACACGCAGACTGGTGGGGAAGCTTCAGATCACCTCTGGCTTTCTGCAGGTCCCCTTCCCGGGCAGGCTGAGGCACGAGCTGAGCAGGAATCGCTGCCAGCCAGGCACCCTGCAACAGGGTCACAAGCAACTTTCTGCAACTAAAATCCGTTCCAGCCTGTTGGTGGGGACCCTCACTTTCTGCTTTATTGCCCCTCTTCTCCTTGGGTTTGAGGGCTGTTAGAAAAGTGCCAGCAACACACAAGATAGAGAGTTATTGCAGGTGTGGCTGGGTGCCACCCGCCCTTGTAGTTTGGTTAATAGACTAATAGAGGAGCAAATGAAGCCACTGTAGGTAATATGAACACTCCACAGACCCATCGTGGTCAGAAATGTTTCAGGCTCCATCATTAATAAATTTTCTTCTACCGGATTTCATTTGCCTTTGGTTATATCAGGACTGGGCTGGTGTTGGTTGTGTTTTCAGTTCTTCTTGATTTTTCTTTTGAACGAACAAGCATTAGCAGACCGTTTAAGTTCAGTTTGTAATGGCCTGATAAATATAAAGGAGCAAGCACATAGTCTGGGTGGGGATTTGTCCAAGGTCCCCAAGTTGTGGCACTCAAGGTGAAGGTGTTAACACATCCATTTTAGCTGTTCAGGAGTGGCAGACAGCCCTGGGGCTCCCATGGAAACCTGCCCTGCACAAGCTCTGGGCCCCTGGGGTGTCCCGGCACTAAGAGAGTGGAAAATCCATATGACAGGCCAGAAATGCAAATACCGTGCTTCGCTGAGGAATGGCTTTAGCAGAGGAGCTCTCCCATGATGTAAACCCTGTAAATGCAAATACCATGACTGCACCGGAGAAAGCCATCATTGCTTCCTGCAGCTCCCCCGTTGCTCATGCTAGCTGGGATTGCCTTTGCTGCCTTTCCCTGTTTCTCAGGCAATGTTGGGCAGCCGAGGCCAGGACAAGGATGGAAGAGTCGCATGCTGAGGATGGGAGGGATTGCCCTGTGCACGCAGTGGTTTGCTTCAGCCCGGGACATCACCGATGGGCTACTGGTCTTCTGTACATTCCAAAAGCTGAAGGCTGCAATGCTTCTTGCAAAAATAATTTCCCTTTCTCTGGTTCTGTGTGGTGTTTGGGAGGGAAATGCTGGAAATCAGGATTACTGGTAGTGCTGTGAGGAGCAGGGAGTTGGACTCAATGATCCTTTCGGGTCCCTTCCAACTCAAGATAATCTATGACCCGACGGTTTGGGGTGGAGGTGGCCGGTGGTGCTGAGCAGCTGCTGCTGCAGCCAGGGCAGCTGGTGCCCATTTTTCCCGAGCTGTGAACAGTGGCAGAAGCAGAGCCACCATGTGTGGGGAACTAGCATCCTCTGAGATGGAAACGGTCATCCTCTGACCGGGCAGAGGAAGCACAGCTGGGTAATGACTGGGTCCACATGGACATGGTTTATGGGCTCAGGAATGGGGCTATTCCAGGACCTGAGATGAACTTGCAAGCTCAGAAACGCGATGATCTCTGCTGTAACAACTCATGGTTTGCTTTGACTTCCAGCAGACAGGCTTTCACCACCACAGGCTTTTCTCCCCGGATTGCAGGCACCACGAGCACAGCCAAGAGACGTTTCCTACCATGTGGCATTGGACCATCGTTAATTTTAGCCGTCTATTCTGGAAAGACTCTTCCTAGTGAATGAGATGGCGTTAACTCCCCTACTCCCAGCAGCAGGCACCCTGAGTGCTGAGAAGCACCTCACTTTCTGCTCCCAGGCAGTAAGATGAAAGTTGTGCCGGTGTTAAACTTTAAATGAAACCCCTCCGTTTGGACTTTCCAGCAGTGAAAGGGGAGGAGGAGATGTAAAAAATCTTTCTGAACTTCCCTTTCCTTCAGTCCTTTTACAAAACACTTCAGTGTAGGGTATTTAAAGAAACAAACAACGACCATCTAGCCCCTTTTTTCTCCTCCTGCTCTTGAGAATGAGGACTAGAGTGATGAACCACACTAGATTCATTTCCCCACTGATATTAATTGGGAAGGAACAATTCCTGGAGAAATGGCAGAAAAAGGAGTCATTTTGTCTGGGTAAACCAGACCCTCCATTCCAGAGCAGAAAGTGAAAGAGTGGGAAGAGCAGAGAGCAGAGAGTGCTGAGCATGGGGTCATGCTGGCTTGGAGCGAGCTAGGAGGGAAGGACGCAGGTCCAGGAGAAATTCGAGGGAGAACATAAGGAGGCAGAAGGGATTAGTGCCTGCTGGGGTTAGCCAGGATGAGCTTTCACGCTTTTGCCCAGCACTAGGGCAGAGGTGATCTGGACATGTTGCAGGAGGATTTGGGATGTTCTGGGGGAAGCTGGTGGCCGTGGGACGTGAGCTGCCAGGGAGTGCATGCCCCGGTGCGGGGCCCCGTGCTCCGAGAGCTGCCTGACCTCATGCTCTGCACCCGTGAAACGGGGGGAGCGAGCGAAAAGGAGTCCGAGCAACATGAGCGAACACAAATGTGTTTCCACTTAGCTGGTCCTCTGAGGCCAAATGATGTAACTCCCGCGAAGCCCTGCAAAATGTTGGCAGGAGGAGCCTAGTGACAACTCCAACTGCAAGTTCCTGAGCTAATGAGCAGAAATGTTGAATAAAAAAAAAATTAAAAAATACATTTTTAAAAAAGGCTTTTTCTTTGGCTTAACATAGCGATCCTCCCCAGGACTGTTTTCTGAGCAGAGAAACAGCACGCTGAAGGAAAAAATCCAGCCCCCAAAGAACCTGGCTCCTCTCCTCTGGGTCTAATGGGGCAAAGCCAAGGGGTCACCACTTATCAGGTGGTTTCAAAGTTTCAGATCAGCGGAGCTGGGGGTTTGCTCAGCCTGCCAAGATGCTGAAGCAGATCCCTGCTCTGGATGAAGCTCTCTGCCATCCTGTTCTCCAGCCTTTATGGAGTTAACCACAATTATTATTACTAAGGGTGGGTTTTTCTATGTATGTGTTAGCAGCAAAGAATGTTCTACTACAGCTCTCCACACAGCCACCAGCCTCCAAATGGACCATGTTAGAGTAGAGCTAAATATTGTGTCAGGGACCATGTGTTTCTTGTAAGATGGGCTCAAGCCACAACTGTGTAGGAAATTGTTTATCTCTCTCCGCCCTCTCCCTCTTTCTGCCTTTATCCTCCCACGGGCCGCGTGGATGGCCGGGGCGCTGGTGATGGGAGCTTTCCTGGGGATGCTGGTGGAATTTTTTTCACAGCCCATGAGTGCAGAGAGGAGCAAGCTCCTGCTGGGACAGGCCCCCAGGGTGGCTGCGGGCCGTGGTGTCTCCCTGTCTGCTGGGTGACACCGGTGCTGCTGTCCCGAGGGGCACAGGCAGCTCTCTCGTGGAGCTCGGGTGCCACGAGGCAGTGCCCCAGCGCAGGGGCCAGCACCACCGATGCAGGCTGGCTCAGCATCGCAGGGGTCTGGGGAACCTCTGCTGGAGGGTTCGGATGGAGCAAACAAAAGCATGATGCTGTGTACACATGCATGTGTTTCAGAGTGAAATTTGGCCACGGAGGTATTGCCAGCCCCAGGGTCAAGGTGGAGATGAACCACCTTCTTTGATTTGCTGGAAATCCCAGTGTCTGCAGGCTGGGCTATAGAGCCAGATGATTAAAGGAGAAGTGGAGCAACTTCTCTGAAAACTGCTTTATTGCTGCTGCAGCCAATGCAGAACAAAGCAGCCCCTCTGGGTGCTGGCCCGAGCCGAGCAGGGTCTGCCACCTGTGCCATCGACGGGGCACTGCTGTCACCGTGGGCAGGGTAGAGGCTTGGCCTCACACTCTGATGGTGCACATCCACCCATGGCTTGGTGCTCAGTGGAGGTACCACGGGCAGGGAAAGCCCTTTTGCCTTCACAGAGAGGGAGTCAGCGGGTCTGGGGCTTGTTTCTCCCCTGTACTGCTCTGCAGAGGGATGTTAGGAAAACCTGAGCCCCTCTCAAGTGCCTTCCTCTCCTTATCTGTCCATCTCGACGCCATCCCCAAATGCAAAAAGGCACTTTTCCTTTTTACTGCCTCTGCTCTCTCCTGGCCACCAATCTGCACAACAACGTAATTGTATATAAACATCTGATTTCTTTTACTTTGCCTCAGTAATAGCTTGTAGCAACCCTTTCCAAAATCTATTAATACTGTGCTATATATTAGATCCAGACTTCAGATCCCCAAATGTGACTATCTTCAGGCTAAAGTGAGGAAAGCCTGAACGCAGATCCAACATTTGCCCTCTGGTCAATTTTAAATATAGTATGAACTGCATCTTGATATAAATGTAGCAACGTTTCTTGCTTCTAAACACCTTGGACTTTTCTCTCTGTGAGATATTATAGATGAGGCCCACCTAGATCAGACTAACGATCTCTAAACATCAGTATCCTGTGTTTCAGCAGAGTCCTGCTGAACCTGGCAGAGCAGCATCCTCCCACTGCCTGTCATGTAGAGCAGAGCCACAGGAGATGGAGATGTCTACTTTATAGAGGAAAAACATGAGCATATAGAGATGAATTGACTCAGCCAAAATCACCCAGTGGCCAGGTGGGAGGTAAAAACCACCGGACCTTGATGGTGGTGGCTCCCTTCAGCAATCCCAGGACCTGGGGTGGGTTTCTGATGGGAAAAATGCTGAGATGCCATTTCATTGCTTTACGTTTGATCCTGTAGCACATGGGGAGGTTCCCAGAGGTGCAGTTATTTCTTCAATGATGAAGGCTTCGATTTGCCTTACTCTTTGGAACGGGAGGGGTTTGACTTATGAATGAACTCAAAAATGAAGGTTCTTCCAAATGGACTTTTTTCCTTTCTGAATTGTTTTGACTTCAGGCAGCTTGGGGGGCTTTTCATTGAACGTGGCTTGCCCTACCTCTTACCTACCCACCTGCAGAGGCAAAAGCAGAAAGCAGCAAAAATATAGCTAAAAATAAAAGCCGCATCTAATTCCTGGTCCTTCCCACCATAACTTCAGATAACTTCTGAGCAATTCTATAAACCCCAGCTTGAGCTTTGGCATAGCTGCAAGGCCTGGCTGTTCTGGCATGCAGAGCACCAGTCAACACCATGCTTGGCCAAAGTCAGAGCTAGGAAAAGGGGCAGCACTTTCCATTGGGAAATTATCTTTCTCTGCCCCAAAAGAAAAATCCACACAGTTTATAATAACAAAAAGACATGTTAGCCCTGATTGTATTTCTGAGCTGGGAATGAGAAAAACAGCCAGGGTTAAATCTTCCAGCTGGTTATAATCCGTGGGAAGTGCCCCCTGCCCTTCCTTGTTAGGACACTGCTAGGGTACAGTTTCAAATTTTGAAAAGATCATGTGTTTTGCAAAAACAAACCATAAACATGCATTCTCAGCTATATTTTTCTTCCATTGCTCCACTGCATGCACACACCACTGTTAGGGGCTGTCTGTGCTAGAGCTGGTATAAGATGGTAGCGACTGCTTTGTACAGCACATCACTCCTGCAGAGGGATCCAACACAGGAAGCTTCATGAGAAAAAGAATTTGGATTGGAGAGAAAAACTGTGGGTGAAGATCTGCTGGGGTTTTCTGGTAGGCTTTCAGGCTTAGTAGGGCTGCTAAAAGAGATCAGATTCTTTTTCCTCTTCAGCAGAAATAGCAGTTTAGGGATTTCCCTGATTCTGTTTTGCTTCTTGCTGCTGGCCACTGGTCTAAACTGGGCTGACTGAAGGAAAGTGGCTGTACATTTTTCTGCTCCTGATGGCTGGGATTGTTAAAAAGCAAGAACTGCACCATGGAGTGGACCAGCCCTTCAGATGACAACCTGCTTTACCACCAGCCTGTGCCCCAAATTTATTGGGTTGCAGCTGAGAATCTTTCTCTTTGATCCATCTCTGCTATTAAACAGCTTCAGATAAAGTCGCAAAGCTCATTTTAGCAGAGGAAGCCAAACAATCTAAATCTTGGAGCTGAACAGCAGTGGGGAGCTGATCTTCAAACTGCATGTCCTCGCCAGCTTCAAAAGAAAAGCAGCTCATTTTAACACACTACACAGCACTTCAGCAATGATTAAAGTACCTTAAACGTGCACCTTTTTCATCATAGACCTGTCTGCTGACAGAGTGCCAAGTACAACAAACCCAATCAAAAGCATCATCCCTGTGATGGATCTAATTGTCATTGTCTTGTTTCCCGAACAAGGAGAGCTGTAACAAAAATAGAGCCTGGAGAAACGTGCACATCCTTGTACAGAAATAACCCCCTAAAAGCAAACTGAAAAGCCGTAGAGGAGCCAGCCTACCAGCTACAGACACAAAGTGCCGAGAGAAGGAGATAACTGGCTGGTGAACGCTGGGAAATAATACCCTAAAATCCTTCTGAGCCCATTCATCACCCCGGCTTCAGTGATCATCTCAGCAATAAATTCCCTTATCATCCTATTGGAATTTGACATTAATGACCTGCCTGTTATTTCAGAGGGAGATGGTCTGTAACCAGCGGGTAATTGGTAGGAAAAATTGCCGGTTATAGCAAAGATCTGATACCATCGGAGTAGTTACACCATGAGAGAGGGAGATTAGGGAGCTCTGTTTACCACAAGGGACTTATTCATCCTGAATAAATGCGTCGGCTGCTCAGAGCCTTCCTCTTACACCCTCATTCCCCTTCAGCGGCATCTTAACATCAACACTAACAGAGTCTTTTCCCAGTGACTCTGGTATAAAAAACAGCAAAGGCACTGCACAGTGCGCAGGTGATGGTGAAAATGATTAAAAAGTTCTCCTCAAACTCCCATTAGTTTATGCATTTATTTCTGAGTTGTCTCAGGAAAGACAACTGCCGTTTCTTAATCATTCACATTACTCAGAATGCTTCTGCAAACACCCCTGGTCTGCAAAATTTTTTCCCAGGCAACCTCCCAAACTGTTACTGGTTTAGCTTTTGTTTCTGTTTCTCTGCTGGAGCAACACAATAGGTTTATTAACATTTTTCTTTGCACCTGCAGGTCAACTTCCAGTGTGCTGCACCCAAATTAAAGAGTCCCTGTTTGTCGGGGGAGCCTACAGCCTTAACCAAAAATAGGACAACTGACTTCTTCAGAGTGTGTTGGGGAAGAGCCAGAAGCAAGTCCAGAGGTAAAATCCTGGCTCTGCTGCAACAAATAATAGCTTTGCCCTGACTTGATGGGTCTATGCCTTTCTCAAAGGTGTCCTGCTCCTACCTTCCACTTCCCAGCTAACAGGACCAGCAGCAGAGCCAGAATGTCATTTTCTTTGGTGAACACACCTGCTTTTTAAATTGGCTCCCTGGAGTATTCATGAAAACGAAGCTGCAAGGCATGGCCACAGGAGACTGAATTTGCTACAGAAACACCGGCACATATTCATAATCAAACATCTGCACCATTTGCCCAACTCTGACTGTAACTTCCCATCATGTCTGGCACCTTTCTGGGAAGAAAGAACTGGTGGTGGTGGTGGAAAAATTGCTCCACCAGAGCCGAAGGGGGTTTTGCAACTGCTTCCACTAAAGCCAGGGCTGCTTTTAACCCTGTGTATTCCCCACCTCTCTGTTCCACCCTAGGGGCTCCCCACCGCTGTAAGCAGTGATGGAGGAAAAGGAACTTTCCTTTTCCATGCAAATTCTCCCTGGAGGGCCCCCAGGTAGTGGGGATGGCCCCAAAGCCTCCCACAGAATGAGACTGGCTTTCTCTGAAGAGAACCTGACAAAATTCACCTTCCAGACTCTACTCCTGAGCACTCAGATGCACCAGCCTGGGTGTGAGCGCAGGAGGGGCAGCCCTGTGTCCTCTGTGCATGGCAGGGAAATGGTCTGCTGCCTCTCCTCAGCATCACCGCAGGACGCCAGGATCTGGGGACAAGGCACATGGTGGTGAC
Organism: Falco peregrinus; assembly: GCF_023634155.1. Taxonomy (NCBI): domain Eukaryota; kingdom Metazoa; phylum Chordata; class Aves; order Falconiformes; family Falconidae; genus Falco; species Falco peregrinus. The sequence goes on along the minus strand of NC_073721.1, from coordinate 48,516,878 downwards.
ATCCTGGCAAAGCAGCAAACCTACCCAGAAAGGCTATCCGGAGCTTTTCTCAACCACTCTTTAAAGCAGTGGTTTGTAAAGGGGCTCGGAGCAGAGATGGAGTGTCAGACCCCTGAAGAGGGAGCAGAGCTTGGAGGGATGGATGGAAATTTTGAGCTTCGCCTTGGTAGCATCTGAGACAGCAGGCTGCAACAGCCCCAGAGCCGCAGCACGCTGCCCTGGCGCTGAACCATCCCCTCCGATGGCTTTAGCAGTGCTTGGGAGTCGATTCCCACGTCCCTGGTGCCGGTGAGAGGGGAAGGTGCAGGTAACAAGCTGTGTCTGTGCCTCTCCTGGAGCCGATTGAACTAGAAACCTGGAGGCTGGATTTCTTCCCCACAGCCATGTAAAAAGCTGTTAACTGCCACGGCAGGAATCCCAGCTCCCTGCACTCCTTTTCATGGGAGGCTCTTCGTGCAAAAAAGCATCAGCATAATGAATTAAATGCCGTTGTAGTGACCACATTCCCACACGTTCCTTGTGCTCTTCCACTTGACTCACCAATAAGGAAGCCAAGATATTTTGTAGAGGCTGTTTTGAAAACACTCTAATCAATTTAATTCATAGCCACAGCCCTTCCAGCCCACTTGCTGGACACTGCCCCAGGAACTTGTTTAAGCCCTGGTTGCCCTGGGTTGATGGAGTTGGAGTCCTCCTGCCTCTTGGCTGCGGCACCGTGCCCAGGGAATGGGTTTTTGCTGATGGTCTTCAAGGCCATGCACAAGAATGAAAACATTGGCAACAGCCTGAAACAAGCTTCAATTTCTTCTTGCCTTGCTGAAAGGCATGTTGTTTACCACAGACAAATCGGAGATGAACATGCCGTGACAGTCCAGCGAGTTCATAAAATAAAACCCTAAATAATTGCAATACAATATTCCTGCAAGGAAGGTTTTCTTATCTTGATTTTCCCCCTTTCTCTCTCTCTCCCCACTCCCCATCTTGGACTAATCATTACCAGACCGAGAACCTTCAAACAGATTTGTTTGGAGGCTTGGCATGAGCTCATGGTAGCTGAAGCCTTCTTGCTTTCCCTGTGAAAAACAGACCCCATTTGGAGGGGAAGAAGAGCTCCGGCACTGAAGTCAGAACCTAAACAGCATATGTTACAAACAAGATGAGAAGTAAAAAGCTGCCTACAACTTCTCTGGGCCCTTCCCTGCACATCGACAACAGAACCGCCTTCCCTTTGGCTTGTGGCGGCGGAGTTGCAAATCCTGCAAGGAAGAGCCCAGCAGCCTCCTGCGGTTTGTTCTTTACATGTTCGCGAGGCGGATTCCAAAATAAGTTTGAAGGCTGTCAGTCTTGTCTCAAACAGCCATGGGCAATGATGTGTCAGTCCGTGGGAAAGCCTGGGGGTTCATCTGCACCCAATGAGTGCTGTAGCAGCACTCCCCCACCGCCCTGCCTGGCTTCTCGCCTGCGGTGATGCACCCATGATGGAAAACAGGGTGTCATGGGGCGGGCTGCTTGGGGTCTGTAGGAGAAATAGGTCGGGGAGGTTCATGCAAGCTAGTGACAGAGATCCCCCCAAAGGATTTTGTGGTCTGGAGCAGCCAGGCAGCCCCCAGCCCTTGGGAAATGCTTTCTGGTGCCCGGAGCCAAAATGTGGCTGGGGATGGAGGTGTCACTCACGGCTGTGCCCTGGGGAGCAAAATCCTGCCATGGTGCAGAGGGAGGGGCGTTGTTTTCTGAGGGTGGGAAGGGCTTTTCTGCTCAGCCTGGAGAGGAGAGCAATGGGAATTGAGAAATTGATGTCTTCCTCAGCTGGAAATTTCAGCCAATGGCAAAAACAATGGAAAGGCCCCCAAAACCATGGGAGTCTCATCCCAGGGGGCTGTCCCCATAACCACAGGCAGGGATGATGCCTGGGCAGGAAATATGTCAGACAGCTGAGCTTGTGAGTCATCCTGGTTGTGAACAACACACTAGTCAAGAGTTGGCTGACATGTGCGTCAGGATGTATACATATCTATGTTCTTCTTCGGAATCTTTACCTTTCTGTCCCAGAAAACATCCAAGCTGCTAACGCTCTGAGGAGGATGATGCAGCAAAAATAAATGTTTTAGCAAGAAACAGAGAAATGAGATTTGCATATGTTTTTCTGGGAAAAATATCAAGTTTTCCCTGTTAGAAAATGAACGTGTTGGAAAGCGGCTTGTAAAACTCGAAGCCTGACTCAAGCACAGATTTGCCATGGGACTGTCACCTACGCTCGTTGTTCATGAGGACTTCTCAACCCTCTGTCCAAAAGGAAAAAAACCTGCTGTTGATATTTTATCAACAGATTTGTGGAAGAGCAAATCCTGGTCAGGGAAGTGACTAGAGAAGCTTTCCCTGGATTCAGCAGCAGGTGAAGAAAGTTTGTGGAACACAAAATGATCCTCCGCTTGCTGCAGAACTGCTCCCAAGGAGATTGGGAGCACGGTGATAAATGAATTTCAGAAAGCCTGGGGGTTCAGCTTGGCTAAGGGAAAAAATGCTGGTGTCTGCTCGAACACTGCAAACCTGATTTTCCGCTTACATGCCTGATTATAAATCAGCAGTAAATGTACTTATGTTGACACGCCAAGTTTTCCCTTGGATGTCATTCTATAGGCACACGCTCCTTTGACCACAGGTGATTAGATTTGATGAAGAAACCACCGAGCGAGGTGCGTTGGTGGGGACCAGCGGGAGATCCTGTCCCACCAGCGCGGTGCTGCCTTCTGCCCTTAGACGCTCCGGCTGCTCTGCTGAGGCAGAAGGGAGATGCTAGCAGAGACCGCGACCTAGCAGAGACCCAGCCGGTGGGAATCCTTTGTCTGCAAAGCTCCTTGAGTGTAAAAACTGGGTTGGAAATCTCTTAAGAGGTTTTTGATTAATGTAAATTGCTGGGTTTTTTTTTCCTTTTTTTTTTTTTTTTTTTTTCAGCAAAGTAAAGCTTTGGTTTATATTCACGAACCCTTGAGGCTTATCCAGTCTGAGGTTTCCTTGCTAAGAAGTATGCACAGCTCTTCATTTTGCTTTCATTTAAGCAGGACAGAAAGCATCCCAGTGCCTGTATTTCCAAAGAAGCCAGGGCCTGAGCCTGCAAACCCGAGCCACCGAAACACAACCTAAGCCATGAGAAGAACAAGGCGAGCACTCCGGGCAGGCTTCTGCAAACTGCAGGAAAGGAGTCACTTGGAAACTGGGGCAAAAGTTGAAACAGGATTTAATTTTATCTGAATTGATTCATCTGTCCCTAATTAGGAATAGCTTTCCAGGGCATGACGTAAGAATATGCAGAGAGTTTTTTAATGAATAACTCTCGGCTAACATAAAATATAGCCATTCTCAGATAGTTCTTTTTATGTGCCAATAGAGATTTGTGCAGTCAAAGATGAAAAATAGATGAGATCCCAGTCACACATGTTGAAGACTAAAATCTTCAGAGTATGGACGCTGTCTTCTTACCAAATTATTGTGGAAAAAACAGTATCTTTTGCATATGCCCTGGTTTCATATCTATATTCACTTTTTCTGAGAGAGGACCCTTAAGCTCCCAAAACTGCACAACACGTGATGCTGTGTAGAGGGATAATGCACAAAACCTGTCTATGATTGCTCTGAAAGTCCCAAAACCAGCTGGCAAAACCCGGTCATGTTTAATGGCACTTCAACAAAATAAATGAAGCAATTAGTCAAATTAAAAAGCCATATTTTCCAGTTTTTCATGGGAACAATGTGAAACTGGGCCATGGGCTGCTCTCACTCACCTTGTAATGCACAGTCCTTCCCTCTTCCATATCATTCCTTTGCTCCTAGTCATACCTCCTTGTGCCATCCCACTATTCCATCTCAGTCCTCCGTGCTCACACCCTTGAAAACTTTCCAGGCTGCTATCATGTCCACTTCTCTAACTCACCTCTCTGAGCCAAGCTATACGTCCAGGCTATATTTCTTCCCCATAAACCAATCCCCCCTGGGCCCTGACCATTTTCTGATATTTCCATGAGCTGTGCAACAACTCAATCAATACAATTCCAGAAACTTACACCAGAGTGAGAGCAGAACCAGGTTTCTGGGCTCATTTTATAACTGGAGCAAAAGACAAAGCTTGGGGATGCTGTACACGGTCCTCACTGCACGGTGAAGAACCAGGGCAGGACACGTTGAGCAGATGGTGATTCTGGACTGCAGATGAGGACTAAATTACTGTGTTCAAATCACATCTTTGATACACTTCCAGCTTTTATCAGATGGTTCCACTCAATGTTTGGCACAGCTGATGCTAAGGGAAGGCCAGGAGAGCAATCAAACAGTGTGAGCAGCTGAAGCAGCTCAGTGCAGGAGCAGGGCCCTGTCCCTGGGGTGCCCTGGCTGGGTCCTTCCCCACCTCCTGGGTAGCGTCATGCTGAAGCAGGGACTTCCCTAACTGCTCCCACTCTTCCAGCACCTGCAGAGCTTTAATATTTACCCCTATGTGCAAAAAATCCCGGTACCTCACAGGCTACACAGGCTGTGCTCCCTCCTGCCACATCACTTCATGTTGCAAGCAGCTCGCCCAGGCAATGCAATTGTAAGTTGAAGTATCTGGAAGGATTGATAGCATATGAGCAATTTCTCAGAGTTAAAAGACTCTCTTCCTTGGGTTTTGGCTTTGGATGACCCATGCTTCTAATGTACTCCTCACTTAATTCACCCCTGCCAGTGCAAATGCTCTTATTTATGAGGTCGGTAATCACTTTCTATCAACACGCTCTGAAAATCTGCTCCTTCCACAAAACATTCCTTCAAGTAAATCCTTCCCCATGAATATTCTCAGTACAAGCCGAGTCCAGAGCCTGCTCAGGGCATAGGAGAGGGCTTTCAAAGGACTCCCACTGAGTTCAATTGGCTCAGACCCCAAGTGAACACACATCCACACCCACAAAGCTCTGTTATAAATGGCCTCATAGAAGCTCACAAGAAGGAAACCAAACCTTTCCCAAAGTCCTTAGGAGGGTCCGTGGTTGTTTTGCCATCCTTTCGCTGCACATGGACCACAGGGGTTTACCTCTCAGGAGGAATCTCAGGCAGCACCACAAAGCACACAGCTGAAGGGCTGTGCTAATTTAAAATCCTTCCAGAACACTGAGTTTGGTGTCTTTTTTCTCCCTTAACTTAAAAGCCAGAAAAATATCTCGAAATATCTGTGCAGGAGAATCAATCACATACAAAGGAACCTTCTGGGTCCCATGAAAGAGCCCGTGTTTTCAGCCTTGGCAGTTTATTCTTCCTCCATTTGGGAGGCAGCACAGATATGTTTTCCATTTGAAATATCCCAGGGGTCTTGCAGCTCACGCTGAGCCCTCAGAAGTAAACGAGCCACTTTTCCCAGCAGCAATCCCAGCTACAATTAAGAAATGTTTGGGGGTTGTTTTTTTTTTTTTTTCAGCATACCCAGACTGGCACTTGGTTCAAGCCATAGGAAAGCAGAGGCACAGGGTCTATGCCAGAACAGTACCAACAAATACATAACAGATGAACATCTTTAGCTCAGAGTTTTCTGCTCCATCTCTCTCAGCTGCTTCACAGGCCAACTAAAGCTCTTTATCAGTGTCATTTACTCAGCTATCAAGTGAGTTTTTTATCCTAAAGCTCTGCAGTGGGGAAATAGGAACCTGCAATGAACTTGCCTCAAATTGAAACAGATATTTAACTAGAATAAACCAGTGGACTGAATAAACACTGCAGGCACTTTAGAAAGAATGTAAAGTTGACATAAGATCTGTTGGGTGAGTTCAAGAAATGGGAGACTTAATGCTGAAGTCATAAATCTTCTGTGCTAAAAAGGGGATGGTGCTGAGCTCTGCACCTTGGTGCCTCGCCGGGAGAGACCATTGTGGGAGGTCTGCTGTCCCAAAGGCTGCAGAGCCGTGGGTATGGGCAGGTAGGCTCCTTTTCCATCACAGCTCCTGAGGACTTCATCTCCATTGCTCTCTTCTGCAACCGCTGCAGCTCACCGAAGCCTCTGGCAGAGGGTCCTGTCCGCTGGCCGTGTGAACCTGGGTGTTCCACAGGGAGCTAAGTCTTTGCTGCAAAGCCCTGATACATGGATGTCTTGAAGGACAGTGAAGCCCAAGGTCTCTGGGCCAACCATGTTTGTTCCAGATGGGACAGCCCCAAATGCTGCTGAGGGCCAGGGCACTGGTGAAACCCAGTGGCTTTTCTGGTGGGGCTGTCACAGGGCATCGAAGCTGCTATGGCTCTCGTTGTGTTTGGAAACCATGGTGCCCTCATATGACCCTGACTCTGCTCTCTTTTTCTTCTGAAATGCAAGGATGGATGAAAAGGTGAATCCGGGTCCTGGCTCCTGATCTCCTTCGAGTTGATCTGAGGGGCAAGTCAGAGCATGTTTCCCCCAGGCTTGCAGATGCTGGCAGCACCGGGAGGTGTGGATTGCCTGCGGGCTGAGCTCTGTACAGGGCACCTAACTGATTCCCTGCACCTCTGAGAGCAGCCTCAAAATGCCTATAGCCACTAGTACCGCTCAGCCCCGTGCTGAGTAGAGCAAAACCTGCAGCAGTCAGAATTCTCATTTAATGTCATTGGGGAGTGGACTTGTTGGGACAGTCTGCTGTAACACAGGTGGTGGTTGTCACTACACATCAGCAGCTGGTCACAAAAAACTTGTGGGCTGCGAAGGAGCAGTTGGTTTGTTGGGGTTTTTTTGTTTTGTTTTGTTTGGTTGGTTTTTTTTAAGAAACCTGCACTTATTAAAGACAGGCTTTCAGAAACTGGATATTATAGGAGACCATGACACTAATCTAACCTCGATGGATTGCCTGGGCTGGCAGGACCTGTGGCCTTTGCTTGGCCAGACCTGGCAGCCAAATGCCTTGGGAAAGTCTGGACATGACTGCAGTTCTGCCTCCATCTGCAAACCCCGTGTCTTGCGAAAGTAGAGCATGTTTCCCGGGGAGTGGACTGATCTCAGCAAAATGCCTGCCACGTCCCTCCGTGGTACCTGCAGGCTGGACTGAGCAGTGTTCCGTGGGGTGAGAGCTCACCCCGGTAAGTCAGCCTGTGCTAAAGCATCACAGATGTTTAATATTTCTGGTCCCTGCTCCAAGGAGAGGGAGAGAGGAGCTGCAGGGAGTACAGCAATATTTTTTCAATACATTCCATATGTTTCCTCCATAAGTCAAGATTAAACAGTGGTGCTGGTCAGAATAGAAATCAGCCTGCCAGCTGCTCTGCTGTCTTTGGAGGGAGAATGAGCCCTAGCACAGGCTCTGACCTGACTCGAGAATACATTTCCATGAGGACAAGTGGAATTGTCATTCGTGCTGTCATCTTGCCTTTGCAAGAAGGACTAGTCAGCCCTGGTCCCACCTGCTTGGTGGAAACCCCTGAATTCTGGTGCAGCAGCTGGGAAGCCTCATGTTATCCTTGTGCCGCAGCCAGGTGAGGTGTTCCCAGGCAAAACACGATGTCCTTCAGATCCCCCCACCCTGGGCCACTGCTGCAAACACGAAGGTGGCACCAGGCTCCCAGCTGCCTTGAGCCCTCGCTTATCCCCCCTCCCACCAGCACACACAAGGTCTAGAAATTCCCTTTGTAATTTTTGCTTTTCCTGCCCTTCTCACTCAAGCAGCAGCTTTTCAGTCTTGTTATTGTCCCTGCTTGCGCTGCTTAGCTCCAGCCACCGCAACAGCCATCGCTGGAGATGTCAGGTCTGCAGGGAGGAGGAAAACCCAGCAACCAGCAGGGCAAGGAATTTGCTCTCTCCTGAAGGGCACACTTGGTATAATTATGCCAGCCAAATGTGCACAGAAGTCCTCAGTAATTGCTATGGTAATCATTTTGCATGTGTGGGATTTTTTAGGCTAAAGTATAATTACAGCTAATTGCTGTTTGATTTTGTTCCTGTTTATATACCCATTAAAGGAATTGTTGAAATGTCTCTGCTAAAAGACTTTTTTCTTTCTTTCTTTCTTTTTTTTTCTTTCTTCTCCTCTTTTTCTTAAATTATTCTGGAAAAAAAGGGATCATGTTGCAACACTCGGAGTTCATGAATGGCCATTAGCTCTCCAATGATCTTACAACAAAGAGCCATGTTAAGCCGGCAAGAGCCTGATGTTTTCCCAGTGTTGGGAACCGACAGTCCTTGAATTTGCAGAACTAATGAGAATTTGCAAAGATCTTGGCTGTTTGTTAATGAAACCCTTCTGGGCAAGAGACTGAGTCTGAATTCATGTGGGGTGATGGGAGGCTCTGAGCTGTTTGTTGCAAGTGGGAGAAAAGGTGCTCCCACCCAGCTGTTCTGGAGAGTTCTGCTGTGTGCTTCCCATGGGAAACTGGCCCAGGTGAACAGTGTACAAAAAATACGTCTGATGGCCTTTGTTTTCAGAAGGAACCAGTGTTTTGCAGCGTCTCATTTTTTTCCTTTCCTTGTCCTGCATTGATTTTGCATTTTGCCTATCTGCTAGAGCCAGCAACAAGGGCATTGAAGCTGGCTGGGCTCAGCGCAGGTCCAGGGATACACCAGGAGCTTCTCTTGGCAGGGCTGGTACCAATATTATCTCTGATTATTTTTTCCCAACCCTGGTTTTTAACACAGTTGTCCCAGGGCAAAGCTTGGAGAGAATTAAACATCAGGTGTGCTCAAAATCTGGAGAGTTAACATGTTCTAATGGCCTACAGTGAAGCCAGATAATTCCCTTATCAGTTCATATATGTGTGTGTGTGTGTGTGTCTTTGAGCCATCCATCATAATGGCTTTTGCAGGTTTTATTTTTCTATTGGAAAATTGGTTTTATGTTAAGATGCTGAGCAGATTTCGGGCAAAAGAACAGAGTCAGTTTTTCTGTCCTGAGAGAATCCCCTATCCCCATCCCCATTTGGAACGAAAAACTGGAGCTGCAAATGATGTTAAAAGGTGAAAATATTTTTGACTATGTCCATTGAGATGCTTTAGGTTCATTCAGCATTTATCAAATAAAACCCACACATAACACATGCACAAAATATACCCATTTTTACTGCAGTCTACTATTTCAGCAGTCATTTTTCCAGGAGTTCTCCCTTACTACGTGCTTCTCTGTTTGCTGGAGCGCTTGGCAGAAGCTTATGGACATGAGGTGGGTGATGCTTGGTAGAAAAACTGCTGAAAGATGGGCTGGAGAGGGGCTTGTACGACTCCTTTAAACACAGCCTGAAAGAGGTGCCAGGGGAGCATCTTCCCAGGCATCCCACCTCATTGAAATGCAGTGTTCCTCTGGAGGAGGGAGAGTGGCTCACGGAAGCTGTAATATTCTCATTCCTGAGCATTGTATCCTTCAGAGGGGACCGAGACCACATGAAAACAGTCTTGACTGTGGTGAGCCACAAGCAGTTGCTCCAGTCCCTCCTCAGCCACATGCAAAATTCAGAGCAGGGAGTGATGGCAGAGAATGCAGGATTATGTTGCTAAGGGACTGGATGGAGAGAGCAGGCTGGTGCCATCACAGCCCTTTGCCTTGGAACATGGGGACCTTGTTTGCTCTATTTTTTTCCCCTTTCCCCACCCCACCCCCCCTTTCTATTTGGCTTCTGCCTCTGCTCCAAGAAGCCAAATTAGCTCATGGTCTGAGGCTCCAGAACTCAACATGGGCAGAAACAAGATGACCTTGGCTTGCAATAGAAGCAGAAATAGAGCTGTTTACCACCCTATTTCACTTTGACACTTTGACGGAGCAGGAAGCAATCTCAGGGCATGGGCACTCACACAACCGCCACCGAAAGCACATCTGTAACCATGAGTGTTTCCCATGTGGCAGATGCCTGATGGCTGCTGCTTATACCCACTCTGAAATGCTATGGGAGAGGACATCACCTGCTTCAGTTCAGATGTCCCACCGCATCCAACAGATGTCAACAAAATGATTTCCAAGGGGCTACATTGCTTCTCCTGACCAGAAGATGGGAGCCCAAAGCTCAGCCAGGAATCTCTCACTGATGCACAATTAGTTCATGGAATACAAAACAGACTGAAAAACACAGTTTGTTTCCCAGCTGACTGCTTATCCCTAATTAAGATCCCTTTGAGTTGGTGACTACATCTGAAAGCTGCTGCCCCTCTCGGCACTGGATATGTGTATATTTTTAACCAGGCTGTTCTGAGGAGGATAATGATATGGTGGTGCCTCCTCCCTGCAATTTTGTAAAGTCTCTGTGTTTGGAAGATGATTTCAGCCATGGTACTTACATGCTAAATAGCAGGCGGAAGAAGAATGAGCTCTTGATTAAAATACGTCTAGACAGCCTTCTGTATTCCTAATTTAGAGGATCCAGGTATGGAGGGATTTACATCATTTCTAAAATCTGATCTCATGTTTCTGATGGTGGTAGGACAGCTCTCATGGTCACCCTCAATTTTACCAGCAGCCTCAGGACATTTGGTGTTTTCCTGGTAGCCCCAATGGCTATAGAAGAATAGCTGCTTCCTCTTCTGTAAAAATAAGAATTTCTCATCCTTAATGATCCCAGAGCAAATAAGGCACAGAGAGGCTGCAGTCTGGGCTGGGGAGGGGGGAAGTGGAACAAGACTGCTATTAAATGGGACATTTTGAGCCATCTCATGACTTCTAAAGGCTTGGGGTTGCTATGCCTGTGGAGGAGACCCTTCCAGCTTTCAGACCATTTGTGCAGTTTAAAATTCCCAATCCCGAGTCCAGGACTGCCATCAGCCTGCAGAATTTCTTTACCCAGCGTCCACCAAACCCTCTGAAGGGAAACACTGTCATGCAGGAACGAGTGCCCCAGGGGACTTGATGTGGCAACTGAGTCCTCCCATTTGAAGATCAGCTTGTTCCAATTCCAGCCATGCTGGCAGCATCCTAAGGTTACAGCAAGTGTGCTGCTGGGCCATGAGGGGCTGCTGGGAGGATGCATTTTCTAACAGTGCAAACAGACTCCACGTAAGAGCAATTTACTCTGCTTGTAGAAAAGCATCAGGATCCCAATCAGCCATGCTCCAGGTAGCTGTGACAGCACAAAACCCAGCCTGATTAGTGGAGGCACGGGGTCCACATATACTCCACTGCAATTATCGCTGACGCTCAGCTTGATTTGGAAATCAGGTTACCTAATAGCCCTATTATTTAAACTTGTTGAGCGGACCAGAAGTTGAGTCTGCAGTTTCCATCCACCAACAATCAGCTTGAGTGTTTTTAACATTTGCACCACTCAGCTGTGTGTTCAGTTACACAGGCTCGAGGAACTCACCGTCACAGGCAACTTTATTGAAGAACTCCTCAATTATTGGCCTCTCGAATGCAGACAGGGTTGATACCCAGGGCTGATTTTGCTGGGAAAGATGCGCTGAAACTCTTTGGACTCCACTAAAAACAAAAAGTGACGTCTGGGTGTATTTTGCAGACATTTAGAGAAAATAGGCTCTGGAGTGTTTGGGTACAAAATTACTTCTGCCAAAATCTATTTCTCCTGCAGAAGAACCTGATTCTGCATGGCGTGGAGCTGCAGGGGGGTAGGGCAGCTCGCTCAGCACTGCAGAAAGCAGGTTTCCAACTGACCACTTTCTGATCTGGTGAAAAAAAAAAAAAAACCAAAAAGAAAGGAGACACTAACTGAGATGTAATTAAGTTTAAATTAATTCCCAAAAAGGGTCCAAGAAGAAAATGACCCTAGTTTTCTGGTTCTGGTAGCGGGCCGGGTTTGCAATTGCTCCCACGACCAGTAGCGTTAAAAAGATGATAGGATAAAAAAAAATGAGAAATTCTGTGCCTTTTAAAATCCTCTGTTCTATTGGGCTTAATGCCTCTTTCTTTTCAAGAAAAGCTTCATTCTATGAATGTGTAACCAGCATCAAGAAGACGATGGCATTGTGCATCTGGAAAAATCCTTCATGACAGCTCTGTGGAGGTGGTGGGACTTGAAAAACATTAATGAGAAACATAAGTTTGCAAAAAGTGGGTGGGAAAAAGGGTTAGAGACACAGCAAAGTGGTTTGCATCCAGATCGCAGGAATATTTAATGACTCAGTACTGATTTTCGAGCTAGGGATGTTGTGAACTCCTTAATGATTTCTCCATCCATGGGCCCATTAAGATGGGTTGAATGTACTTAAGATGTGAGTTGCTATTCCAGCCCCTACAAGGTAGAGAAACCCAGGGAAAAAGATGAAATGGGTCCTTATTTGGCCTGTGGATGGCTAACCCTGGGAAGTCTAACTGTGTCATTTCAAGGGTATCATTCAAAACCAGTACAGGAACCCTCCCAGTGCCACACCACGATAGTGGCTGGGCAGCCCATGCCACAAGGCGAGGTTTATTTTTGGATCTGGGTCTTGCTTTCGAGGGCCATGATCCCTGCTCCCACTGCCTGTCAGCATCCTAGACTTCTTCCAGCCTGGGACCATCCCAGTTCCTTGGATGACAGCTCATTTCAAAGGCAGACAAGGCTTCCCACAGCTATTGTCCCGTGGCTGTCTGCATATTTCAGCCCTTCACTATCCCTGCTCCCAGCAAGCATCTGATCAGAAGCTCTGAACTCCATCTGAAAGCACACAAATTAAACTTTGAACTAAATAAAAAGACACACCCTCCCTCGAACCTTTACTGAAATATTCTTTAAAAACAAATCCTTATATTTTCTAAACTCAAAAACATCTGGGTTTCCAAGCCTCAGGAAATTACAACTCCCATTCTAGAAATAAAATACATGTTTGTCCATATATCACATTAATTAAACCCCATAATATGAAAGAGGCTAGTAAAATGCTTTCCTGATGGCTGACAGATTTGCATAGCAATTTATCATATTAGCCATATTATTATTATTATTATTATTACCATCATCATTATCATCATCATCATTATCATCATCATCATCATCTTTTCCTTCTTGTCAGCTGTGTGTAGAAAGATAGTGCAGTGTTTTCTTTGCTGATCAAGAGAGAAAAGTATCTGGTCTCATAGATTATTAACATATTTATTCACATATTATAAACATAGATTATTATTTATGTGCCCTGTTTTGCACTGGGGAATCCCAAAGCCTTGTAGACATGCTGACTTACTGACTGTAGCATGTGATCTTAGCAAGGAAGAAATGTAAAATTGAACGATGCCACTAGTCATTTATAAAAGCAAGTTATTACGGACTGAAGGAGGCTGCAGACCTGTCCTCCAGCCTGCGGCTGGAAGGGCTGGGGTTACATCCCCCCACTTCTGTCTCAAGGACAACTCCCCATCTGCCTGTTAAGCAGTGGGTGGGGAAAGCCCTCAGAGATGGGGTCTGCTTAGTGCCACCACTCCTGTTCCAGAGCCGTGTTCCTGCAGCTCCCGGCCCGTGAGTGGGATGGTAGGAAATGCCACATCAGAAGCATTCCAGCTACTGGGGAAAACGATTCGGGGACTGGGAAAACTGCAGACTTCAGTTGTTCTTCATGGGTTTTGCATTTTTTCCTAGTGAGGTACAGTGCATGGAAAGCCATCGTACACTATGTGGTCAGCATTTTTACCATAAACAGAGCAGTTGCACATTGTGAAATTATTACTAGCTTAGCTACCGCTGGGAAGGTTGTCTTAGCCTCCTCCAACAGAACTAAAACAAACCCCTGTTGGCCCCCCAGGCTCTTGACTAGCCTTGACTCTTGACTAGTTAGTATGGACGCATGGCACTCCTCTGATGTGCACTGGCTCACATCTGTCCTCCCAGACACTGACCCTTCTTCCCCTGCAGCCAGAGGGAAGAAGTTTGAGCAGGCATGCCTCATCAGAGGAAATTCTTTGCAAAGAGAGGGGTTGAACTTGTGGAGGCTGAGCAGAGTCCAAATTGCCTCCGACTTCAATATATGCCTTCATCCCCCCGTTGTGACAGCCCATCCAAAGGTGAAGAAGTCACTGCCAAAGGAAATCTGGACCCAAAGTTGGAATTCCAAGCTCTGAAGCTGGCATATTTGTGTCAAGAAACATCACAAAATTAGAGATTTTCATGGCCAATTTTTTCTGCCTCGACACAGCTCATGCCATTCAGGTATGCCAACATCAATACCAATTCCATGAAATAGTTTTATGGCATTGTGCTGTTCCTATGCCACGAGGAAAGGGCATTGCTTTATCAGGAATGGTCTGTCGGAACAGCACATAGCAAATCCAACTCTCATCCTCATCTAAGGGGCATCCATCAAAACCAAGTTTGGACTAGAAGCAGCTGTGAGTCTGAGCCTGAACCTGGAGTGACCATCCCACTGCGAGGGGAGGAGGATTTCAGCCTCCCAAGTCCTGCCAAACGGAGACTGCCAAGAAACGTGGCAGTCTGCAGCGGTAATCTCCCTGCCATGAAGATCTGCTGCAGCGGCAGCTGGTAGCAGTGTGTTCGGTCCCTAGTAACTGCCACTGGATGGGAACATGTCCTGCACCCCAGCACCGGTTCCCTGACCTCCCCAGACCTCCTCAGCCTGTGCAAGGGTTTCAGGGCTTCAACTCCTTCCACAGCCCAGGCAGGCTCATTCTCTGCAATTAACAGCTACATAATTGTCAGCCAAGTAACTGTTTACTCCATATGCGAAATGCAGGAGATCTTGTGACAGCTACCTCGTCTCACAAAGCAGGGCATGTTGAGCGAGGTGAAACATCCCGTTCCCTCTCCTCCCTTGTTAAAATAAATGTCATATACTCTGATCAGCCTCTGTGTACACGCACACCGCAGCAGGAGAAAATCAAACATCAAAAGGGGAAAAAAACCCCTAACAGGATATTGACATCAATAGGAGTTCTGTGAATAGAGATGAAATATAAAATTGAGCCGCAATCCGGCTGATAGAAGTTAAAGACGCCGTTAACCCTTGAGCAGATCTGCTGCTGACATGAAAGGGAGGAGAGCTGTTAAGGCTCAGGGCTGCTTGTTCTCACATGAGCACCTGGGCTTTGCTTTTCTCAGGAATCTGGAGGGAATTTGGCACCCAAATTCCTTGGAAAGCTCAACACGTAATGCCATAAGTTCCTTGGAAATTGCCACTTTAATCACTGCTATAGATCCAACACGTCAGTGGGGAGAAAAACAGTTTCCTTCATTTTTGTCTCACCATAATTTTTCCTTTACTTCTTTCCTAATGGAAAGAACTCTCTGTTCCAGTGATGAGGCAAAAAAAAGGATGACAAAGGAGAAAAAGAGCAAAGATGCAGGATGAAATTTCCTGCCAGGATTTTTGGTTTGTGTTGCAAAATAAAAAAAGAACTAAAATAAATTCCTGATGGAATTCCTAGCAGCTTTAATGTCACAACCTCTGACCTTTGGCCGCTTCAGCCAAAAAAACTCCTGCAGACACCCTGATGTATTCCCAGCACTACGGTCTGAGCACTGGCTCTGGATTAATCCACCCTTGCAGAAGCAAAGCTCAAGCTGGGAATCAGACCCCAAATCCCATTCTGAGGAGCTGGCAATCCAATTCCACTCCCAGGGGCTCAGACACCCCAACTACAGCCCCTACTCAAGGACTGTATCCTAACGGAACACAACCCCTCGCTGCAGCCTGAAATGTTTGATGTTATATGTATCCTTAGAAAACTGGATTTATATTCTTAACATCTTTTTTTTTGTTGTTCATTTTGAGAAATAATCAGGAATAGAGTTTGTATTAAGGACTGGCTTTTCTTGCACATTTTTATCTGACGGAACAAGGGGATTTATTTCTGCAGCGGAGAAAGAGCAAAATAACTTGTTAAAGGCGCACCGTAATTCCATCTATTTGAAGTTGTCTCTAGCTCTGCCGCAGCCCCAGATAACTCAAGTAGTCGCAAGTTCAGAAGGGATTGTTATCTTGCTGCCTGCAAAAGCACCGCCTTGACTTTATCAGTAGAATCTCAACATGAGGCTGTTATTTAAATAACAGGAAGCGTGGGCGGTCACCCTGGGTCCAAGTTTGCCCCAGGATTTGGGATGAAAGCCTGGCTGTCTGGTGGGGGACCCCTCTCCTCAAAAGAGATCCATCCCATGGGCTTTTGTGCCATGGATGAATTTGGGAGAGACTCCCAAGATCTGTTGTTTTGCTGGGTCTGGAGATCCCTGGTGCTTCAGGGGTCCTCGGCACAAAGCGTAAAGCGATGCCTTGATGGAAGAGAGTGGAATAACTCCACGCTGACGTTTCCTGGACCATGGCAGGGTGAGCAGGTCCCATCCCTGACACAGACAGGCACGTTCCCACCAGGACTTGGGTTTGATTCTAAATTGCTCTGTCTGCTCGGATGATGCCAGTTGTTAACCAGCACCACTTGCTTGGCCTGAGCTGACCCGGCCAGTACCTGGAAGCAATGAAGCAAGGAGGCCACGAAGGCAAAAGGGTTGTTATTTAATGTGTTTCAATCCCTGAGCAATGCACCCATCAGCAGGGTCATGGTGTTTTGCACTCAGGAGGGGAAAGGCAATTTGCACCATCACCCTGAGTGTGGGTGCTCAGCAGCCTCCTGGGTGCCCGTGCCTGGGGTTCCCGGGGCAGTGACTGCAGAGCCAGATCCCTGGTCCCCTGTGCTGCATGACAGGTGCCTGCAAGGTTTGCTGCTTCTGAAGTCTAGCTTTTCAGCTTGCATTTCTTCTCCCATTTTGTTGAAACAGCCTTAATGATTCCCTGTTGAAGCAGGATTAGGTCAAAGTTGATTAGCTGCAGGTTTTCCTGCATGTGCTCAGGCAGAAAGTAATTCCTGTCTGTGCAATGCTGCAGACCTGAGCCTGAGCAAGTATAGCAGTTGGCTTTGCATTTGAACTTCACTAGAGGCAGAGCTTTTGGGACAAAATGTGTGTGTCCACTGCCAGGAGGGGCAGGCAGGAGGCTGTGGGTGCTCAGCTCCGAGCAGGATTGAGCAATGGGTGCATTACCAGTCTGGCTTTCTGGGATCCTGGCCACGCGGTATATCACAAAGGTGACGACACAGAACATATGGAGCTCTGTGTTTCAACATACATTTAAAAAAAGCTATTTAATACATTCCTTCGTGCAGAGTAACGTGTTGGAAAGGATCCAGGCTTGGGGATGTTTCTGTAAACACGTCATCTCTTGCTGCTTTTCTACCTCTTTTGCTGTGAGCTGAAGGATATGGTGTTTCCCTTTCTTGCTGTGGAAACCTGGGATGCCACTTAAGATCTTGCTGGTCCATGAAAGCACAGTCTTCCATTTTTACTCAACTTTCAAGTCAGCGTAGTCCACGTCAGAGAACCTCGCAGTCTGTAGCGCTTCATATACTCTGTGCCTTGAGGAGATGATTTCCTAGAAACAGCCTTCCATTTCTCCAGCTATGAAAACATTCCCAGTACATCCCGTATGTGGAGATGATTATATGCGGCACACCCCCCGTTAGATTGTTTTTTTTCTAGCTTTTTATTTGCTTGAATTGTTACTAGAGATAGGTGATATTTTCTCACAAAGCTTTTTCAACCGGAAAATGCAGGTTCAAAGACACTAGAGTGCTTTGAAAATATTGTTGAACCTACCTATTTCATCATTTAGGAAAAAGAGAATCATTCCAAGTCATTTTAAAACAGTGAGTTGTTAGAAGCAAGCTATATGTCTATATTTCTATAGAACCAGCAAACAAATATATACAATACGTTGGAAATACCAGATCTGTTAGGTGGGGATCTTTACTTGAAAAGGACAAACATTTTAAATCTTGGACTCAAACCTGGATGCTTTGTTCAAACCCAGGCAGGTGTATTCCAGCTGAAGAGAAGGAGGTATTCAAAACAGAGTCTGATTGTTTTCCCACAATTTCTAAATTGACAAAAAGCCAAATCAGCATTGGTTGTTACAGACTGATATTCAAATCCACACTTAACTGAGCTTGAAACTATCATAGTTGCTTATTTCCCACAGAAGAAAAATTCGGTGTTTGAATTTTACAGTGGGACATGGTACAAAAAAGCTTCCCTTGGCTGTGATGGGCAGAAAATCACCCTCTGTCCCCAGCATCTGGGGGTGACCCAAAGCATCCTGAAGAATGTGCTGAAATTAGAGATTCAGTAGTAAAATAAATCGAAAACTATTATTTTTACAAAATAGTTTGCACCTGGGAAATGTAAATCTTTTTAAGAAAATATGTCTTTTCTAGGGAAAAATTCTGCCGGGGGGATGGCAGCAAGGTCTCACAGGATCCATCCACCTCATTTTCTCCTCTTCAGTGTACTCAGCTTGGTCCAAAAAGAGACAAATTGGGTAGAGCAAAGGCCCTGGAGCGAAGGACTGCTTGGGCTGAGTCACCCGCTCACTCTCCTGCTCTGTCCCAGCACAGTGGTGACGGTGACGGGTCCCTTCTCCCTGCGAGGCGGATTGAGAGCAAACGCCACAGGCGCGACCTCGTCACTCTTGCATTT
Organism: Falco peregrinus; assembly: GCF_023634155.1. Lineage (NCBI taxonomy): Eukaryota > Metazoa > Chordata > Aves > Falconiformes > Falconidae > Falco > Falco peregrinus. The sequence continues at coordinate 48,498,524 of NC_073721.1, read as the reverse complement.
CTTGCTCTCCCGCCGGCCCACTTCAGCAGCTTTCCTCAGGGCAAGGAAATCTTTCTCACAGCCTTTAACTTACATTTTTGGTCCAGTTTTCAGAGCTTGGCCTTTATAATTTGGACTTTATTTTCCTACCACTTTCTGGCTCTGATCCAGCCCATCGTATCATCATATCTGGAAAGAGCCTTTACTCAGCAAACTCAGCAAGTCTCCACTTTTTCTTTTCTTCTTTTTTTGTTTTTTTGGTTGTTTTTTTTTTTGTATGTGTGTGTTGAGGTTCTTGATACTTTCAAAGCAATGCAAAATATAAGAGTTAATTGGAAGGTACAATGCAGTGTGCCCTCCAGGCACACATAAATGACCATCCCTGCTCTGAATCCTTGCTCAAATTACCCAGCGCAAGCAACTTGTGTTGATGCTGCACCTTTGCCTTCCTGCTCAGGCAAAGGGCTTTGATCACATCCACAACTCTGACAACATTCATCTACCAGTGATCGCTGAGATCGTCCCATGAGCTAGTGCAAAGTGAGCATAAAGGGAGAGGGTGACTTCACTGACCCTATTTAAGAATTTATAATTAACAGAAAATCCCTGGTATTCATTTTTCTGCAGTATTCAACTGGCTCTGCTGCACCAGTAACTCATGAAGCATCCCTGAGGCTTAGGATTTACTGATGCTGTCCTAAAGGAGGGGATGAACAAGGGCATGAACAGAAGGGATTTGGGCTTCTTGGGAAAGGACATGCAACAATTAATTCTCAAAGAACAGATCATGGCCTGCCTCTGACTTGACCTTTGCTTGTGTCCAGACCAGCTCCCCAGTAGCTGTGCTGCAAGGATGTGGAGAATGCATGTCCCCAGTTTCCTTGCCCTGCACCATGCACCGGTATCTCACAAGGGCATTTTTCCCTACAACTAGCCATCACTGGGCACCAGAGGGAAGTGCTGTAATGTTCTAGGTGGTCCAACAAGCAAAGAACTACACAAGCCCTGCTCATTGCCCAGTACAATCTGTTTAATTACAGTTAGAAGAAGTGGACAGTAAGTTAGGGTCATGTTTCTACTTTGTTCTAAAATGTCATTAAGGTCTTTACATCCAAGCAGAGATAAGCAGTTTCTGCTGGGCTTTACTCTTCTCTTGCAAAACTGAAATATGGCTTTTAATAGATCTTCACCTTTTTCCTCAGAAATACAAACTAACCATGTGTAATTAGAGCAAAAGTTACATGTCTGCATTCAGAGAGTCATACCAATAAATGCAATTTGCATTTGGAGCAGTCTGGATTTAAATCTAGGGGCTGGATCAAGATAGCTCCAGTTTTATTCTAAATGCTAATTGGAGTCTGAGAGCTCTTTGATTGAAGTAACAAGGAAAAACCAGTGTGCACCATTTTGTCCAATTTCCAGAAAGCACTAGGCATGAGAACTGGACTCCCAGTTTAATTTATGTTGTAAGAATCCCTCACCACATAATGCCTCTGTTTCCAGATACGAACAGAGCTGGAGTGTCCTTCCATGTGTTCTGGTGGAAAGAAGCTATAAATCAAACACGCTTCTGGGACGATTGCAAAACCTCCATGAAACCTGAGTCACAGTCTAAAAATGTGCTTGTGGAATGGCTGTTGCATCATGCAGGTGCTGCAAAGCAAACACAAATTGGGGAACCTCCTCCCTGCATCAATGCTCTTTCCTGCAGCACATTGCTACACATTTCCTTCCCAGGGGGTTGCAGGATATTGGACGTGCATCTCCAGGAACTTGCAATGCTCCTTTCCATCTCTGCTTCCACTGCTGCTTTTCGTAGCAGCAAAAGCATCACTGGAGCTGGGATCAGAGAGGTTTGTTTCAGTTCCTGAGCTCTATGGCTGCAGTGGAAGAGAGTAAAAGAGAAGGAAAGGGAGAGGAGAAACACATCTGGAGGTTGGTGCATGGCAGCTTGGCCTTCACTTCCAGCAAGCAGCGTTCGGAAAGGAAATTGCCTTGTGGATAGCTGATATGAGTGTTTGCTCAGGGGGGAGCGGTGGGCCTGGGCAGGGAAGAGAAATTCCTGAATGTCAAGTCAAATATAGGAAAAAGAATGTAGATTGTGCAAGAAAAACTATCCGCTGGAGAGAGGCAGCTGGCTGCTGGCTGGGCAGTGGGGATGGGCAGGTTGGGTGGTGTTTTGAGGTCCTGGCGTGGAGTGTGTCCTGGTGTCCTGGCATCCCAGCATCCCAGTGCAGCCCTTGGGCCCATGCATGGTCCAGTGCTGCACTTGGGAACGTAGGCATGGCTATTATGTGTGGCAGGCAACAGCCTCTCGTGGTTTGTCCATATTTGGGGTCATCCTGCACCATTGTCCAGCTTCTTTATGACGTGGAACCAGTAGTGAGAGGTAAAAAAGGAAAAAGAAGGCAAAAAAAAAAAAAAAAAAAAAAAGGCAAACCAAAACAACACTATTTTCTGTGACCCTCCTCTGGCTTCTGCTTACAAAAATCTTGGCATCCATAACGATCAGGTCTTTGATTGAACGATATTTTAATTTGGGATATATTAAAACAGCATGTTTTCATGGACAACCTCAGCACAGAAAGGGAAGATGAGGCTCACAAGAACCTCTTCAGCTTCAGAGTCATAACGTGTGCCCCAGATGCCATCACAATATCTTTGATAGGCAGGCCAGTTGATTTAAAAGAGGGCAGGGGGTTCACCTAATTGAAACCATTGCGTTATGATAACCAAATGTCCTATATCTTTTGCATCTCCCATAGATGGCAATGCATACTGAAAAAAAGAAAAAAGAAATAATAATGCTACGTCCGTTTTCAGGGAGAGATCAAAGGCTTTCCTGGAAAGAAGAGCCCAGTTGTCCCTTGACTGCATCTGGGCTGCAGACAGCCTCTGGAAAAACCTCTTTCATTCATTCACGAGGTAGAGGAATGCTGTCTGGATGCTTTGAAAAGTGCAGGGGCTGGTTGCGGGAGGAAAAGGTGCTGTGTAAAGGGAGCTGTGGGACCTCACCATGGCTTTTGTGGTTGGCCATGCCCTGGGCAGCTAAATGTCTCTTGCCCTCCTACTGCAATGGGGTCCTCTGGGAGTGCTGTGCTTTCCAGCTGGTGCTGTGGTACCCATAAGGGAGCTGGGGTGTGTAACGGGGTATGTGGCAACCAGGGAGAAGGAGATCCAGTGTGGCAAACAAAAAGAAATAAATCCAGTGGTACTGGGAAACCAAAGCTGACTGTAATTCCTGGGGTACTCTGTTCAGCATTCTCTGGACTCATCGCTGTCTTTGGAGAATTAAGCTCCAGGAGCCAATGTGCTCCTTGAAAGCATCTTGGCAGAGATGTATTTCTTCATCCAGACCGTGGTCTCTGAGGTAGCTCTGCCCCCGCTTGCTTTCAGCTTGAATTTGGACCGGAGCTGGTGGATGCACTGAAGCTTTCTTCGCAGCAAAGGAGATGCTGTCTGGATAAATCAGAATCTTCGCAGCCCTGTGGAAAAAAAAAAAAAAAAGAGCATGAAAAAAGGCATGTCCCTCTTGGGATTGCCCTGACACATTCCTCTGCAGAACATCTGCTGCTGCACACCCAGCTGCTGCTGCTGCTGCTGCTGCTGCTGCTGCTGCTCCTGCCGGGGCTGCCGCTCACCTTCCCTGCTCCTGGTGCTCCAACCTGACCCAAACAACACGGAGTATCCAAGAACCACTTGTGCAATGGCTTTTGGCTCTTCAGCAGGAGAGACCTCCTTTGTTTCTAAGTTAGCACTGTTTCTGCAGCAAGGGAAATGGCAGTGCCCGAGAATCAGATGGTCTGAAGGAACCTTGCTGTGCCCCTGAAGGGATGGACCCAATTTCTCCCCCCCAAAAGGCAAACAGCCACCAGCAGTTGCAAACAAAGCCCAGACAACCCGGCTCCTCTCTCCCTCCTGTAACCATGGGACCAGCCCTTTTCCTCATCACAGGATAAATCCTGTCACAGGATGAATTAAAAATAACACATACATAATTAGTGTAAATTAGAAACAGAATATGGAGGGGAAAGGAGAGATTTGTTCATTTGGTGCAATTTGGTCCTGCTCTGGGTGCCTCCAAGGATGCCTCTGTCCCTTGCTCATGGAGATATTTCTAAGGAAAAAAGGGTGGGTTTTGCTGATTTTTGAAGGCATCTGATTGCACCAGCTGGTAAATACATATTTTTTCATTCTCCTCAGAGGATGCCCTGTGAATCACCTAACAAGGCTTTATTGCTTTCTTCTGCATCCCCTGGCAAATTTCTGAGTGCAAAAACTCTGTTTTGTTTGCATTTATAATGAGGTATTTGGAAACATCTGCCAACAGCTCAGCTTACCAATCAGCCAGAAAGCCCAATTGCATTTACGGGTATTTTAAATGGCAATTAAAATTACAGACCATCTCCTCCTTATACTTCCACAAGCAGAAATATGAGGAATGGCCTCTAGAAATCCAGAATAACTGAAAGCAGAGCTTGCCCCTATGCTTTGTCAAGCATTATTCTGAATACAGAACATAACAACAAAACAAAAAAACTTTATTAAATGCATAGCACTGAGTTTTGCTAAACATTTATGAGATATTGGAAAATTCAGCTCCAGCCCTCATGTTTCATCAGCTGCAGCTAAATGCTTCAGTACAGATGGACAGAGCCCAGGTGGCAACCTCGTCTGTGGAATTTGTCTCTGCTCTGGACCATATGCTGCTCACAAGTACAAAGGATGCAGGGCTTGCTTTGAAGCGTGGTCTGTGGTGCTCTGCAGGCGGCTGGGTGCCACATGGAGCCTCAGACCTTCTCATCTGCATGTGACCGACCTGCAAACCGAACCCTGGTGACATGGCAGGGACAGGGACGTGGTGCTGGCAGACCCATCAGTGTGTACTTGTGGAGGCACATCCTACCGGGGGGTAAGGGCTGTCCCAGGGAGCTGTGGATGTTCATGTTGGGACTTTGTGATGCCCTTGTTGGGAAAGTGGATAAGACAGATGGGGATGCCATCAGGGCAGGACATGCTTTTAGGATGGAGTTAGCAGCGAGGGTTTTTTTTTTCTGGAGAACATGAGAGCTGGGCAAGAATCTTCAGTGACAGCCTTTATAAGTTTGCAACTGAATTTTGTCTCCTCTCTGAAACGCTGCTCCTCTGCATGTAGAAATTAGTCTTCTTTATGCCTTCCACATTCCCATGACATATTCTGTTGCAGGTGCCAAGCTTTGGATGAGTAACATTCCTCAACTGTGCATCAGTTTTATCAACACCTGGTTAGCCAACCAGCAGAATCAGTGTGAGAGGAGGATGTACAGGGCTCCTAGACACGCGCCTAATTGCTAAGACTTCACTTTTACCCTCAAGCCTGCTGTGCCTGGCTTGCTGCGTGGTGGCAAACTGGGGCCGAGGCTGCCTTGCTTCAGCACAGAGGGGCACTTTTAAGGAGTCACTCATGGAGTCCCAGATTAGAGGAAGGATTTGGGGATAACATGCAAGTGGATGCTTGATAGAGACACAAATGTCTGCTGGAGAAACCGTAAGAGGGGGAATAAACAGATTCAATCAAGCTGTGTTTGCTCAGCAAGGTGTGCCGTGGCTGATACCTCACCTCCATTTACCTTTGCTCTTGGGCACGGGGTGCAGCTCACGGCAAACACTAGGAGACCTTCTCCATCGGTGCCATCTCCACTGCACCACAGCCCTTGTGAAGGGGAGTGTGGTAGGGCTGGGTGGCCTCCAGCCTGCTCTGCACCGTGATCCCCCAGGCTCCAACTCCCGTCCCTGAGCAGGGACCAGACAAACCTTCAGAGTCCTGTGCAATGCTGATGTTTCAGAGACATATGTTTTTAAAGGTAGCAGAAGTTCAAGAACACCGTTTGCCAATTCTCTTTGGTTTAACCACTGCTCTGGGAGATTTTCCCTTATTTATTACCTTGGAAAGCAGGAATGTGGTATCAGCCTTCATGGCAATGCAGTTTACTGATCCCCATTTTTCATCCCTCCCTTGCACTATGCAGATTTTCCCCCTTCCCAAACCCCTGCCATCACCACGAGCACTTGGATCTGGGCACTGAGGGCAGACCTGGATCCTTCCCCCCTCCCTTTCACCTTCCTGCTCCCCGCTCCCTCCACCTCACATTTCGGCATGGCTCTGACAGAGAAGGAACGAGGCATTTTTATTGCACACACAGCTCTGTGTATCTTTTCCTTAGCATTTGCTTTTCCTAGATATACACATTTATCCACACCATTTCTACAGTCAGGGACGGTAATTTGGCATCATGCACGGAAAGTTTTAGACATCTGATCAGAATCTGTACAAGCTTCTGGGAGCTGGTTGCCAGCTGAAAGAAAAAGAAAGGGCCAATATGAAAAAGAAGCCTTTCCTTAATAAACATAAGTACTGCAAATATAAACACTTACAAATGCTATTAACTGTATTTAGAAAGTTCTGGTGAATCAATAAAGTGTGGAAGTGAAAGAGTCAAGCACAGGCAATGAAATACAAACTTTGTGGTTTTTTTTCTTCTAGTGCTCAGAGAGATCCAGGCTTTTTAAAGTTGTCTCTCAATCTACATGTCTGATTTTCTGCATGCAGCTCGCAGTGTTTGCCTCGGACCTGACCCAAAGTCCTTTAAAGTCGTTGTGATGGATTGGGGTGGTGCTTCCAGGAGGGTTCAAGCGCACAGCGTTACTCCACGAAATGCCACCAGCTGAGGGCTTGGCAGCTGTTGTCCCAACCATTCCTGCTGTACAGGAGTCCGGAACAGAGGAGGTGAAAGCGTCTGAGCTGGCCTTCCCTGAACACCTTCTTTAGGTTTATCCTGGACCAGGCACCTAAAAAATGGGGCCAGAAGGAGAGTCTCACACCTGATCCCACCCCACCCTCACTCATACTCATACTGGTTTTAGAAGCAGTGGGGGCAGGAACCCTGGGTTCGCTCTCCTGCTAAAAAGAGCTTGGTGACTCTGTAAGCGCTTTTTTTTTTCACTTCTTTTTTTTTTTTTTTTCCTGTAAGGCACTCAGGGTTTGGCATGTCTGGAACTGCAGGTGCAACGCTTAGAGGAAGGCTGGCCTGTAAAGGACCATGATCTTTTGCCGAGGGGGATCTGAGTGCCTTGCCCATCGGCAGAAGGACTTGCCGGACTGCCGCAGCTGAACATGCAAACAGCACAGTGCTCTCCAGATCCCCACCAAGTGCTTCAGGGACAGCCAGAGCCTGATGGTCTCTTACATCGCTCACCGAGCAAAGTCTGCCTGTCCCCTGGTCCCCACCCACTCACCACCCCCCCACCGCCCGAGCCGTCCCTGCAGGGCACGTGTCAAAAAGCCGCCTTCATTTTCCTGACATGTTTTTCCTGCTCCCAGGGCTGAATTAACACTAAATGAGACCCAGATTCCTCTGTAATTAAGGGCCTCTGCTCCACATCAGTCTGTTAGTGAAGATGCTCTATCGCAGGGGAACTTGCCTGTTGCTTCTCAACAATTCCCTCAGCTCCTCCTTTTTACGTCTCCTTGTCCTCTTCCCCTGGGATCCAGCTTCATGTTCTCCCCTCCACTGTCAACACGGGATGTGAGGACAGAGGGCTGATGGGTTTCTCCCACCGCTTCCCCTGTTCTTTGAACCAAGGACAAACCACATGTTTTTCATGAATGAGAAAGAATTTGAATCCATGTAAATAAAAATAGCAACAACAACCAAATCTAACAGAACAACTCAGAAAAAGATGTTTGGGAATGGTCAGAAATTCTTGTTTTCTCTTTTCCCATGCAAGTTTTATTTCCTTCCAGACTTTCCATCTTCCACGCTGTCCAGCTACCAAAACCTGAGAAATCTCTAGGGTTGGCCCATGGTGGCCCAAAGAGAAGTGAAAAAGCTCATTTTCAAAAGCGTGCTTCTATATCCCTGGGCTTTTGCAGTTTCTGGTAGGACTAGGGTTTGTCTCCTCCACTTTAGCTCCAGCATACGTGTTCCTGGAGGCACCGCTGGACAGCCCATGCCAAAGAGCATGCCAGAAGCATGACCTTCTCATGAACTTTGGGGCTATTTTCTAGTCAGCGCCCAGCTCCTTGCAGGCAGGACTGTCTGGCCAGTAGATTCTGGCCCTTTTGCATGGAAAATGCGATGTGTCGGCCTGCATGGCCGGGTGGCTTGCCAGCTGTGTCCCTAACAGCATTTCACAGCCTCTTCGTGCTCCTCCCTTCCTTGTTCAATGACTTGCCTTTGCTCATTCGCTTTGCACATGGGTCTGCAACGAGGGGACCTGTGAGATTGTCCTTGGTGGCCTCGGGCCAGCTGGCCCATCCCCAGCTTTCACACTGCAGCAACCAGCACACTCCTTGACATAACAGAACTTAATGTACAACGTTTTTACTTTTTTTTTTTTGATTACTCTTCTTTCTCTTTCCAGAACGGCTCAACATTTCAGTTACTTATTTCCCCATTTGCCTGATTTTCAGTGCAGGGTACATGGTGATCCTCACCATCTCCTGGCAGCAGCTGGTCCTTGCTTAGCTGGCGAAGGTCCAGTCTGTGCTGGAGCTAAACCCGGCAACTCAAATCAATATTATCTACCCCAGCCTAAGGCAGTTTATGCTGATATTAGTAACGAGGCATCAAGTTCCAGCACTAAGGATCTGCACGAAGCTCACCACTCAGGACTGTAATTGAATTTCATAGCAACCTCTGCTTCGTTCCCTGGGTCACCAGCGCTTGCAGGGGCTCCCAAACCTCCTCTGGCAATCCCCACCGTGCAGCCCCTCCTCCAGTAAGGTCAGGGACAATCTTGGTGCTCCCAGACCGCTTCCCTGTTTCTTCTGCATTTACTGCGTCAAAGGGAGTTCTCTAGTTAAGCGGTTCTTCCAGTTACCCTATTAATGAGCCTTTTAATTAGTACCCTTTTTTGCTAAGTAATTGCTACAGCGTGAGATCCACTTGGGAGATGCAAATGAACTGGAAGCGGGATGTTGCAAGGTGGTGGAGGACGCTGCTATTAATATCTTCTGACAGGCTGTGTTAGGAGGAGCAGTAACAGCACTGGACAGGCACGTACCTGCCGGGGATGGTGTGGTTTCCCTTCGCCACCACGTAGGTGCCGAGCAGCCCATCTGCCCGCCACACCGAGGGCTCACCAGCAGCTGCCCGGTGCCTGCCTTGCTGCTGGCCGGTGCTCAGTGCACTTCACGTTGCACATGAGCAGAGTCATGGGAATTGCAGAAGTGGGTGCATTTTACCTGCATGAACCGTTTTGCTTTAGGCAGAGGTCAGGTTAAGCCACAGACATGAGAAATATCTGCAGAGGGGATGTTCTCAGCAAAATTACGTTGAAGTTTTGTGCTCACACAGCTCTTCCAGGCTCCCCTTTCAGTTTCCCTTACAGCAGAACAGCACGAATATGGATGTTACAGATTTCACAGATCTTCACCGCACACTTGTGGGGGGAAATTTGGGCAAGAAAGCAAGCAGGCATGCCCCAGGCAGCATGCTAAATCCCAGTCCTCACCAGGATCTCATCTCATTTACTGCCACAGCCTGCTTCTTTACAGGTCTAACTGTACCAGGCCTGTAACAACCACACCGTTCACGTGCTGAGCTGCCTCTTGCCCTTGAGCCAAGTGACTTCTGCTTGCAATGAGCTGCTCAGCACCGCTGGCTTAGGGCTCACTAGGTCCAAAGCATGATTTTCCCCAGCGTGGCTGTTGTCCTGCCAAACTAGGAAAGCAGCAGCCTGTTGCTTCTGGGAAACGGCTAAACAAAACTCAGCCAAAGCTGCTTTTTTTTCTGAAAAAGGAGGATTTGCCCGAAGGGGCTGCTCTGGGGAAGAACAGTCCTTGTGTTGAACAGGAGGGAGATGTTAGACTTCAGGCAGCTGATACATGGTAAAGATGCTCAGTCATGTAGGCAGGATGAGGCTGTGGTCAAATGAGCATCAGGTTCTTGGCACACAGTACCAGCCTCCATGGAAGCTCACATGAGAGCCCACTGGCCACATCCTTCAACATCCACAGAACAAAATGCACTTCCACCAAAAAGGACAGAAACAAAAGCCTGACAGACTTAATTCTGCCCAGGCTTGCTCCCTTTTTATGTTAGTCTGGGTATTCCATGTGCACCACTGTATCATTGCAGCTTTGCTGTTGCTTCTTTTGAGGGCCCAGCTCCACTCCCCATGTGTACGTTCCTGGACTGGCGAAAAGCCACATCCAAAGTCTGGTGCTCACTGGGTCGAGCACCCTGGCAAGCCCCAGGCTGCTAATTTGCAAGGAAAAGCAGAAAGGAGGACCTGAAACCCTACCAGGGAGCTGGGGCTGGCAGTGCTGCTGCAGGTAAAGATTTTTTTATCTGGGGATAATAAAATCTGGGGAATTTCCAGGCTAGCTGAATTCTGCTGATGCACAATAAATGGGATCCTTTGTAGCAGCACTGTTCAAAGCTCCCATCTTTAAGGGCAATTTCCCCCAGCACCACGAGCAATGTTTCCTTTGTCAATACAGTGGGTTCCCCATGAATCCACATCTCACCCCTCTCCTGGAGGTGGCATCCATGTGGCGAGCAGCTCTGCTGCTGCTGCTGCCTTTTATCCTCTGCATTGCCGAGCAGAGCTCACAAGTGATGCTTTGTACCGGAGCTAGGAAAAAAATATATCATGTGCTTTAACACACAAAAGAAAAAAACCTCATCTCACCCCTTGTGTTTTTCCTGGAAATGTCACTGCCCTTAATGCATTAAATAATTAGAATCACTTCTCCCTTTTTGTTTGCCTTGGCCCTTGCAGCTCTCGTTGAGCAGGCCAACATAAACCTGTGTGCACTGCAGGCATTTTGGGCACAGGCTATGCTGCCGCGCTGGGCTCAGGATGGGGAATGACTCTGAAAAGCCATTGCCCCAGCTCTGCCTTGTGGGACCACATGGCCGTGGGCACAGCGGGTCACTGCCCTGCAGCGGGGCTGGGAGCAGCTGCCCAGCATCCTCCTCCGTCTGAAGACTCAACTGCAGATGAAGTATTCACTCCCAGGAACCCGCCTCTAGGAAAACCCTCAGCCCTGGCATCAGGGAGGAGAAAATTGGGAAGAGAGTTCATACGCGTGGGAGATTTTGTCTGGGAACAGCCAGGGCTGAGGAGCACGTGCTCAGCTCGGAGCTGGCAGAGATATGCAGAAGAGCGGTGGGATGTACCCAGCGGTCAGCCTGCAGCAAACAGCAGCTCCTGTTCCCCCTCACCTTGCACTGAGGTTGCTGCTTCATTGATTTTGACTGTCTTTTCCCCCATGCACAGGTCAGAACAGAGTTTGGGATATGCAGGGCTAGGCACTTCCTCGGGTGGCACTTGGGGATGAAGGGCTCATGGGGAGGTCCCTGAAGCCGCATGCTGGGGAGGGGAAGGAGCAGCTGGTGCCCATTTTGGTGCCAGAATTGTGTCAGCCCTGAGTGGAAGATCTGAGCGTGATGCCCGTGGATCATATAGGAATATACATCCCTGAATTCCTGATGGGACAAGTCACTTTGCCTTTGTAACTGTGAGTGTGGAGGCAGGGGCCTTCTCCTCTGGGCACCATGGGGGTGACATGGTGATGTGGGAGAACAGGTCCCTTGCAAGTGCAGGAAAGTTGCCTGTCCTAGGTGAGGTGGGTGTTTCACCTCGAATCTGGGTGCATAGGAGTTGTTCAGCATCTCCTTGGCACCTGCTGTGGTGTTGTCCATAGTGATCTGGGTGGACGGGTGGGTAGCAGAGCCAGCGTTAGACCCAGCGAGGAGCAGGTGAGGGCAGCTCAGCTCCTGCCTGCTGCTGCCTGCCTGCTTCCTACACTGGCTCTGCCGGTAGGTTAAATATACGTCAATAGATTGTTAAATAAATACACTGAGGATTAGCTGTGCTGTAGGTATAGACCTCTTTCAGATTTGCTAAGTTTCAGCAAGTATGTTTTCAATAATTGGCTAATATTTTTAAGAAATTAATAAAACCTATGCTACTAAATCTAGTCCTTCTCTTATTATAAGACATTTATTGCATGTTCAAAAGCGTATGTCTTTAATATCTGATGGAAAGTAATATATAAAGGATCTCTTCTTAAACCTGAATACATGTAATCATAACCACAATTATTATCTATCAAACATACACTAATGAAATAAAGAAACCCTACCATTATAACTTTACAACTGGACACACTTAATAAATAAAGACAAACAAGGGAATTTCCTTCTTAACAATTTGAGATTTCACAAGACAGAAGAAGGATCAAACGTGTTGAGATGTCTCTGCATCTTTGAGATTTATAGGCAAAGCAAACTGATAGATTTCTTAGGGAGTTGTGCAGTTTTGGAAGCCGGTCTTGCTCCCCATTCCTGGTGATTATATCCTCTTGAAAAATTAAAACTGGAAACCTTGCTGCAGCTGTCATCGCAGGGGTATACTGACGGGGTTTTGCAGAACTGCATTCACTTGAGGATGTATTTTCACAGAGGTACCAGCACTGCCTTTTTTCCAGTGGGGAAATAATTGTCCAAGTCCTTGGTGAGAAGAGCCACGTGCTTTTCAAAAGATTTTTGTCTGAGAACACAATCGGCTGAGGTCAGTCCTGCTCTCAGAGACCTGAGCAAAGCTCTTAAATATTACTCGGGCAGTTATTTTTGTATAAGAGGGAAGAAACTGGCCCTAGCTGTGTATTACTGCCTAATGATCCTCACAGCACTTTGTCCATCTTAGCTCTTCCTCCTCCCTGCACACCCTGCACCACATACAGAAAATAAAAGCGGAATATAGGCCATCCTTTTCTTACAGTGAGTATAATTAAGCCTTGGAACAGATTCCCCAGGGATATAATGCATCCTCAATTGCTTGGAGAATTTAAATCAAAACTGGAGTGGAGATGCTCAGAGCAAACTGCATCTTATGGTTAGGTCCCCTGGGACCCACCGTCGTGGTCTGGGGTCTCTGACCTGACTCTCGCTGGGGTTTTGGCAGCTCTTTGGACACCACCAGGCTCAGTTGCTCTCAATTCAGCTTCCACTGTGATGACTTTTGTTATCAGGCTAAATCAGTGAGACTCCAGGGATGCTGGTTACCAAATGCACTTGCTGTTTTGCCTGGTGTGTTTAATGGCATCTCTGTGGGACTGGAAATAAACTGGAGGCAGCCTGGGCTGCTCCGTGGGTCCCTCGCTCTGCAGCTGGGTCCTCTGTGCTGTGCCTGCTCCTTTTGGGCTGGAGTTCTGCTTGCAGCAGAGCAGGGCAGATTGCACCAGCTTTTCCTCCATCCACCTGGGATTTGGCCCAAATAGACAGCTAGCCCTGGCCTGGCTGTAGGAAGGAGTTTAGAAAACAGCTGTGCCCCCCAAATCAGATATAAACCTCCATGCTGAGAAAATCTACAGAGATGAAGGACAAAAGCATCCCCCCAGGGAAGCTGCCCGCTGCCCTGGCTGCCGCAGGCTCCTCTCCAGCAGCCCCCGTTGGCGCTGGCCAGGCTCTCACAGCTCCAGATTTTTTTAAGCTTTTGATGCAAGTATATGTGTTTCAAACCCTCACCTTAAAACAAACAGAGAAAATACCTGATGAACTTCCCTGCTTCTGATTCCAAGGACATCAGCCCTCCGACTGAGCCAAACACGCTGCCCATGGATGCCATAGAGCTCCACAGGTTTCAATATTGCTGCCACCAGCTGAGACTCTGTCCACATCGATTTTGCTTTCTTATTTTGTTTCTAAGCTGGTGCTTGAGCTTTTTGGCTTGCAGACAGATTTTCCCTTCCAAGATTTCAGTGTTGGAGGACTGTTTCCCTAATCCCCAATAGTTTATCTCTAGCCAACTATTAATCAAAATCAGAATCTAGCACTGCTTACTTGTGCTGTTGCACTTGAACATATAAAAAAATCTTTTTCCTCTGAAAAAACCACAGTTGCTAGTTTTTTAATTTGCCTCTGGTTCCTTTAGGGCCAGCTCCTCAGGCACAGAACAGCCACATTTCTCATTCAATACTCAATATTGTACCATATGATTGTATGTAGGATGATATGCACATATGCCTCATGGACCAAGGGATGCTTCAAAAACACTGGTAAAACAAGCAAACATCAGTTCAGGAAAGGCTTAAAATAAGCTAGAAAACAACAAAGAAACTCTGTTATTTTCTCCTGCCATAGTATGCTCCTTCGAGTACACAAGAATGAATTGCCTTATAAAAACCTGGCATATTGATAGGCAATTAGCTCCAGCGGTGACATGGGTTATAGAGCAGAAGATGGATTTTTACAGCACCTTCCATATGCCATGTCTCCAAAAGCCTTTGCAGAGAAGTGAATTAGATGCCCCCGACTTTGTAGGGTCAATGGCTGGAACGGCCCCTTCTGCTTCACTAGCAAGTTGTGCAAAGTGCCGTGTTTCAAGCCCAGTTGGCATATTGCAGAAGAGGAGTCCCACAGCGCCCAAGGCACAAGTCACAGGAATCTGCTTACAGGAGAGTCTGGCTCCTCCGCTGAGTTGGGAGCAAATTCCAGTTTAGCCACGCACAGGGTTTGTGCCTGGGGTAAGGACTTTTCCTGTTCCCCGTCCCCTGTTTTGTAGCTAAATCAATTCTTAACACCAGTGCGCTCTTGTGACTGGTGGACTTGGGTAGTTGCCACTTGGCACTTGCAGAGTTGCCCTAAATGTTTGTTTGGGTGCATGAAATGCCAAGAGGTGCTCTCGGAACACTTTGAGAAATGTTTAAAATGCAATCAAAATTGCTGAAGGAAACAAGCATCCTTCCTCCCGTGCCAGCATCTCACTGGGACGGCTTGGCACCCAGCACAGTGGAAATGGCCAGTGATCCCACTTCAGACTCGCATCAATCCCAAATTCTCAGTCAAGAATTCCTGTTCTGGGTGAGCCTGGAAGACATCCAGCTTGATCCAACGCTTTCCAGGTCCACTGCATACCCTGTGACAGGGAATTTTTTTCCAGTCTTCTGACGGGGCTTACATCAGCTCAAGCTGCCTCTCTATTTTAACATCTCTCCGGGATAAAAAGAAACCACACTTCCCGCAGCAAACAAAACAGGGCAACTGGTACTGCTTTGTCATATCTAATTTCAGGCAGCTCTTTTCCTGAAGCTGGTCATGAGCAAGCAAGGAGAATGTAACACATAACTCGTTTTGAAAATGATTCTCCCATGCTGAGTCCTGATCTACTGCTGTCTGAGGCACTTTGCTCAATAGATTACAGCACGATGCCAGCTCCGGCTGGCAGATTACACAGGAGTTGCAGCCATGAAACTGGATGTGATTTGCATTTGTCCCACTTGCTCCGAGAGCTGTCACAGGGGATGGATACTGCTCTCGAGCTGGCATTTGATATTCTGCTGAGGAATCCTGTGTTACCACTGCTGTCATCTTCCAAGCTGCATGTTATACAGAGAAAGAAAGCTGCCAGGTTGCTCTGCAAGCCAGTAGGTATTCTTGGAGACAAAAACCTGAGCCTGGTCCCGAGGCCGTTGTTTAAGCTTTACTCGGGTTTTATTTCCTTCAGAATTGGATGCTCCTCTCCCTCTGTCAGCTCACAAAACTGCAGCTCGGGTCAGGCCAGCTGCGTCCTCTGTTTCAGACTGAGGACCTGATCCACAGCTCAGCCAAGCCAGAGGACCAGCTCCCCTTGTCACCGGTGTGTTCTGGATCAGGCCTGGAGAAGAGGGCTCTGTGCCAGCTTGGCAGTGCCTGCCCGCTGCTCGCCTATGCCCGTGGAGGTTGTGGCAGGGGTCCCAGCACCCAGAGCCCAAAGGCAGCTCCGCTACCAGCCCTTGGCTCAGCCCAGCTTTGAAGGCAAGGTGTGCTTCGACCTCCTGCTGGCAAAGTTTTACCCAGGTTTTACAAGAAAAACACTGCTGAAAACAGAAAGTTCACAAAAATTGTCATATAATAACCATAAGGGGCTCAATTTATAACTGCACTGTCTGCTGGAATAGTTCTGCCTTCTCTATTTATCAGCCAGCAATTATCCTCACTTGAGCTACTTCTTATTTAGCTGCTCCCCGGTTAAAATGAAGAGGAATGGCATTTCTTGCTAAAGTATAAAATGGAAATCTCTTGGCTGAGGAAGCACCAGACAAGCAGCAGGCCTGGCTGCATCCTCCTCTTCCAAGCAGCAGCATGACCCGGGCATGGGCTTCGGAAGGGGGTGTTTGCAGGGAGCATGGTTATCTTTGGGTCCCAGCAAAGATGCAAAAATCCTGTTTACAAACCGAGGTTTCCTAAAGCTGAGGAGAAATTCTCAGTGGAAAAGAAGGATGTAAAACTCTTGCCATTGTGCTTCATTGTGTAGACCTGGGTATTTAAACAGTGATTTTTGTGAGAGGAGCACAGGGACCGACCGGGTCACTCCAGGTTTGGATTAGCTGCCTCTGCTCCCTCCTCTAACATCAGACTGGCTGCTTGCAGGTTGTTTTGCACAACCTGGGGTAGGAACAACATCTCTTTTATAACATAGGAGCCTTCAAGAAAGATGGATATGTCATATTTTTTCTCCACATTTCTTTGTTCACCAGAACCTGCCACTATTTGGGAAGTGAAGAAGCAGCATCTTAACAAAGGAATAGTTGGAGAAAGAAAAATGTTATTGCTGAAAGTGATTAAAGCCAATAGTACCACAAGGTCCCCTTCAAATGCTGAAGCCAGTCAAAGATACGGTGTTCTTAAAGATTATTATATTAAAGTTAAAATCAAAAAAAGATGGTTTAGTGGTAAATGGAAAATACAGCTCAGCAGAAAGGCCTGGAAGCTGTGGATTTTAACTGCAGCGGAGCAGGGCTGCACACTTGCCATGTGCCGCAAGGCTACGGTCCTGGGCGGGTTCGGAAGATCAGCTGCTTGATACAGGGTGCCAAGCAATGATGCAGGGTTGGGAACGTTGTATATATGGATCAGCAGCTGGAGGTTTCTGAGGCCAGGAGCCCACTATAGGTCCCTTGTGATCCGCCAGCCCCTCTTAACCCTCTCTTGAATTATCCTGTGCTGCAGAGTGCATGACCCTGTACAAATATGCGTACATAAATATGGATGTGTATTTGGCCAGGATGTACAAACTCTGCGATGGTCTTTGGGCATAGCTGTGTGTGATCTTTGCTGATAGCTCGCCGAAAAGGGATCTCAATTCATAAAAATAAAATGTTCCCCTGTCCACCTCGGTTCCTTCTCTGAGAGTGTCAGCTCTTCCCATGTTTATTCCCAGGGGGTATCTGCATATCCCCTCGCTCCCTTCAGCCAGCAGCTACAGCATAGAAACATAGAATGGTTTGGGTTGGAAGGGACCTTAAAGATCATCCAGTTCCAACCCATGGCAGGGACACCTTCCGCTAGACCAGGTTGCCCCAAGCCCCGTCCAACCTGGCCTGGAGCACTTCCAGGGATGGGGCATCCACAGCTTCTCCGGGCAGCCTGTGCCAGCGCCTCAGCACCCTCACAGGGAAGAATTTCTTCCTACTATCTAATCTAAATCTGCCCTTTTGAGTATGAGTGGCACTGACTGTGATACTCCATTGTAAGCCATGTCCAGTTCCCCAGCTGTACCTCCTCTGCTCCCTTCTGCTGGGCTAAACAACCCAAGCTGCTTTAGCAAGGGAAGTTCTTCATCCACGGGTGATTCATCTGTCCATCTCCTTTACTAAGGGAAATCGGAGGATTTCTTGTGGACTCACAGTGGTGGACATGCATGGTCAGAGAGAGCTGATGGACCAAAATTAGATGCAAGTTAGGCAAGCAAGATAAGGAGTGGTAGAAAAAAACCCACATTTGCTCATTTTCAGCTGAACAGCCCCGGCACAGAGCAATTAAACAGCTTGACAAAGGTCATGCAAAGACCATGTGGCAGAGCTGAGATGAAATCCAGATCTAAGCCTTTAACCACAAGGCTGCTTTTTTCTGTGTGCTGCTGCAGCACAAATCATAATTGCTCCTGAGCTGTGTCCCTTTTCCAAATAAAAGTATAAATGCTGGTGAGCAACCTTCACGCCCCAGTCCTGGAGAGGACACGTGGATGCCCTTGCGACAGCAAACAGCAGGGCTGCAGCCTTCATGCTGGTCTTTGTATTCCAGGGTGGCTTCTCCAGGCTGGAGGGCTGAGCTCCAGTGGGAAAGAGCCAGATGTGTGTCCGATAGGAGCTGCTGGGAGACACGGGGCTGCAGGAATGTTGGGGTGCAGAGCAACCATCACAGCACTTGCTGTGGCTGCGGCAGAGCGGGAGGTGCAGCCCAAGGTGCCAGGGAGGCTCTGAACCCTTCTCTGAGGACATGCTCCACCTTCACATCTCACCTATGTCAGAATTACCTCATGTTCATAACTCCAGGAATTTCCAGCTGGTGCAGCCAAGCCTTTAGCTGGTAAATTAAAGTTTCTACCTCTCCCCAGAGAGTTATTTTCCCTCCATTCTTCTTATTAATATATTAATAATAAACTATTGTGCTGGAGAGACACGGTGGATTCAGCTCCAAGCATGGCAGCACAGAACAAGTATAAACATCAGCTTGTTTATAAGCACTGCTGTCTTCAGGGCTTGGGTACTAGAAATCAAATCCTCCACTTAGCCCTTGCCAGAGCAACTGGAAGGTGTGATGGATATTTTTACAGGAAAGAAACCTCCTTTCTGCCCACACCATGGTATAGCTTATCCAGCCAGGCAGCCAAGCCCTGCTCCGTGGTGGGTTCCGATCCCTGGCACCCTCTCCCCGGCACTCTCTCCCTGTGCATGCCGATGAGTGCTCCCTTCATCTCTTCAGGCTGGGATTTCTCCACTGCGGACCCACAAAACACTTAAAGCCTGGTGCACGCAGGGCAGCAAGGCTCTCGGGTTCCTCACCACTCACCTAGGAGGTTTGCTTTGCAGCAGAGAGCTGCTTTGTCCCTCTGCAGTAAGTCATATGTCGTGTGCCCAGAAATAAACCCACTCCATCCCCTCCGTGACCAGCAAAGCTGGTAAGAGGCAAGGTAAGGTCTGGGTCAGCGGGCAGCTATTTTCCTAAGGGTACAGCTCCACAAAAAGCTTTTTAGAAACCAAGATCTCACCCCTTCTGTATGGGAGGGGACATGAGGAGTTGCTTCTTACACTTTTTTGGTCACCAGTGATCAAATTCTAGCACTCTTGCTGCAAGTTTTGCTTCAGGTTTTGACTTACACAACTGTATTTACTGCTAGATCAACGTATATTCTCTCTTATTTATAGCCCTGGAGGTATCAGCAGGCAGCTGCATCATGACTGTGGTGGCAGGAAATTTCAGATGCAGCCACTGACCAGTGGGTCAGGGGTTTGATCAGGCACCGATTGCGGCACCTGATGAGTACAAATGGGTTGGAGATTTAGAGACTGAGTGAACATATGGAGCCTGGCCCATAAACTGGAGTCAGCCCAAAGGTGGGATTTTTGCAGCTGGTTCCCATGCCTGTTTTCCATGCTCCCACACACAGTCGGTGCTGCACCAGGGTCCTGCTTCCCACGTATGGGAAGGGATGGGGACCACCTGCCCCAAACAAACCAAGCGCTGAGGTGCGTGTATCTAGCTACAGGTTTATATGTCAGGTAGGAAGAAGGCAAAATAAGGGAGGAGTGGACTTCATGCCAAGGCTCGTGCTTTCCATATTTTCATGGCATTCTACGACAAGGTGTTGCTGCTGGTTTCCTAACACCAACCTAGAAAAGACAATTGGGACTCAAGGCAAGTGCAAGGATAAAGCTCTGTCTCATATCAATAACCCCGGCCTCAACAGGCAGCTTTGTGTCAAGGGGCTGCTTCTGCCATAGAGTGAGGTGGGCTTGGGGGGGTTAATAAACCCCTGTACTCACTGCCTCGGTGAGTTAACCACACCGACATACAATAAACAGGGGTGGCCCACGAACACCGAGGATCCAGGCAGATGTTATCATCCAACGTTTGGGCAAACGTCCATTAGGGCAGGACGTAAATAAGTTGTCCTGCTCTAATCCTATTTCTGGTTTCTGTTGTGAACAGAGCTCTGATGCCAAGAGGTATCGCACAGTTGTAAATACAAGTGGAAAATTGCACAGTCTGCAATCTGTTGGTTCATTACAGGGTATATATCGTTTCATCCATTAACCTGGGACCTGGTTTTGTAATCGCTGCACAAATCTCCAACTGAATGGTGATTTATGATGGTGCCTTTCCCGCAGCCTTTCGGTGCTTTACAAGAACTACAAGCTGACTACACAAAGGGATTTTTTTGGCATTGCGACGTGCAGCCATCTTTCAGCTGCAGCGTAGCAGGGGTTTAATGATGTACAGCAAAATGGCTGAATGCTGAAACATGGCAGCTGGGAAGGGAAGAGAAATGCAAAGGAACAGACACTTCTTAAACCTGTAAAGTTGCGACACAGTAGCAGCTATGGGGTTGATACGCTCCAAAATGTTACCGTATGATGAATTATATATATGATGTTAGAGAGGGAAGGTTGCCATCAGTTGGTTGGAAATAAAACACAATTCTGCGTTCATTTACACCGCAGTGGGAACTCGTGTCTGCAGAAGGCACATCCCTGATGTGGAAATTAGCCAGGAAAGTGGTGGCTGACACCTCTGCTCTCCCTCACAGCACAGCGGTGCTTTGGTGGGAGCAGTCCTCTTTATTTCCCATCAAGAGATCTGCAACAGCGCATCTGCTTGCCTGCTCCAGGGCAATCAGGACAAATCCCATGGCATGTTCTCCTGTCCTGCTGGCAGAGGTCACGGCTCTGCACAGGGCTGCTGGGCAAGCCCTGCTCTGGCGGGGCAGTAGGCAGGGTTTTTACCTCTGACGGAGAAGAAGGGCTGTAGGACAGGAGGGAAGGATTTACAGGAAACACCTCAGAATAGCCAAGCTTAGGAAAAAAGCAGCAAGAGGTTGAAGTTTCATGTTATTAACAGCTGAGCAACCAGCTGAGCCTAGTTCTGGGTGATTGAGCAAAGCAGGAGTGGGCTTTATTAGGAGCACTTAGGTAGCCTTCTGTTCTCCTGGAGTGGTGCTGGAGCACGCAGGGCTGAGCTGTAGGACAGACACACCAGGTAACAACTCCCACTGGGTCCTGCTCCTCTGAGGTTGCTGAAGGGTGTCAGTCTTTCTTCATGCCTGCTGTCCTTGGGAAGCACCTTCAAGATGCTGATCCTTAGTGAATGCTGGAGGTGGGGCATGCTCTCTGGGAACTCTCTTGCAAAGTGCTTCCCTCTGTCTGGTGGGGTCTGGGTACTGGGACCAGCTCCTGGTATGGAGGATGCTGCAGGCAGCTGGGGAGGGCTCCCCGCCTGGGAATGAAACTAAAAGGAGTATTTTCTTTTTTCTAGGGATTATCATATATTCCTTGTGCCTTGATTTTAAAAAAAGCTTGTATGCTTTTGATGTGGGCCAGGTTGAATATCATGGGTCATGACAGGTTAAAATTCCTGAGTGATGTTGAGCTGGTTGAATATTATAGCTTGAATCAGAACAAGTCTGCTACTGGGTGATCTAGAAGTTGCAGACATATGCCTGCATATAGCTAGAGGTGTTTATTGTGAGGAGGTGCTATTTATGTGTGTATTTTTAGTATGAAAGATACATCATTTTCAGTACATTTAGGTAGAAGCAATGTATTTGTGTTATAGCAGCACCCTAGCAATAGACTAGTATGTTGTTTTGTGCAGAATGTGACATACAAAGCTAAAAGGCACTCCTTTCTCCTATGGCCTTATAACCCAGAGGGCTGAGGACACTCCCCAGGTCACTCTGGCTTTTGGAGCGGTGCATCTCTTCTGACCCTGCTGAGAGAGCGCAGGCTGCTTTTAGCTGGAAAACTTTAACTTCTGCTGAAGTGGGATGTAATTGGAGGACAAGAACTACTCCTGTGAATGAATAGTAGCTTTTTGAATACAGTGATGAACTTTCCGATGAATGGGGTTTTTTTGCTTTGCTTAATACTGATAGGGAAGAAGGCAAAATAACTTGGTTTGTGATATTTATTGCTCACAGCTTAGCTTGATTCACTTGAACCTGCATGTCAAAGCCACACTAAAGTCAAGGGGTGTGAATCCAATTAAACTGAAACCAAATGTCTGTTGGCTGGGATCCCTGGGAAGGGAAACCACGGAGCTATGCATACTTCCCACTGAAGCCAATGGGGAAACGATTATACCTTCATCAATAGGAAAATCCCCATTGACCGCTGGTGGCAAAATCAGATTTCTAGTCAGCGTGTGCATACAATGCCTGTGCTTTTAAGTTTCTGTGTGAGCGGGGACCTAAAATAATGAAAACGCATTTGTAGCTTCAGCCTGGAAGTTGGTGCAGGTTGCTCAGGTCCAGCTGAGCCCTGAAGGAGCAGTGGGTGATGTTCATGGGGGGAGGAGACAGTTTTCAGCCTAAACAATTAAAAAAATAAAACTTGTAACATAACCACAAAATAGCATTCCAGGGACTGGAGGCACCATGCCTTCTTCCTTGTTAATTAGAGATACTCCAAAATTACTATTTAATTATTTGCAGAAAAGAGTTTAGCAGCTCTAACATGATGCTGTGATTGAAGTTGAAAAACTCCTGAAGTCCCGGAACAATGTGAATTGACATCCCCTTGCAGTGTTGCTAAAAGCAAATATTTTTTGAACAATTAGGATGTGTAGTGCTGAATTAGTGAGGAGGAGGTTTGGGGTGCCCACAACATTGCGGGGTGTTCTGTAGCTCTGCTGATGCTGAGATGCACTTAGAGAGTTGGTTTGCTTTCTTCTCAAGTGTCTTTTGTGCTCCCAATCAATGGTGGATTAGTTCCAGCTGTTAGTAATAATTGCCAGCTTCTCCTCAAAGATGAGCTGAGTTTTGCAGGCTGCAGAGCTGCAGGTTTCTCTCCAAATACTTGTTAGGTGTCATCAGGTGCTTCCATTTATGTGCAGTATCTCCATTTATGAGAAACAATTGTTCATGCTGCTTGTAAAAGCACACTGAGGTGCACAAAGCAGCATTCACACGGTGGGTGCGCCAATGCAGAAATGTTTGTGTTTGGCACGTAAGAAGTTTCTTCTCCATGCCCAGATCAAAGCCGAAGCTCATCTCTTCTAGGTGGTGGCTCTCACCCAGCATCCCTCTGCAGACTGCAAGTCAAAGCTGGCTTTGAGGGAGGGGAAAAAGATGGGATAAGTGGGTTTCTGGCTTCTGGGAAGTCTTCCCAATCCCTGAGACAGCACAGGGAGGTGGCTGGGAGTCTGCTATGGAGTCCAGGAGCTGGGGATGGTGGGATCAGTGCTGCTCTGTGTCAATAAAACTAGTGAAAGGAAATAGGGTGACATTACTTGCAGTCTGTCTGACATCATCTACCAAACAGGCCCTTGAAAATGGTGCTAAAAGCCTGGGGAAATTAATTGAAGTGGTGGGGGGAAATGTGAAACTGGTGGAAAATAGGCTGTTTAAAAGTATTTTCTGCAGTACTGCTAAATAGGTGGAAATTGAGCTCTGGTATCAGGTACAGCTGCTGCTTGTCAGGAGGCCCTGTGGCTGTGTGGCTGCTGTGCTTGAGCTTGGAGCAGGGTTTTCCTGTGCTTCCCGAAGCCACATCCCTGGGGCTGTGCTGGACCCAGTGCCCTGGTGCGGCTGGGGCAGGGAGCCTGCCCTGCCAGGGTCTGGGCCCCTCCAGCCAGCTCACCGAAGCTGGAGGTTCTGGCAGGTATTTGGCTTTTTGGTGTGCGGAGCCAGGCGCTGTGCCCAGACTGGGCTGACCGTGTGTGCACACAGGTTGTGGTGGGGATGATGCTTGAAAAGGGGGTGGTTACTGGTGGGGGCAGTGGGTCCCCCCAGGCTAGGGAAGGGGGTGTAGAGGAATGAAGGCAGTGGGTTGATTGGCATTGATAAGGTGCAGCTGTGGCCTTGCTTCAGCGGCAGTGGGTTGATTGACATGGACGATGTGCAGGTGTAGCTGGTTCCTGCTAAGTGCTTAAATAGCCCGAGGAGTGTGGGAGAGAGGGTCAGATGGGGGAGGAGCAGGGTGGTCTGGCCTCTGGAGGAGGGAGATACAGCGCTGACCGATGGTAAAGCCTTGTTGCAGCCTGATAGCTTGCTTGTGCTGCAACAAGGGGGGAAGTGTTTTGCCCTGCCTAGCAGTAGGGAGGGAAAGTGAAAGGTTGCTTTTGATCCAAAATCCTATTCAGGATATAATCTGGTCCTTTGAGCTTCTGTCTTTCTCTGCTTCCGATCCCCTGTAAAACTGGTATTGCAGATTTTTGTGGTTTTTTTTCACTGGGCTGATGTATTTTTTTCAAACAAGGACTTTGGGATCGGGTCTGGACTCATGAAGTGTATCTGAAAGCACAAGCCAGGCTCACCCCAGGGGCGTGAGTATTTATTCCCTTCCGTCCTGGCTTTACAGGTTGCTTATAGCCTCGTGGCTCTTGACCTCATACTTTCCTACTGAGCAGCTTCACAGTCAATCTTCATTAACCATTACCAATCTTGCATAGCTTCTTACTCTAATTTCATGCTGAAATAATGCTTTACTCTTTTTCCAGAATTGAGTTTTGTATAATTCCACAATTTAAGAAAAAGGTGTGTGGGGGGGGAAGATGCTTTAGGGAAGCTCAACTTTCACCTCAGTGCAGCAAGCTGTCTCCTAAATACATGTTTCCTGCACAGGGGGCCAGACTGGTGCATTCATTTCAGAGCAAAGATGTGGGGATGCTTATTGTGCTGCATTTTATTCATTGCGCTGCTGAACTCCATGAAGCAGAGAGGGCTTAAAGCTTCCCCAAATAATTTCCTACTTAGGACAAACCATGTGCCATCACCCTGCTATAAGGAAGGTGGCACATGTACCTTCTAATTTAATTTAAAAAAAAGTATGAGCAGGGTTTTGAAAAGCCATTTATAGTTCCCACTACAGCTTGCATGTGTCACCTTGTAGTGTTTGGCCAAGAGAGACAAAGGTGTCTGTAGCCGAGAGAAAAACCAGCAGCGGG
Source organism: Falco peregrinus (assembly GCF_023634155.1). NCBI lineage: Eukaryota > Metazoa > Chordata > Aves > Falconiformes > Falconidae > Falco > Falco peregrinus. The sequence continues at coordinate 48,473,628 of NC_073721.1, read as the reverse complement.
GCAGCTCTTGGTGGGTACCAGCCCTGTGGCTGACATCACTGAAGCTGCTGACAACATGGACCTGGGCCCCTGTTCTCCCAGCATCAGCTCTTTCCACTGTGTGTGGAGAGGGCTTTGGGGTGTGTGTCCACCTGCCCCAGCCAAAGATAAAAGTGCAAGTAGCAACAACAGTCACTTTTTAGGCCCTGCCAGCTGAATGGAAGAACTAATCAATCTGTCTTGCTCTGCTTGTTTAATGTTCCTCTTCTGCAAAGAAGTGAGACAGTTACTTACACTTTCCAATATGTTGGGACAGTCTTTTGGCCTCAAAATGCTCCAGAATAATGAAAAAGTCTATTTACAGTAGCAAAAGCTCAGTCTGTTACCTCCTGGGATTAATTTACTACACTGGGATTTCTGAGAAGACTGTTTCTGTCTCAAAAATGAGAGTGTCTTGGCAGCTCCTTACTAATGCCAGGTATTAAGTTTTCGCAAAGGTACTGTGATTTATTTGTTAAAGATTTGTGGGACCTTTTTTAAAGGGGAAGGGGAAAATAACTCTGTTCTCCCGTGATGACAAGAGTGGCAAAGCTGCTCCTGGACTGCAGATGCATCTGGAGGAGCTGGAAGCATTTGCAGAAGGGTCAGGCTGTGGTGGAGCTGCCCAGATCCTCCTTGCCCAAGGGTTGCTGGTGTTCCCAGCCTGCTGGTGAAGGTCTGGATGCGGTTGAATGCAGCAGGCAAATGCAGCCCCAGCCCTGGGCCTGAAGCCAGCGTAGCCACAGCAATCCCCTCGCTTTGCTTGGCTTGATGGCTGGCCAGCGTTTCTGGGAGCCAGGTTTGGGCCACTCTCCTTGGTTTGAATCACCGTTTCAGTTTACAGCTTTGGAAGTTGCTTACTTTGCAGACTGCCCCTCAGAGCTGGGAGCGGGATATTTCTCAGGGCTGGTTGCTCCTGCAAAATACTCTGCTGTTTGCAGGCCTCTGCAGCTGCCATTGCCAGGGAAGCTGGTTTAGGAGCAGCAGGGCTCCATCGGGTGCACTTGTGCTCTGGGAGGCGCTGGAAACATCCTAGGAGGAGGCTGGATGCTGAGTGTTGAGGGGGTTGGATTCTGGGTGATACCAGATGTATTAGTGATAGGTTTTGTACAATGTTGTCTCGTGTTTTGGTGGGTAAGTGGACAGCCCTGTGAGCATCAGGCGCATCCTATTAGCTGGGACTGGCTAAATCTGTCCCTTTTGGAAGCTGCCGTGTTTATTAGTTATTGTTGTGCTTTGCTGTTGTTTTTCTTTGGAGGAATACTAGAGGAGGTTCTGGCACTTGGAGCATATCCGTGATCTTTGGTGCCCTGATCTGTGGGATATATTTATTTCTTCTGCAAACTGGTGTCTGGAGCAGTGCTGTAAGGGAGGGCTGTTCTCTGCTGGCAGTGGCGAGGGAGCATTACCCCTGCTCATCCCACACCTGCTGCCATGGCCTCAGAAAGCTGCTGTGCAGCCAGAGCATGTCATCTTTTCTTATTGTAGGTGCAGTTTTGCTAGTGGATTTACATTCTTCAAGTCAGAACTGGACTTGGAGCTCCTGCTGCAGCTTTGATTCACAAAACTCTAAGCTTGTGTTGCTGGAGGCAGTTAGGAAAACAAAAGCACAGAAGAAATGAAAAAGCCAGCTGTGTAGTGTAGTAGAAGCCCTGGGAGTTTGCTATTCCAGCTCACAACTGGGATTTCACTTCTGTATCGTGATGCCAGTTGTAGTACATCAGTCCCTGGGCTACTCAAAAGGGTTACATGTTTCTTCATTGCAGCCTATAGATCCGAGAGGAAGACAGTTGATTTTCCATTACTGAGAAACCCTCTGGATCCCAGAGGGTCCCTGAACTTAATTATTCCTAAGGCTGACCAGCTCATAAATTTCACATTTCATTAAACTGGTTGCTCTTGTTTAAAAACAACATCCCAGCTGTTCCCTGTGTCCATCTCGGGTCTAACAAGGGGAAAAAGTAAAATTTGTCCAACAGTCCTGAGGACTGTAGCTTTTTCCATATGATATCTTTTTGTGTGTCGAAGGGGCTGGTAGACTCATTATGATGTCTTCTAGCTGCAAGATGTGTTTGGCAAGAAGAAATCCCTTTTTCTCTTCTTGCGTCAAAAGAAAGCCATGGTATGTATGAGAAGTGAAAATAGCTTGGCTAATTTTGGAAGCCAGCAGCTAAGATTATGGCCTGTATCCTGCAGAGTGGGATCAAGCCTTGGTCCTGGATCTTCACACCATGTGTGTTGTCAGCTGCAACTGCACTGTTGTCAAACCTCTGGACAGAAAAAGTGATGAACATGGTAAAGCCAGAAGTAATTCAGCAATTCGGAGAAGGCTGATATACTGTGCTGTTCTTGAAAGATTTATTTTCAGTTAACCTTGCTAAATATCCTGGAAATGTTCATGTTTAACTCTTCCCTGGCTATAAAAAAGTAACACTTACATCACACATGCACATTCACGCATGCTACCTGTTCACTAGGAGCAATGTGACTTGTATTTCTAAATTTGCATGCAGGATTTGAGCAGATTCAAGAGCAAAACACTTATGACAGCACTTTCCTCTTTCTGCCTTTCTCTGAAGTGTAGCAGTAGTCTTGTCTCTCACCTCTGAATACCAAATTTTTTCCATGCTGGTCCCAGTTCATGCAAGTAATGCCTTGAGCTGGAAAGAGGAGACTGCAGCGTAATGAGGCAAAACCATGACATGGTGGCAAGAAAGCTGCATTTATTTCAAGATCTGTGGCAGTAATAGTTGGCGTTATTTTTTTTTTGTACTGCTGGCACATCTGTGTTTATGACCTGGTGGCTCCTTCAAAGTGCATGCTGGAAATCATTCCTTCCAAGGCCCCCAGGAGCTGTTGCAGTCACTATGGCAGCTGGACTGGGAAAGGAGGGTGGAACACCGGAGCAATGCCTCTTCTTTGGAAGAAACAAATGGTGAGTGCCCCAGAAGGGACAGTGTGCCTAAAAGGGCCATTGGACAGCCTCTGAGTGATGTTTTGGCAGGGCTGCTCACAGAATTAGCAAAAGCCATAGTGAGCTGGAGTTATTCAGCCTCTCCTTTTTCTAACAAAGGCTGTAGATTATCTCCTCTTTGTGTTTCTGTGCTTTAAAAGATGGGAATGATGGCTACAGAGCAGCTCTTTTCCTCATCCCCAGGGCTATTGATGCCAACACAGCGTTCAGGTAACAACAGAGCTCCTATTTAAACTAATAATGTTAACTCCATGTCATAGCATAGCCAGCGAGGGGATGAATAACCATGTACAGTTAATTGCAGTTTGGCTTAAGCACAATGATAAAAACATCCTGTTCATATTGTGTAACCCTCACTGTGCAGGAGAAATGATGATGCTTGGTGCTGGGGCAGCCTGTTGATAACTGGAGCCTGGGAAGGGGAGAAGTCCTTGCTGGGAGGAGAGCCACAAGAAGAGGGCTGCAATGGCTCAAGTGCTCCAGTTTGCCCATTCTGCTTCCAACTGGATTGTTGACAAGGTGATCAGTTAATGGGTGATAATGAGAGGCTCTTCTGGGCTGCTGCTGCACTGCATGGGCATGTAGTGCTTCTGTGTTGGTGCAGCTCTCCTGGCGGCGATATTTGCAGGGTGCATCACTTGGTGAGCCACCCTCTTCAGCGGTTTCTCTTAATGCCAGTGCTCCCATTGCATGCCACTTTTTCACAGTTGCTAGGATAAATTCTGTAAATCTGCCCCAGAGTTTCGTACAAATGGCCCCCTAACTTCACCCCAAACTCTCTTGCTTGTGCTGCTATTGTGGAATATGCTGAATCTGCTCTGTTGTATGCCTAGTTCTTGGCAAAGTTCAGTTTTGTGCGCAAGCAGCCATCCTTGTCTTGCTTTGGGAAGATCTGCATGTGAATTAACTTCAGTTACACTGAACTGACATTTTTAGCAGCAAATGTTGATCTCAATCCTGCTATTAAATACTTGTGCTGCCACATGTTGAACATCTGTAGTGAACAGAGATGCTCAGTGTCTCTGAAGGCCAAACTGTATATTGCAAGACAATATTCCTTCTGTGCTTCTGTGTTTGTGGGACTTGAGTAAATGAAAAGCCGGAGCAGGACGATAAGGAAGACATGTATACAGCTCGTCAGACTTCACATATTGGATGCTGCAGCACTTGGAGTAGAAGTTGCAGCTGGCAGTAAATAAAACTGCCACCAGACAGATTTTTTTCTTCATGCCCCATGGGGATAACGTTGTGTGTGATAGAATGAATCACAGGAAGCAAATGTAGCAAAGTGAGTCACTGTTGGGGTCGGGGTGGGGGGGGTGTTGTGTGCTCTAGGCCTTTCAAAGAGTACCCTTGGGAGGCTGGCATCTCCTCCTGTGTGTGTCAGGGAATTTGGACTGTAGCAAGGAGAATGCAGAGTAGCAACTGGGCTTGTTTGGCTTTATTTAGACCATGGGGATTTGTGTGTGGGATAATGATTTTACAGTGGACTCTAGACTTATATTTTCATAAATGTGCTTCCAACCTGAGGAATTTGTTCAATCCATGCTTAAACTACAGACTCTAGGAATACAGAGATTCAGAAATATGTAGTTAATCATTTGGGGATGCAAAAATGCAGGCACTGAAGAGGTCAGGGTATAGCTTTATTGGGAAATGATTGAACCAGCAGATCTGCGATGTTCCTAGCATTAGGACACAGTTCAGCTACTATAATATGCCAAAACCTCTAAACTTTATATGATGTGGATGAACAGCTTTCAGTATGACACTACACATGTGCCCATGGCCAATGCTCCTGTACTCCAGAATTGGTACTGAATTAAACCTTCATACCTGAAAAGAGCCACTTCTGAATTTTTTTACTTCATCCTGCCTTGGAGCAGATCAAGTGAAAAGTCACAGGTGAAAGATTTACAGGTTATTTTTCAGAGCTGTCTGAGAATAATTTTGATATGTTTGCTTCCTTTGCAGTTGGCAAGCTCTGCTTCTCTGGGACTAGACCTTGTGGAAACTTATCATTTATCTTCCACAGCTGGGGAGGAGGCGGCCAGGCTAAAATCTGTGCTCCAAATCAGGTAGAGAGTATTAGATCTCAAAATATCCAGCATTCAGTGTTTTTTCTCAAATAGTTTTGCAGCCAGTACAGGGACTGCTGTTGGACTTCAGTGACTGATTTACCAGTAAGTAGAGGAGCTGGGAAATACTTTAGGTTTCTTCCCCATGCCAGTGACTCAGTCAAAAGGCTCTTGCCTTTGGCTCTTATGGTGAGCTACCAATTCAGGCAGGAGCTATGCACGTCTTGCTGCTGGAAGCCCTCAGCCTTGTCCCTGCTGATGTCCCTTGGTATCCTAAAGGCTAGACTGCTTCCTGCTGCGTTAAGACAAATTAGCAGAGGATGTGGGGGAGAACTGGTTGGTTGGAGCTCTGGCCTCTGCTGCAAAGGCATTTTATGAAGAGCATGCAGCTTGCCTCAGCAGGACAGGTGCTGCTCCCACAGGCTGCTCTGTGCTTCCTTTCCTTGTCTTCTGCAAAGCCGATTTCCTCCACGTGCACATCTGCTTTCCACATTTGCTGCCCCCTGCTCCAGCAAGGGTCTGAGAGCTGCTGGGTGAGATCCCAGCTCCCCATCACCATCCACAGGGGCTCACCCAGCCCAGACCCTCCAGTCCTGATGGCGGAGAATGGGGACTGTGCTGCCTGCTGCTAATAGCCTGAAACCTGCAGGGAGGGATGGTGAAGGCAGCATGCAGGAATGCAGTTATGGCTTTCCATGAATGACTGTCCTTATTCAGATCCCAGGCACCAGCACCTGGGCTCTCTTGTATGCAAAAACTTCAATGAAGTCAGAGGCTCATAGGGCAGCAGGATTGCTTTGGCTGTATGTGGTTCTACTTACATGGGTGTAATGAACCAGAGGTCAGGCACAGGGTCTTTGAGAGGAGACTTGATTTTTATTTTTTTTAAGCTACTTAGAGTTTTAGACTAACCCTTTGCTTTGTAATCACTGTTTTTTTGCTGGCTGCCTCTGGTGTATCAGATTGTAGATGATCCTGGAGAACTCAGAGGGGAAGAAACAGCTTGCAAGTTCACTGTAGAGCTATTCTGTGAACTTTGTAGTTTATCCTGGCATTAAAAAAAGACCAGCTTAGAAAAGCAGCAAGTGTTTTGGGTGCTTAGGCAAACAACAAGCATCCTGCAAGTCACTTTGCTGCTGATCAGAGGCAGGCAAAACAGCTGTGATGAAAAATAAAGTTACTTGGAAGTTGGAGTGCCCTTGCAATTGAATGCAACTTAGGAAAGGGGTTGTTTTAATCATTTTTCTTCAGGAATTGAGCACCTCTTTTTCCAGTTGTAAAAAGCCTGTTTGCACGTGACGGACATTTGGAGTAAAAGCTATTTTACTTCAGTGATGCAGCATGAGTGCAACGAATGCAAGGATGGGCATAGCCCGGAGGGTTTCAGTTATTAGTGTTGAAAGCATTGACAGGGAAAAAGAAATGTGGTATCAGACCCTGCATATTGAGGATCTCAGCTTGCAATACCACTCGTTGAAAGCTGGGCTGATCTGCGGTAACTCTTGGTGTGGCAGTTTATTCCAAAGGACTGGATTCCTGCAAGGCTGCCCCAAAACCAGTGGGACACGGGAGGGTCTTAAGCACAGGTTGGCATTGGTACCTGTGGGCTTTCCAACACTGTAGAGCCTAAACTAGTATTGGTTTCCTCCCGGTATCTTTAAACACCAAAGGAAATAGCTTTGTGCTGAGTGTCTGTTCCCTTTTGAGGGAAAATGCAATTCCAGAGGTGTAAGAAAGGGGAAAAAATATATATCAAAAGGGTTGAACGCTTTCATGACATAATGTCAGTGATGTGACTTGCCAGTCCAAACTTGGCTGGCATATTGCTACGGTAAGCTGTATCCGCTGGGCAAGCAAATGGTGTCACCCTCTTCCCAGATCCCAAACAACCTCCTCAATGTGTAGGCAGCAGCCGCTGATCCTCACGGAACAAATACGTCCCCTTCCAACATAAGAGACAACACAAGGTTCTTTGATTCCTCCTAATTGCATTTCAGTGTTTGTGGCCCGATTGTATGGTTTCTGCAGAAGTTCAGCAATTTTGGTTGCTGGCTTCCTCTCCTTGCTGACCTACAAATACCAGTTTTCAGGGAAAGATTTATGAGCAGCATGAAATTACCATCTTGTAAAGCACAAATCACAGCTATAAATAGGGGTCTGGAATATGCACAGAAACCCCAAAGGAATAGTGACTCTTGCTTCGTGCAGGACAGCCCTGCTAACCCAGGTTGAGGAGGAGACCAGTGCCTTGACTCTTGTAAATGGGCAGAGCGCCAGCCAACCTTCCCTTAATCCATATCCTTGCAAGGATGGAAATAACATCTGGCCGGACTGACAGTAGTCAGGCTTTATAGTAACGGAGAGCTCTGAAAACTGAACCTTCTCAAGCCTTGTATGCATTTATCTTCCTTTCCAGAACATTAGTAGGCAGAGTTTGTTTTCAGTGAGTTATTTAGCAGAAAGAGGGATTAGACCTTGGGCTAGCATTGATTAACCCCTGCATGTTGAGTTGTTTAACAGCATAATGGATTAGTCATGTTTGCTGGTGACCTTTGTCAATTGAATGCTTCATCTGAAGACTCTTCTGTCTTTTTAAATACACAGATCCTTAAAAGTGGAATCGGCCATCCCTCTGGTGAATAGCTGGTTTAACAAAGCACAGGACTGAGGCGAATAGTCCCAGAATTTCTGATCTTAGGTTTGACATTGTGGGAGCCTCACTCGTGCAGCTGGCTACTTGGTGCTGCCTGTAGAATGGATCAGTAAGTTTTTAAAGTCCTGCATGAAAGCTGTATATGAGCTGGAAATAAATTGTTGTCTGAAAGGAAAAGCATTTCTGGAAAAGGACTGGATTTTCTGTGGATCTCGGGGAAGATTGTGGAGTGAGAGTCCACTTAGCAATAAGATTTAATGTCACCCTGGAAATGAAATTGCAGTCATGTTTAAGTAGTTGACTACTTTTCACTTAAAGGAAGGGATGGGGGCAGAGATGCTGTGAGCATAAATTCATGAAGCCTTGTTGCCTTTGATGGAGCCTTGTCAATTAAAATCAGCTGAGCAACTGATGTGGGTAGTATACATATATTTCTGCTGCTGAAGCTAGGGACTAAGGGGGAGGAAAAACTGCTCAATGGGACCAAGCAGGATACCAAGAAAAGCATTTTAAAGTGCAAGAAGGTACTGATGGCAATTTCAGAGCTGCCAGAAGGGTATAAAGGGCCCTTACATAAGTCAGCCTTGGACCCAGTAGAATGTCCAAAATGGTGTCTCCTCAGATCTTCCATTCCCTCAGCAGTGCCATGAGGAAGCTGCTATACTTGACTTTTCAAGCAAAATACCTTCTCACTGCAGCCAGGAGTTCTTTCTGGGCTTGCTTTGCTGCAGAACAAGTGAGGTCAAGAAGTTTGTTTGGTTTGCTAAAAAAAAAAAAAAAAAAAACAACCAAAAAAAAAACTCTAGTTCAAACAAGACTTAATTCATTGAAGCCCCATGGCCTCTGTGAAACATGAATCCCCCTGGCCTCTTGATTTATGAATACAATCCATGGGGAAGCCTCACCAGAGGAAAACAAGCTGTATGATGGGTAAATAAAAGGCATTGGGGCAGGAAAGGGTTAAAGACACCCATAAATGTGGAAGCCATGCAGCTGGAAGGTGTAATGAGTTGTCAAGGGCTCTGCCCTCCCAGAGGGACTTTCCTTCTGTGGAAGGGGATTTGATGCCCTTTAGCAGAGGGTTTGGGACAGGTCTGCCGTGGCCCTATGCTTTTGATTTGTTTGTATGAATCTGAATAGGCTTGATAAGGGGGGAGGGGGGGATAATCTATAGCATCATCCTGAGGCTGTGTGTTTCAGAGGTGGAAGGAACTGAACCAGGTGAGCAGCTATCAGGGCTGGGTCCTGGGGAAGGGGCAGGACCCAGCTGAGTGTCCCAGCCCTCCTGTTCAGGATGCGCTGCCAAATCCCTATTGTTGTGATCACCAGCAGTAAAAAAAAAGCACATCTGGTCCTAATCAGAACCACATAAATCTCTATGCCAGCTTAATCTCCCCCAAATGTTAATTATGTAGATATCTATTTCTTAGTGTTTAGGAATTGTCTATACCCATTAGATGTCTGGGGGTTTCTCTATATACATCTGCAGGACCTCTAACAAGCACAGTGCTGCTTCACAGGGCTAATAAAATTGCACAGAGTGACAAAGCTCTGGCTGTGATTGCACTTTGATGTTGGGTATGGTGATACAGAAACCCTTCAAACCCAACAAGATAGTCATAATGTACAGGGCAAGAAAAAGTTCTCTGAGAAATCTTGCCCTCTGGACAGGGAGCTACAGGCAAAAAAAAAAAGTAAGCCAATAGTGTTGATATACATATAGCTTATGTTTTCAGAAAAGTATGGTCTAGTCGCAATTCAAAGATGGAAAGCACAGTCTGTCTGCTACCCATTTCCAGACACAGTTGCTTTTTAATGCCCCAGGAAAGAACAATTAGGGCTGGTTTTTTTCTGGGTCAGATCCTCAAAGGGATGTGGAATGCTGGTAGAGCATTTTGCACTGCTGATCTTGAAGATGGAATGTGTGGCCAAACTTCCTTGGACTTCCATGAAGCGTGTCTGAGAAATGTAAAATTTTTTTTTAAAAATCACATTAAAATATGTAGACAGGAGGCTTTAGGATACTGCCTTGGTCTGGAATTGAACTGGGAACAAAAGCAGGCCTGTAATAAAAAAAAAAATGATCAAGACATCCTGTAAGAGGTGACGAACCAATCTGCAGTTTCAGATAGCTGTAAAACCTGATAACAATTTCAGAAGAGCGCAATGCTATAGAAAGACACCAGCACCAGAAGGTATTGTCCCCAAAGCGGTAGCTGAGCATCTATTGTAGAAATATGGTTGATACATGGGTGCTGCACCCTGCAAACCCAGCTGAAGTAGGAGGCTGAGACTGGAGCACGGACCAGGGCATGGACTGGAGCAGGGCTAGGGTGAGCTGCTGTGGGATATTGGTGCTTAATCTGGATGTACAAGCGCTGTACCTCTAGTTAAAAATGTTAACGATCTGGCACCTTGTTCTGGCCAAGGTCTGTACCTTTGGCCATGCTGTCTGGCTCTCCCCAGTGCTCCCCAAACTGGGAAAGTCATCAGTGGGGAGAAAGCAGAAGTTACTGTGGGGACTTGTAGAAAGGTGCTGATGCATCTGAGAAGGTGACTTACTGGAAACACTGAACAGACAGAAGTAAAAATTAGTCATGTTAGAGACCACTTGATAGCTGGATTGGATTCCTCAAGTGATTCATCCACAAAAATGACTGCTTTGCCTGACACTTTCTTTCCCCTCTCTATTTAGAAAGTAGCTTAGACGTACGAAGACTGTTGCCCGTTGTCTGAATTGCTTTTTGATGGCTGGGTGGTGCACATAGCATCCTTGTACTCTCATAATTTCTAAACCACTACTTCAAGGGGGAGAAGACAAAATGAAGGGTTTTGTCTCTGCAGAAGCCCTCGGTGGAATGAACCTGTAATCTTGTGAAATCAAAGGGGAATCTATGGAATGTGCCATTTTTGGTATAGTTAATGAAACAAAATTATAAATGGAAATAGCTGTCTGGAAATTGTTACATGGCTAATTGACAGAAATATTAGAGAAGGGAAAATGTGGATGAGAATTATTTGGTAAAATAAAATCTCTAAGCTTTAACTTGTTCTGCTTTTTTTGAGGAAGGACTGCAGGATGGAAGGACCATCAGCTGATGCAACGAAAATGTACTGGGACGCTTTAAGCAGTTACTAGACCTGCGCAGAATAATTCACAAATGATGCTAATTTTGGGTGTGCTTGGACTTGTGTAGAACATACAGATTTTTTGTTTCGTTAGAGCTCATGGGGACAAATCTTTTTTTTTTTTGTCAGTTTCTGTGTATGGGTGGAAAACGTAGCAAATGACATTCCTTATCCTGAAGCATGTACCGTTATCACAGGCAAAATGGGCAGAGGGGCTGCTGGGGTGTCTTGTACATGCCAGCAACCCACTTGCTCAATGGTGGGAGCAGGAGCCACAAGGCTTGTCTTCATGCTGTGACCACGTTTTCCTGTGAAATTAATCCAAATTATTTCAGGATTACTGAGCTGCGGAAACCATCAGTGGGAAAGATCTCTGGTCATCCAACCCACTCCCATGCCAGTGCAGGATTGTTCCCAACAGCGTACACGTTTATCCAGACGGCTTTGATATGACTCAGGCAGTGGGATGTTTTCACTGCTTCTTTCAAGGAACTCTAACAGATCTTCTATGGTTGAGGAGATCTTAATGTAAGGATTTTTTTCCTGACATCTTAGGCTGAATTTTGCACTATTTAATTTCCATCCAGCATTCCCATGCATGCCCTAACCTTTAAGTGTTTGGTGTTGTGCCCTCACATATGCACAGGTAGCACACACTTGTTGCATGGGCTGCTTTGGAGAGTACAGAGCTCTGGAACAGTCCTAAAATCCCCCAAAGAAATTCAAAGACAACTTTAGAGATGGATCTTTCTAAGAAAGCTCTGCAGGGAAGAAGCTGGGTTGCTGTGCTTCAAAAGCTATTCCATATGCTATAGACCAAGACTTACACAGAATAAGTAGTCAGCAGAAGTTATATCCCAGCACTTCCAGCAATTTGTATTTTGGATTCAGGGCTTTCTTGGGTAGGACTCTAGTGCACATCTCATTAGGAATGAGCTTGGCTCAAAGAAGCTAATTGTAGCTAATGTGGTAGGGGAAAATCAATTACTGGCTTTTTCCTTGGTGAGACACCAAATCTTGCTTATGCTTAGAAGCTACCAAAGATGTTTTTTTACTAATATGAAGTAACTATACAAGGAATGTTTGGCAAAAATGGCCTGGTGATTGGTTGAAGAGGCAGGTAATGAGGGAAGGTTACTGGGGATGAGCACAATTAACTCGTGTCCTGGTATTATTTCAGAAAATGTAAGGCAGCAGGTGACCTCAGTTCTCAAAACTACCAGCACGTCTACTTATCTGTATTCCTGGAGTAACAGGGAGGGGGAAACCCCAAACCTGGGGAAAAATACCAAAATTTTTTCCTGGGGAAAAATATCTAAAGCCTTCCTTGTGAAAGGCTTGAAAATGAACACCACAGTGGTCCAGCTGAAAACATTCCTAACAGGCATCCAAGCTCAGCCCCTGCAGCCAGATGTTGCTGGGTGACTTTGGACCTGTGCATAAGCTTTGTGGTTTGGGCTCACCTTTAATCTTCAGGCATGATTACGATGGACAAACTGGAGCTAGAAAATGAACTCTGTATTCAACAAAACCTTTGCTGGGGTCAGTGAGAGTTTAGTCCAAGTCACTTTGGGACTTCTTCATTTTTTGACCCTTGTGAAGATCATAGGGTAAGTCACAGGTCTTTGTTAATGTGCAGCCTTGTGGTTTAATGTAACTCTTTCTGTAGCACCAAGGATTATCTCCCTCAAGTCTAGACAGATTATACAGGGTTTAGCCTGGGCCATTGACTGCAGATCATAGGGCATGAGGAAATAAAACACAGGGATATGAAGAGGGAATGGCAACTCCTACCAGTTTTCCAGGCTGGCTCTGGGCACGGAGAGGAGCTAGACGAAAGGGGAAGAAGGTGAACTGAGTTCATCCTCCTCAATAGGCACCGTGGTGCAATTTGTCCTTCTGCATTTAATAGATCAGTATGGTTCAAACACATACAAGGCTTGGAGTCGTTTAACATGAAGCTGAAGAGAAGGCAACAACACTGGAAAAAGAGGAGGAGTGGAAAGTCTGTTTTCTTTATAATGTTATTTCCTCTATTAAACAAACCTCTTTGACTATGAAACATTTAAACATACAAAAAACAAACCCCACCTTGTGTTGGCTGATCTTTCCACTGATGGGACTTGTCCTGGTACCACCTCATGGCAAAAATCAGATTTGAATTTCCACCAGAGCAGCTGGGATCTGGGAGAATTGGCTGTCCAGCTCTTCTTCTCACAGCACTGTGGCTGTTTTGTAAAGAAACTGGCCTGCAGAGCCCAAACAGGTGCTTAACCATGGGAGTGGTGTTTTTATTTCTGTGTTATGTTGTTTATTTTTCCTTCCTTCCTGGTTGGAAAATACTTAACTCTTTCTAGAGCTGTAAATTTTTCATGCATGGGAGGTACCTGTTGAATCTATTCACTGTGTCACCAGCCAGCCTGGAGTCTTAGATGGAACATAGCAGTATCTGCTCTGCATGTTTGGTATTGCCTGATCACTTACAGTATTGGTGGTGTTGTGTTGTGAATCACCATGTTCTAGAAATGCAGATTTCAAAGCAATGTTTTTGGAAAGGTTTTGGGGTGTTGGGGAAGCTGCTGCCACACGGCAGCTCTTCAACAAGATGGGGATGGATGTGAACAGTCCTGGATAGTGCAGTAAATGCTTTGCTCAGATTAAAGATTGTATGGAGCACCGAGGCTTGAGAAGTGTTCAGTTTTGGGATACCAGATGTGGTGCTTCTGCTGTGGATAAATGGATACCTTTATTTGTCAAGTTGCTCAATCCAAAATGTTTCAGTAGTACTAAACTCTCATGTGTGTTTTTTTTCTGAAGCTGAGCAATCATTTCCATGGCAACAGGTGTGAGATCATAAGTCAGGATTGTGACTTCAGCATAAGGCAATTCATAAAATTTGAGTTAGGGGTGGGGATATAACTGTTTATACGTTTGTAAAGAGTAAAGGCAGACAGTAAGACTGCAGAGGAAAACAGTCTTTTCAGACACATGTGCTCTTCATAAACAGTATTTGAAATCGTTCCTGAGAGCAGCTGTCTTTCCTGGTTATTTATGCAATAGTTCAGGTAACTCTAAGAAAGTCTCATTTTTCAGTCTGTTATCATCAGCTGGTCATAGGGTATAACTGCTTTATCAGTAACACTTAGGGCTATTTTTTCTGATTATCCCAATATTTCTTTTCAAACTACAGAGTAATGGCCTTTTGGGACTTTTGGCTTCATAGCATATACACGATTTTGGAAAAAAATTACCTATGTATCGTAAGCTTTTTCAAAAGCTCACAAATGTGTCCTCTGTCCTATAAACAACAGCCAGCTGGGCTCAAGATGCATTTAGTCATGAAAATACTTCTATAAACTGCTGTTCCTTAAAGATATTTGGCCATCTGCCACTGCTGCACTGTATTCCTTTGGCTGTTCAGATGTTACCCCAACTGGCTGCTGGAGGGATTTCGGAGTTGGTGTTGACCAAGCCAGCTCATGTAAACCTACCTGGAGTTCGCACCACCAGATGATCCAGCCTGCTCCAACTCAGTGGTTGGTGCTTTAAACTTGGCAAGTAGATGCTGGAATTTTCCAGTTTGCCATTACAAGCTGATTTCTGTGTTTCCCTGTTATTGTCAAGGAGGGGCAAACAGGTCTGTGCAAGCTTTGAAATCACCTGGAAACTCAGACTTACTACTTGGCAAAATCTTCCTGGGCCAGGTTTTCAAGTGGTGTAAAGCAAAGTTGCTTTGCATCTGATGTGGGTCCAGGTTTGGGTAATCTGGTTTGCTTCTGGAGTTGAGAGCCCTTGGAAAATGGGTGGTGGGTGAGTGAGCATACTGCTCTGAGCTGCTTTGATTTCCTTGTCTGCAGTGCTCTTGATGCTTTCAGGTATCCCCCTTCTTACAGCTGTATGCCTCTGGAAGGGCAGGGAATGTCAATGCTTTGGTTACAGCATGCAGGTGTTACCGGGATTTTCATTTGCAGCTGGAGAGGACAAAACAGGGTCTCATTCCAAAACAATGAGCTGTTTGTATGATCAGAAATGCCAATCTGGGATGAGAAGACCCAGGATCCTGGCATTTGTGTAACTGGGGCCGAAATCGGACACCCCTGCTGTCAGCGGGGCTGGTAGTGCTTCTCAAGGGTGACTAGGCATCCACAGAAATACTGTGGCTCAAGTTATGACTTCGTTATCATAATAAGAAGGGTTACTGGGAAGGGGAGGGTATTTGCAACCCACGGGGTCTGCTGGTGCTTTTGGCTGTCCTAGTTCCACATCCATATGCCTGGGATGCTTCGTGGTCCACAAAAATGGGAAGAAAAGCATCTGTCGTGCAGTGTCTGTGAGCTGTGGAGTAGCTTCTCTGCCCCATACCGGAGACAGCTGTGAGCCTGTGGAAAGGGCTGTTGCTGTGAGTGATGGGATGTTTTAAAAGCAGGAGGAAGGTGCAGTGGTGACAGACACTGCCATTGCCGGGCTGCATCCAGTGGGTGCTCTGCAGTGGTGTTTGCAGGGCTGTGCAGGTGTTATTTGTGCTGGAAGAGCTTGCCTCCAGGCTCCTCCTGGATATGGAGAATCACTTACTTTGTCTCTCCAGCCTCTAGTCATCTGGTTACTCATGAAAGGCAAGAACTGGAAGGGCTTTTCATCTGAGAGATTTGCCCAGGAGTGCCACTGGCACCGTACCCACCTTACACGTGGCTGCAGGCAGCACATGCATGCTGCATGCCTCCTCCCAGCTCCTGACGCAGGGGCTTGCGGCCAATCTGCCTCTCACCTCCCTCTGGTGAAAGGCTCTTTCAGCAGAGAATCTCTTCTCGTGTGTGGCTCATGCTCCAGCCTTTCCAATTTCATGGGGAGGCTTGTAGGAGGGGGAGAAAGGCATCTCAACAGGTTCAGAGGTAAAGGAGAGATTTCCTACAGCCCTTCTTTCCATTCAACTGTTAGATAACTTAATCAGGCCACAAACTGAGAGGACAGGGAGCATCCCTTTCCTCTCTGTCTGGTTGGATTTGGCCTCCTGTGCTTGTAGGTTTTGGTGCATTAGTTTGATATCAGTTATCCATCCAAGTAACTTTCATTCCAACAGGTCAAAGATTTATGCTGAGTGAAAAGCTAAAGCTCAACATAAGCCCCTGTTGTGTTGAGGTCTTCCATCAGGCAGCCCAAAGCAGGGACAGGATGAGTGACCCCTGACTCATACATTGCCCTCCTTGTACATAAATAATGTAATAAATGGAATGGCCAGTGACTGCTCAGGTGCTTTGCAGTGCTGAATGACTGAGCCTACAGACAACTGGAGTCCCGGGTAGGCAGAGTGTGGGAGCTCAGGTGATGGCAATGGTGTTTTCCCTGTGGAACGATGGAGGCCTTAAGGATGCTGCTGTGCAAGGACTGGGGATGGCTGAGGTGTTTTGGTGTGGCTCATGGTATAAGTCTACAGATGAAATCACTGCTCCGTGAAAAATCACTACAACTCCAACTACAAAAGTCACAGGAGCTGGGTCTGTCACCTGGATGGTGCTAGCAATGATGTTGAGGTCTTTAATGGCACTGACAAAGCAGGTATGGGTACTCTTGAAAGCCTTTTTGTGAAGGGAAGAGGGCTGCCTTTGGTTGTTCTTCCTCCTCTGGTCTCCAGGTGACATGATCTTGGTTTTGTTGAGGGGTCTGCAGCATCATGTGCCACCTATTCCTACAGTGTGAGGTCTGTCTTCCTTTCCTTCAGCAGTACCCTCCCTCAGGTCCCTGGAGGGGATCTGGTGTGGGGAAGTCAATCAGCTTTTGTGTTTGGTTTTGTTTTGGTTTTTTCTCAGTCCTGTTGTAATATTGCTGTTATACAATGCCAGAATGAGTAGAATCACTTGAAGTTGATGTTTACCAGTGTGATGCATGAGCCACCACTGATGTGGGAAGGTGATCAGCGGCACAGGGAGAGGAAAAGCCTCAAGGAGCAGGACAGTGCTGGGCACCAGGACAAGCTGCGTGTGGCCAGAGGGCCAGCAGCGCTTCCATCCCTTACTGTCACAGCATCCTTCAGACTGCAAAAAATCCTTTAAGATCCTCAAGTCCAACTGTTAACCCAGGGCTGCTCAGTCCACCACTAAACCATGTCCCGAAGCACGCGCACACCCCCCACACACCACCCCCCCCCACACACACACACCCAGCTGCCCCCTTGCTGGCTGGCCAGAGGGTTTTGCCACCCCAGTGCCTGGCTAGCCTGGAGGGGGGATGCCACCTTCCCCTCCCACTCCTTCCTGTTTGCACTTTTACCCTTTGCACTCACGTTTTGAGGCGGTGGCCTCTTTCAATTTTTTTTTTCTATCCCCCCCCCCCCCCCCCCAAAAAAAAAAAAATCCCTGCACTTTCCATGCTTCCGCCAGCCCCAGGCCCTATTCCCGGGGGGGTCGGGAAGAGCAGGGGGCTGGGAGGAGGGGAAGGGACGGACGAGTGCGGCTGGTGCCCGTAGCCGCGGGCCGGGTGCGGGGCAGCCCCGCAGCGTTCGAACTTGCCGCGGGGCCGGGGCGGGCCGGGGGCCGGGCTGGGGCCGCTCCGCCCGGCCCT
This sequence comes from Falco peregrinus, assembly GCF_023634155.1. NCBI lineage: Eukaryota > Metazoa > Chordata > Aves > Falconiformes > Falconidae > Falco > Falco peregrinus. The sequence continues at coordinate 48,456,221 of NC_073721.1, read as the reverse complement.
GATTTGCTGCGCGGCTCCGGGATTGACAAACTCTGCCCTTGGGTTTAAAAGAAGGAGGAAAAAAAGGGGGGTGGGGGGAGAGAAAGAAAAGTTTTGCGCTGCAGGAGCAGGCAGGGGCCGGGAGTGAGCGCGGCGGAGCCCCCCACAGCCCTCCGCCCGCCCCATGGCTTTATAAAAAGCGGCTGCTCTCCGGGGGGGGCTGGCGGGGGGGTCTGAGCGGTTTTTCTTCGCTTGTATATATTATTTTTTTTTCACCCTTTCCCCCCGAGTTGTCCCGAGCTGGTGCCCCGTTTTTTGTGGACCATGGATACGCACACGCGGTGGAAAAGGCGCAGTTGGATACGGAGCTGGTGGGTACCCGCTGCCCTGGTGCTGCTGGGTGCCCTGTCCCTCGGCCGGGCAGGTAAGGGACCCCCCGGGCCCCCCACCCCATCCCCGGGACGGTGGCGGGGAGGCGGGTGGCAGCGGGGAGGGCGAGCGGGCTGTTGTGCGGGGCAAGGCAGCTGCCTTCCCTTGCTCAGTGCATTCCGGGGGAAAAAAAAAAGGAAAAAAAGAAGAAAAAAAAAAAAAAAGAAAAAAAGACAAAAGAAAAAATATAAAAGAAAGGAGGAGAAAAAAAAAAGAAAAAAAAAAAAGGAAAAAAAAAACCACAAAACCCAAACCTCACCCAGCCTCCTTTAGCTGCCCGAGTCTCCGAATGCCGTTTGTCAGGGGGCCCGTAAAAGGGGGAAAAAAACCTAAAACAATAGTTTATTCGCTTTTCTTAGAGCAGAGCTGCCTGTTGCTGGGCTCTTTTTTTCTGGAGCAAAAGTCAGGATGGGTTTCTGGAGGCTCTAGGTCTTTATATATCTACGTGGATATATCTGCGAATGTATATTTAGGCAACTGGAAACCTCTCGCCTTGCGCAGTTCCTCCTCCTTGAGGAGAAGAAACTTTTTTTGTCCAGCAGGAATCTGCAGGAATCTGTTCCCTCTGCATCAAAGCGGCAGATCTCGCTACACAAAAGCTTTTTGCAGCCGCTTCTGCTCGGGACCCCAAGGCTCACTCTGCACACACACCCCCCCACACACACCACCCCCACCCCCCCAGTCTCCCCAGCCCCAGTAAACCAGGATTTCTCCCTAAAATCCTGGAGCGTTGCAAAAGGAAAGTCTGTGAAGTACCAGATGTGCAACAGCACTAGACACGCAGCCAGAAAAATCCTGGAATGCCTTTTTTTTTTGTTTTCAAATTTTACAATCATACAGGAGCGAGGCTAAATACTTTTATTTCACTAATTGGCCGCTTTGGGTTTGCAGAGCGGGTTTGGAGAGCTCTGCTTTCCAAATGTCTGCCTTCCCCGGGTGGGCTGTGCAATGCCAGAGCAGGGCAGATGGAGACCGGGAGGTCTGCTGGAAAAGTTTTCCCTGTGTTTTCCCAGTGTTTCCTTGAGTATGGAGCAGACACTTGGAGGCATCGGCTCTTTGAGGGCTTTTGATGTTGTATTTCAAGGGGGGGAAATGCAAAGCGGTTTGTTGGCGATGCTGATTTTTGAAATGGGAAAAGTTAAACTGAGTTCTGCAGGGTAACTCGAGAAACGGAGAAGTGCCCCGAAGAGCTGAGCTGCCTGGGATTCAACTTTCATGCTGAATTTTTGTGTGTTCTGGGTATTTTTTTCTAGGAAGCGGTGTTTGCAGGGTGGTTTGTGTGTTACCAGGACAAACACGTGTGGGATTCTGTATATAGCAGTGTGATTGCCTGAAATTATAATTTCGAGGTTGTTAAATGACCTTAAGGAAGAAAAGGTGGGCGTATGAGGAATGCTTTCATTAATGGCTTGCTTGCAAAGTCTGAGCAAGATGGAAAATTAGTTGCTAGTCAATGAATAAAATGCCTCTAGAACATCACTGTGGGAAAAACTAACGGTGGTCGGAGCTACCACAAGAGTTTTGCTGTACTGTGAAAGTAAGGGACTGTTCGGAGTTCTGTGACTAGAAGAACTCTTCTATCTAGGAGTGATCCTAGCTCATTCCGAGTTCCCCTTTTGCCCAGCCAGCTTGTCAGGCTGCTCTGTTACTTTGTGTTAGTTGAAAACGAATTGCTACCAGTTCAGTTTCAAGGCAAAGATGAAAAAAATTTCCTTTTTCTGTCTATGTGAACGGTTTAATGGTTTTAGAGCATCCGTAGGCATTTTGCCTGTTGGTGAATATCCTTCAGCCAGCTTTGACAGAAGACCTAGCTCCTTTTAGTGGCACCTAGGAACTTTACTAAAACTTTTTGGTCTCGCCGCAGCGGTGGGAAGCAGAGGGCTGGCTGGAGCGAAGCTGTGGTGCGTGGCTTGAGAGTTTTTGTAGGGCCAATATGCAGCTCCAAGTAATGCCTCTTGCAATGAAAAGCTCAGAGTTTTCCTAATGAGCCTTTTAATGGGACATCAAATAATTTGGATGAGGGAGGAGTCAGATTGGGACTGCTGATGGCATTGACTAATGCTCTTTATCGCTCTTTTTTTTTTTAATCTTTCCAAGTTCTCTTTGGTTTTATTTCGGCTCAGATTGCTTGTTTCTGCTTCATTTTAGATGGCTTCTCTGTATGGAGAGGTGAATCCTCTCTGTAATCTTAAACAGCAATTTATCAGGTGGCTCCAAAGGAAGGGGGAAGACACCTTGCAGAGAGGGTTTCCAGAAAAATATAGAGAAAAATGTCGAAGGCAACACGAACTGAACTGCCTCTGAACACTGCCCTTCCAGCTCAGATTTTCCCATATCTTAACAGATGATGTCACACAAAAATCTAACCCACAGACAAAGTTGGAATCTGTCTCTGCTTTTACAAATCCCTATAAAATTAAATCAGGTTTCTGGGTGAAAATTTTTGGAAGCAGCAGTTTCCTTTAGTGGCAAAGAAAAGTGTAATAAGAATACATGGCGTGCCCTTTAAAAGAAATAAAAATGCTGGAAATTATGAAGTATCCTGTTACCATCTGTTGCTTTTCTCCTTGGCTCTTCCCCAGTCATCTAGAGTGAACTAAAAAAAAATAATCTTTATCCAGCCAGTTAGAAGTGTTTTGTTTAATATTTTGCCAATCAAAAGTGTTGATATTGTTTTACAAGAAGAAATATGACTTTATAAGTCTGGAATTGGTGGCACATCTGATTTCCAGTGTAAAACCTGGATCGTGCTGTCAATGAATTGCCAGATTGGAACAGGGCTTTAACTTAAAAGCACCCAGCTGTTGAACATGCCCCGGCCAGGGGACGCAGCAGAGGCATTCAGCTGAGGTAATATATTATTCTCCCATGTAAGCTGGGGTCAAGAGGGAAACTTTGCTGACCCTTCCCTTCGGGTTGGTTTTTGAAGGCTGCTCCTGCGCTCGCTGCCCTGCGGTGCTGTAGCCATGCTGGATGCGGGAGCTGGTTTCAGAGTCGCGGCCAACAAGATGGCTCCCACCAAAGCTGATGGGAATTTTAGCTCTTCACTCTGAAGCATCACAGTGTTGCCTGGGCAATCGCTTACTGAGGATTGAAGAAATTCCATTTCATCTCTGGTCTTTAGGGGTAGCTCTAAGGCAAAAACCTGCTGAAGAGTTGCTAATTCTTGGCATACAAAGAGGGACAAAAGTGTGGACTCGCCCGCTGGCGTTGCTCGCTCAGGTCTGTAACGCAGGATCCTTCACATATACAACTTCTTTTTACCAATAAAAAAGGTCTGTAATGCTGGATCCTCACGTATGCAACCTCTTTGAACCCAATGAACAAAACTGGCTTGGTGTTACTCCTGCTGCTTGCAGACATGGTCTGCCCCAGAACAAATAGGTACCATCAAGGGGATGTGCATCCTTATTTTATATGGGTACTGTCCCTGCCCCTTACGCTTCGTTGTCAGAGATGGACTTATCAGGTTCATTCCTTTTTGAAATCTAGAGCAACTCTAACTAGTAGGTTCCTGTCTCCCCAGGGGCAGGACACAAGGAAATGGAATGAAGCTGTGTCGGAGGCTTAGACTGGACGTTAGGAAAGGCTCCTCACTGCAGGTGGCCAGGGACTGGATCAGGCTCTCCAGGGAGGTGGTCACAGCACCAAGCCCGTCAGAGTCCCAGGAGCATTTGGATGATGTCCCTGGTCATATGTTTTATTTTTAGGTAGTCCTGCGAGGAGCAGGGAGTTGGACTCTGATCCTAATGGGTCCTTTCCAACCTGAGATCTGTATGTGGTGACTTGCAGTCAGATCACAGTGTTGCAGGGGTTGTATCAACATCTGTCAGAAGCCTTTGGGGTGTAACTCGGTGATGGGGCTCCTGCTTTGATCTCCCACCTCTTGCTGTGGGAGGGTGATGCAGATGCGGAGGTGTGAGCCTTATTCAACTGGGTGTAGCCTACTGGTAGCTCCCAAGAAAAGACAGAGTGCCGTTTCTCTGTGTATGGCACCAGCAGCTGTGCTGTAGACTATGTTCAACATAAAAGTTTTAATTCTCTAGCACCTTTTCTTTTTCTCAGAACTCCAACATGAAAATCTTTGCCACTGTCCCAGAGGCCCGGACCCTTAATGGCACGTAGGTGTCCTATAACCCTCTGTAGCACGTACCCAGTTGCTTTTCTTCAGACACTGAAGATGTGGTCTGGTGCTGCCTGTCCATCCCTGCTTTGGTGATTCAAAGTTTCCCTGTCTGTCCTGCAGCCTGGTTTCAGGGCACAGGCTTAGAGTGTGTGTTCTCACAACTGCTTTGAATTACTGATCTGATCTCAAAGATGAAACAAAGCGTTGCGACAGATGCTGAGAAGCAGAAGGCGCTGCTGTGGCACATGCCAGTAACGCAGAGGCATTTGTGTGAAGTACCATTTGTAGATGCGTTTTAGGTAATCTGAGTTTTGTCTGGACTTCAGAAGTAAATCTGTGGGAGTACTTTCCAGGAAACTGCTCTTCAGTCCTGAGTTTTTCTCTTCTGTGGAGGTAAAACGAATTAGCAATTATGTCTTTTCAACAATTACTTTTCTTAGCTTTTTGTCTTATGCCCTGACTTTCTGACGTGCTCCCTGTGCGCTCTCTCTCCCCATGCTATCTGGATGCTGGGGCTGCACTGCAAATCTTGCCCTTCCCAAAGCAGGTGGAGGATGGATGCCAGTCACTCTTCGTGAACGTTAAAGTCTACGCTTGGGAAGACGGCACAGAGCAATACTGCTGTGAACGCTTCCCCACGAGCAGATTGAGGATTAGGGGCTTTCTGGCCCAGCAAATCTACAAGGGGTAATGAAGGGGGGGAGGGGGGGGCGCAGACCAGCAGGTCCTTGGGGAAATGGTGTATGTAAAACAAAAAGAAAAAAGAAAAGTTCTCAAATGAAGGTATCACCATGGTGATTGATGCTTTTACTATTTATGTGTTTGTGTGGTTGCTTGTGGCTATGCCTGGAGAGCGGTGGGACCTGGGAAAAGCGGGCAGCTGAGCCCGGCAGTTGTTGGCTGGCAGCAAACGCCTCGGGTGTGGAGATGGGTCCAGCACTTTGTTCAAACAAATGGTGCAGGTGGGGGCTGTTTGGCCTTAAAGGACTTCCAAAGGGTCATGTTAGGGGCCTTGCTGGTGGCTGCTGGCATTAAGACAGTCTGCGTATGGCATGGTTTGGGGTGGAGGTACCCAGGTCCAGGATGATTTGGGAAGAGCGATTCCATTCGGAGCTCATGCTCTGCTGTCGCGTGAATTGACTTTGAAGTGCAGCAGCCCCTAAGAAGGGGGAAATCCCTGCTGCGTTACAAGTATAAATTTGGCACTTCATCATGTATGTACACACTCGCCCACGTATGCTCTTGCCTGGTTTGTTTAGCAGGAGTCCTATCCTCAGGATGCAGCTATCATTTCATAAAATGAATTATGCTGCAGAGAAAGGTTTAAGACATTGTTTGGGTTCTGTTGAAGACTTGATTATAACTCTTCAGTATGTAGGTTTGGTAAATGGAAACTGCTGTTTGAAAAGAGAAGAATTGTCTGGGAAGTAAACCAGGAAGGAACCACAAAACATACCTCTTCCCAGACTTCTTTTCATGTAGAGGAAGACTTCTTCCACTCCCTGTTCTGCACTTTTTATCCAGCGTAGGCTCTACTCATACTTAGGAAAGCCCTGACTGTGCTGCAAGTCTCCGATATTGCTACTGCTGAGGATATTTTGGGAATGCTGAGGCTTTAAACAGTCATCTGCTGGAGCTGGGTCAAATTTAAGTTCTGCAGGATTTGTCCCAAAGTAAAAGTCTGTGTCAGAGGTGGGTGCGCCTGTGATTTATGCTGCTTCTGGAGTTCAGCTGGATAACCTGATAACCTTCACCAGTTTCCCTGCACTACCTTTATAGGTCCTTGACTTTTAACTTCTCGGTGTGGAGCACAACCATCCGTCTTGGCTATACAGCAAGCGTGTTTGATATAAGCAGTAGGGCCCAGTACTGGCATTGTGCTGGGAGAGACCCTGTCCCCACAAAAGGGGGTCCCCCTTGGATCAACTGATGTGCTGGGGAGCCCCAAGGGAGGGCTGGTGTAACCAAAAGCTCTCGTTCTACTGAAGCATGGAAGTTTCATGGTGCTTGGTTGTGTTCTGGATTGGGACTGCTCAGTGCCTTTTTGGGCTCTTCTTACTTTTATTTGGATTTATCTCTGGTTTTGGCCCCTTCGGAGTGCAGCTATTGCAGAGCTGTCAGGAATAGCAGTCTGAAGATGTTGGTTAGGTTTTTATTCCCTGCTAATGGCATGGTGGCTTGCTGGGGAGGTTTTGGGAGATTTTTGGGAAGGGAAACCCTTCCAGGTGGACACTGTCTTGTGCTTTCTTGAGAAGGCAGCCTCACATCTGTATCAGGAAACAGTTCCATTACCGAGTTTGGCTGTCCCCCTTTGGCTGAGCATCAGCAGTGGTGTCCTGAGCTAGCAGCTTGGTTCTTCGGCTGTGGGTGGAAATCCTTGACCAAGGCAAGCTGAATGCAGTCTTCAGATCCTCAAGATATTTTTTTCCTGCCTCCTGTTTTTTGCCTGTTACCTGCTTAAACCTTTGGCTGTTGCCAATCTAGGCAGTGCATTCCGTCTTCTTTGCCTTCCTAGCTTGCATGAGGAAGGTTCCTGGGACAGTCTTCTCCAGTTGCAGCCAAGCCTTGCTGTGTATCAAAGATTCTATTCTTAGGAGCTAGACTGGAGCTTATGTGATAGGTACTGAGATTGTAAGCTGGTGTTTTTTTCTTAAAAATAAAATAAACCTTTGTGTGAAGCAAAGAAAAAACAACAGTATGGGAACAACGAGCAAAACCAGGAAAAAAATTGAGACATGAAAGAATGGAAAAATTTTGTTGAAATCTAATGTTATATGGAAAAATCTTAGGTTGGCAACATGGTACAATTAGCCACTGGGTTACTCTTGGCAAGTTTTAAGGCTCTTGAAACGAAGCCTAGCACTGAGTGAGCCATCCAAATGATGTCGTGGTTTCTCTGTGGACGTGTCTGGAAAGTCTTTAGAACTAAAATAAATAAATGAAGGAGCTACACAAAAGGCATTTTTGAGGTTGGTTGCTCTGAGTCTGGGCTCTTTTTCTCCAGAAGCAACAGGATTCTTAGCATCATCTGGAAGCTTTCAGAATGTTGAGAGACGTAGTGTTTGAAACTATGAAAATGGTATTAATGCTTTTACAATGCTGGAGTTTTCCTTCAAGATTGTGTAATAAGCTGGAGAGAAAAAGGATCGTTTGGGGATTGAATGAATGGGATGAGCTACCTCTGTGCACACTCCTAACCTCTGCAGACTTTCTCCCAGCCCTTAGGCAAGTCTGTCTCCTGTGCCCTGGGGCCTGATCCTGTCTCCCCATATGGAACCTGGTATTGAGGTGTTGCTTTAATACATGTTTGATGCTGATACACCAACAACATATATTTTCAAGCACTGGAGCCTTCTAAGAGTTCCTTTTCATCCCTGTGCCTCAGGTTGTGTTAGTGGTTGTGGTCTAGGAGTTTTCTACTTTAAAAATACTTTTCCTCTCTGGGATGGTGTTTTCCTGTCTAGCAACAGTAGTGCCTCACATTGCAAATCCAGGAGGTTATTTGGAGTTTTTCTTTAGATTTGGGCAGATTCCTTGCAGATTGGTAGTGTAGGTTACAATACAGACCACTATGCTGTTCTATTGACTGTTTTCGGAACGCTTTGAAGAATTGGTTTTATACATGAAATCCAAAGCCTGCAGATCTCTTGGGGCATCCACATGCTTCAGTTTACTGGGGGGGAAAAACTCTTTGGAAAGTGGAGGGATGGCGATGGAAGCAGGGTGCTGGATATCCCTGTGGGGTTTTGCATGTGAAGCCTGTGCTGTGGGCAGGAAGAGGAGGCCAGGTAAGCTGCTGTCAGTCCGTCTGTTAGCTGGCTTTGGGGTGGCGAAACTCAACAGTTTTGCTGATGTGAGAAAGTAATTCGTGGGTATTTTGTTGAGGAGTGCTCTGCCGCAGGCTGTGGGCTAAGTGCGTTCATCCTGACAGGGTGGGTTTGATTCCTTGAGATGTCTCCTATGCCTGATGCTGTATTCCTGGGGTGCTCAGCCCTGCTGCTCTAGGGTCACTGGAGAAACATTTGAAGACCAAACCCCATTCTTCCTGTGCTCAGGGGCAGCTTTCCATTAGCCTCAGCAGTGTCCAGGTGTCACCCGAAGGAGCTAGGCACCCTGTTTTCTTATGAGGGCTGAGGGTCACCTTTGGGGGTGGGGGCTTTTGTTCTCCTTGGGAAGCAGCAGCTTGCTGAAGACCTGAATGATCTGCCAAGCTTAGATGCATCAGATCTTACTGTCAGCTGGGGATGACCCTGTATGCCATCCCTGCCTGGACCAAGCTCTGCATCTGCAGCCAGGGAGATGCTAATTCTTTCAGAATAAATAAAAAGCAGTAAGTTTTCCCCTGGCTCAGCTTTTTAAGCAAACTGTTGAAAGCCCTTTTCCTTCCTTGTTTTTCTGCGCTTCGTTGCTGTAACTTGCAAAGATGGGGGAGTTTGCAGCTCTGCTGGAAGTGTTGTAAGAAGTTGATGGGGGGGAAAACTCCTAAAGAGAAGAGAGGTCACGAAGGGGTCTGCTGGAGTTCCTGCTTGAAGGGACTGTCAGGCAGTTTTAGTGGCCAGATTTAGAGTTTCATTTGAACGTCAGCTGGAGTTTCTATTTTTTGAGTATGGATATATAGGAAGAGCTGTTCATTGGCTGAGCTCATGTATCCTCATGGAGACCTCTGCTGTTCCTCCCTCCACCCCCTTTTTTGTTTCCAAGACAATACTTTAGTAAGAATTCACTGCAGCTGAATTCCTGGAGATGACACTGCCAGATTCCCAGGATCTTTCGTACTCCTGCAGCATTGTACACAGTGATTTTTGGTGCAGCTCATTCAGCTGCACCCCTCGAATACAAAGTTAGTGGTTTGTATGGTCTTTGAGCGGGCTCATCCTAGATGTGCTGGAATATCTACTCTGCTCTTGTCTGCTGCAGGGTAGAGATTTGGTCTGAGGGCTGCAGTTCACCAGCTGAATAATGAATGCATTGTTTGTATGCCCTTATTTCCAGCTTGCACCATTAAAAGTGAATAGAAAGGTCAAGGAGATGAGTCACTGTGAATACAAGTGTCATTCTGCTCAGAAGAAATGGAAAAAAAGGAGCTTCCAAGTGAGGTGTTTCAGCTGGTGCCAAACAGCTCCGTTTCACTGTACTTTCAGGGGGTTACAAGAGTGAATCTCAGCTGAGATCTGCTGAAGTGTTGAAGCACCTACAAGTGAGTGAGGGGCTGGAGATGGGGTTCGGCAGCTGCAGTGGCCGGGGGCTCCAAAGGCTTATGTAGGCTGTGTGCAGAAACTCAAGGTGATGGTCTGGAAGCATGGGACTCATTGCTGCTCTTTTGCAAAACAAACAGCTGGAGCCTGCAGTATTAGTAAGCTCTTGTGCTCTGCTTTATACACCCAGTGGTACCCAGAAGAAAAGGCCACCTCCAGACTGATGTGTAGACCCCCAATACTCAGCCAGGCTGCTTTCCTCCAAGACTTAGAGCGAGGGTTATTAGTGTTACGAAAGTGCTTTGGTGGGACGGTATTACCTCTTGAAATGTTGGTGAGGAAATGTGTGCACCTTGAGCAACGGGTGTCAGCAAGGCCATAGCTCAGTTCCTGCACCATCCCAGGGGACAGAGCTGCAGCGCTGGAGCAGGGTGGTGGCATCTGTGAGCTACAGCGTGCCTGGAGGTACGCAGGGGCCCATCCCTTGCCTTGGCCCTAGTAAATGCCCAGCGGTAAATTAAGCTTTTTTAATTTCCTGCCCAAAAGCTTCATTTGACAAGCCCCAGGCAGCTGGTTAACCACACTGGCAGAGTGCTGAAAACAGAAATGTGGCTCGTGGGTCGCACGTGTGGAAGGGGGAGTGGTGAGCTGTGGATGGGCTGATGCCAAGTGGGTGGGATAGGATGGGGACCTGGTCAGAATTTTCCTTTAATTGATACTGCTGGGGTAACTTCAATAAAACAGCAGTGGTGGCCAGGAGGCCAGAAAATAGAAGCCAGTTCAGAAGTTGTTAATGTTTGGGTTGTTTTTTTGTTGTGTGTGTTTTTGTTTGGTGTTTTTTTGTTTTGTTTTTTTTTAAATGGGGTAGAGTTTCTTTAAGTCACGGGCTCCTGTGCCTGTGGGTTTCCTTTTGCACATGGCTGAAATACCCTCCTTTGGGGTGATTAGCATTTTGTCTAATTGCATTTCACTGTCCTGGAAAGGAAACATCCACAGTTCATTTGAGATGGTGCTGTGCTGTGGCAGACACCCCTGCGTATTGTCTAGCACCACTTTGGTGGTTTGGCAGAACTTGGATCCTGAGAGATGTTACATAAAAATATTTACGTTTTTGATTTCTAGCCATTGGATTTTTCCTGTTCTGAGGTCACTTCTCCGGTGTAAAACAGATATTCCTCCAAAAATAACTAAAGCTTTTAAGAATTTAAGAGTTTTGATTTATCCTCCTCCATCAAAATACACCTTTGGTAGAAAATTAAGCCAACTGTTCCTCTTGCCCATCTAATGCAAGATCATTTCCGTAAACAACTTCAAAATGAATTTGCCAGTTTAGCTTTGATCCAAGGTGGCTGAAAATTCAGCACAAATTCCATTTGATCTCAAATGGCTGGGAACTGGGAGTCATTTGCTAGTGATGCAATAGCATATGATGCTGACTGAGGGCTGTAGTAAGGCAGGAGTTGATGGCTTGTAGCTCATGTGTGGGAGGACTGTGCCTGGTTTGTGTGGTGAAGCATTGGGACTATAACCCTTGTGGTGGTATTGCATGGAAGTTAAAGATTTCTGCAGATGGATGAGGTGGGTGGTAGGTGCGTTTGGCTGCTGATAGGCAGGGGATAGCTTCTGGCAGCATCTGAGATGCCTGGGGCCAGCAGAGCTGCTCTGTGCTTGCTGGCGTGTGACTCGGTGGGAGCCAGCGTGCAGGAGGAGCCTGCTGCAGGGCAGGAGCCACGCTGGACGTGCCCCTGGAGGGTTCTCCCTGGAAGATACGAGGCTGTCCATCCCCAGAGTACAGCATCTGTTCTCTGCCCATGGGCTGCTCAGTGTCTCATCTTGGAAAGCTGTTGATTCCTTGAAGGATAAGAACTGCTTGCCTGGAGCCCTGTGGCTGCAGATGCTTTTCTTGTTGAGGCCGATGTTTTTCTCTTGATCCCCTTGGGTATTCTGCTTTTTGTAACAGGGAGGGCAGATCAGTAAGAATCGCCTCATCGTTTCTGTGCTCCAAAAGCGTCGTGAGGGTGGGAAGAAGAAGCGGCTTTCTTCCTGGTCACTGCCTTTGGCACTCGCTGGTGAGTGCTCATACAGGAAAACTGCTAGGAATGTTCTCTCGCAAGGGTTTGCAGGGATCGGGAGAGGCATATTATCACGTCTTGTACACTTCGGGAGAAAGTCCCTCACTCTGCCTCTCTCAAATGTTTAAATTAAAACAATCTGTCTTTCTGCATCTGTTGGATGCTTTCCTTGCTGACCTCAGGAGCAGGGACCGAGAGGAGAAGCAAACAGACCCCAGTGCTTATTAATGGACTATAGCTTTTTTGTTTTTAAATTTCAGTCCTGATTCCCTGCAGGATGCAAAACAGAAGAAAACAATAAGGGCCGTATCTGTTCTGGAACCATCAATTTTCCCAGTGCTCTGTAATTAAAGAGCTATATCAGGAAGCAGTGAAGACTTTATGTGCTGGAGGCTATTGTCTTACAAGACTATGTATAGAAAAGGCAGCAGGCATGCTTAACCCTTCTGCCAGGGCCGGCACGGAGGGTGAAGTCCTCTGCAGTGTCTCACCATCCTTTTCTTTCCCAGCCACAGACACATTCCCGCAGCAGGGTCTGACTCTCGGATGGTCCCCGTGAGCACTTCGCAGGGCAGGATCAGCCCTTTACTCCCCCAGTGCATGGGGAAGCGTGGTGAGAAGCCCGGCGACCTTTGGCACACAGCAGCGCCCAAGGATGCTGGATGCAGTGCTTTGTATCCAGCCTCTGAACGGAGCCACAGCCTCTGCTTAGGGAATTCCAGTGCACCAAGGGGGAAAGCGTCCCTGTGTGTGAGCCAGGAGGTTTGGTCCGACCCTTTGGCACTTACACGCTGAGTTTTGCCTTGGCCCAAGGCCCTGTGGTGGGGCAGATGCAGGGGTTTTGCTGCTTGGCTGCGTGTCCAGCTCTTGCAGCACTGCGCTGTTGCAAGAGTCTGTCCACGTGGAGCTGCCGAGAGGATGCGGGCTGGGACCCGGCTCCTGTGGACCTTGGGAATTTAGGCAGTGAAGTTGCATAGCATCGTCAAGCCTAAATTCCAAACCAACCCTTCGTCTCTTTTCTACTACTGCTTTTGACTTGCCTTTGTTGCCCACAGGCCTGTGGTTTTTTGGCAGTTTATGGAGCATTTTACGTAGCGGTTGGGATTCAGCCTAGGAAAATGCAGTGTGATTTCTTGTGGCAATGGGGAATAGGCTTGGATAACACCAAGCTGGTTGAGATTTTTCCTACGGAATATGAACCAGAACCAAAAGTGGAGCTTGTTTTGGGTGTGGAAATGTCTGTGAAGAACTTTGAGTTCCTCATTGGAAGGTACTTAAGATTTCACACCAATAAACTTAGAGATGCTCTGAAACTCTCGGAGTCAGAACATCAGTTAAAGATGTTCTGCACATTTAGAGTAACCGAGTAAACCAGCGTGCTTCTCTGCCTGCAGCTCCTTTCTCCAAAGCCTTGGCCAGACAAGCCGGGGCCCTCCTTGCCCTGGGGACACTCATCCCAAATAACGAACAGACATGCTGCTAAAATGAGCACCATTCCTGTGAGCCTGGAAATAGCAGAGTCTCTGCTGCTTGAGCAGAGCTGGCCAATTTGTGGCCTGGGACTAAGCTTTTTATGGATGAAACTGAAACATCTGCTTTTGGGGGTGCGTGTGAAATCTGCCACTTCTTTGCTTTAGCTTATGTGGCCTCTGAAGAACCTGGGTGGGATTTCTATATACAGGTTCTATTTATATATATATCTATATATCTCTCCAGGTTCTATTTCTATAGGGGCCCCCTATACCTGCTCCTGTTGTGACTTGTGGGTCAAGTTGATTATTTTTCTGATGATGGTGAAATGCCCAGCCTCGGAGTAGCTTATAGGAAATTTTAGTCAATGGAAAGGCTGAAAATAGATGTGGGAGGCGAGGGGGAGCTTCTATGAAACTGAAATGGGTTCTGCTCTGCTGAGGACCGAAAGGTACAGATGTGCCCCAGGAAATGTATCTGGGGGAATGGATCAGTTTCAACAATTTTCTTTCCATTTTTGTGAGCAATGAATAGTAGCGGAGGGGAGTGTTAGTGCAGGCAGGTATGTCATGCCTGTGTAATGTCAGTCGACACAGGATTAAATAAGGCATGTGGAAAATTCTTCTAGGAAGGAAAGCCTAGTGAGAAATAATCACTGGAGAACTCATGAGGTGAAACAACCTGCTCTGGACAAGCCACAGTCCTAATCTGGCCCCCTGGTAATCTGCCAAGTGATGGATCAGCCTTTTGGAAGTGGCATACTTGGCACAGGTGAGGCTTGCACCCAGCCCCAGAGCACCCCCCGGCCCTGAAAGCAGCTCTGCCTTGCCACGCTCTGACGTGTCTCACCGTGTACGAAGCCTCCCAGGGTGAGTGGAGGAAGGGATGGATGCGGTGCAGGAGCTGCTCCGTGCGGCCAGATGTCAGTGCCTCTTGGAGAGGAGGCAGTTGCCACTGGAGGAACTAATGCTCCACCAAGGACTAACGGGTGTGAGAAGCAGAAACTCTTTGCCTTTGTACTGAGGGCTGCAGTATGGTTATTTTAGATGTTTGCAGAAGCAAGAGTGCAGGGCTGAACAAGGAGGACTTGTGTGCACTGTGGCTCCAGCCTTGGTGGAGCCTTTTCATACAGGCTGCTTGGTCCTGGTTAGTGTTAAACTCCTGTTTCAAGCCACCAAGCTCAGCGATGCTTACACTGGGGTTATGGCTGCTTTGAATTAACAGTATGAATGTCCTGTTTTTCATATGAAGTTATTTTACTATCTGTGCATATAGCAATGGATTTGCAACTGGAACTTCCCTGTGTGCACGTCCAGATGCTTTTGGCAGGAGTGGGCAGGAGCAGCCAGGTTGGCACTGGTAAAGGGCAGAGTCCTTTCCAAACTCTCATGGGTTTGAGTCTTGTATAGCTGTTGTTGTATTTCCTAGGATGACTGTCTTAATATCAAAGGGAATGCCTCTTCCCTTCTTGCTCTGGAAAAGATATCTTGGCATGTTAATGAAGGGAAGAGGAACATACTGTAAGTGACCTCTGCACTTTTGTAAGGACAAAATTTCTTTTCCTGTAGCTGTGAAAATTCTGTCTTCCCTTTGAGTAATAAATGAGGGCCTATAAAATGTACACAGATTACTTTTAAGCTATTATGTATACCCCAGTACAAAGTACTATACATATTGCTTATTTTAGCGATGGAGAGAATATCAAGCATGCTCCGTGTATAAATCAGTCTTCTCAAAATATACTGATAACTCTTCTTGGCATTTGCCTTGTCTCCAGTTTCCCAAATATTTTTCTTACCACATTTGGCCACTTCCACTACTCAATGTGCCTTTTGCTCATCTGTATGATGAGTGGTGCTGGGCTGCTGTACTTGTCTGCATGGATTGATGCCTTAATCTGTCATTTACCTTTTCTCTATATATGTAAAAATACCAGACATTACCTACACACATTCACGAGTGGATGCACAAATGATTGGAAGTGTCAGCATGCACTTTTCCAGATGGTGGAAGCATGTTCCTTCATTTATTTCAAATGTCAGACTCAATGAAATTAATTACAGCCAGACTTGAACTGAAGCGATGGAGTGATATTTGTCTCAATTTCACCAGCGTGGAGTGAAGCTGCATGTTCCGTAGCAGAAACAGCCTTCGGGAGTCGAAATGCAATCACCAAACTATGTGACTTCAGCAGTGTATGGATCTGGATTTGCAGCAGGATGACCAGCCTTTGTGTGCCTTCATGGGGATTGCTGGGTTTGGCCTTGGTAGGGAGAGATGTCTTCTGGGGGAAGAATGGCTCGGTGACTGAAAGAATCATAGAGCGGGTTGGGTTGGAAGGGACCCTAAGGGTTATCTAGTTCCCATTTGGATTTCTCCTCTGCTGCGCATGGCAGGAACGCAGCAGCTTGCCTGGGAAGGGCCTTGCTGGTGCCCTCCTTGTGGCTGCAGTGCCGGGATGCCTGCATCTCTTGCACTCCAGTGAGCTCTAAATCTACCCTTAATCTTCTTAATCTTGCCCTTCTACTTTATCTGCAAGAGGATGCTGGTGGGGTTTTTATTTGCAAGATGTCTTGGTAAGTTCTTAGGCTCTTTGGGAATAGGAATTGTAGCAGGGTTGTAGAGAAGTTGCTGTGGTCAGATGCTGGCAGAGCTCCAGGGATTAACACTAGATTTGGGTGCCCGAGTTAGGGCAATGAAGGACTCAATTTCAGCTGAACAGCTCTCTGGATGAGAGCTCTGAGCTCTTGGCGCTTTGGGAAACTGGGGTGGGTGAGTCTCAGGACAGTCCTGTTGAAATCCAAGCAATAACAGAAAATGTAGTTCTTGGTTGCTGCCGTTTCACTCCTGGGGTCTGTTTGCGTCGTGGCTACCCTTGTTCTGGGAATGCAGCAGAGCTCCGGGGAGTTGCTCGGTATTTCATGCAGCCCCTGGGTGGGAGGCAGAGCCGAGAGGCTTTGTAGAAACAATGACTGTGCATGTATGCTGAAGTGTTTGTGTTCCACCCTGCATTTTGCCTTGTATAAAAAGAGAGGGTGTTCTTGTAAAGCATTTTTTAGAGAATACCTGCTAATAATCCTTTGCATTTCTCAAACACCCTTGTTCCACTTTTCAGAAGATACCTTGCAGCAGTTCTTTAGGCAGATTGCCAGTTTACGATTTACCTGAGGGAAACATCTTATTTAATCCCTAGATTAGAAATTCCCCCATTCTTAACCTCATGGTCCTTGTGCCTCTCTGTCTGTTACCTGGGCCTGATACTTTCTCTTCCTCAGTGGCCAATTTTCCCAGTGTCTCTCCCAAGACAATTCGTGAGCCCTCCCTTGCCTACCATACCCGGAAAAATAAACAGCCCCGTCTCCTTTTGCCCTCTATTGTTTCTCTCTTTTGTGCTAAGTACAGTAATGCCTCTGAGCTACCCCAGGGCTCCTGCGTTCCCATGCCTTCCCCATCCCTCTCACAAAGGACCTCTTTTTCTCCCTGCCTTCTGGGTGTTGGGGCTCGGCAAATATGTGCCAGCGACCCTTTGCTCTGTATGAAAATAGCCCCTGCCTTTTTGTAGCTGTCACTTATTTTTGCTCCTTTAATTAGACTTGATCCTGCTTGTATTTTTCTCCTTTGACCCTTTCTTTTTACCTCGGCTACTAAAGTTTTGGAAAAGTTTTTCAGCTCCCTTTCTACCTGTGCATACCCAGCTGTGCTGGCTCACACAGGTCTTCTCTCTTTGGATTAAGTTGGAAGGAACTTTAATTGCAAGGCTCCAAACTTTCCCAAATATTTCCTGCTTGTGTTGTAAAGCTCCCCTGGGATGGGACTGCACACTTGTAGTTCGGATTATCTTTCCATCTGCTTTTGCCTAAAGCTGGCAGCTATTTGTGACTCCCTCAAATACTTGCCTCCATGGGTATTTTAATACTGCTGTCATCTTTGAATTTGAAATATTCTTACTCAGTGGCATCTTCATTCATCCTGGCTGGCTGCTTTTCAAGGATCACGTCCAAACAAAGGACCTGATAACTTCTCATGTGCCAACTGTCATGTGCTGAGGCTGTGGTTTCTATATGTGTAGGAGAAGGATCATTCCCTGCAATGAATTACCCACTTCTGTAGGACTTCAGTGGAGTGATCCTTATTTACACCACATGAGGATCTGCTGTGGTATCCTGGTTATGTACAGCTGAGCTGTTTTCCCACCTCATCAATATCTCATTAATCAATCCCCCTTCTGCTGCTGATCAAAGCCCTGGCCATCACACAGGCACAGACTTATCTGAGAAAACACTTCCAGCTCTGTTCTCGGTGACCACCCTGGAATGCAGCATCCCTCAGTCACCTGGCTACTTTTATGGTCCCCAGCCGAACTGCTGCTTGCCTTGTCAGCCAGCTGCTTTAGAACATCTCTGCAGGTCCAGTGTCATCCTGTGTCTTCCACTCTTCAGCCACCTGTGCTGTTGCCTTGGGCTGGTACCAATGGTGGCTGCTGCCACGTGGGGTGGAGGTGATGTAGGCTGGCAATATTTCCAAATGTATCTGAGTCAGCTGTCCTTCCAGAGCATCCCTGTATGTCCCTTCCCTCCTGAAGGCCTCTATCATTTTGATGCCTTTGCCAGGATGATGCTTTTACTTATTTCTGAGTGCAAGGTGTGCTTGGCAGAGGAGATCGGTGTTGCATGCAGTTTAACCATGGTGCTTTCTAGAGAAAAACAAACAAAAAACAAAACAAAACAAACAAAAAAAAACCCCAAAACAACCCAGAACACTTTGAGATGCTGTACAATTTCTTCAGGGGAAAGAAGCAGAAAGTGAGTTTGTCACAGACAGTGCTCTGCTGCTGTGCAGATCAGGGGCCTGAAAGGGGGTCTCTTCCCTATGCCCTCTGCAGAAATGGGGAAGAACAAGGGAGATAAGGGAACATTTTAACTGTGAGGATAGAAGTGCTGATTCTGCTTGCAGCTGCACTGAAATGGGATGAACTCACCCAGGGGATAGAGGATGGAGTTGGGAAGGAAGGGTGAGTGTTGCAATGGTGAGAAGTGGCTTCCAGCATGCTTTGCTCTAAAAAACAGGTGTGTTTCTTGCCAGATCTTCATTGATGAAATGGAAAGAAGCAAACAAGTACAAATTCCCCACCCAGGGCTGCGTGTGTGTGGGAGGTGCTGGGCGTTTGGGGCTGCCTGGGGATGGAGGTGGCCAGCAGCTGCTTTTTGCGGACACTGTGTGCAAGCAGATTCCTGCCCCGTGAGCTTGTTGCTCAGAACAGCCTGGGACCTTGTTAAAAACTGATAAAGGGCAACAGGGCAAGTTAGTAGCCATCCTCACAGGGTGACTGACACATCGTTACGGAGGGTCTGCTCAATGGCTTGGGATCCGAGGCAGGTTCTCGTCATGTGCTTGGGGGAAATGTTATGATGTGTTTGGGACTGAATAGCAGTGGCAGAAAAAAATCTGTTGAAAGGCTTTTAAAGCACATGCTTAATTAACATTTAATGTATAACATAGGTGATTAAGGGGAAGTTTATTGGTTGGTCAAGTCAGCATGGTCTGACGTTCAGAGCTGCAGATGAACTGTCCCTTCATCTCTCGCTGAATCCTGTGACCTTGCTCAAGGCCACTTATATTATTAGCTTATGCTAATGGCAGAAAATATATTTAACAAGAATTGTTGTGAGCCTTTAAAACAAATAAAGGGGATGTTGTCAGGGTAAATGTCTTATGCTACAGAGAACAGTTTACAATGCTTAATATGTCAGGGCATTGATTTCTATGCTGCTTTTTACTCATCTGTTTTTCACCTGCTGCATTTTTGCACCTTTTGGAAGGGTAAGAATGATGCGGGCTCTGCTGGTACTGTAGTTAAGAGACACAGGCAGAATACACATCAATACCAATCTACATTTAGTCTAGCTGGGCTGGATGGATCACTTGAAGCCAAATGGCTTTCAGGGGCTGCATGGCTTCGTGCAGGAGCAAAGTCCCTTACCCTTGGAGCTTGGGGCACTGACTTTGCTGGAGGTACCCAGGGTTGCAGTGCTAAATCTTGCTTGGGTGTCTCTTTTGCTGTGATTGCATTGCTCAACATCACGTAAATGAATGCTTGTTGTGCTGTGTTCTGATATGAATTTAATTTTTGATTACTCATCTCTTAGGGACAAGTTTTCCCATTTTATATTTACCTTAGTATATTATATATATATATTAATAATACAATTACTTACCTTAAGTAAATTGCCACTGAACATATTGGAATCATTTGAAAGGAAAGTGAGATACTGTTCCTCAGTGGGAACAGGGCCTGGAAGAGTTATGGGGGGAGCATATGGCTGTGCTACGCTTTTGCAAAAAACTTCAGCTCTGCCATGCAGTTTTATTTACAAAGCTGGAGTTCAGTTGCTTCTCTTCAGAAAATTCAGCTGTCTGATGGAAACTGGTTCTTCAGTGTTAGCAAAAATCAAAACAAACCCAAAAAAATAGTGGCTTTTAGTGGCTGGTGTGTCAAGGTGTTGCTCTTGTGCACTCCGCTGGCTTTAAATGTAGTGACTCTGTATAGCTGTCTGACTTGTGCCATGGGGACTCAGAACAGCTTGAAGTATTTTGTTCCTTGACAAAATTCTGAATTCCTTTCCAAACCTGGCACCATTTTATGTTGGGGGACATCAGGAGTGTGGCCCTACAGTGAAATTATTCTTTCAGCATCTTTTTAATCTGTTTCCTGGGTTTAGCCTGAAACATGAGGAAGAGTCTGTATTTGGGATTAAAATGGCATTTCACTACTCCTGGCAGTGAGCCTCGATTTTTCTTTGATCTTTCCGTAATGGAGCACCAAGACTTCGTTTTATATTTGCTGTTGTGTCTGACCCCTGGTAGAGCTCTGAAATAGCTCAGACCTGGATGACTCATTACTCTTTACACCCACAGTCCCTATGTGTCTTCCTTCTTTATTGTTTGTCCTGCTAATTCCCCCAAAATCCATGCACTTGGGTTTAAGGTGCTACGCTGACTGCAATCTGAAGAACAAGTTCAATGGTAACCTGGGAGGGGGGAACCTGCATTGAAGAGGGACAATATCTTGCTGGGCTTCCCTCTTCTGCCTGAAAGGGAAGACTGCCATGACTGGAAAGACAGAGCAAATAAAATGTGGTGGGAATTGCTGCTGAATGCGCAAAGGGTGGGCCAAGTTGCTCTGCAGAAGCGTGAAAGAAAGATCATCCCACTCATTCCCTTTGCCAAGAGCGTGCACGTGCCACACTTTGTGGTGCCCTGCTTGTTTGGTGCTTTGTTCATTTTTCCTGCCTGGGAATGAGAAATGTGCCCAGCTGCCTGTCAGGAGCAGGCAGTGGCGGTTTGAAGGGCTCAGCATCTTCCTGCTGCCAGGGTCTGGCTGTCTTCGCCCGCGGTGGTACTCACCCTGCAGCAGTGCCAAGCACCTCATCTGTCTGCCAAGCTCCTTTTTCAATGTCATCTCAGTTGCTTGCAGTTAAGAAGCCAGAAGTATAATTTCCTGAAAGAACTTGGGAGTATATATGTATTAGGATATGAAAAGCATCATTATAGCAGTCTGCAAATATTACAGGCCTGACTGATCAAAGTTGCAACTGAGCTCTTTAAACCTCCAAGTACGGTTAAGAGGTCATGCCACAAACCAGTTCCAGGCAAGGGAAAATAAGCTGGAGACTGGAATTGACTTTTCCCAGCTGCAAGGTTCTTTAGCTTGCAGCCTGAGAAAAGATGCCCTGGAGATAGAGCTCCTGAAATACAAAGCCCTTTTCTTACCTACAGAAAGAAGTACAACACTGGTCACCACGCTAGCTGAATATTGCATAAGGAAATCTTCGGTTGCTTCTATGCATTAGCTGCAAAGGAATCAGTAGAGGAAAATATATTTTAATGTATTTTTATTGGTGCTTTGGGACTGGTTCGTGGGATGGTTACTTGCTATTTATCTACCTTTTTGCTAGGAGGCAGAACTAATTGCTTTCTTGCTTGAGTTTAAATGGATTTGCAGCGATTCAAGTTCTCCCTGCAAATGCAAATATAGAGGGTCACCTTTCCATCGGGCTCCCCAGGAACATCTTGCAGAGACTTCTGTTTTGACCAAGCAACTGGTGATGAGGCACTGGGGTCTTGGCACTGCCTCCTTATTGTGAAGGTAGCAGCTTCTAAATACAGCATTTGCTGGCTTTTTCCTCTCTTCACATCTGTCCTGGGGGTGGAAAGATCAATAGGAGGGCTGAGAAATTTTTCTTACTGTTCTAGCTTAGCTTTATGGCCCCAGATAGCTTCATTTCTATTCTTTCTCAGCCATGCTCTGATGGATTGTCTTGCTTTCAGTAACTTGAATCCCAGCTCAAACGGCCTCAGGAGCACAATAAAACTGTGAGAAAAAGAGAAGGAAAAAGATTCAGCAAGTGATTATGTATTTCAGCCATGGTTTGCTAGATACAGGCTAGTGACATGAGGTGGCAGCATTTGTGGGGGCGAGATGGACCATCACACCTCTGAGCTACACGTGCAAAATGAGGGTCGTGCCCAGGAGCAAGCGTGGTCTCTGCTCCCTCCCCATGTGTTGTGAGCAAGGCTGTGATGGGAATAGCCTGTCTCCTAAGGAAGGAGGCAAGAAGATTTGGCAAAGGGGCTTAGGAACCAGCAGCTGAAGCGGTGGTAGGGCTTGGAGGATGGACTTGCAGGAACTCATTGAAACAAGTCAGTAGGGGAAGGTCATTTCCAGAGGGTCAGGAGCATGAAGGGATTTAGGTGCTGAACTTCACTATTTGCTCAGATTTGTGAGTTTGTGAGCTGAGTGCCCGAATCAGGCCCCAGGAAAAAGTGGCCATGTAGGGAAGACCTGGAGGACCTTGTTTGATGGGGACCTTTACAGCTACTGCATGAAGGACAGCCAGAAAAACGCCCAGAAGGAAGGTGCCTTGGAGGAGACAGGCTGCAGACCAGCACATCTATGTGTTACTCCGGCAGCTCGTGCTCTGCTCTCACTGGCTCTCCTGCCTTTGCTGTGCTCCCTGTTGAAGCACGGTCCCTGGAGGCAGAGCTTCGTTACGTTCCAGCAGTGGAAAGAGGCAGTTTTAATAATAGGATTGAGTTGCCTGCATGTGCAGGAAGCCCTGGGGATCTCCATCGGTGTGATCTGGAAGTGTGTGCAAGAGGTGGCTCTGAACAAATCTCTTGGTTGTTTCTTCTTGCTAGCCAGGAGTGGGTTTTCTTATCTTTCTGCTTCATCGGTATACTTGAAACCTCACCTTAAAACTGGGTCCTGCACACTTTTATTCACCGTAAAGACCACCATAAGTGCCTTGGCATGCATTTATCTGGATCTTTCTGTGGTAAGTAGATTACTTCTAGCCATATTGTATTTGTATGCTACAGCAATACTTCAGAACTGAGGTCTGCTCTGCTAGGTAGCTTGTGTGAATTCAGGGAAAGGCCAGTCCCCAAAGCCAGTCTGTAAAGCAGAGGCATAAAGGTGACTAGTCCAGCATCACAGCACAGTGTTGGTGTTAGAGCCGAGAAAAAACAAGGCATGAGTGGGCGTTATTTGTGCCAGGAGACCCTTTGCCCATCAGTTTGCCATTTTCCCAACAGTCTGCCAGAGGCAGAAGCCATCCCTCCTCCATCCCCTCGCATCTGCAGGGCAATAGTCCTTTTTCCCAGCAGTCCCCTCTCCTGATTTCCTGGGAATATATAGGATTTTCCTGCAAAATTTCCCCTCTCCTGATTTCCTGGGAAAGCAGGAGGCCAGCGACAGCTCCGGTGCTGCCCGTCACTCAGTACCACTTCTCGTCAGTGCTGCTGGGAGAACTCAGTGGTTTTTAGAACTGTCATTGGCCTCTAATTAGATGGTTGATGTCAAAGCAATAATAATAATAATAATAAAAGGTTCTTTATTTAAAACAAACCCATGTGAATGATTATGTAAATATTTGTCTGGGCCAGTGTTAGAGGCCTGGGAAAGCTTTTTGGATGGGTATCTTGGATAGTTCTTGCTAGCTTTTATAGTAGCATATTTCAATTTAGATGCTATCTTGGGGTTTGAATTCTCCTTCATGTATAATGGAGAACCTGAAATGACATCTCAGCTCCTAAGTACAGCAGATATTTCCAAGAACAGCCAATGTACAAATCACTTTGTAACAACTTTAACAGAAAATATCTGAAGGGAGTGGGAAATGATCATGCAGCTGTGACCCAAATTTCCTAAAATCAGTTCTTGTCCCTGTGTGACTTGGTCACTGCTGCAAACACCATAGTGTCAGCCATGGATTTCAAGCAGATGAAGCTATGATCTTCTAGGAATGTTGCCACATGATGAGCACAAAATCCACATCTTTAAATCAGCTCCTGAAACAGTAGTGAGGCGTGGCTTCTGATGGTGGCTTTGCCTCCGGGAGGGTTTGTCTCCCATCACGGGGAGGATGGTGCAGGGAGGAGGGGGCTGGTGCTGGGTAATTAGCTCCTATTTGGCTCCTGATAGCTGTTTGTAATGGAGATACTGCTCTGAGTGTATGAGGGGGGTTAATGGGTTGGCTTTCTCCCCTAATGACCGAGGGTCAGAGATCACAAAGGTCTGTCAAGGCTGAACGGGAGTTTCTTGATGTTACCCTAATGCCACTTGATGTGCTGGGTTCATGGTAATAAACCCCCTTCCACTGTTTGGTGCTGTCTGGACCAAGGGGCTGGGGGGTGTGGGGAGGCATCCTGTGCTTTTAATGCAAAAACCTCCTGATGTACCACTTCTTAATTTGGGCAGTAGGGAAATACGCCGTGTACTTGCGTTTTATTTATAATAGGACTGGAAATCGGAAAGGAATGGGAGCTGGTGTGTTGTATTTGGATAAGCCTCTTCTGCGTGTCTGAACATCAACAGATTATATATTATTCTAGCTGGTCCATAAAAAACCTCAATTGACCTAAAGTAAAAAAAATGTTCATTCCCTGGTGACATTAACAAAGAAATCCATTTAAACACCTAATCAGGAATAAGATCTGAATAAATATTGATTAGGACTGAGAAAATCATTAGGAATTAGTAACTTCAGTGGTGAATTTCTTCCTGCTTGCAGGCTTCCCTTGAGGGCATCGCAGCTCTTTGGTCGGTTTGTGGTGTTTGCTGAGAACTGATGAAACTCATGGCTTCGGGTGGGTAACTCAGGCCTGCGTCATCTTCCTGCTATTGCCCTGAAAGCAGCACCTATGTTGTGCAGATGTGGGCTATATAAACTCAAAGGAACTAATGCTCCTGAGAAAATTTTGGAAAACAAGCTTCAGACACACTTTCCATGAAAGCAAGCGGATATTAATTTGAAAATTGCCTCCTGGCTACATTTTTGTTGAGGAAAAATCAGATAGAAAGTAAATGCTAAGAGTTCGTAGCTTTAAACGTCTGAGAGAAAACTCCTTTTGCATTTCTTTCCCTGTGTCAAACTATTCAAGTGTACAGTAGTGCTGGAAATATTCAGTGTTGGGCTTTTAAAATCATCCAATGAAATATTTAAAAATAAAAATTACTTGTGCTTGGTCCCATTAACTTTATAGGCAACTAAAAACCTCACAGCGCATGAAAATGAGTCTTTAGCTCCTAGCTCCTAAATGACTTATTCTGGAAGCATCCCAGCTGGGCTACCTGTATGGGTGTGGGGTAGTGCCCTGCAGTAAAACCCCCTGTGGTTTTGTTCCCTTTTAAGTGGCTGATGTTATGTGCCAACCATGCGATGCTGATTGCCAGCCTGACTGTAGCGGCAATGTTTACCGTGGTGGAAATGACTGTAATTATGCAGGCGCTTGTGTTAATGTGTTTAATTAAGCTCATAGCTGGGCAATCCACTTGCAGCACCACAACAGAAATTAAAGTGCTGGGCATGGCTATAGGAAGGTTGCAGAGAGGGTGTTATTCCAGAATGGTTAATGTTTCCCTTAAAGCTTGTCCATTTTGGCTGCTCTTTCCAGACTGTATTGGTCTAGCTGACAGAAGATGCGGCCTGTCCCTCTGTAGCTCTTGTCCCTGTATCTTTCCTTGCACCACAGCAGCTCCAGCTGTGCTTGCTGGACAGCCTGCCCTGGTGGTAACTCTTCAGCATCTCTCGTTTTCCCCAAGTACTGCTGGAAGATGCTGGGAGGGAACATAATCCTTTGCAATGAACTTGTGAGGGTGGTCCCATTTCCCATGGCACAGCCTTCCAGTTTGGAAGTGGCCCGTGACCTTTTTTCTAACTCTGAAGTGTTAAGAAGAGATGAAGCATTGGTCAGCTCACATGGCTGTAGGCTGCTTATGTTCATCCTGGTGCATTCCACTGTGCTTCCAGCCACTAGCATGGGAGGAGGAGGAGGGGGAAAAGCCCTGACCACAGCTCTTTCATTCCTAAACTGCCTTGACACGTATGGAGGCTGCTGGGTGCTTGTAAGCATCCAGTATAGATGAGCTGGGGCTTCCTACATGTAGGGCATGACAGTACATCTGCCTGTGATGGCTCCAGCCTGCCCGATGCAATTCCCATCCCGTGTCTGTGAGTGCTCTGTGACATCCTGGGGATGCAGTGAGATGGTTGCCCATGCAAAATGACCCCACTGGATGGAAAGTATTGCTTTTGCAGGAAAATCTTAGTTCAGCGGTTTGAACTTTGGTTTTCTTTCTGGAAGGCTGTTTTATTGTTGTTGTGGTTTGGGTTTTTTTGTTGTTGTTTTTTTTTTTTTTATGTTTTAAATGTCAGGTGGAGGAGGCTACTACCTTAATCCATGCCTCCCTGGTTTCATCAAAGGGTGATGCCCTTCTTGTTCTTGATTCAATGCCAAATAGCTTTGGATACGAAAAGGAGGAAGAAAGGTGCCCTCTGATGTGCTGGAGAAGCAGGCTGGAGCAGATGGTGGCCCTGGCAGCGCACTGCAGCTGGCAGCAGCTGAGGAAGGATGCTCACACTTGCTTGACAAAGATATGTCAGGTCTTCATGTGTTGCTTCCCCTCTGTCTGGGAGATGAGTATGCCAGCTTCTTCCCTCCTTGGAGGAGTAACTGCTCTGCACCCCATTAAAACTGGTTGCAAAACTTCTGTTGAGTTTAATGTGCTGCTGCAAGATCAGGCCCTAATTAAATCTTGCAGAGCTTTAAGTGGTTGATCATTACAAAGTACTTTGAAAATGCAAATGAAGTCCAAGTGCCAGATAGTCTGGAAACACTTGGTGCTCCTTAGAGCAAAGACAAAAGGTTGAACTGCCCTTTTCCACCTTCAAATGCATCTGCTTGGGAGCTACAGGAACCCTGGTGTTGCCTGCAGCTGGCTGAGGCGCGAGTCCCGCGGGCAGCACAGCGCAACTGGGCAAGGCAAATACCCATCACTTGTAGAAGCAGTGAAGAATGCTTTGCTTGAAGCAGTCATTACCCTGAAGTGAAACCTGTAGTTTGGCTGGGACCTTGACTGCGTGATATGCAGTGTTGGTGGGGTCTGACTCAGGTCCCCAGGTGATGCTGATGTGCCCACGGTCCCTGCAGCGCTCAGCTTTGCACACACGGTGCTGGGCTCCAGCTATGAGCTCTGCCTTGTGCTGGCACAGCTCGACGTGAAAGAGATGTTGCCCGTGGACATCAGAACCTCCCTGTCACCAAGCTGGGCCATGTGGCCAGGTGTCTGCAGGGGTACTAACCAGTTCCTGGTTACCTCCTGCAGAAAGATGTGAGGTGCCATAGGCAGGGAGGGGACGGTTCTCCCATCAGAGGTGCTTTTGCCCCACCTCAGCCCAGTAACCCCCAGGGCTGCACCTGTGGAGCTCTTTTCCAAAAGACTGTGCCAAGGTTTTGCTCGGGAAGAGTAACAGACTCCTTGGATGTGATTTCCATCTTTTGCTGGTACATCTCTAAATGCTCCCTTAGGGCTGAGGCAATCCAGGGGCTTCACAAGGATTTGAAAGTGGGTTTTTGTTTTTTGGGTTTTTTTTTCTTTTCTTTTTTTCAGTAAAGGAACCAGAGACTTTGGGTGGGAGGGAAGGAGGGGAGAGTGCCTGTTTGTTTGAACATAACTTGAGTCCCCTTATGGCTCGCTTTCAGAAACTGCTTCTAAAGCTGAGTGCTCTCTAAGACCGCTCAGTTAATCATTCAGAAGATGGAGTCACGCTCCGTCACCATTTCCTTTTGTGGATCTGCTGAGTGTGTGAGTTTTTAGTTTTAATAGCTCTAAAAGTTTTAGACTCCCTTCACCCTCAGTTGTTTTGTAAAGGGCAAGACTCCTGCCAGTAATCAAACTTCTACTGGAAAACTTCCCGAAATGTCACGGCGACCCAGAAATACTTCATCCAACTGGTGGGGGATTGCAAAGCTCCCTGTGGATCCCGGGGAGCGGGACTGGTGGGGATGGGAGCAGCGCCGTGGGCAGGGTGGTATGCGAGGCATCTCCGCTGCAGCCCAGCTCTGCGAGCAGAGGCAACGGCAGCCACTGCAACGCTGAGGGTTCACCTAATTCTTCTGACCCTGCTGTCAGGACTGGCCCGTAAAAACTCCTCAGACACTGAACAGTCGTGCTGAGCGCTGACGTGGGCTGGGGGTTTGGCGGGGCTCGGCTTGCGCTCTGTCTGAAAAGGCTCCGTGCTTTTCCCTTGGCTGGATGGGATGGTTTGCTTCAGCGGGGAGCGAGGGGGAAGGAAGAAGTTGTGTTTGTCCCCTTCTTGGGGACAACTGGTGAAGCCCGGTGCAAATCCCCCTGGTCCCTGTGGGGCCAGGGGAGGCTGCCCATGAGCAGGGAAAGGATCGCTGAGCGTTGGCTTTGCCCCTTCGGACCTGCCCTCCTGGGGACCCCGCTGCCACTTTTTCCCTGTGCTCTAGGTTTCGTTCATCGCTTTCCCCCAGGATTTGTGGAAATGGGGGTCAGCAGCTGCTTGAACGGAGGAGAAACCCTCACTGTGGCCGCTCTCCTCTGCGTGCTCTTGGCAGGCAGCAGCAGGCTGTCCCCAGCTTCCCGATGACAGATGCGTCACTTGGCCATGCCCTGGCTCCCACGCTGGCATGGGGCAGGAGTCACCCTGGCCAGATCCTCTCCCATCTCAGAAGAAAGCCCGTTGTCCTCCTCCCTTTCCCCTTAGCACCCTGTTTTCCTCTGCTGAGCAATCCCTGTGCTCACAGAGCCAGCCCTGTACCGCTGGATTTTTCTTCCCCTTAGCAGGGGAGAATCTGAAATCCCCAGTTCTCCAAAATGAATGGGATATTTGAAGCTCTTGGAAGGGGCTGGGATTTCCCCAAAAATCTTAAGTGTTTGCTTCTCTTCTGTGCATTGTGTCTGTAAGTTTTGCATGGCATTCACAGCAGAGATTTTTTTTGCGTGGTTTAATTATATTCTGTGGGGGAAAGGCCTGCTCTTTGCTTGCTGTTAGCTGCTAACACCACTGCTTTGTTAGAAACCAAAATGATTGATTATTTTAAAAAAAAAATTTACGCTCAAAGGAACAAAGATTATTTGATTCTTTGAATTTAATGTAGTCTTGCAGAGCTGCTCCAGTATCAGTTCTGGGTTTCTTTCTTTCCCTTCTGGGATTATGCATACGATCTTTTGAATCTGACTCTGCATAATGGTTTCCTTTGTTCACAGTTGGGACTATTTGGGCCTTTAAAAAAAAAAACAAAACACCATAAGGGGATGACATGAGTCATTGGTGAAATATTCAGCTATCTAGAGCAATAGGAATTGACACAGCTCTGTTGCAGCAATTGGAAGGAGCTGATGTGCACCAGATGAGTATCTGACCCCTTTTTCGTAGCTGGCCTTTTTTTGTTGCATTGTGCCCCTTTCTAGGGAACAAACTTCCCTATCTTCAGTCCTGCAGTTCAAATTCCTTGGTTCTCCTCCTCGAAGTGACTTTCCTCTTTGTCCAAATATATCATTTTGTTTGATTGGGCTGCTGGGATGCTGAAGAATTGAAGGGGCTCTATTAAGTCCATCCAAAGGATGCTTGAGCAGTGGCAACTGAAGCTTTATATTCTTATTTTTTGTCTATATTTTGTTTTAACCTGTTCCATCTTGGTTTAGTCTGTTATCCATGTGTTGCAGCTAGGAGGTCAACAGTGGTGAAAAGTATTTGAATAAGGAGTAGACATTCTTGAAATCCCATAGACATTACCTGGAGATTCCAGGCTCCATAAAAATATGGTGCAAAGTGAAGCAGCTTCCAGTTCTCACCTGTGTTGCTGTCTCTTACAGATCTGAGCACTGGAGCATTTACCCCTTGGTGTTTAATCTCTGGTATAAGGCAAGATGTCCATGTCAACCTCTGGGCAGCAGCCTGGAGAGCGAGAAACCCTAAGCCTGGTGAAAGGGCATCCTGCCCTCCGCGTGCTCTGCTCTGCCTCGCTGCAGGTCCGAGTTTGGTCCCCTACAGGAAATAATTGGGTGTTTATTTAGCGCTAAGAATAAACTATCTTAAGAAAGTATTTGGGGAAGCAGAAGGCGGTAAAGATGGAAGGGAAGGGGTCTGTTTGGAGCGGAGTGTTTCCCCTTGCTGGAGCCTGGTCAGTGTGGAGGCTCAGCACCCTCCTGGGGGCATCCTGACCTTGGTTGGGTTTCCTAGGTCAGGATTAAAGCGTGGCGCTGCGTCACAGCTGGTCCCTCCTGTCCCTGATGGATGCGAGAGGTCTGACCTCTTGCAGCTCGGGAGCTTTTTGGGCTTCTGTTGGAAATCACCTTTTCCTTTAAAAATATGTAATGGCTTCTTTTCCCGGGAATGGGTTTTCACTGCATTCAGGCAGCCCTGCAGAATCCTCCTTTCCTCTTGGAGATGGTAATGCAGTGAGAGAGCGGTGCTCTGCCTGATGTTGTTTGTGCCGGATACATTGATATTAATTGGGGAAAATATGGTAATAACTTCATACTTGTCACCTGAGTACCTGAAAGTGCCTAATAAAATTGTGCCTCTTCTAATCTCCCCACAACACAACATTTTCTGGCTTAAAGATGACAAACAAGAGAGATGGGGATGTTAAGGAGTAGGTTCTCGGGTGGCAGAAGTGGACCTTGTTTCATTAAAGCTGGGACTTTTAGATTCACCTTACCTACTAGATTACCTGGCACTAGCTGGCTTGCTCAGGGCTGTGCGGGTGAGACAGCAGCCCAGCTGGGTGCAGGAGCTGGATCTGCCCCTGCTCGGGGCCGGGTATTCTGCTCTCAGAGGTGGTGATGGAAACCTGGGGCAGCTATTACTCAGATCACTGAATTTACCTTGCTGTAGTCAAGCACAGGATCCAACTCTTTTTATTTAATTTCTCGTTTCTTTAATCTACTGCCTTTATATCAGAAAGTCCCTGCTTTTCATCTGTTGAATAGGATTCACGTTACTCGTTGTTTTGCATCAGTTTGCGTGATCCCCATTCGCTTTGAAGCATATGAAACTACCTTTCTGGTGAAGGTCTGAAGTGAGATGAGTGGTTAAGGAGGCAGGGAAGGAGATCCCGGAAAGCTCCTGGACATGTCCAAGCATGGTGCTTCCACACACAGCCATGGGACTGGAGCAGAGCGCCAGGCCACTGGGTCCAGCTGCTCACTTTGCTGATGCTGAGGAGGCAGGACAGCAGTGTGGGCAGGCCAGAGCCGCCCCAGCCAGCCTGGGTGCCGTTTAGACATCTGTGTGCAAGAGAAACAAGGCGATTTAAGCCAGCTGGTTAATTGTGGGCAGGTTAACTGCAGTGCATAGCTTTGTTTTCCTATGAAAATGACTCACTCTGCCTTTCTGTGTGACTTGAGGCACTTTTCAAGGAGATGCTACTCTTGAAACAATCCTTATTCACTGTTATTACTTGCTGTGGGATAAGATGACAAGTTTATTTTATAGTGGTTGTTCGTCTAGGCAGGCTTTGCTTCCCAGTAAGTGTTCCTCACTCATGATCAGACACTTGGATACAAATACCCGGACTGCTGAGTTACGTATTAAATGATGAGAAAAGTTGCAGAGGGCACCTGGAATGAGCTGGGAACATAAATGCTTATTCATTCTTCACCTTATGACCTGAAATCTTTGGCAATAATTGCACATAAACTATAGTATGACTAAGTGCTGTGTCATTAAGTGCTGAAGGTCTTTGGATGCCCTTTAGCTGTTATGAAACCGAATATAGAAGAATGGTTCTCCGCTGTTATGGGATGGTGACCCCTTCTTCAGACACCCAAATGTCTCAGTTGCTGCATTAATACAACGGGTCAGCTGTGCACAATAAATGTGTGTCTCAGGATGCTGATAAGGGATTTTTTCCACTTTGAAGGGTATTGTAAGGCAAAAAGTGGAAGAAAGGGGATTTTCTTAACTCTTTAAGTTCTAGGAATGCATTCAGTGAAGACTGAAGGCTGGCTCAATGTTGCCAGGTAAGACTGAATAAGGTGTACCTTAAGACAGCAGCGGTAGTTAGTGAAAGGGGAAGGCTTTGATCTCTTAAGCCCAGTTTTGGACACAGCTGTAATACAGCTGCTGTGTGGCAGCGCAGCTGCGTTCTTGTCTGGTGGACGGCACGTTGCACCGGGCGGTGCTAGTGGGGCGTGTGCAGTTTTGGTGGATTGAACTGTTCTCTAAAACTCGTTTCAGCTTCTGGTCCACTGAGATCTTGGGGGCTTCCTGACCTTTTCGGTGAGATGAGCAAAGGGTAGTTGGAAAAACAGATCTGTTCTCAGCAGTACACCAAGTACATAGCATCCTTGGCAGCTCCACTAGAAAATGCATAGAGGTCAAAGAGGAAGGGCTAGGTCTGGGTGCTAACTCATTTGGAGTGTGCAAACCGCTGTAGGTGCGGTGCTCAGCAATGAGGATGCTGGGCTGATTGGGAAAGTGGTTTTCTTAGTGGCTGGTGGATGTGTGGTCTTCCCAGGCCCTCGGAGGACGAACAGGCTGGGCACGGTGTGGGAACTCACCTGCTCTCATTACTGCGGGTGTTCCAGAGGGTTGGTTTTGATCTCTGGGAATGTCAAGGCAAGAGCCTCTCCCCAGCAATCAAACGAATGCAACGGAGCCCCAAAGAACTGGGGAGGGTCTCCCAGATGTGCTGTCTGTGCTACAGAAACAGCATTTCTGCTCCTTCCACCCCTTGCTGTGCACCCGACGCCTGGAGGCTGCATCGTTTGGACTCCTCGTTAGCAGTCCAGGCTTAGCACAGTGGTTGTTTGCTGTTGCGATATAGTGTCGTGACTTTGCCAGCTTGCTGGGGTTTGTATTGAGAAGTCTTGTGATACCTAGTGGGGTTTTCTTGCTTTTTCTGAAAATTTCTGCTCCTGGAGCCATGTGATAGCTTCATTGAAAAAAAAAAAAAAAATCTTCCCAAATGGCAGCTGAAAAAGCTTGAAGATTACACTGAAAAACTGGGAGACGGCTTTCAGAAGAGATTAATAAATTTTTTTTGTGCATGATTTGACTTCAACAGATTTATAAAACTGACAGTATATAGTTGGGAAAATAAACATACTTAACTCTGTAATCTACTGCAATCCAGATTGTACTCATTTGGCGTGCCTGGCTTTGCCTTTTGACCAGTTGTGCTGCCCAGTTCACCCCAGTGGGCTGTGCAGGGTGTCAGGGAGAGCAGCCCCCTCTGAATGCTGCAGTGTAAAGCAGGAGGCCACAGAGAGTGTCCGGCGCCAGCACCGCATGGCTACAGGCGCTGCAGCCTTCAACTCGGTGGCAAGTTTAAATATTGCGAATTTCCTTGGGGATAAGGATTTAATTAAAGATCTTGAAAAATGATGGGAGGGAGAATTGTTTTGAGGTTTGTTATTTGTAATTTGGTAATTTTTCAGACACTGGAAACGTGATACCCACAAGTAATGTATAAGCGACTTATGTATCCTGACGCTTGGTAAAGTGCTTTGGGGCCCCTGCGAGAGCTTTGTTTCAGGTGTTAAAAAATTATTATTGCAGGCATAAATATGACTTAGATTAATGACTTCTGGCTAATGCTGTATATGCTGGGATTTTCAGCGTAGCCTACAGAAGCTGCAGGTCCATCTTGCACTGAATTTCAACAGCACCATTTCCATTAGGGTCTTGACTTAGTTTTTTTTCCAGAGGTGGGAATAATGTCTTGGTTCCTGCTGATCCATCCTGCTTTTAAGAATATCAGGCTGACAAGGGGGTGATGAAATGAGACAAAGAGGGAACTGGTGGCATGTGCCTTCTCTGGGCTGACACCCGTTAGCCCACACTGGAGCAAAGTGAGGACAGTGTGGCTTCCCCTGATGAAAGCAAAGCAAATGCCTTGGCCCTGGGGGTGGAGGGGGGGGGGGGTGGGGGGCAAAATTAGAAGGGTCTGGGCTTGATATCAAGCTTGGTGGAGAAACCAAACTGTTTAACCTTTGCATAGTGTAGTGGTTGTGTGCAGAAAGACTTCAACTGACCTTTACTGCAGCTGCTAAACAAGGGTTGGTTGTCGCCTTTTCTGCTCTGTGACTTATAAGTGTAATAGCATTAAAAAAAAATAATAAAAAAATCTTTGTTTATTATTGCACATGTCCTGAAGGATCAGCAGGGCTTAAGACCTCTTTCCCTCTTAAAATTTGATTTAAAGAACAGTCAAGGAAAGGAAAGGTGAGGATGGACAACCCAGTCATGCTGGGAATGGGGTTTGCCCACAGGCAGGGGCATTCAGTGAGGTCTAATATTTGCCTGGGGCTGTTAATGATGATTAATGATGGTCTTGTTTCCTCTGGAGTTCCTTGGGGATATTTCTGCTCCTGCATCCCACAGCTCAGTCTGAGCAGGTGGCTTGGCCGTCGTTGAGGGTGGCAGGGCATGGCCACACTGACCATGTTTTGGCTGGAGCCTGTGCCCAGCCCAAAGCCAGGGAGTTTATTTCAATGGATGCTGCTGAATTTGCTTTAATATGGAAGTGTAAGAAAGAAAAGAAAAAAAAAAAAGTGGCTTTTGGCCACTGCTAAGTGGGGGTAGAGTTATAAACTTAATACCAGCTGCCTCTGTTCCAGGTTTTAACAGGTAATTAAATAATTAGAAATCAGATTAACACAGAAGGATTGGTCTTGTGGTTAAACCCTTGGTTGGACATGGAGGAATTAAGGATTTAATTCCTCCTTTTGCCACTGTTGGTTTGTCAGGGAGGCACTCATCTCCACTGTTAAAATGAGAAGTAATGTTCCTTTTGGGTCTTTTTCAAGGGCTGTACATGCTGCTAGGTACA
The DNA here is from genome assembly GCF_023634155.1 of Falco peregrinus. NCBI lineage: Eukaryota > Metazoa > Chordata > Aves > Falconiformes > Falconidae > Falco > Falco peregrinus. Next base: position 48,421,803 of record NC_073721.1, on the reverse strand, counting down.
TGCTTTTGGGGAAGCCTTTGGTCTGATTTTGGTCTAATTTGGGATGTTTGGGGTTTGCCTCTTTGTATACTGGCTATATATTTTTGTATACCCTTCTCCAGCACAGCAGGGACTGAGCTGCTGGTCTCTTAGGGGAGCCCTGTGCATCGAGTGAAAGAATGATCCTGTGTGTAATGCTGCATAGTAATGTTATTCATAAAATAGCAAGTAAAAAAAAAAAAAAGCTTTCATAAAGCAACAGCTAATTCAGTTCTTGGATGAAGGCCAAGCCCAGTGCAAGCTTGTAAGAAATATCCTGTAGAGCCTGATTTTGGTCAGTTCCGTCTCTGTCCTGGGCATGATGCTGTCAGAGCTCCTAACAGGAGATTACATTTAGTTCGGGCTGAAAAATCAAGGGGAAATAAACAAACTGATTAGCTGGACAGGAATAAGAGCTGCTCCTGTGTGAAGTCCATCTTTCTGGAAAGAGATGGATACTTTTATGCTGCTTAAGTCCTACTCAAACGGATGCTCTTAGTGATGAAGTGCAACATCGGGTGGTCTATAGGGCTTCAGCTGGCTCCTTGCCTCCTCTTTGATCTCCAGGAGCAAGCAGAGGTGGGACACTTGCTCACATCTGTGAACAGAAGGTATTTCCTCTCCTGCTGATTACCTGCATGCTTTGCAGTTTGTTTGTGCAATACCCAGACTGTTGTTCTACTTTAGTATCTCGCCTTGACCTAATCCATCATAGTTATGGAGGTATAGAGGATCTTCCTTCAAAATGAAGATTAATTGCGTGATAGGTTTGGAGGCTCACAGCAGCAGAGGGAGGCAGGCAGATGCTTGAATCATCTTTTACAAATGAGAAGTTCTGTACCAGGGCGCTGATGGTGGGTGGGAGCTGAGATGGATGGGAGATGAGAGGGCTCGGGGCAGGAGCTGGAGCACGGAGCCTGCTACCTGCTCGTGGCTGGTTGCTTCTGGAGGAGGTCCAGCTCCCCTGGACGCCCATCACCTTGCTATAACCGCTGCTGGAGCTTTTGGCCAGCATTTGCCATATGGCTTGCAAGTAGTGTCATTCTGTTGAGGTACAGAGCTGGTGAAACCTTCAGTTTTCATGTTGTGCTTCCTTCCTGTCAATACACTCCACAATTTTAGCTATAAGATCGTGATAATGAGCAGCGTTTCACTCGCCCAGCACCGTATACTTGTTTCCTGTGAGAGGTGACCATGGCTGGCTCTGGTGTCAGCTGGGGCTCCCTTGCCAAAGGAGACGATGTTCACACAGTTTTTGTCATAACAGCAGCTGAGCTTTTGGATGATGGATTCTTCTGCAGGCGTTTCTGGTCCTGCAGATTCCTCAGCCCCACCGTGGCTACTGTCTGCAGGATGGCTGATGTGCAGCACTGCAAGCGAGGCTCAGATCCCCCTGCGTGGGGACCGGGCTGATGTCAGGAGTCTGGAATTCACATCCCCTCCCCCTTGCATTTGCCTTTTTCCCTTCTCCTCCCTAAATAAATGTTGGAGGCAGCTTAGGAGCTGGCTGATTTGAATCTCTTGGAGCAGAGGGAGGTAACTGGAAGCAGAACTGGTGTTTTATTGTAGTTTTAGTTGCTTAAACGCAGCTTGGGTTGTATGTATACAGATATTTCTGTGTGAAGTAAAACATGGTTGAAAGGCAGCAGGAAGATCCAGGCGGCAAGGACAGCTTAGACAAATGTGTGTCATCCGCATACTGTCTAACAAGAATGAGAGATGAGGAAACGTTACAGCTGTACGCTGCTCAGGCCAAGCTCTCAGCTGGTTTATCTGCAGTGTTGACTTGGGTTTGCCATATGTTTGTAATCTCTCATTGAGAGCCAAAATCCTCAGGGTTGTGGAAACTTGTAAAAACTGCCGAACAACGTACACGAATTTTCCATCCAAATATTAGGCCGATCATCTTGGTAACCAAAACTTTTTATATTGTAAAAGATTTGTTCATGCTGTTTCTTTCCATTGCTGAGGTGTTTGGATTCAGTGCTGATGGCCACGCTGTAGCCCTTCCCCATGGATGGCGAATCCCTTGCAAATCCTTTCCCTCTTTCCTCTCTGGTCTTTCTAGTAATAGGCTTGATGCTAATGTGAGGCCAATTTTTTTTTTTTTTTCCCTTTGCAAGAAGTCCTGTATTTTCCTGCCCTTTTCGGAGCTGTCCCCTTTTTTGCAGTAGCAGAAATGCCATGCACCTTCCTGAATGTAGCTGGGTTATTTGTGATCATTCTGCAAACTGGTAACAAGCTTTGCACCCTTGGCCATGCAGCATGGCACGATGCCCTGAGATCCTGATGGAAGCTGGGGCAGCCAGACCAGGGGGTTAGTCCTGGGTATCATTGCAGACATCAGACTATGTAATGTGTGGCTGTCATTGAGGGATCCGAATAATATCACTCTTTGGGAAAAATAATGTATCAGGTAGCAAAAGGATACAGCTGTGATATATCGCCCAGGCAAGGCTAAATGGAGCTGTCAGGCAGACATTTGCGTTTGAATACTGCTGGTGGGTTGAGTTGGGTGGCTCATATTTCTGACAGCACTTTGCTCCAAATATCAAGTCAAAATTCAAATTAAGCATTTTAAGTCAGATCTGAATATTCCACTTCTGGAGACACTATATCTCCTGATGTGAGCAAGACCAGATTATGAAGTTAGTGAGATGTATCACTTGCATTACTTAATTGATGCTCTAGAGACCTGAATATCTGAAGGTGAACTGGCCCTGAGTTTGGTGTGGGGAGCACTGGGTGTCAGACAAACTCCCTTCATTAAGTAGCTTAATGTCTGCAGCAGCAGGAGCCCCAGGATATGAGCCTAACGGGATGTGGTCAAGGAGGGCTGTTGAGGGAAGGAGCCTTTTTCTTCATGTCATCAGTCGAAATGTCCACGCGGATTTTTCCTCTTCTGTGCAGCATGTGTGTTTTGCTGGCTTTCTGTCTGCTTATACACACTGGTGCTTGTGCATATAATTCTGGTGTCACAGGGGGGAATACCTGGCAGAGAGGGGGAACTATTTAACAGGACTTGCCTGGGCTTGAGCTGAGTTAACAGAGGGGGACACTTGGCTGCCTGCAGTGGAGTTGTGCTGCATCCCTGCCCTGTGTCGCCTTGCTGCACCCTGGGCAGAGTTAGACACTGCGCACAAACCCTGCGAGAGTCTGGGTGAGCCTGCTGGCAGCACGGCCAGCCCACAAGCACCAAAGCGCTGTGCTGGGATGCTGCTCTGCCATAACTTGTTCGTACCCTGAGGTGCGTCTTGTGGGTTTAGCTGTTATCCCAGCTAGTGTGACTTCGCATGCGGTTGTTTTGCATGGTGCGTGTAATCCTTCAGGGAAGCTTGCTCAGGTATTTGCTTCCAAATAACTTTTTGGATGAACCAGTTTAAGAAAAAAAAGAATGAAAATGTTGGCAACCTCTTGATTTAAAGCCTTTCTTTCAGATCATGAATTTCCTGTCTAATGCTTAGTCTTCAGCATGTGCTTGAATGATGGAGATTGGGTGAAGACATCCAGAAAATATAACTGCTGTAGCTAATAAGATGGTATATTCTCCCTACTGCCCCGGTGCAGACAGCTGATCAACTGTTCGTCTCTGCGTTGAATTAGTGTCTTTGACCAGCAGTACAACATCCTAGCTTTGAAGCTGGTATTAATGTTGTATTTGTAGACGTATTGAAAACTTATTTCATGTTTTTAAAATTGTGATGATTGATTTGTGGGGTGCAGGCTAATACTGATCTGGATCTGAGCAAGTAAGCAAGTACCAGTCCTGTTGCCTGCTAATTCTTGTCTCCTTTTCTTTTTCCACAGCTGAACCTGCAGACCTCTTGAAGGTATTAGATTTTCATAATTTACCTGATGGTATAACAAAAACAACAGGGTTTTGCACAAGCAGAAGATCTTCAAAAGAAGCAGATGTTGCTTATAGAGTAACAAAAGATGCTCAGCTTAGTGCACCGACAAAGCAGCTGTATCCTGGTGAGTCCACAGCTTTTTGTCGTATGTAGCCATCTGACCCTTTTTCTCAGATTCCACAGGCATGTATAGGGCACTGCATAATTCCTTCATCTTTTAAGTGTGCTTGCATGCTCCCTTGGCAGGGAGTGATTTTACTGTTTCAGGGGGCTGCAAACTTTCAGTCATCAAATAACATTACAGTAGGTCCTTTTCTTACTGCATTTGTACATAGTGGCGGGTTTCACCACAGAAGATGCGGCCAGTGCCTACATCTGTTCCCTCCTATATTAGAAAGTTTCTACTGTCTCATTATCACACAGTGACATCCAGCTGGGGAGAGAGACTTGGAAGATGCAAAAGAACGCAGACTGTTTTGTTCTGCGTTTGTGGAGTGCCAAGCACAGTAGGGTCTTATTCTGTGGCTGTGGTGTCTCTCATAACACAAATAATCACCATATAAAAATAATAGACTGCCCCACAAGAACAGATGTCCCAAGAACAGTTGTTTGAAGAAATCGGAGGTTCATTAGAGAATGCCACTAAGATGTGGGAGTTCATAAAGCCCTTGAAGAGCTTGTGGGCTACTATTTCATTTGTCACTGAGGATGCACTGGAGCTTAATTTTTCAGGCCAAGAGACAATCACTACTGTGGAGTAAAATGTGCTCGTAAAAAGGCTGGACATAATTATGGACCTAAACCTTCTCAGTGCCTGAGAGCTTCAGTCTTGAACATGTAGTCAACATCAGAATTCTTCCTTCCAAAGCCATACAGGAGCACTGCTGTATCCCTGATTTACAGGGGAGGGTGCAAGGGTGCTGGGACTAGGCATGGTGGGATTTTCTGGGTTTGGTGAGAAAAGCGCCTTTGCTGAGAGAGGTTTAGCAACAAGGCAGAAAGATGCTGCATGTAACTCATCTGTGAAGCAGTAACTTAAGCAAAGCAGGTGCATGCATTCTCCTTTGGTGTTTGTGAAAGAATTAATGACATAAAATGCATTAGCTAAATCAGAGGTAATGTGGCATGCCACTACCAATGCTTTTTAATTAACTTGCTGTATCTATCAGACCCAGGCTGTCAATGGCCTAAATGAGGACTCGGAGGTGAACTGCCGATGCGCTTGCATCTTCCAGTCCTCTGTTTCTTTCATTGCATGTGTTATTACTGAGGTTATTTTCAGACTTCATTATTACCCTGCTGTGACAATTAGCAGGTGAATTATATTTACTCCGTGGTGAGCAGGAGCATGCCCTGTGTCTTGCATACAAACTGAGAGTCTGACATGAAGATGAGATCAGCTGTGGGCTGGTAGCCCTTTGTCGCCTGGTCAACCCTTAGCAAAGGACCTGCTTGCTTTTTTTTTTTTTTTTTTTTTTTTAGCCCTGTTTCAGCATGTGCAGAACAGTGTATTTGTTTTTATTGCTGCCCAAGGCAGGACAGTCTTTTCTGACCATAGATAATACATCAAGTGTCCAGCTGCACCCCTCTGCCAGGCTGTACCTTCACATCCCAGAGGGCTGTGCCCTGTGGATATGGGGAATATTTGTCCCAAGGACAGGCTGCAAGTGCCCTGCAGTGGCCTCTGAGCCCATCCTTCTGTCCCAAGGCAAGATCAGCCCAGCCTCCCCAGCATGTGTTGAACAGCTTTTGTGTGCTCTTTCTGTGTGTCTGAAATGACTCCAAGTGTTAGCCCAGCTGGTATCTTCAGGCTCAGAAGCACTTGAAGAAATGGTTCCAGCTGGGAACATACAGCTGTAGTGGATTCGAGAGCTTTCCAGTATTGCTGTAGCCAATTGTGTTACGGAAACCAGCTAACAGTGGTGACCTCAAGATACATAAAAAAAAAAAAGGATAGAGTATTCTGGCTAATTGTCATAAAAAAGAGACTGGACGATACCCCTTGTGACAAAGGTTAACACAAAACAGCGTGAAGAACTGAATCGTGGTCACGGGGGAGGACTCAGCATTGTAGATTTTCTTGGGTTTGTCCCATCTTCCTCACCGAGTTTTCAGTTTGCATCTACTGTCTTCCTTGGGTGAGAAGATCTGGATGGTGTTTCCCTGGTGTCATCAAGCAACTTTTCAATCATTTCATCATCTGGACAACCACAGGGTGGTTGAAGAAGCCCTGTCTCCAGAGACTTCCAAAGTCATTGAGTCTGTTCTGCTGCTTGCTAAGGAGATGGAAGGGAAGAATGAAGTGAAGAGCCCCCAGTGTTTTCCATCAGATCAACAGATGTTTTCTCAGTACATCTCCATAACTAGATGTGACTTCAGCTCACACCACCAAATGAATGAGAGAGGAGATAAAGATAACAGAGTAATTGCAGTGCAATGTACCAGGGGAAATGTGGTTTTAGTGATTTCATGTTAACAGGCGGGTGGGTTGTAGCATAACTTTCCCTCTCTGCTATAGAGCACCCTAGGCAAATGTACACTGCACATAATATTTTGTGCTAATTAGAAGTCAGTGCTTTTCTAAGATGGTAATTTTATGGGCTTTGCATTCTGCTGCCACAGCCACAGCCAGCAAAGCAAGATATATCTATATATATATTTTAGAAAGCTTGTCTGTTTTTTCAAGCTCACAAGAGTGAGAAAATCTGCTGAGATGCTCTTTGTCCTTGCTCCCTAAAGTTCTGCTTCCCAGCAAAAACCATGCTCTTCCAGCGGAGGCAAGAAAGGCAAAGTTTTCAGTGGCAGCCAGCAAAATGTCATTTGCATTCTTCTAGCAAACTCTGTATTCTCCACACTGCTTGTGGGTGTCTGCATATATATATATGTATACACATGTTTAAAAAGAGCTCAAAAATCTCTATTATAGCTTGAACAGTCATCTCTGAGGAAAACAAGCCAATCCAAAACTGAGAGTCTTCTCAGATGAAGAAAAAGGCCAGAAGTTGGTGACACTGTTGAAGAGCTGTTTCCTTTGAAAAGTGGCCCTGGAAATGATACCATCTCGCACAGCAGATCCACTTTGTGTTTGTGTCAGGAACTGGATCAGCTCATTGTTTTTGCTGATTTTTTGCTATTTAAGCAGCTAAAGCTTTCCTGTTCTGCCCAGATCAGCAGCAGGGCTCTTTATTTTGGGCTGTGTTGGGATACACCTGCAGAATCTGGGTTAGGGACAGCTGGACCTTCTTCCTATTTTGAAGACCATGAGATTGTACCAAAGCTTTTTATCCCTGGTTGTGGTCCTTAGGAAAGAAGGAACTCAGCCTGGCTCTACTGGTTTGCATATTGGGGCATAGCACAGATGCAGTCTGCTCGAGTGAAGCTAGTGACATCGGTGTGCTGTGCAGGGAGCCACGTGGGATGGAGGGATCTGTGCCCACCCTGCACCTCCTCAGCAATTTCTGTGGCTCCATCTGCGAAATTGGAGTCTTAACCCTTTGCTGCCTTGCAGGAGGCTGAGTGTAGTGAATTTGAAAGGATTTGGCCATGGGGTAAAAGAGTGATGCTGAGCCAAATTCAGCATTGGTGCAGTGCCGTTCAGTGATGGATGTGCCACATCTCCCAGCATGAGCTCATTTGAAGTGAATCAAATACAAGGGCTTAATCCCAAACCCTTTGTTGGGGTGGGGGGGTGTCTCCATTGTCTTTAAGGGGATTTGGGTCAATTTCTATGTGCTTCATATATTTATTATGATGTATTTATTAGTATCGCTGTCTGTGTGGATGTGTTTTCATACATCATTCAATAGCCTGGGTCATTTCTGGCTATGACAGTGAAGGCATTGTTATTTTGCCAGGACAGCAGAGCAGTAACAGAGTAATGTCAGCTATAATTCATCCATTATGGTTATTTGGGTTGAGAAACTCACATCACCATGGAGACATTTTAATAATAATGAAAAAAAATTTAAAAGCAGCTTTTTAATGAGTTGGCAGCTTGTCCAAGTTGAAAGGTACTGTATTGTGGATTCATAATGAAATTTTGGACATGAACTATTTTACATAAAAGGCCCAAAACTGTAGCTTGTAATTGGAACCAGGAAGGCGTATGGTCTTGATTCAGCTCTACAGGAGGATTTGTATACGGCAAGAGGGAGATAAAGCTCAGTGCATCCTATGGGAGGCACAATAATCGGATGCCTGCATTTGCAAAATATCTGGGTCTGTGTCCTAGGGGGAAATCAGGCTATAATCATGGCATTTAATTACTGCCTGCGAGTCCTCTATTCAGGATACTGCTTTGTGCTTCTTTCCAAATGTTATTTAACTAAGGTGAGGAATATTAAGTCGGTGCAAACAGTCTGTGTCTCTGTAGGTATCCTCAGAGATCTCCCTCGGTTTCTGCTGTTTGCACAAGCTGTTTGTAGCAGTGCTGGGTTTTGATGCAACCCAGCCTGCCCGTGCCTCCTGCCTCCTCCACCACCGGGTGATGCAGCCCTGTGCTAGGCAGCTAGAGGCATTTAAAACACTGGTTTGTTAACAAAAGTTAAAGCAACTCCCAGGCAAAAGAGGAAAGCTCTTGGCCTCTTAGTGTTTGAACTCACTAGCTTTGCTGTGGTTGGAAGAATTCCCTGCTCCCATCTTCCTGGTCCCCTCCCTGGGTCAAAATCCCTGATGCAGCCTTGGGATACCATCTAAGAAAAGCCTGAAAGGGTTAAAGGGGATCTATTTGAAGCTTGTGGGCACTGAGCTTGACATTTTTTTGTGGTTTATGCAGCTCTGCATCTGCAGTTTAAAACTGCTCCGTTGTGGTGTTCCCTTCCCTGCGTGCTGCCGGCTGCCACACATGTGGACAGTACCGGCACACACCCCACTGCGCCCGTGGCGGGGCTGCCCCACTTTACTCTGCCCCGCCATGGTTTAAGATTTCTCAAGCCGATACCCAGGGGTACAATGCAATCCTTGTTTTTGAAAGCCTGGACCTTAAAGGAAAGATAGCCTTCAAGTCTCACGCTGCTGACATCCAGCATCGAGGAGGTTATGGGCTGTGTGTACCCTCTGTTTCAATGGGTGCCGTTTCCAATAATTTGCTCAAGAAAGCTCCCTTACCAATACTTCTGGTGTTTTTAAGATGTTCTGTTTGGGATATTCATCCAGGCTTTTCCATTTGGGTTCGTCTTTCCAGTCCGAATGGCAGCGAAAACCCAAGCAGGGGAGTTATATGCTGCACAGGGTGTGACTTGATGCCCATATTGACCTGAAATTTAAAATGTATTTGTCTGGTGTCGCAGGGGATTGACCCTTCTGCTGCACAGAGCTTTGCCTCCGTACTGACAGTACCGCTCCGTACTTTATTTGCTTTAATCCTCCAAACCTTGCCAAACTACAGACAGGAATCACCTGACATCAGACAGAGTTGCTTTCCTGAGTGGAGAAAAAGCTGGGAAATTTGTTACGTACTTTTTAATAGGCAGACAAATTATTTGCCAGATTTATTTCTGTGTTCAGATTCTTGTGTCTGCACCACCGCTGAAAGCCAAAGCCACAGAATGCTCTGTTCTTGTCTGGAATAGGCAAAACCTGATGCAACTTCCCTACTCCTTAAATAAAACCCTTCAATATTGTGTGTGCCTAAATGGCACAGGATGCTTAATTTCCTCCATCCCTCTGACATCTTAAGTTAATTTGGGAACCTCATGGTATACGACAAAAAGTTTTTTGCCATGTCTCATAAAAAGCTCTAGAGCATACTAAGGAAGGCTTAGGTGCAAATAATACAGATGTAAATGGACAGCTTTTTCAGAATGTCTCTTTCCCCAGCTCTATGGGCTGATCCCAAAACACTAGACCCCTTGCCATCCTTTGCTCACAAGTTCAAATGTGGGATGGCTTTTGGCACTGTGCCAGGTCGCAGTAAGGGCTGGAAAAAGGTTTTCTTATCATAAACGAATGATCCTTAGAGATGCTGAGTTCTGTGCTTGGGTTTGTAACGTGCCATTAGAGCAGGTAGACCTTGGAGGACACTGCTCTACACCAGCTTTGCTGGTGCAGTCTACTTGGGGTTGCAGCTCATCCCAACCCTGTATCACAACAGGCTTTGGGGGAAAGCCAGATCTTCACCTGGCAACTAAGATGCCACCCTGTATAAATTCTTAGGGTTGCAGATGTGCATGCATCTGGAGAGAGAAACCAGAGGTCTCCCCATGGGTTATTAGACAACGGGACTGTTTCTGTAAGGTTTAATTTTCAAGGAAAACCTGACTAACCTCTTTGCTTTTCCACTCCAGCTTCCCCATTCCCAGAGGACTTCTCCATTCTAACCACTGTAAAAGCGAAGAAAGGAGGTCAGTCCTTCTTGATCTCAATTTACAATGAGCAAGGGATCCAGCAAATTGGTGTGGAGTTGGGTAGATCTCCTGTATTCCTGTATGAAGACCATACAGGAAAGCCAGGCCCAGAAGACTATCCTCTCTTTAGAGGCATTAACCTAGCAGATGGCAAGTAAGTGAAATTTTGTGCACAAAGGGAAAAAAAACGGTACTTTGTTTATGTCAATGCCAGCATGTTGCAAACTGTGTAAAATAGGAGTCGTGCATATATAAATGTACATACACACTTGACTGCTGCCCAGTGTCCCATTCTTGAGCTTTGCCCTCCGGTGAATATATGCTGCACGTATAAAAGGTGTGAATCACCGGTCAGTACAAATTGTCTTGACACTTGTGGAGAGGCAGGAATACTGCTGACTTGTGCTGCAAAGGGCCTTAAGAAATCAGTTTGTCCTGCAAAATCCACACTGAATTTTTTGCAGGACTTAAGGAGGGTGGAAAAAGGGGGATAGGCAGGGAGTTACTGGTGTGGTTTCTTTCTTCTGCCTCTTGTTGAAGCCAGAACTGGCACCCTCCTACCTGTTTTGGAGGGATGAGAAGTGAATGGCATCATCTGTCAATACAGCCTTTCTATTTCTAATGCAATCTTTAGGGTCTGCCCAAGGATGATTTTCACATGTTTGCAGACGATGGCTGGCATGAAGGTTTGCAGAATATCGCTTTATGAAAGCTTCACTGTTGTGCAGTCATTACCTTGTTCTTGAAAGCCCAAGGCTCTGTTTAATACATTTGTGGACTGTATTCTTCTAGGTGGCACAGAGTAGCTATCAGCGTGCAGAAGAAAAATGTCACCTTGATTCTGGACTGTAAAAAGAAGATAACCAAGTTCTTGGACCGAAGTGACCATCCCATCATTGACGTCAATGGCATCATTGTATTTGGAACAAGGATATTGGATGAGGAAGTCTTTGAGGTAAGTCATGACAATGAGCAGGTCTGAAGATGTTCCACAGAGATGATGAGCTGGGTTCTGGCTGATGAGGTATTTACAGCTCATCTTTTGAAACTAGTATTGGATTTTTGCGTAACAGAACACCATGGTATGTAATCTGAATTTTATAATATTATTTTATTTTTAGTTTTTGTTTTGACTAGGTAAATATTTTCTGCAGTAGTGATGAAAGCAGTGGGCCAGATGACTGACTGGAGTGAGCTCCTCTGCTTTTATGCCCTTGCACTGGTTCTAGACCAGCTCCTGCCCTGGGATTTTGTAGGTCTGTAGCTGTTGTGCTCTCGGCTCATTTAGCATGGGAAGGGCTCGTGAGGTTTTCATTCATCCCTGTGTTATGATCTGGATAAAGTTGCAGGGGCAGTAAATGAAGGCTGAGGAAAGAAGCTCCCCTGCAAGTCACAGCTCTCCCTGGGGCTGTTGGAATTTGCTCTTTTCCCATGCCTTGGCCATTGATTCTTGGTTTCTTGCACCATGACATAAGGGGACTCTCCTCGACAGCTTGTTTGGCAGCCCTGTCACCTCCCACGCGGCAACTGCTTTTAAAAAGCAAACCAAAATCGTGATGAGTGGCATGTTCCCATGAGCTCTTCTGATTTAAGCAAAGAGAGAGAGGATTATTTATAGACAAGGTACATATGGTAGTCTTCCCATAGTTCAGCAACTAGTTTAATACATATATTTCACTAGCAATCTCAACTTCTGTGGTCTGCTGCACTTCTGAGGCTTTCAAGTATATAAGAATCTTGTCTCTGGTCTTTCTTGCAAGGTAGAATTGCTTCCCTGAAATCAGCGCCAGTGCAGTGAAGTGTAAACTCAGACCTATTAATCTCCATCTCCTTACTTTTATTGCATTTATGTGGAGGAAGAGCTGTATCTCATGGGCCTCCCTGACCCAGCAAGGGATGGGGAACGTCTCTTATCAGTGGATAATTACAGCCATAGCGAAGCCAGCTCTTGTCTGCATTTTGCTGTTGCTCGGGAGGAGGGTTCCAGTCTGTTTAGCATTACCAACATCTGGGAGCTGGTCTGCTGTAAACAGAGCAAGAATGCATGGGCTGACCCTTGCTGCCAAAATCCCAGTTACAGAGTTAGAGCTGAATCTCTAAATTGTATTCAATTAATAGACATTCCCTGGGAAGTTTAACAATTAAAACGGAAAGTAAAAGCTGGGTTTAATGGCCACTGGAGTGTCTTTTGCAAGTGTGGGACATTCTGCCAAAAATTTCAGCACTGGTTGCCTTATTTTAAGTGGAGTTGTTATATAAATTGGGGAGCCACTTAGAGATCTTGTAGCACCTCCAAACTGGATAAGAAACCTGCACTTTAGACTACTTCCTTTTGCAAAGTAACACCGTTTCCAAAACTGCTCCTGAAGCTTGAGATGTTCCGGGGTGGCTTTTATCACTCACCTGAATTTAGGACCGCTGATCCCCCTGCCAGGCAAGGGGATGCACATTTACGGGTGGCAGAGCTCTCCCAGCTCTGCTGTCAGCCCATCCCATGGGGCTGGCCACAGCTCCCCTGCTGAAAAGGACTTATCTGGGAGGTACCAGCTCAGAGGGCTTATGAAACCTCCTCAGTCCTGGGAGGTGGGGTAAAACAGAGCAGGTGTTCCCCTCCACTGGAGCCCGTCCTGGGTACGGGATGTAGTTACAAGATCATTGTAGGCGCTTACAGAGAACTGGACAATTACCAAGCATGTTTTTTCCTCTATCTTTTATGTACTGATGCTGTGCAGCATGTATATAAAAAGCCACCTCTAGTTCTGGTATTTGCCCTTTTTTCTTTTGTAATGCTCATCAGGCAAAGAGGGTTTTCGGCATATCCACACACAGGCTAATCAAGATGCCAGCAGCTTTACATGAATGTAATTAATAGGTTTCATGAAGGCAGTGGACTATAACCTAATTTCCTTCATATCTCAGCAACTTTATTTCCTCTGGCCCTTCCTTTCTTCTTTCTGCAAGCCTAAGCGGAACCAAGCAAACCCATTTCTCTATAGGGGAAAATTGTGGCTCAAAACAGTGGGAAATGTGTGTAAACTGTTAAAGTTAGGTTTTCCTGGAAAGCTGATAATTTTTGGACTGAATGCACAATGATGAGAGATGAAGCCGTTGCATCCTGCAGGCGACTGCTCTGCAAACCTTAGCTAAGAAGATGTTCCCCAGGTCTTTTTGGGACCTGTGGAGTTGCCCGGCTTTTACATGTTTGTTGCTTTTTTTGCTGGAAATGAAAATAACCCAGTTTAGCTGGGAGTGGGATGGGAGGGCTGGGACGGGCTGTGCCTCAGCACGAATCAGCGAGAGCTGTAAGTAGTGGGAGTTCACTCTTCCTTGTCAGGGCTGAAATCAAATAAAACCCCAAACGCTTTTTGTTTTGTTTTGAAAATTGTAATTATTCAAGCTCGGGGGTCTAGCTGGGGTCGCAAGTGGAGCAGCCCTGCTGCATTCGTCCCTCGAGTGCCCCGATGGGGACTCCCTCGCTCGTGCTCTGCTGCAGAAAAAGCCTGGCAGGGAAGGTTAGAGAAGTTTCAAAATATTTCTCTAGCACAACATTCTTCCAGTGGAAAAAACCCCCTACTTCCTCTCATTAAAATTCAGTTAGTTTGGAGGCTGTGTGGATCTCTCTGTACGGCTGGGGGAATGCTGGGTAGGTTTGAAAAGGGGCCAAGCCCGGAGCCTAGGTTATACAAGTTAAGTTTTGTGCTGAGCTGTTGTTCAAAACAGAAGTTTACAAATGTCAGGACAGGCTCTCACGCCGGGGTTGGGAAGTGGTGGCCGGCTTCAAGCTGTGACTGAGAGGATGCTGTTGTGAGACAGCAAAGGGCTTTTTGCAGGGGAAGGGGAGAAAAGAAATAGCCCATGGTGCGGGATAAACACTTTCTCTCCGCTTGCAGGCTGTAGTAAGCAGCGTTCCTGTGGCTGTAGCAGTGCTGGAAGGAAGTTAGAAGACATGTGAATGTTATCTCATTTTTAGAGGGATTAACTGTTTCTTTTGATGTGCTTTTTTTAAACATGCATTAGAAACAAAGTCCTAGCACAGTCTAATGATTAGGCGTAGGAACAGAGAGAGGATGAAGTTTGGGAAAGTCCCTTTCCCAGAAAGCAAAGCATCTTCTGCTTGAAACCCAGGGAGACTTTCCAAAAAATCCCAGGGATGTGATGACCCTGCTCCTGCCTCCACTCTGCAGCGATGCGCCTCAGGAGCTGCCTAGTGCCTGTGGTCATTGCAGGAGTCACCTTTTTGTGCAGGACCCTATCAGTTCTTGCATGGGTAACGAGAAACTGGAGCTGTGAGCCGGTCCCTGCTGGCAGCAGGGTGTGGATCCCAGAGCTGAGCTGTCAGCCTTTGCTTGGGCTGATCCCTGGTAGCCTGTGCTGGTGTAAGAAGAGCCGAGAATAAGTTGAGCAACTGTCAGGCCAACACTTTGCCTGCCCGAGGGTTTACTTGGCTGTTGTAAGTATGCTTCTGCTGCACATTGCACCCATCAAACTTGGCTGTAGGCTATTGGGGTGCTTTGTGGGCTTTCATCTGAGATCGTCCGTGGAGGATGCTCATGCCAAGGAATTTCTGCTCCATGCGCAAGTTGTCACTGGGATCAGGGGACAGCATCTAACTCCTTGGGGCTTGCTCCTTCCCTCACAGTGAGCAGTCAGCCTTGCATACGGTCTCTTTCCCACCCCTAACCAAAGCCTGACAAAATTCTGACATCTTTAGCCACAACGGCATGAAGCTCACATAATCCATTTGGCCACCGTGTCCCAGGACCACAGGGATGGTACCTCCCCATGGGGTGGCTTTTTCCAACCTGCTGTTTGCCGTGGTGGTCTGGTGGAAAAGCAGTTCAGCTGGCTCTGGGCTGGAGAAGTTCTGGGTTAGCAGATGTGGGTTGAAACAAAGTTCAGACCCTGGCTCAGTAAGGTCACTGGGCTGCGTTTCAGTCCTGGAAGAGTCTGTATTACAGCAGTGAACTGAGAAATCCCATAACCCACAGCTGGAGGATCTTTATGCGTGGAAAGTGCTGCACAGTGTCTGTGGCAGGTAAATGTTACTGTCTCTGGGCTGCATTAGGTGAACTTCACCCCTTTGTGATGGTCTTTTGAAGCATCTCACGTAGTCCCATGGAAAGAAGTTTAGTTCTTGCAGTATTGTGTGGTCCAGCCCTGTTCTACTGCTCAGCATTACTCTGTAGACCAGCGCTTCACAGCGATGGGCTGATGAACAAAATGAAATTTGTTCAGATCTTGCCAAAGTCCCAGATGGTGACATATTTCATATTTCTGCTAGATATCCCATTTTGTCTTCTGATCTGTCAGGAAGAGGCTATTGCGTGAGGCTGCTGTGCTGACAGTGTGCACCTGGCTGGCAGAGCTGGCCATGGCATCATTAAAATTGTGGTGTGGGTGTTTTGGTAAAATTGCAGAGGACACCCTAACAACAGGCAAGTCCATTTGATGTAAATTATACTTGGTTCACCTGTTTAAAATCTTGCAGCACTGTCCCACAAGGTAACTGGTGTTTTGACCCTCTGGAAATAACATTGGTTCGCAGCGGTGTCTGGTATTGGTGTAGATGATATTAGTTTTCCCATAAGTGGAAAAGCTCAGTGCATGTCTGTATTGCTTTTCAAGCTTTATGTCCTTTTCTGCTGGCTCCTTTGGAGACAAGAGGAGCTTATTTTGCCCAGCTGAGTGCCGTAACTGTGTCTCATTGCTCTAGCTGGTACTGTAAAACTAAGTGGTTTCCTCTGATCCTGCCAAACATGGTGCAAAGTGAGAGGGTCCCAGACACCTGCAGACACCATCCTGCCACCACCATGAAACCCTGAGGGGCTGACAAATTATTTGTTGTTAGTTTGTGCCAAAGCTTGTCCTGGGTTGAGATATGGTGTGCTGCTGGGGTTTTGATGATGCTGAAAGGATGGTGCTTTTTATTTTCTTTCCTCCTTTGTGTTTTTGAAGACCACTGGTGAAATCAAGACATCCAGAAATGGAGGGAAAGCAATTTGTGCCGGGATGAGCCAGAAAGCCTGGGCAAGGTGCCAGAGGTGCTCTTAGGGCTGTTGAATGTTTCAAGGCGCAACAAGACAAAGCAGAATAGACGCTTCAATGCTCTTAGCAGAGACATTGGGGCCGTTCAGGTGCTGTGTTGCTCTTGGGTTGAAATGCCAGCTCTCTTTTCATCTTCTGCCTTGTTTACACTTAAAGAACAATTATCACTGCGGTTGATAATCCCAGATTTCATTTCACTATTGTCAGGCTTTTCACCCTCCCTTCCCATGCTCTTGGCTGTAGCATTTCCAGCTCTGGAAAGTGCTCTGATTTTTAAAGTTTCTGTATGTTATTTTTCTCAGACACCTCTGAGGTTATAAGATTATTATCAATAGCTTTTGCTTTAGCGAAAGGTGTACAAATGAAAATAGGTTCCTATACATGTAGGTGCATCTTAGGGTATTTTTTTGGTGTTTGAGCGTGGAAAAATTTAGGAGCCCCTTCTTGCAGGCAGATCTGCTGTAAGCATGTACACATAGCCTCTGTCTACTACCGTGGGAGGCTGGGGCAAGGCAAACTGGTGGTAACTGCAAAATTTGCAGACTTCTGAGCTCACAGGGACAAACATACCATGGGAGCCTCGGGGCTGAATCCATGCCTGAGTCACATCTAGATGCAAGCTTGCTTTGGCACGGCTGTCTTGGCTGTTCCTGCTGCCGGGGGGGTCTTGTGCAAATATAAACAGCAGTACCGAGGTGTGAAGTGTGAGGGAACACTTATTTGTGTACAGGAGGAAGCACCAAGGTCCCCAATACCTTCAAACCATCATAATGGCCTCGCTGAGCTCAGTGAGGCTTCTCATGAGCGTGGCATGGAACCCATCATGTTCTGCAAGACCTGGGCTTAGCCCAGAGGGTCAGGAAAGAACTGGGCAGAGCTCGTGCTTATTAAGTTTTTGTTAACCTTCAAAAAGCAATTTGTTTTAATTAATTAGTTGTTGGGTTTTTTTTACTAAGGTGAATTTCTCTGTCAAGATGCGCCACAGATCCATGCTCCCGTGTATTTTTCCCTTCCTCGGCAGACTGCTGAAAGAAGCTAATTTACAGTTCTGGCTGCCTGCTTTCCTGGTCCTGCCAAATCTGATTTCACCTCTTTTGCTGTAGAGCATTTCAGGGAGTGCAAAGAGTCAATGTTTTACACCACCAGCATATACCATGGTGTGAGATGATGGAAAATAAAACATTCTGAGCCAGCATTAGGGTTCTTTATTGAAGATGTCTGTAGCTTTCCCCAGTCTCCTAATAATTCTCCATTTAGTCACTGGTTTTCTCGTCATTTCTTCAGCTTTTGTTTTTTTCAAAGGGATCCTCTTGAGCAAAACGGTGCACTTGAGACATATGGATTAAATCACAGAACGAGGTTCTTCCAGAAGAGCAATGCTGCCTAGAAAATGTCTACAATTATTGAAGATTATTCCTCTGGATGGGTTTGCAATTAATAGTGAGATATTTGTGCTAGAGTCCAAGCAATGCAGTCAGTCTAATCAAAACCCAAATGTGGTATTTGGCTCGAGTTGGCAAAGTCTCACGCACAGCATCGTCTTACACAGGTGCCCAGGGACGTCATCTGGTTTTATCAGTGTGTCTGTACTGAGGGAGGGGCAGGACTGGATCCAGAATAAGAATTGCAAAACAGCTTGTAAAAGTTAAGTCTGTGCTTCAGGTCGTTTCATTTCAACCCTAAACTGACACCATTTCATCTGACCTCTCACTGTCAGGTGCCAGCAAGGAAAGTGAGAGTTTGCGTGGAAACATCAGATTAATTGTTTGCATACACTTAGCTGAAACTCTTGTTTTTCATTTAGATTTGCCGGGTAATTGCCAGTTTAGCCATCTGGACTGCAGTCAAGATTTGTGACTAGGTCAGGGTTGCCTGTAATGATGTAGCCTTATTAGTCATGATCACAAAATACACATATTTAATGCTTCTAACTTTTCTTGATTTTGGGGGGTGGGGTGGGGATGGGTTCTTTTGGTCAGTGGTAAACTTCATTTCATAAACTGAAAGAAACTGTGCATTGGCATATGTAAGTAATTACTGCAGTTTGCTGGTATCAAATGCCTTCAGGCCTCTGATAGCACACAGCGTGCAGGTAGACATGCTTTATTGTTCAAACAGATCATAAAAGTACTTTTATTGATGTCTAACGGTTATGCAGTGCATCATTTATCTTGTAATATCGCCAGGTTAAAACATCAGCCTAGGAAGCTGCATGGTCGTAGAGCTTCTTGCAGTTTGTCCAGAGTCAAGACCTCCTGGGTCCTCCTGCAAGACGTTTCACCTCGGGATGGGTGCTGTGCAGTGTTACCCTCAAGGCAAAGGGTGCCTTTGGGTGGAGGCTGCTTCTAACTTACAGCATTACCTTGTGCCTGATGGGCTTTGGCTGCTGGGGGTCTGGGGTTCTTTTTGACACCTGTGTGAGTTAATATGAGTAATCCTCCCCCGACCTCTGCAATCAGGGGCATGTGGGGTGTGCTGTAATTAAAAAAACTAAGGTGGAGTGGCCCTTATGCCCTGCTGATCTTGTGTGAGGTGGTGCTAAGGGGAAGCTGTAGTTATCCAAAGCACTCTGTATTCCTGCGTCCAGCAGAGGATGTGCCCAGATGCATATACCAGGGCTTCGTATCTGCATTGCTTCTCAGAAGGGAAGAGTAAAAGGTGATTTAAATGAAGCTGTTACCAGCAAAGGAGAGTCACAGTGCTTTGCACACTGATTTTTGGACCTCCTCTTTTCTTTGCAGACTGTTTTCTGATGCAGGTTGCCTTAACAGCATTGTTAAGGAGATTATTTTTAGGCTTTTGGTTTGGTTTTTTTTGATTCTGCATGGAAGGAGATGGGGAGAAAGCAGAATCCCAGGAAGCCGGGCAGTGTGTAATAGCGGTGTGCCTGGCTGCCTGTCCTGGCCTCAGCGCTGGTGTCTCCCGTTAGCCTAGAAAAGGGGTTTTAGCCCTTTCGGTGTCACTGTAAGGGCTTTTTAATAGATGCTTCACTGCGCAGTCCCATTTGTGCAGTACCTGTGGGCAAGCATGCCGCTTAGCCTGTTTAATGTGTAATTGTCTCAGGTACAGGCTGAGTCCCTCAAGCGCTGGTAGCATCAGAGCACCCTGAGGAACCTGGTGGTGAGATGCAGTTTGCAGGGAGCCCTGCTCACCCATTGTGAGCCTGCGTGCAGGATGGTAAATGGGAAAAGGCATCCAGCCCCCAGTGATTTCTTCTGGAGGGGTTCCTCCTCACAATTTTTTTAGCAGAGCACGGTGAATGCTGCCGACATAGGGCACTTAGGCATTAAAATCCAGGATTAATGGCCGGTGAAGGACTTGGGACCTCACCCTGGTCTGAGGAACCGCTGGCTTCCCTGCCTGCTCCTGGATAGTCACTTCAATAGCAGTGATGTGCCATGGCTCCAGGGGCTGGCAAAGTGGGGAATAAAAAATTTTTTTTGTTATTATGGTCCAAATAGGCAGTTTGGAGCCTGATGGTTGCCTTACTGGGGACTCCTGCATGCTAGTTGGTTGGGATGAGCTTTTGCATTCGGGGGTGGGGGGGGGTGGGGTGGGCAGGGATGCTGGGTGGGAGCTGAGAGGAACTGTCATTGGGGAGAGATGCTGAGCAATACCATGCTCTCCGTCACTGCTGTCGTGGGCCATGGCACAGAGAGGACAGGTAGGCTCTTGCTCAACTTACTCTGGCCTGGGATACCTCCTGCAGAGTGGGGTAAATGGTTGGAACTGCTAAGGAGGAAAACGGAGTGGTCCTGGAAAGCAAATCTCATCCTACAAAAGAATTTCCATCCGCCGCAGGTATTGTGGGGTTTGGGGAGCAGAGTTGTGTCTGGTTGTTCCTGACAGTCACCTGGCAGAGTCTGATATTTAAATGGTGGCAGGGAGCAGCCCAGGCAGGCTCGCTACACATGATGGATGCTGTTAGGTGTAGTGTCATTACTCTTTCGGCTGATGGCTTCATTTGTAGTTTGCTTCCCCCGCCTTGGATAGTGGGAGGAAGAAGGAGGGGGCTTGGTTTCTTCCATGGAAACTCTGAGGTGCAGGAGGCTGATGGCCGAGCCCAGACAGGGTGATGTAATGCTGGAAACCTGCTCCTCTCCAGTGACATCATGCCAAGGTTTGCAGCGGCGTTGTGGACACGGATGTCTGCAGGGAGCAGGCAGCAGGACAGGTCTTCAGGAGCAGAAAAGGCACAACAAAGGGACCCAGAGTGCATTAGAAAGGTACTGAAGAGGAGAGCTGGACATGTTTGAGGAAGGTGATCTTCCTCAACTTGAGCATGGGGGGAAAGCCAAACGCTCATGCTATTGGGGAGAAGCTTCCAGCTGAACTTCATTGGCAGCATTGCTATGCAGTATGGAAAAGTGATTATTGAGAACAGAGTACGATAGCGTGCCACCGGCCCGGATCGGTGCATGTTTCCCCTTCCCCGCTAATTTGGGAACCTTGTTCTGTGTGGGAGGTGACACACCAATTAGCCTTACTTGCATAAAAGTGAATTTCTGGAACAGAATCCTGGAGACAGGAAAAATCCCTCTTCTATAGACAAAAAGCTTGGTTGATTTGCATTGTTGCAGCAAACTGTTTTAGGAAGTACAGGCTCATCTGAGCCAAACTCACGGGAGAACCACCGCACCGAGGAAGAGGATGGTGAAGAATTAAGCTCTGCAACAAACTGGTCAGGCAGGGGGGTGGGCTTGTGTTCTTGTTGACCTGGCAGTGATCAAGCTGTTTCTTTGAAATTTAGGTCTTTATTGCTTCTGTCTCATCTTTGTGGGACAGCTCTTTGAAGTCTGTCACTTCTCTAAGCTCGTTTTTTATGCACATAGCCTCTCCTTGCAGCGAGGACAGAGTAGACCCAACATAGAAACATAACATCCTAAGTTAGAGTTAGTGTCTTAGTTGACTTTGCATTCAACCCATTCCCTTGTCATTTAGGTACGAACAAATGAAACACATGTTCCTTACACATGGTGAGGCCTTTTTTTCTTTTTTTTTCTTTTTTCTCTTTTTTTTTTTTTTTTTTTTTTTGAGGCAGTCTGGGCTGCTTGCCAAAGCCCAAAGGAAAATCCTAGCCCACTCCAGACATCCCCAGTGTGCAGGTGTACTACTTACTTTGAAAGAGCAGAGCGGGATCGAATGTATATGTTCACAATAAATGCATCGCCCTAGGGACGGAAGCTGGAAGAGGGTATTCCTAATGAGTTGTGCAGAATATTGGATGGGATTGGTGTATTTGTATGTATGTGTGTTTTCTGTTCCCTCCAAGAACACAGAAAAAAGTCTCTAACCGTGGGCTTATTGTTCTCCACACGTAGCCACATATTGGCTGTGGTTCAGGAGGTCGTCTGCTCAAACAGACAGTGCTTTAGCCACTGAAGCGAAATGTGGGGGGAGATGAGAGAATTTGTGGTGAATATTACTTTTGTGCACTGTTCTCTGCTCTGGAATGTCTGCAAACATAGCAAGGTTTTCCTGAGGCTTTGATGCCTTGCATAAGCGAATTTATCTGCAAATGATGTTTACCCTCTTCCAGCTTGCTGCTCAGAATATCGAAATCTGAGCTGTGATGCTCAGCTGCTGCTGGCCACACCAGCCACGCTGCATCCGTTCCTGGTCCTTAATGGGTTTTGTTCAGATAACCACATTTCTGGGCTGCACGTCCCATCTGCTCTTCAGGCCGTAAGGTGTGCAAACCCAGCTCCCTTTCTTGGGATGAACAGCTTGGGTAGTGCCCAGTTTGCTTTATTACGGGGGCTGCGCAGGATTCTGCATTTAAACGCAAGACTTTTTGAATGCTGAATATGTGATGCTGCACAGAGGTTCTCTTGCAGGAATATTAAAAAAAAAAACCCAAACCAACAACCAAAAAAATAAAACCCCCAAAAAACCAAACCAAACCTAAATCATCTTTCATGGGCAATTAGCAGTGTTGAAACATAATTGCAGAAATACTTTGGAGCATGGAGGTGGGAGGTGTGTGAACGTTGACAAAGGAGGTAGTCCAGTTTTTTGGAGAGAGGTGTTATGCCTGCATGTGCACACTAGCTCAGCTTTCCATTTCCAGCTCTTTCCTGAGCGGCTCTGGCCAAATTCACAGCAATGGTGGGAACAGCAATAGGAACCTGCACAAAAGATTCCTTCTCAGGTGGTCCCAGCAGATGTGTCATGCTCAGTGCTCCACGGTTTGGTGATTTGTCACCAGCCAAGCACAAGAAAATTCTTTCCCAACCAAAAGTTGGTGTTGAGTTAAATTCTGAGTGTGTCAGCAGCTATCCCCACAGCTAAGCATGTAATCCCACTTATATCCTGAGATAACTTTGGCAGCCAGGTTTATTTTCCCCCCATTCCCTTTAATCCATAAAACCTGGATTCTGGATTTACCTCCTGGGGCAGAAAACATTCCAAGTCCTGATTAAAAGCCTCTGTATATACAAACCCCTTGATCCTGAGCCACCTTGGTGTGGAGGGCTGAGGGTAAAACCTTAGGGTGGATCTTGGTGTTGTGGCAGCCAAGGGATGGAAAAGCCTGTCTGTGGGGCTGAGAAAATGGCAGCTCAGCTTGCAGGTTAATTCAGCTATGAGGGAAAGAAAAGAAAAGAAAAGAAAAAAAAAAAGAGTAAAACCAAGGGATGTGCAGTTTTGGGTACCTTAGTACCCAGAAGAGCTCCAGCTGTTGTGAGATGGGAGCAGGAAGCCCTGATGTGATGCTAGAAGCAAAAAGCCACCCTTTGGTGATGGAAGTGAGCCCAGACTGGGGGGGGGCGGGCTGAGGCTTTCCAAAATGAGCAGTGGGCTTTGGAGCTGTCTGAGGGCTTGCCTGGGGTTTTGTACTGGAGTTTGAGAAGTGTTTAGGGAGTGAGGAGGGGAAAGGATAGGAAATTCACAGAGCAGCAGCATGGGGCTGCCCCCGGCTGCTCTCCCTGCCCTTGTAGCAGTGGTGTGAAGTGGCTGGTGGAGCTGCAAAATGTCATCTGCTCTTTGACCATCACGGATGGCTAAATGTTTGGAGACCTTGGGTTGGATTTCTTCCCTGCAGCCGCCTCCTTTTCTGTCCCAAGACTGGCTGCTCCTCAAGTCTCTCTTGACTGTTCACCACCTTCCCTAGACCCTCTCTTTCCCTTGGCATCCCCCACCTCCATTGTAGCCAGGGGTGGGAACGAAGCCCAAAGCTTTTCTGGATCATTGGGACCAACACCTCCCAGGCAGACACTGTGCCCCCATTTATACAGGGCTGAGTAAAAACTGAGCAACTACCTCCACTTTGCTTCAATGCAGCTCCAACAGCGAGTTTTCAAATGTGTAACTTAAGCCAAGAGCTTCACTTTACTACATATTTTCCACTGTGAGAGAGTCCCCCTTACAATACGCTGGCGTATCCATCTTCGTGTGGGCGGCGCAGCCAGCAGAAGCTGATCTCGTTCCTAATTTTCCATAGATGAAAGGGAAATAAATCAACGTGAAACCAGAGCCAGGAAACGGCATCGTTCAGCGCGGAGCGGGAAGACACAAAAGAGCAACGCCGCGATGTGCTGTGCCGCAGTTTGTAATGAGGGAGAATCTGTTTTTAAACTATCCCTTATGGTTCACACATATGTCATTGAAAAATAACTTCTATAGGAAAAAGCCAGCCCTTTAGCTTGGTTATTAGCGGATTATTTGATTTGGATGAGGAGAGGAAACTTGGAACAGTGTGATCAGCCCTTGGTAAGGCGGTGACATCAGGAGATAAGTTGGATGGAGGAAATGCAGCACTAAATGGAACAGTAAAGAAAATAGGGAGCTTGAGTATGTGGTCAGATCTGCACGACCACAAGAAGAAATGTGAAGGCTGGGCAGCCTTTGGCGGCCTTTCAGGCTCTAATTTGGGTTTATGAGGCATTTTCGGAGACTGCACGCTGCTCCCCTCCAGGCTGCATCTCCTCTCCAAGGAAGAGGCGGCAGTTTCCTCATTCTGTACATGAAACAGAGCCTGGATCGCAGGGCATTGACCCTCAGGCTGCGGATGGGGACACCAGCCAGGCTGGGGGGCCTGATCAGGCCACGTGTGTTGGGCCCTGCTGCAGCGGGGATGACCTTTGGGTGGTGACAACTGGGGACCTGGAGAGTGGTGGCACTAGTGGGGGAGAGCTGGGCCTGCCCTGGGCTACCTGGTGCCCAAAGAGCGGTGGAGGACAAGGGGAAATGGGGACTTGGGTTTCTTCCAGGGGTTCCTAATGAATGCAGTGAGGAAGATGGAGAAAATCACTTTTTTGAGCCTGTTCTATGGAGCGCAGGATATTGAGTGTATGCTTTAGAAAGGCAGTTATTTGGAATACACCGGATGCAAAATGAGGGTGTTATTTCAAAACTGCTCATTGTTTCATCTTTCTCCCTCTCAGCTTTATTAACTTCTAGTTAAAGGGCTGGCAGATCATGATAGACAATGACATCCATTCATTTTGTCCTATTCATTTCTCAGAGGGCTGGGCTGGGCTTTTGTGGGGGTTGTTATTTTTTTATTGGTTTTTTTTTTTTCATTTCCACGCCGGACAGTGGAAGGTCAGGCTGACACTATCCTCCCTTTCTGTAAATGCCTCCCACAGTGTGCAGGCTATGGGTTAATGTGGCTTTCCAGCAGGCTTGAATGTGGGTTCTGTGGGATGCTGCCCGTGGGGCTCTTGTCCCAGCAATACCAACCTGCGCTGGTCCCCTCACCCTGGCCTCAGGCACCACCAAAGCGATCAGCACCCAGACTGAGCACGGTGGTGTGGGTGCAAGCTGCTGCCTGCTCCTCCCCTGCACCGCAGCAGCATCAGGCAGGGTGTGCATGCAGAGGAGGGGAAAATCTTTCTTTTAATTTTTTTTTTTTTTTAATTTAATTTTTCCACTGCAACCAGTGATCTGAAGCCAAACTTTGCCTGGTACCTTGCCAGATTGTCGGAGCGGTCAGCATTGCTGGTTGGCGGGGTCTGAGCCCTGCTGGGCCCTTGTGATGCCTGTTGGGCAGAGCACCACCACACTGTCCTGTGATTTTATGCTTGCATGAAAATGTCTTTCCTTGACTGTCAAGAGGAGGCTACAGTTGCAAAAGCCTATTGCCAGGTGCCACCAGACTTGCCCTGCTTAAGCATAGCCATGGAAGCAAACCTTTTGAGCAAGTATTAAGAGATTTTTTATTTTTTTGGAATAGACTAATTTGCTGCTTGTAAGGGTTCAGAAGCATAATCTGACTTGATGCTTCAATTAGGGAACAAAACCACACCGTGTGAATAGACCTGAGCCAAATCAGCTCCTATTGGAAAACAATCGGAAGGAACTGCTTGAAAAAACTTCTGCTGTGGAGTTATTCACACTCGTTACATTGTGAACACTTTGGAATAGACAACAACTTAAAAAAGAAAACCACGTTTAAATTCTGGGTAGATATCTGATGGGTAGATATCTGATGGATAGCTTTGGGGTTTTTTAATAATCTGTTGCTATGAAGCCCCTCTCAGCTTGTCATATTAATATCGTAAACAGATGATGGGTACATCTAAAGAATACCTGGCAACTTGGCAATACAATTTTTTTAGCAGTTTTTAGTGTTTCTTTAAAAGCTATCCTGTAGGTTTACACTGGGGGGGGTGGTGGTGGCAACCAACAGCCATATAGTGACCACACTATAAAGGTTGTCTCTGGGCTAGATGTAAAGACAGTGACAACAGAGCACATGGTGATTGTGGGGCCTCTATTTTTAGGGATCAATGCTGCAATTTGTGTGGCGTATGACATAAATGCTGATTTTGAGCTACCAAATGAAGAGTTTGGAGGCAGAAATCACAGAGTGACAAGCTGCTGTGTGGTCATATGGAAAAAATTGCTCTTAGGGTTTGATCCTCGCGTGTTTGCTGAAGAGCCAGTACCGATTAGAGGTCTGTTGTGCAGATGAAGAAGCCACGCTCTTTGAGTAAAGGCTCGTCTGAGGTTGCATGGGTGGCAATGCCAGCCTGCATGTGGCTGGCGTCTGATGACAGGTAGCAAGGAACCCGTGGGCTCTGCTGTGTTCTGTGATGTTCCTCGGGGAGCTGCCAGAGGAGCTGGCTTGCTGAGACCTGGAGATACTTCATTTTTAACTCCATTCTCCTTGGGTCTGGAAAATTGAGAAGAGGGTGTTTTCCATGTATAGGCAGAAATGCAAGAACAACTGCTTATTTTGTGGTGCTTCAGTTCATCTTTTTCCAGTTACTGCGGGAACTGGGCATCTTAGAGATGCCTTGAGATTAGTCAGGTCTCGATTCCTTCTAATTTGTGTCTCGTGGTTGCTTAAACTTTAATGTTTCTACCATAAGAAAAGAGATGTGTTCTTGCTGTGCATGCCTATAGCTGATCAGATGTGAACTTGCTGCAAAGCCTCCCCTCAGACAATGAACTTGTGTGATGCCTTTCTTTTACCTAGCTGTCTGTTTCCATGACAGTTATAAGAATTTAATTATCTTGAGCCTTTTTCCTCTGTCAAAAGTGATTGAAATCAGCTATCAGATTCAAGAGTTATTGAGATAGACGGACACACCTGTGGCTGCACAAAGAGATCACACATGGCTTGCTTTCAGGGGAAACCAGCCAAAAAAATGCATTGCTGTCCTAATGAATTCATTAGGGGGGAATGCTTCTTCATGTGTTAGTTTAAACCTTCAAATCAAATAATTCCCGATGTCATTTCTGATCTACACAAGAGATGAATATTTAGTTGCTAGTGGTTGTAATTACAGAAGTAGCCAGAAGGCTGGGTTGTTTCTTGTGTTGAAGGTGTTACCCTCTGGTGTGCCTGCCATGTGTGCAACAGCTCTGCTCCGATTTCCTCTTGTAGGGAGAGACCCTGTTCTGCTGTAGCATCTTGTGCTGGCAAAAATGCAAGAACTGATTCTGCCCAGCTGCATGGAGGCATTTAAGATCCCACACAAGGAGTATGCACAGATCAGGTCTGCTAAGGACCTACACCAGGTCTGACCTTAACATCTCACAGATTCCCTAGGAGATGGTGCAAGTGTGCCAAGTCCTTCTGCCAAGCTGGCCCTGCATGCGGAGTCTAAACCTGCTTTTCTCTCATTCCAGCTCTTCTCAGAATTGGGTTTCCTATTTTTCAGTCAAAACTGGAGAGGGGAAAAGAAAGGCAGACTATTTACCGTGTTCATGGGAGATCTGGAGCAGCCAAAGAAAACTGAGTCACTTTGGAAGGGTTCTCTGCAGTCAGGTTTTTTACCTTTTTTTTTTTTTTTTTTTCTTCTTCTTCTTCACTCTTCCCCTGAAATAGAAGAAACACCTTTGCCTAGCCAGCAGCTCAAAAACAAGCCAGCAAAGGGGTTATTTCTTCCAGTCAAGCATGGTCTAGAAAGATCACATTGCAAGGTTTCCATCCCACAGCTATGAGAACCTTTGGTGACTCGGTCTCCGCGATCCAAGGGACTCCAACTCCTGTCCCATTTTCCATTCTTGGGGAAGGTGTTACTGCAGGAGACCTGCAAATGGTTTCTCATGAGTGTCAGCTGAGGTTGGTCCTCAGCTGGCCAGGAGAGCCACAGCAGGCTGCTGGTTGGAAATGGATGCAGTTCTTCATCCTCCAGCCCTAAGGTTCCCCCTGGAGCTGGTGTTCACCAGCTGAGGCTGTGGGCTTCTTGCATGGCTGGGGCTGAAAGCAGAGCACTGGTGGATACCATGAGCAGGTCTTGTGGCTTGGCTTTGCATCTGGTTGGGATTTCCATCATCTGCAGCATTATTAGGGCTTGGCTTGGGTGACTGGTGAGGAAGGTAGATGGCACGTGCTCAGCTGGCT
This sequence comes from Falco peregrinus, assembly GCF_023634155.1. Lineage (NCBI taxonomy): Eukaryota > Metazoa > Chordata > Aves > Falconiformes > Falconidae > Falco > Falco peregrinus. Next base: position 48,393,748 of record NC_073721.1, on the reverse strand, counting down.
TCAAGCTGGTGTGGGTCAGCCCTTCAGAGGAGAGGGGTTCAAGGCTGATGGAGAGCACTGGTGTCCTCCAAAGGGCTGGGCGGACAGGGAGCCTGCCCTCAGCTACAGGTTGCTTCATGGTAAGATCAGCACCTCCGACATGGGCTCCCAAGGCTGTGCTGGCTGGGTCAGGGTCCGTCCCTGTGGATGTGGCATGTGGTCAGTGCTCCAGCGGGAAACACGTGCTCGGCTCCGGAGGCAGTGCCCAGGCGCTCTGTAAACACCCGGCGATAGCTGTGTTTGACACATCCCAGCTTTTGCAGGAAAGACGTCAGGGATAAGGATTAAGGCTTGGCTTTAGGAAAGCCGCAAGGGATATGTCAGGCTTTAGCAGGGTGCGTGTCCCGTGCCAGAAGTGGAAACTAAGTCATTAGGAAGTCAGAGCCTTTCAAAAGTACCCAAATCTGGATGCTTTCCTCCTCTATCAGTGGAGGAGCTCGTTCAAGTTAGCAGCGCTTAACATCTGCATCTGTAGATGTCACACTTAAAGATAGATATGCTTAGATACCAGTATGGATGTGCAAAACATGTATGCAGCACCGCAGCTGCAAAGTGGAGCTTAGAGGAGCCTGCAAAGGGGCTGTGGAGGAAAGTGGTTTTGTTACCTGTGCACCACGCAAGGTGGAAACACTGCAAAAGTATCGTGTTCCTGGGTAATAATTAAAGACTGTATGCTAATATGTCTGTACAGAGTGATATATTTAGGGTATGCAACCTTAAATCTGGTATTTCAGAAATTTTGCAACCCTTGCAGCTTTGATTTTTTTAAATTGCGTACAGGCAGATTCCTTTTTTAAAAGAAAAATTGCAAAATTGGCTTCAGCGGTAGTGGTATCACATTGACAGCTAGAAAGTTTATCAGGGAGCATGGGGTGTGCATATATGGGCACCTGCATGCATGTGTGCACGTGTGTACATATATGAAACATCTGCGTAACCTCACATGCAGCTGCTACTTTAGAGAGAAAATATTTACTTCGATGTGATGAAATTTGAACTAGAAGTCATGCAGTTTAATAAAAATGTGTGGTTTAGATTCCTTGTTCTTCGCATGTGTTTCTAATCTGCTGGGGGAGTTTAGACCATCTGCCCAGAACACACAATTTATTTTAAAAAAAAAAGTTTAAAAATGCTCATTTTGCAAATATAAAGAACTGACTTTACAATAGGAAAATGAAATTTGAGAGTCATGTCCTCTCTTTATTGGTGTGGAGAGAGGTGGTACTGTCAGGGGATTCTTTTCTTTCTCTCTTTTTTTTTTTTTTTTTTTTTCTCCTTTAAAAACCTGAACTGTGCACGATTATTTTTCCCTTCTTTGCAAAATAGCTGCAGAAACCTCTCGTATTATTTTTGCCTGTGTTACCACAGTGCTTGGCCGGGCTGTAGAGAAGGAGTGAATATAAAGCAGCCTTTTGTCACAGCAGTCTTGCAGCCCCTCTCCCTGTCTCTCCATCGTTCCAGGCTGGGGCTGCAGAGTAGGTTCAGTCGCATCCTGCTTTCTGTGTCCATAACTGATTTTCACACCCCAAAATCCTAGCAGATAGATTGTGGTTTGTTTAACAGACATAAATATATAATAATAGCCGGCAGAGTGTCTAGGCATGACGGTTGTTGATTTAAGGCTATCTGTCTCTTTTTGGGTGTTTTTAGCAGGTCTTTGCTTTATTTTTTAAGCCACCTTGGCAGCCTTTTCCTTTCCTGCAGTCCCTACTGCTTGGCTGCTGCTTTGCCCTGGCCGTCCCTTCCCATCCCGTAGGGTTACGCTGTTTGTGCTTGCTGGAAAAAGGAGGAATGCAGACAAATCAACAGCGGAGCACCAGCCCTGGGGATGACGGCGCTTTTAAGAGGGACCTGGGTTAGCAGGGGAGCAGCGAGCTTGAAGTGGAAGAGAAAAATCAAAGTTTGCAAATATTCTGTTCCAAAGAACTTCTGTGCATGGTGGCGATGCCATCACGTTTGCAGCGGCTGATGTCAGGCCGCCTGCATAGATCTGTGAGGATAAACAGAAGCCGAGGAGTCATTTCTTCTCTGGGTGGGTCCCGTTCCCTTGTGCCATTAGCTGCAAGTTAATAAAAGTACTTGTCCGCTTTGCAGGGCAGTCTGGGGAGCACGCAGCCCGTGTCTGGTGGCTTGCAGCAGCAGACATGAGTCAAGGGAAAGCTGGACACGTCCCCCAGTACGTGCGTGGGATGGATGCTCTGCACTGCCTGACCTGGGATGCTCCTGTGGGAGCCTCTCAGCCGGCATTATAAGGACAAGAGATTTAAACCACAGTCCAGTTCCTGCTGGGGTTGTGTATATCCTTGGATTTTTTTTCCTGGGTGGGTTTTTGGTTTTTTTTTTCCTTCGCCCTCCCCCGCTTAAATTTTCCCGTTTCCTGAAGAAAACCCCCTTTGCTACCAGTACCTGCGCCTCGTGTGCAGCCAGGCTCTGCAGGTCCTGCCCCATCAGTGCCCCGGCTGGAGGAGGGCTGCGTGGGGCAGACCTGCTGAGGGGTGCTGCCCTGTCTCTACCATGGTTTTTCCAGCTCTGAAACAAAAGCCCTGGAGAAAGGCATTGCTACGATAACCTTGCAGTAAATACTTTGTAGATTTGATGCTTTCTGTGCTTCTGCCAATGCCACCTGTTTTCTAAGCTGCCTCTTTCTTAAGGATTCTTTTCCTCTCCTCCCTGTGTCCCCTAAGATCTTGGATCTTAATTAAACAGCAGTTTGCTTATTTGCCTTATCTGGGTTTTTCCACCCATTTGGTAAATTTTTGAACAAAAACTGTCCTCCAAGGCCTAGGCACGAGCTTTTAGCTAGGAAGGACGTGTCGCTGGCTGGAAGCAATGCTCATTCATGGCTTACAGTGGGAGCCACGGGGTAACAAACTGTGTGATGCGCACGTAATGCTTCATCTGAGCACTATGGTCCCCTTCAGTCAGTCAGGGTCAAGGCTGAATAAGGTGAACTGCGATTGCCTCAAAGCATAAAGCAGCCCCAGAGCTTTATGGGATCTTTAAACCGGTGATTAGATGTCTCTTCTGAAAGGATGGAGGTTTCAATTAGGCGAAGCGCCTGGGGATGAATCAGTGTTGGCATTGAAGGGATGGGGAGCTGAGGCAGGGAGGATGGGACTGTGCGGTCCGGGTGGTGAGTTTGGAGCTTGGCTTGGGCTGTTGCCCCATCATTAAATATCCATTTAAGCTTGGCCAGGTTTTTTCATCTCATCCCTTTTCTGTTCTCTTCAGGACAATGCCAGCGCCTACATGAGAAGCTCTCGGGGCAGGATGTGATGGTTAAGTGCCTGAGGGTAGCAGGGGGCTGAGGAAAGGGCAACTGTAGAGATGTAGTGTGGGACTGGAGAGAGCAAAGGGCTCTGGGCTGTCAGGATTTGGTGAGGAATCTAGGGAAAGTGGCAGGAAGAAGTCAGCAATGATTAATGGGTTTGACATACTCAGCCATTTGGAAAGGCAAGAAAATCTTTCACCCGTTGAGGATAGGAAACTGGAATGGTGGATGGGTCCATCTGTCGCCTGTAAAGTGCTGTCATGTAAATAATCCATACTGCTGATGAATACTGTGTATATTGTCTTTGGGAATTAGCTCTGCGTTGTCACTTAAACAAAAAAGGACTTTGGCATAAGCTCTGGCTTCACATTTGCTCCGGCAAGCACAGAGAGTGCTTGGTGTTGCGCCGGCGGCTGTGGTTGCTGCCAGGGGAGTGTTTACATTAGGGTAGGGTGTTATTTACATTGCGTGGTTATCGGAGCTGGGGCTGGGCTGGGGAAGTAGCTGCCTGGAAATGAACCTCGTATTAGCGTCTGCTGCTCTGCTAATGACTCGAGTCCTTGACTGGTATTTTGGTATTGGCAGAGCAACAGCTTCTTCAGGACAGCTTTCCAGAATTAGCAAAGCCATCTGGCTTTTGTTCTTCTCTTAGACAACTGCTTGTCCTTCCCTTCCAGTTAAGGAGTCCTTGCTAAACTGCTCATAATTTGTGTTGCGATGTTACACTGACAGACCTACTGCATGCTGTGGTCTCTGCAAGCGTGTATGAAACACAGCCCCTTGCTCCGAAAAAACTGCTTTTCTAAGAAACAGCCGTGGAGTGGCTGACCCAGGGACGCAGCAGTGATGGATGGAGGAAGCACGACGTGGCATTGCCCAACCATCCATCCATCCATCCCTTTCCAGCAGTTGGAGCAGGGCTGGGTGTTGAGGACAGCTCGGAGGGGAGGGCAGCAGGTTCAGGGAAGGGGGAAGAGGGGCAGAGGAGGGGACCACGCTTCCCTGCCCTGCTCCTTCAAAGCCAGTGGCCAGGGCTAACAGGGAGCTAATGGATCCCTGTATGATAGGAAATTGGGTTCATCCCTGGGATTATAAAATATAAAGGTTGAAAATTACTGGGGAGGTTAATTACCTTTGAGCTAAAGAGCTTATTTTCTTCTTGTTGCTGTGGTCAGGGAAAGAGGCATGTGGATTGTCCAAATACTTGCCGTAGGGTTTTTTTTTCTGTAAGGTTAATACCAGAAATGCTAACAATGTAGCTTTGAGGTGGGGATGCAGGACTAGGCTGACGTGTCATGAAAGCAGGGTTTCTTAGGGTACCTCCTCTTCCAGATGGTGATGCCGTGAGAAAAAGAAACTATTATCAGCCTGTAAGACAGATTTTTCCCTTGAAAGCCATATTTGGTTCTAGTGAACCTTCTATCCCTTTTCTGCCTAATTCAACCTGTTTTTTTTCTCTAAAGAGGGCTCAAGAGGCTCCTATCTGAGTGCCAAAAGCTGGAGGGAGCCATTCTTGCTGTAACTGGAGCCCGAGAGGGGAAATAGCAGAGGTCTCACAGCAAAGCTGCCCTGTCCGTTCCTGCAGCCCCTCCGCTCAGGATGGGGAAGCAAACATCCGGGTTGGATTTATCCAAACCACCAAGTATTTGTAGCTGACTCATGACTGCATGTGAGTCAAGCCTTTTCTTTTTCTTTTTGAGCCAGACAACCGACTACTGCCTTCCTGTTTCGTAGCACGAAAATTTTGGAAGCTCAAAGGATGCCTTTTGGGTACCAGTTGCTTCATCTGGTGAGCTGGCTCCTGCCTGTGGCTGGCCAGCGAGAGGGGTTCAGGGCACAGGTACAGGAGCTGGTGGGGGTGAGGAGGCTTCGTCTGACCCCACTGCTGCGATTTGGCTTCTTTCCTGGAGCAGCTGTTTTTAAATGAGCATCCCGGGGATGATGCCGGTACAACAAAGGATGTGCCGATCCTCTGAGCAGTTGTTGTACCTCTGGGGTCTCACTACACCGGCAGAGCCAGGGCACGGTGGGCTTCCTTACTCCTTTCTTCACTGACTTCTCCAATACCACTCTTACTCCAACCAGTGCAGACAAGGAGCTGCTTGGAGCCCCGGAGCAGGGCAGCTGCTGTGTCCTTAGGGGAGAGCCTCCATCCATGGGCAAGTGCTGATGACAGGTTTTATCAAGTGGAACATCTGAGGGCTGGCAGGCTGTCTCCAAGACAGGGATTAGGTTTTTTGGAAGCTCGCTGGTGGCTGGGATCTCTAAGCTTTCACTTCATCATAAAGCTGCATTGAACCTTTGCCACTCTTAAGCCACTGGACTGGGTTTGCATTTATGGAACCGGTGAGTTTGTTGTTGTAAGTCAGCAACATCCCAATTGCTTCCAATAATTTTTAAGAATTTCTTTGTCTTGGGGGTTGGTACAATTGTACATCCTGGGCCTGTGGTTATCCAGTTTAAATGTAGGAGTTAAAAAAAGCACATCAAGCAGTATTTATTCTTATGGGTGTTAAGGAGTCTCTAAGACTTCTGGGGTAATGCACTAAAACAACAGCCCAGTTAATTATCAGTACGTTGCAGTGAGAGCCCTGAAGAATCCCAGTATTTATGGAGCTGCTGCCAATGCCAGATGAAGTCACTCCCATTATCCTCGCCAGCTGTTTTTGTTGAACCACAGCGATTTCTCCAAGTTACTGAAGTTGATGTCATTGGAAGCGATGTGACATTTTTGCACGCATATAGAATAAGTGTTAAAAAATGCTCCAGAAGAGCTTTTCCAGTCTTGTCTGGGATCTGGCTGGGAAGTTGAATTAAACTGGCTTGATGGAACTTAATCCATAAAGCAAATGAGTCATCAGGCATAAATGGCTTTACCATAAATGTCAGACAGATTCTTACTGGTCCTGACAGTTAGCGCTTACATCTGTTTGGTAGAGCAAGTAAAAGCCTCGCAACTCACAATCGTTTTCATAAATGTGCTGTCCTGCCTCTTCCTCTTCATGGAAAGCTCTAGGAATAAAGGTCAAAATGTGATTTATTCCCCTTTTTAAAAACTAGCTCTTCTGATGGATGAAATATTGGTTACTTTCAGGCAAAAATTGACCTTTTTTTTTTTTCCCCTCTGCTTCAGATTTTTTTTCTTGTCAAACTAGGAAAGTGCAGCTGTGCCTTGCCTCTGCATGCTACGAAGTAGCCCAGTTTCTGGAGCACTTTCCTGAGCTCCGTGTGCCCAGATGCGCCTGAGTTGCTCATGTGCCAAAAGAGGACTTTCCCCACTGTCTGCATGGGTGGCTGGGGCTGGAGGACACTGCTGGTGACCTTCAGAGCAATACCAGCAGGTTACTACCTTGCTCCCAGACTTAGCTACCTCTTTACTTGAAAATAAGTTTTAAAAACGTAAAGGACTTGGCTGGTAAAGTCTTTAAACCATTCTCTTAGTGTAATTGTTAATTTGCTCTCTTACAAAGGCTTCATGGAAAATCCATAGGTCTTGTGTGTGCATGTGCTGGGGGGGAATTAACAGTATCTTCGTTATTGCTGCTTTTGCTGAAAAAGCAGATGCTGACATAGGAAGGAGAGAGGCTTGGGTGGTTTGTGTAACCGTAACAGTGAAACAAATAGACACTTGAGTGAGGAAGGGGAGCGGAGCTGGCTGCCGCCTTTGTCAGCCCACGCCGGGGCTGGGGGCAGCTATCTCTTGGTGAAATTTATTAGCGGCAACACACTTGAGAGGACACAAAAGGCTTGTGAACCTCCCATCACGGCTTGCTCTATTTAAAGTCGGCTTTTTAAATCAAAGAAATGGGGCTCTTGACAGCAGAGCTTTGTGCATCTTTTGTGAAGTTCAGATAGTGGGGCTTTTTATTACAGGCTAAATTAGCCCATTTTATTATTTTGCACTGAGGGATGAGGTCAGTTGGCTGGGAATCTTTCTAACAAGGTTTTACTCCTGTCTGCTTTTTACAAGTGTTAACACAGGGTATCCACCAGTGCTGTGCACTTGCTGTTAATGAAACAAAGATGAATGGTCTAGCAACCCCGAGAGCTCTCCTCCTTCCCCTACCACTAAGCTGCTCAACCCATGTTAGTGTACTTGAGTTCAGATGCTCCCTGGGGCTCTCATTCCTCCAAAATTGGGTGCATTGGTTTTTCTTTTGATTTTGCATGCTTGCGCGCTGCTGCTGGAACAACAAGAAAAGGATGAACTTTGCTAGGCAGGGTGATTGATTTGGTTTGAAAAGGAAATGGGAAAATAGTAGGCATGTTGAGCGATGCTCATGAAGCGTGGTGAGCTCTGAAGGAGCTGTCTGATGCAGCTCACGCTTTTTCCTGGCACCCTTCGTGTACCAAATTTATTCAGTAACGCACTGATTTTCTCAGGTTCTTGACCCAGAACTAGCAGGAAGCTTCCATTGTTCATCCTCCCTTGCTCACTCAGCAGCAACCACCAGGTCAACACTGTCCTTTGGGGTGTTGAGTCGGGCTGGGGTTTCTGCTGTGACCCCAAGGCTTGAGCCTGTGGCTCCTGGGACATGCAGGTGATGTCCTTCCATGTACTCAAAGGTGCTGCCAGTGCCTTGAGCCATGGGACCCAGAGGATGCTCAGCTCCTGTTGTGTTGCAGGGTGGGATCAGGCCAGGATTTCTCCCCCTGCAGAGCTCAGGAGCTGCCATCAGCTGAGATTAAAAGCAAACTCAGCTTTAGCAAATTCTCTTCTGCTTAACCTTTTGCACTGTGTTTAGCCAACATGCCTTTCTTTGCTTTATCTGTTCCTCGAGGAAACACAGTTATAGTCCTGGTCACTTATAGGACACAGACTATCAGCTCTCCTTGAGGTGTAAATCCAACCTTATCAGGAAGAAAAAGCTTTCAGCCTTCCTTCCTTGCCTCTTGGAGACAAGTACTAAGTCTGCTTGTGTGGCTGTTTTATTTCAGCTTATCCCAACAGTGCTGGACAGTCCCCATAACCCTGTGGAAACTGGGGAGCTTTAACCACCTAAATGAGAGAAGGGCATAAATGGCTTAACTGGGGTGTCAATGAGGGGCAGGGGTGGCTGAGGTCCTGGGTGCAGAAATAGCAGCTGGAGGGACCTTCACACCATCAACTTAAAGCAAGTTGCCTTGGCTGCGCTGGGCATCCTCCACTCGAGAAAGTTCCAAAGGGATTGTGGCTCAGAATTACCTTTGAAGGGTGGGATGGTGATGTGGGTGTGAGTAACCCCATCGCACCCCCTGGCTCCTTCAAGCCTCTGCTCAGGGCTGGGCGAAGTCCTCTAGGTCACACCATGGCCAAGTTCCCCATGCAGGTCATGTTGTCAGGTGATGGCCAGAGCTGTCTGGAAATGGGAAATGTTTTACAAGACAAAAATGTGGCATTTTCTGTTTCCCCAATACTGCATCCCTATGTTTGGTGGTTACGTTGAGGGGACAAAAAATAAAAAGAAAAAAAAAATCCAGAACAGTAATGACAGAACTGTTCTACAGATTTATGGGGGGGAAGGAAAGGGAAGGAAAGAGACTATTTCTCTTTCTCAAAATAGAAAATTGAAAACCACTTTGCAGACATTGCTGTTAATTTTTTAAAGGTTATTCACAGGAAACAATGACTAATAAGCTTAAACCAATGCTCAGTTTTAAGTTGTGTAGCATCCGAGAGGTGCTCAGACATTACGGTGAGGTGCTGCAGAGATGGATGTGATAACCTGGAAATCAAGAAGGGAAACCCCAGGCAGCCACAAGCTGTCCCTGTCCCTCGGAGCTGGGTCCCCACAGTCCTTACAACCTCTGTTCCCAGTGGATCTCTGCCAAAAGTGTAAACAATGCTGGTTTTTTGTTGGTTTGTTTGTTGTTTTTTTTTGGTGGAGTCGATGGTACATGTTCATGGGAGGCTGAGCTCCCCATGGATCCAGTGGCACTCATGGCTGGACCGTCTGCAGCCTGCATGCACAAAGGCAGATTCGGCCCGTAATTTCAAAAATATCCTTTGGTTTTCCATGGGGCTGTTCACCCGTCTGGCCAGGCTCCATTCAGAGCTTCTGGTTCCCATTACATGCCCAAGTCATCCTCCCAGTTTTGCTGTAATGCTCCTTCTTTTTCCCCTGATGCCTTAGCCATGTTTTTCTATTATTAAATAAGATTTTTTTTCCCCTAATTAAAGTATCAGCTCTAATAATCCAAGTAGTAAAGTCTTGTCTTATGCAACTGTCTACTGAGTAAACTGGTTTTTGGTGTTGTGGTTAAGCACTGTGGTGGTTCTTTAGGAAACTAAAGCGTGATTTCAGCTCTAACTTCCTTCGCTGTATAGTGAGGGGTCTGATAAGCAGCCTTATCGCCTCATGGCCTTGTTCTGCACCTGGTTTTCAATAAACCATTGCAACCCCCCTCCCTCTTTTCTCTTTTTCGGATTATCAGTTGCATTTCTAATCTCTTTCTGTGTCTACTTCACTGTTGTGGGTGGAAAATTGAGGTGAGGTAGGACATAGAAAGGGCTGGTGGTGGTGATGTCTTTCATGAGTCCAACTGATGGGGTGGGAGAAACAGAGAAATTTTGAGGCCAATGAACAGCCTTTTGGACTGGAGCTTGTGAAGCTGCACAGGACCAGGCAGGGAAGTGGGGGTTTTTGGTGTGTGTGTTTTTTGTTGTTTTTTTTTTTTATTATTGTCCACAGGACACTGCTGATTCAGGGTGTGTAGAGCCCTTTTCTTTTTACTGCACCTGCCTTGCCCAGGGCTGTCAGTGCTGCTGCATTGCAGATGTGGGGGTGACCTCTCTGCAGATGTGGTTATCTTTTGGGAAGGTGCATTTGGGACGGGGTATGAAGGGCAGCGCCTTTACACCTCATGGAACAGCCAGAGATAAGCAGCTGCTTGACCCTGCCCTGGACATGGAGGGGTTTTGCCTGGCTCATCTCAGGTGACATGCCCTGGTCAGGGAGGTGGCCCTGCCAAGTGTTTTGCTCTCCATTTCTTGGTGGTGTTTGTCCTCTTGACTGCGTTCTCAGGCTGGTGGCTCCACGTGCACCATCCATCATCCCCCTGACACTCTTATCTTCCCTTCTCTGCAGGGTGACATCCAGCAGCTCCTGATCGTGGCAGACCCCCGAGCAGCCTATGACTACTGTGAACACTACAGCCCTGACTGCGACACCGCCATCCCAGACTCCCCCCAGTCCCAGGACCCCAACCAGGATGAATATGTGAGTCCCTTGCAGGGTTTGGGGATGCTTTTGGGGCACCAGGAGCCAGCTCCATATTGCGGTTGGAAACACACTCAGCTTCTTCCTCCTGTTCAGGTTCCCTGCAACTCATCTGTAAGAGCTGAGACAGCTTGGGTTTAGGATTTGCAGGTTTTGGTCTTGGCTCTTGCCTTCGGGAGTTTCCCTTCCTTTCTGCGCTCCTTGCATTTCCAGACTGAAATGAATATTTGCTTGGAGCTCAAAAACTTGTGGGAGAGACAGCCTGAGCTGAGTGTGAAACACTGACCTTCCCTTGCAGGTCGAATCCTATCCAAAACAGGCACTTGCTTTTAAATTTCCAACTTTACTATTGAACTTGTAAAAAGATTAAGCAGTTCTTTTTCACCATTCTTTAAAACTACAGGTGTTAAAGAAGGGGGAAACGCTTTTGCCTATGAATTTGACATTGGAATTTCATTTTGGCAGGAATGCTCCTCGCTCATCTGTATAAGCTCTTGTGCTCAGTATCTTTTCTACAAAGAGTTGGCCTCGGACCTTTTCTTTAAAAAAAAAGAAAAGAAAGAAAAGAAAAAAACCCACCCTGATACAGGATGCCTTTTATTTCTGCTGCTCAATTAGTCATGTCTGTGTGGCTGATTCCTAGAAGAGCATCACCTGAATTTTACAGACTTTTAAGAGGTCTTAGACTCAGCTCACAGCAATTAGTGTCTGGCACCCTCAGACACTTCTCAGCATCTTGGCTGCTCTCCTGGGCTGATTTGTTGGTCCGTGCATTCTCTTGCTTTCAGCTGCTCTCAGATCTGCAGGCTCCTGCCGAATGCCCACAAAGCTGTAGTGCTGTCAGCCCGCTCTGGCTTAGCTTTTGGGTTTGTATTAAAAACCTGTGCCTAGCAGAGCTTTGGGGAGCAGAGCGATGCTTATGGATGAGGCACAGCTGCCCAACCCCAGGGAAGTGCCATAACCACTCTGCCAGTGCTTCTGGAGAAACGATAAATAAGTAAAATAAATAGTCTTCGGCGTGGTCAAAAGATGTGGTAGCAGGAAAATAAAATTCTTATTTTGGAGCCAGCAGTTCAACAAGGGTTGGCTTGTCTTAGGGCTGTGTTGCTCCGTGTAAGAATAACTCTTCCACACGCCGGCATTGGCTGCCAGTGAGAGCGATGGACCAGCAAAGAAATTTGCCATGCCGGGCTGTAACCAAATGTTTTGTTTGTATTTCATTTTGAAGAATGACTGACGCCTTGTGGAAAATGCTGAAAATATCTTGTTTTCCGAGCCCTCCTGCCTGCGGGCCACGGGCAGATGGGAAGTCACACAGATGCGATTAGTGCAGTTGAATGAGTGAAAACAGCATCCCTGCTTCTCAGAGCAGCTGCACGGTTCCGATGTTTTCTTCCCCTCTCTCGATATGTCAGATGTGTGACCTGGGAGGTCTCAACAGTCTGAGGTTAAAAAAATATATATAATTTTTTTTTTTTTCTTTTTTTATTGTGTTACTTTGGGTGACTGAACTGCTGCAGGGTAGGTCCATCCTCTCTGATAAGGGAGAACGTGCCACAGGACCGAGAGGTGACTGGGAACCTCCTCAGATCACAACCATTGCCAAAGCAGCCCAAAGCCAGCCTCTTGGAGAAGGTTTCATGGAAGCTGGTGTACAAGAGGAAGGGAAAGATTTCACTGCATGGATCTGTATCACAACATGGCCATGCTGACATGATGTCTAAAAATGTCTGTTTTCTGCTTCTCATCTTCTCTTCGCAGTACACCGATGGGGAGGGAGAAGGTGACACCTACTACTATGAGTACCCCTACTACGAAGACGTTGATGAAGCTGTAAAGCCAGAAGCACCCACCGCCAAACCCAGCGCTCCCGAAGTGGCTGCTGGAGAGAGACCTGAAACCAAGCAGGTACCAGTGTGAGGTCCTGGCAAAGCTGTGGTTGACAAATGGCACCTTTATAGAAGGGGAGGTGGAGGATGATGCAGAATTTTCTTTTATTTTTCCCCCACCCCTCATTCTGGCATTTGATTTCTGCAATAGGACTACCCTGCCCCCACACCATCACCTGATGGAGGGGACCCTGGCAAGCAGGCGAAAGAGGATGCTACAGTGGATGACCCGCTTGTGGATGAGTACAACTATGAAACCATTAATGAAGAGTACTTCACGCCTCTCCCCTATGAAGATGTCAACTACAACGAAGAAGTGGACCCCCAGGGTGGACTCACTGAAAACGCCGTGGAAGCTGAACTCCCCACGAGTACTGTCATCACCTACAATGAGACCGATGTAATTTTAATGAGTGTTTTTTCCTTTCTCTTTGTTTTTTATTAATCCTGGTATGTCATAGCCCTGAGAGCAAAGGAGATGTGATCATCCATATGGTAAATCTGTAAGTGGTTTGGGCAGCTCTTGGAAGAGGAAGTCTCTTGTAAAATATTTTCACTCCAGATATTTCAGGGTGCGGAACACAGACATTTAGAATCTGGTTAAGGATTATTCCCCTGGAAAAATCTGTTCATACTGACATCTGAATTTCCCTGTGTGAAGTGCTTGTCTAACAAAAAGAAAAATGAGGGTGAATGTTAAAATCTAAGTTAAAACATTTTATTTCAAGGCTGTTAATATAAATCCTTTAAATGTTGATTGGATGGAGAACATCAATGTTTTTTATTTTGTCATTCTCATTGAATAGCACCTCTCAGACCGTAATTTTTTAAAAAACATTTCAACACTGGGACAAACCCTTAATTTCAAACTACTGCATACACCCAGGGAGAGCCCCTCTGTTTTGTGCACAGATCTTAGAGGTCAGTCCAGATCCCACAGCTGACGTTTCTGTTGGAGCCATTACAGTTTTAGTTACATGCACTTTAATATGCTTTAACTGAAATACATCGCACTGAGACTTTTCTAAGGACTTGCCCAGTTCTTGCCTTTTATATTGGTGCTCAAATAGGTCAGTGTTGGTCTTGTCCTTAGATGAGACTGAGATAAATTGTCACCGGGCTGCATGCGGTATAGCTCACCGTGCGGGAAAATACTGCTCCAGACGAGGCAAATTATTTGTTATCCAGGAGCATCATCAGCAAGGGGAGTCGATAGTGGGATGATGTTTCCTGGGAGGTAGGGTGGGAATTGCCAGAGGTTTGGGGTGGTTCCTGAAATGGAGAATGAATTGTGGGGCTGTCAAAACTCAAGGCTTTTAGGGAGGCACTGGAGAGTGGCGGAAGAGACGGCGAAAGTTGGCCAACGTATTTGGAGTTGGACCTGGGAGCCTGAATTGAAAAGGTGTCGGGGAAAGTGTCCAAGCAAAGAGCTGAGCAGCTGGAGTGAGGCAGGAGGAGAGCCAGCCACCCCCAGGGCTGGTGGCGTGGCGGGGATCGAGCCCAGCCAACTGGGGATTAAAAAAAAATGTGGTGGAGGAGGTTGAGCAGCCCAAAGTGATACACAGAGAGGAACAGAAAAGGCTCCAGTGGATTGAGGAAGTGAATGCCAACCAGAGGGAGCCCATGGATGGGAAACTTTTTTGTTTCCTGACAAAAAGCCAGAAATCTTTGGCCAAGCTTGAACTTTCTAAGAGAGAGGAATTAAAGACTGGATAGAAGGACCTTAAGGAAAAAAAAATAAAAAAAAGGGAAGAGGAAATAAGAGGCTCAAGGGCCACTTTAGTAGTTAGGAAAAGGAAATGGAAGAGGAGGAAAGTTCAGGCAGGGAAACACATGGCGCAGCTTTCCGATGTGAGAGCTCAGCCTCTTCTTGGCAAAGCATCTCGTGGGGAGAGGGCGCAAACTCTGCGCCTGCAGCAGCGCCGGGAGAGCGGGTGTCTAGGGGAGGGCTGCAGGGTTGCTCCAGTGCAGGAGGAGGCTCCAGGGAATCTGTTGGCTGATGAGCAGAGAAAAGGACATGACTTGCCTGGCTGAAGGAGATTCCCATGCACTAAGGCAAAGGCTAATGCAGCGTGACATAGGGAAGACTCGTCAAAAATGCCAGCCAGCCGGACAAATACCCAAGAGGTATTTCAGGTTTACACCTCCGATGTGCGAGCTAAGACCCCTGCTTATTGCTTCATGGGCAATATGAAAGTGGGGATCAGGATCTCATGTGTGTAATTGCCTGTTACTGGAAATAGGGTTTTAGTAGGGGAGAACACAGCCTGCTAAAGTGGTTAGAGAAGTGTAGTTGCTCTTAAAAAAAGGTAAAAAATAAACCAATCTCATCAGTTCTTTGGCTAGTTTAGGAAGCAAAGTAGTGCTTATGGTCATGAGTAAGTGTGGCATAATTTCAAGGGGTCCCGGGTTTCTGCCAGCCACTGGGAAGGCAGCCGGAGCCCCCACGCTGTTGCAAAGGATACAGGTGTGTGGGAGGGCAGAGGTGGGCTGGGACACTGAGCATCCCCCCAGCAGCCCAGCACTGCTCCCTGTGGGTTGTGGGGTCAAGCAGGACAATGTTGGTCTGGTGCACTTTTAGCACCCCTTCACGGAGCTGTCACAAGATTGGGATGTGCCCGTCGCTGCTGAAGTTTGCCCGTCTATATTTTGGGAAGACTTTTAATTGCTACAACGGGAATTAAAAGGGGATTTAGTTTCACACAAGTGAAACTTTGTGGAGCCTGTGTGAGAGGTTTTGGAGGTAGGTGTACTCACTGAACTCTCCTGGGCTTGGGTTTCATTATGGCTAATAACTGTGTGATAAATGCCAGTGAAGCAATTCCAAGATTTAGTAGGCAGCAATACTCCCATGAACAAGAGGAGCTGGGGACAGATATATTTTGTTCATTGCCTGCTATTCATCAGGCAGTTTGCTTTACTTGTCCAGATGCATATACCAGGGCTTCGTATCTGCATTGCTTCTCAGAAGGGAAGAGTAAAAGGTGATTTAAATGAAGCTGTTACCAGCAAAGGAGAGTCACAGTGCTTTGCACACTGATTTTTGGACCTCCTCTTTTCTTTGCGGACTGTTTTCTGATGCAGGTTGCCTTAACAGCATTGTTAAGGAGATTATTTTTAGGCTTTTGGTTTGGTTTTTCTCCAAAGCACTTGCAAATCTCAGCATGGAGAACTTTCCTCCCCCTCTGCCCAGTTATTCAAAATACCGTATCTGTCCATGCATATTGACTTGGGGCCCTTTAATCAAAATATCAAACCAGACATTTTTTACATTAATTTCAAGAAATGCAATTTGAAGAAAGCTTGCTATGTTATCCTCAAAAGCCTTTCTAGCAAGATAAACAGATTTTAAGGTTTCAAAGTGCAAACCAAGATGAAAGATTTTGAAGAGGATAAAAGATACGTGTGATAGATCTGTTTGAACGGTACAAAGACAAAATAATGCTAACTTTCCAAGTTTTCTGACTGAGTAATTACCAAACCATAATTTCTGCAAAGACCAGCTGGTATTTGCAGAGGTAAAAGAAGATGGGGTAGCAGTGTGATGATTGCCTTAGCACTAGGCTTAGTTTTACTTTAAAACCTCTTGAATTTAAGTGCAGATGCTCATGCTTATGGGTTCTGAGCAGTTTTGGCACAGAAACAAAGTCTGGAAGTGGTGGTGGCGTTTGAGTGACTTTGAATTCATAGTGGTGAGGAGATAATATCTCTGGGAAGCACTGGAAATAAGTCCACTTATGGATCATTACCTGGATGGGACAGAAACAACAACAAAAAAATCATTAGCACATGTTGTTCTTTACGGTGCTGGTCGGAGTGAAGGATGCCAGGAGACGGTTGCCTGGCAGGCTGCAGAAAACAGAGGGGTATGGAGAGAAGCAAGGAAATTCTGATACTTGTCTCGATGTCCTTGCTTGTGGTCTGTAGCATCTGTTGCTGCAAGGATTCAGAAAGGGTTCAGGGATTAATGCCTCAAGTCTGTAAAAACTTTCTTCGTCTGCTCTTTGGACAAGCACAATCATAAATTGGATCCCAGACTAAACAAACAGGAGGTTTTCGTAGAAGCAAACTCGGATTTTTCCACATTTCTTCCTGTAATCGGATACTCATAATGACACATTGCATTTCTGATGTGCATTTTAAAAGGACTGGAAGTGTGACTTTTTAAGCTTAATAATGCAGTGTCTCCAGTATTGAGCCTGTGAGAGATGGGTAGGGCTTGGAGTCTGAAACTTCCATTCCCTCTTTCTTCAGGCCTTCAGTGTTTGTGGGGTACCCTCCTGACATGAGCTGATGCTTTGTGCTGTGTTTTCTTTTCTTTGCTCGAACTTTTACACTCACAGTGTTGTTTCAGGGGTCAACAGAGAAATTCTAGGGAAAGCCAGGCTGTACACTTTGACGTAAAGATTCTCCCATCCTTCTTGGATGCTATGGGAGAAGACCCTTAGAGGCCACTGGAGACCTAAAATCTCCAGAATTTAACTTATCTTATGCTTTTTATTTGCACCTATTATTATAAGGCATCCTCACTTTGCAAAAACCGCACCCTTTATATTTCTGAAGTGTGCAGCCTAGAGAGATTTGCAGCCTGACATCTTGCTGCTCTTTTGCTTCCAGGCTGCTCAAGGAGGAGATGACCTGGATAAAGATTTCACCGAGGAAACAATAAAAGAATACGATGGGAATTATTACGATAACTATTACGACCGAACAGTGTCTCCTGATATTGGCCCTGGCATGCCTGCTAACCAGGACACCATATACGAAGGGGTAAGAGTTAATTTTCCATCAAGGGTAAGCCTCATTCAAAGTGTTTGTCTTCCCATGGTTTGTAGCATAGAGATGAGCAATGCCAAAACCCGTGAGAGCATCTCGCTTGGATTCAGCCACCTGCAACACGTGTGTTTTGCACGGGGCGAGGAGGAGGTGCCCTGTTTCTTTCCCACCCGAGCATCAGCAGCGCTTTGGTTGCAGAAGTTGTCCCAGAACCTCCAGTTCCTGCTGGAAGTGGTGATGCTGATGTCCTCTTTGACGGTCTGGCTTTGTCTCACCCTTGTTTGCTACAGATCGGTGGCCCACGGGGTGAGAAAGGACAGAAGGGGGAGCCTGCAATTATTGAGCCGGTAAGGACCATCTGTTTTTTCAGTGTTTTTTTCCTTTTTTGGGGGTTTGTTGGGGGGTTTTTTGCACACACACACACACACACACACACCCCAAGATAAAAGGTACAAGGGGTATGTTTGGTATGGTGTGGTGCTCTCAGTGGTACAGCTGGGAGGAAAATTTCCCATGGAAGAATTCCTTGGTTCATTTAAAAACTTTTAATATTAAAATACTGTAATTATTATTTTTTTAAAACTTCAAGAAGTGACCTAAATTATGAAGGAAGTGCAAAATTTCCCATGAAATCTCTCCTTTACCAAATAAAACCTAGGCCTTTTAGAACCGAAGCATTTCGGCAGAGAGGGCATGTCTCACCTCTCCAGAGGTTTTGAAGCGCCCCTGGCTCAGCAGCGATGCTGCTCCCACGAGCACCCACAGGCAGCGGCCAGGTCATATCCTGACCTGAGCTTGCAGCTTGGGGCTGGCTTTAATTGTGCAACTAATGGGTTCATCTCTGTGGAAATAAAAGGGTTCTCCCTGCACACAGCTGCAGGGGAGAAGAGGTTTGCTCCTTCGCCTGCTCCAGTGTCCCACCAGCTTTCCACTTACAGAAGAAACCCTGTGTCATCCCCGGAGTGGAATCTGGCGCTTGCTTTCTTTATGATTCTGCCCTAGCTGGTTTCTGAGGTGGTTTTTCTTATTAAAGAACAGTTATAAACTGCCTGTGGCCTTTGCAGTCTGCAAAAAAACCTGGGTGCCCAACTGAACACCCCCTGAGGTGAGGATGGAGCCGCTCCCCAGCTTCCCTGGTGGTGGGGGACGGCTGCTGTTGGCTCCAAGGTGCCCGCTGAGCAGAGCAAGAGGCTGTTGGTCCATGGCCATGTGTCTGTCCCTCATGGCGTGGCAGGATGCTGAGGGTCCCATGCCCGCTCCTCCCCGGGCTGGAAATGGGGCTTCAGGTCCTTGCAACCACCTTCCCTGAGCCTTGTCCCCGAAGGGCTGAGCGCACGCTCACTGCACACCAGCAACTCAATTAACCTAATTTTCCTTGGCAGAGGGCCAGCGTGGCGCCCAGCATCGCAGCAGCACTTCCCATCACTTGGAAGCCATTATTTTTCTTTTAATTCTTCCTTCCTTCCCTTCTTTGCCCTGACGCTTTTGCAGATAGCAGGGGCGGGGTGGGGGGCAGGGAGAGCTGGGGTGCAGCACTAGGGCTTGAAAGGCCTGAATGAGCACCTTACAAAGGCATTTCCAACCTTTCCTTCCTTCTCTTCCTTTCTGTGTCTTGCTCCCGCTCTGCAAACAAAAGGAAGAGTGAGAGATTTGCTTGTTGGAGGTGTGGGAAGGGCGGAGGGCAGGCGAACCCCACAAAGACAATGGCAGAAACCCAGCCTGCCGTGGCCAGAACCAATCTGAAATGCTACAAAGCGAACAAAATAGTTAAGTTTAATCATCCAGAAAGAATTTGGCTGCCTTTGCTATTTCAAAACACTGGAGCATGTATAGCTTTTGCCAGAAAGTAAACAAGACCAAATGCCGCCTTTTTCCTCTCCGTGCGGTTCTTCTTCAGCAGAGAGAAATTCAGATTTGCTGTGCTGCTTTTTTTTTTTTTTTTTTTTTTTAAATGGGAGCTGCAGCAAAGGGGGAATAAAAACCAAATGCAGAAGTCATTCTGCTGGATTTTCTCTCCTTTTCGTTCAAACCGTCTGTCCTTCAATCCTTGCTCTGTGCTGACACTTGCTGGAGGCAGCAGGGCAGCACAGGAGCAGGGCAAGGAGGATGCAGCTGGGGTTGGCTGGGACACCCTGCATCCCAGCTCTGGAGCCACCAGGCTGCCTTTGCCTCCTCAAAGACCCTTTGACGGGGGCCCTGGTGCTCGTGCCTGCCTTTGGGGGGCGGGGTGTGCGGGGTGGTGGTCAGCCCTTGCACAGCACCTCTGTGCATTGCAGTTAGCTTTTGGGCTGTTTCTGTGATACTGGCTTTGCTTGTGGGTAGCACCTGGGTGTTGATTGACTAGAAGAAGCACCCTGTTTCACCCCCTGGACAGTCCTAAATCCATGGTTTGCTTGCTACCCCAAGGTGATTGCCCTCAGTGGCATCTCCCCACCGGTCCTGGTCCCAGAACCCTCCCACGTTTCCATTGCTCCTGTTGATGAGCAGTCATATAAACAGTGGAGATTTCTTGCCAAGGAGAATCTCCAGCTGTCCCTAAAGCTAGAGCTCAACATAAACCAACAGATAAATATGGGAAGATGCCAAGGATGTTTGCATTGCAAACTGGCTAATTACCCCAACCTCTTCCCCCGTGTGGAGGAGCCTCTGCAGCTGGCCATGGGCAGTGGAGCCGTGGTGCTGTGCGTGCTCAGAGCATGGCACCCAGCAGCCCAGGAGTGTCCTGGGGAGACCTGTGTGGGCTCTGGCTCTCTGCACCAGCCCAGCCACAACACCCATGCGAAAATGTCCCGTGGGTTGGTCTCAACAAGGATGGAGCCAGCACACAGGGGAGAGGTTTGCTGGGAGCTCTGGGTTTTCCTGTGCGATGTCCTCATCATGTGTCTGAAGAGGGAGCTGGTGCTTAGTGGGTGTCCTGGGGGACACCTCCATCAGCATAGCTCACTGCTTCTTGGTAGGCTCCAACAGCAAACAGCTCATATTTGGGGCAGGTTGGAGGGATGTCATGTAGGGTCGACCCCTAATTCCTCCCCACCTCAGAAGAGAGCAGCGGCTCTGTGGCAGGCAGGCAGGCAGGCAGCAAACCGCTGTCAAATGGGCATGGGGTGAAGTCTGTGGCCTAAATTCTTTACTGGTGAAGAACAACCGTGCAGGTGCTTCGGTGATGACAGCACCAAAAAATTTCCCCTAACACATCCAAACAAAGTGGAAGCCAGATTGTAAATGAGGTGGTAATGAGTAGTGTGGACACTGGGGAAAGACAGAAAGTAGTGCTGGCCACGCATTAGCAGTGCAGAAACACGCATCCCACTAATGGAAGCAGGGATGGTCACGGCAGCATGTTTTACTTTTGGGGCAGGACCGCCTGGATTTTCCTTTAGATATTTCAGTTTTGTTCAGTTCAGCCCTGTCTGCTGCCGTGGGGTCAGCTGAGGCTTTTAGCACCAGAGCCTGAGCCCAGGAGAACGGCTAAGGATGACCCGGGACCAGTCCTGGCACTGGCTTCCTCCAGGCTTCTCCCATACGAGCCAGCTGCTTGTCTACAGATTTTCACGGGCTGATTTCATCTCACAGGGTAGATGTCCCTGTTTGCTATGGAAGAACTGGGAAGCACTGGGATTGCTTTGGCTTTACCTGGGTGCTGCTGGGGGCGTGGTCACTGCTCCAGAGTTAAAAGGGTAGTTCTCGCTGTGGGGCTTTTCCCAACAGATCCGTGCTGATGCCTTCTGGAAAGCATTTGCCATGGGCAAATTTTATTTTATTGGGAGAATTCTTTCCTGCCTCTTACATACCCATGAGGAGGAAGAAAAAAAAAAGCAGCTTAGTTCTAGTGAGTACATGATAGACTTGATTTAAAGTTATGACAAAATATTTAGATTAAAAGGCATGGAATAACATTATTCTACCATTTTGCCCACACAGTGATTTCCTAGGTACACAAAGTAAATCACAGCATGCAGTCTGCTGGGAAAGTAATTTAAAAAAGAAACCCTTGCAATTTGATTATTAACTTTTTTTTTAAAGTTGCTTGGGTCTAGAAAGAGCTTCTTCCTGAAGATGAGCTCTTCTCCTGCTTGGGCACCATCAAGGCTGGACCTACCCCAGGATTTGCTCTTTGGCCAGGAGCTAAGGCAGAAGGGTTGTGTTTGGGAAGGGGACCCTGCGCTGGGACAAGGGTGGGCTTGGTGCTGGGGGAAGGACTGTTTTGCTGTGCCCTGTGCAATTCAAATAAATGGTATCTGGCTTTTTGATGGGCAGTGCCCTTTGTGCCTTTGGGAACAGGGACACAGGAGATGTCATCTAGAGGGACTGGAAGC
This sequence comes from Falco peregrinus, assembly GCF_023634155.1. Taxonomy (NCBI): domain Eukaryota; kingdom Metazoa; phylum Chordata; class Aves; order Falconiformes; family Falconidae; genus Falco; species Falco peregrinus. The sequence goes on along the minus strand of NC_073721.1, from coordinate 48,372,258 downwards.
CCTTCAGCTCTGGGATGCCTAGACCTAGCAGCAAGACCTGAAATATTTGAGAACAGATAAAGCATTGGGCTTTCCAGCTCTGTAATCAAAGTGACTTTGAGGATGCTCCTGGCTAATCACCTTTTTTTCTTCCTCTTGCTCAGGGCATGCTGGTGGAAGGTCCGCCCGGTCCCGAAGGCCCAGCAGTAAGTGGCACTTTGTTTGTACCTTGCAGGGAAGGATGTGCGTGGCTCTGGGGTGCTGAGTGCACATGGCAGGGCTCAGCACACAGCTGTTCCTGGGCTCTATTGCTTCCATATGCCACGCATGTGCACAGACCGCTTTGGGGTCGGCTTTCTGGTGCAAAAATAAACAGAAAGCTCTAATTCTTTTCCTGCTTCTACAAATATGTTACAAATAATAACACATTTTCCTTTAGCAGCTTATATGGTTTTTTCTGTCTTTTCTATGCTAGGGCCTTCCAGGACCTCCAGGACCAACTGGACCTGTGGGCTTAATGGGTGACCCTGGGGAGAGAGTGAGTACCCATGTTTTTCTCCTTTTTGGCTGAAGGCTTCAGTCCTTTTCTGTGTGCAAAGTGGGACTGTGGGGAGCCCTAAAATACTGCTCATCTTGCAATAGCAATTTCCTCTGGGTCAACCCCAAAAAGAGCTTGTGGGTAGGGTACAGGGCAGACCTTTGCATCCAGGGGCAAAGAGCTGGGGAGCAACCACACTAGTCAAATGCAGTAAGCAGTTTTCTCCAGGTTAAAAGCAAGAGTATGGCTAACAAAGCCTCTGCTCTCTATCCGTGCCCTTTGGCATTGGTTGCTCCTTCCAGTGCAGGAGCTGGGCTGGGGCACTGGGAAAACCAGGATGAGCACAACACACATAAAATAGCCATTGGCACAGTAAAGCAAAGCTCAGCCATAATTCTGCATCCTCATTCCAGCTGATGTCGTGAGTCCTGGCAGGGGGGGTGGTTTTGATTGGGTCCAGGATGGTCCCAGGGTCACACCATCACCACTGCTGTGGGTCTTTCCTCACCCCCGCTTGGTGTCCCAGACTGCTCCTGGTGGGAAGGTGACTCTTGTGCAGCACCTCGCCTTTTCTGTAGGTGGATTATTGGTCTGTACCCGTGAGCACTAGAGACTGATTCATGTGCTTTAGCAGTGCAGTAACTTAGGTTTTGTGTTTGGTTTTGATGGTACTTTAAATCAGTTTTGTCCCTGGCAGCCGCTGCTTTGTGAACTGCTGCCAGCAGAAGCCTCCAGCTTTAGGGTGTCTCATCAGAGGCAGCTGCTCCCAAGCACTTGTGTGGACTGTGACCCCAAATTCCATAGTTTAGCACCGCAGTTCAGTCAGAGCTGCATATTTATTTGTTACTGTGGAGTCCTCAGCTGGGATCAGAAACGACCTGTGTTTTGGGAGCTGCTGGACTTGAGCCTCGGGTCAGTAAGTGGTGCACAAGCACCATTCGAGTGGCAATCTGTGTACTTGGCAATGCCAAAAATTAAAACCTACTCTCCTCACTCCCCAAGCTGAGCCTTTGAAATGACCCTCATACCAACACGCTCCTCATTTGCCTTTGTCCACCCACCATTCAAGCCTCTTCCCCCTCCCTGGCAGAGGCAGCCAGGTAAGCAGGTACTCATGCCAAGCTGCCTGGGTGGATGGGGACCAGGCTGCACCGTGCGTCCAGTGGGAATTTTGGCCTGATACCTAGGGGGAAATTCCCTGCAGCACAGATGGGCTCTGGCTTTGCACAGAGGCTGAGGTGGGATCAGCCCTGGCTGCCAGAGCAGCTCAGTTTGGGTCTGAAACTAGAGGAGTGCACACAGCACCCTTGAGCAATACTGGTTTGGGTGATGGAGCACCAAAACCGGGGCAGTGTTGGCAGGGAAGAGCTGTTCCTGCCGCGATGCAGCCTGGCGGACCAGCGTGAAGGGCTACGGGCTGGTGCAGCAGCGGCACAGGGGTGTGTGTGTACCAGCAGCAGTCTCGCCTGAGTAAATTCATTGATTTCAGTGGGTTTGCATGAGTAAAACAAACGCAGCTTGGAGCTTGACACTGCTTCAGTGCCTTGGCACATCCTGATGCTGAGTGCCGTCAGATACGCCTTCAGAATAGCTTCTAGCGTACTGCTGTTTCATCTGGGGAATGGGGCTCCCAGCAGCCCTAATGCCAGCCTCTACCTATGGCTCATTTTGGCCTGAGGCATCCCAGCAGTCTCATTAGCGAAAAGGGCAAAAATTGTGCCTACAGGTGGGATTCCGAAGGCAGGTGTGGTTGGAGGTCTGTTTTTCTAGGATTTCTCTGGAAAGCGCAGGAGGGAGGAGAGCAGCGGTGACACAGATGACAGGAGATGCCCCTGAACACGCAGAATCCTGCTGCTCTCAGTGCTGTCACCCGCGAATGCAAAACATCTTTCTAAGGAAGGGAGCGCTTATCAGCAAACACTTCCCTAATCTGATCGCTGAGGTCGTGAGCACCTCTGTTCTTCTGGCAGAGAAGGCAGCCTGCTACCCGTGGCAGGCTCTTGTGCACCACAGCATCCTCCGCTGATCCAGTTGTTTCCAGATGGGGAACCGCATCCTCTTTGCTGGATAAGCTGGGGTGACCCAGGCTCTCTGTGTTTGTAGGGCTTCCAATTCTTCTGGCAGATTTTGGTTGAATTCTGCCCAGACAAGGGGGAAAAAGCCAATGATCAGGTTCGAATGGGGATAGATAAAGAGGTTGTGCTGTTCTGCTGTGTGTCTTAGCACCGCTAATTGCTGTAACTGCTGTTAAGGATTTGTGTTGTGACCTTGCTTATCTTTTATTTTCAAAAAACCTTTTTTTTTGGTCTTAATTAAGCAATCTAAGACCCAGAAAGAATAGGAAGGAGTATTCACTCCATTGCAGAGGATCAGAACAAGATCTCTGCACTACTTAGGATCTCACCTTAGCCTCTTTTTAAATGCCGGAGTGATGCCAGGGGTTTGCCGTGGCTGTCTCTGTGGTCACCATCAGGTGTGCATCAAACCCTCTGGTTTTCATTTCTTTTTACTGCCAGCCTGGCTGTGGGCATGGCAACACCAGCTGAGGCACCCCTGGAAGCCACCAAGCACGGTTATCCACCAGAACACAGGAAGGGATGTATCAAACCATGAAAACACCAATTAGACAGAAAGACTGAATATTTTTCCCGAAGTCCTTCCCGGCCTGGCTCTCTGTATGGGTTAAGTTGAGGCTGAGCCGCTGTGCCTTACCTTGCAGAGGTGTTTAAGTTGGTATTTACCCTTCCCTTCTCCCCTCAGCTTTTAAAATCCAGCTGTGTTCCCTTTTCTGGCCGATGTACCCTTGAGCTGTTGTACTTCCCTAGTGCTGCTCTTGCCGTTGCTCCTTTCCCACCCATCCTGGTGGTTCTCCATCCCACCTGCTTGTCAGCAGTAAGCAAGAGATGGGAAAATGCCCCTCTGGGATTTGGTGCTCTTCCAAATTACCATCCCATTGGGATGAGTTTGGGATCCCCTGGGACCTGGCTGTCTTCCTGGGGGACACAGGCAGGAGGGGTGGGATTCCTAGCTTCCCTGCCCGCTGGAGGACCAAGCAACCAGCTGGCTCCAAAGCTACATTATTCACCTCTGAGCCCCATGATGTGCACGTTGGAAAATACAACCACTGAAAGAAATAAAATCATTGCTGGCCTGCACTGGGAAGTGCTGCAGTTTTAAGGTGTACTTGAGGAGATTACTCGGGTGTCGGGGGCATTCCTGTGGCAATGACCCTAACCTGGGTCCTGTATTATTTTTAACTAAGGCTCTTTTTTTTGCCGCCTTGGTCCCTGGGGACTTGGCTGGAGTCCGCTGGCTGCTGCACTTCACCCCCCCCCCCCCCCCGCCCCTTCACACACACACACCTCCCCAGAGCATTGCCCCACCTCATTTACACTCCTGCTGTATTTATTGTTTTTTGATGGCACAGTAATAACGTTTCTTGCGGTTGTGACATGATTGAGAACGAGAAACCCTGACTGTGCTCCATCGATCGGGTGCCTGCAAGCTCAGAAAGTCAATACACAGCTGCAGGCTCAGCCCATGGCCGGGAGCCAGAGCCACCGCTCAGAGGTTGGCTTAACCCTTGAGGCACTGAGGTCCTGCTTCCTCTTACACTACACCAGCAGAAGGACCACGCGAGGGCTCTGCATCCTTGGGTGTTGGCCTTCATAGAGGATGGGTGAGCTAGGCAACAGTCTCAGCAGCGGTTTGCATCTTGCAGTGGTCTAAGATTAGTCAAAAGAGCCATGTGGCTTCATCGGGCTCTTGGTGCATCTTCATCCTGCATGGGTGCTACGTGTTGTCCAGCTTGCTCTTCTCCCCGTGACGTGCTGCTTCTGCTCCAAAGAGTTCAGTTGCCTGGCAGGATGGATGCTGACCCCGGCGATGAGGCAGTCTGTATCTTTGCCACTTGTCCAGGCAGATGCAGGCGTTTGCTGGCCAGGCTCCCCTTGAATGGCTGTGCAAAGCCAATCAGCAGCAGACACACTGTCCCCGATGATGTTGTTCCACACCCTGCAATGAAAGGCGTAATTTGCATTCTAGCACAGACGGCACATCCTGCTTTTCTGAGCGTCCAGAACAGAGTGTAATACAACATATTATGCATAGAGAAGCAATGAACTTGCAGAGCCAGGAACGGCAACTGTATTAAAATACTCCTTTTCAATTAGAGCAGCTCCTCTTTTAATTTGTTTATTATTAACCCTGCATATAGCTCATGAATTTACATGACACTTATATGTGCACGGTGAGGAACATTTCCTATGCCCGCCTCTGATAGAAAGACTTTCTATTTGCAATCAGGCAGGTGCACTGAATTAATACACCAACAATATTCAGTTATGTTAATATTGGCCAACACTCGTTTAGCTCTGTTTTATTCATCATGTCAGTTTGTTCATTTATCCCAGTTACTTTACGACTCGAAGAAGAGCTTGTGTCACCGGCAGAGCTGCAGAGCAGCCTGTTAGTGGGAGGTTTCAGAGGACTCATCTGGGGGGAGGTGGTTTAGGATGACTCTAGGCAGGTTTCTTTGAGCTGTGGGCAAAAGGAAATATGGCACTTAGGAGACCAGGCAGCTATTTCATGGATATTCCAGACTGGAATGGAGGAAGTGGGAAAACGTGCCCTTTTGAACGAGATGAGGTCCAGCGTTAGAGCAAACTGCAGCTCTGTCGCTGACCCTGCTGTGTGTTTGGAAATCTGGGGTGTCTGGGTGCTCTGGGCTTGATCAGCATACCTCTGGGGTAAGGCTGGTCGCAAAGCACTAGCTGTGTCTTCCAAGACCATTCAGTCATTGCATCCCAAAGGACTTATTCCCCCTGAGAACAGTTTTGCATCTCGAAAGTCTAAGAGGATCCCTAAAATCCTTACTGGGGTTCTGAAAGGCTTGACACCTTCAGGAACGCCCTTTTTTTTCCATCAGATGTTAAGCAATGCCTTACCTGGAAGACACTAAATACTGTGAGAAAGATCTTCAGTTGCCTAATTTTCTGACCAGGGCTGAAAATATCAGAAAAATAATCCTAGAGAGAGACACTTAAAACAAATTTTGAGGCTTAATACTGTGGGCTGCTGGGCATCGCTCTGTCTGTCGTTGTCTGCTGCTCAAGAAGCCTGAGCACTAACACCCCGAGGTTTCAGTTTAAACATTCCCTTGAATTATTGCACTAGTGTTTGCACTCAGCATGGCATTTTAGTGCACTGCACCAAATAAAAGCTGAAGTCCCCATCTCTGGCTGCTATATATCAGCAGATCTCTATTTACATAATGAGAGTGCACAGATTTACACCAACTGAGACTCTGGCGTGCTGCATTTCTTAAAGGCATTCATGAATTTAAATTTACAAAGTGCTTTATGGGTTTGATTTGCCTCCATACCATTGCCCCCTGCTGCTGCACCCCACAAGGCAAAGACCTCACACACCCAACCCGAAACAAAAAGAGGCGCTTATGGATAAAAACATTGCATCAAGGTTTGTCAGGCAGAGTACACACAGAGAGCTAAACAGGCTCATTCCTGATCTGTCATGTGCAGGACCAGAGTTAAAGAAGAGGGAGATGGAGGAACGTTTATTATATAAAATGAGTCTGGCCTAAATTATTTATTGTGCTTCTGCTCCAACAGATGGGACTGCCCTCTGCACCTCATCGGCAGAGTCAGGGACTCCAGTGTTGGCCAGACTAAGTAAACAGCGTGAATGTTAACATCATGAGCTTGTCTTGAAAAATGGATGGGCTGGCGTGTTATGCAGTCTCCCTTCAGTGCTGAGGGAGCTGCTGGGTTGTTGATTTTTTTTCTCTTTTTGCTGATAAATCACTGGCTGCAGTGCTGTCTGCTGCAGCGCTGGGAGCAGCGTTGTTATTCCAGGCCGGTTGCAGTGCAGACCTGGGCTCGGCGGCCGCAGCGCTGCTCTGCCCTGTAATTGCGGAGCGGGTCCGGCCACAGGCCAGCGGAGCGATGCTCTGCCTGTGGCTGGGTGGAGCCCTGGCAGCTCTTCACCCCCACCCTGGTGCTGGGCTCTAATTTAGCGCTTGAAACTTTGGCTTCCATGTTTTGGGTTCCTGTTTAAGAGGGAGACAAATGTTAAATGGAGTGTGGCATAGAGGGGAACGGATGAAGAGGGAGCAAAGAGTTGTGAGGGGTGCCAAGTCATGCGCAAAAATCTTGCTGGAAGACAGTGAGGCAAGGATAACACATCAAATGTCTTGGTTTGGTTGTTTGTTGTTTTTAAATGCTCCATTTTTTTAGTGACTTTGTTGGCTATTTCTCCTTCCCTCCTCCTTTCCCACCTTTATCTACCTCCGTTTGCCTTGTGGGATCAGTGTGTGACTTCCTAGGGCAGCATCTGGCTCCTCTGTGTCTCTGTAGCGTGTCCACGTATGTCTGTGATTTGTGGCAGGGTTTTATTTTTACTTTTGTTTGGCGTTGGCACGGGCTGGAGGGCTTCAGGCAGGTTGAAGAGAGTGAGAACTAACATAGATACTTGTTGCTTGCCCTTCGAAGCACTTTGGTTCTCCGCAGATGGATTTATTATTGGCATTTAGTAAATAGGGGACTGTCCAAGTCCTCAAGCTGGAGCTGTTGAACGGGCAGTCCTGCCTGCCTTGCCATGAAATGAGCACCAGGGCTCCTCTTGGCATCACTGGGACTTGAGTGGTAAAGCCTTCGGCTTCTCGAGCTGATGTGAAAATTGCAATTAGGCATGCGCATCGAGTAGTTGGATGTCATCCTCATTTGCATGTAGGATTGCTGGATGGATGTGCACATTTGTGTTAACTTAAACTTTTTGCCAAGTACACAGTTGGGAATACAAATAATCTATGGGCTGTCTTAGGAAAATTGGCCATATTTGATTATTTATAGCTTCATCAATAGATCTTTTACTGCATGCTTGTTTCTTTAGTACAAGTTAAAGATACACAACGGATGTTAATCAGCACGGCTCCATTGAGATCCTGAGAGTTTTGCTGATTTACAGCCGCTGACAGCATCACTCCATTGTAGATGGAAGTAGCCTCATAGGACTGGGAAAAGAAAAAGACAGAAGGGAGAAAAATGGAATGACCCAGACGACTGAGCATACACAGAAATGTATTTATCTTTCCACATTTCTATCTCACTGACTTGAATTATGAAGTTTCATATACTTTTTTAATAGGTTTTAACAGACCCAACTAAGCATTGATTCCATTAACTTGGAACATTGCAAAGACTTTTATTGCTCGCTCGAAAACTGCATGTGGCAGACCCTGGAAATACGGGGGCCAGGATGTAAGAAGAGGGAATTACTTAAGAAAAATCATATGTGCTTACAGATGTGCTTCTACAAAATTTGCCATAGCATCGGGATGCCCGTGTGCTCGATGCCAGTCAGTCAAGATAGGGGACCTTTTGTATTGTGATACGTGCCTTTACAGCCACAACTGCTCAAGTATGGTTGCGACTAAAATGACACTACAGGAGTTTATTTCTATCTATTCTTCTTGTAGGGACCACCTGGTCGCCCAGGTCTTCCAGGAGCAGATGGTTTACCAGGACCACCAGGGACAATGCTTATGTTGCCTGTAAGTACCAGTGTAACTAAAAAAACATTTAAATGAATCGGGCCTCTCAGCTTTGCTGCTTCTTAATGACTGTTCTTGCAGAAATCTCCCATCTCTTATACCAAGGACACATTTTCCTTGGTATAAAAGATGAGTCCAGGTAGTTCCCTGTTTAAATTTGCTCTTTGCAAAGTGCTGTAACTTCTTCACTGGTCAAAAGCACAGGGCAGGCAGGTTTAAATTTCCATAAATGAAGAATGAGCTTAAGTGTTTCTGACTGGGCATGGTGTTGGGAGAGTGAAAGTCATGAAAAAGCAATGGAATACACCTCCAAGGGCCCAGTTTCCAGGCAGACCCCTCCTTCTAGCAGCTCTTCAAAGCAGATGCCAAAATTGTAAGCACCTGAACGAACTGCTCTCTTTTAATGACCAGTGGTTATTTTGCTTTTTTTTTTTTTTTTCCCCCCTCCTACATGAAGCTAGCAAGTACCAAGTCAGCCTTCTTGGTCTTGGGATGCTAAAGGAATGGTTATTTTTTGTGTCTGCTTTGATGTGAGGAAACCCTATGGAAACCAGCTGCTGAAAATAAGTGGTTAGGTACCAAAGGGAAAGCGTCTTTAGTGAAAAACCGCAAAACTCTTGTATAAGCTCCAAATGGTAGGGTGATACTTGTGTAGGTTTCTGGCAGGGTGCCTAGGACAGCCTGGGCCAAGCGCTCAACATGGAGCTTAGCTGGCCATTACAATACATTTGTTGGCCCCTACAGTAATCAACCGTAGGCCTATAAATTGCATCTCTTTGAATCTGCTTGCCAAGTTCATGTGGTCATATACCTAGCGCCAACCAAGTGGAATGCAGAGGTGAAATGGAGGTGAAAGAGCTGTCCAAGTAGGTTCTGTAGCCTGGAGAGTCCTCCTTGCAAAACCCCAAACACACATGCAATTAAAGGCAGGAGGAGGGGGTGTGTCCTGGGAAGTGGGCTTGTAGCTGGGGTGGTAGAAGAGGCAGAAGAAAACATTAAACTCCTTTCAAGTCTGGGAAAATAAAGCATTAATGCTTGGGGGTTTTTTAAATCCTTTGTGTGCTGAAGGATCCTGGCTTAAACAATCAGCCAAACTCTGTTCTTTGAAGCATCCTGCCATGCTTGAGAAATACAGCCTTTGTCCCAGGGCATACGGGCAGCTACAGCCAAGTAACCTGATGCAACCCCATCTCCAGGGGTCTCCAGGCCAACAGCATCCGCATGGGAACATCAGCCTTGTGAGAACTTAGTTTTGAACAGTGGTGTGTGAGGTCCTCACAGTTCAGAGCCTACAATCCCTCTTGTTGTGCATTTCTTTGAGCTGGCAGAATCTGCTGCGTGGGGACGGAGACGGGGAACAGTCGGTTTGTGCCTGTGAGCTGGGTGACCTGAGAGCGCGCTGGTTAATGGGATGGTCTGGAAGGACAGGGATGGGGTTGAGTCAGTCATGCTGAACAGAATTGTTTAGGAGTCAGGCCAGAGTGAGGGTGCAGGGACAGCAACACTGTGACCTGCTTTCTCCATCTTGTTCCCATCAGTTCCGCTTTAGTGGAGGAGGAGATGCTGGCTCTAAGGGACCTCTCGTTTCAGCCCAGGAGGCCCAAGCCCAAGCCATCCTGCAGCAGGCCAGGGTAAGTGAAGGGTGGTGGGGATGTCTCTTGCAGCAGTTGCCTGAGGAAGCGGAGGAGAATCAGGATAAATGTGTTGGAGATGTCTTCATACTTGCACCATCCGTGGTGCTGGCAATGCTAATGCCTCTCATCTGTGATGGAATTGGTTGTGTGGTTTGAGGTGTGAGGGCATCTGGATGACTTGGCCTTTTACCAATGGCCAGCAATAAGCCCTAGAGACATGGTTTTAAATTGCCTACGGACCTTGGACCAGGCCTTCTGCTGGCACCAGTAGGCACAGACCTGTTGCCCTCGGTAGTGTTTGCTGTTTATGCTGACAGTTTTGAGTCTATATGAACCGTTGTGCTATGTGCTGTAAGGTGCTGTAAGGATTTTTCTTTTTTTTTTTTTTTTCCCTTTTCCAGTGAATTTGTAATAATTAAATGTATGTCACAGATTTAAGCGGTTCCCAACTCCGCAAATCTCAACAGGCAGGCTGCCTTTTTCTTCAACATATTTATTTGAAAATCCATGGTAACTATCCCTGTGAATGTTTTCCCCTTGGATGACCTTACCGATTGATGATCAAATAATTCTTGGTGGCATTTGTTATGTAGCTCACTGGTCAAACAAGATCAACCATGCATTTTCCCCGTACAACTCCTGTTCCCTACCTAGATGAGTACCTTAGTGTAAAAGGCTTCATACTCATCTGTTTAAAATCAAACTTAATTTCTAGCCAGTACAGCTTTGAGGTTTTTTCTTCCATGAGAACTTGTGTGAAGTTACATTTGATCATTGACATGTTAAAAGCAGAGATGCAAGAGGCACAATTTCAGCAGAAGGAAACACGTGGCAACCCCAGAAGTGCCCTCCTCCTGTGTTTGCCCTGATGTTGTCCGGGAGGGACCAAATTCTGGTTGTAAGCACACCCTTGCATAAAGGGGGAAACAGAAGACAGTTTGGGGAGGCAGTTTGCAAAGGAACACAGCTTTGGGGGCATTGCTCCTCTCCCTGCCAAATGCAGCCATCCAGGGATGGAGCTTAGGTGTGCTCCTCCGGTCCAAAGCCCCCGTCTGTCTGTGCCTGGGACACGTGGCTCAGACACAGCCTGTCTGTCATTCTGAGCTGTTGGCGGTCGCTTTAGCACAGACCTTTTGGGCCCGTCTGCTGAAATAAGCTAAAAAGCCATTTATTTCACCCTTGAATGAAATAAAGGCTGTTGGGGTCTCCACCCAGCAGGGTAGCACGTGCCCCTTTTAGGTTTATAAGCCGGGGGGTTGGCTTAGCTGGGGCTATTCTGGTTTCCATCCAACTCCCCTTTTACAAAGGAGTTTGATTTTCTACGTGTTCAGGTAGAGTGCATGTCCCTGATGCCACCAGCCACTGCGTTTTTCCTGTCCATAAACCTTGCTCTGAGAGTAGTATTGGTCAATTATTTTTCTGGAGTTACCTTGTCAGTCTTTATTTCAAGGCTGCCTCCATTTTTTTCCATCAGCATTTTATTTTGCTGGGAAATAGGGATTTTTGACCAGATGAACATTCCATGAGAAGCATCTGCTTTCTCAGACTCACTGGTTTTGTTCTTTTTTTTCTGCCTGTTGAATATTGTGATGTTATGAAAAACACAAAGAACCTCCCTCCCCTCACTCAAAGTCCCTTTCCTCTGTTTTTGTTTGTTTGTTTGGGGTTTTTGGTGGTGGGGTTTTTTTGTTTGTTTTCAGATTTAAGGAAAAATTGAAAAAAAAACCAAATTGTGGGTGACTTTTGGGCTGTGGATGACCAGTCGAATATTTCTGTAAAGGAAAAAAAAAAACATTTTTTTGGTTAACTTCAACCTATTGTCAGACAATTTCAGCTGACAGCCCTGATAGCAAAGCAGGAAGGGAAATACATGGGTTTTGGTTTTTTTGTGGGGAAGTTACAGGATATGGCAGGAATGGAAAAGGGAGTCCGGCTTCTTTCCTTTTGGGGGGTTTGTTTTTCTCGTTATTGTTGTTCTTAATTGCATTATTAGTTTGATTTATTCCCTTAAAATTTGGCTTTCATTAGACACTGAACATTGTCCCAGCCGGCAGTGTTTCAGAGTATCTCCCTTTTAATGGGGTGTTGTAAAAAGAAGCCACATAATCTAGCATTTGTGCAATATTTATGCCATTCCAAGTGCAATCACGGGTAGATTTTAATTACTGGAGTACACAGATAATTACAACTCTTTTTAAAGTGTTGAATTGTCACGAGGGAACAAATTGTCTGAGTGATGTTTTAAAGTGTGGACCAGTCCCATTACCCACCATGGAAATTACTGACTTGATGTATGGTTACTTGACTCCTTAATTATTGAGCTAAAAGCCCCCTGTTGCAAATAGAATTGCTGTTCTGTCTGTAGTATATGAAATAGCAACTAAAAAAAAAAGGAAAAAATTCCTCCAAAATTAAACTCCTAGGATCATAAAGAAAAAAGTAATCCTAAATCCAAATAATTGGGGTTTTAAATATGTGTGAACAAATGCCTATAGCTTGTCCAGGCAAAGTTTTTACATTTGCCTTCAATGACTTGTTGCCAAAAGCGTCCATTTTATTGTGTCTCTACGTGATGATGGAGAAGGGGATCTGACCTGCAGAGGCAGATTCTCATCTGGTTTAAATGCAGGTAACTCCTTGCCCCTCCATCTGCCCTGGGTCTGGGCCAGGGGGTGTCTGTACGTGTCTGTACAGGGGTTTTGTACTTCCTGTGCGCGGTGGGTGTATGGGGGGAGGATGCTACCGGCAGACGGGGTGTAGGTCCACATGTCCTCTCAGCAGAGCTATGCACTGTCCAGGAGCTTTGCCCATTTGTGGGTGCAGAAAGGACTTGGTGCACAGCAGGTTGGATGTTTTTAGGTAATTTCACTGAGGGTATGGACATTGCACCATGGATTTGTGGTTCTCGGGGCGTGGGGAGAACGTGTGGCTGGTGGTGTGATGGTGGCTTTGTCCTGTTGAAGGAATGGAGCAGAGGCACCAACTGAGCAGCGTTTCTCTTTCTGTTGCAGCTGGCGCTGAGAGGACCAGCGGGTCCGATGGGTCTGACGGGGCGGCCGGGCCCCATGGTAAGTGAACGGGCCAGCAAGGATGGAGCAGAGCCAGCTGGCACCAGCTCCATGGATGCTCTGCGTTACCCTACCTGAATGGCTCTTCCTTAACGTGGTATGAATCTTCCCTCGGGCTCTGTTGTGGAAAAAAGCTAATAAATTATGTTCTCTGTCCAAAGGGACCCCCAGGCAGTGGAGGACTGAAGGGAGAAGCTGGAGAAATGGGACCCCAGGTGTGTATGGGCAAACTGGGCGACTGGGGGGTTGGGGGGAGTTGTAGGTGTGAAGCAGGCGATCCTGCTTTAGAGGCTGCTGTGAAGGAGAAAATCGGTAACCCAAAGCCAGCTGAAAGCAGGGAGGTGTGGGAACGTCTGTTTTGCGTATAAGTGTCCCTTCGAGTATCCAAATGCAGGACTCGCGATAATTTTAAGGCAATAGTGTAAAATTCTGCAGGTGGTAGCCCTTTCCTGCAAAGATATCCACGGAGGAGCCCTGTAAATACGAGATAGGTTGGAGTGTGGGCAGCTTGCTAATGCTCAGGAAATGGTTCTTCCAAGTTGTAAATCCTGCATTGAGGGAAAATTCCCATTTTTCTGATGGTGGGGGAAGTGATTTGTCTGCACCATGTGGTGCTGCTTGCAGGGCAAAAACTTCCTCATGGAGAAACGTCTGCAGTTCCTGGCCAGAAATGCTCAGTCCTGAGCCCTCCCTCTGTATTTTGAACTACGGGCTGTGCTCGAGGGGTTCATATCAGGTTCAGCACCTGATCTGCAATGCTAGCAGGCACCGGGTCCGTCTGCTGTGCCTTTGGGTGATGGCATTTCTTCCTCTCTCCTTGATGCCTTGCAGGGTCCACGAGGCATCCAAGGTCCTCCCGGTCCAGCAGGAAAACCTGGCCGTAGGGTGAGTGTCCTGGGAGCTGCGCTGACGACTGTGTTAACTACAGTTTCTGCTAGGAATTGTTTCTGCTGCCAAACAATTTCTGAGCACGAAGAGCGTTGCACAAGAGCAGGCTGGAGGCCAGCTGGTGGCTTGTCCAGGACCTCTCCATCCATCTGGGCAGACACAAATGAGGATGAGAGTTAAAAGGCAGACAGTGTGGGGAGAACTGCAAGTCTATGCTTCCCACTCTTCTGTTGCCTTTTTTTTTATTATTATTATTTTCTGTTGTTCTCTGTGGCATTGAGGTTGTAGCTGCATAAATGCTCTGGGGTGGTTTGTATGGTCCCAAATTTTTCGGGAGTGTGCGAGGAGGATCCAGTCCCCAGAGGGTTTCTGAAGTTGGTATAAATTGTGCTCACTCGCTCTGTCAACATCCCTGGTGCTCATTTTTATTTTACGCCATCCTCTGGCTCGTCATGATTTGGCTGGCCAGAGGAAGAAGTGAGAAAGTCTTTTCTGTGACCCACTTCTGGCTTTCTTAATAAATAAATAAATAAATCTATCTCATTTCAATTTGTGGACATCATCATTAGCATATCTTCAAATGTGCTGGAAGATAATTATTTCAAATTAAAATCAATGACCATGTCCCAGCATCCCACATAGCGAAGCAGCTTTGCTGCTATTTGTCTCACACCCCTCATTAGCGCCAGGCTGAGCCCGGAATGCTGCTTCAAAAACAGACCAGCATTTTTTCCCTCACCAAGGGAAGCTGCTCCCCAGCCGGTGAGCTCTGACTTAAATAAAACTTCACTGAGCCACAGACCAAAGAGCAGATGTCCCTGCGGTCCTGGCTTACCCTTTGTATTTGACTTTGCTTTTCTTTGTTGCAGGGACGAGCTGGCAGCGATGGTGCCCGGGGAATGCCCGGCCAGACAGGACCAAAGGTAGCGCCACGTATTTTATGTGCTTTTAGAATCTGCATCTGCTTTTTAACAAGCGTGAACTGGGGGACCCATGGCAGAAGGAACCCAGCTTGCTTGGAGGAGGTTGTTGAAATGGTTCAGCAGCTCCTGTGAAGTCATGGGCTCTCCACGTTTGAGAAGAGGAAGTTAAACACACACCTAGAAGGCAGAATAGTGATCTTTCCTTTCTTTTCTTTTTCTTTCTCTTTTTTTTTTTTTTTAATGCAACTTTTAAAAATTGCTAGATCCTCTTAAGAATGAAATATGCTCCCTTGGCTGCAGTTGTAGAACAAATACTTTGGAATCCCAATTATGAAAAACAAACATGAATGAGCGGTTGGAAATATCCTAAAATATAACTACCAAAAAAATACCTATTAACTGGGTGAGGAAATGTAGAGGGCGTGGTGAGGAATTTTAATGCCCTGTATTTTTATTTGAGACAAAATCCCTTCATTCAGCTGCGATCCGCTGGTATTATCAAACAAGAAAGAAGCTGTTCCACTGAAATTGAATGCAGAGAAAGTTTGCTCAGGGAATCATGTATTAGAAGGTTTAAGTACTTTATTATGTAGATACTTAAAGCTGGAATAGATGGGGGTTTTGATACAGAGACAGGAGACTGCAAATCATTTATCCAGTAAAGTGCTCTAATGAGCGTCGACTGCCCTCAAAGGAGTGGATGCCAGGGAAGAAGGGAAAACAGAATAACGAGCAGCGCCTGGAAAGGAGAAGGAGATTTGCTGTGAGCAGAGACAGAGCGATACTCTAGGACCTGCCAAAAGGAAAGAGCTGCTGGTTACCCTGAGTGCACCTTGGCCAGCCTTGGCCTGATCCATCTGTCCTCCCATCTGCTCAGGTGTAATCGACTTCCCTTTCCTTGCTAATAGGTAAAGGATTTGTAGAAGGGAGGAGCTGGTACTATTTTCACATACCATCAGTATGTGAAAATACAAGTGCCTTCACCTTTTTATAGAGACAAAGGGACTTTTCTCTCTGCTGGGTGGTGCTCCATGCCTTCCACCTTGGTCATTAGGAGACGGTGTCACTCATGACTTGCAAACATCCCTGTGTCTTTTCTGTTTTCCAAAGAGTTGAAGCTTTGGGGAAAAGGCTGTCTCTGTGCATTCCTGTCCCCATTTCCCCCCAGAACAGAGGAGACTGGATCAGGGCACAAGTTTGGAGAGAAACCCTATTGTGGCTTGCCATGGTTCACCATGAGCTGTCCAGACTCTGACCTGGAGTTGCTGCCTGGGCATGGGCAAAAGCCCCAGGGAGGCAGGGTCCTGCAGCCCACCTGCCCTAGGGCTAATAGGGTTTTGCTTTTTCTTCCTCACACTTGAATTTCTCATCGTTGCCAGTTTCCTTTGGGAGTGTTCATGGAGCTGGGCAAGGGATGCGACGAGCACACATAGGGGACATTCACATGGTCATTTGCAGGCAAATGCTGGCAAGCGCTGCCTGCGCTCTGCCAGCGTGAAGTTGCAGGACTTTCTCAAAACGGTGCCAAGCTCAAATTAACACACCCAGCCTTTTAGCAGAGCTCATTATTTTGCGCTTGGCATCATGCTGCCCAGAAGGATGCCCAAAGCTCTGTTTGGCCTGGAACTGCATTTACAGCAGCATGCAGGAGCTAGTGGAGATGTGTAAGAAGAGAGATAATGTTGGGAGCCCCCCTTGCCTTGGTTTGCCTTCCCATTATTCGGGGCTATATATCCCCTATATGTCCCTGGTCTCACAGCTGGCTTTCTGCCTGCTCAGGCTGGGGTCAGGCAGAGCAGGCTGCTCTTGGCAGGGTAGGATGGAGATGCCCCTTTTGCAACACCTTTAAGCATCCATGTGAAGTCAGTAAATTTACCAGCTGATGAAATTCCTTTTTAGGTCAAAACAGATCTGCCTTCAGACCTTGACTTCATTAAGACAGTTTCCATAATGTATTTGTATATAATCTTTGCCTCCTTAGGGTGTCCAGGAGGGTTAAAAGGATGTATGGGATGGATTGCAGTAAACTCAGGATGGCGTTTGGGGGACCCGTTGGCAGGTGTGGGAATGCTAGTGTCCAGTTTGCTCACCAGTGGATTGACATTTGTAATTCCATGGAAATGAATAAAGAAATAATTGGGCTAGAAGAGCCTGTGCAAAAGGGAGATGCTTTAGATCGTGGAGAAGTCACCCAGAGAAGCTCTGACATTCACATGGGAAAACATTTGAAACTGTAGGTGCTGGGGGAAGAGAGGGGAGTTAAAATAACTGAGCTTTTCTCTTTTTCTAATCTATAACTTTGAAACCATCACTGGTCTGGTGGGAAGTTCAAGGCAGAATTTCTGAGGGAGAAAATTGATCCCTCCTTGACACAGAAAGGAGACAAATTGGAAAGATATTCAACAGCGGGTGGAAATGTGTACTAAACTGGTTTTTCTTTTAGGGTGACCGAGGGTTTGATGGTTTGGCTGGTTTGCCTGGCGAGAAGGGAAATAGAGTAAGTTATCTTCCCCTTGTGCTCTGGCCACTGTCTGTAATGAAACCTTGGCAGGGAGGTGCTGGCTGGGGGGCAGAATTGCTGGGGGCAAGCCACAGTGGTGCAGTTAGGAAAGGATGATAGTGTCCCGTAAGAGCATGTGGGATGTCACAGCATCCCTCCAGGCACAGTATTCACATCCTGGGAAACTGCAAGATCCTTCTGGGACTGCTTGAAATTGGAAAGGTGGGCCAGGGTGGGGGAATTGCCTTAACAAAACACTGACTGAAAAATAAAGCAAGAGGCAAAACCTGCTGTTAGACAGTGCAGTCATGGATGGAAATTGCCAAAAACTATAATGCGATTCTTCTCTTTCCTTTATAATTAAACAACGGGGAAAAAAATGCAAGAAGCCGGTTATTTTGGCAGGCTGCTCATGCCTCCCCTCCCTAGAGAGTGCAGCCATTGCTTTATAAAGCCAGGGAGTGTTTGAACAGTGGAGATTGCATCGTGATTACAAGCTACACAGGAACGGGAAGACAGTGCCTGAGAGAGATGCCTAATCAGCTAGAAATGGAATAACATGCCTTGGGTAAAGCAATAACTGCATGCAGAGCTCAGTCCCCCTCCTGAAGGAGCGACGGCGCCTGCTTGGTTCCCAGACCCCTGGTGAAATGTCACCAGTAATTCCCGTGAGCACTAACCCCTCGAGAACAGGAGTCTGTCAGAGCTGGAGCCCACACATGGCCCTGAGCAGGGTCTGCTGCTTCAGAGAGCGCAGAGATGGGAACCGTGAGGGTATGAGTACCTTCAGCACACAGTGGAGGCAGAAAGTCAAGTCCATTGCTTGGTTCATCAACATTACCCAACCTTTTCCATTGCCCGAGTGTGTCTGACGCCTTTTCTTCCTTCCTTTTATAGGGTGAGCCAGGCCCCCACGGACCCCCGGGGGCACCCGGAGAGGATGGGGAGAGGGTAAGTCTATCTCTGGATTTGGCAGCCCTTTGAATTCATAAGTAACTCCTGTAAACAAGAAGCAGATGCAGGAGCAGCCAGAGACGTGGCAGGAGCAGCCAGCGCGCGAGCATTGGCGTGTCATCGGCTGCCCGGCCTTTGTGTCCTGGGGATGCTGCGGGTGGCCGTGGTGAGAGGGAATGATGAGGTGGGAATAAAAGTGAAAAGAATAATTAATTTTTAAAGATCTAGTCAGAAAGCTCGGGTTTTGTTAGAAGGAAAAAGAACAACACAAGAAAAATATTAATCCTCAAAGTGAGCTTGGAAGACTTGGAGAACAGAAATTCCAGACAGCGTGGGAATCAAAGATTAAATTGTTCACTTCTCTTTTCCTCACTGTTTCATTAATAGTTTAAGGCCTTCAGCAAAGCTCAGACTAAGTGATTGCAGGCCTAGAATGGCTGGTTTAAGAGGAGGGAGAGATTGAAAATGCTGAATCCATGCCTGTGAGGAGCATGTGGTTTAATTGGAGGAGCAAGTATGGATTTCCCAGGCTCTAATCCCCTTCCACAATGTTTTCTTTCCACCTTTGGCTATTTGTTTCCTCTGTAAAGCACAGATAATAACACCTTTCTCACCATGAGGTTGTAAGGATTAATTAGTTGTGGCTGTAAAGTGCTTTGAAGTTGAAAAGACCAAACCCATGTCTCGCGGCGGAAAAACGAGTGTCTGGAGAACTTTAATCCTAAAGAGAAAAAGAAAACGTTTGAGGTGTGCAGGGAGAGGAGCTCAGAGGGCATAACTGGGAAGAGCAGCATGAATTTTATCAGCAGAAGAGAATTTATAAGGGATGGCTGCTGGGATTGATTTCCTGAGAGGGAGCCTCAGGTTTGGGGTGATCTAAAAGCAGCTCAGGGGAAGCACCACCTCATACTCCTGGGAGATCCGTGGAGCATCAGCAGGCGATGGGAGCAGGGGGATGAGGAATTACCCCTTTGCTACCTCTGGTTTATCTGAGAAGCCCTAATCTGGCTAAATCACGTTCCCAGGGTGGTGCTTCTGTACTGGTTTGCCATTTGGTTTGGTACTAAATCTTCCGGTTATTGACTCGCATGCCCTGAATTGTTTCTGCAATATCTTGCCTGTTAGCAAAATCCATCTTTATAAACATCGACATGAATTATGAAGTATCCTTACAGCATTTCTAATCCTTGGTAAATTCTGCACGCATTGTATTAGTTTCCAGGTTTACGAGGTCTTCCTTATGCATGGCTACCCTTTTATTGCTCCAGGGAAGCTGGTTTTCTGTGTGATTATTATCTAACAAGAATGAAACACCTGTGATGTGAGTGAAATATAACTGGTTTGTTTTGTCTCTGCTGCTGCCTTTCTCTGTGCCGTCGCCGCTGAGCAGGGAGATGATGGAGAAGTTGGACCCAGAGGTCTACCTGGAGAACCTGTGAGTATCTTCTCCTTCGGCTTGACGTGCTGCAGCACTGCTTTGGTCAAGGTCTTCATATGGGATGTCCCAGGGGGCAGCTCTTCTGGTGCTAAGCAAGACCCCTGGGGTCCTGCAGGACTGGGCTTCTCTTGCTTGAAGATCCACGTGAATGGTGTAGAGAGTACCTGTGCTGTAACAGCTCTGCTTTGCTTTTTTTTCACTAAAATGGCTACCAAGAAGATAAGATGCTTTCTGAGGGGTTGGTTGTGTTTTGGTTTTTTTGTTGTTGTTTCGTTGGTTTTTTGTGTTTGGGGTTTTCTTTGTGGTTTGCTTGTGGTTTTGTTTTTTTCTTAATGAGCAAAATTCTCATTGATTTTGTTTGCTCATTGGCTACTCTTTGAAAAAAATGTAAAGGTAAAGCTTAGCTTAGATTGGTCTCATCCTTTTCCTGTTTTCCTTCTTTCTGATGTGTGATTTAGAATTCAGGTAAGTAGGCTGGGGTAGAAGTTCTGCGTGGTAAACATATGTGAAATAGTGTTTCGTGAGCATCCATAGCAAGCTGCAGTGAGCAGAGGCTTTACCTGCAAGCCGTGCAGCTCCCTTGCCCGCACACTTAGTTCTGGGTGGTGCAGGTGATCCCTTTTAGGTCACTGGATGCAATCCTGGCAGGGTTGAGCTCAAGGAGGCATTTAGCCCTGACTTCAGTGGGGTCAGTATTCTGTTCACAATGCACAAAACTTCATAAATCTGCAGTGTTTGTCAATGGTTGGGCCTCCATGGGCTGTGAACGCTGGAGCGGCTGAGCCAGGGCTAGCGAAGGAGGGAATTCCTGTTATCAGTAAGGTTAAAGGAGGTGCTGGTGGTGTTGAACAAAAATCTCTTGACCAACCCAAAGAAATGCTTTCAGGGAGTATCCCACTGGAAAGAAACAGTTGGGTTGTCAATTTGAAACTCTTGAAAGTGTTTTTCCTCCAATACCGAGTATTTTTTACTTTATTGGCAATGGTAAATGCTGCTGCTGGCTGGCTGTAGATTTGTGTGTGTAGTACAGTTGTTGGCTGCTTACTTCATCTAAAATGCATTTCCTTTGTTAGGAAAAGAACATTAACTACCTATCATTTACCATCGGCTTTGCTTTCAAAATGTCTTATTTTGTTGTTCTAAGGCCCAGCGTGGTGGCCTGAAAGTAATTTATGAGAACTGTTGGACACACTTCATGTGAGAAAGGGAAGGGTTGGCATTTACGAACTCACTGGAACTAAATTATAGACGAGATGTCTGATTAACTTCTGGGAAAGATTAATCAACTCAGCTATCTCCTTAGCACATGTCTAAGCAATAACTTATGGGTTATTAACTTCTTAAAAGCATTTATGTGCTCAGGTAACACAGCAACAAAAGAGGAACTTAAATAATGATAATGCATGCAGGGAAGTTTATTTTTATTTCAACACCACAAGTAAAAATACCTGTGATGGCTAGGGTAAAGGTTTAAATTGCATTACAAGAAACGTGTTGTTTAAATGTATACAAGTAAATCTGCATGTTTCTCTTTTTCTCTGCCCTGAGCCAAAAGAGGATCTTTCCAAATTGAGTGGTAACTGAAACTAGTGGTGGGCCTTACAAAATTTGTTTTTCTTCATCCTGTTCTGTTTCCTTCCATTTCCCATTGTCAGCTGGTACAAGCCGAGTTTCTGCTCTGCTGGGACTCAGCGTGTGAGGCGTTAGCCCAGGAAGGTCTCAGGGGACTGGGACAGACTACTTGGTTGACGCATCTATTTTTTGCTGCAAACTGTGTTTTTTGCTGAATCAAAATCCCTGCAGTCTCCAAGATCAGATACTTCCTTAATGCCTGCTCTTTTATCCTGTAACATTTAGTTTTAATTCCTCTGTCCCCTCTGCATAATAAAACAGGGGATCTATAATATTTGGGCAGACAGATAAAACTGCCCATCAATCAAGAACGATTTTCCTCCATGGCAGTGAATGAGCACCATCCCTGTCAATACCCAGAGTTCTCCTACTTCAAAGAACTCTCCCTAATTTAAGAAAGGGCCTGCATTTAAAAGGTGAGCTTTGAGATCTGCAGCTGACTACACACAAGACCCCATCCCTTTCCTTTTACTACAAACCCACCTGAGGGCTCCAGGTAGAAGCCAGGTGTGATTTGCAAAGCTTGCTCTAGAGTGAATACAATTCTCCTGCCATGTCTCTGCTTATTCAATGTGATGCTCCAACCCTACCAATTTGCCTGAAGATGATGCGAGGTTAAATCTGCAAAGAAAGCTAGAAATGGAAAGAAAACACCATGATACCAGGAGTCCTGACTGCTTAAGGTTCAAGAACCAACTGCCTTTGAAAACGTACATTTATGCTGCAGGCTGAAAACCTTTTCCAGCCTTGCTGAATTGTATAGATTGTCAATGATAAAAATTAAATCTGGAGAGGTTTTGAAATGCTAACCCTAATGATCCATTAGCAGTATCACGTCATTCTTCGTAAAACTCCCCAGCTAGAATGAACTGGCTGCAAAGTGTTTTACGTCGTGTGCATTACAGGGTAATCCAGGAATATGATTAAATTAATAAAATAAAAAAAAAATGGTTTAAGTGGGCTTTCTTCCAATCCAAAGGATAAATGTCTGTGCCTATATTACTTATATTTATAATCCAAGAATATGCGCCCACAGGATTTCTTCTACTGGTTTGTAAACCGAGAAAGTTGCTGTTACCGCAAAACCAGGAAGGTCACTGCCATGCCAGCCCTGATGCTTCCCCGGGCAGTGCGATGCTCAGCCGTGCACAAGCTTCCCCTGATCCACGCTTGTGGCAGGGCACTGAGACCATTAACCCCATTTGTTTCCCCCAACAGGGACCCCGAGGACTATTGGGACCGAAGGGGCCGCCTGGACCCCCGGGGCCACCGGTGAGTTCCCAGGGCTGCTGAGCCTTCCGAGCAAAATGCCCTGTCCCCATTAGTCATCCAAGCAGATAATACAGCTGCATATTTTTATACATCTGTGTAATGAAAAAAAGTGGTATTAAAAAAAAGTGATGGCTCAAAGTCCATATTCTCCCCCATTTTCAGTGGCATCACATTCATTTACGGCAGCTGAAGATTTGGCCCACCTGAGTAAATATTAATGCTTCGCTCAGGCTGAAAGGGAAGAATGAGAGTTATTAACACAGTGACTTTGCTATTAGCTTTTGCCTGAGGGCTGGTGAGACTTTAAAGCAGTTTGTTCATATTTTGGGTGAAAGCCAAGGAAGGAACATGCCGGTTTTAATTCGTGAGACAGTCACCTCATCTGCCGTGCACTGCTGGAAGTGCTGATGCAGGGGCTCTCTCCATAAATCACTGCACCTTGCTGAAGTCCCAGAACTTAAAACCCAAAACCTGGGCTGCTGCTAGAGCTAAGGCAGTCAGCGTGTGGTGGTGAGCGTGGTGAAGCCCTTAACCCCCCTGGGATACAAAGACATCTTTGCTTTGAGCTCCTAGTCCTGCTGAACTTTAATGAGGGTTCAGGACCTGCTCCAAAACTGTCTCATCTCTCACGAGCGTGATGTTACACCCCAGTACCTCCCCCTGCCCCAGAGCAAAATGGTGGCAGGGGAACCCCCAGCGGGACATCTCCACTTGCCCATGTTACTCCCTTAATGAAGATGCTCAGGGAGTGTTTGACCCCAGTTGCCGTCCGTTTTGCCACAAGGCAGCGCAGCCCCGTTGCCTTCAACGCTGCCTTGCTGAATGATGCGCTTGCATCCGAGCGGAGACGTTTCTCATTTGTTGTTGTCCTGTTCCCGTTTTTCGTCTTTATTTGCTACCCCATGCCTGCTTGCTGTTGGAGGTAATCCGGCTGTGGTACTTAGCCGGGATTTGCTCGACCTGGCGCTGATTCTACCTCACGGGCAGGTTAAACTGGTGAGGAAAACACTGAAATGACTTTTAAAAGTGTAAACTGGATTTGTGAAATTGGCTGCTTTAGCAAACACCTTTAGAAAATTGCTCCCTTTCCACGCAGTCCAGAAGGCCTCCTGATGTTTTGTTATTTTTATGGTAATTTCTCTGCATTCATGGTGCAAAATAAAGAGATACTTTCTTAGTGCTGTTTTTTTAAATCCTTTCTCAGGGTGTGGCTGGTATGGATGGACAAACAGGTCCCAAGGGGAATGTGGTAAGTTTTCACTGCAAATTTTAGACAGTTTGGATATTCTATAGAGGGAAATGTAAAATGTACTCGATTAAATTAGATTTGCTAATTGCTTTTTCACCTGGTCTGGATTCCTATCAGAGCCTGTGAAAACCACAGAGAATATCTTCCTACAGCAAATGGATGTTAATTTATTATAATTTCTGATGGAATTACACATTATTTCCCCATGAAAGATCAAACATTTTCATCGAGATGTGTGTTGTTGTAATGAATATCAGAATATAGTAATTTAACTGAAAGGAAAAAAAGAAATCTTTATGATGTGCTCATACTTGGTACTAATTGGATAAAATGGAGTCCCTGCAGAAGAGCCAGTGCAAAAGCGGGTAGTGTCAGAGCCCTGCTCAGCTCAGTTGGGCTGCATGTCCATGCAGAGAAATGTGTGTGTCCTGAAATAACTTCACCCCTCCCATTGTGGAGAGAAGCTGTTTCCCATTCCCAGGAGCTCTTGGTTACTGGTGATGTGTTAGAGAGGGTGTCAAGATGCTGCAGGGGGGCGTGGGGCTGTGCGGAGTGCAGAAGCTGTGGTACCTGAGGAAGCACCAGCTCTGCTCTCCCCTTTCCTGCCTTCAGCTCTGCCCTTGTCTCCTCGCAGGGTCCTCAAGGTGAGCCAGGTCCCCCAGGACAGCAGGGTAACCCAGGTGCTCAGGTAAGAGGAAGACTCCTTTGCCATCAGTAGGAAGAAGGAATGATGGTTTTGAATGGGCTTTGCTCCCCCATCAGACAGGACCAGCAATGAGGGGATTTGCTGGGAACTGGCTTGACAATTCCTCCTGGCCCAAAGTCTTCATGAAAATGCTCCTGGTTTCAGATCCCCCAGTTCTCACCTGGCTTTTGCTGCCATGATACAAAGCCAAACCCAGGTCCAAGCAGTCTCTGTGTCTGAGCCACATCTTGTGGGCTTATGTCTGTTTTTTAGCACCCCACGATCCAGTTGCTCTGGAGCCAGGTGGGTAATACAGATGTCCAAGCCTTGCTGTCAGCCTTCTCCACGGATCTCAGCAAGTCTCACTCCTCTGAGCATCTCTGTTTCCATCCTGGGGATGAGCCTGGCTGCACATGGCCGAGCGGTGCAGCCCTCCAGAGGAGGCATGCCATGCAAAACCAAAATTTTATCACCTATTGCGAGACATTTTGAGAATGAATGGAGCTGGGGAAGTCCCCAGCCTTTGCAGGCACTAGAATGATGCTCAGCTGAGGCACTGCCAAAATGCATTTGGAAGGGATAACTTGTTCCTTAATGACCCTAGTTGTTTGGGTTTTTTTTCTTTTTGCAGGGTCTTCCAGGTCCACAAGGCGCTATTGGTCCCCCAGGAGAGAAAGTACGTTTAAATGCTGCAGCTCTGACTTAAGACAACTGTTGCCATTGATATGCATTTGCTCCTACTTCAGGCTCCTCCTTTGCCCCATGTACAACATCTGTTTGCAGCCGTGTCTATGAAAGTCTAATGCCTCTCATTCCAGACAGAAGAGAGACAAGAAAGCACGGTTTACCTCTAATTCATAATATTTGCATTCATTTCCCCTCTTAAAAGAAACATTTTGAAGGCAGCCTATGGTAAAACAGGAGAGGATTGAAAATTGTCTTCTTCTGTGGCTAAATGCCTGGAATTCTGAGCGGGATGGTAATGGGAAGAGCCCCGTGGGTTTGGCTGGCTCAGCCGAGATCCTCTGCCTCCTCCCCGCCTGCGCCAGCTCTCTCTGATTTTCCTCTGCTGTTGACGTGGTGGGGTCAATGCTGGCCTCGGTTCCCCCAGGCGGCCCTGGGACCATCAGGATTTAAACAAGGGGAAAGGGTTTGCCTACAGAGTAGCAGTTCTCCGAGTGTTTGCTCAGCTCCCGTTGAGTAGAGACAGAGCGTGTGTCCCGGTGTGTGCACCAGGAGAACCCCCTGCCTGTGTGGGCAGCGTGGGGTGGACTCGAAGCATCAATCATTCTCCTGTGAAGGAGCACGTTAACAGTTCTGCCAGAAAAAGGGCACTTGGGTTTCAGTGCTGAGTCACACACTTGCAACAGCGGCAGCACTCCTCGGTGGTGTGAGAAAGCAGGGGGTTGCTTAATTAAAAAGGTAATCATTGAGCGGCGTTAAAGCGGCAAGCGCAGTCGGTTGGGGAAGCTCCGCTCTTCCTTTGCCAGTTAATAGCCTTGCCATGGGGCACCAAAGAATGGGCATTTCTTGGTCCAGTGAGCCCCATTGTTTGGTGTCCTCCGACTTGTCCCCAGCCACCTGTGCAGCACCGTGCCCTTGTGGCAGGATGGCACCTGGGTGCCTCATGACCCAGAGTCTCCCTTGGAGCTCGCTTTGCTCTGTTGGGCCTGTATGCGTGAGGTGCTGGCACTAACGCCGTGGTTTCCCAGGATGTGGGAACAACTCTGCCCACAGAAATAAGCAGACTCCCTACCAGTCACGGCAGCTTTTTGAACAGACTCACCTCGCTGCAGCCTTTCACACCTAGGAAAATCACAAGGCATGTCTGGAAAAGCCCCGTCCGCTGATGCTCTGGAGGCTCTGACCATTGCAGCTGGTGATTTTCTGTTTGTTTTTAGGGGCCGCTGGGCAAACCTGGTCTTCCTGGCATGCCTGGTGCAGATGGTCCTCCGGTAAGTTGTTATCTCCTGGGTCTCTGCTCAGCATCAGGGCTGCAGGGCCTCATCCTGCACCCATCCACCCTGGGGTGCACCAAGGGCTTGTGCAGCAAAGGTCAGGCTCACCCTGCCTGCGTTGTGGCTGGGCTGACGGCTTTGAGAAGCCCTGTCCCTGCTCCAAGCTTTGCTCAGCCTCGCAGCACAGTGCTGGGTGCTTCTCACCATCTCTTCAGGCCTCTCTTTCCCCTCCTCCTGTCTCTCCTCTCTGTTTGACATGGGTTGGCAACTCACCAAGGTCGGGATGGTCTCCTCCATGTGTGTGTTTGTGTGAACCGCAGCACCCGCTCTGGGTGGTCCTTGTCTCGCTCAGGGCTGCTGGGCACTGCTGCAGAACAGTGATAAGCACAGGCTGAAATTGCATGTCAATGTTGTATTCTTGTGCATTCTTCCTAAGCCTACTTTAAACATAATTTGCTCCTTCCTCTAGAAATTGGGCTTAAAAATCTCTGGCCTTTAAACCTGATCTCATTTTTACACACCTCAGAGGCACCTGGTTTTAAGAATGACAAATGTGAAATAGTTACATTCCACTAATCCAAATGCAGAGCATGGCAAAAAAAAAAATAAAAATAATTAAATCACATTTCCCACCCTTGGATTATCATTCCTACAGAGGGCATTTTGAACACTCATACAATTGTTAGCTGAGTCAACAGAGCAACTAAAGCAAAGCCCAGAACATCTCTAAAGCTGTAGCTTTTGATGTGAAAGTCCTGCAGCAGCCTCCAGGGAAGATCAGCTGGAGAAGATGCCAGGTCTATTTTTATGCAGACTGAAGGATGTATAAGACCTGCAAGCCGAGCACAGGTGGTTGTGCCTGGGCACAGGTCCCTTGCTGCAGATAGCCATGTAGCATGCAGTTTGTAGGTTTGTAAACATACAGGTCACTCTTTCCAAGGACAAACACCCCACGCGTATTCTCTTTATAGAAACTGGTCTTGGAAGATACCTGAAAATCCCTGAAGTATTTCGCTGTGAAAGCCAACCAAATTGCTCCTCAGTTTTTTATTTTAGTAGCCGTAATGGAGATGGGCATTTTGAAAATAGTGATGATTTAGTGCAGAGCGGACAAAGGCTTTTGAAATCTTGCTGCTCTTCCATTTTGCCTCCCTCAGGGTGCAGGGAGATAGCAGGAGCTGAAGGCAAGCACGGTTATAGGACTCCTTTTGTGCACTGATGCTCTTGGTGCCGTTTAATCTCACAGGACAAACTCAGATTGCATCTTCCTCCTACATTGCGTTGATGTAAAAATGACAGCTGTCGTTTTGTTTCTTTATTAAGCCAGCTTGTTTATTGAAATCTGGCTTGCCTGACATTCCCCTTCTGAAGACTGATGATGGAAAATGCTCATAAGCTTTTCCTTGTTATATTGGTAGAAAGCTTTTTGTGTATTTAGAGGAGAGTTCGTAAGTAAAGAAACCATTGAGCGCAGAAGGTCTTGGTGGCTTTAGAGCAGCTGGATGTGCTTTCATCTTCCTTATAAAACAAAAGGTCCCTGGGTGTGCAGTGAGTGCCTTTGCAGGGGCTTATTCCTTTTGTATAGGCATTGCCACCTAAAGAGTCATCTTCCAACCTGGCTCCATTTTGGTTCTGACAGCAGAGAAATCAACGCTAAAAAATACTTTCATGGATTTCCCCCATTTCTCACTAATCCTTCCAGCTCTATCTGAGGCAATTCACACCTTTATTTTCTACTGACTGCATCTACAGCAAAAGACTTCTAAAGGCTGTGAATAAGAATGTTGGAAACTCTTGGATGTTGAGTTATTCAGCATCAAATCCCAGGAGGAATGCTGGCCAGCATCCAGCCAGCCGCCGTCTAGCAGGGATGCGGGTTAGCTCAGCATTTGTCATGGGATCTTGTAATGGACTCTAGGAATTAGGAAATTAATGAGGGGATCCGACCAGTCTGAGCATCTTGTGACCTTCACAAGTTTGCTAACACATGGAGTAAATTTTACCTGTTTTCCTATCTGCAAAATTTATATGCGGCTTTCTGCTCAACTCATGGAGGTTGTTCTAATACGTGAGGAATATTGCAAAATGGTTTGTGCCTCTCTGCTGAAAGGTCGTGAAGAGTAAAAGGATAAATAACCAGGTAGAATACCACCAAGGACCCAAATGCTCCTCTCTTCCTTTGGGGGAAAACTTACTCTTGCAAGCTGGCTTGGGGGGGGGGGGCTGCTTATATCAGTAAGAGCTTCCCGGGGAGCAGATGTTCTCCTACAGATAAATTGTAGCTGCCTGAGTGAGCTTGTTGGCTTCAGAAGGATTAGATGTGTGCTAAACCCATTTTCCTATTCTCTTTGTCTCTTGTATTAATAGGGTCACCCTGGCAAAGAAGGTCCTCCTGGAGAGAAGGGCAGTCAGGTAGGTGTCGAGAAGGTCCCCGTGTCTGCGAAGGGGAAGGTCACGGTAGCTGGATGGGACAGATCTGCATGGGCGCTGGGGACGGCCGGGCAGCCAGGGGATGTGGGGCAGTGGAAGTGGTAAGAAGCAAACCCTGATGAAATTTGAAAGCTGAGCGCAGCTTGCGTCTGCTTGAGAGTGTCTTCTGGGGCTTGGGCTGGTCTTTTCTCAAGTCCTCCCAGCTTTCCTGGCAAGCAGCACAAAAACTGAAGCTGCGAAGGGAAGCCTTCCCTTAATCAGACACAAATAAGTACCCTTCGTGGCAGAAGGAATGCAGAAAATAACTCTTTTTGTATTTCCTGGTCTTTCTTTTTCTTCCTCCTCCACCTCAAAGTCCCTCTTTAACAATATATTTGAGAATATTGCTGGAGGCTAGAGTCCTTGAATTATACAGTCGTCTGTCTGTCCGGGAGATTTACCATCTGCATTCCCACTGCGTCCCATTCAGTTGAAAAAACGTTACATTTGTCAAAAGTCTTTGATTAGAGTGCAGCCTGCTTTGATGGACGTCGGCTCGAGCCTTGCTCAGGCGCTGCACAGAGCCCAGCTCTCAGCCGCAGCCGTTTGTCTGGCTGGTGTCACACCAGGCTGAAAATTCATTCGTTAGCCCCTGCAGAATATGAGAAGCCAATTAAGTGGTTGTGCCAGTGCTCCTTGGGCTGGCAGGCATTTAGCAAATGTCAGGAAAGTGATTTTGTAGCGGCACTGGTGCTGCAGGTCTCCTCCAGCCAACATTCGCACGAGGACTGGGATGCTGGTGGACCCGTCAGCTCCGTCTGGCTGTCAGGCTGGAAAAAATGGGCTGTCTCAGTCTGGGAGAAGTTGGAAGGGTGTTTGTTTTAGGGAGTTGAGCAAAATAAAAGCCAACTGGGTTCAATAAAGAACATGATTTATTTGCAGGTATAAGAAAGCATGGCAGCGAGGGTGGGAAGGAGAGTTTTTGCAGGGCATGTTGGGCACCGTGTCTAGCACAGCTCATTGCTGTCCCTGGGGATTTGCAGCTTTCGGTGTCAGAAAGAAGCTTCATGAGCGTCACCTCCCCCACATAGCTGAGGCCAAAGGACATCACCCCGAGGCTGGTGCCTCAAGCAATAACTCCTCTCTGTGATCATCGTCCTCACAAGCTCTGTTGCGTTACTGCAAAACCAGGATCGTTTGGAAGGGGGAAGACAGCTGGACATGTTCTTCTTCTTTCAGAGAACTCATTTTCTTTAATCCAAGAGGCAAATTGTCAGCCTTATGTATAAATCCCCTCTCTAAGGAACCATTGCTGTCCTGACTCTCTCATCCTCCTTTCCTATTATACCGATCTTTGCCATCTGCTCAGCCCGGTGTACCTGCTCAAGGTGATGTTCCTGTCACTGTCTGTGCTATTTTGAGCTATTTTCAGGTGGCCGCTACCATTTCCACCCAGTCTGAAGCAGCCAGATGGCTGGGATATTTGTTTTCCACGCGCTTTCCTTATAGATGCACCTTCACGTTGAATTTTGATGTGTTTTTCTTGTTCGCATGTGTTTTTTCGCCCCAGGGTCCACCAGGTCCTCAGGGCCCCATCGGTTATCCAGGACCACGCGGAGTCAAGGTAAGGAGGACACAGAGACAGTGTCCGCGGTGTTGCTTGTTTGACTGGAGTTCTCCAGCTTGTGCTGGAGGTGGACACTGCCAGTGGGTGCAGATGTCCTACCAGGGCAATTTAGGGACACCTCAGTGATCAACTGTACTGCTCAAGCGAGCCTTGGTCCAGGGTCTTCTCTCAGGCAATGAGGATTGCAAGTCCCCTGCTCTCCAATAACCCCTAGCATCGTTCAGCGCTTTGGAGAGATTTGTCTTTTAATTTTTCGTGAACATCGTCTGTCCCATTCCAACAGTTCCCAGTTTACAACCAAAGTAAATCTCAGCCAGAATGTGAAGAGTTTAACAAGGCTTGTTAATTTAAAAAAAAATAGCCTATTACTAAAACAAAGCAAGCTTTTCATGCCTCTGATCCAAAATCTTGTCAGAAGAAGCTGAGGTGTCTCAGCAGTGTGCTTTTTCACTAGATTGAATTCCAGTTCTTCCCTCGTTCCCGCTGCCTGCAGCGTTTGCATGCTGATAAGGCAGTGGTGGGTATGTTTTTCCCTATTCAGCTGTGGCTATTATGCCCATCAAGACGTATTAATTCAGGTGCAGATGCATCCTGCATCTCAAAGGTCCAATGAATCTGCAGGGATCTGTGCTAGCAGATACAAACACCGCCTGGGGACTGACTACAGGTGAAGTTAAGCCCTCTTAAGCCCCTTTGTACATTTATTTTTTTTTTCAACAGCAGAAGCCCATGGGCTGTTCTGCCTTCAAAATTTAAGGGGGATGTATTTAGCCAAAGCAAGCTTCCATCTCATTTCTTGCAAGGTTGCAGACTGAGATGTAGTGGTCCATTAGGGGTGGTTTGCTGTTGTGTTTACCACTAAAGCGGAACTGTTCCACATTAGAGTGATAGAGAGAAAGCGTGTCGTGCACCAAACCTGTAGTGCATACAGACAAGGTTTTGCTTCTTACAAGCAGTGTTCTATTCACTGCACAAGCCTCCAGTTTGGAAAAAAAAAAGTGTCTCATTGCGTTTGCAGTTATAAATAACTTTTAGATCTTGCCTCACTTACCAGAACCCAGTCCTGCTGCACAAATTTTCATGTACTTTAATTAAACTTTTTCTTGACATGCTGAAGGGAATAAAAATTTTAAAATACCCCAAGCGAAATATTATTCCTCAAAATAAAAGCTTCGTTATTTATTCTGAGAGTTGCATTGCACGGTACACCTGATGTAAATACCTGAAGGTGATTTATCCCAAGAGGCAGGATTGATGGGAAGCATGGGGGTCCCCAACAGGTATGGGCTGATGTTGTAGCAGGGGACAGATCCTGACCACACTCAGCACCCACCATGGACTGATTGCCTTGTTGAAGCTTTGGAGAGCTTCTGCACCATGTCACAAGTGCATAACACCAGTCATGTTACTTGTTTTTTTGTTTGGTTTTTTTTTTGCTTTTTGGTGCCTAAATGTACTTTAAATAAGGTAGTGCATGCACAGAGATGAAAACCATGGTAAAAAAGAGCCAAACTTAACCTTTAGGGGTGTTAGATGCAATGCTGCTACCCACTGGAGAGCAGCAGGGGAATCTCTGGCCATGTGCTCAGATATTTTAATATGGATTTACTTCCCAAGTGTCCAGACACAGATTGAGCACTGGTTTTTCTGTCAATACTCAAGTGAGCTCAGTGTGCTGGCAAGGCATTTGTGGAAATGTTTTTTGGGAAGATACATGCAGCAAAACTTTTCATAGTGAGTTTTACCCTGGAAGCTTAACTCCTCGGCAGGGAATGGGCCGAGACCACCAACCCCACCTGCCAAATCAAATCAGCAGAGGTCTGTGACTATAAGGTGCTGTCTGGTGACCCAAAAGCCAGATTGGTGGCTGATATTTGATTAGCAATATGTTTAGGAACATCACAGTTCACAGAGATACCATTGCCAACATTGGAGGAAGCAAAAATCACCATAAGTAGTGATTCTTCCCTCTTAAGCTTACCTGTGTCCTTGTAACGTCTTGTTTTTTATCCTGCAAGGGAGCAGATGGCGTTCGTGGATTGAAGGGCACCAAAGGTGAAAAGGTGAGTTAACACTGCACATTTGGATTGATTCTTCTGCAGCCTCTGAGCATTTTTGCAGACTGGTCCCTCAGGATGCTCCACGTGACGTTTTCCTCTGCACAGAGGGTTTCCCTTGGACAAGCAGGGGGGATGAGCACCCAAAGGACTGGTAACTCATTGTTTTTGGAGTGGGTGCAGGCTGGGTACTTGCTGTGATGTTCTACCACATCTTGGCTTGGAGTAACTGAGCCTCAGTGACATGCTCAGGTGTTGAGCTGTTTGCTGGGGCCAGCCGTTACTGATGGCTCAGGGTCCAGCACTGAGATGATTTCCTCCTGACAAAACTGGCAGCTCAGGTGATTCAGTGGAGCTGTGAAGGGTTTGTGGTGCCTTACAGCTGGGGTATGCTGCCCAGCCTGGTCATCAGAGCAGCTTGTAAAACCCAGGTCAATAAGAAAGGCAACACAGTCTGTCTCAGCATGTTTCAAAGATGCAATTGGTTTCTCCCAGAGGAAGAGCAGGAGGTGTAGAAAAATCTCGCCCAGTCCCATAAGCAGATCCATGTGCTTTCATTCCTGCCTCCAGCAATTCAGCAGCAAAGCCAGCAATTTCAGCTAGGGGATCCTGGCAGGGACCTTCCAAACTTTAAAAGTCTTTCTGGGAACTGTGTCTTCATTGCCTATGAGAGATTTGCTGTAGGATGGAAATACATTATTGATTTGAGCTCTGCAATTAAACCTTCTTGGCTGAAAGAAATATTGCCACTGTCCTAGAGGTTGCCTCGAAGCGTGGTGTAAAACATCCTCCGTGAAAATAAAACCAGTTGTACTTCAGAAATAATTGGTTCCCAGTACTGGCAAGGTATTGTTATTCATATGGGGCCAGATTTGTGATCTTGACTTGCAGCCAAGATGGGATGTAGGGAATACTTGCTGTGGTCCCTAGGGGACCTTGGCAGTCGCAGCCTGGCTGGGTTTCCATGCCCATTTCTGCATGCCAAAGGCTTACAGGAGCCAATGTGATGGGCAACGTGGGAATCTAATCTTGTCATCCTGGGCAGGGGCCATACACTGAGACTAGAGAAGCCATTTTTCTTTTTTTCCATCTGTACACCTTGTCTGTTTTTTCCCCTCTGTTATTTAGGGTGAAGATGGCTTCCCTGGCTTCAAAGGCGATATGGGCATCAAAGGAGACCGGGTAAGAGTCTATGACCGATGTGATCTTGTGCTGCTTTGCCTTTCAAGCCTGTGTGTTACCCTGCAAACACAGCTTGGGGGGAGCAGTGAGGTGGGCTCCTGTCAGAGTCCTTCTGGCGTGTCTGACCTCCAGGCAGGAACGCAGGAATTTCATGTTCATGTTGTAAATCCCTGGATTTGCTAATTCCACCTTGAAGGTAAAATAAAACTGAGTAATAGTAGATAGAGGGCCCTGCCGTGAGGTTTGACAGCTAGGAATACTGCATGATTCAGCTGTATCACATATTTATTTTCAGTATCTCTTTTCCCCTTGTAATATTACAACTAGGGTCTGGTAGGCATCTTTATTTGCCGTGCCTAATGTGATTCCATACCATCAACGAGAAGTGTAAAGTTACTGGGAGCAGACTTTAATAGAAACCACAGCAGCACTGTGAAAAATGCCAGGAGTGGAGTGTCGCATTAGGCTTGTATCTGTAGCAGCAGGGCACATTGCCTGGTTGTAAAAGGTTTTAAAATGAGTGGAACACACAGACCACCAGAAACCCCAAATCACGCTTGGATGCAGGCAGCGGCAGCAGCACAGGGCTTTGCAGCTTGTCTGCCCATCTTCACAGACAGCCCCTGGGGACAAGGGGCTGTTCTTGTCCCCCCTCTTCATCTGACTGCTGCATCGCCTGGGGCTTGGTGTCCCCTCAAGCTCTGAAGCTCTCCCAGGGATCACAAGAGGTCTGCCTTCATTCATCCCCACGTTTAAAGGAGAAATTAATGCCTTCCATGAAGGCTTCTGAAAGTAGACATCAAATCCTCCATGTCTGGTGTTTAATTGTGCAATTGAACAGTTAAAACAACAGAAAGCTTCCCCAGCCCCCACTTCCTGCTAAAGAAGGACTGAAGGTGGCATCTCAGGGAGGTGACTCTTGTCCCAACCAAATGCGGATACACATAAGCTCCTTCAAACAAAGCTCGCGACACCAGTTCCCACCATCAAACTCTTTCTGCTTTATGAGCAATGAAAGGACAAGGGATGCTTGAGTGCCTCGCAGATAAATCTGCATCCACCCAGCTTCTGGTGAGCAAGAAGGCGGCTGCCTGTGTTCCCAGCGTGGCAGCATCTCCTGTTACCCTGTGTGACAAAATGGTAACTGTTGGGTTTTGTGCCAAAGTCTGCAGTGTCACAACAATTCACATTAATAGCTCGGTCCCCTCTGCTCTCGGATTTCCTAATGATTTTCAGTACAAGAGCTCCAGCATGGTCTTTCTTTTCCCGTTGTCTGGTTCAACTCTCAATTAAACACTTCCCAGGGCTTGCTTGCACATCAAACTGCAATTTGGGAACCGGGGGGTGGGTAAAAGGGTGCCTTGCAATCAGAGCTAATGAAGGCTGCTTCGGTGGAGAGGTGCTGCATGCAGATGGGATAATTGGGCTGCAGGAAAAGACGGCTGTTGTTGGAGATAATGGCCAGGCTGCGTGAGTGGAAGCTTGGTGTTCTAATAACGCTTTACAGTTTGCAGTCTTACCTGAGCCTCTTGGTGAAGACCAGCTTTCTCCAAGAATTGTATTTGCAGCTCCATGAAGTACCTGATTGCAGCCGTGAGGGTGGTGCTGTCAGTAAACGCGGGGTTTGGGACCTGCCTGCCTTGTCAACGCTTGTCTTGTGATTAACAGGGGGAAATTGGGCCTCCTGGCCCCCGGGGTGAGGATGGTCCTGAAGGTCCCAAAGGTCGCTCTGGCCCCAACGGAGATCCTGGTCCTCTTGGTCCTGCTGGAGAGAAGGTGAGGCTCAAGGGTGGAGCTGCCCACGGATGTTTTACAGTAAAAGCCACTTCTGGGTGTCTCAGGTGGGTGGCTGGGGCAGTGCCTGGAGGGGGTGTGTGTGCAGTTTTAGGGCAGAAGGATGAAGAGGAGCAGCGGGATGAAGGCTGGCCTGATTTGTTCAATGCAAAGACCAGAGGAGACCCAGGGGACATGGCTTTACTGCAGCAATGTGATTTGAGTGCATTGAGACGACGGTCTCTTTGGGGTTATCTGCTTGGGCACAATGTCTTGAAAAAAAGTCCAGAGGAAATAAATAGAGAAGTTGAAAGTATTGTGGACTCCAGTTTAATTTCTGGGTGCATCCAGTTGAAAAAAAAAAATGGCAAAAAATAAGCATTCCCTGCTAGGTCCCTACACATTTACAGTGCTCACTCCACATCACACCCACTGGGCTTCCCCCAGGGTGGGCAGAGGATGATGGCAGTGCCCTAACGGCTTTGTTCCAGCCGCACCAGGTCTGCTTTGCTCTTGACTTCTCTGCACTTTGCATCTCCCCTTTCTGCTGGTGCAAACCTGAAGCTGCTCACGAGGTCTCTCTCGCCCATGCTAATGCCCTTTCATTTGTGTTTCAGGGAAAACTCGGTGTGCCAGGACTGCCCGGCTACCCGGGCCGGCAGGGTCCAAAGGTAACTCGGCTGGAATCTGTCCTCGAGAGGTGTGGGGTATGCTGGGGGGCTCAGGGCCACCAGGCCTGCTCTGGTGGTGGTGCTGTGCAGAGGGCTCAGCCCCTGCTAACGGGACGATGTGGAACAGTAGTATTTCCTACTGCATGGTTCCTGCGTGGTCCCTCCTTCCCACTTGTGCAGGACAAATATATAGATGGGTCTCGACAGCTCCCAGCCCTCAGCTGGTGACAATCGGTGACTGGTTGGTTCTGTGTCACCTCAGTGTCCTGCAAAGCACTGGGAAAGAATGCAGGGGACAGGGGCTGCAGCCCCCAAGGGCATGCAGGACAGCTTTGGTGACAGCTATAAATAGGCTCCATGTGAGCTTCCATGCTACTAATAGGCGTAACAGTCCTCCTTGTATTGTGTCTTCAAAGGTCTGCACTAGTGTTAACTAATTAAGGAGAATAACTAATGAACCAGGGTCTCCCTGAAATTAAAATAAAACTGCCATTTGCAGATTTGCAAACATCCTTTGCATCTTAGCTATGCACCAACCTTCATTTGGGCCATTTTCAAATGTTCTTTTAAATTAAAGCTCTGAGTTCAGCTATATAGACTGAGGCTGCAGCCCAGTTTTTACATGCCCTGGAGGCCTTGGGAACTTGTTTTTGTTAAGGTTTTTTTTTTTTTTTTTTTTAGAATCATGTTTTATTATTCATGTTCATTGCTTGAAAAAAGGCAGGCTTGTTTAACACTGGAGACGTAATTATCTGCAAGAGATTGTTTCCTGGTTGTGGTGTTGATGGTTTATTTTTTAATTTGCATTTTATATCGGGGGGGGGGGGCGGGAGGAGGTTTGCATTTCTTTGACTAATTTATATTTTAAAAGCAGCAGCAGCAGCTATTCTCCAGGCACTCACATCAGAAAGGAACAAGCCAGGAGTTAAAATTTCATGTGCAATGTAGTGACTTAGGAGCTAAAAAACAAAAGCCTTGCCTGTTCCCCAGGCGCCAGGTAGAACCATGGGCTTGAGCCTTTGCAGTGACTCCTAATGAGGCGTGGACCTGTTTTTTTGGTTGTTGGGTTTTTTTTGTTGTTGTTGTTTGGGTTGGGATTTTTTTGGTTGGTTGGGTTTTTTTGTTATTTTTGGATTAATGTTCATCTCTGAGGTCATTTTGGGTCTGGTTTCAGTTTTATTTTTATTAAAAGGAGGTTTAAAACAAAACAAAT
Organism: Falco peregrinus; assembly: GCF_023634155.1. Taxonomy (NCBI): domain Eukaryota; kingdom Metazoa; phylum Chordata; class Aves; order Falconiformes; family Falconidae; genus Falco; species Falco peregrinus. The sequence continues at coordinate 48,335,038 of NC_073721.1, read as the reverse complement.
GTTGGGAGCTGTAGATGCCAGCAGGCACTCGCTAGGGGTTGTTCCAGGCTGGCGGGTGCCGGTGTGGGTGCACAGAGCTGCCCCTTTCAATGTCTTGAACCTCTCTTTCTCTCTTTGCTCTTTCCCCAAGGGCTCAATCGGCTTCCCAGGATTTCCAGGAGCTAATGGAGAGAAGGGCACACGGGTAAGAGCCGCTATGTCTAGCTGCTTTGCTCATTTTTTCCTGTCCAAAGAAAGATCCTTGGGCAGGACGTGGGGGATGCTCCATTGCAGGCAGCTGCTGGGTGATGCTCAGGTTGCTTTTCCACAAAGGGGTTGCCCAAAGAGCGTCATCCCACCTGCTGGCATCCCGGGATGAAGTCCCGGGCACAGGGAGTGCAGGATCGGCAGTAGGCTCCCGATGCCGGCTGTTGGAAAGGAGGATGCTGGTAATAGCAGTAAGCTCTGCAGACAGCAGCTTTCCAATTAAACGCTGGAAGTTTTTCCCTCAAGATATTTTAAGAGGTTTCTCTGAACCTGAATCCGTCCTGCGCTGTCAGACTTTGCTTAGGGCACGAAGAGCTTTGTAATTAACAGTAATTATTAGAGATGGGTGAATCTGTTCAGACGCAGCAAGAACCATCTTTAGCCTAACTTGAGATTCAAAACGTGTAGCTGAAAAGACACAAGTTCATCCTTTTAACAAGTGGAGCTATTCTAAATTCATCAACACCCTTAAAATGTGGGGGCTCCATCCCACAGACTTGCTTCTACCTCCCACCCTACCTCCACCAACTTTGCTTCCAGGTAGGGATTGTCTAAATACACTGGTGATTTTTTTTTATTATTTTGTGGAAGACGTGCTTGAATTCAAGAGTACAAACATAGAGTTGTTTTCTGCACCAGCCCTGGTCACAGGGACAAAAAGGGGGAGTGAGGAGAGGGAGTGGAATTAGTTTCCTTTTTACTCTCATTTAAATACAAATGACTTCTAACAGACGTGTTTGATAGGAGCCCAGAAAACATAAATCACTTTGCACTGCATTAATATCATGCCACTGAAATTTGGTTTATATCCGCCCCTCTTTTTTTTTTTTTTTTTTCCTCCCCACTGTGTAATTTTATTTCATTCTAAACTACAAATGCAGCATCTTCTCCCCTCCCTCTGCTCCGGCTGGGCGGGAGGAGGGAGGCCATGAATAAGGCAGCTGCCACAACAGCCTTGAATTCACTGTAGCCCTATAATTACCACCCGCCTTATCAAATATACAGCAATAAAATCCTTGGGCTGGATTTTCTGGTGGTCTAAAAACAGGGCATCGGCGAGGCAGGGACATGCTGCTTTGCATCTCCAAGCATCCGCATCCTGTTTGCTCCATCTGCTAATTTTATTCTGGTGGGATGGAGAGCCAGACTGCTGGGATGCGAAACCTTTCAGGGAGCAGAGTGGGTACCGGGAGCTGGTGGTTTATGAGATTGGAAAAAAACCCAAGGGTTAGGCTGGTTGAATTTTAGCAATGTCCAGCCTGAAAGGGACCAGGGAGGGAGCAGACATGCTGGGAAGGGGCCCGACTTTCAGGACCAAGCAGCAATAAGAGGAGAAAAGACAGAAAATTAACAGTTTGGAACACGTTGCTCCCTTTTATGCTAAATGAGGTTTGTGCTCGTAGGAGGAGGTAGTGAGGACACTTAATTACACCGCTGGCATGCCCCACACATCTTCAGGTTAGGAATTGAAAAGGGAGTTTTGCATCTCAAGCCAAGAAGCCCATATTGTACTGGCTGCTGAGCTGAGAGGTGCCTGGTGGGCACTGTCCCTCTCCTGGGCCAGGTCGGGCTCCAGAACATGCTGTAGCAGTCCCCAAACCGCTGGTGTAATGGAAGGAGACAGGAATTTGAGGAGAAGTGAAGGGGGTTTTCTGTGTGAGGAGCAGGGGAAGGCACCCCAACCCCTAAGAGGGAGCATGGTCTGGCACGCCTCTGTCAAAGAGAAATATATTGGGTTATTTTAGGGTAATTTCATTTTTTTCTCTCTCTCCAATGTGTGATTGGACTATTTCTGCCATTTTACACCCAATCCAGCAGCTTGCGCTTGTTTTATCAGTGTACTTGTATGTGTGAGGTGCGGGAAGGAGGGAGAGAGATTTTCATGGACAAATGTCTCATTTAGTAAAAGGAGCCCAGCCTGAAAATGTTTTAAGAATAGCAGAAATAGTGGTTTTCAGTATCTGTTTTGGTATCGTTTTTTTCCCCCACTCCCAAGTATCCAATTTAAAATAAGTAGAAAGCAATTATATACAGAATGATAGACTGAGCTGGGATCACACCGCGCCAACCCAAACGGAGGCCATCAACTTAATTGAAGCCTCATTGAGTTAGACTTGATAAATCCCCCCCAGTTTCTCCTGAGACCACTAAATTTGCTATTTTTATGAACACGTCCACATATAATCAAGAAAGAGAGCTTCTAATATTTGCTTCTTCCAGTGCATTGTGGAGTAACCCAATTTGCAGCTGAAATAACCAAAAATCATTTGTTTGTCTTTCCTTTTTACATGGTGTTACTATTATGCTGTTCAACGCAGTTGTTTATGTGTCCAGAATAATATGAATCACACGTTTCTCTTACAATCATCATCATCTAGGAATGGAAATATGCTTTCCAGCTCATTATTTCAGCAATATAAGTAGTCTTCCCAAGTCCTTAAATAATAAAAAAAAGGGTGAAAGCCGAAGGCAGAAGAGCAGCACCAGCAGATCTGCCCGCACGAGCACGGGCAGCAGAATTGTGGTGCTGGCAGAGCCTGCGGTGCTAAAGCTCCCAGCTCCTGGCTGTTCAGCTGCATGAAAGGGCTCACAAAGTCAAAAATGTGGGAGGAATTTTTGAGTTTTCAGAGAAGTGTGACCTGTTAAATATCAAGATGGTTTTGGCAAGAGGATGCTCGTCGCCATGCCCGTTCTCACCCAGCTGCCCACAGCCAGAGGTGAGCTCGGGTGAGCTTGCTTGGCTGTTTTCGAAACCTGATCATAAAATCGATAGTTAGATGTGAATAAGTGGTCTTATTTTTAGAGCTAATAGACCTCTGTCATTAGCACCGGGTTATAGATCTCCCTGCTCGCCCAGTCTGACAGAGCCTGGGGTGCAGGGAGTGCACCAAAGTACCAAAATCCGACCATTTATTTGGGTACCTAGAAAATAATCTGAATTTAGATGCCTTTCCCTCGGTATCCCTGTTTGAAAAATATAGGTCTGTGTACATTTACAGTGCTATATAAATTCCTTGCATCAGTACACAGTGCTGTATGCATGATTAATGATAGCAATAAGCAGGGGAATATTTTGCTTAAAAATAGAATTGAGGAAGAAGGAAGGGAGTGTTGTGGGGCTACCTGCAGGGAGGTGGCACACGCTCCTCTCCACCTGCTCTGAATTTAGCCTCCTGTAGCTAAAGGAAAACCAGCTGGAATACTTCAAAATGATTTTTGCAATTAATTAAAAACAGGTATGCCAGCAGGCGTTATTAAATGGAACCGCCGAACAAGGAGGATTCAGCGGGACTAATTTTAGTAGCTTCAAGAAAGTTGATTGTAAAGTTTTCTGGCTTCTGTTTTATGTTCGCCTGGTTAATTAGCACCAAATACGAGAAGGCAGGATTGTGAGATGATGGATTTGGGGCAGAAAATGGCAAGTGATATTTTAAGCATTCTGTGTTCCTTACATAGAAAGCAAGTCTTTCTCTTCCTCTGACAGGTGATGGGTAACGATAGTGGACGGCAGGTCCGAAGGAAGAAAGTTAAAACTGTTGGAATGGTTTTGGAAACTTGACACCAGCAAAATAGTGGTTTTAGGGAGAAAGCTCTAGCCCATTCATTTTGTTTTAGGCGCGGGGTAATGGAGCTTAACATAGTGCCAGATTTAGGACACAGCCATCTCTGTCTTTTTTCTGTCAGGATTAATCACAGTCCCCCATTACAGGGAGCTGAGTGCATCTGTCAGATCTCATGAGCCTGCTGCTTTGTCGCTTCTGCAAAACAATGTCTTAAATTACTTGTTTAGCACTAAGTTCACAGAGATGAAGAAAGATTTGTAAATATGTGGGGCAGCTTAATTGGCTTGTGTGGCATAAAATAACTGCTCGGAGCAGGAATCCGACTCTTCTGCTGTCATTCCTTAAATATTTAACAGCACAGGTCTTGCAACACGTGTGTGTGTGTGTCGGTGTAAGCCAGCCTGCCATGCTCCCAGCTGGGGCGAGGACCAGCCCTTCCCCACAGCAGGAGCTGGGTGAATTGATGAGCAGAGATCAGTGGGAGAAGAGATTATGGGTGTTGGTGGCAGAGCTGGATAGCATTTTGGCTGGCTTTTTAGGAGACTGCATGGTCCGAGGGGGTGGCCTTGTCTTTGAAAGTTGTGTGGTGTTTTAAGGGGCTCGGGATACTTTTTCTTAAGAGCTTCCTTCCGTCAGATGGTAGATGTCGTCTGGGCTTTGGGATTACTGTCCTGCCCTGCCCAAGCATTATAAATCAAAATAAACGGAAGAATCAGGAGATGAAAGTAAACCTGCTGTTGTCCTTTTCATTGCAAATGGGAACGGGTGAGGTTTTGGGGGCAGTTTGTGTGCAATAGGCTCCGTTGGGGTTCACCTGCTGAGAGCTCAGCCTACGATGTTGGCCGCTAACTCCTCTTCATTTCTTTTTCATTCCAGGGAACACCTGGCAAACCAGGTCCAAGGGGGCAGCGCGGTCCAACGGTAACAGTCCATTTCTTTGTTCTTCTGCATTTTGAAAGCTTGTTAAGGCCAGGGAAAAGTGGAGTCTGATTTGTGTCCTCACTGGGAAGGATCTGGCCTTCTGCAGTTAAAGCTGAGCAGAGGGGATGCAGGGATTTGGGGCTGGATCTCACCAGTGAATATGGTTTAAAGTCATCACCATCCAGCATCAGTGATGAAGGCTCCTGTCATCCCCTTGCTGCTGGAGGGACAACTCATTGACCTGGTGCAGCTCAGGCACTTGGGTGCTTTGACTGATCAAAGTGCTGTGGGTAGCAAGAACTAAAATCTCGTCTTTTGTGTCTTATTAAGGGTCCACGTGGGGAAAGAGGCCCTAGGGGAAGCACTGGGAAACCTGGCCCAAAGGTAAGGTTTTGGGAAGCCTGGTGGCATTGTGTCCTAAAAAGTGTTGGCGTAGGAGACCACCTGGTTCATTGCTCTCCATTTCCCCTTCTCTCCTTTCTTCACCGTATTTTGAAAGCTGAGCCCGCCTGAGCTTCGTTACCCAGCCAAATGGCTCCTAGTCCAACCATAAAGTATGCACACGTCCTAAAAATATGTTGGCCCGTGTTTCAGCAGGACGTTAAGTGCATGCATGAATTAAGGGCCATTGCAACCAGCAGGGGAGTGAGCACCCCTCCATCGGGGACCAGCACAACCCTACAATCCACTGACACTTCCCCTAAGCCCTATTTTTTGGTGTTTAAGTAGCGTTTGAACCACCTTAGCAGCCTTAAGCTGTGCCATGGATGAAGGGACAGGTATTGCTGGTGGTCTCCAGAACCTTGCACCTTGCTTAGCCACTTTACATGCACACTGTTGGCCCACGATTGGTCACCGGGCAAAATAAGTATTTTCCTGCCAGCCAATCTGGAGGCATGCTCAGCTCCAGTACCTGCTCCAGAGACCAATTAACTGACCATCAGTCGCCAGAGATGATAGAAGCAAAGCTTTTGTAGTGAGACGTTGTCACCACCATGCTGCCAGCTTAAAAAATAAATGTCTTGGCTTTGTGTTGGCATGAATTTTTGATAAATACCTCGTCTTTGCAGCGGCATTTATCTCTCGGAGGGAGGCCATTATGTGGTGAAAATATCCTGAGCTCGCTGACGTTATCTCTCCTGTATTTTTATTAACCAATGTGGGGGGAACGAGCAGCTGCTTGTTTGTCACTGGATGCTGCTCCTGATACAGAATTATTAATAGAGAGGGACTGGGGGAGTCAGTGGGGTGTGGTGTCATCGTGGGCTTGGTGCCATTTGAAGTCTTTGTGCACAGCAGCTGCAATGTTGATATATGTATTTTTAATGGTGTGTTGTTTTCTTTATTCGTAAAAGGGCAACTCTGGTGGTGATGGCCCCCCTGGTCCTCCTGGCGAAAGGGTAAGACCAACTGGTGGAGCTGAAGCAGGACTCAGTCCCAGCCCGTTAGTCTGACACGGCAGATGAGGCGGGTTTGCAGGACTGAGATGGTGATGAAGGTTTTTTGGCAGTGAGCATCCTACCAAGTACCCTGTCAGGCAGAGAGGGGTGGGCAGCCCGCTGTAGCCACAGTGCAGCTTAGCATACCTCCATCAGCAAAAAGAAAAAATCCATTTCAAAGTCCAAGGTGAAGGTGCTTGTGTGAAGAGAGGTCTCGCAGGTCACCTGCAGTCCGTAGGTCCTTTCTGAGCTCTCCAAGGAAGGCTTGAATGGGACCTTGGGTGTCTTGGTAAGCATCGCTCCATGGGAAAAGAGGAGTCACCCATGGGTTTTGTGACGACAGCCAGGTTTTCTGAAGGAGGTGGTCCCCTAGAACCTCGTGCTGCTTACAGCATGCTAAGGGGAAAATACTGAAACAGTAAGACTTTAATGACTTTTAGCCTCAACTTCCACTTTTTTTCTTTTCCCTCCTGGGTTTTGTACTGTTTGTAAATTTTCTACAACATTGCCCAGGGAGGAAATGTATGAAATCGGTCCCTGCTTCGCATCTGCTGGTTGTGACCACGGGGCGAGGGGGAGCTGCTGCTGACACCGTTCCAGGGAAGCAGCGCTCGGAAGACCATCAGCTGCCTTACAGCACTGGCCCTGGAGCCACTGAGCTCTCCTTCATTCCTGCAGGAGCTGGTAGCTCCCAGGTGCTCTCACTTGAGCTGGGATGGGAAAAGACATATTTTTCTTAGCACTGGGAGAGAAAGGCACAAAGAGGTTGCTAGCCTGTGTTTGCAGTGCCTTATGCAGCTGGACAGGCCACTCGGTTAAACATACCTGGTGGTTTTTACCTTGCCATGCATTTTTTTTTCAAGGGATGGTCTCACGCAGCTAGTTCTTGCACTTTGGGGTGTTTCTTTGGGGTAGAAGTAGCTGTCTTTCCGTACCTTTGTGCCGATCTGCTGTTCATACAGAGCTAGTATTTCATAGTAAAGTGTTACAGCTTCCTTAACCATGTTTTCTGGCTTGTTTTGCATCCCAGGGACCACCAGGGCCTCAAGGACCGACTGGATTTCCTGGACCAAAAGGCCCCCCTGTAAGTAACTCTCTTTCTAGAACATGCAAGGAAATACATAAAGTCTTTCCCATCCAGCTGTGATTGCCTGTGCCAGCTCAGTCTTAGCTGCTCCTCTGACAAGCGGTGACGTACCCAATAAAAGGCATTACTGAGACATCGTGATAATAACCCGACAGTTTAAGATTTTAAATAGCCAAGTAAATTGCAGCAGCTGATTATACATGCTCATTTCCTAATGACTCAATATCACTAGGATCTTTCATGGTTGCTCTGTTCTTTATTTTCCCTCTGTATACTGGGAGGACAGCGCAACAGAGCAACATTTCTGTGTCTGCAATTATTATACACTGGTGGGGGCCCTCAGAAACCTTTTGGGAGTGATGTTCTTCCCTGTGGTGAACAGCTCGCTCCTGCTCTGAACCTGGGAGATAAATCTTTCCTTGGGAGAAGTGTGGGAAAGGGCTGTATCTTTTTAGGGTTCTGAGCACCGCTGGTTTACTTTGAAAATGGATAGGGGCTAATGCAAGGATGCAAGCAGGTTTGATTCAGTCCTTACCATAGTTTTACTACTGAGCACTTAGTGATGATCCGTCTCACCCTGTTTTTCTGCTGTAGGGTCCTCCTGGGAAGGATGGATTGCCTGGTCACCCCGGACAGAGAGGAGAAACTGTAAGTAGCCAAAAAATCCTGGGCAGATCATTAGTCCTGAGTCGTCTTGCTGGTTGTTTTTTCTAAACCTTTCTGTGCAGCTGGGGAGATGTGGCCACACGTTTGCTTTCCCTGAAGGTCTGTGTCTCTCCAGCTCCACGGGATGGTCTATGGGAAGCAACCCTTTTCTGAGCAGGACGGGTCGGTCTAATGATGATTTATGTGGAGGTTGCGCACCAACTCCTCTCTGAGCTCTATCCCTTTAGTAGTTTGGGGAGGTCAACATGTGTATCATGTAGAGAAAATGTGAGCAGAGATGTAGCGATGTCAGTGACCGGCATCGGAGGCAGCTGGGTTTCTGCCGTGATGGCTGCTGCAGGAAGGCAGCTCCTTGCGAGGTGGGAGGATGTTGGCTGGGGTCAACACCAGCACAAACCAGCACTTAGTGTGGCTCTTGCTTTCGGGAGGTAGAGAAGAAGCTGTGGGGGGATTTCTGAGCAGCTCCTTCAGCCAGGCTCTGTACCCCAAGGACTCACCAGAGCGCTCACCCCTTTGCCCTCCCAAGGGGGAAGGCTGTGCCTCCACTCCTCGGAGCGTTACAGGCAGAGTCCGTGCTTGCTTTCCCACTCTGTCCTTTGGAGATATGCAGGTTCTACATCTCTCTATTCCAGAGACGTAACTTTAGGGCTGTGATAGCCGAGATTTTTCATGTGAGACGGGCTCCATCCTTTGCAAGCTCAGCTTTCCACACCCAGCTGGGTTAGGGGCAGTTTTATTTTTTCTGGAACCTGCAATGGGGAGAAATAAACGCTTTTTGCTTCTTGATGCACCATGTGGCCAATGCCAAGAACTGTTACACAGCAGAGAAGAGTTACAGCTCAGTTTTGGCCATGCTTGTTTTGGGAGAAAGGCAATTCCTGGCCAAAATGAGGAGCGCAGTGGTTTTGCTGTAGTTTTTCTGTCCACACCGGTTACTGCAGCATGTTTGTGTATCAGCTGCTGCCTTAGCACCCAAGTAAGAACAGCATCTCTGCTGACGCTGCCTTTTAGCCAGAGCTACACACAAGGGCCTCACCAAGTTTTGCTTAAGCCCTTGCCAGCAATAACCCCTTGCTGCAACCCAGGGAGCGGCTCCTGGCTGTTTAGGTACCTCGCTATTGTACACGTACTGCTTTGTCCATTTTAAAAGGTTTTGTTACACAGATGTAATCATTGTTTCTCACCAAAGGAGAACGATGAGGCATGTGGAAGGTATGATACCCTGGCTGTTGTGCGTCTCTGGTCTGTTTTCTGCACCTATTTTGCTTGAAGGATACCCTAAGCAAAAATGACCCTTCTGCCATGTATTCCTCTGCATGCAGTAATTAGCATCCTTCTGTTTGGCATTTTTGGGGATGTTTATTCTTTTTCCTCAGCTGTTTACAATCCAGCTCATTTGCTGTTGTTAGTATGTCCCTCTCCCCAGCACTGCATGCTGCATGTTAGCAGGTAGATTCTTTGTTCTGTGTTTATTTTACAGGGGAAAAGAAAACCCGATTTCCTCTACTCAGCTTTGCATTTTTCTCCACTGCCTTTCCTAGCAAATGAGCATTAAAAAGGCTTTGCACATTATGCATTTTTTCCCCTCAACTTATCACACAACAATTTAATTAACTTGCCTGGCATTTGCTAAGCTAGGCAATGCAAATACTGCTCGGCACAACACCAGATATTTATTTACACTCCGTAAGACTGTAAGGCAGTGGTTGTGGTATTTTTGAACACACAGTCCTTAGGTCAGGATTAACTTAAAGGTGAAGAGAGGAGTTTTCACCTGCCAGAGCCTAACTGTGACATTTAGTCGTCTTTGACTGAGTGATGTGTAACATCCAGGACACCTACATTCAAATTGGAAGCAGCAGTAAAAACTTTGCTTGCATCTGCTGTTGTCAACTTTTGAGGCTGGAATAAAGCCTCAAACTCCAGGGCTGCATGGATATGGATGAAGAAATAGGCTTTCAATTATTTTGGGTCTGAAAGTACTCCCTAATAGCTTCCTTCAATCATTGCAGCAGTAGCTTGCCTATCACAGGCAATCCTTCCAGAAAGCAAAAACTCTGTTAATCTGTGCTGTGAACAAGCTTGCGAAGACCACTTTCCCCTGCATCCTCTTGGGATGCACGCAGACGTGCAGACCCAGGTAGCAGGAGTCCCTTTTTTGTCCCTCTTTCCCTTACACAGTGCCAAAAAGCAAGGCAAGAAACATAAAACCAAATTAAATACTATTTCCCCAGCAGTAGCCTTGTCAGTGCACTATGTACCTTCGTGCAAGAAAACCTAGACATGAAATCTGTGTGTCAGAAACTTCCCTGGGCTTTGCTTTTCATTTAGCAGCAAATAGGCATGCTGAAGGATGCAGAAATATTTGGCCATATTAGATTTACAAAGATTGGATCTAAACAACCCATGAAAAATTCTAAATACCCTGTGCCCAAGGCTCAAATAGGATAAAAGGAAACCCCTTTCTTCGGATTAACAGGAAAAGTCATGCATAGAAATGGCTGAAATATTTTTCTGCGATAAGAGTTTAAATTGTACATTCATTTCACAAAGATGTTTTGCTATTTCCCCATCAATGACAGGATGTTTTCTGTGATCTGCAGACAGCTAGAATAGCATTGAGTAGGTTTTTTTAGCATGACACATTACCGTTGGCTTGGGATTTATCTGATACTCTTTGTGGCAATGAGAAAATAGCCTGTATGCCCTAAATGACATTTCTCAAGCTTGTCAGCATGCTATAGTAAGAATGATAATTAATGTGCTTTTTAAAGAGTGGCTTAGGAGAGCTAAACAATGGCAGCAGTGATAGTTTGTTATTGTCACTCTTCAAAATGACATTATGAGTAGCTGTCATGGAGACTTCGCTACTCATCAGTATTTGGAGAGAAACAAGTTTGTGATTTCTTTCAACAGATGTTGAGGGAGGAAATAAAGCTCCGCTCAGCCCCCCAGGCTGGGGGGTTCAGGCTTCGGCGGGGGTTGGCGCTGCCAGTGCCAAAAGTGGGTGACGGTTACCCAGCCTCCGAGCTCCTGGGAGCTCAGCCTGAAACAGAGCTAAGCTTAAACCAGGACCAGAACAGAAGGGAATGGCTTCGAAGAATCGCTCAGCATGAAGAAACACACTGATTTTTTAATAGTTATTTCCTCTATAGGTTTTATGAGCATAGCAGATTTTTTTTATATATATGGCCAGTCCCTCAGCCAAACCACAAAAGCTCCATGAAAACAGCAGAGCTGAGCTTTCAGAATCCCTTCTTCTTCCTCTGTTTCACTCCTGTATAAATGTACAAAGATGTATTTTCCACTTTCTGTTTGATTTCTTGTTTCTTTTATCTTTGGGTGTCCATCCCTTCCCGGTCAGTAGTTTCACCAGAGGAGGAGCAGTTGGGTGGCGTATGTGACCCTCGCTGGGGTACTCCTTGGCACAAGTGTCATCTCTTTCTCTTTTACCTTTCTCTTACAGGGTTTCCAAGGCAAGACTGGCCCTCCAGGACCCCCCGGTGTTGTAGGCCCTCAGGTAAGAAACAGATGGCTTGCAGCAGCCCTCTGCAGCTCATCTTCCCCAGTTTGGGTCTGTGGGCTCTCCCAGCTCTGATGGTTCAGCTGGAGCTGCTAAGACTGCAGGTTACACAGCATAGAGACTCTGCCAGGGAAGGCGAAGTCACACTGAAGCAAGCTTCATAGCTTTGAAATTCCTGGCCAAGGTGTGAAATACCCCAGTGGGTCCCAGCCCACCCTGTTGGGGCGTAAGGATGCTATTTAGAAAATGTGCCCGAAGGCTGCTGTAAATAAGGTGGCTGCTGTGAGCTGAACAGAGCTACCCTGGTGTAAAATTGGTGTAAGGTGAGAGAGAGACCAGCTACACACAACCTGACTGAAAAACCTGAAGCAGCCAGAGAATTAAACAAGATCTCCAAGGGCTGTACAGTGGCTGGGCAGTGTAAGCGTGATGCCAGAGCGCTCTTACATGCCGCTGTGAAGGAATACATCCTCCTTTAATATCAGGTGCTGCCAGATTCTGTCAGAGTTGGGCTATTTTTCTTTTAGTCACAAAGAACTCTGTGAAATCTGGAAATAGTGACTGCGCAACCAGAATTTGTACCCCTTAACTACAGGCATGCGAGGCTCACTGATCAATTCTGTAGGAAGTCCTAGACTGAACAGGACTGGCTTTGGGTTGAGTCTTCTTTCCTGAACTACTGGGGAGGTTGCTCTTTAATTAGAAAGTAATTAATGTGTCCTCTTTAATGATAGTGTAAAGTCCCTGATTTGTAAATTCCCTGATTAGGGGCAATTCCCTGGCTGTGTCTGTCTTCTCAAGTGCAAATTAGGTTCTATGGCAATTTTATTTGGCTCTGCTGCGCGTAGTTAGCGTGATCTGTGGTTGCTGAGCGATTGCAGTGTTATCGTTCTGCTTACATTAAGTGGCACCCTGCAGCGTGACATGAATTACAACCACAGTCCCAGTGGACACCACCGTGCAGGGGTGTTATAGTCTCATGCATGTGGCTTTTGTCCTCCTCCAAAATGGGCCACTTGGGAACCTTCTGCACTGGGGCTAATGCTCCACTCGTCACCGTTAGTGCCCGTGTACAGCACAGAGGCAGTCAGTAATTGCCATGTAGTAAAAGCCTAATCCATTATTTATGCCCCATATAAGAAAATCAGCATGATTGTAGAGTACCTAGGAAGTTTTCAATTGAAGAAAAAACCACTGCAAAACAAAACCCAAACCCAAAGCATAATAGGTGTAGTCATCATGTCTCATTTATGTGAACCCTTTCATTCTGGAGGTTCCCAATGCCTCTAGTATGTCAAGTGCAGTGTTGCCTGCTTCCAAAACAAGGTCCCTTTAGATGCCAAAGGAGACATCTCTCCAGGGATTCCTGGTGCCACTGCCTGGGACAACTAAGGGAAGGAGCGTCTTCCATGCAGTTGCAACCTAAAGGATTATAAACTGATGGCCTGTACCTCTTCCTTCAGTGCTTGTTCTGCTGATACCCACCATCTCCTCCCTGATCTCTGTTTCTTCAGGGTCCGACCGGTGAGACAGGGCCAATGGGTGAGCGGGGACATCCAGGCCCTCCAGGTCCCCCAGGTGAACAAGGTCTTCCTGGCCTCACTGGAAAAGAAGGGACCAAGGTAGGAACTACCAGCCTCCTGAATTCACCCTCTGTGCAAGCCCGGCTGCCTGCCCCTCTCGCAGAGATGGAGAAGGATGATTCAGAAACGAAATGATGCTTCACAGTGTCTCATCATGACTTGAGCCCGGAGAGAGGAGCTGAGTCTCTACGGAGTCTGCAGATCCTCAGCTATTTGTCACTCTCGTTGCAGGGGGACCCTGGTCCCGCCGGCCTCCCAGGAAAGGACGGTCCCCCCGGCTTGCGAGGCTTCCCCGGAGAGAGAGGTCTCCCTGGTCCCATTGTGAGTAGAGGCTGCTCGGTCCTTCCAGAGGGAAGGATGCCTGGGCGGTGCAGCACCCACCTCCCCAAATGACTCTGTTTTCCTCCCTCCAGGGTGCTCCAGGGCTGAAAGGCAACGAAGGTCCCCCAGGCCCCCCAGGTCCAGCAGTGAGTATCCTTGCCCTTACAGGCACCACCTAATGCCTTTACAAGCTTGGCAAGCCAAGCCAGAGGGTTAGTCACAGCTCAGGCCTTTACCCGTTATTTCCTTTGCACTAACCAACGACTTGCTGGATATTGCTTTATTTCACAAGACACGCATGTAATAGTTCAGTCATTTTGTGGTGCCAGCTGTGAACATACGTGACAAGCTGAGGGAACTGGAATGATTCAGGACATCAAGGATTTTGCTTCTTAATCACCTGCTTGCCCTCTGCAAGTTGTCCCCACTTGAGATTTGTTCTCAGTGCAGCGCTCCTGGAAGAAAACACTCAGGATCCAACCTCCCTGATGCCTTGGCTGTGAAGGGAGGTTGTGCTCTTGTTCCAAGCTGATAATGTGCCCCCAGGAACTGAGCTGCCTGCACCATCCAGAGGAGAACCCAGCCCTTCCAGGGATTTTAACCCAAAAAAGACCTGCAGGACCCCTTAGGCTGGTGGTACTAAATCATCACGTGGCAGTCGCCCCATCGAAAGTGCTTACTCACTGATGATGCATTTGCAGCATCCTACTGCTGGTTTTCTTTGTGTATAGATGAAGCTCAATACTCCAGTTAACACTTCCTTCCTTCTTCCCTGAACAGGGCTCTCCTGGCGAGCGCGGTCCCGCGGGATCAGCCGGCCCGATAGGCTTGCCAGGGCGACCTGGTCCCCAGGGACCTCCGGGACCCGCAGGTGAAAAGGGAGCCCCAGTAAGTACCAGTATAAATATTAACAGCTGTGTGTCAAATAGAAATGTGTACAGTAGGGAGCTGAGCATGGAGACACAGTCCCTGGGGTAGGTGTATAAGACTTAAATAAAAAAAAAAAAATAAATAGAAAGCAATTTTTTTCATCATGGGTACATCAAGCCACTGCACATTAGCTGCTTATCTGCCCCGTTTGTGACACTTGTGCTATCAAAAATGGATGTGATCCCAGGGGCTGAAATGTCTTCAGGCAATGAGAAGGGATGAGGACTGAAGAGGTGGAATGACAGCCTGTGTGACCTTCTGGTGACAAACAGCCAAAGGACAAGCCTCTGGGCAAAGAAGTGAGCTAGCTCCATCACTGTTCACAAGGATGCAATGGTAGCAGCACTTCCCACTGAGCCCAAATAAATCCCTACCCGCACTCTGCCCCAGCTGAAGGGCAGCGCAGGAAGGTGCTGTGCAGGTTTCAGCTCCGCTTCCTGGGATGCTGCATGCTGCCGCAGCATCAGTGTTCCCAGGCATCCCGCTGGTGCCCATGGAAAGAGCTGTGCTCAGCAGGAGCCCGAGCAGAGCGTGGCTGAGTCCTGCCATATGGTCCCTCTCCTGAGCCTTCACCAGCCAGCCCGCGCAAACTCTCACATCTTTCGCTCCCCAGGCATGCATGTGAAATATCACGTGCAGGCAGGAGAATGTGGGCTAGGATGACTATTCCTGTCCCTGAAGAGTGCAGCACCATGACAGACCTAAGGAGGAAGGCTGTGCCTCTTAATTCATGCCCAAAGGCTTTTGCAGGGACTTTTGGGTTGCCTGCCTCAATCTTAAGCTCAGCTTCAGACCAGCAAAATGAGCAAACGTTGGCATTAGTGATTTCAGACTCTGTGAGGACACTTACGGTGATTGATGGTTGTTATCAGAAGTGTTTTATCAGCCACTGTATTCCACATTTGCTGGCTTATTAGAAACTCCAGCAGCTAGTCCAGAGGCAAAAATTTCCTAGTGAATCAGCTTTATGAATGTCTGTCCTGTCAAGTACCTATATGATGTACCAGTGGATGGATGAATAGGCAATTTATATGGCATCTAATTATTCAGAAGAGAGCACCCAGGATTCAGATGCAATTAAATTATGTACAAGGAAACTGAAAAATATTCACTGTTCAGTTCCTATAAACAAACAAATTTGACTGAAGGCTCCAGGCCTGAGGAATATGAGTGGATCTTTAAGCAGGAGGCCAGCAGAGATTGCTTTATTCACTTTAGGTGTTTTCCTTTGTCCAGAAGCTCAGGAGTGAGCTCGGTGCCTCCTGAGAAATGTTCATTTGTTGGGGATCAGCCAGGGAGGGAGCAGGCAGTGAGTGTGCTGGGACAGCCAGGAACAGAATCACTAAAAATGGGCTTGTGAGAATAAAAATTAGTTGGGGTCTTGTTTGGCATCCAGAGAGAGATGGCAGAGGGTTCAGATTAAATCTGATTATATTGCTACAGCAATGAAATCGCAGCTGTTCTCTGGGTATTCACTGTAGATACTTGTCTTTCTTTTTTTTTTTTTTTTTTCTTTTATCTTTCAAGACAGAAACTTTATCTTGTTTTAGATAGCGAGCACAGAGAGCCCAGTGAAGTATCAGCTGGAAACCTGTTTTGCTGTATGTGCCCATATAGTCAGGGGTGGTCATTAGCAGCTGAATAAAACATTAATGGGATGTAAGGGGTTGGTTGGAGGGTGGAGGAGAGCTCGGTGTGACCTGCCTGCTTGTTCTGCTTCCAGGGCGAGAAGGGTCCCCAGGGACCGGCTGGCCGGGATGGCATCCAGGGACCAGTGGGACTGCCGGGTCCAGCAGGTCCTGTCGGCCCCCCCGGAGAGGATGGAGACAAGGTGAGAGCAGCTCCCTGCTGTGCAGGGTCTCTCTGGGAAGGAACCGGGCAACGTGCCCCATTGTCACCATGCTGCCTTCCACCACGTCGGGTTGGATGTGCAGCTGGTCCTAACACCAGGATATTTTCTGGCGCTTGCAGTCCCGCGAGGTCAGCAGCATTCAGTCTGGGGAGCAGCAGGAGAACTGGGATGCATGTGCTCTGCCAGCCAAACTGCTTGCTGAAAACACAGTTCGCCTCCCCAAAGCCTGTAGCAGGTGGCCTGCCCGCAGGTGCCTGGCTTTTCCAAATTAATTACCTTTCCCCACTCTCTCATTAAGCCCCTCTGGACTGAAGGATTCTTAGAAAACGTTAGCTGGGATGAATCGCTTATTGGTGCTAACAAGGTCTGCAAAATACTGTTTCTTGCATCACATGGCAGCTAAGAAAGGTTTGAGAATATAAAAGGGCTTGGTTACACTTGGGGTGGCCAAATCTCTGGCCTTTTCCAGAACTTTTTGGGTATTTCTGTGGGAATAGACGTCTTTGTGATGGGGATGCAGATACACAGGACTATTGCTTGAATGCTGAGATATGGAGGTGGGCACCAAGTGAACTAACTGTGGCTCTTTGTACCTGGCAGGGTGAGATTGGGGAGCCTGGCCAGAAGGGCAGCAAGGGCGACAAAGGAGAGCAGGTGAGTGGGGTGGACATCGTCGTAGCTGCTTCCCTGGAGGAGCATGGTTATTTGTGAGACTTGCTGGAAACAGAAAACAATATAATCTTAATTTACTTCTGTCATTGCTTTGTCATCTGCTATCTTCTCCAAGTACCTACACAATGTAAAAAAAGAGTGAGTGCCTGAAGTGTGAGCCTCCGGCTCCCAGCAAGACACTGAGAAGTTTCCATGTCCCTCATGTACTGTGTAAATACCTGTGAAACATTAGAAGCCCTTGCCGTTGAAGCTGGGTTTGGCTGTAGTTCCTTTTCTCTTGCTTGCAGCACCCCGAAGCACCCTTTATGTGCTGCTCAGAGCCTGAGGAAGATAAATTACACATCAGCATCTAGAGAGGAGTGGTGTGATACTGCTTTGCTGGAGCAAAAATATGTTTAGATGTATCTGCTTTGCTACTGGCACCAGGGCTGAGGATTGCTGGTGTGTCCAGAAGACTTGACCCTGTCCTCCGTCTGTGTTTGGGGAATTAGTGCATGTTTAATGGGGGCTGTGTTGAAGGGTGTTGCCTTTTCCAGGTGAGGTTTGTTTTTTTTTTTACTCTGTGCTACTAACACTGACATTGCACTTGTGTTTCATGACAGGGTCCACCAGGTCCTACTGGCCCGCAGGGTCCCATCGGCCAGCCTGGCCCAGCTGTGAGTATTGTTCCCTGTTAGCAGAAATGCCCTTTCTTACCGTAAAATCTGGGAAGTTCTGCAAGGGTTGGCGGTTTCTGTCTGGCACTGCTGATGATGCCCAACACATCGTCAGGGCATTGCTGCTGTTTGCAGCAGGAGGCGGTGGGGCCGCGGCTTTGCATCTACCTTGTGTCCTTGCTAAGCTGTGTTAGACTTTTGCCTCGTAGGGTGCCGATGGAGAGCCAGGTCCCAGAGGACAGCAAGGCCTCTTTGGTCAGAAAGGTGATGAAGGACCCCGAGGTTTCCCCGGTCCCCCTGGCCCGGTGGGCTTGCAGGTAATCTGCAGCATCGAGGGAGGGCTTAGGGTAACGAGAACTGGGGCTCCACCTGAGATGTTCACAGCTAAAACTCATTCCCTCCACCTCCACAGGGCTTGCCTGGGCCACCTGGTGAGAAGGGAGAAACAGGTGACGTTGGGCAAATGGTGAGATGCTTTCATACTTTTTTTTCATCACTGACATAGACGTTGCTCCAAGAAACATGTCTTAAATTTGTCTTCCCTTCTCCTCAGGGCCCACCAGGCCCACCTGGACCCAGAGGTCCATCTGGACCACCAGGAGCAGATGGTCCACAGGGTCCTTCCGGGGGAATAGGAAATCCTGGTGCAGTAGGAGAGAAGGTAAAACATCCAGGCAAACCTGATTGAAGCCCTCAGGAATTTGCTACAACACTCATGCAGGGGCTTCACTACATCAGCAGCAAACTTCGCACCCTGCAGAAATATGAGCGTGCTCATCCCTTTTTGCCCTCTGCAGGGTGAACCTGGTGAATCTGGTGAGCCTGGTCTTCCCGGCGAGGTTGGCCTCCCGGTAAGTATGCTACAGACTGGCTCTTGTTCTGATGAAGGAGAGCTTATCTTCAGCGCTGTCCCTTGGGGAGCTGCTTGAAGGGGTGCCAGAGACATGGATGTGGATGGGGATGCAGGATTGAACCAGCCACGTCCTTGGTTTGGGTGCTGGGCAACACAGTGCCATGTTACTTGTTATTTTTGGTGTAACGTTTAGTCACCGAATACGGGCTACCCACGACTGAACACCATGAACACCATTTAATCTTTGTGGGAAGGGACTGCTAAATCATATCCTCGTGTTTGGAGATACAAATAGAGCTTCTTCCTCAGAACTGATTAAAGGATAATTAGAGAGCCGTAAATTGTTTTCCTGAATAATAGAAACACCTTTTTTGCTTTACAGGGTCCTAAAGGTGAAAGAGGTGAAAAGGGTGAAGCAGGTCCCTCTGGTGCTGCTGGTCCACCCGGCCCCAAAGGTCCACCAGGTGATGACGGTCCCAAAGGCAGCCCTGTAAGTACCCCCTCCTGCCCAAGCAGTGCTTCCTTGTCTGCCCAGCAGGGACTTCTGCATGAAGATATGTTTTCCAGACGTTTTTGTGGAAATTTGAAATGGTTTACCATCGCTCCACTAATATGTGATATTAGTCCCCTTCTTTAGGATGGTAATGAAGGAAAGACCCAGCCATACCATATCTTCTAGAAAAACTTGAATTCTTAGTCTTTTTTTGCAGGCTAGCAGAAAACTCACCCCTGTGGAGAGGGCCTTCCACAGGTTTACTTCGTCTTTGAGTTTACGTATTGCCAAGGTCCTCTGCACCAGAGCGAAGCTTCCAAAATAGTCTAGGGGAGATTTATGTGAATTTGGGAGTTGTACCTCTAGGATCAGATCCCCGCTGATGCTAATTGCTGTAGCTCTATTGAAGCCAGTAGAGCTATACTGATTTATACCAGATGACAATGGTACAGTATTTATCTTGCCGGCTTCTTTGATGCTTGCTGGCTGAAGAAATTTATTATGCGATAAGCAAAGATGGCATGAAACAGCAGAGGAGGCAGGGGAGTTAGTCATCTCTTAACAGATGGGTTTTTTGGATATCGCGTTATTGGTTGAAGTTTGTTATCTGAAAGCTGGTCTCAAAATCATTTGAAGTACACAATAGACATTGTATGGAGAAGAATAGTGAAATGTTTTAGTCATTAAATGCTTTGAGAGGATCTTCCTGTGAAAAAATGTTGCACATCATGTAGTAAGCAAAAGCAAAGTCTTCTAATCTGCACATTCCCCAAAGCTGTGGGGGTTTCGCTGTCACTTGTCCAATATGTTTAAGAAAAACTAAATGAAGCTCCTAGTGTTGCCTTCGGAGCTTTGCATAGTCTGGATGCAGAGCTGAGCTGGTGGCAGTGACTGAATGGAATTACTGAAGATGCAAAGATGGGATGCGGTCTGGGGTTGTGTTTGAGGGTAGGGAACTGAGGTTTTGCTCCGTAGGGTGACTCCCTGTGTTGTCGCTAGGGTAGCAGG
The DNA here is from genome assembly GCF_023634155.1 of Falco peregrinus. Taxonomy (NCBI): domain Eukaryota; kingdom Metazoa; phylum Chordata; class Aves; order Falconiformes; family Falconidae; genus Falco; species Falco peregrinus. The sequence goes on along the minus strand of NC_073721.1, from coordinate 48,315,225 downwards.
CAGTAGTGCTCTGCAGTCTCTCTGACTTGGGGATATCCTCTTTCTCTCTTTGCAGGGTCCAGTTGGTTTCCCTGGTGACCCTGGTCCTCCTGGAGAACCTGGTCCAGCTGTAAGTGTTTGTCTCACGGAAGGGCCATTCGGTTCCTCCTGTTGGTTTACTGGAAAATCAGCTGTGCACTGTTCATTCACCAGCAGCTCCTCAGGCATTTACTTTACTTTGGGAAGAGTAGGCAGTCCTACCATAAGATTATCTGACCATGCTACAAGCTCTGGGACAGCAGCTATGTGGCTGCTGCTACCCACAGGATTTGGCACAGGACCTTTGCTGTTGCCCATGTTCTCAGCAGGGGATGGGAAGGGACAGTACTTGGTGACATGAAGACCAGCTGAAGCACATCTGCTGCTGCTAACAGTCTGCTCAACCCTATTCATACCCTAAATACACCTGCTTGTTTCTTTCTTCTTCCTTTCTAGGGTCAAGATGGCCCCCCTGGTGACAAAGGTGATGATGGTGAACCTGGACAGACTGTAAGTAACTGGATAGATGAGATCTGTTCCCCACCAGTTCCCACAGCTTCTGTGTGCAGGTCCAAAGGCTTTTAACACAGAATGATGTACAGCATCTAATTCCCACCAGCTTCTGCTTCACTGGTCCCCTGATACCTGTCCCTCCTGTCTGTGTCAGCCTGCCTGCTGCCATCCATCCAGGCTGCTTAGCAATACATCCTGAAAGCAAAAATGAACTTAAGGAAAAACAAAATCTAAGTCTTTCATCTTAACTTTGCCATGCCTTATGGTACTTCGTGGTGGGAAGGGATAAAACAAGATACCACCTGCAGCCCCGAGGAGGTGTCGGGAGTTGTACTAGCAGCCCACGACTTGGCTTAGCATAAACTTTAGATCTCGACTCGAGTTTTACATGTTTGCTCCTCCTTCCCATGTCTCGTGGTGCAGTTATGGCTTGTTCTCCTCCCCTCTCCATCTAGGGTTCCCCTGGTCCCACGGGAGAGCCAGGCCCCTCCGGACCCCCAGGAAAAAGGGTAAGCTGATTGTTTAGGAGCATTTTTCCAAATGTATTTGCATTGACTTTTTGAAACTAATGTTATTTCTAGATCTACGGTAAATGTAAGGCAGTAGCATGTAAAATAGATAATAATTTCAAAAAATCATTTATGTGCCATCAACAGCACATAATTGGAAATTGATGGGAAAGTTGTCACCAAATCCCATGGATTTTTCTGAGATCTTAACACCCAAAAGAAAACACAAATGTGAGGTGCTCCTGCTCTTCCTGCCTTGCTGGCAGAGCTCAGGGATTCATTTAGCAAGAAGCTAATTTAAAAAGCTTTTCAGAGATATTTGTCTCCATTTTGTCTCCTTCCCTGGGGCTGTAGCATCATTTTGCTAATTCCAATAGACCGTTGCAGATCAGTGCAATCTAATTGTTTTGCATCTATTTTGTGCTTTCTCTAGGGCCCTCCTGGTCCAGCCGGTCCTGAAGGAAGACAAGGAGAGAAAGGAGCCAAGGTAAGAGCTGAACGGGATTTCACTTCTGTTGTGTCCTTTGTATCCCTAAAAGATAACCCTCTGACAACGCTGGTGTTTAAATGACAGGGATTTGATTTTGCTGTGTATAACAAAAAATTAGGCTGAATTTGGGTCCATCGGCCTCAGGTCTAAGCTTATGTTTCATCTTTTAACAAACTCGGAGGAGACAATTAGGGCTCGATAAGGTCATGGGAATGTTTTTCATGTTTTGAAATGACAAAGTGCCATATTTGGTAATTTAATGTGTTGTAAATAATATGGTGTGCACAGCCCTACATCCTTTCCCAAGGCAAACAGAGTGTTACTGGACCGTGACTGTTCTGGTAGGGGTGGTGGGGACACGTAGGGTGGGATTGCAAGTTATAGATCCAGTTGTTGTGGCAGCTGCAGGAAAGCTGATGGCGAAGGATGTCCTCTGCTAGCTCATCTCCCAGGACTGAGCCCAGGACAGCTTTCTGCTCCAGAGAGCTCACAGCCAAAGGGCTGTTCCTGCTGGAAATCAGCAGAAATAGGCAAGGGTGGAAAGCGAACGAGTTTGGAGGCTTGTCCTCAGTGCATAAGGGGTAGGGAGTGGTAGGAAAATCAACGAACAGAAAGTTCTGCGTACTTTGCCTCTGGGATTCTGCATTAATCATGACCTGCATTCACTCTGTGACATCCTAGCAGCAACCACAGCGTATTTGAGAAGATCATTCGATGCCCCAATGCAAATTAAACCGTGCTGCCTCTTGCATCTAGGGTGAAGCTGGTTTGGAAGGACCTCCTGGGAAGACTGGCCCAATTGGTCCCCAAGGTGCTCCAGGGAAGCCTGGCCCTGATGGCCTTCGAGGGATTCCTGGTCCAGTTGTAAGTATTCCCAAACTGAGCAAAGTCTGAGAAAGTTTCTGGGCAGGGTTGTTCCTGGTGCTTTACCGTAAAGTCTGCCTTGGAAGATGCCTTTCTCCCAGTGTAATGGTCTCTCTATGCTTAAATGCCTGACAGCAGATAAAACATATTTAGTGGAAACAGTACCATAGTGAATATCATCTCCCAGCGTGTTTTATTTGAATCTTGGGTCTGCTCCCAAGAGCTCCCACTCTCCACGGGTGAGAGTTTCCATGACTTCCAAAAGTCCCTTTTCCAGTGGAGATTTGAGCATGAAAGGAACACAAATCCTCTTGCCTTTACCATCTGTGAGAAGCCAGGGCAAATGTTACCTGGCACAGGGACCAGATGAGGATGGGTGAATAATCCCAGTGGGAGAAGTGCTATCGTGAATAATTGTTTTGAGGGAATTGCACTGTTTTACAGGGTGAACAAGGTCTCCCAGGATCCCCTGGCCCAGATGGTCCTCCAGGCCCAATGGTATGTCCAGACCATCAAATTCCATGAGGTTTTGAAACGAGTGAATGCATTTTACATTAGTTCATTCTCTCCTTTTTTCTTTCCCCCCTGCTATCTCCCAAAGGGCCCAGCAGGTTTGCCTGGTCTTAAAGGAGACTCTGGTCCTAAAGGGGAGAAGGTAAGAACAGCACACACCATCTTGCTGTATGACCTGGGTGTGGGGGAAAAAAGGTCATTGTAGAGGGGTCCTGCAGCTGGCAGGACAAGGCTGAGGAGTGCCACCAGCCCCCTGTGCGCACCCTTATGTTCTGGAAGCATTGGACATATCTTTAGAGGAGCAATGGAGAGTCGTGAGTGTGCCCTAAGAAATAAAACAGGTTGTGCTGTGGGTAAGCATGTGCCACTGCCTGTCTGGATCCCAGTCTGGGTTTCCCATGCCCGTATCACCAGCAGTGGTGATGATTAGGTGACGTGGAGGAGCCAAATTGCTGCATTCCTCTATGTTGGCCCTTGCAGTCCATGGCAGCTCCAGTTGTCAAGGCTGCCTGGACACGGGCACGTTAGCAGAGGGCTTAGGGAGCTGCAGACACCTGGCTTGCTTTAGGGCATGATTCTCAGTGTTGTAGAAATTTATGTAATATATGGTAGCACACAAAACGAGCAGGTGCTCTAGTGCAGCAGTTCCCTTTCTGCATTTGTAGCATTTTCTGTTGCAAAAATCTGGTGCTTTTCCTGCTCTGCCACTTCCAGGTGTCAGGGGCAGCTACCAACTCCTATCACCTTGCTTAGATATTTGGGTTTTTATCTAGAAATATCTTTGCTGGGTCGCTTTGGCATTCAGTTACCTCCGGCGAGAGATCATAATTAACATCTGCTGCTTTCCCCTAGGGTCATCCAGGTTTAATTGGTCTTATTGGACCACCGGGAGAGCAAGGAGAAAAAGGTGACAGAGGTCTCCCAGGCCCCCAGGGCTCAGCAGGACCCAAAGGAGAACAGGTAAATATTCCATAAGACCTTCATGGAATGTGCTTTTGAGCTGTGGGGTTTGCTGCCCTTGAGGAGGTAGGGCATAGCGGAGATGGTCAACCTTAGCAAGAGGCTCATTTTTGAGGAATATTTTCTATTTTCTCTATTAATGGGGTTTATTCTACATGTGAAATGTAGAGATGCTCCAAAATGACCCATTTTAGTAGCAAGCAGATTCTCAAGGGTCATATGAAAAGAGTTGAATAGACTTGGAGAAATGGTAACAATAAGTATGCATCTAGAGGGCTGATTTTTCAAGCTATGTGCCTAAACAAGATATGAGATTCCCTGGTCATGCTCTTGTCTGCATCATGCACATGCATAAAAACCAGCTAAAGCTTTGGGTTTGAATGGAGTCCTGCAAAACCACGTGGTCATCTGTGAGCAGGTGTTAGTTGTATAGTTATATGCCAGCATCGCTGCATGCAAATCCATGTTGTTCTGCTTTTATTTTTCAGGGTATCACAGGTCCTTCTGGACCAATTGGACCTCCAGGGCCACCAGGATTACCGGTATGTGACAAATAATTATTGTTTAATTCCTAGGGAGTTACACAGTCCTGGAGTCATTCATGGTGCTCCCAGATATACCCAGCTCAGTCCTTCTGGCCTGACTTTGTATGAGAATGCTGATGGGAATGGGATTGCCCAGCTGAGCCCATTAGAACCACTTGATTGAGTTACAGGGGCACTGGGGGGGTGACGTGTGATGTGTGAGCTGAGAGATGGGCACGTGTGCCGTGGTGTGATGGAGGCAGGGGAATGAGCCCATCTTGTTTCTTTCCCCCTTTCTTTTGGATTGTCTACAGTCACATGGTGATTTCTTGCTTTTTTTTGCTATTTGCATCTTTTTTTTTTTTTTCCCCATTTGATGCCCAAAGGCTGCAGCCTGCACCCTTGGGTGACCAGCATTTGCTAGCCCCAGGTTGCGGTAACCACACAACAGCTTTTTCTAGTCCCTATCCGAGCAGGAATGCCAAGTGCTGACACAGATTGGTCTGACACAAATGCTTTTTGTATGTAGGCAAATAAAAGCACCACCAAACTCAAGTGGATGTGAAAAATGGAAACAGAAGGGAAGTGAATTAAAAAAAAAAAAAAAGCCTTGTATAACACCACTCTGTCTCTCTCTAAGGAAAGACTGATGACTTCTCTGCTAGGAAATGTACTGACTCCTTTCTGTATTTTTCTCTATACAGGGTCCACCTGGTCCCAAAGGTGCTAAAGGATCATCAGTGAGTATAGACATGGTTAAACAAAGAGGCTGAGGAGGCTTTTATTAAGTGCATAACCTGCTGCGACTCCTGCATATCAGTGGCATTAAGGCAATTAGCCAGACGACTGTAGCAAATGCAGCCTGTCCGGGCTCTCTAAGCCCAGAAATGGTAATTGGGAAAGGTTTCTGCTGCACACACTGGACTTCGTTGAACATCAGTGCAGTAGAGATCAGGAGGAGGAATGCAGTGCTTAGTCCTTTAGAAGGAAACCTACTGCTGGAAGGTGGAGGGTATTAAAAATAGACTGTGAAGCGGGAGGTGGCAAGCTGAAAAGCGAAGAACTCGGTGAGAAATACGACGCTGAAGCAAGCTTCATGTAACAGATCTTCTATGCAGGCAGCTAAAAATTCCTCTCAGGCAACTTCCTAATGTCTTGTTCCCATGCAGAATTCAATGTTTTATTAATTTTAAGATTTTATTTGATTTCTAAAACCCTTGAATTGGTTTGAGGGTTAACATTTTCACATATTAGAAGATATTTCCTTTTCTGGAGGAGCCTATGCAAAATTTGGCTGTTTAACCCCAAGTATTTGACTGATCTTTTCTTTTACCTAAGCATTGAAAATAACAAAAACAACAACAACAAAAAAAGCCCAGCATTTTCTTGGGGGGCTGTGAGGAGACTCCTCTTGTGCGCCTGAAAGGACAGGAAGAAAGTTTTTGCCACAAGTGACTATTAAAAGAAGTAATGTTTGAGATGTGATATAAGTGACAAGTGCTTTTTCTTGAGTAACTCATATGTTTTTCCCTTGTTTTTCCACCCAGGGTCCAACAGGTCCAAAGGGTGAATCGGGTCTTCCTGGTCCCCCAGGGCCTCCTGTAAGTAGAACCCATTACATGAAGTTCGTGTGTACAGTGAAGTACAGTGAAATGAGGCTCAGATTTAATGGTGGTGTAATGTTAAGAAGCAGATTTTTGGACAAAGAATCAGGATATCAGGAGTCCTAGCAGTGGACTGGCATCACTTGGAGATGCTGGGGAAAAAGCAGAATGTGAAGGGAGAAGTTAGTACTAGGAAGGTGACAAGAGAAGATGGATGCGGTGTTCAAGCCTGGTGGCCAGCGTTTTTATCAGTACCATCATGGGTGTTTTACATGGCTAGCGTGTATCTTCTGATGCTGCTTCTCAGCACTGGTGGCTGCTTTGGTCATCTCTTCTGTCTCCTCCCCACTGCCAATGCAATGAGAAGCCGTATCTTCTCTCCCCACAAATCAGGGTCCTCCTGGAGAAGTCATCCAGCCACTGCCCATCCAGTCTTCCAAGAGGACCAGGCGAAACATTGATGCCAGCCAGCTGGTGGACGACGGAAACGCTGACAACTACATGGACTATGCAGATGGCATGGAGGAAATTTTTGGCTCACTGAATTCCTTGAAACTGGAAATCGAGCAAATGAAGCATCCCTTGGGCACTCAACATAACCCAGCGCGTACCTGCAAGGATCTGCAGCTCTGTCACCCTGATTTCCCAGATGGTGTGTCCCGGGACAGAGGGGGGGCAGGGAAAAAACTGTGGGTTTCCCAGCTCCGTGCAGTGAATACAAGCGAGTGCAGGAAGAGAAGTGATTTAAGGGGTCCCTGGCCCTGGTGCCCCATGAGGAATGTGGCTGACAAAGAAGGAACACATAGAGGAGACTTGGACTAGATGACTGTCGTAGGTCCCTTCCAACTGAAATACCATATTCTAAGAATGGGGATATGTGATGATGAAAAAAAAAATTCTTGTAAGGTGCCACAGTATTATGTGGAATCAGAACATAACCACTTTTCCAAAAAATACACGTAAATAGTAGCCTATGACAGGAATGAACCCCCCCCCCCCAGTAAGATGGTTGCTGAAGTGCTCATCATTCTTCCTTCACAGTGCTGATTCTTTTATCCTCTTGTGCATCCAGGTGAATACTGGGTTGATCCTAACCAAGGATGTTCCAGGGACTCTTTCAAAGTTTACTGTAATTTCACAGCTGGTGGAGAGACTTGCATCTTCCCTGATAAGAAATCTGAAGGAGTAAGTCCACAAAACTTTTTTTTTTTTTTTTTTTCCTCTCTCCTATATTATGGTGCTAAGAGCTTGTTTCCTAATATGAATATTCATATACAGTCAATTTCAGGAGGATTGAACAGTAGCAAGTAAGGATTAAAGATCCAGAACTACTTTGTTACGCAGTGTTGGCTTCTAAAATAATAAGGAATATGTTTACAAAGAGAATTTCTTTGAGTAAGTCAGATTTAAACTGTGATTTGGGACAAGCCTTTGATGATTTCCCAGGCATAATAAACTAAAACATTAATTATTTTTTTTACTTTGCTTTACTAAGGCAGAGAAGTCTGTGCTGGCACAGGAACTGTGGCACCCATGAGCTTTGTTTAACTCATTCCTTGCCTCCCCTCCTGCAGCCGCGCTGCTGCTCCGCCGTCTGCATGCATCAGCACCGCTGATTCCTCTACCCTTACCATGTCTTCAGGCGCAGCAGATAAATGTTTCCCTCCTGTCATTTTTCCTGGTGTTTCTTGTGGGTAAATGATCTTAAATGATTGCAACTAGTCTCAGTGTTCTTCCTGGCTCCGATGCACAAGGTTGATTAAGTTATTTGTGTAATGATGTTCTTAGCTCAACCATACTCATAATTTTTGTCCTGCGCCCACGCACTCTGCTTTCCAGAGCTGCTCTCCCCGACGCCTGGGGCGCAGCTCTTGCACTGGCCAAGCAGAAACTTGCAAAGGAGCCGGGGGGAGCTCTCCCAGTGACACAGTTGTGCTTCAGCTGGGTTAGGGTGCAGGCAATGCTGTTCAGGGAGAGCCCTTTGCTTGCTGAATTTCATCCGCCAGAAATATGTGCCAGCGCAGGGCAAATAACATGCGATGTAAATCTTCCTGGAGTTTCTGTTCGGGTTGTTTAAATAGGAGATGGATTTCTTCTCCTTTGCATTAACTTGCCATGGCTCTCCTCCAAATGGTGACAGCTATAAAAGCAGAGTCTGCCCGTGATCTTACAGCTGCTCAGACTCCTGCCATGATGATTCTGCAAGTGGCTCTTTGGCCCCATCTCATCCACTGTGGAGCTGCTCTTCTGACCGCTGCGATGCTCCTCAAATGCAAATTGTGCTACGCTTCTGTAATATTGTCGTAAATAAGAAAAAGCTTCAGCCTGCTCTTTTTCCATGTAGAGAAATGAAAACAGCTACCACACCGGCATTAAGTATTGGCCGTGTTGTTTTATTACAAGCCACAGCAGTTTAAGAAGTAGTATCCCTTCTCAGTCCATCCCTAACCCAGCAGAAACACACTAACTTGCTTTATGGCTCGTGTACTGGAAAGGACAATCCCAAGACACCTGCTTATAGCTGGGCTGTTGTTGGAGAGATTTACAGCAGAAGTGAGGGAGCTCGTGGGAGGGTAAGGGAGCAAGCGGCAGCCACGCTCCTTCCTTGTGCTCTGACTCAAAAAAACCGATTCAGCTGCTTACATGGGGCTGCCGTAAAGGATGCTCCAACAGCTCATTTCTTGTCAAGGTCACCCCCTGCCTTGCTCCAGCTAGTTGGAACTCCATCGTGTGCGATGGTCCAGCACCGACTGTGGAGGATGTGCTCTACCTTGGTGCTGCACGAACGCAGGACGCAGGCAGAAGCTTCTCCATAATCACGTTCTTTGCCTTTCCCAGTCCCACAGTGTCTGGATTTGGCGTTGGAGTGACAGCAGCCTTCTCTGTTATCAGCATTGCTTTTCCACCCCAGCCCTCCCATGAAGATCAACGCATCTTTTACCATTGATATTTCCTTTTGTCCTCTCTATCTTTCCTTTTATCTCTCCTGCCGATAGACAGCACTGCTGGTTTTGCATCCAGTGCCGAAGAGGCAGAAATCAGGCTCTGGAAAAGGAGGCTGGTGCCAAGGCAGTGCTGGGGAGCCGGGGCAGCAGCACCTCGTTCTGCTCAAGAGGCTGCTGGCACCTTAGGGCTCTGCCAACTGCTCTCGTTCCTGGTGTATAAAGATTAAGAAAATGTATTTGAGGAAATGGGACAGTTTCAGTAAGACATGCAGACTTTGCTTGTGGAACTGATTGTAACTTTTTTTTCTTTTTTTTTTTTTTCTTCTTTCTTTCTCTCTTCCCTCCTTGCCATCCACAAACTAGGCTAGAATTACTTCTTGGCCAAAGGAAAACCCAGGCTCCTGGTTCAGTGAATTCAAGCGCGGTAAACTGGTAAGATGCATCTTGGTGCTTTCTGTTTTCTTTAACCCCTGTCATATTTTACAGAGTAAAATGGCTCGTTGGCCCAAAGAACAGCCTTCCACATGGTATAGTCAGTACAAGCGGGGGTCTTTGGTAAGTGGCTAACCTTGGCCCTCTAGTCTGAATCAGAGCACGTCATCTGCTTTGGTATGGCCAGACCTGTTGCACTCTGCATGCTGGACTAATACCCATCGCAAGTTGCAGTAAAAACATTTAAGGTGGAATACGGAAAAAGAAACAAAACCCGCTAGGGACACTTTTTCCCATTCTTTTTGACTGAAGACGTAGGAGCGGGTGACGAGCTTCCCCTGCAGTAGAAGGGGCTGGGGACCCTGCAGAACTGGAGCTGTGGCAGGGCTTTCTTTGTAGAGCGCTGCCGGAGTGCTGCATCCTGCCAGGAGGGCTGTTGCTGTCTCCTGAGCAGTCCCCATTACGGCAAAAAAAAGGTGTCCACATGCTGCTGTCCCCCAGAAGTGTACCCATATACCACCAGCTGAGACACCCCTAATGTGATGCTTTAGCCTGCATCTGCCTTGGGCAGCCCCTCCTTGTTGGTACTCAGGCTGAGGTGGTGAATCCGCACATCGCTGACCTGCGGCATTTTTCCCCCAAAGGATGGATTTTGGCTCCCACACTGGAGATGAGCCACAAGAGGGGCTCCCCCACCACCCCCGGAGCTTGGGGGGCAAGAAGTTGTTGGTTTAAAGGAAGATCTCAAACCTTGGGCCTTTGCCAAGCCTGGTGGGCAGGAATTTGAGTTAGTTACAGTTAAGGTTTGTTTTTTTCAAGGAAGGACAACTGTCGTACAGTCAAACAACGTTTGATGTCAGCAGTCAAGCAAGACAGTAACACATAAAACAGAGAGAAAACTCTGATATTTTGTCTTGTAACAGGGCATTCATGTTGTGGATAGATCGCTGCCATGGAGCCTAAGCCCTGGTCAGGGATGTCAGAGCAGCAACTGATGAGTGCGAGCCAGGTTTCCTTAAGCAACAGAGATCTCCCGCGTGTGTATCAATTCTTGTAGGATTAGCAGGATGCAGGCAACACGCTCAGTCAAATCAGGAGAATTAGAGAAGAAAGGAATACTCAGCAGATAAAACTGACTTGTCCCCACAAGCAGGAGGTGCTCTGACGTCCCACGCTGAGCTGCCTCCTGCAGGCATCCTTTCCCCAAGGCAGAGGTTTCTTGCGGTGCCCCAAACTTCCACCTTAAAAGGCAAACAACAAAGAAAATTGCGGCGTTGTTTTCCTAAGCCTCATTGCGTCGCCACTAAACACATTCTGCTCTGATTCTGCCCACAAGAAGGATATGGCTTCTGCAGCTTTTCTGCATTATCAAATAAGGCCGCAAAGCCAAGGCTTCAGCCTCATAGCTCCTTGGAGGGCAACTACTCATAGCTTAATTACAGAGCACTTCATCAGTTAATGTTATGAGTACCTCCATTTCTCCATCTTCTCTGCTTTTATTTTTTTTTTCCCCTCGCAGTCTGTTTATCAGCTACGTTAGAAGCTGAATTGCCAACCTAGAGCTTAGGGCCCATCTCCTAAAATAGGAATTTCAGTGCCTCTTGGAGCCCTTTGTTGCATCTTTCTCTGTTGCCATTTTCTTGCCACCTTTACCTGTCCTGCGTTTTCTGTTTGGAAAAAAGCCACCAGCACGTAGAAGACCTGCCTAAACAAACTCAAAAAACTGCTAAAAACACAAGCCATAAAACCATGAAAGTAAATTTTGTTGTTTTTTTGGTTTTTGGTTTTTTTTTAAAGTACCTCTCATTGTGCCCCAGTCAGTGCTTGGAACCATGAGACTGGTAAATTAGGGAGACATTTGCCTGGATGTAAGATCAGTTGAAATCTGTGTGTAGATGGGCAGGATGAATGAGTTTGAGTTCCCCTCTGGGTATGGCGTTGCTCCTGTTACTCCATGGAGAAGGTCCCTGGTGTCTTTCCACACAGCCCAAGCACAGTCTTTTTGGGGGCTGAGCCCACAGGGAACCCTGAAGCCAAGGGGAAGATTCCCACCTGGCTGCTCGGCACTGCAGAGAGTGCAGGCTGCTGATGTGGGGGCTCTGTGTGAATCTCAGTTGCTTGCAGGAGGTGCACAGCTGTGAAGATGCTTGCCTTTCTTCCGTGGCTATCTAAAGCAAGAAGGATATCATAAATATGAAATACAAAGTAACGGTCTTGTTATGATGCTTCTGCACCATCATTAATCAATAACACAGAGTACTTGGAGCTGATTCCTTACCGTTTCTCATGATGCAGCCAAACTGCATTTAGAGGGATAAAAGGTTTGCAGATGTTTTCTTCTGGACCCTGCTTTCCCTCTGTGTGTGTTACAATTCCCAGTAGCTCTAACAAGGCCTGCCACCCATCCTGTCCTGTTATCCTTCATAGCCATATGGCATCTGCCACAGGGAAATTATCACAGAGAAAACAGGAAAGGAGTGATTTTTGCAAAAACCGTGTTCCCACAAGCAAGCCTTATGCGCACAACCGGTTCCCAGCGGCTCCAGTTGCAAAGCTGGGGCAGGGCTTTATGCTGTCTGCAGAGGCAGAACAGCAGCCCAGACCCCTTAATCTAGCAGTCAGGCTCCCAAACCCAGCACCGATTTGAAATAAGAACAAATAAAGAGAGGTAGGTCCTGCAGATCAGTAGTGCCACGTGTCCTTGGGTGTGTGCCAAGTAGTCAGCATTTTGCGTCCTCTTCCTTCCACGTCCTGGTGGTTTTCTGGTAGCTCTCCTTCTGGCATGCGTGGCTCTCTCATGGTCAGTCATATTTAACTCTCAGGAGGACAGTGCAACAGTATCCTGACAACCGGTTGGTATATTTATTTATTTTTATTATCTTTTTATTCGTTATTTTATTGCCTGGTTATGAATCTCTTCTACTGTTTGCAGCTTGCACCGCAACTTGATGTACCTTGAAGAACACTACGCTGTTTGCGTGCCTGGTTCTCCTGGTTATTTCTAAAGAAACCCGCTGTCTGTAGAGGACAGTAACGAACAGAAGCTCTGGTAGCTTGGCCATGGCAGGAGATGCCACCTCAAGTACAGTCAGTTTATACATGCAAACTAGCTGTGCCTCTGTGCATTTGCTTCTTTGGTGGGGTATGAGAGAAAGTCCCAGAAAGTCCTGAATCCCCTAGGCACTGGCATTGGGTTTCAATAAATTGTGTTTTGCAGAAATACATTTCTAGACACTCTTCTACAAGGGAGAAAAAGAAGCCTGAGAAGCAGAATGGAGCAAATCCCAACGTGCAAGTGCAGCTCTGTGTTTGATGACATGCCCTAAGGGCAACAAATACATTTTCCCTTTAGCTGAGCATAGCCTGGCCGACCAGGGTAGCACAGAGTCCTTATCAGCAGGAACAGAATTGCTGCAGATTAAGTGCAAAGATTGCTAAAAAAATGGTGTGTTGGTGTCCAGGAAAAATGAATGGGAAGTACCCCAGCGTGTGCAGAACAAAACACCCACAGCAGTCAGAAAATCATGTCAAAAAGGACAGACAAATAAAGCCCCAAACCCTTAAAAAAGTCTGCTTTTCTTCCTCTTCTAAAGCTGAAGTAGTACACTTAATACTGGCTTAAACTTGAGACAAATATCCCCAAATTTGCACCCTTTTGCAATCAGGGCTGAAATCTCCCTTCCTTTTTCCTCCTGCCCTGCCATTACCCTTAGGTTTTTTAGCTCACACTCAGATCACATCCAGTGAAGAGAAGTAATTGCCCCTTGGTAGCCCTGCCCTGGCCGCAGGAGCACCAGAGCAGCCCCGTGCCCGTAGTGTGGCAGCAGCAGTGTCTGCCCCCCGGTGGGGTGGTGAGCCCCAGCCCCATGCACAGCGTAATAAAGATGGGTGAGACTGGTGGTCCTCAGAGCCCCCCCAGACACGCTGCATTGCCCCTCACTGCCCAGTGTTTCTCCTTCTCTGCTTCTCATAGCTCTCCTACGTGGATTCGGATGGGAACCCCATCGGAGTGGTGCAGATGACTTTCCTCCGGCTCTTGAGCGCTTCAGCCCACCAGAACATCACTTACAACTGCTACCAGTCTGTAGCCTGGCACGACGCCACCACCAACAGCTACGACAAGGCCATCCGCTTCCTGGGCTCCAACGATGAGGAGATGTCCTACGACAACAACCCTTACATCCGAGCTGCCCTCGACGGCTGCGCGGTACGTGGGCAGAGCTGGTCTCAGCCAGTCCCTGCAAAAGGGGTTGCTGCTGGAGGTGTCTGCCCCCCTCTCCTGGTTGTCCCATGCCATCTGGCTCCCAGCAAACTGCCTCCAGGTTCCCTGCACCTGTTGATGGAGTTGCCTGGAGGGCTGTCCCCAGCATGGGAGACATCAGGCTTGCTCTTCTCTAATGCTGAGAATACACGATGCTGCTCAAGGTCAGGGGGAGCGGCAGCACCTCTGGGTATCAGATCAATTTGCTTTATTGCTGGCTGTGCATAAAGGAAGGGACCTGCCTAAGACCACCAGTTGCTTTTAAATGTCCCCCCTTGCTTTTGCTCTTACTCCCTTTACTCACACGGAGGGAGGTGAGCAATGACAGCACCCAATTGTGTGTGAGTTTTGCAAGCTTTGGCAATAATTTCTTTATCTGCTCTCAGGAAATCTGGGAGGCCAAGCACTAAGGGCTTGGCATTGGGTTGGTTGGGGTTTTTTAGCAGCTCACGGCTGCGTGCAGCCCCGGTAGGGCGCTGGGCTGTGCTGGTCATGGGGGTGCACCTAGGTCCAGCCCAGCATCCCCCAAGCCCACCAGAGGAGCCCGGGCACAGTGCTTTGGTTTGCTCTGTGCTCGCAAGCCCCTGCCCCTCACGGGAGCCACCTGTGCCCTTGCGAAAGACAAACCAAAGCAAGGTCTGACTGTACAGCAGATGAGGTGATGCTATGGAATGCAGGAGACAGGTTCACATCCCTGCTCACATTTCAAATGCAAATTTTAGCACCTTTTTCTCTAGCTCTGACCCCCATGACTTTTGCCCAGAGTGCAGAAGCAGGCGTTAGCTGCAGCCCTCTGTTCCCCACGGTGCTCTTCACTTTGCCCACGAGCAGCTGTCAGGGTTCCCAAAGGGGCCCAGCATCCTCCCTCTGTTTCTGCCTGCTCTGTCGGCTGCCTGATTGGGGATTAAGCTCTGAAAATATCTGTCTTCAGGAGCTAAAAATTTGGCAAAGCAGGTGCCGCTTGCATTTATTTTGAGACCCAGCTTGCTGGTGCAAAAGCACACATAATTCTCACCCTCTGCAACTGCAGCGCTTGAAGCCCACGGGACGGAAAGATGGAGGTGTTTGACAGAAAAAACCCTCTGCATAATTTGAGGTGAAAGTGGTTCTGTTCTGGCACACGCACGTTTTCTACTGTAGGAGCAATGAGGAAAACCGGATTAGAATCACTTCTTTTAACACCTCAAAGAGAGGGAAAGGGCATCCATCCCGCTTCTGGAAACACTCAGAAGCCATGTGGGGAAGTTTATCCTCAAGCACTTCATATCTCCTGCTAATGCAACGTGTCCTTGGTAAAAAGTGCCCTCCCCTCCCTTTCCCTTCTCAAGTCTCAGGGATGCTGCAGGATCCCACGTTGCACATTTTAAGGCAGATGTGCTCACTGAAAACCCTTTTGGTTTAAGTGATCAGGTGCCCTGTGCTCCCCTCCCTAATGCAGGATATTTGCATGGAAAGAGGACTGGAGGTCCTTGGGGTTTATTTGCTTGGTTGCTTCTCACAGGCAGCTGTTAGCACAGCCAATTGCAGCGCTGCAAATAACTACAGCAAGATCTAAAGTGCTGGGGACACCAGGAGAGGCTGATCAAGCCCTGGTGCGATGGTGGGGCACAGAGGTGTCGTCTCCTGGCTCAGAGCTTTGGGCATCACTTCCAAACCAGCGTGCCACATCCCTCCTTTTTGCAAGACGTGTTCCTGTAGGCTTTAACAAGTAGGTAAAATATGCCCAGGGAGCTTATTGCAGCCTTGCAGAAAGAGGCTCTGCATCTCCTGTACCATCTCTGGTACCCTGGTAGATCATCCTTCCTTGACCTAGAGGCAGGATATTCAAGATCGAGCCCTACCATGTGAAAAGTGGTTGTGCTGCCCACCATGGCTTTGCTGCAGAGGTCCTGGTAGGACCCGCGCTCCGGCTGTGACAGAGGCTGCTGCAGCCGGCGCCAGGCTAATGTTCAAGCTATGATCTCCAGGGCTAATGTTCAAGCTATTAGTTGAATGTGTTTTTCCTGATCTTACAGCCCTTTCTCAGTAGCTGTGATATAGCCTATTCTTCTGAGACACACAAATCAGAGGGTAAGGTAGAGCCAAAAGCTGCTCCATAAATTCACTTGTTTGTGCAGCTTTGTATGCCCTCGGGTGCACTTCTGCTCCTCTCTAATAATTATTTATATTTCAGAAATAACTGTATGGCTACCAGGCACGATAAAAAGACAACATCACCTTGTGAATTCCATCAAACTTTAAATGTGATCTTTTCGGTAGTGCTCGGATAATAGTCAAACTAATATATTCAAATTAAATCGCTCACATTTGCTCAACAACCCATGCGTGTCCTTGGGGAGGCAAAACAGCTATACCACAGCCACTGAAATTTTACCAGGCTCCTATTCCAGCTTTGAGATGTGCTGTCAGCAGAGTTGGTGTCTTTTGGTCTGCATGGCAGATTCTGGGCTCAGGACGGTCATCTCCCCAGGGTTCGCTCAGTGGTCACCATCCCACTGGAGAGCATCTGCTAAATCTGCAGGGCAAATGGGGGTTTGGGTGCTGGGTGCCTCTAATTCAGCTCAGAAAATGCCTGGGCAAGAGCGTCACTGTATTCCCAGCTGACTGATGGATGCTTGTTCACGCTAACTTGCTGTTGTTGAGTTGGAGGCATCATCAGAGTTTCTCTCTTTCCCTCTTCTCCTCATCAGGCAAGGAAGGGCTATCAGAAGACTATCCTGGAAATCAACACACCCAAAGTAGAGCAAGTACCTATAGTCGACATCATGTTCAATGACTTCGGAGAAGCATCACAGAAATTTGGATTCGAGGTGGGACCAGCTTGCTTCATGGGCTAAGAGCCACCTGAAAACTAGTCTCCAAATGAGCAACCTCGTAACCTCATTGCGCCATTTAATTAATTAAAAAAAAAAAAAAGAAAGAAAGAAAAAAAAGAATTTCTTGTCACATGCACGTTCTGAAACTGGACAGCGATGGGTTATTTTTTTCCGTTTTGTTTTGTTCTTCATTTCGCCCGAGTTTTTCTGTGCCACCGCACCCCCACGTACTGAATCGCCGACTGAGAAGACCGTTCCCACGACAGACGCAGAATCCAGAATCGCATGACCGACCGCTGCACGCGTGGCCCGGAGACCTGCCCCTGCCACCGCCGCTGCCACCCCTGCTGCTCCACTGCCACCAGGCAGACCCCACCACCATCAAAGACTTCTTCTTGCCATGGAGCGATACCGAGCGCTTGTCTATAGATTATTGTGTGTTTGTTTGTTTCTAAGGAAACATGGAAAAAAAACTTGAAACTCCTGTGTTCAGCTTGACGTTGAAGTCCTGGCAGTCCTGGCTCCAATCCAAACCCTGCCGAAGCTCATCGGAGGCATTTTGTTGACTTCCACGAGATTTGGATCAGCTCTAGCAAGTAGACATCATGGCCATTTCCAGAATTTTTAATCTCTCCATGGAATTGCCTAATTTTACGTTTTCTAAAATTTAACCCCATGAATTTGATAGCTAAAATTCACACTGGGCATCTCTTTCCCATGTATTAAAGGTGCTTATATTTTTGTATGTTTGTAAGTAAATATTTGTATTGTATATTATTTTAAATGTTTAAATGTTTCTGGCTTCAAAACATGCATGTGACCCTGTCTGGATTAAAACCACCACCCTTCCCACCACCATCCCAGCCAAGCATCCACCTGGGAATGAAGACGACAGCTCACATCCCCACTGCTCCTGCCTCTTCTCAGCCCCAAGCCTGGATCTGGGGGGCCCTGGAGTTATGCCCAGGCACGAGTCTTTGCAGGATGAAGCCCCAGTGAGTGGCAAACCCCAGCCCCCAGATGTCTTTCGGAATGATTAATTTCAAAATAAGCAAATTAAAGCCACTTTTTAACAAGATTTCTACCAAACCCTGATGTAAAAGCAGGATCTGCTTGAAGTCTCTGCCTTTTTATACACTTGCTTACCTTAACATATGTGTTTTAAATTAATTCTTCTTTTTTTTTCCTTCAGCATTCTTATAAAATAATAGTAATAAAAAGAAATCCATTCCCAGCGGCAGATTGCAGTGGCAGGGGAAATCCATCTGTCCTCTCTGAATACAAAATGGTACAAAAAAAAAAAAAGGAAAAAAAAAAAAGGTGCTTTTTATTTTTACATGTCTCTGTGGTGCTATCTATTTGAATAACTTTAATACAACACTGGTGATACCCTGCCATTGGCCAATCTCCCACCAGCCTTTGCTTTATAGCCACTTTCAACACAGACTGCAGGCTTTTGCTACAGTCTTTGATTATAAATGCATGCCACCTTCATATTTGTTATGTAGAAGACCTGCTCCTTTCCTTAATTGTACACAGTAGCTTGTACGGTCCACGTAGAAAAAGTATTAAGTGTGCTTACATCTTTCCCCTCCCCCCACCCCCCCCAAGAATATTCATGCGTTTTATATGGTGGGAACCGTACCAGATTGTACTCAGTCGCTGAATGTTTGTGGTGCTAATTTATGTATTTGTTGGATGTCCTGACGTGATGCTGAAGCCGTGTGGGTGCCTGCCCGCCGAGCGCTCCCGGGAGTCTGCAGTTTTCTTGGTCTTCCCACAGTGGCTCTGCCAGGATGGCTTTTTTTCTTTTTTTTTTTTTTTTTTCCTTCCATGCAGGGTTTTCAGCTTGCAACCTGCTGACACCATCTTCTTTTTCTGTTTGTTTGTTTGTTTTCTCCTTGGCCATTTTCCTTGTTCAGATCTTTCAGCTGGAAAATAGATGTTGCAGGGTGGGGGGGTTATTATTATTTGGCCTGGAGTATTACAACAACACTTGAGCCAAGGGGGGTCTTTCACCATAAAGGAAAAGACATCACATTTACTGTGAAGAAATGCCTACATATGATGTCTTTTCCTTCCTCCTTCCCGAGCAGAGAGCAGCAGCATCGGAGGAAGGGAGGCAAAGCCATGCTGGAGAGAGCGGCGATGCCGCCTGGTGCTTTTTGGTCCAGGAGAACCATGTCCATCCATCTCCCTTCTTCTGTTGTGTTCTCTTGTAATTTTTATTTTTTTTTCCACTTGGGGGGAAAAAACAAAGGTGCTACCCTAAAAACTGCAGACTCCGGCAGCAAAGCAGTGAAAAGGAGTATATAATAATATATAGGAGAATTCAGCTTCTCAGTCACCTTGGCAACAGCCTTGTTCAGGAACAGTGGGAAGGTCAGAAAAGGTTGCACATTCCTCTCTGCAACAGAAAAGCCATATATTGATGTATGTACACACGTGTGTGTCTGTCTAGGTCATGTGATTCTGTTACAAATTTTCATCAAGGGAGCTTCTTTCTTTTATTTTTTCCCTTTATTTCTTTGCTTTAAGAAAAAAAATCCTCTGTTGAATTCCACAGTGTTGTAATTGTACTGAGCTCCAAACTGTTCCGATTTCCCCAGACCACTTAGCTACGGTATATTGCAATAAAATTACTACTTGTATTTGCAGACGTTCTTTTTGTGTAATTTTATTTCCCTCCTCCCTTAATATATATGACTTGAACAAATGTTGATAAGAAAAATAAAACCTATGGAAAAAAATTTTAGTACATAAGGCCCTTTTTAAAATATAGTGTCAAATGACATATTGTACATTTCTTCAAAGTCCAATAAACATGTCAAAATTTAAGTGTAATGCCCATAAGAGCTATTTTTAAATATTTTAAACCTGTGTAATAAAGGAATAAATGTAATAGATTTTTTTTTCAATAAATCAAGTTTACTGTTTCCACCTAAACCAACGTGATGTGAATGTCTTCTTGAAGTTGGTTGCAGCATCATTTCCCCACGACCCCTCTGCTCAGTGGAGCCTGAAGAGTTCATCAGAGTAGCAGGGAAACTTCTTAAAAGGTAATGTATACTATAAAATAATAAACCAAACCCATCAGACAGAGAACTTCCAGGCCTGGAATCTTTGGGTTTTTTCCTCTAGTGAGAAACTCCAATCAGCTCAACAGTGCAAAAGTCCAGCCCGAGGATCTTGGTGACTGGGATCTGGATGAGGACATGAAGTGGCCACCAGCTTCTCCACCCCAGCGGCAACGGCACCTGAGGAGTCTTTGCTTGGCAATGCAGCCTTTGCTCTAGCTGATCTTCTCCTCCTGAGACGAACTGAGGAAACAAGCCATTTTTCCAGCTTCTTGATGAGCTCCTCAACCCCAAAACTCATGTCTCGGCCCCAGGGCACCGCTGCACGGACGTGCTGGGGGAAGCAATGTGGGGGATGCTATGGTCATCCTCTCCTCCTTAACTCCTGTGGGTTTTGCTCCAGGGATGTGCAAGAAGATGACGGCTTCTCTAGAAACCACTGTAAAAAGTGGCATGCGTCTGCCTGCCAGCACCAACCGCCGCTGCTGGATTTGCTTCGCTCGGGTTCTCGAGGGCTTCTTGCAAAGAACGTTTGGGTGGTGCAGCTGGTTTGCAGGTTCAAGAAGATGCTTGCACCTTAGAAACGTGTCCTTAGTCGCAACACTGCAGGTGCATATAGCACAAACACATGTGTGTGCACGAGCCCACCTCTATGCACAAAGCTTTGCAATGAGCAAGCCAAGCTGTGTCCCTGCAATTGGCAGTAATCTCACAATAAGAGAGATGTTCAGATAAGGAGCAAACGTCCTTTAGTCAAAGTATATAAATAGATAACAGGTTTTGGGAACTCGGGATATTATGGCCAAATCTTCATCCAAATGGACCCCAGAAATGTGGAGGTACCACAGCTGCTGGAAGAAACTAGGGGGGAAATAGCCTTACTTCGAACTGCCTAGGAAGGTTCAGCTTAGATCCCGATGGTGCTTCAAGGTGAACTAACCTCACCCGTGCTGACTCGCCACTTGTGATTTGCACTCAATCATTTCTGGTTGCAGCAAAAACTTCTAGCAAATGCCTTGGTCTCACTGCTAAGAGGAGCTCTGATCTGCCATTAGGAAAAAGCAGAGATCTCAGAAAGGATTTGACTCTTTCTGGTGCTGCCAGCCCCAGAAGCGATGGCACATTTTTCACCTCTTTTCCTATAACAGGAAAGTTCATGATTTGGTGCTACAGCCACAATGCAGTAACT
The DNA here is from genome assembly GCF_023634155.1 of Falco peregrinus. Classification (NCBI taxonomy): domain Eukaryota; kingdom Metazoa; phylum Chordata; class Aves; order Falconiformes; family Falconidae; genus Falco; species Falco peregrinus. Next base: position 48,294,510 of record NC_073721.1, on the reverse strand, counting down.
CTGCCAGGTGCAAAACAGAGGGTAGTTTTTGGAAGTTCCACAACAGAAAGCAGCAGATTATCAAAACAGCATGAGCACCCCAGACAGCTGAGTTTTGCTCTGCAGATGGGACCGCTGACCCCAAAGCAATGCACCCCCCAGGGGCTCTGCCTGGGCAGGGTCCTGGCACAGCAGCTGCCTCCCATGCCTCAGGGATGGTGCACGAGGGCAGGGTCAGCAGCTCAAACCTCAGGATGCAGCAAGAGGATCGAGCTCAGCACCCACCCCAGGCCGGGGGGGAGCAGAGCAGCACCACCACCCCCGTACAATAGGGAGTGAGAGTTACCAAGTGCAGCTGAGCCCAGTTGCATTTCCAACAGCCTTTAAAAGCAGCTGAGCTGGCCTGGGCAGGGGGGTGGGGGGTTGCAGTGCTACTGGTGTCTGCTTTGCTCTGCCTGGGATATTTTTGTTTGTTTGATCGTTTGGTTTGGTTTTTTGTTTGTTTGGGGGTTTTTCCTCTCTGAAGGAAGGGCCGCAGGTCCTTATGCTACCCGTGTGTCTGTTGGCTCCCTGTCTTTTATCTTGGGGTCCCTTGGCTTGCTTTGGCTGGTAGAGCACTGGCTGTCCCTAAAAAAGTACATTCCTATATGGTTTGTAAGTGTAGGCAGTGGGGCAGAGAAAAGAGCCTTTGGTGTAAGCTCAACCATGTATTAGTCATCTGAGGCTCCAGTGAGAAGTTACCCTTTGGACAGGAGCCTCCTGCACCCGTTGCTGGCACGGGGTGAAGTGCAGGTACCTCCTGGCCAGGGCTGTGTGGGAGCAGCCGGTGCGTGGGGGCCAGCTGGGATGGATCCATGGGTTCACCATCTGCCGGCCCTGCTGCGCGTGCCGAGCACCCGGCTGGCATGGCACGGATGGCTGTTCCAAAACCCAGTTCATTCTAGTCATGCTTCGACCCTGGGGCTGCACCACCAGTGACCCACAGGTTCCTGCTCCTGGGAGCTGGTGGGGAAGGGAGGCAGGAGCAGCAGCCCAGGCAGGGGGCCAGCATGCTGCAGGAGGCACAGCTCTGCCAGGTACCGCTCCCAGCCCAGTCTGTGCCGTGCGGGGACGTGCCATGATCACACCGTTTGCTTTCTGCAAGACACAACAGCTTCGGTTGGGATGCACCCTGCTCTATTATTATCTCTCAAAGTGATGCTCCTCCCAGCTCCTTAAATACTGTGTTTACATGAGGCTGGTAAAAATAAAAAGAGCTAAAAAAGAAGCGTTGGCTAAAATTAAATTTAGAGACCAAATCCTTGGCATTTTTTCCCTATGGTCTAGGTGAGTTTGTGCAAAACAACCCAGGAGAAAAACTGTGAATGGGTGTTTCATACTAAGCATTGGGCTTCCTTAGTGCAACTAAAGCTCTCCTGGAAAAAGAGAAGCAGCAAGACAAAGTGGGAGGCTACAATGAGAAGGGGAGAGCAGTGTCCTTAGCATGAAGAGAGTATTTAGAGTGAGACTTTTGCAGCATACAAGGCAAACCAGAGCTATTTTCATTGTTCAGCAGCTTTTTGTCCAGCATCTTCTCCCCAGCTGGGCCTGGTTTGACTTTTGATTAATGTCTCAATCAAAAGGCTGGGTCAGATTTTCCCCAGCTCTTTCAATGACTTTCTATGAGAAAGAGCAAGTGAGCTGGAGATGCCTCCTGGCATTTCACCGCCACCTGTAGATTAAGCTGCAGAGTCTCCAGCAAAAGCGAATACCGTGCAAGTCAGGTGTATCTCCTCTCTCTTAACACCTGGCAGAGGAACTGTGCCACTGCAAACTCACTGCTCTGCCTTTTCTGCCAGCCGGGCACTCCACCAGCCAGGCAATTTCCAGATTTTTTTAAATATATTTTTTTAACATGGGTGATCTGAGCAGGACAGGCGGCTGCTGCAGCAGTGAGTCACATCAGGCTGACTCTTGTGTCACTTGGCCCTGCAAACCTGGGATCCCTCTGCTGGGGTTGGGGTGAAGGCTGCAGCAATGCCCAGGACCTTCACCCACGGCGTGGCTGGAAATGCTCAGCAGCGTCTCAGCTTGCAGCAGGAATGAGGGTTACCGGTGCAAGGGCTCTCAGCCATGTTTGGCCTCTTTAATACTGGACAACCCTGGCTCCTGCCAGCGTTGTGTGACTTGATGCCTTTTTTTTCCTAGAGAAAAGTTGTGTTTCAGATGGCCAGGGCAGCCCGTGCACAGGCTCTGCCCAGTGCTGTGGGGGGTGGTGGGGCAGGATCCAGCCCTGCAGCTGCTTGATGCTGCCGAGGGCTAAAGCTGAGCTCATCTGACAAACCATCTCTTCTGTTCTCCCTTTTTCGCTCCATTTTTCCCTCTGCTCTGCCACGCTGCATAGTGCAAGAGCAGCGGGTGGGAAGCAATGGTTTGTCATAATTACCTATAAATCATAGTGTCACCGCAGTAAGGACTTCTGGGTTTTCCATCCTGTTTTCTTTCCATGAATTTTTCTTTTTTTAAGGCAAAAGCAACCTTTGAAGCCAACCTGAGCTGATGTTCTCAACATCTATCAGTCACTGTTTAAGTGGTGCTGCTCTCCTGCTGTTAGGCAATAGCCCAAAACTGCGGAGTTTTAATGCTTTTCAAGGTGTCTGGCTTAATCCAAGCTCTGATTTCAACCAGGAGGCACTATTGACACCAAAGAGTATAAAAGTGCAACTTTGTGACTTGAGCAATGACAAGAAAACACAAAGCTTGAATACCAGCCCTGGCCTTTGGTGCTTACAGCCAAGTACTGGGATGCGCAATAGGTCTGTGGTGCTGCTCCTCTTCCCAGAGGAGCAGGGTGCTGTGCCACTGCTAGTGACCCACCGGAGATTGTCACTGTAAGGTCACCACCACCAAGCTCTTCTCCAGCAGGATTATCCTGTGAAAGCACCATGAAGTGATCCTTTGGAGCTTTGGAAATAATCTCAACTGATCCTTCCCTTGGTGCTTCCAGCTGAGGGGAATGGTGGAACCCTCTCGCATCAAGGAAAGCTTCAGTATCAGCATCTTCTCTGGGCACATAATCCACCTCCTGGATTTGGGGCTCATAATGGGTTCTCCCCAAGTCACAGCGTTGAAAGCTGCTGTTGCTTTTGATCTCCAAAACAGGAGGAGTGTTAATGTGCTATAGTCGTATTTATGACACCTATTGCCATTTCATTTATTCCTTGTAACTTCTCCGGCTGCAGATATTTTCCATCCTGGGGCATCATGGCAGCAAAGAGATTTTCTCCAGAGGCACAAACTCAATAGTTCAGACAGGCCCTGTGTGTTTCTACCTTCATAGCAAACAAAACTTAGCAATTTATGCTTGTATTTAATGGGTTTTCTCAAATAGCCCAGAGCAAAAATAAACACCCCAAAGAAATCAAATACACAAAAACCCTAAAGAAGAAGCTGTTTTTCTCCTTCAGAGACAAGCCAACACGCTTGTTTTTTAAGAGATGCATAACTAAAAGAGCTCTGAAGCGCTACAATTACATCTTGTAAGGCACAGGCTGTCACGCTCAGAGGCACCCCTGGAATCACTGCTCGACACAGCTGAACACCGAGAGCAGACATGCCATCTTCAGGCCCTGTGTTGGGACTTAATGTTCTCATTCTGCCTAATTATTAATATGTTAATTTGACAATGAGATGTTCTTTGCAGGAATTTTTCTACGTTGTGCTTGGCTCTTTTTCAGCTGCTCCTTAACTTGGTGAATTTTCCTTCTTCTCCATTTCCTCAGCTCAAGCAGGGCAGAGCCATGGGCTGCGCCTGGGGAACCTTTCCCTGGGCACCTTGGGGTGCTCAAGAAAGTAACAGTGTTGGGCAAGCATCGTGTCGGTGTTGGCTGCCAGCCTGACCTTGGGGACATCCCTTGGTGTGGCCAAGCCGTGATCCCTGCCCTGCAAAAGGTGGATGCTGGGTTGTAATGCTGCCCTGCTGGGGACCCCGAGGGAAGCAATGCACTGACTGTGCCTCTTAAAGTGCAAAAAAATTCCCCCGGGGGAGCTGAGCAGGGACCATGAACCTGCTGGTGGGGACCCTCCGCCACAGGTGGTCTCTTGTCCGCGTACACAAGTGTGGTGAAGAGTTTGGTCTTGTTGGGATGGCAGTGCTACCTTACATCCAAAAGTCTGCTGGGAGGTCCCAGACAGAAGTCCGGGTTGGGAAAGTGCCTCCCTTCACCCCTCATCTCCCCCAGCACTGAAGCATCTCCCCAGCAGGGTGGACCCCAGCCCAGAGCTGCTCCTTGCTGCTGCCGGCATGATGTTGAATTTCAGGAGAAAGCAGGAGCAGCTGCCAAAAAAATAAAAAAAAAAATTGTCCCTCTTTAAGGTTTTTCTTTCAAGCAGGCTGATCAGAGACCCTGTTGAAACGGAAATCAAAAAGCTGCCAGACTTGAAACGTTAATTAAGATACACAACAGGGAGAGCGGGGAGAAGGAAGGAGGAGAGCATCTATTCATGAATTACCTGCTCTAAGAGGAAGCGTTTGTGAATTCCAAATGCATCTATCATTTCGGTGGCGAATGAAAGAAATTGAATCTAACTACGCAGGAAGTTTGTACACCACCATGGATTTAATTTTCAAACTTGCAGCAGGCAAAGATTAACCTTGCCGAAGGGCATTAGCGGAGCAGGCAGAATGTGTAAAAATTAATCCCTGCTCTAAGTTTCTTCAGGAGGAAACACTAAGCAGTATTAAATATTTATTGTATATAAATACCTTCTCCCCCATCACTTTCTTTCCTGCTTTGCATTTCAGTTCCTTCTTCTGCCAAAGCCTGTCTGCCCAGCAGAGCAGCGTGCCTGGTTCACACTGTGGGGTTTTTTTCCTCCTGTGTAAGGAGAAAGGTATGAGGAATAATTCATTTGCCACCTTGATTTTTTCACTCCCTCCCCTCTAAAGATTGATACCATTGCACTTAAAGGGGAGAAAATCAAGTTGTGCTGATCTATGACCAGACACTATTTATTCTCATAGAGTCTCATCTGCAAATTGTTCAGCATCTTTGGAATTAAAATCCCTTTGCAATCTCCCCAGCTAGCTGAAAATATGCCATTTCCCTCCTCTTCCTTCTCGGATGTCTTTTCCCTCTGATCAGGGCACAATGTTATTGATGATTTGATTCTGCTTTACATTCAAATGGCTGTGGAAAATTTGGACTGTAAATAATGCTCCTGTTCACCTCAGGCAGAATTATTCTGAGGGTTCTTTTTTTTCCTTTTATTCTTTCTTTTCCTTCCCTCTTTCCCTTTCTATCTTTCTTTCTTCAGATCTTGGAATGGGTGATAAATTAATCATTTCTTCCCCCGTAGCAACCGCCAACGTACAATATGGAGCTGATTACTTCACACCTGTGATTTAGACTTAGAGGTGACCCTGCAAATGGCAAAAAAAAAGAGCCTATCTCGTGGATCCTGTGCTGCTGGGAGGAACAAACCAGCCCAGCACAGAAACATGGCTCAGCACATTAGTCCTAGAAAGCAGCTTACAGTCCCCGTGTCCCCACTTTGTCCCCAGCACCCAGAGCAGGGACAGCCTGGCCAGCTGAGTCCATGCCTGAGCATATTTCTGAAGCAGATGTGGGATGGTTTCACTTCTACAGAGATTAAGGTAGTTTACACGGGTATTTTATACTTAATAAGATGATGGGACTTGGGCCAGCATGCATGTGGCTACTGGATCCTGCCCCAGCTGCCCAGAGCCGATAAGATGTAATCGGCAAGGCTGGTTCACTGCAAGGCTTTTTTCTTTTCTCTTTCTTTTTTTTTTTTTTTTTTTTCCCCCGATAAGAAATAGAAAGCTGAGGGTGGTTGGAGATAAGCTGTCCCACCGGGTAGGATGGGGTCCTTGTGGCTAGAAAGCACCCATGGCAGAGCGAGCTGCCTCTTGCACCCCCTGTGCCCTGGGTAACTGCTGCCTGCTGTCCTGGGCTCCAGTCCATGGGGACAGGAGCATCTTCAGGCCCCCAGTTACACTCACCTGGCTTTGGGCTGCTGGAGTGAGCGTGCTCAGAGTCCTGGACCCAAACTCTGGATTAGCCCAAACCCCTTCTGAGGGCTGCAGTGTGTGACCCGATGGAACACTGCACATTGCAATGGGAGAGCTGCGAGGTTTGGTTTGTGTTGGTGCTTTTTAACCTGGGAGGAGAGCCTGGGTGGCTCCAGCTGAGGGGCGGGGGGGTGGGGGGGTGGGGTGGTCAGGACCCCCTTAATATGCTTGCAGAAGGCTGCCCAGGCGTTGCTGCAGAGCTGGTGGTGTGTGGCCATGAGGAGAGGAGGCTCATCCTCCTCCTGCTGCTCTGGAGCCTTCTTTCTGCTGGGGAAGGGCTGGGAAGGACTCACAGACCACACCAGGATGCGTTTTCCTATGGCTCAGTGGATCCCTCCCTTTAATTTCCAGTACAAATAACAATTTGTGACTAAAGGGAAATCCACCTGAAACGTCTGTCCCACGAAGCCATTATCCACTTGAAAAAAGCTTTTCTGGGGCTGATCCAGCCCTCTTCTCATGGCTGCGTTTATTTTTTAAAAGCAAAAGATTTCATGTTGTTTTGTTTCTAATTTTCTAGAGAGCTAATCGGATTGGCAAGCAGAGAAAGGAGCTTTCAAGAGAAGCAGCTGCTGAATAGCAGATAGCATATAAAGCTGGGCATGTAATCCAAGCTTTACCCACAGCTTTATTAAGATCTAGATGTTTTATTGCAGACATATATCTGGCTGGATTTCAAATTAAGTTTTCTGATTTCTCCCTTTCCGTCCCTCCCCTTCCCAACAATTTTTTTTCCTTCATACAATTTGCTGCCTTTTGCCAGAGGAAAGTGTCTCGTTTAACTGGTACACGTGTTGCACTGAGCAACATCCTCAATTTAAATGGAAATTCTATCAATAACAAATGCACTATCTCTCCTTGCCCGGGAAAGGGCTTAGAAATATCGTTCAGAGGTAAAAAAAAACCACAAAAAACCAACCAAACCCAGAGCTCGAACCCATCGGTACAAGAACAGCCACAATCCTCTTGCAGAGGCCAATTGCAGATAAACTGCCCATTTGTTTGCAGCCAAGATAGTGTAAATTATCTGGAGGAAATATGAGTTCAGTAATCAAGCCTGAAAAAGAAAATGAAGGTCGGGGGGGTGAGGGGGAAGTGTGGATCTCATTATATAGTTGCTGTTATCGTTTATTGCAGCAGCCCTGAAAGACTTTGGCTGAAAATAGGGGCTGATGCGTGGACAAGGGAGGAGAGACAGAAGCGACAGGAGCAAGAACAAGTCTGCAGCAGATGCGACAGCCTTACCCCTTCTCCCAGCGGCTGGGGAGAGGATGGTTTAAATGACTCAGTCAAGGGCACAAGGAGTTTGAGGTAAAGGGCCTAAATGCATGGTTGGGTCCCAGCCTGTCGGCCTCTCCAAGTCTGCAGCTTTTTCTACCTGTTTTCTTTTCTCACAATTCATCCCTTATATTTCATGCCTAACTATGTTTCTGGAGTCAGAGATTTTTCTGTATCATGTAATGCTATGGATGCCCTGTAATGCATCCCCCCGATGTGGCAGAAGCCTAAACATAACTAACCATGAAAAATGAAATAGAATTCAAATACATTTATCCCTTTTTTTGTGGGGAAGAGGGAGAAACCTAAACCGAAATATTAAGTTTTCCTTTCATCATTCAAAATTCCAGAAATCTTCAGAAATGGCTCTTTTCTGGGTGAGAAACTTTTCAAAATGAGAAACTTTGCCAGATGTCCATATTGTTAAAAAGATATTTTCTCCTAAAAGAGATGCTTCAAGGAAAATTTTCCAGCCAACTGTAAAAATAAATCATTGAGTATTGCTTCTTTTGACTGATGAGATTTATAGGCGCTGTATAGATGATTTATAGAGAGGATTGCATAAAGATGCTTTCTTGACTGCACTCAATAAACCAGTCTTAGACTTCTTCCCAGCTGGTACAGAGCACTGATGCTCTATTGATGCCAGTGTCTCCGTGTTCCATTGCCCCAGTGAGGATCAGGTCTGTGGGCTTCATTCCTGTACACAGGACACAGAGTTGCATTTTTATCAGACTCGCTTGGGGGTGACAGGGGTGCAGGGAGAAGCACCCAGCTCCACAGTTCCTGGCTGTGACGGGGGTCTCATACTCCCCTTATTTTTCAGAGCCAGGCTTCCAGAACCAGAGCACGTGAAGGTGAATCACCTCCCAGGTCTGTATCAATCAAGCAGGAGGATGTTTAGGAGGTCTGGCTGTGACAGAGGTGGTGTGGGATGCCACAGGGGATAAACATCTCTTTCCATTTGTACTGGTTTTACTTGTTGATTTATTTACTGTTGTCCAGACTCGGTGGTCCCTGCTCTGCTTTGCATGCGCCTGCCGCAGGGCAGGTTTCTCTTGTGATGTGGTGCATGAAGGTGGGGGGGCTCCAGCTCCCCCAAAGTTGGGAAAAAGTTCCTGGTCCCTGTCCAGATTTGGGGTGTAGCTGATTTTCTAAATCTGTCGGGATTCATTTATCACAGTGATGGATCCTCTGCCCATATGTTTAAATACCAAAGAAATGCAGCCTTGCAAATTTCTGCTCACCCAGGATGAATAATTTCAGTTGACAGGCAATCAAGAAAAGATTAGTATTTCTGTTGCCATCCACAACTCTAAGATACTTGGTGAGAAGTTTCCTTCTTCCTACAAAGCTGCGTGGAATCTCACAATGTGCTGCTGCTGCTGTTAGTGCCATTTTCTTTCCCCCTGTCAACTCTGTCCCAAAGAGCAAAGCTGTTTGCAAACCCCCAGTGCCTTCCTCAAAAATATCACAAACACCGTCTTCTACCTTGTGCCATAAATCACAGCAGGAAAAATGAAATTATAGGAGCTTACGAGACCCGCCAGGCTAGGGCTGATGCTGAATTCATCAAACCTGTGGCATGTCCAGAGCTTCAGTTCCACCTTAGCCCTTTGCAGCTGATGTTTGAGGCAGGCGATATTTCTGAGCCCGTGGCAACACTAGTAGTGAGGAGAAATAATATGTAATCATCTGGACTGACTCTGCTTCAAGAGAGGCTGGGGGAGCCACCTGTGAGAAATAAAGGCTTTAAGGAGTGAAGGAATCAATTTTTTCCAAAGCTATTTTTCTCTGAGACTGAGGAAGAGATCTCCTTTGCCCTAGCATGCATCCTCGGTTAGTAACTGGAGTCTTCTGTATGAAATACTGTGCGAGAAAACCACAGTGTCGTTCGCTAAACGGAGTTTTGGAGGAAGGAACGGCACTTCCCAAAGAGCACGGGAGCAGTGAAAGCTCTTCAACGCCTTTAGTTTCCGTGTAGCATCTGCTGGTGTTTCATTTCTGGCATCTATAAAGCATCTATTATCCCTGCTGAGTTTTTACACCATCGCCTTCGCTTATGGAAAAACAAAATCCACCAAATAATAAATAAACGCCAGCAAGGAAACAAGATAAATAGAAAAAGCAGATTCTTCTGAGGAGGGAGCTGGGCCTTGGATCTGGATCCTGGTGGCTGGGGGGGGCCTTCAGCCACCAAAAGAGTTTTCCAGAGGGAACCTATTTCTTATGCTAAATCTAATGACTGTTTCGGCTGGAAGAACTGCATCCCCCCAGGGCAGCCCTTTTTGCTGAACCAAAGAAGTGGTGTGATTTTTTTTCCCAGGGTGGAGGAATGAGGAAAGGTTAACGTATTATTAAAAACTTCATTAATATGCTAATGATCAAGAAACTTCTGCTAAAAATCATTTCTAACTGATTACCTCTTCTCCCGCACCTTTCCCCCTGTGTGTGCGTGCCCCAACATGGTGCTAAATGACTTTTCCATCGTGTCCCCATGCTGTCTGGGACAATTCCCTCTGGCTGAAGCTCTAGGGGTGGATCCAACACTGCAGATGAGGGCTGAGAGCAGCTCATCCTCCAGTAACCTGGAGGAGTCTCCCTCCAAGGACCATGCAAGGACCTAGCCTGGCTTCCCTGGGCATCCCAAGCTGGGGGGCAGCAGGGTCCAGGCAGCCGGCGAGGGGGATGGGCGGCTGGCGGGGGCTGCTCCTGCATGGCTTTGCCCATACTTTGCTGGTGCGGATGGGGAGACTGGCAGATTGCCACACCACGGAGTTGTTTTTCCTTCTCGCCGTCTGCCATGAGGAGCCTCCCTGCCGTGACTCACGGCCGGGTCCATCTGTCCCTACCGGTGAGCTTCCGCCCTGCCGCCGGCAGGACCAGCAGTGCTCGCTTCCCTCCCAGAAAACAAAACAAAATATTCCTTTGGCGAGGGCCCACTGGCATGGGGCTGGTATTTCAGAGCTTAGCTATGGCATGTAGTTCCCACCGTCTTTTGCTCAAAGGAGTTATCTCATTACTGAAGTCGGATGCTGCTGACTCATTTATTCCATCGCTTTTAGGCTGGCTATATATATATTTTGGCACGAAGGCGTGCTTTGTATTTCAGGAGCCGGGGGAAAGGGAAAAGAAGCAGGAAGAGAGAGCATTATGGTGCTCAGCTTCATGTCCAGCTTGAGATTTGCTGTAATGGCTTGCAAATGAAACAACGCTCCATAAACATCAATATGTTTTAAAGGTTTCTCACACGCCATAATTTGTTGCCGTCCCAGCTCCAGGGAATCAGGGTGCTTGCAGCAGTGTGTATTTCCAGGGAACAGATCTCCTGCCCGTCACCACAGAGGGGAAAAGAAATGAGGGGCTCTTTGCCCGCCTCTTCCTTCAACATCCCACATGCCTCCTCCACGCCATCACACCTCTGAGTCAGCCTTCCTCCCTGTTCATCTTCATCAACTCCCCATTGCTTTTCAGTTCTTCGCTGGAATAATCTTAGCTCCCATGCCTTGCGCATTAAATTATTCTTTCCCTCTGCTGTTATTTGCCAGTGTGGCACTCCCAGATACGGTTTCCTATACAGCAAAGGTATGGAACCATTGCGGAATTGATTAAAGAGGCAATACATCCGTCTTGGCATAGGCAGCACATGCTGGAGCAGTTTGCAGCCTCCTCAGGTGGGACCAAATGCTTTCAGAAGCTGCTTCTTTCCCCTGCTGAACCGAGGGACTCAAATTTAAGAGCACACCTGAAACTAGTTGCTTTACCTTTAGCTAACCCAAGAGAGAAGAATTGGATCATGCTTTTAGGAAAAATTTTAAAAGGGATTTAGGCACTTGTGAAATGTGGCCCTCTGGCACCGTTCAGCAGCTCCCCATCTGCTCAGCATCTGCAGCCACGGGGACTTCACCCTGGGAAGCTGAAACAGCTGAAATAAAGACTTGGCTTTGATGGCTTTCCTGCAGCTGGCCATGAAAACAAGCCTAAAGCCATGATTAGGACCCTGCAGGTACATACCCCTATGTCCTAGGGGGGCATACATCGTCCTTACTAAGTATTGATGGCAATGTGAATTCAAAAAGTAAATAAACATGCACAAAGGTGTATGGTATCTGACCTAACGCCCAGTGGTGATCACTAACAGAGTTATTGACCCAATAGTTTGCTGCTATAAGAATTCTGAAAATGCCAGGTAGGTGTTTGTAAATCACAGTCCCACACATTTTTCTTGCTGGAGTCAGACCACTGCTGGGGCTGTGTAAATCACCGTGTACAGAGCCTTTATGGATGCAATAAATCTCAAAGCTCTCACCTTTTTTTTGTTGTTGTTGTTGGTTTGGGCTTTTTTTCTTCAATAATTAAAATCCAAACTGAGAAGGAGAAAGACTATAACCCTTTGCAAACTCCAGCTTTTTGAGGGGTATTTCTGGAAGGTTTGGAGCACCCAGTGAACAGGAGCCCGAGATTAACAGACTAGCGGGCAAAGAGAGACCAGTCAGACCTCCTGCATGTAAATGAATTTATTCCTCTTTGAAGCCGAACTTTTCATTTACAGATATTGCTTGTCTTGATTTTTAAATCAAGAAGACTCCACCACAAACACTGGAGCACTGCTGCTGTTGCTTTTCATCTTCTCCCTTAAAAATGCAGGTTTTATTCCTAGTCAGGAATAAAAAAATAAAGAATTATTGAGGAGGAGACCCAGAAGTCTTGCTGTCAGGAAATGCACATCATGCATTACACAGCACAAAAGAAACTCGAGGATTTTTGTATTCTTTCATGGGGCCTCTTTCCAAATTAGAATGAATGAGATTATCATAAGGATATAAGAAAAGGATACTGAAAGAACAGTCCAAATTGTTTTAGAAATAGATCTCATGGGGGAACATAGTTATAAAAATTAAGCCAATTAGATTGAATATGGGTTGTTTTTCCCCTTCATGAAGAAGCACACAGAGGTAGATAATTAAGGCCAGTACACTGTAAGCATTAGTATTCCTGGCTGTGAAGCCCACAGTTTTAATTAGTCACTGGGTCTTTCTGCAGGGCCAAGTTAATAGACAAGGGCATGGTGACCTTTTCTTTTCCTTCTCGTCAGGTTCATTACAGCCCTGCTTATTGCCACGAAGCATTATAGCTTTGTGCTGGCAGCTGCTTTAAAGGCAAAATGAAAGCCATAAGCATGGGTCACCCCAAAGGCACATCAAGCCCATCATCCAAAACGGAGAAGTCCTTGGTTTCTACCTTCACGTGTGCATTTCTTTCTGCACATCCACAGCTCCTTGGAGCAGGGGAGTGAGAAACAGGGCAGCTAACGGTGGCCAGCCTCCAGAGAGGCAAAGGGATGGAGGTATTGGTGCCTGCTGGGATGCAGGAATCTTCTTTTCAAAGGCATCTGTTCAACTTTGTATGAAAGCCACTGCAACACAAGCTTTTCATATATGTAGATGCTTGTGGAAGTGTCCCTCTGCTTGCCTGACTTCCCTTGTGCTCTGCCTACTGGCAAACATTGATTTCTGCTTTCCCTTTTCTACCTTTCTACTATTTCCCTGTTATCTTCAGCTCCTTTCAAGAAAAATACTGTGAGACTTCTTAAGGAAATTTTAAGACAGCAAAGGCATCTTTAAAGTGCTGGTAATTTCAACACCTTGTCTTGCACTGCAGGCGCAGATTCCCCACGAACTCTTTGAAATACCAACAGCAGTTATAAAAAGTTAAACTTCTTAAACTTTCCGGATGCGCTATGGTCCATGCCTGGTGGCTGAGCTCTATCTGCCACCACAGCATCACCCAGGACACTGTCTATATGATAAAACCTGACTGTGCAGGAGGGAATATACATTTGTTGTGCCCAGGGCACTACTAGACCTCATGGTGGGGCGAGGGGGGATGAGGTGGAAGTGGGATGGGGATTTCAGTCTCTGCAAAGGAGAGAAGCTCAGGATGTTTTTCTGAATGTTTATTTTGAAAGTGTTGGCATGGCTGACAGCACAGTATAGGATCCAGTAAAGCTCTTGGTGTTGGGTAGCACACAGCAGAGAAACTCAGTCCCAGACTTAAGGGCATTACACCCCTTGACACAAGCAAACTCCCAGCCAAGTTTCATACAAAGAGGGGGAAGCTTTTGTTCTTCTTAAGTGATTTAGTTTGACAAGTGAGTACAGCTAGAAGTTCCCAGCCCAGGATCGCTCTGCTGCTAACTTAGGAACAAAGCTTGTTTTGCAGAGGGAGATCAGCTTTGTGCAGATGGCCCAGCCCCAGCATTGCACCCTCCGTTGTCACCTCCAACTCCATTTCCCAGGATCCAGGGGACCGGAGGAGTGGGCAGACAGTGCTCCTCTCGTGTACAAACTTCCTGAAGGTTTCCTGCCAGGAGAAAGCTTTCCTATCTCTAGGAGAAATTTGTTTCAAGAGCTGCATATAGATTTGTATGTGCACCTGCGCGTGTGCATGTGTGTGTGTAGAATAACCTAGCTGTTTAGCAAACCATTAATCTCTTGAGTTTATTGATGCACAAAGATTATTTGCAGGTCTTTGAAATGAAAGTATCTGTCTCACCCCCTTTGTAACTGTGTCAGTATCTGTACCAAGCTGGAGTAAATCAGCCAGACTGACTTTGCCACGTCTCTGCTATTACACCAGGGTAAAACTCACGTAAACGAGATCAGAATCAAGTCCAAACCTGGCAGTAAATGAACTGCAGCAGCAAAAGCAAGTTTAATGGATGTGTACTGCAGTTTAATGGATATGTACAGCTCTTGTTTTATTGCTGGGTTTTAGGAGAATAGCAAGCATTTAATTGACTTTGATAGAAGAGGGTCTCCTCAGCACTGTAGTCTAGGGCAAAACCAATCATGAATATAATTAAGGCATTTACTTACAACGCATATTTGTTCTTCCTTACTGTAACTCCTGCCTTACAAGCTTTGCTGGCTGCAGAAGGACATCAGTTTTGGCCTGCTCCCCACTTTGCCATTGAAAAGAGGGGACTGCCTCACCCCCTGCTGTGCTGGCTCCAGCCACCACAACCCAAGGATGCTGCAGCCAAGACACTGTGGGCTTCAGGCTTTTGTCTCGAGCACAGTTTCGATGATAGTGCAAGGGCTTGTGAGGAACACTGAGGGGTGGGGGGAGAAGAGTCACTGATGGTTCCCCGTGTCTCTGTGATGTGCACCCTGGGCTGCTCTCCCTCCCATGGGTGCTGCAGCGAGCCCTCGGGGTGCAAACCCACAGAGCATCGCTCGCCTTCCCGGGCCCTAAGCGTGGGGCTGAACTGCAAGCTGTACTTTTAGTAACAAACGTTGTGTGTGTCCGTCCTGTTCCCCCCACCCCTGTTCCCTGAGACGATGTGCTCTGGATGCTTTCCTTTCATGTTTCCTTTGAGGGGAGTTGGAGCTACAGGGGTGTGCAATGACTGTGTAGGCGACTGCCAATGGCTACAGGAAGAAAATCAAGGGCTCCATCTCCTCCTGCAAATCCCCAGGCTGCCAGCCCCAGCCTGGGGAGGCTGGATCCACCTTGCCCAGCAAAATGTGCAAGCAGGAATGATGACACCCACCAGGCTCATCATTCAGGTGTGGGAAGACCTGCCCACGGAAGAGCTAATGAGCACTGCAGGCAGGGGTTGCTGTTCTGAGCCTTTGCCAAGTTTCGCCATGCTGCAGCCTCAGAAATGCCACCACATTTCTGCCCTCCCCAAAGGATCCTGTGCAAAACGCTTGGTCCTGCTCAGCGGGGAGAGGGAAGGGTGTCCCGCAGGCTCTGCTGATCAGAGAGAGGTGGCTTCTCTCTCTCCTCAAGATTTCATGGGCCTTTTTCCGCAATCAGATGACACCTTTGTGGTGGCAACCACCCTTTTACCGATGGCTCCCATCATTTAAAATGGGCACCTTCCTTTCCCCTCTCAGCAGAGAAACTGTTCTGCTGTGGCTGGTTACAAACACCCTGCCTGTCACTGCTGAGTGAGGCCATCCCTTTGGATTTCTTCCATAACAAAAAGAAAATAAAAATGAATGTATAAATGTAGGATAATTATCATTTAATTAATTCCAGTTCTGTCACCACAACACTCTGTTTGACCTTATTCATAGTTACTTGATCTTCAGCTCTTTAATATTTCAGATGACCTTTTGGGCTGGAAAGATGCTGCTGTTTCTCACTAGCATTCATGAGTCAACTTGTGCATCAAGTCACAGCAGTGGACCCAACCTCATTTATCATTCCATTTAAGGTGTCAGCAGAGCCATTATTCAAATGACTGGCCACACATGTAATCAATCTTTAATGAAACAATAATTGCACCTTCCAATCCGCAGGACCTCTGCCTTTCTTAAAGGTATCTTGTATATTAATTATTGAAAACAATTGTGTTTTACCAGCAATAAGTTGTGTTTCATCAATTGCCATCTTTTAAGAGATGGGAATTTACTGGGAAATTTATGTCCTTCTGTTTCACTAAGGGATGGGTAAACAGCAGCTTCTGTTCCTCTTTCTCTCACTTTCATATTTCTTGTGATTCCTGTAGGTTCTCACATCTTGCCAGAGACAGAAAAGCATGGGATCAATATGCTGTTGGGCAATAAAGAGGTAACGTATGGATGTGCCACCCCGAGATGATGTTGGTGAATGTCCCTGTCTAAAGTGCCCCTGTTCTGCAAATAGTGATGCTTATGGGAAAAAAAAAGGAATAGCCCCAGAAAATGTTTCCAGACAGGGAGACCTCAGGGCTACTTGTGTCATGTTTCCTTTTGAAAAGTATTCAGGCTTGCACTATTTACCAGGATTTGAGAGGGTTCATTCTGAGGCACAGGGTAGCAAACCAGGCTTTTCAGCAGGTGAGGCTCCTGATTGCTTTTGCCTCATAAAAAGCCAGCAGCTACTGGGTTCTTCTTCTTTGCAAACTGGGAAGCAGCTTGCTTCATGTATGCCTTTCCTCTGAATTCAGATGGAGGTAAGTCAGAAGGTTTAGTCCTGGCAGTATTGGAAATTGAAAAACCTGACCAAGATCTAGTTGGTTGGGGGTTCTTTTGATCAGAATAATGGATATTTTTTAATGAATGTGAAAAATTTCTGTGACTTTTATAGATTCCCCAAATATAAATACTGAAAAAGATTCATGAGGGAAATTTAACTGGCTGTAATGCTGCTTGGTTTGGGGGTAAATTGCTTAGTGATGGAGAAACATTTTTAAAAGTGAAAGCTGTGGTTGTGGTAAGTGCCGTTGCTGGTCCTAGTGCAGCCTCTGTGGATTACAGAAATAGCAGCAGGGCACTAGTCCGGCTATAGCAACACAGAATTTAATATTAAGAAAGTTCCTATTATTAGCCTCTTTATTTTCTCAGTACTGTATTGTTTTACTTGTATATTTCCTTGTTTGCAATCTTTCAGCAGCTCTTCCAATTGGATTTTTTTGTTTGTTTTGGTTTTTTGTTTTTTTCTTCCTTCCTGAAATTGCCATCAGCCTTGTTGGAAAAGAATATTGCAGTGGCCTGGTACCCTGAGCTGTTTGCACTGAGATCCCAACGGAGGAGGTGAGCTGGCTGGGAGAAGAAAATGAAGTTCTATTTATGCAGCAAGTCTGATAGTGGAGCAAGGTAAATAGGCTAACGGGGAGCCTCGGCTGTGACAGGGCTGTAACTTGGGGAACAATCTCTCTTGTTTAGTTTCTCTCCCATCTTTATTGACTCTCTCTGCTGCATTAAGACAGCTCTTGTGCTATACAACAAAATGGTGATGGTTAAAGCAACCTATTGAGCTGGTGAAGCTTCGTGCACAGCACTGTATGCGTTTTGTAGGTTGTTGGGTTTTTTCCTTCTCCCAGACTGTTTTCATGTACCTCTGATCTTTCCTGCTCTTGGCTGCCCTGGTTCAAGGTTTCCCCATCCTGAACTGTATGAGTTCTGTGTTCAATCTACAAGACAAACGAGCAATTGAGAAACAAACTCAGCAGAGCCACTCTGGCACAAACACAAGGAAGGGTGGTGTGAGCATCACAGCAAGACATGCCTTTCCCTCCTCTGCATCCCTCTGTAATTCTCATTTCACTACCAGCCCCCTTAATAAACCACACATCTACACACAGAGAGGAGCTCCTCTCCACCCTGCCTTTGGGTCTGGTCAGGATGAACGAACAGGGGATTTTCCTTGCTCTACCTGCATGCTCCTGCGTGACAGCAGGTTTCTTCTCTGGTGGGACTTTGCAAGGTGCTGAGCTTGGTCCCACAGGGATGCTTCTCATTTCAAGAAACCACATACAGCGAAACAGGCAAGCGCCTGCTGTGTGCCCAGGGATGTGCAAGGGCAGGAGCAGGACACTAATCTCTTCCTGCCAAAGCCAGCACAAATGGGTCTTCGTGCTGCTGCTGACTCTGATCATGAAGAGGTGCATGAGCAAAGTCCCTTGTGGGCAGGGACAAGTGACCCATTTACTGGTGCCAAATTATTCTAGTCTCCCTATGTAAACCCCTCATGTATAAGGGTATTTCACTGTGCTTAGTGGCATGAGTAACACTTTTGCTTGTATATCCTTGGGGCTGGCCAGTTGTATGCGATGTTGGGGGTGATGCATAGGGCTGAGGTTTCTAAAGGGGTGTTGGTGAGCTGAGGGCATGGATGGACCTTGCTCGCATTTAATAGGGGACACTGTTCAGACATCTCACAGGGAGGTCCCAGGCTGGGCCACCTGCATGGAGAGGTGGTTGCAGTGCTGCTTCAGCAGTGGGAACTACCTTGGAGCAAAGTCCCAGAGCCCTTCAGAGAGGAGGAAAAAAAAATAAATATTAAACCATTTTCCTAGCACAGGATTAGTTAGTGCAAGGTCAAATCCTACTAATCTAAAAGACTGGATTGCAGGGTGATAAATGACGTGGCCTCCTGTATTGTTTGGTAATTAATTGTTTGAATCCTATTGTATTATGGGGTGGAAAAACCAGAAAGATAAAAGAAGAGAAATGCCCTTTTCCTTCTGTGCACACTGAACTCCATTTGTTGAGAAAGGATTTATAGTTTTCATCATAATTTAATTCTAAAACATATCACTTAATTAAAGGGATTTATTAAAATCCTCTGGCAGTTCTTTTTTAAGATTAGCCTTGGACTCAGCCCCTGAATGTCACGGAGAAAATTCATCAATTGATTTGTTTAACTGCACAAGTCTCACCCCCTCCCTGCTCCGGCTGATGCTGGGTAGAAGAAAGAAATCCATAGTCAAAAGCTTAAAAATGTTGAAGATAGATGGGCGTGCTGATTTCATCCCTTTTTCTCTTTCCCTTCCCCCTGTGGCTGGGACTGGTTTTAAAAGCCTTTGTTAATAAGCCAATTAATATTGATGATTGAGCACTAAGCTGTCAGTTTGTCTGCCAGAGATGAGTAGTGAGTCTGTCTCCCAGCGCTCGATGAGCTCTGCTCTGTCAGCAGTGACAGGGACACCAGTTGTCCAGCCCTGGAGGGGGACATGTGAGATGGGTTTGTACTGGGATGCCAATGGTACCTGCCTTTCCTTCACTGGGACCTCTGTGTATCGCCTGAGCCCCGATCCTGCAAAAGTTTTCTGACCTGGATTGCTCTGTGAGGCCCCCCCAAATCAGTGAGTTCCTGGGCTGTATGGAAGAAAGGCTCTGCTTCCTGGGGGTACAGCTGAAGAAAAAGGCTTGGAATGCTTCTAGGCTTCTGGAAATGCTGAAAGGTGAGAGATATCAGAGGCAAATGAGGAGGCAAAATGGGTTGTGGACGAGCATCCTGCCTCTCTGCCCCTCCTCCAGCTTCCAGGCTGGCCGGCAAAAAAGGAGACTTTTTTTAGGGGCTTGGGAATGGGACCGTATCCAGCTGCAGGAGTCAGGTCCCTTGTCGCCAGCTCCAGCCACTGTCATTTGTCTTCCAGAGAGTTATTCTCCTCCTATTTGAACTCCTGATAAGATGTATCGAGAACCGCTCTTCTCTAAACCCATAAATCCTCCCAGAACCGAAACAGAGAGCTTGGGAGTCTTATTAAAAACCTCATGAATGAGTTCAGCCCATCTCTGATGACACTGTGCCTGTAGCCTTTGAAGTCTTCCACTGTGAAATCAGGAATTGCAGCACCGCATTTGGCGTTGCTCCCCGAACTCATGGCTCATGCTGAATACAAATCTGCTCTTAAGGGCTTCATCTCTGGATCCTCATGTCAGGCTTAAACGCAGTAAATCTCTGGATATAGCTGTCTATTAGCCCTGTTTATTAGATCTGGAAGGACTAGAGGGGGAAAGAAAAGAAGAAAAGCTCACAGAGGGAATGCTTTTTCAGTTCTTTTTCTGTGCTTGCAGCGACGTGGACCGAACATGAAATGCTACTTTAGGAGGCACCTTTGCAGTCTCACTGTGTTAATGTGTTACTTGGCCGCTATGTGTTTATAGTAGAATAGTCCAACACCAGTGGCTGATCCTTTCCTTTTTGCCTTTACCATCTCAGCTGCAGGGAGCAGCTATTCGAGTTGGCCCCAGATGGGTGTAAAGGCTCAATGTTTTGGGTAGAATATATGAAGTCCCTCAAAGTTTTTGGGAAGATGTTTCTTGTCACTTTAATGGAATTTATTTTATTTTTCTTACATTAAATGTTGGTGACCCTCTCCGGCTTGGAGGCAACAACATGCTTTTTCTGCATCTTGCCCAGATTCATGATGCTCTAACAGCACCGGTGGTGCTTGGGTCCAATGTGCTTAGAGCCATGTGAACCTAATTCCTGATCAGACCCACCCAAGAGAAAGGGCTCATCTTCCGATGGGAGAAGGCGAGTGCAGAAGAACCCTCTTTCCTGATGCCTCCTCTCACAATCTCTTGTTTCAGACCATGGGAGCCTTTTCTTTTCTCCTGGGGGAACTGAATTTCCCTACGCTGCTCCAGGCAGCTCCCATGGAAATCCCACCTAGCCAGGCTGGGCTGGGGAGGACACTCTGTGCTCACAGGGCTTTGCTTTTGGAGCCCAAGCAAACTGCTGGCTGCAGCACTTCTTTTTTCTCAAAAATGGCTAATTCTTCTTGGCCCCTCAGAGGTGTTTTTTCTAAAGCTTTTAACTTTTCCATCTTTTCTCTTGGGGGGGGGGGGGGGGGGGGGAAGGTTGCTAGTGCAGCAGTTCATTTGCATTACAAAATGCGAGTAAGACACTGTCCCAAGGCTTATGAAGTGCTGTCAGAAGATTGAATTAAAATACAGTGCCCCAAGTCCCTCTTGGTTTGTATTTAATTAAGGACTTTCATTCATCATTTATTTCTGCATCCCATCATCTTTGGTAGTTTATGAAGAAAGAGGAAAATAAGGCTTCCTTCTGACAAAGATGCTGATAAGTGTTTTCTGAAGGCAACAGGCTCCTCTGTCTCTGTTGATGATTTCTTCAACCCATATGGGTTTTTTAATGACACAGGCACTTTTTATTTGCTTTTTTGCTAAAGGGAGTCTTGCCAGGTTTACAAGAAAGAGGATGATTCCTTCCCATCTCAATGCCAGTTACATGCTAAAGTCTCCCTGCTGCTCCTGACGTTGGTTCCCAGTGCTTTTGGGGGGTAGAGAACTAGGTTGTGTTAATTTTTGTGTTACAAAAATTCAAACTGGGGAGGAAAAGAAGACTGTAGTGTCCCTGTGCTAGTCTTTCAAATTTGGATATAAAAGTGATGGTGTGCACAAACCTTGGCTTGGTTTCTATAAAAATTCATTCTGAAAAGGGATTTATATTTATCCTCCCATCTTCCTTCTAGTTAGAAAAACACACTCTCTCAACACAGGCAATTAAAAATGCACACACATCCCGAGCGGAGCTATTTGGAAGCAGCTCAGGTGCAGCCGAGCATGTCTGCTCCTGCATTTTAGCCTTTGAACTTCCTAAGAGTTAGAGAATCATTTTCAGACAGTGATGAATAGCTTATACTCCCATTTGTTTGCTTGGTGTCTTCCTTTAAGAAAATGTGAACGTTTTTGCTGGCTGTAGAAGTGTGGGGGAGGTGCTCCAGTCCTCCCGAGGTGTGAGGAGCAGGCAGGCTCCATGCACTGGGATATTGCAGCAGGGGGGTCGCATCCATCCTGAGCTGCCAGAGCACGCTCCAGCTTGCAACTGCAGCACCCGGAGCCCTCCCAGCCCCGTGTTGGTATTCAGCTTTGTCAAAACACTTCATTCCCCCCCCCCCCCCCAATCACCCCTTGCTTGATCAAAACCCCATCCTCTTCACTCGTGATCTGCTATCCTACTTGTCTCTCTGGATCTGCCTTCCCCGGAGCGAAGGCTGGCGCTCTTCTCACTCATGGGGGAAAATTCAGGGCTATTTATCACTGTCAGCAGGGAGGCGGAGGGGTTTTCATAACAACTCGCTACATGTGTTCTTGCACGTGATCCGTTTTTTACATAGGCTTAAATCTTGATCGATGATCTGCCCTGTCCTCCGAAGAGCTGTATCGCAAGGGATGACATTTCAGAGCTGCCTTCAGTATATCACCACAAACAGACTTGCCAGAGCACTTCCCCGGTTCTCATCTGTCCTAACAGTACATTATTTAAGCAAATTAAATCTGAAGCGTGTATGTGACCACCTTTTTGATTCACGGGGTCATGCAAATTAAATCTGAAGTGTGTGTGTGACCACCTTCCTTATTCACAGGGTCACGCACCAGGGGCTTTGCTGGAATAAATAAAAGCCTCTACTTATGGTGTGTTGGTGCTGTTGCCTTCATTCAAACCTCTTCTGACAGCTCTTATCAATTCTTTGGGTCCATGTTAGGAGGGAGAGGCTCCATGCCATGGCGCCAGTTGTTGCTGGTGAACAGCCCAAAGGCTGAAAGCGAAAATCCTGGTTTCCCCTTAACGGTGCCTGCTTTGCTGCTGGTGACAAGTAGGAATTTTCTCCTCTCCTTTGCTGTGTGTGTGAGCAGCTTATCAAGCCCCATCCAGGGCTTCTCCTCCTACATAGTCATCACAGCTGTGCCTCATTGTTAATGGCAGAATAATGGGAGCAAGTGTAAGATGGGAGGAGAGCTCTCTCCCGTTAGCTCTGGGAACAGAAGATGCTCTTCCTTCTCCCTGTTTAGCCTCCTGCCGATTCCAGGCGGCTCTGCCCCAGCTCCCATTGTGTGCGATAAACACAGCTGGGGAGGGAAGAACAGAGGGAGGGGACCATCGAGGCTCCCGGATACTTGTGCAGTAATAACTTATTTAAAAAATTGAAAGGTATCTCAGCTCTGTGGCTGTCTGAATACACAAGGGGTGATGAGAGCTAGAGAGAGGGAAAAGCTGTGTGTCTGCTGGTTCTGTTTTAACTTTTCCCCACCTTCTAGAAGCACAGCTACAACAGTGAGGTGTGAATGCTTTGGCCCCGGTGTTTGACATCTCGCGTAACGGTGTAGTAAATAAGTCTGAAAATACAAACTTCTGGTTCTGCAGCATGGCTTCAAAGCCAAAAATGGAGAGAGAGGAATTAACTAAAATTCACAGCTGCTGGGAGACCCTGCTCAGCCCAGCTGAGCTGTCACTGCCGCCTCTCCCCTCCAAGCCCCTGCTGCAATTCCCCAGGCTGGTGACTTGGATGACAGTCTCGAGAAAGAATCAATGAGAAAGGACCGTTACTGTTATTTATGATATGCTGTATGGATTTGGTGGCAAACCTGCGAGACTAAACTTCTTCTCGATCTCTGCATATTGTCCTCCAGGGCTGGGTTGGAAAAGCAGAGAAGCTTTTATCGCCGCTTGCCTGAATATATCTGTTCAGAAGATGAATACAGGCCACTTTTCTCCAATGCTGTCAGCCAGGCTCCTTTTACCAGCAAGTTTTGCCCATTTTGTTCTGACACTTAATAAGAGCTTTAGAAGGCAGAAGCCTTGTACTGCATTTTCTGAAATAAGCCCCTGCTCAGTAAAGCACTGGTATTAAGGAAGCACTTAAACTAAGGCAGATGTTTACATCAATTTTGGAGCAGAAGCTGCAAAATGCTTAGAGAGTACACAGCCGAGCTTCACTTCACAATGGGGCACAGAAATCCTCCACCTTGGAGAGGTGGTTACATTTCACTCTGTAATTCGGTTTTCAAATACACGGAGCGCCGGCAAAGATGTTATGAAATGTTCGCTTTGCTGTTAATCTGCACTACAGTCTAACCACCTGAAAGGCACCTTTTTGGGGATGAAACGGTGTGTTTTGCTTGTATTGTTGGGGGGGTTTTCCCCCTCCATTGCTTTTTTTTTTCTTTTTGTTCTTGGAGCATCCTTTAAGTTATCGCTAGTATTGATCAAAGCCAGGTCTCGACACAGGTGCTCTGAGCAAAGTCAGGGTCAGCCAGGGCAGCCGAGGGGCTCTGTGCTACCTGCAGCCTCTGTGTCCAGTGCTTGGTCCCCAGCAGTGATGGAAACGGTCTGCTTGAGAGGGCGGAGGGAGAAATGCTGGGGAAGAAAGGGCAGCAGAAGCATTTGCTTTCCCTCAGCACAGCCTCGCCAGTGCCTTGCCGAGGCACACCTGGCTGCTCCTCTTGCCTGGGGGGGCACCCACGGGAGTTGTTTAATCCTGCGAAAGTGGCAATCCCATCATACCGTGTTGCAGGGATGAAGGAGGTGGTTCGTGGAAGGGATTATTCATCGAAGGGAGCTGCACAGGCTCAGCTGCAAGGTAAGCCCTGTGCCACCGGGGCCAGAGCAGCTGGTGCTGCCCACGCCAGCGCAGAGCAGGGTTTGCTGGATTTAATTGCGCTAAGACACTGATTGATATTTTTTTTTTTGTAGCTCATTACCCAGCAAGTCATTTTAATTAACACCATCTAATATGGGTTGAGGTGTATTTTGCAAATGTCAGCACTTTTTTTCTTTTTTCTTTTTCTTTTTTTTTTTTTAATTCCCCTGTAGACCAAATGCAGAAAGTTACAAGAGGACAGCGTTAAATGATTTCAGTTGATTTAACAGTGGTAAAGCAAGTCATTAGCAAAGTGCTTTATGAAGCCATAAATGTCCTTTCCAAGTCCTTTATGGGATTCTTGGGGGAAATCTGTTTGTCACAGAGGATTCGTATTGCATTGCTCCTCACCTGATGAACAAATGGGTCAGAGTAAACACGGGGCTCTTGTGTCTTCCTCTTGGTGGGGCTGGTCCTCTTGGAAGCAACGGAAAGGCAGACCCTGGTGCAGCACCTGCGCCCCATGGCCCCATATCCTGCTCAGCTCCCGGGTGCTAGTGCAGGGAACTCCTCCTTGAGACCACCAGGGATCCCTCAGGTGTGAGGTGGTGCCAAAGTAGGATCAATACCTACTAGGAGCAAGCCCAGCTCTTATGGGATCAGTTGGGAATTGAATAAAGCGCCTGATAAAGTCACTGGCAAAGCTCTTAATGATTTCAGTTGTCTCTGATCAAACCCCAGGAACAATCTGAGGCAGCTTAGGTTTTGTTTACAATTAAATCCCCCTCTGTTAAGCTATACTGGTACTGATCACCACCCAGGTTTTAAGTGAACAGGAGGCATTTACTGCTTGTCTCCCTGTTGGCTCAGTTCTCCAGCGTGAACATCAGAAAAAAATACCTCCAGTCTGGGGTACTGATTAACCCCTTGAAACAAAGCAAATGTTCCCCAACATCAAGGAATGATGGAAAAAGGGCTGCAGAGAGATCTGGCACCTACCAGCTGTGAGCGTGTGTGTACAGCAATAGGTGAGCAGCCCAGTAAAATGTTCCTTCTCTCCTCATACCTCTGACATTGCACCTTCCATTCTACTGGTGTTCAAAGGGGGGAACAGAAAGTATAAAACTGGAGCATCTCCAGTTACATGCTTAAAATGAGACAGATACTCCTGCAGCACCACTGTAATGTGACTGCAGACAAAAACATGTCAAGGGCAAAGAGCTCGATGGAAGCAGTGACCATGGACTGGGTTATTCCTGGTGGTTTTATTTAGTTCAGTTTTGGAGGCAATGTACTAAGTGATTTGCTGTTTCCAAATCACTCTCAGAGCTGCCAGACCTAGTCTGCTAAATAGCAGTCAAGTTTAATGTATGAAGTCCACATTCATAAACCAGTGGTTTTGAGTAGGGGCTCCTCCTCCTCCTCACTACAGTGGTTCAACAGACTGTGCTGAACCATTGAAGAGTTTGGCACAATGTATATCATGTTTAACAAGATGTGCAGAGCTACATTTCCCAATACATTTCTCTTGGATACCCAGTGTGCAGGGTCTAAGCATTAAATACAGCAGGTGCTGTATCCGGCACTGTTGCCTCTCGTCACCCACAGGTGCAAAATGATCTGTAACGTTTAATATCTATTCAGCAGACAAGATTTAATGCAGACTTAAAGCACAAGGCCTGGCATTTTTTCCTCTCCCTTACATTTGTACAACTTCACTGGCATCAGTTCAAGCTTCATTAGGAACAGACTATTACGTACGACAGCCGAGGATGTACGGCTCATAACGAACGCTGGTTTGCAGGCTTCCTCCTACGCTGTACCAGCGAGCCAAGCCCATAAAGCTGATACTACATCATTATTTTTTATTCATTGTGTGTAAATATTCTTGCCACAGAAAGTAGCATATAAATGCACTGTTGAGGGTTAAACTGGGCTGGCGGTGGGTGCTGGTGCCAGCTGGGGAGCATGCCCAGAGCCTCAAGCTTGCAAGGAGAAAGGTACCAAGTCACCTCTCGTTCTCACTCCTAGAAAGTAGTTTTGTTGACAAAACATGCACCCTGCTCATATCACACATCCCTTTGGACACTTCTTGCCTGGCTCTGCAGTTCCAGGAAGGTGTTTTAGTTCTGACCATTCCAGCTGTGCTTCAACCAGATGTTTTTATGGAAATAAACCACAATGGGCTTCAGAGCCCTTTCCCAGCTGGATCAAATTAATTTAGACTTCATCAATTTAGGACCAAAGATTTTATAACCAAAGATTTCCTGACCATAAACTATGTTTCAGTTTGGAAGTAGACAAGTAATAATGCTAGCGATCGGGATGAAATCCCAGATAAATGTCTGTTTTACCTCCCAGAGTGCTTCAGCCCAAAGGGTGCATGCCCAGCAGTTACAATGGTGTTTACCTCCTCCAAGGAGGAGAGCATCCTCCCTCCCACCGGTCTGTTCTCTTACCCTCCAAACCCAGCACCAGCTGGGTGTTCGGTTCCCTTGCCAGCAGCCCCGGCGGCACACGCAGGCGTAGGCAGCTGTCACTCACAGCATACACTTCTATCTGCATCCTTGTTGCCCTCAGTGGGTACCTCGGGGGCTCGCTGAGGCTCACCGGCGTGAATCCCATGCTGGAGATGTACCTGACCTACAGAGAAGACTCAGCTTTACCCTTCGATTACTTCTGTATGTACACATCTTTACACCTACAGATTTCTTCCACAGGTAACCAGAAATCTGCATCACCCCAGTGTTTCTCTAGTATGTGTGATAAAAACTTGTGATTTACATTTCTTCCCATTCTTTAGCATTTCTTCCCTCATTCTGTTCATTTTAGGATGAGCAAAGGAGGAAAAAAGTGTGTCAAGCATACAAAAAGAGACTAAAAATCATACAGTCCCTATTTAGGAGCGAGGTGCTAATTTCCTTTGGGGAAAAATACTCCATGAGAGATATAAATGGATCTCTTCTCTGGTTTACTCCATAGCAATTACTTCTGCATGGCCGCCAGAAGTAGGCTGATCGATTAATATTTTAGGCTTTCAGTCAGCTTGAGTTTATAGCTCATCTTAGCACCAGGAGAACCTAGCAGAGAAAGCTTTCCTTGCTGGCCTTTGTAAAGCAAAAGCGATTCCTTTGCGATAATCCGCACTGAGTCTCTGCAGCCGAAGTCTCTGCAGAACTGTTTTCGTAGTGGCTGATCTGGGCTCAGCCCTCGCTGCTAACGGGGTAGATAGGAAGATACTGAAAAATCCAGTAATGAAAGCTCCTTTCGGTCGGAGGTAGCATCACAGGGGAACGATGCCCCAGCACTAATTGAACCAGGGTTGCTAATTCCTGCCATGTCGTTGTCAGGAATAGCTGAATTTAGCAACAGCGAGTTCTGCGTTACTATCACTGAACCTTCTTCACCCTCATCGGAGTTGGCTAAATCGGGGGGGAGGGGAGAGACCCCGTGGGGCAGCCCGTGAGCAAGAACCACCAGCCCTCGGGCGCTGGGGCTGGCAGCGTGATGGGAGCACCAGCAGATGTGCTTGTGCACAAAGTGGCAGCCCAGGAAGGCAGTTGCAGGTGCCCGTCCTCCTCCTCAGGGTCTGGTCAAGCTCCAGCCTCCCAGTGAGGCACTGGCATCATGTTGTTCAAGATTTCTCAGACACGGGAGACTGGGAAGAGGTCTGTCCTGACTTTGGCAGGGATAGAGTTAATTTTCTTCCCAGTAGCTGGTACAGTGCTGTGGTTTGGGGTTAGTATGAGAACAAAGTTGATAACACGCTGCTGGTTTAGTTGTTGCTCAGTAGTGCCTACCCTAAGTCAGGGATGTTTCAGTTTCCCGTGCTCTGCCAGGGAGGAGAAGAACCTGGGAGGGAGCAGAGCCAGGACAGCTGACCTGAACTAGCCAAAGGGCTATTCCATACCATAAAACATCATGCTCAGTATATAAACTGGGGGGAACTGGCTGGGAGGGGCCGGTCCTGCTGGGGGACTGGCTGGGCATCGGTCAGTGGGGGTGAGCAATTGTATTGCGCATCATTTTGTCTGGGGTTTTATTCCTCTCCTTGTTATTTCTTTTTGTTATTGTTGTTATTGTTATTATTGCTACTATTATATATTACTTTATTTCAATCATTAAACTGTTCTTATCTCAACCCACAGGTTTTACCTTTTTCTGATTCTCCTCCCCATCCCACTGGGCCAGGGGGAAGAGAGCCATTGGCTACGTGGCACTTAGTTGCCAGCTGGGGTTAAACCACAACAGTCTGCACAGACAGACGATGAGATAAAGGGAAAATCAGAGGAACTTTCCCCCAGCATCAGCACTTTGAGAGTTGTGAGTGAGACATGAAAATGAGATTGATTCGACTTTCTAATGGGAGTCAGATGCATTTAATTTATTCTTAAGCATTTCTGTAGCACTCACATAAAGCTGTGCTGATACGCACCACGCATCCCTTCGCCCTTAAACTCCAGGAAGGTCAGTTCAGTAAGTTCTTCAGTGCAGGGTGTTTCATTGCAAGCCCACAGCATTCGCAGACCCGTTGTAACTCTGGGGGCTGTGTCTGCCCCCTCGCTCAGCTCATCCTGCAGTGGAGCAAACAGTGCTTTGATCCTGGGACTGGCTGCTCCTGGAAACGGGACAGCAGGGAAGAGCTCTGACATGATGCTTCCCTGGCTTTGCAGGTCCCTGTTTCCCCCTCACAGTCATGGCTTGTGGGCAGCTGGGTGCGAGGCAGAAACACAGCTTGTGGTGAAAAAACATTTGCATCATTCAGGTTTGTGGTCTGACGTTTCAGATATGACTTCGAGACGTGGGGTAGGACCCACGTTGGCCCCAGCCTTCCCAACATCTGGAAACAGCTTGATGCTAACGTGCAGCATCCCATGGTGCACAGGAGGCCCCAAGAGGCACCAACAGCCTGGGTGAGAGCAGGGAACAGCTCAGAGATTCTGGGGAGGGATGGGGTTAAACTGCCTTCCATCGCAGAAAGCCTCTACAGCCTTGTCAAAGGCAAGCCTGAGTCAGGTGTGATGAGTAACTTTAATGACTATTAATTACCAAGTCATTACCAAGGAGGCTATACATGTCAGAGTGGCTGAAAGCAGAAGGTTTTCTGTGCTTCTAGGTTAGTGCAATAATTTTGGTCCTTCCCTTTAGAGGTTATGGTTGTTGCTGAAATATTTCCACGCTTTGCTTGGCATTTAGCTATGGCTGTTATTTCTCTGAGGTCTTGGTATTCAGGCTGTGGATTCTGTCTTTGTATACACAGTTTCATTTTCTAGGGGTCAAGGTGAGGCGGATACCCAGTGGCTGGATGTGTGCCCTCGTGGACACCTTTGCTAAAGGTGTGGAGGACTGCAGGGGGGAGCCTGAGCAGCGCAGGGGCAAGGGGCGACCACCGCTGCCTGCAGCTGCCCTCCTCCCTGTACTGTGCACAGGATGAGACACCAACAGACAAACCCTGCTTCTGCCTGCACAGCCCTCTGTTTCCTTTGCTTGAACTCCTGTGCATGCTTTCAGCAGTGTAATTGCAGCTCAGGTCTAGCAAAAAGTAGGGGCAGTTTCGGGTGTCCCTATGAGGGTTTGCAGCAGGGTTGCGGTCTCCATGACCTCAAGGACTTGTTGACAAGATTAACTTTTTTGGTTTTGGGTTTTTTTTGTTTTTTGGAAAGAACAGTTTTGCCTTGTGCAAAATCATAGCCTTGACTCATTCTGTAATACTTCCTCCTGTTTCTTCCATCTGCTTCTGCTCAGATAGTTGGAGTTGGCAGAACTGCCTCCCTTTTGCTTCCCCCCTTGGCCAGCACGCTTACCTCCGTGCCACAGCAAAGCACAGAGCATCCTCCTGCGCTGCAGAAGACACCCCTGTCTGCAATGTCAAAATAAGGTACCCACTGTCTTCAGGGAGTTTCACATCCACACACGTGCATGGTCCCACATGGCTTTAGCCTTCAGCCGGAAGATCTAGTGTTTGGTTTGGGTTTTATTACCTGGGTAATGACACCTTGCCAGCCTGCTTTTAGCTGGAGTCCCGCCACACTCCTCTCCTTGGCAGATATGGGAGTGAGGGCTCAGCTGCTGTCTTTACCAGGATGCCCAGGCTGTTAAACTCTTAGGGGTTTGCAGGATGGGTGCTGATGCTAAGGGGTGACTGCTGGGGGGTCAGGAGGGCAGCAGAGGCGGCTCATGCCAGGCTCTGGTCCTGTGCACCTCCAGCAATCGCTCCCTGCCGAGAAGCAGGAGTGAAATTCAGATTATGGCAATGATGATGCTGTGCCCTGACAACACTGTGACTTCTGGGAACTGCCAGTCACCAGGAACACCGAGCACTGTCGTGCTACTGCTCAGAAATACTCTGAATAAAGAACAGGGAAAACATGCAACTGTGTGACAAAAATTTAGGAAATCTTTCTTGGGTTCCTTTTCCTTCCTTTCTTTGTTTCTGAGCCATTAGCTGAGACACAGATCATGTTTTTCCACCTTGGCTCTGACACACTAAAGGATAACAAGAAAAGATTTTTTACAGTAAGTTGTGTGATTCCCAGGTAACTACCTAGCCTTGAAGCTGTGGGTTTAAGAAAAACACCAAATACCTTATAGCTCGTGATTAAAACACAGGCCATGATCAAAGCAGCTCTGGGTAGATTATTTCACCTTGAACAAAGGAAGCTTCAAGATAGGCACTAAGGAAAATTCCAGTGATAAGGATGGGCACATGCTGGGAGGCAGGGATGGCCAGAGCCAGGTCAGACATCATCTACCCAGGGCAGGTAACAGAGCCCCTGGCTCTCTTACCTCCTTCCCTTACAAGGTCTGGGACTCTCTTTTGCTCTGTGTATGCAAGATGAGGGCTCAGAGTGGGTTTACTGAGAGAGAATCAAAATAAATAGCTGGCTCTTCTCCAAAGAAAAATCAAATCGAGATACCTGGCTGAAAAATTCAGCTCAGCCATGGGAAGTCCCAAGGCTGAGCTTTGGGGCATGGCAACCCTGTTGCCTGCTCTCCATCCCAGAGAAACCAGTGAGCGGCTCATAGGAGGAGATGGTGGTCACGGTCCTGCCTCCGGCAGCAGCAAGTTTCCCAGGAGCTGGTTTTCCCCATGTTCACCATCAGAGCCCCAGACCTGGCTGCCTCTCTCCCCGTGATGAGCAAAGCCAGTGGGAACTCAGTAAAATGAGTTACAATCTTCCCTAACCAAGTCTGAAGCCTAAACATTGGCAGCTGTGTTGCCCTTTCCATGCATTCAGCCTCAGACCCTGCTGGGTTTTGCTGTAAAAAAACCAAGAAAAAGCAAAAGAGGGGGCAGTCCCCATGGCCTGAGCTTGATTTAATACTAATTGCCGCAAACATCCAAACTGTGGCTGGGGCTGGCTTTAATTAAAATGACAGAATAGGAGAGCCATGGGGATGAATTACTGAAGGAAAATGTTATATTTCCCTACAGCTAGTGTAATTAAAAAAAAAGCAATGCATCAGGCATGAAGGACCTCCTTGCCTGTGCCAGGGCTGGCACGGGCACTGACGATGGCATCCCAGTAGGATCATGTCACCCAAACTCTTTCCTCTGTCATTAAACCCACATTGCCAGCTCCAGAAACCCCTCCGGTGCATCCACTTGGCTGGCTTTGCTGCAGTTTTTCCCCTCACTGCCCTTATTTGTATAAATTAACATACCCCCAGGTTCAAACATTTGAGCCACAGAGTTTGGTTGCAAAAGGAGAAGCAAATGCAGCAGAGTGAGGCCCTGCTCTGCACCATCCCTCCGAGGCCAAGCACCTGCGCTGCTCGTGGCCATGCGGTGGGCTGCGGGAAGGATGGGTGGCAGGGTCTGTCTGGCCCTGCCAGCAGTTGTGGCCATGACATGGGCTGCCAAGGTTGGTGGCAATGGCCTTGCTGTCCTTTCCACTTGTAGGTGCATGATATTGAACATCTGAAGGA
This sequence comes from Falco peregrinus, assembly GCF_023634155.1. Classification (NCBI taxonomy): domain Eukaryota; kingdom Metazoa; phylum Chordata; class Aves; order Falconiformes; family Falconidae; genus Falco; species Falco peregrinus. Next base: position 48,262,642 of record NC_073721.1, on the reverse strand, counting down.
TAGAGACAGGTCTTTAATTTCGGAAGGGAGGTGGTGGGGGTCCCCTGGGTCTGGCTTTGCTGGAGGACAAAGTGATGTGGAGGGCTGCTTGCTTTTCTTCCTGCCTTCAAGAAGTCAGTAGTGCTGGCAGATGCTCCTGAGGGGTGCAAAGGATTGCTTGTGACCTACATTTGGTCCCTCCGTGTCCCAGTGCAAGTACTTACCTGTCACTGCCAGCTGCTGAGGAGTAACAAGGCATCCACAGGCAGCTGGCTGGGGAGAAACTGTGTTAGGAAAACAAGAGAAAGAAATTAAAAGGACTATCTCAGTGTGCCCGTGGTGACTGGAGCCCTGCAGAGGGGCTGTCAGCCCTGCTCCTGCACAGAACCCCGCGACGTCCCGCTAGGAAGCACTTGTCATGGCTGGTGCGTGGGAAGCACCATCCTCCTGGCCACCACCAGCAACTGACAGTCACTGCCACCTTGGAGCAGCTCACCCCACAGGCAGCCCCCGCAGGCATCACCAGCTCTTGGTCCTGCAGCCCCCAGCAAAGCAACTTGGTGCAGATGCTGGGGACACCACTGGAGCCTCCTGCCCTGCCCTTCCCCACTGGAGTACCAACATGCCAGGAGTAGCAGGAAAAAATACTTAGTAAGTCCATAGGAGGAATTAAAAGCCATTTTTTTCATCCTGTTAGATGTTTTCTTAGCTTCTGGATCACCTACAAGCTACACAGCTGCCCTCTCAATGCAAAAAGGTGCATTTTCCAGCCCCAAAGTCATTGGGGTCTAGTAGAGCCTGTGTTCTCCTTACTTGATGGTAGAGGCCTATTACTTTTCAAGGCTATTTTTGGATTTCTTTTTAGAGTAGGAGAGTGTCTCTGGATAAATAATTCTTGACCTGCAGTTTGACACGCACGTTCAACTGAACTCCAGTGCATGATCTCTGTAGCTCTCCAGAGATGCCTGCTCTCCTTCTCCTATTAAAAATAACACTCTTATATCTAGCACTTGCTTCTTGCCCACCTCTGAACTGATGGGATGATCTGGGCCTGCATTAAACAAGACCAAGTAGAGCCCATCTTCTGATCTCCCTGGGTTTGGCAACCAGAGCACGTGCCCACCAGCACTGCTCGTGTACGGTTTCACACTAAACCCTAACAGACTTCAATGTTTATCGATTGCAAATTCCATCCATAGCGGTAGCCAAAGAGCTTTGTCCAGTGCTCGGGTTAAAGAAAACTTTGGCCTGAATCCACCAGTGTGTCAGAAGGCACGGGGCTTCTCGTGTCTTTTATCCCATGCTGAAGAATTAAATCATCCTCTGAGTCAATACATGCGTGTCTGTGCAGATTACCATGCCTGCAGATGACTGTGCAACCATGGTTACAGTTTTTTAGGTGCTAGGATATTTGGGGCAGGCTGTAATTTTGGCTCTGTGGCTGTACTTCAAAAGACAAAGTAGAATCTGCTAGAAAAGGCTCGGTTCCTCTGGCTCTTTGGAAGATGGAAAGGGACAGGCTTTTATGGTGGTTGTGGCATAAGGAGGTGCAACAGCACATTTGTGCTTCAGCATAATATGTGGGTTTATTTATTACCCTTAAAAAAGAAAAAAAATACCCGAGAGAGGACTTTAAGTATTGTCCACAGGCTATGGTGAAGAATTACCACTCGGGTCGAGGTGGACCGTTCCCTGCTCCTTGGCCGGGCATGTTTTAGTCGTGGTGAAATCCATTGGCGAATGCCACTGAGACCTGTGGGGTCTGTTCTGCACGGAGGGTAAAGCAAACTTCTCATGGAGCTGGTGAGAGCTGTGAAATCCATGCCACCGGTTGATTTACTACTGAAACAGCAATGCTGAGCTGGGTCGATAAAGAAGCCAGACTTCAAAATGGAATTAAATAATTATTCTCACTTTCTTTGACTTCAGGAGGATCCTATTAGAGAATAGAGCCTGGATTACTGGCTGGCTGACGTTTTCTTCTGCGCCTGTCTCCACATTGGATTTAGCTCTTTTATCTCCTGATCCCCAGAGCTTTTTAATGTAGAAAGTAATGGCATCCAAAGGCAAATTTAATTTTGACAAGTAATCTGACTTCCTTTCCCTTTCTAGAGTCGGGTTTTAATCCTGTTTGCTGTCTGAAGCTGCATTAGGTGGATGTATTTAAAATCCTTACCGCTCTAAAATCTCTCAAAGAGGGACAAAAATAAGGGGAACTGCAAGCCTGGAAGCAAGGAATCATTTCTTATCAAACATTTCAAAACGTTTCATTGCTGCTGGTATTATTAACCCCTGCACTACACTTCGCCTTGGCTCTGTGCTTGCTTTCCTTTGCTTCATTGCACTTGTTAGAACCACTCAGGGAGTGGAAATTTCAGGTTTTCTCCAGCTCTTCTGGTTGTGTTGGCAGGTTGAGTCTGCACAGTGTGTGCAGGGGAGCCGTGAACCCCTCGGGGTGTTGTCCCACTGTCACCAGCCCACTCCAGGGTGGAGGATGCTGCCTGCCAGGTGTTTGGCATTAGGCATCAACACTGAAAAAAAACACCAAAAACCAAATCACAGAGAAAGAGTAGGGTAATGGAGCTTCAAAGCCACTAATCTCAGCAGAGAAAATAGAAATTTATGTTGTTATTACATTTCTCCAACTCCAGGTCCCAAAGAACCACATCTAGATGAGGATCAATTGAACTGATTGTTGGCTATTTCCGACACAGCGACATCTCACCCTGTGCTGTTGCCCTGAATCATGCCAGCTCAGACCTTACTGTTTCCCTGAAAATATCAATTGCAAATAGGGTCGTCTACTGAGAAAATCTGTACTTATTGACTGGGGACTGTTTGCACAAAAAGCCATAAAATGCAGAATGTCCCTGTCACTCTGCAGCAACTCAGCTGATGGTTCATTATTCCAGCACGTAAATACCTGACTCCCGTGGAAGCAAAATGTGAAGCTTGAAGCATTGATGGCATCTCACTATTAAATAAAAAAAATGTCTGTCTCATTCTAGCTTGGTTAAAAAAACACCTCAGCAAAAGAAGGGATTATGTATAAATACATATATTTGCAAATGTCAGCCTCAAAATAGGAAGAAAAACTTGCAGCAGCACTGTGGGCCTGGCAGAGATGGAAATGGATTGGTTTTACACTGCGAGGCATCGCTGGTCAGAGGGAAGCTAAGGAAAACAAATCGGGGGGTTGCTGTGGACACGCTGGTAATGAAGGCAATTAGGGTAAGTCGAGTCACGTCCCACATGCCAGCACGCTTCATTAGGCTTCAGACCAGGGCTGCACACTCTCTGTAGAAAACTAGTGTACAAGCAGCATTAGTTAATCAAGGGGCACAATAGTAAAACCACTTTCATTTGCAGTTCCTGTGTTTTCTTTCCCCTTCCTTCCTAAGTCACCAATTCATCTCGCTCAGGATCTGTCATGGGGAAAGGGATGATGGTTGAGGGGATTAGCACTGCTCCCGGGATGCAGTAGCCAGCTGACTTGGTTAGAAGCTGGAGAAAAACATTTGGGCAGGGTTTTTATTTTCAGCCACTTTTGCTCGCCTGGCCCTGAGCTCCCTGAAATAAGTAGTGCTTTTCCAGCCTCTTCCTTGACTATGGACAACCACCCCCTTGCCACGCTTCTACCTGCGTTCCCACCTGATCATCAGCATGTGCTGCATGACGCTGGCATGGGTATAAACTGGAGGGCCTTCTTGTACGTAGTTGACTGGAAGAGGATGTTAAAGGACACGCTGCTTTGAAGCCCTCTCTGATGCAGCTATAACTGCCTGAAACCTGACGGCCAGCCGACAGCTCCATCATGGACCAGTAAGCTCAAGTCTATCATTGCTCTGTTGCTCAGTCTCTTGGGTCCCCCTGAAGAAGGGGGACTTGCAGATGCTGTATGCATCATGCAGGGACACTCTGCCCTGCTCTGGAGCCGGGAATGCACGAGCAATCACAGCCAGCTGAGCCGAAATTGGAAACAAGGCAGCTAACCCCCCAGCCACCCCGATCTGTCAGCTCCCACCTTGGCTAATCAAGGACCAGCTCTGCTATTAGAGCAGGGCAAATTGAATTCGCTCAGGCTGCTGTTGCGGCGGATGTTTCCTAGCAGCCGCCTGGTGCATGCAGTTCTGAACATTTGTGTTAATAATGATGATGAGCACTGGAAATATGTCTCTTCGGGAAATAAAGATCAGATGAGCCCAAGCACCATGTAAGCTTCATTTCTTTCACAAGGCGGTTTACTTGGGCATGAAATATTGTCACTGTTTACCCCGTGGATGACTGATTCCAGACTTGACCTAGTGCAAGCCGGTGTAAGTAAACACATCTCTTCCATAGCTCTGGTAAATGATCTAAGCAATCTGATGCTGAGAATAAGGAGAGAAGAGAAAATACTGTCCCAGTGTTGTTGGATGAGCTTAATGTATTTTTCTTCTTGTGTTTAGCGGGGTACTTTGGATCAGGATGGCAAAGCATGAGCCCATCAGTGCACGGATGACATACGGCTCTGTAGTGGGTGCGATGCTACTGGCTTGCTCACGCGCAGCGCGTTGGGATGATTCACTGCTGCTCCAAGTCTCTTTTGCCACCAGTCAGCCCAACCCACAGCTTTTAGGTACCGCTTCTCCAAGGCTTTTCAAGCGTATTTCAGTTCAGCAAACCCAGATCTGGAACCAAACTGTCTCCCTGCTCGACATTTTCATACCTGAGGGCCTAACGCAGGCTCCCGCTCCATTTGCCAGCTGTTATGTGGCAGCCGGAGGGAAGCATGGATGTTGGGTGCTGCGGAAGGGACCCAGCTGATGGTCATCTGTGGAACTGCAAAAAATCATTTCCTTTCTTTTTGCTGGCAGCGTTTAAAAACTGGAATATTTAAAGCTAACTTTAAAAATAACCCATTTGGGGTTTTGTAATAGATGAGAATCATTAGGAACTATTTATTTTTTATCTCACTTGCTTTGTCAGCTGATGTCAAAACACAAAGCTCCCAAAACACCCTTGCCCACAGTAACCCAAGCCAAACTGCAGGCAGGAACATCTCGATGAATTTAGTAAAGATGACTTAGGAAAACGATAACTACAGTTACAATTCTGCCTTATACCGTCCTGGTTTGTATTTTCAGGAAAGGAGTATCGACAGGAAAAGACTGAAGGTACGATTTCAACCCATCAGCAGCAAGTAAGGATTTCCACTGGATAGGTAAGTGCCAAGTTTCTAGAGAGGAAATGCAGTGGAAAACAAGTCTCCTTGATAAAATGGATAGGAAATATAAACTTTTTGCAGGTGACATGAGCAGCATGACAAACAGAGTATAAAAGGCCCCAAATCACTCCCCATACAGTAACTTTAACATTGTGTACATGTGTATTAGTGGTGGGTGCTTGTCCTAGGGCAGCCCAGGTAGTTTCTTGATAGGATGTTGTATTCTGCTCTAGTTGCAATATCTTACACCTCCCTGGCTGTTAAATAAGGTGCCTTCTCTGGTGTGGCCCCTCAGCTGGTGCCCATAAGCCGTCGGCCCCAATGCCTGGCATGGAAAGGGGTTTATCCAGCCGAGAAGGGGTGAAATAGCAAACCCAGCTAGCCTGTCTGCAAGGCAGGGCTGCGTTCTGGGCTGTGAAATGGAAAGGGTGTTGAAGCTTGGGACAGATGGAGAGGAAAGGGAGACAGCCAGAAAAAAAAATACAATGCCAGCCAAGCAATATGTCCGGTTCCCCGCTTCCCCTCTCTTTTCCTTTAATATTAAAGTAATGACAGTACATTACATGGAACTGAGGAACCCCTCTCAGGACTGGGCTTTTATCATGTGCAGACTGAAGGGTGATTGACAAACCAAGAATCATCACTGTGTATTTGGGAGTCAGTGACAGACGGCAGAGTCTGATCCCTGCATCCCAGCACTGCAGGGAAAGCTTAAAGGAGAAGACAAGCAACCTGTCTTTCTCTACTTTTTTTTTTCTTTTAATAACTAAAAATATTCACATTCGTATTAGCCTTCTGCAAATGCCTCTAAAGGCACGCTGAAGTTACAAATTTCCACAGAGTCCCTTGGGAGCAGCAAGAGCCTCTGAAGAAGCAATATTTGGATGGAAAACTTATGTCCTCCAAGCTGGCAAGTTGCAACACTGACATAGATTTTCTTGTAGCTGCAAACGTCTCTGTATAAAGGGTATAAAGTCCCTTCTGCCCTCCCCTCCTTCTCCCTTCCATTATTTAACAACTGGCTATGATTTACGTGGTTCATTAATGCAGTGGTAACACTGACACACACATTCCCAAATCAGCCAGAAGGTTTATATTTGACCTGGGCCCTCTGTTCACTGCAGATGCCCCAGAGGATTTGAAGAACAGTGATTTGAAGTGATTGCGTTGGATAAGGACATTACACAGTGCAAATACAATTGGATGCAAGCATTTAATTTTTTTTAAAAACCATGGCTATTGGAGTGCCTTTGAGCCAGCAAAAATAACAGCTTAGTTCCCTTCATGGTCTCGGCTTTCTTCTCCCTGAGGACAGAAAAGGGAAGCAGGACCAATTTCAAACTGGAAAGGTTTCGCCAGGTGGCTTGGCTGGGATTGCTCCGAAATGACACCTTCCCCTTTGGGTCCAGCCCTGGGGGACTGACACCCCAGGCAGGGTCCCAGCAGAGCTCTGGGGTGTCCCTGTGCTGCTCCCCCCCTCCCCAGGCAGAGCAAAAAAGCCCTCGTGCTCCCAGCCAGCTCTCCAGCAGCAAGCACATCAGGCCCAGGGTCAAACTGTAAAGGTGATTATTTGTCTCCCTTGGGCTGGATTTTTATTGCACCATTTTGGTTATTGTGGAGTAAGGGGAAGAAAAGGAGAGGGTTTAAAATGATGATTGCACAATAAATGGCAGCATCACTGCTAATGTGCTGAGTGCCTACAAACAGCTGTTAGTCAAACACCCATAAAGGTTTGCTTGGATGATGTATATAACCTTCCCCCTCCCTGCAAACGGCTTAACTCCATCGGCTCCTTGTCTTTTCCCAGGCAGGTGCTAAAAACCCAGGGAGCTGGAGCACCAAAACCCTAGGGCAGCAGGAGGGGACAGAGGGTTCCCAGGGACTGGTGTAATTCCCTGAACTCCCTTCCCATCACCGAGACCATCAGTCTCAGAGATAGGGATACAGTGAAAGCAAGCCTGTAAAAACAGCAGGAACAGGAGACAAAACTGCTGAGCACACAAGGGAACAAAGCAGCGAGACTGTTCGCAAATTCTCATGTGCCAAAGATTCCCCAGGGTATCCCCTTGGAGAGCTTGGAGAAAATGTTTCCCTCTGCCAAGTTTATTAAAGAGGCTCCCAAAAGCTACAGGAGAGGGACAGATCCTTTAGTGACATAAACAGGTCTGGTTCTACCTGTTCAGATGTTTTCTTTGCCTTTTTCACCCCAGATGAGAGCTGGACCCCAACCATTTTAACCCATGAAAGCCAGCACACTTTTCTGTGCATCCTACAGCCACTCACACTAATTAATCCTTCCTACACCCTCGAAGGCCTTCTGTGATCCGCACAGCTCTTCCCATCTGAACGTCTCCCGACTATTTACATACAAAAATAATTATTACGGTTTCTCTTTCTGGCTCCCCAGGCTACAGGAAACATTGCTGGCGGGTTTGGCAGGCGGGTGAGTTTCCTGGGGAAACAAGGCAAAGCAGCCGCCTTGCCTCTGTGCCAGCTCCACCCCCAGGAACTCCGGCACCATCCGAATTTGAGAGGAGAGAGATTGTAAGGATATTTCCTTGGGTTTGGAAAAAAAAAAAAAAAACAAAAAAAAACAAAAAAAAAAACCCAAACCACCAACAGTTGGATTAAGAAAGACCCAAGTTGAAGTCTTCAGGCTTGCTCCCTCACTCAAAGCCTGGCTGCCCACAAGCACCTCTAGCTGCTGCCTGGTTGGGTATGAAGCGACCCACGCTCAGGGTGCGGGGTGGCGAAAGGCTTCTTTGATCCGGTGTCTCTACAAGGAACTGCGGTGGAAAGAGTGGAGACAGCTGTCTCTGCTACCCCTTGCAACCCTCCAAGCTGTCAGTGGTCCTGGGAGAACGCTAACAGGAGAAGAAAGGCAGATCCTGGTGGGTCTCCAAGGGGAGCGAGCTTGGGAGTGCAGGTATCATCCTTAGCAGCTTTTGGCTCAGTTTGAAAGGAGGCACTGAAGGTGCTGCAAAGGCTTAGAGCAAAGTGAAGACTCTGAAGCACTTCTCAAAACACCCCTGCGGACCTATTAATTGCAATATTGGATCTTCTATCTTTTCCAGCAGGTTCCTAGCAATAGGCATGCGGCCAGCTTGGCTGTGGTTTTGTTTATTTTCCAGCTAATGTAGCGGCAGGATCAATTCCAGCTAACAAATCTGGGAATGTCAGAAAAATGATGTCCAGTTCCCATGGATAATTTGTGACATGCACCTGGTAGACAGTTTTAGTGCCACAATCAATCCAGCGCTATGGCAGGGGAATAGGAACACCTCGCAGAAGTGAACACGAATCATGGAAAACATCATCAGAAAAGCAATAAAAGCCCATTTGCCCCATAAATTATCACTGGCCACTGGCTAGATGGGAAGATGGCACTTGGAAAACACAGCAACACATATAAAACCGTGGCTGCTAACGTTCCCTGCAGTACCTCTTCCCTGAAGGACTGTAAGTGGCATCTGAGTGGTGCTCATCTGGCATCGCGCTGCAAATGAGTTCAGAATGTGACTGTCCAAACTGAACCATCAGCACTTGTTACCAACCCCATTAAGTTTTAAATGGCACTTGAGCCTTGCTCCTTGCTCATCCGTGCTGGGCTTGGGTTATTTAACACATGGGCTCTGGCACACACGGTTCTGCTCGACCATGAACTGCCAGAAACCTGAATGCTTGTCCCTGCGGCCCCAGCCCTGTCTACCTGTGCTCTGGCAGCTAAGGGAGGTTTCTCCTGTGGGAGGAAGAACAAAAAAAATCAGGGAAAAGGAAAGGGCAAGAGTGGGACAAGGACAAATAGAAATGGATGAAAATATTCACGGTTTTCACTTTTTCCATTAGCTTGAATGGGATCTCATCAGGTGCCATGTTTCTGTGGTCCCTGTGAGCACTGGGTTCTGCAGGTCAGTGCTTGCCACGCACAAACTCTTCCCTTTTATCTTCTTGCCTCTCTCTCATTTTCAAATACATGAATGCATCAGAGGCGCATTTCAAACTCCTGACTACAAATAGATCTGAAGGGCCTTTGAGGTCTTGAAAGGATCCTGCCTTACTCTAAATAAAACAAACCACCTAACACACAAGTGCATGGACACTGCACATCCCCTCTGCTGTGTCTCCACGATGGATCTGGTGTGAGGTCCAATCCTGGCTCCCAGAAGCTCCTGCCTTTGTCTTCCCAGCCCCAGCATCATCTGCCTGGTGCTGGCACCTGCCTGCAGTGAGGGGGTTCCTGGGGTGCAGGCCAGCACGTGCAGCAGGGCTCCCCCTTCCCATCCTTCTCCACAGTGGGTTTGGCTCTGTCTCGGGCACTGGGTTGATGAGCTGAGCAAGCAGAGGGAATGTGGGGTTTTAACTTGAAAGCACTGAGCGTGAGTCATAATTCTCAAGAAATGGAACAAAAAAAAAAAAACAACCCAAACAAAAAAAAATGTGCCAGCTGGGAAGCACGGTGGTTTTGAAAATCTCTGATTGGCTCTGATTGAAGTATTCAGCTGCAGCAAGTCTCCTGGAAAAACCTGAATGAAGGTGCTGAGGTCCTGATTTGGCTGAGCACACCTGGCTTTGTCTTACGGGGGATTCAGCACCATAACGGGGCAAATCCAAGGCAACAGAGCTGGCTGGAGGAAACTCTCCAATAACAGAAAGGATGCCTGTTATTCTCGATATTGCACTTCTCTCTGCATTTCACACCTTGGCCAATTTTTGTTAGTTTAGCCCACGGCTATTATTCACTCTGCTTTAGATGCTGTTCCCCCAGTGTGGGGAGGAGAGCCCTGGCCTCGCAGGTCTTGCTCACCCTTGAACACCCCTCTTCTCCCGGGACTGAATCCCTATTTATTACGCTCTGTTTGTTTACCACTAGGAACTTTAAAAATGCTAAATGCTCAGAAGGAGATTTCCGTTCAGATTTGATCCCCAGGCTGACCTGTGGAGTATAGTTTAATAAGGTTGGTTTATGTATGCCGTACCCTAAATCTAAAGGTCGGGGGTTTGGTAGCCATAAATATTCAATTCGCACAGATTGGGTCTTTTAAACCTCCTTTTAAATATTTATGATGGTGCTTCCATGGCTGCAGGAGAATGTTGTAATAGCATTAAGAGAAAAAAAATCCTTCTGTATCTAAAAGCTCAGCATGAGCCATTTTCATATATTATGCATCACTAAGTGCTGTTTATGGCCATTCTTGGCGGAGTCTGTACTGTATCATGGCAGAGTTCATGAATTCAGGGCTGAGCGGAGCCTGAGGTGTTGGCTGTGCCATGCATCAACCCAAGCATCGCCTCCACCGCAGCGGGCACAGCCGATGGCACAGCTGAGGTCTGGCAGCCCAGCGTGGGGGCAGAGGGCGTCCCTGCAAGGCCAGTGTGGTGGTACTGCCAGCTCCTGTCCTCCTGCAGACCCACTGCCCTCGCTGGCCCACGGTACACAGCCCTGTTCCCCCAACACTTTGGTCCAAGCTCTGGAGATCCATGGAGGGAAGAACCCACCTCGTCTGGTCTGTTAAAGAGGGACCAAGCTCTTGTTTGTGCTGGCTGAATGGTGGGCACGGGCATGCGGTTATTCTGCTGTTTATTCTCTCGTGATATTTTGCTGAGACATGCCAGAGAAGTGCAGAGCAGCATTGACATTAGCTGCAGAAAAGCGTCACCTGGCTTTCCCAGTGCCATTCGTCTCAGTCGCAGCTGTGCCCCACTGCCTCCTAAAGGAGCTCTGCTGATGCGGTGGAAATCATCTGGAAACATGAGCGAGCAGGTTGGACACAGTCAGCAGGATGCAGTCAGAGCCGTGGCCAAGCATCACCCGCCTGACGCCAGGACTCGGGGCTGCCCCGACACGACGCGGTCGCCGCTGGGATGGAGAACCGGTCGCTGCAGATTAAAGTGGGGGACCGCAAGGTGAGCTAGCAGGGAGGCTAGCCAAGCTGAAATCACTTGTAGACCTTAATCAGCTTCTAATTAAAACAGAGATGGGCTTTTGTCCCTGTATGGAGCAGCACAATTCAACCTGACTGATACCTCTTCCCAGGTGCTGCTGGAGAATGGCCTTATTAGCCTTATCTTGTTAATTTTCAGAAGTGCTTGATGGTTTGGGGAAAGTGCTATGTCAGCTCAGTTTCCCGGGACTCATGAGCCTGCACCATGAACTTAATCTCCCTCATGAAGTCATTTTGTGCACCGTGAGGGGAAGCAAACTGGGTTTTCCCCTACTGTGTTGAAATTGGGCCCCGAGCTCTAAAGAAATAGGAGAATGATGGGTAAGGGAACAGATACACAGCATACACCGGCATGCATACAGAGCAGGATGTCATAGGCTTCATTTCCTTAGGAAATCAGGTTTAAAATTAAGGCTAATCAGAGTTAAAAAACACTGCAGTTACCCTAGACCAAATGATACTATAATGTACTCAGTATATTACATTCTCAATAGCAAAGCAGCATCTGCTACATAAAATGAAATGTGTGTGTCACCATATGTAGGCAGCATAATGTGGACTCAAATTAAATAAAAACATTTCAGGGTATATGGTCCAATATGCAATCTGGGCCCTGGGAAATGCTGAGATTTACTCTAAAGTTCTTAGCAGTTGGCTAAAACGCTGAACCCAAAACAGTGCAAACTTGGTTTTTTAGCAACATAAGCTGTTGTCTGCACTTCCCTCCCTATGAGCCAATATTTCTTCTGGAAATTCAGGAATGTATTGTTTTTATTTTAATTTTTTATTATTATTTTATCCTTTTTCTTCCTTTTTTTTTTTTTTTTTTGTTTTTTGGTTTTTTGTCTGAGGCTTTTTGCATCTTTCCAGTAGCTGCAAAATGTCTGAGAGGGCAGAACCCTGAATGGTAGCAAATGCTGCTTTCCATCTAATAGCTGCCCTCCAGAAATACCACGGAAACTCTCGGAGAGCACACCAAAACCCCCTAAACCAGTCAGATAGCCTGTCATCTACGTACTACAAATAAAAAGAAAGAGGTAAACTCTGCAAAATTACTTGGCTCTCACCTTTTCCAGCTATTTTTTCCTGCTGAAATCTCTCCCAGGCAAGGGGCTTTTCAAGCAGTGGTGCACAATTTAGTGCTATTTTAAAAGAGATCAGGCTGCTAAACTGCACGAGGCAATCTTCCCTGTGTGGCTTAGGCTCGCTGAGTGTTGATATTAGTTGTTATCCTCCTTGACCCCATTTGTTGATACAAAAATGTGGTATAAAGTGTGGATTCCCCCCAGGTGTCAGAAACATCGGGAATGTGCCAGGGGTTTTGCCTGGCTTGGCTAGCAGATGAGTTTGTTATCATGAAGCGTTGATCCTTGTGTGAGTTCAAGGCTGCTGGGAAGTTTGCAAGCCCTTTAAAATCTGCTTAATGTGGATTTTCTTTTCTTTCGAAGAGAATGTATCAAGTGCAAAAAACATTTTAAAGTGCCGTGAAGGAAGGCAATGTTTGCAGAGGAGCTGTGACCAGCTGCTCCAGAAAATTCTGCCCTCCTGCGCTAGGTTTGCCTGGCATGGGGTTTTATCTCTTGTGCTCAGGTCCTTGAATTATTTGGACAATGAAGAGGCCTGGGAAGGCACTGTTCTACTCTTTAAAAGCAGGAAAATAAAATTTCCAACTGTGAGGCTTGGACTGAAGAGTTCGATGAGGGAAAAAATATGACTGTACCAGAAAGCAAAGGAAGACACAATGCTGTTAATGGAACTAGCTGTGCAACCATCTGGAAATTTTGGATACACCTGTAAAGGCTCTGGGAAGTCACTAGGACACAAAGGCAAAATACCTGCACGCTGTTTGCACCAGGAGAAGGGAACTCAAGATAAATGACAGGGAGAAGACTAACAAATCTGTTCCTGCCTGGGGCACTGCGGTTGATGGCAGACTTTGCCTTGGGTCGTCTGAGACTTCATGTGGCAGCCGGGAAAGGACTTGGCATGTCGTGGAGATCAGAGGCGGGTAGCTGGCTGGATGCGCTGAGGCTGGATGCACCAAGGCTGGATGCACCGAGGCTGGATGCACCGAGGCTGGATGCACTGAGGCTGGATGCGCCAAGGCTGCTGTGTCACATCCATCCACTGCCCCATCCTCTTCACCGCCACCAGCTGTGTGCCGATTCAGTGCAGCAAATGAAGAGACAAGCTGCAAATGTTATAAAAAAAATCAACCTGGATGGGGTTTGGTTTTTCTCTTGCCATTAAGCCTGTCTTTTGCAGTTTCCTTTCTAGTATTTGTCTTCTGCACCTCCCCATTTCTTCAGCTGCTGTGTTATTTCTTCCTTCTGATGGAAAAGGCTGGTTCTTACCATTCCTCATGCACACTGCTGGTTTTAGACCTCTTTTCACTTGGTCTCCCTGAAGCATTACTGGATGTATTGAAGTCTGGTGGTGTCTGCTCCTCCACCCACTTCGGAGCAGGAAGGTGAAGAGCTGGAAAGAATAAGAGATGTTTTCTTAAAAAAAAAAAAAAAAAAAAAGGCATGTCATGTTTTCAGACGCATGCATGCATCTTGCTTTTTATTCCTATTGCCTCTGTCCTTTGGGTGCATTTTGAATTCCCAGTGCTGAGACAGCAGGTGAAAATGTATGGGAAGTGGCCTTGCCTGACTCCAAACCAACTGCCCAAGAGATCAGGTCCTCAGAGAGGGAGATAAATGCATGAAATATGCCTGAAATCAGCTGAAATTGGCCCTAAGTTTTTTTCAGCATTTCAGGGTATGGCTAGGTACTGGGGCAGCTTTTCCAGTGTTGGTGTGGACATTCATTATGCAGCCAAGGTGTGCGCAGGCCACAGCCACGGTGCTTGCAGGGAGGCATTTGCCGAAGCATCGCATCCCTCCTGCAGAGAGGCTGCTCCCAGCACCCCCTGGCTCTGCTCCCCACGCTGATAATATGCCACTGGGTCCCTTGCCCTGAGCTCTGCCTGTGCTCAACACCAAGGAAAAAGCATAACCTCCTCCAGGTCCCTTTGCCAGCTGTAGTGGGGACAGCCCTGTTCCCACTTCATGGTCCTTCCTTCCTACCACATCTGAATGGGGCCAGGGGGTGTTGTCACTTTTCCAATGTGGCTAATCCATGATTTTTCCATGCCATCCTCACGGCTGGTGTGCTCTGCATGTCCGTAGAGGCTCTCCTGCAGGTGGAGAAGGTGAGAAGGGGATGTGCCAGGAGGGGCTGAGCTGACAAAGGCTCTGGCAGGATGATGCTGTGGGCTGGAAACCAGCCCCCGAGAGCAGAGAGACAGCCCAGTGCAGGCAGCTCTGCAAGGAGGCACGTGCTTGGCCCCAGTGCGGTCCTTGTGTCGAGAGCTGGGAATGGCCACCACTCACTCATGCTCCTCAGTCCTTTGTACCTTGGGAGCCAAGAAAAACCCCGCCAGTGTGAATGGGGAAGCATTAAGTGGCCAGTTATTGAAGATGAGTTCAGCTTAGCAACCACTGCCTCATGTTAGGGTGATGCTCTGCCCATCGTGGTGCCTTCCCCCTGGAAAGGGAGCAGAGCTGGGCCTGCAGCCTCGCCAGGGATGCTACAGAAGTGGGTAACGAAACAGAGGAGGCATGTTAATTTACTGTTTGGACCACAGCACTGTCTGATCAGGGCCCAGAGCCACCCTTGGCTGCCATGTTTTGTGAACTTAATAGATCATGTATAAATATAGTTTATATAAAAGTATAGTTTATATGTAAAACAAGAAAAAAGGGGGATTTTCCAAAAGTATTTCCACCTTGTAAGAGAAAGAAAAGGACCTTAAGTGACCACAGGCAGGCTGGATGTACAGCTTCATTCAGGTGTCTCTACCCCTACTGTCCATCTTCTACTAGAGTGGACCAGTTTTCCAAGAAACACCAGGTTTTGCCTTCTTTTGGGCTGATGTCAGTAAAAACCACTAATGGAGAAATTGACCCTCAGTATCTGTAGCTGGGATCCCAAGGCAATTCCTAAGAGAAGAGGAAGAACTATTGCACAGGCAGCCACGGTGGCATTCTGGCTGCCAGAAGTGTTCATCATTGAGTCTGTCTGCATGAAATGGGCTATTCAGGAGGATCACGCAGGTGTGATTTCCTCTGAGGATAGATTGCCTTCTCCTCAAGTATCAGATGCTACTAACCCATCGCCACGTGCTGAATGAGTGCTCCCAGAGGGGTCCTTGCAGCAAGTCCTCCTGTCACACACTCTGAAGCCCCATGACAGCGATGCTCGTGCCTGGCATCTCTCCCTCTGACATTTTTCTGACAAAGGGATCAATAGTTTGGGTCTATTTGGAAAATCAGTTTTACACTGGGCAGCCCTTGAAGCACCACCATCAAAGCGTCAGACAATCCAGCAGCCCTGGGAGAGGACAAGATCTGTCTGGCCTCACTGATTGTACAAGAGTGATGAACAGAGAGGGAGACGGGAAGGTTTTAAAAATGTATATCCAAAAATGAGTCCACGAAATAGTCTCCTTGGGGTTTGTGTTTGGTGGAGCCATTGTCCAGTGCAGTTCAATTGCAATGCTTAGTTTGGGTATTTACCGCCAGGTAGCACAGCCCTTCCCACCTGGATTGCAGAGGATGAGCTGTGCTGAGAACAAATAAAAATGTGCATGTCTCCCTTTGAGCAGCTGTAAAACTTGTCCCATGAATTTGGTTGCCTGTTTCAACCTAGTGAGGATTTTGATGGTGCAAATTATTTGTGGTTGTTCTTGGAGGTACAGATTCCTCTTCAGCCCTCTTTGGTGTCACAAGCAGGGGATGAGGCTAAATCCAAGGGCTGAAGGACTGTTGCTGTCATCATAACCAGCCTGGGGCTGCTGGAAGTCTCTCACTTCCACTGAGTTCACTTTCTTTTGCTCTCTGGTTGTATCGGTGTTGCCAGAGCTGACTTTCACCTCCCAGCTCTTCTTGACAGCCGCTGTGGCTCCTGTGAATCAGCTGAAGCACACGAGACTGGCAGCCCTGGCAGACTCCCTCCTCAGTGTGGGGCATCCCTGGGCGTCCCAGCAAAGAGAAATCGTGCAGTAACGATACGATCACACGCTGCTTGCAGCAACCAGGCAGGGAACCCGCTTCCCAGGAAGAAATTAACTTTCTTATGGTTTTCTGCAGGAGACGCCCATGCAGGGAGCAGCAAACAGCAGGGCCGGGCTTAAGGAGCATTTCAACATCCACGTCTTCAAGTAAAGGTTCATCTGGTACACCTGACACCAAAATTTCAGGAGAAAGGGTGCAAAAAAAGACAGGAAGGAAGGTGTTTTCACTGAATTTATACAAAAGGCAGGACAATTGAGTGTGAAAATAGGTCTTCTGAAAATAATTGCACCTGAAATGTGCCTTTCTGTAGGTAATAAAGCACTGCAAAGCTATTTTCACCATGCCTGGAATAGCCTTCATCTCAGCAGGGAGAAAGAGAGCAGGACCCCAGAGAGCAAGAGGCTGGCTCTGTGAGAGGTTTTCAGAGAGGCGGCAGGTGAGAGGAGATTGCAGAGCCTAAAAGCTGCCAATGAGGGACACCATCACCCTGCCCTTTGAGGAGAAAATAGAGGGTTTGTTCTTTAAATCTAGATCCTAGAACTAGGCTGTGTGAATTAAGGGCCACCATCTGCTCCTAAGCAGGGAAAGCAGTGGATGGGGCTCTGCAAGGTCCTCTGTGAAGGGATGAAATCAGCTGAAACCCAGCCCAGAGAGAGAGGCAGGGTCAGGCAGAGCTCACTGACTTTGAGGGGAGCATCAGCATCCTCAGTCAAGAGCCAAAGAGGGACCCACACGCCTGTTTCCCCAATGCACAGCAGCACCCAGGTGCCTGTGTCATGGCTCTGCAGATCCTCTGGTTCCCAGCACAGAGGAAGGGGCTGCCTGCCACCCCCTGCTGTCCCTTGCCTTCCTTTGCCCATCCCCTGCTATTCCCTGCCATCCTCACCGTCCCCTGCCCATGTAGTGCTTTTGCACTGAAAGCAAGTTGGCATCCCAGCAGTGGGCTGCTCTGGAGGGCAGCGTGCTCTAGAGCCCAGAGTGCTGGCCCAAATCACATCTTATAAATCAAGACGACAAATCAGAGGTGTTTTGATTTCCTCTCCTGCATCACAGAGCGGAGTTTCATCGAAGGCATCTTGCCTGTAATTGCTGGAGGAGCCGAGATGCATCTTTCAGAAAGGCTCTTGGCTCTGATTTAACTATGTCAAGCAGTGGAGAGGGCACCGTGTCTCCAGCTGAGTTATTTCACAGTCTGATTATCTTCCCCTGAGGAAAAAAAAAAACCAAAAAACAAAACAGGTCCTATTTCTACAGGACTCTTGCTCTGACTTTTTTTTTTATCAGATGAAAGAGCCTTCATGTACAGAAACCTTCCCCTGGGCAGCCTGCTCTCAGCCCTCCCTTTTGCTGGTGAAGGAGCTGGAGCCTCTTTAGTCATGCTCCATGGGCAGGTTCTCCAGACCTTGAACCCCTTCCAAATTTCTGAAGGTATTTTTCGAAGTCTGGGTAAGACACTGTGGGAATCAGAAGATCCAGGTTGTGTTCCCAGGTTCCTCTGCTGTGTCACACTGGGCAATTTTTCCCTTTTGTTTCTCTTGGTTTCTGTGATTTACATCCTGGGAGTGGACCTCCATGGGACAGGGCTCTTTCCTGGAGGAAGTACTGTACAGGGCCTTACGGTCTGGAGCCTGAAGTTCAAGTTCAATAACAAGATTCTTGATATTAATTAAGGAAGACTTCAAAAGAGGAATAAAAAGAAATTGCAGAGCTGATGCTTTTGTCGTTTACCCAGGTGCAAGCTGTGACTATTACCATGAAGGTCAATGAAGGTAGGTGTGTATAAAAGCAAAGGATGGGGAGAGAAGAGATTCCCCTTTGGCAACATGTTGTTACTGACTTGGAAAAGATGCGGTTTCAGAGCCTCATCTGGTACCACTGTGGAACACAAGGTGGGGTTCTTCTGTTCTGAGGTCTAAGACACCCAAAGTGAAGGCACCCTCCATGGGCCCAGCAACCTAAGGTGACCTGATCTCATCACTGAACATTTTTGTGTGAACAAAACTCCTATTGCTAGTCTTCTGCACTTCTCAAATCTATTTTAAGCCCTGTGAGCTCCAGCTGCACCTGTGCCCTCACACGGAGCATCTTGGCCTGTATCAGCCACCTGCTGCCTGGTGTCACAGGGTTAATAGAAAGCTGCTCAGGTGGGTTTTGACGGTACTTTAAACAATGCACCCAGCAAAGAAACACAGCCACGTGTAACTCGCTAGTCCTCCCTCCTTTCCCTAGTTTTGGGGAATATTTTTTGTCCCACTATAATCCCTGCCAGGGAGAAGCCGATGCCCATGGTAGAAGAAACAACCTTCTAAGGCACGAGGGGAGGATGTGTTCAAACCCTGTTGTACCACTGATGCTTTTGGCCTCGTTGCACTGCTCTTGATAAAGTCAAGGGGAGCTTAATGCTTTTTAAAGGTCCTCAGCTTTTATGGGCTATAAAGCATTGACCTTAAAGGGAGGTGCTGAGGGAAGTATATTAGCAATAGATCTATGTGGGATAGTCAGACATGGAAGCTTTCCCACAGCTGCTCTCTGGACTGCCTTTTCCTAAGCTCTCTTTAAACGAACATGTTGATTCCCCTCCCGGAGAAGGGCTGCCTGGAGCTGCAGGCTGATGCTGAAACCAGCTCTTAGGAGGTCCAGGGCAGCCTTCCCTCAGACATTTGCTGATGGGAAGCCTTTTTTTCCCAGTTTATTCTCAGCTGTTTGTCCCCACTGAGCCTCACCGTGCTGCAGATTTCCTGGTTTCTGCTGAATGCTGTGCTCTGTGATCCCTGGACTTGGAAAAGGCCCTGTGTCAGCTCATCACTACAGAGGTCCCATCGCCCGCTCCAGTAATAACCAGTTCCAGACGACTGCAGAAGAAGAAACTCTTTGCAATGAGCAATCAGGGGGGAAAACCCTGTTGTGGGGCCTCTGGTAATTGTAAGCCCGTAGCAAATATTTCTATTAAATCATTCAATAATCATTAAGAAGTTCTGCATTACATTTCTCACCACTGGAAAAGGAGGAGGATGCATTGCCATCTACTCGGAGACTACACAGTATTTATAAGGTGCTGGGAAAACTGCGGTTTGGAAAACATTCAGGGAGAGAGAAGTGAGGGGTCAACAGTCCCCACGGAACTTGGGAAGGGCACAGGGAAAACGGGGGGGTGGGCACTGCCTGCAGCCCCCCCAGCCAAGCGCCCTGCACCTGCAGGACCCCAGCAGGGTGCTGGCAGTGGGTGCAAGGCAGGATGCCCTGCAAAGCAAGAGGGTCGGCACCTTGCTGCGTGTATGCTCCTGCTGCCTGGAATTAGTTTGGGTCTCAGCCTGGGGGGGGGGGGGGGCTGTGGCTCAGAGCTCTCCAGGAGGGATGGTTTGGGAAGGCATCTGTGGGGGGTGGTACTTTGCGGGGGGGGGGGGGGGGGGGGGGGGGAGAGGGTGTGACATCCCTCCGCACCCCCCCATCCCAGACGCCCCCGGGGATGGGGGCAGCTCGGCCGGCTCCCCAGCGGCGGGGAGGGGGTTAACCCCCGGCTCGCCCCCAGCTCCGCTCCCGAGGCTGCTTTTCCCCCTCTCCCTTTAGCCGTGTTTAGTTAAATTTCCCCCGCCTTAGTTGATGTCACATCCTGTTCCACAGCCATCCCCTGCTAGTAGCCAGCCCTACCAATTCCTTTTTTTTTTTTTTTTTTTTTTTAAATCCCTGTCCTCTCCCCATCAACCCCCCTTTTCAAGGCAAACTTTTGGCAATAGCAGAGATAATCGTTTCGTGCTCCGTTGAATTTCTCCTCGCAAATGTCTTTCGAGCAGGGGAGCCATTAAAAAAAAAAAAAAAAAAAAAAAAAAGATTACCAGAGAGCCCGCACCGGGAGCAGAGGAGAGACACTGGGATCCCAATAAATATGCAAAGTGAAGGCTCTGCTGAGCAGATTTCTTGCATTGCTTCCTGGGGGTGCTGAGAACCGCCCGGAAAATCATTCTGATATTTTTTTTTTTAAGTGCATTTGGTTGTCTTTTTTTTTTTTTCCTGGGTGGTATTTATTTATTTATTTTTTAAATTAAAATCATAATAAGACTAAAGGACCGAGGAGGCAGCGAGGCGCTCGGTGACCGGCTCGGGAGGCTCGCCCGGGAGGTGATCTGTATGCAAGGTGCCTAGAACGGGGTGCGAGACATGCAACCGGCAAGCAAGCTCCTGACCCTCTGCTTCCTCATCCTGATGGGCACAGAACTCACCCAAGTAGGTTTCTCTCTTGCTTCCCCCCCCCACCCCCCCCGCCCCCCTTCTCTCCCTTTCTCCCCAACGCCATTTTCTATTAAACCTCGAGAGCACAAAAGAAAACTGGGGTTGGAAGCTGCACCTTCGCGCCCCCCCCTCCATCCCTGGGCATCCCCCTTTTGCTCAGCCCGCGGTGCAGGGGGACCCTCCGGGCTTGGGGGGAGGTGGGGGGTGGGGGGAGGTTGGGGGGCTTGAGAGCGGACCCCACAGCTGGGGAGAGAAGGGGCTGCCCCGGCGTGGTCACCCCCGAGAGTTGGGGGGGGGGGGGAGGGGGGCCGGGGAAAGTTGCCGGGCAGGGCGGGGGGGGGGGGGGGGGGGGCGGGCAGCGGGACCCCCACCCCGGGCTGAGCTGGCACTGCAGGGTTCGGGCTCCGCGAACTTCGGGGCCGCCTGTCCCGGGTCCCCGCAGGGACGAGATGTGAGTGCAGGGTGGTGGTCCCTCCTGTCACCCCCCCCCACACACACCAGCTCCTCATGTGGGGGTAGCTTTGCTGATTTTAGGTGACATTTAAACGTCCCTTGATGGTTCCATCTGTGACAGGCTTGTGGGAGAGAGGAGCATCTTATTTATCTCCCTCTCCCCCCTCCGCCTTTTTTTTTTTTTTTTCCCTACTGGATTTTAATGCTTGCCTTTGCTGTCCCGGCCCCTGGTCTGAGTGAGTAGTGGGGCTGGGGGGAGGAAAGGAGGCACACAAAAACCATCTCTTTCAAGTGGAAATAAAACTCCATTTGAGTTCTTTAAGATAATTGGTGAGAGACTGGCAGGAAGGTTGTCTTTTGGTTGTTTTTTTTTCTCCCAGTCACTGAGGAAAGGAAGAAAAGTAATTGCAAGAGGATGCTCTAGATTGTGGGGTTAATTGTGATGCTGCCTGGGAGCAAAAAAAGAAAGAAAAAGAAGCTATAAATAGGAGGGGAATGGAGGCTTCTTAGTGTAGGAGCAATTAGCAGCTGGGCTCTCATCCTGGATGCTTTATGTAGATTATTTTTTCCTTTCTCCTGCTGACAATGCTCTCTCCTGTCACTGCCCTATTGCTGAAGTTTCAGCAGCTGAAGCCTTTTGGCTTTGCACCTCAGAGTATTTCTGCTGCCCCCAGGAAGAAACTGCTAAAGTCAAGAGCTGCCTTAACTGCACAGAGCCCTCCAGAGAAAGGATGAGAAGGTGGTAATTTGAGGGGGGGGGGGGGGGAAAGCAAAGAAATCCAGGAGCCGTGTGGATGAGGAAGGGTGGGAAGGAACCAGAGCTGCAAGTGAGCGCCCAGGAGAAGCCCATTGTGTGCGAGAGGATGCTCGGGCAGCGCGCATGCGCCGCGCTGGACAAAGCAGCCAGCATTGCTCAGGAATCAGCAAAAAGGGGCTCCTGGCTCCGCACCCGGCCCGGCCAGCCAGGGCCATGGCAGCATGGTGGCCAAGCAGTGTGGCAGGGCTGCCTTGCCCTGCCGCCCTTCCAGCCTCCCCTCCTGCCCAGCCCCGGGGAGTGCACCCACAGCCTGGGGACCAGTGTGGTACCCCCCTCCCCAGGGGCTGCCACCATCCCCTTTCAGCCTCGTCAGCCCCCATCGCTCTGCACTGGTGGGGTTTTTCAAGGACACAGAGTTATCACCTCTTGTGCCAAGGATGCTGCTGTGCCTGGCTACTTTTTCCCTTGCTTGCTTTCTTTTTTTTTTTTTTTTCTTGTTAAATGCAGCATTCCAACTTTTTGACCAACTTTAAATCGGGGTGGGGATGGGGAATCAAATCTGCTCTGGACTGCGGGGCTGAGCGCTGTGGGCTGACTTTGGCAGAGTTTCCTCCCAGCCCATCCCTGTCCACTGGTGGGAGGCTAGAAGCCCCTGCTGAAGCCCTGGCTTTGCTGAGCTGCCTCGCCGGGGCTGGGTTCTGGTTTGCAGCATCTACCTGGGCTTTGCTGCCTGCAGGTAGCTGAGTCCTGCCAGGCCCCGCGCACTGGCCATACCGAGCTCTCCCGCCAGCGTGCCTGCTGACTTGCTTGGCACTGCAGAGCCCTTTCGGAGTTTTAGCATCTCATTTCTGTAGCACAGCTGCCAGATGCAATCCCCAAATACGCCTTTCAGCCCAGGCACCGCCCATCTCAGTGTCTTCCACGTTTAATTCAGTGCCGGATCCATATCTCCATCACATGTGTGGAAGCTCTCCCATCCCCTACAGAGATCCCATGCTGGGGGCGGAGGGATCGAGGTTCAGGGGAGAGAGGCTGCTGATTTAGGCAGCTTTCCCTGATAATGCAGAAGCTACAGCCATCCCCTGCTCTCCCTCTCTGCAGTGGCACTGGCACGCCAGCACACAAGAAAGGAAGAAATGGGGAGACGGATGGCTGTTAAATGGGGCTGGAGGGGGCGAGCACGTGGCTGTCCTTCCACCTGGGTGCTGGGAAAGCTCTTCTCATGGAGGGAAGGCAGTTGTCTTCAAGGTACTGGTACTGCAGCATCCTCTGAAGTCCCCCCGTGTGGGAGGCAGGATGCCCATGCCCAGCAGGAGCACACGGGTGATGCACACACTGCGGGCTGATTTCGTAGGGGCTTTGAGACCTGTCTCAGGTGGATGGTAGTTTTCTGTGTGTGAGACAAGGTGAGAGCTGCCCCCAGGCGCCCCCCACATCCCAGTCCTTTGCAGAAGCCCCTGCCCGCCCCTCAGTTCCTGTGTGCCCCAGGCAGGGAGGGCCAAGGGGGGTGACAGGAGCCCTGGCCGCAGAGCAAGACCTGCACAATGCTTTGGCATTTCTTCTAGCTGCCAAAGGTCTCCTGATTTGTTTTGTGCCTTGCCTTGGCTCTGCACAGGTCAGTGATCAAAACCTGAAACGACGTTATTTTGGCTGGGTTGAGCGGCTGGGTGTGGGATCGGGGGGGGGGAGGGGCAGAGCTGCTGCTCCGGGCACCCTGGGGTACAGCACCCTGGCTCTGGCTGCGCGTGCAGCTCTGGGCAGAGGGGTTCCTGGGCAAAGCACGGGGCTTTCTCTCCTTGTCATCTGCTCGGTGAAACTCAGGGCAGCTCTCGTGGTGGCCATGAAGGCTCAGAGCCAACTTACGCTCTCTAAGGATCTGCTTGTCATGTGCAGAAAGGTAGAACTGCCAGAAGGGCAGAGGATTTGGGACACTGTAGTAAAGCCAGGGGTATCGGCAGAAAGGGTCTAGGATGCTGCCTGCTTGTCTGTCTGTCTGTCCAACCCATCTCTTTGTCATGCCTTGTGCTTGCTGGCGAGCTGCTGGGGTATTACCAGTGAAAACCTCTTTGCATTCCTCAAAGTTTTGCAATTGCAGAGTGGGGCAGCTCAGTGCTCTGACATCCACTTACCCGGTAATCATTGAAACCACAGAGGAAGGAATACCTTCCTGGAGCAGGCAGTTGTTAAACATTTAGGGCTTCTACAAGGGGAGGGGAAAAAAAGAAACAAAACCAATTTCACCATTGATTTTCCTAAAAGCATGTCAGGTCCCTTTTGGGGCTATTTTCAGGGAAGGGAGAGAGCTACCAGGGATGCACACTGCCTGTGCCCCACTACCCCAGCACCCAGCAGCACCCAGCCCAGTTCTGGTTCCCTTCCATCCATGGGGGACTTACCAGTGCCCAGTTTGGTGCCTGAGCTCTTCCCTCCCCTGTCAGGGAGACACATGGAAACTAGTAGGATTAAGCTGCGAATCTGCAGCCCGTAACAGGCAGCAGCTGCCTCATCTCATAAACCAATTTGTGTCTCATTTCACTAACTTCAGCTTTAACCAATAAAAAAGAAAGGTAATTTTCAGCCCTGGGTCATATTTATTACTCAAGTTATCAGGCCTTGTAATCAGTATTAGCATCACTACGTAAAGTAATACAAAACTAATTACTATCCGAGTGAATTAGATAGATGAAGGCTGTAGACTGCGTTGTCAGTGGAAGAAGCTAATTCTTGAGTTATGAGTGATAAGTATTGATTTTGCTCTGCTGTGATTAAACTGTGAACAAAAGGGAACAAGGCAGGGACAGGGACACTCAAGGAGTGTACCTCTGGGATTTGTTGCCTGCAGGTGCCTCAGCCAGGCTCTTTGGGACATTGGGATGGGCAGGGGGATGGATACCTGAAGGGTTGAGTCAGTCAAGCATTCCTCCAGAAAGGGGAAGATGCACTTGGGGAAACTGAGGCACAAAGCCTGAGATGTCTTAGCATCAGCAAATCCTGGTTGTAGAGGAAGAACACCTAAAAATCCTCATTTTCCTTCCTTTGTAGACTGTAGCTATTGCTTGCTACTGCCCTGCCGGAGCTGAGCACAGGAGCCCTGGTCCCAGCCTCTGTACTGGCTTTGTCCTGGGTTTTGGCCCTGGGAAGCTTTCTCCTTGTTCAGGACCCAGGTCCTGGTTCTCAGTCCCCATCCCGTGGGGATGCCAGAAGGCAGCATTCAAAGCAACCAAAATGCAAAATACCTCCTGGAAAGATAATGGGGCAATAGCATGCGTCAGCCCTCGGTCCAGGAGTGCGCAGCAGTGAGCGACCCTGGAGCACCGCTGTGTTTTCTAGCAAGCAACATGCAGAACAAGTGTTCAGTGCAAAGGTACTTTCTGGCTGGAGGTGGGCAACAGACCCAGGGAAAAATGCCAAAAAAAAATCATCATCCCTAACCAAAACATCCGAGTAACAGGAACCCACTGACGCACCCGCGAAACCTGCGCCGACTTTAATGGGCTCTGCTCTAGCCCAGAGGCTCTGACATGTATTGGCACTGGCTGTTGGAGCATGGGTTTAATGTCAAGAGCAGCTATAGCTAAACACAGATTTAGTGAAGACCTGCAAGGGGGGTTATTCTGTTCCAGTGTAACATAAGAAGTGTGTTCTTTCTGCTACAGGGTGTTTCTGCTCTCCGTGAGGATAACGAAAGGAAAGGTTGCAAAGCGTTTGGCGTGCGGACGAGCAGTGCCAGTGTCTGTAGCTGGGGGTTAATTTGCCGGAGCATGTTGGGCTGTCTGATCCCAAAACGCGGCCACTCCTGGAGCCAAGTGCAGCACCAGGCACAGGGAGTTTCACACAAAGTCCCACCGGGAGCTGGCAGTGACCTGCAGCATCGTGGTCACTCTTTGCAAAGCACTTTGGGGTCTTTAATTCCCATTTTCTTTCCCTCCTTCACTTTCCCTGTCTGTCCATCCATACCCTCCCCATGGTGGCAGGGGAAGTGTTTGCTTTGCATTGGTACAGTGCTGAGGTGATAGGGTCCAGCTCCAGGACTGAGGCTTGTGTGAGTGATGGTTGCACAGATAGTGACAAAGAACAGGGAAAAAAGCAAGGACATTTGGAAGTTAGAGCAAAAAATCAGGGAAACCTGGTATTGCTGTGGCAGTTGTGACCTGCTGAGGGACAGATGCCCCACGGCAAATGCAACAGAAGATTGTCCCACGCTCCAAAGGTGATGAGGGTACAAAGTGTATGTTCCTTAATGAGGATGAAGTTGCCCACACTGCCTGTCAGGGTAGGTGGGATGCCAGGGTAGGTGGGTACCAGGGTAGGTGGGGTGCCTCTCCTGCCTGGCGCTGTTCACAGCCCTCCTGCTGCCCACAGACTGGTGCAAAGGGATTTCGGATACCTCCTGCCACAAGCCCAGGTAACGAGGAATGCGAGGGAAGAGGGGGAACATCTACTGAGTTGAGAGAGGGATGAGGAATGTCGTCCTTCTCTTAAAAGCAGAGTCCAGGGCTCTCCCTCCCTATGTCTGCGGTGCTGGGCAGAGAGCTGAGGGGCGCAGTGACCACCCATGCGGTGCTGGGGTGGGCTGGAAGCCCTGGTCTGAGCCTGCTGTGCAGGCAGGGCTGGGCTGTACTGGCAGCTCCTTACCCTCAGCCTTGAGCCCCGCTGCAGGGACCCCCACGCAGAGCTGCTCGGCATCCCCATGGCCTTCGGCTGCCAGATGTGCTGTGCAGTGGCAGGGAGGGCAGCCCCTCACCCTTGTTCCTGGGGTGCTGTCCCATCTGTGCGTGACAGAGGTGGTCCTTCCCACCCTGCAGCTTGCCTCCGTGCAGTCCATGCTCCTTTGCAAGCGCAGCAGCACCTGGCAGCAGGGCAGCAATAGGGACTCTGGCAGCCCAGCATCAGCCAGGGCTCCGGGAGGGATGCGAAAGGGTCAGTGGAGGCAGAGAGTCCTCCAAGAGGTTCAGAGCCCCTCCATCAACTACAGGAGGGAGATCTGGAGAAAAGTCACTTAGTCCAAGCATCTAAGGAGGATCCCTGGAGTTACATAGTAAGGTCCTTCTGGAAAGGGCAGACTTTTCCTGCAGCCCCTGGCCAGAGGGCACAGCACATCTCATGGGTCTCCAGTGCAGAGAGAAGGAGCTGGAAAGAGCTGGAGTAAGGGCTGTCCCAGGCACCAGAGAGTCATCCTAGGGCACGCCTGAGAGCTCTGCCAAATTACTGAGTCCTGTGCTCCCAGAACAGGAGCTGCCAGCCCTGGGAAGGTGCCTGGGACAGTCCATTGGGCAGGCAGCTCAGCTGGACAGACACATCCTCCTCACTGTAGATGTCGGGTGTTAGCTGAGATGCCTCCAGCATTTACTGAGCCAGCTTGGAGCACCAGCAAGAGTTGAGGCTGTTAAAATACGGGTGTATGTATATTAAAGCAGCTCGCTTCCTCTCACCATGCAGCCAATACGAGTCCCGTCTGACTGGAGTCCATGGGCACCATCCCCACGAAAACTTGCGAGCACCAGAAACTTCAGCACCTCTTCTCTGAACCAGCCAGGAGAGGGAGACAATGACCGTCATGTCCTGCACACTCACACGCTTACACACTCACTCACACGTACAGAGGAATTGGCCCTATTTGCAAACCTTGACCCTTGCAGATCTCTTTTAGGCAGACAGTCACATTTTGCATTACCACTTCCCAGCAGCGGAATTTTCCACTAAGTAGCTATTTCGGAAGACCCTGTTCTTTGCTTTTATCTAGCATTCCTCCTCTTTCTCTGCTCAGAATATATGCATGCAAAGAGGATCTTTTGTTCTCTCACTGGACATCTTTCCCTGCTGTTTACTCTCTGCTTACAGTGGGAGAGGCATCGAGAGGTCTCTGCAGCCTCTGCTCTTGTGGGGAGGGTGGCTGTAGCAAGCACATCAGGACAAGAAAAACTCAATGCCATCATGAGGGGTTTTTTTCAAGGCAATGCCTTGTGCAAAAAAAAAACCCAAAGTGGTCAGGAGACAGATGAACTCAGCCAGTTCAGCAAAACTGGTACTGAAGAGACTTCTGCAGACGTTATGCTGGAAAGTTGCTCTTCAAGAGCGAGATCCTGCTTGGTGCTGGAAAGGCCCATCAGTGAATGCCATCGGGTCAAAAAGAGTCATCTGAGTCTTCTCCTTGCTTTCACTGGCATTTCTTCTGATATGCTCTAGCATGGGTAAAGGCAATTTCAGGTCTCCCACATCAAGTTCACGTCCTTACTGGTTTTTTGCTATGTTTTCTTTCATTGCTGTGCTGGCCTTCTAAAACCAGAGAGATCATTAGGGTAGGGAAGAGGTTTCCATGATTGCACACCACCTGCTTCAGACACCGAGATGACAAAAGTAATTTTCTTGCTTGATGCCCATGACAGCACAGCACAGGGTGACCAGCAGCATCTCATTGCACAGCAGCAGCCACTGCCTCTTCCCTTCGCCCCTAAAAAAGAGGAACAGCAGCATTTCTGGGAGCCTCTTCTTTGTCAGGTCTCTGCTTTGGACCAGCTGACGGGGACATGGACATGGCCCTCTGCCAGCATGGGCTTTACCCCGCAGGCTCAGGGCCATCCTGCTCCTGGCACAGGTCATTAATGTATCAAGTCACTGAACTTTCTGAAAATGTCTGGAAGAGCAGCCGATCCCTTGATATCCCTGTCATAACTCCCTTTACCTTACCAGCAAAGACTCCCCCAAAACTGCTGCTTTTGGCTATTTCACAAACACTGGAAGCAAGAGACAGAAAGAAAATAGTCTGGATTTTTTTCTCCTCTGTTATTACACGCACAGCCCTTCATTCAGCTGGCACAAACGGGTTTGCTCCGGGGAAGCGGAGCAGCTCCACTGACTGCTGTGGCCAGAGCCCAGCCTCCCCCTGCCTACAGACCCTCCCTGCAAAGATTCCCGGGAATGGGCCCCCTCCTTAGCTGGGACTTGTGGCTGGTGCTCCTCTCTCTGTGCCTTGCTGTCCCCATCTGAAGAACCTTTAATCATTGCAAGGCATTTGAAGGGCATACAAATGAAATTACCTGTGTGCACTGGTAGGAAATTAGTCTTTCTTTAGTCCAGGTGGAATCAGAGCAAGGCAAAGGAGCTCCTTACCCCACTGAATACCATTTTAAATAATAAAGTATCCGTAGATCTAATTGCCTTTGTATGTGTTTGAAGTAGGCAAATACAAGAGAGAAACTTTACTTACAAATGCAGTTTCAAGATGCACATGAAGATGATTTAAGTGTTGCAATCAAGTGTTTTATACGATATGAAATCAGACAAGCAATCGGGGTCTCGGCTGCTCCAGTGCTGGGCACAGCAGAAGCACCTGTTAGAGCAGAACAGGCGGAACAGGAACAGAACGGGGAGCTCTGATTTATTCTAAAAAATGGAAACCATCCCAGGCTTTTTCCTAACGA
Organism: Falco peregrinus; assembly: GCF_023634155.1. Taxonomy (NCBI): domain Eukaryota; kingdom Metazoa; phylum Chordata; class Aves; order Falconiformes; family Falconidae; genus Falco; species Falco peregrinus. Next base: position 48,233,597 of record NC_073721.1, on the reverse strand, counting down.
ACCTGTTCCTACAGCCACAGCCTGAAACACCTCCTTGATGCTGAGCTTCTCAGGCACAACCTGACAGCCGTTTTGCCACGGAAAGGAGCTTGGTGCCTGGGCTGGGTGAAGCCAATTTCATGGGGTGGAAAAAGTATATCTACTTTGGGAGCCCTTGGCAGGAGAGCATCTGATTCAGAGGGCAGGAGTGTTTGCTGACTGATTTTGCAGGAGATGGACCTTCAGCTGGCTGATCTACCCGGATTCGAGCTGATCTGTCCTGAGCAGGGGGAAAGAGCAGGGGTGACACGATCTGAGGGTGCTGGCAAGCAAGGGAAGGGAATGGCATTTCAGCTGCTGCAGCCTGTAACATGCACCAGCCGCTGCCTCCCAGCTGCCAGTGCCTGGTTCTGCCGTCGCCTTGTTGGAGGGACATGATCCAACCTGGCATCAGCGCTCCTACTCTAACTCATCTCTTTTTCTCCACCTGGTGGACTTGCTAAATGTGCTTTCATTTCAGTGCTTTGCAGAAACTCCCCAGCGCTCTCTGCAGAAACAGCTCCACTTGGCTGTTGCTGGTCCCCGCTCCCTTTGCCCAGAGCAGCAGTGCTGGGGGGCACTGGGATGATCCCACACCAAGGGCCAGGTCCCCAGCTAGGGGTAAGGTCCCATTAAGGTGGGGCAGGCCAGCTTGGCAGCAATTGCATTTCAGGGCACAGGTCCCTGCTTCCCCAGTTGGGACTCGCTCCAAACACCAGCCTGGATGCTGTATGGCAAGGAAGTACTGGTGGGTCAAGACCTTGAGGCACCCCTCAGCGCCCTCTCAGCTGTAGCCCACCCAGCTTCTGGGGAGCGGGGGGCAGTGAGACCCACGACCCCAGGGAGCCATGCCATCGGAAGAGCAACTCTGGAGGGGGCAGGTTTGGGGCTGGACTGGTCAGACTACAGTGGGAATGTGGTGACTCCCATGGACTGGCCAGGCTGGGTGTGGTGGGGCCACCAAACAGTACAGGGTCTCCTGGAGCAGGGCTGTGGTGGCTGCTGCAACGTGCTGAGGCTGGTGTTGTGCCAGCAGAGCGAGGGGTGTCACTTATATCCTCTGGAGAGGGCCAGGGGATTCATTTCATAATCTGCTTTGCACAGGGTGTTTAAAGGTTCACTGAGGAAGGGACAGGCAAGGAACTACAGACCTCTGTTGGTCAGAGACTTTGGTTCTGAAGCCATCAGGACAGTTCTGCAAATGCCTTCAGGAAACCTGAGCTGTGAACAAGCTCCATCTCGCTGCAGACTATGTGCCAGGCCGTACAGACGGGCTGTATGCCGTTTGCAGTGTAACAGCCCACAGGGCTCCTCAGCGGGGTTTGCTTCAGAGCCACAGCAGCCACAGAAAGCCCAGGGTCTTCTTCGAACTCTGGGGTGGGACATTCAGGCAGCACCTGACACTGTCCCATCTCTCCTGTCCATGCAGCCCTGCCCGCTGGGAATGAGGCAGGAGCAGGGCTGGGGCAGGAATGGGGCAGGGGCAGGAATGGGGCAGGAATGGGGGGGCTGCCAGCTTGCAGGCAGGCAGAGTTGCCAGGGCATTTTGGTTGCACTCAGGCGTATGGGGGTCCCTGGCGCTGATGGAGGGCTGTGGTTGCAGAGCGTGGCGAGGGGGCCAGCGGGGTTGTGGGGGATGCTCTGACCACCCACAGCCCGGGAAGCCCACAGGTCCTGGGACCACCCGGTGCTCCACCACGGTCCCAACACCTCGTGGATTTGCGCGGGAGCGGTGCAGCCCCTGCGTGCCCCCCAGCAGGGAACGCTGCGCCCGGCTGCCCTGCCTGGCAGCAGCTCCCCTTTGTCCCCGGGAGAAGCTGCGCCCCCCGCACGGCGCTGCCCCGCGGCCGTGTGCCCCCCGACCCGCACCGCGCCGCGCCCGCCGCCGCCGCCAGGGGGCGCCGCAGTGCCGCGCCGCAGCGGGGGAGCCGCCCCCGGCCCCGGTCCGCACCGCCCCCCCCAGCACCGCGGCTTGGCCGCCTCCCCCGACTCCTTTCCCCACCCCACCAGATCTGCCCGTCTCCTCAAATCTTTTTCCCTGTCCCCAATTTTTTCCCCTCCCTTCCCAAATCTTTTCCACTCTCCCCAAATCTTTCTCTCCCTTCCCCAAGCCTTTCAGCCTCTCCTCAAATCTCTTCTCCCCCAATCTTTTCTCCTCTCCTTCCCTCCGCTCCCCCTTCCCCAAACCTCCCCAGCCTCCAAAAAATTCCCTTTCCCTCCCCAAATCTCTCCCCAAGTCTTTCCCCTCTCCCCAAATCTTTTCTCCCCTCCTTCCCTCCGCTCCCCCTTCCCCAAATATCCTTTGCCCCAAATTTTATCCCCTCTCCCAAAATCTTTTCCCCCCTCCTTCTCTCCCCCTTTCTCAAATACCTCGCCGCCCCCCCCAATTATCTTTCCCTCTCCCCAAGTCTTTTCTCTCTCCCCAAATCTTTTCTTCCCTCCTCTCCCCCTCTCCTAAACCTCTCCCCCCCCCCCCCCCCCCCCGATTTTTTCCCCTTCCCAAATCTCCTCCCCTCCGCTCCCCCCACCCCAAATCCCTTCTCCCCTCCTTCTCCCCCGCCCGCCCACCCGCAGTCGCTCCGGCTGGCTGGGCACCCCCCTCGCCCCTCCCTCCCCCCCGCCCCGGTCCCGTCCCGCCCCGGACCCGCCTCCTGCAGCCCCTCGCTCCGCTCCGGCTGGGGCGCGCCCGGAGGCGGCGGGCGCAGGGAGGTAACGCCGCTCCGGCACCGGCCACACCGGCACGGGCCACACCGGCTACACCGGCACGGGCAGCACCATCGCCAGCGCCGGGCAGGGCCGCGGCGGGGGCGGCGGCGGACGATGGGCCGGCGGCGAGCGGCGGCGGCGGCCGGGCGGCTGGCGCAGCCCGTCCCCAGCGGCATGGAGCCCGGCGCCGGTGCAGAATGAAGGGTGCCTGGCGCCCCCCCCCCGCAGACATGTCTGTGCCTTTACTCAAGATTGGAGTCGTCCTCAGCACCATGGCCATGATCACCAACTGGATGTCGCAGACGCTGCCCTCCCTCGTGGGGCTCAACACCACCAAACTCACGGCGGCCACGGGCGGCACCTTGGATCGCAGCACGGGAGTAAGTGCGGGGCGGGGACGGGGGGACGGGCAGGGGACGGTGAAGCCGCGGGGCGGGGTGGGGGGGCTGCCCGGAGCATCCCTGCCTCCCGGTGCCCCCTCGCCTGGGTGTCCCCCGGGCTGCCTAAATCCCTCCTTGCCCGGGTGTCGTCCCCGCCCCGTACCCACGGGGCATCCCCGGCGGTCTGACTCCGTCGCTGCCGCCCCCACTCCCGGCGGCAGCCCCGGCGGGACCCCCCCGGCTGCAGAGAGCAGCTCCCCGGGGAGAGGCAGGGCTGCCGCCCCTCGGGGTGATACGGGGGCATCGCTTGCAAAGTGCCCCCCGAGGCTGTGCAGGCACGGAGGGCAGTGTCGGGGTGGTGCGGGGCGGGTGGGTGCTGGCAGGACTGGGGTCGCGATGCAGGGAACATCCCTCCTCCAGCTCTCGAGTTTAGCCATCCCTAGCCCTGGGCTGGGGGCGCCCCGGGTGCCCCCCAACACCCGCCGTGCCGTCAGCCAAAGGGTTGCAAAGTTTCCCTCCTCGCCTCTTGGTAGTGGCGGGGCGAAGCAGGCTGGGACGGCAGGTGCGAAGCCCGGTGGCTTCCCTGCCTTTAATCAATAGTCGTTAATGCAATGGGAAATGCAGCGGAGAACTTGCGGTGTAATTTGGTCGCGCCGTATGGTTCCTGTCCCTGTTTTGCCGGAGGGCTGGGACAGTGCCTGGTCCTGCCACTTTGGAAATGGCTAAGGAAAAAAAATCCTTCTGGCTGCCTTCCCTTCCCAGGATAAAATGGGCACCTTTCGCCTCCAGGCTGCATGCTTGTGCCTTCCAAACGAGCAAAGGTATTACAGTTCCGCTCTCTCCAGACAAGTATTTCGTGTAGTGGTTCAGCTGGTTGTGAATGAAGCTGGGATTTTTTTTCCCCCATCTTACCAGGGATGACGATACCCATTTATTATTTTGTTTCCCCTGATTGTTTTAGCTAGAGAATCAAATCGGCTGTCTGTCTGCCTTAGCTGGCTCTCTCGGTGCGTGTCTGTCAAGATGGGTATTCGCAAGGTGATTTGCAATGTATTGAAATAGCAGAAAGAATATTTCCCTGGTGGGCAACACATTGGTGGTACCTTCAAAGCGCTCAGAGCCTGAATTGTGATTAAATACTCTATTTTGCAAAGTGCTGCGAGATCAAAGGAAAATTGAGATCAGAGGGGTCTGGAGAGCATGGGGGGCATGCGGAGGGTTGGGAATGTAGTGGTTGTGGCTGGGCTCCCTGTCTGCGCTGTGTCCTGGAAGCTCCGACAGTCGTACCCTCTGGACCGCATCCCTTCTTTGCTGGCGTGCTTCGCAGGAACGGTGCCGGGCTTTCCCTGCCTGGGACCCACAGAACATCGGGAGGGGATGGCTGTCTGGTGAACCTCCGCATCCCCAGGAGAGTCTGGCAGAGGAGGGGGGAAATGTAACTCTCGAGGTCCGTTTACCCAGGAAGGCTGATTTTCCTGCTGCCGGATCCAGGAGAGCTCTGCAGGGGCACATTGATCACTGCTCAGCCCTCAGCCAGGACACCATAACCTCACTGGTAGCTCAGGCACATCCTTCTCACGGTGTCAAGGAGAAGTCAAGTGCCTCATAACGACAGCCAGGCAGTGGGTTCCCCCCCCCCAGTACGCTCTGTGTCGTACAGCATGCTACAACCCTTGCAGCATCGTGGCTTTCCCTATGTTCATGCTTTCCCACTTGCGTTGCCTTCTTGCTTCGGATCTCGCTCTCCTTTTCAGACCCTTCTTTTATTTGTCCCCAATCCATATTTTTGCATTACAAGTGAATTTTGCCAGCTGGGGCCCTCAGAGGAGCCTCCCTCGGCTTCCAGCACAGCTCCGGTATCTGCCACATCCATCCTGCTGCCGCTCAGCTCCCTTCACCTCCCGTGCCCCTGCCAGGCCTCCCCCCATTTACTTAACCCATCTTTCCCTGTGTTAATTAGGTGTTGCCTACCAACCCAGAGGAAAGCTGGCAGGTCTACAGCTCTGCCCAAGATAGCGAGGGACGTTGTATATGCACAGTGGTGGCACCTCAACAGACGATGTGCTCGCGTGATGCCAGGACAAAGCAGCTGAGACAACTATTAGAAAAGGTAACGGTTGACCGCTTCTGGGAAGGGTGGTTGGTTTGGCATGACATTGGGGGTAAAAACCCGAGCGAGCTGGGGTGCTCCTTGGTTTCCAGGGAAGATGGACCCAGCCCTCGCATGCCGTAGTTGTCCCCATGCGTGTGGTGGGAAATAATAAGCCGCAGTTGGGAATATAAATCTCTTAAGTGTTTCTGAAGCACAGAGGAAAAAGGACCCTGGCCTGAGGTTAGGTTAAAACTGCTGAGATAAAAGCAATGATATTGGACCGTATCACTTAAAATACTACTAATAAAAAAAGATGTAATTTACTGATTTTTTTCATTACATTAACACAAGCAGTTTCAAAGGTTGAGCCTCAAAAAGATGAGAGAAGATAGAATTAAAAATCCAAAGCCCATGCATTCCTAGCCAAGCTGATATTAAGAAGGTCGAATAAAACAGTACAAGCTGTCGACGTCAAATAGCACAGAAATGACAGTTAGTGGTTTTCTTTCTAATGTTGACATCCACTTGATTAGTTTTTAATAGTCTGCTGTCCAAGGAGATCAAAGAATCTCATTAGGGAAACATTCCTGATAACAAAAAAATTTCCAGATAATAGATTTCACTGAAGAAATGCTGTTTCATGTGAAATGGTGCTCCTCTTTACAATACAAGTGGACTCCTGTGCTGGATATGTAATTATCCCTCATGCACTAATGCTCTGTTGGCGTGTTTTGAGCGTGATGAAATGATTTTTATCCTGCTGCTTTCGGGAAGTTGATGTATTAGTCACTCATAACAATATTAAACCTACACTTAACTGTTTTTCCTATGTGATAAGGACAATAAAGTGAGGCAGGAAACATTTAGCCCTAAAATGCTTTGTTGATATGTCAGAGGCATCTAAAAATAATCCCACTCAAGCTTTTATTTCTCTAAGCAATAACGGCAATCGGTCCAACAGCACATTTGTCTAAGAGGCAGCAGGCGTTATATTAGCAGCCGACATAGATCCGAGAGCCATCGTGTTCCCAGAACTGCTCATAGGCATTAAACCAGCACGATTTGACCCAGTGCCCTCTGCTAATGGACAGACGAGTTGGGCGTACGAGGCCTGGGATAATGTCGGTTGCTGTGCGGAGGGTGTAAGTGCTCTGTGATTTTTCCCTTCAGCTCCCTGCCTGCCAATGGATAAAGTGAGGGAGGAGCAGTATTTCATGGCATGTGTTCTGGGGATATGTTACCTGCCTGCTAATCTGTCTGCATCTCACTCCTACGCTAACCTATATGAAAACCCCCAAATAAAGAATAGGCTCTTAGTGCCAGACATCTGAGCTTGATGAAGGCTGAAATGATAATCCCTATAGGAAAATGCAACCGCAGAGAAGAGCTTCCAGCTTCCCAGGAAGGATTTCAAACCTGAAAACTCCTTCCCTCATTTGACATTTTAACTCTAGCTTTGCGATGGGAAAACCCGCATCTCCTGATTTCTCTCTGCTAGCAGATGAAGAAGCGTAATGTGTCAAAAAGGTAATTGTGTTTGGATTTTCAAAGGAGGAGACCTGGCAGTCACTTATGGAAATCATAAGGTGTTGCTTTTACAGGCAAGAAATGAGCTGCATTTGTGTGTGTGTGTGTGTAACAAACCAATTATAGCATCTTCAGTGAAAATCTGCACACGGAGGCTTCCGCAGCTGAGTGTGCTTTGAGGTTCAAAGGTGCCGAGACCCCGTCTACACTCAACTCATGGGCACAGGCATATGCTGAGCAACTGTGAGTGAATCCTGGGCACCCTGTCAGTGTCCAGAGCAGGTGTTAAGCGAGGTGAGGTGAGCCAGGTCTGCTCGCCACCGCACAAACTGTTCAGCCCCTGTTTTGACATCGAGGTGGCTGAGCTCATCCCTGGCTGGAGTACACGGAGTTCTTCCAGCCTTATATGTGTCAGGTGCTGAGTCCAGTTCTTGGACTGCATCCAAACCAAGACATCACCTAAATCCTGTTCATAAACAGATTATGTTTTAACTTCAAGCGGATTTTTATTTGGGTTTTTTGGCCCTGTTATCTGGGAGAACTTCCTCCTCTGATGGTTAAACCATTTTTGGTTCCCTGCCAATTCTTATTCTTTGCCAGCACTGATTTCCAGATTAAACAGTTCTTTTTGTTCCTTTGATATTTACTCCGACATGTATCTAGGGAGGATAATGACACCTCTTCTCAGCCTTCCCTTGGCCTTCTGCAGACCTTGTAAGGTGAACTTTTCGTGTCCTGGTCCATCGGCTGAGTCCATCTCTCTGCTCATTCTTCCTGTAGACCATGAAAATCTCCCTCAAGATGCCTCATGCTATTGCTCCACCGGTTTGTCCAGCTACGCAAAACTAAAAATTCATCCCAGTTCAAACCCGAAGATGGGCTTAGAACAGCCCTTTCTGAGCTGGCACAAAAGGCTGAACTGCAGGGAAGCTTGAGCAGGGCTAAACCATGGCTTTGACCATACACATCTCAGTAGGGTCATCAGGCCAGTATTGACTCTCCATTATCCTGGTTTCATTCTGAAACAACTCGATGTCAAACAAGATGACAAGAACACAACTGGAAGTTCCATTTGTATCAATTTTCTATTTCAAATGTTAAAATTAACTCTTTTCCCCAAGGCCATCGCGGGTCTCTCTCTCACATTAGCTTGATGGAAAATGAGGTTTCAGGTTGAGACTGCGTGCTCCACCAACGGAGGCAAAAAGCATTTTATCCGATGCTTGAAGATAGCAGTTAATGGATGAAGCTGAGGAAATTTGAGAGAAAGTATCCTTGGGTCTCTGTTCATTAGAGCACTTACGTACAAGCTTAAATTTAAGCAATGAACAGTCTCATTGAAATCTAATCCTGTGCCAAAGTACTTTGCAGGATCAAGGGCGTAATATGCTAATGAAGGAAAACAAGTAGATCTTCAGCTGATGAAGCACACGTTACTGTCAAAGATCAGGAATGATGGAGACTGACTTTCTACAAGTCTGCCCAGAATCTTGCCTGGTTGAAAACAATATGGGCAACAAGGCAAGAGTCTGGACTTGTAAGACGCATCCCCAAAATAGCACAGCAGCTAATTTTAGGTCTCTCAGTTTAGAGATGTGTGAGGAGGCTGATTTCCTCTGCAGTCAGGGGAAAGGCAGACTCCTCCAGAGGTGATTTAGCGCAGAACCCTGAGTGAGATGCTCTGATTCATTTCCTAGCAGGGTCTGTCTCTCCCTCCCCACCATCCAAGAGGCAGTGTCAGGAGCCCCCCCATAGCCTTGCTCAGCCCCTGCAGGGTCAGGTACCAGTGTATCATTACAGAAATGCTCTGTTCTGATTACTTGCAGCTTGGCCTTTCATTGGGGTTAGGCATTAGTGGAATAAATGAGATAATTTTGTATGATCCCTATGCAGTCATTCCTATTCCAACCCACTGGAAGAATTCGGCTATGTAGATACAGCTCGACTCAAAGAAGGATAGACTGGATTACCAGAATAAAAATATTTGCAGACCAGTCGTGCTTGTCTAAGGCTTCCCTTCTCCTGCCTCAGAGTAGAGAGAGATCTCCAAACTCCTCCACATCCAGCCCAGAAAAATCAGCATCCAGTTGTGTCCACGGGGAGCTCACACTCCCTGGGGCAGGGAGCTGAACAGGAGCTACATGGGTTTGGACTCAGCTCAGTTTTGCTCTTCAAACCACGAGGGTTTTGTTCTGCTCTTCCCTGCTCCTCATGCCTCTCTCAGCAAGTCCTTGTGACAGTCAGGATGGGTGCTGGTTCATCTCTGGGTGATGCGTTGGGACTCAGAGACTGAGAATAGCTTGATGTTTGCTGAGGAAGACTTGTTAGACCCCTGGAGCAGTTGTACTGGTTGTACAAAATGTTTCCTCACTGTTGGCCTTTGAAATACAGGTTGTCCATACATTTTTAATAATTCCCTGTACTAGTTTTCTTGTCATCGTGCATGAGCAATGGGCATTTTGATCGCTTCAGAGATGCAGACGCCAAAGTTGGCATTTGACCTATGCTGGTTTCAGCAAGTAGTCTCCAAGACCTGGCTGCGTGCGAATGTCCTGCCGTCCCCTTGCTCTGTCACTTGAGGTAAGTCGCAGCAGCCCAGTGTGATTTGCTGGAGGAAATCTTGCACTTGCACCGTTCTTTCCCCATCCCAGCCTGTCTGCACTCGGCTTTGGTGAGGACAGAGGCGGGAGTGGATGTGGCAGCCGGGGCTCCGGGAGGTGTCTCGGAGCAGATTCCGCAGGGACCGTACTGCCTCACATTTGGGTTTTGCTCAGACGCCCACAGATAAAGAGACTTGAATCAGGATGCCTTTAATGTGAGGGCCCTGACGCAGCAGCGTGCTCAGATGCCTGATTCATTTGAAGCACAAGCGTCATTGCTACCGATGCCGACAGTCGTATTCCTGGTATCACGGCAGTGGCAGGAGCACCAGTCGTGGGCTGAGTCCCATAATGTACAAACCGTGGTGCAGACACAACCATCCCTGATGCAGAGACCTTAAATTACACTCGTTGCTTAATGCTAAATAGGTGCTTAGGTGCCTGCCTAAGTCAGAACCTCATTTACCCTCACCTAGCCTGAAAAACTGAGCGAAGGGAATATCTTAATAAATCAGATGGCAGCCAGCCTTCAAAATCAGGTCAGCCTAGCTATCATTTCCCTCCCCTCCTTACACCTTCAGCTCTTTTTCTCACGATGAGCCTGGCCAACCTTCTTGCATCATTCCTTCGGCAGGGCCAGATGGGCGCTGCGCGGGGAGCTGCGGGGATGCGGCATCGGTCGGCTAGAAAAGATGCCGACGCAGCACAACCACCCGAGTGGGCAGGCACCAGTGGGGCCAACCGGAGCGGGAGCTCCCGCGGTACTTCCCAGCTTCAGGGTGCCCTCACCTGCAGCTGCATTTGTTGTGGCAGATGCTGTATAAACAGCAGGGCTGTTTGGATAATGAAGTTTTACTAGCTGGGAGTAAAGTTTGCACTTAAGCAATCAGCATCGCTTACGTACACGGAGAAATGGTAATGTGCACCTCGGCAGAAGCATTTCTCGTGGTAGGAGAAAGAGCCTCTCCTCACGTGATGATGGGTGCTGCTCCAGCCTCTCAAAGTGGCTGTCGCGAGTGATGCATTTTAGCCTTGAATACAGCCCTTGTTTGCATGTGTGATTGGTAAATTACTCTCCACAGCGCAGCAGAATAAATGCTTGTGGAACCAATTTGCTCTGGTTTAGAGCGTGGGGTCATAATACTATTGAGATGCTGCTGATTAACTAGTAAATAATGCATAGGCTGATTACCCTTTAGCTTTGGTGACTGTGTAGGGAAAGGTCAGTGTTTGGGGTTGGGATGCAAGTGGAGCTGCCGCGCTGCTGAGGAAGCACCTTCTTAATGAATCCCTTCTCCTCTGACAGGTGCAAAACATGTCCCAGTCGATAGAGGTGTTGGACAGGCGGACTCAAAGAGACCTACAGTACGTTGAGAAGATGGAAAACCAGATGAGGGGACTGGAATCAAAATTTAAGCAAGTGGAAGAAAGCCACAAGCAGCACCTGGCAAGGCAGTTTAAGGTATGTTTGTTTTCCAAACCGCTAACAAAGCTGTGGCCAGGGATTTAGTGGGGTGCGTGCGGGACTGTGGTCCTGGTCCCCATCAGCCATTGGTCTGGTCACACGTGGCGCTGGTGGCCGCCCACCCATGCAGCTCCCTCCTGTCCAAAGCACGGCCAGATCCAGGCTGCGGCATCGCATCCTCAGCCGCAATACATTTTTTTAATGGGTTAAAAGCATAAAACTCCGCATTCCCATACCAACAAACCACCTGGGTGCCATAAATAAGGCAGCGGAGGATTGCTCTATGAGAGCAGGGTCTGCAGGGAGACCCTGGGGCGGCTGAGGTCAGGGCACAGTGGGTTCCCCTCCATGGCCAGGCAGCCCTTCCCCGTGCCATGCCTGGGTCCCTTTTCTTGGGAAAAGCCAGGAGCTGGGGCTCCATTTCCATTTCTGCAGCACATGGCAAACCACAACGCGTGTCAGCAAATTGCTTCCCTCCTTGGGGTGGTTGTAGCGATGGGGCAATCGATCAAACAAATCAACCCTCCCCCCCCAAAAAACACCCCAAAAGTGCAACAATTGCAGCTGCCCTTGGGCTGGCAAACGGCACATTGGAAGGATGCACGAATGTCCAATTTGGAAGTAATGATATTGGCAGCAGAGCCAGCACATTCTGATGGATTATACGTGTTGTGTCCTGGTGTCGTACAAACGAGAAGTAAAGATATTAGCCTTTTAAATGAAGCTGTCATTGCGAGCAATGGTTGAACTTTCGAGAACTTGATTTAGAAGAAATGAAATTGCCCAAAAAGAGGCTGTCAGCAATATTTGGAATCTTAAATTTTAGTAGTGCTTTAGATTAATAGATATTAAAAACAAACTGAGAAGACTTCTAGTGAAATTTGGGGGTTTCTGATCAGCCACCCAGCAGATTCCCATCCTCATTTTCAGGTAGCTACCCAGCTGGCTGGTGTTTTAAAGCTGAATTTTTAAAATCATATGTTAAATACTGAAATACCAAGATTACATCATAAAAAGCTTGGAAGATGGTTTTTAAAACTTTTCACCAACTCCTCCTCCTCCACTCCCCATCTCCAGTTACCACAGCACCCTAAATTTAGCTCTGCAGTCTGGATGTGAGGAGCATCTTTCTGATTTAAGCATGAGTTTTGGTTTTGGTTTTGTGGCTTGGTTTTTTATTTTTTTGTCCCCTCCATTCTGATGAGTTCAATCCCCTCCATTCGGATGAGTTCAGTCCTCCCCATTGCCTGCCAGGGAGCTTGCACTGGGAAGTGCAGGTAGGGAAGAAAATAAATATATTCCCCACATGCAAACGGCAGGAGGGAGAGCCTCGTGACTTAAATAGGAGGGGTTGGGAAGGGAAGAAATTAGGCTGAGGACCAATTTCTGATCCCGTTCACCCACGAGCTGCTTCAGCAGACTGCCAGATGTCACAGCCCTGAGCGCTGTGAACTTGGCCACTGTGCAGCAGCTTAAGCAGCACCAGGTATACTGTGTATACTAACATGCTTCATTAACGGGCAGGTGCATGCATATTTATGTCTACTCATTAGCTGCTGGAGCAAAGCATCTTCAACAAAATGCTGCATACCGTGCCTTTAAACGAGGCCTTCATTTAACATTTTTTAAAAAAAAAAGTCTTCGTTTCTGCGAAATAAATTTGATAATGACTTTGATTTTTATGTTCTTTATAGCATGTCTAAAAACAGTAAGGAATTTTTTGTCTAATTTGCTGCCAAAGCACCATTTTAAATAACAGGCACAGCATTTTGTTTCTGCTAATGCCAGCATTAAAATGTGAGTGGTTTGGAGCTCTTGTGTTTTTGGTTTTTTTTTCTCTTTAGTTCCGTAAGAGTATTTGTCTATGAATGGCTATCTATATAAGGCAGGTTAGTGAGCTAGATCCTCAACAGTATTTCATTTTCTTGCTTACAGGGCTAACTTAAAAGCAAGTTTTTTCAATGCTGCAGTGACTGAAGAAGCAGTTCACTCCCATGTAACCATGAAAAGAGGGCCACAGAGCATTTTGCACCATGCATTTATTTTTTTGATTATTTTCCAAATTAGCACCATATCTCACTAAGGAACCTTGAACCACACAACCAAGATCTTCCTTTGCATGCAATTGTAGATGCATTTCATGAATAGTTTGAAACCCTTGTCAATGCATATATATATTATTTCATTTTATTTTTTGGAAAGAAAAAAAAAACAACCTCTTTGTGTATGTGATCTGAAGCATGTAACCCTAAGATGTTGCATTCTAAAAATGACAAATAAAGGCCTTTCCCAAATATTTTGGTGTTCTGCAGCCTGTTTAATATGTTCTTTCCAATACATCATTTGGACCAAAATAATAATTAAAATAATTTTAATGATAATAGTTGTGGGATATGAACATTGCACTCACGTAGGAAGCAACCAGGTCAAGGCAGAGTGTTGCAGATTTTTGCACGCATAGCACTGAACCAAGCTTATTTTAACCTTGCAGGCAATAAAAGCGAAAATGGAGGAACTTAGGCCTTTGATACCAGTGTTGGAAGAGTACAAAGCCGATGCAAAATTGGTATTGCAGTTTAAAGAGGAGGTCCAGAATCTGACGTCAGTTCTAAACGAACTCCAGGAAGAGATTGGCGCCTATGACTACGAAGAGCTTCAGAACAGAGTGTCAAATCTTGAAGAAAGGCTTCGTGCATGCATGCAAAAATTAGGTAGGCTCAGAACGACATGGTGGTACTGGCTAAACACCATCGATGTTAAAGCACGCATCCCGTCTGGAGGCGGAGATGCTAGACTGGACATCTCCTTGTGCCTGGCCTGGCTGTAAGGGATGAGCTCGCACAGCCAGGTTTGATCCTGTAAATATTTATGCTATAAGTAACATTAATCTTGGGAGTAGTCCTGCTGAGGATTACTTGCACGAGCAATGTTGCTCATGGTGTAAGTGCTTCAGGATCGGGCCCTTGACTAGGCATGTGACATCTTGCAGCATTTGCATAAGTGGACGGTGAAATGCGGTAAATGCGTGGCCTATTGCAAATAACGCTTATGCAAAGCAGACACATGCACTCATTTTGCTTATGCATCCATGTCCGATCTTTTTTGCTACCTGGACCTGGCACATCAGCAAAGGTCTCTGCGCACCGCTTTAAGTAGTGCGTGTGTGTATGTGTGTGTGTGCAGGCTGTGACTCGGTTTCCCTTTTCCCTTTTGCATCTTGCAAATCCCTGTTGAGAAGAGCATGGTGTTGCTGGTGTGGGTTTGCCGCTTGGTCCGGACTGTGCCACTGCGCAGGATATAAATCCCCCGCCCCCATCTCTCCCGTTCCCTGAGGGAGCAGGGAGCCCCTTCCATCAGGCCAAGTAACCAGCAATGCTAAAACGTGAGAGATTCAGCTGCAATCTCATTGAGAGAGCATTAATTGACGGAAGCCTGTGGGTCTGTTGTGGGGAGACAGAGCTATAGCTAAACCCAGTGTCTGACCCCAGACAGGGGGTGGAGAAGGTGGGGGGAGAAGGGCGCTGCCTTCTGCAGCTGCAAGAAATCTCCCCACCGTTTGTTGGCCTAGGTCTGACTTGATTTAATTTCTACTTACATTATTGACTTTCTTGTTAAGCAATTTAGATAATCTAAACACATTAACTGCTCTGCAGTCTATTTTGGTAGCACATATGAAATTACACTCTCAGGTAACTTCATGGAAGATCAGATCTCTTCCAAACACTTTATATCCTTGCAAGGTAACGCTTTGTTTCTCTCTTGTCTCTGCTGGTGGGATTGCTTTTGCTTGTTTCTGGATGCCTTCACACTTCTGTCAGCAGCCATCTCCCCTGTATTTCCCCCTGCATTTCCATCCTGTCCTCTGATACCTTGTACATCCCTTGGAAGCTAGCTTTTACCTGAAATCTCGGAGAGGAAAGCGAATTTCTGCGTGAGCCTGGATGCTCGGAGGTATTTGAACTGTGAGCAAGCAGCCTGCCATGCGCCGAGATAGCCCCTGGGAGCTGCCCGGCAGGCAGCTATAGCCCCCTGGCTAAGTGAGAGGGCAGAGCCTGAGTTCTCATTTGTTAAGGAGAGCTGATATGCCCAGGTCTGGTTTGGGGGCAGAACAGGCAGAGGCGAGCCATTCTGTCGCTTTCTGCACCACATCTGTGGTCCTTTTCCTCAACCCGTGATGGCGAGGATGGCCCCGTGGCAGGGAAGTCCTGACCATGTCCTCGCCCACTTGAATTTCACCTTGAAAGCTTAATGGGGACAGAAATCCTAGAAAGGTTTGGGTCAGAAGAGACCTTAAAGATCACCCAGTTCCACCCCCCTGCCATGGGCAGGGTCACCTGCCACTAGACCAGGTTGCTCCCAGCCCCGTCCAGCCTGGCTTTGAACGCTTCCCAGCTGCTCTGGGCAGAAAAAAGAATTTCTTCCTACTATCTAATCCAAATCTGCCCTCTTTTAGTTTAAAACCATTACCCCTTGTGGCAATGACTTGGCGCTTTCTGTGTTAGCAGTACCTAACACCCGAAGCTTTATCAGGTGGAGACCACACAAACATCTCGGGAACGACAGCCCCGCAGTAGGTGAGATGAAGGATGGAGGGCAGGCCCAGGAGTGTCTGGGTGACCAAGGTCACGGAGCAAACCCCCGGGCAGCCCCACGCCACCAGCACAGGGCAGCTCTGCCCTGGAAACAGCTCTTCTCATTCCTCCTGCCGAAGGCAGAGCTGGGTGTGATGAGAGGGGATGGTGCCCGAGGAGGGATCCACTTGCATCCATAGCCTTCAGCCCATCTCCTGAAGATGAGGAGGAGCTGTGGGTGATCGGGAGAGGGAACAGCAGCAGGACCAAGGATTTGAGTCTGGGCTGTAGAAGTACTTTCCCAGGGACAGTTCTTTAAACAAAACCATCCTGGACCCCACAGCCCCTCTCCAGTCAGCCTCAGTGGAGCTGCCCAGCCCGGGCTGACCCTGCCAGAGCCAGGGAAGCTGTGATGATCCTCCCACAGACCCCAGGCAGGCTTTAAGTAGCTCCCAATCCATTCAGGGCTCCCAAAAAAATAGAGTTTACTCTTGGACCGCTAGCCCCTTCTGCTCTGGGCCGTGTCCTGGCTCATTACATCTCCTCACACTTAGGTCCTCCAGCTGGGACATCCCCGCAGGGCAGCAGCCCAGCTAAGGCTGGCTGAGGCAACGAGGATGGAGAAGTCTTGCAGGCAACTTTTTCTAGTAACTGGGGGGCGGGGGAGGGGTGCGTTTATAGTCTTTTTGATGCTTTATTTGGGCTTTTTGGTTGTGCCCTTTCTTTCACTTGCTCAATCTGTAACCATGGGGTCCAGGCAGCTTTTCTGCCTTGGGGCGTTGCAGCACCCCTGGGTGCTTGCGGAGAGCGATGCTGAGTCTCGCAAGCGGTCACCCGTGAGGGTTTGTTGCTTACCCAGGAGCATAATTTATTTGGTAACTTAACAATAAACAGCACAGATTGAATTTCCAATGTTGTTTATCGCTGCAGAGTGTAAACTAGTAAAAATGGTAGTTAATTGAGTTAAATTCAGATAACAACCTTACAGACACTTTGCTGCCACACGCTGTGGCCCTGTTTGTTGAGGATTGCTGTTTCCTGCAAATTACCTGCTCAGAAGGATTCACTGACATTTCAAGTAGCATGGTTTAACTTAGATTTGCTCCTGCATGGGCCAGGAGTGCTGCTCACCTGGTGCACGTTCACCTCCTAGAGCTCAGGGTACAGCTTGGAGTGCCCAGAACAGGTTCAGGGAGCTGCTGCAATAAGCACGGGGCAGGGGAGGGGATGTGCCGTGTTCCCATCTGGCTCACCTGTCCCCATCCTCTGGGAAGCACTGATGCTCTACGGTGCAGCAGCATTTTCCTTAGACAAGGTCCTAGTTTGCATTTTGGGTTTCCTAAGTATTATTGATGGATCAATAGTGAAAACACTTCCTGACCCTGGCAGGTGTGTGAAGGGAAAAAAAAAATCAATACTGGCACGTTCAATCTGTTATTCTGTTTACACTCTTAAAGATCACTATTTATACAGGGATTTTAACGTTTCCATTAATGTTCCTAAGAGGAGCCTTGCAGGACTGGAGAGGTTGTGACTGCTTGATTCAAGGGGGAATTTAGCTCAGCCGTGCTCTGCAGGCTCACATTTGCCTGATAGCACAAACTTTCCCTGACTCTTGCAAAAAATCCCAGCCCACAATCCTGGTGCAGGGATGAGAACAGAGCCCTGCCAGCCTGTCCCAGACATTTTTTGGGGATGGGGGAGCTCCCAGCCCGGCAACAGAGGCGAGGGCAGGGCACGACCCAACTGCTGCAGCCCCATCCCTGCTGCAGAGGGCTGAAGCCGGGGTGGAGGGGGGGTCAGACCTCGGCTGCATGGGAAGCCCCAGCAGGGAAGGTGCTCAGCTGTAGGAGCAGCAGCCCAAGCAGAACTGTGGAGCCCAGAAGGAGACAGTGCTGGTGTCGGCACGGTGGCTGCATTGGCAGATAAATTGCTGCTGAGCTGCTAAACATTGCTTGTGGGCTGGATCTTCAGAGAAATATGGAGCGGAGGTGTTAAGTATCCTGGGAGGATGGTAGTGTTCATTTTAACAGGCTGGAGGAAGGCGGATTTTCTACTGCTGGAAAATTCCTGGTGCAGCTAGAGGAAGGGGCTGTGTGCGTGGAGGTGGTGGTCGTTGCTGAGCTGCAGGAGGGCAGGTCGGAGGCAGTCGGCTGGATCAGTCTGGAGGGTCACTCGGGAACAGGTTAGTTTGTGCTGTTTTGCAGGAACGGGGACATGCAGGACCCCATGGACCACAGGTCCTGGGACTGGAATAGTGCTGGGGAATCTGGAGTGAAAACAGATCCGTTCTGCATGCCCGAAAGCTGCTGCTCACAGGCTTCCCCTGTGTCCTGAACTCATGGATGAGCACCAGGTCATGCATTCCTGTCGCACATTCATCCCTGAGTGACTGGAAACACCTGTAGCATCCCATGCTTTTGCCATCCCAACAGGACAGCAGGTTTGCTACAAAAGACTCAGCACCCATGGGTGCTGGGCTGCCCAGGGCAGGGCCATGCCGGGCAGTCAAGCAGCAACTTCAGGGCAATCCCAGCCAGGGCTTAAAAACTCTCCTGTGGGAGTGTGATAGAGGAAGGACTTGGATGCTGGGCATCTCACCCCAGCTCTGCTCCCAACCCAGCACCCTGTCATCAGCCCCTCACCCCCAGAGGAGAGCACTGCTGAGACTGGCAGGTGCTGCTGCTGGGTGCTTCAGGGCTGTGCAGGCTGCTGCTTCGTGCCAGAGCATGGGAAGATGCAAGAATCCTGTCTTGTGAGCTACTGCTCCGATTCAAGCTGCGACATGTCCAAGGGAAGCAGTAGAAGACAGCATCTCCTCTGTCCCCAGTAAAGTAATTTTCCTGCTTTTCATGCTTGTTAGACCCATAGAAGGGGGTGGGGGTGAAGGCTGATGGTGTTCAGAGCGTGGTGTGGATCTCGTCAGGCACAGGTGGGTGAGTGGGGATCACAAAGGCTGGAGTTGCCCATCCCTGGGTGGTAAGCCCATGAGAGCTGCAGGGACCTGGCTAACTAGGGGCCTGGAAGGATTAATTTTAAACTTTTCCCCTAGTATCTGAGTGCCTATGATAGATTTACACCAAGAAATAAAACTCTTCACCCTGTGTAAGAGCAACCCTCTTGCATTGCTGAAGAACTGTTGCAAATGTGCCTCCAGCTAAATGTGTATGAGATGTAGCCTCGCTACCTGCAAACACTGCTAGTTTACTCTTATCAGCTGCGGCTGCTTTTTCTTTTTTTTTTTCTTTTTTTTCTTCTTTTTTTTGTACCTTTTTTTTTTAAAAAAATCAATGAGCTTTTATACAACCTTTCTCTCCAGGGAAATGGAAGGAAAGAGATAAAGTGACAGCAGTGTAGGGCTGTGATAATGGAAAGCAGCGTTGAGCAGATCTGTGATTAGAGGAAGGCTGGTCCTCTGCAAGGGGAATTTGCAAGACAGTAAGCATTTATTATTTTAACCCATTGCATCCCTTTGTCAATACTTTGCTCTCCTCCTGAGCTGAGAGGTTTTGAATGCATTAGACAGGAGGGAAAATTCCCATATATCATGTCTCAGTGAGTCCAGGAAAGCTCGCTGCTGTTTGGTGGAATCTCTCTTTATCTGCCTGGTGTCTGAAGGCTGTGGGAAGACTGATGGTCCCTTTGGCCATGTTATGTTGGTGTGTATCAAAAATATCTTCATCTGTTTTATGCCCTGGGCTAAGGTGACCCCTTCGCCTGTAGCTCAGAGCTGAGGCAGGTGGATGTGACTGTGATCAGGAGTATAAAGGGGCAGATGAGAACAGGCTAAGGAGAGAGGCAGCCAAGAGTGTACATACTGGAAACATTCAAGGTCAGGTTGGATGGGGCTTTGAGCAACCTGGTCGAGTTGTAGATGACCCAGCTCATTGCAGGGAGGTTGGACTAGATGGCCTTTAATGGTTCCTTTCTAACCCAACCCATTCTGTGATTCTATGATTCTGCTTGGTAATTTTGAGCACAAGGACCTTGTCCTGAGCTGGCAGAGCTCTACCCATGTTTCAGCAGTACCTCCACAACTTCACACCTGCAGCCCCAGCACTGGGTGCCCCGTGCTGAGCCACAGGGCCACCTGTACTACAGTGCAGCTGCAGCTCAGCCTGTGACCGCAGCACCCAGAGCAGCCGCTGCATCCCAGCACCACCACCTCCCCCTTCCCCAGCCTGCCCCGAGGCTTCCACAGCAAAAAGATGTCAGGGAAACGCCTTCTGAACTTTGGCGTGTGGCTGTCCCCCTGGTGCTGCTGACCTTAGCTTGTCTGGCTCAGGAGATGCTGCTGCAGGACCAGCTCTGCCCTGAATGCAGCCAGGTTTTAAATAAGTGCTCCTGTAGCAAGAGACCAGTCCCCAGTCCCTGCGACAGCATCTTCCTCTCTTCACCTGGCGTTCCTTGGTGCACTTATGCTAAAATGCTGATGTTGCAGGAGACCAGAATGGCAGCTTTGCTGAAACTTGGGGATATCATTGGAAACAGGAGCTCAGCATATGGCTGCACCTTCGATGCTGAGGCTGTAGTGTGGCAGGCATCTATTCATGGGCATCCCTGGAGGGGTACGGGGTTCAGTGTCAGGGGACAGAGCCACAGAAGAGAAACAACCTGCCCCAGGCAGCCAGCATGGCAAGCTGGAGGAGAGGTGCTGCTGCTTCAGCTGGTACTTAGGGCTTAAAAACACAGCCACGCACTTAGCTGGGCTTACAAATGTGCTGACGTGCCCACTGAATTCCATGGCACAATATCAGCGGTGTGGAGCACCTGAGAATGCTTCAAACCCTGGTTCGTAGCACTGTGCTGGTGCATGTCCCTGTTATGGTGATGCTGAGTCAGGGCAGGATTCCTGGGCAGCTCCCGAGGGACCCCACCTCCTGCCTTCCATCCTGCTTCGTCTGGGTTCCTCTCCCAGAGCTGGCAAAGCCCAGGCTGGCAGAGGAGACGGGAGGAGGCTGGTGAATTCCTTAGTGGCTCCTAAGTGTGCAGACATGATAGGAACAGAAAGAATGGCTGGTAGAAGCCGGTAAATGGTCTTTGCAGGGAAGATATTTGTATTGCCTATAATTTCCTTTTTTTTTTTTCTCCTTTGCATAACTTGTAACAAACGCATGTTTCCAGCAGGGCTGTAATAGACACGTCTGTCTTTTTATCTTGGCTGCACCCACTTGATTATAGCAGAAATGAGCAGAGTTATTCAACTAATTTCTCCACCTGGCTGCTCAACCCAGGCTAACTCTTCTCTATTTTCTATTCTGCAACATTAGCAGCATGGCTGGTTCAGGAAAGCTTGTTTTCATGGGACAGTGTGATAACAATTGTCATCAAGAGGCATGAAACAAACAAAAGCATCCAACAGTTGTTCTCGGCCTAATTACCTCTAATTAAATACAGAGCTGCCTGTCCGGGGGGGGGGGGGGGGGGGGGGGGGGGGAAGTGGCTGGGTCTGGTGCCCCTCACTGGGGCTGGCTGGCAAAGACCCACAGCCAGACGAGCCGTGGTGGTGATCTGACACGGTGCTCACCAGCCTTGCACTCTTTTTCAGCTTGTGGCAAGCTGACGGGAATAAGTGACCCAATCACAATTAAAACTTCGGGGTCCAGGTTTGGATCATGGATGACGGACCCTCTTGCTCCCGAGGGAGAGAACAAGGTAAGACTGTGACAGCTTCACCTCTGTGTTCCCACCTCTACTGATGCGGCTGAGGTCATTGAAAACTCATCACATCCAAGCAGTGAAACCCAGGTTGCCCCCTGTGAAACCTGTGCAAGGTCCTAATTTATCCCACAGGGCTCTGCTGGCCTCTGCAGCGGGAGGGGGCTGAGGATCCCACAGGGAGGGAGGATGAGGAGGTGGCTGAGCAGCCCCATGCAGTGGTCTTTTCCCAGGGCAGGTGAAACTCACTGCATTGATGAGAGTGCATGGTCTCAGAAGTGTCACCACGAGGTCTGTGCCTGCCATGGGAGGGAAAAGTCAAATATTGGGTTTCTTATCTGGGTTTGGCAGCCGGGAGGGAGCTAGGGCCGAGCAGAGGGACCTGTAGTTCTGGTTGCTGCTGTTCATCTGCTGCCAGCGCCTCTGATAATGTCGTCTGGCTGCATTTGTCCTCCATCCTCCACCTTCATTGTTGTGAGGAATTAACTGACTGCAGCCAGAAGGAGATTTGTTTTGCTTTGTTTTGGTCTTTTTTTTTTCCATTCAGACCATTCAATTTTGATCCCAGGGAGGTAGGAGGCCAATAACTGGCTGAAAATCAATCCAGGCTTCACATGACTGATGGAATGGAAAATATCTCGAGTGTTTGCTGAGGATTTGCAGGCAGCAAAACAAAACAAAAACCACAGAGCTTGGCTGCATGGTAATTCCCTCCTGCGTGCAGCATCCTTCATCAAAGGATGAAGGCACCGGCAAGGGCTGTATCAGGGCAGCTATTTTGAGAGCTCTGCCCTGTGATCGACTTTCTGTAGCTAAGAGAGGATGAGGGATGCTCTGGACAAGCCACCCCTGGGGCGGTTCCATTTGCCTGTGGATGTGCAGCCATGAAGCAGCAGTGACTTGAGATGTCGGGCTCTTTCCCTCCAGCAGCCAACTGGTTGGCACTGGTTCCCTAATACAACACCTCCATATTTTACAGTTATCAAACAGAACTTCAGCTTTAGCGCCAATAAGATCCTGATTAGAAGTGGGATGGGAAGGCTCTACCCACACCGCATCTTGTTTTGCTCAAGAGAGGGGACAGACTTGTCCCCTTCAGGGTTGTGTTTGCT
The DNA here is from genome assembly GCF_023634155.1 of Falco peregrinus. Taxonomy (NCBI): domain Eukaryota; kingdom Metazoa; phylum Chordata; class Aves; order Falconiformes; family Falconidae; genus Falco; species Falco peregrinus. The sequence goes on along the minus strand of NC_073721.1, from coordinate 48,211,468 downwards.
GCATCCCTCGGCACTAGCGTGATTTATACATCTGTGAAGGGAGAGCCAGGCTTGTGGCAGCTGAAGCTGGTTGATCAAATGCTAAAAATCTTTCCATGTCTTCAGAGAGTTTTGTCTCAAACCGCTATTTTTTAATATTTTTTTACCCGTGCCTTTTCTTGCAGCGTGTTTTTGTTGTGAGAGTAGACAAGCTGTTTTCTCTGAACTGTAGCTCAAGCTTCAGGAGCGTGTGTGTGTATATAATGTACAAATCTGCTGGGAATTTTATTAGAAACACACAATTAGGTGAACGTCATTGGCTGCCTGGCTGAGTGGGAAACCGGGGCTGGGAAGAGATAGGCAGTTTATCATATCCATCTTATGTCACCAAGCCCCAGGAGGTATTTGGTGGCTCGTATGGTCATCTGTTTGTGTCATGAAATCATTGAACGCAACTGGGGAAAATTGCGAGTCCCAGAGGAGCAGCCCAGCAGCGAGGCAGCAGGTGGATGCTGAGTGCCGGGATTGATGTGTATTGGCAGGAGAAGGTTGCTCAAAGCCAGCCGGTGCGGTGGGATATTGCTCTCCATCAATCCCTGCTTCTCCAAAGCATGAAATGCTGCTGGGTCCTGCCGCCTTGCAGCCCCAGCGTGATGACGTGGGGTTCTGCTCTTCTGGGCTTCTTTTTGCCTCTCTAAAAACAGAGCACAATGCATTTGCGTGTGTGATTTTTTTTTAATACCAAATAATGAAACGAGAACAGCAGGGAGACAATCAGTTTTCTGTTTTGTGGGGTTTTTTTTAATTTCCCAAGCTGGTTTAGTTGAACGCAGGCATTTCATTAAGTGAGGAATGTTCTCCAGCACCACATCTGACAGCAGAAGCTCTCCCAGGCTGCAGGCATCTCTCTGCTGTGGGCTCAGGGACTTGCATGGGTTTTCTCTGGTGCTTTTGCAGCCCTCCTCAAGCCCACAGTGGAGGTGTGAAGATCAGAGCCAGCTGCCATATGTTCATTCCCCACCTCTGCAGTGTTTCCAGGGAGGTAACGGTGGAGGGCTGAAGTTCCCTACAAAGTTTTTGCAGACCCCACTTGGCCTTTCAAACACAGCAGCCAAAAGCAGTTTACGTTCACACACAGTGTGTAAATGTTTGGCTGCTCCTCTAAGGGACCCCAGAGACAGCCACATTGCGGAGAAAACCCTAGCAGATTTTGCAAGGGGGTTGCAAAAGAGGTTTGTGCTACAGCATTACCCAAATCCGCATCCTTAAGGGCTTTCCTCTTGCTATTTAATTTACCTCTCCTCCTTCCTAAACAGTTTTTACAGAAAGCAGCTATCCTATTTTTAGGCAGCAACTGCATACAGAATGTCACTCACTGGCTGGATATTCCATCTTGATATTAACTGCACAGCTTGGTCATTTGCCTCCGAATTGGTTTCATATGACAAAAGCTTGGTTTTTTAAAGGAGTCTAGACATTGCCCCTAGGGAACTGGCACTTAAATGATGGTCTAAAATCTCTCCTCCATCTACCAACAGCAAGATTTTGATGTCTTTGTCTCTTAGATTTTAGTGGCCTTGGTTTAAGCTTTTGATGCAGAAGTGTGTGATTTTTAAACCAATACGGGCTTTGCCTGGATTTCCTTGACAATGAGCGATTGCATGGGTCGCTTCCGCGTGCCAAATTAATGGAGTTTTGCACAACAGCTGGTATAATTTACTGAGTGCTACCATGATGGGGCTTACGGGAAGCAAAAGCGGCATCAACTTAATATGCCAGAGAAAAGATGTTAATTGCCCTCTGGAAGGGTAATGCCAGTCATGCTGCACTCCCAGGGAACCACTTCAGATCCCGTGTTTCTGGGGAGATACCATGTTACCTCCGGGGAAAGCTTTGCTGTTCAGCTGATTCCTTGGCTGACTTCGGGTTCCAAAAATTGAGTTTATTTGTGGGTGTGGGTGGCATGTGTTGGACACATCATTTCCCAGCGGGTCAGATTCCTTGCTCTGGATTTTATTCCCAGCTCTAGGTTGGGAATTAAAAAACACCTATTTCTAGGGTGATGTGCAAAGGGCTCACAGCCAGGTCTCTGCTGTTTTCTAACCCCTCGTGTTTCTGTTGCTCACCCAGGTCTGGTACATGGACAGCTACCACAACAATCGCTTTGTCCGTGAATATAAATCCATGGCAGATTTCATGAATACCGACAATTTTACCTCCCACCGTCTCCCTCACCCATGGTCGGGCACCGGTCAAGTGGTCTACAATGGCTCTATCTATTTCAATAAATACCAAAGCCACATAATTATCAGGTTTGACTTGAAAACAGAGACCATTCTCAAGACTCGCAGCCTGGATTATGCCGGCTACAACAACATGTACCACTACGCCTGGGGTGGCCACTCGGACATTGACCTCATGGTGGACGAGAACGGGCTGTGGGCTGTCTATGCCACCAACCAGAACGCGGGCAACATCGTCATCAGCAAGTTGGACCCCAACACCTTGCAGAGCCTCCAGACCTGGAACACCAGCTACCCGAAACGCAGTGCCGGGGAAGCCTTCATCATCTGCGGCACGCTCTATGTCACCAACGGCTACTCGGGAGGTACCAAGGTGCACTACGCCTACCAGACCAATGCCTCCACCTACGAGTACATCGACATCCCCTTCCAAAACAAGTACTCGCACATTTCCATGTTGGACTACAACCCCAAGGATCGGGCCCTCTATGCCTGGAACAACGGGCACCAAATACTTTACAATGTCACCCTCTTCCATGTCATCAGGTCTGATGAGTTGTAGTCCATCCTTGTTTAGAAACTGATTTAGGGGGGAAAAAAAAAAAAGGAAAAAAGGGAGAAACAAATTTAAAAAAAACAGCCAACTAATATCAAGGAAACACACTTTAAATAAGTAAATATATTAACAGCTGCCAAAATTAAGACCAACATCATGGAGGACTATTCAGCATAAACCTGACAGATCAGCATTACCTCTACATTTCTAGAAGTCTGGCCCTGTGTTATAGACTCACGAATAACCATGTGCTTGCAGCTGGAACTGCACTTCAAGAACCACTTGAGTTTGGGGTTTTGTTTTGTTTCTGTTCCGATAGCAAACCTATAGTACATACTAAAGAAGTAAGGCAATGACTGTTGAAAGTTTATCCTTGGGAGACTCGCTCTCTTCTGTGTGTGGGTTGCATGGACATTTTTCCGACATCACGGTCAGCTGTGATGGATGTGTGATTTGTATTTCTAAGCAGAAAAAGCTGACCCGTGAGGAGCTCTCGCTGTCTGAACAAGACCTATCACAGGTTAGTTTTCCTCGCCTTCCATTGCAGCTACTGTCTCTCAACTGTGTTCTTGTCACTTAGATTAACTGTGCTGAGACCCGAAGTAGCTCATGGATCTGTGTCTTAGTAACTATTAAACACGATGGTTTAAGTATGTATTATGAACAAGTTGTTGTACCCATATTGTTTGAACTTATGTATTCAGCAAATATATTGTATAATGTATGTCTGTTATTTACCAGAGGTGGCAAAACTTTGTATGTCCAGTTTATGCAATGAATGTTGTAAATGCAATGATGTAGTTTGGATTAATAAATGATGGCTTTGTTTCTAAAAAGAAAAAAAAAGATCAGTGTTCACCCTTATACACAGGTAACCAATTTCATGTTGATAATTACAAGAATATTCTCTTACTGTTATACTATCTACATAGCATTATGGTGGATGGAAGTGGCTTCTGTGGAAATTCTGTGGCGTCAGATTCCCCTGGGAAGCCCTGTTTATGGAAGTGTGAAGGTAATTAATTTTTTTTTAAGAGGAAAACTTTGTACTATCCACAGTTATCTAAGGAACAATAAAAATATTAGGAGACTTCCCCACTTTGTTTGTGGTCTTCTCTGTATGAGTGGCCAGGTGCAGGGGAGGAATAACAGGAATTATTATGGGGGGTTTGGGGGTCATTGTTGAGTAACCATCCTGACTTTCCTTACGTCTGGAAAATCATGCATCCTTACCTGGTGTACAGCTGCCTCTGTGAGCCAGAGGGGCTGGCAGCAAGGAGCTAGGGGCTGACGGGAGGGAGGCTTTGGCTCTCTGTAGGGCTCATGCAGTGGGATTACCTTCCTGTTTGTCTTTGGAGCAGATCCTGCTTTGAGGAGATAAAGTTCTGCCTCTGCTCCTACAGCTGCCCTCCACTGCAAGGAGAAGTAAAGGCAGCTGCAGCAAGGCTGTGTTGATGAGGGCAGGGGCTCTGGCTGCCCGCAGCGCTGTGCTCAGCATCCTCCTCATCCCACAGCTGACAGCAGCGCCAGGTCAGGGGGTGACTGTGTTTGATATCAGGGCTACAACAGGGGGAAATTGTGTCATCTGTCACATTCATTAGATTTGGAGACTTGGTGCCTCAGAGAGCCAGGTGCAATTGGATCATTTTCTTTCTGAGATGCTTAGAGTACTTCTCATCCTGAATTTGCTGTGGTCTTAGGCCAGCAAAAATCACCTTGCATTTAATGCAGCTAGCACTGCAATGCTTATTGTAATGAGCCACTGTTACTGTTGGGACCTGAGCATTCAACACAATCATTCCTCTTGCTTTTGCCAAAGCAGGGACCACGGTGTTACAGAACACTGTGGTACAGAAGCACACACCTTGAAATGATCCAAGGCACTTTTCCAGCTGAACACTTCTAAAGCTCCTGATATTTTGGGGCTTAAGATACTGGATGCTAACATGCTCTTCTCAACCACCTTTAATAAATCCTGCGCTTTCCCACTCTCCCTTTACACACTTCTGCCATATACTCTCCTCATGGCAAGGCTCATTTAATTGGGAGCCCAGCACCACCAGCAGCTTCATTCTGCCGCTACTGTCTGGTGTGAGACTTGGGGTCCCATCTGTTCCCCCCACCCCAAGGAGAGCACTCTTTGGCAATCCCCACACCACAGCCAGCTCCAGACAGAGGCACAGGACCTGTCCTGCCTTCATTGCCTGACCAAGGAGCTCACTGAGCTGGGTCTCATGGGCAGTTGGGGTGCCTGGTACCTCTGCAAGCTGCAGAGCACTCACTCCGGTGTCATCAGCCCATTGTTGCTTCTTTTCCACACAGAGTAAGCAAGTGGCTGTGTTTAGTACCACCAGGCATCGCAGTTTTTCAGCCAAGCAGTACGTGAACAGCTATATTCACTGATGAGGTTCAGCCTTTGAACTCCACAGATGGAGGTCACAGCACTATCCAAACTAGCCAGCTGCAACAAGGGTTTTACCATCCCAGGTTAACTTCCATAAGCAGCTCCCACACCTTGCCCCAGCACATCCATCAATCCCCCACTAGGTTTCAAAAGTTCATCTACTGTCCATGCTGTTTCTTCAGCCTTTTCAGGCCAGCCCACCTTGCTTCTTGCCTCTGCTGCATCTGGATTCTTCTTTCTCCCAGCTCCTCTTCCAGCCAGCCTCTCATCACCTGGTCCCCCTGCTTCTCCTGGGGTCTCTCCTACATCCAGGGTGCTTGCTTTCCTCCCTCTGCTTCTTCTGGGTCTCTCTCACCCAGAGCTCCTCTTTCATACCCCTTAGAGCTATTTAACTCCTTAGCAGGAACCAGCCACAGCTGCACATTATCCCCATCAGCCAACCCACCACCTCTGAAGCCAGCCTATAGCTGTATATTATCAATGTTAATTAACCAGCCTTCATTCCTCTATAATTCTTCTACAGACACATGCATTACAGCCCTCGGAAGGAGTGTGGATCACTGAGGTCAGAAAACTGGCAGTAAGCAACTGGGGATTGCTGCAGAAGGTGGATGAGGTTCTCAGCCTCGTAGCCTGTCCTGACTTTGGCAGGGATTGTGTTAATTTTCTTCCCAGTAGCTGGTACAGTGCTGTGGTTTGGGGTTAGTATGAGAACAAAGTTGATAACACGCTGCTGGTTTAGTTGTTGCTCAGTAGTGCCTACCCTAAGTCAGGGATGTTTCAGTTTCCCGTGCTCTGCCAGGGAGGAGAAGAACCTGGGAGGGAGCAGAGCCAGGACAGCTGACCTGAACTAGCCAAAGGGCTATTCCATACCATAAAACGTCATGCTCAGTATATAAACTGGGGGGAACTGGCTGGGAGGGGCCGGTCCTGCTGGGGGACTGGCTGGGCATCGGTCAGTGGGGGGTGAGCAATTGTATTGTGCATCACTTGGTTTTTTTCTGGGGTTTTATTCCTCTCTCTCCTTGTTATCTCCCTTTTCATAACAATTATTATTAATAGTAGTAGTTCCATTAGTGTTATTATTATATGTTAATTTATTTCAATTATTAAACTGTTCTTATCTCAATCTACAGGTTTTACCTTTTCCCAGTTCTCCTTCCCATCCTACCAAGGTGGGGGTGACTGAATGCCTGCCTGCTGATGCTAAGTGGTGAATGAATTCCTGATTTTGCTTTGCTTGCATGCCTGCCTTTTGCTTTACCTATTAAAGTGTCTTCATCTCAACCCACGAGCTTTCTCACTTAGACGCTTCCAATTCTCTCCCGAGCAGCTGCGTATGGCTCAGTTGCTGGCTGGGTTTAACCCATGACATGGCCTTAGCAGAAGGTCCCTGCTGGGCTCTTCAGCAGGAGGAGGGGGGAAGGAAAAAATGGTGTAGTGTGGTTTCCCAGAGTTGGATTAAACCACAAGTGAAGAACGATCCGCCACATGTGGCTGTTTGAGCCAGTTACACCAGTTTGAGATACTGCCCTGCGTCAGCACTACTCCTCTTGCCGGAAGGTTGGCTGTATCCAGAATGGGGACAGCTCTCTGAGGACTCGTCTCTGTGCTACACACCATATTTCCAGTGCTCTGGACTGCCAGGTTTGTGGAGATCTTTGATATTTAGCAGTGGTTTTCCCTCCAAGAAGCTAAAAAAGGGGGCTAGAGACTCGAGGTGTAATTGACAGCAGTATTGATCTTCAATACACAAGAGAAATCTGTACACCAAAAAGCTTTAAGGAACCTGCAGTCATTTCTATTTAATTAATGTATTTCTTCAGTGCAAACTCATTTAAGGGGAGAGCTCTGGGTTTTGTAAGCTTTAGAGCTGCATCCAGCGACGGCTGCAATCAATGGGACAGATGCCGATGCCTACAAGAGGGGCTGGGCTTTTGCAGCCAGCCGGAACTGCTGGGGTGACCCTCTCGCCCAGCCTTGCTGTAGTTGGAATCATGGCTGTTGTCAGCTGTACTACAGGCTGAATTGCTTTTCGGTGCAGATTATCATCCCAGCAGCCGGGCTTTGCAGATTCTGTTGCCTAGCCGCCTGCACACCACAGAGCTGTGCTAACCACCCTGAGCACCAGACAGTTCCTAAGACCCCAGTAGGTGTTCATGGAGATCTTCCCAGCCAATCTGTCCAGTTCTGGGGAGAAGTTTCAGGCAGACCAGAGTGCCACCCGAATCTGCCAGCAACCTGGCCAGGCACACTGCCACACCGAAGCACTGCCAAGTTACCCAAAGTCAGCTTTGTCATTAGGCAAGAATTGAGAACAAAAGAACGTGTTTGCTTCAAAACATTGATCTACAAAAATAAATTGAATTACAGAAAGGCAAAATAATGCTGTTTGCTTTAGGGCACAGCTACATTTAGATTCTCATTTTCCTAGTGCAATTTGTTTAAGACAAGACTCAACAGCACAAAATGTCCTTGAATGCAACAAAGACAGACAAGCTTTTCTGTAACATGTACCCAAAGTTAATGAGATGAGGAGAGTGCTTTAAGGGGTGTACCTTTGTCCTATTTGCCTGTAGTGCAATATTCTATAAATGGATGCCATATGGTCATATACTTAATGGTATGTATTACTTTTCAAGTGGATGAGCCAAAGACAAGTATGTCCCAGAGGATTGCTTTCTATAGCCTATGACTTAATTATTTGGTGCACGAGGCTTGCTGGTCCAAATTTAGTCACGGGAGTCAGTGAGTTACTTGAGAGAAACATCTGACCATACTTTTGTATGTGTGTTTATGTGTTGTTAAAATTTTACAAGGGATTAATTTGAAAGCACTATACTAGATACCTGTGAGGGTTTCAGTTTGATGCAGAACTCGGGTTCTGCTCCCAACTCCATCAGCCATGCCAAGTCCCAGCTCCATAGCTGAGCAAGTAACTGGACAGATGTGATTTGGCATGTCACAACATTGCTGTCCTTCATCCTCTGAGGCAGATGAACCAACGCTCTCCATCTGGTTCATATGTGCCTTGGGATGAATGGGATATCTGAGGGGGTATGCTCTCATTCTTGCTGTTCACTAAGCCATGGTGCTTTTCTAACCTTTGCTCTGAGACAACCCCCTACCCTGGAGCCCTCATGCCCATCCCAGAGGATGCCTGCCCAGATTTTGGGCACAGCAGGACACAAATACTGAGAGGGCATCTTACTAATGTCTATAAATATCTTAAAGGCGAGTGCCAAGAGGATGGGGCCGGGCTCTTTTCAGTGGTGCCCAGAGACAGGACAACTGTCACAAACTGCAGCACAAGAAGTTCCATTTGAATATGAGAAAGAACTTCTTACTTTGAGGGTGGCAGAGCATGGGAACCGGCTGCCTGGAGAGGTTGTGAAGTCTCCTCTGGAGACATTCAAAACCTGCCTGGGCATGATCCTGTGCAACCTGCTCTAGGAGAACCTGCTTTAGCAGAGGGTTGGACTAGATGGTCTCCAGAGGTGCCTTCCAACCCTGACCATGCTGTGATTCTGTGTGACTGTGAATGCAGCGACGTGCCTCCCACCAGCTCGGCTCTGTGTCTGGCCAGCTCAGACCACAGGCAAAGCAGCTCCCTGCACCTCATCACCGTGATACCTCTGTCATTCTCCAGGCCACGTCTAGCAATGGCAGTAACCGGTTTTGTGTGCAGGGGAGAGCCTGCCTGGGGGGCTGACATGCGGAAACTGAAGCTCATCCTTCCCCCACCAGTGGCAGAGCCCACGGGGAGCAGCAGTGGGCCGTGAAATGCAGCTTAGAGCTGTGACAGCGCTTACACAGGCTGTCCCATCGAACTAAATGAAGCTCGCTCAGCACCTGGCCTAAAACCCAAGCAACTGACTGTTGCTTAGCATCCTCACAACAGAGAGCTAAAAATTTTCCTTTCTTCCTTTGCTGTTACTTCTCTGACCTTCATTAGTTCTGCAAGCACCAAATGCAGAGCCCATATGGAGACAGTTATCATAAAAAAATGAATCCTGGCCCCTTAATTAGCTCCTCATTATCTGAGAGCTCCATATTGAAGCATTAAGACATTGCAAAGCAATTTGTTGAGTTTCCAATTAAAACTTTTTAGAATTGTTGAGCCTTTTAATACTTTGTGTTTACAAATTGCCTTGGACCTACACCAATGCACACATTTCCTTCACTGGGGAAATACAGCTGAGGAGCTGATAGTTATTAATATGAAATCCTTGGTCCTAATAAAGTCATAAACCATGTCAATGAAGCTGCTTTTTTGTACCTGATACAATAGACATGACTCCCTCTGAATGAGTGCAGAAGTGTAAGAGTCATTAAGAGGGCAATTATAGGCTGCTTTCCTAATAACTCGTTTTACAGCACTGTAAAAACAAATATACACATCCCTCTTTATATTCATTTACCCTGAATATGTTCCCACCAGATGACAGTAGGTGCTGAGACCCTCCATTTCTGCAGAGGTGAAAAAGGAGTTAGGAAGGCTGAGCTCCTCCCGACAGCACATTGCAGGAGCAGGCCCGTCATGAATAAATAAAAGCCAGATGAGCATGGATTATACTCACTGTATTGCACAAGCTGTCAGCTGGAGGAGTGCAGCTACCAGATCCGAACACAGAAGAAAAATGGGTCTCTCTGACCAAGCAGAGTTGCACAGGCTTCGCCTGGGTTTCTCAGATATCTGAGTCTACGGACTGATCTACTGTGGTGGCCAAAAAAATGAGGAGGTGGGTGGCCAATTGACAAGCCCAGGGCTGAGCCCTTCCTGAAATCTGCAGAGCCAACACAAAGCAAGGGGAGCAGCAATGGCTCCGCTGACCTGGAAGAGGGATTAAGTGTTTTGCTTAAAACCTCTTCAGAACGGTTCCCAAGCCGTTCGGAAGGGATGGCCATCTTCACATCGCGTCTGATGCATATAAAGGAGGGATGCAGCTTGTCTGCAGCAGAACAGGCATCAGCCCACAGAGCTTTAACTAACCTCAAAGAGCTTATTCCTCCTGTAAAATAGTCCCCAGGTCTGCCAGGCTGAATATGTTCATGGCCATTAAGAGTCTGTTGCGTGACCGTGGTAGGAGGACACGTATCACCGAGGGGAGCCGACTGAGGGAAGCGGCTTTGGTGTGTGGCAGAGCTGTGAGGAGGGACCTGTGCAAGCCATGACAAACAGCACCGTGCCGAAGCGATGTGTGCTGGGCTTTTGTTCTGAGCCTGTGCCGTGGACTTGTGATAATATGGTACTTCTGTTCTTTGGGGTGTTGTAAAGCCACGAGCTGATCTGTATTGAACGTGTCATTTGTATTCCCACGCTGTTTTTTCAGCAAATCTGTCAAATAAAACAAAAAAAAGAATGAAAAGAGGAACGCAAAGGAGGGATTACATAAGGAATTGGCTGCACGGGCAGCCATGGCCACTCCGGGCACTGTTGGCTTCGTGGCTTTGCTGTCCTCCAAGAGGAGGTGGAAATCACCCTGGGAAAGAGCTTTGGGTCTGGAACAGAGAGCAGCATCCCAGACCACTGGCTGGCATCCAGACAGGGGCTCAGGGCCATCGCCAGCCGCTGTGCTACTGCGCTTGTCCATAGGCTGCTGCTTCCCTCCCGGCCCTCCACATCCTCCAAGCTCTGGGGCTGCTTCACAGGGAATCGGCTTCCTCTCGACAGACAAGGGCTGAGCTCTTTCTCGCCCTCCTTCTGACTTTTTGATCTGGCTGTTAAAGACCTCAACACTTGCAGGATAAATTTTTCATGCCCTTCTGTGCATACTTTCCTATTTTGGCACTTTCTGAGCACCCAGCTACCCGAAAAAAAAGGTGTCTACAGGCAGATCAGCACCTGCAGCAGCAATGTGCGTCCTTCCTCAGACACGCACAGCGAGCCCCCAGCAACACAGGCAAGGGACCCTGCGGAAAGGAAATACAAATCTGCCATCTGTGGCAATTTAGCATTTACCAGTCATATTGCACTAGGGCACTGTCACTTTGAATGAATGTTAAAGCGTTTCCTCTCTGTGGCCTGAGCAGTCTCCTTTTCCCATCAAGTTGGCCATAGTGTGCCATAATAGAATAGACACGCTGTGGCTGCAGAGGGTCACTCAGGGGGGCTGACATTAACTCAGGGAGGTCCCCTTTTGAAGGAGGCATTCAATTAAAGTTTTACTGCTATTCTGCAATGTGAAGCCGCAAGGGTGAGTCTCAATAGCTGTGCTGGGATTTGAAATTAGCAGCTGAGTCCAAATTTGCCAGTGATCCTGGCTGTGAGCACTAGGCAGCCAGTTGTGCTCCGCTGCAGGAGCGAGGTCCGGGGAGGATACACTGGTGGCACGATGCACTTGGCTTTGCTTTGCAGGACTGGCAGCATGGGCAAGCATGAACGTGGGACCACCTGGGTGCAAATGTCATGGAAGGATGAGAGGACAGATCTGGCTTTGCATCTCTGGCATGCCACATCGAGAGGGACCATCTGAGGGACGTGGGGTGGCTCTGGGAGCTGGAGTTCAGACAGCACTTTGAGAAATGAGGCAAGTCCTGCAATCCAGGAGGAGTTTGCCTGAAGAAAAGGCGTTAGGTTAGGCCCACTGTCGTTGAGCAGAAGTATCTGTGCTCTCAAGCAAGATTTCCTCTCGCAAACACTGCTTGAGAGCTGGCAGCCTTCAGCTGCAGATGCACAGGCTGCACGGCACATTGAAGAGCTCAGGCAGGAGCTGAGAAATGTATCCAGACCTCTACATTTCTTCTTTCTTGTCATTTCCCCTAAAAGAGCAGGAAGAATCAGCACAAATCAGCGATGCAGCCATGGCCAGAGGCATTCAAGACTTGCAGTGAATGGAGCAAAACAGGGCTGTGATCCTCTACTACAGTTGTGGTGACAGCAGTGATGAGGATGATGATGATACCAAGCCAGGTCTGCCTGCCTGTCTCCTTGCTGAACTCCGAGCTGGGCACTGGCTCTCCTTTGCAGATTTTAGGATCAAAACCTCACTCATCTCTGGGAAGGAAACCAGCCTGCGGAAACACAGGGCATTCTGCAGAAGGAGATCCCAAATTTCTGCTGAGCATCCCGAAGTACCTAACACATTACTGACACATGCGCTGCTCAAGTGCAGGTGCTTGGAGTGCAGCCTTTGCTGCAGTAAAGACAGAGGAGGGTAAGCTGTTGTAAATGAACAGGGCTCGGTGCCCAGATTTTAACCATAACACTTCCTTTCAAAAACTCAATAAACCGGTGTTTTGCACAGGAAAAACTGTCAGACTTTTAATTACCAGCCATCGTTACTGTGTTATCATAATGCGAGTGAATAGAGGCTGCTCTGCGACTGCCAGATGTTCACCCTCCCGCTCGTGACAGCAGCCAGTGCTGAGCACGGTGCTGCCCATCCCCGGCTGGGAGCCAGGGCAAGGAACCCCAGCCCTGCTGCCCCGGGCGCGCACAAAGCTGGGATAAAGAGCTGTAAAATGTTCCAGCCTTTGGCATAAAAATAGCCTCTGCAGTTAAACCAGATGGGATAAAACCTGCGGAAGGGCAATCAGCCCTCATGCACCAGGGCACACGATGGTTGTCAGCTAAGGGTCAGGAAGAAATTTGTCCTAGGGGTGATGCTGTCTAATGGACTGTGTTAGGAGTTGTAATGCTCTCCGCTGAAAGCGTGCTGCAGGAGCTGCTGCTGCTCTGGGAACAGGCTACCAGAGCTGCTATGGTCCACGGTGATACTCTAATACCTTTTGCATTCTAACGCAAAATTTGCAGTATTAATATTGTAATTCCCATGGGTTAAATCAGCATAGAAAGGACTCAGGTCAAGCACCTGCCCCAACCATCGCAGGAGCCCTCAAGCACCGCAGAAACTGCCGAGGCTCTGCCTGCCTGCTGCAGAAGCCCAGACGTCCCGGTGGGTTTGGCTGGTTTTGGTTTCAGCCCAGTTGTAGCTCAGACTCCATGAGGACGTAAAACTGGTGGCAGGTAATTAATTCCCTGGAACCATTAATGAAGGGAACGGAGCAGCAGGGTAGGGACACTCCATGGGACCCCTGCAGCTGGGCCACCAGTGCCTGGGGAGCACCCAAGGGTGTCCTTCAGTGAGGAAGGAGAGCTCTGTGTGAGCAGAGGGGAGAAAAAGTACAAAACCAAGGAACTTGGATCACTTTATCCCATAGCAACAAGCCCATTCAACAGGAGGAGCATGTTCACAGCAAAGCCCTAAAAAAGGAGCTGTTAAAATAAACATTGGCATATCTCACACCTCCCTCTTCCCTGAAGGATGCTCTCTGGAAGCACATGTGGACAAACTAGGGAAGGGAAGAGCAGGAAAACAGCGATGAAGGGGAAGATTAGAGGTACTCTAATTAAGTGCTGAAATTAATCCTCTGTTGTCTTTCACTATCTAATATGTTTAATCATTACGGCTTCTCTGTTGTTCACTGACGAATCCAGCAGTCTCTTTCAGAGCATCTGGTCATATTATTCCTTTGCTTAATGACGACATAAAAAAATGCAGGCGTTTTCTGTGGAGCTTTTGCCCTACATATCGAATGGCATCTTGTAGGCAGGTAAGGAAGAGGCCCTGTAACCAGAGGCTGGCAGCCTGCAGCGGTGCTCCGCCCGTGCCCCTGCACGCTGGGGCTGTGCACGAGGTGGGGGGCTGCATGTGGTCTGTCTCGCACCCCTCGCTGCACCCCGCAGCGCGTCCAGCCCAAGCAGGAGATGCTGCTGTCAGAAGGGAGAATCCTGCCGGGGCTGGGAGGTACAGAGGTGTTACGGCAGCATGCCGTTAGTGCACAGAGAGATGCGGGAATTCATTGCTGGAACAGATAAAAGAGCTCTCTGCAAGCACCCTTCTAGCTTCAAGGTGGACAGCTGGTTTCAGGGGGGTTTCCCTGGTTTCTGTATGTCACCTTGCTGCGCAGGGGGATAAAAAAAAATCCCATTTTTCCTCTGCAAACTGGAAAAATGGGATTCCTAGAGCCTTTACAAGCCTGCACTGCCCCTGCTCAGGACCTCCTGGGGTGAGAGAAGGTGGTCTCTGTTGTGTGTAAGCAATCTCCCTTGGCTCTGGGCACACAGCCCCTGGCAGGCAGAGCTGGGAGGGTGCCTGTGCCATTTGGAAACACCCATATTTCCTACATGTATGCAGATAACATCACACACTGCATCACGTTGCCTCCAGTGACACTGCAGACCTGAGCAGAATCTGTATGTGTGTGTTGGTCTCGAAGGAAAGGCCAGGACAATGTTATTTTGGCGTTAGCATCACACTTGCATTTGTTCCCCTTCCTCTTTCTCTTCTTTTTGTTTTTATCTTTGCATCAGAGCAGACCAAAACGTCAACATGTCACCATCACCGCAGAGCCACTGAAAATGTGACATGATTAGAGATCAGGGCAATAATGAGACAGTTTATCTTCCTTACACATACAGCACTGGATGAACCACTGGGAAATAAAAAAAGCTCCAATAAATCATATTGTGTCTGCCGTGGAAGTAATAATGCCAGCAACCCCAGGTACAAGGAGACGTTTGCTCTGACACCCGCTCCCGAGGCGTCGTGGCTGTGAGCCAGGCGAGTCCCTGCTAGATCCTTCCACCTGCCTCCAGGCAGGGCTGCAGCTGCTCTCGTGGGCAGTGGGGCTCAGTCCCTGGGCTGGGCATGCAGGGGACATCCAGAGCCATGCGAAGCCACAGGAAGCCCCGTTCCCACTCTTGTGCCAGAGTGGGAACTCTTATTATTTTAAGAGGTTTTACCCTGGGGAGTGATTTAACTCTTTGTAATGGGGTGGTTTGCTTGAGGAAGGCTGGTTTGTAAGGGGAATTCAGCAGGCAGCACGTGCAATGCAAGGTTAGCCAGGCTTTTCTTCCTCTATGGTTTTACTTGCTAAAACACAATTTCTCACTGAAAATACAGATGCAAAAAGGCTTTCTCCAAGCCCTAATCCCAACTTGCATTTGGAGGAGCTAAATCCGACAGCAAGCTGAGCTTGACAAGGAGACGGGAGTGGACTACAGCTCCCATGAAGCGCGGAGCAATGTAGGCACCTGGCTGGGAGCAGGGTGGTTTGTCGCCTCCGTCCTCGGGCAGGACCCCACGTCCCACCAGACACTGCTGGGGGATGGCACAGCTCTCCCTGCCCCTCTAACAGACCTGTCTCTGCAGGACAGAGCTCCAGCCAAATGCTGCAGGTTGGACACTCCCATCTTCTCTTGCATAATCACTGGGCTGAAGAAAAGCGACTCATAACGACTTCCCACTCACATGTCCAACCCCCTGCAAATGGCTTCTTGCCCTGGTGGAACAGAATATTGTGAGACTGCCATAAATAGATAGCAATCAAATAATGCTGCAACCCACTCCCATCTGCTAGTGAAAAATCCTGCCCAAGTGAAAGCAAGAGAGAGCTGGGAAGAATCGCTGCATCCTGCAATGTATCCTGGGCATTGGTACCTGCTTCTTGTTTCACACCCATCGCATCCTCAGCGCAGGAATTGGGTGGGCAGCGTCTCTCCTGAGCCAGGAGGGACTGCTGGTTGCAAATGAACATGCTGGAGTGCAGACATCTGGCTGGCAGAGTCATGCATTTTCTTTATAATATGATATTGGCAATGTTATATGAAAACATTGATGAAAAACAAAGCCAGATACTGGGGGAAATGTGTAAAACTTTGTAATTCAGACTTGCATGGCTTTGAACATGACCATGTGGGTTCACCTTATAAAACAGCAAGAGACCAGTTCTTCTGCTGGAAAAAAATCCGTTTAGCAAAAATCAGTGTAGAGGTCAGGGTCCCTTTGCAGCAGCTGCACCAACACATGCTGGGGGGCTCCGCCCACCCACCACAGGGTGATGAGCCACCCTTGGCGTCCTGCTGGAGGAGACGGGGCATCCACCCATGCTCCTAAAGCACTTCAGCACCTCTGAGGGCCCAAATGTCCCCTGTCCCCATGTCACCTAGGTCCTTAGGGTGGCTTTGCAGGCTGTGACCTGCCAGGTTGGGTTGGGTTGGGTTGGGTAGGGTAGGAGAGGCTAGGGTAGGGTTGGGTTGGGCTGGGCTGAGCAAGGTGTTGATACTCTCCACCATCCCACTGCATCTGCAGGTGCTTGTCTGGGTTTGTTAAGGGTATGGGATAAATTACTTCAGCTCTGCAAAGAGTGAATTCTCTGCAGCTGCCTCAGAAGACATGTTGCTTGTGCTGAAGGGTGAGAGCAATCTCCTAGGTCCTGGAGGGATCAGGAGTTGGGGTAGCATGAAGGACCAGGGGGACTGCACTCTTCTGGGATAACCAGCAAAGGCAGGAGAAAGAAAGGAGTAAAAAAAAAAAAAAAAAAAAAAAATTAATCACAAGAAGCCTTTTCATTTGCTTTCTCTAGCTTTTTTGCCTGACAAGTTGTAGCAATATAAGCTCCAGCTGATCTATGGTGAGTCCCTCAGATGAGAGGGGAGGGAGAGGCAGGACCAGCTCCACACGTACCCCCACCCTCTGCCACTGAATGAGCCCATCATGCCCAAAGACACACGTTGGGGCTTGGGCTTCTTCAGCCTGAGGCGCAACTGATAGCATGGGGATGCCCTTGCTTTCAACTGCTTGTGGCAGTGCTGTCAAAGGCATATTAAGAAAATGCAGCACTGGAGGCTTTGGGTCACGGTCCTGGACCAGGGCGAGTGCAGCCCCATCTTCCCCTGCCATGGCATTTTGGAAGGATGGGGATGTGAGGTGCTGGGGAGCCACTCCTGAGCAGAGACCTTGCACATGTACAGAGTGCTGATTCATCTTGCTGCCACTTGAGACAAAAGAACATCTAATTAAGTCACTCGAGTATAAATAAATGTACAAGGTATAACCTCAGCAGCACAGAACAGCATTGGAAAAATCTCAGAAATGCACAATATGCTTTTCCTCCTCTCTGGCAGGGCTGGAGCTCACCTCTGGGACTACCCCTTTGTTTAGAAAATATCAAAGAATGGGATTTTTTTTTTCCTTTTCTCTTGCAGTATTAGTTTTTACATTAAAATTAGGTAATTTTCTCTTTGCCTGCAGTTCAGCTGTGTCTCAGATACACCAAGTCTTTGATAACCCTCCAAATCTAAGTCGGAGCGGAGCCCAGTTTCCAGCTCTATCAAAGGGTGCGTGGGGTCTGCATCCCTCTTCAGAGAGAGTGAAAAACAACAGCAAGTCCAACAAAACCAGTAAACAAGTAATTGCCAGTGCTGCTTTAATTGCCAGCACCCTCTGGTACTAATGGTAAAGCTGATGTGCCTACAGCTGCAGGACATGGCACCAGTCTCTGTTTTAATTAAGCCTCATTAAGTGGACTTTACATTTTGCTCAGAAAGTGGTCAGATCCCAGCATAGTCCTGCAGCAGGAGTGAGGAGTGTGCTAATGGGAGCCCAGATTTGGGGTTGGGAATTATTTGGCCTTTTTTCTGAAATGCCCCAGTTTTGGGATGGGGCTGTGGGGGCTCCCCCATGCACATCCCTCAGCCCTGTTCCCTAGCACCTTCCCAGGCTTTGAAACCGCTCACGGTTTATTGACCTTGTTTTTCCAGCCTGAGCAGGCAGCTGAGAGTGGGTTGAGTCTCCTTGGTTGCTGGATGTGCACAAGCATCACCTCTTCCCTGTGGAAGTCTCTCCTTACCATAAAACCATCGATCATTACTTTTATGGTCCTTTTCCTCTTCAAGCTCTTGCTGTTAACATCTCAAAAGAGGTTTTTGTTGCATGTTGAGCTCTAGTGCTCTGAAGCATCCAGCCAATTTGTTTTGATGGCATAACGAGGTTGATAAATTACCACCTTGGGCAGGAGCTTTGGGTGTTTGTGAGAAAAGAAATCCCTTGGCATCTCTCTGCACACAGTGCTCATTAGGGCTTTTACAGTACCACCTGTGTCCGGAGGCTAATGCCAGCCAGCAGTAAAATCATGGAAAGAGTCCTTGCCCACCCCTGCCCTCCTGCAGAGGGACCACATTACTCCCAGCCTGGTGCCCTGGAGAAGCTGGTCTTTGTGATGTGCATGGCTGTGCCCAGGAGGAGGTAACTGTCCCTTGCTAGAGGCAGCAAGCTCGTGCAGCTGGCTTCTGGGATGACTTTCCCTGCCGAGAACCATGGGTTTGGGATCGGAAAGCATTTATTATCTCCAGTGGTTTGCCTGATTAAAAAAGGGAAGATCTGAAAGTTCTTGCATTGAATGTGTGTAATAATAACATATCCCTCTGACTGCTCCAAACAGGGGGCTGGGAGATTGTAATTAAAGCCATAATCTATGCGTGTACCCCACTGCTTTCCATTGCGTGACACTTCTTGGAGGTGATGCTGCTCCAGCCCACGTCACCAGCCCATGCTGGCTGTGCAGGAGTTTTCACTGTCCCAGTCTCAGAGGCATCTGCCTAATTGCACCAGCAGTATTTTTTTAATGTGCTTTCCTACGTTGCCTACATCTGATAAGGTCAAAACCACCTTGAGGACAGCTGCTCGGCTGTCTATTTTGGCTTTTCCTTTTCTGGATCCAGGGAGGACACAGCTGCTCTGACCTTTTACGTAAACCTAGTTAAAGGTGATCAAGAAACACATATACACTTCCTAAAGCAGTTCAAAGGAAGTGTCCGGGATGTGTTTTATTTGTCATACCAACCCTCTCAAAGAATCACTCACAGGACAGCCCGGCTCTTGACTGCTTTTCACAGAAAATTAAGATAAGTAGAGAAAAGCTACCTCCAGGAAAAACATCCCTTTCTAAAACTGGAATCAGAATTTTATGGCCAGAAAATAAAGGAAAGAAACAACAACCAGCCTGCTCTGTGGTCTTCAGCAAGGCTGAGTTTTCTTCTACTTTTTTTTTTTTTGAAAGTTGGGACCAACACTGCTGAAAATAGGAAAACTTAAGCCAGATTTTCTAATGGGTCCTTGCAAGGCCTGAGTTCAGAGCAACCATGTTGCTGTGACACAGTGGAGAATTCTATGGACTTGGCTGTGTTGGAGATGTGAGGCCAGGAGGCAGAAAATGCTGCTGATCCCCACTGTGAGGTCCCTGCTCAGCAGCGAGCCTGGCTGCTGGTGCAAACCATGGCCACCTCCACCAGCACAACTGCTGGTCTGCAAGGGGGAACCAGATTTGGGAACCGGTGACTGCAGAAACTACAACTGACCCATTTTCCTCTGGATGATGGATACAGGGATTGGTAAAAGCTCCATAGCAACTGGATGTGCACAGTTTAATTATGAAATCCCCATGGTGCTCCCTTGCAAAGATAAATGGATCCAGGATATTTTCACCTCTTGCAACCATTAAAAAACCTCTATATTTAGAAGGTCCTGTTCCACTTTGCTGTGTGCTAGGCAGCAGTGCAGCTTGAGGAAGGACAACACTTCGGATGAGTACGTTTAGGTGTGTCCTTCCAGGAAGGTTTATAAGCCTGAGGAGTCTGGTTGTCATCACATGGCACTTCAGGTGGTCATCATCTCCCCCATAACCCCATCCGAGGTGTTAATCCCAAAAGGGGAGACAGATCCAGCAGTGGTGTTGGATCAGTGTTTGTCATCCATGAAAGAGTTGAGAAATACAAGGCAATAACAGAAGAACTAGATTATTGAGACTATTTTTTAATGTTCGGGTTCTTTTCTAGTTGGCTTTTGTTTAAGCTCTTCACAGCAACTCAGGTCAGCTCTTATTACATTCCAGCTGTCCCTTCTGTCCCCTGGCACAGAGTATTGAGACACAGACAGTGAGAACTTTTAGATGGCATGATAAATAAAATAGATGCTATTATTAAAACACTGCCCTGTTTTCTGCTGCCACGGTATCTCTTGTCTTGTCTGGTTTATTGCTGATGTCTTCTGTCAGCCCAGCTTGCCTTTCTCAGGTATATGATTTATGGTCCAGGGAGACAGAGCAGAAACATGAGAAAATTGCAAATGAGGGTACTGGGAGGAGTGTAGGCAAGAAGACAAGTGATTATGATAAGAATGTGCAAAAGGGTCCATCTCCCACTACCTTCTGGCAGGGAACAGTGTTTGGGACAGTGTGCTCAGACATCCAAGCAGCTTAGCTCCTGTTTACCATCTCCAAGCTGGGAGAAGTAAAACCTGGAGCAGAAGCAGCAACGCCTGTCACTTCCCGAGGCGAGCTTTCCAAGCTGTGTGTGAATGCCTCCAGCGTGGGGTGGCATCTGGTCCTAAAAGGCCAGGCAACAGCCACCAATGTCCAGATCCAGCAAGAGCATGACGACACCCAGCAGCCAGACCCTCAACGGCTGCAAATTAGTCTCGTTCCCTCTGCTTCAAGGAGTTTATCGGCTTTCCGATCTGTTTTTTTTGCAGCCCGATGTGGCTTGGGTGTAGGCAGGACACAGCCATGGAGGAGAGAAACCGCAGGCTGCTGCATGCATTAGGAAGCTGTCCTTGCTGGTAGTGGCTGCAGCTCGGCAGGATGCTATTTTCATTACCGTGTCTGAGGCTCGTGATAACTGAAAGCTGTTCCACTCGGTCCTGCAGCCTCCCCAAACTCCAGGCGCCTCTCACGCATCCCTCCTCCTGCCAACCCAAAACCTGGGAGGAATGGTGAAGTGCCAAACAAACAGCCCCTCATTTTCGGTGCCTTGCATGGCACCCTCCACGAGAGCAGGGCTGGGGAAGGGGACTTGTGTCCCTGGGGTGCGTGGGACCCTGCCTGCCCCACTGCTGCAGAGCAAGCCCAGGTGTGGGGGTATCTGTGTGCTGGGGAGAGAGAGCATGTCCAAAAGGTTCCCTGCAATTCCCTTCAAACTTCAGGGAGAAGAAGAGAAATGGGGATTTGGGTTAGTTTGAAATGAAAATTAAACCTGTGAGTCATTTCATTTCCTTGCACTGAACAGCACAGGAATTCCAAAGGCTTGTTTTGAGGCAGATGCTGCTCCTTTAATCTGGTGGTTTGGCCAGTTATACTCACATGTACTAGTCCTGCTTGGATTACACTTCTGCATCAAGGATTACTGTTCAAATCCAGCAGTGCTTTTAATGCCTGGAACCAGGCAAAGCAGCTGATGTTAATATATTTCAGGAGTGAAAACACAGCCGGAGGGGTAGTCATTATAAAGTAAGATGTAGGATTATAATGCGAGTTGAAGAAATCAGACATACTGGTACTTTTCCAACTGTGTAGATTTCTTGGGCCATGTCACCCACTCATTGATCAGTTCTAGATTCTAGATAATTATTCCAGGGAAAATTTGATGAGTGGAGCTGCTCTGAAATACTGATGCAGAGTGCTGTGCTTGCACAAGGGCTCAGCACACCCTGTCAGAGTGTTGTGCTGTGCTGCACAGGGAATCCCAATTAGTGGCCTTGTGATCTACCCGTTTGTGAACCAGTGGAAATTTGAAGACAGGAGTCACTGCAGATATACCAATAAACAGCAATACCCAAAAGCTGTCAAGAGGAACCAGGGAATTCTGCTGCTTTGCATTCTAGGTGCTCTGTTTATGCCAATTTAACATCCAGCTGAAGAGACAAAGATGCTATCTATAGGTATATGTATAATTGTGTATATAAATTACTTCTAAAGATTAGATGGTTCGGGGTGCCCTAAAGCATTCCTGTGAATCACCATGGTTGCACAGACAACCTTTCATCCTGTTAGCAGTGCTCAAGATACGGATAGATGGTTGCAGGAGTTACGGGGGCTTAATGAATTACCACTTAGCAGCAGCCACTATGCAGAATCTTCATCTGTTTGGGACAAAATAAATGAAAGAAAACAATTCCTTTCTTTGCCCAGTCACCTCAGGAAGGTCTGAGTGATCGAGCAATTCCCCAGCTCCTTCTAGATCAAATCTTCTGTTTGCTGTAATACAAACCTGACAAAGCAGGTAATTGTTCTTGTCAGCTAAACAGGGGAGTGAATCTGTAGGAAAATGAGGTTGCCTTGAGCAGCAAATGCCAGTTGGGAAAGTGCAGCTACTCAGACCGCTCTGTCGCTGAGGAAGCCATCACCGTGAGCAAGGAGGTACACCTGGTGCCAAAACCACTGTTAGAGGACATGGGGAGAGAAGAGCATTGCCCTCGCTGCAGTCTCACACCATCTTTTCTGGCTTGGGAAGGGTTAAGTCTCTGCTGGCAAGGGTTGCCCCTCTTGCCCACTGCAGAGAGGGTGCTAATTGAACCGGCTGAATGGCCAAGGGATTAGCAAACTGAACAGGTGAAAATGAAATTTTCATTTTCATGAGAAAGAAGGCTAATTAGCTTCCAGCTGCCCACAGCCATGAAGTCCCCCGAAGCTGAAGGAGCACAGCTCCCTGGGGTGACAGCCTGACCTTGACCAGAGAGCTAGAGCTGTGCCTGGGACCAAGCTGAGGGCAGTGTTTGCTGTCTGGTAGCCAGCCAGAGGAGCCCTGTATCCCAGTGAGTACAGAGCATCTTTGCTGTCTGTCTGACGTTGGCTGTGTGGCTTTGCTTTCCTTCCTCAGTTTCCCTGAAGCAGCTCTGAGCACCCATGCAGGAGGCTGGGCAGCCCCCGCTTCAGAGACAGGAGAGACCCTTGGCTGAAGGGCCCAGCCTGGCCAGCGCCTGCTCTCTGGAGCCTGAGTTCAGGGTTTGCTTGTGGAGGATGTTGCAGGGAATAAACTGGACCTCTTTGAAGCTGCCTCTGTCACCTGTCCTTCCATCTGCTTTTGGTGACAATGTGACAAGGGAAGAGGTAAATGTCACCTCTTCAGTGGAGAAAGTGGGCTGGTTTCTCTCGGGTTTGGGTGTGCCATGGTCGCTGGTGTGGTTAGAGGAGGAACCCACCAGGTGCTGAGCAGTGCCAGCGATGTGAGCAGCAAGGCAAGGTTGTGCCTGGCAGTGCCACACTTCGAGCCCACGTGTGACAGCCTGTGTTAAACCAACCCAGCTTCCCTTGGCAGCATTCAGCTAAGCATGGCTGTTAAACCTGCTCTTAATTGTAATGTGGCTAGATATAAATATTTTAACTCTTGCCCAGGATATAGTATTAGGTGTTAGCTGGAGTGGATTGTTTTCTCCAAGCGTCTCAGGGAGAAGGTTGTTATTTTTCCAGTGATTCTCTAAAAGACTCAAAAGCAGTTTCAAGTTTACTTGCAAGTGAGGTTGCACATCCTCCCTGGACCACTGGTTTCTTCTGCTGGGCCATGGGATGTCACAAGTCCCAGATGTATGCTTGCACGTAGTAATATTTGACAAAGCTTCAGCAGTCTCCGTGGCTGGGGCCAGGCACCCCGCTGGTAGAGATCAAATGTGCTCAGCTGAACCGTCTGAGAGTGCAGTCCTTCTGTTTCATCTCTACTTGCAAGTAAAAAGAGCTCAGAGTGGCTTTACCATTGGAGAGTGAAGTGAGTTCAGTTGAGGACTCTGTCTTGAGTCATCTTGGCTGAAAATCACTCCGAGTAAACTTTCCATTTCAGTAGATTTAGGAAAGCAGAAATTAAACTGCTTGGGGATTTTAGATGGTGGCAGAGGTTAATAAAATATTGAAGAGGCATGCCATCTGTAACTCCCGGATGGACCAGAGAACAGAAATACCAACTGGGCAGCTTACCTACATGCCAAGAGCAGGAAAGACTGCTGTCCTGCTTGGATGGACACCCTCGCTACAGCACAGGAGATGTTCCCAGGAAAAGTACACATTTGATGCCCAGGATGACAGACGGCAGAGTTTGCTAGAGATCTGCATCCCGTTTTTTTCCTGGTAGTTGTGACTACCACATTCAATACTGTGCAAGTGAGAGGCAGCCCTGGGAATATCCCACCGTGACAGCATACTGGCACGGCCTGCCATGGAGCAGGACTCTGTTCTCTTGCTATAACTTTACTTAAATAGTTTGATGTTGCACATGTTCAATTAAAGAACCAAAGGAAACTGTTTCCCTGTAGATTGGATGTTAGCGTGGGACGAAAGACGATGTTGTAACAAGGCTTTACATTTTGGGATGCTCTAATCCTGCATGCCAGGACTGCTCAGGGCTGTGCTGTGTAACTGGTGCCTTCTGCTCAGCTAGACCTTTCCCAGGGGAGGCTCCATCAGCCATCCATGCATAGGGCACATGACACGGAATGCTATTGGGTCCATCTAGTGGAATAATTAGGCCCAAGCAATCTGAGAAGCCATACACAAATTAAGCCATTAATTGCAATCTCAGCTTTGGCAGCCTGGCAGTGAGATGTTTCCTCCCATTCTCACCAAAGAAAGAA
The DNA here is from genome assembly GCF_023634155.1 of Falco peregrinus. Lineage (NCBI taxonomy): Eukaryota > Metazoa > Chordata > Aves > Falconiformes > Falconidae > Falco > Falco peregrinus. The sequence continues at coordinate 48,187,108 of NC_073721.1, read as the reverse complement.
CTAAAAGCCGAGTGTAGCGCTAGCAAAATGCAAGGCACTCTCAGTTTACACATGTGAGGTGGAGAATCCCTGGGAGAACTGGGCTCTTGTTCCTGCTCAGCTTTAGCTGTAGACAGAGTTCAAAGAGCAGGCCTGTTTGCAACACAAAGGCAGATCTCTTTCAGTTTGTGTGTTTGCTTGATGTGGCCTGTGGCTAAGAGATCCTGCTACAGCCAAAGTGGCTGCTCAGATCCTCCAGGAGAAGGCAACTATAAATAGGCTGCTTTGATGTATAAAGATGTTAAATGGCAAACAAAGGCAGGAAAACAACAAACACACCGTTGAAAGCATTTGCAGCTCAGAGGTCTTAAATGCAGGGCTGAGCAGCATCGGTGAAGCTCCGGTGAAGCTGCATGCTGTGGGAGGGGATGGGGCAATCAGTGGGGACCCCTGGAGCAAACCCCCTCTGGTTCTCAGCCAACTCTGCTGGGATGGGGGCAGAGATGGGCAGTGACATGCGAATTAAGTAAGGAAACTTGCTTCTGGGTTTAAATCTTCTCCACAGGAGCAGTAAGGCAAGGCTTTAGCAAAATCATCAGGTTTTCAAGTGTGAATATTTTATTTTTTTTATAGGATGGCTTATTTCTATGTAGAAAGCAAAGTGCTTCTCCTGAAGTCCTATTTTGTTATGCACATGCAGTTTTTACTGTGGCAGTGGAATCAAATTCAGGAGCCATGAGGGCTTGGGAGAGCTCAATTGTCCCCAGAGAGGTGACAGCCACTCTCCTGCACTGATCCTCCTGTTGGTTCTGGTGATGGTCTTGGCAGCATCTCTTCCAGCTCAGGTGCAATGAAATATTTTCATATGGCAGGTTTCTGCAGAAAGGAGCTCAGCAGAAGTTATAATCCAAAACTGCAAGTCATATTTTATTCTTCTGATTTTGTCACCTCATTTTCAGCTGGGCAATTAGGAGCATTGCCTTCTGCTTTGCTGGGACTCCTGCACAGTCCCAGCCTTTCTCTGTCTAAAGTTAGTATGAGTCTAGAAGCAAGTACAGCCTGAACTGATCAGTTTGGGGTATCCTTTCTTGCACTCTCCCCAAGAAAATCAGTTCAAATGCCATAATGCAACTTCCTAGGACATAATGCAAGTTCAAATGCAACTTCCTAGGATCCAGGAATCTCTGTAGTGAGTGACTTGCTGAGTTGGTGCTGGCAGCTGCCGCATCTGGAACCTTCCACCCTGCAAACATCTGGGGGTAGTGAGGGACAACAAAGCTTTAAACCAAGGCCAAATCCTGCATACAGTCCTCTCCTTCCCTGGGAAAGCTCTGTGTTGCACTGGCTTTGCTGAATGCTCCCACATCAAAGGTGCTTTTTCTCTGCCTCCCTTTCAGGCAGGTGTCTAGGATGCATCAAATCTTTGATATGTTACGAGCTTTCCCGTTCTTCTCCCCAAACCTTTTGTTTTCCTGTTGAGCCTGCCACAGGTGAAGGGATGCATTTTCTCTGCTTGCCTCCAAAAACAAGTCTGGCAGGCTGTGGAGTCCAGGTGTTCTCATTTCACCTCTGAAATGATGCATTTTCTTTCCCACAGAAGAGGCCACGTGGTTCCCAAATAGCTTTTACACTTTCTTTAACCTTTTCAAACTCCTCACTAGCAGGGCCTGCTCTGTTATTTCCACATCGGTTTGGCATTTTAACAGAAAAATAGCCTTTCCATAAAAATTATAATTCTCAGCAGCAAAAATGGATTTATTGAAGAAAAGAATGGATCTTTCCATTGGGGGGAATGGGAACGACAGCTTCCCGGTGCCTACTGGGATGGCTGCTGTCCACTTTGCATTCTGCCTGCAGAAGAACCAGCCAGGTGGGCAACCTGCAGCTGAAAACTGGCTCCCTCAAAAGAGATTTAATTTTTCTGGAATGATTTTCTGTAAAACATTGCCCACTTTTATTTTTTCTTCCAATTTACAGCACACAAATACAAATAAATCAACTGCAATTATTTCCCCCTCTGTTTTTCCCCTAGGGCTGTACTACGATTATGTGCAGATAAATAAATTAGGTTAAACAATGGTAAATTGTCCTGAGCTGACTTTTATTATCAGAAAGTTGCATTGGAAACTAGATAATTTGTTGATGTTATTTTACGTGATCTTAGTTCCTGCATCTATTCATGAGACTATTCCAAATGTTGTACTGGTGAATTTAAATTAAGCATGAAAGTGTTTTAGGGCTTTTTGCAATGATTGCTTATTTATTTTATTATCAATAATAAATTTAAACCAAAGCAAGGAGTCTCCACTTTCAAGGACAGTAAAACACGAAGGAGAAGCAGCTGGTGGCACATAAATGGCAGCTCTTTAGAAACAGAGCTGAACCTGTGGAAAAGCTAAAGAGAAACTGAGCTGGGACTTCTGGGTTCTTCTGCAGATTCTTTCTCTTTTGAAGCGAATTGTTATCTTCTCTGGGCTTCACGGCCATCCAGAATGAAAGGAGAAGGATGTTCTTTCTCCATGTTGTAATGTTGTTGTGCTAGGTGGAGAAGTACTTCAAGGCTTAGGACTTGTGAAAAATTTGACCCTGCAGGTTTTTTTAATGACAAATTTTTGTTGTTCTGTAGAGACCAGCTTTTACAGCCACTGCTCTATTCTCTGATATTTTTACAGTTTTTAAATAATTACATTTTGTTGGGGTGTTGTTTTTACATAATTAATTGTTTTCATTTTCTATCTGAGCTTCTCAGGGAGGGGTTTGGAGTAGAGACAAACCACACCTTCCACATCAGCTCTACCTGGTTTAGAATCTTAAAATATTTCCTTTCCCAAATAAGCCAGCATCCCTGTGGAGCACCTGCCCTGAGAATCAAACAGTGGAGCAGTGGTGGGGTGAGGGAAGGTGGTACAGGGGTTCAGGTGGGCATGGTGAAGGGCTCCCAGCCCTTTCTTCCCCCCTACTCCAACTAGAAAGGCTTTGTTTGCGTGCTCATTTTCTTTGCATTACCACTGAGTAGCTGGAAAACATCCGTAAGATGCTCATTGGGGAAGTGGTGGCTGCGTGAGGCAGCTGGGGGAAACCGGGTCTGCTGGGTGCCTGGCTCTGGCTTGGTGCTGGATGGGTGATCAACTCGCTCAACAAACAGGTCTTGAGCTCATGCTCCATCCCCCTGGGCTGCCCAACTCCCCAGCTCACTGCCCACCCATCGGTGTGCTGTCTACTTGAATTGACCAGGGGGATAACTGCCTTTCTTCTTCTATGTCTTAATTAGACTTGCACTGCTACTCTGGTCCTGGCACAAAGTTCCCAGCACCATGGATTTTAGAGCCGCATCACAGCGGTGATGGCTTCAAAGGAAAAGGACGTTCTAGTTCCCTCCATAAGATGGATTTAATGTAATGAGAAAGACACCCACGCACAAAATTAACTCTGGTACGGATGGTGCTGATGTGCATCAAGGATTTAGCACCTTGCAAGCTGCGTGCATTTCAGTGGGTGGTATCCCAGACACCTCAAAAAAATGACCCTCAAGTTTCCAAGCAGGAGGTGAGGTTAGTCCTTCTGGCAGCTGTTTCATTTGAGCAGGACAAGACTGACACAAACCTTATTTCCCTAGATGTTGGCCCTTTAGGTCTCCCCTTCCCACACGCTGGCTGGGTTACTATGTGTTTGCAGCTCCGGCAGGATGTGTAATGAAACACCTAATATATTATGACAAGTAAAGGGCTTTGCAGCATGGTAGTTAATGCTCTTTTTCTTTTGTGTGTGTGGTTAACAGATCCTCTGCCTGCTTGTTTTCCCATTACTAGGTATGGTTTTAGTGACAAGGATGTTGTTTCTCACATTTTGTACTAGAAACCTTATTATAATAATTACTTAAAATTAGAGGGTGAATGGAGATGCTCCTGACAGTGAGGGATTATTAGTGCTGATTAAAGGCATTGGCAGTACAGGCAGGTATTAATAGACTGTTCGCTGCACATTTTTCTCCCAGCCCCTCTCTCCTGGCTTGCATAATTTGTTCTCGTAGTTGTGTTACTTTCCTGGACATTTCATAGTAATGTCAGGCCGGCCCCTTGCACTCCCAGCTATGGGGTTACCCTAGAGCAGAACTCATCACTTGCTGATATTTCCCCTGCAAGCTACTGAGCTATAGATACTGGTCCTGTGCTATGGTCTTGCCAGCTGCAGAAGCTGACGCTTTGAAGAGTGGTGAGGCAGCCCCGCTGTGCTGGCCATAGCAGCAGCAATCGCTGTCCTGTGCTCGTTGCATTTGTGGGTCAATTCTGATCTGTGGTGGAGCAGTGCAGTGCTTCAGTTTGGAGTTGTCTGTGGTTTTTTACAAGACTTCCCTGAGATCCCACAGACCCATCCCACCCACTTGTCCCATGCAACCACTACCTCCTGCTGTTGCCTGATTTGAAAATGTAATTGCTGAATTAGTAGATCTGAACTTATATTTGCAAATGTAACTTGCTGATTGGGTTCCCTTTGTAAGCTACCTCCTGGGTTTACTTTCTCTAACTTGAAGTAGAGGCATATCAAGTAGTGCTACGTATTGTGGATTGATGTGATCTACTGACACCTTTTCCTTGTGCCATCAATATCATTTTCTCAGAGCAGGAAAGCAGGCTGCTTTATTTCATGAAAGTAAAGGCTATAGCCCTGTCAGGGAAGGCAGCAGAGGTATAGCCCTCTGGAAGCAGGGGGGAAATATATAATACAGTCACTGCCATAACTGGCTCCTAAATAAAGACCAGGGTAGTGAATCATCTTGGTGCAATGGAGAAGAGGCACATCTGAAAACGTGCCTGGTACGCTGCAGTGCTGAGGGATCAAATGGTGTGTGCAGACAGGGAGGGCTTAGGTGAAAGCTCCAAGTCATCATTCGTGAGTACTGGTGCTGGCCAGACATGGGGAGCCAGCTGGAGGAGGACAGCAAAGAGCCATTTCACTGATCATGGTGGATTTCATTTTCTCTGTGCTGGGACAAGTATGAAAAGTGTGGGGTGGAAGGGCCAGGGCAGTGAAGGGACATGGGAGCCTTTCAGAGACAACAAAATGGGCAGGGTGGGAGGGATGGGGGAAGGCTTTTAGGAAGTGAAGCAGCTCTTCTGCTGCAAGAAATGGCAATCTTCATGCGCTGCTGGGAACAAGAACCTTTGGCCAGTATCATGGGCCATCACATGCAGGCCAAATTCTTGCTTTTGTTCTGGACTTCTGCCAAGCAGGCTTGCATTTCCCTGCCATCAGGGGAAAAGCTGTAGCCTTGTGCCTGCTCTGGGAATCCAGCCTGCATCAGAGCTGCGGGTTAGGAAGGATTCCCATCTATCTGGCTATTTCTTGGTCTTGGAGCTGAACAAAAATTTGACACAGAACCAAATCGATAACAAGACATTCTGATGGCAGTGATGCTTAAGATAAACCCTGGGATCTCTCTAGCACCAGGCGCTGCTTCTCAAGAAGCCCAGGGCTTTGCCTTAGAGATAAACCGTGTGTATATATATACGGCACCATGTAAAAGTGAGGAGATGGGTTAGGAATCATAGCTATTAAAGCCTGTGATAGAGACTGAACAAGAGTTCTTAAGCAGTACAATCACACAAGGCTGTATCATTTAAACTGTCTGGCTTTCTATCACTTTAACAAGTCTATAAGCCAAACATCTTACTTGTATTTGGACAGGGATTTGCTCTAAGCACAGATGCTGCCGGGTGAGAATAAACCCGAAAGTATGGTTAATGAATAACAGAAGATCCTTTTCTTCATTTTCCTTTTTCTTTCTCCCGTGCCTCCCCCCTCCTTCCCCTCCCAGCCTGAGCCTGTGATCTTGAGGGTCGGCATGAGGGATGACAGCATGCTCTTCCCAACCCAGTGAGCACCACTTTCACACCAGCTTTCATTAACATTTCGGTGTCCTGGAGCTGAGCTGTGGTCCAGCATTGTGTCCCTGTGGTCCAGCATTGTGTCCCTGTGGTCCAGCATTGTGTCCCTTTCCTGCCACAGACAGTATGGGCATGCAGGTGCAGAAAATGTGCTCCTATCTTTGCAAACTCCTGAAAAAGGGCCATTCTGAGTGTTCCTTACAAGCTATTACAAGCACAACTGCTATCTCTCACACTGCTGTCTGGGTGATTCAGGGCTTTGGCTGGCTGGGGCCCAGTTGTTTGCTGCTCCTGAGTTTCTGCTGTTTGGTGGCTTTTGTGTACATTGGCAGTAGAATGCTATGTGCTGCCACTGCTGGAGATCGCAAAATAAAGGTGAGGCATTAGCCATCAGGAAGAATTTATTAGGCCTAGATTAAATGCTGTTTGTATGGGAAAGCCTCATTGCAGCAAAACCCCATGATGTATCAGTGGAATGAGTTACAGCATTATGAAAACTCAGACTGGTTTTCACATTAAGTTACTGAAAGGAAAGAAAGACTTCATCTCCTAGGAAAGCAAATTAAATCTCACAGCCCACAGAAGCCCTATAAAGGGGAGCATGCTCGGCTGCCTCCATCACACAGGAGGTGCAAAGGGAAGGGCAATGGGGAGAATGATGGGATGGGGCAGGTGCCTCCTGGTGTGTTGTGTTTAGTGGCTCCCAGAGCAAGAAGGCAGCCTCTCTGCTTCTGAAATACCGGTGTTGCTGCCATGGGAAACGTAAGCCTCTGTGGTGGAGGAAAGCTGATACGATGCTGCTGGAATGAGGGTGACATTTCTCAAAGGTAGGATGCCTCCTCTTCCTAGTGTCAAACTGATTTATGCTCCTTGGAGACAAACCAGGTCTGAGTGCTCTTTGTATGAAATGCACGTGAGCTTGCCCGTCCCAAGCTGGCTGCCAAGCTCTTCATCTTACAGTGGGTCTGTCCTCCTGCTCCTGCTGTGCCCTCAGGGCTTTCCTAAGTCTCCTTGGTTTGTCTAGTATCTAAAAAAAAAAAAAAAAAAAAAAGGAGGCAGAGCTGAGACGGGAGATTTTCCCTGAAGGCTTCCTGAAATCCAAATTAATGATGTCACCTGTGATAGTCTAGAGCCCTACCTCCAACCTCTGTGAAAAAGAAAAGGTTAAAAAAAAGAAGGGATAAAAATAAATTTTGCCCTCAGAAGTCGGACTGTATGTTTCCACCCTCTGCATCTCCATTTCTGTTAATGTCTCTGATAATCCCCAAATTCTTCCTTTTTTGACCAGCAGTTTTGCACTTAGAATTCCTTGTGGAGGTTCTGGGGTGCCTTGGTGGCCTAAAAGAAATAATTGGCAGAGAGGTGATGTTTGCTGTGGATGCAGCTCAGATGTCCAAACTGGGCACTGTGATCCCTGTGGGGTCACCCTTTTCACACCCTTTGGGGTGAAACCTCCTTTGGCCACACGTTGTGACCCCATGGACAGAGCAGAGGTTACAGCAGCGCTCTTCATCCTAAACCTCCCCAAACCGCCCTGAATATTGCTCTTCCTCTGCTTTAGCTGGAGCATTTGCTGTCCCAGGAATCGGGTGTCTCCACAAGCTAGGAGTAAAAATCTATTATTAAGCAAACAACAAATTTCCCCTTCCTCTCTGTTCCCTGCCAGTGTATATAATTAAAAAGGAATTTTACATCTATGTCCTATCACCATCAATCCACACCACCCTGTGCCTTCTGCTGACCTGCAAAGCTACCCACAGGAAACCCTCCAGGGCAGCAAGAGACGTGAAGCTGCAGAGGCTGAAACAGAAACTCTTCTCTCTTCCTCCTCTCAGCACTTCTGGTATGAAAGAAAGAATCGCTTTCCCTTCCCCCCAGCCTGGGATATTAATAAAAACCTGGATTCTGGCCAAAAGTCTGCCTCCATATCTTGCTGGAGTAGATTACTTCTAGCTCATCCTTCTGTGCAGAAATGGCCCAGCACCACCTCCGGATGGCTGCAGCCCTCAGGAAAAGGCTTTGCTGGACAGGGGAGCCCTCCTGCTGGGGCAGGGGTGATGTGGGGGAGAAGGCAAGGGGGTGGCATGCATGGCAAGGCACAGCGGTGGGTCAGGTCACACTGCCTGAGCACCAGCAAGGACATTGCTCTCTCCCCGCTCAGCGCTGAGCCTTTGAGTCAGTGGTTTACACTCCTTTGCAGTTTTATTCGTATTGTTCCTGCAGCACAGTGTTCTCTCCTCCCAGAGTAAAACATATTGCGCAGCTCAGGTTGTCAGTGCTAATGTTTCCCATCTGAAGCACAAAAGCAGCAGAAGTCAGCTCCTTTGCCCTTTGAGACTCACCAGTTATTTGCCACTAGGAATGGCAGAAAGATTACAAGCCATTAACAGGAGGATTTTTGCCTTGTAAGGGGAAAACCACATAGGAGAAATTCAGCTCTTGCATATTTTTAGCAGCTGAAACAAAACTTTAGATGGACGCTCTCCACAGCTCCACTCCAAGACTGTAGCCCTTCTTTTGGCATGCAGTCAATTAATGGAGAGCTGCAGCCGGTGATGCCATGGAGCTGTTGCTCGTGTCCTGCTCCTGGCTTCCTCCTCTTCATAGATCCATGTGCAGCATCTGCTGCACAGGGGCTCTTCTACATCCAAGAGCAAGAGAGGCCAAGCTTTTAATGGCTGCGTGAATGTATCTAACCAGTCTAACACAGATAGGCTGTGGGGGCTGTCTGAGATGAGATCAAGCCCAGTTGATTCAGCTCAAAGGTTTCCTCCCAGTGGAGACCAACTGGGCAAGCAGCTGGCACGTGTGGAGTGAGGGATTTGTGATCAAAGACTGAAGACTGGCCTTGCCATGGAGCAGGGTGAGTTGGTGGAAGGGGGAATATCTTTTTTTAGCTCTCACCCCCCCAAGAAAGACAGACCCTGGAATGAGTTTAGAGATGCTTTTAGAAAGGCCCATCCATCCCACCTGATGACAGAAGGTGGTTTCCCTACACACGCACACACACCCATTGCCAGGGCTCTTAAATCGGCTTCATAGCAGTTTAGCAACTGCCTATTGTTCATTTCATTGCAAGATGGATTGCATCCTTCCCCAGAGCTGGAAGCTTTGCAATTCAGAACTCGCTGTCCTGGCTTTGCACAGCCTGACTTATGAGATGTACCACGGTCTTATCCTCAGATATTCCTCCCCACCCACTTTATCATTACCAGCTGGAGATTTTGTAGCTAAAAATGTTGAGAAGTCCATCTGTTATGATCGTTACAAAGAAACTTGGAGTTTGAACATCCCAAACCACCTGCTGGGTCAGGAAGAGCCACGTGTTTCAAGGAGTTTTTCCTGCATCTTTGGTGAAAGTGATGAAGTGGTCATTGCCTGGAGTCGGAGGGCATCAAGCAGAGGTGGCAGGGCTGGCTGTTCTTTATAGCAATGAACAAACTCACCGTAGAATGAGATTTTGGTGATGGCAGAGGAGATTAATGAGAAATATGCTCCAAGAGAAGAGGCTGGAAAAGTGCTGCTCACCATCAGGTTTCTGTTTCTTGTGGGTCACGTTTTCCTTTGGTAAGTGGCGGGTGGATCTGTTATGAGAGATTGGAGTTAGCAGCCCTTACCTGAGGCCGTTTTGAAAAGCTTTCCTTTAGAGATGTGGGCCCTGGAGTGTCTCAGTTTCCCCTTGGATGATAAGATCAGAGCAAAATCCCACATGAAGTGTTCTGCAGCCCTCATACATCTTGCCAAGAACCACATGAAGCGAACCACATGAAGCAAACCCCATGCTTATTTACTGACCTTCCTCCTGGCTGGATGAAACACCGAGAAGTTTCAGGTAACTCTTGAGGGAATGTTCTTGCTGTGCCTTGTTCTAGGGCTCTCACTTAAACATGGGTGGTTGGAAGGAAGAGCAAGAAAAATGGGCATCTCTCAACAGTTAAGTAAAGAACATCAAAGGTAGACAGTGGGCAGTGGGAATAGGTGGAAGAAAGCAGCGAGCAGGGTGAGAGGTACAGAGATCAGCTTGCCAGAAGAAAACAAGAACAGGGTTTGTTTGCTCTGTAGAAGAAAAGGCTGAAGGGAAAGATAGTTCACCAAGTATGTTCAAGTTTCCCACAAAGAGGAAGAGACTTCAACTTATTTTTTAAATTTTTTTACAAGTTTACTGCTTTCATGGAAAGAAATAATGGGTTTAAAAGAGCAGCAGAACAAATTCTGGAGGAGAGATCAGACAAATGTTTGTCAGGAGTGGTTTTGGTTGAGCTTATCTTGCCTGGGGGTAGGGAAAAGGACCCAATGATTTTTCAAGGTCCTTCCACCCTGTCTCCTGTGACTCAGAATAGTCCCCTGGAGCCATTTACTTCTCTCTTACCTTACTGTTATCTGTCTGTAGGTGGCTAAGGTCTTCACTGAGGCTTTTTAGTTAATGCCTACCGTTAGGAAGCATGAAAGGTCTCCAAAAGGCTTTACAACATCATTTTCTCCATCATGGAAACTATATGCCCTGAAGTAAGGTGAAGTCCTGCCTTTTACTCAAAGCACAGGAGACAGCTGGATTTTATAAACATACATATAGAAAGACACACATATACCTGTTGCATCACTGTCTTTCTCCACGGTTAGCTTTGTGGTGAGTGGACATAGATAAACATGCAGGATGGAGGCTGGACCACTTCAAAACTCAGGGCATGGGCCATTTAAAGTGCAGCTGAACTGAAACTTCAGGCGAGGTGGCACATTGTTCACTTGTTTCACTGTTTCATAAGCAAAATGCCCTGAAAGGTTAATGAAAGTGCTGGGCAAACTCAGCCAGAATGAGCGTTGTAAGGCCAGATGACAAAAACAGCAGCTGACACTTCCCAACAAGCTCAACAGCAAGAATTTGTTTAAATGTAATTAGTTGGTATAAAAAAGAACAAAAAGTCCCTCTGGAGCCAAGGCCCTGTGACTATTTGCTGTGCCTCTAGATTGAACCAATACATCTTTCTGCATTCAGCTACAAGGAAGGGGGAAAAAAAATCACTCCTGTTTCCTCTGAGAGATGGATGAAGGAGTGTGAGCTGGTAGCTAACACGAAGGGTCACACCATGATCAACACTGTGCCTTTCACTGACCTCAAGCAAGTCCTCAGACCCTCAGCAGCAAGGCTGCCCAAGTGTCAAGTGTGCAGTGTTAATATTCACAGGGCACGGTGAGACATTTCGGTACTGTTTACCAAAAAGCGCTTCAGCCCCAGGTACAAAGTGCTCCAGATACACACAAATTGCTGCTGTCACCAAGCCTGGCTCTGTGGGGACCTGCAGCTCTGCTGGCAAGCCTTGCTCCAGCCTCGCTCCGTGGGGGCCTTGACACACTTGCAGCCACTCTTCCCAAGTGAATCTTAGCCTGACTTTTCCAGACCTGTCTTTCTTCCTTTTTTTTTTCAATCTCCTCTATTGATTTCTTAGCCGACCCACTGAAAGAACAAACCTTGTGACTATCCTCAAGCCCTTCATGCCCTTCCCCTTACCTCTTGTTCACTTTGGTTTGTTCATGGTTTCTTTTGGGCAGTAAAGCATCCACATCCTTCTCTGGACACTCCTGTGACACCGTTAACAGCACCACCCTGAATGACGGGCATGGCTTTTGGGTTACGCAGCGCTCCTGATGGCTCTCAGCTTGATTCCAAGCTCAATTCTGAGCCAGGACTAGCCTCGTCTCCAGCTCAAAAGCAACTTCTCCATCCCTTACTCTGTCCCACCAAGTGAAGGGATGCACCTTGATGTTTCTTTTTCAAGTTGTAAACTTCTTGTACAGCTCCATGTGCCGGGGAAAGCCTGTGTGGGATGGAAAAGGCACCCAGATCACTGGGCTTGCCTGCTGCTGCCCAGGGGATGGAGTCTGAGAGAGTCAAGGGGAAAAAAAATGCCTTGCCAAAGCAGGTGAAAAGCTTTGGGAGCAGATGGCATGATGATGCTTCTCATTACTTTTATTGCCTTCAGAATGGGAGAAAAGCGAGTGCTTCAGGGCTGAAGCAGTTGCAGGCTGACAAATAGGTGTTGGACTCTCTCTGGTACCTCGGCTGATGCTGTATCTTGGGAAGAAGGGACTGGGGGTGGCAGAACACGGAGGGATGGGGCAAGATGTGTCTCATCTCGTGTCATCTTGGACATGAAGGTTGAAGGGGGGCTTTCGCTGGGAGACCAGGAGGACAGCTTGGAGGATGCTGTAAGCCAGGGAGGGCTGTGGGGGGTACTAGGAATGGCACCCACCAAAGGATGTGAGGGAAGTCTCACTGGCTACATCTGTCAGGAATTTAGAGAGGGGCTGAGGAAAGTGCTGTACATCCCCTGCAGCATCACTGAACCAGAAGTACAGTGCCTTTCAGCATTGCTGTTAAACCTGTTTTGTTACATATCGAAATATAACCTCCTCTGTCCCTTACTTGTACTCTCCTCCCCTCCCTTTCCCACCAAGCAGTGGCCTGAAAATTGTGTGTAATGGCCAGAAATTAAAACAATCTCTTGCTGGAGCCTTTTATCATTAGTTGTTCATCACTTTGGAGTGCCTCCTAGGTCAAGAATGTTTCTTCAGAGCCATTCATCAGCCAAGTGTTTGATGCTTTATCTAGGGCTGTCTCTCAGGGAAGCCAAGGTCAAGCAGCAATACACCAGTGAGGTGACCTGCTCATTATTTTGGAAACATTTTTTGTCAATGAATGGCCCTTAGTGAGCATTTAATTTAGATTTAATAAGCCATCTAATGTTTGTTTAAAAGGACACTATACCTTCAAGGTATTTGTCATAATTGGAAGGAGGATATTTACCCTCACCGTTTATTAATAAACCCCTCGGAAGATGAAAATGGAAATCAGCTCTTTTAATGTCTTCTCTGGTACCCAGAGGGATCGTCCTTGCAATTGCAGGTACCCCCAATCCCAGCCTGCAACCAGAACCGGGAAAGCTGGAGTTGGACCAGAGCGCTGGGTCGAAGTCAGATCTGCGTCACCAGCTGCCCTGTGTGTAGGGGAATTCAGACACCGGTACCCACAGCCGCGGGGTGTGAAAGCATTTGCCCTGCCTCAGCCTGAGCTCCCCGGGTGCTGTGAGAGTCTACCCTGCAGGAAAAAAAAAGGGAAAGCCCCACATTTATTTTGAGTCTGTCTCCTTCCACACCTTTTTCTAGGTATCTGCATCAGGGAGCCAAGCCGCCTCGCTCTCCCTGTTTGAATGGCAGGCAGAATATTGTGAGCTGGGTGGTGACACCACGGAGAAACTAAGTGATCTTTGCACAAGATGTGCCATGGAATATCAAAGACTCGTCTTTTTATTTCTCTTTGGATATGTAAAACTCTAAGACTCGAGCAAGTGGAGAAAAAAAAAAAAAAAAAAAGAAAGCTTTTATGTACTCTCTCCACTGGCACCCTTGACAGATTTGTACGCCAAAGAAACAGAGTGGTGTCAAGGCTGCAGTTAAAACCGGGACACAATTGTCAATTGACAGTGCAGGCTGCAATACACAGGAATATAAATTTGGGAATGGTGCAGCCGCCCAAGCCAGCAGCTCTGCCTGCTCAGCCGCCCTGGGCCCTGACCCTCTGTGAGGGGAGAAATAGGATGAGCTCCCAAATGGGAACTTCATGTTCCATCGAGCCCCCAACAAGCTGTGTGAGGCTGGGCTCTGCCCTGTGCCCAGGAGCAGGGCAAGAGGCTGCTCGCTCTTCTTTGCCAGCAGAGCAACAAAAGCGCCAATTCCCCCCACAAGTGTTCACTTGGGTTTATTCTGCAAGGCACCCTTGCTAAGCGAAGAACCCATCATGTGTTATCAGTACGTTAAAAAAAAAAAAAACAACAAACAAAAAACCAAAACCAAACCAGCTGATACATAACTCTGTTCATTAGGAAGAGTCTTAAAATCAGCTGGGCTATTTTCAGGCTGCATCTTCGTGTTCTGTTGTTTGGAAAGACCTGACAGTGAGATGGCTGCTGGTAGGAAACTATTAAAATGGCAATTCATTTTTAATCCCATTAGCTTGACACACATCAGTTTTTAAATCAAGGGATATACCTTTTCAGATGATTCTGCTGTTATTAGGTGCTGTCTATTGCTCGAGGGGGAGAATAGGTAGAATTAATTCTAAATATGTGCTATAATGTTAGATTGATTTCTTTATTAGCACCTTTTATAGTCAGTTCTCTTCATCGAAGAGCTCTGTCATATCTCCTACTGACATAAAAAGATAGCCCTGATGTTTTAAAATGAAGCTAATAAATGTAGAAATTTGTGAATGTGGGATATTTAATGGCACATCGTTATAGATGGTCCACCAAATTGGGGAAGCAAGAGACTGAATTAAGCCTCCTGAGATCTGACATCTTATCTGCAAGATAAAAAGCACAAGCAGCGGCCTGGGTCAGAGACTGATGAATAATTCGGAGGTTTTACGCTACCCTTCCTGAGTTGATAATAGTTCCTATAGTCATGGTCTGCATTGTTCTAAGTTGATGAATCACCACCAGGTTTCATGGTGTCTTCCCAGTACAGCCAGTGTCGTCAGTTTTAACCTTTCTCCTCCACCAGTTCCAGCAAAGCGCAACAAAGATTCTCTCACAGATCAGCTTGTATCCATCCCATATCTCACCAGTGAAAAAAGCAGCTACAATTTATTTGCAGCATTAGTGTGTTTTACTGCTCATCTAAGAATATCATTAATATTCTTTCATCACCTTCTCTACAGGTTTAAAACCTGCTTCATAATATTGAACTCACAGCTAATCAGGAATAAGCAAAATTTAGTTTTATTCCTCAGAAAATCCCTGTGTTTCCACATTTTGCCATTGTGTCATAACATCTCAAAGGACGGTGTGTAAAAAACAAAACCTGATTTCAGACATTTTGCAACATTTCATTTGCTGTTTTTCCACAAGTGCATTTTCCCACTTCCAAGGTGAAATGTTTTGGAGCAGTTGATTAAATTGCCCCACTGTCACCAGATTCTGAATCAGTTTGAGATTGGTTTAATATTGAAAAATAGCGTTTCCCTCCATCAGCAGGTACCTGCTGAGGGCGGTGCCCAGGACCTCGAGGTGTTTGTCATCCTCCTGCAGGGCTTAAATTCACTTTCTCTTTCTTTCACATTTATGAAAATGGCAATTTCCGTGGGATTACCATACCAGTGCAGCACTGCCAGCCATGGCTGCTGATGTCAGTGGGCTTATTCCAGCCATGGGAGCACATCAGCAGGCTTCTCCCACAGCCTGGCTGAGCTGCACCATGCTGGAGGGAGGGATGGAGGGCAGGCAGCCACAGGCTGCCCATGGCCAGGGCAGATGGGGCTGGGGAGGATGCCTGGACACATGTGTGGGTGCATCCTATGAGTACGTGGAGGTGTGCAGAAGCGTAGCCATGAGGAGCTCAAAAGGTTGGTGCTGGCAGAGTGCAGGCAGGGAGAGCCTTGCCTCCCTGAGGCTGGATCCCCAGGATGTGTGAAAGCTCTGTGAAATCCCGGAG
Source organism: Falco peregrinus (assembly GCF_023634155.1). Classification (NCBI taxonomy): domain Eukaryota; kingdom Metazoa; phylum Chordata; class Aves; order Falconiformes; family Falconidae; genus Falco; species Falco peregrinus. Next base: position 48,171,758 of record NC_073721.1, on the reverse strand, counting down.
AAAGCAGGAATTTCACATACCCCATCTGTTATCTCCTACTCTGCCACACTTGGAGTATCTTCCCTAATTGTTTTGCCTGTTGGTTTGGGCTCAAAGGTTTTTTGTGTGAGGAGCTGCCCCCCGTACTGCAGGAATCGGGCTGCTGATGTCTGCAGGGTGTGTTTGGAGCTCAGAAGTTCTGGCTCAGGATGGTCCACGGGGGAGACATCAGACCCCTCGTCTTCCCCACAAGCATCTCTCTGACCCTGGATATTGTGGCCACTCCTGAACTGTCTCTGATGAGCAAATCCCCTCTCTGCTCTGCTGACAGATACCCCCCTGGGGCTCCCCCACAGGCACCCCCTTGCCTTGGCCTGGTGACTCTTCAGAGAGGAAGGGGATAAAGATGGGCTTTAGCATTGCTCAAGGTCTACCAGGTGGCATGGGGGATTGGGGCTCCTTTGGTGGGATTCCTCATGGTGGAGGCTGGAAGGGGGCAATTCTGCAATGGCCAGGATAACTCTGCAATCCAGCGAAATACTGTGTTTTGTAATCTGTGTACTTGTCATGTAAATTAGTGTCCTTACAGAGCTGCAACATGTGTCTGGGGTTTAATTCTAGAAACTAGCAGCAACATCACAGGAAAAGGCATTCATCATCTTGAGTAATGGATTTTCTATGACTAATATACTTGTTCCTGCATTCTTCAAGGGCAATGTCTTGACTCTCCCTCCTCTCTTCCTCCCCTCGAGGCATGGAGGAGCATGGCTCTCAGAGCTAACAGCACCAAAATGCTTTACATGGAGGGGAAATTGCTCTTGGTTTTCCTCCCAGCAGATCTGAGTGCAGCAGTTGCAGTAAAGCTCCGTGTGCTGCTTGTGCTCCTCTGATTAGGTGAGCAAAACGCAGACCGCGTGGAGACAAGGAAATAGGTGAAGAGTTTCCCTGTGTTGTGCAGTTATTGTCTGGTACCCAGCGGAGGCGGATGGGGACCTGCGAGATTCGGGTTGCTGTCAGCTCTAAATCAGCGGCTTGGCAGGGAGGGTTGTTTCAGCAGGAGTGAAACTGAGCTCAGCGTGACTATTGCAGTAAGAACATCCCCTCCATTAAAGTTGGATACCTCCTCCAACAAAACACAAGGCGGGGGAGGGAAGAAAGGCTTTTAACATCCTCCTTGGAATGGCTGGAAAGGAGAGGGCAGCGGTGGGGTGGGCACTGCCCAGGGCGGTCACCTCAGCGGCTGGAGCCCAGCACCTCCACCCCGCGGGGCTCCACTTGTGCCCTTCATTGCGTGCAGGAATTAGGGTTCGGTGTTTGAGCAGAGTGTGCTGGGAAGAGGTTTCCACACTGACACGAGCAGGAGCAGCAAGAGCATGTTGATGGATGAGCAGGGCAAAGAACTGGAAGTCAGGGTTTCTGAGACTTGGTCTCTACCTCGCTTGGCCAAATGGTTTAATTTATCCACGACTCATTTTCATTCTGCATAAAACCTGGGGATGTTGATACTCTTTGGCTTCACAAGACACAGTGCAAATGAATTATTATTTGTAAAGTGCTGCAGGTGCTTTGGGTGAAAGAGAATGTTGTAATTGCAAAGCAATGCTATTAAGTGGCAAATTGGATGAAACCTTTTACTAAATGAACTGTGTTTCAAAACACTGCATTTGCAAAGACCGTTCCTTTGTAAAATGAATCTACCTTTTAATGTTTCTTGCTTTAATCTTAGTTCTTAAAGAAGATTTACAGTCTCATCAAGTCCTGAGAGTCAATGTTAAATTATTGTAATTTATTCCACATTATGTTACGTTAGTTTTTGCCACATATGGTATGTTACATTAATTTAGCTAATGTATGCTAATTTTGTGCTAAATTTATGTCACAGTACCCAGATAATATGGAGATTGATGTCTTAGAAATTAATGTAATAATAGTAATAATTAATAGTAATAATATCGAGACTCTGGCATTGCTGCATTGGAATCCCTGAACGTTCAAACTGAGTTTATTGTAGCTTTGTAGCACGACTCACTAGCTACTCGAAAAGAAAGAGATCTTGTCTCTTCTTTATAGAGTCATATATCAGCCCCATAAAACACAATCCCAATTCTTGATAGCCCCATTGCAGCAAAAATTGTTAGTCTCTGTGGCATAGGACCTCCGAGCACAATAATCTTTTATGCCTGTAAACTCAACAACAGCTGGACATTAAATCTCTGGATTAATTCAACAAGTTTCCCTGTTTCTCCCCACCCAGTAACCAAAGGCATTTTTCTTAAATAAAGTAATTAATACTTAATGGCAAGGTAGGACTCTTGCACTCTCCGTGCCTGGGCTGGCACTGAGAAGTGTGATGCCAGTGCGTTGCTTTCCAGCCTGCCTCCAGATGTGGCTTCTGCATCTGGTCCAGCTCAGCGGCCACCACCGGCTTCACCCTCCCATCGCACAGGGTGGCAGCTCCCAGGGGGGCTGCAGGCAGGGGAAAGCACCCACCCATGCACCCTTTTCCCCCTGCCGCCTTTTAATACCATTCCTCATTCACCAGATTGGTCGGGATTTTGCATGTGAAGAATTTAACTGGCATGCTGTGGTGCAAGGAGAGCGTGGCCCCTTCCTTGGAGCCTTCCAGCCCCTACTCCAGGCTCCCCCTGGGACCACCGGGATGCAAACACTCCTGGGTTTGCAAGGGCACACATATCCCAGTGAAGGCAAGCGGAGACCGGCCCCACTGCCCCTCACCCAGATCAAGCCCACAGCCAGAAGCACCCTGAACTGCATTTTCTGGTTGAAATTCCTTTCGTGCAAACTCTTCCTATTAAATCCATCCTGCATTTATAGAGTTACTAATTTGTACGTTAATTACAACAGGCTTTGATTAAAGGCACGGACCGTAAAAGCAGATTAACGTTCCCCTGATTTTAAGCTTCTACGTGAAACCATGTATGCACTGGTTCAGAAATCCCTGTTTCAGGAAAAATAAATCCTGCACCTTGCTGTGGGCAGAGCCTGACTCCACCCCTTTAATCTCATGTCTCTTCGCTGCACTGAATTAATGGAAGCTCAGAAGAATTTCATCTGTTGCTCTAAGCGTGTTTGGTGTTATTATTTCAGAATATTTAATCTCAAGGACAACAAATAAATATGAAATCACCGTCAAGCCGTTTGTCCCACTCCGGCAGCTGAAAATGCTGTTATTACTGGGGAGGGAGGAGGAATGCTGGATCATGAAACGGAAATATTTTCTAAGAAGGGAAACTGCCAGCAAATCTGCGGCTGAGGGAGGGGAGCCATGCTGAGCCCTCCAGCCCTGCTGCTGGAGAGGACACAGCCCTTCCCGGGCTCACTTGCAGCAGGGGGTGAGGTGAGAAATCAGGGAGATTTAAGGCTGTTCAAGCCCATCCCCTGAACAAACTATGCTCCCAACTGTGCCCTTGCCCTCCCTTTCACATAAACCTGGTTGTGGCAGGGGAGGAAGAAACAAGCGGGAGCTTGGTTCCTCTCTCCACCTGCTCCCCAGGACGTTGCTGAACTTCTCCATCACAAACCATCTCTGCCCCAGCCTGGTGGGAATCCTGACTCTAAGGCAAACCGCGCCGCTGCCACGCTTCAGACTTGGTCTTTGCTATTTGTAACTGTAGGGCAGCCTGGGTGTTGCTGGGGGTTTTATAGACAGCGGAGCTGCTGAGCAGGCAGCAGGGTTAGCTCCAGCATGTCTGCAGGGATCCCAGCTGGCACCTCCGGAGCATCCAGAGCTCGTGTCCGGGGTCTCTGCTGCATCCTCTGCCTGTCACTGCCAGGTGGAAAACCCACAAAGCAGCAAAATCATTCTTCGGTCTCGTGGCAGGGACCCAGTGAAGCCTCCAATGCACATTCCTGTATTTTCTTTGCAGAAGGAAAATGGATTTTGTTCTGAATATGGTATTTGCAAACTATTGGAAATCTGTTTCCTCAAACCCCAGGCTGATGTAAATAATAGATTTTGAAAATTTGGTGCAGGCAACACAACCGTGCAGGATGATGAAGCAAGCAATATAACTTGGCCTGAGGCCCGTATCTCAGTAGCCCTGGAGTAACTTGCCTAGTGACAATGACAGAGATTTTATAAATGAATCTATTTGTTATTGGCAGGCAGACACTATCACGGGCAGGAATACCAGACTCCACTCCCTTTACACACAGGCCTCTTATACAATGTTGGCTGACATTATGTTACTTGAAATATGGGTGTAGATGATACGCAGCATCTTCAGAGAACTGAGGTTCACCTTGTGATTTGCCTTATTTTGGGTTCAGGCTAAAACACACCCCAAATGTCCGGGCGTACCCCTGGTTTCTCCCTTACCTGGATGCTGGGTCTGCAGGCAGCAAGCACTGGGCACTGCGGTGGGATGCTGGGTTTTGGTCCTTGTCCTCAGGTTTCAAGTCATTCATGACAAGGAACCTCCCAAGAAGTTGTTTTATAGAAGCACAGAGTAGAAGAAAGGGTAGTTTAACTAGCTAGCCTAGGAGTAGCTGAATTTTCTGAGCCTCGGCCGGTGCCCCAGACTGTGTATCAGAGACATGTGATGGAGAGACCAAGACCTCTCCAGGTTTGCTTTCCACTGCAAATTCAGGCAATGACAACATGGTCTTAAGTAAAAGCCTCCTGCTTCCCTCCAGGTGCTGGTCTCAGAGGCTGCCAGGCGGTGGGAGCTCTGAAAGAGCCCTCACTTTTTAAGAAACCAGCTCCTACCTTCACTTTATTTTTCTTATTGGCAAACCCTCTGATGGAAATGGATTTCAGCTCCTCCTGCCAGATGGTGATGTGAACCAAGGGCTGCAGACGGAGATCGCCTCCAGGCTGAATTTAAAGTGCCTCAGTACATTTTATTTTTGTCCAGAATGTTTTTTAAGAGCCGCTTGGCTCAGCGGCAGCGAGCCACCCTGCAAGCGGTCCCCAGGATGCGCAAGGGGCTCTTCCAGCAGAGCCTTTCACTGCAGCAGCCATCAGCCATGGCTTGTATTCACCAGGATGGCTTGTGTTTACCCAGAATGGCTTGCATTTGCTCAGGTGGCTTGTATTCACCCAGCATGGCCCACCACAAAGGCTCCCTATATAAAAGGACAGCTTTTCCTGCAGCCACAGCAGCTGCCCTGGGAAGCAGAGGCTGGGTAACAACCTCTTCCTTTTCCACCCAAGCCCAGGCTCAGCACAGCTCAACTGTGCTGCGAGCGCCAAGAAAAACTATTGAAATCCTTTCTCTCATTGGGATTATTTGGCAATGTCAGGATTTGTGCAGTCCAATGCCCAAAGTCTCCCCCAAGGGAGGGCTGGGAATGGGTTAGCACCTGAAAAACCACTTCTCCACATGTTGTCTATGTGGAGAGCTCCACCTGTAATGACCCATCTGATGCCTCAAACAGGGTCGTTCATCCTCAGCAGTGATTGAGGTAAAAGGACATTTATGCGAAACAACGATCTGTTGTTTACTCAGTTTTCTGTATTCCCCAGTCCCCTGCAGGTGATATTTGCTCTTGAGCAGAAGTTCCTTCTGAACTTCAGTCCTGCCATGAAGTCATGCTCCCGCATTTATGACATCAGTCGTTGCTATGGCAGCTGTGTCAAAAAATTCCTCTTTTATTATTGTTTAAAGGGAATTATTCAGTACATTCCAGATCAAAAGAACTGGGATCTTGGGATGTGCCTCTGAGCTGCAAAGAAACTCAAACAAAGCCAAAAATAGCAATATATGGATAAACTGGATGACAGCCAGATTGTCCTGTGCTCGTTTTCCTGTCTACATTATTCACTGCCTTTTTTAAGCTGCAGGGAGCTAATTCAAGTGTCTGAGATGCATCTTCCTGGGAGCTTTCCATGCCGCAAGGCACAGCCTCGGCACACAGCCACCTCTGCATCTTGCAGGCTGGCTTCAGCCTCCTGCCCTTGCTCGCTGAGCCATGTGTTTAACATCACTTGTTTCAATGCAAGTCGTTCTCCTGCCTAGTTTCTTCAGTGACGGGTGAGAAGTGGCACCCGCGACATGACTGATAGCAGCACACTCACCTAAATGACCTGGAGGTTGACAGTGTGCAAGAAACTTCAGAAAATGCTGAGTGTCCATGGGGCCATGGCTATGGATGGGCTTAGGCAACCTCAGCAGCTGTCTCAAAATCTAGACATGCTGCTGTTGAAAGCCTGCAAGTGAGGCTGAGTTTGGTAGGTGATATTGAAAGCTAGTCTTTGCTGGGAATACAAGGAGTCACACTTTCCAGCCCTTCCCTCCCACCTCTCTCCCATGGCTGTTCCCAAGAGAAAGGTCACACTGGAGCCACTTGCCTCCAGGGACAAAAGTGGAGACTCTTGACTTCTTTTGCCAAAACTTTTAGAAATTTAGGAGATCTTCAACCTCTGTCAGCATCAGCTGATATCAACTATGGGCTCAAATGTTGGGAGAGGAAAAGGAAAGGCACATGAATGCACACATTCACATGTACATGCCACTGTCATGCAAACTTCCGTTCGTTAGCCTAAAAATGTTACGGTGCAGGAGTTGAGCTGTTCATTTGTCTCATACCTGCTCTTGAAGGTCTCTCTTCCCCCTTCCTCCTCCCCTTCCTATACCCAGCCATCCTTCAGACTGTGATGCTGGATCAGCCACTTGGTTCCTACAGCCGTTCCCTCATCACACAGCTGAGGGGTAGGTTTGAAGCGGGCAGTTACACTCTAATGACCATTGATTTGCAAGGGCAGTTAGATACCCCAAAGTAAACAAATGAATGAATGAAATACGTGTTTTTGCATTTGGCCCCATGTCCCCAAAGATGGGGCCTTACAAGAGCTGCCTGCAGATGCAGAAGCATTTCATCAGCTTCCCTGGAGGTCTCTTCCAAGAAAGATAGGACAAAACATGCCACTGATCATGGGGATAAATGCTCCTTTTGGTAATGTGATACTCAGCTCCATCTATATTCATTGCTGACAGACCGTAGTGCGTTGGCCTGGTGGTGTCCTGCTTCTATACCATCTGGAAATCGTCTTTTGCAAATGGTTTTGGTCCCCAAGCAGCTGGTTGAGAGTGATGCCCATGCTTCCTGACCTTCTCCCGGAGACAATCTGCATGGCTGAGTTCACTTCTCACCCATCTCACCCCCGTCCCTCACTCTACATTGGCATTCTGGGCCACCTCTCCAAGAAATCACATCTGATGTTTCCAGTCAATGCAGCTAAGGAAGACAGATGCCAATGGGATGGACATTTCGCAGCTCTCCCCAGCTCCCCTATCCATTGATGTCATCTGACTTTTATATCAATACCAAAGAGATCTCAAAAAGGGCTGACGTATTTCAGCAATACCATACCACTCATCGGTATGGCTTAGCGTGTGCCATAGTGATTTTTTAAGTAATCAAATGTTTTTCATAAATGAAAGGTAATTTCTTACAAGAATAAAGCTTTTCCATTAGGAAAATACAAAGTGTGGAAGATTGGGTAGTTTTGTGGTTTGGGTTTTTTTTAAGGCAAAATGTTGGAATTACTACTCCTCATCAAAAATAGAGAGCTGTTTGGAGGCTGCATGTGAGAAAATTGCCGACTCTTATTGAATATCTTATTTACTTGCAAAGTAAAAAAGAAAGTAAATAAGAAGCTCTGCAAAATATCTGCATCTCTGGCAATTTCCTTGTGTACAATCACATACGCCGCCTACAGTCTCTGCAATAAATTGTAATCCTGGTCATTTGCTTCCTCTCCTTATGTACATACATTATATTTTTGCTCAGCAATTTTGACTTCCACCCACTTTTGTTGATGGGCGGAAGGAGGGGGAACGGAGAATAAAACATGTTGCTATATTTTCAGCATGACAAATTACAGTTGATATTTTATTTCCAGCTGGAATGTCCAAGGATAAATAAATGTGTGTGGTGTTGTCCCCCCAGGGTAGCCAATGGGCATCTGAGTGTTTTATTTCAAATTTCCCTACATACAAGGTCTGTGGCAATAGAAGATGAGACGGAGCTGTGGGGAAGGAGTTGTCCTGTAGGACTGTTGGAGGAAACAAGCAAAGCATTGATTTGGGTTGCTGCGCTGTTGTTGGCTTTTTCCCTATTCAATCAACCATGTCTTATAGATTATTAAAGTGGCTTTTTGTCAGGGGAGCTTAAAGAGGCTTCAGCATTATCTGCTGAATTCGAGGCTGTTCTTTCCCATGTAAGGCCAGTGGAAACAGAGGTACTGAGGTTAGGGAGGTTGCTGCGTCGCCTGCATGTCCTGGAGCACACCAGTCTGGGCATCCCTTGGGTCTGCATCCATCGCAGCATGACTGAGGACCAGCCTTCTATTTTTGCTCTCGTGTGTAACCAACAGGACGGTCACTCCATGAGCTATTTTTGCAAGCTCTTGGTCATGCTGAGCTGTGCTGACATTTGCACAAGTCTTGAATATTCTGCTTAAAACCTCTGTCTTCTTCCTGACCAAATCTCTCCGCTTTCTGATGGTCTGGCCCTGGGGCCAGCCACTTTGTCCCCTTACCACAATGGGGAAGCACAACTGTGCTCCAGGTCTTGACCAGGCACTGGGCATAGTTCGAAAATGGCTCTTGGGCACATGATGGAGGCAGGACCATGTCTGGGCATCTCTGGCTTGAAATCTCAACTGATTCAGCCTTACCTTCGCTGCTTTCAAAACATTAATTCCAGTCAAGATTAGTTTTCCCACATCTGTGTTTTTCTGGCCAGATCCTCAGCCCACACAGCTCAGGCTATTCCATCAGCCCATCATCTTCCAAATCAAACATGTCAGCAGTGTCTCACATGAGCCAGAGCTCACTAGGTCTAATTTGCAGATCTATGGTAGCTAGATTAAAGTTTGTTAAAAAAATAATAAGTAGAAACTTCAAGGGATCAGGAGAAGTTTAAATTGAAATACTATATATAACCTGTGCTAATCCTCCCCCACTGCCAGATTTTAATTACCCAAAGATATTAAGAAAAAGCTGTGTTTTGTGCCTGCAGCCTTTAAATACAATTTTAGACTTCCTTAAAGGGACAGCCCCAAGGGAGCAGTTTAAATTAATACCTTGAAACGGAAACCCACTTCCTTTCTTGTTCTTCTGCTCATCTATTGTGTGTGTAATTGTCCTTAGTAAGATTCCCATTGACTTCAGCTGCCATTAGATCAGACCCAAAAGGCGGAGAGCAACCTCAAAACCCATCCAAGCAACAAAAGCACCACTAGTGTTGGCCAGGGTCCAAGCTGGAGCCCTCTCTGTCAAACATACTTAGATGGATGTGTTGGAGGACTTATGCTATTAACGGCAGGACTGGAAATAGTGGAGAAATATCCCTATTCTCAGAGTATAACACTGGTAATATTTACCGTGAGCTCCAAATCCACCACTCCTTTCACATTTGCCTCTGCTGGACCAAGGAAGCTCGTGTTGTTACCTCCTGGTGGTCACGGTGGGATGCAGGCTGGTCAACATCATTTCTCACTCTTGGATGGTATCACTGAATATTGCGTAAGACACATCTGAGACTGCAGAATGGGAATTTAATTTCCAGAACCAACAGCCCGGAACCAGAATTTTACAATTTCAAGCCTCAAGGGGTTCATCTTACTTACCATAAAGATTTTATGACCCAAGTCAAAAATCCCTGAGCTTTATATTTTCCTCATTCATGGTACACTCCTTCAGCTCAGCCTCAGGCTTAGCCCATCTTCTGAGCATCAGGAGCTGTCAAATCCATCCGTGAGCAGGGGAGGATGAGACCACATGGGACACCAAAGGAGCTATGGTGTTTCTAGGTCAGCGGAGATGGAGGTTAAGGAGCTTACAACCCTGGTAGGCTTATTCTGTGAAATGCTGGCTTTCCCCAAACCAACAGAATGAGGACCTGTGCTGTGTAGTACTGCTGGCCATGACATCTAAATGTCTTACTCATAGGACATCGAGTTGGGCCCACCAAGGTGGATGAACTTGCACGTTGTTTTCCAATATAATTTCCTGATGTTGTCATGGAGAGGTGTTTCTGCTGCCAAAATGTCAACAGACTTGCTAAAGGGATGGAGAAAGCATGCAAATTAGGCAGATGTCCAGCGTGTGTGTCCTGTGCCTCTTGATGCCACATCCCAAGCTTGGCTGCCCCTTCCAAATGTAGTTTGGTGCTGGCTGAAAATCATTAGAAAGCTTCAGCCCCATTTCAGTAGATTTTGGAGGTGGACCAGCACATTACTCCCTGGAACCATCTCACCAGCTTGTTTACTTGCGTGGTTCCCAGGAGGCCACAGGAGAGACTTTAAGTCGGCCTGAGAGACGTTCTGTCTTCAGCGAGCTCTCCAAGGAGCCATCGTCTCCGGCTGGTGCAAGGCTGAGGACGGGGCTTTATTCAGTGATTTACTGCATCCTAGTTGAGGCAAAATTCCCATCAGTGGCCAGAGGTGTGACCTATCCTATTAATTTAGTGGTGGTGGTGTTTTGATGAGAAAAAAAGAAAAAAAGTTGTCTTTTCCCAAACTGTCATTCTCTTACATGCACAAGCAGTTCTGAAATTAAAGCACTGCAACTCATTCTGCAAGGGCTGTTAACTTTACATCCTAATTGCTTAATTAAGCTGTCTTGATCCAGGTAATAATTGCAAACTTTCTATCTGAGAAAGGTTTGCCGAGTTAAGCAAGAATTGATTAAACATTTATGCTTCTGACAGAGCTGCCTGCCCTTTATTTCCTTCCATTTGCTGTGAAAAGTCTCTTTGAGCCAAAAGTCTTCCCCCTGACAGGTTTTATTTCACCCAAATTTAAGTGTGTAACCAACATCGCACTGTCACTCGGAGCCAGGGGAGCGCCGCAAACTGCTCCTGGCACGTCCGACCCACGAGTGGGGACAGCGAAGGGACATGAAACCCAGCCAGCTTTGCATTTACCTTAAAGGACAGTAAGGCACTTTAGCAGCAATAAAAATAGATTTAAGGGCTCATCAGCAAAATCGCATTAAAAGTACCCACAGAAAAGGCACGATACATATTCATCTGCCGTTCTTCGGGAGCGTGCTGGGTCATGCTTGAAGCATGGATCAAAAAACCTGGTGCAAAAGATGCTTGCCCATCTGAAAAAAAGCATCAATTCCTTCTGAGAGCCGAGCAGGCAAGGAAGGTGTTGGCATCGCCTGGGACACCACCAACATGCTCTAATTCTGGAGGCATGACCTAATCCCTTGATCCTAGCTGCGGCATCTGTGATTCAGCACAAATCATAAGGCTTTGTCCAGCAACCTGTTCAGGATAAGCACTACTGCGGCCACGGCTGTGCTAGATTAAGGGATGAAGAACTGAAGCTGGTGGGAATTTAGGAAGGGAGACGCAGAGCGGGTCTTCCTTTGGGGGCACTTTCTCCTTCAGGGAGATGCAGCACCTCGCCAGCTGCCCCAGAGGAAGGCTCTGCTCTCCAGGTTAGGAGCAAGCTGGCTATGAGCAGCAGCCCCTCTCCGCACTGCTCCTACCCCCTGCACGTATCAACCAGGCACCCCCATGTTGTCCATGCTTCTCATCAGAAAAAGTGGGGGAAGCAAAAAAAAAAAAAAAAAAAATCAACCCAAAAAGACCTTGCAGTGCTGGGGATGTGGCAGTCTGTGAAATGCCCCAACCTTGACCTCCTTGCATCCCTCCACCCTTGCAAATCTTGATCATCCTGATGTGGGGTACACCAGCCCCATCGGGCAGTGCCCACCATGGTTCTTCTGAGTGTGTTTTATCACCACTGTCCCCAGTTACCTTTGTTTCTGCAGTGGGATGAAGGGGTGTTGCTGCCACTTAGCGATTCGGATCAGGAAGCAACTAGTCGAGGTTGATATTGTCGTGATTTGACTTTCTGGGAGCCTTCTGAATAAATTTCCCTTTATTAGACACAAAGGTTCCCATTACTGCACCTTCGTCCTCATTACTCCCGGATAAGTGCCTACATAACCTGTCTCTACTTCTGCTTTGGTATTCAAGGTCCCGTGTCTCTCACAGCTCCTGCTCATGTGTGTGAGAGCTGGGAGGGAAATGAGACCCTTCTCCAGCAACTGGGAAGCAACCTCCCTGTGTCCGCTTCTGTCTCCATCCCCTGAAAAACTGCTGAGCACCGTAAAGTAGAACTGCGTGATGGATTTCCTTGTGCCTGCAAATGAGGATGGATTCCACTGATGGGATATGTTAGGTGAAAGAATGCATTCCCCCATTTTGTGGTGGGAAAAAAAATAAGGCATTTTTAATTGTCTCCACATTTTTAATGTTGAAGTCCTCCCACTTTCATGGGGGACGACACTGCTGGTCTACAGGAGAACATTTGTTCAGAGGCATTTTGGAGGAGAAATTCCAGCAACATCTTTTTTTTGCTCATGCATGGCAGCAGAAGTGGGTAGATTAGTGTCTCTCTGAATTGAAATACCCCAGTCTGTAAGTGACATCAAGGGCTGTCTGATGTACAGCTATATCCACGATTAAATACTTCTCCTCACTCTTACTTCGCAAAGGGAGCAGGTGACGGAGCCGAAGGCTGAGTTCACATCCTTGGGTGGTTCACTGATCCATGGAGCTCAAAGACTGACTACAGGGAGGGTATCTCACATTTTTCCCCACTGGCCCTTTGAAATGCAGGGACCTTTTGAAGTTTCTAACGCTGTGAGACCGCAGACCTGATCTTTATATGTGAATGGTGGAGGTGGGACAGGTATTAGGAGGTTGAAAGCAAGGGGAAGGGCCAGGGAGGTGCGTTAGGTGATTGCAGGGCAGAAACAGGCACCCCAGCAGAGCTGGGAAGAGGGGCAGGGGTAGCGATGAGGGGCAGACAGCCCCTCTCAGCTCTCATCCCTGCTCTTCCATACCAGGGAAGGGGATGTTGGCAAGCACAGAAATGCCCACCTGGTTTATTTGGTTAGCTTGCTCTGTTTTCTGCATCTTGTGGGCTGCAGCATCATCAGATGATGAAGCAAAGCTGGTCACTGCAGCATCGTTTCAGCCCCTGGAGAAGTGGGGAAGTCAAGTGCAGAGAACTGCCTGTTTATTTAAATTTCAAGCTGTTGAAATGAGGTGGAAGATGAGAGGGATGGAGGGAAAGGACAGGGACAGCAGGCAAAGGGAAGAGCTGGCTGAAATGCATGCAGGAGCATGAGAGAGCCTAAAGAACAAATATTGGCTTCTGCCCTTGCATGAAAAGCAAGTTTAAAGCAATGGGGGGGGATGCAAAACAAACCCCATCCCTCCTGCTCACTTCAGCTATCTAAACATCTCACAAGGTGAAAAGCATTTTGCACCAAGCGGTGGATGTGCCATGTATTTCAAAAGCCTAAACTGTCCCCTCCTGTACAAGGAGAAAGTTGTTAAATTAAATAGGCAGAACAAGAATGAGTATCAGGATGGGGAGTCCTCACGGCAGCGTTTGCTGAGATCTAGCGAGGGGCAGAGGCAGGGGTTTAGACCGACAGAGTCAAGCAGACCAAGAAGGAGGCAGAATCCACAGGCACAGAGCAAATCAGCTCCACCACAACTCAGCAAAAATAGCGTTATCCACAGAGGGTCCCTTAAGCATTGGTGGGACCATGCCAGGACGGAGCTCCTGTGGAGTCTGGAAAAGGAAAGCTTTCCTGGTTTTCAATTTATTTTATTTTACTTTATTTTATTATATTTTATTTTATTCTGTCCTATTTCCTTTACTTTTCTGATGAAGACCACTAAGCAGTCAGGGTAGAGGGAGGTTTAAGCACTCGCTATCGATTTTCCCCCATGTTGATGACCTGGGGGAGTGGAGAGGTTTGTGACAAGGTGAGCTCAGTCAAGGCACATGGAAAAAACAGTGAATGGCTGCAGGTGAAGGTACCGCTTGGGAAAGGGCTCAGCAAAACCAGGGCATGAAACTCCAAAACGCTCAGATCCGAAAGAAAAGCTGAGCAACCCCCACAGATCATCCTGCCATGGCCCCAAACCAGGATTTCTGTTTTCTATTATGATAGATAACGAGAGAGCAATGCGGGATTTTGCTTTGCCTCTGTTAATAAAGGCTCTCTGAGAGATTGATGCTCGTGGTGCGGAGCTGCAGGGGGACCATCCCCTGCAGCAGGGAGCAGGCTCGAGCTCCCGGGGCTCCTCTTTAACTGCCACCTCCCCCAGCACTTGCATCCTTTCCCTCTCCAAGCAGCTCCCACATCCCCATCCCAGAGCCGCCTGCATTTCAGACACTGATGGCAGGAAAGCACATCTTGCCACCAGCACGAGGCCATCAGGGTCGCACGCGTCCGTTTAGTATCTTCCCACAAAGTCTATTGATCAGGTTTTATACACAGTAGCACATCGCCATAAAAACCCCAGGGAGCTGACGGCGCGTGGCTGATTTACACCCACCAGCCGTCAGTTTTTTATAAGCATTAAGGAGTCCGGCACAGTCTTGGCTTTCCCTCTTCCCACAGGCACAGCTCAGCTCCATGTGCTGTCCCAAAACAAGCCCAGCAGCCATGGAATAGCTCACCGGTTTGATCATGGCAGCACGGCAAACCCTCCAGAGGAAGGCAGGAGGGGACGGGGGGAGGACGGCCAGCACTGGGCAAGGGCAGAGCTCGGCATGGAAAGGACCAGGAGGCTGGGGAATGCCCACTGGGACAGGACACGGGTGATGGTTACAGGGAGCGGGAATGAGCATCACTGATGGTGAGATCCTTGCACCGTGGAGTATCAGGGTGCTCGGTGGGATCAGCCCCTCGCTCTGCTGGGTTGGAAGATCAGCCCAGCACATCTTCCTGCTTCCCTGTGATGCGCAAGGGCATAACACCCTGACAGCCCACGGAGGGAGCAATTCCAGTCTTCTCACCCATTTCCTAATGGTTTCATTCAGCTAAGAACAAAAAAGAGCAGCATCTATTTGCCAGTCAGGTGCGAATTTCGCTTTCAAATCCAGCTGTCAGGAATAAAATGCAAATAGGCACATGCAGGGCAGCAAAGAAGTGATCTGATGCCCTTGATTGTTCCTGCCCGGGTCTCGTAAATCATTGCTGCCTTAATCCTGTGCCCTGCTTTCTAATTCCTGCCATTACTACTACATTTATCCACTCACATAGTTGGTTTGAATTCAAAATGTTGGTTTAATGTGGCACTGATGAGATGGCAGGCATTTATAAAAAATACAGCAGCAACCTGGTTTGTGGAGAATACAGATCTTTTTCTTCAAAACTGTAATGATACAAAAGGAAATAGCATCTCCGGCTGAAACTTCAAAGGCAATTGGAACAATTTTGCAAAAGATTTTATGCTTTCTATAATCATGTACTTATTTTTATTCTTTTGATTTCACCTTCCTTCTGATGCTAAATGCTCGTAGGCTGTGTATGATAAAGGCCATGCCTTGGGGGAACATGGTCTTTCACCTGTTTCATGTGCAGCAATTATATGTCTAACATGAGATTGAAATCATATTTAAACCATTGACAGACATGCCTGGCTTTCATTCTGGTTTTGAACAGAGCCCATGGGATGTGAGTGATATTAAAAGCATATGAGACTCTGGGAAATGTGTCCCTGCTGCCATAAGGGCCATCCCTGGTGTGACACCAATGAGTGCCACCTCCGTGTGAGCTGGCCCTGGGCATCACCATTCTATGATCACCAGTGCTGTGAGGGGTCCGGGGGCGGGGCTGGCACTGGGCACAGCATCGCTGCAACAGGCATTTACCCTGTAAATGATATGGGTGAGGTTATGGAGGAAGGAGCACTGGGAAGGAACTGGAGCCACATCCTCCCAGCACCGCTCCGTGTCCATCTCCCCGCCCCACGACCCCTGTGCTGATGGAGCACCAAGATGAGAGGAGAGCGTCAACCACAGCATGAGGGCAGCTGTGCCCACCATGCACCCACTGTCCCCTTGGAACAGGAATGGTCTGTGGTCTGATTGAAAAGAAAAAAGGGAAATAAAAAATTGGATAGAGCCAGCTGGGACCAGACCTCTTTTGATATAAAGGGACCAGAACCCTTCTGATGGGTTCATCCCCCACCGCAGCCCCTTCCTGCTGGAGCAATCAAGCCTAAAGCACAGTTAATTTCACATTGATCACTGTCTCCCAGATTAAGGAAGGACTTTTGATCAGAAGTGTTGTGAAACCCTATCACACAGAAGGACCAGAGCTGATCTGGGATATTGATCCCAGGTCCAGGCAGTGTGGCTGGCATTGTCTGCAGGCAGGGGAGCGGGGGATGTCCTGCTGAGCACAAAGCCGGCACCGGGTGCTCTTGAAAATGGCTTTTCCAGCAGGGTGGGGGGCGGGAGGGTGGCTGGGGGCACCCATGGGAAGCAGCAGCATCTCCCCATCGCCACCTACTCAGGAAGGGCTGACCCATCTGCTCTCCCAGCCACGGCAGAAAACACCAGGCTGGCTCATGTTTTCAAACTGAAACAAAAATAATTTTCTTCTGGAGGCTTCAGAAGGCAAAAAATAAAAGACAATATTTACATTTCCCTGTGATGTGTCACTCTGCGTGGGTTAGTCATCACTCCTCCTGCAGAGGCCCTGCAGGTAACCGAGTGACAGGAGGAGGCTGTGACTCACCAGATGGGATACGTCTCTCCAATGTGACTTCAAACATGGGACATTAAAGAGGGATTGTCATGTTACAACAAATAACTGTTCTGGATTTCCATGCAGCCAGCAGAAAGCCTGGTGCTCTGAGGACAGCTGGGTGCCCAAGCACCCTTCCCCTTAAAACCCACCGGTGTCACCCACCAATGACCCTGCAGTGACTTGGGTCTGGTCTCTACAGTTCGGTGTAACTGTCCTCTGTATTTTTCATAGAATTGTAGAGTCACAAGATCATGGAATGGTTTGGGTTGGAAGGGACCTTAAAGATCACCCGGTTCTACCCCCCTGCCACGGGCAGGGTCACCTGCCACTAGACCAGGTTGCCCCAAGCCCCGTCCAACCTGGCCTGGAGCACTTCCAGGGATGGGGCATCCACAGCTTCTCCATGCAGCCTGTGCCAGCGCCTCAGCATCCTCACAGTGAGGAATTTCTTTCCAAACAGACAAGTAGCAGCACACTCCTGCAAGCCAGAGAAAAACCCTTTCCCCATGCTGAGCCACACACGGCAGGCGGTTGTGCACTGAGTGTTGCTCCTGGAAGTGTTTGACCCCAATGCTCGCCACGCCGGCTGCAGGCACCGCGGCTTCCCCAGGTGAGCAGCCCCGGAGGGATGCTATGCCTCTGTGCGCTGATAAATGGGCACACCAGTGCCAGGGCAGAGCGGGCTGCTGCTCTGGGGTTACTATCTGACTTTGGGTACGGGATCTGACCTGGCACTAATTTGACCACGAAAACATAAGATTCCCAAGGGAATCTTAAGATTCCTATGACATGATGATGTCAAAAGGGAAAGCAGGACGGGATATTTTTCAGCACCGATGTGGCAAGGGGTTCCCCAGAAGCAAACGTTAGCTGTGGGTCAAAGCCCTGCTCCCCCTGCCACCCCGGCGGGCTGGACAGTCTCCCTGCACATGCCGTGATCCACCTCTGTTGGCTTAAAAGGACTTACACCACTTTGCACCAGCTAAAAATCTGTTCCAGCCCTGAATATGAACCTAGAAGCACATAACACCTCTGCTGAAAGCCCAGCACTGGTGACAGGTACTCAGCACCTCCAGAACTCAGAGCCCAGGTGGCAGGCTGACCCTCCAGCACCACCAGTGAGGCTTCCCACCTGCCTCAGTTTCCCCACTTCTCCATGAAACATCCACCACCTGCCTGAGCCAGCAGCAAGGGGAGCCTGGGGGGGTTGTATAGCACCTTGAGAGTTTGGCAAAGAGCTTGCATACAAACATTAATACCCATATACAGAATGATTAATTACTATTTCCCTGTTATTATTGTTTGTTTTCTATCAGCAACCTTGCTCTGGTTCTCTTCTGAACCCAACTCCTGATGCCAAGCCAGGGATATTTTAGGAAATGCAGATTATATAATATTTACATCTGTGCCACTTGTTTATTCCTCTCTGTCGGTTAATTTTATTACTGCTCCTCTCTCACAAAAGCAATGATTTGCAGAGCCAAAAGCATGCTATGTGTTTTCAAGGATGCACTAATTTTAATAATTAAAAAGCTGCTGCCTTCCATCTGCCAAGGCAGGGAAGGAGAAGGGCAGCAGGAGGGCACAGGGCTCTCAAATCCTCTCCTTGGGAAATCCCTGTCGGCACCAGCTCGATGCTCCCCCGGATTATGGGCTTTCACGCAGTAGGTCTGGTCCAGGGTCTGCAGGTTTCTCTTGTTTTTCTTCGCTGGGAAGAGGAAGGAGACCTCAAGAAGGGAGAACAAGTCGTTAGGGAATTTTTTGGCTTGAGGGAGGAGCAGGAAAACTTGGACTGAAATAAAACTGCATTTCCTATTAGTCAGAAGCACCTTTCACCTAGGCAAAAATTAACAGTTTGAGATAAAGACAAGGTTCTGCTCCTTGGTGATGCCTGGGAGGAGTGCCCAGCCTGAAAGAAGGGCTGGGGGTGGAAACGCTCTTTTCTCCATCAGGCAGCTCTGTCCTGGGGGCCCCAAAACACAGCCCTGTCCCCGAGCGGGGCAAGGGGTGCCAGCCCACAGCAAGGACAGGGACATGGGCACACGGCCACCAAAACGGGGCTCCAGGGGCACTGCTGCAGCAGAGCGGCCATCTGCAGGGATAAATCAGCTCGACAGAAGCCATGTCCCCCTGCCCTGGAAGGCTGTCAGGGGAACATCCATTTTGCACGTCAGGACCGTGTCCAGGGGGTAAATGCACAGTCAAAAAGCCTCCTGAAAGCTGCCAGGTCCTGACCAGCTCCTGGGGCACCCAGAGCTGCTGCCGGGGTGGGTGAGGGCTGGGGTGGGCGAGAGCCAGGGTGCGGGGTGCCGTGTGGTACCTCTCACGCCAGCACCAGAACAAACTGGTGCAGAGAGTCAGAGGCGGCTCCACACGTCCCGCCTGCCAGGGGATGGCAATGCAAATATAAATAAGTCGACTTGTGTCCTTTCAAGCCTGTCTCTCAAGTCTCGGGCTGGGCACTCGGTTGCCCGTTAAACCCGGCTTTCAGAGCATTTCTGATCTTTCCTGATTTAAAAGCTTCAGGCATTAACCTCCAGGACTGAAGATGTACGTTGCTGCTCATTACCACTACAGAGCCACCAAGCCCTCCCTCCACCCTGCCCTGCTCAGACGTAGCGTTTGATAGCAGTCCTATAGGATTCCCTCTCTGATAACAAAAGAGCTATCCGTAGCACATGGGGATGTATAAGACAAATAATAGCAAAAGGTTAACAGCATTTCATAATATCAAAACCCCTGGCACTACTACCACATCTAAGCAAGGAATCTGACTAGCATAATCCAAAGAAAATATAAAATTGCAAATCAAAACAGGCAGAAAGGACAGTAGGACACACGGTAGGAGGTATTTCTCTGTGGTGCAAGCTCTTTTCAGAGGAGCAGATGTCTCGACTAGCAGGATGGGGAAGAGAGGATTTGTTTATTGAGGGGAAAAATAATCTTTTAATTTGACTCATGGATCAAAATCTGAAACTACATCCCCACAGACCCTATTTGCCGGCATTTCTCCTCACTGGTGCGAGCAGCAAAATTCAGCAAAGGCTGTTAAGAGCAGGCAGGGTTCTCCTTCAGAAGGCCAAGTCCCCAGAAGGTCAGTGAGGGTTGGCTGGACCGTGGCTGTACCACCAAACATGGTGACTCAGGGGACACTTTGTGGTGCCTGGCACTGCATCACCCCACACATCCATGCTCCAGTCTAATGGAGGGTATAAAAAAATTGAGCCTGAGGTATGGCTCTCACAAGACTTGGATAATTCCTGCCTCTCCTCCCATCCTGGCTAGTAAGTGCTGCCTTGAAAACCTGAAGGTGATGCTGCTAAGTACACCAAGGGCTGCTTTCTGAGACAGCCAGCTCATAATTACATGCAATGTTGAGTGCAGAAACATTTCCAAGGCTCCACTGAGACCAGGAGCAAAGGGAGGGGAGATTGTTTTAATTGATAAAACATCCCCATATCTAAGCAAGCCTGTTGTGCTTTGCAGCAAGGCCAGGCTGGTGTCACCAGCACCTGCTGTGCCGGTGGCCGGGGCTGGCTGTGGCAGGGGCGAGTGCCGACCCTCCAGTGCAACCAGCAGTGCAGAACCGAATGCCGTGACCCATTGCCGCTGGTTCAGGTGAGGAAGACGAGGGCATTTCTGAAGAGTTTTTCTTGGAGCCAGCCAGCACAGCTGAAGAGCTGGCAGAGAGCCACAGACACAGCATCATTGCTTCTCCATCCCTGCCACCTGAATTAATAAGAGCTCACTCCTGGACCCACATCAGGAGCAGTGCCTAGGCAGGTGCCCAAGCCCTTTACAGCAGTCCCATACCAAACCCCTGCTTAGTTTGGCTGGCAAAAAATCAAAGAAAGCCATTCACCCCCCAACCCTGCTCTCCTTGGGGGCTCAGGCTGAATATGCTGGAGCCCAGCATCCTTCTGGCAGGGTCACCCATTCCTGCTGCTGTTCAACTTTGCCCCAAAAAGCACCCTTTTCTCCAAGCAAGACCCAGGAGGACACCTCCTTGCATGTTTCGGGATCACAGGCCCACCTGACGGCCAAAAAGCAGCAAAGAAAAATCAGAGGGAGGGTGAAGCCCCCAAGAGTGGTGGGGTTGCACCCTCCCTGCCTGCACACATAGCCCTGCTCAGCAGCTGTACCCTGACACAGCCCAAGTGCCCATCAGTGATGCTTTTCCTTTCCTTGCATTTCCTTGAGGACGAAAAAAAAGCCAAAAATCACTTGTACAAATATTTTTGGAGCACTAATAAAACAAGTTGTAACTGCTCAAAGGCAAGTGAGATGTTCACCGTTTTTCCCCTCCATCCTTACAGGGCTCAGCTTGGCAGTTTTTTGAGCACATCCCTGCCACCTGCCTGCTGGTGCTCAGTGCTGGGATGCTGCCAGTCCTCACCCCAAAGATTTGCAGGGAAAATAGATGGGGCATGGAGACATGCGGAAATTCCAAGCCTTGACCTTTCATTTTTGCTATAAACACCCTGATTTCCAGCCAGCTCCCCAGCTGAGCCCTGCCAGTTTTGCAAAGCAAGCTGACCCAACATGTGCTGCTGATGCTTTGTTAAGGTAAAAAAATCCTTCAAATTGTTTATGATGTTTGACAGAGCAAATGAAGTGTGCCCACCGATACCCCTAGTTGTCATTTTATGTCAGAGCTGATCAAGATTACTAGGTTTTGCTGCAGCCCAGCATTCAGGCAGCAATTCCATGGTGTAGGAGCTGATTTTTAGAAAAAGAAAAAAAAAAAGAAGAACCAACCAACCCAATGACTTAAAATAGCCCTTTTGATGTGTATCATGTAAGAAAGCAAGCAGCCTCTGCAGAAGAAAATAAGCATATTTGACACCAGACTTCAGAGACCACTGACTACTTTTCTGGGTATTCCCAAATGCATCCGATGTTGGCCATGTCAGAAGCCAGGACTGGCCGGAGCCCCTACCCTCACCTCTGGCGCTGCGGTGTTATTTTTAAGTCTGTGGACAGGAGCCACTGCTCCAAATGGCAAAATGAATATACAATACTGCGTGAGGGGAGGTGATGGGCAACAGGTTCCTCCTCTGACACCAACAGGCAGCACCTGGGGTGCTCAGGGAGGCTCAGAGGAGGTGGTTCTGCCTCTTCTCCAAAACCACTTCTCAACTCCCTCCTCTTGCATCTATCAACTTCAGTTATTGCTATTATCAATAAAAGGAATTAATAGTCTTTTATTTTCAAACAAAGAAGGGGTTAACCTGAAAAACAAAAGTTTCAGTTAGAAGTCTCCAAAATGGTTTCAACTTATCTTCAGCGAGGGAAAAAATTTCTGCATTTCTTCCCATAAAGAAGCAGGCTGTATTTGCTATGAATGTGCAGGCTGCAGTGATGTTCCCAAGCCTGTGTCTATCACAAAAAAAAAAAAAAAAAAAAAGATCTTTGCCAAAGAATTTATTTTTATTCAGCTCCCTCAACTCACTCTCTGCTTAGCAGAGGGAATTTTCCCATTTTATAAGAGGAAAGAAAATATGTTTGTTATTATATCACAACAACAATCATACATAAATACATACATGGGCCATGCAACTTTCCCCTTGATATCAAAGGAGGTGTTCATTTGACATGTTACCCATGGAAAAGTAATGAGTTATGTTAATTGAGCTCATCCTTGCAAACTGGTATTGCTCCTGGAAATAGGCAAAAAAATGTTAAATATGTTTTCATATCATCTGTATGGAACTCATATCCAACAGCAACAGGGTCACACTGTGGTTCAGCTCTCCAATCTTACTGCTAAACTAAGGGAAACAGCACTTTGACTGACAGGTGGTTTGACCTTCATTATCAAAGGAGATAAAAAAGTCCCCAGCTGGAAGGATGCTGCTACCAACCCGCTCCCCTGTACCAGCCCCATTGCACCACCCAAACCTGACCACAGAGACTCCAGGCTGAATTTAGACTTTGAAAGTGCATCTCTGGAGGAAGGAACTGGTTTGTTCCCCTCCTTCTGCTCCTGCCCTCCCTTCCCAATACCTGGTCTCAGCTTTTGTGACCCAACATGGGTTTAGCCCACAGCTGAGCAGGGTACAGCCCCAGACTGGCACGTTTGCCAGCAATGCCAGGCAGAGAAATCCCAATTCTGGCACTAAGTAGTTCTGAGACCAATTAACAGGGCCTGAACTTTAGGAGGCGGTTTAATTGGAGAGAGTTGAAGAGCACGCGCCTGATTTGGGTGCTGCTGAGCCTGGAGGCACCGGAGTGCTGAACGATAGATAATGAATTTTAAATCGCTTTGCTAACCCAACAGGCTCGCGCCCCCATGGTTTTTGCAATCAGGAGATTTTCATGTTGATGTGTGCCTTGTGAACTGGTCTGAGTCTGCATTTATTGTGTTTACTTCTAATATCAATGTGTAAAAAACACACACCGAAGGATTATATGGATGCGTATTCAATTGTGAAAATATACATGCATGCATACATCTCGTATGTACTCATTTACGCAGGCACACACACCTCTAAGGTTGTGTAGCTGGAGAAGTGCAAGGGGAGCACCGCCTCAGCTTCCTCACCATGAGCACTGCACGGCACTCAGCACCAGACCTGCTGAATACAACAGCACCAAGGGGTTTGCGTTAAAAGGAAAAATATATTCACTGCTGGGGATGCAAATAAAAGCAAGAGCTCTCAGCTGGGCTAGATGCTCTTAACAGTGGTATCACTCATGGGTGAACAGCTTTATTCAAACAGAATCCCCCAGCACAAGAGGACCACGGTCTCTTGAAGGCAGAAGTGAAGCAGAGACACAACTTTTTCCAGGGGCAGAGCGCTGTGGCAGCCCCCAGGACAGCGGTACCCAGGGCTGGGGACAGGGACAGGGCATTGCAAGGTGTCTCTCTGCAGCCTTCATGCCCTCTCAGCTTGGTCTCGTTACTGAACGTCCACTTGTTCTTCGGAGCACCAGGTCACATTTTTGTGAAGCTAAGAACATGTGTAACAAAAAAACGGCTTCTAGATCCTGTCGATCGAAGGGGAGAGAGATAGAGATCATTAAATATTTAAATGGAGACAGATGAGTCTGTTGCTCTGACATCCAATAACCTTTCAGCCAGCCACCTTAATTCCTAGTAAGTAAAAAAGAAAAAAAAATAAACCATTTGTTCAATCAGTCATTAATGAAGCCATAAATCATTAGGAGAATAATTCTTTCCAAATTGATTTACTCCTGTCAATTATTTTGCTTTTTTTCCCCCTTTCATTTCATTCCTTCATTCCCCAAGGAGCTGAGCAGTCAATGCATTGGAATTAGACTTAACCAGGCTGATGCTGCTCCGTAACTTTTTGACTTCACTTTTTTCCTTGCTGGTCTCTCAGCTGTCCTTTTTCTCTGCAGTCCATGCCAGGAGAAAATGAAAACCATGATGTCAAAGCCCAGGGTTTCCCATGAGGACTAGTCAGTGAGGGTTTTTTTATTTATTTACCTTTTCATGGAATGAGTCCTTCTGGAAAACAGAGGGCAGGAGCCTCTCTTTGATTTTATCTTAATGAACATTACTGATCCAGCGAGCTTCAGCTCGCAGCCTTTCAAACCTTATCATTTGACAAAGCTGCACTGAGACGTGATAGAAAGCCACACTGAAACAAGATTTAATCTGCCCAACGTTTCTGCACCAGTGCATCAGCCCTAAAGTAATCTTTACTTCTTTGCAGCCCAACGCAAACAAGGAATGTACAAGTGGCAGGTGCAGAAGCAAAATTTCCTCCATATCCTCCCGCACTGCCTGCTCCAAGTCCCAGGGACTGAAACCAGGAGGGTTATTCTATCAAGATGAAAAGGGCATCCCCAGGGTAATTTTAAGAAAAGGTTTACTTTTTCCTTCTCCATTTCATGTTTCCCAGAAAACACATGTAACATTTGTCAACTTCTCCCCACACCCCTCCGTGTCCTGCAATGCAGAGACGTAGCCACACCACATTTTTTTCCACAAACTTTGTTTACTCTTCCTTTTCCCTCTGACATTCATGAAGGGGTTAAAAACACCCTGTTTCATGCCTCATCCTCTACACTGACCACTGTCAGCTTTCCCAAGCTGTACCTGAAAAAAGTTAATTCTTAATTAAGCTCTGCCATCCTGTTTGATATTCATTATTCTTTTCATTACTTCTTAACTCAGTTGAGTTTCTTACCTTCTTTTTATGCAACTCAGCCTATTCTCCATTCACTAAATCCTTTGAATCCCTGAATTGCATTTTTGTTATCCTTACTGTTATTGCTTACATCCTGTCTCGGCCATCCTGGCATTTAGGTTTTTTCCCTGAGGCTTAGATTTGCGTATGTGCATGTGTGTGGATATATAATATACAATTTGCTGAGCCGCAAGCAAATTGCAATCTCTGGGAGAATGGCAACCTGTGTATTGCCAAAATGAGCATCAGTGAAATATGGGAAATTAATTTAGCCCTATGAAGTAGATAATTACTATTTTGCAGATTGAGAAAGTGGGGCATAAAGAGATTAAGGTCCAAGGCCCCAGACTAGCCAAAACCCAATCATATGCTTAATTTAAAGGAGATTAGATAGTTCCCTTAAAGCCAGCAGGACCAGTCATTGCTTAGTATCAGGCACACATGGAAATATTTTGCTGAGCAAAGCCAGTGTGGTGTTGGGACGAGGGGATGGAGGGACGTGGCTCAGTGAGGAAGGGGTTGTGCACAACCAACTCTAACAAGCCTGGGCTGAAATTCAGGCGCTGACAGTTGCTAGGGGTAAGAAGAGGGATGTCAGTAGGACTTGTGACCTCCAAACACTGTTGAAAGCCAGTTGAAGGCACCTCAAGGTAAGCAGCCAACATAGGCAGAGCCCATTTGTTGAACAGCTGCACTCACAGCCGCATCTGAGGTCTCCTCCGGCTCCTTCAGCACAGCAACAGAGGGAATATCCAGGAGCTGAGCCCACCCCCAGCTCCCAAACTCTTCCAGATTTCATCTTGGTTTTCCCCTGCCCCCAACCAGCATTAAACCATTTCACACCTGTGCTGGGGTGTTGCACACTCCAGGAGCCACCTCTCCCTCCTGCACTTTGCTTTTCTTTGAAGTCTACTTAGATGATGATTGTTCCTTATTAAACTTCCCCTGGGGACAGCTCAAATCTGCTGGTTTTATGCTCGATTAGATTTCAGCTATGCCGAGCCTGCCATGTCACTGCAGCGCAGATGCAGCGCAGCCTGCCTGGATCACTCTGCTCCCCGGGGTCGGGAGCAGGGCTGGGCAAGCAGCTCACACGGACACTCACACCCCACGACAGCCCCCATCCTGCCTGCACCTGATTTGCTGGAAGTTTTTTTTAATTAATTGCTATTACCTACTAATGTGTGTTAAATGCATTGAGGTTCTCAGTTAAGCAGCTTTACAAAATTATAGGAGAATTAATATACTATAGACTGCTGCTTCGTCAGGTTAATCCAGCCACACTTTTACTGCTAGATGCTTGATTACAGAGGTCGTGCTGTGCGTGTGAAACAGCGTGAAGACGTGCTTTTCCTACCTTCCAGGGCCCTGGAGGACAGGCAAAGCTCCCTCCTCTCCTTCGCTCTCGCCTGCTTTAGCTAGTTGGATGCTGCAGCACTTGGGGCACTGGCTGTCTCTCTGCACGTCCTCGTCCTCACCGGAGCAAGCAAAAATGGTCTACAGGAAAATAACAGTAATTAGAAACCCTGGTCAGTGTGATTCATTTTTGCCTCTGCCACGAGCCACGAGCACCTGATGTACAGGAGAGCGGTGGCAGGGTGGCAGCTGGATGTAACATCCCACTGTTTGGCCAGGAGTGAAACCTCGGTGGAAAGAAGGAGCCCTTGTTCCATCAGGGATGGAGAGGGTCTGAGCAGCCTGGCCGGGAGCTGCAGCCTGGCAGTGGAGGGGGATGGTGTCAGGGGGGTGATGGTCCCACTGGCTGGCAGGAGAGGGGCTTTGCACCAACGGTCCAGAAGCCTCAAATGCCAACTTTTACATCTTGGCAATATATTTGGTGGCCTCTCTCTAAAGCTTCATCTGCCACCCTCAGCTTTGGAGCTGCCCTGACATTTTAATGCTGATTTTTTAACATTTTGAGAAAAGGTGAGAGCTTGGTAAGGACATCTCCTCCTCCTCTGCAGAGCTGTAGCTGTGGGTGCCACGTACACCTCCCAGGGAAGCTGCGTGCATCATCTATACCCACATTCACGCATGTGTCTTCACACATAGCTCCTCCAGTTGCGCTCAATGATTGCCAACGCTGCTGTGGCCCATCTAGCCTGTCATATATATTTCAAACTAACGTGCAAATACAGTTTTACATAAAATACCAGAGCAGAAGAGTTATGCCAGTCTTCTGGGAAAGTAATACCCATCTTAATAAAGTGTGTAAATACATATTTATTTGCTAGACTGGAACCACAGAGGCTGTTCTGGTCTGCTGGAGACAAGAAATACACATTTTAAGACTGCCTAGGTAGATAATTACCTTAGAGAGGGAGCAAAATAAATCATCAATGTCTTCTTGCTCTCCAGGAAGGAACCATCCTGAGCTCTCCTTTAGCTCCCTTCACCCACAGCGAGCATCCCTAGGCACCGTGGGAACCCACTCGGCGGTAATTTGTGAGCCTGGGAGAAAAACCAGTAACAACCAGTATGCACAGTGGGAGGGTAGACCCTTCCTCTGAGCTTTGGAAAAGCCTCTGAAAACATTTGGGTCCTACCCAGCACAGGATATATTTATCGCTACTGATGGAATGAGATATCTACTCTACAAAGTCAAGTGAAGGAGAATTGATTTGGTAAAGATACACCGGCTTTACCTGCCTTCCGACGGCGCCTGACGCAGGGGGAGGGAGTCGGAGGCTGCAGGTCCTGGCTCTGAACTGGGATCTGGGAGCCGTTTGGCCAGCTCCCCCTCCGTCCTTCCCACTTCTGCTCCTACTCAGGACCCAGCCTTGCCTCCAAAAAGCAAAGCTCAACTCTTTGGGGAGGTTGTGGTCATTCCATTTTCTATTAAAGTTCTGCTGGTTGTCCATAAAGAGTTAATGAATAGATGTCTTCATGAAGGGCCAGTCGATGACAGCGGATTGCGCAGCCCTCCAGTCAATAACGCACTGACAATGTCCTTAGACCATCTGCAGCAAAAACTCCCCGTGTCTGCAATATGCTTATAACCACTATTAATTATTTATTGGTCTTCTAGAAAACGTATGCAAGTGGGCCCCAAAATAAAAGGCTGCTGGCTCCTCGTTCTGCCTCCCTTCTCCCATTCTCCCTCTGCCACCCGTGCACCAGGAAGGGGCTGCATCCATCAGCCCCCCAAGCCCGGGGCCAGCCAGGGGCAAGGCAGGGGGACGAAGCCTTAAACAAGGACACGGCTCTTCTCGTTCGTTTTTAAAAGCTATTGGCTGTTTCCTGAGCTGGTGGAAGTTGGCTCTGCTCCTGGGGGGAGTGGGAGCGAGTGCGATATGCAACCCCGAATCTGCGGCGCTGTGAAAAGGCTTGAGCAACGCAGCTCCCAGCACCGGGGGCTGAGCAGGGAGGACAGGCACCGAGGCAGCACCCAGACAGGGATAAACTTAGCAGCAGCCCTCGCCAGACTGTCACATTCACATGAACATGAAGAGGCCAAGGACTCCACGCACCAAGATGCCCATGTTGCTTTTTTTGAAGAGCCAGAACGCACCATGGCTGCGGCGGGGAGGTGCCAGACTGGGATCGGTTCGAGATGCAGCCTCTGAAAAGGAGATGAATTATGCATCATGGCCCAGCCTGGAGATCATTGATGATAAATAATGCTAAGTAGGAGCTCGCGACATGCTTCAGCTACAGCCTGCCCCTACATCACCTTTTTCTGGTTTGTTTTTTTTTGAGAGTACTATGGATTATGGAGTATAGTATCATGTGGGAAAAGTAGCTTTTGCAATTGTTCTTTAGGCTGGAGGATTTGCCTCCTTTTGCAACGTTCCTGGGAGCTGTTCTTCAGTTGCGTCCTTCCATCATCGCTCCGAGCTGTGGGTTGAAGTGCACCCTAGAGAATTCAAACACAAAGGGTCAGGCGGAGGCTCTGGGATTTGTTCAAACAAATGAATTTCATATTATTTTGATGGTGAAAGGGCATCAAGCTTTGCTCCCCTCTGCCTTCCCCCTACACCTCCATCCCGTGCTGCATGGGGGACTCAGCCCTGGCCACACGGCCCCAGGTGGGAGCTGGCGGGGCAGCCTGGGGTGCTCAGCACCTCCTGGCTCCCAGTCTCCCCCACAGCCGGTGGGTGCTTGGCTGTGCATGACAGCGGTGACAGTCGTACCCCTGTGGTTCTTGACGCCGGGTCTTTCTCCTCCTGAAGAAAAGAACTCTCAGAGAGCACACCTGTGAGGACAAGGGAATGCCTCTTGCTGATGCCTACAGGACCAAGGGACCCCAGCACCAGGCAGGATCAGTGCAGAAGCACCAGGTCCCCTTGGGCATGGGGCCATGACCTGAAAACTCAGGTTATAAAACTGCACTGCTGGCAGGTGAGGGAGAGTGAAATCACTTGGGGTGCAAGGAAGCCTGTGGGCAGGTGTGAACCCCCAAACACACACCCACTGCCCCACAGCCCTGTGCACCCCGTGAGACTTTGCCAAATACTTTTAAGAACTCTTCCATCCCCAGTTGCCATGACCTGCCCCATCGCTGCTGTGCCTCCCATCGCCTCCTCCATTCCCCCTCAAACCAAGAGCTCATTTCAGCCACAGGCTCTCTCAGATTTACGCTGATGCTGAAGGGCCTGCCATCCCCACCCCACCAAGCACACTCGTGTTCAGCCTAATAACTGGGGCTTCCACCAAGTGACAGCCAGGCTGCACGGCTTTACGGAGCAAAAGGGTTTCTATCCTCCCCCTGCAATTACTTTTCCCTAAGTGAAATACATACACAGGCTTTCTGCATCTCCACTCCGTGCTAGGCTGCTTTTAAAGCCTCTGCTCGCTCTCTCCAGGTCAGTTTTGCTCAAACTAAAATCAGAAGTAAGGTCAGGAAGCTGAGCAGCTGCTGAGGTTGGAGCACAGCAAAGGGGCTGCCCCTTACCGGGATGGGGAGATACTCCCATCCCTGCTGCAGCTGGGCTTGCTCTTAATCCCTGACATGTTTCCTTTCCCCATGTCTGTCTCTTGGCTTCTCTCCTTCTGTGCTTCTTTTGCAGTATAAAAAGGCACAGGGTGGAGGCTGATAGGGCAGAAGAGCATTTAAGGCTGAAGATTTCTGTTGCTGTACTTTTATTTAAAAATAAAAAGTCATTACTAGAGACGGTCTGTAAATGCTGACATCAGCCCTGCTGCAAATGGGACCCATTATGGACATACCTACAGGAGACATTTATCTGTGCTCTATTTTTCATATATAGAGTGCAGGAGGAGCTCTAGGGCTGGGCATCTTCTGTGGGGGAGATGCTGGTACATATCCCTACCCCTCAATTTACCTGTTCATTGAATAAAGGTAAGGTCACGTAACCACTTTTGTGCTTTGGAAACTGTGAAAGATAGCTGCAAAGGGGTTAAATAGCATCATTATAATTAATCACTGCTAATTACTGCTTGCAAATAAAGGGACAGACGGTGCCACTATGCCCAACCTCTGGCACGGCCCCAGAAGCTGTGCACGAGCCCAAACCAGGTGATTAAAATTCTATATTTTCTTAACAGCCCATTGCCATTTCTGAAAACCAGATATGTAAATATAGCCTTTTCCTGGACAAGGATTTATGATACCTTCAGCACTTTGACAAGGGATGATTGACAATAAGAGCGATGGGACCGTTTGCTGTGCTCTTGCTGCATCTCTGCCAGGCAGCTGCATCAAGAAAAGCACAAATGAAGGACCAGGGCAGAGCTGAAAGTAGGTGTAATTTATCTGCCAAGGATATCACTTAGAGAAAGCCTGTGGGCTACAGCCACAGGGTCAGGAACTGCTTCTATCTACCAGTTTCAAAACAAGTGGGGTCTGGCAGGAGCATCTGAAACAACGGGCTACATCTTCTCCCAGGGAAAGGGCAAATGGACATGGGGTGGCTGTGGAGGAGCAGCGCCTGGCCAGCATTGCACCTTCCCTCTCTTCTCCGTCTGCTCTCTTCTCCACTGTTTGCTGACACGAGGAATTATCTGCTCGTCGTGGTGGTAATTGGGGACATAATGGCCATGTCAAAAAGGAGCATATCACGGGTAAACTGCCATCTGCCAGCATATTAGACAGGGCAAACACAGTTATCGGTACATGGCTGTGCCTGCACCCCCATGCTCTCGTCTGCCCTGCGCACCTCCACAGCCCCCAGGTCACCAGATGGCATGTACCCAAAACTCCTGCAGCTTCACCAAGCCCAGAGGCCACGGTGACAGCAGGAGCGCAGCACGGGGGGGCTGTTCGTACGGCTGTGGATGAGGTTTAGACTTAGCAATGAACTGGTGGGGTGGGGGAAGCATGTCTCTTTTTTCAGCAGGTTGACTTTGAATTGCTCTGCTCCCTTTTACTCACCACCCCAGCAAACCAGAGCAACCCTGCGGGCTCCTTTCCATAAATCTAAATAAATTCATTCACAGCACTGGGCAGAAGAGCTCTGCACCCAGGAAGCTGAAGCAAAGGAAGCATTACAGGCTGCATTTTTCCACTCATGCTGAAAACCTGTTTTCCCTATTGACGTCAGTGGGAATTTTGAGCCTGCACCAGCTCTGAGTGTTTAGTCATATGTGACCTCTCTGAAGAAACACGGCAAATTAGCAGCAGAGTTAAGAGCAGAGCCCAGGAGTCCTGATCCCTACCTCCTTCATTTAATCACAAGATGAAGCTTGCTCTTGATGGAAAGCAAACAGATGAGAACTGGAAGAGAGCTTTGCCGTGAATTGCAAATGTTCTGACTATTGCTCAGATTTTAGTTGTCCATCCCAGTTTCTCCTGGTGTCTGCTCTTAACTCATTTCCAGAATGTGGCCTTGCAAGAGTGTCTGAGCCCACACTGCCTGGGTTTTGCCCGCTCTCAGTCAGCGTGGAGGGGCAAGTGACATTTTGGAAGCCCAGTCTCAGCCATCTCCTCCACCAACGTGTGAGGTATGTTCCACTTGACCAGTACATGTTCCTTTCTGGGACTGGGGGAACTTCATCCCTATAAATTTTAAAGGCAGCTTAACCTGTATCTGCCATAAATGCTGCCAGAGGTGCTGGTCCTGATGGCTTCTATGGCCCCATGATTTCCCTGCACCCACAAAACCAGCTTCAGAATGCAGAATGAATCTGGGACATCACTTGGCGTTGCAGTCACTTCATTGCATCCCTGTTCTGTTATTTTAAGACATCTCCCAGCCAGCTGTGGGTCACCAAGTGGTTTGGCTCTGCAATAACTCACCAAACTAACTGACCCTCTGAGGATGACTCCATAGCCTGGATTTGATAAAACATGAAACATAACATGTTTTTCCTGGAGAAACCTGCTGCCGTTGGTTAGAACTGGGGTTAAGGAGGCTGAGACTGCATGACACAAGCAAAATTCTTCCTTTAGAAGAAGCATTACTGAAGCAGTTTGTCTTGAATAGACACTTTGCCTTTCTGTGCATTTCTGCAATAGAAAGTGGGGAATTGACTATTTCAACTACTTTAATTAAACTGAGTTGAAATCCATCAGAGCAATCTTTCTTGCTATGCCTACATGAAATCTGTTAAATGAAAAAACCCCAAAATACAATGGCTATTACTTTCTGTCAAGTTCTACAGGATTTTCTTTTTTTTTTAAAGAGAGGCTGAACAGCTCATTCCACACTAGTTAAATTCCAGCTTCAACTTCTAAGCTTTTTATTTCAAATGGATATATCTTTGTTCAACAAGCCGGGCTGAAATCCTGCCTTCTCCATCCATCCTCTTAAGGAGATTGATTGATGCAACTGCGCCGACACAACCTGGAGAGCAAGCTGGAGGGTGATGGAAGCAGGGCCCTGCATCGAGGGCTCCACTTCCACAGCAGAAAGGGAGATAGGTGCACCAGCGTGGATCCAGAACAGGTCAAGTTTGGTTGCAAACAGCATTTAATATGTCTTCTCCAATATGACTCTGTCAGTCACAAGTGACCGAACCATGGATGCAAAATGGGAAGCAGCTCCTGCCAAGCGAAAAGGATTTTTTTTCCCATTTTTTTCAGCAAAGGAATCTCATCTATACAACACAAGCCATACACTGAATGCTGGTGGCAGCCTGGGCTGGGCTGGGGTACGTGTGATGGAGGCAGCTGTCCTGGTCTCTGCTCCACTCAATGAGCACAGGGATGCAGGATGCTGCACGCTTGTCTTAATCACCATGCAATGCTTTGGGAGCTGTGCAGGGAAAGACTCTGTTTAAATATAAGATGAGGCATTAGGATACATTTGCTGCTTTTACTGTGATATGTGCCATTTCCAAAGGGTGAAAGGGCAGGTTCTCCATGCAAAGAGAAGCACATGGGATTTAAAATACGCCAACCACTGCTGCTGTGCATCTCTTAGTATCATCTTATACCAGCAACCTCTGTTGGGGAGATTTCCAGGAGGATTAAACTGAAAAACCCTTTTCCAGCATCTGCTGCTTGAATAGAGGGGGTTGCTATGGAAACCGCATCTGGACTATTCACATGAGTTTTATAAGGAAAGAAACAAATAAAAAATAAAGCAAAACCAACACATACATTGCACAAAAGAGAGGTGACTTTGTCTGCCTTCATCAGACAGAGAATAAGAGTAATAATGAATAATGCAGCCTGACTTTGTTTATGTACACATTTACCACCCAGCCTTCCTGGATCTCCTCCAAAGCCGGGGGCTGGGACATGATCAGACAGGCGTTAGTTTAGTAAAGAGAGGAGGGTCCAAGGCAATAACATGCGGGTGGGTGGGTGTGTACATGCCAGGGATGCCTGCAGGCTGCTTGCATGGCGAGGGGGACAGGTAGCGCAGGAGGGCTCTGGCAGCCAAGGACTTTCAGCATCTTGTAGACATGTCAGCAGCCAGATCGACCCTCCGAATAGTGCTGGTGTTTAGTCACCAAACCCTCCAGTACCGGAGCAGTCCCCAGGCACTGCTGGCCACAGTGGGGTCCCCCAGCTGTGGGGTCCCTCCCCTCCCCTGCATCTTGAGGCAATGAAACTTGATTACCATCATTGACCTCTGGTAACGGGCTGCTCTGCAGGGCTGGGGCCAGCAGAGCCTTGAGGGTTATTAGTATAATCAAACTTTTCCTGGGAAACCAACTGATACAGACCAGGAGGACCCCAGGGATCTCAGCTATGCCTCCAAACCAATGTGAACTCCTAAAGCAGCGTGCTGCTTTCAGCACACTTTAATGATCGCTTCTTGCCATTGCTCTTCCCATGGTGGGAGAAGATGGGTTTAGCAGAAACGTTGTAGGGGAGGACAAGGGATGGCCCCTGCTGGGTGAGGCACCAGCCATTCTCTGCCTTTTCTCCACCAGCTCCAGTGTGTCCTTGGGAACGGTTTCATTTTTAACTGCCTGACGGCACTGGAGAAACGTTGATGAATGCTCTTTGGAGCTGATCTCTTTATCAGCTTGTTTTGTATTTCAGGGCAGAACAGCAGATACTAGTGATGGCTCCCAGCCGGTACATTTGGACCAAGGTCTGGAGAAAGTCCATGATGGAGAAAGGCAGCCTACCTGTGTAAGTCTTCTTGTGATTGGGCCCTGACAACTATTTAGTTAATCATGGCAAAACACCGGGATGAGACAGTTTTGCCAGGGAGCTGGTGCCAGCTGGGCAGACACGAGGTACCCACATGGTCCAGCACCTTCACACCAGGGGCACCGGGGAGCCAAACCCCAAGTGCCGGCAGCCCTGCTGCTCTGTTACAAGTTGAAGAAATGGTAGACACAGAAGAGCAGTAACTTACTCAAGGAAATAAAGCACATCTGGACCAGGTGATTGATCCAAGCCTGGTGCATGCTGGCTTCACCTGGCTGAGTGTTGCTGAAGGATTGCTCCTCCTTCACACCCACACAGGTGGTTTTAAGGCTGGGCCAGAATTCTGTGCTGTAACCGAACTGTGGCTTCATTGCCAGCTCATGCAAGCGGGGTCATTTCAGAGATCCGTTAACATCACCAAAGCACCATTCAAGCCCAGCGTATATGACTGTTGTTTTCAGGAACACACACAATTTACCATCTGGCCTGGTACTCTTTATGCTCTGAGCTTGATGCAAATCAACATAGCTCCACTAATTGCTGGCATGCTAATGCTGCTCACACCAAGACACGGTCCAGCTAGCAGGCCAGTGCCAGCTCTGCACCACACTGGCATGTGAGTGGCATGACTGGTCCCACAGCCTGTGAAATGCCATTAGCCCAGCGGTCCTGGTCCATGGCTTAACTTGCCCTGGGATGCTCACAGACCCTAAAGTGAAAAGGTGCCGGCAACTCCAGATAAAGGAAAAGGAGCAGTGATGTAAAGAAGGAATTTAGCCCTGCAGATAAGCTGCCCAGCAAATGCTCCAAAGTAGAGAAGAGAGGGCAGGTAGCGATAAACTGGTGTTGGGTGAGTCTTCTCCAGGAGCAGATGGGCTGAATTATCAGCAGATGCAGATGAGGAGAATATGGGAGTCAGCTCAGTGTGAAAGCCAGTGCCTGCCGAGGAAGCCTCGCAGCAATTAGCACTTCAGAAACAGCGAGGCACCCCCCGGATCGGGCAGGCTGCCTGCCCATCACCCTCCTGCCCACCACCTGCCTCCTCCTGTGGGCACAGAGCAGGGCTGGCACTCCAGAGATGCTGCACAGCGTAGTCACAGCCAACATCCCAGAGCCCCCCAGGGCCAGCCCTACCTCCCTGCTGCTCCAGTCCGAGCGCGGAGTCACTGTGTTGCCTGCAGCAGAGACTTCACTCCTAACAGTTAAAAATGACCCTGTCACTGCAAATCCGTAGAGCTGTGGTTGAGCTGCAGAAGAGTAGCCAATTTGGGAACCCGAAACAAATGTATTCCCGTGGCTGGTGATTAGGAAGAGGTTCAGATTAGATGTAAGGTGCTACGTGTGTCTACGCTGGCTCATGGCTGTGAATCCTCAAGCATCCTCCCCAGTAACCTTCCCTTCTTTATTTTGTTCTTTCATGACTGATCAGTGATTTCTCTTCCCAGCACCTGAAACAAGAGACTAGAAATTTCAGGGGGCTCTGCTGGAGTCATTTATTTACCCGTTACCTTCTCCTGCATGGAGGAAAAGCACCCTTTCACCTGCTCAGACCTCCTGGGAGAAGGGCCAGCAGCAGAGCTGAAGCCACCATGGTGTCTCTGTGGAAAACGCAGTGGTTGTTTGCGTACCCCAGAAGGGGCACACAGGCAGTGTCTGTCGGGATTGCCAAAGAAAACAGGTTGTCCTTGCTGCAGATTTTTCCTTGGAGTTGAGGGGACCACACATGGCATCAGGCCATGGGGCTCGCAGGGACAGCTCAGGCAGCTCTGGCTGGGCTGAACTGGGAGTGGTGCAGAGGGAACTGCAACCTTCCCACTATTTTCATGCAATTTGTCTGCAAGGGATTTCTAGTTTCCTTTCGTTACTCAGGCTAATTATTCCAAGTGCACTGTTACAAGCTTCAAAAACCCCACCCAAGTGGCTAAGGAGCCAATGCTGTGCAGCATGGGCAGGGCTGGCAGGATGCAGGCAGGGAGGCGGAGGTATGGCTTGAGGCAGGAGCAGGAATGAGAAGGCACCTGGTCCAGCTCCCCGTGCTCACTCTGGTCAGCAGGGTCCAGCCACTCACCGGGCTGCCATGTATTGCCTGGTCACAAAGGGCTTGTCTGTCCAGCCAAGAAGGGTGGCACCAGCAAGGCTCGACCAAAACCCAGCCAGGTTCCTGCAGAAACGACCCACAGAAAGAGCTACGGGCTGGCACCAAGGACGATGCCCAGCTCTGGAGAGCCACCACCAGCCAGGGCTGTACAGACAGCTTTAAAATGTCTGCTTTCCTCTTCCCCTCTTTTTATTATTCCTTGTTCATCAGCAGTGGCATTAAATCCTTCAGGAGTTTTCCACAGATTCCCTATGAGGATGAGGCAAGGCAAGTGAACTGCTTTTGTGCTGCCCCGGTGTTTGCCCATCCCTGATTTACACCCCTTCCCAGAGCGCACCTGTCGTATATTAGGGCCAAGCTCATGCTGCTCACTGCAGCAGTATTTCTCCCCCATTCCTGAACCGTGGCCTATTTTGGAGCTAATAAATCCCCCCAGCAGCCTGCCAGACTCCTCCTGTTCAGCCCCAAAGAGGGGGAAAGGGAGGAGAAAAAAAAAAAAACCAAAACCAAAAAAACCCACACAAAAAAAAAAACCCACAACACATCGGGGGGGGAAAAAAACCCTGGCATCACCGTGGCAACCTGCTCTTTCCTGGCGCTGCAAAACCTTACAGTTCCCACTCCCCATTTATCAGTTACATTGGATCAGGCAATGATGACAGTCGGCATCACTACATGTTGGGAGTGTTGGATGCTCAGGGAGAGAGGTCATACTTCAAAGTTGCACAGTTTATGCATCCTGCCTTGGGCCGGCTGGAGCCACGGGTCCCTCCCTGGGCTGCTCTCCAGCGGGTGGCTGTGTGGTTTTGGGAAACAGGAGCATCCCCAGGGCAGGGAACAGTGATCGCCTTGCCAAGGCCAAGTGTGCCAGCTGGGCTTTGCAGGGGCACAGCCCCATGTGGCCGGAGATGCAGCTCTCCCCGGCAGGTGCTGGTGCAAATCAGCCGCTGCAGGTCTGCTTGCTGCCTCGATCACCCTTCCCTTGCTCCTTATTATCCCACATCTTGTTCAAGGAGAGACCCTCTGTAGCTCTAAACATGACATGGACTGCTTATTGACCCCCCGCGGTGCACACGGTCCGGGAGCTGGTGGTGCAGCACACGAGTGCCCGCGGGGCCAGCAGCCTGCAAAGCAAGCATGCCACAGCAAAACCCACTGCACCCACCGCACCCAATGCAGCAAGGGCTTTGGAGGCTGGTGAAAACCATCAGGAGCCAAGTGGCAAGGAGGGAGTGAGCTGTCCTGCCACTTGTCCCTGGACCCTTGAGCTCTGGTACATGGGGATGGCGGCAGCTTCTGCAGGCAGGCAGCAGCCGCAGGGACAGGCTGCTCCAGAGGATGCTCAGAGGGGCACGCCATCTTTCATCATATCTCATTTACAGCTTATTACTGGCCTCACCGTGTGGATGAAAGCCACCAGAGGTGTAAAGGAGGTGGCTGTGTCCCCTGGCAGGGTGGCAGGATGCTGGATGCTGCAGAGCATCACAAGGTGGGAGTGGGAGTAGGGCTGGCAAACACTGCTCATCCTAAGGGATCTCAAAGGATGCTACAGTGAACCCCAGAGGAGCTTTTCCTCTGGAGGCACCCACTTTGTACAGACCCTCACCCAGGGTCACCCATTTGGGCACTGCCACCATACCGACTCATCTTCCTTTACCGCAGAAGAAGATGGTGTTCTGGAAACGCAGCAGATGGGCCCTCACTGAAAGAAAATTGCTTTTGCTTCACAGCTCAGGCAGCCACACTTTATTTATTTATTTCATACCCCAGTATCTGCAAACCCATTTCCTCGCTCTGCAAGCAGAAAGGCAAGGAAGCGCAGCCGCTCCTGTCACCAGCTGGGCACTAACGCTGCGCCCTGACCCGCTGGCATGCCCGCAGACCAGTGCCCAAAGCAACTGCCATGCCGAGCCCCGGAATTCAGAGCGTTAATAAAGCTGGATCTCAACACTCATTTAAGCAAATGAGATGCAAGGCATCCCCCTGCTCCTCCAGCAGCCCCAGTGGGCATGGCAGGGGGCTGGTTTTCCTGCAGGTTTGATTAGCTCTTCTGGGCAGGGAGCACAGATGTTGCAGCCAGTTCTTGGTACCCCTCCAAGACGGGCAGCGTTGAAGGCAGCAAGTGGAAGTGGAGTGCAAGTCTGGATGCCATTCAGCAGATTATCGTTATTTAATTGTTGGTTTAAGTGAGTGCAGAGCCTTGTCGCCTCCTGGTACAAGTTTTAGAACAAAGGTGTTAGAAATGGCAAAGCACTGCCCTGAAATGAGCTGGATTTGCTGTCCATCACCATGCGAAGTGGCACTGCTGCAGGGTGCTGGGCAGGGCTGGGTGCTGGGACATGGCACCATGCAGCACCCTCCTAGGAACCTAGAAGCCAAATTTGTGGTTTCCAACTGTGTTGGGTGCCGAGACCTGAAGGAGGCAGCAGCTTCCCCCCTTGTTCCACCTGGGCATTACTGACGTGGTTATTTCTTTCATGGCATGTTTGACAAGATAACTCCCCCCAGGTAAAAATGATGAAATATTTCTCTCCTTCCTAATGCTGGTCTTTCCCAGGGTTTTGCTTTTCCACAGTGCTGCAGCTCATCATTAACTCTCAGTCCCCTTTTGCATTAAATAGTTGAGCTGTCCTTTACCAGGAGGGAAACTGAGGCACAGGCAGGACCTTCCCTTCTCATGAATGTCCCCCTGCAGCAAGGGCACCACAGAG
Source organism: Falco peregrinus (assembly GCF_023634155.1). NCBI lineage: Eukaryota > Metazoa > Chordata > Aves > Falconiformes > Falconidae > Falco > Falco peregrinus. The sequence goes on along the minus strand of NC_073721.1, from coordinate 48,132,747 downwards.
CAGTCCCTTCCCGTCTGCCCCCCACAGCCCCCCATGGCCAAGCCATTCCCCACTGCTTTCGTGCAAGGCAGAGGCTCCAGCACTCATCCCATCCTGCCCCGGCAGCCGCTGCACTGTGTGCCACCACATCTCCCTGGGGTGTTTGCTCTAACGAAGATTAAAGAAGTGCTGCCGCAAATATGTCAGTCATAAAATAACATAAAATAATAAAAGAAATAAAGTGCTCCAGCTATCAGCCCAAGTGGAAGTCTCAATTAGCAAATATATCAATCATTGATGACATTTTAAGTAGCGTTTACAGTGAGAGCATTACAAAAATGATTTGCAATTACAGCGCTGCTACGTCTTTGCTGGGAGCAGAGCTCCCCGGGAAGCGGCACTGCCTCAGGGAAGCACCATCCCAGCTTCCAGCCCAGCGCAAAACCAGGGTTCACCGGCCTGGGTGGGATTTAGGGATATGGGCTCTGCGACCCCAAGAAATATTAATGTCTTTAGACTGCCAGGACAGTCATGGGGGCTGTTAAGGATGCTGTGGCACAGCTCCTTGGAGAGGTTTGCTCCTGTCTCGGGTTGCAAGGAGCCGGGCCAGTGGGTTGCTGATGGCGGTGCAGGGCTGGGGCTGGGGCCAGAGGGAGAACACACAGCTGGCTCTCACCCAGCCTTGCTCCAGCCTCCTGCCTGGGAAGGGTTTTGCTTTGCAAAGCATCCAAGCCTCCAAAAGAGCCGTGCAGACAGGTCCCATCTGCTTGTTCCTGGCCCCAGTACCAGGGGAATTAGAAGCCCTGTGGCACTGGCTGCAACAAGTGGGATAACGGTCCAACACACCTGGCCAGCATCGCCCCGTTGGTACCCACCGCCTGCCCGTGCCTGCCCGTGCCTGCCCACAAGATGCCCCTTATGTCCCCCAGCCTGGTGGCTGTGCCCAAGCCGGGGACCAGCTCACTGGGGACAGAGCCAGAGATGATTTACAGCTCCACTGCTAATGCCTAACACCCAGGATAAAAAGGGATTGGACAAAGGTGCTGGAACACGCACAGTCATTTATGAATATGACGAGATTACAGGCGGCTTACAGGCTCCCAGCTGTGATCAGTCCCCTCTGGGCAGCCACCAAACGACATGTGCAACAGGAGGAGTAAAGCCTCTCCCAAACCTCCTCCAGCCCTGAGACGTGTTTCTACACACACAAACACAAATACCCATTGTTTGTTTGTTTGTTTATTTGAAAAGAATTTGTTGGATTTTGCCCAAAGCCCCAGCTGCAAACATCCCATTTTGGCAATGAATTTCAGCAGTGGGAAGAATCAGAGAAGCACTTTCTCCTTGCAGAAAGAAAGAGCACTCTTTTTTTTTTTTTTTTTTAATTTTATTAGAAATCCCAACATCTCCCACCAAAAAAAAATTACTGAGAAAAAATCCGTTTCTTTTTGTTTTCAATCCCTCCTCTGCTCAAGCTCGCACATGTTCCTGCAGACACGGGCACTTTGCTGGAGTGATTTAATCAGCTGTGTAACCAGATGCAAAGGCTGAATGGAAGGAGGATGCGTGGGGAGAGCATGGTGCAGCCAAAATGTTTCCATGCTCAAAAGGAAACGTGAGCTCCCAAGGCTCCAGCATCCCAGCAGGACGATGGCTCTGCCCCACAGGGCTCCCAGCTTTTCTCTGTGTCACGGCACGTGTTTACACAGAGCAGAGGGGAGCAAGCACAGCAAACCTCTCCTGGGAGTCCCCTTGATGCCCTGGGTACCAGCAGTTTTCTGGACCGATGAATCCTTGCTTTCAAAAAAAACCCACTTTAGCTTCAGGGCTTCACAGTGGGGAGGATGGAGTGATTTCAGGTTTCCCAAAGCACGTTTCATGCCGCAGGTTTGGGCACTGAGAGGAGACCGTGGTGCTGGTGGGACCTTCTGTCCTGAGACCCTGCGCCAGCAGCATCCTTGCAAATGCTCCCGGAGCATGCCAGGCTGAAGGCAGCTCTGCTCACCCCGCAGCCCCTCCCAGTGCAGCTGCTCTTCCAGCTTAGCTTACCTTCGCCTAGAAGTTCAGGAATTTTATGGTAAATTTGCCCTTGGTGGTTGGTCTCGTTACAACCCTCTCCAAGGAACTGCAGTGATCAAAAGAGAGAGGAATTATTCAGAAGCGTGTAACAAGGAATAATGCATTGGTGAGGGAAGACAGGGAGATGGGAAGTGAGAGAGTAGCAGGAATAATAACTATTAACTCTGGGTGAGTAATTTGCCCAAGGGTTTGCTTTCTAGAGCAAAAGCTGAATTGCTGATGGGGTCTGAGGGAGCCCAGATAACAGGGGCAGCTTTGGGCTGTCCCACACAGGACAGCAGTGCACAGCTGAGCAGTTTTAAAAGTGTTCCTGGATGCCTCCTGCCAGGCTGTGCTACCTGCCCACTCCAAGCCCTCGCACGAAGCTGCCTGAGAGCAATGGAATCAGGTTTGGGCAGACTCCAGTTACCCCCAGCGCAGTGAGGGATGCGGGCCAGAGGCCAGTGCTTGGCTCTACAGCCTCCCGGAGGGCCCGATCCTGCTCACACACTGGGGCAGCTCACGCACAGGCACCACTCCGATCCAGCAACTTTGCTGTGATTCCATTAACAAGCAGGCAGAGCCACTAAATTACATTTAATAAATACCTAATGAGAAGATGACAGCCACTTCTGGACTCTCAGCAGTCCCTTTGGTTATTCACGAGCTCAGAAATGTACAACTCGGCTTCAATAATTGATAGTCCACTAATGGAGAGCTCAGGGGTAGAAGGAGCCCCATTAATTACTGCTGGGCAGCCACATGGCTCAGGCACCAAATGCCACCAGGTGAGCACTCCCAGAACGACGCCAATAAACACAGCAGCTCTGTCCTCTCTGCTCCTTCCAGAGATGGGCTGCTGGTCCAGGGGCTCAGCAGGAGACTACAGCAAAAGGCAGTTAAAATTAAAGTGTTTCAGGAAAACCGCTAGGTCCAGGTTTGCAGGGATTTCTTGGAGGTGGGAGAGCTAGGGGCCAGGCGTGCTCCCTGCAGCCTGAGCAGCCGGACTAAAGCTGCTGCACACCCCTTGCTGCAGGGTGGAAATGGGTGTGAGAAGGCTTAGTTGCATATTCTTGTCTTAGAGCAGGGTAATTATCTTTCTGGAGTGCTTTTTGAGCCGCTTGAACTGTGGCCATCACTGTGGCTGGAGGGTGGAAGATGCATGGGTCCCTCCAAGGTCTGGGGAAAAAGGGGACATTTGCAGGGTGGATCATCCAGTAAAGAGGAAAACAGGCACAAAGAGGATTGCTGCTTTACAACCCCCACAGGAGACTGAGCCCCACATGTCTGCTCTGCTCCCCTGAAAGCCTCAGCCCAATAAAAATGGTGAAACTTCCATCTACAGCCAGGGAGGATGAGAGATGGCCCCCAAGTCTGTAAAGAGTTATAGAGCGAATGATCAAAAAGTCATTGTAAATCCAATCACATTAAACCCTACACTTCAGAAATGTTCAGGCGTCTCCCTAAAGCCTTCCACTGCTGCGGTAATGAATCTCAGGGTAATTTGCACAGCACCTGTCAATGAGGCAATTTTCACCTTTCCATGAGGTTTTTAGGATGTTTCAGTCAAAAGGATTTTCCGAGGATAAAGGGAGAGGGAATGTTCAGTAGGGACAGAGGCTGGTGATGACTCCAGGGTGAGTCTTGGTGAATGATGGGCTCCTGGAAAGTCAGCACAAGCCTGGGATGTGACAGATGTGTCCTGTCCTCCCCAACAAAGCCTTCCTCCCTCTGCTGTCCTGCTGCTCTTCTGTTTTGGTGAGAAGAAAGCAATTTTCACAAGAATAAATAGTGTTGCAGAGGAGGGGAGCTGGGGAGACAATGGCAGATTTGGAGAAGGGAGGTCTTGCGACATCCCTGCACAGATGCGGGATCCCCTGTCCCCCCAGTGCTGCTGGCATGGGGGTTCCTGTGTCCCCCAACGCCTGCCCGCTTTCTGCATGTGCTCCCAACCTGCCTCCTCCCTAGGGAGAATCTGCCCAAACAGCCAGCAGATGCCTTGGCAAAACAACCTGTGTTTGAAGATGGGAAAGCACAGAGGAGCAGAGATTAAAGGAAAGTAAACAGTTCCCTCTGCGTGCCTGGGGCTGGCTCAGCAAAGGCACTGCCTGCAGTGCCATTGGGCCCCACAGCAGTTTGCCAGGAGCATCCTGCTGTCAGCTTGCGCTGGGGCTCTGCAAAAATGAAGCATCTCCTACAGGTCTTACCTGGGCTCAGACACTTGGTTGCCCCTCTAAAATTCCCTTAAAACTTTTTAGCTGAAGCATCTGGCACAAACCGCTCATCCTGGACCCAGGCAAGGTGTTCTGGAAAAGAAGGATGTTAAATAAGCAAGACCTGCCCATACACACACTACCCACCGAAGATGCGGAGTTATTAATGCATATGCATAAAAATGGCATTTCATTAGGAGCCCAATAATACCTCGGCCATATGGTGTTATATTTACCATCCACACTCAAAGCACAGCCCTTGTCAGCTCTGAAAGCTTCTAGCTAAAAAGAGGGTGGAGGTGATAATGGATTTTCAAAGAGACAATTATTTGCTGGCTCTGTCGTGATGCATAGATGAATGGCAGATGTTTCTGCTGTATCCTGACCCATTTTTGGTGCTCAAAACAAGTGCGTGTTGGGGCTGTCTGGCCTGTACAGAGCTCACAAAGCCGGTCTGGGAATTGTCCCTATCTGCTTGTATTTGCAGCTCTCGGAGGAACAGGAGCCATTTATTAATCTTAGGGACAGCGGGATTGCAGTGGCACTGCTGGGGCTGGTCCAGCTTGATGGGCTCGTTGGGAAGATGGCCAGAGGGAGATCCTGGCTCCCTCCAGCAACTGGGATGGAAGCTGTGGATGCTGTGGGAAACGACATTCCACCCCCCCTGCAATGGGAAACACAGCCTGCTCCCAGCTGGCAGGTCTGTGCCTTGACCTAATGCAGAAGAAACGCATCAGTTCCCTCTACTGATTATAACTAATCTGGGTCTATTTCACATCTGTACCGAGAAAGTCTTCCCTGGCTTCGTTGTGGATCAACCTTTAAATAAGGGCTCTGGCTGGCTTTAAATCTCTGATTACAGCCGTCACAGGGGAGCCACGCTGTCCGGGGGATGTCTGTGTGATGGGTACAGGGCCATACGTGTGCCCATACATCTCAGGGGCAGGGAAAGGACCTGATCCTTTCCATGGGAGGGAAGGCAAGAGGCTGGGATGGGCTAAAGGATCCATTAGGAGCCCCCATCTTCTTAGAGTTCCCCATGTGGCTCAGCCCTGGGGGATACAGGGACTCCCCCCCAGCACAAAATGAAAGTCACCATCCATCTGCCCCAGCCAGCTTTATCCCCCCTGGGGAAGCATAACTTCATGGGCAGAGTTTTTAAATGTTTCCTGGCTCTGTCCCGCTTGGATGCTCTTTAAAACTCCATCCATCTAAGGAGTGTCACAGCATATCTCCCCAAGCCGTAAGAGAAGAGATTTACAGTAAGGCCATTAAAGGAAGAAGCAGGCGAGGTGAGTTCCGCCGGCCACCTTTGGCTGCTCAGCGAGGGAGCACGACTCGTGAATTTGACAAATCCCCCCCAGACTGTGCTCAGACCCACCTACTGCTCGGATGAGCCGCTCGTGCATTGGCTGGGGGAGGACTACGGCTGGGAGGTGAGGTCACTGCTCCGGGGAGCAAGAACAGCAGAGGGGCAATTCCGTAGCCAGTGCTGCTCCCCAAATGAAGATTGCTCCCCAAATGAAGATGGGTGAAGCAAGGATGCCCCACGCGGGCATCCCAGCGGGTGCATCACCCTCTCCATCCCATGCTACCCACACTGCAGACCTGGGGCTGCACTTCCCCAAGGAGCTCACACCCCTGCCAATGCCCAAGGCTTCCGAAGCACAGAGCCTGAACAGCGTGCAGCCCTCTTTGCCCGTCCCTGCAAGGGGAACCCTCGCAGGCAGCCTGGGAAAGGTGTCCCTTGGGGAATCCGGGTGATCAATCCCTCCATGGCTGCCCTGGCCACAGCACCTGGTGCCAGGGCAGCAGCCCCCAGGCATCCCCCCCGTGCCTGCAGCCCCACCGAGACCAGGTGTCCCTGCATCAATCCCAACCTCTTGCAGGAAGCCTTTGTCCAGATGAGTAAGTCTTAAGCACCATACTGCGGTGCCTGGGAGATGATGAGAGTTTAGGCAAGCAGATGCCTCCCTAGATCAGCTTCCTGCTAAATTAGCATTAGCTTTTTACAGCACCGGCAAGCTGTCGGCTGCTCAGAAGCCCCATTCCCAGAGCACACCGTTCTGCTGGGCTTAAAAAATGACTTTGCAGTGTAAGAAATGGCCTGCATCAGCTACAAGAGCAAATATTTTAGGTTTCAAGACCCCAGAGATGCTGTGCTTTATGCTAAGTGAGGTAGACTGGCTGTGGAGAGCAAAGCGCTTCCTAGTGGCACTGACAACCTGCCTGGGTGCTGCTCAGCAAGGTGCAGCCTGGACGTGGGGGTGGATTCCACCACCCCTCCTCTGTCAGCGGATCTGGGGGTTGTGTATCACCCCATTTTACAGCGAGTAGGGGGAGGCAGATGGAGGAGGCAACCCAAGCTGTGCAAAGCTCTGTGTCTTTTCAAAGCCCCTGGCAAAGCATGTCCAGAGATGTAACGGACACCTCTGGCAGGCAGAGGCAGGGTTAAGTTTTCAGTCCTTGTTTTTACCGAAAGCCCATATAGGACTGATGCTCCTGGCATGTCCCCTGTCCCCATGAAGGTGGCATTACTGGTGGGCTGACAGCCCCCACACTGATGGGAGCTGCTCCTCTGTGACCTGCTGCCTGCTCCCAGAAAGCCCCTGCAACTTTCTGATGCAAAGATAAAAGGGACATCTTGGTCCAGCCCTATGGCACTGCAGAGTGAGGGATGGGAGGTTCCAGATGTCCTGCAAAGCAGAGAACCCTGGGGAACAGTCCCAAGACCCCCGCAAAGCCAGCCTGGTCCCAGCAGAACTTCTTCATGCCATCTGCCCGGGTGCTGCCTCCCCACATCCCTGCACATGCCCACATGTGCCTCCACCCCCCAAAACCACCGGGCTCCCACCACATGCTGCTGCCATGGCCAAGGCTGGTTTGATTTCCAGTCCTGAGGAGCACTTGTCTTGTATGGGCTGGTGAATAATTTATAATGTGCTCATGAGGAAGGGCACTGGGGGGTGCAGAGAAGTGGGGGGAGAATAAATATATATTTATAAAAAACAGGAAAAGCTAAAAAATAATAATAATGATGATGCCCAAACCTACCCTGTAAACTGTTCTTTTGATCTAATCCAGAATAAATTATATATAATGGAGCTGGTTGGTTTTGCTTGCCGACAGCATGAATAAAAAAATAGAAAACACAGAAGAAAGCCAAACCATTTGGGCTAATAACAATGTACTCGATGTATATGCTTCATCTGGTATTATTTTGCAGCAGCTAGCACAGATTTTCATGTGAAAGAAACCCATTTTTAAACCGGGGATGTGCTGTGCAGGCAATGAGCTGGTCGTAATGACCCACCATGGCTGGAGCATCCAAGGAGAATCTTTTTCTTTCCCGTGCAAGACTAAGAGGCTCCACAGTATCACCCACTGAAGCATCCGGAGGTCACAGGTCTTTCAAGACAACTCTTTGCTGCAGGACTTAGGGCAGATCCATTTATCAAAATTCTGAAACAAGGATGATTCAACAAAAAACAGACTTTTTGATTTACAAAGCAGATCCCCAGAAAAGTTTTGTGAACTCCAAATGCCTTCACCCTCCCTCCTCTTCCTCCTCTCACCTCCCTCCATTCTTCTTTCCCCCTCCCATGGAAGAGAATTATTGAGTGAGGCAACTTAACAGAACTGATCTTTCAGGAAGAGCTTAGCTTATTGCTCCAGGATGCAGATTCATCAAGAAACACAGTCCATAAAGAATTCCCACCCAGCTCAGGAGCCAATTCAGTTTCAAAGGCTAATAGAAAATCACTACTGTTAAGAAGTCAGGCTGCACGCCTGCACTGACTTTCTCAGGCGAGAAGGGTATTGACCAAATAGCCAATACTCCAAAAATAAAAGCATTCCCAGGGGGCTGGTTTCAGCATCCAATTAAAAATCCTAGTAAAAATACCAGCCCTTTTAAACATGCAATTACAGAGCTGGGGAAACAGCCAGGTGCTGATACAGGGGCAGCCAGGGTCAGCTGCTAACCAAAAATGCCTCCTCAAATTTACTCGTTTGTCATAAAATGAGAGAGAGAGAGAGAGAGAGAGAGACTGATCACCAGTGGCAAATGGCAATCAATTAGCTCAGGGAGAATAAAAGGTCTCTGAAGGTCTGTGCTTAATCAGCATCCTCAGCTAAGGATGCTGCAGCCTCTTCCAGATGTGCAGGGGCCAAAGTCAGCTCAGCTCTCAGCCTCTGAAAAAAATCAGCCTGCTCTTTTTTTCTGAAGGAAACCGCCAGTTTTCCTTCTGGATAGCTGCTTTGGGAGAGTTTCCATCACCACCAGTCACCTGCCCTGCATGGCTGCTGCCTGCAAAGGGGCCACAGGGGTGTGGGGACAAGCCAGCAGCTCTCCCCCTGCACCATGAGCTCACCACAAGCTCGCTACGAGCTCACCACGAGCCTCTGCAGCCCTCTGCCTTTCCAAAGATTCACAGGAGGAGGCTCGCAACAAAACCAAGGGTGAATTTCACCTTTGGCACGTGAAATTACGCTGCATATCGGTCACATCGGTACAGAGTGAACAGGCTACTTCACAGGTCTTTTAGCTGTGACCCTCTTTTTCACCGCTTCAAATGTCTGGTTTTTTTATTTGTTCACAGTTCTTTTAAAATCCACCTTAAGGGAATTCACTTTCCTCCTCCCATCCCAGCTCAAGTTGAGGTGCTGCAGCTCCAGCCCCAGAGGCTGTGAAATGGCAGCAGTCACTGCCTTCATCCCAGGCTCCAGAGCATCCCGAGGGCAGCAGTCACCGCCTTCATCCCAGGCTCCAGAGCATCCCGAGGACAGCAGTCACTGCCTTCATCCCAGGCTCCAGAGCATCCCGAGGGCAGCAGTCACTGCCTGCATCCCAAGGGCAGCAGTGCTCTCACAGCCCTGGAGATGTGCTGAATGTGTCTTAGCTGCTCCCTAAGGGTGCTTAGCCAGGCAGGAGGGAAAGAAGCATTTGTAATGATGCTTAATTCTTCCCTATAACTTAATCAGTGGTGGAGCCAAAGGAGTCTGAGCTATTCTCATAATTTCATAGGTGGGCATCCAAGTTGTGAGGTGGTGTAGGAGCTCATGACATGTGGAAGAGGAGTGATGTAGGGACAAGCTTTGGGAGGGCATCCACCAGTCCCAGCTGCGCAGAAAAGACCAGGTCAAAGCAATGCCTAAAACCTTCCCAGGTATCATCTCTGCAAGGCTGATTTGTGCTCCAGGAGGATGCGACTGGTTGGTTGCCAAACCTAAGCACTGTTCTGTGTCTCAAGCCCACCCAGGAAATTTCCATTCCCTTCAGGTTCAATGGGTCTTCCTTGCAAATGAGAGTTGTGTCACTAATTGATACCTGGTCACTGAGTTGCTCAAAGGAAATATTAGCCCTGAAGCCTGGGTTGAAGGAAACAAGGTACCTGTGATGGAGCAGAGACATGGAACAAGACAAGCAAAGCTTCAGCACCTTGCAGATCAATCACAGTTATAAATCTAGTTAGAAGTAGATGAATGTTCACTGAGGTCACCTAAGGGCACCCTTATTAGAGAAGTCTATTAGCAAAGAGGCTAATAATATATGTTAGGCTGCCAAATAGTCTAATTATAAGTATCACATGATGGCACAGGCTCATCTACTCCCTGCTGGTGCCTTGCTTTGCTCCAGACACCAGCCTCATGTCGGAGGTGACATTTTCCTGGAGAGGATGCAGATGTTCCTGCAGTATCCATGGCTCCAGTTGTGCCTGTCTTTGCCCCACGCTGAGCCCCCACCTTCAGCATGGTGCTTCTGCCAGCACATCAGCACCTGTCTGCTCCGGGCTGGGGGCTTGGCTGGGGTCAGGCTGGAGCTGGTGCGGACCCCCAGCACTGCTCAGGGCAGAGCAAGGGGAGATGGAAAGCTGCTGAGCCACATTTCCAGGGACAGGGAACTGTGCATAACATCTCACTTGTTTCAGATCTCCTTTTTCTCTGAAGGGTGGTGTAGGCTGTCGTGGTTTGCACAGGACATCACCTGTCATCTATCTTCGTTAATCAGTGGGAGGTCAGTTTCCAAAGTGAGGAATGAGGGTCTCTCGCTGCTTGTGTGTTTGACCTTGGTGCAACCAAGCCCTCCTGGATTTGTGTAATTTGGCTGGGATTGGGGTTTTTGCTTTCTTTAAAGCTCTGCCTTTGCTTTCTGACACCATAACAGCCTTGGTTTGGAATAAATACAGTTTTCATCAAAATTCCTTAACCCACTGGGAAAACGTGACCCCCCAGTGTCGGTATTAACTCCTGCAGCACCAGGCTGCCAGCAGTGAGCTCTGCTCTGCAGGCCTCCTCTCTTGGCCCCTTGCAGCCCACGGTGCCCATGCATGGCTGACGCTGGACCACTGGCCCTGAGCTGTGTCCAGCTGGAAAGGCACGAGAGATCAGGAGCTTTGGATGTGTTTTTCACACAAGGAAGCCCCAGGATGAAGCTGAGCCGGTTGCAGAGATTAGTCTAATTCATACGCTTCCCCTCTTTCCTCAGGGTGGAGAGCAAGTGGTATAAATGATTTCTAGGTTGAATTTTTACCTTATCAAGATCTGCATTTCCACTGTGTGCCTCGCATGGGCTCAGAGGGGCTGCCTGCTGCTCTGCTCCACACAGGAAAGCTGGCCATTGAAGCCATGCCCCAGGTTTCTGAGGACAAGGCATTGTGTAACATCCACCCCCAGCACACACTGGATCAGTTCCCCAGCTGGTATAAATCAAGAGAGGTCCATTGAGGTCAATCCTGGCCAATTGTAGTCACTTAATCTTCTCTCAGGAGGCACCACTTAATTGATTTGCAGAGCTTGAAGGGAGTGGGTTGTGTTCACCAGGCATCCTCCGCTACCCGCCCATCTTCAGAGCCCACTCAAAAGCTCTTTCCAAAAGTACCAGAATAGAACCGTCTTCAACAGCATCTTCTTTCTGAAAGCCTCTGGCACAGCCCATCTGGCAGAGAGCTGAGAAGCAGCTCCTTTCGGATGGGATCCAGGATGGGGAGCCAGGTACCCAGACACCCAGTGGTGCTGAAGCAGGCTGGTACAGTGTGAAACTGAACCAGCTGCCCCTGAACCCATTAGCGTGTTGCAGAGGGTCACGGGTAACTCCTAGTGAGCACCTCTGACTCGCTCACATCCCTTTTTCCCTGAAAATAATTTTTTCCTTTTTCATCTCACGGCAGGAAAAAAAAAAATTCTGGAGGTTGCAAACTGCTATGGATGTCTCCAGCTGATGAGTTTCCACTGGGAAATGTTGAACTTGCTGGGGTCTGACAGGTTTGGTTTGGGAAGGAGAAAGGCAATGAAATGATGCAGTTTGGCTTTCTGCTTTGGTGGTCCCTGCCAGCACCACCCAAGGTGCCAGTGCCTGTGATGCTTGGGCCAGCAATGCCCCTGGTGTCCCGGTACCCCAACCCCAAACAGCTTTCACTACAAATAGCACTGAATCCATTAATTTAAAAGTAAGCAGAATGAAAGTTGTCCCTGTCAAAGCAGCAGGAGCATTGGAAGGGCTTTTCTGCTGCCATTGTGGGTTTGTTGGGTTTTTTTTAAACCTGGATTAATTTTCCATTTTATTTGTCTGAAGCGCCTGGGGACTGGGGTAGAAAGAGCGAACATCTGGGAAGGAGGATTCTTGATAATTCATATTCCAGGATGGTCTTGCTCCCAGCCCCAGCAGGGTTCTCATATTTAATTAAAAAACGTAAAATATTTACACCTATTAAGTGCAGTGATTTCTCTCTCTTCCCAACCCCTTTCCCCATTTGAGAGCGAGGGAGATGGAGCGGGGCAGTGGTATTTGTGTGGGATCCTTCACAAACAGGGAAGTAATTAACAGCCTGGGAGTTTATAGCCACGTTATTTTTTCTGGTGGATGTTTCCACCACCATAAGCACTGCAGCAGCTCCCGACTTTAATGCAAAGCACAAAGCAAAGGGAAGCTTCGTGCAGCGCTGAAAGTGTTTGGGCTTTGCAGGGGAGCTCTGCGCAGTCTTCAACACCGGAGAAAACCGAGTCATGGAAAAAGCAACTTTCCTCGGCAGGTGATCCCTGTGATCTGGCCCAGGAGCAGCCGGATCAGGCCATGGGATGCAGCTGGTACACAGGGCAGGAGAGGCAGCTCAGGAGTCCCATGCAGGGAGCTTCCCGGTGTGAGAGCTGTGTTACAGGCTTGCCACATAGTCATTTCTTCCCCAATTTCTCAGTGCATGGGAAACAGAAGAAAACTGGGACAACTCTGTTTTTCCATGCTTTCACTGTTTGTTTTAATCAGTTTGGTCAAAATCATAATATTTCTTCAACAACTGTGTTTTCTTATGGAAGAAGAAGATTGCAGTAGACAAATTTATTCTGCAATAGAAAAAAATGCACTGGGAAGCTGGTGTGAGGCTGCTCTTGCCCTCAGCTGAGCAAACGTGCACAGCTCCAGGGCCAGCTCCCAGGGCCAGGCACACGCTGCAGTCTGAGGGCCTGGACCTGCGTATTGGGAAAAGAAAAACCAGCAGAGACCCCAGGACATCCCCAGTGCCAGGCAGCACCGTGAATTTCCCTGAGCTGCTGCAGCTCTGTGCTCAGCGTGCACCTGCAGCCGATGGAGCTGAGCACGTCGGGGAGTCACTGGGTACCAGCAGTGGAGAGCGACCACAGGCACTGCTCCCCAGCCCTGGCTGCCCCCCTCAGCAGCTCCCCAGCCCTGTCCCCTGTGACCAGCCTCACTGACCTGCTTCCACGAAATGAGCTGGATTTTTCTAAAGCCGCTCTAATAGCCGGCTAGTTTGCAGGCTGCATGCTCCCCCGAGGGCTTACCAGTTTCGAGGGGAGTGTGTCTGTGGTTTGGGGATGCTTCCCTCCCAGAGGGCTGCTCTACGGCTTGCGCCATACAGGGAGAAGCCACGTGGGTCTCATCCTGCACCCATGGGCATGGCTGCCCCGTGTGATCTCTATGGCACAGGGCAACGGCACACTGGGGTGCCAAGCTTTGCTTGCCTCCTGCTATCACATCTGGCAAGGCAATGGATCCAACTGATCCCTGCCTAATTTAACCTTACTAATGACCCCCCCTGGCTAATCTAACACAGCAAAGTATGGAAGAGAGGTTTTTCTCTGGGCAGGGGTGTGTGTGAGAGGCATGGCGAGATGCCCACAGCACCCCTGTGCCTGCCTGGGCTCGGACACGCAGTGTCTCTGGCCAGGGACTGTGGCAGGCAGAGGCTGGACATGCCGAGCTGGTCACTGTTCCCACACTGCAGGGACTGGAGGTGAAACAAGGCTCATCTTGGCAACCAGAAGGTGATGCAGGGCAAAAGTGTTTTGCAACCACAGGATAAAAATGATGTTTGAAAGCCTCATCTAATGGTCTGCAAATTTTACAAGCACCTAATGGGGTGATGAGTACTGCAGAGATCACGGCTCATGTTTTTGCAATATAATTACCTTTCTTTTGCCTGCCTCTGCCTCCTCCCTATGTTCTTGTTGTTGTAAACACCCATTCCCACAAGCATCCCTTCTACCATGGAGATTCTTCCCATCCCCTTCATTCTTTCCCCAAATATATCACAAAAGCTTTTCGCCTCTAATGGGTAGCATCCTTCTTTAGGATATTTAAAGATTCAGGATTTGCTATGTAGTGCTTCTGCCTGTTGTATTTTATTCTAATTTTCTGGTGAAAAACAGCAGCACTTTTCCTTATTGAGAGCTCTGATCGACTGCCTGCAGCATGGCAGCTCTCTGCGCTGATCCCAGGCACGGGCAGGTTGAAGCTACCCTGACAGCACAGGCTGCAGAGCCACCCATGTGTGCAAACCCAGGAGGGCTTTTATTCCCTTAGTCACCTTGCCAGTAGCTTGGTGTGTGAGCCCAGCACTGTGCTAGTAAAGAACTGTTCTCCTCTTTTAGGGTAGGGGCTTTGTTGCTTCTCCTTAGGGGAGCATGAAATACAGCATCAGACCGAAGTGGTCGGGTTCACCCTGACCCTCAGGCATCACACACACCCTTCCTACTTGGTTTCTTTCATGGGACTGTCTCACAGAGCATATCTGGTCACTGTTTTGGCCCATCCTTGAGCCCACAGTGACATTACCCACCCCAAAAGCACTAACCCATTGTTCATCTTCAGAGGAAGGCTATGCCCTGCAGACACGGTGATGTCTGACGGCACCCAGCTCTGATTTCCAGACCAATGCTGGAGCTGAGACCAGCAAAATCCACTCCATTAGTGAATGCTGGCCACATCCCAAAACACAGCCCCAGCAGGTAGAGCCCACTGCAGAAAACCTCTGCTCCAACATCCCTCTATGTGCAGAAAGGCACCCCTGAGCAGGACTGGTGATGGGGCATAGCAATAAGCATCCCGGCTTCCCGAGGCTCCGCCAGCTCTGCAGCTGTAAAATGCCCTGAAATGCCAGACTGGCCGGAGGATTTTATATTTGTATGACATCAAGATCAAGAAATCCAGACTAAGCTGGGGCTTAGGGCAGGTCAAATGCATAAAACAGGCAGGCAGAGTGCTTGGAGCAGACACAGGACACTGCCAAGATAACACTCGTGTCCTCTGCATGGAAGAGAAATGAAGACCAAGGTCACACAGCACGCTGGCAGACACCCACCATCATCCACAGTGCATCCTCCAGATACAGCTGAAGCTCTTCACCAAAGTCCTGGCCTTGATCTTCACTCACCCTAGCAGTCTCTCCTGATGGCCTCTGCAAACCTCACGTCCCCACAGCGCAGGCACGAGGCAGCCAGGAAGGGCGCGTTCCCCCAAAAAAATGTCCCACCGGGTCCATGTGCTGCCCTGACTCTGATCATCCTCCCGGGAAGGGATGTGTTGGTACCAGTGGCTCAGCAGTGCCAGTGAGCCTGTTGGAGAGGAGGCAGGGAGAAAAGGCTGGATGGAGACATCTTTCAGGGAATCCTAAACAGCCTTATTAGATGTTTTATTCAGTTTTTATAAGTATTCCTTGCTGGAAAAAAGTAAATGAGGAGCCTGGGGCAATGCCAAGGGGTCTCTTTTCGTTCCTCTTGGCACTACATCAGCTTTCAAATGATTTTTGCCATAAGGAAAAAATCATGCAAATTCAAGCCCCTCTCCCTTTTATGTCCCCCTCCCCTCTCCTCTCTGCAGCCACTTTCCTCTTCCTTATGCTGATTCCCCCTCTTTTAAATGCAGATCAGCCCTGGCACTCCTCCTTCATTCTCTCCCTGTTGTTGGGGGGTGGCAGTTGTGTTTTTTCCAATTCGATCTGTTATTGGGGGCTGGAGGGTCCTTTTTTCTGCCCTTGCTTTTCCCGTTGCAGTGCAGGACATGATGCAGAGGCAAGGCAAAGAAGAAACAGAAATATCAGGGCCACAGATGCCTGCCGCACTGCACTGGAGCATCATGTGCCGTGTGCTTGGGTCCATGCGCCTGCCTGAGCTGCTGGTAAGCATGCTTGATGGTATATGAGAAATGTCAATATGGGGAGCAAACTGAGTGTGGTAGAGGGAGAGCAGGTTCCCCCTGGGGGAAAAGGGCCACTTTGGGTGCAAAGCATCAGTTTGCACAATGCTGTGTGAGATCCAGTGCAACACTGCCAGGGAAAGGCTGAGGAGATCTGAGTGCTTTGTCAGAGCAAAGGTCTAACCTGAACCCAAGCATCATTAGCAAAGAAATAATTGCTGCCCTCAGCACACCAACAAGGAGGGAGAGCAGGGCTGGAGTCTGCCATGCGGGGTGGTGAGCGGAGTGAAGCTTTCCACTGATGGAAATCCACCGCGAGCATAAAGTCCCGCTCTTGAAAGCACCAAATGTGTTTCTCGATGAGCACAAGGCTGAGAAATCCTTCACTGCTCTTTTTTCCTGTTTGAAAAGCCATTTAAAAAAAAAAAAAAAGAACACTGCAAGCATGTATAAAAGTTGTAAATAAATTATAAAAGCAACAGAAGGGAAAGCCGAAGAGGAAAATCCATCAGTGGGTGAGAGGCGGTGATGCTCTCCCAGGGCTGGCAGCGGCCCCCACCGCTGGCCCAGCACCCACCAGCTGTGGCTGTATTTGAGATGGGACTTGCCCCTCCATGTCTGCATAGCTGAAAGGGCTTTGGATAAGATCAGGTCTTCTCTCCTGATTCTGCCCAGAGAGCCTGAGTCAAACACAAGCATTTCTCAAAGCGCAGTAGGAAAAGCCCAATCCATTAGCTGTTTGTGAAAGCCTCACAGTGCTGAGCTCTGTGGGATGCTGATGTGAACAGCAGCGCTCCACATGTTTGGGCTGGGATTTGAATCTCTTTCCAGCATTTAAATACCCCTGAAAACCCAAGGAGTTAATGGCAAATCTTTCCTATTTACCCAGGAACCAGAAGAGGTGGGTGTGTTGCATCCGCAGGGTGAACGCTACCCTTTCCCAGTAAATTCATAAAGAAAGGAGCATTCAGCTGGGGCAAGGCTGGGAATACATCCAGCATTGTGCAGCTGAGTGGGTAGCTGCAGCCATGGACATTAAACCAAAGGGCATGTTCCTGGTGCCTGTGGGCGTCTGCATGCTCCAGGGATGGGGCAGGAGGGAGGCTGGATGCACAGCGTGTGTGTGACCTTGCTGCGACCTTGCAGTGACCACCATCTCCTAGCACAGCCATGGTAAACCCAGGTTTTCAGGTGCTGACTGTGGGAATGAGCTGAGGTTTCAGCCAGTTTGGGCTAAAAATTGTGATTTCTGAGCTCCTCTGCCCTCCTGCACCATCCTGTAAGCCCCTTTGCTCCTGTGAATCTCATACTGATCGGGATAAAAACAAGTGCCATGAACTCTAACATCTTGCAACTATTTCTGCAGAGAGGGAAATACTTGGGTAGGAACTGAGTGACCTGAGCCCCATTGCGCCAGCCAAGCATCCCTTCTCCATCCACTTTTCAGGCATCTTAGCCTGTCTCGGTCTTCTGGGGAAAAAAAAAAAAAACAAACATATCTAATCTTGTCCCAGAAAAATACAATATTTAACAGCTTCCAACCAATGCTCCTCTCCAGCACTTCTGCTCCGGTACATTTGCCTCCTGCTACGTTGCTGGTCAGAATCTGGAGGGTTTGCTCCATCGGGGTGCTGGGGTTCAGGTGCTGCCAGGCTCCCTGAGCCCAGAACCCAAACTCCCCCAGCTCCCTTCACCTTCCCCTGCTGCAAATACTCCTGGAGATTTGCTTCACAGCAACAGCCGAGAGAGAAACCAGGTGGCACGGTGAAGAAATGAGTGTTATACCCAGGGGGCTGAAACTGCAGCAGGCGGGTATCCAGCAGTGGTCCTGGGCCATTTGATCCACAACACAAATAAAAAGAGAAAGACTACGCTGAAGAGCAGTCTTAGAAATGCAGCCGGCTCCAGTTGCAAGGGGGCTGGAGGGTCACATCCCCAGTGGACATAAATTGATGTGGTGCCATTAAATCCCAGGCAGCTTTTCGCCTCCCAGAGCTCTGACCCGCTTGCCCCCTGGCCGTGCTCTTGCCTCCCAGCCTTTATTAAAAACCTGCCTCCGGAGACGTGAACGGCATGAAATATTGCTGGAGATTTGCATAAATAAAACTCCCTGAAACAAATTACTTTCGTGGTGCAAAAGTTCACATCAGAACGGCCCACAGGGCACCGGGGTGACTTCGGGAACATTTCAGCATTGCTTAATGCTGTCAGCATCATGCTTCAGTTTTCCCAGTGACGAGGCAGGAGCACAGCCGTGCTGACGAAACCGAGAACAATCTCTCCTGAGAGCCAGGCTGCTTCATCACCCGCTGCGTACCAGATGGGTAAAGGAATCTTGCCACAAGGCTTACACCAAAGGCACTGGCGCATGGCTGGACACCTGCCTTGGTCTTTTGGGGGCTCCAAAAGGATCCTCAATGGCTTTGGTGACCCTTTCCAAGTGGCATCTGGCAGGTGTCAGCCCAGGTGAGCATCCAGACCCCGCACGGAGCAGGGAGAGCTCTTCCCAGGGCTCAGCCCAGGAACATCCCTCGGGTCCTGCTGATGCACAGCTCCCTGCAGGGCTGGTTTGGTTCGCAGGTCGGCATTGCAGTATCTGCCTGGGCAGGTTGGAGCAAGCTCTCAGCTCCTGGAAGTGACTCCGCCACCGCTATTCCATCAATCCCAGCCTCTGTACAGTCAATTGCTTTTTGCGTTTCTTCCCAATGCACTGCAGCACATGTATACACACACAGAAACACAAACTAGTATAAATTACTTCCCAGGCAAAGCCTGAGGACTCATAAATTGCTTAAAAATCAAAGCACATTCCAGGGGGGAAATGCAGTAAATTGGAAGGGGAAAAATGTGCATATAGGCTTTTAATAAAAACAGTGTCATGGAGGAATCTCCCAGTCCTTTCAAGATGTTAATTAACTGAGTCCCAGTACACCCCTTCGAGGCAGAGAAGAGTTAATGCCCCTAACCATTTTCCAGATGGATACGTACATCAAAGCCTGCTGAAACACCCCACCCCGTGGAGGGGGAAGCAGTTCGGGGTGCCTTCCTGGGGCGTTTGAGAAACAGTGATTTCGAGCTCTGAGCAAGCCAAGAGCCAGTGCTGAATACAGCTCTCCCAGGTATGCAAGCCAGCAATGGCTTTTCCAGAGGAAGGGAATAGGATCAGAGGGAAAAGAGTTTGGAAGAAAAGCAGAAACACTAACACAAAAAAAAAAAAAAAGGGTGGGGGGTTCTAAATGAAAAATATAAATCTGAAGTGCAACCCCAGCAACCCCAGTTTTTTTCATTTCACAGTGATGAGGTTTTAATGTCAGAAGTTGGAAGACAACCAGCAAGTGATGGAAAGGAGGTTCAGCCTGAACAACCCTGTTGGGGAAGCAGAGACCTTCACGTTCACTTGACTTCAGGATCCAGAGCGGTGATCAATACACCCAACATTGCAAGTCAGCTGATCATAAAACATCTGCTTTAATTACTCACATACTGCAGCGGCACAGCAAGCCCAGACTAAGGACGCACCACCCTCACCACCTCCTCGGGGCTGCCGGTGGGAGCGTGGGGAAGGGCTGTGGTGGCTTTACCACCCAAGAGGGCCACCACACACAGGGACCTGCCCGGGGCTCCTGCAGCCGCCATGCCATGTCTCCCTGTCGTACTTGCCCTGGCCCCAGCCGGCTGCTGACCTTCCCCAGCAAGCCTCAGTATTTTCCTGGCTAATCTTCGCAAAGCCTGAGTCAGAATAGGGATCGATGTGTGAAATGGAATATGTTGAGATATATTCTGAATATATAGCCGGGAGGATTTCATGATGGGAAGCCAGCAATGACTCTGGCAGTGTTTTTCCCCAGACTCAATCTTGGCACACTTTGGCTTTTCCTCCCAAGGACCCATTAGTCACTCCTCTGAATATAAACCAGGCTGGAGCATAGCAAACCACCCAGTTCCTTCAGTCTTGCAAAGATCCCCCACATTGTAATTCCAAAATAACATTGCACTTCTTTAATGATCAATAGCAATTACTAAGTCATTTATATCCAATAAAGGCTGCAGCAGGAGGTCTCTGTGATACATTACTGTATAAAGTCACACTATGAAACAGATTAACAAAGCATTATGAAAAGCAAGCTTATTATTTGCATGAACACAAGGCTCAAGAGCTAATTGAAGCAATCCAGCAAAATGTCAATGACTTCTTTTGTATATGAAATATTCATTAAAGGCGAGCACTTATTTGTGAGTGATTGTTTATTTATACCTTTTCATTTGCATCCTGCTATAAAACTGGCTGTCTTTCCATTAGGGCACAGCCAGCACCGCTTGCATTTGGATACACCAGGTCTTGAATAAATTTTCTCCTGTCTTGCAAGAGCGGTGGGGGATTTTCCCTAAGCAATGGTTGCATCAAATGCATCAGGGCTGATGGAGAGGGAAGGAGAGCAGCTGCACAGGTGATGAGCCCCCTTGTTCCTCCTCATCCTCCCTCTGCCCACTTCCCAGGTGCTGCCCTGCTTGTCGTGGCACAGAGGTGTGTGCTGGAGGAGCCTCATGTGACAGCAAGCTGGACACCCCAAACCTCTACGGGAAAACCTGGGGGAAGCGCCAGCCTTGCAATTTTCTTTTTTCTCCTGCACGTTGATTGGATATTTTTACATATTTATTAATGCTAATGAGCATCATTTGCCCCACACGACAGCTGCACAGCACGCTCAGCCACGCTGGGCAGGGAGAGGAGTGTGGTGACGGATGCATCTGCTCCCTTCGGAGCCTCCCCAGGCACAACCCGTGGTGATGTACTTGCAGCCAGGCTCTGCTGTGCTGCCCTGCGGACCTGTGCCACTCTGAGGTTGGTGCAGGATCAGGCCCTCATGCTGTCATCCCACTCTTGGGATCTCCCTGCAGCATGCGTCCTGGACTGGTGGGGCACATGGGGTGGAGAGCAGGGGCTGTGCACAGCCTAGCCAGAGGGCTGGTCCCCCTTCCCCCTCCCCAGCCCCGCTAGAAATGGCTGGTTCAGGTGTTGTTGCTCTCAGCGTTGGGTCCAAGCTGCAGGGCAGCAAGCACTGAGCAGGGCACGTGGGTCTGGGGGAGATCCAATGGAGCCACAGGAAAAAGCATCCCAAAAAAGACAGAAAGCCAAAGGCACAACCCCAGTTTTGCAACCCCTTGTGCCACATGCCCCCAGGGAAAAGGAGCAGTGGGACACCGAGGGTGCGGGCACTGTGCCCCCTTCCCACACTTGCTGCATTCTCCATTTTAACTCACAAATGAAGTTTTCTCCGAGCCTATCTATTTGCGAGGACAGCTCTCAGACTGCAAATCAATGCGCCACCGTATCTTATTTGCTCTACAGCCAACTGAGCACCAACAGAGACATGAATCTCCTTCATTTATCTTCACACTAGAAAAATTTCAAGGCTGAAGCTTTTTTTGGCTATTTGGCAGCACTGTCAAGAGCGTGATGTGTTACAAATGGCTGGGTGGGGGCTCTGTATTTGTTTTCTCCGTGATTTCCTTGGTTTAAATTGCAGTTTTAGTAATACATGTCCCCAGTTACCAGAGAGACAAATGTTTGACCAACAGCTTAGGACAGGACGCGAGGATCAATCTCACATCACCTCTTGGAGCTGTAGGAGAGATTATAATTATAATTATGCCTAATAATGCTGAGGAGAAATGCTTGTGTATGCACCAGCAGAAGACCCCATGGCTGAGGACCAGCTGGCAGGGACTCGGGGACTCGCTCCTCCACGGCACCGGAGGGTGCAGGGGTGAGCTGCCCTGGGGGAGCAAGGCACATTCCCCCACCCCTGCACAGAGCTGCTCCTGAGCTGCAGCTCTCCCTCTTGCCCAGACCCCCAGCAGGACCTGCTGTACCTCACCCCAAAAATCCCATTGGAAAATCCCTTCCCAACAGCAACTTTTGTGATGGCAGCCACAGGCATTTCACCAAGTGTTTGGTGCTCCCCTGAGCTCCCTCCCATGGAGGGGGGTTTGCCCAGACCCCATCCCACCAGTCACTCAGTGACAGGAGCGAGCAGGCTCTTGGCTGGCTCTTCCCAAGGCTCTCAGCACCTTACCAGAGCAGTGAAACCCCCGGGGACCCTGTGGCCATGTTGCACAGACAGGTCCAGCCCTCGCAGGTGGGAGCACAGGCTCCATTTCTTGAGCGTCAGCAGGAAACACCAGATAAACATAGGCAATAACCCGCTGGTCCCGCAGCCCCCACACATCCATCCTGCCATTAACAGCAGCTGTTGTTTTTATTGCCACTTTATTAGCACAGATACCAAGGGGCAGAGACTTCATTTATTTTTTTGTAAGCACCTAGCAAGCCCTGCTTGATGCTCTCCCCAGAAGTGGAAGAGCATGATGGAAAAATACATGCTCCTGTTGTGGGAGCCAAGCTCCAGGTGCCCCAGCAAAGAGCAGCAAGCACAAGAATGCATGGGACGAGCGTGCCCAAGGATGCATGGGGCGAGTGCGCCCAAGGATGCATGGGGCGAGTGCACCCAAGGATGCGGGGCGGCAGGCTGTCCCCTGTGTGGCCAGCTCATCTCAGCCCAGACAGCTGGAAGTGACTGGTGGCGTAAGAGGCAGCTGATGCCCACCCCGCACTGCAGAGCTGCGGGAGGGGAAGGATCTGAGTGCTACAGAAGTCATACAGCAGTCAGCAAATGGCTTTCTGAGCCATGAGCAGCACTGGGAAACTGCTGACATCAATGCACTGACTGGGGCCTTTAACAGCTGTTAAATCACAGAGGTTCAACAGGAAAAAAACAGCCCCTAATGTTTACTCACACTTGTGCAGCCTCTTATTTGCATATAATTGCTTCCTATCACAACACATGCCATCCAGCGCCACCTTAATTACAGCAATCAGACACAGCAGCGTACAGGCCATGCTAGCAGACCCATCTTCGGACGCCCAAGGAGCCGTGGCCGTGTCCTGCAGCAGTGCAGGGGCCCACATGGACATTGCAGCAGGGGATTAATTATAGAAAAGCACAGCAAAATACTGAGACAGGTGGAAACAGGGGTTCCCCTCTTTTTACTCATTGATACCTGTTAAACGTGGGGTTCCCAGGGACACCTGCTACCAGCATCTGAGCACAGCTCACTTCTGCAGCAGACTTTTTTTTCCCATTTAGTATGTAAACCCCTATCATTTAACTTCAAAAGCATATATAAAATTCCCAATAATCACATTAAATTGGAGTGATATATAGACCTACTGCATGACCCAGCTCAAACCCTTGCTGTGCGCACATGCTGCTGCCACAGCCTGGACCAGACCCAGCATCCTCCAGCCCAGACATGGTGTTGATGGTGCATGTGCTAGTGGCCTGGGCCAGCTACAAGGGTTTTCTGTTACTCCTGGTTTTCAACTTAGAAGATAAGTAAACTCACTGCAACTCCTCCCAGGCCTTTTGCAGGCGAAACAACTGCTGGAGCTCCCCCAGGGATGGATTTGAGGTGAGGCATCGATGGCATGGGATGGCTCAGATGATCCAGGAGTTCCTAAGCAGCACCAGCTACCCAGCGCTGGCAGGGGTAGGAAAGCACGTGGCACACATCGTGCCTGTCCTACTTTCCTGTTCATGTGATGGTGCTGATGATGAAGCGCTCAAGATGAATTTTTTAAAAACCAAAGTACGTCTTGAGGATTTAACACTAGAGACATTTTCTTGAGGATGATGCTAGAGATGTTGGAAAACACCATTTCCAGGGAGTGCTGAGAAACAGCTGAAACTAGTCCTCTGAGGATCTCTGAAACCGTTAATTAGACAAAAATTAACACCCTGGGAAACATTTGATTCCTAACAAGAGCACATCTCTGTTTCACTGGGATTAGCATCACCTGGACTCCTCAAGCTCAGTAACATCCTCCAGTACATACAGCTGCTTCCTACTTTCCTTGCCTCTCTTAACACTTTGGTGTTAAGAGGGCTTGGAAGTGTTTTATGGCTTTCAGCTGCCCTCTTTCCTTTACACAGAGCATCTGAGGCTCAGGGAGAAACTGTGGTGAAGAGAGCCTGGTTAGAACAAGGTCCATGCAAGGCCGTTGCTGTGCTCCCCAGCCTGCAGCTGTGCCAGTGGAGAACCCCCAGGAGCAAAGGACGGTGCAGGGGAAACTGTAGGATCTGTGTAGTCTGGATAGCCTTTCTTATGTCCTTACTGCCTAACATGGAAAATGAGGAGTTTTTCTTAGATTCACCAAAAGTATTTTTCTTCCAGCAAGCAGCCTGTGGGGAGTACACTGGCCTCTCCAGAAAGAGGTGAAATAAAAAACAGATCCCTTGCAGGTCAGTTTTCTTACTGCTTTCTACTCATATGCAAAATGCTGATGCACATGAGCAAACCAAGCAGTCTATTTTATTTTGCAGTTATATATTCACTTCTACCACAGCTGCCTGCCCCTCAGGGACAGTGGAAGGCAACCAGACACCGGCAGCAGGTTTCAGGCTCACCTGGCAGCCTGTTGAGTTTAGAGCATCCCTTGAACAAAGTTTTGAAGGTGTGGTGTCCTCCACCCACAGCCCCTGCCAGCAGTCCCCAGCCCTGGGGAGGCACCATGGTCCCAGGGCTTTAGTATTTCTCCTAACAGGCCCCAGGTCACACAGAAATGGTGAGATTTTAACTGTGCTGCAGTCTGCCAAGGCACACTGCTGCTTGGCAGCGAAGGAGGAGGGCACGGTGGATGAGCGATGGGCTGATGAGAGACAAATGAGGGAACAGATATAGTCTGGCATGTTAGAGGAGGTTGAGATGAGCTAATTATTTCACTAACTAAAGCTCTTAGGGGGGAAAAGTGTCCTGTATTTTGTTTCATAGCATTTTATTTTTCCTCTTTGCTAGTCCCATGCTCTTCTCTCAAAGACGTCACTGTGAGTGAGCACATGTGTTAGTTCCAATGATTTATTCAGGAGCCACATCGGCTCTGCCTTCCACTCTGGTGGTCTCAGGATCTCAATATTTTATATGGAAATCTCCAGCTCTCTGCCCCTGGTTCTGCTTAAAGCTGCTTGTTTTGTACACTCATCTCCAGGGTGTAAAGACATAATAGGTGTGATGCTCCTCTGCTGCTCCAAAGGTTTTTCCGAGTTTTCTGAATGCTTTTGAATATCTCCCTCCCCTTGGTCCCTCTAGCAGCCAGGCCCATCGGCAGTGTGACAGAGCTGGTGATGAACCCAGGATGGCACCGTGTCCCCTCCCAATGCCACCATCCCCTTTCTGTGCCTGCAATTCATCCACGAGCCGCTTCTCCGGGTGACAGCCAGTTGCAGCAGGTTGCAGCCATCCAAGCTTGTGCCTGGAGCTCACCAGGTTTTACCTGGTAGTGACCCTTCCTCGTGCTTTAGCCCTTCTCTTCTGGATAAAGGAACTCTTCCCTGGGGCTGAAGAAATGGCCCTTTTCAGAGCAGGTGTGGGGGGTGGACAGCAGGTGTTGCCTTTTGCTGCACCGAAACATATGCAAGGATTTCCTTGGAGCATGGAAAACTGCCTGGGATTTTTCTTGTACTGGGGGATGCTAAAATCACTGCATTTCTGGGGCTTGCAGGGGCCGCATCCTGGCACCTTGCAGCCTGGCCAGCACCTTGGGCACTGTGCTGGGCTCTGGTGCTGGAGGCAGTGATGCTTTCCCTGCCCAAAGATGCAGGCAGCACCCACGCGCTGATTTGCATGTAGGATCAAAAACTGTTCCAAGGAACAAGACAGAAGCATATACAACCTAATTTCTGCTAGGGAAAGGGTAATAGTGTTAATTAATATTATTCTGCATGTGCTGGTCTGGAGGGAGCAGCAGAGATGGCGCAGAGGGGCTGAGACGACGTCTCCCTTGGGGCAGACCCTTCCCAGGGCTGGCTGAAAGTTGGGGACTTTTTAGTTTGAAGGGCTGCATTACTCCAAAAATAAAATCCCTTTTCAAAGGCAGTTACAAGCCCTCCCCAAATCCTTGGTTGCTCAGGCCAGCTTTTGAGCTTACTGGCACTTCTAGAACTTCTTGAACACAAATTCAGGTTTTGGTTGAAAGGAGTGAGGAATATCAACCACCCCGAGATAAGCAAAGCAGATCGAGAAGTTCAACAAACTGCTGTTCTCGGCTGGAACGTATCAGAGAAGGGGGAGCGGGGTGTGCAGGGGAGCGAGGATGCCCCAGCACTGGGTGCACACAGCTGGTTTCTACTCCGTATTTACATCTCACTGCATCCCACAGCATCCATATGGAACAGAGCTGCTAGCGAGGGAAATGAGAGCAACCAGAAAGTTATGGTTCAGTTGGAGAGAATAAAGGAAATAACCGAGATGATAAATTAATTTCAAGAGGGGGGGAAAATTCATATTTTTTACTGCTCTCCCAACAAAAACATAAAACACAAACAAATTAAAGGGCTGGAAGTGCTTCCAGTCGGGGACATGACCTGACTGAACAACAGGCTTTGATGTGAAGGGAGCTCCCATGAGGATTAAACTGCTGATAATAAATTATTGAGATATATTTGGCGGCGAATAGGCCTGACGCCAGATTGATTCACAGCAACGTTTATGAAGAACAAATGTAAAACAACAAAAAAACGACCAACCCTGAAAGCAAAGTGGCGACAAGACCATGAGCTCTGAGCCAAGAAAAAGGGAGCAAAAGTCTCACTCAAAGGCTCTTTTGGGGCACGAAAGGGACCTGGGCAGGGGTCTGCATTCAGATGGAGCATCTTCATATCCCCAGGGACACCAAAGGGGAGCAGAGCCCACCTGGGAGCAACTCGGTAGGGAGCAACTTGGGCATTTTCCCCTCATCCTCTCTCCCATGGGCAGCCCCAGCTTTCCTCCACAGGTGGCCATGCCCAGCCCTGGGCTTGGGGTTCTCCTGGGCTTGGCT
This sequence comes from Falco peregrinus, assembly GCF_023634155.1. Lineage (NCBI taxonomy): Eukaryota > Metazoa > Chordata > Aves > Falconiformes > Falconidae > Falco > Falco peregrinus. The sequence goes on along the minus strand of NC_073721.1, from coordinate 48,106,196 downwards.
GCAAAAGCTGCTGAGGAGCAGGAGACCTGCCCAGCACCCACCCTGCCATGCACAAGCGTCCCAGGGGTGCGGGGGCCACCCTGCCCACTCGCTGGCTGCCCGCTGTAAGGAAGGGAACAAAAGAGCCACATGCAGATGCAGCTTTTAAAGGCAGTTCAATGAATTTAATGTAATTTTTTTTTTTTGTTAATGCTATTAATCACCATAGGCACACGTCAGGAGCCTTATGCATATTTAAACTGGGCCAGGAGCCGGTTATTTCTCGTATGCAATTTCCTAATGTTAATAATGTTTCCATTAGCCATATTCAGGAAATCTGCCATTTTTTGTCCTCTTCTGGCCCATACTTTTTACTTTTAATTATGACCCAGTGTCAGCTATTGAATAGGTTGATGCATTTGAGGTGTCTGCGAAGATTTCTTTTTAATAATGCAATTTCTTGGCTGTAATAGCCCTATAACTTGAGTAATTAATGAACCACACAGGCAGTGTGCTCTCAGATGCTGCCCATTCATTCGCAGAAAAACTTGCTGGTGGAAAAGATGCTCCAAACCAGGAGAGATCCAGGAAAAATCCAACAGGGCCTGCTGCTACCCCCTTCCTTGGAAAAGCAGAACTGGGTGCTGCTACACCACCCTTGCAGATGATGCTCCAGCTGTGAAGTGGGGACTTGCCCCTCTCCCTATCATTTATTGCCCCAGGGTATGGCCTCATTTTGCCTGGGGGTCTCTCTCCCCACTCCATCCCATTGCCCCTCAGTGCTGCTGCTCCAGCAGCACCGTGCCCACACAGGGGACAGCAGTGGGGGGACAGAGCGGAGGGACACACTGGCAGGACTGCCCCAATGGTTGGTAGCGGGCTGTGCTAAGCATGGAGCATCCCAAGGAGAAGGGAAGGGTGCTGGGCAGTGGGTGGCATGGTGCCCACCACCACCCCACTGCTGGTGCCAGCATTCCTGCCTCTCAGACCGGCCATACCCTCTGCTCTGCAGCCCCCGGCATTCCGTGGCCACGCAAGGGGAAGCTTGGAGCCATCCTCATGAGTCAATGGGACACCGACAGCAGGTGTCCCCTCCCTGGCAGCCACAGCAGGGTGGTGACAGTAGTGCCACAGGAGCCAGCCAGCCTAGTGATGCATCACCAGCCCCTGGCACGCAGTGTCCTTTCCTCCACAAAGCTGCTTAGAAAAATGAACCTTGGTACATGAGGAGGATCCGAAATGGGGACTCATCCTGCCTGCCTCATGCACGGCCCCATTGAGCAGTGCTCCCAGCACTGCAGGAGCAGGGAAGCACATCTGGGGCTGCCGGTCCCAAGCTCGGGCTGCCCCAGAAAACCCCTCACACATTCTGTCTCCTCTGCTCTCCCCTTATTTCACATTAGAGGCATCCCTGGCTGTCACCAGCCCCACACAAGTGACTGAGGCGGCATTAAATGATGACAGCAGTCCCTCCTGCTTTTAAAACCCTGGGCTTCAGGGAATTAATTATTCCCCAGGAGCTATGGGCAAATGTTTAATTCATGCTTGTGTCCCAGTTGTCTGATTGCATTGCTTTGCATCATGGTCAGTGATACATGCTGAGATTTGGGGGAGAATTGTTTTCTTTTCTTCCTGTGCTCCCTTTCTCCAGCCTCAGTCCCTTCCAGTGCCACCGCTTGTTGCTCTCAGCGCTGCTTGTTTCAAAGCTGGTTTACATTGCCCCAACAGAAGCTCTCACCAAGGAAGTCATGTAAGGAACAGAGCAAAGGAAAAATCTATTGCTGAACATATTGACCTGTACATTTTCTTGAGGTGAAGAAGGCTGAGATGGTGGCAGCTGCTTTTGACGCCTGCAGCACCAGGGGCTGTTGGGGAGGAGGCAGGAGGGAGAAATAGCAGCCTGTGAGATGGGGTGCAAGATGCCACAATGCAGTGCCAGGAGCCCCGTCTGCCAGAATCCTGCTCAGGGCTGAGGGACAGCAATCCCCGGAGCAGCAGGGCTCTGTGTCCCCATCCCTGTCCCCTTCCCCATCTCCTATGTACAAAGCATCACAGAGGGTCTGATGGGTACTGGGCAGCCCCTTAGCCCAGTAGCTTCAATGATAACCTGAGGTCACCTTCACAACCCTCCCCCCACTCCAAAAATTAAGGGTCAATAAAATATGGTAGCAGAAAAAGTGGATAGTTCATCAGAAACTGCCTCCCTCGTAGCAGGATTTATAATTTATTTTACACTGATGTGGCAGTCCATTGAGCTGATGGGATACAAGGAATTTCACCTATCACTTTGCTACTCAGAAAAATACCTATGAAAGCAAGGACAGGCCAAAAAGGAAAGGTCCGGGGGCTTGGAGGGGCTCCTGCTGTGCCCAATGGGAGGGGGGGTGTTGGGTTAGGGGGCTGGGAGCTGCCAGCGCCAATGCTCTTTGCAATATTACACACTGATTTTCTGCTTCCCCCATTTTTCTCCCGACTACTCAGCCGTGTGAGACAGCTCATTAGAGCGGCTGTAGATTTGAGCAGAAGAAATGATCAAGTTGTACGGGGAAAAAAATAAACCATTTAAAAAGTGGCTGGTTTCAGTTCACAGCTGTCTGCGGCGTTAATAGCATAATCGCAGCCTGTCTGCCCGCTGCCCGGGCACGCGGGGTGGATGGGAAGGAAAAGTTTGCTTTGCCCAGCATGGCGCAGCCACATCTGGGGCAGGAGCTACAGGAGCAGCTTTGGGGAATAATCATAGAATTAGAGAATCATTTTGGTTGGAAAGGACTGTTAAGATCATCAGGTCCAACTGTTAATCCAGGATTGCCAAGTCCACCGCTAAACCACACTGAGTTTTGACTGATGGAGAGGAAGATTTTGGCCAGAGCTCAGGATATGAAAACTTTTCCTCCTCTGCAGGGTTCCTTTGAGCCTGCCGAGGGGCTCAGGACTGGAGCCTCAGCTCGGAGCAGTATCAGCAGGTACCAGTGCACCCTGGCTCTCCCGCCACTGGGCACGGCTCGGTGCAGAGCCAGGCTCTGCCTTGGCTGGCAGCAATGCAGATTGTTCCTCTGCTGGCTGCCTGGGGACACGGGGAGCCAGGCTGGCGACACCTCTTGGCTGTTGTAAGAGGCTGGGATGTCCTGGATGAATTTTTAAAATGTGGAGGAGGAAATACAGCTATTGTTGGTTCAGGTCTTCTTCAATGTCTAAAACCCCACAAAAGCCCTGGGGACATTCAGCCCAGGCTTGCACCACACCTTCATCATCACCAAAGTCACCGATGGGGGACACACGCAGCCACCAGCACCCAGTGCCATGGATGCCAGTGCTCATGTGCTGGTGCATTCCCTGCCACAGCACCCACGCAGTGCCTGGAAATGCCCTCCTTTCCCAGACCATCCCTCCTGCCAGCCCTGCTCCCAGCAGATGGGTAGAAAAACTCAGATAAAACACATCAACCGTGGGGAGAGGCCAGGAGAGACGCTGGTCCTGTGCAGGGCTTGTGCACCATAGCCGAACACCCCACTGGGCCCCAGCATCCCACTAGCCCCTGCATCCCATCATCCCCAGCACCCAGCCCTCATCTGTGGGTGTGATGAAAAATCACAGTAAATGTAAAATTAGTCTTTGGGGAACCAAATGGGGGTTTTGCAGCAAAGAGCCATGAATCGGGCTCCTTGTGTGGAGCTATTAGTGTCTAACTTGCCCTACCTTTCATAAAGAATTTCATGGCAGGAAACACATTGTACATGTGTTACTAACCCAAAGGGCCAACATTAATAAATGTAATGTTAAATAAATAAGCTTATTAATAAATAAGCAACTATCCTGGCTTATGTCTTAACAAGGAGCAAGGTTTGCAGGGCCACAGCATGCAACAAAAATCAATCCCTAGCACCATGTCCTTCACCCTCTGCTCCCTGAGCCTGAGCACCAGCCCCAGCAGGGCCAGAACTCCTCTTGTTGAGAAATCTGAATGAATCAGGTGATTAGTTTCAGCAGCACCTCTGATACGCCACCGCTTTGCTGCTGTTCCAACGCACTTATTGAATAAACGGTGGTGCATTTGCAGGGATTTGTCACCAGCAGCGGTGGCAGCATGGGGACAGCTGGGGAGTTGCCACAGGACCCTCACCCTGGGTGCAGGCACCAGGAAGCTGCTGCCTCTCCCCCTGCCATGGTGATGGGCATAGGGCTGTGGGGAAAGGGGAAAGATCTCCTGTGCCAAGGAGGATGGAGAGGCTGTTTCTGGGTAGCATGAGTAAGGGCATCCCGTGCTCCACATGGTAAGAAGTTAATTTATCCAAAATGTAGGAAAAAATTACAGTGCAACCTTTTAGCAACCACATTTTCAAGGGGAAATGTTTTACTGTAAAATAAAAAATGTCCCCATTGCCTTGCCGTGCAGTGCCCAGGGAGTGCTGTCTACCCACACCTCCAAGGACCTTCCTTTGCCACAGCAGCATCTAATGCACAGGGTGAGGAGAGGAGGGGGATAAATCCCACCTTCACTGAGCAGCTGGCTCTGCTCATGGCTGATATTAAAAAGAGAGTGAGAAGGGAAATGAAGAGAGCCCTGAGAAGCCCGAAAAGTAATTAAGGTAAAACTCGTTAATATTTCAAGCCAGTGCTGTGACTATTACAGCAAAGGGCCTGGCTGAAGCTGGGGAAGTGACGGGAAAGACCTTGTCTCGTTGCATAACAGCACATTATGGGATCAAAGCAACAAAACTTAAGAAACCTGCTGAAAGCCCTTGCAGGGTGAGGGGGGACGGTGCCTCTGGAAAAGCCTGGGAGAGCAGAAGATAAAAAAGCTGCCAGTTCTTGTTAGACATGAATAATCACGGAGAAAAATTCCCCGCAATCCTCTTAGCACTTTGCTAAGTCTCCTCCAGCTGAGAGATGCTGGGGCGGGGAAGAAGGCTGCTGCTCCTGAGCTGTGATGGTTTTGGGGGCTGTCGAGAAGGAGCTCAGCCCCGGCTGGTGACAGGGGTACCCAGGGGAGGGCAGAGCCAGGGAAACCGGCTCCCTGGCACCCTCTGTGCCCCCCAGCATCCCCCCTGGACAAGCAGCTGCTGGAGCAGCCCAGCTCTGAGCAGGGTTGGAGGGGCTCGGCTACGTATCAACACTGAAGGGGCTCAACTAGTTATTGGGGTTAGAGGGGCTCAGTTAATTATCAGAGTTGGAGGGGCTCAGTTAATTATCGAGGTTGCAGGGGCTCGGCTAATTATTGGGGTTGGAGGGTTCAATTCATTATCAGGACTGGAGGAGCTCAAACTAATTATCTCTCGCAGTCATTGCTGTTCCAGTGGTGGTGGTGAGGGTGGCTCAGCTCTCCAGAGCGGCTCAATCTCTGTTTTAATCTCCACGAGGAGGGGAGGGGAAAGGTGGCTTTTTCTCTGCTTTAAAATTTTCCAGCAATCTCCCAGTCACTTCTATCAGTGCAGGCTGCTGGGCTCCTCTGACACCCCCAGGAGGGGAGATGGCAGCTGGTCCTGGGGGTCCTCAGCACCTGGTCGCTGTTCCCAGCACTGAGCCCTTGCAGAGGAGCAGAAAAGCCCAAAAAGGCCCCATGCCCTGGGCTTCCCGGGGCCACCACAGGACCTTTTGGAAGCAGAAGGTCCCGTTGAAGGATTGGGGCTGGCAGCAGAGCCCAGCATCTCCTAGGGCAGGGCTTCCCCACAGGCTGTCCCAAAACTCAACCTCAGCCTCCCCTGCGATGCTCTTGATACGCCTTGTCCTCCAAATGCTGGATTAGCAGCTATGAGAGCAGAGACTTACCGAGGTGTGGAGTGAATTACAGGCACTCCAGTGCTCTGGTACCCAGTAATTAATGTCCTAGATTTGCCAAGAATACATCAGCAAATGTTTGCCTCTTAAGTAAACAAACTAAATAAATATTAATCCCCCATTTCACGCATCTCTATGCGAGGGTCCCGCTGTGCACGGGCCAGGGGCGAGGGATGCCCGCGTTCATCCTATGCCATACCATGTGTTATGCAGAGCTGTGAAATTCCCAACTTGTCATGATTTATTGATGCCAGACATCTCCACTCTCCTCCTCTGCGGTTTCTCTGAGCAGAATGATTCCCAAATCAAATTGCGGCATTTTCTGTAGCACCCGCTGCCCTGAATACACAAGGCACGCAGAAAATAACACAATCACAGTGGAGAAATTACAGGATGGCTTCTTTATTTGTGCTTTAAAACAAGGGGCTGGTCTCTCCCAGCTCATGAAAGCAGCACAGCACTACGAGGGTCAGCCCTAACCAGCCACAGGGAAAGAAATTTGGGCGGAAACCAGGCAGTCTTAGAAGGGGCTGCAGGTGGGCAATTTTCTCAGGGGGCTTTTAGGAATGGGAAGAAATTTAAAATACACTGAAAACATGTAATACAAGCTTTAAAGGCTGGCGAACTGGAACGTGAAGGAGCGAAGTGATGGCTGGGAGCCAGCAGCAGGCCAGGAGGGGAAGCACTGGGGGTCTCCTCCCCACCCCAGCCCCCAGCAGAGCAGGGCAGGGTGTAGGATCCAGCCCTGCTGCCTTGCCTGTGTTAGGCAAGGAAAGCAGAGAGCTCATTTTCCTGCTGTACACTGGAGGTGATACCCAGCACGTGGATCCCTCCAGCCTCCGTGAAAACCAATTTCCCTTGCACCAGCAAAAGTGGGTTTTATTAACAGCAATTTGAGCTCTCCGATAAATCTCGGCAAGACATAATTTCTCTGCAAATGGCATGTCCGTATTGTTACTACCTCTGCCGCTCCTCGCCCTGAACCATTTAGGACAATACTTACTTGATGGAGTCTATTAAGCGGAATTATTTTGGGATGTGCAACAACTGGTGTCATTAAGCCTTCTCGGGGTTGCTCATTTACCGGGCAATGGCCCCACGTGCTGGGAACCAGTGGAGAGGATGCTCATCCATTTATCTTGGGTGAAACCACCTCGTTCGTGGGCTGGTGCTGCTACCACCACATCTTCATGTCGTGATCTCACGAAAATGTAGTAAATATAGTAACGTAGTAAAATAGTGGTGAGCAGCTGGGGTGGAAGCCGTCAAGCCAGAAGGTGAGGTGAATGTCTCCAGGACCTTGCAGCACCACAAGCATCGGGCAGGGGGTGTGGAAAAGGGTCCTGGGTCACCTGGCACCCACAACCAAGAGTGCTTCAGGTGGAGGAGAGTGGAGGCTGCTGCAAAATTGAAGATATTCAGCCAGTTATTTGCAAGCTGGAGGTTTAGGGCAGGGGCTGACTGCACAGACGGCACGGCAGGAGAGCCACTGCCTTGTGAAAATGGGAAACGCAGCCAGGGCAGGATCCTGCAAACCTCTGCTCTGCAGCTGGCCGGCTCCCCCCATCCCTTCCTCGGGTGGGTGTACAGCCCCTCAGAGCGACCTTGAGTTCATGAGAGGCAACCGCTGCTGCTCAGCCCTTCCCCAACACACCCAGCGCTTTCACGAGAACATGCGGGACGCTCCAGCAGTGCCCATATATCTTTTTTTAATTTGAAGAACGAACAGCTTCCAGGAACTGCTCCGAAGTTAGAAACAATATGATGCTGCTGGTGAATAAGTCATGAGGGCTTAAGCCTGAATCTACATATTTATGTGCACACTCCCTCATCCGGGGGGATGATTTATATAATTTATACAAGTGAGAATACTCCGATGCCAAACCACAGCCATCAGAGCTGCTCTGCCAGGGGTCCCACTCACCCCCAGGCTGGGCTGTGCCCCACAAAAGCCAAGCTGCCACCCCAGGGTCCTGCTGAAAAGCTGGCACCAACCCCTGGCTTCAAACAACTGCCCGGGTGGCTCTGGGACATGCGGTCCCTGCCCTGGACTTGGCAGTTTCCACCTCCCAGCACTGCCAAAGCCACCGACTGGAGCTCTCTTATTAGAGATATTCAAAATATTGCCAACTGATGAGATCTCAGAGCAGGAAAGTCAGCAGAGATCTATTTTCATATACTTTCCATACCAACAGTTATTATTTTTCCTTTTTGCTTTTTTTAATTATTGAAAGTTTCTGCTTCAGGAAGCTCTCCCGTTCTCAGGGGGAAAAAAGTATATTAAAAGGGCCTCTTGCTAATCTCTGCCTTTGAATGTGGGCGGAGTTGTGCAGTTATCCTCGGGAACGCTGATGCAGAGCACGCTGCAACCTCCCCGCTCTTTTCAGCAGCATCAGAAAGTCCCGTGCCTTCGGGGTTTGCCTGCCACGCTCCCCGCTACGACAGACAGCGAACCTAATTAAATCGTAAAATTGCAACTGGCACTTTTCCTTTATTTTTCCTTTTTTCACTCAGCGCTCAGCTGTACCTTTAATTACCACCTTCAATTATTTGTCACTTCAAGGCCCAAGTCCCACTTTTGAAAATCCGGTTGCTTCAGCCAAGGGGAAAAACTGTGGAACACATCGGAAGGCGGGGCGGGGGGGGGGGGGGGGGGCAGGCAAGGCCACCTCTGGTGCGGAGCCCCCAGGGAACCAACTTAACTTAAGCATGTACTTAAGTGTTTTGCGAGGCTCTGAGCAGCTCTGTGCCTCAGTTTCCCCCGACCATGCACAGCAGGCTCTGCCCTGGGGCTCGGTTGGTCCTTTTCTCTAGGACGGGAGACACTGGGTAGTCACCGCCCTGTGAGGACACGGGCATCCCCCCTCACTGCCCTGCAGCACAAGCACCTGGGACCCTGGCTAGGGGGCACACAGAGCCCCCCCCCCCGCCCCTCTTGCCCTCCTGGCAGCACTGGAGCCAGTGGTAGCCCACCACCTCTGCCCTCCTGCCCTGGTGCCAGCGGCAGAAATGTCCCCAGAGGGTTTTTCTTCCCCCTCCAAGCTCTCCCCAGGACCCCACTGCGGAGGCCAGCCTGCAAGAGGGCAGTTTAAACCCAGTAGTGGAGGGCTTCTCCTGGAGATGGGTTTCCAGAACAGGCAGTTTCATCAGCGCCCCAGGCAAGAGAGGTCTCACCACGATCACAAAAAAAATCGAGGATTTGGTTGGAGACTGAACGCCTTCCCAGTCCACTTTCAAAGACCACTGGGGCAGCGTGAAAAGCCTGGGCTTTCTCTCCCAGCAAGCATCCTCCTCTCCATCCTTCTGAAGTGCCTCCAGACTTGTATCCATCAGTGCCCCCTCCCTGTGCTAGCAGGACTGGCCAGAAAAATCCCAAAATGGAACTCCAGCCTCTCTGAGGGACTCATGTGCTCTTGAGCCAAGTGCTGGCAGCTGCCAGACCTGCCCAGCAGGGCAAGCGATGGGGAAAAGCAGCGCGATGGCACCTTTGGGGCAGCCCTTGCTGCTCCCCAGCAGCAGGTACCTGGATGCTTGAGCATCACGGGATGCTGAGCAGCAAAGCCAGTGCCCAGGGACCATCAGGACCCCAAACGGCTGCGGTTCCCAGCTTGGAGCAGCACAGGGAGCTTCTGGGTGAGATGTGCTTGTGCACAAAGAGCAGCCGGTGCCAGGCCCCTTGCTGGCCTGTGCTGGGGAGTGGGGCTGAGCAGAGCCAGTGCCCACAGGGAAGTGTCTGCCCCTGATGCCCCTGATGCAGGTGCTTGGTGTGCTGAGCCCCAGGGGTGCGAGCACAGCCCACCCACTCGGCAGTGAGCAGTGTCTCTGGGTTCAGCTCCCTCTCTGCTCCAGCCTCTGTGGCAGTGGGAGATGGGGTCCCCATCCTGACCACCTTCCTCTTCTTCCTCCAGAAAGCTAAACCCCTAACTCCCCACCTTCGGGCCCTACAGGTGGGCAGCTTCTACCTGCTCTGTCCCTTTCTGTAAGATCTGGGAGGAAACAAGAAGGAAAAAAGAGCTTGTGCAAGGAGTGGAGAGGAGGAGGATGCATCCCTGGTAATGAGTCCTTTGCGTCCAGTGAGGAAGGGGAACTACGAAGGATTAGCACGGACATGAAAATGAAGAGTCAGAAGTAATTAGAAGAGCCTGGATTGCCACTTAGCCCCAGAGGAACCTCTGATAACAGTGTGGGTGCTCATTAAAGAGATATAATTAGGACTCTGAAGCCACTGATGAGCCACTCTGCATCCCCAGCTCTGCAGTCTCTGCACCAGCATCTCCCGCTCCCCCCTCTCGTCTCACAGGACCCTTCGCTCCGTGAAGCTGGGGCAGGCAGCAAATCCCTCTGCAGCCTGAATCCTGCAAGAACCTCGTCAAGAGGCAATAGAAAATGAGCAGTAAAGCTGAAGCATCGGCATGGTGGGCCACATCCATCCCTGCCTGCTCTGCCCTGCACGGCTGCAGGCAGCCAGCACTGAGGGGTCACTGCCCTCACCTGACTTCAGCTTTTTGCAATGAGATGCCAACACCCACACCAGGGTTTTTGCCTCGGGCAGACACAGTGAGCTGGGGCGGGGGTTGGGGGTGGGGGGGTGGGGGGTGGGGGTTGGGGGGCTGGGTTACTCCTCATTGTGCTTGCTGCCAAACTGCCCTCAGCTGCAGCAGAGCAGGGCCCAGCTCATCTCCTCGAGCAGGATGCGACCCCGAGCATGCGCTCGGGACTGCTGGAGCCAGCTTTGATGATGCCGACGGGGCACTCTATGGGTCAGAAATCCCCAAATCCTGAAATATGGAAAAGTCACACTTGTGTGGCTCTTTCAGTACTTGCTGAGAGGTTCAGGCAAGGCTGTACAGCCTTGGGGAGCTGCTGTGCCCTGGGTTCAGCCCATGTGGCTTTGAGGTGCTTTTTGATGAGGCTCTAAGGACATAGCATTAACCCCGAGGGCAGCCTGAGCCATGGCAGGAGCAGGAAACACGTGGCCGAAATAATTGAATGGGCCCCGCTCACACCCCAGCTGGACACAACCCTTGGGCTGCTGAAAACTGGCAATGCAAAGATGCAATGAATTGTTTGAACACACGATGAAAACCCTTGAGTGAGCTTGAACTCAACAGGGTGTTGTGAGGCTTAATTAATTTATGTCCAAAAGCACCTTGAGGGCGTCAGATGAAAGAGGTTATTATAGGAGTGCAAAGAGATCCTTTATCCCACAAGATGGAAGCAGGAACAGCCCCGGCCATGCTCCCTTTTTAAAGAGCACAGGCTATTAGCACAAAGCCTGATGATGAATAGGAGCTATTTTATTTTTTTATCTTATGGAAATGATCCTGCAGCTTCTCATGATGACACATCATCCTGGCACAAGAGGGCATGGAGGGGGAGAAGCTCCTGGTGAAAAACAGAGCACTAATTATTTCTTCCTAAAAGCCTGCAATGAGCAAATGCTAGAGTTTGGACCAAAATCCTTCTCCATGATGTCCCTGGGAGTGCTTGTCTCTGCTCTGGCATCCCACCAAGCTGATTTAGGGTGTCCTGGGGGTTCTCCACCACCTCCAGCTATTTGAGGAGGGAGAAAAGGATCCCTCAGAAAGCCAGGGGGAGCTTGGTGGGGCTCTGCCTCACTGGCACCAGGCAGCCCCAGGGAGCCAGCCTCATGACTCAGCCCGCAGTGTCCTGGGGTCCCCTGAGCTCCCGCAGTCCCTCGCTGCCACATGCTCCACTAAGACCCCCCATCTCCATCTCCTCCTTTGTGGTTTCAAGGCACAGAGCCATTTTGGGTACCCTGGGATGCAGACAGTGGGTGCCAGCACTTGGGAGGTGCTGGTGGGTGTTTGCTGGGAGACGGCGAACGGTCAGAAATTGGGATTTTCCTGCTGAGATAAGCAAAAGAGGTTAGAACTCAGCCCTAGTCCCTCGTACAGAGTTGCTTTACCTCTGCCTCCTTCCTCAAGCCAGTGGCTTTCTGGCTGTCAGGGCAGGATCAGGCCCTTTTACACCTTCTGTGGCTGTAGATCGGGGGACTTGCAACCTGCAGGACAGATTCCTTCCCAATCACGCTTGGAAAACCCCCTGAGGAATTAAAAACACCCACACGCAGCAGCCCGTAGCACGCACAGCTTCCCTGTGCAAGCCCTCGCACTGCTCGGCGGGGTCAGCAGCACCCATCCTGCCCCAGGTGAGGAGGACCAGGGACCTTGGGGTACGGGGGAGCTGGCATGGGGCCAAGGACAGGGACAGGAGGCACCATGGGGCGGGAGCTGCACAGGTTTCTCGTTAGACTGCTGTTGCGGTGGAAGCCTGTTTAATTGCATCTCCATGGTGGAGATAATTTGTAGGTATGAATGTCATCCTGTGGGTGTTAATTTTCATCAGCTGTTTATGAGAACAGGGTGAGCTTCCACTCCCAGGTTGATGCTTCCTGGCTGCTGAGACCCCGCAGCGAAGGCGCACATCCAGCCGGGAGCACCTCACCTTCACCACAGGGAGACCACCCCAGCCGCCCCTGCACCGCAGCAGAAGCAGGAGGATCCATCCCTGAGATGCCCTGTGCTGCTGCCTCGGTGGGAGATGTGCCCTTTCTGATGCCCCAACCCCTTGCATTTGTAGGGCAGGTGCTTTGACAGGGAGCAGGTCCTGCTCGGAGCTGAGCTGGGTACAGCGTGGCCCTCCGGCACACCTGCGTAGCATGGGTCTGTGGGTGGGGAGGTCTCGCGGGTGCAGTTGCCATGGAAAAATAAAACCCCTCATCAAGATTTAGAGGAAGCTAAGGAAATAATTAACAAGTAGCAAAAATGAAAGAGCAGGATTGTTGCGATGGTTCTGCTCCATTGCCCAGGGTGGTCAAGCTGTCGAGGGGAAGCAACCCTGAAAGCAAAGCAATGGGAAAAACAGGGAAATAAATCCCACTTAAATCTGAGGTGAACCATCTTCTCACTGAGGCTGGAATTTTATGAATTTTGTTTTGCTTTCTGTCCAAAAAGCAGAAATAATAACTCAGGAGAAACTGTCTCCACATAACAGACAGCAACAGCGCAGCCCTCTTCTGACCCAGGCTTGCGGTGCAGGTGGGGAGGGATGCTGGTCCGGGACAGGCAGCCCTTGCTCCCCCAGGATGGGCTCTCGGGACAGAGGGTCTACGTGACTCCACGAGACCTTCAGCCACGGCTGGGACAGGGAGGGCATCTATGAGAGCCCCTGCAGATGAAAGCTGCAAGGGACACTGGGAAGACCCCCCCGCTTGCATTCGTCTCAGGCAGCTAGGCACTGTCACAGAAGGACTGGTTTTTAGAAATTATGAACATCCTGATGGCAAAAGGCATCAACAGGGACTCGAATGCTCTGCTCCTCCGAGGGCTCGGTGCCAGCCTCGAGCAGGGGGTTGGCTGGACACACAACCTCCACTCTTAGCCGAAGGCTTCTTTCCACCCCGCTATGAAATAGAGCGATAGATATATCTCTGCACCAATTTATGCAGCATTGCAATGTGCTCCTTCCGTCTCCTCTAGACACCATTTGGCAGATCTGTGCTGTGAATGTCACAGCAGTCTTTCATAATAACTTCTCCCACCACCCCATCAAGTGCAATGAGACGGGTATACCATCTGCTGGAAGCTGTGCCACCATGTGCAGAGCCGCATCCCTCCCTCGCTAGAGAAACCCTGAAACCCTTTCCCGGGCCCACTCAGCCTGCCTCGGGGTGTAACAGATCTGCACTTGGGTAGTCCTTGCACTTCTCCTGGAGGGGGGGCAAGCAGCTCCTTTCTCTCCTCCCTGTGGATGCCCCTCATGTCAGCAGCGATGGCCCCGTGGGTGAGAAGGTGACCGAGTCTGTGGCTTAAAGCACCTTCTCATGTGTGGCTTTAATACTCAGTCCTAACATCATCTTCCAGGGTAAATTCCAGTAGGATCATCTCTGTCTACAAGACTCCTTCCCTAAAACAAGTAAACAGCAGCACTCCAAGCCATCATGGATAAAAGACACCGTAATCTGATTTTCTCAGGCAGGAGTATGTCATTCACCAGGGGAGAAAGATTGGATCAGCTTTGCTGAGACGGGCACTCTGCAAGGAGCGAGCAACCTCTGCAAAAGAGGAGCTACAACCCTGGCAGTGCCAGGGAGGGGGCAGCTCGCCTGGAGAGGGTCTCATCCCCACACCCATCGCCGCTTTGTGCTGCTCCTGCAGCCACGGCCACCTCTGCTGCCTGTGTCACTGCCGAGGCTGACATCACCTGGGACCAGCGGAGGGAAGCGGTTTTGAACCATCAGTGGCTGAGGGTTTATCCCAGCTTTGAAAGGCAGATGGGGCAGGGAGCACCAAGAGGAACAGGCATCCACATCACCACGTTTCAAAATGTTCTTCAAAAGCTGATTAAAAAGTGTTCCTTGAAGAAAGTGCCTAAAGAAGAGAGCGGCTCCTTGCAGGAGCACGGGGCATCACTGGGGCAGCCTCCTTTCGTGTGGGCTGCACAAAGCAACAACAGCAAGGTGATTTATACCTGTGTTTGCACAGGGGGTGGGAAGAGTCTGGGCTACAAAGGCCATTAGTGCAGGAGACAAAAATCTCAGGGCACTTCACTACAATTTTGTTGTTGCTGCTGCTGCGCTCAGTGTGAGATGCTGAAAGCCGGCGCAGTCCTTGTCCCTGAGGAGCGTGTGGTTTCAGCAGCTTGGATAATGAGAAGAAGTGTTTTCTGAAAGAAAAGATGTGAAATTCCTTTTTTCTTGTGAAGTGCTTTCTTTCTTTAAGCTGCTTGCAACATTTTTCATAATTAAAATACATCTATAACGTCACCCAGTGCTTTTTGATACTTGCTTTCTCTAGAAGTATGATTTGGATCAATGAAAATGTCCTGGGAGCTTACGGCAACAGCCTTGCTCAGCAATTTTTTCACTTGAAAGAAACCCAAGGGGAAGAAAGGCTCACGGTTGTGCAAGAAAAAGGATTTTTCAAAAGGGCTATTCCCCACCCTGGAAAAAAAAGCAATAATAACCTCACTCTGGAGTTTCCCATCAAGGCTGATTTGCATAATTAACACCAAAATTAGTCTTCATTATGTCCTAACAATTAGGACAGCTTGCAAAGGGAGCCTGGTAAGAGCAGAGCTTTGTCCAAGGCAAACTGGGTCTGCATGGGGGACATCCCCAGGTCCCCGCCACGCAACCACAGGTCCCTCGGAGAGCCGGGACAGACCTTGTGCCTTGCGCTCGCCAACCTGGAGCACAGGCAAAGCCCAGCATGCCCAGGCACTCACACAGTGCTGAGAGCAATGATAATAGCAGTTAGATTTGATTTTGCCTTGAAAATGCACTTTAATCAAACCTTATTGGATTAGCATTGAAATCTGAGCGTACTGGAACGGAAAGCTGCTGCAAAGTCCTCCTGGCTTTTCAGCTGGGTTCTGTTTTAAACATGCCTCCCACCCGCAGCAATTGTGCTCAGAGCTGAATAATTATGAAAAGGGACTTTGGTGCCAAAGCAACATAAAAAACCCCTCAACCCCAACCCCCAAAACCTGCGAAGACTCAGCCGCACTTGCACTCCAGCACACTCGGCATCACGAGGATATTTTTTCCCCCCCCCCCTCTCAACAAAATGTCAAAAATGTACTTAATGAGAAGTTCTCCTCTTACAAATGAAGCAGTAATCTGTCAGAAGGGAAAATCTGCTGTAAACTTAGAGCTCATCCCCTGACTCCTTGCCAGCATGCATTACAGCGCTGGCAGCTGGGCGGGCAGCGGGGCCGGAGTGCCATCTACAGCGGTCGGGAAGAACTAAGAAATCCAAAATCCTGCTTCAGCTCCAGGCCTTCCTTCCCTCTGCTCATCCTTCCCACTGGGAGCACACTCCCCAGGGGGACAGAAAATGCCTAGGTGGGTTTTGGGCTGTTTTGCTGGCAGAGCCATGGGCATTGTGGCAGGGATGCAGGGCAGGTCCCCATCAAGGCAATCGGCTCTCCGGCAAGAACACCCTAACCTTTAACAAGAGTTTATTTTGCAACCCATGCTCACAGCAGAGACTTCAAGAAACACACTGGTGCCACCGGGCACGGGAAGTCCCGCACATGGCTTCTTCACCAGTACAAGGAGGAGTCAGGGCACGGGGCTCTGCTCCGGCTTGGGCACCATGGGCGGCACGGCAAAACACACCCGGGCAAGCTGGCGGGACGGCGAGGAAGAGATCCAGTCAAAAGCCATGCTATAGCAGCTACCAGAAAGATCTGCGAGAGAACATATGGTGTGTTTTTAAATGCACCCATAACATTTATTTAAAATACAGGCTGTAAAACTTGCCGGCAAAGCTTAATAGGAGATCTTTCTTTATGTTGGAACCTTTCCTATTGTTTCACTCAAATCATTAGGCTTGTATTTATTTGGTTTTGGCCTAAACAAATGGGGAGGATTGCAGGGACAACTGCCTAGGGTTCCCCTTGTGTCTGCAGGGTCCCAGACCCGATCTGCTCGGCTCACCGATGGTTGTCCTCACCTGTTCACAGAGGCTGGCAAACCCAGCTCTCTGCCCTGATGCAACCCCGAAGTCATAAATGCCCTGCTGCTGCTGCAAGGAGATGTTTCTCCTACAGCAGTGGCTCTGGAGGAGAAGAGCATCTGTGTGTGTCCTCCTTGCTGCCATCGGATGGGCAGAGAGGCTGAACCTCCAAGGTGGGACGGTGCAGTTCGGTCTGTACCAGCCTCGAGCTGCCCGTTGTAGGGGCCATTCTCCAGCCCAGCCCTGCAGGTTTGGCAGCCGCATCCCTCCTCTCCTGGAGATGAGTCAGGGGATGGCAGGCGAGCGGGGTTTCTAACAAAAGACTATGATGGCATTGCGGTTCCTCCGGCTGGCGTGCTCCGCACACGGTGTGAACGGAAACAGCCCCCTTGCTGCAAGGCACGGGGTCACCCCAAGGATCTGTCCCCTCTCCTCCGCCTTCCACTACGGTCTGTCAGCATCTCCCCTGGGCACTGCCAGGATGTGCTTTGCCAAGGACAGAAATGCCAGGAATAGCAGGCGACGGATTTCTCATCCCTCGGTTCCACACAGCCCCATGCCCATGGCTGGCAGAGCAATGATGCTTCACAGGTACCCGGCGCGGATCCTCAGGCAGGTGACATGTGCGGGGCTGTGCCCCACAGCACCTATCCTGCCAGCGGGAAAGACTTGGAAGGGGTTGTGGGGAGCTGTGGGGCAGACCCGGGGCTGGCTGCATCCCTATTCTGCTACAGGGGCTGGGGTCTGGCTGCATCTCAGGGCCTGGCTGGTGCCCAAAGGCAGCTGCACCATCTAGAGGAGAAACGGCTGTGGGTCCCAAAGCAGAGACCAAACCCAGGCAGGCAGAGGGGCTGTAGGAAAAGGATGAGCAGAGCAGCCTACTCATGAGTGAGATGCAAATCCTTCAGTGTGGCATGAGCGATTTCAGCGTCTCATGAAACAGCCCAGATGGCCCGTCTTTCCCAGAGATTGGGAACAGGGGGAATAGGATTCAAAGACACTGGCCCTGCCTGCTTTACATGTGACTGATCTCTCCTGGCTGCAAGGAACAGGGCGAGGGAGAGGGGAAAAAATAAATTAAAATCCCCAGCCTGCAGTCAAGCTGACCGCACACCCCCGAGCCAGGAATCAACAGCCCTGAAAGCAATTTCATCGCTCAGCTGGACCTGTATTACTTCTCTCTCTCTCTGAACAGATGTGCCAGTGACACTCATATGAATTACCATTGGAGATGCAAGTGGGTGGTGAAAAGGCCCCCCCTCCTCCCGCCCCGGCAGCAGCACTGCTCCTCCTTGCGCTCCCCTTTCCGCAGGGTGCCGAAGCCAAGCTGCTGCCCAGCACTCCAAACAAGTGGCAGGTTTCTGCTGACACCAGCTTTTCCCTTGTGCTGGAGATCCTCCCAGAGAGAGATTTCAGGACCAAACCATCAGGGCGATGCCCACAGGTATCCAGAGGAAAGGGAGGATGTACTCCATGGGGTTGGCTGTGCTGGCAGCACCCACCAGCCACACATGCACCACTTCCCAGGACAGGGGGCTGCCCTCTGCCACCCACCAGCTCACCCACCTCCTGCCCTGCAGCAGCCAGGTGAGCCCGTGCTCTGTGCCCATGCACAGGGTGTGAGGGCTTCACCCTCCTTTGCAGCCTCCTGCGGCATAAGGGGATGTAGGAGCTCCATTCCCACTTATTTTATTTTTTTGTACCACTCAGGCCCCTGCACATTGTGCAAGTCACAAGGAAACATTGATCATATCCCAAATACAACCACTAACACATCTCAGCTCTCAATCTGCCTCGTTTGCTGACACCCAGTTTTCTCCTCCTCCTCCCACAAGCTCCTTGCAGCCGGTTCCTTCCTCCCGGTCTGCGGCACGTACGTCTGCAAGCTGCTCCGGCTTTCCCATCCCACGCGTGGCTGCACGCACAGCTCGCCCGAGGCAGCGCTGGGAGCCTGGGGCACTGCCTCCACTCCTTCCCATCCCTGCCCGTGGGTTTTCCGAGCCATGGCCAAGCTGGATGGCAGGCAGGGAAGCCTGGCCGAGGGTCAAATCCAGCCCTCACCCTGCACAGTGTAGGATGTGGCGAGGAGCAAGCAAAATGCAAAGCACGTCAGGTCACTGGGAATGAGCCTTTTATTTTTCCCTCTGATTCTGGGTGCAGCATTAGACCCTGTCTGTGAGCCACATTTGGAGTGAAGGTTTGTAGCCTCACGCTGTCATCTCAGCTTGACAGCTCCCAGTCTCCTGCTGCCACAGAGCCGGCTGCCCTAGGGGGGCTAGATGGATCCGAGAGGATTTGGGTCATTCTCCAAGGGGCTCAGACCATTGCCAGGGGATTCAAGACCAGGATGAGGAAACATCTCAAAAGGGCTGTCCATTAATGCCAGCAGCACAAGGTTAATCCAGGAGAGCATGCCTCTCCAAATACCGTGCTTTTCTTAACACTTACCTGAAGGACAGGATTTGATCTCCTGCTCTGTTTCCAAAGCTGTTATGGATCTGTTGCACTGAAGGCTTTTGCAGTGCCCAGTCAAGACTCCTCCATCCCTGACAGCTCTGCAGGATGAGGGGGTGAACCTGACACTGCACTTAGCCCAAAATTACCATCCCTGGGCATATGCCACGGCCCTGAAAGCCCCCTGTAAAAGCAGGAGCACACATGGGTGCCAATGTGGAGCGTGTGCAGATGTAGCTAGCACAAAGCGGGGGTGCTCAGGGCCTGTCTTGGCTGGAGCACTGGGAGGCGACTGGCCCTCAGGGAGAGTAGAACGAGGGCTGGGGAAAAATAAATACTTAAAATTACTATTAACATGTTTGCCAAACACTGCTTCAACCAGTCTGAAACCGCTCTGGGAGGTCCCTTCTCCCTGCAGAGCAGCAGGGCGGCTTTCGCTCCGTACGGCTGCTCTGCCGAGGATGATGTGCTCTGTGCTGGGTTGCTGGAGAACACAAGTCAAAGGATTGCACAGACTCTCTGGCCCAGCATGTTTTTTCAGTTTGATGAAAATTCAAAACAGTGGCGATCTTTGGTTTGCTCCAAAACACATTTAAGGAAGCATTTTGACCACTGAACCAAAGAGCAGTTGTTTGCAAATCCTTAATCAAATCCTGCTGGCTCAAAGTGCATTTTGCAATTGCAAAGGCGTCGGTGAATGAGGTTTGCTGTGCACCGTGGCCCTGGCCCCTGCCTTCTCCGCTGCCCACCCCAGCATCCCTGGGCAGGCAGTATCCCATGGTGGCAGCCTGGACTCAACCCACTCCACAGGGACCTCGGGGACACATCGCTTCCTTTGTGCCACGCTTCAGTCGGAGGCTCTGAACACTTGCCAGTTGCCCTGTTGTGAATTCACTGCAGAGAGGTTTCACTTGTTTGCAGCCAAGACAGTCCATGGATGCTAAAAATAGAGTACTCCTTGAAGGTGATCTGCAAAGCTTCCCTGCGTGTGAAGATGCCTCTTAGAAACACTGGCTTAGAGCTAACAGGGGCTGGGACGGCGCTCGGGACAGCTCTGCTGGGAATCGGGATTTGCTCCACAGAAGTCAGCCATCAGCCCCCTGCCTCGTGGCAGCTGCAGGGATGCTCCCAAACAAGCAGCTGGCCAGGAAAGGCGCTCTGTAAATGCAAGACACAGATAATTGCAGATGGACAAGTCCACAGCCATGCTGGGACTTCTCAGCAGAAGAGTGAGAGGAGCAGTAATGAGGGGAACTGGAGCACAACCTGTTTTCCTTTCCGCCCCCAGCCCCCTTCAAGCTTTCGGCGATTGCAGCACAAAGTCAAAGCAGAACAGTTTCCTTTTGAAATATATAGCAAGCACAGCATCTCAGTTTCATTATAGCTTTTCTTTGTGTAGTGGGGAAGGTATCTACCCCACCACACATCTTTGATCCTGCCCTTTAAATAGGCCATTTTAAAGCTCACAGACCCATTTTCATCACCGTCCACCTTGGCTCATGGCACCTAGTGCCTGTGTTTATATCCTCGCTTGTGGCTGAAATCAAAGTGTTGCTAAAGGAAACAGCACATTAAAATTTTCATTAAAAAGAAAAAAAAAGACTGACTTTCTGTCCCTGAATGAATCCCTGTGCATTCATCAGTGCTCCCAAACCCTGAGACGCAGGAAATCTCTGAGCTGTCCTGGCACCTTCCACTCAGCTGCTCGCTCCCAAGGGGATGATGGACGAGGTGGTGAGGCACATCACTGCCCTGGCAGCACCTCAGTGACCCTGCAGATCCAAGAGCAGAAGGAAGGAGCTATTGCAATATGAAGCCCTGACCTGTGGAATGCAAATACGCATGATCTAAAATACAAATGCACTGTAAAACCCTGCAGGATTGGGGCAGGACTTGCTGCCTGCAGCCCCGGGATGAGCTGGCAGTGGCTCTGGTTGCACCGCAGCTGGTAAAGCCTGGGCCAAGGCCAGCAGAAAGTCCCAGTTTGGTGGCCCAATGAGCACCACTCCACCCAGTTTGCCCTTTCTGGGTAGCACCCATAGGCGAGCATGCAGCCAGCACCCGAGATAAGCCACGGTAGCTCCCAGCTTCTCATATCCCTCTTCCAAGCCCCAGAACGGGAGGAGACTGTGCCGATAACAGTCTGACACCTAATGGGCAGAAGCAGAATTGTGACAAGAACGGGATCTAGCTGGAAATGTCCTTGTGGGAATACAGACAGCATTGCCTCAAAGCAAAGCCCACAGAGCTGGACAGAAAGGGAAGACTTGCGTAAAGAAAACTCTTAAAAGCCCATACGGCACATTTCCATGTTTGTAAACATGAAAAATTTATAAATTAACCTATATAGGAATGAGTGGTACAAAAACCATTAAAAGGTTCTAGGTACAAAATATGAGAGGTGCCATTGTTTCCTTCGAAATTTTACAGGTCGCTGCCATACGATGGCAAGGAAAGGTCAGGGTTGCAATTAAACCTCTTGGCACTAAATTGTATTTCTCAGGTTGTATTCTTATGCCAGCGACACTGGGAGTTACTACTGAAAAGGTACATCTTCAAAAGCAATTAGTTGTGTCCCACAGAGACCTTCAGCTGTGGCCTGTATAATGGTTAGTAACGAGTGGGAAGTTCCTCAGATTTCACTCAGAAACATTAAATGTGTTCTGTAGCCATGCCTCTGCGCTATACTTTCCACTCGATGTGTTTCATGGAGACGGTGGGTCTCTTTTCCTAAAAAAAAATCTGGCATCCAACAGCAATTTAGAGCAACAGCGTCAAGGCAAAACACAGCAGAGCTTCCCAGGACTGAGCTGCCAAGAATTGTCCTCAGACCTCCTCCTGTCCCAGATGCTGCTTCCCCGGGCAGCACCCAGCTGTAAGGAAGCTCACACCACCTCTGCTCCATTCAGAGGGTAGATAGAAATGTTCAGTGTTCAATACCCAGCTGTTTGCTGGCAGCTTTCACAGACATCTCTGTTCCTTTTCTTTTCTAAATTAGATCTTTCCATTATAAGTTCAAGGCCTCATGAGCCTCCTTGGCATTTATTAAATAACAACTAAACTCTTCAATTTACCATGTTACTACACAATCCAGTTGTACTCCATCTAATACGCCACCTGCAATCAGACAAGGAGCTGAGTGGGGCAGGAGGACATAGGAGCAGGGCCACCGCTGTGACCTGCTGCTCCCCGAGATCTGCTGCCACCCAGGATGTGCCCGGTGCTCACTGCAGCTTGTAGCATGAGAAAATTTGTGCAAGAGGCAAACAAGTCCTCAAGGCACACCTGAGCCCTGTTTTGAACCAGAGGTATGAAACCCGCTTGATTTATTTTAAAGCGGGTATTGACACCTCTTTTTCCAGAAGTTTTGAGCCTCCTGAAGCTTGGTGGAGCCAGATGATAGATGGACCCCAAATACTAACTGACCTCAAGGTTCAGATTGGACTCCATCTGCATCCTTTCCCCACTGCTTCTTCCAACAAAATCTCAATGATCACAGGAGGATTTCACTTCTGTGGACCGATTTTGCCCCAAAATCCAGAGACGCGCTCGGGGAATGCAAAACTGCCACCAGCAGAGGAAAGGGTTTGTAGAACCTGAGGCTATCAACATCCCTCTTGTCCTAGACATGGCTCTGCCCTCAGCCAGCATTGGGTGTGACTCATATTCCCAAGGAAACAGCAGCGTGGCAGAAATGCCTGGTGTTTTAACACAGCTCCATGTAGGAACTGTAATTGCCCAGGAAGCCACAGGTTACCTGACAACAAGATCTGCAAAGTGAGTCCTTTTATTCTTACTATTTTGGTTTTAATCTTGTCCTCTTTCTTGGAGGGGGGGGGCGGGGGGGGTGGGGTGGTGAAGCATCACCTGAGCTCTATTTTCAGCCTCTGATAACCCAGAGCAGCTTTTGCCTCTAATGTATCCAGAGCCACCTCTAATGAGCACCTGTTCCTACCCCCTGCAATATACTGCAAATGGGATGAACAGATCCTGAGGTCAGGGAAGATGTTTCATTTTGAAAACATGAATGTTTCCCAGCCATTCCAGCCATCCTAACAAGAGGTCCAATTAGCGCTCATGACTTTGTCATCTGTTCAGCGGGGACACAGGGATGGGACCACCGCTCTCATTTCCGCAAAGATCATGGATCAGGAAGACAAATCATCCCTAATGGGACCTTGGGGAGAGGCTCTGCTCCTCTTTCAAGTCAAAGGCTGCACATGGAGGCAACTTGCTCTGCAGAGCCATAAAATGCCACCTCCGCTGGTAACAGCAGAGCTCTCCAGCGGCAACGAGCCTCCCCCCTTCCAAGCAACTGCATGTGCACAAAAACATTTATCAGGCCTCTGGCCATAGCTTTGACTTTAATTTTATTTTTAAAGTGCACTCACATGCAAATTGGCTTGGCCCGAGAGGACACATGAATACAAGAGCCCTTTCTTTCCTCTGGCGTGGCATTAGGAGGATATGGTAAAAGGAGCAAAGTGTCCTCACCTCCGGGCTGCAGTTCTGCAGCTAAGGAAAAGCAAGTTCATTGTTTCCTTCTGCACACAGATGCTGGCTGTGCTGTTTTCAGCAGTCCTGTTTGAGCGAGCCATTTCAGAATATAAAAGCATATTACATATCCCAGGGACAAGAACACACAGGCCAAGTCTTAGCGGCTCCATTTTATCTATTGTAAGAGCAGCAGATAAATTAATATGAGTCTATAACTGTGTCTGACACTTTGAAACATGGTCTTGTCCCACACCCCCAGGGTCAGACCTGGATTGGTAGGTAGAGAATTCCTGGGGAAAAAAAAATCCCTAGAACGTGAGGTTGGAATCCAGGAAAGGCGCAGTTGCTCAGGGCATGAAAATACATGTGTTCCCAAAAACAAGCATCTCTGGGGTAAAAGCAGGTGGAAATTTGTTCCACAGCACTCAGCATATGTCAGCCCCACATCTTGCGATGTGTGTTCCCACAGAGTAAGCACAAAAACATCTGAAGAGCCTTGCAGCTCAGATGCACGGCACGGTATCTGGCACCAACCCTGCACCGATACTGGGGACAGGGACAGGGGAGGTTCAGTCTGCCAGCAGCACCTTCTCCTGCAAGGACAGAATATATTCACCTCGGAGCCAGGCTAAATGCTCACCAGTGTTTATCACTGTGTAAGGAAATTGCCATCTAACTCTTGAATTAAAAAAACTTCTGAGCTGTGCTGTGGTGCTGCGACAGGCTGTCAAAGCTGCGGCAGAAACGGCAACATCAGTCAAGCAAAGTGTCTGGAGCTTTGAATGAAAAGTGACACAGAAAATGAATAATTAGATGTGATGACACCTGTTAAGGATAACAGGCCTGATTCTGACATCCACTACTCTCTTGTACACCCGCAGTAATTTCCCTTAGGGCAGAGGAGCCCAGTGGGGTACAAGCACGGTGCCCCATCTGCACTGCCACGGGCTGGGACCCCATTTTTCAGCCTGGGACCCTTTGTACCTGCTGTTCCCCACTGCTGTTCACTTGACATCTCCTAGCCTGAGCATTTCCCATGGGATTTTGGCAACACCCAGCCAGAAGATGCTGGTTCCCTCTGTAGCATCACAGGAGAAAAAAAACGCATTGGCAAAGGGAATATAGGCAGCACTTTGGGTTCAGGCACCAGGATTTTGTTTGCCGGAAAGCAGGAATGAAAACTTTGCCTGTGATACAAACCGAGAGTTATGACTCACTCTGTTTCTTAGTGAATGAGCAGGTTGAAACTGGTGTCCCAAAAAAGAAGGAACCTGTGGCTTGGTTCTGCTCGGGAAGCACAGGGATCATAGGACACGGCTGGCAGCGCATCCTCGGGAAAAGCTGCTCACCAGCCACGCGGAGAAGAGACAGAGCACTAAAACCTTCCTGTTTCCCTACGTGAAAGCTCCGATACCCTGGTAACTCCGGGAGCCCGCGCACCAACTGCTTCAGCTACTGAAAAAACAGGCCTCAGCTCTCAACCTCTGCCCTGGTCCTGCATCCCCAAACTCTAGGTCTGGGACACTCAGTGGCGTGTCGTGCCCGTGTTTAGAGCCTCCCCCGCTGCACCCCGAGTTACTCTCCTGCCGTGGGCTGCGCTCGGCTCCGGTCCCAAACGCCCAGGGAGCAAGCCTGGTGCCGAGCAGGGCCAGGGCTGCGGCCCACACCTCGCCCCGCGCCTGCAAAGGGCCCCAGAGCCCCGCTCCTCCCCGCCGGACCGTCCGCTACCGGGCGCCGAACCGGCTCCAGCCTCCCCCTGGAGCGGCCGCGCCTGCCTTTGTGCCCGCCCGGCCCGGCCCCCCCCCCGCCCCGCCGCTCCGGCGGGCAGAGCCGGCGGCCGCCGAGGGCCGGGCGGTCGCCCCCGCCTCCCCGGCGGAGCCCTGCGGCGCATGCCTCCCGCTCCCCGGGGGCAGGGAAGGAAGCGCCGCCCGCCCCTGCACCAGCGCGGCGGGCAGCGGCGGAGCGGAGCCCGGCGGAGCGGTGAGCCCGGGCTCGGCCGCCCCCACCGCCATCCCTCTCGGCCTCTCCCCGCGGCGGCGGCGGCCACAGGTGAGCGCCGGGGGGCGGCCGGGGCGGCGCGGCGGGGGCCCCGCCGAGGCGGAGGCCGAGGCCCAGGTCCGGGCCCGGCGCGGCCGGCCGAGGGCGGCGGAAGGCGGGAAGGGGGAGCCATGGCGGCGCGGGCAGGGCCCGGCTGGCCGCGGGCAGCGGGCGGGGCGCCCCGCGGCGGTGGCCCCGCGTACGTCGCCGCCGGGCGGCCCCCGTGGGTGGGTGTCCCCTCACAGCCCCGCTGGGGGTGTCCCCCGCGGGTGGGTGTCCCCTCATGGCCCCTGACAGCGCTCCGGTTGCTGCCCCCCGCCCCCCCCCCCCGGGTGGGTGTCCTCGTTTCCCTTCACGGAGCTCTGGAGGACACCCCGCCGCGTGCCTGGCCCCTCAGGCAGCCCCGGGGGGTGCCCCCCGGCCAGTCCCCGTCGTGTCCCTTCCTCACCCCCTCCGTGGGTGCCCCCCCCCCTCCTCATCCCCTCCGTGGGTCCCCCAGCTCTGTGAGGGCCTCCTCTCCTCCTCGCCTCAGTGGGTGTCCCCCTTTTCCCCTCTGGCTGCCCCCCACATAGGTATTCCCTCACATTCCCCCTCAGGCAGCCTCCAGATGCCCCAGTGGTGTCCCCCCGCCCCCCCCCCCCCCGGGTGTCCCCTCGCCCCCCCATGGGTGCCCTGGGTGGGTGCCCCCCAGAGCCCGCACCCCTGGGTGGGTGCCCTGGCTGGGGTGCTGGGGCCGGGCAGTCCATCGCACCCCCGGCAGTTCTTGCAGGGCAGCTGCAGTCTGGGCGTGGGGTAACGAAGGCACCTGCCCCTTTCCTGGAAACTGTGGAAATAGGTTAAATAGGAAATAAGTTGGGGTTTGTTGTTGTTTTTTTTAATGAAGCTGGGAGCTTGTGCGTGTTAATTGCATTTCTTCAAGATAATTAGGTATTCTGATTTCTGTCTTTTTTCATCCTTAGCTGCTTATTACAAGGAAAAATGTTTTTAACGTATGTTTGCCCTAGTGAATGTGTTGGAGGCCGTTTAAGAAATCGTGCGTTCATTCACACCTTTCTGGAAGTTGGGGCTCTGAGCCGTGGTGGCTGCTGGTGAGGTGCCTTCCCGCTTATCCGTGGCCAAATACACGAACGTTCGGGAGCACGGTGCTTTATTGGCGTGCACGGAGCTGGAGTCAGTCTAAACTTAATCTTTGGTTGAAGTTAAAGTAGTGTGTGTTGGGCTGCTCCGGGTACCAGCCAGCCAGCGGGGATGTTCTTGATCACTATACTTAAAATTTTAATTCTGCAGGAATTATGTTTTGAGATGAGTTATCACTGAGGAAAAGAAAATCAGAAACGGATGTCCAGAGCTTGCACTACTAAAGTGTATTCTGCTAAGATGTTCTGCGGCAGAGAACCGGTGAACGAAGCGGCAAAAGCATTATCAGTGGTGTGTTTGGAGCTAAGTGCTCTGCAGATGTCATGTAAGGCATGTTCAGGCTGACCCTGCCTTGGTCAACAAGATTTAAAGAATATTCTGGTCTGGTAACAAGATGGCAATAAAACTGCTGCCTGAGTGCAGGTCCCAGAATAATTTTGACAGAAGTCGTATTCTTTGTTGGAGCACCGTGCTCTTCTAAAAAGCGATAAAGAATCGACTTCCTTAGTTGTCTGTTACCTTATTCTTGGGAGCAAATAAATAGAGTTATAAGTTTTACAGAGTTTGGAATCATTAATTCTTTAAAATATTTATTGCCACTGATTAATTCGAAACCAGAACTAGAGAATAATTGACAAAGGCAAGGTCGGAGAGTACTTGGAGACAGAAGCATGTCTCTGTAGGTCGGTAGAGTCCAGCGCCCTGCTGCAGTGGGGGTTCGTTGGGTTTGGGGTGCGAGACTGTGGATCGGGTGTGAAGAACCACCCAGCTGCTGTAGGTTTTTGTTGGGCTTGCTGTCTGCCTTCTGTCAGCCAGATGCTGGTTTGATCCTACCAAATGATGCTGCAGGTGAAACCTTCGGTCCTCGTGGGACTGTGGGACTCTTTGGGGTGTTATCTGGCATTTTCTGGGTGGCTTTTTTTCATTGTTCCACCAAACGGGGCTTCATTCTGTTTGGGTTTTCTGCTGTAGCACAAAGAATAGTTCATAATCTTCGTCCTGCTTTTGCAAACTCCTGAATATTTATGTATATCAAGAGCTTTTATCCTGCAGTGAGGCCAGAATGTTTGATGTCTGAGTGTTATTGCTCTGTAGTATTTTTGGGGAAGAAATAAGCTCCCTTTCCTCTCTGAGCTGCCCCAAGTCCGTCAGCTGTATGTGTTTAATGCCAAGCCAGAACTAGTAAAAGCTGTGTCGTGCTAGTGTGTGAGTCCAGGCATCATGCTAACACAGTTACTCCGCTCTTTGAATAGGTGTTGGTTTGTGTTCCACCATCTCAGATCACAGACAGGCTTGCTTCACATCTGTCCATTTTATACTACGTGGACATAGTCAACGTTGCTTTCATCACAACTAAGAAGCTGAGCTACGCACGGTGGGAGTTCTTTAAAAAGGGCAATTATGCCAAAGGAAACACAGGGAGCAAAGTATTTTGCAGGGCTTTCCACTCCCACCAATTCCACTTTTTTTATGAAAGGTTCTCTTAAAATTGTTCTTTCTGTCTTGCCAATATTTCACGCAAAAATATTTGGACAATGTTAGTGCAGAAGGGGATCACACACACCTCTGCACTGAAGTATCTTCAGGGTTGTTCTCTGTGGGTCTTACTTAGGTTACTTAGGAACATAGGTAAAGAGCGCAGCCTTCGATGGAAAGTGCAGGAGGAGTTTCAGAAGTGAAGATAATTACCTGAATTGGATTATGGTTGTGCCAGAAAGTACTGAAAACCACAAATGATGAGTGCTTTGTCTTATCCTTAATGGCAGTAGTGACTGATTTACCCGTTGAAGTGATGTTGAGGAGTAACTCTTGTGATTATCTGGCATAGTATGTCTGAGCGTAAATGATTTGCAATTTATGTAACCAGTATTATTGCATGGAACTTCTAGAAGGTAGATGCATAATAAAAAATACTTTCCTCCTTTTTTTCTTGTTGTAGGATGGAAGAGAGCCCCGCTTGAAAATCTGTTCCATTGTGGACTTCGCTGTTGTCTGCTAGAATGTTCCTTATGAATGCTTCTCCTCTGGTAGCTCTTCAGACAAAATGGGAGTCCTTTGGACCAGCAAGGAATTGTAGATACCCCGTTTGCTTCTCTGAATCCGAAGGGGACGTCACTAGAACCTCTGTAAGTGCGAAAGTTCAGATGATCATAAACAACCTGCAAAGTCAAGAGTCTCCCCTGGGTATGAACAATGAGTATGATTGTATTATGCAGAAGAAACAAAAGGGTGAAAAGGGCACTAGTAACAGGGTCGCATCTAGCACCGCATTGCTACAGAAGCGTCCTCAGTATACCAAGTGTGGATGCCCTGCTGATTCAGATGACACTGAAGTGGAAGAGAACGTGGGGTTTGGGACTCTCTTGCTTGATTCTGATAGTGACGATTCTGTTGACCGAGGTATAGAGGAAGCTATTCAAGAGTACTTGAAAGCAAAGAGCAGAAGTGACCAGTCATTGCAAAGGAGTGCAGAGCGTTCTGAAAATTTAAGCAGAGACAAAAGGTTTAAGAGAGAATTCTCACAGAACAAAATGGCTAGTAACCTGCTCCCCGTGAAATTTAAAGCTGAGATGCTCTCTGAAGAGTACCTGTCTGACCACCTGGGAATTGGTAAAAGGCTACAACCTGCTTCCCCTCAGAGCATCAGTAGCGATGACTCTTTTGAACAGAGCATACAGGCTGAAATAGTGCAGTTCTTGAATGAGAAGAAGCAGCAAGAAATTAGTAAGTGTGTAACTGAGGAGGATAAAAAAGATTCCCATGCCAGATCTGTCCTAAAATGCAACAAAGAAACAACAAACAAAACAAACTGTGGTGCTCTAAAGCAAGGTTGTAACGCACTCCTCTTGAGACACCATGCCAAGCTACAGAAAACCAGCACACAGTCCAAGTGTTTGCAGTCCAAAATCCAGGCAGAGCCTAGTGATTTCAGCCAAGTGAACCAAGCGTATCTGGAAATGGCCACTGCCAGCCAGCCCTGGTTAGTAGAGCAAAATGAAGAAAGTGGAGCTAATTACTGGGAGACAAGAAGAGTGCTTATCAACGAGAGCGTGCACGCATCTGACTCAAGTAGCGATGATGGCATTGAAGAAGCCATTCAGCTTTATCAGCTGGAGAAAATCAGGAAGGAGGCAGGTCATGCAACAGACTGTGTCCCTTTGCAGAGGGAACAATTTGATACAAAGGGGATGGCAGACATTTCTGCGAGCCTGACAATTAGCTCAACAAAAAGTGCCTCACCAGAAATTCATAAAAGCCCTACAGGCAACAAGAGGAAAGAAATTAACTCAAAGTCAACAGAATTAGAAAGCACCAGCAATGAATTTAACAATCTGTTTAAACCACTGAAAAAAGCCAGACATTTTGCACTTCCAGAAAACAAGATTGCTGCTTGTGAGCTCACATTGCAGGCCTCTTGCAGAGCAGACACATCTGCAGAACTCATGTGTGCAGAAGCTATCCTTGATATTTCCAAAACAATCATGCCATCCCAAATGGGAAGTGACAACAAATCACTCACTGCAGACTACTCCTTTTCTCCCCAGCTTCTCTCGTCCTCCCATTGTGAAAGTGACAGCAGCCTTGTGGACAGCGATGACAGTATCGAGCAAGAAATCAGGGCTTTTTTGGCTCTGAAAGCACAGTCAGAAAACCTTGGAACAAAGCCTCCCAGCCTGTCACACTCAATCCAGATGCCTTTGCCTTCCGATCAAAACAGCCTCACTGGTACCCTTGAGCCTTCTCTTCCCAAAACACTGAAGCTATCACTGAGTCGTAAAAGGAGACTTAAAAGGGAAGGCAGAATAGCGAAACAAGGGGCATCAAAACCACCTGAGCAGCTGGACATAGGACTTTTCCAGCCAGGTAGCTACTCAGGATTTCCTGTGCTCCAAGAGGAGTGTGCCCTGAGCAGCCCCACAGAACTCTGTGATGCTCAGAGGCTCAGCAGTAAAGAAACCAGGCAGCAGCAGCAGCTGATGTCTTCCAAACTAACTGGATCTGATGGCAGATGTTTGGCCTTGGACTCCGTAAATCCTTTCATGCAGGTTCAGAGTAGTGCGACAAAGCTCATGAAAAATACCATCCAAACACAAGAGAGGGATGGTTCGAATGATGAGAGCAGTTCTCTGGATAGCGATGAGGACCTTGATAGTGCTATCAAGGACCTTTTACGGTCTAAAAGAAAATTAAAGAAGAAGTCCAAGGACCAGAAATCTCAGTGCAAGAAGAGAGTCAGGTTTAGCGAGACGGAAACTCAGCTGCTAGATGAATTTAGTAGCCTCCAACAAAACGAGTGGAAATGTAAAAATCCCATGCTACTGAAAAGCTGCCTCTCAAAACCTAGAAAAGCTGTGAAAGAGAATGCAGTCAGAAATCCTCCAGACAACATAAATGTCAAATGTACCAGTGAAAAACCGGAAACCATGAAGAACTTAGAGTTTAACTTACAACTTAAAAAAGGGTATAAACCTAAACCAGTCTCAAACCAGAATAACCTGCACGTAGCTAAAAATAGAAAAGGTACTTTCACAGCTGTGTCAGATGCTGATGACAGCAGTTCAGTGGACAGTGATGACAGCATCGAACAGGAAATTAGGAAGTTTTTGGCAGAAAAGGCTAAAGACTCTGCAAGCAATCCAGAGATACAAAAAGATGATACAACTCTGGACTTACTGAGAGTGACCAAACAAACTGCTAATAAAGGAAAAGCAAAGCAACAGCCGGTTGAAAATGAGATTGACCTCATGCTGGCTCAGAGTAAAAAGTCTGGGGTGTCTCAGCAAACTGATGAGTTGAAGAACTCTCCGAGAACAGAAGGGAAAAGTGCAATGTTACAAGGCAGCGGGAAATCTGCTTCCTCTGCAGAGAATGTTAATCTTCATACTACTGGTCAGTCGAAAGCTAAGCAAGGAGTGGTGGGGGTTAAAGGTATTGCTGCTGGTGAGTTAGCTGGAAATGCAACAGGTAAAAAGGATGTCCCTCATACAGAGTCAGTGCAGAAAACGCTTCCACCTAAAACCAGCAAAAATGAAGGTTGTAAAGTACGAAAAGTAATCAATGCAAAGTCTAGATCTAAAAGAAAGAATACCTTTCACCTAAAAATTTCGAGTAAATTTATTGCAGGTCTAAAATATGCTCGGGACAGGAAGAAGTCCATGCTTTTGAACAAAAGGCAGAAAGCAGAGCGTTTGCTCGCCCAGAGCGGTGCGTTAGGGACAGAGGTTGCTTCACAGGATACAGACATGCTTAACCAGGGAAAAGAAGCCCCCTTGCCGAAAGGCGAACTTAGTGGGGAGAGTACGACAGCAATAAAAGAATCTAACTTCTCTCAGAAGCTCACTGTGGAAGTGTCAAGTACCCAGGTAGCAGAAACTTGTGAAAGCCTGGCGACTGCTCCTTTGTGTATCGAAGAGGAAGCAGAGGGTTCCAGAAAGGCTAGTGCTTCAGGAGACCAGTCAGACTCACATTCGAGTCTCCCCTTGCAGGAACAGAGCGTGGCAGCAGTAAAAGCAGATAAGGTTTGCAGAGGAACATCCAAAGCTGAGAACACAGAGATGTGGATCGAGGAAGGAGATACCCACAAAGATAGCTGGGCTGATTCAGGTTTAGATCCCCCATGCCCTGAACACAGTACAGTAGTGGTAAAAGTGGATAAAGTTAGCAGAGACGCATCTCAGCAAAGTATACACACGTGCAGTAAGGGAGACAATAACCAGCAGGACAAGAGGCCAGATCCAAGTTCAGGTTGCCCACTGCAGGAACTAAATGTGACCGCAGTAGCAGCGGATAAAACTAGTGGAGGAGCATGTGCAGATAACGGTGTGCAGATGTGCATTAAGAAGGAGGAAGTTATCTGCCAGGACAGTGACAGGCAGGAAGAAATTCAGGTCTCCAGCTCCAGTTTGGAAGGAAAAATGCCTGTCCTGCAGAATAGGGAAACTGCTTGTGAAGTGGACCAAGGGCAGGAATTTTCAGACAAAACCTGTGCAGAATTTACTGACCTACCTGCAGGGGACTGCCCAGATTCCCTCTTGAAAAGAAAGGTTTCAAATATGTAAGTACACTTTTTTTTTTTACAGTAACAGTCTTTTTAGAAAATAACTATCATTGTAACTACCCAGATAAAACTTGAGACGTGAAAGGAGAGTCGGTGGGAGACACTGATATCTGTATATCATATACACACTAATGTGAAAAATGCTTCTATTTAACAGGGATATCATGGATAAACATACATAGTTTTTGTAGAATTTTGTAAATTATTTAAAGTGCTCTAAGAAAATATTTTTATAATGATTTTTAGGGCTTGCATTTCTACAGGATGCTGTAGTTACTGTAGATAAGAAGATACTGGCTAATCACGCTTTAAGTTATGAGGCCTCGAGTCATATATCAAAAGGAAACCTGTTTGTGCACAGAATACATTTGGCAATCTGTTAGAGAACCTAGAAAAACACAGCATTTGATGGCGATGCTACACTTTTGAAGCAGATTATCTGACATCTGTTCCCGTTCAAGCCACATTCAAGCTGCCTTAGGACAATCCTGTGTCGTGAGGTCTCAGTTCTCCCACCCTGAGGACTGTTGGGCAAGTTCACTCAGCAGAACTCCGGCAATGTCAGCACAGCGGTAGGTGGGGAGATCCGTCCTTGAAGATACACATGCAAATTCAGGGAAATAAAGTGGATCAGTCTGTCTGCACGTCCTGTGTAAAGACATCTCAGCGGCTGAAAGTACCTTTTGAGTACCTGAAACCTCCCGCTAGCGGGTGATTCCAAGCACAATGGCAGTTTGAGAAAGTGAAGGAGTGTGTCTGTTCAGACATCGTGATTTCTGTGGATTTTGCTAGATTTCCGTACTGTTGGGCCTGCAAGGCTGAAACAATTCCTCGTTATTCTGAAGGCTGATTTTGATGCCCTGCAGTTACCCACAGGATGGCTTTTGGTTTCCTGAATGAACTTTCTTGAATTGAGTGCCCTTACTTTCCTTTTTCAAAAGTGGTTTCTAGAATGTTACATTTCTGTGAACTTTTTATTTTCATTAACAATTTTTGTGCAATAGAACAAAGCTAGGTTTGCTGTAGGAAGTGTCTAACACAAACGCCAAGGATATTTTCAGCACTGTTCTTTCATACTGGTAACACTTTGTCTGCCTCCATTTCCAGCAGCCAGAATAAAGCAATTTTTCACTACTATCTTTTTATTTGTACTAACTTTAAATGGGATTGAAGTAGCACGTTCATATAAAAAAAAAAAAAGTGCCCCCACACTGGTTTCACTGAAAAATCCAAGAAGTGTGAATTTAAGCTATTGGCTGGTTGTTTCCTTTTTGTTTGTGTTTAGTGAAGTCCTTTGAGTAGTTTGTTCTTACATCTTGTCCCTGTGAATTGATGCGATGTCTTCTCAATCTGGTCTTCTACAGAATTTCTCTCAGCCAAACTACCACTTAGTGTCAGTTTGTTTCTCAGTCAGTTCAGCAGCCTGGAGGCTGGCCTTAATGTTGCAAAATGGAGCAAAAGCATCAAGAACAGATCCAGTATTGCATAGTATCCCTGGTGTGATCGTGTTTGCAGAATATTGGCAAACTACGGCGTAGCATAGAATGGAACAAGTAACTGTGGCATGTAGAGAAATAAACAACATCGTTTGTGTGTTTATACTGTTGTGCAGTTACATTTTAAACATGTTTATAGTGGTCACTTGACATTTCTTACTCTCTGGCCACTTTTTTATAGTCCTTTAGGTTGGCTGGTTGGTTTGTTTATAAGATGGGTGTGCTAGATCATCTCATTTTTGTGGTAGGATACTTTGGAAAAGTGTTTTTTACTTAGCTCACATGCCTGCAGTCCCTCTACACAGGCATATACTTTTGTCTGCCTTGATTCAGTTGCAGGATTTGGGCCTTTTGTTTGGAATAGGTAAATAGGCTGGTATTTTAAAATAGAAGTTTTCCGAGTACCTTGCTTTAAAAGGATTAAACCATATACTTAACTTTAATAGACATGGTGGAAGCACTATGTACTGTTTGTATAAAATAAGCTGAATGTTTCTCCTCAAAGTTTTCAGTAAATCAACATTAAGACTTAAAAGGTGTTTTGTGCCCCTGTCGATGTGTCTGTGTTCTCAATACTACTAGTGAACTGATTCAGTTAAGATACAAGTCTGATTATCTTGTGCTTTAAATAAAACCTAATTTTAAACAGCACTTTTTTAAATTGATAAACTTGATTTGTATATAGGAAATGGTGTACATTGCTAAGTTTATAATGTTTAATAAATGGGGTTCTGACCATGGACCATGAAACCAGAGTGCTGCTATGGTTTGTGTCAGTGGTTTTGCGTTACCTTTTTTCCCTCCTGACTGTAGTCCGAAGATGTAATTAACCTGCACCAATAAGATTTGTGAGTGAAGGATGTCACCCTTGCAGACAGTCACAGCATTCATGTTAGCCGAACCTGGGAACAGGATCGCAGGCCACCAGCTGCTCTTGCTTCTTGCCTCCTATTGTCTTCAGCCACCCGCTCGCCAAGACTCTGATCTCCTATGTGACAGCAGCATCTGATTTCCTTGTGACTGAAATGGAATCCAAATCTTTAAAGATGTGTCTGTTTAAAGGGATGTTGTTCTTAATAACAAAAAATGAAGAAGGAGAATCTACGAAGGACAGAGGCAAAAAAAAGTTGTGGCTGTTCTGTCACGTGCTTGTCATTTTAGCAAAACCCTAACAGCAGTGTTCTTTCCTGGCATTTGTGGTCAAGAAGTGGAGTCTTCCCTTGTGCTTGCCCCTCTCTTAGTGCCAGAAGGGTTAGCAAAAAGGGCTTCCTGTTTTTGAGGCAGAGTTCAGCAGGTGAGATCTGTGATTCAGTTGGAAAGCACTGCATCTCTAAATGGCATCCTCTGTAGCACAGCTTCTGCAGCCTCCAGGATTAGCTCATGATCCTTTCTGTTCTGCCGTTGAAGACTGGTGGTAGCAAGTCGAGGAGCCCTTGATGGTGCAGAGGTGGGATGAACATGCCTTTTTACTCATGGGGGGGACGTTGTGATACACAGCACTGAGGTTCTAGAAGGCAAGGAGGCTGAGCTAGTCTTCAGGGTGGGAGGGAGGGAAGGCAGGTTGCCTTGATATGCAAACCAGCCTGGTGCCCTTGGTGTTTCTGCACCAGTATGCTATGGGTGTCCCCTTCTACCTCCAAGACTTATTTGGTCTCAGGAAGTGATTTTTCCAGAGTTTGTCCCATGAGAATTGCTGACTTGCCAAGGAGGAGCAAGCACCCACGGGGGCTGTTACTCTGAACAGAATGTCAGTGAACATCTCTGGAATTGGTGCCGCAGCACTAAGAATGCCACGGCTCTTCTGGCAGTAGCATCATTCTGGGTACAGTTCTAATCACTCATTCAAAGTAGAAAAATCTGGTGTCTTGAAGCCATAAGAAAAAACTCTTATACATTATGGATTAGAGGTTGAACAACTGGAGAGCAGAAAGATTATATTGAGTGAGAATAGATTCATGAGCAAGAATCCCACACATGCGGTGCTGCTGCAGTACAAATCTCTTGAGGTTGAACCTTGATAGGTACAGTACCAAAAGCATTTTTTCGTTCTTCCTATTGATACCAGTTAAAACAGGAAGCCAACCGTAGAGCAGGCACGGACTGTATGTCCCTCCTGGCCCTTTTCAGCGCTGCAATGATAGTTCTAGTGATTGCCCAGAACAAGCTCCTTTTTCCATTATTTCAACCCTCTTAAGGCCTTAATTTGATCCTTTATTGCAGTAGATATGTGCAGGCAACCATGAACCCAGGTACGCTCAAGCATGCGAATAAGTTGTTTTGTTTTGGGGGTGGGGTTTTGGTAATTTGGTTGTTACATTATTAAACTACTCAGTATATTTTATTATTGCTGCTGGTAGGTTACGGCATCCTGATTGCAGTACCAGAGTTCTCAGATAAATCTGTGCTTGCTGAGGACTTTGAAAGTAGGAATATTGTTTATTTTTATGACAGTGACTGCTTTTCTGTACTTCAGGAAGGGCAGTCTTCAAGGATCCTCAGGGGACCACAAGGGCTACCTTAATTTTTTATAAACAGTTCTTTGCTGCTATTTTAGGAACATGTGTTTTGACATGTGGCTGCTTTTTACACAAGGAAGGCACTCACCATCTCTGCCACCATTTCTTTTATTGATGTATATGCTTTTAATTTTTTCAAACCTTTAAGAACTGCAGATTGGCTTGGTCTGATAGTACAGCCCAACATAGTTTTTTGTCTGCAAACATGAAAATCGTGCTTTCAAAATACAGAGCAGAAAGAGACTGTTTTGGGTAGAATATCTGCAGTGAACGTGTCATCTTTGGGATGATATTTTGAATTTGTACAGGTATTTCTTGTGTGTATTGGGTCTCTTAACATCTGAACAAACGGATCACTATTTCTTAAGCCCACTAAAATAGGGAGATGTAGGAAAGTAAATACAAGGGAAATAAGTCTTTGACCCAAGTACTAAGCGTAGTCTTCAAGCAAATCAGTGTGTAGAGGCATGTCTCGGGGCTGGCTGTGACTGAAGCTTGTGTCTTCCCTTCTCAGCGAACCTCAGTGGAAGTGAATTGGATGCAAAACTGTTCAAAGGAACTGGTTTCAGTTCAAGAATAAAAAAAAAAAGGGAAGAAGTTAAGGCAAGGAAGAAAAGAGGTGGGTGGTTTTAGATGGAAGTATGAAAACGAGTGGAAGCTATGTGAGAAAAGCCACTAAATTTATATTTTTAAGAGGCAGTCTTATCCCTGAATTATTCCACCTGCAGAAAATCTGTGGATAAAAGTATGTGTAAAATTGTCGTAACTGTTTATATTCATTTAGCACTTTATGTTATTTTTTCGTTTCAGGAAAAGAAAGGGAAGTTATGAGAAGCTCAAGTTACTGTTTAGAGTCTGATAGTAGAATAACAGTGAATGATAGACGGTTGTTAAATATTTTTAAAGTTAACTTTTCAGACCCATTTCTGCTTAGCGGATTTACTTGTTCCAATGTATTGGTGTGTTTTCAGCAAAGGTGAGTTTAGCCAGCTATTCTTCTGTTTGAGATAACCAAATGCATTGCAGTGAAAACTGGAATTGTTTGGTAGGTGTGATTGAAACCTGGCCTGTAGCTACACTGTGGTCTGAATGTGTGAAAAAAAAAAAAGCACAAATACAGACCTGACACACTTGAGTTGTTTTGGACTTCAGAATTTTGCTTAGTGACATTGTTAACAGAATACCTTACAGGTGTGTTTAAGTACAGAATCATAGAATCAGTTAGGTTGGAAAAGACCTTTAAGATCATCGGGTCCAAGCGTTAACCCGGCACTGCCAAGCCCACCACGAAACCATGTCCCTAAGCACCACATCTATGTGGTTTTTACGCACCTCCAGGGATGGGGATTCCACCACCTCCCTGGGCAGCCCCTTCCAATGCCTCAACACCCTTTCGGTGAAGAATTTTTTCCTAATACCTGATCTAAACCTCCCCTGGGGCAACTTGAGGCTGTTTCCTCTTGTCCTGTCGCTTGTTACCTGGGGGAGGAGACCGACCCCCCCCTGCCTACAGCCCGTCAGGTAGTTGTATATGCTGCCTGTGCAGTTTATAAGGCTTTATAAAAATGACACAAATAGGGAATATTTATAACATGCAAAGAATATAATTTGCAGTGGTATTTGGACGTATGATTATACTCACTTTTTAATCTTTTTTTCCAGCAAACACCTAGAATAGTAGTATGCTCATTTTAAATATATACTATCACTATGTTACACCTGTAAAGTAGGACTGTTCCTCATCCATAAACAGGCAGACTAGTTTCTCTTCAAGACTAGTTTTTAAGCCGAACACGCCAAGGTTCCTTTTTAGCACAGCTACTGTCTGAATGATGCACTTTCACTGGCTGTGTAACTATAGTTGTTACAGTAAAACTTTAGAAAACATTTTCTTTTTGATTAGTTGTCTTTATTTGAATAATTCCTTAAAATATTGTCATTTTGAGAGGTAAGAAAGATGAACATGCTTTCTAAAAGAAATTCAAAGGCTTATTGAATAACTCTGGAAAATATGCAATTTGGTTATTCATTAAATAGTACAGAAACAGCTTTAAAATCTTAATTTGTAATGATATGTGGTACATGAGGCAGAAGTTTAAAGGCTCATTAGTGACAAAGAAAAGGTTAAGGGAATATATATATGTAATACATATTGTTCTAGAATTTATAACTATATGCTGCCTACAATTAAGTAAAATACTTCATATGAGCTATTTAACTGACATTTAATCACATTAAAACTTTTTAAGTTAAGATACTATTCCTAATAACGTTAGTTCTGTAAATTAGTGGGTTTTGTCTAGTACCAAAGTGGCTGTATGTGTTTTTCCGAACAAATTACTGAACTCAGTTTTGAGATCAGAGATTTTAACTGCTTTTCCCCCAAAACTAAAGTTGTGACCTTGGCTGGGTAGTGTGCTGTTAAAAAAGAAGTACATACAACAGTTTGGGTTGGGGTGTATTTTTAGAAATGTGCTGCTGCCTTTAACCTGCTAATTTTGTAGTTGTTCATCACATGGTAATAGCAAGTCTCACATTACCAAACTGAAAGATTTTTATTTTCCTCTTCCCCTGTGTTCAGGAGCAAAATTCTCATTGAAACCTGACTTAACGTGGTTAATAGTGTGAAGCATGTGCATTATCCTGCTGCTGCTTAGTGTGCCACGTTATTTTCCTGATGGTCTATACAGTTTTACTGTCCTCAGTGGCAACACCCGTGACATCCCAAGGCTGCGCTGAGAGGTGACCTGCACCCACGGGCGCTAACAACATGACAGGAGCCGAAACCCACCTTATTCTTGATGAAATAGCCCGTAACCGCATTCAGCATCTGCAGCGTGACGGTGGCGTGCTCCTGTCATGCCTTCACACGAGGCTTAGCGGCATGGTTTGGCCAAGGTCAGTGCTGTTGTTTGCTTGCTTGGTTGTTGGTTTTTTTCTGGTTTTTCACCGAGGCAGCCAGCAATAAACCACTGCCATGGCCACCGGTGCCAGCTAGCAGTGCGAGGGGCCGCTGGCGTTGTAGCTGGGGTGGAAATCGAGGTGGTCATGGGCGGTGATGAAGTTGCCCACACCAGTGACATGGCTTTTCTCCAGGGAGGTGTTGAGCCCGTTGTTTCTGTACATGCCACACTGTGCCAGAGTTTTGGAAAAGGTGTGCGAAGTGACATGGAAAGAGGTCTGCAGGAGCGGGAAAAGGGGAGGAAGATGTTTTAAATGCCAATGCCTGCGGCACCTGCCATGCGCTGGAGTTTGGGTGCTGTGATAAAGGCACTTCATCACCTTGGGGGGGTGGGGGGTGTCATTGCTAGAGGATGCTGCAGAGGTGATGAAGGCACTTCATCACCTTGGGGGATGGGGGTGTGTGTGTCATTGCCAGGGGATGCTGCAGAGGTGATGAAGGTGCTTCACCTTCATCACCTTGGGTGATGGGGGGAGGGGTGTCGTTGCCAGGGGATGCTGCAGAGGTACCGTGGTTTAACAGGCCAAACCTTTGATGCCCGGGGGTGCCCCCTTGCCCCACAGCCCAACCTACCGGCACCTCGTGCACCGTGGGGGCTTTGCTGCCGTACGCCTGGCTGCTGGTCCGGTACCGGGGGTGAGGCTGCGGCATCCTGCCAGGGGGGAGAAGAGAGAGCGCGCGTGGGAGCGGGGCTGCCCGGGGGAGCGCTCCGCGGGGCGGGGCGGGGGGGGGGGAGAGGGGAGCAGGCTCACCCGTAGCCCTGGAAGCAGGCGGGCTGCTGGAAGCGGCCGGGCAGGCCGGGGCTGGTGCGGTACAGCTCGCTGGTGCGCGGGCCGGGCTGTGCCATGGCGCCGGGGCCGCGCGTTACCCGGCGACGGGGCGCTGCGGGCGGGCAGCGGTCGCTCCGAGCCGGGGGGGGCGGGGCTCGGGGGGGGCGGGGCTCGGGGGGGGCGGGGCTCGGGGGGGCGGGGCTCGGGGGGGGCGGGGCTCGGGGGGGGCGGGGCGGTGCCGCCCGCCGCGCCGGAAGCGGAAGGCGCCGCCTGACCTTCCTCCTCGCCGTCTTCCTCCTGCTGCCCCTGCGGCTGTCGGGCGGGGAGCATGGCGGTGCCGCGGCTCTTACGGGCAGGTGAGCGGGTCCTGGCCGGCCCGGCCCTCCGCCCTCCCTCGGTGACCCGCCCCCCCCGGTGACAACCTCCCCGGTGACCCGCCCCCCAAATGACTCCCCTCCCGCCCCCCCCCGGTGACCCGCCCCCCCCCGGTGACACCCCCCCCAAGTGACTCCCCTCCCACCCCCCCGATGACCCGCCCCCCCGGTTCCCCCCCCCCCCCCCCCAGTGACTCCCCTCCCGCCCCCCCCGGTGACATACACACCCTCGCCGCCCCCGGTGACCCCCCCTGTTTCTCTCCCCGCAGCAGCCCCGCGGCTCCTCAGCACCGTAGCGGCCCCCGCGGCCCAGCCCCGCGGTGAGTCCTGCCGCCCTCGGCCCCTTCCCCGGGGAAACGCGGGACGAGCCGAGTCCCGGCATCACGGGGTCGCCTGTCACCCCTGGTGTCGCCAGGCCCTTTTCGTGATTGAGTGGCCCTGGCCCGGCTCGTCCCCTCAGGCACAGCGGGAGGGGACAGGGATTTATTTGTGTTTTCCCTTCCCGCAGCTGCGGGTGACAAGCTGCTGTCCGAGCCTCTCAGCCACCCCGACTTCTTCAATGTGAAGGAGCTCTTCTCCCTGAAGGATCTCTTTGATGCTCGGGTGCACCTGGGGCACAAAAAGGGCTGTCGGCATAGGTGAGTGATCCTGTTCAGTGATCCAGCGCTTGCTGGCGGCAGGAGCGATTCCCTGGAACCACACCAGCCTGCGGAGGCTGCACTAGACTGGTCTGTGTCTGGAAGTGCCCGCACGGACCCGTGTTGCAGCCTGGCCATGGTTAGTGCCCCGCAGAAGTGCAGGGCGCCCCCTCAGCACAGGCACTGAGTGGGGGTGAGACCTGCAGCCCCCAGGCCCAGGTGGAGCAGACACTGTGCGCGAGGGTTCCCTGCAGAGAGCACCTCTGGTGTCAGCTGGGGGCTGGAGTGTGGGAAGGTAGAAGCCACAGAAGCGGTGCCACGCCACATTCAGAAACGCTGCTCCATGGCTGTAACACCCTGTCCCCGCGTCCCCTTGTGTCGCCCTCCCCCTGCAGGTTCATGGAGCCCTACATCTTCGGCTGCCGCCTGGATCAGGACATCATCGACTTGGATCAGACGATGCAGCACCTCCAGCTGGCCCTCAACTTCACCGCCCACATCGCCTACCGCAAGGGCATCATCCTCTTCGTCAGCCGCAAACGCCAGTTCTGCCACCTGGTCGAGAGCACAGCGAGGGACTGTGGGGAGTATGCCCACACCCGTTACTGGCAGGGCGGCCTCCTCACCAATGCCCATATCCAGTTCGGGTCTGGAGTCCGCCTGCCCGACCTCCTCATCTTCCTCAGCAGCCTCAACAATGCCTTTGAGCCCCACGTGGCCATCCGGGACGCTGCCAAGATGAACATCCCCACGGTGGGGGTGGTGGACACAAACTGCAACCCCTGTTTGATCACCTACCCAATCCCTGGGAACGATGACAGCCCCACTGCCATGGAGCTCTACTGCAAGCTCTTCAGGATGACCATCATCCGCGCCAAAGACAAGAGGCGGCAGAATGAGGCCTTTGCTGAGCTGCAGAGCAAAGCGGAGGGCAATAAGCCGTAGGGACAAGCTTGGCCATGCCCAGCAGCTCAGTGATGGGCGTCCTGCTCCACTCCCACAGGCACTGCCGGACTTGCCCCGCACCCAGAACACCAGCTTTTGGTGGAGCTGGGCTGGTTGTGGAAGGGACCCCCCCAGCTCTGCAGCTGCACAGAGATCCCACGGCGGTCACAGCTGTGGTGGGTCTCTAGCTCAAAAAAACATTGCCTGAAGCAATGGAGAGGGAAACAGAGCCAGGCCAGGCAGGGCCAGTGTCCTGGCACTTGTCCCTGTTGCAAGGAGGTGCCCCTGTCCTGTGGCCTTCCTGAGCTTGTGATCTCTTGTGAAACAGCTTGTGTGTCGCACCTCTTCTTGGCAAATAAAGGGCCCTGCCATCTTTTTTTCTTGCTTTCTTGGGAAAAGGGAAGGTACGGGGGAGTCTCAGGCAAAGGTTTATGGTCAAGGGATGGGCTTTAAAGGGGTAAAGGGTGTTCCCAGCCTGGGAAGGAGGAAGCTGGTGTGTCACAGAGTTGGAGGGTCCCCGCTTTGTCCTAGGGCACACCCTCCGAGTCCAGCCTCTGCCAGCACCTCAGGGAGTGGGGGACTCCAGGGTGCGCCTGGGAAAAGGGAAATCCCGTCCCTAATACGCCGCGTGTCTCGGTGTGAGGCTGTAGGGCAGTCCCGCAGCGCTGGGGGTCAGGCCCAGCGTGGGGAAGGGGTCTGGGCCGGAGGTCCTCGTCCGCGTTCTCATCTTTGTCCCTGCCCCGTGTCCCCGGTCGCGGCGGGGCCGCTTGCTACTCTGCGTCTTCCCGCCCAGCAGGGGGCG
The DNA here is from genome assembly GCF_023634155.1 of Falco peregrinus. NCBI lineage: Eukaryota > Metazoa > Chordata > Aves > Falconiformes > Falconidae > Falco > Falco peregrinus. Next base: position 48,063,272 of record NC_073721.1, on the reverse strand, counting down.
CTAGTGGGAGCGCTGGGCCGCGCGGACTGTCCCCGCGACGCTCTCGCCCGCCCGCCCTATATAAGCGGCAGGCGGGAGTGCGGCAGGCCTTTCCGCGCGCGGGGGGGGCGCAGAGGCGCAGGCGCTCGGTCTGCCACGGGCCCGGTGGGGTGAGGAAGGTCTGGGGTCCCCTCAGGCGGGCGAGGCCGCAGCCGCCCAGGGCTTTGAGGAGGGGGCCGGCGCATTTCGCCCCCTCAGGCGGGCGGCTTGTGCTGCGGGGGGGCCGGGGCGCGGGCAGGCGGCGCTGGCCCAGGAGGGCTCTTGTGGGTCGGGCCCGGCCGCTCTCCGCGGGCCGCCCTTCCCGCGCCATGTTGCAGCGGGGCTTCCTCAGGGCGGGCCCTGGCGGCGGCCGGTCGCGCCTCTGCCCCGGCGCCGCAGGCGGGGAGGCTGCGGCGTGAGGAGATGGCCGCCGGGCCAGGAGGCGGCTGCGGCGTGAGGAGATGGCCGCCGGGCCAGGAGGCGGCAGGTGTGCACGGCGGGGCGGGCGGGTGCTGTGTCCAGCAGGGCGGGCTGCCGGGCCGTGAGGTGCGGTCCGTGCTGGGTCGTGCGGCCCCCGGGCAACGCAGGCTTTGGTCCCCGGGCTTGCGTGCTCGCCCTCCCGAGTCGCCTGGGCCTCAGGCGGGACAGAGCGACCCCCGCTCCGCCACATGGCCGGGGAGAGGCCCCGGCCGCTGCCCTCATGGCTCCGGGCACGCTGTGTGCGGTGTGATGGAGTATATTATAAATTAATGTATAGCAATGTACTAGGATTTAATGCAAGTATGGCTGTACTTCCATTGAAAAACAGGAGAAAATTAAGGGTTGCACTTTTGAGGGAAATATTTTTTTAAAGATTTGAGTAACTAAAGTGAATCGATTCAGCAAGCCTTTTTTTTAAATTGGGTTTTAATCTTCTGGTTTTCTGTGAAGTGCGGTTCACAAAGAAGGTTGTTACACAGTCAACTAAACGCTTGTTATTAACTGTATTCTTTTTATCTTCCTTCAGCCTGGCAGAAGACAAAAGGTGAAGTTTAAAAGATTGTGAGCCTTATAAAATCGAGGGTAAGTGGTACCTAAGACAAAGACTGTCCTAAGTAAGCTTCAGCCATCCTGTTAACTCTCTTAAATGGTGTGTTCCGTTTAGTATCTACACGTGCACCAAACACCTTTGTAATACTACTTTCTGAGTAGGTGATACAACCTTGAAATATCTGTAACTCACCTTTTTTAGTATTTGGGGGGAGTTCAGCCTGCCACAGGCGTTGCAAAGGTGGCTGCTGTGGCATCTTTGTGTCATTAGGTGGCATAGAGAGACAGGCTATGTTCTACGCTCGGTTGTTCTGAAACCCGTGAGCACCCAGAGTGATTGATAGCCTGACATTATTTATAAATAAGCTGGTTAATAGGAGACTCAAGAAACTGAGCCTCCCTTTGGTGTGGGGTTTTTTTTTATCGCCTTAGATGTGAGAGCTCTATATAATAGAATAGAAGGGTGTTCTGTGTGACCTGTAGTGGACGTGCAGCAGAAAGACTGTAGTTTTCTGTTTAGGCTTGAGAATGGTAGGATCCTGTTGTATTACAGAATAATTAGTTAAAGTGATTGTCTAAAACCATCTGGTGAGTTGGTGACCTCACTGGAAGCACATCCTGGGAGTCACATGCTGGCAGCCCTGACCCTATTCCTATCAGAAAGTAGCAGTATGTCTGCGTATTTCTTTCTCTTTACTGGGCCTTTCACATTTCTGTCATCAGCGAAACAGTAACAGTGTAACCAGGCTTTGAAGCATGTCTAATAATCTAAAATAAACGCTGTTTATATTTTCCACTTCTTTTTCAGAGAAAGCTGTGTGACGTGGCAGAGTGGCAGACCCAGGAGGTCGTCTCAAAGCCCCGAGGTGAGCAGCCTGTTGAACAGCTCCCTGCCCCAGCTCGTGTTGCAGATGTGGCTGTAGTGCCGTGTTTGTGTCATTAGGTGGCAGAAAGGAAAAGGCTGTGCCTTTGCTAGTGCTCTGAAACCTGTGAGCACTCAGCAATGGTGAGCGACCTGACAATTATTTCATGCTAATCTTAAATCGTGAAGGATGGACAGCTGTGGAGGGACAGGGTGCAGAAGCTAGCCCTGTCCTTCGGTGTGGCAGTCGTTCTCTTAATATCTTGTTTATGTGACAGATAAGAGATGTGACTTTTCTACCGTCATGTTCTATGTTTTACTATCATGCTACGTTAAAAGCTAATTCAAGTTTCCTCCATGTCTTTTATTAATGGAGGAATGGTAAATTCCAGTATTCTTTATTTTAACGGTCCCGAGACCTTGGACGTTTGCTCTCCTGACACATTAATGTCGTTAGGGGTCAGAGACTGAGACTTCCTGTGCCTGAAACCTGTAACTGCTCAGAGATCAGTAGCTTGACATTGTTTCCCTGCTTACCTCTTTCTCCAGAGAATCAGCGGAAGATGGAGCAAAAATCTTTTGAAAAGCATTTAAAATGATGCTAATTTTAACTGCATCAGGAGAAGGTTCTTCCTTTTTTTTTTTTTTTTCCCAAGGACAAATAGAAGTGACAGCTTTATTCTATTTTTGCCTTCAACAATCCTTTATGGCCTGCTACATGTCCTTGCTTGCTGCCTGTTTTGTCTGTGAAAGGGCAGCTCTTGAGTTCTGCAGCGTTTAGCCTTATGTAGATATTGATGATCGCACCTGGCAGCAGAGGAGATGGGGGGGGGGGGGAAGGCACTTAAGTTTGTTGTCTCCAAAGTATTGGCATGAAATACATGTAGAAACATGTAGTAACAGTTGGGTGTGGATTTAGTATATATGGAGGAAATTGCACCCGGTTCCCAACATTAATAAAATGCTCAGCCAACAACATCTTGACTTCCAAGGGTGTTGAGTGTTTGGCCAGAAGGTGCAATTAGCAGTCCTCTGAAATGCAGCTTTATAGTCATGCTTGCTTTTGGGTGGGGGCAGGGAACAACACAGGGGGAAAAAAAAAACCCAGCCCAGTGCTCCTTCCGGCAAAAAAAAAAACGACCAACAAACTGAAGGTCTTTTTCCTTCCTAGAGTTATTTCTGAGAACAGGACTGACTTCTGGAACTTGCTTCAAATGTTGAAGGTAGGTATGATGCCATTTCTTGGAAACATACTAAACCTCAGTATGTTACCAAAGTAGTGTCTGGGTAGAAGTCCTTGGGTTAGTACTTGTCCTTCTGACTTCTTACGGGACATGGGCAAATAAAAAATTTTTAAAAAAATATTGCTGCTGGTGCATAGTTGCATAAAGAACTTAAAATGCAGTATTTTTTCATCTTTTTTTGCTGGTAAACTTCTACTTCAGGTGAGTGCTTTCAGGTTCCTCCGTTTTGCTAATGCAATAATTTTTGTAAGCAACCTTAAACACTCTTCTGATAAACTTCTTCATTTCACTTCCTCAAACTGCCTTTCTCTGCTCCCAAAGTGCATCCTTTTAAGGGCAGCTGTCAGTCAGAACAAGATACTCCTGTTGAGAACTTAAAACATATATATTACAGTGCCTGAGAGATTATCAAAACAAGCAACTGCAGTTTGACAGAAAACACGAAAAAATGTTTGTGTCACAGATGTGCAAGATAATGAGATTGTGTCCTAGGCATAATGAAGAAAGAAAAAAAAAGATTTATTTCCATAATCAAAGTGAAAAATTAATGCTAAACCTGAAGGCTTTTTTTTAAAGTCCTTCTGACTTCCAGTAAGTGCATCACTGGAATGCTTTGCCATGTTTCCTAAGACAAGAAGCTTCCTTGTGCATCATGTTCTAGCTGGTAACATGGAAGTCAAAAAGCAAAAATATATTTGAGCACAATATGACTTTTGAGTTGGTTTCTGCGGTGTCTTTGTGCTAGCGTGATGGCAAAGGAACCTGAGCTCTGAGGCAGCGAGCTGCTAAGGAGCACAGATACCGATAGATCCTAATAGTTCAGTGTGTCACGGCCCTTTCTTGGGTGACGTGCACGAGAGCCTCTGCTGTGCCAGTGTTACTAAACACTAAGTGTTAATGTAATATAAGTGGTGAGAGAAGCTCTGGCTGCACAAAGATAGTATTGTGAAACTCCAAGAGGCTTTGCAGTGACTAATAGCTTGACAAAATCTGGCAGTGCTAAATGGTGGAAAATGTCCTCATTAAATTGGCATTATGAGGGCCAAAGGTGCCATTAACCAAGCGGGTAGCTGCTGGCTGCAAAATGAGCCATTTAATTGGGAAAAGTCACTGCCTACCTGCAGTGGCTCTGGTAAAGAATGCTAATAAGGTTGTTGGGGATATGGTTATGCAAAGAGGCATGCCTTAAGATGTGACTCTTCTATTTAAATTTCCTGACTTCTTTTAACCCTGAAATACATATTTGAGTTTTTTCATCAGACTTTGCTCGCATCAAGGGTCCTGAAGGGCTAGTGAGTGCCTAATGAGTCTCTCTTCAGAACTTTACTGTACTGTGTGAGGCATAGGATAGCTATTAAAATAATGGCATTTGCTGTTAACCATCTTTACAAGACTGAGCAGCAATCCCAGGCTATGAGTATTGCTTTACTGAGAGAATTACCTGGCTCTCAGCTGCGGAAAAGATGAATATTTTGTAATAAAGTGGTTATGAGAGAAATTAAAAAATCTTTCTGCACATTAACTAGACCTTCATCATTTAGAACTGGTTTATGTCATGGCTTTGAACGCTGGCATAAGCCCAGCTTTTCTTTTCTGTGCTGTTCATAGCTTGCCTCTGTTGAAGCTGGCACTCACTGTTGAATTTAGGGAGCCTAAGAGTGAGGGAGTAACTAAGAGCAGGCTCCCAGCTATTGTGCTGTTAAATTATCCCTTTCCTAGACTTGCCACAGTTCACTGTGCTTGGCCAGATAATTCAAAAAAAAGAAAAAACACGTTGTGATGTAGTGGTAAAGAACCTCTCCTAAATTAATTTATTAGTGCCACCTGCCTTCTGTCGCTGCTTTAGGTCCTGATCCACACAAGTTTCGGGCGCTCCGTTTCCTCTGACTGCAGTGAGAGCCCCCAGTGCAAGGGTAGGGGGTTCCTGTCGTTCTGGACTAAGTGAATCGCTTTCTGAAGTTTCCCTGTGAATCATGATAACTGAGCCCAGCTAATGACTTCCCTAAAACCTGTTTTCACTTTATAAAGCTTTTTTCTTTTCTCTGGGATGTGAAAAATCTTTAGACAGTCCCAAGACAAACCTGATGCAATTCTTCAATTAGCTGAAAATGCTGCCTCTGAAATGAAAAGCAGTTCTCTGTCCGGACTAGCTGCAGTGCCTTGGCTCCGCTACTGTCCCATAGTGAACAGCAGGGGTCTGGGTGGTATGGATTAATTAGCTTCTTAGTATTGACATTTATTGCTAACTCTTGCTGGCTGTATTTGACGTTGTCTTAACATCCTGGCCCTTTTTTATTTGCAGATCATGCCTTGCTTCCTAGAATTTCTGGCAAACCTAGCTACTAGAGCAAAAGAAATGGTTGGCAGCATCTGCAGTTGAAGATCTGTAGATTCCTACAAGTTCATCTTTCCTCATGTGGATTCAAGCATGCTACAGCCAAAGTGCATGCAGTGCTGCTCATGGTTCTGAATGTTTGCTGCAACTTGTGTCTTTAAATGTCCATTAAAAAAAAATATAACCATTCTGCTGCAAGTGTCCTTTCTGCTTGTGCTGTGCTGCTGTGGGATAGCTGTAAGAGTTGTCTTCCTGCCCTTTTCCCAGCCATCTCGGCTTGTACGCTGTTTTCACAGCCATGTTCTGAAGCACTGTTGTTTCAGTCTGCGCTTTCTGTACATGGTTAAGAAGGATTTAAAAAAGAAAACCACCCCTAAATAAAGATGCCACCTACAATAAGTCTGAAATTATTATGCTTGTGTATTTGTAGCACCCCAAGTAATATTATTTTTTAACCATTCTAGGATTTAAGACTTTTTATTTGTGGATATGAGAACTGGGATGGATTTTTACTTGAAACCATGAAAGGCAGAAATGTTGCTGCTTACCTCCATCCCCTTGTGGCACACATCTACTGTGCTGCTAAAAGAGCATCTGGTGAGATCAGATTGTCAGTCTTCCAGTGTTTGGGCTTTTCCACTTTTTCCAGCTGATGCGGGAAATCTGGAGAAGGCGTGAGTGTAAAATAGCTTTGTCTTTAGTCATTTTTTCTTCCCATATTGCACTGTAGCTTGTAAACCTTAAGCATGTGTCTGAAAATGCTTGTGCTTTTTATTAGCGGTGAGCAAAACTTGGTGTTCTTGGGGTGTGTGAATCACAAGAGACTCCTGGGAGTGTCCACTGCTGTTACTGGTGCGGTGATGTGACGGTGCTTGTCGGATGTGGGTTTATTTGAATAAAGCTATCTCGGCTCCTTAAAGGGACAGGGGCTGTCCTCCTCCTTGAACTTAATTTCCCATCAGAAATGCCTAAACAGATTCTCATGTTTATGTGGATAAGCATGATAACGTGATTTTTCTCCACCTTTCAAGGTGCTTACCTGCTGCTTTATCTAATGCTGCTTTTAGGGGCGGGAGCAGTGGGGATTAAGTGTGGTGGGAATGCAGTTTATCTGGACAAAATATACTAGTAAATTACAAACCGAGGGGAGGGTGAAAAATGGCTTTGCTGAAAATCAGAGGGGATTTGGCATGGTGGTTAGGTTCCTTTTCCTAATAGCAGAAGAAAATTAATTTGTCAGTGGAGCTGGTTGCCATGGGGATGCAGGACAAGAGCTGGGGTGGCTGCATGGAGCCTTGCAACCAAATCCCAGTCCTCTCCTTCCTGCTGCGTGCAGGTGAAGCTGCAGCACAGGCGCTGAAGGGCGACTGAGCACCGTGCTGCCCTTCCAGCACGGGAACCTTACAAATGCTCGGCCTCGCCGCGGATGAGTTATGTGGTAAAGGCAGCCCCTCCGCGGGAAGCGAGCAACGCTGGCTCCGTGCTAGATTTAAAGCACTGTTGACACTGAAACATTTCCTCCATAAATAACCCTGAGAGGTAATGATGATCCTATAGAACTAATAGAAGGAAATCCTGATACCTCTCCTCCAAAGGGCTCATGAATTTGAAGCCATGACACTACCGATTGCCTTCACAGGCGATATATACTGTCAGATGTATTATTTTTTTTTTCCTTTGTGATTGTACTTCAGATACACGCTCCACTTCACTAAACCATTGTTGGCAAGAGCGCTGGCATACGGTCCATCAACAGGAATACGATTGTGCTGGGAGCAGAACAAGCTTGGGGTAGTTTACGTAAACTTCCTCTCTACCTGTAGTTTTAAAATGTAGCTATAATTGAGCATTTAAAGGAAACAGACTATAGTTAGAGACCCAGTAGCACATACAACAGCCAAACAAATGTCTTGAAAGCTGCTGAAAGCTTGCCTGGAAATTCATTTTAATAATGAGAGAAGCACTGGATTATTCTGGTATTAATCTTTAACCTCTGCAGCGCAAGCCCAGCTTAGTTTTAGGAGAATTAAACCGAGAGGTTGGCTTATCCCTGCTCTGAGTATTGTGGGAAGTAACACGTGGAGCGCACACATTAACCAGCCAGAATTGTTCTTGTTGAGCCCTTTGAGCTATTCTTGGCCTTAGACGCTTCCAGAGCTGACATGAGAGGAATGGCCTGTGCTGCCAACTGCGGCCCGCGGGCGGGAGCCTCACACAAGCCATCGCATCACTGTCTGGGGTCAGGCACTTGAAAAAGGAACGAAAGAATTGCCAGGATTCTCCACTGTGGAAAAGGCAGCTTATCCGCTTCCTAAGTTACAGCTGGATCTGCTGGCAGATGACTCAGACACTTAAGGAGAGACTTTTGAATAAGGAAATTACCTTTTTCTCCTTTTTAGATCACAAGCAAGCTGGAACTTAAAAGGCTGCTGTTTTGCTATTGATGTACTGGTGTGATTCACGTAAAAGCTATTTATTTACATCAGAGACGTTCATCAAAAGAAGATGTGACAAGTACAGCATGAATGATTCATTCTCGTCTCTCTGCACTGCTTTCCTGTTAATCAAGAAACAGTTAGATGCATCCAGCTGGGCTCCACTTCCTTATCGCTTTCCGTGTCATCTTCTTCCCTCGAGCCTGTTCAGCCCGGCTCCTGGTGTCCCAGCTCCGCAGCACACTCTCGCCGACTGTGTCGATGATCCTGCTGGGCGGTGGAAGTCATGATGCTTGGTTTTCCATGAAGGAGAAGGGGCTGCAGCTACGCTGAACTCCCTGTGCAGGGTCTATTTTTCCTGTGGGGGAGAGGATGGAGAAACAGGCCTTCAACCCTTGGACTTTACTCCAAGACTGCAGATTCTAAACTCCAGGGCCGTGCTTCCCCTGTTAGGAGTATTTGGTGTTTGAAATCTTCTTCCAGAGCAAGGTCTTGAGGTTGTTCAGCACGAGGGAGTGGTGCACCTCCATCTGGCTGGCCAGGCCGCTGAGGGTCATGCAGGTTCGGAGCTGTTTCTGCAGCTCTTCCTTCAGCTCCAGCGGTGCTCCGTACAGCAAGTAGTCCTGCAGCAAGCCGCAGACCTTTGCCAGGTTGGGCTGCACCATGTCGCTTTTGCACTGCTTCATGAGTTTGTCACACGTCGCCATACAGTCCTTCCCGTAGGTGCAGTCCACATTCTGCTCACAGTGACGTCCCTTGAGGAAACCTCTGATTGTCATCTCCGTTGCCACCTTCCTCAGATTGACCATTTTGAAGTCATATTTGTCGTTGTAGCCCACGTTCTTAAAGCCGGTCTCGCAGATGTAGAAGTTCCCGTAGGTCCCGTGGAATATCTCCTCCACAAACTCCAGAAGGCCAATGGCGATCTTTGCCCGCCGGGGCCACGCTGGTGCAAACCACTGGTGGATGATTTGGTGGACGACTGAAGGCAGCAGCGACTGGAGGAAGGGGGGGACATCCACGCCATAGAGGGAGGTGTGAGGGATCTTCTCGGTGACGTAGAGGTCCCCACAGTGCCCCAGCAGCTTGGAAGTGTGTTCTTTCTCATGCAAGGAGAGCATGAGAAGAAACTCATTGAGCTGAAGTAGTGCCCAGATGGATTTGGCCTCTGCTAAAGACACTTTCCCATCCCGGTTCACATCTGCCATGGTGATGATCCGGCTCACCAAGGCTGCCAGAGAAGGCTGATCTCCCAGCTTGGACTGTGAACAGAACAAGAAGCGGCATCAGACCCTTGCAGCTCTCTGGTGTTCGGGCTTCCTATTGCAAACCTGAACTGGGGGAGCAGAGAACCCAGCTTGGGAGAGGAGGAAACCGCCGTCGTACTCCAGCAAATTTTGTCATACAAAAAACCACCATACCAATCACGTATGGCTGCGCAGATTCAGCTCCAGCAGAATTTTACCAGCCTCAGGGCTGCTCTAAACCCAGATGGGAGCAAACTTTTGCTGGCCACCGCCGCAGAAGCCCTGCACAGGGCTAACGGCTGCAGCCATGCCAGCACCGCCAGGGCCGCCCATGGGCTGGTGAATAAGCTCTGCCCGGCACAGATGCCACCCACAGCTGCGGTACGGCAGCCTCCAGGGTTGCTGGTACTGAAATCTTGCCGACAGGAATTTCCGTGCCAGAATGGAGGTTTTTCGCAGCTAATCCAGTACTCACTCTGCAGTACACGGCAGGAGCCCTGCCCGGCACCCAGCAGCAGATGGGGGAGCGAGGGCCAAAGGAGCTTTTGTTTAAGGGGGAGGACAGACACAACTGGCCTTTCCGACTCGCAAGCGGCATCCCAGGGCAACAGGCTCCCAGAGGGACCCTCCGCACTGACCTTCAGGAAGTTGAGGAGCATTTCTTTGAACTCATCCATCGATGTCCCTCGTGTTGGTTTGTCAAAGAGGACCACGTCCCTCCTGGGCACAGAGTCTGGGTGGCTGTCTGCCTTCAAGGCTTCTTCGATGCCACATTTGATGATCACCTCCCTCTCCCTCCAGAGCCCACTGTAAACCTACAGCAAAAGAGGGGGACACCCCTGAGACAGGAGGAAAACAGCAACAACTGTTCTCGACAACTGCACAGAACTGGTTTCTGGTTTGGTTTGGGACAGGTACTGGGGGTGGGATGAGGAGCAGACACATGGGTGGGTGGAGGAGGATATTTCCCAGGTCTGATGCTTGCACCCATCCCCTGCCGTGCGGTGGTTTCCCCAGTGGGGCGGAGACCTACCTGCTGGGTGGGAGAGGAGGAGAGGCAGTGCTGGAAGAGGAGGCTGCGCTCCTCACACAGGTCTTTGCACGTGGAGCCAGAAATTATTCCTTTCTTGTACTGGTCACACTGGGGAGGGGAAGGCAGAGAGAGGAGATCAGTGGGAACAGCTCCCCATGTGCCTGAAGAAGCCTGATGGATCCAGGCTCAGTCCCACAGCTTGTGATGTGGAGCACCCCACACACACAAGCTGGGGGCATTCAAGCCTCCCCAGCCTCCCACCAGTCCTTCACCCATCACCTGCCGTGCCCAAACCCCTCATCCCCCTGTTCCTGCAGCAGAGCTGGGGCTGGCACTTTAGTTTTTCAATTTACCTTTGTAAACTGACAGCATCATCAATGCTATCGCATCCCCAGTGAGCCCGTTTCCTCCAAGTTTATGCGAGTCTCGTACACAAGAAAGAAACACCCCTTAAAAGAGGCACATCTGATTGCCAAGCCACGCAGGCTGTTTGGAGGCAAGAGAAGAATCTCCCATTGCCAACAATTTCTTCCTTTCCTGGTGTTTTGAGGTTCTTGAGCATAGAGGGGCTGCTTGGGGGCACCACTTCAATATCACTTTGGCCTCAGATTTGGCAACCTATGAGATGGTGCCAGCCATGGGGCATCCTGGCTGTGCCAGCACGGCGTGCAGGTGGCTTCGGGTGATGTCGCACCTGCGCAGCCACTTCAGCCAGTTCAGGGTGTCTGGGAGGGAGCGGAGCGCCTTATGCTCAGACCATGGAGATGTAGTGCCAGTTGCTCAGAGTCTACCCCCAAAGTCTCCACTCTCGGTCCTCCAAAGAAATCCAAAATCTTCTCTGCTCTAGGACCCAAAGGTTTCTCCTGGCCCCAGAGCAAGGACTTTAAGAGGGGAGACCCAGGAGAGGAGTGTGCAGGGAAAGCTGGGGCTGAGCCCTGGCCAAACAGGCAGCAGCTGTGGGCAGAGCTCCTGGCTGCAGGCAGGGCCCTTCGGGGTGGCTCGGTGCCGTGGGCACGGTGGGGCTGGGCTAGCTGGGACCCCCCTGTGCTGCTGGAGGGACAGCAGGGGACAGCCCCTGGGTACTCCCGCTTCGAGTCCAGGGGGTTAGGGGAGCTTCCAGGGCTGGAGGAGAGGGCAGCATGCGGCTGGGCGGCGATGGGGATGCACAGGCTGCTCAGCAGAGCAGCAGCCCCTGCTGTGAAACGGGCTGGCCCTGGTCCAGGCAGCGGCAGCGACAGGGACAGACGGTGGCTCTGATCCGCAAGTGGAGCGGCTGGGTTCAGAGCTGGAGGCATCCCTGGGCAGGAGAGGCTGCAGCTCTGCAGCTTCTCAGCAAGGGCACAGCAGCCTCAGGGCTGGAAACGGAGCTGCAGAAATTCACTGCATCTTTTCCTTCTTTTTTTATTCCCCCTCCTCATCAATGTGGACGGGAATTAACCCTTGGACCTGCTCACAGGGGACACAGCCAGACACGGCGTCTTAAACCCTGAGCTCAGAGCAGGAATTAGCGCCCAAGACCCCATGGTCGGAGTCACGCAGAAAATCAAATTAAACGATCATTGCTGTTGTTATGGCAATTCCTGCCTCCCTTCTCTGCTGAAAGATTGATGAACGAGGCATTTTCAGGCAGAGCCTGGCATCCCCCTCCTCGCCTGGGCTGGGCAGGCGTCCTGCTCCCCTGCCATGGGGCACACACGGCACTCCTGGGGGGCCCCGCTTGGCTGCCAGCCCCGGGGATGCTGTGGGGAGAGGCTGCACCCCACTGCAAACCCCAGGCAGGGGCAAAACACACCAAACCAAGCTCCCACAAGGGGTCTGCTCTTTGTGCAGGCTGGTGCTTTCTTTAGGGCATGTCAGTAGTTACAGAGAGGTACCCAGGGACTGGTGCTCCCCTTTTTTCTCTGGTTCTGTGTCACCCAGCGGGGCTGGCACGATGCTCTCCCTGCCTGCAGATCCTGCTCACTGCCCTGACGTTGCAACTTCATCTCCACAGACATTAATCTGCCCGTGTCTGCCTGGCCTGCCCTGGCCTGCTTCCCTCCAACATCTCATTAAATTGTTTCACTGTCGCCCTGGCAGGATAAGGTCACCTCTCCCGCTCTGAGCTCCATGTGATGCCAGGGACAGTGCTGGTGAAGCAGCTGCCAGCAGAGCTCCTCGGCCCAGCTTTTGTGCAGGATGCTGCCCCAGTGCTGCCAGCCCAGCTGCAAGGCACTGCAGCAGGGGGCTGGGGGCACTGGAAATGGGGGTCCCGCAGCCCTGCTCACCCCAGCACCCCAAACCAGGACCAACACAGCCACAGGGGCTGCTGGCCACCACTCACGATTATCATCCGGCAGACGTGGCCACGGCAGAGCTCAGAGTAGGACGAGTAATGCATGTATGCCACCCAGCTGCCCACGAAGATGCCCAGCCACACCACCAGCAGGTATTTCACCTTGATGCCCGGGAGGCGACTCTGGAAGGAAAAGAAAACACTTGTGAAGGGCAGGGCTCTGGACAGGTTGGTGGCAGTTGGACAAGGCTGACTTCTACACAAACCAAGCTGAGCATTGGTGAAACCTTCAGCCTTTTTAAAATAAAATTCACTAGTCTATTATGCAACTCCTGCTGCAAGTAGGTCACTTAAAATTCCCTAAAAGCAGGGAGATTACAGCACTGGGCTGCGAGGAGCTGGATGCTGTGCATTGCTGTGCCTGGGAGCTGCAGCCACGTACAGCCGCTCTCCTGCCAACGCGAGGGCAGATCCCGCTGCCCTCTGCAACGCCGGGGTTCAGCGTCGGAGCTGCGAGAGGATCTGCTCCTGCCCAGGGAGATCCTTCCCAGCAGACCATCCCTGCAAAGCCCCGTGGGCACGGGAGGCTGCCATCGCCGTGTGGGAGCAGGCAAGTAACAAACCTGAAAGCACATGGGTAATACTTTGTGCAAACAATTCGGAGGCTGGCAGTGGGATTTTGTTTTCCTGGTTTCCTTTCTTCCCCTCTGACCCTGCGCTGCCATCTGGCCTCACCACAATATAGGTGGTTTACCTGACCCGTATGACATGGCATGGATCCCCGGCAGTTGCTAAGGGCAGGGAATTAATCCTTGCATCAGACACTCCATTCCCTCCAGCTTCTATAGATAATTCCTGCTTCACACCAGGCCGAGTAAGCCCTTGACCAGTGGCCACCTCCAAACCCTCCTCTCTCCTTGCACTGCATCAGCTGGTGAGACCGCGAGGTGCTGCTGGAACAGGGCTGGATCCGAGTGGATGTGGCATCAATTCCCGTAGCCCAAAACTGTTCCCACCTCCAAAATGCCTCCTCCCTGGCCTCCGGCCAAGTGCTGGGAGGGCTCTGCCCCGCGGCAGCAACCAGAGGCAGTGCCTGCCTGCCCCCACCCCCGGCTGCAGCCAGCGGCTGGGCTCGCCCTGGCTCTGACAAACGGGCTGCACAGGAATCAGCAGGCAGGTCTGCCTCGAAATGGTGACATTTTGCACGTTAATTGGAAATGCCGAAGTGTGAAGTGGGCCATGATGCTGGGTTTGCCTGTTGAGCAATGGCACTGCTAATTAACGGCTGTTGAAGAGAACCTGGGCACAGCAAGGACTTCACCAAGACAAAGGATTGGTGGCTGCTCCTGTGAGTGGAAAACCAGCTCAAGACCCTGAAGTCAAACACACCACTGCGACCTGTGAGATCCTCCCCAGTGGAATAGCCCCCCTGAAAACTGCCCAGTAGTGGGTACGCGACCCATCGGGCCCCTGCCCTCAGCAAAGGGGCCCTTTCCATGGACTATCTGCTTAGAGACACATCTTGGCACAGCAAAGCCGTGGCATGGCCCAAATGTCCCGTTTTGCTTATTCAGACCTTGAATCCACCACATTGCTGAAGCAGAAGGGGGGTCAGGACTGTGACCTAAGCACAGCATGGGGCTTCATTGTCCCCTAGATGGTGAAAAGAGACGTGGAAGTGGGGGATGCATTGCAATGAGAGGTTCTGCCGGGCTTTGGTAGTATTTTGGATTCATAGCTGGTGCTAAGATTTCCTCCAGGAGCTCAGCTCAAGGCACAGGGACTTCCCTGCCCACCGCATTCCCTGCCCACCCCCTCGGCTGGCAGCTTGCGCCAGCAGGTGTTACCCTTCCCTTTAGTTTTAAGGTGACTCTGGGGTACCTGGAAACAACTTTGGGCCATAACTGACTTCAAAGGCAAAACGGATGCAGCATCATGAAACCCTGCTCCATCCCCGTGGTTCCCCTGCAGCGCCCTGCCATTGTTTCACAGCGGGTCCCAGCAGTGGGGACCATGCCAGGGCTGGTGCACTCCCAGGGGTGGTTTGGTGTCGCTGTCACCCCCCTGACATGGGGTATCCACACAGGTGATGCCAGTGCAAGGGCTACCTACCCCCAGTTCCTGCCCACCCTCACTCCACACCCAGCTTCGCCCTCCCTGCTAGACACAGTCCCCAGCCCCTGCCCCCCACCGCAGCCCCCCACAACTGCTCCTCAGGCCTTTTGTCTTGGAAGAAGACAGCTCAGCAGCCAAAGGCCCATCTCCCCGGGGAGTGGAGCTGCAGCACCCATCCAGCTCCTGGCTGTCCTGGGGACCCACAGAGCCACCCCCCTGAACCTCCCCTCGGCCACGCAGCCCTTCCTGCGCCCGCTGAGCCCAGGGCTCTGCACCCACACCCTGCCAGCACCCTCTGTCACCAGGTGTGTGTCCCCCCCGTGCCCCGCCTCTCCCCTCCAGCTGGATAACCTCTCTGGTCCAGGACCTTCACCAGAGTCAGGGGTTTTCGTCGCATGGCTGCAGAGAAAACACCCAGGCCAGCATCCCTGGCCCTGCCACCGCCGGTCCCCAGAGCGATGAGAGGGGCCGCCAGCCCCCCCGGCAGCTCAGGGATGGGAAGGGGGGGGCGCGGGGGGAGGAGGAAAGAAAGACGGGAAGGGAAGGGAAGAGTCATCCCTGCCCTGCTTGCACCGGCTTCTTCATTCATCGATGCAGGCTGGCGGGTGGGCTGCCCGGGTGCTTCCCGGCCGGTGCGGCTCCCCCGGCACCGCGGAGCGGGTTATGCAGCCGCCTGCGGCTCCCGGGGCCGGTCCAGACCCCCGGTGCCGGTCCCCTGCCCCGCAGCCCTTGGCCACGGGCCGGTGGGGGCACCGCAGCGGAGCGTCCCTTTGTGCACGGCCGGTGCCAGGATGCGGAGACGGGCATCACCGAGCTCCCCCCGGCCCGGTGCGTCCTCCCCCTCGCCTCGTCCCGCCGCATTCCCCCCCCCCGCCGCGGTACCTGCAGGCCCTTGGAGAGGGGGCAGAACAGCACCAGATGCACCAGCCGCCGGATCCTCCGCATGCTGCGGGCGCCCCGCGGCCGCGGGCCTCAGGCTCCGGGGGGCATGGCCGGGGCGGCCGCGGCCCCCGCCTCGCCGCCGGGGGCCGGGGGGGTGCGGAGGGGGGGGCCGAGCCGCGCCGATGGCTCGCACCGCCGCAGCGCGCCCGGCCCGGCCCGGCGGGGCTCAGCGCGGCTCCGCCCGGCTCAGCGCGGGGCGGCGCACGCAGCTCCGCCGCAGCTGGGGGAGGCGGGGGGCTGCTGCCGGGCTCGGCTCGGCTCGGCTCGGCTCGGCTTGGCTCGGCCCCGCGGCATCAGCCCCCGCCCCACCCGCCCCGGGGCCCCGCGCGGGCCGCAGCCACGCCGGATCAGCCCAGCTCCAGGGCTCCCCCCAACTGGGGATGCCACTCGGGGTCCCACCCCACCGCCCGGGGGTCCCACCCCCACGGACATCCCACCCACGCTGCCATCACACACCCCGGGCATCCCAACCCCGGGCATCCCACTCATGCCACCATCACACACCCCGGGCATCCCACCCACCCTGCCATCACACCTCACTGGGCATCCCAGCCTTTCAGGCATGCCACCCACGCTGGCATCCCACTCACACTGGCATCACACCCCCCCAGGCATCCCACCCACCCCACGGTCACACCTCCCTGGGGATCCCAATTCCTGGGCATCCCACCCCCCCGGGCATCCCAGCCCCCTTGAGCATCCCACTCCCCTGGGCATCACACTCCCAAGGGCATCCCAGTCCCCAGACATCTCACCCTCAGGCTCACCCCACCACCCAGGGGTCCCACCCACAGGCATTCCACTTCCCTGGGCATCCCACTTCCACGGGCATCCCAACCCAGGCTCACCCCACTGACCAGGTGTCCCACCCACCCAGGCATCCCGTCTCCCTGGGTATCTCAACCCTTGGGCATCCCCCCGCCCCAGGCTCATCCTACTACCTGGGGGGTCCAACGCAGGTTCCCCCAGCCCCAGGGCCTGTTGATGACCCTGGTGGAGGGGGGGGGATCATGGAGTCGCTGATCCCCCTGGCCCCCAGCACTTGCAGCAGCTCAGATTTTATTTTAAGCTATTTCAAGTGGCGTCCTGGAAGAGCCCTCCGCCAGTCTGCAGTGGGTAACCTGTGAGCATGGCCTGGGGGCTGCATCCCCCCAGGCTGAGACCACCACCCCTGTTCATTCACCGCCTTGCTGTCTCCCTTCTCAATCTTAAAGCCCAGCAGCAGCAGCAGCAGCAGCAGCAGTGGCGGCAGTGGCAGTGGCTGTCCTCCCTGTTTGCATTGCGTCAGGGCAGGGAAACCTCAAGGCAAGACAGGGGCTGCTTTGTGTCAGGCAGCCAGCAGACAGGCCAGGGACAGCCTCCCATCCAGGGGGGCTGCAGTATACACAGGCAAGCTAGGGCAAGGGGGAAAGGGAGACAAAAATATGATGGAAAATGGTCCTGGGGTGACAGTTATGAGGTCATTGTTAAGATAATTCCTTGCTTGCTATTAGTAAGGCTTCACATTATCCGTATGTCCCCTTTTCCTGGTTCAGCTTGCTTCTTTCCATTTGAATTTGGCTCAAAATGACCTTTGAAAACAAGCTGGTCCCTTCGTACCTAGTGATTCCTCCTCAGTGTCTAGCACCAGGTGCCCAGGGACTAACTGGCAAAAGCCTTTGCTGGCCAGATCTGAACAGCAATGATAAATAATGAGCATCGCAACAAAACCGAACCAAAACATCCCAAATCCTGCAGCTTGGTTGCTGCCTTCTTTTAACATCGCGGAGATCCCTGATGCTCTCACGCTGTGCAAAGCCAGCGCGGCACCCTGACCTCCATGCTTGCCTTGAGCCAGCAGACATTGCCTGCGGCGTTGCTTCAGTAACGGGGCCAGGTTAACGTCGCCTGCAGATCTCATTCCTGCAGGTCTTTACATCCTGCTGAAGCTGAGATGGTTCTCTGGAGCTTACACAGCTTATTTTTAGTTTTAATTAGAGCAGTAAAAGAGAGAGCCTCTGTGATTTTTTTTTTTTCTGTTATGGTGGGGTTGGTTATTCGGAAAATAGTGGGGAAGGAAAGATGCATCACTGGGTGCCTAGTAACTGAGTCAGCTGTGAGGATGAGGAGGGTCCCGGTGCTGCAACATGCTGCTTTTCTTCACAGCAACAGGGAAATAGCTCTTCTACTCAAGCACCAGTAAATTCCTTATTTCCCTCCCAGCCTGAAGATGGTTATTACCATGCACGCCTGAGCCTGCCAGGATTTGGCTCCCACCACCCTCAGTGCCGTCTCAAGAAGGCTGAGCGGTGGCAGCAGCTTTCCTGCCCTGCCCGCCCTGTACCCCTCACCTTCACCCCAACTCCTGCCCACCGACCCCATCACAGAGCTGCCTTTGGGTATTTGTCCCACCGGGGTGGCTGCCTGCAGTGACATCCCCTCTGTGCCTGTGACCTGGGCTCAGCAGCATCCTGCACTGCACACAAGCACTCCCCAGCCCACCGTCCTGCTGCGTCTCCCCACGCCTCTAACCCTGATTTTGGGGGCTGAGTGCGGTGCATACGGGCAGAACGAAACCCTCGTCAGAGATGGGAAATGACACGCCTGTGCCAAAGCTGCAAGAGGCTTGAACTGCCACAGATCTCTGCAACGTTGAGGGGTGGATTGGCCGGAGAATCTAATTAGGACTGAGCAGACCTTCCCCAGCTGTAATAGACCAAGTAATTAAGTGATTAGTATTGATCGTTGAAATGCCTAATGAGCAGTTATCACTGAATGATTAATTAATCCAATCAAACGAGTAATAAAAATTCTGCAGGTGTGATTATATCTTATATTCAATGCGCAAGGGCAGTGAGATCTCTCCCCGTAGTGCCTGTCTCCCATTTATATCCCAGGCACGTGGAGGACCTGGCAGAGATGTTCATGTTGCTGCCCTCTTCTACAGCCTGGACTGCCCCTGTGCAAGGGGTCTCTCCGTTCCCCAGAAATCCCCCAGCACTGCCAGGCTGGGCTCCTGGCAGCAGGAAGGCATCCAGAGCGGCTCCATGTGGCATGGAGTTAAGAGAAGGTGGTCCCCCAGGAGCTGTCAGCATCCAGAAGATGCCAAAAGCAGTCAGTGCTGATCTCCTCCCTAGGAATCTTTCACTCACTCCCTTGATTAAATCACTTTAGTGTCTCCTGGGTCACTCAGCCCATGAAAGCCCTGCTAATCTCTGCTAAACCCACAGCGTGTGGTGTGCTGGCCTCTGATCACTTCCCAGCCACATCCCAAGAGCACTGTGCCCTCGGGACACCGGAGCTCTTGGGGGGGGGTGGGGGGGGTGGCACCCACACCCTGTAACAGCCGTTAGCTGGCCCATAATATTTACCTGATTACATGATAATGTTATTCAAAACCGAATAAATTATTTTGCCAGCCAGTGCTAACAGCGAAGTACCCCAGATTTGTGAGCTAGGACCCAGACCCATCCGTCCCTTTGTCCCCTCCAGAGCACCCTTTGCCACCCACATTCCTCCGGGTGGGATGTCAGCAGCGGGTGACAGCCAAGGACAGCACGGGCCAATGCCATTGCCTGCAGTACCTAGAGCTGCTGCTTGGCAGGGGGTGCAGGACCCAGAACCAAGAGGGGCATGTGCTCCCCCCTGCCCACGCTCTCCCCTCTCCAAGCAGATCTCGGCCATCAGGATCGGCCCTGTGGCCACAGACCCGAGGGGTTTCTGTCTGGGGGGCTGGGACAGCACCCGCCATTCCCAGACGCTGCTGCAGCTCAGGAGGTGACAGATCTGAGCTCTAATGCTCTTTTCTGTGCATCCTTTAAGGATCTGAGGCCGATCGCCTGTGCTTCCTGCATGGCATCCACAGCTGGCTCCGCACAACGCTGTCAGCTGCCTCTGTCTGACGAGCCCTGATGGGGCTGAGCGCAGCGGTTATAATTAGAAATGCTAATCAGCTCTTGTGTTTCTGGCTTGACAGTCCTGCCACCCCCAGCACAATCTTCCCTCCAATCTGTCCTATGCTCACCCCCTCTGCTTCCTCTCCAAATCCCTGCTACTTGTAATCAAGCGCTATGGAATTAGGCAGGGTCGAAAGCTTTGGGCCAGGCACGCAGACCCCGCAGAGCTGCTGGCTTGCTGGGGATAGTTCGGGGGTCTCAGCCTCCATTCACCACCAGCTCCCTGGTCTGGGGATACCCCGGGGACACCCCTGCCCTCACCCAGAGCCCCAGCACTGAAGCAGGGGGGGGTGGGGTGGGGGGGGTGGCTGTGGCCGGCAGCCCTGCGGCTCTGCCAGCCCAGCGGCTCTGGAAGGGGAGCCACTCATCAGGATTTCTGTCACGTGCCAACCATGGGCTCTTCCCAGCTGAGAGGAAAAGTGGACAAGGAGGCTGAGCAAGCAGTTTCCTGCCCAGGCTTAGCTGGTTACGGAGTTATTCATCATCACGGCTTGCACTAGAGGACACAACCCAGGGGATCCCTCCTCGCCAGCACCCGCAGACAGCCCCTGCCAGCCCCCAGCCCCTACACACGACTCCCCTGCCCCAAGGTAGAGCATTCCTGCTGCTGCGAGAGCCAGGACATGGCTTTCTCCCTGAGCATTTGTCTCCCAAAGCCATGCTCTGGGCCAGGGGCTGTTCTTTGGAAGCAGGCACGGGACTCAGCTGGTCTTGGAGCAGCCAGAGGTGTGCAGGTGGGATGAGCAGACCCACCTGCAGTGTGCGGGGACACACAGACCAGTGTGCTCGGAGTGGGACAGCATCCAAATGTCTGCTGGCTTGAAGCTGGCCATTCAGAGTTCCTCTCCCCACCAGAGCTGGTGGCATCACAGTGTGGCACAAGCCAGGCAAAGACTGGTGGTCACAGACACCCCTGCAGCCTTCTGGGGTCATGCCCAGCATGCTGGTGCGTGAACAAGGGGCTGGGCTCTCCCAGCTGATATCTGAACCACATCAAGTAGCCCACGGCATCAGCCCAACACAGCTGCACCAGCACGGAGCTGGAAACTCATTTCACCCGGAGCATCAGCCCACATGCCCACCTGAACCATCTCTAAGTGGTGCTGTGCTGGGAGAAAAGACACACAGCTCTTGCGGTTTTAGGCCGACCTTCCTCTTCCATGCACTCTCAGTTTATTGACCTCAGGTGGCTGCAGGAAAGAGGCTCCAGTTTGGAGGCTTGATGTGCAAAAGGGCACAGGTTTTCAAGAAGACAGCAGCTGCCTGAGCAAAAGAGACCTCCCCACCATCCCAGAACCTCCACGCATGGCCGCGCTTCACCTGGGACACATGCCTACTTGTCGCAGCTTCTTATGGTGTGGGCTGGTGGTGGGCATGTGGGAAGCAGCAAAGGGCTTCCCCCTTCTCCCCACACACAGAGCACCGTGGTTTCTGGAGAAGGGGGAATAAGAGAAACAAGGTAGTATCACAAGAGGGCCAGGAGAGATGGGGCATGGTGGCTCCGGTGGTGGTGGGCTCATGAAATGGCTCTGGCAGCACAGGCAGCTGACTGGGAAAGCTCCAGGGACAAGTCAGATTGGATTTGTCATGACTAATTGACTCCCTCCAGTGCTGCAGCACAGGTTTCATGCATCGTGTGAGCGGGGTCCTGAGCATCCAGGAATTAATAAGGGTCTGACCCTGTCTGCACAGCCACTTGAGTTTTTCCAATGCAGACAGCTGGCTTAAGAGGCTCCTTTATTCTTTACATATCAGATCAATTGGGATAGTTATAATCTAGTCCTTGTGAAAGCTTGGAGCAGCCTTTGCTGCCCAGCTAGCTTAAAGGGAAAAAAAGCAAGCAAGAGGGAGAGGTCATGCTGATCTGTTGATTGAGCAGATGGTGGTGCTGCTCCCAGAGATGGCTTTTGCGAGAACTCGCCCGGGACAGTTTGCCTCTGTATCTCTCGCTAATGCTGCTCCATTGATCTTTCGTGACAGGCAGCAACTACAAGATTTTTTTAGCTGGAGTCATTAAGAGGCATTAATCAATAACAGGGGAAACAGAGAAACTGTTTGTTTCATGGAGAAATTTTGCCCGTGTGGATTTTAGCCCGCTGAGGTGCACATGTTTCATTTCCAGTGGCCAGGGAGGCCTGCCAGGAAAAGAATTCACCCTGTGCTGGACTCTGACACTTGGAGGAGATCCTGAGCCAGTTGCAACACAGTGGCAGCTCCAGCCAAACTGTGCAATGAGAGGGAACCAGCTGGGGAGTTCGTGGCATCTGATTCCAGGTACCCCAGCATCCTACTCAGCACCCCAAATTGCCTAGACCTGCCATTCCCACACAAGTACCCCAGGAAGACCTAGGTACTGATTTAATATACCCAAGGTGCTGGGTACTGTTTTCATGTCGTGCTTCTGCTAAATACAGTTGCTACCTGGCAGCAGTGCAACAGGACCCAGCAGCTTGCTCAGGGATCCAGCCCTGCCTTTGAGCTCAGTCCCTGCCCAGTGGCTCAGCCGGAGGCAAGACTGGGAGCTCATCCCTGTGGCAAGACTGGAGTCTTTGCAAAAGAAATGGTCTCTGTGCTGAAAGCCCCACAGGCTGCACCGCTCCCTCCTGCTCTGCCCCAACCATGTCAGTACATTTCCATTGCTATGTGGCAGCACCACCCATTTTTCCTTCTCCAAGAAGCTCCTGTGCTCAGCCCAGCAAGTGTCGATGCAGATGCTGGAGTCCATTTTTCCTTGGAAAAAAGGGAGCTGGAGACATGCTCAGGAGCAGGAGGATGGGATCGCTTATAAAAGTTGACTGCAAAGAGAGGCGGTGGCACCGCTGCAAGCAGTGTGCGCTATTGCAGGCAGAGCAACCAGCAGCCCTGGGGCGAGCTGGGGTTGTGGAGGTGCTGTGCGTTCCCCATGCGCTGAGCTCAACTCGAGGAACAGCCCCGTGGCACAGAAGCTGAGCTGATGTTCAGTTGCACTCACAGGCTTATCCCAAAGGCCCTGTGGTATTGCTGTGTCCCGTGGCACTGGCACACCCTGCGGCACAGCGCCGGCAGCTCTGGCGACCCAGGAACACCAAGGCTGAGCACGCTGCTTGCTGTCTGTGTACAGGGGGAGGGCACTGCTCCTACTAACAGGGCCTGCACTAAGCAGGTACCGAGTGATGCTGTGGAGTAAGGGGAATGCCCTTTCGGAGGCAGGGAAGGAGATCCCAACGGAGATCAGCTTCCCTTTCCTCTCTGCGGTGCATCTTGCCTCAACTCCCAAAGCTTCAGTCT
Source organism: Falco peregrinus (assembly GCF_023634155.1). NCBI lineage: Eukaryota > Metazoa > Chordata > Aves > Falconiformes > Falconidae > Falco > Falco peregrinus. The sequence continues at coordinate 48,040,535 of NC_073721.1, read as the reverse complement.
CCTGCTGCTCCAGCTCTCAGGGGCCGCTGCACAGTGGTAATTACTGCAGCTCCCCAGGGAAACAGGATCTTCATCTTTCCTGTAATTACAGCTACATGTCCTCAGCAAAGGGATCAAAGGCAACAGAAGACGAGGGGATGAGAAGATTGCTGTCTCAGAAGCAGGTTGCACCAGTGTGCATGATGCAGGCACACTCAGGCACGCGCTGGCCATGAGCACCTAACAGAGACACAGCCCTGACAGCTCAGCACCATCACTTGAATCCAGCCCAGGTGGGGCACGTTATACCACTGCTGGCTGGTGGCCTCCTGAGATGAGTCTTTGACATGGGAGACACAGCAAACCCTTCTCCAGTGCCAGGCTGCCCATCAAGAGAAGCCTTTGGCTAATGGCTTTGCCTTCCATGTTCAGTCCATCAGTCTCCAGGTCAAACACCAGCCCCTTCCACCAGTACAAAATCCATTAGAAACAATTTGATTCCCTTTATTTATGCATGACATTTGGGAAAAAGCCTAATCCTATTGCAAATGGGGAAAATAAAAAAGAAAAGCAATTCCAATTTTACAGCCTTGGGACCAGAGGAGCTCGAGTGCAGCAGCCAGCGGAGATGTGGTTTCCAAGGCTGTGTCCTGTGCTTGGTACACTCTTATTTTACTCAGAGCCTCAGCTGGGGCGGATGGTGCGATGTCTTGCAGAGAACATCAGGTGCAGGGGGATTTCCAGCCTGGGTGTAGAAATGCAAATGCAACAGTAAGAACTTGCAGCCTCATGTTTTTGCTGCCTCCTGTTTTTGGCACAGTCTGCCAGAAGAAAAAAATAAAAAGCAGTGCTGGGAAGCATGCTGGGGTGTAAGCCCTAGTAGTAATCCTTGACTCCTGGTACATTGACTCTGCAAACACCAACCTCCAGCCTCACTGACAGCCAGGGGACAGTGCCCTGGCACTTAGTGGGGCTGCTTGTGTGGTGTTCCTCATGCGGATAAGCACCATGCCAAATCAGCCTTGTATCTTAGGTGGATTTAAATAACTGGTTGCGTTTTTCAAGGCAGAGGTAAGACAAGATCAGAGAAAGCAGATCTTTAAAAAGCACGGCTGAGAAATGGTTTTAGGTGGGTTAAGCAGCAGGGCTGGGTGTCCCAAGGCACCTGCAGAGCACAGGCTATGTGAGGTCTGAAACCTGTGAAGCACCCCAGCCCTGACAAATGGGGACCATAAAACTATGCCTGGCTGGAGCGAACATCCGAGCCATAACGCACCTGCTTTCTCAATCGAGTTATGGTGAGTAAAGGTTACAGGAAGGAAGGCTCTGTACCTATATCTAATATATTTTTGCAATATGTTCCTCTCTTAGTTGCATGTTCCCGGAGTCATACTCCCTCAGGGTGTCTCTTTCCAGTGGCCAGCGGAGGCTGTGCATGCAGAACCCCAGCACCACGGCAGCTCAGCAATCTCATGCTTCTGCTTTTTACGCAACCCTGTTGCTACGTAGTCCTGTGGGTAACTGCAGTGCTTACATTCAAACCACTCTGAGTCGACAGCCCAGTTCCTCCCCAAGTGTTTACTCAGTTGTCACGAGCACACTGACGTGTTACTGCTTAAAAGCACAGCAGCTAAAGGGAGTGACCGCTGGGCAGCAGGAGCCAAGGCAGCAGCTGGGGGGTTCAGTCTGAGGCTCTGCCTGTGCAAGCGTGGGCTCAGCCGTCGGCTTCCATACCACCCACATGAGAACTAGCAGGAGGACTTCACCTCCCATGCACTGGTGCCCCTTTTAAGCTGAAACAACTGGGAGGGAAATGGGATTCACCCACATCCTCTGCACAAACCGCTCTTAACCACCAGCCTTGCCTTGCCGAGTGGCCTGCAGCGGGCTCTGCAGTGCACAGCAGTAGATACAGCAGAGCCCAGGTCAGAACTCTTCACTGTCCTTGCCAGGGCAACACTTCCAGAAGATTTCAGTGATGCCTTCCTACTGGTGTCAGCCCCTAGGGCAGCCTTGCTTACTGTGCAAAGACGCTCCAGGTTACTGGTCAGTAGCTCTGCCTACATGGGAACAAGCTACAGCAGTGTGGCTACCTCTGTATCAGGATGCTGAGCTGTTTTCTGTACCCCAAGCTACACAGAGATGAGACGCAGTGATGCCAGGCTCTGAGACGTCACTCAAAGCCAGCTGCTAGTTGAGACAGGTAAAGAGGGAAGAGGATGGATCAGTGGATGGGTGGATAGACTGACATAGAGGTCTGGAAGAAGTTTTATCACATGTGTGGATCATCTTACTGTTGTCAGGTTCCTGGCAATTGAAGCTGCTTTGCAGCACCCAGCAGCAGGGATTGCTGTGTAGGAGCTTGAGCAACCCAGGGCTTTGCGCTGCCCACACGACCAGCCCTTCCTGGGAGGCCTCACAAGCCACGCACATGCATGCCTTGACATGGCCAAGAATGAAGAAGCTTGGCTGGGTTCTTCCTCCTCCCCCTGCTTTAATGTCACCAAACCCAGCTGCTGCTTTCATCACATGTCCCTTGGCAGGAGGTGAAGAGAAGCAGGCTGCTGGGTACAGTTGCCAAAGACACCGCAGGAAGTCAAGGGCAGATGCATGGTGTGGCAGCCAGGACTGAGATGCTGCTCTGCAAACAGACCCAGCCCTCCTTCTGCTCAGCCTGTGCCTCCCGGGAGCACCCGGCTGGCTTTGAACCTCCCGCTGCTCCACAACCTGCTCAGCCCCGCATGCTGACTCCAGGCGATGGACACATCTCTCCTTCCTTCCTACCCTGCTGAATGCCTTCCCTCTTTTCCCTTCTCTGCTCACCTTCTCCCCACACGCGTAGGAGATGTTCTCCCTGGCTCCATTTCTTTTCCAGTCAGAAGCTAGTCATCAAAAGCAAGGTTACATGTTTCCAAGGGAAGCAATAAATTAAGGCAAATAAAAGATAAAAAACACAGACGAATTATTATAAGACATCAGAAAACTAAGGCCAAAGTTAATACTCTTGGCTTTATGGCTTGCCACAGACCCAGCCACAGGAATCCCACCATCAGCAATGCTGTGTGGACCCTTCTCCTCACAACGCTTTGCTGTTAGCGCTCTTACTTGAGGCAGCTTTTTGAAGTCTCTGCTGAGGGTGCTGAGAGGCACTGGGTGCCACATACACCCTCAACAGGCAGCCCCTGCCACAAAGGATTTACTGCCTGCTCAGCACTGGCTGGGTGCTCGCTTCTGCCAGTGTTTGTGGACCCTGCTCAGCTAGACTACCTGCAGGGTACACTTGCAATGCATCTAAATAATTCAGTTGGTAGTTTAAATATGCAAAACACACAGTGCAATCTAGCAAGCTGGTTATTTTTTTTAAATAATTTGGAACTGCTTCATTCTGGCTGCTGCTGCTTGGGAGGGCAAGGAGGGGGTTGCCTTTGCCTCTGCCCAAAAACAGACATGTTTCAGGGCTGATGACGTGATCCCTGTTGCGTTATGCAGCACACCGAGGCTCACAGGCCCTCTTCCATCAGGCAGTTTGTTATGATAATGTTAATGCACAGGCTGTCGTCATCTGGCAGCATAACCGCTTGCCTTATGAAATAACTCAGTGTGACAGCTCTGCTTGCTAGCAGGCAGGCCCATGTCTGGCTTCTAATCTGGCATCAGAAATCACTCCCCTTCCTTGAGCTACAAACTAATATCAAACATTTCATTTGCATTACTCCAGATAATCTGTTGGAGAGCGTGGGGAGAAGAGAATTACAGCTGAGCTCCTTCAGGAGCCCACACACAAAGCAAACGTGCAACTACCATCCCCACCATGCTGTATCTGCTAATGCTGTTTGCCATCGGCACCATGGCTGTGCTGGAATTCGCATTTCACTTTCCTAATGTCAGCCGGCATTTGTAAGTTGAGCGGATTGGATCGCATGATGCCCCAGTGACAGATCACTAGTGACTTTCTTCCCATGTCAACAAAAGCGAAAGTCACGAGGATAATGCAGAATTGCTCTGGGCCAGCATATGTTCAGCTGAAAAGGTCTCAGTGACTTCCCAGGCATATGCTGTCTGGCACAGCGCTGGAGCAAGGCTCTCTGAACAGCCTGTACAACGCAGGCTGAAGGGATTAATCTAATGCTGCATCGAGATGCTAATACAATAAGGGTTCTTTGTGGCATTAGCAGGAATCATGAGACCAGCTCTGAGATGTCATTGCCTGGCAGCTGTAGGGAGTGCCGGCCCTGAGCTCTCCAGCAGAGAGGAGCTTGTCTCCTGCTTCAAGCATTAAAGCTGCTCAGGAGCAGTAAAAATGCAGTGAGCCTCGCTGTTTTGGTGAAAGCTCATGTGGGAACAGCCCACTACCTCTGCTGTTGAGTCTAGGGAGAGCCGAGGGAACAAGCGTTACTTGGAAAAGGAAAATCACTTTTCCTTGAGTTTTCCAAGAGCTGAAAAGCTGTGGATGCCAAGAGGATGCTCGGGACTGCAGTGCCAGGGTCACATCTTACCCCGGTGAAGTCACCGCCACCCACGGGACTGGGGTTTTGCTATAAAAAGTGTTGCAAAACCTGCTCAGGCCAGTGAAACAGTTTGTGTCAGTTCCAGCAGACATGCTTTCATCTGCCTTGCCAGCTTCGCACCCCCAAAGCTGTTGGGCCTGATGCTGAGCTAACCCCAACGCCAGTGGGGAAAGCTCCATCCCACTCAGCACATTTGTGCCAGTGGAAAACCAGCATCAAGCACCAGCAGAGGACGTGGGGGAGATGAGGGGCAGGGAGATGGGGGGAGTGGGGATCTGTCACAAAAATTCATTACTGACTCATGCTGACCTCAGCCAGTTAGGAATTTTTGTGATGGACCCTAAGACCCCACACTGTGCCAAGAAGGACCCAAAGACCCAACATGGCACCATGGGGGGACCCAAAACTCTCACATAATAACAAGAGGGTACCCAAAACCCCACACCATGCCATGAGGGGACCTGAAGAGCCTACATGGCACCATGAGGGACCCCCAAAGGCCCCATAAAGTACTATGAAGGACCTGAAGATCCTACATGGCACTATAAGGGACCCCAAAGGCCCCATAGGCACCATAAGGGACCTCCAAAGTCCTCCTCACCATGCCATGAGAGACCAAAAGCCCCCACACAGCATCATGAACAGACCAAAAGCCCCTAGACCGTAAGGGTCCCAACCCCCCCCACAGCACCATGAGGCACCCAAAGCCCTCACCATGCCATGAGGGGACCCTAAAGACTTTATATGGCACCACGAAGGGTGTGAAAACCCCCACTGATGGCACCATGAGGTACCCAAAGACCCCACAAGACTCCACGAGGTGAGGAAACCCCCTCCTTTCCATGCTGTGAGGGCACCCAGACCCACACTGCAGTGTGAGGGGACACTGAGCCCCCACAGCTCCCTGTGGGGACACTCCCTCCTCACCTGAGGGGACCGGCCCGCTGCACCTGAGGGGACCGGCTGCCTCGCCTGAGGGGACCAGTCCACAACACCTCGCCTGAGGGGACCAGCCGCGGCACCTGAGGGAACCGGCCTGCTGCACCTGAGGGGACCGGCCCGCCCCGCCGCGCCTGAGGGGATCGGCCGCGGCGCCTGAGGGGACCGGCCCGCCCCACCGCGCCTGAGGGAACCGGCCCGCTGCACCTGAGGGGACCGGCCCGCCCCGCCGCGCCTGAGGGGATCGGCCGCGGCGGCTGAGGGGACCGGACCGGCTGCCTCTCCTGAGGGGACCGGCTGCCTCGCCGTACCTGAGGGGACCGGTCGCGGCGCCTAAGGGAACCGCCCTCCTCCACCTGAGGGGACGGGCCCGCCACGCCACGCCTGAGGGGAGCGGCGGGGCGGGGAGCGGCGGGCGGGCCGGGCCGCGCCGTCCGCGCCGCCCACATAAGGCGGGGGCAGCGCATGCTGCTCGGCGCGGCGGCGGCGGCGGCGGTAGTGGTAGTGGCGTCTCGGCCGAGCTGGGCGGTGAGGGATGGAGCTGGGGTGGCTGCTGTGGGGCGCGGCGGTGCTGCTGCTGCTCCACGTCCTGATGGAGCTCAGCCCCGCCGTCAATTTCGCGCTGCGCATCGGCCTCTACTGCCTGCTGTGCGTCGTTGCCTCGGCGCTGACGGTGCCCGCCTGCCTCCTGGTCAACGGCGGCCGCACCGTCAAGAACATGAGGTGGGTGAGTGGGGGGGCGCCTGAGGCGGCGGAGGGAGCGAGGCAGCCCCGCGGACACGGGTGGAGTGGCAGGGCTAAGGCACGGGCGGGTGAAATGCAGGCTGGGGGGGGTCGGTTTCAGTCCTCACCTGGTGGTGGTGGCAGGGGGAGGGGAGTGGTGGTGGTGGTGGTGGTGGCCTCTTTTACCTCAGGCCTGTGGCAGCAGACCCTCGGGTGGCCACCCCTGTGGCAGCAGGGTTGCCTCTTGGCTCATGGAGGGTGCTGGGAGCTGCTGTGGCCCATGGCTGTGCCCTTGCCCTCAGAGGGCCCTGCTGAGGGATGAGGGGCCTGGCAGGTGTGAGGATGGTGGCAGGTGACTGTGCCCCAGGGGCCGCACAGCTTTTGGGGAAAGCTCCATGACACCAGTGTTTGCTTGGAGCTTTTTTTTTAATTTTTTCCCCACCTCCAGAAGCAGAGGTGATGCCAGCAGGGCTGCCCACTGGCACACGGTGTTTAATATGCTGCCCTTGGCCTGGTGCAAGGAGCAGGGCAGCCATGCTGCGGCCCGGAGCACACTGCTTGTCGTCAGGCCTGGCTGCCTGTGTCCTCTGACAGGGTGCCTGGGGCGGTGGCTGAGGAGCTGCTGTTGTCCAGCAGCTCCTCTACATGCGAAGGCACATTTTAAGGGCAGGGCTGGCACATCTGCTGGCAGCACAGGAGAATGTGGGCTCCTTGCTTTGCTCTCCTGTAGGCAGCTATTTATGTGCTCCAACTATCCATTGTCAGGGCCAAGTCGTGTGGGTGTGGGGGAAAGGGGAGCCCTGTTGTCTTCCTACATCCCTTTGGATCAAAGGTTAGGCAGTGTCTCAGCTGATGGAGTTGGACTTTGCTTTACAGTCTGGCACTCACAGGCAGGACTTGGGGTGGAGTGAGTGGGCGCAGGGCACCGACATCCTGCCTTGTGGGCTCTGCTCTGCCTGCCCAAGTCGATGGTCTGTGATCTGCTGTGGTGCCGTGGCCCAGACACTGGAAACAGCAGTCTGCTCTGGGATCTCCAGCCTAGCTCCGTCTCCAGCTTTGGCTTGCTCAGGAGTGGCTTTCTAACGCACAAACAGCTGTGCAGCTGGGAGAATTTATGATGTCAGTTACAGAGGCACTCAATTTTTTTTTTCTTCCCCACCCGTAAAACTTTGCAAATAATCTTCAGTAAACTTAAAGGAACTTCTTGGGAACAAGAGCTCCTTGCACTGGACAGCTTCTCGTGTTGAAACCCAGAGCTGAATTCTGGCCAGAACCACCCTTTTCCTGTAATTTAAGCCCATCGTTTCCATGTACTGGCATTGGGTGGTGATCCTAGTCAAGTATCGCAGCCCCGGGAGGTCTGTGGCTGAGGTGATCCAGTGAGTTCCTTATTACTGCAACATCCCAGTGTGCATACTCTGGCTCGGGGAAGGGGGTTGGAGCAGAGCATGTGCTGGTGGACAGACAGTGATAACAGTGTCACTGCCTGGTGCAGAACGCCCCGTCCTTGCTGTGCTCCTGGCTCCAGTGCCAAGCTGGTGTGACTTGGAGGAGGTTGCCCTCTGTGTCTGGTAGAGATAGAGCTGTTTATCTAACAGCAAAATGTCTTGCAAGAGCTTCCAATCTGGTTAGCACACTTCATTAATCCTTGAAATCAGAGGATCCTAAAAAGGCCTCTGTCACAGCCTGTGAAGCAGAGCGCATGAAGCTGGGGTCTGCTGGCTTTTGAACTCAGGCTGTCACAGATACACTGAAAAGGCACATTTCCTTTCAGTTTTCTACTCTCTCCTTGTATCTGGCAGTAAGGATGCCAGATTTACAGCTCTCTGCAGCTTTGACTGCACCAAGTCAGGATCATTCATACCAGCAGAGAAGCAGCTTGCAGGGTTAGAGGGGAGTAGGACCCATGTGCTTAACCCTGTGAGTGACATGGCCAGCTCAGCAGGGCTGCCAGTCACCTGGTGGTTCTTTGCTTGCTCTGAGCTCTGCCCCTTTGCCTCTTTCAGTGACTCAGGCTACATCTTGTGCAAGGAAGCTCTGGCTACTTACTGGTAGGAGGAAGCTGGATGGTTGCTCTTGAGTAATGTGTAACCAGCCTCTCCTAGCAGTTAGTGAGCAGTGTGACTTCCAGAGCAGTGACCTCTATTTTGGTTGGCAGTTGGAAGGGAGGAGAAGTGGGATGTAGGTCAGTTTGGTGGCATGGCATCCACCATGACCTCACTGATTTGTGTCACCGTGCCTCTCCTCACCTGACCCCTCATCTCGTCACCTGAACTGCACTCCCATAACCTCTGTGCAGGCCCGTGGTGCTCAGGAGCTCTGCAGCCTGTGTACTTCCCAGTGTCCTTTCCCTGGGTGCGGCTCTAAGCTTTGCAGCAAGTTTGAATGACAGGGACTGAACAGGGCTGTGTCACCTGTGGTCATTGTCCTGACCTGAACTCCAGTGTCAAAGCCCATGCCTGAGCGGTCTGCATGGCAGGGCACCCCACAGAGGTATGAAACGCACTGTGAGTAGGTGCAAGCTGGAGAAGGTTGCATTGACAGAGGTGTGTCGTTGAAGAGCTGGTAACAGGGGTGGAGATACTTTTAGAGAGTGGATGCTGGAAGCTGCTGCCAAGCTAGGATGAAATGCTGACCAGGTGCTCGCCTCCCACCCTGGGCGACAGGGATGCTTCCTGGGCTGATGGTGCCGCATGGCTCTCCAGCTGGACTGTGTGGTGGGGGAGAAGCTGGTGCTGTCCCATGGTCACCTCCTACAGAGAGGAAAGCTCCATCTCTTGTCAGCCAGGGAGAAAGTGGGCCCTGAAGCAGGGCATCCAGATGCTTGCTGGGAGGGCAGGTCAGCTCCTGAATCTGCTCTAGGGTAGGGGAGAGCAGAGCAGAGGTGGTGGCTGCTTCTGGCAGCTTTGTTCATGTGCAAGCTCCTCTGCCTCCTGTTCTGGCAAATGGCGGCTCCCCTGCCCAAAATAGCCACTGTGTGCTGCCAGCTTCTGGCTGTGTCCTTTGGCCGAGTTGGAGGATCCCCAGCTCCCACCTGTCTGGGGGTGGCATAGATGGGCCCTGCTCCCAAGAACTGGCTGGGTCTTGGCCAGCGAGCCTGGGTGGGATGTGTGCAGCAAGGGCATGGCAGCCTGCTCCATGCGTTGGCAGGGCTGAGTGGAGCTGCTGGCGTGTCCAGCATGCTAGCTGGGCCCCCAGCCCTCAGGGGTAGAGGAAGAAAGCTGAGAGCTTTGTGAACAGACCTGTAGATCTGCTGGGGAACTGAACTGACGGGCAAAAGTTATTAGCTTGAAGATGTGTTTGCCAGAGGCACCTAGCCTCTGCCAAGCTGTGTGGGGAGCATCCCATTTGCTGCTTGCATCCTTGCATGGTACAGGCAAGGGTTTCTCACCTTCATTCTCCATCTTTCTTGGACTCCTGTGGAGTAATGGCACCCTGTGTTTGTCTGTATTTTTAAGCCGCATCTTCCAGCATTGCAAGGAGCAGAACTGGCAGAGCCTTCTTGGGTGATGGGTGTTCAGGCTAATACCCGTGTGCTAGGGAGTAGCAGCTCCTAGGAGAACTGTGTAAACAACTTATGGGGCTCTGCTCATCATTGGTAGCATTGGAGCAGACTACAGCCATGGCATAGGCCGAAACAAACAGCACTGAATGGGTAAGACTGGCAGCAGCAGGAGTGGTCCTTGATCCAGTGTTGAAACCAGCATCCCTCCCTCCTGGACTTTGGAGGGCTTCCAGTTTGCCCTCTGTTTGCAGGGCTCTTGCAGCTGTGCTAGGCTGGACTTGTCTCTCCCAAAGAGTCTATAGTGAGCCTGGTTGTGAGCTGATGCTGACAGCCTGAAGGAAGCATGAACCATTGAGTCTGGCTGTACCAGCCTCAAACTTATAATCAGCTTCTCCTAGACTTCCAGTAAAATTCCCATACTGGGAGTGGACAGGGCTTAGCATACAACTGAAGCACGTGGAACTGTGCAGGACAGACACCCAGGTGGGCCACAGGGCAAATGAGACTAGGTTCTCTGTCACAGAGCTCTTCTTGTCTCCTTCCACCCACCCTGTGTATAGCAGACCCTGGCACCTCCCTGTCCTCTGCTGACTGCTCTTCTCATCTGCAGAATCATCAAAACTGTGGTCAAGACCTTCAAGTATTTCTTTGGCCTGAGGTTTGAGGTGAAGGGACTCAAGAACTTCGAAGTGGAAGGCCCTGCTATCATTGTGTCCAACCACCAGAGCATCCTTGACATGATGGGTGAGGAGCTGCTGGGAGGGAGGGGGCAGTTCCCTTGCTCACCATCAGAGAAATCCTGCTCGTATCTCCTGGCCAAGCAGCCCCCTGCCCTGGCTGGTCTGTGCTACTGAGCCAGCTGGTACAGCTTTCTCTCGGTGCTGGCTGCAAGGAAGGGTCTCTCCTCGTGCTGAACAATCGCACCCCTGCTGAGCTTCATGTGCTTCTTGGCTCCCTCTTACTTCCCTGCCTCTCTGATAGCACTGGCTGGCCTGGCATGTGTGTCAGTGTGCTGGGCGCCCCTACTGAGCACCCTGGGGCCAAGGAGTGAGCTGCCTTTTGAGGGGAATTGCTATGAACTGCAGCCACTCTGCTGCTGTAATTCTGCTGTGCTGAGTCTTCTTCTGCTCTGCTGATGGCAGCAGAAGCCAGCAGGGAAACGAGGCACTGGCCTGTCCCTAGTACCCCTCTCCACACCTCAGATTGTGTCTCTTGTCCCATCTGAGTGCAGGCAGGGGGGGGGTGACTGCTGGGTCTCACCCTCTGCCATCACGTTAGGGCTGATGGAGGTCCTGCCCAACAACTGTGTCCAGGTGGGCAAGAAAGAGCTGATGTACACCGGCACTGTGGGGCTCATCATCTACCTCGGTGGTGTCATCTTCATCAACAGGAAGAGCACCACCAGTGCCAAGATGGTGATGGCAGAGGTGGCCAAGACTATGGCAACTGACAATGTGAGTGTGACTGTGGTGCTTGGTGGGGTGGCATGGAGGGATGTGGCACTCCTGGTGCTGGCTCACCTGGTTACAGCCACCTGCAGCTCTTGGCAAGGCTGTCTGGTGGCTTGGCCTTGCCAATCCACACTGCAAGTAGATTGCTAGAGCAGAGCTTTACCTTACCACATACAGGTGAAGGTATGGGTGTACCCAGAAGGCACGAGGAACTGCACCGGGGATTTGCTGCCATTCAAGAAAGGAGCATTCCACCTTGCTGTCCAGGCACAGGTAACAGTGCTTTGCCCCTGCATGGGGACCCTGAATGCTTTTGCAGTGGCCTTGCAGACTGGTCATGCAGTGGAATAGTTTATTTGCTCTCAAGTAAGCTATGTTCCCAGGTCATAGCTGAGCTCCTCAGCTAAACCATTAGGTATCATAAGTCCCAGCAGGAGCAAAGAGCCTTTTCTGTCCTGTGTGACAGGGACTTGACCCCTGTGGGTGGGTGACTGCAGACAAGAGAAGCTGCTTTGTCCTCTCTCCTGGCTGCCCCAGTACTGCAGTCCCAGTGTCCCATCTGGAGGGCAGAGCATGGGGCACTGGCACAGTGGACCCCCTACCTCTGGGCTTTGCAGGCACCTGGCAGTGTGGCGGTGCAGTATCTGTGCCCTGCTCCTGGGAGCATGGCTGCAGCACACAGCTGGCTTCTGGCAGGGAGCCCAGCGGGCTTTAAAGCTTGCCTAGGGAATCCCAAAGCTGTTGATGCATTTCTCAGTCCCCCAGGTTGCAATAGCATGGTGTTGATCCAGGATGTTAATGCTAGTACTTTAGAGCAACATCTGAGCTTGCTCTGTGTGGAATTAGCTGCTCCCTCCCAGACAGCCATCTGGTACTTCTTGGTGGGCCTTAAATGCATTCTTTCTCCAAAATTACAAGATCCACGAGCAGTTAGTGGGGGAGCAGGCAAACTGCTCCTTGGCTTTGGAGAGCTAGAGCTGTCAGTGCTCCAAAGGAGCAGCAGTGCTTGTCTGGGCAGGGTTCTGGGGCAGTGTGCCAGGGACGCTGAAGACCTGGCTGTGCTGCGTGGGCCCAGGTGGTTGCTGGCAGCTGGGCCACCCTGCTTGGCTCCCAGGTGCTGGGACCTAGGTGCTGGAGAGGCAGCTGGAAGGAGGTGGGTGCCTTGCCTTCCCATGCATGCTCTGCCTCACTTCTCAGGACAGGGATGACTTGAGGCCTGAGGGGAAACTGCTTTCCCTAAAAGAGGTGTTGTAGCAGGGATCCTGGAGAAGGGAGTAGGTGCCAGATCTTTTGCTGGGTCTGATTGGCCAAACCCAGGGTGTAGCCTGCGTTGTACCATATATCCCCATTCCTGCCAGGGTGATGCAACTGAGGCAGGGGCTGGCAGCTGCTGGAAGGAAAGTACAGTGGAAATGGCACCCACTTCTGCCAACAGTCCCCCTGAGTCACCGGCTGTAGATAGTGTCTGTTATCAGCACTGAAATAATGACTCTGCCTGCCTTCCTGGCTGTGTGTCTGCCTGACTGAAGCTTCCCTGGGAGCAATTGATTGGAAGTGGTGACTCCTTTTATTAGAAGCTGAAGGCACACCAGCTGGCCTGCTTGTACAGCACAGCAAGGCCTGTCAAAATAGGCATCTTTCAATGTTTGCAGGTCAGAAAATACCTGGGTTTTGAAGCCTGGCTTGGGATGAGGAGCCCTTGAGAGCCAGTGCTGACCTGAGACTGAAGTGTAACTTGGCCCTAGTGCCTTCAGTTGCTGGGGAGTGGGTTTGGTCCCATTTGACTCTTGACTGTCCCAGCCTTTGGAAGTGCATCTAGCTTGTGGGGTTGTGTGGACCCTGTGTGTCTGAGAGCTGGGCCCGGTCAGCTCTGCTGCATGAGGTTTGCTGCTTATCTCTGGCCTGCCTTCCTGCATTGCTGCAGTGCAAGTAACTTCTCTTTTTCATCTTCTTCCCCAAGGTACCAGTGATCCCTGTGGTGTATTCCTCCTTCACCACCTTTTATAACCCAAAGAAGAATCTGTTTACATCAGGTACTGAAGAGCCCAAGCGTCTTTACAGTCACTTGGAGACAGGGTTGATGCCATACCATGTGAAGATCTGGCTCCCAAGGGTGTGGGAGGGAAGCGGAGTTGGGGTGAACAGGATTCCCTCTGGGAGATGTGTGGAGTCAGTTCAAAGCACTTGGCACCAGACCCTGGGCTGGGTTAACTCAGGAAAGAATGTAATTAAATACAGTGAGGGATGTTCCCATTAATAATTGGACACCGCCTCTCCATGTCATAACTGGCACAGCCCAAATCGTGTGGTGAGGGCTTGGGGGAAGAAGCAAGTGTGCTCTGCCTCCTGATCTTTCAAAGCAGAGACCCTTTTCAAGGAAACAAAGGAACCTGGTCATACCAGAGCTCTGAAGTCTGTCACTACAAGCGCTGGACAGAATGTTGGCTTTCAGTCAACTTGGAGCACTAATTCATTTGTGGGAGGAAGCTGTGCTTGCTGTGCTCCCTGCCTGGATGGCTGGAGCCAGCCAAAGGCAGGAGGGTTGGACAGAAGCAGATGAAGGGAGCACCTGGTGCTGGCTGTGCCTGGCACAGCCCTGAAGCTGAGTGGGTCCATGGCCCTGGGCTGCCCCTGCTCTCTTGGCCATCAGGCTGGGGCAGAGCAGGCAGCAGCCTTGCAAAGGGGCAGGCTTTTGCTGGGGTGTCAGTTTGGGGCACAAGGGAAATGCTCACCTGGCCCAGCTGTCTGAGGGCAGGGTCTAATCCCCAGTGCAATCTTTTACCGCTGAGATCAGCCTGTGTCCCAGGGGTGGGTGCCTGAAGCCCTATAAGGGTATGAGGGCTGTGCTGGGGCTGTCCAGGGTGCAGGGAGCAGGGATCCTAGGAGGGAAGAGAACGGTGCTCCTGTGGTGTGTGGATTTCTTATAGGCTCTTCTCTTTTTTTCTAGGCAAAATCAAGGTTGAGGTTCTGCCTCCAATAGAGACCAAAGGCCTGACATCAGATGATGTCTCTGACCTCACTGACAAATGCTTCTGCACTATGAGGGAGACCCTCTTCAGGCTGTCCGGCCGTCCAAATGAGGCAAAGGACTCATCCTAGATGCTTCTTCAGTGGTGTCACCACGTGGTGGTGGCTGAAGCGACTTCTCTGTTGCCAAATACTGAAGGAACTCCTGTTCCTCAGCAGTGACTTCTAACTCTGGGAACACCATGGAAATGGCACACACAAGGTGTCAAGCCAGCGCTGAGGTTCCCTGTTGAGTGGATTTCTCTTATGGGTTCATTTTCTCACAATGAAACTTCTCCTTTTTCTGAATTTCTCAGGCATCAAACTTGTGCTACCAAAGGGCTCAATGACCAGAGAGGTGAGTTCTCCCAGCCCAGGCAGCTGGCATGGGCTGACAGCGAAAACCTGGCTGGAGGCTGGGCTCTGCCTCACGTGAGTGTTCCTGCAGGCTCAGCTAGTGCTGGCCTGGCCCTGTGCCGTCCCAGATGGAAACCACCAGGCAGTAGTTTGTACCTGCATAACTCTGCTGCTCAAACAGGGCTGAGAATCGGGTGAAAATCTAGGATCTGGCTCCTCAGCAGTGCTGGGAGTGTGGCATCCTCCCTGGGCAGCCCAGAGTGCTGCCATCTGGCACGGTGCAGCTCACAGGGGCCATCTCTGGGGCAGGGCCTGTCACCTTGAGAGACCCTTGTGTCACAGCAATATCTTGTGCTGGGGCTCTGCATTGCCCAGGTACTCCTGAGCCAAGTCTTTCACTTCTGAAGGAAGCACCTAGGGCCAATAACCTCAGCTGGGCCACAAAGGGGAATGTGTGGAGCCAGTCTTGGTGTCTCTTAAGACTTGATTGCCTTGTCTGAACAAGTGCCCTTGGTCATTGAGGGGGTGCAACAGTGGAGAGGGAAGCTGCAGTCTGACCAAGCCAGCATATATGGTCTGGGCAGTGTTTAGGTGAATGCTGTCCAGTCTTGCTGGCTTAGTCACCTTCTGAATGAAACCCCATGCCTGTTTCTACCATTCAGAGCCACCAGCTTGATTTTGAAAACTGCACAGATCTGCTGGAGTCCTGGGCAAACCTGTCCTCATGTGTGGTGGCACACCTCTGGATACTGTGTGTGTTGTGCACCTGGCTTGGCTCAGAGCCTCCTCGGTGTTGGGGAAACTGTGCTGCCAACTGCCTGCCGTGGCGGTGGTTCAGCCTGGTTGCAGCAGGCATCCTGGTGTCTGCAGTACCCACTGAAGATGCAAAGGGCTCTGTCACGCTCGTTTTGCCGCTTGTCATGGTCAGCACTGGCCGAAAGATGGTGCCTATCCCGTGTGTCTTTGCTGATCTCGGTGGAACCGCTCTGCAGGGCTTGTAAAGCTCCTGCAGTGCTGCAGGGTGGGTGAGCTGCAACTGGACAGGGGCATGGAAGGCTTCAGCTCTCCCTTTGGGGGAAATGAACTCCTTTCCCTGTTCAGATAAACGGGTTTCCCCTGTGCTTTGGGGTGATGGACTAGCAGGGCTCCTGGATCCCATGCTGGGACCTGCCCAAGTGTTGATGCCATCTGCAAAGAGCAAGGCTGGGTCAGGCCCATGGTTCTGGGGGGCTTTAGCTCTCCTGTTCATGGCGCAGGCTTTATAACTTTGCGATAAGTCACCTGTGGCTACTTGGTAACCACTGAATCTGGCTTTTGCTGCCTGCGTTGGTGGCATTGTGGTCATATGGCATTTTGGGGTTAAAGCCTCAACTGGGACTGGCAGGGAGTTCCCATAGAGCCATTGGTCCCCGAGGGAGGGAGCCTTCGGGCTGTGCTGGTGGAGGCCAAGGGGCTTTACTGGAGGGGCCTTACAGTACAGACTCAGGGGTCAGACCCGCTGTGGGACGGGTCGGGGTGGGAGGATGGGAACCAAACCAGCACTTTGTAAGAGTGGCAGATAAAGGGCTGTCATGGAGGTTAAGCCCAGGAGGGTCCTGGGGGTGACAACCACATCCACAGAGTGAATCCTGCAACATCCGAGCCTGGGAGGAGGGAGCAGTGCCTCTGTGCAGTTCTCTGCTGTTCACTTTTAATTGGGTTGAGAATAATGTTATGTGCTTTTAAGGAGAGAGGAAGAAAAAAAAAAAGTACACCTATGGTTATTTAAATTAAAGAGACTCCTGGTCTTCTGTGGGAGCTGAGGGAGGAGGGCTGCTGCAAGAGGGAGAAGGGTGCTGACCCCTGGGCTCTTGCAGGGGGTGGGTTTGGTGATGGAGGGGCAGGTCCCTGTCCCCACCTGTGCCCCACAGGCAGAAGAGCTGTGCCCCAGCCTCATGCTGAGCCACAGCTTGGCCTGAACTAGGAGGACAAATGCCTGCAGGGTCCTCTCACAGGGGAAGAGGAAGGTGCGTGGATGTGAGCCCATGCTGGAGCAAGCACCTTCCCAGCCAGTAACGATTCCCCAGCCTTGGTGTGTGCAGCAGGAGGTTTTATTTTGGTACAACCCCTGCAGCATGCTGTTGCCCACATGGCACACAGCTCATCCTGCAGCTCCACTCTAGGCAAGAAGGAAGGTGTTGTACCATGTCTGTGGTGTTTGCTCTGCTGTACCAGTGTCCTTGGGCTTGAGCAAACAGTGCTGGCGGGGAGGTAGGGGGGTGTGTGCCGCAGGCTGACAGCGCCGTGGCTGTTGAGTCTGGGAGGGACCAGCTAACTCAACACCCGGTGCTTGTGCCAGTGTAAACACCTGGGTGTGCCAGACCTCTGTTCCCCAGTCCAGGCATGCAAAGGACTGTCCCTCCTTCCTTGGCCTCACCCTGTTGGCAAACTGAGTGGCACGGGTTGTCCCCGTCTGATCTGTACTGATGATGGGAGTGTCACAGGGAAAGGTTTTCTATTAAAGGAAGTGAAATCAGATTCTCCACATCTTCAGGCCCCAGTAAAAGCATCACCCTTGTTGCTGCTCTGTGGGGCACAGGGATGGTGCAGAGGACTGCAAGCAGGGACAGGTAAATTCAGAGCAAGCTGCTGCAGTGGCCACGCTAAGCAGCAGTGAGGCCCAGCCACCTCCAGCACTTCGGGAGGGAGGCTGGTTCCAGAGAGCAGAACAGGCGCTGCAGGGATGGGCACCCGCTCCCTGTACCCAGCCAGCGCAGCACCTCTGCGGGGAACAGTCACACCCGTCCCCTGCTCTGATGCCCAGCTGGGGGCTGTCCCCTCTGCCACAAGCCCTTTTGGGCTGTAGCCCTCCAAACGCGGGGCTTGTCCTCACCTTTTTTGGGTGGGAGTAGGCAGGGGGAGCATGGCAGGGGGCAGCTGTTCTCTCCGGCCAGGTCCATGCTCCGCTGGGCAGGCAGCGCAGCCAGCCCTGTGCTCCCTGGGAGCCCACGTGCCAGGGTAACGCTAAGGAAAAGCCCAGTAAAGCAAAGCACCACGCGGCTTCGTGTACAGCCAGTCTCTCTGGCACAGCCGGACAGGCACTAACGGCATGAGGTAAGGCATTTATTTTCTGCCTCTCCAGCAGGAAGGGGGTGAGATGCTGAGGGCTCAGAGTCCGGTTTGGAAGTAACGGCGTGACCTTTGATAAGGTGAGCTGGAAGAGCAAATGATGGAGATGCTGATGGGAAACCAGCCTTCTGCTACCCCGTGCCTTCCTGTAGGTGGTGTGGCTTTGTCCCCAGCCTGGGGCCTGCTCCAGTTCCTTGGGTGCTCTGCTAGAGTTCATTCTTGCAGGAACCTGGGAAGATGGAAAAAAAAAAAACAAACAACACCCAAACAATGCAGCGATGCTGTTAGCCAGGGTTTCGTTTGTCTCTTTCCCCAAGAAGGATGAGGTTGACCTCAGCCTCTCTGAGCGTCACCCACACTTGCTGCTTTCCCTTTGCCAAACAGCCCCAGGCTGGCTCTGTCCTGCCACATCTGGGAGTGTCACTCTCGCCTCCCCGGTGTGCCGCAGTCCTCGCCTTGGCCTGGGAAGGTCTGAGCGAAGCGTCCCAAGGCACGGGGGACAATAACACTGGCTGTCCCAGGATGGAAGGCTGGGACCAGCCTGTCCCCACTGCAGACACAGCCAGTGGCTCTGTGTGACAGTAATAGAAAGCAGGTGCTGCTGGTCCCCAAAGTCCCCAGTGCCCGGGGGGCTCTGTGGGCTGGGGAAGGGACTGCACGGGGCAACTGTGGCACAGCGACATGCAGTTGTGAGCCTGTCGTGCTGCTGACTGGCTGTGTCACAGCCAAGCATTGCCAGTCTGTGCTGAACTGCAGGTAATTCAGACTGAGAGGGGCTAAAACGTTTATGGCTTCAAGAGATCTGACCTTGTGCCTTCACTGGTGGTTTAAAGGAAAAGTTTTTCAGTCCCTACACACATCCCCACTGGGCAGATAATTGGAGAGTGCAGTTGTGTCTCAGCATTCATTGGTGACATGCTTCACAAGGCACAGAAAATGGATGGCTGCTTCACTCTCTGTGGGATGCCCTGCAAGCCCCAGTGCTTGCTGGAGTACGAAAGGACAGGCTCATGTCCTCCAGGGACTTTCAAGACCATAAGAGGGACAAAAACAAGTTTTGCTTGCCAGAACAGGCTTGGCAGAAGTTAATTTCAGGACTTAGGAGTCATCCCTTGGAATAAATCCATGTTACCTTGTGATACTGCTCACATTCCTTGGTGCTGTCACTAATAATATGTACAGGGCACTACTAGGAAACTCTGTCTGCTGGAACACTCGGTGGTTCTGATGATTACCCCTTTCTGAGATGTTTTTTAAGTGTCTATTTGCAGCTATTTAGTCTTCAAACAAGTTCTTTGAAGTCTTTTATATCTAAGCCATTACTGCAGGCAGTGAACTGGGACTGGATATGCCCTGACACAGTTTCCCCTTAGACTTTCCACCCCTCTGCCATGAGCACCAGGCTGCTGCTGCTGCTGCACACCAGCTCCTGAGCTGGCCCAGCCATGCCTAGTTTCTGGGCGTGTTTGGCTGGAATTAATGGGAAAATGAGCTGCAAAGAGCTGCCTAACAAAATAAAGCGTTATATGGTTTGTGCTCTGCTTTTGAGTCAAGCTGCAGTGCTCCAGAGGGCTCTGCACACACCTCAGGGACCCGAGGGGACACTGCCCTGTCCTGCTCTGTGGTGCCGTGGGGACACAGAGGGCAGGACCCCCCGCCTTCAGCCATTTCACACATGACAGCTCTCACCAGCCTCCCTTCTTCAGTCTGCTACTTGCGAGACCCTCTCTGGTCCACTGCTTGGCAAAGGACTGGTCTGTAGGCTTCAAAAAGAAATGCCTAAAATTTCCCAGGCTCATAAATCTGCCAGCTTCTGCATGCTCCCTAAACTTTCCTGATTGACTTTTTGGACAGTTAATTTCCTAAGGGCTGGAGTTCCTTTTCTAAGGACTAAGTTATAACGGTACAGGAAGGGAATGCAGCCAGCGAGAGTGATGACTACGTGATGTGACCCGCTGCTCAGAGTGGGCTGTCTCTGCCCCAGAGCCACATTTCCATGTGCTGATCTTAGGATTTTTGGCTGCTACAAGGGCAGGCAGTCAGATGGTGCAGCCATAGAAACAGCTTTGAAATTAAGCTAATGGGCTGTTTGTGTTCATCTTTTATTAATTACAGGCTGCTGAGCTTGAGGGAGATATAGATTAATAATGGCATATGTGTTACTGATCTCGTTGGCCCACATCTGCTCACCGTGGCCGGCGTGGGAGGAGTGACATACTTCACCCCTGCTTTTTCCAGGCACTTACATGTTTCCAGCCGCTCCTCAAGGAAAGAGATCTGCTCACTCAAGGAGTCAATTCTGTCCAGTTGTTGGAGGGAGTGGGACAGCCAGCTGATGGGGTCTGCGCCGACATCCTCCGGCGCAGATGGCATGAGGTTATGGAAGGGGGCCAGCACCAACTGCAGCTTCTGCAGGGAGAAGGGGAGCTGTGAGTGTGTCCTCCCCAGCCAGGAGGACCACCCAGCGGGACGCAGCACACTGCTGCCGGGGTGCACCCCACCGGGGCGGCACGCCGAGCGGCTCGTGGGGCTTTGGTTATGTTCAAAGGGTGTCGCTGGGCTGGAAGAGCTGCTGCATGGGCGCTGCTGCAGCGTGGAGCACAGCTGGGATCGCTGGGGCCTGAGGCCAGCACAACGTTAAAAATAGAACCAGGGCGGAGGAAAACCCTGGCTGCAAACAGCCCCGGGTGGGAGCTGGCTGAGTGCGGTCTTGTGCTGCAACAGGGCAGGGGAGGCAGGACACGGCAGGGCCGAGGCGTGTGCTGAAAGCTCACCTGCTCCAGCGCTTCCACTCTGCTCTTCAGGTCTTCCATTTCTTCCTTCATTTCACTGGGAGGACCTGAAAAAGTGACCAAGAGAAGGTCACTGAGTAAAAGCCCATTGCCTGGGGTGAAGCGGAAGGTGCTGGGGAGAGACATTGCTGCAGGGCTCAGGCCAAGCTCTGCTGCTTTCTGCTCCCCTCCTAGTGAGCCCCCCAGGTCTGCCCCGTCAGGACCAGCCCTCAGAGCATCAATCGGATCCAATGCCTGCTGCAAGCACTGGCATCTAGTCCTGCTGCTAACGTGCACAAGCCTCTCCTTGCTGCTGGAGTACCTGCAACGAAGTGGGGAATTTTTCAGGCAGTGGGGTGATGCTTAAAGGATAAGACATCTGATGAAGCCTGGCCTTTCGTGCCCATGTTGTCAGATTAGTGGGCATCCGGGTCTGCCCTGTCCCAGGGTGTGCACAAAGGATCGTCCACGCTGAGGGCCCTGAACAGGGGATAAAGGCAGGTGGCTTGTGGGGCACGTGCAGACGGTGCCCTGGTCTCCCAGGCGTTTACTGCATGATGCCTGTGCTGGCCACAGCGCATTATTACTCACGGTACGAGTTTGAAGTGTCACAGCGCGTACCAAAAGTAATAATGGGCCATCACCAGCGGCGCCCGCCGCTCCTCATGGCTCCGGACTTGCCCTGCAGGAAGGATGATGATGATGGAGAGAACAGCCATGTCCCAGACACCGCAAGCCACAGCCAGGCTCTGTCACCCTTGCAGACAGACCAGGGGCCGGATTTGTGCACAGGAGAGGTTGTTTGGGTGGTAGAGGGACTCCTGGGTCACTGAGAATAAAGCTGAGGGGTTCTGGCTGTCACCCCCCCTCCTGTCTCTTGTCATTCCTGCTCCAGCCACCCTGCAATGCTGAGTGTTAATCCCAGCTTTCACTGAGGGCCCCGAGCAGCCAGGGGCTGAAACGGAGGGACAGGTTACCTGCTTGGCTGAAGGTTTCGGGCTCGGGCGCTGGCACCAGGGGCTGGCACGCCTTGTTGTCGGCAGTGAGGCTGAAGCCATCCCGGCAGGCACAGTGGTAGCTCCCAGCCGTGTTGACGCAGAGCTGGCCGCACCCGTGGCTCTGGCTGGCACACTCGTCCATGTCTGAAACCACAGCTACAGCTCAGCGAGGGCAGAGGTGGTGAGGAGGCGCTTACCAGGGGCGAGGGGCGCGCACGGGCTTAGGCACAGTGAGGATGCAATGGGACCCCAACAAGTGCCCAAGCCATGCGCCCCAAACAACTGGTATTTGTGCTGGGCACAGGTCTGGGTGCTGTCAGCACTGCAGGGTGTGAGCAAAAGACCTGCCAGTGCTTTTGCACCCGGCTGGAGTAAACCTGGGCCAACCTCGAGGGGGATCTGGCCTCCTTCCCTCCGCCCGCTCCCCTCCACAAAAGATCCAGAAACAAAAGCTGTGGTCAGAAATGTCCCAGCTCTGGCCAAGCGGGCGCAGGCAGCGCTTGGCTCTCATCCTGGATTTATGGCCGGGGTTTTGGTTCCAGCCAGCTGTGGCGAGGAGCTATCAGCCTTTCAAGTGTGTACAAAACCTAGTAACCTCTCCTCACACGGGGGAGTTATTAAAGCTGTTCCCACAAAGCAAAATGAGCTGAACCGCTTCCCACGCCCGGGTGAATCTGTTTTAGGCAGTGGGAAAATCCTTTCCCCCCTGCGCTGGAGCCGGAGCTGTCAGCGATGTGCTCAGCCCTCCCTGGCCCAGCATGGGTCAATGCCACACACTCCTCCCCTGCCTTACTGGAGGGTGGAAAGCCGGGAAATGCTGTGGCAGGGGTTTGGACCATGCTGCCTGATTTCCCTGTGCTCTGGCAAGGAGCATCAGGCTGCTTTCATGCTGGAAAAGAGCTCGGTGCCTGGAGATCACCAGGCTTCTCCTCCACCCCTGGATATTTCCAGTTTACAGATTTAGTCTCTGCAGTAAATGGGCACCTTAGTTTACAGCAAGAGTTTACAAAGCCAGGGACATGGGTGATTACAAATATGCAGTCTCAGGCCCACTCCACGAGTGCGACGGCTGCTCTGCAGAAAGGCTTTTGCTGGCTGCACAGTTGCGGCGGAGTGCAGCCTCTGTTCACGCTGACCCAGCACAGAGCAGCAGCAGAGAGGCAACGTGGATGCCAGGGCTGCACACGAGGGCTGGGAGCACTGAGGCAGCCACAGGGAGGTCAGAGCTCCCCTGGGAGCTGAGCTTCCCATCCTTTCCTGCCCAGACCATCAGGCATCACTGCCCTGGAGCAATACGTGTAGGTGTGCACGTGTGTGTGCGGAGGGGTAACACACTGGTTCCCCTCTGCGGTCTAAGTAGCACCAGGCATGTGCCAAGGCTTGGTGAGGAGCCATGGTGCTGGTCCCTGTCCCCCCCCAAGGGACTGGTCCATGGGCAGAGGACCTCCAGAGCCCTATGGCAGCCCTGTGGCTCCCAGAGAAGCTCTCCCAGTGGCAGTGGGGCAGGCCCGATGCAGGGAGCCCGGAGGGGAGCAGCATGGCCAGTACCTGTCTGGCAGGCTTGCCCCGTCCAGCCAGGCGGGCAGGCACATCTGCCGGGGAAGGTGCAGCTCCCGCCGTTCTGGCATGGCACCCAGCAGAGAGCTGCAAGACAAAACACAAGAACAGTGTCACCAGGCAGCTCTGGGGGTCCCAAGCTCCCTCCCTGCCACCGTGGATGCGTGTACACACACAGCATGTACAGACACCCCAAAACGCAGCCCAGCACCAGCCTGTGGGCAGGATGCTCTGCCCCAGCCCTGCACCGGTGGAGGGGTTGACTTGGCCGGGGTGCACAGGTCACAGGATGGGTGGGATGAACAGGACCTCGGTTTTGCAGCCTGGAAGAGGCCGAGACGCCTGTGGCCAGCACAGGGAGGGGGGGGCGACAGGCAGCAGCGGGTCCTGTGAAGCCTCTGGTGCTGTGCTCTGAGCTCATCTGGGGATGGACTAGCTCCTGATGTGTTTTGCATTTGTTTTGTGTTGTACATCACAATTGCCTCCTGAAAGCATTTCTCTTCCATTACCACTGATTTATACAGCAAGGACTTACTCATTTTATTTATCCTCTGGTAACTATAAAGTTAATAAGCGATCCCAAAGGAAAAAGGCCTGCGAGGCAGCAGAGAAAGGCTGGGAATTAATCACAAATTGAACCGCATTTGGTTGTGACACCAAAAATTTAAATGCTTTCCTACAGGGAGAATCTGCCTGACAGGCAAAGTGCTGGTGAATAAGAGAGCTGGCTGCTGGGGCCTCATCCAGGGACATGAGCTACCCGGCCCACCGGCCTGGGGAAGGGCGAGCACTGGCACCGGGGTGGCACGGCAGCCTCTTACCTCTGTTGCAGCTGAGCGTGTGGCTGTTAGCCCTGCTCCAGCCGGGGCAGCATGAGGCCACAGACTGGGATATCTGCTTGTACGCCTGCCGGTAGGCAACCCTGTAGATGGTCCTGCAATGCAAGGATGGAGCTGAGCTGGGTGACGGAGCATCTGCCCCTCAGCCCCCCATCCTGTTGTGGGTCAGCCCCCCTGCGCTGGCACCCCCTGCCTAGGGGCAGGAGCCTCTTCCCCGTGGATCAAGGCAGGACTCCCCGCTTCCACAGCCCCCTCGGGTCGCTGGGAGCAGGTCCGTGGTGCAGGCAGCTGCCCTCACCTGTAGGTGCTGCAGAGGCGGTGGCCCTGGCAGGTGGTGAGGTAGGGCTGGTACACGGGCTGGACGTGGGACTCGGTGTAGGCGGCTGCCTGGCTCTGCGGTGTCGCGGCACAGACTCTGCGGCTGAGCAGAGGGGAGCAGATCAGACACCGGCTAAAAACCAACCCACTGCTCCTCCCTGGGGCAAAAGCACTCCACCGATTTACACCAGCTCGGGGCACGGCCTGACAGTTCCTCTCTACAAAGGGCTATTTAAACGGCAACAGCTAATTGCCCAAGTGACCCAGGAGGCTACTTCAAGCTGTTTCAGGGCAGCAACACAAAGCTTGAGCACTGCAGGCTGCACGGCCTCCTCCCCAGCCCCTGCCCGAAGGCGCTGATGCCTCCTCGTACACTCACCCGACACAGTCCCTCCATCCCAGGGGAGCAGTCGGGGCCCAGATTTAGGGGAAATTTACTCAAAGCAGTTCTCCTTCCATTCATCACCTCCCTTCCCCTAGAATGACTCACTTTCTGGGTGGATTTTTCCTTTCTGAGACTTTTGCACTCCTGAAACGGATGCCCCTGTGGTCACCAAAAAATTGATGATTTCACAGGAAGGGTCAAGCTCACCACAAAACAGTAAAGGCCAGATGAAAGTCGCCCTCCAGTCCTCCTAAGATAACTGTGATCCAGTCAAAAACTTTCCCAAGGTTAACAGCCAAAGTGGTCTTGGTAAAAAACTCTTTTTTTCAACACTTTCCAGCCCAAGCAGGTCAGTCCCACTGAGAAACTCATCTACTTGTCTCAGCCTCCCAGCCCAATTAGAAACTAGAATAAAAAGCCTGGGAATTAGCATGGACATCAGATGGCTTCCATTAACTTCAGAAAACTCCTCTCAGCCTCACTGATTAATGCTATAGACGATGCAATTTTTAAATGGCAATTGTTTGCTTTGCAACATTTAGACTAAAGCTATAGCTGCAGCCCGTGCGTGCGAGCAAGGAATTCAGCCTGTGGTTTTAGTCATGACCAGAATGCAAAAGGTTTAATGCTAGAGGAGAGTATTTCAACGTAAAAACAAACTGCAGAAAATGTGAGCTGTATCTGGGGGGCGGGTGCTGAGTCGAGCTCCTTTTGGCTGTGCAAGAAACTGGGGCACTGAGCTCTGGGCTTGCTCTGGCCCAGTGGGAGCTGAGCTGTGCCTGTCCAGGATGTGCTGGGATCCAGGGCGCCTTGTCAGACCCAGTTCCTGGAAAGAGAAGGGGAATCACAGGAGCTGCCACTCCTGGGCTTATGGGACCATGGACCGCAGCTGCCGCAGCATCCCAGAGAACACAGGGCACAGCAGGCAACAACCGCTGGGGATTTCCACCCCTGCATCTCCTGGGCAGTGCATCTCCTTAGAGCTGGGAGGCAGCATCCTCCTTTGATGGCTTGTTTGCAAAGCTCGATTGGTGTGATAGCAACATTGCACACATATTTTTCTGCAAGGATGTGCTTGAAAGACACAACAATAATTCATGAACAGCTGAGGGCCTGATTAGCTTTTGACTCTCCCACATAAAAAGCTCAGAGTGTCTTTGTGTCCTCTGCACGGAGCTAAACAGAGCCAGAGCATTTTCTCTGAGAGGTTTTTTTGTTTCCCTGACAAAGCAAACAACCAGCAAAGGGCTGTTGAGCCCTGGCTGCCCCGAGAGGACTCGGCAGAGCCTTTTCCCACCTCCCTGCCAGCCCGGTGAGCTGCCTGTGCACATGAAACCCGGCTGTCTGAACAAGGGCTCTTACCACACTGCACCTCGCTGTGATGTGCAGATGTGCACACCCGAGGGATGCAGACTAAATGGGGGCTTACCCTGCCCTGGCAAAGCCATCTGTGCTGGTCACACTGAGGATGAAGAGGAGTCCCGAGATCAGGGTAGCGATGCAGTGCATGTCCTGTCCGTCCCGCGGCACCCAGGGCTGCGCGGCACAACCGAGTCTCGTTCTTTGGTGGGATGCGCTGGCTCCTACCGCATGTCTCACCCTTCAGCGGGGAACCCTGCAACCGAGAGAAAAGCGGTGTGAACACACCGTGTCGGTCCCAGCCGGTGACGTCTGACAGAGCCGTGGGGTCGGGGTCAGCCCCTGCTGCCGGGATCAGAGGGACAGTGCTGGGTCAGCGCAGGCCCTCTGAGGGCAGCACAAGGGGCTGGGGCAGGAGCACACTTGCTGGCAACAGAGCAGTGTGACATGCTAAAGCCCAGGGGAAGCGGGGACACAGCCATTGCCAAGTTGCTCCTGTGAACCCCTGGCAAGGCAGGTGCTCCTCCAGGCACAAACCCACTTTGCCCCACTCAGTTCAACAGCGATTGACCCTGGGGGGACGCCTGGCCCAGCACACAAGAGATGCTGGGGGCCACACAGTCACTTCTTGAGGGGCAGGGAAGGGACCTGTGTCGCATGAAATACCCTGCCAATTCCAGGCAGCAAGGGCAAAACAATGGCCCTTAATTTCTTAATCCATACAGCATTGTAAAGCTGCTTTTCCCACCACATAACACACTGAAATCTGATCTTCTTCTCTTTAAAATACAAGTTCTTGCCAGAGAAAAGTGCTGTAAGGGCCATATGTACCGTCTGCAGAGTCAGTACTGACTTGCAAATAAAGAGGCTTTGATTTTCTAGCAAAGGAAAAATATGAAACGAAGCTGAAGATGGTCAATAACAGTATCTAATGTGAACAGTATCTAATTTAAACAAACCAGTTGGCCTCCGGATGGCAGCAGTTAAAGGAGGAAGAAATAAAGCAAGCCACCTTAAATATATGCCAATTAAAGAAAGAATCAGTTTTTCTAATTAAACCTTGAAAAAGGAGTGGCTTTACAGGGAGGCAACACAAGAAATACCCTTCTGAAACTGCAAATATGGTGAGCTGCAAATAAACGTTTTAAAATCCCCAGGTGATATGCAGTGGGATTGGGCTGGAGAGTTGCAGGCTTATCCTCAAACTCCTTTGGGACAATTCCTAATGCCAAGTCAAGTTGTTACAGATAACCATTCCAAATCTGCAGACCCTGCAGGTCTCAAAGCCCTTCTCCAAGGCACTCCATAACATCTTTTCCTTTGTGCAGGTGAAGAAACCCAAGGCACGCAGAGGTGAAGACACGCATCTGGAGAGAAACCAGCCTGGTGCCTTCCTGCCCCTTAATATCAAACATCTTGTGCTTATTTCCACGCAGCGATAGCGCTGAGCAAGGCAGATCGCTGGCTGAGCAGCCCCTTCCCCTCCTCACCCAGCCCAGGACTCATCTCAGTCCACGAGCAGGGCACGCGGCTCTGCCTGGCTGAGCAATAGGGAGGATTTTTGTCATTTGTTATTTTGTATTGTTATAAAATGCAATCAGGACCTCACTCAGTCCCTGAACTTGGCAGAAGCTGAGGGTCTGGCTCCAGGTCACAACATACCCACCCTGCTCCTACCATGGTACCAGCTATTCCCATGCAGCTGCAGCCCAGCAGGGAACTGCAGGTGCCCAGACCCATCTTCACCTCCACACAAGCCCAGCTTTGAGGGTATAAGCATGATTTTGGTGATAAAAGCCTGTAGTCCTCCATTCTCCTCCCAACGTAACAATAAATTTCATCTTCTAATGATTAATATATGGTATCTCCACCATCAGGAAATGGAATCTTGGTCATTCTGCAGGAAGGATTTAAAAATATAGTGAAGAAACTTGCTTTCTCCCCAGTCCTCCTGGAGACATCCCAGCGACACTAGTGTGCACAGATGGGCTAACTCCCCACTGCTCAGCCAGCCAGCTTTTCCCAGGGCTATACTGGGACACATATTTTCCTTACAATCACAGATGCCCAGACTAGCGGTGCTTCTCCAGAAGTCTCTTAAGTCAAACTTTGCCAACCATCTCCATCCTCCCACAGGATTCCCGTGACTGCTGTGGGAGCTTTCCCTATGGGGAAGGCAAGAAACACAGGGCACAAGTCTAAAATATACAGAGTTTGGTTTTTTGCTTTGAAATGGAGCAGCATTGCCCTACCTCAAGTGGTCACAGTGTCCCTCTGGGTCATAAAATTATAGTTGCTTCATACCAGAAAAAGTTTCAAAAGTGGAAACATGGTAGTCTATACTTGTCTTTTTCATGAATTTATGAAAATCAGCCTCTTTAAAGCCACAGAAGATCCTCCAACCTGTTGCCACTACTATTCTAATACTCTTAAAGCCCACAACTTAAGGAAAACCTTTTCATGCTTAAGAAAACAAACCCAGAGTTTTTTGTCACTGCCTTTCTAGTCCCTGAAATGAAGATGTGAAGCCCCATGGTCTGGCAAGTGAAACTATGTGGGTGCCTCTGAGCTTGTGCTGTTTCAGGGGGGCAGCAAAGTCTCCCCCGTGCTTCTGTGATCTGGGGGTCCCTCTCCCACCAGCCAGAAATGTTCCCATAACTCCCCTAAGTCTGCTCTTGCATAACTGGCCACAGCAACCAACGGGAAAATACAACCCACCGTGTGAGTGAGCAGTGTTTTGTCCAGCTCTTCCCATGAAACCAAGGCTAAAACTCCAGCTGATGGCAGCAGCAGGAATCGGGGTCTGTCTGCCAAGGGTTGCAATGAATCCAGTCCCTCAAGAGGATGCAATTACCCTCACGGGAACACAACAGCAACAGCCTGGCCTGGTTCTACAGGTGAAACTGCTACTCCCAGCTGTGCACTGGATCCGGTCTGTGCCCTTAGAGCCAAACCGTCCTGGAGAGGGTCAGCAACCGCAGCGGGGAGATGGATTTTCCCTTACAAACACCTCCAGCTGTCCCCTGCGCAGGCTGGGATGCAGGCACCGCGGGGCACAGCCACAGGGATGTGGGTGCCGTGGAGCAGGGAGGGGGACACGGCGGAGCGGGCTGCGGGGATGCAGGCGCCGCGGAGCAGGGATGCAGGGACACGGGTACCGCGGAGCGGGCTGCAGGGACACGGGGACGGAGGACTGGGCTGCGGGGACACGGGGACGGCGGAACGGGCTGCAGGGACACGGGTACCACGGAGCGGGCTGCAGGGACAAGGGGACGGAGGAGCGGGCTGCGGGGACACCGGTACCGGGGAGCGGGCTGCGGGGACACGGGGACGGCGGAGCCCGGCGCAGGGATGCGCACCCCGGCCCGCAGCAGGCCGAGCCCCGCTCCCCGGGCGCTGCTCCCCGCGGCAGGCGGAGCCCGGGCACTGCCCGCCGCCGCCGCCGCCGCCGCCGCCGCCGCCGCCCCGGGGACACCTCCCGGGCCACCCCCCCCCCGCCCCCGCGCTCCCCGCCGGGACCCCCGGGCGCTCCCGCTGCGGCAGCGAGTCCCGCTCTGCGAAACGTCCCCCGCCCCCCCCGTCCGTCCCCGGCGGAGGATGCGGCCGGGGCCCCCCCGGGCGTGCCGAGCGCGGGCGGCGCCCGCTGGGACTCACCGGTGGCGGCGGCGGTGCCGGAGCCGCGGAGTCGCCGCCGCGCCGCGGCCCCCCCGCGCATTTCCTCCCCCGGCCCGAGCCGGTCCCTCCGCCCCGGCCCAATGAGCTCCCGGCGGGAGGAAAGCGGAGCCTCCCGGCCGGGGGGAAGCGCCGGGGCCCGGGGAGCCTCCGCCTGCCCCCCGCCCCGCCGGCCCCCGCCAGCCGCCACCTGCCCCCCGCGCCCCCGCCGAGGTGCCCCGGCTCCCCGGGGGACACGCAGCGACACGGCAGGACCTCCCAGAGAAGTCTGGTCCTGCGGAGGGGACAAGCAGGGACAGGGCAGGACCCCCTGGAGAAGCCTAGTCCTGCAGGGGGGACATGCAGGGACAGGGCAGGACCCCCTGGAGAAGCCCAGCCCAGGGTGGGGACACACACTGGTGTTTTGCCCCATATGTTGTCGCTGCCTTGCTGGCCCCAACTGAGATGGGATTGCAGGGGTTCCCTGCCCTGGCATTGATCTGGAGCCTTACCTGCAGGCTCCCCACGGCAGGCTGCACCCCACAGCACTGCCAGCCCGTTTCTGCATGCCCCACATTGCGAGGATGCAAGACCCTGCCCCCCCCGCCCCCTTCCCCAGATCAGCTTGCCTGCGTGGGCAGGGGATTAATGGCAGGAGAGGGAGATCCCACCATAGCCCACAGCCCCTTGCCCAGGGGTGTTTAGACTCCCAGTCCATCACCAGTGCAGTGGCCAGGGCAAATTTTTTTCTTTTTGCTAAAAAACCCTGTGGTTCTGCACTCCCCAAGAGGACATAATCTTTCCCTAGGTTGCAGACCTCACACGCCGCACCAGTCCATAGCATGTCCCCGTGCCCCGTTAGCCCCCCACGAGCTCATTACAACAGCAAAGTCCTCCAGAAGCAGACAAACTGCCAGGACAGGGAGGCTGGTTTGTAGCGAGCCCTAAAGGATGCTTAAAGGATTCCCTGGATCCCCCCTTAGCTGTGGAGCAGCCTGAGGATCGACCCGGAGAGCCACCCAAAGGCACCAGACAGCCCCACGCAGGGTGAAGCCCTGCTGGCTTGCCAGCACCTGCCCTGGGACAGGCTGGGCAGGCCAACCCCCCAGCTGCCTACAGGCTTCTTGTGTTAAATGCCCAGTTATTTATCAAAGCGATTTCTGCAGTTCGGTTTGTGCCAAACTGCCACTTGTTTTGTCTGCATTTTTCTCTGGGAAATTAGAGTACAGAGGCTTATTGTTTTTCAAATGACTTAGGCGCCTGCCCATGCACAGAACTAGCCTTAAAGATAGCAGGGGTCTGATGTGCAAATGAATGGCAGGATACAACCCCCTGGGAATATTTGTTCCCATTAAGCTTTGCAATTTTCTTGAAAGCATGTAAGCATTTAAAGGAATTATTTACCAGTTAAGCCATAATGGCTCCAAAAGAGCAACTGAGATCCCTGGCCCATCCCCTGTATTTCCCAATGGATATGCTGAGGCTGCTGGTTGAACTGGAGCTGCCTCAGTCGTGCTGCACCCTCCAGGGAGGCTGATGGGTGCCAGGTGTGTTGGCATGGGGCTTTCGGGTGGACCGGTGTAAAAGGAACATAAACTGCTTTGGTGAGATCCTCCCTGGGGAGGGGAGCAGAGCAGAGGGGGATTGGCTCTGGGACATGCTGGTGAAGATGGAGCTTCATTGCTGGGAGGACGGAGCGCAAGGGAGACGGGATCCCTCCCAGCAGCAAGGAAGAGGCTTGATGATGCTGGTGGAAGTGCAGCTCCGTGTTACACAGCATCTCACAAGGCACAAACATGTTTGCTCACTGTCTGGATCCAGCCTACCTCTGGGGAATGGTTTCAGCTCACTTAATCTCATAAGCATGAAGCACAGGCAACTTTTCCCAAGAGTCTTGAAGGGACGGCAATTATCTCATTATGCAGAAAGTGTTATTGTTTTTTCTGGTGTATGGGGGAGATGATCAGAGCCTGATACCCAACTTGTCTAATAATTGCAAAATGCTTTTGGAAGCCAAAGGAAAGCTCCTCCATCTGACCATACTGAAAGCACAAGATTTAATTTTGCCGCCAAGACACTCACCTTATCCGTGGTCCTCCACCACTTGCCCTGGGCAGGGATCCTTTT
Organism: Falco peregrinus; assembly: GCF_023634155.1. Lineage (NCBI taxonomy): Eukaryota > Metazoa > Chordata > Aves > Falconiformes > Falconidae > Falco > Falco peregrinus. The sequence continues at coordinate 48,008,954 of NC_073721.1, read as the reverse complement.
CTTAAGGAGCATCTTGATTTCTTACTGTTAGAACAGAAAAAGCCTGCTGTTACACCCCCCTTGTCATGCAGGCAGAGATCAGTGACTTGCTGGTGTGGATGGACCTGGTGTGGGGTTCCCTGGATGCTCCCAAAGGTCCTTGCAGAGTGGGGTGGAGGATGAAAGTCGGATCGTGGCCACAGCGTACCTGTGTCTGGCATTGGCACAGAGCTCACACCGCAAAGGCTCGTTGGTGTGCCGGAGAGGCACGGACACTGTGATAGCCGTGGTAGGGCACAGAGAAGCCCATGCCTTCCCTGCTGTGCAGTGCAGGCTGCACAGTGGGTGTTTTAGGAGCATCCTATGGGTCCTGATCCTCCCCTTGCTCACACAAACTTGCGGTGCAGATCACCTTGCTGTGACACCCATGGGAAAGGCCAGGCAGACCCACAGTGCCTTCACACCCTTTGGGGTTCAGCAGGGGTACGAGCAAAGGCTGAGCAGGGCAGAAGCCCTGGTTCCACCTAATGTAGCTCCAGGGCTTTGCTGACCACTCAGCTATCCCCTCCAGCTATCCCCTTCCTAGTGCCCAAGGCTGGGATTTTCCAAGAGCGCAAGAGAACAGGGTGCCCCATTCCTGCTTACACTCTCCTGGATGTATCCAAGTTCCCCTACACTGATTTGTGATCACCCCCCCTGTACCCCAACGCTATATTTTACCGTTTTCAGTACACACACACACATGCTCATTTAAGGACAAAGACCCCTAACTGCCCAGGCAACCTTTGCACGAGTCCCTGGGATCCCAGGTGTAAATCTAATGGTGAGAAAGGGGATTAATTTGTTGACACCCAGCATTCCTCATGGCACTCATCCTTCAGCCCCTTGCGGGACAATATGACCCAGCACAGGACTGAGCATGCCACCTTTCAAGGTCTACGTTAAAGCCTTCTCAGCCATTACACAATTATTCCCTAAGTGCACTGCAGCATTTTAAAATTCTGCAAGTATTTTAATTGCAAAATGTTTGCTTTTCAGTTCCATTTACTGGGTCAAATCTTTGCTCAGGCAAGTGCCCATGTCAGCTGCTTAAGAACTGCATATAGCCCATTAAAAGAGCATTTAATCCTCTGTTCTTAGGGAGGGTTCAGTGTCTTATATGCTAATATTCATTATGCTGGGAGGAAATCCCCCAGGACGCTGCCTGGCAAAGTTCCCTTGAAAGCAGAGGAGTTATGCCAGTTCAGAGAGGGGGAAGATCAGATCTGTTGGCTCAGTTAGTATCGGTGTGATGAGTTTCCGACAAAGGCAGTAAGGGATTTTGGCTCCTGACTGCAAGTCTGTCTGAATTTGAAGTCCTCCCTGGACCAGCGTTTTACATGTTTCCTCCAAAGCTTTCTCCCTTGAACACTAGAAATGTACTCCCACGACATCTAATATTAATGCTTGTCTCCAGGCCAAGAAAGAAATGTTTCTGCCCAGCCTCCCCCTTAGATTTTACAATGTCGAAATCTCCTTGTCTCCCACTGGTTTTACCAGCAGTGTGAGCTACGAGGCATGCTGAGTGCTGGCCCGGAGCAGGTCTCAGGCTGAGCACCAGGCTGGCTGAGAGGGGGAGATTTTCACACCCCTCCCCATTTCCTAGAGCCCGTCCTGCAGACCTGTCAAGCACATCGCACCCGCCCGGGCAGCGGCACCAGATCCGACATCACCCTGAGAGCATCCCTAGTGGATTGAGGGCTGGAGGTGTGGGCTGGGCTGGCAGCCGGTTCCCTGCGTGGTAGGTGAGCTCGGAGGGTGTGAGGGTGTCTGGAGCTGGGGTGAGTGGGCTCAACTTTGCTCTGGTTCTGGAGGCATGAAAAAGGAATGATTAACAGAGGAAAATTAATAGGAAATCAGCACTAAGGTCCCACATCAGGAACCCTCTCTTGAGAAAGGAGTGCTAGCAGCCCATCACGGTAAATGGGAGATGCCCAAGCATGTGAACGCTTCCCCAGACTGGGGCTAGAGATGCTGAAGTGGCAGATAGAGAGAGATGAATGGGGAGACAAACAGAAGAGTGACACACATACAGATGCAAAACTTTTTAACTACTACAAGCCATGGCTGACCCCATACCTGCTGTGTACAATGGGCTCTCACTGGCCTCTGCAGGGTATTGCACAGAACTGGAAGCACTTGCTAAAGCAACAGGAATTTTTGGTGCTTCTGAAAAAAGGAGGAATGGCTTTTCCTGGTTTAGGACAAACTCTTCTGCTGAGGCTTTTCATAAAGCTGTTTGTAAACTTTGGAGCAGCCCCTGTTCTACAGACCTCTGTAAGGAAAACAACCTCCCACTATTGTATTATGTCCCATATTGTTCTCGGTTGTGTCAGCTGCAGACCAGTTATCTCAGTGGAAATCTAGAAGCATCCGTTGATGTCAGTGGGATCAAAGCAGGTCAAACCAAGAGAAGTACTTGGCCCATAGCTCTTGGTCTGTCGTCACCAGTTGCCCAGCGCTATGCATATTATGACTGGGGTCTGATTCCCACAAAGTGAGGGTTTTTTTGCCTGAGTAAGGACTTTGCAAGCATTAAGTATCTCAGGACCGGACCGATATGTTTATAACTTAAGGTGACCGTAAAGACATACAGCAGCCTAGCTGTAGCTGTGCAAAAACAAATGTGTGAGCAGGACAACATCCTGTAGCCAGGTTTATTTTCTCTTCTGTGCACACAGATGAGCTCTTATTTAAATTTAGGCAGTAATAGCTGCTGCATAGAAGCTAGCAAGTGATTAATCTCACCCAGGAATAAACCAAATTTTGCAGCTTTTTATGAAATTTCCCTGGCAAAAAGTGGCATTAGTCATCAGGGAATGGTCCTTCACCCCACCATTACCCTCTGCATTTTCCCAGTGAATCACTCCCCAAGGAGCGCATGGGAAATGCAATGGGAAAAGCTGTGTGTTGCACGCACAGCTCGGTCCCTTCATCACGACCATCCCAGTGAGCAGCTCAGGAGGGAGCATTTCACACAAAGCTGGGGTTTTGCTCCAGTTATCCTTCCCTGTCAGAAGAAAGTCTCCAGCTCTGGAAACCTGCACTGAGCAGAGCGCCTCTCTGCAGTCACCTCCCAGGTTACGGGCAGGATGGGAATCCAAGTGTTCACTTTGGGAGAAAGGATGGAGAGTGAAACAACATTTCTGATTGTCCTCTTCTGTTTGCAGAGACCCTTTTCTTTATCTGTCTGGTCTGAAACCTCAGGTTAAATCTTCCCTTGTGTTTTGCCATGCCCTTCTGGTGCTGATGTGACTGTGAGTCAGGTTCGTTTACTCTAATTTGTTGCAGTTTGTAAATCTGCCTCCCCAGAGCCAGCCCCATCTGCAGCAGTTGAGTCTGGGAAATGGCTCAAATGAGTGTGCAGCCCAGATTCAATTTCTCTTCCTTACCTCTAGGGAAACTTGTGCAGAGCTGGTAGTTTAAAAGCATAGAGGGGGACTAACTCAATCAGCAGAATGAATGCTAGATCACAGGGAATAACATTAAAAATCTGCCAGGGCAGACTCGGTGTTTTCTGCTTCTACCCCAAGGAGAGGCGGATTTTTAAGGAGGCTCAGAGTCCAGCCACCACATCTGGGCTTCTGTCTCGCACAGCTTCCCAAGCGGTAGCAGAGCCTCCCAAACCACTTTTAAATTAATTTTATCACTGACAAAGCCTTGTTATTTCTCCTTATGTTTGATTCTCTGCCCAGTGAATTGATTCAGTGAATTTTAAACCCTAGGAAAAAGTATGCTGGATTATTTCTACCAAAAGCCATTCACTGCCGTGGACCTACTTCATATTCCCACACAGCCAGTGCCTGGTATCCCAGCTGCTCCTATCCACAGTCAGCCTTTTATCCCCAAATACCCCAGATGCCTCACTGAAAGCCTCCTGCTCGCCTTGTGTAATGCCACAGATTAGGATGGTGGGACCCACAAGCCTGCAGGTATCTGAAAACAGATAGCATGCAAATCGCCCAGCTCCACGGGTATCAATTTGAGAGGCTTTGCTGAGCTCCTGGCACACACACCCCGGCACGCTCCAGGCTCGGCCATCATCCAAGGCAAGCCTCAGGTCTGCAGGAGAGCAGGGATGCTCCCTGCCCACCTGTCCTGCCCCTGTGCAGGGGCCAAATGCTGCCGTGGTGCAATCTGAAATCAGCAGCGTGGTGTCACGGTGCGGGGTCCCGCCATGCCAAGGGTGAGTGGCACCACCGTGCGCTGCACAAAGGGGAGAGAGCGTGGGCAGAGGCAGCGCAGGTGGAAGGATGAGCAACATAGTGGTATATCAAAGGTGTTCAGAGAGCAGGCAGATGGAAAAAGAGAATGAGTTATGGGAAGGAAAGAGATTTGCTAAGAATTTCCAGCTGTCTCACAGGTATTTGTGCAAGTGTATGCAGCCTTCCTTTACATGCACAGGAGGTAAGATTTACCTTCTGAGTTCTCTGCTCCTGGAAAACAGTCTGAGTGCCAGTGAGGTGAATTAAAAATAGTAATTCTGCAAGCTGGGCTCTGCTCTGAGCAAAGTGGTGCTGGAGAGGCTCCTCGGCTCGGCACGTGGCATGGCTGACAGCAGAGCCAGCCTCGCTGGGAGCAGCCGAAGGATGCTTTAAAAATCCATTTGCTCCGGCAGCCCTTTCCCAGTGCTGTATGTCCAACCGGCCCCCAAGGCTCCTGCCATCGTCTCTGCCTGAGCAGAGGCAAAAACCCACCTGGAGCTCACAGGGTCCGGCCTGGCGAGGTCACACTCCCACTGCCCCCAGTGCCAGCTCCCCATCCCGTCCCACCCGCCCCATCCCTGCTGCCGTGATGGCTGCGGCTCGTACGGTACCTGCTCCCCGCCGTCCCCTGCTGCGCCGGGAGCAGCCCCACCGCCGTGCTCCCCCGTGGCTCCCGGCGGCCATCCCTGCCTGGCCGCCCTGGCTCTGGCGGGCCTGGGCACCCACCTCGCACCCCCGGCATGGCCGGCCGCCGGCCGCGCACAGGCAGGAGGTGGCTGCTGAGGTGGAAGGGCGGCTTTTTATGCTTTTCTTCCTGTATAAATCAGGCCGGGGATGGACAATCCCAGACAGGACTTCCTGTGTGTGTTGTGCGCTGATAACGGGCGCCACGAGGAGAACAAACACGGCCGCCCCGCACCCGGAGGGGGAGAGGGGCCGTGGGGCGGTACCCCCACACCGTGCCCACCGGGGACAGCCACAGGGTGCCAAAATGCAGAGGAGGCAACCACCGTCCCCAGGGACATGGGGAGGGAGAGAGCTGCCCGGCTGGGCTCCCTGCCGGCACCTCACACCAGGCCCAAGATGGCTGCTGCCCCCTGCCCTCCTGCCTCGCTGGCGTGGGGCACATTTCAGCAGCGCCCACCCAGGCACCTCTCATTCCCCCTCAGAGGGGGTGGATGGGGTCTGGCCATCCCTCACAACCTGTGCCAAGCATGGCAGGGCTGGCGGCCATCTTAAGAGGGAGCCATGTTGATGTTAGGCACCAATGGAGCTCTTTTGGGGGTATTTGTGATGCCCTGAAATTTGGGTTACAGCGCAGCAGTCAAGTCAGTTTGTTGGATGGCTTGTCATCGCTGTGGCACTGTCCCCGTGTCAGGAAAGAGTGAGGTACATGGCGTTTGGGCCACTAAACCTGCAGGACATCACCCAGCAAAGATGGTGTCTTCAGTGATGGGCACTAGAAAGAAGTGTGGAAACAACCGCCCCAGTGCCCTAATTTTCAAGACTATTCTGATGCAAAGCTGATTAAGACTTCAAATTTAATATGTCTGTATGTGTGACTTGGAATAGTACAATTTTAAGTGGAATGTGAAACTCTCATCCAGACCATGCTAGGAAAGGAGATAGTTTGGAACATGAGGGCTGTGGCGGTAGGTGCAATCAGGCTGCCAAGCAAGCAGCCCTGTGGCTGCCAGGCCATTGCTGCCTGCAGGTGGGGGCAACAAGACCCCCCCAGAAGCCTGTACATCTTCCTTCTGTCCTGGCAGAGTGCACAGCACGGGTCTGGGGACGTGTGTCATCTGGGGCTCCCCTGGAGCAGAGCTGCAGCCCCAGCTCATGCCGCACACGCCTGGGTCCTCCTGATCTGGGCAGCACAGAGTACTTGTGCACAGGCTTACGCTGAGCAAAGGATTACTCCCACCCTTATTCAGCAAAGTATTACTCTGGGCAAGTCCCCTGGGAGTTGCAAAATATTCTGTGTTTATTTATATAAATGCATGACTAAAGAAAGACCCCACTTGTTTTCCTTGGCAGACCGGTTTTTAAAAGGCTGTTTTCTGCCACTCATCCTTCTCTCCAGCAATAGGTGATTTTATATACTGCGTGCTGCCTGCAGTGAGCATTGCCAGCTGATGAACTCCATGGGAGTGCATCTGTCCAGGGGAGTCTCTTCCAAGCGAAAAGAGTGTGTTTGTGCTTGGTTGTGCATGAAACGCTGTGTGTGTTTGTGTGCATATGTTACATTAACTTGTAGGGAAGGTCTGTCTCCCTCTGTTTTTCTGCTCAGTGCTGAGCTAAGTTTTAAGCAGCATCTCCCTGTGGAAAGTTACAGGGCTTGCATGGACAACACACACCATATGCAAGAAGAGGCTGCACTGGATGCTCGTTTCAGATCAGAAATGCTGGACACTGGAAACTCAGGTCCAGAGCTGACAACTTTCTCCACTATCAGCAGACACACAGGCTTAATCCTGCACATGTACAGAGCCTTCACAAAGGCTCCTAGCATCCTCCCCCAAAACTGAAGCCCATGAACTTTGGGGAAAACTCTAGACCCAAATTTTATCAGGCTGCAACAACCACCACTTGGCCCTGTGCCATCTTTCCTGTGTCCTTGGTCCTAGAATGAACACAGGTCGCGGTGCACAGCTGGGACACTGGCCACCCACACCTCCATGCACACGTGCAGCTGAGCACGGAGCTGGACTGCTCTGGCCTCTGCAGTGAAGCCACGGGAGTGCAAAAGGATGTGTGGAAAAGGCTTCCTTCAGACTCCCAAAGACTAAACCCCGTCTTCAGTATCTTTAGTAGTAGCTGCTGGAGCAGGAAGTGGTCAGCAGGGGCCATATGAATGGGTATTTTTAAATTTGAAATCATGACGCTTCATCTTGCAGAGCCACTGCTATCCTCCAGTGGAAGCTGGTGCTGGCGAAAACCTGGGCATCAGCCAAGGCTCAGTTATGGTGTGCAAGAGGGAGGGAGGGAGCCACGGGGTGTTGGTGCTGCACACTCGGGCACGCACGGCCATGCCTCCAGCCCCGCTTCTGCCTGCACCTCCCCATCGTCCCCAAACCTCCTGCTGGCAGCCCCTCCAGCGCACACTGAGGCACAAGCTCCCTGGCAGCCTCCCCAGCCATCACAAGGTGACCTTTTTGGTAGCCCACGGTGGCCGGGGGCAGTGGGACCCACCAAAAGCAGAGCGTGCAGATGGGCAGGCAGCCGGGAGCCAGGACACATGCTTTTCCGAAGTCTGTGCAGCCTGCTCTGGCCACTCTGCCCCACTCGGTGGCATTCAGGGCCTCTCAGGCATGAATTGAGTAAGGGGATGGAGAGGGCTTTAGCTCCTCATTAGCACTAGCCAATTAGTGTGGCATGCTGCTTTCCTGTCAGCTGATGTGGCTGCCGTTGAATATTCCCTGCCCACGCTGATCCCTTTAAGTTTGAGGCCATGTTTGCTTTATGATCAGTTTTCCTCCACGGTTTTGCTACAGGAACTTTTCTCTTAAGTGTGTTTTTTACCTCTGAGTTTCAACTCCTCCTGAGAAACTAAATCCTGCCTGGTTTGTTTTATTGGCCTTTTTGGGCTGCTCTCTGCTGGCATGCTGCTGTCTGCTGTGATGCTGCAGTCAGTCAGGGTTTAATCAGCATACACGTGAGTATCAGGGAAAATGCTGTCCCACAGCAACATTTGATACTTTAAATAATAAAGTCAATTACTATGCAGCAATCAAAATCAGATGGCAAAAAAACCCCTTCAGTTTGTAGAGCTTTGCCAGCGCAGTGAGCCAAGGGCAGCCCGGCTGTGTCTGGCAGGGATGTGCAGGCTGCTTGCAGAAGGAGAGGGTCAGAGCCTCAGCCAGCATAAAGCGCTGCTGCACCCCCCCAGAGCTAGCCCAGACTTTTCTGATTTAGAAACACCATGCAAAATGTTTCCAAGCTTGGGCCACTCCAAATCCCTGAGTGACAGCTGCTTCTTGGGGAGCACACTGCATCTGGGAATGGTCCCTGGCCACTGAGTGTGGGCATGGGATCCAGGCTGCCCGGGTCCTGTTTCCACCAACTTCCTGTATTCTCCATGGAAAAAACTATTTTACCATCCCTTGCCTGCTTTCTCATCGGCAGATAATAAAAGCGCCAGTCCCACCACTGGGATGTTGTGCTGCTTGCTCAACTAACAACCAGGAACTGCTTTTAGATTCCTGCGTGAAACCTGCTACATCAATTTAACTCCTAATTTTAGGTGTTGTGAAGTTTTTGTGGGGTTTAATTCTCTTCTCAGGAGAAGCAGAAGATGCTTGCTTGAGCATCAAAGTGTAAGAGGAAATGGTATTTCAAATCCGAACCTCTTTAGGGAGCAGGGCAGGAAAAGCAAAACCTTCAGCTGCTTGTCCTCCACTGAACCTGGGCTGCCATCCTCATGCTTTAACAACCTCTTGATTTCTCCAGCTGCTGAAAATGCTGCACATGGGATGCACAGGGCACCCGTGGGGACCTGGAGCCAAGTCCCAGCGCTGCTCTGCAGTGTGCCCATGCCATTGCCAGGGTGCTCAGAGCCACCAGTACCAGGGCAAGATCCCCAGCAGCCAGGTTTCAGCACTTCGGGGGCTTTCTTACATGCCCTGTGCACCCCACCACCCCCTAGATGAGCTGCACCCCAGCCAACTCATCCACTTGCTTGTGAGGCACCAGGTCCTGCATGCCCACATCTCATGAGCTCCTGGGGCGGAGTGGCAACTCTAAAGCTGACTTGGCCACTCTCCAACCTGCCCTTGAGGCGAGGATGCTGGTGAAAATAACAGGCGACAGCACTGGGCAGAGTCCAGCCCGGAGATTACGGTGTGCCTCCTGCGTGCCGGGGCAGGACCAAGAAGTTTTGAGGGTGCCGTGGGAATACCCTCACCATGCAGACGTAATTAATCAAGTTCAGAGATTGTATTCTTCATTGCTGCTTCTTGCTGCGCAGGGAGAGCCTCATGAGTCTGGCAGGCAACTGCAGCCTGGCTGGGAAACAGATCTGTCTTCTCTTGGTAAAAATCTTCTATGAAAAGGAATTTTATCCATGTTTAGCAGACAATGTTGCAGATTTTAGAGAAATCGGAATTCAGGAAAGAAGTTCCTCTGAAACTATCAAAGTCTCCCAGTTAAAACACTTGAGGTTTGAACTTTAAAGCCCCAAAGTCTGAACAATTAGTTGAAATTTTATTTTCCCCATTCACATTTCCTGAAGGTTTAAAAAAAGCATCACTGTTAAAACTTCGCCAGTGAAGTGTCAGGGCAGGCCATGAGCCCAGGCACAGGATGGCTGGTTTCGGGGTGGGGGGGTTGGGGGGGGTAGCTGTGCAGTGTGCTGTGGGGTGACAGGCTGAGACAGGTTACAGGATTCCGTTTGCAGAGGGGTTTGGGGGGTCACTGTGCAGCCCTGTGCCCAGCAGCACCCTCCTGCCAGGCACAGAGAAGCAGCAGCGGGGGAAGTCTCTTTTGGCAGAGCTGTTCAGGGAATATTTGTTCCCTCAGTGCTCTGGTAATTATCTTTTCATTTAAAAAGAAAGATCATAAGCAGAGGTAAAGAAAAGATGCTTTGGGACAGTTGACTTTTCCACAGCCCTTCCCTGTTGTTTCAGCTTGCCCAAGGATTTTTGCGTCTCTAGATTTTTTATCTCATGGTAAATGCTTATTTTATCTCTGACAGTGAGAGTCGGAAAGGCTCCTGATTTTCAGCGCTTGGGGAGCACTGTGCAACATCATCCAGGGATGGCTGACACTGCCGGGACCACGGGCTGCAGATGCCACCGGGGAGCGGCTGGGTCTCCTCCCCAGAAGCCAGCCTGGGCCCACTTTGCACAAAGACCTCCTCTTCGTGCAGGTCTCTCGTTCCTCATGAAAGTCTCCACTTTTGCAAGAAACACATTTTTCAAGGTGTCCTGACACTCATAAGTCCGTCTCCCCCTCCCATTGGTACTAGTAGCTGTTCATCGACAACAAAAGCTAATTGCTAATAATTTTTTAATTGGATATTCAACAACACGTTGCACAAGGAGTTGGTGTTGTGATGACAGAAAGCTGGAGGTTGGCCTCTATAATGCTGACTTTAAGTAGTGTTTCCTACAGAAGATTGGCAGGTTCTTCCAGGACATCTCTAACATGGAAATAAGCCAAAGCAAAGGCTACGTGTGGGACACAGCCCCTGGCCAGGGAGGTGTTTCTATTGCAGACAATACCCGAGCGCATGTTTAAAGCCCTGCACGTGCTCCTGTGCTGTCAGAGGTACCAGGGAACTAAGCACCAGTGAGCTTGTCAGCTTGTCCAGGTCCATAAAAACAACAATTAAGACTGAAATCAAAAGATCAGCCAGACCTTACCACGAAGCACGTTATACATTTGTGCTTTCCTGAATAAGAGCCTCCCTGAGACACCACTGAAGCACTCCCACACATGTAGCTGCCAAGAAGTGTGTACTAGTCACCAGGAGAGCTTGTGTGTGATTTCCCGTGAAAAATACATTCCTGTAAGACTGGTGGTGGGCAGCTCCTGCGCAGGCAGGCTGAACAGCATGCCAACCCTTGATGTGCTTCATCTGAGCAACCCTGTGGGCTCAGCCTCCGCTTTCACTCTTGTTCTCGTTGAAAAGTCCAAGGAAAGCCTGATAAGAGCAGGGGAGAAAGTGAGGGAGACAGGGAGCAGAGACTAAATATTGTGCAAGTTGGTGTCTTGCACACAGTCAGCAAACCCTGGGCTGGGGAACAAACTCCCCTGCTCTGCAGCAGTGCAGTCTGGGGTACCACTGGGACCTCGGTGTACCCAAGGTCAGGGATGTGGCCGTGCCTTGCTGCTGCTGTTGTGATAGCATCGAGGACAGAGATGGGAAAAAGCCTAGAGCCTTCTTTTTGCTAAGCCAGCTTGGTAAAGGGCTCCTTTATCTGCCCTTTGGTGTGAGATAAGGTTTCAGTGTTGTCCTGCCGGAGCAGCTTTATATCCTTCACAGATACCTCCCCTTGCTACAGAAAGGTATCAGGCATTCAGAAAATATTTGAGCAAGACCATATCTTTTTGAAACCCGTGTGCAATGGAAAGACACACAGAGTGGATTAGATCTACACTGTGAGGGTTTCAGCATCTCCTTGTCCATGCAAGGACAAAGCATGTTTCCTCAGCTTGTAGGACTGAGCTGCAAGGGCCTCTCATTGCAAGTCCCTATGGAGAGGGATTATCACAGACCAAATAGGGACCTGGGCTCCTTACTGGGCTGGGAAACCTCCATGTTCCCCCCCAGTTCCCCAAGGTATGAGATGTGGTCCCTGCCCGTCCCTGGTGCCTGCCTTGGAGCCAGCTCCCACCAGCACAGAAAGATGAGAAAACATTTTCCACTGCCAAGATTTCACCCAGTTAATCCAGCTGCCCTTTCCTTGCATCGGGAGCATCTCTATAGATGGATACATTTACAATCACTCTTTTATTTTTACTATCCTTCGACAAAAGAGTTTAAATCCTAAACGCAGAACTTTTCTTTCAGCAAAGATCCAAACACGCATTTTGAAATCTTCCAACAAAGTAACACAAAATGATCAAGCAAGTAAGGACCACCACAGACCTGCCTTCATTCTGAGGATGCAAAAGGAAAACATCCTCTCCCTGCTTCAAAGCTTAATGGGTTGCTTTGGTGATACACAAACATCTTGAGAGCTAATCAAGATTAATGATTGTTTTAATGAGTCAGTGAGAACTGTGTTTTATTGCAATAAGCCACGTACTTTAATGTTCCTGACGTACGTGCATATTTGAAAAGGACGAGCTGGATTTCTCCAGGATGATTTATCACCATCTGGGGGTTCAGCTCTTCTCTTTGTGCTCTGCCCTCCTCTACAAGGGACCTGGGCTGGAAGACCTTCAGTGACCATTTATTTCTATGCAACACCATGAGGAATGACTGGGAGGAAAAGGCATATTATGAAAACAGAGGATAAGGAATAAAAGCCATCCCTTTGCAGGGTCTGACAGAAGAGCTGGACACCACACCGGAGCAGTCATGCAATTCGGGTGGCGCGGAGGAATGAACCTCCCGGTGCCTAAAGCCGGAGGCTTGCGCAGCACCTTCGTGCCAGCTCACACAACACTGGCTGCTGGGTGAAGGCACCGAAGAGGGAAACATTTCCTTCTCACCACAACAAAGCTGTTTGTGTGGCACAAAATGGTGTTAGATCCTGGGGAGGCAACTTCTGGGCTGCTCCATCCTCCACCAAGGTCCTGAGGGCTAAGAACCCTCCTCCTCCCTGCTGCAGCTGACACTCCCTTTCCCAGCAACTCTGGTCATTACAGACAACAATAACTGAAATTTTAAAACTGCCCAGTTGCAGAACAAAACACTTGCAACTGATTAAAAGGTTTCTAAGTCAAAAATATTGACATGTATTGAAAAATGCACTCAGAGGGCCAGTTCTGATCATATTGTGTGGGACTAAGTCCAGAGGAGGTCTCCATGGAGAAGACCTGAGGAATGGACGGGACGTTGCAATAATGGTGTTCTACAGAAATGATTAAGCCAAATAACATGCAGCTGAATAGAGCTCAATGTCTTTTTCATAAAATTAATAAGGCATGTAATAGATAACTCTCTCCCCATTAGTGGATCTAATACCTTGGCTTAAAAGTCCTGCCCAGGAAACTTTCATGGCTTTTCTGCTGACTTCACTGGATTTCAGCAACATAATAGAGAAGTGGAATTCAGCCTAAAAGTCAGATAGTGAATGCAGAAGTCAAGACTTAGGAAAAAGATACAAAAAAAGAACTGTTGATACGTCTCTTCTCTGACATGTCACAGCGTATCAAAATGGCCACTGCTTTTATTTTGTTTAATCACTTATCTCCACAGAGGGAAGAGGAAATTCCCAAGAACGCATGATCGTTAAAAATATTAGCCAGGGCCTGGTGATTATTTTTGGTAGCTAAAAACTTCCTGACTGAAGGGGTTTGCTTTGCACTGGACTTCAGTAAATGTTTTAGTGTAACTTTCATAAATACCCATTATACTCAAATCAGTGTGCAGTTTACAATTCAACTGGGAAGGGCGGGGATATGTTTCTCTTTCTTTTGTTTGACCATGCAGCATGCTAAAGTGCAGAGCGCTACACTGAATTAGCATTTAGCTATTTTCTTGTATCCTTATATAAAGGACTAGTTCACACAGTCAGAAATCTCTGTTTCCTTTTGGGCAGGAAAAAGGAAGTGAATGCGAAGGGCAGATTTGGAGTTTGCTTGCAAGAACAATTGAACTCCCATCCAGAGGGGAAGGGGATCTGCGTCAAAAGGAATTCACTTTTTTTTTTTCTTTTCTTTTTTTTTTTTTTTTTCTGGAAGGGAAGAGAAAATGACCTTTAGTTTAAAAGCCTGAAAGAATAAAGGTCTGAGCATTTAGAGCTGCCTGCACAAATATAGTCATAAAGGCTTCTTCCTGACAAAGGGCTCTCACAGCCACTCGTGCAGGGCCCGACTGCAAACGCTGCACCGTGTGCTCCCCTCTTAGTTATCCTAGGTGAAGGGCGTCACTGAAACCTGTCAACAGTTTCTGGCTAGGAGGGACAGTCCTGAGTTCTTTTTGCAAAATATTTACCGTTTTTCTCTTTGTCCCTCCCCAGTGTTGCCAGGCCAGTGGGTCAGATGAGATTTGGTGGATGGGATTTAGTGTATCCTCTTGCTTTTCTTTCCAAAAGTCCTATTTTTAGCTGTCTGTACAAGCGGGCAGCACATTGACTCAACCTGTTATATGGCCAAGACCTCGCACTGGCCCCAGCATTTTTGGTCCCTTTGCAGTCAACCACAAAACCCTCTCCAGCTTCACTGGAAGAGGGTGTGAACCAAGGCCTTGGGGGCTTGTTTAAGTGTCAAAACATGATCTATGTGGCCTCATCTATGAGCCCTAACCACTTTAGCCCTCACCACTAGCCTCCATTTTAGTGGGCCCTGAATATCCACAGAGTATTTTTCTCTCTATCTCTTTCTCCCTCCATGTACGAAAAATTCCCAAGGAAGCTCCACAGCTGGAGAATACAGGGGTTGAGATCTTGATAGGATGTTTAAGCATCCCCAAGAGCACATTTGAGGCAATCAGTCCCAGAGCCAGTCGAGGCAAGTCCCGCAGTCTGGAACTTCCCCGTTGTACTCAGTGCTTTACCAGAGCAATCCCAGAGCATTGGTTTATAACCTACTGCAGCCAAAGGACTCATAGCCCTTCCCTCCGTCTCACAGCACCAGTCAGACCTGTGCAGAACCCCTGGCACAAACCTGCATGAGGGTTTTCTGCCCTAAAATCAGAGCTCGGGCTAAGAGTTCGCATCGTGCACGCTGCAGCGAAAGCAGCACTTTCCCAGGCCTGTTTTCCTCCAGGACTGCAGGTAATAAACAGGGATGTGAGAGAGCACAGGGATCCAGCTCCAGTTTGGGTTCCCACATATTCACACGAGCTCATCGGTGCAGTTTTTCTCCCATCCAAGCAAAATATTTGCTCAGAACGTGAAGTTGCGGCTGGGCAATGTCAGCAGCAAATGTCAGCAAGTGTCAGCTGGAGAGAAACTAATTAGACAAAATGGGCCAAATTTCTCCCGGGGGGGAGCTCCTCTGCGATCACTGCAGAAAGGATGAATGTGGCCTAATGGTTAAATAGATTATTTTGTGCTCTCTTGTTGCCACTATCCTCGTTTTATTGAGGCAGGCAGCCTCACTGATTTTGACCAGAGCCAGCCTGCCTGTCCAGTGGCTCACCTGGCTCTAGTGACTTACCCTGGAGCAAAGCAACCCAGGCACAGAGCCCCCTGACAGCACATCGCAGACACCTCACAGCTGAGCTTGGATGAAATCACTTCTCGATACTAAAGCCGTAGTTCTCCAAATACATCTTGGCAGGTTTCCACTTTTCTTCTCCGAAGTTGTCCGGCCTCAATGCGTGCAGCTGGAGGAATGCCCCCGCCAGCACTCAGAAAGACAAAACTGGAGCTGATATAGAGAGCCAGAGGGACAAACACAATCAGTTCTGATGGGCATCATCTCTGCTAAGGTCACACGTCTGCAGAGCCTGGCGCTAGGCAAAGGTGCATCTGGAAACACGCATCTGTGATGACTCACTGCATGAGGAAATGGTGTCACTCTCCAGCTCTCTGCAGCAGGTCTGCTCCCTTGTCTCCACCGCTGCTGCCAGCTCCAACACCCATTTTTACCTTTTATTACCAAAAGTTTCAGATCAAGCTCTCCCAGCTGAAGCCTGAGTAAAAAACTTCAGGTTCTACTTGTGGGTCTGTTGACACCAAGGGAGCCAAGCTGGGCGAGCCCATCCCCATGTCCAGCCCGAGTTGCCGGCAGGAGAGTGGTATGCATGGTGTATGGAGCAAGTCAGGATTATGGTGCACCACATGCATAGGAATTTGCCAGCCCCATGGTTTTCTATTCTTATTTCTGTTCCCCTTGAACTCCCAGCCAGCAGCATGGTGCATAAAAGTAATTCATTAACCTGCAAGTATGAGGACGCCTAAACTTTTCCCTAGTCACTGTGACAACGGCAGCTCACAGTCATGATGCCGGTGTGTTGAGGACAGGCTCCCGGAGCAGTGCCAGCAATGCAGGGGATGTGTACACAGCCCGGCAGGAATGCACCCTCCGAGCAGGGGCTTGGGGAGAGGGAGGACTGGGGGGGGGGCAAGGGAAAGGCACAAAGTCCAGGAAAGCCCGGAGGGCACCCTCAGGGCATGGTCAGGGAAAGGACAACACAAATCCCAGTTCATCTCACTCATACCCACTGGCTTTCCGCAGTGGGGCAATCCCTATCACACAAGAGAAAGCGCTGCATAACGGTCAGGCTGGTGACACAGAGGCACCACTGGTTTGCAGCATAAAAGCCAGCGGCACATTATTTGAAGAGCAGGGAGCTGGCATTGGTGGAGTTGGATGTATAAGGCTGGGTACCAGGAGGTATTTTGTTCCCCTCACAGGAAGGATGGGTTTAGCAGAGTCACAGTGCCGGGTTTGGGACTCCAGGCCATACTGTAAGGACAAATGCTACTGTGGTGGGACCAGGCAGGCTCCATACACCACCCACAGGGATACCAAGGCAGGGCAGAGACCAACAGCGTTGTGAGTGCTTGTGCAAAGCCGGGGGTAGCGTCAGAGCTGAAGGTGCAATGAGAGGAGCCCTGAGCTCCACATCACCTGTGGGGCTGCAAAGTCCCCTGTGGGGCTGGAGTAAGCTCATTCTTTCTCCAGTCCTTGCTTCGCCCATCAGAAGGCAGCAAAAGACAATCCCAACCAGGGCTGTGAGCAGACATCATGATTCTACCCCACTCCACTCACATGAGTGTCACCCAAGTGCCCCAACAGAGAGAAGGCAACTTGTCTAGCAGAAACACTGGGAATGACCCAGCTTTCACTGAGCAGCCAAAGGACACTTTCCCTCTATTCCTGGAGGCCGTGCCAGCCCAGCACACTGCAGGGAGCCTTCAGCTGCTTTATTCATAGAAATCCACCAGCCCTGGAGCTGCTGCCTCCCTGGCGCCAGCCCAGAGAGGGTCTGTGCTCCGAGCAAAGGAACAGGTCAGCAAAGGCACTACAGCCAATGTCACAGTGGGAGCGATAACATCTAGATCAGCCAGTTGGTAGCAGAGAAATCAAGTCATTGGAGCAGGACATCGTCACGTGCCCAGTTCCTCCTGCTGCACAAATGAACACTTCAGTTTGGATTGTGCATCTTATTTTCCATAAACACATGAAATTTTGCAACCTGGATTTGCAGGAGAGTGCTGCTGGGACAGTGCTTTGAGCTCAAGTATCAGCCTTAGATCTGAGCTTTACTGAGATTAGTCCCAGGTACACAGCCACCAACACCCAGTAAGTTCTATATGAGCACAAGAATTGATTAGATCAGGATTCCTGTGGCACACAGTGAACAAAATTACTTGTCTGTTACTTCTAAATTCCAGGGGTTTTTCTCTCTCTTTTTTTGTTTGGGTTTTTTTTTTTTCTTACTTTGTTTTGATCTTGATTTATTTTTCTGCTATCATAGGAAGCAGCTCAGAGCTTGATTTTTACATACCCAGGGCTAATTCAGTGGAAAGCCTGTTTTCAAAAGGAAACATTTGCCATCTTGCTCCCAGCTTTGATTTGCCTGTCCCTGCTCGCTTGCCAGGGCTTATTCGGCGATGTTAATAGGGAAGTTTCTTTGCACAGAGCCAACCAGCTATTGTGCCCAAGTGATTTTATTCAAGGAATAAAAAGCACATTCACTTCATGTTCAAGGAGATGACATTTATTTGATTGCTGTGTTTGAGAGCTCGGTGGGGAATACAGCAGAGAAAAACATTCTTGTGAGGAGCTATTTCAAAAGAAAAGAAACAAGAATCCAGGAGAGATAAGAAAATGAATGTTTGCAGAATCTGGGAAAGCCTTGTGCAGAGGGACGGGGACCAAGCACGAGAATGCACTTTATTTGTGACAAGCTTTCCATCCTGGGCAGCCAAACAGGACATCCTGCTTCAGTTCTCCTTCCTCTCTTTAATTAGAGTTGTGTTCAGGACACTGCCATTAATGTCGTCTCAGCATTTCCATGACAAAACCCTGTTTTTGCGGGACTTTAGGAACTTGGACCTAGAAAAATCTGTTATTAGTGTAGAACTGCTCAGCCTGGAGACTGGCAGGTTTGTAGGCAGTTGCTGTGACATTTCCATTACAGGGAGCCGATGCCAGCTCAGAGCAAGGTGGCCCTGTCTGGGACATGGGAGCAGTTGAGGAGACTGAACCCCATCTCTGGATATGGTGGGGTTAGCGGTGGGCTGTGCACCACAGCCCATGCCCAAGCAAATATCTCTGTTTCATATCTGAAACGTGGCACCTCTCTGAAGTCCGTGTCACTGAAAACACAACGCCCACATTTCCAAATCTATAAGTCATTGCGGAAACTTCTGTATTCAAATAATTTAAAACAGCCTGAAAAGGAAATGGGATTCTCCAGCAATAGTATTTTTACTACCTGAAAGTAGGGCCTGGCTACAGCCCCCCTGGTTGAACTTGCCCTAGAAATGGAGACCCCTAAAAATTGCTGTCACACCAGCAGAGCAGATCGTTGCGGTGTAGCACACCCTGCCCTCCCCAGCTCGGGGACATGCTGCTGCAGCCTCCCAGGGCTCGCTGACCTCTGTGGACACTACAATTTCACGCTGAACCGAGACACGGAATGGCACTGACAGAAATCATTTGCTTTCCTGCTGGCTTCTTAATTGCCACCCTTCCCCTTTGCTCAGGGCCGGCAGCTCAGCTCTCGCAGGGCTGGGGCTGTCGCCGCTGCTCTTTATCATTCCCACATGTTGGAGAAGCTGCTGTGAATGGTGTCTTGTCAAACCTGCTGTTTGCAACAGCAAAGCAAGTAAGACCAAACAGGGTTGTAAAAGTAATCAAAGGGTGGCTGAAACCATACCGGGGCTGTGTGGGAGCTCTGGGCCAGGGCAGCGCTGGCAAAGAACCTGGCTGACAAGTGAGCTATAAAACATTCGAAGGATACTGAAATGCACCTTAAACAGTGCTGAAACCTCCTCTAGTGATAAACCTGATTCTCATCATGTTTTGTGATGCTGTATAAACCCCTTCCTTCAGGTCTCTGCGACAGGACCTGGGGTTTGCACACTGGTTCTGAGCACACAGGGAGGAGAAATCCTTGATCCAGTCCCACCGCTGGCACTGAGAGCCCCGCAATGCCAGGCCAGGCAGATCATGCTTCACTAAAAGAGAGGCAGCACAAGCAGAAGCCATAGCTCAGTTCAGCCAACACCTTTGGGGGCTGGTTTTGGCTCAAGAAGTGCTAAATATTATTAGCAAAAAGAAAACACTTTTTTTCATGGTGGAAAAAACAGTCCTGCCAACTGAAAATATTATTGAAATTCTTCCACTCCTAAAGGGAGATAAAACAGACTCCTTTGTTTCTGTTGAAGTCCCAGGTGCATTGCTGGCATCCAGAGCAGAGGGTGCTCTGGAAGAAGCTGTAAAGCAACATTTCAGCACAGGATACTCCAAAGCAGACAGGGTTAAGCTAAACATCCTTTTACTGCTACTCTTTCACTTCCCATTTCAGGGAAGATGATACAATGGTCCTGCACCCTGTACTAAGGCTGTGCTGGGGGGATCCCAGCCCTGTACAGTCATCCCTGGGTCCCCCAGGGCCAGTTCAGCTGCAGGAATGGGGCTGCATTTCTCTCCAGCAGCGATGTGCCAGCTTCCTGCAGCTCGGTGGCATGGCCAGGCTGGCTCGTCCCCTATCCCAGGCTCGCGTGATTGCCGGCCTGAGGACCACGTGCAGTGCCCTGCCCTTTCCTACCCTCACTGTCACCCCAGCACGGGGGGCTGGGAGCCAGCAAACTACCAGCAGTGCTGCTACCAGCTTTCCTCACGTGAGGCTCTGCTGAGAAGCCAAGTCAGAGAAATGATCTGATTTAAATGAACTAACAAGGTGAGGAAACAGTGGAAAGCAGCTGGTTTGGGGCTCTTCAAGCCAACCAGAGCTATTTGACCAGTTTCCCACCCACTGGAGCAAGCCAATTTGGGTAAATTGGCCACTCTGACCGATGAGCTGCCCCAGAGACGAGAAGCCCACCTGGCTTCTGGTCTTTGGCTTAGTTGATTTAGGATGTGCTGGCACTGGGACTCACAGAGCCCCCCAGTGCTGGGCACTGCCAGGAGACGTGGCTGGGCTCTGTCCCCCTGCCCAGGGCCCACCGAACCGCAGCGCAGGGCAAGGCAGGGCAGGAAGGGAGCTGGCGGAGATGAGTGTTTCCTGACTCTCAGGAGCGAAACAGAAAAGCGCTGTCACTCAGCGGCCCCTGCAAGTGCAGCAGCAAGATAACTCCAGACACAGCCGCCATCACTTCCCCCCTTTGTCCCTGGCTTTTTTCAGGCCTTCCTGAGCAGAAACGTCCCATCTCCAAAGGAATGTCATTGCTGCTGGCCACCCATGAAACGCTGAGTGGCTGTGCTGCTTGCACGAGCTGCCGGCTCAGCTGGGTCATGGGTGCCCCGGGCACCCTGGGGTGTGGAGCAGCCAGTAGCCCCTGGGCTGGGAGCTGCCATGCAGGAGCCCAAGGAGGATGTGCAAAGCATCCTGACATGGTGGAAAGAGGCCACCACGTCCCCCGGTTTCCTGGCCTGAGTCACTCCTGAGTGCAGGAGATGAAAGACTGTCGGGAGCTCGTGGAGGAAACACCACTCAGGAACCCAGGGCAGCCCAGAGCCCCAGCAAACAGCCCAGTGTTGAATGCTGTCCTGCATGTGCCTTAGGCTCCCAGGACAGTACGGGTCCCTGCCAGCCTCAGCAAACATCCCAGCCCATGGCTGGAGGGTGCTCATGGGGTGTTTTGTGGCTGTGACAGTCTCTGCTACTTGCCTGTCCCTGGCCTGGTGCCCTCTGAGCCAGCTCAGGGTAACCCTCAGGGACTGCTGTCCCTGGCAGGGGACACACATCCCCTGCATAAATCTCAGATGGACCCTTCTGATCTGAAAGAAGGGAGCACTTCCACCCCTTCAATTAGGCTATATTTTTTCCCAGGTTCCTTCTTAAAAAAAGGGCTCTGGGTTTGGCTCTTCAGATGCAGCTCACCCTAAAACCACCTCTGCCTCTGTTCAGTAAAGACCTAAGTCAATGCCCCTTCCTTCCCGGTAAAAGATAACAACCAGCTGGTTGCTCAACTCTGCCCAAGGCCCCAGGGCCACTGCTGGTCATGGAGCCAGTGCTGCATTTGCTGCCAGCCGAGGACCAGGGCGGGATGACCCTGCCAGGGATGCTGTGTGATGGGGAAGAGGTGGGAGCCCCGGTCCCCAAGGCCAGGAGCAGGCTAGGCAGATGCAAGAGCAGCCCATAGTTGTAGAGGAGCAGCCCCACATCAGATGCTTTTGCTCCCACAGCAGCATGGGACAAGGTGGGGCTTGATAGAAACAAGGGGGCAATGGGGCACCCCCAGACAGGGCCCTTGGGTAGCACAGCATCAGTGTCCCCAAAGCCAAGGCTAGAATGTAGTGAGGCTCTTTTATTATCTCCCTCCCTCATCTCTCAAGGACAAAATAATCTAATGGTTGTAGAAACACATTTTGCACCAAGGGATTCTTCATTAGTGCTTGTTTCCTCTCCCAGCTCATTTCCTGGAAGCAGTTTGTGCTGACAGAGATGGGCAGAAGCCGGCCACAGCGCAGCTGCTGTGGGATGCACGGGCTGTGTGCGTGCATGTGTGTGCACACACATTCCTTCCACACTCAATGGCCTGGGGTTACAGCCACGCTGGGGACACACCGCATTGCTGCTGGCCACTGGCTCTCCATGCCTGGAAATCCCCAGTGATGGATCTTTGTTGGAACAAGACTTTTTTTTATGTTTATCATAAAGTGGAGGCCCAAGCACCTTGCAGACAGGTCCTGGTGTACGTAGCCCAGAGCCCACCCAGCGTCAGAGCAGAGTGTGCCCTGGCACGGCATGGATAGCCAGCGGCTCCAGCTATAAAAGCCTTCCTCTCAGGCGTTTATAGGTCAGCTGTAAATATTTGCTCCTGGCTGCAGCTTTCCCAGGCAAGATTTCAGCCCAAGAGTGATTGCTCACTGAGCTAGTTCTTCCCTGGTTGTTTACTTTTAGAGTTCCCCAGAGTTAAACACAGCTTTATTCGTAGAGCGACTGGAATGGCGATATCTATTATAACCAATTATTATAATAAACCAATTATGGATCTTGTGGCAACCAAATAACAAAAAATTACCCTGTAACTGGTGTCACTGACAGCCTAAGAGAGCTGAGGTCCTGCCCTCCTCTGTATGGCCTGAGGCTGTACACTCGGACAAGGGCTTCAGGGAGCATTTAGCTGCCTTCTGAATACCTTGCACGGAGTCTGGGCTTTGAGGTTTGTGGGTGCAAAGCAAAGCTCAGGTCTCCCAGGTTGGGAAGGCTGCAAAAACTGTCTGTACAGTTTGGTTTTGACTGACTTCAGGGCATTTGTGCAAATGCCTGTGAGCCCAAAGCAGATGCACACTGCACAGGACACACTGAATTAAATTATCCTCCTAAGAAACTCTTACTGAAAGTACTGCAGTTTGCATCTTTTGAAACCCTATCTGTGTGCTGAATTAGCTGCCACCCAGCCGAGCCCAAGAGTGAATGTCCCTCACATCCACTAAAGTAACCCAAGTCCAGATGACCCAGGTGCAGACACAGGGCCTGGAGAAAGGCTGATGGAGGTGGTGGGAGCCCTACACCCTATGGGTGTAGGAGAGAGGACTCACATCACCCTGCACATCACTTCCAGAATCAGCTCATGGACCTGTCCTTTCCCTGAGCAGAGCCCACCATTGGTTTTTGCCCCTCTGGGTTAAGCGAGGATGTCCCTGCATCCCCCCTCTGCCTTCAGTGGCAGCCAGCCTGCCCCAGCAAGGGAGTGAGCTGGCAGCAAGAGGAAAAGGATATGGTGCTTCTGGGAGCTGCGGCCGTTTGAAGGCTGCGAAGGGAAACAGGCCAGAGGGTTATCCAATCTCTCCGAGCAGACATTTCCGCCTGGCACGCCCCAGCGGCACAGTCACTCCACTTCATTAATAAATCACTAATCCCGCCTGCTGCGGCTGCCTTGGGGAGGAAACTGGAGCCGGTGTGAGCGGGGCCAGGAGCGGGGCACGTGTGCGTGTGCCTGCAGTTGTGTGCACATGGGGAGGGGTACAGGTCACAACCAGGAGCCCCACAAAGGTCCTCCTGGGCAGGCACAGCTCTTTCTCGGCTTGCCTGGATCTGGCTGCATGCAAAGGATGCTAAGCCGGCACCTTGGCCATGGCTCCCTGTGGTCCAGATGACCCATGACCACAAGCATGTGTGACACAACCTGGAGATGAGCAGGAACCTTCCTTCTACCAGCTGTCACAAGCTCTATTCCCTCCTTCCAACTGCCTCTTTATATTTATAGAAAGCCAGAGCTTTCCAAGGACTCTGAGGCTCTCCAGGACACTATTTCGGCACTAAACAATGTCAGCAGCATTGCTTCCCCAAGAACACAAATACAGTTTATACAAGGGCTGCTTGGTAGTTTGGTGGATTATCAGCGGGCAGAGGCAGGGCTTTCCGGGCCTTGGGGTGGTGGCTGCCCAGCATCCCCAGAAAGGCCACAGCCCCTCTGTGTGAGCAGCAGGGCCAGTGCTGGGGTCCAGGGGGCTGCTTGGGCCCAGGCAGTTCCCTAAGTAGGCGCTGCTCCCCCCGATGCAGTTCGACAGGACCCGAGCAGCCACAGGACAAGCTGACGCATCCACAGGTAGCAATTCAGAGCTGGGAACCAGAAATCCAGCCCTGGCACTGCCCACCACAGCAGCCTGGCAGCAGTGGGGATTTTAAGTGCCTGCCATGCAGGAAGGCATCCTGGAGCAAACCCCATGGCTGCCATGGCATGTCCTTACAAACTGAACACTGATGTAATGGCAAGGTACAGATAGTTGAGCACAGATAACACAGGGCGTCCCACTGGACCCAGCCATGTGCTGCTCCCCATCACGGCACTGAGGCTACCGCCCATATGAATGGTCCCTGGCCCTTTCTCCTTTAGTATACACTGCAGGGAGCCACTCTGCACTGCATGGGGTGTCTGGACTAGCAAAGGTCTGGTTTGCAACCCCTCATCCCTGTGATGAGCTGGGGCATCCAGTGCTCCCCAGGCAGATGGGAGGCACAGCGTGGGGCAAGGGCTCACATCGTGCACCTACCCTGGAGTCAGCAGCAGCAGGACACATTCATATTGGAGCTGGAGGAGCAGCATGTGCAATGGGCATTGCTCTTTGCTTGGATACATCCTAACCCCTTCCCTGGTGGCATCCACAGAGCCCCGACCCCAGTGGACTTGGGGGGGCACGTACATCAGGGGTGATGGCAGACCCTGTGGCACCCAGTCCCACTTGGGATGCGATGATTGCCCACAAAGACACCTTAGCTAGCGAAGGAGGGAGGACAAGGGCTACCTGGTGCGTAGCTGCTTGAGACCCAGCCTCCAGCAGCATGATGCAACAAGCCTCAGCCCCACACGTCCCCAGGACGTGAAACGCTAAACGAAACAAATTCCTGCCACCAGCACTTGTTTCCTGTTTTCCTGCTAAAACAGATCATGCTTCCCTGCAGTCCTTGACCCGGGGGACCATGCTAGAAAGGATGCGACAAACTGCGCCCCCAGCCAGAGGCACGCAGGGCTGGCCTAGGGGCTGCCCCGTGCACCCCAAGCCTGTGGCCTGTTTGTTTGTCCATCTGTGCAGACACAATAGCCACGCGATGCCTCCAGAGCGGGTGCAGCTGCCAGCATCCTCTGGGGAGAGGATCTGATAGCCGAAGGGGGAAAGCAGAGCCACAGAACAAAGCAAAGCCCAGCACAGGAAAGCAAAGCCGAGCCTTTGATTCAAACCCTTTTTTTCCCTCTCCAAGCAAGACAACAGGATTCTCTTCTCACTTGCACTTCCCCACGCTTGCAGCTAGATCTCCTGCTTGTCTCTAGCAGACAGAGCCAGGTCAACCAAAGCTCAGGGCTTGTTGCTTTCCCTGCACCAGGGAAGGGTTTTCTCCACTACTGGCTCCAAACTCCCTTTCTGGCATATATTTCCCCATTACACAGGCAAGGACACTTGGCTTCCCAAAATGCTGAGCAAAGGAAGGTGGGATTTCTGTGACAGCAGAGGAAAGTAGGTCTCCCCAAACTCCCGCCCCAGGCTCTGCAGACCTTCACAGACACACATGTTTAAGGAAACGTCTCAGCCGGGGCAGGTTGCTGCCTTTCACCTCCTTCAGAGAGGCACCACCTCCTGTCCCTGCTAGGAAATGATGCTATTGTAACTTTTCAGGATTTTAAAGTGTAAAGTAAATGTGAATCAACCCAGAATGATGGGTGTTTCACTCTTTTTTTATTGGGTTGACATGACATTTCAGCTCTGGTTTTGTTTCATTTTCCATCTGTTATGGGAGTGTCAGAAGTCACAAATCCCTCCACAGACAATTCAAACCCAGGTCTCCCCCAGATGGCTTCACAACAGGAAACTCCATACACATACATCACTGCAGTGAGGACAAGCCAGAGAGCAAGAAACATGATCAGGACTCTGGAGAGGGGGGAAGCACAAGGGCAGTGGGTACCAGTCTTCAACCAGTATCGAGCAAACCCAACGCTTGTGACCATTCGTGCAAGGGGCACTGTGGCAACCATTTATTTCAGGGCTGAAGGCAGCTTTGCAAGCACAGATCTCCTTTTCACCCAACAGTGCTCAGCCGGACCACCCGGCAGCTCCAGGCTGTCCTTCAGAGGCATCATCAAAAGCTCTGCTAAAGGGCTCAGCTCCCACAAAGTAGACGTGAGGACACACTGCCCCACAATGCTCCGGCCAGGGAGACATCCTCTGACCACACATGGCTGAGTGCTTTGCAAAGCACAGGTCGGCAGAGCTCACCCCTGCTCCCACTTTGCAATCACAGGCAGATAAAAGTCTCCCCCTCCCATCGAGCCGGGCTCACGGCTCCTGTTACAACACACTTAATCCTTGAGCCAGTTTGACATTGCAGCTTCAGGCTGATTGCATGACCCAGTTGTGAGACAGCGAGGCCCCACTGAGCTCAGAAATGTTAAATACATTGTAATTGGACCCCCGGTGCCTCTACTTTTCTTTAGATGAAGAGGCCCTGGTAAGTGAATTTTCCAGAGCGTTCCCGTGCCAGCGTGACAGCCATGGCCCTGGAGTGCAGCTGATTCTCAAACTATCCCTCACGGAAGATTTGGAGGCTTTTCCCCATCTGCCTGTGGCAGCAGTGTGGCAGGGAGGTCTGGGTTGGCCACATCAATTGGATCAAAAGGAGACCAAATCCACCCATTCCTGGTTTATCCCAGAAGGAAACGGGAGTGGGGCTAGATAAGGAGTGAACTCCCTGGGAAAGGGAGGGGAGAGCTGTGCACTCCCTGTTCCTACTTTTGCTCTTTACTTTTCTGTACCTTTAATATCAAATCTTCCGCGCAATGCTGCCAGTGTGCAGACCCCAGTGAGGGCATGCTGCACCACAGCCCAGGGAGCCTCCACCGGTAGCTAACTCTGCCTTCATGCAGTTTCAAGTGACTTGCCAATACACATCAACCAGCTGCTGTTGAATGTTACCATAAGCCACTTCTTGTTCATCTGGGGAATCAAGGAGAGCAGTTAAGTTGGTGAAACGTCGGCCCTGATGTGCAAGAGGCTGCATGAAGAGACAACAAGGACACTTGTCCCTGCTGCACGCCTCTGTCTCTCAGGGTGAGCCATGACCTGCCTTTGCCTGGGAAGACTGGAGGCTCCTTGAGGCAAGGCTGTCTCCATGGCCATGGGCAACACTCCCAGGTGCTATTTTGGTGTAAAGAGTAGCTCTTTCCCCAGCTCTGAAACCCTTTCGTTCTTTGCCAATGCACATGAATGCTCCTCTTGCAGCTGCCATCCCCTCCAGAGAGGCTTTGAAGGACATCATCACAACATCAGCAAACTGGAGCAAGAGACTGAAAGATACACAGGCACAGGAAACATGCAAAGGGAGCCCTGAAACGGCCTTATTTTGCTACCAAACATTGTGAGGACAAACCCAGTAGGAGTGTGAAACATCTCAGCCTCTTGGGGGCTTTAAAAAAAGCCAGTTTGTTCTCCTGAAGTTTCCAGACTTGCATGTCACAGCCAGTGGGTTGAGCTCTTTGGAAAAAGTGAGTCAGAAGCTGCTTGCTGGCATGGGGCTGCGTCTTGCTGGCTGTGCTAGGGCAGAGCTGGGGGAACAGCAGGTCCAGTGGGTGATGGGGAGCACCCGTGCAGGAAGCAGACAAGCTCCAGGCATGTTTCCAACATGGCTGTTGTGGGCTAGACGTCAGAATCAGTAGCCATCTGCACAGAAACAGTTTTGATGCTTCTGAAAATCCTGGAACATCTTCCCTGGGCTGTAAGCTGTGAGGGGCCTGAGCCAGCCACCACCCCACCCCCCTCCCCATCAACGCAAGAGCTCGTGGCTCCATTGTGGCTGTTTGTCTCTGGCCATGGGAGGGTAGGACGTGTCCCAGACCTGGGGTCAGCAGAGAAGGGCTGCCTTGACACGCTATGCAGAAGCACTTCAGGGAGGGAGATGCTCTCGTTGTTTGCCTTCCTTTGAAGTAAAATCCCTTGAAAAGGGAGGAACACCAGAGCCTTCTCCAAACGCACTTAATTAATTCAACTTGTCACATTAACAACATCAAAACAGGGCAACGGCAGCATAGTCTGGGCCTCATCTCACACCCACTGAGCCAAGAGGGATCCGCAGAGCTTCCCCCTGAGCTGGGTCAATTGCCTGCAGTGCAAAAACTTGGGCAGGATGCAAAGGATTCAAGGCGCGAGTTGTGCCTCAATGGCATTTGTACAGCATTGCGGACAACGGGGCCAGGTGCCCACCGAACCTGCTCGAAGTCCACTGGCAACATGGACTGCTCAGAGAACCTGCATTTTCTTCGCTGCCCTCCTTCCTCCAGCTGTTTCTGTATCCATGAATTTGTGTGTGCCCTTTCCCAGGTGGCTGTTGGGCAGCAACGTAAAGATGTCTGTTACGGTAACTGTACCCCAAGGTCACGCTGTTGTCTTGCTGTGCATCATTGTAGGCAGCAGCCAGGTTAGAGGGGTGGCTTTTGCTGAGTGGGGCTGAGCCCCTGCACTCAGCACACACAGCCGCCCTGGCGCCCCAGGCCCCCCAGCCTCCCATCACCTTCCCCCCAGCAGCTGACCCCAGCTGATAACCTTGGGAAGTTCCCTGTGACCCTGAGAGCTGGGAGGGGGAAAGAGGTTGACTTTTAACTCCCTGCTGTGCTACATCCTCTCCTAAATGTGCTGAACTCTCCCTTGCTGCCTCCTCTCTACACCAAACCCATCCATCTCCTTGGTGCTGGAGCCGGAGGCCTCCAGGTCCTCCCACGAGCCCATCTCACAATGAGGACGAAAGAGCTTTGCTTACAACCTTGCTGAACCCACAGTTCGCTCATCACCCTGGCCCGTCACCACAGGGCAATGGGACCCCAGCAGCAGGTCCCTGGCTGTCTGCCTGGTGAGGCTTGGTCACTCAAGGGGACCTGGGGGGCAGAGCAGTTACGACAGGGCTGCAGGCAGTGCTGCTCAGTGGTTAAACCACAGACTTCAGCCACATCACCCAGCGAGACAGACCCTGACCCCTTCTCCTCACAGTCTGTCTGAAAGGAGCTGGGGAGCAGCCCCGCACCCAGCCAGGACCTGGCAATAAATGCAGGGCTTTGATGTGGAGAGGAAAGGATGCTGTCCAGTGCAACCACTTATCTTGCTTTTCTTCTATCCCCGGTGTGAATGAGTGGTGTGGGAAAATGCACTTTCCAAAAGGCATTCCTGGAATGGATGGGTTGGATTACCCCAGGAGCCACGGGACAAGGGAGTAAGGGGTTGCAGCCCAAGCACACTGTAAGCCATGCATGGAGATACACTACATGACAGCTGAGAGCTGCCCGTCTGTCACGCCAGGCCAGCCACGTCCCCAGAGTCACTCAGGAGCTCAGACACAAAGCTGGGGGACACAGGCTGATCACAGGAGACGCCAAGCAACTCAGCCAGGCCCTGATCCCCTTGCCTCCTTCTGCTCTCCTCCAGTGTCTGTGTTTTTTTTTTTTCCTTGGATCCTTCTCATCGGCTGTGCTGGCTAAACCCTGCTTGTTCATGTGGAAGCAGACCTTTAACGAAGCCCCCAGCATGGTAGGGATAATTATCGTGTGCTCCAGGAACTGCCCTCATTATTTGTTATTAATACTGGATGGGGTGTTCCCAGTCCAAAGAATTACCATAAGAAATCCCAGCCCTGATCCTGCCAGGCGCACCACAGGAGTCGTGCAAAGGGGTTTGCAGTGTCTGGGACTAAATATAGACCATGATGTGATGAGGAGGAGGAAGCAAGACCAAGAGTTGGGAAGAGGAGTGACACACATGCAGTTCCTTGGGCGGAGTGAGAGTTGGCTGTGCATGCTGCCTGTGTGTGCCTGTACTGCGCTCTCGCAGCAGGCTTAGGAAGGAAAAGTACACCCCACCGTGGCTGTTTGCGCACTCGTTAGGGCGGTTTGCATCGAAGAGTTCCCTGATGGAAGAGCACCCAACTCAACTCTTGATGCCATCCACCAAGGGATGACTTTCCAGCAGGCAAACCCCAGAGTGAGGGAGCGTCGGGGCTGGGAGCAGCCCTTCACACGCCACCACTCTCCTGGCAGGGAGGAAAGGAGATAGCTGCTAGCAGGAGGCTTTTCCTCCTTCAGCTGTCTACTCAAGAGGGGCAAAAGACTCTGGAAATGGGGTGTTCTTTCGTGCAGAAAAATCAGTGTGTCCCCTTGCTCCTCTGGAGAGTGTAGGCAGGAGATGGCTCTCCAGGGAATGGCCTGAGCTGCTGCAGGGCTGCTGGGCTCCTGCTGCCACTGCACAACTGAGTCCCCATCTCGGAGTCGCACACCACAGCATCTGGTCTGCAAAAGGCAGCAAGAAGAGTGCTGGGGGTCCGGAGGCTTTTCTTAACATTGTTTTAAACCTCAGAAACACATTTCAGGAAACTGGAGGACAAAATATATAAAGCAAGGAGGAGCAGCATCTCCAGGCGACAGGAAGGTGGAGTGGGAGAGCCACACTAAGCAGGAGCTGAACAGTTCCAGAGCAGAGGTTTCTTTGGTTTTACAAATAAGAGATTTAAAGTTTGGAAATGAGTGAAGCTGTCTGCTTGCATGGGTCACATTGAGAGAGCAGCTTCACAGAGAAAGGAGAAGGAGGATGGGTGCAATAAAAAGATTGAAGTACTTTGCACCATGGCTTGCCAATAAAAAGTTTAATTCTGGAGTTGCTAAATGTTTTGTTTCATCATTTTCAGATACGAAACGTGATTTTGGGCAGCAGCATTTTCCCTAAGAAATTGTTCCCAGCCTAAAAAGAAAGAGAAAAAGCCTTTAAAGGATATTAAATAGCCTCCAAGAAAGAAAGGAAGGTTTCAATTTAATGTGGAACACAACATTTGCACAATGAACCAGAAAAAGAAACATGGCAGAAACTCTCTTTTTGGGTCTGAGCCTGGCGCTGATTTTGTCCTTGCAGTTTTTGGTTCAGATACAGAGCAAAAACATCTGTTGGTTCCCCCACCACCACCACCCCATTTCTTCCCCTGAGCCCTCAAATGCAGCCCTGCTGCAGGCATGGGCATGGGACCTCACAGCCTGGCAGTGCTGCTTGGAGTTGCAGTCGGGTGAGATTAATTCACTTTAGGTGTTGCTGGTCAAGAGCCTTCCACAAGCCCCAGATCTCAGCTGCAGCTGAGGTTATTGCTCTTCCGGGCTCAGCCATGTGTTTCTGTTTATTTGCTCTGTGTGCCAGCAGAGCCCCCGCATCCAGATACATTATGTTTGCATATAAGCTGCGAATTTGAGTTTGATTTGGTGGGCTGGAGCCTTGGGGGCCTCTTGGCTGCCTTTGAAATAGGCGCTGGGTCTGAAAGGTCTCTAAATGTGTGGAGCTGTGTGGTCCAGGAGAGGTGCTGGGAGGGTGAGTGGGGAGAAGACCAGGAGGAAAGGGAAAGGAAAAGGAGAGGAGAAGTATGTGGATAATAAAGGAGAAAATCCAGACTGGAGAAGGAGAAGCAGAGCCAGGCTCCTTGGGGCTGCACCCAGCACAGTGCGCTGTGGAGCCCATCTTATGGTGAGGACACAGGACCCTGCCTGTCCCACAGCGGCACAGCCAGTGCCCCAGTCACAGCAGATACAGCCAGACCCCATCTTTCCACTTGCTTTGCCAAGGAATGTACACAGAGCTCATCTGTGCATCCCCACCCCGACAGTGAAACTCCCTTCCTCAAAACAGCAGAGACAGCGCAGGCTCTGGCCACCCCAGCAAGGCAGCAACCTCCTTGTCTCACCCTCCAGTGCAATCTGATGGTGGCTGTCGCAGAGCCCAGCAGCTCCCATCCCCGTCCCCCTGCTCTCCCCCCAAGCCCACAGGACCGCCATGCCCTCACATCCTCCAGCACACCCGTCTGAAACACCCAGCGGGAGGCTGGGAACGTTTGGCTGCTCTCCCAAGGAGATTTTCCTTCATAAAACACAAGGCAGGCGGGGGCTTTTCACATGCAGTGGGCACGGATGAATCCCTTTTCTTGGCAGCCAGCGGGAGGAAAATGGAGGGGGGACAAGAGACAGGCCAGCCCGCACCCCCTCCTACAGCCAGCGGGATGGCCAGTGCCTTTGTTCAATTTTCAGAGGCAGAAAGAGGATGTTATGGGGGGTTTAAAGATACAGTGATGGTCCTGAATGTAGTGAAGGAGCAGCATGGGGTGGGAAGGCTTTGGGCTGCCAAGGCTGGGGCCAGGAGAGGTTTGGTTGTCAGTGCCGGTGGCTCTGGGCAGGCTGGGCACATGGACAGGGATGAGCCTCTCTCTTTGGGCATCTGTCCCCATCTTTGGGGTCTTCTTCTGGGCTTGTCCTGTTGTGTTCACGGGTGGTATTCAGGGGGCAGAAAATGTTCCCGGCCGGGTCCTCACACATGGGGCACAGGGAGACACCCTGGCCAGCCCTGGGGGGAGCAGTGGTCCTGCAGCTGGTTTCTGCAGCCAACCCCTTGGACAGGGGTGGGGTTCCCTGAGGAAAAGAACTTTTAAAAACAAACCAAACAAACAAACAAATAAACGAACACTGTTTTGTGCTTCGGTGTTTCTGCACTGCCTCACCCCAAAGGGCACTTGGCATGGAGGGGAGCCCACCATGCTCCCGCACCCAGCTCTGCTTTGCCACCTCCAGCCCCTAGTTTCCCCCTGAGGAGCTGGGGTGGTGGTGGTGACAGTGACAGGGACAGCGACAGGGACAGGGCCATGACCCACTGTGGGAAACCACCGGAGCACGGGGCCAGCCTGGCTGCCATGTCACTAGATGGCGGCGCCACCTCAGAAATGGCCGCTGGGGCCTGGTGGGGGCCAGCCTGGGGGTCCCCTGTCCTCACAGCGTGGCCCGGGGGACCCCCAGTTGCACAGGGCTGCTGGAAGGGCCCAGTGCAGCCCCCGTGCCCCCCTGGCACCCCATGTCCCCACAGACACCAGTGGAGGCCGCCATGGATCCAGGCCGTGGAGCCAGCTCCCTCTCCCGCCATGGGGGAAGAATCCTGTGGTAAAACAGCCGGCATGAGGCCAGGACACGCATCCTGCAGAGACCACAGGCACCCTGAGGAGGAGGAGAACGCAGGGGGCCATCCTGCCCACCCAGCCCCTGATTCCCAGCCCGGCTTGGGTGCCCAAGTGGCACCAGAGAAGGAGGCCTTCGCAGGAGGCCATGGCGGGAGGCACCAGGCCAGCAGCACCATGGCAGGCGGCAGCATGGAGGAGCCTGCTTCCCCTCGCCAGATCAAAGGACAAAGCCAGGAGCAAGGGGGTCTCACTGGCACTGTCTTGCCAGGGAGACACAGGGGTGGCTGTGGCTGGGCTGAGGCCTCACTGCTGCCATTGTCCTCACTGGGAAGGGCTGGGGCAGGCTGAGCTGGCACGGGTCCCGTGGCCCCCACAGCCCCCGGCGGATGAAGTGGGGTGCTCGTGGGACCCGGTGGTCTGGCATGGCTCATCTGCCACTGCGAGACCCCACCCGTGGGTATTTACCCAGGTACGGGGTGTTACTGCCATCGCCCAGGGCAGCAGATGGCAGGCAGGGATGGGGAAGAGGGGCCCATGTTGCAATCACCCATGAGTAAACAGAGACGTGATAAATCTCACCTAGTAAATTGAAGGTTTTTCTTTTTCTGCTCACTGCAGCCTCACCTTACGGGACCGTTCCTGCTGGTCCTCAGCAGCCACTTTGTCTCCAGGACAGCTCCAGCACACTCCTCACATGCACGCAGTCACCTTACCTCCTGTAAGCTTTGCTTTCTGTCTCTTTTTTTTACCCTTGAATATGACTCTATTGCAGCCTGAAGGGCTACTTCTGCTCCCAGGTAAGAAGCAGCACGAATTTATTAAATGAATCCCAGGGAATTTCTCTAATCTGACTTACCATCACAGGCCATGCTCACCTGCCAGCCGCTGAGTTGCCCATGATGTACATTAAAGTTGCAAGCAAAATATACTCAGCTAGAGAGACACAGGAAGACAGGCTTTGAGTTAGAAGGCACAAGAAAGATTTTCCAGAGGGAGCCCTAAAGCAGAAAGCCGGTATCTTCTGGGTCATGAGCAGACTCACATTGCAAGATAAAATACCTCCCTCCCATTGCCAGACTGGTATTTTTTAATTCACTAAAGTTTAAACAAGCAAAATGTGGTGGAAAGTGAAGTCAGCCTGCCTCAGGAAGCCAGTGGGTATATAATATAACCCTAAAGGGTGGTATGGGGTTGTCCCACAGCTGCCAAGCTGATCCCAAATGAGTCAGGGATAAACTGGTCTCTCCCTTGAGGTCTCCTTCCCCTTTTACCAGGTGTTGAGTCAATTCCTGTCCTCAGGCTTTCACACCCCCTTAAACAGGTCACTTTGGCACGTTTCTGACCTCTGCTGCTCTGGGTTCACAGGTCGAGACATTCCCTCCTGAATTAATTCCTGATGAGAGCAGGCTCCACATCACTTAACCAGGATCATGTCTTCCATGCATTTCCCTCTGCACCTTCCGCTCCTTCTGGAAGCCTTTCTGAGCTGCCTGATGCAATGCAGCAGTGACAGTGAGACAGCTCACACCCTCCTGGGAGTGGGGTGGGCATGGAAGCCTGCCAGCAGGATGTTCGGCATGTGTCCTATGGCCATCAGCCCCTCAAAGCCCATCCAGGAATCCTTCTGCACCCAGGAATGACTTTCTGCATCCAGGAATGACCTTCCTGCAGGGCTGCTCTTGAGCCATGGCTGAGAGCAGACAGGAGGTCAGAGAACTGCATCCCTCTTGTTCCCCCCCAAGGAAACCCAGATGGAGAAATGGAAAAGATCTCATTTCATGCCTAAACCACCCTGAGGCTGAAGGGTGTGAACCTCCCACTGTGGTCTCAAATACCCTGCGGCACAAGAGAGGAAAGCCCTTCACAGTGCTGAACCCCCAAACCCGGGCAGATGCAGGCGGGGAGTGTGGATGTGCACCCCACCAGGGCAGGGTCCAGAGTCCCCATCCACCCCAAAATCATCAGTCCTCCCCTAGGAGGTACAGAAGCATCAAAAATGGAAAGCAAACACCTCTCAGCAGCACACATCTCCAGTATGGCCCGTGCCGAACTCCTGTGCTGCTCCACGGTCAGACCCATGCCGTGGTGTTCACGTTCCCAGTATGGCCCGTTCCCTCCAGCACTGGGGCCTGTTACTGGACAGATCTGCAGCTTTAAGGCACAGCCAGGCTGTGGAGCAGGTTGCTCTTCCCAGCCTCCAGTGACCTGCCAGAGTCAACTTAGCTGAGAGTAATTAGTGTGGTTATCAAGGGAAGAGGTGGATTAATGTGGGAAAGTCATTGATGAAGGCAGAGAAGGGCAGATGCTTTCCTGGAGTCCCCAATCAATACAGACCTTGGAGGATGAATGAGGGCTTCAAAGAAAAGCATCAGTGAACAATTGAATGCTTTTAGCTCCCGGATGGCTGCTCTGCCTGAAGCAATGAGTGAAATATGGCACAAGGCACCCTGCACACTCTAGCAATTATCCCTCGCTTGTGCCTCTGAAGGAGCCTCTGCCCACTGGGCACTCATGCAAGGGAGGAGGATGTTGGTGGGGTGGGATGAAGAAGGGCACCAAGGATGCGGAGGTCGCTGTGAATTTGTGAGTTGGAGGGGCTGAGAGCTCCCTGCAAACTCCTGTCCTCTCTCAGCCCTTCAGCTCTGCCTCACACCTTCCTTTCCTGGGAGGGTGAGTGGACACCGGCAATGTGAGTGGGTCTGTCAGTGACCACTGGTGTGCAGGGCTCTCTGGGGCAGCCACAGCCTTGAACGTGGCCCACAGAGGGCAGCCCCAGGTCCTCTCTCGGAGCCTGAGCAGCATCCAGCACTACCCATTTTCCTGCCCCATGGCCATGCCCTGCTCCATGCCGGGCAGCAGCTGCTGGAGGGCTGTGCTGCCAGTCACCACACAATGTGCCGGTGGCCTTGCCAGTGTCCCCTCTCCCTGCTCCCATTTGCTTTTGCTCTAATTGTGCAATGTAGAGATATAGACAGAGTCAGGAAGAGCTGGGAGGAGCTGCTGGGAGGGGAGGGAGGGTGCTGCAAGGTCCCAGGCTGTGCTGCAGCCCCTCAGCAGCACCTGCAGAGGACATGCTCCCTGGACAGCAGTGATGCCAGGTTGGTGGCCACCATGGCTCCTGCGTGCCAGCACTCCTGCTTGCACTGCCCTGTGGTCGACATGGGATGTAGAGGGACACATCCCTGTGCCCAAAGCTGACTCTTTCCAAGGCAAAGCCTTGTTGGTCTCCAAGGTGCAGAGATGTGGTTTTTTCATTGCACGGAAGGAGAAGCTGAGGCACAGAGCAGGGAAACAGCTTGCCCAAAGCTTTGGTAGGAGCTGAACATGCTAGTGCTGCCACACCTGCTGATGGATGGGTGCTGAGCCACGTGGGTGGCTCCAGGCACATGGGTGATTTGCCATGGCCCTTAGCGTCGTCTGGTTAGCTGTTGGTGCCAGAAGAGTATGGCCACACGCAGTTGGTGGAGCCAAGTGGATCCTGGTCACAGTGAGCCTGGTTGAGGCGTGGGAGGGGAAGGCAAAGCTGCCCGTGACCCCCGTGCTGGCAGGTCCCCACCAGCAGCAGGGCAGCGCCGTGCCCAGCCAGGGCTCATTGCATCCCAGCTCCTTGCTGTGCCACCCGCTTGCAGCACCCAGCAGCTTTACTCGAAAGCCAAGCAGGGTGTGACAGCTCTGCAGAGAGGGAGAAAAACCAAAACAAATCGGAGCATGTTTTTTTTGCACTCCCAGCCCAGCTGCCGGCCCCTCCTCTGTCATCCCTGCTGGAATGTGCCTCCGAATTCCTCGCTGGCTCGCTGCGTGCTGCTGCCGGCTTTGCCTCTGATTGTTTGCAGCGATTGTGCTTTTCCCACACTCCAGATCATGGCTAGGAATCACCCGTGGCTCCATGCCGGCTCCATATCACCCCCAGCACAATGTGCAAGCGCAGACTTAGGCAAAGAGGCAATTGAAGAGAGCTGGCGGGGTGAAGTGGGTGCTGCGTGACTTGGCCCTGAGTCACGCTGCGCCAGCTCAGCCTCCCCTCTGATCCCGGTTCAACACCTGCGCCCAGCACAAGGCAGGCGGGCAGCTGCCTCCTACCCCTTCGCCCCCACGTCGGACACCGCTGCAGGGCTCACGGGGGCTTGACCAAGAGGGATCTGGCCAGATGCTGGATGAGCAGGGCAGAAGGTAGAGATGTTAGTGCTGCCCTTTCACATCTTCCTCATCACTTTGGCCTCAATGTCTGTTTCAGAGTCCTGACACAACTCTAGAAGCACGGTCGCAATTTTAGGTCATCTTCCCTGGTGCAGAGGTTGCAAACACTGGGATTTCTTCACTTGCCAGCAAAGCTCTGGGGATACTTTTCCATCTGAATGTCTGGACTTCTGCTCTCTGCAGCCCTTGAAGAGGGAGGTGGGTGGCTGCAGGGACATATTTGCCTCCTGCACTTTGTTTTTTCTGGCTGGGGCCACATCCCCCTGCCTGATGCTGCTTCCCTGCTCCACATACAAAGAGCAGCTGCCATTTCCATCATTCTGGACACACTAAGGAGATACCCATGCTCCAGTGCTGGGACATCACTAGCAGCAGGATGGCCCAAAAATGGCTGAGACCAGCTGTGGTCACACAGATCCCACGTCTATCCCCACTTTGAGCATCTGACGCCTCTAAGCTTGAATCCACCTACTCTCACCATTGCATGAGCAGAGCACCTGGCAGCCATTTCTCCTGCCAGCACCCCAAAAAGACCTTACCTGCATCATAAAGTGGGGAAGAAGTCCTAGGGAGAAGTGTTATCACCTGTGGACATACAGGAGGTCAGGAACC
The DNA here is from genome assembly GCF_023634155.1 of Falco peregrinus. Taxonomy (NCBI): domain Eukaryota; kingdom Metazoa; phylum Chordata; class Aves; order Falconiformes; family Falconidae; genus Falco; species Falco peregrinus. Next base: position 47,971,730 of record NC_073721.1, on the reverse strand, counting down.
ATCTGCGAGTGGTCCGGATTGACAGGCTGAATCCAGGCTTCCCAAAGCCAAGGCAGCCTCCATTTACTGCCATTAATAGACTACACAGTGACTCCATAAAGTAGTTAATCCTTATCTGCAATTTATAAAAGGATAAACTGGACATGATTAAGACTGTACTGTGCAAGGCACCCAGCTCCAATAAAACAGCTTTGCATCCCTGCAGCCCTCTGTGGTCAGCTCCCCTGAGGAACCAGCACCCCAATCCCAGGTCACTCAAGCCCTCCAGGACCAGACAGCAGGACTTTCCAGAGGTCACCCACATCCCTGAGCACCCTCCAGCCTCCTATCTCCCAGCCCACCTCTAATCTCAGGGCTCAGAGCTCTGAGTCTGAATAAACTCACCTGTTATTTGCAAACAATTCACCCAGAAGTACTCAACAAACAAAAGCCTGTAATTAAGCAAATAACACGAACCCTCTCCCCTATTATACAGTGCTGTAGACTGACTTCTGTTTGAATTGTTTTATTGCAAAGAGTTTTAAATCACTCTTTTTATTTGAGATGAGGTAAATGCTAAACATAGGGAAAAAATATCAGGGAAAGAAGGTCTGGATGGGCGGCTGCCAGGGTTTAGTTCTATCGCTGCTTTTCTCATAGGAAACCCCCATAAAACCGCTGAGAACAGGACACCCACAGCATCGCCTTCTGTTCTGCTCCTATCACAAACCAAACATAGTGGAAGGTGAATGTAAACAGTTTCTTTAGCCCGATCAAATCACCAGATGTCAAATTAGCACACTCAGTTAAGCCTCAGCCCTAATTGTGCCGTTTGTCATGCTGGAGCAGGCGGTGGCACAGCATGCCGTTCCCCCCAGCCCTCGGAGAGGGGGGGGGGGGGGGGGGCAAGGACTCCCACCCCCCCTGCTCCCCCAGGGCTGTGAGCGAGTCCTGCTCCGCCCCAGCCAGCACTGCACCCTGTGGACCAGAGATGGGGCAGGGTCCCATGTGAAAGAAGCCCCCAGGGGATGATTTCCCACCCTGTCCTGCCCAAGCACCCGCAGTTTGGGGACAGAGAAGAGACTGCAGACTTCTCCGGGAGCAGCTCCCCAGAGCAGCATCTTCCCCCCAGCTCTCCGGTTCTGACTCCTCCAGAGATGTCTGTTTTCTTTGGGTACCACATCTGCTTCTTGGGGCACTAGCCAGTCGGGAGCCCTTCTCCTCCAGCCCCTCTCCCTGCCGTAGTCCTGCTGGCTCCAGCGCTGCCATCCCCAGCCACCCGCTGCCACAGCACCCGGAACTCGACGCTCTCCTGCTGCTGAGCACGGGCAAGCTCACTGCACGCGCTGGCACGCGCGGCTCGAAGCCGGTGTCGGTGTCAGCCCCAGGCGCTGCTGGCAATCCTTATCACGTTTTCTCAGTAGTTCCCTCCTTCCCCACACAATGAAGGTCAGGGTGCAGAGGGACATTTGATTTCTTGCCATCAAAACAGCCCGGTTTGGTGGTTGTTTTTTTCCTTCTTCCTGCCCATTAAATCCCAGCTACCTGTATCCAGCAGCCTCAAGGCAAAGTGGCCGACGTGCCATGTGGATGCTGGGTTGGGGCAGCCCTGAGACAGTGCCACCAGCCACCGCTTCACAGCAGAGCCCTGCGATCCGCCCTGTGCGGAAAGGATGCTGCTCACACAGACTTCCACTCGGGTGAGCCAGGAAATGACCAAAACTGGAAATTAATGTAGTCAACAAGCATTTGCAGCTTTGCCTATTTTTTTACCATTTAGAGGCGTTTTTTTTGAAAGGGTTCGGTTGTTGCCAAGGATGGGAAAGCCTGCCCCAAAGCTAACCCGCTGGGACACCCAGGCCTGGGGGAGCAAGAGGATTCTGGTGATTTTGAAATGAAACTATTCTTTCTGTTAGAAAAACAAGTACTTGGCTGACCAAAATCAAATATTCTGAGTGTTTGCTGTTAACGCCTTCAGCACCAGTCATCTGTGGCTTTTCATTTAACAAGACTCTCACTTTGCAACACTCCTTAAACACGGGGTTGCTAGTTTTTTAAATTAACTTGAAATCAAACCAAAAATAGTTTCGTTGGTCTCAAAAGAACACATTTTAATGTTTGGCTTTACAAAAAGCAGCTTTCTCAGGCTGTGTGGGTTTTGCACAAGCCAAACAAGCCTCCTTTTGCCCTACCAGCTTATGGGCACGGCCCCTTCTGCCACGCCACCAGCCCTTGAGCTGCCCCCGCCTCATGCCCAGTGCAGCTCCATCTGGGCCAGAGCACACACAGCCAAATCCAGCCTCTTCTGACCCAGGAGTAACAATCTCAAAGCTGTTTGCTGCCAGCAAGTTTCATGCATGTAGGCAGTGGAATAAGATGTCAAAGAGGTGCTATTGGTGTCACTGCTAGTGTCACCTTGCAGAAAGACACTTCTTATTAGACAGCAGAGCACCCACACACAAGAAACCGCCTGAGTGATAAGTGTGTAGGAAACCAGGCTGGTTTCCTGTCTCAACTTTGCTGCTCCTGGCACTGCTTCACGCTGTGAGCCCCAAGCAAGCCCCAGCTCCATCCATGGCAGCTCCCATGCAGCATGGCACAGCTCTGCCCTGCTGGGGTAGCACCAGCAGCCACCCCTGCCACGGTGCCCGTGGCTGTGCAGCTCCATCAGGAATTGTCACGGTATCACACAATGCTTTGCTGAACTCTTGCTTCCTACTAATGCTCTTGGCCAGTGCCCAGCGCCAGGTTTTCTGCGAAAAGGGGGATCCATCTGGCAGGCACCCCTTGCCATGAAGCTACCAGGCTCTGGATCCCAGGATGAAGGTACAAGATCCCCTGGGAACTGAGGGGTGGGACATCTCCTTGCCTTGGGCATAGCAAGAGGTGGGAAGGATCAGACTCATGCGACTTGTGGTGCTGTTGGCAGCAAGCATCATGCTGTGATCTCCCTAGTGGCCATATGGCCCAGGCAGGGAACAAGCTCTGGGCACCAAATGCCTCAGACTGGTCTGTGCTGGCAAAGGCAAGCCCCAAGTGACCCCTGCCCTGGGGCTGCATTGCCCTTTCCCACACCAGAAGCTGGGTGGTGCCATGCCGCGCCATGCCATGCTAAGCCATGCCACATCAAGCAGTACCATGCTGTGCTGTGCCACGCAGCCAGCCAAGCCACACCATGCCACGCTGGCCAAGCCATGGTGCTGGTGAGGAGCCCAGAGGAGACGAAGTGCCAGGGTTCTGCAGGCCAGCGCTCGCCAGGGCTCGGAGGAGGAATCTCAGCTGTTTGTGTTCAAAGCCATCGGCGACTGGGGCCGGGAGCGCTGCAGCAGCAGGAGGGTGCGGAGCAGGCTGGCTGAGTGTTCAAACCCATTGGTTCATGGAGGAGCCAGCAAGGGAGGGGCAAGGGAGCAGCCTGCCTTGTAATTGCGTTAATTAACCAGGCTTGCTCCGAGCAGGATCCCACACTGAGCACACCATGTTAAGGGCTGTGCCGTCCACACTGAGGCAGGTGCTTCACCATCCCCTACCTGGGCAGCTGTGGCCCAGCACTGTCACCATCCCCTCCTGTTCCCACTGTCCCAGTGGGAGCATCCAGCAGGCCTGGGCCAAGTTCTACTCTGAAGGTGGCTCCAACCAGCTTCCCTGTCCACGTCTGCCAGCAAGGGTCCCATCTGGGGTCACGCTGGGTGTGCAGCCCTTGGACATGATGACTTTTGGGAGAGGTGCAGAGCAGTCACACACTGGTTTCTTGCAGGCTGTTGGGAAGGGAGTGCAAGGGAGGGTTCCCAGTGATGCTCATCAGGGTCCCCGTGTCCTGTCAATCAACGGGGTAGCACTGGGCTGCCAGGACACTGCTGTGCTTTGCAGGACCAGGCAAGGTGGTGTGTGTGGGATCTGGCCCTCGGGCATTTGCTCAGCCCGTGTCAAAGTGACGCAATGGAAAGCGGCAAGCAGGAGCGTGCCTTGCCCTACTTGCAGCTCTTCCAGCTCTAGGGCTTGATGGTGGAGATAAACGGCCTTGATGGGACGGCAGGACAAGTTCCAACACCACTTCCCAGCGCATGCTGCCAGCTTTGGAGCGTGAGAAAATACCAGGCAGGGAGGGAAGGATCAGCATCGCACGGATGTTTAGAGATGATTGATATTTTTATGGTGAAGTTGGGATTTTTGGGTTCCTCCATCCCTCCACGTGGCAGGTTCCTAGGCTTGGGCTTGTATGCACATGTTCAGCACAGTGCCGCCCACAGGTGCTCAGTGACATGCCACAGGCTGATCTACACCCCAGCTTCTCTACTGCGTACTCACAGTTGGGTGCAGGTGCCCGCTGAGGCCACGCACAGCTCCACACATGGCTTTGCAGCCCTGGCCCCTTCCCCACACAGCACCAGCATCCATGGGGGAGCCCGCAGACTGGTTAGGATAGACCCTCAGAACTACCAAGTTTGAAAGTAAACCAAGCAAAGCGCCAAAAGCACAAGTCACCCATGGGTCTCTATCTATCTCCATGGCCAGGGATGCCCAGCCCACGTGCCTGCAGGGAGCAGGGAGCTGCCACCTCCCTGCCCACGGTGCAGCCAGCTCGGGACTGGTCACAGGAGAGGGCTCTGGGTAAAGAAGCAGCAGAGGCGACTTGTGGCTTCTTAAACAGGCAGTGAAATAACCTTTCCACTCAGGTCTGGGTAATGATGCCATAGGGATCAGAGCGTCCCAGGGCAGCCGCACTCCCCCTCTTCACTTTCGCTGTCTGTGTTTACAGCAGCTCTAGCAGTGGCTGAGAGATTGAATCCCCAGGGACAGTGTCTCCCAGCTGGCTGGGGAGAACCAGACTTTTCTTGAGATGCTCTGGGACATGGCATTCGGCTCCTTTCACCAACACTCCCTTCGTACCGCTAAGAAGACAGAAACCAGCCGAGGGAGCATAGCCCTTATCTCCTAGCAGGTTGTGGGACATGTCCGGGCATAAGCCAGCTCCCTGCTGCAGATGATGAGCCACCCGCATGCTCCAGGGATGATGCCTTCTTGCAGGGGATTTGGGGTGGGCAGGAGCTCCACGACAGGTCCCCAGCAGGTCCCTATGCCCCTCCAGCTCCCTCGGGAGAGGGAAAAACACAAAAAGCAAGCTCTCTCTCTGGGAAATCCCCAGCCTGCTATTCAGTGCTGCATCCTTCAAGGTTGTCTAGGGGAATTCAGCCTGATTATCATTAGAATAAAGGCCAAAGGAGCCCAGCTCTCTCTCTTCCATCTTGTCTGCTCTCAGCTTCCCCTGGTGTCCCCCCACCAGGTCTGGCTTTCCTCCCCCCTGCTGTGTCCTGCTCTGGGCTGCTGCTGGGAGCTCTGCCTGATGCAGGAGCATGCTGCAGGGCAGGCAGCTGCTGCAGTGAGAGGTCCTTGGCTGGTGTGAAATGGCTCATCCTGTCTGCAGGAGAAGGGCCATGCTTCCAGCAATCGTGTGTTGACACTCCCCAGTGAGCACACAGTTATCAGGTCTCAGACTCGCCAAAACCAGCTGCTTTTCTGCTCTCTGTACCAGCCTGCCTGATCATCACCACCCAAAATTCAGGAAGGGAGAGACATTAAAAGGCATGTGCTCCAGAAGGATACAGGCTTGTTCCAAAGGCTAGACCTCCTGGAGCATCTTGTCAGTGCTTCCACTGGGACATGGGTCAGGAGCAGCTGTAGCTGACTGGAGCAGGGTCCCCTCCTTCCCAGACCTACATGCCTTCCCCAGGTGAGGCTGCAATGGCAAAAAGGGCGTTTTTCATAAAGGAAGGTGAGGCTGAGCCACAGACAGCAGGAATTGAACTAAAAAGGGACATCCTGCTTCAGAACCAATGTCCTTGCAGAGCAGCTCCTTGGGGCAAGGAGAGCCTTCAGGCAGGCAGTCCCAACCCCAGCAGCACCTCTGGCAGTCCTTCCGCACCACATGCGGATGCTCCAGAAAAGAAGGAGGTAAATCTACCTGAGTAATTGAGTGCTCTATCAATTAATTGGGAACCTGCACATGGTTATTTACATGTGAGTGTGCAAAAGCAACAACCACGCATCTTGGAAGCAGGGCACACGCTTTTTGCCTCTAGCGCTCCCAGCGTGTTTCCGCTTGGGTCTCAAAGGTTTGCTCTTGCCTCCTTATCAGAGCCAGGACACGTGTGGTTTTTTGATGGGGAATTGTGCCCCCAGGTGCTCCACCTGCCAGCTCCCCTCCACCGCTCCCTGTGGAGGAGGAGGCTTTGCACCGTGGGATTTCTCATCCTTCAGAGCAGCGGCGCGGGGAAGCTGCTGTGCCCGGGCATGTCGCTGCAGCAGGCAGTGCTCAGCTCCCCCAGGCACTGGGGATGCGCACCTCCGTGGCCGTCAGCTCACCCCAGCCACTGATCCCAGCTCAGTCCTTTCCTCTCGTCTTCCTCAAGCCGGGACCCTGAGGGGTGGGGGCTGTCTGTGTGGCAGTGGTGGAGGGGAGCCCAAAGAGTTGGGTTCTGCCCAGAGTTGAGGCTCAGAGCCCAGGCAAGGCAGGTCATTACGCTGCCCTCAAACACCCGCACAGCCACAGTTTAGCCGTGCTCTGGTCCTTCTCCAGTCCTTGGGCTGTTTTCTTGCAGGTCCAAAAGCTGTCCTACAGGGATATAACCCTGCAGAGACCCACAACAGGGCTGGAGCAGAGAAAAAATTTATACCCAATCTTTAAACCACCTGATTTTCAGAGAACTGCTCTGCAGGTACATGGGTGCAACAGCCTGTCCACATCCTCCTTGCGAGTGAGCAATGCCGGCAGCGCCCGGCCCTGCAGCTGGAGGGCTTGGCAGGTTCCTTCTGTCCCTGCCACCACTGTGCTGGCCCAGGGCGAGGGTGCCCATCAGGCAGCACCTGACACATGAGTTCACCTGGAAAGCCCCAGCCAGCTGTGCCAGGACAAGCTGAGGGGACACAATGAGAGCTGGCCTTGCACACTAGCACCCCACAGAGCCCCTGCCCGCCCTTGCCCTGCCCTGCTGAAAAGGGCTTGCTGCTGCCCCGGCTGAAAGGGGGAGCAGTGTGGGGCTGATGTACCTGAGCCTGGGCGATGCTTTGGAACAAAAGGTTGGGAGTTTAATATTACACCAGGAAAACAACTCACTGGAAAGTTGCCACCGTTCATAAACAAATAGGGGACGAGCCCTGACAAGTCCAGCTCATAGCTCTGGTGACACATCTGCTCTCTCTTCTCTGTGCCCTTTAAAAAGCCCTGTAAGTGCAGACAGAGAGCATCCTCCCTCTTGGGTTCTCCACAGCCAGGGACTGCGCCTGGCAGGCAGCTGCTGCACTGGCCAGGAATGGAAGCTTTATCCCGGGGACTGGCCACTGCTCATCCCAGCAAAACCACAACACTTGTGGCCCGACACCCCAGCATGGCCACTTTGCCCATCCTGCTTCCCCCCCATGCTGGGCACTGAGCCCGTTGCTGCAAGTTGGGGAGCAGTACCCAGGAATGGTACGGAGTGACCCCTTCCCAGGGAATACCCTTACTAAAGCCACCAGAGAAGCTCAGGACAGGGAGAAGTCCAGTCTCCAGAACACACTCAGCCCCTACAAGTGGTGACTGGCAGCTGCCAATCAACAGATGACACAAAGGGGGCTGGGAATGGTGGTTTGGGTGCATCTGGCCTCGGATGGGGGCCCGGGCCAAACATCTGCCTGCCAGCCTACTGATAAAAAATGGTGTTTTCATAAAACTGAGATTTGGGAGGAGGGTGCGTGGGGGGTGACATTTCCAACAAAACTCTTCTCTAGTGCCGGAACAGCAATCATTTTTATCACTTTTTGGCAGCCAACCAGATTTACAATGGCCTTTCACTGAAGAAACAGAGCTTCTGTTTGTTTTCGGGGCATCCACATTCCCAGGGTTTGACAGAAATGACTATTTTCCCCCCTTTTCTTCCAAATGTTGACACAGGAGTGAAACACTGTCTTTGCTGCCAGGTCGACAGCCAAGCTGAGGAAGGGAAATGTGCTGCTTTGCCGGAGGAGAGGCCGGGACGTGCCTGGGTTTGCCTGTGCCCCTGGGATGCTCCACCCGGCCAGGACTGCTCCAAGCTGGGAGCGGCTGCTACGGCCCCGATGCACCAGCACCACGTCCTGCATGGTCCCAGGGGGCTGCTGCAGCCTGGGCACCATCATGGGGAAGAACAAACCCAGCAGGAGCAGCACTGTCATGCTCTCTCGCACCACCATGTTGAGCAAGGTCATGGCTCTGTAAGGATCCTCATGGTCGTCACAGATTTAAAAGGACCCCCAAGGCAGTCACAGCTTTGCAGAGACCCCTGTAGCCATCTCATTCCCCATGTCTGGATGTACCACCAGTGCCCAGCATGGTACAGGTCACACATCCCTCTGCAAAGGTGGTTTCACTGCAGGACAGGGGATGAGGAAGGCATGGCCCAGGGCACCTGGTGTTTGAGGAGCCCAAGCCCTGAGCCATGCCCAGACCCATTTCTGCAGGGTGCCAGTCTGCAGACAACCTCAGCAAGATCCCAGGTGAAAGGCTCAGCTCTGGGGTTTAATGTACCCACTTTAGGCAGGGAACCTCATTGTCTTCTCCAGCCTCTGTTCGTCCCTCCAGCTCTGCAGCAGCCTCTTTGCAGGGAGCCTTTGGGGCTGCTCATGGCCCTGACACACTGTCCCAGCCCAGCCTACCCTCCCAACCATGAGCTCATCCCTCACCGGCAGCAGCCCAGCCAGGGGGCCACGCTGGGTGGTGGGAAAGCAGAGGGGCATGCACCTGCCTGTGGCCCCGGGAAGGTGAGCGGCTGCATGGGGGGAAGGCAGGGGTGGGATGGGGGAGCAGCATCCTCTGGCTGGGAGGGAGGAGGCTGGAGCAAGGACAAGCTGGGTCCTTGGGCCAGGGCATGGGGAGGATGGGCCATTGTGCACCCCTCTGACACTGTCCCTGCACTGAGGCTGAATCCTACTGCGAGACAGGTGCCGGCGGGAGGCCCTGGGTTGCCCCGGCACGCCCCTGCACGCCTGCCTGCATCGGTGTCTCCTTCTGCAAAAAATTGGGAGCTGCACCAGCCTCCCCATCTCCTGCCCGTTGCTGCCAGCACTGGGTGCTTGCATCCCCCGGGGATGGGTGAAGCACATGTCCCGCTGCCCACTGGCTGCCCACGGGCAGCAGTTTGCTCCTGCATTCCTGCCAGTGCCGTGTGTGGAGGTGCCTGACCCATGCAAGGATAAGCGTGCAGGGCTGCCAGCTGGCCCCAGCGAGGCTGTGGACTTGCATCTCGACTCTTGGGAGCTGATGGTTTGCTCTCAGCAGGTGCAGCAAACCCAGGCCTGAGCACTGGGGTGCTCCCAGCTCTCTGCCCTCCATGGCAAAGCCCCAGTGCTTGGGAAGCTGGAAGCACCCTTCCTCTGGGTAACACCAGTGCCAGATTCCCAGGGAACTTGAAACAAAGCAAATCCAGTCCAAGACACGCATCTCCAAGCTCTGTAGCTGGAGGGGGGGGGGGGGAATCAAAACCTTTTTTTGCAGCCAAGTGTGCATTTTCCCAAATGCTTTGCAGCTCTTGCATCAGAGGCTGTAATTACCAAGACTTGCCCTCTCTGTCTGCACGATGCTGCCATGCTGGATGCTGCCCTGATACTTTGAAGTCGCTCTTTGCAGCAGGGTAAAAGTTCATTAGTTCTTTTGGGGTGAGCAAGGCAACCTCCATCGTCTCCTCGCTCCTGAGCAGGAAGAGCACTTGCAGCACTGTGGTCAGATCTTGGCCTCCACTGCCGCAGCCACAACTTGACACGCTGCACGTCGGTGCCATCCGCCTGGCTCTCCCGCTGCCGTGCCTCAGCAGAGCCGTCCCGCTGGCCGAAGTGACATCAACCCAGCAAGGGCGGCATCTGGCATCCCGCGCCTCGGCCATTTGCAGATGGTGACCAGCGGCATGGCAGGGTCCAAGGCTGCATGCCCATACGTGTCAGCAGATGGCAATGTTTCTGTGCTCTGCATATCCCTGCAGATGTCTCCTTTTCATCCCACAGCCCACTACAAAACCCTGGCAGCATCAGCAGGACCCCCTTGTGGGGTCCAACCAGGATGAAAACCAGAAGGTCCAGAGCATCAAGGTCCAATGATGCTAACATGACCAAACATCTCCAGCACCCTGCTAGCAACATTCCCCGGCGTTTCTGCTCCATCCATGCCCAGGACATGGCCGTCTCATCCTCTCCATTGTGGCATTACTGTTTCTGATCTCAGTCCTGGCCAGGAAGGGCAGCGGCAACGACAAAAATAGCCAACAAACTCTTCAGTGAAGCCTTTCAGACACTTGGGTGTGGTGCGACTCTTGGGCAAGAGATCAGGGGCTAGCTTTTTCCATCCGGTAAAATGGCTTGGCTTGGCTTGGCTTGGCTTGGCTCAGCTCGGCTTGGCTGCACCAGGGAGTTTGGGAGCATTGAGGCAAGCAGGCAGAGGCCGGGAACGGAGGAGGAGGTGGAAGAAGGCTGTTCCGGCAGCGGACTTAGTAAAATGTCAGCCAAAACATCCCTGTGGGGAGCTCTGAAATGCCAGGTCTGAACTGCAGCACGTCAGGGTTCAGCACTTTCCATCCTTCTCACCCTCCTCCAGCAAAAGCAGTCCCTGCACGCGGCGCTGTGAGTGCCTGGCCGCAGCTCATCCCGCCTCCCTTGCAGGAGATTTCTGTTTCCCAGACTTCCTCTTTCGGGTGAGATTTATGAAGGTCTGATCACGGCAATTAGGAACTGGGAATGACCCAGTGAGTCTGCCCCAGGGTATAAAAATAGCCCCGGGTAGTGACTCAATGGCTTGTGGTGTACAGAGCCCCAAGGCTGTGGATGTACTCCAGGCTGGTGATGTTGCCACAGCTCTGTGTCACCCTTGCTGCATGGTCCCGTCCCGCAGACGTGTCAGGAACCTGCTCCATCCCACCGATTAGCCGTGTGGGAAGGTGCTGGGGGCAATAAGCCGTGCCAAGCTGGGGCAATTTGCATGACGGGGTGCTGTCACAGCCAGATGACTCTCTTGAGCTGATGCCCCATTGCAGGTTTCCACTTGCCTTGCAGGAGCTGGAGCGGGTGCTCAGCCCTAAGCATGGCCACTTCGCTGCATTTGGCTTTTGGCAGCTCCTGGCAGCCAGCAGAACCTGTGCAGGGGCACCTGTGGGATGGGGGCTGCTTCCCATGGAGTATCACACCCTGCCAGGGGAAGGCCCCATGGCACCAAGTGCCTGGGAGAAGCCAGGTGGGATGTTGGGAATGTTTTCGTTTTACCTCCCAGTGTAAAAGCCAGCACCCCAGCAGCCCTGTCCCTCCCTGCCTGCAGGTTGGGACTGGAGAGGGGCCAGACCCTCGTGCCGGTGCAGCACCACAGCACATCCCTGCCGTGTCCCGGCGCCATTCCCTTTCTCTCTCTAATCCCATCAGGTAACGACCTTCGCTGATGCGAAGCCCGGAGCAGGCAGACACACTTGACTAAGTTGTGTGTCAACTTTGCTGAGCAGGAGTGTCTGTTGAGGGTGGGTGGTTACCGCGGGGTAACATGTGCTTCCTCTGTGCGAGCTAAATATAGATGGCAGAGCACAAAGAAACAAGGTGCTGGGTGCACCTCTGCAGGCACAGGGCATGGGGGGAAGAGGATCTCAGCCCAGCTTCTGGGTAGGTGTTGCAAGGACAGCTTAATTCCATGCAACATGTGCTCCAGTTTCAGGACTCCTTTATGTTTTCACAGGAGATTTGCACTTGAAAAGCCGCTGTCAAATTTGCATGCACAAACATGTACGTAGTCAGTCCAGAAACAGAAATAATGCCCTCTGGTTTCCAGAGTAATCCTGGCTTCCTACTGCATACCTGGCTTGCACGCCCACGGAGCAGCACCGGACAGGTCTCCCAAGCTGTCCCAGAGCACTCAATGAAAGCAGTATGGCAGATCCACTGTTCAGCACGTGTGCTAACCCCATACCTCATCATGGAGCAGACAGCTCTGCCCTGCCTGGTGATTAATGACCCTCTGCTGAATTTTCCCAGAAAAAGGCAAGTGTCTTTTCCAATGCAAGGAGCTCGTTTCTAGTGGCGCGACCTTGACATCTCACGCCATCCATTGCAAAAGGGACTTTGACCATGAACTCCTACTCTGGAGGCTGAGTTTGCATTCTTCCTTTGGGAAAAGCAGCGATTCCCCTGCGAGCCAGTTCCTCCAGCTCCTGGTCCTGGCCCGGGCCAGGCAAAGGAGCACAGTCCTGTAAACAGGAGCAGCTCAGTACACATCACCCCGGAGCGCAGCAGAGCTGATCCCCAGCGCAGTCTTTTGCTCCTTTGATAACACCAGCCCTCCCTCACAGCAAGCTGTTCCCTCGCGTGGCTACACGTCCCCAGCCGAGCCACCGAGCACACGCAGCAGCAGCAGCGCCGGTGCCAACTTGTATTTAAAGCCGAATCCTCGGCGGCTTAAGGGACCTGTGTGGTCTGAGCATCACTTCTATCCGCCCCCGCGGGGGCTCGCTCCCAGCACACTCAGCTGAGATGCTGCATAGGGTGAGTGGTGCCGTGCCAGAGCCCGTGGGGAGCGTTGCTGGCCGGGCTGGAGGTACAGAGAGGAACCAGCTTTAGAGCCCTCTGCCTGGCCAGGGTCTCCCTCATGCAGGCACAGGGAAGAGCAAGGCCAGCTCCCCATCATCCCAGCACCATGCCAGAGGGGGAACAGGGGAAACCACAACCCTGGCTTGCCATGAAACATCCTGCTGCCCCCCGTTGGGCCAGCCACATCCAGCCTCATGCACAGGGAGCATTTGCTCCTTGGCCTTTTGGTCAAAGTGAGCACAGAAAGCTGGCCAAAGCCAGAGAGGATTCGTGCCAAGAGCTGCTCCTCTCCCAGTCACTGTTGGAAGGGTTATCAGCACAGGAGTGAAATCTGGAGCAGGGCCGAGGTGGGAGAGGTGTGGGAACGCAGACAAGGCAGGGTTATTTCCCCTGCACTGCAGAGAAGCGAGGCAGGAAAGACACACAAATAGACATAATTGAGGCTAAATGTCTTAGGTTTTTGAATCAACATGCACCACTGAGAGCACAATCAAAGGCTCTTTAGTAATTTATTGACTTACTCTGAAGGAAAATTATCTGCTCGTATTTATCACACCCACACCCACACCCACCCCTTCCTATTAGGTAACTGAGTCCTTCCAGACCACAGTGCCACGCGCTGGCGGGAGCATGGGACATGGGACAGGGAGCTCTGCACGAGAACCAGCCTTGTGCTAGTGAGGTGCACGTCAATACCTATGAGGGTGCACGTTTGCTGCCTCCCCACCACTGCAGGTCAGCAGACACCACCAGATCCTGCTGGTCTGAAATTCAGATCAGACCCAAACACACCTCGAGAGGCATCCCCAGGGGGGTCGGTGGTTCTGCAAGAGCTGTGGCCATAGGGGATGGGAGATTCCCAGCTCCAGCTGCAAGCCAGAGAGGCTTGGATGGATCAGCAGCACCATCCATCACTTCCATCATACCCTCCTGCCCAGTCCAGGAGCACAAAGAGCTCCCACAGAGTGAGGGGAGACTATATAAAGCACTGGGGGTTTGCATTCACCACCCCATGACATCCCAGCTCCCTGTCATGCTGTTCCCAGGTGGGTGTGTTTCCCCTGCCCTCCTGAGCTCAGCTGAGCCCAAGCAAACTCATGGCAGGGGTGGTCTTTCCTACAACCAGGCCAGCCCGAGTGACACTTCAGCCTCAGCTTTCCAGGCGGAAAGGGGAAGGCAGCTGTGAGAGGCACAGATACCAGGCCCCGAGGTCAGGCTTTGTTTCAAGAGGCACATGCAGGTTTTCTGTGCTTGCAAAACTTCCCCCTCCTTCCTCTTACAAAAAACCCTCAGCAAGCAAAGTTGTGAGGGTTTTGGAACCAGCAAAAAAACCCCAAAACAATCTGTAAAGAAAAAACCCCACTTAGGGTATTAGGCTTGCAAACAGGGTGAACACCAGACTCTGATTCTGCACCATGCCAGCAGAGAGGACAGCCCGTGCCTCAGTTTCCCCTGCTGAGGAGCAGGGCAGGCACTGGGGGAGCAGCCAGAGTTGTGAGGCTCCCCCCCAGCAGGTTCCCGGCCGGCCACACTCCTGCTCCCATGCTGGCACCTGGCCCTCCCTCCCCATGCCACACTGCAGATTGAAAATGCTGATTTTTATTACTGACAAATGAGGCAGCAGGTTGGAGGAGGCCAATCCTGACCCTGCATCTTTGGAAAGCACCAGTTGCCACTGCAGACACCTGGGAGCATCCTCAGCTTCCTCGGGATGCACGCGAGCCCATCGCCCCAGCTCAGCTCAGGGAGTCCGTCCCAACCTGCTGCAGGTGGGCAAACACCCCTTTCCCTGGCACAGCCACAGTCCTGCTCCTTGAGGATCCCCAAAAATATAGGAAAATCCTTGTGGTGGTCCCTGGGAGCCCAACTTACCACAGCAGGGAAGGTGAGGGGCTGCCCAGCCTGGGGAGAGCCTGCAGCACCCAACTCCGTGCTGCAGCCTTGGGGAGCTGGGAGAACCCTGCTTATAATTAGCTGCCAGCAAGAGCCCGGAGAGGAAATGTGTTTGTTTGTGCAATCCCGTGCACAGCAGACAGGGGAAAAAAGCTCCTACGCAAAGCCTTGCCCACGCTTCCTGGTGGACGCGGCTCAGCGGTGGCCGTCCCACGCAGGAGAGCTGCCATGGCTCGGCTGGGAATGGGGGTGCTGTGCCGGCGCTGGGAGCACACGTCTATCCCCTGCTCAGTCACCTCTCCATGTGCCAGGGACAGCCCAGACTGCCCCGGCCCAGTGCCAGAAACAGACCTGGGCTCTTCTGTTGCCACCAAGGATGAGTTGCCACCATGGGGAATGGAAAATGATTGGGAGTTCAGCCCCAGCGCTGGGTGTCTTGGCTGCTCATCCAACTCATCTTCTGAAATAAACACCCTCCTGGTGCCTGCGAGGGGAAGGGAGCTTCTGCCACCACAGAAAACACACAGAGAACCCAAGCCACAACCCAACAGGAACACACAGTATCAAAACGGGTCCAGATCCCACAGGAGGGAAGATGAATCATTGGGAGATGAATCTTCTCCAGTGGGAGACCCTGGGGCCGGGCACAGCCCTCCCATGGAGCATCATCGCACCCCAGGACGCTTATGGGGGTACACGAGCCAACACAAGAGGGCAGAAAGAGTTTTACAGCCCAAGGACTCATCCATGGGCACCCAGGACAAAATGTGGGCCAGAGCTGAGCCAGAGATATGCCCCAAAGGGAGCACAGAGGCCATGCAGCCCCCAGATGCTTCTGAGCACAGGGAGAGGTGCAGGATCCAGCCTGACACACAAGTGCAGGGGGCACCATGCACACACAGAGACCCCAGGCTGGGAAATGGGGTATTTTCCCCCTGGCTTGCTCCAGTCCTACTGCACAGAGCCAGCTGCTCTGCGCATTGGAAACTGTGAGCGCAAGAGAGAAAGATAGTGGACAAGGGGAGATATCACCCTCGCTTCCTGCGGGCAGCACACAGCCCTCCACCCTGCGCCAGCGAGGGAAAGCTGTGGTTCCCTGGCCCCAGAGCCCCCCTGGCGCACAGCTCATCTCCTTGCCTGGCACCAATTAGCCTGATTAGCACCAGGACTTTGCACAGCCATAGATCAAGAGAGCCCCAGCCTGCTGGAGCAAAGCCCAGTCACGGACAGGATGAGCCAATGCTTCTCCCCAGCTGGCGTTAGCCCCTATGGAAGAGGAGCGTTGGTGGCCCCAACTCATTTCAGTTGCAGGTAGCCCTCAAGGCCAGCCCAGGATGGAGGCTGCCCATGAGCCAGCGCCATGGCACAGCTGGGCGTCAGGGCAGCCTTAGGGCTTCTCTTAAAACCGTGTTTAGATGTGCCCATAATCGTGCTTCTTACGTGCACTGCAAAGCCAAACAATTCAGGAGCCAGTGAAGGCCAGCCAGAATTGTGCAGGTGCCTTGAGTCCTGATGGGAAGAGTTTGGCCCCAAAGTCACAAAAAACCCTCACAGTGCTGAGCACAGCGGTGACCAAATGCCCCCTGCTGCTGCCCAAGCCAGGAAGAGAGAAAAGCAGCGTTGTGGGTGCACGTGTACGGGTGCGGGGGGTGTGCAAGAACAGGTGTGTGTGCACACCTTGGTACATGGCTCGCAGCAGGCAGGGGGTCAGTGCCTGGGTCGAGCCCTGTCTTGTGCAGGCTGTGAAGTCCAGAGGCCGGGAAGGGGCAGGGGACGGATGCTGGCGTTGTCCCCAGTGACAAACCCAGCCCTGGGAACAATCGCCAGCAGCTCAGGTTGGGCTGCTGTGAATTACGGACATCTCCCCACGGCTGACGCGGCTGGTCCCCGTGGCAGAAGGCATTGCTTGGGTTCAGCCCCCACATCTGCCTCCCCGGGGCTCCTTGGGGACAGCCAGCCCTGGGAACTGGCACTTGGCAGGGGGGAGCGCAGCCATCCCAGGATGGGACCCGCATCCTCTGCTCTGCCGTGGCAGCCCCACTTTCACCTCTGCAGTGAAGCACGGTGGCTGTGCTGTGCTGCAGAGCTGTCCTGGAGCTGCTCGTGCTCCCACTGGAGCCCGCGGGTGTCCTGCAGCTGGGAAAGGGCAATCCACCCCGTAAATCCATCAGCCTTTCCCTTTTTACTGGGAAAATGTCTGGGAAGGAGATGTCATTATTAAAAGTCACCCGAGTGCTGAGCTCAGCTGGGGGGAGGTGTGGGGTGAGATGAAAACAGAGCTTCATGAGGGCTCCCGAAACACCAACAGCAGAAAGGCACAGCCCCATCCCTGCACGCAGGATTCATCCCCATCGTCCAGGATTCAGCCCTATTGCAGTGCCAGGTTGGCCCATCGAGGTTTTCCTTGCTTGGTCCCGCAGGTCTGACCATGGATGTTCCTGTGCTGGATCCTTACAGCAGGATAAATCCTTGCCATCCCCAAGGATTGGCCTGGAGCCAGTGGAGAGCCCGGCTTGAGCCAGCTGGGGACAATCCCTGGACGAGGAAGATGTGTGGGGGCAGGAAAACACAAGGCAGGGAAATGTGGCAGCACTGGGAAAAAGTCTGCTTTTTTTTTTTTTTCTCTTTTATTATTGTTGGGGTTTTTTGTTCTGGGTTTTTTTTTCTTTTTTTTTTTTTCTTTTTTTTTTTTTTTTTCAGAAGGTGCCTGGGAAAGGAAGCGATTGTTTGGAGCAGATCTTGATGGCTCCAGGCCCCTCGTTGGGGAGATAACCAGGCGCAGCCCCTCTGCGGCAGCGAGCCCCAGCCCAGCTCTGGTGGGAAATGTCCCGCTGCAGCCGGGCAGCTGGGGGGGGGGGCAAGGGGCTTCAGCACTGAAACCCACCACCCCACCACTCTCAGAGCTGGTGTGCCTTGGGGAGGGGGTGCATCAGGGTTTGGGGTGCCCTAGCAATGCCACCACAGGGTCCCCCAGCATTGCCACCCCAACGGCTGCTGCCCCTGGGGCAGCTCCAGGCCACATCCCCACCTCAGCTGTGTCTGCTTGGGGCTATTTTGCGGGTAAGCAGGAATTAGGCAGCTTTAGCTCCTTTCTGATGCTGTTGCCAAAAATCTTGGCTAAGCATATGTAATTAGGGACTCCGTCATCTTTGGAGCCGTTACCCCCCTAACCTGGCGCTGATTTGCAATATCCACATCTTAAATACCACTGTCCTGGACCTTCCCTCCACCTCCCACCATCTCTCACAGCTTGAGCTGGAGATTAGGGAACCAGAGGGGGTTTGGGGCCTCTCTGTCAGTCGGGAGATAGGGCCGGGTTTGCTCTGAGGAGGGAATTATTCTGGGTATGAATTATGTCATTTTCCTTTCCGGAAACAGCGCATGCTCCCGGGTGTCACAGCTGGCGGGGCGGAGGGGGAAGCTCCCTCCCCAGCACGTCCCAGCTCCCCGACCTCTCCAGGTCTCCAGACCATGAGGAGAACAACAGGAGCAGCCAGAGGGAGAAAGAAAATGAGCAATGGCTCTTGCCCCTCTCCCCTCCACCCCAGCTGCTTGCTGCCCGGGAAGGATGCGGCCACAGTTGTGCCGTGGCCATGTCAGCACCCGCGGGCTCAGCTGTGCATGGGGCGCAGGCGAGCCGGGGCTGTAATCCAGGCTGGCAACCTGGGGAAGATGTGGGGTGGATCAAAGGCCTGCAAGCCCCTCTCCCAGCCCCCCCAGGGAGCGCCCGTCAGCATCCGGGCTCTGTGGCACGTGGAGCATCCCAAGAATCAGAGCAAATGGCGGGGGGCTGCGTCCCCCTGCCCTTGGCGGGGTGGTTAAAGATAGTAACGGGGAGAAAGAGCTCTTGGAGGGGATGGGAGCATCTGCCCTGAGATGGGCTCAGCAGTTGGTCAGCGGCAGAGCCAAGCTGGGGTGCAACACCCCGCACCTTCACCAGCACCCTGCAAAGCCCACCGTGGGGTACTCAGGAGCGCTGTGCGGCGAGCAGCCCTCAGCCCTGCGCCTCGTCCTGGCCCTTGGCAGATGCCGTGAAAGGGAGCATTTAGGGCCGTGCTGGCACCCTCGGCAGGCGTCGGGGCGGGCGGCCGGGCCAGCTGCTGCTGCTGGCGCCAGAGCCGGCGGCGCGGGCTGCAGGGCAGGTGGACAGCTGGCTCGGCCGCCTCGCTCCCCACAAAGGCACCCCTTTCTCCGGGGCAGAATCAGATCTGAATGGATCCAACTGATTTATTTGGCGTCGTTTCCTCAAATGGCTTGCCCTGTGAATGTGTCCATGCCGCCTCTCCCCTTCCCGCCACCGGCACAGCCCGGGTGCTCATGGAGCGGCAGCGGGTGAGGCTGCCTCCGGAGCAGTGCGCTCAGCTCTGCAGGATCCCCCCTGCACGTGCCTGGGGAAGGGGGCACCTGAGCATTTTTGGGTAGAGGCCAAGTGCAAGGGCAAATGGTTTGCCAGTGCCCAGAGAAGATGCTGGACACGGTGTATGTGCAAGGAGCGAACTGCTGCTGGGACCTGCTCCGGAGGCTCACGTTTACCCCTAAATACTTAAAAAATGTGCTGTGCAAACCTTCCCACATCCTCCCCTTATGCAATGCCAAGCTGCAGGCATGCAGAGGGAGAAGCATGGCAAAGCCTGGCTCCATCCCTGCAGGGAGCAGGATCACACCCTGCCTGCCCCAGCACCCCCACCCTGGCAGCACCTGAAAGCCAGGTTCCCCCCAGGACCCAGGGCTCTGCAGGAGAGCTGGGGCCCAGACATGAAACAGCCTCTACAGTTTTCCTTCCTCGTGTTATCCAAGCACAATATCAATTAAAAACCGCTCTGTTTAAAAATGCAAATGATCCCTGGCATGCCGATGCAGACAGAGGGAGTCGCCCCGTCTCTGTCAGTGAGGGCCCAGGTCTGTTCATTTCACTATCTCACTCTGTCGGAAATCTTAATTAAATTCTCCCTTTGATTTGGGCATGCTCTCGCACCCCACACGGCTCCTGCTGGGGCGTGCAAGCCTCCCCAAGCACCCAGCTCCCTCCTCCTGCTCGGGGGAGCACCCACACCCGCAGACCTCGGGGGTGGCAGTAGGAGAAACCCCACTGAGGCGGTGGGTCCCTGCGCCTGTGCAAAACGTCGGGACAGGGCACAGTGCGTGGAGCAGGTGTGAGCCATGCCACGTCTGCTCACATGTGGCAAAGCGGGGACCTGTGATGGGAAAATCTTTGTCTTCTTGGCTCTTGAGGGCTGGTGACTGGGAGGCTGGTTGGTGGTGCCTTTTCCTTCTGGGGTTTTCCACCTGGGTTGGCATCTACCTGGCCAGCCGTGCGCTTGGCTGCATGTCCGTGCCTCTGCTTAAAAAGAAAAAAAAAAGAGAAGTACGAGTCCCAAGAAGACACCTTGGCTCGTTGCGGGCTATTTGCACGCTCTTATGACAGCTGAAAGGCCATCCACGCTTACCCGAGATGCCTTCCCTGAGCATCCCCGCAGACTGGCTGCCTTCTCCTGTGTGGAGCTCCCCCAGGGCAGCCCCCTCACTGCGACATGCAGCCTAGGGGGGGTTCCAGCCCCTCTGGAAAAGCAGCCGGAGGGCGAAGCCTGACGGCTCACAGATGGGGCAGAGCAGCAAAGTAGGACAGCTTGGGGAGGCAGCTCTGCCTCTCCTGCCCCATTGTCCCCTTGTCTTCGCCCAGCCCCAGCGCAGAGGACGCGCGGTGCTCAGCATCACGCCGGCGGGTTACCATGGCATTTCCCTGCCAACCCCCGCCAGCAGCTGCCCCGCTGCTCGGCCCCTCCGTGCCTGCTGCTGCTTGAGCACCTCTCGGCACAGCCAAGCTCCTGCCCACGCCGGGGGCTGCTTCCCTCCCCTCCTGCCTTTCTTCTGAGCTGGTGGACCAGCAGCCGTTGGGGAAGGAAGCGGCAGGGAGGAATACATTGACCTGGTGTCAGCCGTGCTGGCACCAGGTCAGCTGCTCCAAAAATGCGTTTCACCTGCCCAGTGCAACGTTAAAGTGGGACTTTCCTACCCGGGTAACTTGGACCAAGCACAGGATCACCTCGTTTGCTGCTAATTTGCTATTTTGTTCCTGCTGCTATGGCAAATATTTGTGTGTGGTATATGTGGAGAAGTTCCTCCTTTGTTCCGCAACCTCTCCCTTTGCCAGTCCCTGCAGCAAAAGCAGTCTGGGCTGACTGTTGATGCAGAGTGGTTTGGCAAGAGAGATCCTGTCTCTCCCCAAAATCTCCATCAGTGATGGGCTCAGGACAGCACAAGGCTCTGCTTCCCACCTCTCCCCCTCCGCATGAGCCAAGGGAAGAGGGATTGAGCAGGGAAGCGAAAAGTCTGTTCTGTAGGAATTCACAGCCAAGTTTGCAAAAGATTTCAGGCATGCATTTCTGCAGACTTGTCTGTGGCAGATCCAGAGGAGCTCCTGCCTCCCAAGGCATGGAAGCAGATGGATCAAAGGCTGTGTGCTGGAAGCCTTGGTGACCTGAGAAACCTCTGAGTCCCAGGTCAGGACACTTGGGCTTGCTGGAGACAATGCCCTGTCCTGAGGACCTGTCCCTCCTGAAGCCAGCACACTGGGAACAAAGACCTCATGGAAAATCAGGGGCTTTTGGTGGGTGCTGAGCAACCCTGCAGCCCTGCACAGCCTGACAGGGCTCACCTCCAGCCGCAGGCAGTGCCTGCTGTGGGGCAGGGAGGTGTCAGAGGGATGGCAGGGATGGATGGGAGTGTTTGCATACCCTGGTTCACCCCGTGCTCCTCATAGAGCTCCGAAACGAGGGCAAACACGATGCCAAATCCAACCCTGAAGATAGAAACTGAAATTCATTTGCTTTGTTAATTACATAATTACACTGGAGATAAACAACGGAAAGCGTCTCTAGGGCCCTTTTGGTCTGTTGGATGTCAGATGCCAGATACTTCCAGACTCTGAGCCCAGCCGTACTGCAGCAGATCAGTTTTGGGGTGCCTCGTGCAAGGGCTGCCTCCTGCTCCAGCCACTGCTGCTGTGCTGGGCTGCCCCTCGGCCCAACTCCCACCCAGCTCCCACCTGCCAGGGCCAAGAAAGGAATTTGGCCTCCGGGGCCGTGTTAATTACAACTGCTCCTTGCAGCAGCCAGATTCCCCTCATGGAGCAGCGGCTGTACACCCCCCTCCCCAGCATGGGGCCATGGGGACTGGGACATGCTGCCCCAGTGCCACAGGTGCTCCTGCATCCACCTGCCGCCACGTCCCGCAGCGCCGAGTCATGGCACAGCAACGGGTGGCTGGGGAACGGTGCTTCTTCCCCACACCCTCCCACTGCGGGGATGTGCCCGGGCATATTCCCCATTGCTAAAATGCAGCCACCCAAAACTCGCTTGCCTGGAGTGAAAATGTGCAGAGGTGTCCCAGGGCGCAGAGAGGGGACTGTGCTGCCTGTGCGAACACGTCACCCATGCAAGGGGTCCTTGCCCTTCCCTTGGGAGCACTAGGAATCCTCTTGAGCAGGAAAGGAAGGATCTTAGCTGGGCTAATCCCAGCCAGCCCCCCAGCACAGCCAGGCCTCCCCATCCTGCCAAAACCATCCCGTGCGTGGGCAGGGGGCGGGTCGGTGCCAGAGGCCCCTGAGCCGGGCTGACCACCGTGTTTCCGCAGACAGGCTGGTTGCATGATGTGGGCAGGTTTCCAGCTGGGGCCCAGCCAAAACCAACCCATTCGTTACAGTCCGGGTCTCGGACTGGGCTTTACAGCGACTGCTGTCCCCGGGCAGTGGGGAGAGTTGCCCAAGCCTGGCTGACCCACAGCTCCTGCCCTCCCCAGCCACCTACCACCCGTGTCCCACTGGTGCTGGCCAACGCCGCAGCTGTGGTGCCAGAGCTCTGGTGGGAGAGCCCAGTGGGCACAGCCAGATGGACCCTGCTCAGCAAAGCACCAGCATCAGCAGCTTTGGGGCTACCAAGGCCCTCCCTTCCCAGATAGCACTCCTCACCCCATGGGACCTGCTCTCCCCAGGGGAATGTGTCTCTGGGGCAGCCAGGCAACTGTGGTTCTGGCCCTGGGGTGATTTTGCTGGCACAGTCTTGGGCATGGTGGTGAATGGTTTAGCTGGTCTCTGCCATGCCTGCATGGCTGGCTGGGGTTGCATGGATTTAACCACGTGAGACGTTTCCCTGCTCCCAGGAAAGCTTCGTGGTGGAGGCACGGTGGGAATTCCTGTTCCCCTGGACACCCTAAGGAGCCAAACCCCAGCCAGGCATGGTGGCTGCAGGGAGAGATCAGAAAAGGTTCAGGCTGGAACTGGTGGGGTGAGCAGTAGGGAAAGACATCCCAAACCCTCCCTCCACTGGGATCCCTCTGGTTAAAACTGATCATCTTTGGCACAGACATGCTGGTTGCTCAAGCAACTCCCCAGCTGTGAGGAGGCTCAGAGGGAGGCCAGCGGCAAGCTGTGGGTGTGCAGGAAACTGGCTTAAATCACCCCAATGGCCTCTGCATAGCCAAGACTTTGGAAAGACTCTCCAGAGCCCAGGAAAGGTCTCTGTTGAGCTTGACCTCAAGTCAGTGATGCTTTGAAGCACCGACACTCTCTATTTGGGGTTCCTGCAGAAGCACCGCTGCAGCCATCCCGGTGCAGGGTGAGGACATGGTGATGGGGGGCAGCAGAAGTGGCAGCAGCCGCACTGGCATGAGCGGTGCCCGGCTTGGTGCCCCAGTGCTGGGCTGGCTCCAGCTGGAGTGCGAGCGGCTAGACACCCCATCGCCACGC
Organism: Falco peregrinus; assembly: GCF_023634155.1. Lineage (NCBI taxonomy): Eukaryota > Metazoa > Chordata > Aves > Falconiformes > Falconidae > Falco > Falco peregrinus. The sequence continues at coordinate 47,948,554 of NC_073721.1, read as the reverse complement.
AGGCGTGCAGGCAGCCGGCCCCCACCAAGGGCAGTGCGCTCAGGCTGGGGGGTGCATGCAGCACAGCAGGGCGCAGCATCAGGGCTGGGGATGGAGGCACCGGCACCCCAGCCTCCATCCCACAACCTGTCCACAGAGTAAGGCTGCAGGGACAGCTCGCCTTCCCCCCCTTTTCCTTACCGCAATTTTGGATTTTGTGCACGGAGAGGAAAGAAGCGGCCCCCAAAAGTTTAATTTCCTCCACCCCGCTCCCCGACTCACAGCAGCACGAGTTGAATTTAATGTTGTTAGTCAGGCAGTGCCTGGCTGGCTGTGCTGCTCTGCAAGCTGATGGGGAAACCAATTGAGGGCAAAATTGCTGCAAACAATTGTCCTTTTGTCCCTTTCCCTGGGGTCTGTCTGCCAAGGTTAGCGGAGCTGAATAAAACTCACTTGAGCTGCAACTCACACAACATACCGAGGGCTCCTTTCGGGGCTCGGCGGGGCGGGAGGAGGGGGAGTGCAGAGGAAGGGAGAATGGGGAGCAGGAGGGGACAGCAAGGGGAGGATGCTCCAGCGTATGCCCAGCACCCACCCGTCAGGCACTGGGATGCAGAGGTGGGCTGAGGAGCATCTCCCGAGCCCCGGCTCGGACCTGGTGGTCCATGGCCAAGCACCAGCAGTGATCAAGCCACAGGGAAATGGGGCTGCACCAGGGCTGGGCAGTGGCTTGGCTCCCCCCCTCAGCACCCCAAAACAGGTAGTGCTGCCTGCCCGGGGAGCCCGGTGGGGCCATGGGTCCTCTCCCATGCACCCCCTGCCCAGTGCCAACCTAAGAGCAGTCTGGCCAGTCCCTCCTCGTGTGCTAAGCGGCTTCAGCAGGAACCATCCCTCCATGCCCATGGGCTGCCCAGGCAAACCCCTGTAAAACACACGGAAATCGATGCCTCCTCCAAATAAATAATAGCACGCTTGTTTGATTTCCTGAGCACAATAATTAAAAGCCTGGGGGCATGAGGCATTGTCTGAACACCCCTGGGACCCAGCTCCCTCAGCTGACTCTTTACATTCCCCCAGTTATTCTCTGCATCCTTTTTTTAGCTTCTCCATTGGCGAATGAAAAATAAAAGCACTTTTTTTTCCATCAATCTGGCTTTGTTACTGGAAGCTGATGCCTGAAAAGAACTTCTGTGGGGTTTTTTTCATGAGTAATGAGCACTTCTGTTCTCGCTGCCTGAACATGTATGTGTTTTCCCATGGGGATGCCCCTTGCTTCCTCTCTCCCCACTCCCCCAGGTTTGTCCCAGGAGATTTCTTCCCTTATCTGTGCAATGTGTCAGGGCATGGCTGGAGCCACTTCTCCCTTTCCCTGCTGTGTTGCTTGTCTTTAAGTATTTCCTTGCCTGGCAGGTGGTGCAGCACTGCCCTGTTGGGATGGGACCAGCAGGCTTGAGGCCCAGGTGATGGGCTGCTAGGCTTCTGGGCTAGTAGATCTGCCCCAGCCTCGCAGGATGCGGCCAGGGAGGAGGCAGCATCTCCGGGAGGGCAGGAGCAGAGGCTCAGCCTCGCTGGCACCAGACACATCTCTTCAGTGCTCCTCTGCAACAGGGAGCCCTGGTATGGAGATCCTTCTCTCTGCTCCTGCTCAGCGGTCAGAGGGGCTGTGGGTGATGCAGCCCCTCCAGCAGCCGCTGGGCTGTGGTGGAAAGCTGCAATGTGCAAGAAAAATAAAGCAAAAGGACACCAAAGCAGGGCTGGCTGCTTCACTGTTATTCCTGGATTTGTTTGCAAAGCTGCACTGGGCAAAATCCAATTTCTGGGACCTTCTGGGAGCTGGTTTTCTAGGAACCCAAGCAGCTGTGGGAAGGGCAAGGGACAGGCAGGCTGGTGGCAGCTCTGCCACCCTGACAGGGAGTGTTTCCCTGCATTATGGGGTTTCCATAGTTTTTATGGTTTTAGTTCCTCCCTGCGGATGGCTGCTCCCAGCAGAGTAGGGCTGTTCCTGTTCCCTGGGCTGGGGTCCCGCGGCATGCAGCGGCTGGGCAGAGGAGTGGGGGGCAGGCAGGAGAGGGCAACAGGGCTGCTCCAGCTCCTGGGATGAACGTTCCAAGAGGCAACACTCCTCCGGGTATTTTTATTCGCCCCCCTGGAGGCCCCACTTTGCCAATGGGTGTGAAACTTCTCGCCTGTCTGTGAAGAGCAGCTGGGACGGCTGCCCCTCCACTTTGTCCCCTGGGTGCCCTGGCACAGGCGGCGGTGCTGGCACGGCCCATGTGGACAACAGCTCTGGCCCCACCACCTCAGGGACACCCCGTTGGTGCTGAGACATGAACAAGAGGAGACCAAGGCCCCGCACTAGGACTGTGCTCAGAGCTGCACCTCTGTCACCCCCCAAAAGCCTGCAGCATCCTCAGGGCAATTCTTCCCTGTGAGGGTGCTGAGGAGCTGGCACAGGCTGCCCAAAGCAGCTGGGGATGCCCCATCCCTGGAAGCGTTCAAAGCCAGGTTGGACGGGGCTTGGAGCAACCTGGTCTAGTGGCAGGTGACCCTGCCCGTGGCAGGGGGTTTGAACTGGATGATCTTTAAGGTCCCTTCTGACCCAAACCATTCTACGATGACAAGCCACCAAGGAGGACCAGCAGTGAGCGGCAGGAGGGCATCAGGGCAGTACTGGGAAAGGTCAGGGTGTCCCATCACCTGGCCACCACTAGGAGACAATTTGCCTTTCCATTTTTAGCTTTGCTGATGAGGAAAACCAACAAACATCCCCAAAGGAGCTGTGGGGAGGGGGAAATGCCTGAAAATGAATCAACCAAACCCAGACACAGCAGCTTGTAGCCGGTAGTGCTGGTTAAGACCACAGTGAGCATTGCACTGCCAGCTCCAATATGGCAATTAGCTGCATCTGCAAAGCAAATCCCCCTGAAATGCCAGCTGAGTGCTGGTTAACCAGGCCCAAGGCTTGGCACTTGAGTTAGTGAGTTGGAAACCGGAGGGGCTTGTGGCAGCTGGCAGCAGAGAGGTGCCCGAGCAGGGGTCTGCCAGCACTGCCCTGCTTGGCTGGCTGCAGGCTCGGCTGGAGAGTCATGCTCCCATCAGCTGAGATGTGATTCTGACCCAAAGTGGTTTTAGTTTACAATTGCCAAAGGCAAAAAAAAAAACACCAACCCAAACCCCAAACCCAAACCATTTTTTTTATCCCCTTTTTGGCAAGTTTTGCTCTGAGAAACCTCTGAGTGTCATAGTATTGTTGTCTTTTTCCAACCCGGAGGCTGCCTAGTGATTCGAACCATCAATGAAAGCTGCTGCCCCGGCCACAGCAAAATGAGGCGCTTTCAGCAGCCTGAACGTGTCGTTGGGAGGTTGCCATCAAACGCTGGTTAAAAAAAACACAGCAGAAAAAAAACCAAAACAAAGGCAAGAGTACAAACAGACAAGGCTTGGGATCAGACTGAAAAAAAAAAAAAAAGAAATTATGAACTATATTTACTCTGCCCAAGATACTTCACTGCCTTCGCTTCTGTGTGTGGTTATTTACTTACCAAGGGCCAAATCACAGGAAACGCTCGCAGCGTGCAGCTCCCGGCGAGTCACCAGAACCGCTACAGCTGCTGCTGCAATCCTGCCCCCGTGCCCACCGCCCGCCCCGGTGATGCTGCCCCAGGGACCTTCTCCCGGCACGACCTGATGGCCACAGCAAGAGATTGGCAAGTGCCATGCGAACGGGTCCCCACAGTCGTTCCCCCACCCTGGTGAGACACTGCGTTACCTCCAGGTGACAGTTTCCAGCTTTTCTAGATGCTTATTGACACCCCCAGCACAAAACCAGCATGGGCATCACAAGCTGCCACCACCATCAGCATTTCAGCAGAGAAGGTTGGGGTTTAGTTAAGTGGGAGCGGCTCCCCCATGGTACCATGAGCCCAAATTTCACGTGCCCGACCAGAGGAGCTGGGGAGGGGCTGGCTGGGCACCCAAACCCACACCAGATCCTGCCAGAGCTGAGCAAGGTGCATGGTCCTCGGCAGCTGGGGCAGGGGGCTGGGGCAGGACCCACAGCATGCAGAGCTGCCCTGTGCCCCCGAGGGAGCTGCAGAGTCAAGGTCACCCAACAGCACCCAACAGCAGGAGCTGGTTGCTAGTCCATGCTGTGATTTACCAGTGGGGTAAGGGATGTGTTAAAGATGTACATCTTGGAGAGACCACAAGGCCACCAGCGTATGGACTGTCAAAGCTCACTGGCCAATAAAAATGGAAGAAGCTCTTCAAGCAGGTTTACTTTCCCAGCAGGAAGGAAAGGTGATGCTGGTTACCAACACCAGCTGTGGCAAGGACAGACATCACCAGGAGACCTCCAGGACACCCCTCCTCAAGCGTCACACCTTTCTGCCAGCCCCAAATCACACCCTGCACCCCACAGCGAGCTGCCGAGCGGGCTGAGGCCTGAGTCGAGCTCACTTGAGTTTTGCAAGGCAAGTGGAGAGGAGCTCAGACCCACCACACCAACCCCAGATCTCTGCTCAACCAGCACGGCCAGGCTGCTCCCAAAAGCAAGATGAGAGCAAGGGCTGATGGCTGCCCCCAGGTTTTAGGCCTTTTTCTTTTTTTTTAATTTTTATTTTTCTGCAGAAATGCCTCCTACCCAGGCATGGGGGTTTCTTAGGGAGCCCCAGGCAGGTCCCTGGCAGTGCTCTCACCCCGCTTCAGGGGCAGAAGGTGGGCAATGACTTGAAATGCAAAATCTCCCTTGCTTTCAGATGCTCTTCACACATCAATCAGGCCGGCAGTGGAAGTGTGCTGCAGTCCTGCTGAGCACTTCACACCAAGGTGTGCAGCCCACCGCTACCACCTCCAGCACCACCAGCATCACCACCAGCCTCGCAAAACCCTGCGGGTCTCTCCAGCCCAGGGCAGGGCAGCGGGGCCGGCCGGTGACTGCAGGAAGGTTTCCCTTCGACTTCTGCTGCTTTCCAGGAGCAGCAGCGTCAGCGAGGGGTTTCTGCCGGCTGGCAGCCCCGTGGCCGTCAGGGCTCAGCACTCCCACGTGCCTCCACGCAGGGTTATTTTTCTAGCATTTATTTTTGTTCTACTCATCCGGTACGGCTGTTGTGACACTGCAGTCAGCAAATATCATTAAACAGTAGGAAACGTGAGGTTTTACTGCTTCAGTGAGATTCAGATGATAAAAAGAGGAAGATAGAAACTCTCTGAGAGGGTACAAAGCCCTCACCTGCTGCCCCAGACCTCCCCACACCCCTCGACTGCTCGGACCCCCAGATCTGGGTCCAGCCCACAGCTGCAGACCCTCCTAGGATGGGGGGACTTGCTGGGTGCTGGGGGTCACCCACAAACCTGCTGGGGCATCACTGCCTGCCCCAGCCCTGGGGTGGAAGTCAGGGTATGACGCCCTCACCGCCTGCTGTCACAGGGTGCCTGCAGGACCCAGCCTGGGGTCTGTGCCCAGTACCCCCAAAGCCTGGTTACAACCCATGGGCTTGCTGTCGCCAGCGTTACTGGCCATGCAATACTCATCGCCAGCACAGCCCAAGGAGCCAATTTCAGCTCCTTTATCTGATGGGACATTTTGAGGGAACAATGTCCCCCACAGCAGAGCTGGGGCGAACAATGAGCGCGGGGCGGCAGGCGGCTCGGTGGCCGGGCTGCGGGACCCCGGGCGCCCTGGCCCGCAGGAAATCCTTTTATTTTTCACTTGTGAACTGAAACAAACACAAGCTCCTGTTTATTTCCTGGTCGATTGTATTTTGGAGGATGGAGGTGGCTTCCCCACTCCGAACAGCTTAACTCCTCCTGCGCTGGCTGTGACTGTCCCCCTTCCTGCGGTGAGATTGCTCCTCATGCGATGGTCACCATGCGGCAAGACCCCTGCTCCCCCACCCCCCACCTCTGCTAATTTATGTTTAATTTGAAAACCTGGGGGTCATAAATAACACATGTTGGCGTGGGAAGTCTGGGGAGCGGGAAGCCGGCTCGTCCCCTCCCATGGCTGAGGCTGCAGAGTCCAGCTGGAGGGTTTAGGGCTGGAGCTGCTGCTGGAGGAGCGGTGCAGTGTCCCTGGGGATGCTCCACACCAACAACCCAAAGCAGCCACCATCACCGCCCCGTGGGATGCCCTGCTTAGAAGCAGGAGAGAAACAGGACCCCAGTGCAGTGCTGGCTCAGCACAGAGCTGCTGGGCAGGATTCATCCCGCCTCTCCCCATCCCTCTGCATCTCTCCCCACCATTCCTCAGCCCAGACTGCCACCATTCCAGGGCTGGCATCACCCCATGTCTCTCCTGCGAGGGAGAGCGGCTCCCATGGTGAGGCCGAAGGTTTGCCGACCTCAGGCTTTTCTCACAGCTTCCCCGTCACATCCTTTCTGGCTCCCACGTCTGCCGTTCACAGGCGCTGCTCTCTTGGCTCCCGGCCCCGGGGCCTGTGCCTGGGTGGAAACAGCATCCAGATGGAGCTATTTTTTCACATTTTTGGGGGGGAGGGGAGGAAGGTTTGGGAAAAATCCGCTGGGACCAGGAAAGCAGAGGGAAGGAGTGGATTTGCAAAGGAGGCTGGTTAGCACGGCCCCATTTCTGTGGGGTGCTCCTGGGAACAGGGGGGCTCAGCAGAGAAACTGAGGCACGGAGCATCCCACCCAGGGCAGTGTCCCGGCTGGCGGTGAAGTCTTTAATTCCTGCCCTGTCCCTGCGTGGGTGCGATCAGGGGGGCAGCACAGCCCAGATCCCACCTCCATCAGTGGGGAGCAGCTGCCTGGACAGGGCATTTGGTGGCACGGGCAGAGCCTGAGCTCATCTCTCACTCATCCAGAGGCTGATCCAGAGGGGGAGGAAAAGCCCCTCCACCCCTTCAACCTTAAATCGTGTCCATAGAAAACTTTTGAAACCCCACCATTGTGTTAGAGGATAAACATTTATTGAATATTTCCTGTTTGGCACAAATACTCTTTGACTCCTCTATGGTCTTTTTCTTCTCGTGTCTTTAAATGAGAATTATTTGAGCTGAATGTAAAGGAAAAGTATCCCCAGTGCGCGGAGCCCCTGGGAGCGTGGAGCGAAGGAAAGCCCACGTGTGTGCCATGCCTGCTTGCTGTTAGCTATTAATTTCTGTCTCCCGAGGTCTGACATGAGCAATGCATTATGCAAAGGTTGTGGGAATATTTCAGACGCTGCATCCCGGGAGAACTACAATTTCAGTTTTACAGGGTTTAGGGTATTTTTTTCTCCCCCTTTCTTTCAAATGTGTTATTTCACTGAGATTTAACAGCAGTTACAACTTACACAGCACAGAGAAGGACGAGCTGGGTCTGGCTGGGGTGGTCAAAGGCTCACTGCCCCTGGGCACCCACGGTTCAGCCTGGCCCCTTGAGCCCCCAGAGTGCTCCGAGGTGGGCACCCATCGATGGAAGAGCAGCAGTCAGACCCCCGTTGCATGCTTGGGTGCAGGCAAACCCCATGGAGCTGGACGGGGGCTGAAAGTGGGGCTGTGAGCCGCTGGGCAGCCAGGGCTGGGGGCTTGTGGTGTGGCAGGGGAGGCAGCGCTGGGGGACACGCTAGGTTTTGGGTCAACACCTGGCATACTGTGGGCTGGGGAAAGCCTTGCAAAACACAAGTTTTTCCAGCAGTAAGTCTTGCCACAGACACTTTCCCACTCACCACTGCTCCTTGGCACGCGCCACCGCAGCACCTCTGGGGATGGAGCCAGGGAAGGTGGGGGGGGACACGGGGCAACCCTGTCCCACGCCACTGGGAACCCAGAGGGAGAGAGAGGGCTCAGGCTGGGATGAGGCTGAGGGGTTTGGTCCACAGCCGGTCTAATTCTGGCCCAGGCACAATCAGAAGGGATTTATTTTTAGGCTCTGGGCTATCGCTGCTTTGGGGAACTGAATGGAAAATGTATATTTAGCCTCTTTGGTGATTTGCTTAGAAAAATAATCTGCTGTCATTGCTGCGGGTGGTGATTTGTGCCAGCCCTGCCCTCACCAGTGCTGCTGGGCCCCCGGGCAGCCGAGCAAAGCCAGCAGGCATCGCCAAGCTGCATGGCTGGTGGCCGTGGCCCCAACTCGCTTGAGCAGTGCTGAGCCAGGAGCTGACTTGCAGGCTCGCTTCTGTTTTGTTTCTCGAAAGGATCTTGCTGTCCCACAGACTTTGCCCTTGCTGTGCAAACACAGGTGTTGGAGGGCAGCGCTAAGCACCTCCCACACGCACTGCAACCACGGGGCATCCCACCCGGGACCAGCACCGTCCCTGTGCCTGGTGGCCAGTGCAGAGGGATGCGGTCACGCAGGTCCCACTGCAGGGACCCGATTTATGTAAAGCCTGTGGGAAGTGCCGAGGCCTCTCCGGTGTGAAAGACGCACACGAACGCAGGGGAGGGACATGGTATTTCCTCTCTGAAATGCAGGTGAAAGCCAGAAGGGCAGAGCCTTACAGAGCCATTCACACTATAAATACATGAGATACACAGGAACCCGGGGCCCGTAGCTATTTTTGCCTGCAGGAAGCTGGGATGAGAAGGAGAGCGTCCCTCCCTCCCCAGCACGTTGCTGGCAGTGGGACGTGCCCTGGGCCAGGGCTGCTGGGCTGGGCACGTCCTGCCCCACACCGGGCTCCCAGTGCTTCGCTCACACATCACCAGCACCACCAGCAAAGGCAAGAATGGGTGCAGGGCCAGCGCTGCCCCATCATCTTCACCCTCACAGGGCAAAGAGCAGTTGCCAAAAAGCTGCCATCCCTCAGCTGCGGGTCTGAAAGAGGGTGCATGGCCCCTCTGCCAGGCTGCTGCGACCATCTGGTCTCAGGGTGATGGAAGTGGCCCCGACAGGAGCCTGTGTCCTGGGTAACCCCGGAGCTGCTGGACCCCGCAGCGGCTCATGCTCCCCAGTGCCAGCTGGCCAGGCGGCTAAAGGAAAAGACGTGTCACCTTCTCCAGGACTGATATCAGCCCTGCATCCCACAGAGATCTTTACTGATTGATGATCTGCTTCCCTTGCACATGGGAAACTGCATCAGCTACACTGGCACTGGATCAGGCCCGTGAAGCGTGCACAGCCAGCATGGGAGTCAGCAAGGGCTGCTGCCGCGCTCCTCGCTGGCTGAGCTGAAGATGATTCCTGAGCAGCTTCAGCTCCTGAGCTGTTTCCTTACCCTTCTGGGTTTCTGGCAAGCAGATGTGCTGCACTGTCACGGAGTCACCAGGACTCCAGCGTGTCTGTGAAGTGGCACCGGTGAGACAAAATGCAGACTGCATGGAGGGGATTAAAAGCATTTGGCCCCGAGAGGGGAAGAGCGAAAACAGGACCAAGCTTGGGGCTGCCTCCTCCTCTGATTAGGTCTCAGACAGCACTCTCATCTGCACATATCTGTCCCGATTTCCTCGATGCGTGGCTATCTCTTGGCTGGCATCTCTTCTTTGGAAGAAGCCAAAATTGCACAAAACCAGCGATGGCAAATCACCAGCAGCAGCATCACTAATCGCACAGATGTTATCACCACCCTCAACAGTGCCTGTCTGTCCCCGCATCCTCTTCCCTCTGGAAAATGGAACCCAGCAACATTTCTTGCTCAAAAAAACTTTAAGAGTCCAGTCTCTCATGGATACTTGCTTGGTGCCTACATGCATTGTTTGTGTGTGTGTTGCATGTGTGCCTGCGGGTCTGAGTGTGTGTATTTGCTTGAGTGTGTGCACTTGTAGGGAAAGCATATTTTGCAACAGACAAAGGGGAATAAAATATTTCAAGAATGTCTCTTAAATAAAGTAATCTTGGGGAATTTGACAGCCAAGGTCACTTCTACTTCTTGTTTGCTCAGTGCAGAGCTGAGTCTGGGCTTCATGGGCAGGTCCCACAGATGAAGAAGGTGGCTGGTCCCCTGCTGTGTGTTCTGTGTGTTTGTTTTGGGTTCTAGCTCCAAGAGCAGCAATAGTTTCAGGCTGTGGGACTCGGAGCTCCCCCCTCACCCCCGCAGAAGGAACCCTGCCTGGGGAGCATCTCTCCTCTGAGTCCTGGCGTGACCTGCCAGGGCACGCTCCGTCTCCGGCATTCACCAAAAGAAAAGAAGCAGGAAGAAAAAAAAGTCAGCTCCTCGTGATGTAGCCTCATAATTACCTGTTATTCTCATATCGAGGTAATTAACAATTAGGCAGCTGTCTGAATCACATGCAGAGGAACAATTATTTCGTTATTAATGGAGCCTATTTAACAGGTCCTATTTTCCCAGATGTTTTGTGTTTTTTTTTTACCTTGTGCTCTCGTGAATTACCCTAGCAATTAAACTTGCACCAGAAAGAGGGAGGAGTAGTCCTAATATTTACTGAACCTTGCAAAGCATCACATTTCTCAGCTTATGAACCTGTCACAAGTCATCGGGGGGCTCCGGCAGTGATAGGGAGCCTGTAACCCAACACCCTCTGCTGTCACCTGCGCCCATCCGCTGGCGCTGCCGGGGAGCTTGTTCATTTCACGGGTACCGCTGCAGATAAAAGCTATTATTTACAGTCAGTTACATATTTCCGTTGGCAAACCTCCTCCCTTGAGTGCAGGTTTGAAAACATCCCGCTCAGCAAACCAAAGCCGCGCAGGCTAAAGCCAACCTGCTTTCGCGCGGGTGCTGTTCCCCCCCCGTGCCCCCCCCGATGCCCCAGCGGTGCTGTGCTGGGTGTCACCCCATGGTGCTGCAGTTCGGGGCGCAGGAACAGCCCCCCTGGACCCCTCACCTTCCGGTTCTCTAAAGGCACTTTGCAGGGGGCACCCCCAGCTCTCCCCAGGGCTGCTGCTGGCTGACCCTGAGGGTGCTGCGGGGTGGGGATGCGCTCCCCTTCCCTGGGCACCACGCTTTGCTCCCGCACCCCCCTACCTGGGCAGATGCATTAATGACCCTTGAACACTTAAAGCCCGGCAGCTGGGACAGCCCGGGTCCGACGCTTTGAGTCAGCCCCCATGGGTGCAGAGGTGGTTTTGGCCGTGCAGGGATGGGGGGACCTGCTGGGCTGCGCTGGGCACCCGGGGTGGGCACACGCGCTAGTGCATCAGGCAGCAGCGATGCCAGGGGGAGGGCAACAGGCACGTGGGGGCTAATCCCTGTGGAGGGAAACTTTCGTTTTGATTTTCCCACCTTTTGAGTTTGGCTCATGCTCTAAAGCAGGAGGGTTTGACTCCCTCCAAAACCCTTGAGTTTGGGAATTTTTTTTGGGGGGGGTGGTTGTTTTGAGTTTCCTTTCCATTGGTTTGTGAGTATGGACTGGTCCTGCTCTGGAGTTTGTGTTTTCAACAGCCAGCCAGGGCTGAGCCCTCACAGCCACCCAGCACAGGGCCAGGCACCTGCTCCAGTCCCATTTGTTTTTTCCAGGCAGAGAGTTGGGGATTTCACTGGAAAACAGGAACTTTGCTGGACAGCAGCTGCTCCGAGGCAGTGAATCAGCTCGTCCCGCTGACGCCCAGCAGAACTGTGCCAGCACTGCACAGCACTCCCATGCCCAGTGCCCTGCACGCTCAGGGATCCCGGTGTGGCAGCACGCGCCACTGGCCCAGCGGGCAGCCCCTGCAGCATGGGGACCTGGCTGGTGGCTGCGACCACCCGCGTGGCAGCAGCAAGGGGTCTGCGGCTGGTGCCCCATCCCCGCCACCTGCACAGAGGTCAGGGGGCCACGACCAGGCGCGGACGGCTAATGCCTTTTGTCCCAGCCTGACTTTTCCCCTCCCGGTGGGATTAGGATGGGATGACCGGGCAAGAGGCCCCTAATCCTATTACCAGACCCTGCCGCAGCCCCATCGGGCAGCCCTGGGAACCCGCCTCCCTGCAAGGCACTGGGAAGGCAGCGGGTGAGGAAGCAGCCTGCAACTCAGCCTTGTCTCCTCCAGTTTTCCCAAAACCACTTTGCTCCACGCTTGTGGAGCACTGAGCACGATGCCCCAGTATGTGTGGGTACCAGGAGACACACAGGCACCCCCGACCCCTGCAGCCCCCACCAGTGGGGCTCAGCCCCCCGCAGCCATGCACCTGGCAGCATTTGGAGTAGGTGGTCCCAAGCCCTTTTGGCTCATTTGGCTCATTTGGCTCATTTGCCACATTTCTCAGCAAACTTTCTCCCGCCTGGAGAGTGAGTTGTTTTTCTCCCCCGACAGTTGCAAGGAGCTGTGTTTGTCTTTCTCTCCCTTCCTGTTTACTCGTTGCCATCAGGACACGCTTTGATGTGTTTTTGCTGCTGGACGTTCGTGGGAGCATCATCTGGTGGGTGCCCGCAGCTCCCTGCACGGTGCAGCAGAGACCATGGCTCTGCCCACAGCAGCTCCAACTGCACTGGGACCCTGGCAGAGCCTACGTGCCACAGGGGCACGGCTTGGCAAGGTGCCGGAGCAGGAGGGAGCGAGCATGCCACTGCGCCTGGGCTGCTGCACAGCTCCTATGCTCCAAAGTCCAGGCAGCAGCGAGAGCCCTGCCCGGCTATGCCTGGGGCAGATGCTGCTCCGGCAGGCTGCGGGCTCCTGCCACGAGTGGGGAGCTGGCCATGGCCTGGGGGTCCCACCAGGCAGCATCACCTTGTCCCCGCGTGCTGGGGCAGGGGGGTCAGGTCCATCCCTCCAGTGGGCTCAGGGATGCACGGGTCCCCTCTTGCACTCCCTTTCCTCCCCAGCTGTGACTCTCACTGCCCAGTGCAAGAGCTGCTGCATTTGAAAGGTCACCGGGCTTTGAAGTCGGTGCCTTATAGAGGGGCAGGGGAGGGCTCGCACTTTGCTGGCATCTCTTTGCTGGCCGCTTCCCAGCCTACCACCGGCCCGTGCCATGGGGAGGGGTGCTGCCGGTGGGTGGTACGGCACCTGGGTGCTGCCAGTGGGTGGTAACGGCACCTGGGTGCTGCCGGTGGGTGTTACGGCACTTGACCTGGCCCATGCCACCAACCCTGTGCCTGCACCATGGCATGGGAGTAGTGGGACCGTCCCTGTATGTGGAGATAGGGGGAAGCTCTATGGGCCAGCCAGGACCCCAAGGAGGCACCGCTCAAGGGAGACCCCCATGCCACTGAGGGGGGCTGTGGGCAGCAGCCCTCACCAAGCAGGAGTGGTCCCTCCCTGTGGGAGGGAACCCCACAGAGGGATGCAGGGTTATGGCATCACAGGGGGCTTTTTTGTTAATGTATTTTTCAGCCTGATTCTAAAGAAAATCCACAATGATTTTCCAGGAAATAAATCACTCACCTACAGCTGCCAGCGGGCAGAGGTCAGAGGATGGGTTCTGGGGCTTCTCCAAACCATTTGGCGCCAGCTGTGGCACCATGAAAGCCCCTGAGTGCAGCCAGCCCCATGGGAGCCACAGCGGCACAGGGCAGGGGACCCCCAGTGCCCTGGCACAAGGGATGCACAGGGCATGACGGGGGTTTTCCTGGGGCTCCTGGGTGCACCCAAGCATGGTTGGGGGGGTCCTCCCTCCCTCCCTCCCTCCTTCCCTCCTTCCCAGGCATGGAGTCCGCTGTGATGGGGCACCCCACAATAAAGCAGGAGGCTCCGGGGAGGCAGCCAGTGCCCTGCAGCCCCTCCTCTCTAAGTGGAAATGGCATCTTTAGGCTGATTTCTCCTGGTTCCCGTCTTCGTGTGCCTGGCTTTGATTCGCGGCTGAGCCCTGTGATAATGTGGCTGCCTGGGAAGGAAGGGAGTAGAAGGAACTGGCTGTTATGCTTGGCCCCTCTCCAGGAGGTGTTTTTGCTGGGAGGCACCAAGGTCAGAGCTGGGTGGGAAGCGTTCCCCAACAGCAGCCCTTGCACATGCATCCAGCCATGGTGAGTGGCAATGCAGGAGCCCCCACACCACCTCGGCAGAGGGGCTGCCATCCCGACTGCCCAGAGCCCAAAACGTCCTGCATGGGCACAGAAGATGCTCGGTCCCCTCTGCATGTGTTTCAAGGGGGAAAGAGCTGCTTTGCAGCCGCTCTGCAAGATGAAACATCTCCAAATCTTCCTGTTTCCACACGGAAGGAAAGAGGGGGCGGTGGGTGGGAGTGCCCACAAGAGGAGCAGGCAGCAAGGGCTGGGGTGTGGAAAGCACTTTTGCACCCTCTTTTTGTAATCGCTTAAGAATTTCAGCTGGCTTCAGCCTGGCACAGGAGCTCTCAAGTCCCGAATCCCATTGCTGTGAGAACAGAGCTGGCACTGAACTGCCCCCGAAACTACCTGCTGGCATTGGTGGCATCTCAGGACCCTGCAACCTGGTCCCCCCGAGGCCAGCCCAGCGAGAAGGGACATGCCCAGGTTTCTGGGAGCAACGTCTCCCAGAAAACCTGCCCAAAAACCTGCACGGAGCAAGTGTCCACACGGCATGACGTCTTTTTGAGTGCTTGCCCTGGGAGAGGCAAATCTCAACAGTACGGAGCTGGGTGAAACTATGGGGATGCCAGTGTAACTCAGATCTGCTTGGCATTGTGCGGCGGTCCAGAAATCCAGTATCAGGTTCATGCCTGGGCTTGTGCACAGAGAATCACGCTTGGGTTTTCACTGCTGCAAGCGATGGTTTTCAATTATTTAATGTAAATATCAGAAGAGGTCTGATCCTGGCCCCTCCATACACTCTGGTGAGCAATTTCTTTGCTGAGATGATGAAAAGTCCCACGTACCTCAGCAGGAAAAGGAGGAATGGAAGAAAAAGCACAGAAACAGATGGTTTTGGAAGAAGATGCACATGAAACACAGGGTGCAAACTTGTCCCACACGGTCCCAGGGCTGGGGGTAAGGCTGGGCTGGGGTCTGTGCTTCGAGAGAGCCAGGGTCACTGCCTGTGTGGGTGAGAACTGGTGGGTTCAGAGCCACCCCACCCCCCCTCCCACCCTGAGCTGGGTGATGTGACACCCCCAGGAATCACCCCAGTGAGGGAGAGGAGGCGACAGTGACAGCAGGGTCTGCAGCACCAGGGCGTGAGCAAGGACAAGAACGAGCGAGGGGGGACAGGGACACACACTGAGGGACAGGGGGCACCTGCATCTCGAGCCAGCCCATGCAGGTGGGTGCACCCACGCCCCAGCACCCACAAGGGATCGCCATGGGATGGGACGAGCCTGGGGCTGGGCACATCATCACCCACAGCTCCATAACCCCCCCTGGCCTCTGTTTACACACCAGTGAAGGTTTCGGTTGTTTTATGGAGGTGGATAAGAGCAGCACAGGGGCCAGCGAGGCCGAGGCCAGGCTGAGAGGCTCCTGCCCAACACCTGCTCTCCCTTCACAGCTCATAAAGGCATTTTATTTTAAACGTGACACAGATTTTATAGTGCAATAGTGCAGCGGCACCTTTCACCCAGGTACAAACAGTGCAGGGAAATCGGCTCCTCCGGGACACCACCCCGCCTGTCGCTAATCCCGTGGGTGAGAGTTACTAAGCTGACTTTACACACCGAGAAATGATGGCCAGAAGCAACCCTGCAATTAAAACCAGTCTCAGCAGCCCACGAGGAGGAAAACCCCATGTGTGCCAAGCTCGGGCGCAGCAGCCATGCCGGGGCAGGGACACACATGGCACCAACCCCTGTCCCTGGCAGTGAAGGCTGGCTGTCCTCTGTCCCATCCTGAGCCTGGACACGCAGGTGGGACCAATCCCCACAGCACTGCCAGGAGGAACGCCATCCTCCGTAGGCACATGCTGCCAGAGGCACTGCCATCACTGCCAGGCCAGAGGGATGGCACGATCGGTGCGATTTATCCTATGGCAGTCCATTCACAATCCTCCACACAGCTATTAACAAAAAAAAAAAAAAAAAAAAGAAGAAAAATCAGGATTTAGACCATTCTTTCAAATCCAGCCTCATTTCTCCAGTGCCCCAGGGAATCACAGCTTAATCCCATTATGGGGCAGCTTTGCCTGGGATAGTTTTACATTGCAGACTCCATGACCGGCTGTATTTTTATCTGCTCAGACTTTCCAGGATGCTCTACCCACTTTGATTCACGCTTAATTGCTAAAAATTGCCTTTTTTGAGAGTGTGAGCGAGGGTGCGGGTGCATGTACCAGCGCGAGGAGGGCTAACCCTGTGCGCCGCTCTGAAAACCAGCTGGGTAGAGGAATGCCAAACCAAGCAGGGCAGGGAAAGCAGGAGACATCGAGTTTGATGTCTGCCTTATCGGTCCTATTTTTATTACACTGAATGTATAAGAGCAAAATATTGATTGTGATGATAGAGAGATGAAAGTGTCAAGAAGGAATAGGCACACTAGTTACTCAGGCGATTGGAAGCCGCATTGGTTGTATTTAACAGGCATTTGCCATTAAAAAAACGCCTGTTTTTATTTAAATAGCCTAGGGCAAATTTCTCACTAAACCAACTTTCCCACGCCAGCCCAGTGCTCTAACTCTGGTTTTTGGCAAATTTTTTCCTGAGCTGTCAAGGCAAAATATATATAAGAATGCTGGTCTCACTTAGGTTTTTTTCCAGCCCCTGGAGACATGAAAATAATTTACAGATGTGCATTACCTGTTTATATTTGTATTAAGTTTTGCTTAACGGACATAATTTTCTTAGCTTGCAGTAACAAAAAAATATTCCCAGAGTTTCACTCATTTAATTTTAACTTATTAAAACTTTTAAACATGTGTGGAGGTTTTATGTTTTTAAATCACTAATCATATGGACAGTTGCCAAGGTTTCTATTAAAGCCTTTTATGAACGCTATTTTTAAAAGTACCTAAAATCCCATTATTTTTAACCCCTGAAGACCACTCAAAATAAAAAGTTTCTTTGGATTTATGTCATATTCACCTCTTATTGCAAAAAGATTTATGCTGAACGCTGACTTTTGCCTTCCTCTCTTTTTTTCTTTTCCTCGTAGGAGTCTCTGGAGGAGGCGTTTGGGAGAAGAAAACTCGAGGAGGTTCCCTGCAAGGATCTTGCACCAGATCCTCTCAGTACCAAGGGAAGGATGGCACCAGATTAAAGCGGGGCGCCTCGCAGCAGCGCCCGGCTGGAGGGGTCATCCTCATGCCGAGACACTTGTGCCCCCGTCCTGCCCGTGAGAAACCACAGAGAAGCCTTTTACCTCCCCCACGGCAAAGCCTTCCCCGGTGCAGAGCCACCCCACTGCCGCGGGGTCACAGCAGCCCCCGGGTGATGGCAATAAATAGATGTATTTGACCTTTTGTGCTCGGGGGGGTGAGGCGGCACGGCTGCGCAGCTGCACGCATGGCTGTGTTTGCCTGTATCCACCGCCTTGCCCCTGGCCGCTGCCAGCAGACCCTCCCCAGCGCAGAGGAAAGCCGGGGCCAGGGCTGGCACATGGCTTCCCACATGCTCTTTCAGCCCCAGGCTTGTGGGTTTCCAGCACCCCGAGAGCAGGCGGTGCCAGTTATCCGCAGCGGCAGCGCCGGGGCAGCAGGCAGAGCTGGGTGATTCCACCACCTGGTTCTGCCACCGCATCCCCCACGCCGAGCGGCAGCCAACGTCACCACCCCTCCATCCCCAGGTGACATGGGCACCCCAACAATACATGATGACCTGGCAGGGCTGGGGGGCTCTCTGCAGTTCCAGGGAGCAAGCCCCCAGTGCAGCTAAGCTAAACACATGGTGCTTTCGGCACGTGGAGAACAAGTCCGGGCAAAGTTACGGCCGGTATTTCCACCAGGTAGAGCCGAGATGCTGCCTGGGCTCTGATGGGGAGGGAGAACGGGAGGAGATGGAGAAAGAGAGCGGAATTCTCCATCTCCAAGGAAGCCCGAGCGGTGGAAGCCTCAGGCCGCCCTCGCAACTGCCTTCTGCCTGGCTGAGGCTGACGGTGGTGGCGGTCACAGCGGTGCAGGGATGTTGCTCAGCCAGGGGAGCAGCAGGGGCCACATCCTGCTACTGCCACCCCCCTGGTGTTTGCAGGGAGGGCACAAGAGGGGGGGTGCCTGCTTCCCGGCCAGAATGGCGGTGCAGAGGCATTACAGCTGCGCATCCTTTGGCATCTGTTATTTGCTCTTGAAACGTGTCAATGGCCCAGCCTTGCCCCTACTCTGCCGTGACAGAGTGGGCCAAGTGGCATCTCCCCGGGACGCTTTAAGGTTTCATAGGGGACTGGAGCCCCCTGAAGCATGAGCAGCACCCTGCTCCGCTCAGAGCCCCAGCTCCCCAGCTGGGGTCAGGGCACCATGTTAGAGCCCAAAGTGATGAACACTGGAGGTGCAGGGAAGGAGGGGAGAGCGGGGGAGCGAGGTACCGCTGCAGGGCTCCTTCCTTTGATCTGATGAGCAGACCCTGCCCTTCGGTTGGTTTAATTGTTTCACACTTGCTCTGGAAATAGTTTACAACAGGAAGCAGTGGGATAACACCCGGCTGGGCCTGGCATGGGATGGGATGAACCTGGGGCTGAAAGGTGCCCTGTGATGAGAGACACAGATGACAGCGGTGTCACCTCCTTCCCATTAACCCATTGCAGACCCTTGCTCCTCTTCCTCTTTTCTGAGCTTTCAGCCAAAGGTCAGCAGCTGGCCCCGCACGTCCCCATCTTTGAGAGCTGTAGAAGAGCCGCCTGATGGCCTCCCACAGCCACAGCTCAGAGGGCCTCGGGGAGACCCTGGAGCCTGATGGGATTTAGGTGCCCCCATCCCCAGGGCAGTTAGCACCCCAAATTCCCTGTGCTATGAGCTTTTGCCCCCCTCTCCCTTTACAGGCACCACAGGCTTGCTGAGCAGGATTGACCCCCACAACCCTGTGAGGAAGCATCCCTCATTAGCATCCTCACACGGCTGGTTCCATGCTCTGGGGGCGCAGCCGCTGAGCACCCCCCTGAAGGCACACCCGTTGGGTGACACCAGCAAACTCGAGTTTAAGTGTTTGGGCTTGGGCTCTGGCTGGGTGTCAGGTGGGACTTCCCCGTGCCCCCATCCCAAGGCTCCATGCAGCTTGGCGTGCTGGGCGTGCTGGGCGTGCTGGGCTCGCCTGCAGCACAGAATGGCTGCAGGCTGGAGCGGGGCGCCGGGAACACGGGTATGGGGGTGCGGGGACCCACAGGCAGAGCTGCACGCCTGGGAAGCCTGCGCACATCTGGGGGTTGTGGGGCTGCCTCCCGGGTTTGGCTTCCCCGCTTCCGCTAATTTATTTGTTTATTTGTTGATGTGGCGCATCGGGCTGGCCAGGGCTCTGCCTGCGAGTTCATCAGTTCACAGCACAAAACAAACACCACCGACCCCAGCTCCCGGGGCAGCCGCCTGCGCGGGCGGGGAAGGCGCTGGGAGATGGCTCCACGTACCTGCGCGCACCTGCGCCATG
Source organism: Falco peregrinus (assembly GCF_023634155.1). Lineage (NCBI taxonomy): Eukaryota > Metazoa > Chordata > Aves > Falconiformes > Falconidae > Falco > Falco peregrinus. The sequence continues at coordinate 47,929,347 of NC_073721.1, read as the reverse complement.
GTGCTGGTCACAGGGTGAATCCCACCCCGTGCCCCCCCCCCCAACACCCTGCACCCAGTGCTCCGGTGACCCCCTGGGATGCTCAGCCCTGGTCCACCGGTGCAACCAGCCATTTCCAGCTGCCCCTGTGCAGGGGCTGTGCAGGGGCTGGGGGGCTGCACTAGGGGGGCTGCGCAGGGGCTGTACTCAGGTTGTTTAAGGGGGCTGCACTGGGGTTGCACTGGGACTATGGGGGGAACCACACTGGGGTTATGCAGCATGTGTATGGGGGAGCCACAGCAAGGCTGGGGTAGGGGGCCGACCTGGAGGTGTCTGGGGTTGCACTGGGGCTATGCAGGGGCTGCTTGGGGGGGCTGCCTGGGAGGGTCCGGGGCTGTGCTGGGGCCCTGTGGTGGCTGCATGGGATGGCTGTGCTGGAGCTGCACTGGGGATGGGGGGGCTGCACTGCAGGGTTGTGGGGACTGCATGGGGGTTGCTCCAGGGGTGCCTGGTGGCTGCATGGAGGGGCTGCACCGAGGGTGTCCGGTGGCTGCATGGGGGGGCTGCACCGGAGGTGTGCGGTGGCTGCATGAGGGGGGGCTGCACCTGGGGTGTCTGGTGGCTGTGTCGAGGGGCTGCACCGGGGGTGTCTGGTGGCTGCACGGAGGGGCTGCACCGGAGGTGTGCGGCGGCTGCATGACGGGGGGCTGCACCGGAGGTGTGCGGCGGCTGTGTGAGGGGGGGCTGCACCGGGGATGTCTGGTGGCTGGGGGGGCTGGGGGGGGCGGGGGGGGGGGGGGGCTGCACCAGGGGTGTCCGGTGGCCGCACGGGGGGCGTCTGCCCCGCCGCCCCACTGCCATCTCACGCAGGGTCCCTCCGTGGCGGGAAGGGGCTTCCCACCCGCGGCCCCCCGGGCTGGGCAGGGAGGAGCGTCCCGTCCCGTGCTGTGCCGCCCCATCCCGTGCCGTGCCGCGCCGTCCCGCCCCGCGCCGTCCCGCCCCCCCGCCCTCCCGCCCGGCCCGGCCCGGCCCGCCGGGGCTGAGCAGCCGCGGGAGGCGCCGGCGCTCGGAGTCGCTGCGCTCGGCGTGGGGCGCGCTGTGTCTGGGGCTCCCGGCGGGGCAGCGCCTACCGGCACCGGTACCGGCTCGGCTCGGCCGAGGCCCCGCGGATCTATGCGGCTGTGAGCGGCGGGAGCAGAGCGGGATGGAGCGGCTCCTGGCGCCCGGCCTCCTGGTGCTCCTGCTGCCCGCCCTGACGCGAGGTGAGGGCCGCCGCGACGGGCCCCGCACCGGCCGCCCCGGCCCGGCAGGAAGTTTGCCGAGAGCGGGGCCGGGCGCGGCGGGGGGGCCCGAGTCCGGCTGGGCACGGTGGGTGCCGGAGCGCGGCGCCGTCGGGGCGGGGGGGGTCCGTGGGAACCGGACTCGGTGCCTGGGATCGGGGCGCAGCTCCTCGGGGGGGACTGGAACTCGGCGCCGCCGCAGGGGGGGGACACCGGGGCTGGAGCCGTGGTGCGGAGCGGGGCTCAGCACGGCGGAGGGGCCGGGACTCGCTGTCCCGGAGGTGGCGGGGGGAGCGGCGCTCGGGGCCGGCGGGAACCGGAGCTCGGTACCGGGGGGTGCCGCGGGGAGCTGCGCTCGCTGCCGACGGGCGGACCGGAGCTGGGGACGGGGGGGGCGGGGGGCGCCGGAGCTCGGGACGGCGGGCGGGTGGGGGCCGTCGGAGCTGGGACCGGCGGGCGGGGAGCCGGAGCTCGGGGCAGGCTCGGCCCCGCGGAGGGGCGCGCAGGGCGGCCGCGCTCCTGCCTGTTGTTCCACGAGAGCTTTTAACCGTTTTGCAAATTTTTCTCGGTTTCCTGTTTCTTGAAAGTCACCAGGGTCCCCCCGGCTCTCCCCCCCAGCCCCCGCCGGCGCCGGCCCTGGGGCGGGCCCGGGCGCTTCGCCGCGCCGCGCTGCGCTCCCGTCGGGGGCGGCCGGTCGGGGCCGGGGCGAAGAGCCCTGAAAGTGGCCGGAGGTGCGGGGCGGAGCGGGGAGCAGCCCGCCCGCGGGGGGCCGGGGCCCTGCCATGCCCCCCCCAGCCCCGGCCCCGAGCGAGCAACCATCCTTACAGCAGGAGTGTCCTGGGAGGGTTTTGGGAAGGGAAGGCAGCAGGGTTGCCGTCGGCCCGCTCCGCACCGGGACCGCCCGGGCTAAGAGCCGTGCCTGGCGCCCAGCCCTCGCAGGCGAAGTTTGCAGAAAGTTGTGGCCGGCTGGAGCGGTCCCCCAGCCCCCCCGCTCCATCCCCTGTGGGGTGTGCTGGGGGGGGGGCGGGGCGCGGCCAGAGCCCCGAGGATGTCCCTGGGGTGCGGGGGGCTCGGCAGCCGCCTGGCAGAGAAGTTTGGTTCTGGTCGTGGTGGTGCCAAGTTGTTCGATGTGAAACCACTCTGGCTGCACACGCGTGGCGCGGAGCCGGTTACCGTGAAGAGCGAGTGGGGCAGAGAAGGGGGAAGAGTGAGCCGGGGTGGAAATCGGAAGCGATTCTGGTACTTTCAGCAAGTTGCTGTGGTAACTGTGCAGAATTTGGCTCTGAGGGCCAGACAATGAAAACTTTACTCATAGCAAGTTGTGACGGGCAACTCATTTCGTTACCGAGTTAATGGTAACTCATGGGCCCTCGGGCGGATGGTTTTTCCCAAATGGCATTTGTCACTCAAGGGCCTGATCTGGGGTTTCTCTCTGTCAGCCCTCCCACTGGAGGAGAAGGCAGAGCCTGCCCTCGAGCCCACCCTGAGTTTATTTTTAGGTGAGCCTTTCGGCACTGGGGCCATGCGGTCCCTGCCCGCCTCCATCACCCTGCGACTGGGGGCCACCGGGTGCCACAGCCCCCATCTCACCAGGCTGCGCAGGGGGTCTCGGCGAGCCTGTCCCCAGTCTGGGTGACTCTAGGGGATGCAGCCACTGCCACTGCCACCCAGAACCTGCACCATGGCTAACGCTCTCCTTCTGTTGCAGGTTTACGGTGCACACAGCTTGCCGAATCCTGCCTCAACGGGGGCAAGTGTGAAACTTTTCTCAACGGGACGGAGGTGTGCCAGTAAGTATGGAGGAGCCAGAGGATTTTCATCTCTCCTGACCAAAGTATTGACATGCATGTTGACTTTGCTTTGAAGGCTCTGGATTTAATAGGGCAAGATGCGTTCTCTTTCCTTGAGTGGCAAGAATAACCTGCTTGTGTAGGAGTCGCCGCGAGTTTGGCAGGATTGGGCTTTGTTCGTAGCTGGGTGGAAAAACATGGGCAAAGGGCCATGTTTTGCTGGTGTTAACCTATGCAGACTGCCCTGCTGATGGAGCAGGAGGTAGGGCCAGCCCGCGGCACTCGTTGGACCGTCAGGCAGGGAGGGAAGCTGTCTGTCTCTCTGTCTGTCTTCCAGCTACTCCCTCCTGGCCCCGAAGCGTTGCCTTTCACTCCCTTGCACCCTGGCAGTTCGTGGTGCGGTGCCCCAGTATATCTCCAATAAACGTTCAAGAGAGGTTTCATGGTGTGGCTCTGGCCTCTGGAGCTGCCCCGTTGATGTCCGTGGGTCTGCGGGGCATCGCCCAGGGCGGGCAGGGGAGCAGGGCCACCTCCTCCCGCAGTCCTGCCAGCGCCGGTGCCAAGCTGCGGTCCAGCCCGGCGTTCCTGGCAGGACCTGGCACCCGGGCCGGAGCTTTCTCCAAGCCGATTGTGGGGAAACGGATGTGTAAAGCGTTGGGACTCTTTGAAGGACCAACCGACCCACCGCAGCGATGGCCGATTCACTCCAGGCTCCCAGGGAACAATAATCAAGAGAAATGAATAAGACTCCAGCTCCCTTTTAAAAACGATTCCATAAAAGAAATGTGAATGGGCAAGACTCTGTTTTCCGGCCAGATTTCCCCTCTGCCTGTTGAACGTGGCCTGAGCTGAGAGCGGGCGGGGAGACGTTCCCACCCACCCCAAATTTCCAAATAGGAAGTCCTCGGCGGAGGAACCTGAAGGCATTTCCAATCCCAACCTGTTGAATGGCAGTTTCCCTTGACAATGTGTGTTGCTTTTTTGCAAATCTGCCTGGGTGCCGTTACTCTGCCCAGTAGCCAGCCACCTCCCGCCCCCTTCTCCAAGCTGAGCCCCCCAACCCTTTGGTGCAAATAAATCAGCAAATCAATCAGGCACATGAGCAATTTAATGGACAAAGGCTGGGTCTCTTTGTGAGCCACTAATGAATGCACGCCACTTTTTTTTGCACAGAAGCCCTTACCAACGCTTGACGCTCTAAATCTTGTTTTCTTTCATTCAAAGAGCGACAGCTGGGATTCGGTCGAAATTCGGCAGCTATTGTTAAGGGAGGCAGATTAATGCTGTGTGACTAATCATGTATGGCTTCCCAGAATGCCCAACCCTCCACCCCCTCCCCAACCTTACACCCCTCCTTTTCCTTGTGGTCATTCTTCCCTTTTTTTCTTAAGTCTCTGCAACTCCTGATTTACTTTTCATGTGCAGATGGTGATGGAATCTAATTAGATCTGATGTGTGCGAGCTCTATATGGAGGAGAAGCCTCCAAAGTAGGCTTGGGATGGGCTTTTTTTAAGAGAAAAAGTTTAAAGAACTTGTTCTTTAAACTTGCTAGCTGTGAATAACCACCTCTCGCTTGGCTGCAGATGCTGGGATGGATTCACGAGTGTGTGCGAGTTATTTTTGCAGGAAACCAAAGTGTGTGTTCTCAGTGTGTTAAAGCGCTTGTCCCGTGCAGGGTATGCTCCGTGGGCGATCGGGGCAGATATCGGAGGTACTGCCAGACTGGAGGAGGTGCAGCTTTCTGAGGTATCTGAGAGCAGCTTGCAAAATCCTGGTTTTTTACTTGTTTGAATATCTCTTTACGAGGAGTTTTGCTTCCAAGCTTCTTAAACAAAGCAGAGCCAAGAACACAGATACCAGACGCAGAAAAGCTTGGCACTGCCCTTTGGCGCCTGCGTGAAATGCACCATTTTGGCTGCTGGCCACATCTCTGCTCGGCCTGGCACTTAACAAAGTTTGGCCATAAAGCCCCATTGTGCTGCCCCCACAAATCCAATTAGAAAGTGGAGTGAAATAAATAGCGTACGAGGGAGACGCTACTCCAGCGGACAAGCGTCCTGGCGTTTGTGGCAGGAGAGAGCTCGTTGGGTTACGTGAAGACGACTCTGATAACTCTGAAACCGAGTTATCGGCCCTGTTACGGAAAGGGAATCGCCGGTGCGAGGCGATGAGATTTCTCTGCCTTTATTATTTTACAGGGATAGTTTGTAAAACTCCAGGTGTCTTATCTTGTTTGTCCCTTTGCCAGGCAGTTCGGGGCACGCAGGGCTTTAATTGAATGGAGAGGACTGAGCATTTGATCGGCTGGAGGGCTCGCGACAGAAGCGGCCTAATTAAGCCGCCTTTGGAGCTGCTTTCCATCTTGGCAGGGGTAGCCAGGTCTTTCAGTGCTGGAGGAGCAGCCGCAGAGTTTGGCGCATCTTGCCCGGACCCCAGCTGGAGGCGCAGGGTGTTTCTGTCCCACGCACAGCGCTCAGACCAGATCCGGAGCTTTAGACGGTCCTGCCTGCAGATGATGGCTGCTGCGGTGCTTGACGTGTGGTTTCGTGGTGCTGGATAGCTGTGGCTTTCCAGAAAAAGCACTTGCCTTTGACTAAGGCATTTTCCCAGACAAAATGAGAAGGTTTTCCAAAAAGATCGTTTTGACTTCTAGTGATAGCTCCTAATTAGACTGTTGGACAACCGTAGTTTTGACTGGCATCCCTGCAAAGGAGTAGGGCTGATTTTAGGTTGCTGTGCCATGTGATGTTTATTCCCAGGACCTCCCTTGCTCTGCTAGTTAAAAGCAGATGGCATGAAAGAAGGCTGCGTTTCAAACGCCACTCCACCAGCCTCGTGCCATTCAAGTCAGAGGAGCTGCGCCTGGGTTGTCATACCCTCGCCCAGAGAAGCAGAAGAGATGGCAGAGGAAAAGAATAAGTTAAATTAATCGCTAGGCTTGCGCTGAAAAGGGGGAAAAGTCGGTTTGCTAAAGTACTTCCTCTGTTTATGAATCAGCGTGGCGTTGTAGTTCAGCTGGGGCGATGGCTCCGGAGTCGGTGCCTGTTGCCACCACCAGCTTCTACGGGCAGTGGGCCAGAAACATTGGAAGAAACGTTCAGAGGGGGGACTGTAGTGGGAAGAGATGGTTATTTTAACTCCAGACTCTTCCAGGAGACAACCAGGAAGACGAGAGGAGTGATCTGAGCCCTGCAGCTCTCTGTGCCCTTCAAGTTATTCAACTGCTCAGTCATTGTTATCTCATTGTAAAGGGCGGAAGTTTCCTTCTGGTTTGGTTTTTCTCATGTGCTTTAACCCAACGTTATTTCCATGAAATAATAACAAAGAAAAAATGCAGTCTCCATGCTGGAGAGGAAGAGGGTGGAGTGTTGAACAATCAACCAGAGGAAGCTCTTAAAGCAGTAGACGAGCGGTGATTCAGCCATGTTGAGAACTCTTGATGGCTCTTTCGAGTCTGATCTCATTCTCGGAAAGAACAAGGTGGAAATGGGTAAAAGGGTAGATTAAAAATACAAAAGCGTCACCTGTTGCAGATTCCAGTTGAAGAGAAACTTAGCTGAGAAGCCCAGCTGGTGAGGTCACTGGGACAGCAGCGGGATTTTTTAGCTCTTTGCTAGAAGAATCTCTGTTTACATCTCTCCTCTCTGCCAGGTGTCTTGATGGTTGTCAGTTGTCTCAGGTGGTCCCACGGACTCCTGCTTACTTGCCTTGGGATTTTATTGATTGGGCTGAGGGTTTTTGCTTGCTTTTTCTCATGGCTTGGATACTTGTGATGTCCAAAGGGTTGTACTACATTTGGACAGGGGCAAGTGTGGGTCATGTTCAAGAAGAAATATCTCAGTAGGTCCCTCAGCAGTACGTGTGGCACAGAGATGAGCAGGAGGGATGGCGTGGTGCGTGCCGAGATGAATTTGCTCAGAGGCTCCCCAGGATGCAGAGGGGATGGGGTATTCACAGCGGCCATCATCACCCGAGACCAGAGGGGCTATTCCTCGCCAGGTATTTGCAGCTGTTAAATGTGTGGTCCTGCGGTGCGATGCGGTGCATGGGGCTCCGTGGGCAGCTTCTGGAGGTCACTCGCTTTGACCTGTGGGGTACCTTTTACTCCACCAAAATCTCTTCCATCTCAACAAACTGACTCGCTGTCTTCCTACCTGCTGGAAGCCACGATATGTCAGTTTGTTCCAGCTAATACTGCATACCCTGCTCTCACCTCCAAGGCTGTTCCAGTTTATTGTATGTAGCACGAGGGAGACACGTATAAGTCACTGCAAGACCAAGCTATTCACCAATTAAGGGCTTGGATAACATAATCAGGGGGCAGTTAGCAAGTTTTAAAATAACATTGTTTGGAAATTAACCTGCTCTTTCCAGGCCTGGAGGTGTAGTGACCCTCGTTTTGCTCATGTTGGTAGGCGTCCCAAACGGTAACGGCATGTGTACATGAGTGGAATGTGAAATTTATAGAGCATCAGTGTGTTTAACGAGGGGGTAGCCTCGGGGTGCACTTACTGAGAGCTGGTAAGCTCTGTATCTGAATGGAGACTGGTTAACGTGTCGCCAAACTCCAGGTGAAGGTTTTAGACCATGTATTGAGGCTGTGGAGTGGAAGAACTTCTGGGATACAACTTAAACCCTCCTGGGAAAGCAGACCAGCAGTGGGGTCTCGGTTGAGTCCAGCCTCCTTCCCAGGGGCCAAAAAGGTGTTCAGGGTCTTGTCTGCTCTGCTCAGGGCTGCAGGTGCGTGTGGTTTCATGTCCAGCCATCCCTGAGGACTGCCTGGCTCCTGCTGCCGCCTGGGATGGGGCAGCACCGCAGGGCACTTGGGCTGCTCACTCACTGCTCCCCGAGCTGGCCTTGGGCTGACCTCCCGCAGCTCTTTGCTTGGGGGCCCAAGGTTAAAAAGACCATCAGGCCAGAGGTGTGATGGTTTGGGGTGATTCCAGATGCTTTCCAAATAGTGTTTTCATCTCATTACGTGCCCTTGGCACATGGCGCTGAGCCCCAGTGCCTGGAAGGATGGTGCTTCAGCCACCCAGCCCCGCAGCTGTGCCAAAATCCTGCCAGTCCCCGATGCTGCCTTGCTGCATGGTACCTTGGTGAGCCGGATTTGTTGCGGGGAGGACACATCCCAGCTTTCCCAGTCCATCTGTTCACAGAAGGGCTCCATCCTGTGGTGCTGGGCTCCTTCAGGTTGGCCTTGAGAGCTATCAGCAGCAGCAGGTTTGTGTTACCCCTGCTATCATGAGCACTGCTGGCCATGGGTGTTGTGCTGGGTGCTCACCAGCCCAGGGCTGTGCTCACGCTTTGGTCTGGGGTAAAACTGCAGCTACTCACATCAGCCAGAGATCTGGAATAAGCATAGAAACGTTGCTCTGGTGCTGAGTGGGGTGCTGCGCTTTTGCTTCTTGGGTATCTGAATGTGGAGGCATCCAGGAGCAGGAGCGGTGACGTGTGAGGGGCAGGGTCCTGCTTTGGCACTGCTGGCATCGGCAGGGTCTGACCAGGGCTGTAGCGCCAGGGCTCGGGGGGCTGAGGAAGCACCCTCTGGACATATTAGCACAACTCTCTTTGCACGTGTGGTGTTGGAAAGTCTTTGCAGCACTCCGCTAGATCTTACTGACACCAGGCTATGGCAGCTCCCATCCACCTGCTTGGAGACCCCAGGACAGTTAGAGATGCCCACCTGGGGACACCCCAGTCTTTACTTTTGACACCTGGATCTTGCTGGTGGAGCAGCTCAGGGTGCTTCCCGATGGTGTGACGGTGCCCATTCAGGCTTGCACACCTTTGGCTGGACTCTGCCTTCCTCGGTGCGCAGCAGCACCAAGACCTGTTGCAGTGCCCCAGTTTACAGCTCTAGTGCATGTCCAGCAGGTCAAGTCCCCCCCGTCACCTCCCCGTGTTGGCAGGTGCCCCATGGGCAGGGGTCTGCAGTACGGGATGGTGTTGAGGTTTCCACATATGTCAAGTGAGGTCTGCTGAGTGCCTCAGTTCCCCTTCTGTCTGCTGCTGTATCTGAACATCAAAACCTGTCTTGGTGCGAGAGGGAGGACACAGCCTGCTGGGCGCATCCTGGCTCGCGGTGACAGAGGTGCCCGTTGGTAAATGCGGTGCTCAGTGCTTGGGGTGCAGGATCAGGACCACAACTAAAGCCCACGTGATGGATTGGGGAGGGGGGAAGACATTGAACTGGGCCATGTGGGGACCTCTGCCTCAGAACAGAATATAATATTTTTAGTTCACGGCCGCTGATGCCCATGTCTGTGTCTGCCAAGGGCTGTTGGGAGCACGATGCCGGTGAGATGCGAGCGGTGCGCGCTCTGGTTGTGCTTCCCTCGCACAGCAGTAATTAATGTCTGCTTTAAGCTTGCACCCGTCATGTCCTCCCCTTCCCCCATGGCAGTCTGGAGTTAATATTGGAAAAGTCAGTTAAACAGTTAATGTTTAGGCCCTGGTTGTTAGGCTCTTGCACATTTCCAGCAAAGGGAGCGAAGTTGCATTTTAATGGGAAACTTTCACGCTCAGTCAAGTTGCAAAAATTTATTTGCGCAGTAGTCATTTTCTTTTAACAACTTTTCACCCTAATTCCCTTCCCCAAAATCTGAATTTAATGGTATTTATATGGGAAATGGATTTATTAAGTTTTAATGACGCTATAACGTTGCCCTTATTTATATAGAAGGGACACCCTGCAGGCAAGCAGCCTTGTGGTGGTGGGCTGGGTGCCGGGGGGAGCACCGCCGGGCTGGGAGCCTGTTGCTTTGGGCTCCATCTGAAGTTGGTGTAGCTGAGAGTGGTGGTGCCAGGCTGTGCAGGTTCAGTCCCAGGGCTGTGCAGGATCAGTCCTAGGCCACTGCAAGGGCTGATGCTGTAGGGCTGAGCTTCCTGTCCTGCTGCTGATTCCTCCTCATCCTCCTTTATGGCTCCTTGGAGCGATGTGACACTACCTGTGTCCACCACAACTGTCCCCAAGAGGAGCAATGAAAGGAGCCTTTGGCCCTGGGGGTCTTCACTTTGCCAGCTGCTCTGTCCCGTGTCCCCTGGCTGAGAGAGCTGGCGCTGGTGGGGTGATGGGGACCCCAAGTACCATGTGCTCCCTGCTGACATCGCTGCCTGGGGGGTGAGTGTGAGTGTGCCGTGGTTTATTTTAAGATGGAAATTACCCGCTGTCTATGAGCAGCCATGGAGGAGAGCATGTTCCCAGTGCTCCTGCCCCACCAGCGCGTCCTTGGGGGGGGGGATCAGAAGAAGACCCTCCCGAAGGCTCTCACGGCCAGGTAACCCATCGAATAGCTCCTCTTGGAGCAGGTGGAGGAATGTGGCTGTCGAGGGCAGGATGTGCAGTGCCACCAGCACCCACAGCCCATCGGCGGCCGGAGCCCAGTGCGCCGGCTTCGGGGTGGGCTGGGAGAGTGACCCCGGTGGGGAGCAGCCTGGGACAAGGCGGGGGGGGGGGGCTCTCCCCAGCCCCCAGCCCCTATTAAAATGTTAGACACAGACCCTCCAAGTCAAAAGGCAGGGCGACAGACGGCCCTTTCACAGGGCCTGCTGCTCCCCACAAAAGGGGGGTTTCCAGGGGAGGGGGGCAGGAATGCGGGCTGCGGCCGGAGGGCAGAGCCGCCACCATTGTCCCCGCTCCCTCAGCGAGGGCGTCATGTTGACACAGGGATTTCTGCCGGCAAAAGGTGTCGGAGGCAGAACCTTCCCTCCCTCTCTTGCCGTTTCCTTGGATAAACTCAGCAGCAACAGAAATCCCGGGATGCAGATCCCAGGAGCAGATAGATACCCGTCTGCTTGGAGGTGCTTTACGTCCCTCAGGCCATAGTATCCAAGGAGGCGAGGTTTTTGTTGCTAATAACTGTTTTGGGGAGCTTTGCTTGCGAAGAGAAACCAGCAGCTTCATGGCTGTGGCTGGGGGGAACTGGATCCATCACTGGCCATCTGTGCCCTCCCATCCTTTCACCAAAAAAGCCTCGGAGCAAATTGCTCTGGCTTTAGGGTTTGTGCTGCAGGGGCACCCATGTGCTCTGCAACCCCCCCCCCCCCCCCCTCCTGTTTATAAATATCGGAGCTAAATATAGCTTGTTTAAACTCTTGGTGGCTGTTCAGATCCTAATCTCAGGTTTTATGTTCAGGATTAGAAGAGGGGATGGTGGGGTCACGCGTGTCCCGGGTGGGAGTTTTCCATATTTGGCTCTCAGGCAGCACGGTGTGTAGCCAAAACTTCGTTTAAGGGGATAACGAAAAAAAAAATAAGAATTCATCGCTTAGGGAGGTGGTGACACCGGCACTGTGTGCATGTCAGAGCAAGGCAGCGTGGATTTGCCCTGCACAGGCAGCGGGTGTGGGCAGCACTGTGTCCAGAGCGGGTGGAAATGGGCACGTACCCTGAAAGGGACGGGGAAGGGAGGGTGGCCTCAGGAGGAGGAAATTCCACATCTCCCCCCAGTTCCAACTTTTCTTTCAGCTGGCTTAAAGGATAGAATGTTTTTAAAGGGAAAATGTTTACATCTGAAAAATCAAAGCAGGGAGCAGTTGCAGTGGGTGCTCTCAAACGCCACAGCTGCTGGGCAGCACTGCGGAGGGAGAGGAGAGCTGGGTAACAGCGGTTGGGCACCCCGGTCACCCTGGTCACCCGTGTGGGCACTTCTTGAGGACCTGCCTCAGGATGCTCGCCCCTGCCCGGCAAGGGGACACTGGGATCACTCGCCGGCTTCAGCCCAGGCCGTGTTCCCTAGGGAAGCACATCCTTCATGGTGGCCCCATAAATGGGCTCCTCCAAGAGAAGGTTGAGCAGGGACCGGGATGAGCAGAGAGGGCAGAGCTCGGCTCAGGGCAGCCCGCTCCCACGAACAATAGGGCTGTGCAGATTCATGCCGGCAGAGGATATAAAAAACATCAACTGGGGGAAAAAAAATCCATAGCAGCCATTGTTGAGGGTGGGAATGAAGCGAGTTTTGTCTTGGTCTCTTCCTTCGACATCTTTCATGTTTATTGTGAATGAAGCTCCATTGAAGGGCTGCTCCTTCCCAGGTAGCCGGTTACCACCCGGTGAATAGCCTGGCCACTTTGCTTAGTAATGGGATTATATTGTTTTTCATTACAATGGGAACTTTGATTCCCAAAATGTCCTGACTAATGTCTACTTAAGAAACAAAGCCATTTTTTTTCCCTCTCCCCATCGAACTGGTAGGAGGAACAGGGCTCTAGCACATTTTTCCCCACTCCTGTCCATGAGTACATCCAGCTTTCGGAATTCCTTTAGTTTCTCTCCAGATGAAAGTCTGGATCTTAAAATCTCAATTAGATGGCTTGGGCTAGGTCAAAAATGAAATGGAACGAACAAAAAAAAACCAAAAAACACATCAAAGACTTTGGAATTGCAGTTTGCTTTTTTTAATTAAACAAGACTGGAGATCTGCTCTTGCTTTATTAACCTGATGTCACTCGGAGTAACCTGCTGCTTTGCCAACCGCCCTCCCTGTGTGAAACTCTCTTTTTTTCCCAGGCTGGTGTCCCAGAGTGTTTAATAAAGCAGGTCCTGGATGGGACTTCATAAAAAAAACCACCAGTTTGGTTTAGCACTGGGTTTTGGTGCTGGGAGCCATGTTGCGGCTGCCGGAGGTGTTTGTGGGGCCGTGCTGGCGCCGGGGGAGCGCAGCAGGGCTGGTGGGAGCTCTGGGGTGTATCGCCCAGCCGGGGTGCCCGATGTGTGTGAGGGGGAGCTGGGCAGCTCTGCCTCTTCTGCCTTGGCTCTCCTGGGAGCCGTGGCAAAGCCTTTGGTTTCTTAACGGACGGCTGTGCCAGAAACCACAGAGCAAAGCTGCAGGTGAGGCGCGGTGAGCCTGGCTGTGCCCGCGGCTGGGAGGGGGCTCAAGCGGCCCCCACCAGCCTCAGGCGGGCAGGGCAGGAGGGAGCAGCCACAGCCCCACATACCCCAGGGAGCTCAGGGCAGCGTCCAAAATTGTTTCTCATCTCCCTGCACCCATCTCTCTTCTGCTGGCTCAAGGGGTGCCCTGCCACCCTGGGCAGGGTGGCAATGCCGGGGCAGGAGCTGAGCAGGACATGGGCTGAGACGCAGGGTGCTGAGTTCTGCTTTCCCAGCGGACCATTTCCCAGGCCTGTCTGCTTTCCCCTGGCTCCGGAGTGTTCTCCTGTGCTCATGGGGTACTTCTGGGGCAGGCTGATGCTGCGGGGAAGCCATCCTGTAGACAGTTGTGTGCACGTGCAGTCCCTGATGATGCTCCATGCAGGAGCACAGGAGGGGCTGGTGGGAAAGCAATGGATAAGGATGAATGGAATAAGGTGGAATGGAAGATGGAGTACGAAGCAAATCTCTCGGTGACATGGAGACGTATCCCTGAGCACCACCCCTTTCTCTGGTTGGATTGGAGCTGGGGGAGATCAGGATCCTCCGGGCTGGCACTGAGCAAGTGTGTCTTAGGGGGAAGGGTGTAACTCCAGGAGAAAGCTGGGGTGTTGCTTCCAGGCTGTGCCAGGCAGGAAGCCACTGGCACAACTGGAAAAGTGACTCTTGTGCGTGAATGCCTGATGGAAAGCGAGCTTAACGCCCGGGGTCTGCAGCTGCTGGGGTGGCACAGGTGGAGGTGTGAAGGCAGGCAGCTGTGGCTCCAAGGACGGCAGTTACCCCAGGGGCGTGCGGGGTGGGGGGTGGGGGGGGGTAGGGCCCTGTCTCCACTCTGTGGCTGGCAGCAGTGGCAGTGGTCACTTAGTGCAGCTGAGGGGGACTCTCCTGCTGGTTATTTCTTCTTCCCTCAGCTGTTGCCAGCAAACACGTGAAATCCGAGCGTCCTGCTCACGTTTGGCCACTTGCTTCGCTCCGCAGGGTCCGCACTGGTGCAGGCATCCGCTCGGTCCTGCAGTGTTTGCTGGTGCAGAGGGCTGTGTGGGTGTGGTGGTCTGTCGGTGGAGACCCTCTGCGCCACGCAGGGTCACGGTTGTGGTTGCTGAACCGCCTCTGTGCTGGGGTGGCTCTGCCGGGGGCTCTGGGGCACAGAGAGGATGGCTTGTCTGGGATGGCTGCTCCAGGCCATGGGTACCACCGGGCAGAAAGCAGCATTGCCACCAGCCCAGCCTGCGCCTGGGGATGGGTAGCGGGATGGGGCCAGCTCCCTGTGGCGGGGGAGACCCCACACCTGGTGCCTAGGTTCACTGCTGCCCTAGAGACAACAGGGACTCTCCTGGCTCCGTTAGTCTCAAGACCCCCAAAATGGGGCTTGAGTAAAGACCTGAGCCTCCCCTCCTCAGCTTTCCCACGGTGCTCATACCTTGGGGAAAACAAGCGTGGCCATTTATGCTTCCAGCAGATGAGGGTGAGGAAGAGGTTATGATAGCAGTGCAGATAAGAGGCAGCCTGGACACGGGGCCAGCGGTGGGGATGGGGCTCACTGCCAGCCCCCCCATCCCCTCCTGCGGCGTGGGTCTGCCCCCTGCCCTGCCATGTCTGGTGGCCATGCTCCAGCTTACACTTGGTTTTCATTTTGCTTGTGGTTTATTTTGTGCGTTTTAAGCTTTTGTTTGTGGTCTATTTTGTGCGTTTTAAGCCCGGGGTGGGTTTTACCTCCAGCCCTGCCAAGGTCTCAGCCCTTGGGAGGATGCGCTGGCGCCGGGCAGGAGAGCAATGGGTGTCATAAGTGTGGCTGTTCTCAGCTGTGGGGTGGTGCAGGCGCAGCCTCTGCTGAGCCCCCCAACATCCAGGGGATCCCCCATGCACCCAGCACCTCTGAAACACCCCCTGGCCCCTGGGCTGTGCTTGGGCAGAGCTGACACATCCCAAATTTGAACAAAGCCCCCATGCCGCCATGCAGGAGCCGTGCCGGGGTGGGCTGTGGGAGCTCCTGGGTGTCATCTGTGCCGGCCGTGGCAGATGGCAGCTTAGCACAGAAAGGAAAACATTAGTCTTGGGTCAGAGGTCACAGAAACATCTGCCTCGGGATGCTTTCAGTGCCCACATTGCTGCGGAGGGACAAAACCTGTTGCTGGTGGGTTGGAGGGAAGGCCTTGCGCACCGCAAGCAGGGAGGGAGCGAACAAAGGGCCGGCAGCGGGTGCAGAGCCGCACGCACAGAGCACCCAGTGCGGGACCTGAGGGCTGCTGGGGGCTGGGATGGGCACCCCAACTCTGCCGGCACTGCTCCATGCCGCAGCGCCCGGCCAAGCACGTGCGTAATGCAAAGCTGGGGCGGCGGCAGCAGCAGAGTTTGTTGGCACACTGATGTTCCTACGGCTCATTCATGCTTTTGATTATATGATCTGCCGAGCTTTTCTGGATCCTTGCTGAAATAACTGCAGTGCTGGGCCGTTGTTTGTAACTCGTTAAGGATGTGCAGCAGACACAACAAATGCACGTGCCCACGCTGAGCAGATCCAGATTTGGCCCGGGCTCGGCGCTGGGAACGGGGTGGGAATTCAGGGCCACTGTTCCCATTCCCAGGCTGTCCCCCGGGACTCACAGTCTGACCTTGGACAAGGCCTTCTCCGTCACCCTTCACATCGCCCATGAATCGTGCTGGAGATTTATGGGTTGGGAGCGTGGTGCATTATTAATTGTGCCTCCCCCCTCGCAGCAGTTTGTGCTCCAGGCGTGGGTGCTCGCTTGGGGCCAGCGTGGGGGGGGTGGGTGGAAGATGCGTTGCAGCCTGATGTGGGAATCCAGCCCCCAGCCTCTGCCTGACCCCCCCAGAACAAAAAGCCACTGGGATGGATGGCAGCCCCAGATGCTCAGGGGATGTAAATCAGCATGTTCACACCTGCGAGGAGCACATGCAGCATCCCCATCCGCAGGGATGGGGACCAGCTGCCGCATCGCTGTCCCCTGTCCTGCCTGGTGCTTTGGTGACAGCCCCAGTCCCTTGGTTAGGTCACATAAAAAATATCCTGGAAGTGAGAAGTTGTGAGACTGTCTGCCCAGGCTTGCTCCTTACATTGGCACGGTGCTGGGAGAGGGAGCATCGTGCATTGGAGCGGGGCTCGGCCATCACCGGGGTTGGGATGTCGTCACCCTCTGTCACCATTTGAAACGGTGGGGTGGGTCGTGGCAGGAGTGTTTGCTGCCTCTTCAGCAGCTTAATGAGTTGACAGAAACGGTTCTCAGCTGCATGCTCCGGGGAGGGAGAGGCACCGGTATTTTTAGCCATTCCTGCCTGGGTCGGGAACGAAGCGTACATTGTGGCGTGGGGCTGGGAGCGTGGCCATGCTGGCCTCTCTGGAGATTTCTTGAAGCCTCCTCAGGACCCCAGGGAGCTCAGCTGCCTTTCACTGCCTCAAAGTTGCTTTCTAATGGCCCTTCTGAGCTGTTCTGATCCTGGAGCACCCGCCCTGTCCTCTGCCAACACATATATCTATAATTAAAGTGTAGCTTTAATGTCTCTTATGCTAATTTCCATAAGCTGCTTGGGGTTTGGTTGGGTAGTCCTTGCTTGGGAAATGCCAAAGGAAAAACCACAGGGTGATCTTCACCCTGCTGAGCCTGCGGGGACGTCGCATCCTCCGTGTCTGCTCACCTGGGAGCTGTGACACCACCACCCGCCGGTATGTTTTTTACAGAAAATAAAGCTTAGCTCCCTGGGCTGAACTTTGGGAGAGCTTTTTAGCCCCTGGAGAAGTAGGTGGATGCATGATGAAGCTGCAGCACAGCTGGGAGCTGAACTTGGTTCTGCTGAATCCAGCCTTTCCAGACCTGGGAGAGCTGAAAAATAACTACATCTTGGGCTGGCCTTATTCTTCACCTGGTTTTTGATCTCTTGCTTTGCATGCAAGGCTTGTCTCCAGGCTTTCCTCTGCAGCCAGGGCTATAAAGCTGTTGCGGTTGTTGAGCTTTTAAATGCGGCTCCAGAGTCTCCGGCTGCGAGTGAGCCGTGGGACCCACACGGGGAGGTAACAGCAGGATTCATCCCGTGGCTTTGGTCCGCAGCCACGCTCTCCCCTGCCCTGTCTCAGACTTGTTGTTGCAAACCTGGTCAGAAATAGCATCGTTTCTGTGCAGAAGCATCTACAGATGATGAAGCTGCTGGGTGCAAGACAGCCCGTAGGCATGTCCCAGGTGCTGCTGTGTGCAAGTGGAGGAGCATCCAGTGTCCTCATTCCATGCTCTCGCTGAGTGACGATATCACTATCATGACAGTGATATCTGGGCCATCAGAGACCTTTTGTTCTGAAACCTTGATAAGAAACTGAAATGGCTTAGAAAACTGTGGAAGGATTTGAGAGGGCTCCCCGCACTGGGAGTTGGTGCTGTGTGTGCCATGGGTATGCCAGGGCTGGACTGGGTATGCCAGTGCTGTCCCCGTCCCTGCCACAGTTGCGGTTGTGGTTCAGGAGTCACCAGACCTCCACCGTGGGTCTGTGTTGCACAGCCCCACTCTGTGCGATGCAAACTCTTCCATGGGTTACAGTAGTGGCTACTGGATTTTAAGGGTGCCTGTGTCGTATTGCTTTTTTTCTGGAAAATTGGATCACTAGCACTTCTCTGTGGCTGGAAATACCCACCTTGCAGGGAGGGGAAATGTGATGCATGAGCGTACCGTACCCTGGTCGTATCCTGGTCCCACCTGCCGTGTGTGTCCATCACTCAGCTCAGCCCCTTCTGGCCTGGGCAGACCTGTGCCAAGCCCTTTCCTGTGTCTGCCGCACCCTCCTCTCTTCTCGAGCTGATTGCATCCATAAACCAGCTCTTAAAACAAACAAATAGAAAGCTATTTAAAACAAATCTGCAAACTCCATGAAACTTGAGGGATTTCCTGAAGCAAAAGCCTGGAAAGCACCAGGGCAGAGCAGCTGGGCATAGGGCAGCCCCCAGCCCAGGCACTGCCAATGGCCCCGGCCCCCTTTGCGCCTTCGGGCAGGGGCTCAGGGGAGTTTCTCCAGTCACTAATTAACCTCCTGGCTAATAACCATGCCCAGGCTCGGGCTGAGCTTCCCATCCGTGAGCTCAAACCACCACTTGCCTGCACTGAAATTGGAAACGGTCCGAAAACTTAATTGGGTGGGAGGGCTTTCGGCTCTGCGCCCCTCGCACTGGCCTCATTTAAGCTCTGTGGTGCAGGACCCCCAATCCCAGCAGCAGCCGCACTGCCTGCCCGGCTCGGCCAGGGATGCAGAGCATCGCCTCCAGGTCCCGGCTGCCCACGGTGGCACCGCCGCAAACCAAAGCCAGTGCCG
Organism: Falco peregrinus; assembly: GCF_023634155.1. Classification (NCBI taxonomy): domain Eukaryota; kingdom Metazoa; phylum Chordata; class Aves; order Falconiformes; family Falconidae; genus Falco; species Falco peregrinus. The sequence continues at coordinate 47,911,115 of NC_073721.1, read as the reverse complement.
TGCTGGTTCCCACGTGCTCAGCGATTCCCGCGCATTCTCTGGGGCTCTTTGTCCATCATCATTTTTTTTTAAATTATTATTCTTATTCCTTTTTTTTTTTTTTTTTTTTCTCCCCTTGGAGAACCTCGTGACGCTTCCCTGTCCGCCAGCCGCCGCGAGGGCCTGGCGGATTGTTTTAAGAAAAAAAGCGTGTGTGGTGCGGCGAGGCGGGGGAGAGCGGTGCTTTTACCAGATGACTGCACACTTGAGCGGTTCGCCGGCGGCGTGCCTGTGCCGGCCGCCTGGCCCCGCACAATGGCCCCTCTCAGGCGGCCGCGGCCCCAGCCCTTGCATTGCCCGCGCGGCCGTGGCGCAGCCACCCAGAAGCGCCGTCGCCCCGTGGCCATGGCGCCCTGGGCTCGGAGCCGCCGTCGAGCCGGGCATCGCATCGGCCGCCGGCAGCTGCTCTGCCTCATTAGGATGCACACCTGCTCCCCGCCGCCCTTTGTGTGCCGAGCAGATGCCCTGATTTATTATTATACACATTTTCTTTTTCATTTGGCCTGGATAATGCCGTCTCATTAACTCAAAATGTCTCTGAATCCTGACAAATTCTCACACAATCCCCAACAATGAAATCAGAATTGGGTTAAAAAAAAAAAAAAAAAAAAAAGTAGGGGAAAAAGAGAGGGGGAGCAGGGCCAGAACGCGGTCCTGCCGCCAGCGTGGCGCGGCAAAGCGCGGCAGCTCCGGGTTAGGGCTGGCTGAGGGCGGGGGGTTGCTGGCTGTGCTTCCCTGGAGGAGCCCCACGTTCTTGTTTTGGGGTTTGCAGGTGAGTGCTCTGCTCTACAGCCTTGGGGTTGCAGCGTTCCCTGGCCCAGTGCACCCCAGGGGTCTGCCTGCCACAGGAGCCTTGGATGCCACGCACGAGGCTTGGGGACACAAGGTCCTGCTAGCTTGGGTGGCGATGGGTGTGGGCACGTGGGTACCCTGAGCTCTCTGACCTGCCAAAGCACAGCGGGCACCACAGTCCCCCTGTGCCCAGGTCCATCACCTCCAGCAGTGACTGCCTTATCCCAAGCTCACGGCAACACATGCAGCCGACCCCAGGTTTATTTCTGCTCTCAGGGTCTCTGATAGCAGCCAGCAGCCCGGCAGCAGCTGAGCGTGGCATGCCCTGCTCTGCTGCGGTGGCATTGCCATCGCGGTGTGGGACAGCAGCGTGCTGGTGGCGTCTCACTCCTCCCGTGCCCTTCTCACAATGGCCGCTCGGCACAGCGCGGCCAGGGTGGTGGCCTTTGGAGGTGGTGTAATGTGAGCAGAGCTGCTAGGGGACAAGACGCGTGGCACCTCGTGTTGCAGACATGCTAAAAGAGAAGCCGTGCAGGAGGGTTTGCGCTGGGGAGATGCTGAAGGGCCTCATCCCTGGGATATTCTCTTGATGTCAGGTGCCCTTGGTCTCTCTGTGCACAGCTTTGCTCTGTCCTCCCTTTCCTGGGGGGCGTCTCCCCAGTCCGTGGGGTCCTTTGCCGGCCCTGCATCCTGCCCAGCCTCGCTGGGATGACTGGTGGGATTTGCCCTTGGGGCATGTCCCCATCACCTGCCCCGTTCCTGCAGCAGGCAGTTGTTCCAGCCCTGTTGGCCAACGGTGACAGATGGTTGAGCTGGTGGCCGCATCGGGGGGCCTTTTCTCAGGGCCCCCCCACAGAGGGACATGGCAGCCGGGGCTGCTCAGCCCTTCTTGTGCAGGGTTTGGCTTTGGGGAAGATCTCAGCCGGCTGCGGGGAGCAGGAATGTGTCCCACCTGCTACCAGCCAACACCGAGCCCATGTTTGAGTGATTTCTGAGGATGGAGGAGGATTAGAAGTTGCCCTGGTGGAGAAGGGAATCCAGCGCCGGGAGGGACGGGCAGGAGCACAGGGCTGTCCCCGTGCTGCTTGGCCCTGGGGTTTCTGTTCCCTGGGGGTCTGTAGGTGCCCTGGGTTGGGTACAGGTTTGGGGGTGCTCCTGGCTCCTTGTGCCTTGGTTTCCTTTCCAGCGATGGGGAGGGTGGGCCCACAAAAAGCACATTGCGATGAGAAGCAGGACGTCAGCGCTGGAGGCTGCGGTTTTGCAAGTCAGTGCAGGCCCCTCGATGGGGGACGCCTTTGTTCCCGGCACCTCTTTCATCTTCCTCTTCTCAGCCCAGAGCGGCCAGGGCAGAGCCTTGCAATTGTCAAACCTGACATGCCGAGATGTGGTGTGGGGCTGGGCCTGGGGAGGTGTTCCTGGAGCCGGTCCCTGGGGCGTCCGGGTGTCCCCGCGGGGCTGATCCCACTGACGGCGTGTCTCGCCCCTGCCAGGTGTAGCAATGCCTACATGGGCGAGCGGTGCCAGCTGTCCAACCCCTGCCTGAGCTCCCCCTGCAAGAACGCCGGCACCTGCACCGCGGTGGTGCACGGCAGCACTGTGGACTACACCTGCGCCTGCCGCCTGGGCTTCACCGACGAGCTCTGCCTGACGCCCCGTGACAACGTCTGCCTCAGCAACCCCTGCCGCAACGGGGGGACCTGCGACCTGCTGACGCTCAGCGAGTACAAGTGCCGCTGCCCACCGGGGTGGTCAGGTGAGCTGGTGCCGCTGCACAGTGTGGGGACGCGGTGACCTGGCCGGGAGGCATATGCTCCTGGAAAACCCCTGTGGATGGAGAAGGGTGCTGCCTGTGATTGCAGCTTCCTCCGGTGCTGGGGGAGCGATGGGGTCTGCAAACCCATGTTGGGGCTTGGGGGGGGGGTCCCTGGCTGGGTGAGCTGCGAACCTCCTGCATGCGTGAGGATTTTCCGGGGGCAGAGGTGGGGGGAGTTAGTTGTGATCGCTGTGAACACAGTCCCAGAGCTGGGTCTGCACCCCAGCGCAAGGATCGCTCCCACCAAGAGCCTGAGCTGCAGTTCGCATCCTCATCCTCCCTCCCTGCCCTCCCCAGGCAAAACCTGCCAGCAGGCCGACCCCTGTGCCTCCAACCCCTGCGCCAACGGGGGCCAGTGTGTCCCCTTCGAAGCCCACTACATCTGCCGGTGCACCGCCGGCTTCCACGGGGCCAACTGCAAGCAGGACATCAACGAGTGCAACATCTCACCGCCCGTCTGCAAGAACGGTGGGAGCTGCACCAACGAGGTGGGCACCTACCAGTGCTCCTGCAAGCCAGCATACACTGGGCAGAACTGTGAGCATCTCTACGTACCCTGCAACCCCTCGCCCTGCCAGAACGGGGGGACGTGCCGCCAGATCGGAGACACCACCTATGACTGCACATGCCTGCCAGGTAGAGGCTGCCTCCGAGGGGGGGACAGGGCCAGGGGACCCTCTTGCAGCCTCTTTGCCCTCCATAAACAAGGAGTGCTCTATCTTTCCTTGGGTGATGGCTCTGGGGGGGGGGACAAAATCGAGGGGCTGTGGGCTCACTGTGCCATGTGCATTTAGGAAGACGTTGGGCAGCAATGCCCGAAGATGAGAGGTCATCTGGGGGCTTTTTATACTTGGTGATTCACCAAAATAGCTCTTCCAAAACAACTGTTTCAGCAGAGGCCCCTGTGCGGATGCTCATATTCCAGAATAAGAGTGCCTTTTTCCGCTTTAGCTTAATCCACTTCCAGAATGGAATAATTAGCCCGGAATAGCTGTTTTGGAAAGTTTCCGAGTGTGAATGGAGTTGGGGAAGGGAGACCCTCTCCATGCTCGCTGCTGCTCCCTCCGGCAAGCGCTGGAGCAGCCCAGCCAAAGCCCAGCGGCTGAAATGAAGGGTTCTTGCAGGAGGGGGCCCGCTGGGGGCTGTCCCAGGAGCTCAGCACCTTGCAAGGGAGCTTGCACCCTGCATGCCGGAGGAAAGAAAAGCTGCTGCGAAAGGGGCCCCTGACCCCGGCAAGCCCTTTCGGTTCTGCCCTGGGGCAGCAGTCTGCAGTGCGGTCGGGGCAGGGAGCGGAAGGGGCTGTGTGTTCCCCCCCACGGCCCCGTGACAGCTGGAGAAATGAAATAGTGGAATTTTCTGCCGGCGGGTGGCACAGCCCAGAGCCCCAGTGCAGCCCCATGGTCAGACCAGGCTGTGCTTGCCAGGGGGCAAGTGCCATTTCTCACCCGGGCCAGCCACGCCGGCCGGCTGCGGCAGACGCGGGGGGGGCGCATCCACCCTCTGCCTTGGAAGGAAGCTGTGGGCAGGGCTGAGCTGCCTGAGAAGTCTCTTGTGGGGCTGCTTTGATCTCCTCTGGTTGCCTATAGCCCCGCTGGGGCAATACAAGGGGTAGGCGGCTTCTCTGCTGTGTGCCCTGGGCAGTGCTGGGCATTACTGCGGGGAGCCCCCGCCTCCCTCTGCGGCAGCTCCTGCCCCACCGCCACTGGGGATGTGGCATTGGGGTGGGAATGGGGTCTCTCAGGTGGCACAGATGTACCCGCATCCTGCTGGCAGCCCTGCCCGGTGCTGGGGGAAGAGGCGTGATCCCCACAGGGCAGCACGAGGGATCTCGTCTTGATCTCTGACACAGGCTCAGAGGTTCAATCCCCTTCCCAAAGCTTTTGGCTGCAGTAACTCAGGAGACTCGTTAACCATCCAAAATACATAGGGCCCTGCAGGATCTCCTGCTTCCCCTCCACGCCTGCTCACCCAGGCTGGAGCAAAGCTCCTGTCTTTAGGGGCAGCAAGGCGTCGGGGCTGACCAGGCGAGCAGTGCCGGGGAAGGAAGCCTTTCCTTCTGGGATGAGCCAGTGCCACCGGGAGCTCCCAGGGGCGATGCTCTGCGGGAGCAGCTCCAAGCCCTGGCCCGGCAGAGCAGCATTGCCACAGGGATGGGCAGGTGGAGGGGGCAGGAGGAGCGGTGCTGGCCCTGCCCTGCCGTTCTGCTGACGAGGCACTTTCTCCGGAGCAGCCCAGGCGTCGGGCATGTCGGGGTGAGGCATGGCCCTCGGGGAGCATCCCTGCTGCAGTGGGGATCGCTACTTTTCACGCCCAGCTGCAGCTTCGTGGGCCGCTTCTAGATTTGCATGCTGCACGAGCTGGTTTGCCTCCTGTGGGGTGGTGCAGCACAGCCCCTGCTCCGGAGGGGACAGGGGAGGGGACAGGGGGCTTGCTCGGCACCTCTGCCATCCCACGTGGCTTGGTGCAGGAGCTGCATTGGCTTGGGTGGAGGCCGGAGGGACTGGAGGCTGTTTCTCATGATAAGAGGGTGATTGATACGCTGGTATGCAGCACAGCAAACCTGAAACAATGTCCCCTTTTCATTCCCGGAGAGGCCTGGCCATACCGGGTTTCTTCAAGTTAAACTAATCTGGGCTGTTTTATCATGCCATCGCTATAGAATGTAACCCTGAGTTTAAAGTAATTGCAGTACTAATTACTCATTCCTCATTCGGATGGTTCAAAATGAGTTAATCCTGGTGTCTAGGACATTGCCAGTTATTGCTGTTCAGTTTCAGCCCAGCTGCTTAAAACCGAGGTGCAAATCAACATTATCTGCTTTGGACTCCTACCAGGAATCGCAAATAACTGTTGCAGCTCCTCGTGCAATGGGGCTGAGGCTGTGGGGGAGAGGAAAACACGGCCTTTCGGAGAGAGCAAGGGGGAAACCCCCAGCTGGGACAGGGTCTGGGGTCCCACAGGGGCTGAGCCTGGGCACACGGTCCCTTCCCCGTGGAGGCGGAGGTGATGCAGTGAGCTGCCCGCACAGGGGAGCAGCCCGATTTGGGCGTGCAGGATGCCTTGGGGAGTTTGGGGAGCTGCAGGGGCATGCCGGCACCGCGGGGAGCTGCCACGGGCTGGCATTGCTGTCCCGACCCTGTGTGTCTGGGTGGGCTGGGAATCCTGACGGCGCCTGGTTGGGGCTTTGGGGGTCTTCGGTAAATGCAGCACTTAACCCAAGTGGCAGCTGGAGGGGGACGGGACAGCTTGGCAGATGCTCTGAGATGGGCCTGGGTGTTTCATTTCTGCTGCAGAGGCCGTGGGGAGAGGCCCGGGGGCAGCGTGGTTTCTGTGTGTGCCATGCTGTCGGGTGGAGGTGATAACATAAACCCCGGCAGCCGGGCTCACCGCGAGAGAGGTGGGCTGGGATTAGCGCCGCGTGGGCGGTGGTTCACCCTGCCAGGGACATGGATCCCCCTCCGGGCCAAGCGCTGCTGCTGAGGCTCTTTAGATGTGAAATTAAAAGCCGGTGATTCAGCACCGGGTGCCGCAAGCCTTCGTGGGAGCAGCCCCAGTTCATCCCAGCTTTCCGTGGAGCCGGATCCTCCACCGCCCGAGGCAAGCGTCTCCGGAGCCGGGGGCTTTGGCAGGCAAGCCCTGTGCTGGGGACGCCCCGTCTGCCCTGTGCGGAGGAAGATGCTGCTGCTTGCCAGGCTCCGGTGATGGTGTCCTGGCAGGGAAACCTGCATGGCAGAACCAAGCCCCAGCAGACGCGGGACGGGGCTGGGGATGAAACCAGGCGGCTGGCTTCAAAGCTGGGCTGGGAGCACCTGGTACACGCTCGGCAGCCAGTAACGAGCAACCTGCCATCGGCAGGGGGGGGGGGGGTGGGGGGTGAGGGGCTGAGGCAGTGGCATGGCCGATTGGTGGGCTGGCATCACGGCAGATGTCTCCTCTGCACAGGGTTCACGGGCCAGAACTGTGAGGAGAACATCAATGACTGTCCAGGCAACAACTGCAAGAATGGGGGCACCTGCGTGGACGGTGTCAACACCTACAACTGCCAGTGCCCACCCGAGTGGACAGGTAACACTGCTGCTGGCGGTGAGGGTGGCACAGGACTGGGCTGGAAGGACGAATCCTGCCCCAGGGAACACTGGGGACCAGATGGGGAGAGCTGTCCTGCTTCACAGCAATGCTCGTGGAGCCTGTGGGAGCTGGGCAGTGCCGGACTCATGCGTGTGCCCTGTCCCCTGGCAGGTCAGTACTGCACCGAGGATGTGGATGAGTGCCAGCTGATGCCCAATGCCTGCCAGAATGGGGGCACCTGCCATAACAACCATGGCGGCTACAACTGCGTCTGCGTCAATGGCTGGACAGGGGAGGACTGCAGCGAGAACATCGATGACTGTGCCATGGCTGCCTGCTTCCACGGGGCCACCTGCCACGACCGGGTAGCCTCCTTCTACTGCGAGTGTCCCCACGGCCGCACAGGTGAGGCCCCGTCCCATCTTGCCCCCTGCTCGCGGTGCAGGGTGGCAGCTCCCCGCATGTCCCCTGGCTCCTAGCTTAGGTCTTGGTGCGTGATGACTTGTGCGCCCATCACCCTTGACATACGCCTGCCTTTTGCCACCCAGGTTTGCTGTGCCACCTCGATGACGCCTGCATCAGCAACCCCTGCAACGAGGGCTCCAACTGCGACACCAACCCTGTCAATGGCAAAGCCATCTGCACGTGTCCTTCGGGGTACATGGGGCCAGCCTGCAACCAGGACGTGGACGAGTGCTCGCTGGGTGAGCACCGGGGCTGAGCTGTGCGGGCAGCAGAGGAGAAGCTGGGAAGAGTGCCGGTGCCACCGGGAGCTCACATACATCTGGGAGCATGTCCTGTGAGCCATGCTTGTGTGTTGCAGGAGCCAACCCTTGTGAGCACGCGGGGAAATGCATCAACACCCAGGGGTCCTTCCAGTGTCAGTGCCTGCAGGGCTACTCAGGCCCTCGCTGTGAGATCGATGTCAACGAGTGCCTCTCCAACCCCTGCCAGAATGATGCCACCTGCCTGGATCAGATTGGGGAGTTCCAGTGCATCTGCATGCCTGGTGGGTGGGCAGGGCAGCCCTGGGGACCCCTGCCCCGGTGCTGGGTGTGGGTGGTGGCAGGGACCTGGGTGCCCCTGAGCTTCAGCTCAGTGTTGGTTTGGGTGAGGAGCTGTGGGAGGCACGTGTTCGTGGAGACAGCACCAAAAAGAAAGAGCTCGGTAGAGGTGGCGCAGTCTCCCGCAGCAGTGTGGGGACAGAAGGTGAGAGTTGGGGACCATCAGCACTGCTCTGGGCTCCTCCTTTTGCTGAGCTTGCTGGCTTGGATCAAGCCAAGGGCAGGGAGATCTGGAGTGGACAATCATGGAGCAGCTTGTGCATCAAGTCCCACCACCTGTAGCACAGCTCCTGAGCTGCCTTTGTAAAGACGGGGAGGCCAAAGGTGCCCTGGTGTAACCTGCCCATCCTGCGCGTTGTGCCGTCCCCGTGCCATGGTGTTGATGGCGTGCCGGGTCTCCCCGCAGGTTACGAGGGGGTTTACTGCGAGATCAACACAGATGAGTGTGCCAGCAGCCCCTGCCTGCACAACGGCAACTGCCTTGACAAGATCAACGAGTTCCACTGCGAGTGCCCCACTGGTACGTGGCATCCATCCTGCTGCCATCACGGTGGAGTCAAAGCCATGGTGCAGCTCAGCTCGAGCTGGGAAGGAGCCGAAAATAGGATCCTTGAATTTTAGAGCCTCTTGAAAGGGGGAGAGGGAGCTGAGCACTTCTTGGGAATTTTGATGGGGGGGTTCCCCCATGGCGGCGAGGGGCTGAGCCCCTCGCCGTGCAGGCGATGCTGCTCCAGGTCCGGCCCATGGGAGAGGGGAAGGAGGATTAAACCCCATGGCTTTGCACTTGAAAAGGCCCCTCTTTGGGAAGGAGGACTGGGGGCCGGGGGGGCCGCACCAGCAGCTTTGAATGTGGTGTCAAAGTCACAGGGTGGAGCGGAGAATGGGGAGACGGTTAATCTGTGAAAGGAGGTTTTGAAGTTCAGAGACTTTGCTCCTCTAGAGATGTAAATAAGATGCTCTCAATGGTGGGTCGCAGCCCCGCATTCAGGGCCCCCAGCAGCCGTCCCCATGGAAACCCGGCGCCCCGGCCGGGACATGGGGGGCCGGCGGGATCTGCCTGGCGGCGGGGGGAGGCTGGCGGGTCCAGCCACTGCACGGGGAGGTGACCTCTCCCTCCATTCCAGGCTTCAACGGGCACCTCTGCCAGTTCGACATCGATGAGTGCGCCAGCACCCCCTGCAAGAACGGTGCCAAGTGCGTGGATGGCCCCAACACCTACAGCTGCGAGTGCACCGAAGGTGAGGGGTCCCCGTGTCCCTGGGGGGCTCCAGGGGTCCCGCGCTGCTGGGCAGGAACAAGCCATTTCTACCCGGTGATGTGCCGTAAAACCCTGTTGCCAAATTATGAAGTGCCCACCTCCCCAAGCACCTGCCATGGCGGGTGTCCCCAAACCCCCCTGGCAGTGGGGTCAGTCCCCGCTAGTGGGACTCCGTGGGGCAGGACTGTCCCTTTCCCTGGTGTCACCCTGCTGCCCGCTGGAGCCCCGTGCTCCCGAGGTGTGGCCCTGCAGCAGCCGTCCCGCCGTGCTCCCCGCCTCGGCGGCGGGCGGCAGCAAGGGGTAAGGCAGGAAGGAAGGAATAAAGCTGCCTCTATGAGGACGCAAGGTGCAGGGCTGCGGGGGCTCGCCGACCGAAACCCAAGGAGCAGTTGCACAAAATGATGACTTGAGCCCTGGTGGCAAACAGTGGCTCTTTTGTGGAGCAGCTCCCGCCAGAAATCTTCCAGCTGAATGGCCTCTAATTAGTGTCTTGCTAATGCCAAGCCCCGATGAAAAGCTGCTATGTGGGCTTGGCGGGGTCTAGTCAAAGCTGTACTTTGTCCTCGGCTCTCCACCCCCAAACCCGGCGGGGAGGGAGCCGGCCAGGAGAATAGGATCTGCCGGGGGGGTTATTATTCGGGGGTGCCTGCGGCTGGCCCCCCCACGCGCTCCGGGACAAGCCGCAGGCAAACGCGGGGCCCCACTCCTGAGCTGAGGCGGCTTAATGCCGGTCATTGTGCGCCCCGGGACAAAGCTGTGAGCCGGGTCTGACCAGCCCTGCCGCTGCACGCCAGGGTGCTCCCCCACCTGCGCCCCGCTCCTGGGGGTCCTGGGTCGTGCGGCAGGGCAGGTGGGCACGTCGAGCCACCCCGGTGTGCTGCCTCATACCTGGCCAGGGTGGGAAGGAGCGTCCTCCACCCTGACCCTGCATACCCCATCCTGACCCCGTGCCCCCCATCCTGACCCCGTGTCTCTCCCGCTGGTGGCAGGTTTCTCGGGTGCTCATTGCGAGATCGATATCGATGAGTGCAACCCAGACCCATGCCACTACGGGACCTGCAAGGACAGCATCGCCACCTTCACCTGCCTCTGCCAGCCCGGCTACACGGGCCATCGCTGCGACATCAACATCAATGAGTGCCAGAGCCAGCCCTGCAAAAATGGGGGGACCTGCCAGGACAGGAACAATGCCTACAACTGCCTCTGCCTCAAAGGGACCACAGGTGAGTGGGAGAGACCCTCCAGGGGCTCTGTGCAGGTTGGCCATGCCGACACAGCACCCCGCTCCCAGCCCCATCCCGGGGCGAGTTGGCCCTGGGCCGCCACCAGCAGCGGCACCCTCGGCTGAGGGTGAGTTGTCCCGGTTTGGTGCCTGGCTCTCATGGGAGCCGTGCCCCAGCCAGGAGCCAGGGAGCTGCTTGTAGCAGCAGTTGGTGCCGGCGGGCTTCATTTTGCCTTGTCAGCGGGGTTGGGGACCCCCTAATGGCACCACTCTCCTCACCAGGGCCCAACTGCGAGATCAACCTGGATGACTGCGCCAGCAGCCCCTGCGACTATGGCAAGTGCATCGACAAGATCAACGGCTATGAGTGCACCTGCGAGCCAGGGTACACAGGTGAGAGCAGGACATGACAGCCACTGTGGCACCCTGGGGACATGATCTGGATCCAGCCTTGTGCCATGGAGCCCTGGGATGTCTCCTGCGCCAGTGCTGGGATGCCTGCAGCTTGTGGTACCCCACACAGCCAGGGCGAAGGTGCAGCCAGGAGGGGAGGTGCTGCCGTCCCACTTGCCAGAGGTTTTTGCACCCTCCAGCAGTCCTGCTTGTTCAGGAGGGTGACCCTGGCTCAGGCCGAAATCAAAGGGGTGTCTGGTGCCGCGAATTTGACTCCTGCTGCGCCCACTCCCATGGGTATCAGGTTGCTGCCTTGTCCAACTGGTTTGTTTGATTGCTGCTGGAAACGGCAGAGGGCTTTGATGGGAGCAGCCCCTGCCTCTCCCCACTCACATGGCCCCCCGTCCTCCTGCCCGCCGGGAGCCGCAATAAAGCCTGGCTTTGTCAGCCACGGCAGGTAGGGTTACAGGCTGAAACCTGCTCCCTTCGTTATTCCCTCCTGGACCAAACGAGCCCAGGACATGGCCTCTTCCCAGTCGCGTTTAATTAAGCCAGGTGGGCGATGCAGGGGTGTGAAGTCACCCTACCTGGAGGGCAGCCCACTCCTGCATGGCTGGCACATGTGTGCCTGGAGATTAGAGCCTCGGGCATCCATTCCCCAGGTGGCTGGAGGGGGACCTGCCCTGTGGGTGCCCCCCAGGAAGCGGTGCGCGCCCACCGTGCCATGCATCCTATGGGATAACGTTACCTCACACACCCCTTTCCCAGGGCGCATGTGCAACATCAACATTGACGAATGCTCCAGCAACCCCTGCCACAACGGGGGCACATGCAAGGATGGCATCAACGGATTCACCTGCCTCTGCCCCGAGGGCTTCCATGACCCCAAGTGCCTGTCTGAAGTGAATGAGTGCAACAGCAACCCCTGCATCCATGGGAAATGCCACGATGGGCTGAACGGGTAGGCTGGACAGTGTGGGTGCTGCTGTGGGGCTGCTGGGACCAGAGGGCTACCCAGCAGAGTTGGGGTTAGAGGCAAGGGCGAGCAGCAGTCCCCTGTGCCAGTACTTGTCCGTGCTCTGTGCTAGTGCCGGGGATGTTTCCCTGCAGGGGTACAATTAAGAGCTGGGGTTTGCTGGGTAGATGATGGCTGGTATAGCCAGGAGGGCCAGGTCAGAACAGATCCTGGGCTTTATGCCCCAATTTTTCCCCAAAGCTACAGGTGCGACTGTGACCCAGGCTGGAGTGGGACAAACTGCGACATTAACAATAATGAGTGCGAATCCAATCCCTGCATGAACGGTGGCACCTGCAAGGACATGACCAGTGGCTACATCTGCACCTGCAGAGAGGGCTTCAGTGGTAAGGGTGCAGCCAGGGCCACTGCCCCGTCCGCCCCACGCTGGGGCCTGGGTGGGAGCTGTGGGTGGGTGTCCCCATGACATTAGATGGGCTGGAGGCTTCATTGTGAGGATGCTGGAGACTCCAGATCCGGTTGGGAGATGTGGCAGTGCAGCCAGCCTGGGGACCTTCAGCAGGGGTTTGGGCACCCATGGCTGGAGCTGAGAGCAAGAGGCTCTTCCAGGGCGATGGGTGGGCCATTGCCATTTGGCCAGTGCCAAAGACAACCACATCCCCACTGTACCCTCATCCCCCTGCCACCAGCACAGCTCCATCACAGCCACTTTTATCTATTTTTCTTAACGCAGGACCCAACTGCCAGACCAATATCAACGAATGTGCTTCCAACCCCTGCCTGAACCAGGGCACATGCATCGATGACGTTGCTGGCTACACCTGCAACTGCCTCCTGCCCTACACAGGTGAGGGGGAGCTCCCTGTGCCCCCCAGGCCCTCACCGGGGCTTTGCAGGGCTGCTGCTTTGAGTGTGGCAGCAAATCAGTCCCTCTATACGTGAGAGGAGCTGGCACCAAGCACGGAGGCTTCCCTCGCACTGCCCTGCCATGGGGCTGCCCATGGCCGCAGCTCCACCTCCCCATGCCGCCGCGCAGCTGGAGGAAATTCAGAGGAGCTTTCGGAAGCAGCCAGCTAGAGCTTCCTCCCTCCTCCTCCTCCTCCTCCTGGAGGGCACTGCGGTGGTGGCTTGGCCACAGCCTGCACCCAGGGCAGCAGCACCAGGTGGCCGCCCCATTCACACCCCGCCGCCCTGGGGGGTCAGTGCTGCCGGTGGCCCAGTTCTCCTGCCATGATGCTCACGCTGGAAAAAGGGAGCCGAGGCCGAGGGGCTGGGGGATTCTGCTGAGACAATTCCTGTTTGCCGGCCTCCCTCTTCCGCTCTTGCAGAGCGGCAGCGGGTGCACAATTGCAGGAAGCCGTGAGCCGTTTCCTGCCCTCGGCAGTGGCCATAGAAACCCCTGGGGGGACCAGGACAGGGCAGGCGGGGAGGGGAAGGCTCTGGAAAATAGCAAAGGCCAGTTCGGGAGATACTGGCTGACAGAGAAGATAAGGGTTCGGAGGTAACATGTGCCTTGGCTGGATGTAAACAGGAAAAACGGCTGAGGGGGTTGGTGAGGGGGAGCACAAGGGGGGGAAGGACACCCCGAGCAGTGCTTCCCTGCCAAAGGAAGTGTGCAGCGCTTTAACGCAGCCCAGATTGCCAGGGTATAAAGGATTCATGGGGGGCCTGGGGGTCACAGGGGACCAGGGATGGAAAAGATGAGACAGCCTCAGCTGCACTGCCCTGGGCTGGTGGGGAAGCCTAGAGCCTGTCCCAGGGCTGGCAGCGGCCCAAGGCAGGGGACGGGGTAGCGGGGTCTTGGGCCACCCATCATTTCGGGGCAGGTGTCAGTGGGTGCTTGTGCCTCTGCAGGAGCCACCTGTGAGGATGTGCTCGCCCCCTGCGCTGGCGCCCCCTGCAAGAATGGTGGCGAGTGCCGGGAGTCAGAAGACTACAAAAGCTTCTCCTGCAGTTGCCCCTCGGGCTGGCAAGGTAGGGACATGGCCCATCTGGAGGTTCAGCACACCCTGCTCTCCTCAGCTGCTCAGGGGGTGAGAGAGGGGAGGGATCATGGCCAGGGAGCAGCGGGCAGGTGGCTGCCTGCGTGCCCTGCCAAACAGGAGCAGCCCTGCACGGTGCCCAGCCTCGAGGGGGGTCCTGACCTGCCCCACAGCTCAGCCAGGTGGATGGGAGCAGCCATCACCTGTACCCCTTGGTGAGGGTGGTTTGCTCCAAGGGCTCCCACCCTGGTACAAGCAGTGCCCAAGGCATCATCGTCATCCTTGGGGCTTTTGCCAGCACCTGCAGCCCACGTGGTCTCTGTCCCACAGGTCAGACCTGCGAGATCGACATCAATGAGTGTGTGAAGAGCCCCTGCCGCAATGGGGCCACGTGCCAGAACACCAATGGGAGCTACCGCTGCGCCTGCAGAACCGGCTTCACTGGCCGCAACTGTGACACTGACATCGATGACTGCAAGCCCAGTAAGAGCAGGGGCTGCCCTGGCCACCGCCTGCACTCAGCCTGGCCCCTAGCAGTCAGCTTCACTGCCCTTCCTGGGGCTGGAACCCTCCTCCCCGTGCACGGGCGAGCCCCAGCCACTGCTTTGGCCGGGGCCATGCTGCCAGCCGTGCTCGGGCTTTTGGGCCACTTCAAACACGTCCCGGTAGAGCTGCGTCAGTCCAAAGCCAGATGGGAGCTGGCAGGAAGGAGGCTGGAGGGGGGAGAGTGACGTGCAGGCAGTGAGCAAGTGTGTCCCTTGTGTCCAATGCTCTGGTGGGGCTGGCCCGGCTCCTGCCTGGTCCGTGGGCTCTGTCCTATCCCTCTGCGTGGCCAGGGGACATGTGGAGGGGCAGTGCTGTGGGACAGGTCCCAGGCAGGGCTGCTGCACCCATTGCATCTTCACATGCACGTCCCTCCTCTCCAGATCCATGCCACAATGGTGGCTCCTGCTCCGATGGAGTTGGCACTTTCTTCTGTGAGTGCCTGGCTGGTTTCCGTGGGCCCAAGTGTGAGGAGGACATCAACGAGTGTGCCAGCAACCCCTGCAAGAACGGTGCCAACTGCACCGACTGTGTCAATAGCTACACCTGCACCTGCCCCTCCGGCTTCAGTGGCATCCACTGCGAGAACAACACGCCTGACTGCACGGAGAGGTACAGCCCAGTGCAGCTCCTGCCATGGGCATAGCCTGCGTTGGGGCTGGAGCAAGGTGCTGCGGACCCCGCGCTGCCCCATAGCTCTGGGCTCGTTTGTGGGGGCTTTGGCGTGGTGCATGACCAGTGGTGACTCACTGGGATGTGACCTCTTGTGTTCCCAGCTCCTGTTTCAACGGTGGGACCTGTGTGGATGGCATCAACACCTTCACCTGTGTCTGTCTGCCTGGCTTCACGGGCAGCTACTGCGAGCATGACATCAACGAGTGTGACTCCAAGCCATGCCTGAATGGGGGCACGTGTCAGGACAGCTACGGGACGTACAAGTGCACTTGTCCCCAGGGATACACTGGGCTCAACTGCCAGGTAGAGAAGCCTTGGGCTGTCAGCCACGTGCCCCAGTCTGTGCATGCTGGCTGTGGAGATTTGGGGGGTCACTCCAATTTCCACTCCTGCAGAAGCCCTGCTGGGTCCTGACCCCCATCTCTTGCTCTGCTCTCCCCAGAACCTGGTGCGCTGGTGTGAGTCCTCTCCCTGCAAAAACGGAGGCAAGTGCTGGCAGACCAACAACCTGTACCGCTGCGAGTGCAACAGCGGATGGACAGGGGTCTACTGCGATGTCCCCAGTGTCTCCTGCGAGGTGGCTGCTAAGCAGCAAGGTAAGTACCCGCCATGTGTATGGCCCTGCAGGGCCAGGGTGGGGTCCCCACATGCCCCCTGTGCTGGGCTCTGAGCAGGGTCATGCTGAGTTCTCTTGGTGGGGATCTTTGGTACAACCAGCACAATCTCAAGGATTGCTGTGATGTGCACCCCCCGAGGCTGCGGTCCCAGCTGCGATCCCCAGTGGGACGTGCGGCGGCCGGGACATGGCCCTGCGGTGCGTGGTTGTCGCCAAGGTCCCCGTGTCTCACTCTGCTCTCCCTGGCAGGTATCGATGTAGCACATCTCTGCAGGAATTCAGGGCTCTGTGTGGACACTGGCAACACTCACTTCTGTCGCTGCCAGGCCGGCTACACTGGCAGCTACTGCGAGGAGCAGGTGGACGAGTGCTCCCCCAACCCCTGCCAGAACGGAGCCACCTGCACAGACTACCTGGGAGGCTATTCCTGTGAGGTGGGTGCCATGGAGGGCAGGGATGCACAGTTACTGCCTTCCTGCTGCCAAGGAGCTGGCCCAGCTGCAGGCTGGCTCAGTGCCCCTCGCCTGAGTTGAAGGCTGGGGTGCTGGCTGTGCTCCTGCAGCCACATGGGAATTGAGTGAATCTCTCTGACAGTTCCCCTCTTCCCTTTTTTTAGTGTGTGGCTGGTTATCATGGAGTTAACTGCTCAGAGGAGATCAATGAGTGCTTGTCCCACCCATGCCAGAATGGAGGAACCTGCATCGATCTCATCAATACCTACAAATGCTCCTGCCCCAGAGGAACTCAAGGTAAATTAATTCCCCAGGCTGGGGCATTAGCGGGCTGAGTGCAGATATCCTTGCTATCTGCTCATTAGCTGCTTGGGCTAGCAGAAGCAAATGCAAGGGTAGAGGTTTGTGTTTGCTTGCGAGCTTAGCCATCAAGGCCATGCAACCTTGGATGCGAGCTGCGTGGTGCTGCGCAGTGCTGCACGGTGCTGCGTGCCTCCTGCCAGAGCGGCGGCTCAGACTGCCATTGAATTGGTCAGGCTCAGCCCCTTCGCAGGGAAGGTTCACACAAGGGACCACCAGGCACCCCGATACTGTTTGATGAGCTGTGTGGGTTGTTCCCCCGTTTCTCTAGGGGTGCACTGTGAGATCAATGTGGATGACTGCAGCCCTTTCTTTGATCCTGTCACCCTGGGGCCCAAGTGCTTTAACAATGGCAAGTGCACGGATCGGGTAGGTGGCTACAGCTGCATCTGCCCCCCTGGCTTTGTAGGGGAGCGCTGCGAGGGAGACGTCAACGAGTGCCTGTCCAACCCCTGCGACGCCCGCGGCACCCAGAACTGCGTGCAGCGGGTCAATGACTACAAATGCGAGTGCCGACCTGGCTATGCAGGTGAGCGCTGCACCCCCTGCCACTCTCAGCACCCAGCCCTGCACCCCCCAGCCACCCCAAGCATCTCGCACGCCTTCCTCTGCTCCTCACGCGCTCTTCTCCCTCGGCAGGCCGTCGCTGTGACACCGTGGTGGATGGATGTAAAGGCAAACCCTGCAGAAACGGTGGAACGTGCGCAGTTGCCAGCAACACTGGCCGTGGCTTCATCTGCAAATGCCCCCCGGTAGGTACCTGCTCCTCTCCTGCTCTGAATGTGGGATGTTGCACATCAGTCCCTTGTGCAGAGGTGCAGTCAAGGGGCCCGTTTCGCCCCTGAGGCTGCCCTGGCTGGGATAGCTGGGGGTAAGTGCAGAGGGGAAGATGCTTTGCTGTGGGTGTTCACCGGAGGGAGGTATATCCATCTATGCATACCTTCCTCACTTGCGAGGAGGCTTGGTTAGGGTCAGGGAGAAGGAGGTGGCGCAGCCAGTATGATACATGGCTCTGTAGGACAGACTCTTGTCGGGCTGACCATTATTTGCGCCACATAAAGGTGGAGCAGGCAGCTATGGAGAACAGCTCACTTCATTTTTAGGGAGACGCTCTAAAGGGGTTTACATTCTAGATGATTCTTGCCCATCACTAGTTTCAGAGGACGTGCCAGAGCCATTACCTGATTGATTCACTGGGTCTGTGCCGCGTTTCCCAGAACACACACGTGTGTTAGGCTGCTCGTAGGACAGCGTCAGTGATTCTGACTCCCTCCTTGCTGTCAACTCCCCAGGGATTCGTGGGTGCCACCTGTGAGAACGACTCCCGCACCTGTGGGAACCTGCACTGCCTGAATGGTGGCACCTGCATCTCCATCCACAAGAGCTCCAAGTGCATGTGCATGCCAGCCTTCACGGGTCCCGAGTGCCAGTACCCGGCCAGCAGCCCCTGCACATCCAACCCCTGCTACAATGGGGGCACCTGCGAGTTCTTCAGTGATGCCTCCCCCTACTACCGGTGCAACTGCCCTGCCAACTTCAACGGCCTCAACTGCCACATCCTGGACTTCGATTTCCAAGGTGGGATTGGGCAGGACATCATCCCACCCAAAATTGAGGAGAAGTGCGAGATTGCAGTTTGCGCAGGGTATGCTGGCAACAAGATCTGCGATGGGAAATGCAACAACCATGCCTGCGGCTGGGACGGGGGCGACTGCTCCCTCAATTTTAACGACCCCTGGAAGAACTGCTCCCAGTCTCTGCAGTGCTGGAAGTACTTCAACGATGGCAAGTGCGACTCTCAGTGCAATAACGCTGGCTGCCTGTACGATGGATTTGACTGCCAGAAATACGAAGGGCAGTGCAAGTAAGTGACTTGCTCATTGACACTTTTGTTTTAAAGCCATGAGCTCTGTGCTGATCGTTGGGGTGTTTCCTGGTTGCATCTGCTAAAGCTCCTAGCTGCAGACCTGTTGTTCACTCTCTACATTCTGTTCTGCTGCCTGTGGGGCTGCAGCTCAAGCAACCCCACTTCCCAGTGGTCTTACTGAATTTATAAACATTTGAGAGCTTTCTGGGTTTGGTTCATTCCAGATGTCTTCCCTGTCCTTGCCCGTATCATGCCACAGAAGTGAATTCTCCAATTCCCAGTAGTAAAACAGTGAGTTTCAGCATAGGGAAACCCCAGATGGAAGAGCAGCCAGAAAACATGATGATGTTAACATCCAGGCATTTACCGAACATTGCCTTTGGCAACAGCAGCAACTTGAATCCCAGATTCCTGGACCAGCTCTCAGTAATTATTCTGTGTCCCCATGTCTTCTCTGAGTCACAGTAATTTGTCCCTTTTCCTGGCATCTGTATTCCAACTTATAATTTAACAGTGCCTATCTTTCACCTGCAGAGGTGAATGCTTCAACAACGCTGTGTGAAACAGTTGCCTTCTGTGTAAACTGGCTTAATGTCTATCAGGATGAAGAATATTTATACAAAAGAGAGGTCCTTGTGGACCACCACTTATTTTCTCAGCAGACAGGTAATGCACACAGTACTTAGTCTAATTCTTTCCTCTGCCTTTGTTTGCCCAGCCCTCTGTATGATCAGTACTGCAAAGATCACTTCTCAGATGGTCACTGTGACCAGGGCTGCAATAACTTTGAGTGCGAATGGGATGGGCTGGACTGCGCAAACAACATGCCAGAGAAGCTTGCAGATGGCACGCTGGTGGTGGTGGTCCTGATCACTCCTGAGAACCTGAAGAACAACTCTTTCAACTTCCTGCGGGAGCTGAGCCGCGTGCTGCACACCAACGTGGTCTTCAAGAAGAACCCCAAGGGAGAGTATATGATCTTTCCATACTATGGCAATGAGGAGGAGCTGAAGAAGCACTACATCAAGAGGTCAACAGAGGACTGGTCAGATATGTCTAGTGCCATCATCAACAAAGTAAAGAGCAGCATCTACTCCAGGGCTGGCAGAAGGCAGAAGAGAGAGCTCGATCAGATGGACATCAGAGGGTAAGAGGGACCGATGGGTTCCTTTTTTACTGAGCAGCATTTGTTTTCTGTGTTGATAATAGTAACACGCAATAAAGGGAAGGATGTAGGCCAGATAATTGTATTTAGATGTTGCTTTCTGTGTGAATAGAAACCGGATTTTGCTCTCATGTGGGAAAGTCGAGTGATCGCTCAGGAATCCCTGATACAATGCTGCACCGACTCTCACGATTGAAGGAGTCCTGTGTATTGTTGGGAGCCAGGGCTGGGCTGGGTGGGACCTGGAAGCAGAGGTTGGCCTGACTGACTGTCTGACTTCAGGAAGTCATTAAGTTAAGCCTCAGTTTCTCCCTGGGAAATGCTTTCTAGAGCTTTGTTGTAAAACTCAATTACTGCAAACTGTGCGTGAAGATCTTTGATATAAACATACAGATCTAACCTTCTCCCTCTCTGTGGGCTCAATCAAAAGCCACCAAAAGGAAAGGAGTTAGAGAAGCAAAACTGATGTGAAAAGATCTGAAGGCTCCCAAACAGCATTATTTAAGATACTGGAGAGTTTGGGTGATTTTAAAACATTGTGAAGGAGAGACTCCCTTCCATTCCTGTAGATGGGGAGTTAGATTTCACAGCATTCATCGAGGCAAATCCAGTAGACCATGAGGGTGAGCTGCAGGGCTTGGGCCACAGGGAAGCGAGGAGATGGGTTCCCCACTTTCTAATTCCCACTGATGGGGGCTTAAAGAGGGAAGGGAGACAGGGCTCGACTGTCTTCGTGGTGTGGTCATTGCTCCACACAGATCCATCGTCTCATTGACTCTTCTCTTGCACAGATCCATCGTCTACTTGGAAATTGATAACCGCCAGTGCATCCAGTCGTCTTCGCAGTGCTTCCAGAGTGCAACTGATGTGGCAGCGTTCCTGGGTGCCTTGGCCTCCCTTGGCAACCTGAACATACCCTACAAAATAGAAGCCGTTAAAAGTAAGTATGGTTGGTCAGCTGGGGAGGAGACAGCCAAAACTTCTCAGCTTTATCCATGTTTAGTTATCTGTCAGCTGGCTGCATTTGAGCACAGTCTGTTTTTTATAACCTTGCATCTTTTTTTGGTTCTTTAAGTCTGTTCTTAAAAAAAACAAAAAAGCAAACCAGTTTTATTATTTTTGCTTATTTCAGGTTTATTTCAAAATCATTATCACTATAAAAGTTATTAAAAAAAAAAAAAAGAAAAGAAAAAGAAAACCCAACCAGCTCCAATCAATCAGTGACATGCAAGGAGTTGAAGTTTGTATCTTCAAAATCCCCCCTAAATCCTTTTGTCTTAACAGCTCAATGCAAGCGCAATGATTTGAAGTTTGTTAATCCTTTTCCTTAAAGGAGAAAAAAGTGAAGCTGTCTCCTGATGCAGGCTGGCTTGTGCAGCCGAGAATTTGCCGATAGTTTGCAATTCTGATTAATAGCGTATAAAATGACCTTATTTTGGGGGGGCTGATTTAGATCAGACTTAGGTACCTCTATTAACTAATTTTGCTTCATTTCCACTCTGTCACTGGTTTGCTATGCAGCTTAATGTCTCAGCATCTCTTTGTGCCCCACTGTTTTGTAGGTGAAACAGCTGAGCCCACGAAGAACTCCCAGCTGTATCCTATGTACGTGGTAGTGGCTGCACTGGTCTTGCTTGCTTTCATTGGATTGGGAGTGCTGGTGTCTCGTAAGCGGCGCAGGGAGCATGGGCAGCTTTGGTTCCCAGAAGGCTTCAAAGTGACAGAGTCGAGCAAGAAGAAGCGACGAGAACCACTTGGGGAGGATTCTGTTGGACTGAAGTGAGTAATTTGCTTGCTAACCCATTAAACACAGTGCAGCAGGGCTGCTTGGGGCTCTTCTGCAAGAACCCATCGGAGTTCTGTTCTCCAGTGCATCGTACTGGTGTAGTGGGGAGGAGAAAAATGAGGTTTCTTAAAGTTCTGCATGGGGAAAGCAGTGTTCCCATCTGGAGGAGGTTTTTAAATGCTTCGTGATCCGTTTGCATTTGGTAAAAAATGAAAGGCAACCTGAGGGGAACCTCCTGGAAATTTCCTGGTTGATTCTTCTTTCAGTTTGTGCGTGTAGATAAACACAGTCCATCACAGACTAGTTCCTGCAGAGGAGCTGATTTTTTGCTTTATTTTTAAAGACCCCTCAAAAATGCTTCAGACGGTACGCTGATGGATGACAACCAAAATGAGTGGGGTGATGAGGAGACCTTGGACACCAAGAAGTTCAGGGTAAGCTCACTGCCACATTCCCTTTCTGTGCTGCAAGTCCTCACTCGCTGGGTTTTGTCACGGAAGGAGCTGAGCGCTGTCGAAGGCAGCAGAGCAGCAGAGGGACCCTCGGAGGCCCGGTCTGCGCTACACATTGCTGCTGCTGCTGGCTCCTTTGCAAACCTGCGTGTGACAAACACACCTTTGAGACTTGCAGAGCTTTCCACGCTAGAGCTCACCCCCTCCTCCCACCCTGGTTTGTGCGCTTTGCTCAGTGCTCATTTCCCACCGTCATTCCTCAGTTCGAGGAGCAGGCGATGCTGCCTGACACGGATGATCAGACGGATCACAGGCAGTGGACCCAGCAGCACCTGGATGCTGCTGACCTGCGCATATCCTCCATGGCGCCTACTCCACCACAGGGGGAAATCGATGCAGACTGTATGGATGTCAACGTCAGAGGTCCTGGTAAGGTGGACTCCTTTCAATTCTGTACTGCCTGTCAGCTAATCTGAAATCCTCCCTTACCCCCTGCAGATGAGCAGTCCCAGGCAGCCCTGCCTGCCTCTATCGCTAGTATGGACTTGCTGCTAGACGTTCTGCATCGCATGGTTGCTGTTGTGTGTGATTTAGAGATGCACCCCACCACATTTTGCTTTCCATAGGATCTCTTTTGTTTAATCACTGAGATGAAAATGAGAATACAGAAACGGTGCCTATTAAATCATCCGGTTTATCTCTCTTCCACTTCTAGATTCCTCTCCCCCTACCAAACAGCATGTTTCACAATCTCCTTTTCAGGTTTTTAACTAGTATTAATAGTTAATAGGCTTTTAAATTATTACAAACATTTGGTCTTCCCCATGACTGTGAAATTGTTCTCTGAAATAATGAAAATACTTAAGGCTGCGCTGTACCATACTCAAGTTTGCTTTGAGCAACCTTCTTTATAAATTGCACCTTACATGTTACAGTGTGCACGCTAGCAGATGAAATAGGAAAAGCAGTGAGTGGTGAGATACCACTAAGGAATTTCAGATCTATATCAGAGGAAGGATATTCATGTTTGAAGTTTAGAACCAGTCAGGAACTCAGTCTTGATGCACCCATGAGAATAAGCATCTAACGCAGACAGGGCATCTTGCTGAGCCGCCTGCATTACAGAAGAGTAAAAAGCCTTTTTTCACCGAGTTCCCCTGTGCTTTCCAGATGGCTTCACTCCCCTCATGATCGCCTCATGCAGTGGAGGAGGGCTGGAGACCGGCAATAGTGAAGAGGAAGACGATGCTCCCGCCGTCATTTCAGATTTCATTTACCAAGGCGCCAGCTTACACAACCAGACTGACCGCACCGGCGAGACGGCGCTTCACCTGGCTGCCAGGTACTCCCGCTCAGACGCTGCCAAGCGCCTGCTGGAAGCTAGTGCTGATGCAAACATCCAAGATAACATGGGCAGGACACCCCTCCATGCCGCCGTCTCTGCCGATGCCCAAGGCGTCTTCCAGGTAATTGATCCTTTTGCCACCAGTCTTGGGATTTTCTGGGGGAAATACTGGTGCTGCGTGCAGAGTCAGCCACACAGCTGAGCTGATCGCAGGGTCTCCAGCTTGCCCTGGTGAGGTATGGGGTGGAAGTCTTGAAAACTGAAGTCCCTGTTGTCTCAGGGCAGGGCACAGCAAAGCAGCAACCCCATAGCTGCTGTCAGATGTGCACCCCCACACTGGGAGCAGGGACTGGAGGGACCAGCCTCTGGAAAGGGGGTTGTAGGGCCTGAGACCTGGAGTGTCTGCTGTCTGTCCCTCCTAATGTTTGTGATTCTTGCACTTTGACCCTTGCTGTGGCAGATCCTGATTAGGAACAGGGCAACAGATCTTGATGCCCGAATGCATGACGGCACCACTCCTCTGATCTTGGCCGCTCGCTTGGCTGTGGAGGGCATGCTGGATGATCTCATCAACTGCCACGCAGACGTCAATGCCGTGGATGATCTAGGTACTGCAGGCAACTAAAAGACAGGCTTCTTGAGAAGTGGAAGGGAAGGACTGCCTGCTGTTACTGTTACCACTCACTAACGTGTGTTGTATTTCACATTCTTCCTCTGTAGGCAAGTCGGCACTGCACTGGGCAGCTGCTGTGAATAATGTTGAAGCCGCAGTAGTTCTCCTGAAGAATGGTGCCAATAAGGATATGCAGAACAATAAGGTAGGAGTCTCCCGGGATGATGCAGGCAAAGAAAGAACCATTTGGGGAGTCTGTTAAAAGAGTAATTTTTGCTTAAAAAGTAACAGTTTGGCACTGAGACTCCGTTCTGCTCTGAATGAAGCTGTTTGATTTAGCTCAAAGAAGCATTGTGGGATTTGGTCCTATGGGTGATACTGAGGGGATGTGCAGTGCTTGGTGAGCAGTATGATGCAGTGTTTGTGTGGCTATTGCCTTGCATTGTTCTGGGTCACTCATAGGGTTCCTGGTTTGATATCAGTACAAGGATGTCACTTAGCAGTGTAGGAAAAAGCAGCAGCAAAACCTCACCAACGGAGAGACAGTTACTGTCTCTGCCACCCATCTGCATGGTGCTGGGCGTAGACCTCAGGATAGCATTAGCCAGGAGAATCTGTGAACTTAAACCTAACCGTCTTTGCTGGGTTTCCAGGAGGAGACCCCACTGTTCCTCGCAGCCAGAGAAGGGAGCTACGAAACCGCCAAGGTCCTGCTGGACCATTTTGCCAACCGTGACATCACGGACCACATGGACCGGCTCCCACGGGACATCGCCCAGGAGCGCATGCACCATGACATCGTGAGGCTGTTGGATGAGTACAACCTGGTGCGGAGCCCACCACTGCACAACGGCCCTTTGGGGGCACCTACGCTGTCCCCACCGCTCTGCTCTCCCAACAGCTACATTGGCAACCTGAAACCTGCCGTCCAGGGCAAGAAGGCCAGGAAGCCAAGTACCAAGGGCTTGAGCTGCAACGGCAAGGATGCCAAAGACCTCAAAGCCCGGAGGAAAAAGTCACAAGATGGAAAAGGATGTCTGCTGGACAATTCCAGTGTGTTGTCTCCAGTGGACTCCCTGGAGTCGCCCCATGGGTACCTGTCAGATGTCGCCTCTCCTCCACTGATGACCTCTCCATTTCAGCAGTCGCCTTCCATGCCTCTGAATCATCTGCCAGGCATGCCTGATGCCCACATGAGCATCAACCACCTCAACATGGCGGGAAAGCAGGATATGGCCATGGGAAACTCCAGCAGGATGGCCTTCGATTCGGTGCCGCCGCGTCTCTCTCACCTCCCCGTCTCTAGCCCCAGCACAGTGATGAGCAATGCCCCGATGAATTTCTCTGTCGGCGGAGCGGCCGGTCTGAACGGGCAGTGTGACTGGCTCACCAGGCTGCAGAACGGCATGGTCCAGAATCAGTACAACCCCATGAGAGGCAACATGCAACCAGGGGCCCATCAGCAGACGCAAAACCTTCAACACGGTATGATGACCTCCCTGCACAATGGCTTGCCCACCACAAGCTTGTCGCAGATGATGAGCTACCAGGCCATGCCCAACACTCGGCTGGCTTCCCAGCCTCACCTGATGCAGAGCCAGCAGCTACAGCAGATGCAGCAGCAACAGCTCCAGCAGCAAAACATGCAGCCGCAGCAGCAGCCACAGCAACCCCAGCAGCAACCACAGCAGCAGCAACCACAGCAGCATCACAACCCCAGTTCCAGTGCGAGCAGTCACATTGGCCAGAATTTCCTCGGTACCGAGCTGAGCCAGCCCGACATGCAGCCGGTGAGCAGCAGTACCATGGCAGTCCACACGATCCTGCCTCAAGATTCCCAGATGCTGCCCACGTCTCTGCCATCCTCCCTTGCCCAGCCCATGACCACCACGCAGTTTCTAACTCCACCTTCCCAGCACAGTTATTCCTCCCCCTTGGACAACACCCCCAGCCACCAGCTCCAGGTGCCCGACCACCCTTTCCTAACGCCATCTCCGGAGTCACCGGACCAGTGGTCCAGCTCATCTCCTCACTCCAACGTGTCCGACTGGTCCGAGGGCATCTCCAGCCCTCCCACGAGTATGCAGTCACAGATGGGACACATCCCTGAAGCCTTCAAGTAAAAGACAGTGTTTCATAGACACTGATGCTCAGTGGGAGTTAGAAGCTCGAGGAAATCTTTTTTAAAAGGACACTGGATGCTTTCATTAAAGGATCCTTTTTAAATATGTTTTTATAAAAAAATAAAAAGACAAATTAATTCCTTTTTTTTTAGTATTTATTTATGTACTTTTTATTTTACATGAAAACACTGCCTTTTTATTTATATGTTCTATTGTTAAGAACTCGATGTGGGATACCAGTTGTGTTTCAAGAAATCAAAAAATTAGGTTTTTGTAGGACATTCTTTTTTGTTTGGGGGGGTTCATTGTGTTTGATTTGAGAGGAAATGTTTATGTAAAGCTATAAGCAGTGATTTGTGATTCTGAAATGCCATTAATTTATTTTTTTTCTCTTTCAACTCAGAAAGAGAGGTGAGAAAGAAAAGGGGAAGGAAAAATTGACTAAAAATACCACTCCTTAGGGGGAAAAAAATTAAGTGTGAACAGATTTTTGAAATGTACTTTAAAATGTTTCCTTTGTTATTATAACTGAGAGGACATTTTATGGTACCAGTCATGAATCTTTGTTTAAATTTCAGTATTATATAGTTGTACATTTGCCTTGATAATAAGAACTTTTGTTCTCTCTTGTTTTTATATATATAAAAAAATATATATTTAAATGATTTTTATGATCTTAAAAAAAAGTAATCAGGATTATAGACCTGTAAGAACAGGATCTAAGCTAAAAAAGAACAAACAAACCTACAAAACATGAATACCGTCCCCCACCAAAAAGAAGTCTATTTGCCAAACTTTCAAGAGGGCAAGCCCATAACTATGGAGTAGATACCAAACGCATAACTATACACAACGGAGACTTAATTTTACTTTGAATATCTTTACTGTTTTTTGTTTTTGTGTTTGCATTTGAGTAACTGTTTAAGAAATAAATGCCAATATAAACTTGTAAACCACATCCTTATTTTAAGGATGGCCTGCCTATTTTAAAGAAGGCGTGTCTATTAATGCAGACAACCTGAGTGAGATTACAAAGCATTATAACACTGCCACCACGAAGTACTCGCCCGTCTCCAGCTCCTCTGGCAGCGCAGTTGCTGGGTGCTCAGTGGAAAGTGCTGCCAGTTTTGGTCGGATGCTGAACTGGGTAAACAGGAGGGCGAAGGACAGCACAGCCGAGTCTGTGCTGTGAAACGTTAACATTTTGTTCTTGTTAGTCTGGAGTGATCATCTTTTTTTATATTGATGTACACTCTTTCTGTGTATCATGTAAAATATAGTATAAGCCTGTGGCAGATTTAATGTTTGTAAATATGTTTTTTTTAAGAAAAGGTGGATTTTGTTTCAAAAATCTAAATGAGCAAGTCTTAAATATATCATAAATATATCACCTTATAGAGGTGTTGGAATATCACTCACTCGGGTGAAAAGGCAAGCAGACACGCTAAGTCTAGATATGTGTATGGGGCAGGCAAATAGCATTTAATCAGGAAAACCTGAGAAAAGGTTTCCTTTTCCTCATTCCTTTTTATTAGAACACCAAATAAAATGGATATTTCTCAAGGCACAGCGCCTTGCTGAGCACTCGTCTTAGTTAACATTTCAGACCATTGTTATTGTGACATGCCTGAGTGATAAAAACATCACGTGGTGTTGAATCTTCCTATGTTTTATAAACTAGAGTGTAGTTTAAGAAAAGATATCTTCTGTAATAAAGTTATCTACATGCAAAGTTGTAGTTTGCAAAAATGATGTATTTTTTTTGGTTAACTGATTTGCAATAAATGATGCTTCTGGGCATCTAGATTTTACTAAAACTGGAACTTCAGTGTTTTTGTTACAGAATGGTTGAAATCTGGGCTTGATACCTGCTGTCTCAGTACTGCAGGGCTGCCTCGACACTTCCCTAACATCTTGTTCTCTGTGTTAAAGCTCAGAGCAGAGCTTTGGACAATGAAACTTTCTCCTTAACTTGTGCAAAACTCTCACCAAATTGAGACGTCTGGATTGAGCAAGGTAGGAGGGGCTCTGCGAGGCTTTCGGCCAGGGTGGCCTTTGCCCAGGTAGCCCTTTACCTGTGCTGTGGATGCTCTGATGTCTTCTCGGGCCTCTGCCGTTCGGTCAGGACCTAAAAGTGGAAAAGTTTTTTAAAGAGTGTCACTCACGCATGTTCGAAGTACTGTATTCTGTCACTTTAAAACTTTGCTTTCTGATGGTTTTTTTAGGAGCATTCTCTGCCTGATGAGACGGCCAAGGGTAAAAAAAGGCCATGTGCTTTTAATTCCATGGTGCCTATGGAAACAGCCCTCTACAAGTGGTGTTTTTATGAGTTATGTATGGAGCTTCCTACTTCACACGCAGCGCTGAGCGTATGGCTGGGCTCTCAGATGTGGTGGCTTGCGCGGATAGGAACTGGGGAGCCATCTGACTACACCACCAAAGGGCAGCAGCACCCAAGGGAAGTTTCACTAATGCCACTCCAGGCACAGACACTGTACAGAAATGTGTGCTGTCTTTGCTGCTCTCAAGATTTTGAAAGGTAATTGAATTTAATTCTTTCTTCCCCACAGGGACTCTATAGTCCAAATGCAGCTGCAAAGTCCCCAAATAACTGGATATAAATAGCCAAGCTGTGGACCTCCTCCCAAATCAGATAAGCCTGGTAACTCATGGAATGCTGGTATTTTCCACTCTGTAGCTAGGGAGGGAGTGGGCATGTGTGTACATGTACCCAGTATCCAGCCCCAGACGGATTCGGGGCTGCCAGACGGGCTGTACAGCTGGCCAGAAGCTGGTGCTGCAGCAGTTGCATTTTACATGCCACCCAGCAGCAGTGAAATGCAGCACCTTCAGAGGTTAGGGAGCCGATGTGCCAGTGTGCACTCCCTGCAGACTCTGCAGAAAGGTGTATTTTAGCTGAGGACAAATCCCTCTTTCCCCTGCAAAATGCGGTTCACCAGCGAGGATCTCGTTACCCCAAGGGACACCCTGGAGATGGGCTTCCTGAGACGTGCTCTTCCCCCCAAGTTGTGTCTTGCTGCATCCCATCTGGGATACGCTAGATGAAGTATGTCTGCCTTCACCGCGATTCGCACATGTGCTGTCCATGAATCACGTCTGGGAACATCCAGCCATGTTCCCACGCAGCCCATGCTCCCAGGCGTCTCTCACACGTACACATCCCAGCACCCGTGCCCATGGCTGGCTGCAAGCACCGCATGGCCCCATGCTGCCAGTGAGACCGGGAGATGCTCATGCCAATGGGAGGCATTAGTAAGGTTCTCTCACACCTGGTCTACTGTGCAACACTCCAGTCCCTCATGGTCAAACCAGGAATTTGGCCTGGAATGGATTAAGAAAAGGAAGTTATATGGATGTGCAAAACAACACAACATTGCAAAAGGCAACAAAATACACGCAGCTCATTTAAAAAGTGAGGGGCTACAAGGCACGTAAATTCCCATAAGGATGGGTCAGAGAGCCAGAATGAGGAAAGAGGGGGCTAAATACCAGAGAAAGAGGCACAACAAGGTCAGCGTTGGCACATGAATAGATACTAATAAACTGGCCAAAAGGTGATTCAAACTACAAGTCGGAAAAGGTTTCCTAAGCAGCAGAGGAGTAAGGCCACACAGTTTAGTTTTTAAGCGTTTAGCCCCCAATGTCTCTTACATTTATGAAGACATCTGGTGACGCATGAACTCCTGCCAGTCCCTCACTCCTGCTTTCCTGGGCAAGTACACGAGATGATCATAGGGTCACAGATCCCCAGCTGGGATTGAGGCAAAGTTAAATGAGAAACAAGACATGGCCCCAGTTTCAAACCCTCCTTCTGCACTTGGGCTTTCCCACCAACTCTCTGAAGGATCTGCCTTCCTCCAGTCCCCTCCAGCCAACCTGCGTGGCCCAACCACAAGCTCATCTTTACCTCGGGTTGGTAAAGGTGCTGGCAGCTGGATTTCAAGCTCTAGTGTCAACAGAAGATGCTGAGGAACCAATGGGTCATGGTAAGCATGGTTGTTTTAGCACTCCAGGTGAAAAAGGCTGAGAAGCACTTAAATTACATCCCACACCAAGGGAAGGGTTCAGAAATGTTTGCCTAAAACAAGATTAGCACCCAGCTATTCTGATGGCAAGTATGTTGATGCAATGAGGAATTGGTGCACCTGAACTATTTGTTTACATGCTGGAGGGCTTGGGTTTTTTTCTTCTTTGTTTTCATTATTCCTGCTCAATTAGATGGGACATTTAGAAACTGCTACTCTGTATTGCTTTTACCTCCAGGCTGTTGGTGTTTGCTCAGAAAGTTGCTAACAGCTGCTGGAACCCTGATTGCCAAATTCTTGCTGCAGCTCCAATCACCCCCTTAAGAATGTACAAAAGAAGCCAAATTCATCTAAGGTGTAGCCTGTCTCCAATTACACATGGGTTAATGTGGCTGGGATAGTTTGACTAATCACAGCAACTAAATGAGTAAATAAATAAAGCTCAGCTTGTTCGAGTTGGCTAGCCTGATACAGAATACCAATACTCATAAGGGAAGCTCTCCTTTAGCCATTTTCCTTGTTTCTAAACTCAGAGAATGATCCCTTTAATAGCGAGCTCCTAGGACAGGGACGTGTTTATGGTTGCCTGCAACCTGAAGGCTGAAGAAATTATCAGAATTTAATGGGAAAAGATCAGTATCATGTGTTGTACACCATGTAAGCTGATGAAGCAGGGGAGAAAGACACATGCTGTCCTCATCCTGCCAGCTTTTTTATTTGTAACTGGTCACTCTCAAGTCCAGAACTGGCTGCACTTGCTGAGTATGGCAAATCTGTTAGAAAGCTTCAGGGTAAAAAGGAATTTAATATTTTAATGTAGCAATTCTTTATAATCACATACTTATCAGAACAGCAAAGGTGAGATTCCATCATCAATGTTTATGTTGTGTATGTATGTGTATAGGTGTATAAGAGGGTTAGATATGTAATATAAATATATAGCTATACAGATGTAAGCTGTTGATGATATTTACAGAATACATGCATATTTTTAAAAAGTCAATCAAGCTAATTAAAGTCATGTTTCCTCAGATTACACCTGTTGGGGGAAATACCAAGGGAGGACCAGGGCTTATATCTGCAATCCATGCCAGTGTAGGGAAATTGTATTTGACAAGCTGATTTATAAGAATGTTCCTACAAAAGAGGGAGATGAAAGGCACTGTAAAAATCACAGCGCTGCCTCTGGTTCCCACACCAGCATCAAAGTGCTGCTTCCCCTGCTTGGACTGGCCTTTGAGGATATCGCCCTGCTTTAATGATCCAGTTTGCAGAAACAGCTCTTGTGCTGATAATAACCCTTGATTAAGACGTTTGGTAGGTCATTTGTATTTTCCTCTCCAAGGTTTGTTGTTAGGTGCAGAGTATGACAATATTGGCACAGTGGCCACCACCTGTAAATGAGACATCGTTCTTTGGTTTGAACAGCGACTCACCCCTTAAAAGCTCCGTGTTTGTGTGAAATAGCCCCAACACACAGCAGAGTGGAGTAAAATCTTTAGACTAGCACATAACTATTTGAAATCATGCTATGATCTCGTCTTAAAAAAAACCCAAACACAACAGACCACCAAACATATGCTTCTCTGAAGTGCGTTTATAGGGCCTCTAAGTTAATGCATCCCAGGGACAGCTGTGTGCAGCAGGGATGAACCGAGCCGTCTGCCATGCTGCAGCTTTTGGATGCTTGTATGCCAGCCTTCCGAGCGCTCACGTGGTTCTTGTCCCCTCACATGGCTAACAGCCCCTCACACAGTTCATGTCGCCTCACATGGCTGATGGCCCCTGACATGGCTGACAGCCCCCCAAGCAGTTCATGTCCCCTCTCACAGCTAACGGCCACTGACACGGTTCTTGTCCCCTCACATGGCTAACTGCCCCCCATGTGGTTCATGTCCCTTCTCACAGCTAACAGCTCCTCACACGGTTCTTGTCCCCTGACATGGATAACAGTCCCCCATGCGGTTCATGTCCCCTCACACGGTTCTTGTCCCCTGACATGGCTGACAGCCCCCCAGTACAGTTCGTGTCCCCTCACACGGTCCACAGCCTCTCACAAATTAAGCCCCCATGGACCTGCGAGACAGAGATCTCGCTTTGCAACTACTAACAGTTTCTTTCATTTTGCCTCTTCCTTCAAAAAAACCCGGTTTTCCTCGTTCTCAGGCTGAGCGGCCCGGAGCAGGGCGCTGACCCAGCTCCCCGCCGTCCCCCCGCCCGCAGCTCCCCCGTGACAGGCCGGGGCCGGGGCCGGCGCCGCAGCCAGTGCCCGGGCCGTGCCCCGCGGAGCTCTGTCCCGCCCTGGCGGCCTCCTGCGTCACTGCACCCGCCCCGGGAAACCCTGGCGCTCGGAAACGGTGGCCGGCAGGGCCGCACCCCGCTGTGCCCGGGACCCCCCACAGCGCCGCGCTCCGTCAAACCCCGACCGGCCAGGAGCGAGGCCTGCGGCGGACAGAGGCTTGGCAGCACAGCCCCACCCGCCACGCCGAGCGGACAACCGGCACCGCAGCGCCCAACGCGGGAGGCACGAAGACCGGCCGCCCCCGCAGCCACCCCAGCCGGGCCTCGAACCCGTGACACCCAGAGCATGTCGCCACGGGGCGGGCGCTATCGACACCGCTCCCGCCCCTAGGGCTGCCTGCTGCTGGTTTGTTTTTGGTTTGTTTTTTTTTTCCCCTCCGACACTCCTGCCGCCCCCTTTTCCCTTTAAGGAACGCGGGAGGGCGGGCCGAGCAGGCCGGAGAGAAACACAAACAAGCGCGCGGCGCCGGGCCCCGCGCGCTCTGTGGCGTCATCGCGCGACGCGGCATGACACGTCGGCGGCGGCGGAACTGAGGCGGATGTTCCAAGATGGCGGCGGAGGGGGCTGGTGCTGCGGCCGTGAAGGGGGGCGGCGCCGCCCGCTGCTGAGGGGTCTCCGTCGGCGGGGAGCTGCCAGGTACCACGGGGCAGGACCGGGCGCCGCCGCAGCGTGAGGGGCGGCTGAGGGAAGGGGCCTGCGGCAGCCCGGAGGGCTGGGAATCCCGGCCGGGCTGCGTGAGGAGCGCAGGGCCTGAGGTGCGGGCCCCGGGGCTGGCGGCGGCCGGCGCTCCCCTCGGTGCGGCGGGGGCTGCCCCGTGCCGCCGTACTTCAGTGCGGGTGGGTCTCCGGGCGGCGGCTCCCGGGGCCGCCTGCCGCAGCGCAGGGAGGGGGTGGGTCGCTGGCGGCCCCGGGGCTCGGCCCCTGGCCCCGGTTGGGCCAGGTGGTGGTGCCGCAAGGAGGGGCGCGGCGGTGAGGGGCTGCGGCAGGCACCGGGCACTGCTGCCCAGGCGGCTTTCCTTGCAGAATTCGGGCAGGGTTTGGGATTTGGGTCGTTCTGGGTTGCCTCGGGTGCCACGGTGGGACAGGTGCACGAATAATATTTCATGGGGTGGGGGAAAGAGGGATCCTACAGTCATCATTATTACCTGGCACTCGTTATCGTGTATTTCTTTTGACAAGACACAATACTTGTCACAACTCGGGTTTTTTTCGAGTTGACAAGTGTCATAGGTCTGTGCTTTACTGGAGTAGCAACTGCTGCTGACTCAGTAGTGCAGTTGCCTGGAAGTGTTGGGACCTGCTGGTGTAATGGACTGGTAGGCAGTCTCCTTTACAAAACAAATGGAAATGTTTTGTGCTGCTTCTGTCTGTGAATCATGTTAAGCTCTGTGCTTTTGATTTCCTAAAGAGCTCTTTTCATAGAGCCATAGAATCATGGAACTGTTTGGGTCAGAAGGGACCTTAAAGATCACCCAGTTCCACCCCCCTCCCACGAGCAGGGTCACCTGCCACTAGACCAGGTTGCTCCCAGCCCCGTCCAACCTGGCCTGGAGCACTTCCAGGGATGGGGCATCCCCAGCTGCTCTGGGCAGCCTGTGCCAGCACCTCAGCACCCTCATGGTGGAGAATTTTGTCCTGATATCTAATCTAAATCTACCCTCTTTCAGTTTAAAGTCATTCCCCCATGTCCTACAACTGTATTTTTACTGAATAACATTTGTAACTGTGGTTGCCATTTATGAGAAGGCCAGTAGGAAGCTATCAAGAGTACTAAAAATGTAGAATGTGTTCAACCTGAGTGTCATCCACATGTGTGCAGGTGTGCAACTGTCGACATAAAAAAAATCTGAAAAACTGGTGTCCCAGATAGTGATTTTTTTTTTTTTTCCAAAGCTGCAAATCTCATTTGCTAGCTATTCTTGTCTTTGGGATTGCAGCAGGGTTTTTTTTATTCACTTTGTTCTCATTGTTCAGAATCTGTGTATGTGAACATGTTATTTAGTCTTCGGTATGCGCACATGTGTGTGCCAACGTGTGTGTATATATAGGCATACATGAGAATTAACATTAGTACTCTGTAACCTGCTTTGTGGGCATACTTTTTCTTGTTTAAGCGTAATTTATATAGTTTATGTCCCTTGGAGATAGGATTAAATTATTTTCCCCAAAATAAATTATTCCTTCGTGCAGATAAATTTTCACAGGGGAGTTTAAAACTAATCATGGCTGTAGAGCTCATCAGGTGAAATTTATTGATGGCTTTGTCTAGAGGGTACTTTTAATCTTTTCTTTCCCTCTTTGGTAACATTTTCTTGGCATGTCTGGAAACACCTTCTGCAATTGTTATTTCTGGTGACTAATGTTTAGCAGGCTGCTCTGCATTATCTGTTAATAAACCTGTTGAAAGTTAAGAATTTCTAGGCTAGATAAGTAGGGATGGATTGTTGTTAACTTACATAGTTATTTATCATTTATAAATTTCTTGAAATCAGCATTTCTGTTAACACTGGATTGGGGGCAGGGAGGGTTGGTATCACAGAGTTGATATCTTCTGTTTAAATGACCTGATATGGGCATGTTCATTTTATTTGTACTTACTTCTTCAAATCGTGCATGCTTTTACTACTGTGTCCAGTCTGTTAATATTAACTTTCCTTCTGTAAGGGATCTGATACCCTCCTATTGAACTTCTGTAGTGCAACATTAGAGATCCTGCTATGGGAATGGCAAGCCAGTGCTTCAGAGTACAACTCTATGCTTATTTTAATTAGCTAATTACTTGTAGTTACAAAAATGTGTTAAAGTTCTGGGATTTTTTTTCTCTGCGTACATCTGATAAGACACTGTAAGGCGTGAAGGCCACATTAGAAATTTGGAGGTGCATATTTAAGTTGTGAAAAGAGTTGGCTTTTGTACTCAACTGTATTTCAGAAACAACTTTTCTATTAAGAACAGAACTATTGGGTAGGTATCAACACTTTCCAGGAGGTAACTGTCTTGGCAGACTTTTTAATTAGCTTCTTTTCCTCCCCACTTAGCAGTATGTTGCCTAAACCTACTAGTTTATTTGGAGGGGAGAGAGGGGTTTTTACAGTTAGGTTAATACAGTAAAGAACATGATGAACAGTAAATGGGGATGTCCAGAACAGCCTGAGATTTCCTAAGCATGTTGGAACTGAGGTGGGTGTTTTAGGCAGGGTTTCCTGGTGACATGGCTGGCAGTAAGCATGGCTGGCTAGAAAACTTTCACCTCGATGTTGTAGTAGGAGAAAAGATTATGAAGCACTGAAACCTTTTTGTAAGCATTCCTTGATAGAAGTTCAACAGCAACTTGAGTTTTAAAAAGAATGTTGAAGACAAACGCAAGTAATGCATGAAACTAAGGAGGCTTTCTATTTAATGCTGTTCTATTGAATTCAGTTTCTGGTTTTCTTTCACATTTTAACAAAACACAAATTTTAACAAATTTACAAAGCCTTAGCTTAAGATATGGCTGTGAAATAAATGAATACGGGGGAGAAGTTGAGAGGCGGTGTCTCTGTTGGCTGGTACCTCAGGCCCTCTAAACGTAGGACTGTTGAGTTCTGCAGTGATGAGTAGACAGGATTTTTCCCTAGGGTAAGTTGTACTGATGTCTGATAAAGTCTGTGTAGTTCATGCTGTCATACCAGTCAATTGGAATTTTTTAGTTCTAAATCTTTATGAAGTACATGTAGTCACACAGTGGTCACTCAATATGTATTTTTGCTAACCAGAAATCAGAAGTGTTTCTCATTTGAATTTCTGTATAGCTATTAAAATTTTGGCTTGATTACAAACATCTGAAACTTCTGGCTTCCCATTTTGTTACTCTTACTGACAAGATGCTGAATCTTGAAAAAAACCCCAACCTACACAAAACACAAACAACAAAAAAAACACCTTACAAATTGCACAGCTTTTGTCTGTCTTTTATAAACAGAATTGCATCTGGTATGAAACAATTTCTGTGGGCATTTAACTTTGCATTATATAAATGATGTTTGTTGTGTATTACTAGAAACCAAGACTATCACGTTGTTGGTAAAGCTTCACAGAGCTGAACTGGGCAAGTACTGAAGAACTCCAGTTTTGCCAGCTTCCCTTCTCCCCAGATTGTTAAGGGGTGATAAAATTGAAAAAATAAGTGTTCCTGATTAATTTACTGAACTTCCTGTGTATTCCTGTGTTTGGAGTTCTTGCTGGCAGAGTTGGAATACTTCTGTGCCTGTCATTTCCACCCTGAAATACAGCTATAACTCTGATACTGTGCCAAAGTCCCACTAGTGTTAAAGTGAGAAAAATGATTAATTGAAAGATAGGGGCAGTTGATTATCTTTTATATTCTCAAATGCAGTTTTACTATTGTGCAGCATTCATCTAGAGGAGAGAAAATTTGTGATGAAAACCCAGTTGCCTTTCTCAAAACAAATAACACTAATGTCCTACACAATGTTTTCTTTATTGAAACAAAAATGGACTGTGTTCTGTTCAGGGGAATAAGATCTCATGAATTCTTTTTTGAGGTGCTTCTCATCTTACCTGTAAAAAGGTCCATTCACACTGAGCAGCAGCGCAACAGAACTGAAGATCTTCTCTAGTAGAATTAGTTACGTAGTAATTTCTCAACTCCTTACAATTAGATTGAACTTGCCATAGTGTTTGCAGGTTCTGTTGCGGGCTGACTGCTGCTGTGCCTTGTCTATGATGCATGCTTCTGCTTAAAACAATTTTGGGGAAATATATCAGTATAATTCCGTCAGTGCTTTAATGGTCTGAGATTTTAACATTTGTGCAAGACTGAACTGGGTTTAATTACTCAGAGCTATTTGTTAATACGGTTGTTAAATAATGTGCATTGTTACCACACAGCATTAAGCTTCATTAATACTGGATTTGGATTTAGAAATACAATGTTATGTATAAGTTTTTTATACATTCTGGAGAAAAGAGATTTTCCACTTCAAATTCTTAGAGTAATTTTGTTTCTAAACTAAAAATTAAGTGCTGCATGTATTGTGAGAAAGGAAACTGACTTGTCATCTGTTTTGCCTTAACAGGTTGGGAGAAGGAATCTCTCTACTGCATCCACTACTAGTTTGTCGACTAGCATCTGACCCTGCTAGAAGGCCATCATGCAGCAGCCTCCACAGACTGTTCCAGCAGGAGCTGCAGCTCCACCTCCTGCAGGCATTGCTCGGAACATGTACTGGAGAAACAGCTCACTCAGTAAACGAGCAAATGCAACAGCTGCTCCAGTGCAGCCTGTGACAGACCCTTTTGCATTTGGCAGACAAACTCCACAGGGTTCCCCTTTAGATAATCCATCCAAGGGCAATGCATTGGTTATGCAAAGTTCTTCCCCAGCAGTGTTTCCGCAGCCAGCCATTATCCATACTTCACCATCACATGCAGGGGACAATCCTCATGGACTGCATACGTCTTTATCAGCTCCTGTATCTCAACCAGGAATAAATACCAGTACGTTTTCTAACGTTCCAATTCCTTCACTGTCCCCAGGATATATTATAAATAGTACCACAGAAGCGCATCCAAATGCAGATCTTGGACTCTGTGGGCCTGCAGTACCATTACATTATAATACAGGAGCGGCAGTTGAAAATTCTTTCAGTGTGCATCCTGGAATGGTGTCTGCATCAAACAAACCTGGAGGTAGACAAGATGTTGGTAGAGACCCAAATGATGTTCCTTCAGGACCCAATGCAACGGCACTCTTCCCTCCACCTCCTCAGCAGCCTATGTCTCAGTGGAGGCCTGTTCAAAGTAACCTGCAGTCTCCAGTTCGAAATTTTGTGCCCTACCCTGAGCCGTCTTCTCAGATTGACGTTCATAACGTTTCTCAGTCCTCTGTTAGTACTTCTCATCCTCCTCTACAGGCAAATTTACAACAAGTTCCTGTACACCAAGGTATTCCACAAAATACCACGCAAGCGCCTTTATCCATTGGTTGTGAAAAGAATGGGAAAAATGGCTCTGCAAATAGCAGTCATCACATGAATAGCATCCAGCCTGGAAATGTGTTTAGGCAGAATACAGAAATGACTAACACTTGGTTAAGTCAACCATACCAGGAACAATTTTGCCCACAGCCACCATTGCAAGATTCCAGTTTTGTCATTCCCACAGCTCAGGAAAATAACCCCCAAAACCAGTCTCCAGATATGCCTGAAACATCGAATAGACCTGTTCCCGCAGATCGAGATTCAGGAACTCTTTCCATGTTTTTCAAAGGGGATGAGGCAGAAAATGAAGAAATACTTTCATCTGAAAAAAATTACGTAGTTGAGAAAACGGAGTTTGATGCTTGTCAGCCACATTCGGCATCCTTGTATCACCAGCCAATGCATCCTCAGCGGGTTGCAACTAATGTTCT
Organism: Falco peregrinus; assembly: GCF_023634155.1. Classification (NCBI taxonomy): domain Eukaryota; kingdom Metazoa; phylum Chordata; class Aves; order Falconiformes; family Falconidae; genus Falco; species Falco peregrinus. The sequence goes on along the minus strand of NC_073721.1, from coordinate 47,872,752 downwards.
CTCTCAGGCGCAGATTGGTACAGGTTCAGCCAGTGAGATGGTGCAAAAAGGAATGGATGCCCAGTACTTTTCTAAAATTGTAAGTCAGCAGGAGACGCAGGCCGCTAAGCACTCTATGTTTGTTAGTGATGACAAGGCATGTATAGGTGACCCATCTGGGAATGGTGGCTCACAGTATGAAAACGTTGAGAACCTGGAGTGCATTCAGAATCAAGAAGTGCTGCCAAGTGAACCACAAAATGCTTCATCCCCTGGTGCTGGTCCTGATCTGTACAGATACGGTTCCTTTCCAGGTCAGATGCTTCCAAAGAATGCTGTTGTGAGCCATACTGAAGGAGGACCAAATTTGGAGGCACCCGATTCGTTACCTCATCCTGTCCGACCAGATAGTGTATCTTCAAACTATAGCAACATTAGCCATAGGAGCGCTTCAAGCTCAGCAAGACCTCAAGAGCAAGTCGGTACGTTTATTCAGCAAGAAAGTGGGAAGCCTGATGAAGAATCTTCTGCTGGCTTCTTTAAACAGATTGACTCTTCTCCGTTGGGAGGTGATTCAAGTGAGCTAAACCTGGGCAAGAGCTACCATGGTAATCTATCCCAGCCTCCAACTCCAAGTCCTCCTAAGCCCACAGGAGTATTTCAGACAAGTGCAAATAGTTCTTTTGAACCCGTGAGGTCCCATGGAGTTGGTATAAAACCTGCGGAGATTGACCAAGCAAAGATGGTGGTTGAATTAAGAGAGAACCACTCAAACCAAAAGAATATCAAGAAGAATACAGCTGTGCCGGCTGCATCCCCAGGCAATCTTGAACAGCCACCAGATAACCTGGAAACTATTTTCATGCCTCAGGTACACCCACTGCCTCTTGCAGTCGCTGGTGAAGCTGGAAATATGTTGCACTCGGGGCCTGTTACGGAAAACATACAATCAATATCCGAGAGAAGGTCCTCAACAAGAGCTCAGGGAGCAGTTAAAAAGTGTGATAGCCCAGCAACAACTTTGTGGGCTCATAATGAGTTACCTAATTTTGGGGGAAATGTTCTTCTAGCTCCTGCTGCTCCTGCAGTGTATGTACCTGCCAAACAAACTGTAGAAGTCATTCAGCCACCAGAAGAAGGCCTGTCTAATCAGCAGCCAAGTAAACCAGGGACTATTGCTGTTCAGCTTTCCCAAGATAGACATATACCTTCTGAGAATCTTGAGAATCCTCCCAAAATGGGAGAAGAGGAGGCACTTCAGTCTCAGGCAAGTTCTGGTTATGCAAGTTTGTTGTCTTCTCCACCTACAGAGTCTTTGCAGAATCAACCTATCCTGATTGCTCAGCCTAATCAAAGTTATAACTTGGCTCAGCCAATTAATTTTTCTATTTCTCTGTCTAATCAGCTAAGCAGCAATGAAAACAATCAGCCAATGAAGGACTCTGGGGTTGGGGACAAGCCTGCGATGGGTCCTCAGACTTCACATGCTGGTGGGATCATTTCTGGTGAAAACGTGCCATCACCTGTCATGCAAGTTGGATCTCTGTTAGTTAATGCACTTCCAAATACTAATCTGTTAAAACATAATGTATTACAAAGCCCTGTTAATTCCTCTGATACTGCTTCTAATCAGCCGGCAAATTTGCTTATGAAAACTCCACTTAATTTGGCTCCAGAAGGGCAAAAGAATGTTAATATGGAAGGGTTTATTCCTGAATTTGCTAGCAAGCCGGGGTCTAGCTCATCCATTTCACCTGGGACAAATATTGCTGGTGCAAGTCCACTAATCCCCCCTGTTAATTCTGTAATACAGGCTAATAATTCTGCAAATCATTCAAATAGCAAAGAAGAAGTTGCTGGAGTGCTCGACTTCACAGTGTCACGGACGTTGGAGAAAAGCAGTGCAAGTAATTCTGTGCAGGTGCATAATCAGTCGCTTTCTGGTGGTCCAGTATATCCTCAACAGTCAGCTGGTAGTAGTGCTGGTCAGATGCATCCTGAGATGCATGACAAACAACATTTCTATCAACAGGTGACAAAAGATGTACAGCATCAAGCTGTATCAGACAGAGCTGTACAGGGAGCATTGCCATCTCAACCACAAATGCAAGCAGCTCAGATGCAGCAACCAGCATCTTCTGGGCAGTCCTCAGTTCCTTCAAACTACCAGGTGGCCGCAGGGACTAAAGCAGTGCAGGCATCACAGCAGCATGAGAACCAGGTGCTGAGTAACCATCCCCAACCTGTGGGTCCCCAAGAGGCAGATTCGGTGCAGCTGACAACAAGATATGATCAGACAAGTCCTGATAAGCAGCCAGCATCTGGACAGCTGTCGGGTGCTCCAGCTTCCACAGCCCCTTCTACCACCGTCAGTCAGTCAGTCATGCCAAATGTGCAACAAGACCTGCAGCGTCCATCCCTGCCTCAGACTCCTCAGGATGCCTTTGGTCCACCCCAGAACCCTTACTACTACTACAGACATCCTTACGACGCTTATCAGCCTCCATATCCGCCACCTTATCCTCCTGCAGACCCCAGAACAGCAGCTCATCTTTATTACATGGTAAATTTTTATTTCTCCCTTCCTCCCCCCTCAGTATGTATTGGGAATTTTCATCTTTGAATTAAGAATGTAAACCATTGTGCCAGGATCGCTTAGTATAGCATTCACATTAAGTATTTAATTGTCAGGAAAATCCAGATAGGAATAACAAAACTTACATTACAAAGTTTATAAAAAGTTAAAGTAGTTGCTAATACCGATTCCAGTTGGCAAAGATATCAACTGACAGCAATTTATTTGGTTCTTTGGAAAAAGCTGGCAGTTATAACTGTCTTAGCTGCCCAGATGTTCAAATTTGATTCCCATCTGTTGCCTGAATTACAGACAGCATGGTTGCAGAGCGGTCAGACTGCTTTTAGTGCAGGCATAATGTTTTTTTTTCTTAAGTTTAGGATATTAATAGACTTGAATATAACTTGTCACAACAGGTATCAAAAGCTATACTGTAGTCCATTGATCTGCATCTCTTCAGGTGTCACAGTTGCGTGTGTGGTGATTTCTTTGTTTTTAAAGGTTTATTCCTGCAGGTGGGAAACCTCTTATCTTACATGCCAATCTCTTTTTCTAGGAGGATAGCTATGGACAGTATGACCCACGGTACAGCACTGGTTATATGGAACCTGGGAGCTATCGCTATTCTGAGCCTGAACGTCCTAGTTCCAGAGCCAGTCACTGCTCTGACAGGCCACCTTCTAGGTATGTAATTCTTAAATTGAGTAAAGATCTGGTACATCCTGAAGCAGTGAGTATAACGATGCCTGTTGCAGTTTTATAGCATAAGCTGCAGTGAGGAAGTTCAAAAACTCAGTGTGCTGCCATAGGAATGGACCATATCAAATGCCATGTCTAAAAGGATATGATTCCACAGTCTTTTCTGTTGCTAAGCCTTATTACCCCTTTCATCCAGATCTCTGGGTGGTTGTTGGCATTTCTGCCAGGCAGGAAGTCATCGCAATGGACTTGGTGCTGAGATTAGCTCTTTTTTTATGTGTGCTGTGAAAGAGCAGTGTAGGCCATGGGTTTGTTAATACGTGTTTAGTTTATGGCTAGCACTTAAAACAGTGGCCCTAGTTTGGTTAATAAATGGCACGTTGGTCTGTGATTTGCCCTGCAAGCCTAGCAGTATGAGTGGCCTGCTGATGTATGTTTGTTATGTGTATATATGATGTATATTGTATATATGGTGTTTCAGGTGTTCAGAAGAGAGTGCTGGTGAATCAGGTGAAAACATCCTGGTGCTGTGTCAGATTATTTTGTCTGATGATTACTTCAGATGTGTGGATAAGCTTTCTCACAAAACTCCCAAACTGTGGTCCATGTAGCAGAGGTGCTGTGTGGGCATGTTTTGCCCGCTGACTTCACTACAGATTTTGATGCAGGTGGCATGTGAATTAGGAAAACTTAAAAGCCCTGGTCTGGCTGGTTATATGAAATAATAAATTTGAGAGGAGAGCAATACATTCAGATGCTACTTGCAAATGCTAAATAAAAAGCAGAAATGGAATCTCTAGTATTTCTCAAGCAAGAAGCAGCAAATTACCTTCCAGGGATTACTACTTTCTGATGATTATTGCATAACTGTTTTGTATGAACTTCAAACTAATGACAGAATGTTAATGTTGCATTATATAGTGGGTGGTTTTGCAGGTTTTTGAGAGACAACTTTTCTGGAAATGAGGAAATCCTTTGTAGCATTTGTCTGGTTTTGTTGGTATCTTCAAATCTTGATTTCAAATCTTCAAATATTTTGATTACCACCTCCAGAAGATTATAGGTGTGTATTGGCCTTGGAGTGCACATGTAGCTACAGCCATTGTTTTGATAACTTTTATCATCATCTTAAGTAAATCTGTGCACTGTGAGATCTTGTAATGAGATAACAGCCTTTAGCAGCACTTCCCCTGGTGTGTACTCTTCTTGTGTACTATTTTTATAAGAGGCTGAAATTCCTGTAGGTGGTATTGGGCAGATCAAAGCCTGTTAGAAGTAGCTCTGTCGGTGTTTGTGTGCCATGACAGTGCAGTCAGATGTGGACTGTGGTATGGTATTGCAGGGCAACGGAGCCAAAGAGTGGCAAAGTCAGCGTGATAACGTGTCTGAAATTTGCCCTTAATGTACCAGTGTTGATGCTGCAGCTTTGTAAACGCTGTTTGGGGAGGGGAAGGGAACATCTTTCTGAAGGAGTCTGAGAAGACTGGTTGGGTGGATAAACCTGATGTGATAAGATCACATCTCTGCAGAGGTGGGTGCTGTGTTAACGAACTTCCCACACATTCCAGGGTGGAGCATCACTTGACTTGCTTGGCTACTTTGGAGTTTGCACTATCAGTTGTATGATCAGTTGTAGAGGAGCGTGAAGGTTCCCAGCATTCCACACTGGCATTAAACATCTTTACCTCCTGTAGGTGTATGTGTATATCTATGTGTGTTTGTGAGTGTATACACGTGTGTAGATATAAACATACATGTATATACATATATGCGTACATATGTATATGTAGACATGTACATTTTTCACCTAACATTCATCTTCTGCCTTTTTTCAGAAATTGTGGGATGGTGTCCTAAAAATGGCATATAATAAAGGCTCATGACTTTTCAAGTGACGGCCACATCTTTCTTTTTCCATCAGACGTACTCTAATTATCTTTTGTATCTGCACTGACTCTTACTTTGATGTGTTTTAGTCAGGTTCTTGCACTTGTTCTGTTCATTTGGAGAATTGCTATTCTAACACGGGCTCTGTAAATGAGTATTTTCTTCTATTCAGTCCTCTCTATTTGCTCAAATAAAAAGCAAGGCTTTCCTACACGCTACTGTCTGTCCAAGCCTATTGAGAAGGCTAATAACCCAGAAGATGCCTGGAATTAGTTGTGTAGTGGTGTGCTGTGTTACAATTACATCTCAATGCTCTCATTTATTTGTCAAAGTATTAAATGTATGGATGTGCTAACGCTACAAAACGTTGCTGAATCTACTGAAAAGCAAGATTGAGAAACAGACTGAGTGCAGAATGAAAATAAAACATTGGGATTATGGTAGTGCTAACCATCATGTTAGTATTCTGTGTGCTTGCCAGCCACAGATTTGCATCAGCTCCAAGTCAAACAAGGTGGTGCGATACTGAGTTCTTTGGCCAGGTCGCCAAAGGAAAGTGTAGTCCATTTTGGTTCTGTTTCTTTTCCAACTGTATTTAATGCTGGTGACAGATGCCACAATGGCAGCCCTGGAGACTGAAACTTTCTGTTCAGAATTATCTGTGAGAGTGCTAGTTCGTGTCCTGACCCATTTTCATGACCTCTTCTCCAGACTGTAGTCCTCTTTTCGTCACTGTAAGATGTATAGCAAAGCACCATTAAAGTTGAGGGAGCAATTATTTCATTACTTGCTAAGTTACTGACTTCTCTGTTGAGACAGTTCAAAGGATGCTAATTATAGCAGCAATTTTTGTGATTAATTGTCTGTAAGTAATTAAACTTATCACCGAAGCACTTTACAAAAATCACTTACTTGTGGTGTAAGGGCTGACAGCTTTTTATGGCCCACAACAATTTAGTGATATATTGGTTTTTAAAGTCTTTATGATTCCTTGATTTCCTGTAAATGCGTTATTTTAAATATGAAACTCTACCTAATCAGTTATGGCTTACAATTCTTCATATCTCCTGTTGACTTTAGAAGAGATTGAAGGACGAACAATAACTTTTACCTGTGCGCTTTCTTTCAGACAAGGCTATACTGAAGATTATTATGCAAAAAGTGGATGGAGTGATTATTATCCAGGCTATTACTCAAACTCATATGATTATGGAGGTAAGGTGTCAAAATGAACTCTGAATTTTTTATAGAAAATTGCAGATTTAAACAAAAATTTATGGGGAGGGGAAACTTTAAGATAAGAGAATTATTATGCTTTTTCATATTAATAAAACTTTTATCCTTTCCACAACCAGCAAGAATAAAATTGCACTTGCTGAAAATTGATCTTTGGGCCTATTTCAGTTTGTAATACCATTCTTGTATGTTTTTTATTTAGTAGCAGTAGTAAGTAGAAAATAGATTGATTTTTTTTCCTCACTACCAGCCTTCGTTTTGCCTTTCCATTGTGAAAGAACACCATTGAAGTCTACAGAATAGTTTTCTTCAGTGTGCTGCAAACACACTCACTGGGGTGCATCCTTGGTGTGTAACTTGCAGGCAGACCTCTAAAGCAGATTTTAGGTGGATGTAAACTGAAATTGACTGATGAGTAGAGTTTGGTTTTGTCCATAATTATCTGAGTGCTCACAGAGACATACTGGTGTTTGTAATCTGAAGAAAATAGCTTGTATAGTGCCTGGGAGGATTTTAAGCAACATCTGTCCACATCCTGAGACATGACGCTCTGAAGACCGATCACAAAGATTCTGTTAATGTTTTTTGAGTTATTACCATGTTATGATCAAGTTTTAAAGTTGTTAGAAAAGATCTATCTGTCTGATGGTAAACACTGTCTCTTCAAGTGTATCTAGCTAGCTATAATCATGTTTCTCTGAAAGGTGTGAAATCTGTTTTTAGGGGTGGGTGTTTGTTTTGGTGTTTTGTTTTTTTTTTTAACTAAAAATGAGTGGACATATTTATGTAGCTTTAGGTACATTATTTTGGTTTTGCTATGTGCTTCAGGACCAAATCAGCATGTAGTTAAAGAGAAAGGAGTAGAAAAAGGTTATAGGCAACGGCTTCCAACACCTAAACCATTTCTTTCTGTTCTCCGAAGATCCAAGTCGCTGGGAACGTTACTCATCAGCTTATGACCCCAGATACAGAGATCCTAGAAGTTATGGTCAGAGGTATTGGTATGATGCTGAACACAACCCTTACCAGAAGAGAGAAGCATATCCATATGGCAACAGGTTTGTCCATTCCATCCATATTCTCTCAGTGCCCATTCTAGACCTAGGGTAGCACACAGCCTAGGCACTGACGACAGTCAGAGAACTAGTGTGTATGTCTGAGTCAAGGTGGAGGATCTGGTATTCATTTCTTCAGGGCTGAGTCCCTCGTAGTTAAATGTGTCATCAGAAAATTAAGTTATGGCAGTAAGTGTTAAGGCAAAGGCTGAGGCTTTGCTTGTGCCCTAATAGAAATGCTCTGTATTTGCTGAAGATCTGCCCCAAAGCCTTCAAAATATATGAACTGTTGTGACAGTTATATCAAGCATCAGAATTCCAGGGTATCACGCAGCTTTGTAAGTAAAATCCTCTCAATACTCTCTAGGAATGTAGGTGCATCCTGTAACAGACTACTGAAATGCAGTATTACACGTATTTCACAGATACATGTCGCTAGTCCTTTCTGTAGCTTTAATGTAGGTCATTGAGGAAAAACGGATAAGCTGTCATGTCACTCGTAAGAAAAGGATTTAAGGTAGTAGGACTTGTTTTCAGAAGAGGTGAACATTCTGTGGGTTTTCCCAGAACAGTCTCTTGAGTATGATGTTGGTCTTGATCTTGAATATTCTGGATAAACTTCTTAAAGAAACATCAGTTTGTTTTCTGTAATGAAAATCTCAGTCTAGGGAATAATCTAAAAGCCCTTCTGAAGTTAGGTACAACTCTCTTCTTGACTGATAAGCAGTGAAGTCACTTTCCTCAGGGATATGGGTGGCTATGTTCATTTTTTCTTTGTATGTTTCTTTGTTCAGACATGACCAATATGAAGATAACTGGAGATACGATCCTCGTTTTACTGGAAGTTTTGATGATGAATCTGAGCCCCATAGAGACCCCTATGGTGATGAATTTGACAGGCGCAGCGTCCACAGTGAGCATTCTGGTCATAGTCTCCGTAGCTCCCGCAGTGTTCACAGTCACCAGAGTAGTTTCAGCTCTCGCTCTCAACAAGTGAGTTTCAAATGGTCACATCAAGTACTCTTTTCAGTTGAGTTGGGGCTTTCTCGATTTTGGGGGGTGGGTGAAGCATTAGAAATACAGAAATATTTCTGGGTTTAGCTTGAAAACTTTTATTCTGTAAGTTAAGGCTGTTTTGTAATATAGTTTTGAACTTAATATTTATCACAGTTGTCAAGAGAACTTTAACCAAAATCAGCACTCAGCTGTGCAAGTTGCCACACACAGAGAAATGGAAAATTTCCTCTACTGAATCCATTTACTGTTTGTGAGAACTTTGCCCTTACTGTGCTTGGCTGTAGTTGATAATGTGTCTGGCTTTGTGTTATGTTGTTTTTCTCATCACACGCATGAATGCTATTACTGAACTTGGGATCTGTTAAAAGACTAACTCCATATTTGTATGATGCTATTTTGACTTTAAAAGCAAAACCCAAACCTAACTGATCACTCATCTATTTATGCCATAAGTACAAATACCCGAAGAACACAGAGAATATTTGAGCTATTTTTGAGGCACAGTCTTTGCTAGTGGAATGTCATTTTAGCTGTAGTCTCATGTGTTGGTTCATCATGTTACTTGGAAGTTTAGGTGTTTTTTCAGCCTGAATTCAGATTCATTTAGTAATATTGAAAGTAGTACTGGAGATTATTTAGGCATCCATCATTTTAATCAGTTGAGATTTTCTGTCAAAGTGTTACAGCAGAGGTGAATGTTGGTTCTGATCCATAGTTGCTGATACAGAACCTGCAGCACATTCTGTGATGTTATTCTTCACACAGGCACATAGACATTCTGTTGTGAGAGAACTGAACATACATGGATGTGAACAGGTCAAATGGTAGTAAAAACGCTAAGTGAGAATGTTGAGATACTAATTATCTTCTGTAGCCCATTGCTGCAGGTGTCTTGCAGGGTAGCTTTTTCAAATGCAGTGGTGTAGTAAGCCTGGTTTACGAATGGTGTAAAGGATTTCAGCTGGGTGGGGGAATGCTTACAGTCTTGAGTCGTGCTTGCAGTATTGCTTGCTTTGTGTAACTTCATGCTCTCTGCTAACAATTACTAATATGATCTATTCAGAGCCAGCTGTATAGAAGTAATCATGATCTAATGGCTAATACATATGAAACTACTGCGCAGGGAGTGTTGCTCCACACAGATTACCCATATGGTGGATATGCTGCTAACTTTGATGGACAACAGCCTTTTACAGGTTATGGCTACCCGACTGAAACTGGATGGTCAGCTGTAGAACAAGGTATTGGCACCCTTGGGGAAGGAGGAGGGAAGGCACTGTGCTTGTGAGGTTGTCTGCCAGTAGTAGTTTGCACTTATGTTAATATTTGTAGTGTATGAGTTGCCTTTCTTGTATTCATTGAGCATGTTAACAGGAAAAAAAATGCTGGTTTACAGTGTATGTGCACGTGAACAAAGTCTTGTTTCCTTTTCAATTAAGGATAACTTACTTGCTGAAACCTGGGTATATCACAAAACAGTAGCAGCTAGACAGTGTTTGCTATGAAGTACTGCATTACTTCTATTTGTAAATGTCTTTTTAGGTAGATTTTTAACTGTGCTGCTTGTGCTTCAGGGGGAATGATTAAAGCTTAACTTAAACTTCAGATTTTTCCATAGTTTTTTTCTTGTCCTTGTTTCTCCGGAAAAAGTTTTTTCCGGAGTATGTTGAAGTAGATTAGATCTTTGAAGATGTGCCGTATATCTGTACAGAGATCACAGAAATGTGTCTTGATATGAACAATCAAAGCCCCTGCATAGAAAAAATAAGTGGATTTTGAAGTTTTATAGTCTAGTTTTGTTCTTATTGCAAATCTTCAGAAAATCTTTGGGACTATAATGGAGCAGATCAATTGTAGCTTATAAAGTTTAGCTAAATTGAATGGCAGGGTTTTTTCTACTAGTACTTCAGGATTACTGAATTGGATAAATACCATCAGCAAGTTCACTTAGTTGCAAGACAGGGTACTTGTTCTTACTTTAGCTTTTCTTCCCATTTCAGCACCTTTAAGGCCCTCAACACCTGAGAAATTTTCAGTGCCTCATATCTGCGCAAGGTTTGGTCCTGGGGGCTTCCTAATAAAAGTGCTGCCAAACCTGCCTTCAGAAGGACAGCCAGCTCTGGTTGAAATACACAGTATGGAGGTAAAGTTTAAAAGAAAAAAGGGAGGTGGTGGTGGAATACAGGTCTGCCTTTTGGAAAGGGAGTGGGGAACTTGGGTCTATAGCTTCCTGACTTTTTTTAGTATGTGAACACGTAGTTCTTTTACCTGTTTGGGCTGTAACCATAAGAAAAACAGTAACTTGAAAAATTCTTTTCCTCTGAGAGATGAGGTAATCATGATCAGATCATCTAGCTCCTTATTTGTTCAGGTAAAATCCTTACATCCTAGAAGAGCTGGGAGTTGTGCTGGTTTATTTCTCTGTATTGTGGGTCATAGGGACAACACTGTCCTCATACATTCTCTGCAGGGCTGAGGATTGTGTGTCATCTAGGTGGACTGGGGATTGACTGGGGATTAAATATCATGGGTATATTTTCATTCTTCTTGTGCAAAGAAATGCAATACTCAGTTTATGTAAAATATATGGAAGGATGGGTTTACGTGATGAGGGTAGAATTCATTGTTAAAGTATCACTGTAAGGGAGTAGAGTTGTACAAAAGTACTAAAACAGCATCATGAAAATTATTGGACTTGGCAGTGTTAGGTTTATGGTTGGACTCAATGTTCTTAAATGTCTTTTCCAGCCTAAGTGATTCTATGATTTGATTCTATGATTAAGGAGATATGAAGAAGATCTTTGTATTTTGCTACGGAATGACTTCCATGTAAAGGAGATTTCGTAATTTATTATCCTTGTGCAAACTGCAAGTTATCATATGTATTTTAAGAGCAATAGGCTTGATTACACTATGGGTTATGTTCAGGTCTGGGGTTTTATTGTTAAAAAGAAAAATTCATAATTATAAGAATTTCTTACGGATTCTCTTTGTTTTTTAGACTATGTTACAACATTCCCCAGAGCAAGAAGAGATGAGAGCATTTCCCGGTCCTCTTGCTAAGTATGTTCTTACAGATTTCAGAAATAACTTCAATGCATTCAGAATCCATTTCATCATTGTCCGCAAATTACAGGATTTAAACTAATTGAAAATATTTGTGACTTTTCACATGCTTAAATAATACATAAGCTTTAAATTTGTTCGTCATAGTAATCACAATAACGATCTGAATGTTAACATTTGTCTCATTAAAAACTTTCTTCTTTTTTTTTTTTTTTTCAGGGATGACACCCATAAAGTAGATGTTATTAATTTTGCACAAAATAAAGCTTCACAGTGCTTTAAGAATGATAATCTAATTGACAAAGAGTCTGCAAGTCTGCTTTGGGACTTTATTGTACTGTTGTGCAGGCAGAATGGGGTATGTCTCACTGCTTGAATGTTTATCTATCCTAAAATATTTTATAGGCAAAGTGGTATTTATGTAAAAGACAGTAATAAAGTTACTTACCTTGGAACAGTGCACAGATTGATGGAACAGGTAAACTGGTCACTTGTCCTGAGGTGCTGAGAGGTGCTGATACTCACATGTTGTTGTTGAGGTGATAAATAAAATGAAGGCAATGTTGAAGTAAGAGTAATTTTTTTTCTTTTTTCTCTACATGTGTAGACGGTTGTGGGAACAGACCTGGCTGAGCTTTTGCTGCGAGATCATAAAACAGTGTGGCTTCCTGGAAAGTCACCAAATGAAGCAAATTTGATTGATTTCACTAATGAGGCTTTGGAACAAGTGGAAGAGGAATCTGGTGAAGCCCAGCTCTCATTTCTCACCGATAGTCTTATAACCACAATTGACAGTCTTGAGAAAGAGACAGAGAGATTTAGGGAGTTACTGCTTTATGGCCGCAAGAAGGTGAATGCGTATACTGTTGTTCCAAATACTGCATGCATCTTATTTTGTTTACTTACTTTTCACAAATCTTAAAGCTCTAGGTATCAGTTAAAATAATTTTTGCAGCTTGCAGTGCATATGATGTTTCATGGCACTGCCCTACAATGATATGGAAGAACGTTATGCCCTACAGTTTATAATATAAAACAAAATTATATTCATGTGTTAGCATTTGATCTAAACAAATACTTTTTCATTCAGTCACAAAGTACTACTGTAAAACAATCATTGTTGATCTGAATAGTATGTTAAGCTGTTTCCAGGAAACTAATTTTTATATTAATTAGGATGCTTTGGAGTCTGCGATGAAGCATGGTTTATGGGGTCATGCTCTGCTACTTGCCAGCAAAATGGACAGCAGAACACATGCAAGAGTTATGACCAGGTACTGTTTTCCTTGTTGATTAGTACAATATGACTACCTATTCTGCTAGAGGTAGAGATTTGGTGCTCAGAAATCTTAATGTCAAAAGCCTGAGTTATCCTTAGTAGCTCATGCAAGAATTATGCTTTCATTTTACCTGTATATTCAGTTGTTCTCTGTTACTTTTTATTCTGGGGCCTTCTGGCCATAAATCTGAGAAGTTATTCTATGCCACTCATTCTGTTTAAGAGGTGTTTGAACAGTGTCATATGTGGCCTTGCTTGACAGGTGCTGTTAGTCAGGCTTTTAAAAAACTGTGCAAAAAAACAGCTGCCAACTTTGTTAAAGCCAGGTAGCTCTGTCGTACCCTTCGTTCTCTTTGCCTTGAAGAAGTAGATGTGTTTGTGCACGCTTTGTCTGCAGACAGAAAAACTTTCAGCTTCCTGAGCTTGTGAAATCACGTACCAAGTCTCCTCGGCTGGCTTGGGAAGAACCCTGAGATTTTTCCTGGCTTGGACTACCTTGTGTCAGAGTGGCAGATCCAGTTAACTAGTAACATTTTGCTTTTGAACATTATCCACTGGGCAATTGCTTAATTCAGTGTAGTATTTGCAAACAGCACTTCCTTCCCTTAAACTAAGCTAGATTAACTACCACTGAGTGTTTGAGTACATCTTATCTGCTCACCCCATGTTTTTGCTTTGTTTTTCTGTATAATGTCTCCGTAGATTTGCCAACAGTCTCCCAATTAATGACCCTCTGCAGACTGTTTACCAGCTCATGTCTGGAAGGATGCCAGCTGCATCCACGGTAAGATGCGAGTGTGAGCTGCAGTTGAGACTAAAGAGGTACTGCAGTTGAGTAGTGTAGTTCACAACAGTAATATTTCCATGTGCTTTTCCTAGAATGTCAGATAAGTTGTTTTGGTCCTTTTTAGGTTGAAACACCCATGCAGAGCTCCAGTCACTGATTTGACTAAGTAATTCTTCTCATTTTAGTGCTGTGGAGATGAGAAATGGGGAGACTGGAGGCCTCATCTAGCAATGGTGTTATCCAACTTGACCAATAATGTGGACTTGGAATCCAGGACCATTGCTACCATGGGAGACGCTCTTGGTAACTCTTGGGGAATGAACAGGGTGATGATGACTGAAGGAAAAGCTTTCTGAAAGCTTTAGTTACTCAGCCTTTTTTTTTTTTTTTTTTTTAAACAAGCTATTGCTGTGTGAAATGTAAAGTGGAACAGTTTTATATGGCTGTGTCTGTTGTGAAGGTGTTTGAATGCAAAGCCAAAACAATATGGGACACTGAATTTACAGTGTGCACCCAAGAGGAAATATCCTGAGTTCTGTCACATATTTCTCTACAGCTTCTAAAGGCCTGCTGGATGCTGCTCACTTTTGTTACCTTATGGCCCAAGTTGGTTTTGGAGTTTACACAAGGAAGACAACAAAGCTTGTCCTAATTGGATCAAATCATAGGTTTGCCTTTTTTTTTTTTTAACACAACTTTTTAGATGAAAAAATGAAAGCTTAATGGCTTCACAGACTGTGTTGCACTGCTGCCCTTACCATCACTAGCCACAGCTGGTTTTGAGATAAATATTTGATGCCCTGTCCTTGTTCGAGGAGAAGTTACTGAGTGTCTTAAGAGTGATGTTTCTGACTTCATTTCTGATTGATGGATCTGTATTTATTGTCAGCATATATAATCTCAATGTTAAATAATTTTTTTCCTCTCCCGTTTCTGAATAGTTTGCCATTTTTTAAGTTTGCCACTAATGAAGCCATTCAAAGAACAGAAGCTTATGAATATGCACAGTCGCTAGGAAGTCAGCCTGGCTGTTTGCCCAATTTCCAGGTGAAGAGCTGTTTGTTTCAGGTTTGGGGGGGGGGGGGGGCGGGGTTTGGCAAGTTTTATGTGAGGCTTTCATCTCTCATGTTCTGTATTCAGCATAGCAAATATTTTATCCATTGTAACGTGAAATATTAATGGATAATGTAGTGCAAGATAGCTTTTTTCCTCTTGTCAGTTAAATCTACTTTTCACATTTTTCATAGATGTATTCTGAACTTCTGAATTTTAAGTTTTGTTGTCATTGTAACTCTATATTCCTAAAGAAAAATCCAGGAGAATTCGCTGGTACTGGCTGTTAGACAAATAGATAACTTCCATTGGGTACACTGGGTGGAAGAGCAGAACTGAATGCTTTTTCCCTATTTTTCTTTTCCTGCCTAGTATAGATGTGATAATGGGATATCTGAGCTTTCAGCTGAAGTGAGAGATTGCCTTTCATTTGATACTTCTACAAATGTTCTGATCACTTAGTTTATTTCACCTCCTTGCATTCCATAGGTTTTCAAATTCATCTATGCTTGCCGACTAGCTGAAATGGGACTTGCTGCTCAGGCTTTCCATTATTGTGAAGTCATTTCTAGAACTGTCCTTAAAGATCCACATTACTATTCACCTGTACTTATTGGGCAGCTAATCCAGGTAACATAAGGAAGAGTGAAGTATTTGTGGCTTCATATTGTAAGTGATAACCTGTGGTTAAAGTTGCATTTTGTTGTCTGGTTAACCTAAACTTTACAATGATTCGGTTTTTTAGATGTCATCACAACTACGCCTGTTTGACCCACAGATAAAAGAAAAACCAGAACAGGAATCTTTTATTGAACCTTCATGGTTAGTAACGCTTCGACATGTGGATGGACAGATCAAGGTACAGAATGTACTATTCAACATGAAGTATTCTCTTTTAAGGATTAGTGTAAATCCAACTTTTTAAATGGTTTTGCTTATACTGCTAATCACAGAAACATATTAAGTGACCTTATGGATGTATTCATGTTGTGAAGTGCAAGTGTTATGATTTAAACCAAGTGGATTTACCACACTTCAGTGCCCTAAGATTTAATACCAAATAGTTAAAGGTAGTGTACGTTATGAGACAGGCGTTTTTTAGTACCATAATGCAAGGGGAATTGCAAGGCTTATTGGGTTGTAATAACTCCTGCTGTAAGCAGATGTTCTGCTTGCCAGGAAAAAAAATGTTGTGTTTGAATTAGTCTAACTAGTTCATAACAGAGTGGAAATAATTGCCATTTATTTAGAGATCTGTTAGAAATTTGAACCTTGAGCTAATTAACTAAGCTTCCATTTGAAAAACATCCAAACAAAACTTCCCAAGAAAACTTCAATTGATTTGTTGAACTTGGCCTGCAAATGGCTGACGGCTCCATTTTTTTTGACTAAACGCTAAAAAAACCCCTGTGTGCTGTTTTCACTCTTTAAGTTTTCCTTTGCTGTATGTTCCCTTGGTTATGAACTGAATGTCTGGTACAGTTAATAAGATCTTGCTTTTTTGTGCAGGAGGGTGCAATAGCTTATAACACAGACAGATCCACCCCACCACCATATGCATGTAGTACACCAAGCTCTGAATTAGACCATGCTAGTCAATGTGATGGAGCAGGAGTTGGCCGTGACATGGGTCCAGGTGCTGAAAATGCATTGTTAGCATCCTTATTACCCAATATGGCTCAACAGATGCAAAGTGTGCAGCTGATGCCTTCAGGTTAGTGTTTCATATCCTTCTTCATGACAGAGAGAAAATAAACTTTCCAGGTTTCTGGTATAAGAAGCTACTTAAGAGGGTGGTAGAAACAGTGAGATTTCACTTCTGCATTATATCATTTTATTTGTAGGGTAAAAGGTTCATATACTAGAATTTCTTTTTAGTTATAACTTCTAATTTCTTTTTTTTTGTGCGCTGCAGTACCTCAGGCTGCCCTTGATGGGTCAGCTGCTATGATTCCTCCTGGTGACCAGGAAGCTGTCCGAAGTGTCCCTTTCTATTCAGTGGCTTCTCAGCCTATTGGTCCAGGACCTGGCTTTGCACCTCCAGGATTTTCAAATCCATATGGAAATGAACCATCACCCCTGTATTTAGGGTCAGCACTACCACCAGGAGGACCACCACAAGAAATTGAACCACGGTCAGAAGAGCAGATAAACCCAGAAACAGGTCTGGGATCTTAAACAGCTTTCCTTCCTTATAAGGGGAAAGAAGTATTTTGAGGGAAAATGCAAAATATCTCAATATTTAGCAAATAGTAAGTCAAGTCTTGGGTAATGAAATTTAAACCATGTAATGGCACAGAAACATCTGTGCAAAGTTACAGTGTTTATCCTGCTTATTTGGCTTTAAATTAAAAGAGAGGTCAGACTTGGCAGTTCATGGTTTCGACCCTAACAGGTAATCGCTGAGTGCACAGGGGCTGGCAGTTCTGTTTGCAGGGTCTGTGATTGGAGCCTCTGAGCATCAGTGTCTGGGACGCAATAAGTTCTGATTCTGTGACAGGAGAACCTAACACATGAGACAGCAGGCATACACAAGTTTGGCAGAGCTCTGTTAGAGATGTGAAGAACCTTTTAGTGCTCCATACAGATGGTTGCATCTCTCAGCCTGCTCTAACCTGTGTTTAGAACTAATGTAATACCCATGCAGAAGGGAAAAAAAGAATCCTAGAAACTGCAGTTCATGGTCTTTAAAAGACCAGGTTCTTTCTGTCACAAAACTCCTAACTAGTGAAAGCTGTTGTGTTGTGTTGTTGTGGGATTTGGGGACGCTTTGGTTTTGGTGGGTTTTTTTCATTGTTGTTGTGTGTCTGTCTCATCCCGTCCTCCTCACTAACATAATCTAATTTGTTTTTTAAGGAACACAGAGAATTGCCCGGGAGTCTCCTTCACAAAGCTCTTTCCCTGAACAAAGGGAAGAGGATTTCTATGGCAGAATGGCTAGCATGGTATCTTTATTTCATACATCTTTTGAGCAAGTGTCAGCTGCATGACAGACCTTTGCAAACAGAGTATATTGGGGCTTTGTCTTGCTCTTCAGAAAGACTTGAGGATTAGTTTTTCTTTCCCACTGATCTTCCTCTTCAGTAGAATAAATAATGAAGAGCTAGTTGAACAATTTTAGCCCTAATTTTATTCTCTTAAAAACAATTTTTTTTTAAAAAAAAAAGGGGGGAGGGGGGATATCAAGCTGTTGTCTGAAGAGTTTTTTTTTCTCTGCCCTGCCTTCTTCTCCCACCTCCCAGAATGATTCTTTATACCCAGAAGAACTTGTAGTATACATCAGCAAGTGAGGGAAGCAGGGCCCAGTGAACAGTTCTGTGACTGAGTTTTAAAAGGCCAGCGTTAACTGCCACTTGATCATGATTGGAAATGTAGAAGGTGTTTATCAAAATCCCAACCCCCTTTTTAAAAATACGTTGTATTTTCACTGTTTAAGTATCACTGAAGTTGGCCTCTCCCTGAAAGTTAGTCTCCTGAAGTGACAATTGTTTGAAAGAATTAATATAAACATTTTTAATAGGGATACATTTGGCAACTGATTAAAGGATGAGGAGACTTTTTAATTAGAAATTAACCATACTTCTAGAAGAAACAGTGAATTTTTTTTTATGCTTGAGTTGCTATACAAACTTTAGAAGAACAACCAAATGTTGGAGGGAGGAAAAAAATGCAGCGACCATTCCCTGGTGCAGCGTTTTTATCTTTCCTCTTGTTAGCTGATTAGCCTGCACAGCAGTGCCCTGATTTAACACTTTTAGTTACATGATTGTGCGATTGCTTGGCCAGACTTCAGCTCTTTTTCTGCACCTCGTATATGTCAGAGGAAATAAAGTACCCAAATAACCAGCTTGAATATCTAATTGTGTGGGAATTCTTGATAAAAACTGAATATTGTGTCAGATATTTAGCTGCTTGCTTATTATGCATGTCCTGGCTTTATATCTAACCAGGCACCAGGACGAAGATCCAGATCTGCATCTCAGTCTTCAGCACATATGGTATGCCATGAGCAGGCTGTTTCTTTCACTAAATCTTTGTCCTCATTTATGTTTATTTTTTACGTGCTTTCGTATCTCTTCCTCTTACTAACTTTTCAAAGAAGGAATTTGTTTAGCAAGATGAAATGTAATCCATCAGTCCAGCAGCGACAGCTTTGTACTTATGCATTTGTAATATAGGGCTATGGGCGAAGATCCCGAACAACTTCAGAGTCCTCTGCTCATTCTGTGGGACGAGAGAGATCCAGCTCTGCAGCAAAACAGCCCTCTCCTCCTCCCTCTGTTCCTGTAGGGAAAGAGAATAAAAAAGAAATAAAAAAGGAACCAGCACCTAGAAAGGTAAGCTTTCTAAGAAAAGTAGCTAGAGCTGGAGGAGATTTGTTAGTATATGTGGTAACTCCTGGTCTGGCATACTGATTTAAGAGGACCTGACTAAACTGTTTCTTTTTGTTAGGGGTGGCTCTGGACTCAGAGTTCAAGTCCCTAACAGAAAGTGAATTGTTGCATGAATGTTTTTTTTTAATCTGCCTGTAAAGGCAGTGTTGAGAGAATTAATGCGATAGACGAATTTATTTTGTAGACTGGTGGAACCTGGTTTCGCTGGCTGATGGGAAAAGGAAAGAATGAAGCTCACCTGCCAGATGACAAGAACAAATCAGTAAGGCCCCTAAATCGAAAAAACCTTCATACATTTTCCTTCATTCAGAATGTTTGCCTGGATGGCAGAGAACATTGTTTTGACAAGTAAACGTGTGTAAAACTTTGAGATTATGCTTATTCCAAGACTGGCTTTTTAAAAAAAATGTTACAAGTTTTGGTTTGGTTTGGTTTTTTTGGCTTAACAGCTTTGTTTGAACTCCTAATCTTTGACTGTGATTTTCTTGTAGATTGTTTGGGATGAACAGAAACAACGCTGGGTTAATCTGGATGAACCAGAAGAAGAGGTAAAAATATGAGTACTCATTATTTCTCCAAGTGGAAAACTAAAATCTGTACTGGCACACAGTTTTTTTTAATCTGTTATGGGCTCTTAAGAGCTGCCTTTTACTGAATTTGGATTTAAATGCACCAAATCTTGAAACTAATGAACAGGTTATATCTATTTATGGTCTACATCCTTATGGTACCAATTGTATCTTCAGTTGCTGGTGTGGATCCGGTAACTGCAATTGAATTTACAAGGGAATTTGCTCTAAACTTAGTCTGGTGTATCTCTTCATAGAGGTCGGCAGCCTAGACAGTTGCTTGTTATTTTGCTGCAAACAGAATATAGGGGAAAAAAGGTAGGAGGAGTCTATAGTTTTGAAAATGTAATGCATCATATAGACATCCTGTCCATCCTTGTCATTCAAGGATCTGTCTCAAAACACAAATGATAACAACCATCATTGTAAATGCTTCCTTTTAGAGTGAATGTAGGTGGATTGCAGAAATGCCTTTACATTAGTTATTAGATGGAAGATGGGAAATACTGGTCTGCACTACAGGATGTATGCCTGTATACCCATTTTTATGTGCTCTGGAATAAGTAAGGAAAAAAAGTCAGAGGGATACTTGGTTTAAAACTCTCAGTCAACAATGTGGTTGGATTTTTTTTTTTCTCCCTGCAGAGTAAGCCTCCACCGCCACCTCCGACAGGATTTCCTAAAGTTCCTCAGACTGTTCCACCTGGACCTGGAGGCCCACCTAGTGCCCCTGTCAACATGTTTTCCAGAAGAGCAGGTAACAGGCAACATTGATGCTTGAAGTATGGAAGATCTAAAGGGTTTTTTTGTCTTGCATAAAATGTGAAGGCAGAAGTCTTGGCTTTGCTGGAGCTGTTAGGGGAATGGTTGGCAACTTAGTGATACCATGGAGCTGCAACTATTGCTGGCTTAGCTCGTGCCTAGCTTCTGCACTGAGATTGCTGTCCCAACTGTACCGTGACTTGGGTATTACTGTTTGTATCCCTGAAGTGTTATTTTCTGGTTTGGAAAGATGGCTTAACCAGCAAACAGTTTGAAATAGACATGGGGATGACTAACACAAGGCTTATTTCTGTTATTTCTGGATTTTTCTGTTTTAGCTGGAAGCAGAGCCCGTTATGTTGATGTCCTGAATCCAGGTGGAACCAAGTCAAGCGGTGCTGTTCCTGCACCATCAGACTTATTTGCCCCCTTGGCACCAATGCCAATTCCTGCAAATGTGTTTGTTCCAAACTCAGGTGTGTCATGAGTGGATGAAATTGTAAGGAGGTTGTATGTCTAAGTCACTTTTGGCTGTGTGTATATTATGTAGCCTTTAACGAACATTTAAGAATGTTCCATCTTATTAACTCCGATTTGTTCTAGAAGTAGAATCAGTCTGAGAACTGCAGTAAAACAAATGGGTTAGTAAAGCCCAGCTCTGCATGCTGCAAATAAAGGGGTTCTCTTTTTTTTGCCCTCCCCCTGTCCTATTGCAGAATGGCTAGGCCATCCAAATAGCAAAATTTGAATGGTGTCGTATTCCTGTGTTGCTCAGTATCTTGTGCTCACTTCTGACACCAGTTCTTAGTTCCAAGACTGCTATTTGGCAGAAGAATGGGAGACGTCTTGCCTGCACACCTGCTTACCATCTTTTTTTTATTTTCCTGCTTTCACTACGTGCTGTGGTGCACCAAGGTTATCTGTATGAACTGTATGCATCTCCTGCTTGAACACTTGTAACAAGATTGGGGCATCTAGAGACACTGACACTACCCTCTTTAAATTACATTTTTCCTGCGAGAAGATTGGTGTTGCAGACATTCAGTTCTGCTGATGTCCCTCCTTCTCATTCCATGAAATCAAATGCCCTGATGTGGTGTGTTTGGCTGAATTCTGGTTTCTTTGTAGTTCCAGGGGAACCCCAGCCAATGGAAGGGAGTGGTGCAGCAGAGCATGCACCAGCTGCAAGTCAAACCAATGCAGATCCTGCTGCAGCTGTTGAGCCAGAGGTGGGTTAGAAAGAATGTCTTGTATATATAATTTAAACTTCTGATTAAAAAACCATCATGATTCTGAACAATACTTTCATTGCCACAGTACATACAAAGTATGTTGTTGTAGGGATTATGTTTATAACATTTTAGTTAAAGAACTGGAGAAGGGAAACTGAAGTACGAAGCCCCTGAGAAGATATGTTTGCTCATCTGGCAGAGCTGCAGGTTCTAGTGGGTGCAGTATGTGTCAGGAAAGGGACAAAGAACATAGGAAGAGCCATACACTGCATATTTCACCTGGTTTGATGTATTGTAACATTTTGCTTCAGTGGCATCAATATAGCAGAAATGTGAAATAGCATCATAGTAACAAAGATAAATAAAAGTGCGTTGTTTTTCTTCAGTATTTAAACCCTGCAATCCTTCCTCCTGGATCTGGACTTCCTGTTTCTAACCCTGATGGCTCCCAATCAGGCGAGGTAAGGCTTGATTCAAAGTAGTTAGCTAATGACTTTTGCAGCATATTTCAACCATGAATTTGTAGTGGACTTAACATGGGCCATCTAAAACAACAAGTAACTGATTGAGTTGCCGATGACTAGCCAAGATGGAAGCACGTGTCTGCCTCCAAAATTGTACTGAAAAGACCTCTAAGCCCATACACGAAGTTCCGTCTCCTACATTCTGTGGTGTGATCTCCTTTTTCTATCTAAGTAGACTTTTACAAGCCTTTTTCAGAATTAAATGTCCATAGCAGGGTGAAGATCTCTTTTCGCCTCCATGCATGCATATAATTTCACTAATACTAAGTGCAAGACACAACAAGGAGAATAGATTGCTATGTGCAGGCAGAGTAACATCGCCTTTGTTCCTACTAAATGTTTTCTATATCTACATAATTTTGTGCTTTAAGAAGTCCTTTTGATTTAAACTAACTTCTGGCTTTACATTTTTTTTAACTTGAAGTTGGTTTAACCTTTGGCAGTGAGACTTTTAAAGTTAAATAAAACAACTGAAAGCTTGGGGCAGTGACATGCATGACGACTTTTTTATTTGTGTTTTTTTGTATTTGTGTGTTCTTGCTGTTTTGTAGCTTTCGCGCTCTAGTTCAATGAGTTCATTATCACGTGAAGTAAGCCAGCATTTTAATCAGGTACATGTGGCTGGCCATTTTCATTTATGTTAACTTATTTTCCCCCCTCTTCATTTTGCATTTGCTTAAATATTTACTAATGCTACTTTTAGTCATTTTCCCCACTTCTCATTTCACAGAAATAACATCAAAAGTAACTAATGATGTAGTGTTCCTTTTAACACTCAAACAGGGTCTTCAATTTTTTTGTATTCATAAGAATGCATGTAATCCAGGCATGCTTTTTGTTTATGTTCATGTTCCTGAGAGATTCACTTAATAATTTTGGTCAGCTCTTCCCTGCGACACCAGAGTAGTCAGTTGATTTTTAAACAAACATAAACAAACCAACCAACAAAACTCCTAAAAAAACTCATACAAGTAAAACCTTGTCATTCTATTGCTGCCTGTCTCAAATTGGTAATAATACCATAGCCTGTTTCATCTGCAAAAGTCCCTGTAGGAATTAAAGGAATGCTTCATCTCTGCTGTAAGTTCCAGTACTGTGGGGTCACCATAAAGGGGTGATACAAATTCTTTCTGATATTTCTTAGTAAAGCAAAGCTTGATGTAGAATGTTTATTTTGGGGCAAGTCCTAAGGTCTACTAACAAAAGCAGAAGGTACTAATTCAGTGAAGTTGCACCGGTGTCTTGTTTTGGTTTTGCATGCTTTGGATTTTCAGAGCTATTTACAGTTTATGCATGTGACATTGTTTTGCCAATTCCTACATTAAGCGAGTAATATTAAAGATATGGATGCAAATTGTACCGGCACTTCTGGCAGTTGTTACAATATGCTGCTCTGTCCATATTGTTGGCATTATTACTGTGAATATTTGCTCTGTATGACTAAGCAAACCACATTTGAGAGGCACTGAAGCTCTGCGGTTCTGTAACTGGAGGATTATCTACTTTCTAGCCTGCCACTGTACCACCTTCAGGGGGGCCTGCAGCAGGAACAGTACCGTTCTACAATCCTTCTCAATTTGCACAAGTGAGTAAAAGCCTCATCCTTACTTAGAACAAAACTATTGAACAAACCCATGATTTCATGTTTCACTAGCTGAATTGAGACTGTTGCATGTAGAGTGTTAGGCGTGCATATAGAGAAGTCTAGCACCGGTTTAAATGAACAGGTTTGCATTCAAAACTTTATTGGCAACTTTTTTTATCTTTGTCTCCAGTATGATACTTCCACAGAATGTTTTTTTATTCCGGTTCTCCTTTTTCAGTCTCCTGCAGTCACTGGAAGTTCAAGACTGGGAAGAATTGGACAGAGGAAGTATCCAACATTGAAGTAGAATACAATGGCTTTGTATTTGGAATTCTCACTTGTGTTCTGAGTATGCGAAGAACTATTCAATCTTATGGCACATGGCATCAGTACTAGCTGCAGTTGACATGATGGAAATTTGATGACGGGTGATTTTTATCATGGGTCTCCCTGCTTGCACCTCATCTACGCAAATCATTACCAAACATGAAATATATGTAACTTTTTCCTTTTAAGAAACCTGGCTAGAAATAGCTTTGCTGTGATAAAGAATAGACACAAGGGAGGAAATAGTTGCTGTCTGTTACAAAAACTATTTGTAAATTGCATAGGCAATTTATTCCTTAAGTTTATTTTAAACCTACTAGTGTGACCTTCAAAGACATAGTTTCAGGGATTCCTTAATTTCTGAAGGATGCCCCCCTCCCAGTGGGGGAAAAACACGTCCACATTGTAACATAACACTCTCTGGCCTTAAGAGGACCATGTACAATTGTAATGCTTATCAAACAGGACTTGGTTTGTTGGTGTGTGAAATTGGAGATGTTCATCTGGGAAATGCCTCACGCTGGTTTGTTTTTTGAAGGAGGGAGGGGGCCACAGCTCATCCAAATAAATTGACCTATATTGAACGAAAACTGTGACTGTAATCTAATACTAATTTGATTTGGATCTTACCTAGTATGTATGTAGTTTGTGGTTTAGACTACTTGTAAAGCAAATTGTATAGTCTGAAAGAAGCTCTCTGTATAATAGCCAATGCTGTACTATTTGACGAGTGAGTGTTCTTTTAAGTGCAATACGGTTACTTGCTTTCTCTCAAACGGCTGGCACTGTACAATTAAGGTGGTAACAGCTTGAAAGTTGTCTACATTTTTTCCTGTTGAGTGCCAGAATCAGCATAATACTCTGTTCTTGAATTTCCATTACTAAAATAATCAAGGTCTTAAATAGCTAACAGCTGAATTTCAAACATACTAAAAAGATGAGACCTCTGCCGATGGACTTTAAAATCTTTAGGTTTTAATATAGGAAATCTTGAAAACCATGATATGCAACATTCATATTCACTGAAGAATCTGAATTATCTGCAAAGAGAGAAATAAACTTTAAATATTTATTAAATCATTAGGCCATATTTTATTTAGAACTTGCCACCAAAATATTTGATTTTACTTGAATTTCTGCCCATGAGTAGAAATAATGTGAATGTGAAATTGCCAGTGTTGGTCCCCAATTGTTTTTGGTTTTGGTTTTTGTTTTTGTTTGTTTGTTTTCCTGAATAACTCCACCTTTCTGAGATCTCGATAGCCTTACGTATGTCCTAAAAGGTTTGTATGTAGCAGAAGTAAAACGCTGTTTGGGGGGATTAGAAACCTTTGCATAATGGTCCATGCTCAATTCCAGATGTGGTCAGCAGCAGTGTCGTTTACTTTTCTATAACTGAAACCTAGTCAGACACTTGGTTTTCCTCTAGTTCAGCCAGGCTGCTGCTGATTTTCTCCTTTCAGTAGAGACTGCCAAACAACTGAATTCAAGAAGGCTTCCTTTGAGCTGGGAGCGGCTATCTTTCCTAAGTGTAAGATTTGACACTGTAAATTCTTAAATAAAATATTTTGCGCTCTGGAGCACTTTCACATTTTACTACTACTTGTGATTATTGCTTTAGCAGGCTGGGTGAGGGAACCTCTCCTCTATCTTTGGAAAGACTCTGGGGCCGTTTTGTGCTGTAACTGGTTTAAGAGTTTGTGCCTGTGCATCGGGCTCTTCACTGAAATGTTCCAAATTGAAGCTGTAGATTTCATATAAACAGCTGTTAATTTTAAGTGTAAAATGCTTTGCTTTAGGCTGCTTATTTAAATACTGCTTTAATCTAGGGTGGATCGTGACAGCCGTGGGCTGTGAGGTTGATTGATTGACGTCTCGCCCCCCGCAGGGAGGGGACGGAGGCGCGATCCTCCGGCCGCCAGGGGGCGCTGCCGCTGCCCGGCCCCGTGCCCAGCGCCGCCGCCGTTGCTACGAGTCTGAGGCGGCCTCTCCCGCCGCCCGCTCGGCCTGCCCGCCCCCGGGCCGGGGCTGCCGCCCGCCCTGTCGCCGCCGGCCCCTGAGGGAGAGAAGGGCGGCTGGAGCCGGCGGGGCCCGGGCCGCGGCGGGTGAAGTGGAGCCGGCCTCTGCCGCGGCGGCGGCAGCGGGCCTCGAGGTCAGTGGTCTGCGAGCGGGGCCGGGGGGTGGGGGGACTCGTCCGGGGCTGGGGTCCCTGAGGGGGCAGGGGCTGGGGTGCTGTCCCGCCTGCCCGGGGGGGAGCGGCCCTGGGTGCGGGAGCAGCGTGCCGCCGCGGGCGGGCACGGCGGTTGACGGGAACCGCGCAATAACGGGGTGCCCCCCCAGGCCCGAGTGGGCCTCGTCCCCCCGTCCCTGTCCCGCAGCCCCCCCCCCGTTCCCATCCCATGACCCCCGGGTGCTCTCCCGGTCCCAGCGGCGGCGCCCGGGTTTGGCGCAGAGCGAGGAGGCGGCAGTGACCTCCCCGCTGGGTGATCCCGGTGGGAGCTGGGGTGGCTGGAAAATTCCTGGTCTGTGGCCCCGGTGCTGCGGGCAGCCCAGGGCGGGTTGTGCCGGGGCCACCCCACAGTGAGCGGAGCCAGCAGTGGCTGAGGCGCAGGTTTCATTTCCTTCTGCACTCACAGGATACACAACCTTCTTTTGAAGCAGACCACGTGCAGCCGTGATGCCCGCAGCAGCGAGGGAGCTGCTTCACTGCTCTGCTCTGGAAAAAAAACAGAAAATAACATTCATTTTCTAACAAGGTCACGTTAAGGTTTGAATTGTTCCTGAAGAGAGGTCCTGTGAGGAGCTTGCTTTCTGATTAAGGAGCGGAGTTCGCAGCTCGTAACTTTTCATTCTTATGGGTTTCCCTTGCGGAAATGGGGTATCCCGCCTCGTGAAATTCGGCAGACAATGCATTTGCCTGCAAGAATACTTGCCCTTCATCTTCAACTAAAAATTGAGCTGTCTTTGATGTCTGTGTCTTTCTGGCTTAAAGCCCTGTCAACCAGCGGGGGTAAGCAAGGGAAGGAAACTATGCTCTGAGGAACTTTTCTTAAGGAGCAGCATCCATAGCCAGTTCCTGGGGGAGAATGAGTACTCCAAATGGATTTCCACAGCACTCGGGGGCATGTGTTACTCCGAGCACAGAAGGTGGAGCAGTACAGGACCTGCATGCGAAAAAAGCTGGCAAAGCAGCAAAGAAGGAGGCTGGTGGTAATGGGGTGCTTACCTTTGAAGATCATTCAAGTGTAGGCAGCTCTTTACATGAAAAGCTTCTACCGGGTGAACTCAAAGATAATGTGAAAATTCAATCGGTCACTCCAAGGCCTCCTCGGAAACCCCGGCTGGAGCGTGCTGCATCCCTGGATGAGAAAAGCTGGAGGAGGTGGAGGCGGTTTAGAACAAGTCAGGAAAGTCTGACTGATCCCAATGAGACAAGTTCCTCAAATGGTTCTCTGCAGGAACCATCCCTCAGCCCTCCTGTCAAGGGTAGGGCAAGCCCCTGCCATCAGTGCTGCCAGCAGAATTCCTTGCACAGTTCACCAAATGCCTCGGAAGCCAGTCCTGTGGGGAAGAGCAGAGGAGGCACCTCTGACCTGGGGAAACGAGCCTCTGAGATCTCCAGTGCCTTTGGTGGGCTTCTGCGGGGGAAGGCGTTTGCAGGTGGCAAACCCCGGCTGTCCCAAATAATGCCGGCTCGACCTCTGCCACCCATGGAGTTCAATGTGGCCTCTCACACACT
The DNA here is from genome assembly GCF_023634155.1 of Falco peregrinus. Taxonomy (NCBI): domain Eukaryota; kingdom Metazoa; phylum Chordata; class Aves; order Falconiformes; family Falconidae; genus Falco; species Falco peregrinus. Next base: position 47,844,987 of record NC_073721.1, on the reverse strand, counting down.
GAGGACAGCTAATAGGATTGACTCAGATTGTCTGGATTATCGACATTATTGTCAGCCCAAGTTTGGGAGGGTAAGCAGCAGCTTGAACGATACCAGGCTGCATGGCAATGGGACGGTCTATGATAATTGCTCTACAGACTCCATGAAATCTACGTTCAGCCTGCTCACTCCCATTCGCTCCAAGGATGTTCGAACCAGGTATGTCCCCCAGCTTCTCGTGGCAAAGTTTGCGGTATGCCAGAAGGGAGGTGGCTGCCCTGCAGAATCCTGCTGGGCAGAGGCAGAGAACTTCCCACTGACTGGAAAGCACAGAAGTTGTTATGGGTGGTGGTTTAACCTGCTGTGGAGACTGGAAACAGTTTGAAGATGAAACAAGTAGTACAAATGCTCTCTATTTGCTCCTTTTAGTTGGGTATTTGTTTTCATAAATACAAGTTTGATTTGCTGTCCACTTGCTTGTACTATTTAAGTAATTTGTTTTGAAGATTAAGAAACAGTGGCTGTGCATGCTAACAGTTGGGGTTTTTTTCAAATCTAAAAGTACCTGGGGCTTGAACTGAAATGTTAAATGGCAGGGAAACCCCCCAAATATTTTAGCTTGAAACTATTGTGCAGCACATGCAGTGCTGTCACAATCCTGTAGGATGCTGAGGGCCCTCTGCAGATGTTGAGCTTTTTTGGCTTCTGGCGGGATCAAATCATGTACTGTGAACTGCTTCAGTGTCCCACAGGAGCTCGTCTGCTCCAGTTTTTCCAGAAATCTCTTGAGGAAGAGTGTGACTGCACTCGGATCTCAGCACTTTCTCCTAGTGTGGCCCTGACCTCTTGCTCTGGTTGCTCATTTGTCGTCATTCTTAGTTAAGTTTAGGTTGATGATTGGAGGGAACCAAGATGGGTGTATTAACCTGCTTGGTAGTGTATCGAATCCCTGTCTTGTGTTGGCTGCAGACCCTCTATTTGTGAAGACCTGCCAGCACACAAACACTGCAACTGGTATTATTGGTAATACTGCAGGTCAGGAAACATGTTAAAAGGTCAAGGATACCAAGTACTCAGCTAAGAGTACATATTACAGACATACGACAGTCTGCAAGGCCTTAGAGGGATAAATCTGATCATTGATCCAAAGAGTGGGAGTTGGTGGTGCAGAGGAAAGTAATTCTGAGATAAAAAGGGGGATTTTTTCAAATCTAAAAGTACATGGGGCTTGAACTGAAATGTTAAATGGCAGGGAAAAACCCCAAATATTTTACCTTCTGGTAAAGAAGCCCCGAAGATAGATTGTGACTTGTTTGCCATGAGGGGTTTTCTTTCACTTCCTTCTGCAAAGCTGTTAGTCAGGTCAGCAGCTGGGTAGACCAGTGGGTTGTACAGCATTCTCTGACATCATGCTGTCATGATTATTTGCGGAGCTTAAGCAAGATTAAAAATGCTTATTCGACTTGGAGTCCTTTTGCCAATACCCCTTGCTTTTGTAACCAGTGTGTTTGGAGAGGCAGGTGACGCAGGGCAGATCTACCCTCTTTAAATGTGATACTCTTTTAGACCTCAGACTCAATAACTCATTTACTTGAAAGCTAATTTGATGAGCTGAATTGAAGGAAGAATGTCAGTTTGAATCCTTGATTAGGAGCAACTTAGTGCCAGAGCACTGGGAATGGTGGAGCTATTTTTCATGTTTCAAGTAAACTGGGCTGCTTCAAGATACTCAGAAATCAAACCAATCTCTTCGTTTTGTGTCTGTGGTAAGTACTGGAGGGATTTGAGGACTTTGGATGGCTTCAGTCTTCTCAGCACAGAACCTGTGCAGCATCAGTCTCACGTCATACTCTTGTCCTGATGTTGAAAATGCCAGTTTATGACAGTAGTTTTGTTTTCTTGCATGTGATCCATGAACTGTATAAGGGTTGGAACTTTATAAGGAACTTTAGGCAAGCAAATAATACAAATAATACTAAATGCCGTTTTCTTGAACTAAAGGTATGTTCTTGATTAACTCAGGATTGAATCTTTACAACTCATTATTCCAACTGCCATGCCATTTCCTTAGATGCTTTTTTATGGGTCTTCTGTTGATAGAAGCTATTTGGAAGGCAGCCTTCTGGCAAATGGTGCCTTACTGGGAGCAGAAGAACTTAGCAGATATTTCCCTGATCGGAATATTGGAATTTTTGTGGCCACCTGGAACATGCAGGGCCAGAAGGTATGTGCATGTAAGTCTCCACAGGTCTTGGTGGCAGTGGTAAGGTTACCCCATCTTTACTGCAAGGACTGGTGCATTGTTTTTTTTCTGTTTGTGACTATGTTCCTCATCAACCTGAGTTTGTCTTTATCAAATTACAAGGCCCTCTCGTGCATGTTCATCTTAGTGAGAGAGTCATTGTAAGGGGGTTCCTCAGACACTAGGTATGGAAACAGTGACCTCGCTAAGTGTCACTCTGGCTTTTTGTGGCAGCTCCTTCACGCTCTGTTGCAATTATAGAGTGTGAAGGGTCATTATAGAATTAAGGGTCATATGAAGTTGACAGTTTAGTGCTTGTGATGAGAACATGTCCGATAAAGAACACAGCCTCCTGCCTACATCTTTAGGTAGCCAAGGAATTCAAGATTGATTCTACCAGGTGACTGAGAAGCTGTGCTTGGAAGAGCACAAGCAACCCCTGGGCTGTTCAGTAAATAGCCTATGCGCTTCATAAAAAGTAAGCATTAGAGGAAATTAGAAACATCACATAGCTGGCCCACATGGCTGAACTGTGGAATCTTGGTTGCTGCTGGAGTGACAGCGGTTGAAGTGTGCCTTTGGGAAGGAGAATTTTTAGTATTATCACTTAACCTGTTTTTTGAAGCCTGGATTGTTTGTGTATGTTGTGGAACTTGTAGCTTAGGCTGCACCTTTCTAGTGCTTTTCTAGCACATCCTTGCATAACTAATACTGCTGGTTTATCTCTTTTCTTTTCTTTTGGTTTTAATAATAGGAACTTCCAGTGAATCTGGATGACTTCTTATTACCAACAGATCCTGACTATGCCCAGGACATGTATGTCATTGGGGTTCAAGAAGGCTGTCCAGACAGGTAGCAAAAACAATGTAATGAACCATCCTTTTTTATTGTTAACTAATTACTTTGGTTTTAATTAGTCTGGAAAGAGTCTCCATCATATTCTTAATATATTCAGTAAACCCCCCATTTAATAAGACTCTTGAATTCCATTGCATGAGCACCAAGGGAAATGGGTTTTAGAGGAAAATGTCACAAAACTCTGTAAACTTGGAACTTGGCCCTGTTGTTGGGACAGCTGAGAGCAAAACTGTCTGATTTCTGTGGGCATCTTACAGTAGATCTGGGCTGGCTGTGAGCTCGCCCATGGGTGGGCTGTTAGTGTTAGCAGCCACGTGCTCAGTAGCAGGATATTGCTGCAAATTTCTAGTCTGCCTGGGATTGACTGACCCTAGAAGAGCAGGTTGAAGCCTCATGTAGGACTCTGCTTTTTTAGGGTATCTTCCCAGTGGGACTCTGTTTTCCTCAGATTTGCAAGCTGCTCGGTGCAGTAGCTGTGGTACTCTCTCACCAACACGCAGAGCCTGCTGCATGGCATGTGTGGAGTTGCACGTTAGACTGACGAGCCTTCACTGCAGCATCGCTGTGGCCGTGGAAGTTTTGCCTATGCTTACTTGACATTCTTTATCAGAAGGATTTCTCTGTTTTCGCAATGCTGATTTTCTTTCCTGGTTATTGTCTCTTGTACTGTCCTTGTGATCCAGCTGTTGTTCTTTCCTGCAGAAGAGAGTGGGAGATCCGCCTGCAAGAGACGCTGGGCCCCCACTACGTCATGCTCTACTCTGCAGCACACGGGGTGCTGTACATGTCGATCTTCATTCGGAGGGACCTGATCTGGTTCTGCTCAGGTGTGTGGTCCAGTAAGAGCTGGAGAGCAGGGAGGTGAAAGAACTGCTGCCATCCTCTTCCCAGGGCTGTCCCTCACCTAGCTTTCCTGCTCACTGCCTCTAGAGGCTTTTCAGTAAAAGCAGCTTCTCTTTCTCCTTCCAGAAGTGGAGTATGCCACAGTGACAACACGAATCGTATCTCAGATCAAAACCAAGGGAGCTCTGGGAATCAGCTTCACATTTTTTGGGACCTCCTTTCTCTTCATCACCTCCCACTTCACATGTGAGACATTTACAATCTTTTTAGAAGTGTCCTGATTGAGGGAAGAGAGGGGGGTTGCTTTACACAGGTAAAAAAGCTGCAGAGGACACAGGAGTAGGACAGACTGAAGTCAAAGCTCAGGATTGCTGAGCTGAAAACAATAAGGGGGGAGGATTTTTTGGTAGCAAACTTAGAAAAGAACCGTGTTTAGTAAACCAGAAATTAATTCTGCACAATTGTATCCCTTTTTCCACACCTTCTGTCATTATTTTTCAGTGTGTGTGCTCCCTGGGCCAGTGTGTTACATTTTACATGTGGAAAATGTCCAGTGTCCTTTGGAAGCTCCTGTTGTAACCAGAAATGGTAATTGAATGAAAATGATGCATTGTTGGCAGTAATGGGGTTTCTGTCTTTCAGCTGGGGACAGTAAGGTGAATGAGAGGAAACTGGACTACAATAAAACCATTCAAGCCCTTACACTTCCCAAGAATGTTCCGGACACAAACCCGTATCGATCCAGTTCCAGTAAGTGTAAAACCATTGTGGTATGGGAGCCCAAATGGACAGTTTGTGCACTGTCTTTCAGTCTACACTAAGGAAGAGAGAGTGAGAGTGCTAATTTCAGACAGTATAAAAAGAGACCATGGGATCTTTTGACTGAGGATGTTTGTTAGTCATTTTTTTTTTAGGTGGGGTGTAATTTTGGAGGGAATTTCAGAGAAAAAGTTTAAATGGAGAGGGAGAGAGAAAGCTCAAAAGGAATTTTCATTGTTTTTTTTCCTCAGAACAGCAGTAAGATAATTTTGGTGTAATTTTTATCAGTGTTTTCTAGAACAAGTAGAAATTAGTTTATTTCAAAACTTAAGAGAAGGACTATTATTTCAGTTTGCATATACACAGGTCAGCACATTGTTTGCCTAATTCCCTTACCATTTCTTAATACTGTGCTGTTAACATGAAGTTTACATATATAGCTAAGCCCTTTTTCTAGAAAGATGAATTTACTCTTTATCTGCAGTGTAGCATTAGGTTTTTGTGTTCATACTGGTTTTAGGTCCTACAGATATTTTGGTCTCTTTTCATCTTTTTGTATGATTTTTTATATTTCTGTTCTATTTTCTACTGGTTGTTGATTACCACATTCTGTGGTGGTCACAGGCAGAAAACATGCTCGAGTGTTAAATCTCCTGGTAGTGAAAAAGAATTTTTGCCTTATGTTCTTTGAACTTACCTAGCAGCACTCTCAGTAAGCTATGCATCACACAGCTCTCACTTCAAAAGAATTAAGTGAGTTTTGTTTTAATGAGCATGTAGTATATCTTATACTTTAATTTTCCTCAAAAGTCAAAAGGAGATTCAGGGAAGAAAATTCGGAACTTTTCAGGATGTTTACCTTTATACTGGCACTTCTCCTTGAATTTGCAGGTGATGTCACCACTCGGTTTGATGAAGTATTCTGGTTTGGTGACTTCAACTTCCGACTAAATAAGGACCGTGAGACTGTGGATTCCATCTTGAACCAAAACCTGGAAACAGACGTGTCCAAGCTACTGGCATATGACCAGCTCACTAGTGAAATGAGTAGGGGTGAGGGACAGCTGTTTTTCACCCTAGTCTCCAGGAACAAAGATATCTACACACAGAAATTATTACAGCCAAATCCCTATTTCCTAGCCAAATCCCTATTTCCTAGAGACCTTTCCTGCTTTCGCTTGTTAAGTTCCCTAAAAAAAAAGTTAGTAGTTGTCAAATACAGTGGCAGCCTATACAAGGGACTTTTTGCTATAGCACTTTGCTATATAGAGTGTAATCTCCCAAGCCATTTACTGTTTCATCTGACTCCTCTATAAATGGGACATCATTCTGTCACAGCATCTAGGGTGTTTAGATATGAACAGCTAGCATTTGCAAAGCATCATGAGCTTTCAGTGGAAGGAGAAGTGTGTGCACCAGGTGTTCTTTGTTTAAATAGCCACTGGCTATTTCTTAACCTCACTATGTAAGAAATTGAGCATGCTCCCTTTCTGGAGCCCAAGCCCTGTTTTTTCTAGTCACGCATGTACATGGCTGCTGTGTCTAGCCAGCATAGTTAAGCAGTGTTGAATAAATGCAGAAATGCATCAGGTTCTTAGGAAGGAGAAATCTGTTGTCCATGCTGTTCTCTCCTTCTCTTACAGGGTCTATTTTCAAAGGATTCCAAGAGGCTGACATTCATTTCCGTCCTTCGTACAAGTTTGACATAGGAAGGGACAGCTATGACACCACTTCCAAACAAAGGACTCCTTCCTACACGGTAAGGGATGATTTCAGAGCAGCATGCTTGGAAGGGCTGCTCAACCTCACATCTGCCTCCAAAAGGAATTCTCACCTGCAAGAAAAAGCTGCCTTCTGCAGTTGGTATGTATGAGATATGATTGTGCTGAGATTTGTTGCTTAAGGGCAACAGGGCAGGTGGAACTGGTTTGGAAGAAAGGATTATTGAATCTCTGCATACAGGGAGAGTTTGGCACAAGCTGCTAATTTTATTTTCCCTGCCTTACATCCTGTTTGAGTGCATTCTCCCCTGCACTCCGAGCTGGGCACAGAACCGCTGTTGGGATCAGACACTCATTCTTCATGAATGTATCCCTGTCCGAGACACTGAGTGTGATAAGTGAATGGATTTGTCTCTTGTGTACTAGTGCTTCTTTCCAGGGTGGATGTGCAAAGGGAGTTACCATCAGTTTCCCCTCTCTCTCTGCCTCCCAGGATCGAGTTGTATACCGCAGTCGGTACAGAGATGACATCCATGCTGTCAAGTACTCATCTTGTCCTGTGATCAAAACTTCAGACCATCGGCCTGTATTTGCCTTGTTTCGTGTGAAAGTGAGGCCTGGCAGAGACAAGTTAGTACCTTCTTGTGCCACTCTGTATGATTGCATGTGATTCCAGTGATCCTAAGGATATGCTCCTCTTCGGAGTTTGTCCTGCCAGGACAGTTCCTGGAATAGAGTTTATCCCATGTAGCACTTTGCAGCCTGTTTGGTTTTTTGCGCAATGTAAGCAGTGGTCAGAGCAGTCAGAGCGCTTAAACCTTGCACTGACATTTGACATCCCTGCTGCCCGGGTGCCTTAATCCTCCTGAAGGAGATAAATGGAGTCTATTGCAATTGACTATAAATCTGTTTTATCTGAGATGCAGCTCTCTCTTTTTTCTGTCAGCATGGACAGGTTTCCTCATCTGTTCCTGTTTCCCTCTTTGGGATCAATGCTGTTTTCCCTCCCCAAAGGTGGCTGCATTTACACGTTTGTCAGTGGAGTATTTTGAGATCCTCTAAGTCCCTCATGTCCCACCATGGGCTGTTGCTAGTAGAACTCCTTAGAAAATTTGGCTGAGTCACTGAAACGTAGATAGTGTCTTTTCTGTGAGTAGCATGGTCAGGGATTTCAAGACTCGGGTATCTAGAACATGGGGCTTTCTCAAAGCACTTTATCAGCAGTGCAATTAGAATTGGGATTTTTTTTATTTACGGGTATTAAATATCCACTAAACAGAAGTAGAGCAGAGTCTATGATGCTGGAGTTTCCTTCTGGTCTCTCTAGAGCAGACCAAGGTAAGAACTGTTGTGCATGAACCATACCAGCAGATACACCAAGTTAACAGTAAGAGAGTTTAGCTTTTCAAATGAGTGAGTTTTTTGGTTTAGGGTTATAAAGGATGTCCTCCATGTATGCCCTTTATGAATACAGGCATATTCATGCTTAAATTGAAAGTACATTTGCCTTTTTACAACTAATATTTTCTTCATTCAAATGCATTGTGAAAAACCTTAACTTGTTGCTGTGGAAGAACAACTTTGTTTTACCCATTTTCTCCCACAGCAGCAGCTGAATGCCTTAAAGGAAAAACCGGGTTTCTGGCCTTTGTTGTGTGAACCAGTTGGGAAATGTTGGGCAAACAAGAAGAATGTATTTGTGCCCTGATCTAATTGCTTGTGTTTATATTGTAGCATTCCACTTGCAGCAGGGCAGTTTGATAGAGAACTCTACTTAATCGGTATAAAGAGACGGATTACAAGGGAACTTCAGAAACGGCAAGAGCAAAAGGACCAAAAATCCAGCAGCATATGTAGCATTTCCTGAGCTGAAAACTCCGCAGTGCTTCTGTTAGAGGTGCCCAGAAAGAGGATTTTAGGCCACAGCAAACTGCAGGGAATTGTCTGCTTAAGCACCTCTGGTAGCTGCTGCGGATTGTGAAGAATGTCTTAAACCTCATCCTGGATTCATTTGCATGAGCTAATCCATGTAGCTCAAGTGCTTTCGCTGAAGAAAATGGAGTCAGTTATTTAGGACATCCATCCTAACAGATGTAACTGATTTATTTTTAACCACACTATCTATGGAAGTAACCAGGTGCAGTCTCTTGGTTCTAAGATGACTCCACGCAGCAGGCACAGCTTCTGGAATTGGCATCACCAAGGGCAGGGGACCCAAGAAAAGCCTGCAGAAAGGTGAACTTTTTTGTTTGTCGGTTTGATTTGATCTGGTTAGCTTACATATGTTGTGAGGTTGCTTTTTTTCTCCTCATCTTTAGCCAATCGTACGGTATTCTGTAAAATGTGTGACAGGGACCAGTTAGGGGACTTGGGCAGTTTTGTGTACGGATGGTGCTCCTGTGTTTGGCTTAGGCTTTTTTGGTCCTCTGCAGCAAGATCTGTGTGAATGTACTACTGTACATCTGAAGTGTAGAAACATTGCCTTTCAATATTTATTTTATAAGCCTTCTGTTACTAAGGGGGTAAATATCAATCTCACACCATAGATTTGGCTGTTGAGACTGCTTGAAACAATCCCTTCCTTAACTCACTTGCCCTCCCCAGGGGTGATAAAATATTACCTGCCTTCAGCAGCAGGATGCTTGAGTTGAAAATAATGGTCTAAGTACAGCTAATGTGTAATGCTTCACCAAAGTGATTATAACATCAAGTGAGTATACTAAGGAAGTACACAGAGGAACTGCAGCAAGTCAGATCAGCGCAGTTCCATTACCTCTGATTACAGTTAATTCCATTTGTTTTTATTTTTCCAATTCAGTGAACTGTGAATAACTTGCTATTTTTGAAGTAGTGTTAAGGCTAAACATACTACATGGACCAGTACAGCACTAGTAAAATGTTAAATACAGCTAATACTTAAAAACTTCATGGGCACAGATCAGCTGGATCATTAATCACCTTAGTACATAAAACACCCTGCGAACAACTTGAGGAAGTGCTGCTAACTATGCAACCTGTCCAAGACAGAGCTTCTGTTCTGCGGTACAAACATTTATGGCACTGACCTGTCTGTAGCCATCAGGTATTTGGATTGCCTTTCTTTTTAAAGGAATAAAAATAAATTAATGCAATACCTTAAATGAGAACCAGCTCTTATTGCAGGGTTGTCAGAACTAGAGTTCTTTGACTGTGTGTTGTTCGGGTGATCTGAGCCATTTGCCTTCAGCTGGAAGAGCAGGACAGATTTCTTCAGAATCGTTTGCATTGAACAAAGCACATTTCACCTGCCAGTTCAAGAAACCCCGCCATTAGCTGATGAATTTCAGAACTCGTGACATTTAGAGATCTCTTTATTTTCTTACAAACATACACAACTGAATAGGACTTCCATACTGTGGGTTCCACAAGAAGCAAACAATGTTTTCTAGTTGTATGAGGACAGGTACAGGGATAAAGCTGGTAATAGCTGCCTCAGTGTTCTGCTCCCAGTTTGACTGCTCCTTACAATACACATCTAGCAAGTGAAGTGCTGCTGTGCAGCCATCTACATTTTTAAGCCACATATGTTAGGGGATTATGTAAATCAAATGTTTTATTCCTCTTTTTTGTGTCTCCATTTCTTTAGCATGTCAAATGCATGGCACTTAGCTTCACATCATTCAGTAACATGGTATCACTTTCAAGATCGTAAGGTTTCTAAATATTGTCATTTTGTTGATCTTGACTCCTAGCTAAGTGACATCTCTGCTGTGAGACCTACAATTATGTCTTCTTTTTGCAAGGCCTTAAGTTCATCTGAGTAACAATGAAGAAAGTAGGTATGAGTCTAAGGTGCAGCAACTCCTTTAATAACTTTGTTTGTATACCGACTCTGGAGTAAAAGAACTTTTATTCTTTAGTTCACTTGCAAGTGAAAAAAAAACTGAATAGAGTTGCTTTCATTCTAGAGTAAGTGTCCATGTAGCGTTATGCGTGGTATCTCTGCAGATGAACTCCACAGAAACTTAGTTATGCCGTAAGTCTACTCTCCTCTGAGCTCTAGCAAAATTATAAGTTATTTCCAGACATGTGACTTCTAGTATTACTACAGATGCTAAATTACACCCATGAAATGGATTGATGATGCTTGTAACAAAACCTGGGCAGCAAGAAACTTGTTGCCGAACTTCACATGGATAATAACTAGTATTTTCCTAATTCAGTTTGACAAAGTCTTTGTTTACCTTGGTAACAGTTATACCTATCTGAATTCAAAGAATAGTTAAGTGGAGCTCTTTAACATGCCACCACGTTCCTCAAAAGAAGGCCACGCACCAGGACCTCCAGTCCGACAGCCCCACTTCTACTGCTGATGTGATTAAGTGGTAACACGCAGCAGTGACTTACTTCTCAGATACATGCTTTCAGTTGTAGTGATGAATATTTTGGATTGCTGTGTTCTCCTCAGCACCAAGAGAAGGCTGCAGACATCCATCTTCTCTTGTAACCTACTCAAAGGGTCAAAGTATTCATATCCAGAGCCAGGGTGGGCAGCCTTTAAGCCCAACATAACGAGCAATTCACAGCCCAGTGTTCTGAAGCAGCTTTGTTCAGCTGTACTGTAGCTCCATGTTTGCACAGTATGTCTGGAAAGATTGGGGGTGGCGGTGCAACAACATTATAATCTCAAAAACATACTAAAAAAGAAGCAAGTCTGTCTGACATCCACAGAACACACTGCTTTATCGGAAGAGCCGGTACATCCGAGGGAGTCGCCCATCCTTACTGGAAAGTGCTGCCTGGATGTGTTCGTAAGTGGGCAAATCTGTTAAGTCACCCAGTGCAGCCACAGCTGGTTTTTTATGAAGCATCTTAGTAACCACTCTCTTAATATCTGTAGATTTCACCTGACCTGTGGAGAAAAACAAGCAAACAAAGAAAGCCAGAGCTGTGACAACTACATAGTAAATAGCATGCAGCAGCTTTACTATTATGCCGAGTCAGACCCTGTGCTCAGAAATCGATCACCGAGACCTTCTCTACCACGCTTCTGTTTTGTCCTTCCTTCTGACAAAAATAAGCACTGTGCTAGCCTGCAAGCAATTGAGAAGATCGGTTTGAAATGCCTATCTGTCATGTTTATACCCCCAGGCTTTCTAAGACAATTCATCCGCGCTACCAGAGTATGTTGTAAGTTGCCCTGCCCTGCCTGTACCTACAATTAATTCAAGGCAAGGAAAAGCATTGTGTACTCACTGATCAGGGCACAGAGCTCATGAGGTAGCTTCCTTGTGTTTGTTGCCAACACCTGCCTTCCCACATCTTCAAAGATAACTGGCCGAGACTCAAGATTCATCATGAGCATGGACTTCAGCTGCGTCTTCGCTCGCTCAAGTTCTACCTGTAAATAAGCAGCAAGCACAAATAGATGTTCCAAGCTGTCTGGCCACTGCTCTCTTAATACACAATACCACATAGGAGTTCTGCAAACTCCTTCCTCTTTGTGAGGGTGTTGCTAAAGTTACTATATTCTTTTACAGAAATACATAACATATCTACAAAAATACATTCCAGCAAGGCTAGTCAGACCATCTGTGTAGTCTGGAAGTGAAGCTGCTGACCTCTCCTACTGCTCCTGCCATTAGAATGAATTCTCTTGTGATGATTTCCACCATCTCTCGAACCTAGGAAGAACCGATAATTGAAAGAAGATTAAAACAATGCTTATTCTGTTAACATTACTGTCTAGTAATAAGCGATGAAATTACTTGTTAAGGACACCTGTCTTTGAATACAGGGCTATATACCTGTTTTGGATCTGCACTGGCATGTATACACAGGAGACCTGTATCCTCGTAACTGTGGTGGTAAGAGGTTGCATTATACATCCAGTGGTGCCTGTGAGTATACAAATAGTATTGAGAAATTTAAAAACCAGAGTTTAAATGTAAAAATTAAACAAGCGTTGACAGTGAGTCCCCTCTTACTGCATTTTCAGGATTCTCAACAGTGTCAATGAGAACTGGCCTCTGACAGTTTCTGCGTGTGCCGTCTACTTCCTTCTCTGCACTTGCACCCTTTGAGACCAAACCCAGAACAATACAGAGCACTATTACTGGTACCTACTGCCAATTCCGTTAATTAAAGCATGGATTGGACTAAGGCAGGAAGACAGGATTCCTGGTCACTTCTGCCTTTTACCTTCACCCTCTCAAAATGCCAACCCAACTGACAAATCAGTCCCGCATATTTCAAGTGGAATAACCTGATGTAAAACCTGGGGGTGTTGACTTAGGCAGATGAAGCCTTCCATGTGAACCTGCTAGAGGAGACTGTTTCTGCTATCCCTTAAAGGGAAACAAACCTGTTGAGCACATTAAGATACAGTCGGGTGAACATGCCCTTGCCAGGCCCTCCAGCTGAAAAAGAGCCACCACCTCCCATCATCATGTTTAACACCGCAAAGGGAATGAAATCTTCCTCCTGAAATGCAACAAGAAATTCAGTCAGCTAACAGCAGAGCTCTCAAGGGACTGGCATGAGTGAAGAGGCAGAAGAAGAGTCAGAAACATGGCACAAGAACAGCGTAAAGGTCAGTGCCTTCATCAAAATGTCAGTGAAAAAGCTGCTTGTCTGTACACAGCAGCAAGAGTGCCAACGTTTACATAATGAGATAGTATTCTGGGATTCTTCAAGTAGAGGGCACCCAAAACATAGTATTTTAGGTTAATACTTACTAAAAATGAACAGCTTTCTAACCCAATCATGATGTGGGTAAGCTCTGGGATGGGAGTAGGGCCCAGACTCACATCGGACATATCTTTTTCAACCTGTGGGAAGGGCAGACAAATTATTAGGACAGATTTTCACCTCTGTTCTATCCAGCTTTATATATTCCCAGTAATTAACATGTCACCCAAATAATAGCTGTCATGGCCAGTTTTGGCTTATATTCATTAGCAGTATGGAATTCTGTCGGGGGCTGGACTAGATGATCTCAGAAGGTCCCTTCCAACCCAAACCATTGTGTAATTTTAGAAAAGCAAAGAAAGAAATTTTAGAAAAGCCTATAAAGAAATCGGCTCAAATCCAAATCTGCACCTCCAACAGACAAGAAGAGGCTTGATGCCACCTCCACCTTCCTCTTACCTTGACAATGCCTCCTGTGTACTGAGCCACAGATCTGTCCACATCCTTGGTCTGCCCACTGCCCCACACTGGCTCCACTCCAAGCAGATACTTCTTTGCGCACTCCACTAACTGCTCGTGCTCGATTCCCACCCCAGCCAGCACCATCCTGTCTGGTGTATAGTAGTTGCGCAAGTACAAATGCAGGACTTCTCGATCAATTTTGGCAGTATTTTCTGCTGGGCAGTACCTGTTCAATCCAACTGTATTGTCCCTGTAGGCTGCCTGAAAGGGAACAGGTAAGTTAAAGTACTTACCGCCCTTCATCCAAACCTTCTCTTTCTGTTTTAGAATTACACCTACCTGTTTGAGACATGTAAGAGAGGAAAAGCTGAGCATTATTTCACTAATGTCAACTCAACAACGTGTTGTCCCCCATGTCAACAAAGATAAGTTATAGATATTTTAGTTAGGTTAACATCTTTCACGTGTGTAGAATGTCAGATTTAAATTAGAGAGACAGCAAAATTTTCCTTCCCACCACTGAAATATAATTGAGTAACAGAAAAATCTGTTTTCAGGAGGAAAAGAATGCAGCCCTGTCTCATCCAGGGAACTGCATACAAGATAGACTTTTCAGCATTTTACCGCATGGATCATTTCTGTGAGGACAGGCTCTGGATCAGGTCTCATATTCAAGTCTTCAAGCTCAAACCGTATAGCTGTCCGAGTCATCTCAATTTCTTCATCTGTAATAAGAAAAAAAGCAAGAGATCACCACCACCACACAAAATACCAAACTGCTACATAATAACTTCTTGATGAGCACAATCAAATGAAGAATTCTGAAATCTAATAACAAGTCTTGTATTGGAATTATTTTTTTTCAAGGCAGAGACTTAAGTTTCCAGACCTGATAACCTGGGCTGTAGCACTACATCAGCCAGCAAGTTGACAACTGTGTCCAGGCCTCTGGCATCAGCAGAAACAGCATACATTATGGTGTCCCTGCAACACAAGCAGACAGGTTCTGCATCGAGAAGTCACTTCTATGATTGTTCCATAAAAGTGCATCAGGAAATCACAGATAAAGCTGCTTGATTACTCATTAAATGCTTTTGAAAGGAAATGACACATTTTCATAACCCTTTCGGGTTCATTTTTGTAGCTTCTTAGAAGCTGCCACAAATGGATTTCTGCTGCTTCGAAACAAAAAGCGGCTTTTACTGCCACATGCTAGAAAAAGCAACTCAAACTACTGTCAGCATTACAACCACTTAGGTGGCACAGCACAAAGAGCATCATACCTCGATGCCTGGCAGTCACAAATGCCCCCGTGCTTTTCTAAGGTGAGCAGAATTTCATCTTTACTGCCAAACTGAGCTGTAGACTAAGAAAGAAGATACCGGCATTATTAGTTAGTGAAGTAACTGTTTATAATCCTTCATCGTAGCCCAGAACAGGCACCACCTTCCACATTATTTAAGTCAAAGGTTTCCTAAATACTCACTGACCTTGGAGCTGAAAGCACAACAGACTTTCAAAATAGTTAACTAGGAATACTATCACTGTTTTAAATAGATCAAACCCACCGCGCGGGCCCTGCCCTCGGCTGCTCTCTTCCGATCACTCACTGCTGTGCCCATTTACTACGCGGTTTGGCACTGACTCCAGGACCTGGCTATGATAAGCGTGCTACTCACGGAGAAGGCCAGCTTTTCCAAGAAGTGAGAGATGCCACTGAGGTATTTCGCTTCATGTCTTGATCCCGAATTTATAAGAACTAGCATTAAGAAAAGAAAACGTCAGCACGACATTTAACCTCTGCCAGACCCGGTCCTTCCAGTCAGGGCAGGCAGCCGGCTCTTGGGGGAGGTGAGGCCCGTCCCGCGGCGGCCCGGTTCCCCTCCAGCCCCCCCGCCGGGCGCCGGTACTCACGGCCCACGGTGCAGAACTGCCCGAACTTCTGTTGGGAGGCGACGCGCAGCCCGTTCTCCAGCACCGTCACCCGCGTCTCGAAACGCTCCCGTCCCTCGGCCGCCGCGAAGACCGCTTTGGGCACACCGGGCAGCGGGCAGCTCAGCGACACGCTGGGGTAGGCGCCGCCGCCGCTGTAGCTCCGGCCGGCCGCCAGCCCGCACCTGCGGCACAGCGGGAGCCGCCGTCAGCGAGGCCGCCCGCCCGCCCCTGCCCCGCTACCGGGCACCGAACCTCCCCCGTCCCGCCGTACCCCCCATCCCCCCCCCGCGGGTGAGGGAGGGAGCGCTCACCGCCGGGCCGGGCCCCAGGCGCCCCGCCGCAGCCACGCCATGGCGACCGCCATCTTGCCGCCCACCGGAAGCCTCGCTGCCCCCGGCGCGGGGTCACGCGCGTGGGGGTCAGGCGGCGCTGCGCAGGCGCGCTGGCCCCGGGGAAGGGCGGGGCTGGGCCGCTTAAGGAGGCGGGACTCGGGTGAGGCCGCCATTGAGCGAGGTTGCGGCGGCCGCCCGCTCATTGGTCTGTCTCAAAGGGAGGTGGGGCTCGCTCTGAGGCGAGGCCCCGCCCCGCGGTCGGGGGCTGCCCGGGGAGCGGGAAGGGGACATGGCGGCGGGGGGGCTGCCGGCGGCGGGCCCGGCCGAGCCCAACCCTTTCTCCTTCCGCGAGTTCGTCCGCAGCAAGGCCCGGAGCGGCGAGACGGCGGGCGGCGCCCGCCAGGTAAGGCCTGGCTGGGGGCGCGGCTGGGCCCCGCCGCTCCCAGGCGCCTGCCTCAGCACCGCTCTCCCCTCCGCAGGCGGTGCGGCCCGGCCCCAGCCTCGGCCCCCTCTTGTTCCCGGATCTGGCGCCGCCCGGAGAGGCGGAAGACGATGAGGAGGAATGGGACGGGAGCTACCAGCCCTCGGCGGTGGAGCAGGCCCACCTCGCCGCCACGGGCCCCGCCTCGGCCTCCGCCGGCTCTTTCTGCGAGGGCGCGGGGCTGGCGGGCAGCGAGGAGCCGAACGGGGCTTCCCTGGGCGCGCCCCCGGGGCCGTGCTGCCACTCGCCACGGCAGCCCAGCTACGCGGAGGTAAGCACGGCGGCCGGGCTCCCGGGGCGGACACGCACGCCTCCGCCCGCTGGCAGGCCAGCTCCGGGCTGTGTGGCAGGTTGCTACAGGAGCAGGGGTGTCAGACCGTGCTGCCACCGAGGGCTACCGCGATGTGTGGCAGCGCATTGGAGCGGCTTGAGGAAGAGAAATAGGTCTGAAAAATAGCTCTGCAGTATGAGGCAGATCCAGGACCTTGTCTGTCCTACTGCTTTTGGCATGACCCAGGTGTCTTCCTCATGCTTTTGCCCCTTGAGGTCATGCTAATTTATAATTAACATTGTTTGATTAGCCCCATCTGCGCTGATGGTTTGGTGCTGCGTTTCTGTGCCTCACAGGGTTAGTGCTCTTAGATGGTTTCCAGATGGGAAAATAAGGTACAAAAGTAATCTTGAATGTAATGTAAAGTGCAAAACTTTCCATCACTAGAGTTAAAGCTCAACATTTTTTCTGGTACTGGTCTTGGAGCATTAGTAGTGTTATGAAACTATACCCTTGTTTCTAATGAGAATTTTTATTTTTTTTTTAGCTAAAAGAAGAGAATGCCAGTTTGAGAAGCAAGATCAATAAGCTTCAGATTTTCTCTGAAAGTCAAGCAGACAAGTGCGTAAGCCACAGTATGGGGGAAAGTAACCACGTAAGCATGGAGTTGTCTTAGAAGAGGTGCTCACTGGAAACAGTCAACGTCTTTAAAGAAGAAAAATGTAGTTGAAATCTATGCTATTTACTAAAAAGCTGTAACAAACCTGGTTTTCTTATTGAAAAAGTCTTGGAAAGTAAGTAGAAAGATGACATTTCATGAGTGTGTTTGTGTGGCTTATGCTTCATGCAGTTTAGGTGGTTAGTGAAAATGAGGGTAGGGCTTGCCAGGATGATTTCATAAAGCTTGAGATTAACAAAATAAGGAGTCTTAATCTCTTTCCTTTGAAGCAAGAAAAGTGTTTTTATTTTTGCTGGTGAGCAACTTGATATTGGAAGACTTAAATTTTCTGAGGTTAAACAATCTGGTGACTGATCTAGTGTGGCAATTTCTTAAGTTCCCGTGTGAAGCCTCTGCTCCTCACAGTGAGGCAGCTGGTATTTCCATGGTGATGGGGTAACCATTTGTTTCAGAATTAACCTTATCTAGGCTGATTGTGAATGGCAGTGTTTCCTCTGCAGCCTTTCTGCATTCCGCCATATGGTTTCCATTAATGCTATTGGATGTTGAACAAATAAATCCCCTCAGCCACAGCCTAGAAGTGTAGTTCTGTGGGAAGACATTTTTTTCCTTAAAGCATGAAAGAATTAGTTTCTTGATCCTTCCATAGAATTTTCTTCCTTAAGTATTTAATGTTGCAGGCACTTACTGTACATTGTCTCTTGTTTATTAAGGATGAGGAAGCTTGAAAAAAAGCTTGAGGAAAACAAAATTAAAGAAGAAAAAGAAGCGCAGGATTTGGAAGCAATGGTGCAGCACGTGGAACAGAATCTCCAGCTGATGACTGTAAGTGTTGGCATTTGCCATAGTATTAGAAGCTTGTTCGCAGTTGGAACTGAGTAGTTTCATTCCTTTTCCTTCCTCCTCTAGGAGAGTGAGGGAAGCTGAACCCATGTGAGCACTGAATGGCTCTGACATGGGTTCAGACTTTTCCCTTATAACAGGACTGCATCCCACTCTAGAACTCCTTTCGTTACCTAGAATAAGGGAGGTCTTTGCATTAATACCATTTCTGGGTTCATCAATAACTTCAGCTGCTTTTTTGCAGCCTTCTGAAAACACCTATATGAGCTAAGAGCGGTTTTCTCTGCTTGCTTGTTTATACTGAGTAAGTTTTCCTCTTGTCCAAGAAAAAAAAATAATGCCCAAAAGTGATCGATGGCACTTGAAGATATCAGAAATGAAGAATGAGGAGGGGAGGAGACAGCTTATCAGACGTAACTGGGGGCACTATCCCCGTCTTGTAAAGCATTCAGAACATGAGGATTGTAACACAAACTGTATCACTTCCAAGTTAATGTGCTGGAATCATGTATTCCTGTGTAGCTCAAGCTGCCTGCTGTATCCTGAGCACTGCTATGGTATAAATAATCTTCATTCCATTTCAGAAACGGGCTGTTAAAGCAGAAAACAGTGCTACAAAACTGAAACAGGAAAATGCACTACTTCAGGTATGAAGCAGCATTCTTAAGGTCTTGCTGAATGTACTGCAACTGAAAGCATACATCTTGAAATTGAGGCTGTGGAAAGGATATTGGAAAACTACGCCTCGCTTTTCCCAGTGAATGCTATAGAGGATGTTCTAGACTGGAACACTTCAGCTGTACACAGACTGTTAACTTTGTCTCTGGGATGTGTGGTACTTCACTCATGATTTTGCTGAAGTTTCATGCGGTGCTCAGATGCCGTTTGATACTGGGGACCTGTGAATGCTGTAACACAACAGGGCAGATGGGCGTTTAGCTGCAGGAGGGTGCCTGACAGGAGGAAGAGAAGCTCGAGAGAGATTACAGGTAGCTCAGCAGAGCCTGTGTGCAGTTGGTCACAGGTTGGCGTCAGGTAGCAGCGTCCGTTGCCACCATTGGAGTTGGAATGTGCTACTTGGCACTGGGTTGGTTCTGTGAAGCGAGCAGACCTGAGGGCTGCTGGCTGGCAGGCCATCGGGAAACGCTGCGTGCTGTTTTCAGTGTCAGGGAAGGCTTCCAAGTTGTTCTGTCAGACTGCTCTCTATTGATTAGTTGTACCTAATTAATTGCTGTGTGCATGTATTTGTTAATTGCTTTAGTTGTAAAGTATCTGTGGGAGTTTTGTGGTTGTCTTTCACATCAAGCTTTTGTTCCCTTCCTCCCTAGGTTCAGCTGAAGAATTACAAGATGGAGAATGAAGCCTTGAGGTTGGGCCAGTCAGCAAGTCTGGCCGTGGTGAAACAAAACGCAGACGTTGCCTTACAGAACCTTCTCACGGTCATAACCAACTCCCGGTCATCAATCAAGTGAGTTGTTCTAAGACAACTCTCCTAACGCTATCCCAGATCCTTGTCTAAATCCTGACATCACAGCCAAGCGTGGGGTTTTTTAGGATTGAAACTCAGGTTCTTGTATCCCGTATGCCAGATCAGCTAGTCCATATTCTTAGTTACATGCAATGTATTTTTCTCTTAAGTTCAAGTAATAAAAATAACTAGTATCTGTAAGTCTTTACTTTTTACTTAATGTACGACTGTGATACTTCGAAAGTCTCTTGTACTTCACTTCTCTAAGACCCTTACACTTCTTGGAAGTGAAGTCTTCATACAAACTGTTTCTTAGACAAATAACGCTGCATGGGTGGACACCACCAAAGCAGTGTCCGGCTACTTCGTCCTCTCCCCTCAGCCTCATGCCGTGTCTCTCCCGTTGCAGGCAGCTGGTCTCTGGCGCAGAATCCCTGCAGCTCGTCGCTGATCTCCTTAAATCAATAGACAGAATTTCTGAAGTGTCAGAAGACAGACAGTGACTCAAACAGAAAGTCACTTTCATGTGGAAACTGTGACTTCAAAGTTAATTTCTGATGTTCAGCCTCATCGTGGTGAAGCTGTTCATGCTGCTGCAGAACCCCGGCTTTTCCACCGCTACCCTGTGCAGCCGCTGGATCACAAAACCCGGAACGGACAAAAGTATGCCCCTTCTGCTAGGCTGGGACCACGGCCCCGTCCCCGAGCACCCCGGGCTGCGGCCCGGTCCCGCCTTGCTCTCCCCCTTAGGACGTTCCTTGCCAGGGGGGAAAAAGGGCTTGTGGGGACTTCGCGCAGCGCGGCGGGGCTGGGCCTTCAGAGGCGGTTTCGGGCCCTCGCCCCGGCCGCCGTGTCACGGTTTTGCGAAGCCATTAAAGCGGCGGAGGCGGCGCAGCAGGTGTGCGGTCGGTCGCTGCGGCAGCCGCGGGGCGGGAGCGGGGACCCGGGAGCGCCCTCCCGCCTGCCGCGTGCGCTGGACCCGCCCAGCAACCCGCGGCGCGCTCGATTGGCTGGGTAGCGTCACATGCGGGGGTCAGCTGATAGGGTGCCCAGTAGTGATTGGGCGGAGGGGAGGGGGCGGGGCCAGCGGACAGGCTGCGCGGCTGGGCCCGGGAGCCTGCGGCGCCGCCATGTCCCGCGGGCTGGGCCTGGCCGGGGCCTGCCGGCCCCCCGGCGTGGGGGTTGCGCTGTCCCCTGCGGCCCTTGACCTGGACGCGGAGCGGGAGAAGATCCGGCGGGAGATCGAGGAGCTGGAGCGGAGCCTGGAGCCCGGCGGAGCTAGCGCAGAGGTGACCGTGTTCGACTCCAGCCTCAGCTCTGGTACGGCGGGGCGCGGGCTCGCCTCTCTTCAGGCCCCCCAGGTGCTTCTGCTCCTGCCTCAGGTTGCTGCTCTGGCGCTTGAGATGCATGCCTGGCGTGACTGGAGACGAGCTGGCGTCGGTTTTGTGTTAACCCCACCATTTCTGCCAGGCGCTGCGCACAGACGGTGCTGGGGACGAATTTTGGAGGACTCGAGGCGAAACGCCTCCTCAAGGCTTGGCTTAGTAGGCCTGCTTGCGGGAGAAGCCTCGTACACCGTTGGGTTGCATATTTTCATGATTGAAACCCAGGGCAAGCTGGCAGAGGAGGTTGAGAGAGCCTTCACGCCTCCTGATGGAGGTTTCTAGTCACGGCAGGTGATAACCAGCTGACTCGTGAAACCTTACAGCTCACCAGATATTGTCAATAGTTAAATCACAGTCATTTCCATGCCGTCAGAACAGACAACATAAACTCTGTTGTGTGAGCCACTCCATGTTGCAGCCTGTCACTCCAAAAATTCATTTTTCAAAGCAGGAAGAGGGTGATGATATTCGGGCATCTGTACCTATAGTGGTTGTCACAGTCACTTCATCCACCTGTGTTTTGATCATGCAAGTCTGAATAACGTATGTCAAAAGTCTGTAGCCACACTGAATACAAAACCAAATAATGCTGGAGTGTGGGAGGGCTGTGGGGTGCTCACAAAGTTTATGGGTCCTGTTGGGTTGGAATGTTCACTTGACTGCATGCGCTGGAGCCTGTAATTTCCCATGATGTTTAGGACCAAGGTGCAGCTTGATTGTTGCTGTAGTTATTAAGAGCTGCTCTTTTTTTTCTTACTCTAGAACAAAAAAGTGCATACATGGAGTATAACTAAACGTCACTTTTACTTGACATTGTTAGTATCCCAAAACTATAGTGGTCACATCTGAGATACCACGCGGTGCTTTATTCTGTGTGCTTTAATTGAAAAGTCTTTGGTTTTGAAGCTTTCCTTTTTTTACCCCACTACAGTCAGCATTTTGATGTTTTTGTTGTCTAACAGATGATGGCGAAGATGACTCAGATTCTCATGCTGAAATGGTAACCATTTTCTCTGTAAGCATATTTGTCCATTTGTCTATTGAAGGGAGCAAGAGTAAGCGAGATTTCACTCTGTTCTGAGGGAATCTAGGCAGCTGACTTCGCTCTGTTGCTCAGGAAGGATTAATAGATCTTGAGCTTTAGTTATTCCTGCCCAGGACTTTGTTGTTCAAATGTAATAGACTTCTTCATGTGAAAACAAATGAGGGATCGGAGGCCTCACTGCTCTAGTGCTTGCTGATCTCTGTCACTGGAAACACACCCCCTTCTGGGGAGGTGACAGAGCAAGTGCATGTGAGAGAAATCTGCAGCTTGTGATCAAGAAATCTCTTATAGCTTTGTACCTGAAGAGTCCTGGGTTCGTACACGAGGGGATAATGACTTCTAAGGCATTTTACAGAACTGATTAGTTTTGATGTAATTTTAAACGTAATATTTTCTCAGACTTCGTATAAAAACATTTAGCAGAGAAACATCTTAACACCTGTACAATACAGGAAAAGGAGAAGCTAGTTTGTGAAGACAAATCTGCACTTGAAATGGTCAGCCGTGCTTTGTGTCCAAAGTGTGTGGTAATAAATCATGTAAGGGAAGAATTGCCTCAGTAGAAGCACAAATTAGGAGGAAGTTTAAAGGGGTGGTTCTGAGATTTAACAGGTAAAAAAGCTCCAGTGTAAAGTACTACTGTTTTGCAGTTTATTTACAATTTTGCAGGTGATGGTACAAGACCAGCTGTTGGCAAGATTTGGAGTTGGGCATTGGTTCAAGCAGCAGGCTGAACTAGCTGAACTAGGGTGAAAGGGAGCTAGGTGAGGCTGGGAACTGCCTTCTGGGAATATTCAGGACAGCTGCCAGGGACAGACAGTTATTTGCTTCCAACAGTTTTGTAACATAATAGATGAGCTACAAAATTATGTTCCATACCTGCTTTTAAAGCAAGTATTTCTCCTCTCCCTCCCTCCCCCATTTGCTTCAAGGAAATAGAAAGAGAAGATGACAGCGACGATGATATTGAAGGTAGTCTGCCACAGGATCCGGAAACATGTCTGCAGATGAACCGTGTGTATCAGGAAGTTATCCAGGAAAAGATCGAAGAAGTTGAGCGTCTCATTGCACAAAACAAAGAACAGCAGGTGAGCTAACAGGAATAAAATGTTAATTCTATGTGCTTTTCTGGGTTGTCATTTGCCAACCTTCCCCTGCCCCTAAAGCCCAATAAAACTTCCCAGGATGTTCCTAATCCATCACAGGTACCAGTGGAATCGGCTGCAGCAATCATAGTCCCTTATTCATGTGCTGGTGCAGTGCTCAGCTTGCTTGGCCACAAACCAGGTTCATTTTCTTTGTCGCAATTCAAATCAATTTCATTTGACTGGCCTTTCAGTTGGCTTATATGACTGATACTTCCATGATTTCTTACCACCAAAAATGCTACCACTAGGATATATTATATCTTATATTTTAGCTTCTTGGAGCAAGTTAGTATTTATTTTTTTTATCATCTGCAGTGTACTATACAAACTTAGGAAGTTCCAGATCCTGTCTTCAACATGTACACTGATTCAGAGTCTGGTGCTTCCAATTTGAGCCCTACCTGGGATGTTTGTGATGGCTTAGCCACTGCTCTCTGAAATTAGGAATTTGAAGGAAACACTGATACTGTTTAATTCTTGTGTTGCAGAAGGAAATTATGTGCGAGGTTGGTGGTCCAAAAGTAGCAAAGGCAGGAGATGGTAGAAGTCTACCAGCAAATATATTTTTGGGTCATTTTCTGAAGCCATATTTCAAGGATAAAACAACAGGAATTGTAAGTAAATATAACTAGGTTATGCACTGATATATCTTTCAATGATAGACTTAAATTGTAACAGCGTTAAAAATGTTATGTGTCAACTGTATAACTGTGGATGTCACTCCTCATTCTGAAACTTTTTTCTCACTTGTTGCTTCTTTACCCTCTTTTGGAAACGTTTGTTCAACCTGTATCTGGCTGTGACATCTGAAAGTGAGTTCTGAGGAGCGGCATTCCAGCCATGGGGCACTTGAACATTCTTGTTTTCAATTTAACTTTGTTTGCCTTCATCTCCACAATCCAATTCCATGCTGTTGTTTAAAGTACTACTTGAAATCTGATTGTTTTTGAAACTGAGTTTTCTGAGGGAAATGTCACTACTTTTTTCATTTTTTTTTTTTAAAGGGTCGCTAGCAAAAGGAGATCTTGCAATTTTGTTGTAGCTAAGATGTCAACTGTCATCATACATATGTTAATAAAACATTCAAGCAATAACTGGTGATTTTTCTATTAAATCCTACCCAAGCTGGTAGTGCATTCTTAAGTAGGTACAAACAGGTGTATTACATGTCCCCATGTTCAAAATGCTTCTTTAACCAACCGTCAGCTGATCCGAGCAGGCCTGGCTCTGAGCTGAGGATGTGCTGTGTAACCATGGACAAACTTTTTAGCAGTATCTATTTGTATTTGTTTTCTTGTGTCTTCTGGTGTATCTGTGAGCTAGTGCTAATAGACGTAACTTAGCCATTTGAATGTGACAGTTTGCACAAGTTTGAGTTACCAGTCTTTTTTGTAGCAGTTCATGCTAGCGTTCTGAGGAGAAAGGGTAATTTTTCTGTGTATCTCACTCTTACAATTCATTAGGGCCCTCCTCCCAATGAAGATACCAAGGAAAGGGCAGCTCAGGGCATAAAATCCTTTGAACAACTGACTTCAACAAAATGTAAGTAACTCTGTGTGCTGTTCAGTGTTCTATAAGAGCTATAAAAAATGTATGTACTGATATTGTTAGTAGTGTCATCCCCCCTCTCGCCATTTGCAGTTAAATGTCAACACTTCTGATATTTCATACTTCACAAAAAAAGTAATACTTAAAAGTAAATGGGATACTTTATAAATTGTTTCAGTGAGTGATTAGTGACTGTCGTCTTTCATTTGCATTTGTTTTGCTCCATCAACTCGTGTGAGTGCTCCAAAACCAAGTGAGGTTGTGCAAGGGTACTGCTTAGGTGAGAGGAGTTCAAGGGACACTTACAGCTCTGGATGGTTACAGACACCAGGGTGATGGTCTGTACTGAGGTCTCCTTTCAGACATGACATTAGCAATTTAGGTGGGGAACTCTTTTTGAAGAGCTGGGGGATAATTTAACAGCGGCATTGAAAGCAGTGGATCTCTGTTTTTCTTGGCAGTGGTTTTGCACTAACGTCTGAATGTTCAATTACCTTGTTTGGTTTAGGGAAAAGCAGAGAGAAGACATTGTTGCAGAAATCAGTAGTAAGTGACAGCTTGCAGCGCCTGCTTCAGCCAAAGTTACTGAAGTAAGTACTGTGCAAATGTCATCTTTCTCCTGATGACAACGTTATATATGAAGATAGGAGAGGATATACGTGGAGATTCCACCTTCCTTCAGCAAGTTCTTGTATTAACTGCTTGCAGTTCAGTAAGGTTACAAAACACGGGAGAGGCTTTGGGTATCGCTGTTAGGCCTGGGACAGCCACTGTGTGATTTACAGCAGTGGTCCTCAAACTCCTCTGTCCTGTGGGCACCAGTGCAGAGGAAAACACTGTTGTAGATAGCAGCATCTTTCCTTCTTTGTTGACATCTATATTACCTGGGTGTGCATGTGGTCCAAAGGGTCTTGGACTGCAGTGTTCTGACCATAAGCAAGAGGTTACAGTGTGTGGGTTGGGTTCTAAATGCTTGATGGTTGTTTTGCAGGTTATCTGGCAGGTGGAGAGGTTTTGGTTTGTATTGTGGCATTTTATAGCCATCTATTTCTTTCCATTACACAGTGGTATAATGTAAAATAGTCTACGGGGCTTGAAGCTGACATTATGATATGTAGCAAGTTATAATGATGCGTCCAGCGAGAGATTTCTGTGCCTGGAGCTTGTGGTCTTTGTTGCTGTTGCAGCAACCATTGGTTCTCTCTGTAAATACCAAAATTATTCATTTGAGAACTGTTCTGGGTCAGTGATTTGCATTGAAGGGGCAAAAATAGGACGAGTGTGCCATGTGGGAAAACCTAGAAGAACAATGGTTTTGTGTAGTGTGGAAATAAACTTGAGGGAAAGAATTATACTGATGAGGAAATCATCTTTGCCATATGTCTTCTGTTGCCATTGACCTCATTCCTGTCTAGTCATATTAAATAATGATAAAAATGTCTTTGAACAGGGTGAGTTACTGGAATCAGAAACTGGAGAAAGTCAAGACTGAAATGGAGAAACAGATCTTGGAAAAGCAAATCAAAGAAGTGGAGCGAGAAATAGAAGCAATTAAGTGAGAAGCATTCTTTTTATATTCTTGGTGAAAACAAAAGTCTGTTCTTGGAGTTCACCTCTTAAAAGTTTCCTCCTTCCCTGAACACTTCTAGATGTGACATTTGGAGAAACCTTTATTTGTGTTGGCTTGCAAAAGATTAAGTGCTGTTCAAACTCCGCAGAGCTGTCATCTCTACTAAGAATTGTGTTTTGGGTCTTGATACACAAATGTAGTATCTATACCAAATATAGAGGCACTGCTTTAAATAGTTCTTGACTTGGCAACAAAGAAGCAGAGAGTTCTGACATTTTTAGTAGTTCTGAGTTTTTGCTTCTTAGTATATCTAAAGCCATGTATTTTGATACTGCATTAATTGTTCCTCCTGCTAAACCAACATCTGTAGGGAACTCTTTCAAGAAGAAAAATTGTTTTGGGCAAAGTGACTATGTTAAAGAGCCTGATGCTTTTAGATAGTAAATGTTCAGTTCCTGTGGAAATCAGTAACAGGTGGAATATTTCCAACAGTCAGGAACAGGAGGAATAAGATGAAGTGAGATCAGGAAGACAAACTATTAAATTAACCATTTAATGTGGTTCTTTCTTTCTCTTTGTATCTTCTGCTTTAGCCAACTCCCAGAAGGTGACTTGATAGGAAACAGATTCGATGAGCATGACTGGGAGAAAATTTCAAACATCCATGTAAGTTGGGAGTTTTATTACGTCTGATGTCTGTGTCCCTTCTCTTTGAGAATTACCTGACCTGGTCTAGTTTGCATCTGCTGTTCCTAACATGTATTGCTCAAAGCTGGCTGTTATGTGATCTCAACTTCTTAAATTTGATGATTTAATTCTGGAAAACTTAGCAATAAGATGTACCTGGAATGCAAAATATATTCCTGTCTGCCCAGGTGTTTCAGACTCCAGCTACAAGACAAAAGAGTCGGGTTTTTTTGGTTTTTTTTTTTACTTTTTTTTTTTTTTACTTTTTTCCATTTCTTTTAGTTTGATGGACAACGTAGTTCCGAAGAACTGAAGAAGTTTTGGCAGAATTGGGAGCATCCAAGCATCAACAAAAAGGAATGGACTGAGGAGGAAATAGAGAGGCTAAAGAAGATAGCTGCTAAACATGGTTATCTGGACTGGCAGACTATAGCCCAGGAGTTGGGGGTAAGTTCTTCTGAGCTCAGAAACAAGAGGTGACAAGTTGGTTAATTCTGACTTAACTGTGCCTCATGTCAATTTTCAGAAAACATGTTAATGTTAATTCATTGCTTCTCAAAAAAACATTAATTAACATTCAAGAACAGTACCAAAAAAGTTCGGTACTTTAGCCTTTACCTCCTGCTTTTTGTCTTCATAAATAATCAGTTATCTGCGTACCTGTTTTCTTTGTATTAAGACAAACAGGACACCTTTCCAGTGCTTGCAGAAGTATCAAATCTACAACAAAGATTTGAAAAGGAAAGAATGGACCAGACGTGAAGATCAGATGCTTTTAGAGCTTGTTCAGGAGATGAGAGTAGGAAATCATATCCCATACAAGAAAAGTAAGTGACGTACAAGTGAAAATGCCTTCCATTCACCTGAGGGGATTTTGTATGGTTTTTAATTTTTTTTCATCCTCTCATGCTTATGTCTGTTAATGTCTTTGAGAGCACCCAGCCTGCTCTGATTCAGGAAATTAATGAATGAATTGTATTTCCTATGAATGTTTCCATTGCCAGGATAGTCATAGTTCTGTGTTTTCACCTTACTGTTGTAGACTGTGATGTAGGCGAGGCACAACAGTGCTGTGGCTCATCTGAAACCACGGATGTACTGATTTCTAAAAGCCTTTACTGGTGAGATGAATGAAAGAGGATGAGTGCATTTTCCCTCTCTTTCCTTGGTGGGAGCAGTGATACATGCCTTTCTTGTACCTACCTGGAATTTTCTTTGTATCAGCAAGAACTTACTGTCTCTTGGAACCTTTATCCATCTTTTGGTTGCAATTGGCTGAGAGTTGTTAACAAGTACTGCTGGTTGTGTGAACTTTTGTTTTTGTAGCAAAATCATCAGAGTTCTCCCCTAGAAAGCCAGTATTCATTTAGGGCCAGCTCTTTCGGCAGTTTTCAGTGCTGTGCCCAGAAGCCTTTTCTTAGGGGGTCGCTACTGTGCCTTTGCTCCTCAGGAGTGTTGAGAGGCAGTGTGGCTAGTGAGGAGTAGAGTTAAGAGTAGTAACCAAGTTGCTCTTTCAATTCTTGCTGTGTAACATGTTTAAGTATTGAAGCTGAGATTAATATGCTGCTTCTGGCGAGCCACTGCTTGAAAATACTACAGTTACAATGTGAGTAAAGGAAGAAATGTTGTTTGCAACAGGCTTTAAAATACACCTTTGCATTTCTAGTTGCTTATTACATGGAAGGAAGAGATTCTGCTCAGCTGATTTACCGATGGACAAAAAGCGTGGACCCCAGTTTGAGGAAAGGACCCTGGACACCAGAGGAAGATGCTGTAAGCTCTGTTCTCTGATGCCTAGAATTGCAGGGTACAAAAAGTGGGAAGGTTAGACTGTTGTAATGGTGCATGGCTATATACATCTGAGCTCTAACAGTGGCGCAAAGGAATGTAAAACAGACCAAGGCAGGTAGTTTGCCAAGTCAAGAGGGCTTAGAAGCTCCTAAACGCTTCTGTTCAGAGATTTAGAATACAGTGGAAATGAGTACAACTGCTTCTGTCTCAGGCCTGTTAAGGTTATTACTGATGAGGATTTCAGCTCTTTCTTTGTTTGATTACCATAGTTGCTGTTGGCTGCAGTTAAGAAGTATGGAGAGCGTGACTGGTATAAAATTCGGACAGAAGTGCCAGGGAGGAGCGATGCTCAGTGCAGAGATCGGTAAGTATGCTACATACAGTGGCTGTGCTTTCAAGTTTGTTACACAGAGCCAAGGTGCAACTTACTTTACAAATACGTTTGCTTTGCTTAAACCAGTATCACCTTAAGGGCTGTTTTGCTGAAGGGGTTATGGTCTAAATATAGTCTCTAATATTGTCTCCACATATCTCCTGTATCTGTAGTTACATAAGTCAAAAAGTTGAAATTGAGTTTACCAGAGAGAACAGTACATTGTTGACTGTGGCACGCCACTCCCTCAGCCTGTGGATTAGCAGAAGTTGGGGAGGATGTTGTTCAAAATGAAGCAAAGGGGTCATCAGATGTGAATGAGGGCATGTAGGGATGAAAGGTGTCATCCATATATTGATCATTTTCACAGATACACAGACTAGGCAGTGACTTCCAGTAACTGAACAGCAATAATGAGGTGCTGAGCAATTTTCAGCCTTGGACTCAACTTCAGGAAACTCAGAGTACAGTATGTCCTAATTTCAGTGACCCGTTTTACAGCTGCTTGTTGTAATCCTTAATCATGTGGCCTGATATTTTTGAGAACAAAGAGATTGTAGCTGTGCTGTATTGAGGGAGTAGGGCTAGGCTCCCTTAGAAAAACGAAAGATCTGGTAAGGAATGCTGGTTTTGTTCAGCCTCGGAGTAGGCAGTGATGATCAGAACTACAAGCAGGATTGAACGTTCCTCACTTTAATGTTTTCATTTTGAAGGTACTTAAAAGCTTTGCACTGTGATGTAAAGAAAGGCAAGTGGGGTTTAGAGGAAGAGGAGCAGCTAATTGAACTGGTTCAAAAGCATGGCCTGGGTAAGTGTTTCTGTGGCTTAACCTTTAGAAGTTCAGAGAAGTGAATAGTAAAAAGGAATTTATCATTTAAGTTTTCTCCTCTTATTTTAAGCACCGTAGCTCATACTAGCAGGCTCTGCTTCATACTCACGATTGAGTATCCCTTACATTGTGCAGTTACTGAGGGATTGTGTAGTAAAGAGTTCTGTTAGCAGTGTCAGCACCGTGTCAGAGCTAGGACAATTTGGAAGGGCGAGTTCCCTTCGAAACAGCCTGCGAAAGAGAGCACTTATTTTCTCTAAGACAACTTTTCTTAGCAAATGGAAGTTTTTTAGCATTCCGTTTAAGCTTTCTTCTAAGCAGTCCTTTACTGCTCCAAGGGAGTGTGGAGTTCTGCTGGAGTTTTCATTTTTGATTCATTTTTCTAGTAGTGTCTAACTTAAGCTGAGTGTATCGTAGCGCAGAGTCTGATCGAAGACCACAAATGGGTATTAAGGTTTTGAGATCCATTTCTATAGTAACTCGTGTCTCTTATACAAGGAAATGTAGAATACGTGTATAATATTCTGCACTGAAAAGGCCTGTCGCTCAGTTTGTTGCATTAATAGGTATGTTCTACTCGGCATCATTTATAGGTCACTGGAGTAAAATAGCTTCTGAATTGCCACATCGGACTGGCTCCCAATGTCTGAGCAAGTGGAAACTTATGATTGGGTCTAAGGTATTGTGCAAAAATGCTGCTGTCATGGTTCCATCTCTTTAATTAGGATTCTCTAAACTAAAAGTGAGATCCTGTGAAATCAATACAAAAATTGACACTGATTTCACAGAAGGTTTTTGTCATGGATGTTCATGGTCTAATTTTTTGATGTGTTAAAGCAGCCTTTGTTCTGAGGGTCTGAAGTGAATTTGCTATATATTTGTAAATTATCTAGGATTTCTTTACTGCCTTGAAGTGCCTGTAAGGATGGGATGTACCTAGGTTTTCGAATTGCCAGTTTTGGTACCAGGGACTTGGAGAAATTCTGGCTGCTTAAGACAGTGTTAAAGATAGTCTTGTTTCCATGGCAAAGCACCTGCTCAAGGGCAGGGATCATGGAAACCCGAATGTGTCAAGATGGGGCACTGTACTTAGTTTGTACTTTCACGTGTACCACTTCTTAACACAAACTTATCTCTATCTGTAGCCTTTTTTTTTTGCATACGGAATCTAAACCAGTAAAAATCTGTGTCCAAAGGCAATTGTCAGTTGTACTGCATTTAGTTAATCGTAGCAGAAGTAAAGCAGAACTATCCATTTGGAAGCCACACGTTACTTGATAGGGGACTGCCCCATAAAACTTCATAACTTACTGATTTGAGAGATTTGCAAGTCAAGGGTGAACACTAGCTAAAACTTGTCTGTGCTTTTTTTCACTGAGAAGAAAAGATTTAGATCAAGAAAGCGCCGGCCTGTGGAAGACAGTTCCAGCTCTTCAGAGAGTAGCAGTGAAGACATAGAACTGGACTTAGCAGACAGTTCAGAGGAGGAGGAGGCACCAAGCAAGGAGGAGTCTGCATTTCCCAGCATTGATTTGTGGATACCAACACGGACAAATACACAGGAATCAAACCAGGGAAGATACCAAGCTCTGTCCCTTTTCTCTGCTGTGAGTGCTGGTGCAAAGACCAGTTGCAGTGAAGTTCCAAGCACAACATGTGATGGAGACAAGGACAGGGTTGCCGATGAACCGTCAGAGTTGAACACCCTCCTGAGGGGCATTGCACGTCCACATTCAACGGATGTCATTGTGAAGAATCCAGTAGAAGTAATGAACAAGGTGAGAATCCTGGGATTCTCAGTCTGTTCTTGGTAGGATTGGAGCTTAGATCAGAAGCAACTGGAAGGTGCAGTTGCTGCAGTAAAGGGATTATGTGATAAGTACACGGCAAATACCTTTTTTGCGCATCTGTTGGCTGTTTTCTCACTGTGCCGTTGGGGGGTGCTGTTGGAAACTGCACTGTGGGATTAAACAGAAATTTCTAGCACTGTTTCCCCATGCATTACCTAGAAAACAGCTGTATTCTTTCCACTTGGAATGTCACAGAAACAAAACTATTTTTAGATCTTCATAAAGCAGAATTGTACAGTGAACTGTGATGTGTCTGTGCTCTTGTGGCTAGGGTGTATTGGCTTACAGTTTGGAAGAGTTAAGTTGCTTATACATCTGTATCTGATTATGAGCTGGGTTTTCACCCCAGATCAGGTACTGAAACAGTACAAACCCTCCCAGCACATGTTTGCAAAAAGATACTCCTTAGCAAAATATTGTAAGTCTAAATTGCTAGTTAAGTTCCTGTAAGCAAAATTGTTCTGTCTTTTGCATTAAGAATTGCCTGTGTGCCTTAGACTTCAGGACCGATTGCACCTATGGCAAGTTTGTTGGTAACAGAAGTGGTGTGTTCTGGGGGTTATGGTATGCAAGGGTTGTAAGTGCTTATCTGGTCTAATCAGTCTTTAATTTTGATTACAGATAGAGCATTGTTTTACTAGTAGAAGTTGAGGGAAGAGTCAGCGGCTTTTCCAAACTGCCTCTTTTCCTTCCCTTGTACTATTAAGCCAAAAAGTGCAGAGAATCATCCAATAAATTATGACCTTCAGTGCAGGTTTTTCTAGATACTTCACCGAAAAGCTTTTATGAAATAAACATTTGGTATTGTGGTAATGCACAAGGGCTAAAAGATAAAGTAAATGTGTGCATATCGGGGCTGATTTCCTTCAATAAGATGCTTTGAACAGCAGGACTGTTGAAAACTTTTGTACCTTCTGTGTATAATCAGTGAAAGTTCTGTGAGATACTTTCTCTTTTATCTTTTCTTGTATGCTTTTATGTTAAGGCTTCTAGATGTGGAAAGCAAGTGCTACGGGTTACCCTGGACAATGTGAGAAGAGTGTTAAGACATAACACATGCTTTCAGAGGAAGCTTGTAAGTGCCTCTTCTGTCTTGTCTGCTCTTGTGATGTAAGCACTTCCAGGCTGTATTTAGGAAATGTTATTTGATAGAATAGCGTATCTTGTTGCACTGTAGTCCCAAGAGGAAAAGCTCATAATTTTTTTTTTTCATAACTGCCCCACAAGTAGTCTTTTTCTGGGGCTAATTATGGTAGAGCCTTCCTAACTGGAACTTTTAATTACGTATTTGTTTGTGCACAGCAGTTGAAGTTTCTAAAACCTTCTGCCACTGCTTTAACAAAAATATCTGGAGTTAGTACATCTGTTGGCCAGAAGCTTGAGGGGCTGCAGAACATCACAGAGAAAACTTATCGTCAAGAGAGAGAGCGTTTGAGAAGAATGAACCTTGACAGAAAGCTTCTCATGGCAGTGACACCTTGGGTGGGCAATGTGCTACTGCCTTGCACCTTGCAAACTGGGAAGATGGCTTTTCATCAGACAAAAGGTAGTGGTGACCCATCAGGGATAGTACTGTCCTACCTTTTTTCCCTACCTCCTGACATCTTGTAAGTAAATGCCCAGCTGATTTTGATGTTGGACTTTTTTCTAGCTGATTCCATTAAAGAAAAGATTAAGTCAATCAGTCTCACGAGCACTCCCCTGTTCACGCTTTTCATTCAGGTAGGTTTTACTGTCTTAATAGCATTATCTGCTTTCAAACAGTGGTAATCTTTATTTCTGTATTTGATGCTTAAATAGATGGCTTATCTTTGTTTCTTTAAATAATCTAATTACTGAATTAATCTGACCTCATGGCTTGTATGATATTTTTCAAATAAATCCTTTTTCTGTAAGTGTGAAAACATCCCCAGAATCATGCATATGAAGCCTCTCCCATCCATCTTGTCATCAATCAAATTTTAATGAAATTCTCCTCTTGCAGCTCTTCCAGATTGATACCAATGGCTGTATGAAGATTATTCGTGAGAAGAGGCTAAGGCAGTCAGAGCTTCTTAGGGCTAATGCAGGAAGGCCTCAGCAGGTATTTTGCATGGTCTGTTTCTAAGCTTTTCCTCCTGAAGGCTTGACTAAAGTAGAGATTCTTAATTTTGTGGCCAGTGGTGTGCTGTTTGTACGTGTGTGTGTCACCAGTTTGTTTTGATTCAGAAGCATGATAAAATGCTGGCTGTGTGGCCACTTGTATGGGATGTTGGCAGATGTGGGTTTGATTCACATTTGCACTGTTCTGATTTTTTAATTTTTTAATTTTCAGATATCTCAGAAGTATAATTTAATATAATTTTTTTGGCAGGCTTCCCAAAATATGGAGACTTCTTCAGGTACCTACCAGAACATTTATTTTTATGATGTGCAAGATCTTTCACTTAATTCAACACTATTACATTAATGACCAATTTAACTGAAGGAGAACTTTTGGAACAAAACTACATTGTCATGCTCATTTTTGCTAGCTCTTGGATCTTTCAGTTATTGCCTAAATACGTTACCCTTTGGTAAGGACTGGAAAAAGTACTGAAGGGCTTGGGGACCAGTGGCACTGGGCCACCAGTTCTGTAGTCTGTCAGTGTTAATGCTCTTCTACAGCTATAGGTTGTAGTGAATGTGCTGGCACTGACCAAAACCCCAGTTCGTTGTTGTCGTCCTGGCTGGTGTGACATCCCCATGTGGTACTGACCAGTACAGTTCCTCCTGTGCGGGTTAAGGTGCTTTCTTAGCCCATCTGTGATTTCCTGGGGGAAAATTATGTGATTACTGAGCAAGTAGTAAGCTTGCTACATCAGTTACCTGCAGGATGTCAGGATGGGGCTTGATTAAACCATGACTATGGTGTTGTAGGAACTCTCACAAACAAGCATTTTGCTGCTTCCTGTGTGCAGGGTACTTGGTGCTTAATAGCTAAAGAATGACTTTTGAAAATACTGCTCGATCTTTTAATTTTTTCCTTTTTATTTTATTTCCCCTCCTCTATAGGCAATTCATCACAATCTTGTACTCAGAGGAACTCCCGAAGGGGCATACCAAGGAATGCTGTCAGGAGACCTGTAGCCTTAAAAGCAAGGGAGACTTCCACCGTTGCCTTTGAGAGCAGCGCCCCTGCCACACAGGGAGCTCTCCCAGCCCAAGTGCAAAGGCAGAAGCCTAAAACCGTCTCAGAATTACTCAGAGAGAAGCGGCTAAGAGAATCTCGGGCTAAGAAAGCTATGCAGAGGACAGTATTTGTTGCCCCACAGATGCTGGTTTCAGGGCCTCTCATAATCCAGCACTCACCACAGCAAATCATTCCTTCTGTGCAAGCAGGGAGCAATCCTGCAGCAGTCGGTTGTACAAGTAACCAAGTACAGTGTGCACCAGCTCCGTTGTCAGCATTTACTTCTGTTGCAGGTTCAACTTCTACCGCTATTGTGCTTGAAAACCATTCCTCATCAGTGCCAGAAACTGGGGAAAGTCCTGGTTCCTCACAAGGGACAGAACTACAATCCAATAAGGAACTAAAAGAGCAAGCTTTGGAAAGTAGCCCTGAAGGAGGGTTTTCTCCAGGCCTGACTCCAGCTGCAGCAGAGAAGGCCCCAAATCAGGGAGCCTGCAACAGTCAGGTCCTAGCTGGCAGCTCAGCTTCAGTAGTGTTGCAACCCCAAACTTTTGCGCCACACCAGATTACAGTGGTGCCTCTTGGCATTGAGTCTGGCTCCAACAAATTGTCTCTTTCCACACCAGTTACCTGTGAGCTGAATACCAGTGTGCCACAGCAGAGGCCAGTCAATCTATTGTCTGCTCTTGTAACTCCACAAACTGGTTCACATGTGATTCCCAACGGCATACTGCCTTTCACATGGGTCGTAACACCACAGGCTTTGCTCCCCACTGCTGTACAAACTATGGTGGGTGTTCCCCGAGGACTGCCAGCTGCTGCTGTGAGAAATCAGTGTCAGACAACTGTGACTTCCAATGGCAACGTCTCTAATTTAGGAGTGCCTCCTGTGCCAGCCAGAGCAAATCTGCCTCACCCCAGCAGCGCAGAGACAAAAGCACCAAGTGCCCAGTTAACAGAAGGAGTACCTTTGGGACAGACAGCTAACCATTCCACAATTCTCTTACCTGTCACCTCAGCAAATCCTGGTTGCACCACATCCAGCATTTCTTCTGCAACGCCTACGTGTTCAGACGGCTTCTCCAGGGCTTCCGACTCCTCTGCCGCTCAGACTGCTTCTCCAGCTGATGCACCAACCCTGCATGGTGTGCTCCTGCCCCAGACACTGCTACCTTCAAGCACTCAAGGGTCTGATTCCCAGAGTGTGTTGAGTCTCCCTACCTTGGGAAAGAGTCATGACTCCATCACAACAAACAAATCGTCTTCCAATCCAAGCATCACGAAAGAGGTTGCACCCCAGCTGGGAGATCCAGTTCCTCATAACAATGTCCCAGGGACCTCTGACTGCTTTGCTGCGCAAGCATTGAAAAATAGACCTATTGCCTCGAAACCACTGGCTGCACAGCCTGCTGAAAGTCCACCCCAGCCAACCACTTCCAGTGCAGAAAAGAATCTACTTGACTTTAGCCTGATTTCCCTTGAAGATGAAGGGCTAGTGAAGGAGTGGCTGAATGGGAAAAAAGGTGTCCAGGTACCATTGCTCCAAACCAGATTGCCTTATTTGCCACCTTTTTTGTGCAACTTAAAAACCCTCTCGAAGCTACTTCTGCAGAAAGCAGCTCTGGAAGAGCAAGCGGCATGTCTTCTGCCTTCTGATGCCAGTCAGGGTGAGGGCACTGGGGTTGATTTGCATGCTATTGGAGAACTGGTGCAGCAGAAACTCGGCAATAACCCTGCTTACCTCCTACTGAAAGCTAGATTCCTAGCAGCCTTTACACTCCCAGCTCTTCTGGCAACTCTGCCTCCTCCAAAAGTGACGACGACTCTGTCAGCCAGCAGGAAGCAATATGATGAGAGTGATGAAGAGGAGTGGCAGAGTGAGAAGGAAGTGTCTGAGGAAGAGAGTTGTGGGCATGAATTAACAGGGGTACCGTTGGATCAGGTGGTTGGTGATCAGCCTGGAGATAAAGATGCTGATTTACTAATTCAGGTAAAACAGAGGTGCTGAGAGCTAAAAGGAGGTTACTGCCAGCTAAATGTTGCGCTGGAATCCAGGGTGAAAACCACCACTGCTCTTAAGTGTAGCAGAAATTTGGTCCTTTGAATAAGCGTAGTTTTGCAGCTGATAAAAGGAAAAGCTTTCTTGCTGAGCTGGGAGCCTTTAGTCCTCATAAGGGTGAAAGTGCGTATTGTGGAGCACATTGAACTTGACATGATACCTGCTTCTGGGCACTATCAAAGCTTCCTTCCTCTTACAGTTTATAATCTGCTACACTGACTTTTGTATTTTTTAAATTGGGCCCTTTTTTTTCATTGTGCGTGCTTCCTTTAAACCCCATTAATATCAGGGGAATTGTGTATGTTGCCATTTGAGGTCGTCGTCTCAAATTTTTTTATATGACTACAGGTTCTTAGAGTATATAGATCGATGTAAGCCATAATGTCAACCTAAAATCAGGCTCTGATTTTTAAGCTAAATTCTTCACTGCCCAGCACTGTTTCTTACAGAACATGCTGGGAGTTGTGTAGCTCAAACTTGCATTTCAGTTCACTGTGGCTCCAAAATAAACAAAACACTAATGAAGATGAGTAAACAAGGTAAACAGCTGTTTCTACAGAAATATGGCAAATCTGCCTAAAACTCAGAGCTTTCCCATAGTAAAAGCCAGCAATTATCTTCCTGTTCTGGCTCTGACTTTTGGGTCTGGGCCAAGTTCAGTGTAGTTTGAACTGTGAGCAGTCCAAAAGTCACCAGCAGTTCTTCACTGCCTGATAGCCTTGCTGACAGCCTCTGTCCTGTGTCATCTTCCACCACACTCCTTCCTGTTCTTTTTATTAACATTATACCCAGGTGGTTTGCCTGGTGTTTTTAATGAAAAGTTTGTGGTAGGGGTATGCCTTACAAGGAATGAAAAGTTTGTTTTGATTACGTTGTTTGGGGCACTGTCTGGCTCCTGGAGAAAGCTAAAGCATCACTTGTGGCGGGTGTACAACCCTCTCTTAACAAATGTGCATACAACCTCTGCAATGAACAGTTTTGCCCAGACACAAACTGCAGCAGGAGTCGCTCGAGTTTGGTAGTGGTAGCAGAAGCAGAAAGAAATGCCAGTGTTGGCTGAAGGTTTTGCTCTGAAAATTTTGGGATGTTTTGTGATTGTTGTGACATTGGTAATAGAATGTTGCTGTCCCATGCTTAGTTTTGAAGGTATGTGGAAGACTATTTTGAAATCTTGCTGAGCTCCCTGAAATAAAAAGGTGACTGAAGGGCTTCTTTTGCAGTTATGCTAGCTCTCATGGTACTGATGGTCTCTTCTGGTTATGTTGTAGGACATG
The DNA here is from genome assembly GCF_023634155.1 of Falco peregrinus. Taxonomy (NCBI): domain Eukaryota; kingdom Metazoa; phylum Chordata; class Aves; order Falconiformes; family Falconidae; genus Falco; species Falco peregrinus. Next base: position 47,806,735 of record NC_073721.1, on the reverse strand, counting down.
GGATCTGAGGAGAATGCTGCACAATCTGTCTTGGACTCCTGCAGTGCTGCGGCTGATGCCAGTGCTCCTCAAATCAGGAGAAGTACCCGCTTCAGGAAAAGGAGGAGAATGTGAGGAGGAAATATGTTAGTGGCTACTCAGTGAATCTTGTTATTTCTTGCCTGAGAAGAGAACCTGAGATGCATTTGTCTGTGGTACAGCTTAGACAATGAATTGTGACCCTAGGAAAGGACTGATATTATCTCTACTTTTGTTTCCTTAGGGCACTGAGTTCTACAATCACCCATTAATCATAGACTAAGGGGGAGGGAAAGTTGATGTCTCCATGATAAACTTATGTAAAAAAGTCATAAAGTTCAAACATGTGGCAGCCTTTTAGTCCATGCTACTGCCTGCTAGCATTATACCTAGTTGGTAGAATTTATGAGTTCTTGGCTTGGCTACTAAAATGAGACTAGTAGAGGGTCATAATTTGTGGGACAGGAAAGCCTGGGCAGCTACTGCTGAAGAGAGGGTTTGTGTGAGGGAATGCTAAACACGCAGCAGAAGCTGAAGTAAATCCTTGCTGCAGGTTCCAGCAAGCTGGTGGTAAGATGTCCTTGCTCGGAGTTGTCAGGCAATCCTCTAGATCCCGAGCAGGTAGTAGTGTAGTGTAGTCTTTGTGTAGTCCCCTCTGTAGCCTGGCTTGTGAGTCTTGAAGTCAAGAATAGTGTTAAAAGCTGGTGGGAAGCTGGGGCTTAAGACCAGCGGCTACTTCACTGGAGTTTGTCTTTAAGGCTACATCTTGGTATGATGTCTTAATACCTGTTGTGTTGAGGCTTTTGATGAAATAGACTAAATGAACGTGAATGGGGTTTGATTTGTATGGTTGTCAGATGAGACTGTTTGGGTTTTTCTTTAAAATTGTTTTTAGAAACTCCAGAAGGGCAGCTTCCCTATAAAAATGCTGTGACTAATAGGAGTTATTTGTGCTTTGTTACAGGAGTCACTAATGAGATCTGCCCTCCTACGCGGCAGTAGGAGATGCTCTTTGCACTATTCACTTTTAATACTTCCAACAAACTGATAGATGGACCTGGGGAAGAGAGGAAAATGGCTGAACTGGTTTTCCCATTGCCTAACAAAGTCTGCATCTTGAGACAAGGTGCAAGAACATAAAATGGCTGGAGGAAAGTCCTTCAGGCATAGACCAGTTCTGTTCTCTTTCAAACTAGCACCTGCCATAGATGCTGAGGGGAAAGATTGCTGGAGGTCTGGGGAAACAAGCAACGATGGTTATTTATTTCCTTTTTATGTTAGCCCCTATTTATGTGAATGTTTATCCATATTCAGAATATGTTGTTCATTGGGTGTTTTTTTTAGTGCTGTGACAGTGGTTTTGCTTGATAGCTAACTGACTGAATACTGCTGAATAAGCAGCAGACCAATTTTGTATCAAAATGAGTCTTGAGTATTTGTTGAAATACAGATGTTTTATTTTTCTCACTTAAAAATTACTGATGTATTCTGTGTGTTTTTTTCCTGTAAATAGTGCTTTTAATAATGTGTGTATGAATGTGATTGCTAATGAGAAAAATGAAGTTTGCAAGCTGCATGAAAACCAGGGAGAATGTGGCAAATGAATATGCGTGTGGCTAAAACTGCAGGAGTGAATTAGGCCTGGAGTCTTTCTTGATTCTTCCACAGCCTGCCCCATAGAGGCGTTGGGAAATCACTTAACAAAAACTTGTTTCTTCATTCATAAAACAGCAATTTCTGTCTTAGAGAGGTGCAAGGCTAGCTGAGTCAAAGCTGATAAAATCTAGTGGGAAAGTGCTGCAGAAAGCTTCACTCCACTGCACTGGCTAAGCTTCCCGAGTGTAGCGGTGAGTTAAGAGCGCTGTGAGTTGCAGCTCTTCTGTGAGGGCAAGAAGAGTTCTTGTTAGGCAGAGCTGGGGTCAGGGAGATAGTGGGTACCAATGTTACTGTAATTCAGTGTCAAGACATTACGGAGCAAAGGGAATGGTTTTGAAGTGGCTTTCCTCTTTCAGTGTACTCAGTTTTCCATAAGCCAGCATAGATAACATTTTTCCAAGAAATCCAGGTGTGGCAGAAGCTGTGCCATACAGTTCTGTGTGTGATTCACCACAAGGCTGTTACTGTGAGGCATTGGTAGTAAACGTGATCTGCGCTCTGAATGATTGTTGTCCTTTGCAAGTGCTGCTCAAGAGATGCCCCTGTAATCTTACTGCTTGTGGAAAAACTTTGTATAGCTGTCTTTGTTCTTTTTCAGGATTAAACTGATCTTTTACCATAGAACAAAAACCCCTGAGGCTAGATTGGTCAATTAGCAGACATTCTGATTACCTTTAGCAAGGGCACAGCTAATAGAGGTACTGCATCTTTTTTTAGTGTAAAGCTAATTTAATGCCTAACAAGAAGCACAGGCTTAAAGAATCTCTGAGCATCTTTGCCCCACTCCTAATGATAACATGAAGAAACTCTCCAAAACTTAGAAAGCAGAACAAAGAGTAGAGTGGGAAGCTAATAGGAAAATGTGTCATGCTGCCATGGTATCAGAGCGTGTATGTTCTCAAGACTTTTAAAACAGACTGTTAGTGAGTTCTTGTTGCAGCTACAGTTCTAGGACTGTGGGAAGGTGGGGAGGCAGTCAAAGGTATGATGTTGATGCTTAACATCATTACAATGCTGCTTGCTGTGCTGCTTCTTTAATTACTGTTAGAGCCACAGCCTGTAATTTGAGAATCGTGGGTTATGTTCCTTGCCTTGCCAAGACTTGACTCCTTTTCCTTCAAAATACTGAATTGTCATAATCATGCTTGAAGCTTAAGGACATCCAAAATTAGAGGCATCGTTATAGAAATCATCCTTTTCAGCTGAACTCTAAACCAATAGAGTTCTTGCTGCCACCTGCTTTCTTGTGTAAAGATGTTAATGGCTGAAAGGCCATTTGAAGAGCCTTTTTCTTTTGTGTGGCTTTTGTCCCCTGAAATCAGTTGGACATACCTATGCCTCTGACCTTCGCTCTTCTTAGTCTTTCTGACCACTACACAAAGAAACTTTCTGAACCCTAGCTGGTACTTCAGTGGTACAAAGTGAAAAACAATGCCAGAATGAGTCTAAAATCACTATATGTAATGCTACTGGCTGGCAATGTGACTCGCGTTTGTCTCATCCCCCATCACTCATTCTGGCTTCCCCTTTTATTTTTTAATCCTTTCTGGTTTTTCTTCCCTTCCCTTTCCTGTCTCAGAGTATAGCTGAGTAGTTTCCCCTTTTCTCTTTTCTCAAAACCAGTTTTGCTCCTGGAATGATCATTGCTCTAGTCAGAATATAAAGGGAGGCTGCATCCAAGACAAGTCTTCTCAGAGACGGGACACAGATGAGTTTTGCTAGACCAGGAGAGGAAACAAGGAGGCTTTTGACTGCACAGGCTCAGGTTGGTCCATGTAATGCAGAATGCTTTATATTAATGGGAAAAAAGAAGTATTTTGCAGCTCTGAGATAAGGTGTGGTGTTTATCAACAGGGGAATGCATTTCTTGTAAGCTGCTGGGGCTGGTTTGATGTCAGGCAGAGTATTTTCTCTATGATAAGTAATGATTACTTTTATGTCAGTCCGGCTTATTAAAAGTTAACTGACAATGTAATGTGTAACACGTATGTGCTGAGGATGTTTGGAATCTTTCTCTGTGCTGGAGCAGAAAAACAGTGAAGGTTTGAGATGACCTGGGAGAGAAACACAGCAAGACATGTGTGAAATCCCAGCCCCTGTGTAGCTGCTGATGGTCAGAACTCTGTTCCCACTCTCCCTGCCCCTAAACAGGATGGCTAAAACTGTGAATTCTGAGGTTTCTGGCAGCCTTCCTGAGCCACTGGAAATGATAGTGGCTACTGCAGTCAACTCATACATGTGATAGAAGGATGGGAATTAATGACTGGGATTTCAGAAGGTACTCATTATGGAACAGCCTGACCACGAAGGGGCAAAGAAATAAAAGTAATGCCACTTTCGTATTCAAAAGGCAAAGAAGCCTGGGTATAGAAGCATTTGGGGTTTCTGCATCTGTTTACCTGCACGCTTCCAGGCTGAAAAGTAGTTTTTCTGACCCTGCAGTTAATAGCAGGCCCTTGTTGGGAAGCAAGTAACTAACAACCTCAGAGTATAGCTGCTGTAGGGGAGCATTGCAGCAGGCTCCCACCAAACACCCAGAAACACTTCATCAATGGGAATGCTTCCGCAGGCTCTTGGTGCGTCTGTGTGTTAGCCACACAGGTGGGGTTGTGAGCCTGAACTGCTGAAGCAGCGCAGGTGGGATCTGTGAGATCGTGAGAGGATCTGTGAGAGGCAGGTGGGATCTGTGAGAGGCAGGTGGGATCTGTGAGGGGCGGCTGATCTTGTGGTTTCCTGGTGCATGATTTGCGCCTCTGTTTTCACAGTGAAAAACCTATACAGCTTTGTGTGCCCCTTTGCACATGGCTGAAGTACAGCACGCTGAAAAACAGCTTTTGTGATTACAGCTGAACACAGGTAAGGCTGTTGCCATTGGGAGTTTTGACAGAGCCTTTTGTGGGTGTTGGATTTAGTGATTGTGTAGTGAGACAGGAACACAGGGATCTCTGAAATGTTGGGAGGTGGAAAAGTGTGAGCTGTTCGTAAAGCAGAGGCAACAGCCAATTAGGAGAGTTGTAAACAAATTTTCACTTCTTCAGAGGGTGGTTAGCTTCAAATTGGAAAGTTGCAGTTTGCCATCAGCTTAACCTGCTTTGTGTTCCACTGTTTTTGTATAGTTAGGGGGGATTAAAGACTTAATTCTAAGCATAGCTGAGCATCTGGAGAACCCTTGGTGAAGTCAGTGAGGTTTGACAGCATGTTCTTGGGGTATGTTGTTGGGAATATCGAGTTAGCTGATTTTCATCTGTTTGTGGGGCTCTTGATGACTTGTCTCTTGCCAATAGACCTGTTGCTAAATAGTTTTACTTTCTTCTTCCAGCGAGTTCTGGGAGATGTTCATCTGCTTGGAGGGAGATGATCAAGCTTTGGTGACTTTGGTTTTCTCAGAATTTCACACTAGCTCTCCTTCGTGTATGTGTCAGCAGCATTGGTGCTAGGCTCGCAGCTGCTGACATCTCCAGTCTGGGACTGCCCTGTTCTTTCAGGTATGACTGTAGTGTGTCACCGTGTTCTGCAGGTGATTTGCAAGCAGTGAGTTAAAGACCACATGGGAAATGTGTTCCTGTATCTAAGATGCTTTTCCACTACTCTAGAAGGCTTAAAGTCTGTTTGTTTGTTTTCTATTTTTGTTTTTCAAGACAGGGCAACACAGCTCACTGATACTTCTCGCTCGCCAGCATGTTGGAAGAAGATAATGATGAGACATGTTGGAATAACCTGGAGAACTTCCGAGTGAAGCTGATCTCTGTGATAGATCCTTCCCGTATAACACCCTACCTCCGCCAGTGCAAAGTGATCAGCCATGACGATGAGGAACAAGTTCTTAACGACCCGAGCCTGGTCATGCGCAAGCGGAAGGCAGGTGGGTGAAGTGCAGCCTTTGGCCCCGCAGATGCTCCCATGTTCTGTCGGCTCTTGGGAGCAAATTGGAACGGAGTGCTAATGACTGGGCCTGAAAACACGTTGCTTCTAGGTTACCGTCTGCCTGTGCTTAGACACAAGTGTTGTAGGCACTGCTGTGCAGCCCCTTCGCCATCCCCAGCACGTCATTGTGGGGAGAGGAGGAATGGAGGTAGCTCTATCGATGCGTTCCTGAGCTGGATGAGGGTGATGGGAGCACAGAGGGTGTGCAGCCTTATGGCGCCTGGATCTCTAGATTAGCGTAAGGGAGGGAGTTGCTTGGGTTTAACCCACAAGGCTATTGTGTAACAATTTTGCAGAGGGAGATTTCCAAGATTAATTCAGCATGTATTGTCCCTCGTTCCTATCTTCTAATGTTTGAGGAAACGCTGGCTACACATTAAGTAAATTCTTTGTGACTGTTCTATACCGTCTTGGTCTTGTTCCAACCAGAGAGAATGACAGAATTCATTATGCTATTAGTCTATCCTTTGAATTGGATTAACTTTTATTAATAAATTACTGAGGGTCACTGAAAAAAAAAATATTTTCCCTGTTTTCAGATTGGGGAACTGTAGAACACAGACAAGAAGTACCTTGGGCTTGATTTGGTATGGCATATTTCTAGACAAAGTAGGGAACTGAGCTCAAAGTGTTTCTAGTCCAGGGTTTCCTAGGCTTGTCCCTGCGACCTCTCTAGTTCTGTGCAGCATTCTTATGCCAGTCATCCTTTTTTCCCATATTTGCCTCTGGTATTCAGAAGCGAAGCCTTGAGCTGCGGAAACTCTTATGGTGCTTTAACTTACCTTTTCTGTAATTATCAGCAGGATAAGACAAAGTGCTCTTCTGAGATCTGCTTTTTGCACTCTACTATAGTAGGAGTGAGGTATAACGTTTAAATTTTAACTGTTCTTTCACAGTTTAAATACTTATATATAGTTACTGGGGAATTGGCTTAGGATTGACTGGGGGATTTGATCCCAGGGGCTGTAATCTGCATGTGGAGAAAGCGGAGCAATTTTTTCTTATGTTAGAAATAGGTAGAGAGATAAATAAATGAATATCCTGTTTCTATTATTTCAGGTGTTCTTCTGGACATTCTTCAGCGAACAGGACACAAGGGCTTTGAGGCATTTCTGGAGAGTCTTGAGCTTTATTATCCACAACTGTATAAGAAGATAACTGGCAAGGAGCCCAGCAGGGTTTTCTCTATGATTATAGGTAACGTTTGTGTTCTGAAAAACAGCTCTTCATTTGGTGTTGCAGTGCAAATTAAGCAGGGATTCACCTGCACTTTTGCCTCTCCCCAGCTTTGCTGAGCAGTCAGGGGCCTTCCCTGGCTTCTCCGTGTGCTTCGGAAGGGTTCTGGCAAGAATGGCTCTGCTGTCTGGTGTCACAGGCTGGATCTGGGAGGGTGGAGGAGGAAGCAGAAGGATCAGTTCTTCTGCCTGTTCTGTCAGTGACACTGTGGTGTAGACTGGCACAGAACAGGGGGGAAACTGCGGAGATAATTTGGTCACACATGCCTGCAGGGTTTGCATGCTTGTTGGTGGCATGTGATGATCCCAGGCTGAAGGGATAGGTGGGAACCTGTGCTCTGTGTGTGTCTGGGGAACAGGCAGGGCAGCAGTGGCTGACGCCTGCCCACCACACAGACAGTGCTGGGGAATCTGGCCTGAGCCAGCTGCTGATGAACGAGATCATGAAGCTGCAGAGCACCGTGCAGGAGGAGCGGCGGAAGGCCCAGGAGCTCACCATGTGGCTGCACGCCAAAGAGAACACGATCAGGGAGATGTGGGTGAGGGACAGCCTGCTCCGCAAGCATCAAGAGCGGGCACAGAAGATGAAGGAGGAGAGGGACAGCCTGAGCAAGGAGCTGCGGAAGTGCAAGGATGAGAACTACAACCTGGCGATGTGCTATGCCAAACAGAGCGAGGAGAAGAGCGCTGCCCTCATGAAGAACCGGGACTTGATCCTAGAGGTCAGTCACCCTTTTCTCAAGGGTCACCTCTTTTTTTCCCCATCTGAACTGATCCCTGGAAGGCTGTGCTGTGCACCAGACCTATCCTTCCTCAGGATGGTCTGGACCAGTCCAGCATAAAGTACTGTGCATCTTCTCTAGCAGGTGGCATGCCTTGGTGGTCCCTAGCTCAGCCCTGTAGGTCCATGTATGACAACTTTTGCTGTGAAGAATTAGGTCTTTCCCTCATTCAAGACTGTCCTCTCTCACCCAGGCAGTACAGGAACATCATGTTGTATCTGTTAGCGCACAGTGGGACTGTGGTCCCTGGAGCACCAAACTTCCCGAGGGAAACAGCTAGGGAGAAGCTTGCCTCGTGTTTGTCTGGGGAATGGAGTGAGAACTGGTTTTGCAAGTCAGTTTTCTCCTTGTTACTGATGAGCTCTGAACCTTCTTGTAGATCGATCACTTGAAGCACAGCCTCATGAAGGCTGAGGATGACTGCAAACTGGAGCGTAAGCACACAATGAAACTGAAGCACGCCATAGAGCAGCGTCCAAGCCATGAGGTGATGTGGGAGATCCAGCAGGAGAAGGAGTTGCTCTTGGCCAAGAATCAGGAGCTGGAGAACACTCTCCAGGTTGGTAGGGGTTGTTGAATATGGGCTCCCAAGAAGGGTTTATTTGTAGCAGCCAGGGCAGTGATGGAGCTGCGCTGAAGATTGTGTGGGTTGGCTGTGGCCTTGTTCTGCCAAGTCAGAGCACTTAGGATCGTAGGGAGAGAGTTAATATGAAGTTAGATGGTTGCTGTATCTCAGTTTGTTTGTTTGTCCAGCAGGTTGCCAGGGAACAGAATCTGGAGAACAGCCTCTCCAAGGACACCCTGGAGAATGACTGTAGCCAGATACTAGAAGAACGCCGGGAGCTGATGAACACCATTTACAGCCTTCGCAAGGAGCTGCGGCGAGCTGAGGTGCTCCAAGACAAAGTGCGTGATGCAGTACAGATTACTGCTGAGGGTCAGTGGGTAAGACAGGCAGACGAAGCACCTGCAGTGTCTTGCCTGTGAAGCAGAGGGGCTGCTCAGCAGCAATCCTCACTGGCCCTACTCTAGTATAACTGTGTTAGAGTGCCTTTTTTCAACAGACTATAATATTTCAGCATTCTGTGTCTGTGGCATTAACTGTTACCTGTTAACGCCTTTGTTATTTAACAGTTCCTGCCTCAGCCTGGAGGGTGATGGGAGCTTTTTTCATGACTGGCAGCTCAGATACATGTAAATCCATTGTGTTTGCAGTCCTCCTAGTCATGTTGACCAACCTTCTGGTTGGCCTGGCTCCAGCTGGACAGTCTGGCAGAACTTTGACGTTCCATGGAGGTCTGGCCATAGCAATCTGTGGCACAGAGCAGAAGTGGTGAGAGTCTAGCTCAGATTCTGCCCACAAGCAGGGTGGTTTTGACCTTGTCTCAACAGTATGCAGAGGAAAAAGAGATGCTTGAACTACAGTGTGTGTCTCTGAGGAAGGACTCCCAGATGTATAAAAAACGGATTGAAGCTGTCTTGCAGCAAATGGAGGAAGTGGCTTCAGAAAGAGACCAGGTGATAAAACATTCCTCTTGGAGCTGCTGCTAATCCTTGCTTTGCTGCTTGAAGTGGGCAGATACTGTAACACTGAATGTATCGTTGTGTGACATGCTGTGGCACGTGTTATCCCTTACACCAGGCACTCCTGACTCGAGAACAGTTCTATATGCAGTACTCCAAGAACCTGGTCGAGAGGGATGCTTACCGCAAGCAGGTTCGGGAGCTGGGGGAGCGATGTGATGAAATGCAACTGCAGCTTTTCCAAAAGGAGAGTCAGTTACTGGCTACTGAAGCCAAGCTGAAAAGGTTGCAGCTGGAGCTACCCACACCGGTATGCCTGTGGGGTTGTCATCTGTCTGATGGGTTGGGAAGCTGAGCGTGGGGCCAGAGTGTGGCTGTTCAAATTCAGCAGGCAGTGGCCAACTGCATGGATAACCATTTCCATGCAAGTTCTGAGTTGAGAGAAATGAAAGATGACAGTCCCTATTACCTCACCCTAGTTCCAGGCAGCAGGGATAAGCTGGACTGATGCAAGCTGAGGCCTTCTGTTCGTGTTTGGAGCACATCCAAAGGTGATGAGGGGATCCTCAGCCGCCAGAGAGCGAACTCTTATTTAGAGACTGTGTAAGAGCCATTTGGATGAAATTAGGAGTGTAGGGGTGCTAAAGTTTCTGGAAGTAAATTAGGTATAAAGGGGTTTTTAATTAGTGTGGCATCTTGTGTACTTTCTCCAAGTGGTTAGACAGCAGTGTCAGAGGGAGGAATTCCACACTTCTATGTTTTCTGGAGCTTTTAGTGTCCGGTGTACTCCCTTACTGCCAATTCCTTGCTTATGAGAAATGACTAATTTATACTGATTTCATTTCAGACCTCTGACCTGGATGATACCTCCTCCAGAGATTCCCAGGAAGTGAGTAGGGTGCCTTGTTTACCTTTTACTTTCTTCTGGGATGGTTTCAAATTCCTCACTTGTGCTCAGTTCCCCAAGTAACAGCAGTTTTCAGTCCATGGCTCAGGCTCATTTCAGTGATAATCAGAAAGTCCAGAGGCAGCAAAACAGACCAGTGACAGAATCTGCTTGTGTCTTGAGATTTCTAAGTGTAGGACCCAGTTATGGCATTAGTCAGCGAGATTTGTTGAGTCTAAGCATATCAGGGGAATTGAATTATTTTGAGTTGCTTCTAATTGTCTCTCTTGTGGGAGAACAGGCAAAAATAAATCTTACTCAGGGGATGTTGGTAGTAAAGAGTTTTCACTTCTGTCATGGCTTAACCCCAGCCTGTAATTTAAGTACCACGTAGCCACTCACTCACTCCCCCCGCCCCACAAAGGGATGGGGAGGAGAATCGGGAAGGAATATCAAACTTGAGGGTCGAGATAAGAACAATTCAATAATTGAAACAAAATGAAAGTAGTAATAATTATAACAATTGTAATTAAAAGGAGGGAGAAGGGGAGAAGAACAAATCCAAAGGGAAGGGAGAAAAGAAAGTAAGTGATGCGCAGTACAGTTGCTCACCACCTGCTTGACTGATGGCCAGCCAGTCGCCCAGCAGTGATCAGCAGGGCCTGGCCAACCCCCCCTATTTTCTATACTGAGCTTGACGTCCTATGGTATGGAATACCTCTTTGGCCAGTTCAGGTCAGCTGCCTTGGCTGCGTTGCCTCCCAATTTCTTGTGCCTTTCCACCCTTCTGACTGGCAGGGCCTGAGACAGTGAGAAGTCCTTGACTTCCTATAAACATTACCTAGCAACAACTAAAAACGTCAATGTGTTATTAACATTGTTCTCACATCAAATCCAAAATGTAGCGCTGCTGCAGCTGCTAAGAAGAAAATTAATTCTATCCCAGCTGAAACCAGGACAACTTGGTTTATAACTTTAGTGTGGAAGCGATTGTCACACTGTCTAGAAGCAAAAAGTATAAATGAGGCCAAAGGAGCTGGATCTGTTAATGGAGGATAAATCCATCAGATCTGTAACTTCTGGTTCAGTCTGCTGTTTTGCTGACAGCAAGGTGAACTAGGGAAAGGTCAGTTCTACATGTCCTGTTCCTTACATTCCTCCATCTGTGCCTAGCTACTGTGTGAGACAGGATAAGGGATGGTTCTCATGTTCTTGCTTTGTTTCTGTCCATAGCTTACTCTTCATGGTCATCTAGATGAAGATACACAGCCGACTAAAAGTAAGGCTTTTCCTGGGAAAACAGAGTAGAGTTCTTGAGAGCATGGTCCAGTGTTTCAAAGAGGCAGGAAAATACATTCCTGGGTTTTATTTTTAGAGAATAATAGGTAGTCTGACTGGGGACTCAGTTTGTGAGAGGTGCTTCTCGGTGGGGTGTGCTTGGCACTCTGAGTAAGACCTCTTTGGGGTGACCCAGAACAGGTACCCATACATCAAGGCATTCTGCCATACCACCACCTTCCTTACCTATAAAAAGGAGAACATGTCCCCACATGCTGGGAACAGTGAATGCTTGAAAGCCCTTTTGAGGTAAAAAGCTCCACAGGCTGGTTTTTTTACTGCATGGTCTCTGAAAGGGTCTTTCATATGGCTCAATGACCTGGGAAAAGTGATGTCATTAGACCATCCTAGGACCTTGAGTAGTTTGGATTTTTTTGTTTGTTTGGGTTTTTTTGTTTTTTGGGTTTTTTTGAGGTAATCTTGTCTACTGAATTTGTACAGGAAAAGTCACCTGGTACATTTGAGAAATAGCTCCTGGGTGCCTTTTTTCCTCCAACTCCTCTTGCATTTGTGGCAGAGCTGAGAACAGAAAAAAACATCCTTCCACTTCAGCTAGACCATGTGGCTTTCTCCAGGGATTTTTCCCTCCCCTCTTCCCTTTTATGTTGCAGGCTGTTTTCACCAAAGCAGAACCATGTACTTAATGCTGTCACTGGTTCTGTTTCTGTGGCATCCCCAGTGGAAATGACTCAGCAGTGTGGAAAGGAATTGATAGGCTCCTCCAAGAACTTGAAATTCTCTTTCAAAACATGTTGAGAAAGGAAGTAAACCAGCACAGTAGAAAAAAAAAATAATCTGTTTTGATCTCCTGGAAGATCCAAATGATCTTTTTGTTCATTGAGATGGGAGATTTTTCACAAAAACTGAACAACACTGATCCAAAAAGCCTGTCATTATTCTACCTCAGTCAGTTCAAAACCGTGTGTCACATTACCTGATCACTACATATGGATTTTTACTAAACTGTGTGAAGTGCCCTGATACGCACAGCTTAGTTGCTGGGGAACAGGGATGAATTGTGGTTAAAATAATGATAAACGTGATTTCTTGTGGTGAACTCTTAACATGATTATTTTTTAAAATGACGCTAAGCAGAGGTGCTACTTTGCAAAGGTTCATTTTGCTCCTGCATAAGCAGAAACTGGAAAGCTGCTGTCTCTTTCTGATGAGGAACTCTGTCATCATAAGCAAGATAGAGGGTTCAAGTAAAATGAGAAGTAACTCTTGCATTGATCACAGGACTGAATCCTGAACATTTTGAGGCTTGGTTTCAGTTCTGCTGTTAACTCTGTGTAGTGCTGGGCGGCTGTTACGTTACAGCTATTGCTGTTTGATGAACTGGTGGAGGGAGAAGTTACTTCGCAATGGCATCTATGACTAAAGCAGTGATTTTTTTCCTTCTTTTAGAAGATTTCCCTGAAGGACAAGACCAGCAATTTAGCACTCGAGAGAGCAGTCTGCCTCCAAAGTCACCAAGTGTAAGAGAATCTTTGTGAGCTCTTCTTTACTATGACTGGGTTTGTGATCTTTAATGTTCTTCTTAATGATGGATTTACCAGGTTTGAGAAGCATGTAACCAGCTACTGCTTTTCCAAAATCTGAGCACTTTGTGCAAAATTCACCCTCCAAAAAGGGTGAGCTCTGAACAGCAGAACACTTACAGTGATTATTTCTCCATCTGTGCCTAGAAACTTCTAATTACTTTCTAGCCTTAATCTCTGGGTATGGATGGTCTCCAGTTTAATTGTCTGCAGTATTACTGTTGGTACAGGAAACAATCCCAGATTTACAAATGGGAGGGAATAAAGATGGTAAGAATATGCGAAACAGTACGTATTACCATCCTGCACACACGATATTGGGCAGCCCAGAAATGAACTTGCTTTTTTCAGTCTGTAGGCCCAAGCAGATGTAGGAAGTAGACTGCTTTCCTGGAGGAGTGTTTTGGTAGTGAACAGCTGTTCTTGGTCATCTGAAAGCATAGGCTGCCATTCTTTTTTTCTCTTTCACGTAGATGTAAAATGATTCCTTGCGCAAACAAGTCAGAGAGGAGAAGTGACCAAGCTTCGCTGGGTAGGGTGCAGTATTTTACTATGCAGAGGCTAGATGCAGTACATCAGCCCCCAAACTGGCCACCTTTGCAAACAGGTTTCACTACCTGGTGCTAATATTTGTTTGATTTTTTTTGCAGTTCAAGGGGTGTGGCTTAGCCAACGAGGAACTGGCAGAAAAGGAGCGGAGGAGGATGAAGGACTGCTTTGAGCGTTACCGAAGGTCTGGACTTCAGTAAGCAGGACTAATTCAGAGATACCCATGTAATCTAACTGATTAGCTTGTTGTATGTATTTCCTCTTTTCTGTCCATCCCCAGCCCCCAGGTTTGATTCACGGAGGGCACAAATTCATTACAGATCTTCTCTTCAGAGTCTCATGCTGAACTGGTTGAGACTCCTCTTTTAGTGCTAGAGGTAGCCAAGACAGCAATGATTGCATTTGCTCCGGACCTTGCACTCCCTTCCACAGCAGGGAGTGGAGGGCACTCCAAAGATCTGCTAGTTTAATGGGTTTGATAGATTTCTCCCCTGTGCGTGAAACCTGACATTCACTGCCTGTCTGCCACACTGCTGATATTCAAGATCAGGCTCCCACAACTGTGAATGGGAGCTGATTTCCACCCTTGATACTTGTTTGAAGGCCTCTCCTAATGCCTGGTGTCGTCACAGATCAGCACCTTTGTGGAGCCTGAAGCTAATGAAACCCTTGCGAAATAGGGACCTTAGTTCTAGAATTGGGTAGAAGTGCTCCTAATGGTGCAGTAAACTACTCTTTTAGACTGTTGACAATGTTTTTGTTAAAGAAAGGACTTTGGGTAGGATTTCTTGGCTTCTTCAACTGAACATCAACACACCACACTTCAGGGAACGTAAGAATATCTGCATCAGTCTGGGGCAATTCTCTTTACCTTGTGCTTGCTGGTACTCACAGTGTTGTTGGGTGTGTGGGCAAACCGTCATGTTAATTAAACAGTAAATGGGTTGATACGCACTAAACCTCCCCCCATGAGCTCCCCAATGCCACTTGTTTGCGGAAAACACCTTCTAAAACTGAAATGTCTAGTCTTGTTTTCAGAAAGAGAGCAATGCGAAGGGTCCCGAAGGACCGACACCACGAGGCGGACTGGGAGAACACCACCGGCAGCGACAACACCGACACCGAGGGCTCCTGAGGGTTGGGAGCCCAGCTCCCTCGGCATGGCTCTCTCAAGGGCCTCTTTCATTTGAAAGCATCTAAACAACCAGTTATGATAGTCAGCGTTTGTAATGGGACGATATTTTTCAGCTCTGCTGTCCCCGCGTCTATCGCTCTCTGAGAAAAGCAGTGAGGCGGGAGATGCGTAAATAAAATAAACGGGATTAAATATTCGCTCCCTGCCCGCGGGTGGGCTGCTCGTTGCTTCAAGGCGGGTCCCCTTGGGCCCGGGGCAGCCGTGCTCCAGCGGGGGGCTGGCGGGGCTCGGGGCCGCCCTCGAATTGGTGCCTGCCCGCCCCCGGCATGGCGGCCGCCGCCTCTGTGCCCGCCCCCGGCATGGCGGCCGCCGCCTCTGTGCCCGCCCCCGGCATGGCGGCCGCCGCCTCAGTGCCCGCCTCCGGCATGGCGGCCGCCGCCTCAGTGCCCGCCCCTGTCGCGCCTGCGCCAGCGCCATGCAGCGGGCGGCGCGGGCAGTGGTAGGGGCCCTGCTCCGCGCCCCGCCGCCATGGCGGCCCCACCGCCCCCCGGCCGCCCCGCTGCCCCGCCGCCTGGCCTGCAGCTCCGCCGGGGCGGGGCGGCCGCGGGCCGCGCAGTACCGCCTGGTGTACACCTGCAAGGTGGGCGGGGGGACCGGGCTGAGGTAAAGGGCCCTCCCGGAGAGAGGGCCTGGCCGGGGGCGGCGGGCCGGCTGCCCGGGCCCGAGGCTGCCGTGGCGCGACCTGGGCGCCGGTTCCAGGCGGGATGTTGGGAGAGGCTCCCTCAGGGAACGGGCGGGCAGGCGCTGGCCCCGGCCGCCGACGCGGAGGAGTGTCACCCCCCGCCGGGGCGGCGCGGAGGGGGCGGCCTGGGCCGGGGTTGGCGGGGTCTGAGGCCTTTTCCAACTGAAACGCTTCCCTGACCCTACGATCCAGCCCCCTTGTAATAACTAGAGATGAGGGAGGGGGAAAGACACCTTTTCATCAGGTAAATAAAATGTTTTTTTCTCGCAAAAAGTCAAGAAGCTGCAGTTCCTGTGGTCACGAAGCCCATTTTGTTTGTTTTGTAGGTCTGCCAGACCCGGTCAGCAAAGACGATTTCCAAGCTGGCCTACCATAACGGGGTGGTGATCGTGAAGTGTCCCGGCTGCGGGAACCACCACGTCATAGCGGATAACCTGGGCTGGTTCTCCGACCTGGAAGGAAAGAGGTAGGTGTGCCAGCCACGCTCTCCTCCAGCCAGGGAAAGGGCTGCTCAGCTGGTACATTCTTTTTTTTAATGCTTTCAAAGCATGGTTCAGAGAAGACCAAAGTTTTTGTTGAGTATCATTCTGTTTCATCCACTTTCTTAAATCACGCAAAGTGAGTTTTTTAATCTGTAATTTGACTGTTCCTACCTACGGCTGAAATAAATGGTGCAAAGCTGCAGCAGCAGCTGTGTAATACACAGGTATCCTTGTTGGTGCCAGCAGGTGAATTGCTGTGTGTGGTTCTTCTCTTCTTCCTCAGGCTTTATCAGGCCACTGCCAGGTTTCCCTAAGCATTTCAAACGTGTAGGCTCATTGCTGCTGAATTTCAATGATTTCTAGCTCCCTGACATACCTTTAAACATTATTGTTTAGCCATAATTGCTAAAGTTATTGATCCTAATGGATGAAAGTACTCCCATAAGGTTTGGGTGGTTTTACCTGCTTTCCAAACTATGCAGAAATACTGTGGTGATGCTCGTGCGTGATTCACTGTGTGGCGTTAATCCTGAGAGCAAAGTGTGGAAGAGCGAGCCTGTGCTTGACTTTCATGTTCAGCCTTTGCTGTGGTGACGCTGTTGGTTTTCAAATCGCTGTTAAGGAATATCGAGGAAATCCTGGCAGCCAAAGGGGAGAAGGTGAGACGTGTGGTTGGCGAGGAAGCCTTGGAACTGCTTCTGGAAAACTCAGCAGATACTGGGTCTCAGGGGCAGCCCACAGAGGGAGAAAGCGGGGAAGCTCCCCCAGAGACTGGCAGCAAGGGACAGACCTGACAAATAGGATTTGTGTCGATCTGCTGATGACAAGAGAGACTCTTTAACTTTTGTTCCTTTATTTCAGCTGTCTGTGTTTTAAAATAAACTTGGGCATTGGTCTTTCTCTGTTGTGTGTCTTTGTCTTGTGTAGTTTTGCCTTTGGTCAAGCTAATGTAGAGATGGAATGTAGATATTTTTCCTGATGCTTGTTTTGCTGACTTCGCTGAAGCACCAAGACTTGCCTTAGTGTCAGGAGCCCTGCTTTGTTCTCTGCTGAGGAGGCAGCCAGTAATTCTTTGTCCATGTGTTCTGGCCTAGGGAGGTACAGCTGTAGCTGGAGTTCTAATGATGTCTGGCCTTGCCCAGGTGTTGCGTGGTAGCTGTTTGCAGAGCTTGTGGAGATGCATCCCACGGCAGAGCAGCTGAGCAGAAGGAGACAACTGATACAACCTGAGGAGATGGGGCCCTGACCCCACGTGAGTTTACAAAGCCAAAATGACCCTGCAGAAGGGTCAGATCACTAGCTCTTAGTGCGGTCATGTGTTGCTTTTTTTCTTTCCTTTGCCATTTTCCAGAGTTTTGCTTCTGTGCCCCTCATGCCAGGGTTGAAAGTCTCCTGGATTTGTGGGTTACAGAGTGAGCTGCCCTGTGGGAATCCCACTCGGGGTGATGAGTCGGTGAGTGGCTTCCCAGCATTGGGGTTATGCAACTTGTTGGTGAGGGGGAGGATGGGCGTGAAGGCAAAATTAGTATTTGTGAAGCATGTTGGAGATAAGTAGAGCGCCTAGAAAAGTTGTCTTATAGTTACTTGACAGATATTGAGGTGCTCATTAATGCTACTGCTGCATGTTAAGAGCAGTTAGAAGAAAAAATAATAATTTAATAAGTGAAAAATGTAGGTGTTTACCAGCATATAACACTCGGGTAGTGATGAATCAGACAGTGAGGTGATCGTACTGTGCTTTGTTAGGGCTTACTTCTGCCTGCATGAACATTTAACTTCTCTCGAGGTCTGTTAGTTTGAAGTACAGTGAAGTGTCAGCTTTCTTACAGTTTTAAACTCGCAATCAAAGAATAATTCAGGTTGGAAGAGACCTTTGGAGGTTTCTAGTCCGGCTCCCTTGTTCAGAGGAGGATGCTCGGGGTCTTGTCTTGAACATCTTTGAGGATGGAGATCCTACAACCTCTTTGGACCCCTGTTCTGGTCTTTGACTGATCCTATAGTAAGAAAACCCATCACCTAAGTGAAATTTCCTGTGTTTGATCTTGCACCCGTTACCTTCTTTTCAAATGCTGTGCACTTCTGAGGAGAGCCTGTCTCTGTTCTCTATGTCCCCTCATTAGCAAGCTATACAGAAAGCAGTAAAATGCCTCTTAGCCTTTGTGTCTCCAGGCTGAACAAACCCAGTTCTTTTAGCCAAGCATGTCCAGGTGCTCGTTCGTGGGCCTTATCCAGCCAAGAATTCAGTGAGGGCATTGCTGTACTAATGAGGATTAATGAGTTTGATTAATCTGAAGCATTTGTAGGGATTTTATGTGTGTTGCATTATAAGCATGGATCAGAGCAACAGGAAAGTAGTCATGTTTTCCTGTTGGTATATAAATTCAAAGTGATGAAACAGCATTGAGGGGCAGGAACTTCATCTGTCAGCCAGCCTGTGTGTGTTCAGATCCCAGTGAAGTAACAGCTCCATCTGAAACAACTACATTCTGGAGTGATCCACGTGTTAGGAAACGGGAGTCTTGCATCTTCAACCATTGCTGTGTGCTCGCCCTGTTGTGAGTTGCTGGTGCATATTAGCACTCTGCTGGAAGAGTGGTTATTTTATTACCTTTTTACCTGACAATCAGTATTCTATTTCCATTGTGCTCATACCTTTGATGGGGTGGAACAGAGCAGCTGTTGCAGGATCCACGTTGCCTTGGGAACAGTTCATTTACAACCTGACTCTTTTAATGCTGTTTTCCTTACCTTTCTTACCTGTTTCTGTGCCCTAGCTACAGAAAGGTGGTGCTAGTTTTTGCTGTGTTACAGTAAAAACTGTAGCAAAGTCTGTCCGTGTTGGCTGTTAACTAGATTTTAGTGTTTCCTCGGCTCAGTGTCCGCTGGCCTTAGGTGCTTTCTGGAGGCAGGACAGAGCGCTGGTCCCTGTGCCTCGAGGCTTGGCGCTGGTGCAGCAGGCTGGCCTGCTGCTGCCTTCTGCAGCACCCAGAACTGAGGGTGGAGGGTGATGTATTTTTCCTGCTGCTCTGAAGGTTCAGGCCAACATCATGGACACAGTCTCGAGTTGCCCCAGGGGAGGTTCAGGTTGGATATTAGGAAAAAGTTTCTTTACGGAAAGGGTGGTCAAGCACTGGAATGAACAGGCTGTCCAGGGAAGTGGTTGAGCCCAGTCTAAGTGATCCTATGAAAACAGGAGGCAGCAGATGACAGAGTGGGTGAGGTGCTGGCATGGAGTGCAGGGAGCTCGCTGCTCACTGTTGCCTGTCAGAGGTCTGCAGCAGGCAGGGTGTGCAGGGAGTGCAGCCCCCAGGGGCACCAAGCACTGAGCCTGCAATACGCAGCTGTGCAGGGGAGAATTTGTGCTTCTCATGACAAAACCTTACGGGGCTTTCAGCTGGAAGGGGAGAGGGTTGCAGCTGTGTGAGGCAATTTGCATATAATACAGAAAGATTTGCTGCTAATAGATCGCAGGGAAAAAAGGAATTTTGTTCTCCCTTTTGAAGTGGGTTTTTCTGAAAAATGTTGTGTCATGGGAAGTGTGTGTTCTTCTTTAAAGGGGACACAGGTGAGCATGCTTTGTTTAAGGGGAGCCCAGCAGACCTTGTTTTAGCCAAAGATGAGGGAGCAGGGAGAAGAGAAGGAGCCTTCCTCCTGAACTGGAGGTATGTCAAGATGGGGAAAAAAGTGACGTGAAGGTCTGGTGCAGTGGAGCAGAGGAGGGTGACTGAAGGTGCAGGGTGAGTCTTTGCTGCACAGAGGAGAAGCAGTGATTTCAGGGGGGGTAAAGTAGCATTCGCAGGATGGGCTGCACACATGAAGCTGCTTGTACATTCCTTGAAGCATGCCATAGTGGCTGTTAAGGGATGGATCCAGTTCCTGAATCCTGTCCCACAAGGACTTTTCTGCAAAATGGCAAATACTTTGCCTCTTTGTTTTCTGTGTCCGAGCAAATCCTTATGTAGTGCAGAGTTAATCTGATCAGTGTGGGACTGAGGGGTTGCATCAGTCAGCTGCAGGGGTTACTGGTGTTCTGGCCCGTGCTCAGGAGACAGGCAGTGGTGTTGGTGAAGGTGAGATGGGTGCCCTGTGGGGCTGGGAAGTGAGCAGTGATGGGACTTGCCGAAGGAAGGCCTTTGCAGGCCTGAACAAGAGGGAGGCTGCAGTGCAGAGGCTCATTTGCTGGGGCTACCTGCCATGACCCCCTGATGCTTTTTGCTACTAGTGTGTGTGAACATGTGTGTGCTGCGTGGGACTCTGCTGCCTTACAGAGATGGTGATTCTAGACCCTGCCACGCTTGGGTGTGCTGTGGAAGGCTGAGCGGTACCAAGGAGCCACTTGGGAGCCCCTCTGGGGGAGATTTGCCTGCTTTGCTGAAGTGGTATTTGGGCAGGTATGTTTCTTTTCCTGTAGCAGCAGCGCAGGTGGTGAGGAACGGCTGTGAAATGAATTGCTGCTGATTTGTGCTGCTTGCATAGGGCCTAACATAGGTGGGTTCTGGCCCTACTTAACGTAGGCAGAGAGGCACAGCGAGGGCGAGTCCTCCACTCAAACCCTGTGTGCCTGCATCTGCGCCGTGTCCCCCGGCTGGGCTGTGCAGCACAGGGATGGCCCTGCCTTACTGCAAAGCTGCGCAGGAGTTAACTGAGCCCACAGCTGCGTCCTGGCCTAGGGGGGTCCCAGGGGATTGCTAGGAGAGCTGCCGAAAGCTGTCCAACTCCAGACTGAAATTTACAGTGCTGGGTGCTCTGGGCCAGCGTAGCCCTTCCTGCAGGCTGAGAGCCTTTCCAGCCAAATGGAGATCAATGATGGCTGGAGCAGGAACAGCGTGAGGCTCTGGGGAGGGCTGAGGTAAGTGCAGAGACTCAGCCCTGACATGAGTTGGCAGATGAGCAATACAAAAATCCCCACAGGCCTGTGACATCAGCCCTGTCTTGCAAGCGCCTCTCAGGGCACGTGCACAGCTGAGTAGGAGAGATTAGTATCTTGCATTGCTGCTGGGTTTTTTTAGAGTTCCTCTTCACCTCCAGACCTGCACCGGGGTCAGCACCCTGCTCTGTGGGGACTCGCGCTTTGCAGGTGTAGCAGCAGTGTTTTGCGAGACGGGCCGCGTTAGCACGGCACGGGCCACGGCAATCCCGGCTCTATCCGGCGGGTGTCAGCAGCGGAGGGCTCTTCCCTGTGTGGGACCAAGCTCTGCGAGCCTGGGCTCCTTGGTGGCATGGGCGAGGGGAGGGCTGGCGTTCGGACGCTGGCACGCTGCTGTCTGCTGCTGCAAGGGGTTGCAGGCTGTGAGCTGCTCTGGAGATTCAGCTGTAGCCATTGCCTCCTGCTCTGGGGCAGGGAGCCTGAAAGAGAGAATGTTTACTGGAGAGCATGTGCTTCCTTCCCCAGCTGCTACGGACGCAGACCAGCAGGTGAGACCCCATCACTCACTCACAGGGATTTAATCTTTTCCTGGGAATCTAAGCCTCTGTCGTTTGCGTACCTGGGGGCATGGTTCTGTCCCCCAGTCTCACACAGAGACTTCTAGCACAGAGCTTCTTGTGTCCAGGCACCCAGAGGCGTGAGAATGCCTGATGAGAACAAGCTGGTGGCGCTTCATTAATCTTTGATCAGGACTGGCAGTGGCCAGCACAAGTTAGTGGGGCGTGGGAAGACCAGCTGTGACTTGGCTTTATCCTCACAGGGCTCAGGATCCAAAGTCAGCTGCTCTCAGGTCTACTTTCTAGCGAAGTCCTAATGGCTTGCTCATGCCTGCTGTGTTGGAATGAGCCGGCGCTGCTGCTTGCTGCTTTGTGAGTATCTTCACTCAGGGCTGGTGCTGCCCTTTTCCTCTAGTAGCTGCTGCTGGGCACACAAGATGCAGCTTTTGGGCCAGGTGCCGAGACAGGGCTGAGCCGGAGCCCCCAGGAGGGCCTGAAAGGAAGGGCTCGGCCACGGTCCTGGAGGAGACCTTAAGCTGACAGAAAAGCAGTTTTTTTCCTGGCCACTGCAGGGCTGCTTTGTCTGCCCTGTTGTCCTGGTAACTTCTGGGCCTGGGTGGTTGCTCTGGGCAGGGAATGCCCAGGGCTCGGTGTGTTCCCTCTGCAGCCCATGGTCAGAGCGATGCTGTGCGTTGAAGGCAGGCAGAGCTGAGGACGGTGGTTGCTGCCTCAGAGCCCTGTGTGCTTTCAATGTAAAGGGAGGTGTAGGTGGGTGCATACACCCTTCTAACACTTAAACCTGGTGGTCTCTGCCACAAGAGACCACCACCCATGCCCAACCCCCTTCCAAAGGGCCAGCGTCAGCCTTGCTGTTGGCAAAGCAGGCAGGCTGGCCAAGAAGTAATGGGAATGAATGAAATGAATTTCTGTCACTGAAGCTTAGACACAAATATTTATTAAGCACAACCCCCCTCCCCTTCCCCTTGAGCTGTATTCATTTCTAATATATTAATTCATTTGGCAGATTATTTTTGTTTTTAGAAAAAAAAAAGTACCTGTGGGTCAGAAATTCCCCATTAAAATGACATTAGCAAATGCACATGTAAAAAATAAATAAGCTCATACATTCAAGTATATGGCAAATAATTAACACCTCAGAAAGCTTAATGGTCAGATTCCAGTTCACCACTTGGCTGAGAGCTGCACAAGCCCGAGCCTGCAGCTGGTCAAGTCACCTTCACCTTCAGTGTTTTCCTCCTCTTTCCAAACGCAAGCCAGGTCGGTATGCAGGTGGCTGGGCAGGTCCTGCCCCTTCTCCAGAGCTCTGACCAGCCCCAAGGAGGAGGCTGAGCCTCGGCCAAGCAGTCCATGCAGCAGCGTGGCAGGTGAGTGCTCCCTGGTAGCAGGTAAAATGCAGCTAACTCTCCACATGGTCAGTGCAGGCAGGTTAAATGCCCGATGAGCAGCATCACTGGTCTAAAAATCTTACTGCTGGTTGGAAATGTTTCCATCGAATGCATTTCAAAGAGAAAGTGCTGATTTGTTCTCTATAAGAACATATCTGCTTTGGCAGAACTCATTACTGGAGCTTCTGAAGTCCAAGATAGCCTAGCTGGTCAAGCAAGTGAAAAATACTCCACCTCCTGAAGTTAGATCCCTGCTTGCTTCCTCTCTGGGCTGATTTTTCCAGCTGTTCCAAGAGGGGAAGGAACAAAAGTAAATGTAGACTCTTGCGCTTGTGTGGGGGGTGGAGCTGACTTCCAGCCAGCACCCCGGTCTGGGGCTCTCGTGAGGCTCCATTCTTGGAGACAGATTGGGCAAAACCAGAGTGCCTTGCCGGGAGCAGCTGGGCCAGGGCCTGCAGGGACTGGGAAAAGCTCAGCACTGGTTTGGGAGGAAGCAAGGGGAGGGAGAGGCTATTATTCCCAACTGCTGCTGGACACAAAAGGGAGGAGAGCAACTCCTGACAAGCCGTGGCCAGAAACCCCCTGGCTTTCAGAGCGGGTCATTGCCGAATGCAGGCCTGCCCACAGGACAAATCCTGCAGGAGACTTCTGGCTCAGCAGCACCAGGAGCCACCAGCTGCCCACATGTGCCGAACAGGGACCTCCTTCCCCCTGTCCTGGGTCTGCAGATCGGGGCGCACAGCTGGCGGTTACTGGTCAGGCTCCGTCCCAGGCTGGAGCTGGGCTTTGTTGCACGGCTGCTCTCTAGAGGTGAGCAGATCCCACTAAAGCTGACGGCGAGCGGGGCTTTGCTCCTGCTCAGGAGGTCCCGGTACAGGACTGGGGCTGGGGAGCCGGTGGGGGTGTCCTAGGGCTCACTGCTGAGTCCTCAGCAAACCTAAAATAAGGTGTGTGGGACCATGACCACAGCTGGGGCAGGGGTGAGGGTGAAAAGGACCGGTGTGGCCTCTGACTTGGGCTCATTTCCTCCTGTAGAAGGAACAAAGCTGAGCAAGACGTTCCAGGGAAGGAGCCAGAGCAATCTGTGTCACCTCACGATGCAGGCGAAACAGGACAACTTCAAAATGGAAAAGGTGCTCTTCCCTTCCCCCATGAAATTAAAACTGTTGTGGAAATAAAAGACATCAAGGCTGGAGTTAACTACCCACTCTGGGCTCCTCCTTTGCCTGACAGCACAAGTTCCTGGATTTTTAGGTGATAAGCAAAGGGGCTGCTAAAGTAGTCTTCCCTCCTGTTGTGCCTGGTGTTACAGCAGCCACAGGTCCTAAAAATACCCCTTGTTTAAAAACTGTCCCCTCCTCCAGTGGGCCTTCCTGTAACACTGCCTGCGCCGAGCGAGGAGGTACGGCTCCCCGTGTCCCCGGGGCAGCTCCCTGGAGAAGTCTGTGGTAGCGCAGGAGTGCTGGGGTTTGTAACCACCTACGCTTTTTTCTTTTTTTAAAAAAACCAACAAAACAAAACAAAATGAAACCGAAACCACCCCCCCCCCAAACCAAACCCCTGTTCTTAGCTGGAACCAGGCCTCTGCGGCTCCTCTGCTGCCTCTTCCTGAGCGGAGGCCAAGTCTACCCGCTGCTCGTCCATTCGTTTGGCCTGGACACGCTGGATGAGGCTGAAAAAGTCTTCGTCTGGCATAGTGGGGCCACGGGGGATGGAGTCTGGTGGTGCACAGCGCTGGTCATCTATCCTGGAGGACTGCACGCGGAGGAGAGCGGGCGTTAGGACTGAGTCCTGACACAACAGTCCTGTCGTGGAAGTAAAGGGCTGGGACCAGTGCCCAGAGCAGATGCTTCCTGTCTGGGGGCGCAGGGCAGCGGGACCAAGCTAAAGGAGGAGCTGAGACACAGCCCTCAGTACAGGGTCAAAAAAAGGACCCGGAGGCAAAAAAGAGTAGCTGCCTGGCTGCCCAGGGCTGTGGCCACAGCCCCTCCCAGCAGGCCAGGTGGGGTCACAGGATGGCATTTGTCTGTGTGGGAGATACTAGTGTCCCCCCTGCAGCTTGGCAGCCCACCCAGTCCCATGCCGGTAGTACCTGACACTTCATGAGCATGTTGAAGAACTCGTCCCCAGGCTCCTGGGCATCCCCCTCCACACGCAGGTGCCCCAGGTTGTTGTGTGTTATCCGGAGGCCTGGCAGGTTGCCCACGTTGGCACGTTGGTCATCCAGTCGTCTGCTCTGGGAGCTGGCGATGAGATCGAAGAACTCCTCCGTCTGCGGAGACGCCATCAGGGAGGACTGCGCTGTGAGCGGGGAGAGGAGCATGCAGCAGGGTCACAAGCTCTGCCTGTCTGTGCCCGAGCTGCAGCTCTGCTCTGCAGGGCGCCCCAGCCCCCCACACGCCTTACAGCGAGGGCCAGGGGCTAGCTATACAGCCAGGCCCCCTGCGGCTGAGCCGGCTGGGGCGCCAGCTGCTTGTGCCACCACCGACATCTTCCAGCCTGCGTGGGGGAGCGGGAACGATCCCCGTGCCAGCAATGCAAGCGAGCAAAAACCTACCATCAAAGCAACAAGTGTTATGGGGAGCAACACCCCCTGCCCCATGTCACAGCTGCTGAAGGCCGGTGCTACAGCACAGCCCTTGGTACCCACCTCCCCAAAACGCCCTGGGCTGCAGCCCTGGAGATGCACGAAGGGTGAGCAGGGCCGGCTGCGGGGAGCCTGCCTGCGCGCGGCTCCTGGCCCAGCCGCGGGACCCTCTGCCCTGCCTTCCCTCTGGGAAGCAGAGAAGCTCCCAGCTGAGCAGAGCGGCGGTTTCCCCCGTCCAGCTGGAGCGCAGCCCCCACAAGGGCCGTGCACGCCGCCTCCAGCACGCTCCCTGGACAACAAGCCTTAACGAAGGCACCCAGTGTGTGGGGCTGGGCAGAGCGTGCCTCCCACACTAGCCTGCTGCACACACAACCTGTTGGGCAGCAAAGGGGGAAAGCAGGTGCCCTGACAGGGTAGAGAGCAGAACCTCTCGTACACATCTGCTGCACCACCTCCCACGACAGGCTCCCTGCTATTTATTGCTTCGGCCAGCTCCTGGAGGACACCAAAGATGCCACCTCGGGCCAGAAAGTCCAGTGTCCTGACGCAAAGTGCTGCCTGCGAGTGATCACTGTTGTTTCCAGCACAACACCTGGCAGCTTCTGCGGCTGCTTCCCCTCTGGTTTCCACCTGGAGCCAAGAGGCTGCGCCAGGGCCAGCCCGCACAGCGCTCGGGGCACGCTGGGCTGACACCAGCAACCGCAGGCGAACGCAGAGCTCCGCAGCGCTTGTGTGGCTCAGTGACGGGCACACTACACGGTCCCGAGGGCCGGGTATAATTACAGGCAGGTAATTGGCAAAGCGCAGGCCTGGCTAAGCCACACATCTGGTGGCACAACCTCCCCAGGCCCCCCAAAGCTTGGCCTTTTTAGTCCAGCTCAAGTAGAGGCGCCGCCGGGGTGAGCCCAGCAGATGCTCCGGCTGCCATGAGCTGCAGCACCTGCACGGGAAACACTGACGGGGCCAGGCTCTTCCCATCACGAGTGGAGCAAAGCCACCCTGGGCTCTGCCTGCTGGGAGGGGGCCGGCACCGGGGGTCCCAGTCCAGGACCTATACATATAACCTATACTCCATAAACCCCAGCGGGGATATCCCACACAGCCACCCGACGTTCCTGGGGGTTTCCAGCCATCGGGGTGCAGCGCTGGAGGAGCCTTCGGGCCCTGAGCAGCTGGAACACGGCTGTGCCCCCCAGCTTTGGCACGCCTGCTCTGGGCAGCATCCTGTGGGCAGCACCGAGGGGCTCGCGTGGGCCAGGGAAACAACGGGACAAAGGGAGGTTTTCCAAACAGCACACGAGCAGTACCAGGACCTTGGCAAAGTGAGTGAGTCAGCCCCCAGCCCAGGGAGCACCTCCTGGGCAGCACTGGATGGAAAGAGCCCGTTGGCTGCTGGCAGCTGCTCCCAAACAACAGACACTGCGCCCGGGACAGGGACAAAAGAAAATCGTAAGAAACCCAGCCCCGATGGTGTCACTGTCCCAGTGAGCACAAAGCACCCGAGCAGAGGGTGCCCCAAGCCTCCCGACACGATGTGCTTTCTTTTTAAAGCCCCAGCTTGTGGAGTTGCAGAAACACATAAAAAATCTCAGCATTGACACAAAGATGAGTTTTTTCCCCTTCAGCTCGCAAAGAAACCTTGAAAATAACAAGTCCAAAAGGCTCAGATACCAAGTGAGAGCCGAACAGAACACGTGCCTACTTGCACAGTCTTTATAACGCTTCATATTTTAAACTGTCTCCTAAATTACACAGCTGTTACAGCCAAATGCACTTCTGTATCAGAAATGCCTGTCTTGAAAAAGTGATGCTCATTTCCACCCTATTTTTAGAAGATAAAAAACCTTCTCACCTCACAGCCAACCTGCCCTCCTGCTGCAGCCTGACCTTCTCTGCACTGCCCTGCTCTCGCTGCCGCTTCAGCCCCTGCCCCTGGTACCTCCTTCTCCGAGCAGCCTCGTGCTGCGGCTCTTGCCATTCCTGAAGGGATGTCAGGGGTCTCCTCCTCTCCTGTTTGTACTTTGTGTTCGTTTGGAAACTGATAAATCCATCAGTTCAAGTGAAGTGTCTTGAGCCCTTTGTGATGGTGATTAAGCACACAAGTGGGACCTGCACACATTAGTCCTTCTCTGCAGCTTGTTTTAAACAAAAGCCCTCAACACCCTATCACAAAAAAAGGACACGAAACCGAAGTGCAAACACAGACCTGTCCTGCCTCTCCTGTCCCATCTATTTGTCAGATGGCTTCCTCAGTTTATCCCTGTTCTTCCTACGGGTGAGCTAGCTGTCTGCCTGCTGGAGCTTCCTCCTGTTTATCCATCCTTCTAGCTTCTCAGTTCTTACACAGCACCTATCACCACAGCATCCAAGAACTGTACAAAATCCAGAAGTTTTTCCTCCACGGCAACACTCTGAGAAAAACTGGCAATACTTTAACTTGCCTGTGAAAGCCCACCCCAGCCCTCTGCGTGCCCCAACCCTCCAGGCTCTTACACGGCTCCCTCAGTAACGACCATCAGCATCTTCCTCCCAGAGGTGCTGGCAGAGGCAGATGTCCTTGCATCAACCCCACTGTTCGGAAGGCGAGACATTCTAAAGATCCATACTGAAAAAACCCAAGTATATTTTTGCATTTCTCTTCCTGGTTTACTCTCCCAGCCTTAGTCCACATTCTCTGGCTTTTCCCTCAGCAACCATTAACATAAGAATGTTTCTTCCTTAAATAACATCGGAGATTGCCAAAGAACTGCTAGGTTCAGAGAGCCGAGGCTTGGGGAAAACATCACAAGATTCACAGTAAAACCACAACGGCTCACCACACCATGGGAGCAGCATCACTCCCATAGTAATAGAGACTTAGAAACGCATCGGTGCTTACATATCCGTTCTCCCAGGGCAGGGACCGGTGTGGCAGCTGCCTCTGCCGCCTCCGATGGGCATTCTTCCAACGGGCAGCGCTGATCATCCATCCGGTTGCTCTGGAACTTGCTCAGCAGGTCAAAGAAGCATTCCTCATCCGAAGGGGTCCGGTTGATTTTCTGGAATGACAGTAACATACAGAAGAGAGTCAGAACACCCCAAACAACTTCCCCGTGTCCAACTGGCCTGCCTGACGTGGCAACACGCCATGCCCTCTCCTGGGCCTTTCAGAGGCTGGCTACTGGCCGTGCCTGCAGCTTGCCAAGCCCCGCAGCCTGGAGCCTGCCGGGGGTCACTGCTACTTGTTCCCTCCGTTCTCCTGGCTCCGAAATAACCTCTCCCTGTTTCTCTTGGCACCCTTCAGCGTGGACAAACTAACACCATCCTCTCAGAGGAGACCACAGAACATCACGAAGTCCCCTCTCCTGCAGGGACCCCTGAGCAAGGGGCAGAGCTCCTCTGCGACGTGTGCTCTGCAGGATGGCCAGTTGTGGAGAGCTGCAGCCCCTCCAACAGGTCACCCGCACTGTGCCTGACCCCAGAGGCTCTGGGCACTTGTGCCACCCAAACCAGCGCCCAGCTCCTACCTGCAGAGCAGCCTCCATTGCTGCGGAGCATCTTGAGCGCTCAGAACAAACTGAAGGCTGAAAGGGAAAGAGGGGAGGAAAGGGGACAGCATTCGCCCTGGCGCTGCTCCGCTGGGAAGAGGAGCTTCTGAGCTGGCAAAGGCGTGGGCTCAGAGAGGGACCACGGTCGGGAGGAAGAGGGATGAGGGGGAGCTGTGTGGACACCCTGGCTGAAGTGCTGTGTGCCCAGCTAAGGCTCAGCTCGAGCTCAGGCATCCCAGCACTCAGCCGTCCTTTTTACTCAGCTAAATTTAACCTCTGCAGGCCACTGCCCCTCGCACCCCCAGTGCTTCCTTTCAGTGCTCCTGTGTCCTCAGTACACCCCCTGCTCCAACAGTCACCGAGCTGCCAATGCCACAAAATTATAGTTTTTCAGGAAAACAGTTCTTGCACAAAAATAAGCGTGTTCATAAAATGAGCCCCAAATAAGCACCTTACACTAGACAGCGATATATTTAAGTCATGCTGCAGAAGGGTTCACATTCAAGGCAGCCTCTCAAAAGCGCTGTGCTGTGTCTAGCTCCAGCACAGAGATGAGCCCCGTGTTGGGAGAGCAAACCCAGAGTCCTGCCCGCCCTGGGGCGGCCAGTGCAGTCGGAGCAGCGGATCCTTCCAAGGAGCCACTCACAACGGAATATAAAATTAGACAGTGATAAGAAGGGCATCTGCCAGGCTCGGGAACGGTCCCTGCATGCTGAGCTGGTGCCGACAGATGCTGGAAGAAATACCACAACAGAAACCAACCAGAAACCCTTACAACTGGGTTTGCCAGTGCTGAGCTATTTTCCCGAACGGGGCTGGGGAAGGCCACTCTGAGGGGGAGCATTGGGTCCCCCCTGGAGAGCAGCACGCCCTGCCAGAGCGATGGAGAGGGCACAGAGAGAACTGGCCCAGAGCACCAGAGCTTTCAGTGCAGAAAGGGATCTCCTTGGCTGTTCACAAAGCAAAGCCCCTCTCCTAGCTCTGCTGGTGGCCATTCTGGGCAGTTCAGGAGCCCTCCCTCTCCTACCAGCAGAGTGCTCTTCACCAGGGCAGAGGCACGCAAAGCCTTTCAAGGGAGATCTGCAATGAGGAGAGACTTGTGCTGACAGGGTTAAAGCTGCAAGTTGGATTCAGTAAATGAAGGAAAACAATTTTCCTGTATGCTAAGTGAAGCAGATGAGATGCACTCAGCTTCTATTTAGGGCAGCATCAAAATTAGCAGCGGGCCAGAGAGGAACATTAGCAATGTGGGAGCTGATCAGGGAGGGGAAAAACCCCTCTCACCTCCTTCCACGTGCCAATCTGCTAATGAAACAGCGGCTCAGGCAGACCCTCTGAACCGCTGGCAGTTGCACCTTGGAAATCAAAGCTTGCTTGGGCTTGAACCGAGGATGAACTACGCCTGTCCCAGCTCTGCTATGTTGGCTTGCGTGACCCAAATTTCAGGCTAGAGGAGGAAGCCGGCTCATTCACACCAAGCCTCCTGCTCGCTTCCCTGCGACTGCACAGAGTAAATCAGAGCAGCCACAGGTCCGCAGGAGCAGTTTTGCCTTGCAGGGAGCAGCCTGTCGGTCAGAATCCCCAGCTCAGGGCTTCCCCATCACAGAGACGAGATTCCCCTGGGTGCATCCTGCCAGGGATCCTGCAATTTTGTGTGTCGGGATCTCTGCTCAAAACGTGCCTGGGAGAGGAAAGGATGCTCTGAATCAGTAGGAAGAGCAGCCAGTGCATGCAAAGCGTGGGACGGGGCTGGCTGCGTGCCTGGGTACCTCCCAGTACGGTGGCACCCGGAGGGGCAGGAGGCCGGTGCCCACGGGCCAGTATTAGGGCTCGCACGTGCTGCGGCAGCCCGGGATGTGGCTGCCGCAGGGCCCCCGTCAGCACCTGCCGATGCCAGGCTCCCCCCAGTGCTGCCCCAGCCAACCCGCGCCCCAGGCCTGCGCCTCCCTAATTAAAATGCCCAGATATGACAAGGCACGGCGTGCTTGGCTCCCGCCGCTCACGAGGCTGTTCCTAGCCCCGAGGAAGGAGCTGTGAGGGCAGATGGATGCGCAATCACACCCTGGGGCCCACCATCTGCTACCGAGCTGTGCTTGCCCAGGGCTTGGCACAGCCAGGGTGGTCAGGAGGCTTCCTGAGAGCCAGGGCATCCCCTAACAGGGCTGAGCAACAGTCCTGCGATAGCACAGACATACAAAAACCAGGCACCACAGGCCCAAGACCCAGACCCCTAAATGGTTCCCAGGCAGCTGCCTTGGCTTCCAGCCCTGAGACCACTTCTCGCCCCGTGGCTGGCATTCCTGCCTGCCCTTATCCCCCATCCTCTGCCTCTACACCACAACTGCCCCAATCCTGCCAACTGTTATTTTCCACTGGTCAGCCAGCCTTCATCATGGGCAAAGAGGCAAACCAGCCCCATTTGCACTGGGCAGAGGGACCATGGGCTTTTGCTGCACTCACAGTCTGGGGGCTGCTGATTGCGCCCAGGGCAGCTTTGGCTGCAAACACGCTTGCCCTTGGCACGGGCACAGAGATGCACATGCCTCTCTCCACGCAGGGACAAGGACAGGCATGGAGCCTCTGCTCCTGTTCCTTGACTTCAGGCGAGACAGGGATGGCCACTGTCCCAGGCAGGTGGAGGTCTCTTACGTGGGGGTCAGAGCTTTGTCCCTGTTTTCTGTGAGTGGTATTTCCACCTGGACACTGCCAGCTCAGAGAGCTAAGCAACCTGCCTAAGGACAGCCTGAGAGCAGGACTCGCTCACCTGGAACAGGTCGCCCTCACTGGAAGGCATCCGGGTTTTTACATACATTTATTTGCTGGTGGATAAGCAGGCTGTTTAACCTGCCAGGCTGGATGTGGAATGTGTAAAACACAGCTGAGGTGTTGGAAAGACACCGAAGAGCAGCTGTGGGGAGTGAGGGGGTGCCTGCTGCCGCTCGCCCCTCTCCCTGCAGTGGTGTTGCCCCAGGGAGTCCCTCTGCTCGGCTGAAACTGGTGGCTCTTCAGGAGGGGTCAGGGGAGCCTGGTGCTGGGGCTGCCCAAAGCCCCTGCCCTGCAGAGCACAAATGCAACCTATTTCCTCTCCAAAAACTCATGCTAAATAAAACCTTACACAGTCTCTGGCCAAGAAGGTCCTGGGGGACCTGGCTCTGCCCCCTGGGCACAGGAGTGCAGGGCACAGACCAGCATCTCGTGGGGAAATCCCTCAGACTGGCTGCTCCAGCTGCGCGGGTGAGACCAAGGCTGAAGTGATCCCAGGCAAAGCGAAACAAAGTCAGAACAGACTCCTGTGCCCTTGGCCCTTTGGCCATTTTCACTCGGATTCAGGAAAGTCACTAAGCAAATGCAGAAGGGCTAACGGCAAGAACTAAACCACTTTCCAGTTCCCAACACCCGAAGCCACCGCACACAAATGCCCAGCAGGTTGCCTCTTGGAGGCCACTGCCCACCGGGGTCTCTGCAGAGAAGAGCCTTTCCCCGACACACTCCTGCTCCCGAGCCACATCCCAGGATTGGCTGAAGATGCATTTATTATCTCTGTGCTAGTTTCACATGGCATTCCCACGCCTGACGTCCACGAGGAGCAGGACACAGTGTGTTCTAGCAGGTAGATGAGGGAGATCCTCATGTCTGGGCCAGAAGCAGTAAGTCTTCGGTCACAGCAAGGCAATGTCACTGACCTCGTGGCTCAGGCTTTCTGCTCCACAACGCTGCACCAGTTCCTGGGCAGCACCCCGTCCCCAGTCTGGCTTTGGCATCCGAGCAGCCCACTCCCACCGCCGGCCCGGGCTGTGCTGTCCCACCACACACGGGCACCTGCTGTTACAAATACCCTCAACTGAACGGCTCTGGCCACAGTGGCTTCTCCCACAGCCTCCTGTGGCCCCCACAGGGCTTGAAGCCAGCTGGGGCAGAGCCGGGGGGGCTCCCCGGGAAGCAGTGGCAGCCAGGGTGGGACGCAGCTCTCTCCACATTTGCTGCCCAGCCCCACCAAAAGCCTGTCCGATCACAGCCATGCAATAGCACACTCCCAGATTGCTCCGAGAGGGCTCCAGGGGCCCCCAGGGACTACGGCAGATGATTTCTGCACTGGCAGAGCCACAGCATGTCCCCCAGTGATTCCTGCCACTGCCATGTGCCAAAAGCACCTGCTGTACCATGGGTGAAACATCCCCTTTGAAGGGAGCTTCGCCCACCAAACTACAGATGCTCTCGTGAGCTACCCAAAGGGCCAAACCTTGTTCCTTCGTCAGGTCAGCATCTCCTCTCGCAGCTGGCGTTCCCACAGGGCACTGGCCTGCCTCTCCCCTGCTCCAGGCTCAACTTCTTGCAGAGCTGCCCTGATGCAGCAAGGAGCTGTCAAGCTCAAAGTCCTCTCACTCCAGCTTCATCCAGCTCCCCGAGGGGATGGCACTGCCCTACCTGCGGGCAGGACCCGCTGCCCAGCAGCAGATGGACCCTGGTCGGTCTGGCACAGTGGATACAGCTCTGGACCTGCTGCTCACAGGCAGACTGGCTCTGGTATGTGGGCCAGGTCAGGGACGAGGTGTGGGCAGCAGCAAGTTCAGGGATAAAGCAGCAGTTTTCACTGTTGCTCCCTCAGAGAGCACTGCCTTGACATTCAAATGTGTCCACCGCAATTCCTCCTCCTCACCTTATTTCAGGGAGGAAACAACCTGGAGATGAAGTGACTTGACCAAGTGACACAGCAGCAGAGCTGGGACAGGATCCAGCAATCCGTCCCCAGGGCCAAGCTCTCGACTGCAGATAGTTCTTGGAAAAATTGTGCCCCTTGTTCTAGCAGGCACTTATCTGCCCAGGGCCTGGCAGGTACTCGTTCCAACACATCGATGCCCGTGTGCCATGCCTTATCTGCCTCTCCCTCTATAAACCAGACACATCACAACTATTTTACCTCCTCTCTTTTCTTGGCAGTTGACCTCAAAATCACCAGGCAGGAGTGGGGCTGCCAGTGCTGGGAGTGCTTTATCCCACGCTACCCTACTACCTGCCAGTCCTCTGTATGTGGTTTTTCTTTATCCCTGTATCACCCTAACACCTCGCCCCAGAGGAACCCACCACGGGGGCCAGCACCACTGGCATAGCCATGACGCCAAACCCCCTCACCTCACGGGTACATCAGGCACTTTAATTTCCCCATCTCATTGCTTCACCTGGTGAAAGGCACCTGAGGGCGGTTTGTAGAGAGCCTCCTGGGGGGCACAGGGGGTGCTGGAGAAGGGGCATGGAAGCAAACCCCTGCCCAAAGGTGCAGCCTGCTTTACTGGGAGGTGACATGTCTGGAGGATTATCTCCAGGGTTGGGAGCCGGGCTCTCCCAGTCCCCAGCCACCAACACGGCTGGAGTCTCCACTCCTTGATGAGACTGTCATCTTCAGAGTCAGAAAAGCTGTTAAACTTGTCCCATCTTTGCTGAGAACAGCACTTCCCTTTCAATGCCAATCCTCAAGCACTGCCGCCACGCTCCCTCCAAAAGGCAGGGCTGGCAGACACCCCATCCTCCCCCAGCGAGCATGGCCAGGCACAGAGAACCACCAACCACACTTACCACCCTCTGCTACGAGACATGGGCAGACACCCCAGCAGTCTGTGCACTGCTCGCATCCGTTTCCCAGAAAGTTGCAAAAATATTAATAATAAAAAGTTCAAGCTGAAGCTACCTGATAACTTCAAAAAAATAAGCATACATGGGCAATATGCAAGCCCTGGCCCAAGTAAATCTCTCTTCTGTATCTCTGTATCTACCTCCTCCTCTTACTCCCGATCTAGCCTCTCATTTCAGAGGACAGAAGGAAAACACAAACAAAACGCAAGTTTTACTTACTGACCTCAGCAGCCAGCTCTTCCCCAGGCTCCAGCTTTTACATGTCCACAAGTAAAAAACGCCCTCACCTCGCAGGGCAGAGGCTGGTGATGCGGAGCTGCTGCTTCGATGCTGTTTAGCTACAGCTAGCAGCCGAGAGAACTCTCCCCAGCTCCGAGAGCTCTCCCCAGCTCCGCTCCGGCTGCCGGAGCAGAGATTTATGCAGAGCGCGCAGCCATGTGAAGAACGTCGCCAGCACCGATGACCCGCTGGGTGCGAGATGCAGCTTAAAGCGACAGCCCTGCTCGCCACACTCCTCCCGAGTCACTCCTGTGCCCTTGCACGAGGGGGTGGGCTCCAGCGAAGCGCTTCTCTCTCCCTCACCTCGCTGCCACAATCCTAGTGTTATTAGATGATGCTCTTAAACACACAGTGGAGCTACGTGAATATTTAGCTTTCCTTCCACCTCCTCACCTCCTACCCACCACACACACTTTACCTTAAAAATAGATTGGGATCAATTTTCCTAAACTACATCTGCAAACACACTCAGCTCTACAGGCACACACACCATGACGGCGAATGCAATGCGCACATACAGACACAAAATGATCACACAGATTTAAAGCACCAAAATATTGAAGGACCATTTTTAGCTCCTGATAGTCCTCCTGCTCCTCATATTATTAGATATGTGATTTTTTTTGTCTTATCGCAAGAGCCAAAGATGCTCAGCCACAAGTATCTCTTAATTTAGATGTACCACTGTTTAATAGAGGGAAATTTCTAATTGCAACAAGGTTTTAAACATGGAAAGATGAAAATGCTACGCAACAACCAAAGAGCTGTTCTTACCTCCCATTTGTGAAATGTGAATGCAAAATGGATTTCTGACAGTGAAATGGGTCACTGGGAAGAGAAGCAGCTTGCCAAAGGCCACCTGGCAGGGCAGTAGCAAAACAGGGACAGAGCCCCCTTGGCACTTCCAGCTCACTGTCCACACTGTCCTCTTACACTTCATTCTCATTTTTCATTGCAAAAGTAGGAAATTTCTTTATCCTGAACAAATGCAGCTTTTGGGGACTGCCCGTGCCTTTCCATACCAGTAAATTTACTTCCAGGAGTCACTCATAATAGAAACACGGGAACTGTGGGGCCTGAGGATCAGGACTCCTGGCTCGGTGCCTGGCCCTGGCCCCTGCCAGGCAGCACGCAGGGCACAGCAGCTCTCAGCCCCCTTACATCCCCAAGAGGGGCTGTGAAGCCTCACTGAGCTTTGTAACGATCCTGGACCCAAGGGCAAGGCGTCACGGATGCATAACGCATCTCCAGCAGGACAGCGGCAGAGCTGGGGCAGCCACCCTCCGGAACTGTGGATCCATCAGTGCCCACGAGGCTGATCTGGCTGACGGGAGGCGACCAGGCTGCGCTCGGGGCAAACACCAGCTCTGAAGCAACAAGTGATAAGATGCCCCGTGCTGATGAGACACGGGCAGAACTGTCATGGTGGGGATGCTTCAGGCATGCAAGATGGATCCCCCCCGGGGCACCAGTGATGCTGGCCAGGATCTGTCCTGTGGTGGAGCCCCATCTGTCATGTGCCAGAAAAGGCCAACTTTCCGTCACACAGGTCCTTGCAAAATCCTGCTATCAGGACAAAGCAGGCAAAAAGGCAATTACTCTGCACCTATTTTGTTCTGGTGCCACAGGCTATGGAAGGCGAGAGACAACTGGGAATTGGCCTCGAACTAAGCTGCTGCCTGGGGAGCTCACATACTAAACTCCAATTGAGTTTGTGATTTAATTTTTAAAAATGCTGCAGCAACTGAGCAGGGGAAGAAGGGGCAAGGAATGGCAAGGAGCAGGGCACAGCCGACCTGCCTGCTGTCACACTGAGTGCGGGGGCACAGACGCTGCAGGTACTGTCACCCTGCTGCTGCATTGCTGGGGGGCTGCGTTAAGGGGATACTTTGGTGGGGAGGGGGAAGAGGGGAGCGAACCAGAACTGAGACTCTGCCCCTTATCTGAATTGCCGAGTCGACCTGGAACAGTTATGAAAGGGGGCATCTGAAGCCGCTATTGAGGGCAAAATGCAGAAGATGGGTATAACACAGAGCAGAGCCCACACCCCAGAGGTCGGTGCTTGGAGCAGCAAGAGGAAACAACTTTTTGCATCTGGGTTTAGGATGCAGCAAAGAAGAGTGAGACGTCCGTGATCTGCAGACATCACCTCCAACTTCAGGTTCCAGTTCTCACGTCAGGGCGCTGCGAGTGTGTACCCGAGCGTGCCCTCAGCACACGTGTGCCCTTTGGTGTGCTTTGCAAACTGCACAGCCACAGCCCCTGCTGCAGACCATACACACACTGCTCAAACACAGGACATGCACACCGCGCTTCCTTTGTAGGATGAAATTATAACCCTTACTTGGACTGTTTTCAAAGATTTTTTTTCCTTTAAACAACTCGCCCACTCATCCCTATAAAAGCCGGTGCTAAAAGCTGGTTCTGTTGTTAAGATTTCAAATAACTTGGGTTTTATTGTTTCAAACAAAACCAAAACAACACCCACGCTCCCTCTTTCCTTAATCGAGTAACTGCTGACCTGTTGGGAGCATGCCCTACTGCCACATGCAGCTTAAATCCACACCTTTGGATCAATAGCAGGTGACAGTATTGGTTTTGGTTTTATTTTGAGACAGAACGTGGCGTGCCTGAGTGGGTGTCTGGCTGAAGCGTTACTGAAACCTCTGCTACTTGCAGTGCCAATCTGACTGCCTGAAAGCCAGTGCCACTGTGCTCCGATTTTGCAACAACCTTATCCATACTGGACTTACACTCTTTCACCAGCTGGACAGTAATCTACGCTGAAATCGCAGGCCAGGTAACTAGCCCTCACTGCTGAGACCAGTGCACCCATGGCATGGGAATGACTTCTGGTTTCTCTTTAGGAAGCAATATATTAGTCAGCATATTCAAACATACTCTAACAGTTACAGCCATACTTTGTCGTTAATGTAGCAACTTTTCCACATAGGTTTTGACAGGATTTACCATGCCAGGCTGGGTTTCCCTATCACCGTTTAACAGAAACACACAAGCCTAGATTTAGCACCTGAAGCTTAAATTACTAACCAAGGAGACAAGTTAGCAGCATTATCATTCCAGGATGGTCCCTCCAGTCTATGAAAGAAGATGGGCAGCTACAGAGGTCAATTTGGCCCATCAGAAACCTGGAGGATCCCTTCAACACCAAAACTGGGAGTGAACTGAACCACTCGCTCAGAACAATTCAGGTTATAGGTAGATGCTGGCCAGCAGTAAGTTCTTGGAGTGTAACTGATACTCACCCTCACACAGAGCTGTGGTACCTGCCATGCACCCGAGCAGCAAAGCACAACGTTTCAGCTGAAACTAGTTGCAGCGATTTACTTTGCAGTTGGAGGGGGGTGGAACTAGGACCACGCTCAGCTGTTGAGTCTCAGCTGAGCAGCAGTAATTTGCAAAACCGAAATAACTCCATTGCTTTAAAGGATATAACCCATATTCTTGATTAATTAGCACAGAAGCCAAGGTTAATATAGAGTGCTCAACTCCCAGTCACCTACTCTATCCACTAGACCGCACCGCCACCTCCCCACTTCCAGCCCTACTGAGGAGTAGGAGGTGATGGAGGAGACAGGTGCCTATAAGCCCGCTGCCAGTGAAGGACATGCTCCTCTTCAGCGATGGAAATGATCCAAGGCTCCCCCAGCAGCAGATATGCCCTCCTCCCCACAATATACCGCGCTCGGTGCTGCTGAAATTGGAACCTGCTGACAATTTGCTTTGAAAATGCTTTGCAAAAAAAAAGCCTGCTTGTCTCTGGATTGCCAAAACTGTGCTGCTTTCTTGAAACACACTTTTATTTAGACACCTACTTGCTCTTAGCGCAGCACTGTTTCAAAAAGCAGCTGAACAGATGCAGCACCTTTACCAGGGGTGGAAACGATCTGGTGAAGTTAGTCGGTGGATCTGCGTACACCCGTCTACATTAGGACCCATAACGCACACCTAACCTTCCTATAAACACCCTTCACTGCAAACGCCCAAATCTTAATTACTGTTTACTCATATTCCAGTAATGCCTGAAGGCTGCACTCAAGATCAAGGCCTTGTTATGCAAGGCACCCTGCAAAACACGAAATCCTGGCTGTGCTGGGGGTGGGGAGGACTCTGGGGCCGGTACCTGTGGGTTTGCCATTTCAGCGATGGTCAGACACAGCCCTTCTCAGGAGAGCTTAAACAGGTAAGACATAAATCACATGTGAACACAGAAACAGCTTTTCCTATCAGCAAAAAGCAGCTCTTACTCTGGTACATGCTGTTGTAAAGGGCAAGATGAAACTATGCCCCATTTGGGAAAGGCAAAGACAGGGAGGCTGATTTGCTCTACGTGACAGGGCCCAGAGAATACTAGGATGCAAACGGCTTTAGATACAGGCAAAAAATCCTCCAGGGACTTTTTTGCACACCCCAGGGGAGCGGCACCTCCTGCACCCAAGCATATTCAGTGGTCTCACTGTTTGCTGGCTCTCAAAGGAGGACCGTACCTCTCTGGTTCCCCCTCTCCTCCAGCACAATGAGCACTGCAGGGAACTGCAACTCTCTCCGTGGCTCAGGTACCATGATCCAGGATAGAAAAGTGGATCCACGGGATTGTTCCGGGCCCTTTTCTGATTGCACACCTCCTCAAGCAGCTTCCCCAGCAGTCCCTGCACATGAAGCGCTTACCTGGGTTCAGCCCTCTGCCAGGTTCAGGCTGGAGTCTTCTGGGGCCGTATGGAGAACGGGAAAGAGCCGGGGGCTCTAAAAACCCATTATTTAGTCTTTTTTAGATTAATTGGTGTTAATTGCCTTGGGAGGCTCAAAAATAGCACTGCTAATGGGAAACACGGGTGCAGGCTGAAGGTGGTGTGAGCAGCAGCCTGTGGTTGCCACATCAACCCTGGATGCAGGTTGTGCCCAGCCCAGCGGGCAGCCAGCAACGACTGCCAAAAGCAGGGAGACCTTCTCCTGCCCAGCTGGGACATGCCTGCACCTCTAACCCTGACATCCCCCCTCAACAGCTGCGTTCAGAGTCACACTCATACAGGGGCAGAGGGAGCTTTCCTGCTGCCCCAACTGTTTTTTTTATCGTCAGTTCCAAGAAACAGCACTTGAACCTTCCTCGTTTCCTTTGATTTATGGATTCACATCCTTCTCTTTACTCCTGCAACCACAGAGGATGCCCAGCCAGCTCGCAGGGACCTCAGTTTCCTGCACTGAGTCCAAACACAGAAGCAAGGACAGCCCAGAGAAAGCCTGAAACCCTCACTCACCCCAAGACTATCCTAAATCCAAAAAAAGATGGCTGGTACTGGATGGGACCGCATCTTCCCCGTAAGCAGTGGGTTAGAGACCAACCTACTGCCAAAGGAGGTTACTGTCCCTCACCGAGGTCACTGAAATCTCCTGCCTGACTGCAAACGAACGCTGGGGTCAGAGCTGCCCTGGTGATGAACCAAGGCAGCGGGGTGACCAAGTGACCACACAGGACAAGCTGCTCACAGGCTGTGATCCAGCCTCCCCAAAGCTGGGCAGTAACAGACAAAAGCCAAACTTGCCCCAAGGTCGTGCGTGTTTGCATCTTCTGGGAGAGCCTCCAGCGCCATAGCCCTGCCCAGCAGCTGGTAACAGCTGCTATCAAAGATAAGGTACAGACAAAACTGCTCTGATTATACAGGCTCCCGCACCGCTGCAGGTCTGTCAGATGAAACCCAAACCCCGTATTAGCAGGGTGCATTTCCCTGGTTTTTAAATAGAGTTCCTAGAAAGAGAAACACAAGTTACTGGTACAGAAGCTATTGTCTGTATAGACCCAGCAAGCAAGAGAAAAGCAGACAGCACGGCTCCAGCAAGCACAGCCAGACCACGCTCCCTCCCCAGCCTCAGTCCACACACACAGACCGGCTGGATCCTCAGGTGCTCCCTGACATGCCAGACCCCACCAGCCAGGGCTGGGAGCTCAGCCCCCGGTGCTGGCATGGACACAGGTGGCTGCTGGCACCCTGGTGAAACACAGGCACAGCCATGCTCTCGCACTCGTGCTTGGCTGAGCAAGAGAGAGTCCTGCAAGAAAAGCAAACAAAATCCCCGGTCACCAGAGGCCCCTGTGTCATCTGGTGTCAGCATAGCTCCAGTGATTTAAGCAGAGTTATGCTGATTTACATCCAAAGAGAACCTAGACTATGATTTTCTTTTTTAAGCTCTTCTGGCATGTGCAGTTTATTAAATGAGAGAGGCCGGAACTGTGGGTGTACAGCGTGCCCCAGGCACAGCAGAGACCCTAGAAATGAATGAAGAGTTCCAGATTTTGAGAAAAGACAAACATTTAGTTTTATTGCTCTGGGTCTGGCTTTGATTCATCCCTCTTTTTAGTATTGTTCTCTTTAAAGTGACAGTTTCTAGGAAATGGTAATTGTAACATCTCTTTTACTGTCTCATACCACTTGATGGCTGACAATTTGCCAGGAGGAGAGGCTGTGCAAGGAGGAAAGCAGACCTCAATTATGGCTTCAAAGTGCCAATAACTGAAAATTCAGTTACAATGAGTCAAAGGAAGAAGAATGTATTTGAGTAGCTTGGCTGGTCAGCCCCAGCCTGGACCACTGGACTAGCTGCTCTGCAGACCTGTCATAATCTCCAGCTGAGGTCTGCTGGGGGACCCTGGACACCACTTCAGTTTTCACCTCCTTCCCAGAGCAGTTTCCTCTGGTAAGAGGCTTGCTTTTACAGGTTTCTAGCTCTAAACCTGGCCTCCACACTTAGTCAGTTATGAATGGAATACGGGGTCTCAGATGTGCTTTCATACATTCCCCTGATCCTCAGCCCAAGGGGTCTGAGAAGCACCCAGTCCCTGTGGATCCCTGGTGTAACTCCTGCAAAGCCGAGGGCTTGGCAGCCATCCTGTACACGGGGCACCCTGAACGTCCTTTTTTCTGTATGTGGTTGACGCACAAGTACAGGCTTGTGTTAAATCCTGCCTCCTATCTCCTCTGCACAGTGCAGCTTTGATTCAAAACAAACAAACAAGAACAAGGAAGAACAAGGGAAAGGGACAGGTGTAGTGGGAAAAAGCAGAAAGAGAGTGTCCAAGCAACAAGAATATCCTGTAGACAGGAAGATAAGGAATTCAGCCTTATCTCTTGGACCTTAAGTACTGAAGCCTCTCATCTAGGACAAGGCGTAGGGGCTGACACACAGGCACAGAGGCAGCAATACCTCTGCCTTGCTTGTGTTCAGAGCAAAATGCGGGCAGGATGCTGCAAGGGCAGCTCTAGGACCAGCCCTCAGAAAGCAGTCCGCAAGCCATCGCTGCCCTGGATAAAGGATACTGATCACCCTGCAGCTGGTACAGATACAATCTGCCCTGCCACACAGAGCGTGTGGGAGTTACCTGCCTCTTACGGGTGACAGGTTCTCTTTTTCTTCTCTGCTTTAGTCCTCTATATTGTCTGCAGGACAAAGAGGAGAGATTAGTTAACACTTGTCCTGTGCTGCACAGTGCACCTTGTAAGGTGCTGCTTCAGCACCCAAAAGTGTCAAATATTTGCAGGTGACCTGGAGGTTACTGTCTGGCTTTTTTTTGGCTTAAATGAAGAAATGACAAAACCATTCACAGCACCTTCAGGGGCTCCATAGCAGAGCAGTCACCTTCCCAAAAATGAAACTAGCATCAATTGAGTCTCCTGGGTACTGAAAAGCCGATTGCTGTGAGCAGACACCCCTGGAACTTGGTTGCAAAGGGTGGTTTAAGCATCCAGTGCCCATAACCTTCACATAAGCAAAAGCTGTGGGTAAAAGAGATGATCACTGCTTCTCCAACCAAGCCAGGCAGCAGTCTACATTGCACCCAAGGCACAGAAGACGGAGTCTCTGGACTCCCATTTTGGACTCTGCAGGGGCAATTTAAAGGAAGCTTCCTCTGGCCACCCAGGTTAGCAAGGCAGAGGATGCAAAGGCAAAGCCCTGGACTGGCACAACACGGACTGTTACTCAGCAGCACAGCGCAGGGAGCTGTGCACAGCTCTTTGAAGACATCTGGTCTCTCACAAAACCAAACCTCACGTCACAGAGTTGTCTGAAACGTAGGTGCCATCCACAGTGAGGAGGGGGGTGCCCAGAGAGAAGCAAGCACAGCATTTGGCCCCAGGGCTCTGGAGGACCAGGACAACTCCTGCCTCACCTCTCCCTGCCAGGGATGCTGCTCCCTCCTCACTCACCCTTCCCAAGCACACATCATCAGGACCACCTTCACCTCCGTGGGATGCAGAGGAGCCTGGCAGGAAATTCTGGCTTTTACTCCAACTGTCTATGCTAGCCTACCTTCCAAACCCACCCCTCTGCATGAGAAAAAAATAACTTAATGAAGGATCATAAACCCATAAGCCTCACGTGGCTGCTTGTGCAGCCCCAGCCCTGCACGCTGGAGCTGCCCATGGGAAATGGTCGTGCCTGGGTTTGGTCCCTCAGGCACGACACTCGCCTGCAGCAGAGCCTGCAAGGCCCAGCTCTGCCATGCCTCCCTCTCACTCACACACTCTCATTGGATAATTACAGAGAAAACCAAGACAAATCCCAATTTTAGTGCCATTATAAAACAGAGAGGGGGAATTCATTACCTGGCAGCTGTTAATATTTAAGGAAGAAACTGATAATTTACCTTTGAGGCACTGAATGCAGCGGAGGCAGCACAAGCCAGAAAACGCTATTGCCTCCCCCCACCATCTCTGTGCAGTTGCTTTGCAGAGATTTTCTATCTAGCCATTTATTTCCTTGCCCCCCATGCTAGCACCGAAGTCCCTGTGAGGAGCAGTGTATGTCACGGCTTTGCACTGCAAAACTCATGAGAATCTTGGCCCTGGCTTTGCTGTCTCCATTGGACTTCTAGATTTGGGAGAACATTTTTTAAATCTCTCCTGGCTCATGCAGCATCTGCGCAACCAGCCCACCTGAGTCAACGAAGAGCTAAAGAAAAGAAGACCCCTAGAGCTTAATAGAAAGACTCGTACAGACACATGGAAAGAAAGGTCAGACAACTTAAGATGACTCTGCGGAGGCATCCAGATCACTGGCTGCTTCTCTAAACAGCCCAAATCCCTGGACAAGCCTCCCAGTACATGTCAGACTTGAGCCCTCCAGAAAGTCTTCTGGTGCATCCTGCCTCCAGCTAGGAAGCATCTCAGTGTAGCCCCT
Source organism: Falco peregrinus (assembly GCF_023634155.1). Classification (NCBI taxonomy): domain Eukaryota; kingdom Metazoa; phylum Chordata; class Aves; order Falconiformes; family Falconidae; genus Falco; species Falco peregrinus. The sequence continues at coordinate 47,762,880 of NC_073721.1, read as the reverse complement.
CTCCCAGGTCTGCCCCTGCCCAAAGCACTACAGAAAGTCCCACAAACTGAACAGGAGAATAAAGCATTACAAGAACGAGCCGTGGTTCAGTGTTTACCTGCTCAGTTCCAACAGGACTGACACCAGCACAGCACCCTCCAGGTATCATAGGAACAGTCTTAAATTTAGCAGCAGCTGTCTTCCTTCTCCCTGACTCTGTCTTCTCTCTTCCTCTCCATCCCCCTTGCTCTCGGATTCTCAGAGCACGTTTACACCAGAAAGTCTGACCAACAATAATGGCATAATTATACCCATGCAGTTAAGCAAAACATAAAGGCTGTGGGATAAAGGAGGGTGTGCATTTGCACTGCCTTTGCATTGCAGTAGTTTACACATCAATGAGACAAAGAGGCTACCCTCATCTTAAAATTGAGAGGGAAGATGCACTGACAGCCACCATCAAGCAGCAAAGGCTGCCTGGTGCAGCCCCTCCATGTTCTAGCTCCTGAGGGACTGCAAGGAAGTATCAGTTTAATCTTCTCTCAAATAATATAAGAGAACCAGGGAAAAAATGCTTTGGGGCCACAGCGCAAGTGTCCAGGAGGAAACCCCTGAGGCTGTATTTATCCTTGCACCTCAGCATCCATCTGGCCAATTCTGCACTCCACAGCGCAGTCACAGGGGATGGCCGGGGGCTCTGATCCTAGCACTGCCTGGACAACGTGCAATTCAGCAGGGACAGGCAGCACCCCCCTGCCTGGCTCTGCCACGGATGCCACACTGCCCTCCAGCTCTGTTCCCTGCCCAGTGACACCAGAAACTGAACTCTTGTACTTGCAGGCCCCGCAGAGGTTCAACCACAAGCATCTGCTCTGTACATAGCTCCTGCAACCTGACAATCCCCTAGTAAATCATGAGGAAACTATCAAAAGAGCTCTGGCAACCTGCTTTTGGGGTGGGAAGATTTTCCCTACAAAATTTTCCCTTCTTTTATGGTTGCTTCTCACTGTAATCATAAAAAAGGTCTTATAAAAACATCTGTCCTAGGGAATGTTTGGCGATGCAGCGTGCTTGCGAGTTGTTCAGTGTCTAAATACATCAGCAACTCATCTCTGCAAGTCATCACTGTAATCAAACATGGCTCCTCTTTCTCTTGACTATAAACGGTCTTTGCTGAGGACAGGGTGGGGGACGGGTCTGAAGGGCGAGGAAGCGCTCCCTCGAGCTGATGCGCTCCCCTGGGAAGAGGAAGGTCCAGAAGAACAGGACCATTTCTAGAGCACGGATCCCCAAGGAGGTGAGAGGGCTGGGTTTGATCCTTACCCCTTCCCATGGTTCTTGCTTCAACTGTCGGACCTCGACCCAATAAAGTGCTTTATCACTTTATTGAACTCTGGCACGTGCACAGTCCCGTTGACCCGAGACTTGTGTTGACCTTCAACACAAGGCCCAGAACTGGGGCAGGTCCTCAGCCCCTCCCCAGGCAGTCTTTTCAGGAATACACAGCCCCTTTCTTCCATGGACCCTCTCCTTTTTCCACAGTGGTTGCTCTCTCAGAAGGGGGGGATGAGGGACGCACAACCTCTGATATTTTCAAAGTCTTAGAAAGATCACATCCTACTAACCCTATAAATACAGCTGTTACCCAGGCAATCAAAAGCCAAAGCGTTATGACCTCCTCCACAGAGGAGCAGAGGGGTTAAATTTATGAGCAAGTCTTTGATGTCTGCAAGCTTCATGTGGTACAAAACCTTCTGCTTTGATGTTACTTTTAAAAGAGAGGAAACTCAGGTGTACGGTGCACGAGTTCCAGGGAGCTCGGATCTGGCTGCCTGCAACTGCAGGCACAGGGACCGAGCTCTAACGCGGCTACTTTTGCTGATGGCTCTGCTGCACCAGAGAGGAAATGTGACCAAGTATGTCTCACCCTCACCAGCTTCTCCCAGGCCAAACCCGCCTTTGCTCTGCCTGTGGAGAACCAGACGCTCACAGCACTGAGTATTCCCATGGGAGCTCCAGACCGGACCTCCAAGGTGAAGAGGACCCTGTCCTTGCCCATCCCTCAGAGCCTGGCAGTGCCAGTCCCTCTCCTCCCAGTGACCACCAGCCATGGCTGGCAAATTCCCCCATTCCACAGGGCCACGGGAGGGGTAAGGAAGCCCACCTCTGCCCCGCCAGCAAGGTGACCCTCCTGTGCGAGCTCTCCATCGCGTGTACCACCAGCATCTCGCACAGCACTGGCAGGAAGGTCTTGGCTCCAGGGAGGGACCTGCCGCAGCCCTGGCACGCTCTCCTACCTTATGCAGCGCCTGGGCCATGGCTTCTCCTATCCATCCCAGCATCCCCACGCTTTGCCAACAGGCTGAGCCCTTCTCCCACGGCCTGACAGAGCAGCCAGCAGGGACAGGCTCTTCTCCATCCCCAAGCTCACTTTGCCTCCCTTCACTTTTCCCTGCCTCCCCTCCCCTCTCCCGCCTCCTCCCATGGGGAGTTTCCCAGCAGCTCAGTAATTAGCATCATCATCACCAAAGTTAGTAACACCACCACAAGCTCCTGCCATCCGAAGCTCAAACAACTTTACAGCCATCATCACGCCTCTGTAACCTCCCGAGGGTAGGCAGGGAAGCAGCATTACCCCATCGCACAGAGGGAGAGATGGGCAGGGACCCAGCACCCAGCAAGCTCTGATTCAGGCACTGCACCCTGTCCCTGGGACCTGCCCACTGCAGCACAGCCCCTTTGGAAGGAGGTCAGTGGCTGTGTTGACAGTAGGGCTTATCCTGAGATTACACCACTCGGCTTGGGGCTTGGCAGTCCCGGGATGAGTTTTTTTTCCTGGGCATCCCTGCACACAGCCTCGGTTTCCCTCTGCAAAATGACCGTGGGAGAGCAGCACACAGGACCACGTGCACCGTCTGAACTCACGCCTCCTGATGGGACAGCAGGTATTGTGGCATCCCATAAAAGCACCTTAGATCAACCATTAGAGCTCCCCTCTACTTAAGGACTTGCTGTTGACTGATGGATTAAAGAGGATTTTTGCTTTGAGTATTCACAAAATGAGGCATCTCGAGGGATTCTTGCCTAAACAGCCTGACCAGGGAAAGCTTCTCTTCCGTCTTGGGTGGGGTTTGCTACATTTGATTAAAAAGGCTCCCATGGATAGAAATTACAGCTTTTCAGAAAAGCCCACCCACGCTCCCCTACACAGACTGACGCAGCCCCGGTAGCCTCCTGACAGACAGGGACAAAAGCAGAACACAAGGCAATGGGTTGCATTGCTTTTGGCAACTACTTGCAAGATGACACTGACTTTAAATGTTCTGAGGTCTGGCCTATGCTACAAAGTCAGGCTAGCAGAACTGTCAGCTGGGAGCACCGACAGAAAACAAAATTCACCTGAAGTGACCCAGCCTTGTCCACCAGAACATGCTGCAGAGCCGTTCTCCTGGCAAAACAACCCTTTCTGAAGGGTCTCTCGTGTGGCTGGGCATGGTCTGATGACAACCAGCTGGCGTAAGCCATGTGCCGGCAGGGCTCTGTTGCCTGCAATAGGGGTGACAGACCATTGATTCCTGTGCCTGGACAAACGGCATGCACATGGCACCGCCAGGCACTGCAGGGATCAGGGCACCATTTCAAATGCCTCCTGAGCCTCTCCAGCTCTGGCTTCTGAAGAGCTCCTGGATTTCGGAGGGTGTTTCAGAAAAATTTTGGAAAGGGGATATAAAGTACACCTGCCTTCACTTTGTGGGTGCACCGGCAGCGGCAAAACCTAGTTGGGTGCTCTGGCCTTCCTGGCATTTAAGGATGGCAGGATGCCCTGCCGAGCGTGATGCTGGGAGGCTTCGGCATCCCACCTGCATTTTACTAAGCAAACTCCCTCTGCCATTCAGAGCACCTGCCTGCCAAGACTGCAAGCTGATTGTGCTACGTAACTCTGTATAGCTACTGGCCTGAAGAAAAATCCAATAAAACACTTGTCATTGTCATTTTTATGGGATATGGACTATGGTCCATTAGATAACAAATAAGGGGCATTCTTTAAAACGTAAGACAGGTAGTCACTCTTCTCCTCCAGCCATGAGCACCGAAGAGTGCATTGATCTGTTCTCTCTTGGGATAGAATGGGACATGTTCAGTGTCTGCAAGGAGGAAGATTTTTTTTCCCCCCCCCACATTGCTGCCCTGCATGTCCTGTTGAATTCACTGTATGCTGTTCCACTACCACGTGCACCAGACGTGCCTGGGAACTGAACTCCGAACGGACTCTGGAGGCTCAGCTCGCAAATCCAGAGCAAGTGGGGAGCTAACACACACGCTGCAAAGCCAGGGCACACAGGGAACTGGCCCTGGAAGAACAGCTGACACAAGAAGACCACTGCAGTAACCAAGTAGAGCCTCAGCCACCACTCTGCAAGTGCAAACCCTTTTGCATCCCTGCTGCATGGTCACCCAGCCCCTGAAGGATGGATGGGAGGAGCAGCGTGTCCCTCGCCTGCTCACACACTTCCATCAGTCAGGAACAGCACAAAACAAAACCAGGTGTCTGAGAGCCACCTCCTGCAACTGGGGTATGCATGTCCATGTCTTCACTCGCTCTTTCACGGACATTCACCAAAACCCCATGTGTGCTGTCAAGAGGTCACCAGTGGTTGGCCAGTGTCCCATGGGGCCTTTTCTTAGACACAGCCTATGTACTCACAGCTACACTCCCGAGGAATGCTTTTGGCCTTGCTCTTGATGGAGCATGGCTTTGTTTGGTTTCTGGCTGAACGTCTGAGTTAAAAATACAAGGCTACTTTTAGCAGAAGCGTGTTTTTTTCTGCCTTTGTATTGCCTTGGATGCCCCCATGCTCCTGTCTTCTTTCTGGCTCAGAAGAGCTTTGTTTTCCTTCTCAATGATCGTGTTTGCACCGGTGAGCAGTAGGAAATGCTTTTCCTATTAGACCATTTCCATCAGCACTGTTGGGAGTGAAGAATGAGCTCAGAGAAGTCTAAAAAAAACCCAGTTGGTGCAAAGTTCCTGTCTCCAGTGGTCACGGAACTGGAAATTAGGAATGCCTGTGGTCAAAAAGGGATGTGTACATACGCACACACACACAGGTACAGCAGGGTATGTTCTCCCCATGATCCGCAGACCAGGAACAAAGGATTCAGTGCTAGAAACACTCTCAAGCACCCCCACTCTACAGACAGGCTTCATCCCAAGCTCTGCAGCTCAGACCCTTTCTTACCCAGCATGAAAATATTTTAATTTGCTTTCCTTAAATGCCAAGAAAAAATAGGCCTATCTTTCCTGGCTTGGATTTATTCCATCTGGAATCACTGCATGATCACAGGACTGTGATAGCATGTTACAGTCTCAATATAAAGCAAGAGCCCAAATACTTTCAAGCACCCGTGCAACCATTAAATCTTTGCTGTTATGCTCCCTATCTCCTGGCAACAAAAAGCTGAGGACTTGGGGCTTCTCACTCGAGATACTGAGTCCAAGTATCTCCAAGCCCCCTCCCAACAATGATCCAGAAAAATGCCATGGTTTGTGGGTGTGATCCCTGTCTCCAGGGCTGCGAGCAAAACCAACACAGCTGCAGGAAACCTGTCCAGTACACTGGATTTGCCATGTGTCACAACATCAACATCAACACAACCGGAAAACAACGGCCTAACAAACAGCTCAATTGTTCCAGGGTATGGATCTCCACCACCTACTGGGGAACCAAGCACAGACTGAGGCAGAGCTCTTCAACCCTAACACAGGACCGGCTGCATGCCAGTAACCCATAAAGCACTGACATCAGGGCCAGCTCCTCTGGCCAGCTTCTGCTCTTTAGGAAATATGTTCCACCTAAGCTGCTTCCAAAGAGAAGCTCTTAGACCATGATTTTCTATCTCTGCCTAACGGTTGAGGAATTCAAAGAGACCACCCTGCACATTGCCACTCTGAGGGCCACCAATGTGACCAGGAGGTGAGAGTGAACAATATCTAAGTTCCCAGGTTTGGCAAAGGCAACCAGCATTCCTGATTGTTCATCAAAAACCTGAAAGGGGCTCTGTTTCTTGAAGACAACAAGTCCACTCCTCATGAATCCCAGGAGACTGAACAAGTAGGCTCCACAAAGCAAGGAGTCCAAATTGCTGTGCTCTTCTGGAATTCAAGGCATCACATTCTGACAGTCCCAAACTCGGGAAAGTTCAGGTCCAGACTCCCATCCCTCAAGAGGTTACAAATACCACCACTAAATACCAAGCTCTTAAAAACCAGTTCACGATGGCGGCTGGTACAATTCATCATTTAAACACACAGTTATGCTGAGGCTCAAAAAGACAAAATGATTTGCCTTCAGCTGCCCAAACAGTCAACAGCAGAGCCAGATGCAGGCTCTGTTTTCCAGCCAAAAGACCACACTGTCATCCCCATACCAGGTTAGAAAAGAGGTAAGAACAGACATGCTATAAGAAACTCCTAGATCAGTATTTGAGGAAAAAAAAAATCATCTTCCTACCGACTGTGACACCTGGACTCGGACTTCACTGGTATCCAGTGGCGAGGTACTTGACCCCTGAGACTTTCTCTCTGAACTGGATTGATGCTCCCGGTATTTCTTTGACCTCGCAGGTAATGACAAGAACTCTTTTCCTGAGATCTTCAGGTCTCCCATGTGATGGCTGTCCCCATTCTGGTCCTTGGGAAAGCAAGAAACAGTCATTGCACAAATTGCCTCTCTCTGGTTTACATGGAGATCTGTTGGCAAGTAGCCACAGAACAGGAGACGCACAGAAGCAAGAAGTTAATGTGGAGTTTAGATTGTGTGAGTTGCCACTTGTCATGTGCAGAGCTGAATGAGCACATGTTGGCCATCTCTGCCGTGTGTGATTTTAATGAGTGGAGAGGAAGCATCACCCAAACAACACACAGTAGTCAACTTCTCCACAGGGAGAAGTAGCATCCTCTTAAAAAAAAAAAAAAAAAAAAAAAAAAGGATGCAGGTAGAAGCATGGCTGGTTTATTTATAGGCATAAGGAATGATGGATGAAAGGTCCAGAAGCAGTCGCTGCTGCTAGCGATTTCTGGCAACTACGCTCATAAAAAACCTCTTCCATCTTGCCCAGGATACAAAACTCTTGGCCCCAGTCCCTCCACTTGCTGTTCCTCACTTCTCCCCAGCGCCAGCTGTGCAGCAGCCCACACTGCACCATGGATAACCCAACCATGCCCCAGGGGACATGGCTATGCTAGATGCTCCACAGCACTTCCCACCTCTAGGATCCAGCTCCCAGCACAAATATTGCATGGCCTGACACAGTGTCTCCCACTGTCTTCAGCAAGAAGGGCCCTTATCCAGCCGTTTCCTAATGAATGGTTGGGGTCCCATTCAGCTCTTCTGCCAACCCTCACGCCAGCAGAGCACATGGGGACCGCAGGGTGACGTGGCTAACTACAGCAGACGATCACAAGCAGCCCCCTGTCCTCTCACTGCTGCTCTCCTTTGCTCTCTTAAATGCTTGTGTTCCGTGCTCCCACAGACATATAAAATACAGGATTATCACCCCTGTGTAAAGCACGGGGAAACTGAAGTGACAGTTTACATGTCTCAAAGTTTTTATCCTGCCCCATGCCTGGCTCCCCCCTTGTCATCTCCATCTCTTACGACGCACGCAGCTCTATCCCTTCTCTGTCAGAAGACTGGAATTGAGCTAATGGCCCTGCCTGTATTATCATAACAGCCTCATTACTGCTGTCACACAGATGAGGCTCTCGTACAGAGGTACCAGAGGAGTATTCAGCATTTGGCTCCAAAGTCACTTATTAAAGGCACCAGGCACTTTATGTGTAACCTGTGGGAACCGAGTGCTAAAACCTGCTTGAAGCTTTGGGCTTCAGCGCTTCGGGGCTGCAAACCACCTCTTCATCATACATAAAGCGCTGAGGGGACTCCCCAGGGTATCCTCACTACAGCAATTACAATTACTTGCAGGTGAAAGAATCTCAAGTACAGCTCAGGAGATGACCCAAGGCTGGGATTTAAGGGCACACAGACTGAAAAGCCAAGGATACTGAACAGGATCCAAAGTCACTGCACAACAACAGCACAGTGGGATGCTGTAGCCAAAATGACTTTTCTACTCCTTGCAATACAAACAGGAACAGTGAGAACAAGTACAGAGAGATTCATTTCCCTAGATGCTATTGATGGGACCAACTGCAGCGAGGCTGGCGTCCACATTTTGAAAAGCAGCCACAAAAGTGGATTTCAGAACCGGAAAGAAACTGCCTTACAATGCCTTACTGCCTTAGTTAGAGCCCTCAAACTGTTTAGTTCATGACAAAAAGAATAGATGACTCAATTACAGCACGCAAGCACCTTCAGGCTAAAAAACAGCATGTGATGAAGAGATTTTTAGCCTGGTAGAGAGAGGAATAAACAAGAACCAATGGCTGGGAGCTAAAACCAGAGAAGCTCAGAACAAGGAGTAAGGCACAGGTTGGAGAGGGCAGTGAGATCAGGGAAGCACTGTTCACGCTGTATGCTAGGACATTCAGAACCGATGAGGGTGCTTCTTGGAAGATACACTCTACCCAGACGCATGACTCCATGCAGAGGCATTGGACAAGAGCTCCTGGCCTGTGCAGTGACAGAGCTCCCTGCTGACTTTGAAGGCTATCTCTAGCAGAGATGATGGGCAGAGAGGGTGAGACAATAACAGAAGGGTGCTGGAGAGATCACAGTTCAGTCCAGTGATGTATTTTTTATAATTTTATCACCCTCACCACAGCCAGCTTGAAGCAAACAACCCTCTCCCATGACTGTAATCATGGGAGCAGCAGCAAAGAGAAAGGGGAATTACATCCAAAACAGTCTTGCAAGGAGAGGTGAACTCACACACACCCCACAGGACCATGGCAGGGAGAATGGGACTACTCATGCCTGACTCCACACTTACAAACTACCCACAGCTCCTGTTTACTCCATCCGCCCTGTGAAATCCCACAACCCTGCCTGAACTATTGAACGAGGTTCAGTTTGTACAGCAAAGAGTAGGAAACAAACAGCATTAGCAGCACATCACACATCAAAACTCTCCCTGCCAACCCTCTGGGCTGTGGGTTGTGTATCCAATGAGGATACACGATCAAACGTCTCCCTGACGTCGGGCATCGCTGTCCCTGCTATCAACACCCCAGAGATGGAGTTGCACTGGTTAAAGCAGGCAGGAACCAAAATGGCCAACGGGCAGTTGAAAGAATTAATAAAAGTATGTAAGTGTGTTTGGCATTTAACTCCCAGAGTTAATTCAAGGAGGAGCTTTTGTCTGAGCCCCCAGTGCTTACTGGGGTGTTTAGGCAAAGGCAGAGCACGGCTGCCCGCCTGGCCACCTCCTCTGCCAACAGACATGACCGAGCCTCATGGCAGCACCAGTGCCTGCTGCTGGGCACATCCAGCGATCCGGTGCAGGATTTTCTGAGAAACTTAGATGATCCTTGTAGGCAGAAAGGCTCAGTGCCTTCCCAGCTGACTAGAAACAGCCTTTGCCCTGGGGAGACTGAGAAAATACTGATCTGCTTGGATCTGACACTTCCAGCAGTGAAGCGGAGCAGAGGCAACCCTTAGAGCCACTTGGAACAAAACCTCTGCCTCCTGCCGCGCACCATCTCCTGCTTCTGACCTCCCCTTCCCGACCTGTGCTGAACACAGCACTCTGCTGGGCTAATAAGGCACTGAGACTGGCCACCAGCCACCACAGAGGCTAAAATGCTAACGATTATCCTCTCAATACAGGTTTGCTGTTTGTGGTTTTGGTTTTTTGGTTTGGTGTTGTTTGGTTGTTTTTTTTTTAAAAAAAAAAAAGCATAAAGTGGATTTTTCAGCTTTCAGTTGTTAAGTGCCTTTTCAGTTAGACCAGCTGTTCCCCTCCTCCAAGCTCTCTAGAAGCCCTCTCTGGTTAATCCCATTGACTCCAACATATCTGCTAATTGCATACTTCCCTGCAAACGAAGCCAGTCAACAAGCCATTACAGATTCCTACTGATAGGCCAGACATGGTTGCTTACCTTTTCAGAAGGGAACTTCAGGAGGTCTAAGCTGTCCATGCTGTTCCTTTGGAGTCTCTTTGGCCTGGCTCCTGCAAAACAACGCACTCTTGCATCAGGAGCATGTCACTCACTGACAGCACTAATGTCACACAGATAAAACTCAAACCATGGCAGATCCTCCGCTCCTGTTAACTACAAAGTCAAAAGGACGGGATGTTGCAGCTGTGCTGTCCTTGAGATTCCAATGTGGACTGGTTTTTTTCCCCTGTATTGTTTTGGGTCTTTTTCAAAACACTATCACAGCAGGGTCAGCAACAGCTAGGGCTGCATGAGGCTTTTGCTATCAAACCAGTAGCCGGGTCACACTATGACCCTGATTCTCAAATGGGATCTCTGGAATTCAGGAGTTACAAACCCCACACTAAACCACAAAGGTCATGGGACTGACATTGAGAAAAATCATAACAAAAATATAGTTATAATACATCTGTGAATTTGTTACTTTATCTTCGTGATTTTAAAGAATGTATCTGGGATGCAGCTTTGAGTTTTCTCTACAGTCACAAGGACGAAAAAACAAAGTGAAGGAGCAAATGTTTTCTAACTGCCATAGGCCCAGCCTTAAGGGGAGCAAAACCTCGCCCTGAACCTGACTGAGAAATCAAAATTTAGCAGAGTTTGTGGTATTCATATGAGATTTCATAAAATTCATTTCAATGTACTATTTCAGCAATAACGGTGGGTGAAACGTAGTTCAGCTCCGACTCCTCTTTCCAAATTCTCTTTACCTCCACTTCTCCCTCCAGCCTGCTTCCAGCTGCTATTGCCTCGCTCACTAATAGCCAGGATTTGCAAAATGGCCCTAGGATGGCTTCCCCACGCATCTGGGAAAACTTCTGCCCTCCTGCTCCTCCTTTCCTGAAGATTCAGTTTTGCTGAGCACCACATGACATCCCGCACCAGCACCACCAAACAGGGCAGAAATGAAAGCTCTCGACTCCAGGTCCCATGACAGCTTCCAAGCTTCAGGGGAAATCCTGGGGGAGGGCGAATGAATGCATGAGAATTGCAACCCATCCCTGTGCTGAGCCCTGAGAACGGAAACGGCTGAGCTTTCTGTGGTTCTTGCAACAGCAAACCCACCAAACCTAAAGATTCCCCAGTTTCCCACCACCACCTAACAGCACCGTTGCTTACGTTACAGCAGCCCCCGTGGACCCTGTTTGAACCCAGGGTGCCACTGAGCTGCTCACTAGAGAAACTTCATGACAGAGAAGGCACAAAATTCATAAACCCATTCAAGACTAACTGTAAGCAGAACATGGGGATTAAACGGACAAAGCCAGCAGGTAGCAGGGATTCCTGCACTAACACACATCCAGCTCAGCCAGGGCTCCAGGTGTGACCATAGTTATATCTAAACTGCAGCAACTCCAAAGACACCACTGCTTTGAAAAGTTCAACCTCGCTCAGCTTCATGAGATGCAAGACAAGCTCAGACCAGCTGGGACTTCATTAAGGATCCTAGTGATAAGTCTGCCTATTAGTGGTAAGCGACCTGAAGGTAATTTCACTGCCCCTCGCTATCCTGAAGTGATTTACTTCTTGCGGCCATAAAGCCTCAAATCAGCCAAGTATTTCTGCACGTTTCTGCCTCTCTACTCCCAAAAGCACATTAGCACCAGCTTCATTTTAAGGTGACTTCAGTACTGACTAGGCTTTGAGTTCAGCAGGGATTGACATCAGGGTTGGTGAATAGGTGCAGAACAGATATTGATGCGAATACGCAGAGAGCAAGGAAAACATGTCACAAGCAGCTGTCATTTCTACCAAACTCTACCCCCTTCCACCTTGCAAAGGCAGTTAACTCACTTGGCAGCAGCTCAGTAACAACAGGATTTGATCCCGGAACGTCAGCAATTGCTGCTGACACTGGCAACTGTTCAGACATGGGGTTGCCATCCCTTTGGAGCAGGCAGGAAAAAAGGACCTTGCTGCCCTCAACAAAGCAGGCAGAACTCTTGGTTTTACCATTTTTATTTCAGTCTGTGCTTATGTTTATTAAGATATATTATCCAAGGCACCTTACATTTACTAACATATCTTAAAACACCTCCTGTGAGCAGGCTGACAAAGGCTCGTGCTGTTGGATACCAACGGAACGATACGGTTATTTGGTAGCTGAACACAGGGATTACCACAGGCTGGATGGACACTCAGCCTGAAGACAGCAGAAATGACCAAGCCTGAGCCCTCTCCCACCCTAAAACAGTGAGAGCTGCACCGCTCCCCGAGGGCAGGCACAACCCACCACTTCACCCCATGCAGGACTCCCACACACTAAATGCCACCCAACCTCACGCTCCCCCAGGGTAGCAGCGATACCAGCTGTCCGCTGACAGGACCCCAAGCTCTTAACCAAAGCCAAAGTCCCCGCACCACCTTAGTGGGAGACACAAGGCACCCCCCACCCAGCTCCCATGGCTCTGCCACGCTCCCACCAACAGCCTGTGGGCACCAGCACAGATGAGGTGGCTGTGGAGCAGCGGGGTGGCTGCTGCTGACCCCAGGGCTCCTCCCATGCTGCCAAACAAGCAAAGGGCTTTTAGCTGCTGCCACGGTGTCAGGCAGGAGCTCAGCGAAGTACAGGCAGCGGTGGGTTGTGGCCAGTGGCTCCCCGTTGTGCAGGAGGACGTTCTGGATGTTGCTAGAGCTGCTCATGGCTCTCAGCTTCCCTCAGAATAACCTACAGTCTTATGTATGGAGCAGCAAAGCGGGTCTGGAATAAAAGCCACCTACAAACACTTAATGAGATGGTATATTTGGGTTTCAAAGCAATGCCCAAGAGGCGAGGCCAGCATCTGGAAGTGAGCGTGCGTCACAGCGGCTTTTAACGGCCACTTCCAGGAAAGCAAGAAAGAAGCGAAGTGCGTCTGATTAGATAAACACACATCATTTCCAACAGTCTAAAGAGTCATTAATTATACACCTCCATCCTCAGGTGCTTTTGTACATTTGCAGTAGCATTAAACCACTGGCCAGAAACCATTTATCTCTGATCTGAGAAAACCTGCCTTCCTCTTTGTTAATTTAATATACGTAGTCAGCTGAGTCTAGCCCAGCATTGGGGCATGCAGAACAACTTGTCTTTTCCAGTTGTTTTGATGCTGGTGTTCAGCTGTTACCACGTGGATTTCGCATTCAGTTGAGCAGTTAGGAATTACAGCGAGGAAGCAGTTAGGAGTTACAAACTCAACTTCAGAGCCATCCAACTCAGCTGTTTTTTTTTTTCCAGAAGAAAACACAACCAGTGCCGGGGCCAAGCACTGGCCTCATGAAAGCCCATGGTTCTGCCACCCCACTCACCACGAGCTGTCCCGCGGGTGGAACAAACAGCACCATTAAAACAAGCAGCTAGAAAAATTAAGAGGCTACTTATCAATCAAGGCTGTCGTAAACCAGATCGACACAGGCAGGTTTTTTCCTGCAAGCGTGGGAGCGTCTCCCCTTTGCTCCACAGCAGATGGGCGCGGGAGCCTGCGTGTACTCATTTTCCAGGAAAGCAGAAAGATTTCCATACTCACAAGCAACCCAGGACAGGAGGAGTCCCATTAACTTTCCACCTCTGACCAGGACATTCCCTCAGATGGCTCCAGAAGTAACTTTCAGCCTCCTTCAAGTTATTTCTCCCAGAAATACCTGCAACACTGCCTAACACTCAGCAAAAGTTCAACTCTGCCTGTCTCTCCAGTGCCGATCAACAAAGTCAGCAGCAGCCGTGGATGCAAAAGATTGAGCAGCTGAAAACCTGAGTCTGTTCCTCTGGAAGGTTTTTTCCTCTCTCTCCAGTATTTATTGGCATGTTTACCAAGCTTACTGCAGAGTAACGGAAAACCTCAGGGGCATTTCTAAATGCTCTCTCTGTCTTTAAGGTTTACTGAGATCTCTAATAGAGCAAGTCGAAACCTTCTTGTGAACATCAGCTGAGCAACGGTACTGACTGGCTGCATTCATGCCTTGTTTTCCTGGAGCTCCTCGGATGCTGTTCTTTTCACTGCTCAGGCCCAGGGTGGTTGTTTCTTTTTAAAATATTTTTTTTCAAAATCTCTCCCTGCCCCTCACCCCAGCCCGTGATCTCAACACCACCATGAAGCAAGGGGATTGTTTTTACTTTTTGCTTCTGCAATTTTGTTCCTGAGGTGAGTTTAACGGTTTTCACATTCTTGTATTTCAAAACTCGATGAAGCAGTCACCTCCCTCCTTCCCTGGAAGGCAGCAATGGACTCTGAGGAGGGGGCAGTTCACTGCAACAGAGCAGAGGGTGATGCCTCTGTGCTTACCTGCATGCATACGAGACATCCTCGCTTCCCCCAGCTCCCTCACACACCCCACATCTCACAAGGGCTCCCTATTCTTCTGCCTTTGGTTCACCAACCCAACGTATCCATGCCAGATACCCACTCAGACCCATCTTTTTTCTGCCTCACACACCTACCCTGCAGAAATGGGGGTGGGTCCCTCTGCACATCCTTGTGCCACCTGCAACAACATGGATACAGGAACATTTATCTAGAAACCTCACAGCCAGAAGTGTGGTAGTGCACGCTCCCTACTTTTCTTGGGCTTTTTAAGCTGATCATTGTAGATCTACATTGGGCACTGCACGTCTGATGGAGAGGCTATGCCCCTGTCACCAGCTTCATGACGCCTGGAAAGGCAGGACCAGTATGGTCTCCAGAGGGAAGGACATTCTTCCTTGCCACAGGCAGGTACTCCAACAGGCAAGTCCCCAGCTTTCAGGGTGCAGTTTTGAGGAGAAATGCTCACGCAGCAAAAATTCTCTAGCAGTACCTTGCTACAGTGAGATGCTGCTACAGAAAACGCAAGGAAGTGTTTTATCATAGGATGGTGATGGGATCATCCCATGTAAATTTGCAGTAGGGCAAACCTGGGCAGAGTTCTGTTCCTCTATGGACAGTCTCCATATCCAACTGGTGCTCCTGAGATTTCAGAGTTGACAAGATTGAGCAGAACATGTGTAGCAGCAACGCAGGGAGTCCTGCCAGGAGCTCTCATCAAGTTGACATGTGCTTTGATAACTCCTAGGCTCTCCCCCATCTCCAGCAGCTTGGAGAGCTGCCTACTCCATCCCGCTTTGAGAGGAAGCAAACCCCCCACCCCCCCCGCGATGCAGATCGAGCGACAGTTCTATTTGCAGGCCGGGAACACACTGTATCCCTCTGGGGTGGCTGTACCAGAGGAAACAGAATTAAACCTGACAGTGGACTCCACAGAAGACCAAGAGGGAAAGGTTGTATGGCCAGCATCATCCCCCCTGCCTCCAGTGCCCCTGGCTGAGCAGTGCATACAGCTCGGTGGCAGCAGCTACCTCACAGAGCACAAGCTTTGCACCCCAAAGAACACGACAAATCTTGGCATAACCACTTGCCGTATTCTCATGAAAAGGTCATTTCTCTCTGTACCTCTATTAACTGAGATACTGACTTGTCTTTTGGGTGAGGTCTTCCAGCCCAGGACAACGTCTCCTCACATTTGTGCAGACCAAAGCATTTCATAACCTTTATTTTGGCAGACAACTCTAAATATTGTTCAATATGATTAAATTAGACCAGCCAGCCAGTTGTTTGGGGTAGAAAACTGGTCTGGTAAACCCTTCCAAGCTCAGAAGTGACAATGGAGATACAGTCCAGCAATCCACATGCTCACAGAGCATCTCAAATCATAGGCTACTGACATCTAATCAGGAAAGCTCTGTCAAGCTAGTGCTTCGTTATTACAGCAAGCTCTCTAAAGAGGAAAAGGGGTGGGGTGGAGTGTGGAAAATCAAGCGGATCAGCGAGAAAAGCAGTGGGGGGACAACACAGGGGACAGGGAAGCATAACATTTAAAGCTTTAATTAGTCTTCAAACACATAATGGGTTCTGGCACTATAAATCCACTTGACCTCTATTATTGCCAGCACTTGCATGATAAATGCTGGCATTTGTTTTCCCAGTTGTTACCAGCATAGAACAATACTTTTCTCTAAATAAAGCAAGCAAATAGTACCAGTTATTTATGGCTGTGCCATAAAATTCTGGCACCAAGCTGTTGTGTGTCAGTCCATGGAAAGGACCATCTGCTTACCCCCCAAATCCTTTAGACAGGAAAGGACTCGGGGAATCCTGACAGCTCTGAACCCTTCTGTGTCTGAGGATAGGGCTAAATGGGCAAAACAACATTTTTCTGCCTATCAGTTATTTGAGGGGTTTTCTGGCTGCAGGGTCTAGACAAAAGCCAAAAGTGGGCATGGCTGGTAACAGAAAGGATAGTACACACGAAAATAATCAAGTCAATCCATAACTAAGGGCTGGGGAAAGCTGTCAGGAGGTTGTTTTTCAATGTGGTGTCATATCAGACTCGCTCAGGAACATTTTGGTCCCATGCTAGGCCCTCCATCCTCAGGTCTCCATTATCAGAACTGGGAGCCAAAAGGACAGGAGCAATGCCTCTTCTGCTGGGAAGATCAGGCTCCAGCATGTTTGCTCTGATGTGCTGTATTCATTGGCACACAGAGAGCACACAGCTGAGC
Organism: Falco peregrinus; assembly: GCF_023634155.1. Lineage (NCBI taxonomy): Eukaryota > Metazoa > Chordata > Aves > Falconiformes > Falconidae > Falco > Falco peregrinus. The sequence continues at coordinate 47,746,270 of NC_073721.1, read as the reverse complement.
AAATATCAGCCTTCCAGACAGATCCTGAGCGCTACAAAAACCTTCTCTGGAATAACAATTTTGCAGGTTTTTTCTCCGTGGCAAAACTCTTCCTTTAAAAAAGAGAAGTATATACAATATGCAGTTAATAAAGAGAAATTACTTTGGAATCAAGATGCTCGTCTGCCTGATTTGGCAGAAGATGCTTTGTGTACCTGTCACCAGAGTTTTACATCCTCCAGAATCCAGTCTGACAGCTGAACAACTGGCTGAAAGTAACAGCAGCACTGCACATCTATATGGCACCCAAGAGCCTCAGGACGTCTGGCTGCATCCAGGGTGAGCAGCTAGCACAGGCTTCTCAGGCGGGGAGAATAATAGACACTCCAGACCCCACACCAGAACAGCCTTCACATTCACATGGAAGAGGTAAGCCTTTAAGCAAAAGTCCTCCTTGAAGATAGAGATGGGACAAGGCAGCAAAACCACATAGCTCAGGAAAGCTGCAATCTTTGAGTACAAGTTGATTTTACATCTTGTAGCCTTACAACTACTATTAATTGCCATGAGGTTGGGCGCATCTTTCATTTCAGTATTCCCATACACATGCAATGGGCATTAGCTTTTCTCTAATTGAGCAAGGCTGGAATAATGCTTATTTGCAAATAAAGTGTTCGCAATCCAGGTCAAAGAACGAAGTATTTTGGTGTATTTGCAGCATCTAGAAAATGCAGAGTACCCAATCATGCAATACCTAACAGATACTAAATACAAGCCTTGGAGCTTGTGGGAAGCTTGGAGATGTATTAGAGGCAGCCTACTGTAACCATAACCTCCCCCAGGCAATGGTCTGCTTACTAGATTAACAGTTGTGGGGACAGGAGGATTTTCTGGGCAATAAACTGAACTGGGTGGAGCAGGCTGGGAGGAGGCATGTAACCTCAGGGCTAATTCAAGAACAGCATGAAAGGCTTGGCAGGAACACCTGGGTTTCTCCTAAGAGCAAGATCTTCTCTGCCAGTATATAGCAGAGTCTCATGACCTCCCATCTTCCTTTATCAGCTTATGTTGAACAAGCGGAGATCAAAAAGAAACTGAGTTTGAACTAGAAAGTGACACACAGTAATTAACACAGGCAACACCTCCAGCAGCTAGACAAGCCCAGCTACGGCAGCAGAGTCCTACAGACTGACTCAGGGAGGGCAAAAGAGAGAGCACCACATGTCAGAGCTTTGCAGTGATCAAACACTCCCAGTAAAATCCTCTAAAGAGGGTCAATGTTCTTGATCCCTCCTCCTGGATGCTGTTGTGAATCAGTCAGCAGCTTGCAGCAGCCAGACACTTCCCAGCTACTGGAACATGGCTGGCCACACTGGACTCTGAATTCGTGAGCTCCGTCTCTAGGAGCTGCCAGGTCTCTGCTAAGCAAAGGTCTGTTGTCTGAGCACTCGTCCCTGCCAGGCTAGGGGCCAGCCTTGCTGCTGAGTGAAGGAGTACGGTTCCTGAGGTCAGTCAAGAGATAACGGTGACTCATGCTGAGGGTCTGGCCTTGCCTTGCTCAGTCAAGCGCCAAAGCAGACCATGGTCATCTGTGTAAGAAGTTTCAGAGATAAAAATTAATTCTAGCTGGGTGAGCTCAGTCCCTTTCTTGCTCTGTGCTGCAAGAAAATACAATCAGCAGAGGCATCTTGTTCCTCACAGTAATACTGTACCGTTAGACAGAAGATCAGATCATCATAAGCACAGGCGTTCCCTACTTGTTGGCTACCAAAGGAAACTGTCTGTGTAAAGCGCGTTTGGGAAGCAGACAGCACACACCAGAGCTGGGATGGCTGCAGGAGCCTGGAACAGCAGCCAAAGGGAACTTCAGGCTTCCCAGCTCAGAGCAGGAGCTTGTGCAAGGAACCGGCAATTTCCAAAAAGTTAGCTCTCCCCACAAGAGCCCCTTGGTTTAATGGACAGCTTTGCCAAAAGCCACGTTGTACTTTCTCTGCCCCAGGCTTCAGGAACTGGCCTCTCATTCATCCTCCGTTCTAGCACTTGCAGTCTTCCCTGGCATCAAGATAAAACAAGCACCTGAGTTTCATTAGCTAATTATCTTCTCCTCCAGTCCTGGAGCATTTCCTCTGCTGTGAGCTGAGAAGTTTTGATGTACTTTACATCGATGCTGGGAAGGAGGCTCATGGATAGGGCAAGATGATAGAAGAAGATTTAATACTTCTTAACGCTTTGAGAAGAATATTTTAAAACTTCATAAAGCCAATACTGGGGCAGTCTGAACCGAGTGCTAAATTACTCGTTTTAAATCCAAATGACTCAGAGGTTCATCCCCCCCATCAGCGCTGCTGGAATGATTTAACAGCTATAACAGCAGAGGTTACTCAGATTTGGAAGAAACTCATTACAAAGATAATGAAGAGGCATCCCTTAGAAATCCTTAATCTTCACCCAAGCAGCACTCCTGTCCTTCCCGCCCTGCTCCCTTAAGCATCACAGTAAGGACCACCACAGATGCAGGTCTCTTTGGACACCTTCCTGCAGGTGCCTTACTGGGAGGCACATGGGATCATTTGCACTAGCACTCCACTGAGCATCTGTTAGAGCACAATAAAGCAACCAGACCACCTTGCATTTTGCCTTCCACCTGGCCAAAAGCTACTCCGCTTCATTCAACGACCTCATCCATCAAAACCCTGCATAAGCAGGTACAATTAACCAGCACGGCCTCAGGCTTTCATTTTCAGAATGAAAAAAAGGCTGAGCTGCAGCCCATCAGCTCTCGGGGAAAATCAAATATAGCTGAGGATACTTAATATAAAGCCATTTTACTTGCTATGCTTACTCAGTCTGACCAGCAAGGACAGGGCAGGTTCCATGCTGAAGCTGTTAGTGGTGTGACTCTTGTACTCAAGTGCCAAGGAAGGCAAATGCTACCTGGACAGTGAAATCACAGCTCAGCGAGCAGGGCTGTCCCCCTGGTCTCAGAGGGTCACATCTCTCTGCTGTCACCCAGCAGAGTCTTTTGCAAGAGGGCTGGGCAAGCCACAGAGAAGGAACATCCCTATCCCTGGGTAGCATCCCAGCCTAAGGCATGGTCTGGCATGGGTTAGCAGCTCTGCCGCCTCTCTGCTTTGCGTCAATAGAGGGCTGGTCAAGCTAGCATATTTCAGCAGCCCTAAACACTTCTTAGATACTTCAAAGATATTTAAAGCAAGCAAACAAACAAAAACAAACAGACTGGGAAACATAAAAGCAGATTTCTTCTACTCCTGTCTAATTGATCCAAGGGTTCAAAGATTCCTGTGAAGAATGCAAGCTCAAAACTGCATTGAGGACGCAAAGACCCACACTCAAAGCCACAAAGAGCTTTGAATCACTGCTGACGATCACTAATCGGGAAGGACTGGGATTTCATGCCCACCCAGGCTCAGCTGCCCACTTCACCATTTGAGGAGACAACCTGAAGCATGGCTGCCTCTCACACAGGGATGTGCATACCCAGCACAGAGGCTCCTGAACACCAAACAAGTGGAGCAGCCCTGTGCCTACCCTTTTTTCAGCAGAAGATGTGCAGAGAGCAGGGGAAGTCAGGCTCACAGCTGAGTCCTTTCCTGCCCTTAGAGCCTGTCGAGCGCAGCTGGGCAGCAGTGTCTATGTACTGCAAACAGCACAGAAACCTTGCCAGGAACCAGCTGACAGTGCTCTGAAAGCTTCTAACATGCCAATGCCTTCTGGAACACCTGCATTCCGCCCCACCTACACCCAGCTGCCAGGAGAAGTGTTGCTCAGTGTCTCCCATCACTACTGCTTCCATCAGAAATGATGACTGAGGCTGATGCACTGCTGAGAGTGGAAAAGCAGCCCAGAGTCAGTTTTCACTTTGGAGAAGCACTGAGGCTGGCCCGAGCTGATCTCTGCCCTCCATCCAGCACCCCCACCCCTTTGGTGGTGGACGAGCCCCTTCTCTGTGCTCCCCTCCCAGCTGGTAAGCTGCCCTGGCCAGTGCCAGGCTCCAGTGGGGAGAGCTGGCCAAGAGGAACTGAAAAGGGGAAATGTGCAAGGCAGCACTGTTTCGTACACACTGGAGACCCGAGTTACCCACCCAGGGACAGCCCAGGCAGGCGCTGCCACCAGGCTGGGTCCAGGAAGGGCTCAGCTCAGTGCTCACAGTTACCTGCAGAGTGCTGGGCACAGCTGGCTCCTGGCTTGGCAGATGCAGAAACCTCAGCCCAAACCAAGTGATCTGGAAGAGGGCAGCTAGCGAGGGTAGCACAGGCAGTCAGTGCTCCCACCCCACGTTCAGCAGCGATGCCCAGGGCAGAGCTGGCTGCACCCTGGGACACCTCCCAGCACCAGGCAGCGCTTATTCATGGCTGCCTTCACCCCTGCAACTCCTTTATAACCTCAGCAAGTTCCCTTTCTTCTCCCCAAAAGCAAAAACCTACCAGTACTCAATTCCTACTTATCATGTGTGAAAGAGGGTACAACCGTTTTTCAGGGCCACATTTTTGGTTGTCTGAAGAAACAGACACAACCTCTCTTTATTTGCTTATGTTTTATCTACTTTCTATTTTTCAGTTTGTTGCCTTCAGCTATCTGTGTTTGCATCTCTTGACAAGGTCATTGCTTTCACAAGTCTTTTGCAGCACTGCCCCACTTCCCTGGCCTCCAGCTTTGTCTTCTGACATCCAGTTGCTCTCAGAATATTAATTAAAATCACAAAGAGCTCAGCAAGATGAGCCAAAACAGCAGAGGAAAACATCAGACACTCCTTCCACCCCCCAGGCCCTCGGCAGAGGGCAATGCCCAAGACTTAGAAGCAAAAGTAACCTGTGAAGGACATCACAGTCTGATGGTCTGGTTCAGGGTTTCTCAGCCAACGATACAGATTTTCCCAGAACACAAGCTTGCTATGAAACTTTATTCTACCTGCTTGATGAAATCAATGTGGTTTACAACATCCCTGCCTTCTCAGATGATTTTAGCATCCTCATGAATATGCAGCCATTTTATAACCTTAAGCAGGGAAACAAATCCGAAAGGAAAAAAAATAATTGAAAGCTCTCCTCCCCACAAGATTTGTTGACATCAAAAGGCACGGCTGGTTCAGAAGTCAACTTGCATTTCAACTCTCTCACCTGCTTCCTATTACAGAAACAGATGTTCCTCTTGCTGTAAATTGCTGCTATTAATAATATAAATAATTATGCTTTTCTAATCATTTAATATGTGCACAGGAGGGTACCAACATTCCTAGAAGCCATTAAATACACCTCCCTTCTCAAGGGCTCAGAGGCACATTGGGGGCCTCTCTTAATCCTCCACTGAAGTTCAGAGTAAGAGAGCTGAAGCTAGAATAATCGTTAAAGAGAAATCCAGGGAACCAGGGTCCTCTCCATGGGCTGTCCTGAAGACCCATCCTCTCTCCAAATCTCTTTGCAACAAAGACAGCACTTTTCCCACCAGAGATGCATGTGTAAAAGCACGCACATGGCTAAGCACTGCAACACTCACACTCCCTTCCTCCAGCAAGATGCTGCTGCACAGTCCTAGCCCACAAAACACAGGGGGCAACTGATTTTTACCTTCCCAGCAGGTTCCCAGGACCCGGTGAGGGGCAGCATCACCCATGTCCTGCCAGCTGGGGAAGCCCTACTCTGCAAGGGAACCTGCCCCAGGCCCTGAGGTCCTCTCCCTCTCCCACACTGCAAGCCCCAGTCATTCACTGGTTTTCCTCCAGAGAACACTTTGTCCTGTTGACAACAGCCCCAGCCGTGGAAACGTGAATAACAGCACCACATGTTAACAAGGTCACTGCAACCTCCAGTGGCTGCGAACACTGTCTCTGACTACAGCCCTTCTTCCCACTCTCCAGTGTCTTACACACAGACTGGCATGGCTCTGGCTGTGTCACATGAGAGACAAATCACTACTGGCTCCAAGACATTAACACATCACAGGTACATCTGGATCACTGAAGGGCAGGGAGCAGCCCACAGGCTGGCTCTGCCTTGCCCTGCCTCACCTTCCAAGTTCAGCTCAGTGACTGATCCGGCTTGCCACGTGCCTTGAGCAGAAATCCTGACCCTTTGGTGCCACGTCCCCTCCGAGTCTCATGCTGTGAGATGCAGTCAGTGGGGCCACATCATCAGCCGTGTGGGGGATACCGCCATGCACCAGGCTCAGCTCTCCCCAAGAAGGGCTCTGCTCAGACCAAGACATCCCTGACCCCCAAGGGACACTGCCTGCCTGCAGCAGGACACCAGACAAGTCCATAGCAGGCTGCATTCAAGCCCAGATTCAACAGGGAGCGTGTTATGAGAGCAGAGCTCCCCGTGCTCTATTTTTCCAATTATTTCCAGCTAAGACAAGGCTGTGTGCTCCTGGTTATGCAATATGGTCAGAGCTGCAGAGCCCTTCTTCCAGATAAATCTGGCCCGACCCCTTCCATGGCAGCTCTTTTACGCAACATGCTCACACATCAGTCAAACGTGTCTCAGCATGCAATGCTCTTGTGTCCGTGCAGTCCTTGGCACTGCCCTCCTCCTGCACCCCCCATTCCCCAGCCTGAGGGACCTGGCACCCCATCAGCTCATTTCCTCCACGCTTCACACCGTCCCAGGAGCAGCAGCGACATCAAGGTTAATTTCCTGTTCCCCTTTCAGAGCAAAATCATTTGCCAGAAGGAAGCCCCTAACGAGATGCCAGGAATGAACACAAGGCCCTAGCTAAGTGGTTTCCCAGCAGTTACCAAAGTGGAGATGATGTGCAGGAGGAGGCTGGGGCACCTGCTGTGGCCCACACGACCTTTGAGGAAAGAACTCAGCTCCTGATGGGGCATGGCAGGGCATGCTGGCTCCCTTGCCCACAGCTCGATTTCTCAGGAAAAGCTTTAGCAGGCTACGCCTTCAAGATCAATACAGAGAGCAAATACGCACAGCCAGCCTTTCTCCCTCCCAGAACACTGCGCCTCAACCCAAGCATCATCTTCTCTGCGTCAGTTCTACCAACAGGAAAGAGAACATACTGCCTAAGAAATGTGTCTGCACTAACAAGGTCATTTTTAATCAGCCGACACCTCCTGGGATGCAGTTTCGTGTGTGTGAATTATTAAGTCTGTCCACAGCAACAGAGCAACCGGCTGGAAGTGCCCCATGCCAGGCACCCACACAAGTGCCTGCAGCGGGCAGTTCCAGGACAGGCAGACGGTCCCCGAGCTGGGGACACACGTCAGGCTGGCAGGCTGACAGCACCATGTGGCGAGGACTCTGACTCAGCTGTGCTCTCCTGCTCCCTGGGGAGCAGAGGGAGAACAACCCAGGGCCCAATGCAGTGAGTAAAGCCATTTTGTCTGCTGTAACCAAGTCTTGCCATGCATTCGTGTCCAAGCTGGGCATCATTGCAGCTGTTCTGGGGGTGAGACAGCACCCAGCATGCTGATGCTCACAGCCTGCCTTCAACCCATGCTGCAGGCTTGTTCCTTGGGTGCTAATCAGAATGAGAGCAGCCAAAAATCCCTGCCAGTCACCTTTTGAAAGCTTGCTTTATCAGTCAAATCAGTTTTAAAAGGGCCCTGCAGAGCTTTAAGAGAGACAAAAGCAGATTTGCTGCTTGGAATTCCATGTCCAACGAAGATTAATTCCATTAACTCATTCTGTGCCCTTTTGGGGGCTTATCCTTCCCTGTCCTTGCAGCTTATGGAAAAACACAGAGCAAACAGACCACAGACTTCTTTCTGGTAAGGGCACTTGATAGCCTCATCTTGCTCTGGCATTCATATTTCCTCCCATGTTGCCCACTTGCAAACACCTCCCCCTCCCCACGCACCATATCACATCTTTTGTGAGACCTGTCGATGTCAGCAAAAGCCCAGAAACTCACCTTGTGCTTCATAGCCAGAATAGTGATGAGCTGTACCCACGTCCTCATCCCCAGGGCCCAAGCCAAGGGCTGACTTGAGCTGGGCCATGTTCACCTGTGCTGTCAGCTCCCCATTCCGGTCCCCGATCTACAGGGTGAAAACCAACAGGGCAGCTGGTTAAAAGGCAACATGCTCTAAGCAAACAGCCCCTAGCAAAGGGTTTGTCAGTCCCATATCAAAGCAAACACACAGACATCGAAAAAAAGAGCTTGGAGACACCCTGAGAGACCATACAGCCCATCTTTCAACACTAAAGCAACTCTCCAAAACAGCTCCTTGGTGATAATTTGGGAGAGGGTCCATAGGTGCTGTGCACTGGGCTGCACCTTGAAACGCAGTTGTATGGAGCTTGGTACAATGAACTGCGGGGGCACAAGCTCGCCCACTGCTACAGAACTGGGACAGAGCTAAACGTGCATGTCTGGTCCGTCCTGCAACCACGTATGGCTTTGGCAGAGAGCCCTGAAGCGCTCAGCCCCCTTCCTCAAGTATTTCCATAGTTACTGAGCACCAGACAGCCACACTACTATCAGCCACGTGGGTGGTGTCACACTCCGGGCTTGGATGCTCCAAAAGCCCTTATCTCCTGGCTCAGATCCATACAGCTTTGAGTTGTTCCTAGTGATCTACCCACGCAAGACTCCAAAAATCTTTGGGAGTTCAGATTTTTCCACATTCCCATCTCTCACCAGCCTGAGGGCAAGGTAGCCAATGTTACGTGTTCAGGAAGAGATCTGTCCAATGGCTTCTGCTACTTAAAATGGGGAGTCATAGGACACGCTGCTCGGCCCTCCTCAAAGTTTAACCAAACAAGAAAATTGCCGTGCTGCACATCACCAGCAAACACAGAGAGGGCACTCAGAAACAGCTCTAATCTGCAGAGGAACAGCAGCCTCTGTTACAGAAGAAGACCTTGGCTGTTCCCTTGGAGAGGGCTGACTCCCTATTAAATGCCTTCCAACAGCTCTTTTGTGGTCCTTCGAGATAGACTGCAGTGTGAGCCATCCTAGAACAAAATCATAAATCCTCACATTATTTATGACAAAGCCCCAAACACTAGTAAAGGGAGGCAGATCAAACAGCTTATTATCAGGCATAAATACCCTGCCAATTACAAGAGATTGGCTGCTGACATCATTTCCAGAGAAATTACTATGTCCTGCTTAGGTCTCACAGTCCTTGATGCTCTGTTAAATGCTTCTCTGACTTCCACTCATTCCAGATCATCTCCAAGGCCCTATTAACATCAGAGGAACACACTGGCAGGACAACGATGCTGGGCAGGACCTACAACACATACCCTAGCAGAGCCCTGTTTTCTGCCCTCAGCTCACATGTCTCAGTTCCCCAGGAGCCCTCTGCTGCATGCAGAAGTCGAAAAGGTACTCGGAGCAGCATCTGAGAGCTAGGGCAGCTTCCAAGGTTTTCAGGTAAGGTACACACCCTTTATTCCAGCTGTCACTGAAAAATTTCCTCTGAAACCTCCAATCACCTTACAGCAGCTTCCAGTGTGGTTCCTCTGAACAGGCTTCATTTGGATTCAAATGTCACCATCAGCATTTTGTTGGGGGAGAAGGGGGAAAGGGTAATGGGAAACGAGCTACAAACATCGATGTGCAAAGGTCTAAAATCGCTGGGTTTCTGCTAGGCAAAATGCTGGTGCTTGCCACAACAGCACAAGCCGTTCACTTGGCTCCCAAGGCTAAAATAAAACGTGAGCTTTATAACAGAATCACTAGCTGCTAGAAGCTAATGCAGGCTCTCCTCAGAAATGGACAGTCTCTGCACTGCTCCATAAATGATGTAGGGGAGTTTATTAGCCATCTGCCACGAGTAACCTACTCCTGACATGCCCTGTAATCACAGCCACCACCCCAGAATGAGAACACTGTGAACCTCCACCCCAATGGGTTTCCCCTCCACCCTCAGAAGTCACCAGGACCACTGCTGCTCCTGGCCTCCTGTCACCCCTCCTCTGCACTGCGACGAGCTGCCATCTGGCCCCGAGTAATCAGCCCCACGCTGCAACACAGCCCTAGCGGGCTATAGCTGCAGAAGTTAATTTGTCCTAAAGTGTACAGGGCCAAAGAACAGTATTTCTTCTGCGTGTCTGATCAGCATAACTAAATACATAATTAGGCTGGTATGTCAACCCTACCCTAAGATTTAGCCAACCCAATAGACTGGCAGGAGAACACACAAAGCATTTACACATGGTGATTTCAATTAGTGCTTCATCTGGGGAAGACTAAAGAGGACACAGCTGAATGCCACACAACATACTGGAAAGAGCAAACCATGGGATTCTTGCTTTCCATACTTCTAAGCCACCTAAAAATGCTGTAGGTTCTTGTACCAGGAAAGCTGCAGCTAGCTGGGCAAGCATGTCTGTGAAAACGAGAGTAGCTGCATGCACGAAAGCCCGGACAGCACAGCAGCAGTACGGGGCCAGCTGCAGGCTGCGCTCGTCCAGCATCAGCAATCGATGGCACGAGGACAATGCTAGAGTTCACCCCCTCGCAGCTGGGACACCCTGCCAGCTCCAATGAGAAGAAATGACTTGTCAGACATACACCCGCACCCTGTGCTGTCGCACAAAATACAGTAAGTTGAGAGCACCCAGCCACCAGGGAGAAACTAGCCTTTTTTTTCCTGCAGGTACTTAACTTGCCAGCAAATTGAGCCAGACCACAGCTAGAATCACCAGGTCCATCTCGGTCAGAATCTCACAAGCCTTGTGTTCAGGAAAGGGGGGGTTGTACTACCAGACTGGACACCAAGTGGTATCAGTTCCTTCACACCAGCTGGGTGCACAACGCCTTGGTCAGCAGACCAGACAGTGAGTCCCCAGATCCCTTCCCACCCAGGAACATCAGTTAAGAGCAATGTACAGCAAATTTATTAGCTGTAATTAAAAGGAAGGCTGGGAGCCTTCTATAAAAGGAGCATCTTCCAGCCAAGCTCTGCAGTTCCTAAAGACACCACTGAAACAGCACATACACAAGGGCTTTCCAAAGCAGTCATTGCAAGAGGGATACAGCTTACTGGCACAAAATAAAACCTTCCTCTCAACAGGGTGGACTGATTCCCTCCGATCTGAACCAGCTTTTCTTACCTCTTGGGAGATTTCAAGATGTTTCCTTGCAAAGTGCAAAGCTTGTTCATGGCTCCCCAGGGAGACATAGGCATTTCCTAGACTCCAGCAGGCTCTTCCTTCTCCCACCCTGCAAAACAGGAAACCGTCAACCACAGAAATGCTGGGCAAAACCCAGCAGCACGGCATCCCCTTCGGCGCCTCCTTCCCCAGAGCACTGGCAGCCAGGCCTCCCAGCCACGTTTTCACCTACAGAAAGGTTCTACAAAGGAAAATGAAATGCACTGTGCACCTTAAACTCTTCTGGTGCCATCAGTAAGATCAGGGAACGAGCAATAGCCTCAGAAGTGGACCTCCACCCACAGCAGCAAAAAGCTAAGCAGCGCAGCAAAGACCCAGAACGGTTTGGCTTCTTTTGTGAGAGTCAGCCCAAAAGCACAAGCCAGAGCTCCTGTCCAGCTTCTGCCTCACACAGCAAGGATTCATCTCCAGAGGTGCACAATGCATCAAAAGGGCACATAACACCCAGGGATTTTGTTCAACAACAGGCCGGGATTAAACTAGCAAGAATATGGCAAGGAGAGACTGTTGCAGACACGCAACATTCTCCTGCTTAAATACCATCACTGTGTCACCCAAGATGCATGCAGTTTTAGTCTGTGCATGCAACAGTTGAGCAAATATTGACCTATTTCCACAAGGCTTTCAGGGCATTGCTTCTTGTTTTCAGAAGCCAGGGAGTGCAGGCGGGTGTGGAACAAGCAGCCCTCACCCCCAGCCCGAGCCAGACACCCAGGTGTCCCTGGAGCAGGTTTCAGCACCTGTTTGCACAAGCAGGCAGAGACCTACAGCTGATCAGAGCCTGCTCAGCTCTGCAAGCGAGCAGATGTGGGGGGTGACGGGATAAAAAAAGCATATGGGGGCGCAGGGGGAGGTTCAGCATGACTGCAACTCCCTTTTCAGAGGTTTGGGCGGGTTGATCAGCATTTAAACATTTTTCTTGTCACCCTGTTCAATACCTTCTGCTCATAGGGTGTGTTCCCAGAAATGCAGGAACCCACAGGCCTGCACCCCCACAGCATGATTCACCCTTGGGTGGGATCGTACCTTCTCTGAGCAGATAGTGCCCGAAGTGCCACAGATCTCCCATTCTAATGTCTCTGCTCCATCTAGTGGAGGACACCCAGACTCCCAAGAGCCATCAGCAGCAACACCGAACGCGGTGGCTGCAGAGTCACTTCGGCTGCAAGGTGGCTCCAAGATCACAGACAGAGTATCCAGGAGAAAGGAACCCACCTCTCAAAAAATGTATATATTAAAAAAAAAAGCGCCAGGCCTCCCAAAGAAGGCATGACAAGAAGCAAAATTTATCATCTCCATGTGCTCTATGTAACACTTGTTTCTACATGGAACTTTCCAGTACTATCGCAGAGCAACAAGACAAAGTGGCACATATGCATGCCCTAGCCACACAGTTTCTAAGAAGGAAGACACAATATTTTTGAACTTGGGGGAGCTTTAGAGGGGCCCTTCTGGGATAAAACAGCAGTAGATGCATGGCAAAGTGCTGAATACAATGCATTTTCTTGAAGTACTTATTAGAAATCTCACGCTGCCCACGCAGACGTAGCATTAAGGGCACAATCTCCAGGTTTGAGTGACATGATAAAGATGTCAATCACGTTATGTTTTTGCTGGCTGACTGGACAAAGACCTAGGTTCTATGAGATTTCTAACGACTTTCAAGAATACGCATCACTGCTGTTTAACCCCAGCAGTAGAGAATAGCAAGTCAACAGGGAAGGGTCAGTGCTCTGAACCCACCAGATCAGAGACACCATCTCCTGAGGCAGCCCTTTACCTGTCTCCCAGCTCCTGTGCTATCACCAGGTGTTTTAGATGGTACTCGATTGCTCTTTCATAGTCTTGAAGCAGTGTGTATGTGTTTCCAAGACTGTAGCAAGCCTGGGCTTCCACTGCTTGGTCTTTGAGTTGTCTGGAGAGCTGGAGTGTTTTCCTGCAGTGGAACAGATGGGAACAAAGAGACCTGGTCACTGCAGGGCACTCTGCAAGGTGACAGAAAAGTCACTACTCGGGTGTGCACTGTGTCGCAGTTGACGCCTGTAACACGGTGCAGGCTGTCAGGTGGCTGTATTACTCGCCGCTATTGAGCGCCACACATGCAACTGGCCTCCAGGTCTCCTGTGACATCCCTCTGAGCCTATGAATTCACTGCAGTAGGTCACAACTTCCAGGGAACAGGTACTCCGAGTCTGCTTTAGCCCCTGGCACTTACTTGTAGTATTCGGCAGAGATGTCAAACTTCCCAAGGAAGATGTGCGCATTGCCCAGGTTGCTGTACGCCCTCCGCTCGGCTGCCTTGTCCCCAAACTCCTTCGCAATAGCAAGGCGCTGCAGCAGACACAGATTAGTGAGTACAGGCTGGCTGTTGCCAGGTTTCTGTTACACAGAAACTTTTCTGGGAGGTTAACTTCTTGGTTTGCAAAGCTCCTACCCAGCAAGGTAGTGGTGCACATGCCTAGCAGGGCTGGATGCAGCAGGAAATCTCTCCCTCTGTGCAATTCAGCATCAGGAAGGGCCTTTGTAACACTGGGAATAATGCTGCATCCTTCGCCAGCTCCTACTCCAGCCCTGTCAGTACACATGCCTCTAGCTAAAGTGCAAAATGAGTTACATATTTCAGGAGCTGAATAAAACAGGAGAACGGAGAGCTGTAGGTCAGGCTGTGAAGAGATGTGGTTGGATCAGCAGACTGAAGTGCAGGAACAAGGCTGTCACTTTGCGCAGTGCTGTGGCACAGAACAAACATGCATGTGGGTGTACTCCATCTCACTGTGTTGCAGCTGTTCCCCATAACCTCTGCCCCTGCCTGCACCTCGGTCCTCCTCCTCCTCTTACATCCCCTCGCTCCCCCACCTCTCACTCTCACTTTGCAGTATCTGCTCCTGGTCCCAAACACTGCACAGCGTTTTTCTACCCCTTCTCCAAGCCCCTTTTCCCAAAGCACTGCTGGCTGCTGTCCCCCAGCATTTAAAAGTCAGAAGAGCTGTGACAGAGCTGACTTTCCAAGGTGCTGAGCACCTTGCACTGCAAGGAAACTGTTATATACTCTGAAATAGATGCTAGCTTGCATTCAAACTGGAGCAGGGAGTGTGTCACCTCAACCCTCTGTAAAGATTTACAGAGAGTTACTATGCTCTACAAGCAACACTTATTCCTGATCAACAGCTCTTTCAGCAGCTTAATTAAATTCATGGCTTGCATTTATTAAAATCTAGACCAACACAAATTAAGAGCAGAAAAGCCTTGCTAGCCCAGCTGCAATTTGCCCTTAGCAATCTCCTTTGGTTTCCAAGCCAGCAGCACCTTTCCCTCAAGCTGCTCATTAGGTTCTGATGGGGACTGGAGTAAGATGTTGCTCAGCATGAGTTAGTACAACAGGGCCAGACCCTGAGGGTACTCACAGGAGGGAGAAAAACACAGCTGAGGGAAAACATCTCCCTGTACTTCCTGGGCTGTGGCGAGAAGAAAGGCTGCTCTCCAACAACCAGTCTCAGCCCCTGACCCCAGTAGAAGGTGCAGCGGTTTCCTACCTCCTTGTGGAAGGCTATAGCTTCACTGAAATTGCCAAGTAAGTAGTGGGTGTTGCCAAGGTTGCCATACGCACGGCCCTGTGCAGCTCTATCCCCCAGCTCCTTCACCAGGGACAGGTTCCTCCTGAAAGAAATCAGAGTAGTACATCTGGTGAGACACAGCCCACACTCTGCAGGAGACACAGTGAAGAAACTTGCACCATAAAGAAAGGAGAGCTAATCCTGGAGAAGGATTTGCCCCTTCCCAACTGCCCATCCTGCAGGCGGTCACCCCTTGGCAGGTGGAAGTCTGGTGATCAATGCTAGCTGCAGCTCTGGGAGCCTGTGCAGATCCAGTGGTGTAAGTCCCTGTTGCTCCCTCAACCTCAAGGAATCTGTAGCTGTGTACAAGAACTGCACAAGTGCTCACACAACAATGGATCACACTGACAGGATCCCACATTAAACAAGAAATGGGCACCTTACTGTACAGGGGAGAATCAGGAGCATAGGAGAAAGGAGATTACCTGCCACAGGACAGGCACAAACCTAGGGAGAGGGGCAAGATCCACAGTCCCATGCCAAGACTCTGCTTATGGAGCTTCCCAGCACTTACCTTGGTTTTTCCCCCCTTTACATACACAGCACACAAGGAAGCATAGAGCCCCCAGCTGGCACAAATTTACCCACTGGCTATGCTACATGCACCGTTCTCTGGAAAAAAGGGTGGTGAGCTACATATAGGCACTATCACATCCTCAGATATGAGATCTTGTCACTCTCTTCATTTAAAAAGGCTACTTAAAACCCTTGCATTACTGAAGCAAAACTTTGAAGCACAAGAGGAAAAGCATTAGCCCAAAAGTCCGGTGACAACCTTCCTGCGTGGGACAGAGTGATCTTTGAAACTATTTAGGAAAGGGGAGGACATTACAAGCAAGATAAACTACAGATCCACAAGAAGAACAAGCAGGACTTCCAAGTGAAAGTCTCTTCTCTGCGTGAAGGAGAGTCTCTTTCATGGCCCCAGTGATGGAGACACACAGGGATCCATTCTTAACAAGGCCAGCAGAGAGCAGCAGGGGCTGCAGGAGCTTCCAAATACAGCTCTGAGAAGGAGCAGACTACTGAACTTAACCGCATAATCATACTTTAAACCACAGTGAGTTTTACCAAGGCAATGCCAGGATGAATTTTAGCTCTAATTTTATAAAAGCTTGCAGTCCCTCTCTCACCTGCCTTGAGATTAATTTGCCATCGTAACTTGGCATCTCAGGAGAATATTCCTAATTCATTACAACATGCAAAAACTCACCCAGTGGCCAGATTTTCAAGAGCTCTGAGCTCACAGTCCCATTCTTTGTAACAAACGTCTTCCAGAGCTCCCACATCCTCAGTGGCCCAGGAAACAAACCCCCGCTATGAGAAATGCTTCCAACAGGACTCGGGAAAATCTGTCACTTTGCATCCCATGCAGCTGTCATTAGCCTAACAGTTACCAGAGCTCAGCTAACCTGCAGACCCTGAAAGCTGCCAGCAGACCAGAAACATCAAAAATGTAGATTACGATCTGAGCAGGACAAGCTCAAAGGCGAACATGTGTGCACACTAGCAGTCACTGATGCCCCATGAGCCCCGATCCCTGCAGGGTTGGCCAAGCTTGAATACTTACTCATAATATTCTGAAGCTTTCTGTAACGTCTCCTTGACTTCTTGAGGCACGTAGCCTGGGTCTTGAGCCATGTTCCAGGATAAGTGCTTTCCCTTTGCATGGTAAACGTTTCCTATATTATAGAGTGCTCTGGCTTCACCTACCTAAAGGGAGGAAGAACCAAGGTTTTACACTTCACATCCCGATACGGACCTTTTCATTGCTGGGCAGACATGGTCAAAGCCAGGAGGCCCACATTTTCCCTTCCCACCTTCACTGTCGTGGCAGCTGTTACTGTCAGCAGCATGGACCTGTGATGGCAGCCAGAAGGGAGAGCTATACACGCCACCTCCTTCCAAAGCCTACCTTCACTACACCATATCACATTTACTGACTTGCAGACAGACTATTTTTAAAGTTAGGAAATACCTCCTGTTAGATGCCATGAACCAATTACCTTGTCTCCCTGCTCCTGAGAGATGTCCAAGTGTCTCTGGCAACAAACAACAGCTTCATCAAACTGCCCAAGTATTTTCAATGTATTCCCGAGGTTGCCGCTTGCCTTGGCTTCTCCAATGCGGTCCCCGATGGTTCTACAAGATGACCAGAGGAAGGATGAGAGGTGTTAAAGAGCTCCCATGCTTTTATTCACCATCTGTTGGTGGCAGAAATCAAGCTGCAGCAAGTGCTGCATGGTATGTACAGCACATCCAGCAGCTCCCAGCACACATGCCAAGCTCAAATGCTTCATACAAGCTCTCTCAATTTTGAAGACAGATCCTTGTTCCCTGTTTTGCTGTCTTGGGTGAACTGCTCTGATGACTTTGGGTGTACTTACAAGTACCTGGGGACAAGAGAACAGGACGCTGCCCTGTTGCTACAAGCACTCTCCTCACATCCATATCCCTTTCTCCACCTCCCAGCTCTGAAGGTGGCTGACCCATTCTTGTTGCCCCCAGAGTTCTCCAAAGCACACTCAACCCATGCCCCAGGGCTAGTTTTGGATGCTTATTTCTAGGGCAGATTCCCTCAGGCTGCTGCGTTCAGACCCCACAGAACTTGCCTTTGCTCAAGCCCTGAAAAGCTGAATCTGATCAGGATGAAGCACTGCTGACATGCTTACCTGGCCAGGGTAAGGTCGTGTTTATGGTACTCCAGGGCCTTGGAGTACTCCTTTAGGTAGAAATAGGCGTTGCCCAGCTGACTGTAGATGGCACTGAGAGTCTTCAGATCCTCTGTCCCCACCTGCACTGCTGCTTCAAAGAAGGCTGCCCCAGCTTTGAAGTCCCCAGCCTTGCACAAGCGCTCTCCTTCCAGGGCCAGTTCCAGGCAGGATGCCTCCATTCTGCAAAAAGCAAGACAGTAATTTCTAGAGGAGTTAGACCACAGTGCACCCATGCTGCTATGCAATGGTTAAAAAGTTCACTTCATCACATATATCTTTAATTACTCACAGCACCAGGAAAAAAAAAAAAAAATCTATAAAAACACTCTGGAGGGAGCCACCTTCCAGGCAGCAGCTCCTTCTCTGCATTCAGCGCCAAGCACCAAGGCACCAGCCTCAGGTCAAACACTGTCTGGGCGATAATAACCTGGGGACATGCAGCTAGCACACCTCAGCTGTGTGGACACCAGCTTCCAGTACACATGGTGGGCACTCAGCCCCTCCAGGAAACCAGCCTCCTAGGCATGAGACACAGGAGCATCCAGATGTACAGACCGCATCTGCAAGTGGCCAAAGGCACCCCTGGGTTCCCAGTAGGAATCTGAACAAGAAACTCGGGGCTCCTGGCTCTCAAGATACACACTTATACCACAAGATTAACATGGCTTGTGTTTTTCTTCCAGGTGGTGCACATCACAGAAGCCACCTACCCAGACTATTCATGCCTGCACTCCTCTCCTTGGGGTAACAGAGAGGGTAGCCAAATTGTAACACATCTTCATTGCGTATCGGAGAAAGCCCTGGACTGTGCAGAAATTCTTGGCTGTGCAGCTTCCAGTGCTTGGTGTCTGCTTTTCATTAACTCCCCCACTGTCACTTTTTCCACAGGCGCTCTGCACATTAGCCTCCAGGCTAGCTCTCCTCCCTTGCATTTCTTGACACCTTTGGCAATGGCACACGCTATGCTGTCAGTGAGAGCACTCCGGGAGCCAGCAGAGAGGAGCAAGACCAGTGGTACTGCTTCAAGAGAAAGGAAACTTACTCCTTTGAGTGCTCCGCCAAATCCTTGCTAAAGTACAGCCATCCCTGTCAGGCTGTGTGTATCCAGAGTTCTCAGAAGGGACAGAGCACGCGTTTGAAAGCTTACATTTGGAAACATCTTGCCTGCTGCAAAGTCAGCCGCTTCGTGAGGTGGACAGACACCGCATGTCCCTGCTCCTCTAGTCAGATGCTTCTCTTCGGCTTTTTCGTTTCTGCTCAATGTATTTTTAAAAGTCAAAACTAACTAGGTCAAAGGTAGACATCTGCGCAGAAAAAAACATAGCTCACTTGTCCAGAGTCAGAAAAGCAAGGGTCAGACAAAGGACAATAAATGTTCAAAGCCAGTTTCTAGTCTGTTTTCAGGCAAAGAGCACTTGCAGGAAGTTTGATTGTAGCACCAAGACAAAAAGAACAACTTGCTCATCATCGCTGTGACAGCACCCACCCAGCTGACATCTCCTGTAGCAGCCTCCCGCTGAGCCCTGAACATGCTTCCCCCAAAGCCACCCTTACAACCCAAGGGCCAGGGTCTCTGCAGACCCAGGCTGAGGTGTGCTGGCCAAGCCGGGGCACTGTGCTGCTCTGCCTTCTCTCCCTGAGGGCACAACCCGCCGCCCTGCACCCATGCTCCCACCACACTGACTTCAGGGCACAGTTCCTCCTGCTCCAGTACCTTCTGCCCACGCCTGCACCCAGCACTTGCCTCCCACTGCTGCGGAGGGGCACGGGGAGACGCACGTACAAAATACCAATCCTGATCTATTTTCCCTACAAACAGGCAGAATGGCGTTTTCTCAGCTGTCAGGAAACAAAGCCAGTTCCTCTATAAGCGGTGCATAAACTCTCCAAAATCCAGCCCTATTTGCCTGGCAATCTCCCTGCTGAGTCGGCTCCATATGGCTCCAAACACCCAACGTTTGGCAGCCCAACGGTATCTTCCAAAGCAGGACAACCCACAAGGGCTGTCCAAACAAACAGGAAAAAAAAACCACCACCAAAGAGCAAAAGACCTGGTTTCAGACTCTCCCTTCAAACACACTTGTGATCCTTCCTGTCTCATGGTTCATTTGTTCCCAAAACCACCAAGTAACAAGAGGGAGAACAGGATTGTGAAGCAGCTCATTTGAGCTTTCAAACTCCCACACAAATACTAGATTTCAAGCTCACTGCAAAGCCCACATTTCAGTGGCTATTTTACTTGTGCAAGAAGGCTGCTTACGGTGCCAATGCAGCATCAGTCCCTGCCTCAACTTATTTGATAGGGGGGAAAAAATAGTAAGTGTTAATACTGAAAATATTTAAATTCTCTCTATGGATCCTCTTGCTAGACCACATGAAAATTAGTAAGAATGAGCTTTTGCTACTGCACGTTGCATTAGAGGGACCCATTTGGGGATCATACCAAACCTCCATCAGTCCCAAGGCACATTCATGGTCTGTAGATCACCAGAGTGGTTATCTAGCATCAGGCTATTGACAAGTCTGCTGATACATCCCAAACAGTTGAAAGAAGGCTTGGGACTGAAGACAGACAAGAACACCTTATACTCAAGTCAGCAAGATTAAATTCAGGCAGCTTAGCAGAGATGAACCTTGAGAGGGCTTGAAATGCAGGAATGAGCCACTATCACAAGAATTCATGTTGGATTCCAGTTAGAAGACTGCAAAGACCGAGGCAAACCTCAAAATAATGTCACTTCAAGTTTCAACACAAACAAAACTCTTCCCAATATCCAGGTTCTCTTTAAGAAACTGAGTTCACCAACTATAAACAGACTAGAAACTGAGCTGGAAATCAGTTGCCCTAATTCACAGCGTTGTAGTCTGGCTCAGACCAAACTTGTGTGATTTGAATAGCTTGAAGCAAGGGTTCCCACCCCCGCAACACGGAAAACCCTACAGCAACAAAACCCAACTACACACTCCCAAGGGTGGCATCTCACTCAGACCATATTTGCCAGTGGAAACATAACCAGAAGTGAAATTTGCACCTCAAGACCTGTGTTCTCGTAGTCACACACACACTCACACTTTCTGGGTGCTTTCCTGGTGTTCCCATAGTAACTGTTCAGGCACAATGCAGTGACATGACCTTCCAGTGCACACAGCCTTTAATTAAAATCTGTTTGTCCTTGAACAGGCTGTTTTGCAGAGTATCTGACTTATCTAATTAACATCACTGTTCAGTTTGGGACCTAAGCAAACGAGGGGAAGGGAGTGAAGGCTTTTTCTCTGCATCGCACTCTGCCAAGCTTTTGTTGCCACTTAAAAGGACAAGAGTCAAGGATAACAATTATTAATAGAAACACAACCCACTTCTAAAACCCACCTGCCCTTCCCACACCCTCCAGGATCCCCCGGACAGAGCTAGTTTTGGGAAGCAACTTTGCATGCAGTTCAGTCACTGCAGCCTTAAAAGCACTCAAACACGACGCCATGGGCAGAGGAACCAACTAAAGGTCAATGAACAAACTCCAGCACACAAACACTCCACATACAACAGCTTCCAAAGGCCACAGCTCAACTGTCCATAAGAAAAACACAGAAGGGCAATTTTGGTAGAAGATGGGAATCTGCTGTTCAAGTGAGCCAACTTGAACAGCCTTGACAGACTGGCAAAGGTAAAACAGTCAACAACAACAGACTCATCACAGCCCCAGTTCCTCCCACAGCACATGCCCGAGACCTCCCCTACCTTCTCTTCTGCAGGTTGCGCATTGTCTGAACATAAAACCAGAGCTCCAAGCCCACCGGCAGAAGGGAGCAGCGGGGCTGAGGTCTACTTGGAACCATTTTGCAGAGAGGTCTCTCTGTTAAGTTCATATGCAGGAACTGGGGGTTTTGAAGGTGCTGATGGCATCTTCATGTCCGTACAACATGCACTGCTCTCCAGTTCTCACTCCATCTGCATGGGCAGCATCACCATTCAGTTACTGAAATCTCAAAACTGTGTTATTTGGGACACTTTTTTTTTTCTCCGTATGGTGCTCTTGAAAGGGAAGGGGAAAGGAGCATTGCTTTTGTTTCCAGAGACCTAAAGAAAGTCTTCTTTCCTCTAAGAAATACCATGTCCTTCACCCACTGTTGGTTTCAGGGAGCAGACAGGTGAGTTCAGAGCTGAAACCCAGGAACAAAACAGCATCTTGGTTCACTCGTATTTTTAGCGCTGCCCAAAGACAAAGGGCCCTAGAACATCCCACAGATGGTCAAAGGCAAGCAGCTTCCTCCTTTCTGAATCGGTCTCTTCCCACAGCACTTTGCCTCTGTGGTTGCATCAGCTATTCCTGTCGGTGCCTCTTTGTTGCAAGAGCAGAAGAACTGCTGCTGCTACAAACCTGTCCTTGTCAGGTAAGGAGCTCAGGGTTCCTCCAAAAAAGGGGTCACCTTTGGGCAGAACCACTCATTAGTCTGACAGGCTCCAAAGACACCTCATCCATCAGCCACCCAGAAGGCTTTGGAAGTTCCAGAAACGATCTGAGCAGTTCTCAGACTGGGAAAAAGCAGGAGAAAGGGGATCCCATAGAGCGCATCCCTGCCCATTTAAATGGGCTCCAAACCATCACCCGGAAAGGCAGAGCCCCCAGGTATTAAGTTTCTCCTCTGCTGACACGCAGGCAACATGCCTGGGCCTGTATCACCTTGGCAAGCACCTGCTATTCACGTCATAATACCAGAAAAGAAGATTCAGGCCCTCCTAAGCCAGCAAATCACTGCTGACAAACTGAAGGTGCTGGACTCGGCCATATGGTGTGGTTCAGAAGACAGACACTGCAGAACATGAGCTGCTTTTCTACAGCTAAGGCGCTGGGGCTCGTTAATGCCATTCTCCCACCTTGCTCAACCTTCTAGCTAACAGCACAGTGCATCCCTGACTGTGGGCTGGAACAAAGACATAGGGAGGGGGCAGAAGCTCACTTGAAGCAGTCCTTGTTCGTAAGCCTTGCCTGAATCAGCACAAAGCACTCAGAGATTTGCATGTTCCTCCAGATAGGCAGGATTTCCAAGGAGTCACAGAAGTCACATCCCGGATTCCAGGCCCACCACAAGCAGCCAGGAAGGTCCAAAAACCTCCCCTGATCAGGTCCTAGACCAAAACAAAGACTACACCATGTACAGCAAGCCGTCTTCGTCTGAATGCATGGAGATGACAGACTATGTCAAGCCTGGCCAGATAATGAACCAAGTTTTGAAGGCACCAGTTGTAACCTAGAAATCAGAACAGTGCTGGTGCGTACAGCAACGAGTCCCAGCATCAGCTCCCAACTAGAGCACTAAGCAAGTCCTTCAGCTCCTCCTCACCTCTGCTTACATACACATCTGTACAATGGCAATGGAGGTGGCTCCCAGAGCACTTTAAGATCCTCTGGTGAAACATACTTCAAAAAGGGCAATATATGCACTTAAGAAACAACAACAAAAAGAACAATTTCTTTAAAAGCAGTAAGAGGCCAAATATAAACCCAACGTTTGGCCACAAATGAATTAGGCAATCTGCACAGCATTCTGCCAGAGGAATGAATGAGTGGCATAACGCTGGCAGATCACTTGGCCCCCATCAATGTGACAGTTGTGAATTTCAAACCCAGGAATGGATGATGCTTCTGACACTCAGGAGGAAGAATAAGGTGACCTTCCAGCATGCGGTGACAGGGATGAGGAATTCTTTTTTCCAATACAGAGGGCAGGGCCTCTCTCCCTCCTCCTTAACTTCTTCTTCAAAGAATAGCTGTTCTGAAGGCAGAAAGAGCAGTGAAGAGCAGGAAGAGCAGATATTGCCTTTAACAACAAGATTTCCCAGGGTCATTCATCCCTGTCAGATAGCAGCTAATGATGATGTGTCATTGCCTTTTGGCTGGCTGGCAAGCCAGCTGAAACAATTAGAGTGAAAATGTTCCTTTACAAAAGGTGCACAGGCAAAACACAAGGACTCTTACATATCAAATGTTTTCAAGCAACACAGCAATATGGAGAAGGCAGGGAGGGTCCTGGGAGCACTGGGGATGCTGAGAACACTGCCAAGTAAGAAACAATGCAACCAGCACAAGGTGTTATCAGTGCCGTCAACAATGATCATTACGACTTATCAAAACAGCACTATAATTAGGACTTGTGTGATGATACAGGTCCCCAGAGGGGGAACACTACACATCACCCTGCTCTCCCCCAAATCTTGCGTCTCCCTTGCCAAATATTCCAAGAAAATAACACTGCATGGACAACATCACACTTGTCCTGCCCCAGCTGGGCTGGAAAACAACAGTACAGACTGCCTTTAGCCACAAGCTGTTTTGCAGATCAAGGGCTATGCACTGACCCCAAGCTCAGGGCTGCCACAGCTCCCTACAGCCCAAGAGATAACAGCCGCAGAAGCCAGAGCAGAACACAGTGAAATCCCAGCTCTCAGGTCTGCACCTCAGCCCCATGGCCGCTCCAGGCAGGTGGAGAGGAGACCACAGTGTCCAGAAATTAGATGTGTCCCACCCCAGCCCTCCCTTTTACAAATCCAGGGCTGCCTTGTCTGGACTGTCTTGCTCACAACACTTACCCTGCTGACAACAAATCCATCAAGCCACAAGACAGAGCTAGGAGGCAGTTGTCTGCTGCCTTAAATATTTTAAATCTCACAGGGCAAGAGAAGCTCTGCTACCTGCAAGGTGAAACTGCGTTTGAAGGGGGAAAAGAAATTAAAAAGGTATTTGATTCATATTAGTGGGGATGATTGGAAAACTCATTCCCAGCCAGAGCTGCCGTAGTTCTGAAGTCAGGAGTAAAAACCCCAAACTTTTAGACACAAGGTAAGACAGAAAAAAAACCTCACCAGGAACACCAACAACAGTAAAACCTACTGTTGATTTTAGCATCTTACTTGCAAACTAATTGAATTTTATACAAAAAATAAATGTAACTTCAGAGCACTGATGACAGGGCTAATTAAACATTTTTCCCCAATCAAAAAAGGACCACATTTATCAGGTGCTTAGTGTAAATGTGTATTCACTGGTTTAACTAACTAAATATGCATTTAAATAATTAACTGGCAGCACATCCTTAAAGAAAGTCATCAAGCTGGGAAGTACTCACCTTTAATAATTTCCTTTCCCAGCCTTAGCACAGCTCCGGGACACAGAAAGCACCGTCCCGCTGACTCCAAACCAGCAGGTAACACAGCCAGGTAGGAGCTGCTCCGAGTGCCCAGGGTGGAGAGGAACCATGCACAGGGACACGACGGAGGGAGCTCACATCCCACAGGAACAAGCTCAATGAACTTCACCAGTGTGAAAGCCCATGCTGTGCTTCACAGAGTCTGACCATTTTCATGGGCTTCCCTACATGAGGAAAGCTATCCCAGATCCTCCTGACGCACAGCCCAGATTGATTTGTGGTGAATTTATACCTGTTTAGCCTTGGGCCAGCACTGCAAGCTGCCAGACTAGACTGCTGCTCTCTGCCTGGGACACTCACAACATGTTTCAGGCAGTTGCTCTCTGGCCACTCTGCCCCAGGCAACATCCTCACTCCTCATCAAGCAACTTTCCTCAAAATGAGCTGGGGCTCACATCATCATATCACAGCACATGCACAGCTGCCTCTCACTTGCTCCCAAATGATGAGCTCCCACCTCTGAGAAAAAAATATTACTAGCTCCTAAGTGCACGTGCTTGCAACTTCATACCATTAAAGATCATCACATTGCCATGACACCAGACCTATCAATCATTCAGTTCCTCCTATTCAAGACTCATCCTCCTCTGTACTGCTCATACCTCCTTAACATCAACATGCTCGTTAGCAACCTGCTCTGTTTTGCATGGAGGGCACTGATGAAAATACTCAACTAGCTCACTTCTAAGACCAATTCTTGTGCAACATGGCCAGCAATGCCCCTCCACCCTGCCAACAGCTCTCCCTGCAGCACAACCCCTTGCTTCCCACTCACGGCACAACCCAAGCACTAATCCCCTCCTGACAAGCAGTTTCCTCACAAGGCACCATATCAAACACAGGCTGGCAGGGAAGGGTGACAAACAAATCAAGATATACGTGAAATTAGCCTGACTCAAACTACTTTTGGTGGTTTGAAACTCGCACGCAGAAGCTGGTTTCCCTCCACTCAATGGAGGGCAGAACTTCTAGGGCACTGTGACCTACATGTCACCTTATTAGTAAGGGGAAAAAACAAACCCTCTCGTTTTGTTTGGAGAGGAAAGGCCAACGATGAAACAATAAATGCTGCACCCAGGTTCTGAATTCTTTCCAAGCATCTGGTCCAGTTTCCTTCACGTCGCCTGAGGCATGCGAAGTGCTGCAGAGGCACCAACACACCTGGAGGGGAGAAGTTTTCTACTCCACACAGTTGCTTCACTGGCAACAGTATTGCAGTGAGTCCTTCCAGTGACCCCCAAACTTAAAATGCTAAGATTATATATATACACACACACACATACATATACACACGCACACACACACTGCTGCTTGAGAAGTGTTTGTTCAAGCTGGAGCTCCAGGGAGTACCAAGATGAAGCGATTTTCACTGCAGTTTTTTTTTGATAAGGGCATGAAACAGAGAATCCAAAGGGGAAAACTACAGGGAGTTCTGGAAACTGCTGGGTCTGCGTGCTGGCTCCGTGTGCTGGCTCCAGATTTCCTCTTCCACGCACTGATGGTAGCATCAGTGCTCAACAGTAGTCATTTCAGTTAATTGCTATCCACCATTAGCTGCAGAGTACTTACAAGGGATTCAATTCCACCGCATATTTGCTAATAAATACCAAATGACAGTGAGGAAGACAGCTGTATTTAGTTGCATTTACCCTCTTATTAGCAGAGCTGAATAAGACCCCATTTCAATTCATAATGGTTCCAACAAGCTGTGTCATTGTCAGAAATTCAAATTCAAACTCCCCACTGCCTGCTTGAAAGCAAAAGTCATCCAGCACTCTCCTGCTTATACAACTACCCTGTGGCTGCACACAACCCTCCATGTGACCAAAGGCGATGCAGATTGACTACCTCTGTGGCTCTGATCCATCAGGACAGCGAGAACTAAAGGCAAACAGGAGTTATTTGCTGGTTTAGTAGCATTTTGCAAAGAAACTTATGATGCTGAACTGGTATGTGTAGAAACTTTTCAACCTAAGGACCACAAAATATTTTGCAAAGATACGAGGGTAGCTATTACCCCATTTTGCAAAAAGGAAGCTAAGACACTGTGGACAAGTTATGCCTCGCTGTGAATCAACTGTAGAGAATGGAAGGGAATCCAGGAGCCCTGGCTCCCAGCACCTCTGCCAGGTCCTTCTTTCCAAGCACCAAGTGAACCACTCAGACTAGAGCTGCTCTGTTAGGGATGAGGTGCAGCATTTTCCACCCAGGCAAGGGTGCTCACACAGCTCGTGCCATCAGCTTAACATAATGCCAAACAATCACTGAAGAGCTTACCCTGCCCAAAGAGATGTCCTCAATTCCAGGAGCTTAAGACACTCACAACCTCCAGAAACCTGCTCTACACCTGGAAGGATTAGGCTCTCAATAAATTATACACTGGTAATAATTATCTTGAATCCATGCTCCAAATCCTTCCCACAAATACAGCTTAACCCATAGCAAGAACAGAGAACACAATGAAATTTTTATGTGTCATCTGAGCAGTGAAACCTCTAAAAAGCAATGAGCACAAACTTAAGCCTTTATGCTCCAAAACTACTCAGATACCAAAGGATCATGACGGGATGTAATTACCCTGCAACATTTGAGAACGCTCAGGTGGGATTAAGGTGCAAATGTGAATTTCATCTCATCCTGATCTCACTTGATGCCCAGTTTCAGAGCACTTAAATTATAAGATGCAAATACTTTCCAGAGTCTAAGGAAATTATCATTAAGGATGCACCAATTTGAAAATTAATTCATTAAAACATGTTCCGACTCCCAAATACTAATAATAAACCCACCAAACATAGGAACTGATTAAGATGGCTCTGAAGCGGGACTGTGCAGGAGAACTCACTTTCAAGAAGTGTGAGAATGAAACCTTCCAAGTAGCCTGGAACATAATCACTTCGCCTGGCTCAGCAGCAGCATATAAACCCCACCACCACTCGCTGTTTGAGCTAAAGGAAAATAAGTGTGGAGGCCAGCAGCACTAGCCTGCCAAATGCTCGTGAACTAATGATGCTCCGATCTGAGGATGCTCTTTCCTTCCTAGGAGGCACAAAGGAGGATGCTCGATCTATGCTGTCACTTATTTGTCTCTCCCCTCTCACCTGCAGACCACAAAGGTAACAGCTCTAACATCTGGAATCTGCCATACAGAGTACCAAGCCAGCCAGCACCTCCAACAGGATGGATTTTTATGCATTCTTATTTTGTCACTGAGGATGCTTGAAATGAACTCAGCACAATGAGGGAAACTTCCCGAGTTTTCCAAGAGCATTTTGCTTTCTTGTACGGTGCTAGTGCCTTCAATGAAATTAATCCATCACACTGCAATGAAACAACACTCCTGGGATGATTTCACCAGAAGTGAAGTGCTGTTTCCTTCAGTTACTTCCAGAAACCAGAGGGCAAGAGAGGACATGCAGTCTGAATGGCTTTTCATTATAACGTTACTTCGGCAATTAGGTCAACACATCCTCTCGACTAAAATATATGCTGTGATTTAAATCAGTATACTGCTCCTGCTACAAAATACAGTGAGTTACAATGTATACATTATTTAAAGTATAATGATAGACATTAGAAAAGCAAATAGCTTATCAACAGCTATACAATGAAAACAGCTGATTTATTTATTACCCATTTTATTTATGCTATTCAACTTTCATTACCCCCCAATATACAGGGGTTCATTCATGCTAAAATTGTTACTGAAAATGGCTGGATACTGGTTTGGGGGATTATCTTTCCAAATTGAGAAGCACTGTAAATGAGAGATGTCCAGACTCAAGACACCTCTTCTCTACAACGGCCTGACACCTGCCTCCCACAGACACACAGCAGCACTCAGCAGCCAGCCCCCATGGGGCCAGCCTGGACCCCAGCACCACTGCTCTCTTGGGAGGGGAGAGGAGAGGGGACACTTTGGCCCCTCCTGTCTTCTTCATCAGAGCCAGGGACAAGTCCTCATGGACCCTAACGGAGCTACAGCACAATGATGCCAGCTCAGGTTGGACAAAGCAAGCATGCAGCTCAGGACTCAAGCTATGAGACAGCTTTGACTGCAAGGTGTCACAGCCTCCCCCAACTCCTGCCACCCCTCCAGCTGCCAGCAGGGTCAAGCTCAGCTCCACAAGTGTAGCCCGGCACAATTGTTCCAGTTGTGCTGTGGAACTGCACAGGCTGAGGGGCCTCCTGAGACTTCCCTTCCTGCACACCCAGGCTGCTTTTCCGAAGCCAAGTGAAAGCAAGTCTTGTTTTCCCAGAAACGCGGAGGCCACAGGCCCAAGTCTTTTCTCAGTTAAAGCTGCCTGGAAATCCCTCCAACTACAGCCCCCACTTCTCCTTCCTCTCTCAACCTGCCAATTGCTCCTGCCTTGGAGCACAGACTCGCAGCAGGAAAACAACTGCATATTGAAAAGATGCTGCCAAGTCCCGGCAACACCAGGGACTGTCTAATGGCTAAGCCCCACCAGACAAAGGAACCCACCGCTGCCTGTCCCAGGCACCCAGCCCCTTGCCCATGCCCCCTCCACATCCCAACCCTCCCCAGCATCTGCCCAGCACCAGCAGTCGGCGGCTGCGCACGCCCCCCACATGCTGCCTCTTTCTTACCCACACACCCACGCAAACCACTGACCCGTGCTCAGTGCACTGCACGTGGACTGCTGTCACCATGCAGGGTAAAAGGCAACGACGGCAAAGTTCGCACCACAGTTTTTCCACTGGCTCCTCAGCAACCTACAGCCCATTTGGTTCTGTTCCCTTCCTGTCTCATCCGCTTCCCTTCAGCCCCAAGCCAAGTATTTTAGTCCAAGAGAGAGAGGCCTTTGGGATCTATCTGGAATCACACACCCTGATCCTGGGCCATCCAGGCTTTGAGCCAGGGAGATGCTGAACAATCACAACTCACCAAGAAACTGCTCAAGATGCTCTGCAACCCTCTAGCACCAACACTCACACTTGAAAGGGGTTTGGATATGACCTCAGCGACAGAAACAGTGCGAACCTGGCCCTCTTACCTTCTGCAGAACTCGCCGAAAAGCTTAGTTAGCAGAAACCAAGCGATCAAGTCCAGTGAAGCCAAACAACTCCTTTTTTCAGCCACTTGGTAAAGCCAGTGAAGAGGGTGACATCAAGCCAGAGCACGGCAGTGAGAGTGTGTGACAGTGCCTTGGTGATGACAGCCCTCTGTGCCCAAACCAGAAAGCCCCAAAGGTGGTTCTCTCAGGTCACAGAAGGCGGGTGGGCAGAGCTTGCGGCTGCGCTGGAAGCGATGCCAGACACTAGGACAGATTTTCTTTGGCAAAGCTGTTGCAGAGCAGATTGCACCGATTCGACATTGTTTTCCTGCAGCTGTCTCACGCTCTGAGGGCTGTTAAAAGCATTGTCGTGCTCTCCCAGAAGATTTCAGGGGTGCTAAAAGTCGGAAATCAGCCCAGACACACTCGTGCATTTAAAAGGCTGCCTTGGCAAACAGTGAGAGAGCTCAGGCGTGGGACACTGCCAATCTCTGTGGCTGTTGCACCGCCACAGGGCATCCCTCTGGATTTTGTAAAGATAATATTCCACACCTGTCTGAAAAACCAGGAAGCAGAGGCTCCCCAAAAGCCCAGATATCAGCAAGGGGTCCCCTGCAGCCAGCATCTCTAGACACAGTTTCTACAGCTCCTCTGTGCAAGCCCACGCCCAGCAGAGCAACAGCAAAAGTGCTTTTGGGTTCTTCACGGCATTACAGAAAAATTTGTACATGCCATCAAGAGTCATCTGCAAGCCCCTACATCAGGGTGTGGCAGGATTCCCAGAAGGCCAGGCCATCACCTCACCGCAACACAGTCCGTATGGGAGGTGAGAATCATGCTCTGCTTTGCTAATCCGAGGAGAACAGACTCCACCGTCTAGCACTGCGCTGCACAGTCTGTGGTGGGTGTCTGCTGCCTCTGCGAGGAACCCTGGAGCTCCAGCATCTTGCAAGCTGGTTTCACTTCTTCTTCGGATCGCGTGGCTTAGTCCTCCACCGCATTTTCCCAAGTTTTTAGCACTTCTGTCCTAGTATAGCTCCATGGATAACATCTACCCTGGAAACGCTTGGCACCGCTGCGTGGAACGTCTGTATGAATCAAGTGCCCGCGCCTCCCTGACACAGCACCACATCAGGTTTTGCTCCAACACTGTGATATTAGTGTGATTCAATTACGTGTTTATTATTCAATTAGCAGGCAAGCATATATCACTATATGAGTTTGCCACGTAGATCAAAGCACGGTATGTCTTTACATGTGTGAAATAGGGTTTGGTCCTGTTCTTCCACAGGAGGAATTTAGATAAACATCACATTTCTTGGAAAGTCCTCCTGGATACAGCAAGAACACTACTCTCCCTAATAATTTTCTCATTCCTATCACAAAATCATGACTTAGTTTATATAATGAATTGTTTCTTAAGTGAACTGCAAAACTTACTACAAATAAAAAAAAATAAAATCATGCTCTTTCATATGTTTCTTGGAATTGAGCCTTTGGTAAGGGGAACAAAAGGATGAAGCATTAGATTATTAAGCTTTTATATGCCAAAAACCCTCCACTTTCCTCACAAAGTGGGGTAAAGGCCTGTAGCACATTCAACTCCAGCAAAATATCCTACCTAGACCCTCTATAAACCTCATTACTTCTCTCCCCAGTCTTGACAAAACGCTACTGTTACGCCACAGCAGACACTCCCCCATCCCTAGGACACCAGGGGAGGCTTCTAGTCCAGCTGCAAGCAGGAGCAGATCCTCAGCCTACGGGGATGTTCTGCCTTCGCTGTGCACAGCGGCAACCAGCCACACGTGCTGGCTTAGAGGCAGAGCCCAATACCCTTTGGAAAGGGGAAACCCTTCCCAAACGAAGCTTCCTAAGGCCATGTCTTTCATGGCTTTAACTTCTGATTCCTCCCCCCCATCCTCCATATTTCTTTCTCACCCTCACCTTCCCTGTTGCTGCACAGTACCCCTTGGCGTGGCAAGTATTTGTTACTGTGCACATACAAAGAACGAAGCCAAGAGTTTAACGTTATATTATATATTACCCGTGTGATGGAAACAGAGAGTTAAGGAGACAGAATGAGCAGGAATGGTTAGCGGAGACTGCTCCACAGGCCTATTTTAGGTTTAGGTTAGCTCCTTGCAACCTCACAGGTATCGCAATGGCTTTACACAGAACACAGGCTGCTCTGTAGCACTGAAATAATTCACTGCTCCCTTCATCCCTTGCACTGGTGAAAGGGAGGATATAGCATCAGACTTAACACACGTGCCCAAATCCAGGGAGTTCATTTATCCTGACTACTGAATAATGCATGTCTTCAGAAGAAAAAAAAAGTCTCTGCTCCTGCATAAAGACATTGTCATCTAGCAGCGAAAGAAAGATAAGGCACAACAGCAGCCTGCATGGAGAAACGCACTTCAGGAGCGCAAGCGGCAGCAACACGGAGGATGCGACAGGTGAAAAGATAGCTCCTTACCTTAACCTGTGAAGGCGGTGGGCTGGGGAAGCTGCTGACATGCAGGAATGACACTGCTTCTACACAGATTTTGTGTGCTGGAGAAGCCTGCCTGTTTTAATCCAGGGCATTATGGAGAGGCTGCACTTGTGCTGTACAAACAGCCTCTATAAGCCTTTCAGGAGCAGTTACATCCTCCAACACCATGGTTTTAATTGGGAATTCTTTTAATTTTAATTCCAGTCACGTGTTTTGAGCTGTTACTTTTCTCTCCTCTGTGTGTGCATATAGATATATTTTTTACGTCGCCTGTCTGTGTGCCATGTTAGCCTCAGGCAGCCAGCTCTGAGCACGAGCTGTCAGCCTTGACAAATGACTCAGTTCTCATTTGGAGCCAGGTCTGCAAAGCATCTCCTTCCTTCCCTTCCTAAGGCTGCTGTTAGCACAGCCACCCTGGCCCTGGGCAGGTGAGCTCTAACCTCTGCACATGGGCTTGGAGCTTCACCGAGCCCAGCGGACGTCTGAGCCTGCCTCAGCAAAGCCAAAAGGACTCCCTGAAGTCACACTGCTCAGACCCTCACACCAGATCCTTCACAGAGAGATTCCCACCACAACAGAATGTCATTTCATTCATCAGGGAGAACCCAGGGCAGGGCAGGCACACAACAGTTTTCCCTGCTCACTCCTCACCCTTGTGTCACTGCCTATTTGGCTTTAAAATAGGGACAGGGAGAATCCTGGATGCTGTGGCAAGGACTGGTCCAGCCACTCGCTGGTGAGCTGATGTGCTGAGCAGCCACAGGGCAGGACAGTCACAGCATGTGGCCCTGGCACTCCTTCCTGCAGACATATGGCACAGCAGGACACCTCTGTCAGAGGCCAGCGTCTCAGACACCCATGCAGCTTTCACAGGCTTTCTTTTTCTGCTGCTGATCTCTCAACACAACTTTCTGCAAAATGGGCACTCAGTGGCATGACTGATGACAACTTTCTGCCAAAAACACTGATGCCAAAGAATAGCTTTATTGAAAGAAATGTAGACATTGCAGAGTGAGTTTTCATTTTCTTCCAGAACAGCAGAGGAAAAAGTGAGCTTTTTCAGCCATTTCATTATTAACTCCTTAGACACCTGAACAGGTTGTCAAAGCTCCCTGTCAAATACAATGTCCTCACAGAGCCTGTGGTATTTGCTTGCACACTTTTACTGTTTCCACTGCCAGCAGTACACATGAAAGGGATGAATGCAAATACCATGACAGCCTCCCCTTCTCCAGTCGCTTCACCCAGGAAAGCGCCAAACCACAGACTTCAGTCAATCAACTAGTTCATGCTTGCAGGTTCTTGGATTATAGCCCTGATGGAAGCAATTGATACAAGTGCTGGCCAAGGGCTGCAGCTTTAGAATTCTGGGAACATTGTGGTGAACTCATATGTTTTTATATTATTTAGACCCATGTAGGAGCTCAGACACTCGGCTGAACTCAGAGGCCAGGAAATGCCTTGAGGCACATGTGGAGTCTCACAATTCCAGGACATTCATCTGCATTTATGTATGCAAGTCCCTGTTCGCTCACCATGAGATGCTGGCCAATGGGTTTCCCAAGCAAGCTACTCCTCACTTAAATCAGAAGGGCTTATTTGTCAGAAAGGAAAGAGAAACACACATTGCTCATGATACTAGGTATTTTCATTTGTTTAGTCACTGGTGGTTTATACATCTGCTTTCATGCTGCAGAAAGCTTGGCCAGTAAACAAGTCAGATCTGATGGCCTCTGTGTTTTGCAGCAAGATACAATCCATAGTGCCATTTTCTCAATACAAATCTCCACAGACAGTTGCTAAAAAAGGGGTTGATTTCTGATGCAGATTCAGCTGTGGTATGATAACTTCACAAGAGCATAGCTGGAGCACAGCAACAACAGGACCCTCCTCAAAGCACCAGCAGCCACTGAACATCCCATAAAGCTTCCTGCCTAACTGTTAACAATAGAGACGTGTTTTTCTCTCTCCATCTTTCACCACACCCCAAAGACAACCACCTCTCAAGGCAGGCCATCCAGGAACTCTACTCAGTTCTTAAGTGATTTAACTTACAGGCAATTTTCTGCTAAGGAACAATTTTTCTCCTCATCCTTCTCTTCCTTTTTACATTAACTGCTCTCTTCCCAAAGCCTAGGAGACAGATAACTACATAGAGTCACAAGTGCCTGAGCACTCCAACAACTCAAGGCTGTTCTTTCTTCAAGCCAGTACCTGGTGTTGGGTTCTTCATGGTACCCAGACCCCACGGCCACCCAGGCTGCCCTCTTCCTCCCCCCTGGGGCCTGTGGTTTGCAGTGTTCCTACCACATTTGCAAGGAACACTTTGTGAACAGGCAGAGCCTAATATCTAATTCACCAGCTGCTAACTTCCTTCTAAACAACCTTTTGCTCCCTCCCATATTAAGCAGAACAGCAGAGCCATTGTAGTATCGTGCAGCGCTGCTGTGTTGGTTCAGTAAAAGACGAAGCCAAGGTCTCCTCTTCAATTCACAATTAACCTCACTGTGACATGGGTAAGGAAGTTCTGAAAGGAAGGAGTGGGAGTCAGGACATTCAGCTCCCAGCTTTGCCACCATTATCCTCTTTCATCCTGAAGACTATACAATTTTTCACCCTTGAAAACAGGAACAATATTTCCCAGAAAGGCTGCAATAAAATACTGATGTTTACCAAGCACTTGAAAACCCTGGAACGGATATAACCTTTCCAGGATCCACTCAGTCTAGCGCAGCAGCACGGGACACTAGGCAGTACCATAATACAAACCATGAATAACAGTAATTAACAAATAGCTCCAGAGAGATTAATATTAAATCAGCCCTTTCTAGCTCTCCTCAGGCATGAATGGATACTCCACAGATTGAGCACACAAAAACAACCTCAAGTCTGCAGCGTGGATCACTGGAGAAGCTTGCTCCACAGCTAATTTGCACTCAACCGGCTCCAAGCCAGAGTGTGTGAAATTGTAGCAATTTACACCAAAGT
This sequence comes from Falco peregrinus, assembly GCF_023634155.1. Lineage (NCBI taxonomy): Eukaryota > Metazoa > Chordata > Aves > Falconiformes > Falconidae > Falco > Falco peregrinus. Next base: position 47,711,161 of record NC_073721.1, on the reverse strand, counting down.
GCCCATGGAGGCACCGCCAGCCAAGCCCCCGCACAGGGCACACAGAAAAGGCACCTGCCGTGATAGCCACTAAAGAGCACATATAGCTCAGCGGTCTGCAAAATCACAGGAGCATCAAGAAAGTCATGGAAACGCACAACCTGGCAAAGCCATTTGGTACAGCAAACCCCGCCACTCTACCTGCAAATCCGCACAGCTGTGCGGCTTTTTAAAATCAAGGCACGGAGAAACTCCACCACACACCCCCCCCATTTGCCTGTCCCAGCAGTGGGCTGGGCCATCCCCTCAGGAACTCAACACAACTATAAATTACGTGTGTTGCCACAACACTTGCAAGCCCCACGGCAAAGCTGGTCTCCCCACACTAAGCCTGCTGCAATCCCACAGCAAAAGTCATTCCTCCACTGGCTTGATGGGGCAGGCAAGCACGAGCAAGGCTGCAAATCGAGTAACTTGCCCCAGGTCTTACGATGGATCAGCAGCCAGACCCCGGCCCACAGCAAGCTCTACAGAGCATCCAGAAAGGGGCTTAGAGGGGCAGCGCTTTGCTTTCGCACAAGCCATGTCAGTCTGCTCCCCGGCAGCCAGAGCGTGGGAGGGAAATGGAGCTGGGTCCCCAGGGCAGGAAAGGAGCCCGATCATGCAGTGCATGTTCAAAGCTGCTTCCCAGGAGCATAACAGCCATCATTTTCTGCAGCTCAGAGAGCAAACTGCATATATCAACTGACAGCACTAAGTTTTATTCATACATTTTTTAAAAGCTGCTTCCAAGACAAAACATCTGCTCTCAGGTGGAGCCAGGGCTCAACATGAAATGGCTTCTACACTAAGTTATGTTATACTAACAACATAGGTCTTTTCCCCATTTTAAATCCATTTTCTTAATCTTTCTCCTGCAGCATCTGAAGAAAAGATGCATTAGCACCAAACTCACAGAGAAAAGCCCCTCTGACTGCTCCAAAGGGTGTAAATGCAAAGTGTAACACACAAGCATGAGGGGACACTAGACAATCCAATATTCTTCCTTCAGGTTTAACAGCTGCACAGAGCTACTGACTTACAGCAGAAGATGAAGCTTCTTCAGCTACATCATTTCTAACCTCAAAGAGTCAGAAAGGAAAGGCATGTTGTTCTGGTGCCTGTCATCATAGAATGGTTTGGGTTGGAAGGGACTTTCAAGACCATCTAGGTCCAACCCCTCTGCCATGGGCAGGGACACCTTTCACTATGCCAGGCTGCTCAAAGCTCCATCCAATCTGGACATCCTTGGGCAAAATCTTCTTGCTGAAAGAAAACTGGCAATAGCAAAAGATTTTTAAGGTATTTATTTCTAGCCCAAAGGTAGCGATCAGAGTGTAGCACTGCCTTCCAAGTAATTCATTCAGAGTTTGCATGGTTGCTCCAATGTCTAAGGCCTTGCAAAAGGGTCTTTTTATTACTTCCCCTGAAATAAGGAAGAACAATCAGATATCAATGAGATGCTTCAGCACATGCCTGCTCCCCCTTTCCCAGGCTTCACTGGGACAGGGACCAGTCATACACTTGCAGCATCACGCCATTACGCTGGTTTGGCTGCCCACTTTGAAGGATCACCAGTGCCTCAGATTAAGTTCTAAAAAAGAGCCTGCATTTTCTCCACTCCTGGTGGAGGCCACTGCTATCGCCCTTACCAGCCCTGTCATTTTATCCCAGAAGTTAGTTAAGTACAGGGGGTTGTGCCGCAAATTACTCATTTAATATTGCCCTTGAAACTGCACTATAATGATAAATTTTCACTTCCTTCCCTAGGTAGTTGCATAACGTCACTGGGCATTGTTTAGAGTGCTGCTGTGCTCCGAGCCAGGGGCAGCTGGCGTCCCCTTTCCCCTTCTCCTCACCAAGCACTGGCAGGACCATTACCTTTCTGGTTGTGGATTTTGTTTCACGGTTTTACACTCTATTGGCTTACTACATTTAACAACAGATAGATGTGACTCTGAATGCAAGTAGCCTTCCATCAAGATTATTTCTATTTTCTTCAGCTTTCAATGGGGGGAAAAAATAAAAAATTCCATTTGTACCAGTTAAATTAAGCCAGTTAGGAAGTCAGATCTGTCAAATAACATTTAATTGAAAGTATCTTTCGGAAGGGAGCAGCTCAGTCAATGGAAAGCTTTCCCACTGACAATATAAATAGCCCAGGCCCAGAATTCAACAGCCCCACTTTGTGGTCAGGCTATGTAGTCTGCCTGCCCAAAGGCAGAAGGAATTTTTGTTTCATGGCTTTGGTTGGCATCTTTTTTTATAACAGGGGAATGGTTTTGAATTCTGAAAGCTGGGCTGGCTGATCAAAGTGATACACAGGGCAGGACTGGAAGCGGAGGAAACTAGGTATACTTGAGCAGCAATTTGGAGATAAAATTGCTCTTAAAGCAGAGAGGTATCAAGGGTTAAATAAGATGCATCCCTCCACATGAAGAAACTTGCTGCTCGTGGCTTCTTGCAGCATAAGACCTGACAGTTCAAGCCTGTTCTTCAAGCAAGGCTGAATGCAACTCTGGACATCACCTAAAATGCAAAAATACAAGACAGCAAAAAAGCAACCACAGCAGCACAAAAAAATATAGTTTATATTCTCTGCTGACAGAAAGCCTGATCTGTTAGAGAGGCGGCAAGACAGCACAGAGTAGAAAGCAGGACTGGAACACCAGAGTATGGGGAGATGAAGCTTAAGACATACCAGTATTTGCTGTAGGGAAAGCGCAAACTGCATGTGATTATGGTGCAGTAACAAAGTTGTGCCCTGGGGACATGTGAAAGCAGCATGGCTGCAGGAAACATAGGACAAGCCAGGAAGTCACCAGCTGAGCAGGGGACCCAGGACACAAGCCAGGGTCACCCCAGATCCACCTCAGGACAGAATGAGGAGGGCTGGGTAGGTGGCAGCAGGGTGGTCCTGCAGAGCTGCAAGGGAAGGTCTGCCCTGCCCCAGGACCGCCACCTCCCCACTGGCTTTCCTCTGTCCTTGCTCAAGCTTCAAGTGCACCTCCAGCTGAAAGCACCAGCAATGTCCCAAGCACAGCAGCCAGCTTGGCTCAGGGAAGGAGGAGGGGGATGTCACCCCTCAGGGCAGTCCATCCTTCAGGGCTGGAGACCTCTTCTTGCTCTAATGGGAACATACACACACACTCTATTGGTTTGAATCCAGACAGGATCTTCCATCCTGATGAACTTCATTTAAAAAACATAATTCTATTAGCCATAGTCCATTAAAAAAATCCCTTCCTAACTGCACAGCATACTGCAGATATTTTGCTACAAATCTGCAGACCTCGAGTAGTGGGGAAAGAAACAGATGTTCCAGCCTTTTACCAACATATCTAATTCTAAGCCTTCCTGCTGCTGGCTGTGATTTTGCTCATCCTCAAGGCGCACACCAAGGTAAGGCTTTCCCCTGTTGTTTACGTAATGGATCAGGAATAAATCCAATGTCTGGGAAACACTCACTACTGAGCGGGAGGAGGGGAATGCCAACTGAGCTATGCAGCCTGCTCCCGTCTCCTTTGCCCAGGTATTTCTAGTCTCCCATCACCTCTCAAGTCTCTGCTATCGTCACCAGAGCAGTCACAGTTCCGCTGCATTTGACTGAAGAGAGAAATGACCACAAAGGAATTTTAAAATCACTCTTCTGTGACAAATCAATTTCTCAGCCTTAATAAGGAGTTTTCATCCTTTGGTGTAATAGGCACTGCTCCCCTGACTTTGAAAATAAAAGGCAGCAGATCCACCAGGAAAACAGAAGTTAATTACACACAAGATTTTCACGTGGCATATAGAAGTCATGCTGCAGACACCAGCCAAAGCTCCAATAAGATCTGGATCCAGAACGGGACCCATTACCCATGGAGGCAACTAACCTGCAACACCTGGTCACCATGATCCAACCACAACCCAGTGGCAAGAGGTCCTTGTTACCAACCACAGACCCCAAGGACATTCTCTGCCCTTCAGACTGCCCCAGCAGCCACACACCACCACCCCCACCCCCCAATCTCCTGATTATAGGAACCCTTTCCAGACAGTGTCCTTTCTCCCTTGTTAGCCACGAGCTCTTTCAGATACTTTCCCAGGAGAGATGCATTTAATGACTAATGGAACAGCTAGGAGAAGGCACCTCAGTAGCTAGTGATGGAGCACCAGATAGCGCGGCTCGCTCATGCTTCACGGACAACATCCCAACCAGGAAGGGCTAAAGGCTGCCTCACTTCCAGACTCACTCCTCTGCTCAGCTAGGCCCCGGGGTGACCAAACAGAGCATTAACCGTACCTTTTGCAGGGAGCTAGCTTCAAGGGGTGCCCTTGGGCCATACACACGAGTCACATAAGCTTCTTTGACTTCAGCTGACACAGTAGCAAACACGGCATAACCCACAAGCATGTGGCCAACGCACAAAGTTCTCTTTCTAGTCTGCTTGGCACAAATGCCTTCTACAATGCGAAGTATTTTGGGATAATGAATCCAGATGGACAGCTCTCAACCCAGGAGCATAAGGCACAACAAGCAGGAGGCCTGGCATGACTTGAGTGAGTGAAGTGCAAGTCAGTACACAGGAAGAGCTGTGTATCATCTCAACTTGATTCACACGTGCTCATACAAGTCAAATTAATGCCCTGAAGACAACAATTGTTTGTATTGCAGCAGCACCTAGAGGTCAGAAGTAAGATGAAGATCATGCTGTGCTAGGCACTGCACAGGTACAAGGCACATCCCCAACCCAATTAACATCAGACCAAAGGGAGAAGGGAAAGAGAGCTTCTCTCCCCACATCCCACAAGGAGAAACACAGAAGAATCAAAAGTGATGCCCAGGGTCCTGGGGAAACTGGCAACAAAGCCAGACACTGATTCCCAGTCCAGGTCTGGCCAGCAAGGGTCCCTCTCCCTGCTGTGGTGGAGACTAAATGTTCCGCTTGGCTCCGCATTGGGATGACCACATTACTCGCAAATGCTGAAACTACGAGTGAGTTGTTCAACATGTCCCAAAACAGATGTCAACAAAACCAACACTGCACGCTAAGCTATCATATAATTTTTGCTCAGGCCGCCTATTATGCAGCACAGCTATTTAGAAATGCTTGTCCCGTTTTTCCCATCCTTCTGACTAATGGAGACTGACTGCACAGGCCTACAAAAGAAAAATTGTAATCTTTTAGAAACTTCTAAGACAGCATTCTCAAATGTAATAAGCGATTTCAAGTTAGATCTATGGAGTAAAGAAATAGAAAAAAAGGGTCATTTCCACATTCCCAGCTTTCTGGCAGTGGAGAACACCACATTTTCACTGTGATGCCAAACTAGCCCCCCCTTCGCAAACCTGCCCACCCAGGACAGACTACTTTCAGTCACAGCATGCACAACACTCATTTCCAGCAGGAAAATCCTTACCTGGAGACAAGAGGACGGCTGTGACAATTTGGAACATCAGAATAGGGAGACAGGGGAAGTCTGCCAGGAAGTCAAACACAGACAGCATGTAAAAGTATCCTGCAAGCTCAAACAGTTTAAAATCATGTCAACATTGTATTTTCTGCATAGGTCCTGGTTACACAACAGATGTCAACTGCACCAACTCCAAGTGCAAAGACTTACAAGTAGTTACTTCTCATCCATCCTACCTGCCACGAGCTACCCCAGGCATCAGTGCCCCAGCCAGACCTGCGAGTGCCTCACTCACAGTGCCACCCACTCAGCCCGGCTGCTCAGTGCCAGGCGAAGCGCTGCTGGCTCGGATACCTGCACAGCCAGACCAACTGCAGAGTGGCCTCTGAGCTACTTCGAGTGTGGCAGCAGTGGCCAGGCTCCCCAGCAGCCAAGCATTCACCTGGCTGCTCAGGTGAGGTGTATTCTCTCTCCTGAACTCCGCCACCGCCTCAGCTATTGCCAGGGTCTGCAATAGCTGCTACCGCAGTAGTTCAGCGGTATCTTTAGCAAGTGCAAAGGGAATCCTTCACCTGAGCCCCTTCCCAGTACCACAGAGCAAGCCCATCACCATCTTCCTCTGCCAACCTCCTGTGAGCCAACAGCTCTCCAACCTTCAGGCTCAGAGGATTTGCAACGAGGCAGAGCGCTCTTTGTCACCACACTGCTGCTCAGATCCAGCCCAGGTTAACACAGAGCCAGGACTATCACCAGAAGGCTTACTCACTTGATTATTCAGTGAAATTCCAAATGAACACCAAAACTGGCATGGCTGGTGGTACCAGTTCTCACCTCTGAGGCAGATGCTAATGAATACCAGAAAGAGAATAAATGTATCTTAAAAGCAAGCAATATATAACTTTTTTCTTTTCCTTTTGAATGAACAAATGGCAACAGTGCTTTTAGTGTTATATGAAGTCCAGATTTACAAATTTTTGAAAGTTTACAAGTACTAGCAGCAGGAAAACTATTGTAATATTTCATACCATCGTGATCCCTTGGATATGCGCAAAATGAACAGGAACCATTCCAGAGGGAGGCCCACCCCAACAGTGGACTTCCTTCCCAATGAGCTTTGCAAACACCAGTTTATCCTGCCTTCACCACCACCCCGAGTTATAGCCTCTCTTACTGCCTTCCATGTCAGAAGGCCAATGATTCTTCCATCTCAGTTTTCCCACCAGAACAGGAGAAAGTTGCTATCTCTAGAAAGATCCGTGGTGCTCACAGAGCACTCTAATTGCCCAACGCGCATTCAGGTCAGGTACCCCCTGTACTGATGTTAATGAGCGAGATGGAGACTGTTTATGACACAATCAAGGAAAGCTAGTAAACATTACAAAAGCCAACAGCTCTATTGAAAATACATAGCACTGCAAGAGAATACAGAACAAGGGGAAGGGAAAGGGACACCCAGAAGGAAGGAACAAAGCACACTTATCTGAGTTTTCATTCCAGTTTTATACATTTCTGCTCCAATTGCAGCATTATTTAATGTTCTTTCTGTGTGGGATCAATAATGTCTCAGTGATGTCACTGCAGGACAGCAGTGGTTTCCCTAGAACATGCCCATGCCTCATTCCCAGACTCTAAAATCTCCAGAGTGACCTTTTAAAAACAATGGGTCAAATCCAGTGCAGGTCTCTGGACACTGGTCCCTAACATGACCTTGACACTCTCAGGAGCCATGGTCCAGGGGCATCATTTGATGGGTTTGGTGCTTCCTATGCATTCAAGGTCAGGTAGACAGCACAAGGTCAGGTAGTGAGACTATCTGCGGCAGCAGCAAAGAGCAGAGAACCTGCTGCAAGCAGGTATTTCACTGCTCCTGCAGCCCAGATTCTGTCCGACAGAAGTCCTCAGAGGTTACATGCTGCTGAACTGGATACACTTAAATTAGTACCAGATCAAAACCCCATGGAAAATAAAGCATTAACTCAGGCTCATAATACTTGCTCAGCTCAAGTTTGTGAAGCATGATCACAGAGTTCAACATTTCCAACAAGCCCCACCAAAGATTCTACATCCAATACCAGGAGCTGGCCACCACAGACACGCCAGCCCTGCTCAACTTCTTCCAAAGCCCTGTACTTCCACCAAGTCTTCCTCAAGACTATCAGTTCCACAGTAGCAACAGGAATTAATTAAATGGCATCAGAAAAGTTAGCTAGAACAGACAAAGTGCTACACAGGACCTCTTCTGCAAAATTGCATATGGAGTATTACTGCTATAGCAGAGATGCTCCCAACTTTGGTCGCTGTAAATAGAAGAGTTTGGCTGAGTCAGCATACAGATTGTCTGCTGTGAGCACAACAAAACAGATGCCTTTGTTTAGGAGGGGCTGAATTTAGGGAAATACCAAGGGACGTAGTAAAATGAATGCTTTCATCTCTTTGTGGCATGCTTCCTTCCACCCCATCCCTCTTCCTAGAAGGAATACACCTTCCACCATCCCCCAGATAAGCAGGAGTGCCTGTCTGCACAGGCACCTTCTGCAGTTCTTACACCTGAATTACTGCTCCCAGGCAAAAAAAAAAAAAAAAAAATCATCACTAAAACTTTGACATCAGTCATTCTGGCTTTACCACCTGAACAGTCCCCCAAGGTTCTACCCATCACCGCAGGTATGCCTACCAGCTGGACTTCAGAGTCATTTACTTCAAGCTAGAAGCTTCTACACTATGATACAGTGAAGTTAAGGAAAAACCTCTTAAGTTACAGCTCCATTAGCAGTGCAGTAGACAGAGAGGTTGCAGCAACATGTACTTTGAAGGCCTGCAGTGCAAGCCTGAAGACAGTTTTAACACCACACACCCTGCCAGAGCCACCCTGACCAAGCCACAGGAGAGGTGCTTCCCATTTCTCTTCTCTCATCGCTAACAGGTGGTAGCAGTGTGGACCACGCTGAACAGGCACATGTTAGTGGTACGCAGCCAACCACCAGGATTTCCTTCCCAAAAAGGGCCAAAGCCTATTCCCCAAAAAGTTTTCAAGAAAAACAAAAGAAAAAGAAAGAAAAAAAAAATCCAGTCTGATGAAAAGCCAGTGTTTTTCTGCAGCTCCACCAGGTAGGCAGACCAATGGTTGTAACTCTGGATTCTCTTTTCATTTTCTCAACCATAACAAGAAACACCTGCTGTCCTAATGAACCAATACACATAAAACCAGACAACCCACTCACTGCCATGCTAATTATTACAAAGCATGCAAAGAGAATTGATGAAAAGCTACTATATTGCACGTACTTCGGGGTTTTTTTGTTTCACCCTCCAGTCCAGATACTGCATTATCTCCGCTTCTGACTGCTAGAGGAGAAATAAAACCACCGTGAGGGTAAACAGCATAAACACCGACGCTCTAAGCAATGCTGTAAGGCCTCGCATTGACTCTCGTTTAGACTTTTTTATTTTTGGTCTAAGTGGAAAGAATGGGCAAGATGGGCTATTTTAACGAACGACAGACAGCCTGAAGCTATTTTTTGCCAGCCTTGTGTGAATTTCTGTAGCCCCCAGTTTTCAAGCTGAGACTTAAAAGTCTCTGCAGTGCGATCAGGAGCCTCCCATGGAAATGCCCAGCGCAGACCACGCTCCGGCATCAGCCTCCTCGGCGGGGGCAGCCGCTCGCCCCGGGCTAGCGCCAAGGAAAGCCACAGCTTGCCCCGCGGCAACCTCGGCGCCCGCAGAGGAAGCCGGAGCTGCCCCACGTAGCGACCCTCACCTCCCTGCCCTCCATCTCCTCGCACTCCGCTCCCGCCGGGTCCCCGGGCGCGCAACAGCTCCTCGCCCCCCGCGGACGCGCTCCCGCTCCGGGAAGCCGCCGCCGCCCCCCGCCCCGCTCCCCCCGCCGAGGGGCCCGGGCGCTGCAGGGCGCGCTGCCCACGGCGGCGAGCGCAGCTCCGGGGCCAGCGGGCGGCTCCGGGTCCCCCGCGGCCGAGCGCCCGGCCCCGCTCACCTCGAGTAGAGCCGGCGGGCGGCGGAGCCCGGGCTGTCGGCACCGGGCGGGCACGCCATGGGCGCCGGCCCCGCCGAGCCGCCCGCCGCGGCGGAGGCAGGCGCGGCTGCAGCCCGGCACCGGGCAGCGGAGTATGGCAGCGGCGGGAAGTGATGCGCCGAGCAAAGAAACTCGCGGGCAGGCCCCTCCTCCGGCTGATGTCAGCCCCGCGGCGGGCAGCGGCCCTTCCTCCTCCTCCGCCCGGCGCCGCCGCCCGCCCCGGGGCCGCGGCTCCGGGGGCAGCGGGGCCGGGCGGGACCCTCCGCTGCGGGGCTGCGCCCACCCGGCCCCCCGGCACAAGGCGCGGGGCAGCGGCGCGGCAGCCTCGGGAGGTCACGCCTGTCCCCGCTCCCCCCTCCGTTTAACATCCCACCGCGGGGCCTCGGCACTCACCCCCGGGCAGCCGCGCTGAGCCGCCCCAGCCCCCTGCTCGCCCAGCGAGGTGCGGGCACCACACCTGCACGGTCCGGGAAAAGGGGGATGGCACAGCATTACCGATGGCTCACCCCCACCATACCTCGCCACTTCATTCCGTGATAAGAAGCCTCCAGTTCTCCTTAGCCTAAGCCCTTTTGTCCTCGAAAGTTGGTGTCTACACCTGGAGCAGCAGGGAGCAGGACCTGGCACAGCTGTGCCTGCCTTCTATGAGTCGGGGGTGGGCTATGCCAGAAGCAGACTTCGCCACAAAGCAAGGTCTGGCTGCTGCCTTTGGTAGTGAGGAATCCACCAGGAACGGGGGTGTTTCCCTTCCTCTCTGTACGTTAGTGCCACTTACCCAGCAACACCAAGTTACACATCATGATCATCACAGTACACTCCAAAGAAGGGCAGGTATAAATGGTGGCTTTCAGTGGGTTCTAGTAACTTGCTCTGCAGACATGAGGACCCTGGGGTCAGAGGGAACCCAGAGCCATGCCCTTACTGGGCTGTTTTACCCTGGGAACCTGCACAAAAGCCCCTCTTGAGCAAGCAGAGATCCTGCTCAGGAAAAAAACCATCATCCATAACATCCCCCTAGCAAACCACAAAAGCCTCTTTCCCAAGAGCTAATTGATTGGGCATTTAAATTCAAAACAAAAGCCCATAAACAAACCTGTATCCATGTCTTAGCTTAGGAGTAGTCTCAATTCTGTAGATAAACCTCAGCAGAGAATGCTGAAACTATAGTGCTGAGAGCTGCCTCCTCGCGCAGGGAGATGCAATGGTGCCCTGGGTATGAACCATACCACCCCAAAAAGAAAGGAACCCCTCTGCAACCAGCCACAGAAGCCTCGCTGGCGGGACCACAGGCAAACCCATGGGCCAGGCTGGGATACTGTGCCTCACACCAACTCATTTTCACCCAGGTTTGTGGTTTCACTGACAGCAGCAGGCATCCTGGCACGAGCAGCTGTTCGCAGCACATGGAAACAAGGAACTGTTCACCTCTAAGAGATTTCGGTATTTCCAGGGGGGCTGTTTGTCCATGCCTTCCCCCCCTCCCCAAGCCAAGAATACTAGTGCAAAAGATGAAAACCAGCTGCTGTTGCTGCTGGCTACAGCCCGTGCTCAACCGCAGGCGACAGAGGCTGCTTTGCTGCACCAGGCCCACAGCACTAGGTTGGCATTTAATGAATGTGGGCAGATAGAGTAATTGCCCTTTAGAGAAACAATGCTGGAAAGGGGAGCAAAAGAAAGGAGGGTGGAGGCCAGCTTCCAGTTTGGGCTCCAGCCAGATATATGGTGTTCCACAGAGCTCTGGGCAAAGGGGTCACCCACATGTTAATGACACAGGAATCACTGGGTCAGACTCCGCAGCCTGGGTGGCGCAGGAGGTCAGACTAAGATGAGCATAATGGTCCCCTTTGGCCTTAAAATTCATGAATTTGCAATGGATAATTTATCATCTGACAAACTCTGCTTCTTTTTCTTCTTGTATAGTGGCAAACAGGTCACAATAGATTTGAATTCATTAGATGAAATAATTCAATTACTTTGCTGTGGGTTGGGTTTGGTTAACCCTACATATTCATGCCAAGAAGCTCCCTGCAAGTACTTGGACCTAAGCCACAGCTCAGATCCATCGCTCAGCTACAGTGAAACAGGCAAATTACAAGAGTACAGAGAGGAAAAAAAAAACCCAATTCTTTAGAAATGCCACTAATTCATTTGGTGAATTGCATCCACATTGTGTCACATGTTGGGAAGGACATAGCACAATTAGAGACTCCAGGTAAGTGTGACCGATGAGAAAAAGATAAAAGAAATTGATTTGTTCAGTGCAGATAAGATCAAGAAGAAGTGGAGTAGTAATAATCTTTAAACCTGAAAAGGGCCACTGCAAAGAGCAGCAAAAAGGAAGAATGAATCATGAAAAAGAGGATAGGATACAAAACACCTGGGCTAGAATTCAAAGGCAATGCAGAGTTCGTTTTAGTTAGACATCACGTACCTCTGCACCTCCAACAGCCCTTTGTTTCTGCAGTCTTAAGGCACTTATTATCCTAGTTGTTCCACCTAGTTACTGAACATCTCTACATCTTCACTTACAAACACAGGCAGAATCACAACAGTAGGCAATAGGATTGCGGGATCCTTAAAACTTCTTGTGCAGTTTTTAATACATCTCTTAAAAATTGATACCCAAAACTATCACAACACAATATGAAAGAGCTCTAACTAGTGTCTCATTTCCCACCACTTGGAAGAGAGAACCACGAAAACAACAAGGCACAGAAAGCTGAAAGGAAGACAGCAATACAGAGCTGTGATACAGTAGTCAACCAGCAAATTTTGCCAGTTATTTAAGGGTTGCTAGGACATAGGAACATGCCTCCACTGCCTCTGTACCTTCATCATCCAGACAAGCCAAGGAGTCAGGCATTCCCTCCAAAACACAAAGATTTCTCTTAATTAGCACAGAAGTCTTCCTGCAGCTCATGAAATGGATTGCTGGTGGCCTCTGCTGGGGTTTATGTGCAAAAAGAGCACTGCAATTCAGATTCCTGAAGCTGACAAACCCCAGCTGAAATCAATATAGAACTGGCCCTGTAATTGTCAACCCTTTACTGGCAACAGCTGTAATGAAACACCATACCTTGCACTCTTTTTTTCAAACTAGCAGGTTCTGAAAGCCCCTTGCTATTATGCAGCATACTTGAAAGAGTCTGCCGTTCTCTAAATTCCCTCAAAGGTAGCCTGCAAGGAAAAGCAGGCTATGGTCTCTGTTTCTGTGGATGTAGAACTGAATATTTTTTTCTTGTCCTCTTTTTGATGTGACAGAAGGCACAGTTCATCCTTGTCTATGGGCAGGTGCATCTGATTTCTGCCACTTCCCCACTGACAGTCATTTAACTCCCAACTCTCAGGGGTTTGAAAACAGAGGGTCTCTATGAAAATATTAAGATGAAGAGGCCTATTACTTCCCACCTGAGAGAAGTGGGCAATGAAAACTCCAATGTTATTATGTGCCTGAAGATGTGAGTAGGTAGGTAGCAGAACAGGGCTTGTTTTAGAGTTCACACTCAACCAAAAGCCCCATGACAAAAGACAAATCCATAGGAAAGTGGGCTTGCAGCAGCAGGACTTGCAAAAAGATCATGAAACTATTAGCCAAGTTGGCCACTGTCAGATTGGAGAAGGACAGAGAGGCTATAAATGATCTGCTATCAGTCAGACAAAGTAGACAGTGTGGTGGGGATGGTAATAATTTCCCTACCTTCACATTTTAGGCAGCTCAATGATCTTAGTCTGGAGGCAGAATAGTATTAGTTTAAACCAGCCTAGAAAGATTCACACAACAGAACTGGGGAAACTTTGTCTTGGCTTATATCAGATGATTTTACAGCTGTGAATTGAGATGGACATAAACATATCTTTGAGGAAGTTTGTGCCTTTTTAATGTCCAAGTACCCCAGTGGATGCAACTTCCTTTTGTGTGCAGGCTTCTAAATGCTAGTTCAAGTAGCCGGAAGCATAGAGAGGAAGGATAGATGCAAACTTGTAATTAGCAGAATTCCTTTAAAACCAGCAATAGTAGTTTACAGTGACTAGAGGTAAACAAGCAACAATAACTATCAAAAGCAGTTATATGGTAAAGGTGAAAACTGAAGAGACAAAAACTTCTGGAGACAGGATAAATCAGGCTAGTGCATGTGCTCTTTCTTTCCAGACAAACTCTAATATGCATGTGTTGTGTTGTTGTTTATATTTTAACTTTTAATATAGAGTAAAAAATCCATAAATATCAAAAGACCTTGACATAATGAACAAATTAGGTTTTTTGTTCAAACACGGATTTATACCTACATCACCTCTGCTGTTGGTCACAGAGCAAGGCTGTACCACCAGGTAGGTAATTTAACCTTTCAAATGTTGCTTAGTAAAAGCCAGTGAAGCTTCCTCTGCTTTTCCTAGCCTGTCTCTGTGGTTCCCAAGCGCTGGTCCAGCACAAGTGTTCTCGTGGCCGCACACTGAACTGAATCAGAGGACTAATCCAAGTGAAAAGTGACCCAACGAATGCTCTGTATATGCATATGCAGTGGGTACTAGAAGGTAGATCTATTTCTTCCCCAGTTTGTTGAGCAAGTGTCCGAACAGATGCAGGCACCAGATGAAGAATACAGGACTGGAAGTGAGGGGATGATCAGTAGCATAGCCTTGTAGCCTTGGCCAGGACTGCTTTCTTGTGAAACATCACAGTTGGTGCCTGCATATGCCAGTTCGTAACGTCAAGGTAAGAAAATAACTTCTACCTATCCCTCCTGGGGAAGGAATAAGAATTAACGTCTGAAGATCTTTAAAGTATTACTGAGCTGTGAGCAAAGTAGTTTGAATAAGCCTGAAACCAGTGTGAAGATGGGTAAGAAAGGAATTAGCCTTGTTAAAGAAAGAGGGAATAAAAGAAATGCCCCTGGAGGGTGCAAAGGCTGGTGTGCAAATCAAGGCCACACACAGCCTGTCTAAACCAGGAACATTTGCTTTGGCTTTGGGATTTTCATAAAACATAATTACATGAGTTGCAACAACAGTCTCCTCAGAACAGAGAAGAGCCATGCAGGAAACTCATGAGGGTACAGAGACGGGTTCCAGCAGGAGCGCTTAGCCACTCCTGTTATTTAAAACAACATATTAAGAACAAGGTTCAGTGTATTTCTTTGGGGAACAGAGCCCTGCATGCATCTGGAAGATTTAACAGGTCTAAATAAAACTGCTGTGCTGCACAGCTTTTTTTTCAGGGCCTGGAAAGGAATTACAGTTTTCAAGGGCTTTTGCAATCGTTCTTTCTGCTGAATCTGGTCCTAAGGCAACAAAACTCCTCTGTTCAGCGGGTGGGACTCAGGGAGGAACCATTATTTCCTCTTGCAAGTAAAAGCACAGAAGGTTATTATAGTCTCCAGATAACCTGTAATAGAGACTCGCAGCCAGGAATATTATTCATTCCTGAAATAAGGAGGATCATCTGAGAGTGAAGAGTTGCTTTTCTGACTGTGGTTGTCTCTTTTAAAACCTCCTGGAGCACAGAGACCCAGGAAAAGCTCCAAGTAATGAACTTCTCTGAATAATTTGTGTGCATGCACACCTGCAACAGCCACAACCACTGAGCGAAGAGACCCCTATCTGGCGCTCACGTTCACACCAGAGCTCCACTGCCCAGGTGAGCCAGTAGTGTGGTGAGCAACATGCCTGTCGGGCAGTAAAACTGGGTGCAAACCCCTTCCCAGGGTAGTAATACAGCTAGCATGCTCTTAACTTTCTTTCCCCATCCTAGGGTAAGGCCCTCACGCCCACCTCTCTCTTCTCCTGTTACAGCATGAAAACACATCAAGACCTTAATAGTTTTCACAAGTTACATTCCTTTATGTTCGGGTGCACGCAGCAGTTGAGGATTTGGCTTTTCCAGCTTTGTGCATATTGATACATCCTATGTCTTTAATGTCCCTGAATTTCCTTTTCATTAATAGTCTTTTCAGCCTCGGAAGAAGCAAACGAAAAGGCAGAACTCATCCGCTTCCTTTAGCTTTCAAGCTTGACTGAAAATGCTTCATTAAATGAATAGCAAGAGAACCTTAAAATTCCCTTCTCTCAACCTCATGGTTTGTGCGATGAAATGAAACCCTATGGCCTGGCGTTGGCCTGCTTGGTAGATGGGGATTTTTTAGGCAGGGCCAGAGGGAACTGTCCTGACTTCTTTGTGCTAATGTCATGTATGCCTTGTATCCAAAAAGCCAGCACATCCTCTTCAGCTGAAATGTTACTCTTTACCTCAGAGCAGAAAGACTGTACGGAGTGCCTGGGAAAGCTTTTGAACTCAGCAAGTTTCAAGCACAAGCAAGTCATGCATGTTGTAACAGCGTTCCTCCTCCTGCCAGCCTCCTCCTCTGCCCTGGCCTTGCTCCCTCTGGATGCGGCTTGCCCAGGGGAGGCTGGCCCAGCTTGGCCTGGCACTGCGGCCCCAGCGCTGCTCTTGCCCCAGGCAGGATGCTCAGGGTCTCTGCAGACACACTCATCCTCCTCCTTTCCTGGAATCAAAACTGGCTGCTGGTGTGGTCAGCATTTCAGCCAGGCTTTGCCACAGCCATGATTCCCTGCGACCTGGGCTGACCCACGGGCTGGAAGGAAAGCTGGAGCTGACTGCAATATCCAGGGTGGATGGTGTTTGATAACCAGCTGGGGGGGATGTGAGCAGCCTTGGTGTTATTAATTGCCTCTCACACGTACCCGCAGGCAGCTCAGTGATGTTTGCAGCAAGCTGGACATGCTCGAGCAACACACGGATTGCTGCTGCCTTTTCATCTCTTGGTAAATTCCCATCGCTTCTGGCTGCCTGGGGGCACTGCTCTCACTGCTCCTGCAGGAGAGCACAACAGCCTGCAAGGTGCCAGTTTCAAGAGATCTTCTTGGGACGTCAACCAACACCCCAAGAGGGTGATGTGAGTCTCTCTTGTGGTTCATCACAAATACGCTGTCTTTTTTATGGGCTTGGAAGGCTTGTAACGGTAACAGGGAGCTTTTCTTGGAGGCACTTTATTAAAGCTTTGTTGCTCGGGCAGATACCCCAGAGCGCCGAGTCATGATCAGCTTGTATTTACAGTGATGGCAATGGGTTTGTTTAACCAACTCCAGTTTCCAATAGTCAACAGACAAAATCCCAGCTTCTCCTGGTGGAAGTCTGGGAAAACCTCTTATTAGCGTTAACTGAAATAAAAAGTAGTCTTTTGTTATACTTGAAAGCAGAGGGGGAAAATACGCATTTTCACCTTTGAAGGGGGCTTTATTTCCTTTTTAAATTGTAACTGCTGGTAATGACATGAATTACAAGCAAGCGTGTTTGGCTTTGTTTTTAAAACAGATTGCCAATATTTACACTTTAATTGCATTGTTTAGTCAAGCTTCTGCAAGTGCTTTCCAAACACTCGCCATGTAACTGACAGGGTTTATTTCTATTTAACTAGCCAACAGCTCAGAGAATCAGAGGCAGAAGGAGGTGGCGAAGTGGCTCATGTCACCAACCACACCACAAGGTCACGGAGGCTCCTGCAGTCGCACCGGGGTGCACAGCCCCTCGCAGTCCCCACACCGGCTCTTTGTGACAGGAAGCCCGTTCTGGTTATAACCAAGGCTGCAGTCTAACCGCACAGGCTGGGGTTGAAAGCCATCGATTTCTTAATCAGCAATGAAAGCCAATGCAAAAATACCACCATTTACAGCCCAACTCTGCTAAGTGTTTATGGCAGGATATACAACTTTTTTTTTCTACATTTCTTCCACTTGAAGATAAGACTGTTCTATCTTTCTAAATGAATATTAGGGCAATATCTTAGCAACATTAAGCAGCATTTTCTAAAAGCAATAATTCTCATTTTAGGACTGATAACTGACACACAGCACACTCTGCACCATCAATGCTAAATTTTGAGCAAGTAACGGAACACAAGGGAAGTTTCAAAGGCCTGAAAAGAGACAAATAGTGAAAGGAAATATCTTAGAAAAGTAACTGGATGACCCAAGTAACTTTAGCCTCGTTAGCCCAATATTGATGCTGTGCTAATATGGAACACAGTCAAAAGGGCCATGGAATGTCAATCCATTGCTCCAGAAAACTGCTCATCAAACAAGCAGCCTTTCTTCAGAGGAGATTATAAATTCAGTTCATAAAGGTAATTCTGCTGACATAATAGACTTAGACTTTTGCAAAGCAGTTGACTTAATCTTGCATGACATTCTGTTAAAAATAGAATACAGCAAAATCAATGTGGCTTATATTAAATGAATGGAAAATTTGGTAACATGCATCTAAATGTAATTATCTGATGGAGGAGTTTCTAGAGTGTCCAAAGGATTTACTCTTGATACAGTGCTATCTAATGTTTTGATCAATGATCTAGAGAATAAGTACAAAGACATTACTGGTAAAGTTTGTGTTAAAAGATCAAATTTAGATGAATGGTAGCAATTAATGGGAGAGATGGGATTGGTTTGTTTGGTAGAGTGGGACATGCATTTGGAGTATGCATTCCAGCACAGCCAAACATCACAAACAAGATGAAAATGCATATGCTGAAATGAAGGGGCTATGAAAAGACTACTGGGGTCCTGGGAGCTAACGAGCCAAGTATAAGACCACAAAGCAACACTGAAGCAAAGACCATAAATATCAGTTACAGGCGTGATGCAAAATTAGCAAGTCAACTGATTTAGCTTGCTTAAGTAAATGTTAAAGTGTGAATCTTAGGTGACAGTTAACTTTATAGATAAGAAAATTTCTGAGAATAGAAAACTTTTTAGTCTAGTAGGGAGTGTCACATCCAGAACTTGCAGCTAGGCAAATTCAGACTGGAAATAAGATGCGACATGTAAATGTAGGTAATTAAATAGTGGAACAACTAACTTCTTAGGAACAGAGTGCACCCTGCATTAGCTGATACCTGGAAGAATGGTGTTTAAGTATGCTGCAGCTGAAACACAAGTTCTGGGTCTGATGCAGCATTCACTGAGTGAGAGTGTTTATGTTATGTCAGAACTCTAATTAGTCAATCTGTTCTGTTATCCATAAAACCACTCTTCTTGTTTATCTATTGATCAGTTTTATCTACTGATATTTGATATTTTTCCTGGGCTAGCAAATCTCAACATTATGGTTGACATGACAGTCGTGTTTTCAGTGTAACATGTACTGTGGTATCGATTGCACTATGTGATTAACAGGCTGTATTGCCTAAGGGATGAAATGAATATTAACGTTTGCTCAAGTTGTCTATTGAGATCAAATATTTGTGTCCTCTGTTGATTGCAGCCTGAAGGCTGTGTTGGCCTCTTGGAAAAGAACAGCATCCTGATTCTGAGCAGAAGTTTTGGGAGTGGCAAAATACAATGTTAATCTACATTTACAATCCTGTCCCCTGGCTTTTCTTTGGAAAAGTAAAGGGAATGAAGGTAGTGGCTTTGCCCTCAGAACGGTGTGTCTACCTGCTGGCTGCTGCTTTGGACTTTCACTCATGAGCTGCTAAATTATGTTGTCAGAGAAACCCAAAAAGGGCATCTGGGAATCCTTCCAGTCTAGGCTACGCACAGGACAGCACATTTCACTCACATGTATCTAGGTCTCTACAAACTTAATACCTTTCTACCAGGCAGCTCAATTAAGCAAGTCCACATTTTTCCTACCACATTCTTGCATAGTGGTGACACTTCTTGCTCACAGTGGCTCAGCCCCTAAATAACCATCATTTCCAGGTGTCCAGGATCTGTTCTTTCTCTCGGTGAAGTAACACACCCACCAACTTTACTGCAAGCAGACAGAAGATCCTCAGGGTCAGCTTATCTACTTACATAAGCTGGGATAGCTCTATTTGCTGGCACTGGGCTGCACCATTTTACATCAGCAGAGAATTTAGCCTTCAAACATATGCTATATTTATTTTCTATTGGAGATGGGTATGCAGCTAGTATCTATTTTCCTTTGCACTTAACTCCACATAGATTAATTTTGTCAATAATAAGGCAATATTTTTGCTGGCTTACATTATTATTCAAAGACATAGGGGAAAAAAAAAAGGGCCCATACAAACAAATTCCAGTCACAGTCATAAATGATCTCGGGTTAAATGACTGTGCTGTCTAGCATCCCAGGGGACAACAGCAATGAAACCCTGGCAAATCTGAGTGCAACCTGCCTTGACAGAGCATAACAAGGCAGAAATCAGTCTGTTGTGTTATCTTACCCTGCTGCTTCTCCATTGACAATATTTTGGATTGGCACTTAGTGGTAAAACAAATATAATCAAGAGAAATAAGGTGAATTAATGAGCAGAGGGTCAACGGCCCCAGGAACTGTTCTTAGTAAATGGGATATATAAAGCTCTTCTGCTCTCATAACCTCTCGTAGCTGCCCACGCTGGTGTCCCAAGCGGGACTGAGCTGATCAGCTCTGATGCAAGACAGATGTTATGCATCAAAGATGAGTTGTCACGGTGCATCTGTACACGCCACAATATACTAGCCTGCCCAAGAGCTTCTACCTAGGTAATTAGATAAGCTTCTCACTATGCCATTTGAAAATTATGCAGATCTGAGATTAAGGGCCTGCAAATTGCTGAGCAGATGTAAAGAACTGAAAGGTGACAGGAGGGATTTTGAAAGCCACTGAAGGTCCATGGAAAGTATTGCAGAGAGGAAAACATGCAAAAGGGAAGTGGAACTCTGGCTGGCAGCATCTGCTGCGTGGGCAGGACTCGATGGCAAAGAAACAGGCAGCAGCACAGGTAGGACAGGAGGACCCAGTTCCCAGATTCTGGTTGGACTACTTGGATTTTAAGCATATAACTCTTCTTGAAGAGACCAAAACCTTGCCATTCTTGGTAGCTGTTTGATGGTTTGTTGAAAGGTTGAAACAGAATGAAGTAACGTTTGAAGAAAAAGCTATGGAGCGCAGTAAAAACATGCTTACAGAGTGTACAGAGCCTTGAGTCTTTGCTACCAAGGACTCTGTACTCTCCAGCTCAAAAGGAATTTTCCTTCTTATATTTAATGTCACAAATATACCCAGGTGTGTACTAAACTGCATATTTAAATCACTCACACTAAGTCCAGGACACACGGTGAGTCAAGAGATTAGGCAAGGTACTTAAATGCATGCAGTTCTGTAAGAGCTAATGACCATGCTGGCCCCGTGATGGTTCCATGAAAGTTGGATTTAACTGTTGCCCTTAGCTGGGAGTAGGATTGGACAGATGTGCAGTGTCTGATCCAGGAGAAGATTATGGGTCACTGTTACTCAAGTCTTGGTAATGTATGGTGATGAAGGCAGTACCGCAAAAATAATGTTCTTGCTGTTTCATAACACTCCATATATCACTGTGCTTTAATGTCAATAAATGGGACAATCTTGAAACAGTAGATCATTCCCCACTCACCTGATCCCTTGTTACAGAAGCATTGTTTGTGGCTTATAGCACACTTTGTCTCACTTATAGGTGTAACGAGCTGTTTTGGAGGCCTTTACCAGGTGGACTCTTCCCCAGCTCCAAACCAAGATAATTCCTGAGCCGCGGGGTCTACCACCTGCAGGGCTGTGCAAGGAGGGAATAGATTCTGCTTCTCCGCTCTCTGAGTTTACTGGGCACAGGTATGGTGCATCCTTGTGCCTACTGCTCTCTTTTGGTGCACAGGGAACATATGCCCATTCATTGCATGCCTGGTCTGGCCCCTCCCAAAAGCCACAAGAATCTTTGCATCAGCTTCTGCGGGTTTTAGGTCCGGCTTTAAGACTCCTCATAACTTTGTACACCCGTAATTCTCCCCAGCCACCTACCCTTCCCTTTTCATTTTACAGGGCATGGAGACAATGTGCAAGGAAATGTGCCATTTTACCTGTAGATTGTTGATTTAAATTGCCTAGTCCCAGCCTGGCACTATAAATCTTATCATGCAGCTGGAAAGCCCCGTTTACTATAGCAGGTTTCCATGGCAATCCTGCTCTCTCCCACGTTCAGCTGCGCAGTGCAGGCAGCACCCCCTCCACTTCTTCACTTCAGATTCCATTCACATAGTCCTCTATTGATAGGAAAAAACCCCAAATGAGCCATGGATAGCTATTTCCTATCTTAACACACTTTCCCCAATAACTGGATGATATCTATGTATTTTAGCACGTAAAGAGAACACTTGCCCGTTTCCAGACATCATTTGGCATGCAGCAAAACATCCAGACATTCTGAAGGTCTAGTTCTTTCCTGACACATATACTCTTGTTATTTTAGGACATCAGTAGGAAAACACAAGCTTAATATTTCCTTGTGTTTCTGGCTGTAATCACTGCAAAGTGTATCTACTCCAGTGAATCCCTCCCCAGGCTTGGGGCAGCCTCATGGTAGCCTCCCACCTGCATCTCAGCTGTGTTCGTACAGCACTCAGTGCAACTCAGTAACTGTGTGTATGACACAGACCAGGCAAAATTATCTGCTTATTTCTTACAACAAGGGAAACAGCAGGAGCTGCTAGGATAAAAAAAAAAAAAAAAAAAAAAAAAAAAAAAGGAAAAAAAACCCCACCCTGATTAATAATGGTACCAGCAAAGATTCTGCAGCCAGGGTCAGGCTCTTCCCTCTGTATCTCTGAGGCTTTTACATGAATATTTCTATTTTACATTACCTGTGGAGGAAGGAATTTGTGTCCTATCTCAGAAACTGTGACAAGGCATTGTTAATGGGGCAGCCCATTTAGCTCAGTCTTATTATGCTGCTGATTTGAGAGACAAGAAGTACCCTTAAGAACCACTTCAATATGTAGTGGTCAACCATAAGCTTTTGCAGGTTCAAATCAAATCCCAAATTAGTAAGTGTCTTTATCTTTGTCCCTTTTAACTTTAGATTGTGTTTTGTCACAAATTTCAGCTGCTGCAGGACTGGGCCCTTGGCATCAGACCTAAGAGCAGTACGCTTTTTTTTATCAGCTGCCTCTTCCCACTACACACTTACTACAAAATTCATCTCACATCCAGCTTGCAATCAAAGTCTAGATTTGTGCTTTGATTGTTTGCTAACTGAGAAATGCTGTGAAAAGTGGTTTACAATGTAAATTGCTTAGTCAGGCACTGTAAAAAAAAACCCAACAAACAAGCAACGTTTCCTTTCCTTTTAGCTGGACATAGCTCCCAAACCTGAGAAAAGCCTCCACACTCTCACAAAGCTAGGCAGACAGAGCAAATGAGCCAGAGAAAGAGGAGTTCTTTCTGTGTCTTCCAGAGCTGCTAATTAGTAAGATCCTGGGAGTTATATCTGGTGGGCGCCAAAGTATAGCTGCATGATATGCGTCTGTGTCAGAACACAGAGACTTAGGAGGAATTTCTGGTTTTGGTTCACATACATAAGCACTTCCTGCATTTTGCTAGGCCTTGTGGGTTATGGGTTTAAATATTTCCTAAACAGTGACAGTGCACAACAGCGGAAACTGAAGCCTCTGGGAGGTGTCAAACCAACCTCCAGACTCCAAACAGTCTTGTACACCATTAAGCCATTACCAAGCCCACTTGCCTTTGCCTTGCAAAAACACCAGAAAACCACGCTGAAGCTCCGAGTGCCACAGTGTGGCAGAGCCGGGCATGTCTCATCCCATTTCATCACTGTGCGTGCACAATGGTAGTGGAAACTGCTGGCTGGAAAAAAGCAGAGACTCGTACCTGGACAATATCCTCTCCATGGGATAATCCCATGCAATGGGTTAGCCACATTTCTCTTGGCAGATTTTTAGCTGCAAGGAACTTTGCAATATCCTTTCCAGAAAAAGCATAAAATGGCTTTTGTAAAACCTCCACTGGATATGCAATAGCCTGTAGTCTGATTTGCTAAAATGAGTAGGTGGTAGTCTGAGTACCTCTGTAGGGGAAATTCAGTGTTTGAGGGCTGATGCATCATAAATGTCACATGAATGAAAACATGGGGCCTGATTCTGTCTTAGTTCCATGTGACCGGAGCTGTGGAGTCAGCAGGCCAGAACCATAATGACTGGCTCGTTTTGCTCATACAGATCTAAAATACAAATGGATTGAATATCTGGATACGAATCCAAATGGATTTTCTCCTGTCTGCCTCGGCTCACACTTGGCTCCCTGACTTGGGAGTTTCACACACTGCAGAAGTGGGATTTGGCCCAGTAATAGGTTTTACTTCATCTCTCAGCAGATTTGTGGTCTAACACTCCAAGATGTGCAGCATAACATGCTGGCAATCTGTCACTCTCCTGGCTCTCGTCAGCTCCAACAGCTTGCTGAGAAAAAACGGTGCCAAAAGAGATGCCAGTCCGACCTGAGGGACTTGAGAAGCGTCGCCTGCGTGCAGCCGAAAGCTCTGCCTGTCGCAGCACATGCATTCCTGCTCCACTTGGCTCCTCCATCAACCCAGCAGGCTGGGACCAGCACTGGGCTTTCCTGGTTACTGTCACAGCTTCCCATCTTATCAAATACTCACTGCAAGTTGCCCTCCCACTGCTGAGGTTTCACATTAGCGTTCCCTCCTCTCCCTTTGGTGGGCCAGTTCACTTGGCACAGGGGCTGCCTGTGAACCCTGAGAGTGCAATTAGGGCTCCTATCACTTGTGTACCCTGAATAGCTGTGGCTCCCCTCTTGGACCAGCTTTGCATTCCTAGCACTGAAACCTCTCATCAGGCCAAAATGTTGGCTTGGAACAGCTTGAAATGGGAACTTCGTGACTCCAGTCTGCAGCTCAGGAATTCCTTGTTTGGTTAGACTTGAAAAGCTGAAAAGCTGGAGATATCTGAGCACAGACTGCAGTGACGTTTATTAGATTAGCAGTCTGAGTCTGTTTCTTCAAGAGAACTTCTCTAGAGACCACAGGGATCCATGCACATGAAAGGATGCCGTGTTGGTATCTTGCCTCACCATCTGAGTACTTTCCAGTAATAACAAACACTTAAAATACTGATGTTGCTGCTTAAAGCGAATCTGTACAATTTTAAAGCATGAACAAATAATTGAGGACATAAACCAGAAAAAAGAGGCAGATTCAATATAAACCAAAATGCTGATGAAACAGGACATCGGTCTTCTCTGCTCTGCAGTGAGGTGGGACCTACAAGAGGACGCAGAGCTGCTTCTCAGGGTCCTTACTGAAATTCAACCCATGACAGCAGTAAGTGTAAGTAATTAAGTACACTGCTGTAGGGTAATGAGACATGTGTTTTATTCCTATTTGTTTGTCTTTCTTGTGTTCACATGCCTTACATGAATATCTGAGCCAATGGCATATATAGCATTGGGACTTGCAGGACTTCAGCATATATGATAGGATATTTGTAGGAAGCAGATTTACAATTCAGAAATGGAAAAATTTCACAGGAAACCAATGTCTAAGGACCATCTAACCAAGGAAGAGAAGCAGCACTGAATGATCAGCCTAGTCTCGGCCATTATGTGTTGACTGTAGTAATTTTGGTTGTAACCACAGATCCAGGAATTAGCTGTGAGTAACTCTGGGACAAAGAACTGCAGAAACCAAGTCTCCCAAAGCAATGCATGGGCAGCATACAAACAGAAGGCAAATTCACCGAGATACACCTTAAGGGATGCTTAATTACCTGCAGCCATAATCTTGGGAGGGTTTAAAAAAATTCCCTGGCAGGCATCAGCCCATTGAAGCCCACCAGAAAGATGCTTCTGTGAAAAGGATGAAAACGAAGAGGAAACTGAATCACTGCTATAGCAAGGGTTTTTCTGCTGCTACCTATTTCATGTTGTCTTTGGCCAAGGTGGCGACGGCCATTCATTCTCCTGAGTTGTCCTGGCAGAAACTGGGGCCCGGAGCCTCCCAGCACCGCAATACCTCACCTCTGCGAGCTGAGTTTGCCCTCTGCTGTTTGCTGAATACAGTGTTCCCTCTGGTCGATCCAAATGGAGACGATAACAACAGCAAGACATGAAGAACCAGAAAGGTCATACCCAGATTTCAAATACTTACACTTAAAAACTGTGACATTTTAAAAAGTGACACCCACAAAGGGGGAAAATCCTTATCTGAGACGTTAGCATACAATTACTTTATATTGTAAAGCCTTTCTTTATAATCACAGATCAGAAACCCTTTT
Organism: Falco peregrinus; assembly: GCF_023634155.1. Lineage (NCBI taxonomy): Eukaryota > Metazoa > Chordata > Aves > Falconiformes > Falconidae > Falco > Falco peregrinus. The sequence continues at coordinate 47,685,636 of NC_073721.1, read as the reverse complement.
TTTCATTTCCCCTAAATAAAAAGCAATATTCAGAATTAAGTCTCCTGCTCTCTTGAGCCCAGGGATTCAGGTGTGACAGAGTGCTGCTGAGAGCAGGATCAAAGGCTGATGAGCCTACAGAGGAAGGTATGAGGAGAGGTGTCCTGCAATGACAAGAGGTGCTCTGCAATGAGGAAAGGGTGCCCTGCGATGAGGACTCAGATGGGTCTGGTTTCTCCTCCTTCTCTGGCACCATATTCTCTCTCCATTCCAGAACTACAGAGCTGCTTCCACCTGGGCCCCAGGTTGGTCACCCAGCTCCTCTGCTGCACTGCCCTCTCCGCTGCAGCCATCCCAACCCTAGCAGCAGTCATCGCCAGGATGCCAGACGCCCTGGAAAGGACGCAAGGACTTGTCAAGAAAGCTGCTGGCATCTCGCCACATGTTTGCAAGGTGAGATCAGCATTCAGGCTCCTCTTGTTGCTGTTTTGTTTTCTCCTCTGTTCCTAACAGGCTCTCCCTGCGCTGTCGCTACTGTCGCCCTGCACAGAGGGGCTCAAACAAAGGTGTGCCGATGGCCGATGGCCAGCTAGGCTGGTGGGACTCCTCTGGACGTCCTCCCGTGCCTCCCAGTGCTCATGGGCAGGGCAGGGACCAACCTGGCACTTGTCTCAGAGGAACTTCTGTATTTATTCCCAGCCGGTGCCAGGGAGCTGGTACCTGGGGATGGCTCAACGCAGGGAAGGAGCAGCAAATGGGATGTTCAGTGCTGAGATCTTTCTCACATCTCTCTTTGAAAGTGGTTTCTGGGATTAGCCACTGTAGAAAAACTGCAGCCCTCCCACAGATCATCTCTAAAGTGCTTCTCTACGTGCTTTTGCACAGCTCCTAAGTGGAGACTTTGTTCCATGCATGGATGAGACTTCAAAAGGTAAGTGTTGACAAGGCAGTAACAGGGGGACATAGGATGGATCTGACTTTCTTGACTCTCTGATCATACAGGCATCACCTCAAGTGAGTGTGTTAGACTTCTGAGCTCCCAGGGCAGTTCTTCAGTGTATTCACCCAAAGCAAGACATATACCAACTGTTTCATAACCCTGTCTCTCCCTGAGACTCCCTCATAAGGCTGAGAAAATTGATAGTAACAGGTAACATTTGCAAACACCACAGAAATTTAAATGATGAGGGTCTTTATGGGCAGTCAGCAATTATAGATAAGAAAGTATATATAGGCATAAAAATGACCTAAACTGTTTCCAAAGGGCAGCAACGACTAGTACATTTGCATGGTTGTTTCAGACATGGATATCAAGTAAGCAGAGCTCTAGCACAGCTGAAAGCTGGATAACAGTTTTGCATTTGGAGAATAAGATCCTTTAGCTGGTACAAGAGTAATGAGCTTCCATTTTTCTCTGTATGGCCATAGCAGAGACTTGGATAATTTTATTTTAAACCAAGGATTTGTTGCTTATTGAAAGACTTCAGTGCTTAGTTTAATCTGGATTGCATGACTTCAGACACAATGAAGCAAATATCTTGAAGTTTGGAGAGTGTTAGACAGTTTTGTAACTGTGCTTGTAGCTCTTACAGCAACACCAGAACTCTCCATTTCATGCTGCTTTCTAATAGAAACCTGCTGTATGAATCTCCTTCAGCCTGCAGTCATCAAGACTCAATTACTATTGAATGTATGCAGTAATTCATGCTAGGAGCTTCGCTGTATCTGATGTGTTGCTTTGTATTTTCTGTAAAAAGTCATGAGCCATTCTTACTCTTACAAGTAATCCTGTACAGTTTTGTTTTTTTCTTTTTCTGAGTTACTACCAAATAGGACTCAATTGGGAAACTCAGCTCAGTCTTTCTTAAATACATGCAAAACTATCATCTAATGTCAGTGAAGATTTTTGTTGAATAAGTACTAACACAGCTCAAAGAGCATTAGCTCTGACAGAACTAAGCTCACATTGAAAACAAGCTGTATATAAGAGCACTCCAGCCAAAATTTTCCGGGAACAGTTCTGTGTTTCAGCCACCACCTCTATAATCTGTTCTGGTTTGGGCATGAGGGGAAATTGTCTATAGTGAAGACACATGTGAAGAGATCCTAAAACATGTCTTTCATCTCTTCCTTCCACAGATGTGGCTTTGGCTTGGAAGAGTCTTCAGAAAGCCAAAGCAGTGGTATGTGTGGTTCAGGGAACACTTGCTGTCACATGCCTTTAGCGCTGTCTGTCAGCTACCTGTGCATCATCTCCACAGAGTTTTCTTTCATTGAAATAATGTAAATGAAAGTGATGTAAACATGCCATTTTGTTTGTACTTTTGCAATGAGCATATAACCTCCTTAATCATTTGCTAAATGACAAAAAGAGGTAAGGAGAAAAGCAAGGAATCTTACCAAATTTCACAACACTCTTCAGAATTAATGACAAGAGTAGATAAGCGTTTGTCTTGCTTGTGTGGTTGAACCCTTGAGCAGAACAATAGCTGACACTCGCGGAGCCAGGACATCCTCTGAATTCTCCCTGTCTTATTGTCCTCTTAGTAGGAAACACAATAATGTTTATATCAGGCACAGCAGCTGCAATCATTAACAGTGAACTTACTTGGATGAATGCACAGTATTATCCAAATGCATGCAGTGTTGCTTGTGTGGTGAAGGCCTGACACTAGCATCACACTTTTGAAGTTGCTATTGGCTGAGGTTACTGCCAGCTTATGCTGTTTTTAAAAACATCAGAGCAGCTCTGGTAAAAATCTGAGGCACACATACATGCAAAGTGTAAATAATGGAGAGAGGTGATTTCATCTCTTATCTTCCCAGTCAAGTGCATTCTTTCCAACTGTAGGAAATACCACATGGAACATGCTCAGACATGCCAGTATTTACAGAGTAACTAGGAGCTGCAAAATTAATCAGAGAAGCAGTGTATGCCAGCAAAAGGCTACCACAGAAAAAAACCCCACATATGTCTCCCTTCAAAAGTAAAATCTGCCTTTTCACAGCTACAAAGGATTGAAAACAAATTTTATCATCAAACGTGGAGTTGTGCCAAATCACAGGCAGCCAGAAGAAAGCTTTGGCATGAAAAAAGCTTTGGTGAGTTCTGAGTTACTGGGAAACTGCTGAGACTGGGGGACTGCTTTGGTGCTGGAGGGAAGGGAAGGTGACAAGAGATCGTGAAAGGCCCTCTTTGTTGAGGAAAATGTATATTTTCAATAGCTTTCTTCTAATGTTCCCAGAAGAATATCACAACGCATGAGGAATCACACCTTGCTGGAGAGAGCTTGGGCAAAAGATGCAGCATTAATACCCACCAGCTACAGCAAAGTAAAAGCTATTTGTTCTTCTCCTCTGAGGTTTTTTTCCCTAGAGATGGCTGAAGTGATGTAAATACAGCATTTTTCTTGTTTACTTTTGCAGGAAATACATAATGTGTTTAAAATCATCTCTAAAAGACAAAGTGGGGTAAGAAAAAAGCAGGAAATCTAACCAAATTCCAAAAGACTCTTAAAAACTAATGACAAGAACAGACTTCACTTATTATTTTCACATCTGCTGGATATTTTTTTTTTAGATGGCTTATTGGCTGGCAACAGTTTAAGCTGCTGGCCTTTAATATTTATGGAAGCTATTTCCTCCCTAAGCAGTAGGGCTTTGTACCATGCTCATGGAGATGGCTCACTGCCTGGACTCCCGTCTTTGTAACAAGGGTAGCAAGAGATGAGTTGGTCTGTTAGAAGCTTTGCTGGAGCTTGTGGTTTTGCACATGAATCTTTTTTCTTGCTCCCAAGTCATTTGATCAAGGGAAGGAAAGATGAGATGAAAGTTTGTCACTGGGTTTAACTGACAGGGTCACGATGTGACCTGGTGGAGCACTTTAAGGCCATATACTATTCAAGTAGCTAGGACACAGAGTACTAAAGGTAGCATGGGTTTCTGTGCAAGCAAGTAATCAAATACTCAGTCTGCCCAGCAGACGTGGATGGCATGGAGACAGCGTACGCAGAGTTTTTTACATCCAAGGACAAACTCTCACTCTTCTGTCCCAGAACTGTGATGCTGGCAGGCTCTTTACCAAGTATGAATGAAATTGTACCCAGGTGTCCAATGGACCAGATTTGGTTGGGGAACAGTCCCCAGTAAAAGGAACTGGTTTAATTTAATGGTGAAGGAACATTTTTGACATTTTGACATTGATGTAATTTTTCTATGCTGTAGGTGGCAAGAGGAACAAAGATGAAAGAGCTTTGAATACGAAAAAAAGCAATGAGATTCCTCCAGCCTGCAGGTAAATAATCACCTTAATGTACAGCACTTGGTGGATGAAGAGGCAAAGGCACACATAAGCGGGTTTAAAATTCTGGGATGCAGGATTTCAGAGAAAGTTTAAGACCTTACTATTTATTAGAAGAACAGAAAAGGTTGCCAGACAATTTCACAACAAAAAATTGGAAATGCTGACCATCAAGCCAGTGAACAAGTCAGTGTTCTGACACCAGTTCTCTGTGTTAGTCTATCTGCTCATACTTGTAATAAATCTTATCAGACCATGGTTTGCTTTGCACTTTCCCAATATTACCTTAATTTTCCAAACTGCTGGTAATTGGCAGAATGCTGATCCTGTGCAGACACTGGGATCACCATCAGAACATGTCGTAGAAACTCAACTGTTATTCGTATTAGCAGTCTATTGAGCAATTTAATAATACACCCTACATATTCAGTCTTGTTTTTCTTTTTCTTAAGAAAGGGAAACCGTGCTGCTCTCTCCCCTGCTTGGTCACAGACCTGTTGCTTTGAAAGCCCATCCAGAATGATCCCTCTGTCCCCCAAGGGACACTCACGCTCAGCACCTTGCAGCCCTGCCAGAAAGGAGGCTGCAGATGGCAAAGACACAGCTGGAACATGGTCTCCTGCAAAGAGCCTGTACATACCAAGATGGGACGGTTTCAGGGAGCCCACAGATTCAAGGAATCACACAACAGAAAAAGAAAAATCTCCCTGCTCTCTGCATCACCCACCTTACTCCCTTGCAGGGAGCCGTCCATTCTCAGCTGTCCCATGCGGCAGTCCGAGCAACACTCCAGTGCCCACAGCTGTCCTGCTTCCTACATACCACCTTCCATTGGCCAGCAAGCCCAGTGATCAGAAGCTGGAAGAGTTGTGGGAAAAATCACCCCAAAAGAAGTTAGAGCAACTCAAGAAGAGAATCCAGGAGCAGAAGCAAAAGCAGCAAGCAGCATCCCAGGAGCAGAAGTGCCTGATTTCCGCTTATGCTAAAGAGCCACTGCAAAACAGATCCCTGAAGAGAAAGGTGTGCAAAGTGGCATCTGCTCCTCCTGCTCCAGTTTACAGAGGTCAGTAGTAGGCTGGCATCTATGGAGAAAGGCTAAAACCATGTATTACCTAGCAGTGCTTTGGCACAGCTGAATAACTAACCACACAGCTTCCACCCCACACTTTGGTGTAAGTTGGGCAGCAATCATGTTCGTGTGATAAATTCATTTACTTCTGCAGCCCTTGGGGGAGCTATAAACCTCCCTGTGCTATACGTATCAGCCTGCTTTCTGAGTTCACTTCTCCACTGGATTTATTCCCCAACATGCAAAAATTTATAAATGTCTTTCCACAAAACAGTGAAGAATTTGCTGCAAATATATTCTTCCTCCCCTTCCTCCCACATCCTTTTTGCCACACATAAAGCATGACATGGGAAAGAGCAGCCCTGCAGTGCAGAGAAGCATCACAGGTATTTAGAGCAGGAATTGTATAGTTCAGAGGCATTACAGGGGATTTAACAGTTCATCCAGTAGAACTAGTGTGGATCTGAGAGCAAATATTATTAGACTTCCTCATCCTGCTTTGCTGCTAAATTTGGGCCTGAAGAAGAATCCATCTACAGCTGTCACTTTAGTTTAACATGATTTAAGATCTCAGATTGCTGTAATGCATGGACTCGAGAGCAAGGACTGCCCACAGCTAGCTTGGTTAGCCTGCCCGCTTGGCAATCTTTTCAGCCAAAGGGGGATTACTGGGGGTATATTAGACTAGAGAAGACAAGCTGAAAAGCTGTACATAATAATCTTACTGCTATAATAGCATTAGTGTTAATTCATTGGGCACTATGATCCCTGTCACACACCACCAGCTTCCACAGGCATTTCCCTTAGATTTGTTCTAAATCACCTTTTACAATGATGTATGGAAGTATCTTACGGTGCTCACCTTGGTCTGTGGGAGCACACGGCTGTGCTGCTGTCTTCCCCTTCCAGCTGAACCAGGCAGCGCTTTCTGTCATCGGTGGGCAAAGTTACCCTTCCTAATACCCAGAAGCCAAAGCCACAATCCTCTGCTGAGCCTCTTTTGAACATTCTCAGGGGGAAGGCTAGTTTAGTTTGTTTTTAAACCAGATCATTTTACATAACTGAGTTAGGGAACTACCAGGCAAGCTATTCAACTTGCAGAACAGAGGCAGCCTCTGAGGCCGAAGATTAACAGCCCCAGACACTTGGCTCAGGTGCAACTTGCTCAGTTTGTCTGACTGTACTCTAGCACTGAAAAAACTGTGTCACAGCTGCTTTGCCAGATATTACCTCTGTCAGGTACCTGCAGCCTGGCCTAGGAAGCATGCTTCTGCTTTTCACACGCATGATAGCTCAGTGCTATCAGGTACCAGCATTTGCACTGTTCCTCATACCCTAACAGGTTTCAAATATCTGTCTGTTTAGGTTTTAGTGCTGTGAACCTGAGGTCTGCTCTCTCCTTGCCTGACGAAGAGCACAAAATACCAAGCAGAGAAGAATTTACCATCCCTGGACAGGGGAGGGATTATAAAAAAGTCTCCCAAATCCCAGGTTATCAATGCTGTACCATAACAGTTCATCACAGGCAACTTGCCCAAGCACGCAGTGTTTGTGTACTCTGCAGAGAAAGGTTAGCCCAGATCTCAAGAGAGACACCAAGGGAAGGGTGTCCCATTGTGCCCACTGGATGTGCCAGTCAGGCCAGGCTGTTTGCATGGTATGCTGTTGTACAGGTAGATGGGGTTGTGGGTGTAACCTCAGGGATCCAGGCCAATTCTTGCTTTGCTGGAACATCTCCAGTACCACACATAAAAGAAGTCCTGCTTGTTCGGTGACCAGTGTCATTAAAAAGACTCCCACTTTCGTGTTCCAAGCAAATGGGACTGGGTTTGGTTTGTTGGTGACAGCAGTCATGTCTAGAGTTTGATTTTAGCTGCACACTAATTCTTTTCTGTGTTTTTTCCCCTACTGATTAAAGACCGAAGAGAAAGAAGCTCAGCACCAAGAATTCAAATGCAAAGTCAGAGGCAGCCTTCACCCAAGTCCTCTGTTCTAGAGAAAGCAGCGACAGGTAAAGGTAAGGATGAAAATCATGAGAAGTTACCTGGACTGATGGACAAAAGTACTGCAGGCCAGTGGCATCTGGGCACGAGCCTCCCAAAATCTTTAGCTGGTTATTAAAATAATACCAAATCCTGGGATCCACAGTCAAGGATCAGAGCTTAGTTATACCAAGCAGGTAACAAAGAAAAGCACTGAGGGAACAGACAAAAATCAGCATTTGTTCAAGGAGGTGGAAGATGACCATCGGCAGCACAAGGATGCAAGGCTTTGTTTCTGGGTTAGCTGCTGGTGAATCGTGCTGAGGCCCCCAGGCTGGGGATGAGACTGGCCACCTGATACCACTTTCTGTTACCGAATTTTTGGGTAAAATTTGGCAAGTCACCTACACACACACACACACCACCCCCCAGGCACTCCATGGGCAAGGATTTGCCACATGCTTCACACCTGTGTCCACAGGCATTACCCAAGAACCAGCCTTCCTTACCTTTGACAATTTGCCATGCCATTGCCTGCAGCAATTGAATTCCAGACCTGCCAGGATTAAAAATCATCAGAAATGAAAAATAAGCCATACGTCCTAGGCGGGAAGAGCTGTCTGTCACCTATTCAGTTCTGTGTTCCCTAATGAATTAAGAGTGCCACCAAAAGGTAGGGATTTCCTGGCCTGCAAAATAGAGACTAAATCAAAGTAGTGAAAAGTCAGATGAATTATCAGCCTTACTACAAAATCAACGGCAGGAACTGGAGTCCTGATCAGCAGCTCTTAGCTTTCTTTGACCAGTACTTCTAAGTGCAGATTTGAACTACTGAGTCATTTTACCCATTTAATGCTATTACTTTGCATAGGTTGCATTCAGACTTGCTGGGAACAACACAAATAGCAGAACTGCTATGGGTGCTGTTCACTCAAGGTGGTTGTATTTTACACTAGCCGAGTACTAGGTATGTAATGTGAAACAGAAAGAAACAAATCCAAGCTATCTAATACCATGCTGATGAAATTATGAGCATATTGGCACTGTATGCTCTACTACCTAAGTACGATTTAAAATGCATGAAATATGTAATAATTTCCTTCTCCCTCTTTTTTTTTTTTTTTTGTTTTAATGGATAGTTTGAAAAATGGCTTGATCTTCCTCTGAGAGTGGGTCATAATAAGACCATGCCACATGAAGCATTCATCATTGTAACTGCCAGTGTCATGGTGTCTTTATTGGCTATTAGTTTCTGTCAGTGAAAGAGCCAAGGCAGGGCTACGAAGAGATGAATGAGGGGCAGAGGTCAGAGCCAGAGTACTCAGGAATTTGATGAATTATAAATTTGCTGTAGTTAACAAAAAATTAAGTCACAAAAGCTATAAAATATTCATCTGTTCATAGGCAGAAAAAACCAGGAGACTATTTAAATCAAAAGATTTTCTTCTAGGAACTGTTTTCATCAGAAATGGAGGCGCTGCTCTTGAACTTTAGCATAATAGTTTCTGTAGTTAATAAACACTGTGTAGAAAAAAAAAAGATTTAATTGAAATCAGACAACACGGTAAAGTGAAGATTGTTAGATATACGTATTAATTTGTCAGTTGCATTCAGAGAAACTAAGGCAGCATACAAAATAAATGTATCCTGCATTTCTAATACTGCTAAACTAGAAAACAAAGTAATACAGTAAGGTATTTCATTAAAGACACTGATGGATCTCAGCCCTCTTGAGCCCAACAGATTCTGGCAATTCCATCTGCAGTTCCTGCTGTCAGACACCAAACTACATAGGTTTAGTGAGTAATTCCTCTGAAGACTTCCCAAGTAAATCCACGTGATTATAGGAAGTGACTTCAATCCCCCCAAGACTGAAGCTCTTCCTTGTCTGAAAAACATCATTCTCCTTGTGACACGACCTAAAGTGCATGATGAAGATGAGCCCCCAGAGCACCTCAGGCTCTGCTGCAAGTTCAGTGCATGTCAGTGTCTGTGACTCCACCAGTGGCCATGGTACAGTCAGGGCTGTAGCTGGGGTGTTGCCTTACAGCTGTTGCTCACAAAGCAAAGGGGAATCTCAGGACAATCCCGTTAACCAGCCAGTCTCCAAAAGTGCTTCTCAGAAGTGCTGCACACAGTCACCTCAGCACAGGGACAGTTTACTGAACAGGAGCTGGAAAAGCCTGACTCACTCAGTTGACTGAGGAATGAACCACATCTTTGAACTGAGGCTGATACTGACTTAAGAGTAAAATCTTTTCTATATAAAAAAAAGCTTGAATATTTTCATTGGGGGAGAATTTGGTTGGGAGGATTCCCATGCAAAAGCCAAGTAAGTACCTGTTCAGTCACCTTCTGCTGGAGAAGTGTCTGCAATAAATACATAATTATGCCAGTGCAAGTATTGGCGTTCTGTGAATGCAGTCTGAAATTATGAAGTAAAACAGTGATAAATGTTGTCTATTTTGACATCACCTATTAAGCAAGAACAACTTGTTTGTGCTGCATGCTGCATCATTTATTTTTGCATTATACATTGTCCATCGTCCTGTACTCTTCATTGATTCTTACATGCTGCATCCTGCTGATTCTCACCAGTTTAAAAATGAATTAGTTTACTCTGGTGAGTTTGAAGTAATCACAAGGAAAATAATATTTTCATTATCCCACTCCCTTCAGTTCTCAAATCTGCTGGTACCCAGTAAGTACCAGCTGTCTGCAGCTGCCATCAAAGAAGAGTGCTCTCAGACACTCTCAGGTCAACGTCCTGACCTCTTCTAAGTGTTCTTGAGGACTCTGGGAGTCAATGGCTTCTAAGTAAAAATTGTAAGAACTGTGTGAACATGCTAAAAGTGTTAAATGATATAAATGCTAATGGTGAAGTCTTAGGAAATCACTGAACCTTCATGTGTTGCCCTCACCTGATTCATGAACCAGCTTTCTGTCAGTTGGTGAATAGACCCTAGCAGACTGACAGCCTCCAAAGTTTGAGTGCTTTAATATATTCTTTTTGTCATCAAAGTAGCATCAGCTTTATTTTTAAAGCTGCTCTGACTGAAACTTCTTTGATCTCCCCACACCTTGAGTGTTATTCCTGGAAATAGCTATTAAAAATATTTATAATAGAGTTACTGTTTTCTTTCAAAGAACGTGTGAGAATTTAATAATTAAATACAAATCTTCTGTTTCAGATGTGAAGCTACCTGGTGCTTCTGCATGGAGAGAAGGTCAGAAGTTAGCTAGAAAGTTGCTTGGTCCAACCCCTACATTTCCAAATCTGAGGAGCACAGCTGAAGAGCAAAGCACAGCATATACCTTTGGTACAGTTGCCTCTCTACAACACTAGTTGTTTTGGCACACAAACAAAAAAGTGGTTTAGTAAAACTAGTTGAAACAAAAGGCTTCAAGGCCCTTCTGCACACCTATCTTTAATGACTCTTGCAATGACTCACTTGTCAGGTTAGCAACCACCCAGAACAATTACTAAAGCTGTCGTCCATGGTCAGCTGGCACATTGAATCTGTTGTGGTTTTGAAGGGATAATGCAAATGCACTGTGTCCTTAAAGTAAGACTTGACTGGATCATGACACAGGTTATAGCTCCCCAGCAGAGATACAGCATCAGCTCGCTCCATGTCCTGCGCACAGTAGCATAACCTGCTTTTTAGCTGGAATGGTTTGCCAGACACAGCTGTAGAGCTTCTCTGGGTCTACCAATAGCCAAGGGTGGCCACCAAGATCTCATTGTGCTACACTGAGAAGCATAAGAGGTTTATGAGAGAAAGGGTTTCACTGTCCAGGTATATTAAATTCTATTTATACTGAAGGGGCACAAACTACACATATTTTGTAATATCATTTGGCCACTGTAACTTCAAATTTCACCCTTACAGGTTTATATTCTCCCTAGAACATTGCAGATTTTGCAATAGCTGTACAAGTCTGGGCTACACATGCAAATAGTCCTCACAGCTATAGTAAGACATACTTGATAGATACAGGAATTGATACATCCCTGAAGTAGTGACACCACTGTTGTCTCCAAATGCTCTCCACAGGACCTGGGAGAGGATTTGTAGTGATGCCAGTGATGGAAAACAGCTCCACAGAAAAGGGAAAGGAACCTGTGGGGAAAAGCCCTGAACTCAGAAGCTGTGTGGTTCCCCCCAGCAAGCCTATTGAAAGGGGCAGCAATGCACCAACCAAGGATATAAAACAGATACTCAGGAACCTACACTTGCAAAGCCAGTGTCATGATGAACACAGACATGCCAGGCTCCCAAAAGATACTGTGAAAGGAAAGGTAGAAGTTCTGCAGCGATACCTAGGGATCCATTCTCCCTCACCTGGACCTCAGGGCATACCTCCCTCTGCTTTCAATGGGGAAAAGATACATTCCTCATTAATGAAAGCTGGAGCGGCACCCAGCAGCTCAAGAAACTGCAGCAGAGGGAAAAGTGCATCTCCTCAGAGACAGAAAGGCTCAAGCAGGCCTGCACAGAAAGTGTCTGAGAAAGAAAACCTTAAGCATCCTTCAAAGAGGAGGATGAACATTAAAAAACCTCACCCCTACAACATTGAAATTGTTCGGGAATTTATGTGTCGAAAGAATGAAGAAAGAAAGAAAAAAAGCCTAGAAGAGAAAAAGTCTTTGGTGCAGGCCATGGAGATAAGAAATAAGAGACTGCAAGAAGTGTACAAGAAACAGAAAGCAGCTATGGGAAAGAAAATGTGTTCTGACCAGATGCACAAGCTCATCAGGGAAACAGCTTCTGCGAAAGAAAGTCCTCGGTGTAAACTTCAGCAAGTAAGTCATAAAGGAGTGGCAAACTGAAAACTCTCCAACCTTGATCAGTACAGCACCACGCAGGAGACGAAACACTTCATACAAATGCTTTGAAGCGTCAGGGAGAAAAAGTTTTAGCTGGGAAAATAGAGCAATTAACTTCTAATTATGGCAAGAATTGCTGGTCTCATTAGTAAGGCTGGAACCCCTTACTCCAGGGCCAAAAGCCTGGAAATCTCCATTGCTTGAGCTAAAAGAACAGGTTTGTTGTTTGGTGCATGCAGTTTTCTAGTTACATGAAACAATTCTTAAGTGGAACAAAAGCTAAATATTGCCCTTACGTTGCTTAGCTATTTAGTGCTTACACTAATGGTCACCTCTGTTTCAGGAGCAAACCAGTGGTGGAATCCTGGAGAGGAGTTTCATGGCCCGGGTGGATAAAACATCCTGTACTCTATCAAGTAAAGATCACAGAGGCAGGTACTCAGACATAAAAAGCATCCTAGAAAGCCTCCTCAGCACACACTGCAGACTTTTCACAGTATTCTGTTGTAACCTATAGAAAAATAGAGCAATGGACTAATGTACTGTCATATCTCACCTTAAAATCAGCCTCACTGCACCCTGGTCCAGAGGGGTTACAGAACCTGGGAGCATTTGGGAGTGCTTTTGAGCACAGCAGGACACCAGTGCTCTGGCTCTCCAGGTTGAGCCAAACTTTCCAGCTTACTTTTATGCTTTGTATTTTAGAATAATAATTATTCCTTGCCAGCCCTCGGCTGTTTCTTCTCTGCATCTGTCAGTAGTTCATACTCCATCCTGAATCTATCATTTGACAAATGTACCTATAGACAGGGAAACCTGTTTCTTTTTCTTTTGCAAAGTGCTTTAGCTGAGGATACTGGTCTGTGCAGAAAACTGCTGTCACTTTGTTCACTTTGTCTTTATAATGTGGTATTTCTCCTTTTGTTTAAACAGGAATCAACTTCTAGAAACAGTTCAATCACCTAATAAAAGAGAGGCATTAGCTTCTCCAGCATCACTGGAATCTGAATGCTGGCTTCTCAGTCCTCTGAAACGTGAAGATTTGAGGAACTACTCTCCCCCAGCTCTGCATACGCCTCCTCTGAGCTTTTCCCTTCCTCAGAAAGATGCAAAATCTTACTCCCAGGATTCGATTTCTGGTCTTTCACCATACAGAAGTAAACAGGATCGAGTGAAAGCCATACACAGTCTATCCAAGGAACTTGCAGAAAACATTGAGATGGCAACTATAAGACTGAATGCAGCAAGCTGGGTTAAAGACTTTGCTGACAAAACATTGACAGAGACAGCTCTGGACCTTTACAATGAGCCTTCTGACCCACAACTGGAGACATCCAAGGATGAACAAGACAAGACAATAACTATACAAATGCTTCTGGGCGCCCCAGATCCTGAAGTGTTATGTGAGTCATCAGATAGGGAATTTCATGGACTGGGCAGGATTAGCCTTGTGGGTGGCACTGAGGGAACAACAGCCCTGGACAGACAGAAGGACGCACCCACTCCTCTGCCTGGTGGGAGTGCTGCAAGCAAAGAGTTACCATGGATCACTCACAGTGCTGGACAGAAACGTCTCAATGCTGGGGAAGACCTGAGCAACACATTGCAAGGTAGATCATATTGACACGATGCAACAGTGAGGCTCAGATGCCATAGCCCAAGTCTTTCAAAGCTACAAAGCAGTGTTTAAGCCTCATCTCCTCTTGGCTATTGGAAGTGGTGTGTCTTGGAAAATCCCTGAGCAGTGGGTCTTCCAGGCCGTACCTGTACTGCTCAGAGTGAGCAGTCACCAGAGCCTTGAGTGTTCACAGACTTGTTCTCTGCGCACCTCACAAATCTAAGACCAAGAAGAGTCACAGGTGCCCTCAGCAAGCAGCACAGGCAGCCCTAGGGACCCTCTGGCAGCAGCGAGTGCCACTCCATATGCTGTTCAGTATGTTTAGCTCAGTAGGGCAGAGCCATGAAATTCCAGCAAGTCTCCTCAGATCAGAAGGCTGCCAGAATGTTAGCAGTAATTGACTTCTTTTATATGTCTGTTTGGTTAGCACTGAAAAGTTTGTCAGTCCCCCTGTGAGAAGAGAGATAGAACTGAGGCAGAGGCTATCACATTAAGAAGTCATGATCTAACTTGGGTAATAATCTAATTACTTTCTTCTCCTCTCATTGCGTCTGTGAAGCTACATCTCTTCATTTTATCTGTGGCTTTGCTACTGATTTTGGACACATCAGCTTCTGGTGCCTAGGCTTTCCCAGATGTAAGAAAGGGATTATAAACCTAACCCCATGTACTTAGAAATCTGTGGATAAGAAAAGCTATATGGAAGTGAAGCACTCACACTTAAGTAGGCAGGGAATAGATGCCGATGCTTGGGCCATTTCATTTCTACAAAGAACATATTTATTAAATGCCTTCATTTGTCTTTCTAAAAGGCTTCCCTGTGAATAAGGGCTCCGAGCTGGACAGAAGCCTATTGCATGAAAAGCCCGTCACCAGCCCAGCCTCTCCATCTCACAGATTCCTTGCTAGAAGGTAAACAAATTTGGATGTATTATTCTCTGCTAAATGCGCCACACACACACGTAGTTAAAATAAATAGCATCAATTCAGCATGAGGCCAGCCTGCTCTTTACTCCTTACTCAGAGAATTGCCAGGTAGGCAGATTTTGACACAAGATTTACTGAAAGAGGGAACCACCTGTTTGTAGAGAGCTGGGAGATCCATAGGAGAGGGTCAGCTGGCGCCCCCCTGGAGGAGCTTTGCCCTAGGTGCCGCTTTCCAGCGGCGACAGAAGACCGGGAGCTGGGGGGAGATGCATTTTCATTTTCCGCCCCTGTCTGGAGCCGGGGCCCCCCCGGGAGGCGCCGGGCCCCCCGAGCTGGGGCGGGCTGGGGCTGGGGGCTGCGGCCGCGGCGGTGCCGGGGCTGCCCGCCAGGGGGCGCCACCAGCCGCGCTCCCCGCCGCGCCGCCGTGCCCCGCGCCCCCGGGGCTGGGAGCTGCCGAGCCCCGCCGAGCTCCGCCGAGCCCCGCGCCGGAGCCGGGCTGAGCTCCGTGTCTGCAGAGTGACCCCCAGCCCCTGCCTGCCTCCCCAGCCCCGCAAAACGACCCCCTCCATATTTTAACATGTGCCATTGACAGCAGAATAGACCGTCTGTGTGAGCACCCAGTTAAATCTCCACTGATCTCCTTTTCGCAGGGGATTAAAGAGTGATTTAATCGACCGAATACTATAAATTCATTTTTAGTAATTGTTTTCACTCCCTTGGTGCCAAAAGCAGGTGAAAAATTCTGATTACTGGAGCTCCACAGGTTGGGTGCCTGTGGAGCAACACCTGCTCACAAACATTAAGTTTCCCTGAACAGGACACGTGTCGGAGCATGGTAATTATTATGGAAAATAGGTTTTGAAGCAGGAAGTTTAGCAAGAAGGATTACATTAACGCAGGTTGTTTTCAGTCAACCTACATTAATTAAATGTTTAATGTAGATGACAGTCAATAGAAAACCCTCTGCATCTAGCCTGTACCTTGGAGAGCAAAGATGTGTTCCTGTACCGGGGGCAGGCAGGTGCTCTCGGGGGACAGGGAGGGCCAGGAAGGGACCCGGTGGCTCAGACGCAATGGCTAACTGCAGGTCAGCCCTGTCGGAGAAGGGCAAAGCCAGAGGCCCCTGGGGGCCGCATGTCCCTGCAGAGAATAAACCCTCTGAGACCCAGAAGATGACATATGGCTTGGACAGGCATCACCAAAGAAAGGACACACATGCAACAAACTGGCCTCTGTGTCCCCAACTTCCCCTTCAGAGACAAGGATGAGGTGCTGGTTCTGTGGGATCTCTGCCCACGTGGGGATGGGGATGGTGCTGCGGGATCCCTGCCCAGGTGGGGATTGTGCTGGTGCTGAGGGATCCCTGCCCAGGCAGGGATGGTGCTGAGGCTGCAGAATCCCTGCCCAGGTGGGGATGGCATGATGCTGTGGGATCCCTGCCCAGGCGGGGATGGCATGATGCTGCGGGATCCCTGCCCAGGTGGGGATGGGGATGGTGCTGAGGGGTCCCTGGCCGGGCAGGGATGGTGTCACTCTGCTTACAGGGCAGTTCACTAGTGCCTGGGGCAGAGCTGGCTGGGCCAACCTACTTGCAGTTAAACTGCAGAAAGCTCTAGTGGGGAGAGTTGTTTTTTTAACTGAAGGCAGGATGTAAGGCACAGCATTCTTTTTAAGAAGATTGTTTACAGCTTTACAGTGCAAAGTAAACAAGACGAAAATCAAAATTGGAGAGATAAGTCCAGGCAGCTCAGCTTACCAAAGTTATGAAGAGTAATTACTGGAATTACTGAGAGTTAAAACCCTGTTCTTTGTGCACAACTACCACATTCACAAAGGTTGGGCTGATTTCTGCTTCAAGAGATCAGTTGCAAGGATTATGGAGCTGTTCTGTCACAGAAAATGGCAAATGTATAAAACATGAGCAGTCGGCACTCAGAGAGTGCAGTGAAGAGAGCGAGAGCTGCGTGTGCCCTGCACCTTTGAGAGCGCAGCCCACCAGCCCGAAGGAGATGGTGGGGTCCATTACTCTTGTCTTGATGCACGTGTGTTTATATGCAACTCTAATTCACGGTAATGGAAGGTAGGTGCAGAACCCCCGTGGGCCCCAACAGGAACAGTCCCTCAGCTGTAATGGACAAGCATCAGACAAAATAGAAATAAGACAGATTGCACTGATCTCCTGAACAATGCAATTACTGAGAAAGCAAAGCTCCTGTGTGTTTGAGCAGCGGAGTCAAAGAAAGTCCTCAGAGCATCACAGAAAAAACCACACCAGTAAAACCTCTCAAACAATAAATCACAACCCTATTGCAAGTGCTGTTTCAAAAGATGAGGAGAGCTACGTGCACATAAAACGTTGCTGTATTTAGAGATTAGAAGTGGAAAGTGTTGCTATAATATGGATGACTCCAGACTCATCTCCTGTGGGTTGAGGGCTCCCTCTGATGCAGCAGTAGTGACAGTAACAGGGTGATATAAAGGAAAAACCACTCCATGTCACACTTTTTCTTAGCTACTGGTAAAGTAGGTAATACAAAGATTCAGGGTAAAAGGCTGTCTTTGAATTGGCCTTGGCTTTTATTTGCAAATGATATTTGCAATGATCTAGATTCGAATTTTGCCCCTAGTCCTGAAGCCTGTACCACTCACTCACAGGAAGCAAAAGTGGATGAGAGTTCTTCCGTACACACCAGCAGGCAGCACACACCGGTAAAGACAACATGAGGCTCCCATGATCGAGCTGTCCCTGAAGTTGCTCAACTGATTCACAGCCCTGCTGAGGACATACATCTATGATCTGATCAGACAGAAGGCCACATGGTAGGGGAGTATGAGTGTGTCAAGGAGGTGACTGAGGAACACACGTTCCAGGGTCATAATTTTTCCTGCTCCAGACACATTTGCACCATGAGTGCATGAACTCCATATGGAGGAGTGTTGGTAGGGAGTGAAGGAAGCCTGCCTCTTGACTAGCACACAGAACTTTACAAGACTGTGCTAACAGGTGGGGATAATGCTGTGTTCTGAGCCAGTGGTAAACCTGTGCCTGTATAGCTCATCACCAGTGTAGCTAGAGATAGGTTAGAAAATGTGATAGTAAAAGCAGCTGATTTGGGTCTGTGCTCTGTCTTACACCGTTGCTGCCAGTGATAACGAGTTGAGTCCACAGTTGGCTACAACAGACATTCTCTTCAAGGGTTCATCTAAACAAAGCCACCTGTTAAAAACTGACTGCCGGCCACATTCACAAATACAAAACATCCAGTGTTACAAAATCAGGGCTCTTGAACATGATATTATCCACAGCCAGTTTCAACAGCACAGTTTGTGTTTACATGTTTAATTATAGCTGTGAAAACAGTGACTCATGTTCATGCAAGAAATCCCGCAGGTGCCTCTTTCCATAAGAAATGTTCCCATTTCATGCACGGCTGCTCTGCAGTCTGCAGGGGTGGCTGATGGAGATTTGTTGCTAATGCAAATGACTCACTGATGGGAATTCTCCAAACTGCCAGAAAATGTGTATGCAATTTCATCCTTATTTTGATTCAGCTACCTACGTAGGTGGCTTTCGGCTACATTCTTGAGAGTCAAAAAAGATCGTAAGTATCAAAAGGTCTACTATAAGTTCAGTTTTGAAAGTGCAGCCTCATGGGCTAGGGCAGAGCAAGCAGTGGCCAGGCAGAAGCCTCCTGTCCTGAGGCAGCTGGCTGTTAGATCACAGCTCTGCTTGCTGCTGCGGACCCAATAATGCTTTCTCTTTAGCTGGTGCAAATCTGAAGATCCTCATCTGGGAATTGTGGTGGTTTATGCCTGCTGCAGGGCTGGTTGTGTCTGGAGGATAGGGGTTGCTGGCCACTCCTCTGTAATCCCAGTGTCTTCTGTAGTATCTGCATTGGCTTCCACTAACAATGGCAGTAGACTTCCCAGGAAACAGGCAGGATTTGGATTTGGACCTTGGCATCAGTCTCTCCAAATAGAAGCAGGCATTTCTCAAGAGCCAAAAGAAACGGTAGCATTGACAAAAAACCTATCACAACACAAATGTGGAGATAGTACTCAGCGTGTTTGCCCAATAAATATTAGATCTGCTTTTCAAGAAATCCCTATTACCTCCTTCTCTCTCATCCACCTTTGCTCCCACTTTCTGAAGACTACATCCAAGATGTGTTAGTGGAAGCTGTTCTAATCGCTTTAGCAGTTTCTGGGTCATGAAAAACAATGAAAAGCTTATTAACAAGAAAAAAATAAATAAGATTTCCCTAAGCTGATTGCCAATAAAAAAATTTTCCACGTTCATTTTTCTGTATGAAAAAGAAAACATCTGTCACTATTTCAATGTGTCCCTGCATGTGTTTCAGCTGAGACTTGGTCAGTAAATGCCCATTTTCACACTTTCCTAATCTTTTTAGTTAAGCTTAGATAGTTACTGTTAAAAACAAAGTAAGACCAGCTAGGTGAGATTTTCATCAAGACTGCAGGACGTGGTGCTGACATTGTTTGAAATATTAAAAAATATATATCATTAGAAAATCTTAGCTGGGCCACAGCCATGTTCAGCACAAGTCCCAGGAACTCTGGAACAGGGATTAGTACTTTGTGTTTCTAAAAAGATTTCAGATAACTTTGCCAGGGTTCAGAGCTAGATTGTGCAACCAAGTCCTAACAACGGCACAGATTGTACAGTGCAGCCCTCATAAATTAAGCTTCAGAACTGCAAGGTGGTTGTTTCTATTTGCCACCAGGTTGAGAAACACCCAGCTCTTTCAGAGAAGTAGAGTAGGTGAAGACAAGTCTTGTTAGATTTCCTGACAACATAAAGGTACAAGAAGGGGTTTTGTACATCGGCAGGTATGACTTTTCAGTGAGTCTTTTGTTTCTGTTTTAACAAAATGTAATAAATCATAGATTTGTTAAAATTAAATAAGCATTTTTTAGTTCAAAATATTGCTTATACACATGAACGATCGCAAAAGCTCTCTGAGTAATTGTTATTGTTACCTTGACACAGTTTGCCGGGAGAACTCACAGCTCAGAGGAATCACTACCAGTGTGAGACTATTTTGAAAGTTCAGAATCAAGAGGAAACTTCCAACCAGTCTCCCAGAGAGAGCCTGAGAACACCAGACAACCTCAGATTACAGCCCTCCTCTGCTGCTCTGAGCACTGGGGCTGAGACTCACGACGGCTTTGAGCTGGACTTTGGTAAAGTGGCATTTCCCAAAGTGTCAGAGCGTGGTGGTTACGCAGTGCAAGGTAATTCTTATGCTATGGCAAAAGAATGAATAGTCCTTCATTGCAGGAGAATTCGTGCTAGCCGTTCTGACTAGGACTGAAAAATCTTCTAGGGTGAGGAGGAATTTCAAGTAGCTGGTTCGCATTCCAGATTTTGAAAGTGAAGAATGAGCATATGAAAAAATGTCCCCTCAACTTTCAGGTCCAATTTAACATATATACCCCACTGAAAAATGGAATAGAAATGCTTTGCCTTTTCCATGCAATGCTGTGCTGTCTCAGGTGTGAATCTAGCACAGCATCACCTCACAGGTCGCTCCTGTTCCGAGTTACAGAGCGACAGCTACGGACAGCCCTCGATGGAACAAGCCCCATCTAGATCAGAGACATTTTCAGCACCTTGCAGTTTCATCTGAAGGTCGCAAGGAGCCTTACAATTAATTCTTCATAATTACTACATCAGATAAGTGTGGGATATTATCTTACTTTTACATCAAGAGACATCAAGGCACAGAACATTTACAGGGGTTAACAAAGGGTGTGGGCTGAGTGGAGGGATCTGCTGAAGGACAGGGCAGGGCTGGCCAAGGCAAGGGCAGGGGGCAGGGTATCACCACTTCTGCTCAGAACAAATGTTTGCATAGAAACAAAGGAAAGTTTGCGGCCGAAAGGGTTAAATGGCAAACAGTAGCATGCAGGCTGCTCTGTCTGAAGAGATCTCTGCTTGCTTCCACCAAACAGTAGCAGATGGTGCATTGTTTTAAGGGCTTTTCTGAGACAAAAGAACAAGATCAGATAACCTTTCCTCAAAGAGGGTACTTACAAAAAGCCTTTGCTCTTATTAAGGATTCTTCATTGTTTTCCTCACAAAATTTTATATCTAATATTGGATTTTGAGGTTGTGGAGAAGCCAGCATTGTTTACTGCGCTTCTCCCCACCCCCCAGGGACTAGGAGGGCATCTTACATGATTGGACAGTAAGTCTGTTGTCTGAAGTGTTTACCATAAGCAAAAGACATTGTATTTATTTAATATTAATAACTAAGGGCCCCAATTCTGGAAGCTAGCTGGCAAAAAGACCCTGCCATCAGCTATTCACCGTACAAACAACAGAAACGGCTGCCTCGTGTCTATGCCAGGAGAAACCTTTACCTTCTCCGAGCATTTGCAGGAGCTGACAGCTTTTGAGTGAGCTCAAGCCTAAGGTTTGACCGTAAGCCAGCAGCTCCAGTATGGCCCATGTTGCTGCAGACGAGGCACAGAACTGTCATTCTGAAGACAATGTGGTTTTGAAATATGGGTCACAAGTGGATCTGTTCACCACTTTTCAGGAAAAGGGCATTCAGACGCAAGGCTGTATTGTCTGCTATAATGCATCACACCAGCAGTTGATTCTGTTCTCTTTCACAGAACACAGAAGTCACCATGCACAAGCAGCATAATGATGTGCAATTATACAATTGCTGCAAAATACAAGTATTTACCTTTAAAAGATACATGCATCACCCAACTGCTAATTGCTATGCCAAAGACAGGAAAAATTATCTGTAGTAAACATACTTGGCAAAATAATAAATTTCATTTTCAAATACAATAAAGCGAAGTAGAAGAAGCAGATCTTCACAGAATGCTTGTAACTATTTACTGGCTGGAGTAAGACAGTGAACCTGTCCTGCACTGTTGCATTTTCTTTGTAAAATCCAGAATTGCAAATGCTTAAAGCACATGCTGTGATGAACAGTCTCCACGGGCATCCCCGGAAAGTATTTCACATAGCTCTTATATGCATCTCTAATCAGTTTAGGCACAAAACTTGGTATAACCAAGTGAGCTGATGAGGAAGTGGTTTGCACATTCTGCTTATCACACCACCACCATCTTTCCATCATTCCTGCCAGACCAGCAGGTCTCTTCCACAGGGAGCTGAGGAGGTGAGCTGTACTTTAATTGATACTGCAGCACATCCTCTGAATACAGCCCACAGTACCCAAGTTTCTGCATTGCTATTAATTAAGGGAACTAGGTGATTTAAAAAAAACATTTTGCCTGTGTCCCTTCCTACAGCCTCATGATTGGACTATGAGACAGATTGGACTAAATGAGTCAGAAAGCTCATTTCATGGGGCCAGACTTCTGTTTCCTTTTTTGTGTTTGAGAGATTACAAGGTTCAGGCTGAAATTAATTGTTAAAAAAGTATTTTCTAAATGTTGAAGTTTAAGCACGGCTGCTGGTTTAAAATTTGCATTAGGAAAGCAAATGGAATGCTCTCCATTATTCTTAAAATGCAGAATTTTAACCTGGATTACGAAGAAAATGTATTTATACGCAACATCTTTCCCCTCAACTGCTGATTGACATGTTTTCTCGTATCACTAGAGGGAGCTGCCTTCTTGCTTCTAGCAGAGGGAGGAATGATTAAATTAGTGGAATCAGCCAAGAAGTGTTAACAGCATGGTTTCAGCTAATTGTCCTCTGATAGTTTTGAGATAAGACAGCCCTTCGGTTTTGCTTCAAAATCCTACACTGTCTTTTGTATTTTACAAAGCTTCTGCCTGGTGAAGCTTCAGTGAGCTCCATCATCAGCCTTCAAACATCTATAAAGTAGTCTGCAATGATGACAGCATTGAAGCATAGCATATTCTTGACTCTGTGACAGACAAAATGAGAATTGCTCTTGAGAACTGCTCTCGCTTTCTTTGACACCAGTTTTCTCCCTCTGAACTAGTTACTTTCTACCCAAAGACTGTATTTGCACTGCTTATTAGCTGGCTGATAAATTATCCTATAGCCCACGTGTGCACAAGAAGTCAAGACTTTGTCCCTCTCTGTGCTACTACCCCATAGTGTGCTGTTACTTGTAAAATACCACTGTAAAGCATATGGATGCACATGTGCATTTCTTGTGATGTGCGGTCTGGAGCTTCTTTGCCATACAGGTTGGGGCTTTGGTATCCTATGGCAAGTGTATAGGGTTGAGGGAATTTTGTATAATTGATGAGCAATAGAAATTCAGGAAATTCAGGGTTCTGGTTAAGTCCAGATTCAGGGCCAGCTCTCTCTTACTAGCCTGCAGCAAGAGCTGCTCTGCTGCTCTGTATGTAACATGCCACACGTGGAAGAGGCAGCAGCAGGGTGAGGTATTGCCATGTGCTGCAACATCTGACTGGAAGCTGAACTCTAGCCAACCCTCTGCACTAGAGGATTTAGATATGAACACAAAATATGTGGAGGACAGGAGCAGCACAGGCCATATTAATCCCCTTGTTTAGCAAGCAGCTACTCTTCAATGGCAAGTGGGATACCAGACATATTTATAGAGGAGAGAAGAAACTGATTCAGCAGGCGTGGATATACAGATTTTCCAAGGTACTCAAGAATGCAGATCAGCCCTTTGATTTTTCTTGAATAAACAAGTATAGCCTTCAAGTATAGAGTCTGTTGCTTAGGGATTGCTCTTGGTTCACTGGTCTTGCTGAAGAAGGGCCAAACAGCCATCCCGTTTGCTTGTGCTGCATATCTCAGCTGTAACTAGGAGTTAGCAAACCTCTTTTCTGTATCTCCATTTACCTGTCATCACTATAGCTCAGTTCCTGCACGCTAACAAAGTACTGAAATGCCTGGGTGGTATTTCACCCATCCCTTCCCTTACCTAAAGAGTAACCTAAAATACATAAAGCAATTGAGCTAGCACAGTAATTTTGGAGAGGGGAAGGATTGCCTTGACCTGGGGTATTATCAAATGGTACCAAATTCTTTCTGGAGTCCACAGCAGCTTTTTAGGACTCTTACCATCTTCATACACCTCCAGGCAATAATCTAGTCAAAGTTGTGCTTACACCTAAAGTTGCAAGTGTGTAACTTAGTAATAACAGGTTTGGACTGATTGCTGACATGGGCAAAAAGAAAAAGCTGTCCTTGAGTAAAGCAGCAGTAAGTGCTTCTGCCTAGCTTCAAGTGATTAGAAAAATGAGACTTTTAGCCTGGCTTTTTTAATTATATGTCACAGAGATTCTACAGGGCTTTACTGAGATTCTGCCAGTGCAGCGGAAAGTGATTTAACAAATAGCATTTTTTAAAAAAGACTGAGCGTATGTACATTGAAGCTATCTGGGTACGCAGTAAAATGCCATTCATCATAACATAAGAGGACGTGAAGTTTAGCCAGATGGTATTTTCTTTAACGCAGGATGTTGCAACACAAGAAATGCATCTGGAACTGGCCACAATTAGGAAAATTACGATCAAAAGGAGTGAAAACAGGTCAGAACAAATGTATTCATTTTGAGATCAATACCATTGTTCAGGCTTTGAGCAGAACAACAATAACATTGTTCAGTTTGAGACACAAATTGAAAATACTTGCCAGTTTAAAACAGTATCCTAATAGATTATCATACTTCAAAATGGCCCAGATATTAGTATTAAAAGCTTCTCAGATAAATTCACATCGATAGATATATATAGATTATAAAATGACCTTATTATTGTTGAAGGAGGCATCCTCATCTGGCTTTTGAAAGTGATGAGCTCTTTGTATACCCACTAAAGAACTGTTCACTTGTCTTTTTTCTGTTATATTGCATAAAACCAGTAGTAAAACTTTCCTGCAGAAACAACAGCTCTTTCACCCACAGAATTTTCCTAAATATACCATTTCACAAAATCATCAGTGCATTAAAGCATCTGAATCAGTCATCAAAATTAGAAAGACTGGGGTAAAACCAAAAATCTTTTTAAAAGGATGAACTCTATTGGGCATGTGATTTCTAGGTAATTCAGTATGATTTTGCCTTTTCAAACAATGCTCCAGAACCAGGAGATACTAATTACTGAAGTAAAAGATGAGATTTTCATCCAATCTCTTGATTCTGAAAAGTAGGGAGTTACAAAAAGCCTCCTATAGCAACACCATAAGTGGTAAGTGAAATTTGCAATCAAGCTGTTTATAAAAACACAGCATCATTCTAATAGAAAATCTGCATCAGGCTTGAAACATAATATTTTGTTTCACTCACATCCATGTAAATAGGAAAAGCATCCTGGCATGCCAAGAAGCTCAGGTCTCTGCTCCTTCCATGTTAAAAGATTCTTCAGTATTTAAAGCAAAAACAAACTTTGAGCGGGCTTATCTTGAGGCACAGAGTAATTTGGATTCAGACAATGTGGATAGGGATACAGATTTTATCTCAAGTTTCCAAGTCAAACCTATTTCTATTTATGACTCACACTTCAGTTCATTTATGATTCTGGTTGCTGTGACAGTGGCACAGCACAGAGTAAACACACAACCTGTTTACATAAGCTTAGCAATTCATCTGAGAAGCTCAAAGCAGCCAAGAACATACCACTGGTAAACATTACATCACATATACTGTAAAAGACAGACAAAAGAGTTACAATAAGGAAGTAGCAGTAGCACCTGGAGCAAGAGTTGTTTTCCCCACTTAAAAGCAAAAGCTTTTTTCAGGGGTTTGTGTCCCTCTGTGACAAAAGAGAGAAATCAAGCCTGCAGCCCTGCACAGGGAGAAGCTGCAAGATGGAAGGGGCACACATGATGTTACTAGAATTCCCAAAGATGTGACCAGGTTGGGAAGCTTTTCTTCTTCTGTAACTAGTGGGTCTGACCCTGTTGGTGCAGTGAAGGAGCAGCAGGAACAAGAATGGCAATAATGGATGCTCTGAGCTTCAGGCTTAGAATGGGGATTGCTCCCCAGTCCTTTTCTTCCCTGGCATAGGCCCTCTTGAGTCCTACCTCTTCCCCTCTCACTAATACCTGCAGGACTTAATGCTAACGGATTTCTTGACAGCATGTAAGTAGTGACATTTTCCTTCTTCTGATATGGTAGAAGTAGTAAATGTATGCAGAGAAGTTATTCCAGGAATAAAGACAGATGTCAGATTTGGGAGGCTTCCAAAAATAGACCCAGGGAGAATTCAAAAGGAAAATGCAGTTAGGAACAATGTACACACCACCCCTTCCTCTTCTGGTGGTCCCTTGTTTGAGTCTGTGTATTGGGACTTAGGCATGTTTTGAGAAGTACAGTCAGGTCTGATATGCAGCAAATAACGCTGAGAAGCAGATGTTATGGGACCCCATTGAAAATACCATACAGTTAGACTGTTTACAAGGTATACTGGCCTCAAAGTGACCCAGCAAGTCAGCTCTGCTGGCAAAACACTTAGCAAATACTTAAATCCCGAAGGACTTTGACAGTGTAAGAATGCATTTGCAGGGCAGTAACTGGAATCTGAAGGAATCTACTTCTACTGCCTCCCTCTGGTTAACTCTGATACTTTCTTCAGCTGGCACCTATTAAATGGAGCAGAGATTTTTTTGAATTAAGAAATGGTGACTGTTACCATCTATTTCCTAAGCTTCTGCTGGTGAGGGAGACCCTAGCTGCACAGAACTGGAAGAGAAACACAGGAGCCACCTGGAAAATTTGAGGCAAACCTCCCTGCTACTGGCTCACAAACTGAAGGTACAGTGAGCAACCTATGCAACAAACAAAGAGTAATTCAAGTTCTGCTATCCCAGGTAAAAAGGTGCTAGATGTCCCTGGATTCAGGTGTGTTTAGGCTTTAATCAGCTGGCATCAGCTGACTGTGCATTAGGTTTCTAAACTCCATGTAGCTATAAAGGAGAGGTGCCAGCCTTAATTTGCTGTTTGGAGATCCTAGTCTAGCACTGGGGGTAAGACTACATTGCTTTGCTGCAGCCAAAGCAAGCATTTGTACTGCCTTCCAAAAGCAGCAGGATGCGGCAGGAGTCAGCTGCGCAATACCTGTGCTGCCTTCCCTTGGAGTTTGCTGCTCTTTGCCCCCCAGCTCGGAGGAGTCATGTGGCTTGGTTAAAAATATAATTTATAGCATGTCATTTCCTAACACAGGTCCATCAACTCCAGCAGAAACAGAAGCTTACAGAGCTGAAGGAGAAAGCAAAGCTAGAGGTTCAAGAAAGCCAGAGGGTTTTGAGTGATCTGCTTCAGTGCAATTCAGAGGTCAGTAATCATTTCAGATCCTGTGCTACCACTTCTGGATCCAGCGAAATGTTCTTCCAATCCCCACAGGTTTTTTACCTCATGTAGAGTCCCTTAATCAAAAGAGGGGGGTTTTTTTAACTGATTAGAAACTGTAGATCACAGTAACTTTTTGAAAGGGTCTCTCATGTAACGGAGTCCCTTAGGCTGTCATTTGGACTGTTGGGCTGAAACCACTCGGGTACTGCAGTTTTTGATGTCTACAGCTGGTTTTGCTGTAAAATCAAGAGAAGGGCATTTAAGTCCTCAAGAGCTGGTTACTGTGATACTTGCTCAGGCAGACAGCCTTGTGAGATGCTGATCTTGACAAAAAATAAATCTTTTTTAAAATGAGCAAACAAAAATCCCCAAAACTTCAGCATGCTGTTTATTTCTTGTTTACCTTCCAGCCTCAGAATCTGAAGTCAGCTAGGAACTGATGGAATTCAGTGCCTATTAGAATAAGAATTTAGCCCCGTATGCATAAACACAAGGTCAGACTTCATGTGCAGTTTCAAGCTCTCATTGTATTGTTGCGAGTATTTGCTTTGGAGGATACTTTAGCTAAGTTAATGTCTCTCAATATGTTTGAACAGCTCAGACAGAAGCGACCTCTGTATGTTGGTTTTTGTTTTTTTTAAAGCCCTTAGTATGAACATAGTACCCTGACTCCCATGAAGGCAGCTCTAAATACACAATAGTTTCTGAGCTGCTATACTGCCTTACTTCCATATGCCCACACAGTTTTTACACTGTGAGTAGTATCCAGCTCATTAGTTAATCCAACTCTTCAGCAATTATTGGCATAAGAAAAGCATTACCTACAACGAAGGGCTTTCCTAAGAAGATGAGGGAAGAAAGCTTGAAAGTTCTGCCTTTAGGCAATAGAAATTGGCCATAGACATGAATGCTCTGTGTTTGCAGGAGAGTGGTAGCTCCAGTGGCAGTTATTCTTCTGTGCCAAGACTGAACCGTGCAGAGCAAACCTTGAGAGGACACCAATCAGAAGGTGACAACATGGCTGGCAGGTACAGGAGGCTGTATACAGCGAGGCACTTCAGTTTAGCCTGTGGTTTGACTACATGAATGACTTGGGGCACTAAAGCATTTGCACAGTGCTTCTAAAATGGATGTTCAAATCATTTAAGAGCAGCTTACATGGCTGTCACATTACTGTTAAGACTATGGCCTAATAATTTTATTAATTCAGATCTCTGCTGTGAACTATCCATCTTTGTGATACAGTCTTTCTACTCATATTTATGCACAAACCATAGTATAAATGTGTTTCCAATGTTGTGAGAGATCTTGCATTTTTTAAAAGGTAGAAGCCCCTTTGAAACCCATAGGAAACCACAAATTTCCTTACTTTGCTTTGCCATCATATACCTTGGTGCGAATGAGAATATTGTATGTGCACATTTTAATGTTCATTTAAGGTGGCATAGATCAAAGACTTGAGAATTGCTTCTAGAGTCTTATGGATACAATTACCAGAAAGGCACCTTTGCACATGTCAAACTTCTAATACTGCATAAAAATGAGCACCATGCTGGTTTGAAAAAGATTCAGCCTCCACAGAGGACTTAGCTATGAAAGCTAGGAACTGAAAGAGTATTTTTGATTGCAATAAGAAAATATTTCCTTTCTTACCTTCAGTTATCAAGAGATGCATTCACTGAAACAATCTGCATTGGAGATGGAAAGAGATTGCAGTCCAGTGGATCCCAAAATAGTGGGAGAAAGAAAACCTCTGGGAGAAAGGGGGCCATATTGCTCAGTGCTTCAAGAAGGTGAACACTAAGTTAAAGGATTTGGTCGTACTGGGCAAACAACAACACTTTATAGCATGGCATGAGAAACAGCGCAGCATTGAGGCACTGGAACACACACAAAGTTTGCTGATTTGCTAACTGATTTTGAAATTTTTGACCTAAATACTTATGTTCATTATGCATACTTAAACTACAGCAATCTCCCTTTGTAATCTTGCCCCTTCTACAGAAAACAATCTTGGAAGTTATTTACTTTTTCTTTTTAGCTGTTTGCCATGATTTCACTTGAAAGCAAGGTTAGCATTTGTAGCTTGCTCCTGCGAGTGAGCAGCTGCAGGATGATTGTTCCCAGGCTCCTGCCGAGGGCAGCACACAGACCTGGCTGCCAAGTCTTTGAAAAGGCACCTTGAATTCAGGAATGGGTGCTAACTCATGTACTGTAGGAACTGTTTTCTTGGGTCTTTTTTTCCTTCTGTTGCAGTGAAAAATTTTATTTACAATGACTTAAAATTTTTTCCTTAGGATCCCTGCCAGAAGAGTACGGGAAGCCACTGCATGATGATCAAACCTTGAATCTGTTGTCACCTCCAGTGGATCTGCCCCCCAGGGAGACCTGTGCAGGGGACGACACTGAGGAGAGCAGTGAACAGGCCAGCTCCAACAGCCAGGTAACACCAGCTCTTGTAGCAGTGTGTGGGGTGTTTTGTTTTGGGTTTTTCTTTTTTTCTGGCTTTTAGTCCCTACGTCAAACTCGTCACCTGTGCAGTGCTTCTTGAATATGCAGGATGCTCTGTTCTGTCCCCAGTGGAGCAAAGTCAGCCGGCACTACGGAGGCTCCAGCACCTTCTGCCATTTCAGCTTGGCCATGATGGAACAGTGCCTCAGGGGAGAAGAGCTGCGAGCTCGACACCAGGCTGCCCTCCTCACGCTCCGCAAAAAAGCTCTCCGGGAGAAAGCCAGGGCCGAGCTGGCCTGGCTGGGCCACCAGAGACGGTGAGGAGAGACGTTGCAGGCCTGCCCTGACAGGGACAGGTCCCTCTGCAGAAGGTGGAGGTGCAGCTGCCTGCTTAGTCAGGACACTTTTTTCTTCCTTTCAAGGGGAAAAGAGTTTATATAAAATCCTTCTGCTTTACCTGCACTTTTCCTGTAAGAGGAGGGGAGTCTGCACAGTTTCATTCTCTCCAGAGCACAGTTGAGCTCCCTACTGCAGCATCCTTGAGGTGTGGTGTGAGCCCCTGCTCAGCACTGGCTGGGCTAGGACACTTGGGGATGGTGAGAGGTGTCCCTCAGCGCTGGCTGGGCTGGGACACCACGAGGTACAGTTTGAGCCCCCCCCAGTGCGTGGTGTCCCTCACCACTCAGTGCTGTGCACAGAGTGCTAAGGGAAGTCTGGCTGCCTCAGGAGATGTCTGAGCAATACAGCCCCAGGGTGGTGAGATGTCCTCCAAGTCCAGCAAAACTTCCTGCAGGGAGCCTTCCATAGCTACTGCTGCACTTAGAGCTGCTTGGAGAGGGGCTTTGCTCCTATCCCTGGCATTGTTTTCTGAAGAGCATTAAATTCATGGCATGTAATTGTCTGATTGTGATCCCCATCCTTCTCTGGTCTCCAGCTGCCTGGAAAAACGGCAAGATAGTAAGGGAGCCTCTGCCGTGGCCACAAAGCAGGACAAAATCCTAACTGAGCTGAAACAGGAGCAGGTAATACTGCAGCAAGAGGAGCTGGATTTCATCTTATCAACAGTGGGAGAATGCAACGTGGGGAGGTGCCTGGAGCTGTCGGAGCAAGTGGGGTTTGTTTTTCAAAAAGTCAGTGGTGTCATTTCACATGCATTACTCTGCTTTGCTTCCTATATTCGGTAAGGTGGGGTTTTTGTGCCAAAGTCAGCAGTCTGTAAATCTTAGAGAAAAGAAAACACCTTTTTCTTTTTTTTTTTCCCCTGCTACTCCACTGTTATTGTGGATTTTTCTATTTGTGCCATAATAAACAGGTCATATAATGTAGGTTTCCACTGATTTATGCAAATTTATGCTTCTGATGTTGAAATATATTAAATTAATCTGACAGCTAATTTTATAGTCTCAGTTCTCCCACTACTGAGAGGAATGCTGGGCTCATAATTACACTTGGTAGTCAGAAAATTTGTCCTACTCTGATGTAGTACAAGCCTTTCCTTTACTTCAAGGAATTACTATGCAGAGTGCAAACCACAAGCAACCTGTAGTTTTGTATGACCTGAAAATAATTAATTTCCAAAGGTCTCACCTCTCATACACGGCATCACTCAGGCAATGAAATATCCCCTTACCTGCCATTAGTTTTTACAGGTAACCCCCAGTCAGCATTAGCGAAAAATAAAACTGCAAAAAAAAAAATCACAAAAAAGGAATAAAACCTGCATATTGAATTTTCAGGGTATTTTGTGAGTAGTATTGCCTTATGTTAAGAAATACTATACATATCTTTAAGTAGGTCTCTTTTCTCTGTTATCTTAGTTCTCTTGCACTCCTTTCTTTTTCTGCTTTGTGTAGGCAGAAATCCAGCACCTGCAAAACATCTACAGGGCAGCCCATCAAGAAAGAAAGCTTTTATTAAAGCAGCAAAGAGAAATCTTAATGATGCGGCATTCAACGGCACAACTCCAGGAAAAGCTGCATAGTTTGGCTAAGAAGCAAGAGGTTATTAAGCCACATTCGCTAGATGTCTTGGTTGTTTTTTTGAGCAGATAGTAGCTGAAGTCAGAGCTGACACTGCAGCTAAGGACCCCAGGTGAAACCTTATGTATTACCTTTTCCTTTTAGCTTACAAGGAGCCCAGCAACTGAAGAAGCAATAAAGCTGAAGACCGTGAAATTTATTTCCAGCCCAAAGTTATACTCCTCTTCAGCAGAGTCCACAGCCAACCTAGAATGGCCTGATCTGTCAGGGAGTAAAGAGGCTTGTGTCCAGCTAGAGAATAAACGAAGCAAGAAACATGAGGGGTAAGTAAAACCCTTTCCACAGTGATAGCTGAAGATAAGAGCCAATCCAGTAGATAAAATGGAAGCAGTTATGTCCTAGATAATTGTGTGAGCTTTAAAAGCTGCCAAGAGGGAGTTTTATAATGACAAGTTTTGAAAACTTCTGCATTCAAGCAGTTGATGCATCAAGGTCACTGCTTATCATTTTGACCATTTTGCTTCATTGTTTGCCTCCTCCATGTGTCCAAAATGGTAAGCTGCTCAGGACAGGGACCAGCTTATTGCAAGGTATGTAAACGGCATCAAGTAAATGAAGGTGTCTGGACCTGTAGCTGGAGATCCTTTCCATACCACTTATTAAATTATTCAGGTAGAATACAATCATCACTTCAATACAGCAATAAGAAACAGTGTATTTATTTCAGATTTTTCCATTCTTTAAAAAGTACCCTCCTGTGCAGGGGGAAAAATGTTTTTAGTGAAGTCTTGAATGTTAGGAGACAGTTGTTTGAGTCAGTATACTGATTGTACTGTTTTTCAGGGACACTACTGATAAATAAAAATACTCCTGGTGGTAGCCAAGGAGTTACATTGTGATCTTAGTACTTCTGTGTCACAAATATTAACTCCTTCAGTACAGCAAGCTTTAATCTGAGCCTTAATCCTAAAATTTAGAGTTTTCTGTATATGTATATATCTGTGTCTATATATATAGTACATATATATATGTACTACATGTATATATAGTACATATAGTACTGTTATTTGGATTTATTATTAGAAGTTGGACAAGTTTGTTTCATGCTGGGAAAAAAGCCATGTTTGGCTGCCATCACAAAGTTATTGCACACGGAAGGGGTGCACTGCATAATAAACTATTTATTCCACCTTTTGCACACAGGATTAACATTTGTTCCCCAGGCAGTTGTGCTTTCATTAGAATGGTTCCATGCTCTTGCATTCAGTGTCACGGTCCTCTGTGCTTTAAGAAAGCCAGTCCTTGAATGCTTTATGTATCAATTTAAAACTCTGCATTTTTTGTACAAGCAGATAAACATATTTCACTATGATCATCTGCACTGTAAAATATTAAGTAGTATTACCTAAGTCTGTGGGACTGGGGCCTGTCACTGCAATGTTAGGAACAAATGTAGCTTTGACATCGGGCCTAAGCAAGTTAATTTACATAGCATTAATAACCAGGGGTTTTTTTTAATGATGCCACACAACTGCTAATGATAGTTCACATTTTCATGGTGGCTTTTAACTACAAATTCAAACCACTTTGCAACTATATATTAATTAGATTTCAAAATACTCATACAGAATGAGTAGAAAATTATTGATTTAATTGGTGAAATTCACTCCTTTGTCATCCTCTGGCTTTAAGCCTATGTATCACTTAACCCCTCAGAGCAGGTTTGTGTTTCACTTAGGATTTAACCACAGAAGACTTTTGTACTATGGGCTTAATTTTATGCTTAAACTGAAGCATCAAAGGCATCAGGTAAAATGCCCACGGGTGGAGGTAATTCAGGAGTTGGGTCAGACTGTTGTGAGAAAGCACCAGCCTCCTGTTCCCCAGGTGCTGTATCCCCAGCATCCTCGTTTGCTTCCCACTGAGCTCAAGGCACTGAGCAGTGCAGATGAGGACCCAGCAGTAACTACACTGCTCAGAACACTAGCCTTCCAAAGTAGGCTCAGATGAACAAAAACCTAGTTTGCTTCAGGAAAAAAAAAGGCAGTTAAAGACAAATATATATCTATATGAATTAAAAAAAAACACAACACCCTTTAATTCAGTGTTACCCAGACCTTTAGCAGACTGGTGAGTCAGGTTTGTGCATTTTACTTAAGTCCCCATGGGGAAAGGCTTTCAAATAAATCCCTGCATGAAACTGATCTATAATTCATGGTGTTATTGATTACAAGTCACAGAAATCTTTAAAAGGTTTCTTGGCTGTGCTTTCACTTATTACTGACAAGCCTGCTCATAGGAGAACAGTGAGTATTAGCATCAGTCTAGAGCAGACAGTCTGGTGGAACTCACAGTGCACCCAAACTCTGGCTGCTAGGTGATTGTCTATAGATCTCTTTCCTAGGTAAGAGTGCTGAGTGGTAATTATGCTATCTATCCACCAGTGCAGGTATGTTCACATTTTATACTGATCAGGAAGACAGTTAATAAGCAGGACTGTATGGAGATGGAAAGGGTTGGGAAATAATTTTAAAAATGAAAGCAAACTGAAATAATAAATGACCAAAAGCTGCTGGCTTGGGGCTTTGTTAATGGACGTTAAATACTAGAAACAAGGAATAGAGAAACTTCTATTTCTTGTGTTATAAGTGGATGTTATATTAACTTCTGTTATAAATGGACAAGCTTTTAAATAAGAATTGGGAATCAGGATAGTTATTTTGAAATCCTTAAACATTAGTGATGTTTAATATATATATAGGCCTGCTTTCTTCACATTAAAAAAAATAATAGGGATTTAGGTCCTAGACACTGTCATATTGTTAATTTTATTCTATTCAAGAACATATTTAAATTTTAAAATTGTTATTGTAATAAAAAAATAAATTAAAAAAACCCAACAAAACAAAACCAAAAAATCCACATGCAGAACATTTTTTTTCTGGACAGAGTAACTTCCTCAGCTGGGCATTCTAGAACTTGTACCACTAATGGAAAAAGCAATGAATTGTGCTGCCTTGTGCTTTTGCAGTAAAGAGACTGTTTAGAAAGTTCAAAGTCACCATCACAATCAGTATCTGATGTCCCAAATGCTCATAAAGTTGTGATGCAATACTTAAAGTGGAAAATGTAGCGAGATCTGTTGGAATGTGATACAGTATCATTGACTGGAAATGGAGGAGGCATACAGGTTCAGAGTTTGACCCTGGTTTTGTCTTTCTGCGGCTGATGATTTCTTCAGTCTCCTCCTGTTCTTGTCTATGAAGATTAGAAACCTGACTATATAAAATTTTGTATAAAGTGAGAGTGAGGGTAATGGAGAAATATATGCACCATTCAGAGTGTTTCTGGCTTTACTGATTTGCTGGTTTAAAAACATATGGGTATGTGAGCACTCTACAGGTACTATCAAGCATGACCAGAAGCATTTAATTCATACCTATATTGACTTCATATAGATTTGTCATGATTAACTCGGAAACACAAAAACCCTCCCAACCATTAATTCCTTGTCTAACTGTTTACAGCTTTTCTACTGAGAACAAGAAAACACTGCTACTATACCAGAAATGGGCAGAGGAGTCCCCAGGTTTGGAGCAGTCCCTTGGTGTGCAAGGTCCCAGTGCATCTGAAATGGTGGCCAAGAAAGTGTGTGGTGCTACTAGTCAAGCCACAGGCTCAGTCTTTATGATTAAAGATTGCAAAAACACAGGTACCCAATAAAGAAGACTTCTGTAGCAAACCATGTTTGACCACTTACTCAAAGTGAATGACTTAGGTCAAAAGTTGAAGTCTTATCTGTTCTTTGGGCAGTTTCAAATGATCTTTCAGAAGAGAACCATTGAGCTAATTAGCCCATGAGAGAGAGCTTGTGATGTTGATCTGTTCATTGGTTACCTCCAGCATGGGGTTTGGTTCTGTTCAGGATTAGCAAGAAGAAGGTGTAACAAAGGTGTAAGTTGTTTTGTTGAGGTAGCAGCTATGCATAGAGGAAGAAAGAGACAGAATCTAGAAATTTCTGGAAGTGGGCTTTACAATTGCTGCCGTGTCACTGAATGATTCCTAAGGTAGATTGGGTAGATAAGATCATTGGTCATTTCAGCTTCTGTTGGTGTGACAAGGAATATGTAGGGCAAATCTATGTTACTCAACTATAAATATCTTTAAATAAGCCTTTTTTGACTGAGCTAAAGAAAAAGCTGTAATCAAGTGATTATCGTTAAAAAAAATGCAGCACTGGAAACATTGTAACTTAGTGTTTTACCTTTCAGAGCTCAATGCTCAGGATCATGTTTTATTACCACTGGAACATGCAAATTCAGCTAGAATGGATGAACCTATATCCACACCTCTTACAAAAGAAAGCAAGAAGCATGTGTTTCTGGTAAGGATCACCTCTGGAATTCCATTTCTGCCTAAAGAAATGGTGCCCCAGGTTATATTTGCTTTAAGTTAGGACCATCACAAGACTTACTTGGCAGTTTTGAACATCAAGTAAAAGTCAGCCTTGGGTTCATTATTTACACTTCAGCTAAAGGCTGAATTTTGACACAGGCTGGTTTACCACGATTTTCTTTCCCTTCCATTTTCTCTGTTAACTGGTGACAATGTGTTTAAGCCATCTCCCGTGGATAAGTGCTGTGCTGCTCAGGGAGAAACTAAACCTGTCCCTGGAGCAGTAAACTATTATTTGCCCATAGCAGCTGCAGAGACTTGTCCCCTTCCTATTTCCAACATCAGTGACACAGCCACAACATCAGTATATCGGCACAGGAGTCCACATGAGTTTGTATATCTTAGTTTGAACACGTAGATTTAATCTCTGATCTCTTAACTATTCTTTCTGTCAGCAAAGTCCTCTTCCCTGAAGACATGAACCTTGTCTCTTAAATATTTACATTCTAGGAATCTGTGCTGGAGGAAAAGGCACTTATTTCAAACTCAAAGATAGATCCTAAAGACAATGAAGATATTAATCCCTGTGACAGCAAGTTCACAGTGAAAGGCTTGGGGATGCTTTCTGCTTTGTGTAACTTATGCCTGGTTCAGGCAGAAAATACTCTTCAAGGAACTGGTAAATCATATTTAATGCTATTATGTCCAATCTGTTTCAACCACTTCAATCAAACTTCAATCCAGACAGAAAGAGAGACAATCTTCCTATTTATTACCTAAGTGTCTTGCTCACTATACCAAATATATAAATCACTGCTAGGCAAGATGGTGAAGATGTCTCAAAGGTTTATTATGAGATATGATTATACTGCTTCCTCAAAACAAAATCATAACTTATTCTGATTGTGTCATTAACAATTTACTCTCTTTTGAGGCATTTTTTCAGTAATTTAAGGGTGTTCTTTTTAACAGAACATAGATCAGTTGAAGATAGACTTCGACAGGACATGCTGGAGTTATTTTTGTTTCCAGGTTTTATCCTCAGTTCATATTTCTTGCTCTCAGCAGGACATGTAAAAAATAAAATTGACTGTTTATATATGAGCCAGTTATATCATTTGCATAGTTCCGGGTATGCATAATCTCTGTATTATAAAAATTTACATATTGTAGCAATATTTTGTATTTGTGTTATTTTTCTAATGAACTGTCTTTCTGCATTTGCTCCTAGATACCATGTGAGGGAGACTATAGATCTGAGTAATTAAGACTCAAAAACAGTGGTCTTGGTCACAGAAGTTTGGCACAGGCTGCACCTTAACTGGTTTCTCAAGCCTAGCTTTGAGCAGATGGATGTCAAATTGTCTGAAATAAATCCTGTCCCTTAAGAAAAAAGAAAAATTTACATGAAATTCAGTGGACCACAATTTCACCATTAGTGTTTTGACTTCATTTTTATATTTGGCAAGGAGTCTTGTGCCGTTTCATAACCTAGAGTGTCAGTGCGTAGCCACTGCCACAAACGCTAGCAGCAAGACTTAGATCCTTGTAGTCATGGCTACTTTGTGTGACTGAGATAAAATTGCCTCCTGATCTGAATAATTTGTGTATTTCAGGTGATGCTATATCATCCTTAGAAGATCTAGACAAAGAATCTCTGATAGTGGAGAAAGTACACAAGGAGCAGAGAAGTAATAAAACTCTAAGAGAAGAGCAGGATCCCTGCAGTCCATTGCAGGCATGTGGCAAGCTTATAATTCATCTTAACTGGGTTTTTCTCACACAAGTTTTCAACAGAAGAAATCCTCAGTATTGACTGTCACGAAGATACTGTGTTTGGAACTCAGCTTGCAGGCCGAGAAGCTGATGTATTGAGGCTTTGTTGTACCATGTTAAAATACTGCCCTTAAGTCTGAGGGAAGTCCAGTAGCAATTCACTGGTATTCTTCAGGTTTCCTATCTATTCAGTGATTCTTGTTCACACTCTGCAGGCTGGGAAAAGGAAGGAGGATCTTTCTTCCGATGATGAAAATAAGGAAAGATCAACGCTGATTTCAAATGAAGCTACATTAGTGAAAAACCAGTTAAGAAAAAGGTCATCAGAAGAAGAGAGGTACTGTATCTGCCAAAGCTGAAATCTTCGATCTTACTTTCCAATGCTTACATGTCAAACTTGCCTTACTTGTTTTATGCCCATGGTTGTGGTCCTCTTGTGGAAAGAGAAGGCAGACCTGAGTGATATTAGCCTAGGATTTTTTTTCCTCTTGTATACCTTAAAAAAAACCCAAACCACCACTGAAGAACAAAAAAACTACCCCCAAACGCCACCCCTCCAAAACCTCCTTTTATAAAAGTTTGACATAATACTTGTCACATTCATCAAACATTGTCTGCCAAGTTTTCTTAAAAGTGATCTAATTCTTTGCAGTTCAGTTGAAGGGGTGCCAAAATCAGGAGGGAGGTAAATTGTCTTCAGAAGGCCTTGGGCTAGACAGAAAGCATCTGAAATAACAATTAAAACAGTTTGCATTATGCTGTCTGTAGGTAGCTAATATACCCAAATAAATCTAATGTTCTACTTGATGTTATTGAATGACAATGCACACCATACAGTTCATAATTTCAGTTTAATCCAACTATACTGTTGTATTTTCAGATTTAGCACAGACTCCGACAGAAAACTGGAAATCACACATGTAGATGAAAAAGCAGCTTCTGAAATCCCTTTGTTAGAAGGTAAGAAACACCTTTTCCCAATAGGGTTTCTGTAGTTATTTAACGTACTGAGTGTCTGAGTAACACTTCTTAGTGGAGTTTGTCCATTGAGGATAATAACCTACTACTTGTACCAGGTAGCAAAGCTACATATTGGGCCAAAATAATAGGGATCTTAACGAAAATCTTGCATTCAAACTCTTCTGATAAGCCAATACAATAGTGTCCAATGTAGCTGCTTTGCTACGTTACTGAGTTCCTCATCTTTATTTGCTAAGTCTAGTATTTTTTTTACAATAATATTAAAAATAGCCCCAATCTTGGCTGTATATTTAATGCTACTGTCTTCTGAATGCAATTTACAGCTGAAGATTACTGGATTTGAATCCTGTTACCTGTCAGCAACCTCTTCTATAAAATAATATTTTCTGAAATGCTGATTATTTTTTTTTTAATTTCTTTTAAACGTTCCAGTTAAAGAAGTGGAAGTGCCTGTCCCTTATGAGATCCATCAGATGGATGGTAGTCAGTGTTTGAAGCATTTAGACCATGTCTCTCATGAAGCTTCTGATGAAGAACTAAATTTAAAAGCATTTTCTGAAGGATTAGCTTCCACTGAATCATCATCCAAGTCAAACTACTTCTCTCTGAGACCTGAAAGTGCCAAGTCAGACTCTTCACTCCACGAATTTCAGAAAGTGTCTGCAGTTTGGATTGACATCTCAGAAAGCTCCATTTCAGACTCTGAATTAGAGCTGGAAAATGGAAAGGACACAGATGTCTGTATCCCAGAAGAGTTTGTCTATGACAATGGTGATGCGTTTCCTAATGTTTCAAAAGAGATGCTAATAGCAATAAGTAATGGAAAGGAAACATTACCTAGTGATAAACATGATGAAGTGCCTGAAGATAACAGCACTGAGACTTCATCACAAACCCAGAAATACTCTGAAGATATTTCAGGTCATGGCTGCACTGATAATTTGCTTTCTTTCATTCCATCAGACAAAGCCAATGACTCCAAAACAAACTCAGCAGATTCCTCCCGATCTGATAATGCTGCTGAGGGAATGGACCAACCACATCTGGATGCCTCAGAAAACTACGGTAGAAACAAAACTTGTTTTCAGGAGATCACAGAACAGGGTAAAGATGCAGTTGCCAGCTCTTCATGCAGGGATGGCATTTACTCACCTAAGTTCTATGAACAGCAGAAACAGAGTTCTACAACTAGTAGTGTGAAAAAGGATGGTGGAACCAACAGTTTATTTGTGGATCAAAATAGAGACCTAACGGGGTTTCTGCTGACAGGTTCTTCAAAACACCTAGATTTAGTTACTGACCAACTTAGGAACGCTGTCTTTTTTTCACCTGACAAAGATATTGCAAATAACAAATTAATGGCACATCTATCGTCAAGAAACTTGTCAGTTTCAGGAGGTGAAAATAATCATGCACAGCCTTTGAGCAAGAGACTTGCATCGAGCAAACTCAATAAGATTATATCTCTGCCCATGTCCATGCCAGGGATTTCTCAGGAAGTCCATACAGAAAACAACTCATTTGAGTCTTTGCAAAGGGTGGCCACAGGAAATCAAAAGAACTCAACAAATGAAACACAAGCTATAAAGGAAGCAAGGAGGGGACTGTTTTCTTCTGTCTCCTCAAAAAAGCAATTGTTTCAAGCTGAGAGCTGCTCTTCCAAAGGTGAAGATGATACAACTTTTATTAGTGATGAGTGTCTCCCTCCAGCTGATGAGGATACCTTGTCAGAAATACTGTCTCCTGTTGATGAAGTATTGTCCTATGGAAGTGCTGACTTGCCATCCTCTAATAAAAAGGATTTGTCACTTCCAAGTGAAGATCTTCCTCCTCCCCCTTTAGGTGCAGATGCAATGAAAAATGATGATCCTAGCTTCAGTGTGGATGATTTCCCATCTCCACCAGAACAAATGACAGTCTCAGAGACTAGACAGTGTATGGATGAAGATATATCACTGAAAATGGATGTGTTACCCCCATTACCTGATAACATCGTGCCTGAAGAATTTCCTCTGTTCAATCAAGAGACAACTGATGCTTTTTCAACTCAGGATGGTAGCCTCTCAGAACAATCTTTAGCTAAAGCTATTTACAGTGCAAATAAGGGCTTATTAGAATACCAACATGGAGACCATGAGACATCTTTGCAACATTTGGAATTTCTGCCTGTGTCAAACACTGTTTCTTCTGGTCAGGATGGTAAAAGTCCTGACTTCATGATGAAACAATGCAAAACATACTTAACACTGCCCAAAGCTGAGGAGGACAGCGATGACCCATTACTATCATTTGAAATTGGGGACAGAGTCTTAGTAAAGCAGACCCAACCTGGAACTCTAATGTTCAAAGGACGGACTTATTTTGATAGTGGCCAGTGGGCTGGTGTTGCACTTGACAAAGCTGAAGGTGATAATGCTGGAACTTACAAAGGAGTGAAGTATTTTGAGTGTGCTCAGGACTGTGGTATCTTTGTCAGACCTGATGAGATTTCACACCTCTTGAGGGCTAATGAAAATGGTTCCAGTTACACTGGGGATGAAGACTCTGACTCCTTCTGTGATGATGAATCCTTCAAAGGAGACTGCAAATATTCTGAAGATGATAAGCAGAGAACAGGATTTACAGAGG
Organism: Falco peregrinus; assembly: GCF_023634155.1. Taxonomy (NCBI): domain Eukaryota; kingdom Metazoa; phylum Chordata; class Aves; order Falconiformes; family Falconidae; genus Falco; species Falco peregrinus. The sequence continues at coordinate 47,644,465 of NC_073721.1, read as the reverse complement.
AGAAAGCAGAGGAATCAAAAAGTGCAGGAGGATCACAAGTGAAAGAAAACCAGTGTAGGTTACACATTGCCTTGCTGTCTGGAAAAGGGCAAAATTTTCCACATTCTGACCAGTGCAAGTGTGATGAATTTCTCTGTCAAAATAACTTGACGTGCTTGGGATCAGATAAAGAAAAATCAGAACTGACACAAATAAAACAAAGGGTTCTTGCAGATGTGCTTCCAATGAAAAGCAGGACCAGTAATGCAGAAGAGGTAAACACAAGCAAAAATATTTGTTGCTTGGTAGAGGATCAGAAAAGAAATAAACTTGCTAATGATATTGCAGGTGAACTCAGTAAAAAACTTCTGTTTGATGCTTTAATTGCCTTTTCTGAAACAGCTCATCACAAATATAAAAGTGCCTTTGAAAACTGCCCGACGAATTATGGCAAAGGCCTAAAACAAGACAACAATCAGAAACTGTTTCTCCTCAAAGAAAATCCAGTTGCTACTTTATCTGAACAATCAGCAAAGGTTTCTGAGGTTTTACTGTGTGATTTTGATATGCTTAGTGCTCATGGTTGTCACACAGTAGCGGAAAGAATTGTAACTAAATTTATAGATGATGCAGTTAAAGAATATAAGAAAATTAAAAGAAAACACGGATCAAAAGCAGACAAGATGTTTCATTTATCTTCAGAGACATCTCCATCCACTTTGCCAGTAAGTACAGTGAGAAAGTTTTTGTTTAAAGTGTTGGACCTAAAACTGGATCTACATAGGCAAGCATTTATGTTGCCCAGTCTTTCATCATCCTTTCATTATCCATAAAAATTACATCATTCCAACATTTGGAACCAGATTGCTCACTTAATCTGACCAATTCCTCATTTAAGGAATTATCCTGCAGCCAGTGGATAGATAGCGTGTGTATGGAGGACAAGGATAAGATGAGCATGAGGATAGTGGCTATAGCTAGTCGAAACAAAGCAAATGGAGCTCTTTTGTTGGAATTTGTCTGTTAGTCAAAACTGATAACTCTGCACAAACTTTAATGTTTATTAATTTCAGAGCAAGCCTAGATACCTCTCAGCTCATCTGCCTCACTCCTTTGCAGCTTCTGGCTCTGAGACCTTCAGCTTTCTAATTCTGTATTAGCTCCACAGCAGCTTCTAGCAAAGTCAAGAGTCAGAGCTGCCAGGCTCTTACTTTTTTTTCAGCCCCCTGGCAGACTAAAACCCCAAATGAAGTGGAAGCTTTTGATGCCTGCTGCTTCCAATCCCACAGTGTTTAATTTTTACTTCTTAAATAGTCCATCAGGAAGTACTACCAGATAAGTTTGTTTGTTTGTTTTAAAAAAAATTTTGCTTTGAGGTGGTGGGGAGAGTAGTCCCGATTTAGAACAAAAATCTTTCAAAGTGTCAAAAATTTTCATAGAACTCCAGATTTGGATTTCTTTCTAATTCTGAAACCTGCCAAATACAGTTAAAATGGGTATTTATTTTTTTTTTTATGACTCATCAGTAAGCATTTCCTTGTGTCCATGAGTAAGAAGCTGGTTTTAAGCGTAACCTTAATCAGTTGCTAATCTTCTCGATACCTCTAAAAATTGTGGGGAAATATGGAATATGTCACCTGGCTTTTCTTTTTCTCTCTACTGAAGTTCCTTATAAAAATCCTTGATGCTGGTGTTTTTGGAAGCTCTGAAGATTTTGATCAGCCTAATTCTGACCAACACATGCTGGTGAGACAAACACAAAAGCAATACTTGTACAAATTAGATCAGTGGCACTCAGCTCCTTGGAAGAAAACTGTGGAAGCTCCTCTTGTGATACCACATTACAGTTCATACGTTAAGAAATTGTCTGCATATGCTATTGAAGAATTATGGACCCCAGAAAACATATATTCAAATTTCAGGAGAATCAGTGTGCCAAAGTATTTTGAATGTAACGATCTCCCAGGAAATGATTTGGAAACGGAAAGCAAGAGGATGTATAATCAGGTATTTTTAAAGCACTAACTGTTATTAAACTTTTCTAGTGTTCTGTAGGCTGACTCATATTAGCTAGTACTTAATATTATTCTAGCTGCTAACACTAAACATAGCTAAAGGAACACTGAAAGAGGTATTACAGAATACTGCTTCTGGTAATCTACTGCAAAATAACTCTGCTAGAATAGATGTCCTTGCTGTGATACAAGCCTTTTGCTAGAGCTCTTCAATCATGAGATCCTGAACACCTAGCCTAGTGACTGGTTTGAGCCCGTTCAGAAAAAAAACAAGCTCCCTGCAAAGCTGCAGACTAAAGAGTCCAAGTCTCCTGCCTTGGATGTCCTGCTGAGTTTGGACAGATCATCATGTTCCTCAGCATCCTAAAACTACTGAGTTTTGTGGACCTCTGTCTGCCTGAGGAGATTAAAGGGTCCCCTCAGGGCCTCTTGTATAAGCCATCCATACTTAGTGAATATTCACACATTACTGCCCAGTTATCTTCTGCTGTACCAGGTTTACATGCTCTTCAGACAACGGTCATCATGGCATCAGCTGTAGGACCACCAGCAATGCAGATGACGTTAGGAAATTTTGCACTGAGATGCAAATCTGTGCTGTCACTAGCCTAACATTCTTCAGAAGTGCTGAGCAAACTTACGGAAGGGCATCAGTGAGAGATTCACTTGGTTGAATTAACAGTATGTTGATCCTGTGTTTTTGTTGTTACAGGTTATATTTGATTTGACCCATGAGTTGCTATGTGCAAAATATCAAGTGACTGCAAATGCAAATACATACCCATGGATGAAAGACAATTTGGGATCTCACTGTTCCAGGCATCTTTGCAGAAGAACAGATGTCAACGATGTCAAGGTATGTTCTGTGAATGTAAAGTGTACAATAACAAGAGTTAGTGAAGAGAGCAGATATTGCAATGGCAAAAAGACAAAACCATGAAATTTGGGAGAGTTATGGCAGTGTAACTGAGGTTATTAGAGAAGAGAACAGCATTGCTCTGAAATGCTTGAATAAATACAGACTGAGCTGATTAGTCTAAATATTCCCAGTGGATGGAGTTCTGTGGAGGAATGGGAATTGGGCTTTAAAATCTCCCTGGTGATGACTATCTTGGGCATAATCTCTGAAGTAATCTGATGTTTAAAATGTGTTGGTTGGCCAGTATTGATCAGCTACTTCTAGATCAGTTCCCTGAACTTTGGGACGTTTCTAGATTTAGAGCTGGACCTTCACACTGGTACCTGTTACTCATCTGCAAACTTCACAGTGACAGAATTACTATAAGAAGAATTCTTTTCAGCTTTTTTTATTTTGTAGACATTTGTTCAGGGTGAAATTATTAAAATAATGAACCTGGAAAAGAATGACTTAAAAATGAAAAGAAAATTCCTTAATATGACCAAGTACAGAAACTGTAAGAGAGACAGAGTGGACCTTATTCTGGTAAGCAGACTTCCAAATGGAGATTTGTTTACTTTCTCTAGGTCTAAACTAGAAATTCTCATGCTTTTGTGAGAATCGTGTTTACTTAAAATAACTTCAGAACTTCAAGCTATTGCCTGCCTTTTCAGTACATTTGCAATAATAATCCAGCATTTTGAGTTCTTATGAGTGGTTTAAATTAAATAAATGAACAATGCATATATAAAGTTGTTGGATAAGGTACAGTGTCTTGGTACCTTTCAGAATGGATCATGCTCTTACTCTCAAAGTAAACATTCATATTCATGTTATATTTTAGATTCAGGAGCTCCGCAAAGAAGAATCTCAGTGGACTTACTATGATGATGATGAATTAACTGTGAAGATGAGAATGACTGAAGAAATATTTGATAGCTTGATTCTTGATACAATCAGAGTTCTTAATGAGATTTACCTGAGAAAAGCCTGTCATTAGAAGTCTTCCCTAAAAGGCCCTAATGGAGGAATTTTAGTCTCTGATATTTTAATTTTTTTTAGGCAAGAAAGGCATGATTTGAGAATTTTAATTCAGATGTTGTACCAAATACCAGTGTGGCCTTGGCCTAATTTGCCTGTTCATGTTTACAAAGAAGAGATGCAAGCAGAGATTAGGCAGACAGAAAAATATTACACAAAATATTATCCTTGTGTTTTGTGCTTTGGGAATTCTCATTGAGATCAGTGGTCATCTTAGATAAGTGCCACACAGTATCTGAAGGCTGGAAATTTTATTCTTGTCTGGTTGGGTTTTTTTGTCAAGATAGCATTTTATTTGCTTATGGATTTTAAGAGCACAACGTGTTTTCAAATTGTATAGAAGTCTCTATAAACAGGGTTCAAATCCAATTTATGTGTAAATTATCTTACTCTTTGTTATCATGTTCAGGTGGTGAATGATGATAGGTAAGTGTATAATCTTTTGCAAATAATGTTCAGAAAATTGTAGGTGACTGTCTTAAGAACATAAATGTGCAGATAGAATTAAATCTCCTAATAACTGAATTGCTGCAGACCTCTGTAGTCTGAATAAACTCTTCTAACTGCAACAAGTATAAAACTGCTCCTGATGGGTACAGCAGAGTTAAAGGTGACTGTGCACCGTATTTTTCATACACTGCGGAACTGCTTATAAGTAGCCAGAGTTGGCTTCAGAGATGTGGCACATGGAATGGTCTTGCCCTGGCAGGATCTAGAGCCAGACGTTCAGTTTTGAGGTCTACAACTTTATGTAAATGAGACAAATACCAATGTAATGCACTTTAAATGGGATACTTTTCTATCAGTAACTCAAATTTCTGAAAATGAAGTATGTGCATGTGATTAGGTTATTTATCATGCAATTCACATGAGCCCTTTGAATTCTTACAACATCTAAATACAGGGTGCTGAGGAGGATGTACTTTGTCCTCTGTTTTGCTAGTTAATAATCCTATTCTTTTGTATTGCCAAAATTGGAAAGGTCAAGATTTTAATAAAACCAAAAAAAAAAGCATTCCCTCATCATTGTAATTGTTCACTATGTATGTTGCTGTGGTCCCACCTATTTTGCATTGAGAACACCAATACTAAATTTTTGTTACTTTTTTAAAAAAATAAATACTGTGCAAATATTTCTTACAGTGAATTTTTGAAAAATTGAATATAAGTAGATCTGATTTATTCATTAATTCAGGGTGTCTTTCAAACAAAATTAAAAGCAGGACAATTAAACATAAGCTATACATAAACTTCCATTTAAAATCACAATATTTACAGTTAGTTTTAGTGGGGAAAATAGAAATACATTTTCTCTTTCTATTTTAAAATACTGATGGCTTAACTGTTTTCATATTGAATTGTTTGCTTTCTGAATAAACAAAATAAAGCCTATCTCATTTTTATGTATTTTTACTGAAAACATTTAGAATTGCAGATTAAATTGTATACACTGCTATTCTCATTCGTTAACGGGAGTAGTTTTGTTGTTTTGCAGACAGCTCCTGGGGCCGTTAAAAAGCCCTCTCCTGCTAGTTGCCATATGAACAGAAATAAAAAGGCAGCTTCTGCCCCAAGCGCATTAACTGTTGATCTTATCCAATAAACTATTTTCATGTCCCTAGTGGTACATTTTCTTAAGTCCTCTGACTTTTATCCTCATTGATTAATTAATCCAGATAAGTTATTTGTTCTAAGATTAATGTTTTCTTGTTGTCAGTTTATAGCAGAATTTAACTCTATTTTTTTTTCTCCTGGACTTATGGACAAATTGTTGGATACAATGACAAATCTATATATTGAAGCACTACAGTTTTTCAGTTTGTCACTATGGTTTTGCAGCAGCAGCAGGATCCTTGTTGTGTTTGGAATGAAAGCTATTTAAAATATCACTTATATATGTGAATAGTTGAAGGACTCATTTTATTTCAGACTGGTGCCTTATGTTATGCTATATGTTACACTTGAGGAAGATAACCATTATATTTGCAATTAGGTTTGTGAGTGAAGCCTGAACCTTTGCAAGATGCTATATAGAGAAGGACACAGCTATAAAGTAACTACTGCTGATGAGAATAAAAAAGTGTATACACAGAACATGTCAGACATATTTAATATCACCCACCATTCTGTGTTCAAAACCTTAGATTCTGGCATTCAGATATATTGACCTGTTCAGTCAGTGGCAAGACTTCAATATCAAGATTACTCTCCTTCAAGGTCTAATATTTTGCTTGCCTTGGTTTTGATCAATAATAACCTCCTGGGTCAATAAATCTTGATACTAGCCTCAAGAGGAGTCATTATCTTTCATAGAAAATGATTATTTCTCAGTTAAACCCTACATTTAATTTTCCTGTAATCCATCTCTTTCATCTTCATACATTTAACAATTCTTCTGAATAAAATGCACCCTAAAGTATCTTTGGCACTGCAGATTTTCAAAATCCTAATTAGCAGCTTCCACAAGATTTTTCAATCTTTGAAGCAGCTGGACTCCACTATTGTAACCATCTCATTTTGTGGCTTACAGTACCCAGGAAAAACAGAGACAGAAAACTCCTCAGCTGGGACATGATGCAAGCAAGCATGTAACTTAGAGCTGTGGATATGGATGCAAAAGATATGTGACTGAACCACTCCAGATGCTAATAGTTGAGAAAAAAGAAAGGATCAGGAAAAGGCAAAGGTGGCAGAATCTGTTACTCAGTTCTCAGAGCAGAAGATTTTTACTGTCTATAAGATTACCACCTTTGTACTGTCTGTGGATTACTGGCCAGAAACAATGATAACTAGATTCTAACCTCTGAATTCACACTGGTGGGCCTCGAGTAAGAATCTGGACCCATTTGTTTCCTACTTGTTCTTGAAGGATTAAAGGAAGTGTTTGTGAGTAACAGAATTATCTTTTCAGGGACCACAGTCTGTCATTATCTGAGTTTTAAACTACTCTGAAGTTGCCCTCTAGGGATATGTTCTCTGTTAATTTTCTGCCTCTGTTAATGTAATGAAAATTCTTTGTATTTACAAAGAAAAGGAGACTTTCATACTGTGGCTATAGCTATAAAAGATGCTAAAATCCATGACTAGTGCACAACCAACCTGAATTTACTACAAGGGCAGGGTTTCTAACATCCTCTTTATTGCTCACAGCATCCTACGTGCAGTCTTTTATTGCACCTCCAGTTTTGAGGAGAAATGGCTCTTTCCCGTGGAGTGACGTGCTTTGGGATGGCTGTGCTGTTCTAATCTCTTCCCAGTGAGAAGCTTCATGACGTTGACATTTCGGTTTCTATAATAGACTGCACCATGAAACTGTCCACCAAGCCATCTCCGTTGTTTCAACCTTTTTTCCTCAGATCCCCCGAGGGAAACGCGGCTCTAAATGCTGTGGCGAGGGGGTTATTCGGTGTGTCCCTGTCACCGGGTTTGGCAACACACCTGGGCACCAAGAAGGAGCAAGGGATTCTTCCCGGGCGAGGCCGTGGCACCGGGTCAGCGGTTTAATTTTATCCAACCCAATTTGCTGGCTTTATCCAACCTAAACGATTCCATGACCGCGCGCCGCTGCGGGGCGGCTGCCGACAGGCGCGCCCCCCCCCCGAGGGATGGCCGCGCCGGCCTCCGTGCCCGCTGCGGCCCTGGGGGTACCGGGCGGCACCACCCCGCTCTCTTCGGACACGGACCCCCGCTCGCCTCAGCGGGAAGCGGGCCCGGGCCTGCGGCCCCCTCAGGCCGCCGAGCGGGGACGGCTCAGCGCGGCGGCCGCCCGGGCACTAGGCCGCGTCGCCAGGGCCGACGCGTTGCTATGGCGCGGCCCGCCCCGCCCCTCGCCGCGCGCCGCTGGCGTCCCAACATGGCGGCGGCGGGCGGCAGCGGGCGGCTGGCGCTGCTGGCCCTGCTGCTGGCGGCGGCGGCGGCGGCGCGGCTCTACCGGGCGGGGGAGGACCCGCTGACCGTGCTGGCGGCCGGCTCGGTGCGGCAGGCGCTGCTCAACTCCTCGGCCGCCTGGGTGGTGCAGTTCTACAGCTCGTCCTGCGGCCACTGCATCGCCTTCGCCCCCACCTGGCGGGCCCTGGCGGGGGACGTCAAAGGTGAGGCGCCGCCGCCGCCCCCCCCGCGGCGGGCTCAGGCCGGTCCCTGGTCCCCGGGGAGCGCTCACCGCCGCCGCCCGGCTCTCCACAGCAGCCCTCCGGCGTGGGGCCGGGCTGCCGCGGGCCTGGCCCGCCGCCCTCCGCCCCCGCGGCCTCCCCTGGTCCACCGGGCCGCGGCCGTCGGGCTCCGCGTCAGTGCCGGAACCAGAGCCTCGTCGTGCCTCGGCACACGTGCTTGGTCACCCGCGGGGTGCTCGGCAGCATCAGAACCCCGGCACCCGTGGGTGGAGGTGGCGGCAGGGCCTCGGCTGGCCCCGGCGCCCATGGGTGGCACTGGGGCCTCGGCTGGCCCCGGCGCCCGTGGATGGCACTGGGGCCTCGGCTGGCCCCGGCGCCCGTGGATGGCACTGGGGCCTCGGCTGGCCCCGGCGCCCATGGGTGACAGTGGGGCCTCGGCTGGCCCCGGTGCCCATGGGTGACGGTGGGGCCTCGGCTGGCCCCGGTGCCCATGGGTGATGGTGGGGCCTCGGCTGGCCCCGGTGCCCGTGGGCGGTGATGGTGGGGCCTCGGCTGGCCCCGGTGCCTGTGGGCGGTGGTGGCGGGGCCTCAGCTCGCCCCGGCGCCCGTGGGTGGCACTGGGGCCTCGGCTCGCCCCGGCGCCCGTGGGTGACGGCGGGCCCTTGGCGCGCCCTGGCACCCATGAGCACCGTGGTACTGTGCCACTTGTGGCCATGCTGTGCCTGGGCTGCAGTGGATGAGCATCATCCCTCTTCTCACTTCTCTGGTGCCAGTGTGGCCCACAGGGCGCCACGAAGCGTGGGTGATAGTAGCCGGTCCCCAAATTAAAGGTTTCATAGGAATGCAGGGATAAACCATCACTGCCTCGCACGTGCAGCGATCCAGCTGCGGGTTTACGCACGGGAGTCTCTGCTTGCAGCGGGAGTGGATGTGCTGAGAGAGGTATGTTTAGACTAAACTCTTTGAGGTGAGATCTTTATCTCCAGAATGTTTTGTAAAGAAACTAGCCTGTTCTAGAAGCTAAATGAAAAATAAATATTGCAGTACTGGAGAGGCCGGTGCATGTTTTTGATTTATATCTTGCAAATTCAGTGTAGTGTGAATGGACTAGAAGAGCAAAAAGGATCACCAGGAGAGAATACAAAAATCAAGTGAAGTGAGAGTCAGATTTTCAGGTTTATCAAATAGTGACAAAAAGAAATGATGACCTCCGCTGTTTATGCTGAGGGAGACCTGCCTTGCTGTGACAGCCTGCACCGTTTTCTTGGCGGGTGCTGAAGTGTTTTACTCTTGTTTGTAGATCTAAGGTAAGGAAGTAAACAGGCCCCGCGGGTGTCAGGCAAATTCAATACCTGTGGTGGGGAGAAGAGCTGAGGTCAAATTTGTAGGAAATGTTTTGCTTAATATAGTGGTGTAAAAGCTTTTAAACTACTCTAAATTTAGCATTTCACCCAAGAGACATTTCTAGGATGGAGACAGCAGTTCTAATACATTCACATGGTTTCAGTTTGAGAGGGAGTGAGGAGCTCTGGCTTTTCTCTGGCAGCCTTTTATGTGAAAAGTATTAATAACAAGAAATGCAGGTGCAGCATTAGGTATACGTGGGTTTAGATAAACGGAAATGGAGACCTACCCAAAAATAGGTCCCGATGAACTTGTCACACGCTGAGGGTTGCTGACTGACGAGCAGAAACTCAGAACTGAGAAACACAGAGCAGTAATGGTTTCAGAGCGTTTCAAAGGCCTCTTACTTGCATCGGGTTTTTTGTTTATAAAAGCAGTAGCTTTTTTCTGTTTTCTTTGCGTAACATTTTCACCTTCTGATTTGATTTGCTTGTGGCCAAAGTAGTATTAGATTTTCTTCTTTCTTGAAGAAAAGTAAGAAACAAGTAGGTGTTTGAACACTGCAGTGAAGATCATGAAGAGTCTGAACTGTCTAGAGCTTTTGTCAAAATAAGACAGGGACATGTTTATATATAACTACAGCAGCGTGATACCTTTGTAGGCAGTATGTTTTTGTAACTTGTAATGACTTCTTCAAATATGTATTTTCTTTCTCATCTGCAGTCATGGTAACTGCAAATGATGTTACGCACTTGTATTACTATAATTAGCTAAAGGCTTATTCTTTAATCCATTGAGTCTTTATGAAGACTTTCCTTTAAAAAGTGGATTTTTATGTTTGTGAACATTGGCACTACCAGCAAATGCAATTGGCTTCTGGTGTTATTTGTCAGCAAAATGTTTTTATTTAAAAGTTGGAATTAATGGATTTTAGTAGGAGACTGAGAACAGTCACACTTTTTGTTGGTAGCTTCATCCAAAAAAAAAACCACCCCTAAACTGTTTGAACCACTTAAGCTGTCTCAGCATTTATTTTCCAAAAACATGTATTCATCTACTGGGATATTACAGCTGTCTTTGAGGATGCAGATTCATCTACATTGGAGGGCTCCTAGATCACTGTGTTGTATTTGCTAATTTGATACGTAGTCCAGTTAAATCAGTACAACTACTTTGTCCATGAAAGGTCTGTTCTAATATACTTAATTTTTATTTCATTTTTCATTAGTTAAATCTTGGCAATATTGTCATTGCAAACTTCATAGCAGAACATAATCCTCCTGAAAAATAGGAGTGGTGCTTGCTTTTGTGTAATGTATGTTTTGAATTTGGTACTCTCTCTTCTTTCGGAACAGGCTTTAAGCTTGGAGTCATTGCTGCTGCATTCCTAATCACACATTTAGTCTTATTACAGTGGTGTCCAGAGTGGCCATTATAGTTAATTATACTTTTTCTGTCTTAAAAGATGATTGAATCTATCCACCTAAGTGCCTGTAGGTGTGCATTATGTGTAGTAATTTTCTGTGTGGAAGTAACAAACCCTTGGAAATCCCATATACAACAAATGCTGAATTATATGCAGAAGCAATCCACTCCTCTGGATGTTCCAAATCTAGCAGTAATGATTTCCTTCTAGAAATTGTTCTTTCTTTGGTGGGGAACTGCAGAAACCTTGTCATTATTCAGGAAGCAGCGTGTAACCAAGTAATGCACAGGGAGAGGTTCCTTGTATGCATCTCTCATCTCCCTGACTGAAACTTCATAATGGGAAATAACACATGGCATTGCATCTACCTGCTAGAGGGAATACACGAGGTTTATCAAAGAAAGTATCTTCCTTGTAATACGCTGTGACTGCTATGTCGGTATTCTTTAGCATTTCCTAAGTGGGAGGTTTGACCAACCTGCTGGATTTCCAGTTTGTCGGATACATTCATGTCACTCATTGGAACTTGTTTAACATAAACAGGAAATAGTGTTGGTTAGTACGGTATTACTCATCTACCCCTTTCGAATAGTTTGTGAGTTAGTATTTAAAAAATACTAATGCTCATTTAAAATTCATCAGCATTTAAAAAACAATCCAGGCTACAGTGCCACTGTAAACTTACGCATTCTAGGCTGTGTGCTCCGGCAACTTTCACATCCTTTAGAAAGGAAAAACTCCTTTTTAAGCAGAAGCAAATGCTAAGCAGCACACATCCCAGCTGGTGCTCTTTAACCCAAGTATTTAGCTAGAGATGGGTTTGCATTGTTGTGAGTAGGCTATTTGCATTAGGTTCATAGTGCTTCTATTCATTGTATGGAGGAGGATCAAGACAGGTGGAAAAAAAGAGGAGGAGTGGTGAAAGTTGAATGAGATAGATACCCAGAAGCCAAACTTTTTTTTTTTTTCTATTTTGCATTTTATTTGATGAAATAGACTGTTGTATCTTTTGTGCTCCTGTGAATACGTGCCCATCTGCTCTAGCATGCTTGTAGTTACTCCTGGTGCCTGTTCAGCTGTTGGCATGTTCAGTGCAACTGAAATTCTCCATGAGCGCCCCATCCTCCTCCAAAGACAAATAAAGGTCAAGCTAAATTTCAAAAACAGCTAGGCATGCAGCTGTCAATCAGATCTTGAACTTGATGAAGCTTTCATGCTCTTTGCTATAAAAGCAAGTTTAATTTTAGTGCTTTTTACATTTTATTGATACTTGGGAATTGTGGTATACCTTCAAATTCTGCCCACAGCTGTTTTGATTTAGCTTAGCTTTAAAAAGTAACTGTCTAAGGAGTCTTTTGGAGCGGTTCTTCCTTAAAGTGATTGCTGCAGTGGAGCATGGCTCAAAAAGATAAGTTCCTAGCAAAATGAGAAGGAAAAAGCTATAAATGAGGTGAAACCTTTTATTGAAGTTATATAAGCATATTTATAGAAATACTTGAACTCTTGTGGTTATTGCTATGAAACATTTATAAAGGAAACTTACAGTGATGTTCAAACCCAACTATTTAGCACTCTGGTTAAAACTCAGATATTTTTTTGAGGTATATCTAATGTATTCCTGAACAGTACTAAAAGATAAAGACAGCTTTCAGTAGACAATATGTTAGTCTTGGGTTATGTGCAATTCTGGAGACCTCTGAGAAAATTATAAGTTCGGTAAATAGTGAGTCCTTGTTAGAACAGCTATAATACGAGATGATGCATCAAATTTATGGGTTTGTAATTGACAACCATGTGGATGAGTAACTGTTAGATTAATTTTATTCAGTTATATATATTCTGCATGCTTTATTTTATGAGCTTAGCTAATGGGAAAAGCTAGGGAATACAGTCCGGTAAGTTGTAAGCGTTGGGTTGGCTCCTCTTTCATCTTCCTGGAGTCAATAAAACGTCTTCGGCTCTGGAACTGCTACATGGTATGTTGGGTTGCTTCTTATTTAGGTATATTGAAAAGACTGATGCAGCTAAAGAAAACAGGGAGGTTTTAGTTATTTTAAAAATCAGTAGACTGTATTACACTTGAGGGTAGAAATGAATAGCAAATGAGGATCGACCGAGGTCTTGATTTTTATGCCATTGGAATCTAACGGAGTTCAGCTGTTGATTTCCATGGGAAGCAGGGTAATCCATCAGCTGGGATCCACAATCTGCTGAAAATTGAAAGATATCTTTGTTTTCAGACTGGGAATCTGCAATTAGAGTTGGTGTGCTGGATTGTGGGGAAGAGGAGAACTATGAGACGTGCAAAGAATATGGTATTCACTATTACCCAACTTTTAGGGTAAGTGGCATATTATATTGCCTTAGGTAAATGATGCATGCTTTATAGTAATTAAAGCTGTAAGTAAGATGCTTGCACCGTGTTACATGTGACTAGCTGTTCTTTAGCTGGACTTCTACTTGGCTTTTGCTGAGAAAACTGCAGACTTGATAAAAGATTAATTTGAGTTCTTGATGAATGCAGTAGCTGATGCAGTTATTTATAGCAGTAATTTAGTCCTCAGTTCTGAATCTGAAAAAATTCTTATTGAAAGAAGATACCATTCTAGAAAGTACTATGTTGTTACATTTATGTAACACCTAGTTTTAATATATTCATTAGATAATAACAATTTGTATAAATGTTTTTCAAATTCAGGTGTTCATGATTATTAGTTGGTCTGTGGAAGTAAAGGTAATGCACTGAAATTGTGTCATGAAATCAGTTGATTTCATGACCAATTAAAAATATACCTTTGATTGACTCCACTATTTTTCTAATTAATGTCGTACTTTGTTTAAACTGGCTTTTAAAAAAGGGATCTTGTGTTTGTTGAAAGTATCTATCATTGTTCATTTTCAGGTCTTAAGTGCAATTTTTAACTTCTCTGTCTTTGTCAATCTGTATAATCACATTATTAGCCATAATATGAGCTGAATGTGATGGGTGGAGAGGATTGAGGAAACTTTTCACTGTAGAATTTTTGATGTTCTACCCTGATAGAAAGAACAGGGTTTTTTTATATCTCTAAAGTTTTGGGTGTAAATTGGAGTGCACTGTCGACATTGAATCTTTATTTTATTGTTTATAGCAGAAGACAGTCAAGCTCCATAATATATCCTGTTTAACCACTGGAGGGAGTTAAGAAAATGTGAATAGCTTTCTAAGTATAATCGCAGTCAGTAGTACTGGTTTGATAATCAGGTAATTTGTGTTTGGGTTAATGTTTGCAGTGGTGGATCGATATACAGTATTGAATTATGCATTATGGTACTTTTCCTCTAAAAGTTGGCTTTATTGTATATATATATATATATGAAGAGTTTTGAGTGGTACATGTGAGCTACCATCATGTAGTTGAGAAGCAGGTGTTCGGAACTCATAGGCTAAGAGAGAGACCTGTCTTCTGAACAGGTAGATAAAAATGTTTTGTAATTAGAAATTGAAAGCCATTTTTGTTCCTAAACTGAGCTTTTGTCTGATACAGTGAGTTATTTTCAAAGCAATAATACTTTTTTTTTTTTCTCCCACATAGTACTTCAAAGCATTTACAAAGCAGTTTACTACTGGAGAAAATTACAAAGGTAAGAATATCCTACTGTAAGAAATCCTCAAAGCAGTTATTCTATCAGCCAGGAATGTGTCACACAATAAGCACAATCCCTTTGCTTGTCAATTAGTTTAGACAGCTAGAGAGGAGATGGACACTAAATGGCTCTTTAAGATATGGTATTACAAGTACTGTATGAAAATGCAATGTCAGGCAGAATTGTAGACAGGCAAAACATTTGTTCAAGAACTTAGGACTTACATTCCTCATCTTTTTGAAATGTAGTTCTTAACTTTCACAAATGGCTAGATAATTTTTTTTAAATTGCCTTTTTCTACCACACATCTCATCAGCGTGAGATCCAATTTGCTCAATCCTGACTCTGGTGCTTTTTGATCTGTCAGCCACTTTCCAGGCATCCTGAATCTCACTGGGAGAACCCCTATTCAGATGCTGACTAACTGAAAACAGGCTTATCCTGTGTGTCTGACAGGATCACAGCTTGAGGTGGTTTGTCTGGGGACAAAAGTAATGTTGTCTTTTTCAATGGATTAACATTTAAAAGGCCAGAGGTCAGAAGAGAGACCACCTGCACCATTAACCCTTAATGTAGAAGCAGACTGCAGTTGTACCTGCTACTTTTTGGCATGTGAGAGTTGCTGCTTTTTACTTCTTTTAAAGTAAATAAAATATTCCCACACTTCATTTATTTCCTCATATTGTTAACCTGGTTTTGTAACCTCAGCTGGCAGGTTTGGTAACAATGGTACACCTCTGCAGTTTTTAATGTATGATTAATATCTTTATTGCAAAAAAGCTACTGAAATTGCCCACACCAACTACTGTGAAAATGAGCACATATCTCTAATGAAGCATTTTTTGAAGGGAAAATCAGCAAGGCAGGCAGATGGTTAGATTTGGAAAAGTCTTGAGGTTTTATTAATTTTGGGGTGGACTGACAGCTTTTACATATGATCTCATCTCCATGTTAAAATGAAATTCTACTACTAAATCTTTAGTCCCTGCTCTTCAGCCAAGTAGTAGCCTGGTTTTTACATCCAAACTTAAAACAAAAACCTGACACAGAAAAGCATGACATTGTATGAAAACCTGTACGTGAGGCATTTTTTTCCCAGTTTTCTGAAGTGTTCTAATTTTTTGTAACCTGTACTCAGCAGGAGCAGATCGAGAGCTGCAAACAGTTCGTCAGATGATGATTGACTTCTTACAGAACCATTCCCAAGAGTTGAGACCGCCTGCTTGCCCACCATTGGATCCAGTTTCGTATGTTCCTTGTTTAAAATACAGCTGCTCTATGCTTATTATGTTAAATAAAATGTAGAAGGTCCTATTAAAGACAAAGTAAGCATTTTTTCTTACCAGTTTGCTATGAGATTGTAAAAGGAAATTCCATCGATAACAGTGGGTGTCTTGCATTCTACCTATGCTAAATAGCTTTTCTTTTCTTAAAAGGTCCAGTGATATTACTTCTCTTTTTGACAAGAACAGCCATCATTATACTGCCATTGTGTTTGAAAGTAATAACTCTTACGTTGGACGAGAGGTAATGTATGACCTATGAATGAATGTTATTGTAACAGAGCTAAATTTTGTTACTTAGCCAAACAACAAATTTTCTGATTATAGGACTGAATTAAGGGGTCGTAAAGGGCAGGTCGTGCATATTTGAGATATCACAAAGTCAAGAGATTATACAAGGCTGTTGTATGTAGACACACAGAGCAACTTGCTTACAAATGAATGTGATGTCATGTTATCTTTTTCCATTCACATTTTAATAGAAGATTAATTCATCAATTTCATTGTTGCCACAATTCTTTTTTCTCTCAAGATTTGGAAGATTACAACAAAAAATGCTGTCAGATTATGTTAATGTTTTGTTACTGCTAGAGAACAGTTCATAACATTCATTTTTCTGGGCAGCTTTTGTGATTTCAACTGTTTATAATAATTACATGCTCTGGTTCTCTTTCTTCACATATAGGTTTTAGGAAATCACATTCTAAACTAAGGTGATAGCATAACATTACTTTGATAGCTCTGAGGCACTGAGGAAGTGGAAGTCTTTGGTTTTTTGCTTCCCCCACCCCCCCAATAAAATATTTGATTTGGCATCATTTCACCACCTAATGAGCCTGCTGTTAGCTTAGACAACTGTTACTTTTCTCTTCCTGCCAAGATCTAGGATAAGTAAAGAAAATAAATTGCATAATTATCTAGGCATAATCTGTGTAGAAACATCCAATGTCTGTGAAATGTTTCTAATTAGATTTGATGCTGAGATGGCCCAGTTGCATAAGTGGAGGTGAGTGTGCTGCCAAAAGTGAGAATCACTTTGAGAAGCAGGCTGCTTCCAAACATTTGTTTTCTGGAAGCTGCTGTGTCGATACAAGTGGGCATTACTGAAGAGAAGAAATGTGATGATTATAAAGTTCCTCAGCTTTTTATCACACTTGCTTTAATTTTATTCCCTGCTGTTTTAGGGAAAGACCGAGTGTCATCTGATTAACAGAAAGTGGAGTCTGCTTTCCGAAAAAATAATATTTAGTGAAATAGAAAATAACATTGTTTTCAAGTTTACAGTATAAGACAATATGGACAAAGCTAATGGAAGTTACAATGGCTGAAGAAAGGAAGGCCATGAGTTTATCACTAACGAAAGGAAGATTGTCTTAACTTACAAGTTTGAAAGTGAGGGAAAACGTAGCAAAGATAATATTCACCTGAAAGGGAAAGGTGTAGTGGAAACTGAAAACTAACAGCAGGAAAAAGATAGAGAAGAGGCAGGGAGGGGTAAAAGAATGAGAAGTAGAAATGTAGGAAGAGGTGGAAGCATGGAAGGCTTTGTAGGTAAGAATAAAACATTTGAAATGGTAGTGTAAGAGCATAGGCTAATGGAAGGATGTGAGGACTGTGGCTGTTAGAGTGGCAAAAGAGGATGCCTTTAACAGTGGGATCTTGAATGATTTAAGAAGGGAAGAAAGGAGTGTTTAAGCTTTTTTTTTTTTTGAAGGGCAAATTTTCATTATTTTTATCTGAGTCATCATATTTTTAGGTGCAGCTTTGGCTGTAGCTGGCAAAGAACTTTGGTAGTTGAGTCCTGGCAGATCTTTGAGATGTCCTGATATTAGCACTCTTCTGCCTCCTCCACCCTTTGCTGAATGTTACACTTTGCAAAGAAATCAGTGCCCGCTCTTAGCCGCTCTAGTGCGAAAGCCTAGCATTGTGTTTAAACAGCTGATGAAGATTGGTTTGAGCTCAGATGCTGGACTGTGAACTGAAACTCTTGAGATATAGGCACCTATGCTTATATGGAGTATCTGCTCCGGGGTTGGTAAACAAAAACAGCTGAACAGACAGCTGGGTGCTGTGACACCGCAGACTACACAGCTTGATTTGGCAGGGCTTGCCAGGCAAAACCTTAGCTCCTGTGGAGCCCTTAATTGTTTTCTAAGTCATTGACATCTAGGACTTCGACATCAGAATACCATAAAGTCGTGGGACCAATGTTTCTTCACTACCTGAAAATTTGCCTTTGGACTCTTAGATATATAACATGAAGCATAAACCGGTTGGTGCCTGTGGAATATCCTCTGGGCTATTTTGAGCTTTATGAGGACATTTTATCATTCATTCTCATGTTTTCTTCAGATGTTAGACTTCAAAAGGCAAAGATTCAGATAGACCAAGGGAAAAATGGAAGATAGGAGTAATAATTTCCAGGGAAGAATAAATCATCTTTAACTGAAATTGTTAGTGTCCACAGAATACTCATAGATGTACTTCCTTGGTGAACAGCTTAATGATACCCTTAAAGGATGATGCACCTCACCTATTTATGTGTCTTGTCCTACAGGATTGGATATTCCTCGAACAATGCATAATTCATGTCATCTTTTCATTACCCAGGTTATCTTAGACTTGATCCAGTATGAAAACATCATTGTAAAGAGAGCATTGAATTTTGATAAGCCCTTTCTTGAGAAACTTGGTATTAGCTCAGTCCCTTCATGCTATCTGATGCATCCAAATGGGTCCCATGGATTAATTAACATGTAAGTAGTTATGTGTCTGAGGAAAAAGAGGAGGTTCACTTAAGCTATAAAAACAGTTTCCATAGCTTCCTTTCATACAAAGCAATTTACTCTGTCACCTTCTTTTACATATAGATAATGATATGGCATGTAATCAATACATTGTACTGGCTGAAGTTGTGCATTACCTGTATTAATAATGAGGCCTAATACTGCTTTTGCTTACAACTGTTCCCTGTTTATGGCTTTAACCTATTACTGTGATACTTCTGAAAGGAAAACACTTTAGAAGTGGAAAAAAAATTAAGGAAGCATCAAAGTTCTCAAAAACCCCTTGCTTCTAAGTTAAAATTCTTGTTCCATGTGAACATTGCCTGTGTAAGGCAAACTGAGATTTTTGATGAACGTGTTATGTTCTTATTTTGAATGGAATTTTAAGCCACTAATCCAAATGATTGTTATTACTATTCCTAAACTGAACATTATGTCATTTCCCTTTGTATCAAAACATAACATGCTTCACTAGAGCTATAAAACATAAACCAAAGTGAATATCTTATTTTACAAATATACTAATTTACTTTGGTTATTCACTTAATCTGAGATTAAAAGTAATCTTTACTTTGTCCATTTATATGCAGTTTGAAGCCTCTACGGTCTTTCTTTTCCTCGTATTTAAAGTCACTGCCAGGTGTAAGAAAAAAACTTCTTCTGCCGCTTCAGCTACCCGCTCAAGAAAACAAAGAGGAGAGTACAGAAGTCAAGGTGTGGAAAGAGTTCGATAAGTGAGTGATAACCTTGATTTTCAGATCAATTCTTGGTTGTTAAAATTTGCTTGCAGTTTTTTCTTGCCGCATGGGAAGCTGTGCTGTCATTTATTACCAAATTCTAGTGCAGTTCAAAATTTTACTTCGTTCCATCCCAGATGATGCACCTTGAGTTGAATTAGGCTGATCACTACTGAATCTGCATTCTTCCGCTGAGTAAAATTTAAGGCGTTTGTGCTTAATACTGGAGAAATTATGGCATCAAAGTTGAGAGCAAAGCTTTCAGCTGTTGCTTCAACTTCATCCATTTTTCGGTATAGTCAAGTAACACCTGTAAATTAGTTCAGTTCCAGCATCAAGATTACAACTTCTTTACAACTGTGAGCTGTGTTTCAGACAATTCAGAGGTGAAATTATCAAGGGCTGCCAGTATTTTGTTTTTAACAGCAACCGTCGGCACTGCTATGGAAGGAATGTTTTTCTCCAAAAGTACTGTTAAATATGCAATTGAATTAAAAATACCAAGGACTTATTACCCATTACCTGAAGTATCTAGATCACCAATTTGAATTGTTGGAAAACTTCAGCAAGTAATCACTGTCCCTGAAAAAATAAATGGTAAAATAACAAGCTCTAACACTTACGTAGAAAATGAGAATTCCCTGTATGTGTAATACTGAAGCAGCGCCCACTAAAAAGTGCTTGTCAAATGCAAGTATAATAGGAAATACTAAAGTCACTGTAAAAGATGTTTATCATACCAAATCCAGTAAGGTTTATCTTCACCCTCTTTCCCTCTTTGTCTGTTTGAGAAAAGGATGCAAAGGCTTTGCAGAGAGCTAATCCCTCAGCATCTTTAGATGGAAAAGATGCAGGACTGAGTGCTTTCATTTTGTGCTTATTTGCCTTTCATAGACACTATTAGTGTCATCTTCTTTCAATTACTATTATAAAATACTTTATATGAAACATTCTGTTACCAAAACAACTTTAGTTAAATTGAGCTGCTTTCCAGCAAGACAAAATCTTGTTGATATGAATCTCCAGTCCAAGTATCTTCCAAATAGGATCCTTTGGGAGAACCTCATGCATTCATATGGATGTCTCTTTATTTAAGAAACTTGAAGCAGAATTTTGCTGGTTTTTAGAATTTAAGTGAGTACATTAATAATTAAGGAGATAAAATTCAGAATAAGTCTGCAGTTTGAGTTAAGAATATAGATTATTCTGTACTTTAATACGTTATTTCCTGCATGTTATTTAGGAGATGGGGGCAGCCAGTTTCTTGAATGATTTTTTTAAATTATTTTTGGAAATAATAGTGTTGCTGAAGTCTTAGGGGAAGTGTTAACTCTACTATGTGAACTTCTGTTTGTTCAGTTACATTGCTGTGTCATACTGTCTGAAGTCTGTACTCTAAAAGCGTTGAAAGTAGAGTGATTTACTCGATGCATTTGTACTTGTGTTTTGTTGTAAAGGTGTTCAGTGGTGAGGAGGAATTCTTAAAATCATTTGTTTTACATGTTTTACTTGTACCTGTCGTAAGGTACCTAATTCTGTTTTAAGAGCTGTTGTGATTAAAATTGACTGCTAAACTTGTACGCAAAGAACCTACAGTAAAACTGCTGCATTCGGGATGCCTATTAGCACGCCTAATTCAATCACAGATATTGAATGTCTGAGTAGAGGTTGGTTTTTATGATTTCTAGATACAGTTCTTTCCAACATGGACATTTTTCAGTCTTGCTTGCACTCCTGCTCTGTGTATAATGTGCTGTTGTTCAAGAAAAGTCTCCCTTTTTTCATAGCATGTAATTTTGCTGTTTGTGGTCAGTCCTGAGGAGAAGCTATAATTTCTTTACACTGGCTATTTCCTTGCTGACAATGTCAGGGCTATAATTTCGTTACAAGGTAAAGCTGGCTGGCAAGAAAAAAGTTTAGTCAAATATAAAAAAATCCTGTGTGTGTGGTTATGCTTCATTTGTCTAAACTCTGAACAAAATGACACAAAATTACTCTTTTAAAAGAGTATGGTGAAACTCATTAGACTTGACATTCACCATACTGAGCACCTGAAGTAACTGCTGTGTCTTCCCATACTGGTGTAGGATATACTGCAATCATTGTAGAGTGGCAAATGTTGAGGTTTTAATGACACCTACTATATATCAATTTTACCTTTATGACTGGTGAGAAAATGAGCGAAAGAAACCTGCCACTTGATAACATTATATATGTGTGTTTCAGATCTAAGCTGTACATGGCTGACCTTGAATCGGGATTGCATTACCTGCTCAGGGTAGAGCTTGCTACGCACAAGACACTTGAGGGAGCTGAGCTAAAGACCTTCAAGGATTTTGTTACTGTCTCTGCCAAGGTATACACTTCTAGTCTTTGATTATTTGTAAGAATAAAGTGGTTCTAACATAAAATTTATTATGTGACATAAGTCTCTCAAAATGTCTTTCACAATGTTTAAATATATGCTTCCTCACTAGCTTAAAAAATAGTTTTGTGGGTTTCTTTAAATGTTACTTTTGAGTTATTTATCCCATTCTGACATACCTGTAGGGCTGAGATGCATTTTAATTTAATCTTAGAGGGCTCGAAATTAAATAAAGCTTAAGTAGTCTGCAGCATATTGAACAAACCCTGTAAATATAGTCCATTTATCAGATTTTCAGGGTAAGTAGCTATTGTAACTGAGTGGGATTAAAAAACCCTTTGTTTTTCATTCTTGACTTTCGAATTTTGTTAATGCATACTTGATAAATGGTGTTCTATTTAGAGATATTTGTAACTTCTGTCTAAACTTTGAATATAATTGAGGTATTGAGTTTAACTGAGTATTTCAAAATAATTGAGGTAATGAATATAATTGAGTATTTAAAAAATAAAGATGTTTACACATTACATTTGAGTGAAAGGACAATATATGTAATATAATGTGATTTGACTTGAACAAATTGGAATAATATAACTTTGTCAACCTACTGAAATGACCAATGTCTGTTTATATTTACTTACTGAGCAGCTAACACATTGTTTTATTTTAAAGAAAGTGAATCAATAGCTATTTAAGGGAATAATAAGGCCTATATGAACATTTCCAGATATCTGGGTTTATCTGAAAATCAGACAGACAGTTTCTTGCCCCCGCCACAGCCATCAGAGGCCAGAAATCTCTAGCTGGCCTCATTTCTTTAAGAAAGTGTAGTGGTAATCTTTCCATCATATTATCCCTAAAACATCCTCTGTTCTTGCTGATGGCTCGTGGCCAGCTGATGTCATTTGCTTCCCTGGCTATTAGTGCATAAATGGAGAATGCTCTCTTTTAGTTGCACGCTCATCTCCAGACTGCCATTACCCAAGTGGGGACTGCTGTCCATTTTCTTGTCACGTAACACTTTCCTCATAGTTCTCATTCATGATTCTCAGCTGTTTCTGTTAGGAAACTTTTTATACTACCCTCCTGTTTAACAGCATTTATAGTGATGATAAATCCAAAGTCACAGAGGTCTCTGGTTCCCTGCTTGGCAAATTTTCCTTGTTGTAGAATTAGTTTAAAAAAACCTAAAAATCAAAAACTGGCGATCAATACAGAAGTCCATTGTTTTTTGAATCCTCAACGAGACCAATGCCCACCTGAGATACTGTGCAACTGTGGCCTTTTAGATAGTAATGTGTGATATTCTGGGGGTCCTAGAGCAGTAAATGTAATTATAGTATGCAGTCAGTAGTTCAGAGGAGTGCTGGTTTTTTGCAGACTATTTAAGAGTTGTCTTCGAATTCAAACAATGCCCAGGGCCCCTGGCGTTAGCTGCTGTACAATTAGCAAAAGGCAGTTCCTACCTGTTACATTTGCATGGTATCAATTAAGCAGTCTAGAGTTAGAGATACTATCAATAGTTGGACAAAGGCTGCAGAATGACTAGCATATGTATAGCATGTTATGTCATAAATTGCTTTATGTATTTAATGTAACAGATACAGGGACTTTATTTCCCCATCTGTTGAAATGCTGCTCCCTCTGGAAGAGTACTTAGAGGATGGTATGCATACTCTACTTAATTCTACAGTAATTAGAACCATCATTAAAGCAAAATACTACATCTACTTAAGGAAGTCACTATTTCCAAATCACTTTGGGAATCACTATTACACATATGAAAAGGAAAATGCTCTTCTAGATGACCAACTTCTAGATTTACAGAAATCTGAACAAAAGTTTTATAAGAACTAATTTTTGTGATCAGTCTTTGTGATCAGTCTTTGAAGAGTGAGAATGATTTCAGCCTTAAGTCTTATGCTTCATTCTGAACAGAATTACCTTAATGTGAAATTCTGTGTAATCTGTCAAAAGTTCTTCTGTAGCATTTCTGCCTCCTATTGAGTAGCTTCATTTTACTGGTTAACATTTTGTGTGTGCAATTTATTAAATTTTGTAGCAAAAGTTAGTGTGAGCTGGCTTTTTATTGAAAGCAGAACAAGTAATTACTTTGCTCATAATAAAAGAATCTGAAGAAAAGACAGGAAAAGCACATCTAGATAAAAAATAAGTGTCTTGCTGATGATGAGACCTGTGCTTTAAAATATGGGTATTTTTTCTACTTTCCCATTTTGTGTTTTTTTCCTCCCCTCAGCTTTTTCCTGGCCGTCAGCCTGTGGTAAAGTTGTTAGAGACCTTGCAAGAGTGGCTGGTGAGCCTTCCATTAGACAAAATCCCTTATGATGCTATCCTAGATCTGGTCAACAACAAAATGCGGGTAAGCTGTTACTAGTTCCCAGCATAAAATACAGCATTAGTAAAGGATAAGATTCTATATAAATCTAAGACATCACTTACTGATGGTCCCTCCAGTCATAATGGAGTTATAAGAAGGTTAAAATGAAAATAAAGTGAAATCATTACCAGAAGAAAAATCCACATGAAGGAATTGAGGGAATTGAAATAACAATCCTGTTTCAGTTTTATAATGAGCAAGCAATTGCAAACATACACGTGTTCCCTAACATCAGCTTCAAACTATGCAAGATTCCCAGCAGGTATTTTTGAGTTGCTCTGCCTGCTGTCAGCAGGATTCTTTTGAAGGTCAGAGTTGAAGTGATGGGAAATCTACTCACTGAAATGGGCGTTATTCCTGAAGAGTTTCCCCAAATACTCTTCAATTTCCTGGCATAGTAAAGGAATCCCATCTCACTTTGGTGATGCGAAGCACCATGATAGGACCACCTGTGTACAGAAGTTAGTATGGATCCTTCTTCCCATGAAATGGGATTGCTATCTGAGAAGTGGAAACCTCCTGTGTGTTTTAGGAAGCAGAGAGAGAAGTCTCAGAAATGAAAATCTTGCACTGGATTTTAAATACAATGAACAAGTAGTGGCCTTGGTTTAAGAAGAAATAATAATGAATTCTACATCTTAGCCTGTTAAGACTTTGCTGCTGTAAGTCATGTAAATCTTGCTGAGTAATATGGAATTTTTAATGTGCCCAGGGAAACTGTAGCTCTGTCAGAGTTTACGGTAGTATTTTTGTGTGTGTGTGTGTTGTGTACATACTGTGCTTAAAAAAACCTGTACAAGTTAAGCTACTTAATGTATTCTGTCAGGCTAATGAGACGTGTGATGTGCATTTTAGTAGGTTTGACATCAGTTGTACGTTGTATATCATGTGATGTGTTTGCAAGAGGGATGAGTTTTACAATGGTGCATCAGAGTATCTCAGACTTAAGGATTGTTGTAAGTTTAATGAATTCATTAGCAACAAGTGCCTCTATAGAGTAAGTGACTCTATAGAATCATTTGCTATAGCCTTGGTTCATCTCAGTTTCAAGGTAGGATCAACTGTGACTGCTGATATGTTCAGTAGTGCATTTAGGTCCCAAACCTGCATATATCTTAACTATTTTTACTTTTTTTTTCCCCAGATTTCTGGGATATTCCTCACTAAGAAAGTTCAGTGGGTCGGATGTCAGGGTACAAGACCAGAGCTGAGAGGTTATACCTGTTCCCTTTGGAAGCTGTTTCATACCCTAACTGTTCAAGCTGCACTGCAACCAAAAGCTTTGATAAATACAGGTAAGCAGCAAAGTGAGGCACTTGACGAGGCAAATACTTGCAGCAGTTCTGCTGTGCCATAGGAAAATGGCAAAAAGATGAGAGCAGGGTTTTTGTGCGTGTGTGTGTAAATATTTCAACGAATAAATTGGTGGATAGTGGCTTTCGAGGCTCAGCTTTCAGGCTAGTGCCAGCAGGGGTCAGAGCATAGCTGTACTGCAGCCGCAAGGCTTTCAAAGCAAGCTGTCCATTTGTCCTTGTTCAGAAATGTGGTAAATAAAGTATGTAGCCCTAAAGACGTGTGCAGTAAAGCAGAAAAAGGAGAGAGTTTCAAACAAAGAAATTCTGAACTGTGTGAAAAGGGATGAAGGTAATTCGGATTACCTGAGGTTGCACTGCTAATTTAATTTGAGAATAATGAGGTTTACCCATACAGTTTACTGGCTATAAAAGATGTGCAACCATTAGCCAATCCTCCTGTAACGTTATTTCTTAAATGCTATGACTTAAATGTTATGACTGTTTGGGGTGTTTTTTTCAGCCGAATGTAACTAGTGTTCATTAATCTCTGCAGTGATATACTACTTGGCAAGCACTCTGTAAAATTGCTTATTTTTTGACTTGCAGCATTTTGTGAAGCAGAGTGTTAATATTCTCGTGATGGTTCCTATTTAAGGAACGTGCTGGATATATAATCTATTTTCCTTGCACAATGGAAATAGAATTACTGATGCTAAAATACTGGCCTTTGTATGGGTTTATTCTTGCCCGGACAGTGCTTTGTTTGGTTATAGTTCTATTTCATTTTCATTTAAAGCCTTTTTAATGTCTTTTCCAAGGAATTTAAGAATTCCAGATGGACTGTTACTAGATGATAAAACTCAGAAATTTGCATTTCGACAGTTGCTGAGTATATAAAAAATTAATTTATTATTTCAAATTATGGATACATATATTTGTTCAGCATTACTTGCAATCACAGCAAAAATCTCTCAGTTCTCTAATATTGAATCTCCTGCAGAACAGGGATTTTTTTGGATGGCTAATAATCCTCTTGATTTTTGTTTCTCTCTTTTTTTGAGTCTTGTTTTGTTTGTTACTCATGGGACAGTAGGTTGAATCCCTTTCATTTAGTACTGTTCTCTGCCTGGTGAATTTGAGGGGGTTTTGCACTGAATGATGTCTTAGCTGTTCACCAGGATCATGCATAAGTTAAATTTGCCCTTTTGTCCCAGTTGCCAAAAGTGTACTAATTAAATGTAAAAATGTTCTTAATGTTTAACTCTACAGAATTACATCTTAAATTGTTCCCATGTTTCAAGCATGAGGTCTAGTCAGTCTGAAGTTAAAAATACATTGTAAAACCTGAAAACTCTTTGGCACACTTAACCATCGATTTAAATCGGGACAGATATGTGATGATCACTTCTTATGGCGAAAGAATTGGGTCAGTCTGAGACCGTCGGATTATGTCTTGGGAGGTTTTCCTCTCCTTATTGCTTGTTTAAATCCCATCTACTAAAAAGCATGATGTACTCCCTAATCCTTCCCACCACAGGTAGGGTTTTATGGTTCTTGTCCACTTTAAAGATTAGGGTTACCCTGAATTGCAGTAGTTTGGGAGGAAAGAGAAAAGGGGGATTACACGATGATACATGGCAGATGTTAATAGAAGATTCATCTCTGAGCTGATAAAAGAAAAACAAAATGAGCCATTTTGCAATTGTTTTCTTTTTAAAGCAGCTGTATTTTTCTTGATAGTTTCCTTTGCTGGCGGAGTCTGGCAGCCAGCGTGAACTTGCTATAGCTTTCTTGATACAGTGGTTTTATTGGTTTCTATTTGACACATTTTAATGTTGAATGGTGTAATTTGAACCTGCAGTGGGATCAGCGTGAGGGAATCCAAAGGAACTCTGAACAGAACTGCTCACATCCAAGGATATATAAAATCATTGGAGAAATCTAGTCCCGAGCATGCTTAATTATATGAAATGTGGTTTTAGGTAATAGGATCTATTGGCATGAATAAGACAGGCTTGTGGATTTGCTGAATTTGAAAGACCTCCCCAGAAAATGAATTTTCAAGAGTGTAACCTTACACAGGAGAAGAGATACAATTAAATTTGTGTATGAATCTCTCATGCTCTCTGAAGAGGTTATTTGCTAGTAGTTACTTCTGTTGTGTATGTTGTTTGGGTTTTTTCTAAATATGTATTTTAGTATATGTGGTAAAACTGTTTTGCCCGAATTCATTTCAACTTTCCAAAATTATTTTTCAGCCTTTCTTTTAATACTGTAATTTAATCTGCTTTAATCTCATATCTTTCATTTATACATGCCTATTCAATCACAGATATTGAATGTCTGGCTAGAGATTGATTGCTTTTTATAATTTCTTTTTGGCTTTAAAGGCTTCCTTTTTGCTGCCATATTTAAGAATATCATGTTGTTTAAATTAAAGGTGTTTATGACAGTCTTCATGCGTTTCTTGTATACATGACTTAGAAGTACCATGATGGTTTTGAATAGGTTTTGTTGAGGATTTTTTTCCCCAAAAAACAATGCATATATAGAGGGCGTATGTGCTACCAAAGAGTTTGTTACTACTAGAACAGGACAGCGAGCAAAGTACTGTAACCCTTTACCACAGAACCTACAAAACCTGCATTGTAAATAACTCGTGGTAGAGGTGTTCAGCTGCAGGAGTCAGTAATTTAATCAATCTGCATCATAAAATGTGTGTTGTTTGACAAGCGCGTGTTTGTGGTGACGTATAGTACATTTGTAAATACGTTTTGGCATAATTTACTAGGTCAATTAAGCATGAATCAGAAGACCTGTGAGACGGAGATGAAATGATTTGATTTCAACACATTATATCAGGTTTTCAAGCCACTTGCAGATGTAGGGACTACCTGCAGTCACAGTAAAGGCCCAGGACAGAGTTCTCAGTCCATGAAGACCTTAACTTACTTCTGAATAAAATTACTCTTTTGCATTATCTTTAGTATAAAAGTGTGAATGTTAGAGACAGAATAATGTGTTTGTGTTTATTTTAGGAGGAATTCCTGAGTTTCTCTTCAAAGTTCAAATATTGCTAAGTAGCTATTATGTGTTTGCATTCAGTGCCTGCCAAAAAAGCCATAGAACTAAAAACTGTAATGAGATTCTGGTAGTCTGTAATACCTCAGAGTTATGGAGTGACAAACAGGTATCACAGGCACCTTGTGAAATACTTATCAGGGGCATTTTGACTCTGGGTTTTTCAGTAGTGAGTTCACTCTAACTTTAGTGCCTGTGGATAAACGGTGAATGCATAACAGAAATACTCATTTAGTTATTGGGCAAGATGTAGGAGTTGTTCTACTTCCAGAAGAACTGTATGAAGTATAGACAGCGTAGTCTTGGCATGTTTTAACAATTTCAAAATGTTCTCTTGATAATGGGCTTTTGGAAAAAGAAAATAATAATCAATGTCTGATTTTCATTTAGCTAAGTTT
This sequence comes from Falco peregrinus, assembly GCF_023634155.1. Taxonomy (NCBI): domain Eukaryota; kingdom Metazoa; phylum Chordata; class Aves; order Falconiformes; family Falconidae; genus Falco; species Falco peregrinus. The sequence continues at coordinate 47,615,683 of NC_073721.1, read as the reverse complement.
GTTCCCCCCTCAGATTGTAAGATATTCTTTGAAAGGAGAAATTTTACTGTAAGGAACACTTGACCTTTAACTCTTTATCTTAACATGTTGTTCAGGGTAACTTTGAACGCAGTTGTATAGGCTGGATGTGTTGGTATGTATCGGTATAAATAGCTACTTCGCATTTTTAATAACCCTGTTGCTCACCTAGCATTTTTTGAGCTTCATTGCGTTTGAAATCATTCCCCTGTAGGTGTGCCTGATATCCCAGACAACCTTTCAAAAGGCTGTGTTTTGAAACGTACTGTTGGATATCACTTTAAACTCTACATTATTTATTGACAAGTAATTTGGTTTCTAAATGTCTCACCTCAACTACTTCGTGACAATATTATATATGTATTTTGTTGGGGAGGGGTATTTCTTCTAAGAACTGTGTGAAGTTTTTAATCCCTCTCTTTGTGGCTTACTGAGATCTAGGTTCTGTATGATGGCACATGTGCTATGGATATCTTTGAATTAGAAAAGTGGCTACTTTCTTATCTCTAAGGTGGAGGTGTAAATTTGCGTGGAACCAGAAGGTACCACCATTTCCTTTTTCCTGCAGTTCACTTTTACATGTGTTAAAGTGTATGTTGAAGCTGTTTGTCTAGATGGTGCTAAATGCATCTACCTTCTGTCTTCCTAGGTCTTGAAGACAGTCCCCAAACAGTACTTCAGATCATGCGAAGATACATTCAGCACTTTTTTGGGTGCAGGGCTTGTGCTCAGCATTTTGAAGAAATGGCTAAAGAGTCCATGGATTCCATTAAAACCTTGGACGAGGCTGTTCTCTGGCTCTGGGAGAAACACAACGTAGTCAACAACAGGCTCGCAGGTATGGAAGCCCATGCTTGGGAAAACCCACCAAAGGTAGCTGTGTCTGAAAAACAAGGCTACAGCGTTTTATACAGCGTGGTTTATAATTGAACAGGGAGATGCAAACAAGGCTCCGTAATATGAATTTAGAACAACCGTCTAAAGCAACTGTTGTTCCTGCTTTTGACATTTTTTTTCATGAAATACTGACTTCAAAAGGCTGACTCCGTATTTACATCAGCATACAAGAAAAGATACTACTTGTGTATAGAGCAAAATCTGGAGCATCCCAATCAGCTATAACTAAAGACTATCATGTTAACTTTGAGTGAGAAACACACGCTTGCGATATAACTGCGTTACTAAAGGATAGTGTCTTTTAGGATATATAACGAAAAAACTTGTTCATTCTCAAAGATACTGTTTCTTCTGAGATTTCGCCTGTTTCTTGATGGGAGTGTCTTTCTGCTGTACAAATCAAAGCCTTTTCAAAAACGAGCAATAAAGTTCAGCTACTTATCAGTGGATAAAAATACTTAAACATCTTTCTGTAGCAGTTTAAATAGATGTGAAATCCTGTCTTCATTTTGTTCTGGAGCTATGCTGTATAGAAAATAATGATAATTGAACCAGAGATTTTCTCAGGATAAAAGAGCGTAAACTATTAGCAGATCAGCAGCTGTATAAAATAAAATTACTGAATGAAGAAAATCTGTTCCCCTGCTAGATTGCTATGTTTTCAGTTAGACTAAAAGTACCGTTAGAATACTGGTTGTTTTTAATCCGTTCTGTTATGGGGATATCAAGTAACTAAAGCACTAAAGAAAATTGGTTTCTCTTTGCACTAAATCCCTGTCTGCTGTTATGGATCTGTGTAATGTAACATTAGTTACAATTTAAATATGCTATATTGTGTTTATATTATTGTTATGCTGAATTCCCAAATTTTATGAAGTATTAAATACTGTTGTGAGTATAAACAGTTTTCCCCTTTTCTCCAAGCAGAAAAATAGTAAATTCTGAGATATTTAATAAAAACATCCCCTAATGGTTGTTACTATTGCCAGGTTGAACACAGGAAAAGGTAGTCCTGTTGACTCGAACTTGCTAAGTAGTGGAGCAATATACTTATTTAGAACATTAAGTTATTGGAAAACTCACATGGATATTGATTTAGATGATGCAACAGCCAGCTAAAATACCCTTTTAGTAAGAAGTATAAACGTACTGGAATAAATAATAATGTTAAATTACGCTTTTTAAGTTTGCTAAAATTTCTCTTTGGGACAGTGATAGATTTTAAACCTTAAAAGCTGCATCTGTGTTTCTGGTAATATATATAGCTTTCAATGAGAAATGATCTTTGACTGGTCAATGAAAACACCTTGGCACAGCCTTCAAGTGTGGGTCACGAGATTGTTCTATATGGTTCTGCCCTATTTAATTCTTTCCTGTTGCTGTAGAATGTACAGAATTTATAGCGTTCTTCTCTTTGGCAGGAAAGCATGAAGTACAGTAAGCTTTCTGTCTGTAATCTTACCATAAGATGTTTTGTTTCTGCTTTCTCTACTGAAACAAATTGATTACTGAGTATTTAAGATATCTGAAATGCAAATTGCTCTCTTACTTCTGAATATCAAGGAGACAAATATTTTCAAGGATCCTTTGCATCCCTAAACATGATTTTGCTCAAAATCATGGGGGAGTTTTCTGCCTTTAAAAAGGATAATAAAAAATAATAAAATAAAAATCTATTTCTGAAATACTTTAAGCATTAGTGTACTAATAAAAATCAGCTAAATAAACTAGTTGTTTTGGTTTTTTTTACCAGGTAGAGATTTTTGTTGTAAAAATAATTTTCGTCCACATTTTAAAATGTTGGGGTTTAGAGCAAAGTGCAACAGTAGCTGTAGCATTCGGCTCTTTGCCATCAAGACAGAAAGGTGGCCAGAGCTATGGGCAGCTGAAATGTTAAAATTGGATCTAGTTGAAGACAACATTATATATATATATATATATATATATATATATATAAAATGCTAACAAGCAAGCTGAAAAATAAATCTTAAATACGGTAATGGTTTTAAAGTACTGAAAATAGTTTTCTATAGTAATAGTGCAAGCTGTGAAAAAGCAAGCTTAGAATAGAATGGTTCATAATACAGAAACACTAAAAAAATCTGCAACTCTTCGGCCTTGAAGCTTCTTGCTGCAAACCAGGCTTCAGGATTAAAAGAGTACTGAGTGCAAAAGAGCAGTTTGTTTTGAACCATAATTCAAATTAACCCCTGAAAGGCCCAGATGGTGAGGTTTTCGTGCCTTCTAAAACCATAGCAATTGCAGTATCTTGTATTAGAATTCGAACACTACAGCTTTTACTGAGAGAAAAGGAAAATAATTACGATTTAGCATGTGTGTTTTGGAAGAGGAAGTGATACTTTGGAACGTAATTGATGCATCCATAAGGAAATTTAAGAGTTTCCAAATTTGTTCATGATTGTCTTCAGTTTAATAAAAACATTATTGCGTTGTGGGCTTTTTTTGCCAGTCTCACTATTTATAAGTGGAAAGTACTCTCTGTGGTTTCCAGTGAAGTGTCTGATGGTTCAGCTTTCCTAGTTCGTTCACTTCTGATATTTTTATTTTTTTCTCCTCCCAATTAGGTGATTTGACTGAAGATCCAAAATTTCCCAAAGTTCAGTGGCCAACTCCAGATATTTGTCCTGCATGTCATGAAGAAATTAAAGGATTACACAGCTGGAATGAAGCCCAAGTTTTACAGTTCATGAAGTATCACTATAAAAGTGAAAATATTCTGTATAAATACACTGAAAGCCAGACTGACTCCAGTGAAACTGAACAGGGAGATACAAGAGACGTGAAAGACAAAAGCCTGCTGAAGAAACCGAGTGGAAACAGAGAGAATAAGGTCCAGGATAAAGAAAACATACTAGATTCAGAATCTAAGGTGTTAAATAAGCTAATAGCAAATCACGGACCTGTCAAAGATAGCGGCAAAGGTGCAGGTGGATCAGCTAACATTAAAGAGGCGAAGCAAGCTGTGTCTTTCTTGGGGATTGGATTTTCAAACATAGACATGAGTCTGTGTGTCATCCTGTATGTAGCATCATCCTTATTTTTAATGATAATGTACTTTTTCTTCCGAATGAGATCTAAACGGTGGAAAGTGAAGTATTACCGTCCATCTGTATAGAAGTTTAAATTGGAAACAAAGTTTTCATTGTACATGGCTGTTCAGTACCAGATACAGCTTTAATATTTATGATCAGGGATTTTATATACAGTATTCCTTGTTTCAAAACCCAAGTAATTTCACAAGTGTTCTAGCTTAATGTATGGAGCTCACTGTAAGTACCCTAACCTTTAACTGAGGCACACAGTGCTATCATAAAATGTCCACTGAAGGAAGCATTGCATTTTTCAGTTAAGATTTTTCCGTGACTTACCACCTACATCCTTTACTCATTTTCAGAGTAAACATTGCATTATGCAATCAACTGTGCCTGCTTTAGAAGGAAATTGGATATTGTTTTGTGTACTTCCAGTCAGGGTCTTGGGTTTTATTTTAATTTATCTGGAGCTGATTTTACCTGCCAGAGTACTGAACGGTTATGCTGTTACCTTGGCTGCTTCATTTGGGGAAGCAAGAATTCTGATATTTTTTTCAGGAAACAAGAGTTCTATTCTGATTAAATCAATTCTAAACCTATGTGACTTTCTGAAACGTTATTTACACTGCATATTTGAAGTAGAAAGCACTACATGTTCAAGTAAGTCTTGCATTCCATTGTGTGTTCCAGCCTAGGATGTGTATGTCTCTCTTAGGACGATAGTTTTGGGGCAGTTTGTATCTCAACAAGCAGCCTGATTCTGATTGCTAACACTGTTGTCTAACTAATGGAGTTTAGACGTAAGCAAGGACAGGCTTGGACCTGGTGCTTTACTTGCTCCTGTATTGGATGTGTTAATGGAGTGTTAGATAACTCGCCTTACGCATTTGTGACCCAGAAAAGTAGCTGAGTAATTAATTGTGTTATCCAGGTGGAAGCCAATTCTGGTGAACTCTAGTAAAGCAAAACAGTGCTTTTAGTGGACAGTGAGATGTGCAGCAGCATGCCAGACACATTTACAGATCTGGAAAATACTAAGTTTCTTACGATGTTGGATAACTCCATTACAATATATCTTCTTGTAAGGTGGGCTAAACACTTCACTTGGTATTTCCAGTTCTGAGCTCACCTGGAGTATCCCGTGCTAGCTGTAAGGTTGTCTGTACAGTACTCGGGAGAAGAGCCCATTTCTCTTGCCCTTCTGCTGGAGTGCTCCTCTGTTTGGGTCAAGAAGGGTTTAAGTAACGCTTGAGTCCGAGCGCCGCTCCATTCTGGGACGCGGCAGCAGTTAGTTGCCTTCACAGGGCTGGCTGGGGTCCTGGCTGGCAGCAACTGGAAGAAACCACGAAGAGTTATAAAATTACCGTTCAGAGTAGGAGTTCCTTTGTGATCCTAGCTGTGGGGGATAACTCACGTCCTGGATAGTGAAGTTTATAATCCTATCCAATGTAATTGAGCATGTTCTAGTTATCCATTACCTAATCTTTAGTTAATCCTAATAGGTTTTGGCCTCAATGTTTTCTTGTGGCAGTGAGTTCTACAGATTACTTATGTTATATAAAAAGGCTTTTCCTTTCAATTCTACATTTGCAACTTTTAATTTAATTGAGCGTTTGCTAGCTCTTCTATTACATGAGAAGGAATAAATAGTCCCTGGCCAATTCATTGTATTTGTACTGTTAGTGTGCCCTGCTCTTATTTCCATGATAAACCCTAGCATAACAAGTTTAAAGCCTAGCAACAAGAGTGGTCTAAAAGCACAAAAACTCAAGAGGGATATTTTTTCATAATAAAGTTTTGTTTGTTCACAAAACTGAGTGTTTCTGACATGAGTTTCTTCCGCTTCCAATTGGAATAACAAAATCGAGCTCCAAAGATTTGTTGTCCCTCATTCCTTATTTTATCAAAATAACATACATGTAAAATAGCCTTCTGCGGTTATTGTAAACATGTGTCAGAGGGGAAAAAAAAAATAAATCTCCATTCACATGATATTGTTAGTCTGATGTACATGAAGAGGTGCATTATCTGGGGTTTTCTTGAGCCGCCTTCGCTGTTTATTGTGTGCAGCCGATGGCGCTTGCTTGAGAAACTTGACTCCGCGCTCTCTCCGTGAAGCTGGAGCTCCGAGAGCTGCTGGGAGCACCTGTGGACAGCTGCTCCTGCCTGTGGTCTGACACAAAAATGTCTGCCTTTAATTTTGGTATGAAGTCGGTGGCATTAAGTCAGTCCGTGCTTTGTAAGGACCCTCGCTGTTCAAGAGTTCTGGCACAAGGAGCGATCATGGGGCTGTTTTCTTTAGAAGAGTCCCTATAATTATTTTTGTAGCACCTGGGCATGAATATTAAAACAACTTGTAAACAACTAGAAAGGTAGTGAACTCGTGGTGGAAGGTGGCCCGGGCTGGCTCATCAGTGCCACTTGCTTTGTGTTAGAATCCAGTGAGAGGTCCCAGAAGGAGGCTTGTTCAGAGGAAAGCCCAGAGTTCCCACATTTAGTTTTAGAAATCAGGCAACTTTTAAGTGACTAGTCTGGGGAGATGTTGATGTCAGCCAACAAGCAAGGACATCGAATGCAGAAAACCCCAACAAACACTGAAAACCCAAACCCACAGCATAGCAAATACTGGATCTGGAAGATTTGGCCAGTTTCTGTGGGACTTGAGTTTCCCGCTGTCAGTATTGTTGCACAATTTCAAGCTGGTTGTTGCTTCTGCAGTTTACCATGTTTATAGACCCCAGTTTGTTACCTTTGATTTGTTCTGAAGGCTTTGAAGGTTTGTAGTGATAATTTTGCCATTAGAACACCAGCAAATGTGGGTTTGGATTGAAGGTTTGGCTTGGTTTGCTACACATTGTTAACTTTCATGTTGCTGTGACCCTCCTGGAAACATGATAAAACAAACGGATACTCAAACTTCGAGTGTTTTTTCTTAGGAGTGTAAAAGTGTGAAATAAGGATGTGGATTATCCATGTTGGTGCTCTTAATTCTGTTGCCAGTTAACTGGCCAAGTCTCTCACTTTAATGCCGGTAGTGACCTCATCTGGAAAAGTTTTGTTGACTTTGAATTTGGTTCTGTAAATCTTGGTTTACTTGTTCTTATTTTCTATCTTTATGATGACAAATTATATCCTTTTACGTACTCTGACCGTAAAGATACTTCATGTCTGCTGGGGAATGTGTGATGCTGCTTTGCTGTGGTGTGTTATTGGTTGGGTGAGTTACAAGAAAGTGTTTCCTTTTTCAAAATTGCCTCAAACCACCATCTCCTCAGTCCTGGAGGTTTTATTTGTGCTGTGTTGTACCACAGAAGCTTCTGCGATTCCACTGTCATTTGTGGCTTGTACCGTATTGGTAGCAGTTGTTTCCAAGAAGGATTTTTTTGCCCTTTGTAATTCATGGAGCCTTCTTTGCTCTTCGGATATTTTTAAAGGGGAATTATTAAACCTTCACAGAAAATAAAAGGAGTGCTGTGGAATATGCCAGCAGAGAAAGAAAAGCTGCAAGTGCTAAAGAAACCTAATGAAGTTCTTCCTGAGAACTCTTCCATTTTTAGCTATTTCGGCTCAGAACTGCACGGGAACTACCATCTTAAGGTCCAAGGTGTATTGTGTAGGTCTGTGCATTGCATATGAGGTGTTGAAAATTGTGAATATACCATTTCAGTAATTTAAATGTTTTATTTATTTTAATTCAATAACTTGACATTTTCAAGTTTGTTTTGCTTTGTTTTGTTTAGTTTTGGGGTTTTTTTTACTCAGTCTGGTACCTCTCTAGGAAGGAAAAGTGAGTGTTTTGTACTAAATTGTAAACTAATGTGCTTGTTTAAAATAAATTGCAAACATTTGGGCAAAGTGGTGTGTATTGGCTTTTTACCTGTATTTTCAAGTTACTTTTAGGTAAAAACTGTATCGCAAGGATAGCTTGTATACACATCCATTTCAAACCGTATCAGTCATTTTATGTGGGTACTTAATTCTGAAACGTACCAGGTAAACTTTGCTCCATTTCTTTCACTGTTATCCCATAACTTCATAAAATGTTGGTGAGTGTTTGGAGGAGTGATGGGAAAATGGGTGATTTCTGAGCCTTCCCCTTGAACTTGAACATCTCTTCTGTGGCCAGGCTGGTGCCAGCTCCACTGAATGCTCCTGAATCCTTCCGCTGTCACCCGCAGTGCCACTGAGGTGGTGGGATGGGTGACTTGTTAAAAATACCCTCCCTGCAGAAGTACTCCAAGATCTCTTTAGAAACCTGCAGGATTTCTAAACCTGTAGATACGGTTCTTTGAAGTTGGGTGCTGCAGCTCGCTTCTCCAGGGAAATGTGCGTTTCCCAGCTGCCCTGCGATCTTGCCTGGAAAACGATGATGTTCCTGAGGGAACGTGAAGAATGGGCTCCTCGCCTGAAATGTCTCAAGCTGGAATGTGACATGGTCCCTGCTGGGGCAGGGGTAGGCGTGCCCTGACCATCCCACCCAAACCTGATCCATCTGCTGCCTCCTTTTATAGAGGTGCTCCAGGTCCTGGGAACTCGCTGCAGGGTCTGATGCTCCGCTGTCGCGGCGGTGGGGACAAGGGCTGTCATAGCAAACCTGGCGCAGGTTCCTTGGAAGGAGGGATGGTGCAGCCCCTGGGTCTGTCTGCAGAACTGACAGAAGGGAAAGGGGAGAGGAGTGTGTTTAAGTTCAGACTTCTCGGGGGCTGCTAAGCAATCTTCTGAACCAGGGAAGAGAGACAAAAAAAGTAACAAAGATACGTTTTGGTTGGTTTGGTGGTGTTTTTTTTTAATGGTGGCAGAAGCAGTGAGTAAGCCTGCGGGCAGGGCCTGATGCCTGCCACAACCCGAGCAGGAGGGCACCCGAAGGGGCTTTTGTGGAAACCTGCTGCGATGGTGCCGGTGTGTGACCCTGGGGCTGAAAACACAAGGCTGCACAGGGCTGGCAGGTGCCATTGGTGGCCCTGAGCGGGTCCCCGCTGCCCCGCGTCCTGCGGAGCCGCAGCCCTGGCAGGACAGGCACCAGCACACACACACACGCTTTCTTAAACTGCTTCCTTAGAGGATCAGACTAAAAATCCACTTATAAAACTGAGCTTAAAAGAGACTCTGTGGGTCATCACCTGCTCCCCCCAGAAGCTGTTCATGGCCCTGGGGAGGGTGGAGGTGCCCCAGCACAGCCGGTGCTGGCGGTACCCAGCAGGGCTCGCCGTGGTACCCGGTGTTACTGGGGCACGGTACCAGTCACGCCGTGCCAGCACTCTGCCCGTACCCAGCTGTGCTCCAGCCTGACATTTCGAGGTACTTTATTTGGGGACCCCAGATCCTGCTCCCCATGATGTCTCCCTGTGTTATTTTCCAACCGTAGGGGTCTGAGCTGGCCCCCAGGCTGGGACCTGTCCCTGGCCAGGTGAACCATCAGAGGGGACAGTCCTGACCCAGCCACTGGCCCCCGCAGGACCCGGGGGAGGTGAGCAGGCACCCAGGGGTGCTCAGTAGTGGTGCTGGGCCAGTGCAGGTGGCATGAAATTGGGGCCCTCGGGAGCTCAGTGCTGGGCTCCCCAACTGCCCCCACGGGCGGGCGAAAGTCCCTGTGCCGCCGCCCGGCAGGAGCATATGTGTGTTTGGAGGCTCCCGCCCCTAAGCTGCTTTTATTAATTTGTAATCCCCTGCGAGCAGGAGGTAAAGGGATTCGGGGGATTAACGGGCTCACAGTAACAACCACAATTATCAGCTCCGGCTGCCTGGGGCAAGCGGTGTGCACACGCACGGGGCTTCCACCCCGGTGCACACACACACACAAGCGCACGGGAATGTGCCGACACGTCCCTGCACACACAAACACGCAAGCACCCACGGAACAGAGCGCAAGCTCACAGGCACAGACATAGGCACACACACTTGCGGGTGCACACACACACAAACCTGCACACCCACATGGGCACACTGGCTGGCACACACACCCCTTGCACGCACAAATGAACACACAGACTGCGTATGAATAAGTGCACGGCCCTGCGTATGCATGTCCCTGCACCCCTATACGCACATATGTGCTTCTGCAATCACCCACATGCACCTGTAAATACACACATGAACACACGCATGAACATGCAAATACACACATGCACACCTGTATGCACCCGCATGTGCATGCAAAAACACACATGCAACCCCCATCCCATGTCCGCCCCATCCTCAATTAGTGCAATTAACCTCTGCCAGCCGCAGGGCACTGATTGCCATGGGTCAGACACGAGTCCTCACCAGTTACCTCTCCGCTCTCATTAACTAATTACTGGAAGGGAAGCGGCCCCCCCCACCCCGCTCCCCGCGGCCGCCGTCGACGGAGACCCGCGCCGCGGGGGCAAACGAAATCCGGGAGCGGGGGCGGGCGGGGGGCGGCCGGGCCCGGGAGGAGGCTCCCACCGATGGCGGCTCCCCTGACTCCCACCGTGCCGCCGCTCGGGGCGTTGCGGGGGCCCCGGGGCCGCTTTACACGCGAGGGCGGCGGCTGCAGCCTGAGCCCAGGCGTGGGGCGCGGCGGCCCTGGCCACGCGTGGGCCGTGGGGGACGACGCTCCCCCCCGCCGCTTTCGCGATGCTGAAGAGCCCCGCGGTGAAGCGCGGCCCAGCTGCGGCCCGGCCCGACGGCACGGTGCCGCCCCCGGCCCGCCCCCCCGCGCCGGCCCCGCTCCGCCCCGGGAGGCGGCCGCCCCCGCGCCGCTCCCTGCGCTCCCCTCCGCGCCGCTCCGCCACTCCTCCGCAGCCACCCGCGCACCTCGGACGGCGCCCGGCGCGCCCGCGGGGGCCGCGATGCTGCTGGAGCGGGTCCGCGCCGGCTCGGAGAAGGCAGCGGAGCTCTGCCCCTTCCCGCGGAGCCCAGGTGAGGGGCGTGGGTGCGCGGAAACCTCCGCGTCCCCCCGCGGAGGCGCCAGTGGCGGCTCTGGGAGCCCCGGCGGGAGCCTCAGCCTGTGCCCGTTCCGCGCTCCCCGGGACGCCGTCGGGGCCGCGGTCGGGGCGGGCTGCAGGGGAGCGCGGGCAGCACGACGGCACCGGGGGGTCCGTCCCGGTCCGTCCCGCCCGCCCCGCGCTGTTCCCTGCCTTGTCCCCGCATCACAGCCTGCCCCGCCGGCCCCGCGCCTGCTACGGGCGCCCCTTCGGGGCCCGTCGGGTCTAGACTGGGGCTCCCCGCCTGCTTCCGGAGGAAAGGCGGCGGCTGCCCTGGGCTCGCCCCGCTGCCCGGCCCCGGCGGCGGCTTTGCCCGGCGCTGCGGAGCGGCGGCTCCTGCCCCGGGGTCCCGCCGCTCCCAGCGCAACGAGGGCAGGGACGGAACGGGGAATTTCTGCCCGCCGGTTCCCCCCCGACGGCGGGCACACCCTGCGCCACCCCGCCCCGCTCCGCCCCGGCTTTTTCTCCGCTTTGGAAAAACTCCCGTTAATTCCTCTCTTAAACGCGTTCGGTTTTTTTCCTTCCCGTTTAACGAACGGAGGCAGCACTGCCGGGACGAGGAGAACCGGCCCGCGCTGCCCTGGCGTGTCCGGAGCTCCGGGGCTCTCCCCGGGGCTGGCAGAGCCGGGGCCGGGGCAGGGGGCCGGATCCGGTGCGGGGCCGTCCCGGTTCTCGTCAGCATCGACCGCGACCGACGGCGGCTTAAAAACAAAACAACGAGGAGCCGGGGCGGGGGCCTCGCCGGGGCGCGGGGGCCGAGGGGACACTGGGACCGGGACCGACTCCGCGGGTCGGGCAGCCCGGCAGCTCCCCCGCGCCGTCGGGCTGGTGTCCCCGGGCTTAGCGCCCGGTTTGTCTCTCCGGGCTCTCCGCGGTGCGGGCATCGCAGCCGCGGTAGCTGCGCGTTTGACCGGGCAGTCGGGAGATGCTCTGCGGGGGGAAGAGGCGACACCGCCGAAAGCGACCCCCCGGTACGGGAGCGGCGCGACAACGCCGTTTTCCCGCAGGACGCGACGCTCCTTCACGGCCCCGCGGTCCCCGGCCGGGCTCCGTCGGGGCCCGCGGAGGCAGCGGGAAAGGAGCAGCGGGGCTCACCGGGGCAGGGGGGCGGCAGGACCAGGCCCGGCGGGGGTGTTCGTACCGGCGAGGGGTCGAGCCGCGCGGTGCTTTCCCCGGGCCGGGGGCAAATCCCGGGGTCTGCGACTCGCAACGAGCTCGGGGCAGCGGCAGGCGCTGCCCCCCCGCCACCCCCGGCTGAACCCCCCGCCCGCCGCCGGGCCCGTCGAGGGGCGGCCCCGCCCGGGTTTCGTTTCCGGGCGCCCCGGAGCCGGCGCCCTCCCGCCGTGGCCGGCCGGGGTGGCGGGGGGGCTGTGCCGCCGGCCCCGGGGGGGGTTGTTAAATACAGCGCGCGGCGATGCCCTGCCCGGCGCTTCAGAGCGCACCGGCGGGGCGGGGCGGGTGCTAAAAATAACCCGCTTCAGCCAGCGACATCCCCGGCGCCGCGGGGGTGGCAGCGGCCGGGGGTCAGCTGCCGCCGTGATTTGGGGGGGCCGGGGAGGGGATCGCAGCAGTTCCGCACCCCCGGCCCGGCCCCGGCAGCGACGGGGCGGGGGGCGGTGGCCCCGCGGAAGATGCGCCAGTGCCTGCGGCCCGCCTGAGGGAGCGGCGCTGCCGCGGCCCGCGGAGCCGCCATGCAGCGTAAGAGCCGCGGGCCGTGCTGTGTCGGGCCGTGCCGTGCCGTGCCCTGTCCTTTCCGGGCAGCCCGGGGCCTGGGCCGCTGCCTTTAGCGGTGCCGTTATTTGGGTTATTTGTTTGGACGCGATGAATTGTTGAGAGGACGATTAATACGTATAACGATATCATCTCCATCTCTACCCCTACGCACGGCTATGCATCTCTATATATCTTTCTATAGTTATCTTTACATATAGATATCCTTATGTCTTCATCTATCTATATCTATACAGCCCTGTCTGTAGATGTCTCTTCTGTATGCATCCCGATGTATCTATATTTATGTACCTCTATATCTACGTTTTTACCTGCCTGTCAATAGCTATACCTGTATGCCGATTTCTCTATATTTATGTCTATATATCTGTACATTTCGTTTTCTATCTACTGTATCTGTTTATTTTTATATTTCTATTTCTCTGTATCTGTGTCCTTGTATCATCTCTTTCTGTTTCATTTCTGTGGATATCTGCAGGGCGATGGGACAAGCCTACTGCGCTTTTATTTTCAGTGCAATTCTCGTAATTTTTGGTAGCCTCTTTCCTCACCCCGCCCGGGCTACCCCGCCGTTATTTGCAGGTGAATTTTGAAAGAGTAGGAAAAGGAAAAAGAGCCTGGAATAATTGCATTGCAACTTTGCCGGCGGCTCGGCCCGGGGGTTAATTCTGTTCCCATCCCTTCCCTGCCTGTTTTCCCCCGCTGCTCCCGGGCGCTTCCCCCGGTGTGCGGCCCGGGGGTTCGCTGCTCTCTGCGGCGCGGGGAGAGGCTCCCCCGGCGCCGCGCCAACGAATTTGAACGAATACTCATTTTTTCGGGCCGTTCCCCGGGCCACCCTCGGATCGGCCGTCGGGCGGCAGCAAACCCCGGGGGCGGAGGGTCGGGCCGGTCTCGGGAGGCGGTGGGGCCGTCGGGGCGGTGGCTGACGGGGGCTGCCTCCCCGCAGAGATCCCGCTGTGCGCCGGCTGCAACCAGCACATCGTGGACAGGTTCATCCTCAAGGTCCTGGACCGGCACTGGCACAGCAAGTGCCTGAAATGCTCCGACTGCCAGACGCAGCTGGCCGAGAAGTGCTTCAGCCGCGGGGACGGCGTGTACTGCAAGGAGGACTTCTTCAAGTGCGTGGGGCCGGGCCGGGGGCGGCCGGGGAGAAGCCGGGGGGTGCCGGGGCGGGTGGGTGTCAGGGGCACGCGTGGGGTTCAGCACCGCGGGCAGCGGCGGCCGGGCTCAGCACCGCGGGCCGGGTTCAGCACCGCGGACAGCGGCGGGCCGGGTTCAGCACCGCGGACAGCGGCGGGCCGGGTTCAGCACCGCGGACAGCGGCGGGCCGGGTTCAGCACCGCGGACAGCGGCAGGCCGGGTTCAGCACCGCGGGCCGGGTTCAGCACCGCGGACAGCGACGGGCCGGGCCGGCAGCCCACCCTGCCGCGCTCAGCGGCCGCCGCTTGTCGTCCCCCCCCCCCCCCCCCCCACCCCGCTCAGGCGCTTCGGGACGAAGTGTGCCGCCTGCCAGCAGGGCATCCCCCCGACCCAGGTGGTGCGCCGGGCCCAGGACTTCGTTTACCACCTGCACTGCTTCGCCTGCATCGTCTGCAAACGGCAGCTGGCCACCGGCGACGAGTTCTACCTCATGGAGGACAGCAGGCTGGTCTGCAAGGCAGACTACGAGACGGCCAAGCAGAGAGGTACCCCTTGCGCCTTCCCTCGCATCCCCTGAGGGCAGGAGGGATGCGGCCTGGGGCTCTCCTGCCCTCCGGGACACGCTCATGGGCCGGGCGGAAGGGGGGCCGGAAGTATCTGCCGTCGGCGGGTGTCTGGAGGGGGGACGAGGGTCCCATGTCCCTGGGGCCGCTCCGCGGTAACTTCACCTTTAACTCCCACCGTGTCGGCAGAGGCTGAGTCCACGGCCAAGAGACCGCGCACCACCATCACGGCCAAGCAGCTGGAGACCCTCAAAAACGCTTATAACAACTCGCCCAAACCGGCGCGGCACGTCCGGGAACAGCTTTCATCGGAGACGGGGCTGGACATGCGGGTGGTGCAGGTGAGACGGGGCGGCCCTCGCCCCCCACCGGCTCTGCGGGGGCTGCGGGGCGGGGGGCGGCGGGCAGGGAGCCGACCCCGCGGAGAGAGAGCTCCCCGGCCTGCCCTGCTTGCAGGTCTGGTTCCAGAACCGCAGGGCCAAGGAGAAAAGGCTGAAGAAGGACGCGGGGAGGCAGCGGTGGGGTCAGTACTTCAGGAACATGAAGCGATCCCGGGGGACCTCCAAGTCCGACAAAGACAGCATCCAGGAGGAGGGGCCCGACAGCGATGCCGAGGTCTCCTTCACAGGTTGGTCCCCGGCGCCCCGGTGCCAGACAGGGCTTTGCCGAGCGCGGTCCGTGCCCCCCGGCCGAGCTGCGGTCCGTGCCGTGGCTGCTTTCACACACACCCCGGGCCACGTTAATAATTTTCAGCCGTAACGGAATGAGTGACAACAAGTGTCCGGGGCGGGAGAAGCGCGGAGCCCCGGGATTTACCGCGGGGTAAACCCTGGCAGGGCTGCGGGGGCAGCCGGGGCTGAGGAAATTCTGCTTTTCCCCCGGGGGGGGCCTGTGCCAGGTCCGGAAAGGTGCGGGGAGAGCAGGGAGAGCTCCCCGGGCAGGCGCGGCGGGTGTTAGAGCCGCTGCTCATACACAGCCTTGTCCAGGGGCTCTTGGAAATAAGAAAATCAGAGAATCCACAATCACTGAACGTTTCTGTGGGGAAAAGTATAACATTTTTTTTTTCCATCCTATTTAGGGGTGATTTTATTTGCATAGTTACTAGTTAAGACGCCCCGGTTCTGTGGGAGCTGTTACTTCCCCACCGTGCTGTGAGAGGGAGATTGCTGCGTGGTGGGAGGTTTCTGAACCCGAGGGTCTCATTTTTGGAGCAGAGATTTTTGTTGCCTAACCCAGGGAGACACCTCCACTAGCTCTTATCCTGCACTCTCCAGCCCCACGGCAGCCGCTGCAGAGGCAGAATACGGCCCTGTGCCCGGGGGGGGGGGGGGGGGGGGGGGGGGCGGGCGGAGGTCAGTGCCTGCAGCGCTGCTCGGGGGCACATTCTGCACGGCCCCGAACTGCCCCAGGGCTAAGGGGGCTGGTCTGTGCTAGTGCGGAGCCCAAATGTGCGTGCCCATGTGTGTGTGCATGTATCGGTTTTAAGAATACAGGAGAAAAGCTGAAATGCAAAACTCCGTGTACATATTTAGACAGACACAGGTCTATAAATGCACGTATGTTTATACACACACTCAGCTTTGCGTCTTAGCTTCTCTCCCGTGTTCCTAAAAACTATTTGATTTTCAAGTCTGTTTATACACACTGTGCATCAGCATCATTAAATATGAATATACTATAAATAATAACTAAAAAATGTTGAACAATTATTGATAGCTTGATGCCACAAACAGGTTTGTATCCTAGGCAACAGAGCAGCTCTCACTGTCCACAGAGCCCCTAACGAATGCAAACAATTTTTGCTCGTAGCTTGAAAAATATTGCTCATTTTTCAGAAGTGTTTTAAAGTCACACAAATACATTTCATTAGCCTGCTCCTGAGCAGACAAATACTGCTGAGATTTAATATATTTTTTTCTGAGCGATGGAGAGTTTTTCTTGCTTCAGTGAGTGTTTAGGTGGCTCCTAAAAATGATATAAAAATTCAGGATAAACCTCAAAGCCAAACAGAAATGAAGAATAAAAGGTAAAAAGACATTGAACTTACATTCCCCTGTAAAGGATTATTTTTGAATCCCAGTCTTATATTTTAATATGTAATTTTCATGCACATTTTTAAAATCCAAAATGTATTAGATGTTTGTACTCAGAAAAAATAATAATCCCGTGGCCTTCTATGAAGAGCCGTCAACAAGGATGGGAGTAATAAGGAATTACAAGTGGCCAGTGTGTGGCTGCTCAGCTCCCATCCATCTAATCTATTTATACCTAGAGCCTGCAGGCATTCCCATGCAACCGCTGCCAGCCGTGACCATTGCCCTCCCAGTAAAACCAGTCCATTTCCCTTTCAGATGAGCCCTCTATGTCTGAAATGAGCCATTCCAATGGGATTTACAGCAATCTCAATGAAGCGTCCCCTGCTCTGGGGAGACAGCCTGGGACCAACGGGAGCTTTGCTCTGGATCACAGTGGCATCCCAGCTCAGGACCAGTACCACGACCTGCGATCCAACAGCCCCTATGGGATACCCCAGTCACCAGCTTCCTTGCAAGCACTGCCAGGCCACCAGCCTTTAATCTCCAGCTTGGTTTACCCAGACAACGGCTTGGGCATCATGGGACAAAGCGGACAAGGTGTGCCCCAGTCCATGAGGGTCCTGGCTGGGAACGGACCCAGCTCCGACCTCTCCACCGGCAGCAGCGGGGGATACCCGGATTTCCCTGCCAGCCCAGCCTCTTGGCTGGATGAAGTCGACCACGCTCAGTTTTGATACAGGTTCCATCACCACGCAGTGGGAAGGGAAAGGACTCGGTGCTGTTAAACGTCTACTCTTGGGAATGAAGGATGGACAGACTGGGACAGCTGAGTGGGGCAGGAAAGCGTGACGACACGGAGAGAGTGGGCATGCTTTCCAAGGTTGACTGAGGACGGTGGGCAAAGGCAGTCGCACCACAGTGATTAGTATACGGAGCATCTAAACGAAACTGATTATTGTGTCTTTACTAAACACCAAGACTTGTGCTTTACAGATTTGATATAAGGTATTTTGCTTTCTGTTGTCAGTACATTCTTCAAAGCAAGGACTTGCTTCATCACCCATCCACACTGAAACCTTTTTAAGAGAAAATAAAGTCCTCATCCACGGTAAAAGGTGTGACAATGTCTATATTTCTATAGGAGAAATGTTAATAGTGAATCACTTCAGAAATCCATGGTAGAAAATTTCTCTGTTCTTCCAGCATATTTTTTAAAAAGCGCACAGATGTGGTATGTTTTTGTTTTATTTTGAATTTACATTAACTTTTCTAAAATGAAATGGTCTTTAATATGCCAATCATTTATCAACAACACTTTTCCTTTGTAAAATGAAAATCATACTTTAAATCTGCTTCTCATCTTTTTAATTTGTAGATTGCTAGTTTTATTCTTCCATATAAGCATTAAACCGTGAATAGATGTATTTATTACCAAATAACTACACATTTATCACAAGGTCAAGAGGTGATTTTTCTTGACCTAGGAAGACTAGCAGCTCTGGGTTGTGAATCTTATGCTTTTCTTTCAAATTCCTTTGCAAATATTTTACTGCAAAGTGTCTCAGAAATCACCCTGATGTCTTGTTGCCAAATCCCTTCCTGGGGCGTCTCTCAGCAGAGGGTTTCGGCTGGTTTAGTTTGAGCCATTCTCCAGGCGCTGCTGGGAGCGTGTCAGAGCGAGCACACGCTTTCCTGGTGACACTTCTCTGTTCCAGGCATTTGTGTATTTCCACAGATATAGTGCGAGCTGATTGTGAGGAAAGGCAAGACAATATGTATATTGTTCTCTGTAAAAATTATTGAATTTACTGTAGATTATGTGAATGTCCAGTGTCTTTTATTTATATTCTCGCTTTCTCTCTGATGATCAAATACTTCAAGATTACAAATAAATTTGTCAGCTAAACTTTACATAGTCTTTTGCTAAATTCACATCAAAAGCATCCATGTAGGTAAATACAATACCTGAGACTTGGGAAAAGCCCTCAAAACTCAACACTGTGATTCAACACTTGTCCCTTTCAGTGGAGGAGCAATCCCACCGATGTAAAGATGCTTTGATAAGAAAACCTGACAGTTTTGGAGGCTCGCAATCCTTGAGAGAGCCAAACAGTGTTGCTCTACGCATGCACACACTTTGATCACGGTCAGGTTATTTTTGATGGGTCATGGTTATTTTTCAGCGTTCATCACGAAGCAGATGAACAGCAGCAAGCAGGAATCTGTGCTGATAAAGCAACAGAAAATAAAGTCTGATACTGTCTGTCTGTGAACAGAAAGTTGTGCACGTGAAACACTAGAAGTCAGATATTGGACCATTTCAAAGAGAAATCAGAAAGAAACGAAAAAAACCTCCTAAGGAATTAAGATTGGCTGAACATATGCATTCTGTGTGTGTGCACACACGAGAAGTGCACGCACATGTGTATCTTCATATACAAATGTCTGTGGTCACGCTCCTGAGAGCAGGGTGAGGCACTTTGCTGAAGTCTCTGGTATAAGAATCGGGTGGGAGACGCTTTTTAAAGCACATGGGCTTCCAGATTCTTACTCCCCTGGGAGGTTGGGGAATATTTGTACCAGGGTCTTCCACACATCAAGCATCTTTGAGAGCGTGTGGATTTGAGAGCAGCAGCACCCTTTGGCAGGGAGGCAGCGTGGCGGGTGGGGGTGCAGCTGGCTCTGTGCCCAGTGCCATGGGTGATGCGGTGGCACACACCAGCCCACGCTTCGCAGGGGACCCCAGGGGAAGAGCTGTGGTGTCCCCGGGAGCTGCCAGGGCCCTGGCATGGCGCCTTGCCTGGGGGACTCACCAGATGTCAGGCGGCGACACCGGGGAAGTCCAGGCTTTTATTTCTTACCTCTTCTAAAGGACACCTCGCCACTGCTGGAACCGGGGCCACTGCTGGAGCCGGGGGCTGTGCTGTTGTCTCTGGTCCCTTGAAATAACCACCCTGGTTGTTGTGCAGCTGGGGGGGATGTCTGCTTGCCATGACACGTGGCTGTCGCTTGCTGCCTCCTGGGCCTTTGCTCAACGAGGGTTGGATACCAACGTCTCCAGAAGTGAGGAGGTATTGACAATATTTGCAAGAAGATTTAAATTTGCAAAACGTTCATTAACCATCAGTGCTGTGCAAGCACCTGGACAGCTTTGCCCCCTCCTGTTACACATGCATTACACCCTGCGAGAGGGGACATGCCCAGCTCCTGCCCTTGGTGAGCTGGCAGAAGCCTGCCCGGAGCAAAATGGGTGCATGCACGCTGCCTCAGTGCTGCAACATCCACTCACCAGTGAAACTCACTCTTTTTTTTCTTTTTTTCTTTTTTTTTCTTTTTTTTTTCCTAGAAGATCCAGTCCAAGAGCTACAGCAGGGAAGGGAGAAACCCCACTGTGTGACACCATGGGGCTTTTGGTGTAAAACCACACACCAGCTCGGACCTGGGGGTGATGCTTGCACATTTGCTGGTGTGTCTGCTCCTAGGGGGGATTGTTCAGGCAGGTGAAGGCAGCCAAGGCAGAAATTTGCCTCATTCGCATCCAAGCTCCTGAGTAAGCCCAGAGCTGGGCTTGGCAGCAAGAGTCTGGAGCTGCTTTTTCTTCCTTCTCCAGAACTGAATAATAAAGGGACAACTGTTGCTGCTAGCCCATAGGTACAGTGCAAGGACAGTCCTTTTTGAAATTTATGGAGTAATTAGAAAATTATGGGATATTTAAAAAGCAGATTATGGAACTTCACCCAAAGAGAAAACAAGAGTTTGTGTTCTCAGAAATTCTATGTTTTCTAATCTCTTGCTTATATTCTAGAAAAAACTCACCAAACCGGGGTGTATTGCATCAAAACATTTTGGCAGTTAATGTATAGATAATATTTTCCGATAAAAGACTAAAAAAAGACTCTAAAAGACTAGTATTTCCTAAAAAAGAAAGAAAGAACAACAGAAAGACAGAAATGTAGTTGATTTTAGGATAATGCTGCTGTTATAAAACCGGTGTCTAGAAACTGTAGTAATTGAACACATATTTTATAGACCTTGTTTTCATCGTTTCCCTCCCAACAAATAACCAGCACTGTTGTTCCTCTCACCCTGGGAATTCCCAGCGGATGGCTGAATTTAAGAAAGGACGAAATAGAAATTTCCCCCTCCGCCTTTGTGCTTTGCTCTGAAAGGCAGAACAGGCTGAAAGTTGCCGGCACTTGTGCTCGTCTGAACGTGGAGAAGAGCTCTGCGAACGTCCTGATATAAAATTCAGAGATTACATTTCAGCCTCTCCTTTCAGGGCTGAAGCTCAGGGATTCCATTAATATAAATGCTTTCTTCCCGTTAAAAAGAAAACCAATTTGAAAGAAGCAAATAAAACTAACACGATCCAACTGACTGACAGCTTGTAAAACCCAAACAGAATTAGGAAGAGGGGTTTTGCATGGCTCAATTTGCAGGTGAGCTTTACAGCCTCTGCTGATTTGCGTGAGTGCATGACATGGGAGGCAGGAAATTTTTTGTGCTCTCAGTGAGGGAAATCAAATGGAGGAATCTTTTTTTCCAAATAGCATATTCATTCTTTTGAAAACAGTTGTGCCGAAACTTGCATTCTCTACAGACACAGGAAATGATTAGATTTTGTGTCAAACAGTAGAAGTAACTTATTTTTTTCTTATTCTGTTTTCCTCTATCAGGCCAACGAAATGGAAGCCCTCATGCTAGGAGGGACAGACACCACCTTGCTGCTAAATATTTTTTGTGGCTTCTGTGGGGGTGTCAAGCTCTGTGACGGAACCTGTTTCTTGCAGCGGCCGAGGCAGTAACCCACCGCCTGTGGACCCGACTGGGAGCAGTGAGGCCAGCGGGAGCCATGTGCCGGGAGGGCAGCTAATCCACCTGGCTCCACTCGTACTGCTTCTACCAGAGCTACAACTGGAGCTGGTGTGAACGGAGCCAAACAGGGCCAGGACATGAGGATTTTATCCAGCCTGATCCAGGGGAATGAGGTGGTGAAAGGGGGTGGTCACTGGCTGGGGCGCTACCGCTGGACTGGGGGCAGCCTGCTTCCCTGGGGCAAGGGGCTTGGGGACCTTAGTGCTGCTTTGGGGACACTACTGCCCCTTTGGGGACGTGGGCCAGGTGAAACTGCTCGCCCATGGGGAGCAGGGAAGGTGGCTGGGGCCGGGTCATCCTCAGGCTCCTCTCTGGTGGCTTTTCCCAGGTGTGTCAGAGCATCTGAGCCAAGGTGCCCTCACCGCCCCGTATATCCCACCATGCCTCTCCCTGCCTGCATCAAGGTCCATGGGAACAAGGCAGGAAAGCAGAGACCTGCACAATTTATACACTGAGATAACATTTAAAGGCAGCAAATGACTTTGTTAAAACCTGACAAGAAAACCAAGCTAGCAAAGATATGTTGGGGGAAAAGCAAAGGTGTTTAAATTAGGGGTTTTTTTACTTCTTTCTGACATCTTTATTGTGTGTCTAGGTGTGAGTGCATTTTGCACTAAACCACACCTGCAGGTGTGTTTGTTGGCATACAGGTGTGGTGGATAAGGAACAGAGCCCGGGGAAAACGTTGATTTAGAATGCAAAAGCACTGTTTTTGTGCTTAGCATTTTGCAATCTGGGGATGAAAAATAATTTAATAGCCAAATATCCACAGCTTCTGGGTTTAAACAACCTGTCCCTGTCAGAATGCAGTCAGTTTTTGCACGTTATTTCTCTTGCAGAATAAACACATGCATATATATATATGTGTGTGTGTGTGTGTGTGAGGACTGTCAGGGATGTACTGCCTGTAGAAACCACAGACCGTGATCCCCTGATGGACAATGCTATCAAAATGGTGTTTTCTGGTTTATAAGCAATAAAACTGCATTTTTGCTATCAGGATATTTTGTATTCTTTACAGGTAATTTCTAACAATTGAATAAAGGAGACCTGGTGTAGCTCTGGGGGCTCTGGGGCCAGGCGGTGATGCTGCTGGGACCAGCACTGGCCAACACCCCCTCACTGCTGTTTTGGGGCTCTGGTAACGGCGATGTTCCCAAGGGACGAGTATCCAAACGGAGGGGACCTGGGTCCCTTCCCCTTCTTCTGACCGATTTGCTGTGTGTGAAGCACTGAGGTCCTTGCTCTGAACCCAGGGAAAACAGAGGAAAGCCAACAACTGACTCAGTCCTGACTCACCAGAGATGTTTTTTGACACTTATATATATGACCCAGAGCCTCCTCCGGCAGCACAGACAGAACTGCCTGGTAGGATGGAGAGATCCCAGAGATTTGGACTCAGTAAATATTCCAGCAAAGATGCTGCATTTCAACGGGCAACTTTGGTGACCAGCAGCCCACAGCTCAGACAAAACCAAGCTCCGCACCTTTTTTTTTAGCTCCCCGGTTATTTTTCCACTGCGGTCTGAAGAGCGTCTCTGTCTCTCTGGGGAGGGCAGAGCCACTTGCTGCCAGTATCTGGCTGCACACACGTCCTGCGTCCCACTCCCACCCGGGCACTGGCCTCTTCCAGCTCCTATGCAGGAGCCTGTAAAAAGTCTCCGAGTCAGCTGGAGGCGAGTAAATCATTCCTGACAGCTACATCTCTACAGGGCAGTTAGAATTAATGTAACAATTTGGCGTTTAATGAAGCAACAACATGCTGGGCTGCGGAGAATAGCTGGGACCTGCTGCAGTCATATTATAATCCCTGAGGGACTCAAACGGCAGAGACTTCATCAGATGCTGACTTGTTAGGCTGAGCAAACTGCCATGTGGGAGGAAAGCGGAGCGCCTGGGAGCTGCAGCCCCCTCCAGCTGGGAGGCAGCCAGCGTCGGCCAGCTGAGCGCAGCTTGCAGGGACCAACCTGCGGCTCTGAACCCACAACCATGTGGCCTGATGCTCCGGGGATGGGCATTGGTCTAAACAGAAGGAGCAGCCCAGGGGATGCGAGGGCACGTTGGTCCCGTGCTGCCTGTGCTGCTCTGCTGGGAGTTGCATGTTGAAGGAGTGCTGAGGCAGGTCAGAGAGATGCTGGATCAATGTTGTTTGTGTAAAAAAAATATAATAAAATCTTCTGAAGCTTGTTGGAAGGGTAGAGAAAATAAAAGCTTGTTGGAAGAGTAGAGAAAATAAACCAGCACTGGAGGTGCTGGGGGGGACGGGGACCGGCAGAACAATATGTTTTGTAAATGAAAACCAGCTTGATCAGGTGCTCTGCACCCAAAAGTCTCTGATTTCCGCAGAAGTTGCAGGTATTCCAGTTGTCTCCAGGATAAGGCCTTTTAAAAACACTCTCTGCATGAAGGAGGGAGGGAGGGGAACGAATGCAAATGACTTTGGAGACAATCTCCTGTTTCCCATGTATATACATATGCTCTCAAAGCATTGCAGCTTGCAGCAGCTTGGATGCTTTAAAATAAATCATGCAGTACATGGTTTTTTTTCTCTCCTTGTTTTTAAATGAAACCGTAGCACAAAACAACATCCCCTTGCTTCCAAAACCATCCGTGCTGGTTCTCCTCTCCGGGGCTGGCTGGTGTGTGTGTGGCCATAAACCTCAACACGTTTTGTTGTGAAGCCTCACGGTCACTGGCTTTAAGGGCTTGACAGGTTTATAAAGTGCTGAGTGTCCCAGAGGGACGGCGGCACTGTTTGCAGAGAAGATGAAGCGTGCCATATCCAGCTGGTCTAACAAGGCAGCGGGAAATCTAAATTAATTCAGGAATCACTTCTGTTTTTCCAATGGAGGATGTTGTTCTCCATCTATGGAAATTGCACATCAGAATGCTTATTAACGGTGGGCACAGGGGGTGCAAGGCCAGGCTCCCCTCTCTTATCATGGTGTAAATCAGGGGGCATTCAAACCCCCAGGGGTGTGAGGCAGCAGAGCAAAACAGGGGCCCTTGGGGCTGTGTCCCCCGCTGGTGGGGGCTCCCTCCCACACAGACACCCCACGCAGGGCTGGGCAGGGTTTGGGGTGGAAGGTTTATTTCCACTTCAAACAGCTGATTTACTCAAACCTGCCTGTAAAGGGGGATCAGCCTCAATGAGTCCCACCTGGGCTCTGCAGGGGAGGCCCCAGGGGAATTATTTAACGACTCCTGGCTGCTCCTTTCTTAGGGCTGTGTCTTTGCTGATCTCTGGCTACCCTCAAACATCATGGGGTTGCTCTGTATTGACCACTTGGGACCTGGGATTGAGCTTTCCCTCTGTGCTGAAGGTCAGTTGCGTGGGCTGGGTTTGGGAGAGGTTGTTGTGAATTCATGGGATGCAGGGTTGATCTTGTCTCCAGACTGTGATGCTTGGTGTTTCCTCAGGATCTGTCCTGGCATTTGTGGGGGTCACAGACTAAGCAGTATGTGTTTCTTTATATCCATAGGGAGGTTGGTTCCTAAGATGTGATTCTCTTCTCAACTGAAAAAAACCCAAAACAAGCCTCAGATGATATCATCCTGATGTACAAGCCTTTACTTAACCCAGCCTGGGTTTGAGAGGTTGGAGTTATCTGCTGGTTCCTTTTTGTGAGGCCACATGATGCTGAGCTGTGGCTGTTTTTCCTTTTGTGTGCCCCAAGTTGGACTAGGATTTTTTTTGATTGGGTTTGTTTTCTCAAATATGAATTCTGATTTGAAAGGTGGAACAAATGGATGCTGAAGTTCCCGTTTGCCTGCTCCTGGAGGCAGTTCTGCCCTGGGTCTGCTGCAGCCTTGTCTCTGAGGGGGTCTCTGTGTGCTGGGGATGGGAGGCTCCTGACAAATAAGAGGGACCAAACAAACTGTGTCTGTGTGTGTGGAAGAGGAGGGATGGTGGTTACCTTCTGGCTAAGGAAGGCCTCAACACTGGGAATCACGCCGCAACCCTTGCTTTCTTGGGTACGGTGGGATGGTGCCTGCTGGGCTCATCTCTGAACAGTGGAGCAAAGCAAGGTGGTGTGTGCTGGGCAGCCCCAGGCTGGCAGAAGGTGGCAGGGGTGTGGTGGTAGCAGTGTTAAAAAGGTATTTATTGTAACTATGCTTTTTGGAAAGTTAAGGGAAATATCCAGTGCAGTCCTCTGTACTCTGCTCGTGCTGGTCAGCCTGCAGCCCCTCGGGCGCACCTCCAGCAGCAACTGCTCTGATGGCTCCGACCAGCCTTAATCGAGAGCCGTGGGGAGCCTTTAGCTAAATGAGGGAGGATTTGGACAGCAGACCCCCATGTTTGGGAACTGGGCTCCAGTTGTTGAGTTTATCACGTTGAATTGGCTTCATATTAAATGGGGTTTTTATGTGAGCGATTGGGAAGGAGCAGAGCCAGGTCCTGCTTCTGTTCCTTGCCACCAGCAGCGCTTAACACAGCCTTTTCATTTTCATTTTCTGAACATACCCTCCTCACTGTGGCCTGTTTCTGACAGGAGGCTGCCATGAACTTCAAAATTAATTTTCCTGGACTATCCTAATCATTCTTGTTGAAACAACCCCTTGTTATGCCTTCATTGGGACTTGGCTCTGGGGGATAAGGGTGTTTTGATGAACCTGCCTGATGTGGCAAAATTAAAACTTATTCTGGTTTTAATTTGTACTAATCATACACTTGGAAATACAGAATTGGTCCCCTAAGTGTTTTTCTGGACTAGAGGAGCAGGCCTGCTTATTTTAATACGCTGCATGTTAATTGTGGGATGCTGATATTAGCTGTGCTGCAGCAACAAGGGCAGTGTAACCACACGAGTCAGTCTGGAGACAGAGTTGTAGCCCAGATTCACTGCTATACAGACTTGTGCAGTTTTTTATCACAAGACTTGCCAACAGGAAAATCATCATTTTCAGAAATTAATTCCCTTGTGTTAGTTGAAGCATCTCATTAACGTAGAAGAATACTAACTGGACATGCTTTGATCAGGTGGCATATATCATTCCTACTTCAATATAAAGGACAGTGGGTTATGTTCAATGTGCAAGTTTAACTGTTCAGACCAAGCGCAGCATGATGCAGTGGGCTCCTGAGCAACCCCACAATAAGCAGCGTTTGCAGGAGCTGTCACTGAAATAACAAAGTGCTCAGCTCTGACTTTTTTGCTTGGCTGCGGGGTGCAGTTTTAAGACATGTCCTCGTGCCCTACTGTCTTTCCTGGGGGCAGGAAGCCTCTCCATGCCTGGTGGACAGATGCAGAGCTGGGTGAGGTCCCCCTGCTCCACCTGAGCTGTCTGCTCCTTTCCTCACAGCACCAGCACTCCTGGTGCTGTGGAGAGCCAGGGGCAGGGCTGCGGGTGCAAGGAGCTTCTGCACTCCTGTGTGTTCGCAGGGGTTTTGGGCCCTTGGCATGGCCCTGGAGTTAAGGTGAGTCTGTGTTTGTCCTTCAGGCGTAGCCCAGCTGGAATATGATCGCTTTTATGGCTCTGTGGCTTGACACATTACTTGTCATTAATATTATATAGCCAAGCAGAGATCAGGTTGCGGTGCATGGAGCCTTGATACAGTTGTGCTTTCCCTGCTGTGCTCAATGGGACACCCGGGGTGAGCCTGGCTGCAGGGATGTCATGGAAGTCTGTTGAAGGTTCATGAGGCAGGACTGTGCCTGGCCCCCTCACCCCTGGTTTCCTGTGTCTGTGGGAACAGGAGTCACTCGGGAGTCTCCTCCTGCTTCCAGCAAGGCAGATGCTTTACTCTCTGCTAGTCTTGGCCGAAAGACCCAAATCCTCAGCAGAGGCTGGAGGAAGGGAAAACCAGAGTTGTCTTTATTTAAGGCCATCCTTGCTCCTGCTGTGAGTGAGTGCAGGGAAGGTGTCGAACTCCAGCCCGCCCCAGGGAATGGCTTCGCAAAGCTCTCCTCTTGCACCAGTGCTTCCTAGGGCAGAGCCACAGTTACCATGTGCTGCTTCAGACCCTGTGAATGTGTTGGGTGTTACGTGTGTCCCATCACACTTGTGTGCAAGTGTCTTTGAAAGATTTTTCTTCCTTGAGCTCTATCAGCTGTATACCTAGAGCTCCATATGTGCTTACAAGTGCATCATATATAACACATACACTGTGTATGCTCGGTACCATGGGTTGTGTGTGTGCTACAACGCTGCCTCTCACCAGTGAGCTGGCAGCAGGTGGATGCTCTGCTTCGGCTGGAAAAGTAAAGCCAGGACTTACCTTGGATGTTTTTCAGCTGTCACAGACCAGCCTGCAGCTTGATGGCAATTACAAGCCTGCAGGAGAAATTCCTGTTTGAGCAGCGGGGTTGAAGGTGCACGTGCTCAAGGCAGAAGGGTGCCGGTGGTTAAAAACCACCGCAGGTTGCATTAGCTGTGTTTTGGGGAGCCCTGTCACTTCCCACAGATCAGCCAGTCGTGCTAATGAGAAGGTTCACTCTGAAGTCACCTCTCCTCCATTAATTAAAGCTGTTTGGTGTGAAGCAGTGAAGAGGAATTGAGGAAGGGCTCTTGATGCAGTTACACTTTCCATAGATGTTGCTGAGTAGCCATTATGGCCTGTGAAAGCCTTGTCAACATTTTTCCAAGGAAGAATGAAAATGTAAATAACTTTAAAATGATTCAATGTCACTGTGGTATGGAAAAAGGTCATGCTGCTAAAGACCATTTATCTTTTTGCCGATTTAAAAAGCTTTTTTCCTATTACATTTTTTGAAATTAATGTTTTTAAACATTACCCAAAGTAATGTTAACAATCATGGGGTTTATGGGATTGATCGTTATGCAGGCTGGGCCTTAAATTGAAAAAGATTTGTTTTAGGTAGTTGTTGCTGGGAGGGTTTAACAGATGTTTTGATTTATTGCTTATACAAATGTTTGTATGATTTAATGAAAAGACAAAACCACATCCTGAATTCCTACACAAATACGAGGGTAGAATATTCTTTGAGGAGTGAGTTTGAGATTATGGAAGCAGAGCTTGTATGTGCGTGTAAATTGTTAAAGTATATAAACCAGAGGTGAGCCTGAAGGGACAGGGTCCTTATTTTGTAGATCAGGGCTTGGAGGCAAGATAGATTGTAGACTTGGTTTCCCCTTAGCCACCTCTAGCACTGCTCCTCGCTGCTGTGAGGGCATCTGGATCTCTGTGCTTTGCGAACCTGGCAGTGTGGCAGAAAGTCTGTACCTGCTAATGCTCTCTGCAAAGACCCAGGCCAAAGGAGCCATGCAAAGCTGCGGTTCAGGTGTCTGTCTGGTGTCCCGGTTGACTAGGATGCGAATGGTCTGCTGCGGGGTTTTGGCACCTATTACCTGCCAGGTGTCAATACAAGTACAAAATGCTGCATGGACACAGAAGATGAAGTCCCTTGATCTGAGGAGTGTGGGCCAGCAGGGGCCTTGGAAATAAGGGCTGGATGTTAAAAATTAAGGTTCAGGCTTGTCAGTGTGGCTTAAGAAAAATACTTGGAAAGAAGGGTGTAAAAATGCTCTTTGCACCTGATGAGGGAAAGCCCCACGTCTGTTCCACAAAGGGCAATAGTGCCAGCGGTGACAGGCTGTCA
Source organism: Falco peregrinus (assembly GCF_023634155.1). Lineage (NCBI taxonomy): Eukaryota > Metazoa > Chordata > Aves > Falconiformes > Falconidae > Falco > Falco peregrinus. Next base: position 47,586,861 of record NC_073721.1, on the reverse strand, counting down.
GGGAAGATGGGATGTGGTTACCTGCCTCCTCCAGTGCTGGAGCACAGCCCCTGTGACGAGGTGGGCCAAGACCTTCTTGTTAGCATGTCTGCTCCAGCTGTCCTGCAGCAAGGCTGAATTGAAGCTAATTGCCCCTCGAGTCATTTCTGACTGAAAACAGGTGACCATTGTGAAAGGCTTTCTGCTCTTCCACATAAGAAGAATTTCAACAGTACTGAACCCTGCTTTGGGGAAGGGGGTAAAAATAGCTGTGCTCTTAATAGAAATGCTTGGCCTGCTGAGATGTACTTGCATTTTTCACCTCTGTTGCCCCTGCTACATCAAGTGTGAGGGAGCAGGGGATGCCACAGCTGGTGCTTTGCATGTAATTTTCACCCTCTTGTTAATGACCTTGCAGGGATTAGCATGGCCTTCTCCATATGCCAGTAGATTATGTCTGTTGGCAGCTGCTACTACTGGAGCAAAATGGGATAGTTTTCATTAGGAGTGCTTGACACTAGGTTGCCCTGGGTGTCGTCAATCCTAAACTGTCAGTGCCTTTGAATAAAGCAGTGTACAGATGTGATTTATTAGATGTGCTGCTGCTTTGCGGAAAACATGGCATTTTCAAGTCGGCGAGGTCTTGCAGAAGTGTGAAAGGACCTTCTTGCTCTCCCTGACTCACTTACCCTTCCACCCCGCAGGCTCTGGGGGGCTGTCCAGCAGTGTTGGACGGAAAATCTGCCCCAAAATGACTGAGTGGCATTGGGGACTTGGATGAAATAACCCCCCTATGCTGTTCAATGTAGCTACTCACTAGTAAATACATGTGTGCTTGTGTTTACTGTGGGGAAACTGTATTTTTCAACAGCTTTAACTTGCAAGTATGTTCTGAATGAGCATTTCTAGCAAACTTGAACGGTGGGTAGAAGGAGCAAAGACTCTATTCCTCAGTGTTGAAACATGGCTTGACCTTGAAATTATTTTTATTTCCATTAAGAAAAAATTCTGATTTACTACACAGACCTCTCCCTGCCTCATTCAAGCAGTGCAGAGGAAAGTCAAGCTTCAGTCTTGCCTTATTCCTATAACTGAATCAGGAGCTTACCCTAAGCCTGCAGAATGGTTTTTCAGGCTGAGGGGGACACATCTTGCTTCTGGGAACACGATTTCTAGGGTGCAGGGCAGGGGCAGGAGGTGGATGAGGTCTTTACCCAGCTGCCAGGGAGGGATGCTGCAGAGGATTCCATGTTCCCTTTGCCCTGGGAGGAACCAGACTCTGTGTTCTGCAAGGTTATTAATCCTCTGTTTATCCTGTTTTAAAATAAGCAGTTTAAAGGCGGCTGTCAAAGATGATAGGCCACAAATCCATGTCATTCTTTTGATTTGCAACAGCAAAGCTAAACCCTCATGTGTCCCTCCCTCATTAAGAGAATGAGGGCTTGTGCTCCCCAGGATGCTGCAGCAATAACCCAACACACCCCAGCAGGAGGAGACCTGTTCCTTGGTCAGGACGACTCATTTGAAAAGACTGGAGACTATCCTGATGACACGGGGAGTATCCGGACAGCTAGTCTACAGAATTCAGTGGTGTTATTTAGGGTTTGTGTCCACCTGACAGACCCATCCATCATGGATGTGATGCAGCTTTATTGAACGGTGGACTTGGGTAAGGCACCAGCTGCTGTGGGAGAGTGCTGGAGCTCTTTGCTCTGCTGACTTTGGGTCTGCTCCCAAGAAAGGGCCCACTGGTCCTTCAAAGCGATGCTGAGCAGAACAGCTTCACTGCAGTCTAACTACTTAATGACTCTTTTTGCAAGTTCAGTAAGCACCAATTAACTATTTAAGGCATGCCAGGGGAGGATTAACAGCTGTGTAATATACTGGGTATGATTCATCTTCAATAAATGTCTCTTACAATCAATGGGTAATTATTTCATCAGCTGGGCACCGGGGCAGCTGTTTCATGCCCAGGTTCCCCAGGGACAGCTGGGGTGGGGGGCTGCAGGTGCCTGGGGAGCAACTTGCTCTGAGCCCCTGAGCAATTTCCTAGTCAGGAGAAGACACTGAGGAGTGGTGAAAGGGTGTGGGCAGGGGATGATAAATGAGGGAGGAGGAAAAAAAGAAGCAAGAATGGAGAATGTGAAAAGAAGTGCTTGAACTCTGACTGCAGTAGCATTATACCGCAGATGGGTTTGACTTCTGTATTCAGCAGTAGGAATAAAACATCGCCCGTGACAATTAAGAGGCAGGATCAGCACAGCTAGTTCTCGGGGGAGAAAAAGAAAACATGTTAACAGTGATAGTTCTAAAAACCCCACAAAGTAACTAGAACAGTCTTTCTCGTGTAAAAACAACTCCAATGCCAAATAAACACAGAATAAAAAGTAATAATCACAGCTATTTTCTTGTCTCATATTAGAGCACCAAGTACATGAATCCTATCAGCATGTGACTACCCAGTAATGATGCTGAGGATTACATGAATGAGACTGCAGCTGGGATACTCGCTGGCTCTGGAGTTTCTCAGATTTGTGGCTTTTGCTGTTTTATGTCTCTGTGCCCAGGCCAGGGAGAGCTCCAATCTGGTGTGGGGTGACAGACCCACCCCCCATCACCACCAGCTGGTGTCTGCCAGCTGGGCCATGCCCAGGGTGTGATCCCCAAATTAAAAAACTGCTCCTTTTCCCTGGCTTTCCCCTTGCTGGAAGTCCCACAGAGGTGTTAAGGTCCAAGTAAAACCACCTGCTGTTCTCATGCCTGGAAATTTCCTTTTGCAAGCCATGTTCAAGTGCTGTGGAAATAGCCTGGAAGAGGAGTGTTTTACTGTCCATGCTCATGGTTGCAGGGGCTTCTTCCTCACCAGGCATCTGCCTGACATCTCAGCTGCACACAAAGCTCCCCCTGAACAGTGTTGCAGATGTTTTACCCCAATTCCAAATTCCCTGAGAGAAGGTCATTTCATGTGTAGAGCTGAGGACCCTGATTGCTATGCTGCCCCATGTTCCCACGAGCATCTTGGCAACACAGAGAGAATGACAAATTTTTACCTGCCTTGTGGTCCTGCAGGCTGTGGCTCAGATACGTGTCTGCTTTTGCACCAAGTAGATTGGAGTCTGAAGAAAATGTGGGAATAAAACTGTAACGCTGCTCTTTGGCAGCTGGGTACCTCTGCACCCTTCAGGCAGGTAAAGGTTTCTGCTTTCTCCTCCAAAGAGCGAGGAGATGAAAACTGCTGTAGGAATGTGAGGAGTGGCAAGCTTGCTTTCTTAGAAATGTGGATGTAAAATTCTTGTTTAATTTTTACAATAGGATTTTGGGGATTTCCAGCAAAAGGTGACACATACTGACAGCATCTGGGGGTTTAGAATTTAATGAGGTATCTTTCATTATTCAAATTCCTTTTTTCATTGAACTAAGTAGTCTATTAGTTAAAATAAGGAGATATTTGAATATACTGGTATTTGCAATAGGAAAATTAATAGTCATGGTGGGAAAAAGCAATAAGACTTTCCTCACTTTGATTCTGTTCTCATTAGAGAAAAGCTTGTTCCAAAGTTTAGTTAATTATTTAGACTACCGATGTAAACCTTGCTGAAAACATTCTCTTGACATCGTAAGTCTAAATTAGAAAGAGAATTGACATGAAAACAGCTTTAACACATTGGTTGTCAACAGCTATTAAATATATGATATGATTTTGGCATAGTTGATGTTCTTGATACCGAGATTGCAATCTCATGCAATATGACATCAGCCCAGAAAAAGATGTTAGTGATGGGAGTCCTTGTAGCCTGGAAATCCCACTTTAAAACTCTAAAGTGCAACTGGTTTCCACAGCCTGGCTCAGAAGCTGGCAGGCCTCCCCCGGTGTCAGACCAAGGCATGGAGGAGAGCAGCAGGGATTGAACAGGGCAGGATGACTTCTCCTGCTGCAGCCACCCTCTGTGCTCCCCTGGCACCAGCTTCCTGCACCTGCCCTTCCCAACCCCATCCTGGCAGCTCAGCACCATGGTGGACTCAGGCTGATAGGGGTTTACTTTGTGGTGCTCACTTTAGCTGTTGGGTTTTGGGGTTTGTTTGGTTTGTGTTTGGGTTTTGGTTTTTTTCCCAGGTGAGGGCATCTGGCACTCTATTCTCTGTCCTTTGCAAAACCCATGGCTGAGTTGGGGTATGTCAGGAGAGTGACTGGCTTCTCCCTCTACATCCCAGAGAGTGAGTTTTGTGTTGATGTGGAAGCAGCCTCCTTGCTACTGTGTTCAGGGATGATGCTTCATTTTCTTTCCCAGAATTGAGCACATGACATTCATGCATTATAATTTCAAAGACACGCAGTTTCTGCAGCTAGGTTTATCAGGAATGAAAACTGTTTGGTAGAATATGAGGGTGGGGAGAAATCACAGCTCCCAAATACCGGAGATACTCCCTGGGGCACTGCCAGGTTAAAGCCTACCCCCAGGTCTCCTGACAGTGTGAAGGTCTGGCCTGCATGGGCCTGTTCCAAGGTCCCGCAGGGAGTGATACCTTGTTTAGTATGTGCAGAGGTCCAAGTTTCAGGGACTAATTAACTGGAATGTCTGGATTAAGATCAGTTACAAACGTGCTGAAGAGTTGATATCTCTGGATAGGAGCAGAACCAGAGGGTTGGAAAAGCTACTTTCAAAAACACCCAGGGACCATGAAGTTAGTCAGGATGCTCTTGATTCTTGACTAGACTTTTTAATGAGGTGCAAGTCTGTAACCAGAAGACACTAAAAAGCAATTGCATTAAATCAAGAACTACACTTGACTTTATGGATTGTTTATGGGATCTTTCTTTTATTAATTCTTTATCCTTTAATATTATAAAGGATTTGTGTCTACAATAAATAATGTAAAGTTACATTACATCCTCTTTGGCTTAAAATTTTAATATTCCTATTGCCCATGTCCATAAAGAAATTGTATTTGAGGTCATTGCATATGTACAGCTGCAGTCATAACCCTAATGGAATTACTATTCAAGCACAGGCAAGATTAGTATGAATGCCAAGAAACTACCCGTCTGTCAGGGGAAAAGGTAAAAGTTCAGAGTTCAGCTTGCATCCAAATTATTTATCTCCCTAATAACTTAATAGATTGGATATATTACTTGTCAGTGACCTTGATGTACAACAATAAAGACCCCTTGGTTGTGTCAGAAAATATATGAGACTATAATAAGTAGTACTTATGTAGTGGAATAAAAACATATTCTTTATGATAATGAAGTCTCTTCCTACAAGGACACCACAAGGACATGAAGCCATGTAAACATAAACACCAGCTTGCATTTGACTGTAGCTAGACAGTGGCTTCTCTCCTAAAGTCAGTTGAGGAGGTGCTGGTGTAGGAGGCTGCACCCTCTGCATGCCCCAGAGGTGCGGTGGGTCCCTCCTGACACGTGGCGAGGCACGGCTTGTGCCCTTTGCTTGTCCAGGCACCTTTACACCCTACTTCAACACCTCTTACAACCACTTTATGCAGAGAGTTAGTCCGTCGCTTTTTCAAAGACTCATGTTGACTTCATGTCACTTCTAATTATTTCCACTCTGGATCTCCCAAGCATTTAAAAGAATCATTTAAACTAGAGTTTAGGATCAAAGGTAATGCTGCAAATAGGCATGTTGTAAACATGCCTAAAAATAGGAAGGTAATTTCCCCGAGTGCCATGGTCTCTGTAGCAATGCAACACAATGTCTCTATTTTTTTCTGTTTCTATGTCTATTTTTCAAAGCTTCACACTATCTAAAGGGGAAAACAAAAAGCCCTCGAAGGATATTGTTCTTTAATAAGGCTTATGATTATGGACTTTTTTCCTTCCTCAGCCAGCACGGAATCACTATTAATATACTCAAATGGAATGAGTCTCTCCTCTTTAATAGGTCATTTTAATAAATGTACTTAAAGTTTTACTTGGAGATGGAGGAGGAGGATGAGAGGGAAGACAGAAAAAGAGGAACTTATTTTTATCAGTTTCATGTTTTCAAGTTAATCCTCATGGTGTGCCTAAGCCAAGCGGAGTGCAGTGGTGGCTGTGCAGCTGGCCCTGATCCACGCCAAGAGGATGGCATTACTCCTCACCTCCTGGGATACCCTGGATGCAGGCTGTGTGGGAACTTGAAGGATTCCCAAGCTGAAGCATGAACAACAGTCTTGGAAAACAGTGTGGCATCCTGCCTCTGAGGTCCCTGAGGTTACAAAACCCCCTTTCCTCCTCCTCCATCGGTGGTGCTGTGTGCTGAGCTGAGCCTCCAGCCCCCTCCCCAGAAGTGCAGAACCTAGTGCTGTACTGAGGAAACACTCGCAGGCTTGTCCCTGCTCCCGGAAAGCCCACTGGAGCTGGCATGTGTGCGGTTGTGCTCTCATTCCCCAGCCACTTATCCCAGCAGCCTCACATTTTTGATTGTATTTATGGCCACTTAATCTGTGCTAGCAGCCAGGATCAAATATATCTCCAAGTATTGATCAGCTTTAGGCTGATAGAAGTTCAAGCTCATGAGGTCTCGGTCTTTGACCCTCAAATAGGATATGAATCTCAATCCAATAGACTGATATTCACATGCAGTTGCTGCCCAGGGTTGCAGGCTGCAAGGGAAAAATCAATGAAGAGTGCTAATGATTCACAATTTATAGAGCAGCTGCCATTTTAATATTAGAATAAATGTTATATTGCAAAGGGATGGGAACATAGGTGGTGGCATGGAAAATATTTCTTTGGAGCCTTTTCTGCGAGAAAATGATGTGCACAGGATTTTATGAAGCATAATTTATTGGCCTCATTTAGACTTATAATTTAAAACTCCTTATGAAAAAGGTATTTAACTAGAGTGGATTGGGTAAGGAAACAGCAAGGGCAAAGCAGGCTGTCTTAGAATGCTTCACGCACATGCTGGTGGGGAAAAGGAAGCAATATCCTAATACATGAGATTGGATGTAAGAACTCCACTTCTGCTTAAATGTCTCTGCAGCATCTGGCAACAAAGAGGCTCCATTCTCTGCCCTGGCTCTTCTGAGCACATGTGTAAATGAAAAAAAAAAAAGAAAAAATATTGAATATGCTGATGACTTACATGGAGCATATTAAGAATAAATAACAGATCATGTCAGAGTGGAGTGGTAGGGCAGAAAACTCTGCTGAACTGGTGTGTGAGGGTTAGAGAGAATTACTAAAGCCAAAGAGAAGGGGCAGGCTGGAGGACAGATTTCAAACCATGGGCACATAAGAGCTCTCTGTCTGGATTACACAGGTTTTATTGTATTCTCAAATAACTCATGTCTATTTGCAATGAATTACAGTTTCCTTTGCTGAGGTTTCTTTACAATAGCTCATGGGGACAGGTAATCTCCGGACTATGGCAGAGAGGCAGGGATGACGGGGGAGCTTGTCAGGAAAAAATGGAAGGTAAACTCTGCCCTTTTGCCTTTTCCTTGGCTGTGGTACACTGGGGACAGGAGCTGTGAGTCTTTCTGGAGAGAGCAAGGGGGAGGGAGTGAAAGGTTTCCAGCTGCTGCAGTTCCCTGGATGACCCAGCAGCTTGGGCTGGGCTGGCACTAGCGGTCTGGAGCCCTTCCCTGGGCTACACATCAGGGGCCAGAAGTGTCCTGGGAAGTAGTATTGCTCCTGATTTTCCGTTGCAATGTCCTGGGGGATGGCTGCCAGAGTTCTTTGGTAGAAGACAGTGCTTTTTACTTCGCTGTAGAGAGCAGCACACCCATGTTGGGTCGCAAGCCACCCTTCCTGAACAAGAGAGGGCTTCAACCTGGGAAGACTCCAGATTCCAGCCAGAACTGCAACCTTTTGCTTCTCAGTTTTTAAGCATAGTAAGTCTTCACCTCTAAGTCTGGTTCATGAGGCACTATTTCAGTGTATAATAATGTCTTTCCCTGCATGGATGCAAACGGTAGGAGGATTTTCAGTACAAAGACCCCAGGCTTTTTAGAACAGGCAAGAAAATGGAAATCCTACATCAAAACCACGATTTATGGCATCTGTTTTGGCCATCTCTCTATTTATTTTGTATAGAAGTGAAAAGAACTTAAATAATTCATCTGCCTGAGAGCTCATAACTCTCTGGTCTGTGTAGAATATCTTTCATATATCTCATAACCCAGAGCCTATTGACAAATTGTATGAAAAATAACAACCCTTTCACTTGCAAAAGCAAAATCCAATTTATTGATTGTGATAGTGTAAATAATGACATTTCTATTGACCAAAAGGTATTGCCCGAACAGGTTAGAGTTTACTTAACTCAGGGTGTGAAATGTCCCATGCATACCATCATAAACCCAAAATTTACCTGATGCTTTTCCTTCCTTGGTTACACTGCCACTGTGACCAAACTGTTTTACAAAAACACTTGTGACAGGTGCTTAATGAAATTAAACACAAAATCTTTGGCAGGAGGTGGGGGAGTGGGGAACAGACTTATAGGGCATGAATACATTTATTTGCAAGAACATGTTTGGGTTTTTTTTTTTTAATCTGACAAGAAACAGCAAAAGCTTATCCATAGTATAAGCATACAGCTGCTGTAGTAACCATGTGGTGTTCTGAATTCACAGGGGTCTGCCTGTGACTACTGGGTGCCACCACTGGTCTCAGGGGATCCCATAGACAGGTTGAAGGTTGAGTGGAGAAAGCTGGGTGTGCCTGATGGTGTCCTTAAGCTTCCTCTGGAAAGGGCCGTGGAAAAGCTCACATGCTGACTTTCCACAATGATGAATTTGTACCATCTGCTCATCTGTGGATCCGGGGAGAGGGATCAGAGGGAGAGCAAAGGCTGGGGAAGTTTGCAGCCACAGTTTAGTATTTGCTCTGTGTTCTACAGTATTTGCGCTGTGTTCACTGCTGCATGGTGTCTGAGCTCACCCAGTCTCTGCGCTTCATCAGTGGACTCTTCCTTGGTTTTCAGCTCTGTGGTGCTGCCTCATTTATTAGTGGCTGACCAGGGCTCTACTGCCTGCCCTGAGCCTTTGGTGCCATGCTAATATCTGAGTTCCGTGAAAGCAAGAACCTGCTCTCCTGTTGCCACTGGGGTGGGGTGGCAGATGCAAGTCTTGAAGTCTGCACCCAGATCTGACCCTAGAACTATCCAAAGTTGGGGGGTGGGGGGTTGTTCCAGGGCCCTGAATTTGCATGAAGTTTTGCTTTCTCCACATCTTGACAGATTTCTGCTTTCCTTTGTTTTTTAACACATTCTGTGTCAGATTTGTCTCCTAATTGGGCAGCAAAGAGATTATTACAGCCTCATAAAATACTGAAAACCCTTCCCCATCAATTCTGCCTGTTGGAGAATGTTGTTCTCCAATCCCAGTCTTGCATACATTCTATTATTTAATTCATAAATGTTTAAATAGGGGCCTAAGAGATCCCAACTGTGTCTTTTTACATAATGAAATTACAAGGAGTCATATGTTACTACCATCCATAAACTTATTGTGCACTTTACATAAAATTCAGATCAGGTGGCTCTGCATGCATGCATATTTTAAATTTTCAACTTTATTAAAGAAATGAATAGAGTGCTGGAAATGCTGCTTTGCTGTGTGGTCAATCCAGATCCTGGGGGCCATAAATCTGAAAGCCTATGATTTGTTGTTCTTTGCCCACAATAAATTAAGCCTTTCTTGATGGAAAGGTTGGCTACATTTGTTGCAGTTTAGGTCACACTATCTGGACAAAGATTCTGCCTGTGCTGGGAAGGGACTTTGTGCTGGGTCTGATGAGGCAGGGAGAATATCTTAATTTTTATCAAGTGGCTGGAGCCCCCAGCTGATTCTGTGGCACGGGGGTTTGAATCGGGATAACAGTGAGGTGATTTTCAGCTGAGGGCTGTTTGCATTTTAAAGGCTTTTGATGTATGATGTATTCTTTGGATTTGGTTGTTTGAGGGTTTTCCCCACCCTCCCCACCCCCCGGATGAAGTGGTGGCTTAATCATGAGGGAGGAAGCCAGGGCTGGATGCTGGTGTGATTGGGGTGGGACAGCCAGCAGCTTTGCCCCATTGCCTGACCAGAAAGATGCCACCAGCACGGTTCTCAGGAACAAGAAAAAGGAAGGGCAGCGCTGTCTCTGGGGTAAAGCCAGTCCTGCGTAGTACACATGACCTGGCATGGCAGAGGCACGTGGGCATTACACAAATAAAATCTTGTAACTTTATCACCATCGCTAGTAATAAGTGTCCCTAATTGCTACTTAATGTTGTCTCTGCTGGGTAAGGAATAGGTTGATACACAGGGTCTGGTGAAGCAAAAAGTATTATCGTTTCAACCATGAAATCATAATATCATTTAAAAACAAATCATTTCCAAGTGCTTAAGTCTGTCATGTCTAGCATGAAGGATGATTTAGTTGATAGTTGCTTATACTTTTCCATTAAGAAAAAATAATCACTGTTCCTAGCTTTTTTCATCCTCATCTAGATTTAAACCTTCTTTTAGCCAGAAAGGAAAAATATTCTTGCCATTGAACAAGACAAAGGGCTGTTCCATTGAAATAGTAGCCAATTTAGAAATAATCTCAAAGCAGTGCTGAAATAACCAGCTGTTCTGCAAAGACTAACCCCAGAATAACTAGCCTCCCCTGCCACAGACATGGGTTAGCTCACTGGAGTATGCTCCTTTCCAAGCACCACATTTTTGAATCAAAGTGAGATGAGCTGCAAAAATGCAAAGGAAATGGTACAATTACCAAAGTGGCAAGTTTTGTGTTTAAAGGGGGGGGGGGGGGGGGAGGGGAATAATCATCTGAGTGACTTTTTTTTCTCAGCTGGGAGATGATCAACATTGGAAAAGGTAACACTGATAAATACAACATTCCCAGTTTATTGGTCTCAAAACCAACCAAACACAAGAAAACCAGATATAACTGCTGATAAATTGGTGTTTACCTTTTTTCCTGGAGATGTGTTTGTTGGAAACAGAATTATGCCAGTATCTGCATACTAGATGAGGATACATGTATGAGAACTTAGAGCTGTTTAAGAATTCACTAAACAGTTCAGGGATATTTGCATTAATTTTACCACACTAAAACATAAAAGAGTTTAATCTTTTCTGTCATGTTACTGTAACAAAAGATTGGTAGGTGCAGGTGGTTTGTTCCAAATCTGCTCTGAATAAATACTGGGTGAAGAAGATAATTTTGTTCAAGTAACGAACATATTTCAAGTTTACTGTTAAAGTGGCCAGGTTATGAGTATTCTCCAGCCTGGAATTCACCCTCCCAGAAAGGCAGTACTGTCAGTTGGATGTTAATCTGTATTAGATCTCATATCTGCTCCTTATCAGCATGTATAATTCTCCTGAATTAAAGTTTAGCCTTGACCCATTGAAGCAGTGCTCATGCTCAAGAGGTTTGGCCATCCTGCGTCTGCTTAGTGCGTTCAGTGCGGGTGAGTGATCCCTGCAAAGGCTTGCAGGGCTCTCCTGCTGTCTTCTCCAGGTCGTGCTTCACACCACTGCTCTAATTCTGGTGCTTTAGCTGAATGCTGCCCAACGGTGGCTGAGACACTAGCTGGCAAACCTGCTCTGCACTTCGGTTCTGGCCAAAGACTTTACCCATTAATTGTCTGGCAGGTGCTGGTTAAGGGAGCTGGTGTTACTGTTAAAGCTGCGGAAAGAATGGTTGGATTAACAAAAAAAAAAAAAAGAAACAAAAACAAAACAAAACAAAAAAACAGAAGAGGGGGAAAAATGGGAAACCTGAGCTGGTACTGATGAAATGCTTGTGAACTTAGTGTGTCCCTAGTGCCGAGGGAAAGCTGCTCTGACCTCTCCAAGCTGCATACCTCCAGTGCTAGCACAAAGCACCTGACAAACTCTTCCAAACACCAGCCTCAACTTGAGGGGAATTGCTTTTGCTGAACAGTGATTATAATTCCTGCTGTATATCCAGATTTTGACAAGTAAATCTCATATTTTAAACACAGGATTAAAAAATTTTATTACTACAGTGCAGATTAAGTAGTAAAGCCTCAGAATGTAAGTCTACAAAGTAGGAAACACAGGAAAATAAAGTGAAATCTATTGTTCAAAATAACTCGGGCTTAACTCTTTGTCACCTGGTGCAGACCCAGATTGCAATCAGTACAGCCCTGTAATAATTATCCTTGGGTCTCTTGTAACATTTCACAGGACAGGGAGGGGATATGGAATTTCTTCCTGTTGTTTTTCAAATCCCTCCATTTCCAGACTTGGCTGCACCATCACGCTCAGAAATAACAGTGGCATTGAATAGCATCCGAATGAGAAATTCAAGCCAGCCAGTCTCATTTGCTGCACCGACTTGTCTGCTTACAGAGTGGTTCATTTCCGTTCCTTCTTCTTTGTTTTTAGAGGAAAGGCTCTTCATAAAGAGCTCCATTGTAAAAGTGCAGTAAATATAATAACTTAACAGCTGACAAGTTTTTCAAGCCTTTGGGTGAAACCCTCACCCCACAGGAGCCAGCAGATGTTCTGAGCCTTGTTTTCAGTGAGCCTGGGATTTTACCCAAAATGTCTAATTCTGAACCTGCTCCCCAGAAGGGGGATCTTGGGATGAATCAGAGGACAGGGAGCTGGAAAGTGTGGGTTCTGTTTCCTAGCTGTGCACTGCCTCAAAACCTCCCTTTTCTAAAATGATGGATAATAATATTTCTGTACCTGCCAGGTGGAAGTTAAATTTGTCTGTGGCTAGTAGGTGATTTGAAATCCTTGGCTGGAAGCTGCTATGGAAATGGAAATAATAATTCTTCCAGGATGATCTGAATGCACAAATTTAGAGGCTGCCACTTTGCACCTGCAACTTCAGAAACTGAACTCGCAAAAAGCACTGTTGTTGCTCTGCACAAATTTACCCCCAAATACTCCCATCCAGAACAATGAAATGCTCTCTACAAACAGTGAACTTTACTGCAGGGAAAACTGTAGCTGAAATAGGTAGCAGCAGTAACCCCCTAATGGGGGAAAAAAACCCACCACAACATTCCATTTTTGGATGAATAAAGATACTGCTTGATGTTTACTATGTCTTGTCTTTTCTCCCTGAGCTCACACATACTTGCTAAGTTGCATTTTCCACAGAAATGCTGGATATCAGCAGCTGCTGGGCTCAGGACCGCTGTAGAATTTGGAACTTGATGTTGTGGTATATTATGCAAAACTCTATCAAACCCACAGCTCCTGCTGTTCCTAGCATTCAGCTATTTTCTACCAATATTGTCTTTCGGAACAGCTAATGAACACCTAATATCCAATTAGCTGTCTGTTTCCTCAGATACAGTTTAGGAATCTGATACAACCACAGGCACAATCCTAAATCTTATGAATCTGAAATCCTTACTCTTGGTTCTTCTGGACAGTAAGAATTCTGACAATTTTTTTAAAATTACTTTCCAAATGAACATTTCTGTGTCTCCAGCAAGGCCATATGAGCTTTTGACTTGTTTTTAGGATTAGCAGTGAGACTGTTGATAAATGTAAGCCTTCAGAGATTCCCCTGCTTTGCTAAGGGAGGTAAATCTATCTAATCATAGGTTAATTACCAGCTATTTTCACACTACCTAAACATACTTAAAAAACAAATCAATGTCTAATAAATGATTTGTGTGTGTCCAATAATTAAAACCCTAATGCTCAGCACTTTCCAACTTTTACCATGCTGAAATGGTCAAAAGATGCTATTTTATTCTAGTGATACCAGCAGCACTATCCGTTTACATAACCCACTGATTCTTGCATAAGGAAATAAAATTGTCGTACATATGATTATTTAAACCCTCTCCATTCTAAGGAGCTATAACAGTTGCTGGCATAATAAATGAATACGGAGTTACTTTGCTTACTGGCACTATCGGCTACATTCCTATTTCTCCAGGCAAGGAACACCAAGAGATTTGGCTGTACTGAATACAAAAGTGAGCTGCAGACAGGAGTAGGGGTCATTCTGGGGCCAGAGAAATGTTAAGTGTTTTTTTTTTTTTCCTTTCTATGTAATTTTAGCCTTCTTTTGATATGGTTCTTAATTAACTAGTAAACTTGTCTTTTCATTTCCAATTAAATGTATTGATGGTGCATTCTGACTTGGCTTGTAATCTGCTGTTTTCCCTTTGATGTAATCAATACAGAGTTGCCACAAAACTACAGGTGACATTAAAAAGAACTTTTCTTTATCCCACATAATTAATTGCACCTCTCTCTCCATTCAATTATATAACCAGTGTAATAAAGTAGCTTAGAAGGCTGCTTTGTAGGGAAGGTGGGCCTAATTTTTTCAGTAGTAGTGGGTATCCTTGGTTGAAGCAGAGCTTGAAGACAAGTCCTGCAGTTTGGAAAACCAGAGCTTATTGTTTTGTATTTGAGATGGGCTTTTAGGAGAAACACACAAGAATCTGGGAAGCCTTCATCTCTCCTCACCCTACAATTTTTGTGCTAGCAAAATGTCCCTTCAGTGCTTCAAAATAAATGCAAAGCATGTGGCCGGTGGCTAGTACCCTGGCTGGTTTCAAAGCCAAGATGCGCAGTAAAGGAGAAAGCGGGAGGGAAAGCAGTAACAACAGTGCTGTCCCAAAGAACGAACCTGAAGTTGGCGAGCAGCCCAGGTTTGCAAGTTAGGCATGCGGCAGGTAGATCTAAATTAAACTCACTGCCCTCAATCAGAGCCTTACCGCTGCCTCATTTCTGTGTGCTCCGCAAAGTCCAATTGCCCTGGAGGAAGGACAATTCCAGTGTCGGAGCCCATTGCCAGGGGGATGCATGCTGCAGTCTGTGTAACTGGTTTCAGAGCTTCCATTACCCAGAGGAGCACTGTGGCTGCAGGGAGAGGGGCTCCGTGCATGCACGCGTGGTTATGGGAATGCAGCATCCACCCGGCTCTATCAGGTTTTTGGCTCATCAGGTCCTACGTTTGTTTCAGAAGCTTAAACTCACTGCAGAGTTTATGCCAGCTTCTGCAGGGATGAGATGAGGCTGGGGTAAGCAGGAAGAGAAGGTGTGAAGCCCAAAGTAAGTCTTCAAGGTGAATGATTTAGCTTAGTTTGCAACTGGTTTTGCCAGACTTGGCAGCTGTGGTTGTAACCTAGAGACTGAAATCCAGAGGTGGTTCTGGGTGCTGGTGCTGGAGCTGAAGCCCAGGTTAGTTGGGATTGAAAAGCTATTGGAAAAAAATCAAATTCAGACCTCTTTTATGTTTAAGAGGTGGCTGGGTCATGCTCACTGTAGGGGTACAGCTGCAGGGTTACACAGCCCTTCAGAAAACTCATACGCACAAGATGGGGCTGAATCAAGTTGTTCAACAGGTTGACTTCACGCTGCTTCTCTTGTCAACTCTAAAAGTACTTGGTGATAAATAATAGATAAGTACTGGAGGATAATGTTGCTTTGCTGTCGTGAATTGCACGGTGCTTTTATTGTCTCCTGACACAGACTATGTGGTGGGACTATTGTGCCAAATCCCAGAGCTTTTACCTGACAGAAGGAAAGCACAAAAGATGACGGAAAAGGCAAACAGAGGTTATAGTTTTTGTTAATTAACTTCCTTCTTGGCCTTTACTTTCACTACCACCAGCAATCCAATTCCCTGCTTTGTCTGTAAAACCCTACAGCCACAGGTGACTGATCCTGGGGGGAGTTTATGTTACATTTCAGATAAACATAAGGCTGCAGGTAAGCCATAGGTAATGAGTTTGGAAGCACTCCCTGGAGCAGCTGGGCAAGGGGAGCTCCACCAGCCAGCCTGGCAGGGCAGGATCACCCAGCAAGGCAGGCAGCACGCAAAATGGGGCTGGCTGAAGAGTTGGGGCATGGAGAGCAGAGGGGACAGGCAGCGCAGGAGGAAGATGGAGGCCAGGAGAGCTCGGGGACCCGGTGGAGCAGATGAACGCAGTGTGGAAATGGAGGGTTCAGGCCTGGGGGCTTTCTCTCCCTCTGGTACAAGCGTGGCACGATCCCGGCAGGAATCACTGTGCTGAAGGCCTGTCCCCCGTGGCTGCAGAGGTGACGGTGGCTGGCAGGGTGTGACAACAGGGAGCAGGCAGGCTGCCTGCTGCTCTGCCCCCGCAATTCCCTCAAAAATCCCTCAGGAAGCACCCGGGCAGCCACCCCGCCATTCCTCCTGAGGGCCAGCGCCGTGCCCTGAGAGTGGAATAAAATGGAGCCCGAACATTGTGTGGCGGGGATCTCGCCGCCCGCCTGAGGGGGGAATAAAACGGTGAGAGAACAACGTGTGGCGGGGGTCTCGCCGCCCGCCTGAGGGGCTGCCAGCCCAGCGCCTCAGGGACGCGCGTTACCGGCTTTCCCGGCGGCGCGGGCGCGGTGGCGCAGGCTCTGCTGCCCCCTGTCGGCCCGGCCCCGCCGTGCGCCCAGCCCGGGCCAGGCCCCATCGATCCGCCCGTATATTACCCCGGCGCGCTGGCTGGCGGGGCCAAACCGCGGGGTTTTAGAACAGGTTCACCAAATTGTCAATTAAGTGCAAATCAATCCTGAGCCATTTATCACTGTGTTAATCCGTCCACGCAGGCCGAGGCGAAAAAATCGATCGGTTCCTGTCACCGGGGACCAATCGAGGAGAGCTGGAAGACCAACATCTGCTGTATCAGGGCAACAGCTGAAATTTGTAATCTCGGAGAAAAATTGCCGCTTGCCAAGAGGCCCATTAGGAAGTTGGGGAAGTTGAGCGTGCACGGGGGGAAGGGGCCGTGGCAGAAGGCCTGTGTGGGGAGCCGTGGCGCCAGAGGGTCTTGGCAGGCCCACCAGGAGCCTGCAGCCTGAGGAGCCACTGATTTATCCAAGAGAGATAAATAAAGATTATTGTTAACTCAAGATCAATGAGTTAATACGTGTGGCTTGGAGGCTTCCAGGGCATAGCGCGGCTCAGTGAAGGGCTCTGCAGGACTCCCCGCCGGGGAAGGGGGCAACAGACCTCTGGCCCACAGCTGCGCACCAGCGGGCATTTGCCTCCCCGGAATAAATCCCTTTCAATCATATTTTCTATTCTCAAACATATTTGTAATGACTGAGGTAGCCTTGACATGAAGCATGTAAGTAACGTCTATCACACCGGAGTAATCATGGTCATTAATGCAGCAACATGCGTTCTATGGGCTGTGCTCAAATGGACACGATGGGGTGAATGCTCCTCCAGCACGGCTTTGGCCACCGTCATTCCCACTGTGGAGCTGCAGCCTGCAGGGGAGCTCTCCGGCTTCCTTGGGACCACCACACATGGCAGGGGGATGCCCAGGGATGGGCTGGGGCAGGTGGGTCACTGCAGTGCTGGGTGCGTGCTGAGCAGCGTCGCTTGGGTCAGGGCCAGGGTCTGGGCTGCTTCTGGTGGACAAGGGAACTTCTGGGCTCTTTTCATCGTAGAATGATTGAATGATTTCTGTGCAGTTAGACCAGCTCCCAAGTTTTGCCTGAAAAATCTGTGCCGTCACTTTCCACTGGTGACATGGCCAGGGAGACCTGGCCGTGCCTGCGCAGCCAGCATGCCTCTCCCGTGCCACCTCGCTGCACTGCACAAACCACTGCATTTAACACAAACATCTCAAGGGCTCTCCAGAGCCAGCTGCTTTTAACACAGAGTGGTGTTAGGAGCATCATCATGGTTACTTTTTAAAACGCCCACAAAACAAACAGGGTATTTTTTATTCATATTTTTTTTGTGAGGGGAAATAAAACATCTCCATTGTTCTTACCTGGAGCTACCAGGATTGCTAGAGAGGGTGTCAAAATGCCTTCCCTGGAGGCTTGCCAAAGGTTAACGTGGGCAGAGCCTCTTCTGGAAGGGTTCACCAAGAGAAGTGACTGTATTGGGGAGCTCATTTCTTGAGCTTCCTTTAGGGTCTTACTGAATGCAAAGCTTGAAATCATAAGCACAAGCCAAGAGCTGGGGAATTAAAATGGGGAAGTGATTATTAGCTTAAAGAAGTGAACACACAATTATTTCCCCCGAAAAGGATGACTGCGGGCTGTGACTCTAGAGATGCGGGGCCCTGGGCTGGCTGTCACAGGACTTGGGGGCTGCGATTTCTCATTTCTCAGCGGAGGCTGAAACAGCTTCTCTGGCTGCTTTGGGGAGCTGGCATTGCTTCTCACAAGGAGCACAGAGCAGCAGCGTAACTGTGCTCTCATGTCAGCTGGGCTTCCCTTGGTGCAATGCCGAGAATAAGAGAGAGAAACTCCGCTCGTAAAGAAAAATTGAACCAGACAAGAAAAAGTGTAGTCAAAACCCTTGTGGTTTTTATTCCTTTAGTCTGAGTGAAAAATATTCTCTTTTTTTTTTTTTTTTGGTCTATAGCTGCGTGAAGGTCAAGAAGTTTGATTCGAGACCCAGATAAACAATTACAAAACCAAATTTTGTTCTAAAATTTTATATCGGCAATTTTCACAGCTGTAATCACACTGCGTTTCAATATGAACCTAATTGAAAACTGCCGTTATGTTTCTTAGTTTGTTCCTTGCCAGAATCATAATTGGTTAGGTACAGTTTTCTTGCAGAAAGGAAATCTATGTTCAATCAGGATTTGTATTTTTTGGTGATCATTATAACATTATAACATATATATATAACATATAACATTATAACAATCTGGTTATAGATTAAAAAACCAGCTGCTGAATATATTATTGAACTGTTTAGAAACTGCTGTATTTCAACTAAAGAAAAAAGGTACTTGCTAGCTTCTCCTGCCATTCTCATGCTCTTTATCCATAATACTGTTTAGTTATTGGACTTAATGGGAGGAATGGAGAGTTATGTGTGGATCTGCTTACATCCAGCAACTTTCACTGGAATGAAAAAAAAATACTGAAAAGAAATCAAGCCCTGTTAGGTGTGTGTGTACGTTACATTTTTCTTGTAAAATCTGGTAAAATATCACTCAGAATCAGGTTGGTTGGTCTTGGTTCCCAGATTAAGGAATTAAAGATCGACTAAACTCTTCTCAAGTATTTAAGAAATGAACCATCTGTATAAGAATCTAGGACAGATTACACTTAACCTTATTCTGAAGCAAGAGATTAAGATGAGAACAGCTACTGTAATTAAGATTCTGCAGATGCTGTTCACTAAATATTTAGCAAAGGAGATTCTAGACCCTTGTACTGCAACAGAGTGAAAAATAACACAGCATCTTTTCTAAAAGAGCCTTGATATTTTGTGAAAACAGTCTCACTCCAATAATTCTTGACTGAACCTGTTACATTTTCTCATGCAGTGCTGTGCTAGTGATTCAGCACAGGGCTCACATCCCGTGGATGTTTGCCACTGAAGTCTCAGAAACAAGGGCAGGTGCCTGTCAGAAGGTTGTTCGCTTGCCCAATTTCTGCAAACGCTTCTGGAAAAGGGCTTTAGTCCCTTTGCGGGAAGTCAAAGGAAAAGGGTAGGCTGTGCCAGCCCACCTGTACAGCTTATTTTGGGATTCCTAGCTACAACAGATCCTTCTCTTACCTTTTTCTAGGCAAAATTTGCAATTTATAATAAGGGATATTACTCAGGAGCAAGGAACTCTTGACATTAAGATAGGAAGAGGGTTGGTTCTTTGTTTTTTTTTAGTTTTCAGTTTGTAAAGGTTAATGCAATACAAGAGTTGTCATGAAACCTTTTTTGAAAGTCAAGTAAATAAGTGACAGTATGAAATTCTGTATGTCGTGTGTAGAATCTGTCTATCTTGTATTTTGCTGGACAAAAGGACTCCTTGCCAATGTCTGCAAGAAGTCCAGGCTCCTCCTAACTGCAGTGAGCTACATGAAGCATGTCAGACCCCATGGGAGTACATGGGTATTGCTGATTTAGGGATTTTTCATGGCTGCACATGAAAGTCATTTTCTCTGTGACCTTTTCTGTCTGGTAGCTAAGGAAAGATTTTTTGGCTACTATGACTCTTGGGCATAAGGTGAAATACCAGAGCATCAGTTTAACCGGCCTTGAGAAAACCACAAGCAGTAATCTGCTTCGCATTGGGAAGCCCAGTCCTGGAAGTGAGCAGAGTATTTCCCAGCGCTCGTCTGTAAATCGTCTCATAATGCATCAGTTTAATGGTTAATGAAGTGGTTATTATACAGCAATTTTCCAAGTTGTACTAGTAAGACAGAACT
The DNA here is from genome assembly GCF_023634155.1 of Falco peregrinus. Taxonomy (NCBI): domain Eukaryota; kingdom Metazoa; phylum Chordata; class Aves; order Falconiformes; family Falconidae; genus Falco; species Falco peregrinus. The sequence goes on along the minus strand of NC_073721.1, from coordinate 47,566,785 downwards.
AAATCCTTAGAAGTCTTCCAGCACCTTGGGCTCCTAAATAAGACAGAAAGTAGAAATAAAACCAGGAGTGTTTTTTTTAAACTTGTTTACCAGCTTTGGTACAGAGATCTAACTATAAGCAGCAAGAATTTTCTTTCACTTCCCAAGTGGGAGGTTTTCATTAAAAAAAGAGAAAAGACACTGAAGTGTTCCCTGAAGGAACTAAAGTTATTTATCATCATCTGAGTGGAATTCAGAGGCATTCATTGTGCACTAGTGAAATCAACCTGGGAGAATGACCATGGGCTCACGCTCAGGTGAAATTGTCTGGGATGCTCACATTTATCAAGTGAAGTTATCTAGTTAAGCATCACTTTTCCTGCTAGCAGGAGAGCCTTTCCTCATTAATAGACTTGGTCTACATGAATATTGTCAGGGAGCAAATATTTTCCTAATCCTTTCCCAGTTCAACAGCAACCATTGCCCTTCAGGTCAAACGGGCTTCATGGAAGAGACAGTGCATTCCCTCAGCTGCTTTTAGAAGGCTCTGCTGTGACATGCTGTGTTTGTGCTGAGCTTTTCATGCATTGCTGGTTCCAGAAATGCTAGTCACTGGCAAAACCACAGTGCCTTCTTGACTGGGGTGGGGTAGCTGCTATACCAGCACCAGGAAATAATTCTCCCTGTTGCTTTATGCCAAACACGGAGCTTGTGCAGTCCTGCCTGTGCTTCGTGGACATTGCCCAGCCAGGCCACCGTACGAGGCAGACCCGTGTTCTTATGCTTTGTTATTTCAAAAGCCTCACCTGGAAGGAAGGGGGAACATCTTCAGAATATTATCTGTGCTTAATAGAAAGCAACACATTTGAAACTGCTCCAGAAATGAGTTGTGCATTATTTAAAAAGGGAAGAGTATTACTACCTTCCTTGGATCTCACTCTTCTTGCCTATCAGATTATTTTATTTTTTTTTCCCTGGGATGGCAGGGAGTTGCTTAAAATGAAAAATTGATCACAGTGAACAGCTGAAAACTGGTTTGCATAAGTCACAGTTATTATTCAGATATTACAATGCAAGGCAGTGAGACCCATGAATACTTGCATGGAAGCATTTAAATGTAAAAGCTTAGTACTTCCAACCCCAAACAATCCCTGCAGCCTGCCAACAAACGAGAATCTTACTGGAATACACATAAATCATCTTGTTTCTGACAAATCCTGAAGAAGCAGGGGGAGGGGAAACAGAATCCCTTGCTAATTCCCCCAAGCTGCTGTTTATTGAAATTAGGCAGCAAGGATAAACTATAGCTGGATCAATAATTATCTGTCTAATATAATCAAGTGCCTCCTATGAGAGTCTGCCGTTAAGCACAACTTCCTGCCAAACCCTTGGACAATGTTTCATGCCATGAACTATCAGGTGATTCAAATGACGGGAATGCAAACTAGGACGTGTCCTGCTGGGTCGCTGCATTTCTGGAGAGAGGAGCTCCCTTACGCCGTGGACCTCTTGCTTTGTGCTGCTGCTCCTGCAGCTATTACTTACTGCTTGCTTGGTGACAACATGGTGCTAGGTACCATACAAACGTATGGGAAGAGATAGGCAAAGTCTGATGAACTCACAGGCTACGAATTACCTTGGTCCTGCAACAGGCTTGCAGCTGAAGCCAGGCAGGAGTGGACAATCCCTTCACGTAACACACAAAAGGTTCATTTTTTAGCATGTTTTTCATGTTCCAAGCCTTTCGTTCAGTCTGTTCCTGCTCAAATTCTGTGATTCTCCTGCCACCAACTTGCAGGCTTGCTCAGAGGGGTAGATTTGAGGGCCTGCATCTGTACCCGTGAATGACGGGGTGCTCTGACGGAGCGCAAATCTTCTGTAGAGATAAGGCTAGAAACAGAGAGCGTGGCTGTGAATCCCAAAGTGCGCTTAACCAGCACTCCTATTGAAGCAAATGAACTGTGGAATAGAAAGAAGCAAGAAACATTTCCTTGAGTGACAAAATGAGGGGCAGAATCCATTTTGCCATATTCTGCCCACAAAGCCCTGTCGCTTGAAGCCACTATATTTGCTATTCAGATAATGGAGTTGCTAAGGCTGCAGAAAAGCCTGTGATTAGATAGCTGTACAGACAGCACTAATTGAAACTCTCTGTGATGAGGATGAAAGCGGAAAGGTATTTTGCTGTTTTTCTCCTTCTCTAAAATGCTTTTAACATTCATCAAGAAGTTCCTTGCATTTTTCTGATTTTTAGGCTTCCTACTTGAAGTTTCACATCTGAGAGTTATTTTGACAGACAACCCAGTTAAACTGTGAATTAGGCATTTACAAGCAACTTTCTTCTGTTTCCACAGTTCAGCTGCAGAATATTAAAGGCTTGTAGGTGTTACTGATAGTCGTATATTGCAGCAATAATGTGTCCTACTGCTATGAACGTCACTGCAGAATTCATCAATTCCATGAAAAATAGTTCCACGTGCACGAGTGTGTAAGTTCACTGCAGCGCTTGTGCCTGGACTGAGCCGACGCTGCTGACGGCAATAGACATAGATCACTTCGTGACACTGCTGACTGCTTCCCCACATACATATGAAAATGTCTCTCTGAAATGGAATTCACAATTTTGGACCCTCCCCAACACCCCCACAGGTACATATGTTCTTGGAGCAAGGTAATGTACGTTCTTCTAATAGGCACAGCCTTATCTTTAATATCTTTGTTTAAGATAATCCTGCCTGTTTGCTTGTTCTCAGCTTGGATCAGTGTGGTGCAGGGATGGGTGTCAAATCTCCAGAAGTTCTGGGTTAATATAGAGATTCTTATTTCTTTTGGAAATTTGTGTTTCTTATAAATGAAAAATAATGAAGTAATGAACATGAAATCAAAATAAATACACCAGCAAGTATACACTTGCTCAGTACTCTGGTTGGTGTCATCTGCAGATGTAGCTGCTTGCTAGATCCAGTCAGAACAAAGACTATGTATTTTATAAATAATATCATAAACGACAAACAATCTCTCCTGTTGAAGAAGGCCACTTCTAATGCAGATGTCCTTTCTCTAGAGAGTTTGCATTAGGCATTTAGACTTTACTAAAAGCAATAAGCTAATATATCTCTATAACATGTCCTATTTGGTATTTGCTTTTCAGTTGGCCATACAAATCTGAGCAGACACAACAACATTCAGATGCAAAGTCATTTCCTAGCTAGCTAGCAGAAGTCCTAATTAATTCTGTACAAAGTGGTTTATGAGACCAGCTTACTAAACCTCTTCCTACCAAGCAGAACCATGCTGCCTGCTGGGCAGAGGAGCTCTCTTCACAGCCCGCAACTGTGCAAATGCCTCCAGGTGAATCCTATCCACCACCTCCCAGCCAGCCTTCTGCTGGAGCTGGGAAAAGTCTGTTGAGACCAGCAGGCAAAAGAAAGGGTAGCCTTTTCTTTCCTTTCTGAATAGATAATGAATAAACCAAATATTGTCTGTCTCAGTGGAGCTGCGAGGGCTGGTTCTGCTGGAAGGTACAATCTTAGAATGGTTTGGGTTGGAAGGGACCTTAAAGATCACCCAGTTCCACCTCCCTGCCACGGGCAGGGTCACCTGCCACTAGACCAGGTTGCTCCAAGCCCCGTCCAACCTGGCCTGAAACACTTCCAGGGATGGGGCATCCCCAGCTGCTCTGGGCAGCCTGTGCCAGTGTCTCACCACCCTCGCAGTGAAGAATTTCTTCCTTATATCTAATCTAGATCTACCTTCTTCAGCTTAAAGCCATTGCTCCTTGTCTATCACTACATGCCCTTGTAAAATGCCCCTCTCCAGCTTTCAGGTACTGGAAGGCTGCTCTAATGTCTCCCCCCAAGACTTTTCCAACTCTCTCAGCCTGTCTTCATAGGAGAATTTCAGATTTTCAGAAGGATTTCAGGAATGATATTTATTTTAAAGGAGCACAAATGGGTACCCTAGATATTGTTGGCAGGTATAAGCTATGTCAGTTTACAGAAATACCCTATAGAAGCCCTGACCTATGGGGATCTGAGTAGATTGAGCTCGTTTGCTCTAAAGGAAGAATTACTCCTAAATAAAACCTTGTCTTCAGAAAAAGGCTCCTTAAACTCTCTCAAGAATAGGAGACTAATACTGAGCAGATAAAATCAGCTACCAGCTTGTGAAATCTGGCCTCTCAGAAACTGCCTACCAAATGAGTGCGAGAAGCACTTTAAATTCTGATGCTCTGGGGCTACTTTCTGATCTAATTTTACACTTAGGTGAATAAGTTGAGCTGCTTTGAATTTAGCCAAGTGTAATTTAGATAATGAATTTTGCTCCCTCCCCTTCTGTAAAGGTGTTGGGCAAAATGTAAGACTGCTGCTGAGACACTAACCTGTGAGGGGCAGGACAGCTCCAGCTGTGGTCAGAATTAATTCATTTGGGGTGCGTGGATGCCACCTGTGCTTTTGCAAGCTTTTCTTTATCATTTAGCTTTAGCTAGTAGAAGCTCTAGCAATAAAGAGCTAATGAACTTTTGATAGGTATCTACAATTAAAAAGAAATGTAAATCCTTTTGATTCTAGAGGGAGAAAAAGAAATTGGGATCTCTCCGATGTAACAGCAGTTTGGCTGTATAGGTACATGGAAGGAGCCTCAAAACTGTTTGTAGTACTTAGACCTGGTGATTTCTGATTCTGCTGTTCTGAGAGCTCTTATGCTCAAAGGGTTTTACCTAGCCAGAGGTCAGTTCTGGCTGACTTCTGAGAATATAAGTCAGCAGTAGTAATATGTAAACTGAGAAATATTTGACCTCTGGACTGTATTTACTGATAGGCAGAGGGCATCTTTGGCTGTACCTCAAAGTAAGAACGTGCAAATAATAAGAGATGTTAAATTTAAGCCTGATAGTCTTTCACTACTGGATGTCTGTACTGGCTTATACTGAAAACCCTCTGCAAACAGAAGTCCCGTTAACAATGAAATAACTGAGCTCAGTAGGGACACGTGTAAAGTCAAACATGCAGATGTATACTTAGAGGGCTGAAGCCCTCCACAAACACCCCACTCAGTGAATGCAGTGCTTGAAGCCATGAATAAAAGATCTCCATTTGCCTCAGTGGTCTCTTCAGGCTAGGTTCATTTCTACTTATGGATTATTACTCACCAAATGTGTAGTCTATGGAAATCTAACTAATGTGTTGTTGTTTTCTGGTAGCTGCATTCTGCCAAGTTATGGATTGCCTGGACTCAAGGTATGCATGTTATTGTAATAGGCTCCTGAGCTGCTAGCACACCATTGATTCAGTGTTTCTCTGGAGCAAAAGCCTACTGCCAAGGAATTTCCAGGCACTAGGAGGCTGTAACTATTTCTCTATAAATTTTATTCTCAGCACTTTGAACTCAGAGAGAACTCTTCTAGTTGCTGCCAGAACATTTCTCATTATTAGCAGCAGGAGCAGGAAACTGATTAAAAAATGAGAGCAAGAGAAACTCCTCTTCTGAAGGAAAGCTTCTAAACGTGTTTTACTGACTGACCCTATGTTCTCTGCCTCACCCAGCCCCTATGCCAGGGAGGCAGGACACCTCCATGACTAGAGTCCAGAAGCAGTAAATAAAAGCCTCAGTTTTGACCCCAGCTCTAATTTCAGCTGCCTCTATGACCCCAGAGTCAGTCCCGCTCAAGCTCTTGAGATCCGAGGTTACTCGTTATTCTTCCAAGCCTCAGTTTCCTGATTTTCTAACCAGAATCTTGATTCTGTGATTCCCTGTCCACAAATGACCGCGGTGCTGTAGCTCAGGAGCTCTGCACCGTGACTGTTTCACAGTCATTAAGCACGTTGAGTTGAAGTGGGCTAAAAAAAGGCAGTTTGCTCTGTGTTTTGCCCTATGCTTCTGTAATTGTGGAAAGGAGCCAGAGGTCTACAGTGGCACTGCTCAGCAGGTGCCCCCCAGCACCCCCCCGGCTGATGGGATTCTCTTCCTGCGTGGCTGTTGCTACCGGTGCTCCCCAAAAGTGTTACTCCCATTTCACAGGATAACATGCAGAGGTTTCCTCGCTGAGCAAGGACTGAGTAAAGAGACAGAACAATCCTTGTGCACTGTCTTCATCGTTAGTGAAATACAGAGGTAATCAGGAAACATTTAGGAAATGACCATGTGCGTGTTACAATTGCAGGCATCGGTTGATCGCAAGGCTCTGCAGGGTCACAGCTGGAGATTCTCTAACTTCTCACATACACACTCATGTCCAACTGTGTGCTTGACTTTTCTTATTTCGGTTGGCAGAGTACTTCTTGCAGGAGATGTAACATCTCTCATGGAATAAGTGACAATGGGTGGGGTGAGGGCTTTATAGTCGTAAGTAAGGATCAGCTCGTATTTGCCCGCATGGTTAATCCCTCGCCTATTTCATCACTGATTCTCCCAGCTGAGCAACAAAGCCTGCAAGGAACCAACTTAAAAAAAAAAAAAAAAGCAACCTGCATGAAACTAAAGGAAATCAAAAGCAAATTATTTTCCAGATTATAGCCCTCCAGAGCTGCTGAGATATTGCCCATTTTTCACAGCAGACAAAAACATTTTCCTGGGGATCAATTTAGCTTCCAGAAGTCGGCTCCTTTCAACCCATAATCCATCATATTTCCCCATTTGCAATCTCTCTGTGTCTGAGTGTTTTAAGTTTCCTATGAATTATTTTATAAAGAGTATAAAGAGGCCTTTTTTCCTGCTGAAATGAGGGAGTTGCCTTTCTGCCCTATCAGGTCAGATACCATTAGACTGTTGTACAAGGGGGCCCTGCCATCCATACCTCCATATTGGCAACTACCTTAGTAGGCTCATCTGTCAAAGAGATCTAGTAATCAATCACTGCAGTGATCAATATGCAGCTTATGCATTCATCATTCCTTTGAGGAGACTATTAGGATGAAGTTGTCAGTGGAACAGGAACAAAGGGAGAAATATACCGAGATGGCTGAGGGGTGTGAATGTGTGTTGGGGTAAGAAAGAGGAGCTTAAAAAGAGGAAATACAGCTCTACTGAATTAGGGAAAGAATTCTGCACCTTGAGGGAAGGAGAAGTGTGTGACAGATTTATCTGGATGCCCAGGAACATGGTGCAGAAGGTGACTCATCTTTCAAGAGGCAGAGTGGTGTAAAAATTTCCAGATCTCTTGATTGGTGTGTCACTATGATTTGTGGGCTGCTCTGCCAAGGTAAAATGGGTACCACGAGGAGCTGGGCACAAGTAAGCCAAGGAGGAAGATGCAGGAAAGCTTGCGAATGAATCCATGAGAAACACATTGAGGCAGGGAGAGGACTATTTATTTATTGCTCTGAACTTGTGCCTTTATTCCATTTAATCTGAGCCCAGGAATTATTGCAAACATTGATGATCACTTCTGCCTTGAAAAACACACCAGGGTCTCTCCAGGTCTCAGCACAGACACTTGGAGGCATTTCTGATGAGCCTAAGCTCCCTGCCTGGGGCACTCTGTCCACAGGCCCCCGAAAGCACGTATTAAATCTGCCTCTGAGACAGGACTACATTTCCATCTTTGCCTTGCCAGGTGATGCTCTGTACCTACCCTGAGCTCCATGTCCACAGTGGCAGGACATATTTGCACACTGGAGGGAGACAGGTGTGTGAATTGGTGGTGCCAGGGTCTGTACCTTCTGGCTGTGCTTCACTGGGAGGTGGGTGCCCAGCTCTGGCTGGTTCTGTGCCTTGGAGAGTGGGAAATACAGGACGTATCCCTGTGCTCCTGAGCATGGCCCCCTCAATCAGGTGAAATGCTGGCCTCTCTGGGCAGGTACCCCAGCACGAGCATATTTGTCTTCTTCCACTGCTTCATCCACATCCTTCCCTGATGCAGTGAACATCCAGTCACTCTTCTGACCTTGCTATTGAGTTAAGCTGTAGCAGTTTGAGATGTTGCCTTCCTCTCCGTGTCTGCCATTGAGGCAGCGGGGCACCTCAAGAGGTGCAGGGAGAAAGGTGTTTCTTAACTGGTGCCTAGAAGGACAGGTGCTGTGTCTGTCAGCAGGCAGCTGCAGTTACTGTGACTGCTCTGCTGTTGCTCAGACCTTCGTGGATGGTGATAAGAGCATTGGATCAGGCAGACTCAGCTCCTGCAGTCAGAGGAGGAGGGCTGGCACCCAGCTCTCACCCCAGGTCCAGTGGTGTCAGGGGAAAGGGTTAATTCAGTTGGACCTTGGGAAGTTGCAGGCTGGCTTATGATTATTCCCTTATCTGATGGCAGAGACATTATTTAGTCACTGCAATAACTTACATTAATTGGATGTAATGCATAACAAATTTATGAGACTAGGGCTAGGCTCAGCTTTTGCACAAAACTCATCAATGTGATGTGCTGACCAAGCACAACAGGCTCAGATCTGCCAGTCAAAGGAGAAGTGCTGCTGGCCCACGTTGCCTGGGGACAGAAGGGAGACATGGTTGGCCTTGGGCCGGTGTGCAAACGTCTCTCCATAGCAAGGCCATGCAGATATGTAAGGCCATCCCAGGGAAAACACAGGCAAGGAAATCCAGCCTTTGCATACATTTGGATGTGGCTAAAAACCCTTCAGCTGAGGTTGCTGTGGGTCTCTGATCACCATTATCAGTTATGGGTATGTCTCTTCTGCAAGCAGGAGCAGTAGGTGAGAGCCCGTAATAAAACAAATGCAACAAATAAGTGAGAGTGTATTCCCACTGCCTGCCAGCCACCAGCCTAACGCCCATGGAAGGCCCTTGCTGGTCCCTGAGGCTCTGCTGTCCTGTGTAGGTGACCAGCATCTGCCCCATCAGACGGCAGAGTGGGGCAGAGTGGCCCATCTGGTGTCCTCACAAGGGAGTAAGCACAGCCAGAAAAAACACAAGGCGATGTGCTGTAACACCGACGTCCTAGTTTCTCGATCTCTAAACGTTCAACACAATCCTTTCGTGTCAACTCCATACAGGTCATTTTTGAATGTAAGTGTGTATCAGGACTGCCACGAGGAAACAGCATGCCACACCGAAACTGGTTTGAGGGGATCTGATTTCCTTCCTAGCTCTCCAGATCTCTTTCTCCTGCTTTTGTGCTGAGCTGCAGGCACAGCTCGCACCATTTGGAGAGAGGGATGCAGTTGTGTTTGCCATAGGCTGTCTCCTGGCTGGTGGCAAGTTCAACTGCAAGAGGAAGAAACCTGGAGGTTTGTTCAGCTGCATGTCTGAGCTAAGCCAGGGGTCTGTCAGCCAGCTAACTGCAGGCAAGTGGTGACTGGGAGGCTCTGATTGGGGGTCAGAGAGGACCTGGAAACAAAGAGGAAAGGGAAAAGCCGGTGATGTGATCCCTGGTGCTAATTAGCTTGACCCCAGTGATTGTGTCTTAAAGTAACATTGATGACCTCTGACCGCGAGGTTCTTCAACTGTGATCCAATAAAAGTTGCAGGAATGAATTTTGCTTTGCATGTGGCCCCAGGGTATTTGTCTCTTAACTAATTTGTAAGAAACCTGGGAAAACATAGAATCCTTCCATTAACCTTCATATCCTTACTTTACAAGACATAGTTTCCTTCTCAGACCTAATGACCATTCATAAAAACATCAGTCACCTCTAACCTCACAGCTCAGCAGCAAGACACGTGCACAGGCATGGGCTGCTCTGCTGTGTGAGGGCCACGTGGCTGTGACAGATGCTCCAGCATGCCCACCCAGATAAAAGCTCTGCAGTCGGTTCTCTCTGGAGGTTCTGTAGCTGTCAGCATCGCCGTACTTGCACACAGCGTTTACCTTCCTGTAGTTTTCCTCAGGCACCTTAAGGAGCCAAGTGATTATCTTGCATTAAACTTCATGCTTGACCCTCTCTGACCTTGGTGCGCTGATTTCACGGGCTTTTTCTGTACCTTGCATTGCTCCTCTGAAGCAGACCCTGAATTTAGCAGCAACAGTCCAGATCTTAAAAACTGGTGCAGACAAAACTCTCATGCGTGAAACAGATTAGGGTGCCAGCCAGAAAACAGCAAGCAAAACCTCCAGGTCAAGTGGTGCAGGTTATCCATCTTTTAGGGCCACTTTTGCGCTGAGATAAAGAAATGTCATCCTGGCATTTCTCTAGGCAGGATCCCTGGAAAGCAATGGAGAAACTGTCTTGGCTTTCTCCGAAGTGTGGAGCAGAACTGCCGTTCACAAAGACAGTAACGGCCCCTGCAGAGGCACTGTCCTGAGTGCAAAGCACCACAGAGAACAAGGAAAGGATCTGGCATCTCTTCTGCCCTGTGATGGTCCAACCAGCGTCCAAGAGTCTGAAGTCTTTCTCTCTTGACAGTCTCTTCTAGGGTGCAATGTATCTTAGTCATTTGTACTAATAATTTATTACAGAATTAAGTGTATTGCATAGGAAGTATGCCAGTAATGCTTTGCCAGGATATGTACAACACTTTGTTAATTAAAAGTATTAGGCAATATAGACTCCATTGTTATGAGTTAATCAGTTTAATTATGAAGAGGATTAAGTATCAGAGTTAAAATAATAACTTTTGTCATACACCAAGGTGAATGCTTTGCATGTGATACATATTTTTTTCCTCTAAATAGTAAATCATTTCCCATGTTCATGTTTTCCTTTGCTGCTGCACTGTGGGGTCACCAAGCTGCTGCCAAGGCGGAGCACGGGGGGAGCAAAAGGGAACGTGCTCCTGTTTCCCCCTGTCTTTAGCCCACCCAAACCCTCCTTGGAGTTGCTTTTCAAAGGATGAGATCCACTCGTCCTCTTTTCTTAGTGCAGGCTGAAAGCTCCAAGTTTTCTGGGTGTGTTGCCTGTTCCAGTGAGGTGGCTGTAAGTCTGAGCCCAGGGGGGAAGAGGGTCATGGACAAAACCCCTCACCTGCACCGTAGTGCTGCTCTTTCCCTGGCCCCTTCTCTTTTGTCCACCCTTCTCCTAACCCAGTAATCATGGCCATAGACCTTTTTTTCTATTTGGGATAGTGGGATCTTTTTCACTCTAAGAGGAAAAGATCAATTTGCTCTCTTCATTTAAAAAATGATTTATTCTCCTTTTATTTTCTTCTCGTAAATCAACCCTGGCCCAGGCTCCAGGAGGACAGGCTCTAGAAAGAATAAAATGCTGAAGCTTGGGGTTGTAAATAAAAACTGAATCTCAAACAGATTCCAGGCATCCTCTGGAGCCAAAGATTCATCTCAAAGAAAAATAACAGGATGGCACGGGTGCAGGGCAGTGACAACCTCCCGAGCTGTGATGTCGCATCACTTGCACAAGCAGGCTGCAGCAGCTCTGCACTGATCCTGCTACCAGTCACTCTGGAGTGACCCCGCTGTCCCCAGCCAGCAGGTATGAGAGAGACAGAAAATGACTCTTGGTGTGAGAGAGCAGCACTGCGGATCCCACTGCACCCCAGACTGCAGCTGCTCTGCAGACACCGCTCTGCCGAGCCAGGGCAAGCCTGGCTTCACCTAGGGAGGTCCATTTGCTTGGGCAGCTCTGCGTGCAGAATTCACAGGCACCAGCTGCGCAACAGAAGTCCCAGGACTTGCTGATTTGGTAAGAGCTGCATGTGCCTGAGATGCAGGGAAGTGTGGGAATGGGGAGCAATCCCTCGGCTGGTACGAAACCAGAGGCTGCCACAGCTGGGATGGACAAGTGCCACATGCGGTGCAGAGCTGTCACTCCTCCTGCTCTCTCTTCAGACCTGCTGGTATTCAGGCAGAGTGCCTGGAGCCCATGTGACAATCTCACAGGGCTGCTGGAGGTATTGAAATCTATTTTTCCTTATTTATTTGGGGGATTACTCTTTTCTCTCGGGTAGGAGTGGAGTGCAGGGGGGTTGGAGGAGGTTTAATCCCCAAGACAAGAGGAAACCTTCAAAAAGGTTAATTGCTGGGCTTTGCATTTTGTGTAGTGTGGCTGCTCACGTTACAGCAGCGATGCCATCTGCTGAGCATGGCCGGCTGCCCTGCATAATTCACCAGCTTCGCATGTCGTGTTCGGATGAGCGCTCGTGGGCTATTCATGAGGAAGTTACCTTTAGGCAGAGCTCAGGTAACCGGTTACCTGACACCCCAGACTGACTTCTGCTCTCTTGTCCTTTTGCCCTTATTGTTCCTGGCCCCAGGTTGTGGGAGTTAATAGCCAGGGAGGAGGCGGTGGAGAGGGGCTGGCTGGGTGGTCTGCCCCCAGCCGCCTCCTGCAAAGGCACAGGGCACTGTGGGGTCCCCAGCCGGTGCCGCTCCCCACCCCGCCTTCCTCCAGCATTGCAGGCTACAGCCCTTGAGTCCCTCGTTTGGACTGGAATAGCAGCTTTGATGCTATTCCCTATCCAACCCATCTCCTTGCCCTGTGTGTGTGAGCATGGACACGTGCCATGCAAGGACATTTCATTTTTCTTTCCCCGTTAAAAGCTCAGCCCATTTGGAAATTCCCTCTTGCTTCTTTAATGGCCACAAGCTCACGCAGGACTCCACCGGCTGCCAGAGGCGTGCTTTAGGGCTCCAGGCTGCCCAATACACCACTTTACTGATGACATTCAGGTAATAAATGTGCTTTGGCAGCACAATGTGATTGGGATTTTCTCCTCCCTCTCCATGCCCAGGCCTTACGTGGGGTAAGTCATTTCCACGAGGGTTTTTAACTTGATATTGAGTCAGTCTCCTCTCCCAGTGCACCCTTCTCATCTCTGCTGTGTAACCTGAGTTCTCGCCCCTAGTTTAATAGCTACCTCTCCATGAATATTTAACCAAGGATCTTAGCAGATGAGCTCCAGCTAACATGTGGCAAACAGATTTCCAGTACAATAGGGCCTACTAAAATGATGATGCATAAAAGAAACCCTGGAAGGAAAGGGAAGGTTCACGTTCTGGAAAGGGAAACACAGTTTGTCCACAGCGAGCTCCAACTGGCTGCTCCAATTAGCTGAGCAAGAGAGAAGGGAGCACTGGGGGCTCTGGCGGAGCGTGCAAGGAGTGCAGCGGTGAGAGACAGAGAAACAGCTCCAGCAAATAAACTGGGGATCTTTTGGCTGGCCTAAAGCCTTATCTACATGAGCTCGGAGTGGTTTAACTGATACCCCTGTAATATGGCCCTGAGGTCCCCCAGGTGCAGGAGCCATTCAAACGAGGCAGCAGCAAATGCGTTGGGGAAGAGTTTGGAAGAAGGGCCATCCTTCTGCAGTTTGTTGCTGCCCCTTCAGCAACCCACTTCTAGAGACCTCCTGGGTTGAAAGCAGTAGATGGACATATAAAGCACAAATTCAGTCTTCTTCTAGCTCCTTCATAGTGACAACTGACACAACATCCTCCAGCAGCGAGTTCCACAGTTCATTAATGCTCTAGGGGAAAAAAAAATCAGCCTACTGTCTGATAAATTTACTGTGTGCCACTTAATTCTTCTACAGAGAGAAACCCAGAATAATTATTTTTTACTCCTTTTCTTGGATAGTCTTGATTACAGACATCTACTGTATACAGTTTCTCAATACACTCTACCCAGGTAGGTCTGAGGTTCTGAGGTTCATTAATCATGAAATTAAGGATTAATTTCAGATCTAATGACAGATTAATTTGGCAATTTCCCTTCACCAATGAGGTGAAAACCAGCAGTGCTGTCAATAGCAAAAGGTCTTTCTGCTGTATTGAACAGCCTGAATATTAACAATAATCTCTGCTGCTCTCTTCAGCCAAAAAAGAGATGCTCTGACCCCCACTCCCCAAGGACTCATTAATGATAAAGGACCCAGATTACCAAATGAAATGGAATTACTTTGACCCAAGTAAGGGCAACAGGTTAATTTTTGCATAAACCATGGCCATGCTTGTGCCTGAATTGCTCTCCAGTCCCATGCCCGGGTGTGGGGCTCAGAGGACACTGAGAGGTGAAGGTCTCCAGAAGTCTGTGTGCTGCTGAAATATTGGTTGTTTCACTAGGTTTCCCTCGTGAGAAGGATGAGCAAGATTTACAAGGCAGGGCTGATCTGAACTCAGCCATTTGCACAGAATAATTTCCTTTTCAAGCCCTAAATTCAGACTTTATGGCTTCCCCTGCTCCTTTTGGTCTGCCGGGTGTTCTCCCTCTGTTCCCACTTGCCATTCACATAGCTCGAAGCTGGAGGCTGGCCTGCCAGGACCATGGAGAGGTGGGAGTAGCCTGCACTCACAGCCTGGCAAATGTCAATTGGGACACTCGTTCCAGTTTGTAATCCCTGTATGTCATTGTATTTCAAGAGAAAATACACCATGAAGGGCAGGCAGTGAGAGCAGGGCTGTGCTGGATCCATCTGCAGGGCTTGAAGCTTTTAACAGAGATGGACTTTGGGTCTGAGAATCGAGACACGGCTTCTTGGGAGAGGAATCCAACCACTGATGAGATGAAGGCTTGGCCACCTCTCTGCAGGTCCAGACAGGAAATCTGGCATAAAGCCTGTGTGAACTTCCACACTTCTGGGACCAACAAGATTCTCCCTCCTAATACACACTTAGGATTTAAAACAAATCTGTTATGAAATGGAGTCAAGAAATCCCTCAGGAAAACACATGAGGCTTTGATAAAGGAGCTTCAGCAGTTAGGGCTCTCGCTTCAAAATAAGAAGCAGGGTCTGCCCAGCCCAGCCTGCTCCTACCCACCTCCTCTCCCAGGTCCTCCTTGCTCCTTCCCAGCTGCTTGGATTCCCCAGGGCGAGGGGTCCTCCAGGGCAAACCAGGGTCCTCTGCGCTGCAGAGCCTGGGGTGCTGCTGGAGGTGGCCCCAAGGCAAGCGGGGTGCAGGCTGCTCCATGAGCAACTTCTCCCTTTGTGCTAAGCTCCGCAATTTATTGGTGTTAGTCAGGTTAATGTACTATTACTTTGCATATTAATAATATCTTATTACATTTGTTCTTAAGAGTGGTATCATGTTGAGGCAATGAGGATTAATGGCACCTCGGTAATATTTACATATTTACATTATTAAAAAGCAATATATCTTTTAGACAGCCCTGTGCATGGTCTAGAATTGCAGATGCTCTTCCTAAGCCCACCGCAGCCTTCATCCCATGAGACCTGTCCAGCTCACAGCCATCCACCCCGGGTGTTCAGCAGGTTTAGCCAGAGATGGGCACCTGCTGGGAGAGCCTGTGGCTCCCGACACCCACCTCCTGCTAAGCCCACTCATCTGCTTGGCCATGCCCCTCGTGTCTCCCTCCTGCTCCATCGTCCCAGGGAAGACCTCAGCTCTCCCAAATGTCTGAGCAAAGGGTGCCCAAACCACCCATACCCTCAGCAGCGGGGAGAGAGTTGGGGGACACAGCAGGATGGTGGTTCCCTCCCTGGCATAGCTAAGGACGATGGACAAGGGGGCAAAGGTTTCTCCCTCACCAGCAGCCCACGTTGCTCCCCCAGGGAAAGGCTCTGCAACTCAGCTAGAGGCTCCCAGTCACCTCTACAGTCCTAAACTTAATTAAAGCTGCCAGCTTCTAATTAAACCACTTAATTAAGTGCCACATTGTCAGTAGGTAAAGATGGAATAGACTTAATTATTTAACACAATGACATAGAAGAAAAAACCCACTTTAAAAGCGTGACACCGCCTAGGTGGGCAGAAGCCCACATAGCCTTGCCGTGTGCCACCCCACAGTGCCAGCAGCCCAGCCAGCGTGCCCAGCTGCAGCCTGGTGTGAGCAAAGCCTTTTGGAGTTATTTTGAGTTTCTCCAGTAAAGGAGACATCTAAAATTTTCAACAACTGCACCATACCAGTCCTGCCTGGGACACTCCGAGCGGGGTCAGCATCCATCTTCTCACCAGCTCTCTGCTCTCCCAAGTTGCTCCCAGATGTGGATCATAAACCCCGGGATGTGGGGGTGGCACCCTGACCCACTGAATGGATGAGCAGAACCCAGGGGCCTCCCCAAGGCCAGGTCTTTGCCTTCACAAACTTACAGAGGCTGCTCGGTGGACACTCTCCCTGACCCAGGGCCTCCCAGAGCAGCACTCTGCTTCACCCACCAGCTACTTTGTCTTATTTCAATCTTCCTTTTAAAACTTCTCTGGCTAAATGCTCCTGTCTGAAGGGGTGATGTAACCTAAGTAACTCCCAGGCTGGCATTCTGCGGGTAAGATTAATGGCAATGTCCTGTCAATAAATCCATGAAGACCCCAGACCGGGTGATGAACGTGCAGAAGGTAAAGGCAATGGTTAATATCTTCAAAATAGGCCCCAGAGCCTTTGAGTGCAGGGAAAGAGGAAAGCACCAGTGACCCTTGTTAATCTTTTTATTGGCTCCAGCATCTATTGGCACCTTTCGTTGGCCAGAAATTTGCAAGTCTTTGGGGAGCAATGATTTCACAGTCGGGGTCTCTTTGAGAGAGAAAAAAAATTCCCTTTGCTCCTAAAATGGGACCATTCTTCCAAATGAAAATTGACATTTTGGTTTGAACTTTGTGACCTCCAGTAATCACACTAATGGTCTTAGCTGGCTGGCTGGGATGGAGCTGGCTGTGGCCAGGACTGATGGGACCTGTATGGATCGCTGGAAATGGGCTGGGAGATGAGGACGGGAGAGGCTGCTAACAGTGGGCTCTAACTAGCCGAGGCACTGCAGGTTATTTCTGAGCTGCTCTAGAGACTTTCAGCTGCATCAGGTTTGACCATGGGTATTGGCAAAGACATTGGGAAGGCAGTGACTGAGTGCTCTCAGCCAGCCATCCACGCACCCATGCGTCCATCCATCCATGCTGAGCTGTTCCAGCTAACGAGCACCCATAGAGCTGTCTGATTAGCCACAACAGTGTCAGGAGCAGGGCTAGCTGGGGGCAGCTCCTGATCCGCACTCACTGGAGAGCAGACCATGGCTCCCAGCCTTTCTTGGCTGCTGCTGGTGCTCCTCAAAGACCAGCAACCCTGGGTGAGGCTGGAGAGGGGCTCCCTGCCAGCCCCCTCAGTGCCAGGGTCCCAGCCCGGCTGTGCATGGTGGTGGCTGGGAGCAGTATGAGGATGCCGGTTCCCACTGCCATGGTATTACAGGGGCAGCCTCTGCCAGGGTGAAGCTGGAGGCAGGTTCCCCTTCCACCCTTCTACAGACACACGGTGAGCAAAGGTACCCCCTTCTCCTCCTCGCTGACTTCTTTAAGCAAATGCACTTTTCATGAACTCTTAACGGAAGGACAAATTGTTTAGTCAAAAGAGTTGCTCCCTGCAGTAATCTGTAAAAATGAAGGGGGAAGAAACACAATACACCAGAGTCAAGACCATAAACCTGACTGACCAAGCCCTGAGCAGCCCCAGCCGGGTCACGTTAACTTCCAGGCTGAACAAGTTGAATTTATATCTTTCAGCACTTAGCAATTCCCTCCCTGCAAGGGCCTGCAGGCATTTTTTCTAGGTTATTTTCAGACTTCCAGTGTATTTTCACTGGGAACATGGGAGGGTTTTGTCTTCTCCCTGCTATGTTTTTCTTTCATTGCTGATTTTAGAAAACTCGTGTAAACATCTCTCTCATACACACACAGAGAAAACTCCAGTGCAAGCCTCAGCAGCGGGCACCAAGGTCCTGTCCACCGAGCCTGCCAGCCTTTCCACCGCTTGGCCCCGAATCAAAAGACTTCAGGGCGAGGAGGGGGCACAGGGGCTGAGACAATTCCATAGGAAAAGCCTCATCCCTCTGAAGCTGCTCCATTTTATAGCTTGTCCTTGGGTTTTAAAATTAGAAAACTTTAAAATGTATTACGCATCAGTTGTGATCCATCATGGGCTGCACCGGGAGTTGGTCACCCTCCAGGGCCAGGCAGCGAGGTGAGCAGAACCGCTCTCACCTCTTCCGAATGCCGCTGCCATCACGGGAAATCCCGGCAGGTGCTGGTGTTTATTGGTGCCTCTGCAGCAGCACTGCTGTGTTTGGAGGAGGTGATGGGAGAGGTGATACAGAACAGCCATTTCACCCAGCTAAAGGGGTTTTACACAGGCTGTCCTCCCGTGTGTGGGGGAGTGTGTTGGCTGGGCACAAGCAGATCTGGAGGTGGCGAAGGCAGCATCGGGTAAACTCCCCCACATGCCTTATTTTCATGGGTGCCGATTGAGGACCTGTGAGACCTCCCTGAGTGAGGTGTCACAGGTCTGGGCAGGAAAAGTGATGCTGTTACTACTATAAAGAGGGGAAATGGTTTGGGAGTCAGACAGGAGGGAAGCTCTCACCAGCCACCCAGTACCAGCAAAGGTGACCTGGGGGCTGGAGCACTGTGCCTTGGAGCGGCCAAGAGAAGAGTCTCTCCTTCCTCCTGTTCACACAAAACTCCCCTCCATCTGAAGTGTCTGCCCATCAATCTGCTTAATACAAAGGACCGATTTTTAAGTAGTATTGAATAAATTTAAATGAAGTTGCCGCCGTCTGGAGGCGTTATGCAGTCAGTGTGCCTTGAGCTGGCTGCTCCCACTCTCCTGATGGATGGATTCAGCCCTGCGGCAGGCAGCTCGGGAGGACCTGACACACACCGCCAGGGCAGCTCTGCTCCTCCAGCACAGCCCAGACTCCTGACAAAGTTGAGTTCTGGCATCAGATAAAAATTCTTGGACCGTTCAGATGGAAATCCCTGCGGATGGCACACTGTTGTTATCCACCTACATCATGGTAGCCAGGTCAGCAATTGGCTGTAGCTAAGAATGCAAGAGGGTCCTTTTATTTTATTTTTGTAATTCCTCATTTAGTAGGTTAATATTCTATGTTATTTTAGGCTGCTTTCTCCATGCATCTGCCATCCAAGCCCGTACAGATGTTTTAGGATTCTTTAATCCTGACAAAGGACTTAGCGTTAAGGAAAAATGGGTTACATAAAGATCCTTATCTCCTTAAGAAATAAAGCATGTTTTGGGCATATTGTGTACGAAACAAGACTAAAATAGAGGCAGAACATTCTGGGGCCACTTACCAGATGTCCAGGTTGGAGGATGGGGGTCTGGTCTGCCTGCAGTCTTCCTGCCTGTCTCTTGGATCAGCACTGCCGGGATGCCCCGTGGCAGAGCAGCAGCCTGGGGCACGCACTGCTGGGGGGAAGAGTGGGGCAGGGTTTTGTAGGAGGCAAAAGTACCAGCTCTGACATGGCACAGGGGAACTATTGAGCTCTTAGAACTTCTCACTAACAGCATCCTCCTGGATTAGACGGCAAGAGTTTTGCTTGGGAGAGGACTTTTCCCAGGACAGTAACAGCTCAGGCTGATGCTCATTCCTCTATGCCGAGGGCAGGAAAGATCACCCCAAGCTATGCTCCCCTCCCAGCCCTGAGCTGCCGGAGCTTCCAGGTTGACATACAGTATTTCATCCTGTAAAATTGACAAAGTTCTCACATTTTCATGACTCCAGTGATTGATCCAACCCATGTAAATTACAAAAAGGAGTTGCAATCCTCTGGGGTCTGAGGCAGAATATCAAAAGAGCATGGGCTTGTGCTGCTTTAATTAAAACTTAGTTTAATTAAAAACCTTGAGAGCTTTATTAGACTCAGTAATTGATTTAATTTTCTTGTGGAATTCTATTACAAAACACTTCCAGCACGCTGGCTTTGGGATCCTGGCTCCAGGATCATACTCCTTCACGAACAGCATCTTTGCCCTCTCCAAGGGGCAAAACACAAGCTCCTTCTGGGCCAGCCAGATGTCCAACCCTCACAGGGCATTCCCACTCAGCACGGGTCTGACGCCTGTTCCTGGCTGAAACAGGCAGCAGCCTCAAAGCTCTCATCCTTGTAAAATTAAGTTGCTCCCTGCCTCTCAGCTAACAGGGCAGCCAAACTGATCTCCTTCAAAAAGGAATAGGGGTAATAGCTGCTTGCGAGACTCATGCAATCAAACATGCTCTGATCTCTCTGAGGTGACCCAAGAAACCCTCTGGATTCTCTCTAGGGCTTTGCATACTTTGGCACTCTTGGATAACCATGTTTTTCGCAAACAGCCTATTTGCAGGGTGAAGGTAGGAAGACCTAATCCGCATCACAGAAGATTTTGTAGCAATTCCCAAAGGCAAAGGGTACCTGATGCCTCATTGTGCTGCCGAGCTGGGCTGGCACACGAACTCTTGGCCTTGCTAAATTCCCTTTTCACTCCCAGCTCTGCTCTCCACTTACTGCCTTAAACTAAGGTGGGTGGCTCAGTGCTGGGAATCAGCTGTCACATTTTGCCCAGCCCAAGCTGTATTTCTGTGGCAGAAAAGACTGGGCAGGGGAAAGAGCTCAGTGAATTGCCCCAACATCACCTCCCCATCCATCTGGCGGTGGGTGCTCCCCAGAGAGGTGCCTGGTGTTAAAGTCTTTCTGGCCAGGACACAGGGAATCAAACTGTAAAATAAGAATAATAATAAAAAAAACCCCTACCACACAATGATTGTCTGATCTATATTTATTTCATAACATCCAGAATTAATAGGATACAGGAGTTAAAGCAACCATGGCAACTGAATGCAGAAAGGGCTGTCCTTGTAAATAAATGAATTCATAAATAACTCACAAGTGCTGATATAAAAAGTCATGGGAATCTAATGCAATGCTAATGCAATTCAAGCCTTCCCTTTTTTACATGCAGTATTATAATATTAGGTGCGCCTTGCTTTGCTCTGTGCTACAAGTGTCATTCTTAAGATAATAGAACTTGCTAATTGTACGAGGAGCCAGGCTGTGATTGATGAGGGCTTTGGGTTTTTGTCTCCTCCGTGTTCTTGCTAGCAAAACGTTGCACCATTAAGTTACAGGCTGATCTGCTGGCAACAAATTCAGGAAAGTTAGGGAGAAAGGAGCATGATTCACCCTGCTGCGCTGCCCGAGCAGGGTGCTGCAGGGACACCCACCAGCAAAATGTGTCCATTCAGTGGATTTTAGGGCTGTATTTTTGGAAGCAATGTTCTCAGCTCTTATTCCTGTGCTCCCTGTAGTGATAAAATTATATTCCTTACTGATGGAGATGCAATTTTGTCATGGACATCCACATTTCCCCAGTTCCCAGTAATTATAAGGAGAGGGGCAGTGCTCTGATCTACAGCAAAATCAGCGTTATCCCATTGCAGTAGTTTTCCTCCAGTTAGAAAAGACATGCTATTAAATATTGATGTATTTGAAGATAGTTTTGTCTTATCAATCCTTTGTTCATTCTTTCTTGATCATTTTTATTGATATGGATATTGCTGCTGTTATGATGCTGAAAAGTAATTTTCTGCTTTGGGCTGCGCATAAGCAGAAGTGTAAGCATTAGAAATGTCCAAGGGACTCCTGAAATCTATTAAGCATCAGAAGTTTCTCTCAAACTGCCAGCAAAGCGTTTTTCTAAACTGAGGCCAAACTCTTCCTCAGACACCTTGGGCAGCCAGTTCCGATTCCCCTGTGAACATGGGGGCACAATTCAGTTCAGCAAAAAGGGGCAAGGGGTGCAAAAGGGACAAGTTTGCCCCACACAAATGCCAGTTTGGTTTATCCCCCAGGAACCAGAGGCAGAGATGGCTCAGGGGCCTGCAGGGCCACAGACGATGCAGGGGGGTCCCACAGTGGGTTCTTCCCGCACGCACCCTGTTCCCATCTCACATCTTCTTCCCATCTCACATCTTCGGTACAGCAGGAGGGACGGGACAGCCATCACCCGGGGGCTGAGGAGCGGGGGAGCCTGGTTAACCCCTCTTCTCTGCAGAGAGGCTTTGCAAAGCCTTGGAGAAGAGGCTTCGCGCTGCGTAACGCGCTAAATTCAAAGCTCGGAATTTTTTGGAGTTGTTTTTTCCCCTGCTCCCTGCTTCTCCGTTTCTGCTGCTGGCGCTGCGGGGCCGCAGCAGCATCCCCGGGGCAGGAGCACCGCCATGTGGGATGCGGCCGCAGGCACAGCCCTGCTCAGCCCCGCCACGGGGACCCCACGGGGGACACGTTGTGGGGACCCCTCCGGGCCTTCCCGTGCCCGGGGGGAGACGTCGCAGGGACTCGGGTCTGATCCTTGCAATGTGCTTCCGAAATGGGAGGTGGTGCACCCCAGGTTTCGGTGTGAGACTTACTCACCTGCTCTCCCCAGGTGGTTTAAAAAAAAAAACAACGAACTCTTCATTTCTCTTAAAACATTACGGATATATTTTGTGCACCCTAGTGAGAAGCGCTGGAGTATTTCTGGCCCAGTGAACCCTCTAGTGCTGAAAATGATGCCATCACAGCTAATCCTGGCAAGTGGGGCGCTTGGGCACTGACTGATGCTTTATAATGATGCTTAAGAAATATAGGCAAACCCTGCTTTCCATTGATCTCAGAAAAATGAATGCTGTCTCTAAGTTTGACATTTAGCCAATGCCCAGAGTAGACGGCTTCATTGATTCACACCGGAGAGATGGGGGCGGCAGGCAGGGGGAGCTCAGGGAAATACACCTTTGCCGGGAGAAAGGTTTGTCTCCACTCTCTCCTGTCACTCTCCATCTTCCCCAAGCGCCAGCCCTTTCCGTGCATGCAGGTGTTGAATAACTGAGGCTTAAGCATCAGAAAACGGATAGAAGGAGACCTGTCTGGGGTAAAAGTTCAAGTCTGCCTGAGTATCTTGGTGGTGTTTGTATTTTTTCCTCATTGTCTTTTTTTCTCCAGGAAATTGTTGAGGAACGATGGAATGAGATCAGGTTTGTTTCCTCACTGAGGAGCTTGGTCTCAGTCCCCACATTTTGCCCGGTGCAGGGCTCCCTGGGTGGGTATCAGCCTTTAGCTGCTGGTGCTGCTGCTATTTGTCTGCAGAGCTGTACAAACCCCCTGCCCCAAAGCCTTTCTGCTCTAAGTGCCGGCGTGGTGCTGAGCACCCTCCCGGGGTGTTAAAGTACCTCTGAAAATAGAGACAGGGCACTGGAAATGATAGAGACAAGACATGCCCCAGCTCTGCTGCTGACCTGGGGCAGGCTGCTGTTGCTAAAATCACCCTAGAGCAGATCGATCTCCTCTGCACAGACCCGACAGAGCTATGCAATGAGTTTAAGAGGACCCGTCTGCTACTACCAGGATACAATTTGAGATACATTCAGTATTAATGAATGGAAAAACAGGGAACCCAGATTCCCAGAGAAAAGGTGTTACTTTGCCCTGAAACATCACCCTCTGAGAGGTACTTGGCAGAGTCAGAGGAGTTGGGAGGCTTCCCGAGCCTCCCCGCCAAACCTCAGCCTCACAAGGCAGATATGGATTAGGCCTGTTTTAACGCCTCGTGCTTACATTAGACCTAGCCTACAAATTAACAGAAGGCAATAATGACACTTCTCCATGAGAGTTTTCTGCATAACAGGCAGTTTCTAACATCAGCCAGATCAGGACTAGCCAACATGATGCAGCAACAAGCTTTGGCAGGAGTCCTGTCCCTGGCAAAGCATCCGATTCTATTTTCATTTGTTTTAGAGACAGTTTCTCCACTCACCATATGTGTGCAGCTGGCTCCTGCTCCAGCCCCTGGAGGTCAGCAGGAATCTTTCCATGACTCCAGCATCTCTAAAATAACTACCTGCCTGTTCCTCCGGCGGTGGAGGAATAGTAGGAATAGTAAAGCTCTGCCTTTCACCATGTTATCGGGGCAGTTAAGTGTCCCCACTATAGGATGACACACATTTTTTATCTATATCAACCTTTCGCGCCTTCACTGGGATCCCACTCATGCTGATGCTGGTCTTCGTCTTTCTGTCTGGTTTCGTGCAGTGGGGTGGGTGCAGTCTGCAGGGGCAGAGGGGAGGCAGGCTGCCCCCAGCCCCACCGAACATCCCCTGGCTTGCCAGCTTTGTAGTCTGGCAAGGGCTGGCGGCACCACTGGGCAGATTATTATGCCAGAAAGCATGCTGATGTGTCACGTATATTGAATACATCAAACATTACTGTCTCACCATGCCTCACACGAATCATTTATTTCTTTAGAAACTGCAGACGGGTCTAGTTTTATATTTCGCAAGTCACCTGTAAAATATATATCTATAAAAGCGTGACAGGAGCTAGGATTCCTGCAGGAACATGGCAGCCTGCCCTCCTTGTGCTCTGCAACCTCACCATCTGTGCTGGGGTTTGCATTTGTACCTGGCTCTGCTGCTTTCCAGCTTTGCAGTGTGTATTTTAGTTGGGGGGGGGGGGGGGGTGTGTGATGATGCATTGTACATCACTCACTCCCTTGGTTCCCAATGCTACCAAAACCCCAAATAACACCACAAGCCCAGGCCACCGCCTTGCAGCCCTGCCAACTTCCCAGGGAGGTGGGAGAGCCGGCGAGCCGGGGGCTCTGTGGGCTGCTCAGGGGCTAAACGCAAGTATTGCAGTGCTGCAGAAGTGGGAATTAGTTCCACTTTCTGCTACACATATATTTATTTGATTAGTCTAATATACTGCATTATTATTTACCACATGCAAATCTCTTCAAACTGATTAAAGCTGACATTTCAGCTAAGAGATGAGATCTGGAAAGAAGTAATAAGGAAAAATTATTTCACAAGCTTTTGCACTTTAGATTTGCAGGGAGGATCGATTACATTTAAAATTTAAGGCCCAGATCTGGTCCTAAATCTCCTTTAAGGAAAAGGAAAGAATTAATTCCCTAATTTGTTATATTTCAGCTTTACAGGCTGGCTCAGCAAAACCCAAGGGAGTTTGCACAAGATGCCGTTGGTTTTGAATGGTGGTTTTGGATATGACTGGAAGGCAGCAGTGAATGCTAGTTTGAAAAATACCATGTTAACACATTTATTATCTTTAGGACCTTGAGAATTATGGCTATCTATATGGCTATAGAATTACTGTGGAACTAGTTGTTTCTGGGTCACCAAAGGAAACTTGTTAGCTATCTATCTGGATATACTTTTCATCACACAGGTTTTTATTTACTGCTTTCTTCTGGTGACCAAATAGTGATCGGTGCTATACATTTATAAAGCACAATCCCCATTTCAAATAAAAGGTGACAAAAATGGTCAGTTAGACTGTGGAAAGTATATTTTGCAGAGAGAAAAAGAGAGGGAGAGTTTTGCGGTGATGAGTTCATTCCCACAGCAGCTATATGGCCATTGTGATTTTTCGTAAAACAGGCGTTGAAAGGTTAAAGACCAAATAAAGGTCTAGTTTTCAGAGGTCCAGGTATTTTATAGGGTTGAATACCCTACAGCCTCCTTCGCATGAACCTGTAAATGAGAACCTCCCCATAAAACCTTGCTTACGCTTGCAAAAATGAGATGTTTAGCTCTCCACAAGTAATAGTATTGAAAGCTTTTTCCAGACAGGGGTCAGACCCATTTTATTGTAAGTGCGCATCTATTCAAAGTGCAAAAGGACTGAGCTAAAGGACATCTCAATATTACAGGGTTGTTACTGCAGCTCCAGACTAAACAACTTGACCGAGGCTAAAGTATGAATTGGTGCCAGAAAGCAGGGCTGGAAGTCACAGTCCCTAGCCTGGCCTTCAGAGCAAAAGATGACATTCACAAAATGAGTAAAAAATGTGGTGGGCAAGTCTACGTAGGTTTGACATCTTCATTCGTCTCAGATTGAATTGAGATTGACTCTGTGGGCTAACATTGAAGTCATTCATCCAGACAAGGTCTATCCATGACAGGCATTTAAAGCCTTTACTGGAAAAAATTCCTCCCCAAAATGGGAATAAGAAGAAGTTTCCATTATAAAATGATTGTGACAACTCAGCTGTTACTTTTTTGCCCTCAGCCTAGAAAGCATTTCTTGCATTCTTCTCTCAGCACACTACCTTAGCAGCCCTTCATGTGCAGCACCATAGTAATTTATCATTACCCAGTCTCCAAATTATTCTAGTGTTGATTAAATTAGTAAATGCAATCACAATCTGATGCAAGTTAATTGAGAGAATTTATTTGGCCCTGACAGTTTTATGCATGTTTGATTAAGTATTATAAGGTTTGTTTTTGATTTTGCATAATTTAACTTTAAATCCTGCACTGGGGGGGGCCATCAACTATTAATGACCAAAATAAACTCTTTTAAGATGCATATATTTATGATTTATTTCTAAACGCAATATCTTCCAGATTTTTTTGTTCTGTTGCCAAAGTGACAAATATGTTTAAAGTAATATTTTGAGCCATTCGGTTCACGCTATAAATCTTGTGAAATATATACAATTCATTAAAAGTTCTGAAAGAAGTACAAGTTAGCATTTATATTGCAACAAGTGACATATAAATGTGTATGTTTGTCTTCGAAGCGTGCCATAAAATATATCAGCACTAGCTGGCCGCTGTGACTAGTACTAATGGCCCGCTCTCTGGGCTGATGATAAGTTTCATCACAAATCTTCAACGCTGTCAACACAAAACTGTTCAATCAACAGGAATATGAGTTGTGTCTTTAGTAAAATTAGCACAGGAAAGAAATACAACCCAGAGCGCTGCTGGAGTGTTGTGGGCGGGTTCCCTCCAGGCTGAACTACAAGCCCTGCTTCAGGATCTTACCTCTTTGAATGTCAAAGCTTCAATTCACGCCTGACCCGAAAACAGTTTATTTTTTTATGAAGATACACATGCATTGAAGCAGCAAAGGGGTCAAAGCATTTCAGGCAGAAAACTGAATAGGGCCATCTTGCTCTTTTGTCATCCTGACCCAAGAAATTAAAAGGGTCAGTTTTGGCACAGATGCTGCTGCGCCGCCCCCTTGCACACAGGCATTTAGGTTGTGGGGTTGCTCAGTGGAGCTGCCTGGTTTTTTTATTCTGGAGGATAGGAAAGACCTTTCCCACTCTGAGGGGTTCCTTCAGGATGCCAGGAGCGCCCCTTTGCAGCACTTGCATTCAGCAGCATCCCTGTAATTCTCGAAGGCGAAGCTGCAAAGCCAAAGCACCTTTTATAATTTTGTTGCTTGGGCTGGAAATCCCACCTCTGGGCTGTGGCACCAGTCCCAGGCAATGGCGGAGGGAAATAAGTGGAACACGGCTCTCCTGTTATCTTAGTCACCAAACAGATGTTCCCAGTTTCATGCTATTGGGAAAATGCATCGGCTTTGCACCTCCCTTTCTCCCTCCCACCCAAAGCTGTGTGGGAGACACAAGAAATGGCAATTTGCTAGGAGTACACCGCCGCTTATTACCTTGCCTATAATTTCCCCATGATGTACATCCTGCACCTCAGGCCCTTCACTGTATTTGCAGAATAAAACTGCTCCGTGGGGCATGTGGATGGGGCGGAACTGGAACCGAGCGTGAGCAGCAGCGAGGCAGTTGGGATGCTGGGAGGTATTTGGCTTGGTGCCTCGGCTGCCTGTGCAATGCAGCAGGTCTTAGCGTTGGCAGATGGCTTGAGTTATTGCTATTTAATGTTTTTCCACTGTGGTAGTGCCTAGACGGCAAGTAGGGCAGGGAGCCAGTGAAAAAGTTCTGTATTCTTTCCATTATGGAAAGTAATTTGTGATTAATTCTAAGGGAAAAACAGCAGGGAGGAAGTTTTATGTTCCTTCTCTATATATCGCTTTTGAATTTTCCTCCACCTGTTTGTTTTTTAAGAACTTTGTGGATCTTTTTGACCTCCACAGACATCTGGGGGTCCTCCGTTTGCAATTTTAGCACCTTGCTTTTCTAAAAGTGCTTGAGTGCCTTCAGTGGGGCAAGGCCCTGAGTGAAGCATGGCCCCTCCGGGAGCACAGGCAGGATGGGCTCTCCTGGGACATGGACCCCTACTACGTAACTGCCAGCGCTGCCCCAGCCATCCTGGCTCAAGGGTTCTGGCGGCATCCACCTCGCCACGAAACCACACTCGGGCAGAAAAGGCCTGAGCGGTGAGCGACTTGGAGAAATCTTTGCCATGCTGTTGTTTCAAGCAACGGTGTACGTGCTGCAGGGGATCCTGCTGCAAGGGATCCTGCTGCAGGGGATCCTGCTGCAGGGGGTGCTCCAGCACCCTCAGGACAGGGCCCTGCCCTAGGCCACGGGCAGTTGAAACCCCGCCATGTGATGCCGGGCTGAGTCGGGCCCTCGATCCCCTCAGCGGTCGGGTTAACGTTCGAAACGACCCTCCCAGGCCTGGGCTGCCTCGGCCCGGCGGTGTGCCACCCCTGCCCGCCCCACAGCCGGCGGCGCCCCCCCCGGCACGGCCGCGGGCGCAGGCCGCTCCCCTCGCCCCCACCGCCTCCCCGTTGCCCGGGCAACGCCGCTGCCTCCCGCTTCCGGCCGGCGGGGGCGGCGCGGCGCGATGACGGCATCGCCGCGCGCCTCCCCGCCTGCTCCCCGCCCGCTGCCGCCGTCGCCGCCACCGGCCGGAACCGGAGCGCCGCTGCCCCCCGCACATGCGCATTGCGGCGCTCGTCCGTAGGCCCGGGCCTTCCATCAGCCCGGGCCCGGGGCGCCTGGCCTCGGTGGCCGCCGCCCGACACGGGGCCATGGGCAGGACGGTGAGTGCGGGGCGACGCCCCGGGGCTGAGGCCGGGGGGAGGCGGCGGCGGCGGCGGCGGCGGTTGCCCGGGCCTCGCTCTGCTGCGGCGGCCGCCTCCGCGATGGGTCCCGCGGCGAGGGGCGGCGCGGGCGCCGGGCCTGGTGGGTGCGGCAGCGCTCGGTCACCGGCCGCGGGGGGCCGTGGGCCGCGGGGTCTCCGGGCCTGGCCTGTCGGCGCGGCCTGCGGGTGCGGGCCGGCCCCGGGGCCCCCGCGCCCCCCGCCCTGGCCACGCCGGCGGAGCTCTGCCCCCCTGAGGTGCGTGGCAGCCGTGCCCCGGTGGCCGTGCCCGCCTGTCACGGCCGCCCGGCTGGCAGGGCTTCACGTTGGCTGGGCTGGGACCTCGCAGGCCGTGGGGAAGGCCTGGCGGAGCTCCCTGCCCTCAGGTCCCTTCCCAAGTGGATTCGGTTTAATTGAGGGTCTGGTAGGATGTAGGAGGAGTTCGAATTTCCCCTCCTTCCGCTACTCCCGCTTTGATTTATCAGCGTTAACCTTTATTTGTCATTGTCCCTAACCTTCTTTGGCTCCTTCTGGAACACTTTGGGCTCACTGGTCCTGACTGATGGTGCTGTCATCTGCAAACGTTGGGGTCTTTCTGTCATCTTTTCTCCTCCAAGAATTATGAGCACCCTGAGCACCAGCAGACCTTGCCTGCAGTGTGTGAGATGAAGAGAAGTAGCACTCCATTTTGGTAGCTTTCTCATCATACGCTCTAATTTTAAAGGAGAGGGAGTGAAAACTCATCTAAGTGAAGAGTTACTCAGAGTTTTAACTTCTTGCTGAGGCCACCGTTAATGTGATGCATGGGGTAAACGGCAGCGTGGCTGACATCAGGTTGCCAGGGCCTTAGAGCTGAAATCCTTTGAGCTGTAGGATGATACCCAGAAGAGACCAACTCGGCTTTCCAGCCTCACAGCAATGTTCTTTAAAATAGAAAGGCCCGAAAAAATGGTCTTGAGGAATGGGTGTCCAAATCTGTTTCTAGGCATTGTGTGCCAGCACACAGGCTGGGGGCCTGCCCTTCTGTATTCTGTTTGGAAAACGCTGGCTGTGTGTGCTCTCTGCATTGTGTTTCACGTGCCCTGGATGAACGGTGATGGCCGTGATGATTCTGTGATTTTTCTCTGTTTCCTGTCTTTGTGTATAGCATTGTGAATACAAGCTAGCTGATTGTTTCCAGCATGTATCAGTGAGCTGTAATATGTGTATTCAGGAGTGCATGATTCTTGTCAGAGTCTTTGTGGGATTAAAAATTCATGCTTGGGGAGGTGGGGCTTGGAGTTCTCAACTTTTTAACACACAAGACGAGCAAATTGAAACTTACTCTCTCATTTTATCTTTTAGATCAACTCACATGTAGAGTGTTGTGAGTCTATGAAGCACCTTAGCAGTTTCTTTCACTCTTCCTAGAAGGCCAGGTATCACAGAAAAACTTCACTTTTTTGTTACAAGAATTAAGTGGCATCCAGAAACGGCAGCGGATTACCGACCTTCTGCTGAGTGGATGGCAGCACCATTAAAAATGTAATATTTCAGGAAGTTTATTTTATTCTCACAATGTTCCTCTGCTCTCATGGCTGTTTCAGTGTTGATATTTGAGTTTATCTCTACCAAAGGTTATTTGTTTATGTGGTGGGCACAGTAAATGGGAACAAGCTGCTGCTGCTCATGAAGAGTAACTCTCTGCAGCTGAGCCGCTGGAGTGGTTCTCTTGGATTTATCTGTAGAAGGTTTTGTCAAAATGAAAACCCCTGTTCTAAAACAGGGCTCAGGTATGAAGCTGGTGTGTTGTTTGCCACGCAAACTGCAGCTCGTGGAAGCGGAGTTTGTGCTCTGTCACTCAGGCATGGTCTTGCTGAGCACTCTAATAATTGCCCACTGATTTCCTCTGGCTGCTGAGGGACTCAGATTAAGTAGCTACGTAAGAGTTTGCTGGAAAATGATGAGCTGTCTTTTGTGTCCTGGTGAAAGTGGTTGTAAGGAGAGGCTGCATCATCAGAAATTGAATGCTCTGAATCCAGAGTATGTGGGTTTAAACCTGTCTTGTGAATTTAGTTCTCAGAAAGTATCTCTGGAAACACTTAGCAGTATACATGCAGCATGTGGGAAGCATGTTTGGTTGCATGCTCCAGACACAAAACTATGTTGTTTTTCAGAAGTGTTGGTTTGGTATTTGACCAATTTGTGTGTCTTGCAAAATACATTCTTGTAACACACTTCTGAGCTGCTTAGTATTTCCTTACAGACAGGAAATTATGGCAAAGAGGCACCTAAAATTATGAGGGTGTCTTTGGTAATCGAGAACAGACTTCAATTTCCAAAATTCCTTAATCATAAGTCAACCTGTTCTCCTTTTTATTAGTCCCTGGTTCATGTAGAGCCAGCAGGTTGCCTGTAAATTTCTGTAATGGCAAAAAGGAATTAGAACCTGGGGCCAAGCAGAAGAGATCAGAACTGCAATTTCCATTTACGTGTAATCTGAGGCAGGAAGCAGTGAACAGACTTACCCAGTGATGCACATTATATCAGAGGGGTTTGATATCAAAGCACAATTTCCTGCAGCCTTATAATTTACTCTGTGATTAGTTTTGTTAGTAACAAATTAAAAAAATCCTGAAGTAACTTTTAAATTACTTTAGTTTTTATTTTAAGAGTAATAGGATTTCTGGTTCAACAGAGGAAAGATCTGGCCAGATCAGACCCAGGCATTCAGAGCGCCTGGGTGTGTGAGGAGGCTGGGGAAGTCCCTGTTGTTTTCTAGCATTATCTGATGAATGTATTGTCATTTCATAATTCCCGGAATTTGGCACATCATAAGCCTGGGGTGAAGCACAGAGCAGCTAACAGGCTACTGCTCATCACTCACATAACAACAATGGGTGTGTGGAAGGATGTTAGGATTATAAATCCTAAACACTCCAGAGATCAAGATATTTCACTTATCTCTGCAGGTCCCAAAGGGAGAAATAAGCTAGTAGATGTCTTTGAAAGGCTGCCCTTGCCATTGGGTGCAATGACAGTGAGACTGCAAGGCTCGTCTGAGCAAGGGGAGGTACATCCTGTAGAGTGTGAAAAACATGATTGCCTCATTGTTCTTGCAAGACCTTCCATTATTTTCAGTTTGTTTATTTGGTGAAGTTTTGCCAAGTTTTGCAATGAGCAGAAATCTAGAATCACTGCTGTGTCTGGGCTGTGGAATTCACTTGCAAAAGTACTTAGAGAACTTTCTTTTTTTTTTTTCCTTTTAAAAGAAATATAATCCAATGCAAACCACATATGTTACTGCTGCTGCTCAGATGGGTGGACTGTTGCAGGATTGCTTTTCAATTAAGAAGGATCTGTGAAGTAGCTAGGATAATTCCAGAATAAAGTTCTTGTCTTTCCTGCATTAACGCTGTAAAGCTTATAACAGGTTGTGGCTAGCACTGACATTGCATGCTACCAGGGAGCCATTTGGAATCTGGTTTGGTGACGATGGAAACAGAATTGTATTTCTGTATGTCTGCCTCGTAAACAATGACCAAAGCAGCAAAGCAAAGTTGTTTTAAGCAAAGAAGTTGAGTTTTGCAAAGCAGTTGTAAGTAACCACCCAGCCAGAGAGTATCTGCCGTGCTGCCTCTCCTCCTGCTGAGGCTACTTAAATGTGTTTCCCTTCTCTGCCTTCCTGCAGGTCTCTTCCTTCCTGGAAACTCAGCAAAGAGTTAGCATTCCCAGGCTGTTGGATCTCTTCCATGTTAATGGATAATATTTGATATGTGCCCTGTAAATCCTGCCCTGGGACTCCGTGACCGGTGGGGTGCCTGATGCCTGTAATCCCCATTCCCCGCCGGGTCCGTTCGTTCCACGGCCCCCACACGACCTGCCTGCATTCGGCCTGTGGCCCGGTAAGGACCACTCACTTGGTGCGTACCAAGTACAACAATTTCGACATCTATCTCAAATCCCGATGGATGTATGGATTCATTCGTTTCCTGCTGTACTTCAGCTGCAGCCTATTTACCTCCATCCTCTGGGTGGCACTCTCTATCTTGTTTTGCCTTCAGTACCTTGGCATCCGGATCTTTCTGCGTTTCCAGTACAAACTCTCCATCATCCTCCTCTTACTGGGGCGAAGGCGTGTAGACTTCAGCCTCATGAATGAACTGCTCATCTATGGGATTCATGTGACCATGCTGCTAGTGGGGGGGCTGGGATGGTGTTTCATGGTATTTGTGGATATGTAAATAAAACAAGCGCATGTGGGCTGAGAAGGTGACTTTTCTTCTACCCAAAATGTGTCAATATCCTCTTTTCTTTTTTTATATAAATTAATTTATTTCAGTGCTACTTTTTATTGATAAATTAACGTACTTGTCTCTGGAATTTGTATTTTTTGGAGGGTTGAGGTGCCATATGGATTATCAAAGTGCAACACTTGATTGCGTGGTTTTTTTCTTTGCACAGCGCAAGTTAATAGAAGTTTCTTCTAATCCATAGAAGCTTATCTTGCTGCTGTTCCTGTATTCCTGTGGGCATGAAAAGGGCAGTGATTTATCTGGAGGACAGAAGCCAGATAACTTTGCACCCCATGCTCTTAATCCATCTTCACCTTTTTCCTAAAAATGTTCCTTAATGTCTCAGGTGTGTAACATGTATCCTACTTGACCAATGTTATCCTTTCTCTATGTAGTTTGCATTTTGCATATTCCCTACTAAGATTATGGGGCCAAATTCAGCAGAGTGCAGGGGTTTGGGAGGGTTTTTTCCTCTTTTGTTTTTAGATTTGTGCAGGACATACATTTGACCCACTATACTGTTCTGTTCACTTTAACATAATTACATAGGTTTGAATGGCTTTGTCCTTTGCAGGCAGTTAGTGCTGAGTAATTGAGTTTTACTGTAAAAGAACGAATCCACAGGAATGACTGGGAGCAGAGTTTGGGATGTGCTCTTGATATTCCCAGTCATGGCAAATATGCTATCATTTCGCAATGACTGAGGGAGAACCCGTTGCAATGGTCCTTAGAGTTCAGATTGTGGCGTTTGGTTCTACTTTTTCCTGAACTGATTAGTTCCAGTTTTCTCACAGAGGTATCTCTGTCAGATGGAGGATGGCAAGATGAGACTGTCTTACCTAGGAGAGACTGAAAGCAGAGTACAATTTGAAATGGTGATAATTGTTCTCTGCAATTACAGGAAACATTCTTCTGCCTCCCCAGCGGTACGAGTGGGGTCACTGGAGAGCTTTACTAACAGCTCAAGAAGGGAGTTAAGCCTTAAAGCTCAGTTTTACAGGTCTTGATCTAAGGTGTCAAGATTGTTCACATGCAGTCAGTCAAGTAACTTTATTTATGGAGCCCAGAAGCTGGCCTAAAGCTTATTTTTATTCTGGTTTTGTTTGTTTGTTTTTTGTTATAATGGAATATTGCTCCTTTTCTGGTGTTCTTTAAAGAACTGTTGGTAAAAACATTGTTAAAAATGACAGAAACCCTTTTCCCCCCACCCTCCACTCCCTGAAATCATTGGAGTCAATCATAGTGGAATAAGCAAGACTGGAAATACGTGACTGTTCTTTTGTGATCTCTTTGGTCTGTGATATGAATGTGGTTGAGAAAAAAGCGAGTTTGCACACAGGGAAGGATGCTTCATATTTCAGTTTGTGAGTATCTCTTTAGTCTCTTGCTGACATACTTTGATTTGTAGGCTTATGGATGCAAAATAGAGACACTTCTGTCTAAAGCCCAAAGCTAAAGCAAACCGAGAAATTATCTCATCAGGTGTTACAGATAATGCAGACTGAATGTGTGGAGCTGAATAAATAATGGACCATGCTGGTGTGAACTTTAGATTAGCCCCCTGAGAGTCAAAGGCTGTTTCTGCAGGGAAGATGTAGTATCAGCATATGTCACAAACTGGTGCCTGGAAGTTTCCTCCTAACTGTTGAGCCCCCCCGAGCTTTTTTTTGGGGGGGGTCGCTCTCTGGACTGCAGGTCCTCTGTATCCTGCAGGTCCAAGCTACAGCTTGCTCTGTGGGTGGAGAGAATTCCCAGTAATTCCCAGCCCAGTGCTTTCCTACCCGGTACAGCTGTCAGCCTGGGGCATTGCAGCTCTGGTGTGCAGACTGTGGGACTCTTGGGGTGGCTATGCTCAAGAATTTCTGCAGGAAACACGTTACAGATGGCCAGCAATCAGCCCTGGTGTGAGCTGAGCAACCAGCTCGGAGTGGCTCTCCCTCTCCCTTCGCAGGAGGCGCAGCAGGCAGGCGTGTTGGGTGGTAGGACCTTGTTTCACCTTGGAGTGGCTGTATTTCAGCACTCCTTGTAACAATGAGTAAAAGGGTGGTTTGTGGTACGAGTGGGCACTGCTGTGCTCCCCGCCCGTGCCTGCCTCGGCTGCTGGGTGCCCTTTGTGACCCATACACTTGTCTGCTTGACCAGACTTGTGGTAGTTTGGTTCAGGCTGTGAAGGAAGTAAAGGTCTAGGCTGTGACCGGGTCATGAACTTCTCTAGTTGCAACCTGTTCTTTGAAAACCCACGCAGGAACAGGGTGACACGGTGAGCTTTGATGTATATGAGCTTGGAAACCGGAACACTGATCATGCGATTAACACATGAATAGCAGGTGGTCCTTCCAAGACTAATTTGGTCAAGGAACAAAGGAGGTTGTGGGTACAAGGAGTCTCATACTTACCTTTTCCATTGCACGTAATTTGACTGCGAGCCAACTGCTTTATTCCATAAATATGACAGCCTGAGTGAGCTTTTTTGAGCCCTCCCTGCTTAAGCAGCTGGGTGCAATGGTGGTGATCTCGCTTTGAGTTGGGACACCTCTCAAGGTTACTCCTTGAGGCTGAGAGACCCCTTAGCAACTGCACATCTGTGGTAAGTGACTGATACTGCGCATAACCTTGTATCACAGGGCATTAAATTTTTGTATTGGTAACTTTGAATCATTATTATATCCTCTGTGCAGTAAGTAATAGATTGAACCTTGCCACCGGACTTTGTTAAGCCTCACTTTTACAACATCTTACTTCAATAAAACCACTTTTGCGGCTACCTTTGGTGGTGGTTCTTTAAGCAGTCCAAGTCTGCTATGTGACACTCCTGCAGGGACAATTGAGCAAACAAGGGCTTCTGTGTTGTGGTTCATTGCTTTACTGCACAGACTTCCCATCAGCCCTCTGCAGCCAGGGTCAATAGTGCGTACCAAGGAAAAAGTACGTGTCCTTATTGAATCACGAAAAAAGTAACGTTTGCCAAATGCCCAAATATTCTTCGAGAGAGACCTTGGGGCCGAGTTGCTTAGAAGACAGTGGGAAGTGATTCTCCAGTCGTCTTTCACAAAGGTAGCCAAGTACCTACTGTCAGAGTGCCCTGAAGCTCCAGTCTGCAATGGCACACGAAGGTAGACAACCCCAAGGTTAAATAGTCGAGAAGGAGACCTCAAAGGGGCTATGAAGTTCAAAATACTCTGATTCTTGGTCACTGCCAGCACTTGGCCACCTTGCGGTGCTCGGGTGGTGTGATCCTACCAGCGCAGTGGGGGAAGTGAGCCCCCTTTAAAGTCATGCTGGCAAGGAAGAGGAATTAATTTTCAAATGATTTGTTTTATGATGTAATAATTTGAACATTTTAGATTTACATGAGTGGAGCAGCATTTGGCACCTTTACGGCACTTCTCAAAGCATTTTCCAACTGGAGCTAATTAAACCTCACGACATTCTCGGGAGATTGCAGAATAAGTAAGATCTTGGTAATGGTTCAGAATTTAAATTCAGTGGTTTTAAATCTGATATTTTTTTCAAAGCTTTTAGGATTACTTTGCCAAAATATTTTTTTCTCAAGGAGCTGAGATTCTAAAACTTTCTTACAAGCTCAAGGGGAGCCAAGTTACAACTGAGGGAGGGAGGAAGAGGCAGGCTAAACATTGTATTAAGTATATGCAAAGAATAAACTGGGTTGGTTTTTCCCCCCCATTTAGTTTAATTGAAAATCCTGGCATTTTTAATAAGGGGGGTGGGGTGGGGGGGTAACAGGGGACCGTGAACTTTTTGCTTCAAGAGTCAAACAAATGGCTTATAATGATATTTGCCAGAAATATTTCATGCTGAGCAGGTACTTGTGAACTTCCCATTGGGGAAGTTTTTCTTCTGGAGTTTTTAATCTTCCCAAATTCATCAGTGCTGGGAGAGATGGATCAGGCTCCAAAATGCATTAAGTCTTCCCTTCTTACTGTCTAGATGGCTATAACTAGAATTTTTTAAATTTTCTATTTCATTCCTTCACACCGATTCCATCCCAAACAGCAAGAGCAGCTGGTTTGTTCCCTGTAATTTTAAAATTTTTTTCTTTCCATGTTTGGGCTTTAAATGCTACTGTTATGCTTACTGGGTTAAAAATGGCCTCAAGGGTAATTAAGAAAATACTAGAAATACTGATTTGGGGGAGTGTATCTGCGGGTCTGGACCCATGCTAACCCCTTTTTAGAACTTCCCCCATGAGTCCTGCTCACTCCAGAACTTTCCAGGTGTTTGAGCAATGGGGGCTCTGGCTGTGCTGCAGATGTAAGACCAGGGATGACAGTGATGGTATGTGCGGTGGCAAAGCTGCCTTGGCCTGTTGTTTAGCCTGTGAATGTGCGAACGAGACTGAAGCGCTGGAGTTTCACCTTGTTAACTCTTCAGAACATGACACCAGCTGGTGTTTTGGGTGCCTGTGAAATTCTGTATGAAACATGCCTCCTACATTAAACTTATTTTTTTAACATGTTGATGGATAGATTGATTGCTTGAGAAGAAAAAGGAAGATTTTTGTGTTATGATGCTGTTGGTGGTGTGATGTGGGGATGTCCTAAATCCTCCTCTGCTGTTTGCACGGGTGCAAATAGTCAGAGCAAGGGCATGGTCGAGGAGAATCAGGCTCTGTGTGGTTGTGCCTCAGAAGCAGCATCGAGAGTTGGGTGGAACACTTCTTTTTACATCCTTGAAGGGTCATTCACCAACAACTTATGAGAGGAGCCAGGAGCACAGCACAGCTGCTAGCTCCAGGGCTTTAACTCTGGTAAGCGGACTGTATTGCCCACCACGGGCATCTGAGTGACTGGAAGGAACTGTCACTTCGCATTGAGGTGCACCTTGATGAATTAGTAGAAGGTGCTGTCTTTCCTTATGTGGAGCTGAGCTTGCAGTGCAGAGCTGTATCGCTTCAGGACACAGTTATGATGCTTCCTAGGAGAATAAACAGGAATATTCCTACTGTGATGGACTTTGTAATTACTGTTATTCTTACGTGGGAAGTACTACAGTGATGTGCAGCAGCATAAAACCCTAAAATAGATGCTGGATGGGACTTGTTCTCCAGTGAGCGGCAAGTTCAGAGCCAGTGGAGGCACAGGCTTCAGAGAACCAGCACAGAGAGGACCCCTGAGACCTAGCTGGAGGTGACCTGGAGAAATATTTGTGTGGATAGAGCAGCCCCTGTCCCCATGCATGTAGGAGATGCTCCTTTCTGCAATCTCAACATAACAGCTGAAGACTCACAGTGGAGGGCTTGAAAGAAAGTGGAAGGAGGTTTCTGCAAGAGAATTATTTGGGCAAGGGTGGATATATTTTTCACTTTCAGTATTACATAGGAAACCATAAGCAACGCTCAAAAATATGGCTGGCACAGATGGCAAAGTTGGTTGAGTGTCAATAGGACAAGAGGAAATGGCCTCAAGTTGTGCCAGGGGAGGTTTAGATTGGGTATTAGAAAAATTTCTTCCCTGAAAGGGTTGTCAAGCACTGGAATGGGCTGCCCAGGGACGAGGTGGATTCACCATTCCTGGAAATGTTTAAAAAAAGCGCAGCTGCGGTGCTTGGCGACATAGTTTAGTGGTGGGCTGGGCAGTCCCGGGTTAAACAGTGGGACTTGATGAACTTAAAGGTCCTTTCCAGCCTAAATGGTTCTATGATTCTGTGAGTGCTGTGGAGTATTGGACTCAATGACAACTAAAGGCTCAGGAATGGCCTATATAAATGTGCATTTGCTATTATTGTTCTTTCTAAATATGTCTCTTGAGCCTTTGCTATCTCCTAGGGAAGAACCGGTTTTCCCAGTTCCTGGAGTGAGCTTTTACCCCAGGACCTCACCATGCCAGTGCCACTGACCCAGACTGGGATGCTGGATGACCTGGTGCCCCAGCCAGGGGAGCAGCCTCGGGGTTCCTCGAAGGCAGGCTCTGTGCCCTGCCAGACACTCAGCTCACTCCCAGAGCCAGCTCCAAGGGCTGAGCTTTTTGCTTCCATCTGTACAGCTTTAGGATTGGGATTTCCATTTTCCATAACAAGCCAGCTGGGGGTGGCTTGTGGCCCAGTCTGCAGGTGTCAGTGGCAGAAAGGCACTGGAACCAGACTGGAGAAGGAGGAGAGACAAGTCCCTTACCTTAAAGGGCCCTACCTGGCTGAAAGCTCGCTGCAATTCTTCCCAGGGTTCTCATAAATCATTGGGTTTGTTCCTTTCCTTCCTGGGAAGATAGGAAACAGCGTTTACTACCAGTTGTGGAAAACAACACAGCACATTTGCTTTCAGGAACAGCTTTGGCTATTCTGGAGCCTCTAGCATGCACAGATAGCATACTGTTCCAGTGAAGAAATTGCTGGAAAATATGAAGCCTTGTTATCTTTCTCCATTTTTATTTAGCCAAACAAGGTTTCCATAGCTCCTGGACAGCTCTGCTGCTGGGGAAAAAAAAAACCAAACACCCAACCAACTCGCATTTCTTCACCTGCCAACTCCCGGCACTAATTTTGTCTTCCTGCTTCAAAGCAGTCATCGTGCCCAGAAAATGTCAGTTCAAAGCGAAGTTTTGTCCAGTAATGAGCCAGTGAAAATTGTTTAGCGTAAGATCTTCTTGTACAGCTCTCAGAACTGTGCTTAGGTGAGAGCAGAGCTGGGCTGTCAGGGTCTGCTCTGAGCTCTCCAGTTGGGTGGCTTGAAATCAAGACTGCATGTGTGTTGCGCTTCAAGGCTAGGCTCCATGCTGGTTTACCATAGGAGTAGCTTTAAGTTAATGTAGATGAAAGGAGCATCCCTGCATCTCCCGCATCTTTCTCAAGCGATAAATTCATCTACTAGGGGAGGGGGAAAAGACGGTGTAGCTTGCCAAGGGCTGTACGAACACGATGCTTTGCTGAGCTGATGCATGTCGGGTTTTGGAGAGCCTCTTGCCCCACTGACCTCCACCCCACACTCCACTGTCTGCAGAGACTGTGCTCCAAAAATGTGTGATGTTCCCGCAACTGGGTAAGTGTGCAAAAGGGAGCTGCTCCTCTGCCACTAGCTCTGCTCCTGCCAGCGCTCAGCCTTGTGACAGGGGCTGGAAGGGCTGCATCCTGACCTTGGATGCAGAAGGCTGTAGTAAATCACAGTCTCTAATGCATCCGAGAGCCAACTTTCCCCTGCATGGAAAATACTGTATGTAACACCAAGAGACAAATACCAAAGTCCTTAGCTGGTTCTTTAAAAAAAAAATAAAAATCTCCCATTGGCCCGGGTGAGAGTTTTGCCTGAGTAAGGACATCAAGATTATGCATGCTAATTAAATGAACGACCCATCCCTTCAGAGTCTGCTCTCTGCTGGGAATTCCCCTCTGAGTAACTTGCTCCCAGTGAGGAAAGGAGTTGCATGAAAAATTTCCCAGATGGTGAATCTGTTAGAGAAAATCACAATCTGTTTGTGGCTTTTTCAAACAAAAAAGAGCACAGGAGACACCACGGAATAAATTTGTTGTTGCAAACCATTTGCTCAGTAATGGGGAGAATTTAGATGGGCAAAGAGCTTTCTTTCAGAGGAGTCTTACCTCCCTGCTGCTAAAAATGAGCAATGATTTCAAAAATAAATTACAGCAATGTATATTTTAAAAGCCTGATGCGGTTGCTTTAATGATGCCTGTTCATTTATTCTGACATCAAGGGTGTCTGAAGCTGCCGGGGGACAGTGGCCTCATCCATGCAAAGCTCCCAAGGAACAATTGCAGCTGTGTGTACGCCCGGCTTTGTGTACCCGCCCTGCACAAAGGAGCTGTTTCACACAGAGCCGCCGTGTCCCGGCGAGTCTCCTGCCAGCATCCCGGGGCATGGGGACCCACGCAGCCCCAGGACCCCGGTCCACCCTACTGGATGAGTGCAGGGCTGACCCTAACACTGTCTGTGAGTTGGGGCCAAAGCCAACCCCAGTTGGGGAGGGGGCTTGGGGGTGCAATGGAGCAGCCTTTGGCTGGCGAAAGGCATCTGGGCTGGGGCAGGCGTTGGCAGAGCCCGGCAGCGATCCCAGGCAGGTCCCTGGGATGGACGGGGCCGCCTCGTTGCAGGCTCAGCAGAAGGGGACACACGTGCCTGCCAGCCCCTTGGCAATCGCTGTGCGGAGTGGGAGTGCGGTGAGGTGCCAGGCTGTGCCCGGGGGGCTGTGGGCTGCTGTTCCTTCCTGCCAGCCTCGCTGGAAGGGGACGTTGCCTGGGGAGGGGACCAGTGGGTGGATGGCATTGGGGACCACTTGGATCCCTGCTTCACCTGTCAGAGCCCGAGACACCACTTCACTGCATGCAGCCTGGCTTTGCTGCATTACTGATGTTGCCTGGACACATTGCACTTAGAATCTGAATTTCATAAAAAGCCCTAAGCTAAGAAAAATTCTTCCAAGTTTCTTTTTAATTTAAACTTCAAATACACACTGCTTAATAGTTTCTTGGAAACACAGTTGCTTTGCAGTTACGTGCAATGTAGGCACTGTTACTTCCTTCTTTTCCATGTGACGCTGACTGCAAACGGTCTGGTGGCAAACATGAAACCTGCCGTTGTGCAATGCAGCGGGGCTGGGGCCGAGGCAGGCGAGTGAGGAGCAGCACACGCAGCTAAAACGGGCTGAACTCGAAACATAAAGTTTTCTTAGCCAAACTGATGGTGAATTCTTGCGTACATTGATGTGATCAGCCCGTATCTTTTTAATAACTTCATCCTTATTGCTAAGAATTACATAAACGTGTGCTTCAGTTTTGCAGGGTTTGGTTTAGGAGAGATTTATGTGCCTTCAGGATTTGTACAACTTGCTGAGCTTCAAGGACTGAGGGTCCATCACGAGGCACAACGGGGACTTGCACGCAGTTCTCCTGTCCTCCAGCCTTTCCTAATGAACCAAGCTGGTAGTGCTGATTTGCCAACAGATTTCCTATTTACTGTTCACCAGAGCATCAGTTGTGACAAATAAACAGAAGAAGGCAGCATTTCACTGAAAGCATTTTATGTACTGATTAAGACACTATACGAAGAGAGCTCCTCTGGGTACACGGCGAGGCTTGATTGCAAAGTAGCTATTGCAGTGCTTAGAGGGGCTGCT
Source organism: Falco peregrinus (assembly GCF_023634155.1). Taxonomy (NCBI): domain Eukaryota; kingdom Metazoa; phylum Chordata; class Aves; order Falconiformes; family Falconidae; genus Falco; species Falco peregrinus. The sequence goes on along the minus strand of NC_073721.1, from coordinate 47,525,105 downwards.
CTTAGGGCTTTGCAGCGCTAGCCAGGTCAAAAAAACCACATAAATACATATATTTCTGCAATCTGGCTGTTGAAAGCCAGGGGAGTGCATTCCTCTTTACGATAGCAGGGGGGTGGTTTCCACAGAGATTGTTTGTTTAAATTAATGCCTATATTCACACACTGTGAATGCCTTCAGAACGGGATGAATGCGGTGCCTGGTTTGGAGAAACACAGGATAATTTTTATGATCAGTAACGACATGATAGCAATGAGCTACAAATACAGGCAAGCAAATTTCACGCTTCGAGGACTGTAACTGCTTGCCAGGGAGGGCAGGAGGGGACTGATGCTGCTTTTTCCATTCTTAGGGAATGGTGGCATGCATGAAAAGGGCTATAGGCATTTTTTGTCTCTTCCTTTAAAGCATCAAGCACCAACAAAGAACAGAAGCAAGAACCAAGACCTGAAACCTGGTTATAGCTCGGGAGAAACGTCTAGTTCTGCTGGAGTCAATGGCAAATTCTCAGTGCTTTCAACGAGGTCAGGATTTCACCTTGTGTTCTTCTCAAACAAAACTGCCTGTTCTTGGGGAAATAAATAAAACATTTGAAAGCGATGCCCATAAGGTCAAGTTGCAATGTGCATACGTACAGAAGATGTACATTGCTTTGTGTCAGCGTGTAGCACAAGAAATATGAGGCCAAATCCTGAAGTCCCTCATTTCAGGTCACTAATGTGGGTTTTTTCTGAGGCTGACTTTGCTGCCGCTGCTGTAGCTCTGGCGTTGCTGCCTTGCTTCCCGGCTTGCACAGAAACACCCCTGCTGCCTTTGGGAGCAGCGCGTGGACGGGGCCATCAGGAGGAAGATGGTTTTGCTTTTCCTATGTGAATGGCAAGCACAAGGGGTTGCATTGAGCCGGAGTGCAAGCTGCACCTCTTTTGAGGGGGGGTGTCCAGAATCCCCCAGCATAAGTGTGCGGGGCCAAGCCCTGTGGCTCAGCCCCTTTTGAAGAAGCCACCCCACTGCTGCCGGTGGGCGAATGCACTCATCACCCTCAGCTTGTGCTTCACGGCAGTGGACACGGTGCAGTGAAACCACCGAGGACAGAGGTGGGCCGTGGCCAGGTTTGTTTGCAGCCTGCCTGTGACCTTGAACATCATTTACAATCCTTCCAGCGCATGATTTGGGGGAGAAAGCAAGGGGCGGGGGCGGGGGCACAGCATCGAAACGTTTTGTTCAGCAATTGTTGCAAAAAAAAAAAAAAAAAAGAAAACTTGCTTCAATCTGCAAAGATGCAACTGAATTTTGTTTTGTTTTGGTATTTTGGAGGCAAGCCAAAAGCAGGATGTTGTGAAGTCTTCAGCAGCTACTGCCTGCTTGTTCCATACCAAGCATAACTTTGTATATATTTTTATCGTCAAACTCGGTCCCCACGCATCTTGATGCGCAAACAAGAGCCCTGGCTGCAGGGCTGCTCTTCCAGGGTGCTGGAGGGATCAGAGCCCTTTTCCTTGGCTGGTATCTTAAGCGAGAGTTTCAGGAGCTGGCCTGCAAAGGTAGCTTTTTTTTTTCCCTGCCAGCTGCTAAGAGGAATAGCAAGGGGTTGTTTTCATTGGAGAGGGAAAGGAAAACAAGTTCTGCACCCGTTGGCGTCCCTGCTCCCCCGTCTCAGTCCAGGGGACATTTCAGCATGGTCCTGCCTGCAATTCTGCAAAGGTTGCAGTGGATTTAGGGTATTACTTTTTACACTTCACGTGGGGAAGAGGCACGTTTCTGCTTTGTCCAGCAGAAGGGCCCTTCTCTCCCTCGCACAATAGAAAGCCGCCGGGTATTAATAGCCTTTCAAGCCTGTCACCTCGGTGACTTTAATGGCGATGCCCTGATTTAAGCCCTGCTTCCAGAAGATGCTTCAGGTGTGTGCTCTCCCCCACGGGACCGAGCACGCATTGAAATTAAACGCCTGTTTAAGAGTCCGTAAGCAGCGACACGCTAAGCCCATGGTTTAGTGCTTTCCAGGGCTGAGACCGGTGCGGGGAGGGGAGAACCGAGGCTGTTGTTGCTGTTGAAGCACTACAACTGTTGCCTTCACAAAGGATCAGTGCTCAGAACAGGGAGACATCTTAAGAGTGTCTGACAAATATATGTACATTCGGGGACCGCGAGCCTTGAATTCATAATACGGTGAAAGGTATTGAACATGACAGAGCTCCGCAGAGGATAAAGCCGGTGCTATACCTGCCTGCCTCAGCAGGACGGGCTCGAACAAGCTCCTGGCATCTCCGGGGGGGGATGGGCAGCTGCTAGCGGGGGGCAGGATGGGTGCTCAGCGCCCAGTGGGCACAGGGGGGATGGGTGCTCTCTCCTGTCCCCCTTGGTCATCTCCTGCCTCTTCATGGAGAGCTTCACAGCTCACTTTCGTCAGTGTTTTCCAGCGCTGACCACATCGCAGCCCCAGTATCACCTGGGGTCAGTAACCGTTATTAATTTAATAATAATAATTAATGCTTTATCTCCAAACATTTAACGTGCGGGCTGGGCTGGGTGCAGAAGCCCAACCCAAGGAGACCTGTGTCATGAAAAGCTGGCCCAGAAGCACTGTGATGGGGTGGCCCAGTCCCACCTCTTCCCTCACCCCCTTTGCCCTGCCTGCATCCCATTGCCCCCTTTGTTCCTAAGAAAAGCATCCGAGGTGACTATGGATGCCTTTTTAAATGCTCATCGTCACATTATCCATCAGATACATATTTACAATCATTCATTAAATTAGGATGTACGTTTCATTCTTCTTTCTTAGAATATTAATGCCTACTCCTGGCTGAAATGCCATATGAATATTCATTAAAAAATCAATCAATTCCTGTGCCAGGAATGATGTCATTTGAGCAATAACTGAAGCAGTAATCGAGCATGCTATGAAAAAACGATGAATGCCATCAGATCAAATGTTTATTGAACTCCGTGTGGGTAAATCACAGTAGGTTTTTTTTCCATGCTGTTGTGTGCATTAACTGGTGCTCCAGTTCCTCCTGCCTGGTGCCAGTGAGCCCAGCCAGCCCGGCCAGGAGCGGGAAGCACCTCGGAGCAGGTACGAGACATCCCACGGCAATGGATGAGTCTGGGGGCCGGGCGGGCCGTCACATTGCTGCAGAGCTCCTAATGAAGAGCAGATTAGAGATTTGTCTTATCACAATGGGGAAACAAAAGCTCTCAAAACTGTTGTGGGAAAACTGGAAAAATTAATAGGCTGAAGTCTTCTTTCCAATAGATCTTGGGCTGGTGAAGCTCTTTCTCATCACTTAGAGCATTGTCCTGAGGGAGTTGAAGGGATGGCTTTTCTTGGGTTGTCCTCTGTTTCTAACAGTGGAGCTACCTGGGCAAATACAGAATAAAGATTAACGATGCACTTTTGGAGGATCATTCTATTTCCTCGAATCAAGACTTTCTCACCGATAGCAAAGGAGCCACGCCAGTGCACAGGCTCTGAGTGTGGCTCCCGTGATAAGATCACGCTCTGGTGGTGTGGGAAACATTAAGAGTTTTGGCTTGACTTCAGCAGCAAGAGTCGCTCTGGAAATCTTTTGTGTGCGATGCACCAACCTTCTAAGAGAGGTCACTGTCAGGAGCTGCTTTTTGCCATAGCTGCCATTTTAAAATCCTCCATCAGGTCTGCAGAAAAAATTCCCATGGAGCATTTGTCCTGGGAGGAAGTTGGTTTAATTGTAACTAATGTATTTTCAAAGATTATTAGATGAGATTTTCACCCAAAGAAATCTACATTTTTCCTTTGTATTTCACTGAGGTAGGAGAAGGAGGCATCGAAGTGCAACAAATTTTTCTTCTTTTATTTTTCCTCCTCCTGATTTCTGCCAAAGAGATACTAAAATAGCCTGAGTTTAAAAAATGAGCAAAACCTTGCTTGGCACTGACAGCCCACCATCAGTTCTGTTCTGCGGGAGCAGCATGCGCTCCTGGCTGCATCCACAGTGCTTCAGGGGCTGCTGCGTGTGCTCAGCTTTATTCCTCGCAGGAGTTCAGCCCTGGGAGTGACCAGAGCACTAAGAGGCTCCTCCAGAGCACCAAGGAGAATTAAAATGTATTTTCTGATGGACTCGGGGGTGCTGGAGTCATTCTCCGCTAGGTGATGAGATGCCACATTTCCAAAGAGCAGAAAATCTAGACACAATTGTCTCCTCAAAATCTCTCTGTGTTATGCTGGATGCTCCTGATTTGGCAGTGCAGAGGTCAGGTACAGCACGGCTGCCCGGGAGGAACGCCTGGGAGGAATGCCAGTGTGGCCACCGTGCCACCAGCAGCTCTGGAGTGCAGTGGTGGGCTCGGCGAGCTGCCATCGGATGAGCCCAGCAGGCAAATAGCTGGCTCCTCTTGTTTTCCTGAGTATTTGGGGGGGGGGGGTATGCCACGTTTGATTGTAATTTACACCCAGCCAGCCCCTGCAGAGCATCCTCTACCTATATTGTTATGTGTGAAAGGCACCTCGTGGTGCAGGGCATCTTTCCCATTCGTCATTTCCCTGCCCTGTGTGTCTTGCAGCTGAAAGGCAGATGTTTGATCCTATAATTTGCTGGGCACTTCCCAGTTCCCACGCTCTCCTCTCCTGGGAGAGGCTGGGCTGAGCGGGCAGAGGAGGTGGCAAAGGAGCTGACAGTTGGGCGCTCTTCTCTCAGGACATTCTCACAGCATGTTGGAGCTAAATTTTTAGGAAATTTCACAGTCATAAGACATTCAGATTCTTACTCTGAGTTATCACTTGATCATTCAGAAGATCACCTTGATCACTCAGAATAAAAATCCAGACTATCCCATGTCCAGCAGCACTGTTTCAGGAGAGAACCCAGAGCTGCGGGGAGGCAGGGCTGCTCCAGCCCCTCTTCCCACTCTATCCTCGCTGGCCCTCACTGGAGAAGACTGTTTTAGCTGTCCATATGCTAACATTAATAGGCAAAATTTTCAGTGGGTGTCAGTGTGGCTGTTAGCCTATTTCCAGTGGTGAAGGAGCCGCTTCCCAGTGGTACCTGCCTGTGACACCAGTCCCAGGGCTCCCGGCATAGCAGGAGCGGGGCTTGCCGCCCTGAGAGCCAGAGATGCCCACCTCCACCTCCAGCACCAATGCATGGATCCTGCTCTGACCGCAGAAACTTGCTGCATCAGCCCCGTCACAGATGCTTCAACCCAAGATGTTCTGCTACGGAAAGGAAGGGGAAACCCAGAGCGATTATGCCAGTCTCATTTACGCACCTAGCTTAGAAAAATTAAATGCCTGACTTGGTCTCGAGCAGTTTCACACTCTTATTGAGGGCGTCATCATCTCCTGCAGAGCAGAATGCAGCCACCTCGTCCCCTTTCCACCTGCGAGAGTTATTTGCCCCTCAAGGGTGACCGAGCTCCTTGATGTAAGGCATCTTGCTTGTGTTTCTGTGCATCTAAATCCCAACATGGTGTGGGCTGTAAGAGCATCTCTAGGGAGAGGCTGAACACATTTATCTGCTTAGCTGTCAACTGAGTGGTCAACTTTAAATTAATTCAAATGATTATCCAAGAAGGGCTTTGAAAAAGTGATGGTTGTATCAAAGAAATGAGCCATACTATGTGAGAAGCCTGAGATAGTCTACAGGGAGTTTTGGTTTGAGATACGTCCCAGTCAGTCCTGTGCTGGCAGAGTGTGTACTCACACAGCCAAGTGAAAGGTGATGCATCTGGGGAGCAGAAACCATGGGCACACCAGAAAGGGAAAGCAGTCAGCCAGAGAAGGGCTTGTACAGTCCCGTGAACTGTGCCAGTTCAAGTTCAATACAATTTCTGAGCAGTAAAGGCAATTAAATATCAAGATTATTTACAAAAAGAGGTTCTATCCTCCAACACGTTGAGTCTTGCAGATGAATGTAGATATTTTTCTGAAAAAATTATTTTAATGCTGCTCCTGGGAAAACATTCTGCAGCCTGTGTCTGGGGAGGTGAGGAACCTTCCTGCAGCAGAACTGGCAACTTCAGCTACGCCAGGGCATTTAGTACCTGCCCATGGATTAACCCAGCCAGAGCAAAAATGCCTCCTGGGACTGGGTTTTCCCTTCTGCTTGCACACTCACCACACCTTTCCATGATAAATAGCTATTCAAACAGGCCAACACTGTGTTATTTTTGTTGCTGTCCCACTCTCACCTCGTGGGACCCAGCTGGAAACAAGCGGTGCCATCCCTTCTGGAGCAATTCTCATGGCAGGATCTGAAGGACTTCTCTGTTTACAAACGAGTAAAGCCATTTTACACGCAACCTTGTCCCAGTTTAGTTAGGACAACACGACCACCTTGGAGACACTCTCATTTCTGTTTGTTTTAACATATTCCTAATCATTTTAACGTAAACCGAATAAGCCTGGTTGTAGTTGAAGTAGCACCGTTTGCACCGTGACAACTGTGTGGCATAGGGTGATGCCCGAGCCTTGCGTAAAGAATGTAAAGATCTCAGAACTTTATTTATTTATACAAAATAACAACGCTAACATCCGATTCCATCACATGGGCTCGCTCAGAGCAATGTCATATCCCATGAGCGGCTTCGTCGTGTTGCTGGGGATGCTGATGTGGGAAAGCCCTGCCCAGAGGAGTGAGGTGGCAGAGGCTGTAGCGGTGTTTCCCATTTTCTGGTTGGCATGACGTGAGCTGGAGCCGACAGAGGGTTGGGATAACTGGGGCTGTCACCCCACGCTCAAAGCTGGAAAGGAGAATAGCTGGCAGAGAAAAAATAACTGGGCTGAACAGGCACCAAGGACAACAAGTGAAAGGCTTCCTTGGCCAAAAAATTGTCTTCCTGGATCCTGCAGCTTTGGCTGAGCAAAGATTTCAGGGACTGGTCCCAATATGCAGTGTTGGCACCCCATCCCTCCTCCAGTATGATGGGTGACTGGAGGGCGCAGCGAACACGCCACTTGTCATCCCATCACGTCCCATCACGCCTGGCAATTGCAATTACTAATGTTACAAGTGGGCTGCGATGGCAGTTATCTGCCAGGGTCATGGTCTGGTTCAGAGAGCTCAGACACCGTCAAAATGCCAATTCTGAGCCCTGGGCCTCCCAGGAGATCTCTGCGGGGCTGACATGAAAACATTGCTGGGCTGGAATGAGACCCTCCGTGACCCAGGAGAGATTTACTGCAGCAGGGTTAAAGCTTTCCCAGTGAAATACATGCCGGCAAGGCTCCCTAATGGGAGCAGAGTGTAATTCTGGAGTGGGAAGTGAAATGAAGACACCACAAAGCGGTCAAGGAGCAGAGGGAGCAAGAGACTAACGAGGCAGAGCCAGCAGATAAATTACCGGGATGGTCACAGGTTGTCATTTAACCTCTTTATCTCCATTTTCCAAAGGGAAAGGCAGGTGGAATATCTGCCTTCAGACCCGTTTTGAGCTTCATGGCTGAGAGGTGTGTTTCTAGGCAGTTCCTGCTCTGTATGGCCAGAACCCATGTATCCTCCCACACCACTGGGCTCTGCTACGCTGATTGCAGCAAATCCCCCAAGGAACCAACCCTTTCCTCACTTACGGTGTTTTAATTGTCTACAAGGACATTAAAGATTGTCTCTATTCTTGCAGGCTGGAGCACAACAAGCAAAACTCATCATGTGGTGAAGTCCACTTGGTGGGTACGATGAGGAGAGGAAAAGGCAAATCCCTTTGCCATAAGTATGTAAATGAGGGTTTGTGATACCTTTATTTATTTTTTTTTTTGGTCATTTGCTGCTATTCATGATGGTATGTTAATCCCAATAAACTTTATATGGCTGTAATATAGCTGCTATGTCGTCTCCTCTCTCCTATGAATACCAATTACACTGAAGTGTTAGCTAAATGTACCATCAAAGTAAAGGTTTCTGGTAGCGAGTAATTTTACCAGCTTGCCTTGTAGTTCACAGCACAGCACAAATAGTAGTTGCATGTGTTAGGCTGGGTAGATAATACTGCTTCTACCTACAAAGGAAACTTTTGTCCCAGTTACAAAAATTCATCTTAATATGACAGCTGATCTGCTTTGCAAAGTCCTCTGAAGGATTGCTGCCGAAAAATGAGTCTTTCAAGGCAGACTTTAATTTTTGCATTTTTTCCAGCATCCTTTTCCAGCCCGGAGCTGGGACGTGGTGATTCCCGCAGCCGCAGAGTGCTGGGGAGCAGGCCAGCCTGGCTGGTGGCAACCTCGGCCCTAGCACCGGCCACCCCGGCAGCGGCGCCTCTGGAGGTAGGAAGATGAGGAAGACCTTGCAGGTCTTGTTCATGACTTAGTTTGCTGGAAAGTCGCGTCTGCACAAAATAAATTTGTCCTCTGGTTTCTGCAGAGCTTGGTGCAGCAGTGCTTTGCCGTGGGCTCCCTGACAGCTGGGACGCTGGTACCCAGCCAGGCCGGCTCCCTTGCACAGGCATTCAGAAATACGACTGGAAAGCAAGATGCAAAGCGTATTTGAACCATCTTCAGCGTCCTCAAAACCCAGAATTTGCAGAAGGAACAAAACCTCTAACGCTTTGCAGGCAACAGCTAACGTATAACTGAAAAGCTGCAGCCAGGAAGGGTTAAACGGACGTGGGATACTGCGGGATTGTTTCTTCTGCCTGGGTAAACTACTGTTCTGCTGGAAAAAAAAAAAAAGAAAAAGTTAGCTTTTCTCCTGCAAGAATGTAAATGTTGGGTATTTTATCAAGTGATTTCTTCAGCCCTCAAGCCATTCTTCAATTTGAAATGCTAGTTTAAAAAAAATGCAGGGAAGAGAGAGAAAGAAAGAAAATATTTTCATCAGCCTAAGAACACTTTGCAGACATTATGGAAAATGTTGCCTATTTTGTTTCCTCTAGTCAGTGAACCAATCTTTTGCATTAAAATCAGCATAGTAGTAAATAAACATGTTTTCTCTAGCCCTGGAGCCATTCTGAGACATCAAATGGTACTTAAGAAATGTTTCTTTCTCCATCACAGAACATTTTTACAATGTCCATGGCTGAAGGGAGGGAAGAGGCTCTCCCGGCTGAAGCATTAGCCGCCTTTCTGCTCTCCATGAGTGGGGGGAGGCCCTGGGCAGAGCTCGGATTTTCTGTCCCACTGAAGCACTTGGGAAGAACAGGAGTTTCCCAACTGTGCAGCATCTCCCAGCTGCCTGTGGATGCAGCTGGGTTTCCCCTGGAGCTCGGAGAGGTGCCGGTGGCTTCCCAAATCCATGCCACCGACTCCCATCCCTGCACCGAGCCCGAGCTCTGCTGGAAAACCTGGGCAGCCAGTGGAGCGTCACTGGGGTCATGTCCCCGCATCCTCTGTGAGATGGGGATGCTCCAGTGTGGGCTGTGGTCCCTCAAGGAGGGACAAGGGGAGAGCGCTGGCCATCCCCATGGGGATGCTCGCCCTGAGGAGCAGCGCTGCAGCCCTATGAGCTGGATGCAATGGTCCAGCCGGGGACACACGGGGCACCCCCAATGAGAGGGGGAACTCCTGCAGGAAATATTCCACGTTTTTGTGCCGGAAGGGAGCTCAGCGGCTCCACTCTGCCCAGAAAGTGGCCAAATGGGGCCCCCAGTGCCCCACTCCTGGGCGGGTGTCCACGTGGGTGCTGAGGCGTTTGTAGCATCGCGTTGAGATGCTTCAATGATAAACGAGGGAGGGGAGCTGGGAACAGCGCGTGTTGCGGGCAGTGTGATCCCGTTCCCTCAGAATTTTGGGACATATTTCTCATGCATCATTTCTAAAAAAAAAAAAAAACCCCAGCCGATTTTATCTTGTGCAGCAAAGAAAATGTGTTTGTCCTGACCTGACACTGTTTTTTAAAGTGTCAAGTGCTAATGAAATTCCTCAGCCTTGAGCAGATCTAGGCATCCAATGTTGATTTTTAAAATATGGGGATATTTTGCTGCAGATTTTAAGGCAGCCTCGAAATGATAAATGTTTGGGAGTGTGAGAGAAACTTCCAGATTCAAAGAAGTTCTGACACAATCTTGCATGCAAAACAGACAGAAAGAGGCTCATGCTTTAAAGAGGTTTTTTGTTATTCCTTTGAAATTTATTTAGAAGACGTAGGGCTAACACTGCGCATTTTAATCATGCAAATAGGTTTGCTGATTTTAATATTTTGGGCTTAAAGAAGCAACAAAGCGAAATGACTTTTTTTTTTTTTTTTTTTTTTTGAAGCTGGAAGATGAAATTTGGAATGGAAATTTGCCTGCAAGTCTCGAGCAGTTCCACCTCAGATAACTCCGCTTTTGTCTGTGACACTGAAAAAAGGCTTTTGCCTGCAGGAGGAAGGTAGGGAAGGCGGGAGTGGAGCTGGAGCAGCCCGGGAAGCTCGGGCTCTGCACTTTTGCTGGATTTGCTGGGTTCATCTTCCTCTGCCACTAAAATCCGGGCTGCGAGACCCCCGCAAACCAACCCCCCGCAGGCCAGGTTTTGCTGGGGGTGGGAGCTCTGTGCCCCTGTGGGCTTCCCCTTGAGCTCGCCATGGGCCGTGGGTGTGCAGCATCGCTGCTGGCCTGTCTCCTTGTCCACTTGGAGCGGTTACACCTCCCGAACAGCACCCGTCACCCTGGCCCCTCGCCCACCCCCTCCCTGAGCACGGCAGCTCCTGCACGTGGTGGCTGCAAGGAGCATCCCTTGGGATGCAGAATCCCTTGGGATGCAGCCAGTGGGATGCAGGGATGCCCTGGCCCCACAGAGCCGAACCCTCACCCACGTGCAGGGCTCAACACGTGCACCGATGTTTCTAAAATCAGGGTGGAAATGAGCAAAGGGTGGCAGGGCTGGCGTCCGCGATGGCACAGGCGGTGGGAGACGGCAACGGGACGGGTGCGGGTGGCCAGAGCTCATTAATTAGGGGAATAAATGAGATAACGGGCTGAGAAACCACTGGGTTGGCTTCAAGGAAGAGCTGCAGGAGCGGGAGGTGGCTCAGCGGGGTGGCCTGGGACACGGCTGGGGACACAGCCAGGGACACACCAGCATCTCCCAGCAGATCCCACAGGATTCCCTTTGCACAGGGCAGCAGCCCCAGGAGGGACCCTCCGCCAGGTCCCACGGGAGGGGAGGGGGGGGCAGGAGGAGGGAGCAGCACCCCCGGGGGGGTGCAGCCCAGGGGGGCCAGCAGCCCCCACAGGCCCCTGGGGGTCGTCCTATAGGAATGGGGTGTCCTATGGGAAATGAAATAAAACAAAATGAAAAAAAGTGAAATAAAGAATAAAATAAGCAGGTGGTTGGCAGCTGGCCTAGGTGGTCATTGTAGGGCCCTTCCAAGTGGGCTGTGCTACTTAAAAATAATGAAATAAAAATTTGAATGGAGGAAATGTAAGAAAGAAATAAGAAATGAATAATAAAAAAGAAATGATGCAATGAAAAAATTAAACCGATAAAATATAATAAAGGTAAAAAAAAAAAGATAAAATGAAAAATGATACAATGAAATAAAAATAAAAGATTAGAAAGTAAAAAATAAATAAAAATAGGAATGAAAAGATGAAATAATCAAATGAGACAAAACATAAACCAATAAAACAACAACGAAATAAAATCAAGTTAAATAAAATAGAATAGAATAAAATAAAATAAAATAGAATTAAAAAATCAAATAACATGAAATAGAATAGGACAGAGTGAAATAAATACAATAGGATAGAATAAAATAAAATGAACTAAAATAGAACAGGATAGAATAGAATAGAATAAAATAATAGAATAGAATAAAATAAAATGAACTAGACTGGAATAGGATAGAATAGAATAGAATAAAATAATAGAATAGAATAAAATAAAATTAAATAGAACATAATAGAATAGAACAGAGTAGAATAAAATAGTAGAATATAATAAAATGAACTAGACTAGAATAAGATAGAATAGAATAGAATAATAGAATAGAATAGAATAAAATAAAATAAAATTAACTAGGCTAGAATAGGATAGAATAGAATAGAATAAAATAATAGAATAGAGTGAAATAATATAATAGAATGAAATAAAATGAACCAGAATAGAATAGGATAGAATAGAATGGAATAAAATTAAATGAACTAGACTAGAATAGATTAAAATCATAAAACAAAATAGAATAGAATAAACCAGAATAGAATACAATAAACCAGAATAGAATAAAATAAATTAAAATAAATTTAAACAGAATAAAACAGATTAAAATAGATTAAAATAAGGTGGAATGAAGGAGCGAAGCGCGCCCTGCCGTGCCGTGCCCGGCCCCGCCGCCGGCCCGGGGGTGCCCGCTCGGGTCCCGCCCCCCGCGGTCCCTCCCCCCGCCGGGCCGGGGGCGGCGGGCGGTGGCGGGAGGTGGGGCCGGTGTCCGCCCCGCGCCGCTCCCCCCGCCCCCCCCGGCGCTCCCCCCCCGCGGCGGGGCGGCCCGGCCGGCGGGGCCGGCACTGCGCGGCGGCGGCGGCTGCCGGCGCTGCTGGGCGAGGTCAGGGAGAGTCCATGTGAGAGCGGCCGGAACCACTTCCTGCTGCCGCCGGGACCGCGCCGCCCGCCTAGGCCTGGGCAGGCTCCGGCGGCGCCCCGCAGGTGAGCGCCGCGGCCGGGCCGGGGCGGCGGGGGGCCCCCCGGGCACCGCCACCCCCGTCGCGCTTTAATCCCCCCCCCGAACCCGGGGGGAGCGCTGCAACACACCCACGCGCCTGCCCCCCTTATTCCCCCCCCCCCGTCCCGTCCCCCCCCCCCGTTATTATTCTTTTTTTTGGGGGGGGGGCACATAGCGCGTCTACCCGCGGGCACCCCCCGCATCCCCCTGCGGGCACCCCCCGCATCCCCCTTGCAGTCACCCCCCTGCGGGCACACCCCTGCATCCCCCCTGCGCTCACCCCCTGGGGGGCTCGGGCACTCCCGGGGGGGGCTCAGCCCGGCCCAGCCCAGGGGGGTGCAGGATTTTGGGGGGTGGGGGACCCCACCTGGGGAGCTGGTTTGGGGTGAACTGGGTTAGTTCCTGCGGTGTTTTCAAGTCTTGCACGAAGGTGGAAAATGGGATTTTAGGGATACCCTGGAAGGGGCTGCGGGGCCGGCTGGGGCGGGGGGGGGGCGGTTAATGGCAAAAGGCAGGAGCAGGCTTGGACTTTCCCAGGGAGGAAAACGCTGGGAAAAGCGAGATATTAAAAAAAGCAAAGCATCCAGAACCCAGCCGAACGCCTAAATCCGGCGCTTGGGAGTGATGCTGGCCGCGGTGCCCGGTGCCCCCCCTGGCAGCTGGGGGCTCCCGGTGGCATGGCTGGGGGGGGCTCCCTGTGGGACGGGTGCTGTGCCTCCCAGCCGGTGAGGGGCAGGGTCCTCACCTGCTTTGATAGGAAAAATTGGGAATTTATGGAGCGAGCGCTGGCGCCTTGCCCTGCCTGCTGCAGGCTGCGGGCTGCTCTCCTTAAAGTGCGGCTGCTGCGCTCAAGGACTTCTCCAAACATCTTCCCGGCTGTTGGAAAATAACCCGACGGCGTCCATCGCCTGCTCCGCCAGCTCGCTCGTACCCACCGAGGCAAAGCACAGGATCCCTTCCAGTCAAGTCTCCATTACCCGCTGGCTCGTTAATTTGAATATTCCCTATTTTTCCCCCCCCTCCTTTCAGGAGGCATTTGCGAGCTTGCAGGCGGCTTGATGGGCTCGGTGCCTGCCAAGTGCTTGCCTCGCGCCCTGCGTAATTGAGGGGCTGGCGGGCGGGTTTAGCATCTCCCGCTGAAATATTAAACAGGAGGAGAAGTTGGAATCGGTAAACAAACGGGAATGATTGCTGCCTTCGTGGTGGCTTCTCGGCGGTGGCTGCTGGGGTGGCCCTGGCAGCGGCAGCGCAAACCCGGCGGGGTCCCCAGTGCCCGCTGGGGGTGGATGGGAGAGCCAGTCCCGCCTAAAAGTGCGACGTTCAAGCACAATTACCTGCCTTACAACATGCTATTAAATAAACCCCTTCAACTAAAAATCATAAAGCCTTTCCTCATTAGCTGAATTGATGTTGTTTACCCAGCCTAGGACAATAAGCCTGTGACCTCCAGGTGTGGGTAATGGAGGTAATAATGGTTTGATCTGAAGTAAGTGGCAAATATAAAATAATTAGGGTTTTCTCCTCCTCCTCCTGAGGATAAATGGCCTTCCGTGGCTGCAACTGTTGTGGTTTTGGGGCTTTTCCTCCTGTAGAGGCCTTATAAATACAGCTTCATGGGGGACGAGTTGTAGTATTTGGATGCCGAAGGGTGGGGATGGATTTCTAGAACTTAAAATTTGTCAAAGAAAACTTCCAGGGATTGCTGGGCAAGACGAGGACTTGGCTGAAAGTCAGGCGTCGGTGAGCGCGTACGCCGGAGCCCTGCGCATCCTTGGAAGGAGCCTGTGGGGGCGAGACATGCGGTTCCTGCGCTGCCCTGGCAGCGTGCTGCCCTGGAACACCTCAGGGTCCCGTGCTCAGACCCCCTTACCCAGGGGCTCGGCTGTTGGGCTGGACCACCCTTCCTCTGCTGGCCGGGAACAGGCCCCTGGGGAGATTTTCCCTTCCTGCCCCTCGTGCCTGTGCTCAGGATGCTCAGGGTGCTCGGTGCTGGCACTGGGGGGGTTGGCTGTTGAGGGCTCCCCAGGCTTTTCCCAGAGCCCTCCTCTGTTCCTAGGAGATGATGGACACCTTTAGGTAAGACACGTGTGTGTCGATGCTGGATGGTTTTGGAAGTGATGTTCTCGCGGCCCTTTTGCAATAGCAAAGGCTTTTTGCTCCCCGGCTGTAACTCTGTGCCTCCCTGAGGGAGCCCCCTTGGGTTTGGGGCAGGGGGGGGCAGATTTTGGTCCCTCACAGATTTCAATCCCTTGCAGCAGGTGCTAGTGACAGGTCAGCATCCCCATGGGCATCCCTGCGGGGCAGTTGTGCTGCGGGTCCGGGGGCCATAGAGCATGGTTATCACTGGTGAGCCCGGAAAAGAGAAATCCTTTCTCCTTGAACTTGAAGGAGCCTGCCTGTAAAGTCTGGGTAAGTCCTTTCTGGATTAGGTTTTGGTTCAAATCCCACGTGGAGGTGTCAGGTGTGAGGCTGTGTTGCTGATTGGCACTTGGGGAAGACGCGCCAAGAAATCTGCCAGAGCCTGTTGGACTCTGGGGTGGCTTCAGGGAAACCTCCGGACTGGCATGCACTTAGCCGACAGCGGGGGCGAAACCATCTCACCTTGGGATGGAAATATTTATTTTAGATTGTCTTATAAAGTCCAATTTCCCTGCCAGGCCTTCTGGGGGGCTGGTGCTGGGCCTGTGGAGCTCCGCAGGGATGCGCAGTACCTTGATTGACACACCTGTACTTAAACTGGTCAGTGAAGGCTGGCGGAGATGGGCGATCAAGAGCCAAACAGCCTGCGGAAGGGTGATGTGACTGCTCTTGCTCTGTACGATGCCTGTGTTTAAAAATACCCAGGCCTGACAAAATGGGGTTAGGAGGAGGCTCGTGCCATGGGTTGGAATTTTCTCCCCGGCTTTCTGAGTCAGCCAGCTTTTTAGGTGGGGAAACGGGGTGGGCTGGGCTGAAAGGAACCGGTCCTAGAGGGCTCCAGGGATGCTGAAGAGCAGGGGGGCTGCCCCCCCACTACCCAAACCTTGCCATGCAAACCTACTACACTTCTATTTTTTTTAATTTCTCTCTCCCCCCCCCCCCCCCCCCCCCCCTCCCCATTTCTTTGAGTTTAGTTGAATGCAATGAAAGAGATAAAATACAGGCATTCAGCTGGAGGAAATTAAACTGAATTGTCAGCTCCCTGCCATACCTAATGGCCAGAGGGAGCATTGTGTCTTGCTGCAATTAGCCCTCCAATTGAGCCTGAGCCCGTGGTTGCCATCCGGAGAGCAGCCTCCCAGTCCAGCCCATCCCGTCTTCATCCATCCCATCCCATCCCTTCTTCATCCAGGGAAGTGGGAGCAAGACCCGACAGCCTTCAGCACCCGGCTGGATCGGGCACACCTAAAGGAGGTGGTGTGTGGCGTTTTGTTTTTTTTTAAACCAAGCCTGCAGAGCAATTGGGAGATAGGTGAAGCATGCTTAAAGGAGGGTGAGGCTGTTGGTTTTCTCTACCTGACTTTATTTGTGAAGTGACAGGAATTTTGACAGGCTTTGTGTCTTTTTTAGCAAATCAAGTGTCATGCCAGGTTTGCCTGTGGATGAGATCATTTGCAAAATATGTTTCCCAGCTTGCTTCAGGCATAATTCATTGTGTCAACTGCAATTGCTCATTTGCTAGGAACTGTGATTCATTAGCGGTTTGTTTTTTTGGTTTTTTTTTTTTTTTTAAGTTCAACTTGTTTTTAAGCAAATGTTTGGAGGCAGAACAGGAATTTTGAAAAAAACCCTAAATCCTACAGTCTTTGTATCCACAAATACTGCTGCTAAAGGAAAACTTGCTAAAATGCCGTGATTCCAGGGAGGGAGAGGCAATCCCCGGGCGAGCTCCACTGTGCAGGATTGCACTCATTTTTGTCATGTGCTTACTCCTAAATGGGGACGGAGGTAATAAAAATCAAACTGCTGGGACTGAGCCTGCCACGTAGAGTCCTGGGTGATGGAAGAAGTGTGTGGAGCTTCCTCCTTTTCCTTGGCCAGTGGGGTTTCAACCCACTGAAGGTACCACACTCTTCCTCATCTCCGGATTCAGCTGGAGTGGAGGCTGCCCTGTGGGTGGACTGATGGATGGGGGGGAGGTTGCTGGTATCCACAGCCTGTGCACAGCACCAGCTCCTCCTCTGAGCTCCTTGCTGGAGGAGGCGTTGGGGCCAGTGGTGACAAGAGCAATTATTTGGTATGGTGACCGAGACCCCCGAAAGCTCACGGCTCAATGGGATAAAATGAAGATAAATAGCCCTTGGCACAGGATTTGTGCTCTGCGTGTTCCTGGGTTGTTCACAGACGTCGCAGTTTGGCTTCAGTCTTGTTAGAGGTCCTCACGTCAGACTTCAAAAAAAAATATTTGCATGTCAAGTACATTTTTGTGTTGCATTTCCTATGAAGACAAATATTTCAGCACATTTTTTCCCCCTAGGTGGGTGGATGGGGGGTGTGCAGAAATCACTGCTCCTGCTTCAGCAGCCACGAACTCCCCTCCAATAACAAACCAGTGTGTGGGGGCTGAATAAATTGATATACTTTTCACAAAAAGATTTTTTTTTAAAAAAAGTTCTAAGCAGTTATGAATTGTGCATTTAAACATAAATAACTATAAATAACTTGACAGGGTTTGTTTGTGTGTCGTCGTGTCCCGTCCCGTCCCCCCCCCCCCCATGTAACAGTTCTCTATAAAGTACTCTTAAAATGTTTGGGGGTTTTTCTGATTATTTGTGTATTCTCTCTGGTTTTCTCCCAATTTAAGGCATTTTTGGGGGGATTATAAGCCCCCAAAAATAGGAAAGGGGGGAAGAGAGTGTACTAATGTGGGGAGTCTGCTGACTGCTGGCTCACCGGCGCTGTGCCCAAGCACTGCCAGTTTGCTGCGGAGGCTAGTGCCAGGAGCGAAGGGCAGCCGAGCGTAAGGGGAGGGAGGTGACTCCATCAGAGTGACCATATATAGTCACTGGGATGAGATTAAATACTTCACCTCCCGGTGTCATCCTCACAGCAATAA
The DNA here is from genome assembly GCF_023634155.1 of Falco peregrinus. Classification (NCBI taxonomy): domain Eukaryota; kingdom Metazoa; phylum Chordata; class Aves; order Falconiformes; family Falconidae; genus Falco; species Falco peregrinus. The sequence goes on along the minus strand of NC_073721.1, from coordinate 47,507,531 downwards.
AGCCAGTATCAGGATCTATTAATCATTTGCAAAAAAACAGGAGAAGAAAAATCCTCCTTTTCTTTGCAGCATCTCATTTGTGGCAATCAGGGCTCTTCTGGATCTATCGATTCGGGGAGAGGAGCCAGATGTTTTTCATCCCCGGGTGTCTGGAGACTGAATTTCGGCAGCACAGTGAAGAATAGCGTGTGCGAAGGATCGCAAGTTAAATACGACGGAGCTTGTGCTTACTCAGGCTCGTGGGCTCGGTGGCAGAGCAGTTGTGTGGAAAGGGTCCTGTGTTCGAGTGCCAGCGCTGGCTCGGCTCCATGCGCGCGTTCCTATCATGATATCCACTGGGGAAGCATATGGCAGCCTCGGTTATATATATATGTATTTTGTGTGGGGGGACGTGTTTAACATGCCAGTTCTCTCTGTCATAGGACAAACATTTACGCTCCGATTATATGAGGCATTAGGAAGAGGAGGGTTAGGTTTGGAAATAACATACTTCCTCGCAGAGATGCTGTAGAAGACGCTGTTTAGTGATGACACGGCAAAGGAGTGATAATGTTTTGGTGCTCGGTGCTTTGCAGGGCGCTAAGCTCTGGAGGGATTATGCTGGGTAGAGGTGTAACGGGTGGGTGTGGGAAGGGTTGGTGTTTCAAGGCAGAAGGCGACGGCCGTGTGCCCGAAACACATGGGGAGTGAGGTCTGATCTATTTGAAGGTGGTTAAAATGCCTTGATTTCCAAGGGATGGGGATGGCCAGTGTCGGGTGGGAGACGTCCAGTGGGCTGGGCTGGGCCACCCTGGTGGGCCACAGACCCCTCCTGCAGTGTGGCTCTTGGGTGCGGAGCTCACAGCTCAGATCCTGCTGGCAGGAGATGCCCCCAGGCAGGGGCAGCCCCTCTGGATAGGTGCCCCTTCGCTGGAAACCTGCAAAGTGCTGCGCTGGCTGTGGCCAGTCCTTTGTAGGACTCAACCTGGGTATGAGAATCTGCTTTTTGGTTACGTTCTGTTACAAATATGGCTGGAGTCACGCTCTTGTTGCGAACTCTAGGGTTTTGCAGTTTGCCAGGTGCTGGTGTGGAGGGTTTGTATCACTCCGACTAGATCATCAGAACTCGTTAGCAGGGAGATGGACTGCGAAGTGAAACGCTGCGGGTTTTGCATGGCTCCTGTAGCTGCAGCCCAGCCTCGCAGGCAGGTCAAGGCATCTGTATCGCTCAGTCGCTCGTTTCTACAAAGAAAAGTTGTTTGAAATTTCATCTGTCTGCTCTGCAATTACCTTCTTTTGTGCCTCCCTTCGTTTATACATGCTAACATCATCAATACATGCCCATGCTTAATGAAACATTACTGCTTAGGTTTAATTGTCTTCTAATTAAGGAAAATAAAATTTTGCACGGTGGTTGTAACTGCATCTTTCACGTCTGAATTCTGCTGTGGCCGTGGTACCTGAGCCTGCAGAGCGGTGACAGCAGCGTCGGTGCCGTTCAATAAAGGGTCATGGTCAGCAGCAGCAGCAGAAGCCTCCTCTGAATCTTCTGCTCTGGTCTATCACCCTGATTAAATTAGATTAATTGCAAGGTTTAAAGCACGCTTTTTTTTTTTTTCTCTTTTGGCTAAATCTGTGCATGCATTCGGTAATGTTGCCTGGGTTATTGCTTCAGCACAGCACAGCTGAAAGGCACGTATCTGGGGTTGTGCTGAATATCTGGGGGAGGCAAAGACAGGGCATGCAACTGTAGTGCTGAATTTTTGACTCTTGTCTGAGCACAATTCCTACTCTTAATGCATCATTAACACGGTTTTCTGCATTTCATTCAGTTCCCATTATAGCACTCAGTTCCGTCTGTTAATTTTGGTATGTTGATATTTTTGTTGTCAGCAGTTTTTTTCTTTTTTTTTGAAGCATATAAAACCATTAGTGTGAAAGAAGATTAAAAAGATACATTACAATTAAAATGTTAATGAAATCAGCATCATACAACTTTTGAAACCATTTAGGCATTAATCTTTCTTGGTCTTATGTCCATTAACTCTGGCGATTCTTATTCTACACTGACCCCTGCTGAGAGAGTCGTGCTATAATTGGATTTTAAAAACTGGGGGGGGAAGGAGAGAGAGAGAAAAGCCTTTTAAAAAAGTAGAAGTTGGGAAGGTTGTGTTAGCTTTCTGCGTGGGCATCCATGGAATTGAAGCCGACAGAGAACAGCCTCATCGCTCCATTCCTCCATCCCTCCCCTGCCGGAATCCCCACCGGGGCAGGGCTTGCCCATCAGCCGGAGCAGCAGCCGGTGGCTGGAGCAGACCCCTGGGCACCCCTGGGCACCCCCAGGCTGGGCTCCTGGGTGGCTGGCTGTCACCCTGACCTTGAGCACCAGGCTTCCCTTTGGTTTGTCCAAGTGTAATGTGAGAAGGGCCGTAGCGGGATGGTGGGAAGCCTTTTTAAGGCTCTCAGAGGAAGGGAATGGGAGAACTTGCTGTTACAGCTTCAGCTTTCCCCCATTCCTCCAAAACAGTAATTCTACAGCTTAACTGTTTTGGGGTTTGTTTTGGTTATTTTAAATAGGGTTGGTTGTTTTTTTTTCCCAGTTTACACAATATTTGGATGGGGGCCAGGCCCCACTCCCCACCCCAGGCGAAAGAGGAGGATTGACTAATTCCCAGGCTGTGAATTGAACAGTGGGACTTCTTGACTCATCAGACAGCTCCCAGGATCCATGCCACGGCTCCGTCCGGGCCAGGGGCTGCACTCGGCCGCTCCAGCCTTGCCAAGGCTCCAGCCCATCCAGGACACTCTGAGCTGCTCCATCCAAGGCTTCTGGACACCTTCTCCAGAGCTTTGCCCTGTGCTGGCCAAGAGCTGCACATCTCCCTCACCTCCCGCGAGAGGCTGGAGAACTTGGGAAGGGCAGGTCCTTTGGAGAAGCAGGCAGCTGTCCTCACCATCGGGATGGGGCACTGGCGTGTTAACAGGGGGTGTGAGCTGCTAAGGAGGCTGTGATGCACCTCGTGAGTGGATGAGCTGTAAGTTAAGGATGAGCTGTAAGTTAAGGATGAGCGCATCCCAATGAGGGAGGAGTGAAGTACCAGCCCAGCTTGCATTTATGCTGCGAGTGTGATTTTTTTATTTATTTATTTTTTTTTTAAAAGAAGCTAAATAGGAATTTGGAAGTTGCAGAGCTGTTGCCTTCCAGCTGCTCCACTCTCCTCTGAGCTCGCAGTGCCGTTGCGTGGTGCTTTACTGCGCAGGCAGTCAAGTGAGGGAGGGGATGTTGGGGTGCTGGCCAGGAGGCCGGCTTGAGCTGAAACATCTGCAGGGCTTGGGAGAGAATGATGGAGCTTCTTGGGGCTGGGCACATGCCTTGTGAAGTGAGCCATGAAGCACAGAGCGTGCTGCTGGCACCTCACCACAGGGACTGGGATACTGGATGGCCGGGGTGATGGAGGCGCTTGCTTGGAGCTCTGAAGTAGCTATTGACACGCAGCAGAGGCTGGGGTTTCATTGTTTTATTTTCTTTTTATGTAGGTAAAAAAATAATGTATACTGTTGGTGTTATTTGTCAAGTGTTGAGGCACTGCATGGTTTTGTAACCTGAGAATTTGGGATGAGGATCCAAACACCATCTTATTTGACAGGAATGGAGGAGACCTCGCCGGAGCATGACCCATCTGTGTCCCAGCTGTGCTGGGCAGATGAACTGGGGGTGCACTGGCACAGGTGCACCCCAGGGTGCTGCTTTGTACCTGTGGGTGAAACCAACAGCGTTTGTGCCAGTCAGGTTAAACAATCTCAGGGGCTGGGAGGGGACGGGAAGCCTCACCAGAGCGACACAGAGCCCAGCAGAATATCCCGGTGTGCTCAGGCTCTCTCTGCCCTCCTCTCCTACAGTCCCATGGGGATTCTGCATGGGGAGGGAATTCCTGAGGGCAGGGGATCTGGAAGGCTCCTGAGGGTTACCTGGTCCAGAAGCCCTCCGAGATACAGCCAGGTGATGACCACCAGAGAGGCAACCACACGGGACGGGAGCTGCGGCACGTGTTGCATGCTCCTGTTCCTGCGTGGGCACGGAGGCTTCCCATGCTCTGCCATCGCTCGGCGTGCTGCAGGCGCGCAGGCAGGGAACAAAGGAATTACTGTGTGAAGCTCCTGGCTTCTTGTATTGATGTGCGCTGGTGGTTGGAGGCCAAGGAAGAGGGAACAAACCAAAGCAACCCCAGACGTTCCCCGTGCATGTTCCTGGCTCAGCACACAGGTGGGATTTCTAGCAAGGTGTATTTCTGCGTTGCAAAGCGAGTGAGAAGGACACCAGGATCAATATTTGAGCAGTCCAATAAAATCTGTGGGAATTTCATTTCAAGTCATTTCAAGCAATCTAATAACTGGTCTTTCAGATGACTCTTGGGTGGTTTGTTTTTGGGTTGTTTGGTTTTTTTTCATTGGTGTTTTTTATTGTGCGTCTCTAAAAATGTAGATTGAGCCCAAGGTGCGTGCAGTGCAGGTGTGGAGCCTGAGGGTGCTTTACCACAGAGCGGGGCAATGAGGGCTGGAGACCCTGTGTTGCCAGCTGGGGTGGCTTGGCTCTGCGTGGTTTTCAGGTCCACTAATGGTGACAACACTTCTGCTTTCAGATTGCAGTGCTGATTTCAGCATAAAGCAGCTTTTATATCCTTGCATGGCATTGTTAAGATTTCTCGTCCTGTATCCTTGAAGATTCATGAACCAGTTTGGGGAAGAGACCGTAATGTGCTGTCCCATTCTGCCTCCCAGTGGGCACCAGCCTGGAGAGGAGCACAGGAGCCGGTGCATCTCAAGCCGTTGCCTTGTCAGAGCCCATCACAGTTGTAAGGTCAGTTGCTGTCCTGCTGTCAGTGATACCCTGGTAGTGTCCATCCCTCTCCATGGGCTTACATGGCTGCCTGGTGGTCCCCGCTTGAGACCCTTCAAAGGCTTGGACAAGCGCCTGTGCATTTCCCTGCGAGTTGGTGGGCACTTCTGCAGAGAGCTGGAGGTACCCGAGCTGCTTGGTATCTTCATGAATATTTTTACAATCAAATTTAGCAAGTTTCCTCATTTACCTTCCCCTTAAGATCCCAAACTGGCTGTTGTCTTGTTTGAGAGTGGCCTTAGGGGAGGTGTATCCTGCAGTACTTGCTGACTGCTCTGGATTTGGCACAGGAAACGACACAGGAGGGAGAACTTAACTTTTTGCTCTTTGGAAGGGAGCTGTGGCTGCTGCGGGTGGGATAGGAGGGCAGTGCAGCTTGGAGCGGGTGGAAGAACTGAGTGATGAAATCACAGCATGTCCTTGGAGGCAGCCGTCGTGTGCGCAGCAGGGCTTGGAGCTGAGCTGTCCTGGCAGTAGTCGCGCTGCACGGAGAGGTTGTTTTCTGCAGGTAGACCAGATCTCTTGGTTTTTTACTGAGGCTTACTGACACTGCTAGTTATATTTTTTAACTCAAGTCCAATGGATGCTTTGAGAAAGATCCAGTCTGTGCTCGCCTGAGTGCTGCCAGCCCCTGCAGAAGGTCTTGACGGCAGGGAGCTGCTGCCTCCTGGCAGCTCCTGCCTGAGAGATGAGCAAAGATCTGCAGGCTTGTGAGTACCACCTGCCTGACACCGTGGTGAGCTCTGGACAAACCTCACTCATGGTCTGCATCCAGAGCAGAACCTGCACTGTGTCTGGTCCAGGCCATGCGCCCCACCACAGCTCGGCAGAGCATCGGGCGTTACTTTTTTTCTGTATGGCCACCAGCAAAATACAGAGGACCAGTACAGCGGTTCGTGTCCCCGGGTGATGTCCATGGTGCATCGTGTCACTTTTTAAGTGATTTTTAAACAACAAAAATGTTCCAGGTAGCCTTTACTGCTTTATAAGGTTTCATATAGTGAAAGTCATGATGTGTTTATACCACCTGGAGGAACAAATGCAGCTCTCACACCTCCACAGTGGTATTTCCCCCCCGCTGATTCTTAAAGCAGTTTATTATACGGTTCAATTGCAATATTGCAATATAAAGCAACACAAGTTAATGCCGAGTGCCAGCCCCACAGGAGCCATGCTCTCGCAGCCTCCCTTGGCTGTGCAGCACGGATACGCGCTGTAGAAATCGTTGGAGTGTCTCACAGGCTCGCCACCCTCCAGCCTGCTCCTGACCTCTTCCTCTGTGCCTCAGGGGTGTGTAAAACACAACATCTAGCATTAACGATAGATGTATTTGGTTCAGGCAGTTCATGAGGCAGTTCCTACACCCTTGTCATCTCCCAGGTGCACGTGCTGACAGCTGCGGTGGTTGCTGGACGTTGGAGAAGCTTTCCCTCTTGGCATCCAGGTGATGAGGCATGTAGGTGTGTGTGTGTGTGGCATATGAGCTGTGTTTGGTGGTACCATGCACTGGTGTGGATGGACATGTCAGCTGGGGGAAGGGAAGGAGAGATTTGCTTGCAAGTTTTTGAAAAAACAAAACGACAAAAACCACCCCAAGTTCCCAGTGCTGCTCGTGTTGCTGGGTGTCCCTGCAGAGTCAGGGCATTAGGGGCTTCACCCCGGGCCCCACCGTGCTGTAGCATCATGAAGAAGGACCAGTTGTGATCTGGAACTCAGAGAGTGGGCAAATTCATTGCCCACACTACTGTTCATGGAGACTCTTCTGCAGGTTTGCTGGAGACGCAGCTGGATGCGGCCAGAGGTGCTGGTGGCTCCGTGGGCAGAGTGGCCACCTCTGTGTGGGCTTTCTGTGTGACTGCATCCCCTGCGAGCCAGTAGCTGGGCTTCCCTGCTGCAGTCACAGCTCGCATCTCTGCAAACCAAGTCAGCTGATTTTAAATCTGCTTATTAGAGAGTTGTAATGAGTGCTCTGCCCAGCACCAGATCGGTGGCTCCAGCAGCTGCTGTGCGCCCTGAGCCCGTACTGCCGTTCAGTGTGTGCCGTGGCCGCAGGCATGGTCTGCACTGGAGCACAGCAGCCTGGGGCAGCCACTGATTTCCCCTTCTGCCAGCGTTGCATCCATCGCTGGGTTTCATTTCGGTCACCGTTGCACGAGTCTGGGAGCTGCAGAGGAACCTGATGACCTGTCTCCAGCACAGAGACGAGGACACCGCTGCTAGTGGGTTCAGCATCGGTGTTTCTGGTGATGGGAGGGCAAGGAGTTTGCAAACCCATTCGAGGAAGCCCATGGTGAGGTATAGCAAGGAACTGCTTGAAGCTCGTTAAAAGGTATGAGAAGAGTGGCCAGCAGGTCAAGGGAGGTGCTTCTCCCCCTCTGCTCCGTCATTAGACCCCAACCGCAGGACTGCGTCCAGCTCTGGTACCCCCCCAAGATAAGAAGGACATGGACTTGTTGGAGCGAGTCCAGAGGAGGCCACGAAGATGATCAGAGGGCTGGAGCACCTCTCCTGTGAGGACAGGCTGAGAGAGCTGGCGTTGTTCAGCCTGGAGAAGAGAAAGCTCCAGGAGACCTTAGAGGACCTTCCAGTACCTAAAGGGGCCAACAGGAAAGCTGGGGAGGGGCCTTTTTACAAGGGCATGTAGTCATAGGACAAGGGGCAATGGCTTTAAGCTGGAAGAGGTCAGATTTAGATTAGATGTTAGGAAGAAATTCTCCACCATGAGGGTGCTGAGGTGCTGGCACGGGCTGCCCAGAGCAGCTGGGGATGCTCCATCCCTGGAAGTGCTCCAGGCCAGGCTGGACGGGGCTTGGAGCAACCTGGTCTAGTGGCAGGTGACCCTGCCCGTGGCAGGGGGGTGGAACTGGGTGATCTTTAAGGTCCCTTCCAACCCAAACCATTCTGTGGTTCCATGGTTCTGTGGTAGGATGGGGTTGGAGCACTGGGGGGGGATCAGCCTGAGCTGCTCCCAGGCAGGGTGTGCTGGCACCTGGCAATACACTGCAAAAGTGTCTGGCCCCACACTGTGCCCCACAGCCTGGTGGGGATGGAGGGGGTTGTGTCCGCAGTGCTGGAGCATCTGTGGGTACAGCCTGGTGTGTGGCGACTCGAGGTGCTGAAGGCCCTGCAAAAACCTCGGAGCATGTACGTGGGTTGATGGCACTGTGACAGCCAGTGCCACCAAAAGCGTCTGCAGAAATGCTCCCCAAACACTTTCTAGCTGGTCTGTGGCCTGAGAACTTACTCTGGTTGTTCTTCTCCTGCCTGTTGCTGAACACGGCTGGACAAACTGCAGGTTACCAAAACGTGTAGGGGAGAGGAGTGACCACAGGCTCTGTTACGCTTTCTGCACCAAGTGCAGCTGTTGCACACACAGCTGCCTTGCCGAGCGCACTCTGACGGGCAGGAGGCTGTTTTCTCCGTGCCTTGGCTGCCCAGATCTGGTATTTGAATTTTAGACTTAGTTTTGTAGGTGGGGAAAAACACCACCCACCCTCAAGGCTGAATGATGCCCTGTTGTATATGTCAGAGACGTGGGTAGCACGAGCTGGACTATATGTGCTCTCTTCTGTGGTCCTGAGGATGCTATGGGCAGGGGCTGGGGACACTGGCTCTCTGGGGTACATACCATACTCTCGGGAGCGCAGCCTACGCCGTGGATCCTGCCTCATGCTTTCCTCCGAGACTGTTACATCATTGCTATGATGAGAAATAGATTGGGCTGAAAGCGTTCTCTGCCTTTGCTTCATCGAAGCGTACGACTCCTGCATTTTATTGCCTTGCGCAGCGGTTGTCCCAGGAACCTCTCTCTATTCCTTTCGCAGTTTTATTTTAGTTTGGGGAAGGTTAGCTCAGGTTTAAACCACTTGGTTGTGGTTAAGTCTTAGTGACTTATTAAGCATTTAATATCCCAGTGCATTAGCTTCCCACCCACATCCCCTGTTTGAGATGGGCTGAGGGAAATAGCCGGTGCCCACATCTAATAGGTTGCTGCTCGGCAGGCTTGTATAAATGGCTTCCTCCTGGACCTCTTCTTTTTATGTTTAGTTCCTGACCTAATTAGGCATGAATGATGGCGTTAGCAGAGATCTTGTGACTGCATCACACAACACCTAATCCCTCGGAGAGATTTTGGGAAGATCGCTGGCTGCCGGAGGGGACACCTTTTTGTGCCGTGGGGACGTGGCAGTGGTGGCACAGTCATCGCTTCTGGTGCTCTGTGCGTGGCTCTGCAGCCCACCAAGCAGGAGTGACCCAGATAAACCAGTGTCCCCAGTACCTGGTGGCAGTTGGGGTATGCCCCGGTGCTGCCACCTCCACTCGGTGTTCCGTCGTGGCGTGGCACAGCTTAGTGACGGCGCGGCCGGGAGATTCTGCCTTAATTACTGCGGTACGTCTAATTGTGTTCCATCTTAATTTCTAGGTCCTTGCTTAACTTGTGCAGTACATCAGAAGCTCTTGTGAAATGTAATGTGCTGGAGCATCAGCACAGGAAAAAGCTCTGCCTTCTGTGAAGCCAGACTGTTGCAGTGTAATTTGTTTTGTAAGATTTTGAAAGGCAGTGTTGCAATCTGTAACAGTAGAATAGTGGGAAGATGGTCAGGTGGTTCTTGGGACTTCAACAGACAGATTTCATGTCTGTGTGTTTTTGCAACACCTTTCTATAAAGGGAAACATAATTTAAAATATGATTACTTAGTGTTGTAACAGTCTTCTCAAACGTTTTTGCATTATGCAGAGATCATTATCAGAGGCTGATATTAACTTGCAAAGAATATTATGCAAATCATTCTCCTGTTCTTCTAAAAAGAAATTTCCTTCATAATGCAAAGCGTGACAAAAAAAATTGTGCAGAGGCTTTTGGCAAAATTACATTCAGAAGATGTAACAGTTTTTCTGCTTACTAGCACAATCCATTTGTGCCTTTCTACTGGATTTTCTCAACTCAAGCTGATAAAGGATGAATTTTAAAATGAGGGCTGGGGCTGGGGGGGGAGAGTATTGTACCTCATGGGCTCAGGAATAGACAGGCTTTTCGCATTTAGATCGTTGTTTTAAATCTGTACTGATAGTCAGTACAGGCTCTGACAGCGTTCAGCTATTCATTGCTCTCTGGAATTATTTGGTGGTGTGTCTCGTCTTTCCAGTGGGCAGGGGTGCGGAGCATCGCCTTCACCATGAGCAGTGCTTGTAGCTGCCCGACTTATTTTGCAGTGACAGGTTCCCCAGATGTTCAATATTCCACATTTATGGCACTGTTAAGGTTCTGTATCACTGGGACCAGTAAGACCATCCTGAATAAAAGGCACTGCCTGGGTGATGGGAGGTGGGACCACAGATGCCCGCAGTGGGACGGGTGGTCCTGTCGTTTTTCTTCGCATTTCTCTGAGCATCATCAGCCTGTTCTTGGAGGAGATCCTGGCCTGGCTGAAGTCATTGTGGATTGTGCCACTGACTCTATCCCTCCTCCATATTCTTTTTTTTTTTTTTTTTTTTTTTTTTGTGACAAACTGGTTGTATCAGTTCAGAGCTGCCCTTTTCTAATACAGAAACCAGACCCTACTCAAGTAGAGAGTATTATTTTATAGGTATGTAAAGGGATGTTCTGCTCTTATTATAGATTGATTGACAAAAATAGACCCTAGTAAATATTGTAACGGGTTTAAATGACTGAAATATTTACAGGCTACGGATCACAGTCAGAATTGGAAAGGCTCATTCACTGTAGGACCCTATTTTTCAGGCACTTAAGATCATTTTGAAAAATGGTAGCCTTTGCCCTGAATTTTTTTTAGGCATTTCTTAATACAAATGTGATTGATAAAACTCAGTAAAATTCAGAAATATATATTGAATTGTAGCACCATAAAATGGCACAGGGAGTTTTCATAGCATGGGAAATTTTCAGATTTTTTTTTTGTGTGTGTCTGGTTAGATAACTCAATATTTTAAAATCAAACCAAATTAGATAAATAAGCTGGGAGTTGTAGTTAGCATTCGTCAAGCAACTTAGGCTGGATGTTCAGGCATTGACTGACTCCACCTCTAGCTGCAGGGTTTCCCTGTTATGAACGGGTGAATACTAATCCTTGTTTATTCTCTGCTGCAGAGAAATGGATTCATCAGTAGTTTTCGATCTTGAAAAGAGGCCCTTGGTGAGAGCGGGGTCGGAGCGCCCAGGGCAGGGGGATGCAGCAGTGCCACGCACATGATGCTGCTCAGCTGGGTACCACTGTTTGTACCGGCTCCCAGTGCGAGATACTGTACTTCGGTGGCACGGAGGAGAACTTTTAATACCCTGAAAGTGGCCCCAGGGTGTGGTTGCGATGTGATAATTACAGCAGTGAGCGATTACAAGAGTCAGCTCTGCCCTGTGCTTTCCATGGCCTGCCCCGGGCATCTCCTGGTACCCTGCTTGCCCCCCACGGCGAGCTGGAGCGTGGAGGTGCACGCTGGAACCCACTTAATGAATTCCTGGGAAGGGGTGACTTTTTTTACTTTTTTTCCAAGATTACATGGAAGGATAAATCAAAGTAGCGTGGTGTTTTACTCTAAACACAGTGGCAGAAAGGAATCTTTTTATCTTCTGGCATTCTTTGTCTCCTGAGTGTTTTGTGGTGCGGACTTGCTGGCGGAGCGGTGTTGAGCACTTTTCTGCAAATTTCTTCCTGGTATCCTCTTGAAAACAGTGATGCTGCCAAATGGAAATAAAATATTTAGCTCTAAACTTCTTTTTTTTTTTTCCTCTTTTTTTTTTTTTTTTTTTTTTCCTGTCCTGGGTGGGCTCTGTCCTCAGAGGTGGGCTGCGCTGCTGGGCTTGCTGGTGTCGAATCTGCCTGTGTGCGTGCCCAGTGCTGGCTTCAACTGGGACAGCAGAGTTATGGCTCATGCTGGACAACTGATTTCTCTTTTCCCATGTTCCTCTTGTATTTCCAGTTGGAAATATATCCGGGAGTATTCCATGTCAAGGGAGTAGGGTGAATTTTTTTTCCCTTGGACTGCTATAATGGTTAGGAAATTAAAAAACCCCACCAGGACTGCATATAAGTGGCTGTTTTTTCCTTTATCTTTTGAAAAAGACTGTAAATGCAAAGATCAGGGTTGCTGTATGGTGGTGGACTCAGGTGTGAGCCCAGCATGGAGCTGGGTTGTGTCCAGAGCAGCACCTGGACCTCCTGGAGAGGCTGGGTGCCTGTTCACATCAGTCACCTATTTCCCATTGGGAACCTGCCCAGTGATGGGTCAAAACACTCAGAAAAGCTTGTCCAGGTTGAAGGAAGACCTTAGAGTCTTTTAAAATACAGTGAAATTTTCTAGACTCAAATTCTTCTTTCTGTAGGTAAGCCCAGCCTCTGAGATGGGCTGCAGCGTGAATTTCTTTGGGGTTTATAGTATTTCTTAAAGAGCATTTGCAGCACTAATCATCAAGCTCCTTCCCTTTGTTTTCTCCCTTTTCCCAATTAACCTCATGTTACACTGTGCAGATCAACAGTGGCTTTTATCCGCCACTGCTCTTTGCCGAGTTGTTCATCCCTGCCTGCCTCGCTCCAGCCACGCCGTCACCATCACGCATTGATAGAACCAAAGCGGGGGCCAATGTGATCTGCTGCTGTCTCTGCTGGAGGGACACTCTTCCCAACAAACAGCATGAGAATGGCAACTGGTTATGTAAATTACGGGCAAGGAATTAAAAAAAAATAAATTTAGTGCATGGTAGAGGTTACGCCAACGTGAATTAGGTGCTTGCCCATCTGCAGGTGTGATGCTGGCTCGTGGATGTGGAAGCAGATAGTACAACCTTGAAGAATCTTGTAGGACAGAAAAGTTTTAATTAAAAATCTGGCTCGGTTGAGGGTATTTGGGTTTAGTATGAATGTCTTCATTTCTTTTGAAAAAGAATTAAATGAAACCCTTAGTATTTTTTTTTATTTCTGCATATTTATTCTTGAAGTTGAAGCATTAGAAAATAATTGAGTAAAACAAAATCCACAAGGCTTCAAATTACCTCTAGCTTAATGTTTTATTTAAAAGGTTTGCTAACTGACATTCTTTATAATGAATTAGGTCACGCGGCTCTAAAGAGTGTTGTCGGTTTTCTTTTTTACATTTAAATTTGAGGCTGCTTCCCTCAAAACTTGGGCTCCGCTGCCATGAACCGCTGTACGATTGTGACTCCCCGGCTCGGGGAATCTCGCTCTAATTATTCTCAATCACACTAGTGCAAATGAATATATCCATGTTTGGAGGATCGAAGCGGTGTTGTCATGGCAATCTCCGTAAGGTCATGAGAAACTCATGGATACTGTTCGCCTCCTCTCCCAGGAGACCCCTCTTACCTTTGCAAAACTATGGATTTGGGAGGTTTGGGTAATAACTTTAAAGCATGATTTTGTAATGATTTGGCTAAAAGGGTTCTCTGTTTCCTACTGGGTAGCCGAAGGCGCCGCGGTTCAGGTGAAGGTGATTATGGGCTGTGGCTCATGCCTCATGTGCTGACTAGTCATCTTCCTCCGGGAGCTGCAGCTGCAGATCCCGGTACGTGGACCAGGCTGGCTTCAGGAGGCTGGATCCTTACAGACCATGGCAGTGGAAGGGACCCATTTGGTGGGTTCTGGTTAATGGTGCTGAGGCTTGGGTTTTGTTGGGATAGGGCTTGCTTAGATGCAATTAAAAAACACCCCAACCCAAAAAAAACCAACAAAAAAATCCCCACCAAACCCCCAAACCAAAAAAAACCCCAAACCCAGCTCTGCTTGGAGGTGATGCGAGCTGGGGCTGTAGCAATAGGAAGCCCTCAACGCTGGCCCTGTCCCCCAGTGTGGCTGGGGTTGTCACACCAAGCCCGTCCCTTCCCTCCGTGCCTGTAGCAGCAGTGCGGAGCGCTGCGGTCACTGCAAAGGAGTGTGGGCGATGAACCGCAGGTGCTGCTGTGCTGGTTGGGAGGGCACTCATGGACCAAGTAGGTGAACAGTAAACGCTGGAAGAAGTGGAAAAAGCAGCGAGGGGCTGTTTGCTCAGCCTGGCTTGGGGAGAGCTCCCCGAAAAGAAATCGTGGCAGAGTCACAGGGCGGTTTTATTTGGGTTCTGCAAGGTAAAAAAAAATGGATAACAAACTGCGTCTACGTGGGTGCACAGCAAGAGGCTTTACGGCTGCAAGTGTGAGTCTTTGCTTTTGTGAACTTCTGTTTGGGAAAGGAGCTAAATCTTAAATCAGAATTAAGGCTAAATTAAAAAAATAAAAAAAAAAAAGTCAAAGTGACCCCCACAGTTAGTTCATTCTGCTTCATGAAATGTGTGGAAACCTTTTGCATGTTTGGATTGCAGCAGCAACACCGATGACTTTACAAATATCTTGTGTAGTAAGACAAATGAGTTCACGAAAATTGTCATTTAGCAAATCTTGGTTTAGGCGATCCCTGTAGTTGTGGGGTTATGCTTTTGTCTTTCTGAGTTCTTTTTGTTTTGTGTTGGTTTTTTTTTAAACAAACAACACACAAAAGAAAACGAAAAATAGGTCTTAGTGATAGAGAGCCATTAAAACATTTTGATTTGCAACTGAACGCATGTTAAATCTGCAGTTCTTTTGCTAGCCTGGAGGAGTTACACATACACACGTACCTACACACACCCGTCATCGTTTGAGCCTTTAGACAGGTTTAGCACACCATGCAGGTTACTTGGTTTGAAAGATCTAATTTGATTTCATGATTGGTAGCAGTATTCTCAATAAGGTGTGAGATCTGTGTTTAAAATTCAAAGAAAATCTGAAGTTTTAGTGGCTATGGCAGAGACGTGGCTACGCCTGTCAGGGTGACATGTAAGCCTGTTACATTATATTCGTTATCTACACTTAATTGTTTCTGGTTGCCACGTCTTTCAAGATTTTGAGCCTAGCCCGCCTTGTCCTTTCACACCCAACGTGCCCTCACGCGTCAGAGGAGGAGAACAGGTTTGCACGCGTTGTTGCCCCGTGCAGGTGCAGGGAGCGGTTCCCCCTCACCGTGCAGAGCCCCAGCTCTGGGCAGTAGCCGTGCCCTCCACCACGGGCTGCCCTGGCACGCCAGGGACACCCCGACCATCACCTCTGCCATCACGGGGTCTCTTTTGACCTGACTTTCTCTAGAACTTTACAAGCACGTTATGCTAAAGGATTTTAAATTAGTATTTTGGGTAATTGCTGTAAATCAGAGAAGGGCTTCGCAGTTTTGAGTGCAGGTATGAGTTGGGTTTCAAAAAAACCGCCAAGACGCTAAGCAAGTGGAACTTAGGATTAAAAGCCTATTTACATGTAAAGAATTATTTTAAATTATCTTTCTCTCTGCTTTCTGCGGAGGGATGGAGGAGAGGCTGGGCTGACAATGAAGCTGGTTTTCTCAGCTGGCCTCCTGGCATTGGGCTTTCTCATGTCCTGCTGCCTCAATGTGCACAAAGGGCTTAAGCCCATCAGCTTGGCACCTCTAGTGTATCTGTTAGTGCTTCGAGGTCTTCAGGACTTGCTGAGAAGCCCTCTAAACAACTTTTTCTGACCTCTTCTGGCTTGTACACCCAACGCCTGGAGAAGTGGCCAGCAAGCTGCTGTCCCGTGCGAGGGGCTGGGTGGGTTAGCAAAGGCTCGGTGCAGCCTTTAATGCTGGAAAAGCACTTAACGGCAACGTCTGCAATATTTAACATTGCTTCAGGAACCTCCAGTTATCCCTGGTGTTGGCTCTTGTCAATCGTTTGGTTGACTGTAGCGTGTTCCTTCCAGCTTTGGTGACAAGAGCGTGTGAGTAAGCAGAATAGCCAAATTTCTGAACAATGGCTCGTGGCGATTTCCTAATTTCCTGAGCAAGTGCAGGCTTCTTGGGGTTTCGTTCCTGTGCCAGAAAGACTATTTGCTCATACAAAGTTCTTCGTTGTAATAGGAAAAAAATCAATTTGATTACTTTCATGTCAGCATGCATGTCTAATGGCTTAGAAGTTATTGCAGCCATAAAATATACAGTATCATTTCTCTCTCACTCTGAAATTTGACAGGATTAATATAGTCAGCATGAAATCTTAGTCATAAAGTCGACCATAAGTGATGGTAAAATTAGCTGCTGAAATCGTCTGCTTATGGAAAGCATCTTCTGTTTTTCCTTCTGGGAAAAAATATCAAGGGGCTGGCATGCGGATGGGAACGGGGAGCTTTCTGCATTTCAGGCTTTAATACAAATGTGTCCATTTCATCTCACGTTCCTCTCAAGAGAGGTGGCGGGCGCTGCTGGGCTCCGTGGTGGCCCAGGCAGCCTGTGGAGCAGTGTTACAGCCCGTCCATGGGGTGGGGGGGCGGGGGGGCTGGGTTCCACGGCCAGCGCAGCAGTGATGGGGGGATCACGGCTCTCCCGCATCCTGTCCCCCCGTAAGTCATTCCCTGGGTGAGCCGGGGTGAGGTAGAGCCTGAAAAGCACCTTCCTCTTCGGGGTCAGGCTTTGGGTTGGAAAGTGGGGTGGTGTGGGGGGTGCCCCCCTGGTGGTGTGTGTCCTCCAGCGGCAGGTAGTGTTTGCCCAGGGAGGGGTGGGCGATGCACCGATTCATCTCAGGCACTGCAAGCCTTCTCGTGGCTGAAAAGCAGCTTCTTTGCCTGGGTCAGTGCTGCGGTGAGGCTGGAGGGAGGTGAGGTCCAGGGGAGCAGAGCTTTGATCGTGCTCTTCATCTGTGGGCTTCCGTGGATGCTCTTGCTGGTGCAGCCTGGGTGGTCGCCGCTGTCCACCTCGCCCAGTTCCCTTGGGAAGCAGGGTGGGAGAGACGCCCCGTAGGAAGCTGCCTGGCTCTGAGCTGAGATGGAGAAACCTCTGCCTGAAGCAGAGTTTCCTCCTGGCGAGTGACCATGCCGGGTGCCAGCGGAGGAGCCCAGCAGGCGGCTGGAGCAGCCGCCCCATCCTGCTCATCCACCTCCAAAACTGCCTTGGGAAGCGGAGGTAAAGCATGGGGGGCTGGGCAGGGGATGTCTGCTGACATGTTAATCCTTCGCCAGCCCAGCCTTTGAATGACTTGTTACTGGTTTTGTTTAATGACATCTCATTGTGTAAGGTGCCCATAGCTGTTTTTTTCTGCTTATGAAGCTGCTTCCAGAAAAAAGTAAGGAGATGGGTGCCGGTGTCTTTAATATCAACTTTAAAATTAGACCAAGGGCAGACAGCATCTTGCATCCAGGGGTCACTTACCCACCCCCATAACGTCCAAGACCAGGGTTCTGTTGCTAGCCCTTCTTGGCCCGCTTGGCTTTGCAAGGGGAAATTTCTCCTGCCTCCTGAGCAAAGACATGTGGGGTTTAACTTCTCGGGGGGTGGGGTGGGGGTGGGCTTGGGGGTCCTTCCTATTGTATCCGGATGCGCCCGCCTTTGGCTGGAAACTGTCGTCCTGCTGGTTTTGCATGTTCTGCCTCCCTTGGCAGCCCCGTTGTGAAAAGTTAATATCTGGTCATTGGTTTTGGCTGCATCTCCAAGGCAACTTCATTCACACGCCAGCTCCCGTTCATACCGATCAGGACATGCCTAGATGACTAACTCTGGTCTCCTGTTACGCCATCCCAGAAGGGTTGTTAACTCCTTCAGCCCAGGTAGGTGGTGATACAGCAGGGAATGGGCCGACAGAGCAGGTGGATGCTGTAAGCACCCAGCAAATGCCGACTTGCTCTGTGCCCCCTCCATCCTTTCTGCTTTGGTTTGCTCCCCAGTGTCCCATCCAGCCTGGAGAGCAAAGAGCTCGTCACTATTTGAGATCCTTTTCTGTGCAGAAAGGTCTCAGAGTAAGTTTGTTTCTCCTGAAATTATTATGCTTTATTATCCTTTGGTTTGGGCAGAACACTGCCTTTGGGATCTAAATTCACTGAAAAATTTCATTTGAAAAAAAGAACTTGGCTGTACACTAGCAATACACTCTGAAATGTAGCTAAAATTGAATTTTGCATTTCATGCAAACCGAAGCGGGGGGGGGTCCTCCAAGGGACAGGTGATGGCAGCAAGACCACCCAGTTCCCAGCATGTGTTTGGGGTCTGTGAACCCCGCGAGACAGAGTTATAACAGGTTAAAATGTGGAGATGCCCAGCGCTGCTGCAGCGCCTGGGCCCTCGCCGATGTGCCTATTTCTGTACGGGTTTGTCAGATACAGATTTACAGCCCCCAGAGACTCCTTTTGATTCTCACCAAAAGATGTAGGAAGGAGGAAGATAAGCCAAACTTGGGGGGTTGGGGGGGGGGGGGGGGCGGCGGGTTTGCCATTTGTTTCTCTCACAGCAGTGCTGAGAGGTGCCGGGGACGGGTCCCACAGCACCCAGTGGTTCCCCCTTGGGGAGAGTGGCCGGTTCCCAGGACAACATCCGAGCGGAACACAGCAGGTCTAGCTCACACCAGCACCAAGCAAAGTGCTTGAGCTTGGTGGGCATCACTAGGATGCGATGCAGTGCCGCGCTCTTCCCTTGATGTGTTTGAATACTGACGTGGGTCATGTATCCAACCGGGATGTCGTGATGCTGCTTTTCTTGGACTTCTGGAGGGGATTTGGCAGGTAGGAGAAGCAGGTTGGGTTTTACTGGGCCACATTCCTGGCCTCCTTGCAGCCTAAGTGGGGTATCGCAGCAGAAATCAAGCATCAAGATAGCCCTGAGGATGGCTGCAGCATACAAACTTGAAACCCTGTTAATTTTTTAATGCCCGGTGCATTTTAGGAGATCCTTTACGCTGAAACATCAGGCAGAGAATGAAACACGCTGGGAATATGAACCTGCCGTGGCTCGTGACCGTGCCTGAGCGGGCGGTGGTGCTACACTGCGGGGGAGCTCACTAGAGACATCAGAGCGATGACCCCAAGGACCTGGGGTGCAACACCCGGTCGGGGAGCATTACCCCGTGCACCACGTACAAAACCCACTGTCTCGCCAGCCTCCCTCTCCAGCTGCTGCTTTCCCTTCCTAGGGAAGGAAAAGTGCTGTAGGACTGTTTGCAATGTAGCTGCTATAACTCTTAAATTTTAATAATAGATTACCATTAGTATCAGCCTTATATAATGCACACCTCATTATTGCTTACTCAGAATAATTTTGCAGCCTCCTTATAGAACCTTGGAACTTTATTTGCTGAGTATAAAATATGCAGAAATGCATGAATAGTTTTAAGACTTGGTACCCTAAACTAATACACTGTGCTTTTTTTTTTCCTGCACCATGATTGAAGTCAAATTAACATATTTACCTTCAGTGCTCCCAGGAGTAGCATTAAAAAATTCAAGAGGTGATTCAGAATAGTCTCCGATTTACTGTGTTTAAAGCTGGATTTCATTTCTCAATAAACCCATGCAAACACTTGACTCCCTTTCAGCTTTGCAGCCTCTTCCCTCCCTGTGCAGGTCGTTGGACTTATCAACAGATGGTAGCAGTATTATTAATGCTGCATTCCCAAAAGGAAGCTTTTTATTTTATTTTATTGGTTTTTCAGGATGGGGGAGAAAGCAGGGATAGAGAATAAGGGAGAGAATGAGTTATAACAAATAGCACAGAAGCAGAGCTGCTGTTTTAATCTGAAATAGGGAAAAGTATCGAGTGTGATTTTTGTCTTCTGCCTGCCAGCGCTGGTTCACTGTGTAACGTTGGTTACGTTATCATGCTCTGCCTCAGTTTATCTGTGAGAACTGTTTCCTAGGGCAAATCATGAAGCTTAATTTTTGCTGTATGTTGACATCTTCCCAGGAAGAAAAGCTGTGTAAATGCAGGGGTAGGGAGTGGAAATGGTTGCTTTATTGCCCAGTGGTTTCTTTATTCTTACCAATGATTACCCAGGAGCTCTCCTGCCTGTGCCGTGATTTATTCCTACAGCTATAGGGTGTAGCTCCAAGAGACCCCACGACAGTTGGGTTCAGGGGTGGAAATTCCTGCACCAAAGCCCCAGGCTGCTCCACCATCGCCTCTGCCGTGGGCTCCTATGGGGAAGCACCGTCTCTTAAGCGTATCGGTGCTGCAGGGAAACCTTCGATGCTACTGTTCCTGACCAGGTAATAAATATTCTGGGGAGAGGGTCTGTGTAAGGAGCCATTTGCTCAGCTGGGGCGAGTCGGTACCCTCTGAGTGGGACAACTCTTCTTGAAAATTCAGTTTACTGTGGGCTGGAGAGACTGCAGCGGCTTCTTTTCCATGCCTGCTCCTAGATTAGGAAGTTATTTCAGCAGATGTTGTTTCCTAAGAAAATGGGTTAATGCTCGGTGGTTAGAATGGTGTGGCAAAAAAAGCTTACTTGTGTGAGGTTTTGGCTAATTGCCTTGCAAGTGTTACAGAGCGTTGCAGCAAATTTCCTGGATTTCGCAATCGTGATGGTTCTGGTTTAACTGGCCAGAAAGATTTTTCAAAAATACACGGAGAAATGGAAAAAATAGAGGCAAATCACTTGCTGTGTTGCTGCAAAAAGCTGAAGGACCTGGCGGCTGGTGTGAAAAGTCTCCAGGTGTCTGAGCAAGTAATTGAGATCCGGGGCTGAACAGATCTCTCTTATCGTCTTTTAATTGATGAAAGGCTGGTGTTGCTCAGGGGCAGGCCAGAACGAGCCCTTCTTAGAAATAAGCAGGAATTCCCTGGCAGAGAGCTCCCTGGGAGAACAGGATTGTCTGTCATTCCCAGTTCATAGGAATTGGGAAAAGGGCTGTTGCGCAGGAAGGGGAGGGCTGCCGGCATGCAAACCAATCTCTGCTCCCAGGGCAGGGACCTTGGGGGGTCCCAGCTGGCATGTGGAAGCTCTTTCTCAGCATGGAAAGCCCTTACAGGCCATATTCCCTTGTTTTGTCCTGGGAAGGTCGGTGTCTGGGTGCTGAGGGGCTGCCTGGGGCAGCTGCCACCCAGCTGTGCTTCGGGGATGCTGCTGCAGGGGTACCCTTTGGTGCCCCCCATGTTCTCACGTGCACGTGGTACTTGGCCCCAGGGGGGGCTTTTTTCCATGCCTGCTCCTACGTCGGTCCCCAGTGAAGGACCAAGGCTTGTTCTCCGGGTTCCCCAATTTGGGGGCAAGTGAGGTGGCTGTCAGCGCCCCGTGCTGCCACTGCTGCCTCCCGCTCTGCATCCCCACCGGCTCCCCGGGAGCAGGGCACTGCACGGCAGGCGGCGAGGGATGCAGGGGAGGTGTATTCACGCGCTTCTGAAATGCATCTGCCAAAGGTACTGGTGCAGGTGAAAGCAGAACCTGGCCTGAGAAACGGGTCTGGTTTGTGTTCAGTAATATCTGTGCAATGAGTCCTGCTGCTCTGTACGGCGACAGCAGCACCGTGTACCTCACTGCCACACTGCCACCTCGGTGGGGACAGCTGCCTGTCCCCCATCTCCCCGCCGGCATCCCAGCTGCAGGACTGCTCCCCGCTGCTGCCTCAGCTTTCTGGTCCCACCCAGGGCCGGCGGAGGTGGAAGATGCTTGGAGCTGCGGGGACAAGGAGGAGTTTGTCTGCACACAGTGAGGCCAGGAATTCCGTAAGAAAGGCAGGTGCGCAGGGAAATGCAAATCAAGTATTGCTATTTCTAAGAGCATCGCTGTGAAAAGACTTACCGTTTTGAGGAGTGTGATGGCAATGAACTGCAGCCGGCGGGGCTGGGAGGGAAACCTCCGGCTTTCAGGGAAGGGTGGCTGCAGTGTCATCCTTCGACATGTCCTGCCATCCCGTGCCATGGAGAAAACCATTTTCCAGGCCAGTGTTCCTGGGGCCACGTGCCAGTGCAGCCGTGGGCCAGGGGCTCGCGACATCAGCCAGCACCACATCCCCATGAGCAGCAACGTAAAACAGGAATAAATGAACTTGGCTTCACAAACTTAGTGCTTAAATATTTTTCCCAGGCAGGAAAAAAACCCCAAACATTTGTTTTCCATGCAAAACAAATATATCTTGGGAAAGTTCCCGAAGTTGCGTGTTTAACTGTTTGGATCTGTGCATTTGTAGGAGAGAAGTGATTATATCCTGGTACAATTATTTTTCTTTTTAAAAGGAAGCTGAAATGTTTGCGAGGAAGACATTTTAAGTGACTGCTGGGGATGCATGAGAGCGAAGGGGGAGCCGGGTTTGATGATGATTGCTTTGCTTCGCTTTATTGCTGTTGGGAAGGACGCACCTTCCCTTCATCCCCTCCCTGCAAGGACTAACCACAAATGCAGCCTTTTACTGTTGTGTTTTGGGGCTGTTTCTGCTTGTCTTCTGAATTTTATTGAAACCTGTGTCTGGTTGCTAGTGTCTTTTCAATCCTACCGAAATATGAGAGCTGTTACTGGAGTTTATTTAGCACGATGGAGTCTTTTGCATAGTTAAAATTGCGGATGCTGTATAAACCAGCAGCTCTCTCTGTCCTTCCCAACAGCAGGAGATGCTGCAGTGGGATGCTCCTTCAGGCGATGTGGGGAAGGGGTGAAAGGGAAGGGACAGCCCCCTCCAGCTGGGGAGTGCGTGGAGGGGAAGGGCTGTCGGAGCCGATTGCCCCTTCCCCATTCCCTGTGGCAGCAGGTGAGGGGTGCCCGTGGGAAACGGGGGGCTGACACCCAATGGGGGGCTTCTGTCTCCAGCCACGGGTACCACTCACCCAGGATGGAGATTTCCAGGGTGGTGGGTGAGCTCCCTGCAGAAGGACCCATCAGTTCTTTCCTGCACTGCCCCTCCCTTGTGCTCACCTCACGAGACCCCACTGTAACTATATAAATACAGAGATACAGAACTCAGATTTATTTTTGCATGAAATCACTGTTTTATATAAAATCCCCGAGGAGATGGTGTGGAGGCCCATCACCATGGCTGGCGTGATGCACAGTTTGTGTTGGCATCATCCTGTCCCTGTCCTGGGGGGGCAGGACCCCCAGCCCCGCTGTGGTACTGGGATGCAGTTAGGGATGGGGACTGGAGAGGATGGAGAAGGGAGTCTGCGGTGACTGTCCTGCCTGGAACAGGTCAGGATTTGGCATGAGGACAAGTGACATGAGTTTGGTGGTCTTCTGATTTGATGGTTTGTCAAAGCCAGATTATCAGGGTTTCTCGGAGCTGGGAGAAGGTGGGATTGGGGTGCACCAAGCAGGAATTTGCCCAGGACAGCAGGGTGCTGGAGGAGGCTTTTCAGCACGTTGGCCCTTCATGAGCACTGTGAACACACCGTTTGAAAGAAGCTAGAAATTAAAAACATGCCACAGTCTACTCTGCAGAGGAAAAAGGAAAAAAACCCAATAACCTACATCCTGCAGCCTCTCTCCATGAGCGCTTTCTGCACGCTTTGCTGTCATTAATAGTCACCATTCCAGAGCTAGAGATGTTTAATTTATTTGTGTTCTCCTAACACCTTTCTGTTTCATAACAGTAATCACCTCTCCTGGTTTGGCCGGGAGGCAGTGGTGTCTGCTGCGCTCCCTGTAATCCAGGAGTGAATCAAAGCAACTTTTTACAAAACAAGATTCTCTTGCTGTTGCAAAAGAGCTTTGGGGAAATCTGGTTTTTGTGGTTAAGGATCTTACTCTGATGCACAAGGAAAATTATGTGTAGCTTTTATTTGGCCCAAAGGATTCTTACAACATTATCCGTATTTCCTTTAATTTGTGGGATTTCTAGTAAATGGGCTTAAAAATAGGTCCGGGCAAGATGCCAGGGTACATACGAACAGCAGAAAAGCTTTGCAGGCTGTGAGCAGCTCGCTTTCACTTCTCCCTCAGCACGGGCTGGGGGACGGAGTAAACACTCACCTTTTGGGGTTAAATTTAAGGATGTCTTGGAATTCTTTGGAAGTTGATATTGCAAAAAAGATTTTTCAGCTCTTTAATAGAACCAATGCGATATTGTTGTTGAGCTGGGCACAGATCTGGAAAGGGGCAGGATGAGCTGTAGCACCAGGGGAGGACAAGAGCATGGGGGGACCCTCACATAAATCCCTGGACCCACTTACTGATGGGATTTGAGGACACTGGAAACCTGGTGTACAAGTAGGAGCAGAACATGGTGATGATAAACAGTTGTTTTTGGTTTTTTTTTTTCCTTTCAGCTTTGCATTCTCAGAAGTCTCTTTAAGCTTTTTGTAAAATGGGAAAAATCTAATAAGGGAGAGGCGATGGCTTGGAGCCGCACTCCCAGCCAGGGTGACTGGCGGGTGCCCGGCTCCCTTTGGTGATACTTAGCTGGCTCTTTCTTCAAAATCAGTCTCGGTTCAAGTGACTTAAAAATGTATTTTTCCCTGGGGACAGCCACCCACAAAAGCCTTTCATTAAGATGTAGTGGGTTTATGCAGCTGGAATCCCAGCGGTAAAGGGAAGGTAAGTGGGAAAGGATGCTGGCCGCGCCGTGTGGCAGCGAGCCTGCCTCGCTCCGCGTTCCTCTGCTGGGCACGGGCGCCTTACGGCTTCCCCAGATGTGCAATTTGTGTCCTACTTTTGCAAAATTTAGATAATTTTAATTAAATCTTTGGACAGAAATCCATTAAACTTTATTTTATTTTGAGTACCGTGAAAGTTGTGCCCCTCTGTTGCTAGTAGCTTGTTGGGACATGAAGAGGAGGAGCGGGGAGATGGATGAAGAGGAGGAAGGTTCAGCAGCAGCAGTGTGTTGGATCGGTGCAGTGGGCAAGGAGTGATGTCTTGGCATGGGGAAGGGCAGGCATGTGGCAGCAGGGCCAGGGTTGAGTTGGGGTTGTAGCAGGTCCTGTGGGTCATGGGCTGAGGAACCCACCCTGTGGGGAGCAGCGTGTGGGTGCGAGCTCACACTGTGCCCCTGCCAGTGCTCTTGAACTAAAAATGGGCATTTTCACGTGGTGGTGATTGAGTTTCATGAAATCAAGAGGACCCCGGTGCCTGATGCAGAAGCAAGCTTGTTAAAGGGGAGTTATTTATGCCATTGGCCGTAATGTACTAATAACACTTTTCACCCGAGGATACCAAGTAGCTTTACAGATATTGGGTTCTGGGATGCCTCTGTGAAGTGGGGGAAGTGTGGTTAATTCACTTGTACAGGGGAGGACACCAGGTCTCATCTCTGCTGCCAATCCGCTCCAGTGCAGCCTGGCTCCTCATCCTGTGCCGCACCAGAACCGCGCTTTTCCTGGAATGGGAGTTGTTGTGGAGCCATTCCTCCGGGGTCACGGGGGCTGCAATCCCACGAGCTGTTAATGACACCACCCAGTTCCCCAGTACATTCTCTGGAGGAGGCAGGTAGATTTGCTGTGGCTCTTTATTGTAAGGGATAATGTTAGGGATGTGTCTGGAGGGCACCCGGCTCTGGAAAGCCCAGCCGAAAGGATGGAAACATCGGATAGCATTGCTGGCAGTTGGGTGGCACCTCGAGCCTTTTCCATGGGATTGATGTCAGTGGGTGCCGCGGGGCAGCTCCCGGTTCAGAGGGCTCTTCCATGTTTCAGGAAAAAGCAGAGCAGAAAAAAATGCCCCATGCCACCTGGGCACAGTTTGGGTACTTTGTGAGCAGAAATCACCTGTTTCCCTCTGGAACAGGGAGCTGCTGAGTGCGGGCACCCCAGGACACCTCTTTTCTCATGAAACCTGGGGATTTGGCAGCTCCCAGCCCTGGGACCGCTTCCCCTGCTGCGCCAGCTCGCGATGCCGAAGCACCGCGCTCCAGCCAGCCCAGCACCGTGGCAGGAGTTCACATTCAAGCTGATGCTTCAAATTTACCTCCTTCGCTGGAGATCAGCTTTCCCAGCTGCCCCTGAGGAACAGGCTCCTGTTGTTTCTTCAAAGACCAAGGTTAAATGAGCAGCTGCAGCACAGCATGGTGGGAAATGCAGGTTTTTTAGGAGTTTGGGAGATGAGCCGGTGCCAGCGCTGGCCCCAGGGGCTACGGCTGGGGTCCGTCGCTGGGGCTCGCATGTGTGAACCCCCCACTTAAAACAGCATCCTCCCTGCTACACACACCTATAAGCCCCTTTGATTTTTCTTTTTAAAAATAATTGGGTTTGTGCGTGTGTGTTTTGTTTTTTGTTGTGTTTTTTTTTAAAAAAAAAATCTTAACGGAGAGACAGCAAATTTAATATTTTCAGTGTCTTGGATGTGTTGTGATTTACATTTGATTTTAGGCATAATTAGAAATGCAAGTAGAGCGCTTTGTGTTTTACCTCTGCTTCAACTATTTATGGCATGATATGCAAATGAAGCAAGCTATGAATATTAAAGATTAGAGTATGTTACAAAGTATCACTGTCTTTAATGAGTTCGGTAATGGGCACAGGCTTTGCACACACTTTAATATGGAGGTATTTTATGTTGTGTGCCGTCTCCGCGGCTCTGCAGCTATCGATGCCGTGTTCGGTTACATCCCAGGAGAATGGGGCCGTGATTTAAAACCCATCGAGCCCCGGATCGGCTGCAATAGGTAGGTGCGATTTCCAAGCGTGCCCATGACAAAGGCGGCTGCGGCTGGCGAAGGGTGTTGATGGATTATTTCACAGAGAGTGTTTCAGTTCTCGTCTAGGTCAATCCGTTTCATCTGCTGCAGCGTTGTAGATGGATCTGAGAATATGAAAGCGCTCGTCGACCTTTCAAGGTGCTTTGCAGCACTGGGAGGGAATCTTAAACACGCTCCTGCCAAAATGGAGCTGCTGCCTGGAACATCACATACAGCCCCCAGAAATTAATTTTGCCCTTCCTCTCCAATTAGCCTTATTGACAGAAAATTATTTTGGGGTTTATTGACACATCCGAAGGGGAATGTCTTAGCTGCTGGGTAGCAGAGGGTTGGGAAGTGGGGCTCCTGGGATTAACCCCTTCTTGCCATAGGGCAGCCTGGTTAGCACGGGTTTATCTCTAAACCAGTGAATAGTTTTGTCCCCAAAGTAGCATTGTGGTTGTAAAAGAGGAAAATAACGGTGTTTTGGGGCGCTGCAGCACACGCAGAGGTTTCATCCACGGGTAATCCGAGGAACAAGGTTCTGCCCAAGCACGGGGGCCCCTGGGGGGCGATGCTGGGGGGCTGCGGGAGGTGGGGGGAAAGCCAGGCAGATATGGAAAGCCACGGGTTTTGTGCCGAATGGGGCTTGGGGAGGGTGGGCGGTGGGGAGGGAGAATGGAGCCTGCCCCAGGGAGCGTGCTTTTCAGATTTGAGGTATTTAAATTACAAATTTTGATGAGGAAGATTGTCAGCAGTATTCAAAACAGTGCTTAAATTCTTTTGAAACACTGTCGAGCTGTGCTGTGGCAGTTGAAAAGTTTGGCACACAAGAACTTGGCCCAGAAGTTGCTGCTTGGGGTTTTTTTTCCTTTAAAACTCAATTCATCTGTATTCAAGTATCCCACATGCTTAAGAAAAAAAAGCCCCACCAGGCTCATACTGGTTTGAGACAGACCCTTGCATGCGAGGGAGGCAGCAGAAGTGATTGATCTCTAATTTCAGGGGGTTGCCTTGTTGGTTAATGAGCATTAATAACTATTTGTACTTGTGTATTTAAAAAACATAATAATTTTATAGTGCTTGTGCCTACCTCATAGAAAGAACCAGCAAACTAAACAGGGATTTAGAGTATGCTTGTGATCCACTGGATTATTAATCCATAGGCATTAGCTATACTTTTTTTTTGGGGGGTGGGGGTGGGGGGTGTCAGTTGGTGTTCATTGGCATGGGATCAGCTCGGTGTTTGCAGCACGTGTCTGAAGCGTGTCCTGAACGCTGGGGAGACTTTCTTACTTTCAACCTCTGCCCGTCCTCTGCTGCATGAGGCTTGCACCTCCGTAAAACCCCCAAATCCGAGCCACATATGTGCTTTAGCTGGGGCTGTGCATCAGCGGGGCAATCCTGGGGACGTGGCTGGTCAGCTGTGGCACAGCAGCACAGAACCTGTAAGGTGTTGGTGTTGGCTCCGAAGATGTACTTGAGCATATATCTTTTATATATATATATTTAAAAATATATATAATAGATTAACCTATTATTCTATATTCTGCTATCATATATATATAAATACTCAGGGCTGCAGCGTTGTCTGTGGGCGTTTTATGGCATGTTACAGAAATAGTCCCATCCTGAAGCTTTGGGCAGGATTTGTCGGACCAGTGAAGGGTTTTGTTGCAGGAGCAGAGAAGGCAGAAATGAAAAGTCAGGGTCGGGTCTCCTGAACTTCCCGCCTTGATGCTGGGAGTCGGGGATGAGTCTGCAGGGGTTTCCCCACCACCACCCCACCCCGGGAAGAGGGGAGAGATAGGCTTGTTTGCTGAAGTGCAGGCAATTAATGCCATGTTGGAAAAATGCAGGTTATTTGCTTTGCCCTGTCAGCCTGGGGAGAGTGGGCAGCCGGCTGAGGTGACCACCTCATGTCACAGATTCTCGGTTTCTCAGGTTTTTTGGTCAAAGATCAGAAAGCTCAGTTTTGCAAAACATCCTGTGCAATCTAGTATTTGCTTCTAGAACTACAGAGTTAAATTTCTGCAGTCTGTAACTTTCCCTTTCTGCAAGCTTATATTTCCATTAAGGATCAAGCTCAGATGCAATTGTAGCTTCACTTTATAGAGTATTAAAAGTTTAATGTATAAATGTCTTCCTTCGCCAGAACTTTTTGGCAGTAGCGTTTTCCAGTCTTGAAATTTCTACAAAAACATGAAGATCCGGGTTGCTGCAAGGGCTCAGCTGCCCTTGAAGGGTTAATTATATTATGCCTACTTTTTTTTTTTTTTTTCTTAAAGCAGGGAGAATAAGCTGTAGCCAAAAGTAAAAGTCATTAATTTTAAGACAGAGATGTAAGCAAAGTTTCCTTCCCCTCTGCAGGTTGGTCAGGGTAGGCTATGCAGTAATTGAAAAGTAAAGGCAATTGAATTACAGGCTCCTGTCCAAACGGAGCGTGATTTCTTCTTTTTTTTTTTTTTTTTTTTTTTTTTTTAACAACCTCCATTGCATCAGAACTAGGCAGTATTCCTGATGTTCTCATGTGTGTTAATGCTGACTCACAGACTAACTTCAACAAGAAAAAAAACACACAGGCAGCTCCACCATACTAGGTAATGAGCTCTAGCAAGAAGCAGCGTCTGATGTTTTGTAAGCTTTTTTAATTGACCTTTTAAGATATTTACTTTATTTTAAGGCTTTCTGTTCCGTAGTGGCACGCTGGTAGAACTGAGTCATGCATGTTATATATTGCTAGCTCTGCTGTTGTGTACTAGGAGCGAGGAGAATACAATTCAGCATGGCACTTGTCTTTTTGATGTGTTACGGATGTGAATTAACATTTGCGATGGGATGCAGGCAATGCATGCATTGCAGAAGGCATGGTGATGGGGTGCTGTGTGCTTTCTGATGGATGTAACTTAAGTTGGGGTCTGGAGTTTTTTTAGTAGGTTGCAAAAAATGAAATTCTGCAGAATAATTGTAATTTTTTTTATCCATGTCTCTCCCTTCCCCTTTTCCTTGCAGCAAGCTGAAAAAAAAAAAAGAATCTAAAATGTTGCAATTTCTATTTTTGCTTCTCTTTGCTTTGAGAGCTCTTAAAATCAGTGATAGATAAGGCGGGGGGGGGGGGGGACGACACGGACCTAATTAAATAATAATGGCAATAACACACTTCGCCTTGGCTGAATGACGGCACTTTTTGGAGGCAGCAGCCTGCCGGGTGGGTGACCTCGAGCGGCGGTGGTGCGCCCAGTCTGCTGGTGACTCACCTTGCAGCAGGACAGAGCTGCCACCAGTGCCGGGGTCCCCCCCAGCATTGCTGCCGGCACCCCATCCCCGGGCTCCCCTGCCTGCACGTGCCGGCTGGGCTGCATCATCAGCATTAATTTAATTCACTTTTCCATCTTTCCCCTCCAACCCCGCTCCCTGCACGAGCCTCCAGGTCTTTACTTTCCGTGCAAATTTTTTGGATTATAAAGCAAACGGAGCTGCGTGCTGCATGTCTGCTGCGTGTGCCTTGCTTGTGTTACTTAGTAATATTTGCAAATTCAGTTTCTGCTGTCTTAATAAGGCAGAAATAATCTTCTTTCACCCATTGCCACTGACTGCCACGCTAAAAATAGGGTACGCTAGCACCGCTCGCTGCTTGCCACTTGCAGCATTTCAAAAATAAATACTTCGGAGCCGCAGAAATAAATGCTGCAGGAGAGAAGAGGAGTCTCGCTGTGACTTGTCATTTGATTACCGAACTTAACCTTGTTTTCTTTGCCCTGCCGAAGACCGGCATTAAACCGTGGGGCGATCGCAGCATTCCACACACTGCCCCAGCCCCTCTCCCTTCCCCGGCACGGGCGAGGGGATGCTCCTTTTTGGGGTGGGGGGGTGCAAAGACTTGTCTGGTTTTGCTCCTCGGTTCCCTGAACACCTTGACCTGTGGTGCATGGAGGGGGTATGCACAGCCTAGACCTGAAGCGCCTTTTATTTGACTTTATTTTGACTTTATTTTACTCTTTTATTTTATTTAAGGCGTCACAGCAGCTCCGTGCTCGGGGAATGGTACTTCGCCGGCGAGTTTTGCAGTTAGCTGTTGCTTTTTTTCCTTTGGGCTTATGTAAAAATTGCATTTGCTTGTCATTCAAAGGTGGGGGCACCCTGACAAAAAGCTGTAGCAAGAGCTAGGCGGGTGGCAGCCCTGTTCCCCGGGGTGGCCAGGGGTTTTTGGGGAGCCCCTAGCCGGCTAGGTGACACCCCCCTGCCAGCCTCAAATCCAGGGGTGGGATTTTCCCCCTCTCTCCTCATTTACAGAAGAAAGGGAAGTTTCCTTTGACCCTTTGGGGCCTTCAAGGGCAGGACTTTTCAGCTCTTTTCTTTTGAGGGGCTTTGGCTGGGTGGGGGTGACAGCCCTCGGCTACTTTTGTCTCCCACCCCCGGAGGGTCCCGCAGCCTTTGTCCCAGCCCCAGCTGCTGCCCCGCGCACCTTCCAGCCGGAAACCTGCGACTTTGGGGGCTTGGCTTTGTGTGTTATTTTTGGGGGGAGTGAGGGGGTGAAGCCTCCAAGTCTCATTATACGTTGGCTAAGAAAAAAACCCAACAGTTTAAATACATTATCTAATTATTTTTGATTACTCCCAGGGGAGCTCTGATGCCAGCATCTTATTCGAGGTCGATGCTTTTTCCCTTTGTTGTTGTTGCCTCGCCCCGACCTTTGAGGCCTCAGAGCAGGAAAATAGTTTGGGAAAGAGCAAACCTGCTTTTTCTTCCCCAAAGCATGTGAAGGCAGAAACTGAGAATTCTCAAACTCCCGTGGAAGTCGTGTCAAATAACGGCTGCTTTTTTTGTGAACATCTTGGGACAAAGGCTATGACTTTACAAAAATCACGTAGGCATGTACAAATGGTCCTGCTACATCCAGGAGCTGGGGAAAGAGGATGCCATTAGAAAAGAAAATGATGTTTTGCTGGAATGGTCACGTATCTTAAATAATCAGGGTGGGGGTGGTGGCTGGTATTAATCTGGTCTTGTTCAAGTTTTCTCCTTTGGCAGGAGGTGTCCATCTGATGATCTGTCACCTGTAGGACATGGCAGCCCGAAGGGGACTGGGGTTTTTTTGGGTGGCAATGGTGCTGAGGGCTCCTCCTGCACCCTGGGATGCAGCTCAGCTTGGGGGACGAGATTGCAAAATACAGTTTACATCTGTAATTGCTAAGGTCATTTTTCCTGCAGCGAGGCTCTTCCCACGTCAGATGGGCTGAAGCCATTCTAAACCATTCAAAAGTCGCTTGGTGTTGTATTTTTTTAAAAAAATAATAAAATCGTATTTCATAGAGGAGATTTTTAAGTTAGACATTATCAAGTGTTGTTGCATTTGCTGTTTAGTCACGGTAATGTTTTGGTGCTGTTGTTTTTAGGGGCTGTGCGGGTCTGATGGTGAGTGGGTTCTCCTTGCTATCA
Organism: Falco peregrinus; assembly: GCF_023634155.1. Lineage (NCBI taxonomy): Eukaryota > Metazoa > Chordata > Aves > Falconiformes > Falconidae > Falco > Falco peregrinus. Next base: position 47,475,873 of record NC_073721.1, on the reverse strand, counting down.
AGACTGCCTGCTTTTATTTCTGGGATTTTTGAGGGGATTTGGCTTGTTGATGAGTTCGGGTTATGACCTATATTCTGGTCATAAAAAGGCAGAGGCAGGAGGAAGAAGCAAAAATCCAGCAGTCCTGGGCTATGGTTTACTGAAGTGCTTTGGACTTTGCCGCTTGGTGGTACAGCTCTGTTCCTGTTCCTTGATGCTCTTTCTAGACCAAACGTGGTTTGGTTTTGGGTTTGGGTTTTTTTTTTCCCCCACCATTTCCCTGTGAGCACATTTCAGGACCTTTTTTCTCCAGGAGAACTGGAGGTTTAGACCATCAGCAAGTGCCACTGGCAAGCTCGGCCATGTTGTGACCACAGCTACAAAATCTGCTGGAATCGGCGGAGAGGCCACAGGAGCTGGGGTGATGTGATGTTGGGGGTGGGATCCCTTTGGGGCGGTCAGGCCAGGCTGCAGTCCCGTGGCAGGCGTACCTCGGGCAGGATGAGTTGTGGGGAGCATTTCTGGTGTCTCATGGAGGTTTTACATGAAATCTGCGGATAATTTGCTAGGCTGGGGCACTCTGCTGCTTCTCTCTGGCTTAAGCATACCCTGAACCGGCACAATTTTGGTGGTTTTAGAGAGAGACATGGGTTCCTCCTGGCACGCCTGGCTTGTTTATAGAGCAAATTCTAAGCAACATTAATAATTGATATCTGTTTTAAGTTGGTTTGTTCTGCACTCCCAAGCTGTCCTTGGCTGGTCCCACGCATCCTGCCCTGCCGGCTTTCTCCAAGGCAGAGCGTTGGGAGCGGGTCCAAGGAGACCCCCTCCAGTGCCCCCCTGGTCTCTCCTCTAGGTCTAAGAGAGCTGGAAGAAAAGAGGAGGAGATCCCCCTCCACCCATGGTCTGCCATCACCGTGGATGAGGCTTCCTTCAGGTGCCTGAGCGGTGAAGTTTTATTTCTGTAAAATAAGATTTTTTTCAGTAATTTTCACAGACCCAGAGTGGATCTGCATTTGCCAGGGCTGACTCCTTTCCTTCCCCAGCAGAGATTAGCAGTGTCATGGGTGGAAGAGTTCTTGGGCTTGGCTGTCTTGGTGTCACCGCTGACCTCCTCGCAGGATGTCACCTTGGTCTCCTCTCGGTGCCTTAACCTCCTCCTCGACACCAGGCAGAGATCCCATTGACCTGACGCGGGGTTTGGATGAACCCGTTGAGCGCTTCCAACGCGTGGAGCTCCCAGCGGTCCTTGGCTGGGAGCATCCAGGCACCAGGATGCTGCGGGTCCTGTGGGGTGCAGAGCAGAGGTGTTAGTGCTGGGTGCTGGACAAGCAGGGGAAGACAGCCAGCTCCGGGCACTCGGGGTGACAGCAGTTTGCTGCTGTGGAGTTGAACTTACTGCACCAAACATCTCTTTGGGCGGTGGAAGCGGAGGAGCATGATGGAGCATCACCAGCCCCATCTGTCTGCACTCCCTACTGTTATCCTCCTCTAAGGATGGCTTCACCTCTAATCTCCTAAATTTTAACTGTGTGTGACCATCCAAGCAGAGCTATTGAAACAAATCCGAGACCAAGAGGAGAAATAAAAAATGCTCTGGGCAAGAGAGAAGTAAGCAAAGTGAGGCCCCACCCTCTTTCCCAGAAAAAAGCACCAAACATGCTCAATAAATGCGAAGGTAATTTAAAATCTGAATCCAGGAGACAATGTGACTAGGATTTCATTACTTAAGCAAATGGATTTGCTTTTAGTGGATTCAGCCACAGACTGAAAGAAGCTTTCCCCAAGGGGTAAACATTTTTCCTGCTTTTGAAAGGCTTTCTTGTAGGGGTGGGGTGAGGGGGCTGGGGGGGGCAGCAGTCAGGACTGTGGCTGCCCAAGGAGCACCTTTATTTGGGGCAGATTTGGACATTCCCAAAGCTGTCCTTTTGGGCGGGTGGTTTTTGGGGAGCCCCTGGGGTGGGATGCAGGGGGATGCGGGGTGATGCGGATTCTGGGGGGATGCTGGGGGGCTACTGGAGGATGCTGGGGTATGCTGGCCGCCCCCGCCCTGCGCCTTCCTCCCGGCCGCAGGAGTTAACCAGCAGCAGTGCCAGCTCTGCAGACTGTTTGGAATAGTTTAAATGCTTTGACACTCTGGATGTACTAGATGGCAGGGGAGGCAGTTTACAGCGTAATTCATATGCAAAACTGCACTATAAATTTAAAACCTGTCTCAGTTGCCGTGGCACCACTAAGCATTTCATCAGCATACAGTACAGTATTTCTGCCATCTTTGTTTGCATTGCAGTGACTCATCAAAAGTCTGTCTTGTACCAACACTGAGAGCATTCCTCTGGCACTGATATTTCTCTGTTTTTAAAGCTTCGGTTTGAAACTGGCATTTACTTCAGGTCCCTAATCAAAGGGCTCTATTCATTGCAGAGAGCAGCCTGAATGTTAATCTGCATCCGGCCTATTCATTTAGATGCTGTGCGCTGCCGGGGAGATTTGACTTGGTAAAAGCTTGAGCTACAGCAGATACAAACCCAGGGTTTGATACTATATTTTTTTTTTTTCCCTCCTCGCTGCGTATAGCGGGGCGCTACGGGGGACGCAGAGCCCCTCCGGCGAGCGGCTGGGGACAGGGGCTGCTGAAGGTACGTTCGCTCCCTGCCAAGCGAGGGGACCGGGAACTTCCTTGCTCGGAAGAATTTTTTTTGACCATGCAGATACAATTAAATTGGCTCCGAGTGTGTTCCCTTTTCTTCCTGTTACCCCGTGGCCTTGCAGATAGGACTTTTTTTTTTTTTTTTTTTTTTTTCCCCAGCAATGGGAACAGAGCCGCTCTTTGTGGGTTATTATTTTCTTTTCAGTGATTTTTTTTTTTTAAATCTTTCGCAGATAAACTTTTTTTTTAATTTATTTAATATTGTTCTTACCAGCTTTCACGACTAGTTAACCATAGTTTTTCTTCAGTGGTATTGAAGGCAAACGGGATTTGGAAATCTCCTGGAGTCTTGCGTGGAGCTTGGGGAGGGGGGCCGGGGGGGTTTGGGCTCCCGGTGAATCCGCAGTGATTTGCTTCGCTGGAGTTTCGGTGCACGGGCTGCACTGACTCTCCCTGCTCCGCCGGCACAGGGGGTCTGCACGCCAGGTCCCTCTGAACACAAGGCATCACCGGCTGGGTGAAGGGCAGAATTATCCCCATGGCCCAAAGGTACCGCGGGGATGCGCAGCCGGAGCCGTCGCCTTGAGCCCTTTCCCCGGGAGGTTGCCCGGAGGGTCCTGGGTACCGCTGGGATGGTACCCCCCAACCGGGGGTGGTGGGCGGGGGGGGGGGGGGCAGTGGGCTGGGCTGAGGCTCCCCCTGCCCCGCTTTGGGTCTAGGGGAGAAATGAAGAAGCCAACTTGGTAGGCGGCTGCTGCGGCACGTTGGTTTGTTTTATTGGGGCTCAAATATCTGGCTTAATTTGGAGATAAGCCTCGTTTTGTTGGAGGATAAATCTGTTGAGAAGGGGTTTAACTGTTGAAATGCTCCCTCTTTCTGGTGCAAATGGGAAGATTGCTTTTCAAAGTGCTTTTTTCCTGGGAGCTGTCACTTGAGCAGAATCCTGTATTTATTTCAGGCAGAACGGCACATTGTTTTATAAATATCTTTTCTGTAGTTTCAACATAGCTGCTGGTTGTTGTGTTTCTTATATAATGCCACCCGAGATCTGTCTGACTATCTTACGTTTGCTTTACTGTTCACTCCTCTCCCATTACCGTTCAGGTTTTCCTGCATAAAGTAAAACCCTCGGGGGAATAAATCAGCGGTGCTTATTTAAACAGACCGCAACTTGAAGAAAATACTCGCGTTTTTGGAATATCCTTTGCCATCCGCCAGTCGCGTTTCCTACGTCGTTTGAAAACATCGATAAGTAATTTTTATAAGTGATCGCTTTTCCGCACGGCTCTGCGAGCTTAGCGTTGAGCCTTTGATGTCGGGTGAGGTGGGTTCCTCTGCTTCTGCCTGCTTTGGTGAACTGTCTAAAAACGCTGTGCCTTTCTCCCTGCCTTCTCCGTTTTTCAGATGTGCCCTACTTTGGATATTCCTGCATTGAATGTCTGAGGAGCTCCAGCCGATCCTGAGCCATGTCGCAGATGTTGCACATAGAGATTCCCAACTTCGGGAACACCGTTCTGGGCTGCCTGAACGAGCAGCGGCTGCTGGGGCTGTACTGCGATGTCTCCATCGTGGTGAAGGGCCAAGCCTTCAAGGCACACCGGGCGGTCCTGGCCGCCAGCAGCCTCTACTTCCGAGACTTGTTCAGTGGGAACAGCAAAAACGCCTTTGAGCTGCCGGGTACCGTCCCCCCCGCTTGCTTCCAGCAGATCCTCTCCTTCTGCTACACCGGGAAGCTGACCATGGCGGCGAGCGAGCAGCTGGTGGTGATGTACACGGCGGGCTTCCTGCAGATCCAGCACATCGTGGAGAAAGGGACGGACTTGATGTTCAAGGTCAGCTCTCCCCACTGTGACTCTCAGACCACCATGATCGAAGACCCCAGCTCGGAGCCGCAGAGCCCCTGCAACCAGCTGCAGTCGGCCTCGGCGCCCTATGTCATGTCCCCCTCCATGCCCATCCCGCTCCTCACGCGTGTCAAACACGAGAACCTGGAGCTGCAGGCAGCTGCCCTCTCCGGCCTGCCCGGCAAGCGGCCCCTCGAGCCCGGCACCCGCGAGGGGGCTGGCGGCGGCGGCCCCAACACGGGACCCCTGAAGCTCTCCCGCGTCTCCTACTATGGGATGCCCAACCTGGCCACTCTCATCCCCAACGTCCAGCAGGTCCAGTACTCACAGGGGGAGCGGACGAGCCCCAGCGCCAGCAGCATTCCCACCACTGACAGCCCCACCTCCTACCACAATGAGGAGGACGAGGAGGACGACGAGGCATATGACACCATGGTGGAGGAGCAGTATGGGCAGATGTACATCAAATCCTCCGGAGGCTACTCTGGTAATGGATGGTCTCTCATCTTGGGTTTTCTGCTCTCCTTGGTCCTTCTCCAGCCGACACGGGTAGTTTGGGGCTTGTGCGTCTAGTTTTTGTCTTCGGGGGCTTCGTTTAGTTTATTTATGTAGCATGGTGCGGAAAGTGATGCACATGGTGAGCTTGTGCTGGTGTCCAGGTGTGGCAGGGGCAGGTCCTCCGTGTTGGGCTGTGTCCCCAGTCTTCAGGCGAGAGGCTGTGTCAGCCGCCAGGGCTGGCTTAGCCCTTCGCTTTTTGGCTGAGGCTGCCGTGAGGAGCCTGGTGGTTATGGGAGCCGTGGGGTGGTGACACCCATCCCGTGGTGGTGGCTGAGCTCCCCTGCCATGGGTTGTCCAGGAGGGACAGTCCCCTGTGGGGAGGGAAGCGTCAGCCCTTGCCGGCCCAGCGGCGCTTAGGTGGTCGGTCTGTGAGTTAGTTTTCAGCGAGGTGCAAGGCACATTCCTTCTGTCCTGGCTTTTTAGAATAAAAATTTTGTAAGTGTCATGAACATCTGACATTTGGAGGAAGGGAGAAAGACATCACATAAATCATTATTTATGATGTAAATCACAAATATGGTCCCCCTAGGGGGAGGTGCCCGGCTGGGTTGCGGGTGTGCCTGCATCCCGCGCAGATGAAGCTCGCAGCATCGCGTGCAGAGGCTCGGCTTTGGCACAGCGGCTGCCCCGTCGGAGCTGCAGGTGTCTGTGGTGGCAGCTTTGATCCACGGGCGCTCCCCAGGGAGGGACATCTTCCCGCCTGCTCTGGCTGCACGGAGCATCCTCCTGCCTGGAGCCACTTTCCCTGCTATGGTTCCGCGCTGAAATTGCTGGACTAATTTTGCAAATATTTAACTCTCAATTGTTGAAGAGCTGGCATGCTTTCCTCAAAGCCGTTTGATTTTATTCTTAAATGAGGGAGACGATTTGACAAATACAACCATTTCTGTTACTTAAAGCCAGGCTTTCCCTAATACTGAGAACGAGCTCATCCCCACACACCATCCCATCCCATCCCATCCCATCCCATTGAGCCTGGTGTCCCCTTGGTGTGTCCCTCTGCCAGGTCAAAAGCAGACAAGCAATATTTTCCAAGCGTTTTTACCAAGCTGTTTGCAAAAGGGGGAAAGCATACTAACCAGTGTTACTATTTTAATATTAGAAATATTTGCTGAGAAAAGCGCATGAGCCAGTTGTTGAAAATGAGCCTGAAGAGCCTCTCTCCTCTGTCTGCCGCGCTTCAGGTCCCAGTGGTCCATACTGGGTGGGCAAGGAGGAGTGGGATCAGGGGATGGGGACAAGGTCAGGGTGTGCTCCACGGCTGCCCACCCAGCAGGAGCTGGGAGGGGTTGGACGGATCAGAAATCAGGCTGCTTTCCCGCACACCGCTTTTGGGTTTATATTGCTTTGCGCTTCCCCGCTGTAGAGCATGCTGTGAGTAATGTGGGTTTGCCGTCGGCGCCAGGGCTCGCGGCGTTATTCCTCAGAGCAATGGGATTATACCCTTGGACATGGTGTTTTCCTTCCCTGCCACGGGACCAGTTCAGGCAGTAACAAAACAAAATTAATTCAAGAGGCAAGGGCAGGGCCAGCCCCGGAACGGTGCAGGCAGCAGCTATTAGGCTGTACCTAATTCTTGTGGTGCAGGAGTCATCCCGGTGGGAAAAATGAAAATACAAGCAGCTTTCTGGGATGTCACTGGAGATGCTGCAGCCGTCCAGCCCTCGCACCGGAGCCGGGCATCCCGCAGTGAAGTTTTCCTGCTTGGTTTCTGTAGGGGGAAGACTTGAACCGCGTCGTGATGCTGAGGCAGGGGCCAGGCAGGGAGGAGGCAGGTCAGGAGCACCAGCCCCGCTGTAAGGCTGTAATATACCACATTTCTGCTAAAATACCTTGTCCGCACCAGCACATTTCAAGGGAGTTTCCTGTTTTAAATAAGCCAGCTATAGTATCAGGCTTCCTGCAAAAGAAGGCACACAAAAAAGAGATTAAAAAAAATAAAACCTAAGCTATTCCATTATGGTTTGGACTTGTACAGCTAACTGTGTTTTAATTACTCGGGATAAACTGTACCCTCAAAAGGTGCAGAATAATAAAACCATAAGATGGAAGAGAGAAGCCAGCTAATCCTGCTCCTGGCATGTAGATCCCGACAGCCTTACAAAGGCCTGGGGGAGGGGGGAGCCCTTTAAAATAGTGATTGCCAACGTTTCCAAGAGCCCCGTTTATAAAAACAAAAACAAAGCCAAAGAAGAGCGCAGCAGTGAAGCCCTGAATTTCAGAGGGTTGGGTTTTTTTTTCCTTCCTCCTTCCTTTTTTCTCTGTTCTTTCATTTCCCAGATGAAGTGTTGACTGAGCTAATGCTGGCGAGCATGTGGTAGGGCACTGGTGGCTGATGCTCTTTGCTTCCCTTGAGCATCACCCACCACTCCCAAGGCCGGGGCAGGGGAAAGGTGCTCAGCAGGACCCTGCCAGGCCTGGGGGTGGGGGTCACAAAGCCTATTCTTGCCCCAAGACTTTTTAAAATTTATTTTTGTTCACCCCTTTTTAATAGTCAGTACTGTGGTGAATCTCCAAAGTCGGGATCAGGGATGCATCTGCAAAGCCGGGATCAGAGAGGCAAGGAGCACATCACCACCTTGGCCAAGGGTTTGCTGGTGGAAGAGGGGTGCAGAGGGGGTCTGGTTGCACGATGTGCCTCCTGCAGTGGTGGCACTGGGGTGATGGACCACCACAAATGTCAGACCTGCAAAAGGAGCAGCAGATAAATGAAATTATAAACCCAGTCTCAAATGTGGGCTGATGGGAGGGTGAGGTTTAGGTGTCGGTAGACAGGGCACCGGCTTGCAGAGGGATGTAGGAAAAGGTGCCTCAGCTCCCACCAGCCGCTGGCCATGCTTGGTGGCTGCGGTGTCACCGCCGCCATCCCTGTCTCCGCCTGCTGCTGCGGCAGGCTGCGAGCATGGAAAATGGCTCCTTATTTTATAACTGGGTCTGGTTGTGGAGAACATGTGGGCCTTGAGGACATGAGTGAGACTTAATGAGGTTTCTAGCATCTGATCTGAAGAACGCACAACTCCAGAAAATATTAAACAAAAGCAAAGTATTTTTATCCTTGTTAATTACAGCGTCGTGGGCCTGATCTGAAGTGGGTTTCAGCAGGACTTGCAGATGCTCGGCGTTTTTCTGCACTGAACCGCGTTCTTGTCAGTCAGCTTGCTGCTTAGCAGATGCAGTTAATTTAATTTTGACAGGCGCAAGCGAAGTTGCACGAGGGTCCGTCCTCCTCCCCTGCTCCTGCTGCACTAGTTTGCAGGGGAGAGGAAAAATCTTTATGCAGCAAATGGCTGGAATGTAAAGGCTGGACTTTAAAGTTACGAAATCCTGAACTGACAAGAGCACACTTCATTAAAAATTCATCTAAAATAGCCATTATAGAATAGTTGTGGTAATTAGCTGAGAGAATAGTTTTCTCTCCTGGCCTCTGATTCCTGACAGTAAGGAAAGAGGGCAAGAAACAACCCAGAATCCATAATGAGCAACTCCGTGCAGCATCCCGAACTGAGCCTGGGAATGACACGCTGCAACGATGTAAATCACAGCTTGCGACACCTGATAATTGCAGCTGTAATAAAGTAGCTGTTCTAACCGCGGGAATAGCGATGTGATCCTGCGAGGACGAGTGCCGTGCGGTGCCAGTCCGACAGTGCTGCACACGGAGGGATGCTGGCCAGCAAAGAGCTGGCGTTTTTGTAGGAAATAATATGGTCGAGCAAGGATGCCCTGTTTATTCCCCAGAGCACTTTTCCTTGGGCTTTTTGCTGAGGGTTTCAAACAGCCCTACTGCTGGAAGAACCAGTGTGCCGACGGGAGACGGCCGGCGCCAGCATCACCCATCCTGCGTGGGGACCAGTGGTGCTGAGCAGCGGGAGGAAGGCAGAACCCACGCCAGGGGTGCTCAGCCTCTGGCCTTTTTTGGCATTAAATTTCCAGTCCCAGTTTTCTCACCATAAAACACAGATGTTTAATTTTAGGCTGGCAGATGTTTCACTCCTGGCTGAGATCTGAAGCAAAGGCAAGATAGGGGTATTTATAAACCAGTAATATTTTTACTATACTAATTCCAGATTACCTCCCTGTATAAATAGGTCACAAATCAAATCTCTGCATCCCAGTACGTTGTTATAAATGTACTATTTGTAAAACATAAACTATCCTGATTGGGACTATGTCATATATCTGTCCCGTGGTGTGTGTGTGTGTGTCCCCTGTGGTACAGGTTTACACACACAGGCGGATGCTGGTGATGCCAGGGCTGGGGCAGGGATGCTATTTTTGGGGTAATCCCACTGCCAGTGGAAAATAGGCTAATGGGATAAAAATGTTTGTAAAATATTGCTGTTTGAAAAGAGACTTCTTTTCAATGTAGAGAACGAAGGGGAGAATTATCCATGCGTTTGCATACGTGGTGGCTGGTGGTGGAGCAGGTGGAACTGGTTTTGCAACCCTTAGGGTGGACCAGGGCTCGTGACTTGCAGTTTCATGCTGGAGCTCTGTAAATGTTAACTTTTGGGTGAGGGACCATCCCTCTGATCTTTCTGTATCTCATTCCTAAAATGGAAAAAAGTTGTTTCTTACCCACGGGAGTATGTTGAAGTTTATATGTGGTAAATGGTGAAGCAGAGAACCCAGACTGGTGAGAACTGGGGGTTCACGAGTAGTTTTGAAGCCCTGGTGTTTGAATTGTTGGGAACTAAGGAAATAAGTGAAGACTGGTGCCAGGTGTGCGGCCAGAAAATCCCAGCGCTGCCAGCCCCTCAGCACCTGCCGGAGCACCTTGTTGCCCATCACCGATGAGGGTCAGTGGGAGCTGTGCAGGGCTCAGCACCTCTGGTCCCAGGCATCTCAGGTGGGATGTGCAGATGTGCAGCTGTCTTGGCATCACCAAAACCATGGTGGGCTCAGCACATGTAACGGACCCCTGGGCCGGATGGTACCTCTGAGCCGGATGGTATGTTTTAGGGACAACGAAGACACGTGCCCCTAGTGTCACGCAAAACCCGGAGCCATGGATTAATTCCCACAACTCCAGTTTTCCTCAGAGTGGGGACCGGTGAGTTGGTTTGAGGCTGCTGCTTCAGCCAGAAAACCTGGGATATTTCCCGTTATGGACCACTTGTTGCCAGCTGCAGCATCCATGTAAGTTTGGGATGAAAACACATATCTGAATAAATAAAACATACCAGTGTTTGGCTGGCAGCTCCCGTTGCTTCCTCTGTAATGATTTCCTGCCCCTCTCCGCTAGCTGGTAGGCTCCTTTCTTGGTCGAGAACAAAACTGTATTAAACAATACTTCACATTGTTTGCCCTTTCATTCAAAGGGAAGGAGCCGCTGCTCTCTGAAGATACAAATTAATTAGAAGCGAATACTATCCTGTTCTTCAGAGCATAAAGGCCAAACAGACGGGCTTTCTTTGAAAACATGGGACCAAAGTGTCTCTTGTATCCTGCTTCTTTACATAACCGATGGCTATCTGTTGAATTGAGGTGGCACTGAAAGGCCGAAATCTTTGGTCGTTTTTGTTTAGTATCGTTGAATTTGTGCTAGTGCTTTAACGGCAACAAAGTCCAAAAAATGATTCATGCCTGTGTTTAATAAGAGTTTTACAGACAGCGAGCCAGAGGGACAGATGTAACCAAAATAGAATAGTGGGATTGAGTTACCCTTGGTCTTTTTAGCCTGAATTTTAGCTTGTTTTATGAAGTATTTGATTTCACAGGAAGAAATGTAAACTTCTTGATGGCTCTGTGTGTAGGAAGCGAAATGTCTTCCAAAGCAAAGAGTTTCTGCAAGGCAGGATTGTCACCAACCAGCGCAGCAGCATTGTCTTCCTGAAAAGCTGCTTTTCTTTCAGGGAAGAGGTTTGACACCAAATCCTTCAACAATTTTTCCAGGAGGGCAGCATGAACACGATGCTTGTGCCGATCTTTCTCTTGCCTGCCTCATTACTGCTACCTTAGGGTTTCTTTGCCCAAATATTGTTCCTTACTGAATGTTTGCCTATGGAAAGTGGTGGAGCAGGTAGGTTTGTCCTTGTCCGCTGTAGCTGTTTGCTACTTGGAGGTGTTTAATTTCTCCGGTGACAGCAGCCCTGATGGAGAAGCAGGCAGGAGGGCACGGCTGATGGCTGTTCAAGTCTGAGTTCTCTCCTGTTCCCTTTACAGCAATATCAGGTCACAAGCTGTGAGGACCTTCTCCTGCCTCTCCTGCTCTGAACTCTGTCTCATTTCGGGTATTGATTGCAGCTGCTTTCACTGGAGACCCACAGCCTTTATATCGCTTAAAAAATAAGAAACTGAGAATCTGCCCAGCTTCCCTTCAGCAGCTTGACATCTGCTGGTTTTTAGGTGGTGATGAATATCGTGGGCGCTTTTGACCTGAGTCATTAGTTAAGGGTAAAAATGAAATATTAAAAATGCAGTTTTGCACAGCCTGGGTGGAGCGTCGTGCTCGGGAAGGGCTGGGATGGTTTCCCTGCTCCCGCCGGGCAGCTGAAGCGGTGACTCCATGGAGAGCCCAGTGCTGCTGAATGCTCACCCTGACGAGCTGCCTGCAATTAGTAGGAGCCCCGTGCACGGGCACGGCCTCATCCTCACCTGCCCTGTTGTCTGACGGCTCAGGGATGTGCATTTAGCACAAAAAACTGTTGTCAAATTCTGTTTTACCCCTAATAGCATCATTCACCTACCTTCTGTTGCTGCTACTGAGGACCTTGGATGCCCCAGGCTCGTGTGTGGTGTATATATAATTTTACCTTTTAGTTCAGCTTGGGTGTAACCTGCAGAGGACTCTGGGGGGGGAGCCGGCTGTGGTGTCCCACCTCCTGTTTCCTCTCCCCTTGAGATCTACATTTATTTTGCCATGGCCCTCGTGCTGCAGCCTGCCTTGGTGACCGTGCCTTGCCAGAGCCGAAAATCCTGGGAAGGACAGCAGAGTGGGGCCCCCTGGGTCTTGGTGCCCCCAAACCCGGTGCCCCTCTGCTTTTGATTTCTGTAAGCTGGAAAATACTAGTATTAAATTGGATATACTCTGTTTATTGCTCTTTGAAAGCATCAGAAATACAGCAGGTCTTTGAGATGCTTCCTCTGCCTGAGCAGAAGATTACTCCTGTCTCCAAGGAGAGGGTGCCAGGATGCTTGGGAGCGCTATTCAACAGGGAAATACTGCAGCTGGTGAAAAATTGGTATGTCAGGGGGACTGCACATCAGCCCTACAGAGCCCTGCCACTTTGCGTGAAGAATCGGCCAAGAGAAGTTGGTTTAAAACCATTGCGTGAACGGTTCTGCTGCTGTTTGGTCCTTAAGCGCTGAAGGAAAGGCTCCTCTGCTGCGGTGCGGCTCCACGAGCAAGGGGCATCCTCCTGGCATGCCGACTTTTTAGGGAAGGAGGGAGCAATGAGGGTGGGGATGCTCCCAGCCCCGTGCCTGCGATAGGATGCCACGGCACAGCACGGCGTCGTGGGGCATGTCCTAGTTAGAACACTGCTCCCATTGTACGGGAGCCATCGCCCTTTGGTTACTGCAGCAACAAGTCTGCAAAACTTGTTATTTTATCTAGAGAGAGGAAAAGTGCCCCCCAGAACACCGAAATAATTGCAGGAAAAGACATCTCTTGAGTAGGAGACATTTTGAGTTCAGAAACACTAATTGCTGGGGGTTTTTCTTCTCTCCGTATTCACAGATATTGGAGCACGGAGCTGGCTTTGATTTTATGTGTGGCACTTGCCACATTATCAGAAAGCTTGGGGGGAAAAAAGATGGAGCGTTGTAGCGCTGGGCTACAATTCAGAACTGTAACTGCTCCCACTACGTCCCCGTGCAGCTGGAGTTGATGTACACCCATGTCAGTCCTCTTTTGCTGTCAAAAATCATCATTTTAAGCAAGCCTCTGGACTTGCAACTGTAAATGTGCTTTAGGAAGTGCTGGGTGCTGGCAGGACAGCTGAGTTCTTCCAGCTTTTCAGTGTTACCGGTTGCTGATGGGCAGTGGTGGACTCCGGGGGTGGCACGCTGGGGCGAGTCCCAGCTGCACCCTGGCAAAACATGGTGATTTGGGTTTGAAGCCGCAGCTTACTAATATTTTTTTGACCGGTTGGTTGGGCTTTCTCTCGTTGTAGAGAGGACATGTTAGCCTGCAAGAGGCAGAGTAAGGACAAGGCGCTTGGGAGAGTGAGTTGAGCTTGCAGCAGGTGGCTGGTGGGTGCCATCCCTGGGGAAGGCTATGATGACCTTTCTCGGTGCAGTGGGTCTCTGCAGAGTCTGGTTTTTCACTTCAGCAGGGAAGAAAAAAATCAGGGGGAGCAGTTACAGTGCTGATGCAGGTATTTGTCAGTCTAGTGCCTGTTTTGGAAACCCCCGGTGAAGTAACCTGCCGTTCTTCTGGGAGCATTTGGGGAAGCCAGCTCCGTATGCTGCACTTGCACAACAATGCCAGCTGTGCAGAGTTGCCCATTTTCATAAATGATTAACTTAGGAAAAGTTAAAGCATAATTAGATTCTAAGAATCCCTCTCACAGAACCTGAATGTGCATATGAGACCGCTGTGGTAGATGATGGGGGAGACCAGGGGATCTTTCCGTGCTTTCAGGTGGTATCTGCCCTGCATTCCCGTAGCCCTAGCGAAGGGTTGTGCTTCTGGAGGGAGGAATATTTCCAGCATCTATGTGAAAAAGTCAAAATCTGACCTTCTGTTAATGTTGTGCCTGCATAATAAACTGTTTTAATGGTTTTCCCTTTTAATTTTGAAGTTGCTCAAGAGAAGCCAGAGCAGATCCCACTGGAGAACCGTTCCTGTGTCCTCATACGACGGGATCTAGTTGCTCTCCCAGCCAGTCTTATCAGTCAAATCGGATACCGTTGCCACCCAAAACTCTACTCGGAGGGAGATCCTGGAGAGAAACTTGAGCTTGTTGCAGGTAACGAGGGGGTAACTTTGCTTTGCTTGAGAGCGCCTGGGGATCGCTGATATTTCCCTTCCTGAAACATGTTCTTCATCTTGCTTGCACCATTGCTGGAGTCATGCATCTGGTGTGCCCTTGCCATGCCTTTCTGGATTATTCATTCACCAATCATCTTTTTAAAAGTTCTAAGTTTCCTTTAATTTGCTGATAGAAAAATGTGTCATTAACAGGATTTATTCAATTGAATTAATTTAGCATTTTAATTGAATTCTCCAGCTTGTGTTCTTCCTGACTGGTGTGGGCTGCATCGCAATTGTGTTTTGATTTAGATGCACAGATCTAAAAAAAAAAAGCCAATGGGGAAAAAAACCCACCCTATCGCATTATAAGATTTATAAAGCAATGGAGATAAAATTTGTGTCAGTGAAGAAGCTTTGAAAAGCCTGCAGAAGATTTTTAAAACCTGGGTGCGTTACTAAATGGTCAAACACTGCAGTGGGAAGGAAGAGAAGGAATTGGGTTTGGTCCTTTCTTCTATCTCCATTTCCATTTTGAGGGGGGGGAATTTATAATAATGGGAGAATTCACTCCTCCTCTATCAAGGATTTATGGCCAACTTGAGGGGGAAGATGGTGCTGTTTAGCTCTTAATGATACTGGTGGTGCCAGAGCTGGATAAAGAGTGCAGTCTGGTAGCCGTGAAACAGTGGCCGTGCCAGCCTGCAGCCTGGTACCCTGAGAGCTGCACGGGAGGCGCATGTTTGACCGGAGAGTCCAGGTTAAATTCTAGTTTCAATAATTATATTCTGCTTTTTTAAGTTTCCCCCAGCTTCACTTTGCTGCAGTGGTCTCTCAGCTCACAGCCATGCTGTTGTGTTTTCCCTGGGATGCAGCACTGTTGGGATGGAGCGATCTTTGCACGACAGCCCGTAGCGGCAGCCTGGGCAGGGAGGTTTAATTAATATCTATCAAGCCCTTGGTACAAAAAGGATGTGTGGCAGTGCCATCAGCGCAAATCAGTTGTCCTTTCTGGTCCTTTATCTCTTGGTAGGTAGCATAATTTTATTTTTGTCTGTAGAAGGAATCAGGATTTCAGGGGATGCCCAGAACGGTTTCCATCTGACGGAGGATGGGGCTTTGATGGAAGTCAGAAGTAAAATGCACACGCCGCAACACAGTGTACAACCACAAGTATTTATTTTGTATCTGGAATATTCATTTTGTACCCATTTCCATTTTATGTGAGACTTCTTAAAACCATCGAGTGGTGCAGGTTATTTTCACAGTGAGAGCTGCAAATTGGCTTGAGGCAGCTCTGCTTGATTTACATTTTTCAATCTGGGGAAAAAAGTAGATTAATATCACTAACCGGTCGTGGCTGCCTGGGTGATTTTTTATTTATTAAAGTGAAGTTACCCTCGGTAGCATCTGGCGTTCCCCGTGATGGCTTACCTCTTAAAATACCGCTGCTGAAGGAAGCTAATTCCTGGCTCAAACCTGGTGAGACCCAGGAGCGGGGATGACCCCGGAGCACGCGGGAGGATCCCGCGGCAGCAGTTTTTCCCAGCTCTCCATTCAGGGTGTTTTCCTTTCCCCTCTGATGGTTTTTCATGCCATGATTCGATTCCGCAAACTTCAGCAGCTGCCTACAAGAAGGTCCTCAGCCAGCCTTGCAGCCCTGGTGGTGTGTCTGATGGATGGATGCCGTGTGTGGAAGAGAATGTGGAAAAGCCCTGGCATAAGCGGGATGGCTCGGGGATCCGGGTGGCTCAGGGATCCAGAGCAATGCTGGCTATTTTCCAGGCAGGAGGGGTGGCCTGGGCTGCCCGCGATGCCAGGGGGGCGCAGGCAGCCATCCCTGGGCAGAGGGTTGGGCTGGGGTTGCTGCTGGGTGCCTGCCCTGGCGCAGACCCTCCGGCGTGGGCTGCCCTGAAGCTCTGCCTTCATCTGGAAGATCAGGGACAATCACCTGTAGGCTTCCCTGGGAATCCAGGAGGTAATTTTATTTCTCCGGTAGATGTTTTTATATCTTGAGAACAGAGTATGTTCTGGATCTAGATACGACCCATTATTTAATCTTAATTAAAAGGAAATCCCATAACCCTCTCATATAACAGTACACTTGAAAAATAGGATGAGGTCTCCCTGCAAGCCAGTGCTGAGGCAGGAGCGGTTTGGTCTGTGGGAGCTACGTGCAATGTAGAAGGGTTTTTGATAAGTAACCTGCTGTAAAGCACTGCCAAACCCCTGGACGTCTAAAGCTGCTTTGGCAGGGGCTCGGTTTTTTTTTTTTCCCAGAGAACATCCTTGAAGGCAGCGTGTTTCAAAGTCAGCAGCTCCTGAGCATTAGAAGGAAAATTCCCTGCTCGCCGGAAGTATCCAGAGGTGATGGGCTGAGGTTTTTGGAAACTGTTAGATCTGTAGTGTAACCAAGTACCTTTTCTGTGCTAGCCGGGGTTTTTTCTTTCCTTTCTAGCTGTATGTTCTACGATCTTTCACTTGAGAAAAGAAAAGGCCAATTGGATTGGGGTTTTTCTTCCTTCAGAAAGAATAAATAATCTGATCTGCACATATAAAACCACAGTATAAAGCCTTGCGCTGTGTGTATTTGCAAGAGAAAGAGAGTCCTTTCACTGAATTTCCATCAACTTCCTTTCTGTACAGATAAAATTAGGAATTATTATTACCCGGGACTTGCCAAGACCCCAAGGGAGTGCAGTAACAGTCCTTGCTAGGCTTTTCCAAACATCCTGCCGTCCTCGTCGGGTTTTTGCAGCGGCATATGAGGAACGCAGAGCTCCTGTAGCACCCCAGCGCCCCAGCCTCAGGACCGAGCAGGAGCGGCCCCAGAGGAGCAGTTTGGTGGTGGCTCGGAGGTGATACTGGCAGCGAGGCAAGGGTTTAATTCGGAATTCTCCCTCTCCAACCCTTCCAGGCTCAGGTGTTTACATCACCCGGGGGCAGCTGATGAATTGCCACCTCTGTGCCGGTGTCAAACACAAGGTCCTTCTGAGACGTCTTCTGGCCACCTTCTTTGATCGGTATGTCCCCTTGCTCTGTGTGCCCCCGAGGGGATTGGGGTTGTTTTCTGGTGGTTTAACCATGTGAATAGATAAAGTGTCACGGGTGCTTCATCCTCTGTATGTGCTGTAATGATTTCTGTGCTTTTTCTTAATGATGCTTGAACCTGAGCAGGAGGTTTTCCAATTCCATACCTTAAAATCGCGTGATGGGGTGATCCCTCCGTAAGAACCTAAAGGGAAGAGGACAAGGCAGCGGCTGTGCCCTGGAGTCCCTGGTGTAAGGATCTTCCTTTGCCTTTCTTGCAGGAACACACTTGCCAACAGCTGCGGAACTGGAATCCGGTCCTCCACGAGCGATCCCAGCAGGAAGCCCCTGGACAGCAGGGTTCTTAATGCAGTCAAATGTAAGGAGAGAGATTTACTGCTGCTCTGTTGGAACAGCATGCCGAGAGCAAAGCCGAAACCTAAGCAGGGAAGGCCATCTCTGTTGCATAATAATGGGAGCTATATATGGTGAAATTAGGTTATAGGAAAATCTATTTATTTTTTTATTTTGCACTGTTTTGTGGGGCTCAAGTTAATTTTCGGTGGGTTTTGACAGTATCTTTAATATAAAACATTATTGCTACTTGACTGGTTTGCTTATTTTAAAGCCCTGATTTTGCAGTTAATTATTTTACTGGTAGGTTCTCTAAGAAGGAAATTGAAATTATGTTTTTGGCAATGCCCAGAGCTTGAAACCACTGAAACGGGTCATGTCTGTGTGTTGGCTCTTATGCCCCCAGGCCCTGGCTGGCATTCGGATCATCCGAGTGCAGGGCTCTGCCCAGCCCCCGGGTTTACTGGGGCAGAGCATCCTCCACGCATCTTGCAGGGGTGCTCCCCGCACTGTGCTGGGAGGTGCCTTGTGGTGCCCTGGATTTTTGGGTCTTCAGCAATAAGGGGGTCCCCAGGAATCAGGGGAACCGCTGCCTGCCTCAGCATGGGCTTATCTGCTCTCCATCTCACTGGTGGCTCACTGGTTAGTTTTACAGTCTTACTTCCTTGGAATATATTTTGTAAACTTATCTTTTTAAAAAAATACATCACATGAGAGTCCTGCTGCAAATAATTGCCTTTTAAAAAGGTTGCATGAAGCAACAGGAGCTTTTGGCTTCAACATCTGAACTGCGAAGTTCTGTGTCGTGCCAGGTGGCTCGGCTAGTCGGTCTGTCTTTCTGTAGAGCTGCTGAGCTCTGTCTCAGAGCTGGGGGTACGAAAGGTTCAGCTGTTTAACACCCCTTCTGCTGTGCTGCAGGTAAGATCCCCGGTGTCTGCATGGTTACACGGTGCCCTAACTTTAGCCAGGGCTGGGATGCGCAGGGCTGCCTGCTTCACTGTGCGTCTTTGTACCCGGTGCCTGGTGTTAATGCAAGAAAAGGAGGGGGTTGTTACTTCCATCAAGGTAGTTTAATTATTGACAGCAGGCAGCAGAAACAAACAGTTAAATAGTTGGCTCTTGCAGTCACCCCTGAATACGAAGAGCTGTTGTGAGACAAAAGGTGGAGAGTGAGGACCTGGGTGGTGGAGGAAACCCTGACGGGTTAGTGCAGCGAAGCCCATTTACCATTGGCTTGATGTACAGTGGAAAAGCAATATGTGCTCTCTCACCCCCACTGGATTCGGGATAGTAAATCTTTATGTAAATATTACCGTGCTGGAAATGAAACTCTAAGCATTTTTATTTTATTTTGAAGATTGGGAAGATAAACCTTTCCTCTCCCTAATTGTTGCTGCGCTGCTGAACTCTGGGGGCCTTCCAGCCACCCTCTGAGATCTGTAGCACGTGGAGAGAAAGGCTAAGATGCCAGATGTCCAATACAGAAAGACAAAACCACTGAAGTGTGCTGGTGGTGCTTACCCATAGCCTGTGCTCTCCTGAAACAGCCTCCCTGTTAGCAGCTTTGCCCTGGAGAGCCCTGGCTCTGGACCTTCCAGCCGTGGTCCTTGCTAAGGTTTGCAGATACCTTCAGAGGTCAGAAAGGCATCGCTGTTTCGGGACAGTGCCTACGATGTGGTGCCGTGTGTCAGGGCGTAAGATGACTTCTCACTGCCTGACCTTCCCCCTGCCCACAAGCTTTAGTTGATCATTATTCACCGTGGCAGTTCCTCGAACGTTGCTCTGTACCATCAGGTGCTTGGCCCCCACGGAGGAGCAGGGCTGCAGCCGAGGTGTTGCTGGGCTCCGGCAGGGTACGTGCCAGCCGCTGGGCTGGTGGAGGGATGCTGGAGCGGTCCATGCAGCGCCGGGTGGCTCTGCAGTGGCCGGCAGGAGGTGGGGGACAGGCAGAGGGACAGTCCTTTGGGTGGTCTCCTCTGCTCGGTCAGGAGCCGCTCTGACATTTTCCAGCCCCGCAGCTGTGCCTGCACCACCGTGGTTTTAAGAGCCCTTGATGGATCTACTGTTGAGGAGTTTGTGTTGACCTTTTCTGTGTCCATCTCTGCTTTTGGCCATCCCAGCGTGTTGCGGCCGGGGGTGCCATGCTCTGGCTGCAGGCTGCATCCTGCAGGCAGGAGCCTGGTCCTCTGGGACTCACCAGGTCCCCAGGGAGCAAGTGGTCCTTCTCCAGCCCCCTTCCCCACACCACTCCGGATTTTTATGCCTTCTGCTTTTATCCCTTCTTGATTGTCTCTATTTCAAGCCGAGGAGTCCTTGCCTGTAAGTCTCTCCTTGCAAGAGCGCTGGTCCGTGGGTGAGCGTGCGCTCCGTGGCACTTGCCCGCCGTAAGCCTCGTGGCAGGTCTCTAGGATGGGGCAGCGGCTCTGATCACCTTGTGCTGCTTTCGTATTGCTTTCTCTGAATCCTCAGCTCTGTGTATCCCTGTCTTTGCAGTGTATTGTCAGAATTTTGCCCCGAGCTTTAAGGAAAGCGAGATGAATGTTATAGCAGCCGATATGTGCACCAACGCCCGCCGGGTCCGCAAACGCTGGCTGCCGAAGATTAAGTCCATGCTGCCAGAAGGGATGGAGATGTACCGCACAGTCATGGGCTCCACCACAAACAGTGTCCCCCTGGATCCTGAATTCCAGCCCAACACTGCTCAGGTCTTTGAGCAGCGAATCTATGCAGAAAGGAGGAGCGATTCAGGAACTATAGTAGCCTTGAGAACTAACACGGTGAACGTAGAGCTAAGCAATGGATCCAACCAGTCCTTTGAACAGAGCGAGGATGCCGAAGGGGCTGGCTCTGTGATACAGGAGGCAGCTGCCACAGATGCTATGGCATCGGATACCCAAAGCACTCCGCAACCTTTTGAACAAGGTTCGGGTTCCTCCAGCCGGCCTGAAACTCCCGTGAGAAGACAAGATGGTACTTACGGAGGGACTTTATAAAGAGAGCAAACATTTCATGACCTATAAGGGATCTGTAATACTAAAGCTGCTTGCATGCATTACTAATACAAAACAAAAAATGTGATCAAGCCACTTACCTACTGAACTGCTACTGTTGCCTGAAAAAAATGTGATTTTTATTCTGCTTGTATTTAAAATTTATGAAGGAAATAATCGCATTCGTTATACTGTAAACGACTAGGTCTGTGGTGACCTACTTAAAAAAAAATATTGGGCTCCTTTTTTGATATTCCTGAGGTTAGTCTATAAGATTGTAGCTTTTTCTTTCTTTTTTCCTTTTTTTTTATTTTATTTTATTTTAAGAAGGGGAGGAGAAAAGCTAGCCACCCCCCCAACCACCACCACCCCCCCCGTCATCACCACCCCATCCATTACTCAGCTCAGAACTAAAGCCATCGTTAACCTTGTCCTCTAAAGAAAGTTTTACCGTCACTTAACAGGAAAGCAAGGTGTGTTAGGGTACAAGTGCTGTGACTGGTGATGTTTGTCTCTAGCAGGAGGGCTCTAGCCAAGTGGGACAGGGTGGGGGAAATCGTTAAAGGCTTCTGGTGTCGGAGGGAGCCCCTCGCCGTGGGTGCTGGCGGGCAGGGTGCTGCAGGGCAGGGTGCTGCGGTGCCCAGCCACGGCCGGAGGCTGGCGGGGACTTGGTGCCGTTGTCTCGGGGAGTTTTATCCAGTTCCTGGGAGCAGGGATGGTTCCGCGGGAGTTCAGGCTTGCACGTGTTGGAAGGACTGCGTGGGATGCAGGTGGAGACCCTGGCCAGTGTTGTGGTTGTTGTCGGGTTTTTTCCCAATACGGCTGGGTTTGGGGTTTGGTGTCTCTCTCTCTCCCTCCCAGCTCCTCCTTTTCATTTGTTTCTCCTTGCTTGCACCTTCATGTCACCCGCTTGTTGGGTGAACGGGCTCGTGCACCCCACTGCACCCCACGGCAGCAGGGTGTGCGGGCAGGCGGGCCAAGTCCTGGGGCCACCTCCCCCCCTCAGCCGCCGGCGAAGGGCTTTGCAGAGGAATCTGAGCATGGAAAGCACATTGTTCCTGCTCCAAAGGGCATGGAACTGGGAGCTCTTGGTGGTGGCTCCCAGCAGCATCCGCACTGGAGCGTGGGGCAACCGCCAGCGCATGGGGCTCGCCTGCTGCACCCTCCCCTCCTCCCCCGGCCAACCAGCCTCTCACTTTTTATTAATTTGGAGTCTATTGGATGCAAAAAAACTAAGGAAAAAAAAAACATTAGTTTTGTGCCCTTCTGTGAAGAGGTTTTGGGGAGGAGGAAGCATTTCTCCCCTTGCTCATCCTCCAGACAGGCCCTTTTGGGGAAAAGCCCAATGTTGAGTTATTTGTCTGTTGTTGTTGTTGAAAGCTGATGTCCCCAGGCTGTGTTGGCTTTCAGGGATCCCCCGCCGTAACCGTGATCCTTCCCGCTGACCAGGCCCTCACAGGGCGCTGGGCTGCAGCTTCGCCCTGGCTGCAGGGGGATGCTGGGCACCCACCGGGATGCTGAGGCCGGGGTGTCCCCAAGGGATGGGGACAGTGCGTGAAAGCCGCGTATGGCTTTTTTTTTTCCTTTTCTTTTTTAATTATTGATTTTACTGTGACTGAAGGGCCTGCTTTAATATTTGCAGCTTGTTCTTTAACACGTTTGGGACTATGAACAAGTGCAAGGTGCACAGAGTCACTTTTGAAGGCTACTGTGGCTGTGCTCTTCTTTCCTGCTTTGGTTCCTGAATCCAGACAGTGCTTTTTGCTCAGGGTTTTCTTCCTTCTTTGTATTTCCACTGGGAAAGGGAGAGCGGGGAGAGGATAACCCAACTTTTGGCTGTTTTGTTTTCTTTGATACTTGAAGCAGTTTTTCGCATTGGAGTAACAAAGCTGCCTGGCACTTCACCTGTTCCACTGCTCCTTGCCCTGAGAAAAAAAAATAAAATTGATGATGGGGTGGTTTCTGCCTCACATCTTGCACAGCTTGTCTTGGGCGGACTACGGTGCCCCGGAGCGGGTGCACTGCTGGCAGCGGTGGCATGGGGCTGGCGTGGGTGGTGGCATGATGAGCTGGTGCGGAGGTGTGCGATGCTTTGGAGTAGTGGGGACGAGCGCAGCCGGCGGCTCTATTTGCACTTTACCCAGATCAGCAAACAAAACTCATGCTCTTGGTGAAGCCTGGAGCTGGTGCCGCTTCTTCCCAGCCCGGCAGCACCGCGGGAGGATGCTCCTTCTGTGCGGTGATGCCCGGCAGTGCTTGCTGTGCTGGGGGGCATATGGCCAGAGGAGAAGTGTGAGCAGGGGATGTACCAGGGACCACAGGGCTGAGCTTGGGGTGGGCTTCTTCCCCAGCCACCCCCAAGGAGAAGGAGCAGTCCGGTTCCTTGGCCCTGGGGCTGTCCCCATCCCCCTGGGAGCAGCTGCTGGGGGACCAGCTCTTGGGCAGCTCGGCTGGGTTGGTGGGGCTCAGGGGGTCAGTTTTGGCTGAGGACCCCCCCAGCCCCCTGTTGCCTCCCCAAAACTTTGGGGTTGCCCAAACTTTGAGGCAAGCTGGGAGCGGATCTGGGTGTCGGAGATCAAAAGTTGTCCCTTCTGTGTGTGTCTGTGCGCATATTATATATATATATATGTATGTGTGTATATATATATAATAAAAGATATCACAAAGGATTCCTCCTCCTTTTTGGCGCTTGCTGGGGTTTGGTGAGCGTGCCGAGCCCTCCCGCCGGGATTTGATGTTGGCTGTAGGGATGAATTTGGACCAAACCCGCACCCAGACAGACGGCCCTGCCAGGCCGGGGGGGGCAGCAGCAGCAGTACTTGAATGGCTTAGGACAGAGAGTCTGGAGAGAGTCAAGTTGCACAGTGAAAATATATATTTTTATACCTAGCACAACTTCCTGTATATTTTGGGGGTTTTTTCTTTCTTTTTTTTTTCTTTCCTTTTTTTTTTTTTTAATTTGGGTTTGTTTGTTTAATTAATTATTATTACTAGGAAGGCAAACTTCTAAAATGTGAAGGGCGTTGGGTTTTTCCTTATCTGGTAGATGAGGGCAAGCATTTTGCACTAATGTTTCCTGTGTGTGGAGGATTAATGATATGTTTGAAAATGTTATATGGTGATGATTGTATTCTTCCGGGGAAAAAAAAAAAAAAAACCAACAAAAAAAGTAACCCCTTTCAAATACTGAATGTAAGGTGAGAACAGAGCAGTCCATCGATTGTATGCGGCTTTCCTGAGTGCCTTAGAATTTTTTGATCATTTTTTCCAAGGAAAACAGATTAAGAAGATCAGATCATAACCGACTCCTTCCTCCTCTTTGTTTACGACACTATTTTAAATTATAGAATTTGGGGCTGCTTTATAATGTGAATAGGAAACTGCATTCATCTAGGTCTGACAGTGTAAAATCAAAGCATCAGTATTTATGGTATGTCTGCACCTTTATTCTTATGCTTGACTATTAGCAATATTACATGTATATTATATATCTAAAATTATACCAAGCACCTTTAAAGAAAATGGAGTGTAAGCATACAAGTTACCTGCAGCTGCCATATAGTGTAGAAGCCAGCCCCTCTCCTCCTCGTTAGCGCCAATTAGCACCGCTGTCCCCAGAGCTGCTGCTTTGCAGAAGGGCTGCATGACCTTCTGCCGCTCCCCAGTGCCGCGGGTCCAGCTTTGGCCAGGGGTCGCGGTGAGCCCCCCCCCCAAAGCCAAGCCCCGGTGACGTTCCCGTGCTGGTTCAGTGGCGGTGATGCCGGCGCGGGCGGGAGCTGCCCGCGGAGGGGGTTTGGGAGGAGGGATGGTGCCAGCGGTGCCAGAAGATGGGGAGCGGGGTCCTTTTTGCCACCTTGATCGTTTAATTCTTCTAACTGTGGTTTCACCCTAGAGAGCCCACCCGGGGGGACTGGGGGGTGCAGGGTCGGTGGTGGGGAGCCTGGCCGCGGGTGGCACACACTGGGGCTCCCCTCCTCTGGCTGGGCGAGGGGTTCAACCCGCCCCGGCCCCCCAAAACTGGAATTGCCCAGGGCTGAACCGGTGTTTGAGGGAGCAGAGCATCCTAAAAAACCGAGCCCTTCACCACCAGGGTTTTGCTCAGATCGCTTGTTTTTCTGGAAATAGCTCGCCACCAGTAGGGAAGGGCCACTGGGCAACGGGGCCAAACCCCGGCCCCCTGCCTGACAGTAGATCCCCACCGCCACATTCCCAGTCCCCAGCCATCTCGGGCTTCAACTGCTGTTCATGTTGCTCCTGCTCCCTGAATCGGTCGTGCTGTGAGCAAGCGAGCCCCGAGCACAGGGAGGGGGGGTGGGAGGCGAGCGGGGGTCCCCCCAGCCCCGCTGGCCCACGGGGGGGCTGACGTCTAACGCACTCACATTGGAAACCCCTCAACTCCTCCTATGAGTTTCTTCCACTGTTAAGCATTTTGCACACAAAATTGTGATTTTTACGTCAAGGTAAAAGCCAAAACTTGCAATACTATTTTTAGCAGACAGAAAAAAAAGAAAAAAAAAAAAGAAAAAAAAAAAAGAAATTATAAATAAATAAATAAAAAACAACTGAGTATAAATGTATAAATATTTTTGACTTGAAAATTTGGATGGCACTTGATTCAAATAGAACATTAATCCTTTGGACAGAATGTTTGGGAAAAAAAAGGACTTAAAGTACAAGGTTGTTTTTAAAGCGTCTTCATAGGGTATTAAGTAGTACTGTAATTCATGACTGTTAAAAATACTTTCTGTGCTGTAAGGAAATCTCACAGTACCACTGAATTATGTTCCTCAACTGTCTCAGCCACGAACGATGCTAGCTTCTTTTTTTTTTTTCTTTTTTTTTTTTTTTTTTTACCGTGCATTATTCACTAGTATTTATGTGCTCTTACTCTGTATAGTTAAGACTGTTATTTTGTAGCCATGGCTGACACAATATATCAGTAGCTAAGAAAAAAGAGAAAAGATTAAGACCCCCGAGTTGGAACTGTGCTCATAGCTGTTTTCATATGAAGAAAAAAATACATATTAAAAAAAAAAAAACAAAACCCCAATGTGATCATTAATTGTAAAACGCTTTGTAAAATTCACATTTACAAAATAATAAAGTAAATTACAATTAAAAGCTTTCACTTGCTCAGTTTTCTTTCTTTCTGGGTTGTGGCTGTTGTTAATCACAAGTGGTGTTCAATAGGATCTGGAGGGGCTCCCCATCCTGGGGCTGCTCCGAGGGACCCGGCTCCACCTGGAGCTGTGAACCAAACCCCAGCCTTGGCCAGCTGAAGGGGGTTTGCTCAAATTCAAGGGGTTTGGGGCTTCCCTGCCTTGCCCTGGGCTCTCCCCCCACCTCTCCTGAGCTGCCTTGGGCATCTTTCAGCTTTATTTCCTGGAGACATCACAGGCTTCAACCCTCCCACTCTCGCTTTATTTATGATGATGTTTGAAATGTGAATTCGCAGCCCCCCGAATCACGCGGGGAGCGCACAGCCGAGGCCGGAGGATGCAGCATCAGCCAAAACCCACTGTGTCCCTGCTCCACCGAGCGCTTTCTGCCTCTTCGCCAAGGGAGAACATCCAAACGTAGGGGCTGGTGGATGAGCACTGCTGACGGTGCCCTGCTGCCTGGGGGGGAGCCAGCACCAGCCCATGGCACGTGGGACAGGTTTGCCAGGTCCGTAGGTGGCTGGAGAGCAGCCCTGGAGCAGGGTGAGGACGCTCCATGAGATGCAGCATTGGTGGCTGCGCCCACCATCCCTGCCACCGGTGGGTGAGGTACCGGCATGGCTGGAGAGACGCTGCGGTGGTGAGGCTGTGGGAGAGCACCAGCAAGTCCAAGCCCTATCCTAGACCTCCTGGCTCAGGCTGTGCCCAGGGATGGGGGTGTTGCAGGGTTTGATGTTTTAGGATGAGGAGGAGCGAAAAGGTTGCAAAGCCCAGGAGCCTGAGATGCCCTTGCAGGGCGGGTGGGGTAGGGGACCCCCCAGCAGGATGGGTGGGCTGAGGGTGCTGGGGCGGGCAGGAGCAGGGTGGGCTACAAGGGTGGTAATTCTGTTTTCCGTAATTTTGGTCTTTTTTTTTTTCTCCCAACCCAATTGGCCATAAAATTGCTGAGAAGCTGCATTTCCTCTGCCTAGCAAAAAAAAAAAAAAAAAGAAAAAAGAAAAGTGCCCAAAACCACTTGCATTTGGGGTTTCATTTAATCTCATCTTACTGAAAGGAAAAACACAGAAACTTGGATGCTCATGTACGGCACATACCGCTGTGTTATATAAACCATTTCAAACTGATTTATTCTAAATGAGTTGTTATAATCAGAATTTTCCTTATGAGCAGCTTTCTTGCAAACGTCAGTATTTCAGAAAAAAAAAAAAACCAACAACCACCATCATACGACCGCTCCAGTATTTCAAACTGATTACTTATAAACACCATTTCTAAAATTAGGTCTTTGGTGTGCGGTATTGTCAGAGTGGGTGTATTATGATCTGCAGAGAGTATAAAAAGATAAATGAGTTATTTAACCAAGTAAACGACGTTGCTGTAGAAATGTGCAGAGGGAAAGTGTGCAGGGGGGCAGGGGGGGCAGGACCGCGCTGTAACGTGCCTCGCACTGCGGCAGCCGGGAAGGGCTGGCACGGGGAGTGGAGCAAACACGGGACAGATGGAGAAAGGTTTCCTCTTCACATTAATGTTATTATTTTTATTGCTATTATTATAAAACAGCTGGGCTCCCTCTGCCCAGCACGAGGTGGTGGGTCCGGCAGGAGAGGCAGGAGGCTGAGCCGCAGGGTGGTGGGTGCACAGTGATGGGTGTACCCATGGGTGCACTCTTCCCCCGGGCGTTAAAAAATGACGATTTGTTGATGCTGTATTGACTCACAGCTGATTTCGGGGAGGCAGCTTTTTTTCAAAGTTTCAAAGACTAGACCTGTCTTGATTTTCTCAGGATCTGCTCCAGAGGGAGAGATGCCGTAGCGCTGCACCCACTCAGGCTCCCTGAATTTGGCTTTTCACCTCCACCCCGCTGATTTTTGGCCCCTGGGGTGTTACAGGGCTGCCCTGGGTGCAGGTTGTCCCCACCATAGGCCTCCAGGGACATAGCCAGGTGGGTGTTGGGGTCAGGGACCACCAGCCTGGGTACAGCAGGGATACCACCCTGTCCTGCGTGGCCAGGGGGAAAACACATCCAGCAGCTCCCTCCTTCTCCAGGAAAAAAAGCCCAAATTGAGTGAAAGCTGTTCCACTTGCTGCAGTCCCTACTGGGCTGCAGATTTAGGCTGCTTTTTGATTTTTGTATAGTTTATCTTTTCCAGCACTGCTCTGCACTGGCTCCTGATGATGTACCCAGGAGAGTGAAGGGGAGCTCGTCACCCACCGTGGCAGAGAAGGTGAGGCTGCCTGGCTGCAAACATGAAAGGACCAGGAATTTGTTCCCAGGTGCCTGGAAGAGTCCCAAAACATGAGATGTAGGTAGGGGAAAGCAGGAAGCCTTGGAAGGCAGCTGGCGAGGACCATGTCTAGGAGGGTCAGGGAGCAGCATGGCCCCAGGCAGACACACCTGTGTTGGCTGGTGCAAAAGATGTTGGCCATTGAAGGCAGCGATGGTCATTGCAGATCGTGTTGGCCATTAGAGAAGGCGTTGGCCATTGCAAGAAGGTGTTGAACATTGCAGATGGCATTGGCCATTGCAGAAGGTGTTGGCGGTTGCAGATGGCACTGGTCATTGCAGATGGTGTTGGCCATTACAGAAGGCATTGGCCATTACAAAGGTGTCGGTCATTGCAGAAGGCATTGGTCATTGTGGAAGGCATTGGCCATTGCGGAAGACACTGGCCATTGCAGAAGGCCTTGGCCATTGCAGATGGCATTGGCTACTGCAGAAGGCATTGGCCACTGCAGAAGGCATTGGTCATTGCAGAAGGTGTTTGGTTATTGTAGAAGGTGTTGGTCATTGCAGAAGGTGTTTGGTCATTGCAGAAGGTGTTGGTCATTGCAGAAGGTGTTGGTCATTGCAGGTGGTGTTGACCCTTGCCTTTGCAGCCGGGGGATGCCTGAGGGCAGCCAGCAGACACTGGAGGCTGCAGTACTGCAGCTCCGTGCTGCTCTCCCAACACTGAGCTCCCGTGTGAGCCCAGCACCGGCTCCGCTCTCAGCCCTGTGGGGAAGAGGAGAGAGCATGAGCTGCAGTTGGCCAGAGCCAAAACGCTGGGCATGGCTGGATCGATCCCGGTTCACCTCCCTTTCCCCGAGACTGCCAGCCCAGAGGGCGGTGCGGGGGGAATAGCAGGGAGGGTGCGTGCCCCCGGGCGCTCCCTCTCCCTAACTCCGTACATGTGAATGAAGTGTGAGGTTGATGTCAGAGAGGCCCATCGAGCAGATGCTATAAATCACCACAGCAAGCGCTGCCTGCACCAGCGGCTGAGCAACACTTCACGGCTTCTCTTATTTATATGCATCTTTTGCACCAAGCCATTTTATAATAGACTGTGGAGCAGCACTCCAGCACTGGCGATGGCTGATATATATCGTGCAGGACAGAAAATACAAATAAAGGGTGAAGGGTAGGAACTGCATCATTCCCGATGCACACTGCCGTGCCCGCCTTGCTCTGCGGTGCTGACTTGGGCACGCCGGCGCTGAATTAAGATTGCCACCGGCACATAAATCACCACCCGCCACGCAGGGCTGCAGGCGGGGTCTTTGGAGTGTTCTTGTAGGGTAGCTAAAGAGTAAGAATAAAAATAGTAATGATAACGCCCCGTGTGTGGCGAAGGGATGGTGGGAGGCGGCGGGGATGGGTTGGCCAGCTCATGCGTGGCAGCTGGCCACGTCCTTGGGGTTGTGGTGGGATGGCAACAGCCAGTGACGGTGGCAGCAGCGCGGCGGCAATTAACATGTTCCTGCAGGAAAGCTGCCACCAGCATGGAGGTAATTAACGTGTGGCCGCTCCCTGAGCAGCGAACAGAGGGATGCATTGCAGGAAGGCAGCCAAGTGAGCCAGGCACTTGATTTTTGGCCCCGGCTGATGCTGTCTGCGCTGTGGCTGGGGTGGGGGCAATGACAGCAGAGTCATACCCCAAATCCTTGGTGATGGGGTCTGGTCCTTGCCGGGTTTGGGCAGAATCCCATGGGACTGGCAGCCCTCACCCAGCTCTCATCCCCCTGGGGCTGTGCTCCCTCTAGGAGAGGAATTAGATTGGTCTAATTCAATGCAAGGACAAAAGGAAAAAAAAAAAAGAAAAAAGAAGAAATGCCGAGCCACAAACCAAGAGGACAGATAAATCCAGGAGGGGAATGTAATCTCACTCACTGGGCCCAACCAGAAGTTACAATACATAAATTATTGCACGTAAAAGCTTCTATAATTTCACTTCTATTTGATTCACCATAAAGTACCACAATGCCCTCTGCATCTACCCGTTTGATTATACATTTGTACCAAGACACAGCTTATGCTTAAAATAACATTACTGGAATAGAGATGGACAAGAGAATTCATTTGAATGGAAATCAATTTGATTAGAAAAGTAAATTACTCAGAGTATATGAGCAGCATATTGCGGTTCTGAATAATAATAATAATAATAATAAAAAAATAAATCAGTGGCAACAAAGGATCTTAAATGTTTTCACGGAACGGAGACACTTGAGCAGTAAGTGATCTGTGGTTGCTGACCCGCACAAGATAGGGCTGGGTCCCTGCATCACAGCACCCCCAACAGAGCTGCCCCATGTCCCCAGAGACCCTCGTGCCAACGGGACCCTCTGCAGGGGATCTCCCTGCCCGAGAGTGATGTGTGCAGGGTGCGGGGCTGCAGGCGGTGGGCATGGCTGTGCAGGGCCGATGGGACGTGCATGGGTTCATGTGGCTGGAGGTGTCTTCAGGGGCATGATTTTGTGTACCCAGGGGTGATGCTGGTGACCACCAGCTGAGCCACAGCCCTCCTCCGGCCACAGGACTGGGAGTCACTGCTCCGATGTGGGTGATGCTGGGGACAAACAGCACGCCAGGGCGCTGGCCTGGCCATGGGGAGGATGGAAGTGCCTCTCCCTCCGTGTCCATCCTCCACTGCAGAAAAAGGTCGGCAAGGAGCCAGGGAGGCCAGTGGCCATTGGTGCCCAGCAGGAGCTGGGGCAGTACCCCCAGTTGCTCCCTAAAGGTGCGTTTCCCCTGCGTCAGCTGCGGTATGAGAAGACGGCTGTGTTGCACACTTTGCTGAGCTGTGATATTTTATAAATAATCAATTGGTATTTAATTCCCATGTGATAACTGTCTTATTAAATCTAAATTTAATGTGTATTTGGGAAACCCTAATTTAAAGTGTTACTGCATGCACCATCTGGTGTGTTCTCTAAATACAAATGCAATAACATAATTCAGAATTACATCATAAAAGTAAGTTATAAGAGATTAAAATGCACAACTATGTTCTTCAGTCAAGGCAGCTTTTATGCTTTTTCTCCTGATTTAGACACAAATCACAGCCAAAACATCCCTACCCTGATTAAGTGATTTTCTGCAGGGATTTTTCTTTTAATGGTGAGCAGGAGCACACAGGAGGGAGGTTGGAGCTGATCAGGAGCCATCAAAGACACCAGAGCTGGGAACCTCTGCTCACTGGTACTGGGGAGCTTTGGGGCCCCCCAGCGCTGCCTGGGGTGGGAAGAGGTGATGGGCAGGTGGCACCCCGGGGTGCTGCATCCCCCCACCCCACCAGCGAGCTGCCCCGGCATGGGAGAGGGCTGCTCACCTGAAGCGCTGGGGTATTTAAAGTTAACACCTTAACGGGGGTCAGAGCATCCCCTCCCAGCCCCTTTCTAACGGCAAGGGCTGAGCCAGGCACGGGGGAGGCTTGGCGACCTAGCCGGCTGCCTTTTGTTGAAAAACCGGTCAAATATAACCCAGAGTTCGGTGCATCAATGATCTTTTATAGTGGCAGTAAATCCAATATCGTTGCAAAACCCCCTATTTTCTTTCTACACTGAATGAAACATGAGATTCCTTAATAGAGAGGGAAATTAAAATCTAGTTTTATTGCAGTTCCTGTAACTGGTATCTAAGCTATTAATAATCAATCCATTCTTGCTTAAAAGCTAACATTTATCACGCCAGCTAAGATGAGCTGACAGGCACTGGGGGGAAAGTACAATTGACTGCAATTACACTTTGAAAAATGTTATCTGTGCCACTGACCACTGGGGATAAATGATGAGATTTCATTTGTTTCTCCAAGCTTTAGATTCTTTTTCCAAACTTTTTTTGTTGGGATTTTTTTTTCCTTTTGCCTATAAGTTGCTTCAACGCTGAGCTGCTCAGGGCAGGACCTGGAGGAAGTCGCATTGTCCCAGCGTTGTGGGGATTCTCCGTGCTATGCCCCGGTGAGTGCAAGTACCATCCCTCTGCTCCCATCCCATCTGGGGATATCACACCTTTGTCATCCTCACCTGGGGACATCATATCTAGGGGCATCACACCTTCCTCATCCTCACCCAGGGGTATCATACGCAGGGGCATTGCACCTTCCTCATCCTCACTGGGGGACAACATACCCAGGGGCATCACACCTTCCTCATCCTCACCTGGGGGCATCATACCCAGGGGCATCGCACCTTCCTCATCCTCACCCGGGGATGCCGTGCTCTGTGTGAGCAGCAATTTCTGCAGCTGGGGGCCGGTGCTCACCCCAAAGGACACACATGGGTATGTGTTGAGGCCAGACTGCCCAGCCGGGGGGTCCCTCCCCCTGATTTAGGATCAAATGCCTTTGCAGAGGGGGCTGCAAATGTCCCTGGGTCAGCCCCAAGCATGGCGGCTGGGAGAGGGGCTCTAGACCAGCCTGTTCTGGGGCCACCAGCCCCCTTTTAACACAGTTTATTAGTTTTACTCCTGCATTTTACAACAGGGAGGAAGAGGCTGGTGAAGGAATTGATTTGCTTGATTTACTGGTATTAATGAAACAGCTGACCGTAGATCTCCCGCAGCAATGTTACGCTCCCCGCGATAATTCTCCAGACTCCAAACTTTTCAAATGAGTTTTTGCAATTTAAAATTAATAATTGTTCTGTCTAGAACAAGGATAATTAAATGCCTGTTCATCCTCATTATTGTCAGCCTTGTGATTTGTTGTTTTCTCTGTAATAAAATTAACCGGTTTAACTAATGGGTGCCAAAACTTGATAATTAAAGCTGAGCAAATAATTTGCAACAAATAATTTACCCACTGGATTTGGCGGGGTCTGTGGTGGGCGTGGGGCTGATGGTAAGGAACTGGGAGCCAGCGGCGATGCCTGACCCTGTGCGGGGCAACCCGGGTAACTCCTTTTTCTTACAAGGGTCATTTTTAAAATTAAAATTCTATTTTATTTTTTTTCTTGCTATGAAAAGAGGTTCCCATCACAGGCTTTTTCTCACACCTGGAGCATGAGGCAGCTTGTTCATCAGAGTTTTCTAGGCTCATCCTTCAGTGAGGAAGCCCATAAGAAATACCAGCTGCTCCCCGTTAAATCCCGACGACGGCGTGTAGGTGGGCGAAAAATGGCAGCTCTCAGGGAGAGGGGAGAAATTAGAATAATGAGCCAACAAAAGAAATCCGGTCAGACACAATCTTCTAACAAGAATGGACTTGAAAATTATGGTTATTAGCAAGGTTTCATTTCAGCAGCAGTTAAAGAAGCTTTAGAAGGTATTGCAATTAATTTGTAAGTTTATATTACACATTATAACGTGAGGGGCCATTAACGAGGCGGTGACATTAAATTTAATGTACTTGGCAAATGGGACAGTTTGTCTCTCCCTCCTGGTGGACGGTTGGGGTTCAGTGCTGCTGTATTTCTCCCCAGGCCCCCCGATGGTCAAGAGGCTGGTACCTGCTGGCACCGGGGCAGGGGGATATCCCGGTGATGCCCCATGGTGCCGTGGCAATGCCAGGTCTAGGGAACACCGGTGGGAAGCGAGGTTTTGGCCCCAGCTCCATGGCACGGCCAACGAGGCTCAGACGAATAGAAGGAGAACATGAAATGTCTCATACCTATAACTTTAAATTAAAAAAGCAATGTACTGTTTATTGGTTCTTCCGAGTGTCTCCGGAGCGGCAGGCTCATAAAGATCATATTACAGTACAAGCCATTATGCAAAGAGTTTACTATATATACATTTCTAAATGCTTCAGCAAACAGCAGCCTACTTACGAGCAGAGAAGGATAACTGGTTCGTTTGGGGTAACAAATGATCCTTGATTTGATTTTAAATGCAATGACAGCAAAATTTATTTCTTATTTAATCACTTGCCAGAGCTGTTGAGGACGGGATGGTATTAAACTGCACAATGCAGCATATGACTACTGAATCAGTTGAAATAGGCATAAGAATATATTATGTTTATAGGATAGAAAAAGATTGTACAGCAATGCATATAACTAGAATGGGTATTTTTGTCATTTATACAGTAGCTTATATCATTATTTCTTCCCGCTTCCAATTTTTCAGTAATAAAAATACAGGGGATGTGATTCTCTTTGCATTACAGATAAACCATCTTGATTCTTTATTAAATATTTTTATTAATCTGAAGTACTACAAAGCATTTGAGCAGATAAATCAGGCTCCGAATAGTCATTTCCTCTCTGCTATGGCTCTATAAAGTGGATTCATTTATGAGTGCGCAATACCAGAAAAGAAGGTTTCTATATTCATTAATATGGTCCCTTATGGTCCTATTTTTATATCCCACTGTACCATGAAGAAGAGCCAGCGCTAACTTGGTCCCCAAAATGAAACAGGTCTCGGTAATCCGCTCTGTGACGCCTGCCTGGTTTTGTGTCTGATTTAATTAGGAATCACCGCTGGGTTACCACCCACCAGCCGGGTGGGGAGGGTGCCGAGGGTCCCACCAGCCCCAGCCCCACTCCGCACCCCGGTGGGCAGTGCGGGGGCACCAGCACCTTCAGGGGGATCTGGGGATGGATCCAGCCCCAGCATCATCCCCTCCTTGCCAGCACCAGAGCAGCGCCTTCACCCACTGCCCAGCCGCTCTCCCCATAGGATGTGGGGATACCGTTATCCTGCAGAGGGACCAGTGGGGGACCTGAGGGTCAGCCCCTCCTGGGAGGGTGCTCAGCACCGTGGGGCTCTGCTGCAGCCTGTTGGACCCCCTCAAGTGTCTCTGGCCTCTTGCTGCCCCTTCGCTCCCATCACCCTACATCCTCCCACCCCATGGAAAGCAGCACTTTGGGGCCAGCACCACGCTTTTGGCCAAGCCCCTCCCCACCCAAGCAGCTCCAGGCTGTCCCGGGGGATGCTGCCAGCCGGGGGGGTGGGGTGGGGGGACCTGGCGCGGGGGCAAGTCGGAGGCAGCAGCATTCTGCATTCGACAGCTGTCAAGTCATTTAGTCATCGGAGGAAGCCGCAGAGAGGCACAAAGGAATTAAACCTATTTAAAACACAGCCAGGTGTGCAAACAAGTTTATCCTATTGTAACAGCTAAGGCGTGAATCAGGAGGGCTCCGTAAAGGTTACAGCAGCCGCGGGGTTATTTAGGGCTCCTTGGGAGACGTGACATTTAGAGCCTGCATTTGCCGGGGTCATGGGACTCACTGGGGCGCCCAGAGCCCAGGGCTGCATTGCCCTGCCCTGCACCCAGGTGGGTCTCATCCTGCCCCGCCGCCCCTCCTTGCCCCGGCTGCTGCTGGCACCCCTGAGGGACTTGGCTTTGATTTCACATTTTACTGCACCAGCTGTCTAACATTTGTTTGCTGTTTGGAAACAGGGATTACGGCGCTCGGCAAAAGGCGGCGTCCCTCCCGGTACCATTGCTGGCAGCCAGCACAGCCCCAGCCCAGCACCCTGGGGCGCTGGCGCTCCAAAACATTCCTCCTTGTGCAGCCGAGCTGTGGTTGCATGTCAGGGGGTGGCAGCCTGGCTGCAGGGGCGTTTAGCCGTGCTTCTGCCCAGACTGCTGCTTTTTCCTGCTTTTGAGCACCCCTGCTTTCTCCAGGGCAGCCTCACAGCCCTGCCCCGGCCGTGCATTCCCACCTGGTCCAGCACACCAGTGGGAGCCCACCAGCATCACGGATGGATGAGGATGGGGCTTTTCCCATTGATTGCGTTGGGCTAAGGTGAAGCAGGGGTTTGTCCCCACAGGGAACTGCTGCTTTCATGCATTTCACCCACAGCGTCAGAGCCAGTTCAGGGGCAGAGGAGTGGGGCTGTTACACTCTCTGTATGCGCCAGGGTGCTTTCCTTGCTGGGAGCCGCTGGGGCCACACATAAATCCACCATCAGCTGCAACTGTTTCACAGATGTCCCAGGACATGAATTTTTTCTCCAGTTTTAGTGCTGGTGTAAAGCTAAATTATGGTAGTTGTCAGCATTAGCAAAAACCGTCATCTCTGTCCTGCCTGTAAAAAGCGCAGCAGTGGGGCCTGGGGGCTGGGAGAGATGGAGGAGAGGTGGGCCAGCTCCCATTTTCTGGAAATTATATGGACCACATTATTGTGCTGCAGAGCTGGGACTGGTGCTGGCAGCTTGGCCATGGCCAAGGGGTCACCGGCACCACGGCAGAAGCCATGGCAGGGTGGCAGTGCTGGCACCTCGGCCACGGGAAGCTTTTCTCCATCCCTCCAGCTCCCTCTGCCATGTCAGCAAGGACCAGCCACCTCAGACCCTCTCGGGGCCCGCAGCGGGTCCATCCCACGGTAAGGATGGTGGAATATGTGTTTGAGCTAAATCCAGCCCAGAAACTCCTCCAGCACCTGCCAGGACTGGAGCACAGACACCTTGGGAAGTGCTGGAGCTCTGCACCTCCACCCTACGGCAGATCGCTGTGGAGAGCATCCTCGTTTCCAGGACACGCCGAGGCTATTAAGCACCGACTTAGGAAAAGTGGGAGCGGAAGAGTTTTACACCTTCACAAAACAATGTTCAAGAAGGAAATGAGCAGCCAGCAATTGTAATTGAGATGGATGAAAGGGCGGCCGGCTTCCCCCAAAGCGTTTCAGGCAACATACTTGAGAAGAATATGAAGTGCTGCTGCTCTCTAAAGATCGCCACGCTGCGGCTAAATTATTAATGACTAGGAATGATTTCATATTTAATCTAAAGACTATTAATTACACTGCAGAAGAGCAACACACCATCCTGAGAGCCCCTCTCACCAACTGAATAATTTAGTGATGCCCCATATTTTACCTCAATGTCAAGGCGGGCAGCGACACGCCTCCTGTGTGCGCAGCCCAGTGGCATTTGGGGCAGACACTGAGGTCCCCAGGGGCACATGATGCTGAGGACTAACCCCGACCTCTGAGCTCCCCCGGCCTGATGAAGGGCACTGGGCAGAGTGCACGTGGGGCTCCCATGGGGCTGGGGGCACAGCATCCCCCCGCCCTGGCTGGGCTTGGAGCCCAGCGCCAGCCCCGGCTGTGGAAACGCTGAAGACAGATGTTTATTTGTCCAGGATTATTTGCTGATCACTGTTACGGTGATCCAAGATGATCATTAAAAAGTGAAATGGGCTGTTTAATAATAATGCTCGGAGCATGCAGTGTGCCTCGCATTACGAGGATGTTTAAGCATGAGCCCAATTAAGTCCTTCGCATCCCTACAGAATTACCCCAGTTGTGCAAACTATTAGGCAAACTCCAGGCTCCTCATACTCTCAGGCAATCCCGAAGCCTGGCACTCTGCTAGAGACCCATTTCTATCCTGAAGCTAAATTAAAATCCTATTGTGCTGGTGCTGCTAATATTTCCTGCTCTTGTTTCCAACAATTAAATTGTGACATCCTGCCAAAACGTACGAG
This sequence comes from Falco peregrinus, assembly GCF_023634155.1. Classification (NCBI taxonomy): domain Eukaryota; kingdom Metazoa; phylum Chordata; class Aves; order Falconiformes; family Falconidae; genus Falco; species Falco peregrinus. Next base: position 47,438,759 of record NC_073721.1, on the reverse strand, counting down.
GAAACTAGAAAATGCTCTCGATCAGCTGGAAAGAGAAGGCAAATCCACCTGGCTGCCTCCTGCCACCCAGCCACAGTGGGGACGGCTGCAAGTAAGCATCACCCGATGGATGAGGCAGCGGCCGGCGTGTGTGGGAAGCGGGGCTTTAAATAGGAAGTGGGAAAGGTTTTTCTTCTCCAGTTAGGAAAGAAATCTGTGAACTGGATCCATGCAGTACCAAAAAGGAAAATGCTGATATATTGAGTTTGCCTGGCAAGGTTTGGGTAGCAGGGGGAACTACGGGGGTGGTTTCTATGAGAAGGTGCCAGAAGCTTCCCCCATGTCTGATGGAGCCAATGCCAGCTGGCTCCAAGATGGACTGGCTGCTGGCCGAGGCTGAGCCCATCAGTGTTGGTGGTAGCACCTTTGGGGTAAAGTATTTAAGAAGAGGGGAAAATCTGTGTAATGACAACTTCAGCTGGTGAGAGGAGTGAGAAAATGTGAGAGAAACAACTCTGCAGACACCAAGGTCAGTGAAGAAGGAAGGCAAGAAGGTGCTCCAGGCACTGGAGCAGAGGTGGTGAAGACCATGGTGAGGCAGGCTGTCCAGCTGCAGCTCGTGGAGGTTCATGGTGGAGCAGATATCCACCTGCAGCCCATGGAGGTTCACAGTGGAGTAGATATCCACCTGCAGCCTGTGTCAGACCCCATGCTGGAGCAGGTGAGTGCCTGAAGAAGGTTGTGACCCTGTGCTGGAGCAGTTCCTGGCAGGACCTGTGGCCCTGTGGGGAGAGGGACCCAGGCTGGAGCAGGTTTGTTGGCAGGGCTGGAGACCCTGCAGGGATCCATGCTAGAGCAGTCTGTTCCTGCAGGATTGCACCGTGTGGGAGGGACCCACGCTGGAGAAGCTTCTGAGGAGCTGCAGCCCGTGGGAAGTTCATGGAGGACCATCTCCCATGGGAGCACCCCCCAATGGAGGGGGAGCCCTGCCCCTGCGGAAGAGGGTGTGGCAGAGATGAGGTGTGATGCACTGACCACAGCCCTGTTCCCCATCCCCCCATGCTGCTGGTGGGAGGAGGTAGAGAAATGGGGAGTGAAGTTGAACCCAGGAAGAAGGGAGGGTGGCAGGAAGGTGTTTTAAGATTTGGGTTTATTTCTCATTATTCTACCCTGATTTGATTGGTAATGAACTAATTTCCCTGAGTTTGTTTTGCCTGTGACAGTAACTGGTGAGTGATCTCCCTGTCCTTATCTCATAAACCTTTCATTGTATTTCCTCTCCCCTGCTGAGGAGGCGAGTGACAGAGCGGCTGTGGTGGGCATCTCGCGTCCAGCCAGGGTCAACCCACCCCTGTTGATTATAAGGATGTACTCAAAGGATGATTTCCACCCCGGTGGCCCCCAGCAATGCCAGTGGCCTGATTCTGCTGCCCACCTCACACAGGTACTGTCACATCCTTTGAAATACCCCTCTGATTTCTAATTCTCTTTTCCCCCTCATCTCTGCTCCCCTGGCTGCTGCCCACTGCAGTGCCCCTTGGGGAGGGCACAGGTGGTCCCCTGCCCCACGCTGCCTGCAAACCCCCCAGGTGACACCCCCCCCCAGTGTCCCCATAGCAATGTCCCCATGGCCAAGGTGGGCAGAGCTGCGCTGTGGCTGTTCTTGAGCAGAAAGGGGCTGGTGGGGACCGGGGGGGGTGGGGTGTGTGGCAGGGACCCCTGCAGTGGGACAGCAGGGACTGGCATCTGGAGAGCTGCAGGTCCGGCAAAGCTGGCAAGAGCAAGTTAACTGGTGGGGGGAAAGAGGGGAAAATAAAAGGCTGTTTAAGAAAGAAATGACTATTTGGTCATGGCTTAGAAGTTGGTACTTAGAAATTCTATGAATTTTAAAATAAAGACATTGTGAGATTTGAACTTTCTTTTGAATACTCACAAACTGCAGTGCCTAATACCTTCCCTGGCCATTATGGAGCTGTGCTGGAAAGCAGAGAGCACTAAGTACTACACTGATAGAGCAGTTAAACACGGTAATAGAATTGTGTTTGGAGAGGCTGCAAAGCCAGGTATAGAGCCCATACATAAACAAGGCCATTACCAGCCAGGGTAAGTGGTGATAGAATTTCATGAATATCCCCACAAAAAGCTTTGTATATTTATAACAACCCACAGAGTCGTTTGGAGCACAGTCAGGGGTCTTTCGGAGTAATTCCGGAGTTAAATTGTACAACAGATCTGCGTGTCTCTGCACTGGGCTACCAGCCACAGCCACTGCAGGCAAAGCTGCCTGGAGCAGGGGGGTCCCGGGTGCTGCAGGGGGGAGCCAGGCAGCCCTGGGTGGGCACCCTCCACAGCCTTGGGTGCTGTGGGTCCTGAACCAGTGCCAGCAATGACAGCCTGGTGGGTAGCGCCCACAAATTTTTCCAGCTCTCAACTTAATTCTTTTTGGAAAGTTGGTTTTGTTTTTTTTTTTAGATGATCCCCTGGTTTGCAGAGAAGGGGAAGAAGGGTGCTGCCCCCCTAGCTGGGATGGAGAGGGGAGCAGGAGAAGTGATTGCTCCTCTGCTGTCTGCCTGGGGAAGCTGCTAAGGGGCAAGAGACAGAATTTTCCATATCTCAGAAAGAGACATAAATCTGGGACCCGTTGGCCTTGAAGCATCAGGACAGGGCTCCCGTGGGGTGCTGGGGCCACACACAGGGCTCAGAGACAGGGTGACAGCGAGGGCTCCTCTGTGGTCTGCCGAAGCGCTGGCTTGGCCATGGTGAACAAGCCAAGATCCCATAGTGGGGCTGGTGGGCGCAGCCAGATCCTGGTGCCTCCCGTGGCTGCTTTGCCGGTGATCCTGCTCTGGGTCCTGCAGCACTCCTGTGACAAGCTGTCAGCCACAGGCAGGATGCCCAGGCAAGGAGAGCCAGGTGAGCCAGTGCCTCAAGAACCCACAAGAAATCCACGCTTTCAACCTCTGCAGCTTAAAAACAGGAAAGCAACCCCTTGGGCATATTTATCGCTTTAATTTAAATAAATAGGTACTTCAAACTTACGAAAACTTCACTCTGCAACTCTCGCAAAACCTGAACCCAAGTGATAGGTACACGGCTTGAGCACAAGCCATAATAAAATGCTAATTGCAATTCATAAATTATATTGGGATGCCTGGGACTACTGAAGATCCTGGATGAAGTGTAGTGTTCAATTTATCCTGTGCATGTTGCAGACAGTGCTGCCAGCCTCCTTCTTGTCCCCCTGTGTTGTTTTGTCATCTCTGTACTATCACCAATTCATCACAAAGGCAACTGAACTCTCCGATGTCCACCCACCGGGTGACTTTGTCTTCGCTACTCTATGACTTCTAAATTAAATTGTCAAAACATATTACTGAGAAAAATATTGTGAAGGGAAAGTTCTTTACCCTTTTATCCCATCTTAAGAGAGAATCGGCTTGATTTGAAGAAAACATGTCTGCTTCATTATCCCTCCCGCTATCATATTTCTTCACGCAGCAGCAGCAGGGAAAGAGAGTCGATACACAAGTCTTGGATGACATGATGTAGCATCCCACTGGAGTTGTCTCAATAAATTCTGAGATTGCCCAGGAAAAGCTGGCAGGGGTGTGTGTAATTTTTACTCCTTTTTTTTTTTTTTTTTATTTTTTTTATTCCTCCCACTCTCAGACAATTTAAAAGAGATTATGGGTTTGCTGGTGTGAATTTCCCTGAGCTAGATGTCCCTGCTCCACCAGCACCGGCTGGTCTGGAATGAGTTTCTTGGAGTCCTTGCAAGAGAAGAAATCAGCTTAGGAGAGGCACAGCCTCTGTGCCCTGTGTGTCCTGAGTCATCCTCAGACCCACGTCCTCCGTGGAGGACCACAGACAACCTGCAGACGGAACAGTCCCCAGACTGCTCCAATTTGCACCAAAGGAGCCCCCAGGCAGCAGCACCTGCTCCCACATCCCTCTTCAGTTCCTGCAGGAGTCACCAGTAACACCATGCTGCTTCCCCAGGTACTACCCCATGCTGTGCATGGTGTTTGGCTGTAGGGGGGCTTTGTCCCCCCTTCCCTGCTCTGCCTTCCCCCCCTCAGTAACATGGGGCAGCCCTCATGCCAACGCTGTATCCCTCTCTGTAACATAGGAGGTTCCTGCTGCTGGATGCAATCACGGAAAGTAATTCACCTGGAGACTAAAACAAAAGGAGCCATTTCTCAAAGGGAAAGAGCTGTTGAATTTCCCCCTTTTCCCATTCTCAAGTTGGACTCTGGGCATAATGGATCAGTCATAAAAAGCAACACATTGTGCACTCATTCTTTTGGCTTTGGACAACATTAACATAATACACACATATTGTTTATTTATTTGGCTGTAGTGCAAGTAAAGGAGGTAGCGCCCAATGTTTAAATGGGGTATTTTTAAATGCTCACATTTCCTTAGCCGTTATGATGCATTAGCCATCAGTAGTCAAATTGCCTTGTATTTGCAATTTTATGGGTACATTTTATCAAGCACACAGGAGCTGCATTCAAAGGATGAAAATAAAGTATTCCACTTGTGTTAGGCAAGCACTGTTTCAATGCAAGATATGGTCAGCAAGAAGAAATCTCCTTTTTTCTGCCTCAGTTCCAGATTCATCACCAAATATTGCTTTTATTTGCAGTAGCAACTGCGAAGAGCCTCCTTTATGGCTGTGTAGCATCCACGCATTCCCCCTCTCCCCCCCCCCCCCCCCCCCCAAGAGCTCACAACTGAATTTATTTTGCTGGGAAATCACCCGGTATTTCTTTGCTGTTTTAAAATGTCTCCTAGCAAAATGTTATTGTTCTCCCTCACAGACAGAGTGACCACTGGGGTCACTGAGTGTCACCTTCCCGAGTTGGTGCCCAGACTTTCAGCTCCCTCCATGAAGCAGGAAATGTTGCAGCGAGCAAATAACTCAGGTAATCAGAAAAGAAGTGTGGTTCTCCATGGGCAGGGTGCCCAGCACTGCACCAGCACCCAGGTCCATGCAGGGTGGTTCTAGTGGCCAGGACATGTCCAGCAGCCGGTGCTTGGCCCCCTCAAGCAGCAGCTGGCTGGGGTCAGGGCTTCCCACTTGGTCCTTCGCAAGGACTGGACTTGGGGTCACCCCACTGCCGCCCTCGGGACCCGCAGCTTCCCCTCGTGTCAGCCCCGGCAGACACCCCACAGCTCCAGGGCCACGCTTGTGGGGACGAAACTCGCGCAGACAGTCCCCAAATGGAGCCGCTGCTGGCAGGGAGTTTGCTGAGGGCGAGTTTGCTCCCTCTCGTGGGCTCTGGGAGCTGCTGTCTGAGCCCAGCATGCCAGCAACGGTTACAGAAAGGGATGGATTTCCTTTGCATCCTGGAAAACAGGAAAGAATTCTCTCGTCTGACCCCTGGGAGCTGCTGGCCCGGCACAGTGTAAGTATAAAGACCCCCAGAGATGCACTTTGGGCTGCAGGCTTCAGCAGTCCCTACTGCTTTTGATAACCTGAAAGCAAATCTGCCTTTTGATGGGATCGAATTTTGGCTCTCCAGAGCCCTCAGCTCCTTCTCGCGTAACACTCCATTGCCTTTATTGTCTCTGGGTCTGCTAATTCTGTCTGGATTTATTTCTTGCAGAGAGTTGCCGTTCAACCAGCTCCAGACTGAGTGGGTAACATGAATATTATAGCATTCACTCTCAGAGATGAAACAATGACATATTCCTCCCATTTTCTAGACAAGTACAGCTCTATTTGACGCATACATAAAAATCCAGCAGCTACAGCTGCAGTGCCCCTTTTTTCATTTCAAGCTCCTTTACCGATGTATTTAACACCAAAACATCCCACAGCCTGGCAGGCTGCAGACAGTAACCTGGGAAGGGAGAACAAGCCAAAGCATTATGGAGTGTGTAGAAACCATGTGACCCTGCGTTTTACCACAGATTAGTCTTAAATATCCTATGTTCTCTGGGAAATGAAGCACCGCACCCTGCAGCACCCACAGGCACGTGAGAAGGGTGGGAGGCGGGCAGCTAACTCCAGACTCCGCCAGGCCACGCCAGGCCCAGCCAGGGAGCTCTGAACAGCCAAGCCAGGCGCCGGACAACCAGCCCTGGCCCCGGTGCAGCACCCACCGGCCGCATTTCCGTGACCGTGGGGCCGCCCTGCTCAGTACGATCCCGAGGGCGGATTTAGCCTCTTTCTGTCCCCAGGGCCCGCCACCCGCCTGCCCCCCGGGCCCGCGGCCCCCGCGGCGGGGAAGCAGCCCCCGCCCGCCAGCCGCGATGCGCCTCAGCAGCCCCGCAGCCAGCTCGCGGGCCCCCTCTAGCGGCAGAAGGGAGAACGCCGCGTCCCCCCAGCCGCTCCGTCCCTCTCGGGCGCGGCGGGCAGGTTCCCATCGGGCCCCGCCGGTGCCTCCCGGTGGGCGGCCGCTGCCGGAGCACTGTTCGGGCCGGCAGCAGCGGCTTGGCCCAAGCCGGCGGGTGCCGCCTAAGTGCCGCGCACTACAGCTCCCGGCACGCACCGGGACGGGGGCTGCACCTCCCACAGTGCTCCACGGCTCAGACAGAGGCCGCGATTCCCACAATGCACTGGGAAAACACTTTTTTTCTTTTTCTTTTTTTTTGAAGCCGCACCGCCCCCGCACCGCGCAGCCGTTAATAAGCGTCTGGACCACCCCCATCTCCCCTCCCCGTGCACCCGGGGGTGGCCAGTTCCGTTCCGCCTGGCGCGGCCTCCACTTCCGGCGCAGCCACAGCGGTCCCGCTGGCCGCAGTCAAACTACGTCTCCCAGCATCCCCCGCGCACTTCCGGTTCCGGCCGCCGCGGGAGCGCCCCCGGCCCCCCGGAGGGACCGCCGGGCCCAGGCGGTGACAGCGGCGGCGGGACCGGGGCAGCGCGGCGGGAGGGGCGGCGCTGTCAGGGGCCCACCGAGCTCCCCCTGTCCCAGCGCGGCCCGGCCGGGCTCGCCGCTCCCCTCGGGCCTGGCGGGGTCACCTTCATGGGCGGGCGGTAGCGCGGGGCCCGGCGCACGGCGGTGCCCGGGGCCTGGTGAGGCGTCGCCGGGGCAGAGCGGGGATCGGAGGCGGCGGGACCCGGGGCGATGTTCGTGCAGGAGGAGAAGATCTTCACGGGGAAGGTGCTGAGGCTCCATGTGTGCACCATGGAGGGCGCCGAGTGGCTGGAGGAGGTTCCCGAGGACACCACGGTGGAGAAGCTGAAGGAGCGGTGCCTGAAGCACGTAAGGAGAGGTGTCCCGGCGGGCCCCCGGGGCTGGGGGCTCCCCCGGGAATCCCTTGGGTGTGTTGGGTCCTGGGGTGCGCTCGGGGGGAGCGGCGAGCCTGGGCCGGGCGTGGGCCATAGACAGAGCCCAAATCTCTGTGCCTTCTGTGGTACTTCAGCGTTCCGGCTGGCAGTGAGAGTCATGGTCGAGGGGAAGGGCAGGTAAGACCCCGTGTGAAGAAACCAGATTTTTCCAACGCCCTGTGAACGTGAATTTTCGGTTTTGTTTGGTTTTTGTCTTTTTTTTTTTTTTTAATAATAACTCAAGTAACCAAATGGTTTTGTGTTCTGGTTTCCTGGTTTGCCATGTTTGCCCCCACCACATTCTGTGAAACTGTTCCATATGGAAAGAAAATGCCCGTTTCAAGAGTTTTGTATGTGGGAAAAGAAGGATTTGGGGGGAAATTACTTTGCAACCTTTAGTTACAGAATTTGGCGTGTGTTTTATGGTGGTATTTGCATGCGCTTCATGATCTGGTGGCTGTGCGTTGCAAGAGGCTTGTGAACTGGCTTCTGATGATTTTCCCTTGCCAGTTATAGCCTGGTTTGTTTCATGTTTCTGCTTAAGAACAAATAAGGAAAGTAGTAACTGTGGAGGAGAACTTCCCATTTTTAAAAAAGTCTTAGTACCGCCTTATCCTGTCTTGGCACATTACCTAGTGGGATATTTGGTGGGGAGATGATGTTTTTTCTAATGCCCTCCCTGTGCTCTGAGCAGTAAGATCTTAATGGACGTGTCCAAAGGGTGAATTCCTAATCACTCTCTGGAAGTGAAAATGTGTAAAAATGCCCAGGCATGGTCTGTAGAAGTTGAGCTGGAAGACACAGGCTCTTTGTACTCACGTGATCAATTACCACTGCTGTGTTTGTGGGTGTTAAATGTTAAAACCAGTGGTTTCAAAACTGTTGGACTGAATTTTGAATATCTGCCGTGAGTGTTTTACTCTAAAGCAAAAACACGAGTGACAACAATGTGTAAGATTGACAACAACATGTAAGGTTGTGACCCATGACTAGGACTGTCCTAAAGTCTGTCAGTCTGGAACCAGCACAACGTGGACTAGCAGCTTGAGTCGTAACCTGCTGAATTTCTTGCTGAGAGATATGTGTCTTCTATGTGGTGAAAGTAAGAGTCTCTACTCCCATCTCTGGGAGTGCAATTTACTGAGTTGCATTTAATAGCAGGGTTTGGTCTTCAAAGTCTTGCAAAGACTTTTCTTACAAAATACACTTGCAATAGGAGAAATACTCATAATATATAACTACTTAACCGCTATTTGAAGGGTAAAAGATTTTATTTTCTGAATGAGCATGCTGTGAAGTAAGGGGGGCCAGCAGCCTAGGTGCCCTCTGCCTTGAGCCTGCTAGTCTTTTGCTGTCACCTAGAACCCCTGGAAACTGCAGGTCATAGCACCTGCTGCTTTTCTTGTCTCGTAGTCTTTGCAAGTGTTTTTTGGTTTAGGGATGAGAAAGGCTACATCTGATTTGCTTCGCTTGAGGTAAGTGTGATCCTTCTTGAGGGGAAAATGGGGCTGCCTTGCTGAAAGCTGTGGGGTTCAGGGCCCCCCGTGTTATTACGTTCCTGGAAGAAGTCTAGTGCTTCCCTCTTGTCCTCCTTCAGCGCAGCTGAGTGATTAAGCAGAAGAGTGGTGCAAAGACTGCCAAAACAGGGTGGGGTAATGATTACGTGCATATGTGCAGAGCTGAAAGACCTTTAATTATCAGGAAGCTTAATTGAATAGATGCTTGCATTGCAGTGCTAGTCAGGACAGAAGACAATTGATAACTTGGCATGACATTTGATTTCATTCTCTCTGCTGTTTTGTGGTAATGGTGTGGATTTGCATAACCATTATGGATAATATATAGTTTTATGGAGGGGAAAATAGAAATGGAAAAATCATGACTCCTGATCATGGGTATGTTACAGTGAATCTTGATAGCACCTGGAGATAATTTATGCAGCTATCTTTTGTAAGATGCTGATTATTATGTTCTGTAAAGTCTTTCAAATCATTCTTTCAGGAAGCAGAGGAAGATAATATTTCTAACAGTTAAGAACTAGGAAGGTGGCCACTTCTCCCTCCATAACATTCAAATGCTTACTGATTTCTGAAGTGTCACTCTTGATGTCTTTTTTTTTTTTTTTTTTTCTTTCCTGAATTTTATGGTTTGGGTTTTTTGGTTACAGATAAAGCAAAAAACCACACCTCCCACTAATTTTATCTCTTGACCTGTAACAGTGTAGTGGTGATTGCTGTTAATCTGCTGCCTTTAGTAATGCTGTCTACATGGTCTGTGAACAAATACCTGATAATAAGCAGTTTCCCTTCCTAGTTATTTTTTTAACTCAAGTTTCACCATTAAAGTGTTCTCTTGGCACAGTCACTTGTCCCCGTGCAAGGCCCCACCACCTCAGTGGGAGTGGGCCCCGAGTTCTCCTGTGGTTTCCTTAAAAAGCAACTGTTGTTTTGGAGCCAGAATTGAGAAGGGACAGTTTAACCACAGAAACTCAAGCTTCACTTCAATATTTTTGATTCATAATTCTTGTCCCCAGTGTGGACAGACCAAGTACAGCACTGCCTTGGCCAGCAATGCTGTAGACAGCCTTGGTCCTGATGCTCTCATCACAAGAGACCATCACTTCTTGCTGAGGCTCAGCAGTATTTCTGAAATAATTGTGGTCACATACTCGCGGTGCGCAAGTGTGGGCTGTGTGTGTATGTAAGCTCTACCTGTAATTTTCCTGGCGGTGTGGGGCAAGCTTTTAATGTTTCTGTTTCCCTTTGTCTTGAGCTGCCTCAGTGATATTCCACCTGGGGTTTAAGGTATGATAAGGAGTATCTGTGGAACAGAAATGCAAGGTGCTAGTTCTCAGAGTACAAAGATAAGGGGTAGGTTCATGGCTCTGGGCGTGTTTTGGATACTTTGTGAGGGATGCAGATTGTTTAAGCCACCCAAGCTTTAGTAGGAGTGTGAGTACTATTTTCAAATGTTTCTGTTAATAAAAGCAAACAAAAAAACACTTTTTCTTATTTTAAAAACAGAAACTCTTGTGGTTTATCTGGCTTCTGAGCTTTGCAAATAGCATTTGACATCACCAGGGCTTGCAATTTAAGCAGTTGTTCAGGCACCTGTGAACAAAGCTTTCTCACCTGCCTGGCAAAGCAGCCTGCTGTAAACTCCAGTGTTGAAAAGAAATGCAAATATTTATGCTGGAAGCAAAACGATGAAACAGCAGTCCTGTCCTTACCGTGCTTTTGTACAAAAAGATCAGAGAGAGCTCATCCTCCCCAGCGTGCTGCACCTCTGATTGCTGGGGGAGCCATGCTCAGTAACCCCAGCCGTGCCCTGGGGCAGCAAGGTGCATCCTGATTTCTCTGCTTCAAGGTGAACCCTGATTTTTCAGCTTCCTTTCACTTGTGTGACAGATGCTTCCTCTGTGCTGTGCAGGGAATTCCTTGTCCCTTCACTAGTCTTCCTGTGGATTACCAGTGCTGTTCTCTCTCTGGAGAGAAAGATGTTTTCGGTTACATAAATACAAAGCGTTGTATTTGCTTCAAAAAATACTGTATTTTGGCAAATATGGTTCCCCTGAAGTGGGCTTCCACAGTGAGATCTGATGATTAGTGGTGGTCCTTCCTGGTGGTCTGTTGAGAGCCTGTAGAGACGTTGCCTGTTAAGATGGCTTTTCTATTCCCAGGGCCTGTTGAAATGTTAAGATAAGCTAAGTATTTCACTAAGCAGTCTCATTGATGTATGTACTGTCTATATATGCCTTATCATTCTATGCAGTTGTTAATGAAGTGGTTAGAGGAACAGGAAGAAGGTGTCCACAGGGCTTTTCTTTTAAAACAGCAACTTTTCATTTTTTCACTTTCACCTTTGTTAGTTTTATGATTGCATGTGTGCGCACATGTTACGTGGTAGGGAAAAAATGAATGATGGGTGTGTGTCATGTCTCCTCTTGCCCCAAACATACACTGCCCAGCTTCCATTTTCAAGTTCTTCCTTTTGGGCTCTGACTCTCAAGATCTGTAACAGTAATATTTTGAGCTTGTTTGGAGAGGAGGTGTTCCACTGACGTACTTTCATGCATTTTGGATAACTGATCAGATCTGTTACAGGAGGTACTCCCAGCTGCTTAATGTGTTCTTTGGCTTTTGTTCAGCAGTTAATACGCTAAAGGATTAGTAAGGAGCTACTGTTACACAAAGCAGGACTCAAACGTTCTTGCCTCAATCTTATTGAGGCACCAGAACTGTACAGAAGTGTGAGGAACTTGAGATCTGTGCTGAAAACAAGTCCATTATGTTTGGAAAAAGACCAGGTAGCTGTGTTTTCCATCAGTTGCAGTGACAACAAAAAAGGTGATGGTGAACTAAAAGGATTCCTTTAAAGGAGGCTGGCAATACATATTATGATGAACAGGGCTAAATGAAGCACTGATTTCAGTGGGTTTTCTGGAAATGGATCTGTGACATAAAGGGTGAATGCACTCTTCTGCAGACATGGTAAAAGTGGCTTGGTAGAAACACGTATTGAAAGAAGCATTATTAAAAGCTGTTTTCTGTGAGCAGAGCCGGTGGGGTCAGTACTAAGTGTCCTACTCTGTGGCAAGAACAGCAGCATCAATTTTATAGTTTTCGTAGTTTGTTATTTTTAATTTTGCCTTTCTGGAATTGCAACCACTATGCTTTCTTTTCCCACTCAAACAAATTAGAAGCCTCTAGATACACTGATGTCATGTTCTTGAAAACTATCACTGTGGATCTGGGAACCACTCTGTGTGAAGAGGAGTCAGTTCAAGGCTTCTGTGTGTTCTTGCTCTTTTTTCAGGATTTGAACTGGATTTTCTAGTGAATTGTCATACAACTTACAATAGTAATAAGGAGTTAAGTTCAATTCCTATATTCATATATGAAAAAAATCTACTGTATGCTGATTATTTATGGTTTGGAAGGAAAGTTGTGAATGTAACTTTTGTTCAGCACTTTGAGCAGGGACCCAGGTTAGGGCTCCAGCAACCAAACCTGTTAATCTCACCTTGAAACAAGGTACAGAAACTACTATTGCCTTCCCAGTTTAAGGTCACTTAATGCCAAAATCCCTGCTGGCAGTTGTTTGTTTACTCTGATAGTATGTGTAAATAGTAATTATTAGATGAAGCAGAGAGTCTCTCCTCTGTTTTGACACTAGTTACAAATGAGAAATACGCTGCACTATTATAGCCTTCCCTTCCATAAAAACACTAGATGCTCTTTCTAGATTTACATTCTTGGTTCATGGTACTAATTGCTACCCCCAGACTTCTCACAAGGGTGAGTGACCTTAGCAATCTGTTGCAGAATTAATTAGCTGTGGGTCCTAGAGCATCCTTGCTTTGCTCCAAATCTCTGTAGGGCTGAGTATAGGACCAAGCACTCAGAAGTGTGATAGAGAAGTTCTGTACTGCAGAAGTGTAAATCCACTCACATAGGCTGGTGCCCTTGAAGGGCTCATTTGGGGTGGCTGGGCTGTAATGTTAGGTCTTTGAAACTGTCTGGTTTTAGAGCATCATAATTAGTTGGAACTTAAATCATAGAATATCTCCAGTTGGAAGGGACCCATAAGGATCATCAAGTCTAACTCCCAGGTGTAGCTATTTACAGCATCAAGGAAGGAAGGCTAGAATCCTTCCTTTTGTTGATTTTTCTTCCCAGCCAGAAGCTTGGATATGCAGGTAGAAACCTACCACAGTCAGTACTGTTACAGTGCAAATCAAGCCTCGGTTTCTTTAATAAAATACATTTTGTGCATTGACCTCTAGCTTACGCTATTAAGAAGCTAGTAAATGATGGCACAGCTTGTATGTGGAGAATCTTATGTGCGAAGTGCAGTGATTCATGCAGTAGGTTTATTCCTGTCTTCTGATCTTCAATATTTATCATATTCTGCAGTGTGTACCTGGGAGCTTGGAGGATCCAAAAACCATGACACATCATAAGTTGATACATGCTACTTCTGAGAAGGTGCTGACAGACACAAAAACAGTGTTGGAGGAAAACATTCAAGATAGAGGTAGGATTGTCTGGTTTTTAATCCTGTCAGTCTGGAAACAGGAGATTGTGTTTAACTATTTGGCAGGTTCGAAACAGTAACTGTTTTAATACCTACTCTCTGCTTTGGCATAGGAAGTTAATAAGGTGGCAAAAAAGGAAGAGGAAAAAAGGCTCCCCCCCTCCCCCAAGACCCAGAGAAAGCACCTTGGGCAGTTTGCGTTTCTTTACTCTTCCTTTTAAGAGTTGAAAAAGAATTAGGAGTGTTTATTAAGTCAAGAAGTTAAACACAGAATTTTAATTTCTTTTTAAAGGAATTTTTTAAACCTCCAGGGCAGCATTTATTCTTCAAAATGATTCAAAAATAAATATGATGGCTGAGTATTCAAAGACAGACAACCCAGTGCTTTTGGGAGGTTTCTTGAGGTCTCCAGGTCAAGTGGAAGGATGATTGCTGAAGTATATCTGAGTGTCTGCCTTTTAGATCTCAATCTGTCCTCTGCAAACGTAGGTCAGAATCCATGACACTATAGTATCACTGACTACAGCAGCATGTGAGGTATGTATTTGCTCCTGAACTTTAAAGGTGTAGAGGAGTAATGTGAAACAAAAGAGTATCTGAAGATGAGAGCTGGAGTCAGTCTTTACTGGACAGCTTAAGCTAATGGCCCCTTCTGGAGATAAAGGGCAGTGGTGCAGAAAGTGAGTGAAGCAGAGCTGCTGTAGACTGAAATTATTGTCTGAACCAGAAACTCAGCAGGAGTAGAGTTCCTGGGTTTCTGCCTGTGTTCATGCAGGCTGGAGAACTGCTGCCATGAACACAAGCAGTTTGGTGTCTCTTCCAAGGCAGTATCACCTATCACCTTTAGAGCTGAACAGCAGCTGAGAAGTGCCATCGTAGGCAAAGGCAAAGGGACAGCATTTTTGCTGATCAGTGATGTATTATTTCTAGGCTGGCTCCTACAGAGTTTTGAATTGCAGTTTGCAGCAGCTAAGCAGTATTAACCATGTAGTCATAGTAAGCTGTCATGTGAATGCCTCATTGCTCCTTTTCCCTCTGCAGTGTGCTCTACCTTTCATGTGCCTTGCTTGTCAGGGAGACAAGATTGCAGCTGACAGCTGATTGCCACCAGCTGACTGCACAGGGCAGCCAAGAGTCAGCATGTGGATCCTTTCGTGTTCTGGTCAGCTGGACAAATGAGGGTTAACTGCCTTCACCAGCTGTTGCTCTTGGCTGCTATGTGCTGAGCCAGACCAAGGAAACTTGTACAAAGCATGCTTTGTTTGCTTTTTACCTGCTTAGTGCACTGGACTAAAAACTGTGTGCCAGGCTGTATCTGGCTGAAGGGCTGCAGATGCTGCACAGGCCTGCTTTGGGCTCCGAGCAGGGTGTCTGCACCTTTCCACCCTTAAGAACATTTGTGGTAGTAACTGAGGTGCTAGAAACCTGTAAAGCACCACGTGATCCCAAGACAAAAAGGTACCTTGTAAGGGGAGAGTGTTAGTCTTAAAAGGCCAGAGCACACTCGTTCCAGGTGATATGGGCTATCTGAGACTGAAGACTTGTCCTTGAGACTTGCCCTGGTGGTCTACCAGTGATGCATCCCTGCTGTAGACTGTGGATCGCTCTGCTGCCATTCACGCACAGAGGTGAGCTTCAACCTGATACTGGCAGTTCTCGTTGAAGCTTGGTGCTTGCTTTGCTGCAGCTGGAAGGTCTCAGCTTAGACCCAAAACCACCCGGGAACTGTCTGTGCTGGTTCCTTCTCAGTGGAAGCACTGAAAGTGCAGATATTCTCTTATTGTCGTGAACCGGTTACCGTACTATTAATGTTAGAAGACAACTGGAGCCTGTAATACCCTTTCTTTAATAGTGTTATACAAGGAGAAGAAATTGGTAACTGTCAAAGTGTAACTAATAATGGACCAAATTTGGAATTCGCTGTGCACTAAGGAATTGCAAACACTGAAGGGGAGCATGTAAAGCCATACAGATTTTAAAGTGTGAAAAAGGTCCGATGCTACAGCGGAATTAATACAAAATTCATCTCCAGGAAAAACTGAGTTTGTGAAGTATCTTAAAATAACTGTTTTCATGTTACTTTCTAATGTACTTCAGTATCATTCTCTTTCTAGATGTCTTGCTTTTGATAAAGAAACGTGCGCCACCTCCGCTCCCCAAAATGGCAGATGTGTCAGCAGAGGAGAAAGTGAGTGTGAAAGACCTCTCGACTTGGCCGTTTTGATTAACTGCTTTATTAATTATGTGTGCAAAGATTACTGTGGTGTACTCCTTTTGCTTGTAGAGGCAAATGCTGCCAGTTAAATTCTAGGGAAATTACTTCATGTTCCTTCCAAACTTTGAGGAAGCTGATACTGCATTTTTAACTTGGTGAGAACATTTGCCTTAGAACAAGACATGGAGATACACTCTGTGGAAGTAGTATAGATTTAATCTTTGAACAAATGCCTGGTAACTGTGTAAGTGTAGTTCAGCAAGTGCCTTGCTTTGTCTCTGAAACCCTTATAGAAATATGTTGACTTGCTGTCAGGTGGTCTTCTATCTTTAGCAATGTGTGGCTTGTCACCCTTTAACCAGGTCTCTAGAGCTGGAGTGTTGGCCCCTTACTACTCTTCTTATTTTATTTTATTGGAATGTAATTGTTACTGAGGGTCAGTGATGCCCAGGATGTTGCTTATGCACCAGTGGTACTGCAGTTGATGTTATCATATAAACACTTTGGGTGGTGCTTGTGCTTGACATTGTGAACTCCTAGGGGTCTCTACTTCGCCCTTGCACAGCTTTGTTTCTTCTTGCTTCCTGTAGGTATTGGTGTATGTCTCTCTCTTCAGTATGGTCTTGCTGTGCAGAATGTCACTGTAAGAGTATAAGTTACAAGACTGGGAAATACTTAAGAGTTTCTACCCTGCTGTGTTTTGTCCTGGACTATAAGCATGTACTGAAAATCCAAGGCACCATATATCTCTGCATGATACTTGCAAGCAGCGGAGCACTTCCAGTGTTAAGCAGTTGTTAGTTTGTGCACAGTGTTGATACATCTCCTGACAAACCGTGGGTTTGAGGAGAGCGTGCCATGAGCAAACCATGCGGAGCAGAATATGGTCCTGGGCACTGAGGCCTCTGAGTTCTCTCTGTGTTTGTTACACTTTCCCTCTTTATGCTGGAATTTCCCTGTGTGTTTAGGTAACACAGATAGGTATAAGGACTGAAGTGGGGCAACTCAACAGGTCCTCTTTTGCTCTGTAATTACAAAATGATACTGGTGCTGTTAATCCATTGTATTGCTAGACTGCTGTTTTTCTTAGTTGCAAGTTACAGAGCACTGCTTGATGCCTTAGTGAAGAATATGAAACTGCTGTCTGCTGTGCTGTCTTCTCTGTTCTGTGGATAGTGGGTTATGAAACCTAATCATATTTTCTGTCCTTCAGAGGAAACAAGAGCAGAAAGCTCCTGATAAGGATGCTATTCTCAAAGCAACTGCAAATCTGCCCTCTCGCAATGTGGATCGCACCGTGGCCCATCACAACATGAGGGATGTAAGTAGTATTCTTGACTTTTAACACACAGACACTAACATCCAAATAGGCTTTTATCTTGTATAACCTTTTCTCTTACATATGAATGTGATCCTCTTCTCTCTATAAGAGGAATTCAGATGTATATAATGTATATTAGAGTAGCTAGCTTAAGATCTAGACACAGCTCATACTATTTAGTGATAATAAAAAGCCCTGCTCTAAGCTATGATTCTGAATGTTGTATTTGTCCATGGAAAAGCCTCGGTGTACATATTGAATATCTGGCATATTTGAAGCTAGGGCGTTTTATTTCTTCAGTCTTAAATAGCTCTTTCAGTCTCAGGTCTTTGCAGTATTGTTGAGTTTTGGGGTTTTTTTCTCTTCCATGGTATTGAAAAGAGAAATTAAGCATAAATTTTGACTTCAGTAATTGAATGCTGATAGTCTGTAATGCTTCTGACTGTCTTTAGTGGTGTGGGAACTACTTTTACCCTTCTGTACTAGCAAGAGTGTGAAGCTGCAAATCTGCCTACATATTGCATGCTGTCAGTGTGCCCTAGTAACCCGAAGGGGACAGTTGGCATTTAAGCTGTTTAATGGCCAATGTGACCTACTGAGCACAGCGTATTTAAAAACAAATGTCCAACTGAAAGGTATTTTTGATGCTTCAGCTTACAAAACAGCTTTGATCTATGTTGTTTGAGTTTAGAGTACTAGAAAGGAAATAGTAAACCAGGAAGGCTCGTTGGTTCACAGAAGTAAGCAGCCCCGGTACAAAGCTACTGTGACTGTCATCTTAACAGCATTTCTGCAAGGTGAGAGTCAGTGTTTCTATGAAGCAATGAGTTTTCTTGAACACTGCACATCTTGTGGCGGTACTGGGTGGCAGGCTGTGGTAGAAATAAAAGGACCTTTCTGCCCAGTAGCTTTTACATCCATGTAGCACTTCAGAAGGGCCCAGTGCTTCTTGAGAGACTAAACAATGAGAATGAAGCTCTAATAAAGCAACCTTCTGTACAGGGACCAGACTGCTGCTGAGTTACTAACAATAGATATATTAAGATTCAATGATGTCTGGTAACTTCCTGTCTAAATGTTTTGACAGTTTCCTTTCTTGCAGTTCCAGACAGAGCTCCGGAAGATCTTAGTGTCTCTCATAGAAGTTGCACAGAAACTGCTAGCACTGAACCCAGATGCAGTTGAACTATTTAAGAAAGCAAACGGTATGAACATATCTTTATAGTTACTAGTTCAGTCCTGGCAACTTGTTTGTTTCCATAGCAGAAGAATTGGCTCGCAGAGTAAAGTCCAGACCTTGACGTAAAAGCAAAGCTACTTTTGTGGCAGAGATTTCACCTTCTGGATACAGATTGTGTGAAAGTGGTGAATTTGTGAGGTCCCTTTGGGATGGATGAGAAGTTCTATTTAAAACCAGAATTTTTAGTAGTGAAAAAATTGGAAAACTTTTGAGTTGCACTTTAGGGATGGTAAAGAATAGTTGAAAATGCAGAAGGTGATAGTAGAATGAGGAGAAAGTGTAGCTGTTGATTCAGTTTGTGGGAGATGCTTGCCCTTGAGATCTGCTATAATCAGATCCAACTTACTTTCTAGGTCTTCAGTGAATCTCCTGTATATTTACTTATGTGGAAATTCTGTGGTCATGTGAGAGTTAGCTGTTTTTTATTTGAGGCCTTGAACACATCTGGACAAAGTCTTTGTCCTGGAAGGATCTATCTGAGTCAGCCCAAGCTGAGTGCAGCAAATTAAATGATGAGATAGCAAATTCGGGGCAGAAACAAAAGAAGGGTTGGAAGAGAAGAACGGCGTTTGAACATAACACATGCCATTCCATTGAGAAAGGGGTTTATTTTAGCTTGAAGTCAATCTGAGTGTTGTTTTATTTGTGTATCTGTAGCTATGCTGGATGAGGATGAGGAAGACAGAGTGGACGAGATAGCACTGCGACAGCTTACAGAAATGGGGTTTCCAGAAAGCAGAGCTGTCAAAGCCCTTCGATTAAATCAGTAAGTGTACTCAGCACACTGCCTGTACATTACTCTATATGGCTTAAAAAAAAAATTGCATCTTTTTAAATACAGTCTCCTTATGTGGGTCACCTAAAACTAGGTTGGAAAAAGCATTAACTCAGAGAACAGAGCTGCCTCAGGCAGCGCGCAGGTGTGGATGGCACAGGGAAGGGGAAACGGTGCAGTACTTGCTCTGGAAGGAATAGCTGGTCTGTGGTTCACAAGGCTGCCAGGCTGGCACAGTTTCCAAGTATTAAACTCTCATTTTGTTCCACTTTAGAATTCATATTTTACAGAGCGGAAAAGCAAACCTAGCCCATCCACGCTGGTCTTGCAGCTGTAGAAAAAAACCTTTGTACTGATCCTAAAAACATTCCAAGGATACTGTGAAGTCCAGGTAGCAACTGTAGGAAAATAGGAGGTAATATAGTTCTTCCTGGGCGCTAAGAACAATCAGCTATAGTGCCTTACTCCTGAGAGAGGTTTGTTAGGGCATTCCAAAAATTCCTAATGATAGAGAAGCCACAACATACTCCAGTCACTCTTTTTCCAGTACCTCCTCTGCAGCTCAGACTTTCTTCCCAATGTCCTCCATCTTTCACATTGTCACTGAAAAGCCGAACAGGCAAAGGCTTTCCTTTCTATAAACATGTAATAATGCCTGTGCGTCAAATGAAATCACATTTTCGGTTGTCCTGTTGTTATCTTTGCTTCTTCCTCTATATTCCTTGGGAAGAGATGTGTTGGGACGCTCTCAAGATCCCTTAGGTTGAGCAATTACACTGTATATCAAGTGGCAGTGTTAAGATCATATTCTGTTCCCTTGGGCTAGCCTCTCCTTCGAGGGATCGCAGATTTCTTCTTAAGTCAGAGTGGAGGAAGAAGAGTGGCACAGGTTCAGGTGCTGTTGCCTGTGGTGAATTTTTCCTCTCACGCAGGACGTGCTGTGCACTTAAAATGTTTTTCACCCTCTTTCTTTCTTGTGGTGTTAACGGCATTCCTTGATCACTGGATGGGTGTCTGAGGTCTTAGGAAGCAGCAAAGTAGCTTGCGTCTGAGATGTGGTTCCTTGTAAATTTGGAACATGCTTTGCTTGCAGTCTTGTCAACGGTTGCAAATAGTCAGTGTTTCTCTTGTGAAATAAAGCAGATGTCGCAGAGAATAAGGTGACTCCCTCAAAAATGCCTTTTACAATCTGGGTTGCAGCTGTCCAAACTGAGCTTCATTCCTCAGTGTTCTGAGCTTCAGAGAAGATTGTGGTGCCCTGAATGCCCAGAAAATGAAGACGCTCTGAGATTTGCTCCAAAACTTTTATTATTTATGACTTTTCAGATACTAATTAACCTGCAAGTCAGCATACCACAGGAATAAATGCAGAGGCAAATGTATGTAGAACACAGCTGTACATCTGGAGTGTTTCTCATTCCTGTGTTTTGATTTGCTTTTCAGTATGTCGGTGACGCAGGCCATGGAGTGGTTGATAGAACATGCAGACGACCCTACAGTGGATGCTCCACTTCCAGGTCAGACTGCTTCAGAAGCCACAGCTGAAGCTAGTGCATCCTCCGCTGAAGCAACTGCGGGTCCTAGTTCAGAAGCGAGTGGGGAAGAGGCCAAGGATGAGCTGACAGAAATATTCAAGAAGATCCGGAGGAAAAGAGAGTTTCGTCCAGACCCACGAGTACGTGCCATTTATCTCCCTGCGTAACTGTTAGGATTGGAAGGGGCTGTGTAGGCACCATGGAATCCAAATAAGTGTTTAGTTAATAAATGAAATGGGATAGCTGGGTAGATGTGTATTGTGCTGGCTTGACAGTATTTTAGTAGAAGTCTTTAGGGACTGTTTAAATTTAGGTTGCTAAAAGGAATATTACCTAATTAATGCATTGCTGTCTCAGATGGCAGTAGCTAAATTACTGACACTTCTGCACCTAAAAACTAACTAATGGGACTGAAATGAGCTGCCAGACTCCTGGCACAGCTTTTTATGACTGCTGTTTAGGAAGGAAGGGTTGCAGGACAGGAGCAGGTCCTTCTGCTGTAGAAAAGGATAGAAGAGCATTTTATTTGCATTTAGAGGACAAGAAGTATCAGCAGCAGGTTTAAGTCTTGCAGCAAATTCAGAAGTTATCCTTGTTTTTAGAATTAGCTGAAATGAAAATACATGTTGTTATCACACTGTAAACTCACCAGGAGGTGCTCTTTGGAATCTAGTGCTTTGTTTTTACAACTAGTTGTTTCTTGAGATTTAGGTGAAAAGCTGCAAATGTATTTGATGACCTGAGCACGATTTCTAAATGGTTAAACATTCTCATAACAATATCTAGATACGCTTGTCTAAATATATAACATTCACTAGCAATATAATAAATCCAGGAAGTGAAATTAAATTGAGTGAATGGAACTACAAATGCATGTGAAGCTTGATATGTCAGTGAGATGTGAGCAAAAGCTTTGTGACATGAGAGAAGTTCCAAAGTAAGGTGTTTCTGTCCAGTTCTTCTCCTTTCTACCCCAGGTACGCTTGCTCTTTGCCTTGCATTCAGCTTTCAGTCTTGAGGTTGGGAACTGCCTTCGCTTTTAAGATGTAGTCATCTTCCGTAATAAAGATGCTTTTGATACAGGCTATTTGAAAACTTGGTGGTCTACAAATGGAAATAATGGGGTTTTTTTACCCTACAGAAAGCTACACAGAAGGTGATTGTTCTCACTTCTGTTTTAAATGTTACATTTATTAAGCTGTGCAAATCTGATACAGGCTGTCATTGCCCTGATGGAGATGGGATTTGATGAAAAAGAAGTGGTAGATGCACTCAGAGTAAACAACAACCAGCAAAATGCGGCCGTGAGTACAATGTCATTTCTGTTCCTGATTGCTACAATAGTCTGTTCAACTGATTCTTTTCATTGTTGAGTTGGTTGGTGTTTTGATCTGTCATAAAGCATGACTGTTACTGGAGACTAAATGAGCACTAGATATTCTGTGCCTCTTTCAAATTAGATGCACAACTAGAATACAGAAGTTTTAGACTTTGTAGAGGAACTTGGCCTGCATGAAGTTGAGGCTGATTTGGTTGGGATAGCATGTGTGGATTTGCAAAAAGCTTTTGGGAAACTTCCTCAGACTCTGCAAAAGAGACTATGGTATTGTGAGAAAGGAAAAGGTATTCCCAATAATTAATAACTGATTAAACAATAGGAACAAAAATTATCAAGCAAGATATTCAAGCCATGCAGTGTGTAAATTACCATTCTAGAGCGATGCATTCCACAGTTTATGGAATTAAAAAATATGAAGGTTTTCAAAGACTGATTAGTCCCCGGTAGCGGATGATAAGGAAGATTATATGGATGCAGCTGACAGCCAAGGAATTTTCTCCTCTTAAGCATCCAGTGCTGGTTGCTATTAGAGAGGGGATATTGGGCTGGATGGTGCTTCAGGGTGCTGCATTGTAACCATGTTGATGGGGCTCCTTTGAGGCAGGACCTGTGTAAGATAATACACATCTTCCCTGAGCTTTGAAACACCCAACGCTGATGTAACTTTATTACCATACCAGGCACTACTGCTGTTCCCATTGAAACAAAAAGTTGGTTTCTGTGGGAGCAACACACAAATGAATAGTAATCTAGTGTGAAAAGAAATGTATAGCTTGGTCTTAAACTGTGAGAGGAAAATACAGTTTTAACGTGCCACATTGCCAAAACTTTTGAGACTCTTTCTTTCTAATGGAGCCAGTCATGACATCTGCTGTGCCTGGTGATTTCTTTCAGTGTGAATGGCTGCTGGGAGACAGAAAGCCTTCTCCAGAGGACTTAGATAAGGGCATTGACACCAATAGCCCTCTCTTCCAAGCCATCTTAGAAAACCCAGTGGTACAGCTAGGGCTAACCAACCCTAAAACTCTACTAGGTAAGTCCTGCTTGGGTTCCTGCTATATATATGCACACTGTTTCTGTAGCTCCTAGCAAATGAGAGTGGAGACTGGCTGATGACAGCAAGCTTTGTGGGGTAGGTGCAGCTCTGTACCCTTTTCCTCATTTTCAGCAGCTGTATTGTTTGTTTGCTTCATACTGCAACTCAGCTAAACCCAAAACAGAACTTGGGGCTGTCCCAGGAACGATACTAATTCCCCAGGCTACTGGATTACACTTGCTGAACTCAGAACTTTAATAGCTGCTGGCTGCAATGCTTTTGTGGATTTAGGAGACCTTTTGTGTTCTCCCTTTGGCCATGAGGGGAAAAATCAGGAATGTCTGTCTAGAACTCTGACTGTTTCACAGAAAAAACAAGGCTGTCTCCTACTGTAGAGTTTACTGTGTGTTGAGGCCTGATCTTTGAGACAGAAGATAACTTGTAGAAGAGTAACCAGACAAGACGCCTGAGCTAAGGTCTTGCCTATCAAAGTTGAGATAATGTATGTGAAAACACACTTCCCTTGCTGGTAAAATCTGTGTGCTCACGGTCAGAAGGACTCTGAGCACAGCAAGTACCCAACTTTCTGTGCTCAGAGCCTGACAGTGGAACACGAAATCTCTGGTGAATCTGTGTCTCTGCTGGAGGATGATACAGAAGAATGACATTGGCTCTGTGATGTATATAAAAAGTTTTGCATTTAGTCCTTGGCTTCAAAATTTACTTCAAGCAGTGCTTTTAAATAAAGAGTCTATGTGCAGCTCTTGAAAGAGAGCTTTTAAAAATACTACTTAAAATGTAATTAGGAGAGTTTGCAAGGCTTTAAATAATTCAAGAGCAGAACCTTCCCACTCTGATTTCTGAACAAATGGCCTCCTCATTTCCAATGAGGGTTCCACATTGCAGCTCAGAATATAAATAGAAAATGAAATGCCACTATATGCGCTTGTAAAGCTTGGATGAACATCAGAGAATATATTCCAAATGATACATCTGCAAATTGCTTCTGTCACAGATTTTAATAATGAGTGTTTGCATTGAATTAGATACTTAAAGAATGTTGTTAAATCCTTGGGTTTAAGTTTTTGAGTCTATGTAAAAGGACATAGTTAAAGTGGTGAAAGGTGAGATCTGTACTTTATTCTGGGCTTTTCTGGAGGCATGCTGCGTGACCTTGAGCAAGGTATTAATGGTGAGCCTTTCAGAGGTGCTGGGTGCTTACAGCTCACACTAATGTCAGTTGGAGCTTTGTACACTAACACTCCTGGGAAAATTAAGACACTGACCTTGGTGCCAGTCTGTCAGACTCTTACAACACTATTTTGGTGACTTCTGAATAGGTCAGATGTGCAACTGCCTTTTTTTTTTTTTTTTTCCCTGTTCTATAATGACTGCTCCAAATGTCCAGTAGGCCAGCTTAGTGTCTGTCGTAAGGGTTATAAATTATTGCTGGACAATTCTTCTGCCCGATTTGCAGCTTAGCTGTTGTGGTAGCTGTCAGATTCTTTTAATGTAAGTAGAGGAATGAAAACTAAAACATTAAAAAAAAAACCAAACCCCACAAATAAAAGAAAACAACAAAGCTTATTGTAAAGACAGCTATGTATAGAAAGAAAAAAATGCTCTTCAATATTTGGACTGCTGTCACTGTTTAGAAATGGAGTTAACTGTTCTGCACAGGCAGCCTTTACCCTTCTGCCTGTGTCTAGGCAGGTGGAACTGGCTGCCTCCCTGACATCCTGTATTTTCCAAACACCAGAAAGGAGAAAAGCACATGATACTCAGAGGGAAGATGCTGCTTCCCTTCTGACTTCAGGGAAGTCTGTGCAAAGATAGAGCTCTGAGATTTGGGGGCTTATGGAGGGCTACGCTTCTGCTGGCTCTGCTGCTCATTTCTGGTCGCCTTTGGTATGCCTGCTGCTTATTTTGCAGGCTGAGTTTTCATTTTAGAGGTGTTACAAGAGGGTAGCCATAGGACAACCGAAGTACAGCATAGAAAAGCGAAAGTAACAGAGGCAAGGGGGGGACAGTGCTTCCTCTGAACTGTCTTCGTTAAGTACCAGGGAGGAAGAAAGATATTGGTGCAAGAAGTAGCCGCTGAGAAGTTTGGGCTGGGTTGTGGAACAGTTTGATCAGAAGAGTAGAGTTGCAGAAGAGTCTTTCCCTACAAGTACTGGCAGCAAATGATGCGGTTCTAAGATGGGCATTCATAAATGGATGAATTGCATAGCATGTTCCCTGCTACTGCATGTAGATGTGTGCGTAGGCTTTAGCTGTTCGATCCCATATCCCTAAGGTTTGAGGTGGACTGTAATCCGGGCTGAGTACTTAGTCAGCTTCTGTCTACAGTGAATTTAATGCTGAGGAGTGGAAAAAGCGTAATGGCCGGTAGCATCCCAGGCCATGGAGACGTAGGAGTGCAAATGGTCAATGTATGATGTGTATTCCCACCATTTCTGGGTGATGCTTGCCCACTGTCTTTGAGTTGTAGCTATTTCTAACTGTCCTCCTGTTGAGGCATCCCAAACATTGAAGCCTTTGCTGAATAAAGGGCTAATTGAGTGTTGCAATTTCCATCTCTTGGCAGCCTTCGAGGATATGCTTGAAAACCCCTTGAACAGCACTCAGTGGATGAATGACCCAGAAACTGGGCCTGTCATGCTACAGATCTCTCGAATCTTCCAGACGCTGAATCGCACGTAGAGGGGAATGCCAGTCCACTGTGCCACTTCCTACTGTCCCTCGCTTTCCCTTCACCTCAGCGGGAGGGTGCATGGATTGTTTGGGGAGGGGGTGGATGGAAGGGGAGGGTGGGAGATCCTGTCTGACTGGGTCTCTCGCACGAGAGCTTATGTAGTTATGGCCAACTGAAGTTTAATTGCCTTGTGTATTTAGTGTTAGTGGAAGAGGTTTGAAGACTTGTTTATGTTTTCAGGTATTAGGTTTAAAATAAAGTATATCAAAAAATAGGAAAAGGTTTTGTGAAAACAATTAAGAATCTGATTGTTGAAACAAATTATGATACTGTTTGTTAAAAAGGCCTGTGACAGTAGTTTTCTAGCCAGTTTTGCTAGCATCTGGCTAGTGTTTACAAAAGGTCACTGACCACTAGCATAGTATATTAATCATCTCCATACAGTATTAATTTATGGCTATATCAAATTATGAAATGCTTTTTAAAATTGATTCTTAGGAACTGTTTTTTAAAAGTCCAAATACTGGGAGAGCAAGCACGTTTCTATCCAAACCTGTTTATTTTGCATTATAATTTAAACGGAATAATTCAGAGATGGAATTCTTTCAATAAATAGCATTACTTTTTCCTATTTATTTTCTGCAGTAGTGTTGTTGCAGTCCCACAGTGGTTGTACTCGTAGGAGATTCTCTGTCAGCTACATTAAAGATGCAGTATCTCTTTCACAGCAGACCTCGCTACACCAAGACTTGGATTCTCAAGTAGGCTGCAGTTCCGAAGTTCGTACTCTGCCATATCCTAGCCAAGGAGGGATGTGTTCACGTAGTGAGGGGTTTTCCATTTTTATGTGCACGGTTTTGGAAAGGGAGACTTGTGGCTTTCAACTTTGTTTCAAACTGTTTACAACAAAGCAACCGATTTGCATGGGTTTCTCATTGGTGATCTGTAAAGAAGCAGTACTGCTTAGGTTTTTATCTTGTTTAACATAATCTAAAAGCACGCTTGAAATGGCTGTTGTCTTTGAGACAGAAGTGGTTTTTCTTGACGCTTATTTTTAGTTGGAAATACCAAGAATTTCAGGCTGTCTTTCCTGTTTTGTCAGAAGACTGACTTGAGGTTTCAGACAGGAGTTGTGAGCTTTTATAACAGAACTCACTGTGAATAGCCAGCTAGTTTTTGTGATTGGGCTCTGCAGGTGTTAACTTTTTCAACGGTCTGAACAAAAAATGGTTTTTATTTTCAAATTAGTGAAACATGATTGATTTCTCTTGTGATCCCTACTGTGTCTTGTGCTTCACAGCCCTTTTTTTGGAAAGGCAGGCTAGGCAAGACCTGCCTTTCTAAAACACAGAGTAACCAGGTGGAGACCCTGTCCTTAAATAGCACAAAGATGTCCTGTCAGATAGAGAGATCTTCAATAGCTCTGCAAGTCACCTTTTTAAGTGTGTGGGGGTTGTGCAGTTGAGGGTTTTTTTAAACGAAAATGCAGCAAGATGCAACCTGAAACCCTACAACAAGTTTTGGCCTGAACTTGGCACCTCATCTGTGCTGTTATGCAGTCAAGGCACTGAAGTTGCCAGTTTCACATAATTAATATGAAGGGTGGGGAAATCAAAAGTGCATGAGATCTTATCTTGACTTACTATCCCAGGATTTTTTTATTTGTAATTTCATATTAAGCTTTACAGTTCATGACTGCTGAACTGTTTATTTCTGCATTTAGAAATTCCAAGCTTTATAGAGATGCGGCTTCTGTTCAAATGGGACAGTAAAACCATTTTCTTAGACTCTTGCGAAGAGGAGACTGACAGCATGATATTAAATTGTAACCTTGCCCTGTAACTGTAAAAGCTAAGAACCTGATCCTGCAACCCCCAATGAGTTCAACACAACTTACTCATGAGTAGTTGTGACTAAATGTTGTACTGTTACTATAGATTTTAATTATTTTGTCCATTTTTTTTTTCTTACTCCCAGAAGCTTTTTGCCTGTAACACTACCAGAAGACACTTGAAGCTGTTAAGGTTAGAGGCACATGTCTTTCTCTACCAATCAGGATTCTTATGAATAATCCTTTTAATGAGTGTTTGTAGAAGATAAAGCTGGGGAAGAACTACTCTGTAGTTTCTTGGGGGGTGGTGGATTTGGCTTCCTGATGAATAAGGACAGGTTCAGACTTAATGAACAGATACTTCACTAGCAGTCTTGATCTCTCAAGAATGTAAAGGCTTGTTGAAATGCTTCTTTTGGTTTCAGTAATATATGACCAGACTCTAGAGTGGCTGTAGAGCTTCCAGACAGGCCAGGCAAGAATAATCTCTTAGTTTTAGAGTAAAAGTTTGGCATCTAGGCAGAATCTAGGGGACAAGCCATATGGCGAGAGTGAGCAACCTGGCTTGCCTGCACTGGCATGGGAGGAGCTTCCCCCAGGACTCTCTGTTGCTGCTGCCAGGGTGATGTGAATGATGAACTTGAAGCAGCTCCCCAGTTTTTAGGGGGTTGAAGCTGGGGCATTCCTGATATGTGGTGTCTGACCTGCTTTGGAAGAGCAGAGTGGCTCACTTCTGAGGGTAAAGGTTCTGCTGCTTGTGTATCTCTGCATCGAGGGATTGGAGTGCAGTAACTGCCAGGGCCTGCTAATGAGCTGCATGTGTTCTTCGGTGTCAGTTTGATCAGGGTGATAACTCTTATCAGCGCAGCCTCCCTTGGCATGCCAGAACACAGTCAGTGCTGCTGAACCTTTTACAAAATATGGAAAAAAGCATCAGTAAAAAAGTCATATTTATATAGTAGAAGAAAGTAAGAATGCCCAGGTTCAACAAAATCACCTAATGTTGCAGCAGCAGTTAGGGAACGTAGGGGCAAAGGAATACTGCATCTTTAAAATGCTTGAAGGCTTGAGAATGTGGTTATTTCTGGATTTCATTATTCCAGAGCTCAACACTTACATAGCTAGGTGTTGGGAAGAGTGTGTTCTTCCTGATCTGCTAAACAGTGTTGCTTGGTATGGCTTTAACGTAGTCCTGCTGCACTTTTGAGAACTTAAGTTTCCCATGGCCAATAGCTGAAAGAGGCCAGAACTTAGGAGATGTGTTTGCAGCAAGGCATAGGGCTTGATTTAAAACAGACAAAAACTACCCTTGGGGTTAAACGAACGCTTGAGGAATTGATCAAGACATCAGTGTTGTTGTATGGGTATGAATTAGCAGTGGACTAGGGAGCTGTGTCCCCATCACGCCTGCGTGTGTTGCTACTTTATCATAGTAAGTGGAGGGGGGACTTAAGTCCACTGTGCTTGCAAAGGCATCAATTATCCTGGTTTTCACAAGACCTGCAAAAAACTGAAAATCACTGCTATTGACCAGAATATGCAGACGGGTCTCCAGGCATCAGGAGTGCATGTGGAAGGAGCTTTGCCTGGTGACCAACTGTCCTGTTCTGTGGCTGACGGGTAGAGGACTGGTGGATCTGGTCTGTAAGCCAGTGAGAGGTCCCTAATCACATGGGAATACAAGTTTTTGTTTAAAAAAAAAAAAAATTGTGAGGCAGAACTACTCAGAGGAGTAAGGATTTACAGGTTTAGGTCCCATAGCTGCATCTCTGTGGTGTTCAAGTGATAACTAGCAAAGATGTCATGTTTAAGTGTCTCATAATGCAGTCAAGGGAATATTTGGAAGCCTGTGAAATCAAGGAGTAAAGGAATGGGGTGGTAGGTGGCTAATAAGGTGTGTGTTTCTTACAGTTCTAGCTCTTTGCCCCATCAGTTGATACAGACAATCTTCTACCTTTTGATATTACGTGACTCTTGAAAGCTAGCTATTTATTTAAATATATATAACTTATAATTTTGTCATCAAAACACTGATATTTTTAATAGAAATGTACTATATGGAAGTTTGTTCTCAGGGCTTCATATTTATAATCTCTTTATAGGGGGACACATTTAAAGGGATGTATTTGGAAAAAGTGCCAGTGGCTACTTTACAGCTCAGACCTTGATTGTCTTGACCTGTGAGCCTGAGCTAGTGTAACTCTCCTCATAAACCTCTAGGTCCAGTCCAAAGAATCTGCCATTCTTTCTCTCCTGAGCAGTGACATGAGCCTTCCTTTAAGGTTCCTGCCTCACTCTGTGGAAATGGTCACACAAGATTACCCAGCTACTTCACAGTTCACTGCTCTTTACACCATTTCAAGGACGCTTCTGCTCTCCATACAGCTGGAAAATTAACTTGCATGGTTTTGAAAGCATCATCAGCGTACTCCTGCTCTTCTGGGAAGGTGTGAGGTTCACTCCTGCAAGAGCTCAGAAACTTCCACCTAATTGCTTCTTTTTGGCTGCTCACAGTCATGTCCCGGAACCTTGACCCCAGCTTCTTTCCTCACTCTCCTGGAACCAAACTTGTCTTTTGGAGATTGACCTTCATATCCAAGAAACACTTGTAAGTGGTTATTGAAATCCTTTTTAGTTAGGACTGTTACAATTAATTTTTTTTTAGGCGTTGTGATTCATGGGCTGAGGATCTTTTAATATATTTTGAAAGTTGTTTAAATAAGCATTGCACCAAACGAATGTATAGTAACGCTGTCAGCAAATATTGCCTGTGGGAGAGATACAGAAGTTACCAGCGATCTCTGCTTCAGTGGCAATTTTCCAAAAGTCACATGCACAGGGTAGTGAGTGTTTCATCCAAAGTAAATGCCCTGTTTTCTACCTTATAATAAATAAGTTTTATCAACTAGCAGAACAGTGGCAGTTGCAGCTGGGTATTTCCATCTGATCGTATGTTTTTGCTTTGAGGCATGGCATAAGCAACCCACTGACTGTCCTTCTCTCTGGGCCGATTTGGCTGAAGGATTTGTGTTGGCTGTTGTCAGAGGCCGGACGGTCAGGGAGCTCGGTCAGGGTGGCAAGCCCCAGGTTCCTGTGGAGGAAGTGGCAAGCAGCATATATTCTGTCTATGTGAATGTGCTATCATGGTGGTTGTTCTTACCTGCATCCTGACATCTAGGTACAACAAAAGGGTGGGTTTTTTAAGGACCTCTTGCCCTAGATTTAACGATCTTCAATGCAGATCCTGTTTGCAGCATGTGAACTTCAGTAACTGTAAATGCATTAAATTCTTACTGAATTTGGGTATAGTTTTATATCATGCTCTGGGGAGAGGGAGGAAATCGGATCATGTTTTAAACTAAGCCCCACAAAATGAAGTATCTTTGTTGCAGCAGGTAAGAGGCCTGTAGAGATTTTTAATTTGCGTATTTTTATCATAGTTTAATGAACTGTACAAGAATGTGATTTGCAATCCAGCACTTACCACAAGGCAGCGCCAGTAAAATGACATTGCAAGGTACTGAGTTCACATTTTTTCATTTCACCTGTGTATAAAATAATTAGGTACAGCATATGATAATTTTTCTATGGCACAGACACTGATGTGTGGCATGCACAGCTGTTTCTAAGATGTAACATTACTTTTATGAAGCTTAAGTAGGGCGGCCATCGCTGATCCTGTGGAATTCAGGGTTCATTCTGGACACGCTTGTGTGGGTTGCTGACCTCCCCGAGTGGGAAACCAGCAGGCTTTGCTCCCGTACAGTACCCTCCAGGCAAAAAGTAAGAAATGCTACTAATTTGTTATCCTTTCAAGCAGTCACTATTTGTCTACTGAAATCTATTCCTGGAAGTTACCGAGGTTGTTAGCAAAGCCAGACCTGTTCAGACTGAAACAGCTGCATACCTTTAGTGTGTGTGGAGAAGGCGTACCCATGAACAAGGCTAGAATGAACGCTGAGTCTTTAAACCTGCTCACACATACACACTGAAGACACTGATGTTATGTGTGTTGTAAATTTATAATATATCTTAAAAATAAAGTTTTCTGATTTATTACAAGGTGTTCTGAAACATCATTTTCAAGAGCAGTAGAGGTTTATATATCAACATTGTTCAATGTTCCTTGTCTCTGGAGGCTGCTAGAATTGTTTCTCAAAAAATAAGGTATTTCCATAGCTGGTCAAGAAACTTGTAGCAAAATTTGTGCAGATTATGCTGGTTTTGCACCTGGAAGTTACTTCTCTGTTCTTGAGGAAAGTGACATTGGTAAGATTTATGACAAGGGTTATGTGAAACAAGATTTGGTGATCCCCTGGGATGGGCTGATGCCATTCAAGAGGGATTGATCTTGACGGTTGTTGACTGATATATTGGAAGCCTTTTCTTCCACAGCAAGGGAACCCTCATTAAGGAAAACAGCTCGAGCAAATAGCAGCTGGTGGTGCGGTGGGATGCAACAACTTGCACGCGAGGAAACCAAAATGCCTTTGTCACTTCTGTGGTGCCAGTGCTGCTGCTGGCTATTTGGCAATGAGCTGGGAAGCGCCTCCAAGCCTTGCCCGTGTGTGTGTGTGTGTGTACGGTTGCTTGGAGGCAACTGATTAAGAGTGTAAATGCAGGAGGTTATTTCTCTAAAGAAGAGGAGGGGTTATTAGCATTTTCACACAATGTTCAGGGCAAGGAAGAGCACCTGCCAGCAGCCTGTTTGTTTAGCATGTTACAGCAATTGGTGAGGAGTTCAGAGTAATTTTCATTGCATCCCGTGAAAGATGGGAGGATTAGTGTGTGAGACATCTAAACATTCATTCAGTGCAGGTTTGTCAATGTGGTGGTGTTAAATGCAGGTATTGGTACCAGGCAGCCCCTAATTCAGATTTTCTTCAATGCACAGATCATCAGTAGGCTGTGGGACAGTTCAAAGGTCCATCTCTCCACTAACTTAAAATCAAAACAAAACCAAAAAACAACCTTAAAGCAGCTTGTTGGTGTATCATTAGATAATGGTACTTCTGAACCTGAACTGGTACAGCAGGTCTGGGCAGAAATCCACACCTTGAAAATTAAAAAGTGCTGCTATCTGCGTGACAAGATGGGTTGTAATTGGCATACTGTTTGTCAGCTCTGGAGATGAGCAGCACGCTTGCAGCACGGGGACGCGGTGCTGGCGTTCTCTAACAGCCACAAGGACAGACGCTCGCTGCTGCCTCTGCCTGAGAGCCGCCTCCAGCGAAGCCCAGCTCAGTGCTAAAAGGGGTGGGGAAGGTAAGTACAGGTTACACTTGGCCGTGGCAAGGTGAGACATCGCTACCACCACAAATGGTGTGGCCAGTCATTCCCATTCCCTCGATGGGTGGTTTACCGTAGCCGCTCCCAGCAAGCTGTGCCGTGGTCAGGCTTTCTCCTCCCACACGCTTGCTCCTCTCCCGTGAAGCAGTGGTCACTAGTCTCACTTACCCATACCTAAAAAGAAGCAGAATATTGTACAATTACCTGGCCAGCTCCTTTAACGTGGGTGCCAGCAGAAACAGAAGGAAATGGCAGATGCTGCCCCTGGGAGCTCCTGTGCCCTGGCAGCCCGATGCACTCTGATCCTGCTGCAGTCCCCTCTGTGACAATCCAGTCACTAGCTCTGTGCTCGAGCATGCTATTTTCTTTTTAATGGTGATTTTACTGTAAGGGAGGAATGGGCCAAAGGAAGCAGCAGCTCTGGAAGCTGCTGGGGGTGCTTTGCTTTAGGGGAAGTGGGTTTGGGGCAGAATTAATGGAGCAAATTGTTTTCTCTTGGTATTCAAAAGCCTTCAAATGGAAGGCTGGCACCTGTGAACCGCACTGTTGCCAGTGGTTTGGTCCTGGAAAACTGCTTGAAAGCAGGCAGGTCTGCAGCATACGTGTGCAAACGACCGCCAGAGAGTGCCATGTGAGGAGGAACAGCAGTGCCCGAGCCCTCTGTATCCAGTGTCACCAGGAATCTGGTCATTGGTGAAGCGGGGGGAAGGGCCATCAGTAACTCGAGATGTGCCGGACCAGATCACGCCGGACCAAAATAAACCTGGAGAGGTGACCAGCGCTCTCAAACCCCAGGGTGTAAATCAGATGCCTGGCTGAGGAGCTAGTGCCCAGGGAAAAGGCCTGAGTTCACAGTGCTCGGAGCTCCTAAAGAGTCACTGGTGGCTCTGGGTGCTGCTGCCCCCCTGGTGCTGGGCTGAAGGTGGTCAATGCAACGGCTGTTAGGATGTAAACCCTTCGTCTTGGGGTCCTGCACCCCAGTGAGCAGTGCTGCTGCTTCCCCACTGCTGTCACAGGCAAGAGCTGCAGCTCTCAAACAGGTTTCATTAATGATGCCATCAGCAGTTGCATAATGAGCTCTCCCACTCCGGGAAGTGGCTCACCAGTGTGGAGCGGTGAGCTGGTTGAGCTGGTTCCAGGCCAGGGCTCAGCGTGCAGTGCAAGCGGAGGCTTCGCACTTCATTCTTGGCAAGGGCTCCCTGTGTGCCCTGTGCTGTGCTGTGCAGGTGTGTGGCTGCCGGTGCACTGTGAAAAAAAAAAAAAATTATTCATGGGAGACTTGCAGCACTTATGCATGATGTGGTTACTAGGCTTTTATGAGCCGTAGCTGGGGCATAAACCACATTTACATTGCAGTGAACCTCTATTTGTCCTCTGAGGAAGGACTGCTCTGCAGGGAATCTGTGCCTGGGAGTCCTGTACCTGCAGCAGCTCCCACGCGCCTTGGAGTTTGGTGGAATTTCTCATTTAGCTCCTGCTCAGCGCTGCTGCACAGGGCAGCTCTCGGAACAATGCAGCTCCCAGGGCGGTGCTGAACCTGCTCCCTCCAGCCATGCATGCGCCTTGACCCCTTCCCATTGCACAGGAGCCACCAGGACATCTCTCTGGCTTCCTTGGCACATGGGATTAGATTTTTTTTCCTCTGTCCTCACTTGGTTCCTGCAGCTGGGCAACAGCATGGTCCCAGCTGGGCAGGCCAGGCAGTACGGGCTGCTGGACCCCAACGCCTCTGTGAAGCATGCAAGAAAAGGAAAATTGGACCCTTCTCAATCATCCTTAAAAGGACACCAGCCGCCTGTTTCCGTGCTGCTGGCTCGGCGTCGCAGCAGCCCTCTCCCATCTGTGTTTTCCCCTACACAGGAGCTGGTTGCCAGGCTGCATGCGATGAATCACGGGGTGCTTGCTGCCTTTACCCCCATATGCCTGGCTTCCTTGCAGACGGGCACCTTCCCTGCTCCCACATGCAAACACTCACTGAGGAAAGGAAAAACACACGATCTTCCCTGAAATCTGCACTCTGGCCCCTGAGCAATCCTTCCCCATCCCTCCTCTCCCCTCTCCAGCACAGGCAGGAGAAGGTGGCAGCCCCCTCTCCCCTGTCACAGGAGCATCGTGCCCTGTGCAGCCGAGCCCCTAAGCGGTTTGGAGTGTCCTGTATCTGTCTTCAGCCCAGGGGTCTGGAAGTGGGATGGTGCCTTTTCTGCTGGTGTAGTGCTGGCCGAGCAGCTCTGGCTGCCACGGGCTTCCCCGGTGCCGTCACTTCCCGAGCTAAGCAGTCGCTCAGATTTCCGTGGGTTACCGTGAGCTGTATTTATAGTTTGCTGTGCTAAAAATAAAAGCCCAAAGTGTTGAGTTCCTTGATCCCAGCCTTGCAGAAGGAGGGATGCTCAGAAGCCCCTGAGAGGGTGTCTGGTGCAGGGAGCTGAGCAATGCCCCTGGTACTGCTCACACAGAGGGCTGAGCAAAATTTCTTGGAGATCGTGTAGCTGCTACATCACTGTCTGACCTGGTGCTGCTCTTCCTCGGTACAGAGCCTTGTGCAGGACTCTCACCCTACTAAAAATATTTCCTTCTGTCTCATCGGGCTCGATTTAACAGAGCCTGTGAGCGAGAGGGGATGGAGCATCAGTGCTTCTGGCTGCAGCTATCAGATGGTGCGTAAGGAAGCCCTGCACGGCTGTGAGCAAATGTGCTACCAAAATGCTCTGGAAAATGTCTATAGGTGGAGCGTTTATGTGTAGTGGGCCAGCAAACACTCCTCACTGCTCTTGACTCGTTTCCAAGCTAGGCCCCTTCTTTTCAGCTCCTGCATCATGACTGTGCCAGGCTGCCGGTGCCTCCCGGGAGTGGGCAGGGTCCTGCAGGGATGCGGGATGGCTGAAGACATGTTGGGATGGCCCAACATGTGCCCCTGAAGGTGACCTCCCCCTGTTCACAAACCTGATGCGAAGGCAAAACCAGTCAAGGCAAGGAATTTCTAAACTGGTTCCCTCAAGCTGGTGGTTTTGAACCGTACTGAGGCCCACGGGGAAGCGGGGTCTCGCCTGCCTGGGATGTCCCTGCTGCTCTGCCCCAGCCCGCTCCGTGTCAGCACCAGGCAGCTGCTGGATCAGGCCCACCGAGGGGCTCTGGCATCTTCTCCCCTCCTGACTCCGTGGGTCTCCTGCAAAATAACCCTGGGACCCCAGCAAGACGCTGCCCGGGGGGGTGTGTGGGGGTGTCTGGGTCTGGATCTTGATGTTTTTCCTGCACAAAACCTTTCAGTTTTAAGCAACAAAACCAAACCACGAATATCTGCACCCTCAGCCCCCAGCCCCCTCCTCCACATCTCTGATGTCACTCATAAATGAGTGTGAGTCATCCTGCAGTTGCCGTGGCAACGGCAGCGATGCTGGGGAGCACAGTACTGCCCTGCTCCCCCCGGCCCTTTCTGGGGAGCAGAGGGGACTGAGCCCCTCGGTGCTGAGCCCCCAGGATGTGCCATGGGCTCCCACGCCACAGGCTGCTGCCCGGAGCCCCCTGTGACCCCTAAGGCTGAGGGGATGTCAACAGCTGCCACCAGTAAGTCAGCGCTGTCGGGGAATTTACCTGTCTGGGGGGTGATGGGGGGGTGTCTGCTGAGGGTCTTACAGCGTCTGTGTGTCTTGGCCAGCAGGACAGGCAGCAGCACCCAGTGCCCCAGCCCCACAGATATGGGTGTCCTTTGCAGCATCCCCTCTCTGTGCGCTCCTGGCAGTCCCAGGGGTCTCGGTACCCGAGTTCCCATGGCCAGCCGGGGGGTACAGGCTACTCTCAGCCAGCTCTGAACCCCAGGGGGTGCGGGGAGCCTGGGGCAGAGTGGTGCTGGGCAGGCACCAGCCTCAGCATGCGTGGGGACTGGGGTGCTCTAGCACTGTACATGAGGGACCCCCCATGTGTGGGTAGTACACACATGTACAGCCCCACATGTGTGGGTAGTATCCATGCCTGATGGCCCAAGTCACCAGCACCGTGCCTGCTTCGACCAGGACAGCCGCAGTCACCCCTGTCACAGCAGGATGGGACCACTATGAGCCACGTTGCGTTTCAGCCCTGGGTGCTGGCGGTGTCATGGCCTCTCTCCTCATTCGGATCCATCCTGGCACAGAGCCACCAGCTGCCGCCACCAACCTTGGCGTGTGCCAAAGCCTTTGGGAGGGATTAGAGGCGATACCTCGTGCTGGGTACCCTGGGGTGTGCAGGGAGCCCCTGTGTGCCAAGCTTTGCAGCAGGGAGGGACACGCCGTGTGCTCCAGGGCATCAGCACACCTGGGGAGCGTGGGGACCAGGCTGGCCCTTGCCCTCTCCCCTGCTTGCTCCTGCCAGCTGGAGGCATCTGCTTGGAGGTCCATCAGCCAGAGCTTGCTGCTGGTGGCTCAGAAGTGCTTGATTTTCCTGTTCCTGCCTGTTTCACAGTCAAGTTTTTGCTGTAAATAGGACCTGGACAAGCAGGATTGAGATGTTTCAATTACTCTGACTAATTTGTACATTGACATATTTCTCTGGCTACAGATTTAAGAGCGTTCAAGCTGGCAGGGAGCCAAGGGAGTGAGGAAGGCAGTGGTTGTTTTGCACCTCTCTAGAGGCAGGGCAAGAGGTGACGGGGCTGCCAGGTAAAGGGCTCAGCTGTAGCACAGAGCTGGCAGCGAGGTGAACCAGGAGCTGCATCCCACCAGAACAGCAGGAGCTAAAAATACTGAATGAGAATGAGTTGAAATGTAGTGGGAAGCTACTGCCCACCCCATGCCAGACCCCGCTGTGGTGGAATTAGAGGAGCTTTAGTTTGCTTTTGAGGGAGTTTCTGCTCTCTAGAAGCTCTCTGAGCTGAAGCCTTGCACATCAAAATCAGCTGGAGCAAGTTGCAGTGCTGTTCGCTCAGCCCAGGGCTGCCTGGTTTGTATTGATGGAGGAAGACTTAAACCCCAGAAACGACAGCTCTTTCCTCAAAATACCCCCTGTATCTCGAAATCATAATGCAAACCTGCCACAGCAAAAGGGAAACGCCTGGGTCAGGAGGCAAGGATGTCCCCCTGTGTCTGGAAGAGGTGATTTTCCAGGAGCCGGCAGGCAGCTTTTGCCTTTGTGCATCCCCTGGGGGACCTGGAACAAGGCGGCCCCGGTTTTGTTCCCACGCAAGCACCTCCCTCCGTGCAACAAATGTAAAATGTTCTGGTGAAATAACAATGTTGTAACACATTTTTGGAAAGGGTTGGCTAGAGTCTGCTGCAAATTCCCAAAGGTAACACTTCATGTTGGTTCAGGACATTGCTTTTGAGCGTAACCACGCACCGGCTCATGGGGAGAGAGGAGGGTCGTGTGCCATTTTGCTGGAAGTCAGGTTATCGGCGTGCCAGGGCTTTGTACTGCTCTGGCCACAAACCCAACAGCATTTATTGGGCTGCAGATGCTGAGTACGTTCAGCCTTGCTCTTGGCTATTGTACCTTGCAAAGTGCAGCCGGGAGCGGCAGGCAGATGTTACATTTTGGAATTCAGTTAGATAATTTTTTTTCTTATTCATTTCTTCTGTCTTTCAATTATTCATTGCTTTCCAATAATGTTTAAGTAGTAGTGAAAAAGTTGGAGATAAGTCATTCACTCTTTGCGTAGTTATACATTTGTGGCAAATACAGTTTTACTTTCCAAAGTGTCTGTAGGAAAAAAGTGCGTTTTAGAAAGAAATCATCTCAGTAAAGCAAATTAACAGTTCCCATTGAGATTGATTTCTGCCTGAACACCACCCAAATACGACTGCAAAAAAGCATTTAATGAATATAAAGATACACAGAAATATCGAAAAATCTCATTTGCTCATTAATTAGATCATGACAACACTACAAAGCCTTTCAGCACTCACCCAGCTAGTCCCTAGGGTCTCCCTGGCTGGGGTTGCTCAAGGAAGGACAAGGCATAGGGAAGGTACACCCAGACCAAACCTCTTGGTGCGCAAGTCTCTCTGGAAAACTTGGCGGGCTGTAAACGTTATTGACCCA
Source organism: Falco peregrinus (assembly GCF_023634155.1). Taxonomy (NCBI): domain Eukaryota; kingdom Metazoa; phylum Chordata; class Aves; order Falconiformes; family Falconidae; genus Falco; species Falco peregrinus. The sequence continues at coordinate 47,400,177 of NC_073721.1, read as the reverse complement.
TCACCCTCCTAAACACAGTCCAGGGACTTTAAAACTAAATAATCTCACAGATGAAAATATCTTACATGCTAAACCCCCTCCTATTATTAATGCAGGCACTTAAAACCCACCACCAGCGCCTCCAGAGCTGTAATCGCTGCAGATAACCGCAAACCTGGTGAGAAAGCATCCCAGGAGCCAGGCAGGCAGGGCAAGCTGTCACCCCTCTCCTGCCAGCTCTTCCCCCTGGCAGCCACACAGCCATTAATGAATGTTTGTACAGCACTTTGAAGGTAAGTGCTGAAGAGATGTATTATTTTAAATGCCATGGGGATTGCCTTCACACGGTGGGCGCCAGCCAGGGAGAAGCCCCTCTGTGCAAGGTGCAGAGCTGCCACCAGCTCACGTGCCTCCTGGAGCAGGGTGGGCCCCGGGTCTGGAGGGGCAGGGGTATCCCTGGAGCAGCCCTCTGGGCTGCCAGGGAAAGTTCAGGCAAGGCCCAAACGGCAGGCAGAGGTGTGAAGTGGTGCTTCCCCTGGCATCGTGTGATATACATCAAATGTTTTAAGCAAGGGGAAAAGAAATAAATCTGAATAACTTGTTGTGCTCATCAGCATAATAGCTGAATTGCATGCATATTACCCTTAAAATAATACGACTGCATGAATTAAATAGTCCTACTATCTGTACTTAATTTGCATTCTTTATTTACATGGAAAATATTGCTTGTTGCATGCGGTTCCTCGATGCATAAGGCCATGCCACTGTATTTACAGAACTGGATATAAGTAATTACTGGCAACAGCATTATGCCTTCAACACCATTCCCGTGGTGTTGGGAATCGTGCTGAAGTGACTGTTCTATTACTAAGAATAATTCTGCTCCTTCTTCCTTAAGGCTGGCTGCACGATGAACTGCCTTAGGAAACTATTTTGTACAAGGGAGAAAAAAAAAACCACATTTTGAGCTGTCAGGGCAGCAACTGAACGAGGAGTCTGCCAGCCTCCCCTTCACCCTGGCATTACAGTACCCTGGCTGCGTTCATCCAGGTGACACTTTAGATGTCTTTTTGACCCCGTCTCTTTTTCTTTAGTGAATTTCTAGTAAGACATAACTTTTTTTGAGCTTTGTAGTATGTGCTGGGGGTTACTAAAACCTACCAGCACAGAGATGTCTCTGCCTCGCGGAGAGCCTGCAGCGGTGGTACCAGCGTTCACCCCATGCAGTGACCTCTAGAAGCTCCCGGGCTCTGAGTTGATCCCAGCTGGGGATATTAAGTGCTCAGCACTGGGGCAGATGAGGCCCTGTAGAACTAAGCACAGGGAAGCAGATACAGCCGTGTTCAAAATTAGTTGAGAGCTGAAAATAGAGCTGTAAGGAGAGGGCTGCAGGCAGCCTGAGCTGCAAGAGTGCACGAGCTTCTCCGCACTGTTCTGCCAGGGGCGTCCTCAGCACTTTTAACCATCAAGGAAATTCTGCAAGGATAAAAGGAAAAAAATCCTGTTCATTCATATGACTGTCTGCTCCTGAAAGCACAGGCAGGAGCTGTTGAGCAAGACCAAAGGCAAAGAACCTCTCCCCAGGTAGAGCCACCCGCCGGTACTCGCTGCTGAAGGGCAGTGGAACGGCGAGCATCCCCAGCAGTACCGAGGGGCCGCGCTGGCAGCCCCAAGGAGGGGGGTTATAAACTCGGAGGGACGAGGAGCGCAGAATGCACCAGGCCAGAGCGGTTCCTTCTCGTTTGCTCCATCAGCAAACCTGCCTGCAGTGTTGGAGCCGGGGGTCCGGCCGGCCTCGCCTGGCCGCGGGCAGCATTCGAGGAGCCGGGGGAGGGAAAGGCGCTTTCTCCTGCGAGTGACTGCTCTTTGCCTGGCAAGAGAGAAAGGAGGTGAAAGATGGGAAATCACCACTTTGGAAAGTGCAGCGAGTTCTAATGGAGGAAAGTAAACGAAGCAGAAATCAGGCGGCCCAGCGCGCCATAATTCCCAAGTCGTAGCCCCCCTCGCCCCCGCCCCCGTCCTGCTTTTTTTGCTGATTTTAGCACTAAGAGCATTATGTGATGGGTAGAGACATCGCATGGAGACCTCCCTCTCCATAAATAGCTACAGGGAGACAGTGAAGCATGGGCTTCATGCAGTCTCCAGCAGATACGCTTTTTCCTTTGTCTGAAGGTGCTTTTTGTCGTGCTGAGGGAGCATCCCAATTCCCTGATGGCTTTTCCGACTGGAATGTGCCACTGACGGGTCAGCTCTCGCTTCCTCTGCATACCCGGGAAGTATCTCCAGCCTGTATGATCCCAGCGCACATCACATTTGTATCGCTACAGACTATGCATCTTTTTACAGGTATTCTTACTCCACATGCAGCCTCCCATGTTGATAAATGAAATGTGGTGGAAGAAACTGAAATTCCAGGCGTTCTTCCAGGATGGCAGAAAACAAGCACGTGGGTTTAGCTTTGTTAGATGTCATAGGTGTCGTGTTTGAATGTGGTAATTTCTCAAAGGTATTGCCTCCTAGTAATTAATCTCAGAGTTCTGCTGGAAGACAGGTTGCGCAGTATTTGTCAGTTCACATGTACACCCACTTTGGTTAAGGAATCCAGGAGACTAATAGGAAAATTATTTCATATAGAAAAGCAATGTATTAACATTTTTCAGAAGAAAAGCCTTGAAGTGCATTTAGTAGTGGAGTGCAGGAAAGAAATAAGTGCTATGCAAATTAAAGATGAATTTGCTGCTACTGAATATGGAAGTCATTTATTTTCTCATGGAAAAAGCAAACACGTTTAGCAATCCACTGATGACCTTCCCATTTTAAAAGCAGGCTTTTTATCTCCAGGACAATTTTGAGGATGCTGGTGTGGGATGGTGCTGAGTTCTTGACAAATCACTTCATCACCACCTACAAATTTTCCTGAAACATTAATTCCAGCTTCCACTTAAGGACATGCAAATGCCCTAAGTCACAGAGTTTCAGGGTATTTCCATTGCGGAAGAAGCAGCAGCACATTTCACATCAGACTGGAAGACAGCAATACATAAATGGAGGCTAGTGCAGTGAAAGGGGTAGGACGGGAGGTAATTCTCAGGTCAGGATCCTAAGTGCAGCAGAAGCCTGTAAAAGGAGAGCACTCTCCTCACCACTACTCCTCTGCGTATGTTTTTGCTCCACAATGTTCACCTTCTTGAGCTAAACTTTCCCACTTTTTAATGCTGAGAGTTTCAGGGATCCAGGTAATACTGGTTCAGTTTTGCGGGGCTATTCTGCCACCCTCTTAAAACACATTTTGTTCCTAAGTGTTTCTGATAAGTTTGACAGCTGGATGCATTCTTTACCTCTAGAAAAAATACGTCAGAGGAAGAAGCGGGTCAGTTTTCTCCTGGCTGCACCTTCACCCTCACATACAGGTCACCTGCTCTAAGAGTCCAAGGGACATTCTGTTTCTGCAGTCTTTAATGCTCGATCCACCACGTAAATGAAAACATTCTTCTTGAATTTAAGGGGATTTGGATTTGGCCTTAATGCTTAATCTAAAAACAAGAGCAGCTTGTTATAACGATAACGTCACAAAACAAAGGTTGGTAAAAACTGTATTGAGAACCAAGCTCTTCGAATGGAGATTATAAAACAACTAGAACGTTGTTTGCAAAGGACATGTACTTTAATTGCGTACATTCCTGCAATATGGAAGAGTGATAGAGGCTGGAATAACCTTTGAACGCCAGACTGTATTTCCTGATGACATGAAGCAGAATGCTCTCCGCTTGCACTTTGGAAAGACACAGGGAAATAAGTGTTGCATCTTAAGACAGACCCAAATTAATCTTTAATGATGTTGAAACATTTATATAATCCACCGGTTACATGCAGCAAAAAAATAATTTATGAGAATCATAACAAAATTAGCTAGAATAAGGTCAGTCTGCTATTGCTGTTGTGCAGCTAAACTTATAATCACATTTTCAGTAGATGGATATTAAGATAATTCATCCATCCTGCAGAGGCATTAAAAGCTCGAACCCCTCCTCATCTAATCATGCAGCTTCACTTTTCAGATGAGCCCTGAAACTCACTTGTCAAGTGAGTTAATCTGCAGGATCTAGTTTTGATCACAAGGCCAGAAACGTCAGACATTTCTCCCTGTTGTCTATGGCTCATGACCTAAACCAGGGGAAGAAATTCTGTTTGCTAAGAAACACACAAGATGTGCAAGCCAGGCTTCTGCCTGAAAACCATCTTTGACGTCGTTTGATCGTGAACAGACACTAACGCACCTGGTCTTGAGGGAGATTCTTTGTAATAAGTCGAAGGAAAGTATCGCTTATTGTCAGCCCATGTTTTGCTGTGTGTGGCTGGCAGCAGAGAGAGATCTCAACCCTTTGTGCGATTAAGCAAACACCTGATTTTACTACAGCGGCGTTCGCAGTGCCCTAAAGGTTTCCATGGCTAGCCATTTTCGTCAGGAGGCAAAGGCCCCTGGGGAATCGTGCACCCTGCACTCGGTGGGAGCCCAGGTGTAGGTGACAACAGTGGTGACAGGGCCGGATAGGGCACACCAGGGCGAGGAAGCGAACAAGCGGCTGGCGGTGGCGCAGCCCAGCCAGGTGGCTGGTCCCCGCGAAGCCCCCGGTCCCCTGACCCCGTGCAGTCCCCAGCCTGCGGGCCACCGGGCCCGGGGCCCACCCGGCGGCGCCTCAGCAACACGGAGCTGCTCAGGCCGCTCCCGGCGTTCTCGCCGCCGTTCACCAGCAGGGCTCCCGCACGGCGGGCCCCGCGCCGCAGCCCGGGGTCACCACCCGGCCTCCCTCCCCCCCTCACAGCGGGGAGGCGCTGCGGCCTCAGCAGGCCGGGCCCGCCGCGACCCTCGGGTGTGTGGGCTCCCCCGGCCCCCCGCAGCCCCGGGGTCCGGCCCAGGGCCCGCGCCGCCGCGGAAGGGCCCGCCGGGGCCCTGGGGGAGGCCGAGCAGCGCGGCCCCTCTTCGCCGTCCCCGCGGCAACGGTTGCCTAGCGAGGGCGGCGGACGGCCGGGCCCCGCGCCTGCGCACTGCGGCGGCCCCGGCCCCGGCGGCGCGCGCGGGAGCAAGCCCCGCCCCCCTTCCCGCCGAGCGCGCGCCGCCCCGGCCGGCCGGCAGAGGAGGAGGACGGGGAGGGGGGGGGGGGGGGGGGGAGAGGGCGCGCGCGCGCGGGGCGGGCGCATGCGCGTGCGCGCGGTCCCGAGCGCTGATAGCCCCGGCCCGACGGCGGCGGCGGCGGCTCTCTCCGTCCCTCCCGGCCGCCCCCCCCGCACCGGCCCCTGCCCGCCGGGCCTCCTTCTCGCCTCTCGGCGCGCCGCCGGGGCCACGGGCGTCGCGGCGGTGCTTCCCCCTTCCCGCCCACCGCCCCCCCACCCCCCCCTCCATCCCCGCCCCGGGGATGAGGCAGCGGTAGCGCGGCAAGGTGAGGCGGCGGGGCCTGTAGGCCGCGGCGGGCGGGCGTGAGGGGGCAGCGGCGGCGGGGGCGCGGCGGGCTGCCGTGTGCCGAGCAGCCTCCCGGCGCCGGGTGGGCTGCGCTCCTCTCCCTCCTCCTCCTCCTCCTCCCTCTCCTCCTCCTCCCGGGTGGGGGCGGGGATGCGGGCAGGGCCGCGGCGGAGTGGGGGCGCCGCGTCCCCCCTGCCCTGCTCGGCGCGGCGCGGCCTCCCGGCGGGGCGGCACGGGGATGGGGGTGCGGGCCAGGACCCTCTGCTGCTTCTCCCGGGCCAGGCGGGGGAAGGAGCCGCAGGTGCTGCCCCAGGCCTGGCCCCGCGGGGCGGGGGCGGGCGGGGGCCGCGGTACCTGCCCGCATTGTTCGGCTGCCAGGCGGCCGGGGGGGCCGGCGGTACGGGGGCTGCGGAGGGCGTGCGGAGGGGCCCAGCCCGCCTTTCTTCCCGCGGTCGGGCAGGTGCTGGGGCCGCTCCTTTCTTCTCCCGCCAGCTCCAGCCCGTAGCCCTGGCCAGGGGCTCCCTGCCAGCGGATCTGCCGCCCTCCTGGAAAAGGGATGCTCTTGGAAAAGGATGCTCCTGGGAAAGGGATGCTCGCTCGGGGCTCGGGTGGCCCTTGATTTCCGAGTGGATTTGCAATGGCTAAATAAGCCTTGCCGATGGCAATCCTGAAGGATGGTGGGCCTGGGGGGTTCAGCCCCACCGTGTTGTGCCCGCCGTGATGCGCGCTGGCCAGCCATTCAGCCAACTCCTCCTGTGCACTGTTGAAAAGGCGGTGGGAGTGATTGCGTGTGTAAAAGTCCGCTGTCTTTTGTTTTTCTTTTAGATGGTGGATGTTGATATTTGTGCGGGTGGAGACAGTACCAGAAGAAAAATGGATGCCCTGACAGATAGCGCGGTTGAGATTGTCCCTTTGGAGCTCTATGATTCAGCCCGAGCCAAAATAGCTGCTAATCTACAATGGATCTGTGCTAAAGCCTACGGAATAGGTAAGATCACTTTTAGCAGGAAGCCCTCCTTGGTTTTTTGTTCTTGCTTTTTCTGCCTTCCCCTGCCATTCCAGCAGTAATTAAATTGAGCTTAAATCACCTTTGTTTTAAATATCAATAATATGGCAGTATGTTCTCTTGTAATATTATATGTTTCCTGGTGCCTTTGACAGGAGTAATGGAACTGTAGGAGATGCCCTGAATCAGCAAACATAAAGGTGAACGCTCACAGATTGCACTTGTGAAGAATGCATACCTAAAAATGTATAAATTCTCATTTTAGTTAAGTAGGCTTTCTTCCACAGAACTGTATGTGAACTTGCAGGCCTCGAGCAGGACAAGCTTTTATGTCCACTTGGGACTCTAATTTTTTTTGTCAGGTTGTGGTTTTGGTTTCAAAATGATCTAAAAAGCAGTTATTTTATGATCAACATTCCTTTATGTAAAAGAAAGGCTGAATGAGCAGGTACATTTTGTGTCCTGTGACATTAAACAGCAAGTTGTAGGTGACGGAGGAGTTCTTTGCCTTATGTTGCCATTAACCATTACAGACAAACATGGGAAAATAAAGATTCTTGCAGTATCATTTGTATGGTATTTTCCTCACATCTATTGGCATTTGTTTTTTCATTTTGAACTATATCTATCCGTGTGTTCTAAATTATTGTTACTGGATACGTCTTAAGTCTAAATAGCTTAATTATGAAGAAATATGATGGAATACTTGCGTTTTTTTGCTTATCCAGAACAAAACATATAATAAAAACATGTAAGAATCTTGTTTTGGAAAATGAGGTAGCCCTGTTAATCTAAGTCTTAATTTGCCAAACTCATAATATGCTTAATGGATTAACACTAGCTTACTTGGTGACAAGGCTGAAGAAAAGCAGTCCATTCCTGCAGTTAAATATTAATCCTTTTAGAATATTTTAAAAAATTATTCTTCTTTTTTAGTATTTCCAACTCTGTCAGTGTGCTCGTCATCTTAATGATTGCAGGGAAAATGGAAAATCATGGGTTTATAATCAATATTAGCAAAGATATTTCATTACAAGAGACAAAAAAACCCCCATTTATCAGATGATGGTTTAAAAATATGGGAATTTGGGGAGAGTGTTAGTGAAACATTGGTAACTTAAAAGAACTGAAAAGGCATTTCCTCATGTAAATATTTTTTAGTTGCTGGAATTGTTTGTAGCGTTCCTGAAGACTTTTCAGTGATCAGAGATAAACTGGATATTCCAGACATGGAAATGCACTATTTATATTATGGCTTTGTTTCAGAAGAAACCTAATCCTAAATTAGAATTGGCTGGCATGGATCCTGTGCTGCAGAGGAAGCTTTATGGCCTTGTGTTTCTTGGTAGTGTCTTTTGGGGCTCCAAAACTCAGGGTTATGTCTGTATGTCTTGGACCAGTTAACTTTTGGTTAACAGTAAGTCTGTCTATGCACTTGACGATGCAGACTTATATTGAAAGTATTTGGGTTTTCTTTGACTACAAAGAAATACAACTTCCATAATGACAATGATGTGATCTCTAGCGTAGAGAAGGCTGTAGCAGCATTTGCCAGTTTTTCTGCTTGCATTTAGGCTTGTTCAGATTACATTGTAATAGAAGCTAATTGCCATGAACAGCAGGAAAAAATATTTTTTGCTGGGGCTTTTGGTGTTGCGTTGCTGGTCAGCTCCAGTGAGTATGGGTTCTTTTGTGCGCGTATCTTTGCAGGACCATGGCCCATGGAAGTTCAGTTTGATTTTTGAAATGGCTTCTGCAAGGCGTTGTCTCGTACTAACCATTACTTCTGGAGTAGCATTGCAAAATACTTAGAAATTTATAAGCCTCTTTATTTTGTAGAGAGATGTTTTAAAAGGTTTCCTATGTGATTATAATTGTGAATAATATTTGAATGCAATACATTAATTTTTCTCTCTCGGGGTTATGTTTTTGGTTTAAGATCCTGGATGTTGTTCAGTGAGTCTTGGGCGGCTACCACGTGATTGTGAATTCTATGTAAAATATCACTATGCAGATGGAAGTTTTAGGGGGGCTTTTTCATTATTTTATGCTTAGTTCTGTTCAACTTGGTGGAAAAAAAATACTTTTCCGGTTATAATATTAAAACACACTTAATGTTCTGAAGTAATTCTTATCTGATAGGGTTTCCATAATTGCCTTTGAATGGCTAAGTGAAGAGTGGTTTTCTGAAATGTTAATTTGGAATTGATGGATGTGGTTTGACATAATTTTGTGCCTTAATCTTTCAAATGATGGTGCATATCCTGGATTTCATTTTTATCTGAGTAAGGCTAAGTTCATGGTGAAGTGTGAGAATGGTCAAGAGCAGGAATTTGATTCTAGTGTAGGCTGTTACTGCAGGTCATTCATCACTGCAGGTTTTACCTGAAACTGTATTTTCTATTTAGTGTTAAAGGATATTTTAATTCTCAACGTATAAGTTGGCGTCTAAATAGGAAAGTTCTTTATTCTGTTCCTTTTTTTTCTCAAGGGCAAATTACTGAGAGCGCTCATGACAAGTAATTTGAAGTCGTAGTTTGGGCTTTGTTTCATTTGATGATGCATTCCTCCTTTTTTCTCTTCTGGCCATGAAAAGAGAATTTTGAGTGCCGAACAACTGGGCACAGCTACCTCCTCTCTTCAACACAAGTGCTGCTAGTGAGACAAGTCCTTTTCTTGCAAGGGAATTGGGCTGAAAGATTTGTTCCGGTTTGTTCCTGTCTGTCTGTGGTGGATGCTTGGTTGTCAGAGATGGACTCTAGAGGGAGGTCTTACAATTGTCAGAATAGAGGGGAAGGGTGCTGTGAAGGAAGGTGTTTCCCTATTCAGTGTCATCAATCTCCCCAGATAAATCTGGGAGTACTGACATGGATTGCTCTAAAAGTCTGTGTGCAAACATCTGGAAACTATGCACTTGAAAGATTATGAAGTTCATGTAGCTGAGACAGTAGTTTGAGGGAATGGGGTTTGATTAGAACAGAATTATCAGCAAACCTTTATTTAGAATCAAACATGCACTTTAGGAATTCTAGTAGCAGTGTGAAAATACAATTCATAACATGTAAGCGGCCGAGCAGCAAGGGTGCCGCAGAGTTTCACAGGAGGCAAGTGTGGGAGGTTTAGAGAGGCTTTGCAAGCCATCCACAGGAGACATCGCTTTCACAGTCAGTGCAATGAACCAGATTGTCCAGCGGTAACAGGGCCACATGCTGCACAAAGCTGAGCAGAGGGAAGCGGACCTGGTCCTTCAGTGCCACTGTCCCCTCCGGCACTGAGCAGTGGCAGCAGTCAGAATGAACACAACTAGTATGTTTTTGTTTGGTACAACTTGGGAAAGTAGGCAATGACAACAAAAATTTTTGATTTCTCAGCAGATTTAGTTAGTATAGTGTTAATTTGTGTGTAGAAATTGTTTTCTGTCATCACTGTTACAATGTTAAAATTTAGATAGGGAAGGGGTATATGGAAGTTTCTTTGTGTTGCAGCTTGCTGTGGGCTTTCCATAACAAATGTTGTTGCTTCTTTAAAAGTGTTTAAAATTTGGATTTTTCCAAAATGAACTTGGTCAGTTTTACTTACTTACTAGGGCTAGGAGCTTTACATAGTTTCCAGAATCTGTGCTAACATTTGCCTTAGACATTTGGCAAGAAAGTCAAGGACTAATGTTAATGCATTGTAGGGGAAATGCTAGTGTGGCTTTTTTTGGTCTTTGAAGTATTTGCTGCTTACCTGTTAAATAATTTTTACAGTACAGTAATGGCTACCCACAGTTACTAGCTGGTAGAGGCAGTGTGAGCATGCTTCCAGGGCTAAAACTCCTAAATACCTGCGTTCCCTGCTTCTGTTCCTTGTCAGCTTTCTTCTCAGGCCCATAGTAAAAATATTCTTAAGAAAGCTGTTGTGTTTTGCAGATCTTCAATCATTAAACATCTGTTTCTTTTATAATGCCTGTTTCATAAACACTTACTTGTGTGAAGTTTACAGGGGTGAAGAATTCCATAATTATTATTTTCTCTCCTCCATTCAGGTTTGTGGCTTTGTGCTTGATCAAAAGATATGATAATGAGAGCGCGGTCACTCTCACCAGCTGTATACAAAGTCTTTAGCATGTTTTTTTCCTGCCTGTTGTATGTAAATTTCATTGTGTAATATTATAGATCACTTACGGACTTCATAATACAGTTCTGTAATGAGAGGCAACAAAGAATGTTTTTATTATAACACAGATTGGCTTAGTTGCTGAGAACATGCAGTTTCTGCTCATGGTCTGCAGCATAGAACACTTCCATACAGCACTAAATAATTCCGTGAACAGATACGGATACTAATGAAATCCTGCTCAGAATTTGAGTAACCTTCGTTCTGTTTACCATGATGCTTTGGCTCTCTTTCCATGTGAAACCAGTTCTTCGTGCTTCTGGAGGTAAAAAAAAAATCTGGGGTGTATCCACTTCTGCAGTTCAAGGGATAAGTCAAATTTTGTTCAGATTGCTGTATTTTGCTTTATCACATCATTATCAGGTAGTCCTCCTTGAACAGATGTTTGTAGGTGAGATGACAAAGAAATGATCCCTACCCTAAAGTGATGAGTGTGATAGTAATTGTGTCTCTGATGGTTGCTACAAGTGAAGTTACTTCTGTAATCCTGTACGCTATGGTGTACACAATGATCTATGCTTGGAACTCTCAGGTTTTGTGAGAGATTAGACCATTGATGTGACTGAACAGACCTAAAGAATTGCTTCATGAGAAACTATGACCGTTTATTTTTGAGCCCTTCATCTCATAAAAATAGCTGGTAAGAGGTATCTCTCCAGTGGGGCAAGAATGCTTGAGTCTATGCTGCTGAAACGTGGAACAAAATAAATTATTACTTTGGTTTTGTAAGCTTGGCAAACAGCAAAAATGAGCATTTTTAGTAATAAGCTGACTACATGCAACGAAGTAACATGGTATAAAATTTATGTGTGAAAGAGATCTGGTCAACTGTGATAGTGAGTGTAGCCATGGTAAATTCTTCGACAATTCTGAACAGAGAACTTAGGACAAATTGATTTAATGATGTATGCCTTCACAGATCTGATTTATCAAGTTATGTGCCATTGTTTTTAAGTTCCTATAAAACCACTGGTAGGTTTTTAAGCTTTGTCTTTTGAGCACCTGTTTGTCTAAAACTGGCAACTTTAAAGCTTGCATTGAAGTTGATGCTAACATTTTCCTGGGTCAACAACTTGGAAAGCACATTAGGGAAAACAGAAGGTGTTTGCAAGCTTCTTGATAGCATGCAACAGTAACATAAAAGTGGCTTACTTTTAGAACGAAGATGGTATTGGGAGATGTTTTTATAAGCAAAAAAAAAAGACAGTTTAATTGCTTTTGGTTTGCTTTGGTACGATTTGTTAAACTGTGCGAGTAAGCATGTTTGTAGCTATAGCTTACAAGTTAATTGCTCAGAAGATAATTATTCATGTTGATTTTTCAAAATTCCCAAGCATAAATATGTAAAAGTACAAGTTTTAATGAAGAGAATTTTTCTAACATGTAAGTTTAGTTTTAGGTCATGAAAGTAAGGTGTTGAAAAAGGTACTTATAGAAACTGGGACTTGGAAAGACTGGGACATTTTCTTCTTTTGACACATTCTGTAGTGAGGCAAGCAAAAAGTGTATGACATTTGGAGTTTGCCTGATCCATGAAAACCAGGGAGAAAAGCTATCCGTAATAGGGGTGGTTAGTTGTGTATCCATAGTGTTATTTAAATTAGCATTAGGTTGACTCTGATGGTGTATAATTGTCCCAAAACTAGCAGTGTATTTCTGAGATTTTTGGCAATGTGGGAATTTTGACTTTTTTAAGGGGGTTTTGGAGAATGAGCAGACCTGGCTGCTGCAGGTATTCTGTGTGGTTTTATACTGCAGATAAGAATAATTAGCAGAGATATGAAAGATAAGATAGGTCTTTTATGTCGCACTTTCAGATGCGGATTTAAAGTATTGAAGATACCTCACAAACAGAGCACTTCTTTTGTCTGTGGCTACCTAGGAAGGCTGTTACCCTGCTTGAGATAATCGAATTGTGTACAGGACATCTACAACTCATGATATTTGGAAGTTTCTCAGCTCAGTTCTATACATACTTACAGCATCCTTTTTGCATTACATTTTTTCCTGCCACTTTCTCATTTATTTGTGCCCGGTTATGTTCAGCATGAAATACATTTGAATTAAATAGTAAAGTTAATATTACCACTCTTGAGCTTTGACATGGTTCTTATATCTTTAAAATTTCTGTGGGCCTTTAGTCAGGACATCAAATTAGTTCCTTTGTCACAGATGGGCAAATTTACCCAGCAGAAGTGTTGTATACAGTAATGTAGGAAATAAAACTGAGCAAGTGTTCACAGTGAAATAAGTTGCAATGGATTAATGTTTCTGAATAACTTTTTATGATAGCATTCACATTATTAATCCTGGCACTAGAAGTTATACCTGCCCACAGCCGTCTTTAATCCTGGTCAATCCAAATCCATTCAGTCCTTAGGCAGTTGTATGGAGATCAGAAACATGATGTTAGAGGGTTCTTCAGCATATAAGAAAAAGATTTCAGATCTCTTGATGGGATGTTTAGACTAAAGAACAGTAGCCAAGATACAAGGTGTGGTGTTTTTTTGTTTGTTTGATTTGGTTTGTTTCTTTTTTAAAATATATTGATTTCTGTGACATGGAACCTCATCACGAAGAACTAGATCCATTTATTGCTAGAAAAGGCTTTAAAAAAATCATTACAATGTTGCTAGTTTAAGTGAAAATTAATGTTGGAGGTCTTACAGCCCCGTCACACAGGAAGCTGAGCATCATGTTCCAATAGTCTCTTCAGTTTTAATAATGTGTGTAAAGATCCTAATCCAATAGGTTGTATCCCTTGTGGGTATGTTATGTTGAAGAGGAAGCTTTTTTGCTTTCTGTAGTTAGTCTATATAAACGTGTGGAAAAGGGACTGAGGAAAACCCAGAGAGCCGTTTGCTGATGCAGTGGGATGCAGGGGTAGCTGGACAGCTGAGGAGGAACTGCAAGGTTCTTTGTCCAGCATTACTCACAGCGCAGTTTCAGACAGTCACCTCGGTTACCCTGCTCTGTGGGGGTCTGCGGAGCTGGAGGAGGGCAGATGTTCGTACTTAAAACCCTTAGATCTAAGTACTTCAGGTTTCAGACATTTTGAATTCGCTTTCTTTTGTTTGTTTTAAAAAAGCCTTTAAAACTTGGAGTGGTGCTAATGCTTTTGCCAGAAATGTACTACTTCATGGATATTTTATGAGGTAGCATTCTATTATTTCCTTTCACAAATACTCTGATTGTTAAAAGGTGTAGCTGCTTGTAATGAAGCTGAAATGTTGAATTATATGAGCTGCTTTATGTTGGGATTTTTTATTTTTTTTTTGGATCTTTCCTCAGTCTTTACAAATGCAAGCTCTAGTTCTCTTCCTGGAAATGGCAGTGACCATTAAATAGAATTAGCTTTCAATTGCGTTTGATTTTAGGTCAGGTTGTCTGATGTTAAGAAGATTAAAAATATTTGCATTTATTACCTATTTCACTAAAAATGGACACCCACATTAACAAGTGCTACTTATGTAGTGCCAGTGGGGTTTTATTGTGTCTCTTCCAACCATCTTCAGTATATAGACTGTATATCACAGCATTCGATGTCATGTAAAGGAAAAATAACGATCTTGATTTTTTTAAAATTAAGAAAGCTTTCCATTTTGAAAAATAGGGGCAGTGTTGTATGACTAACTGGGTAGCTGTTAGAGCTGTTACAACAACACTGGTTTACTACGTATTTTTATTTAAGTGAGATGTACTTCTGGCTCATGTAATTGATAACATTCTGTCTGAGTTTCTCTTTATGAACATTAAGTGCTCTGCAGTATATACATACTGTGGCTTGTTTTGCAGTTCAAAGACATGCTATGGGTAGGAGTGGTTTTGAATGGGGAGATGTAATTATTCTGGAAATGAGCTGAATGAAAAGTAAATATGCTGCCAAATTAATTCTTTTAACTGTAGATGTATGTATTTAAAATGAACGGTGGAAGTGACTCTGGGGGAAGATCTTCAGAGTGACTGTGTGGCATAAGATAGAATTTAATGTTTGAAAATTATGAAATGTCAGGCTTCTATTAAGACAACACACTTGAGGCTAGATAATATTTTTCCTAGACTCATTATTACTTCTAGGCTGTTACAAAGATCAATAGCTTCTAGTCTGATTACCGAATATTTATTTTGGGATATATCTGTTTTGTCTCATTTTATGACTTTTCAATAATATCAAGAAACTGTTGTTTACAACAGCATTTCCTTTCACTTTGAACTGTTGTAATCAGTTGACATTTGCCTTGTGTTGTAGTGTTACAACCTTTAACAGTGGCAGTGGTTCAGCTAGCAACGTATGGTTTTGAAATGTCTTATTCTGAGCCCTCTAAACAAGTCTGTTAGTTGTTGTTAGTGCCTTTCTTTCCTGCCAGCTGTGAAACTGCACTGATTAGTAGCAAAAGTGTTTGAGGGTTGGGAATGGGTGTGCAAGGATGAAGTCTTCTGTGTTAATTTTAACTTGCATGTAAATTGCTACATTCAGGATCTGTGTTCAGCTTAAATCATAAGACAACTTGTGGAAATTCTGCCATTCCAAAAGAAGTTAATTTTAGACTTGGCTTAAAATTCACTTTGGATCCAAGTTCAAGTGGAGTGGTTTTGCTACATAGGCTTGAATTTTTATTTAAAGGCTGAAAAGCTGCAGTAGTTTGCTTCAGCACTCTTGTCATCAGAAAAAATACACAATCAGCTTGCTGGAGACTCAGTTGTTCTGCAGATGTTTTGTAAAATGCCTAAGGTTTTAGTCAGGTATTTCAGCCTTTCTATGAACTTTGGTAGTTTAGAACCAAGAAATCGGTGGCTTAGTTTTCTTTTCCAATTTGAGAATGTTTGGCTGACCCCTCTCGGGGACTGAGCACTGTGGTTATTCAATTGCTGTGCACAGATGTTTCGGGATATTGCTTGCAGTAGCTGTAAATTTTGCTTTGAAAATATGTAAACTTTGCCCATCTGATGCACAGAGCGTTTTAGCTTGTGATCTAAGTAAATGATTTATAATTCCAAACAAAATTAGAAGTATTAGTAATATGTACTAATCAGTAGAAGTGATAGTGTGTCATTCTGATTAAGCTGGGTCTTAGTCAAGGGAACAGCTAGAGATGTGTAGAGGACAGTGGGACTTTTGTCCACGTTGAAATGCTTTCTTGAAAGGGACTGTAATGTAGGGGTTTTACTGAGGTATGTATACGGCAAATTATATGTGCTTTACCTGAGCAAAATTTAAGCACAAAGACCTATTGAAAACAGTTTGCAATATGAAATTGCAAACTATTACGTTCAGTATTTTTTGTGCTTGATTTTTTGTTTGTTCTTTTACATGCTGTCTTTGGATGGAGTTAACATTGTTTACTTTTGTTTAGATCACATGCTGCTTACTGGTGCTACTTGTTGAAACTTTTCTTCCTTGTTTCAGATAACGTCCCAGAGGAGTTAAAGGACCCGTTTTACATAGATCAATATGAGCAAGAACATATTAAACCCCCCGTCATCAAGCTGCTGTTATCCAGCGAGCTGTACTGCCGTGTCTGTAGCCTCATTCTGAAGGGGGATCAGGTGGCTGCTCTGCAGGGACACCAGTCGGTGATCCAGGCTCTGTCTCGAAAAGGGATTTACGTCATGGAGAGTGATGATACACCTGTGTCTGAATCTGATCTGGGCTGTGCACCAATCAAAATGGTTAGCTTAATTAAATCCACCTCATGATCTTCTTTTTATTTAACGCTATTTAAAATAGTTAATGGAATGAAGAGCTCCTAATTTCTAGGTCACTAATCTCAGGAATTTTTAAATTTTAAATACAATTAAAATATATAACATTTTTTCTTGAAGGATTTTATTTTTTAGTACTCATTGTTTTCTTCTTTATAGAGTTCTCATATGGCAATGATTGATGCTCTTATGATGGCCTATACTGTAGAAATGATCAGCATTGAAAAGGTGGTTGCCAGTGTCAAGCGTTTTTCTACGTTTAGTGCCTCAAAAGAACTGCCCTATGATTTGGAGGATGCAATGGTTTTCTGGATTAACAAGGTAAAATTTACTTTGAGAAAAGTGTGGCTGTTTCTTATTGTTACTTTTCAAGATTTTTAAGAAGTTCCTAATGAATGTCTGTATTCCATCTTTCTTACCTGTGCATGTCTTTCATCTTTTCCACCTCAGATGAAGAGAACTGCTTTAATTACTGTGTTACTTGTTACCTCAAGTCCAACAGTAGTGGGTGTAATATCCTTCTAATACAGATTATTATTAACAGTATTTGGTTCCATTACTGCTGTAGTATGTTGTGATTTTGTCTTCTTGCTTGCCTTCCCAAAGTTTCCCTATGCATTAGGAAAAAGAATCAGGGAATCAAAGTAGCAGGGAAATGCAGTTTCTTTTTCTTAAAGATGCTGTAATAAAGCTGGTAAATTTTTCAAGGCGAATTTTAAATTAAGATAATTAAGAACTAAATTAGGAGAACTGTAGAAGTAGAGTTCTTTATTTTCAGACAAGCTGCTGTGAGGTGTGGCTTTTTTGTTTGCTGTTTTTTAAGGTAAAGCATTGTTAAATAACAGGATGGGCTTAACATGTTAAATAACTGGATAGACATACTTGAGACTAGCTCGAATACACTTAACAAATACTGAAACTTTTCAAAGGCTAGAGGTTAAGTTACTGAAACACTTTCAAGTGACAGCAGAGTCACGTTCCAAAGAGAATGTCTCCTTTGCAAACCTGGGATTCCCTTGTGATTGTAGCTACTGCTAATGAAAAAGTTGGTCTTAAACTGTTGTAACATGATTCTATGAAGGTTTTATGTTTGTAGAATGGATTGACCACTAAGTAAGGGGAGGAAGAAGAAAACTTGACTTGGGGAAACATGTATTTGGATGTATTTGAATATCCTTTCTGTGCTGTGCCCTTTTAGGTGAACCTTAAAATGAGAGAGATAACGGAGAAAGAGATTAAATTAAAACAGCAGCTAATGGAAAGTCCAGGGCACCAAAAGGTAAAACAGATTTGTCTTCAGTTGTGATTTTTGTGTCTTGATGATTAATAGATTTAAATATAAATATCTCCAGTAATTTTTTTGTCAGAGAAATGTGAGGCATCCAGTGCTTGAAACTCTGAGATTTTGTGCATGTGATTTTTGTGTCTTATCAGTGCCCTTCCTTACTTTCAAGCCCACTGGTATCTTCTGACTTTAAGTTTCAGTTGGACTAAACCAACTTGTTTCAACTTAAAATAACTTGTATCAACCTTACATGAGTAAATATGACTCAGCTTTCACAGCACAAAATACATATTATATATTTTGAAAGCTCTTGGCGTATTCATTTTGCATGGGTTAATTGTCTGATGTAATTCAGAGGCTTATTCAAGTTACATCTAGTAAGCGTACTCTTGGCATTCAATTGTTATGTGTGTGTTTGTAGTTTTTTTTTCCACTTTTTTCCCCTTGAAATTATATCACAATGCACTAATATTGAAAAATATAGTACACTTTCATTTCTGGAGAATGTAAAGCAGATCTTTCTCAAATATAATGTATATTGGCTATCTGAGCTCCCAACTTCTGATGTAACGAAGCCTTAAGAAAAGCTGCTGTGTACTTTTCTCAAATTGGCATTGCTGTGCAAAAGAGATAAGTGACATGTGAACAAGGCACAACCGTTTAACTTTCATATTGGTGGCAAGACTTTTTATATGCTTTTTATGCAAAATAATATACTATCCATAATATTTTATGTAAAATAATAATTTGCAAGTTGATGAGTGGTCTTGAAGGATCCCTTTAACTACTTGACTCTCTATTGACTTCTGGGTCACATTTTAATATTTTAAAACCTAAATTTTTAAGATACAAGCCCTCTAAAATATGAAAGTGTTTATTGCTGAAGTGCATTTAATTATTACTGCTTTTAACTTGCATTGCTGATGTTCCTTTCCTATTCCTACATTCCGTTCCTTGCTTCCTGAGCAGTCTCCTTCCAAATGGTATTGGAAATTAGTACCTGTAAGTGAACTACTTTTCCACCAGTTGTCATCCACCACAGAATCATGGCTCTTTAAATTTCTTCAGAGTGTTTGCTTCCATTACAATGCTCCTTAGATGATCTTTGAAAAAAAACACCTGTGCAAGCTTTTGGGTCATCAGGCTTTGTTTCCATAACATGACTTTTGCATACTGTACAGCATATAGCATAAACACTTCACAGCATTTCAAAATTGTTTCCACAGTGCAGGAGTGAGGGATATGGAGTAGCAGCAAAAAACTAGAAAATTAACAACAGTTGAAATGGTTGCATTTACTATTTTTGTTGTAAGTAGGCAATTGATCACAGCACTAAGGTGATATAAAAGCTGGTCGGTTTAAACGGTTATTTAATCTTTGAATCCATAGGTAAGATAGTCACATGTTTGCAGTAGTTCATTAAATAATGCTCTTGCACTGTTTTTGCACCTGCTCTTGTGCAGGTTTGTAAATCTGTCAAAACCAGAACATCATTATTCATTGAGATGGGGTTAGAAGATTCGACAAACCAGTTTGGACCCGTTATGACAGCTGCTGGAATTGTATGCTAAATTAATGAGACTAAAGCTGGCATAATGGGAGGAAAGACAGTTTACATATAAGAACAAAATACTTTCTTTATGGTGGAGTGTGAGAATGGAATATCAGTTCCACACTCTATAAAAAAAAAAAAATGAAATTGTACTTGTAGTATACAAGTCTGCTTTCTTTTGGCTGAGTTTCCTGGCTTTGTTTCAACTTGCAGAAATATTTCTTTGTTCCTTTGCTTTCCTTAGCCTTGATACCCTTTCTCCTGCACTTGCTGGATTTGGTGGTTTTCATTTTCTCTCTGTGAAGATGAGAGCTGTTATCTCAGTTGCAAATTCCAGAGAGCAGTGCAGTTGGAAAAGGTGGGAGCAAGGGGGCGGTCAGGTGTCCCCACAATCTCTGCCTTTCCACAGAGAGCTCAGTTGCACCCCTCTGCCTCCTTTATTTGTTTGAACCAAATGTATGGACCGCAGTATAAACTTTATTTATGTGAAATAAAGGAAACTGAGTGGGGACCTGCAGGCTAATAAAACCTGTGAGAGCGCCCTGTGTTCCAGCCTCGTTTAATGACCTGTGCCAGTGTGTAGTGAAGTATTGACATAGTGCTTATCACTTGCGTTCTAGTGTGCTTAAAGATCTCATCTGTATTTGAGGCATACATTTGATAGCCTTTCGAGGAAGTTGGGTAGGTTTACGTTTTGTTTAGAGACAACTGGGTGAGAGCAGAAGAAACTACAGGAAGGGAATTGACTTGCAGGATATTGTTGCACAAGTTGGTGGTAAAGGGAAGAGTAAAATACTCATTGCTAGTCTAGGACCACTTAAGTTGTACTGGTTTACTGACAGATTTTGAAGTCTGCATAGTAGTTGTCACGCTGTGTCACTTCTGTACTACTTGGGGTTTTGTGTGATTTGTTTGAGTTTTTTAAATGTGGAGTTATCTACTTCAGTAGCACCCATTTCTGCACTTTAATGCATACAAAAGTTGTTACTTGTATGCATGGGCAGAGGGGAACAAACCACAAAACTTGGGTTAAAATATAAGAAAGAATCCAGAATTTTCGGTATGAAAGACTTGAATGGGAAAGAGAATAATAGTTGAGCAAAAGAATAGGGATTAAATAAAAAAACCCTCTTTGATAAATTTGTGGTTTTTTTCACCAAAGCTAACATAAAAAAGTAATTCTCACAGATTTTAGTTCAGTATTGACTGTAGTCAGTTTAAATTCTGTTTAAGCCTATTGAAAATGGAATATTTGTATCTAGTTTAAATACAGGAGTAATTCAATTTAGAAAGAAATTTCTAAAGTTTGTCTTTAATATACTTAACTTGACTAAGTGGATAAATGATGAACCTTTTAAGCTAACCAGTTCACCTTGGTGTGCGTACTTATTCTATCAGACTTGATGACAACATTTCCAGTGCATAATGGATGTTGCTAATGCATTTGATTTGTTTCTTGTTTGAATAATCACCATCGTATATCTCACTATTTCTTTTTGTGTAAGCCTGATCTGATGCATGCCATATCGCACTGCATGCTGGAACCAGTGGAATATGCTCGTGTGGTACAGTATGATTCACATTCCATTACATATTTGTGGAGTGCTCCAGGCTGGGGAAAAAAATAATTTGCACCTGGTAAAAGGATAGGAAAAAATAGCATTAGCATATAGAGATAGCTTTTAGAGTTACTTGCCTTTGCCTGGGAAACGTAACATAAGATATTTATATTTGTGCAAAATAAACAAACAAAACTGGTTCTTATATCTATATTATATATATATATAAAATTTTTTTCTCAGCCTGTGCCATCCTAAATAGACACATACGAGTATGTGTGTGTTTGTGTAGAATCTTCCCAGGTTTTCTTGGAAAGTATACGATACCGTTGGTAAAATCCAACTTTCCTCCGATGATTAAATACTTTCTCTGTATATCTGCATGTTAGGCCGGTATATCAGTCAAGATAGTTTGTTAAATGATAAGTGATATTGATGCACTGAAGTGTAAAAGGAATCTCTTTTTCAGTATTGAAAGGTATTTCTGCTAGGCTCTGTAGCGTCTTGTTCTTTCACTCGCCCAGTTGCTTTGCTGCTCAAGCTTAGATACAGCCTTCTAATCTAGCTAGCATGTGGCTGCTTAGTAAATATCAGCACTAAAACTTCTCTTGCAAAAATTGCAAGAAGCAATGCCAAGATTTGTTCTTCAGTTGACTGGCTTTAGCTCCTTTTCAGTTATGCTCCAAATTTACATGAGGGCCAGGGGGGTGGTTTGCAGAAGAGTTTGATACTGATCTGTAGTGAAATCACAGAGAGTTTTGCCATTGATTTTAAGGACCTACTTGTTCCTCACTGACTATTTTTGGAAAAGTCCATGGTTTTTTTCTCCTGCATGACATTAGTATTGTGTACTGGCTTGCCACACATACAGTGTTCTGAGTCTGAGAG
Source organism: Falco peregrinus (assembly GCF_023634155.1). Classification (NCBI taxonomy): domain Eukaryota; kingdom Metazoa; phylum Chordata; class Aves; order Falconiformes; family Falconidae; genus Falco; species Falco peregrinus. The sequence goes on along the minus strand of NC_073721.1, from coordinate 47,378,589 downwards.
AACTTTGTCTGCGGACATGATAGCAAGTCTGTGGATGTAGGTAACGTATGAGAAATCACTAGCTCATCTGAATTATTTTTTTGCTGTGTTTTGTTTTGTTTTTCCCAAGCTTTAAGTGTTTTCACGTAGTTTATCTGTATCTCTTTCTTTGGATCTACTGCATTCATGCATCCTGTGTGGAAGGATTTTGACTTAAATTGCTTGTAATAAGTTAAAAGGTGTGAATGAAGCTAGGAATTCAACAGCACGGATTGCTTCCAGATATAAGGAGAATGATTAAAAGTGAAGCACTGTATTCTTCAGAATTGGCTTCCATTGAGAGAAAAGTATAACCTTGTAAATTGGTTTTGACTTAGAGCAGAATGCTATAAAGGATCCACCGTAAAGAGTTTTCAGTGCTCAACAAAAATTCCTTTTTTTTAACCTTTTTTTTTTTTAGCATCATATGACACAAACACTGGTATTCTTTTTTTAGGTACGTTACCGAAGAGACCATCTTTCAAGCAGACAATTACCTTACTTTCCTTTGCTTGAAGATTTGATGAAGGATGGTAGTGATGGTGCTGCTCTTCTTGCTGTGATACACTATTATTGTCCAGAGCAAATGAAACTAGATGGTATGTAATAAAGGCTTCTAAAAAATTTTTTTTCCTTTCCAATCTTTGAATGTTGAACTAGAAGTACATTACTAAATAAAAATTGAACACATCTAATGGGCGGTGGACTACAGCAAGTTAATCAGGTCATGTGTGGAATCTTCATCAGTGTATTTAAAAAGTAACCTGCCTTTGACTTTGGTTTTTTACTTACTGTATTTAGAACACTCTGTATATCATGCACTGCAAAGTGATCCTTTCTTTTATAAATCTAGATGATAGAGTTTTCTGTATTCAAATAACTGAGCTTGGTTTGAATAGACCATAAAAAAGGAATGCATGTCTGCTGCTGTTAGCTGATAATTCTCGTGTTCTTCTGTAGAAGTACATAATTTGACATTTTAAAGTCTAGATTTTAAAACAGTTTCTCCCAGTCTTCAGCAATTGTCACTCTTCAGCATTGCAAACAAGAGTGTTCTTTCCCAGAAAATGTTTTTCTTTATAATTCAGTGTCCTCATTGCATTTAACTTCTACAAATCAACATTTTGTATTGGTTTTTAAAATCTCAGATATGCTGTACCTTGCAGAGCTCCTAAATGTTTTCAGAAGGAACCAGCACTGTGAATCCTAGGAGTAACCTTTTATTATTTGCAAATCAAGATGTCTGGTTTTAATTGCTTTTGCATTCTGTCACTGTGTGTGTTCTTTGTAGCCTTACTTTTTCTGTCGCTGTGATAAGACAGAATCCTATATGGATTATAAAATGAATGCAGAATTGATACTGTTTTGTCTGTGGCTTTCTTCCTCCTTTTCTTGTCCCTCTGGTATTTGACAGTAGAGAAATGTCACTGGTAGCCAATAATTATTAAATGATGGTGTATAAGCAGTCCGTGAAGTTCCTGTATGTAGTGGTTTTGTTAGTTGTGGATGGAAGGTTAGTACATTGGAATAGTGTTGCAACTTACTCATCTTTCTCACCTTTCTAGATATTTGTTTGAAGGAGGTAACATCAATTGCAGACAGCCTCTATAATATTCAACTTCTGAGAGAATTCTCAAATGAATATCTAAACAAATGTTTTTACCTCACGTTGGAGGACATGTTATATGCCCCTTTGGTTTTAAAGGTAAGAAACATAATGAAGGATATATTTTTAAAGAAAACTTGGGTAAATCATAAGTGTTTTGTTACTGTGAGGTGTGATTTTGCTTTTTTTTTTCCGTTTTAGCCTAATGTCATGGTATTCATTGCGGAACTCTTCTGGTGGTTTGAGAATGTCAAACCAGACTTCGTACAACCAAGAGATATTCAGGAAATAAAAGATGGTAAGTTTTCAATTTTTGATAAGTGTTAGCATGTTATTTAAAGGAGACTTGCATTACAGTGAAACTCTTGCACAGCAGTGTTTCCTTTGGAGTTTTGTTTCTACCCAGACTTTCTGCTTGCCTAGGAAACTTTGAAAGCAGTAAAAATGAAAGGAAAGTTAGTGCTAGATCCAATTTAGTTCTAATTTTTTGAATGAGAGAAGTATTTTTTTTTTCCCCTAAAACCACTAAATATTTACTTGTAACTTTCTTTCCATTAAGGTCACAATAAGATACGTATTTTAAATAAAGACTAGCACTTAAGGTTCCATTTTAGGGTTGCGTCCTAAAACTTTCATCTTAATGTACTGCAACCTGAAAGCTTCCTGTTCTGTTTTGTTATTTTAATGGCTAGTATCAGTTGTGTTAACATTATAAATATATGCACAGTTAAAACAGTGTTGCAGCAGAAGAGCAGTCGTCCACCGGTTCCTATTTCCAATGCAACTAAGCGCAGTTTCATGGCTAGCCCTGCTAGTACAAATCCAGCAGACGTGCAGCCCTCTGCTCAGACAGGCCCCGAAACTTGCAGTAGATACTACCTGCACCCTGAGGAGTCTGACTACCTGTAAGTCTTGTCTTTGTGTTATTTAGACTAATCTTGAATTTATGCTTCCTTTTGGGTAACCTAGGCATTTCTGCTGCTAAATGTTCCGATTTCACTGCAAACTGAGTGCATTTCGGTTGTGTACAGTCAGTCTCTAAAATATTCTTAATTCTCAAGTTCAGAGAAACACTTTGCACTGTTATGGTTGACCTTCATTTGGCAAATGCCAGTAAGACCTACCAGTAAATGTCACCATTGGATGAAATAACTTCTATTTCGAGGGGGGAAAAAAAAAACCAAACACCAAAAACTCAAAAAAAACCCCAAACCAACAAACAAAGAAATGTGAAACCTGTTCAAGCAGCTCATCTTTACTAGCTGTATTCTATAACTGGTGATATGAAAACAAATAGGATTTAATGTACAAGAAGGTTAGTGACAAGGCTTTTCAGCTGACTTAACTTACTGGTTACCATCAAATTTATTTCAGCCTTTACTTTATCTCTGTACTATTTACGTAAGCTACATTTTAAATCTGCTGTTGTTTAGCAACCTAAACAGTTTGGTTTCAGGTAGTAGGTTTACTTTTGTATTGTTACATGTGAAAACCTTTTCCTCTCTTTAACTAGCTTCTTTAAAATTAACATGTTATTGTGTTTTAAAGAGGAGTAACTATCAGCAGTGTAACTTTGAAACTACAGGATTTCTCTCATAGAAAAAAGATGTTTGTAGTAATGAATTTTTGCTTTTCTGAATTAGCGGCAAAGGAGGGAGCCCTGCCTTTAGCCCTTCTCATCCACTGCTCCCTTTGAGACAAAAGCAACAAAAATCTTTACAGGGAGAAGACAGCCCTGGTAAGTCTGCTTCAAATTTGCATTTCAACAGGCAATGACCATCAATGTTAATACAGTAATGAATAAAAATATAAGTTCATATATGTGATTGATCTAAAATTGAATTAAACTGCAGCTGCAGTTGGCTAAGTGGTAAGCGTGTTGAGTTTGAGTAAATCCATCCTTGTTTGCATTAAAATATTTTAAAGATCTTTTAAGAAAGTTACTGAATTGTTAATATTTTTTCTTTCACAAAATTTCTCAGAATCTCAAATGCAAGAAGTTAAGACTAATGTCAGTTCTATGGAAAGAAAGGAAAAAGCCACTTGTCAAATGTTTGTAAGACTAGCAAAAGTCCTAGGAAGTAAGATAGTAATCTAGACTGACAAATACACTCTCGTACTTGACATATTTTGCCTAAATGTTTTTTTAATTACTGAAAATTTAGGTTTTATAGTTACCCAGAGATGCTCAGAATTTCTTTTCTGTTGTCAGCTGAGGTGCCAGCCAAATATTCCAAATGCTTAGACTCTAACAACATGCAGTAAGGACTTTTTTTTTTTTTAAAGCTGGGGGGCTGACAGGAAAAGCAAATTGAATGGTCTCATGTTTGAAAATTCAGAAATCAGATATGCTTATGTGGTCACTTCTCACTGTATATTTTCAGGCTTAGACTGTCTTGTTAGTATTTCAACAAATCTGTTTTCTGCTGCCATCTCTTGGTGAAAGTTTATGGTGTTTGCTATTAAATAAGGTAAAAGTACTAGTTTAAAGACAATTTCTAAACTGTTAATTTAAAAAAACATTTCAGGTCATCGGCATCGTTCTAATTCTCTGACTCGTGTTGATGGGCAGCCACGAGGTTCAGTTCTTGCATGGCCAGAGAGGAAACCCAGGTAACAGAGGCATTGAAGTATTACAATACTGTTTAGTGAAAGGACACTGTGACAACTTCATTGTAGTAATGTGGTATCACTTCATCGGAACTGGACTGAGAAGTTGCTTAATTTTGTGTTTTTCTAACGTACATTTTCAGAGATGATTGATTTTAGGGTTGCAATTGAAGATACTTCAAAAATTATTTTCAGTAAGCAGTGTTGAAAACTGAAATATCTGAAGTTGCTATGTAGTATTGCTGGTCACTTTTGATGCAGGATACATTTTTCAAATGAAGCAAAAATTTTAGCTGTCTATATCATGGGTCCTTAGTGGAACAAATTGTAAGTTTTTGTGCTGAAGTGTCAGTAGATTGTTCTTATCTTTTCTAGGCCTTTGTCTCAGCCAACACCATTTGCTCTTCATCATTCTGCCAGTAGTGATGTAGACCCTGGGTCTGGTGATAGCATTAGTCTGGCTAGATCGATCAGCAAAGACAGTCTTGCATCAAACATTGTTAATGTAACTCCAAAAAACCAGCCCCATCCTCCATCAGTGAAAACTAACGGGAAGAGCTTGCTGAACAATGTTGAAATTGAGGATGAAGATGAAGAGCTTATTGCAATAATCAGATCTGAAGAAAGGTCAAACCGTGATGATCTTGAATTGCAGAATGCATCAGCCAGGGTGCCCAGCGTAGTTGCAACTGCGTGGTCTCCAAAAACAAATAGCGAGACTTCAGAAAGCAAACCAGAGAGTTTTTACTTGGAGCCTTTAATGCCTGCCATTCTAAAACCAGCAAAGGAAAAACAGATAATCAATAAAGAGGATGAATGCGGGGAAGGGAAACAAAGGAGTTTTATAACCAAGAGATTAAATGAAGGACACTTGCCTTTGATCCGCAAGAAAACAAATAGCAGTCATGGTGAGCATGACCTCAGTAGGACTTTTACTCCAATTTCTAGTTCTGATTTCACTCCAGTTGCAGATCCTAGTGCTGCAGATTCAGTGGCACTGGCGGAAGCCAGCTTAGAAGCTTCCAGACCTTTGGCTAGTAGCAGTTTAGATCCTTCCACTCAGGAGCTATCTACTGGAGGGTTTTTTCTTCATGCTGCTAAATCAGATGATGACATAGCAAGTAAAGTCAATGCAAGTTATGTGAGAAGTCTCAATTTGCATGTTACAGATACTACATGGACTATGGTGAGACAGGACTCTGATTCAGATCTCTTAGACATAGAAGACACTGAACAGGATTTAGTAGTCATAGATGACCATCCTATAGTCGCTAAGTACATTGGCGAGGAAGAATCTGCAAAATTGCAAGAAGATATGAAGGTCAAAGAACACGAAGATAAGGATGATGCTAGTGGACGTTCCAGCCCATGTTTGAGTACAATTTCTCAAGTCAGCAGTGTGTCGATGGCTAGTGGGAGTGTCCGAATGACTAATTTCGCAGAACGAAAGCTTCAGAGACTTAACAGTTATGAAACGAAGTCCAGCACGAGTAGTTCACAGAAGACCACGCCAGATGGATCAGAAAGCTGCCCGGCACCACTAACCACATGGAAACAAAAGCGAGAACAAAGCCCCAACAGACAAAATAAAGATAATGTTAATCTTTTAGCTTCTGAATTGGTGCAGCTTCACATGCAGTTGGAAGAGAAACGAAGGGCAATAGAAGCTCAGAAGAAGAAGATGGAAGCCTTATCAGCGAGGCAGCGACTAAAATTGGGCAAGGCAGCTTTCTTGCATGTGGTTAAAAAAGGGAAATCTCCTGACGTTCCACAGCCTCTCAAGCCAGAACATTTTGGAAAAGAATATTGTCGGCACAATGGTGAAGACTTAGATGAAGTTTCTTTGGGTTCCAAATCTGAGGAGTTTCTTGTGAAAGAGGAGGAGAGAGAAGAAATGCTTAATGATTCTCAAGAAGTAGCAAAAGTAAAAATGCAAGAAAGCCTAGCTTTTGCGGAGCAACATAAACAGAAAGACTCTGCTGCTTTACATGATTTGGAAAAAAGTAAAATTATTTCTGTTGCCCTCCTGGATGACAGTGTTACAGAAGTGGATATAAATGAATGTGATCTTTCTATCGAAAAACTAAATGAAACAATCAGTACACTTCAGCAGGCTATATTAAAGATTTCTCAGCAACAGGAACTACTTATGAAATCTCCATCAGTGCCATCGCCAGGAGCCAGAAATAACTCTCAGGACCAAAAGGTAAAACCATCGATTCACTTTGTTGAGCCCTTATCTCCAACTGGAATGAACAGTCTTCGTAAACCACCTCGGTTTGGTCAAGGAAGGAGTTCTCGATCAGGAAGACCAGCTGATCTGAAAGTCACTAAAGACAGACAACAAAATTCAGCACGTGTTAAAACCCCGACACAAAGTCTAGAAACCTTACCACATTTAAGACCATTTCCATCCAATAGCTTGGCAAAAACACCAACGGAAATCGGCTTGGAAGGTAGTCCTGATTCTGGAAATGGTTCTCAAGAAAAGTGTTTCTTTGATACCTACAGACTTCACGATGAGAGCAATCAAAGGGCACTTGTTCTCTCCACCTCCAAAGATGCAAATATTATTTCTGAAATGAGCAAGGAGGTGAATAACACCTTCAAGGAAACAGGGCTAAATTCATCTGATGGCTCAGGAAAAGAGAATGTCCCAGTGGATGAGCCACTGAGAAGCAAGGCCAATCTCATTGAAGTAGACTTGTCTGACTTAAAAGCTCCAGATGAAGGAGAACTTGAAAACCGGGATAGGTCTACGGATATAATTAGTGAAGGTGATCAGAAGTCTGGTGTGGGTTTTTTCTTCAAGGTAAATATGATATCTTTCTATATTTGGTTAATGTTGCGTATTTTCCCAGCGTTAGAACTGATTTTGTCCACTTCATTCTTCAGACTTCTGATGGAACACAGAACATTCTGGTTGCAATATTAGGACTTTAAAAAACTCTGTTGGAAAAGGATTGCTTGTGTAGAAAAGTTTTTGGCTTGATGTAAGGAATCCTGGTTCTTGTTAACTTTACTTGGAACCAGGGTTAACCTTGCTTTTCTTCTTTCCCTTAGTTTTTTTTCTGTCTGAGAAACTGACATACAAATATGTTGTAAGTACTTAGCACAAAAGAATCACAGAATGAAAGGGAAGAATTTACCATTCTGATATCCCAGCATTCTATGAACCTGTATCAACTGAAGGAAAAAATTATGACAGGGTGCATGTATCTAGTAGAAGCCTGCTGAACAGGTTTGGAAACTTGGTGGGGAGCTGAGAGTCTGAACTGGGGGGTTTTTTGCATTTGCGCCCAGATTTCTCTGATTTTTGAGCAGCCTCACAGGCCAAAAGTCAAGGGCTGTAATGGAGAATTTAGCTCTATGGCGGTAGATGCTAGTGAGAAATGAGATGCTTCAATGCAATGTTGGAAGAAATTAATGTTTTTCATGCAGCTTTCATTTTTGTCTTGTAATGGTAGTGTATAGGGCTCATGATGAAAATGTATTAAATTTAAGTAATTTCTCTCATTTTGCATCTAACTCTGCCTTGAGGAAAAGGTTATTGTTAAGCTGTTTGATTTATTTAGTACAGTGATATTTCTTATATTGTGAGGTTGGATGGTTTTTAAATAGTGTATCTACACTTTCTAGTGAAGTTCAGAACTGCTATTGGAACATTTAGTATCTTAACTTGTGCTTAGCAATGAATGTTGTAAATATCTCAAATGTGCTGACGTGACAATACTTTCTTTTTTAATTTCTTTCTCAAGGAAGTTGGGCTAGGCTGTCTCAGTCCCCGTGAATTTAACTTCTGGTTTTATGTAGTGTGATTAATATTGGCTGACTCAAAATTTATTGTTATGCTGGGGTTATTTGTGCTGTCCATCCTAGCCCATGTGACAGTTGCGTTCTTTGCGCTTCTGGAAGGTTTTGTGGTGATTAAGCATACTTAAAAACAAGTCCAGAGTAAGATGGGACTGTTTGGTTGGGGTTTTTTCTCCCCACAGTCTTAAGGGAAAACTAAAACTGTCTCTTCAATACAGTTCTGATCTACATTCATCAATTCTAAAAATGTAAAGATTTCCGAAAGTAATAGCTTACGTTTTCCTGGAATCCTCAGCAATCTTGTGATGTCCAGCTTAATATATATTCTTCTAGTCTTTAAAACTCTTTACCCCTATGAATTTTGCAGGATGAGCAGAAAGCAGAAGATGAGCTCGCAAAAAAACGTGCAGCGTTCCTTTTGAAACAGCAGCGCAAAGCTGAGGAAGCTCGGATTCGGAAACAGCAGCTGGAGGCTGAAGTTGAGCAAAAAAGAGATGAAGCTCGGTAATAACATGTGGAAAAGAATACTTTTTATCTTTAAGATGAGGAAAACTATTGTATGTTGAATATAATGTTATATTTGCTTTTCAGTCGCAAAGCTGAGGAGGACCGAATACGGAAAGAGGAAGAGAAGGCTCGAAGAGAACTTATCAAACAAGAATATCTAAGGAAAAAACAACAGCAAATTTTGGAGGAGCAAGGGCTTGGAAAGCCCAAATCAAAGCCCAAAAAACCCAGGCCCAAGTCAGTCCATCGTGAAGAATCTTACAGTGATTCAGGGACAAAGTGTTCTTCCACACGTAAGAATTTTGTTTGCTTTTACAGAGTCTGCAAATCTGCTTTAACAAAACGTGTTTCACATTTTCTCTTTTGCTTTGTAGCTGATAATTTGAGCAGTGCTCAGTCTGGTTCCAGTCTGTCTTTGGCCTCGGCAGCAACAACTGAACCTGAAAGTGTGCACTCTGGTGGCACGCCGTCTCAGAGGTAGAGTGATAGCCTTAATTTCAATTTTTTGATATTTTAATATGTTATGAAATAGTGTTGGGGTTTAGTGTTTCCTGCTTCAGTTTGCTGGCATAGAGGCACAACAGTAATTAGTGAACACATCTTCTGTTTTATGTGGCTGCCAACTCTGATGTTCTGTACAAACTTACAATTTGGTTTTGTTGTCTTCCAAAGGAACAATAGATTTTTGCTTTGATAATCTAGCAGGAAGAATCTGACTGTTCTGGGGGAGGAAAAGGGACAATAGCCTATTCCATTCCGAGCCAGCAACTGGTGAATTTACTTAAGATTGGAGGGGGGAAAACCCCAAATCTTGGCATATAATTTTTATTATTTTTTTTTATTCTTCCCCCCCACCCCAAAGAGTTGAATCAATGGAGTCCTTACCAATACTGAGCAGAAATCCTAGCAGAAACACAGAAAGAGATTGGGAGAACGCTTCGACAGCATCTTCTATTGCTTCAGTGGCAGAATACACAGGTGACTATTTTGTTTTACTTTGAGCATTTGTCATGAATATCAGGTCATAAAAAGCTGCCGTATATTTGATGTGACACTTTTGGGTTTTTTGAGAAGTCGTCAGGTGTATTTTGATCTAATCTCTCTAAAAGTTTGTTATTGTAGAAAAATATTTGAGGAGGGGTTGTCATTTTGATGAATGACATTCTTAATATTTGTAAATATAGCGCAAATAATTTTTACTTGTTTATCTTCTTTAGGTCCAAAATTATTTAAGGAACCCAGCAGCAAATCAAACAAACCTATTATTCACAATGCTATATCTCATTGCTGCCTTGCTGGAAAAGTGAATGAACCACATAAGAATTCAATATTAGAGGTAAACATTAAAATACAAGATCAGTAATGCACTTAAATTAAAATGTATCTGTAATACTCATTTTGTAATCCCACATTGTAGCAAATTTTCCTAAAATGTACCTGTATTGAGAATCCTTTACTTCCCTTGACTGTGTGGACTTGTGGAAAACACGATCCTGCATTTAGAGTTGAATTTGTGAGTTTATAAAAACTGAAAATCATGTTCCAAAAACTTCAAACACTTAATCAGCTATATGTGAAAGCTTAAAGCTTGGCATAACATGGACATTTTCACTGTGAACAATCTAAGTGTGTCTGTTTATTTTTAATGCAGGAACTAGAAAAATGTGATGCCAACCACTACATTATCTTGTTCCGTGATGCTGGCTGCCAGTTCAGAGCACTTTACTGCTACTATCCTGACACTGAAGAAATCTACAAGCTGACTGGAACAGGGCCAAAGAGCATCACCAAGAAAATGATTGACAAACTTTATAAGTACAGTTCGGACAGAAAACAGTTTAACGTGATCCCAGCCAAAACCATGTCTGTCAGTGTGGATGCTCTTACTATTCATAACCACTTGTGGCAAGCCAAGCGACCTGCAGTGCCAAAGAAGACTCAGACTCGTAAATGACACTGAGTTCTTGGGGAGAAGATTGCTGAATGGGGTTGCATCGAAAGAAGACACGTTTACCATTTTCCTGCAGTTTGGTATGAAATGTGCAGAACCATAAACACTTTTTAAGAAGCTTCTAAACAGAAACCGTGGATGCAAGTTAAGAATGAAGGAACATTGCCAGTGTTTTTTATGAATAAATCTGCTGTTACACCCAATGCTAACTACTGTGGCTTTCAACTGATGAGGGACTGTGCATGTAGCAAGATCGTTAACAAGTGGATTTCCTTTTACTTGAAGCTTTTCATCGGTACAAATTGGGAATAATTGAGTTCTGTTTCCTCTCCACCTCATTTCCTCCTTTTTCCTGTCATTCTTGAAGGTGGCAAGCTCTGAACTTCAGTAGAAGGATTGAACAGATCTTGAGTGAAGTGTTTTGGGTTGGGTTTGGTTTGGTTTGGTTTTTTAAACAGTCTTTAGGGAAATCTTCCTTTCAGACTTTTTTGAGGAACTGTTTAATACATCAAATTGTTGTACTGTATCTACTGCCAACGTAAGTCCAGCTCTCAGATTTCTGAAAAAAGCCCCAACATGTGCTGCTCAGAACAGAGTTTACTTGCAGTATCTGTTTAGGATAAGCATTGCAAGGATTGCAAAAGCCAGTCTTTTTTTTAAAAAAAATAATTGTTCGCAAATTTAAAGATCTCTGGAATACAATCGTGAAGAGGCATACAGGTGCTACTACTATAGCTGGAATGTGCCTGACTGAAACTTAAGTCAAGCTGAATGGAGCACAGTTATTACTGATTTCAGTTTCAGGTAGTGTCCTAAAGATTTGTTTGCTTTGTTAAAGATGGATTCTGGTAGGTATAGAACATTTCCACTCTGAGCACGCTACTCCTGTACAATGGTGCACTTAATGATCACAAATTTTAATGTTTTTATTACATCATGAAATGTAATTCTACTTCCTTTGTCCTGTCTTTATTCTGAACGAGCAGCATGCTCTAAAATGAAGAGTGTGTTATGTTTTTATTTTGGGTGATATATTAATATATATCGATTTGTTTTTCTCATTTAAAAGCAATTTTTAAACAGACATTTGCATTTGTTTCAGAATCCCAAATAAGTCGAATGGCTTGGATTTCTTTTCATGTTGAAATATTAAATCTTGAGTTATGACCTTAAAAGTCTTTGTTTCAGCAGATTAAGTTTTTGTCTGTGGTAACAGGGTATATTTGCAATTCAGTTCAATTTTATTTTTTTTTTTAACACTCCCATTTCTCATTTTTGGTCCGGACTACACTTCTGAGTAGGTTTCTGTAGCTATTACCCAATTTAATCCGCTAACTTGCGCCCGCTACGTGCGGCTTGACACTACTACTTGCAGGTCATGTAGGCTTATAACTTCGGTTTGCACATGTTTACTTTTATTTGAAGTATATACTTGAATATGTATCTCTTGAGTGCAGAAGGCACTACACCATCCTAGAGACAAACTGAGCTCTAAAATACAATACAGTGTCATTATTAAGCTTTGAAAATAATGGAAGTTAGTTGTGTACATAAGGGGAAAATAGGGTACATAATAATAAAGTGCTAACTAGACAGAGCAAAGTGAAGGTCTTCCATTGCAGTCTCTCAATTTTTTTTCCCCCTTCCATTACTCCTTGACTAGGCTGCTGCAACTTTGTAAATTATGTTAGATAGTTTGCTGCTTGTAAATAATTAAAGGCTTTATGGTTTCTAAAGTGCTAAGTATTAAACACTGTCATGAGTGTAACTTTTGTTACCATGCTTTTCATGCTTGTGCTTTATTTCTCACTGTTTGATATTATATACCATATTTATTTTATGAAACACTGAAATTTAATAAAAATCATTAACTGATTTAGTTTTTTTCATGTGTACTTCTGTTGTTGTGACACTTCATCCCCCTCAGAACTAATATGCTTTAAAGATGTGCTATTCTATGTTTAGTTGTGCTCTTAGAAAGCTTCATCTGTATGTAGCTGTAATAACTTTATGACAAGTTTTCCTGACCCTGATTGCGATGTGCAAAAATTCAACCAGAAGGCTTTCAGAAAGTTAACAGTCTATTTAAGGATTTATTTGATCAGTCTTCAGACTCTTGAATCTGGCAGGTGGGTTTTCTTTGATCTATGTATTCAGTTAGTGACAGAATTTTGGAAGCACCAAGAGAATTTCTTTTGTAGAGCTCCTCAGTATTAGCTTGCTTGTGATTTGTAAAGACAAGTTGCCTGCAGAATTTAGAAATAAGCTGGTGGTTTAAGCTTTGTAATGAATCCATATTGGTTGCACAGAAGTGAAATTTGCATTCTGAAAACTATGGATTTTTTCCAATGCAGAAATAGTTTTCTATGACTATACAATAAAATTTTCAAAGATAGTCTTTGTTTGTAGAGATTAAAAAAAAAAAATAACCAGTGATTCTAGTGATTTGTACTTTTATGTATTTCATTCAGGCTGAGATATCATTGCCCATAGAAAGGACTGGAACAACAAAGGCGATGTCACCTTCAGTGTCCTCCTGGATCTCATTGCACTAGATCAGGTCCTTACTTTTCCTGCTGCAATGTGGCCTCATTTACTACTGGAAACAATAGGAGGTGACATCCATTTGGAGAGGGAGAGGAGGCCAAGGAGTTCTTCATCTTACAGGCAGCATGTAGCCCCAAGCTGAGGATCAGAGGGGAAGTAGGAGTAAGTCACTTTCTAAGAGATTAAATTTTCTGAAAAACTAAGTTTTAGTTATATAAAAAAAACCCCATTAATCTCAAATACCTTGGCAAGGAATATGCTGTATTAATTTGGTCTGGAAGCAGGAAGAGGGAGAACTTATTTGTAAGAACATGACTCAGAATTTACACAGAGGAATGTGGATAAACTGTAGATGTGTAGAGGCAAATGCAATCAGCATTTTGTAGAAGGGAGAAAAATTCATTTTCTTACATAGGTTTTGTATAATCCAGAATGCCAGCTTAAACTTGGTTCGCTGCTTGGTGTCGGCCCAGGGTGAAATATGGTTGTAGGACTGTGACTGCATATCTTTGTTAGCATAGTTCTTTGTCTTAAGTTTATCGAATTCTGAATACGTGGCATTTCTAACTAGTTTTAATGATGTTATGCTTAATGCTTCACTTACAGTGGCTGAGAATCATTACGTGTAGGGATAGTTAGGTGATCTGTACACTGATAATTGCCATGGAAGATCTCACCATCTTCTTTGCTGTTGTCTCTTCTAAAAATCACTGCTTAGAATATGAATTTTTGTCCTCTTCACAGCCACCTGAGGGTACTGTGTAAATACCCTGACAGCTGAAATGCGAGGAAGGTTACTGGCTGTTCCAGTAGAGTGGTGCTCTGCTCTGTCTGGGTGCCTCCTGTAGATAAATAGCAATCGTTTGTCAACCTGCAGCTTTAAGAAGTTTAGTTTGTTTTTCACCAGGATTGATTGGAGCCAGGGTTGTGCCTTCTTCCCGCTTCCCATGTAAAAGCGAGCAGAACTGGCTTTGGTTAAAAAAAAAACAAACAACTTTCAAGCTGTTCAAAAAGGTTCTCGTGCTTCCTGGGAGTATGGGCAGGAAGAGGGAGTGGGAGCTTTAGGTACAGCTACGCTATCAGCTTTTCCTACTGACTGTGGGGCTAAACTGTAACAGCTGTCTAAAAACAAGGGAGATACAATTTTTATTTTTTTTTCCCCACTGAATTTTCCAAAGATGTGCCTAAGCCAGACAGCCTTTGTAGCGCTCCCTGGAAACGGACCACAATGCTCTGGCTGTTTGCTCTGAGCTAGAGAATTTGTTTTCCATATAGAGTAGTCTGCAAGTAGGTCTGCCTTTGACCTCTCTCGATTTCTTACTAGTTTCTTACATGTAATAAATACAAGAATGTACATCTTTAAAGTGCTTTTAAATGCAGTTTCTTTTTCTCAAACTCCCATTCATCGGTCTGTTGCGTATTTGCACATGCTGTTTGCGTCTGTAGATTTAATGTGTCTTTGTCTCATTTTCATCATGCTTTCTAGTAGGGTAAGAGTTCAAGCAAGAATAATCTGAGTTTTGAAAAGCCTGACTTATTTTGAAAACCTTAATACAGTTGAACACTATATGCTGGGCTGCTAGAACGGTTCAGTTTGCAAAAAAAAAAAAAGTAAATCTGACTTCTTGCCACTAAACTGGAGAGTTCAGAGCGTAGACACTGGTGATCTCTTGAGTTTTCACTTACTACAAGCAATAGTTTGGGGCTATAGTATAACACGAGTGACATGAATGAGTTCTTGGCACTCTAATTTTGTGTTCCTTGTGCTTTTTTTCCTTACAAGTCTTCAGAACTGAGCATTAGAGGCAGTGTCAGAACACTGGAACCCCCCTGGCTTTGATTTTTTTTTTAGGTTGTTTTGGGTTTGGCTTTTTTTTTTTTTTAATATAGCAACAAACGGGATGCGTCATCTTCACTCTGAACTGACTGTCCTTGGAATCTGGGATCTGCTCTGCTTTCTGACAGCAGGATCGTACCTGGGGTTTTTCCTCAGGCATACATTGATATAGCCAGTCTTCATGGTTGTGTATTAAGCTATTATCCACGCTGTGCTTATCTAATTAAATAGCTTTCAGTTAATTAAGCTTTTAAATTTAATGTATTTTAAGCAGTTCAGTGAAATGCAGCTGGCTGCGTGCTGGTGTGACTGAGGATGGCAGTGGCAGGGTATGATTTCTGCCCTGGATTTTGTGGCTCGGGTGTCAAACAGTAGCTGAATTCTAAGACTTCGTAGGAGGCTGGTTTTGCTGTGACACTCCAAGGACGCTGCTGCCGAAAGTGACCTGCAAAAAAGATTTTTGAGAGGTTGTTTTTGTACCCATTTTTACTGCTATGTTAGGTATGCAGAACTGGAGAATCTGTGAAGTATTTTGTGGGGGAGGTGTTGTGTGTGCTGCTGCTACGTGAAAACTTTATATAATATTCTTCAGGACAGTTTGAAATTAAGATATTCATGTGGTCGACAAGTATATTTTTTAGATGTCTAAACTACATATTTCGACACGTTAAAGCCAAAAAAATTGAACTCTTGTCCTCACATTGATCAGATGTTCTATTGTTTAATTATATATGTGAAGACTGAGTATTAAAAATGGAAGAAAAAGTTTACTTCATCTTATTTCTGTAATATTTTTTTGTAGTCTTGCGCGTATGTTAGGATATACTTAAAACTTCCGTGGATGGCGGGTCTGATCATGGATTTAGCTTTAATACATTGTTGCAGAAACCAAGGAACATTGATGTGATGCATCCCAAGAGATGCTCCACAGGTAATCTTGAGCGCTTGGAATATGTAGGCACATTTAATCTGCCTCTGACATGTGCCTCAGAATCTAAGAGAAGGGGACATTGAATCTTGACTTGTTTTTTGACAAAAGGGTATGACATGCATTGGTATAGTCCTTTATCTCATGCAGATTGTCAGGACAAATATACCAGAATTACAGGAGGAACTTTCACTCCATGAAATGTAAGTAATTGCCCATATTGGATTTAAATTTTTGCACTTAACTGGAGATTACCATTCAGGTGATGGACTGCAGTTATCATGTAGTAAGCAAAAAATCCTTAGTGTGGTTTTGAAATTTTGTTTGAATGCATTGTCAATATAAAATTATTATATAAAGAAAATATTTCCCTTATGGTTCTGAGTTTTCTGTTTGCAGGTACATGAAGGTTTATTTTGGTTTTAGGGGTTTTGAAGATCTCAAGATTCCAGTGTACATATGAAAAAGTGTATTTTTGCTCTTCTGTTCCAAGTGGTAAGTTAGACTCTTATCTTAAAAAATTAAACCAAACTTTGATCAAAAATGCCATTCTTTCCACTTAAACTTTCTTAATTAGGAATATGTTGTTTGTTGAATCTTGGTTTTTTTGTCTGTTAGGGTGACCATAGATTATTTGTCAGTGATTTGGGGATTGATTTTTTTTGTGTATACAAATGGAATTGAAGACTGTAACTACAGTGTTCCGCAGAGTTAGCCAATGTCAGAGTTCTTTACAGCTGGCTGTATTAATCAATGTTAATATAGCCATATTTTAAAGACCTTTCTTATAATTTTGGTCTATTTTTAACTGTTTGTTTAGGACTGACCTTAGAATTGGGAAAACTTTGCTATTAAAAAACAAGCTTATGCGTTAGTAACAAGAGCTTAATTTTTCACATTCACGTTCACATTTCACCATCCAGCTAGAACATCTTGCTTTAATCGTTTGTCTTTGTTGAGGAGATTCCATCCTGATATGTGAAAAGAAATGATGTGTCTGTATTCGTGCAAGCATTTCTTTGCCTTGTTCCCTAGCTTTCCCAGGAAGCCTGGCCTTGGCTGTACATGTTGCAACCAAGGCTGGAGTTACCAACTGTACCGCCTTCAGCAGCCCGTTTGCAGCCTGTCACAAGCCTCCCTCTAGCAAACAGCAGCATCACAAGGTTAACTTTGATTTATCTGTCTGGTAATACCTACTTTATCAAGGAATGTGCTCAGTGGGATGTCTCCCGACAGTGAAACTACAGTCCACGGAACTGTTAAAGTCATCTTCAGGATCTGGGATTTTCTCTGCCAGGTAGTAAACACTGCAAGTTCAGTTTTCTGAAATAAAGAGGAAACAAAGTAACTTCAAATGATGAAAACTCACAAAACGAGAGCTAAGCACTGCTGTAGAAGGTCCCGTATGAGCTGAGCACTAAAGGTTTGGGTATTACAGATTCTGACTTGTAATTTTATATGTGAATGCTTCATGCCATTTTAAGTGATTTCTGATGGTGTTACAGTGTCTAGTACTGAGCATTAAAGATGGCAGTATATTCTAGATTCTGTATTATAGATCTGTTTCCATACTAAGTGTATTGCTTGCGATAATATTGAAGATTAAGAGGAGTATGTGACTGAGTTTATACTGTAAAAAGTGTAGCAAAATGGCTGTTCCTTCTCTTTTGTTTTACATTGACAGTTTGACTGCCAGAAGTCCATGATATGAAGTTATCCAAAGAAAGCTGCTGTGGTAACTATGAATCTTCATATGAACGAAATGGAATGGCCCTTATGGATGAAGGTCAAATTAACTGAAAAGATTAGCTAATTTAAATGCTGCTTTTTTTTTTTTCCCCCTGGTTCATAAATGATCCCAAATCTTATGAGTAGCTATTCTTGTCCCCCAGATTGCAGACAGGAATTTACTCCATCCATGTGCGAATAGAATAATGATAAAAATAAGCTAGTATTTCAATAGTTGAACTATATTAAATACAGTCCATATGCCAAAAGGATAGATTCCAGGAATTGAAAGGGAATTGAAAGACTTGCTGTGATAGAAACGTGAAATAAAAAGCGAGTAACCTTTAGTCTATTCCCCCTTTACTTCGGAGGATTGATTCTTCCCATACACTTCACATTGCAAGACTATATTGTGTTAGTTATCTAAAGCATATTTAGACATTTGAGTGATAGATTTTTCTAGTGATACACTTTCTGGTGTCACAGAGCTGCTGAATGCTTCCCTCCTGGTAAAGGCTCTAATTACATCTCAAAGTCCACCAGCAGTGAAAGGAGCGGCTCTTGTGAACATCTCTGATTTTCAGCAGTCCTCAGTGAGGTGCTACCTGCTCAGGCATGTTTTCTTGATGGTTTAGTACATTATTTCATATTGTGCTTTTCAAAAAACACGTTTTGTGACAGCTAAGATACCTGTGATATTTTATGCACCTTCTTCTGTTCCCCAGCTTGCCCTTTCAGTGCAATGTTGGTGTGCACAGTGAATGCTGAACACAGTCCCATTTCTGTTGCAAAATTACAGGATGGATTTATTTGCTCGTCTTTGCTAAATGTAAATCTACTTTCAAATTACATCTTGGTGCTGAAGTACTGTCATAGTTTTCTGATACATCCCTCTAAACTTGTTCAGAAATAACGTATATTTATCATAGTGGGGGAAAAAAACTCTGGGGGAAAAGCATCTTAAACTGATGTGTGCAGCAGGGATGATTAAATATTCAATATACAGCATTTGTTAAAATTTAAATGAGGCACTCGAAAGAATGGTTTGAAGCATATAAAACACCCAGAATTGCCGTGGCAATTACATGAAATCTTACAAAAAAAACCCCTTCCTTCGTTTGAACATATGTCTTCTCAGGGAATAACGATAAAAACTGAATTTACAGTAAAATAAAAAATCCTTCATGGTTTTTGGTTTCCTTTTTGTTTCCCAGCCATGTCAATACCATATTTTTTTCCCTTCCTTCTAATGTATATTTTAGTGCTCTAGAATCTTCTCTTCTAAAAGGAAGCTTTTAGTCCTAGAAGCTAATTTTTCTCATCTGGCACAAAGTTTTAAAGGACTTCTTGTTCATTTTGCAGGTTTTTTTCCTCTCTTACTACTGCTGTTGCTGTGGAAGGTGAAGCAAGATAAAAGGTGCAACCAGGTAAAGAACCTACTGCTGAGAAGCAATGAAGTCCTCTTGGTGTGGTGACGAAGCAACTGAGAAACACAGGACCTGGTGACAGTGGCACAAACAGCGGTAAAGCAAGACACAACCTGGGAAATTATAATGTGGGATGGTTATGGGGGTTGTTGGGAAATGAAGGTAGGCAGGGGAGATCTCACAGCCAGGGAGCTGTGAGGCAACCAAATCCAAGCCCATGTAAGAAATTTAAGAGTGCTGTGATGCTGTGGGCATCTGGACAAGTTTTCACAACTTCACTAGAGAGACCACCGTTCTTTTTTTAACGAACTTCAGCAAATGCAGACATTTCTGAAAAAAACACTTCAGTTTTGTGATGTAACTAGAAAGGCTTGTTCAGGATGAGCTGTTACCTGTGGCTGCTTGTACAGAGCATTAAATCCTGTTCTGCGGTCTTTGGGTTTTCATACCAGTGAGGGAAGCTATTGCTGGTGTTGAAATTACCTTCTTCTGCGTGTAATCATTACAATTTAGTTGTACTGGAAAATTGGAAGACGTTTATTCTTCATGTAAAGATTTGTCTTGTTTAAAGACAACAGTTAAAAAGTAATTTGAACAGGGACTTGGCTTCCTGCTGTCCCCCTTGACTTGGGTAAGTTTACAGCAAAATGACTTGATGGCTTCTAAATTTCTCACTTGTACATATATGTTAATCCTAGAGTTATCTTCACTATTTAAAGTATTTGTGTCCTGCAAGATTTTAAATATATTATCATTTTTACAGTGTTTGCTTAAAACACCTAACAAAAACAATCTCTAGTTGTCTACTGTTTGCATTTGATCTCAAAGTTAAAATCTACATGTGTGTTGTGCGCTGTAGAAATGGGTTGTCTTTCTGGAAGTCTTGGAATGCAGATGTGAACTGTAGTCAGTGAAATATTTTGAAGTGTTTGGGGGCAGAACATGTACTGAATCCTGGCTCTGTAAAGATATCGGTAAAGATAAAAAAAAGTTCAGTTAAAAAGCCACAAACTTTAATGTGTGTGTTTTAATCCTTATTTTCTATGATTCAATAAATGAATTAAATGACCTTTAAATATAATGTTGGAGTTGTACTGTTACTGTAACACAACAGCAAATCTAACATCCCCTTTGTGCATGAATGCAGAAGAGTTCTGAAAGCTGAGGTTAAAAAACTTTTTTCATGTGTCCCAGCTTTGGAAGAGATTACTTGAAACATGGGCTTGTAAATCTTAGGACTTTGGCACTCTAAAGCCACATCTTGGCCATGGATTTTTAAGCTTAAAGTTTGCTCCCAGAAACAAACCAGACAGCAGCCTCTAGTCTTGCTGCATGCAGCTCTTTTATTTTCATTTGTCTTTACAGAAATGTGAAGTATCTTCACAGTAATTGTACAAAAACACCTCTGGTTGGCTGTCTGCCGTGCATCCCAGCAGATCATCTCACAAAATTAGGTCTCGGAGAGGAAAGATGGGAGTTTGATCTGCTGTTGTGGATAAAAATCCATGCATGAGCAGACCTTGAGAGATGTCCAGTCTCTTGCTCAGGGGAAATAAGTGTCATGTTCTATATAGATTGAAGTAAAAAGGAGTTTAACAGGAAATAAATATACTCTAATATTTGTTTTAATATTTGATTTTACTTTAATGCATGATAGATGGATTTAGTCCATATTTAGTGTATGAAACCGTTAGTGGACACATAACATGCGATGGAGCCGTTTGCTGATAAACTTGAAAATATCGCAGCCTTCCTTGTTTCTGCGTTCCCCAGGCTTGTCATGTCTCTGCATTGGAACACAACTCCTTCCTTACAGAAAATTGTTTTTCTAAGTTTGTCAGCAGCTGGAAGTAATAGCCATTGTTATCATTGCCCCAGGGGGCTCCGGGGGAGTCCTTGCTTGCACACCCATCCCAGACAGCCCTTTTGTAAGCAGAAATGACTTGATGCATCAATGTTGCCAGGACCATTACAAAAATAAAATACTTTTGTTTTTACATTAGTATTGTAACTGTGTCTAAAGAATTAGAAAAGTTAAATGTTTGGTTTTAGACTTGCATTGACCACAGGTAAGTATCTACAGTATTTATTTCAACATCCCATTAGAATGTCTGCTATAAATTTACACCATAGAAAGAACGTCTGCAAAGTGCGTATGGTTTATACACATAGCTTTTCTTTTTAAATACATGTATTTATACATTAAACAAACAGAAGCGTTGTCAAAATACAGTAATATTGAGGGTTGTTATTTTAATAGGATCACAAACCACATATAGTCTATACTTCTTTTGGTATGTGGGTTTCCTCTTATGCTAATTATCTCCTCCACTTAAAGGTCAATAAGAATTGAGGAAGGCGAGGGACCTAAGGCTGAGCTCCTGCCGCAGCACCCGATGTCTTTGCATCTGATGTGGGTGCTGGGGGCATGTTGCACTTGGGGGTTGGGGGGTGGGTGTTGAGTGGGGAAACACGGCGCTGCTGGAGCTGTGCTCGCTGCCCTGTGCTCACTAATGCTGTGCTTACAGAGCTCGGTGCCCCAGTGGCCAGGCAAATGGAAAAAAAAAATAATTAAAAACTGTTCTGAGTAAACGTGCAGATAACCACATCATCCATGCTGCTGGGGCCTTTGGTGTGGTTTTTGCTTTTAAACCTGTAACACTGCTTTGTTCCACTCTGCTTTGAAAGCTAAGTGGGGATTGGAAAATCATCTGTCTGAAATCTAGGCAATTAAATATATTAACACTTGATGAGGCATTTCTGGAGTTATCTTGAACTTTTAACACAGCCGTATGCTTTTGTACTTCAACTGCGCTTGCTTTTTAGCCTACAAAACTTATTATTTTATTTTAAATGGTACTTTTGGCATGCTAAGTTGCAAATGGAAATGAATAAAATGCGTATCTGCCTTAACCAAATAGATACACAAATTCATAATTAGGAAAAAAACCAAAACACACCCCCCACCCCCCCCCAAAAAAAAAAAACCAACCAAAAAAACATCAGAGCCAGTTCTGGTTGTGCCCACAGCTAAGTGCAGTGGCACCGTCGAGCTGGCAGGCTGGGCTTGTTGCTTTTTAACCGCAGTAGCTCTCAGAGCCGTGACGTTCCACCAGCTGGTAGTGCCTGGTGCGGGTCACCCAGGGCCTCGTGACCAGCACATCAGGAAAAAAATTAGGATTAAAATTTAAAAAAATGACCTCTTTTCCCCCTCCAACCCCATCTGGACACAGAAGGTCTTTCTCAACACCTTCTCCAGATGATGCTGGGCTTGGTATGGGTCCTACCCTGCGCATCCTCCTTCTGGGATGGGACATCTCCCCAACTGCTTAAAACTGCATTTTTAAACAGGTTATGGGGTTTGGGTTTGTTGTTTGGGGTTTGTTGTTGTTGTTGGGGTTTTTTTGTAAACAACTTTTATTGGGGGTGTCAAGAGGAATGATGGCAAATGTTAATGGCAATAAACCATTCAGTGCACAGCAAGTCCAGGAGGGAAAATTTCATGGCAATGTTGTGCTTTACAGGCTTCTCTGTAAGAAGGAAAAAAACCCCAAAAAACCACATTGGAGTTTTAATATGTGGATGTAAAAGTATATAAAGTTAACAACCCAGCTAGTCCCTTGGCAGTCAAAGAAAACCTTTATGCAGCAACGTTGTAAAGTGTGCAAAAATAGATGGGAAATACATCTGGTGTTTCTGCTATCAACAGGTCTCTGCAGGTCAGCCGCTGCTGCCCGAGAACAGCTGGGCAGCATGTGCGATGCTGTGGGGTGTGGGGTGGCACCTCTGTACATTCATGTACCTTGGCTGCACCATTGTGCCGGGTTATGAAGTGAAGCAAGGATGGAGGGAGCTGAGGGGGTGGGGGGCGGAGCAGGCAGGGGGTGCAGGCAGGACCTGCTGCCTTTAGCTGGCACAGGTCCGGGACCCGGGGAGGGGAAGGAGGGAAAGCCACGGGGGTTTGTCGGGCCCCAAATTCCCCCTGGAAGGAGGGGAGGGGGCTGAGCCGAGATACCAACCCACGTGTCCCCAGCCAGCCTGCCCCATCACCCCCAACCCTGGCACAGGGACCCCAGTGTCATCCCCCCAGGCAGCTCAGCTCCCATAGCAGCAGTGATGGGGGACAGGCTTGGCGGGGGACACAAACGCAGGGGCACCGTGCCCGGGGCTCAGGCTAGAGCTGGGCACGTGTGACGAGAGGCACTGCCACAGGGATGGCACGGCTTTTGGCCACCTGGCTTTGGGGTATTTTGGTTCGAGAGACGGCAAGATGCACTGGAGGCAGGGTAGCCCCTGCATGGCACCGGTGGGAGCTGGATGCCCCCCTCACTCTCCCCATCCCATCCCATCCCATCCCATCCCACGGCCACCAGCAAGTCCACTGAGTGCTCCTTACATCAGTGCCCATAACAGAAAACCAGCAGAGAATGAAGATGAGCTGGGTGAAAGAGCAGAAGTTTGGGTACCCCAGGGGATACCTGGCAAAGGAGGAAGAGGAGGGTTTTGGGGCAGTTTTGCTCTGGAATTGACAAGCCCCATCAAATGCAAATCACCTGGGGGCAATATGAAATGCAGTCCTGCTCACACAGGGTCAGTTGTCTGGTTTCAGCCATGTCCCACCAGCACCAGCGAAGACTTTCTCACTAGTTGCGGTATTCATATAAAAAGTTAAAAGCCACGGGGTGTACGACTGCTGGCTGTCGGTCTGTCCGGCTGTCCCATCCCTCCCGGAGGTCCAGGCATCCCTTCTGTGGCGCAGAGCCAGGCTGGGCATCACCTTCCGCTGGGGCAGCAGGCACCCGTGGGCAGCAGCCTTCCCCCCGGCTGGCCATCCTCTTCTTCACTGCCTCTCCCCAGAGCCCGCCGGCCCCTGGCAGGGGTGCGGGGTGCGGGGGGGCTGCTCACAGCTGGGTCTCATCGCGTGTTTCGGGGTTGCAGGAGCCCAGCTTGTTGCTGCAGCTGCTCTTGCGGCTGTGGCCATCGTTGGCCACATGGGCCAGCGGGTCGGAGCGGATCAGGTACCTGCGGGGCACAGCCCAGTTACACCGCTAGAACCCCCACTGGTTCCCCGATGGCAGGAGGGAGCTGTGCGACCCCTAAATTGGGGTCTGGCCCATCCTGGAGGCTGGGACATGCAGGGATACCCCATTGCACCACACTGGGAGCTGCTGCCCGTGCCAGCACAGCAGCTATTAAAATAATTCAGAGTTATTTCTCCCGGTGCTGCCTGACAAAACCAGGGGCCAACCTCGGCACTGCAGGTTGGAGCAGCGATGAGCAAAGCTGGGGCTGGGGGGGGTTGGGCACCGCTCAGGATCACGGGGAGGGGGAATGGCCTGGGGAGGAGGCAAAACCCACTGGTCTGTATGAGAAATGATGGGAAGCAATGGGCCAGGGCAGCCCATGGCACGGAGGCGGGTCTGGGGGCACAGGGAGTGCTCGGGTGGGTGGGTTCAACACCTACACGATATCGTTGAGCTCCAGCCGCGTGTCCGGAGGGGGATTGATCAGGACGTAGGACAAGGTGTTCTGGTGGTCATTCATCTCGTCTGTCAGAGGAGGGGAAAGGGCTGATGAGGGACGCTCAGACAGACGCCCCGTGGCCCTCGCTCCCACTGCAGCGTCCCCTGGCACTGAGGGGTCACGGCTCATCCCCAAGGACAGCAAATGGGTCCCATCACTGGGGGAGGCCATGGGCAACTGCATTGCCACTGGGAGAGCACCAAGGACATCGCTGCCACCTCCCTCCACACCTCCCCAGCTGCTCCCCCACCATGGCCTGACCCAGGGGACTGGCAGATGTAACTATTCAAAGACCCCGCTCCCCTCAAAAAAAAAAAAAAAAAAAAAAGTATATCTTACCTTGGTTTAGTGCAAAAAAGGGAACAGGTTAGTCTTGCTGTGTTAGGTATAGCACAACGACTCCAACCACCGGGTCAGGGCAGCCAAACCCCCCCAGGCCGCTCGAACGCTCTGCCCACTTCTCCCCATCTTGAGTTACTTAATTTAGCGTCATCCAGCAACAGGATTTAGTTCAACGATTGCTTCTTTCTCCTGCCCAAGGGAAACACCACCTCCATGGCGTTTCAGAGCCCTCGATGCCATTCGGGGACAGCTCTGAACTACGGTGACCTCCTGGGAGGGCTCTGGGCCACCGAGAGATGCACCCATGGGTGCTGCGCAGGGCGAACGGGCAGCCTCAAGGCCCGGGGGGGAGCCCTGCGCTTTCCGAAATAGCCGAGAACAAGATCATGGGTGAAATGAATGGGGGCGCGAGGCTGCGGGCGGCCGGGGAGGGGGCGAAAGCTGTGACAAATAACACCATTTACAGACTGAGCGACCGGGTGCGGATGGACAGGATGGCAAGGGGCGGACAGACGGACGCCGGGGCAGCATGAGGAGCATAGCAGGACAGCAGCTCGCTGCAAGGCTTGTCACTGGGATGACTGGGAAAGGCCCAGGTGCACACCAATGTTTGCCGATCTCACACAAAGGGAGCTTGGTTTGGTGGGCAGCAGGACCAGGGACCAGCCACCGGGACAGGCGTTAGCTCCAGGCTGGGGGCTGCTCCCTGCAGCTCTTCCTGCTGCTCCCACCACCACACCCCTGCCCTCCCCTGCCCGGGGTGGGGGGATCCCCTGGTCACAGGCTGCCCTGCCATACGATGGGACACAGGCTGTGTCCTGCTGTAACGACACCCATGGGTGTGCGATCACCCCAGGCAGGGGAGGGTGGTCAAGGCAGCCTGCGGGCGAGGAGTACCGCTGCTCTTCAGCCTCAGGACTGAGGTGGAAAGCTCTGAAGTGGGGCTTTTCTCCAGCTGTGACATGAGCCACAGCAGCTCAAGCCACTGCAGCCACCTGGCCTGGCATCCTTCACAGGGATTCAAACAGGTTCCCCGCCCCCCACCCAGGGCTGCCTTCACCATGCATTTGGCCAGTGTGCATCCAGATGGGCCCCAGGGCATCCCCATGGCTGGACTGCACCGGTACCACACTACAGCAGCGCTTGCAGGGGGACACAAGACCCTTGTTCTGCTGTTCAGACACCTCCCTGGCACTGCTGAGGCCACAGAGGGTGCTGCAGCTGGGCGATGCTCTGTGGGACCCCCCGACCTGTGCCGGGGTGCCCAGCCCCAGGTGCTGGCCGGAGAGCTTTGGCCATCCCAGTGCTCAGCCTTACAGCGAGGCGGGGACAGGGAGTGGCAATGCTGGGGCACGGGTGGCACACGGACCCTGGGACCTGGCGGGAGACACGGGGAGGGGGTTGACATGACGGGGGAGGCGGGGAGGGGCCCTGGCTCACGGCAGGTTTCCCTGCTCCATGGAAGCACCTTTTCCTGACCCCCCATGCAGCCGAGCCAGGCACTGCTAAACCCACCAAGTATATTGCCATATCGTCCCCTGCGGCACGGCTCAGCCCAGCAGCACCCACCAGCAAACCAAAAATTTACATCTTTTTTTTTTTTGGAGGGGGGAAACCAACACTGAGATCCAGCTCCCCAACCCACGCAGCCCCCAGCAGTGATGCCACCACCTTGGACGTTCACCCCCAGGGTCTCCTGATTTAGCAGGTGGCTAAACTCAGCCCCAGCTCTTCTGTGGGAGAGGGAGATACCAGCAGGGGTCTGAGCTCTGCCCAGCACCCACCGGCCAGCTGGCAATATACTCTGCTGGCATGGGGCTTCCATGAGCCCCAGCTGGGGCTGCTTCTCTGATGAAGGACAGAGTTTATAGGAAAATGCCAACTTTTCACCTTAAGCATGGGCTAGTGAAGCCTTCAATACAGCTAGGTCGGGCTACTGCTAACCTCTAGGCTGCTGTGGTAAAAAGGGGCCTTTCCAGGGCACTTTACACCACTGTGTAAAGGTGTAAGTGCTGCAATAACCCTGCAGGTGCCAGCAAGGTGCCCCGGGGTGTCTGCAGGATGGGCAGCACCAGCAACCTCGCTCTACCCCAGTTAGAAACAGGGTCTGCTACGCTTAAGGGTCTGCTACCCCTAGGGAGTTGTCCAGGACCACGAGCCAGGGATTACGAAGGGCTTTCCGAGTGCTGCCTTGCCCCGAGCTGCGGCTGACCCCTGTGTGCCCGAGAGGTGAAGAGGCTGGCGCAGCAGCTCCAGCATCTCATCGCAGCACACACCAGCAGCTCCGCTGCGCTCGTCCCCCCGCAAATCCTCTCCTCAGATTGCCACAGGCTTTACAGACCAAAACGAACTTGCAGAGCAGTGGAGGGAGGGTTTCTTTTAATGACAGCTGAGGGCTGTGATTTCCCTGTAAGGATTCAACTACAGAAGGGTCCCTGAGGTTTTTCTCTCCATGACTTTGCAGAGCCCTACGTTTGTACCGCTGTTGCAGGACGGTCTTTTGTTTTCCAATGCCACCCAACAAATTAGTGCTTGAAAGGCTGGGGTATCTAAGGTGAAAACCGGCAAGGGTGTGATTTGGGCTTAGCTGGCATGATCTTGTTGTATGCTGCACACGGGACTCTCAGGGAAAGGGAATTACCTTGCAAATATCCCAGGTTTACCCGATTCATCACATCACTGGCTGTTAAATTTGCTACATCCTCTACAGAACATACAGGGAAAGGCACAGACATAAACAGAGAGAGAGAGAGGTGTCAGCAAGCCATGATTCGGCAAATACCAGAGACGAGCTCCTGCACTGCAGCAATAAAATGAGCAAAAGAAAAAGGGGAGAAGGCAGAGCAACGTGTTCTTCCAAAACGCCATGGGTGTCCAGACACTGACGGTGACACACGGTGACAATGCACAGTCCCAGCACAGCCGGCTGCAGACGTGCCACAGGGGCCAGGGAGCTGCTGGTCCCCCCGCCGTGCCCAGCGCCCCGCTCCCAGCCAGGCATTGCCCTCCCACCCCGACCGGAGACGGGTCCTGCAGCGCCCACTGCCTCTTCGCTTGCCAGAGCTCCCCCGGTTTGCTCCAACCACAATTTGCCCGATCGACGAGGAGAAGGATGCAAACTCCAACGTTAACCCAGCCAATGGTGCCCCAGGCATCCCGGTGGGGCTGGCTGCAGGGTGACCCCTCGGGACCCTCAGCTGAGGCCACACAGGCAGGGAAGCTGCCTCTGCCTTGACCTCTGCCTGCATCTGCAGGGGATGCCGCGCCGCAGCCTGCCCTCAGCAGCACACGCCACGGCAGCTCCTGCCTCGGGCACACGGGCTGTTCCTCGGGTGCACCCTGTCTCCCAGCTCCCCGTATCCAGCAGCTGTGTAAAACACCTGATTGCCACCAGCCGTCCTCCGGCCTCTGCAGCAGAGCTGCAACAGAGCTGAAGAACCCCAGAAAAGCAGCAAAAACTTCTGGGATTAGGAAAAAAAGATGGGTGGGATACAGCACTGCAAGCCCTCACCTGGTGTGCCCTGTGCCCGCTCTATCCAGCTGCCAGCCAGCTGTCCTGCCTCCCTCCCCAATGCCACCACCAGCCTGTCTGCCCTCCACTCCACCCCCCCTGTTGCGCTGCATTTCTTTACATTTTCTTCTCCTCTTTCACGTGCCTGAAGGGCTGCGAGGGAGAAGTCAAGATGGGAGAGGAGGAATCCCCCTTCCCCACCTCCCAAAGTGTGCTCCCATCCCAGCTGGGGCACGGTGCCAGTCTGTGTGTGGGTGGACGGACGTTTTTCCGGGATGGAGCAAACAGGCAGCAGCACAGGATAACTTAAAAGAAAGAAAGGAAAAAAACCACACAACCACAAACCAAAAAAAACCCCAAACCAAACCAACCAAGAAAGCTGTGGGCTACAGACTTTGTCATAACCAAGGGGTGGGGAATCGTCCTGGGGGGGACACAGACACCAGCACTGATGGGCAGGTGAGAAGCTTCACAAGAAATGCGGCTGCACAGCGGCACCCCGAGCGCTGCGAGCGCCCTGGGACTGTGCGGGCTCATCGCAGCCAGACACCGGTTTCACACACAATGAAGCAAACCACTCAGCCAGCACTGCTGCTACCGAAATGTTTTCCATGGAATAGTTTTATGAAGTCTATCACAAAAGGGGTCTGTGCCAGTTGGTGGGGCTTCACCTGTCCCTGCCGCGCTCCGGGGGGCTCTGGGGCAGAAGGGTTTTGGTGACTTGGAGTCAGTGTGTCCTGAGCCACCGTTTCTGCAGGGCCACAAAGCCGGGGGCAAGCGGGGCCCAAGAGCTGCATGGTGGCACGGGGTCCCGCTGCAGGCAGGAGGGCGAGGGTCACCCTGCTGCGGCAAACTCCTGCCTGGCCCATCCCAGAGCCCTGCCATGGGGGTGGCTGCCTGCCCTCAGCAGTGGGGGTGGCAGGCGGTGGGGCTCTGCGCTGCGGGACCCCAGCCTTGGACGCGCTCGCCTGCAGAAGCACAAGCAAGCTGAGGAATGGCGCCGCTCGGAGCTGGCCCCGGCGGTGCCTGCAGGGTTAGGCTTGGCGTGGGGAGGGTTGGTGTGGGTTAGGCTTGGCATGGCGTTAGGCTCGGCGCGGGGTTAGGCTCGGCACGGGGTTAGGCTTGGCGCGGGGTTACCTGAGGAGCCCACGAGTAGGATGCACCACCGCAGAAGAAGCGCAACCGAACGGCACTTACCATACCCAGTGGTGGGCAAGCCCAGGTGCTTCATACGGTTTTTAACGAGCTCGGAAAGCTCCTGCCTCTCGGAGCGCCGGTACAGGCTGAGGCGCTGCTGGCTGATCCACTCAGCCGTCTTGCTGGAGTGCTTGTTGCCCTTCCTGCTCAGCCGGCGTGCCCACTGCATGCTCTTGCGCCGCAGCAGCGGGTGCTCGGACTGGTCACTGGAGCAGGAGTTCCTATGGTGGCTGGTCTTGATGCCCCAGTGCTCCTTGACGTCCTTTGTGTCCTCGCAGTCCTCAACATTGATTGAGATCTGTGACTGGAAGCCCAGCAGGTCACGGGGGGGGGGGGCAGGGGAGAGGCATAAAGACCCTGCCTGTCTCTGATGGGGGGGATCCCACCCATGGGATGGGATCCTTCCTCTGACCCCCACGCACCCTCCCAGCACATCATCTCTGGACTGCTACAACTACTTGATCGGCAGATTTGGGCTAAGCGCCGTCGAGTGGAGTCTAATGGGCACCCGACATCTCTCACACGATGATCTCTGGGCTGCCCAAGGCACAGCCGTGCCCTTGTCTCCCTCTCTTTCATCTTACAGCCGACATGCTGCCGCATCTCCGATACAGCAATCCCCACTGGTGAGCAGGAGTTCATTAATAAAACAGTTTAAAGCATCTCTAAGAAAGTGGCAGATTGCATTTAATTAAATATTGACTTTCGGCTCCTTGTAGCTGCTTCCTACAAAGCTGAAAACAGAAGGTATTTAAACTGGAGCCTGGCTCAGTCTCCTGCTCCTTATCCCAGTTAATTACACTTCATGGCGCCAAGGACTTTGTCTTTCCAGACTGCCAAGGCTCAGCCAACATCGCCTTTCCACAGGGATAGGCAGCACCATGCTGGCAGCGGGGTGACAGCTGGAACAAGGCATACGGTGGCTCTCGGTGGCCCTTGGTGGCCCGAGGAGCCGCTGGCATAAGCCAGCCTAGTGCTTGCCCATGGGCAGCCCCCCAGGTGGGGGAGGACCAGGGGGCGGCACTGACAGCCAGGGTAATGCCGGAGCGCCCGGTGGCTGGATGTGAGCGGCACTCACCTGTGCTCTGATGTCATGGGGCTGCAGTGGGGGAAAAAGAAGGAAAAATAAAGTGTCAGCCCAGTGAACGGTCATCCCTGCTGCGCCACATCCCACCTGCACCCCGGGCACTCGGTGCCACGCGGCACTGCAGAGCTGTGCCGAGAACATCCCCCCGCCTGCCCGCAGCCAGGCTACTGCCCAGAGACCACCACCGATACAAGGCTGCTAACAAAGCAAAGGCAGAGCTTCCCCTCCCCTCGCTCCTCCCCACCACTGCTGCAGCCAGGCCCAAGGGGCTCCATGGCCCCAGCCAGCCTCATGGACCGCATCTCTGCCAGGTGGTGATGCTCGGCTGGGACCACCAGCAACCCCTCCTAGCACATGCTGCTGCCATGCCCCTACCTCAGAGGTTGCAAACATGTGTGACTCTGTCCTGTAAATCCCGATGGGAATCTCCGCACTGGAGGAGCAGAGCTTCTGGAAAAGGCGACCGTATGTCCGGATCCACAGGTCATCTTCAGTGATCTTCATCTGAGCAATACAGGACAAGCATCAACCGCCCTGCACCATGCAGAACTCACTAAGGAGCACCTCGGGCTGCTCCTGAGCTTCACCCCGGCTCATCCATGTCAGTCCCAAAGGTGAGACAGACTCCACAGAAAGACCAGGGGCAATTTCCAACCTCAGCCTTCAGAACAGGGGCTTTGGTCCTTGGCAGCTCTTGGGCTTTTGGGCTCTCAGCAGCGCTGAGGTTCCCTGCACACAATGGAGGGGAGCGATGTCCTGGCAATGCTGCCTCCCCCCTGACTCCCCAGAAGAGGGGAACCCTCCACCCTCATGCGGAGGGTGACAGATCCCACCAGATCCACAAAGACTTGCCCTGATGGTTTCAACCCAGAGGGACTCAGCACCTACCGCACAGAGGTAGCCGGAGCCCGGCGTGGTGTCGAGGCCCAGCAGCAACCGAGTGATGGTAATCATGTAGTCCTTCACGAATGACTGGGGGGAGACATTTGGGCAAGAAACCGGAGAAAAGGTTTGCTCAGTTATTCATTGGGAGATGCAAAGGGCTGGCCACAGCTGCAGGGGTGCGGTACCCAGAGCCCGCCAGGCTCTCACCTGATAGAGCAGCGTGTCCAACATGCTGATGCTGAAGACCCTGCCAGCCGCGAAGGGCAGCCGGAACATGAAGGCCAGGTTGGAGCCGTTCTCTCGCTCTTTCTGGAAGAGGAAGGGAAGACATGAGCACACGCAGGCAAACACTGTTGGCAGAGGGCTTGTTCACATGCCTCCAGGGCATTTAGCAAAGCCAAGCCACGCAGTCTGCCCCGCACTCAAGTTGCACAAAAGCTAGAAGACTCATGAAAATGGGAGGACACCAGCACAGCATTTCTGGTGGGTGTGCCGGGAGGGAACCAGGACAGCATCCTTACACTGGTGGAAGGGTTTTTATTACTGCATTTAAATGTGTGAGACATGGTTGAGTTTTTTGACATGGGCTGGATGTGGCGCTTTCACATGCCCCAGCATCTGGTTCAGGGGTATTTTCTCCCTTGTCAGAAGATCTGTCTCAGCACAGTGACTCCTTACTGCAGCCACAGCATTAAACCTGATTACCTGATTCAGAGGGCCAGTGTACCCAGCACAGCAGTAGGCAAAGCAGCACAAACTCCAGCCACTGAATAAATAAATACACAGGAGGAGGTAGCTAATCCGAAGATGAACTACCCTCTTATTTGTTTGCTGCAGGTTATCTCAGGCAGATGCGCACTAGCTGTGGTAGCTGCAGCATGCAGAAGAGCACAGGACCTTGAGGAGCTCAAATGTAGTCCCTCTCAGCGCTGACTTCCCAGGCCCCGTGTGCAGAGGAAGACCTTCTCTTACCTTTTCTAGCTTGGAAAGGGCAAGAGAGTAACTGTCCTTTGCTCTGAATTGCATGAACCTCATGTTGGAGGGGTGGGTCAGCTCTGTGATAATGCTGAGGCTGGGGAAGAGCCTGAAATGGAAAGAGACCTGTTGACCTGCAGCTCACTTAAAAGTGAGAGCGCTCCCTGCATTTAAAGCTGAGGAAGACCAAAACCATCCCTGTGCTCGCCTGAGGTCAGAAATAGCTGATTAGATGCTGTTTCCTATAGCAAGCCCAGCCACAGCGATGTCTCACTGCCCGTAGCCACCACCCCAGCCACGGGCACCCTTCCCACTCTGGTCTCCAGCAGAGGTAAGTGGCCACGACGGAGCCCGAGCAGTGGTCACTCCTCACCTGAACATGGTCTGGACGTTGACAATCGTCTTTGCATCTGCCATGTAGTCCTCCTCGGCACTCATCGTGCTCTCCTTGTCCACAACCACCAGGTTGTCAGCATAGATGATGCCACACTGCAGCAAGCTGTCCAGGCTGGGCAGTTCCCAAAGAGAAGAGCGCAGGGTCAGCCCTTGGAAAGGACACAGGGAAGCAGCACGCTGCGACGCGCAGCGCTACAGCAAGCCCAAGCTGCTCCCAACCACC
Source organism: Falco peregrinus (assembly GCF_023634155.1). NCBI lineage: Eukaryota > Metazoa > Chordata > Aves > Falconiformes > Falconidae > Falco > Falco peregrinus. Next base: position 47,345,478 of record NC_073721.1, on the reverse strand, counting down.
AGCTCTTCACCTGCTCCCATCTACCGGGGGGGGTGGGGGGCTGACAACCCAAGAAGCCAAGGGTGGGATCAGCTCTTATAGTACCAACCCTGGGGCTTCTCCAGGGATGACCTAAAAGTCTGGACTGGGCTCAACGCAACACATTTAGGCAGCACCGTAAGTCACAGGCACACGTGCAAACACCTACTTGTCGATCGTGCCCTCCATGTAGTAAACCATAGGGAAACAACAGATGGCTTCCAGAAAGTGGTGCTCAGGCCTGGAGGAAGAGCAACAGAGAGCAAGGGGGTTCAGCAAGTCCATGGGGCAAAGATAGACAGACACAAAACTCACGCAGGACTCCCCAAGGGCCAACATCAGCTGAGGTACCCAACGGTGGCACTGCCATGCCCCCACACTCCCATCCCCACAGTATGAGACGCCCATAAAAACACAGGGAAGGGCTCGGGGCGATGGAAAACATCCGCGGAAAAGTACTTGCTTGTTGTCCAGCAGCAACACGATGGGGTTCAACTCCTTGCGGGACCGATAGTATGCACGAAGGGGGACAATGAAGTTATACAGCCCGTTCCCAGCTGTCTCTGCCGAAACGATAATCAGTTTGTTCTTAAACCCGTAGGCTTTGGCATCTTCAAAGCTGTTGTGCTTGCAGCCCTGTGTGGTGGAAGGCAAGGCAGGAACTCAGTGTGTGGCTCGCAGCTGCCCACCCACCACGCACAGAGTCGTCCCGTTCCGGGGAGGCTGCAGCCCCTGGCAGCCGCACGCAGCCCCCGTCATACCTTGTCCAGCCTCAGGCAGCAGAACGGGGCTTTCTCGGGTAAAAGGTGGCACAGAGTCGGGGAGCTCCCAATGTAGGGGGAGTTGGGTGGGTAGCCTTTGACGTACCTGCAGCAGAGAGACAATCCAGCAGTGTGAGGACACGGGGAGAGCTTTCCACATGTGCAACACTCAGATGCTGGGAAAAACATTTAATAGAAGCAGCCCAAGCGCATCGCTGGCAAACGTTTTGCAAAACTCTCCTGCGGCAGCTGGAAAATTTCCAAAATAGACATATTTAGGAATCATTTTGGCTATGCAAAGGATCATGAGATTGTAAATATGCAACGTTCCCAGCATGGCTGGAGAAGGTACAGATAGGACTATTGAGTGCAGTAGAAAAGAGACAGGCCAGCAAGCTCCAGGAGAGGAGGGCAACGCTGAGCCATAGAAAAAGGCAAAAAACCTCACAGTCCATTTTTAGTGTTTGTTTTGGTGAAGAGCTATTTAAAAGACAAAACCCACCATTTTTATTGAGGGAATCAGAAGCAAAAATTTTCACTTAAAGTGTAGCTAAAAGCGGCCATGAATTAAAAGCCGATTTGTGAGAGTTTGCAGATACTCTGTAAACTCCTCACATCGCTGTGACAGCATCCAAACAGGTAACCAGTTGTATTTCTAATTTATGTGCAATGAACGGAGAACAGGATCCTCTTCACATCAGTGAATGAAAGGAGGCAAGAGGACTGATGCACAGCCTGCCCATCCCCAGCAGTGTCTGCCTTGATGCAACTTGCTGATACCGGGATGAAACATCTCCAGAGAAGCCCACAAGGCTTGCGGCCAAGCAGCGCTTGCCCGTGTTATGGATGCTTGTGTGCTCACACAAAAGCCAAGGGGGCTGAGCCGGAGCCTCCCTCGGGCACCACTCAACACCCATCACTCACAGCGGTCCCTGTCTCTCTGAAACAAGGGACAGCTCGACCGAAGGCGGGCGACTCACTCCACAACTGCTGACCCTTCCTCGTCTGACTGTGTCATCTCATCTTCCGACTGGTCGCTGAGCAGGTCGCAGGGCAGCAGGGACGAGGTGTCAGCCAGCTCAAGGACGGGCGCGATGCTGGGCCGGCGGTTGCCCGAGCCGTTCTCGGCCGGCAGAGCCAGCTTGCTGCTGTTAGCGGGGCGGCACTCTGTGTTTTGCAGGTCCATGGCTACTGTACCTGGACACGGCGGGGAAGGAAGCACAGCAAACATGCTATAAGGAGGTGGAGAGAGCTGCCTCAGCAAAGCATCGTGCCCTTGAGCCCTGCGCAGGGACGAGGTGGAGCACGCAGGGCCATGCACCGTGCCTGTTCAATACAGCCCAGAGGAAGCTAAACCATTTGTAGGCAGGGGGGGTGCAGGCAAAGCATCCACCAGTGACATCCACCTGGGCACTGCTGTGTGGAGCATCTCCCTGAGGTGACAACTCAGCTACTCCCATGGTGGGCACAGGCTGCTGGCCCCGGGGCCTGTCACCCTCTCTGTCCCCCAGCTGTGACCACCTCCACTGCACCAGCTGAACCGCTTGCCCACCTGCTGCTCTTGAACCTGCAAAACCTGGTTTTACCATGGTTTTTATTATTCTGATGTATCTCAGAGATGACAACCCTCCAGCCTAATCTACCTGCAGATCTTTGCAGGCTCTGGGAGATGCAAGCCAGGTTAGGAAGAAGCTGATGCTACTGTGTTTACCCCTCGCTGGGATGCTGCCATCCCCATGGACGCTCCTTCAACCTGCTGGTCCTCAAGCCCGCAAGGAGAGGCAGGTGGGCAGCCCCCAGCACAGTGCATCACCCTCAACCACCTTCTGCATCCCCTTCAATCAGCTCCACATCTTTACATGGAGCAAGAGAGGCTTCTTCATCCTGTCCTCCAGCAGCTTCCAAAAGTCACACATATTTCAGGAATATTGACCTGGGCCACCAAGTCACCATCAGAAACCCCCACCGAGGCTCTCATCTGACTGTTGGCCAAACAGTGACTTTCAGATGCTTGGGAGCGCAGGGAGTTTTGCAGTGAGCAAAGCCCAAGTGCCAGGCTCGCTGGGCACCCCTGCCCTGCTTGCTCCCACACAGTTTCTCTCCCTCTCATTACTCTTCGCCAAAGGTCCCTCTGCAAACGAGTCGTGTAACGAGAACACTGACAAATGCTGTTCAGCAAAGCGCTTTGTGGCTTGGCAGGAATAATCTAAGCAAATTGCTGCTCATGAGTACAAACGCATAAATTATTTGCCTGAAATATAATCTGCTCGTGTAGCTCAGCCTCCCCAAACTTCGCTCTCCCCAGATACAAGCTGGAAGTAATGACTCATGGTATTTTGTATTTGCGAAAATGCGCCACTCGCCGCAGAGCCATCTATGCTCTCCATCGGGTTGTGAATCATAAACGTGATTTAGGATGCGGCCAACGACATTTATTCTTCCAGCCAGGGCTTGGGGGATTTACGCAAACACCCTTAATGATAATGGACATCACGAGCTCAAATAATGATACTTGAGCTTGTTGAGAGCACCCAGGGTGCAAGGAGCAGCGGGTATTTTACTGGTGAGACAACTGGGACAGGGGATGGAAAAGGATTTCCAGTGGCTTCAGCAAAATCCAGGTGGAGGGGCATGGCAAGGAGTTTGCAAAAAGCAAAATAAAACCAAACTTGGGGAAGGAAATGAAACCAGACCTGGGGAAGGAAATGAAACCAGACCCGGGGAAGGAGATGGAGCAGTGCATGCAGGCTGCTGCCCCCGCTCCTGGGGAGCCCCAGTGTCCCCCTGCCCTGCCAAGGCCCCACCAACTCACCCATGCTGGCGATGATGCTGTGCACCGGCAGGCGGGATGGACCATCATAGGTGCCTCTCCGCGCAAAGCCCTTCTTCTTCTGCTTCTCCTCCTGCTTGAAAATGAAGGCAGAGTTCTCCTCCTTGGTGATGTTGATGTAGAAGCAGGTGTCGGACGCTGCCATGATGTGCCGCGGGCCGGGATTCAGCAGGATGCTCTTGTTCTCCTCCCTGCGGATGCCGATCAGGCAGACGCCGTACCTGTGCCGGGAGCACGATGTGGGCATTCACAGCTGGAGAAAAGCCCCTTCAGGGCTTTGTCCCTGCACAAAGGCCCTAGCACTGCCCTCCAGCCCCAGCCCTGATGCCCAAGGGACAAAACCTGGCAGGTATGTCCTGCCCACCCCTGCCCGTCGCCCCCCTGCCCTCACTTCTTGTGCGCATGGAAGGCAGCATAGGTGAAGCTCTTCCCCTCGTACTCCATGAAGAACTTGCTGTCGCCCATCCGGATGTGGTAGACCTCGTTGCCCGAGCAGCGCCCATACATCCGCTGCCACTGCTCCGGGGACTCCTGGCCTTCCCTGCAACAACAGCAGCAGCATGCCAGGATGGGACCCCCGGTGCTGGGATGGGATCCCCACCACGGTGCCAGGACAGGACACACCGGTGCTGGCGCAGCCCCTGGCACAGCATCCAGCTCCCCAGGCACAGCCGCATGGCAGGAGTGCTAATAAGCGCTGAAGCTGCCATTTAGACCAACCAACAGTGGTGAGATTACAGCCACGCGCCTCCACAAGCTGTCGGCGTTTGCAGGCTGAGGACAAGCTTGTTTTAATTTCTAAGTGCCTTTTTATTTAATGAGGGCTCCCAGGGGGGCGCAGAGGCAGGGTTCAAAGCCTGTGTTGGCAAACAGCTCCGAGCATGGGACAAGAGTCATTTGGCAATGACATTTTGTAATTCTTTTGATGGCGCTTTACCCAAAATTCAGACATTTCTGCCTGGCTGAGGAGTGCAGGACCCACAGTGCCGCTTTCCCAGGCTGGCAGAGCTCCTTCCAGCTGTGCCATACATCAACCTGCCAAACAGCCTGCGGGGTCCACATCTGCACCAGCTGTGAACGCACCCTCCCGCCAGCAGGACCATGCCAGTATAAAGAAAACCTTTTTACTCCCAGTCTCTGCAAAGGTGGTGTTGGCCAGCCCACCCACACTGCTATGTTCCCCCTACAATACTGGCTTTTGCTCCCAATCCAGCTGGGGGTCCTAGGTCCCATCTGTGCTCCCCCAGCCCCCCCGGCCCAGCCCCCTCCCCTCTCCCCCTGAGCTCAGAGCCCCGGGTTCTGCTGTCCCTCCACGCTTGGGCTGCAGGGCAAGGGCAGGCAGGGACAGGCAGGGCAGCATGCAGGCAGCACTCACTGGCCACGGGATGTGTGCACCAGCAGTGTGATGAGGGTGGAGGTGGCAGGGCAGACGCAGTTCAGTGCCAGCATGGCGTACTTGCACTCCTCTTCGCAGACGACGTGATCTGAAAGGCAGAGGGGACCGTCATGGCAGGGAGGTAGATGGATGGAGTCCTCAGCCAGCAATGCCTGGGTATGCAGTAATATTGGGGTGGTGTTTGGGGCTGGGGGCTTCTTCTTCCTGCCGGTCCAGGAGGGCTTTCAGCCAGATCAACAAACAGCCCGTGGGGAACACCACGAATGGGGTTAAAACAGGGATGCAGGATGGAAACCAGCCAGGTGGACACCAATCCACCATCGCTGTGTCCATGGGGACACACATCCAAGCACGTGTGGGACAGGTGAGCCCACACACAGTCCGGCCCAGGGCAGCCTGGAGCCAGCTCTGCCCTGGCCCCAGGCATGTTGCTGCGGGTTTTAGTGTACCTCATGATAAAGGGGCTGACGGCCCTAAAATATCTCCTGGCAATGAGGAGTCTGTCCTGGTTTCAGCTGGGATAAAGTTATTTTCTTCCTAGTAGCTGGTACGGTGCTGTGTTTTGGATTCAGGATGAGAATAACCTTGGTAATACACTGATGTTTTACTTGCTGAGCAGTGTTTACACTAAAGACTATTCAGCTTCTCACCCCACCCCACCAGCGTGCAGGCTGGGAGCACAAGAAGCTGAGAGGGGACACAGCTGGAACAGCTGACCCAAACTGGCCAAAGGGATATTCCAGACCATGTGACATCATGCCCAGTATGTAAACTGGGGGGAAGCTGGCCAGGAGCCGCTGCTCGGGGGCTTGCTGGGCATCAGTTGGTGGCTGGTGAGCAATTGCATTGTGCATCACTTGTTTTGTATATTCTAATCCAGTAGTAGTAACAGTAATAGTAGTAGTAGTAGTAGTAATAATAATAATAATAAATAATAATAATAAATTAAATAATAATGATGATGATAATGGTAATAATAATAATAGTTCTCCCTTCTGTTTCTGTCCTATCAAACTGTCTTTATCTCAATCCACAGATTTTACTTTTTTTCCCCCCAGTTCTCTCCCCCATCCCACTGAGGTGGGGGGAGTGAGTGGCTGTGTGGTGTTTAGCTACCTGTCAGGTTAAACCACAGTTTAACAAGTCTCAACACCAGGTCACGGACTCCTCTGAGATGGAAACACTGCTGGAAACATCTGTGATGGCAGGAAGGACAGTCCGGACCAGCCAGGCTGCTGTGCAGCCCCTCTGACTCACCAGCAAACTTGACGTGAAACTTGTTTTCAGGCTTTAAGATCTGAACGTAAAGAGGACAGTTTGGAGCAAAATCTTTCACAGCCCAGGCTCTCAGGATGGTCTGGTGGTCCTAGGCAAGGAGAAGAGCAAGAGCTACTTGTCTGACAGCTTATTTTCCCCAATGCTTTGATACCTGGGATGAACTGCAAAGCACCTGGCCACCGCGGAGATGTACGGCAAGAGCTCCTCCAACGCTCACTGCTAACGGGGGAGAACAGCCCTCTCCTGCTCCCCCAAACCCAGCACCCCTGGGAAATTGGGACAGCAGAAGGAGGATGAGTCCACAGGGGCTCAACTGGCGTGTGCTGCTGCGTGTGCCCATGCCGTCCCTGTGCCATTCCCATGTTTCTCATGGGGACCCTTCGGCAGCTTCATTACAAGCAGAAGTGCCCAGTGCCAAAGCAGGGAAAGGCCAGGCAGCGCCTCGGCAGCAGGGAGGGAGCACAGCACCCCTTGCTCGGCACATTGGCACCTGCAGAAAAGCCCCTCCGACAGGGCTGTGCCGGCTGAGGACAGCACAGGCAGGCAGGAGCCACTGCCACAGCATGGGAAGCATCCCTGGCACCAGCCAGCAGCCGGAGCTGTCACCGGGTCTGCCACCACCTCCCTCTCCCTGGGCTCCAAACCCAACATCTTCCCAGCAAAGTCCCTGCCTGGGCTGGAATAAGGTTGCATAAGGAGAGGAGGTTTTGGGGTGGACTGTCCAAAGGATTGCGGGGTGCTCAGCCCCCGTGGGTGCCCAGGGGACAGAGCTCAGTGCTCAGCCCCATGCTCTCTCCTGAGCTGCCTCCTGTGCCGGGCAGAGGCAAGAGACAGTGGTCACCCCAGTCCCTTCTTGCTGAGAAATGAATAATCTCTGACTGTGCCATCCCTGTGTCCGGCTTACCGCCGCGGTGCGATCCACCTCATTTCGGCTGCTGAGAATGAAGCAGGCTTCGCCATTGTCCATCCTGCAAACAGAGCGCAGTGACACCGTGAATCGCATGGGCCGGCAAAGCTGGGCATCTGCCTGTACCAGCCAGCCCCCTCCCAGCCCCCAGTGAAGGCATGCCGGGATGCCCATCATCATGCATCTGGGCTGGCATCACTGGGGACCCTCCCCTGCGGCTCCAAGGACTGCGGGCAGCTCAGCAGCGTGGCAGGACCAGCCTCGCCGTGTCTGTGCAGCATGTCCACATCCCTCTGCTCACTTGGCTCTCATGAGGTCCTGGTCCTTCAGTGCAGAGCCCTGGAGGTAGATCACTCGCTGCGACCACAGAGGGATCTGCAGAACCCTCCGCACCTGGATATCCATCTCTGTTGGGCAAAGTATCACCACGTAGTAATCCTGGAAAAGAGAGGCTCGCATGGGTCGGCAGGCTGGTGGTCCTGCACACGCCTGCCGCAGTGAGCCGAACCACAGGGGTGCGCTGCCTAGGCAAACAGCTCCTCTGGGGCTTCTGATTTTTGCTGGTGGTGTGTGAGACCCCTGCCCGCGCTCCAGGGTCCTGCAAGGGTCTTGGGAAACACATCAGCATCTTCTTCACGCCATTCTGCATAACAAAGCCAATGCAGGCACATCTGACTACAGAACTAGGGAAGATCTGCACACCCACAGCAAAGCAGAACCTCTTGCAATTACTGCAATGAGCAGGATTTTAAAGCTTGAACGTATGGAGTCAAGGCTGGGCGATGGCAACGAAGCATATGTGAGCATTGGAATGAAATGCAGATCTGAAACACGTCTGTGCTGCTCTCATCCTGGGGAGCAGCAAAGGCACTTGCAAGTCATTTGCAAGAATATCAGTTATTATGTAGGGATACTCCAGTAAGAGCTGGGTATTCCCACCGAGGTTTAGCAACCACATGTTCTGTATCTGTCTGAGATTCCTCATTCAGCAAAGACATCATTACAATTAGAAAAGTCCCTCTGGTCCTTTTCCATGTGCTTTACACAGTGCTGTAACAGGCCTGGCCAGAAAATGGGATGGATCAGAGAGAGCCCCGCTACTGAGATGGTAAAGTGAGGTGGCCCTAGGGTACCACTTGCTACCTCTCCTTGGCCAGTGCAGCACGTGATTCCTGGTGCTGGGCTGGATGGTTTTTACCTTATTCTTTGCCACATCCACTGCAGCAGGACACTCACCACCAGCAGCCACTCAGCCATACCCAGCAAGGCTGTGAGCCCAGCAAGGGCAAGTGTTGATCGAGCACAGGGTGGCAACATGCCTGGTCCTCACCTGCAAGCGCGGGTGGGCGTAAAATTCGTTGAGGAAGTCCATGAGGAGATCAATCTTGAGGGAGCTGACGCAAAGGACAACGTGTTTCTCTGTCTGGGCACGGTGACGGCTGTAATTGCCTCCCGACTTCTGCCGCTCCATCCACAGGTAGACAAGCTCCTCAAACTGCAAACGAAGGCAGAGAGCTGATGTCCCCATCGGCAGGGCTGCCCCCGTGCAGGTTCTGCATCCCTCTCCATCCTCTGCTGCGCAGGTCTAACCTGGAGCGGCAGCACCACCAGGGCAACGCAAATCATGATCACAACGAGGAGCTGGGAAGGCCAGATCTTTGGTGTCACATCTCCATAGCCCACGGTGGAAAAGGTGACGATGCAGAAATAGAAGGACTTGAAGAGGGAGAGTTTCTCACCTGCTCTTTCTAAATGCTGGATGCCGCAGGTCCTGAAGGGAGAAAACGCACAGTACAGTGAGCGCTTCCCTGCTGCGGAGACAGGCAGTGCCCGTAGCACCTGCTTGAAGTCAGTGGGGAACCCTAGAAGGTGACTTACACCCATGTCCATGGAGGAAATTTGTCTGTAACATGCTATCAGCATCAGCAACGGATTTAAGTCACTGACAGAAATGATTCAGCTAACGGCAATTACAGATTGTTATTTGTAATTTGTAATTTGATGTGGCTGCTCACCAAAGCAACATGGGCAAGCCCAGGTCCCAGGTGATGGGTCACAGGTAAGATTATGCCATGGACAGCATGTTGAACATCACCCAGAGGCTGCCCTTGCATTGCAAAAAACCAAAATGTGGAAACAAGCAGCTGCCCCAGTAAGGCTCTGAGGGGATTCCAGCACATGGGAAGGGCACTCAGTCCCCAGGGGGATGTGCTCCAGCAGGCAGGAGGCAGGTCCCATCACCTGCTTGTGACCCTGTGCTGCTGCCCTTGCAAAGCCGTGTCGCAGAGCCACCTTGCTCCCCGTGGATAGGCAGGTGACAGAACTCCACAACCTGCAGTTTCAAAGTCATCCTGCTCAGCACAAGTGTAACCTAAGCCATCCCAGACCCGAACTGTAGCCCTGCCACATTCACATCCACGGCCCCAGCAGGCAGGAGGTGCCTTGGGCAGGGAGCACTGACGAGCTCCAGAATGGCATTAGTCATTCACACCAGAGGATCATCTTTATTGCCAAGATTCATGAACGTAAAAACCTTCATTTCCTGCCCATTCAGCAACTTCATGGTGTTATATGCTTCAAGTCCAGACCAAGGGAGCCAGAGGAAGATTGAAGAAGCCTAATTCAAAGCCAAGTACCCAGTGATGAGAATGGGCTCCTCTATAAAGAGATGCCCTTGGTGGTGGTGATGCACAGGGTAAAGGGCCCAGTTCATTAGCAGGAGCTCCAGCAGCCTATTACCCAAATGAGCTCAGCAGCCACGCCAACTTGGTGGGGAGGAAGAGCGTGGTCAGAGCCAGCGAGTGCAATGGGTCCTGGTGAATGGACCATCACACCCCTCCGAGTCCACGTCCCTGAGTGCGATGGGTCCTGGTGAATGGGCCATCACACCCCTCCAAGCCCATGTCCCTGCCCTTGACCCTGCAGCACTCACAGCCCTGCTCTGAGACTGGTGTGTCCACACCACCCACCTCCCTCCGACAACGCCCTCAGCCTCACACACGCCTGTTAAAAAGTTTCTGTTAAAACCATATAATTAGGGAGGATAATTAGTTTCTAAAATAGGAATTGATCTTCCCAGTGTTCAGCGCACTGGGGAATGAAGCAAGACAGGGAGGAGCCTGGCGCCGGGGCTGCTGGTTCAGGGGGTCTTCCCGTAGCTCCAGCAGACGTAGCTGTGCCCAAGCCAAAGCCCACGGACAGGAGTGGAAACCCGGGGCACACTCCTCACCATGGCTCCCTGAGTTCCAAAGCTCAGCCTGAGGATCAGGGACTTGTCCCATTAGTGAAGGAGGGATGCCAGAGACTTGGGAATTCAATCCAATCAGCAGCCCTGAATAGTTACGCTTTCCTCAGTGTGTACAAACCTCTCAGGCTGAAAAATCAGGCTAGAAGACACTGCCTAAAAGCAGAACCTCCCCTGGCTTCCCCAATTGACACATTATGTCCTGGAAATGCCATCCCACCACAGCTGGGAAGGTCTCCCTTCATTGCCCTGCAAGAGCCCAGCTCCGCCAGCCACCCTGGGAACATGCAAAGCTGGTTTCCCTGGCTGAGGAAGGTGGTTTAGCAAAATGAAGAGCAACACTCACCCCGTGAAAACGAGACACAGGAGGGTGCAGATCAAAATGAGCACCTGGTTAAACATTGCAGACTGGGTCCTTTGTATGGCGCGGTGCAGGTCATTCTGGGGAGAGAGGAGAGGGCTCTCACCAGCTCAGAGAGGCTGAGGATAAAATACTCCTCCAAACACCAGCTTCTGTCTTGCTGCCTCCAGCAATGCCCCCCAGATGAAGGTCAGGCCAGAATTCGGCCCTTGGAAAGGGATGTGCATTCTGTGAGCAGGTCTGGGCTCTGCTGCCGGTAGAGACAGCTCGAGTGGCCACGTGGGAACGGCTGGAACACCTCGTCCTGCTGTGATAGCATATCCTGCAGGCAGCCAGAGGCTGTCCCTGTTGGCACGCAGCCAACAGAGTCAATGTGGCTCAGACACCAAAGGGCTCCTGCTCCACAGCAGGTCACAGCCCAGCATCACCAGCTGGCAAAGCCTCACCACCCACCAACCCCAGCATGGACACACACACCAAGCACCAAAACCTGCCCAGAAGCTGGTGGCAGGTGAGGGATCCCCCGGCCACGCCGCCCTCAGCATCCCCAGGGTGAGGTGAAAGGGTTGGGATGTGTCCAGTCACTCACGATCATGTTCTCCAGGGCGTATTTGGCAAGCCAGCAGTTCAGAAACACAGGAATGAACAAATTCCGCAAAGGAGGCCAGAAGATCTGTGAAAGCAAGACTTACTCACAGAAAAACCCATGCTCTTTATCAAAAAAAGCCATAAACAGCCAATTTGAGCCCTGTCGGGAAGGACCAATCTCCAAACTAAGCACCGGCCTCTGCAGAGGCTGCCACCGAAAGCAGCAGCTGGAAATGGAGGATGGTTTTATGGGGTAATGCTCCAGAGAAAGTCGTTATGTTGAAAAATACCAAAGCAAAAATTCCCTGCCAGCTTTAAATACTACTTGGCCAGACATCCATTTTCTTTACTTCACCACCAAAACTACAGTCCTTATTAAACTTAAAGCCGCTTTAAAATGTAACCGGGAAACACTCACTGTGATAATAAATGGCACCGTGTTGATCATCTCAAGGATGAATGAAATGCGAAAAATCTGTTCCCAGATGTTCCCCTGAGGAATTAAAAACAAATAATAATTAAATAAGCTTAAAAATCTGCCAAGGGACAATTAAAAAGCTCCCACTCTGCCACAGACCCTGCTAGATGGGGGAAATATGCCAGAGGAGCCAGAAAGATGCTCCGGTTTGCCTGTGGGAGAGAGATGCAGTGCTGGTGACAAGCACGCTGGAATCAGCAAAACCTTCCAGAATGTCCTTTCCACAGCCACGATGTCCCTCTGTCCGTCACTGCTGCTGCCCAAAGCTGGGGGGCAGCTACGCTTCAAGCAAGGATGGAGAATGAGAGGGACTGATACAGGTCACTGGCAACCAAACCAGGCGGGAGACACAGTCTCTTCTGCCAACTGTCCCAGGGACCCCAAGAAGATGCCATTTGTTAAGGTCACTTTTCTTGGCCATTCTAAAGGGCTTTGGTCCAAAGGAGTCAGCTTATGCTTCTCCCTGTCTGGCTTGGAGCAGTGCCTGCTCCCTCCAGAGGTACCAGACCTCAGCACAAGCAGGGGCCATGCTGCCCAGCTCAGCTCCAGCTCCTCAACCTTAGGAAACTCGCCGTGCATCAACCTGCCCCCCCATGAAAACAGTGAGCCTTTGTAAAACAGGTCTGAATGTAAAGGCAAGTGCAAAAAGCAGCGACGCCCCAGCTCTGCTCTGCACAACGCTCTGCCCACAGCCTGAGCGGGAATGAGAAAGGAAAACAGCCACAGCCAGTTGAGACATCACCGAGACAAATGCCCTCTCGGGATGCTTCAGGCTCAAGACAGAGGAAAGAAGGAGAAATGAATTCATGCCAGGGGGCCAGAGCCAGCCAGCGCATCACTGTCCACCACCCGCCCCAGGGCACTTACCTTGTAGCTGAGATAGATGAGCAGCATGGTCTCCAGAAAGCTGATTAAAGCTATGCTGACCTGCAGAGACAGACAGGCGAAGGCTGCTGAGGGCTCGTTCGATGCATCGTCGGTCGATCAGAGCTCTGCTGAGCCCTCCCTGCCCTGTGCAACGAGGAGCCCGTGGGTATCACGGACGAGTGCCTGTTCCCTTGCTGTCCCTGCACCCGTTGGGTCAGACGTGCCAGCATCTGCAGCAACAGGCGTGCAGGCAGCCCCAGCGGGAGCCGGCGGGCGCTCAGCCCTCCTGCAAGCGATCCCCCGGATGGCTGCCTGGCCTGAAACCAGCCCGATACTGATCAAGCTGCATCCAGGCTGGGGAGAGCTGAGCCAGCCTCATGATTTTATCCCCCTACAGCTTTTCCTCCTCTATCAGTCCCCAGGATTTTCACCCAGGGCCAGGCTGTTGCTCCTGGAGAAGCCCCAGCTCATTTCTTGCTCATCCAAGAGAGCCCGTCGCCCCTCGCTGTTGGGGGCAGAGGATGCACAGAGACCCGCTGGTGGCAAAGATCAAACCCCAGCTCCTGCACAACCGTGCCCGAGGTCTAGGCACTCACCTGCACAGCCCACAGTGGCATTTTTCTATCCACCCAGAAGATGTGTGACCTGCAAAGAAAATTCAAAACGGATCTAACCTGTAGCCCAGCTATCAGTGCCTTTACCCCGCACCGACAGAAACCTGAGGCCATCAGTGATGCAGGATCCAGCTCAGGACTGGTGCTGGTGTTCCTTGCTGCACAGTTTGTTCAAGCAGCCTCTGCACCGGGCATAAGCCATTCCCAAGGGCGCAGCCATAGGCACATGTCAATTGATTTGATCCTGGGATGCAGCTCTGCATCCCTCAAGCAGCCCCCCGACCAAGAAATGGCCATGGGCAGCTGCCAGCACTAGCCACATCCATCACTGCATTCCCACATCCTGGCAGAGCCGGGATGGAGCAACTCTTGACTCACCAGTTGATATTTGTGGACTGGTTGAACGCTGTGTAATTCTGCTTTTCGCATTCCCAGCTGGGAAAAGAGAAAGACAAAGCAGGGGAAAGCGGTCAGCGAGGGGGAGGAAGGAAAAGGGGTGCTGGCATCGACCCCCCACGCTCATGGGGTGCCCTCACCACCATGTCCTGATGCTGGGGGAGGCCCTTGGACAACGCTCCCATGGATCCAAATGCACACTGGTCCCTACAGTCGCGGCTTCCCACAAGAACCATCTCACCCAGGCAGTTTTGAACATTTTATTACTGGAGAATGAGACCTGTCAGGTACTTCAGTCTGTAGGAGAATGCTACGAAATGCTGACAGGCGTGGGCACGGGGCTCCAACACAGGGCTGCAGCTGGGAACTACCAGGTGACTACCAGCAAAAGCTGCTGAGCTTTGGCTCCTGGGACAAGGCTGGCTGCCAGGCAGGAGCACCGGAGCCAAGCTCTGCCCCTGCCCTGCTGCCAGGGATGCGCTCCCGCTGGCCAGCCTTTATTGTGCCGCACACCCTCAGGAAATTGGACTTCCCTGAACCGCAGCTGTGCTAAGCATTTCAAGGATGTGCATCTGTCTCACACCTAATGCTCACGGTTTTTAAACCGCTTTTGGAGGATGCAGAAGCACTTGGTAGTCTGCAGCCTTTACAAAGAGGAAATCAAATGGCTAATTCTTCTAGCTTTTGAAAAAAAACACCAGGCTGTATGTGAACTAAACAAAACAAGGACATATTAAAAATAGGTTTATACTGAAACCCAGAGCAAAGCTGATGTATGTAATCATCTGTCACCTTGGGGATCTAAATGGCACAACATATTTCCTTCCCAAACACTTCAATGGGATTTAGCATAAGTGTCTTCAAGCGTTCAGAAAATACTTGCACGGCGATGCACTGAGGGCAGGAGCTCTTGCCTGTGTCTGAAGGCCACGTTGCACCCCTGACTGCTACAGCCAGACACCATTTGGAAATGAACACGATGCTGATGCAAAGATCTGCAGCATCCAACCCCCCTTGCTTTCTAACCTTGCTGAAATGGGAAGCTAGGTGCGGCTGGGGAAGGAGAGGAGTCTGATATAATAAAACTCAATGACATTGAATTTTTTCACCACCTTTTGCCTGCGTGCCATGCAGGGCCAGCAGACACCCACACCCCCATCCATGAGATCTGAGCAGGGAGCAAAGCCCACCAGACCAGCAAGTTTTGCTAAACTACCAATTCAAACCACCGGAGCAAGAAAAACTATCCACCATCCTCACACCTGCCATGAGTGGCTGCAATCGCATCTGTGCTCACCACTGTGCAGGGTGGGCTGGGGAGCCCGGCAGTATCCGCAGCACTCACCAGCCTATGCCCTCCTCCGGGTTGTCAAGCAGGACGCGGACGATGTACAGCAGGCATGTGAGCAGCTTCAGTGAGAAGTTGAAGAGCCGGATCCTCAGGCCTGTGGCAGAGGGGAGCACAGCGTGGGCCAGGCAGCATGCCCCGGGCACCCCATGAACACCGGGTACCCCATGAACACCGGGTACCCCATGCACACTGGGCACCCTGTGTGCCCCAGGCACCCCACACAACCGGCGCACCCCACGTGCACCAGGCACCCAATGCATCCTGTGCACCCCATGCGCCCTGGGCACCCCACACACCCTGCACACCCCATGCATCCTGTGCACCCAATGTGCACCAGGCACCCCATGCATACTGTGCACCCAACACATCCTGTGCACCCTGTGCACCCCACGCATCCTGTGAACCCCACATGTGCACCAGGCACCCCATGCATCCTGTGCACCCCACGCATCCTGCGCACCCCGTGAACCCCACGTGCACCAGGCACCCCACGCACCCTGGGCACCCCACGCACCCTGGGCACCCCGTGAACCCCACGCATCCTGCAAACCCCATGTGCACCAGGCACCCCACGCATCCTGCGCACCCCATGCACCCTGGGCACCCTACTCATCTTGCACACCCCATGCACCCTGGGCACCCCACTCATCCTGCACAGCCTGGGCACCCTGCAGCACAGCCCCTTTGGTTTCCCACAAGCTTTGCACAGCTCCATGCACCGCAGGACCCCGCTGAGCCCCAGGGGAGCTGCAGGAGCCCCAGGGCAGCACATACTTTGCCCAGGGCTCTACACATCCTACCCAGCGTCAGATATATAGAAGGCTAATACAGAAATAAATAACGATGAGTCAGCTCCTTGCTGGCCCCAATAGACGTGAGAGACAAATGAGGAGCTGCTGCAGTGTATCCCCCTCATTAGCAGGCATCCATTAAAAAGCATCAGACAGGCAGGGCCAGGGCCCCATTCCACTCGCTGGGCTACAAACAGTTTGCAAGAGGAAGGCTGGCGAGCAAATCTCCTGCTTTATCTGCTCTCACCCCCCAGCCAGTTCATTGGGTTATTACTCAAATTACAAGTGAGAAATTCATCACATTTTCATTAAAAACTTCCCCGTGGGCACCCTGTTGTGCTGCGCTCCAGCTTTTAACAAGAAGACAGGATGCGGGGAGGAAAAAATGTGAATTTATAAATTAACGAGCAGAGTCTCCCCAGACAGCTAATGACATCTCTGAGAAAGAAAATAAAAACACCATTAGTCAAGTGGAGGCTAATTTGGATGGCTGAAGGAGGAGCGGGTAACTCACAGCCTGCCTCGACTGTCACCACAGCCGCTGACCTCCTTGAGGGTGGGGGGCGCATCAGTGGCTCCGTGATGTGGAAGTTGCTCCCTGACTCCCCCAGGGCAGCTCCCAGTGCCCACCCTGCTCCTGGCCAACTCCTCTCCAGTGGTTCCCATGATGTAGCTGTCCCCAGCGAACAAAGATGGCAGGCAGCAGCATCCCCTCCTCCCCGTGCAACTGCATCCCCCCAAACCAAGTTGGCCAACACCCAACAAAAAGCCAACAGGCAGCAGCAGCCTGGGGCTGGGCAGCCAGCGCTGGGGACACACAAGGAACCAGCCACCAGCAGATGGCAATGGCTTCTCGTCCCAGGAGGACAGAGCACGGCTCTCCTAGCTTGGGCAGGGTTTGGTTGCTCCCAGCAGACGCTCTCTCCATGCATGGAGCACTCACTCGATCGCTGGTTTTTGATGAAGAAGAGTTTCAGCCGCTCCTTAAAAGTGTTTTCATTCACGTAGAACTCGACCTGCACCCTGTGGGGAAAGCACCCAGAGGAGCCCATCAGCAGGGTGGCAGGTCAGACCCAGAGCCCCATCCCAGGTGGGTAACCCCCAGAGCAGCCCACAGCAGAGCCTGGGCTCAGCCCTGGGCTCCCAGCTGCTCCCACAGCACCATATCACTGGCACCA
Source organism: Falco peregrinus (assembly GCF_023634155.1). Taxonomy (NCBI): domain Eukaryota; kingdom Metazoa; phylum Chordata; class Aves; order Falconiformes; family Falconidae; genus Falco; species Falco peregrinus. The sequence continues at coordinate 47,328,420 of NC_073721.1, read as the reverse complement.
CCAGCCACGAGCACCAAGACATAGTGCATCGACGGCTACCAAAGCAGCACATGTGACCCACGGGGCCAGGTCTGGTTTTGGTTGAGGGCTTTGCTTTCATTCACGTGCAACCAGCTGACATCAGACTCGCAAACTTCTCCTTTCCCATGTGCTTCACAACATTCAAAGCCTCTCGCAAAAGCTGTGGCCTTGGGGCAGTCTCCCCCAGCAATGTATATCTGCTCCAACCCCCCGTGGCTGCAGCAGAGCAGGAGGTGGCAAGGGCAACGTCCCCAGTATGCCCACGCTGTGGCTCAGCCCGGGTAGGAGCAACATTCAGCACTGAAACTGTTAAAAAACAAATCTGATCTAAAAGGAGAAAAATTCCCTTTGTTGCTAAGATACCACATTTGGCCATTCCAGAAAAACCCAGGAGCTGTCAACCAACTCCAAACATCACTTGGCATTTGGAACCGCTGGTGACTTGTGGCAGAGGGACAAGGTGCCACGGCAGAGAGCCGTCCGCCAGGGCACTTTGCAGGAACCAGCAGGGAGGAGTCGCAGGTGAAACCAAAACCGGCCTGTCCACCGCTATGACCACCATGGGCACTTCTTCACCTTCACCTGCTCCAGTCTCCATCACTGGCCCCCACCCGCAGCCCTCCTGCTGGTCCCCACATGCCGGGTGGATGCCCATGACCACGTGGATGGGGAAAGCCTCACCAAGGCTGGAGATTTCCCCCTGTGGATGCCAGCAGGGTCTGGGATCAAGCATACCCGGATTAAGGCTGCGCAGGCAAAACTGGCCCCAGCTCAGCTCATCTGCCTCCTGCCTCTCCTATTACTTTATAAATGCCCGCAGCACTTTGCAAACTCACTTATTCACACTAGGCAGCGTTATAAATTACACTCCTACCTGCTAAGTGCAGGCGAAAAGGGATTGTTTCCTGATGTCTCAGCTTTAGACTCCAAGCAAGACAAAGTCTGTTCATTACTGTTACAGCTGATAATGGAGTTAAGTGCAATGAATTAGTCGTTTCCTCTATTTCACTGTATTTGACAAGTCTCTTAAGTGCTACTGTTATTACTGGGTTTTTAACTGCTCGGAAGAGGTCATCAAGATGTCATTAATCAGGCATATTACCAAGCCAAGGCATAGACCAAGCTGAGCAAATTCACAGTGACAGTCATTAAACCTATCACCCCGTTTTATTTCGCCTGTGCAACCCTCATGCACACGTGGTGCCAGCTCCAGCCGAGCGTGCCACCTCGCACATGCCACCAAATCATGATTTATTGGAAAGCAGCTGCTACTCACTCTGACAACAGAGGGACAAGCCAATCTTTACTAAGCCTTAAAGCCGAGCTGTCTGGGCAGCAAATTGGGAAGGAGTTTCATGAGATCCTCATTGCTCATTGAGTCCCTTGTCCCAGTACCCACTGGTGCCCGCTGGCATTTCACGGTCAACCTGACCGCTCATGGGGAAACTGGTGTGCAAAAAGCACGGCACACCCTTAAGAACTCCTCAGGGCTTCTTGTGGACTCCCTTATCAGGTTGAAAAGTCAGCTTTTTTAATTTAAAAGTCTCTTATGTCCAAAAAGCAAATGCAGAGAGAGAGAAAAACATCACCTCAGGCACGAAAGCTGGGATAAAATTTTATACGGGCTATCAAACTTTGCCTGTTTCTGCCATAACCTGGTAGCTGCTCTCTGGCTTAACCTCCCTCAGTGTGAGGTGGTGGGAACCCACCGGCAGCTGCCCGGTCTGGCAGCTGGCAGGGACTGGTGACAGACTGGAGGTGGCTGATCCGCTCATGAGCCTGTAGCCTGTCCTCCAGCACCTCCCTAATGCTGCCGGAGCAGCACAGCCTGGACCAGGCGCAGCCCAGGGGGTGGGTGAGATGCACCCGTCCGAGCCTCTGCAGAGCCGAGGGGCTCCACGCTGCAGGGTCACCTCATCCCCATCAATGGTGCTGGAAAGGAAAGAAATCAGGAGCCTTAACTGGGAAGCAAATGCTGAGCTCCTGCTGCCCACCTGTGGGCATGTCCCCTGCAGACCCCATGCCCTGCCCAGGCCCCTTGGCAGGGTGTCATGCACCGAGCAGCTCTGTAACAGAGGTGACAATAACTGACAGCCTTGGAGGGGCAGTCACCAATCTAAGACATTTGGCATTTGTGCTGGTTATAACGGCAGGGGATGGATGCCCAGTACAGCTGGTAGCACCCAGCAAACCCGCTAGTAGCGATGCGAGCGTGTCGCTCCTCACCAGGACATGTCATAGCATCAAGTGAAGAAAACGCTAAAATGCACTCGTGGCAGCAGCTGTGGGGGTTCACCAAGAACCCACCTCATGCCAAACATCAGGACAGTGGGCAACCACAGGCCTTGCTGCAGGGACGGCAAGTGCTGGGGAACAAGGAGAATTTATGAGCTCTGGCTCAGCCAGCACGATGCCTTAGGAGCGAGCAGCCATAAATGCAGAGCTTTGCAAGCGCAGCTGTAACACGTGTTAAAATTAATCATTTCCAAAGCCAGACTTGGCAAATAATTCCTCTGTGTCAGGGCATAAATCAGCTGCCACAACTGCTCACGACACTGCGCGCACAAGCAAATTGCTCCTTCGCCTTATTAAAAATGCCTAGGAAATGCTAGGAACTGGCCTTCAGCTCTGTCGCGAGCGCGCAGCACCCCATTTATCAGGGTCCCTAAGGATTAAGTGCACTGAAGTAAGAGAGACTTCAGGGAGCGCAATTCTTCTCCCAGACATTCGCCTCTGTATCAAAGAAACAAACAGCAACATAAATCTCTGTCACCAGACAGATGGTTCGCTGATCTATAGCATTGCAGCCCACCTCGACACGATGAATATAAACGCGGATGGATAAAAGAACTGAACGATTAGAAAAGATCTAACTTTTAATGACAAAGTAGCCCATGTATTCATCCGTCATACTGGCCACAGGGAGAAGAAATGCTTGGAAAAGCAGATCTCCCGGGGGAAGCGGGGTGTTTATCACTGCAAAGAGACAAAGGAATAAAAGAATGTGGAAAAAACACGTTCCTGTGCAGACAGCCTGCCCTCGCTGCTGAGGGCTGAGCGCCAGGAGCTGTACGAGGCTCCACAGTCACAGCCCCCCCCCCCCCCCCGCCCCACGATGCCCTGCTGAGCCCCAGCACCCCCCATGGAGTCACTGTTCCACGGGACTTGTTCCACGGGACTTCTGTCTGCAGGAGGGGAGAGGGCAGAGCAAGGGCTGGGCATGACGGGGACCAGGGTCCCACAGCCCACTCCAGCGCTGGCACCCGCTCTGCAGGCATGGGATGAAGGCAACACCCTGGCACCGACCCACAGCTGATGGCTTTTACCAGGCAGCAGCAACGACCCAAAAGTGCCCAAGCTCCTACTCCGCTTCCACCTGAGGGAAGGAGATTATACCATCTCAAACGTACCCTTTAATTTCATTGTCAAGAAGTTACCTTCAAATAAAAATCAAGCTAAACTCTGACTGCATTACCACCCCAAAACACACACCCCAATGGGCTCTGCCTCCGCAGCAGCTCAGCCAAGATGGTCCATTCAGACTGCCCCCTCCCCACTGCCGTGGCCGAGCATCCCTTCCACTGGGCCAAGCATCCCTCCTGCTGACTGAGCACCCCTCCCACTGGCCAAGCATCCCTCCCACTGGGCCGAGCATCCCTCCCACTGGGCCGAGCATCCCTCCCATCAGCTGGGTGTCATAGTGCCAGCCCAGCCCGGGCAGCATCCAGGGGTGCAGGCAGCAGCACGTTCTGCAGGAAGGGAGCAGGCAGCAGCTACTCCCCCCCACCTCACCCCAGCTGAACCTCCCCAGGCCGTGCAGATAATCATCGCAGTACAAGGTTAGTTACAAGCCCTCTGCTTGGAAGTGTAATTACTGCTATTATGCACTTCATAATGCCTGAGCAATTTCATTTTCTTCGCTCGGTATTTATTGTACTTTATTAATCTAAGATTAGAGGCAATTTGTTGTAAGATGACGAGCTCCCAAAAAAGACACCAATAGTTTGTTTGAAACAGTGCAGGATGCAAGACCAGGATGAGCACAGCCTGGCTTGCCAGCATTAAAATAGACACCGAGGAGCACAGACAGCCCTGGCTCCACAGTTGTACCTGCCCTGGAGAGCTAGGGACAAACACGGTCCCCTTAAAGACAAGTAAACCACAAAACCCAGCAAACCCACATGCAGCCCTACAGCAGGGCTCACCGCACGGGCAGCGCAGGCAGGGATGGGGGCATGGAGACATACCCCCAAGCTCTGCGTCCCAGGGAGACTTACATGGGCAGTCGGGCGCAGGCAGCTCTCCTCCCGTCCCCATGGCATGTGACAGCTGCTGGGCATGGCCTGAAAACTGAGATGGCTCCAAAATCCACCGGCTGGCCAAGAGAGCTGCCACCCCCCGCACCGGGATGCTGCCCAAAGCTGCGCTGCTGCTTTCCAAAGAAGGTCTTAGGCACCCAAGGCACTTCTGCTCTGTTTCGTAATAGAGACTTCTTGCCATGAGAAGTGTATCTTCAAATAAATTGGCTCTTGAAAGACAGGAAAAAAACTCAGCATCTCTACAGCTCCAGTCCTTCCTCTCACACTCTGGCTGGGTGGGAAATGCTGCTCTTGTCCCAGGAAATTTCTCAAGAAACTTCCCCCATCGTATAGCAGGATGCAAGCAAAACTCTTCAGAGATTTTGGGGGAGAAAAAAATAAACCAAAAAAAATATCTCAACAACAAAACCCGAGAAATCTCTGCAATCTGGTGGCCACTAACACCCACCTCTGCCAAGGCAGTGGCAGTCTCAAGTGAGAATGCGTTTCATCCCCCTGCTCCGGCTCAGCCCAGAGGACAGCTCTGCATCCTCCATGGAAAACCACACAGGTCAAACCATAAGAAACGTGGCTGCGGCCAAGTCTGGTATTTAAGAGACATGCTGATGGCCCAGGTGGGCTCACCGGGGACAGGCTGTGGGTACCAGATGCAGCCCTGGGCAGAGGAAAGTGAGGAGCAGCACTGGAAGCACAGGTCAGCAGCATTTCCTCTCTCAGCATCCTGCAGCACAAGGAGCAGCAGGATTTTGCCTATTGAGCAAAAGGCGGGGGTGGCTCAAGGCACCACACCACCACCATGCTGCGGCTGAGCAGCCGGTACCAGCAGAGCCCCACGGGGCATCAGGGGAAGCTGAGCAGAGGTCCAAGTCCTTCCCAAATAAACCACTCAGCCAGCCTGAGGCTCAGATACCTGTTGATGGCAACCACACCAGCTACCCAGGCACATCTCCAGCAGCTGCCAGCCCTCCCCATATCCATCAGAGATGCTCTTTCCAGTTTTCCCACCGTTTTCTTGATGGTAACAGGCATTTGGTTACAGAAGCTACAGCGAGATGGATGACACCAAGTGACCCGTGCATACTGAACACCACCCCTATGGATATACATGTGTTTGCCATCCTCCATCTATCGCGGGGTGAGCGCAGGACGGGGGGCAGCTACGGCCCTTCCCATCAGAGCCCCTGGCTTGCCAGCAGGATGAGCTGCTCCCGGTGCATGGTTTTGAGTTGAGGCTGGGGAACACGGCTGTGTGCGTCTAGAAAACCTGGGTGCCTGCCAAAAGGAGAAACAGGGAACAGGCTGCCCCCACGCTCAATAAGCAGTAATTGAACAATTACTCAAAGGAGGAAGGTTGTGGGTTTCAAGAAGGCTGTACAGGCTGAGCGCTGGCGAGCGTGCAAGAAAACAGCTTCAGAACCACGCAGGGCTGCACAGCTGCGGGGTGGCATCTCCTGCCGTCCCCTGCATCCCTGCCACGCACCAGGCAGCCATGCAGGGACCAGCCCCTCATGGGGGCTCTGCAAAATCCACCGCCTGGTTTTGCTTTGCTGCCGCTTCTGCAAAGCTGCAGGCTTGGCTGGCAGCCGGCGGGGCGCAGGCTGCGGCGTGCGCAGGGCAGCGTGCCGCGCTCTGTGCCACGGCCGGGCGATGCGCAGGTTCACGCCTCCCGGGGAGAAGCCGGGCAGGATTGATGCTGTGCCGCAAGCCAAACGTGGCTGGACACCTGGCCACTCCCTCAGCGAGCCAGGCGGCACCGCCAGCACGCTCACTGGTGTTCCTCCATGGGCATCTCAGCTTCTCCAGGGGTTTCTCAAACAGCCCTGACATCTCTCACAGAAGCAGCTTCTCCAGAAATCTCTGGCACGTTTTTAAACAAAAAGCACCGAGCACCCAGAGAAGGACTGGGAGCCCCCCCGGTTTGTGGGGCACAGCCCCCCATGCCAGCCAATGCTGCCCCTGCAGCCTGCCTCAGGGTGAGGAGCTGGGACCAGGAGGGCAGGTTCCAGCCCCCCGGGAGAGCACCTGGGAGGCTCCGCATGGTGCAAGAGGCCAGAACAGGGGAAATCTGCCCGTTTGCTGCAACTCTCTCTGGTCCCGCATCCCTCAGTAGGGGCAACACTGGAGCCACTTTCTCCCTCGCTCTGCAGAGCCCCAGACAAGCCCCACAGATCACGGCAGCACCAGCACAAGGTGCTCTGCAGGTCCCACACCAGCCTCTTACAGGCCCCCTCGCAATCACCGTGGCCCTGTGGCAACCACTATGGCCCCATCATAGCCACCATGGCCTCATGACAACCACCATAGCCCTGTCACAGCCACCATGGCCCCTTGGCAACCACCATAACCATGTCATAGCCACCATGGCCCCATGGCAGCCACCACAGTCCCACTACAGCCACCATGGCCCCATGGCAATGACCACAACCATATCATAGCCACCATGGCCCCGTGGCAACCAGCATAACCCTGTCACAGCCACCATGGCCCCGTAGCAGCCACCACAGTCCCACTACAGCCACCATAGCCCCATGGCAACCACCATAGCCCTGTCACAGCCACCATGGCCCCGTGCCAATAGCCACGATCCCACCACAGTCATCATGGTCCCACTGCAGCCACTGTAGCCTTGTCACAGCCACCATGGCCCTGTGGCAACCATCATGGCCCCATCACAGTCCCACAGGATGGCAGCTGCTCCCACCAGCAGCAGCCTCTCGGCCAGGCTGCCTGGGTGGCCCCGCCAGGCTGATGGAGCATTGTGAGCCATGGCTCACGCAGCGCCAGGAATGAGTTTGCTGAGCTGCTCAGGCTCCGGGCAACGCACATGCTGAGGCACATCATGAACGATGATTAGCAAAATTGAGTCCCAAACCAATAGACACGCTGCACTGGGAACCAAGATGCTGTGGCACACATTGCCCCAGGACCAGCTCAAAACCTTGTTTCTTCAAGATTTCACACATTTACCATGGGAATAATTTGGAAAAAAAAGTATCTCCTGTTTTCTTATAGAGGGTGATTTCTACCCAAAGAAAGCAGCGATATTGCCAGCCACTCTGCAGCAAATTAAACACAGCTGGATGCAGGTAATGGCATCCTGGCTCCAGCAGTAACACTGCAATTTTATTTCGGGGGAATGAAAAGCAAGCTCCAAGCAACCACTTCTGGAAAAACTCTGCCCAGGACAAATGTTGGCTTCACAGGCCAGTCCTCATGGCCACCCATCTGGCACCAGGAGATGACCAATGGCCTGAACTCATCTGCACAAGCACCCCTGTGTCAGCAGGACAAGGGCTGGGCAGGAGGCACCGCACCGAGGGCACAAGGGCTCCGCTGAGCCAGGACACAGGTGCTGGGCAGCCCTGACACACACTGCAGGGAAGGCTTCATGAATCTGGAGTGATAAAAAAGAAATCTGCTGCTGGACTTCTTTTTCCTGTTTGCTTTGTTGTTTTGTTGTTTGGGCTTTTTTAATTAGGGATGTGGCTATAATCCCTCTCCACCTGGATTTAGCAGTTGCAGAGCTCATTTTCAGGCACCAAAGTGCTGGAGGCAGCGGGGGATGCGCTCACGACTTGGAGTTGAAGATCCATCTGTGCCAAACCAAGGCGCAAGTGGTGGTGATGCACAGCAGGGTCTGCAGCTCAGCACCAACCCAGCAGCACCCTTTGCTCCCAAAAACACAAGTTTGGCTCCGGGGGGAAGCAGGACATGCTGCTTCATCCCAGGACTGCGCCAGTGCCTCCCCAGGCTGGGAGCCCCAGCTCAGGGCCATCCCTGGGGGATGGTGCTGCTCTGGGTCCTGGCACATGTGTGTGCCTTGGGAAGGGGGCCATGGCCAAGAGAAGCTGGGGAGCACCGAGGGGCTCTGTGCTGTGTCTGCATGTAACCCTACCGACACGCCTGCAGCAAGCTGGGGTCAGGCCCTAGCCTGCAACCTGCTCCCGGAGCTGGGTGCTGAGCCAGGCAGGATAGGGAGCCTTTCCCAGCGGTGATGTGCTACGTGGGGGCCTGATCCAGGCTTCTCCCCACAGGGCAGAGGGCTCTCACACAGCACTGTCCGAGGATGTGCACCCCCAGCTGTGGGCACTGGGCAAGGACACGCTCATCCCCTGAGTCACCCTCCCACTGTGTCACCCATCCAAGGTCTCAGCAGCCTCATGGATGCACGGAGCAGCCCCAGCCCTGGCCCCACGCTGCTCTTGTTTTACAAGATTTCATGCATTTACCATGAGAGTAAATCGGGAAAAAAGCAGGCAGGGCCACACAGTGGCACCACTTGCTCTTAATAAACTAATAATAATAATAATAAACATTAAAAACCAGAAAGAGAAGAAGCAATAGAATAACACGCTGTGTTCTGTTTGGCTTATTTGTTTTGCAACATTGGAGATTGACACTCATGTGTCTGCTCCTATAATTGCCTCTGCTGATGAATCTGGATTGTTTAATTAGAGTCTGCGCATGGAGCTCATCACTAATGGGTAATCACCAATTTGCTGCCAAGGATATAACTTCTTCCCCAAGAAACTTGTCTGTCTCTGAGTGCAGACGGTCCTCGCCATGGTGGGAAGCACTGCCCTTTCAGAGGGCTTTGCTGGTCCCGCACACAACTCCTCGGTGCCAAGAGCAGTAAAGGACAAATCTCTTGCCAATCATCTTCCCTAAAAGCAGAATAATCTATCACTAATTTAAAGTCAAGGCTAACCACTGTTCTTGGCAGCAGGTACTGCCCAAAATACTTAGCTCAGAAGACAACATGCACACGTGCACCACACAAACACCCCAAACTGCAAGGGGGTTTTGCTTTCTGGAGAACACAGTTGGCTTTTCCCACTGGAAGAGCGATGGTCCCCAGGGCTGGCGGTGCCACAGCAGCCCTCACCCCCTCCCCACGGCACCAGCGCGGGGATATGCATGCGATGCACTTACTGCGAGAAGGAGGAATCCACGCTGAAGTCCTCGGCGTGAGGCCTACAGAGCAAGAGCATCACAGGACATGAGGGAAATGTACAGCTGCTGGGCAGAAACCGGGGCGACAGCCGGAGCCGTGCCACGGGGAACGCCAATGCTGGAGGGACAAGCAGCCACCCAAGTGCTGGGCCTGGGGTCGCACCCTGTCTGGGACATTTCCCTGCTGATGTCCCAGGGTGGGGACGCTGGGGACTTGGTGATGCTCTGGTGGCTTTGCCAGTCTACAGCCCTTTAAAGGCTCAGCTCCACGGATTAACACGTTTTATGCTTTTTTGGGGGTTTTATAATGAGTCTCACAAGCTGCACTGCTGTATTGTCTCAAATCAGTGTCATGCTTTCTGTGGAGAAATTAGATTTTGAAAGATGCTGGTTGGGATGTTTTTAGGAATCTAACATTGTGTTTCTCCTACACATACCTTCACAGAGATGATCTTAGACACAGGTTATGACCAGAAAAGGGAAAACAAAAGAAAAGAAAAGAACAGGACGGAATGATGAGTGTAACACGGCAGGTCATGGCAGGGGGAGAAAGACAACCATGAAGATGTACTAGAGCAGGTGGAAGAGGAAGGGACCGTGCTCGTGTACTGTACATCCCGCAGCCAGACAGCAGCACAGTGCTATGAAACGAAGCAATTGCAGCTGCAAAGGAAAAAAAAAATCCCTTTGCAAAAATGACGCTCTCTTCAAGACACATCCATCCCCATGGATGGCCACGAGGCCCCATCACCGCGGGCATTACCTGAGAGTGCCTGAGCTGCAGCCCATCCCTCTCTCCCAGTCTCCAGCAGTGCCCTCTTTCCTGTCCTTATTTAACGTGAATCAGGGCAATCAAGAAATACAACCAAAGCAAAGGGGGCAACTGCAGCTCATGAAGGTTTTTCTTTTATGTTGCTTTGTGCTTTATGAGTCCACAGCACTCCGGCACAGTCCCAACTAAATAAAAGCAATAAATTCACATTTCAATTAGAATGCGAGTCCAACGGAAAGCTAATTCATCCCTCAGCTACAAAGCACACAGAGCAGCCTCCCTGCGACATGATGTAGTTCGCTACTACTCTTCTTTTATGATCTGTGCAAAGGCTGCAGGGAGCAGCTCATGGCCCCGGAGCTGGAGCACCCGCAGGGAGCACAGGCTGCGCCAGAGCCACCATCCTGGGTGACACCGACAGCACCGTCCCCCTGCGTCATGCACAGGAGATGCACCGTTTTGGAGAGATTGCTGGGGGCCCTGAGGGAGGGGGCTGGTGCGGGGCCTGAGGAGGTACTCTGTCGGGACGAAAGGCTCCCACGCAGCCCCGCTGGTGAGCCAGCCCGGTCACCAACCCTCCACAGGAGCTACTCGGGGGGCCGTGGGGCTGCTGGTGGGGACGGGAGGTGGCTTCCAACCCAGCCCTGGCTGAGCCTCTGCCACTGCTTCTGGCCTCCTAGCACATCCAGCCTGGGGGCTGTGCCCCTGGGGCCGCACACCCAGCCTTGCCCACCAATAACCCACCTGCCACAAGGAAGCCACTGACCTACCATCTTCCCCTGCCACCCTGCTAGTTTTTAACGTGCCGGTGTGATGCTCAGGGAGCAGTGAGTTAGCTCACACCCAAGGGGTCCCAAATGGTCTCTCGTGCCGTCTCTCCCAGCAATAACAAGTCCTGTGGTGGGGGTCTTAGCTGTGTCGTCCTCCAGAGCAGCCCTGGCATTTATTAACAACAAACAACTCTGATTTTCTCCAGCTGCAGAGCAGAGGCAAGCGCAGCCCCGGGAAGGAGCCTCGCCAGCTCAGCCTCCCTCCTGCCAAATTGGATTATCCCACATTAGCAGCAGGGGCTGTTCAAGCCCCTCCACTTGCATTTGGTTTTGCACAGGAGCTTTTTCTGCCTCGCAGAGATGTTTATGGGGAAGAAACAGCAAATTATTTGGTTTTCTCCTAATACGCTGCCAGCTGGCAACCGGGAAGACTGTATGAACAGGGGCTTATTTCAGCTGCAGCTCCCCAAGGCGGAACACTCCTGAAAACCGAACAGCAACAGCACATTTAATCACACAGCTCGATGGGGTCCTGCAGATCCCCAAGGTCTGGTATCACCGTGGGTCCCAGAGCACCGGGATGAGCCAGCATGATTCCCAGGACACCTTCCTCAGACAGGCAAGCCTGCAAGGCAAATGAACGTCTCATTCACAAAAAGGCAGCAGGAATAAAAGGGACTCTAGAATGATGGACAGACCATAAACCTCCCCAACAGTGGTTTTGGCCACTCTTTGCCATGGTTTAAACACATCTGATAAGACAGTATCAAAAAGTGCTCCCAGCCTGGAAGGGAACCAGCTGCTGGATGCTGATCGCAGGGGGAAGGAGCGACCCTGAGATGCCACACTGAAACCTCTCCTTCCCACCAGGCACCCAAATTCTCATAAGCAGTCTAATTGCTGAGAAATATGGAAAATTGTTTGAGAAAACTAAAAATCACTCCACTTCTCTCCGAATAACAGTTGTTTTCCAGTTCCCAAAAACTTTTTAAAAGTGCAAGCCCAGCCCCAGCAGAGCTGCTAACCCAGCCCCAGGGGGATGCACGAGCATTCTCCCTTTGCTGCTCTGCACAAACTCCACCCCAGCTTTTGTGGACTTGTCTGCAATGTCACTTATCTGGCAATTAATCCAGGTGAACTGCTAGAGAGGATTAGCAGAACGGCATGAACCCTTTTGTGCACCGTCTCACTTGAAAGACTAGATTTACAATATACAGAACTAAAGCCATTTAACTGAGTCAGAAAGGTTACACTGGCTTGTAATTTGTTTTAGGAAATCTACTTTAAATTCACTTTTATATTTCATCCAGATCTGCCTCCCTGAGTATCCCTGCGCAGGTAAACCTCAACTCATCTCATTCCTACCATGGCAGACAGCTACGATGCGGGCAGCGAGCCCAACCTTCGCTCCCTTCCAGAGTCCAGGGTCTGGGAGAGAATTGCCATACCCGCCCAGAGGAAGCTGAGCCCCATCACCCTGGCACTGCCGACCATTAAACCATGATGCCAAGCTCCTGGCTGGTGCAGGCAGCATCTCCCAGAGAGAAGGGCAGAGCAGGGAAGGACGAGAGAAAGGAGAGGAGCAGAGGAGGAAGAAACTTCACTGCTGCAGAGACAGGTCTGCCAGCGCATTGCAAGCCGCAACCCCTTACAAAATGGAAAAGTTTTGTGAGAAGGTGAGGAGAGAATGGTGCATTTATTATTAGAACAAAAGCCACTAATAAACCTTGCTTATGTACAAGAGAGAGCAATCACCTGCCCACCCACGCTGCACAGCAGCTCCTCAGCTGAGCAGCCACCTTTTTACCCCACCCTGCCTCCCTGGCTCTGGCTCTAGCTCCAGCACACCCCAGCAAAGGCAGTTGTTCCCCCTCAAGCTGGGCAAGGATGTGGGGACCCCCAGGCATGCAAGCTGCAGATCCCATCTGCCCCTGTGTTCCAGGGAGTGGACAGCAGCTGGCCCCGAACCCCAGCTCTCCTCCCAGCTCTGCCAGGGTGCTGCGGGATCTGGGTGGCATTTCGTTCATCTGCCTCATGCAGATAATTTGAGGCTAAATACTGTCCCTGTATTTCAAGTACTCGAAGATGCTCAGATGGAGCAGAGAGCAGCAAAGCACAGCAGAGCTCAGCTGAGCTTGCACAGAGATCTGCTCCCTCCCAGCAAACTCCCTGCCAGCTCTGCGCCTTTACCGCTGTCTCCCGATTTTTCTGGGAGGTATTTTGGTAAATGAAAGGTATCAAAAATTAATTTCTGGTTGTGCATTTCCTATTCAATTTACAGCCATCATTTCCAAGAAAATAATAAAAAAAATAATAAAAAATCATGCCTTGACTTAAAGCCCCTGGATGTTACAAAGACACAAGTAATGACCTGCCAACACCGCACTGGGCTTCAGGCTGCTTAATAACCACTTGCAAGGCTCGGAGGCATTTCAAGGCCAGGGGCTAAAGGACACTATATTTGGTGGCTGTCTTTTCTGGCTCTATCTCAGAGCTGGAGGAGACAGCTGTCAGATTTAGTGCCCTTTAGCCCCCAGTCTTGAAATGCCTTCAAAACAGGGGTAAGGCAGGGGGTTTAAGATGAACCAAGCAAGGTAACTGCTTGGGAAGGCTTCCCAAAGTGGTGTTCATCCCCTAAGACATGAGATGCACCACGGTTCCTACCATATTGACAGTGAGAAACTCATCCCCAAAAATAGCCTGATGTGCGAAGGACAGATGGGAGGAGACGAAAAAAGAAAGTAAAGAGGGGGAGAAGGAACAACCAAGAGGAAGGGGAAAGGGAGAGGGAGATGCATGCATCCTGCTTGCAAACGTGCAAGAGGGGAGGACACGCTCGGTGCTTGGGAAGGGCACCCCACCTATCCCGGCTGTGGGACAGAGTGGGGTGACCCCAGGGAAAGGACTCGAGCCCCTAAAACCCTCGGTCTGGAGGAAGCTCAGCAACCGGCAGGCACCTGGAAAAACCACTAACTGCTCCAGGCACACGCCAACACACAGCCTGATGGCTGGAGAAGCGGCACACAGACCAACCTGCCCGCCACCAGCAGCAAAGCACGCCACACCGGCAGCACCCCGGACCGTGAGCCTGGCTGCCTCCTCCCCACAGAGCGGCACCTCAAGGTGCTGCGTTAATCACAGAGGTAGTTGTCCTTGGTGTTACTCTGCAAAACCCACATCACAACTAGAATGACATAAAGTTTAGAACCAACCAAGGGGTGGTGCCAAAAACGCAGCATTACCCGCAGCAGCCAGACAAGCCGTTCCCAGCCCAGTGCCCAGCAGCTCCCAGTACTGCCCATGATTACCTTCCAGAAGATTTTAGCTCTCCCAAAGGGGCAGGTGCTGCCAAGCCTGGGCACTGGGCTCTGTCTGCTGGGCAAAAAGGCCCTACAGATGCTGAGGCTGCTCTAACACACACCTTCCTGCCTTTCCCAAGGAGCTAAATGAGTCCCTGCAGCCCTGTCAAGGACTATGCCTGAGCTGGGAGGTGGGCTGCAAGACCCCGCTGTGCAGGAGCCCTGTACGACACCAATGGCTGCACCGGCAGCTTGTGCCCACTCAGAGGGATGGCCATGGCTGCATCCTGCTCTTACCATGAGCAGGAAAGCCTCCACTGGAGGAGAAGGAGGAGAAACGTGCTAACCCCCATGCCCTGATGGGACCTGATGGCAATGAGGGACCTAAAATAAACCAAGCAGAAGCCCAAGTGCGTGTTTCAAGTGTAGGCATCCTCAGGTTAGGCGCCTCGTCTGCGTGTCAGCGCCTATATAGGGCACCGAGATTTTCAGTGGTGCTGGCGTCTCACCAGCAGCCGTGGGAGGAGGGCTCAGCGCTTCCAAAACTCAGTCTGTTCCCCTCAGGCACCCGGCTACAGCACCAACAGCTTGGGGATTAGCATTGCCCCCCACCCAGGGGATGCAAACGCTTTCTGCCAGAGTGCACCTGGGGACAGAGATAGGGACTTGTGGGACGGGGACCACAAACAGGGGACCAGCCTCTGAAATATATCCGAAACCGCAGGAGGGAGCTCAGAGCTGAGCCCTGACTGGGACACGGTGATGTAGGTCTTGTCCCCGCACAGAGGAGTGGGAGCAAAATGGGGAGGATGAGCAGAGCTTGGGGGCTGTTCCAGTGCAGCCCCAGGATGAGCCCAGAAACAGCCAGGCTCAAGCCCCCATGCCACAGCCCGGGATGAAATCACTGGCTGTGTTTATGAACAGCTCTGTTTAGCGCGAAGGATGCCAGCTGTCTGCTCGCTGTGCTGGCAGCCGGGATCTGGGATCATTTCCTGTTCATCAGGATCAGGCAGCGTGTTTGCATATCACCCTTATAACAGAGTTCAGCAGTTGAGCACCCTGCCCATTTTTGAGGTGGTCCCACACTGAAAACACACTCAGCATCATACAGCAGCACCCACTGGTATGTGGGAAGGACATACCCAGGTTAAATGGCGTGCGGGCAATGCCACCCCGCACACAGCCCTACGATGCTGCCTGGAAGAACAACCCAAGGAAACTACACACAAGGCTGCAAGGAGAGGCGATGCTCAGCAGGCACCTTCCCCCAGGGATTCTGGGCATGGACCCGCAGGCAGGCTGGGTGGTTGGACCCCAGCTCCGAGACCAGCCCATGGCTTGGTTATTGCCAGCAGAAGGCTCAGAGATGCTGTGCTCCAGTCTGGACAACCATCACAGAGCATCAACACCCTGCCAGCAAACAGCTGTGGGGCACAGCAAACCCTGGCGCGGACTCGGTGCTCTCCGTACAGAGAGACCCACCACCAGACATACATCCCGACGAGGCAGTGCCCAGCCCATCCAGAGGGAGAGCAGACCAAGCCAAGGACTTTGTAAGTGAAACCCTCTGGACACCTCAGGCTCTCCGAAGGCTCCTGCAGGGACCCTGCCTGCAGCAGTACTGGTTCCTGCCTGCTTTGGGTGGCACAGACTGCTCTGGCTCAGAGGGGAGAAGTGCTGGAGCTAGGTCTGGCACAGCCACAGAAATCCTCCCATAACCACACCATCCCAACACCCCCAGACTCAGCATTTCTCCCGTTTCTGATATAAACCCTCAGCAGGCAGCCAAGGGAGGACTGCATGGCGCTGGGGGCCAGGGTGGACAAGCCCCACACAAGGGAAGTCCCTGCCACAGCACTTCTCCTCCACAAAAACACCTCACTGAAAGCTGAGGTGGCAAACCTGCTTATGCTATTCACTGAAGACAGAGATACATCTCCAAAAGCTCTTTGTTAGAAAAGGCTTTTGTTAAAGAAATGTTAAAAAAAATTTAAATTTGGTGTTGACTTATTGTCCCCCTGCCTGAAAGGATTCAGCAACATGGCACAGCGGTGGTTGCACAGCGGGGCGAATTGCACCCAGGCACTTGCTGCTGTGACCTGCTACAGAGACCACCACCAGGAAACCTGGCTGCAAGGACAGAGTGGTTGTAATGGTTTCAATAGCCAGACTGGACTTTTCCACTGGTCTGCTTGAGTGTTAGGTGATGATGAAAACACATTTAATGAGACCCGTTTGTTAACGCTTGGCTGCCCCTTGGGGCAAAAAACATCGACTGGTTAGAAATTACATTTTCAGATACGTTTGGGTGACTTCCTCACTCCCCAAAGCACTTTACCTCCAAGAGACACTGCATTAAATTGGCCCTGGCAGAGTGCTGCTATTTCTCACTGTGTAGACTCCAGCCACTTTGTTGCCAGTAACATGGCTGAAGAAAAGTCCCATTTATTCCTGCCAAAAATACTTCAAACTGAGAGACGAGGTAAGGCTGCGGGGGGTGGGACTGTGCAGCCTGAAGGGAAGAAAAGGAGGGAAGGATCTAATTGCTGCCCTCACCTACTTGACGGGTGAGGTGCAGGCAGCCTCCTCTTGGATGCACACAGCAAAAGGGCAAGAGGGAACAGGTACAAGATGCAGCAAGGCAAAAATTCTTCATCCTGAGAGTGATCAAGCTCTGAACTAGGCAGCCAGAGAAGCTGAGAAATCTCCTGCCTGGGAGATGTCCAACACTCAGCAGGGCTGGTCCTGAGCCAGCTGAGCCAACTTTAAAGTTAGTCCAGCTTTGAGAAGGGGTTGGACCAGAGCCCTCCAGAGGTCCTCCCCAACCTCAACTCTCCTGCAATGCTAATTTTCTTCCCCAAACCTCAGCAGGTCAGATTTTGGCTATCAGCAGCTCAGCAAACATGACTCAAAGAGGCAAGGGTGGAAATGTGGGGCAGGGAGGGGACACACAGCACTGCCCCCCTCCCAGGGCCTAGGGCAGAGATTCAAAATCAGATACCTTAAGGGTATGTTTGCAATCCCTTCAGAGCATCAGAGTGCCCCAGGACGGGTAATGGTCAGAGTTTCCCCTACATCCAGCAGAGCTGCATAAACAGGACACCACTATCTTATAAAAATGTTTGTTTGTGTTTTTAAACCCGCATCTCCGGTATGACGGAGAGATCCCCAGCCCATGAAACGGGATCCAAACACAGATATTTACATGTCCTCATGCTTGCCAGCAGCTTCCTCCCAAACACAGAGCCGCTCAATAGAGAGCACACTGCAGCATTTGGCTTTTCTGTGATTTTGTTCCCTGTCACACCTTTCTCTTTCAAATTCTCCCCAACACAAGCCACATGGGACCAACCTGTCTCAGGAAAAGCCTGGCTCATAGGAGAAAGACTCAACTTTTCACGGCTTGCTCCAGCCACACAATTGCTGCACGCCAGGAGAGTTTCAGTGCCCAGGCAGCAGGTCTGGCAGCAGAGCCTGCCCTCCCCAAAGCAGCCGGGGGGCTGCCCAGGTTGCATCCCCTTCTCAGAGCAGCCCCTGATGTACAGAAGTAGCTGCAAGCATCTTTAGTGGGAGCTACTTCCACATGAGCAGCCTGGGCAAGTCCCATCCCACCCACAGCTCTCCACCCACAGGAAAGCATCCTTGTCCTGGATGCCCAGGGCCAGCCCCGAACTCCCCTTTTTACCTCCAAAAGTGGAATAATACATGGCTGTAGAATGATTTATCTCCAGAGGAATTCAAATCCTCTCCTCCTGTTTTGACTGAGAACCCCTAAAAGCTTTCAGATGCTGCAATGACTGAGACAGAGCAATGAGGTAAATAAAGTAGGTGAGAATAAATGTAACTGGATTCAGTCATCTAGGAAATTCATTTGCATCCCTGACAAGATCCTGTAACACAGCATCTTCTTACACCATCACCAGGTAAATTAACTCCCAACTTCCAGTGACAATTGTCACTGCTAACTTGATAAGGCTGCTTGTGTCTGGCTTTGGAGGAGACGAAGCATCTCAAACACACTATTCATCATTTCCAAAGCAATCTTCCTGCCTTTGTTGCTCACACATGCAGTGAAAGAGAAGCGCACAAATCTTAATCTTAATTGCCAACTCAGTTGTTGGGAAGTGGCACACAAAGAAGGGAAGCCCAGCAGTCGGGAATTCAAACAGTGCCAGCGGCAGCTCAGGGCTCTGCCCACTGCCAGAATGTAAAAGTGTTGCCATCAACTTCTCTAACTCTTGGCATCAGCTCCTCACAAGACTGCAGCAAAACACTTGAAATTCCAGCAAAACCGAGGGAATGGGGTTCTTTTATAATGCCCTGAGGCACCCTGGTGTGCTCTGCACACTTGACCTTCTGGAAAGGGTCCACTAAAACACTGTAGCTATGCAATTTTTGGAATCGTTGCACCCTGCCCCTCCAGATCCAATGACTTGCAGCATCCCTCCTTTGTGCCATGCCCCCCACAAGAGACAAGGCGGGTCAGCCCAGGGATGAAGGTTTGGCTCCCTGGTCCTGGGCAGGCACCTCCCAAGCTTCTGAGGGCAGGAGAGGAGATGCCTGTCTTGCATGTTTAATCACAGCTGAGTAACGGTGGTTGGGATGGGTTTGTGAGTCCCCCAGTTGCAAGTACGAGTCTTTTTGTAGTCCCAGTGCATCTGGATCTGAACACTGGCACTGTTGTGAGGGTTACATCAACAGTACCTGAAGGAGCACAGAGAGAAAGCAAACTCACTCCTTAGGCTTTGCCAGCAATAGTGTCCAGGCCATGCCTTCAGAGGTGCAGAGCCTAGAACAGGTCTATCTTGGATGTCTTTTTGAAGCAATGAAAGCAACATGCAAAAGCAGAGCGAAAGTAGTCTGATTGACACTGGGAGCAGATTCAGATTGCTTGTCAAAACACACCAAGACCACAGAAGCTTCAGGGATTTAGTTCCAATGCACCCACATGATGCCCATCTACAGCTTTCTACATGTGTAAGCCCTTGCCTCATGAAGTCAGAAGGCCTAACAACCCACAAGATCCAAGTGTTGGCTCACCAGAGAACCAACATCGGTCCCATCTGGAGAGTTGACACACCACACACCAGACTGAGACATGCACTCTCAGTTCCACAAGTACACCAGGACTCTGCCTCCCAGACCTGGAGACTAAAGCACATCCCTGGCACAGCTCGGCACCGGGGGAACACCCACGCTGATGCTCTTGCCTTGCCCCCACATCACACACCTCCTTCCTCAGCTTCCCCAGTGGGGACCACATCTGCCAGTCCTGGCTTGGTGCCATCTTCCCTCCAGCCCACCAGTAGGATTCACTGAGATACTGAAGCTGAGGTGCTAATTCTTTCCAATCTAAAGCCAAACAAGTAAAATTCACCATGAGGAGCAGCTTTCCAAAGTGCTCATTTGCACTGGAAACCCAAGCTAGAAACAGCACCAAGTTACATCCTAGAAGATATACAGTACACAATCACAGGTGAGGCAATTTTTGCCAAGAAGAAAGAGAGCATGGATGGGCTGAAAGGCTGACTAGATGAGGGGAAACAAAACAAAACAAAACAAACCCACACACACACACACAAAAAAAAGAAAAGAAAAAAAAGAAAGAAAATGGAATGAACAGAACAAGAACTGGATTACTGACATATGCACCCTGATCTCATCATAACTAGGGGACCTGTCTTCTTCTGAAACACTGTAATTCAAGTGCAATATTAAAGCATTTTATCATTCTGAAAAACAGCTCATTTCTTTCTATACACATCAGCTGGGTGCTTGCAGAAAGAGGCTGCAGCATTTTGTATGATAGCTTCTTTTTTTTTTTCCCCAGTTACAAATAAATTATTCCTCAGATGAAGAAATCAAGCATCTCTCCCTCCATCCAAACATGGTGCTTATGTGCAGTGCATACTGTGGGGTTAGCAGTGTAAATAAGCTTCAGTCTTCCACTGCACAGATAAGGCGCAGTACAAGTTCACAGTGTTGTGTGGCAGCCCCACGATCTCAGGGCTGCCATTCAGACATGGGTTTAGCATATAGAAAACCAAGAAGCACTTATAAAAAATTTAAAGGAAATGGCTTTCTTCTGTTCCAGCTACCTATTTCATAATACAACTTTGGAGCTGGGGTGGCTCTTTAACATAGCTACCAGAAGGATTTGATCCCACCACCCCTCCAGCCCGCACTGGCACTAATCCTTTCCCTCTCATTTAAAAGATAAAAGGTGCTGCCTCCCCCACCCACGCAGCCCCACGAACCACTGCAGTCCTGCAATACCTTTGTCCGACATCACTCCCCAAGGATCCCATCCTCCGAGTCGGTAGCAAGGGGCTCACACCGTGGACATCTTCTGTCGTTGCTGGTGGGACAGTTTTTACATGGGAATTGCTCTCTGAGGGGGAATTCTTCAGCTTGGCTCTTGCCATCCTGCCAGCTTTGGCTGCCTCTGTGACTTGCTCCTCTTTCCCCCCTGAACTCTCTCATACACAGCAATCCTCACCGCATTCAGTTTAGAGCTGTCGGCACGTACCATCTCCTTCCTTCTTCTCTCTCCCCAGTCACGGCTGCTCAGTGGAACAATCCTGCCCTGTACATTTATTTTGGTAGTGAGGGGAGTCAAGGCAAACTCTCCAGCTTTGCTGCTGCAATGAATTTGGTGCAAAATGACCCAGAAAACATCCACAATACAGAAATCTCTGAAATGGCTTTGTTTAGTAAATAATGTAATTATTACTACTTGGCTGCCTCCTTTAAAAAAACGATTGCAGTGCTCTTATCACCACAAGCAGGGCAGGGGCTGAGGGATTATTTTTTCCCCATCCCTGTTTTTCAGTAGCAACGTGAGGGGGAGGAAGCTATTTTATCTTATTCCTCTGTGTAGAGCAGTGTGTGGACTGCATGCCAGGGAATAGACTCAGCGTGCTTGGCTCGCACACACAGAGCAGCTGAGCAAGGTCCCCTCCTAAACACACCCGCTGTGAACCGAGCCGAGAGGAACTCGCTGCTGCTTCCCTTGGAGCGGCGAGCGGCCATAGGGGCTCAACCCCTGCTCCCCTGGCCAGGCTACAACAGCCCCCAGAGAGGTGCACCCCACCTGTCCCAGAACAACCCAGCCTTCCCTCTTTGGGTGGGAACAAAAGCTGCTGCTCCTTGACCACGCTTGGCACCGATTTCTCACGTGTCAAACAGAAAAGGGAATTCACGGTAGCCAGGGGAGGGGGAGATAAACCCGTGAGTCCCCCAGTGCGCAGGTGGGACTGGAAAGGGGAGTCACGCATCCCGCCCTCCTCTGGGAATGCCACCAGTCCATAGCTGCTCCCGGTGGTGCTTGGTGCAGCCCTCAACAAAGAGCATCTTCAAGCGGCCCACGGGGGGGCACAGCGCGGAGCCGCTCCCCCGGGGCACGGGGCTCAGCACCACGGACAGCGGCGGCCGGCACCGCCCCACGGCAGGCCAACACCGCCCCACGGCACGCCAACTTCACGTGACATGTTGTAAAATTGCTTGGAGGGGGGACTTACAGACCTACTCTTATAACGCCACCGTGCAGCGCTATGACACGCCAACACTGCGCCAACGTGACCCCACGGTGCATCGATGCAGCCCCATGGTATGCCAAGTGCCACTCAGCTGGACATCACTGTCTCATGGCAATGCTGCCCTGCTGCGTACCTTAAAGAGCAAATTCACGGACTGATCACCACTGAGACACCACGACGTGAAGAGCCAGTGCAAGTAACTCTGCGCCACCCCAGCATTTCTTTCAACTGAACATGGTGCACAAAGAGTCAACGTATTGATACCTGGGAGGGTCACCAGAGAGCAGACAACTGGGCGAAGGCTGTCTGAAGTACCTTCAGAATGACAAGCTGACTGTTTCCTTTGGCACCAGCCATGTGCCCTAACCACACACACCCTTCCATACCGCCGCGAGGCTAGCGGGGCACCCGACTCCACTGTCTTGCACCCAACTCTGGCAAGAAAAGCCCAGTTCTCTTCTTTCCCTCTTTTAACCGTGAGCTGTCCGGCACGAGCTCTGCTCTCTGTTCGTCCCCCCAAGATCAGTACCTTGCCATGACTTACCCCATGACACTGGCAGTCCCTGGCTGCTCTAGGAAAAGAATCCAAGTCCCCATTTCCTGTTAACCAAACCCTTGTTTCCCTACTCAGAGCATTATTTCTTAATGGGATTTCACCGTAAGACATGCTTTATTTCAGCATTTTGAAATGTAAAATGGATAAAAACCCACAGCCCATTTACTAACGTGCCAGCTTTCAGCGTACACTTAATTTCTCCTTTTGCCTCAAAATGATTCATTAGCTCAATGCATTCATTTTCTAAGAGAGTCATTCCTTTCTGCTTCATGGTTGGCTTCAGCCTCATCCTCAGCTTATTGCTCCAGATGTAATTAGTGCTGTTAGCCCTCTGGGTTGGCCTGATGAACCCTCCTAGATAACAGGAGTCACTGGAACTGGGGCAATCAGCCCTCTTTTAGGGAGCTATTTGCAAATTCTACATTGTATTGTGTTCCTAACTCCAGAAGAACATTAATTTCAGGATTGAGATTAGATGTGAAAAGTGATTTATGCCTGAATTATAATCTATCTATCTAACTAATATCTAACTAATGCCATCAAGCAGCAGCATGGAATAGAAGAGGTATTAGCAAAAAAGCTGGGCAATTTTAACAGAAAATGGAAACTCTCCTGTCATACTTTTGTTGTATAGAAGTTGACAAGACCCACATCAAAGAACCCCTTGAGAAATTCGGTTCCGGCCTGTGGAAGCCTCTACATGAAGACGCCTTTCTGTTAAGCACTTAAACACAAACCAAGACATGAAAACCAGGAGAAAGGGGAGTGTTTCGATGCAGGGTCATGAGAAACTGCAAACAGGGCTGCTGGTTTGAACAGCCGTTTCCCTTCCAAGGCAGAAAAGAGGTCGCCTGATGCCGAGGAGCACCTCTCCGAGGCTGGATAATCCCACAGAGCTACTCAGACTGCTCAGACCTATGTCGGGTTGCTGAAGCAGTTCCTTTGCTGTAGTTGTGTCAGAAAAACATTCCTCTCCCAGGCAATGCAACGTGTTCCACGCTTCACCTAAAGACCTACAGCCCCAGCAGCATCTCTCCTTCCAAGTCACCTCCCAGACAGTCACCAAGTGCTGTTGTGTCAGTTAGAGCAGTTGAAAGAGGAGGAGGAAAGCAGGAGCTTGGCACGAAGACAACCCAGAGCGCTTTGGGTCACTGAGCCACCAGCAATGCAGGAAAAGCACCCTGGTCCCCTTGGCTTGGAGGTGGGCAGCCAGGGCACTGAGGAGAAAAAAGGAAAAATAAAAGCACTGGAGTGCTGGGTTGTTGGTGGAGCACGTCGCCGTCTGTCAGAGGGTAAAGGATCACACCGATGGATAAAGCCACTTTCCTGTAACTTTGGAAGCACTATTACTTAGGAAAAGACATTTAAGACTAATTGCAAGTCCCCTGTGCTCGTGATGGCCGCTTGTGACTGCTATATGCTTACCCTGAGCTCAAATAATGCAACAGGCAAAATGCATCACTCAGTAGACCCAGAACGCTCATTCTTGCTGGGAAACTGCATGTTCCTAGAATGAGCCACGGCTGTAAATGTAACCTGAAGCACAGCTCAGTAAGCCCGCTCTACAAGTATATGAGGGTAAGCTATACATCAAACTCCTTGTTTGTGCAACGCGTTCTCCAAGGGAATTCAGGGTGAAAATCAACAAAACACAACCTTGGTAACATCAAAGTTTGAATAAGAATTCCTCTGGTCCAGAAATATTTGTCCAGCTAACTGAATGCCAACCACCTGACTGCAAGCCAGGAAACTGATGTTTAGTTTTAGTTGGAGAGCCCATTACAAAGTGCTGATTTCTCATTTCAGTGTCTGCATTATGCAGAGGCCACTGCTGTGCTGGAGAGATGCTGGGAATTGCTGAGCAGGAGTTGCAGTGGTAATAATATTTCTGAAAATAAGATTCAGAAAGAAACGGATTTTTCATTAGTCTTAATTGAATCCACAGCAACTGCATTGTCAAATATTCTCCTTTTATCCAAGTAGCTCTCAGTCCGGACTGCCAAAACTCCTTTTACGCACCTATTCAACTTATTATTAATAACGCATGACCTGGTCCATTATAGTTAGTTGATGAAACAGGAAGGGGTTGGGGTTTTTTTTCATAATCTTCTGGCAAATAAACCTGTTATGTTGAGGCATAACCCAGACATGTTAGCGTGCAAAGCCTTCTGTAAGAAAAGCCAATTTAATATACCTAAAAACCTTGAAAAGTCACCCTGAAAGGCATCTAACATGCAAAGATACTTCCAAACCCACAAAAGGTGTAGGAGAGCATGTTTTGTTAGCAAACATCTGCAGTCATGACCGTGTCAGCATCTCATGAGAGGCTTTATCAGCCACAGCAGAGCTGCTGCTTTACAGGGGGCTGCGCTCATACAAATACAGTGATAATTCGAGGGACCCAAGCTGAAAAGTCATTAAGGCTCATTATTATCTCTCCAGTGAAGCCCCTGGTTCTATGGACCCGCTAGCAAGCTTGTCTAGGAAAATCACCTTCCCATTTGGGCTATCACCCGGCTCCCGAGGAGCAGCGCCCTGCACAGCCCCTCCAGCTGCTCCTCATCGGGCTGCTTTGTGTTTGTGCTGCCTTCGCAGGGCGGTCCTGACCTCCCTTTATTTAATAACGCCATGGAAAAGCAAGGTCCCATGAAATTTCATTACCACCACAAACACTCCATATATTTCAAGACCCCAACGAATGTAATAGCATGATACTAGTGGCTGAGCGGGCTCTAGAGCACTGCGAATCCTTTGACAAACGTTACAAACCTCTCTGGCCCAGCCATTTGCTGAAGTGTTTTTCAAGAAGTGCACACGCACCAGTTTTGCCCTTTAGTCACTGGGGAATGCCCTACATTGTCACTATGCATTCTGCAAAATAGCTTTTCAAAAGCTGCCAATGTTTTGAGGTTGCCAAGGCTCACGCACAGCTCTGCAAAAACAACTCCGTGCCTCACTGCGAGGCTCCTGCAGACAGGCTAGCACCATGCCGCATGAAGCAGCATTGTTTAAGCAACAGCAGAAGCATCCTTTTTTCAACAGAGTTGGCTGGAAAGGTCAGCATTTTTGAGGAAATGTAAAGGTGTATTTTTTTTCTTTTTACTAGTTGTTCTCTTTTCCAATGGGAAGTTAAAATCACAGAAGATGAAGCTTCTGCTTGCTCTCTAGAATATTTTTTCCTCTGCCGTTTGTTTCAGTTGAAATAACAAATTTGCCAAAAAGAAAAAACAAAAACCACCAACAAAAATAATGTTGATGCTCCACACCCTCCTCCTTTGCATAGGACTTAGCCTTTCCATCCCTGTGGGGTGCCAGCGCTCCTCCTCTGCACAGGGATGTGGTGGGAGCATGCACACACAGACCCCTGAGACCCCCAGGAGCCCCTTGCCTGCTCTCTCCAACAGCACATCATGCACAAGAGTGGCCCAAGTAACCCTTTTCCTAACAAGACACGTCCTTCTGCCCTTATTTGTGACTATCAATCATCAGGTGGAGAGGTTAATGAGCAGGCTGAATCCAAAGAGCTCCTTTTACAAGTCAAACAGACGGTACCTGTATTGGTATATTAGAATATACAAGAGATGCTTTGGAATCCTCTCTGGACAGCCAGGATGTGTGTATTTATTAATAAAATTGCTTAGAAAATACTGTTTGCATTGATCCAGGGTGAATTTAAAAACTTCTCTCCATTTTCTTTCCATTAGCCTGGAGAGGAAGGTCCTCTCTGGCACGTGGCCACCGGCATGGGAGCAGGACCTCAGCACTTAGCTGCTGTGACAAGCCAGCAGACCCTTCTCTGACGGTGATGAGTTATGCAATGAAAATCAGGGTTTAAAAGACACAGATGATCAACTCCTCCCTGAAGGGGCTCAGGGAAAACCAGGGATGGACAGTGACTCCTACCTGCTGTTCACAAAGACGTGCCTCCAGGTGACCAGGGGCTTCCCAGAGGCTGCTACCCAAGAAAGACGCAGATCCCCCTCCCTAACCAGGGCCAGCACTGCCTGAGCACTGCTCCAGCCAGGTTAGGGCCAGGCCAGGCCATGGCAGCACTTTGCAATTCAAAGTACTTGCAAATGGGGTCTGCATTTAAGCTCCTGCAGTGCTCTGTATCTGACGGACCAGCTCCTGCCTTCCCCTCCCCTGCAGTGCCTGCCAGCAGAGGCCCTCAGCAGCAGATTGCCAAAGCTAATGGGAGGATTTCCCAGGACTTCAGTTTTCTCTGAGGTCAATCCACATCTTGGCATCTCCACAAACAGAACCAGTGATGGGTTGTATGCAGCAGGGCAGCGACACGAGAAAGCATCTCAGTGTCTCTCCTACCTGCATCCATGGTGCACAGAGCCGTTATTATTCACCACATGCATTACCATCACACCAAGAGGTCCCAGCCAAAAGAAGCCTCTCTCTCCCCCAGCTCAACACAAGAACCCAGCCCTTTTCCCCGGCAAACCTGCAGCCTGAAGAGAACCAAAATACAAGAGGGGGATGGACAGAAAAGGAGAGAAACAAAGCCCAACCCTCAGTGACCTTGCAGGCGCTTATAAGAGGTTATGGCCTCTTTTGAGTCCTCCAGCTAAGAAACTAGAAACAGGAATTATTTCAGTGGAATTTGTCCATGTGTGCCGAGACTCAGAGGGCATTCAGGAGCTGGGAGAGTGTCCCCAAGCAATGGGGCTTTGAAGTGCAGAGGGAGCGATACACACTGGGGTTAGGGCAACAGCAGCTCCCTGCAGCGCCTGCTCACCAAGATCCAGGGCATGAGTAAGTCAATACTGTGCCCTGTCTTGCATTTACTTTCACTGGCTTCTGTTCCCTCCGCACGCTGCCTTGGCAGGGTTAATGCCTTTGCACCACAGGCACTGACGAGTTCCCTGAGAAGCCGTCAGATGGATCTAGACCACTGTGAGTTCTCCTTTGTATCTAGGACTCTCTCCCGACATTTGTCTTTAAAAAGCAACACCATTCATATGAAAAGTTGATTAATTCCACTTGTTATAATTACTCCCACAAATAAAATCCAGCTATTTCCCCCCTGTGAACACAGGGATAATGGTCCTTACCCTTCACAGTGAAGCATTTCGGTTCCAGGGGTGAGAAGCTCTGTAGCAAGCGCTAAGTGTTCATACTAAACTGTCATTAAAAGCACTTCAGGAGAAGTTCATGGACTGCAGGGATTTCTGTCATCGCAGCAGCTGGCTGGGACAGCAGTTGGGCTGAGCGGCTGTTGCCAACACCACGACCGTACTGGAGTCCCTGTCTCCATGCAGGAATCTCCACTGGAGCACATTTACTGCAGGCAATGCCACCACTGCAGCCATGTCCACCTTTGGGAGGGAGTCACCTCCAAGGACCTCCCTGCTGCTGGGACCATGGGGGGCTTGGGGGGCTGCTCCATCCCCGCTGCACTTCTGGAGGGTGCTGGCACCACAGCAATCCAAAGAAACCCAGCAGGAGAGAGCCTGGAGTGGGGGACACCAACATTCACCAACACCATCACACAGCTGCAGAAACCTTTGGCCAACTGATTCTGCACCAGGCACTCGAAGGCGCCTGGGAGATTTGCATGACACAGGCAGAAATTAACTGGCTGTGCTTTATTCCCTCACTTCCCCGATTTAGTCTTGGCAGCTGAATCAGGCAGTACAACTCAAGCAGCACCTGGCAGCAGCTCATTCCCTCGCCCAGCATCTCCTCAGCAGAGTTTGGGAGACTTCTCTAATAAAGTGGAGCACTGGAGTTTCAGGAAAGAAAGAACACTTTAGAAAGCACAGAGGAGAGCATATTTAGTAGCAGCAAGAGAGCTGGGAACAGAAGGGAGCCTTTGAAGAGCTGGGCTGATGGAGAGAAATGGAAAAATTATGTAAAGTAAGAAAATATATACAGAGTTTGCAAGCAGGCTGCAAGCCTGGAGGGGGACAGTGAGTCTGATACTAGAAAAGCCTTTGATTTCTCTCCTCTTCTCCAAATTCTCTGCATTAACATTTCAAATGTTAACAATTTCAAAATATTAGCATTTAGAAGACAGGACCCAGGACTTCAGGAACTGCACAGGAACAGGCAGCCATGCCCTGCAGCTCCCCTCCCACCCGGTGCAACAAGCAGCACCCATGCCAGCCCCAGCACTCTGCTGCTCCAGCTGCTGGGGGGCTTGGCTGCTCCCCCTGCGGCTACACCCTGGCCCTGGATGGATGCGAGGGATTAACAAACAAGCCCTCTCTTGGCTATCCTGGCAGAGGGACCCTTCGCCCAATAACTCCCCAACACCCGGAGCTGGCGAGAGCCATTATATAACTGCACTGCAAGAGCCTCGCGCGCCGAATCCCAGAACTGTCATCGCAGCCTTTGCAAACCCATTTTTACCTCTCTAAGTGTGGCTCAGCAGCAACGAACACGAAAGCTGCAAACCCAGTCTGTTAACTTGGGGCTGCTTCGCAGGGAGATGAAGAAATAGAGCAGACCCGAGCAGCTGCTGAACAAATACCTCGACAAAGTCATGATACCTCCGACAAGCTTCCTATCTCTGTGGTGCATTTTGCATGCTTACAAGCAGAGCGATGAGACCCTGAAGCTTTACAGTGACTCATAAGTTCTCCCTACTTCTTCACAAAGCTGACAAGAGGTTAAAGTGCTGGAAGAATAAGGGAAGGTATCTGTATACCTGTCACAGCTGCTCAAGCCAGCAAGGAAATTAAAAGCCCTTGGGTAAAACCTAAATATATATCTGCAAGGGAAGCATGAAAAGTCTCCAGGCAGAGCAATCAGGCATGCCCAAGTCACTTTTCCAGGTGAGTACATAACAGGGTCACTACCCGCTTCCCAGGATTTAGTGAGACCAGCACCGGGGTCCTCAGCCAAGCAGAGCTGGCAGCCTGTGCCGGCAGGGACAGGCAGTGCTTTCCAGAGCATGAGTCAGCCCCGGCTCTGCGCAGGGAGGCAGAGCAATGCGGTGAGCAGGAAGGCAGGCAGCGATGCTCTGAGAAGGTGGCAGGGCAGGACCCAAAAAACCCAGCCAGGACAAGCAGGGGGCTCCTGGGCTCCCCCAGACACAGGGCTCAGGGCTGGCACAGCTGCTCTCCTAGGGACAAGCAGGCTGGCTGGCTGCTAGTAGCTGCAATTTGTTGCCTCCCAGCCGTAATGATCTTTGCACTATAAATGTTCATCACTTTCAGTGTCTGTGCATTACATTTCCCCCTGGGAATCTGAAAACACCTTGTAAACACCCCTGGGTACCACTCGTGCTACCCACAGGAGCAGCAGGGCAGGAGAGATCCTTGGGGTAGGTCAGGAGGAGGCAGTAAGCCCATGTCGTGTGTCACGATTACCCTGGCAGTTCTCTAACTTCCCTCCAGCCTTTCTGAGGGCCTCGGCCCCACAGGTCCCCTTCTGAGGCCAGGACTTGCCCCTCACTGCCCTCCTGCAGGTACCTGAGCCAAGCCCCGCCGAAAGGAGAGGGATGCTCTGAGCATCCTCGCTCAGCGGCGAAGGGCAGGACAGACAGCAGCGGCACGCTCAGCACCAGCTCCGGTGGCACATTGTCCCAGGGGACACCCTGCTCCCCTGGGACTCGCCCCAGCCCTTCCCAGGGGATGCAAGAGGCAGCAAGAGCTGAAAAGGCGCCTTGTGCCTCCCCACGTGCCTCTCACGAGCCCTTCGAGCACTCGCCATCTCCAACCCAGCAGCAAAGTGCCTTCAGGAGCTGGCGATGCTCTGGATGGAGACACACTACGGCAATTAATGAGCCGAGAGGCATAGGCAGCTTGCTCGCTGCTGCAAAACACCCCTCTGAGCTCCCTGGCAGAGCTTGCTAGGAAGCAGTTTCACAGAGACTTTCAAAATGCCAAAGTGATTCCTACTTTGCAGTTTTAGAGGACTCTCAGCCTTTTTTTCCATGACATTTTTGCAGCAACTTTGTTACTAAAGTATTAAAATTCTAATTAAATGATCTGTTAAACTGCAAAGCAGTGTTTACTTATTAAATGCCTCTAAGAGTTTCTGCTTAAACTGTGGAGAATTTTAGCACCTAAAAACCTTCTTAAAACTTTTTTTTTTTTTTTTTAAAGATGAACCTTCAGAGGAGAAACTTAGGCTTTGGGGTCTCCCATCAGCTTTGTCAATTATGTCTCACAGTAATAAAATTTTCTTCCCTCTCCAGGGTCGCTGGATCATGCTACGTACCATTTGCCATACATTTTCTGTTTCTGTCACCATTCATTTTGTAATACATTATATAAGACAGAGAAAATGGCAAGCCTGTATAAAGAGAAATTCACAATGTGCTGCAGAAATGAGGCATGAACTCCATAGAGTCTATGACAGCCTCATCATGGTGTGTGGGCAGGACTAGAACAAGGGGTTGTACCAGACCATTGATCTTCAAATACATTTCTTATTTTAACCTCAATGAAAAAAAAAAACAACTTTGCTTACCAATCAATAGCGTGCTGTAGCTGAAAGTTCTGCTGTGAGGTAGGAGCCCCTGCCACCCAGGCGACGTGTGATGCTCATACTGTGCCCAGGGGTTGTCAGGGATCTGACAAACAGGGTCTCTTTGTTCTCACATTCAGCCAAAAGCAGGGGTCAGCACCAAGGCATTAAAAGGCTGAGAAAGGTTTCTTGTGTCACACTTGGGCCATCCGAACCATCACCACAAACAGGCTTCGCGTTCCTAAAAGCCTCAAACACAACAGTTATGCAATGGCAAAGGGCTTTTACACTGTCAGGTATCTACCCACTTAGTGTACTCTGAAATAAATGAGTAAGGTGTGCAGATAACTGTATTAAACAGTGTGTCCCTGATGGAAGAGTCTCCAGGAGCCTCTTCTGCACAAAAAAAAAACAAAACCAAAAAACAAAAAAACCCAAACCAAAAACCAAAACCAAACCACCTGAAATTCCCCCAGAGGAGATCAGCACTGCTGTATAAGTTCAAGAGCTGTGCCGCCTTCTGCTGAGCACTCCTGGTCAAGAAGTTGAACTAAAGCCATGGAAAAGGATTTTAAGTCAGGTTATTACATGCTGTTGGTCTTATCTGCTTGTCAGCTTCTGGTTCAACTCCCATGACCAAATCATCTGTTGGAAAGGGAATATCCACTCCAGGAGTCGGTCTGACAGCAGATGCTATTTCACAGATGCTGGGTCTCGACTTCCTCATATATTTACAGTAAAAAGCACACTTTAAAAAAAAAAAAAAACAACCACGTCCTGGCCCTTTCTCATCTCTCATATAAAGACACACAAAAATAAAAAGGAATAGGCTCCAATCTTTTACACAGTGTCTCCTTAAAGACTGAACTGCAAACACCACCCTCTCCATTTATATTCCTGCTGGCCAGGCAGAAGCTTTTAGGAAGGAAGATTGTTTATTAAACAGACATTTATAACAAGTGTTTGATCTTGCAGCCTTACCATTTGGAAAAGAGTCCATTAAACCAAGTGAGAAACTCTCTGATCATTAAGGTGTTTAATGGAATCACGATTAAATTATAAGATGGTTGTGTTAATATCTGCACCAGCAGGTTCAGCAGTACTCCCTTCTCTGCCTAAGATCTGGTAGTGGGAAAGAGGGCAGCTTAGGGGGGGAAAAAGGCCTTGAAAGGTGGGATAATTGTTCCAGTTCTCAAAAGCTGCTCAAGAGAAGCAGCCATCGGGCCCCAAAACAGATCTCAGTGCTCTTCCGCACTCACTAACACACACAGCATTGGATCACAGCACCTGCTGTACCTCTCTGAATCATCCTCCTTCAAAAGGCAAATGGAGATCACAGCAGCACATGAGAAAGGACCCACAATGCTGGGAAATGGCAAGAGACTCATCTAGACATGCATTTCATCTCAGTCTTTCGTGATTCCCTGCAACAGAGATGAGTGTCCCTCCTTTGGCTTCTCCCTCCCACTAAAAGCTTGATCCATGTTCCCCCAGCTTCTCCCCCTGAAGCAGCGCAGTCCCTCGGGGGCTCGGTGACACACCAGACAATGGCAAATCAATCACTGGGGGTGTGGATGCCAGCTTCATCCAGCAGGGCAAAGTGCCTGGCATAGTGCCACCCGCATCGGCACACTCACCTGATGAACAAACCTTGCCCTTACACCCAAAGCCAGATGCCTTCCTGGGGCAAAGTGCATCACTAGCTTCTCTTGGAAAATCCTGGGCTTTGCTTTTTTTTTTTTTTTTTTTTTTTTTTTCCCTTGCTTTTGTTGGGTAGGGTTTTTTTCACTCCCACCATTGGGAAGGCACCCATGCTTCATACACGTGCAACGTGTTTTGCACAGGTCTGCAAGCAGAAGTATTTGTACAGCTGAACCCTAGAAGGGTGAATATTTCTTAGCCACAGAGCACTGCATCTGGCATTAAAATGCATTTCCAAGTTCTTAGCAAGAAAGAAATATCTCCCATTAGAGACTCTAACCCAAGCCGACTATGAATTGTTTTTCCTCTCAATTTTAGCACAATAGCTGCTGGCAATAAACCTCTCCATCAGCACTGGGCAGTTCTAAGTGCAGATACTGCGTGGAAGAATCCAAACAAAGTGGCAATATCAAGTTTTAAAAGCACTTTGGAGAAAGATGAAAAGGAACAATTGTTGAATGTCAGCTCTGGAAGAAGCTGATGAGATGTAATGGCTCTTTGTGTCACCAGCTCTTCACCATGTACCGCTGCCAGTGACCTGACAGATTACTAACTTCTACCACAGAGCCTCCCAGTTCATGACAATCCCTGTATGACAGCTCTGAGATGGCAACGTGAGAGATCTCCCCTCTGAAACGAAACTATAAAGTCCTTCTCCACATTGGAAAACCTCACGGTGCCGATTTACTGAGCTGGAACTGATGCCATGTGTGCAGGTCCTGAGGAACTTCAGGCAAGCGGGGATGAAGGGGTGTAAAGAGAAGATGAACGTCCCCACTCTTGCCTGTGTGCCGGCATGTGGGCGAGCACACTCATGCATGCATGTGTGTGTGAGCACCTCAGGAAGGGTACATCCCTGTGCCAGGGAGCTGGAGCTGCTCCGGATGGCTAGAAAGACCAATCTCAAGTCATCCAAAGTGGGAACTGAAGTGTCAGAGGAGGCCTTCACTCTCAGCAGCGTGGGTGTAATTGCATCAAACTGTAATGAAGCAAATCCATCTTCAAAATCCAAGCTCAAGAACAGTGACTAAATAGCTTCCTTGAATAAATGTCTTTCCTGAGACCAGCTGTAACTTCTTGCTGAGAAATACGGGCACCACCTAATACCCATTTCTCTGTCCTTGAACAAACACTGTGACTGTGCAATATAAATACCAAACTAAATTAGCACACTAGTGTCCATGCCAATTATTTCAATTAAACTCTCTTCTAATAACCAATTACTACCCATTTCATTAAATTAGAAATTTTTCAAACAGTACTCCCATATGGAGCTATTAGCCCAGACGTAATTATGTGCTTCGCACGTTGACATGTGGACACTGTGCAAATGAGTTTCTTTCGGTCCCTGCAGCTCTCCCCACTCCCAGTCATGCTATCACATCCATAACTGGTCTAAAAGGAGAAGTTTCAGATGGTGTTTTAGCTTTGAAAAACTGCATTTAACACCTGTCTGCAGGAAACCTTTCAGCTTAAGCTTTTTTGCTCACATACAAAATAGCCCACTGCACGGAGTAAGGCCACTTTGGAATTAAACAGCTCTAGGGGATTGATTAAGGCATTCAGAAATACAGTAGCATGGCTTGGCCAGATGCTTATGTCCCAACAGTAATAGAAGCCTAACTCAGTTGAGCCAGGAGAAGACTTGAGACAATGTCTAGACGGAGCCCATTGGCTTCCTCTCCGCCTGCAGCAGGGCACAAGCTGCCCGATCGCTCCGGTAAAAACAGATAATGCGTCAGGGTCGGTGATAGCCGGCAGCACTCGCTGAGCCCCAGCTGCCCGAGCTCCGTCAACACCCAAGTTAGATGAGTCGCAAGGCCAAGCCTCACTCATCAGTCGGAGGCACCTGCATCTCGCCGGAGCTGCTCCTCTGGCATTGCCCTGCCCGGTCCCTGCTCAGTGCAGAAGGGGAAGCGGGGGGGGGGGGGCGGGGATGGTCCCACCACCCCTGCAGAGCAGCTCCAGGCTCCTGAGCAGAGGTAGGGGGAAGCTTAGAGGCTGCTTCTTGCTAAAACCTAGAGAGGAGCCAAGGGAGGAAAAAAAAAAAAAACAAACAGAAGAGATGGTAGGAGCCGTGGCTCAGGGGTCAGCAGAGGCTGGCAGCCTTTGCCCAGGAGGGACCGCAATGCCCTGTCTGCCTGGTGCCGGGGGCTCCTGCCTTCAGCCTCCGCCCATGCAGGAGCAGGATTCCCACTGCTCCGAGGAGCTCTCACTCCATGAGTCTCAGGGGTAGAAAAACACCCGCTTTTGGCAAAGGCCTGCCTTGCTCGTAAACATGTAGCTGGTGGAGTTTTTGCTGCTTTCTGACAGGATAACACATTTCTCAGCAATGTCACTTCTGCCCACAGGATGGCAAGGTCTCAAGCTGACATTTGCTAAACATCTTCACCACCTGCTCCCCAGAAACATTCCTCTCTCCTAGACAGCGGAGACATTTTTCTTGACAGCTCCTGCCATCGGGGAGCTAGCATGCACTCTGCCACTGAGCCATGGTGTTTGTGCTTCATGCTCGAACTGCTGCTTGGCACCCCAGCCATGGGTGCTGGATTCACAGGGGCACTGACCCGTGGCCAAGGCTCACAGAGGGCCAGCCAGGGCAAAGCAGCAGCACAGCATTTGGAGTCCAATTCTCAAATGAATCTGCTTGTATCGATCTGAAGTCAGAAACTGATTGCAGCAAAGCTCAACCAAAGTAATGGCTTTGCTAATAGTCACCACCGGCATACCAGGAATGGGTATGAGACACACAGAAAGGCTCGATGAGTCTACCCACAGCCCAAAAAGTAATTGCTCTCTGCTAAAGGTAGCTGCTAAATTTGCAGAGCAACACTCCCGCTCCTGCGGGAGCCTGCGTGGGCTGCAGGAAACGCGGCAGAGTCACTAATCCAAACACAGCCGCTGTAGTACCGGCACTCGCTCCGCAGCCTCCCCGCTGCACTCCCCCACGGTTCCTTCCCGAAGACGCCGCAGACCTGCTGCCGTGCCGATCTGCAGCACTCGTGGATGGCGGCGACACCAGCCCGCCGGCTGGTGAGCGGGTCTGAGCAGCACGGAGCCCAAACAAGCTGCGCGAGGCACCGCAGGAGCCACAGCCTGCAAAGCGGAGAGCATGGGCATCGCCACACACGGGTGTTCGCATCACCACCACCCAAACCGAAGAAAATCCAGCCAATCTCCATCACAGATCAATCACAGATGATGTGGGGGGGTTCACCCAACCTTAAAATGAAACTTTTTTTAAAAAGCCTGCTGTTGTACCGGACAGCAGAGGCTGACAGTCACACCGTATCCATGTCCATGCCGTGTTGCAGGAAAGCAACAAGCCCCAGCCTGGAGCAAGGAATTCGTCACGGTGCTCTGCAAACCAGGACCAGCGTGTGACGAAGAGCAAGCAGCACAAGAGGAAGAGGGGATACAACCTGCAGGCCCACATTTAACTCCAAGAGTTTCAACGGAAGGATGACAGCACCTTCCTCAGGAGCCCCGCACATTCCCAGGCAGGATCAGGGTGGGTGCAGGGGGAGCACAAGGACTGCTGCCCAGACAGGAGACACGGACGTACCCCTCCACATCCCCCCACACTCCACAGGCAGCATATCCAGCATCTCACACACAAACGCACCACACCAGTCAGCTTTATACAAAGCTACTACCAAAATCCAGAAGACAGGTGAGAGGGAAGACTCCTGGAAGGAAAAATGAAATCACAATTTTGCCCTGGGTTTGGAGAGTTTTGTTGGCTAGGAATCATTTTTGTGTTGTCCTCAAGAGGGCTCTACCACAGTATTTTGAAAGAGCAGCAGCAAAAATCATCTGTGACAAAGAAACTGTTGACAACAGTAGATGTGAAATCCGACTCGGCAAACCAACTGTGGCAGGGCACAGGGTTAGGGTCAGACACTGGACAGCCCTGCACGGGTCAGGGGAGCGATGCCACGTGGGTGAGAAAGTAGCTCGTGTCCAAGATGGGCACCCCCAAGCAAGCAAAGGGGGTTTGCAATGGCCACAGCGAACCCCTGCACTCTTCTCCATCAGTTTCATGCAACACCCAATGCCCCACCTGGGGACACAAACCCCTCCTGGGTAGTGCAAGGCTGCTCTGCTCCCTGAGGGAAGAGGTGAGGACTCAGTGCTGCTCCCCACACCACAACTGGGAGCAGCTCCAACGCCAGGCAGCCAGGGGAGCATTGGTTCCATCCTGCCCGAGCACACCGAGGCACGCAGCAGCATGCCGCTGTGAGGCAGCCACCACTGCACCAGCACCCAACTTTGCAAGCAGCAGTTGCACACCAAGCAAAAGCAGGTTATTTCTAAACTAACACATTCAAGTACAAGACCAGCTCTCCCTATTTTTTAGCTCACAACAGGCAAGACATTAACCAAAACAACAACCCTGCAAAGAGAAGAGGTGAATGAACCTCTTGGCTTCACCAAGGCAACACCTCACTGCGCATGTCCCCCGTCTCACCACACTTCAGTCTTGCACCCTTGAAGCAAATCGCTTATCTCGCTCATTTAATTAATTGCTGTTTCACTCCTTGTCTTACCCAGCTGACCCCACGAGCTGCCCACCGGTAATGGGCTCGCTTCAGCATATGCTGTTATCCTCAGCTTCCAGCACAATTCCTCCTTCCTTCCTTCGCTCCGGCTGCACCCACATCCTGGCCTGGCTCTGAACTCCCAAAGGCTGTGGCCGTGGCTACTTCTACATCATGCTACGCGTATATGCACGCCCACACAACTGCTGCAAAAAAGCAGGCAGAGAAAAACAACGATGACATAGGATTGGAGGGAGCATGAGCGAGATGCACCCTCTCCATTGCAAGAGGGATCCTATTCAATGGGGAAAAAAATCATAGAAAAACATAGAAAATAGAAAAATCAAAGGAAAAAACGCCTGTGTACAGGTACCTCACACGCAGCAAATACCATCTGACTGCAGAAACATTCATTCCTGAAGCAGAAGGCTTGCACCCAGCACCCAGGAACTAACCACAGAGTGCGTGCTTCGAAGATGTCACAGTCCCGATGTGTTTTGCCTGTCTGCAGACTTCGCTTTACAGCTTCCACTCACAGAACATCGCTTCTGTGTCCTGTTTGTCAGCAAACAGCATGGCCCCAGACAGACTCTTGACGAAAGATGATCAGAGGAGAACCAGATGGTCTGTATTTAGGAAGAAGACATAAGCAAGACCATGCAGCTGGGGCCCCGGTACCAGTCCAAAGAGGCAAAGCCAACTCAGAGCTCCTGGAGTTCTTCCAGAACGCTGTGGACAGCCTTGCAGAGTGCACCTGCCCCCTGCAACAAAAGTCTGATGTAGTTTTAGAACAGAAGACAACTCTTTAAAATGCCTGCAAGCTAACTGTTGCAAAGCCTTGCTTTGCCCACTGCTACAGGCTTCCTGCTTGAAGGGACAGGTTTTCTCAGTTTGAGAGGTTTGGAAAGCCTTTTTTTTTTTTTTCTTTAATCTGCTAGTAACTTGCTAATGTCCACAACCTATCTGTCCCACTGAGACTTAAGCCCCATATTTCAACTCTATCACCACAAACTCCTTCATTATTGATTATTTATGAACCAGAATAATTGAAGGGGGCATGCTGAAGCCTATCCAGGGGACCTGCAACCCTGGAAACCTCCTCCCAGCCCTCTGGCTATGCAGGGGAGATTTTAAGACACCCACAATGAGGTTGTGGGGACAAGACAGGAGAGCAGAGACTGCCACCTCCCCACAGACCTTCACCCCCAGGGACCTGCCTTCTCTAGCAGGTTGGACTTTGATCATGTCCCTGCAGTACAGCAGCCCGCCGTGAATTGGTGCAAATGGCAACTAAATGCTCCACAAAGAAAAGAAATAAGGTCATGATAGCAGATGAAATTCAACATCATCATTTTACACAAAGTACGATGGAGCAATGTAATCTAAACTCTGAACTCTCTGAAAGATAAGCAAGAATGGAAGATAAAATTATTTTTATTGCAGCAATGCAGCAAATTAATAGAGTGGTAACAGAAGAAATCTCCAGATTCAGGGACTTGGAGGCTGGTGCTGCCAAGCCTTGCACTGCCCAGCAGCCTGCACTGCCAGCCTTTTGCAGGCAAGCTGCGGCCAGCACAGTTCTGTAGGGAGCTGGCAGGATGATCTGGACAGTGCCTGTATGACCTATATGAGCCCTCAGTCAGGAGGAATATGAGCTATTTTCTTTGCAAATTAATACCTACACCCTTGCTATGGATCCAAGAAAGTGCCAGTGGAGCAGCGGCAAGGAAATCTGCATTAGCCGCCGGGCTTCGGCAGGCAATGTGTTCACGTGTCTCTTGATAAGCAGAGCTGAAAACAGTAGACAATAAAGAATTAATCCTCTCTATTGGTGGAACTTCTTAGAAACAGAGATGTTTTGATTCAAATTTCAGGCCTTTTATTCCTCTCTAAACCCCTCTGCTGCATAGCCTACCACAAAATGAAGTCTCTGAGATGCTTTGCCTTACAGCAGAATGTATGGGGCGGAGGAGGGGGAGTTCACTAACCAATTTATTTAGGCTCTGCTTGTGATCTCTTTTACCATGACCACACAAGGGTCTAACAAGGGAGCAGATCACACCCAAGCAGAGCCAGCATTAGGACAGGGCTGGCTGCAGAAGGCAGCGATGGTGCGGCAGGAGTCAAGCCCCCATCTCCCCCGAGGCTGTGAGCGCGGGATGCCTGAGCTCCCTACATGCAGGCAGCCACCGAACAGTTTGTGCAGAAGAAAAGGAATGAGCACCACCTTCAGAACAGCAATAAATTATTTCCCTTGGGAACAAAGATGCAACTGTGATGAGACAAAGTGGTGGGAAAACATAGCAGAAAAATTTAATGCATTCTCTGCAATTACAGCTCCAGCTGCCAAGCTGTTTCTCACACTGTCACCACAGCAGCGGTGACAGCTTTGGTCTCAGCCTGACCCTCCACCCTCACCCAAGCCAATGGCAACGCTCCCATTGATTTCTGCAGGCACAGGGTTTTGCTCCGATGACAAATATCATTGTTTCTTTACCAGACCTGTGGACACAGACTGACATTCATGATGCTTCCCTGGTGCAAAAGGGACCCACATCCCTTGTAGATCTGTGCCAAGGTCTTACATGTAACCAAGTTTCTTCCACTGGCTTGCAGGTGATTTCTGTTCTCTGCTCTTTACCAGCAACTTGAAGCAGCCATCTATCTGAGCACTGGAGCTCCAGCAGGTCCCAGGCAGAAAGCTGCACCAGGAGACACTGGCAATGTCCCCACCAGGCTTCAGTCTCAAGCCAAGAACACGTGGAAGGAGATTTGCCCCAGCTAACCACGGCACGACCCAAGACTTCAACATTTTCCATGCCACTCTGCACTCCATTTCCTCAGTTTCACTGCAGGAAAAGTTTTCCATTAGGACTTTCTGTGTGTCCTGTACAACTGGTCGAGGGGAGTAAAAATGCTTATTTAGCCAGTGTTTCGTTTTCCTTCAGCAAGGCCAATGTCAGCCACCCAAGTGATCCCCTGACAGCATGCCCACCTCACAGGGTGCCTGGAGACCGGGCGCTTGCTGCTAGATTAAGGGCTGTCACTCCTCCCCATGGCCCTGCCCTTCCCCTTTGCTCTTGCACACAACATGAGCCAAAAAAACAGATCCTCAGCTGGCGTAAGTCTCTGCCGGGACTACACCCACTGCCCTCAGCAGGGACCTGGCCCTCTGCCACCTTTGCTCGTGCTTTGCCCTTCACTGGGGCAGGTACTCTCATGAAACACGGTACACACCACTTTCCCTTTCAAGCCCAGCCTCCCAATAAATTGAATAGAAACGAAACTGAAAAAATAAACTGAAAAAAATACACCAGGGAGGGATGGAAACTCGAGCCCATAGTGTTAAATTGTGCTAAATAACTGAAAATCAGTGTTGTTCTTCCTTTTCATCAGGGCACAGCTGTACATACTGCAGCACTCCAGGGATATCTCCACTCATTCCACCAGACTGCTACATGCACTTATGTTTATTACTAGCAAGGGTCCATTACTGACAAAAAAACCAATATCCCTGAAAAGAGTAATGACATTCTTTTATAAAATAATAGATATAATTATGAGAGAAGTGTATTTCTTCTCTTACTCTATGACTTTCATAACTTTTCTAATATTCCTGTTGATGTCCAGGGGTTCCTGACTTAAGATGACTACTCAAAGGCAAACAAATTGCTACAAGGAAATAACCATTTTTAAAACTCCAAACAGCACTTCAATTAAGACATCGCATTAGTAATCATCACTGCAGCCTTTCAGAACAACTGAAAAAGCAAATCACAATTTAAGATGTTATCTATCATTAAAAGAAAAATATCTACAAACACAAGAGAACGCAAATCCTTTGTATAAAACTGCCCCAGGCTTCCAACATGCTCTTCACCCCAGTGTATCCCATCTGGAGCCGGGCTGAGGAATCCAGCGGCAACATATGTTGATTTTGCCTTTGTGAAGCGAGAGGACCTGCTGCAGCCCCCCTCGCTGGAGAGGACCTGACCACCCAGGACTGCAGAGTGCAGGCTTCCTGGTTACTCCTCCATGCAAGACAGTGGATGGGACTGGCAGCAGATTAAAGTAGGTCAACACCCTACCCCAGGTGCTTTTTCTCTACACTGCTACAAGCTCTGCTACTTTGGACCTAAGGCACCGTGCTTCAGAAGAGCCATGCGGGATGACTGGTGGTCTGGGATGATCCTGCCCCCTCATTCAGAGAGTAGGAATGAGCCCCATCAGAGCAGTGCAGTGTATACTGTCTGCCCCCCTAAGCTCTAGTGTTCCTGGCTGGCAGCATCTCCAACAACTTAGCTGGCACCTGGGGACTCAGCTTGGTCTTGTCCATAGCTTTGGTGACACAGCTGTAGGCATCTGCTTTGGAAAGAGCCACACCAGTATATGTCACTTGCCTGGATCAGCAGCAGCCCACACCGAGCAGCAATCCCTCCAACCAGAAGCAGTGGTACTGCTGCAGGCTGGCTGAGCTTTCAGGAGCAGCTGCAAGTACACACTTGCTTGGGTACTGGCAGACAGAAACTTTCCAACAAAGCATTGACTCAGGAAAACAGCCTAATCCAATTAATAAATGTTTTGCTTTTGCTTTGCCAGGTGGCAAAAGCAAAGGAGAAGCAATTCAATTCAAGTGGTCACACAGGCACTCCTAAGTTTCTGGTTTGGATCCCACCATCTTCACCAGTGTTATTTATCACTTGGTTTGGAGCTGGGCTCACACATCACAGCTGAGACTGAGTCACTCCTTGAGAGATTCCGCACAAAGCGCTGGTGGGAGACTGGGTCTTAACACCCTCTTGAAGGATGGGCATTAGACAATAAATACCTTTATCCTGCTTTCACAAGCAAGGGATCAAACTGCTGGGAGATGAAAAGCCTTCACCAGAGGGAATCTGTGGCACACAGGCATCAGAGCTGGATCTCCTAAATCCAAGTACAAACTTTCACAAGCGCAGATGGTACAGCCTGAACAGACATTGCAGTCCAGAACCTAAACCACTGGCCATTA
Source organism: Falco peregrinus (assembly GCF_023634155.1). Classification (NCBI taxonomy): domain Eukaryota; kingdom Metazoa; phylum Chordata; class Aves; order Falconiformes; family Falconidae; genus Falco; species Falco peregrinus. The sequence goes on along the minus strand of NC_073721.1, from coordinate 47,286,512 downwards.
GCTCACCACCACAGAAATAAATGTCTCTAACTTCTGGAAACAGACAGGAATTTTCAAATTAGCATCTGCATCTTCCAAATAAAATGAGAAAAATTGCCCATTAAATCAAATGGCAATGAAGTAGGGATTCAGCCACAGACATATTCAAGGAACCTGACACAGGGACACAAAACTGCCCAGCTCCATTAATGTAATGATGCATTTGATGAGGAAGTCACTTGGGGCATGTTAGCATGAAAACTGAAAGGATAAGATCCTATAAGCCTAATATTTCAGCACTCCAGTTTGTTTGTGCCAAGTATAATCCAACCTATGATTTAGAGCCACCACTCAGTGACAAATTCAAGATGCAAAGACCAGATCTCAGTTAACAGACTAAGAAGTTTTCCAAAGCTATCTAACCCTGAAGTAGAAACTTAAAAAAGAATTCGCCCCAGTTGTTCAAAGCCTCTCTTTTCTTGGTTATGCAACATTCAAAAAATCTTTGATTTGAAACAGGAGATGTTAAAATTTTTATAGAGTTGTCACTGAATTTGTCTGCACAGGCAGCTTTTCCAAACATCCCCATCCATCAAAATGATTCTTTGCTGATAATTAGCCTCAGAAAAATGCACTTAATCAAAGTGACATCCATTACTTTTTGCTACTGTAAATAGGACTGTGGCATCTAATGACGATTTTCTGGAAAGTATTCAGACTATTTAAATTAGGCAACAAATAAGCTTCTAATGGCACTTCTCTGAGATACAGTTTAATTTTATTTATGGGCTTTTTTTATACATGCCTCAACCCAGTTGTCAGCACTGTCCAAGAAAAGAGAATGCAGATCAAAAACTGCCATAGTCAGGACAGCAAAGATCAAAGGAATGCCACAGCTTGTGGTATAAAACAATATTTATCAATTCAGCAGATGTGCTTTCTCAGCTGCCTTTCATCAGCAAATACCAGTATTACTTCAGAACAGAAGCCTTCCTGACAGAGCCCAAACTTGCAGCATCCATGGGATGCTGCATTCAGCTCCTTCCCCCTTCCACCAGCACCCCTTGGCCTTGCTCCTACACACACAGGTACCTGTGCCTGGAGGATTCCCGTGGACAGAGGAATCATGTGCCAAGCACATGAAAGGGAAGCCAGGCACAAGCAGGTTTTGTGCCCCCAGTTCTTCACCTTCTTTTTGTTACAGGCTTGACATCTTAACCTCTGCCTTTACCACTATATTCCAGTGGTTCTGAGTGCTTTCATGACAGCAAAACATCAGTGAGATGAAAAACGCAATACTGCCATAAGAGAGCAGAAAAGATCTTTTTCTCCCAGTATTAACATTGACAAAACCTTCCAAAAAGAGGAAAAGAAACTTCTGAACCAGACAGGACTTATGCCAGACAACTGAGGCAACTGCAATGTTCCCCAAAAGAACCTTCTCTCCCCAAAGGAGAAATTACCTCCAGTTCCTGTAAGTCACATTTATGCCCTGAAACAACTGTTTGCGTCCTCTGGAAACTCAGAGCCAAATCACAGTTAATCCTGTTTCTAGAACCTAAAGACCTGCCTTGTAAAAAAGTCAAGCATGGTGTTTAAACAGAGTTGTACTGCACTGAAATACAGCTCAGCCAAGTCTTCCAGATGCCTCACGGTGGTGATTTCAAAGATGAATAAGAAGATGTTGGAAGAAGCACCTCCATCTTCCATTTGACAACTCTAGATTTGCTTGCCATTAGGCTTTTCTCCCTCTGTTGCACAAATCCATTTACCTTCCCCATTCCTCTTCTAGCCAGTCTTTTCCTGTTTGCTTCCTGGTTGATTTATTACCATCCTTCACACAACATTCAAAGTATTATTTTAATTCTCATGTCAATCAGCCTACCTGCCCAAGAGTAAGCCCTGCTTAGTTAGCCTGACTGCCTTCGCCTTTTGCATTCTAAAAAGGACAGGAAAGTAGGAGCAGCCTATTTTACTTATTCCACCTCATATTCACTGGTTAGTCCTTACAGTTCCTTGGGTTATCTGGACACGCTCTCTGTTCCTGTTATACCACAGCTCTCTAATTATCTACTTGTTCCAGCAAGCTCTTGTCTCCTCAAGCTCCAGCATTACCTCATTCTCTCATCTAAGCCCAGTGCTGGTGTCTCCTCAGCATCCTCTGTGATGAGGATGGATTAATACATCTCTAACAGAAGCAGTTCTAATTCCCCAGGAGCAGCCTATTTTACTTATTCCACCTCATATTCACTGGTTAGTCCTTACAGTTCCTTGGGTTATCTGGACACGCTCTCTGTTCCTGTTATACCACAGCTCTCTAATTATCTACTTGTTCCAGCAAGCTCTTGTCTCCTCAAGCTCCAGCATTACCTCATTCTCTCATCTAAGCCCAGTGCTGGTGTCTCCTCAGCATCCTCTGTGATGAGGATGGATTAATACATCTCTAACAGAAGCAGTTCTAATTCCCCAGAAGCAGAAAACTGGATTCCCTATGGCTTCCTATCCTTTTAGGCTTCTGCTGACCCCAGAAACCTCCTCACTTTCATCGGCACGCTATCATTCTAGGGGAGTTTTTCAAAAAGAGATATTTGAGACGCTAATATTTTTAGCATTGCTTTTATAAATAAATGAGTTATTTAGTGCTGTGGGTGTTTTCCTTCAGTGTTACATCTGTAAGTCCAATGTGCTCTATTTTACCATTCACAGTTCCTCATACTATGCATGTGGAGGAATTTTCCTCAGCACATTCCTGTCAATGCTGTAACAAAGCACTTCAAAGCATATCTCTGAGCTGCTTAGTATTTATAAGCACAGCAAAAAGGCTTTCTGCTTTTCATCCGCTAGCCTAAATCAGCTCCTTATTCATTTGATTTGGAACAGACTAATCTACTAGTCATAATTACTCCAGCAACTTGCTTCATCTGCAAGGTCCCAGTATCATTAACGACTTGGACTGAAACTGAAGCCTAACAGCAACACTTCCAAAAGCCTATGACAGTGGCACACCTCAATTCCCAGTGAGGTCAAGAGGACTGCATGTGAATAGCAAACGTGTGCTCATAGACTTGCATTCCCAAACACATTGTGAACTTTTCAATGTTTTCTAGATGAAGGGAAAAATCAAACAACTAAAAATATCAGCACACAAACCCAGTGAAACAAAGATACCTCGAGAAACAAGGCTAATGAATTTAACAAAATAATGCAGAGTATCTCCACACTAGAATTAAAGTGACATTCTGAATCAGAAACACTCAAATTAGAGGAAAATGAAGGTTAAGGGGTATACCAGTGAAACACAGAAAAAAGAATCTGCAGTTGCAGATTCTGTATTTCAGATCCATTTAAATACTTAAATATGAAAACTGTTAAAACTCTAAACTTCAAACTTATCCAAATGAACCATATCATAAACATTCTGCAATCCAGACATTTTCTGCAGCAAGAATTTCCTATCAACCTCTCATGTTATGCCATAAAACTGTATTAATGTTTAAGTGCCTGTTAAGAAATCTGGGCTTTTTATTACAGACTCATTTTTGAGATAGATCAATTCTCACGCAGCTAGAAAAGTTAGGAACACTTATTTAGAACATCTGTCAATCCCACATTCTCAAAGTCCAGTTAATTTTTTTTGTTTGCATGACAACCGTACACATTAAAAAAATGACATTATCTTTTAACACAGATGCACAAAAGCCTTGATGCAGGTGTATGAAATATACAGCAGCTATCCAAAGGCTAATTCACCAGCAATTAAAGGTGGTGGGTTTTTTTAACAAGAGTTACATCTCTCTCTGTGTACATCATGCAATTAATTGGTGGGAGAAGATGACAATCTTACTGACTCCCCATTAGTACTGTAGCTCCTTGAACTTTATGATATGAACAGAGTTGAAGGGAGGGTTGTTCTTGTCCCTCTCCATCTAACTGCTCTGCTCATGGAATTCACTTGCCATTCAGGCCATTGCTCCTTTTGCTTTAGCTTGCTCAACATGGTAATAAATCCCTGCCAGCCAGTACAGAAATAGCAGGCTTGGTGCTCAACCCATAAAGGCCATTTCTCTAGACAGCGCAACAAAGGGAGAGTTGTACCACATCCACAGCAGCTCTTTAGAGTTACTCCACTCCCATCAGCGTCGCCTGCTGCAAAGACAGCCTCTGAGAATAGCCTGGATGAGCCTTACCCCCTAAATAAATCTATGTGCTCAGCCCAAACTCTGCATAGGGCTTAACAGGGAGTTTCACCAGCCTCTCACATCACCAACCGTATCCCACGCATCTCCCGGACAGTGGCCCCTTTTCAACCTTGCCAATCCCTGACGGGACTCCCAGACACAGCAAGCTGTCCAGCACACCCACACACCTCAATGTCTTCTGGCCCAGTAAACCCACAACTCCCGATGTCCAGCAGCTCTGGCACGTCCACCAGCTCTGGAACACCCACACGATCCCGGTGCCTACTATCCAAGGCATCCCCCCACGCACCCCCGTTGGCCTCCATCCCCAGCACACCCACGCACATCCTAGTGCCCCCTCGCCCGGGCATGCCCACTGGCTCCTGCGCACACTTCCCAGTGCCCACAGACTCCCAGCGCTCCCGCATCCCAACGCCCGCCAGCCGCTGCGGGCCCGTAACCCCCCCGCGCCCCCAGGCCGCCGCGCCGGGGCCGGCTGTCAGCACCGCGGAGAGCTCCGCGCCGCGGGGATCAGCACCGCGGAGAGCTCCGCACCGGCGCTGTTCAGCACCGCGGAGAGCTCCGTGCCCCCCGCCCCCTCCCCCCCCGGTGGGGGTCCTCCCCGGAGCGGGGGTGTCCGCGTGTGTGCCAGGTACGTGTCCCCAGCCCCAGGTGTGTGTCCCCAGCCCCGGGGAGCGTGTGTCCCCAGGCATGTGGCTGTCTCCTTCCCCTGCTCCCGGTCTGTCCCCACGCCCCCGTCCCCCCCGTGCGCCCCGAACCTGTCGTCGCTCTGGAAGGTCTGGTCCCCCAGCAGCAGATCGCGGAAGCGGTACCGGGGCGGCAGAGGCAGCACCTCGGACTCCAGCTCCGTCATCTTCAGGGCGGCGATGTCCAGAATGACCCCGCTCTTGCAGCTCCCACCGCCGTCCCCGTCGCCGCAGCCGCCGGGCGACGAGAGCCTGCGGGAGAAAAGGGGGCAGCGGCAATGTTGGGGGGGGGGGGGGGGGGGGGGGGCGCCCTGCCCTGCCCTGCCCAACCCCGCCGCCCGCCCCGGCACCTCCTCCGGGGCCGGCCCCACGCAACCCGCACCCAGCACGCGCCGCCCGGCGCTGCCCCGAACCGCGCCCCCCGCGCCGGGAGAGGCTGGCAGCCCGCCGGCTGCGATTACATTGCGGGGCAGGCGGCGGTGCCCCCCCTGCAGAACGCTCCCCCCGGGGGCATGAGTGGCGAGGGGCTCTGCCGGCCTCAGGCGAAGGGCCGGCGGGGTGGGCTCGGCGCGGAGCGCGGTCCCTCGGAGCGCCCCGCAGCCCGCTGCACAGGGCAGCGCTGTGCACAGGACATTTGCTCTTCAGCAGGCGAAAAACGGAGAGCAAGAGGAGCCAATGGAGAAGCCCATTCGCCAGGAGAGAATAAAACCGCTCGCAAGATAGATGTACAGCTGACAACCCAGCCCAGATCCACCCCCAGCCTCCCCCCGCCTTCCCCGACAAAGAAAAGTACGGATGGGAGGCAGCCAAGGCAATGGCTCCACAACCGTGCTGGAAGCAGAAGCACAACCTTCTCTCTGGACTTAAATCATCTGAACAGCCCCAGTAATTAAACGAGAAACTGCAAACACTGATGAGTCAGTCATCTGTCCAGCTGCCAAGTGTCGTGGCCGGGAGGATAGATCACCCCTCCCTTGGCGTGCTGATGTCTCCGATCAAGGGACAGGGGGATTGCGATGCCTGGAAGAGACCCAAGGTGATTGCTTGGACAGACAGCTACATGCAGCCTGCCCAGCCACACAGGAAAGAGGTGAAACTCAACCAGCTCTCAACTACCGTTTCAGAGTGTTAAGAGCTTGTCTTAGGTCTCCTTTTTCAAACAACATTCACCAACCAGAACATGGGTACAACACTGCTCCCCACGTCAGCTAGAGCTACTGATTATAACAGATCAGGGTTAAGCTGAAACCTCCTTTCACAAGGCAACAAAGTCATTCCATGCTGTAAAGCCAGCATACAGACACACGGCAAGCTCACAAGTCCTGATTGTTTGGGTTCTGGCTTCACCAGTGAAAGCTATCAGTGCCATGACAGGAACTCCGATTTCATAAACCCTTTATGGAAAGTGGGAAGGAGAGGGAGAGCTTGGAAGAGGAGATGTGGTGCCTCTGCAGTGAGCTGATGCATTGTCCCTCACATGTAACTTTGGAGTGTGAAGCAGGCAAATCGCTGAAAGGCTTCAACTCCTGTCAGATGTACTTCCAAGGGTCTCACCCAAAGCCTCTCCAACCCACTCCTACCGCCTTCCCACAGCTTTGCCACCAGTACATGCTGCATAAGCTATATACAGGCAAAAGAGCTCCAGATTAATACTAAACTGGCAATAAGGAGCTTTTTTATTTGTATTTTTTAAATGTAGGGGCTTTGCCGCTGGCTGCAGAGATGTGATCTGAGGCTCCTCAGACTGTCTTCTACTTTTAACAACTCAAACCCCTGTAAATAAGTTCCCAGCTGACCAGGTTCCAAAGTCCTTATCAGCCATTGTTTCCGAGTTTCTGGAAGAGCAACCAGCATGCAAAATTTCTGCTGAACACAGCCCCAGAAGGCAACGCAGCTCACTGTCAGCGCTTCAGGTGATTTTCACTGATGATTTTTGCCACTGAATTCTCTACCCCCAGAGCTTTTCAATTCCTTTTAGCTGCCATATGCACACAGCAGCCAAGGCTCTGCACTGAGTAACGCATCTGTGCAGGGCCTTGGGCATCAGGGAGGTTATTCTGTGATATACATTGATCCAAAACATGGTCTTTAAGAGAAATCAAGCCAAACTCCTGTCAACTCAAGGACTCCTGCTGGATTGACTAATACAAACAGAATCTAGCTGACCATCTCTAGCTCCCATTGCAAAGGAGGATCTAACATTAACCTAATCACAAAAAACCCCACAGTTAAGTCTTTCCTCTTAGACCTCAACTATGATAAATTACACCAAAAGCACCGTTTCTCCAGGCCACTCCCAGCGAAGTTCCAGCCCAGTTGTGATTTCTTAATGCTATGAGGCCAGGACAGCAACTGGACTTTCAGAGATAGAAAATACAAATTCTTAAAAATCATCTACTTTCTTATTAAACAGCATACTTTAAAGCAGGGAGCCAGGTGCCTAACTCCAAACGTGGGTGATTATAATCGCATTTGAAGGAGACTGTAACACACAGCCATCTCCATTGATCATTAAATGCCTATTTGAAGGAGCATGTTGTTGCTTTCCCAGGGGAAAGGCCAAGTGCTACAGCTGCACGGCCACAGCCACACCGACTGCCATGTGGAAAGGGCATCTTTACACAGAGCTGCCAGCCTGTCTTGCACTCCACACAGCTCCCACTGCCTGAGGGCCAGGCAGGCAGGTCCACTGAAAGCTAAGGATGCTCAGAGCTATACACAACCATCCTCTTCAAATGTCAAACACTTGTCCTTGGGTTTTTTTAAACTCCACATGATTCTTTTCAAACCCAATTAGTCCATCTCTTTTGGCCTCAGCTCGTGGGTCAGATTAATGAAACAATGCAAATATTTACCACTGTCCTTCATTAGCGTTAAGAAATTATAGTAAAATCCAATTGTATCAGTACCTCTGGAAACACAGTTTCTGCTATGTATTTGCATCTGAGTTTTTTCTCCCATCTGCAGTAGCAGCTACATTTCGAACATACTCTTTTTTTATTCTCGCATATGAAATCATTCAGAATTTTAAAAATTTGGCACATTTGTTTATTCTGGATGAAAGTTCAGTAACACAAATATTGCATGCACCTATCTGATAAAGATGTCTATCAATTACACAGTGACTTTAAGATCTGTTGCACATCAGTGTCTTAGAAAAAAGTGCTCCTGCACACACTGCACAGAGATCTCCTGACATCGGCACAGAATTTGCAACCCTCCTCTCCGCCCAAACATAGGGATTCTGAGCTATAGAAATGCCACAGCAACCCGGCTACTTCTTCAAAGCAATAGTGGCATAAAATAAAAAATGCATGAACAAGCTTGTTTATTGCATAGTCTTCAAATACTACTGGGGGAAAAAAAAAATCCCAAAGTGGTTTATAGCTAAATACAGGACTGCAGCTTTATTTTTATCATCCCTTTCCTTCCTTCCTCCAGAACCATGTACCACTAAAAATGCACGCTGTAATCAGCATATGGAAACCTCAACACTATTCCACTTTCTCGCTACGACACCGTCTCTCCCCCAGCTTGGCCAGCTCCCCGGCAGCAATCAGCACGCCGGGAGGGGGACACCCTACTGCTCAGCCTCTTGGGAACACGGGAACGGGGATCAAGCCGAATGTGATTCAAACCAGATCTCCCCATTGATCTCTCCTACCATTAAACTGCAGCTAGATACAGTCACCATCCCAGCATTTAGCAAACACAACTGCCCCTTGGAGCATGCTCTAGCAGGAACCTCAGAGCTGCACCAACCTTGGGTTTCTTCAGCAAGCTTTCTCATGTGTGGGCTGGTCGCAATCACATTTTTCCCTTGCTGTATTTCCACCTGGGGCACACAGAAAAGCTGCACTGCTGCCAGCACCATCCTCCGAGACTGGGATTCCAGGCAGAAGACCAGTGACAGCCCACACATCTGCTTGTGTCAGCTGGGGCTATGCCTGGCCATGGGGGCTCTGCAATGTGCATGCCCTGTGGAGCTCACCAGAGGCTATCTGGGGTCCCAGTACCCAAGAGACAGCTTTGCTTCAGTTGGAACTCTACGGGCTTGCAGCTTGTTGCAATGTATTTTAGGGTTTTTGTTATTATTCTTGACTATATATGTCAAAGAAGAGGAAGGACGCAACCCAAGTTCCTCTTCTGCTTCCTTGCATGCTACACACCACAGAAACCACAGAGCATCCTCCTGCTTCCCACCACAAACCAACCCCAACCCACTCAGGGTCATCAACAGATCCCAGAATCCTACGTTCTGGTACCTGCATGACGCAAGTGCCCCAACCTGCCAGGCACCATCAGGAGCTCCAAAGCTCTCAGTGACACCCCCTTACTGAAGGCCTCCCCCGAGTGCCTTTCCCTTCCTCCTAGGGGCTGGGGTGTGCAAACAGCAGAAACAGCTGAACCTCCATTTGGGGCAAATTTTTGCATAGTCTACAGTCTAAATCCCTCCTCTCCCACTACTCCACGCTGTAAAAGGAGCCAGAGGTGTGAGGTCCTGCTGGCAGCTGTCTGTGCCAACTCCATCCTGTCTCCAGCAGGATCCCCAGGGAGTCTGGATGTGTAGCCAGGAGAGCAGGTACCTTGTGACCAAGCTCAACATCCCCCAGGCAAAGCCACTTTTCCTCAAGATTTGGTACCCAGCACGTACTGCAACACTGCAGCCAGCTGCTGCTATGCCTCCTGTCACCTCTAACAGGACAGAAAGGACAACCCCTGGCTGACAGCAATGGTGGCACGAGAGTTAGACGCAGGGTCTGACCTTTCTCTTGCTGTCTGAAAAGGCATAGGGCTGTGGTACAACTTCTTAGAGGCAAAGCCAGCCTGGCCATCACCATGGCGAGGCTAAATCCAGCTTTTTGGGCAGCAGACAGGCACTGGTGGGGCAGGAGCCCCCAGCTGCTCTTTGCTGGCCCAGATCCACCATAGGGCAGCAGCGTCTAGATTGTACTCAAGGGATGGGATACTTCTTACAAGGGCTTGCAGAGCCAGCCTGCCCCAGGGCAGCAAGGACCCTGCCATGTCTTCTCCTTGCCACAGCGTTTCACCAGCTGTGGCTGCAGAATCTGGCCCTGCATCCTTGGTCCACCAGCGAAGGTGAGCTCAGCTGCCGCCAGGCTCTCAGAGCCTATCTGGTGAACAAAGCCACACAGGAAATTCTGCTCTTTCTTTTTCTATATTTATTAAAACACACACAATCATCTTCTATTTGTTTCTCCTCCCACAGCTCTTATGGTTACCGGGTTACAGTTGTTCCCCTCCTCTCTTTTTGGTTTTTGGTTTTTTCCTCTGAGTGACTTCCCTGTGGGGTCTCCTAATGGCCCAAGTACGTGGGGAGACGCATGCTCGGTCTGCAGAGCTGGGCTGGAAGGCAGCCCCCTGCTCTGCACCAGTGACACACAACTGCTGCAGGCGTTGGCACTGCTGCCCAGATGGAGGAGAGGGCAAAGACCACGCAGGGAAGGAAAACAACAGATCTGCACACGCGTGGGCAAACACATGTGCAGGCTCGGTCCCATGACAGGCATCTCACGCACCATCACCCTTCCCCAGACAGCTCAGCAGCTTTCAGGGCAGGGTTTCCCTGCAGGGGTGTCCCTGTGGAAGAGTTGGGGTGCTCGTTTCAGGCACAGAGCTCTTCCTCTGCTACCCCCTCAGCAGCACACATTCTCTGTCCCTGGGAGCACCAGCTAACATCACTGTCGGTTATGTCTCAGCTTGACAGATGAAGAGCCCCAGATTCTTATCCCACCGTATCCTCTCTCTCCCCCAGAGGTCACACAGTGACCCAGTAATGCCGTTCATAGAGATCAGTAGTTCTGGAATGCAGATGATGTGTCCAGAGCCACGGGAGGGTCCTGTACCCTCCAGGTACCTCAATGACCTTCTGAGAGGAGCCGTGCTGGGGAGGAACGCCCACGCAGGCCGGGTGATAGGGTTTTCCCCCCTCCTGAATATAGCATTAAAAACATCTATTCCATTTTCAAAGCACAAATCCCATAACCAAGTGATAAATCATTGCAAACAGAATTGACTGCCGACCTTAACAAGAAACACAAATGCTGCCGGCTGCACGGGCAGAGCCTGCCCCTGCCACACCTACGTGGAACAACCACAGGAAAGGACCATTTATTGCAGGCAGCCCCACAGATGAAACCAGGGGGACAGGAATGATGAACTCATGAACTTGCAAAGTTACTCTCTGAAATTGTATGGAAAAAAGCTAAAAAGATCAGCACTAAAGCCCCAGGCACTAACACCCTGAGCTTGGTATGGAAAAGGGGAATCAGGGAAAGATGGGGGGGTCTATTTCTTTGAATAAGATCATTTTCTCTACTTCACAAACACTTCTGTGGCCACAAGCATCCACCTTCCATCTCACTTAGTTGTTTTGTCAGCTTCTTGTCACTTATATGATGGTCATGGATTTAATACTTTTTGATTCAAAGAGTTTAAAGTGCTCTGAGGGACATAAACAAGCCCATCATAACATCCAAGCCATCATTTCCAGATACTCTGAGCAGCTTTGGCCCAAATCATGTTTTGTGGGTACAACACCTGCAGAACACACATACACACACAGATGTACACACACAATATATGAAGCACTCAGTCTCCCAGATGAAACTCCTGCATCTAAATTTACATCTCCACAGACAGTCGGACTGCTCACATCAGGGGCTGCTGTTGGTCCAAACTTCTACAGAACTGCTGAGCCCCGTGACAAACCCATCCATCGTTTCACTTGCGACAAGCACAGGCAATTTAGCACCACAGGCCTCATGGAAAGATTAGCATTTTGTGTATTTCATGTTGAAAATTAACAGGAAGCATGAGTCAGTGCAAAGCTCCACAAGCCTTCCTCCCGCTGGCAATGCTATTTTCTAGAAGATATAAGTAGAAATTGTACCCTCCAGGTCCAGAGCCGTTTTTCTTATTAGACAACCCTGTATTAGCAATTCAGCCCCATGTCTCCCCATTCCCTTCTGACCTGATGCACGTGTATGCCTTGTACAACAGGACAAAACTCAGGGAAGGCAAAGCCCCGCTGAGAAACCTTTTCACTCCTCTCTGATCCCAACAGCAGCACATCAAGCAGACGAGTGGCACAGGCAGGCTCAGCTCCTCCAGCTCTGACAGCTGGGAGGCCAGTGAAGCCATCCATTGGTGGCCCTGCCAAGGGCAAGGGAGCCAGGAGGAGCAAGCCACAGCCAGCCCCTTCCTCAAGAGCATCCTGCAAGGAGGGCCTGGGCAGTGCTGGGGTGCTTCCAAAGGTAAACCAGTCATGGTGATGTCCCTGGTGACTGCAAAGCCTCAGTGACACTGGGAGGAAGGAGGGAGGGGAAGAACATCCTACACAGCCTTGGCTCCTGGCAGCTGGGGGGACTTGGTTCCTCTCCTCAAGGCTGGGCTGGGGCTGCCACATGGCCAGGTCTCATCCCTTGACGTGCACCTCGTTCTGCAGCACACTACCTTGATCCCAATGCCTTCCTGACACCCATCCCTGCGCTCCCGCTCCCTGTTCCTCTGCCAGAGGCACAGGTATGTGCCACGGTGGGGAGGGGACAGAGGGGACACCCACAGCCCTGGGAGCCCTTTCTACCTGTGCACCAAGCCTCCAGTTTCCCCCTCGCTATTTTACTTCTGGCATTGCATGTCCCATCCTTCCCTTTTGCAGAGGTTTGTGAGACAACTGCAACCATGTGGGATGAAGAACAGGCTGAAGATGGCAGGGGAGGGCTGATGGGGAGGAGGATGAGAAGCACAGGAGAAGGCATGCACCATGGGCCACCCACAGCAAGCCCAAACTCCCATCCCTTAGCAAGAGTGCATTGCAGACATTGATGCAATTCAAAAAACACCCCCCAACTTCTGGCAGCAAACAGGCTTCAGCCCCTCTCAAAGAACCTCCTGGAAGGAAAAGGCACTTGTCTCCTCATCCTTGCTTGGCAACATTAAGTAGTACCAAAAGAAAAAGCTGAAGAAAGTGCAGCGGCTAGTGGAGGGAACCAACCTGGGCTCCAGCTCCCAAGCCCACCAGCTTCCAGGCACCACTGAATTCTCAGGGGTTTTGATTTTGTGACCACTGTGTCTGTCACCCAGATGCCGGTGCCCAGGGCAGAGCAGGACACAGGACACTTGCAAATCGAGTGCAAGGCAGCTCGGATGATCACTTACAGCACAACAAGCCGACCCCTGCTTTCCTAAGGCCACAGCTCTGCCCCGACCCCAGTGTCCTTGGGCAAGGGTCCCCAGGGTCTCGCTCCTGCAGCCAGGAGGGCTCCTGCTGCAGGAGGATGGGCAGGACCTCCCTCGCTTGCCTTCCTCCAGAGGTGAAGATTCCCCACGGGAGGCAAACCACTGACACCAGGGATCTGCAGCCAAGGATAGGACAGGCACAACGCTCCAGCCAAGCTCTGCCTGCAGCCAGCCACCCAGCCCCACCCTTCCCTCCAGGGACAGGCTCAGGAGCACCCACAGCATCCTTCCCAGCATCTCGGCCATGCGCAGCCTCAGAAGGAGGGGAAAATCCAAAACACACTCAGCCTGCTGAGGCAAAGTCACTAACCCTGCTGGAAAACTCCTGACCCAGCAATCTTCAGGGCTATTTATGGATTAAAACATTAAAGTATACCTTCCTTGTAGGAGCTATATGCTGCGGAGCAAATTTCCCAGAGTACCCAGACCTTTCCCAGCAAAGGACACGATCCTTTTTTTCCATCACGGTGCTGGGTTTGCAAGGCAGCCTGGGAGCACGTGCAAGTTCATTTAAAAGCAGAATCATCCCCAATGCTCAGGAAATCAAGCAACCAGGACTCACGCTTGTGGAAGCAAGAAATGGTCCCTCACTGCGAGGCCCCATCAGTCTCACTGGGGACTTTGGAGGCTTGGCACACCAGATTCCCCTGGGAAACCACCCGGCCTTTAATGACAGGGTGCTGTTGCACACAGGGATAACACCAGGCTCATGATTCATGCCAACCAACTGTGAAAAATCTTAAACCTAAACAGATTATTAAGCTAAAAAGAGAGCAATTCACTTGTCACAGCCTCCAGCTCTGCTCCTGGAGCCAATAGCCAACCCTCTACTATTACCTGCTTAAGAAGGGGAATATAACTCCTACCAACACTACAGCAAGTCTCCACACCTCAGCCACTCCTCTATTCAAGGCCGTTTGGCATCGCCTCTCCCCGTGCAGCTACACTCGCTGCCCAGACTTACCCCTCGGCTGTCCCACGGGTCCCTGCTCCAGCAGCTGGCATCATGAGGAGGGTCAGAAAGCCAATTGGGTCTCACCCAGTTATAATTCTCCCCCAAGGACTCTTCTTAGTCCCCACAAATCCTAATGCTCCATCACAGCCTGGTTCCTGCTAGTGCACCCTTCTGCAGGCAATGGCAGCTTCTCCAGCCCAGGGGACAAGCTCACTTCTAGCAAAAGCAAGGTTTAAAAGTCCTTTGCCCTCCTGCTGTTGCCCAATCCGTTTTTTCCTGGGGCTTCCCCTCCCACATGGAGCTTACCTGGGACCAATGTCACCCTCTCCACCTTGGGAACCAGCCAAAATCCTCATTGTGGTAGATGGCTGGTTACAAGCAGGACAATGCTATTTGTTCCCAGCTCTCATCAGGATGAGCAAGGAGACGCTGTCAAGGCAGAGCTCATTACTCTCGAAAATCACTATTCACAGGAGCGGATCTGGTATCCCACCGCACACGATCCTGGCGGCGTCTCACTCCCCCTCACCCCAAGCTGTTATACCCTCTACCAAATTTGCCAGTGCCCAGTATTTTTCAGGCTCACGTCAAAAAAAGAAAAAGGCTGCGAGATCAGGAAAGTGCTAATTCTTGCTAATGATCTGCTGGGAAAATTCTCCTGCTACAAGCAGCTAGGGATGAAGCATGGAGAAGAAACTTCTCTGCGCTTCAGACCCCTGCAGAACACTCCCTTCTATTGAAAGCAAAAAATAATAGAGAGACGTGGGAGGAGGAAGAGTCTTTTCACACTGTTCAGGGATACAAAGACTTACAGAAATAAACCCAGAGAGGCAGGCTTGTCAACCCACCTGCCAGACCAGGACGCAACAGGACGAAGAGGGGGATGTCTCCTGCATTAGAAGACAGGAGACAAACAGGAGAACACTGAAACAAACATCTTCTGTGTGGTCCCACAAGGGTCTCTGTTATTCCAGGGATACAGAAGTGATCGCGATGACTGCAAATCACCCAGCATGCTCAAATATAAACCTGACTGTAAACAGCTGCGGGAGGATCTTGCAGCACTGACTGACCCAACGATAAAATGTCAGATGAAAATTAGCATCAATAAATTATCAAAAAAAATCAATAAAAAATTAGATCAGAGAAAAAAAAAAAACCAACCAACCAAACAACAAAAAACCTAACCCAAAAGGGGGCCAGGGAGGGGCAGGGAATCACCTTCCTGCACAAGCACTAGAAGTTCTGCAAATTAGCACTTAGAAAAGAGCCAAAGTCACACTAGACAACACCACAAAGCCAACAGCTGCCTGTCTGGGGTGGCCAAAACCCAAAATGTCAGCCGAGGCTGTTACACTACAGACACACCTACCACAGAGCCACACACACTTGTGGCTCCCCCTTCAGAGATGATACACATCAGATGCACAGAGAAGGGCAGAGATAACTATGGGGTTTAAAAGCGTTTTGTACAAGGAAAGACTCAATAGACCAGGAGGAGTCTTTAGCCTGGAAAGAGCTGTGATGAAAGGCAGGTGAAGTCAGAGTGGAGTACCAGGGAGCAAGCACATCACAAGAGCTGTAGGAACCCAGGGAAATCACAGGGCAGCAGGCTCAAAGGAAAAGCAGCATGTTTTCCCACAGAGCAGCTGCAGCACAGAATTCATACCCTTTTGCAGAGGCAGAAAGTATTGATGGGTTCAAGAGGGACCAGGTAAATGCCAGGGGAGGCATCCATCCATGCCTTCGAAGCACAACCTCCAGCTCAGGATCCCAGTCTGAGAGGCTGCAGCAGTACAGCTCTGGGAAGGGTTGCTCTGTCCCTGCCCTCTGTCCCTGTCACCGGCCACTGTCAAAGGACACCAGGCCAGAGGCACTTGTGCTCTTCGCCTTTTTTTATTCATAAGAAGGATGAATGAGATGTTCCACACTCCAGCACAGTTTGGCATGGATGCAAAAGAAACACTAACAGGCTCCAAAACAAATGGAGTTCAGCACTTGGGAACCAGGCGTGGAGGTCAGGGAGAGGTCGCTGATGGAGAATTGGGAGGATTCAAATAGATGCCGTAAATATTTTTGCAGAGCAGATAGAGCCCTGAGCGCAGGCAATGACCTACTTTGCTGTTCTCCAGCAAAGGGTGACACAGCCACGCCAGAACCCAACGGTATTTTCTAAGGAGGACATTCAGCATGTTGGGTCCTTTGTTAAATGGGATAGCGGGGGGGGGTCACAAAACCTCTTCCCACTGACCCAGGTGTGCTGGCAGGCACTCCCCTGTGGCGGTTTTTGCAGCACGACCTGCTGACAGCCCTGTTGAGCCCCCGATTGCAGCCTCCTGTCAGAGCCACATGCGTCCCTTTACTCATCAGCTGAGGAAAACAAGAGCAGAATTCCTTCTTATCTCTGCTCCATAAACACTCTGAAAACACAGGGTGTTTGGATCTGCAGTGTTAGGGTTCCTTGTTGCGGTTTCTCCTGGAACAGCGAGGCCAGGATCCCCACGGGCAGCCAGAGCAACAGTTGTTGCAATCCACAAGGCTGACTTTTTGGAAGCTGATAAATGTCTAAGCTAGTAATCTTGCCTGGAGGAACTGGTTATTAATTAGCTACAGAGTCTGGTTCAGCGTGAGCTCTGCCAAAGAAGCATCTTCCCATTCATCTCCGGAAAATGGAAAACATAGGAGAGAACAACAGGCTCTCAGCTGCAGGGACCATCCCTGTGCTCAACTGAGACATCCCATTTGATACATCTCCAGCAGGAGAAGCCATCCTGGGTCTGGATGAGTGTTCACACTGAGCAAGAATCCAGTTTCACCAAAGCTTTTTTCTTCTGTGTTTTGTTTTGGTTTGGGGTTGTTGGGGTTTTTTTTCATTCATATCCCTCACGGATTCAGAACAACTTTCCCAAGTTCTCTCATACAGACACAGCCCTGGGAAACCACTGACCACCTCGGGTTCAGCGAGGTCAGCAGGCAAACACCTGCCCTTGGACCCAGAGGCTTTGACCAGAAGGTGCCTATAGGCATTTTTAACCTTGCTGTGATTTCTAGGGTCTGAAAGTACCATCTGTCCTGGCTGCCCCATCAGGTGGGACTGAGGACAGACCCCACCACAGCACAGCCCCTACCAAACCAAGCCCCCTCTAGCTGGGGCTCCATAAGCACGCCCAGAGCTGCCATGCCAGCAGTGCTCACAGGTCTCTCTGGCTGCTGCTCTCCAGTCCCCAACCTCGGCTTTTCAAGCACTTGCACCAGAGCAGCTGCTTCAGCTGGGACCCACCTTCCCTCCATGTCCCACTCTCAAATCCATGCCAAGGTACCCAGATCTGCCTCGCTTGGCACAGGACATCTACCGTTTACTGCAAGTATAAACAGCAGCGCTGAACCAAAGCAGAGTGGCATCATCCAGCAGACAGCCAGACCTCCCCTAAGAGACACTAAAACCAGACACGAGAAAAGCAACATACGTCTAATGCAAAGATGTGATCTTCCTAAGCAGCTTCTCCAGGTATCATTGTGCATGCCTCCTCCTTCCATCTTTTTCTTCTTAAATAAGCCATAGTAGCTGGAGGTAGCGGATGGGAAAACCAAGTTTCTTCTCGCACGTCCCTGCTTCTCCCGCAGGCACCCGTACTTGTGCAGGATATTTTTGCATGAGTTCTTCCATATGGCTGCTCATCCATCACTGCTTCTTCCCAGAGTGCCCTTACATGGCCAAGGCAGAGGAAGCAGAGCTGCTGGCCGGAGGAAATCCTCTGTTCCCCTAAATGACCGACTTGCTCCTTGTACAAACATTTACTCAGATTTCCCACGAGGCAGGAAAGTAAAATTTAGGCTGTTTGTACCCTCTGGGTGCCAGAAATGTGTATATGCTCTACAAACATACTTTCAAGTGCTTTTACGGTTAACCCCTTGCTTTCCAACTGGAAGGGACTTACAGGACCATTGTCCCCTTGTAAAGAGGGCTAGGAGAAAGCACACAGACATTCACACACATGCCTCCACACTCAGGCAGCTGAGAAGATGGAATATCTCTTTAACAGCTTTTAAGCCATCTCTAGATTTGCTAAGCAAGGGGATAATAGAGGCCTCCATTTATTTTAACAGAGCCAGCTCAGCTGAGGTCCGCTTGAACATTTAACAGAAGGTACACTGAACGTGTTACACATCTTCCCTGCTCAGATGGATTCTGGTTCTCACATCCTTTGCACACACCTCTGGTTGCTGGTCTGCCATCGCACCTACAGCTATGAATGTATGCCTGCAAGAGCGGAGTGCAGGCAAGCTGAGGAGCCCACGGAGGACTCCTGAGCCCTTACCTCCCCGCAGAATCCTGCACCCATTAGACACAAACCTCACATCAGACACAGGCAGGGTGCTGCCTCCACAGCTCTTTCAACTGAACAGATGTAAAACTCACGGGAGGTGAGGAGGAAACTCGTACCAGGCAGAGGCTGAGCGATAGCAGGATGTTAAATGTGGATGATCACCCACTAAAAGGGGACGCGCACCTCCTAGTCCAAGAAGAGGAAACCAAACAGCAGATTAGCCAGTAAACCCCCTGGGATCATCTAATGGGGGAGACCGGTGCTTATTGCTCCCTGCTCCCACACATTTCTCTTTAGCCTGTTTGCAGCAGTCATTTTCTGCTGCTTCAGCTGAACACACTGAAAAAGTACATTAGAGACCCAGGCTGCTCCGAGCTGGGGCTGGGGGAAATGGGCAGCTGCAGGCAGAGCTGCCAAGTCCTGAGGGCTCCAGCCAGCTCGTTCAACATTTCTGGAAGGGCAGCAAATGCAGAGGCAGCAAGACAAGCCACGGAAAGCAATGGCATTTCAACCTCTCTGGAGCCAGAGGGGGTTAGAAACACATTGCGCTGTATCATAATAATTAGAAAGCAAAGCTCTTCTATTCAGATTGAAAGAGACAGACGAGAAAGACCTTTGGACAAAGATTTTGTTGTTGCGCATTAGATGAGGATAAATGACCCCGAGCAGTACTGCAGTGTAAGTAATAAGGAGCAATAATTGCTGTCTGAGCTGAGTAACTCATCATTTTCCCGTAAAGTTGGAGTCTAAACCCTCAGCAAGCTGCTGCCTCTAGCCTGACCCTCATCCCCCCACATGCAGAGACACACGCGATAACCTCCTCAAGGATATCACTTCTGCAAACACACCAAGTACAGCTGCAAAACAAGGAAATGGGGTTTGGTGAAGGCACTATGGCTCCACAGGCACCCTGGCACACCCAAGAAAACCAAAGGGTGCCCTCAGGAGTTGGGCAGTCCCGGTTCCTGAGGCACTGCGGTGCCCTGGTTGTGCTGGACACCGCACCTCTGACAGAGAGGACAGTGGGGGAAATGACGAGGGACTTAATCCCAAGAAGAAATATTCAAAGATTTTACCAGTTGTCCGGTCAGGGATTATGTACGGAAAGTTAAAGAGTTCACCAAACAGACTCCTTTTTCCATCTAGGCTTTTAGGAGTAAAAGATGGTCTCCCTAAATCCTAATCAGCAGATGTCAACATAGAAAACCCCAGCAGCCCGGCTTAGGGCACAAACCCAGCCAAGGTCCCTCACCTGCCAAGAGTTAATGGATACACACACTTCATTTGCTCATTTAAGGTGACATTTGATGGGTGTGACAGTCAGAAGAGCCACGCTGGTAAAAACAATGATATATATTATCAGGAATTATCAGGAAAAGCTGGGATACTTCAGCAATAAGCACTCGTCCCCGTGTAAGCCACGTCTGCTGCTGCCTGGGCACAAGAGTACAGTGGCACCGGGCCCCTGTGATCCCCTTGGAGCAGCTCTTGACTTCCACAGCCCCTCCCTTGTACTGGACATTATGACTTTGGCATAAAACCAGCGCAGAGCTGGCGCGCAGGCTGCGATGCGCCTAGGGAAATGCAGCCTTTTCGCCTGCATGCGTGCCAGTCCTCTGCCTTTGGGGTGGCTCAGCCAAACCAGCTCCTCCAAAACGCTGCCTGACCCACACCCCACAGAGCACAGCCTCGGTGGAGTGGCAGCATCGACCCTTTTCCATGAAGGATACAACTGGGAACAGCCTAGGGACCTCCGAGCATCCCTGTACCCAGGCAGCCTCCAACGACTCCACTCCCTCGGCGGTGTTGCCCAGAGGGGCGTTCGCAGGGGACCCCAGCCAGGCCTGGAAGTGTCACGCTAACTTTCTTCCAGGGGAAGAAAAGTGGGAATGCTGGTGGGGATCGGGGGGGGGGGGGGGGGGGGGGGGGGCGAGGGTCCTACCGGGCAGAGCCTGGCTCCCCCCGAAGGGTGCCGGTGGCTGCGCGGGGCTCTCCGGGAGGGGAGGGCAGGGGACCGGGGCGGGGGCAGGGGACCAGGACAGAGGGACGGCGGCGGGGGACGAGGGCGGGGGGACCGGGGCGGGGGGGGACGAGGGGAAAGGGACGGGGGACCGGGGCGGGGGAAGGGGGACCGGGGAAGGGGGACCAGGCTCCCCTCGGCTCCGCACGGGGCACCCTGCCGACCCCCCCAGCCCCCAGCTCGCCGCGACGGCGGCTCTGGCAGCCCCGGGGACATACCCCCGCCCCCCACGGCCCGACCCCCGCCGGCAGCCCCCGACCCCCCCCAGCCGCGTCCCACCGCCGGGTACCTGTGGGTGCTGCCATCGTCGTCGAGGAAGGAGCGGTTGGTGTAGCCCCCGGCCCCGCCGGCCGCCCTGCCCTCCGCCGGCCCCGCCGGCTTGTAGACCCCCTGCAGGCTCCGCTCCTCGCCCGCGAGCGGCATCGCCGCGGCGGCGGGGGGGCGCGGGGCGGCGCGGCGGAGCGCAGCATGGGCGCCACGCGCTGCCGGGGGCGCCGGCCGGGGGCTGCCGGCCGCGGGCAGAGCCACCGCCACCGCCACCGCCACGGCCACCGCCGCCGCCCATCACGGCAGCCCGCGGGCCGGCCGGGCGCTCCGCATGCCGCGGCCGAGGGGGGGGGGCGGGGGGGGGAGGCTGGGGGCAGCAACAGGTGCCGCGGGTATGCGGGGCTGGGGGCGCCGCACCGGGCGGGGGCGGGGGGGTCCTGCCCTGGGCGCACCGGCGGAGCGGCGCCGCCCGCTCCCCCCCCGCGCTGCCCGCCGGGACGCCACCTCGCTGCGCCCCCCCCCGCGCCGGCCGGGCCCCCCGCCCCGCCGCTGCCCCACGGCGCCCCCTGCCGGCCCAGCCGGGCCCTGCCCGCACCCTGCCCCGCGGGGCTCGGCCTGCCTGGGCTTTCCTTTTAAAAATTGTTTCTTTGTAAAATTTTTTTCTTTTAATTTTATTTTATTTTATTATATTATATTCTGATTTATTCTATTCTATTCTGATTTATTCTATTCTGATTTATTCTATTGTATTCTGGTTTATTTCATTCTATTCTGCTTTATTTTATTTTATTCTAATTTATTCTATTTTAATTTATTCTATTCTATTTTTTTGCTAGCTGGGTAAATATTTGTGTTGGGCACTGTGCCCTGGGGCTGTGCCCCAGCAAACAGGCTGGCCCAGCTCCCACCTGCCAGGCCACCCCAGTGCCACGTTGATCTTTGGGGGTCTCTGCTGCAATAACATGGCCCCACTGCAGGAGCAGCCCCACCACAGGGACATCCTGGGAAGGAGCCAGCCACCTCCCCAAAGGGTTAACAGGAGGGGGTCCAGGGGGCCCCCGGGTTCAGCCCCACGGGTGCCACCTGCCAGGAGCCAGGTCTGCCACCATGCAGCCCAAAGCACCCCACAGCTGCGACCCCCCTTGGGGGGCCAGATGTGAGCAGAGCACACGCCACTTCTCTTTTGCTTTTTTTTTTATTTATTTCTCTTCCAAAGACCCCCCTGGGGCACAGGCGCCGGGGGGGGTCACCTTGGGGCCGATCTGCAAGACCCCAGGGCTGCATGGATGAGCAGAGATGCCCAGCATCTCTGGCATCGAGGACAGCTCAGCAAAAAGCCCCCTCCCACAACCAGCTCTCCCCCCGCGACGCTCCTCTGCCACCGCAGACACCCAAAACACCAGATTCCCCCCCAGCCAGACCCCAGGGGAGGGTGACACCCCCCGGGCCGGGAGCCCACTGCTCCCAGAGCCATGGTTTCTCCCCAACAGCTCCAGCCAGGCCCCCCCACTGCCCCTGGGCTGTCCCCCACCCTCATTCTCCCCAGCCACTGAGGGAAGTGCCCACTCAGATGTGCTGGGCTTTACGCTTCTCTCTGGAAGCGGAGACTTTGTTTCTCTCGCAGCATCCCTTCCTCCTCCTCTCTCTCCATATGGACTCTCCTACACGAGGAGTCATTTGAGAGAAAAGCAATTAATACTCCCAGTGCAATCCACCCGTGTGATGCTTCTAGCCCCATCATGCTTTTCATCAGGAAAGTTATTCTTCATTCACTAATTGCCTCACATTATCGGGTGCAAAATGTCAATGTGCAGCTCTGCGAGGAGAGGGGTGGGTGGCACAGCAGCGTATTGACATGCTAGGTGATAACACAGGCGTGGAGGAGGAATTATTTAAAACAGTTACGGGGGGGTGGGGTGGGGACAGCGAGAAAAAAAGAAATTAAAAACAAAAGAGAAAGAGCCAGAAGGAGAGAGCATCCCAATCCAACCGCTGCATCCAAATGCCTGGTCCTGCCTGCCCTCCACCCCGATGCGTTCACTGGGGTTGGGTGGCCGTGGAGCTGGAAGGGCACCGGGACCCCTCCGCCAGCTGCAGAGCAGGGGGGATGCTGAGGCAGAGGCCCCACCACCAGGCACAGGGACAACCAGTGGGATCCCACCCGGGAAAGGGGAGCCCTGGTCCTGGGGACTGTTCCCAGCCCCAGCACGGATCAGTTCTGTGGCTCTGCAGAACTTGCAGCCGTTGCTCCATCTCCCACCAAATGGCTACAAGACCGTCCTCCGTAACAAACCACTTACAACGTGTAGTTAATAGAATAAAACCCAAAACACTCTCCTTCCTTCCCCATCGGTTATTTTTTTCTTGCCCTGCTATTCTTTAACTCCAGAAAGTATTTCAGGGCACAGTGTGTGTTGTAAAACAGAGAATGGGGGGCAGGGGTTTATTTCTGCTGTGACACTGCTGGTGCTGGGAGCAGTGTCAGCCCCCGGGCTGAGCTTCCTTGCCCTCCGGCAGAGCACGGTCCAGATTTGTCCCCCCGCATGGCAGGAGCCTGGCCGGTTGGATGTACCTGGGATGCTGGGAGCTGGCTGCCTTTGGGACAGGCGGACATCCAGGCCAGGGGCTGTGTTGGATCTCTGCTCCCACACCATACCAGACAAGACTGTTTCACACGCTCTCTGTCAGAGGACAACTATCTGTGCCAGAGCCCAGAGGGGCTGATCCAATCCTCCTGTCCCTTGCCTGGCACATGCATACAGTGGCATCGTGTCCCTGGCCAGCCCCAGGACCACCCAGCTTCCAGGGACACATTTGGGATGCTGAGATCACCACACCTCCCTCCCTTAGTACTTCTTTCCCGTGGCTTCCACACACCCCACCTCACTCGTTAGTCAGCCACATCCCCTCCTCCTAACGAGGATTCATCTGACTGCAGTTTCCAGCTGCGGCAAAGCCTGCCTCTTCACACTAGATCAAGAGTCTGCTTTTATCCTGCATTTTCTCCCCATGAGAATACATCACAACACAAACCACCTCTTCCTTTTCTTCACAACAAGCTGAGTGTTCTCTCTCCTCCCCAAGGCATTTTCTTCAGCCTCTGCGTAATTTTGGGGCTCTCTTCCCACTCTCCCCTTTCCAGCCACTCACCTGAGCACCCACTGGGGATGCTGCCCTTCCCCTCTACTCTTCCAAGATAAAGAGCAGTCAAACTTGCTTCTCTTTGGAAACTCTTTTAGGTCTTACAGGTCACAGCCAGCACTACCTTGTGATAAAGATTTTTTTCATCCCAGCTGCCATGATTTAACATCGTCTTTCATCCCTGCAGGCGCTCGGGCAGGGGGCTGTGGGTACTTGTCCTGGGGCTGTCACACCTGACCTGCACTCCCAAAGCCGAGGGGGGCAGGTGGGGGCAGGGGGGGCAGGGTGGTGATTTCAGCAAAGGCACCCTTCTGCCTCTCGGGTGCATGGGTCTAGCTGAGCTGCTCCTCCCCACATTCAGCTGCAGCGGTCCCCAAAATGCCACCGATGCTACCAGTCCTCAGTTCCCAACAACTGTCTTCTTAACAAAAAATAAAATTAACCAGGATCTCACATACCTACTGCAACACCGTGCCTCCTCCTCTCGACCCCCTCAGCACCCATGGGTCTGCTAGGAAGCCCCTTCAGCATCCCGGCATTCCCGGCCGCACCCTGGAGCAAGAGAGCACATGTCCCAAGGGATGTGTCCCCCCGGGGCAGGGAGCGTGCAGCACGCCAGGGAACGGGCACATCCAGGGATGCTGAGCACCATTTGCCTGGCCACGTGTGGTGTGTGCACCCACATGAGCTCTGCAGAGTGGAGCCAGCCTCGGGGAGCAGCACAGGGGGGGCTGGGGCGGGTCTCCTGGGAAAGGCAAACCCCCAATCCGTGACCCCCCGAGGGCTGAGCATGGGGGTGGCCGTACCCCCGGCAGGTCTTGGCCCTGGCTGCCCAAGGAAGGGCCCGGCACAGGGTGGTGGAGACCCAGCTCTGCTGGTTTAGTGTCTGGGAGAGCAATAAATAAATGTGTGGGAGGCAACAGTGGGATGAGTCAGAGGCAAGAGAGAGAGAAAGTCGTCTTCTGCGGAACGTGGTGCCCGAGTCCAGTGTGCCACAGTGCTCTAGAGCCAAGTGACGATTCCCATCAGGGGGTGTCCTTGTCCTGCTCAAGCTCCCCGATAACCCCCTGACAGGAGGGCAACAGGGAACAGCCCTACTAGCAGGAGCCTTGGCCACGACTGGGGGGCTGCAGGCCCCTCCCCATCCCTGGGGCACCCCCAGGTCCATACAGCTGGAGCACGGCTGGGTCCATCCAGCACCATGGGAGGCAGAGAGGATGGGCTGGGGCATTGCGTGAGCCCCAGGACCTGCACTCAGCTCCTGTTCCCCTCCACAGCCTTGGGCGAGCTTTGCATTTTTGGGTACATCACACACAGGGGTACACCCCCAAAAAAAAAACCCAGCACAAGATGCTCCCCAGAAGCAATGCTCCAGCTTGCTGCTCAGCATCACTGCCACTACCGAGCAGCCAAGAGGTCAGGCACAGCAATGCCTGATCAGCTCCCAGCTGCAAATATTGTCAAAGCATGCACTGAATTTAATCAAAGCGCAGCTCGATTCAAGATTCCAACGCTTCGGATGTTGTGCATGTCAAATGAATTTCATGCAAAATGCAGATTTTCCAGGCATAAATACAGCCTGCGTCTGACTTCGGGGAATGAAAGGGCAAGGCAAAGCAACCTGCGCAGCACACTTTGAAAAATAATTAACAAGGGGGAAACTTCTGGTCCACTGCAAAATAGGCAACTTTTCTGTCAACTTGACATCTTGGCAGAGAGACACCTCTCAGGAACCAGCTCAGCCCAAGGGCTGGAGCCCCGTGGTCTCACAACCTGACATTTTTCACAAGCTCATGCTCTCTCCATTCAGCTTATATTTAGCTTGGTATTTCTGAGCCTGAATGCAGCACTTAGAGAACACACAGAGGCTTTAAGCTGTCTTTATCACGGAATATAGTGGTAGTTAGTTGTCAAAGCTGTCATTAAACTCAAGAAGTAATAATCAAACATACCCATACAAAAAGATAGAGCTCTGTAACTCTGAGAGTGATGTATGCAAAGAAAAAATGAATGCTAGGAACTTGGCTATAAAAATATGTTTTTAACCCAGTCAACTGAGCCATTAAATAGGAAGAAAAGACACCCTCATTTGTGTACTGGGAGCGGCTAATCTGTCTGGTGTATCAGCGCTCTGGTTTGGCAGCTTGTTTTTAAGTTTTCTACTAATAAGACCCAAAAGGGATGTTAAATATCAAAAACCAAATGGATGCACCCTGTGTAACTCTTACAAACCCTTCTCTTCCGTCATCTCCCAAGCTTCACAGAGAACTTAAGGTGAAGAATTGCCTGCAAGAGCTGAATCATAGCTTCACGTCAAAACATTGCTATTAGGTGACTAAGGCCAAAACAATTGTCTCCTTTTATTTATTGCAACTGATGCTGTTACTAAAAACCAGGCAGGTCCCTTGGCAGCCCCTTGCACTATCTGGTCCGCGTACACCGGTAAACCACTGTGAAAGGCTGGTTGTAAATAGAGGCGACCCTTTGGTCAGGGTCCAAAACACCTGGGAGTGCTTTGCCCTCCCACAAGCATCCCAGCTGGGGGCCACAGAGGGTGCTCTGTGACAGGGGACATCGCTGACCCTTAAAAGAAGCAGCTAGGCAAGGACACGGGGAGTGCCTCACGGAAAGAGCCTGTTGTGCAAGGAAAACCCACCTTCTCACAGATGGGCTACGCAGGCAGGATCTGGCACATCTCTGGAGCAGGAGTCGTCGAGCAAAGATTTGAAAGCCTGCCTGGGATGGACCCAGGTTTTGGGAAGATACTGGGAGCAGGGGGACTGTGGTGGGGGTGGAGAGGGTTATCCACCCTGCAGGGAAGGACAGCGCGCAGCACGGAGTGACCACACGGCCACCTGGGGCAGGCAGAGTTCAAGGTTTTTTTATATTGGAGCAAATTTATATTGGAAAAACCAATTTTCACTGGTTTTCCCCAATCCACCCGCCCTCGCCTGCACCAGTGCCTGGAGAACAGTGCGTCATCCAAAGCCTTCGCATTTTCATGAAGTGGAGTCGAGCAGAACGAAACAAGCCGGGCTCTGCTCCCCCCTTCCAAATGTTCATAGCGTTGCGAGGGAAACCAGGAGACTTTAAGAGACATTTTAAGAAGCTGTGGGTACGGCTGCTCCCCTGCAGCACGTTGCACCACAGCTGCCCGCCCCACAGCTCCAGTCCTAGGCTCATCCTGCTCAACAGCATCTCCCAACGCCCTGTGGGCATCATTGCTTTTATCTTTGGATATCACGGGAGTTCAGGGCCCTGTCCTCCCCAAAAAACCAATCTCAAACTCCAAACATCCTTCAGTCTAAGCACTCACTGTTCATATGCCAGTCAGGTTGTCTACAGCGTTATCAGTACATCACCGCTGCCGTAATGAGGTTTGCTCGGACGTACAATTTTAAGGAAAACATGAAAGCGTTTTACATAAAGCAAATTATAGCCCCATGGCTCAGAAAAACCTGTTTTCCTGGTTGTTTCCCTGATTTATAGCCATAGGATTTTTCAGGGCTTAAGTGGAGCTGTAGGAGCAGCACTGCTTTCCCCAGACTGACCTGACTTCAGCCACTCTGGGGTCCTGAATTGACTCTTCTTGGAGTGAATTCTTCTGGGAATTCTTGGATCTCACGGAGCAGGGTGAGATTTTCCCTGAACGTGTTTGACTTTATCCATCTGAAAAGTGAGATAAGATCATCATAAGCTGCTGTGCTTTACTGTTGCCCAAAGCCTGGGGTTTCAAGGCGATGGAGGGATCACCCCCAGGCAAACCCCCTGGAGCTGGGGGGGTTTGTGGCACCCCCAGATGAGTTACTTTACCCTTCAGCAGTCTTTTTGTTTCTCTTCCTCCACTTCCTCCCAGTGGTACTCAGCCAGACCATTCAGATAAACAAAACCCCACATCCAAGAGCTGCCTGCATCCCGGCTGTGGTTGGACAGTGTTAATCTTATACACCCCATATCTACGGCTGTTTGAAGTTCCTGCCGCCACCACAAAGCAGTGCTGAAGAAATGACTTCAGAAGTACAGCAAGCACCATGCTGTGCGTAATTGCAACAGGGATGATACACATGTGGGTTTTATTATTATTATATTATTATTCTAAAAATGCACAATTTTTAAAGCAAGTGGTTTCAAATGCTAGTGTTTATTTGCTTATTAAATGGTTTAGATGGAGACGGAGCATCTTCAAAGGAGGAATTTTTTTCCCAGGATGGGTATCTGGGGCTATAGTGCTATATTATTGTACATTAAAAATATTTCCTCATTAGCTTTTTATTTCAGAGAACACATTTAACTGACACTTCCCATGATGACAGCCTGCCAAGCTTCAAAGCACAACTTCTGCAAGGATTATAATGATTGTGAGGCTGGTCCAGATGAAGCTGTAGCCCAGCTGACACACAAGCTCTGTGAAAGGAGTTCTTCCGAGTTTTGGAGAGCCTAAAGCCCAGGTCCACATTGGGACTTGCACACTCTGTGTGTCTGGGCCATCTTTCAAAGGGACACTATGTACTCCCAAGCTGTGACCACACTTTGGGGACCTGGTTTCTCCTGTCATTCCAGCTGCTCTCTACATCAGTGCAGATTACCCAACATGCATGGGAAAGTGCTCCCCACACTGCCACAGAACCAGGGGCAGGCACTGGGAGAGCTGGGGGGCTCAGCCACAGCTGGAGAATTAACCCTCCATCACCCCAAGCCAGAAATCAAAGTTCTTCTCCATCTTCCTGGGACATCTGGCTGATACAGGTGCAGGAGCGGTCTGGAAACTAGGACCACGCATGGCAATCAGTTAGCTGAGGGGAATGTGCTCGAGCCTGTCTAGACAACAATTAACATGATGGGGCATGTTTGCAGAGCACAGGGGAGTGGGAGACGGATGGCGCCAAGGTTGGCACCAAGGAAAGGTAACACCTTGCGGTTAATTGATGGTAGTTAACCACCAATCAGGGATTGCCTAGTATGCAAGGCTTAGCTTCAAGAACCAATCTGTTTAAAACGCGCAGCTTCTGAAAGTGTATAAAAACTCGTGCTTCTGTACAATAAATTGACATTTGCTTGCATCAAGCTGCATCCCGTCTCTTCATTCGCCGCGTACAGGCTCCCCTAAGGATGCTTCAGGGAGGACTGCAACAGTCAGAGCATCACACCCTCGCAAGGCACACAGCTAAGGCAAACCACAGCAACGCTGCATTCTCCTTGCGCCCTTTCACCCAAGGATGCAGTTAACAGAAATGCATCCTTATCTATGAGAAATATTTTCAAAATGAAAAAATAAAAATAAAAAATCACCACCTCTCTCTCTGCTCTCACACAGAGGCTGGAGTTCCCATATTTGTGCTGAAGGAGGCTGACACCTCCTGCCACAATTTGCCCATCAAACAGCATCAGTGCCATCATCCGCCCCTCCAGCTGCCCAGGACCCACGAGCCCTGTTCCCCCGTCAGTGCTCTACGGGCCCCACGGCTCACAGCCCTGCTGCCAAACCCAGCTCTCACCCCTGCTGACACCTCCATCCTGTTTGTGGTGTCTTTGGCACTTGCCCCTCCAGCACTTCCAGTCCCCTGCGGCTCCCCAGCCCAGGCAGCTCCAGCACAGCCCGCGGCTGGGCCAACATTAACACGTGGAGCCTCTGGCACAGCCGAGGCCACCGCCGAAGGCAGGAGCCCGGCCAGGAGTAGATCATCGCTGTTCTTCACTAGGACACGCAACCACCACAAAAGCATAAATACATACAGTCATTTAAAACCACAGGGTGACACTGTGTGGACAGAAAGCAAAGGACCCTCCAACACAGCTTCTTACAGTTCACAGCCTCGCTTCACTAAATGGATGCGAGAGCCGTGAGAGGTGGGGGGGACGCAGCAGAATGTCCCCAGCCTCC
Source organism: Falco peregrinus (assembly GCF_023634155.1). Lineage (NCBI taxonomy): Eukaryota > Metazoa > Chordata > Aves > Falconiformes > Falconidae > Falco > Falco peregrinus. Next base: position 47,256,794 of record NC_073721.1, on the reverse strand, counting down.
TGGCCACAGGCCCTCTGGCTGAGCACCGCCAGCTCCCTGCACAGCCCCTTCTTCTTCGCGCCTGGCTTCAAGGAGTCAGCCTGGTACTGACCGATGCCCTCTGCTTCCTTAACTCTGGAGCAATCAAGACAGCAGAGTGAGGCACCTCACCCGGAGCAGGCTCACAGCTCCTGCAGCTGCAAGCCCAGCACAGGGGGGGCCTCTTGGTACCCCTCTCCCCGCGTGCTAGGGACAGCCGCAGTGCCCACAGCCTTGGGGCATTCTCCGTGTCCGTGGGGACCTCACACAAGGCAAACCCACAAGTTCACACCCCACATCTCCATCTCAGGAGATGCAGAGTGCTCAATGTGGGGGTTACCTGCCATGGACTGGCGAACCAACACCAAAATGGCACAGCTGTAAAAAAGAAAAGCCCAGAAAAACAGCAACAAACGGCAGACCTGGCACCGACTTGCAACAGCACTGGGGGGACCCCTTTCACCCAGCGAGCACTAGCAGTCGCTTCACTTATTTCTCAGATGCCCAAGCCCAAGTGCCAGAAATTAATAAAGGGAACGGCTAGAGTTTTGCTCGCTTTGTGTGTTACGCAGCTGCAATGCGATCGCTCCCTGGGATCATCTTTCCCCCCACCCAGGCGGTTGGAAGCCGGTGTCTGGGTACTGGGCAGTAACTGGATCCTGCAGACCCAGATACAGATGCTGTCCCGCAAGCCTCTGCCAGGGAGAAACTGCCTCCGACGTTAACGTGGACCCCGCCGCAGGGAGAACTCCTGCTGCCATGCAGGTGAGTGCTCGGGCTCGTTACTCAGCTGCAGCACAGGGGCTAGCACGATGCTGCACCCGCACGACAGTGGCGATAACAGTTTCCCCACCAGCTCCTTACCCTGCCAGCTTTCACATGGTGCTTGCCAAAAGCTCTCCTTTGAGGACACATTAACATTATAGGTCCTCATCTCAGGCCTCCAGTAACAGGTTAAACCCAGAAAATACTAATTGCAGGTTATTCCTCAGTACTTCCATGCATGGATGCACAGAAAGAAGCCTTCTCACCTACAGCATAGCAACATCCTTCTCAGTTTGGGATCTCGCTGTGCCACAAGAATAGGGTTGCTCAGGTTTCTAGGAGGAAAAAGAGCCTTACACTAATAACACAAAGACCACAGTCTAAAAGTCGTAATTTTTTTGCATTAATATATTATAAAAGGAAGGAAAGCTTTTCTGTTCTAGTAGCAAGAGGATTCAGTGTCCATGTCTGCTCTTCCCCAGCTGACACTCTGCAGGCTCCGGACTCACCAGTGGTGCTTCATTCTCTTTAATTTCTTGCTTTTCCACATGCTGCTTTTCGGAGCAGATTTACTGGAGGAATACTTCCTGCGGTCATTGCCTCTTTCTTACACCGATGCAAAGGCTCTTGACATTCAGGAGAGGGCCAGGAAGCTAGATACGGATCCTCTAAAGGCCAATCTCTCTTACACGGTCCGCAGCGCAGCAACATGCTCCGACCAAGAGATATTTTTGCTCGTTCTTGTCTGCAGTAGCCCAGAAAACAGGACAAGGCGCAACGTGATCAGGCAGACGTGGGGCAACGTGACAGACACCCGAGGTTATGCTGTCCTGACTCTGTTTGCTTTAGGAAAGCCAGCTTCAGTAACCACCCAGCAGGAGATCAATGAGGAGTCTCAAAAGCACAGAGACATTATTGAAGGCAGCTTCATCGATTCCCCCGAGACACAGACACAGAAGATGTTGATGAGCGTGGAGTGGACGGTGACTTTCTGTCCCCATGCAAGGTATATTCTTAAAACAGATGAAGACGTGTTTGTCGGTATTCCAAGTCTGGCTGGATACTTGCTTAGCTTAACACAGCTGGAGGACATCTACCTTGGGAGGGTCGTTCATCAAGAAGTGCCTGACAGAGACCCGGCGAGCCCTGGCTTTATTCCCATCCATCAATACCCAGAGGAGTTCTACCCCGATTACTGTGACGGGAGCGCTTTTGTCATGTCCCAGGACGTCGCTCGCAAGGTGTACGTGGCCACCAAGGAGGTGCCAGTTTCAGTGCCCCCCGATATTTTTGTCGGGATCTGTGCTAAAAAAGCTGGCATCGCTCCCATTCATAGCTCTCGGTTTTCTGGGGAAAAGCACATCAGCTACAATCGATGCTGCTATAAATTCATTTTCACCTCTTCCAACATGAAAGAGGATGAGTTATTTAAAGACTGGAAGGAAACAAGTGACGGGAAAGATTGCTCATTACTGGAAACTTACTATGGTCTGGTGTCCTGCAAGGTTTTGACCTATGTTGATAAGTTCAAACAGTTTAACTTAGATATACTGAAAAATGAGGTTCTTCATTTCATCAATTAAGTTTTAACTTCTGCAAAGGAAGTCTAAATTTTCTTTTACCAGCTGTTTTACCTGTTAATATTTAGTAATAACGATCTCCTCTCAAGGTTAGCTCTCTTCCCTGCAACAGAAAGTGGATTCTCAATGCTATAGTGTGTTACAGCAGGAAGGGATGAACTGTATGTACTCTAGCTACTTAAGTACCTACAAGTGAATGCATACAATTAAAAAAAAAAAAAAAAAAAAAAAAAAGTACTCCAAGAAACTTCGTCCGTATCCATCCAGTGTTTTCCAGACTCCTGAAGTCCCCTACCTTATGCCAAAACTCCTTCTGCATGTTGTATCTGAGTGAGGCATCATCTCCTTCAAAATTGTTTAGTAACAGAGGGGAATTTTTCTGTCCACAGCCGGGAGCTCTGAGCAGCCTGTTTTACAATACCAGGGAAAATACAGAACAGCTTAGAATGGCAACAGACATTGAACCACCATGGGAATTGCTTAGGTAAACAGCCCGGGGAGATTCTAGGAGAGAAATCTAACTCACTTGTGAAAGAATCTTGTATTTCTGTCAGTCATGGCATCAGAAAAACACCCAACACAAGCAGTAGCTTACTCAATGCCGAAACATTTTTTTTTCCCCCTCTTTAAGCTCGTAATTTAAGTAGCTGCTCCACTTGTTTCTGTCTATGAAACTGCTGAAATAGAGATGCTGTTTTCCCTGTTGGTTGTATCATTGATAACATTAGTTACATGTTTTTCCAGTTATGATTATCTGTATTTCAGAAATCATGGTGCAGGGCAGGAGCAGTAAAAGTGCACAGAACAAACAGTAATTAACTGCCAATTAATCATTTGAAGGAGGCCAGCAGGTGACTTTATTTTGGCCTGAGTGTACCCGAGACAGCATTCGACTCCAAGGTCTGCGCATGAAAGCCATGCCAAAAGCCAGTGTCCAGAAGTTAGAGAAACTCTGAACAGAAATAGAGGAATAATTGGGTTCAAGTGTGAGGAAGCGTAGTTCAGTCTACCTGCTAAACAATTTGTTTTCTTGAATGTAAAATTTGAATCAATATTAGAAGTTCAATAAATGCTATTTGATTTCACCGCAGATCATTCAGCTGAGTGCAGATATGACCAGATACCATCATACGGCCTTTGTAACACAGGAGGTCACAGTAGATGATTGGGATGGTCCCTTCTGGCCTTAACACCTGTGAGTAACATTATGCTGGAGAACAGCATCAGCAGTGAAGTCAGAACAGATTCACCAGCACATGGGCAACAACGACCTTACTCTAAATATAAAAATTCCCCAAATTAGGAATCAGTCACAGAACACAACCCACCCATGCCTACGTCCTCCAGATTAACTCCCCCGTTTCAGCTCTTTCAGCAGCAAAAAGGCTAGGTGGACAGACTCATTCTACAGCTGTGACAGACACACATGGGAAGAGACAGACATGTACCTTTGAGAGCCCCACCTACCCTTCCCGCTGTGACCGAAGGAACTGGAGGTATGCTCTGAAGGCTCCACAGTTCTTAAGTACCAAATTATGCTGCTTGTTAACCAGGGTCAAACGAGGAGTTGTCATTTTGGGTTTTTTGGTTGGTTGGTTTTAGTGGGTTTTTTTAAACCAAGTTCATCAAGTTCAGCATGTGACCTCAGTTTTCCTTTTCCATCATTCCTCTTCTATTTTTTCCCTCCATTATCCCCACCTGTTAGTTTACAGGGGGGGAGGACAGGTACAACACACTTACATTTTTTCCATTGTATATAACATACACCAGCAGCACCATATAAAACCTATGGCAATATACAGGATTGGTAGGGAACAACACATGAAAATAAGGGGTAAGCGCCTGATCAATTAATCAGGATGTTGAGCTCAAAGCCCAAGAAAATAAAGCATATGTGCATATATAAAAAAATCCCTTGTTTGGCATCTCTGTGTATTCTAAAATATTGCATTTGGCAAACGTACCATGCAAAGCAGATGCTAAAGACTTAGCACACAGAGTAGCTTTCAAAAGCAACAGCTGAAAACACACATGGAAGAGACTCATGAATTGCAGAAAAGGTTTACATATTTATTTCTTTTACTAAGAATTTAGTATACAGCTCATACAGAGCTACTAGCGCACAAAGCCACCTCAAACAACAAAGCTGAACTATCCAATACAAGTGCAAACTAAGGACTTCTATACTCTTTCATTTCTTTTTTAGTGCTTTCATGGGTTTTCTGGATGCAAGATTCATGAAGCTTCTGTGCTCTCTCCGTTCACAAATGAGACACTGCATACCGCACTTCTCACTAGCAGATGTTTATTATGCATATCTAGGATGAAAGCATTAGCAGTAGCATAATGTTGGATGACAATTTTTGTACATCTTGGATCATAAGCAACAAGGTAGACCACCTGCGTTCAGATAGTGTATTAAACATCAAGGGATCTTCCCCAAATACCCTGCTCCTCTGAGCCCACTCTGACTCCGCGCCAGCGATTTTTGGCAGGCAATGCCATCACCTCTGCTGCAGCTCAAAGCTGCTACAAAGCACGAGGAGAGTTACTACATGACTAGATCATCCTGCTTCACTTTGCAGAGTGGGGACACAGGACGAGTGCTTTCCACAGCGGTATACCTGACTTGGCACACTACTACAATAAGCCCAAAAGTAATTTCACTTCTTATTTTGCTCCCCCCAGCTATTCCTCAGATCTGCTTCTTACATCCTCAACAAAAATAATAAAAACCTTTTGTATAACATACATTATGGTCTCTCTTTATGGACAAAGACACATCAAGTGTCACTAGAGTGTCCAACTAGTCTTGTTTCTCATCTGCAGCTAGCTGACCATCTTCAAAAGATTACAGCTTCATAGGGTACTACATTTCCATACTCCTAACTCAGTTCATGCCCTTAAACACGAAAGCTTTATGGTTTTACCCTTTTATCTAACTCGGGCAACTAAAATGGCATTTTCAAAACAACACTTAAAATTAAAAAAAATTATCTCTTAAAAAATAGCGTAAACAATTTAAGATTTGGTTCTGAAGTAGACTTGTAGTGCTATGGCTCATGCTCCTTTCGAGCAAGTAACCTGAGCTGCCATACAAAGTCGCAGTCAACAAGGGAGACAAAGCTCCCAATTTGGTTTTATACATTAGTGTGCACTAATCTTGTTTTTAGAAGGGCTAAAAGCTTTTTCTTCATCCTCAGCATAAAATGTAAACAATATTTAGGTTTATTTATTCAAGCAAGACTCACATTCAGCAAGTTGAAAATATAAGAGAATCCAGTTCGTACTCCCTCATGTGGACAGAACGTTACTAACTTACTCTTACCAACAGTTTCTGACAAAATATGACCGGCTAAAAGAGCATTTTCCATGCAAGTGCCAACTTTGGCAGATATTAAACATTTAATAAAGAGAGACACTATGGCAGCATGTGAGGTTACAAACCTCGAGGTGTTTGTGGTTATTTTTAATTGAACTGTAATCTACTGAGAAAACACGATAGGAACTCCAAACCCAAAAACTGTTTAACCAAACAGTAGTAACTTCTGCAAAATAAACACAGGCAGCAGTTGATGAGTGCTTACTGTGGTTACTTGTCTCACAACAGTACGCAGACAACTTCTGCCATGACATTCTATGGGAAACTACGCTGTGCCCTATAGGGTTTTTATTTGCTCTCAAGACTCTCATTTCAAATAGAGTCAAAGTGCTTCAGATTCCTTTGAACAGACAACTTAGAGAGACTCCAGTGTGGAGAGTCTTTACACCTTTTATCTTAACATCTATTTCAGTATCACTGTTTGTAAGAAGGGGAACCAAGTTATCAGTGACATTACTCTGCTCCTTCCACGGCTGTAGTAGAAACTGCCTTAACATAATAAGGGCCTTCACGCAAGTAAGCCCTAAGCCTCAGGTAATACTGATTTCCAAAGATTTCCGCAATCGTTTTAGAGTTTACAAGGGCCTTAACCAGTTCATATTTGGCATCCTTCGAAGCTTTGTCAGGCTCCACAGATCTGTCTACAATGTACTCCACAAACCCTGGACTGTCAAGCATCAACTTCTGGGCCCATGGTTGATTTGCAATAGCCTAAACATGAAGGAAAAAAAAAAAAAAAAAAAGAAGAGGGGGGAAGGGGAAACACCTCATTTTAAAAACAAATGAAAAAACAGTTACATGGTAGGCTGTTATGCAAATAGCCAAGGAACAGAAAAAAATTAAATTGGATATTTGTTCTACGAATAGTTACACACTCAAATCAAGCAGCAGGGTTTAACACTGGAAAACAAGTACAGCTCAGTGCTTATCTTTAAAGTCTTAAGTGAATTATCACAGCAGTGCCTCTGACATTTAAGCAGCACCCTAGAGCATAGCTTGTGCTTTTGTTTTCATTTTGTATCTCTCCAATTTACAAGAAAATAAGCATTAAAAACATGACATGTCTGCTGCATTATTTAAATGGTGAATGCAAGTGGGGCACAATGAGAAAGGCCTTATTTCTGACTGCTTCAGGGCTTCAGCAAGAAGTCTGTGGCATTCACTTAAAAATATCTGAGACTGAATGGCAATACAATTCACTATGTAATCTTTGAAAACAAGAAGTACTTACAGTAAAAACCCGCAAAGCCCCGCAGTGCAGATCAGGGAACGGTTGAGTACTGATGCTCCTGAAGAGTTCCAGCGGCTGGCTAGACAAGGATGTGAACCATGATTCAGTCATCCTTAAAAGGTCTTCTGTCTGCTGCTCTGGCTACACTCACATACAGAAGTGAAAGAGTTTGATTAGGATTACGAAAAACTTTCAAGTTTTGAGTGTACGTTCAATAGTTAAGGAAGTTATTCAAAACAAACTCCTGGCAGATTAAACTGAAATGGTTTAAATTCTCAACTTATTTTCAGGAATGAAGAAATGGCCTTCTGTACTTCATTTAGCTTGGAGGACAGATTTAAATAAATTGATCTCGATACAAAAGGTAAGTGCTGTGCTGCAGTACAGCTCTGCAAGACAAATGAAAACGGCTTACTCCCTCACTTGGAGCTATGCTATTAAAAGCAGATCACTGGATCTAAAGAACATATACAGGGATTAGAGCAGTTTGCCACTACTCCTTTAACGAACAAGAATATTTAAGTGTTTAGTCTCTTTCCTCACCAATGTCTCTTGACTTTGTGTTTTATAAAGAGATTTCAGAACACCTGGCTTCTTACAAACTCAAACTTTAAGCAAACAAATAAATCAGGGAATTTCAAAATAGTGAAGTTAACGATACAGAATACTAGAAAGCTATCACTACTGCCTAAGCTAGATGCTGCAAAAGGTCTTCACACAATTAGTCAGATGCACAATAATTTCATTCTTCAAAGACTTCAAAGAAAAAAAAGAGAGAGACAACAAACCAAATCACAAAAAACTTACAGGCAAATAAAGAAGAGCTGAAATTGCATCCAAACATCGAAGTCGTAACTCTGTGGGGGCATTCTTTGCCTGGTGCCCTATTCTGCTTAACAGATTTTGAAACCTACTTCCTTTGAAAATAAAAACAAAGTGCTTTTAATTAATTCAGACAGACCTCTACAGGAGTAGAGTGTTACCTGTCAGTAACATTATACTACATTAACTGGCACAGTGTTGCACATTAAGCCTGAGAAAGGCAACTTCTTGATCCACTCCAATAAAAGCAGCGTAAGATTCTCTTTGCTTCATATGGATCTAAGACTGGCAAATCCAAAGCTTTTATGTTAATTCTCCAGACTATTCAAACATTTCCAAAAATTAAGTTGTGTCAATTGAGTTACCTTGGGAAGTATGGACTTAAGTACACTTCTAATTAGAAACCTTCAATCCTGTTCTACAATGCTCCAGTAGCTACCTGCTAATAAAGGTTTTCACTTCAAAACCAAAGTTTGGACTAGCAGCAAGAAGTCTAGCACATATTTTTCAATCCTCTGAACAGTTTTGTAGTAAAGAAGAACAATGCTGTCTTTATGGAAAGCATCATTACATGAAAGTTCATGGTTTTCTAATTCTGGTGAGAAGGTCATGACATCAGTAGACCCAGAGGGATCCAAAATATAACACAACTACTGATGATTCATATGATGCAGCTCACTAGAAGAGAATGATTCTAATCACGCTTGTGATACCAGAATTCTAGCTGCCAGTCATTTTGCACTGCCATGCCTGGCAAGAGAGTTTAAAAAAAACGCTTTATCTGGTATAGCACAGCTATTCAGACACCCTTGATTACTCGATAAATAAATAAATACATTTTTCAATTCCTTTCTCAATTACACCAAACCAATTCACTCTTGTATATTATGACATACTGAGAAAGTTTTATTGGGGGGTGGGGGGAAAAAAAAAAAGCTACTAACTAGTTTTCTGTAAAACCTGTTTGCCTTCCACATTTGATCCCAGGATTCCTAGTGTGTCCACAGCCACTCCAATCATGGTCGGATCATGACTTTCTGCCATTTCAAAGACTTTTTCCATAAATACAGGGTACCGTTCACAGATCTGCTGTGGACTATCTACAATAGCCAGATTTCCAAAAAATTTAATAAATCCTGAGAGGAAGAAAAAAAGAAAAAAAAAGAATTCAGAATGAAGGAACAGTAACTAGCAATGGCAAAATTAAATATACATTAAATTATTAATATTAATTCAGCATCATAAACAAACTTAAGTCTGAATACTGTTTGTGAAAGGCATCACAGTAAGGACAGAACTAAGGAACAAGCCAATATTTTGGAAGTTACTTAAATTCATGATGTAACAGCTGCCTTTTTGAATTCATAAAAAAAAAAAGACTACAATAACACAAACGTAAAACCTATAGTACAGTCTCTCCAGATCTTACATGTACTACCACTGTTAATGAGTAACGTTACTCATGTGTTAGCCTATCCTTCAGCATTTTTTGTAAACACCCAATAGACACGTTCTAACAGTCAAAGATTCATATGAGCTTTCAAAACAGAGACTTAACAGTCCTCTCAGTTTAACTCCTTAATAAAAGGAAGCAGTAAACACTGGAAACAAGAAATGCATGGTCTAACCTGGTAAATAGAAGCCTGAGAAAGGATCAGACTCCGCACCAACAATGATGTTTGAAATTTTATCGATAACTCCTTGTTGAGCAAGATACTGACGCCCATGTGGGGTATGGGCCAGTGAAGTCACCATCTCTATACATGTAGCTCTGTAACAGACAAACAGTTATTTTGGCCTATTTCAGATGAGGTTTTGCAGTACTCTAAGAAAAACAGGTTTTCTACCCTTAAGACAAAATCCAAACAAACCAAAAACCAACTACCCTAACTGTCCAATGCTCCGCCAAGCTCACTCAGATATCTTACTTAAGGATATAGCTAGAAAGAATTCTCAAGTGTTTATACCACAGCCCAGCATTACAATTATAACAATATACTGAGGAAAGTTCACCTTGGTTCTCAAATTTAAGTATACAGTATTCTACATTCCAGACTATTAAAGAAGAGGCAGATAAAGTGTTCCACAAGAAACATACAAAAATGTGTTTAAAGAGTGTTATGTTAATACCAAACATCAGAGTTTTAACAATAGGGGAAATCTCATTGGCAAATTGACTACCAACATACCTGACCAGCATATCATCTCCAGTCAGCTCTCCAATTAACTCCGATATTAATCCACTGTTTGCACAGTAATTTAGCGAATCTGCTGACACCGAAGAAATCTCAACAATTAACTAAATAAAAGCATGGGGAGGGGGGAAGATTGTTTAAAAAAACCATAATGATAACAATTCACAGTAATGACCAAGTAAGTCTTCTAATGCTAGCTAACCACACACACACACACACATATATATATATATGAAATACAGAATTTCATTATTTTTTCCATAATTAACCTAAATGTTTGCTTCAAACAAGTTCATAAGGAGTTCCGGAGTTGACAGCACATGCATTTGATTTCTATTCACAGTCATCTTTTCTTCAAAGGATCACTGTGGCTATCCCCATTAAGGTCTAGAATAGCTAAACTGTATTATTTCTCCTTTGCCATACACAGCTAGACTGGCACACCTGGCACCTCTCTCTGTTCCTCCCTCCGGAAGTTTCACTAGCACTTCACATCCAAAGGTGGAGTGACTACCGCAGCTTCCAGAGAAGCAAGTACTTTATTACATCTTTAGTAACTGTGTAGCCCTTCCAACGCCCTAGGCACCACAAGTTCAAATACAAGATATAAACAGTACTTCACATTTTTGTACCATAAACTAAGAAAGAGAAGTTATGACATTATTTGAGGGCCAACACTGCTGTACTCTTCCTACTCCTTTCTAGTCTTGACAAAATGTAGGCATAAAGAAAAAATTTGTAAAGCAGTAATGAACACTAATTTGAAAGCAAGCCATAAAATCCAGATTGTAATTCAGAACTACAGTCCAAGAGAACTGCATTATCATGCCATTCCAATACTAACATGGATCACATCCCTACCTCATATACTCTGTATCGAACAACATCGTTTGTTGCCATGACATTTTTCAAGTCACTCAACAAACTGCTCACAAATAAAGCCTCCAAGCCATCTTGCGTCTGGGCTATTCTTGAGAGAGACTTGATGGCCTGGAAGCAAAACCAAGAGCTTATTATTAAAAACAAACAGCAAAACCAAAGAGAGAAGAAAATCCAAGATGACCGGACTTAGTAAAGAATGTTGAAACTAGCACATTAAATCAAGTTATACATCTAAAACTGTAATTGTGTTCACTTTTCCTTTACAAGAGCTAGTAACGGTTACTGTGATCAAAGTCTCTGGCATCAAATTCAGATCTATGAGTTCACTTTGGCATCAACAACTACTGGAAGACAACAATTCTAGGTAAATTTTCTATCACATTTAAGTAATTTCTGGGCTTAAGGCACCTATATGCTTAAAACATCTCTCAAGCAACACAAGCGCTCTTTTCTTTATAAAGAGTAGAGGCTGTCATCAGACACTAAAAAAAGGCGTTTTGTGCACTGTCTACATCAGTTTGTAGAGGAAGAAAAAAAAGAAAGCAACGCTTACTTCTTTAGCCACTGCTATTTTCTCTCCACCAATGCAATTTATTATTTGCCGTAATAGTTCAGGACTGTTGAGAATTTCTGTAACAGCATCTGAATTTTCCACAATCCTCCCAACCTAAAGAAATGATTAAGTATAGAAAATAACATTAAACCAAAAACTTTTTCCACAATAAGGGCACAGTGGAAAAAGTTCCAGACAGACAAAATCACCATCTTTGAAGACACTTAAAACTCAACTGGACAATACCCTAAGACACCTGCTGCAAGCTGGCCACACTTTTAGCTGGGGGCTGGACATGAAGCCTCTGGAAGTCCGTTCCAAACCACAACATTGCACAATTCTGTCTTTTTAAATCAACACATCAAGTGTCAAGTTACTACCTCCTATTCCCCTTCAGTGCTCCCACAATACTGTTCAAAGTATCCTGAATATCAAGATGTTGCTGCAATTAATTCTTACAGCACCTGCTGTATTCTTACGGCACCCACTGTCAGTGCTGGCATAGAAAGCTTTATCCAGAAGACGTGACAGATTCATTTACAAGATACTTCTGTCAAGACATAGTTTTATACGTTGTGTTTAACAGCCACGTCATGAAGCACTGCATACCAACACATTACACGGTATTTATCCAAAATTGCATAAGCACCTAAGAGCACAATTCCTGCAGGTAACACTTGATGTAGTGCTTCTATCACAAATTAAGACATGAAACAACAGTAACTGATTAGGCCTAACCCAACCTGGCTCAAGACAGAGCTCCATCCCCTCCTCCCGGAGGAAAACCCTGTACCTGAGATATGGTGAGGATCTTCACGGAGTCATCGGGGTGGAAAAGCCCTTTCTGAAGCTCTTCTCTGAGGTTCTGAATCACGTAGACCGGGTCCAGGGCCCGCAGGAGCCTCTCCAGGATGGAAACACACGCAGACACTTGCTCCCTGGATGGGACAGAGAGAAACCCAAGCCTTTCAGGAGAAGGACGCCGCCAGCGGCTCGCACAACTTCAGCTGTGCCAGCCCCCGCCCTGAAGGAGGGCAGGGAAGGAGACGAGGCAGCAGCAGGAGCCACCCCGCTCCGGGGGAAGGGGGGAGAGGAGGCGGCGGGGCCGGGCCAGGCCGCGACACCGAGCCGCCGCTCACCGGTTGTTGACGCTGAGGAGGGCGAAGAGCGCTCCCAGGTGGTCGTCGCTGAGGCGGGCGCGGAGGGCCGCGGGGGGCACGGCCTGCACGGCGAGCCGCAGGGCCCGCAGCTCCTCCAGCGGCGCCTCCCGCCGGGCCGCCCGCTCCAGCAACTCCACCACCGCCTCCGCCATCTTGGCGCCGCCGAGAGAACCGCGAGAGCCCGCCGCCCCTAGCAACCGCCGCGCCGTCGCCAGGGGCCCCCTTCGCGTCCGTCACGTCTTAACAAAATGGAGGCCGCGGCCCGCCCCCTCTTGGTCCCGCCCACCTCGCCGTCTGATTGGGGGATGTGCGAAGGGCGGGGTTAGAGCGGGAGGGGCGGGGTTAGAGCGGGAGGGGCGGGGTTAGAGCGGGAGGGGGCGGGGTTAGAGCGGGAGGGGGCGGGGTCCCGGGTGAGGGGGGTGGGGGATGCTGGGTCTGCGCTGCCCGGGGGTCCGGGGTCAATGGCGGTTTTGCGGAGGGGGGCTGGGGGCGCTGCGGCGACGTCCGCCGCCGACCTGCCGTGCAGCCGTGAGGGTCAGCCGCCGGCCCACCGTGCAGCGAGCCCGGGCAGCGCCGGCAGGCAGCGGCACTCCGCGGGCCGTGGGGAGCAGGGCCCGGAGGGGCAGAGCGCACCCACCCAAGTGGGGACCAGGGGGTTTCCCCTGGCGAGGTTGAGGTGGCTGAGCTGCCCCCCTGGCTGGGAGGGTTTGCAGTGCCGGGACCCCCATGTGCTGCCTCACACCGTGGGGACAGCAGGGCTGTGCTGCAGGAAAACACGGGGTTCGCTGCTCCCACCCCATTTTCAGCCCGTGGACAACAGGGGAGACGCGCCCCCCAGCAGCTGCCAGGACCATGTGAAAGCCCCGGGGGGGGGAGGGGGGCGCGGGGCGGCTGCCACCGGGCGTTGGAGGCCCAAACAACCCCCCAGCTCCCTGGGAGTGTCTATCCAAAGAGTATGGAGCCCCAACAGTATTAAATCGGTGAAAATAAGTCTTTTTATAGATGTGAAAATCAAGGCAAGCGTGCCAAACAGCATGGAGAAGTGCCTCGGAGCACCTGAGGTGGCACTGGGGGGACCCCAGCACACCCCAGTGCTTACATTGGAGGGAGGGGTGTCCCCAGCAGAAGGTGAGAGGTGTCCCCAGCAGATGGTACGGATGGTTGTGATAATGGCACCGGTGCTACTGGGGGTTTTGAGCCCACTTCTGGGGGTGCCAGGCCCCGGCAGCTGCCCACCCCAGCTTTGCAGGCTGGGCTGTGCTGGGTTCTAGGGTCGGGGTGACAGGGGAGGGCTCATGGGGACAAGGGAGCGCCGCGGGGACACCGTGCTGGCCCACCAGCCTGTGCATCAGCCCAGCGCTGGGGCAGGCGGGTACCAGCTGGCGAGGAAGAGGAGGAGGAGTTACTGCTCCCTGCGGGCAGCTTTCCCAGGCAGCCATCCCAGCTGGGGGCAGAGCAGGTGGAGGGACAGAGGGGACCCAGCCTCTCGGCCGGCTGGGGGGATGGAGTGGCTGAGCCAGCGCTGCCTGCTGCTGCCCGCTGCCCAGGGCTGCCCCCGACCCAGCCGGGGCACCTTGCTGCTGGTAAGTGGGAGCCCTGCGGCGCTGCCGGGGCTGGCTCCGTGCTTGGGGTGGGGGGACACGGGTGACACGTTGGGGAGCGCGGAGGGTGTCAACCCAAGCCACCGTGGAAACGCCTCCGTCTATAAGGGAACCTCTGCAAAAGCAAAAAAGACCATGCAGGAGGAATGTACTCTCCGTCTCCAGAAAGCAAAGCAGATTTCTTAGTAGTTTTTTTCCACTTGCGCTGAGGAAGCTCGCAGCGTAGTCTGCCGCTAGTTGTGTTTGGGTTTGGTTGGGGTTTTTTTCTACAGAACCTCATCAAAACTAGGCAAAAAGTCCTAACATGGTAATTTAAATTATAAAAGCAACTAAAGCTGGTTTTAGTTTACCAAAGGCAAAACAAATCTTGCAGAAGTCTTAGTGACTCCAAACTCAACTGTCATTTTGCTGGTCAGTGCTTTTCGGTGAAATACTTAAAATCTCCCAGCAGGTTTTTTGGTTTTGTTCGCTTCAACATTCAACAGTCGTGAGTTTATTTGGTTTTCCAGGTAGGAATCCTGAAGTTTCACTCCTTCACTTTTGCACCGTCCCTTGGCAAATAGGGAGCTTTGTCTTTCTTCTCAGAAAAAAAAAGGGGGGGGGAACACCCCAAAAAACAAGGGAGTGGTCACTCTTGTACTAATATTCAATCACAAATGTTTCTGAGGATTTGCTCATCACATGCTCATACACCTTCCAAGAAGATTAATGATTGACATGCTGAACAGGTCGGATTTAATTTTTTTTTCTCCTGAGCAGGAGCATGATTACATTCTAATCTGGAAAAATAGGTACACCAGTGTATCTCTGTTTGGCATGTAACTGTGTGAGTAGCTTCAAGGATTTGTTGCATAATAGTTGTTAAATGGCTTGGTGGAAAAAAAAGAGCACAAAAGAAGCTCTAAAATTATTATGAGAAACCTTGTGATGACAAAGACTATTTCTTCAAATGGATTGGAAAAGAGGAGAGAACCAACACAGCACATCATTCATTTTCCAGACAGAAAGGAGCTCCTGTCTTTGTGGTGACAATGAGAGATTTTTTTTTTTTTTAATTCGATCTTTTTTAAAAAAACAAACAAACTCTGACATTGGCCCTGTAATGGGAGGTTTTTCAGAGGACAAAGCAGGGTGGAAGTAAGGGGGGGAAAAGGAATATATTCTTAGACTCACAAGCATGTTTTTTCTCACTGTAGTTGAATAAGGGCCAGATGCTGTTTATTTCAAAAACGAGACAAAAGACAAAGGGAAGAGCAGCTGTGCAGAGACAGCGAGCGCTGCAGCCCAGGGTGCGGGCACCATCCTTCAGCTATTACTCAGCACACCAAATTAACCTTGCTATTCCAGCAATGTCCCCACTGAGATAATTATATATTTTTACATGCCTGTGTTTATAGCACGTGAGCACAAAGAGCAGCTAAGGGGCTTGCCAGGAATAGCATCTAATGTACATCAAAACCAACTTGTTGCCACTGCAGTGCCAGCCCATGGAGAAAGCGTTATAGTTTTCTGCAGCTCCATCAGACAGAGACAGCCCTACAGACCTGGGCTGTGTGGTCTGCTAAAAGAAAACCTGTTAGGGTTTCTGTGCCCCAAAGGATCCAATTTCAAATAAGAGAAATGGGCTTAAAACCTGCAGTTAAGTCTTTCCTTCCCTTGCCTGCTGTGTGGGTCTGTATCATAGCCTGGGCGGGCTGCACAACATCTATCTGCAGAAGAGAGTAATCATCCCGGGCTGACGGGGCAGGACAAAAGCTCTCCAGGTCCCAGCACACACTGTATTACTGCAGGCTTCCCACAGCTCTGCTCCCGCATCAGGTCCAGCCCAAATCTGTTTCCCATGGCCATACCCCTACCCCTACCCAACACTGCTCTCCTCCTCTCCACATCCCCGGGGAGGCAGAAGGTCCCATCCCCACCGTTTCCCAGAGGGCTGGACATGCCTCACCCTGGGCACACAGCTGAAGGATGGCTGCAGGATGTGTCCTCAGCAGGAAAGATGTCCTTGGTGTGGGAGCCACGCCTGGTGGTTGCCTTCTTGCTCCTTTTTGCAGTAGAAATGCATTTCAACAGAGACCATCAGTGACTGACCTCCTTATTTTTCTTCAGAAAGCCAGTCATGGCTTCTGGGACCTTGCAGTGGGATCTGTAACCGCCTTTAGTCTGGGGGGTGACGTCCCGCAGCAGGGACCTGGGGACCTCTGGGCTGATACAGCCTCAAAACCTGACCCTTTCCTGCCCCAAGCACTTGGCACAGTACTAATTGGCCCCGATGGAGGGGAACGAACCTCCCTATGAGCGTGTTTTCACGTACATTACAGCTAGCATTACTGTGATGTTGAAAGAAGACTGGAGACTTCCCTTGAGCCACAGGCAACGTAAACGCTTGGGCTTACAAAATGCACTATTTCACCTAACATCGACACGTGTTTTGCCGTTAGGTGGTGACTCTGGCTTTGCTGATGTACCCGATGCTGAGGAGTCTCGCTCTGCAGCTGCACTCCGCTGTCACCGGCAGCTATGTCCCTGGGACCCACTCCATTGCCTTCATCAACTGCCTCAACGAGCAGATTGCCAAGGATATTGCCAGGTACAGAGACGCTTCCCTTGCTCGCCTGCTCAAATTGTTCGAAAGCAGCTTCTTGTGGAATAAAGCTTTGCCTTATCCCTCGAGCGGATCGGTAGTTCTCTGTACTTGATACTTCTACCTGAATGGTACTCCTTTTCTGTTTCTGCTCTCTCTGTATCAAATATCCACTTACCAAGAGCTGTGCTTTCTAAAAGAAAGCTGACAATTGCCTCTGAAGTCAATGCCATGGTAACATTAAGCCAATTCTCAATTTATTCCACTGCCTTTCATTTTCAAGACCTATTTTAAAGCCATGGCCCTAAATCTCAAGGTCCTCAGATGGATTAAGCCCCAGTCCCGTGTTCTCTGATCTGCCACAGTCTTTCTTCTTCTCTAGAACAACACAGACCACAAATTTCAGGAGAGGTGTAGGTAAAAGGTGAAAGTGGTCCACAGCAAAGACAGAACAGGCACTTGTGAGGTACCACCAGGAGGCCAGCACTCTGCTCACCAAGCAAGCTTCAGGGAATGAGGGCTCTACCTTGTTGGTTTGGGGGTTTTTTTCATCTCTTTTAATGTATGAGATACTTTGCATGATATTTTGCATGCAGAGTTTCTTTCACACATCTGTCAGTCCCTGACTCAATAGATGGTTTGTTCAAAATACTGAAGCCATGTTGACTGGGGAAATGTTTATGATGGACCATTAAGTTTCCTGCAACACCTCCTGCACTGCTCTCCCTGCTACTTGCCAAAAACTCTCCATCTTCTGTAAAGTGTTCCCAAACAGTCATTCAGGAACTGACAGGCTACTGAAAGGGATTTTGTGTCACCTTAAATACTGCAACTGTATTAAGAAATTCAAATAGAATAATATCTGCACTTCTTGATGTCTTCTGAAAAAAGGAGTAACTGTACATGGCTGGTGAAAAGAGCCTCAGTTCTTGAAAATCCTTCATCTAGACGGCTTTGCAAATGTTTTCCACTCTTTGTTCCTTATCTTGCAGGGAAGGGAGAGGAAATAAATCACTCCCCATTGCTGAGATGTATGTACTTTGGTTGTGGTTTTACTGGTGGAGTAGTTGTTCCTTTGTTCCAGAATTTGGATGAATGAGCCATGGTTGTAGGGGATGACACAGGGCTTCTACATGTACTTTCCCACACACCTTTTTCCTGTGCTGTCATGTTTATTCTTCCTCTACATTGCTCAGCGGAGCACTCACTCTGATGGATCAGTCTGCGAGGAATTTTCCTGCTGGTTTTAAGGAAAATGAGCTCAAGGTTTGTAAAAGCAGACTACCTGCAGGTAGAATTCAGCATCTGGCTTGTTTGTTACGTCAGTTCTAACCCAGTTTATCTAGATTACTAATAACTTCAAATGCTCAGAAAAAAACCCAAGTCCACACAGGAGACCTAGCCTCTTCCCTGTGCCTGCTGTGAACTGCATCTCGCATAACTTACCTATCAGCCAAGCAGCCCTTCAGCCTCCAGTTCTGCCTTAGATTTGTACATGTCATTTTCTTTGCTTTTCTGCTTATTAATATTTTATCTGTCTCAATTCAGAGCCTATTGTGAGGCAGGGACAAAGAAACACACATTAAGTGCCCAACCCAAAGATATCATGCATTATGCAGATGTTTTCCACAGATCACGTTCAGCTTCTTATAATGTTTCCCGTTCCCATGGTGGCCGCTTGTTTCCGCTCAGCTTGCTAGAACAAAGTTCAGGATCTCAGTTAGGATCACAGCTTATTGGGACAGAGCAGAAGCAATTAGAAGGTACTCACCCAAATCAAAAGGTTCCTGCGCTAAACTGACTTGGAAGTTGCAGGCAGCAAAAACAAAATGATTTGTGCCATGTGTTTGACATGACAAACGCAGCAGGGATATCTCCGCTCATGCTGCTGCAGTTTGTTGGTCTACAGATTAACTCAAGATGCTCTACAAGCATTAAATGCCTAGAACTGGCAACACATGGTGAGAGCAAACAACCCGGAGCCTCCTCGGACGGCTGTTCTCTCAGCTCGTGGTGCCTCTGAGCCGTCGGCTCCGTCCTATCTCCATCGCCTTGCTGGGCTTAAATGCTAAACCCGGTCCCACAAGTTAGGTGGGTCCAGGCACCGGTTCTCTAGCGCACTGCTGGAGCGGCAAGATGTTGGATGATATGGGGAAGGGCTGCTTTCCTCCCAGCGCGCAGGCTGCTCCCGAGTCCCCCCTGTCCTGCAGCCCCACGAGGTTGCTCAGAGCTGCAAGGTATAAACCCTACAGACAGGCAGAGAAAGCAGAGCCGGTAATGCAGACGTGCAAAGGAGCTTATGCACATTCAAACAAGAGCCCAGCTTTCCTTAAGGCTCACAGGGCAGATTGCAAGGTATGATGCAGCTGGACATTAGCACCCTGGCTGGGGTATCTTCAGGTGACAGCCATGGGGGAGGCACCTCTTGTCCTTCTGCTCGTCTTGGGGAGCGTGCTAGGCAGCCACCACATCTGTCATATTTTTACAGTCTGTAATTTGTCTTTTTGAAAGCTAGGAGTTTCTTACAGTTTCGTTTGTAGTTGCCTATAGGATGTATCATACCCTGGATGAAAGGATAATAAATTTTTAACTTGCTCGGAGTGAAAAGCATTCTGGAGAGAGTGTGCATTGGAACAGTAGTTAATTGGAATGGTTTTAATTCTTCAGCTCACTAAGAGTTAATTTTTGTAGGCTGTTGAACCGAACCTTCCAATATCTAATAACTCCCATGTTCTTTGCAGTTCAAGGTCATCTAGAAGTTAAATGTTTACATTGTTAAAGCACTTGGTACAAAGTAGTGCCCAGCAAGGCCAGTGTTAAAGAAAACCAAAGGTGAAGTCACTAGCGCGGCGCCTTTAACAGAGCTGCCTGCAAGAGGGATAGGGCTGCCATCTCCGTGAGAAGGGCCCAGACATTGCTGTGGTCAGAAAACACAACATTTGACCTACTTCTTCTAAAAATCCAGCCTGAGATTGCTTCAGTATTCTTTAATCACTTAAATATCACTTCTGCTGGCAGAGCCAAGCAGCTCTGCAATAACAAATCAGCCCACAGCTAAAGGAGGCAGCCAGAGGGAAGGAATTTATTTGGGCTTCAGATTTCTAGGATGTTTTGGGTAGAAAAACGTTGATGTTGTTAATTTAACAAGATCCACATTTAGTCTGCTATGTGAGGAAGAGGCACGGTTTGACTGGGAGACAAACCCCTTTGCATCCGTCCCAGCCCCGGTTCTTGCGACCCCACGGCTCAGCCCTGGTGTCCCTGCAGCCAGATGGGCACGGGGCTGGTGCTGGGCAGGGTCCTTGCATTGTGCAAAGCACAGGTCCCTTGTGCTACTCCAGGCCAGGAACATCACCCAACCTTCCTGCTTAGCAGGGAGGGACAGCAGGAGGGTCCCGGAGCCGTGCCAGGCGGACTGAGCTGAATGAAGCCTTTCCAGCTAGAGGTCACCTTTGCCTTTGCTTTCTCAGGGTAATAATTAACTCCAAATCCCATGTCTCTAATGTCAAAGCTGCTGCTGGCGGTCAGGGGCAGCACAAGGGAATGTCCCCATGGCTGGGGGCAAGCACTGAGGCGCAGCGAGCTGGGGGCAGGCACTGACACCCCCTCCTCTCTCACCCAGGGCCATCATGGATAAGAAGCTGGCTGCCTACGTGAACATCCTGCCGAAGAGCTCAGCCTTGTAAGTCGGGCTGAATATTCCCTAATGGAGGAGGCAAAGCCAGGATCCCTGGGCGGGGGAGGGGAGGGGGGGGGAGGGGGAGGTGGACATCCCGTGGGGAGGAGGCAGTTTCCAGAAGGCGACTGGGTCTGTTTGTTGTTACAGAGGGTAGAGATGATCCTCACCCGTGCAAAGTACACGAAGTTTCTTAAGGAGTGCAGAGGCTCCAACTGCCAGAGGGGACCGTTTATTTATTGGTGACTTGGCTACATGGAGAGCTAGCAAAGAGCAAGGTGATTTATGGTCCTGAGGACACGGCACTTGTTTTTAGAGGATCTAAAAAGAAGCTAAGATAGTGACCAGAAAAGGCTTTTACAGTATTAAGCAGCACTTTCAGGAAGGACGAAGTTATCTTTGACCTTGAACTACAACAAGCCATGCTCTGCAGGTATCCTCAGCCACCCATACAAAGGGTGTCAGAGGGGTTAAAGAACAAAGCCCCAAAACAGCCTTTTGCTCATAGCAGCACCCTGACCTAGCCCTGCGGGAAGCGGGGAGTGGGTCCCTATGCCACAGCCTCCCCACAGGAGGGTTTCCTCACTGTGCAGCCCCCAGGCTCTTCCATAGCCCAGCTATGAGGCTGCTAAAATAGGGAAAACCCAGTAATGTTCTTCTCCCCCTTATGCTTCATTCCCCACGAGCCGGAACAGCTGGAGCCAAGTTGCTTACCCACAGCCCTGCAGGTTTTTCCTCTGTGCCCGGTTCAGGAGACACCACAACGTCTCCAAATGCCTATTCATGCAGGGACCTGGCGTGCAGATGAAATCACGATGGCCTTCTGTCAACATAAATGTTTTGAAAGGTCATATCTGACTCACAAGAAGTACATCTCCTCTCCTGCAGGGAAGGAGAGGAAAAAAACCATGATGCTGTCGTGCTCAGCCTCCCAGCTACAGCCACGATACAGTCCCTCCAGGCACCAGCCCCCAGGCACGGCTTGGAGCAGGACCACCACCACACAGCACCCAGAATCACCCCAGTCCCACTCCTTTGCCTTGCCATCCTCCCTGGGCAGCTCTCCCAAGGCTGGCACAGGCAAGGAGGCTCTAGTCTGTAAATCTGGGGTGCTCAGTTATGTGCACGGCAGACTTTTGGGGCCAGCGATGCTTCTCAAGCACTGATTTGCAAAGGAGCAACCACAGGCAGAAAGCACCAAGCAGGAAAACTAACCCCCCTGGGGGCTTGGCATGGCTGCAGCCAGAGCTGTATTTGCTGATGCTTCACTTCTTTTAAATCTAGGTATTTCTGGAAAGGGGAACTGGAAGAATCCACTGAAATACTACTGGTAAGTGACAATTCCCCCCATCACGAAAATCCCCATCCCAGACTGCCCCAGCCAAAAGGGGCTGCAGGGTGGTTTAGGGAGGGTGGCATAACCTGCCCGAGATGTGGGACAGTACCCAGGGACCCCAAGTACCTGCCTGAGGGCATGGCAGTGGCAGCTGGGTGTAGCAGCCTGGCTCAGCCCCTCATGTTGCCACCACAGGGGGTATCCCCTGGGGAAGAGCCCAGGAAGGGCTCCTATTGCACCGCCAGCTATGTTGGATGGGTGCAGTGGAACTGCGCAAGCAGGATTGCTCCATCCCCTTCACTTCTCCCTTGTTTTTTGTTCTGTTTTGTTTCTTTTACTCTCCACAGTTAGTGAAAACAAGGACATCCAAAATAGGCGAATTGTCCAACTACGTCAGGTGAGGCTCTGGCTCTGCAAGAGCACTGGGTTACCAGTCCAAGGTAGGCTGCCATCTCCAGCTCAGCTTTGGGAGTTGGGTTCCTTGAGCCATTTCCCACCCAGGGCAGGTTTTACTCCTCCTAATATACCTTATGAGCCAGAAGACCCCAGAGGTGGCATGAGCAAAAAAGAGAAGGTTGGCAGGAACACCAACAGTTGGGCTTCAGCCAGCCCCTCCTTACTGGGTACAACGAGGTATTCTCCTTCTCCTAATGCAGGTCATTCCCTGGCTGCCTCCTGGCAGGGTTTCCTGCATTTCCCAAGCACTGAGTGGTGAGTGCAGCCAGCTTCGGGCCAGGGCCCCTGGCAGTCAGCTGCTGGCTGTGGTAAACCCCAAACTCAAAGCAAAATTCTCACATGGCCAAAAGAAGATGCGGGTGCTTTGAAGTCAGCGGAGAGCGTGGTGCAGGGCTGGCGCGCACAGCTGGGAGCAGAGACCTCTGTTCCGCCGCGGGGCTGTCAGTGACACTGTTCCTTGGCGTCTGTTTCCACTTTAGATCCATCCATCCCTTTGAAATTCCTGAAATCATCAGCCTGCCTATTGACCAAGGAAACCCTCTCTACCTCAAATGGATAGAGGAAAGTGTCCCACCGGACTAAGAAGTGCAGAAAGCGCCTCGCTTTTGGGGAGACCAGGTGAAACCTGAAGCCACACCGGTCTCCCTGTACAGGCAGGAGTTACATGAACGTGGGGAGGCAGCTTATAGCTTCACGAGTTTGCTATAACGCAGAAGTTTGGGATTAGAAATTGCATTTGCACTCGAGACATCCCCTCCTTGGCCTGACCCTGTGCTCCAGGGAGCACTGAGCAGCCCGGAGGTGACACAGGCTGAAGTGAGGAAGGGCTACATCCACCTAGGACTGCTGCAGAGGATACAGAGATGCTCATGTCAGGACACTGCAGCATTTGGGGGCTGTCTCAGGCCACCAGCAGCAAATGCTAGCTGGAAGCCAGGGGCTGGCAGCCCCTCCAGCGCCGTGCATCCCCACAGCCAGCACCTGAAACCCTGCCTGGCCCTCTGCTCCCCTGCAGTGGCTGCTGCAGCATCCTGCTCTGCTCTGCCTCCTGCTTCCCCAGCCCGCAGGCAGCAGGATGTGGCCAGGCACCCTGCAATGTGCCAGCTCATGCCCTCTCCTGCTGTCATGCAACATGCTGGTTCGAGTCTTACAAATTCCAAGGAAACAGCAAACTCGTGTTTTTTTCAAAAAAAAAAAAAGTGAGCATTTACCAGGAGCTGCAAGCCGCGCATGTGCTGACCCTGCCCTACCTGCCGAGCCGGGGAGAGCCAGGCTGAGCTGGGCAGCATCCTCTGCCAGTTCAGGGAAACCAAGTGCTGGTGGGACCAGGGCATCACCCAGCTGCGGGGCATCACCCTGCATCCCCTGCCCACACCGAGATGGTGGCTTTCTACCCAGGCCAAGTTTAACCTTGGAAAGAAATGCTCATGTTGATATTTTAATGGGCTATAACTTATGGAACAATATTGAGTTACTTATGTGACTGAGAAGGGAATAAACGGGAAATTTTCTTACCTGGGCAGGCTCACGTGTTGTTGCAGTTTGCAGGCACAGTGTCCACAGTGAGCTGGGCAGGAGGAAGGGCCCATCATGAGTTTGCAGCGGCTCTCTCTGGCCTGATGCTGACCCACGCAGAGCTCCCGCCTGCTCATCTTGGGCTTATGGAGAAGTGGTACAAGGCATTTTGCAGGCATCAAGAGCTGGGTCCCTGGGCTTGCGTGGCCCCACCAACCACCAGAGGTAGCGTGGGGAAGGCTCACAGGGGCAGGAAAGGCAAGACAGGAGTGAACGTGGTCTGAACTCTGAGAGCAGGAAAGATTTTAGCGCTAAATCCAAAGAAACAGGGTACCAGCTAGGCACCTCATCTGGCAAAAAGGAACAAAGCACATCAAGTGAACACCAGCACCCCCAGGCCACACTGGCACCGCACCCAAAGCTGAGCTTTGCTTAGCCCTGTCAGTGCTATGTTGTGCAGTTATCACGGCAGCACAGAATGGTCAGGGTTGGAAGGGACCTCTGGAGATCTGTGTCCAAGCTTTAAGCTAAGGTTAAGTGGATGGAGGCTATTTGGGACCTCACCAGTCAGTGGGACTGAGTGAGGGCCACCCCCCTCTACAAAACCCATCACTGCAAAGGGTGTCCCTGTCCCCTGCTGTCCCCACACCTTTCACGGCTGCACCCACATTCCTCCCTTTGCATCCTTCTGCCGTTCTTGTGCTCCACAGCAGCACCTCTCCGGCCGAGGGCACACCTCACCTTGGCACAGCATGACCCAGCAGCACCAGCCGCATTGTGGTGGGCACTGGGCATCTGCCCAGGAGCACACACTGACCTCCAGCGCCCAAACTCAGTAGTCCTGCCACTACAAAGAACCAGCTATGTTAGAAAAAAATGTCTTTTTAATTGTACATCAGACATATTAATTACAACTTGGGTATAACAAGAGTTGGTTATTACAAGCAGCAACCTGAACTCATAAATTTTTAGAAGGTGCACAGACTCGTTATAGTATCTATTACAGCTAATGCAAAATATACTCTGCAACAAAAATATTTTTAAAGGCTCCACATTCAGTTCTCTGCAAGAGGCCAGGGGGAGAGGGAACAGAGAGGGAGAGCAGAGGAACCAGGGCCACGTGTTATGGGTACTGCCACAAGTGCAATGTCCATTGGCACATCCCACGGGAATAACCCTGCTCGGCCCTGGCACAGCTTTTGGCAGCCCCCGGCCCCTCCGGCAGCAACTCTGACAATAACAAGGGCTTCATAGGCACTGGACAAAGGGAAATACTGAAATCAATCCTTTGGTGACAAAGCCAAGACAGGAGGGGGGTGACCTGGCTGGCTGCAGGAGCTGCACCCCTCCTTGCCAGGGATGAGGGGTCCTGGCAGCGCGTCTCCCAAAAGGATGGGGCCCCTCCAGAGATGCTCGTCCTGGGATAAGCTGAGATGCAGACCCTGAGGGTGCCAAGCACCTCTCCCCAAGGCACATCTGACCCCACTCGGCTCAAACCATCTCATGGCTGGAGCTGGATGGAGCCTTCTCCCCCAGACCTCACCCCGCACCAGCGGTCAACAGCTCCTCCATCAAGCACACCACCAGGCACATGGCACTGGGCAAACTGTCAGAAAGGAGTTAAAATGCTTTTTCCTGCTAAGCCAAATATTCAGGCTCCTACTACAGGACTGAAGCAGCTCGAGGCATCGCCACCTCACAGCTGTGCAAAGGCCTGGTGCCTGCTAGGGGAATTAACGCAACTGGCAACTCCCCTCCACACAGGGTGTCCCACTATGTTATTTTAGCAGTAGCTGAAGCAGAAGTTGATTTTTAACGGCCACACTTTGGCCTCTGGTTTGCAAACGCCACCTACTCTCTCATGCCAATTACACCAACAAATTTTTTTCGGTATATTTTCAATAAAACCGCCTTTTCAATCACCAGTCGGCAGATCCCACAAGCACACACAGGAACAACGATGGGGCTACAGGCACAGGGTGTGCTGACAGAGCAGAACCATGCACCCCCCCCAGCATCGCCACCCTCCATCCCCATGGGACAGCCATGTAGTGATAGGGGACAGACGAGGACAACATTAAAAATATATATATATATCTTAGAAAAGAAATCTAACAAATATGTCTGACGATACTAGGTTATTTTTTTAAAAAAAAGACAACTGCTTTGCTCCTGAACAACCTGGCAGTATTGCTTTAGTTAAAGAAGGGGGCTGCTCCTTCTCTTCGGCAGACAAACAGACCCCCCACCCTCACAAACATCGACGCTACGTCGGGAGCAGAAAGCGCAATTGCTCTCCAGCGAGGCACAGCCACGAGGCCATGGGGATGGCCATGGGGACCCCAGTACAACCCTCTCCCCATGCCCCCACTGTCCTCTTCGGCCTTTTTGGTTTGTCTGCTCATTTGGCACGTTCAGAATGAAGATTCCTGGAGGAACAAAGGCCTCGGGCTCCAGTCTGTGAAATGCCCACGGTGGTTTTAAGGCAAGGGTGTATCTTTTGACTCATCTCTTCCAACACAATGATTGTCAGAAGGACAGGGAAATGGCGCTGGTGCATTACCACACGCAGTCCAGGTCATGGGATGAGACCCCCAAAGGGGCTTCCCCAGGGGCACCCAGCCACGCTGGGGGGATCCTCTGGGAAAGGCCAGACCCACTCGCTGCTCTTACTGGCACTGCTCCATCGGGAAAGCGCAGCTGGGCCACGCTCTTTGCATATACATGGCCACTAAAATAATAATTGTTAACATAAAAAAATTATGGCAGCAAGGCTGGGGGCTTCACCCCTGGGCAGCACTGCCGACAGCGCCAGCTCAGGCACTGCCTCCACCCGCGGTGGATCCCGGGGAGCCGGCTCCAGCTGGGACCCCCAGCACAGAGGGGTCTCAGCCCTCCCAGCATCCCTCCTCTGCTTCACGATGAGACTTTCCCCATCATCCCTATCTCCTCTGGTTCGGCTCCGGGAAAGGTTTAGGGGCGGGTGGCGTTCAGTAAGGGGTCGTGCCTTCCCACTCCACCAGGTACTGCACCTTCCCCTCCAGCGTCACCCGCCGCGCCAGCACCTGGTACTTCTCGCCGCAGACCAGCCTGCCCGCCGCCCCGAAGTAGCTGCTGATGGAGGACTTGAGGTGGGAGAGCGAGGAGTCATCCTCGCTGATGCTCTCGAAGGTGTGGCTGTCAATAGCATCGTCTGGGCGGTCCGGGCCACAGGCTGCCTCGCTGCCCTCAGGGGTGCCCCCAGCCGGGCGCCTGCCCACCTCCCCACCTCTCCTCTTCGCCCCCACCGAGGCATAGGCTGGCACTGCCAGCTTGCGCTTGCGGCTGCCCACGGTCCTCCGGCTGTGAGGGAGGGGACAGAGGAGGGGTGAGGGCAGCACCCAAAAGGTGTCCCCCACCATGCTGGCTGTGCCCGCCGCCCGGCGAGCCTAGAAGGAGCACACCGGGAATTCCACTGAAACCAATGGCTCCAACCCTGCACAACGAGCAAGGCGGCGCTGCTTTGGGACTGCCAGCCCGCTTTGGGAAGCGAGGGGGAAAGGGTCCCCAGTGCAGGACATTCCTGTGCCAGGGCGCTGGGGCAGTCCCTTGTCCCCCTGGCCATGCCACTGGGACCCTTCTGGAAGGGGGCAAGGGGCACAGCCCTCACCTGGACTCATAGGAGAGGCTCGTGGTGGCGGAGCCTGAGGTGCTGGCAGCATCTGTGGAGTCCACATCTGACAGGAAAGTCTGTCCCGAGCTGGCACTGGGGATGGGATGCAGCATCAGCCCCAGCCCGGAGCAAGGGGCACCCCGGCCCCCCACCGCCACCCCCAGCTCTCCCTTCACACTGGGGTGTTGAAACCGCTCCCCCCTCACCACTCACACCCCCAGGCCCAGCCACACGGACCTTTTCAGGCTCTGAATTTCATCCAGTGTGAAGTCAAAGATGCTGGCCAGGTGGTGGTTGGTGCTCCAGGCGGAGGTGAAGTCACTCTGTGCCATGAAAACAAGCTCACTCGTCACCCCTGAGCGGCACGGTGCTGCCCACGGTCCCGGCGCCGTCACCCCCCTGCCCTGGCACCACCGCGCTCCTTCCCACGGCCCCTGGGAAGCAGGCTTGGCACGGAGCATTTGCAAACCCCAGGGCGAGGGATGGGTGCTCTCTCTGCCTGCACAAGCCAGGGAACCTCGTGGGGAGCCCCAAGGATGGAGGGGCCAGGGGGGTCCCACTCGGCTGCTAAATCCCAGGATGGCTGCACAGAAGAGGGAGTGAAGGACTCACGCTGGGAATTGCATCCTCCAGCAGGAACTTGGCCCTCTTGCGCCGCGCCGCTCGCCGCTTCTGCTGCTGGAGCTGCCGGGGCAGCAGGCTGCAAAGCAGGGGGAAGCTGAGGCTGCCAAGCCATCCCAGGGGAGCATGGGCATGGGGTGCTGCAGCAGCGGGGGGTGCCCAGGCAAATTTGGCTGCTCACCTGTCTTTATGGACGTATTTGCTTTTTCCCCTCTTCTTCAGCTCGCAGGAGCTGCCGTCACCCATGCCGGGGGCTTTCTCTGGCAGCACCTTGCTAGGGGGGTTTGGAGGAACGCGGATCCGCAAGCGGAAGATGCATTTCTTCTTTTTAATTTCCTTCCCACACAGAAACCTGGGTGGCAGAGGGGAGGAAACAGCCCTCAGCTGGGGGGTGCCACAGGAGCATCCTGCATCCCACCCTGTGTCCCTCACCCCACCGTGCCGGGGGCTCACCTGCTTTTGTAGCTGTTGAGGGCGTTGAGGAGGTGGGGGCCGCGCTCGGAGATGGGGGTGCCCGTCAGCTGCGGAGATGGCAGAGGTCAGGCAGGGCTCGGTGCCCGCTGTGGTTATGCAAAAACTAAACAGACGGGGGAACCCGAACTCCAGGTTTCGGCTCCTGCCCGAGGTCAGGGAGGGAGAGATGCCAAAGCCCAGAGCCACACAGCCTTTGGCACCGGCGGCCCTCGGTGCAGGGCAGAACCGATCCATCCCGGCACAGTGACTGGCTTCCAGCGACCCTTGGCGTTAGCACTTCTCCCAGCTCTAGCTCTGACTGGGAAACTTGTCAGGTATGGCACCCAAACAAAGGGAAATCCCAGCACACAGAGAAAAGTGATTAAGCTAATTTTGAGCAGGAGCCGCTCATGCCAAGTGCTGCACGAAGCGGGGTTTTGCAGAGATGCCCAAACTCATCGATGCAGGGCTGCTGCATGAGCACATCCCTTCCCACCCTTCACCCTCTGCCCATCCCAGCTGCACCCCAGCCCTGGGAAAGGTCCCTTGGCTCTGCCCAGGGTCCGTGCCCAGGGGCTGACACCATTCCCAGCTCAGGGAGCAGCATCCGCCATCCTCCACCGCCGACACTGGCCGCTGGGGACACCCCACTGACACCAACCCGGAGCCAGGTGAACAGCACATGGGAGCTGCTGCGTGTTCCCAGTGGGTGCAAACACCCCAGGCCAGGTGCTCCTGCCCACCCAGAGGAACTGGGCAGGTGTTTTAAAGCTCCTTCCCTGCAGGGGACCAGCTGAGGACCAGCTGGCCACAAGTGAGCAGGCACTCCCAAAGCATGGCCCCCTTCCACCCCAGCCTCAGCTGCTGTAGGAAAGGAGGGTCCCATCCCTCCCAGCTGAGGCTTCAGGCACAGCTGGCTGCATCTTACAGCTTACATCCCCAGCAGCACCGGTGAGCCCAAGCTGTGTGTTTTTACCTTCCCAAGCTGCAGCGGATCCCAGTGATGGTTCACGAAAGCCAAAATCTCCTCAAAGTCAAAGTACTTCTTCTTGCTCTGTACACCCAGGTTGTAGAGAGCGAGATGGACAATATCCACCCTGCGGGAGCAAAGTGGGTGAGAGGGTCAGCAGCCTACCCTCAACCCGGCAGGATGGTACCCACCACGATGCTCTGCTCTGCCAGTGCTGCTCCGGTGCAGCCCCCAGCACAGCCTCCCAAAACCCACCCACTGGAAGCTGGGACATCCCCACACCTTGCAGCTGAGGCAACCCAGCTCAGAGGTGCATCCCAGGGGATGCCATAGCCAGGACAGCATCCCTTGAGCTTTGGGGAGCGGTGTGATGCTGCCTGAAGCTGGGGGGAACCCCAGACACAGAGACCCTGAGCCCAGGAGCTGGAGGACATGCCGCTCCAAGGATGAATGCCCAGTTTTCCAGCTTTTTAATAAGCCCCAGCTGTGTGCTCTGGCTGCAGTTAGGTACGGGAGCAGGATAGCTCTTACTCAGACTTACACTGTCTACTTAAACAACCCAATCTATCCAGTGGGATTTTACACCTGCATCTCTGAAAATGAAATCCATGCAAAGTATCCTGCAGGATTTGCTTTATTCTTCTTCCAGCCTGCAGCACTGCTCCATGCAACATCCCTGAGCCAGCCGCATCCCAGCAGCTCATTAGCACCAGTAACAGGGCTGAGCACAAGGGGAACAGCAGGGAAAAGCTGGGCTGTTGGCGCTGTTAATATGCGTTATAAAGCGCTTTGAGACCATGAAGGTACGCTAGATGGTACCACTTGTAAACTTGTATTTAATCACAGAGCTTGATGACTTGTCACCGGATTGCCTTTCGCAGTTATCCCCTGGCTAACGTGTCCCTTGGCTGCCGGACAAACAGTAGGTTTGGGGCATATGGAGAAACAGCTTCCCGGGAAACACGGAAACCTGCAGGGCCGGGCAGGAGGAGCTGCAGACCCAGGGCCCGTGGCTGAGCAAAAGCCCCAGCTCAAGGCTGGGCTGGGGTGAGTAGGAAACGCTCTGTGAACTCATGCTACTGATGCCCTGCGGCCACCCCGGCATGTCCCAAAGGAGCTGGGGATGTTTCTTACCATCTCAAGGGCAGGCGCTTGATGTATTCAGGTCCCTGGTTGCATACGGAGCAGAAAAACACATAGAATCTGGAAAACAGTGGGGAGGGAGAGCACTGGGGGTGGGGGTCATCCCCGCAGTCATGCAGGGCCTGGGGATGGGCTGGGGGGAGGACAGTGCTCCTCCAGGCGCCACCAGTGACAGCACTGCAGGGAGAAGCAGGGCTCTGTGGGATGAGGCCACCCGCCTGCTGCTGGGGTGGCTCATCCACATCGGTGCCCCAGCCAGATCAGGGAGATACAGGCTGGGGATGTGTCTGTGCATGAGCCCCCCGGGGAGGGAGATCCAGGCTGGGGATGTGTCTGCATGAGTACCCCCCTGAGAAGCCAGCTCCAACATGCAGCCCAGCAAGGTCTGGAAGGGACATACCTGTCTCCGAACATCATGGGGTCGCTGAGGCACTGGGTGCAGGCTTCGTGGAACCACTGCCGGCAGCGGTAGCACTGCAGCATCTTCAGGTACCACCTAGGGAGGGAAAGGAGGTGGGTGACAGCAAGGGCAGCATGTAGCAGCCACTGCCCCATTCCCCCTCCCAGGCACCGACTCCCCCAGCCAGGGAGAGAAAGTCCTAACTTGTACTTTCTGCAGCCACGGCAGTGGGTACAAACGATGTCTCCAGGAGTGAGTGGAGACCCAGGTGGCAGAGGCAGCGTGGGCAGCAAAGCCACTGGCCTGAGCATAGTGCCCTGCAAGCTGGAGACTTCCCTTTTGGGGGCAAAAAATCCCCTCCCTCAATCCCATCTTCCTTTTGTAAATGCTTTTCCCCACAAAACCGAGCACGATAACCCCCCAGCAGGCAGGGTCTTACTCGCCGGGGCCCCCACAGTAGCAGTAGCACTGCTGCTGGTTGGTCCGGTGCGGGGAGTCCCACTCGAGCAGGTCGGGGTTGTAGGACAGCACCATCTTGACAGCTTGCAGTGTCTTGGCAATGGCTCCCTTCTTCAGGGCACCCCCCTTCTGCAGGGGCGAGCGGGACGGGGGTCAGCGCAGCTGCCCGGGGGGCCACATCCTGCACCGCCGTGCTGAGGGCGGGTGGTACACGGAGCTGGCAACCCCGGGCAGCCCCACTCACCCGCACGGCCAGGGCAAATATGCAGCGGCGGCAGAACCACGGTGTCCCCAGGGGGCCCTCGCCACCACTCGCCACCGGGACATGGCACTGCTGGTGATAACCTGCAGGAGGGCTCGGCATCAGCACTGCCAGGCTGGCCGGACCCCCACCCCTGGGGGGGGTACATGGCCAACCCCAGGGTGATGCGCCCACACTCACCCAGCCCACACTTCCCGCAGATGAGGATTTCGTTCATGGGACCTGATGTCTTTCCCAGGCAGACGATGCACTTGGGCTCCTCCCCAGGGACACCGGCTGCGGGACAGGGATGGCAGAGTCGGAGAGACCAAGGCACAGCCACGTCTCCATGGTACTGGGAAGAACCTCCCAGCACGGTGGTGGGAAGGGAGGATGGGGCAGCACTCACCATGCTGGATGTCCTTCCAGAGGACCCAGTACTTGGAGTTGTCCTCAAACGTGACGAGGCAGCTCTGCTTGGAGCCGCTCACCTGCATGGAGAGCGGGATGAACCACTGGGCATCACCTCCCATTCCCAACACTTCCCCATTTACCGTGGGGGACCAGCCCTGAGTCGGGTGCATTTGGGGTGTGACACCCAGGGGCAGGACATCAACCCAAAATCCCCCACTGCCCAAAGACATGCTGCAGCCCAGGCCAGGACCCCTCCGAGCCACAAGCCAACCCAGGGAAGGGCACTAGCTACACCTTGGGTGCCCACATTACCCTTTTGGGTGCCCACATTACCCTTTTGATCTTCCCAAGGTAACAGAGCCCATCGGTCCAGCGGCACAGCACGTACTGCCCCTCCATCAGCTTGACCATGAGCTCCCGGCAGCTGCTGCCCCTCTGCACCGAGGCACCGGCCGGCGCGCGCTGGACACGGCCCGCGGCCGCGTAGACATCCCGGATGATGGGGTTAAGCTTGGCGGTCTCCATCAGCAGAGCCTGGGGGGGATGCACACACTCGTCACTGTCACCGTGCAGTCACCCACGCCACAAGGTGCCAGCGGCCAAGCACAGCATCCCGGAGGGTTATCCCCGGGAGCACCGAGCCTGGAGCTGGTTCAGCACCGCTAGCGGGGGGGCTCAGGACCCGCAGAACAAGTGCTGATGAGCCGGGTTTGTTTAAGTGGAATCAAAGGGATCGCTGCAATCTTTGCTGCTCTTGAGCAGGAATTAATTATAGAAACTTCTTAAAAAAGAAATAACCCCTCGGCTGCCTGGGCTCCCGCAGTGGGGCCACCCTGCCGAGTGGCACAGGGACACGGCGAGTGGCACAGGGACAGGCTCGGCCTCGCACAGGGCACCGCAGCCATAATACCTTGACAATTCACGTGGGTTTGAATTGACAATTCCCCAGCAGCTTCGCAGGCTCCCGAGCCACCGGGACAGCGGCTGGAAGCGGGTTTGCCGCAGAGGGGCTGCAGGGAAGGGGGCAGCCCCCCACCCCCCCGCCATCCCAACGCGCATCACTGGAACGCCCCAAAAGTTGCTTTACCAGCCCCCCCCCCCCTTCTTTGCGCTCTCGACACGGCCCCACGCGTGGGCTCACGCCGCCGGTCACACCGCGAACGCCCCCCCCGTGCTGCGGCCACCCCCCTGCCCGCGCCCTTCGCTGCCGTTTCCCGGGCGGGCAGGAGCGGCCAAACTTACGGTAAACCGGGAGCGACCGAGAGCAGGCGGCTGGCGGCGGGGGGGGGGCGGGGGCTGGCAGGAGCGAGCCGCGACATGTCCCCCGCAGCGCGCCCCGCCACCGCGATTATGAAAGCGGAGGCGGGTCCGCGCGCCCCCCCCCCCCCCCCCCCCCCCCGCTGCCCGGTGCCGGGAGCGCGCCCGGCGGAGGGGCGGCACGGGGGGGACGCGCGGTCACGGGTGGGAGCTGCCACGCCGCTGCCGTGCCGCGCCGGGCGGCGGAGGGGAGCGAGGGCACCCGGCCACCCCCCGCCCCGCCGCAGTCCCCCGGGGCCGGCGGCACCTGCCGGGCGGGGGGCGCAGCGGGGGGCGCAGCAGGCGGCCCCGGGAGCGCGGCCGCGGGCCCCGCCGCCATTGGCTCATTCAAAGGCGCTGCCGGCCCGGCCCGCCCGCCCGCCCGGCCGCGGCCCCGCCGCCCCCGCCGCGCCCCCCGCCGCCCGCGCCGCGCTGCCCTTACCGCCGGCCGCCCTCTGCCGCCGCCGGCCCGGCTCAGCGCCCGCCCGCCCGGGGCCCGCGGCGGGGAGCGGCGTGCGGCGGGGCGCGGGGCGCCATCTTCCCGCGCTTCCCCCGCGCCTCCCGCGGGCATTGACGTCCCGCTTATGCAATTAGCGGGGGCCGCCTCCGCCGCCTCCCACGGCCCCGAGCGGCGCGGCACGGAGCGGCACGGCACGGCACGGAGCGGCACGGCACGGGCCCGCGGGGAGCGCCCGGCACCCCCTGCCGGGGCTCGGCACGCGCCGGGGGGGGTGCCTGCCGCTGTCCCCCCCGGGGGTACCTGCCGCTGTCCCCCCCCCGTGGGGTGCCTGCCGGTGTCCCTGCCCCACCGGAGGGTACCTGCCGCTGTCCCCCTCTGTGGGGTGCCTGCCGCGGTCCCCCCCCCCCGGGGGGTAGCTGCCACTGTCCCCCCCCGGGGGTACCCGCCGCTGTCCCCCCCCCGGGATATCTGCCGCTGTCCCCCCCGGGGGTACCTGCCGCTGTGACCCCCCGGGATACCTGCTGCTGTCCCCCCCCCGGGGGCACCTGCCGCTGCTCCCCTCCATGGGGTACCTGCCACTGTCCCCCCCGCCGCTGGGTGCCTGCCGGTGTCCCTGCCCCACCGTAGGGTACCTGCCACTGTCCCCCTCTGTGGTGTGCCTGCCACGGTCCCCCCCCCCGGCGGGTAGCTGCCACTGTTCCCCCCCGGGGATACCTGCCGCTGTGACCCCGAGAGGTACCTGCTGATGCTCCCCCTCCCGCGTTGTGCCTGCCACTGTCCCCCCTCGTGGGGTACCTACCACTGCTCCCCCATGGGGTGCCTGCTGCTGTCATGTCCGTGTCCCCCCCCAGGGATGCCTGCTGATGCTCCCCCTCCCAAGTTGTGCCCGCCACTGTCTCCCCTCGTGGGGTACCTGCCACTGCTCCCACATGGGGTACATGCTGCCCCACACAGGCACCATCACACCCCAGACCCCTCCGGGGCACACTGCATCACACCATCACCCCACCTGCCTGCCAGCCATGCCCCCATGCACCTGGGGGTCCCCAAGGGCACCCAGGGCCAGCCCTGCACCCACCGTCACCCCGTGCCATACACAGGGACCTCCCTGCCTGTCCTCCCCCGGCCTGGCAGCTGCGGGCAAGAAAGTGCATCCCCGGGCCCCCCAGGATGGGGCGCAGGCAGGGGTGCCCTGCCTGCACAGCATCATCCTGCACGAGGGGCCAACCTGTGGTCCTCGGGATTCCTAGAAACGAGGGTTGCCTTTCTCTGAATCTCAACAGAGAAAATCAATCACTGAAAAAATGCTTTGGTCAGTGCCAAGAAGAAAATCTTGAGGATTTGCTGTTTGTTGGAAAGTGCTGCCAAAACAGAAATGTTTTCAGGCCTGCTAAGGCAGCAGAGAAGCTGAATCCTGGTGCAGGGTCTGGGCCAAGCGCAAGCGGAATCAATACGGATTTTATTGCCTGTAACAGATGAGCTCGGCAGCAGCACCGTGGGGTGGCTTCCTCAGTGCTGGGGTTCACAGCACACCCACGAAAAAGCCCCCCCAGGCATCAGGAATAAATGGCACAGTGCTGAAACGCCTTTTAAACACCTGCATGTAATTGTCATGTTATAAATAATTTTTTTTTAATCAAACTTTCCCATAAAACATTGGTGTCTGAGCATTCCTCGCACTGTGACCGGCCCTTGGCGACGCCGCACCCCTGAAGCTGATGGGGAATGCGGCTCCTGAGCGATGGGTACCGCTCCCCTCTTCTTTGCAGTTCCCCGTGTGCAAGGCAAAGCCGAGTGCAACGTGAAGATGGGGGCAGGGGGCGAACATGCCGTGCCATCCTGTACCTTGCTGTGCCATGCCATGCCAAGCAATGCCATGCCGTGCCAAGCAATGCCATGCCGTGCCTGCACCCAGCGGCTGGGCCTGCGTTTGCAGAGGTTTAGGCAGCTGAAAAAAATGGCAGCTCATTCCCCAGTGTGAAACACCATCCTTCACCTTCACAGGGAACCTGACGCATCTTCAAAATAGTCAAACGACCAAACTCTGTGGTGAGTCATGATGCGTCACCGCAGGATTAAAATAACTCTTGCACCATAATCTCCCCTTGGACAAACACCGCTGCTTGCTTCGCTGCAGTTGGTGGTGCTGGGTTTAACCCAAAGCGGGTCATTCGCTGCACTTGTGGGGCCGCATGCACATCCCAGCCTGTCTCCACATGGTGCTGGTGGAGCAGCTGATGGGGATGTTTACACCCCCCTCCCCAGCCACCGTGGTTTATCTTTGCAGCATCTTGGTTGTTTGCCATGGGAATGCAGATGATGTGACACATAAACACTGGATCAAGTTCACCATGGGCGTAAGCAGGGATAACCTTAGCAAAAACTCTCTTTTGCGGAGAGGGCACCCCAAACACGGCACCTGCTGATGGAAAGAGCACAGTAACATTGCCCTGGAATAAAAGTCCCAAACAATAGGAGAGAAAAAAAAAAAGGCATTTCAGGTGCATCCTCTATTTCCTGACACAAATGAAGCCACACAATTGCATTTAACTCTGGTTTCTTTGTAGGTGCTCCTGCCACACCATCATCGAGCCTGGCCTCAGCTCCCGCTGCGGTGAGCAACTGGGTCTGCCTTCCTCCACTTCTTCATCTTCCTCCTCCTCCTCTGCACACACCCCCAGCTCTTCCTGCACACCCCAGGGAGCCAGGAGAGCCGCTGGGGGTCCCGTTCCTTTGGCACCATGTGAAGGCTTGTGGCCCCTGGCAGGCACTGGCACAGGGCTGGCGGCAGTGCCTACCGCAGGCGCAGTGGTCAGACACAGCTGAGGACCTGGTTTCACACCCATGGGACTCCAGGGACCTCGGTGGGACGATGCCTGGCACGCTGTGCTGGGGAAGAAGCACCCACCTGGGCCCATGCTGACATGCGTATTTCCATCTCATATCCCCAGCTGAGGAGACCTCAGTGCCCCAGTGTGCAGGGCCGG
The DNA here is from genome assembly GCF_023634155.1 of Falco peregrinus. NCBI lineage: Eukaryota > Metazoa > Chordata > Aves > Falconiformes > Falconidae > Falco > Falco peregrinus. The sequence goes on along the minus strand of NC_073721.1, from coordinate 47,219,942 downwards.
CAGAAGATGCTGACCTGCTCTCCGTGCCAGATAAGGAAGGAAGCCCCCATTTAAATCGAGTCATTAAAAGAAGACTATTCCATAAGCAAATAAACAAATGAGACCCCAAGCACCAATGCAAAGCCGGCGATCTTCCTCCCTCCTCGGCCAGGGAGCGGGGCCAGCACAGGTTCCCAAGGCAGGTCGCTCCGGCTCCTTCCCCACCACTGAATTTCCAAACAAACCCAGCATTTGCAAAATGACTTGAATGAAGCCCCAGGTAGTTAACTACTCCAACACCCCCTATTTTGCCCTTAAAAACTTTTTGTCGCTCCTCCACACCCTGCACTTGCAAAGGTGGGGAAGGTGCTCTCCTGCTCACATGAGGATGGAGCACCCGGAGCACCACGGCTCAGCCTGGCCGGGAGCTGGCCGGAGCTGTGGCTGGAGCAGAGCCTGCGGCATGCGTGGGGTGAGAGCTGCCAGTGCTGCCTTTCTTTCTGCTTTGAAAACTGCCCAGAAATCAGGTAGCTTCTTTTCACAGTGTTTTTCTTTCTTTGAAAACAGGAGTGGGAGGAGGGGTTGTATGTCGGCTTGTAGTCTTGGAGACTGGAGCCGAGGAATATTGAATGGAAACCCAAACATGAGGCTGCCTATGAACAGGCCTGATGTGGAGATAGGATCTGCAGAAACGACAGGCGCTGGCTGCAGCTGCTCCGGGGCCTCCTGCACCGAGCGATGCAGGGCTGCAGCGTGGGGATGCTCAGCACAGCTCTTGTGTGCTGTTCAAAACAATCCACAAGCGCCATTTCCATCTGGAGATTCAGCTGGTAAAATAGGACACAACCATGCCAATAAAAGTAGATACCACCAAAGGAGCTTGAGATCTACTGACATAACGCACTCTCTCCTGGCCGGCGCTTCCCCTGCTCTGTGGATCTCTGCCACCTTTTCACTGAAACCACCTGAGTGACCAGCACAACCGAGTTAACCTCAAAGCAGCCATGGACAAGGTTATGAGTTCTTTTCCTGTCCTGAAGAAGGGCTTATAAGCCTACAAGTTTTCCTGTTTTTCTCTCAGCTTCATTAGTCAGGTCAAAAAAAATATTATCTTTCCCTACAAACCGTGTCCTTGGTTATTTCAGACCATCGTAGCTACAGAAGCACTATGCCTCTTTGCCAACCTAGTCATTAAACATGGAGCAACTGGTCCTGATTTAACTCACTAAAACTCTCTTTGATTTTTCTGCATCATTTGATTTGGTCCAGACCAAAAAATTAAAAAAAAACGACTTCAGCTGCTCATTTCCCCAGCAGAAGTGATTTGCTGGATTAGAGAACTCTTGATATCGCTCCGATTGCAGCTTCTTCCCCAGTTAAGTGTCATCCGTTTCCTTATCAAGACAGTTTAGTGGCTGAAGGTCTTGGAGACGAAAATCAGGCGACTGTTCCAGGAACACCAGAGCCTGGAGCAGAGCCCCATGTTTGGAAAGCGCCGTGGCTCAGTGCATTCCACACGGCCACAGTAATGCTCAATGCTCGTGCACTGTGGCACGGGGGGAGTTCGCTCTTGTTCGAGGCCTTTCAGAGAAAAGCGAGACACCCAAGAGCATATTCGAACAAAGGTATGGTTGTAATTAGCGTCAGAGCAGTTAAACCTGACATTCAGCTGGTTTATGCCAGCCGTGCCTTTAAAAAAGAAGAGCATTTAGGCATTGGGTTTCATGTCTTTTTATTGTTTATTTAGCATGAATTTCATCCGTATCCTCTTTTTTTTTTTAAACTTAACTTTCTTTGCGTGCTTCTATGCAATTGCGTAAGACATGAAGAGCTTGTAAGTGTTCTTACAGCTGTGCAGGTTTTATGTTAATGGAGCCCTTACATAGTTTTGACACAGATATGTTGTGTACACGTCTGCAGCTCCTAAGCACAGCTCAGAAACGACATCCCCCCAAAGAAAGAAAGAAAAAAAGAAAGAAAGAAAGAAAGAAAGAGAGAGAGAAAGAAAGAAAGAAAGAAAAGTGCATGTTGTTCCTGGGGAAAGTGAGAAATGGAGAGTGAAGATCTGTGTTTACAGGGGGATGTTTGTGCTGCTTACCCGGCTACAAAACTCCACTCAGCAAATGCCTGTTAGGGCAACTGTAATTAGTGTTCGAGGCAAATTTGGGCTGTGTCTGTGCAGTGCAGTGCTGTGCAGACAGGGACCCACCACGCCACCGACCACCCCGGGGTCCAGGGCACGGCCCCAGGGGTGGCTCTGGTAGGTCCTCACTTGCCTTGGCGGATTCTGCTTCCCGGCGCAGAGGCGATCGGTGCCAGCTCTTTGCTTTTGTTCTTCAGGAGCTGAGGTGAGCCCGGTCCTGCTCATCCAGCCCGTGATGCTCCTTCACAGGAGCCCGTGCCTCCAGCCTGTGGCTCCAGGGTGCCCCGCTGCTTTTCAGGCCCTCAGCAACCACAAAACCTTTCCATTCATTATACAGAGCCTGCAAGAAACATGCCACTTTCACAATTTTCACGGTGGTTCACCTTGCTTCAGCTTCTTACCTGCTGTAAACGAGCAGTGCTTCATCCCTGTCCCATCCCGGGGATGGGGTTACATCAACGGGCCGTCTGCCCCACCAGCAGAGCTGGCAATGAACCTCCTCCCTTACAGACTTTTGCCATCCAGGCCGGAGATGTGTTCCCATGTCCAGGGCGGGGAGGCACGGGCTGGTGTTGGTCACACCGGGATGGCCAGAGCCCCGCTGCGTCACATCCTTTCTCCAGGGTACATATGTGGCCAGTGTCGATGCTTCTGCTTCCCTGCAGCTTGTGCTGCTCTGGTGCGATCTGACCTCCTGCCATCAGTGAAATCCTGTCTGTGTGCGGGATTTGAAGAAAATCAGTGTGATCAGTCCTGGTAGAATCTCACTAGAGAGAAGCACAGAAGTGTCAGGTCGTTCGCTCTCTGCTGGGTGTCTCTCTCAGCCTGCACATGCACATACGCACACACATTTATTTTTGCTTCCCTCAGTGCAGACACATACACATAAATACTCTCTCTTGCACACACACACATTCACGTATTCTCTCCCACACATTCTCTTCCCTCAGCTCTCATCAACACATGGGTTTTACTCACATCCCCCCTCCTCCATCTGTCTCTCAAGAAAAACCTTCCTAATTATTTTTATGAAATAACAGCTCTACGTGGAAAAGGATTTTGCACAAAAAACTTGACAGTGGAGCAAAGAGGCAGCCGAGCTTCCCTGGGAAGTCAATTCCCACTACGATAAAAGCAGCTGATTAAAAACCCCCAGTGCAAAAGCAGCTCCACGGCCAGCGAGGACCCAGGAAAGCTTACACAGGTATGGAGCGACTCCGATTCCCCTGGCAACCAGGCAGAGCTGACCACTATCTTAATCCACAGTAATTCTTTTACAATCAGCTGCCGCCTCCCTCCCTGGCTGCGGTAGCCGGAAGAGGCTCTGGAAATCGGTTTGCTGTGCCAGATTGTGCTGCCATCACCCACTCTCACCTCCCCGTGCCCACATCCCTCTGGATGAGCCCAGCTGGTGGGGGGTAAAAACCCTTCATTCCAATTTTCCAGGCCAAAACCCCATGTCCTGGGTGCTGCACCTTCCATACAAACACACCAGCTTCCCCAGGCAAAGAAAAGCTGACCCTGTCGTGACGGCACTGATGTGAGAGCAGAGATGCTTTAGGGTTTGGTCCCAAAGGTTCCACCGAGATCCTGCAGGACCACAGGCAAGGCACCGCATCCTGAGCGCCACGGTTGACCATCGGCATCATCAGCAATTTGGGACAGGGACTGGTTATTTCTGGGTCACCGGGCAGCGCACAGCACAGCCGGGCCCCATGCTGGGCAAACCGGCTCGGTGCTACTACAGGAAAAAATCAGTGAGCTGTTTCAATAGCAAACGGCTATCATCCTGTCCCCAAGTTGCTCAATTCCCTGTTTTCCAGTGAAAATAACACACAAGCCTTTTTTAAGGTAGTGAGCTTTATTTAGGAAATAAATAAAATTGTAAGAAAATATGAATGATTGTAATAAATACAGCACTTAAAATTACACAGCCACGACAAGTGTAATATTTTGAGGCGTTATTACTCCAGTGTGGTTACGGGGGCTAGGGCATTACTGGAAAAATAACTTTCTGTCCCTGAAAGAACATTTTAAACATGGAAGAGAGAAAAAGACAGAGAGAGACTCTGTGTGTGTGTGACAGCAAAGAATATTCAGTTCCTTCCCAACCAAACTTGATCGGTATTTCTTTATGGGGTGGGGCTTTTTTGACATTTGATACTTCATCACAACTAATTATTTTAAAGGATGCTGTCAAGATAGAAATCAGAGATTTGGCAAATGTCTTCATATGCTGGCAGTCAGGCTGGAGGTTAGTCCCAACACACAACACTTCACCAGCTCTGCTCGCCGGCTGCCATTCCCATGGTTTGCAAAATATAAGTGGACAGTTTCTCCTTTCCCTTCTCACGCAGTGGGCGCAGCATGGTCTGTCGGCTTTGTGTTTTCAATTGGGACTTGGGAGATACCACGAAGGAGAAATGAATGAAGGAACTGCATAAAGGCCCTTCACTTGTACGTACACACCTGCCTCTGTCTGCAAGCTCGGCCCTTGGGTTGGTGGTACCACTGCTGTCCCACCCGTCCTGCGGAACAGCTCAAGCTGAGCTGCGACACGAGTTTGCTGGAAGTTCAGAAACTGCTGCACCAAACCCCAGCTCGACTCCACTCATCCTGGTTAGCTGGTGGTTAAGCAGGGAACAAAGAGGGCGAGGCTCGGTGGTCTCTGGGAATAAGGCATAGCATTTGAACTTCACACACATCCAGATATTTCTGAGCTTGATTTGCTTATAAAAAAAATTAATTCCTTACCTCTATTTTTGAAAAAAAATAAAAAATTCTAGCAGTTACTTCTATTTTAGCATGTGAAAAGACTTAAACATCAGAGTACATAAAAAGAACTAAGCAATAAAAAAAAAGATCAGTACTTTCTAGGAAGTCACTTGCCTTGAAGGTTCAGGAAGCAACAGAACACTTTAAAACAAAGCTACTGAGGGGTCCTTACCATGACCTGGACTGGCAGCTCTGGACTTCCCAGGGGTTAACAACCCTCAGAGCTCAATATCTGAAATGGGAAAGTCAAACAACTCCTGAAATACCAGAGGTGATTTCCCCAAGGCACAGTGTAATTTGGTCACCGATCGCTGATGCAATAGAACGCCTCTTTTACAGAGCGCATAAATATAGGTCTAAAATAAATAGCAAGAAATAAATCATCCAGTATAAGGAATTCAAGCTACAAATGCTATCCACAACTCACTGCCTTCAAGGTCATCAATAGGCACAAACAGAGACACCCGATCTGTGCCTCAGGGGAAGGAATCTGCCATTGTCCCTGGTGGGGGAACAGCCAAAATCCCACAGGATGGCTGCCAGCCAGCGCAGTCTGACAGGTCCTCGCCTCGTACCCCCGGAAAAGGGAGCGGCACACGCTGCAGGAGGAGTGGAAAGCTCAGCTTCAGCCCTGGCACCCCAGAAACCTGCAAAGCCAAGGGTGCTAGAAGGGAGCTTGGGCCACCCTCCCTAGGCAGAATGACACCCACACCAGGGCCAGGTGTGGCCAGGTGTGAGAAAGAATGGTGCCTTGTTCCACAAGTGCATCTGCGGGGTTGGGGGGTGACCGTAACCTACATCTAAAGCGGGAGTATCGGCTGTGCTGATGAAATAATCACAGTTCTCACTCGCAGTAGCGTACTCCGTGGGGCACTGGGCAAAGTACTCGGCATGCTCAGCAGTAGCTAACTCGAGCAGGCAGATTGCAGCTGATGTGAATTAACTCAGTCGAGCACAGGCTCAGGCTCTCTGATTTTGTGTGCACATGAAAACTAATACAAGGTCTCAAGCTGATGTGTGTGGGGTTTTTTCTTGTAAACTAATGAAATTCACTGGGTGATTTACCAGACAGCCATATTTCAAGTTATACTAATTTGTTTCTATAATGCATTTAAGGAAAAGCGTGTCTTCTTTCACATAGGCATATTTAGGTGACTGCAATTTGGACAAAGGGAGGAACATGGGACAGCCACTTGCAACATTCATATCATTCACTGGTCTCTGAAATGAAGCAGAAGTCAAGTCCGGGCGAAATGCATCAATAATATGTTCCCTGTTATTTTGGTCAAGCAACATAAATGTAACCTGAAAAACAAAATGCAGCAATGATGAGTTACTGAACTGAAAAATAAACCAGAAAATGTCAGAGACAGAAGTGAAAACGTGCTGCAAAAGCAGCTGGATGCTCTATCAATACCTAAATACAAATTACAACGAACGTTTTGCAACCTGCAAGGTCAGTTAATATGAACAAGGGAGATTGTAACAGTTTCCAGATGAAGTATTTAAAACTTTGCCACCCGTAAGGCAAAATTAAATAAAGTAAGGAATTATTTCTTGGTAGAGAACTGCACAGCCCAAAGACTTTTCTTTCCTTTCTCTCCTAACAACTTAAACCCTCTGAGTTTGGTTACAGTCATTACATTCATTCTGTTACTGTGGTTTGGAATCAAAAGGAACAGTTCAGTTGCCTGTACGCAAATACATAAAAGGCACAACCTAAATATCAGTATAGAATCTCCCCATCTCATTACTACTTTCATTAAATCACCGTTCTTTAGCTCTAAACGTGAAATGTATGTATTAATTTTTTAATCCAGTGAGGATTGAGAACTTTGATTTCTATTTTTGTTGGCCAGTAAATGGTGGTAAGGCTATTTGTATGAAAAGCTTACAGAACTATTACCACACAGAGGCAAGTGCTAGAACAGAGACAGAACCCTGTGCTTACTTCCACTGCTTTTCTAACCATCATTGCCATTATCAGACTGCACTTACAAAATGAGGGGAAAAAAAAAAAGATCAGGCTCACAGAAGACATCTATGGCACGTTTGAAGTAGAATTCTAACCGCACATTTCCAACACTTGTGCTTCAGGCAGCAAACCATAATCCCCTCATAAACTGATATTATCTATGTAAGATAGAGCAAGAGCCAGGAAAAAATAGGTGTCTGGCTTTAGCCCAGGTGGACACAGGCTGGGATATATCAAACACCAGTATTCTGGTGTCTGAAAATCCTGCAAGGCAGCACATGGAATGTCGGTAGGAGCAGCTTGCCCTGTGTAAAGTCACTCCATTCAGAGACAAATTATTACTCAGGATTGCAGTATAGCTAGCAGCCATCAGAGGGGAAAACGGGAAAGCACTGCCAACTTCCACTAAACTCCAGAGAAAACGTCCCCTTGTGTTCACCTGGAGAAGTGGGTTTATGCCGGGATCAGATATGAAAAGGTTGCCCTTCTTACCTTGTGTCTGAAAGGCCATGGGAGCAAAGCGTCATAGTCTCCTTTCATGACAACAAAGAACAGGGACACGTGGGTTCCTTTGCCTGTCCCGTCCCCATTCAGATAAACCCTCAGACAGACCTTGTATCCATACTTTGCAGTGTAGAAAGCTGAAAATCAGAACTCTTTGTTAGTAAAGCATCCTTTGGAAAAAAAAAAACCATAATGAGTGTTCTGGCATAGGGGAAAAGATAATGTATAATGGGTTTTGCTATCACAGAGATCAGAAAATACAAATCAGTACACTCTGGAGATTATAAGTGATGAAAATCCAGTGGCTGGAATACTTTTAGTGCCTCACACTTTGGTGAAAATTACCTATTATTAGACGCACAAGCATATTTTACCTAATCAAATTACTTTTCATATAGAAGGAAACTGCAGCAGAAAGCCAGTCAGTACCATCAGGCACCAAACTGGGGTTAGAAGAGATGGATCCAGCACATGTCAGGGCAAGTAGCTGCAGTGCAAGGCAAAATGCAAAACAAAAGCCCAGAACAGAACACAACTCTCTGGAAAAGCACATCACAGCTGCCCTGATTTAGAGGCAGAGAGCCTGACGTCTTTGCATAAACAGCATCTTAGTTTAAGGAGCTATTTTAAAAAAAAACTCCTGTCCACATGAGCAGAAAGAAGCACCACTCTAGAGAAATAAGTAGGAAATAAGTGAGTTTTCTAAAGGACTGGGTTCTGCTAACACACATATATGTCATGTGTTTTACCTGGTGAATACAAACTGACTGTTCTTCCAGTCACAGAGTCTTGTAACTTCCTGCCAACATCTGTTATTTTCCACAGAAAGACCCCGTCATAGGAAGCTTGCTCAGAGAACAGAAGACTCTTATGAAGGCTGCTCAGGCCTGCATCCTTCTGCGTCAGGCACCGGTGCAACTCTGCAATCTAGAAAAAACAGAGCAGTTCTCAATCAACCCCCTCTCTCCAGGCTGTTCTGCTGCAGAAGTAGCAGAATTGTTCTGGAGTCCTCACGTTCTGAAGGGTTCATTATCTATAGAACAAGCACACATCCAGTGCTTATCATAACTGTTTACCTTCAGCTCAAGGCCTCGTATTATATTTTGATCAAGTTCACTCTGTCTCCGAAAGGCTGTGATTTCCAAGTTAGAAGTCTCTACCTCTTTATTGAGCACCGCCACAATATTCTCAAACACATGTAGCTTATTTTCTAGCTCAGAAATCACTTTCTCTCTCACAAGTTGTTGCAGAACAGATTCATCTTCAGAAACAGAAGATCCAGGGAAACAGTCTACTTCCAGGTCCCCGTTGATTTCCAGCCCTACTGGGATCTGCAGATCAGAGATGCTTTTTCCTGCACCATTCACATTCAGTTTTGGCTGTGGGATGAAACCATGTGCAGCTTTGGCAGCAGTGCACAAGCTTGCCTTCAGTTGCTTAATGTGCTGCAGCAGAAGCAGCATGTGGGCCCCAACTGCAGTTTTTTCATGCTCCTTTATCTTCTCTTTGCTTCCCTGTAAGAAGACAACACTGTCAACACACTCTTCACACAACTACTGTAACTGGCCTGGGGCCAAATCAAACAACATCCCCTTTAACTTCCTGGGAGAGACAGAGGTAGAAAAACTGCAAGATACCGTCCCAGCCACATAGCAGCCAGCTCTCAGAGGACACATGGAGAGAGGGAAAGTAACAAGCCCTCTAATCATTAATAAGGCTATGTGTTCACATGTGTACACATGCTACACAAAAAGAACAATATCTGTATTAAATGGGATGCCAGGCAGAGTCCCAGCAAGATTCTCAAATAAGCCAATATTTAACACATATACTGTGCACAAAAGATGAGACATGGCAACAGACGCCAACTAAAATGCAAAGGTGACCCGTTACTGTTTTAAGAGGCGTTACCCTGAAGGGAATATCTGAAACAGCATAGAACAGCGTACCTGATAAGCCAGCACAATTGTAACAAACATCTATTTTTATCTGAAGTGAATGTACAGTGCAGGATACAGAGTATCACTGGCTGAACTGCACCTTACACGCACGGTGCGACCATGGCAGTTCCAACACCACCTCTGCTGGTCTACTAAAAGTGGGTAGACTTTTCCTCTTCTCCTAAAGATATTATTTAAATCAAGGCCTACTACCTCAAACACAAAAGGCTGGCTAGACCGAAGGCACAGTGCTGAGTTGTGCACCACTTGAGACCTTCCTGAAGGCAGCCATTTCACTCACCCTAAATGAACAGCCTACTTCAGAAAAACGACATCCATCCTTGTTGATTAAAGGTGTAGAGCGGTTCTGTTGGGAGAAAAAAAAAAAAGTAAACAAAATAATCAAACACCAGTTGAAAGGGATGCTTTTATTTACCTATAAACAACTAGGGCACAATCCCAGGAGCTACAAATCAGGTTAATTCAAGTCAAGGCATTACCGCAGCTTACATTGTCCAACCAGCTTTGAAAACTCATTGGTAAATCAATCAAGGGTGTGGTTGATTGCATGCTTCTTGCATGCAGCCTGGCAGTTAAATGTCCATCTAACATAATGATATAACATCATTTAACAAACCACAGTGATTCCCCAGTAACAACTTCTCATAAATAAGATGCCAGTAAGTAAAGTGGCCCACCACAGGGGGTTACACCATGCACACAGCCGCTCCAGCTCTCTTCCTCTTCTTAAAGAATTCACAGAAGAGCTGTGTCATGCAGCACGTCCTGGGAATGAACGGCAAAAGCTCTGACTGACTTTCAGATTTAGACCCCCTCCATAAGCAGAAGTGTGTCTCTCTAAATGCACTGTTATACAGCATACTCCTCTTTTGCTCATGTAGGTCTCCCTGGATATTTGAAAGGAAATAAACACTTCCCCACTTTTGTAAGATTAATTGAGAAGATAATTCAACAAAGTTAACTGTGAGAGCGGGGAAGAGAAAATAGCCAGCAGAGCTATGTTTGGGTTTAAAAAGTGCCTAGATACAACTGCCATATCTAAAGATGTTCTCAGATGTTTATTTAATCTAAATGAACAAGTGATACTTTTATTAACCGAAATAAAGCTGTACTGCAGTCACTCATCTTTTACCTACCTTCTCCTTTGCTGGTGTTTCTGTTTGCACAGGGTTTTGGTCCTTACATAAACTGTCTTCACATGAATGTTCCTGTCATTAGCACAAGAAGAAAACAATTCAGTACGTTATTAAAATAACTGAGCATCTTTACCTACCTAGGAGTCTTTGAAACAAAGCTTGTATTTGGGAATGCTATTCCCATTTTACAGAAATTCGGGAATTTGGCAGACTTTTCTACAAGAAAGTCTGTGTTATGGAAGAAAAAGTTTACAGTATGTTTCTTGGTTTCTTCCTGGAAGGTGTGGATTTAAGGAAGGGTAACTTCCTCAGGAGCACTACAAGCTCCCCATGGTGCAAAATCCTGTACCCCTGTCCAGAGAGTGCCTGCTCTGGGCCTCAATACATGACAGGCTGCAGAGTTCTCTGGCTTCTTTTTAGAGGAAATAACGTTCAGAAATTTGGGACTGAAGCACATCTGCTAAAAGCAGCTACTGCTGTCCCCTGTACAATGAATTGCAGGCTCAAGAGGTTTCTCCAGCTATGCCTCTAAGCTGATTACTCTCCCTCTCAGCCCAGCAGGCATGCTCGGTGACGGATCTCCAGATGCGATACCTGTTAAGTGAGAGTACAAAGTGTGATCTTTCACTTACGGGGCCCAGAGCTTTTGGAAACTACTTACAGATGCTTTGCAAGGTTAACCATGGGAAATCTGATACAAGATTGGCAATGTACAGGTCTTGCCCAGTTCTAACCACAGTTATGTGCGTACACACACAGACAGACATGTATATATGTGATGACATGCAGGTGGATTACAGAACAGAAAGCAAACATACAGGAAACCCACATATAAACTCTTGCATTGACCTCACAGTCTGCTTAACATGCAGACCCTTCTTGCATCCTGCTTATTGACATTTTGAAGGCTGGAATCCAAATTTTCCATCACAATGTGCTAATGCAAAATGCATTACTGCTAACATGAGACTTCCTGCCGTTTCTGGCTCCAAGAAAGGTAAAGTAATCCTCCTGCCATTGGTTCATGCAGCTGTAAAGTGTGTATTCAAGACAGCAACTGTCAGCTTTCAGTTCATGCAGTTCAGGCGGGCTGTCTCTAGTATTTATAAACACCTTTCTTTGCATGCCAGTACACTTCCTATAGCAGTCTAGAAATTTTTTGATAAAGCCATTCCAGCAACCTTCAAGTCTCCCCTGCAAAGAGTCCTGAGGTTTCTCTTTTGATCCTCAGAAATACAGTGATAGTTTCTTCTCACTCTCTAACTCGTTCTTTTAATACCCTGTATCTTAGCTATTGCACAAAGCATGCCTTTATTTTCTTCCTTTCTGCTATGTGACTCCTTCAGATTACCGATTTCTTGAGGGGGACAGAGGTTGGTGAGAAGTTTATTTAAAATACAGAAATGCAAGCATCACAAAACCAGTAACTGAATGGCAAAGATGGAAAGAGTGAGAGCAGTGCACAAAACTTACTATTTGCTCCCAGAGAACTACAGATACATGGAATGCACACAAATAATCAAAATCCTTATGCCACATAACTGCAAATTTAATAAAGCAGATCACGTAACCAGCAAAATTCTAATTCGACAAATACTAACTAAGGGAGGCACAGAAAAATCAACATCTTAAGGCAAATCCCCTGTGTGGTTGCCAAGGTTTCCTAGCCAGAAAATTAATTACATAATAGCTAACCAGAACGAGTGGGAGCAACACAGTTCTTCATCTCAGGCAAATGAAGCCTACTGAGGTGGATCTGCGGTATCACAGACCTCTGAAAAGAGAAAGGTGCTCAGGGAACACTTGCACAGCTCAGGTTTCCTCCTCCAGCCTGCCTAGTGCACTTACAGAAGGCTGAAAGGGATTAAGTGTTGCCACCTTCTGGTATTTACTGTCTCCCCGAAACATACACTGGATTTAACACTGGTAAAACTGTGCCTAGGTTCAGATATTCTTCTCTCCTGTAAGAGTTAGTAAGATATAAAGAGCACGTGCAAAAGCTTCCCAAGAAGTATGTGTTAGCAAAAGCACCTTATTCTTACCCTGGAAGGACTGTTATCCCCCTGTCAATTAAATCTCACAGCTCAGTATTTGGAAAGGCATAAATTCATGACAGTTATGACTTGCTAAGCTATCCACTGCTATTTACTTCAGGCTTTTTGAGATATTCACAAACCTCCTGCCACGTTGTAGGTCTTAATATTCCAGGACAAAACTCCAAGGCTGGCAATTACTCTCTTTAAATCATCTGGAGGGTACAATATTCATTATGCTACACCCCAAAAGAGTGTTGCCCCAGCAACATTTTCTGTTATAATAGAGCCCACAGGGTCTGAAGTTAGGTGTGGTAGGGATGAGAATGTTTTCAGAGCTTTCAAATGGAAACACACACAGCAGTGTTAGCATGGGGCATCTCTCATTCATGCTGCTATTGCTTTGTTCCAGGAGTTTTTAATTAAACATCCTAAACAACAGATGATATACCTCCATTATAAGGCTGAGAAGCGAGCCATGGAAGCTGTACCTCTGGCAATCTCTTCGTATAAGAACAGAGAATTTTCTATCATTTCTATCTGCCCCACCACACCATTTCCTTCTTCACCAACACAGAATAGTTTCCATTAGCTCCCTTTATGCCCTCAGACCACTCCCAGAATCTGGACCATGCTGCATCTACAAAAACGTGGGAAAATAAACAGCACCTTTTATTTAAGCTAAAATGAATGAATAAAGGCACTTAAAATCTGCAAGTCAGTAATGCATAACGTTGCCCTGCTATCATAATTTTGAGCATTGACTAAGAAAGTCTTTACTTTTAAGAAAGAATGCAACAGGTGTGGTAACATAAACTTAGAAGTTTGATGATCAACTACAAACTTATGAAAAAAAGAAAAAAATTGTTTTAAAGAGGATTTTGAGCAAATGCTGGGGACAGGCTAGTGTTACCCTGTGTATATACATATATGTGCAGGCTATATACACATAGATTTCACAAGTCCCTGTCACAACATTAGGAAACACAAATTAAAAGTCAGAAATATAATAAAATATACAAAATACAAAATTATAAATTAAACAAAAATATGTTTAAATAGTCACCGAGAAATCTGCGGCAGATTCAGGGTATGGTCTTCCTGGTCCACATGGTCACTGCTGCAAACGTGGAGAGTTACACCTAATAGAAATACTATCTGACAAAATCCTGCCTTATGAGTTTGTGGGCAGTTTTATTTTGAATAAAATTACAGCCACTTTCAAGATCTCTTCCCTGCCACTGTCTGTGTTCTGCTTCTTACCTGTCTCGTACTGGGACACGTGCTTTGAGACAGGAGCTAAAACATGGGCTGCCCAAGTCCTGGATGAGCACACAGATATTTCCCCTCTCTGTTGTAACATCACAAGCAAACTCTCAAACAAAGCTCATTTTTCCCTCCAACACATGCATGGAAAAATCAGCAAACGCAGGAAAACTAAATATTCTCCAAGTGCAATAGCGTTCACAAATCAGAATGAAAAGCGTCATGATCGATTATTTAAACCATTAATATAAAGCCCTCATTTGAAACGGAGAACTGTTCTTACTTGGTATTCACTGCTGGATAAGCTCCGCTTACACTTCTGACACATTGTCACATTATTAACACATCCATTTTCCAAATGATCTGCAAGTTTCTTTCTCATCACCATGTGTCCACAACCAGTGTGACAAGGGATTAAAGCATATTCACATAAACTCTGATGCTCCTGGAAGTAAAAAGTTATAAACCAAAATGAGAACTGAATTTATCACATTTATCTATAAATAAGGGATAAAAATTAGATAAAAAAAAGGAAAAAATTACAAATCTATAAATAGTCTCCATTCTGCCAACCTATATCTTTGCTTTGCATTTCTTCTAAACTTAGGTAAAGTCCCACTCCACAACATTACTCAGATTACTTGTGAAAAATTCACCAACTTTACTGGGGCATTTTTGTCAATTCTTAACTTAAAAAAAAAACCGCAACAAAACTTTTGAAAAATTTAAATATGAGGTTTCCCTTGAACTGTCTCTTCTCTAGTGCTTTTGTTTGAAAATACCATGATCCTGGTCCCAGCTTTTTTCCTTGTATTAAAAGATCCCTAACTTGTAGCCAGGGCTTTTTCAGGGTGGTTTTTGGGGGGGGTTTTGTGGGGTTTGGGGTGGGTTTTTCTGAGCACTAAGACCATCCTGCTCTGTCTGATAGGATGAATATGGTTAGTCTGCTGACATCTTTGCATAGGATAAAAGAATGGACATCCGACGCCGTCTATGCAACAATTAGGACACAATCCTTACCTATGTTCAGAATAGCTTTTAAAACTTTTCCTTTTCAATATTTGCACCCTCTCTTCTCAACAAGGAAAAATATCAGCATTACTGCTTTCATAACATCCAACAGGTCTACTTTCAGATTCTTAAAAACACAATATTGCAATAAAAACTGTTTACTCTGACCTCTTTTCCTGAAGCTTCTGTAGACACTGTGTCACAACTGATTTTGTCTTTAAAGGGAGATGGCTGTCCCCTACAGAACAGGCTCAGAAATGCCAATTTCAATCACACGCCCAAATCTCAAATCAATTTTGCCACGTATTCATGCTGAGAGGGGCTCCAATTCTCAAAACCATGAAACTAAGCAAACAGGGTGAATTTTTCCTTAAAGAAGAATACGCTCAAACAGAAAATCTGTGCAAAATTAGCAAAGAAAAGGCAGCAGCACTTCAGATGCTTATCAGATACACAGTCACACCAGGTACACAGAGGACTCCCTGTAACAAATGCAGAAAGACCCTCTGTTCCTACACCAGAGGACCAAAATAGAGCTGCTTTAGTATCAGAATTATCTGCCTTTTTTCATTGTTCTAATTTGCATAGCAGGTTCACAAATCTTGCCTATTTAAATACTTTACCTGGGGCATTTCACATCAGTCTGAAAACAATGGTGAACACGTTCAATCAATAGGAGTAATTTAAGCAGGAGGAAATTATTACTCTTATAAAAACATACTAAGGATACTGCCCATAACAATGTTCTGGAGTCGGATGTATTCTGGTCTAGCAAAACTGGCCTGTACTATCTTTGCATGTAAATAATAAGTAAACCCAAGGGAAAAAAGAATCATAGTTGATGTAAATTTGTGCAACATTAATTTCACAGTCATTCATGAAGTTCTGGATTTAGTCAAAGCCCTACTGAAGTTAATAGCATGGGTTTAGATACCCTGTTGGCATAAATCATGATACCTTCGCTGATTCTAATCACGATGCTTAATTTGTGTTTGCTGAGAACTCAGTTTCATTGTCTTTCTGTCCCCACTCAAGTAAGAGTGCATGTTAATTTAGATAAACTGCCTTTAAACATACTTCAAAATTTTTCATGGTACCAGACCAACTGCATCCAAGGGTCACACAGTGTACTTTTAGTTCAGAAATCTCATTATTAATGGCAGCATCACCAAAAGCCTGGAAAGTAAACACAGTAAGGAAAAAAAACACTGGTCAGAAAGTACTCCAGCATGCATTCTTGACATAGGAATAAAGTGACTTTATCGAAATTGCAGATCTTGATAAATCCCTTATTATTTTTTTAATTTATTGTACTGCCATAAGACTCTCTAACCTATCAAGTTAATCTTAGTGTAGTAGAAGCCCCAATAATTATGAAATAATTTCTTTCTTACAGTTCAAGAATAAACTATTTGATGTTATATAATTTTCCTGAAAACAGGCCTAGCCAACTACAGCTATTATTTTAAGTTTCTTTTCACGGAAGCCTGAAATATGTCACATGCAATGAATGTGCTGACAGGACCCGAACTATAGGGTGCTGCCATGTGCCATGCTTAAAGAATGCGTTTCATTATCGGAGTCATTAACACCTCCTAAACGTGCTGCAGAGAGGACTTGAGACTGTTCTGCAGTGAGAGTACATTTCTCAGACCATGGCTGTTTCCATTTAGTATGGCACTGTGTACTAAAGAAATGTGAACCATATGTGAGTGGGGTTTTTTTTGCACTACGTAGATCTTTTCATTATGTTAACCATGAAGAACTGTACAATTACCATGTAAATTATGAAACACTACACACTTTTACTATTACATCTTGCACAATCAAAACTGACACAAGAACAAGCCCTATTAAAGTTATTGGCATGTTTTTAGGTACTCTTAAGTACACAATATGGAGGACTGCAGATTTCCCATGTAACAACACAGAGCAAGGAAAGAACTGGGGGGTGGGAAGCTTTAAAAATAGAGGCAGGAAAGCATTTACAAATTATGCCCACATTTCAATAAAGTTACTGAAATTCTACACAAGGAGCTAAAAAAATAAGCAAACAATTATCAGAATCAACATTCCTGTGTTTTTTTAATCTAGATACAAGATGTTTGTACTTACCTACATTTGCCATATTAAATCACACAAAAGCAGCACAGCCAATGCTACGAATAGTAATGAGTTACATTTCCATATGAAGAGTCTCACTGAAATTAATTTCCTAATCTCAACCTGCAAGCAAATTCCAGAACTTTGCACACAAACTGCAAACAACTCCACAAACAAGGAATTAAAAAATAATCATGTAGGGTGTACAAAACCATGTATGGCTCCACCTGCATACATGGAAGAGTTTATGCACTAAGCTAGCAATCAACGTACAATTAGTGACAGCACCCCAGCCTCATCCTCTAAAACATTCTAGTCTAATTTATGAGCAAAATCAAAAAGAAGAAATTCAATTTATCAGGCACATGGTGGCTTTTTCCTCCTGTGTCATAACAGAAAAACTCCAGGAATTTCCTGACATTACAAAATAGATCATTTGAAACATACTGAACTACAGGGTCAGTCCCAGCAGCACATGCATTTCTTACTGTTTTGTGCATTCCCTGTGGTTTTTCTTTCACACTTGTAGTTGCTAAATCATTAAAGACACTATTTGGGTAAAAAACAAGGCAGGAAATCCTCGTATCTTCTTTTATCTGCACAGGCCACTGCTTCTAAATATTCACCTGAACCTCTGCCCTCTTACCTGGGCACATGAGTTTGCACAGAACTTCTTTAGGGACCTGAGTCAGACCCCCATACAGTAAATGAAACGACTCTCACTGACATTGAAGTGCTCCAGGTCAAAGAGAAAATATTTCTGATTTGATATATTGCAGTTGCACATCTCCCTTCTTTCATTTTAGCTATTTCAAAGGAAGATGTTGATGCAGGTGCTGCTGATGTTGATCACGAGTGGCTGTTGTGGCACACATACCTGCCCAGACCTGCCTGCCCCCCAGCTGGCTGTGTCCTACCATATCCCATCCAAAAACCCCTGCCAGACGCACTCCCCTTGGCACTCTGACCCAGACAATGTCTATCTCATGGCTTCCTCCAGCTACAGGAGGACTCTGGTCCACAACTCATGTGAGCAGGAAGATCAACTAGCAACAAGTTTAACAAACAGATCCATCTGACTAAAAGCTTCCCAGGATAAATCCAGCAGTTCTTTCTCTCCAGCTAAGGCTGGGCCTCGGCAGCAGGACCAGGGTCTACAGTTACTCGTAACACAGCCATGAGTGGTTTGTGTTCAGTTCAGAGCAGAGAACTGTCCTCTAAGCCAAGCTCATGAGTGACAGCAGACAGGGTGTGAGCAGAGGCTTGGGAGGATGCCCCCACTCCTCTGACTTCCGTGACAGATGCAGATGCTCAGTAACTGATGCTGATGAACAGCACCATGGTAAAATGACATATACATTGCATAGGAAGGAATCGTAAATCCAAAGTGTAACAGGGAAGGGATGGGAGTTACCACAGAAATAGATCATGGCATGAGATAAAGCAAATACACATCCTGATAGGGCCTTACTTTTCCTTGTGTAGGTATCTTACATAAAATACAAACACATAAACAGATAGCATAGGCAATAAACACTAAACAAAACCACTGCAAAGGTAAAGCCAAGATTATCAGGAACACATATAAAGAATAAACCCGCTAAATGATTTTCATTATTTATGTTGTTTACAAACTCCAACCATTTGCTATAAGTTGATCTACATAGGCAGATTCTCATGCTTTCATGGTGATTGACTTCATCTGGACACTCAACAGGGATAAGAATCTGCCCAGGCAGATCAGCTTGCAAGAGTGGGGCCCTCTTTACAACAACCCAGCCACAGCTTTTGCAGAAAGTCCCAGCAGACTTGGTGAGAATCCCACAGCAGAGAAATCCCAAAGTTACAAGAGAACTAACAGTCAACACAGAATAAAAAGTTCATAAGGGTTTAGCTCTACCTATCTGTGGTTACACGATGTATGAAATTCTGTTACTGGGAAATTCATTGCAGAACGGAGGATTTTTTCCGAGATTAAGTGCAGATTCATTATTCTGCTGCAGCCACTTCCTAAACTTTGTCTTTTACCTCACTGCCAGCTGCCTATTGGGTTTCATTTTTCCCTAAAAAATGTAGACAGAACGTGTGTCTCTTGGTATTCCTGCACGTAACCAGAAAGGAAGGAAAAAGACGAGCTGGGACTGAGCCCTACGGCCCAGTTAGTATTCAGGATATAGAATAATGCAGCTGTCAGCCTGGAAAATCACACAACAGCAAAAGAGATCGGCACCACTAAATTCCAGATGAAACATTTGCCAGTGCACAGCTTCTATCAGCTATTATGTTTCAGCTCTAGTTTTTCCACTGTTTCCCCTGATACCTGGCTGTCAAAATCCTTCTCCGGCAATTTAGCCAGCTAACTGACACCCTGGCTTTTTTTCCTAGGGATGCTCCACCTGTAAGTCTGGTAACAAGTTTGAAGGGTACAGAGAAGGGTATGAGATTGGAAAATCCACTAGGATACTTAATAAGGATAGTAATTACAGCTAAAACATACTACTACAAGTAGGAAAGCAACAGTTTCTTTTGAGACAATAAAAAGTTAATTATATGGTAGAGTGTGGGATTATATGTTGCAGAACCTGACAGACTTGGAAAGCCCTAAGGCTGCCATTATACTTTTTAAAATCAAAAACTGTGGGAAATCCAAACAACTAAAGCATAAGTTAAAAAGTGTAACTGTCAGTTGCTATCTCATTTTATATTACTGCCGCCTAAACTGTAGCCCAATGATGACTATAGAGTAGTCCAGAGAATGGTTAATGATAGATTAATGAACTGTGAACTACAACTTACCCTTTCTTCTGCCAATAGGCTTCCCTCACCTAAAGTGCTGGGATCTTCCTCTTTACATTTCTGGCAAATTGCATTTTTATTGTTTCTGGCAACAAGAAGAATGAAATAACAATCAGCTGGTGTACTGTAGTTTAGGAGGTCTTTGTATAGACACTGACACAAACAAAACCATGGGAATTGTAATTTCCATTCAAAATCCATAGTTCTTGATCATCAAAGCGCCAATCCTTGAACACACTGACATCAAATAAAATCCTGCTGTTCTATTCCTCAAGACTATGACTAGGCCCATAAATCTTATCCGTATTTCAGCAAAATAAGAGCAGCGTAGATCATACAAAAGAATAAAGATGGAAACCTATTTATCTCATGAATTATGCAAAAACACCACATAGGAAAGTTAACATGAAAACTAAACTCTTTTAAAACACAGACAATGCCCATTTTCCCAAAATAGATATATAGACTTCAAATTACAAAGACATAGTAAAACCGGTGCAGAATTGAGTTCTAGAAGTTAACACCCTGCTGCAGCTAAAAAAGGTTTTTATCTCCTCTCAAAGTATTTAGCATAAAGTTTTACAGAGGAAAAGTCAAAAACAAAACTTTACTTCAGAGGTGTTTCATTGCCAGTGCTATTTAGCATCCAGACAAGTAATGAACCAACACAGACCAGGAAGCTCATCAGAAAAGCATCCATCCAACCAGAGCATAACTGATTTCAAACTGTACAAGTTAGCTTGTTTGAGCCAGTTTCCTGTTTGTGCTGTAAGGACAAACTAGTGAGAAGATAAAACAATTCTGGTTATGTTCTGCTGACAGTTTTATGAATTTGTGGTTTAAGTTGCTTCATTAAGGGGCTTTATTCTACATTGACAGTAACGGATTTATGCAAGTTGGTCAAACACATTAATTTCAACCCATTTTTACATTATTATACACTGATTTTCAAATCACATGTGGCCAGTGCATTGATGCAGCTTTTCAGGTGGCCCACACTGCGATGAGAGCTGGGCCTGCGCAAACTGGCATGCACAAACTAGCTTACTAACAACATCCAGGAGGAAGCGTAGTAACAGGCATGAGACTTATTTAGGCAGTACTAAAGCCCAGCCTGGATCTTGACAGCTGCTGTTTTCCAAAACGTCAAAGCTCAAACTGCAATGCAATTTCACCTCTCACCTGCAGGGCAGCCATACCCTTTTCCAAAGGCTCTGGATCAAGGTGTAAGTGTTGAAAGAAAAGGTAGGACAGAAGCAGCTAATCGATCAAAGCAAATTCCCACCCAGCTCCTGGTTTTCAGGTTGTCTGGGACAATGGCTGTCATGGTTTGTCACGAATGGCACAGCACCTTAACATGTAGTGAGTGGCCCAGCTGAGTTACTAAAAATAAAACTTTAAGATGTTTATTAAAATCCTGTAACCTCACTTATTAAAGGAGCGTGGAGTCCCGTAAAAGTATTAAGTCAGCCTTGTACTAGTTCTTCAAGGTTGAATCAGAATCATTCCCTCACACTTACAGATAGGAAAACTGACTTCTGCCAAGCCCAGTAATCCAGCCTTCCCCACCCTGTTGACTTCCACACTGGAAAAAAGGAGGTAGAGAGCACCCTGCATGCCACCCCAGGTAAGTACTTCTCAACGGTAAAACGACTGCGGCACAGCGGGCTGAGTAGCCACAGACTCATCTGCTGAGCACAGCGGTGTGACACAGCTCTCGGGAGCGTATGCAGCCACAGACTCTGCCACAGCAGCGTGACCCTCTGGAGCCAGGACCTACCGTACAATCCAGGAGAGGCAGGCGGAGCAGTACCTATGGCCGCAGAGCGTTTGCAGGGCTTTCTTCAGAATGTTATTACAGTTGCTGCACAGGTACTTCTGATCGGGCGCATCCTCACAAATGTTAGTGGGATATCCGAAAGGAAATTCATTCTCATCAGGAGAAGAGCCAGGGACATCCTGCGAGCCTCTGGTTGTTTTCTCAGCCATCTGAAGTAAACTGTCAGAGATAAGGAAAAAAAATAGGTGCTCAAACAAGCAGGCACAGGCTCACTTTGATGTGAGAGAATGTATCAGGCATCAAAGTCCACGAGCAGCTCCAAACCTGTGCAGTAACCTAGCGATCTGTTTAATCGAGTCTACAAGTGACATGTGTGACTAAATGTCACAGTGGGGTTTGACTAGGTACCTGCAGGAAATTACTGTACAGATTTAAAATTTCCCTCAAACACAACTTGAAAATGGACAATATATTACAATAAGGGGCTGGGGTTTTCTTTCCAGAGTTTTTTTACCTTGTAGGAAGATGAAGTAAATATTGCCATCATCTTAGAGCTACAATCCCATCAGTTCACATCACACACAATTATTTCCTGTAGAGTAAATCCCCAACCACCTTCAATTCCCAGCAGCCAAAATTCATGATTATGCTTCACAGATGCAGAAACCAAGCAACTGATGTGTTTGCAGTGACTTTCCTGAAGTCACAGAGCTACTGGTGAAACGAAAAAGGAAATCTTAAGTCCACAAAGTACTTAAACGCTTGTGCTCTTACCAGATACGCCTTGAGCCACATGTGCCAAGGTGTCGTGCACATTCAGTGTAAGGTTTAGTTACCAAGAGCTGTGCAGTTGAGTATTTTTGAAAAAGCAACAAAAAACGATTGTGGTGTCTCCACAGTCACTTGGGAAGTTCAGGAAGGCTTTTCACCCAGGGGCCTGGTACAGTTTGATCACAGTAATGCCTTTATAAATCTGGTTTTTTGCCCGTATATAGTTTGATCACAATGCCTTTATAAATCCATTTTTTTGCCCGTATACAGTTTCATCACAATAACACCTTTATAAATCTATTTTTTTCCCCGTAATGGTACTGACACGCAATAACCCAGCTCAGTATTACCAAAAGCAACACTGACTAATAAAGTCTCTGAAAAAAATGAAGCACAAGGCTGCCTAGGCCAGGCACAGGACAGGGCACACCCTGGATTTAACACACTCCTCTCTGGACAAACAGCATGTTCAGTGGCCTGGTATCGCCAATTCCCTTGGCTTCTCCAGATGTGTGCCGGGGAGCGCAGCACCACTGCAGGGGCTTCCCCATCCGCCCAGAACCGTCAATTAAAAACCAGTGACACTACAGGCACAGCCGGCGGGCTGGTGCCCGGTGAGGAGGCGGTAGACCAGCCGCCCGGCTGAGGAGGGGGCAGACAGAGCTGCCCGCCAGCTTCTGGCGTGCCCGCGGAGCCCGCTGGGCAGCAGCCCACCCGCGGGGGCCTGACACCGGTGACACCGGCAACCCCGGCACCACAGCAGCCCCAGGGCACGCCACCCCCGGCTCAGCAGGGCACAGGGGCGGCAGCGAGGGCGGCCAGCACCCCCGGGGGCCCCCCCACACCCTCCGGCTGCCCCCCGGGGGCCGGGCCCGTGCGCCCGGGGAGGCCGCGGGCGGTCTCCCCTCAGCGGGGCCGGGCGCGGCGGCGGGCGGGAGGCGCCCAGGCCGCGGGCGGCTGAGGCGGGGCCCGCGCTCCCCCTCCCGCGCCCCTTACCTGAGCCCGCCGGCGCCGGGCCCGCGGCCTGAGGGGGCGGCGGGGCGATGGGCCGGCGGTGGGGCGGGGCCGGTGCCTGCCCCGGTGGAGGCCGGCCGTGCGGTGCCGCAGGCGGGGGAAATGCAGGCGGCCGGCTCGGCGGAATCTGGGCGACTGCTGCCTCGCTCCGGCCGGGAGGAGCGGGGAAGGAAAGGCGGCCCGGGGGCCGGGGGGAGCCGGCCTTCCCCCGCCCGGGGCAGCGCGGCCCGGCTCCGGGCGGCGGCCCGGGCCTCGGGAGCCTGAGCGGCACCGACCCGCCGGGAGGACATTCCCCCGGGACAGCCGGCATGGAAGGTGCGCTTGGCTGACCTGTCCCTGACAGCCGCTCACAGCGGCGGTGACCCGACCCTGTCACTCAGCCAGCAATCATGCCTGCCCCGAGCACGATGGCAGGGAAAAATGCCCTGTCTGAACCCCTGCCCCCCCGCCCCCGGGAGCCGCAGCCTTGCCCTCCGCACGCCACCGAGAAGCCCCCCGGCTGCCCCCGACGCCGGCACTGACCCCCCCCAGCTAGCACAGGGCAGGTAATACATGCAAAACCTTCTCGGCTGCTCGCAGCGCGGTAAAGATTTCTACAAATGAAAGTTTCGCTCTCAGAAGGTCCTCTTTTCCCCTTGAAATTTCACTATGAAATCACACACTGTAACGCTGTCTGCCAGGATTCGCTTAGAAGAGAGAAAGTTGCAAGCTGCAAATGTGTCAGCTCTTCCTCGGGAAAGAAACTTGGGGAATACCGCTGTGGGGGGAGTCCTAGCTGCAAATTAAAAATAAAAAGCGGAGGTGGTTCTCTAGATGCTTCACTTGGCTCATTGCTCCACTACATTTACAACTATGTTTGCATCCCGGTGCCTTGTGACTGCAGGGAAGCTGCTGGGGCGGTTATTGCTCATCAGCATCAGCCCCAGCAGCTTCCCATGGTGTGTGCACAGGTAATAGCTCCACATCTGGAACAGCTGCCCTGGGCAACTGCCCCCTCACCATCATTCCAGATTACCGATCGCAACACCAAACAGACTGGAGCTATGTTGGATAATCAATGAGAAGGATGCTTCTGGCATCAAGACATAGCCCTCCTTCAAGTGTAGTATACTGTAGTGCTTTGTTGCATTGCTAAGAGAAATATTGGAATTAATTATGGAACTTTTTCCCCTCACACTGTTATAAACAGCTACGTTCGTGTTTTCATGAAGAAGCAAAGACCATCCATAAACTCTGCTCACACAGCTGCATGACTCAACTCCTATATTTGCCTGTATGATATAACATCATTCTTTTTCGTGCATTCCTCTGCTACACACATACTGTATTTATTGAAGATTTTCCAGGAAAAAAAAATCCATTAAACTTCTACCTTTTTGTCTCAAAAGGGCTGTCAAACGAAGCAAGAATAACCTAAACATTTTTCTAGACTTCAAAAGGGCAGTTTAGTTTAAAACCAAATACACCTAAGGAAGAAACCTCTAAAAAGATAGCCAGGTCCCTGGGTAAGATATATATTTATCCCTTACAGGATGATATACTGGAAGTCTATATACACACACAAAAAAATGAATCTTCTCAGGATACAGTACTGTGAAGATATTATAAGCACCAAGCCTGGCACTGTTTGCAGAATACAGGCTAAAGAAACCCATAATAACCAAGAAACAGGATGTAAAATGTTTATACAAAATATTCAAGATTGCAAATTCAACCATCTTTGTGGTAAATTAAAAATAACAGGAAGTATTAAAAATACACTCAGAACACAGTAAGAATGTACCTGGACTCTTTAAGGCAGATAGCTGCTCAGTTTTCTCTGTATGCTGGTTCATTTGTGGGACTTGGAGACAAATAATGACCATCTTCTAGCATCTAGGATTTCTAATAATAAAATTCCCATTCTTGCAAGCAGTTTGTCAAAAAGGTTTCCTACATTTATGTCCACAATCTCTTCAATTTTTTTATTAAAAATTCACCTGTGGGCCAAATGCTACTTTCAGTTCCACCCTGCAGTCCCACAGGAATCAGGATGCAAGACTGTTTCCAAAAGAAGGATTTGATCCTTCGCTTTGCCAGATAATCATTCCTTTGCTTTCCCTTGAATGAGACAGGCTTTTGACAAGTGACATGATTTTCTTCTGAAGGCTTTCACAGTTTAAAAATGATGATGCAAAGGAAATTGTCATTATAGGGGGAAGTGAACATAAGCCTGATGGAGCCAACTGCAGAGCCAGTTTTAGGGAATCCGTCTGGCTTACTGCCCTACATCACCGGAGTGGTGCTGGGTAAACCACTGGCCTACTAAATGCTTCCACCTTCCCCTGCAATGAGGCAGTAACTTTTGCTTCCTTTTATAAAACACTCAGATCTCACCAGATGAAAAGCATCATGTGCAGTTCAGTAACGCTGTCATATCACAAGAAAATGACTAATTTAGCAAGATGGGCGTGCAATTACCTGGTCATACACAGCCACGGTACCTGCATGTGTAACCTTTTTTAAGAGTCAGGATGTTATTAAGATCTGGCAATGAAATTGTGGAAGAGGAAAAGCATGTCAGTTTTACTACAGTTATTTTTAAGGCTTCCAGTTGAAATGTCAACATTCACCTATGTGAGTGAGAAGACTTCCCCTACCAATACTTGCAGAATCACATGTATAGTCTCTTCATTTCCACTTCCCTCTCTCTGCTTCTCTGTGCTGTAAACGTACTTGTAGACGCTGCAAGTGCAGAGTCATAGTGCCATGTACTAACTAAAGTTAAAAGTCTATGGGAAAAGTATGATACAGTCTTAGTAGTCCTTACGGCTGAAACATTTCAGTCTTATCATTAGGATTGTTAAAATTCATGGCAAGTTAATCTTGCACAGACAGTTGCTGCCAGGATGTGAGTTAGTTTCTGAAAAAGTTTCAAAAATATTTCTGGAGGTGGCTTTTTAAGCTTTTGTAATATAAAGAGGTGTAAGTTAATAATTTCAGAAAGATCAGTGTTTACACCAATGGGTCAGTTTCTGTTTCGGTATGAAGGGGCACCTATGTCTCCCTTCTGTGCTGTCAGCTTGCTCCTTTTCTTTTGCTTTGAGACTTCTCAAAAAGTATTACACCTCTGTCTGAAAAGGTGCTGAATTACACAAAGGAACTAAAGATAAGTTTTTGGTACTTTCCAAACTAGACATATTTCCTCTGGTAAATTTCCCCCATATGAGATCAGTTAACTGAAAACAGGATGTGGCTCAGAGAGAGATTAACATTTGAAGTTTAACTTTATTGTAGAGCCATTCCACCAACGCGCAGCATTGCAGGGCACTGTGTTACTATTTAAGATGAATGATCATTTTTACAGCCAAGAAAAAAAGGTCATAAGGGAATATATTTAATATGAGTATTTTCTTTTGAAAATAATCCAAGGGCTTGAGATTTTTAATGAAACAGATTTCTTAGTACATTTAAAAATGGAATTTAGGCTCAGATGTTAACTGTCTTAAAGACCATGGCCAATGTGCAAATAGTATTTCCAGGGCTGAGAATCTCATTTCAGAGAGGTGCATGAGATAGGGATGTCTCATTCTACAGAAACATAATTTTCAGTTAGCATAAATTATCTGGAAATATGCATATGTTCTAGGAAACCCTGAAAGACTGTTAAAACACAGAAAGGAAAACTTTTTAGTAAAAGAAGATCCAGGCCCCATGAGATGCAGTACTTCTAGGAACTGGAGCCGAGTGCTCCAAGCCAAGATTCCTGCCTGTTCATAGCTCTGATAGTAAGTAGTTCTTTAACGTCTATGCTATTACTTCTTTTCTGACTTACGCTGCCCATGAAATAGGAGTACAACAGAGTAGCTGTGACATTTCATCAATTGATCTTCAAGATTAGGAAAAGAAAAACCTACATGACATTTGATATATGGTTACCCTCAGCAAATTTGACAGCTTTGAAACAATTAAATCTCTTGTTTACAATAAAATCTTTTAAAATGTTTTTGTTGTATCTGCCTGTGCCCACTACCAGTTGTAGCTCTGCTTTGTTATAGTGATATCCTGAGGACCCAGCCCAACTCGTATTACAGGAGATGGAAAGTTTCCCACTCCATAAGAGTTGGAGTGTAATCCTCAAAGAGACACCAGGAATTAATTTATTTTTTTTCTCCATCCCTGCTCTGCCTCAAGATTTTTTCCAGATCATATTCTCTGTAACACAGTATTACCCTCAGCTTCCTAGTAATTTTTTTCCCCAAATAATAGATGTTCTGGAACATCTCTTAAGCATTTGTCAGAAAAAAAGCACCCATAAAATGGATGCTGTATACCATTTATCTTCTTTTAGTCACTTACTCAAGCAGTTTCCACAATACAAACTAAGGAATCACCCTGGAGAGAAGAGGCTAGAGAAAACTAAAGCGTTTTTCTCTGTCATAGTGACCTTGGTAGTTTCCTATAAGCAATACTACTTCAGACTAAAACCTCATTAAGAGATGACTGAGCCTGCCTCTGATTTTAGGCAACCTAACTAGGCAGACCTTCTTTACATTAAGCAGCTTCTTGGTGGTTTACCTGTCTTGGTCACTTTGTCACCATGTCAGGACAAACATGTGAAGTCAACATGGACCAGTTTACGACAGCTTCACCAGATGAAGCTCTGCTTTCTGTTGCAGCCTGACTACATTAAGGGCTTATGCTGGTACTTGTGGTTATGCTTCTGTTTCTCTGAACGTACACAGAGCCTGATCTAAACTGGAAAATTCCTAGCTGCTTATTTCCATTCTTAATGCTTTGGAAAGAACTCTGGGAATGGGAGCTGTGCCCACCAGGAAGCCTGCCAAAACACTCTTCCAAAGCTCTGGATGCAACATGAAAAAACAAGTACAGATTCAACATCTTTTGACTATAAAACAGCTGGCAAAATAAGGATATTCTATCGATAGCTCAGGTCACTTGTACAGTGTGCTATAGAAACCTACGCAATATCAGAAAACTCAGTATATTTGACTAGGACTAATTAGTGGAAATAGAAAAAGAAACACATTATTAAAGTTTCCTTAATAATTTCTTCATTAATCCTCATTAACGGCAAGAATTGAGGGGACAGTGAAGGCTATGATAAATCTCCACTAATTCTTTCTTAAGTTACCCATTTTGCTAATAAAGGCACAAAAAAAAAAGTTTAGAAGATGTTCTTTTACATGATAGAAGCAGAAAGAGACTGACTACGCACTAACTTGCATCTCTGTTCCACTGAGACAGTAATTTACTTTGCTATCATAGAGTGACTGATAGCATTGGGTTTATCTTTCTAATAGTATTTTTCAGCATGGTTCCTAAACCTGAATAATTTCCAGAATACCACTGACAATGTCTATTTGTGCCTGTATTTTATGGGCAACAAACCCAGCGAACATGGAAGTTCCCAGTGTTACCCAAGGTTTCACAGGAAGAAAGTGGTATTGTAAAGAAAACCAAAGCCCCCGTCAAAACATTGCTACAGAAAGAAAACTCCTGAGCGTTCGCAAACCGAGATGTTTTTACAGAGGAATCTGAAGGAGAAAGGAAAATATATTTTAAACATAGGAGAAGCCTGAATGAAAAAGTAAAGTTGGAAGTGGAAGAAAGCAGGCATAGAGAAAGACGGGTCTATATTCTGAACAGAGGCAAGCTTAGTGTTTAAATTCCCAAATAGAGAGTCCTCTCATGAGGCCAAGTGTCTTGGCAGCTTTGCCACTGATGGGACTCCAAAAGCACATCGTCACACATAAGTTTCCAGCAGTGTCCTTGGAATTCAGCCAAGAAAACAAAACTTGTAGCTCCTTGTCAAACATCTGCATCATAAATTGGATGTTGAAACCCCAAAGCAAGCAAACAGGGCACAAAGTGGCTAGGACATGAATGCTCCCAATCTGTTCGGGTTCAGTGACAATGGGTCATCCTGGAAGAAATCAGAATACAGATTGGCTTCATAGCACAACACTTCAGAATTGTGGCAAGTTTTCACAAGCTAAGGTTGTATTTTCTTTGTGGCAAGATATGCACCAGAAGGAAACTGAGCATTTTTAAATCTGGTTATCTAAAATCACATCTAACGCTTTTTCTTACCATGAATATTTTGCTTCAGAGCCTAAGAAACAAAGAAATGTTTCTGGGCTGGGCTGCCCTATGCCAGGACTCGCCCTGGAGCTGTTCAGAACTGGACACGGAGATGAGCAGGACCACCGCAGCCATGGGGCTGATGGACACACAGGAGCATAGCTTTCTACAAATTTGCTTTGAACTCATGTGAGTTTAGATATGTTCCCCCAGTTTCTGGTATAAATCCATGGAATCCTGTTAAATTACAGATTAATTTCACCCCTCCTGTTTCCCTGGGAAGTTTTTGATCCTAGCTTGTGTTTGAGATTCCTGACTAAAACAGAAGCTTAGCTGATCCTGCCAGGCTCCTGCAGTGGCATAGGGAAACTCTGAAGTGGTGACACTATTTAGCTTTGATGGGAAGCCACAAATGACACCAGGGACATAAAGAAGATTCCCCCATCAGCCTGGCCTGAGTAATTGTGTATAACCACAAGTTGGGCAAGTTTGATGGAGGTTGAAATTTTAATGTGAAAATACATCTCTGACTACGTTGTAGGTACTTGGTGCAGAAAACAACCACGTGCTGTCTTTTCATCCAGTACGTACAAAGAGATTCATTCCAGGAATTGAAATCTCTACCACAAATACATCTCCAGACTTCTCTTGTCACTGGGAGTACAGGCCTTTACAAGTGCCCTTACACCCTGTTGTAAATTCCACCAAACCAATACTTTTTATTGGCTGCTTCAAAAGGTCTTATCTGGCAGCAAATGCTGAACTCTGGGGATTAATGCTGTGATTATCACCCAAGACAGCTGTCCCAAACCCACTGTTGAACGTGGCATGAAGGCTGTGTGGTGAAAGTTGAGTGAAAATCAGGACCAAAACACTCCTCCTGACTTCCAGTTGCGTTTTATAACTGCACCTCGGGAGCACCCACCTTGCACCAAAAGCAACTGCAAATGTTACTTAAAACAGTTATTCAATACATACTGTTCTAACACATCCCAACTAGCTGGAGCTAGAAACAGAACACCTTTTAACATTACATAGACTGGTGACTCCAAACTTTTGGAATTACACCAATGGTGGAAACTAATACCTATTTCTACCTAGCTGTCAGAGTCTGGGGGATGAATATTCTCTAGTACCTTACAGCAGGAGGCTTTTATGGAAAATTTTATGATTTGGGCAGTGAAAATCTGGTTTTATGGCATATTACTTTTTATAAACAATGAAGGAAAACTGGCTAATCAGACTCTGGCAGGGACAGACAATGCAGCCACGTAGTAAGTGGGACTCTTCAGTTACAGCTGCAGTTTATGCCCACTGTCACCAACACTACCATTTATGTCTATACATTGTAAATCACATTTCAGCAGGTATAAACTGGCATAGTGAAATGTGAATCTCCTTGTGTGTGGATGGGCGAGATGTTTAGAAAATATTTTCTCTTTGGAAAGAAATTTTCAAATTTACTTTCTGTGATCCGCTTAGGAAAATACTGTACCTACAGATTTAGGTATCAAGTCTAAAATAATTGCAACAACACTGATTTGCATTAGCTGAGGATATGCTCCATGGCCTCACAGTACAAACTGCAGAGAACATATAATAGCCAGTGGAAAGAATGCACTGTTGAGGTTACTCTTGTAAAGCCAAATTAGACAACGCAAGTCCATGACAGGGCTCCTTGAAACCAGTTCGCAGTGTACTAAACCCAGACTTTGAACCTCTCTCTGTTTCTTTTGGAGTACTTTTAACTGGCACCAGTGGGGCTGCTGTCATTAAGAAAAAATTGATTTTCCATTGTAAACCCCAATCTTTGTGGTTTAATATCTCAGCTGATTCAAAATGCATCAAATATAACTTTTTGTTTGTTTTACCTGCAAAAGAAATCACCATTTTAGTTATCAAGCAGCAAATAAATAAAAGAAATGCAGTCTGAACCATGGCACCTTAGGAATAATCTGCATTTTGTGACTTTTAGCTATGAATATGGGTAAATATAGTATGACAAATAACCAGCTGTGTGTAACAAATATTCCCTGGGATGGAAAAGAAATGGTTGAATATAGCAATCTTTACTCAAGATTTCTCTGCTATTGCTTTCTAAACTTGAATGTTCTTTTTATGAAAGTTGTGGTGTTTAATTGAGTTTAGTATTTTCCAGGAAATCAGTTGCTGGTTAAACCTGTATCCAAATTCCAAGTTCATTCAGAACTTGAAAAGCAAAATTTAACACAAGGAACAGAATTTTATAATGACCCAGTAATAGGCAAAACCAAACTCTTAGTTCCCAGGAGAATGAAAGAGCCAAACCCAGATATTTCTCCTAATTAGAGGTGAAAACAGTAAATACCTTAAAAAATGAAAACATATGTAACTCCTATAAGGTGGTTTTTTACTGGAAAATAACTGATGGCCATGCCAAATTTCAGTGTGTTCTGATGTAAGAATTCAGCAGGAGATTAAGAACACATTTTGCTAGGAGACATGCATAAACATTAGCATTTACATAGACTGAAAATAAGCCTCTGTAGGTAGGGTCAAGTGAGACAACTCACGATGGAAGAACACCAAATTGGCAGCTCTCAGAGTGAGAGAGATTTTTATAAATGGCAAAATAATATTCACTCAAAAGAGAAAATAGATTTCCTGGGTATGTTTTCATCATCTCCCCACACCCCTACTATAAATGAATCTACTGACCCCTGTCAGTAGATTCCATTACTCCTTGTTTGTGGGAGTTTGAGACTATGTATTGAAAAAAGACTTTCCAACTTGAAAGAAATCTTACTAAGGGTTCAATTCTAGGATTTTGTATTGTTCTACCCAATGCAGGATCCCACCTGCTGACTCAGAAGAGAGGCTGTGCCTATAGCAAAGATTTTCATTGCTATACAAATATGGAAAATAATTTCCATGTGATATTCTCACTTTACATTGCTCAAACACACTGAACAAACTGCTCTGTGTGATGAAGTAACTATGTCTCCTCTTCCAGATGACTTCAGATTTTTTGTACCATCATAACAAAATAAAAATTATGCGGTAACCTGGACTTGCATCCTACTAGCTCATGTAAGCAATTACCTCTTTCACCTAATGTTTAATATGGTATGTTTTCAAGTCAGATGAGAAAGAATTCAGACAGCCACTTAAAGGTACTGAGGTATTAAAAAGCAAGATTATTAACCTGCTACAGGGATTTAGCATTCCTCTTCTAAAATTGTAGCATATTCCTAATCCAAAAATATTTTTGACAGAGCACTCATCTGGCTAAGGCTACTTGGAGCTCATGGCATATCCTGAAAGATTATAGATGGAAAATAATTTCTGCACTGCTAGTAAAACAATGTCCAGAGAATGGCACCATTTGGCTCTCTCCCTAAATTAGTCACAGTCATTAGACACAGCACAGCAGCTTTCATGACTAGACCAAAAGAGCACAAGTTTCATGTGTCACTATGCATAATAGGGTGGAATTCGGTCTATTCAAGTCACTAGCTGGGATCAGTTAATTTCTGGTTGCAATCAAGTGAAGAGAGAAATCGGTTCATTTTGTGACACTTTACTATCTAAAAATCAGCAAAATACAATTGGAAGCTTACAGGAGTATATATATGTATTTAGAAGAACCAAAAGGCTTAGTTTGTCTTAACCTTTACAATTGTTATCAACTTGGGAATTCAACCAATTCAGGTCTGATATATCTGCCAAGAGTATTCAAGGAGAATCATGTTAGAATGGCATCTGGTGATTTTTTTTTGTTCAAAGGCTGATGTGGGGAATATATTAAAAAGGAATAAAAGTATAATGACCAACTCATTTAATCAACTTTAGCGGGTCCTGCTTTCAGAGGTTATCTGTGCATATCACTAGGAGCAACTGTGAAGTTCACTTTGGAGGCTAGGTTGACTATAATGGCTATTATGTCGATAAATGACAATAAAAATCCTGTTTATACCTGGCCCTTGGCATGTGCCAGAACAGACAGGCAAGGCCACTTATTTCTATTCTAGGAGATGTGAGAGTAAATTTGGACTGAAGTACACAGCTTCTGGACAAGTGCCTTAATATGTGGGCAGCCCAGTAATCCCACAGAGAGGCTGGCTGGCCTTTTGGTAGACTACAAAAGCGTAGCAGCGGAATGCATGTTTTTCTGGAACCACTAAAGCTATCAATCGGTGATTAAAGCCTGGAACATTTGGAGACTCAAACACCATGGATATAAACAACCAAGGAATAGAAAAACACTGAATACAATTCAGATATAAAAGGACCTTTATAACATTCAGAATCCCCAGTAAGCGTGGAAGTACAGAATGTGTTTTGAAATAATTTCCTTTTCATAATACAGATGAGTCATCTAAGCAGTGATTATTCCAAGAATTTCCACTTTTGCTGGGATTCATCCTGTGAGTTGCTTAGTAGCTCAGAACTCTCCGACTACAAATCACTACAGTTAGCACGGCAGTTAGATTATAAAAATTAATCCCATGTAATTTCCACCTTCTTGTTTTACAACAGAGCTTGGGCTACCTGCTTTCGGAGGCGCAGGAATGGTCCCGGCACATTCGTAGCTCTACTGGAGGGCCAGGGCCATGCTGGGAACATCCTGGACCAGTTCCCACACGGAAAGGACTGGCAGGAGCTCCACTGTTGGCCCTCACCAGGCCTTGGCCACCATGGACCTGCCACAACAGAGCTTGGGCTACCTGGCCTCTGAGGCGAGGGAATGGCCCCAGCGCATTCCCAGCTCTAAGGGAGACCCTCCGCCACATTGGAAACGTCCATTCTCTGCTCCCACAGGGCAGGGCCAGGCAGCAGCTCCACTGCTGGCCCTCACTGGCCCTTGGCCACCATGAACCTGCCACAACAGAGCTTGGGCTCCCTGATTTCTGAGCCAGGAACGGGCCCCAGCACCTTCCCAGCTGTACCCAGGGCCCTGGGCCATGTCAACACCTCCGGCCTCTGCTCCCACCAGCAGGAGCTCTGCTGCTGCCCCTCACCGGCCCCTGGCAGCCACCGGGCTTGGGCTACCAGCTCCCTGAGCCACAAAACCGGCCCCCCTTTACTTCCTCACTCCAAGGGAGCCGATCCCCCGCTGACGGGGATGTCCGCAACGCAGCGGGCACGCCCGGTGTCCTGGAGGACCGCCGGGCCACCGACTGCGACCTCGGGAGGACTGAGGGGCACTTCCGGCGGCCTGATGGCCGCTTCCGGGACCCGGGCAGGGCGGGGAGCGGGTTTCCCGGAGCGCCGATGGGCGCTCTCGGTGTCGGGCTGGCAGCCGCGGCGCTGGGGTAGCCGAGGAGCCGCTCCGTGAGGCGGGAGGTGCCGGCTAGCCCGCCCTCCTCCGTGCCGGCGCATCCCCGCGCCTCGGGGTGCCTTGCGCGGCCTGCAGCGGTACCGGTGCTGCTGGGCCCTCTCGCCTCCGCGGGCGCCGCGCTCCACCCCGGCACTGAACGGAGAGCTGGGCGGTTCGTTAATTGTGAGGCGTGACGGAGCCTGTGTGTGGTGGTGGGAAACGCCTGCATTTGCATAATCGCATTATTTGCATGTGTAAGCAATAATTGCTGTTTAATCCATACAGCTAATTAAAGGTTACAACAGCCTGTGCTCGTGGCTGTTCCGATCAGTAGTGACTCCGAATTAGAAGAGCAGCTGCAGGTCCCCTCACTTTCTCACCCCAAACGGAGCCCAGCTCCCACATACGAATCCCAGGCCCACTGCTCCCACTCCCACGGGGAAGGTGCCAGGCAGGAATTCTCTTCCCGGCTTTCACCTGCCCTGTGCGGCCGTGGCACTGCTCCAGGGAAGCCTGAGCAGTGTGCTTTGTGTGTCGAGAAACGGTCAGGAAAGCAGCGGTTCGTCTGTGGATTTCAGGATTTTTTTTCAATGATGCAGCTTGTTGCCATCAGCTCTGCAGTTTAGCTCTGTGCGGGACAACAGCCCAAATCCAGCAGCACTCGGGCCTTTGTCTTTACTCACAGCTCAGGCTATAGTCAAAGTCACTTTCTACAAGATTCATTTATGCTGAAACAAGCAAAAATAAATATCTGATTAAAACCTTATACTCTCACAAGTAACAAAATCCTGCCAAGGACCACCAAGTGGTCCTACCAAGGCCACAATGGACATCAAATTTGGGAACAAGATACTGGACTGAGCGGCCCATCAGCCAAACCATTATTACTGAACCTGTACCTTTCCTTTCCAGGCTCAGCTGGTCACTCTAGGTAATACTGTAAAAACAACCTGGAAAGCTTTACAATAGAAAAACTACGATAGAGTCCAGCCCTGCAGGGAACCAGGTAACTCTGTCCCTCGGCTCTCCTGAAAATCCAGTCCTATTCTCCATATAACAAATTCCAGCATGTTTTTATGGCTTGTATTGCACAATGTCTGGAGGGAGCCAGAAAACCTGGATTGGGCTAACAGTTACGCTTGATATACAGCACTGCAGATAGCGGTGCATGTTGTGGGCGATAGCTTCCTACTCTAAGCTCTGTGGCTGCTTAACTCTGCAGAGTCACTGGGGACAAGTCAGGAGAAAATGAAAATCCCCCACTGGAGAGGAAGGAAGCAAATATTGTTCTGCAGCAGTCACTAAAAAATGGGACATTTGAAGCCTGAATGGGGATAACAGTAGAAGTATATGCAAAACTTTTATGAAGAACCAAATAATTCACGCAGGTGTAACTTCCAGTTGTGTAACATCTGTTTGGTCCAACAACAGGCAAATTGTTTGAAAAATTATTCTGCTTTTTAGCTGTTGCCATCCTTGCCAGTCTGGTATGCATATCTTCACCAGATGCCCCTGCAGCAAGAGCCTCCTTTGTCCCTTTCCTGAGCACGTTCCTCATCCAACCAGTTGTGCCAGAGCAACCAGTCCCACCTATGTCTCCACGGATCTGTACATGGGAAAATTAGTATCAGCAAAGTAAAAGGGCTTGGGCATTACCTTTCCACTCTTCAGGATTCATCTGAGCAGGGAGGGTGCAGAGCATCTTCTGCCTGTCCTGTAAATCACACCTCTGCCTGTCTTCCCGGCTCTCAGTGATGAACAGCTTTCACAGATCAGAAGAGGTGTTACCAGAGATTATAAAAAGAGTTAAAAATAGAATGCAGCAGGAAATATCTTGTCGAAGGAGAGGCTGGTAGGAAACAAACCACTGAAATGAAATCCTTTTTGGGTAGGCTGCCTCAATATGCTACTGTAAAGAGAATTAAGCAAAGGCTTAACACCACCTCCTAGAGGAAACCAAGCAGATGCTAAACCAAAGGTTCAGCAAGGTGTGCAGCTGCTGTGCAATAACTGATAGACACTTGTTCTAATTGGGTCTCAAAATTCGGAAACTGCTGTGCCCCAAAATCAGTGTATGGAAGTGTGGGGAAGGAGCCCCTAGATGCAGGTTCAGTGCTCTGTGTTCATAAATCACTGTGCTGCCAGGCTGCCCGGTGTTAAAAACATGCTACAGCCAGCACCAGCTATGGGAAGGTTGGCTTTGCTCTGCCCAGCAGGAACAGTCTGTGGGCGCCAGTCAGCACCAGTGAAACCAGCAGCCTGAGCTCCTCACAGCCAGGACCTTCCATTGAATCTGCCCTGGGAAAGCAAAGAGTGAAACTTCATTCAGCAGTGCAGCATGTGAAACCCAAGGGGTGAGTGGGGGGGCAAGCTGTCTTTAGAAACTCTACCAATTATCTGTGCCTTTTTGGAGCCTCAGGAACCTCTTGGAACGTATTTTGTAGTAAGGACAAGTGAAATGTGCAGCAGAGTTCTTAGCACTGAGGGGCTCGGGCACTCCAAGGCGCCGTATGTTCACAAAACCCAGAAGCAGAAAGGGAAAACTAAGGAACAGCTTTTGAAAAAACTGCTGGCTTAGCTTGGGCAAATGTCCCCACCATAGATACTAAGACTAGTTATGGGTTGAGGAAATTGTCGCTCGGAAATATAAGTGTTCATCAAAAAAACCCCTGAAAATGTTGTTATTTGCACAGAGTGAAGAGCTATAAACAGGATAGCCCTCAAAAGGCTAAGCTGAAGAACATCTTTCCTTGTTGCTTTGGATGATAACCTACCCCTGCAGGTTGACATCACTCCTATCCCAGCAAGGCAAGTCTCCAAAGCACATGGAAGCTCCCCATGAACACCTGCAATGGTGCCAACTCCCGAGCAAACTCTTATTTCACATCACTTAAAGTCAGATCTGTCACAGTTTTCCTCCTGGTTCCCCAGTGCCAACTGCCTGCCCTTCTCACAGCTTTAGGAGTTTGTGGCAGTGTTTGTGGGTTAGCACAGAGCAGAGGAACACAATCCCTGGGGCTTGCTGCCTATTATTTCGGGTACTTAAAGCTTTTGCAGCTCTTGCCATCCTCCCTGCAGAGCTCTAGCATCCTGGTGGCAGCAAAGGCCCAGGATCCCAGCAGGAGCCAGGATTTCACCTACAATTTTGCATGAATCAGTGCTAAATCCCCTGTTATACACAGTTATGATGCTCCCACAGGAACTTTTTGAAGCTCTTCTGCCATCTGGTTGTGCCTTTTGATTTGCTAAGCTGAATTTCTTGGGGATTTGCAGATCAGTTCAGTTCTGGGGACTTCACTCTTGGCATTTATGTCTCTAGAGGTAAGCGATGGGTCACAGTGTTCAGAGGTACTCCCCATTCACCCAGTGTGCTCAAAATTCTTGTTTTCTCATCCCCAAAGTGATCCCGGACTTTTGAGACTCACAGGGGACATTTCCCAGGGATCAAAGGAGAATCTACACAGAAAAAAGGATGGCTGATGGTGTAAAAGATCAGGCCTCTGCCATCTTCACTGGGTCCTGGGATGAGAAAAAGCAATTAAGGACATATTGATCACTGAGCCAATTTCAAAATCTACCCTCGGGGGCCTGACCTACTTTGGACTAAGCTGGCTCATTGTCAGTTTCCCCCCTGCTCCCAAAAGTATCTGCATTCACAAGGACACTGCTGCTGTCCTCAGATGGCAGTGGGGTGACATCTCCAGGTGTCCCCCAAGCTGGGTGGAACCTGCAGCTGGTAACGTCTAAAGGGATGCATCAGAGCTGGGCAGAGAGATCACAGATGCTCCCACAACGTGTGTTCTCAGCCCAACCCAGAGCTGGACCCCTGCTCATGGAGCAACTGGGAAAACCTGGGCAAACCCTTTTTTTTTTGTTTTTCTCTCCTTGGCAGGACAGATCTAACCAGGAGCCTTTGAGAGACTGTGACAATGGGGTAATCTGCAAGGCTATTGCCTTTTGGAGTGATTTACCAAGGCAAACAGCTGAGAGCAGCAGCTTTTACCTCCAGGTAGTTGGAACAAGGTGTTGCAGCCATTTCCAGGCACAGAGCACAGGATACAAGGCGCTGGGTGGGAGAAGGCTTCTTGGTGCTGGGTGCTGGTGCTCCATCTTCACCTGCCCCATGGGACACACACAAGCCCATCCCGGGTGGGCAGCACAGGCTGCACAGATGAGAGAAGTGGGGTGCACCAGTCACCCTACAGCTGCCCTGCAGAGACTTCTCCCTCCCTAGCAGCTCAGAGGCACCTGCTCATCCTTTTTCCCTTCTGAAAGGCTGAAGAAAGAAGCTGCTCTCATTTCACCCCCAGAACTGGATGTGTGCTTGCCACGGACGAGACAGGTACTTTTTCCCATGTAAAGCAAAACCTGAACTTGAATGCAACCAGTCTGATCACAAGCCCTCTGATTTCCCTGGGCTATTTTCAGATGGTTGCAGGAAAGCAAGGTGTGCAGGTGTAATCCCCTGCCAGAACTGGTTCTCTGGAATAGCAATAATCACAATATCTACTGGATTATTATTTTATGTGCATGCATATATGAATATGTATAAGAATGTGTATACGAGTATATGTATGGGCTATTTAGGGGACACAGAATTTAAGTGACAACCAAATACTTATTTCTCCCCTGCCTTCTCCCATTTGCTTAACCTTAAAGCAAGCTGCAAATAATTGGAATTTGGGATGTTACAGGGACCTCATGATAGAAGCAAGTGCTTGAGGGTGAGCTATGTTCTGCCTCTGATGCTCTGCTGGGAAAGACTCCAAGAAATCACAGTCTTCTCTGAACTAGGATGCAACAACAAGGAGAAAAAAAACCCTTTAATTTCTGTCCTCTGCTAAAATTAATAAACTTTACAGGCTCAATGTCTGAAAGTAACATGGGGGTCAAACTTGGTGAGGCAGTTTGGACCTCTAGTAATGGTGCCACAAAAAAGCAGAGCACAGGAGACAGCAACAGCCAAGCAAAACAGAATTCCTGCTCACTATTACAATAAAGAGACTGGAGAAAAAAAGCAGGTGGAGAAAAAAAAAAATAATCAGATATGCTCTGCCCACCTAACCTTGCTTGGAAACATGGAGTTTTAACTCCACATCAGTCCTGGAAATAAACTGATACCTCTGTTTGAAGAGTTGCAGAGTAACCCTGGGCTGCCTGGCAGGCAGAGCGTTGGAGCATGAGCCAGGTTGTGTGGCTTCTGTCTGCCAGTGGCCTCAGCTGACCTTGGGCTTTTCGACCCCAAGTGCCTCAGTTTCCCCATATACATGGTAAGCTCTGCTCTTTGTAAAGGGCCACTAGCAGGCAGGATGAGGGAAGCTGTCTGCACTTAGCTAAACCAATGTTTTTGCTGGTTCGTTTCCCATAGAAATACAATACGGGAGGAGAAGGGCATCCAAAATTTGCAGAGGATGGAGACAAGGAAGGCTGGGGCAGCCGGACAAGAATTTGCCCATCAGAATTGTGGAAAGTGGCATGTTTGGGAAACAGCTGGACACCCAGCCAGAGTCCCAGACCCGAGAGCAGGCAGTGGGCAAGCGCAGAGGTGGAGCTTGTGCTGGGTTTTTTGTTTGGTATAAAAAGCTTAGATGGGTCAATGCTAACCACAGCGCCTGGGACGTGGATGAGGGGAGCTGCACAGAGAGCAGACACCAGTACCAGCCATGGGGAGGGCAGCCACAATCCTCCTGGCACTACTCAGCCTAACAGCGACTATTTGTGATACCCAGGACACCTGCCCAGGTGAGTGGGGCACAGATCCTGCTGCCATCCCACTGAGACAGCCTGTTTCATCACCCTCTATAACTCAAGGAGCTTGGGCAAGGGAGGGGATATATGATTTTTTTCCTTCTATGCTTTTTTTATTTCAGCTGCAAGTGGGAGGAAGGTAAGGGGGAGGCTGAAGTCTCAGCAACCATTTTACAAAACTGCTGGCTCCAGCCAAAGGTGTAACATCCTTCCTTACTCACCCGTGGGATCTCCAGGAACAGGCTGTCCCAGTCGAGATTTTTTATCCTGGTTAAGGGGTTTTTGTTCTTGGTGCCTTGGCCCAGTTACTAAAGGGGGCAGAGCAATGCAAAGGATGGGTCAAGTGCTTGCTGGGTGCTGGGCACCCTGGCAGCTTGGGGATGCTGCACAACACAGCTTTCTGTCTGTATTCCTTGGGAAGGCAATAGGGACAATTTCAAACTGTCCTGCTGACAGGAAATTTAGTAGAGCCTTTACTGTCCACAGATGGGTCAATGTCACTTACTCTGCTGTCAATTCCCCCCAGGGCACCTCTCAGCTTTTGTTTTATTGAGCTACAGTCTTTTCGTCATGCACGTAATGTCATATATAACAGCCTCCTCTCCCACTGAACTCCCCTGAAACCAGAGATTCAGTATCTAGCTCCTCTAATATGTAAGCTCCTCAATGCCATCTGTTAATCCATACAACACCTGCAAACTCCCACCCTCATTGCTTTTGCTTGCACTGTTCCTCAAGTCCAGAGGGTTCAGATTCCTCTCCAAGACACTTTCGAGCCCTAAGAATCTACACAAAGACTTTCTTCATTTCCTTAGAGGTGAGAATAGTGGGACTGGGTGATGCTGACCGGCTTGCTGTTCTCCAAGGATGCCCAGGGATCCCAGGTGCCTCTGGCCCAAAAGGAGAACCAGGTCTCCCAGGAGCAAAAGGTGAGAGCCCAAACTCTAGCGATGAGCACTGTGATGTGAGATGGCGTTGTTGCTTTGGGTGGGGGAAGCAAGCTGGGCTGGAGCAGTGGCTGGCCTGGCCCTGGCTTCTGTGTGCAGTTGGAGGGTCAAATAGGAGCAGGAGATAACCCATCTAGAGATGTGCTGGTACACATGGTCTCATCTTTTTTTCCCTGAGTCCTGTCACAAGTGTGAAGTGGTCCTGGGTGGTTTCTTCTACAACAAAAACATCAATTTATTTTCTGAGTCTATTGAACAGTCTGGGTGGGAGGGAGGCTGTGATGCTCCTGCATGTCTACCAGGGGACAGTTTGGGAACTGTACTGGCACTCCCTACCCCAGGAAGCAAGGGAGATGGGGGTCCTTCAGGGTTTTCATAGCCAACTCATAGAGAAGGCGAATCACGTTAGCAGAGGGAGCAGATCCACTGCAGCAAAATCCATGGACTGGCTCCAAGAAGTACAGAGCTCATAGGATTTCATATGTGAACTGCAAATTAGGACTTACATTGGCAGGACCAGTGTAGTGTAGCTTCAACAGGAGAGAAGGAGTAAGATACGTTGCAAGATGAAATCTAATTAACAAAACCCAGCTTCCTTGTTTCCCTGGGCTTCTGCATTGTATCTCCCCTGGCCAGTTTGCAATGTGCACATATAAACTGAGTCCTTCCTTGCAGGAGAAATGGGAGCCCAGGGACTTCCTGGGAAAACAGGACCAACTGGTGCCAAAGGTAATACACAGCATATTCAACTTGAACCCATAAATCTACCCAAGTTCAGGACATGCACTGGGAAATTGGGTCTACAGAGATGAACTGCAGAGCTGGTCATAGTTGAAGAAACAGCACTGAAATAGCATAGGCAAAGCAGGATTTGGGGGGCTGGATCTTGCGTGGGGTGAGTACTAGAAATAGTGTCCTTGAGTCAGACCACACTCATCAGAGGAAGGTACTACTCTTCTTCTCAAAATTCTCCACTGATCCTTACCAGCCCTCTAAAATAAGACCTCTCCCCATTCCTTACTCCCACATTAACCTTCTTCCACCATGACAAACCTGCCCAAATGGCTCTCTGAGGAGCTTTGGGGTGCAGGAGGCATGATGCAGAGACACGATGCTGAGTGCTTCCAGCAGCCTCCAGCCCTGGACTCAGCATGTGATGCCACTGTAGCCCACTTGACCACAAGAGTGGGATCAGACCCCCAAGAAACAGCTAGTGTAGGGTGAAGCAAGGAGGGAATGGGGGTTTGTTTGCAACAGGATGAGCCCCAGAAAAGAGGAAGATGTCTGCTTTCATTCCATCCAGGCTGTACTTAAGGTCTTCAGCAGGATCTGTGTGCTGCAAACACTGAAAAAGTGTCACTTTTAAATAAACTAGTTTGCAGAACAAGGTGGCACCCAGGAACTGAGCACTGGTGCACTGACTAGCTCGGAAAACGGCCCCTTTGCATGCTGAATTAGGTAGCTATTATTTCCTGGCCAAAAGCATCCAAGAAAGTGAAAGATCTCAGCTGAAACCTCAGAGGAGATGGATGAACCCACTGCAAAAGCAGCTATTGCCCAAAATCTTACAGGTGCCTGACTAAAAACAAAAAGCCCCTCAAAAAAGTCGCGGAGCTGGAGCGGTGAACCCCCCATACGCTCCAGCAGATGGAGCAGCAGTTCTCTCTCTGCCCTGTATTTTCCTGCGCTTCCCGAGAGATGCTGCTGATCCGGAGAGCAGCCAGGCCGGGGTGGCAGCACCAGCTGGGACACGGTGGCTTTGCACCACTTGACAGCCTCTCCTGTACATTCGGGACATATGGACAGGCTGGAGCAGCCGCTTGGGGAGCCAAGTAATTCACTCTCGTTGAATCATCTGTGATGAGCATTTTCCTCTTGTCTTTTGCAGGAGCAGCTGGAGAGCCTGGCTTCCCAGGACCACAAGGTAAATCATGCTGCACTGAATTTATCCTGTGAGCTGGGTTAGTTAAACTTCCACCCTGTGCTGTTCTGGAACAACACACCAGGTGGGAGCAAATACCGAGAAATTAAAGTACCCACCAGGTACTGGATGGGACTGTTTGATGACAGTTGTGCCCCATCATAGGCTCAGCCCTGGTGTGGGTG
This sequence comes from Falco peregrinus, assembly GCF_023634155.1. NCBI lineage: Eukaryota > Metazoa > Chordata > Aves > Falconiformes > Falconidae > Falco > Falco peregrinus. Next base: position 47,176,511 of record NC_073721.1, on the reverse strand, counting down.
GTGTGAGCCCCTCTCCCAAACCAGCTGTTCAGCAACAGGGGCTGTCCCCAGCTTGGGGGCATGATGCTGCTGCACAGCACCATCAGCTACAGAACCTACAGGGCTTCACACGCCCCAGCCTGATGGACCAGCCAGATTTGGGCAGACCTCTGGCATTCCCATGCTATGGCAGCAGGTAGAGACTCGGACGTCAGAAGAACATACCTCTCTACCAGCAATAGGCTGGAGGGAAAACAAGGTTTTGGTTCCTGCTGCTGTCATCCTGCACGCAAGGGCTGCTGGCACCCAGCGCTGAGCACTGGCTGCGCTGCAGCTTCCCACACAGGAGCTTGGCTTGTCATAGCTGCTGGTTGAGCACATTTGCTCCAGCTGGTACAGCTGCTCCCAAACCACTGACTAAAGCCCTCTGCCAGCAGCAAATATTTGACCCTGCCTTCCCGCAGGTGCGTTGCCTCCTCCTTCCCATTCCTACATGTCCCAGACCGATGGGACTAACTGGCACAAAGCGTTGGTACCCAGCTCGGTGGGCTGGCCAGCAGCAGGCAGAGCAGCCAGGTCCAACAGAGACACATCTTGTGTCAGTCTGGCCATTTAGACCTCCTAAACCCAAATCAGATGTCAGGGGAAAATACATCATGCCAGGTACAACAATCCAAGAGAGGCAAGGCTGCTGCTTCTTGTGCATCTATAATGTGTCCCACTTCCCTGGCAGAGCAATTGATGGTGTTGTTTGTCTAACAGGAATAAAAGGAGAGCCCGGATTTCCAGAAACATGGGGTGAGTTTCGTCCTAGCTCCTTCATGCCACCATTGGCTTCACAGAGCAGATAGATGGTGGTGGGACTCCCTGCACCAGAAGTCAGGACATGGCAGTAAAAAACCCCAAATTCAGAGTGACAATGAAAGACAGAATAAGGAAATATCACTGTTAGCCTATTTGCTTCTCAGAGCCACATGCAGCTTCTCTGTGTCTGCTCTGTAATCCAGCCAGGCCAGGAAAGTCCTGTCCTCCGAACACACTGCACATCACCTGCCCTCTGTGTGTCCTGGAGGAGATCTGCCTTGGGTTTTGAGAGCCTCAGTGTCCTGGTTTCCAAGATGAAACCACTAGAAACACCTCTATAGACATGCTGCTACTTCAAAGACAGTTATACCATCCTGCTTATAGTAGCAGATTCAGTAGACACAGTGTTCATGTGTGTGACGGCACTCAGATTAATTTATTCATTGGGGGAGGGAAGGAAAGGGAAGAAAAGAAGGAAGGAAAAACTTCAGTTGAACTGTCTGTCTCCATGAGCTACAACCAAAGCAGAGCTACAACCTGCTTTAGCTACACTTGGATGCCGTAAGGTCACAGTCACACGCAGAGGCTTGGGCAGATCAGAGCTGCTGTAACGCCTGGAAGAGGGAGTCTGTGATGCTCCTGGACTGGCCCCTTGCTGCTCCAGGCACTCCTTTGCCCTTATGTTTCCTGGGCATGTAAAACTATTTGACTAATGAGAAGAGGCCAAGTCCAGGACCATCCCTTCGTTAGGAAGGATGCCCATGCCCACAAGACAGCCTGGTACAGCTGTGCGTCCGTTCATCAAATACAGCACGCTCAGACGCCTGCACTGCCACCACCGCTGCCTCAGATCAGCTCCCAAGGCTTTCCCCTCTGAAAGCCACAGATGCAGCTGGAAGCTGGGATGTCTGATAGTGACCGCTTCAGTCAATCCTTCGGCATCTGTGAATCTGAGCTTCTGTCATCAGGTCTAGTTTTGGGGAAGAAAAATAAATTTATATATCATATATATGTATATATACAAAAGTACTGTCTGTCCAGTCCACAGAGGATGATCTGAACGCTGTTTTCTGTATTACAGGTAAGTGTTTTTCTGTGTCACCACTCCTTTGCTGCCAACTACCCACACACTCCCTGTGCCCCCATACATTCCTGAGCCTGGATCATGACTTTGTCATCCTGCTCAGAGCAGCTCCTCCACCCAGAAGCCCAAAAGAGTCATGGCAGATGAGAGGAGTCTGAGCACCTCAGACCATCTCTTAGCAGGTGCCCATCTCCCCTGTGATGTTTGGATCAGAAACTGCAGCGGGGTTTGGCTCCCAGGAGGTGTGCACCAGAGTTCTGCAGTGCAAAGAGCCAGCTGGGAGGCTGAAGGGCTCCAAGTCTCCTACTTGGGGCATGTGGCTGATGTGCCCCCTGAATACAGTGGGCATGTTATAACTCTTTCCGCTTGATCTCTTTCCCTGACTTGTACAGAAGCCAGGAACTGCCAAGAGCTGTTGGGGAAAGGGAAGAACCTGAGCGGCTGGTACACCATCTACCCACAAGGCTGCAATGCCACCACTGTCTTCTGTGACATGGACACGGATGGCGGAGGATGGATTGTGAGTAGGACGAGCAAAGGGAGGTTTCTATGTCCCTATAGTGATTTTTATTTGGGCTGCAAAGGATGGCACCAAAATAGAAACAAAAAAGGAGGAAAACACACACTGAGGAGACAGCAAGCCTGCATGAATCCCTGTGGATGCAGGGGATGCTCCTGAGAATGTCTCTGGGAGCAGGCTGAGCACCACAGACCCATTCCCCACTTAAATCAGCAAATAATTTGCTCCTCATTTCCAAGGGCAGGTGGAGGAGATAAGTGAGTGAGGGATTCCCCTGGGGTTTGGTCCCCAGAGACCCACAGGAGTGTCCTGATGCAGGGGGAGCATTTGCTGGGTGGGGGGCTGTGCCACCTGGGCACTGCAGATGCTTTTGGTGGGGAGGGAGTGCCCTGGCAAAACTGAGACTCTCCTTTCCTGCAGGTTTTCCAGAGGCGCTGGGATGGGTCAGTGAACTTCTTGCGAGGTTGGGATTCATACAAACGAGGTTTTGGCAACCAGCTGACAGAGTTTTGGCTGGGGAATGACAACATCCACTTCCTCACCTCACTGGGTAAGGTCTGCCTCCATCCCCGGCTGGGGTCCTGAGTTTAACCCCGTACCACACTCAGGCATTAAAGGAATCGGAGCTTCCTGCAGCTCCCTGAGGTCCCAGCAGTTAAACAGCGTCCAGGTTCCTGCTGCCCAGGACACTGCACTTAAAATAAAAAAAAAAAAAAGGCAATCTTGAAGCCAGGGAAGATAATGAGCTGGTTGCATGACCTCTCCTGGAGACAGACCAACACATCTTCCTACTAGGTGTAGCTGTGATGGCAATCGTCTTGTTCATACACAGCCTTGGAGTCACGGTTGTGTGCAGGGTGCCTGGGCGTGCAGTTCTCAGTGCCCATGACCACCCAAGATCAGATCCAAAAAGGTGCTTCACAAGAAAGCCATCAACAGTGCAGGAGATTCTTCAGGAATTTCAAATAAATCATAATCCCTCAAGTAGTGGAAGCTCCTCCCAAGTTAGCTCACGGCTCCTTAAATCCTCCACCCAGAAACCCAGGTGCATATTCCCCCTCCGCCCTGCACCACTACTGTCCACTTTCTTTTCCAGGAACCTGTGAACTCCGCATTGACCTGAGAGACTTCGAAAACAACTACTATTTTGCCAAGTATGCTTCGTTCAGAGTGTTAGGAGAGTCTGAGAAATACAAACTGGTGCTAGGAGACTTCCTTGGTGGAAATGCTGGTAAGTGAGCCCAGCAGCTCACTGGGCAAGGCTGTTTTCTAGCCCATCTCAGAAGTGTTCAGCATTTATAGGGCAGAGCAGTATCACGCAAACTCCTCGTGCTGCTTACACTTTGGGTCACTTTTTTAAAACTGGCTGTGGTACACCAGGTGCCAAGTGACCTCTGGGTGCTGGGAAGGACAGGGACACCCATCACCCACAGAAGTGTAACGCACAGCATTACCTACAAGCCCAGCCACATGGTTTAGCAATAAATGTGGAACTTGGTCCTGAGCAGCACCTCATCCAGCATAACCTTCCCAACAGTTCTGCAGCAGCTGGGCCAGGTTCTGCTTTCAGTTCCATTGGAAGGAAATATTTGCCCTCAAGGTTTGGCATTTCCAGGGCTGGGATGCTCTTCAATACTTGCAGCATCAGCACTGCATCCTCTTAATGTCTAATTCTTTTGTTTTTCTTTAAAAAAGCAAACAAATCCCCTGCAAAATTCAATACTTTTCATGCAGGAATGAATGAAACCAACACCTGAGATAACAGTGCTCTGGGTTTATGTAGCTTTGTACATTGCAACTCTGTCTGATAGTCCAGACCTCAGTACGTCTGCAGGAAATCTGAGCAGTGCAAAAGAAGTGGCACCTGTGTAACTGTGAGGAGAATCTGGCCCATTTTATTCACAGGCATAGGTAAGTTCTCCACGTGTTTTAGCAGTCCTGGCAGAGCTCAGGATACTCTTTTTCTCTAGGACCAAGCAACCAAGAGAACAGCAGGATTTATAAAACCTGCCTTGCATCCAGCCATGATGCCCTGCAGTGATGCACAGACACATATAGGTTCCCTTTTGTGCTCTCTACTGCAGTAACTTCTCATGTGCTCTCTGCAGGAGACTCCTTATCATACCACAAGGACATGCCGTTTTCAACAACAGACCAGGACAACGACATGAGCTCCTTTAACTGTGCCACAGAGTACAAGGGAGCATGGTGGTACAACGACTGCCATTACTCCAACCTGAACGGGATGTACTGGCTGGGAGTGCACGGCAGCTACGCTGATGGCATAAACTGGAAGACGGGCAAAGAATACCATTACTCCCATAAGCGAACAGAAATGAAATTCAGGCTGGTTTAACATGCCAAGAGGGTGTCTGACTAGCACCAACAGGCGCCCCTCAACAGCCTAGAGAAGACACAAAACATGATGTTGTTTGAGGGCGAATTTGGACCAGGAAGGGTATTACAGGGTGTGCCTTCAGCCTAGAGCAGGCTTTTAGAGACCAGAAGAAATTGGTGCTGGTTTGAGCTCCTGTAAGCCCCAGACTCTCACCTTGGATTATTTCCAGCAGCCCCACAGATGCTGACTGAGCTCAAGCATCTTTTTTCTGAAAAGTGCGTTACCTTGATTTAAAGACCAAGTGATGGTGAGGCTATTGCATCTCAGTAAAGCTCTCAGACATCACTACTCTATATGGTAATTACCGGTAATTTTCAGTCTAATCCAAGTATATGAAGCCTCCAGTGTTCTCACAGCCTCTTTTTCTGTTGGACCCAAGAGCCACCTGACAGGCACTGAAGTCCCAACTCCCTCTCTCCCTGCAGGCTGTGACGGAGCCACAACACAGGCCAGCATTGAAAGGACTGAGCTTCCAGCACAGAGCTGTGAGCACTGCTACCTTCCCACTGCTTCACACAACACTTGCTCCAGAACCTCAGGTGGGACCTCAGCTCCTGGAACCACAATAGTATTGCCCAGCAATTCCCACCACTCCTCCAGGGCATCTTTCCAGATCTCATTCTTTAGCTGCTGGGGACCAAGAGCTGGGTACAAAATGTGCATGCTGGTCCAGCAACACGTGTGGTACCAGGACACTACAGTAGTCCCAAGTCAAGCCTTGCACACGTGGACATCATGTAAATCACTAGCACATGCCAGTATCTTCCTTTTCCCCCTTGTTTCCAGTAGCATTTGAAGATGGGCTACCTGCTGTCCGATGGAGGCAGTTCATCCCGTTAGTGTTGATGTTGTATTTGACTTTTAGCAGAACTGGTTAAAGGGTCTTTTCCCAGACTCCTCCCCACAGCTGACAAAGGGAAGGGAGAGCTCACTGCCAACTCACTGCAGGGACAGCCCAGAGTCACCAGAAGCAGAGTATTCATTTGTGTTACATTCCTGACTGTCCTATGTTTATCACACTTATTGCACAGATGTGCAGCCAAGGCAGCTCCAGCCCTACAACACAGAATTCAAACCCTGTGAGTGAGAAAAGCGAAGAAACCGCTCACCCAGCACACCACAGCAGGTCAGCAATGTGCTACGAAATAAACCTGAGGTTTTGCATCTCCCTGTTCACTAGGTCCTGTCCCTGTTCACTTCTCCTTTTCAGGTACATGAGAAAGCATGTGTCTGAGCAGAGAAGCACACACTGAAAGTCCCACAGTCGTTTCCCTATCTCCAGGAGCTCTGTTTTGTTTTTCTCCTACTCCCAGGCAGATTGATATGCCCCCAGCAGGAGCAAGGTCCCACAGCATCCAGCTGTGTCTCACCCAATCCAGGCACTGGTGCTGTTGTCCAGCTTCTCAGAGAGGCCCAGCGTGCTGCCACAGACACCTCTGCAGAACCACAGAGCCCTCTGCAGAGACACACGAGCAGGTGCTGACATCCTCAGCTCGCTTCCCTTAGTACACAGAAACCTCCAACATTTAAATTTCATTTCTGAAGGACACTGATGTTAAAGGGATTAAGAGAACATCATGAACAGTTTACCCAAGCCCATGTAGCTGATATTCCCAGACCGCCACCTGGCTCCACAGAGGAAACGGTTAGGTATGACAAGCCATCACCAGTGCTAGGTGAGGGGGTTGGACCTGGCTGCAGAGCAAAATTCTCCTGCATCCCCTAAGCTGATGCAGTAACCCGTTGGCTGGCAGCAGCCCCTCCAGCACGAGGGAATTTTGGCTTATGGGCTGCTGGGGTGGAGAAGGTGACTCCAACGCCCTTTGCACGATGCTTGTGCTGCTGCTGTTACCTTGTGCCCACCTAACCTAAGTAAAGAAGCGACCTGAGACACCAGCTGACCCTGCCACAGAGGGCACAGCAAGGCAACGGACCCAAAATACCACTCTTTCATAGCTAAGACTCTTCTGTAAATTACTTTTAACTGAAGGTGTATTACACCAGCTACACTGATAGACCATGAAGCTGCTTGTTTAGTTGTTTGGAAACACAGTATTTCAGCAGCACCACTCAGCAGACCCAGGATGATGAAACACAGCAGCCAGGGCTGACGTGGAAAAGAACCATTAGACTTTATTCCCAAATGGCATTTATAAAACCAAACAAACAAAGACACAATGGAGGATGTGGGAACACCATGGCCCGTGGGGCGCAGCATGGCCAGGTCCAGGCCATCAGCACCTGCGGAGCAAGCGGCCAACAGAGGGAAGAGAGGAGAAGTGGCAGCTGCTGGTCAGGTCCAGCAGAGGCAAGCCTGCTGTGCTGCCCAAACCCTCCACTCACCGTCACACTGACTTCAGTTCAGTGCCAGGACTCTGAGGCATGAAATTCAACCACTAACTTGGACTTTGCATCAGAGAGGTGTGGGGAAACTAGACTCTGTGCTCCAGCGCAGGGGCTCGTACCTGGAGGGCATTTCAGCAGGTTTCCCATGCTCACCTCTCCCTCCAGCTCTCACCAGTGAAGAGAAACTCTTAGTCCATGAGATGCACCAGACAAATTCCCAGACCTGGAACTGTTCTCTGCACGCTCCCAGCATGGGCTTTTCTACTCCATATGGTGCCTGTATACAGTCTCAGTCCCACCTGCCCCTGCAGCAGGCACCAAAGGTCCTTCCAGCAAGGACCCAATACCCTTCAGTCACCTGAGATCCAGCACGTGGCCGCGCTGTGAGAGTGGATGAGGCACATGGCAAGCGCAGAAGGAACCTAGTTCTGCTCCATCACAGCTCAGACTGTGCTGGTTGATGCTATCCTCTGTGCAGAAAATATCCCCCCATTTAACCCTTGAGCAGGCTGCTTCTGTCCAAGCAGATAAAAAAACCCAAAAGATCTTCCTTCATACCATAGCATCACCAAAGTATGTGCAACTCCACACGCCTTTTCTACAGTGTCCCAGCCTCACTGTTGCTGTTCTGCAGGACCAGAGCCCGATGTCTAACTAGAGGAAGAATCAGCCCAGTCTGCAGCAGGGCACCGCCAGCACCAAGCCTTGCTGGTCCTGGGAAGGAGGTGGCCAGCAGGGCAGCAGCTCCGCAGGGAAGTGCCCCTAGAACAAGACACCTTCACCCCATCACAGGCTGTTTGAGGGGTCGGCGTGTTGAGGGATCTGCCTTTAGTCTGCTCTTGTGCAGGAGGGCCAGAGGAAGAACAGGCTCCAGCTTGTCACATCAGGCAGCACGGGGCAGGCTGGGGAAAGGCTTTGCGAAAGCAACGTGTCTAGCCAGCAACTGAGCTGAGGTGGACAGCTATCCTTCATCCAGAGTGGCCTTTGGAAGACTTTGTATCCTTAATGCCTTGGGTGTTAGGACAGACTGTTGGATTCCTCGTTCTCAAGTCTGTTCCTCTGTGGAAGGCCAGGGGAGCCTGGGAAGCCCTGGGAGGTTGTGGTTATCTCCTCAGGTCCATCTCCTGGTAGGCAAATATACACCCTCTGGTTCTTGTGCAATGCATTGCTGTGATGCTGCTGGTGGCTGGCTCTCACTGACACGCACCCATTGGTGCTGTTTGCACTGCTGTTGCAGTCCATTTCACTTCACTGCTCTTAAGTCCCCAAACTGGTGCAAGTCAAAAAGTGGCCACTTCTCCCTCCTTCAGGCTGAAGAGTTTCCCTTATTTTCAGTCTCCTACTTCTTGAAGCTTTGCTTCCCTGCCACTGGCAGTATCCAGCTGGGATGAAGGTATTTTCTGGGCAGTTTACTGTTGAGCAGGAGGTTTCTTACGCAAGTAAGTCCGTATCCCACAAAAGCACAATGGCACCTCTGGGGAATGAGGAGCTGCAGATGTCCCCTGGAGATGTGGCTGAGCTGGTGGCCCTGGTGCCATTCAGTGCGTTTCATGCCAGCTCCCAATTCCTTACAATCCCTGGTGAAAATGCACCGTGCTTCTCCACCAAGTCTCTGTCCCAGCACACTGACAGTCCCTTGTGCAGGTACCATGGCACAGAGACACCAGGCTATATGTGACACCAAATCCAGCTCCAAGAGCTTGAGATGAGGCCCCCAGGTGGGTCAACAACTATATATGGGAGAACATCCTTCAAACTGTAGGTTGAAGGCCCATTGAGCTAAACACTGAAATACTTTTTGGTGGACAGATGAATGATCCTTGCTCCAAGAGCTTACAGTCTACAAGAACAGAGCCACAGCTCCACCACTATACAGACTTTACACCTATTTACATCCACAAACGTTTTGGTTCCAGCAGAACATGTCTTTCAGACCAATGGCCCAGCAATCAGCCGATCTGGGGGCAGGGACTCGACTGTTCACCTCTTAATTTGAAACGCCAAACTATTTCTAGGCATTATTATTTCCACCTCTGGTTTGGATCCGCGGCCCCAGCACCCTCCTCTGGCCCACAGAAGAAAACACAGTATCAAAACCAAGTCCCTTCCTGGCTGCCTGAGCCCTGGGGCCCATGAGGGTGTCCCACCCTGTCAAGGAGGTGATGGGTGCTGGACCAGGCAGAGAAATGGGTGACATGCTGGGTGATGCTGGACCCAGCTCTCCCTGTTTTGGCCTCATAAGCTGCTGGCCCTGTGCTCGTTGCCGTGTTTGCAGCAGGACAAGAAAGGGGGAGGCAGACCCCTCCATCTTTGAGCCCCAGTTGAGGGCAGCAGGGAGAAACCCAGACTGCCGTGATGCTGGGACATGTGTCTGACAAAGCTTTTCTGAGAGGAGACATTAGTCAGTTAGTCCGTATCACGATAAGGCACACCCTCCCCATCACCTCGGCTGGCACAGGTCAGCACCCCATGGGTGGCTCTGTTGACTCTCCAAACCCCTGCCAGATGCCTCCGTGCCTGGCTGTGCCCTGAGCACGATGCCAGGAGACCCAGTCAGAGATCTTGCAGAGGGTACCTGCTCCTGCAAGGCTGCTGGATGGGTGCTTTAAGGCTTTAAAAATAAGGCGACACCAAGGCTCACCAAGCACCCCAGAGCCCCTCTCCTTCACACTGCACAGACCCCAGGCCCCCGAGAGGCGATTCCCCAAGGCCATGGGGATGGAGGAGGGGAAGGCCCTGGGTGTGGGGAAGCAGGAGAGGATGATGTTTCTGTTGGGGATTTGGAAAGCATCCTCAAGGGAATTTGGGTCCCTCCAGGATCATTTGCTTTTAACAAGCAAACAGACAAAGGCTGCTTGGTGTCCTAATTACATCTGTTAAAAATCTTAGCTAGGAAAAATATACCCTTGGTAAGTCCCTTCGCCATTTTTAACCATGTTTTCCATCCAAGAAATTAGAAACTGAGACTATGATTAAATAAACACCAGCACGTCACTTAGCTCTTCCCTTCCCCATCTTCCTTCTTCACTCCTGACACCCCAGACAGTTAATTTACAGTTCAGGTGATTCTCTGCCAAGCTTCACAGGAGGCAGACAGCTCAGCCCGAAAGCTGATTGTCCCTCCTAGACTCCAGGCTCTCTGCCACATCCTCCAACGCATCCAGGATTTCGGAGAAAGATGGCCTCTTAAATGCTTCCACCTGGAAGGAGAAGGGAAAGCTGAAGAGGACACCCTGGGAGGCCAGGAGGCGGGGGCTCTGCTGGCTCCCCCAAGGCTGGGCAACAGCATCCACCCACCAGTAGCAGCGGTGTGGGTGACACATGTGGTGGTGGAGCCCTCTGGCATCACCACGTGGTGATCCAGGCCTGGGTTGCTGCAAAGGAGCAGCAGCAGGACAAGTCCCATGGTGTGGTACAGCTCCAGCAAGGGCAGTGAGAAGGTGAAAACCAGCTCCACACACGCCAGCCTGGCCAGGCTGCGGGAACTGCTCATCCCAAAGCCCACCCAAAGGGTGCAGGGGCAGGGAAAGGCTGCAGGTGGGCATCAGGAGGGAGATGTATCATCCCCGGAGCTTTTTCATGACAGTCAGGATCTGTCTTCTCTCCCCGATGCAGCTCATCCTTCAGCAGGCTGTGATCCCTCAGCCCTCCCAGTGCCATCGGGGTGTACTCGAAGTGGGGCACATGGCCCAGGGCACCTGTCCCACGCCCCCGCCAGCCCATCCCAGGGCTGCCCGTCCTGCCTGACGCTGCAGAGCCAGCCGGAGGGGCTGCACAGAGACTCCCAGACCCACACATCGCACACAGGCAGAGACCAGCCCCAGTTCTGGCAGGAGCCCTTTATTATATGGACTGGCATTCAGAAGCTGCCTGGCAGAGGTACGGGGTCTGAGCACACACACATCTAAGCCTGTTGCTGACATGAATGACTCCTCTGATTCAGGGCAAGTTATTCACACATCCTCGAGATCCGTGCAAGGATTTACTCCTACTTGCTGGCTTGAGTTCCCAGCAATTAGGTCCATTGTGATGACCCAGCTTCTCCAATCTCTACCTTATGATTACTGCCTTTGGTTTTCTCTTCCTTTCAGAAATTACCTTGAATCCTTACTTTCTCTCTGCTTTGCCTCCCAGAGCTTTGGGCGGCATGGGGAGGCATCCCAGTTTTCACCATTTCTTTTACGCTAAAGCAAAAAAGGTTGGAGGACTATGCTCCGATGCTATCTGTAACCCAGGGCTGGTGATGGCGAGGCAGCATCCTCCAGAAGCGACCAGCCAGGTGCCTCTGCCTGCAGCCTGGCTTCAGGAGGGACTGGACACCATCACCCATGTGCTTCCCACTCTGGGGTCAACATCCAAGAGAACAGGCGGGACCTTGGGGTGTTTTGGGCTGTAATACACAAACTAAACACTTCTAGGGGCAAAACTGCATGGTGGATGAAAGCGTATTACTGGCCCAGGAAGATGTCATCACTTCACAGCTCAAGTGGCAGAACCCCTGAGAGCAGCAGGTGCAAGCTCTCCAGGGTTCACAACAATTTTGGTCTCTGTCATACAACTGTGACACAAATCCAATAAAAGCAAAGCAAAAAAAAAAAAAAAAAAAAAAAAAAAGCTAGCAAGAATCTCACCCGACAGCAGCTGGCAGCAAGATCTATCACCTGCTTGGGGCATTCGCCAATCATCCCTTGGAAGGCAGCAACATCCAAGCCGTAATCCTGTGAGGAAAGGGAAAGAATACGTAGACAAGACTTCAGCTATAAAGTCCTTTCAAAGCTCTTCATCCTTCTCAAAGTGTTAAAACACAAAATGCTCATGGTTTAAAGCTTTTTTGGGGTCTCCATCACAGTTTTTACTGATGGCTATACAAAGGTACTGGGTCAACATCAGCTCTGGCAGGACGGCACAGGTGGTAAATCATTAGCAGAGCTGGGAGACTGCAGCATCCTTCTGCTTGCTTTGTGCTATCCCTCTGGGGCTGTATGTGTCCTCCTGGAAAAGCTCAGACTAAGGCAACAAGAGCCACAAAAGCAGAAACCGGTAGAGGAACCAGCACCAGGTGCTGAGCAGTGGCTGCTGAGGACAAGAGCTGCAGATAATCTGGTCTTGCAACAGCAACTGAGAGTCAAAGGGGTCCAGCCAGCTGCTTCCCTAACTACAGCTTTGTCCCTCCAGAATTTGGAGTCTCTGATACATAATTCTCCTTCATCTTGTGAACACAGATGGAGTGTTAGTTCCTGTTCAGTCTCACAGAATCGTAAAATAATCCCCGGTCACTGCAGGTTCTTTGCATTCTGCCTTGGAAAGCAGCAATTTGCTGTTTTCCTGCTGGACTTTTCATTCCTGTTCAGGACAAAATTTCCCTTCCCACTTTGGGAAAGGGAAATGCTGATAACGTGGAAACAAAAAAGGTCATGTTTTTAGGGAAGCCCACTGTTTCCACATGAACTCTGTATTGACTGCAATGTATCTGAAAATAAACACTTGTGATGACAGTTGTGTTTAACCTGCCACTTCAACGGAGAAGCTGAAATGGCAAAGTGAAATGAAGGATTTGGAATGAAGGTCTTTAAACAGAAGTACTTAATCTCAAATTGCTGATCAAAGAAAAAGTTTTGAAAGTATAGACGCACTGAAATCTGGTGCACTGAAAACGTGGAGATTAGATTTTCTCACTGCAAAACCTGAGTGTGAATACGTACACGTGTGTGCTGGGCTGTCTGGTCCAGAGAGATGCCACAGTCTGGTACCATGGAGAAAACACCAACAGTTTGGGCTGCAGGAATCATTACCTGAGTCCTAGGAAGCACTTCAGGGTCAGCTGGGATCCTGCCCAGGATTTCACACAGAACAATGCCAAAGGAAAACACATCCACCTGCAGGAGGGGTGGGAGAGTGGGAGCAGGGACAGGGCATGCACAGAAGCGAAGCATGAGAAAGGGGAGTACCAACAACAAGGTCCTGCCATTAGTTACGCAAAAGCCCATCACAAAAGCCCACTGGAGATGGAGGCAGCAAACCCCTAAACTTTTTCTGGGCTTCTGAACCCACCCAAAACCACCACTGCCCCACTTGGGAATCCAGCCTCATCCTCAGGAAGCCTGGCCCTGTGCTCGTTCAATGTGTCTGGTGCTTCTGCCACAGCTCTGGCACCACCCACAGATCCTGCACGGGGCTCATCGGGCTGCAACTCATCAAGCATCTTCCTCAGAGATGCTTCACTCTGTTTGTCCCCAGCAGCAATCCGTTTCCTTAATAATTTAACTTAATGAGGCCACTTAAGGGACTTCCAAGTCACTAAGCAGAGCATCACTGAGCAAAGGTCCAGGGAGCAGGGCAACTTTTCCCGGGGAAGGAAGGAAGGGCTTTTCTGCTGTTGGGACACGTCAGCAAGCAGAGGAGACATCTCCTGTGCTCGCTCAGGAGCTCTGAGGATGACCAAGGCGCTGGGACACAGTGCCATACCTTCCGGTCATAGGGCTCTCCCCGCAGCATCTCAGGAGCCATCCAGAAAGCAGAGCCCACCAGAGATAGCTTCCTCTCCACGTCCTTCACTGGCAGCTCCACCACCTCCCTGGCCAGCCCGAAGTCTGTCACCAGTGCTTCACGGCCCCGCGGCGTCACTCGAATGAGGCAGTTCTGAAAGGAGCCCACGGGGCACGGCGTGAGATGCCTGGCGAGGAAGCACCTCACCAAGTAGCACCTCACCAGCCCTCAGCACCCCCCGCCAGTACAGGCTCTCCCCTTGCCAGAGAACTGCACCCTGGCAGCACGCACAGAGCGCGAGGCAGGTTAGGGAGGGACTGATCACATCTGAAGCCAGGAAAAGTCCTTCAAAGAAGATGGTTTTTATCTGAAAGAGACCTCAAAATGTGCACACCGATTTTGTTCGCCGCTCAGCCAAAAGCAGGCAGGGTAACAGCCACAGCCCTTCTTGCTGCCCATGGCTACTCTCCCCTAACATGGCTTTCTGGAGGAATTCCTGCAACATGATCTTAAGGTTTCTCAACATCCCAGAGGTTTCAGCCCATTCGGTTCCCCAGGATTTTCTCCTCAGCATCTGCTCCCAGGGAGCTACCAGAAGTGACAGGCATCTTCTCACTGACAACTACATCTCAAGCAAGCACACACACTTCTCTCCCATATCTTCAGCCACCATCCCTGTAGGATGAACCTCCTTCAGAGCTGAACCACCACAGCAAGACAGAAGGGACAGGCAGGGACCTCCAGCACTTTCCACCAGCAGATCTAGAAAGTTCCTGAGCTCATCAGCCACCACCAAACAGGAAATTACATCTCACCTGACTTCAGAGCACACTGAGCAAGGAACTGGTGGTCAGAGTGGCTCTTGCCTTGCCCTTGCCTGGTGCTGGTGATGCATGGTTAGTAACTGAGCCAAGTAACCAGTTTGAGATTACAAAGGTGAGATACATTCCTCTGCTGGTGTCCCTCAAGACTGTAACACTTGACTGGCTTCCCTACTGCCAACCTTCATCGATATTTCAAGTTTCTCTTAAAAAGCTCACAGAGCACCAGCAAAAACGGCTTGTAAGAGATACTCCCTATCCAGCATCCACAGCAAGGACCTGCAGGCTCCGTTTCCATGAATCACCGAGCCAGCCTCTGGCATTGGCTAACACCGATACGGTCCAGGCTAGTGGCCAGCCCCTCAGCTCACATTCCCTGTGGTATGGACACACTGCAGATCCACCTGAAGTTCGGATAGTTTTGCCCAAGAAAGATCAAGGAGGCACTCCCTTACCGCATTCCTACTGCCATACCAGTGGCAAAGCCACACCAAAGCCTGTCCCCATGGACTAACCTGAGAATGGCAAAGCCCCAGTGTTGTTCCAGCCCCCACAGGAACCCACGCTGAGGAAAGCGGCCTCCCAGCCGGAGGGCCAGTGCACCAGGAACGTGATGTGCCTTTGTGGTACACCCAAAGCCCATCTCCCAGATGCCAATCTTCACAGCCGGCACGCTGCCAGGTTGTGAAACCTGCAGAGGTACCCATCCTCAAATTGGTGACCTGGACCCTCCGGATCAAGAAAAACCAACTTCCCTGTGCTTGAGTGAGGAGACAAAGGTCTCCTGAGTTCTGCTGGTGCTCTGCACACAGGCAGGGATCATCTCACATGGCACTTGGTCCCAGAGCCCATGACCAGCTCCAGTTAGCCACAGCTTCCTCCTTGCTGTGAGCAGGAAAGGCACCCTCTAAATCCGGCAGAGCCTCTCCTACAACCGCAGGCAAAGAAAACCACGTGCACTCCTGTACACATTTCCATCTGGCTCCTTTTCTGACAGCAACAGCGCTAGGAGCGATCTATTTTCATCTCTGTCTGGGTCTCCTGCTTGGCAAGTGATGAATGCAACGTAATGACAGGTTTTCTCAAGAAAGCTTCCATGCCCGCGGAGGGATTGGCATGGAGCAGAGCACCAGCAGGAGGCCTGTGGCCTTCTGGTTACAGCTCTAAGGGGTCCCTGTACGGTCCCCTACACAGTCATCTTCAGCAGTCTGGGGGTGAGGACCCCTTCCCAGCTGCATACCTTGGAGTTGAGATCCCGGTGGTAGATGTTTTTGGAGTGCAGGTAGATCATGCCTCTGGTGATGTCAGAAGCTAAGTCCACTTTTTCCTTCCACGTCAAAGCAATGTCTTTGCTGGCCAGGAGCTCTTCCAGGCAACCCCCATTCACATACTGTGAACATAGACAAAAACTCCCCGGAGCATCCCGGGTGCTGAGCTGGACTCTCCCTCGCTAACCCAGGAGCCTCTCCTTTGGGATGGAGGGTGGGAATGCAAACGAAGGGGCCCCTCCAGGTGCAAATACCCCTCCTGGTACAGCAAGCGACTGCCAGTCTCTGGGCTCTGCCCCACCGCAGGGATGGTGCATGGTCCTCACTCACGGGGAGTGAACTAGAAGCCAAAATTCCTGGCAGTGGCTCAGGGACCCCCTTCTGGCACTGGTAGTGTAGCAACAAGGTGGGACCTCCCCAGTACCAGCCCAGGCTTTTCCATTAGACCATTCCAGAGCCACCCTGGAGGTCCTGCCACTCTCAGTCTATTTTACTTTCTACTCCTGCCCTCCATCCCTGGCTCTCCCATTCCAGCCCTTTGGTGGTACTATGCCAACCTGAAACATTTTTTGGCTAACCTGCCTGAATCTCACAGCCCTGCAGTGGCTGTGCCCCACTCCAGCTGCGACCAGCTGTGGGGCAGAAAGGACCAGAAGCCCTTTCGAGGCAATCTTGCTAGTCCAGAGCCACTCACAGGCACAGGAGTCAGAGAGGCGTAGACATGCATTACAGGACATCTGCCATCCTCCCTGCCAAAGAGCCGCAGGGTCTTTGCCTGCCTACAGCACACTTATAAGCAAGAAACCTTTACCTCCAGAATGGGGTACAGCTTGTCATCCTTCACACATATCCCAAGGTACCTGTGCAGAAGAACACATTAAAAAAAAAAAAAAAAAAGAAAAGAAGCCATCAAGGTTCAGCTGAATTCCTCACTTCAGAGCTACCTTAGAGACACCAAGCCACCGCCAGCTCCTGTCAGTGCCCACCGCTCATGTCCAGAGGATGTGCCCACCTGACGATGTTGGGGTGGGACAGCTTCTGCAGCAGGCTGATCTCACGCACAATCACTTCTTGGTCCACGTTGTTCTTGTAGATCTTCACCACCATCACTTTACAAGCAGCAGCCTGGGTCACCTGGAGTCAAGGTTGGAGCAGGACATCCCTTAGCTTCCAGAGGTCTGCCAGCCCCTCTGGACAACAGCATCCCTTCCCAAGGCCTGAATCTCATTTCCCTGCTGCCCAGAGCTTTGCAGAGTCATTTGCACAAGTGCAAGGTGCTGTCCCTGCCACATAAGCTCCACTCCAGGGATGCCTGCCTGGGTGGCTGGGGACACCTAGGTCCCTCCTGTCCCAACACATCACAACACTATTTCTTTGCTCTGCATGTTCCTTGGGTGGGAGCAGTTTCTCAGCCCACACTGGGTTACCGCAGAGCTGACCTCCTTGCATTCAACATCCTTTCCCAACCACAGCCTGCCTCACATCTCCATCCCTCCTTCCTACCTGGGTCTGACCACTGCACAAGGCTGTTGGCCACGCTCCTCACCCCGAGCTCCTTCTACGCCCCTGCCCAGAGCCAGCGTCCCCTCCACCTGGGCTGTCAGACAGGCACAACAAAGAGCACAGAGCCAGCTCATCTCTCCCCCCATCCCAGGACGGAGGTCCCGTGGCTGCTACCCAGCTGCAAGCTAACCCAGACCTCTGCTATGGACCACCACCAGGGATTTGCTCCCAGGGCTTCCCCCAAGCAGGGGTACTGGAAGGTAAAGAACAGAAAGCAAAATGCTTTTCCCCCTCCTCAGAACACCGACCAGACTGAGTAGGGTTTTTTAAGAGGAAATTTACTGTCCCCTGTGGAGGCACCAAGGCTGGGCAGTACTGACGGCAGGGGTGTCAGGCAGACTGCAGGACATGCAGGGGTCCCCTGGTGCTCAACCCTGATGGGACCATCCAGGGCCTGCGCTGCAGCTCCTGTTATCTGGCCTGACAATCCAAACAGCAGCTTCCAGACCACATCACAGAGCACTGTGGTACTTTAACCTTTCCACCCTCAATTAACATCTGTTTTAAGGAGATCAGCTGTGATCCATACTGATGTCCTGACAGCTCTGCCAGGGCTAGCAGAGAATCCAGCCGCCTGTTTAATTTTCTCTTATTTTGAGGTTTGTGGGGTTTTGTTTCTTTTTTTTAAAGGGAAAAATACTTTAGACACAGCATGAGCTGGCTTAAGAGCAGCCCTCTGAATCCCAAAGTGTCACCCACTGCTCTCTGTGATGATCACTTCAGGGATGAGGTTACCAGCCCAGGTGAGGAGAACAAAGAACTGCATGTAAGACCTGGCTGGGCTGGAAGGAGAGAAAGGTTCATTATGATCAGGGTCACAAAACAAATTGTCTTGGGAGCACCGTGAACTGCTGCTTCCTTTCTGAAAGAACACCACCTGACAGTTGATGTTATCTCTGGAATAACTGCCTCCCTACTTGAGCAGGTTGTAAGGAAGCCAGGGCTCTGCCACCCTCACCCCGTGGGACTTCATAGCCACAGACTGCGTCACAAGTCAGATGTAACAGATTATTAACTGTAATTGCACAGAGGTAAATATAAAAGATGATATCAGTCATCTTTACCCAAAGCCTGTGAGTGCTCCAATGCCCAGGACAGAGCACTGGGAGCAGCTGAAATCTGGAAGATCTGAAGAACTTTCAGAAGAGCTAATACTGAGTTTCAGCCAGACCTACCAGCTCTGCACAAACTCTGGTGGAGACAACGAGCCACACTGAGCTTCCAGGCCAGGTTGCACATCCCAGCTGGATGTACTTGGGCTGGTGGAGTCAGCGAGTGCTGGAGGTGTTCCTGGCCACAGGGCAATGCAGAGACCAGCTTGGTCTGGAGAACAAATGACTGAAAAGGAAAGGTAGACACCACCCCACCCCACCCCACCCCCAAAAAAAAAAAAGAGTAGTGGGAGAGATGGGCAAAGAAAGGTAGCGGGCTCAGAAGGTCTCTTTAAGACCACAGGCCCTAAGACTTTGCTCTGGCCAAGTTGGAACAGCCCTTGGCTCACCCTGAATCACACAAAGTGTCTGGTTTTGTCCTGGATCAGTGTGAGAACCAGACAAGGGCAGAGCAGCCTCCAAGGTATTCTCACTTCATGCTAACAGGTGATGAAGGGTACAGACTTGGTGCCAGCCTTGAGCAGAGAAATAAAGATGCAAATCTGGCCCTGGAAAGTTGCAAGCAGACAGGGAGTGGGACTGGGCTTCCTAATGTGCGTGAAGCTTTTTGAGGGCCAACCGAGAAAGAGGTTGCTCAGAGGCTCCCTTTGGACAATGCCTTACACCAGCTTTGGAAAAAAGTCACGCTGCATTTCTCTTCTGCTTTTTGAGCACCCTATGCATGAGAGAGCTGCCAACAAAAGAAGATTTATGCTTTCCCCAAGAGATACTCACTCCTGAATAACTCCTTATTGCACATCAGAAAACTAAGGCAGAGAAAGAGAGAAAGCACCTTGTGCCCAGGCCGTGCAATACATAACCCGCAGGGCAGGAGGCTGTGCCCAGTCCTCTTGAATCTGAGTCACCAAGTAGAACCAAGCGAATCCTCCTTCCTCAGCCAACCCACATATAACAACTCTTGAGAAGGGGCTTAACTGAAGGATAAAGGATGGCAAAACCAACAGGCAGCCCACAGAGGCAGTGCCAGAACACCGGGGACTCCACGTCCTTGCTGCAGGAGCACTTTGGAAGAGAGCATCTGTTGGCAAAGACCTTCAAAGGACAATCATCAGTGATGCTTCACAGCAGGAGCGCTGCTGTTCAGGACTACGGGTCCACAGGGCACTGGCTGACCCAAGAGGACCATGAGTCATCAGGGCATTCAGCTCGAATCCCAGACAAATGTCAAGCCCCTGCAAAGGACTGTCCTTGTCCCAAATCCTCCTCCACTGTCTTCTGACTATTTGCCCCATAGCATTTCATTCAAACTTCATTTTTTTTCGCATTTCTTTTTCTGCTTCGACTTTAAGAAGTTATTTCATTTTCATTCAAGATCCCTGTCTCCAGCCTGCCTACTGCTGGAATTTCATTCACTGCCAGGGCAGGAGGAAAATGTCACACACGGAGGAAACAGCAACTGTTACTATGAAAATCTGCTAGATAAAGAAAAGAGAAAGTGATGGCAACAGCACACCACGTAGGTGGGGAAAGCAGTTACCAGTGGGAGGCTGTGGTGGGGAGAGGTATTTGTCATGTGTCGCTCCAGTTTGCAAAGAGCCGCCGCAGACCTTTGGCCGGAGATTCCCCTCGAACAGCATTAGTGCACTGGCCCTGGGCCTGAAGTTCACCCAAAGGCTTTAATTTATCACAGCACCAAGCCCCGATGCCGTAGAGGAAGAAACAGAGCCTTGAGCAAGCAATGTGCACTTATCTATCCGACTCACATAGTTTCTGCAGTTCCATGGCCAAATCCTGCCAGCCTGGCTCCATTAGTTTCCACTGGCCACATGTGCTTACGCCAGCCAAGGATCTCACCCAGAATATGTCAGAGTACTTCTCTGGCAGAAGCATCTCATGCTGGCCCAGGGGAAATGCGCAGTCGTGATGTTTTATCACAGGGCTGCTCAAGCTGAGGAGCTGGAGGCAATGATGAAGTCAGGTCCAATTGGTTTGCACTGGGTCTGTGTCACGTCCCAACAACCAAGACCAGTGCCAGCAGCCACATTCTGGGGGGCTGCTGGGAGGAGAGATAAAGTGGGCAAAGCTGACCATCTTTGCCCTCAGAGGTGGAGGCTGAGTCTCAGTTCCTGATGTGAAGCACCTCCTTCGCTTTGCTGCTCGCAGAGCAGTGATGGCTGGGGGCTGCAGGGAAAGAGCCCCAGGTCCTGTCCACTCACCCCAGACAAAGCAGCGGCTTAACTCCCGGCTGAGGAGCAGCACTGGGCCGGGGGGGGGGGGGGGGGAGTAAAGCCAGCAGCACCCTGGCTCCTTTGCTTGCTCAGAGTTAAACAAACTCCCACACCAGTGGAGCCTTGTGCAGGGAGCGACTCACAACAGCCCCGGTGAGCAAAGCAGTTTTGCTCAGATGATTTAACATCCCCATCATCATACACTGGCTTGCAGGGAGCCATGGGTCTCTGGACATGAAGGCAGCAGAGGCAGATGTGGACGGATGCAGCAGCAGCCTCCTGTCCCAGGTTCCCTGCTCCTCCCCAGCACCACTGCAGTGCAGGGCAGCAGCTGGAGAAGGGTGACAGCACTGGTGTCTCCACGGGGTGTGGGTGGCAGGTATTCTGGGAAGCAAATGCAGCTCAATTTTACATCCTTTTTCTCTATATATTTTCCTATAGCTTTGATAACAAAACCTGCACAGAGCATAAATACCTGCTAATCTCATTCAACACTCAGTTTAGCTCCCTGACAAGCCTGTTGTATGGCCAGATGACAGTACCAGTAGACGCTGACTGACCAAGTCCTCCCATGTCCTTTGTCCCTGTGGAAGGGGAGATGTGCATCAAAGGCAATGTGCTGGGTGTGCAGAGCGGGGTGCCCTTTCCTCCATCACCCAACCTGCCAGAGTGAGCTGGGAGGGACCAAGATGAGGAAATAACTCAAGGGCAGGTTCCTCAGGTGAGGCACCATCTACACAGCCTCAGCAGCTGCTCAGCCGCTCTCACGCAGGTTGTGGGCTGCCTGCATGTCATTTACCTTGTAGACCTTGGAGAAGAAGCCGCTGCCTATCAGCTCGGCGTTGAAGTTTTCCCAGAACTCCAGCTTCCTGACAGCCGTGCGCAGCCTCTGCCAGCGGTCCATGTGGTAGTAGGTGTCCGATGACTCACCATAGTACTGCATGGGGCCGGAGGGCTCCGGTGCGATCAGCCCTGCCTCGCACATCATGGGGGCAGCGGCTAAAACACAGAGTAGTACACAGTGAGCCAGCAGCAGTGTTTGGACATCAGACAAACACCTGTACTAGAGGCCAGTACTGGACAAAGCCTCGGGAACAGAGGGAAAGGAGACAAGGCACTGAGATGATGCAGCCTGCAGCACACGTTCTGCTGGAAGCAGCCACAAGCACTGTCTCCTGGATAAATCATCGTGGACTTAAGCCTGCCTTATGCAGGTTGTGTTCAGACTTCTTCAGACTAGGACTTAAAGGTGGCAAATTAGCATATACTCACTTATACTTTCCAAAGGTTTCCGGTAGATAGGATGCATCACCTTCAACACACGATAGTGCAGCCCAGGAGAAGTCCAGAGGACTCGGTCTTGCTTAGCCGGCTTATATTGGGTTAAAAGCCACCGTGTCTAAATTAGGCTTTTAGCACGGGTCATGTGCCACATCCTAAGGTTACATCCATTAGCCCAGAGCTCTAGACAGGTCTTAGCTACTGTTGCAGACAGCGGGTCATAGCTTGATGTGCTAGCAGGAAACAATCTTAAAAGGGTGCTCACTTGGCAGGTTCCTTCTAAGTTCCTTCTAAGTTCCTACAGTTCCTTACAAGCCCAAAAGAATCACAGAACAAGGAAATGCCCCAGCAACCCTCCTCCTGTCTGTGTATCCTGAATTTGACTCCAAGCCCCCAGTGCCTTTGCTCGTGTTCCACTGCTCTGATTCTCACAGTTCCCTTGCCAGCCCCCCCTCCTTCCATTCCCCTTCCTGCCTTTTACAGCACCAGGCTCCCACCCCCCCAAAGCCACATGCTATCCTTTCCCTTCTCCCACATCTAGTTACTTAGAAAAATGCAGGAGAGGCAAATCCAGTGGAAAACGGTCTTCTGACACCCTGAGCAAGGCAAGTAAGGCGTCTGCTCCTGGATAACTGTAAATAACCGTTGGTATGCTACAAAGCTGTCTGAGCACCTTCCACTCATGGCATGTGCTCAGATTGCTGAGCCCTGGCGAGCTGCTTTGTCAGACTGTAACCAGATGAGACAATGGTCAATAAAGGGTAATTCTTCAATGTTGCCAGCTGAAACAAAGCTAAGCTCTGCCCTCCCTACATTTCTGACCAAGGTCTTGCACCAGACAAGGAGCTGCACCAGCATCCCTTGACCCCGTGGATTATTTCACGGCTACTTTGCATCTACAGGGTGAGGCAAAATCTGCACTAAGCCATGCATGAAATATTTGCACCAGTCACCTCATCCACCCACAGCCCAGCCCACATCCAAAAAGAGCTGCCAAACCGGGACAGATGGATGTGGTGGCAGGGCTAAGCAGGGCAGGAATTCGAGCCGAGCTGTGGGGCAGGGATCCCCGACACGAGCAGCAGGCGAGCTCCAGGCTGAGACGCTGCAACACAGGTGAACAACAGCACAAACTTCTGAAAGCAGCCAGACCCCAAAGCTGCCACCACAGGGCAGTCCCACACAGACTGCAGGATTCCAGTCATGGACCATGACGGATCAAGCACAGATCAAGCAAAATCAGCATGACACACAGGCTCCTACCTGATTGCATGGCAAACATCAGCAGGACAGTGGGCTGTCATGAACAGGGGAGCCCACGGCCACGATCGGTGGAGAGCACTCAGATCAGGCAGGGCACATCAACGAGGTTACAGGGCCACAGCTTTAGCCCTGCTCAGACCCAAGGACAGGTAACCAAGCAATATCCCAGGATGGGATGCAGCTGCAGGGACCTGCCTGGAGCATTTTGCCTTGGGGCAGTCACTGCTCCTGACAGCCAGCACCATCTGAAACGCACCGTGGCCGGCCCCCTCCCATCCTGCCCGCATCCAGGCACCACACGCTGGCACAAGGGAAGAGGCTCCTGCAGAAGCAGGGGACAGGACCTACATCCATCACGCTCAGCACTGCCAAAGCCACCCTGCTCTGGTTCTGTCACCGAAGGCATTACCTTCCCACAGGAACGATTCCTCCAGGTTCTGCAAGGAACCCTCTGGCATACAAAGTGGCCCAGCTGTGGCAGGGCTTGGGGCACAGGCGCAGCAGGGCAAGGCACTGGCACAAGCTGGTGGACAGGTGCAGCAAAAGGCTTTTATTGCTCAGCATGCAGGGCTGCAGCTCCAGGCCAAGCAAGTGGTGCTTCACACTCCATCAGCAAGACACAGAGGAGCTCCTGCACGACTGGCCAGGGCATAAGGGGATGCTAACAGGGGCTGACAGATCCTGCTGACCCTAAACCACCAAGGAAACATGGAGAAGGAATGGCAAAGGGTCTCCCTGAGCATCAGACCCATCACTGAGGGGGCACTCTCAGGGTTTACCCACTCCTGCCCCTGATCCTGGGACACAGGTTTGCCCTCTCCTGTTGTGTGGCTAGCGAAACAGCAACACAGCAAGCCACAACCTCACCCTGGAGCGCCAGTCACTCAGCTGGCAGAGCTGTGGCGGGTACCCCAAACGATGCTCTAGTCTCCAAAGACACACCCAGAAGGCTCTGAAAGCTTCTCCCTTCTCTTTAGCACCCTTCAGTAACAAAAGAGGAGCCTGTCCTTTGCAAAGCAGCACACCTGCAGGTGCCCTGGTCCCCAGCCACCTCCTTCTGCCTGCAGGGTGACCAGGGCACAGGCGTGACAGGTCCCCTTGGGCAAGGCAGGCTGCCTGGGGCTGCCTCTTCCACAGGGAATGGTTTCCTTTTCAGAGGCCTCTCTGTTCAGCGCTTTTCCCACGTACCATCTCCTCCCGCCATGACCTAGTTCATCAATTGCTTCTTTGTCCAGTAAAGAATCCCTGCAGCATCCCCAGCATGCCGGGAACGGCCCCTCGCATTATGCCACTGAGTGGGAGCCGAGTCTTTATTTTCTTCTTATAAATGCAGCTGTTTGTCCCCAGATTAGTGCTGACACATAGGCTGGGGGAGAAAACAGCCTTTCAAAATGCCAAGATTTATTTGAAGGCTTCCTAGGAGCCAGGGGGGCAGGGAGGGAGGGGGAGAAGGTGGGAGAAGGATGGGGAGCAGGCAGGGTGGTCTCAGGGGCCAGCCCACAGCCGCAGGCAGCAGGGCAAGGCACATCCTCATGTCACCAGCAAGGTTTAGAGCATGCAGAGCTGCGCTTTTTGTCTGAGCAGGCAAAGCGCGGAGGCAGCTGCCTGCTCCCTGGTGCTCCCAGCTCAAATTCAACCTATGGTGGGGAGACCAGGCTTGGGCATGGGAGGAGGCTCATCCCCTTCCAGACCACCTTTGCCTGCAGGGAGGGGGGAGACAGAGCCACTGGCTCCCACCACCTTCTGGGGAGACTGCCCATGTCCCCAGGCTTTGGGCTGTGCCCGCAGTGAGCAAGGAGCATCCTCTGTGCCCGGCTGCCAACACGCACCTCCCAGCTCCCCGGGCAGCAAGAAGCACCAAGGATGCAGCTTACGGGCAGCCGGGAAACGTTTGGATACTGAGAGCACTGCAGGGAACCTACTCCTTGCCATGTCCAAAACATGAAATTAGCAGTCATTTTGAAAAGCAGACCTGGGGCACCGCTTTCCTCTGGACTTTCCTCACCTGCAGACACAGCGAGGCCCCTGCACGCTGCAGGGAAGGGTCAGGCTCCGCAGCAGGGCTCACTGGGGCTGCCCGCGCTTGCTGCCATGCCATGCACCCAGCGATGCTCCAGCAGCTGCCAGGGCCGGCAGAGAGGCCGTAACCAGCCCTGTGCATGCACCCTGCGAAATCAGTCGTGCAGCTCCAGCCCCACCGCTGCAGCTGGCTCCAGCCTGGGGAAGCAGCTGGCAGGAGCAGGCAGGCGGCGGCAGGTTTATTCTCTCTGTTCAGCAATGCAGCACCCACAGCTCCCACCCCCTGCTCAGCAATGCAGCAATGTGCATCTATTCCCTCCGCTCAGCAATGCAGTAATGTGCATCTATTCCCTCCGCTCAGCAATGCAGCAATGTGCATCTATTCCCTTTGCTCAGCAATGTTCATCTATTCCCTTTGCTCAGCAATGCAGCACCCATGGCCACCCAGCCGGCAGATTGACTCTTCCCAGACCTGTGCACAGCTGGACAGAGCCCCGAGCATCTGCCCAGGCTCCGCTATGAGGACGCAAACCCCAGGCTTCAAACCCCTCTTCCAGACAGCAGATTTTCCTGAAAAAAGGGAAGACTAGACCCTTCCTCCCCTCACCTGCTGAACAGCCAACCTGCCTCTCCTGCCACTGTTTCCAGGACTTTTCTTCCCATCATCAGAGAGCTTCTCCCCAGCCTCCTCTGCCCATAAGTGGGAGGTTGGACCAGCCCCAGGGGCCTCCCTGGACCAGGAAGCCCAGTGCCTGATGGCTGCAGCCTTGCCCTGGGGAGCAGCATGGAAAAGCTTATCTGCTGCTTGCTAAGCTCCGTGCAAAAACATTCTGTGAGTGGGATCACTCTGTAAATGAAGTATCTATGCCAGGGCAGCAGGGTGCCACCAGCACTGGGGTCTGCAAACCATGGAAGCCACCTTCCCAGTGGAGCAGGGGGTGTATGCTGACTGCGCACCCGTGCCTGCGTGCAGGATTTGGTCTTGGGGGGAGATCAGGTACAGAAGTTTAGAAATCTGTAGGTGCTTTCAATATTTTGTAAGCATCTAGCACTGGGGTTTACCTGTTGTGCTGCTGATAATGGTGCTGATGCTTCACTGATGGCCAGTTGTCTACATCTCATCAATAAATCAGCACATCATTTCAGTCCCCAGGTGGTTTACATCTCACAAGTTGAGTGGGTTTCTCCTGCAGGCGTGTGCAAGGCTCCCTCAGCCCTCTCCACCTGCCCTGCCTGCGCCTGGCTCCGGCAGCAGCAGCGGCAGCTGGAGGGATGGGTGCTCCTCGGCTCCCCGGTGAAAATGCAAAGTAAATCCAGATAACAACGGTGACATTAAACAAAACCATTTGCCTAAGCCAGGTGAACAAAACACCTTAGTAGTAGAGTTACTCAGCATTTATCTCGGTCAACAGAAATGGACTTTCTTCTGTCCTGGCTTGTTCTAACAGACACTGGCAAACCTTGTAGTATTAGGAAAATGTACTAGGTTAAGCAAAATCACAATGGATTTGCTTACCAGTACTAGTTTGCCTATCCCTAAAAATATAAACCCTAAAAAAAAAAGTATTTTTTATTCTTGACTCACATAAAAATAGGAAAAACTATTTCCTGAATACTCCCAGCCTGGGAAGGAGGCTAAAGACAGACCACAGCTCCTGCTGCCCAGTGAGAGGATGGTTTCCCACAGATAAAACAGCGACATTCACCAGTGTGAGGATGTCAGGAACAGCCCTGCAGCCAACAGCTCTGGCTCTGCCTGGATGCCATCATTACACAAAATAGCAATTAGCTTTTCATAGACATTCTCACATTCATGAGAACATCTAGTCTAAGCTGGGCTGTTTCCCTCAAGCTAATCCCAATATATTTGATCTCTCCAGTCAAAAAGACAATTTTCTGTTGGAAAAAAAATAAAATAAAACAGAATCAGGGAGGCGAATTCCTCTCTCCACAGGAAGGCAAATTAAAGTAAATTACGCAGCAGGGATAAAGGGATACTTGCATTTCATTTGAGCACAAACATGTTTTTCATAGAATGAAATAAATAAATACAGCCCAGAAAGTAAGACTTAAAAAGCTCAGGGTAAGTTACTGGCAGGATAAATCGTTTTCACTTTGCAAATTTAAGTGTTTATTATGCTGCTGCCAACAAGGACATCTGTGAGCCACAGACCTGGCCGAAATCCTGCCCTCCTGCCATGGCACCGTGCTCACAGGGCCAGGGTCACACCCGGGACTGCAATCCCAGCTTCGATTTAGCTGCTCTGATTGCAAACCTATCCCCTGCCAGGTATGAAAGAAACCTTAGGAAAGATCTAAAATCTGGGATATCTGCTTCCTCCGGAGATTTAAATACAATGGAAAGTCACGAGAGGGTCGACAGCTAAGGTATCCTTTTGCTGAGGGGAAAATGCCAAGGAATAGGGACAAGGACAGTAAGATCCTGCAAATGGGAACTCAAGACGATCCAAGAGGACTGCGGGTTCTTGGCACAGGCAAGTATAGGTACTCACAACTGGCCACTGACTGACACAAATCCCCTTTGAAACCTGGAACAGTTAAAAGACTCCACACGTGTTATGCTGAGGGTGAACTGAAGCACTGGAAAACCTGATCAGGACACAGTCTTGCTCCCACCTAACTTACCGACAAGATGCATGCCATTCAGAAAGCAACCCAACCAGAAAGCATAGAAGTTTCCAGCTGAAGATCTATGGCTGATGCTACCTGCAAGGGGTACACAAGCTCTTAAGATCTTCTGGCCCCAAAAATCAGCATTTCCCCAAGGCTTTCAACGAAAAGATTGTCTGTACCTTTAGCTTTAGCAAGGAATATTTTTGAAGGTATGTGGAGACCTGGTTCTCCAGCAATTGACCCCTTCCCACGAGACAAGACTAGAGGGGCATGAAAACACAGCCGGCCCCCTCTTCACCCAAAGACCCTTATCTCCAGCCCCCTTGTGCCCAGTGGACTGAGTCCCACTTGAAATGGCTTTCACAAAACTGATCAAAGACGCATCCAGCCAGGATGCATAAGGACATTCAGGCAGCCACCGTGCAGTTTGGCCTCTAGCAGGGTTAAGGACAGCCAGGCACCTCAGTCTTCCAAGAAGAACAGGGCTGTTCTGCACTGTTTTGGGCAAATTTAACCCAACCATCCATGAAGGTCTCTGTGCAGACCCTCCCCATGCACAGCAAGTGCCACGGTGGTTCCTGCCTGGGGGGAAACTGGTGGGTGTTTTGGAGGAAGAAAAACAAGACAAGAACAAGTGAAAACACGCTCTCTGGGGCAGTAAGCAGAGAAGGCTTCAAGTTGGCTCACCCTGCAAAATGGATGATGATCGACAAGGCACGCGGATTCCTTTGAGATGGAAAGGTGCAAAAAAAGAGTAGAAAAAACTCCAGTTGTAACAACTCAGCAGTCACAAGCCTAATCCCACACATTTACTGTCTATCTCTGCTCCCTTTGCTACACCCTTCATGCATTTTCATTTTAATTCTGAAGACTCACGGTACAAGACCCCTAATTGATGTCATACGGCACTTACTTCACCAGCACATATAAACCTCATTTTCCCCTGACATTTAATTGACGCTATACAAATGAAAAAGCAGAGCAAGGCACGTGGGCGTTTAAAAGGAAGCTCAGCGTGTGGGAACTATCAAGCATTTGAGCTGGCTAAAACATCTCAAGCCCACCCTCTCCATCAAGAAAAACACATTAAGATGAGAAAAGATACCTTGACCTTACTGCTAAAATGTCCGAGCATCATCTGAGAGCGATTGCCATAACCTGCTTGTTGTTACAGCCCAGAGAGGAGGTCTGAGGGCTGTGGGTGGCCCAGGGGGAGAGGTGGGAGACACTGTCACACAGCCCATAAAGGCTGGGTTCAAACATGCTCCACAGCAGGTGAAAGCCGTGCCCGTTATCTTTGGGGTTTCCAGCCAAAATCCCAAAGATCAACCTCAAACCTCAACCACTCTGTGTGGCTCCCAGAAGTCGAGAGATTATTTTTAGCTCAAGGATTGTTCCTGGTACAGATGGCCAGAGTCCTAAGCTAGAATAAAGGCTCAGGCTGGCTGCCACACGCTGCTGGCAGATCACCCCGCGGTGAATGAGCCTCTGTATCCATCTCTCCTCAAATGCCAAAAGCCACTAACAGCACTTTTCTGGCTTTGCAAGACATTCTGATACCTCAGCATGGAAAAAACCATCTGCAGCGAACAGCATTGCTCTTTGCAAGGGAGAACATGGTTTCCTGCCCCTTGCACCCCTCCTGCGTGTCTTGCTTGGTCTCCCAAAGCATTTCCTACCTCCTGTCTGTAAGAAATCAGTGGGCTGGAGACAGCCACACACTGCACAGCGGGTGGGCACACTGGCAACTCACCGCAGCAGTGATACCTGGCACTAACGGCGCTTTATATATTCCATAAGCAGCTGGAGTGGTACATGGCCTCTGCCAGCTGTTTCTGAGCAATGCAAAAGCCCCCCAGCCGAGCTTCACACACAAGCTCTCACACCTGATGAGTAGTTCTCCCCCTGAACCTGGTCTCTCCCTTTTCAAAGGACTGGACATGATGGGGCTCTTGCCGGCTCTTTTAACACCCACAAAAAATACAACAGAAACAGGTGAATAGAAACAGCACCAAATCCCCTGAAAGTGCTTCATTTCGCAGATGCTTAGGGGGCATTAACTGGATGATGCACTTTGGGAGCCAGGTGGGAAGAAACTTGATTTTACACGTGGAAAACCATCAGTAAACAGCTTGAAGTCACAGAACTGCCCCAGCAGCATCTCAGAGAGGACCCAGCAGACCTGAGACCTGTGCTCTAACCATATCCCCCTCCCTCAGAGACAAGGGGATGAGTTGGGTGAAAAAGATAGCTAACAGGGACCCACCTCCTGTTGACTGCTGTATGTACAGGCTCCCAGTGAATCATGGAAAGAATTGCCCAACGGGTCCTCGTGGCATCCTCCAACACTGGGGTGCTGGCTGCCACCGGGGACAAGGACAGCCTGGAGGGACCATGAAACCCTGCTCTTCTGAGACTGTTCCTAGGAAAACACTAACCATGCTAAACTGAATTAAACATTTTAAGATCTTTGATATGTGGAGGTGGGCAGATAGCAGAGTCACCACCGTAACTGTGCTGCTCCATAAGATTATTCATCCTGCAGAAGTGGCACAGCCCAGTGAGTAAGGAGCTGAGTCAGGACATCTAGGCTGCACCTAGGCAACCTAGCCAGTATCTCCTTGGCATCACCTTTCCTCCTCCTTTCTCTTCCTGGCTTTTCTCAGCCCTTCAGGACACAGACCAGCTCCTAATCCACACAGAGCTTGCAAAATGAGTGTGATGTTTGGCCCTGGCTGGACACCAGGCACCCCCCACAGCCACTCTACCACCCCCCTCCTCAACCAGGCAGGGGAGAAGAAAATAATAACGAAAGGCTCGTGGGTTGACACAGGTACAGGGGGATCACTCAGCAATTACCATCACAGGCAAAACAGATGCAACTTGGGGAAATTAATTTAATTTATTACCATTCAAATCAGAGTAGGACAATGAGAACTAAAATCAAAACTTAAAAACACCTTCCCCCCACCCCTCCCTTCTTCCCTGGCACCAGCTGCAGCCAGCCAGTGAAGGAGGGTCTGCTGTGCCCCTTCTCTGACTCCAAACAGCCAGTTTTGGCCCCGCATCCACTTATAAATCATCGCTTCCCAACACCTCTGGGATGCAACAATGCAGGATTGAAGGTGGTACATTTTCTAGACATCTCGGGCTTGATGAGTTTAAGGGAGAGCAAATCAACCCCTGGCTCATCAGGCATGAAAAGCACTCATGCATCACCTGCATGTCCCATGCACCACTCCCAGGTGAGCAGAGTTTCTCATTTCAAGCCCAGGGCTGCCTAAAGAGCATCGCTATCACCATGGTCCTACCTCTCACACCATGACACCAAGCACCAGCACAAGGCACTGCTCGACATTTACACGGAGTGCAAATGGGAACTAGAATAAGCTCTTCAAACTGCTCCCTGCAGTTCTTTGGTAGGTACGCAAACAGAGCTGAGGGTTCAGCTGGAACTAGCACACAAGAAACTGCAGCTGCCTGTCCTGAAACAAGCCATGGTCCATTTGGGATCCTGTGCATTGGGGCTGCCAGGAGGCTTGAAACTACCAACAGAAGACTGAGGGCTTCTTGTGTGGGGCCTTAAAGGTCTGATCATCATGCTAATTGCAGAGGAGGGACACTGCTCTGCCCCACAGGGCTCAAGGGACGCTCCCAAGGGACTCCTGACAGTGGGAGCGCAGCCATGGGCACAGCCATGTCTCCAGGGCAGAGGAGAGCTGCAGACTGTGCTCTGACGCAGCGGGGGGGATGGTGCCCACCCACCCTGGCACCCAAAAGGTCCTGGATGAGGTGGGACGCAAACTGTGCCCTGCCAGCGGTGCTGAGGATGCTGCAGAGGGATACCCCAGGCGGTGGGATCAGTCTTCCTTGGGAAGTGCTGTCTTTCCCCAGCAACTGTTAAAACCACCAGGGAGACCCACTCGGACCAGGCACCCCACTTTCAGAGACCTCAACCCGGTGAGAGGTGACCCTGGGCCCCCAGTACCCTCAAGGCTACCGGCCTTAGTTTGCCCTTCTACTGATGGCAGCCATTTGGGCGGAGAGGAACAGCACCTGAGAGCCACCTGAGAATTAAAACAAAGCAAATCCAGCCTTTAATTTAAGGGATGATCCCTTGGCTGAGGGAACAGAGTCTGCTGCTGCTGCCCGCAGGCTTGGCAGATGCCAGCCATACGCCAGAAGCCTCAGCATGCAGGGAAAGCCAGAGAGCGGTGGCAATGCTTTCGTAACTCAGGCTCACAGCCCTGAACAACCTACTGGACTGTGGTCACAACAGAAGTACATTAAACCACCTCACTGTGCAACCCTCCCTCACTCCAACCATCACAGCTTCCCACCCTTGCCCACGTGCCCTTCCCCATTCAGCGACGCTTAGGGTCTGCTTCATTTTCATTGCAAAACTAAAGAATCATCCTTCTCTTCAGCAGAAATCATTCATCCTATTCCCTTCCTAAAGAGACCCCTTTCCCCCTCTCCACATTTGCCGTCACAGTCTGAGGAAAAAGATGGCAAAGAGCTGCTGAGAGGATGCTGAAAAGCTGCCTCCACATCTGCGGCAGGTGGGCATGCAAGCAGGCAGCCCCCCAGCTGGCTGAATTTTGAAGGCTGCGTAATTCATCAGTGCATTGACTCATGCTTCCTAATCCTGCCTGCAGCACAAGACGCATGTGCCTCCCTGAGGGGATGGCTCCAGCGTAACATTAATTCACTCCTGATCCACTGTGAGAAGAAGGGCAAAGCTTCCCCTGGGCTGAGGCATGCCAAAATATCCGCATTCCCCAGCCCCTTCTGCTCAGCTGCCTCTGGGGTGAAGAGGTGGTCACTCAGAACAGGGACCTTACATGCCCCACGTTGCCCTCTGGATGTGTTTCTCTCCCTCCATCTTTTCCAGGAGCCTCTGGGGCACCATCCAGATAATTCACAGCCTAACGCTGCATCGCCCATAACCTCTCTGTGCCTCATTCCCCAGTATGCACAAGGAGATGAGCCCGAGCCCTTGCACCGCCCCGTTCACTCCAGCACCTTTGCAGATGTGCCACCTCGGACTAAGCCACCCCCGTGCTGGGGGTGAGGTGGTGGTGGGTCCCCAAGCCCCCCAGGTGCAACAGGGATGAGGTGGTGGGTCCCCAAGCAAGAGGCGTCTCAGCAGCAGACCTGCATCCAGCAGAGGACACAGACAGGCTGGTAAACCTGGTGTGGGACATTGCTAGTTCAGAAGGGTCATCCTGGGAGAAATTCTGCCCTTGTAAGCTTAAGAATGCCCCGACGCATGTCTCCCCTTGCACATTATCTGCTCTCCAGCCAAAGCAGGACTGCAGTAAATATCCAGCAGATAAAGCTGAAATCCAGCTAGAGCATCTCCGATGTTATTTCTCCCAACAGCGCAAAATTAATCACAGCGGCCCCACCAACTCCAGCTGGCTTGCCCCCAACGCTGAAGCCATGGTCTTCAGCAGCTGGACGATTGATCTTTTCAGGCAGCTTAAAACAAATGAATGAAAGACAAAGAATTTGGAGCACATTTTTTCAACCTTTCACAGAAAAGGGGCAGAAAATCCCTTTTCAGCTTCTTGGCCCTCTTCCTGCAAAAAGCTTGAGCAAAATTATTTCAACAGGTTTGGAAGAGACTGCTGTGCTTTGAAGCTTTCTCAACACTGGAAAAACACATTTTCAGACCTGCTTTCATTGCATTATGCAGCTCGTGCACAATAAACCACCCCCTCTCACACTATACAGATAAGGTCAGGAGGTGACAAATCCTCTTAGATTTACTAGCACTGGAGAAGGCTCATTTCAGCCAGCCCATTTCTCAGGCTCGGCCACCAAATCTTCCCAGGAGCTGATGTGACAGCCAGTGCTGGCACGATGGCCAACTGCCCACCTCCACCGCACCAGCAGGCACGCAAGGAAAACACACCGGCTGCATGACTCTGTGTTATAAGAAACACAACTGAGGCTCCAGGTCTCAGCCGTGACACAGGTTTATGCACTGCAAACACAGCTGTATTAATTCGCTTTTTTTTTTTTCCTCCCACAGTAGACTAATTCATGCTCAGAAAAAAAAGCTACAGCTGCTGACGGTGGGAAGCCATCGAGGGAGGACCCCAGGGGTGCTGAGCCTCTCCATCCAGTCTGTACACAGGGACTAAACCCATGGTAATCTACCTGCCGGAGGCTGCATGAGATCAGAAATAATTTAAAAGCCCTTGTGCTTTGAGATGGAGGTAACCAGACCCCTCTCAGCATGGCAGGCGAATGCTTTCTCAGGAGTTCAGCATCTCCACAGCACTTTTTGGGACCACATCCCTGCCCTGCACTTGGCCCCAGCCCCCCGAAGCCAGGCTGTGCAGATGCAGGAGAGATGCTCCCTGCTCTGACAGCCTCCAGGATATCTCCTGCAAAACACAAATCCTTCCCAGGGGAGCGAAGGAGAGCAGCTCAAATCCTGTTATGTCAGGGCAAGGGCTTGTACCGAAACCTGAGTTTTCCTCAAGCAGACAGGACTGCTCTCCCCCCTCCCTCCAAGCCTTCCTCTTGCCACTGCGTGCTGTACCTAATCCACCACTGCCTTATTAAAAGCCATATGGCTTGCGGGAAGTTGAACTTCAGTTGCCTGACAAGCTGCCCAGCTCCCCTGCATGCCTCCGAAAGTCAGGTTACTCCTGCTAGGGAAATTAATCAATCATTTACCCCCATTAAATCTGTTTCTCCATGTAATGCTATGTAAACAAGCAGTATTTGCACAACGCCACGCATTATAAGAAGCTTCCCAAGGCAAGCAAGCTGCTTCCAAGAGCTCTGCGCATGTCATCACAGCCAGCTAATGTCGGGGACACTGAATACAGTAAAGTCTCTCTCCAGGGAACAAGGGATCACTCAGCAGCTCCCAAAGGGCCAAGGAAAGAGAAACAGATTCACACCTGAGGTGAGCATTTTCATATTAATGTGGCCCAGCAGACTGAGCCCCTAAGGCGATCCCAGCTCTGCACAGATGTTATCTCTTACCAGTCCACTACTGCAGAGCAGGAAGACTTGGCTATTGCTAACAGATGGAAAAACGAAAGCTAAAACGTAAGAAAAACAAGTGAAGTGACTTGCCAAAGGCCACGTGATGAGCCAGTGTCAAGGTGGGGTGTCAGGTCTGAGCTGTGAGGGGTCAGAAGGGACCCCTCACCCCTGGGCTCACAGACCTGGCTCTGCTCATTTGCCTTCCAGGCTCCCACTCCCAGCTCAGCGCAGCCGGGATACAGTGATCTGTATGGATAGTTCTCCATGCACGTTTTTCTTCTCTGACTCTGCCCAATAAAGCTTTTGAAACTACATAAATTTTTAGCCCCGGAACATACCTTGGCCAGAAGCTGCACAGCTCGCTAGCACAGCCCACTGCACAGGGAGCAAGGATCAGACCCGCTGAGCCTCAGCACCAGCCTGGGTGCCTCTGTCAGTGCTGCCCCCCGCAGCAGGCTCTTCCCATCCCCTAATGTCACCGCAGAGCCCCTAACCCAGC
Source organism: Falco peregrinus (assembly GCF_023634155.1). NCBI lineage: Eukaryota > Metazoa > Chordata > Aves > Falconiformes > Falconidae > Falco > Falco peregrinus. Next base: position 47,141,195 of record NC_073721.1, on the reverse strand, counting down.
ACTGGCAGAGCAGCAGAGTGGCCAGCAGACCCCCCAGCTGGCAGGCTCATGCCCACGGTGGGTTTGTACACTGATTTACTCGCTACCCACTTCCACACCGAGGAGGGAGGGCAGCAGAGAGGAACCCTGGAAGCCAGCTGAGTGGTAGGAGGCTGGTAAAGATGCAGTTCTTGCAGCAGCAAGCTCATGCAGCTTACCTCTCCCAGCACATCAAGGCCTGTTCCCACCCCACTGTAACTCCAGCACCTTACAAACTTGCAGCAGTATGGAGCTGACCCACAGTCCATGCACGTTACCTAATTACAGCTGTCACTGAGGACATGGGAGGACCACAGCAACAGCCAACCACTTGCTAAATAGCGGCAACAGGGACACCTCAGGTTCGGTGGCAGGAGATGCCCATCTCTAGCTTTAGACACTCACGCTGAAGGTCAGATGGGGTAGGAGACAGGGCACTTGCCATCAGTGCTCAAAGTTGAAAGTTGCCTCAGAAACTGTGCTCCAAGTCAAAGCACCGTGGCCCTCACATAAAGTTTTCGTTGCAAAATCTGCCCTTAGGGGAGAAGATTATGCAAGACTGAATTTGAACAGCAGCAATGACCCTGAAGTGTTTTCTTTAAAGCCCTGAATGTTTTAAACTCTGACTGCAGGAAACTGCCAGGCTTCCAGTCTCCAGCAGAAGAAAACCAGCTTCTGTGCTCAGAGGGCAGACGAGCAGCAGCTCTCTCCACACAGCTGGAGAGCAGAAAAATCACAACTTCTGCCATAAATGGCAATTTTGGCATTCCTCCCTTATGCCCCATGCTCTCCAGGTAACTCCTGGACCATTCCCCAGGTGCAGGTACATCAGAACATCTTTAGGTGCAGCCTAAGGATACTGAACATACTCCCAAAAGCTTTGCCAACTGGTGTAGAAAGGTGTTTTGGTTATGAGAGGACCTCCAGCTTCAGGCCACGAGCTTACACGTTGCTTTGGGATCCTCTGAAACATCACTAGAAAGCACCAGACCTAACAATCACCGGGCGAATAATTTAAGGAGAAATAATCACAGCAGGCATCAGCAGTGGGGACTGCTGAGGGATTTACTATGTGAGAAGGACCTTCCCTGGTGGATCAGAGATGCTGGAAACACAGCTGCACCTCACCCCACACAGCCTCCCCACCCGCTGTGAGCAGCAACGTTCCTGCAAGAGTACCCGTTCCTGGCAGACTAAGATTCAACGGGAAAAGGACAAGCAAATACATGCCAGGCAGGACCGTGGGCCAGGTGAGGACCCTCCAGCGAGGTCCCTGTAGGACCCTCAGTGCTGCCTGGTCTTCCCCACACTGACTGGCCCATCCCATGATGTACCAGGTTTGCAGCCTGGGGCATCCCTCAGCCTCACTGCTCAGGTCCAGCTTGATTTTATATCCTTCTGTTGGAGGACGGGAGCACCCTGACTCTCGTGATTTATAACCATCCACACACAGATAGCTCCACGTTGAACTCCAGCTCCAGATGGCGTCTGCTCGGCCCCTGCAGGTTCGTGCCAGGCTGTGACTGACCTTGCATGATAACGGCAATCCTTTCGCTACTCAAGGCTGGCTTTTTGCCGTTTGTTTACCCCACAGCTTTACCTACACCCTGCATGAAGGTTTTACATTGCCTCTAACTTGGTTTTCCCTGTTGTGTGAGTTTGTCGGTTGTTCTTTTAAAGAAGAACAAGATACATTTAGGATAGCAGCTGAAAGTAGGAACCTGTAGCTTAAGCGTGCTGTCTCCTGGGTACTGCTTCTGCACTGGAATTGCTGAACTTAGCAGGGAAATGGAAGAAACTCGAGCTGCTGGGGTACAGGTGTGGGACAATCCTGCCTGGGCCACCCCGAGCCATTCCTTGCCATGGCGAGGCCCTACTCCTAGGGCTGCTCTGGGGCAGATGGCTGAATCACAGAATCACAGCATGGTCAGGATTGGAAGGAACCTCTGGAGGCCACCTAGTCCACCCCCTGCTGAAGCAGGTTCTCCTCGAGCAGGCTGCACAGAGTCACATCCAGGTGGGGTCTGAATGTCCCCAGAGAAGGAGACCCCGCAGCCTCTGGGCAGCCTGTGCCAGTGCTCGGTCACCCTCACAGTAACAAAGGTTTTCTTCACATTCACTTGTGTTGCAGTTTGTGCCCACTGCCACTTGGCCTGTCGCTGGGCACCACTGTAAAGAGCCTGGTCCCGTCCTCTTGTCCCTAAGGTGTTTGTAGACATGGATAAGATCACTCTCAGCCTTCTCTTCTCCAGGCTAAACAGGCCCAGCGCTCTCAGCCCTTCCTCATCAGGGAGATGCTCCAGTCCCCTCATCATCCTCATAGCCTCCGCTGGATCCCCCCAGTGGTTCCCTGTCTCTCTCATGGATCTCGGAGATCCACGTCTCCAAGCCAGTCGCACCAAGAAAGGGCAGGGGAAGAGGGACCTTTTCTGCAAAGCGGAGACTGGTCTGAACACCCCCCTCTCCTTCAGCAAACCCACCTGCGCCAGCACCTGCACAGCAGGTACAAGCACCATCAGAGCAGCAGCACCACAGGAAAACTACTTGCTTAGATATAGGGAAAGGTGACACAAATCAACTGCCCAGGAACCGCACACCAAGCACAAACTCTATCCCACCCCTTGGGATCTACATTTTTTTTTTTCTTTCCAGCCTTCCAAAAAGCCCAGAGCCGTTCTCTGAGTTAAAAATGGGGACAGTGCCAGAGACATGGGTCTCTATGGACCACCCAGTAGGGCCCCAGGGCCAGCAGCTGAGAAATCACCTCTGGCTCCGCTCAGGACCATCCCGGGCCAGGAGAACGCCCAGAGTACCCCGTCCCCAGGCTGCTCCCCCTCTCCATCGCCCCCAGAAACTCCTGCCCCTGTCCAGCCGCTCCAGCGGGAGCCTGCGGGACAAAGCGCACAGCAGGCTCTCGGCACCGGGATCAGCTAGGTCTCGGTTGCTGATCAGGTTGGATCAGGTAGGATGTCGGCACCGGGATCAGCCGGGCTGAATTAACCCAACCGTGCCGCCTCGCAGCTCGGTGCCGGAGAGACCCGGCGCGCCCGGGCTGCCCCGCAGCCTGCCCGGGGGGAGCGGGGCGCGCTCCCCGCGCCCGGGGCTTCCCCTGGAGAAGGGAAAGAGGAGCCGGGGGCCCCGGCCGGGGGTGCCCCTTGTCCCGCGGGGGGCGGCCCGCCCGCTCGGACCTGCCGGGCGGCGGGGACACGGCGGGACGCGGCTCGGCGCCCCCCGCCCGGCCCGACCCCCGACTCACCTGCTGCGGCTCGGCCCCGGCTCCTGCGGGACTCGCTGCCCGCGGCTCGGCACGGCCGCCGCTCCCCGGCGTGAGCCCGCACCGCCCGGCTCGGCACGGCCGCCGCTCCCCCGGCGTGAGCCCGCACCGCCCGGCTCGGCACGGCCGCCGCTCCCCCGGCGTGAGCCCGCACCGCCCGGCTCGGCACGGCCGCCGCTCCCCGGCGTGAGCCCGCACCGCCCGGCTCGGCACGGCCGCGGCTCCCCCGGCGTGAGCCCGCACGGCTCGGCCCAGCGGCTGCTCCCCCGGCGTGAGCCCGCACGGCTCGGCTCGGCTCGGCCCCGCCCGCCCCCGCCGCGATGCACCACCCCCGTGCCGTGCACCTGCCCCCCCCTCCGAAGGAAGGCGCCATCTCCCCGGGACCCCTCCTGCCCCCAGCGCGACCCCCGGTGCCGCAGCCCCTCCCGGGACAAAGGGCCTCCCCCCGCCCCCCCAGCACACGGCGTCGTACACCCACCCACCCACCCCGCGAAGCACAGCAAAGGCGACCCCCAAACATCTCCTCCCGTGCTCCCCTCTAGGTCAGGAACCCCCCCACCCCACAATGGGACCGTGGCTGCCTGAGTCGCCCCCCCCGCCCTGCCCCGGGCAGCCCACCAGAGCTCTGGCTCCCGGAGGATGGCTGGGCGCTGGGCAGAGGGAAGGCAGCTCCCACGCCGGACACCACAGGGGCATGTGCCCATCTCGCAAGGACACCACTGCCGGACCCCAGAGCATTCAATGACAACAGACCCCGGCACCAGGACCCCCCAGTCCTCGCACAAAGCCAGCAGAGCTCGTGCAAGCCCAGCCTGAGGAGAGCAAGTGCTTTCCATTCCCAGCTCCTGCTCCCAGCCTTCTCACCTCTCCTCCAGCCCTGGCTCCTCTCCCAGCTGCTACTCTCTCCCCCCACCCCCAGGGTAAGGGTGCTTGTGGGGGGCAGCCGCACAGCACCCACCACCATGCACTCCAGCTCCCCACAGACCCATGGGACAGGAGCAGGATGACCTCTCACCTGCGCAACGGGCACCGCAACATTTCTCCACCAATAAAACCTCTACTGCGACACGGGATGAGGCTGCCCTGTGGGTTACAGCAACCCCAACACGAGAGCACCCAGGGCTCATTTCGGTTATTTGATGAGGTTAAGACAAACAACAATCTGGGTCATGAGCAGGAGGCAGCTGGGACTTGAGGAACGCAGCTGGCAACAAGAGAGATTGGGCAGCCACAGCCAGAAACATCTGTGCTGCACTAGTGACACTAGTGTGCCCCAGGACAGGGGACCGAGGCACGTGCTCAGCCCTCTGTCCCCACCGAAGAGCAGGGGCTAGTGAGAGGTGCTGGCAAAAAGGGGCAGCCAGCCCCCTGCCCTCCTCTCCAGCCCTGCTGGCTCCCTGGGGACCCTCCACGCTGTCGCAGCTGGAGGCACACAGAGGCAGGAGCAGCGTTTATCCCATGGGAGATGCCTGGTGCAGCCCCACAGGCTCTCCTGGGTGAGGGTCATTAAGTCCCCTCTGCAGAGGGATTAAGCAGCCAGGGTTGTTTCCTCCAATAAGAATGAAATCAGGGGAAGCAGCATCTCCATTTTATGGACCCTCTTCCCCCAAAGCACCACAGACCCCCTCCCTCAGGGTGGCACAGGGCACTGACGTGTGGAGAGCAACATCTAGCTGCTACAGACCACAGGTTTTGCCTGCATGTCCCCAAGGCCCCAGACACGATGTCTTGAAGCCCCTCATACATGACAACCCCCAACAAGGGATGCAACAGCAATCCCTTCTCTGGGATGTCCAGGGGCTGTGCCCACCACGTGAAAGGCAGGTTCCGCAGATCAACAAGATGCAGTTTCAAAGCCACTGTCCAGTACAGAGAGACAGCATTTAGACGTAGCTAGCTGTTAAGGCTGTTAATGGCTTCTAGGTACCTGACTTTAAGAATATTTACTGCCCATTTACTGCTATCTTGTAAACACGGTTGCTAAGATGCAGCTGTACAACGAGAAACCATCTTCAGAAGCATCCTTGCACTGCAGGGTCTGCCAGCAGCTGGCTGGGCAGTTACCCCACCGAGACTCACAACAAGCAGCGGCATGCAGAGCTGCCCAGCCCAGGTGGGCTGGCAAGTCAGGCCACAACTTTGGGCTACAAACTCCTCCCTCAAATGGGTGACCATTTCAGGCACATTCTCCTTACGACCAACACCAAAACACAGTGGGAAGAAGCAGATTTGCACATGTGGCATCAGGAGCTCGTTAGCAGACTGGCACCCCGGGGCTGTCGGTGAGGCTGGGCTCTCGGTACCTATGGCTCCGTGGCTCCATTTCCTTTAGGAGAAACTGGGAAAGGGATTAACAGGGACTAAAATCAACCCCAATGACAGGGCAGATGTGTCAGCAGTCTCAGCAAATCCAACAGGTCAGCCAAGCAGGTCCATTTGTGGAGAGAAGCTCGCATGACCAAAACCTCCCACTAGGATGCAGATGCATCCCATTATTAGTCCCAGGCACGTCTCTCCTCACTGCAGAGCCATCTCTGCTTCAGGTATGGCTGGCCAGGCTTGCTGCCAGGCAAGCTCTGCTGCTTTTGCTGCCCTCCCTCCTGCCTCCTCCTTCCACAACGATCAGCAAGAGCAACACGTTCAGTGCTGCAGTGAGAGAACCCCAGCTCCTTTCTCCCCTGCCGCTCTTCCCCACACACAGACTGCGTACCCGCATGATGCACCTGCCCAAGCTCATGACCAGCCATGCTCCACAAAGCACCCTGCTACGTCATCCTGCCGCACCTGCAAGCACAGATCATTTTCCCTGCAAGGAGCAGCACGCAGAGCAGCCGGAGCAGCAGCTGTCTGCTCTTACAGCCAGCCAGGCAAGCTGCAAGCTACTGAGCAATCCCCAGCGGGTGTCAAAGCAGAGGTGCTGTCCCCATGCTCAGGCCCAATCCAGCTGAACACCACACAGGCAGCCCAACATCAGCCGGATGGCCCAGTGGTCCCAGTGCACACATCATTAAGGCGAATGAACACCAGACGGGCAACCCAGCGGGATCACCACTTTTAAGTGGACACAGCATCAGCAACAAACTTCACGGTGTTGATGGCTGAGAAGCACCCGCATCACTCTGCAGAAAACCACAAGAAGACCCAGGTATAAGAGCCACTTCTGTTTCCTCTTGTAAAAATTCTCTTCTCTTGTCCAGGTGCTTTTCTCCTCTGGCAACACCTTCAATGATGCCACCATTTCTCCCAGCCTCCTTGGTGCCCCCAGCCCTCAGGCACCCCGGGCAGGAGCAGGGGCTCTGACACGTCTGTGGCAGCATGATCAGGCAGCAGCTCTGCTCTGATGGAGGCTTGCAACACCTTCCTCCAGCCTGCTTTCAATCGCTTTAGGATTATCAAGGACCCTGGGAGGTTGTCAAGGTTGGTTTTTTTCTGTGTGCTTGCTGTCAATGAAGTAATTAAACAAAGGTCAAAGGGTGTCTGTCCCTGGAGGAGCTGAGCAGCCAGTTAAGCCTCTCATCTGAAGCCCAGCCCAGGATGCCAAGCGATTCTGCGCATTTCCAAGCCGGCCAGCAGCCGTACCGCCCCATCGAGAACTTGTAGGGTGACGGCTGCCTGTCCCAAACACGGGAGGTCTCTGCAGGTGGATGCTGAAAGATCACTGACAGAACCACAGATGTGAAGGCCACAGCCAAGATGTGGTCCTAAAGCACCAGACTGAAGAGGAGCCTCTGGCAGGTGCAAGAAAGCCTAGCAGAAAAGGTCTAGCATATGGAAAATCCTGTTGGTGAGAAGGGATGGGGCCCAGGTGCATTTCAGTGAATGCCCTGATCTTGAGACAGCCACTTTGCCCCTGGCTAAGGGACCCCTGGGTCCCCCAGCCAGGCCTGCAAACCAGAGCAACAAAGAGAGGAACAGAGAGAGACCTGAGATGGGTCCAGGCACCTGCATTTTTTAGACCCAAACTCACGGACACTGTGTCCTGCAAAGCACAGCCTGACATCACTCTGTAGGTCGCACTGCAAGATATTTATTCCCTTTGTGCTCCTTGGGAGGTATCTCGTAGACAAGACTCGCGCCTCTGTTAGTCCTGCCTTGGACAGTTTTGGGGCTCATTTGTCATTTCAGCCACATTTGACAGAAAGGTCAAGACCTCAGAGGTGCGTGGTTTTGTGAAAACAAGGCAGCAAATGGGGAAGTGAGACCCTGTTTGTGCTCCCAGCGTAGGAGGTGCTGCAGGCTTTAGCAGACATTTGAGAACCCACACCCCAGAGCAACTGCCTCAAGGTTCAGCAATGGGAGAGGCTCTGGTAGGAGCTTGCATCGTCTTAGACACCAAGAACAGCATAGCAGCATACCCAACTGAAAGAAACCCTTGGAGAGCACCTCTAGTCAGCACAAGGACTGCCCGTGTCTGCCAAAACATCTGCTGCAGCTCCTCCTGCCAACATGGGGCAACCAGGAGATTGTTGACACCGAATACAGCGCCACAGAATCGGGTCCTGCCAGAAGGCAGAAGTTTGTAGCTTGACAAATCGTGTGTGCAAATCCTTCTCACACCCCAGAGGAGGAAAAATCTGGTTGACATGACACCCTGCAGGCACTGTGGCTCTGGCTTACTGTGGTGGTCCTTTAAACAGGCCTGAGGTGGCTGCTGCGCCCTGTCCCACACCCATGTCCACCCCTCCCACCAGCCTGCTGCACCCGTTAGTGGCTGCCTCCAAGACCTAGTCCTTGAACATCCTTGAGGACTGGTAACATTCCCGCCTGCTAGCCCGAGCAGGGGCAGATGTGGTGTCCCTCGGCACATTCCCAAGCCGTGGGATCTGCTGGACCCTGTGCCAAAACAGCAGAAGCCTGGACTCCGGCAGGAGCAGCGTGGTGCAGGGAGATCCCTAGTCTCACCTCTCCTGCCTGCAAAACATGATGCTGCCCAACTGCTCTGCACAACCAACCACTCATGGCAGGGACCCCCGCAAGTCACCACCAGCCCACCCACTCCTGCCCACAGGCAAGTTTCCTGGCTTAAGAAAAATCACCCTTAGCTTTTGGTGTCCCTGAACCTTACTCGGGGATGAGCTGTGCCCTTCTCCAAAACAGCCAACTGGCACTGAATCTGCCCCACTGCCAACTGGATTTGGAGGCATTGCTTGCAGAGTAAATTTGGGGCATGAACACCTGCCAGAAGTGCGCAGAACGCTCAAGTTAAGAAAAGCCAGCAGTGAAAGTGCAATTTCTTGGGGGCAGAGCCCCTTTAGCAGCACTCTCACCAACACCTTCTCCAGGCTGCATAGTAGCCGGGTGGTCCCTCCGGTTTGTGCCCCATCCTCCCTGCAGTGTGGAGCTGCGGGTCCCGGCAGCACCTGTCCCGTGGTGCACCCCAGAGCACCGATCACAGCATCTCCCAAGGCTGCAATGCCCACAGCCCCAGCCTGCCATCCCCGTGCGGTGCTGGCCCAGGCGGCAGAGGTGGCCGATGGAGCCAGCCTCACGCCCAGCCGGCTCTGCGAGCCCCAGCTCTCCCGCAGCAGCTTGGCAGCCCCATCACTCCTCAGCTAACTGCCTCACCAAGGTCACGGTGCCGCTAAACCTGACCTCCTGACAAATCTTATCAGGAGGCTGGTACTGTAACACCACTTAGCACAGCGCGCACACGTTCTGCTTTGGCAAGCCTGTACATGGATTGGTGTTAGCACCTGGTCACACACAAACTGCACGTCACCTCCTGCATCCGAGGCTCAGCGTCACACCACACCCTCCCTGCTTGCCGTGTTCCTCAGACACAGGGTTTCTTTGTACCTCCAGTGCTGCTCTGCTGAGCTCTGGCTTAAAGCAGCAGCAAGCACAGCCCTGGGAACATCCACCCAGTGCTTTACAGGGATATGAACAGCAAACGACATAGTCAACCTTTCTTCTGATGATCACCAGGCCAAAAAAAAAAAAAAGATTAGAGCAAGCACAATCTCTGCAGGGAGGCCTTCTCCCAGCCAGGCACTACAGCCTTCCATCACGTCTGCGAGCTGAGAGACCTGCCCCTCAGCATTCTCCTGGGCTACACCACTTCTGCAATCCAGAAAAAATGCTGGTGCCGCTCAAAGGCATGGCCGCACCTTGCCCCTGCTCCAGCTGCCCCTGCCCTCCACCCTGTGCCAGCACCAGCCTCTGCACCGACCATCCTGTGAGCCAGACCTGAAGACCAATCCCTCTGAAAATTAATTCAAAAGGAGGTAAGGGAAACTATTTACCAGCTGGCTCAGCTGCCTGGTTCTGCTCTTTACTCAAGAGCAAAAAGTCCAGGCCTGGGAGGGAGCATGACAAGCACCTGATCGGGGAGGGGGTGCCCCCCTTCTAGCTCTGACCTGGGGCATACACAAGACCAATAGGTCAAGTAACCTCAGCCTCGCTGCAATTACAGGGCCAGCTTCCCGTCTCCGCGTACACAGGCCAACGTCCAGTGCTCCTCTTTTTGAATCCTTGACCATCTCCTGTATTTTTCTCCACTTGCTCCACACGTTGAAGTATAGGGACTTCTTGCAAAATAAACCTGCATTTTTTTTTGTTCCAAGGGATGCTCCCAGGCCACCAGCTGAAAGCAGAGGTAAGGTCATAGTGCTCAAACACACCATATTCTCACTCTCAGCAAGACTGCTCCAAGACTGTTCCGTGCTGTTGCTGCAAGCAGCCAGAGGAGCAAGGGGAAGGGAAGCCAGGCAGCTCTGCCAGGAACCACTGCAGCAGGCAGAGTGAGGGAGGCTGCGCTCTCATTTGGCTGCGGTTCAGGAGTTACACAGGTGAACACCAACAGCCCTCGGCCTCAGCCACGGCTCATCAGGGAGCTGAGTGCTCACCCACGGCGCCAAACCCCACCGCTGCCCCGACACCTCTACTGCTGCCCCACAGAGCCCCCCGAGCTGAGCAGCGATGAAGGCCTGCTGGGGATGCCTTTGAGCATCAAATAGGTATTGCTCGGTTTCCAAGGCGCTCTGGGAACTTTTGTAAACGAAGATACATAGATCCTAATTCTTCCAAAGAGGGAAACTTAAGTTACAAAATTTACGATGTGCAAGGCTATTTATAATTGACTATATGCTTAACCCCTCTATTTTCAATACATTTGAACATCCCGTTTCCACCCTGCCAGCTCAGACCAAGGGACCTTTACACCAGCCATCCTTCAGCAGACAGACAACAGAAATCAATCCACAGAAAGGCAGCGCAGTGCCACAGGTTATTAAAGCAAGACGTGCTGCTCAGTGCAAACAGGACAAGCATCTGATCTCTCCACTTTCACAGAACAGGAACTTCGAAACAGTTAACCTAGGGTAGACAGAAGGATTCGCATGATTTTAAATGAATCGACAAAATTCAAATGCAGCCTCCAAAATACAGGATCACACTGTTTGGGTACAGAGGTCACTCCAAGCACCCTCTGCTCTTTTATCCCACTGAGGCCAAGGATCTGACCAAGGGAGACTGGAAGGAGCTTGTGGAGCTGGAGCTGCCCAGGTTGTCAGTCTGAAAGTACCACCAGAGAAGGACTTGTCTTTCTCAGTTCAGTATCTTTGGATGAGGTTAATATTATTGACAGGGGAGGGACAAAAGCAGACTATTTTTTTCTTTTTTCAGATCTTGGAAAGCCTTTGGCTCTTTGCCCAATCCACCAGCAAGTATTTTCATTTCTGAAGACACATTTCTGAAGATACTAAGAGCCTTTTTAAAACCATTATTTTATTAGGATCGGTTTACACAAGTGCCTTTGGTGAAAAACCTTTTCCTCGCCCCAGGACAAATGTCATTGCCCATGTCACCTCATAGATTTCCCCAACATCTTCATAAAGCTTGGCAATGAGTACAAATCCTTTCTTCTTCCCTTAAAGCCCTGGATTACACACCTCACAGCCATTACTTGTAGCCTAACTCTGCAAAGCTCTTTGGGACAGAATTTATCTAAGCAGTAGTCTAAAAATAAGATCTTAATCTTGCTGCGTGCAGCACAGCCTTCACCCTGAGCCCAAACGGGACCCACTCCAAGGACCAGTTCCAGCCTCTTCTCTCTACTGCAAAAGCAAACAATTTCCTGCTAATGTGTTTAGTTTTCTTCGCACCAGTTCACATTTTAAACTAACAGGTCTGAAGACTATCCACTGGTTTATGAAGCAGAAGAGACTCCTATATTACAGCCTTTCTCTCTCCAGGAAGGCGAGAAGAAAGTTGCTTGAGCCTCATCCTTTGCAGAAATAAACCTGCTCAGGAGCATCAGTTTTAAAAACAACAGCCCCCCAGAAATGAGGGATTTCAAAGTCTTCATTATAACGACTCTTACTGAAAGCACAAATGTGGGAGTGCAGGAAATTAATTAAAAAATAATGTACTTTAAGTACTGCTCAGAACTCCTCTAATATTTTCATTCTATTAAGTTCATAAAGTAAGCATAACACTGTTTAAGTCCTAATGCATTAAAAAACAATTTTTTAATCAGGTGACCAGTCTATCAGGAATAAATCTTATGCACATTTCAGACAACAAGTCGGTAAGATCTCTACCTCCTGTAGCCCTAAAGCAGCCCTGGCCAGACTCACTCACTCACTCAACACTGAAGACTGGTGGTGTTCTTCCATCATGCCAAGGCAGGCTAGATCTGACTTCTACCTGGTTTTGTTACCTTGTGGCCACCTGAACCAGAGCAATCGCCCACGCTGCGGTTGCCACTGTGTGGTTGCAGATGGTAATAGCAGGACACGAAAATGCTTCTGCAGCTTCCCACCCATGACCACATCCCATAAATCTTTCTCCTGTAACAGCTCCTTTGGTCTTCATAAGCTAAACCCCTTCCTTTATAAACTTCTACGACGTTCACAGTCATCCTGTAGGGTGTCTGACACATTTTGAATAAGCTGAACCTATGGAGTAAAACCAGGCCTTTTTTTTTTCGCATCTTTATAAAGCACTTGGCATAACAAGATCACACTGAATCACAGGTACTGCTGAATTTACTTACAGCCACAGTAGCAGGTCCAGCCTGTCCTGTTTACAATGTGAATCTCTCCCTTTCCCTTTTCTTTCAGGGCTGCATACCCTTTGGGGTACCTGCTGGGGCCTCCCTCAGGAACTAAAAACCTAGAGGAATCACCCAGTAACTGATTTCACGCTGCTTGTGACTGGCTCTCAGAGCAGCACAAGCTCCCTCTCTCACCAGTATGCCCAGCCACAGGGCCACCAGTGCATCACCACCATGGGGGGCCACTCCGCTATGGTCACACAGCTGCACCCTCCAGACCTCCTCTCTTCTGCTGCTCCCTCATCCACCGTTCCTCACTGGGGAGGGGACCACAAGCCAACAAGCCTGATCCTCACCCTGATTTCCTCCTGTGCTGCACTCCCTCTTCCCTCACGCTTACCGGGTACTGAGCTGAGCGGCTTTCACTCCTCCCCAGCTCTTCCCCCCCACCACGGAGGGGCCCAGAGGTACCACTACTTGGTCCTTGCAAAGGCCAGCACGATTCTGCCCCAGGAGGCAAACGCTGCAGAGGTTTGAAGAGCAGAAGCCACCAGCGAGGCCAGGGTGGGGACACCCTGTCCCCTACCCTGCAGCTCCCCCCAGACCTGGGGGGCCACCACAGTGGCCTAGTGCCAGTGCTGACCCTCCTCACCCTCAGCCACACGCGGAGGTCCCGGCACCAAGCCCAGAGCCACGATGAGCAGTTAGCGCACACAGCACCCCTGCTGCCCGCGGCGGCCAGCAGCGTGACCGGGGGGCTGTGAGGCACCACACGGCCCCTCAGAGAGGGCACAGAGACCCCCGCCAGCCACCCCACTGCACCTATCGCCACAGGCCCCTCGCTCCTATCGCTACAGGCCTATAGCCACAGGCCCCTCACCACCCTGCCCCACCGCTGCGTCCCCGGACTGGCGCTGAGGCTCCTACCCCGACCCCTGCCGCCCTCCACGGGGCCCAGGGGGGGGCGTCCGGCCCAGCCCGGCCCCGCATGGAGCACCCCCAGGCCGCGGGGGGAAGCAGCCCCAGGCAATGCCCCGTCGGCAACATGGCGGCGCCTGGCGAGGCGGTCCGCTCGCACAGTCACGTGAGGCGGCGGCAGGTCGTCACGTGATGCCGAAAGCCGGGGGGGGGTGGGGGGTGTCATGTGACCAGCCGCGGGGTCCCACGTGGGAGGGTGGTGCGGTGTGTGGGGTCCCCAGGATGGTTGTAATGGAAGCGCTGCTGCCGCTCCCGCTCCTGCTTCTCTTCCCGGTGCTGCTGCCGGCCGGCGCGGCTCCCGGTGGGTGTCCCGGGCCGGGTGCCCCAGCCGTCGTCCCCCCCAGCTCCCCGGGCCGGGGTCCCCCAGCCGGTCCCTCTTTCCCCTCCAGCTCCCCGGGCCGGGTGCCCCAGCCGTCGTCGTCCCCAGCTCCCCGGGCCAGGCCCCCCAGCCGGCCTCTCTTTCCCCCCCCAGCTCCCCGGGCCGGGTCCCCCAGCCAGTCCCCTTCCCCCCCCCCCCCAGCTCCCCGGGCCGGGGTCCCTGCTCCCTTCCCGCCCCCCAGGCCTGGTCCCCCAGCCGGGCCCCGGGCCTGGCCCGGGGGGTGGGGGAGCTGGGGGCCATTTTCCAGGTGCTGATGGTCCCCTGCAGCCCCCCGGGCAGTGGGCCTCGGGCTGGAGGAGCACATCTTCCAGCAGGTGCGGGACCACTTCAGCTTCGAGCCCCCTGGCAGTGAGACCTTCCCGCAGCGGTACCTGGTCTCAGGTAGGTCCCAGGGCTGTGCTGTGGCTGAGCAGCGCCCAAGCCTGGCCGTGGCCATGGCAGGGCCTTGCTGTGGCTCAGAGCTTGTTAAGCTCAAGTTTTAATTGTTCCTGTGCTGAGCTGGAGAGCCTCTCAGCCGGGAGAGCTGTGATGGGCAGCCGGGAGCCAGCAAGCTGAGTGCCAGCCCTTTGTGAGCCAGCCATCCTCCCTGCCTAGGCCGGATCCTCCTCGCCTTCCGCTCTGATGGGTGCCGGTGCGGGGATCCTTGCTCCGCGGGCAAGGGCAGGCCAGGAGCAGCAGCTGCCTGAGGCTGGCACCAGGGCTGGCTCTGTGCATGTGTCTTCACTTGGCCACAGCATCTCCTACAAGTGCAATTCAATGCTCTGAATATAGCAGGAAAAACAAATAGTGACCTAAACATTGCATTCGGTGCCCAGCGTTCTTAGGAGTTCAGATAACTCCTCTTGGGTCAGTGTTTTGTGTTGTCTAAAACCCTGTGACTTTACATAGCTTGAGCCACGCTGAACAAGGAGTGCTTCCAGCCAGGAGCCGTCAGCATCTTCCTTTTTAGCCAAAAAATGAGTTATCTTCCATGCAACAGACAGTACGAGAGAGAAAGCTTTTCCAAACAGCATGTGACTAAAAAGACAGCAATTTCAATAACCAGCATCACATGTCTTTCAATCCTGCCTGCTTGGAGAGATCTGTAGGGATGAACAAAGGTGGAGCTGTGGATAGCACCAGCCCAGCCTGGTACCTGCCTGTGCCTGGGGCTTTGCACGCAGGATCTCGCTGCTGTCCCGTGCCCGGGTTCATTACCCGGTGCGCAGCACCAATTCACACACCGAGCCAAGGTATTTCTACTCTTTCTAGTTTTTGAAAAGTAGGGAGCTGGGTGGTAACCCACAAATGCCTAGCTCTCCATCAATATTGTCAAGTTTTGACCATCGGAGTTCAGCAAGCAAAGACATCAGCCTTTGTTGGTTACAAGTTACATAATTCCTTGATCACCTAATACCCAGTTTCCTATTTGCCAAGTAATTCTTAATTACTTTGTTTGCTCAGTCTCAACTTTTTGGGTCTGGGGGGTTTCTTCAGTTGGTGGTTGTGATCTCCCCCTGCTTTCACCTTTCACCAGGCATGAATTCAAGGATCAGTTCAGCCCAAAGATATGGGAATAGCAGTGAATTTTGATAGTACACCCAAGGCTGAAATTTCAATAATTAAGTGGCCCTTTTTGAACAGAACTTTGGGATCACCTGGTTTAAAGCATTGCATATCTTTTGTTTTCTTTTTAAGGTGTTATATCTGTGTGTCCTGGGCAGAGCTGGCTATTTGTTAAAACCAAAACATTAACGTTGCAATCCAGCTGGTTTGCAAGTAGTTTCTTACTCAAAACTCCTGTGAGTAGTTCCATTCCCCACTACTGTTTCTTGTGCAATACAAGACTTTTCAGATTATCAGGGAGATACGGAAGGAGCCTTGTTATTTCACAACAAGGCACCTGACACTGGAGGTTTGCTGGCAGTTCCCCAGGATTTCAGTCTAAAAATAGATCCCTTTTTAAGCAACCTGTCTGGTTTGGGTTTGGCTCCTGTGAATGGTTGTTTACTCCAGGAGCCACGAAGCGTATCAGAAGAAAAGCCAGAGCAGAGATAGCACTTCAGTTTCCTACCCGATACCCAAAACAATGCAACACAGGATCAGCCTTGTTGTTAACCGAGCGGCAACTTCACTCATAAAAGGCTTGAAATCCATTTCCAATCCTAATTCTGCTTTAGCTAGTCGGTGTTGAGAATGCAAAGAATTAAATTCAGGCATCTCTGTTAATGGAAACAGCCTCGTGTGACATGCTGCTGCAGCGGCAGCCACAGGACAGCAGTTGTTGGAGGGTCCCTGTGGATGATGTGGCAATGTGTCGAAATCAACACTTAACTGTCTGAGGTCTGTTGTTGAAGAGAGCTGTTTGTTATCCCTCTTAATTCCTGTGCAAGTCAAGACTAAGCTAAAACCAAATGTTTATTAAAGTCAGCAAGCATTAAAGCAAGTGTTTGTTAGATACGCAGGTATTGACATCGTGGGTCAGCTTGTCCTGCCAGTCTCAATTTGCCTTCAGTTAGTAACAGATCTGAGAGTGAAACACATCATCTTCATACATCATCATGTATGGATGTGATATATCATGAGAGATGTGTGTTGCATATATGACATATATCATCAGCAGCATATCCTGGGCTGCATCAGAAAGTCGAGGGAGGTGATCCTGCCCCTCTACTCTGCTCTGGTGAGACCCCCGCCCCGCAGTGCTGTGTCCAGCTCTGGGGTCCCCTCTGCAAGAAGGGCATGGACCTGTCAGAGCAGAGCCCTGGAAGTGGCTGTGGAGGAGGGCTGGAACACCTCTGCTGTGGAGAAGGGCTGAGAGAGTTGGGGTTGCTCAGCCCGGAGAAGAGAGGGCTCTGGGGAGACCTTATTGTGGGCTTTCCGTACTTAAAGGGGGCTTATAAGAAGGATGGAGAGAAACTTTTTAGCAGGGCGGGGTGATGGTTTTTAAACAGAAAGAGGATGGGTTTGGATGGGACGTGAGGAAGAAATTTTTTATTATGAGGATGGTGAGATACTGGACCAGGTTGCCCAGAGAAGCTGTGGATGCCCCATGCCTGGAAGTGTTCAAAGTCAGGCTGGACAGGACTTTGAGCAGTGTGATCTAGTGGAAGATTTCCTTGCCTATGGAATGGGGATTGGACTGGATGATTTTTGAAGGCCCCTTCCAACCCAAACCGTTTATTGCTATGTGATTTACAGCTTGACTTTACATTGTACATCACAGTAGAAAGATGATGGCAATTCCCTAATGCCCCTTTTGTGGGAAAAGTGATCTGCCCAAGTCTTTTGGGTTGAAAAGGGCAAGTAAATAGGAAATTGCTCTTTGGGGTGGCAGCTGTTTCCAAATGCCTCGCAGAACTTGAGACTGTAGGGATTTTCAGGCAAAAGTGAAAGTTCCAGGTCATGTGCTGATCTCATGGAAGCTCTTATTTACCCCCTGCTCAAATGAGAGATTTTTGTAGCCTGACCTTTCTACCCCCTTTATTCCCCAGCTCAGGTCTGGGGGATCAGCCTGCTCAGAGTTCTCCCTTGTTAAGTTCCTGCCCAAACTCACCAAAAGTAGAGTAATTTCATGCTCATGTGGTTTGTTTTCTTTTTTTCTTTTTTTCTGTTGTTCTTTTTTTTAAACTGCTTCTGTCAATTGTCTCAGCAAAGTTCTGGAAGAAAGGATTTGGACCCATCTTCTTCTATACCGGCAATGAAGGTGACATCTGGACTTTTGCTCAGAACTCAGACTTCATATTTGAATTAGCAGAGGAACAGCAAGCACTTGTGATTTTCGCTGAGCATGTGAGTATTTTAATCTTTATGCATACGATAGTCTTGTTCTGTTCAGGATTATGGAATTCAGCTTTCTGCAGGTCCAGAAAAATAATAACCTCTCTTGCCATGAAGCTGAAATATACCTGCTGTAAGCTTTCTCCTCGTGGTAGCGGCTCTTCTTTATTTAACTATGGCTTCTGATTTTTTTTTACTATGCCTACCAGCAGTCCAGGATACTACTGTTCCAGTAAAGCCTGTGCCATGGTGTATTTGCTTTAGACCAGTGCTTTTGTAAGATGTTTCCACAGGCCTTGAACTCCACACTGGACTAGAGGGTTATTTTGTTCCGATAATATTTTATCTCTCTAGCCTGTGAAGTCCCAAGCCAACCTTTCCCACACCAGTCTATTAAATCTACTATCCCACAACTTCTGCATGCAGAGATTACCATGTTCCCTTTTCTAGCTGGGGATTTCAGGAGAGACACATGTGCCAAGGGGCCACTTGGTACCCACTGAAGCAGCTTATTTTGGGCTGTCCATCCTCTGCAGGATATGGCCTGAAGGTCTATTTATCAGCTGCAGGAGACAAGGCAATTCCTCAGTTACAAACCAGTCGGAGGACACCACGTGCTGTTATTGCTTCCCGTTTGTGCACGCTGATCACAGCTCTGTAGTGAGGGCAGAGGAGACCCACAGCTTGACACCCACATTTCCACGGCATCTCTCTTTCCTTTTAGAGGTACTATGGGAAATCTCTTCCATTTGGACTTGAGTCAACACAGCTGAAGAAGACGGGTCTGCTTACCGTGGAGCAAGCCCTTGCGGACTATGCAGTGCTCATTACCGAGCTTAAGCAGCAGTATGGTGCTGCTGCCTGCCCTGTCATTGCTTTTGGAGGCAGGTAAAGGTTGCGTGTGCCTCTTCCCTTCTCAGCATCCTTTCCCAGCCATAGTCTTGCTGTTCTTGTAGTTTGGTTCTCAAGCAAGTTCTGAAGGCGGAGCTTTAAGCTATCTCATAGAGGAGGTTTGCCTGTGCCTGAGCTCCCAGGAGCTCATCCCCAGGTCCCGGTCAGCTCTGCCATCAAGAATTAGTCTCAATTTGTGGTTGCTTTGGAGAAGCACCACTGACTAGATGTTTCGAGGCATGTTCAAGGTACAAGTCAGCCAGAACTGCAGAAAATGGAAATCTTTCAGAACGTTTTACATTGGAAAAACAGAAAACTAATAACTGGTAAAACATTCTTTCTTATACCCCCTGTATTTATTAAACACAGCCTCTTTAACAACAACCAGCCGTTTTTATTGTAGGCCCCTTTATAATCCTGCTCTGCAACCTGCTGCTTGGTTCCTTCTCGCTTCCTAGCAGGAGCTCTTCCCCAAAGTGCTAGCTCTGTTGATGTCCTTGTCTCTTGAATGGTTCCCCATGCTTGTAGCAGAGGGATGCTTCCCTTTAAGAAGCTTCCACCACGTACAGGGCTCCTAGTTCAGTTGTAGTGACCTAAAAAGCATTTGAACTGACAGTTATCATTAACCTTCCACATAACCTGTGGTGGCAAGTGGACTGTTGATCTCAGGAGTGTTTGTACCATGGCTATGAGGACAGTAGCTAGTGTAAAAAGAGCCAGGAGCTGTCCTGGGATGGGGAGATGGGAGAGAGAGTCAGGAAAACCTGCGAGCTGGGCTGGACGTTGGACTACAGCTCCATGTGTGTAAATCAGAGTTGAGGCTGCAGCAACCCAGAACAGCCCTAAACCCAAATGAAGAATATGGAAACACAGCAGCGTTGGAGCAGCACAGCATTTCCCATGGGAGGAAAAAACCCCATCCCTCTTCTGGTGCTTAGAACTTTGCCAAACTTAACCTGCAATTACCTGTGGCAGGTTTCAGCTATAGCCTGTTTCCAAGCCCAGGGTTAGAGAAATGTGTATTGCTTTGCATGTGGGTGATGTGAGAATGGTATTTACTCCAACCACGTGAGGTGGGGGGAAGGGAGACCTGGATACCTGTAACTTGGAGCTACTAATACTTGTAACTTGGGGTTAGACCAGGTTTTACCTGCATTTTGGGGCTGGCATTTGCCACCCCCAGGAGTGACCTCAGAGTTACTCCACAGACGTTGGTATATGAGTAACTTTTGTCACCTTGGGTTTGTCTGGCAGCTCTTGATATATCTGCAGATGGTGGCCCTGGCACTGAAGCTTCCAAGGTGGCTTTGAGTTTTAACGTGTTATTTGTTAACATCTCCCCTTCCCTCTATCTGTGCTGATCATCTATCAGCTGTTCCTAGGGGTGCCCATGGATAATTCCCAGCCCTAGAGAGGGCTGTATATTCTGGAGTGTTCAGGGACAGCCTTTGCTGAGAGCCTAGCTAGCCTTTATAACCCTGTATGCAAAATGTGTCTCCTTCCCCTAAAGAACAGCGACAGCTTTGCTTGAGCATCACTTGGTCCTGCACTGCAGCTGTCAGGATGGGTGAGTTAAATACTGGGGCAGGGTTTACGTTCGGCTGCAGAAGCAAACTGGGCTGCTGTATTCCCACTGGAGCTGCTGGGAGTGTTTGGAGAAAGGCCAGAAGCACACATTGTGTGCTGCTCATTGGCCATAACTGGATCTTTTTTATGTGAGGACAGCAGCTACTAGATGTCCATAAGCTTCTCGTTGCCTGGGGTTAGATGAACCTGTGAGTGCTGGCCTGAACTTTTGAGTGACTCTGTTATAAGTTCTCTGTTAAAGGAGATAACTCTTTTGTCTCTCCTGTGGCAGCTATGGAGGGATGCTGAGTGCTTACATGAGGATGAAATACCCAAACATCGTGGCTGGAGCGTTAGCTGCCAGTGCTCCTTTGTTGTCCGTGGCTGGGCTTGGAGACCCCACTCAGTTCTTCAGAGATGTAACAGCAGTAAGTAGCGTCTCTTTTCAGGAGCATTATTTTCTTAAAGGAAGATAGATTTTTTTTCTTTTTCCATGCGTTTGAACAGACACCCGTCTTCCCAACATAAGCAAGTGCTGGGCAGGGAGTGCAATTAAATGGGAACCCACAGGGGAAAGCAGCAGCTGCAGATGTGATGGCTGGGCGCTGCCTTGGCTGTGGCAGCCCAAAGGTGAGCTCTGAGGAGCAGCACAACTCCTGTTCCAGCACCTTGCTTTTAGTGGTAACTAAAGATTCACTTTCCCATTTCTAGTGACTTGACCATATTACAACCTGAAATTTATCCTTTGTGCCTGGCTGAACTCCCTTTGGATAATTTATTCTTCAATCCTCTCCCAAAATGCTGTATTTTGTCTTGATTTCAATGATTCACAGCAGCTCCTTAATCCCAAGGTGACTGCATTTCAGTGGAGAGCTTGGAAATCATCATTTCACTAATTAAAGGTATGTAAGGTGTCCTGGGTTCACTTAAAACCAAAAATTAAATGTGGCTTTCACATTTTGAGATCATAGGACCCATAGGAAAGTGGTATTGTGCAGAACTGATATCTAGTTTATAAGAAGCGTGCTACCTGGTAGTACTGAAATCTGGTGACTGTGTCCGTTTTGCCTCTTTTTTGACATGAATTTCTAGATCTGGGTGACACAGGTGGCTTTGCATGAACTACCCGTGTATGAAACCTGTGATCTTTTTGCTCTTATTTACATATATGACAACTTTCTTTTGATGCAGAGACTTAACAGGACAGATAGCATTACCAGTAAGTGTAAAGAAGAGACAATCATATGAAAATAAACGCAATAGCATTTGAAACTCTGAAGTTTATAAGAGAAGATACCTTGTTTTAAAATTATACATTTTAAAACAAAAAATGTAATACCACTTAGTCATCTAACAGGCCCTACAGTGGGAATTATTCCCTGGTTGAAGCCATTTCCTTCTCAGAAACCCTGTTCAGCTGGTAGCTCTGACTTGCTTCAGCTGCAAATATGCTGTGAGTCATTACACACCCCTGAATTGGGGCTTTGACCTTTTCACGTGAAAAAAAAAAAACAACTTCCCAATTCATTTTTAAATATATTCTCTCTGCAGCAGTAAGCCAGCCTCTGGGCTGAGTTCCTAACCAGGCACTTCGTGTTGTTTTCAAAGTAATTCCTTCCACCGTCAGTGTGTTTGCATAAAAGCAATCTGTGCCGCTGAAATCTGAATTCAGTGCTCTTCTTGGTGAGAGAACACCCCAGAGAGCCGTTAATACTAACGAAGGCACAAACCTTTGATGGATCATTGCGGGAGCGCTCTCTTCCCCTGAGTCAGAGCGCGCTGCCTCAAAGCAGCTTTCTCTGTGACCGTTGCTGAGCTTTTCCAGCTCACAGGGGAAGTGAGAAAAGGGCAGAAAGTTGATGTTGTGGAAGATTAGGTTCTATATTCCACCTGCCCTACCTGCAACCAGGCAGAAAGCCCCTGTGTGGATACTACACGTGCAGCCCCATGCGTGCTTCCCACAGGGGTACTGCTGCAGGGGCTGTTCAAGCCACCAGCTTGGGTTGGTTTAGGCAGCTGAATTAGGTATAATTAGGTGTGATAGTAAAGCTGGCAGCCTGGGGGGGAGAACAGCTTCCCTTGGAATGGCTGTAATGCCTCCTCCCTCTGCTGCTGTGACGGCTC
This sequence comes from Falco peregrinus, assembly GCF_023634155.1. NCBI lineage: Eukaryota > Metazoa > Chordata > Aves > Falconiformes > Falconidae > Falco > Falco peregrinus. The sequence continues at coordinate 47,119,211 of NC_073721.1, read as the reverse complement.
AGCTGAACCATTCCTGGATCCATAGAGGAGAACGGGAACATGTGGTGGTTCCTTAGTGTGCTGGGCAGCGTGCTGCAGCCGTCCAGCATCGCCTAGTGGGGAGCTCAGTCCAGCATCGCCTAGTGGGGAGCTCAGTCTCGTGGCAGCCAGAGCAGACCTGCTCTCCTCTGTCCCAGGTCAATCTGTCCCCACACTCCAGTTAGAACTATTAGTAGGTGAAGATCAGTAAGCACATCCAGAAGGAGATTTGGAACCCCTAAAGGGATGCCCAGGTAAACTGTGGAAAAAGCCACAGTGACTTCTCTAAGCATAACTATTGGCAGAGTTAGGAATAGAAGAAAGGTCTGAAATCTATTTTTAGTAGAGGCTGGGTCTTTGTAAGAAAAATGCTTAGTTAGTGATTTGTGGTTACTTAACCATTGCTCTAGTAAGGGTAAAGAGACCTTAAAAGAGCCCTAATAATTATTTTTATTACAAAGCACCGGTTGCCAGCATATCTCAAACTGCCTTACAAGCTGACAGAAAGAGTTTGGGTTGCTAGAGCCTGCAGTGACAGAGGCAACTTGTTCCACCAGCAGAACCAGCCGCAGCTCTTCAAACATACCTTAAAGTGCTTTTTCAGGATCAGTAATGAAAAATTTTCATATCCCAGGAAAAAGGATATGGCCTTCTTGGTCATCTGGCAGGTCACTGGCAGGTTTAAGAAGAGCAGGTCTTGGTTCCCAAAGCAGCGCTCTACCCTCTGTGCATAACTGACTTCTCCATGGCTCATTCTCATGGACAAAGTGCAGTTGGAAGGACTCTATTGTGTGTTTAAAAAGGAAAAAAAAACCCAAACAAAAAACAACCAAGCAAACTACTGGGCTTAGCAGCCTGGCACCCACTTCCCATGTCCTGGCCAGGTATGTGTGTCCTCTCGCTGCTTTGTGTTTGGTCCAGTGGTTCCATAAGTGCGTGCCGTTCTGTCTAACAGCCACCCCACAAGGCCTGGAGAAACAGCTGCTGCTTGGTCTGAGCTGTGCAGACCACTGGCTTCTGCTGGGGTGTGCTGCTTGGAGCACAAGGCAGATGCATGGTGTCACTGCTCCTGGAGGCACGGATGAGGTTCTGACCAGCGGGCCAGTATCCTGGTACTTCTGGCAGTTCTTCCCAGTGCAGCCTCCACATCTATCTCCTCTGTGCAACTGTAATCCTCTGTCTTTTCTGTCCCATCAGGACTTTCAGAAGTCCAGCCCAGGCTGCGTCGCTGCTGTCCGCAAAGCCTTCCAGCAGATTAAGGATCTGTTCCTGAGTGGAGGTAAGGAGAGAGCCCTGCAGGTGGCTTCCCAAGGGCAGCCAGTCCCAGCCGTGCAGAAAACAGTTGTTTCAGTTTTCCTTCGGCTAGGTCCTCCAGCGGTTCAGCTAAATCAATGCAAATGCCCACCTGGCTGCCTCTTTCTGCTTATACAATTGATTTTTGATTTAATGAGCAGTTTCTGTTAGCATTAAAATTAGTAACCAACACCAAAATGAAAGCATCTCTGTGGGGGCTTGTACAGTGTTAATGAAACTGTCTTTTCTGCACTGAAGTGCAAAAACACCTGCATTTTATGGTGGTGAAGTATCATGTTGCAGCAGATACTTGTCCTCAACACCCACGCTGTTGTGAACTGTTGGGGTGGATATGACAGCTGCATGGCTCGGCTCACTGGACATATCTGAGAGAGATTTGAGATGCAATCTAGGTCTTGAAGCAGCCCTCACAGTCTCTTTCACCTCCAGCCTTGGACAGTTAGGTGAAGCCAAGGACAGAGACTGGTGAGGATCTCTGTAACATGCCCCAGGTAGGGCAGGTCATCGTGGGCTGATGCAGCATCTCCTGGGAGCCCTGTGTGGCGCTGGAACAGCTGTGGTGGGTTCTTGGTCTGCCTCAAGCCCGGGCTGGGTCTGTGGTGCTGCACGTCAGGGGCTGTGTGCCTCCGAGAGCTGCTGTCGCTGCCTCGCTACAGCACTGGTCCTGGAATTGCCCAGAGCAGCCAGGAGTCCAAACCTCCTTTTAGCTTTGGGTCACAGCGTGAAAAATACTACTATTAAATAGCCAAGGTCTTCGAGGTCTGCCTTTCCGCAGCGGGGTGGATGAGGTGGTCATATTTAAGGTTTAGGCTCTCCAGTATCCAGAGGCAGGTCCCAGGCTTTTGATTTCCAAGGAAAGACAGCCAGGCTGCAGTGGGCAGCGTGTAGGGTAGGATGGGGACCGACGGGAACTGCAGCTCCAAAGTGTGGAGGATACAAATGAAGGGAGCAGCTTTCTCCAGCAGAAATGCAAAGGTGTATGAGTGCGTCTTGGAAGTGCATCCAGTATATGAGCGCATCAGTCTTCCAAGATGTATTTTCTGACTCCAGCTGACCTCTCTGCATCACACTGAAGTTTGAAGGCACGTCTTGGGAGTCCTTTGTGAGGGCTGTTCTCTTTTCAGTTCTTACTGGAAATGCACCCAGCTCCCAAGGAACATTTTTTTTTATTTATCCACGCCCCACTCCATTCTTCCAGCTTTTGCCAGTTCTTCCAGCTGTTGATGCTCACTGGGATCTGTATACTGCACCATGCTTTCCTGCATAACAGCTTGCCTGGTGACACATCAGACCCCAGGGAGGGAGTCCACAGGGGCGAGGGGGAGGCAGCCAGGCGGGGCGCTGATGAGGATGGCTCATACCAAGCTGCTCTCGCTGTGCCAGCGGGGACTGCTTCTGTCTCAGTGGGTGCTGGTTCCTCTGGGCTTCCCAGGGAGGTGTTGGCTGCTCCATGGGGCCAGAGTGCAGGGTGCAGAGATGCTGATGCCTGTACATCCACGTGTGTGTAATTTTAAATGTAACGGGTCCTTCCCAGTAGAAACTTCATCTGTGTGTTACAGCATCTCCTTGCTTCTGAGTGAAAGAAGATGCTGCAGCCTGGTATTGTTTCCCTCTTGAAGTCTGTGTCTTTCATTTTCCTTCCCTCTGCAGCCTACGATGAAATCAGCAGCAAAATGGCCACGTGCAATAAGATCTCTAACAAGGAGGATGTTTACCAGCTTTTTGGGTTTGCTAGAAATGCCTTCACCATGATGGCCATGATGGACTACCCTTACAAAACAGATTTCATGGGTCACCTCCCTGCCAATCCAGTGAAGGTGAGTACCAGGACGAGGGTGAGGATTGTGGTGAGAATTGCTACTGTCAGGCACACACTACTGGTGATGGTGATGGGGAGGTGATCGTGGATGCTTGTGGTGTTTGACCTTGGCTGGACACCAGGTGCCCACCAAACAGTTCTGTCACACCCCTGCTCAACCAGAGAGGGGAGAGAAAATATAACTAAAGCCTCATGGGTCGAGGTAAGGACAGGGAGACCACTCAGTGATTACCATCCTGGGCAAAACAGACTCAGTTTGGGGAAATTAGAGCACAAAGAGCTGTGCAAGCTTGTTGACTTCAGCTTTTGAGCACTAAAAACCTGTCGCTTTTTAGAAAAGTACTTTGTTGTAGCCCACCTCAACACACTTTCATAGATGTATTATTTTTCTGGTGGGGAGGGACCGAGTTCTAAAAATTAGACTCCTTGCTAAGCATCACCCAGGCTGATGGGATACCTCAGAGTATAATGTACGGAAAAGTCTGCTGCCCTGGGGACTGGAAAACCTGTATGCTTCCGAGAGAATGGGAGGTGGTGAAGTGTGGGAAAAGACCTGGTTCTCAGGGGTTGCAAATACTTCTCAGACGCTGGCTGCTTTTGAAAGGCCCCAGATCACCAGTTGCTGTTGCAGTTCTTGGTCTCTTCTGGTGTGCTCTCAGCGCTGCTGTTCTCTGTTGCACTCCAGCACACGGTGCCGATGGAACTTTATTTGCCTCTGGCCTTGTGGCATTTATGGTTCAAGTCCTGGAGCAGAACGCATGCTGTGCGAGAGATCGTCCAGGCTGCGCTGTACTGGGAGTCAGGAGATGCTCTCTCTGGCTCCACTGGGCATGGCGTTCCCTTCTAGGGTCTGTTTAACAACTTGTAAAAAGGAAATATTCTACCCTGCCTTTAGAGGGACATTAAAATATTCTGATTGTCAGGGGAAGGAGCTGTTGTGTATCACTGTGGCCTCTGCATAGCTGCTTGACTTGGTAAAGGAACTGTTTGTCCTAGCCCTGTCTCCTTGTTTCTGTGTATTTTGCTGCTAGAATGGAGGAAAAGAAACCTTGAAACCTGTTGCAGTAGGCCCTTGGAAAGTTGCTGAACTATAAAATGTTTAAGTGGTAATTTTAATGACCTTAGCCCTTCCGCGAACGGTTAACTGTTCTGTCTGCAATTTGCCTGTCATTTTCTCACCCAGGTCAGCTGTGAACAAATCCTTGCGCACACAGATGCAATTCAAGGCCTGGCTGCTCTTGTTGGTGAGTTAATATCAGTTTGAAGTCTTGTATTTAACACCCTGTTTTCTAGAAGCACCTGTAAGTAGAGCCTTGCGTTGTTGGCTGGCAACTGCAAGAGCTGTTAAAACTAATGTCTGGGCAAACGCTGTCAGATCTGTCTGATGTGTTTCCATCCTACTTCTTTTCTGAGGTAGAGTGGGACTCTTGTTTCTTTGTGAGGAACAAGCTGAGGGTAGATTTCTTCCTCCTGCCCATGGGGGAGCACTTTGTGCCTCTCCCCATCTCCCCAGCTGCATCGACTGGGGACAGCTTAATCATGCAGGAGGCATGATCCACCAGAGCTTTAGGCAGGCGGCTGGCTTTCTTCCATACCTGCTTCTCTGTGTCGTACAGGAAAACACTGTCTTCTTTCCTCATGTGCTGCAGGGACCCACCTCCTGCGAGGTAGAGCGTGGTGTCATGGGCTGTGATGCTGAACTGGCAGCAGCTGAACAGGGGTAGCGTTAGCGTTGTCCACTGATTGCTTACGGGGCAGTAATACTCAGTCTCGTCGACGTGAATCCATTCCTCCACCTGCAAAGAACCAGACCGACACTCACCCAGCAGATCATACCTCGAGCGGGCTTTACTGTCACGTCAGGCTTGCTTGGTTCGTGATAAAGGAAACCAGCAGCTCAACGTCTATTTGAATACCATGGGGCTCAAGGTGCCGGATTTTTGATCCACATTTAGCAGTCAGAGCCTAAAAAAAAACTCTAATAAAATACCAGAATGGCACAGCTCTAAAGGAGCTTGCTTTTTCTTGGGAAAATCAGAGGAGTGAGCTGAGCAAGGTGCCACAGGGACCTGCTGGAACTGGCATGGGCCAAATCCTGCCTGCTCACCAGACTTCTACACATTACAAAGGAAATCATCGAAAGGGGGCTGCATTGGATTGAATTGTGGGCAGTAACTGAGATTGTGTCATCTGGAGGAATTTGATGTCAGCCTCGATGTGCAGTTTCTCTCTGTAGGTTTCTGTCTCTTACTCAGTGAGCAAGCAAGTAAGATGCCCTCGTTCCTTCAGAAGAAACTGTACCCATCGTGGTCAAATGGGGCCAGGCCCCGAGTCTTTACACTTTCAAATGGGAATTGATGAATGATCTTTGAAAACTCAGTTCTCTGGGCTTCAGGGAGTGGGATTCTCCTGAAGTGAGCTGGTCAGTCCTTGTCAGGTCTCTTCCCAGAAGGCTGGGCAGCACTTTCCCTCCTCTTTCAGATCTGGAAAATCCAGGTTTGAAGAGATTTCAGTTGCATTCCAGGAATAGAGCCCATCTTTCCTAAAATCTAGGCTGGTCCTCACCGCAGTCCATTCCTCCTCCTGCCTGCCAGTGTTTCGCTCCCTCTCAGCTCAAACAAGGAAAATCAGGTGGTCAGTGTGTTTGGGGAAGGTGCATGGGCAGTTCTACGTTTGGGTGTTCCTGTGTTAGCAGGCTGAGCCTCCACTTTGTTTTCTTTATTGAAAAAACGGCTTTAAACAGCCTTTGTACTCTAGCAAATAAAGTGTGACAGCAGGGCAGCTTCTGATGTACATGATTGTGATGACAGGCACGTTTTCATGAGCTTATTGGCCTGACTTGCCACTGTGCTGGTGCACTAAGAGGCCAAAAATAATAAAGTTACTGATCAACCTGCTGAAATAAACCAGTCAGAGCCTAGCAACAGAGACCCCAGTTTTGGATCAGAGTTGGGATTAAGAGCAAATTAACTTACTCCTTTTAGAGTCCTTCCTCCAATGCAGAAGATCTTGTCCCTGGCTGCGGCCATCCCATGATTGCAGCGGGTAAAAGCCATGGCACTGTTGCCAATCCAGCGTCGGAGGCGAGGGAGGTAGCTGTAAGTGTCTCTTAAGGTTTTACCCCCAGAGAAGCCCCCTAGAAGGAAAGAAGAGATCTTGAAAATCCATCCTTCATGCTCTCTGACATCCAGCAAACCTTCTGCAAACATTAGCAGAGCTGATTTATTTAAATTTTTTTGCCTTTAAAATACCTAAGAAGGTCAGATTTAAAATTTCACCCCATTCTGCAGAGCTGATGCGATGTGAAATCTAAAACCTGAGATTCTTAGGTATTTTAAAGAGCATAAAAAGAAACCCAAACAAAACAAACCAGTTCCAGCTCTTTCTGTAAACTGTTTTCCACAAAAGGCTTTTGAATAAGCTCTTGGGATGTTTCAGGTGTAACCAGGAGCAGCTTTACTTGGGAAATCTGCTTCCAGCATACACAGTCACAGAATGGTTGAAAGAAAAGCATTCAAAGCTCTTTGAACTTTGGATTTTTGTCAGAAGGTCAGAGCCAGTCTGTCAGTGCTGTTGTCAACTTTTTCTCCTTATTAGCCACTTGAGTATTTCCGGGGTGCATTATTGCAGAAGGAGGGTGCTGCTATGGGAAGGATAAATGCCTCCAGCTGCCTGCCTGTTGAATTCCAGCCCGCAGAGAGGCTTTGCAAACAAGGAGGATGATTTCAGGTTGGCCGTAAGCCCCAGCTCAGCTCAGCGTGGGCACTCTGCCTGCATGGGGCTTGTGTTTTAATCTGGTACTGAAGTGATCCTCTTAATTTTTCAGTTTGCTTGGGCAGGGCTGTAGGCTGGCGAAATCAAATTTGCTGTTACCCCACTAGCTGAGAAGGAAATGAAAGCTATAGGTAGGTAAGATACCAGAGGGGTATGGTGTTACCCAGTTTAGGTTTCTATCGTGTGTTTGAAGCTCTGTAAGACAATTTTGTCGTCCCTCTCTGGTAGGAACCAGGGATGACAGAGGTTAAACAAGCTGCCTGTGGCACTGTGGGCCACCTGAGTCAAAGCAGAGACCTGAACCTGAGTCTCAGCCATTCCCCCAGCTGAACCATCACCCATCTGCAGTGCCAGCGCAGGTGCCCTGCTGTTACTGGGGTGCACGTCTGGGTGGGACGGGCTGTGTGCACCTTCCCTGCCCTTAGGGCCTCGGGTGTACGCTCCATCACAGAGGAGCGTCCTCCACTGCAGCTGAGGTTAACCTGGACTAGGTCAGCACTGTGATCCCCGCTGGCCTGGTTTGCGAAGCTGGGAGCCTACAGCGATGGCACTGGTCCGGTGCTTTTAACACAATGCTTTTCCGAGGACAAACCAAAGATTATCTTTCAAGTCCAAATCAGTAGCTGCAAAAGCTAATGATCCTGCAATGATTTCCTGAAGTGTTTTTAAACCCATGCTGCTTTATTGTTAAACGTCCTGCACCATCTACCAAAGACCCCTGTGAAGGCTGAGGATCACTTGTCAGGCAAGAGCTGCACAGGCTGGGTGGGTAAGAGGGCAAAAGCCCCTATTATCCTTCTTTTTGTACAGATTAACAAAGCGGCACAGTAGGGTTAGTCCCACATCTTCCATTCAGATTAATACCAGTGTTAAATCCCGTCCTCAACACTATGGCAGCCTCTTCCCAGTTTACCTTTTCAGACAGCAAAGCTTTGGGATTTAGCCAGGATTGCAAGGTCAGAAGCAAGCAGGGGTGTGGATTGCAAGCAGATGGTGTCACGTTTAATGTCTTGGAAAGAAAATAATTCCTGCCATGCAGGAGGAGGGCAGTGAGGCTGTGCTAACACAGCAGGAAAGGGGCACTGGAGCTGTGGGTGTTACTGGTGTGAGTGCAGGCTTTGACTCTGACATTAAGGTGCCAGCAAAAAGCAATGAAACTATATGAAAATAATCTGCTATTAGCTCTCTCACCTGAAATATAGAGAATTCCCTTGTGAGTTGCACCTGCGTGATCAGCGATGGGTGTGGGGAAAGGAGCTGTGAACTCCCACTTGTTGTCAGTGGGCTGGTACAATTCCACGGTGCAGGTGAGGGTCCCTAGCAGCGTCCCACCACCCACAGCCAAAATGCGATCAGTCAGCACATCCGCGTGGAAGCGTGTCCGCCTCTCCAGCATGCTGGCCACCTGGAGCCAGGAGGTGTTGCGGGGATCAAATCGGAAAACCTAGGATCACAGCAGATGGGTGATGGTTAGCAGAAGGCTGGGGTTAGCTTGTGTCTTGTGTGGCTTCAAGAGCTGGTAGGTGTTTTCCCTGGTCTGAGGAGGGCTTTATATTCAGACCTGGACAGGCTAAACTTCCAGTGCCAGCCAGCTGATGCAGCAATACCTCCCCAGTGGAGCTGGAGGCTCAGTTATGGCCTTTCTGCAGGTTTCGGGGGTCTGGGAAGAGGTGGTGCTCTCAGCTTGCAGCAGGCAGGAGGTAAAACACATCAGCTTAATGAAATACCTTTGTTTCAAACTCCAGCTAGCATGTGACAGCTGAAAACCATTTCAATGAGATTTAAACAAGCCCGTTTTCCATCTCTGCTATTGTTTGACTTTTGTAGTAAAGAAAGCAGCTGAGCTTTGCCCACTGCTTTTGCCCAGGAGAAGGCAGGAGCGGCTTCCCCTCCCCTCATCCCTGGTGGCATCTCCACAGGGGCACAGCATCTCTGCTGCGGCTGGGCTTCCACTCGTCTCTTGTTCAGCAGTAAATACTTCCTGGAGCTCGTTTTGTCAGTTCTGGTTAGAAAGTCAAGGTCACTGAGCCAGAGCAGTATTTGCAGAACCACATGCAGTGAGTGCTGAGCTGCTGCTGTAGCCCAGCACCAGGGCTTCAGCACCCTCACCCGCTGCTGCCGAGCTGCCTCCTGCCTGCAAGGCAGAGGAGACTTGCTCTTTGCAGCGGCGCTGTTGAACTAAGTACAAGGCTGAAATAAGCCCCCCTTGGGAGCAGGAGAAAGAAAACCACGATGTTTTTTCTAGTAAGCTCACTGAAGCAATCTAAGAAAACGTAAAATCCTGCACAAGTCTTTTTACTCTCCAGGTAGAAGGGGAAGGTCCTGGGAGCTAAAGGAGATTTGCTTTTCAAGGGCAAAATGAAGAAAGGAGCAGTTCTAAGCAAAGTGGTAGGCTTTAACCGTACCCCCTGAGCATGAGTCCTGTGGCAGCAGCAACAGGGGTAGGGTTTGTGGGGTCGCTTGGTTGACTGATGTGGACCTGGCTGAACCTGCACTGTGGCAGTTGTGTACAGATTAGGATGGCAGTTTACCGTAGGAGCAAGGTGAGACCAGGTCAGGACCTGATTACTTCCCAGACAGTTTGGAAGCTGTATTCCCAAGGGCTTTCACTACTGCATGCAGCACTGAGAGATGTATAGAGGTGGGAGGTCTACGGTGGGCAAGAGGAGTGACTCCCTCCCTTCCTCACCCTGCTGTTTTCCCCAAGGCTAAAGGTTTCTTACGTCTCCTTACCTCGTTTGATGGCTGCTTTCCCATGGGATCGAATGTGCACTGTCCCCCGATGACGAAGAGGAAGTCATTGATGACGGCCACACAGTGGTTGTACAGGGGCACGCAGAGGTCCCCGACCTTGCGCCAGGTGCCGCAGCTCTGGTCTGTGACCCACATCTCTCTGCACACGCAGTTGTCGGCGGTTCTGCCACCGGCCACGAGCAGCATGGTGGAACTGGAGCGGAGGTTGGTGCTCCGGGTCTGCAGGACCGGCTGGGCATACAGCTGCGAGTGGTAATCCAGAGCTTCCCGCAGGTACCGGCGGCAGCCTGGATCCAGCCTCATAAGAGGCAACTCCTGGACGTACCTCTGCAGATCCTGTAAATGAATGAGGGGGAGTCTTACGCGCCTTAAAATATCTGCTGCGTCTTTCAGCCGCGTGCAGTCGTGCTGCAGCCAGCTCACAGCAGCTCGGAACAGCTCCAGCTCACTGCATCCCTCAGCATCGGTCCTGTCTAAAATTTCACAAAGGGTTTCTCGGTCCAGGTCTTTCAAGCACTGAGGATCAGCCAGGATCTCTTTGTAGTGCTGCCCTACGTAGCACATGGCTTTCTGTCTCAGCTCTGCTGGGCCGAGTTTTTTAGCGATGTTAAGAACATCTAAGCAGTTCTCACAGTTCAAGCAATCCTCCAGAAAGCGAAAGCACAGTTTCATCACCTCCCGAACCAGGAGGGTTTCTGCAGCTTTGAAGGTCTCCTCAATATTCTGTAGTGAGAGGTCTAGTTTGTTGGAGTAAATGAAGTTGAGAACATTCCTCAGCCCGGCAGCACTGATGGCTTTCAGCTGGATGTGACCATCTGGGCTCCCCGCTCTTGTCAGGTTTCCAACAAACAGGACCTTGCAGTAATTACTTGCTGATGCTAAAATGATCTTGTGGGCTGGAAAGCGAACCCCTTCCGCCTCCAGTGTCACATGGCACAGCTTGCTCTGTGAGCGAAGGCTGCTGAGCCCTTCCAGGAGTTTCACTAGGTAGGTGTCTGACCCGAGCCTCGCTGAGCTGCCCCGCGAGCCTCGCAGCATCGCTCGGGAAGGTGTGTAACCCTGGAGCAGCCCCTGGACCCTTCACTGCACGCACTCAGTGCATCTCACAGGCAGCCTTCTGCAGCTGAACCAGTGACTTTATGCTTCAAGGGAGCTGGGACTGATCTGCCCATCCCACGGAGCCATCCAAAAGGCTGCAGGCTCCCCCCCCCCCCCAACAGCCTCCGCTCGGTGCTTGGAGCGCTGCGTGCCGTGCAGAGCCACGTGGGGCTGTTTGCAAGCGGAGCCATTGGTGCTGGGTATTGTACAAACCCCCCAGCATTTGTGGTTTTTCCCTGTGGGCTGTGGCACTGGCAGCAGCGGATGGCCACCAGTGTAGCTGCATTCCTTCTCCTCGCTATCGGGTAACTACCCATCCACACAAAAAACAGCTCATTCTTAGCGCCTCCCCAGCTACGCGCTGCCTGGTCAGGTGCTCTTTTATCTGGGCAAGCCTGCACATGCCGCCCTTCCCTCCTTGAACAACGGTCAAACAAAATCCTGTCTTTGACTGAATCTGGTCGGTTCGGACAACAGCTGCTTTCAGGGCTGGGGAGGGGGAGGTCTCGGCAGTTGTGTGCTGTTCAATTTGAAGCATTCAGCTCGTGTCCTGCATGCCGGCTCCTGGGTGCCGTAGGGACTGGAGGCTGGGCTCTCCCAAGGGTGTCTGAGACTTGCTCGGCTTTTGGCACAAGCAGAGATGGCAGGGAGCGCCTGGGAGCCTCTTCCTCCCTGCAGATACAGCAGAAGCAAAGGGTATTGTGCGGCTGGGCTGGAGACAGGGTGAAAGCTTTGGCATAAAGTTGGGATTCATAATCCAGCGCTGGTGCAGCCCCTCCTAGCCTTGCCCAGCTGGGCCAGCTGCCCTGCTGCTTGGTCTTGCCCATGAGGTCCGGGTGGGAGGCGGTGGGGAGACAGCAGAGAGGTACCGACAGCTTGGCTTTGTGCTGTTCCCACCCGGCAGGGGTGTTTTACAACAACTCCGGCTCAGCGCAGTGCTACGACATATACCAGCTGTACCAGTCGTGTGCTGATCCCACAGGCTGCGGCATCGGCTCGGACGCTGAGGCCTGGGACTACCAGGTAAGCTGTCAGACACACCAACAGGTTCCAGCTTCTCCCCCGCCCGGTGACAGCTCTTGTATGGCTTTTAGGTTTGCACCGAGATCAACTTAACTTTCAACAGCAACAACGTGACTGACATGTTCCCCGAGATGCCCTTCACGGAGGCCATGCGAGAGCAGTACTGTCAGAGCAAATGGCACGTGAAGCCACGAGCACACTGGCTGCGGACAAACTTTTGGGGAGGAGGTGAGTTGTGCTGGCTGCTCGTTCCTTTGCATCACCCCGTAGTCACCTGCCTGTCCCCTGGCTCTGCCCAGCTGAGCTTTGTGGGGACAGGCACAGCGCAATAACGAGTCCTGGCAGAAAGTCACAGCCTTGTGCTGACTTGAGCCAAACAGACCTTTCTGTACCTCCTTAAGAAAGAAGTGGAAAACCAAAAAAACTGCCAAGAATTTTTCTCCTGTGTTTTCTGTTCTTGGCCATGTTTGTTGCAGTAGCCAAACCCGTTTGGATAAATGGGCAGGCAGGAGGCCACTCAAATGTCTTCTCTCTGAATTTCAGACCTGAAAAGTGCAAGCAACATCATTTTTTCAAATGGAGATTTGGACCCATGGGCTGGAGGTGGGGTAAGCACATGCACTCCTGCACACCAAGTAGAGAGCAGCCTTTCCAGGTGATACACTGCCCCCCTTTCCCTTCCAAAGCAGCACTGGGGATTCATCTGTAGCCCATTTGAGCTTCTGCAAGCAGCTGTTTTCTGCTGAACCGTTCAAGAGCCTCGGGACATTAATGATGGACACATTGAATAGTGTTCATCAGCCAGGCACGCTGATGCAGCAAAGGTGGCTTCACTAGTGCAGACCCAGGGTCTGAGCCACAACCCGTCATCTTTCTGTGCCGAGACCCGGGCTGGGTGCTGACAGCCGAGCGCTCCTCGCTGTCTCTGGTCTCTGTGTACTTTGGGAGATGTTGCTGTAAGCAACTCGAACCAGGGCGTATTCTGGCTTAGGTTCAACACCACTTCAGAGCGGTGGCAGAGCTCTAGTTTAAAATATAAACCCCCAAATGACCCAGAACAGGATTTTGAGTTAGTTGAGCTCTTGATTGTCATGGAGGAGTTCCTTGGTTTAGGCTGTCTTGGCAATCCCAGCTGCAAGAGGAACAGGCTGCTTAGGGTGCATGAGCCCAAAGGAGTCTGTTACTTCAAACCACCCGGACTGGAATAGGTTTTCATCCTGGAGGAAGCTTCACTTCATTTGGGACAGCTGATTTGGCTCATTAAGACACAATATCAGCTGAACCAAGGACTTCTTCCTGTGCTTTAGCTAAGTCCTGCCCAGCTCACCTTCCAGTTTGTGAACTGATGTCCATTTCTGCCTGGTAACTTGGTGAGAGTTTGTCTCTGCTCCTTCTCCTTCCAGATCAACAGCAGCCTCAGCCCTTCACTAATTGCATTGACCATTAAAGGAGGCGCTCATCACCTAGATCTCCGGTAAGTACTGAACTCTGCTTTGGCTGACAAAAATCTTACTGCCCTGGGTGCTTGATCTCAGCTAGGCACAGCCCAGGGAACCAGGGAGATCCTTCACTTAAGGAGGACTGGATACCAGCTTGTTTGGAAGAGCAACCTTCTTCTCCAGTGCAGGGCTCCTACAGCCCTCAGGGATGTCGGGTTGTGCAGAACTTGGCACTAAGCTCACGTGCTGGCATTAGAGCATGTTCTTGCACAAGGATTGGCACAAGGGTGTGATAGCCTGCAGCCATCAGTCACGCGAAGTAGACCAGTGTCTCTTGGTGTTAGACTATCAGCCCTCAGGCTTGGAGCGGGCAGCAGCCACCGATGCCAGGGAAAGCTCAGGGCTCCAAAGCCTGCCTCCCAGCCTCCTGGCGGGTGTGACAGCATAGCTTGTTTTCCAGGACATAAACACAAAGTACAAAAGAGAGAATCTGTGCTTCAGTTCCCTGGCTTGGCTTTTCCTGTGCAAGAGGCAAAGAGCGGCTGCCCCCTGACCAGCTCCCCCTGCTTTGCTTTCTCTAGAGGCCGCAATCCAGCTGACCCCCCATCTGTCACAGAAGTGCGCAAGCTCGAAGCGAGCATCATCAACGGCTGGGTGAAATCTGCAGGGCTGGAAAGAGCACGGGAGCAGCACCTGGGAGCTTCCGCGGACAGATGGCTGTGACTGTGTCCATGCCCACAGCATCTGCTGGGCACGCGAGGCTGCACGGAGAGCAGCCTGCCGTGGGTGCTGCTTTGGGAAAGTGTTCTGTGTTCTCTCCTCTGCCGCGATGGTGGAAATTCACCTTTCTGAAGTGTCTCACCTGCCCCTAATCAAGCATCAAAAGAAAAGCAAAAGGCCAAATGACTGACTGAAACTCCAGCCACGCTGTGTGGGTTTCATGCTCACCTGCTGGAAATGAAAAGGCATTATAAATGGTGAAAATAACAAAAGCTTGCCTGGAAGGCCCAAGAATTATCACTGTCCTGAACAGGATGGTTGCATGAGGCACTGTAAGGTTGAAGCGAAATTATTTTTAGACAAAAAGTAAGCATAAGATGACTAGCAGAAAAGTAGAGGTACGGTCATTACTTATACAGGTTCACATGGGACTCCACTAGTGTGACCAATTATATATAATTTGGAAAAAAAAAACCAAAAACAACTCCAGCAGCCTCATCCAGTGCTGTAGGTTTGGGAGGTTTTGTTTGTTTTTAGTTTGAACTTGCACAAGAGATTTCCAGTTGTTGAGCTGGAGATTTATACAAAGTAATCCCGGTGTGTAGTGCTGTCACTCAAGAGCTGTGTATTAGTGACCAGTAAAGCACACCCACTTGAGACACCTTCAGATCTTTTTAAAATAAATTACAGGTTTATTAAACTGTGTGATATAATTTCATGGCTTGGTAGTACAACCAAAGAAGATTAAAAAAGGAGACTTCTCACCTTTCCAGCTGGAGTAAACTCATCTTTGCACATGAACAGGTGGATCCTTACCTACTGGAATTACACCAATAAATACTAGCATAACTGCAAAAATATTAAATCCTAGTAATCAACTGGATGCCTCAGTTGATCCATTTACAATGATTTTATGGCTTAGCAGAGAAGCCTCCCAGGTCATCAGAGGTTTACATTACACAGGCAAAGTCACAGCGTTGGCTTCAGCTCGTTACACTGCTCAAAGACCAAGCGCTGCACCAAGTATTTGTGTGGCTGGGTCCTGCCTGCCATTGCAGCACGATGGGTTCCCATGCCAGTCACGGGTGTTATTGCACAACACTCGGGTGCTGACAAAAGGGTTTTTTTGACCCATTTACCTCTTCCCTGTTAAGTACAAAAAGTCAAAGCTGCTGCTCCCCAGCCCCCGCTGAGGAGCACGGGGCGGAGGCAGGAACAGATGAAGTCCCTTTATCAAATCTTTGAGATATGTACAAATGAAGGACAACAAATGGAAGACACGATTAGTCAAACTCCAGTCCCCAAAGAAAAATGTTTTAAGACTGTTAGTGGACCTACACCCTCAACGAGACCCGTATCATCTCTATTTGTGCTGATGAAAACCTCTGCCAAGAGCTGTCCCCATCCTTTTTGCTCAACACTGGCCAGGCTTCAGCCTTGTTGCTGAAACCCTGGCTCCTCGATGCTGCCGCTTCCAGCCTTGCTGAGACGCTAGCATCTGGTATTCAGCCTCCATGCCCACAGACATACCCCCCCACTTTCCTGAATTTAGATTTGCTGTACCCCAGCAATTATTCAGGAATAGCACCACGTTAGAAAAAGCAGATGGTGAAGACATGCCTGCAGACAGGATGACATCTGGCTTATGTTACCTTTCTAGCAGCATCCTTAGCTCGTAGCAAGCAGGCACCCTAATTAAACCAACCCCACCACATTCAGCGTGAGTCTTTTGGAAGGCAAACTGCACCACCTTCGCCCAGTGGCTTGTTTCATGCCTGTGGGCAGAGGCCCAGGTGTCTTCTGACCTTCCAGAAAGGTAAGAGTGCTTTAATCCTCTTACAACGGACTATACTGAGCTCGTTTTCCTCTTGCAGATTGTACTTGCCCCAAAGGAATCCACATAGTGGGAGGGCCACAAGTGGTTTGATTTATACGGAAGAATGAACTAAAAGCTTTCAGATACCATGGCAAACAGATAAACAAAACATTCATGGACTTCCACACAGAAGATAGATGAGCAGCACTGAAAAGAATTACAAAGAGGCTTCAGGAACTGTGGCAGAATTCTGAAGCCAATGCCACAAACGTCCAAAACCTTTTGAAGCCTTGGGTGTGGAAGAACGGGATCCAAGCGGAAAACCCTGGCTGTGCGGTGCTCTCCAAGCCGAAGGGAAGAGCCCAGCAGCAGCAGTCACTGCTCTTGCCAATCACTGGAACTCGCTTGTGGCTGAACTTCAGGGAACACAAAAGGAAAATGGAGCGTGAGCAAAGTGACCCAAGGCCCCATCCATGGGTGGAGCCCCCATGCTGGCTTGAGATCTGTACCAGCAGGGCTGGTGAGAAAAGGCTTGTTTAGTCTATCATCACGTACCAGCACAAGGAGTATGATCAAGATGCGAACATGGCACAAAACAGTCAGAAATGTCTCTCTGGTCACATGCCTTTAAGTCAGAGCTTGAAAACTGATCATGCAAATCAGCAGGTTCTCCTGGCAAGCCCAAGTCATCCATTTCTGAAGAACTTGGGGTTGGATTTTAGTGGAAGCTGAGACCTCCAGACTTTGACAGCAAGTTCTAGCAATACTTCAGAGACAAAAAAACCCCAAGCCACTCTTCCTCAATCCAAAGTCAGGAAACCCTCAACCCTTCTGTTGAAGCAACAAACTTGCCAGACAGCATCATGGAACTACCCTGGCACGTCATTTTTACTGGTCTTGTTAAATATACCAAGTGTGACACTGGAAACTGGGAGCTGAACTGCCTGTAGGGTTCTTTCGAGGAGTTCACAGCTGCAGGAAAAGGGCAGGAGAAATTCGCAACTGCAAACACGTTAGTTACAAAAACCTATGCTGTCTGCATCCCTCATCACTGCCCTGTCACACTGGTATAAGAAACAAAGCAGATTCTTTGCCTAGTACTTGGACAAGTAAATACAGCTGTATCTGAGCTTGGCATGGAAGGTTGAAAACCCTGTGACCAGAAAGCCATGTGAAATGCAGAGCGGCTCCTGCCAGCCAACGCCTCAGACCTTGCAGAACTGCCAATTTCTACGACCTGTAGTGAGACAGACTTAAGTTCTCAAAAAGTTCCGAGATGAGATGCTAACTGTGGCCCCATCCACCTACTGAATTTTCTCCGAGCAAACAAGTGTTTCTTTCTGAGCTATGGCTTAAAGCCCAGCGTGTGAGACTTCCAAGTCCTACAGCTGTGCAGCACTCCGTGGCTGTGCCCATACCCATCTCTGTTTCTCAGTGAAAGCATAAGCGAACAGTATAGCTGGGTGGGGATGAGTTTTTTTTCTTTTTTGTTTTAATTAGGCAAGGCATTCAAGCTCTTGGAGAGAAACCAGGACAGCTCTTTGTGCAAAAGGACAGAAGAGATGGCCTTTCTGCAACATTTGACTCAAGCATCAGAAGTGTACCGGTAAGCTGAAATACCAAAATGGATTACAGACCCTGCAGTTAAGGCTTTGGCTCAAAGAACCCCAGAGTGCTCAAAAGAAAACTTCTCAAAGACTTGCAAAACTTCTGTTGTGCTGTGGGGGCACACAGTGGAATCGTGACGGGCTGTGAAGCTCCGAGACTAATCTGATGACAAAACATACTATGTTAAGGAAGTAACAATAAGTAAGCAGTTAAAAAGACCTTTGCAAAAGAACAGGAAGAAGCTGATAAGCTTTTATCGTTTTGGTTTGTGCCATTTCACATGTGATACAGGAGTTTGAAACAAACATTTGCTCTCAAATATAGAGCTGAACAATCTTAACTTCAGATTTAAAGGATGAGGACAGTAAAGCCGCACTTTGCAAAGAGATTCCATTTCCCAGGAAGAATTAGGTAGAAAAGAAATCAGTTGGACCAACAGGCTCAGCTAAGACAAGAAGTGTGTTTGGGAAAGTGATGATTTATTATTCTCTCCTTCCTTTAACTCATTATGAAATGGACTATTGCCAATCGTAAGGCAAAACAATTATAATACAGACTCCCACAGTCCCATTTGTAGAGTCAATTACATTAAGACTAGCATAAGACTTCAACAACAGAAGACTTTTGGTGAACATTTATGTGTTCCACTTTCTAAGAAATGTCTTTGTTTCCTCAGTAGGGCTGCCGTCTAGGTGAAACAGCAGCAGAAGTTTTACAATCCATAGCAAAGTCATTAACTAAAGGTTCAATCCCAGCTTCAATTGAAGGCACAAGGCCAAAGCAACACAAGTCAGCTGGACCTGAATAGTCTCACTGAAGTTATCTTTTTTTTTTCTTTGTCTCCAGTTTTAAAGCCTTCAGCTTTTAGCCAAGGCTCAGCTCCTCAAAAACAGAAACCTACTCCACAAGCATTAACAATGAAGGTGTTTCCTCCCACATTTCAACAGCATTTTCCTTCTTTACTGTTTTGTCAAAGAAAACAAAAGTCTTAGGAGCAAATCTGTTGTGCAGACAAAAGGCTACAGCTACTGGATTCCACTGCACATGTAAGTGAGAAACTAATTTCCAGGGTTACTGGTGGCAGGTGAACTGGAGGAACATGAACACTGTGCACAAACTTTGTCATGTCTTGCAAATCCCAGGGTCTCTTTGATGACAGAAAAAGGTGCATTTAAATAGTTTGTAAAATTTGTCCGTTTCCGTAAGCCATCATTGTACATGGAATGATAAATATTCTTTAAAACACTTAAATAGTGGTCCCAGCTTCTGACTCCAGCGAACAGAACTGATCAGCATAAAACAAATAAAGATGCATCTTCCTTTACAAATACTATAAAATACATGTACCCCCTCAGCCACTGAAAAATTAACCATTACAGTCAGATTTCATTAGTTCCACTTCGCAGCCCTAGATTTGGAGGGGACTGTACCTCACTGTCACTACCACACGCCTGCGTACTTCCCATTGCTCCCATTAATGTGAGGGGAAAGAACATTTTGGTGAGAACAACCTCTTTCAGAAATATGAACAAGGACATTTCTGAGAACTTACTGGCGGATACAGGACTGTCCAAGTAGCTACAAGTAGCTTTTCCAAAAGGAAAAGCACTATAGAAAGCAGATTTCCAAATTCATGGTTTAAAATCTATTTGCACATATAAAAATGAAAGATCCCAGGGCTCCCATAAGATTCCTGCCAAAAAAAAAAAAAAGGGTCTGCTTTGTCTTTGAGCAACTGAACAGATTTCACTAATTCTATTTGGGACCAGGAATTCTTGCAATACGTTTAGATTGCTTGCTTTTAATACTATCAATGAAAATAATTCTACCCAGAGTACTCCTAAGGGGGGAAAAAAAATTTCTCCACAGTCCAAAAAATTATGAAGAAGGTGAACTTTGCTGTACATTTGTACACTTGTTTTGAGTCAACAACCACCTTACAATGCAGTATCTGGACAGGAAAGGATGGAAGAAGGCTGACTTAGAATTATACCTAATGTGCTCACAAGCTTTCCCAGTGCCCAACCTCAGAAAGCAGCTTTCAGTCAGAATACCTGAGTCTAACTGATGCAAATAATATATAAAATGTATGTGTAGTTTCACTTGCGTTTCACATTATCTCCTGCATTCCTGCAGATAAGTTAAAAAACTGCAATACCTCTACAAAATTATATACCACTTTGAGCCAAACCAGCAGCAAATTCTTTTCCATCATTCATTTCAGATACAGCTTCAACAGATTGTTCAAAGTGCTCTATAAAACTAAGACACTGTACAACAGATGCTTTGCTGCCACTTCCTTCTTCTAACGTGATGCAGCATAGCTCGGTAGTTTGGAATGACATCAGAGTATCAGGAGCAATACTGACAGCTTTGCTTCTACCTGGGACATTACACTTCTTTGTTTATTCCTCTGAACACCTGAAACACCACACAGTCTTACGAAGGAACAGTGTGTTTCAGCAAATCCAGAATAAACCAGAAACCTGTAGGCTTACTCCTTCTTTCCAGGAACAATCCTGTGCTGTAAGACTACTTGCTGCATTCCTGATATTTAATGAGCATTTAGTAAGACTGATGTGAGTGCATTCTGGTTCTCCAGAGCCCCATGAATGTCATGGTCCACACCTCTGTTCTCTGAACCTCATCATCAATACCAGGAAAACCAGCTCAGTATGGCACAGCTTGTCTGTCCCAGAACCAGGGATTAGATTTAAGACTGACATGAGTTCTCCAAACCAGAGATGCTTCCCCCAAAGGTTTCATTTGTTTAAGCCAAAAAAAAGGTGCAATATAGCATCTCTCCTCAAACCCTGAAAAGTATAGGGACTTGAAGATAAAAATGCCACTAGAAGATCTACTGACACCCAGTCTATGCTGACACCCAGATAGGGAGTGGATGAGCTTCTGTGTTAAATACATATTTGTCAAGGTTGATTAAGTCTATGTCGTCTGAAAACAGCAGAAACATGTATTTGAGTGTTTCCCCAAGGAAGAAGCTCTCCATCTTATCACGTGGCTCTGGATTACTGGGATTCTGGACGTTGTTAATGGAAGTATAACCACCTGTAGGAACCTGTGCCAAAAAAAAAAAAAAAAAAAGCAGATTTTTTTTATATTTCAATATACTAAAATAAATTACTTTTACTTCTTAACATCCAGATGCACTTGGAAATAGTAAGTGCTAAGAAACAGATCAGCATGTTTTTCATTTCAGTCTTGGTTTTCGTTCACATATAAAACTTCAGTTATGAAAAAAAATCTCATTGTTTTTTAAAAGAAACCACAAGGAGGATAAAATGAAGTTAAATGTCCATATGCTTAATTTAAAAAGGTACCACAAAGAGCATCCCCTTGAAGTTTCTGGACAAATGTAGAGAAAGTAGTGCAATTTCCACATTTGACTTGCTCAAAGTACCATACCTATTTCCTCTTAAGAGCAGACCATGGATATTTAATGACCACTGGCATCTAGGCCGCACTTTTACAGCATATCAGAGTGATATCTCCATGAGCACTGTAGTCAGAATGAATACAAAACCCCCTCAATTAAAGCATTAATGCCATTTCATGGCACTATTTATTTTTTTCCCAACTTTAACCAAAGGGTTCCTTCAATCCAGCCAGGTCCTTCTCAGCTTCTAAATTCTAAAAAACGTAACAGCAGAGATCCTAACGGCTTCCAAGAAGAAGCAGAGACATTTCGGTAGTTTGTGTACAGCTTCTGCATTTTACTTTTTAAGCAATGTAATGAAAGTTCTTTCCCTGAACGCACTAAGCGTATCTCAAACTGTAAGGCACCGCATAAACTGAATTTTATTGTGTGTTCTTGCAAATTTCCCCACAGGTACCTGATGACTCTTGAAAGATAACAGGTTTCCAAAGTTCTTGTTAGAGAGCAAGTGAGCTAATACAGTCCTGACAGAAACAAGGCGATTATAAGTTGACCTTACCCGTGTATATTTATTGAAATTCTGCAAGATTTCCCAGCCCCAGTCTTGATATTTCTTATCACCAGTGAATCTATACATATAAAAAAGGCTTTCCACAGTTTCTGGTCGCAGTAAGTTGTGCCTGTCTGCAGGCTGGAAGAGAAAACAAAAACAAAAAACAAACAAACAAAAAAAACCCACAAAAAAACAACAAAAAGGCAAGAATAATTCAGACAGGGAATTTCCTCAAGGACACAAGCAGGAAGAAAAACAGCAATTCCCATCTCCACCTATTCCAAAGAGTTCAGTATGCGTAACAGCTTCTAAATACACTACAAGATTAATTAAAAACAAAGGCTAGGATACACCTAGACTAGCGAGGCAGCAAAACAACAAGCTGCTCCACAGAGCACATCACCAATACCCGGCTGGCAGTTTCAACAGCAGAATAGAGACACAAAAGAATCACAGTTACAGTTCAGGCCAGCTATCTGTTCACCTTAATTTCCACATCTTTGTGGCCCTTTTGCGCATGAAGATTGAAGTGCACGATCTCCGGACTCAGGCCTGTCTCTACTTGAGCATACATCTGGTAACAGGTTTCTATAAGGGCTTCAGCCAATTTCATATGATCAGCAGTCAATCCATTGTGTGCTCCCAGTGCCAAAGTACCAGGCAAAAAGCAAACCAAGTGATCCTGCAAGACAAGACAACTCTTACTGTGGAAAAAATGATACGTGAATACCTGTTTGTTGTGTGTGCCTCTGTGTCCCTATGTGTGTGTCTTTTTTTTTAATTCTTTCTCTTCTTCAAAACACATTTCAGGTACCAAGAACTTCAGGGTAACATTTTAACAATCTGATGTAATATAGCATAAGGCAGGCAGTGTTATTAGAGACACCATTAATTTGGAAAATGTACAAGACACTGGGTTTATGTAAAGTTCTTGAAAAAAAGGTGCCAGGACAGGGCAAGGAAGAAGAGTGTGGTTTTTGGCACACATTACATACCAGCTCCTGAAGGGGGGGTGGGCAGAATCACCTAAAGGTTTCTCAATAGACACACCTAAAGGGACAAACTGACCATCTGAATTTAATTTTAAACTTAAAATGGTACAGAGATGGGAGTCAGCCACAGAAAACAAAGCTTTGGAGAAAGGGGAGAGGTCAGCTGAAGGAGATTTTCTTCATTCTGAAATAATCACCTTAGCATTACTGCAAGAGAGGTAACATCTGTGCAAAGACCGTTAGACTCACTGACACAACTGGAAAACACTGATAAGCCTTCAAGCATACTTCTGCCTGGAAGCTTGCCCCTTTCTTGCAACTCTATTATTTAGGGTAATAGCAATTTTTTACCCCTCATGTCTATAAAGCACCAAAGAAGCAAGAGCATGATTTTTCTAAACTCTGGGATACAGCTGGTTCCCATTCTCACCACTAGCCCTCCAAGACTCTTGTTTACTGCCAGCTGAATGCCATGGATACCAGGCACCTTGAACAAAATATCACTGGTTCTTCATGCATATATGGAAGAGGGGCACCTGAGGACGATCGTGTAAAGAGTATTTCTGCTTGCTTTCCCAAAACAGAACAGCAGCAATGAAAAGACTGCAGAGACGTTCTTGCTCAGCTTTTAGTTGCTACAGCAAACAATTTGTTCAAAGAACAAGAGGAGTGGTGTTACTTCAAGAACTGTGGAACATAATTTAGTTAAACTTCAAAAAAACCTCAACTGTCAAAGTCAGTTGAAGAACACATCAGAAAACAGGTTGTATAAAATGCCCAAATATTCAATTTGCAATACAAGACTGACTGTCCTCCTTCAGGGGCTAATCCACCACTGATACTCTGAATGTAAGAACTGCAGATTAATGTCACATATGGAATTTCAAATAATTCTTACCATTCAGAATGAAATCTCATGTCTCATCATCCAAAAATAGTAAAAACTCTGGTGGACAAGCAGCACCTGTATGGACCTTTAAAAGCTTTGTCCAGTCCTAAAGGAAATGGTTGAGTGTGGAGATTGTCAACACAGACACAGGAGACAAACAGCCCCTTCTCCAGCTGGCCAGGGTGAGATTCCTGTCAAGCCTTTCACCCAATAATAACTGATCAAATACCAAAACTCCTCCCTGGAACAGAAGCAAGTGTACTGACACATGCAGAAATCTAAGCCAAATCTATCTGTCCGAATTAAACTCTGTCATATCTTGGGAAAAGGGAGCCCCTTTACCCAAAACCCAGACTCCAGCCCCACTCACAGCCGGTTTGCAAAGCATTTGGGAAATTCAAATGCAAGAAGCACTTGCTGAAAAACAGAACTGAACATCTCAAAAATGCTACACCAATAAACCAACCAAGTCAAAGAACTCATTAAAGCTCACTTCAGGAATCGAAAAAGTATGTATAAGGCTACACATAATTTAATAATACACCACTCATCTTAAAAAAAGGCCACATACACACACGCTTTACCTGCACTTACACAAGATCTTTAACTGAAAGATCCTAAAACGCATTCTGAAGAGTACGAATGCACAAATTAAGAGCAGGGAGTTAAGGTCAACCAATCTGCCCCACTGGCAAGCAGCATACTTTTTACTCAATAACTGTACATGTAGGAAAAGAAACAAGTATCACAAATGGACAGAATCCTCCAAAATTATCAGGTTGGGGTTTTTTGGGTTTTTTTGACCCAGTAATACAGTATTAGATCACCTGTTTCTTTTGAAGGTAAACCTGAAAAGCCAGGTGTGTAAGGGTCCACACATATTGAATTACGGAAAATAAATAATACACAGAAAAGGCATTACCTCAACAGTTTCAGGTACTGGAATTTTATGATCAAAAAAGGGGAAGGGGAGGAGAGAGGAAGAAAGTTTGACTCCAGCACCAGAATGTCCAGTCTTACAGGAACAGAAGTGGATTTCCTAGATTAACCCAAAGGGAAGGCCCCTGGTTTGCACAGGTGACTAGTATCTACAAACTAATTACTCAGTACTGCCATCACACTGGCTATATATAGTCTGGGCTTTTTTTTCTTTTTCTCCTGAGTTTTTTTCTTTGAAGGGGGGAAAGAGGAAAGACAGAAAAAGCAGCTTTCCCTGTCCATATGTTGATTTTTTTCGTGGTGGTGGTTTTTCTGTTTTCTTTTGTTGTTTTTTTAAATGCAGTTGTACTTCTTACCATCTTGGCACTGAAATGGCCATGAGCAAGCTCTCCTACAAAAGTAAGCTTCTTGGGTTCTGATCGCTGAAGAAGATGCTTTTTCACTCCTTCTATGGCTCTCATATAGTCTTCCAACAGTCTGTGAATTAAAATCATTCCCAGTTGGCTCACATACATGCAGTCAGAACACATTTAATCACAGCTGATGTTCAGCTCAATCCTTTTGGAGACAATTATTTCAGTCTCAAGAACAGTATTTAATCAAATGTGAAGATTGACAAAACGTCTTCAAGTCACCATCAAATGGACATTAATTAGTTAAGTTATCACTACCATGTAGGAATATTGGGTTTACTTTAAGTAAACTCTAAATTTAAAGTATTAAAGAGAACATATCCCCAACTGTTTCTAGGCAGTAACCAGATTCCATTTACTTCCTTTGTATAGATGCACCTGCTGATATAAAGACAAGCCTCAGAGAAGCATGTTATCGCTCTATATGCATTAAACCCATGAACAAGTCCAACATAACTGGCTTATAAGCAGATAAAAACTGCTTAGATTTTTTGTCTTGTTTTGGCAGAAGCCTTGTTTTCCAGCATCTCTAGTTCCTCTGCTCCTTGCAAATGTTCTCTTCCACCTATCCAGTGCAGGTAAGAGAAACTTAAGAGACCAAAAGCAAAGTTTACACAAACGTCAAACTTCAGCCTCCTCTTATTTCTGAGGAAAGTTATTCCTTATGGATTAAATCTCCCACCTCAACCATCCTGTAGGATTCACCTTTCCCTAACAAGCTCAGAGAAAACATAGACATTGTTGGTGAAACGAAGTATTATCAATATTTCAGAAGTGTCTAATTACACCCCCCATCTACTGCAAAGACTTCATTCTCTTCTCCTGTCTATAACACTCCTCACATCTGATGTGCTGAGGAAGAACAGTTTTCTGAAGAGAAGTTCCACGACTAAGCCTAACTCACACTGTTTTTATATCAAGTTACCACAGGTCCTTATTTCTTGCTTAGCTTGCTTTTAAAACAGTGATATTTTCAGTCAGCTATTGGGCACTTACATTATTTCTCTTTAAGCAGCAAACTAAACCAGAAAGTTTTACAGCTCACATAATTCTCACATCAATATGAGAAGTGGAAAGAACTTACTCATTTTCTTTTTTCCCACCCTGAATCCATTGCTTGAGTAAATACTCATAGTAGCTGTCAGCTCTGGCTCCCAGAGTATAGACACCCAAGTGAGTGAACTGCCCGCTATTGGTGTTTATGAACATAGGCACTAGTCCATCATTTTTCCCTGAGAGGGTGTGAACATGCTTCATCACCTCTTCTACAGCTTTCTAAAAGAAATAATATAGCAAACATAAGTTACAGGTAGGAATGATACACAAAACTGTGGCTAGTAACTTCAGGCTGATGACAAATCTTTAAATATTCTTCCTCAAATTAGCATCAGGAACATCAAGTTCAGCTTGTGCAATATATTAAATACAGGGTTGCAAACTTTCTGGCTTGCAAAACATGTTGTTCTGGGTACATTTAAGTACTCTGAAAGAATTATAACTATTTCCATTCCTTCACGTAAGCCCACTCAAAAGCCAGTACTACGGCACGAGACTATGACCTCACTTATTCATATTTACAAAGTAGAAGTCCGGCTAAAATAACAACTACACGAATCATGCAGTAGCTATAATTTCTTTAAATAACTGCACTCTTCAAAACTTGAGCTATGGATACAGTTTACAACAGTAAAACAACATTGCCAAACAAAACGAAGGGTGGAAAGTATTCTTTTCCCTGGAATTATTTTTATTTCAGCTAACTCTTCCTTACACTGTGACCTGCTGTGAGACCCTTATCTAGTGAATCACATTTTAGCTCCCTGGATGCAACACCAAGGTTTTGTTCGTTGCATTTAGGTAATGGCATCAAGAAACCGCACACAGAATTCTAACAACATTAAGCAAGGCACAGTTTCACAGTCCCCTGTTTAGGGGGAGACTTATTTTTTCAAACCCTGACAACCTAGCGTCAAACAAAAATACCAATGATAACAACTGGGGGCGGGGTGGGGGGGGGAGTGGGTTTTGTTGTGGATTAGTTTTGCTGTGAGCTTTTTGTTTGTTTTTAATCAAAAGCTGTTTCTGAGGGAGAAAAATAATTTACCTCCACTATTACTTTTTGGTATCTAAGAAAATAATTGGAATTACTTAGTTTCTATTCCTTCCCTCATCTAAAGTTTCTCAACTCATTTACCATCACTTACAGACTACAGAGACCACGTGTATTGATGGAGTGTCGGTGGTGGAGCTATAGACAGGTGGAAAAAGAGAAAAATATCAGCTGATTCTTCCATACCTGGAATTTCTCATCTCCAGTGAGACGAGAGAGCTCCCTAAATTCCAGCTGAATACTAGTCACCTCTGCCACAGTGCTGTCGGACGTCCAACGAGGTGGATGTGCAGTGCCCCGGCCAATGTTGACATCTGAATATGGTATCTTGGAGGGGGTCTTGAATGCTGGCATAAGCCTGTTCCCAATGTCTTTCTAAAAAAAAACCCAAGAGCACAGGACAAAACAACAAACAAAACAAAACCTAAATACATGAACACATGCACACCCCTTCAGATTTTCTTTCACAAAGCAGAAAGAAAAAGAGAGGATAGCAGCTTAGTTTTAGATGGTGCAGGAAAGCCAAGAATTAGAAAGGGTCATGGATCTATTCATAGTAGTGACTACAGATTTTCTACCTTGTTCCTAGTATTGCATGCCTCATTTGAGTCTGCAATCCCTAGCCACGTGTTGTAATTCTGAAGTCATTGGCTGCATCTAGCTAATCTAAAGAGGTGGCTGACGCTGTAAGACACACAGAAAGGGTGACAAAAGACAACTATGACTCTTTGCCAACCATTTATTTCCTCTTTTGTTTCATGAACTTTATTATGGTCAGCTCTTCATCAACAGAAGAACAAGCATATAAGAATACCTGATAAAACACAGCAAGGCTCTCAGGTTATCCAGAGAACAAAAAGAAGCACAGGCTTAAAAGATTAATGGTAAATCCCTTCCCACTGCTTTAAATTTGAAACTATTAAAAAACAGCAACATTTAACTTTCTGATTAATTTTCCCTGAACTTTGTCCAATATGGAATACATAATCCAGTTTCATTTGTAAGAGTAGTCACTCACAGCTTTTTCCAGGAAGAGGCTATCTCCGGTGAGATGGTAGGTGCTCAGCAAGCCCCCCAGAATACGAATAGTGCTTTCAAAGAGGTTCACATCCACATTCTTATCAAACACTAAATCATTTGCTACCCATTTTCTTGCTTCTTCAAACTCTGCAAAGTATGAAAGGTAGTTCAGTTATGAACTTCTGACATGTTCCAACAACTAGACTAGAGACATTAGTATTCCATATATCCATGACACTTACTTATATCTGTCTACAGAGATGATAAAACTCAAAATGAAGAGCACATGCTGGAAGAAGTTTGCCTACCACTGGCTTAATTCTTATTCAGTACACACCACAGATGCACAGACAGAAATACCCAGCAAAATAAAATAAGTTCCTAATAGTCTAAAAAAAAAAAAAAAAAAGAAGAAATTGAGGATTTTTTATTAAAATACAAAATTGAGATCTTTTAAGTCCACCCATTTGACTTGTCAATTAGTTACATTTGCACAAGAGCCTTCTTAACTTTTAAATTAAATCTTATTAAACCAAAGCTGTTATCTACTAAAATCAGTTACCAGCCATTAGTATAGCCTTTAGCCAAGCAAAGTCCTGGGAAGCCTGCATCCTACTTCAGCACTTAACCCATAAAATCCAAGTATGCAATTTTTTCTCTCTAGAAAGAATGGTTTATCACTGATTCAAAAAAGAATGTAAAAGAAAAAGCCATTTTAGATTCAACAGCCAACTTAGCAGTAGCATCATTCAATGACTGCTTTTGCACAGGGTCTATGTGCATGTGAGTTAGTTTGAGATAGCTTATGCCTTTAACTGTGAAGACTAAGCTAACTCACACCTTCCAGAAACTCCAACTTGTGAGCAGGCGCAGAACAACCAGTTTCCCAGAAATGGAAGGTATTCCACAGGAGATTAAAGCAAAAGGATGCCTCTTTGTTCTCATGAGAAAAAATGTCTTGGATGTTGGGTTAATATTGGGTAAACTGAGAAGAACCACAGAAAAAATTCTGCTGTCACGTTAAGCACAATCTAGCAGTACAACAGAAAAGGTAAGGTCCTCTTTGACAGAAATGTCAGCATTCATCAGCTTAGAAGAAAGATAGGTAATATCAAACAGAACTTTCATTTATATAGCATTTGTTATTCAGAAGAAACCCCAGGAGCTTTCTAAGGCAATCAGCAAAAGAACTGCTATAAAATATGAACAAGCTTTCACAAAGAACCCATTTTCAACACACCTAAATTACTAATAACTTATTTTTAAAGCTCTATGCAGTTCACTATTTTTGTATGAAAAAAATCTGCACACTGTCAACTTGATGAAACTTCAAGATAGCCTGCTCAGACCTAGAGCTGCAGACAAATGATGTGGAGGTTCTGTTCAATTTAATATTCTACACAAACTTCAAAGGCAGAAGAGACAGAACCATGAAAGACTTTGACTGTTCATTGTCCCCTTACTAGCGCTCTGTTCTTCCTATCTTCACACAAAAAATTGCATGATTGATAGAAGTTTACAAAGGTGGCTATCTACACCAAGGTTAAATAGATACAGTTCCAGAAATTTTTAAATACCACTAAAAAAAACCTGCACCACAAAAAAAAAACAACAAAACAACAAACAAAAAAATCCTCTTAAATACTGCATAAACAAGTTTTTTTCAGCAGAATTACAAATTTTTGGCTTAGTTTTTAAAAACTCTTTGAAAGTTTTCTAACATAGTCACTTCCAGAATAAATGTGCAAAAATACAGACCACAGAGTAGTTCAGGAAAGAGGTACTGAATACTCTTTCTCCATCCATTGATTCCTTACAAAAACAACTTTCTTAAATCCAGATATGAAATATTAGTATTAGGTGTGACAAAACACAACCTAGGAGCTCACAGGCTAACTACACAAGACTGATGGGTAGAGAGCCTACAATGTATAACGGCACAAAGATAGCACTAGGGTTTTAGGACAGAAACAAAAGTCAGGAGGCTTATTAACACATTCCTCAGTTTCTAGCAGATATACCCATTGTTATATGTAACAGCAGAGTATTTTTTTTCTGGCTCAAAATTCTATTCCAAGAAAAAGTGTCCTTTAATATAGTAGAGGGTGGTTTTATATTTATTTTTATCCATAAAAAACTAAACTTCTTTGCCACACGCAATAAATGTTCCCCTCAAAGAACTCTAAATGTGTACTGCCTGAACAGAAAAATAAGGAATTATTTTAGAGGGGGTGGGGAAGCGAGGAGAAAAAAAAATACCTTCTTTTAAGCCTAAAATCCACATAGTATCCAAGGCATCAATTAAGGTAAGCCCAAGTCCAAACCATTCGCTGTAAGACTTTGACAAAGGCTTCAGCTCATCGTGGCCCCAGGCAAAATCTTTGTATCCTTTCCATGCGTGGCGGAAGGCTTCTATCACAGCCATCTGACGTTCATTTATGGGCACTGCAAAAGGAAGACAGCATCTCGCTCAAGACTTCTGGCAGGGGAGTTATGCAGCTATACCAAACACCACTTTGCTGCATTCTACCCAAAATAAACTTTCTTCCACACTACATGACCAGTGTAATAGAAAAACCATGCTCATATTCTTTTCAGTACAGCCTCTCCTCTATGGAATAACCAGTCAGTGTTTCTGGTGCAATTTAGCCAGGTGGAAAGAGAGATCTCTCCCTGGCAAAAAAAAAAAAAAAGTCACTTACACAGATAAAACAATCACATGCACAGCTGTTACATGAGTATCAATAAAGCTCAAAGACCTGAAAGTCAGGAAATATCAGAATTAAGATTGCTTAAATCAACTGTAATTCAGCTGCTGAATACATATGCTTAACAATACAATCCTCAGCTAATTTACCACATACCATTTTTTCTTCATCTTCCTGGTCCTATTCATTGCTTTCTTCTAAATTTAAAATCAGTTATGTAAAGTGATTTCTCTTTTTTTTTTTTTTCATTTGATACAAAAAGGAAGAAAATTTACATTTTCCATCTTGAGCAAAGCCATATCTTTTACCATGGCTCTACTGAAATTTTTGCTCGCAATTTGCCATGAAGTTGAGCTCACGTTACACTTCCAACACGAAAAATGTCATGCCCATTAGCTGTTTATAGTTTTGCAACATTTCAGACAAAGATTTCTAGAGTGGGAAACACCAAGCAGCATAACTAACCCCATATATATTAAGCTAGCAAAAGCCAAATATATCACGTTGTAATATGCCACACTTACCATACCAGAACCTCCTCATATGAGCCCAGAAAGCAGAAAAACAGGTTCTTTACTCCACAAGGACAGCAGCTGCAAAACCAAATTCTACAGCTTTCTGGTAAGCCTTAAAAATAGTTCAGTTTAATTCAGGGAGGAAGTCACTTTCCCTGTATTTGCAGAACAAAAGGAAAACCACTGCTGAAAAAGGATGCTGTCCCCCTTTCAAGCTCTCTTTAGACCATCCTTTCTTGGAGAAAAGATGGGAATGTCTGCCTCCTCACAGAGGCTGTATTTCAAAGATTTGTCACTAAAATTTATTTTCAAATTCTGAAGGCTGTCATGGTGGAATAAGGATACTGAAAGGCTTGGATGTCCTAGGTAAATAACCTTTCCTACAGCTTTTTTTTCCTTTAATTAAAATAAATTAATTAAATAGATGTGTTCAGGGAGGAATCGCACAACTTCAACCACAGAAGTGAACAGAAATAAACTTATCATTAACTGCACTATTTACCTGGTTCCTTCTGGTCTTCAGCTTCCACAGATGAAGGTTTCTCTGGTTCCTTTATTTTAATAGACGGAGGTTCAGTGCTTTGGTCAGGTTCTATCACTGCTCCTCTCCAGCTGCCGAAATTAAGATTTAATTTGATCACAGAAAGCCATGCAAATGAATGAGACTTATCCTGCATTTCCTTTCTCCCCACAATACTTTGATAAAACAGAAGTTGCATTTTGTATCAAGGATCAAAATAATTATCCTGTCCACTAGATAATTTTTCTGTTCAAAGAAATTTGCACCAGAGAAATTTTACTGGATTAAGAAATGTGTTTTACAGGCTCTTGGAATTCCATCAAGTATCTTGGCAATGGAACTGAATAAAGAACTTCTAAAAAGAATTAAAACACCTGAGAGTGCTGCACTAAAAGTATTTGGCTACTTACAATTCTGAAATGATCAAAGGAGCCACTAACACTAAATAGTACCACACGTATTATTATCATCAAAAAATCATGAATAAGCACAAAGGACTAGGTGCTTAAAGTACTTGTTTTACTACCAAGGGGTTCACAAGCCTTCCCTACCACCACAGATGCATAAATCAGTTTTTACAGGTTTTTATTAAAAATCTCACGAAGGAGAAGTCTTTCAGAATGGATTTGAGTTCAAGTTCATATCAAGATCAAACAAACTCGACCATGCTATTCAATACATAGATATGTTGACTCTGAGTTTATAATATGCCTCCTAAGGGAACCAGGCTTACAGGACCTTTAAAGTTTATATTGTTTACAGTCAGCATACAGACTCACACAAATCAAATA
This sequence comes from Falco peregrinus, assembly GCF_023634155.1. Lineage (NCBI taxonomy): Eukaryota > Metazoa > Chordata > Aves > Falconiformes > Falconidae > Falco > Falco peregrinus. Next base: position 47,086,984 of record NC_073721.1, on the reverse strand, counting down.
ATTTCATTTCTTATTTTCATTCTTTAAATTTGTAACTAGTTTTCATTAGGCTTTCATTCCTATCCCAAGTTTTCCAGTTACCACCTGTTTAACTCTTGAGTTTTAGCAGAAGTGGAAGCACAGGGATAAAACTCTTCCAAGTCATTCTGAGAGGTATCAGATAATACTAACAGCCAAAATGCTGATGCAGGCACAGTTCTGACGCTAAGATCAGCTCAGCTGTACCAGTGCTGAAAAGGACACAAACATATTAAAAGCCAAGCCTAGTGTTCCAAATCTTAAGATCCGCTGCTGAACTTGTAGTAGTTTATATCCAACTTACATCCTTTCAGGTATACGCAAATCAAAAGATTTCAATCAGTAATACCTTAGGGAATAACTTACTATAAATATAATCACAGCAGCATAGACTTTCTGTAGAAGATACTACCATAGCTGTATAAGGGGGTCTTTGAACTGTATGATTAATCTTTTTTAAGAAAGAAGTGTATCTCATACAGTTACACGCACACAACTGCGTATACTTCTATGGCTTCTTCCAGTTCAGCTTGGGTTTACCATGTTTAGTGGCATCACACCCCTAACCAACACTGACACTGGTATAATTTTCCAAGTCTGGCCAAGGACAAAGACACTTCTGACAGTATAATTGTATCAATACTGGTACATTAGTATTTACTGCAAAACAAATGGCAGAAACCTACAGACACTGAGAATTCTCCTGAGCTTTAAGGGTGTCTAAGTGTATTAGAAATATGGACAGCCTTGTAAGGCTCCAAATACTCTGCAGTTCTATGATGTAAACAGTAAAAACAGAAAAGCCACACATTCACTGAGATTAAATAAATAAACCTAGCAATACCAACAGCTGTCAGGCCAGACCTGAGAACAAATACATGCAAGGAAAGAAATCAACCTCAGATACAGACAAAAAAAGCCCTTACAATTTCCATTCCAACATCCAATGGGTCTTGACAGGGGCAAGGGGGGAGCACTGTAACTTGCTGGAAACACTTCTACCTGATAACGGATTTCTCTGTTTTCTCTTCTTTATCAGCCTGGACCGGCTCTTCTGCAGCCTTGCTGGCATCATGTCGGGTCTTCAGCCTCACATCCCTCCATGGTGGCTTGATCTGAAGATTGGACGGACCACGCCGAACATGAGGTGGTTTTGGCGGCTTCTGAGAAAATAAAGAAAAAAACCATGCTTGGTATGTTGCAGAGATGGTAAAATTTCAAACCATAAATGAACAGCATTCCAGTGTCAAGCACAAACTTCAGATAAATCTTATTTTATATCATATCAGCATGCAAGTTCTGCCCTGAATGGAAGGTATGCTAAAGACCTTGGGTTTTTGTTTGTTTTAAACTTTTGGAAAATTATCCCATCCTTAAGCTTACACTGATAAATCGCTTTTAAACTCCCCTACTGCTACCAGGTATTAATTTAACACAAAGCACTGCCAAAGGACTGTAAAGATATTTGATTCCATTTTACTAGGCACAATGAATTTTTATTCAAACCAGCAAAAAAGCATGAAAAAAAAAAGCTTACAATATGCCAGTGTTAGATAATACCAAAAATTACTATATAGTAATACATGTACATTTGTGCACAACGAGGGGAAAAATTAATACAACATTTCGTAGTCATTAACTGGAAATCCCAAATTTCATGAGGTAAATACATGAATAGCAACACAGTCACCAGTATTCCTCTACTCCACTAACCCACACAGTCAGTTCATGTTTCTTTCCCGTCACACTCCACACAAATGTAATCCTTCAAAACCTACCAACATCTGTTCTGTTTGCTGCTATTTTTCAAGCTACAAAAAAAGCTATTCCAATTCAGTGTGACACTGACTCTACCCTGCATGTCATACTCAGCCACGACTCTACTTAGGCTCCTCACAACAACAGGACTGATGTCCGAGCACTCCGAGTCCAAACAAATGAATCATAGCAGGGAAGCGAAGCCTCAAGTGAGAGGTCACTGTGACCTAAAGTCCTGGCACTCCTAGGTATACCAGTGATTAAGTAATAGTACACTGAACACAAATAAAAAAGGTAAAGCCAAGATATACCATACCAAAGCCCTTCCTGAGAGGAGTGCATTCCACCCAGAGCAGATTTCTATTGCAAGTTATAACTCCTTTCTCCTCAACAACTGCTGGAATCAAGCACCATCTGCAGCTTTTACAAACTTTTGTAGCTTTATAAAACTCATTTCTTCTCATAGTACCTGTGGTGAAAGCTCTGGGTAGTCTCCAAGGTTGGCATCTGCTTTCTGGGGTGCTGGCAGAACAGCTGGATTTGCCAACTTTAATCCAGGAATTTCTGGTTCTGTTCTCTGATCATCCAATGACTTGTTTGTTAGACCTAGACACAAAAAAACTGCTCAACACAAGGAATCAACAGTTTAGGCTCCAGCTAGCAATCTGTAACATTTTGCTGCATTCACATACTAGATGCACCTCCAAAAAGCATTTCCATTCACAAAACTGATAAGCACACAGGAACGGTTAGGCATAAAGCGTCTTTTGGTATTAACACTCTCCCTTAACATACAAGGAGGCTGCTAAAAAGCACATGCTTTGTTTTTAATTCCTATTATTTTAGACACTCAATACAGGCAGTAAGATAGTATCAAAAGTAAATGTGCCTTTGTATTGTAGGAAAGCTTGGAATTTCTAATCTGATGGACAATCAAAACCAAGAGAGGATTATCTTATTAATACTGCTTAGGTTTGGGTTACCAATATTGACATAACAGAAGAATCACACTCAGCCTCCAAATCTTAATCAGTTAAAACAAAACATTCTTCTAGTAGAGATAAAACAAGGAAAAGGCATATGAAAAATATTTGTGATTAAGCAGAAACAAGTCACTGAAACATGTCACATAATATCATCTCATAGATGTGGTTTAATGGATACACCCAGTCATTGTCAATAAAAATTAAAACTAGTTATAATAAATACAACAATCTCTTAAATATAATGCCCCGCTCTGGTAATTCTGAGCTATACGGAACACATACTTTTCCATGGTTCCCCCATGCTTGTGTATGAAATGACTCCACAGACTGCCAAGAAGGCAAACAGGAAGAGAATTACACTCCGCTGTAGTCGAGACAGCTGCTTCCATTTCTTTAGGAGAGAAAATAAGTAAGAGGAAGAGTACTTAGCACAACATTAAGAGCCTACTCATTTGAAAATAAACTCTTATCAGTTCATTCAGAGCAAGAAACACAAACTGAGTAGGTTTAATTTTACCCTCTGTTTCCAACTGCAGGCATCCATTGCTTATTTTCTTTGATTAAGAGAAAAATAGAAATATAACATGCTAGCATAAGGCACAGCAGTCTCAGAGAAACATCAGAGCCACTTGCTCCAAGAACCTCAGAGACTGCCAAGTGCTGAGATTCCCAGAGAGCATCACCTACAGTGCACAGACTTTCATCACAACCTTTGCTGGCTGACCTGTGCATCTGCCCAGATGTCAACTGGGAAATAAGCCAAAAGCCTCTTTCCTCCCTTCTGGCTGGGGAGGGTACTGCAGAACAAACATGCAAAGTAAGAAACAGAAAAAAGTCACAGGAAAACTAAAAATATTACTGCAGCAAAGAAAAAAGGCTCAAATCAGTTAAGCACCTATCAGTGGGCAAGAAAAGCCAGGCATCATGCCTCTAAGCACATGGATCTGTCACACAGAACAGGTCCTGCCACCACAAAGTCACCAACCTGCAGCAATACAAAAATGAAGTAAACCAACAGAATAATGAACAAGACAAACCCACAATGTTTTCAAGTTTAGTCCTGGGCAAAAACGTGTTTTTAAAACTGATGTATATACAGTAAGATCCTGCATGTCAGACAGCAAATGCTACATTAGCCTGAGAAAGAAGTTTTGTGCATTGAGAGAGAGAAGTTGGAGTTAAACGTTAACTGCTAACTTACCATCTTGTTAGTTTTCTAACAGCCCTATCAAAATTTACTAGAGCAGAATTTTGCTTCCAGTTACTGGTTTTGGCATACAGAGAGGAACCTGCAGTTTCCTACAAACCACTTTACACCCCACAGTGCTTCTCATAGTCCTTATCCTCTTAATAACAACCAGAGGCTGCAGATGTTTCAGTGAAGAATTGTCAATGTGTTCATGTTTCTGAGCCCCAAAGCACACATTTCCCATTTTCCTCCCACACTGCTGACAGTATGGAAATCCTGTACACCCTTCCCTACACACACCACAAGATGCTGATTCCACACCTTTACCTTCAGCTCTAACTGCACAGCAAACCCCATCATCATCTCCCAATTCAGAAGGATGCTTAAAACCCAGCAGCCCTGTGTTTCCTCAAGGTAGGATGGAAAAAAGAATCACTGACTGTGGTGTCTTGGGATGGGTGGGAATGAGGCACAAGAATACAACAGGGCATTTACCACCATCTTACTTTTTTTTTTTGCTGACAAAGAATAAGGATAAAAGGAAGGGCAAAACATCTTGTGCCCTATCCGCACACTTCCCTAGCTGTTAAAAAGAGAGAAGTTGCCATACGCTGTGTCCCTAAACAAGTTCTTCATATGCTTCATCTGACCACCTGTAAAGCCTCTGTAGTGACTATATACCTCATCTCCTATCTGCAACAAGGGTTATCTTGCCCTTTTGACTCACATTTTCCCACCCTCCCTCTCCAGCCCAAGACTCCCACTCCCTACCCCCAAGCAGACAAGGTCAATTCCACACGGCTCTGCCGGAGACCCTCTTCTCACACTCAGCCTTCCCACCGAAAGCAGAACTGTTCCCTTTACTATCCCAGGGCAGAGGACGGTGGTCCCCCTTCAAACCCTAAAATAGCAGGCAAAGGCACCAAGACCAAATCTCACCCTGCCGCCACCCAGAGAGCGGGGCTGCCTCCCAAATGCCCACTAGCAGAGGGCAGTATTTCAAACACACACCATATCCTCCTGCCTCAGCTTTGTTCACCAAAATTAAGATATAACTTAGAGCACCCTCAGCCAGCCTGCACTCCACAAACCCCTCCCGGGTGGGCAGATGCCACCCAAACACAGCAGTGTTTGCAGTGAGAGCAGAGGCCCAGCCCGGGACCACCCCTCCCTAAAGCCCAGGGCACCCCCATCGTCAAGTGCTCACAGATTAGGCCTCCTTCCAAGCTCGGAATGGGGGGTCCCAAGCCAGGACCCCACACACACAGTCCAGATGCACTCAAGCCTAGGGTCACACTTCATCGCCCACCCCCTACAGCCCGGCCTTCCCCAGCCCAACGGGGCTCCCTCATTGCCAGGTGCCCCCTGCACCCAGCTTGGCTGTACCGGTCCCCTCACGGCCCGCAGACCCCCGCGGCCCCCGGCCCCTCACGGCCCGGCGCCCGCCCTCACCCGCCAGCAGGAGCGCCGCCTCCAGGCCTTGCTGTTATTGTAGCCGCCGGCCCCCACCGCCTCCTCCGGGCTGAGGGTGACGGAGATGAAGTCCCGTCGCGGCGGCGAGGCGACGGCGGCGGCGGCAGCTGAGTACATGGCGGCGCCTCAGGGGCCGCTGCCCGCTCGCCCGCCACCTCGCGCGCCGGCCGCCATCATCGCTCCTCCCAGCACAGAACCGGGCGGAGCGGCCGCTTCCGGGTGCCGCTCTAGCCCCACAGCACTTCCGGGACTCTATGGCACCCCCGGTGAAGCCGCAACCTAGCAACGGCGGCCGCGGGGGGACCGGCCCGCCACGGGGGAGCCAGGGCCGCCACGGCGGCGGGGGTGGCTGCCGGGGACGGCGGCAGGCTCCGGCCCCCCTGAGCGCGGAGGGAGCGTGGGGGCTCGTTCTTCTCACCGCAGGCAGGGCGGCGGCAGCCACAGCCTTCACCGCCTCAGGGAGCGCGGGGGCCCTGCGTCCCTGCCGCCGGTGCCACCGGGGGCCGCAGCACTCGGAGGGGGACCCTTGCGACCCTGAGCAAAGCCACCGCTCATGCTGGCACGGGCACCCCTTTCGGGCTGAGGGTTAGTGGTGTCTGGGGCTGAATTTCCTTCATTTTCCCTGCTTTTACCACGAAGCCAGGCCCTGCCCAGCAAGGACTTCAGCTCCCTGACAGGGGTAAATGAGACGGAAGGAGAGGCCGGGAACCCCCGCTTTTCCTCTGTGTTGTGAGGTTATAATATAGACACCAGTCAGAGAAATACTGGCATGAAAGAAACATAAATGGAAATGTGTGCATCAGAGGTGATCAGGAAAAAACAATGACCAGTAACAGAACGGCCTGTGCACTCCCATCAGTCAAGCTCAGGAGGTGTGAGCTCCCATCCAGCTTGGAGAACCACACTGGTAAGGCTCAGGACCAACCATGCAGCCGAAGACACTGTGCCCCAGCAAGAGGAGGATGCAGCAGACACTATTGCTCCTCCTGCCAGCCTGCGGGGAAGGCGAGCACAGTGAAGGAAAACCCCAAACAACTGCTGACTCTGAGAGGACAGAGAACTGTCTCATTTATCATCTGCCAGTGAAAACCCCAGAGACACGTTTTACAGCTGGCATCCCTTGTCCTCTACATCATATACTGGGAGTCCTGGGCAGACAAGGTGGGAACACAACAGGCCTGAGAGTAGACAACTGAAATATCTGAGAGGATGCGAATGGGTGAGTGAAAAAGCAACTTAAGCAGTTGTGTAAATAAACCCTTCTGCAAGACCTGGCACTAAATTTTGGTACTCAGTAGGCTCCACCTGCCCCACACAATTCCTTCTCTCATCTGCTTCTCCAAAGACCCCCAGCCCTTTGTCACTCCCTGTGCAAATAGTTCCCTGCATCTTCACTGGGGAGGAGGAGGGACATTACCAGCGGACATAGAAGAACAGGGAAGAGTGCTGTTTCGTGATATACACATTCAGAGCCACATGACTGGTTTTGTAATAAATGTTCTTTCTAGATCAGGTTCGTAGTCCAACAGGAAAAAGAAAGCATTGAAGCAGCTGCTTTAAGACTACTGCTTTTAGTGCTGGCACTGAATTCACAGTCTGCCGTGCCTAACTATTCAGTTAACATGCATCATTCAAGCCTTTAAATTTGGAATCCACCTCACTAGATTTCCAGAACAAATGGAGTATTTGGCATTTTTCTAAGCATTTCATGATTAAAAAAACTAAGCAAGCAAACAGTTCTGGTAGATATGAACACTGCATAAACAAGGGAAGGAACAATTTAACAGAAGCCAGAAGCATGCATTAATCTTTAGTATTTATTTTCCTATCACAGGAAACTACTGATTCATGTAGCTTAAGGATACATTAAAAACCTCAGCAGCCTTCACATGGGTGCCAAGAGAGCAACATGGGGTGGAATAGTAAGGAATTAAGTGTATCTACTTCTGAGCTTTGCTGGGTTCAGCACTAAACCCCCAAGAGGGGACAATCTCTGCTTTGTGAAAAATTACTAACTTCCCCTACTGATTGTTCTATAAATAGAGCCCAGTTCAGAAAGTGCCTGTCAATGGGAAGCCAAGCAAACGTTGCATTACAGTGAGCGGTCATTACCTACATAACTGTGAAAGGCTGACTCAGATCTAAATCACTCAAATCTACTTAAAAATAAAAGAAAAACACACACACCACCCACAGTTAAACTCCTTCCCCTCAGTAAACTGAGTTGAAAAGCTTGGGAAAAAAATAAGATTGCAGGCAAGAACACAGTCTTCCATTTTCTGATGCAAAAATATATCCCATAGCATCAGACCCCTTCAGGAATTATCCTGTGCTGAGTTCCACATCCCCTTGTACATCTGAAGCGTGGGCTTCCAGCCACGCCCTCAGTGACACTGTCTCAGTGTCCTGCAGCTGTGATGACAACACCCATGACACATAAGGACAAAGACAACAAGCATATTTTCCTCATGGATGAGACACAGACACATAGAAATCACAGTAACATCTTTATTATAAAAATGCTTAAGTGTCCAAAAGTTTCTGGAGTACTATAGGACCTCCCTTTGTTTCAGGTACTTTTTAAATTTCATAATGCATACCAGAATTATTTTGTTACACAGAGATTTTATTCTTTTTTTAAGTTCTCTCAACGTTTTTTCTATGTTCCAGTTTAAAATGTGAGCTGTCATAGAAAAAAACCCAACAGACAAGGCATTCAGCATTCTAATTCAGCTTCTCCTTGAAAACAACCTCTAAAAACCATGTCAGCAGCGCAGTGTACACATGATTAAGGCACATGGGAACCAAAGTTTCAAAAGAGAAAGCATTTTAGGAAGAGCAAAAGAAACATCCTTTCTTTATAGCACAGTGCAATTTAAAACAAGCATGTGCCTGAATCAACAAGCAATACTCACAAAGATACAACACAATTTGTTCTCCAATATAAAACTTGACTGACAGGAATGGAATGACCCATAGAAACACCATGTGAAAAGAATTACAGAATTGGATTCAAGGACAAATGCTTAATTTATACTAAAAAAGGGAATTCCTGGCTGCACGTGCAAACTGAGGTAATCAAAACTGTCATTAGCTGGTTTGCATGTGCAAAACATTCATTGCTGATGTGCACACAGATACACTCTGCCATCGACATTTAGATGCTTGCTTTGGAAAAGATGAACTGAAGTACACACTGTATTTACTCCCAAAGACATTTTTATACTTCCCCAATATTCTGAACACAGCTTCACCTCAGGAATTACAGAAAGCCACAGAAGTTATTAAAAAGATTTATGCCTAATAAAATAACATCAGCAATTCCTCAGTAGAAGCACATGCATGCAATAACACTCCAGATGAGGCATCTTCCTCACCACCTTCCTTAACACCTGATTTAGGGGAAAAGTACAGAGTGCTCCTCAGGCAAAGGCCACCCAGCAGTGCACCTGAAGCATCCTCATTAAGGGTGAGATGACTTTGGTGTGTTCAGTGCCTACAGCAGGCAGGAGCCCGAATGGCACGAGCTTGCCCAGGGCAATGTCCAAAGGCTGAACAAGAACCATCATTTGTGGATCACAGCCACCCTGGGATCCCTTGGCCAGGGCTGAGGTCACATGCTACATATGTTCTGACAATTAACGTCCTTAATTAGCTAACACCTATCTTTACATTATGGTAATATATTTAAAAGGAAGGCATCTAAAGAATTATTTCATAGGTGAAAGTGCTGGAAAACTGCTAGCCAGAAACTGTAGAAGCAGAGGCTGGTGTTTCACTGTGTACACCAGTTATGCTGGGATTAAGTCTTTTTGGTTGTTGTTTTGGTTAAGCATTAAATTCTGCCATCAGGATTTGTTCCTCTTATTAACATTCAGGTACTTTTTAAGAGAGTCCCCTTTGAGGGTATATTGCATACATTAAACAGAAAAATGAAAAGTATATAAATGATTGTTATAGATAGGAAGAGCAGAGGGTTGTGAAAAAAATTTCTCATCGCCTTTTTTTTTTTAATTAAAAAACCCAGGTCACTAGAGCTCTAAAGAGCAACCAGTCTAAGCTGCATATGTTTATGGTTATGTTTTCTTGGAATGGCACCAGCGTTCCTAGACATACTAACTAGTCTGTTCTGCTCTGGAGTCCAAACTTCAAGCAATGCTTACACACAGCAGCATCCCTACCTGCAGCAGACTCCTCTGCGTGATCTGGTTAGAGGACACAATTGCAGAATTGAATCTTCTAACCAGCATAGGATTAGGGAAAAGACGGATCTCTGGAGAGAAAGACCCCAGTACACAAAGTCATTCTGTAATTTTCAGGATGGGACCTCAAACTGATTCTTCAGCTGTGTACACAATTTTTAAAAAACAACAAAAAAACCAAAACAACAAAAAACCCACCCCAAGCAGCACAAACAAGATACCTAACAAGGCACTGAAGAGATTTAATCTTGAATGCAAAGCTGGTTTATTACCACCCTGACTGGCTCTTTTACATACATGTATGCGCAGCAAATAAGAAATATAAAATCTGTTTGGTACCTGGAAGGTATTAATCTTCATTCAAATCCAAGTCTACAGAACAGACTGAGGTAAAAGGCATAGCCTTCAAAGTTACCAAACAGAACTGGTGAGCACACACATGTGTGTAAACACAACTGCTGCAAGGATCTGGCATCAATCCAATACTGCAAAGCAATATTTTTTTTTTTAATATAATGCACTTCATAGCTGACAATTTCAGTGACGTCAGTCCTTATAATGGATCTGACAGACAGGTATCTGATTTGAGGGGGAAAGGCCTCCCTCCTCTTCAAGAATTTCCTAGCATTGCTGCTTTGTTTTCATCAAGTACAAAGGGAGAAGGGAAGTCTTTGTTCTTCATGTACGCCTCCAGACCCTGAGAACATGTGAAAACAGTACCGTTAGCCTGTAAATGGATCTGGCTGGTTACCTGCACTATTTTTAAGTCTATGTAATGTCCTCAAAGAACAACTGACGACCCAAAGTTAAAAGGTCACGGGAAGAACAGACAACAGCAACACCTTCCCTGGTGACAGAGATGGAAAGTATTTCAGCCCCATGCCTGGGGTTCATGAAGGAGAGGCACTGAAGAACCATAAAACAACAGATCTCAGAAACAAGCTTCCTGAGGAGGGGCAGACATGGGAAGGTGTGTCCTTAACTCACATTAGAATAATCCTAGCAAAGAAAAATCAACTTAAATCGTGTTGCTTTCATTTTGTTCTTACAACACATCGATTGCGATGAGTTTGCCACCTGCACACAAAAACCTAGTGAAGATGTAAAGTATAGTGATCCCATGAATTGTGTAATTTGAATATTCTGCACTTTTCATTCAGAAGGTCTCAAAGTACTTGGGAGTCTTCATGAAACTGTGCAGACTTGTTGCAAATCTCATTTTACAGATGGCTAAAACTGAGATCAAACCAAGTGCTGAAGAGTAAACCACAGTGGAACCATGAAGGATAACCACGAGCCCAAGTCCTAGTTCCCTTGATCTTACAACGTCTCAGCAAGCCCAGGCTAAATACATCCCCCGTGTCTGGAAGGAAACCTGCATACCTGCACACTCTTAAAAATACCTCCCATAGATAGTTATTCTCACCTCTCCAAAGTAAGACACTAATGGAGAAATCTCGCACACGGCCGGAGGATCTTCAGTTCCTGAGAGACTAGAAAACACAGGATTAACTTCTTGCTATGCTTAGAAAACAGTGCATCTTCTTTGAAAGATCATCAAGAACAGGATATCCAGAAGGATAAGACATTTGTTATACTCACATGCACCAGACATCATTCAAACACAAACTGTGAAAATACAAGGTCTCAAATGTTTCTCATCAAAACAAAACCATTGCTTTTATAGAGTGCTTTTCAGGTAAAGTGAACAGCTTGTGGGTTTATTAAACTGTGAGTTGATGAAGTAATAGCCCCATGGAGTAAAAACAGCTTCCTATTCAGTGTGATGCAGGAAATATCTGAATTGGTCATTGTTGTAACAGCTGATCCTTAAGCCCACCCGAGAATCTTGCTGGGCTTTAAACATGAGACTACATTCAAAAAAGCTGGTGAGGACTAAAAATTACAATTCCTTGGGCTGGCTAAATCCAGAATAATGGAAGAGGTTGCCATTGCCCGATGAACTCCTATAGCAAGAGTCAACTCATGACCCCGAGTGCAGGAATCTCTAGCAGCAATAAAGCCCAGAGCACTGTGCATTACCACCTAGAGCACTCACAACCACTACCAGAGCAGGAGGTGTAACAGACATCACGCTGCATGTTCAGAAAAGACCTAAAATCATGCCAAGTCACCCTGTGATCAAAGTAATGCCCAGTTTTGTAAACAACCATACCGTTAGCCAGCCAGCATGGTTGGGTGGCCACAGGCAGAGAAGCTGCAAAGGTGGTCACAGAGGTTTGTACCTGAGTTTCTCTGGTGTCCTGCAACCATTTTCATCCAGAAATCTGGCCCCAGCCTTGAGAGCCCAACGGTAATGCTGGGCCAGGAGGGCTTGCCGAGCAGTGGTAGGAGTGTCTTTGTCAGCTGTGTCTGCATTTTTCAGTGGTGAGAACTCCTCTTCTCTCAAAACTTCAAATGCCACAAAATTCCTACCGAAAACAACGATAATGAAAAACAAAGCTAGTCATCAGCCCTGCTGATGCAACAACAACTTTCATGGGGAAAGGCTCATACATATTTTAGGGACCAGCGATGTATGCAGCCTGGGGCAGTCAAGCTAAGGAAAGCCCACCTCCCACGTGAAGAGCAAAGACGTACCAGGGCTGTACAATGGAAAAACACAAGAAGCCCAATCTCCTTGGGGACATAACAGCAGCTTCACGACCCTCCAAAAGCTGCACACAGGTGAGAAGCAAAGCCACAGTTCTGCAGAGGTCCCACAGAAACCTCTCCAGACACTGGGAGGCTCCTGGACAAAAAGTCTCAGCTAAGAGCATGGCAGGAGGGAGAGAGCAGTGATGCTTGAAGCTCTGAAGCTCAGACACAGCACCGAGCTGTGCGGCTCACTTCACAGCACAGCACCCCTGCTCCAAGAAATGGCCACTCCACTTGGGAGTCTGTAGGCAAGGTCAACTGAGGACACCAGTTCCCAGGGATGAATAAGCAATACGGGAGGATTCACAGTTGAAAGCTAAGTACAGCTGTTTACCAGAAATGAGAATGCAAATTAAAACATCCCACAGCAGCATCTGTGCATTTCTGCATTTCACATGTGAAGAGCAGCTGCCAAGCTGGTTTTGCTGTATTATTAAAAAAGCACAAGGAATCACTACTTGCAAATGAGTCCTTTCAAAGCTCAGAACGTTGAATATTCAGCATGATACTTCTTTACTGAATGCATGTCAGGTAACAGGTACCAGTTCAAACCTTGGGCTCTCTGTCCTAAAGTGAATCCTCTCAAAAAAAAATAATACTATCCCCAAAACAAAGATAATTCAGTTTGCCTGAGGTCTCTTTTTGCCATTTATTTAAGCCTAAAACAAAATCTTTACTGCTGAATTCCAGACCTTGAAAAATAGGTTTTATAAGAACATTTATGCTAAATTCCTAAATTATTAAAAGCTGTATTCCCCAAACACAAAGTAAGTACCCCAACTGTGCTAACACCGTGGCACAGCGCACTCGGCTATGTTTCAGAGCTTGGCAAGTCAACACTGACAGTTCCCACAGCAACAGTAACTTGGCCCCACAGTGCTCAAGCAACCTGTTTTCCAAGAACAAAGAGTGTAAGCTGAGCCCTGGCATAACACACACCAAGAACATAACCAGAGCAGCAATTGCCAGGGAAGCCACAATCCTCAAAGACCCAATTTTTGCGAATCTGAATACTCCAACATGGGATTGTATTAAATGCTGGCTTTGAGTTCGATTTCCTTTTTTCTTTCTTTCTTTCTTTCTTTCACAGGACTAGCAGATGCCAGGCCAGCCAACACATCCTTGGAAGAAGGAACAGTTCTGGGAGCATGGTCAGAGCAAGCCGGGCTATGCCAAGCACCCTGCAACTGCACCTCTTGGAGCCTGCAGCGTTACTGTTGCGCTGGAGCTTGGTGTAAATCCAGCATCCTTCCTAACAAGCCACCCACAAACCACACGCTCCCTGGCAAGGCCTGTTACAACCTACAGTCATTCAAACAAAACATTGAGAAAGGGAGGGAAAAAATAAAATCATGTCTGCCACTAACTTAGAGAACTGGAACACATCAAACACAAACTTCTCCAGCTTTATCCCGTTTGGTTTTAGCGGTTTTACCAGATTTCCCTCCTCGTCAATGTAGGGCACCTTCTTTATGGCTACATGATGCTTCAGCTGTGGTTCATATTTCCTGCAAAAGGAGAAGAAACAAGTTCATTTCCTTCCTGCCCACTTAGAACGAAGTAATACATTTCTGGGAAGCAGATGGCTTATTACTGCTCTGGGTCATCTCTCAGCTGTTGTGGGTGTTGCTCTCTCCAAACTGATCCAAGTCACATCCAGGAAAAACACTTCACGGAGCAGAGCAGCCCTGCACCAGTGCGACATGACAGGGTAAAGCAAGAGGAGACCAAGAACCTAGCGTAGAGCTGAAATTGCAGGCAAAGATTAAAAAAAAGGTAACCCAATTGTTACCTGACAGGGATGACAGCAGAGCAAAGCAGGTCCCTCACACAAGGGTGGATCAAGCTCTTCAGGAAGGTTGTACAGCTGCTCACTGAATGCCCAGCATCACATCCCCACCTCCCAACACCAAAGTGCAGGCTCCTTCCCCCGCTTCATCCTCTCCCCTAACCTCTGTTGCCCCAACGGATGCCATGGGTGACACCTCCATTGAAAATCCTCAGCACGGGGCTGCATCATGGCCAGCACTGCAGCCTGCATGGCTGTTCACCTCTGCAGGCCCAGGGGGTCATGCACTGGTGTATCTTGGTCAATCTAGCTACAGCAAAGCAGGCAACCTCTTCATTAGGTAAGGCCTGAGGAGCACGCTGGGGCTCTCAGAAGGGGAACATCACTGCTTTGGACTGTTTGGAGGAGAGCAGAAGTGAAGAGCAGAGCAGGAGGTACCATAACTGCAATTCCAGGGTGGCAAACGGGAAGACCCACTGTTGGAGGCATTTCTGGGCTGCACAGCTGCCTAGCAGGTCTGCTGGGACTTACTGGGCCACTGCCTCCAGGAACTCGACTGTGAAGAAATGGTTGCAGATATTGCCAGTGCTGTACATCAGTCCCCCCTCGGGGCTTTGCTGCTGTGCAGTCTCCAGGCTGATCTCACTGTATTCCACCACCTGGTAGACCCCATCCACACAGCACAGCACCCCAACAGGCTCCGTGGGGTAGGCTTTCTCCACCACCTGCAGCCACAGGACAGAGGGCTATGACAAGGATGAAGAAAATCCCAGCACTATTCCAACCAGCTCCCACATACAAACGATCCTACAGGACTATTGCACGCTGATCCTGCAGCACCTTCAGAGCATGGGCAGGGCAGTGCCGAGTGTGCAGGGTATCCCAGAGGCACATTCTGCCCAACAACTGGACATCAAACTCTGTATTCACACGCTTAATTGCACAGTTGCTCAGAAGACAAACCAGTTAAAAAAAATTAGCACACAGGGGGGCACTTCTCTTGTCAAGGACTGGGACCCGGCATTAAATGAAAAACGTCTGCAGGTATTAGCCCTCAGCTCCCCATTTGCATGAACAGTGTTAA
The DNA here is from genome assembly GCF_023634155.1 of Falco peregrinus. Lineage (NCBI taxonomy): Eukaryota > Metazoa > Chordata > Aves > Falconiformes > Falconidae > Falco > Falco peregrinus. The sequence goes on along the minus strand of NC_073721.1, from coordinate 47,071,827 downwards.
TGATTAAAGTAATATATACCTGCTGCCTAATGGGGACAAAAAGCAGGCTGGTTTGGCTTTCCCCATCTTCCACAGTGGGATATAAGGAATGCCTCCATTGGACTTAAAGGTACATTTATAAAACGCATTACAACCCAGTCCAATGTGGCTTCTAGATGGCCCAAGTGCCTTTGTAGAAAGGGCAGGGCACAAAGAGGAAGCAATTCCAGTCTGTAGTTTCCTGTGCAGTCACAGTCCCTGCTTTAATTGAAGTTAATTTTCCACAGCACTCCAGGAAGAGCAGAGGACACCCGCAGGTGGGAGCTCTGAATGCAACGCAGGCAGCAAGCAGCTCCTCTAAATCTGCTTGAAGTGAGCCGCTGTTCAAAGGTCTGAACACCTCAGCTCATTCAAGCCAGCAGCTTCCAAGTGTAATCAGACTTTAACTCCCCAGGGGAAAACAGCCCGGCATTAGCTCCGCTTCACCTTTGCACCACAATCTGCCCCTTTGGAAACGCAGAAGCCTATGAAGACTGGATCTGCCATTTTCACGAGGATATTGTCCACACAGTATACATGGACATACTGGATTCCACGCTGCTTCATGTCATCCAAGATCTTATTATCCACCAAAGCACGGTATAAGCCACCATTGCCATCTATAACACAAGAGAAAAGAGAAAGCCCTGGTTAATTAGTGACTTTATGGAGTTTTTGCAACTAACAGTGTAAGTTGAAAGTCCTGAACAAACTTTCTTGAAGAGCAGCGCAGCGAATGCTTTCTAGCCAAGACTCACTGCTACCAGGTTTTATTTCCAGCTCTGCCACAGTTCAGACAAGCCTGTTGCCCTCCACACCCCAGCTCCCTCACCAGCAGCATGGGACTGCGGGGACCAGCCTCGCAGAGAAGAGTTACAAAACTTTATGAAGCCTTGTAAGATCTGTGGAGGGAAAACACTACAGGGCAAAACATGATGCAGAGGGTGGGAAAAGCCTGTTATTTCTTCTCCTCAGTGCAGAGCGAGAGCGTATTTAAAACTCAGCTTGGAGAAAAAGACAAAAATAAGTCTGATTCTGGGGACTTAATAATCTGCAGGGGGAAGATTCTGTTTATCTTCCCCCTGCAACTTCCCAATGACTTTTTAAAGGCTTGAACTGCAGATGCACAAAAGACAGTTGCATTTTGGTTCATCACAGATCACCCTTCCACAGTTCCTCTTCTTGACACCCCTGTCACCTCCTCTGACACCCCTGTCAGCTCAGGAATACCACTCTGTAGCCACAAAACCACATCACTGCAAGACAGCCCCAACCCAGCTACCTTCACCGAGCCATTTACCATCTCCAGAGTAAGAGGAGAACCTTACTAGGTGAGACATGGCAATCATTTTAGAAAGAGTTAACTCGCTTGCTGCTTTTTTACCCATTTCCAGCTATCAGCCTCAAACGGGAGCCCAGCTCCCAGCACCTTCTTCCCAGGAGGCAACACCCCAGGGACCCCACGCACAGCCCTGCCGATGCACGCTGTTCCTAACCTGCCACTGCACCGCTCCTAATCCTGCCAATGCTCCCAGACTTTGATAAAAAACATGTGCTGTGGGCAAATCTCCAGCAAGAACTACACAGCAATTGCTACACTCTTGATTACCAGCCTGAACATTTAACTGAATCCTCCCATGCTAATCAGAATCATTAACACTGACCTCCAAAGCCTGCTCCATGTGCCAAGGCTGGCTGATGGCTAGTAGCAATTATCAACACATATTACATCACTGCATGAACAACGTTAAGAATGAACGGCGGGGTACCTGGAGCCATAGCAATTTTTCCCTTCTCCTCCAAGATGGCCTTCCCATCAAAGGTGACAGCGGGCAGCATCCGTTGCTCAAACATGACCACGTTGGATCTATCCAGGTTGAAGTAGTTGTGTTCTACAAAGAACTCCTCTGTCGGTGCCAGCGTGAACTCACTGGTCATGATGTACCTGGATAGGAACAGGTGCTGAGTAATGAGCGAGAAAAGCACAAGCCAAAGAGAAAACTACAAACAGAACACAAAAGGAAGGAAACTCAAGAATGTTAAATGAGAGACGCTACAGGAACCTGCGGTTTGCAACCAGAGCAGGATTGCTCTCCTCCAGAACTCATCCCGCAGGAGGACTGCACAGGGTCTTCTGCACAACCCCACCCTCAGGCTTAGCTCCAGCCAGGACAGAAATGCTAAATGTGAACTGCATATCCGAATGAGCTGGAAAACAAGGCAAAGGACGGTACAATAGCCTCATTCAGCCTAGATTCAAACTGATGTTAAGTGTCTAAAGAAAGACTGACCAGCACGAGGTGCTGAGAATGAGCTGCAAATCCACAGCAGCTCAGTCGGCCAGTGCCTCTTCTGTGCCAAGGCAAACAGCAGCATTTTCAAATACTGGCTGCATGATTTGTTTTTCCCTTAATTTTCTCTATTTCCTCATCTCCTTCCACCTCCACATTGCTGCTGTCTCCCCCTCCATTACCCTCCTTCTTCAACAGCAGCTACGAGCCATCTTCATCATCTACTTGTCAAGCCATCTTCATCATCTACCTGTCAAGCATTTCAACAATTACTAGAATAGGTATACAGGGTCCTTTGTCAGCACACATGGGGAATCAACCCCTTGCAGAGCCTGGACCACACACACACACACACACACAATTTACACTTTTGCAGCACAGCACGGCCTGGCCTCTGCTGTACTGTAGCAGCCAACTGCCTCCTCAGTCCAGGGACTGAAACTGTAAATGTAATCAGATGTTTCATCCTGCAAATAACCTGTCCTGGCTTCCAGTAGCACCAGGGATGGTGCATTTGCAATTCAGGTCATGCATGCATGGCTACAGAAAGAAACACCATTTGTAAAACAATGTGCTTCTCTGAATGCCTCGGGCACCTGCTCTTTCACTCTTCCTAAACCCCAGCTCAGGCCAGACTGATTTCATGAAGGTACCTCTTCATAATCCAACAAAGAGCACTTAGCAGAAAACACTACCAGAAGCGTGCTGCAGCACCTCCCTCTCTCTATCTCCCCCACCACATCCCATAGGGTATTCATATTTTGCAACTTGCACAGAGCTCGTCTCTTTTGAAGGCTTTTGAAGGCTATGAGCAGCCAGGAGAGATGGCAGCCAGCTATACACAGCGACAGCAGGAGGTGGCCTGAACACGGAGCGTGACAAGCATTTACTACTGTGAGGGAAGGTGGTTTTTTGCTGTGGCAGAAACTGCAGGCAAGGGGAGGCAGAGGGTCTTGGAAGGCGAGTTCTAGGCGATCTCTCCCTCCATGCAAGAACCTGAGAAAGCACAGCACAAACATGAAATCTCTTGCGAAGCATCTGAAGCAGGCACTGTAAAGTGCTGTTTACTGTTGTCAGGGACTGTGCTTGAAAAGGCAGCATGGTACAGCAGTTAGGGTAGAGGTCAGTGATTCAAGGGCAGTGCTCGGTCCCTCAGGTCTGCAGACACGGACCCACCACTTCCCATCCCCGTGCACCCTCCTCTAGCTGCTGGCATTGCAAATCCTGCAGACAAAAGTCTCCCTTTGTATAGCACCCAGCAAACCACTTCTAGAAGACAGCATAGGCAAGAGCACAATGCAAAGACCCCTGCACAGTAGGTCTCTGGCTCCAGGTCACCTACCAGGGGATGGCACACTTGCAGTGGTGTCTCTGGCCAGCGAGCTGCTCCACTTTGCGGATTCTTTCTGCTTGGATCTGATACAAGGTCTTGCCACTGGGCAACCCCACGTTGTACATGCCCTTGGGATAGCTCACTCCCAGGCGAGTTCCTTGTCCGCCAGCCAGGAGCAGCACTGCCACCTTGTTCTGCGCGATCTGATGCAAGCCTGAATGGGAGAAAGAGGAACATAAGAATCACAAAAGCAATCGACACCCTGTGCTCTTCTCCTGAGCCTTTCTGCTGAGCTCAGGCAACAGCCAGCAGCTGCCAGTTCAATGCCCACTGCTGGCAGTTCAGAGAGAAATGAGATGCTGTGCACGATATGAAAAAATTCATTTCACATCTTTGATGTGGCAGTTTCATCCCCTAAAGCAGCAGATGGCATAACAACAGGCAATAGCCACGGGTTGCAACTTAGGAGGTTCAAAATCGACATTAGGATTAAAACTCTTTACTAGAAAGGTGGTGCAGCACTGGAAAAGCCATCCAGAGAGGTGGGGGATGTCCCCTAAGGTTTTCAAGGCTTACTTTGATAAAGCCATACCTGACCTGACCGAGGGCTGGGTATGGTCCTGTTCCAAATAGGGGTTGGACTAGAAACCTCCAGAGGTCCCTGTCACCAACATTTCTACATCTCAAAGAACTGAAGTGTTGTCATCTTCAGTAAAGGACTAGCATATCTGGAATCTGCCTTATCAGCTATCCGTACTTGTGCTCCAACTTCTGTTCTGCTGCAGTCAGGACACAGCCAAGCCTGCAGAAACCGCAGCTCCCACAACCTAATTAAAAACAGTACCATCTCTCCCAAAAAAACAGAAAAGTCCAAAACTTGGGGAAGAACCAGACCACATAATAAACACCCAGCCCATTCACAGCCTTTGTTCCCTGTCTTCTCTCAAGCCAGCATCACAGTAACAACTGACAACCATGAGAAAGGTTCTTCCTTAGGGAACACTTTGTGACTGACAACCATGAGAAAGGTTTTTCCTTAGGGAACACTTTGCGTTCCTCCAGGAATGCAGCAAGCCCTGGGACTGCCCAGGTCAGCGGCTACACCTCTGCTGCTCCACGTTACACTACCAGAGCCTTTTGCAACCTAATGCCAGAAGTCTACCAGACATCGCTGCACCTGCCACTGCTCCCTGTGGTCCAGGACACCCCGTGCTTCACCCCAACATCCGAGGAGATAACACCCCCCCAATTTTAACCACACCTGGGATTAAAAAATTCCTGCTTGGACTGGAAGACATAGGGACCAAAGATACTGAATTAGAAGAAAAATTGGTTTTATGTTCATCTTTAAATAATTGGCTGTTTAAAGGAGCAAAATCAACCTGGCTTGGGTTTAATTCTGTTCAAAAATCTAACTTTCAGCAATAAAAAGAGACACAAGTCATTTGTCTCAGTGCAGTTATACTACTAATCTCCCCAGGCTTACAAGTTTCAGTCCCACCACAGCAGTAACAACATTCTGCCTAAACATACCCCTTCCGAAAAGGCTCACGATGCCCACTCAGGCACACAGAAGGAAGCGGTTATGCAGCCCTGCCATCGCTTCACTGCAGAGTGAGCCTCTGAGTCCGCAGGACCACAGAAGCACTGGTTAGAAGCCACCTCTGGAGACCTGTAGTCTACCCTCCCACTCCAAGTGGGATTAGGAGAGCTCTTTAGAGGGCAACCTGTGCTGCAGGTGGAAGTCTGGGGATTTCAGAGTTTCAGGACGTCCTTGGATAGAGGGGGAAGCTTGAATGGGTTTAAACATAAAATTTAAAAGGGACAAACAATAGCACTGGGTGAGCTGTATGGTGATGCAAATAAAATAAGCATAATTTCATGCAACAAAACACAAGCAATTAACGGCTCCTTCACATCTTTACTGAACTTCCCATCACAAAAGTCTTAAAGCACAGAGCTGGGGGGTCTAAGGTGTTAGTTACACCGCAATTACTCACTCCAGTCCCTGGCACACAGTTTGCTGCCACGTGCTCAGCACAGTTTGACAGCATACAGCACCACTGCAGGAGAAGGGAAAGACACAACCAAAGGGCTCCAGGTCTCCCAGTGCCCCAGCTCAGGTGGTGGCTGTTCCCACACTGGGACCCAGTGCAGAGGCAGCAACAGGGAGGGAAAAGGGTGCGGACAAGACCTCTGCTTGGCACACAAGCCTGGCACACCTTCATTCCTACCAGCCTCCTCTCCCTTCCCTTCTCCCAACTCCACACACAGACCCAGAGATCAGCAAACTGACAGCCAGCTCAGCACCAGACCAGCCAGGGGTGCTCAGCTCCCAGCTGGCCCTTGAGCCCACATCCACCCCAGGACCAGTCCCGCCATCACCTCTGCTTGTGCCTTGGAGCCACAGCCATAGGACCAAGCGGGAAGGGATCACGGGCCAGCAGAGTGGCCAGCAGCAATGACAAAATTACCAGTGGGGAGAGAAAAGTAAAATTATTGTGGTTAGAAACCAAAGCCAAACTCTTCAGCTCAGGGCACTGCTGTGGCAGCCTCCCCCTGTCCTGCGGCAGGGAGAGGACACTCACGGCTGCAGCTGAAGAAGTGAGTGTTACCATGGGTGAAGACATGGTTGCACAGATGCTGCCCACTCCCCCCCCTGCTTTATCCCAGGAAAAGGAATAACGACTGTCATGGTCCTGAGCTCAACCAGCGCAGGGAGCTGATTCACCGCTCTGCAAGGAAATGCCTCTCGCTTGGCCAGTCTATCCCTGAGCAGGCTTAATCCTGGCCTCTCCACAGTAACGATAAGCCTCTCGTAAAACAAGATAAACAGCCGTGTCTGAGCGAAGAAAAGCCCTTGGCCACTAACACTGTCAAGTGCACTCGCCGTCATTCCCACAGCCAAGGGTGACACTGCACGAGTCACTCTCCAGTGATTCCCAACCACATTTAAAACCCACAGCGGATGTACACGAGCCCAGAGAGCTGGCAATGGCAAAGGTTCTGAATGTCACCGTGCCACAGCCGCCGAGACAGCACCGCAAGACCAGCATGTGCAGCTGTGCAGGGCCAGCAAGCCCAGTGAGCACAGGAACTAATAATCATAGAATGATTTAGGCTGGAAAAGTTCTTTAAGATCATCAAGTCCAACCCTTAACCCAGCACTGCCCTGCCCACCACTAAACCATGTCCCCAGGTACCACATCTACCAGTTTTTTAAACACCTCCAGGGATGGTGATTCTACCACCTCCCTAGACAGCCTGTTCCAATGCTCGACAACCCTTTCAGTGCAGAATTTTTTCCTAATATCTGATCTAAACCTCCCCTGGTGCAACTTGAGGCTGTTTCCTCTTGTCCTGTCGCTTGTTACCTGGGGGAAGAGACCGACCCCCCCCGCCTACAGCCCCTGTCAGGGAGCTGCAGAGAGCCAGAAGGTCCCCCCTGAGCCCCCTCCCCTCCAGGCTGAACACCCCCAGTTCCCTCAGCTGCTCCTCATCAGACTTGTGCTCCACACCCTTCCCCAGCTCTGTTGCCTGTCTCCGGACACGCTCCAGCACCTCAACGTCCCCCTTGAAGCAAGGGGCCCGAAACTGAACACAGGATTCGAGATGCAGCCTCACCAATGCTAAGTACAGAGGGACGATCACTGCCCTGGTCCTGCTGGCCACACTGTTTCGGATACCAGCCAGGTTGCTGTTGGCCTTATACACATCACCATCCAGTTGCCTCCAGCTACTTGCTCCTCAGGATGCAAATATCTGGCTCATCCACAGCTGCACCAGTTGTGCCACAGCTACAAAACTACCAATACTCACAACTAAAGTTCCTAACAACTGACTCACCTTGATGCACATTCCTGCAGTAAAATATTCACTCCTCTTAAAAAAAAAAAGTCCAACTTATTTCCTGCAGCATATGAAATACAAACAGCTCAACCAAACAAAAAAGGGAAGATGTGCTGGCTGTTAAGATACCCACCAATGCTGCAGTAAGTCTTATTCTGCACAGAAAGGAAAAAACAAAAGCAGGTTTTGCAGGAAGAACAGATTGATCTTGCAAGAACAGACTGAATTTTTCTGCTGAACAAGCACATCAGCCCAATTACAACAGCAGTCAGCAAGAGAAAAATAAAGCAAAAACCCCAAAATCCTTAATTCTGCAGAGCAGTCAGATAACCAGAAGAGCTCATCAAAACCTCTGATGAAATGGGAGCTGGGAAATGCCGTGCAGGGGCACAGGGATGCTCCCAGGAACGAGGCCATATCTGCAGGGACACACATCACCCCAGCACTGCCCAGGTTCAGCAGCACAAAGTCTTGCTCCTGATTACCCTGCTGTGGGAAATAAAACCCAGGGACGATTCCCATCTCCAGCATTAAACTGTCTGATAAAAACAAACCCCAGGGTACCAGAACCGCATCCCCCTCTCCTGGTAGAAACTAAGAAACACTGCCAGCAAATCTGACGTGGCTCAGGCCATCTGGATTTCAGGGCCAGGTGACCTGTGCATGGTGCTGGAGATCCCAAACAGACCTTCTGGATCCCTGTAAGCACCGCTTCCAGAGAGCGAGGCCAGCCGCACGCAGCCTGCCGCCCCTTCCCTTCCCTCCCCTTCCTTGCTGCAGGCGGCAGCACAAGGCAGATACACCAGCTCCTCGCTGGCCTGCCAAGGTGGAAAAAAAAGGATCCAATTTGGTAAACTTGTTAATTGAACTGCACAGCCCTGACCTAGACCCATCTACCTCTAGGATTCATAGGTTCACCTCCTCCTTGCTGCGATGCTCTCAAGCAAGAGGCAACCACAGTCCGGGCAAGTCCCCCCCCAGTTACATCTGGGTGGCTGCTACAGTGCTGGCTGGGTGCTGACACCCTCTGCTCAGCTGCAGACGTGAGCGTGGCTGGTGGAAACCACAGTTGGACCAAGCTCACGTGGCCCCTGGGTCACCAGAGTTTCCTCTCGCTCCTTCCATCACTGCTCAGCCCCGTCAGCAGAGTCTGATGTGGCAGAAAAGCTCTGCACTGTGACCTCGCCACTGCTGGTTTTGCTTTTATTTGCAAATTGTTACTCCCCTGCCCGCACCACCCCACCTCTTTGCTGGCAGGTTTAGGCCAAGGCTGTGTGGACACTTGCCACAATTTATGCAAGTGTCTCTCTGACCACAGCTGGGTTTTTTCTGGCTTCCTGTTTTTTATTAAGATTATTTTTCAACGGTGCTGTTATATTTTATAAAGAAGGAGGGGAAACAGATCTGAACCTTTGTAAATAAATAAAACGGAGTGTAAACTTAGGAAAAAGCGCAGGATGTCAGTGTAAGACGTGCTGCGGGAGGAGAACAGCACCACATCCAGCCATGGACCCCATCCTTCACACACCCACGGGGTGACCAGGGAATACCACCAGCATCTCCTGGGCTCCAAAAATCACGGATGCTGGGTTTTTCTGGGCTTCTTCCACACTAGCCATCCACTCTGCTGCCAGATCCCACCTCCCTCCTGCGCCACACGTGGCACAGCTGGGATGGGGCCCCTTGCCAGCCCAAGGCCTGCCCTCACATCTGGAAGTGATCTGAGGGATCACCCGGGCGCTCCCAGTTGGGCAGCAACACAAACCCTCTGCCCCCAGCCTCGCCAGGGTCCTCACCCCCGCCGGCACCGAGCAGTTGTACCCCGGCCACCGTACGGTGACAGCCAAGAGGGAAAATCCCATGTCCCAGCCACCGTATGGTGACAGCCAAGAGGGCAAGTTCAATGTCATGGCCCCAATGTGCTTGCACAGCCCCTGCCCGCCCCCCCCACACACACACCTCTCCCACCCCACCTGCCCCCCCACCTCCCTGCCTGCTCCCCTTCCCCGCCAGCCCCCCCAACTCCCTGCCTGCCCCCCCCGCCTCCCCGCTGGCCGACACCAACCCCCCAGCAAAGCACGGTGCCGCCGCACGGGATGCCTGCGCCGCCCCCCCCCCCCCCCCCGGGTTAAGCACAGCCCCCGTCTCCGCACCGGCAGGATGCCGCGGGGGGGCAGCCCGGCCCCGGCGCGCCCCGTCGGGTATAAGCCACCCCCGGGTGTTTTTTTTAAGCAGCAATATTTTGGGCACCGAACAGCGGGAGGGCCGCGCTGGGCACCCCGCCCTGTGCCCCCCCCTCCCCGCGGCCGCCCCCCGCGCTGAAGGAGGGGGCGCAGCAAGGCCCCCGGCCCCGCTCACCTTCCGCCTCCCAGCGCTCCAGCGCGGCGGCGCCGCTGCGGCGGGCGCTGCCCAGCAGCCGGGCGGGCAGCGGCTCCATCCGCCCGTCCAGGTGCTCCGGCGGGCCCCGGGCCCCGGCCGCCGCCGCCAGCCGGCAGTGCTCGCCCAGCCCCGGCGGCAGCGCTGCCAGCAGCGCCCGGCGCTGCTCGGGGCCCAGCTCGGGCCAGAAGCGCAGCAGGTGGCTCTGCCCGCACCGCGCCAGCCGTGCCCGCACCTCCTCGGGCGGCCCCATGGCGCAGCTGCCGCCGCCTCTGCCCGCCGGCACCGGGCGGCACCGGGCGGGGTCACGGCACGCCGGGCCCGCCTCCCGCAGCACCTCCCGCCGGGGCCACGTCCGCTTCCCCCCGGGCGGCTCCTTCCCGGGGCCCGCGCTGCCAGGGGCGCGGCCTGCGCCCCCCGCCCGGCCCCAAGGCCGAGGTCACAGCCCCGCCAGCGGGAGGGACGCGTTTGGCTGCTGGGGGGTGTCTGATGGGGACCCCGAGGCTGTTGGCGCTGGGACCTGTGTAGGTGGGGAAGCCGCGCGCCCCGTCTTCCGCCCACATGTGCGAATGCATCGGAAAGCTCCCGGGGTTGTTGCAGCGGGCGGGCAGCTTGGGGGTCCCACCGCACGCCGGCCATGATGCCCGCTGCAGGGTCAGACCCCCTGGCTCCAACATCGGGGAGATCCCACCTCATGCCAGCCTTGATGGCCGCTGCAGGGTCAGATCCCCTGGCTCCAACATCCAGCTCCTCACCAGAGACGCGACACGGGCAGCGGTGAAGTGACAAGATGCGAAGACCCAAAGGCTGAGCCAGTCCCCAGGAGCCAGAAGGCAGGCAGGGGGGCAGCCAGCCCTGTGGCCCATGCTGTGGTCACAGGCTGCCGAGAGCAGGGACAGTGACATGTCCCATGCACCTGCCTGCGAGCCACTGGTATGTTCGGTTCCCTCGTGACGCTGGCCAGCTTGGCACTGACTCCCCATCGCAGCCATCGGCTGCCCCTGTGGCTCCAGCCTGCTGTCGGGGCAGGAGGAGGTGAGGAGAGGGACAGACACAGCCACCTCCCCGCGTGTGACTGCAGTCAGGGGCACTGGACCCCCACAGATGTGACATCGGGTCAGGAGGAGTCCCTGATAGTTGGCCCAAGCTTCTGTTTCACACTCCATTTCCTGTTTAACGTGACTCGACATAGCCCCTGCTTGATGTTTCAAATACTCCTCACCCCGCTCCCGTTTACACAAAATCCCTCCCTGCTATGGATGAATTCCCTGCCTGCCTGGCATGGGAATGGGTGCAGGTCCTTTCACACACGTGGTGCCTGCACAACCATCGACCCTTGTTCATCAGAAAAGGCTCTGTCAGATCCGACTGACAAATCCAGCCCTGCCTTTTCCTGCAGGACCCGTTCAGCCCCAGCTGCCTGACCTTGAAGGAACTCCAGCACATAGCCATGGGATCTCATAGCTATGGGATCTGTAGCTGTGAGATCTCAGTTATCATGCTGATGTTGGTGAATGTGATCCCACCCCCCAAATCCAGCCATCCACCAGAACAGGTTTGTCTTGCTGCACAGAGTCCCCTGGGGTTAATTCCACAACCCGTTGCACCCGTGTGGGTAGGAATTTTCTTCTGTAAAGCAATAAAACCACTGGCAGGTTGGATCAGATATACCAGGGAGGACAACCTGAGAGAGCAGGAAGGAGGTGCGCTTGGGCCAAATGAAAAGCAAACATGCAGGTGGAACAGGAAAATCGTCATTAAAAAAGCTCCAGCACTGGGAAAACAGAGAGCAAGCACTGTTCCATTGGGGTAAGATATTCTACCAGGAGAGAGGCAGAGCTTCTTAATTTTAATGCCCTGCTTCAGGCTTCAGTATATAGGTATCCACTAATACATTGCCCAAAGAAATGCAGTTTTACAGTCGTTCCCTGAATAAGATGAAAGGCTGAGTAGTTTATGGCTGTGGCATGACTTACTACACACTGCCCTTAGCCGCTCCTGGGACAGCTGGCTTTGTCGGCAGCAACGGAGTGGAGTTTATGATAGGACAGAGCAATTGCTAGATGGATTCCAATCAGAGCCCTTGCAGCATCTATCACGCTTCCATTTCAACCTCAGACCATTCCCCATGTTTAAACTCATTGTGCTGAGACCCCATCAGCTGAAAGGGCAGGAGGGTGAGACCAGACACATGTGACTGCCATTTCCTACAACACAAATCCTTGCTTTGTGGCCCCAGGCATGTTGCAGGGCAAGCAAACGAAACCACCACCCTCCTGGACAGCTTATTTTAGCTTCCCACTCGCTGCCCTCCCATGCCTCGTGACAGCCTGCCAGCCGCCAGGCAGCCACCAGACTTCCTGCTCACTGGCCCTCGGAGGGAAAAACAACCGGGAGGAAAGAAAAATGACTGTAGGAAGTGCCATCCCCCTCCAAAGCAAACAGAGCATGTCCTCAAGAGGCTGTGTAAGCAGCAAGGTGGAAAACACATGGCATCTCGGAGCTGGGAAGATCAAACAAGATAGCCCTCCCGCAAGGGAAAATCTGCTGCGTCTCCGTGACCGCACTCCCCTTGCTGTTTTTATCTTTTCCCCAGAGGTTTCCTGGGCACACATGCATTTCTGGGTCGTCACTTTGGTACCCTGCTGGAAGTGATTCCCTGCACCCCCTCTGCTTTGGGGCTGAAAGAAGAGGTCAACACCAGTTGTACTTAATGAATCGGACAGTAACAGGGAGAACCAGAACCTGGCATCTGGGCGGTTGTTTGCACAGCTCCTGGACTGATTTTAACCAAGCCCTGACCTGGGTATGCTCTTGGAATCTGTGCTGGCTGGGGAGCAACCCACTTTGGATGCAGCACTGTTTTGCTTGGCAGTGCAATAGGTAGAGGTGGGCTGTGCTGTTGCTAGCTGGTCTGCATGCCAGGCAGCAGCACGCATGCTCTGAGCCCACAGACACGCATCTGGTCCCCCAGCAGACCTTGCTTTCCCCCACAGCAGCAGAGGCTCACAGCATCCGCCTAAACACTGTCATCAGGGGACAACCTCATGGCCACAATCACCATGTGTCTTCTGCAGAGTCAGGATTTACATATAAACACCTAAGTGCTGCTGAAGTCAGCATAGGGCTTAATCTACTGCCACTATTGCCCAGCGTCACCCATTGATGGTCACTGGCACGTAGGAAGGTGCCCTGGTCTCCACCATCAGCACCCTGTTCCCTCAGCTCTCTGCTGGGGTTTGGTGTGGCTGCTGTGACCTCTCCTTCCAGGCCTGGCAACATTGGTCAGTGGGACGTGCTGGCGTGCCACCAGCCTTCCAGGGGACATCAGGCACCCTGTGCCCTCCCCGGGGAGGGGCAGTGGTCAGTTGCATCCCACCACACTAGAGCAGTGTCACCGCCGGTGCCTGCAGGCCAGCCTTGAGGGACAGTTGGGCCAGATTTAAATGGCAGCTGGTGCTTCCCTGTGGCTTGGAGGAAGGAGAGCTGAATTAAAAAATTAAAAAACCCCAAAGATGGCTCTGTCAATCAGAAGAGCCTGGGCTGGCCCCAAGATAAACGATGCAGTGGGAGGAAAAAAAAAAAAAACCAAACCAAAAAGCATTTTCCAGGCGTTTCAAAATCTTCCTAACTTCGTTCACCCAGGAGGATAAAAACATCGGCCTGCCTCATGGCTGCCTCTTGAGGGCACTTTGGGATGGAAAATGCAGTAAGGCCAGAGCTGCACTGGGAAGTTGTGCCCCAGCGCCCTGTTGCCAGAGAAGAAAGCTCCACGTGGAGGAGCGAGAGTAATTTGTCTGAACCACCACACACAGCCAGTGCCAGGGACTGTTCCTCCTGTCTATGGATTGCTTTCCTGGTGGGATAGACCTGGTGGGCAGGGAAATCGGGCGAGTGACATGAAGGTCATTTTGAATTCTTCCTGTTATTCCTGGCTGTTCCAGCAAGCCCAGAGAGGTGGGAGGAACCTAGAGAAAAACTCACTTTCCTGCAGACGTAGCATTTGCTGAGAAAAACAGCCCATGTGCTGGTGCCCACAGAGCTGAGCAGGATCACATTCACTGCCTTCTTTCTAGAGCAGAAAGGGGAGGGATGATGCACCGGTTCTTTCTCCCTGTATCCTGCACAGGTGTGAACCTGTTCAGCCAAACTCAGCAAAGATCTCAGAACTGGTAGGACAGGTTTGGGAGACAGATTAAAAAAAAAAACGGGTTGAAGAAAAGAACAGCCCAGCCATAGCCCAGAGGAGACCAGCCAGAGCAGGTCCTTGATAGAAGGTGGCACAGTGAGGGTCTCCAGAGGCTGCTGTGATTTACCTGGCAGCCTAGCTCTGACAGGACTGAGAAACTCCATGGAGCAGTGGCAAGAATGGGCTGAGAAGCCAGGAGTAGGACCAAGGTGTTGAAGGCAAACGAGATGGAGCCCAGCCCAGTCAGGGAAGCTGATGGTGAGGGGAGTACAGCAAGGGCCATGTGGATGGGAGAGCTTGAGGGCCAAACATCATTCCCCCTTTCCCTTTGAAGCCAGCTCAGAGCCAAGAGAAATCACCCCTGGCACACGGCACAGGGAGATGCCTGTGGCACAGGCAGCCTTGCAACCTAAGCACACAGACAGTGGCTAATCATATTTTCTGGCTGTCATGCTTCTCCGGCAGGCTCGCTCCCTGATGCTCCTTATCTCAGCATCGTGAGCATCAAACCAGGATGGGGGCTCTGTGGTGCCAGCACGCGGCAGCCCAGAGCCCCTCAAGCGAGTCGTGGTGCCTGTGACACGGGAATCCTGACACTACGTCTTTGCAATCTGCTTTGTTGCAACGCACTGTCTGACAGGGAGTTTGCAGAGGAGGGCAGCGCCTTTCACCAGGGATAACGCGCTGTAGGATCTAACAATCACCACAAATTTCGGTGTAGAGAAACCCATTCTCTTAGCAATGCCAGTTCATACTAAGCTTGTCAGAGATATGATCTGAATCCTGTTTCTCTCACATTAGTCAACACTGATACAGTTTTTTCCTCCTTTCTCCATGCCCGTGGTTCCTTTGGGCCCCTGCCCCAGCTCCTGCTGGCTGGTGGCCACTGGTGCTGCACCAGCCACAGCAACTGGGATACCTGGACTCAAATCCCATGGCAAGCACCTGCTTCCCCTGTGGCACCGGCAAGTCAAGCCCACAGGACCTCGGGCCTCTCCGTGCATCCCTCTCCCGTGGGGATGGTGCCGAGGTGAGAAGCAGGACCAACGCTTGGCTGTGTTTGCGGAGCAGGCAGCGGGAGCCAACACCGTGCTCAGGGGCTTTTTGTTCCTGTTCACCCATCACGTTTGCTCTGGAGTCTTCAGGGGTGTAGAGTATCGTCCGGTACCTCTGCTTAAAAATAGAGCCGGTTTCCTTTCTGCAAGGTTACGGTGTCTTCGAGGTGCAAACACCCGACTGCCCGAAGCTCCGTTAGCACCGGCAGCAAAGCACCCATCGCGCCGGGGGGCAGGCAGCGGTACCCCAAGTTGTGCCGGCCGATCAAGCGATCCGCAGCCGCGGGAGCCATGAGGCTCTGCCGAGCGGGTGGGCACCGGCGGGCACGCCGGCCCCGGGCGGGTGGCGGAGCCGCTGCGGCGGGCGCGGGGCGGGAGGGGGCGGCGCCTCCCGGGGCCCCGCTCCGCCGGTAGGAGCGGGGCGGGCGCCGCCTGGAACTCAAACCTCCGTCCTCCCCCTCAGCCAATGGCCAGCGCGACCGCCGCCGTCAGCCAATGAAGGCGCGGGATCTCCCGCCACCAACCAATAGGAGCGCGGGGGCCGGAGCGGCGAGTAACGCTCGGGAGCGGCGGCGGCGGCGGCGGCGATGGCCCCGGAGCGCGGCGACCGGTCGCTCCCCGCCGGGACCGAGGGTCTTCCCCGGGCTTTCCTGCAGAGCCTGCGAACTCTCTTCGACATCCTGGATGACCGGCGGCGGGGCTACGTGCACCTACGGGAGATCGAGTCCCGCTGGCGGGGAGCGGAAGCCCGGGAACTGCCCGCCGGGGTGATGGAGGGGTTGCGGCGGGCGGCACCGGCCAGCGGGTACCTCACCTTCGAGCGGTTCGTCCTGGGGCTGCGCGCTGCCCTGCCCGGTGCCGACGCCCCGGCGGAGAGCGGCGGTGGGCGGCGGAGCGCGGAGAAGCCGCCGAGCCCGCGCTGTGCTGAGGAGCGGCGCGGGAAGAGCAGCGGGCAGGGGGACCCGGGGCCCAGCCAGCCCCGCGGCCGGGGTGAGCGGCGGGGCCGGGCCGGGAGGGACGTGCCCGGCTGGGTGCGGGTAGCCGTGGGGTGCGGGCAGCCCCGAGGTGCGGACAACCCCAGGGTGCGGGCAGCCCCGAGGTGCGGACACCCCCGAGGCCGGGGACTGCAGTTCAGCGGGGCGGGGGGGGGGACCCAGCGGCTCGCAGCGGTCCCCGGGCGGTGCGGACCTGTCCCCCCCCCCCCCGGACTGAAGCCCGCAGGCAGGGTGAAAAACCCCGCAGAAATGACCGCTGTCCCTAATTGCGGCTGGGGGTGGCTTTGATCCCAGCTGCGGGTAAACTGGGATGGAGAGCGTGCTGCCCGTCTCAGCTTGTGCTGCCCTTCGCATCTCTCCCCGTGTGGGTGCTGGTCTGTTTATAGCGGTGACAAGAAGAATTAAGGGCTTTGCCGTAACGTGGCCGTGGTTGTCCCCTGGCACAGTCTGTCGGTGACCTTCCTCGGGGGTGGCTAATGCGGCTGCTCCTCTCGCAGAGGCCCGGGGTCTCGGGGTGCCAGGCAGCTTCGCCAGAGCGGGATCTGTGATCAGGGAGCAGTGTGTGCTTGGGTGGGCTCCGTGCTGCGGGTGTGCAAAAAAAAAAAAAAAAAAGGGAAAACCGGATCCAACTTTTTTCATTTAGCTAGTTCCATAGCGCTATTTACAAGAATAAATAATGAAGCAATAATTAAATGGGAAAGCAGCATCAGGTAGATGTGCTTTGCTGTCTCAAAGCGCTGTTTAGGCAGCCAGGCTCTGCAGAGCTCACTGGCAGGTCCCTGTGGATTCTGCCTCTCCCTTGGGATGTGGGATCTCTGTGCTGGGTCTGCCACCCCTGGGTGGCACACTGACCTGGGCAAGGGGGAGGCTACTTCACTGGCATCTCCGTTTGTTGCTACTTGGTAGGAGATGTTATAAGGCAACCAGGCTTCTGGACTTACCTGGTGTAGGTAATGCTTCTTTATTTAGACTTGTGAAGTGCCTTGACATCTAAGAACACAAAGGTCTGGTGAGGAGCTGGTGTTTTGTTACTGCAATACTTAAGCACAGTGACTCCCTCTATCTTGGGAAAGCTGGGCTGGTTTGCCTTCCCTTCCCAGTCCCTTCTTCTGCTGGGTGGAGAAGAAACTTTAACCGTGGCTGAGGTTCTCTGCTTTCCTTTTTGCCTCCAGACCAATCGCTGGAGCTTCACCTGGGGGAATATTATTAAGCAGGCAGGTTCTTCTATCGTCAAGAGAGTAAATCTGGAAAAACCTGAAAAAAATCCTGCTTGGTAAATCAACAGCAAAGGGAAAGCTCTGCCCTGGAAAGGAGCAAGCAGATGGCTACAGCAGCTTTCTGGTTGCTGAGGATCTTTTCATTACAGACTGATGTTAAAGTGATGTCTGGAGCCTGCAGGCAGGGTTAGTGCCTCAACCCTTGCTGCCAGCTTCCAGCAGTGCAGGGCTGTATTTGGGCAAAAGGCCTGAATTTCAGGTTGATTCAGCAGCTTAATGAATGTTATAACTCAGAGTTACTCTCCCTTCTAGCTCCAGATCCTGCAGAGCTGCCCAGCGCTCCCTTCCACCGCAGAGCTTTCCCAGGGTGTGGTTGAACGGGTAGATGTTCTTAGCTGGCTGCGAGGGAGATGGGCACTGCCATGGCAGGACATGGCTCTTCCTCACAGTGGACAAATGTGCTGGATGCTGAGAGCTGCCCACAGGTCCAAGAAGCCCCATCTCCATTAAGATTATATCATTTGGGCTTGAGGCTGCTCTGAGCCTCCAGCTGCATGAGGTGGCTTCTGTAGGAACCCAACCAAGCACAGCAAGATAGTGTATCGGTGCCCTTTGGCTGCAAAGAGTCTGAGGAAACTCCCTGTCTGTGTTTTGGGGCAAGGAGGTGCTCACCAGATGCCACCCTAGCTCTGCTTTCCAGTCCAGGGGACATCTGCATGCTTCAGAGGTGATTTGGATGCGAATCATGGCAAGGTGGGAGAGGTTGGGGCCAGGTGATCCTCCTGCGCGTGCAGGGGCGCAGTGAGCCAGCAGGACAGCAATTCTGTCCCGTTTTCCCCGCTAACCTCCATTAGCATAGGGGCAGAAGTGTTTCTGAAGAAGTCCCTGCCTAGTGTCATCTTCCAGCTCCTCAGAAGCTCTCCCCAGCCTGGCAGTGCTGGGACAGCCCACAAGCCACCGCTGCGCACCAGCCACGGTCCCTGGGGAGCCAGCAGCATCTGCCGGCTGAGAGGATGGTGAGGCTGATCTTGGAGAAGTCACTGGGCAGGGAAGTCACCATGATGGCTTCCCTACCAGTGGTGCCTAGGTGGCCTGTCACAGCAGCATCCAAGTGTCTCAGTACTGGGGGGTCTCTACCCTTGTGGTTCCCCTGTGAGCTGAGACCTGGGGAATTTAAGACACAAAGTGCCTTGCCCAGGAGGTCTGTAGTGGCCCTGGGCACTGCCTCCTCCCCAGCACAGCTCTTGCTTTTGCTGCTGGGGTGGCCTGGCTCTAGCAGCTGCCTGGAGAGCGGCTGAGCCCTGGCAGGGAGGAGGAGGTGGTGGTTTGTAGGTAGCTGTTGTTGTCTGGGCCATTGCCAGGGACAGGTATGTAATGTGTGAAATGACCATGAGGTGTTTGCTCCATCCTGGCGCTTGCTCTGGCGAATGCTGGGCTCATGTCCTGCAGGAGTAGAGAGGCGTTGGGAGGGAAAAGGCCATCCCATATCTCATGGCAGGATCTCTTCCACCTCTGGTGAGCTGGTCCTGCTCTTTGCCTAAGAACTAATCCTAGCTAACTGGCAGGGACCCTGTTTTAGCCACTACATTGTCAGCTCAGGTGCACAGAGCTCTGTTGTTTGACCAGGAAACACCTTATCACAGGTTCAGCTCAGCTCAACCTGGCACTTCCAAGTAACAGCAGCGAAAACGTTTTAAACGTGTTTCTACCCTTTCAGAGGTGCTCCTGGTTTTGCTTTGGGATTCTGCCTATTGAAGCTACCCTTGGTTTTGGGGCTGTTCCTCAGCTTCCCAAGCAGGATGTGCTCCAGGTCTGCCAGGAGAACATGTGCGTGGTTGCACTGGTTTTGCTGGGTTCCTCCTGGGTAGATATGGGTATATGAAACTACTGGCGGTTGGCAAAACAGATGAATGGATGATATCGAAGACTTTGTGTTTATTGACATGCTGGAGACCTGTCTGCGCCAGAGCAGTTGCTAGTAGAAGAAGCAGGATGCCATGATGGACCAGAAGGAGGATTTTTTCCATGCCATGGTGGCTTCTTTCTCCGGTGACACAAAGTGACAGGCTGAAGGAGGTGCTGTGCAGTGTTGCCTGCTGCCCCCTGAGCCCGAGTCCAGCTCCTGTTGCTGAACTGGTGTAAACGTGGCAGCACAGGCAGTCCTAGTATGGTGCAGCTCTGCCAGACCTCATTGCCTTCAAGGTGAAGGGTGGCTCTGGTGGCCCCAGCTGCCCTCTTGCTCCATATCCCTCTTCCACCGTATCCCTCTTCCACTACGTCCATGTGCTTGGCTGAGGAGACTTGTGGAGCAGTGGGCAGCAATGCGGTGGCCTGGGCAATGCTGTGCTCCCTGTCCCGGCACTTACAGCCCTCGGTGCCGGCATAACACGGAACATGCTAGACCTGTGCCAGGCAGCTCTGGCGCCTGGGAGCCGGCATGTGCCCAACCCGTGGGAGAAGGATGTGGCGATGGGTGGGGGCGCCTGGCAGATACGTGGGGAGCGGTCCCAAGGAGGAGATGTTTTCCCCGGCTGCCTCGCTGCCTGCCTTTGCTTGCCTACCTCCCTGCTGCTCTCGTTTGAAAGCCAGGTTGGGAAAGAAACTCTCGAGGAAACCTGTGTGCGGGGAGGGGGGGGGGGGGTGAACTGTAAGGGCGAGGGGGTGAGCATGAGGCAGGGTCTGCTGGGGACTCAGCAGGAGACCGGGGCAAGGGAGGCACAGCAGGCTTGCTGCCCAGGCACACCTGGGGAGGGTGCTAGCTGCACCCTTAGCTGCCCCAGCATCATGGTGCTGCTCTGCCAGCTCGGCCAGGAGCAGGGATCTGATCTGACTTGGCCGTGGCCACGGGGCTGTGTTTCTGGCGAGTGTGCGAGGGCGGACGTGCAGGGCTTGTCCCGACTTTCCTGCAGGTACCCAGCCAATACCTGCTTCAGCATAGGGGCAGCGCAGACAGGAGGTGTCTGATCCAGCCTAAAACCTGCCAGAATGAACTTAATCTGCAAAAATAGGTTATGTGTGGATTTGCACCACGTCATGTGTTTGTAGTAGATCAGTCTTTTGCACGGTAGGATGTTGGGATTGTAATAAAATACTGGAAAACCTACAACCTGATTTAGACGATGGACACGGGGTCTTGCGGGGGGGACACGTGCATGGCCAAGCCCATCACCAAGCAGGAGCTGCCTTCAGGAGGAGTCAGATTCTTGGCAGAGCCTTGTGCGACCTGAGTGGGAGCCAGGGGTCCCATGAGGACAGGATGAGGGTAGGCAATATCACTAATGGTTTAGTTGCCTGTGCCAGGACTGAAACAGCACTGCCTGGAAGCTGCCTGCTTTGTGCAGAATATGACCACCGAGGTCTGCTGCCAGCCTGGTGCAGCCAAGGAAGTTGTTGCTGAAGCCCACCCTGCCCGTACAAAGATGCAAGCACGTGCTCGGGCCAGTGCTTTGCTCAATTTCTCCCTCCTGCCACATCTGTTTGCAAGACCACCCTGCAGATAGTCCTATAAAAGTGCCCGTGAGGAGTTTTTTGTTGCAGGTGGCGGGTGGCCTCATGCTTTCCTCTGTTACAGGTGGTGATGCTAAGGCTGCTGTGCAGTCCCAGGGAGATGGCAGCCATCCAGGGGCTGGGGACACTCGGAGGCATCAGAGGGGACGTGCAGAACACCGGAGACACACCATCACCAACGGTGTGGACTTCAGCACGGTAAGGGGATAGCCCTGCCATGGGCTCCAGTAAAGGGTCCCGTGGACCCTGGGGGAAGGTGGATTGCAGGGGTCCCGCACCGCTGACACCAGCTCCGTTTGGGCTGTGGCTCCCTGCTGCCCACTCTGCACGTGAGAGCCGTGGGGTGTCGGGCAGATCCTGGTATTTTGGGTACAAAGCTCTGTTGATGTACATGGAGGTCCTGCCGTTACTTCTGAGGTGCTTTCTGTCCCAAATTGTGCTAGACAAGCAGGGGGCATGTGTTCTCCTGCCTGCCCCCAGAGTGGGGTCAGCCCATGGAGCTGGCATTGGACCGCACGGATGCCTTTGCTGTGGGCAAAAACTTGGGCAGGGAAAGGCAAACATGTAGCTGCAGGAGCAGGTGGGTCTCTGGGTCTTTCAAGCACCCCAGCGAAGGTCAGGTCTGCTCTGTGCTGGCAAGTGGGGGTGCTGAGCTGTTCCCCCTACCAGATGTTCTCTGTAGGTCAGAGCTCAAGCATGCTGATTCCCCTGGCTCCTGAGAGACCTTTTGCCAGAAATGCAGAGAAATCAGCACTGAATTTAGCCGGGCAGCCCAGAATGGAGGGATCTGCTCTGAGCGGAGAGGCTTGGATTAGATTGCCTGGATGAAGAGATCTGCACTGCTCCAAGTGGGATGGAGGAGCTGCCTGGGCATGTTGCCCACAAGCTCAAGCTAAATTTTCCTGGGAAGAGAGCCAGGACCAAGCCTGCAGGATGAGTGATCGGTGGGATGAGCTCTGGCTGGTGTCAGAGCCGTTGCTGAGGCTGTGACCGGCAGTGCGGGTGGCTTCGATTGCAGCCTGGCGCTGGCCTTGGGGGACATAACATGACCTGGTGCCTGGCCTGGGGAGGGGGGCAGCTGTGCACGCGTGGTTTGCTGGGCTTGCAGCCATACAAGGGGTAGGGGTGCTGGTGGGCTGAGGGCTTGTCTGCTGGCAAGGAGTAATAAATGTGCCTGTGGGTGTCTGGGGATGAGTGTCTCTGGCTCTCAGGGTTTTGGTGGCTGGGAGCTGCTCTTTCAGGGAGGGGAAGGTCCCTCCTTCCCTGTCAAGGCTCATAACCCACGTGTGCAGCTCCAGGCTTGAGCCCATCACTACCATGAGCTCAGGGTCCTGCCTGGTACTGGTGAGGAGGGGCTGGTGGCCAATGTGTCTCACCAAGAGCTGGGGTCTGTTCCCAGCTCCACCACAATTACTCTTCCTCTGGGCTTGTGTTGCCCTTGCCTCTGTTTTCCCAAGTTGTGGGGGCAGCGGGAAGGAGGTCCTCTGCCTTTCTTATCCGCTCCCCAGTGTACCCAAGTACTGCACTGCCTTTCTTATCCTACTCTCCCAGAGAAAGGGTGTCTGTCCCTGTCCCCCAGGTGAGGACCCTTCCCTGGCACCCTGGCAGGAGCCTTAGTACCTGGCAGGTACTAATCTCACTTCTGAGCGTACAGAGACGGTTGGAGCAGGTCTGAGTCCAGCAAGGACTGAATCCCTGCAGAGTGGTGCTGCAACCATCCAGCCCCAAACCTCCCCCACCCCCACCCCTCCCCACCCCCCATGCTGGGAGATTGTTGGGCCTCCGAAGAGACAAGCTGTGATTAAGCTAATTTGCCTAAAGCCCCGGAGGGGGATGGGAACACTGGTATCCATCCTGCATCCTGACGGGTTCATCCTGAACAGCAAAGCAGAGGCATGGGGGCTGTGCTGCAGCCTCAGGACCCTTTGTGCCACCAGAGCTGGTGTCTGCTCAGCTGGCGTTTTTCAGCCAGTCCATCATTGATCAGCCTGTTTCCCCATGGCCACAGGGGGTGGCTGGGATGAGACCTGTGAGAGGCCGAGCGCTTTCATTTGTAGGCAGCCCAGGGTACAGCACTGTCCCCTCCCCTTCTATCCGGGGTAGCACCAGCCAAGTCCAGTCTTCCTGTCCCAGAAGCCGCCTCTGCCCCCAGAGCATCCCATCCTTAGTGAGGTGCCATCTGTCCCTGCATCTGGCATAGTTGGTGATGTTCCACTGCTCTGTGGGATCCTGCCTCTTCCTCCAGACGCCGTGCTGGCCAGCAAACCTGGTGGGACCAGGGCAGGCCGGGCAGTCACGGGCTGCAGCCCGAGCTCGGTGGGGGTCCTTGCCATGTACAGCACCTTCTTCATGCCCCTCAGCAACAGCCTGCATAGCACCAAGGCTCTGCGCTTCTTCCTGTGGGTATGTCCCCTTTGCTCTGTCTGTCCATCCAAGCGTGTTGCGGGAGGGGGTTCATGTTGCAAACAGCATTTCTAGGAGCAGTGGGAGCAAGGGCAACCCTGGCATAAAGAGTGGCTGGTGTGGGGTGGCTGGGAGGTTTGGGGGCTTGCAGTGGGGATGGGGAAGTGCTGGTGGCCTGAAGAAGGTCTTGATGTCCCTGGGGCTGGGGATCTGTTCAGGGTCGCTTCTAGGCTGAATCACCCCCCTCCAGATGCTCTCCAAAACAGCAGGAGAGGTTCCTGAGCATCCAGCAGCTTCTGGGGGATCCAAGTCCCACTGGTGCCTGGAGGAGGCTCTCCTGGAGCTCAGTGTGTGTCTTGGGTGGCGGAGGCCAGGCTGTGTTGCAGCAGGGAAGGCAGTGGCAGCAAGGCAGGCAGCTCCCCCATGCTCCCCGCACGGAGACAGTGGGGCAGGAGCTGGAGGAGCAGGCTGGCACAGCTCGGGACAAGTAGAGTGGGAGCCTGGGGCTCACTGGGTGAGGGCTGATGAAGGGCTTGCTGCACCAGTCACTCTGTTCTCCAGGGATGTCCCTTCTCATGCTCCCTCTGTGATTGCCGGCGGCAGTGCAGTGCTGAGGGACAGCAGGAGAAGGTGGCAGCCGAGCAGGGGACCCCATGTCTCCTGGGGTGCAGACCACTGCTCCCGCTCCGCTGTGATGGAGGGGCTGAGCCCCCTGCCCTGCAGTGGCCTTGGCATTGCCACAACCTGGCACAGGGTCCTGCTCTGTGTGTCCCAGGGGGGTGGTCTGGGGGCAGGAGCCCTGGGCAGCCTTGTAGCAGCTTTCCAGGTGCATAAAGGTCCCTGTAGTCCTCTCCGGTGGTGCTGGTGCTTGAACCTGAAAGACTGGCAGAGACACTCAGCAGAAAGGTATGCTGTGGTCTGCTCAGCTCAGAGATGCCTTACGGGGTGAAGCAGAGGGGGGAGTGCTGGGGAAACAAGGCTGCAGGTTTTCCCCTGGCTTCCAGTCTGCACATTTAGCTTGGCTGCTCAGTGAAAGCCGTGTGTGTCTGTGCTGCTGGCTGATGCTCACTGCCGTGGGGAGATGTGCGGAGCAGCTGCAGGCCCTGCTCTTGCTGCTTCCCTGGATAAATACAAGGTGGGGAAGCCTGCTGCCGCAGCGGGGAGCAGGAGAGTAGAGGTGGCCTGAGTGTCCTTCACCCGTTTGAGTTGTTCTCCCAAACTGGAGAACTCTTTCTCCAAAGCAGCATCAGTCAGCAGCCATCAACCCACTCCTCCGCAGCTTTTCATGGGGAGAGGGGCTGAGGCCCCTGCCCAAATCCATATTCCTCCATGCCTCATGAAGAAACCAGCTCCTAGGGCTTGACAAGGCGTTGATGAGAAGGGGGTAACATCTCTGCATGCTCTGTCCTGCAGCTGAAGCACATGAAGGAGCTGGAACAGGAGAAGGATTTCCTGCTGCAGGGTCTGGAGCTGGTGGAGCGTGCCCGGGAGTGGTACCACCAGCACATCCAGTTCATGCAGGAACGCCAGAGGCTCCTGGGGAAGAACAAAACCAGTGCTGTGAGTCTGGGGCTTGTTCTTGGGGTGCCCGTCTGCTTGGGAGGGTCTGGAGCTGCTCTGTGGGTTTGGAGAACGGGGCTGGGACTTGGCTGGACCTGGAGCTGGCCCCATGGTAACCCCCAGCCTCTTCTTCCTCCTCATCCCCCAGGACTTTGTCTCTGAGGGCAGCCAGAGCCACCTGGGGCGCCTGGTCCCCAAGCTGCAGGAGGTGAACCGCTGCCTGGGTGACCTCCTTTCCACCACTAGCAAGGTGAGAGCAGCAGATCAGCACCTTGTGGTTGTTTGCGTGACCTTGGCACCCATCCTGTCCCCCTCCTCATTCTGGTGTCTGGGCTGACATCAGAGCTGCCAGAGTTTCCCTGGGCCCTGGGGAGGTGACTTGGCTTTGTGGGCAAGATAGGGGATGGGGAACAGCCAGGACAGCACAGCTGGTCCTGAGCTGGGCTGGAGGATGCTCAAGGCATTTGCCTGGCTAAAGAAGATACCCAAAAAGGTGGAGCCATTGTCAAGTGAATAAGGAAGCCATCCTGCTGAGATGCTGAGTCAGCCCTCTCAGAGCTGTCTGTCTCACTGGGCTCCTGGCAGGAGCTGGGCACACTGGCAGGACTGCTTCCCACCTGTGCCCGCCTTGCTGCAGACCCTGTGATGGCCTGTGCTGGGATCTTAATCCTGCGCTGGGCTTCACTCAGTTCCCTGTGTGCCACAGAAACAGCTCCTGGCCTTGGAGAAAGGCTGAGGAGGGCCACTGGAAAGGAGGCTGGATGTCTCATCCCTTCCCTTCATCTTCTCTGCAGCCAGCAAACCCCTCAGCTCTGAGCAGGCTGGTGCCCCTGGCGTCCCCAGCCTCAGCAGGCTCCCAGCAAGCCATCAACATGCTGAAGGAGCAAAACCGGCTTCTCACCAAGGTGAGTAGGGGTATGGGGGGAAGAGGGGGGGTGGGATGGGGATGGGAAAGAAATACGAGGCAGTGGAAGGTGTTTCTTCAGCTTGGCCAACCGTGGTCATCCCAGAGAAGGGTGTGTGGGCTGCACCTGGAGACCCTCTGTCATGCAGCTGTGTGCAGCTGTTTGCTGGATGAGGGTCCGTGGGCAGGGACGGGGTCTCCCTGCCCGAGAAAGGCAGGTCTGCCACGGGAGGGTGCAGACTTACAGCTGGGGTCTGTGAGCAGGGCTGCTGGGGAAGGGGCACTTCTGATGCCCCTGCCAGGGCTGGGCTCACTGCTGGGGTTCACATCCCAGCACCCACAGGGCAGCAAATGCCAGCGTTTTCCTCCTCTGTCCCGTGCAGGAGGTGACTGACAAGAGCGAACGCATCACCCAGTTGGAGCAGGAGAAATCTGCGCTGATCAAGCAGCTCTTTGAGGCTCGTGCCCACAATAACCATGAAACGAGCCAGCTGGACTCCACCTTCATCTAGCGCCCGTCTCTCCGCTCCCCAGCCTCGAGCTTTCCCAGGGGTTTCGTGGGACTCTTGCTCAAAACCCATTGCACCCGTTGCTCCAGGTGTCATATCTTGAGGTCTGGAGCCACAGGTGGCATCTCTGCAGGAGGAAGCCAGGAACGAATATCCCTGGTCCCACCTGGGGAGCATCCTCGCACTGCTCTGCTGCTGGGCTTTCCAGCCATGCTGCTCTCAAGCTGCTCCTTTTTCTGGCTCTAAACAGACTGCAGGGACTGTACCCCAGCCCCGTGACCCCCACTGTGCTGGGGGAGATGGCTGCTGCCCATGCTGCCCGCACAGGAGGGAGCTGCTGTGCCCTTGGCCTGACTTAGGCGGAGTTTTGGCTGCTCTCAAAAAACCATAATGCATCTTAAACATTCAGCTGGCATCTCCAGGCAAGCCTGGCTGTTGAAGGGTGGCCCGTCCCCTGCTTGTCCTGCTGTTGGAAGACAAGATTGAAAATCCACTGAGGCAAGCCTGGCCCCTCTCTGCTGCCTGAGTTCTGCCTGCCAGTGACACTATACTGGGCCAGAGCAGCGGCCGAGCTGGTGCTCCTCCTGGCATAACCCTTCTTTCCAGTTTGCAGTAGTGATGCCATAGTCACTGTTTACACGTCTGCAGGCTCCTGTAGTTAATGAGCCACAGACCCAAACGAGGTAGCCCATACCTCTGAGCTGCTGTTTCAGGCTGTTTGCAGGTTGAGGCAGACACCTCAAGGCAAATCCCTTTATTTGGCTTGACCTGGCAGATGTTTCCCTATGACTGCCAGGCTTACATTTTTTTCACGATAACTTTAAAATGAGACGTGATGTCCTACAGCATGAGGATGCTAACACAAGCCTGACTTAACGGAAGGGCTTTAGGACAAGGCTTTGTATTTAACTGAACGTGGGTGATGGAGTGGAGGCTGCTGGGCTCTTTCCTTTGCACATCTCCAAGTGGAGAAGTGGCAGCTTTGTCTGTCCTGGTGGTGGATGCGGGCTCCCCAGGGTGATATCCTGAACGTGAACTGCACCCCTCTCCAGGTCTCTTACAGGGGTGGTGGTCTTAAGTGTGGGTCCTGCTAGACTGGTGCATCTTAGGATACCTCCTCCTTCCCACCCAGCTCAGTGATGACGCTTGAGCTGAACAATGTCTTCCACTATGGCTTGGTACTTGGTATTTATGGTACTTTCATAGGAGATCTTTGTGAACCCCCACGTAGCACAGGCCTGGCTCTCCGTAGCTCCAAGACCAGGAGCTACTTTCTCTCCAGGGTTCTTTGATGCTCTGACTCTCCTGGCACGATGCTGGGATGCAATGCACAGAGCTGGGCAGAAGGTGCTGTACCTACCCTGTCCTGGGCTGGGCACCACAGAAACCAATTCCTTCCTCACTCCTGTTTTTATCTGTCCAGTGCTGTCCCATCCAGCTCCTCTCTTTGAGGCTGATCTTGACCTGAAGCTCACTGCAAGGCATGAATCCTTGCTCTACCCCTGCGCCTGCTGCCCTGTGCTGGAGTGGGGATCAGCAGAGTGCTAGGGAGAGGGAGGAGGAAGAGGAGCAAGGCCAGGGCTAGTTGTGTCCCCTATCTCAGGAGTAGGGTGTTAGTTGTCCCCTGGGCATCGGTGCCTGCCACCTCTTTCATGATGCCATGTCTGGTGTCCAGTGCCTGTTTTGCCTGAGGTTTAAATTAAAAGCGACCCTCTTTATGAGGAGGGTCACCTGTCTGTAGGGATAATAAAGTGGGGTGAACCATTTAATTTATCCTTCTGTCTCTCTGCCTAAATCAGCCCGTCTACAGCTGCAAGCCTTGAAGTTCCTGACTGTCCTGTCCCACGGGATGCAGGGTGAGCTGAGGTTGCACGATCACAGCCTGAACGTGAGGAGGAGCCCAGGGGGTCTCTGTGCCAGGCCATTTCCCCAGGCCCTTTCCCCTTCCATCTGGGCTTCCCTGTGCTCTGAGGCTGGGGACCCCCTGGTCTCTCCTCACCGCCGTGGGATGGGGTCACGAAGCCACCTGCACCCCTTCCAGTGCTTGTAGCTTCATCTGGCTGCTTCTCCAGCACCAGGTGGTGCTGGTGTAGTTCACAACCTCCAATTTTTTTAAAACCCCTTCCTCGGAGCTGGCCCCGTGGTGCTCTGCAGTGGCTTCTTCCTGCAGGGGCAGCCAGAGGGGACCAGGCTGGCACGATGCCCTGCGGCGAGCGTCCCTCCACTCTGCATCCCTCTGCTTTGTGCCGAGCATCCCTCTGCTCTGCATCCCTCCGTTCTTCGCCGAGCATCACTCTGCACTGAGCATCCCTCCACTCTGCCAAGTGTGGCATCACCCCCTCCAGGCAACCCGGAGGCTCTACGCTGGCCGGAGGTGCCTTTCTTTGCCCCTCGGCACAGCCAGGCTGTGGGGGGAACTGGGACCCCCTGCAGAGCCCTTTGGGGTTGAGCCTCCCTTGCTGGCAGCGGAGTCAGGAGGGGGACCCGAGCCAAGTCCCCCGCAGCTGGGAGAGGGACCTTGGCCGCGGTCTCTTTCAAGGGATGCTTAGGGCAGCCACGAGTCCCAGACGGAACAAGGAGGGGGGCGATAATTGCCCTCAGTTCCCGTTATATGCCTTTGCTTGGATGTGAAGTCCGTGAGGGTTTTCAAAGGAAAGAGAGGATCATTGTCCCCACTCAATGCTGCTCTGTGCAGAGCCAGCGCAGCAATGTCCCTGCTCTGGCCCAGGGGAACATCCCGGCTATGCTGGCCCTGGGCCCACTGCCTGTGGGACTGCTGCCGGGTGCAGGGGGGGCTCCGGAGGTGCCGTGGGCTTGGGGTCCCCCAGGAGCTGCAGGGCTGGCCCCGAGCTGTCACCCTGGCTTAGCCAAACTCTTTCTGGGTCTGTGATGGGTCTGGCCTGTGCCTGACCCTCACCTGTGTGTCTGGGCTGTGTCTGCTTCAGCACCCTCAGCAACTCTGGGGGGTGGCATCACTGCAGTGGTGGTCCAGGAGCCACAAGACCTGGGCTGTGGCCAGGTCTGTAAGCCACGCACTGCGTGACATGGGTGAACATCTTCTCCTCAGGCTCTGTTCCTGCTGGACCTGGGTTTGCATAGATTGTGGACATGCCTCCTCCGGGGTCCTGATCACATCTGCAAACTGCTATGTGAAGCTGTGGTCTGCACCAGGAACAGCTGGAGCGGGTCTCTGCTGTCTCCAGCTCCTGCCAACCCACCTCACCTCAGTCCCTCCACACTTGGGATGACTGTCAAATCCAGGTGGCAACACCACATAGTCAATGCTCATGTCACCCGGCTTCTATCACAGGCACCAGGGTTGGACCACGGGGGGATCCCCACTGCCAGAGCCTGGTGATGGGGGGCTTTTACCAGGAGCGGGGTGCTCCTGGCCCTTGCCTGGGCTCAACCTGGGGACATGCCTAGCCCCCAAGGTGCCCCGGGGGCTGCAGGATCTCATCCTCTGTGTCCTCAGCTATGTGGTTTGGGAAGAATCCAGTCACCCAGGTCTATTTGTAGTTTCTGTCTTCTCCTGCCCTTCTCACGCCCTTGGAGGCTGGGCTGCATGCCCAGCTAACCCCCTTAGAAAAGAGCTGCTCTCCCAGCAGAGCAATTATCCGAAATGCCAGCAGGAACAGCCGCATCTTGGCCACCCAGCCTGTACGTTTTGTGCTTTTTACTTTTCTTCCCTGTCACGTGGTCAGAAACTGGTCTGCCCATCACAGGTCCTTGCTGCCCTGGGCAGTTTGCAGCAGCTCCAGCACCCAGAGTGCTGTCAGACCACACTTTCTGCACCCACCATCCTGCTTTTGCCAGTGCAAATCCCTGGGAGACAAACCAAGGATGTGATGACCTGGAGAAGGCTCCAGGTCCTGGGGTCCTGCATGGGCAGCCGGGCTGTGCAGGGCTGTCTTGGCTAAGGAGGTACTTGGTGCATTCAGACCTGCGAGCTGGCGCCCAGTACCTCCTGCTCATCCCTCGTTGTCCCTCGTTGTGGGTGTTCTCCTGCCCCAGACCATCCCTGTGCCTTGCTGTCGCAGTTCTGCCTGTAGCCCAGGCTCTAGCTCACCAATGCTTTTCTCCTCTTGGCAGAGATAAAACTGCCTCCTGTCTTAGCGGCATCAAAACTGCCTCCTGCCTTAGCAGCATCACCTGGCGTGTGCTCAGTGCTCCCTGTTCCTCCTCCCTGGCTGTGGCCGTGGGAGAGTTTCATTTTCTGCTGACACTTGAGGCACAGTGGAGCAAAGATCCACCCCCGGGGTGTCATACCCTCTCGGGGGGTACAGCAGAAGCAGCCGTGAGTGAGCCTCTGCCACACCATCCCAGCTCGTTCCTGGGGGGATGCTGGGGCCACGGCTGTGCGAGGTGTCCCTGACATCTCCATCATGGGGGGAATCCAGCACAGCATCCTGGCTCTGCTCCAGTGTCCTGCCAGGTCCCTGCCAGGTCCGATGTCTCCCTGTGGCCATGACCCCAGGCTGCTGTGGGTGCTCACCGCTGCCTGCGCAGCCAACCCAGCCTCTTCCAAGGTACAGCTGATTGAAGCCAGATGCTCCCTCCCAGGGAGACCCTGCGCGATGGGGAGGGGTGGGGCTCCCAAAATTCCTGCTTTTCTCTGCAGCTGTGTACCACGGCAATGGTGACTTTACTCCCGACATTACATAAAGAGGCAGCTGCCGGTGGCGGATTTCCACCCTCTTTTCTCACTCTTGGAGACGCAGCTCTCAGGGACCAGAGCAGGGGTGGGGGTCCTGGCCAACACCCTGGGGGAACCACAGTGCCAGTGCCCTGAGACCCAAAGAGTCACCTTGTGGGACACTGATGTGGTGGTGGGTGCAGACACGGTGGAGGTGGCCCCCTCCTCCTGCCTTGCATTGGGGGCACCTCTGGTCACCCTTCCTAGGAGATGGGGTCACCCCAGGCAGGGGCAGGCTGCTGAAGGGGCAGAAATGGCTGTACGGGCAGAAAGCCTGGGCTGCAGCCACATCCAGGGAGCAACCAAAACCCACCCACACAATGACACCGCTCTGCCCCACTCTCCCCAGCTGTAGACAAGGGCTGGGCGCGTAGACAAGCACGTCCCCACGGCAGGGAGCCTGGGCTGCTCTGTGTCTCTTCAGTTGCAACAACCCAGCATTTTTCCTTCCTTCATGGCTCCCATTCACCCTGTGGCTGGATCCTGCTGCCCCAGAGCCTTTCCTGGGTGTGTGCCCCCCGTTCCCCCAAGGGTCCAACAGATCCCACGAATCTGCCATTTGTGGGCATGTCCAGGCAGGCAGGTTTGGTTTCTTTTGGCTACTGAGAACAACCTCCTGCCCATGGAGGAGGTCTGGGGGTGTCTACAAGCCCAAGAAGGCACCAGGTAGGGTCGTGGTGGCTGTAGGGATGTCCCCTGGCCCTTTTCGCTGTGGAGAAAAAAAATAAACTGTTATCAAAGCTTCCCATTAAGAACATGACAGCAGGCAAGGCTGCCTGTGCTGCCTGCGCCAGGGCATCCTGCAACCGCTCTGGGTCATGTTCACGGCCATGCCTGTGTGTCCTACAGATGGGGATGTGTACAGAGCTGTGACACAGCAGGAACAGCCCAGTGCAGGCAGGATGTCCTAGCCCAAGCTCCCCAGACCCAGGTACAGCCTCCAGCCACGAGGACAGAGCTGCCACAGAGGGACTGGTGCTGGTCAGGCCCTGACAAACCCCATGCAGATGCCTTACATCACCCTGCCTATGAGGAAGGTGTCACAGATGACACCAGTTTACTCCATGTCATCCTTGGGGATCTCCTCACCATGCTGCTGTGGTCCTGGCAGTGGCAAGTGGCACGGGTGGGCAACTCGGGCAGGTCCGTGATGGAGGGGAACAAGGGAAGCAGGAACCCAGCAATGCTGTACTGAGATCATGCACCAGCTGCGTGGGCTGACTGTCCCCCTCGTGCTGTTGCACACACATGCATGACAAAATATTTCTTTATATTTACCATTGGGGGTCCCCAGAGGTGATGTGATGGGCTCTGAGTAACTTGAGCCAGTTGAAGATGTCCCTGCTCATTGCAGGGGCGTTGGACTAGATGATCTTTGGAGTTGCCTTCTAACTCAAACTCTTCTACAATTCTCTGATTCTGTGCAGAGCTGGGGGGGGTGAAGGGAAGCTCGGGATGACCTGTGCCATGAGCAGCGCCGTGGGAAGGGCTGAGCATGGCGTGTGCTGCGGGTGCAGTCAGGCTCTGCCCGCAGCAAGAGCGTTCCTCTCTGCAGGGTCTTGTGCAGTTTTGTTTTGCTTCATTTCTACAAAGGTACTCTCAAACCACAACAGCTTTTCCATCCCCACTGAAGATGAACAACTCCCAGATGGTGCTGGTCAAACTGGGAAAGAAACAGGCTTTTTTGTCCTGTTGGCTAAACAAAGAAACCCAAAAGACATTGCCTCAGCCCCCAAGGTTTTGTTTAGCTGAATATGAAAATATTTTGCGTTCTTTTGAGTTCAGTTTGGGCTTTTTAAGCACACTTTTCTTTTTTCTTCTGCTGTATTTAAGGCCAGTTGAAATGAAAAAGCTATTTCTAAGTAACACAGAGAAATGGCCCTGTCCTGGTGCTCCTGGCATGAGCTCTGCCATGCAGAAAGCAACACTTCTTTGGGATGCTTCCAAAATCTTCATTAGATCTTAAAATCTTCATTAGTCCTTAGGTTGAAACACTTTGCAGGGGAGACCTGGTCCCACAGGCAGATCAGATGTCACTCTGTGCTGGGCCAGGACCCATGGTCTGAGTTCAGAATCCCATCTCCTGCGAGGGATATGTCCTGGCCAGCTTGGAGAGAGCTCAGCTGGATGGGCAGGAAGGTATTATCCAAGAAACTTAATGATTTCATCATTAAATATTTAATATTGATAGCTTAGGAAGATAATAATTTGGCTTGTGAGAGACATCCCAGTGCTGATGCTCCTGCACAGATGCAAACACCTTCTCACTGGTGGCCATGTGGCTGGTCAGTGCTGGTGGCTACTGCTCCATGCCAGGGTGCTGGGCTTGTCCTGTGGGGATGGATGAGCCCAGTGCCCTGGTTGCATCCCTGGCATCCCTGTGTCCAGGGCAACCAGAGTCACTCAGCTGATTCTGGTGGGGTTCTTGGTGGGATCTGCAGGGACAGATGTGCTTTCCATGCTCTGCACCGCCCAGGACATCTGGACGTGTCAGCTCTCATTTTGCTTCCCTGTCCGAAGTCCTAAGGGAGTTTTTCCAGCCCAGCCGTTTTTCACATTTTCCTCTGATGAGTAGGCTGTTGCACTGCTGCCAACTCCCAGAAAGTCATAAATCTCCCTGGCCCTTCTAAAATCATTAAACTAGGAGGAAAAAAAAAAAAAAAACAACCAAAAAAAACCAAAAGCAGCTTTTTTAAACAATGCTTTTAGGAGAGGGCGTTTATTCCTCTCCAGGGTCCTCAGCCTTCATCACTCCCATTGCTCAGCTTTCCGCTGCAATGCCTGCCTTAAGTGGGAACTTGGTATTACAAAACCAAAGGAGCTGTGAAAACCTAAATATTGCAAAACTTATTTGGCTAAGAAGAAAGGCAAAGCCATTGGGGCTGTTGGGGCTGCAAGGTTGGGAGCAGCTCACCCGGCAGGATCCGACACCAGTAGAAATGCCCCAGTTGCTTCATGTCCCATGGGATGGCTGCCAGTGGAGCCTGAGGTGGGGGGTTGCCTCTCCCACAGTGGCTGCACCATGTCCTGGGGACAGAAGGAGCTCAAAACCCACCCGTCCATGCTGCCCCAAGGACTGTCCCTGCTCCCTGTGGCTTTTCCAGGGATATCCACCATTTTTCTGGAGCTGGTAGCTGGTGTTCCTCCTCCTGCCTCCCAGTGGGATCAGCAGCTTTCCCCGCTCACAGGATGTCTGCATGGCAGGCTCGGGATGGGGGTCTGCAGGTCAGGAGCTGTTCTCCCAAGTCCCTTGCTCAGGTCTCCAGTCCCCCAGGTCCCTCCTGTCCCCACGCACCAAGGTGGCACCCAGCTCCTACTGCTGTGACCGCAGGGGCCGTGCTGGCTGGAGGCATCTACTGGCAGGGTGATGCCTACAGGGTCAGGGCAGCTTTTGCCATCCCTTCAGCTGCCAGCCCAGCTGCAGGGCCAGGAGGTGACTTACCCTGTCCCTGATGTGTGCCAGCATCAGGCTGTGACAGCCACCCTGGCCCAGCCACCTGGGTGGCACTGCAGACTACTGCTGCAGCTCGAGAGCCGCTGGGCTGCCCCAGC
Organism: Falco peregrinus; assembly: GCF_023634155.1. Lineage (NCBI taxonomy): Eukaryota > Metazoa > Chordata > Aves > Falconiformes > Falconidae > Falco > Falco peregrinus. The sequence goes on along the minus strand of NC_073721.1, from coordinate 47,037,373 downwards.
ACAGCCCAGGTTAACGACCACCCTCAAATGACAGCAAAGGGGGGGGGACATCAGCACAGACACCAGCGTGCCAGCATTCATGGCATTGCTCTGGGCAGATGCTCAGGGATTCAGGCACCCCTGGAGAAATCCCCATCTCAGGTGCCCATGGGGGCACAGGCACAGCAGCACGCCTGCAGCCCTACGCAGCCAGCGGTGCCAGGCTGTCCTGGGGCCATGCACGCTGTGCCTGTGCTCACACCATGACCCTGCCTGTGGTCACGCTGTGTCCATGCTGACACCGTGGCTGTGCTCTCACCACGCCAGACTGCAGCCCCTGCCCCGCATGCCGAGCCTCCTGCTTTCCCCACTCGGCTCCTGGCTCCCCAGCAAGGCAAAGTGGAAGGAGCCCCTCCATGGGCAACAAACCGTCAGGGCTCGATGTCCCCCACTCCAGCCCAACCCACCCCATATCCACCCACATTCCCCCATCTGTGTGCGACAACACCCTGGCTGCAATGAGCATCGTCTGTGCTGCGGGCTGAACCTGCACCACCAGGCTGGGGCAGGCACCTCGTCCTGCAGGAGCCTGGGAAGAACAGGCCAGCTATAAAATTAGCCGGAGCTTTTATTGTTGGGGTATTTTTACATGCAATGGAAAATACGTTGCTGGAGGGAAAATCCAAGAGGTCTAGGCCAGCCTGTGGGATAACAGCATACCTCTATCCCGTGGTGAATGTCCTGCTCACCCCTGGGTGGGATGCAGGGGTGGGATGCAGGGTGGGAGCTGGCTGCAGGTTGCAGCCAGTGCTGCAGCAAGGACCTTGAGGTACTGAATCTGCCCCCCAGGATGCACCCAGGGAGGTGAGTGAGGAGCAGTGGGGGCTTGAGGGACAGCAGGGATGGATGAGCCCTACCTATAGGCATCACAGTGGCCATAGGGTCCTTGAGGAACTCTGGTGGGAAGGGACCTTCCTATCTGAGCAGGATGGGATGCTCCAGCCAGAGAAGATACAACTGTAGGTCAGGAAACTCAGGACTGTCCTGGAGAGGCCAAAGAGGGACAGAGCCACCAGCTCTTCCAGCGTGTGAAGTGAAGGTGGGAGCCGGATTCAACCCAGCCTACAGTAGGCAGGGGTGCTGCGGTGGCAGGAGCTCCTTCTTGGGGGATGGTGCTGATGCTGGAGGTTTGCCTTTGCCCAAAGGGAGGGTTTTTGACAAGTCCAAAGAGGAGGAATCTGCTGAAGGATGTAAATACACAGGAATTGGGAAATCCCTTTTGCCTCAGGAAATCCCCCAAGCTGAAAATAGGTGGAGACAGGGAGAGAGCTCAAGGGAAGTATCGCATCAGCTTGCCATCATCTTCCTCATCCCTGGGCACCATGGGGTGGCAGGAGGGGATGGTGGGGGCCACCATGGCTGTGTTACCACTGGCTGCTCCCAGGCTTATTTGCTCAGAGAGGTGTGTGCCAGCCACGGACACAGCTGGACCCTGAAATGGTTATTTTTTAAACCAGTGAAACTTGTATCTGTGAAGATCTTCCTGGAAAGCTTAAACCCAAGGATCTAAGCCTGGTTCCCTAGTGAGCGTCTCACCACAAGCTGCCCAGTAACTCCCAGGGGACCTCAGTTATTCCAGACACTGGAAATACTGTGGCTCCTCGCACAGACACTTGCTGCTGAAGCCACGGGACCCCGTGTCCATCCTCTCCCCTCTGAGCCGCCTTCCCACCCCATGGGTGCAACGGTCCTGGCAGGGTGACAAGAGGAGCCTGAGCTGCATCCGCAGCCTGGGACGGGGCTCAGGGTCTCCGTCCCCAGCCCACGCGCCTCTGGCTGGCCTTGGCCGGGATCTGGCAGCCTCTTGGCAGCTGGCCTTGGCCCCGGTTTGTGGAAGTCCTGCTGCGGTCAGGCACCCATGTAACCACAGGAGACCTGAAAGTGCCGACCCTGGGGCTCACATCCAAAGAGAGGTGCGTGTGGAGTGTCGGAAAGGGAAGCTGAATCATTTAGTGAGGCATGAGTAAGCCTTCCTATATGACAAGGTGGGGGCAGGACACAGTGGCAGCTGAGCAGGCTCCTGTGGCAGTTCGGCTCTCAGATCAGCCCTCAGAAAGGCTGAGCAGGGTCCTGCCGTGGGAAGGTGGAGTTGTGGGGTCCTCCCTGGGCTGTAATGTGGCTGTCTGCTCCCCCATGGGCTCCATGGGCTGAGGGGGACAGCCTGCCTCACCGTGGTCCTCACCACGGGCTGCCGGGGAATCTCTGCTCCAGCGCCTGGAGCCCCCTCCTGCCTCCTCCTGCACTGACCTGGGTGTCTGCAGAGTTGTTGCTCTCACATCTTCTCTCATTTCTCCAGATGCTGCACGGCATTTTTTACCCTTACTTAAATACATTATCACAGAGGAACCACCACCTTTGCTGATGGGCTTAGCTTTAGACAGTGGTGGGTCCATCCCGGAGCCAGCTGGAGCTGGCTGTGTCCAACATGGGGGCATGTCCTGGTGTCTTCTCACAGAAACCACCCCTGCAGCCCCCTGCTTCCAAAACCTTGCCATTAAACACAAAGCAGTCCCAAGGACACAATGTCCCCCTGGCAGGAGGGTGACCAGGCTGGAGCAGAGAGGGGATGCGCTGAAGTGGGATGCTGTTGCTCATCCCCACCAGCCTCTGCCCAGCTCCCATCTGGTTAGTGCTCACCAGGCAGGGTCCTTTCTGCTTCCCACATGCCTGAGCTGGTTTCAGCTCTCATGAGGACTCACCAGCCTGGGCAGCTCCTCCGACACCTGGCGCAGGGTGTGTTTGAGGAGCTGGACTTTGCCAGCTGGTCCTTGCAAAGGAGATGGGTGGCTGCTGGCTGCTGCATGTGCCTCTGGCAAGCCGCTCGCACCTCTAGTCTCTGTCAAATTCCACACTCATGCAAAACACTATTTTTCTGCACTGAGGGTTTTTCAGCCCTGCCCTGCAAATTTGAGATGAAAAAAGCATTCCAGGAAAGAAAGATTTTCCCTGTGGCAGGGCAACATCTCCCTGCAGCTCCTGTCAGCAGCACATGAAGGGATGATTGCTCTTCCACACCACAAAAAAGCAAAATCCAGCTGAAGCTGGAAAAATTGCATTCTAGTTTTATCCAAGTCACCTGCTGAAACCTGAGAGCAGGAGTGAACCTGAAGGTGGGATGAGCATCCTTCTCACGCCCTTCCCAAGTACAGCCCCATCCCTGTGGCACAGAGGAGGTCATTCTGCCAGCTTCCCACAGATGAACTTGGGTGGGGTTTTTATTATCCTTTTATCCCAATTACAAAGCACTAACTTATCTTAAAAGGGCAGGGCGGTGGCTTTGAGGGAAACATTAGCAGTCCGGAAGGCCTCAAGGATTATCCTAGGACACAGCTATTCTCCATTTCCTTTCCCCGCCTGGTGACTCCATCAGCTCCACAACCTGCTTCAGCCTCAGGGATGTATGTTTAACTGGTGCCACCTCAGGCATGGGTCCTGCTTGCTTTTCTCCACTGCAGCACATAACATCTGCCGTGGGACTGTCTGTCTTCAAAATACTTTGCAAGTGTGAGTGAAGGAGGGAGGCTGGACTCCGTGCTGAGGCTGTGACCTTGTTGCCAGCTGGGATGCTCCCAGAGCCAAGCAAGGTGCTGTGCCACGGAGGCTGGGCAGGGGATGGGGAGCAGTCCCTGACCTGCCTCAAGCTGAAGAACTCGCTTTTCGTTTTCCAGAGGCTTGCACTAAGCCAGCTGACCTTCCTGAAGCGGGCTGAAGAAAAGCCACAGAGATATGTCTGTTTTGGGGCAGGAACAGGTAACCTGCAGCACTGGTGTGCATTTGAGGGTGTCCATCTGCAGCTGGAGAGATCCCTGTGCATCCTCGGGAGCATCCAGCTGCCCATAAATGGTACTGTTTTGTAGTGTATGGAAGAAGAGGAAATGAATGAGGCTCTCAAGGGCTTTCTGAGAGCTTCACAGCACATGATTTTCTTAAATTGCAGCTGGTGGCATCTCATGATGAGCTCAGAAGCTTCAGTTCTCCCTGAAAGCAAATAAAAGTTCAGTTTTGCAATTACGCTCAAAAACTGAAAAGTGTAACTGAAAATCTCTGCAGCTCACAAACTTTTTTTTTTTTTTAATTTTAATTTCAGGATTTGGGGTTGTCTGACTCTCATTTTTGAGTCGTTTGAGAAAAAAAAAAACCTAAAGAGAGATGGGGGAGCCAGAGGTGCACCAGTAATTCAGCAGGAGGGTTCGTATGAAAGACCCCAGCGTGGACAACAGTGGTGAAGCAAGAGGGTTAAATGAGGAAGAAGAACGGCTTTAATAAATTGATTAAAGCTGATTAATTCCCTCCCTGGCCTGGGTATGGATCAGTTCAACAGCCTGGTCACAGTAACAGGTGATTTCATGGCAGCTCTACAGAGCTCATCCCTGCTCCCCAGGCAAGCCCTGGGGTGCACTGGGTTTGCTGGAAGGAGACAAGCCCAGGCTCTGGAGGGCTGCTGGGAGGTGGGTGCTGAGGCAGTGTCTCCAGGAAAGCAAGCTCCCAGTGGTGTCTGCCCAAACTGGGAGCCACATTTATCAAGCACTGGAACGGGCTGCCCAGGGAAGTGGTGGAGTCACCATCCCTGCGGGTATTTAATGCCATGCGTCCTGCAGTGCAGACGTGGTGCTTAGGGACATGGTTTAGTGGTGGACTTGGTGGTGTTTACAGTTAGACTCAATGATCTTAAGGGTCTTTTCCAACCGAAATGATTCTACCCCGTGCCCAGATGTCAGTGGGTTTGGGTTGGGATCCTGTGGGGGCAGGCAGGGCTGCAGCCTGGGGCAGCCAGCAGAGCCTGGGCAGCAATACGGGGGAGGAAGGGCTCACCTAGCTGAGCCAAAGGGTCACAGCACCCTGTCTCCTGCCCAGGTGCTGCAGCAGGTCCCTTCCCTGCCACCCCTGCAGACAGGTCCTTGCAGACAGCCGGGTGCATCCCAGGCTGCTCCCGGCGCTGCCCTCCTTGCCATGGCAGTCTGTCCTGCAAGTGTCATCATCTGTCCTGCCTGTGCCATCACGCTGGCATTGCTCCTGCTGCAGACAAGGGGTCTTGCTGCCAGGAGCTGTGACAGCTTGAGGCAGGAATAACGACAGCCCATGACGCCCCCCCGAGCCCCCCTTCAGAGGGGGTCTGTGCTGTTCCCTTCACCACCAAGGACTCGGGGCTCCAGGAGCGTGTGGGAAGTGACCTGGGGAGCTCACTCCCTGGTGCCGCTGGGCAGTGCAGAGGATTTTCAGCTAAGTCAGCCGTGTGACAGTGGGAAGTCCTTGTCCTGGAATGAAGGACGCTCTCCAAATCTGGGAATCAGCACGGATGGCTTTGAGTCACCTTCTGCTCTCTAGCAGCCGGCTGGCTGGGGCTGCATGCTGGAAGCCCACCAGGCAGGGAAGGAGCTGGCTGCCCACACACCAGTTTGGTGGAAAGAGGATGGGAAAACACCATGTGGACTAAGGCTGGGAAGAGAAAGCGTGTCACACTCAGCCGGGGCTGGAGCAAGCCCTGGTGTTCTGGCAAAGGAAACTGCTCTCCAGAGATTTCTTGTTGCATTTTAGGATGTGGAAAGGACTGAAAAGATGCCCACTGGCTGGAGGGTGATCCTCAGGGCTGTGTACCTTTACACAGGGACAATAACCATCTAACCACAGGAGAGCTAAACGAGAGATGCTAACACAAACCCTCCAGGTTACTTGGATTCTTCTTGCAGGTCAATGCAATACCCAAGAATGAAAACACAGGCTCTGTTTGAACCTTCAAGTGGCAAATTGCCTCATGCAACCAGGTTAAATGTAAATAAATTGGGGAATAAGAGACCACTTCAGGTCAGAAAGTGGTGTGGGTTTTGGGGGAAAGTGGATTGCAGTGCTTGCACATACCCCAGGTGGAGGAGGCATGGCTGTGGGCACCCCCAGGCCTCCCCATGCCCTGCCGCCCGTTGCTGCTCACATCTGCAGTGGCCCCATGGTCCTGCTCACCTCCAGACCTCGGGAAGTTAAGCAGCAGCCCTGGCAGAGGGTCCTATACAGCCGCCCCCAACAGCCCCCTGCTTGCTTGGAGCCCCTCTGATGTCTGGTCAGGGCTCAGCAGGGGCAGCCTGCATGTTTTGGCATCCTGCAGGGGAGCCCATCCTTACCGTGGCTCTGCATGAGGATGCAGTGGTGACCCTGGGCACACCTCTGCCCTGGGGCCACAGCATGGGAGAAGGATGCTCTGTGACGGGGTCCCATGTCCCACGCCGGGATCTGCAGCCTCGCGCTATGAGTTTGGGGAAACAGCTCATCCGGCACCGTGCCACAGCTGCCTGAGCAGGGCTAAGGGCATAGATGCCTGCCAGCCTGCAGCGGCTTCACACTGCAACGTCTGCCCTGTGACCAGATGCCTCTCTGTCATCTGCCCTGTCATGAGAGGTCTCCTGGCAAGGCAGCTGGAGAAACTGGTGGGGCTTTTCTGGAGAAGCCACCTATTTCCTGGCTGCTTCAGTGCCAGGGCAGCTGGCAGATCCCTGGCCGTGGGAGCCCCCCCTGGGCTGGTATCACAGAGACGCTGCCCTGGGAAACAGGAGAGGGAGAAAAAGATTTAAAAAGTAAGACAAGACCGGAGACTTGTACTTGGGTTTGATCTTCCTTCCAGGCAAGTATCCTTGCCAGGAGAGGGATTATAGCCTTGGATACACTGGTCTCCTTCCAGTCCTTCCGTGCCTCTAGGAGGAAAAGCTCTGGGCTTGAAGCTGCAGGTCGAGTACATTGGGGAGTTTCCACCCGCAGGATCTAGAGGCAAAGCCACTGGTGCAGCAGGAGATGCCCTCAGTCACACTTTGGTTTGTTGCACCCCCTTATTTTTGTCCTCTATCAATGGAAACGTTGGTTGGATTCACATCTTCATTACCTGCAAACTCAGGAAACCCCCCTAAGTGCCTTGCTGTGGGCTTGCTGGGTGCTGGGACTGGTGTGGGCACCCCCAGCTACCTCTGGCCCCCTGGCCAGCCCTGGCCCAGCTCTCACCGTGTTAGTGACACCGTGCAGGTGGAGATGTGAGTGGGCGCACCCCAAGCAAAAGCATTGTTCTTGCTCCACTTTGACATGTCTCTGCTGGGCTGTGGGGTGTGATTCCCCAGCAGGACAGGCTGCTGGAAGGTTTTCCAGTACCCCACGCAATTTTGGGACTCCTTCAGGTAAGGCAACAAGATACTGGGGGGAGAGAGTCAGCACCAGTAGTTTAGGAAGGCCAGATGCCCAAGTCCTTTGGTTGGTGCAAGACTCAGCCTGCCTGGAGGTCCCTGAGGAAGGGACAGATCTGGGCTAGCTGGGTGGCTCGTCTGTGCTGGCTTGTGCTCTCTGAAAAGTACAGCTGGTTTCTCAGCTGAGTGCCCAAGGTTGGGTCAGTCCAGGTCCTGATTCCATCCAGAGCTGCAGAGCTCGGCCAGGCTGCACATGGCCCTGGGGACTGGGAGCTGGGATGCTCCCAGTCAGGACTGAGACTGGGAGTGGGATTGGGGTTGGAACTGAGAGCAGGGATCCGGGATTCCCCCTCCCATGGACCACAGCAACATGGCCCTGGGAGCAGTCTCAGCCCAGCCCATGACCGAGGACCAAGTCCCTACTCTCATTCTCTGGTTCATGCGCTGCTTGGGAGCTGCCCGTGAAGCAGACAGGGACTGTGCTCCTGCTGGGGACACCTCTGCAGCCTCATGCCATCCCAAAATTGCTGCTGGCTGCCACAGGGACAATGCTGTCCCCCAGCTGATGTTCTCCAACCAGCCCCTCTCTCTGCCTGCTGTTCCTTGCCCTGGGTGTCTCTGCAGAGCAACTGTGGCACCTACTGCCCTCCTGTGCTCCCTCAGGAGCAGGTTGGGACAACCCTGGGGCTCCTATCAGGGCTGATATCAGTGTTTCTCTGTAGCAGCTCTTGAGTGCATTGTGGAACTGCTTGTGCGTTGCTCGTGGCTGGCCCACGCTGGTGGCTCATCCTAATCCCAAGATTCTTGAATGCTCCTGGATGCATCTCCCCTGCACTCGCCGCTGGCTGAGGAGCTTGCAGACAGGAACAGAAAACCCTGTCCCAAATCCCTCCCTTTGGACCCCGGCACGTTGCAGTGTCTGCAGGCTCATTCCGTTCTTCCTGTTATTTCCCAACCACATATGGAGCTGCCGTGCCGCCCACCAGTGCTCCCAGATGTGCCTCCCACCCGTTGCACCCAGATGTGTTTGTTCATATTTAACAAAGACACTGAGAAGCCCTGAGCCCCACCACCAGCAAACCCCACCACCCCCAGGCACTGCTTCCCAGGGCCAGCCAGCAAGTCCCTTCTCTTGCTCCAGTTTCTCCACTAACCGCCCATTCAACCCAGGCAGCCCTCGCCCAGATGGCCCCACCTCAGATGCTTTTGTTGGAAGAAGTGGATTAGGAAAACCTCTCCTTTGTCTGGGAAAGTGGCTGTCCCACACTGCTTGGTGACTAACTCACTCACCTTCTCGGCTTTGTTCCCCACCTGCTGCTTTGCCCCCCCTGTGACTATTTCATGTCCCTTGTGAGTCCCACAGGGTGGGGACAGGCTTTGTTGCCCAGCTGGGGCAGGGCTGCCACCAGGACCTGTCTTTCTTGGGAAGCTTGTGCCTGCTGCCTCTCCTTGGAGCAAGGGGAGGAAAGCCCTGTCTCCCCAACACCACTGAGTTTGGGTCAGTGTCCGCATCAGCTGCAGGGGATGTAGAAATACATCTGAAGAGCCTGCAGATGCCTCAGGTGTGCTGGTGGCACACAGCTTTACCTGGGACTAAGCTCTCACAATTTACCCAGGGATGGGGTGAGAAAAAGGCACTGGCACGACTGGGAGCTGGGGCTCCTGACCTGGTTTCCCTTTGCCTGTGACATCCACCCACTCCCTTGGACCCCCTTCCCATGCCACATCTCACAGGTACGCCTGGTCCTTCGCTGCCTTGGCCCCATAACGGAGGTGACACCCCACATGCAGGCTGTAAGCACACAAAATCTGCATTAAATTGTGGGGATTCTATTGCTGCTGCACAGCAAACCCAGGCACTGCATCTGATTGCTTATATGGTTATTTCAGGCTACTGCAAGAGTCTGGTCACGCTGTGGGTCTCTGTCCCCTCCTGCTATCAAAGCAGACCCCCTAAATCTTCACCATGCACCTCTGTCCCTGGGGATGCTCAAGACAGGAGGAATGGATGGAGAGCAGCCCTGTGGAGAAGGACTTGGGGGTGCTGGTGGGTGAAAAATTGGACATGAACCAGCAAAGAGCGGTCACGGCACTGGGGGCATGGGGGCAGTGGGATGTCAGAGGTGCTGGACAGTTTTGCTGTTTGCTGGCGCACAGGGTGCCGAGAACTGGCATTGCTCTTCTCCCACCCCTGCTTTGCTTTGCAACACGATGTCAGCAATGAGGAGCATTTCAGGGTGCAGGGAGGCAGCTGGGTGGCAGGGTGGCAGGGTGGCAGGACCACCAGGCTGTGCTGGGCTGGCTCCCCACACAGCTGCTTATGCATTGAACCTGCTCATTCAGGCAGATCCTTTGCTTCACAACCTGGAGTCCCGCAGAGGTGACATCTGTTCCAGCCTTGTTTTGCTGGTGTCCAAAATCCATGTGTCCCTGGTTTCCTCAGAGAAACAAGGCTGCACTCACCTTCTCAGGGCATTGGGAGATCCCCTGCCCCATCTTCTGTTCTGGAGAAAGCCCTCCCTGCCCCTTGCTTGCTTTTGTGCCACTGAATTAACTGAATTAACTCCATGCCTGGAGTTCATTTCATGCTTCTTGCCAGGCATTGCCCGCCTGGGGTGGCCACTTTGTCCCAGTGTCTGCTCCTTCCCGGGGACAGGTCTGTTCTCCCTGTGAGTGGCTGGGGCTGCCTGCACGGTGTGGGCTGCCACCCTTCCCTGCCCTGCTCTCCTCAACAGCGGTGCCTCCTATAAATGGGACACAATGAGAAACGAGAGCCCGTGGGAGCCCCCCATCACTGGGACCCAGCAGCCAGTGCCTGACCCTGGCTGGGCTGAGCTCAGGACAGCGGTGTCGGTGTCTCCCCACCTGAACGCCCCACCACGGAGCTATTTCTCTGGCTAGACGTGGGTTTGCACGGCTCTTGTTCCCCCTGCACGGCTGGGAGCATTCCCAGCCCAGCACATCCCAGCTCTTGGCGCCTGCCAGTTTGTGCAGGAGGATCAGTCTCCTGGGACACCAGCGATCAGCCAGGGCTGGGCACAGGCTCCCTCAGACCTCAGCCCCCTCTGCCCCTCGGGGCCAGGCAGAGGGTGGCAAATGCCACCCTGTGAAAAGGAGGAACAGCCCCTCCTGCAGCGGGAAGAGATGCAACCCCCCTGCTCCACGCCACATACGGGCAACGTGGGAACAGCGTGGCTAAGTCTGCGCAAGACCAAGGTTTGGAAGACATCCACATCTCCACTCAAATCCCAGGAGGGTCCCACCACACGGAGTGGGTGTGCCAGAAAGGCACTTGCTCCAAAGTCCCCAAAAGCAAAATACAGATGAGGAACAAGGGACCATCCCTAGCCCCACAGGGCTCTCCCAGCCCCACCTCTGCTCACTAACATTCAGAAAAGAGTTTTTTTGGTTTCTTTTCAGTCTCTGAAGACATCTTCTCGCTGCTTGACCAGTCTAAAAGAGAAACAGGAGGCTTGGCAGCTATTAGGAAAGGGATTAAGCACAAACCAGAGATCTTTCTGCCTCTGGGTTACTCCCTGGTGCGGTTGCACCTGTGAGGGTTGCATATATGTGCCTCAGAAACACTGGATGGGTGAAGAAGGTGGCAAGAAGAGTTAGGAATAGACAGATATTTGCCTGGGGAAACTTGAGAAAGTCTTTAAAGTCAACAGCACTTCAGGAAGGCAGTGGAAACCATGGTCTGCTAAGCCTCAGAGCTTATATGGTCTCCTGTGGTATTAGCAGTAGCAGCAAAGTGGAATAATTTTCTCACATGAATCAATACATTCATGTTTTGGAGTTGATTGACACAGGTTTTCCAGAGGTAAAATGCTTGATAAATTGAAATGAGGAGGTAGGCACACCTGCAAATAGACTCACAAGTTGCACACAGCAGCAAAGCCCTGCACTGTGGTGATGGGCACTGGCTGGGCAAGGGTCTCTCTGTGCCCCTGTTTTAGCCATTTTCTTCCCTAGAATCTGGTGCTGGTCACTGCTTCGGGGGGCAGAACTGGAGCTTGTCCCCTGTGGGACCTCCAGAGGCAGAGCCTCTGTGATGCAGCAGCATGTCAGGGCCAAGAGCCCCCGGACCACAAGCCCTTGGCACAGGCTGAGCCCCTGGGTGCCTCTGCACCCGGATACCACAGTGACAGGCAGGAAGGTCTGCAGAAACCCCAGCGCTGGTGCAATGCATGCGACGTGCAGGGCAGTGGTGAGTTGCAGAAAAAGTGGTTTGCTCTGAAATAAATGAAGGAAGGAGGCAGGCTATGGGAGCTGAAGTGTGACCCTCCAGCCTGCAACCCAGCTGGGCTGGAAGCCACATCCTCCTTCAGCCTCCTCTCCTTGGTGATATCTTCTTGTTTATTATTTTGTTCACTGTTTTATCCCACTGTGTAAGCAAGCTCAAAATGTCCTTCTCAGAGCCAGGGGCCCAACCTTCCTTGGCTCACTGCTCCATGTGGAAACACATTACATTATTCACTTGTGACCATATTAAAAACAATCTCAATATATGTCTGGGCTCTTCAGGGCTGTCACAAGCTCCTTGTAATGATTAAAAGCAGTAATATGTTCGTAATTGTTAATCATGATAGGGGAGATGCTTTCCTGGAGCTTTTCTGTTGCCCAGAGTGTTTTCATCTCCCACCAGCCCCATCTCTGGGCTGAGCCCTGGGCTGGGGGCAATAGCTGGGGGGAAGGATGGGGCTCGGTCCTGGATCAAGGACAATGTCTTGTGGCAGGAGAAGATGGGACTGATCCCGGGGACAGAGGCTATGCCCGGAGCAGAGGGACAGGGTGGGGCTGAGCCCTGAGGTCACGGTGATGCCCCAGGGGGCAGGCAGGACATGGCTGATCCCGGGGCAGGGGCGATGCCGGGGAGGCCGGGATGGGGCTGAGCCCCCGGTTAAGGATCGAGCTAGGGCCGTGGGCGGGGGGTAGGTGAGGCTGATCCCGGGGCAGGGGCGATGCGGGGGGGGGGAGGGGCAGGATGGGGCTGAGCCGCCGGTTAAGGACCGAGCCCGGGGCGGCGGCGGGGATAGGTGAAGCCCATCCCGGGGCAGGGGCGATGCCCGGGCGGAGCGGCAGGACGGAGCCGGGGCCGGGGCCGGGGCAGCAGCGGGACCCGCAGCCCGGGGCCGGCCCCCCGCAGCCCGGCGGAGCCCCGGTGTCCCGCCCGGGTGGGCCGGGGCGGCAGTGACTCAGCCGGGAGAGGCGGGCGAGGAGGAGGCGGAGGAGGCGGAGGAGGCGGAGGAGGAGGCGGTGGGGGAGGAGGAGCAGCAGGAGCCGCCGCAGCCGCCGCGGAGCCGCTCACCTGCCTCCGCTCCGGTCCCGCCATGGCCCGCCGGGTCGCCGCCATCCTCCTGCTTCTCTCCCTCGGCTGCCTCCTGGGCATCCTCCTGCTCTGCCTCGGCTCCGGGGACATGCGGGGCCCGCCGCAGTTCAAGGTGAGCGAGGCCGGCACGGGGGGGCACCGGCCACCGAGGGGACGGGGACAGCGCGCGCCGGGGGGGACTTGGGCTGCCGGGGGCTGGGGGAGCCGCAGCGGGCACCCCGATCTGCGGGGGAGGGTGCGGCGTCCTGGGCATCCCCAGCGTCACAGGAGGCCACTGGGGCTGGGGAGTCCCCGAGCTGCGGGGTGGGGGTCGCAGGGAGCAGCCCCTGCCGTCAGGCTGGCAGCGAGATCCCCGGCTGCAGGGACGCCTGGCCACCGAGCCTCAGCACATCAGCCCTGTGCTTTCAGCGAGGAATCTTTCAGACACACGAAAAAATAGCCATGGGGTGTCTGGATGTGGTCCTCCAGGCCAGAGCAGCTGTGTCAGCATCTGCTCCCACAGCCGGGTCTGGGTCTGCCCTTGCACACCCCAGCATCGCCCCGTGTTCCTGGGCTCCCAGCTGCATCACCTGAGCCAGCACTGCCAGGCAAGAAATGCACTTCCCTATGAAAATGAGCGGCTTCTTTTTTCTTTTTCATTGTAAATTCCGATGCTGAGAGAAGTTTCTGAACAATTTCTTATTGGCCAAGTCCTCCAGTTGACTCTTTTGCAGCCCAAGTCTTTTGGTTTAAAAAAGTCATTTTTTTTTTCGGTGATGGAGCAAGCTGTTCTGTGGGGAGCGGGCTTTTGTCCTGGAAAATGGTTTACCCAAACCCCCCTTTTTTTCATCCCAAGCAATTTGCTTGGAAACTTTCTGAGCCAGCCTGAATGCCAGATGTGTTGCCTTGCCTCCATGTTTGTCAGATGTAACAAAGATTAGGTTGAGAAAACGAGCTGGCTTAGCCAAGATGGTACTCGCCACTGTTAGTATAACTAGCAATGATTAACTCTTTCCCTGTGACAACTTTGCCACCCATTGCCATGTGCTGGGGCACCTTGAGCAGTGCCCTGAGCTGGTTTCAAAATGGATTTTGTCTCTTGGGACACAGGGGAATTAGATGGATTGGTACCGAGAGCACTATGTGCAGCACTTGGGTTGGCCTCAGAAGCCTTTTTTCTTCCTGGTTCCAAGCTGGAACTTTGTCTTTAAGCCAAATGCATTCCCAGAAATTCATTTGTTGTGCTTTTTCTCTCTCTCTCTGGCTATTAGCACCTTTCGGTCTGCAAGTCAGCGCTGGGGTTTGGTGCTGAGCATCCCCAAACACTCACATGGGTCCTGGCCCTGCTCTGCCTGAGGCTATGCCACCCAGCCCAGGAACTTGGGGTCTTGCAGGGTTCCTGGAGGTGCCAAGCACATGTGATGTCCAGCACGGTGCATGTGGTGAGGCACTGCCTACTGGGGCTCAGCACCAGTGTCTTGGCGGTGGCTGTTCCCGTGGGGCTGGCACCAGGCAGGCATGGAGGGGTTTGCTTTTGCACAAAGCTCAGGGCTTTTTTGGGAATGCAAAGCTTTGTCTTAATTTAACTCAGCCCAAAGCATGTCAACGTGATTTAGAGGAGGTTGGTCCTGCTGTGGGAGATCCTGGGCACATCCTTGCCACCTGCCTAGCCGAGGTGTGGTCCTTGCTGGCTTGGTCCACATTAGCAGCAGCAGCTGCTGGGCGATAGCACTGTTCACTGCTGAGCTACAGCTCCACGTCTTCCCTTTCCAGCTCCTTTGCTTGGAATATAGCCCTAAAAATACCCTGGATTACTTATACTAGTGCCAGAGGGACTGATCCTGGGAGCACTGTGTTCCCTCCCCTTCCCTCATGGGTCCGGAGCGGGGCTTATGCCACTGCCACCTGATGGCTTGGAGACCTTGCCTTCCCTTGACAACCTTTTTTTCCTTTTTTTGGCAAAGCTCTTCACCGGCCACTACAAAGCCTGCTGGGTTCTCCCCCTGCCAGCTGCCTTCCCGCAGCAGGAAGGAAACTGTTGTAACCCACCGCAGACCTGGGAGCTCCCCAGGTCTTGCTGCCCTTGAGGGAGGTGGGATGTTGTGGGGCAGGGCTGAGCCCCTGCTGCGCTGTGGGGCAGCTCAGAGAGCCCGTGGGATGGGGCTGGGGGGCCAGGCACGGCCACAGGGCACAGTGCCAGGCTGCAGTGAGTCGGGCAGTTCCCGGTGGCCCCCTCTGCCTCCTCCCCTGGGCTGTGGGATGTTTCTGGGCAGAGCCATGCACGCACAGGAGCCCTGAGTCCTACCTGTGACCTCACTGCCCCATGGTCTTTGGGGACATCACCACCCTCTGTGTCCCCTCTGAAGGGGCTTCGGGACTGAGCAGCCCTGGCTGAGGCTGGGCTGAGCGATGGAGTGATGCTGCGGTGGGGCAGAGCCCACGGGGCCACGGGTGACCCAAGAGGCAGCGGAGCCAGGGTGGCACAGGGACACTGTTCCACTGCAGGGTCACACCGGTGACCTCAGTGTCCCCCAGCCCTGTGGCATCACCAGGTCAGGGCGTCTTGTTGTTAGAAAAATCTGTCATCACTGTGCCACCAGGAGATGCTGGGGCTGGGTAATGTCCCGCGGGCTGGGGCCAGGGCCACTAACACACATGCGAGACCCTACCGAGCCCCAGGGCACTGGCAGCCAAGCATGCCACGGTGGATGAGAGGGATGGTGGGAGCCAGGCGCTGGTGCGGGAGCGTCCTTATGTCCCTCCAGCCCTTATTTCCAGCCTGCTCCTTGGCAGGCACAGGACACCTCGGCTGGAAGAGCTGAGGGCAGTGCTTACGCGGCAAATCACTAACCAGATGGGCTTTCAGCCGGGTTTCTCCCTCCTGGGCCTTCCGACCTGCAGGGATGCTGCAGATGACCTGCCTGTGCCCCCCACACTGCTGCAAACCCTCCTGCTCAGCCACGGCTTGTGCCCACACAGTGGCTTGCTGTGTGCTGGGTGACACAGTGGCTCGGGCACTCAGGAACAGGGGCTGGGGCAGGGACATGGTGTGGGGCAGGGGCAGGGGCTGGCACCACTGCAGCCCTGCTGTGGTGACCCCATATCTGATTCCCATGTGGGTACTGGAGGCATGCGCGTACCCACAGGTCTGGAGGAGGGGATAGGACCTGTCCTTCATCCCTGGGGACCCTCGTGGCTGTCCAGGTCTGCCTTGGCCCCTTTCCATGCACATGCCTGTGCATGTGGCTTCCACCCCTGCTCAGCGCCAGCAGCACTGCCAGGGAGGATGGCTCCTCCATGGAGAG
The DNA here is from genome assembly GCF_023634155.1 of Falco peregrinus. NCBI lineage: Eukaryota > Metazoa > Chordata > Aves > Falconiformes > Falconidae > Falco > Falco peregrinus. Next base: position 47,021,561 of record NC_073721.1, on the reverse strand, counting down.
ACAGGCTGGGGTGCAAAACCCTGTACCCCCCAGGAGCGGGGCAGGGGGGCGCTGGCTGGAGGCCACAGCGGCTCCTCTCATGCTGGGGCAGCCAGGGAGCGAGCTGTGGCGGTGGCGGCTGGCTGTGCGCCGGGCACTCCCTGTGGCTGGCAGCACCCACCATGCTGCAGCCGTTCATGTTGCCGCACGCCATTACCTCAGCTGGTCCCGAGTGCTGCTGCCTTCACTGCTGGGGCTGGGCCACCACCGGTCAGGGGGTCCCATGGACTGTCCCTTGCCCATGAGTCCTGGGGCTGCTGCCCATCTTCACTGCCCTGCGCCTGGCAGCGACAGGCTGTGCCCGCATGGAGACTGGGGTCTGAGAGGAGGGACACCCACCCTGACCCACAAGTGTTGGCAGCCAAGGGCGCCGGGATACAGCTGCGTGGGGGCATCTGGTTCTGCAACGTGCCCCAGCAGTGTCACTGTCACCCCCAATGCGACATCTCCCTGTAGGGCTTGCCCTGGGTGCAGGGTCAGTGCTACCTCTCGCTGCTGGCCACCCTGCGCAGGTGACAGAGCCGCAGTTGCAACCACGTGTGCTCTGCTTCCCTGGGCCTGAGCAGGCAGCACGGCTGCCCCAGGCACACCCCCCCCCCAATGTGTGCCCACACAGGCGCACACTCACATGTGTGCCCACGCATGCATGCACACCCGCCTAAATGCACATATGCACAGACACACACACATGCACCCGTAAGCACACAAACATGTCAGCACACCTATGTGCATGTACACCTCACCCATGCACACCCACGTGCATGCACCTCCACCCCTGAACTTGCACACACGTGCCTATGTCCATGCACATACACACCCATGTGCGCACCTGCAGGCACGCACACCACGTGATGCATCCATGCATGCACATCCCTGCACATGTGCATCTGCATAGGTGCACCCACACACATCTGTAACCCCTCCATGTATGCAACCCCACACGTGCACCCCCGTGCCAGCTGTCCATGGGCCTGGCAGCGGGGCACAGCCGAGCCAGCCCTGGTGACGGAGGAAAGCCCCTGAACCAGGTTTTCCACCTCCACAAGCACATGGGACTCCCCCAGCCCAGATCTGGCCATGTCTCCAATGTCTGTTCCTCCCATGGAGCTGGTCTGGCATCCCCAGCACTGCTCCTCCTGGGCTGTCCCCATTCCTGGTGTGTGGCTCCAGGTGTCCCTGGTGCTGTGAGTCCTCCTCGCTGCCTCCTGCTCCAGCATTTCTTAGCCCCTGCCACTCCATAGATATCCCCATCTCCCGCCTCGTCCCCTGTGTGGGCTGCAGCCTCCCATGTCATCCTGGGGCTGGAAACCGCTCCCGGGGACCTGGCTGTGCTCAGCCTCGGGTTTGGGAATGAACCTGTCGATGCTTTCCTTTTGGGAACAGTGCTGTCACCCTGCTAATGCTATGTCACTCCAGGTGATATCTGGGGAGGTGCGGAGGACACCCGTGTGGTGGCCACAGGGCACATGGGCACACATGTGGCAGAGGTGGACAGAGGATCTGTTGGGGATGGATGGTGTCCTCATGGGGATACCAGCACCCACTCGTGAGGGCTGGGACAGCGAAGGGGACATGCTGAGAGGGCTGTGGGATGGGAGCCGGTGGTGACATGCCAGCAGGTGTCCCATGGGACAGGCAGCTTCGCTGGGGCAGACTCAGCATCCTTCATTGTGCTCATGCCTGGCAGGTGATTGCCCGTCTGGGGTGCAGGCAGTGCCCGCGGGGCCATGGGGGGCAGGTGAGGCAGAGGGTGCTATGGTGAGAAGGGACTGCGGGGACACTTAGTGCCAGGGGATGCATATGGCCCAGGTCACGCTGGGTAGGGGAGTGGGCTGAGAGCCCCCCAAGGCTGCCCAGGGCACTGACCCCAGCCCAGAAATGGCCCAGACTGTGGTCCTGCTCCCCAGCTTTGTGCTTTGGAGTGGCAGCTGGTGGGGGGTGGGTGCGCTGTCAGAGCCCTCCGCCTCCTCCTCAGGGTTCAGCATCACTGAGAGCTGCTCCCCCACACTAGTGCCATGGCACACCAGCCCGCCTGGCCTCACAGGGGGATGCTCCACTGGCTTGTAGCTTTTGGCCCAGGGCACGTGGCAAGCCACTGACAGCTAAGGAGAGCTGGGGGAGGCTGGCTGGGGGATGTCACCCATCTTAAATGGTTCCCTGGGGGAGCAGGGGGTACTGCTGGTGTGGGGCCATGGGTTCACATGGGAATCGGGTTTGCCTATAAGCAGGAACCCCAGGCGTCCCTGCCTGTGCCCTGACACTTTATTTCTGCTGCCTGAGCTGGCCAAAACCCAGCCCTGCAGCCACCCGGGGTTGGAGCCTGCTCTGTGGCTGCCAGGGATGGGGATGGGGACAGGAATGGGACCAGGGCACCCACCAGGCAGGGCTGGGGTGGCTCCCAGGTGCTGGGCAGGGAGACGAGGTGCCCCAGCCCTGGGGGTCCACCTGGCTCTGGGCAAGGCAGAGCCCCTCTGTATAAGCCACGTTTAAGCCTTGAATGGTTTCACCCCAGAGATGCTCAACTGGGGCAACCACTGGATCCCACCTTGCTCACCCCCACCCCCACCCTCAGACCCACGGCCTCCTCTCCAGCAGCGAAGCATTTCCAGTGGGGCAAGGAGGGGGGCAGTGCAGGCAGCCCCCAGCCCGCGAGTAGCTGAGGGTGATGCAGAGGGGTCTGCCAGGGGAGCGGGGCAGGGGGGGCTGAAGGCAGCTTGGGGCAGCCCCTCCCTGGGAGCTGGGTAGCCTTGTTTGGCAGGAGGGAGTGGGGTTATTTATAGCAGAGAATGGCCCAGCCATACAAGGGCAGGAGGGACGAGGTGCCTGGCTGCCTGTCTTTGGCGAGCTGCATCCTGGAGGGGCAGCTCCCAGGTGTCCCAGCCCCCCTGCTGGCCCCAGGGACCCACCAGCATGGTTCAGCAGGGATGCCCACTGGCCAGGGGAGATGCAGCAGGGAGATGGGAGCAAGCAGCAGGGGAAGAGCTGAAGAGCCTCCTGGTCTGTGCTCAAGGTGGTCCCCGTGCGCAAGAGGCCAGAGTCCCAGTGCTGTGCCAAGCAGCATCCTGGGGCAGCCAGTATCCCAGTCTGAGCAGACCACTCGCTCCCAGCTGCATCCTGGGCAGGAATCCCTGTGGGCAAGGCCATGCCAGCGCCAGGCTGAGCAGTGCTCACCTCTGCCAAGGATGCTCCTGAAGCTGCTGGCCAGGGCACTGCCGGGGCAGGACCAGCACACAGCGGGTTGTTGAGCCCCAGTGTCATCCCTCAGGATGGCCTGGGGCAACTGGGGGGGGAGGTCTCCAGCCTCCGGGACTGACCCACTGCCTCCTCTTCCTGCAGTACGGCATCGTGCTGGACGCCGGGTCCTCTCACACGGCCATGTTCGTCTACAAGTGGCCTGCAGACAAGGAGAACAACACCGGGGTGGTCAGCGAGCACAGCATGTGTGATGTGGAGGGTAAGGGCTGTCCCAGTCCCCACGGGCCAGTGGCTGGTGGCAGGGTCTGTCACATCCCCCATGGGCAGGGCACCGTGATGGTGTGAATGCCCCACCATGCCCACCTTCCTCCCCGTGCATTCACCAGCGCAGCGAGAGGTGTTATAAAGAGTCCAGCTCTATTCCCAAAAACCTCCCCATCTCTCCCCAAGGCTTGCAGCTATACATGCCTGTAGTTTATGTTTTCATGGCATGCACTGAACTGATCCCTGCCTAGCCCAGTGAAGAGGGAGGGATGGTTTTCCACTCTACCTTTAAGCAACCTTTCCCAGGTTGTCAGCCAGTAGGGGATGCGGCATGGGCAGGGAGATGGGCTGGACTCTGGATGCCCACAGAAACCTGCAGTGCCTGCCTTTTGAACAGCCTGGGAGGGACAAAGCTGCCCACCAAGCATCTTCCCACTGAGCATCATCCCACCACCCACAGGGAGCAATGCTGTTTTCTCTCTGCAGGTCCTGGCATCTCCAGCTACAGCTCCAACCCTCCAGCTGCTGGGACGAGCTTGGTGCACTGCCTGAACCAGGCTCTGAGAGACGTGCCCAAGGAGAAGCATGCGGGCACCCCACTCTACCTGGGCGCCACAGCCGGCATGCGCCTGCTCAAGTAAGTGCTCAGCTTGCCTGGCCTCAAACCCTGCTTGGGGCACCCTGCTATGCCACCCTGCTGTCTCGCCACCCATGGTAGGGGCAGAGATGGTGAAGGACAGCTGTGACGTTGCCTTTTTGCCAGGGGAAGGTCATAACCCGCCCAGCTGCCCGGCTCTATGTCCCTTGCCTGCCTTTCAGAGCAGCAGATGCTCTGTAGGGCACAGCCAGCACATCCCTGGCTGAAAAGGGGCTGGCGTGGGGCCAGCGCCAGGATAACCCACCCAGGCTTTTTAGCAAGCTAGGGTGAAACGCCCCCTGCACCCATTGTCAGCCTGATGGGACACAGTGAGAATTACCCCCTGAAAAAGCACACAGAGGAGGCCCCTGTGTCATGCCCCCCTCACCCACGGGTATGGCTCAGGAGGACGGAGCACACCTCCATCCCTGCTGCCTGCCTCCTTCCCTGGCAGAGGCAAGGGGAATTAGCTGGGGTTTTGAGGGGGACATCCCTACAGGTACCGGGATGAGGACCCACCTGCCTCCTGCCCTGTGTGCCATGGCAGTGCTGGGCCCCAAGGGCTGTGTGGGCAGTGGGAGCTCCGTCTGTGGCATGCTGGCGCAGTCCTGAAACCCTGCCCTCTTGCCTGGCCCGCAGCATTACAAACCCGCAGGCTTCGGACACCGTCCTCAGCGCCGTGGCAGCCACGCTGAAGTCGTACCCCTTCAGTTTCCGGGGGGCAAAGATCCTGTCGGGGGAAGAGGAAGGGGTCTTTGGCTGGGTCACCGCAAACTACCTCCTGGAGAACTTCATCAAGGTGTGCAGGGGATTGTGGTGCCCAGCAGGGATGGCTGTGGTGGCCAGGCTGTCCTGCAGCTCATCAACATCCTTATGCCCACTCTTGTCTTCCTTGCTCAGCGTGGGTGGCTTGGGGAATGGATCCAGCCCCAGAAGAAGACCCTGGGGGCCATGGACTTTGGGGGTGCTTCTACACAGATCACCTTTGAAACCAGGGACACCATCGAAGACCCCAGAAACGAGGTGATGCTGAAGCTGTATGGCCAGGCATACAAAGTGTACACGCACAGCTTCCTCTGCTACGGAAGGGACCAGGTTCTCAAGAGGCTGCTCTCAAAGCTCCTCCAGGTACCAGCATGTGCTAGACAGGGATGCTGGCTGTCACCACCCTACAGTCACCTCCTCACATGGGTGTTTATACAGAGGTGTCCCCCAGCCCTGGTTCTAGGACAGCCCTGTGAGGCTGGCTGCACACCTTCCCCAGCCAGCAGCTGGGTTTTGCCCCCATGGTCCCAGAGCTTCCTCCCACCCTATCCATAAGCTGTTGCATCCCTCAGCCAGAGCCAAGACGTCCCAAATCATGCCAGCTCTGTGTCCCACTGCCCAAGCTCCCCTCCCCAGTAGGGAAACGGAGGCAGGCAGGCAGCAATGCTATGTATGTACCAGGGCTATGGTACAGTCCACACATCCCGTGCGTTGCTTCTCCGGCAGGCAGAGAGGTACCAAGCAACTGTCTCCCATCCCTGCTGGCCCACAGGCTACCACAAGAGCCTGTTGCTGAGCAGCGTCTACGACAGCCCCTGCACAGAAAAGGAGAGGCCGAGCTTTGCCCTCAACACCACTGTCACCGTGGTCGGCACCGGGAATGGGAGCCTCTGCACTCTGCATGTCAGCAAGCTCTTCAACTTCGCCACCTGCTCCTTCTCCCGCTGCTCCTTTGATGGCATTTTCCAGCCGGAGGTTTCAGGAAACTTCATCGTAAGTCCTGGCGTGGAGTGGGGTGGTGGCTTGGCTGCTGGGTGGGCAGGTGTCCCCAGCCTCCTGGCATCACGTGGTGGCAAAGCCAGACCCCCAGCTCTGCAGGGGTGGGTGCTTGTGCCCACCACGCCGGTCAGAGTGGCTGTTCGTGGTGAGAGGGTTTTCTCCCAGCCTGTCCCACAGCTGCCTCCTTTCCTCCATCAGGCCTTCTCTGCCTTCTTCTACACGGTGGACTTCATCCAGACAGTGATGGGGAGACCCGTGCGCTTGCCCAGTGACCTGAAGGATGCTGCTGAGACTATCTGTGCCACCAGCTGGAGTGAGGTGGGGTCCCCCGAGCCCACTTCATGTGGGGCATCACCCAGGCTCTGAGAGCAGCCCTTGGAGGGGGTTGGGTGTCCAGGCACCCACAGAGTAGGGGGAAGGTGGGCGACAGCTCCCACATGGGACCAGGAGAGGGTCAGGTGGGTATGGGCAGCACCTTGGCCAGACAGATGCAACTACTGAGAGCTTCAGGCCACAGAAACCAAGCCTGGACCCTACTGGCTTGACCCCTTTTCTCTCTCCCTCCATGTATCCCATCCAGTTGCTCCAGAAAGCCCCCAAGCTGGAGAAGAGGCTGCCGGATTACTGCGCTGTCAGCACATTTGTTTATTTGCTCATGACCAAAGGCTACAATTTCAACAACCATTCCTTCCCCAACATTGCCTTCCAGAAGAAGGTGGGTAACGCTGGAGCACACCCCCATCCAATGGGATCTGTTTGGAGCTAAGCCAAAAAGCCCTGCAGGGAAGATGGTCCCACACCAAGAAAGAGCCAAGCAGTGTGAGGGAAGATCTCAGGGAACAGGGCAGCATGGGACTCTCAGGTTTTTGGGTAGGTCTTCTGGGAGATGGAAAAAAAATGAGCTGAGCTGACTGTAGGGTGGTCATGGAGTCAGGTCCTCCGGTCCTTCCTTGGCCCTTGAGACATCAGCCATCTGAACTCTTTGCTCAGGCTTGTTGGGAAGTTATCTCAGGGATCCCACCTTTGCCAAGTGCCCTCACCTGCATGAGCCATGGGATGGGCAGTGAGATCATGGCTGGCCTGAGCGGACGGAGTCCTGCTCCCATCGAGCGAGTCCAGCTCAGCACGGGATGGTCACTGCTTCATCCCTGGGCTGGCTGGACCCATGGGCAAGTGAGGGCTCAGGGTGCTGTGGACTCCCCCACACCCCTCTCCTCCACTGGGCTGACACTGAAGTGGTCCTTGGAAGGTCTTGGAGGCCCGTGCAGCTGGGTTGACCAGGGTGGTGACCATGCCATGCTGTCCCCACAGGCAGGAGAAACCTCCATCGGCTGGGCGCTGGGCTACATGCTGAACCTCACCAACATGATCCCAGCAGAGACGCCCTCTTCCCACAAAAGCATGCTGTACAACTACTGGGTCATCCTCATCCTGCTCTTTGTGGTCACCACCCTGACATCCCTGGCAACTGCTGTCTGCCTGCTCCGGCGCAGCAAGTCCAGTGCAATCTAACAGCAGGGACAGTGTGGGCCTTGTCTGCAGGACCCAGCACCATCCTGCTGGAGTCTCCACAGCCTGAACATTTGGGATGCAGCAAGTGCTTGGAGACATCTTCCTTCAATACCTGACACTGCCTGTCCCAGAAGGAAAGCTGTCCCTTTTTGCCCTCCCCTGGCTTTCAAGCCGCAGAAAGGGAGGGACAGAAGAGGACCGCTGACCCTGCAGGAGAATGGCTTGAGGGTTTTCCAATGCTACTCAGGGATGGACCCTGGAGCAGGCTCGGAATATGGATGTTCAGACCTGGGGCATCTTTCTACCACCAGACCTGGGCTGGACTGGACCAGTAAGTCCAGACAACAGCAGGATTTATTCTCACGTGCATGGGGAACATTACTTATGCTAGTCCTTATAGCTGACCTCTCTAGCCTGTCCCTGGAGCATCAGCCTCCCAGGGAGCTCTGGGCATCACCCAGAGCCCATGCCATCTTTCTGGCTGGTGCATAAACCCCACCCACGTTCCCGAGGGCCAGATCTTGGCCTGGACTCCCACCAGCCTCAGCACAGGGGCTTTGGATAGGGGCTTAGCGACAAGAAGACATGGGGAGCAGCCACCTTCTCAGGTCCCACTTCACCAACCAGACCCAGTGCCTTCCCCATTCCTGTGGTTCCCAAGCCAGACTCGCCTCTGCCACAGTCCGAGCCCCCTCCATCCCCTCGGCAATGGCACAAAAAGCCCCCGTGGCCTCCTGGCGTGTGGCTGTGCCAGTACAGAGGTGACGGGCTCTCTGCAGGAGTGGGGCTTTGCTCTGCTTTAGGATTTGAGCCCTGCATCACCCCATGCCCGGCAGCCGGGAGGATGCATCTTCATTTCCAATTAAGAACAGGGACATGCAAATGTGCAAAAGGTTTGGGTTTGTTTGGTTGGGCTTTTTTATAATCAGAAATAAATCTTTGTAACCACTCCTATGGCTCTGTGCCTCTTGAAACAGGCTGTCCCACAGGAGTAGAGCCACTTATGGGGTCTACTGAGACACACCCACAGGTCAGGCTCTGCCTGGTCTCAATCCCTTGCAGCCTGCCCAGTGCCGAGACACCATTGTGGCTTCGTACGCTCTAACCACCTGGAGAACCCCCCCAGGATGGACCAAGCTGGGCTTGAAACCTCACTCCAGACTCAGGCCCACCTGGAGGTGGTAGATTTGCAACCAGCCACAGTTGCAAAGTTCAGGTTTCCCAAGCACTAGAGGTTCCATCACCCCAAAGGCATGAGCAGGCAACGCTCAGGCTGACTGTCCCATGCACTCACCACTATGCTCATGGCCACAGCCTCCATGCAAGGAAAACACGTAGGGAGCCTCTGCTCCCAGGGGAGCGGTTCTGGTACCCAAGCAGGGCAGGAGAGCAGCCCGCAGGGTTGGCTATTTGTTTGTACACCCATCGGTAGCTCAGCACTACCATGGCACACATCCAGCTGCTGGGCAGTTGTGCAGAGCCGGTCCTGACTTGTCAACCCTATCTGGAAAGAGCCTCCCACCCCACCACGTTCCTCCACACACCCCGGGAGAGGAGCAGTGTTAGCAAGAGCTGCAGTTTCTTGCTGCTCTCGCAGGTAGCACGAGCTCTGCTCCACCGGTTTTCTCGCTTACCAACACCTTTCCCTGCTCCGGCCGAGCCCCAGAACACAATGCCTGGTTTAAACCACCTGTTCCCTGCAGCCACTTTGCTTTTAGCTGTTCCACTGGCTGCTCCCCATCTCTCTGCACAGGGCAAATGTGATTCCAGTTCAGATGTTCTGGGCCTCCAAATCCAGTTTCCTCCCCGGGCCCCTCGTCTTCCAGCACAGGGACTCCCTCCCGTGGCGAGGCTCAGGGACTGTCTCCAGCTTTCACATGGAAGGAGGAATTTCTGATCTCTGAAGCTGAAACGCTGCTGTTCTGCTCTAAGAAACCAGCTGCCTTCCAGAACCCAGGCTGGGTTCCCCCTTCTAAGAAACTCAGCTGCACCAGGAGCAGCCAGTTTGCCCTGGCCATGACTTGGAGTTTGCTGTTAGGGGAAAAAAAAAAAAAAAAAAAAAAAAAAAAAAAAGAATTAAAAGTGGCTTCCTTATCTTCCCATGTGTCCTTCTTGGGTATGTGGGATTTGAGACAGTACCATTCCCCGGCCAGCTGGTTACAGATCTGGATGGAGACTGGCCAGGTGACAGGCCCCGAGAGCAAGGTGGGCACCACACAGAAGGGCTCTGGGCGCACATGCACCCCCTTTGCAGGGACAGAGAGGACATCCCCAGAGGCCATGGAGCTGCAGGGCTCAGCTCAGCCCCATTCAGGCAGGGGAGGAAAGCCTTGCTGCTACAGGGGCAGGAACACTGTGACCAGCTGGGGTCAAAAAACTGACTGCACGTGGCAACAGCCCTGCTCTCTCCCAGCCCAGCTCAGCCCCATCCCGTCCTGTCCCGTCCCGTCCATGGCTGCAGTCATTTCACAGCCCTGTGCTGTCAGATTGCGAGAGCTGTGGCCTCAGAGGGACCAGAGCTCTGCTCCAGCATTTACTGCAGAGGTTGCCTCAGGGTGACATTTACCACCTGCATCCCAACAATTCCAGTCCCAGCACCAGCCTTCACTTTGCCCATGAGCACTTTCAGCTCTTTACTTTTATTCTACCCGCCATGGGCGATGTTCGGAGGCCACCTGGGAGACAGCAATCCTTACAATGCCTCCGCCATGCTCTCACTGCAGCTCCTGGGCAGTGCCACAGAGCCCACCAGCCTCCCGGGCCGTACACGCACAGGCGGGCTGGGGAGGCAGGGAGGGGTGAAGCAGGCCATGGGCATGGTGCGCTGCGCTTCGCTGGCTACTCCACGACATCCCCGTACTTGTTCCTCCTCACCGGCAGTGCTGTGCTCTCTCTGTCCTCTGCGATGGGCAGATTTTCTGCAACAGAAAGAACAAGCTCCCTGGACCCCCAACTACCCTGGTGTGTTTGTCAAGGGTGGGCAGAGAACCACAGCGCCCTGGTGAAGCATTTAAAGCCTCTTCAGCTAAGCCCAGCTTTGGAAGCAGTGGGAGAAAGCAGCAAGCAGCTGCGGGAACCTCCCAGCAATGTATGTCCTCGTGCCCCTCCAGCTCTGCCCACTGTATGGAGCAACCAAGATGTGGAAGGGTCTACTGCCCCCCACCATCCCCTACCCCCTTCTTCCTTTTTCCAGCAAACTAGCCCTTCATGCTGGCTTCTGTGAATCCACAGAGCGGGCAGGGCAGCGGGCAGGGCGGGTGGCGGGGCGGGCAGCGGGGAGGGAGGGCAGCAGGCAGGGCAGCAGGCAGGGCAGCAGGCAGGGCAGCAGGCAGGTGTGAGTGCTCCCACCCCACCAGCCCTGCTCACGTACCCACAGCGCAGGCGATGGGCCCAGAGCACAGAGAGATACAGGAGCCATGAGACCAGACCGGGTGCTCCAGCCACCCTCACCCTGCTGCCACCCCAGGCACCGGTTCCCAGCCCTTGGCTGTGGGGTGCCATGGTGGGACTTATAAGGGGATTTTGGCAATCACCAGCTTAATTATGAGGCAGGAACAGCAGATTGTGGCAGCAGGGATGAAACAGGCACGGCAACCCTAGGAAAGCAGCAGGGAGAGATGTAAACGTACCTGTGGGTTCAGATGCCCTACTAGCCATGGCAAGCTCCTGTGGCGACTTGCCTGTCTCCAGGTAAATCCAGAAGTCGGAGCATTTCTGCGTCTCAGCTCTAGTCACCACGTAGCTGGCGAGGGACCCTGCGACTGAAGACACCGCGATGCTCCGGTGGGTGCCAGCAGCCGGGGCATTTGCTAAGGGCAGCGGCAGGGAAGGCACCCACCAGCTTCTGAGGGGCTACAGCCGCCTGTGCGCTGCCCCTGAGCCCCCCGGGGCAGTGAGGAGCGGGGCTGTGACACTAAAGCCCCCCTGGCAGGGACGAGGAGCCCCCCACACACACACTCACCCGCCGCCAGCGGCAGGCTCCACTGCGGGCTGTACGGCAGCTTCTTGCCCACCAGCTTCTGCACTGCGAAGGCGGCTCCGCTCCCTGCCGACACACGGGGGGCGAGCCGCCGTTACCGGCCCTTACCGGCCACGGGTCCCCCCCCGCCCGCAGCCCCCCGGGGGGCCGGGCCAGCCCCTACCTGCCAGGAAGGTGCCGATGCCCTTCATGAAGGCGTGGGACTGGCAGGCGGCGTATTGCTGCAGCGCCTGCGGGGACACGCTCAGCACGGAGCCCCTCGGTCCCCCCCAGCCCCGGCGGGACGTACCGGGGACACACGCAGCACAGAGCCCCCCCCACGGTCCCACCCAGCCCCGGCGGGACGTACCGGGGACACACGCAGCACAGAGCCCCCCACACGGTCCCCCCCAGCCCCGGCGGGACGTACCGGGGACACACGCAGCACAGAGCCCCCCCCACGGTCCCACCCAGCCCCGGCGGGACGTACCGGGGACACACGCAGCACAGAGCCCCCCAGCCCCCCACGGGACGTACGGGGACACACGCAGCACGGAGCTCCCCTCCCCAGCCCCGGCGGGACGTACCGGGGACACACGCAGCACGGAGCTCCCCACGGGACGTACCGAGGACACACACAGCACGGAGCCCCCCTCCCCAGCCCCGGCGGAACGTACCGGGGACACACGCAGCACAGAGCCCCCCCTGGTCCACCCGAGCCCCGGCGGGACGTACCGGGTGCTTGGCGGCCACGCTGTCCTCCACCCGCCGCAGCCCCAGGTTCACCATGGCGGGGCCGGGGGGGCCGAGGCTCGGGGGGCCCAGCAGCGGGGCCCGCCCCTTCCGGCGCTGCCGCCATGGCGGAGCCGGCCGGGCCCTTCCGCCTGCTGCGGGACGGGCCGCGCCGGTACCTCTGCTACTGCGGCCCCGGCGGCACCGTGTAGTGAGTGCGGGGCCGGGGGCCGGGAGCGGGGGCTGCGGTCCGGGAGCCGGGAGCGGGGGCCGGGAGCCGGGAGCGGGGGCTGGGGTCCGGGGACCGGGAGCGGGGGCCGGGAGCCGGGAGTGGGGGCCTGGAGTGGGTTCCCAGGCACGGCCTGAGCCGCTGCCTCCCGCAGTGTGACCGACGCGCTGGAGGTCTGGGCCGGGGAGCTCGACGCCCGCCCGCCGCTGGACTGCGTATGTACCGGGGCCGGGGCGGCGGGGGGGCCCGGCTTGCCCCGGGGCTGGGGGCCGGGGCCGGCCGCTTCGGGGCGTGCCCCCTCTCCTCCTCAGCGCTGCCAGCCGGAGGAGCACGGCACGGAGCTCAGGTGGGTGCCGCAGCGACGGGGGCCCGGGCGCGGCCTGCGGGGCCCCTCTCACCCCCGCTCGCCCCGCAGGGAGGCCTTGGGGCGGGGGGCGGCGGCGCTGAGCCTGGGCGAGGGGAAGGCCACGCTGCAGCTGCGGGAGGAGGCCCGGTGCTCGGCCCTGGAGCTCTTCAAGCTGCCCATGGCCCAGGCGAGGAGCCAGCTGCAGGCGCTGGTGTTCGGCATGGCGGGGTGCATCGAGAGCCTGGAGAGACGCCTGGAAGGTCTGGGGGGGGTCGGATGGGGGTGAAGGCAGGAGGAGAGCGGGCAGCTCCCTGCCACCTTCACAGCATCACCATCACACACACACCACCCACAAGGAGATGGCTGTGCCTCCCTAGCCTCGCCCCGCCTGGTATAGGCTCGCTGGGCCCCGGTGAGGTGGCCAGGAGGGCTGGGTGGCCAAGGTGCTCCCTTCTTTTTCCAGTTTGGGCTGGCCGCTTCCCAAAGCTGGCCAGGGTCTGCCCCTGAGCGTCTCAGGCAGAGGAGATCCTGCATGGGACCGGAGGATGCGTTTTTGTGTCTCTGTGCAGAAACACAACCTTGTCCCCATGGCCAACACCACTATCATCTCTGTGGGTGGGAGTCGCCTTACAGAGGCCCCTGTTTTAGGGGTCTATAGGGAAGGTCTTGGGGCAACGGCAGCCTGGATGGGGGAGTGCTGGGAGAACATAGCTTGGTTTGGCTGGGGAGGCTTGGGGTGCTGCATGCTGTATTGGGGTGTGTTGTCACAAGCTCTGGCTTCTGTCTCAGCAGTGATGGAGACACTGGCATCTTCCTGCAGCCCTGAGAAGAACACTTCCCAGAGCCAGCAGCTCTTCCTGCCAGGTAGGCAATTGCTAGGGGGTACTCCCCTGGTTCCACTGCTTGTTTGCCTTCTCTTTCCCAGGAGGCTGCTGGTCCGTGTGCTCTCCAAGGCACTCTCAGTCCCCTCAGCTGTGGCTGCTGTGAGCTGTCCTGCTGTTCTGGTGCCCTTCCTGGCATGGAAGGGGCCAGGGCTCAGCACGGTGGCTCTTGGGGTGTGTGGGATACCCTGTGCCCAGGTCAGATGCTGGGCATCACCAGACAGGTTGCTCACTAGCCTCCAGGAGGAGGTCAGGCTTCACTGTTCTTCCAGGGGCTTCACTGCTCTTCCAGACTGGGGGCTGTGGCAGGTCTATGGCTCCCTGCTCCTTTGGGAGAGGAGACCAGGCTTGGCCCTTCCTCACCCGCCACAGATGCTGGGCCTGCCAGGCTGGGCTGCTGGAGGCTCACCCTGGGCATGGAGGGGCTTGCAGGGCTGCCAAAGCAACTAGCTGATCTTTTGCAATCCCCGTCCTGCCTGTCACTGACTGAGGCAGACCCCAGCCCCAGGAAGAACAGGGGTGCTGGCTCAGCTTTGCCTGCCAAGAGGAAGATTCCAGGAGAGTCTCTCATAAACCCTGGCTTCAGAAGGTAAGTGCTGCTCCCAGGTGCGGTGCTGGGGTTGGGCTGTGCAGAGAACCCATGGACTCTGCTCTGTAGCTGCATGGGAGCAGGGTGTGGGGATTTGGGCTGTGATGCTCCCTCCATCTCCTCCTAGCAAGAAGGCACCGTCTGGAGTGGATTTTGAGGACTCCTGACCTGTGCTATCCCTCCCCGCGATGACAACCCTACAGAACTCGGTTGACCACTGTGTGTGTCTGATGGAGTTTTCACTGCCCTGCACCTGCTGATCCCCTTGCACCCAGGGAGACAGATGGGGTGAACAGGAGCCAGAGGGCTGGAGACGGCACCTGGCAGGCCTGAGCACGCAGCAGATCCTCAGCTGGTGCAGTGGCAGGGCCTCGGGGTGGGGTGGGGCGGGGAACAGACAGGGCAGGGGTGACAGAAGCGGTGGGTTTTTTCCCTGCAGCTCTTACCCACTGGCAGGGGCTACCTCGCTACCTTGCTTGCCATGAAGTGGTGGGGTTTTTAAAAAACTTTTATATTGCCATGTAACAAAAAGATTGCCTGTGCTTAACTTATTGCCAGTAAAAGCGGTTTTAGCCAGCTGGTCTCTGGCAACCAGGATAGTGTGGATGTGTCAGTCTCTTGCTCAGGAAGCCAGTGGCCAGTTTCAGCTGAACCTGGAGGGTCAGAGGCTCAGGAGCTCACTCTCCTGTCAGCTTTCTGCCAGCAGGCTGGTGGGTGAATCATAGAGCCTCCCTAGCCCCCTGGAGAGCTGGGAGAATGGGCCCAGTCCTTGCTAGGCACTGCACCGACTTCCCAGTCCTCTCCCAAAGTCCCGTGAGGGAGGAGAGCTGCTGGAGCTGGTCACTCCAGACTCATGCTTGTCTCACTTGCAAAGCTTTTATTGATTTCTAGGAGCTCTGATACATGGCTTGGACTTGCCCCACTTCACCCCCATCCCTCTCCCAGATCTGCTCCTGAGAACTTCCTAACAGAGGGTTCTGGGGGATGGTGCCCTCTGCTCCGTTCACCCAGGGTAACGGGGCACGGGCCATGCCCACCGCCCATGCCATCCCCCCAGCGCTGTTCCCAGGTCTCTGCCATTACTGTGCCAGTCCCCCTCACCCGGTGCAGCTCCCTGGGGTCATCCTGCCTCATGCCAATCACCTGGTGGGTGGCATGGTGAGCTGCAGGAGTGTGCTGCCCTCTCTGCACCCCACAGCCCTTTGCTCTGGGCAGCTGTTCCCCGCCTGCTCCTGCCCTGGCCCTCAGCGTTGCCCAGCTTTGGTACAGGTGGTGGCCGTGGCCCCCTTGCACCCATCCTGATGCTTGAGGGACCTCAGGGCAGGTTGAGGGGGGTCGTGTTCGGGCAGGGAGGGTGGCACAAGAGGTGAGAACGCACTTGCAGGCTCAGTGCGATGCAGATTGCTGCCGGCACCTCAGGCAGGGGTGCCAGCTGGGGGAATTAGAGTGCCAGGGGCACAGCTCATGCTCTCTGCCCTCCTGAGTGTGTGCAGGCAGGACTGTGGTGGTCGTGGCAGGACCAGGGCAGGTGCTGGCCTGCTGCCTGACCCTGGCCCTGCACCCACCTGGGCTTGTGCCCGGCTCACTGCTGCGAGCGGACCACAGAGCGATAGGCTTGTATGATCTCCTCGCTGTTGGGGCAGGTGTATTTGAACTCCTTGGTTTCGCTGGCGCTGTTGAGGTAGCGCCACACGCCCCGCAGATCCTTGGGGATGCCAAAGCGGCGGTAATGCTGGCACACGACCTGTGGTTGGAAACTGGGTGAGCCTTGGCCCAGCACTGCATGCCTGTGGTGTGCCAAGGAGGGCCCCGTGGGGCTGGTACCTGCAGGCAGGAGGCAGCCAGGAAGCGTGGCAGGGGCCAGGGGACATCCCTGGCACTGCACGAGACAGGGGTTAGCACCCGGCAGGCGATGTGGAGGGGAGTGAGATTTGTGGGAAGGCACGTGCTGGGCAGGGGTCATGGGGAGGGGGGTGCTGGGGAGGCACCAGGGTCATCCAGGGGTTAGCAAAAGAGCAGGAGGGTTGCTGCAGACACCAAGGGGGAGGTAAGAGCGTGTAGCCAGCGGCATCGGGACACCAGGGAAAGGAGAAGGGCACAGCGCTGGGGTGCCCGTGCTTACCTGAACGATGTTGAGCTTGGGCAGCAGGTTGCAGTCAGCTAGCGTGAGCTGCTCCCCGTCAAGGAAGCGGCGCTGGGAGACTCGGAGGTGTGGGTCCTGGGCTAGCTCGTGCTCCAGGGGGGCACTCAGGTACTCGTCCAGCTTCAGCAGTGCCCGCAGCAGGCTCCGCTGCAGCGCTGTAGGGATGGCAACAGTGCCACCAGGTCAGAGCGTGGCCCTGCTGTGGGCACAGGGCCCCACAACTCTGCTGTGGCCTCCTGCCAGCCCATCCCTGTCACCAGGTGGTGCCTGCCTGTGCTTTTCCTGCCTTGGCCGGGCTGGTGCCGTTCCCTGCCCTCCCCAGAAAGCTGAACTGCACGGGGAGGGGCAGTGCCTGGAGAGACCCAGCGGTGTCCTAGGGCAGGGGCTGGAAAAGTTCAGTGTGACCTGACGGGGCTTTGGGGTGGTGGCACCTGAGAGGTGGTTGGATGGGATGTCCCCCCACCCCAGCTACTCACCGTCATCCTGGGCAGGCACTGGGTTCTTGATGAAGGTGGAGAACTTGTGGAAGATGTCATTCCCAGCCAGGCTCGACTCCCTGTACTGGGGTACCAGGCTGGGGAACCTGCAGGGACGTTGGCGCAGCTGAGGAAGGAGGCACGGGCCAGCAGGCTCACATGCTGTCTGCCCGTCCCACCTCTCAACCTGTCCTGCCCCTCTTTGGCCCCTTGCCCCTTCTCAGGGCAGCACCAGCCACTGACATGGGGGGGCCCAGCTTGTCCTCCAGGAAGTCCTCAATGGTCACGGTGTCGGTCTTGGGCTCGCCGTTGTAGAGCAGAACGGGCAGCTGGGCACCTGGGGCGAAGTCCTTCAGCACGTCCAGCGCCCTGCAGGAGATGGGGATGGATGCTGCTGCCTGGCAGTGCCCAGCACTCTGCAGGACACTGCACACGTGTCCTGGGCAAAGGGACAAGATAGGTACTGCCTCCGTGTGCACCCATGGGCAGCCCTGCCCTGGAAAATGCCCCCCAACCTCGTTCAGACAACGGTGGTACAAGAGGCTCCATGTATCCCACAGTACCCACCCCTCACGCCCCTTCCTGAGGTGTTGGGGACATCTCACCCCTCCATCAGCACGCCAGGGCAAGGCTGTCCCACCCTGACCGTGGCCCTGGCCCCAGGGCTGGCAGCCCCTTGGGTGGAGGACACCACTCACCTCTTCATGTCTACGGTGGTGAGGGTGAAGGGCACCCCTTTGAGCAGCAGCACCATGAAGAGCCTCTGGCAGAAGGGGCAGTGGCCCACGCTCTCCCCATCCTCACTTGCCTGCGGGTGGAGAGGCAGAGCCCAGTAGCCACTTGGCCCCAGCACTGGCCAGGCAGCCGTGGTGGGTGCAGGGTATGTGCCACCCCTGCCCTGGCCAAGCCCGTGCTGGCCACAGGAGCGCTGGCAGCCCGTGGCACCTGCTGTGCCGGGCAGGGAGCCAGCCCCTGGCCCCCGCCTGCTCCTGGGGCCCCGCACCCCACCCTGGAGCAGCCCGCCTGGCACGGTGGGTGCTGGCCCTGGTGGCCCAGGGGGCTCTGGGCTGCCCCAGCTCCACAGTGCCAAGGGGGACAGGGCTTGGGGGCTGCAGTGGTGGTGGCACTGGGGGTGGCTGTGGAGAGCCCAACGTGGCAGGGGCTGTGCCGAGGAAGGCAATGGCGATGCTGGTGGCTCTGTCACCCCAGGTGTGATCCCGGGTGAGCCCTGTCCTGCCCTGTGCAGCCGGACAGCCCAGGTGCCGTGGTGGCCACCCTGCTGGGCAGGGGGCCCTGGTTTGCTGGGGTGCCCCAGTCCAACGCCCCAGGCTGAGCACCCGCAGCCCCCCGTGCCTGCAGGGCGGGCAGCATCGTGCTGTGCCCTGGAGCACAGCCCTGAGCCCCACGTCTGGGCGCTGCAGGGGACAGAGACAGCCAGCCCCCTCCCCAGCCCAGCAGCGGGCACCCTGTGACCCCCCCCTCACCTTCACGAAGAGCTGGATTTGGGGTTTCTCTGCCATACTGGGTGGTGGCTCTCGCCGAGTGCTGGCTGTGCCTGTGCTGGAGCCGCGGCCCCTCCCAGCCCACATTCCTCCCTGGGGTGCACCCGCTCCCACCCACGCTCCCACCCACGCCTGGTCCCACGGCGCTGCCAGGGACGCCCTGCTGTGGGGCCCCGGGCACTGCTGCTGCCAGCCCGCAGCACCACCAGCTGCCCGCGCATGGCCCGAGCCCTGCAGGGCTTCACACCCCGCACCAACCGCCAGCCCCACCACCCACCCTGGAAGACACCAAGTGTTGGTTGGGTACAGCCCCGGCAACCTCTGCCCACAGTGGGCTCCTGCACCCCCACCCTGTGAAACCCCTCCTGGGACCCTGCCCAACCTTGTTCCTCCCCAATCACCCAGCCCTGGCAGCTGGCTCCAGTTATTATTTTTTATTTAAAACGATCATTATTTTCACATTTCATCTTGTTTCTTTTGCTAGCAATGTACAGGCTCCTCCAAGGCGTCCCCACCCCTCGGGGTGCCCCGTGCCCGGGGCCGTGCGTGGCACCGGCGCTGTGCCCACGGCTGGTGGCCAAGGACGTGCAGAGGGAGGCGAGGCCAGAAGCGGGGCCAAACTCAACAAAGCGAATAGTGTTAAGGCAGCAGCCACCCCCGTCCTGGGGCAATGCCCTCCCACTGCCACCCTCGGGGTGTCCCCTGTGCCTGGGCAGCCCCCAGCCCAGGGCAGGCAGACCACCACGGCCACCCAGGCTGCGTGAGCATGCCGTGCCGGGGGCACAACAGCATCTCCACTGACCACTGGAAAGCCATGGGGACAGGGACAGTGGCATGGGGTGGGGTGGCGTGGCGTGGGTGGGGGCAGCTTGGTGGATGGGAGGGCTGCAAAGGGCTCTGTACCCGAAGTGCCAGAGCCCTGTAAGAGCCCTGAGCAACAGGGCTGTGGGGCAGGTGGGGGGTGAGGACAAAGGGCACCATGCCCATGGGGTGCCACCACCGAGGTCACAGTTGGGGACCCAAACACATCATCATCCCCTCTCCTTCGTTGCAATAGGTTAACCCCAAACTGGCTTGTCACCCAGCGCCCACCTAGGGAAGGCAGAGTGTGCCCAGCAAGGGAGCAGGGGGCACCCTAGGTGGCAGCTGCCCACCCACAGGACCAGCCCGTTTCCAGTATGCCATTAAAAAAAATATGGTCTGAAAAATCTGAAAATAGAGCTTATCTCCCCCCCATTTTTTCCCCTATTGAAAATACTGTATATTGTATCACAATCTATAGCAGGTGGCATACAGGACTGGCAAGACCAGGGGGCACAGGGACAGTGGAGGGTCAGCTGCCACCTGGGTCTGCTCCTGCACCCAGGTGGGGCCCGGGCTGCCCCCACCCTGCCTCCCCACGCGCTGTGCTGCCCCATGGCAGCGAGCTGGGCTGCCTGGTGCTGCCCGCTGGCTGGCAAGCAGGAGCTAGCCCAGGGCATCCAGCCAAGCCTGGGCCAGGGAGGCAGGAAGGGCAGCGGGGCAAACAGGGGGAGCCTGGCACTGGGTGCTCCCTGGCAAGGAGGGGGGACTGGGCACAGCCACCCTGGGGTGCTGCAAAAGCCTAGGGCATCCAGAGGGGGATGTGGTTGGGGTCAGCATCATGGGTCCTCCCATCACTCTGCCTCTGGGCATGGCTGCAGATCATGGAGAGCTGCAGGGTGCTGCTGAGATGCAGGTGCCAGCCATGGTCCCTGTGGGTGATGAGGCAGCAGGACCCTCTGCAGAAAGGAGGGGCACTGCTGGCCAAGGGGGTGCCACTGCTGGCCCCAGTGACGCCCACCAGCCCCAGGTGACACTACTGGCCCCACTGCCATAGTCCATCCTCCCTTCACCCCCACCCCAGGCACCACTGCCAGGTTGCACCAGCACCCAGCCAGGCCTGTCTCTTCCTCATACCTCAAGGCCACCCCACTCCCAGCTTCAAAAGCCCTCCTGGGGTGCAGCACCCCCCCTGCCAGTACCACCAGTGACCCAACAGTAAGAAACCAGTGCAGGTGGCTCCTGTAGAGAGCCAGATGCTGAACAATGACTGCCAGGGCAAGGGGGACAAGGAGGGGGATGTAGCAGAAAGGTGGCACAACTGCAGCAATGCCCTGTGGTGGGGGAAGCGGGCGGTGAGAGCAGGCAGGAGGCAGGGTGAGGGGCTCTGGGAGGAGGAACATGGTTGGGGGCAGAGGGGAGAAACAGCTGGTGCCAGCGTGTGAAATACCCTGTGAAATACCCCTCTGCCCCACCACGTGCCCCTCTGCCCACATGGCAAGGCTGGGGGTGGCTGGACCCCTTGGGTGGCAGCAGCGTGGGTGGGCAGGACACACCAGTGGGGCTGAGGCTCCCATCTCAGGCAGGTCCCTAGCAACATCCCATCAGTGCCAGAAATCAGTCGTGGGTGAAGCACCAGAGCTCCTGCCCCCGTGGCACCAGACCCCGAGCTCCTCCCAGTGCCAAGGGTAAGCGCCAAGCCAGGGGTGATGGAAACAAGGCGAAAGCAGCCGTCCTTCCTCTGGCTTTGCCAGGGCCAGGCCTGGGGTGGTGCCAATGCCAGGGTGGGAGGGTGCCCCCACAGCTGAGGGTCCCCAGGGCAGGTGCAACACGGGTTTCCAACCAAAGGCACCGCTCAAAGACCTTGTCTCTGCCACCAGGCGCACGGGGCTGGCAGCACTGTCAGCAAGCCGCATCCTTCTCTCTGCAGTCTCCATCTGTGGCACGTGCTGGCCTGGCGAACCGGGCGAGGACAGTGGCCCCCAGCACCACACAGTGACCACCCTGGAGCTGAAGGGGACAAAAGGCCACCCAGCGGGCAGTGGCTCACAAGGTCCATCCAGGCTGGCGCCATACCCATCATGTCCTCCCTGGCACGTGCCTCTGGCCACAGCAGCTCCAGCAGCTCCACTCGACAGGGCGAAGGGAGGGGAGAAGCCAAAAGGGTTCGGTGGCTTCACAGCCAGGGGATGTGGCTGCCCCCAGGGTCTCAGCACAGCGTGTCCGTGTTGAATGAGAGCTGAGCCTGCAGGCATGGAGACAGGCAGGGCTCAGGCTGGGCAGGGGCTGCCTGCTCTGCCCAGCACCCCCACTGCTGCTGGGGCTGGGATCCAGCTTTGGGGGAGCCAGCACCCTTCCCCGAAAGCCTTCTGTGGTCCACCCCTGGCCCCACCACCTCCCCGTCCCTGGATGAGACCCAGTGCTGCAGCATCCAGCCCCAGTGCCCCATGGCAGAGACACAGCTGGGATCAGGGACACCCAGATCTGGGAACAAGCTCTCACCCTCTCCTCCTCGAAGCTGATGAGGCCTTCGTCATCAGTCTCCAGGTCCTCCTGCTCCTCCACCACGAGGGCCCGCAGCTCCGTGGGGGCGGCCCGAGGGCGCAGCAGGCTCAGCACGCGCTCCAGGGGTGACTGCAGGGCACAGCTGGGGCTCGTCTCCTGCTGCTCCAGGTTGTCACTTTGCTTCTTGGCAAAATTCACAAACACCTGGGAGGAAGGGACAGGAGGCTGCAAGGGACCCACCCCCCAGCGCACCTACAGCCCCTGGCTGCCCCTCACCTGCCATCTGTGCCATCGGGGACAGGCTCCAGCACATCCCACTGGACTGTGGCCACCACCATGCCCCCCACCTATCTCCACCTCCCAAAGGTAATTTCTGCCAGACACTTTGGCATGGCCACTCTCCCTGGGGACAAGCATCCAGCTGCCCACACCATCCCAGGTCTCACGTTGTCCAGTGTGGTCTGGCTGACAGAATAGTCTTCTATGCCCAGCACGTCCACCACCTGCTCCATCTTGCTGAAGACCTGTGCCAGTGAGATCTGGTCCGACTTCAGCTGGTACTGAGCCTTGGTGTGGTGCCGCTCCTGCAGGGGACACAGAGGTGACAGCTGAGCCCACACTCCCAGACCCCTTCCCATCACCTGGTGGGGGATCCCACAGAGGTGCCCCTTGGGGGATGAAGGCTGCTTGCACCTCAAGGTGGGGACTTAGCAGGGGATGGCACCACCACCACAGAGAGCTCACCTTGAGGATGGCCTCGGGGAAGTTGCGGTTGAAGAACCTCACCACCTCCTTGACGTTGAGGCTGGACTTCGTGCGCACTGTGATCATGTAGCCGTCGCCAAACCTGCATGGGGACAAGGGACCCTGTGAGGACCTGCCCCCACACACACACACCTCTGCGGGGAAGTACTGACCCCACGG
Organism: Falco peregrinus; assembly: GCF_023634155.1. Lineage (NCBI taxonomy): Eukaryota > Metazoa > Chordata > Aves > Falconiformes > Falconidae > Falco > Falco peregrinus. The sequence goes on along the minus strand of NC_073721.1, from coordinate 46,999,064 downwards.
AAGGTGACAACCCACCGGTATGGCGCTAGGATGCTCAAGTGAGCCTGTCCCCTGCCCACCCTCCAAAGCAGCACCCACACAAAGGACCAACATCTCGCTATGGGCGCCACATGGTCACCTTGCCATGGGGGCCCAGCCCCCTCCTGCCCCACAGCGCACACAAGACCCCCACTGGGCTCTTACCGGTTCTTCAGGTGCTGGATGCTGCCAAGACACTTGAGCCTCCCGTTCACCATGATGGCCAGGCGGGTGCAGAGAGCCTCGCACTCCTCCATGCTGGGGAGACAGAGCAGGCTTCAGCGGGGTGGCATTGCAGGACAGTGCCAGGGGCCACAGCTGGGGCAGGTGGGGAGCCAAACTCCCCAGGGCATCACCTGGGTGCCGTGGCTCCATCAGCAGGGGTGGGAAAAGGAAACAGAGAGCCTCCCAGGCTCCCTCCGCTGCTCCCCACGCTCCCGCCAGATGTCATGCCCTGGGGAGCCCCCTCCCACCCACACAGCACCCCAGGTGCTCAGGGGCATCGTGGGCACAGCCAGAAGCCCCTCTGGACCTGTGAGATGTGAGCACCACGGAGCGACCAGTTTTGATGACATCCAGGATAAGGTTCCAGAGGAAGCGCCGTGCCTTGGGGTCCATCCCTGTGGTGGGCTCATCCTGGAAGAGGGACAGCACCCTCAGACATGCAAGCCCCTGGAGGGACCCTGCCACCCCCTTCCTGTCTTGAGCCTCAGGACACCATCCCACAGCCCAGGACACTGGGGGCAGAGCTGGGGGCAGGCAGCTCCTGCACAGGGTAATTTCTCCACCCTAGCCCAGTGTCAGCCCCAGGGACATGGTGGGTGGGAACAAGACCCCACGGGCAGGGTGCTGGAGCCCGGGGCGCACCAGGAAGATGAAGGCTGGGTATCCGATCAGCGCGATGGCTGTGGACAGCTTCCTCTTGTTGCCTCCGCTGTAGGTGCTGGCAGGCTTGTCAGCATACTTGGTCAGCTCCAACTTCTTCAGTGCCCACTTGACCACCTGCAAGGCACGGGGGGCTGCCATCACCCTACCAAGGCCATATGGCCAGCAGAGCTGGCAGCGGGCAAGCAGCTGGGCTCCACAGCACAGCCCATTTGCCAAGGGGACCACAAGCAATGTGCTAGTCAGGGGAGCCCTACGGCAGCCCACAGGCACAGCCACGAGCATCGGTGGGTGCCTGCGAGTGCGTGTGCCTGGCCCCAGCACCCCACGTGGGTGCACCACTGGGGTGGCATTGCCATAAGGGTAGCAGCACTGGCTCAAGTCCCCGCTGGTGCCATCCCCATGGCACAGTGCCAGCACATGCGTGCTGACAGTTGCCCACCCCGAGCCCTACCCGCTCCTCGTCTTTCCAGGGGATGCCGCGCAGGCGGGTGTAGAGCTCCAGGTGCTCCTGGGCCGTCAGCTCGTCAAAGAGTGCGTCAAATTGGGGGCAGTAGCCCAAGCTCTGCTGGACCTGCAGGAGCTCCTTCAGGATGCTGTGTGAGGTGCCATGGGGAGAAGAAATTGCTTTTTGGGAGCACCCCATTGCTCACCCCCCTTTCACATGCCTTTATACTGGAGCATCTTCTACCAGGTAACCCACAACAGGCAGCCTTGGCCAAGAGCCAGTGTCACTTGCTGCCACCCCCCAGATGATGGCCAGCCCAGCATGACACAGGGCTGCAGCTTCCCATGGAGCCACACAGGCACACTCATGCTGCTTTGTCCTGGGAGGCCCCCAAGCAGACCCCAACCCATCCCCAGGACAGCAGGCAGCCCCCACCCCCTACCCAGCCCGTGCCCCCTGACCTGTGCCCATTAACGAAGGCCTCTCCGCCTGTGGTGCTCTCATCCCCCGTCAGCATCTTGAAGGTGGTCGTCTTGCCCGCGCCATTGACACCCAGCAGCCCGAAGCACTCCCCAGGCCGCACACCCACGCACAGCCGGTCCACGGCCAGGATGCGCCCGATCTTGCGGGACTTGTACACCTGGTGGGGCGGGGGGTGGGGGCTTAGCCCACCACAAGGTACCTGGACCCTCAGCCCTGACCCACAGCCCTTGGGTGGGATGGCTCCGAGGGGTGTCCACGCAGCCCTGGCACATCCATCACCGCTGCCGCACCTTGGTGAGGTTTTCGATCTTCAGCATGTCGTTGTCAGCATCGCCACGCAGGACACGGTGCCGCTCATTGGCCACATCAATGTCATCCTCGATGGGCTTGGTGGAGACAGGCAGCCGCCTTGGGAGGGCACACAGGGCAGGGTGGCGATGCAGGCCTGGGAGCCTCCTGCCCGCATCCCTGCTGAGGATGGGCAGGTCCCCAGCTTGCACCCACGGGAGGGGCAGCCTTGGGCTAAGGGGTCCCGACAACAAAGTGGATTCCCTGTGGCCAGCCCCCCCAGCCTGCCCCCCGCTCCCCAGCTGCACTCACTGGGGCTTCCGGAAGAAGTTGTACTGGCACATGATGGTGATGAAGAAGCCGACAAAACCTTCGATTGTCATGGCAACAAGCCCCCTGGTCACGATATCCCATTCGAAGGGCGATTTCATTTTATCGAACTGCCCTGAGTGGGAGGAAGAGGAGAGAATGGCCGGGGACACCTTCCCATGGGGACAACCTGGTTGTACCTCTTGAGGCTGCCTGTAACAATGCCACTGTCCTACTCCTGTGTTCCCTCCCCTGCCGCAGCCGCCTGCGCTAGTCGGGGCTGGTCACAACAAGGCTTCCCATTCACAGCGCGTGTGCTGTTGAAACCATCTTGCAACTGTTGAACCTCAGTAGGACAAATCAACCCAACTGAGAGGAGGTATTGGAAGGATGTCAGATCCTGCCCCAGAATTGCCCTCCATGATGCCAGCAGCACCCAGGTTAGATACAGAAGCTACTTGAGAAGCAGAGAACAAGAGATTTTCAAGGGCGAGCTCAAGCTGAGAGTAGCCAAAGGCTCGTTTTGGCTGGGCAGTGCAGCCCTGCAAGCAAGAGACCACATCTGGGAGGAAAGAGCCCTTGCAGTCCCCACCCCTCACGTCACAGTACGGCCCCACCACAGGCAGTGTGCAACAGCAGCAGAAACACGCGACACTGCCAGGGCTCACAGCCTCCTCTCATTGGGGGACTGCTACTCTGGATGGCCCAAGGAACCACTTTTTGCAGCACCAGCACCACACTACGGCTGACCCTCAGGCACGGCTCTTCCTGAGCACTAGTCTCGTTCACACCCCCTGGCTTTTTGCTCCAGGTTGCTCCAGGCCTTGGGAAGCCCCACAGGGCAGGTGGATCCCTTCCAGCAGGGTCCCACCAGCACCGTGGTCCCCCCCAGCTCCACATGCCCTGGAGCAAGGGAGGGAACATGAGGCCATACCGATCTTGGCATAGTATTCATTAATGTATTCGTTGTAGGCCATCTCCATCAAACCGTGGCCCAGGTTGTAGTTAGGGAATACAAGGAAGCAGCTCTTCAGGTAGCTGTTCACCACCTTCAGATCCTGTGGGGACATGCAGAGAGGACACAACCATCAGAAACATCCCTAAGGACTGTAAACACATGGTAGGATTGAGATCCCCACCAAGATACAGCCTGGTCAGGTCTCATAGCTGATCCTGCTGGGAGCAGGAGTCTGGAGCAGAGATCTCCTGAGGTCTCTCCCAGCCCAAGCTGTCCCACAGCCCGATGGCAGCTTCCCCCTTCCTGGTGGCCCCAGGCAGACCTGTGAATCCCATACCTTGTCATGCTCAAACAGCTGCAGCAGGAACGTGGCGACGGTGGCTGTGATGCCAATGAAGAGATTGATGACGATGAGGAAGACGTAGGCAGAGCTGGGCACCTCGAACCAGAAGGAGGCAGGGTACATGATGGGGGTGATGGACCAGCTGGCAAGGTGAGCGACAGGAGCGCACATCAGCGTGGCAGGAGAGGCGCTGGGCAGCACCAGCCATTGAGCCTTGGGATCACCCATCTCCCAGCCCCATCCTCTCCAGGCTCTCCCACCCCAGCCCTTGCAGCCCACCAGCCACTGGAGCTGCAGAACATCAGCCAGATGGGTAGTCCCGAGGGCAGATCCCACCTGTATAGCCACAGTGGAGATGGGGCACTGGAGGGACCCACCAGCGCACCCCGACCAGCCCTCTGAGCAACATACCCGTAGAGCAAGAAGAGGGAGAGGACGGCGGGGAAGTTGGTGGGAGAGGTGTAGGCCGGGAGGTCGAACACAAACAGGATGATGATGCAGCAAGTGGCCGGCACCAGGTAGTTCAGCTGGAGAAGACAGAAACTCTGTGACTGCCCACCCACCCACCCGAGCCTGGGGGCTCAGCCAGTGGGGCCATGCGCCCTGCTTACCATGTCCCACACATAGTTGGCCAACCAGTAGATGACAGGGTCACAGCCGCTCACAAACTGCAGGTGTTTGGCCTTGGTGGCCTTTTCGGCCACCAGGAACACCACAAAGCTGGCTGGCACGAAGGACATGGCCACAATGATGAAGATGGCAATCACCACATCCGTGCCTTGCAGGCTGCATGGGGAGCAAGGAGGAGAGCAGGGACCCCATCACCCTCAGTTGCAGCACTGGTAAGGGCCACCCATCCTGGTATGGGACAGCTGCTGCGCACAGGGCGGCGCACATGGCACAGGGACCCTCACGTCACACCCACCCGGTCCCCCACCACACAGCCTGCAGGGCAGAAGCCTCAGCGTTCCCCTGCAAACCGCAGTGAGGAGCTCCCTCCCTTCCATGGGACAGCCACCCTCCCTCAAACCCACCCCCTGGACCTACAGGTAATCCAAGGACAGGCTGGCGCTCGTCTTGTTCATGGGGTGGTTGGTTACTGTGATGCCTGCAGGAAAGCCCAAGAAGAAACACGGGAGCATGAAAGCTGGCTCAGGACAGACAATCTTGCCCCCAGCCTGCCCGGTCCTGGCTCTGAGTGGGAGGACAAGCTTCCTCCCTGCAGCTCTGCAGGAGCTGAGCTGTCTGAAGCAACCAGGCACCTCGAGGCCAAGCCCTCCCCCCACCAGCTGGCAGAAAGCATCCTCAAACACATCACAAACCCGGGTGCCTTCAGGCAGCACTTTGGGATGTTCTGCCCCAGCCCAGACCTCAAAGAGATTTGCCGAGCCCATATCTGTGACCCCCCCCATTACGCCACTTGGTCCAAAGGGGGACACTGCACCTTAGATCCTGGTTGGACCATGCCCTAAAGCTGTTCCTGATGCGCTTCTGTCCTTAACCACCTTCAGGTTCTTACCATAGGCAGCAGGGTTGCCTTTGCTCTTGGGCAAGTTGGCTCGCAGGATGGCGTTGTTGAGAGCGTTGAGGTAGGTGGGCATGCTATGGTAGCCCTTGTTGTTGTAGAAGACCTGGAGGAGGAGAGAAGAGTAGTGGGAGGTGGCAAAAGCTGGGCCCATGGCAGATGTACTGGAAGGGAACAATGGGTGCGACACCCACAGGGCAGGCTTCCCGGGCTCAGAGCTGCCAGGAGAGCAGGACACCCCTGACCACACTGGTCCAGAAACGCTGGGGTGGGAGCTGCAAAAAGCCCCACGGGGCAAGACCCCCACCAGATTCCTCAGTGGAGAGCACTGCTGCAGCACTGTGGGCAAGGGGTCCCGGCCACACAGACACTACTGGCTGGCCCCGTCTCCTCTCCACCCGTGCCATGGATGCCGCTGCCCACCCATCTCCCATGTGCCGTGGAGCGCAGCGCGGTCCCACCTGGGCCGTTCTCCGGACAGCGATCTTGCGAACCGTGGCAGGAGCCCGGACCCCGAAGGACGCCGGGATGGATTTCTGGATGTTGCCGAAGGTGAGGGCCCCATACCTGTGGGACAAGGCACCGCCAAGAGGCTGTGACCACCATCCTCTGCTGTCGGGAGCAAGGCTAGGCTTCAGCATGCTCCTGGCTCCCGTGAGCACCCCGGGCAGGTGTCCCCAAGTTCCTGGTCCCCCACCCCTGCTCCACGGCACAGGGCAGACCCCCCCCAGCCTTCTCTCTTGCCTGTGCAGCCGGAAGCGGTCCGAGGTGTAGAGCAGATACTCAGAGACATTGCGCCCTGTGATGTCTGCCAGGATGTCCCCTGTCACCACCTTCATCTGCGGGGGGTGGCCCCCCACACCGCTGGGGCAGGAGAAGCCGGTGCCCTGCATGGAGCACGTGCACTTGATGGGCTCATGGACAATGCGGGGCAAGGCAGGAGCTGAGGTCACGGTCTCTGAGGAGCAAAGAGGGCAGCTCACAGCCAGGCTCCTGCCTGCTCCGGCTGCCTGGGACAACGTGGGGGCAGGAGGTTGAGCCAAGGGGGGCCTGGCCGGGGAGGGAGGGAGAGCTCTGCCCTCTGGCCAGAGTCTGGTCTGCAAGAGAGCTTGTGTGTTCTGGTGATTAGAGGGACCAAGAGATGGACACTGCAAAAAACTTTGGGCAGACAGAAACGATTCCGAGAGGGGGCATGAAGTGTGGCTGGAGAAGGGAATGGCTGGGGACCCAGTGAGGGTGACAAGGCTGGCCACAAGGCTCTCAATGGCGTCACCACCCTAGAGAGCTCCATCAGCACTGCTGGGGCTGAACAGGGAGCAGTGCTCGAAGACCAGCACCAGCTCTGAGTCCGAAGTTCAGCCCAGCGATGCGATGCTCTGCTGTGGCCAAACTGATGGGCACTTCCAGGGGTCCCTGGAGCTGCTTCTGCCATGGAAAGACAATCTCCCTGCTAGAGATGAATCCCAGGCCCGGACGTACTCAAGCACCAAGCACAGATGATACCTTTGATGGCAGAGGAGAAGGTTGTGGAGTTCCAGGCATGGAGCAGCTCCTCATCCACTGAGATGGGGTAGTCAGAGGGAGCCGGGGATGGAGGCGGCGGCACAAAGTTGGAGAGCGGCAGGCCCTGGGTGAAGGAGTCGATGCACATGGCATCGAAGTACTTGGCCGCCAACATCTTGGACTCGTTGCTGTTGAGGTTGAGGGTCTGCATGGGCTGGTCCAGAGTGTTGTTGAAGGCAGTCTTGAGCACGCAGGTAGCCCCCACCCCAGAGGGCAGGTGGAAGGTGTTCACCAGCTGCTGGGGGCTGGCATCAGGAGACAGCCTGAGGCTGTGGGGAGAGAAGTAGGTGAGGAGGAGCAAGGGGCAGGAAACGTGAGTCTCATCACCTTGGCCATCTTCTGCTGGGACCTCCCTGAAGCCTTGGCACTTATTATGGCTGGACAGGCACAGACAGTCCATGCCTGACACGAGCTGAGCTGCCAACTGCAGCCAGCGTCAGGGCTGGTACCCCCACCAGAGACATTCTGGGGAGGATGGAGGCTGCTTTGCAAGGTGACGTGGTGCCAGCCAGACTGCTCCAAGCCTGAGCCAGCCCTGGCACCAGCCCCGCTGTGGACTGCCCTCCCCTGCTGCCCCCCCACTGCAGTCCCAGGGATGGAGACAGGAACAGGGATGGGGATGGGACACGGGATGCTGGTCACCAGCAAGCGGCAGCTCTCACCGGTACTCGCGCCGCTCCTCATTGGCATAAGGAATGAAGTTGCCCTTGGGCTGGGTGTAGTTGTGGTACTGCGATGGTGAGAGGATGAGTGGTGGCAGGTCACCTGTGGGGAGAAGGACGGGAACCTGCTCACACCCACAGCACCGCCGCGTAGAGACGGACTGATGAGCACCTGTGAGCCTTGTCCTTGTCCTCCCCCCAGCCAGTGTCCACACTGGCCACACCGGGGCAAGCAGAACGGGTCACCAGTAGCCCCAGCAGGCGGGTGGTTCACACACACCTATTTCGGGCACAGAGAGTGCCACCGTCATGGCCACACAGACGAAGAAGGCGGGCAGGAGGATCTGGGAGAAGAGGGCCTTGGTGTTGCGCTTGGCGCAGTGGAAGCGTTTGACGATCAGCCCGTGGAACTGCCGCAGCTTCAGCCACGAGCCCTCCAGCTTGAAGCTCCCCTGCCCAGCCAGGTCCTGGTCTTCTGCCTCCACCTCTGCCTCTTGCTCTGGGAGGGGAAAAGGACATCAGCCCCCAGCACGGCTGCTCCTGCACCCGCCTTGGCCCCCAGGGAGCCGAGCTGGGCACCAAGCTGGGCGCAGCAGCCCCAAAGGACAGGGCAGCACCCAACCCTGATGGCCAGCGAGTCGCAGCACACCGTGGTGTGAAACAGGGCAGCTGGCTGGTGGGTTCCTCTTGGCCCAAAACACGAAATTTAGACAATAGTTCTAAAGAAACAACTTAAACTGGTGCTTTTTGGCATAACCCCTCCATTTTCCCCATCGGTTCTCCCAGCAGGTGAGGGGTCAGCGCAGGCAGGGATGGGTTGGTGGTGGGGGGACCCGGCGAGGCAGCAGGCACCAAGCTGGGGGCTCAGGGAGCTCTGCCTCCCCCAACCTAAACCACAGCACTCAGAGCAGCCCTGCCCAGGGAGGCAGTGGGTGGCAAATCCCTGAATTAATCATGATAAGAGCTGCTGAGATAACCCAGAAAAAAAATCTGTGAATAAAAAAGCAGCCTCAGGGCGCCTGCCTGCACCCTCCGTCCTCCAGCAATCCCAGTATCTGGGTCGGGAGAGCCCCAGGCCTGGGTCAGGGTATGGAGGGCAAAGCCACCAGCTGGAAGACAACTCTGTGCCCAAGGGCCAAGAGGAGACAACCCGACCGGGTGCCAGCGTGGGGAGGGAGCATGTTAGTGGGGCGAGTCTGCAAGGTGGCACTCGTGGGATCCGAGGGAGGCAAACGGCAGAGCTAACGCCGGCTGCGCCTCTGGCTCCGCGTCTCAGCATGGGACCCTCCCACACAGACCCTGCCAGTTTGGGGTGCAAACTGGTGGAAACACCCATTCCCAGCCCTCCCACGCAAGCTGCGGTTCTCTGGGTGCAGCATCAGTGGATGCATCATCAGACCCCCCACGGGGTCTGGCCCCAGGAGCACAGCCCCCCATCCCACACACCCCCACGTGCCCTGCCCAGGTGCAGGGACAGGCACTGGCACTGCCCCTGCCCCGGCCACCCTCCGTGTCCCAGCCAAGCGCCTCCCCCGGCCCCTGCCGCTGGCCAGGCACCGGCAGCACGAACCTTGCAGACTGATGTTATCGGGGTCCTGCCGGTTATCGAACAGGGGCGCATAATCCCCAAAGAATTCGGAATAAGCCCCACCTTCGTCACCCCGCACGGAGCCCACCGAGGAGGCTGAGCGCAGGGATGCCTGCGACTGCGCCAGCTTGGAGCAGGTCACCAAGTTGCTGAGCTCCACCTCGGGCTTCTCCGGCACAGCCGCTTCGGCCGGGGCCTCCCCGTTGACCTCAGGCTTCAGGTCCAGCCCAGGGGCAGGTGGCTGCAGGATGTCCTTCTTGGACTCCTTCATGTCTGAAAGGAGAAGCGGGGTTGCCACCGGCTATGCCACCTTTCACTGCAGCATGGCACGGAGCGGGGACAGATCTGCTCTGCAAACCCAGAGTGGAGCAGACTGGCTGCCCTTGGCTGGGGTGGGCTCTGCTCAAGACCTCTCTCCCCTTGGGACTCCTGCAGCCACACAGAAAGGGGAGAGGAGCCCCCAAGCCCACGCAAAGGCACACAGCTCCCTGCCAGCCCCCAACAGCACCACATGCCCTCCCAACGCTCGTACCCACATCGCTGTTCTCCAGAGACTGGTCCTCCTCAGACACCTTCAGGAAGACCTCCTCCAGCGTGGTGTCCATCAGCCCAAAACTGGTGAGGTCCAGCTCCTCCAAGCTCTGCTCCAAGTGCTGCCGAGGCAGAGTGCCACATGAGAAGGGCAGGAGGTGCCCCACAGTGTGACGTCCCCCCACAACCGCCTGCCTGCCCACCCCACCAGCCCCCACGGGTACCTGGAAGAGCCTCTCAAAGCAGCCTTTCTTGACGGCCTCGCTGGGTAGAATGTAGGAGAGCTCAGTGTTGGTGTCCGAGATGAGGAGGCAGGAGGCCACGTATTTCTTGATGAACTGGGAGACGCGAGGCTCAGAGCAGGGGCTGACGGAGGAGTGGGCTGGGGGGCTGTGTGGCTGGCCGGGCTCTGTGGCAGAGGGGGAGCACTGGTCAGCCGCTTCGCCCCTGGCCTCCCGCCAGGACCCACCACGTCCACGCTACATCACAATGCTGCAGGGGCTCCTCCAGCCTCCATCATGGGGTGCTGGTGGCTTCCTGGCCACCCTGCCCTGCCTGGGGACAGTGCTCTGTGCCACAGCCCGCACTGGACAACTCGGTGGGCAGCCCATGGGCTGGACAGAACCAGCACCTGGAGGCAAATGCCACCATGCAGGGTCTAACCTGGGACTCTCATGGGAGAGGTCAAGGCTGAGCCATGCCACCTCCTACACTTCTGTACCGTCCCTCTCTGTCCTCCATGTGGCTAAGGAAACTTGGAGTGGGAGCACTGCGGTGTTGACCTCTTGTTCCTTTCCTGGGCTGAAAAAGGGCTGTTCCCACCTACTCCTCTAAACACAGGGTCCCACCGCCCTCCAGACCTGTGCCATTCCTGATGTCAGACTGCTTCTTCACCACTGTCAGCTTGTAGCCATCACCGTAGGTGCTCTTGAGGAAAAGGGGGGAGCCACAGCACTTGAGCTTGCCATGGGAGATGATGGCGATGCGGTCACCCAGCAGGTCAGCCTCATCCATGTGGTGTGTGGAGAGCAGGATGGTCCTCCCTGACGGTGGCACAGAGCCTCAGTGGAGAGGCCAGGGCCACCAGCAGCCAGAGGAGCAATGCTGGGCTCTGCCCACCTCTGCTTACCTGTCTTGTACTTGAGGATGAGGTCCCAGATGGCCCTGCGAGCGTACGGGTCCACACCGGCTGTGGGCTCATCCAAGATCACAGCCCGTGACCCACCCACAAAGGCGATGGCCACCGACAGCTTCCTCTTCATGCCTCCCGAGAGCGTCTGCACCAAGGAGTGGCGTTTGTTGGAGAGCTCCAGGTCCTCGATCATCCTGGGGACAGGAGAGAAACACCAGGGATGCCAGGGGGCCATACTGGCACCTACTGTCACATACTGTGACACCTCTTCCCTGCATGGTACCTACAGCCCTCGGCTGCTGGGACAGCCCAGTTGCAGCCAGGCTACAGAAGCATCTTCTGCTGGCTTCCACAGCCTGGTACCTCAAGTTTTGGGAAACGCTTGGTGAAGCTGCTCCAGGGGACATCTTTGCTACCAGGTCACCCACCAAGGCTCAGCCAGCAGGAAGGGGACCCACTCAGGCAAAAGGCACAGACAGGGCAAAAGGAGTTGGAGGGTGCCTACTTGTCCATCTCCTTGCGGATCTCCTCCTCCGCCATGCTCTTGAGCTGCGAGTAGAACCAGAGGTGCTCCTCCACCGTCAGTCTGTCAAAGAGCACGTTGTGCTGGGGACACATGCCGAGGTTCTTCCGGATCTCATCCATCTCTGTCCGGATATCGTGGCCATAGATGGTAGCCGAGCCCGAGGTCGGAGGGAACAAGCCAGTGAGGATGGACCTGGATGGATGGAGAAAGGCAACCATGTGAGGGACCTCACATTCCTCCATCTGGTCCCAATCCCAACCACCACCTCCAGGAGCACCTGCTGAGCCCCAGGCAGAGCAATGCCAGTACAGGTCCATGTGCCCGCTGCCTGTCCCCCTTTGTGCCACCCCCACAGCCACACTGCTGTCTTCTGGGCACGGCACCAGCTGCCACAGGGCCCTGCAAGGACATCTTGCAGCCCCTTCCCCACTCACTACAGCTGGCCAGGAGGACACAGCCCACGTCCACCCTGAGAGGCACTCACATGGTGGTGGTTTTGCCTGCGCCATTGTGCCCCAGGAAGGACACCACCTGGTTCTCATAGAGGTTGAGGCTCAGCTTGTTCAGCGCCAGCTTCTTGTCTGTCTTGTAGACCTTGGTGAGCTTGTCAATGCAGACAACCAAGGGGAGGTGGGTCGGCTCCTCCTCGATGCCCCTTGTCTCCTCTGCCACAAGAGCGGGATGGTGAGGAGCTGGGAGGTGGAGGGGGGCTCTCCACCGGGTGAACCTCCCCACCTCCATCCCACTGTGGTTGTGCTGGCTCGTGGTCCCTTCCCCCTCTGCTTCTCGCCAGCTTCCCCTGTCCCACCCCACGGGCAGCAGCTCCCGGACAGGCAGCAGTGCCCAGCCCAGTATCCTGCCCCGACAAGGGAACAGAGGACACATGGAGGTCCATGGTCACAAGACCCCGCGGCAGAGCCAGGGCCACCCCAGTGCCACCCACTGCTGCCCGTCTGCCCTCACCCAGCCTTCGGCTCTCCATGGCACAGGCCTGATCCTCCTCCATGATGCTGAGGCGGGTGGTGCGGGACCAGGGCCAGGTCCACTCCCAGGTCTCCACTCGCCCGTTGCCCAGCCAGTAGGACTTCTGGAAGGGGAAGTACCAGGGCCGTGGCAAGCCGAACATGCCTGCAATCACATCCCCTATGGAGTCAGGGTCAATCCCGCACCCGTACCCCACAGGGAAGCCAGCTGAGGGCCAGGGCAGAGCTTGGCACGGGTATGGGCATGGGCTTGGAGGTTTCCCCAGCTCAGGGACATCGCTGCGGGGGTGGGGGTGCTGCAGGTGTCCTGGCGAGGTGGGCTCAGGGCAACGCTGCTGGGCTGCGCAAGGAACCAAAGTCCTTTGGGCTGGGTCTGGCTCAGGCTTTGGTTTTACTAGGAAAGCAAAGGAAGCAGGAGAGCCTCCTGCCCAGGCGGCCAGCGAGGGGGAAGAGTGCTCCAGCCATGGACACTTGGATTTGCTACAGCTGGCCGGCAAACTGAGACATGCAACTGAAGATCTCCAAGTAATCTGCTGGTGTCACCAGTGGGTCAGGGCATGCGGGAACGTGACCCTAACAGGACACACATGGGGGACCCTGAAGGCACATTGTACCAAACCCCACCACGTCAGGGCTGAGCACTGCCAGGAACCAGCAGCATCCCCAGGGAGGAGGCTCCCGTAAGACCAGAGGTGCCCTCATGCCACACATACCCGGGTGCACGGCCTCGATGTACCACGTAAGCACCCCGTACACTACAGCATCCACAATCAGCATCATCATAGACAGCAGGAGGTTGAAGTCATCTCCTTCCACGGGCGACTGGCTGAAGGTGTGCCACTGGATGCCCACACCGGCCACCTCATACAGAGCAAAGTACTTGGAGCCCAGCCCAAAGGCTGTGGTGGACATGAGGGACTGCGGAGAGGTGGAGGGAACAGAATGGGATGTCACCAGGAACCACTGGCCAGCTCCAGAGGAACAGGTTAGGGTGAATTCCTACCCAGTGCTGCCCCACCCAGCCCCATGGAGATGTTCCCTGCCCCGGAAGGCACCAAACCCTCCGGAGATGCCTCCAAAGCCCCATGGGGAGCTGGTTCATACAGGGAGAGGTTTGCTCAGGGCTTGGTGACAGCATGGTGGCCCGTGTACTGGACATGGGGTGCCCGAGGCAAACCTGGGGCCAAGCACCTCCCCAGCAGCCGCAGCCAACTCACCGCGATGCACTTCTCAAAGGCTGTGATCTTGTCATGTGCCACCTCCTCCCGGATGGCCACGTACATGTAAGGCACGTAGCTGAGGAAATAGATGATGCCACCGCAGGCAGAGGCCAGCTTGGCCTTGGAGTAGAGCACCGACACCAGGAAGCTGCAGGGAGGACAGCGTCACCTCTGATACTACCCCAACAGGGCTTTCCCCCCACCATCCTATTTTGATGGCATTGAGGTGATAAACTGGATCCTCAAATTAGCTGGCTGGAGGAGCCTGTGCCCCTCCACCACCCCTTGCCCACACAGCTCCCAGCACCCTCGCCCCACGGCACAAGGACCCCGGTGCTGGCCATGCCCCCTCACCACACAGAGCAGACCAGGCAGCTCACCAGAACATGATGGTGGCTACTGCATAGATGGCAAGAAAGAGCCAGATGATGAGGACATCGCTGTGCATCAGGACCTTGCCATACTTCAGGATGGCGGTGAGTGCTGTGACCGAGATGGATAGCTGGACGAAGCCGGTGATGAACCAAGCCACCCAATGCACTGCGTTGTTCAAGCCCATCATCTTCATCACCTGTGAGGCCAAAACTTCTCAGCAGGGCTGTCCCCTACCCTGCACATCCCTGCTGCCTCACTCGCTGGGGCTGAGGGAGCAATGGGCAGCACACCAAGGGGTCCCCCAGGGGCTACCAGGAGCAGGCAGGCCACAGCACCCTGTGCCAGGGTGCCAGCAGGCTCAGTTGCCTCTGGTGCTTGGGCAAGGCTTGTGCCCAAGACACTCTGAAGGACCAGATCAGCCCAGGGATGTGGGATGTGCACCCACCCCAGCTCACACACCCCAGAAACGTGGAGAAGGTGACCAGGGATGCAACGCAGAACTTCGAGCCCACAGATGCCAGTTCCACCCCAGGGATCTCTCCCATCATCCCCACCTCTTTCAGGCGATGCTCCTTCTCTGTCACAATGTGCTGAATCATCATGGCCACCGAATAGACCCAGGAGATCACCATGCACAGGGGCATCATGTGCTCAATGACGAAGAGGAAGCTGGTGGGGTAGAGGAAGAGAGAGGAGAGCTGGATGGTGGCACCACCACAGGACCTGGAGAGACCCTGGGGCACAGGGCAGCAGAGGGGCTCTCCCACTGGCCAGGGACAACCAGCCCTCCAGTCCAGCAGCATCTTAGTACCCTGAAAGACCTTCTCCAATTAGCCCATAGGTAGCGTCCTGGCAGGCAGCAGCTACAGGCTTGGCCTGGTACCCTGCCTACCCTGGTGTGGATGGCGTCCTACCCACCCTCCTGTCCTGGAGGGCTGGAGGCTCTGGGACTTCCTCCAAACCACTGTGTTCAATAACCACCAACAGATCAACGCGCCATCCATTTACTACACTCCTCTTGTTCTTCCCAAGTCTTTTGTCCTCCAAGACACCCCACAGACATGAGTTCCTCACTTCAGCTGTGAACTGGGCACAAAATCCTACCCGTGCTTGCCTAGCCTGGTGGTCCAAGGAACGGGGCTTAATTGGTTGCTCATCACTATCGCTGTCACCAGTTTCTCTCAGGCCCCCAGACTTGTCCCCTTTTCCCAGCTGAATTGTCCCAGTCTGCAAAGATAAGGTCCTGCCCCTGCCTACCCTGCCCACACAGGTGTTACTCACTCGTCCCGGGTATAACATGGGTACGGGAACATCTGCACATAGTTGCCGGGCTCCACCACGTCATGGCCAACAAATGTGTTGATGAGGGCACGCTCCATCATGTCTGGGGAGGAGGAGGAGAAGACAAGTTGAGTGGGCAGTGCCGGCAGGGGCCAGGGAATTGGACAGCTATGGCAGGGAGCTGGCACTCACCCTGGATCCAGACGAAGCCGTAGAGGAAGTAGAAGCGGCCACCAGTGTTGGGGCCGGGCCGCCAGTATGCCCGCCGGATCTCGTTGGTCTTCTCCGTGAAGCTGGAGTTCTGTCGGATCTTGTACATGACATGGGGGGGCAGCGAGCCGTCCCTGTTGGTCTGGAAGATGACGCCTGCAGGCAGCGGGAGAGGCAGGGAACCCGCTGGTACCACGGGAGATGGCCACACCAGCTGGCCCGCAACAACGGGCAGCGTTCAGCGTGTCCCAGCCAAGGCGCCATGAGGGCTGCCATGGATGAGGAACGTGGGCATGGCCCTGGCATGGGATGCAAGGGCACGTAGACAGCAGGCAGCAGTGGTGGGAGAGCCAGGGCAGTGGCAGAGGGCTGCGCCCGGCAGGGCTCGGCCAGGGGCAGAGGATGGGTACTGCAAGGTTCTTGGTCAACTCATCCACCCAACACATGAACCAAGGGAGCCACACCCCAAAGCCAGCGGCTCCAGCCCAGAGCACAGCTGGAGAAAGACATGGCTTCAGGGACCCCCCCTGCAAAGGGGCTGGTTCGCAGGAACATACTGGCAAAGACTGTGACGTTGTCCTGGTAGGCTTGGTTCAGCGTGTAGTTGACGATGCTCTCCTCATCTGGGAAACCTTTGAAGATGTCCACGCTGACCTAGTGGGAGGGGAAGGCTGGTGAGACCCCACTGCCCCAACAGATCTAGTACACAGACCCTACACACGATGCAGCATGTGCCACCCACACCCACCCTGCGAGGCCCTGAACCCGATGGTGCACCAACACCGTTGACATCCACCCCAAAGCTCCACTGCAGAAGCCACGAACTTCTCCAGGGCTCCCATCCCACAGGCATAAAGAGGTCTGACTGAACCCGACCCTGCAGCTGGGTGGCAGGTGCTGCTCCAGCACTCGTGTTCCCACCAGCGGGCATAACCTCACCTTGGCCATGAAGTGGACCCAACCACAGGCAGCATTGTCAATGGTGTCCAGCTGCTGGAGCAGGACGCTGGCATTGGGCAGGGAGAAGTTGCCGTTGAGGAAGTTGTGGAGAACGTCGCTGTCGGAGACGTTCAGGATCTCTGGGTGTTTGTGGAGGTCAGCAGTGAACTGGGACAGAGAGGGAGACATAGGAGGGAGAAGCTGAGGTGCACCATGCCTCTCAGTCCCCTGTCCTCCCCATGGACACAGACAGGACCCAACATTCCTTCTGGGGACACGGAAGGGACAGCATCCACCCTGCACAGGGAACCAGCCTGGTCCTCACAAGAGGAGGGTGGGCACCCAGGAGCTTCACATGAAGAAGCCATGAAGTGCCTGGGGGCAGGACATCCCTTTCCCACCTCCAGGGCAGTGCAGCCCAGCCAGGCTTGGTCCCCACCACACTGTCCTACCTGCTGGAGCCAGCGGATGCGCCTCTGCAGCCTGCCCTCCTCCAGATAGGCACGGATCTCAGGGGAGATGTTCAGCCACGCCTTGGCATAGTGGGTGACATTGCCCACAAAGGCAAAGGTCTCGTTGGCCTGGGAGTGCGAGGAAGGTCACACAGTGGGAAGAAGCAGGAGGCCCCCTGTTCCCCAGGACAGCTAGGAGCCATGGAGGTGTCTGCCCACCTCCCAGCAGGCATCGCTACCCCAGCAAGGGCCAGGGCAGCTGCCCTCCGACTCCCCGCTCAGCCCATCTGGGCAAGGAGGTCCCTCCCCAGCGGGTCTGGTGGAAGGAAGGATGGGGGTCCAGGCCCCTGCACCCTCACCTTCAGGATGACCTTGTCCACTTCAGTGCCTACAGGCGCGTACAGGATTTTGGGGTTGCTGGTCATCAGGTGCACGAGGAGACCCAGGTTTCGCTGCTCCTTGCTGGTGAAGCCCAGCGAGCTCATGTTGCCCTGCTTCAGTGCCTCGGGCTCGATCGTCCTGCAAAGGGGGCTCCGGCTGCCAACCCTGCTCCAGCCCCAGCTCCCCTCACGGCGGGCAGCCCCCACCCCTGCCTACGAGGGGGCTTCATGCTGACCCCCACGGTGCTCCCCAGCACGGGGAGCTTCCCCCAGCCATGGCACAAGGATGCAGCGTAGCACGCACCTCCTGCGTGCCCTCGGGGGACGACCAGGACGCTTGGTCACTGGCAGAGGCAGGGTGGGCTTTCCCACACCCCCATCCCCATCAGAGAGCACCTGGACCCAGCCCCCTCCAGCCCCCAGGGCTCCTACCGGTTGTTGCCGCAGAGGATGGGCTGCAGCCCAGCCCAGAGCTGCACAAATGCCGAGAACTGCCCCTGGGGGTTGTCGCTGCTGGCTGGGCCATCCCTGGCACCCTCCTCCTCTGCCGTGGCGTTGCCAGACGTGGCGTTGGTGCCTGCCCAGCTGGTGCTGTTGGCAGTGGGTGCTGGGGCTTTGCTGGCACAGGCTCCCTTGGGCAGCAGCTTGGCCAGCGCTGAGAGGATGTCCATGTCACGGAGAACCTTCTCCATCTCTACCAGGTCCTCCAGGAGGGCGCGGAGGCGGTGCTGGGCAGCTGTGCTGTTTACCTCATCCAGCTTCAGCTGCAAGGACAAGCAGGCAAGGGGTTACCACAGACCAAGGCAGACCCCAAGCGGCGGCATGTCCACTTTCTTGGTGAAAAGGCTCAAGCTGTGCCCAGCTGGGGCCCTGGACTCATTGCTGTGCATCCATGGCTATCAGGCAGCAGGGGTGCAGGCAAGCGCTGGCAGGGTCTTGTGGGGGAGCTTGTGATGTCCCCCAGGCAGGAAGGGTGGTCCTCTGTGACCACAAGGGACACGTCAGGCTCGGGTAGGATGAGGAAAGGAACCTCAGAGCCAGCTTTGAAGAGCTGTGCTCTCAGGGACAGCAGCTTGTGGGGACATGCTTGGAGGATGCTGGAGACACCCAGCCCCATCCAACGGGCAGCGTCCAAGCAGGTGCCAGCAGGGGGAAACATCTGGGGTCCCGCCCTGGGACTGGGCAGGGGGTGCCTATGTGGGGTAAAAGGGTGATCAGGAGGGGTCCCCACACAACCCTATGAGTAGGGAAACCCTGCCCAGGACCTGTCCCTGCCCCACAGCCCACCCCACAGCCGGTGGGAGGCACAGCCCGCAGCCCCGCTCTCACCCTGCTGACGATCTTGGGGGTGTCCAGCTGGTCCCGGAGCTCGGTGGCCAGCTGGGCAAAGTGCTCCCGGCGAGCAGCCCGGCTGCCATTGCAGGCCAGTGCCCGGTACGCCTGCAGCAGCGGCTGCTGCCCGGGGGCCACACGCAGGAGGCGACGCAGCCCCCCCAGGCTCTGCTCACATGTCAGCTGCTCCAGCACCGGCCCAGTGAAGAGGACACCCTACAGGGCAGGGAGCCAGGGGGGCACAGCCCCGGTTACAGGGGCACTGTCGCAGTGCCCGCCCTGGCAGAGCAGCTGCCCGCTCACCCCCGTTCACCCCACGCAGTGCTCACCTCCATCTCGGTGACAAAGGCTTGGGGACTGTCAGAGGCGGTGGGTACCGAGGTAGTGCTGGCAAGACCCAGGGCCTGGGAGAGCAAGTGGAGCAGCACCGGCCGGTGTGGGGCTGCCGTGGGGTCCCGCAGTGCCCTGTGGACCAACCCTTCCTGCAGGCTCCTCCAGCCGCTGGGAAGGCTCTTCTGCAAGGGGACCATTGGGGTGGCTGGTGGTGGTGAGGCTCCCTGGGGTCCCCCCTCTGTGTGTGTCCCCCCAGGCACACCTGAATGTCCCCACAGCACCCATGTCCACAGTCTCAAGGGGAGGGGAAGAAAACCAGATGTGCAGATGGGGGGGAGCATGGGTGCCCCGCACCCCAGCCACAGGAGGGAATAGTCCCCCCTGCTCTCCCCAGAGCCACTGCCCAGGCAGTGCCATCACCCGCTGCAGTGGGAAACCGAGGCACAGGCACTGCTGTGCCTCAAAGCACTGGGGGAACCGGTGGCAGCACCGGGATGGGACCCAGCCATCCCTGCTCTGGCCACCTGACAGCATCCCATCACATCCCCTCTGCCAGGACAGACACCCCCAGATCGCCCTGTGGTGGGACACTGAGAGGATGTGGAGGATGAGCTCTGCCCCACCAAGTCCCTCACACGTGGTCACACTCCTCACCTCCAGCTGCGTCATCTTCTCACGGGGGCCAAACCCATCCCAGAGGTCTCGCTCATGGGTCTCATCAGGTACCAAAGGAAAGGAACCGAAAAACAGGCGGTACACCTGCACCAGGGACAGGAGCAGGGCTGTTGAGCGTGCTGGGAGCAGAGGCACCCGTTTGCCTAGCAATGCCCCAGCATGGGTGGCAGGGCAGGATGAGTCCTGGCTGGGGGCCCACTGATTCGCCGTCGTGGGTCTGGTGGTCAGGGCTCAGCCTGGCTCAGGACATACCCATTCACCAGTGCAAAGCCCAGCCCTGCGGCACTGTGTGGTCACCCACCTCCCAGAGGACATCACCCACCTCCCAGAGGACATCACCCACCTCCCAGAGGACATCACCCACCTCCCCCAGGTCAACGCTGGAGCCCAGGAGCAGCTCGGCTGTGCTGTTGGGAAGGGACAGGTTCTGTGTCAGGAAGCGGTGCAGCTCGCCCCGGTCCTTGGCCGCCCACGCCAATGTGAAGCCGGATCCTGGTAAGGAGCAAGGCGGGGGGGGGGTCAGAGCAGCCCACCAGCACTGGGGACATGGCACAGCCCCACCCGGGGACATATCACAGCTGGCCCTGCCTGGCACGCAGCGACGTGGGACAGTGGCAGGGCGCTGCCACGTGCCATCCCATCGCTGGGTGCCTGGCAGGTGGGCATCTCCACCCCTGGCAGTGGGGGGACAGGCAGGACACAACCTACCTGCTCGGCTGCTGAAGTGAGTCTCCATGGAGCTGGGCTCGCTGCTGCTGAGTGCCTCCAGGCGCCGGCGCAGCGACTCCAGCTCCTCCTCCAGCCCGGGGTGCTGCGGGTCAAAGAGGCTGCTCTGCTCCACAGCTTCGCTGAGGTGCTCCAGGAGCTGCGTCACCCTGCGAGAGCCCAGCACCACCACGGTGACAGGGACAGAGGGATGGGGACACTTTCCACAGAGCTCTGGCAGGGGACGAGCCCCCTGGACACACAGGGCACAGCTGCCCCAGGAGCTGCCCTGGCAAGGGCATCAAATCCACGGTACTGGGGCGCAGAGGAAAGCCCCAGAGCCTCGAGGTGTCCCCAGGGGCCACCTCTGTCCTCCTCCCAGCACCAGGGAGCCCACAGGGGAACGGGTCAAGATATCTCCTGCAGCCCGGGGACACAGCACTCTGCACCCGAGCACTTTGGGGCACACAGGCTTACGCCTCGTCCCCAGCGGGGCAGTGCCGGCACGGAGCGTGCGGGATGGGAGGGAGAAGCGTGCGGGATGGGAGGGAGAAGCGTGCGGGATGGGAGGGAGAAGCGTGCGGGATGGGAGGGAGAAGCGTGCGGGATGGGAGGGAGAAGCGTGCGGGATGGGAGGGAGAAGCGTGCGGGATGGGAGGGAGAAGCGTGCGGGATGGGAGGGAGAAGCGTGCGGGATGGGAGGGAGAAGCGTGCGGGATGGGAGGGAGAAGCGTGCGGGATGGGAGGGAGAAGCGTGCGGGATGGGAGGGAGAAGCGTGCGGGATGGGAGGGAGAAGCGTGCGGGATGGGAGGGAGAAGCGTGCGGGATGGGAGGGAGAAGCGTGCGGGATGGGAGGGAGAAGCGTGCGGGATGGGAGGGAGAAGCGTGCGGGATGGGAGGACTCAAGGAAGGACTCAAGGAAGGACTCACGTGGAGTTGGAGTACTGCAGGAAGCCAAACTCGTCGCGCTGGCCGTCAGGGCACAGGGACTGCATGACGGGCAGGATCCCGGCCGAGGTGAGCGGGGCCGCCGTGTAGAAAGCTGCAGCCAGCAAGAGAGCGCAGAAGAGGCCAGGAAAGGTGCGGGCAGGGAGGGGGGGGGGGTGGGGGGGGGGGACCACCAGAGAGACAGACACTCAGTTCAGAGAAGCGCGCGCTGCGCCCTGCAAGCCCCGCAGGAGGTTGGCAGCCCAGGACAGAAGTCTGCAGCTTTCCCACCAAAGTCATCCCTGGCTGATGGCTCCCTGGGCATCTTGGCAGCTCCTGCCACCCTGGCTCCTGCCCTCTTGGCCTTGCCCGCTCCCCCCGGGTGGCAGGTCCCTCCCGCCCCAGGAAGATGCCCGACTTCTGCTACTTGGTCCCAGACCGGCTGCCAACCTCCCCTGGCCTCTCTTGTTAGTAACCTCAGAGGCACCGCCGAAACTCCAGAGGAAGAGGAGGAGGAGGAAGAATACCACAGGGAAAACAGAGCTGTCACCCGCAGCTCCCCAAGCCCCCCACCTGCCCCCTGCCCAGCTGCCCCGACGTGCGGCTGCTGGAGGTGGGTGGAAATGGAGACACGTTGGGGTGGGAAGATGGAAGAAATAAGTAGCAGCAAGGGGACGGCAAACCTTCCCCCACCTCTGCCCACGCTGAGCCATCGCCCCTGCCAGGGTCTTTCCACGTCCTTCCCCGGGGCAGGGAAGGGGACCAGAGGTTGTCACTGGGCAGTGCTGGCAGGGACCCTGCTCTCGCCACCCCAGCCGCTGGCCCCATGGTTAGAAGTGGGTCAGTGCTGTTAGCACGGCTGTGACGGGCAGGGGCTGGTGAAGATGGGCTTCTGGCAGGAACAAGGGACAGCCCAGGGCAGGGATGGGCGTGGTGTGGGACAGGCCAGAGCCTGATGGGGTGGCAGGACAGACAGCAGCGGCCATGCCATGCTTTGGTGACAAAGCCAGCGCATGGGTGGCATCTCGCTGGCCTCCAGGGTCCTAGTAGTGCCATGACCTGGCTTGTCCCAGCTACAAGGCACCAGGACAGGGACCCGGTGGCAGTGCAGGTGTGGGAGCTATCTTCATCCCCTTGGGGACCAGCCCAGGAGAAGCACAGGCAAGACTAGGTGATGACAGGTCACCACATGGGTGCCAATACCCGGTAGGGTCCACCCCAGGAGAGCCCTCTGCAGCCCAGGAGGCCAGGGGCATCACTTCCAGTGGCCCCAGCACTGCCAACCCAATAGGGACAGCACCAACTCAGTGGGGACACCATCATGGGCCAGTCCTAGCTGGGCAGCCCCCGGGGAGGAGCAGGTAGGGGACACACTGCGCTGCCCAAGCTCATCTTCACCAGCCATGGAGGAAGACAACGGGGTTACAGAGGATTAGGCCAGAGTGAGTTGATCCAAACTGGGCTCTTTCTCCCCAAAATACATGGCTGGCACAGGCAGGGGAAGGGGGGGAGGCACCCACCAACCCCACCAACTTACAGACTGGCGCATGCAGTAGAGGCATGGAGGGCAGGCGGGCAGGGGAGGTGGTGGGAAAGAAAAAGAAAACGTGAGCCAAAAAAGAAAGAAAGAAAGAAAGAAAACAAACAAACAAAAAAAAAAAAACCCACACAACACAGAGCACACGTCAGGAAGCAGGGCAGCGCCTGCCACCGCCTGCAGCCGGACCCACGCTCGCAGCTGGGCTCTCCCTCGCTGGCATGTGCTGAAACACAGGCTTGGAGATCCTTATGTTGGGTCACCACTGCCGCCGGCCCCCAGCATCTCCCCCTGGCCCCACCGTGCCACCCACACAAGGGCACCCACCAGGGTAGGCATCCCCCGGGACATCCAGATGCTGGTCCTGGGGAGCCGGCAGTCCCACTCCGCCACCTCCTCCCAGCAGCACAGCCCACAGGCACCAGAACCCACAGCTCTGGCTGCACATCTCCAGGAGTCCCCAGCTCCAGTCCCATCAATTTGTCACCTTGCCAAGGGCCCCAGAGCCCCACCACCCCCCAGCCAGGCACGGGGCTCCACCCTGTGCACTTTCCATCCCAACATGGTGAGGAGCTGGGGAGCCCTTCCCAGTGCCACCCCCGGCTGCTTTTTGAGCACTCAGGGGGATGGTGGCTGTCCCAGAACCATCCAGCTCCCCCTTCCCCCAACAAAACGTCCCTGCTGATGGCAGCCACAGGCTGGTTGGTGCTGCCACCCCCAGGGGAGCCGCCCCCAGCTGGGACTGACCCTGGCTTTCCAGCCCCCCTGTGTCTGCCCTGCCAGCCCCCGGCTGCAGCCCCTGCCCAGCGCCACGTCCCCCAAAAGGCCCCTCTGGGTCCCTGCCAGCTGTGGTGGCCCGCACCCCCAGGCTGTCCGTGGGGGGCTGGAGCAGCTCCCTAGAGCCTCAGGATGACCCCAAGTGGGGGTACCCCGGGCACCACCCTGCTGGCACTCACCTTCTTTCACAGGGATAGTTGGCTTCTTCTGCCTCAGCCCCAGGAGGATGAAGAAGAGCACCAGGGGAATGAAGATCTCAAAGGCCAGCACCCACTGGGGATGACACAAAGCAGAGGATCATGACATCCGGTGACAGGACCAGCTATCAAGGACGAACGTGAGCAGGATGGGGGTCCCCAGGGCTCGGGTGCAGTGCAGCACCATGCCCACGTCTTGCTGGTGGCACCATCACAGCTCAGCCAGAGGCAAGCAGGTCCCTGGGCACCCAAGGATCTTCTTGTCCCTGCCTGATCCATCCTGCTCGGTGGGCACCTCAGGACAGGAGAGGGTACCACAGAGGGGATGGATCCCTATGCCAGTGATGCAAACAGGGTGCTGGGGCTTGAGCCCAGCCTCGACAGGCCACCGCGCCTGGGGCTGCCCAGAGGAGATGACCCCAAATCCTTATGGATGCAAAGAGCTGCAGGCCCCCATCCCAGCAGTGCCCTCACAGCCACTAGCTGCCTGGCATGACGTCCCCCTGCCACCTGTGCCACCACTGCA
The DNA here is from genome assembly GCF_023634155.1 of Falco peregrinus. NCBI lineage: Eukaryota > Metazoa > Chordata > Aves > Falconiformes > Falconidae > Falco > Falco peregrinus. The sequence continues at coordinate 46,974,955 of NC_073721.1, read as the reverse complement.
TCCCACCTGTGGGGCCAGGCAAGAGGCAGACCCCAACACCATCAGGGTGAGGTTTGAGTCAGCCAGGCCCTGGCACCAGCTCCAGGTGCAGGCAGTGAGCAGTGGAGGTGGGGCCTGGCACTCCCTCTGTGCCCTTCTAGAAGGCTACAGCTGCACAGGATTTCCACCAGCAGCATATGGTAAATCACAGCAAATCCCCAGGAATCCCTGACCCAAATCGAACAGGCAGCCCAGGCTGGGTTCCATGCCCAGAGGCCCTGGGGATGGTCATCAGCACCTTCAGCCACCAGCAGGAGCAGGCACCCAGCATGCTGCCAGCACAGCCAGTGCTAGTTTGCACTGGGAGTACCCCGGCCATGTCACAGCCCCATTGCCCTCACTGCCAAGTGGAGGGAAACTACTGTAGGTGGGGAAACTGAGGCACAGGGTGAGGTGAGCCAGCCTCAGCTCCCTTCAGACCCCAGGCTGTCACTGAGACTGTGGAACCCACTGCCACCACAGGCAGGACAGGCCCCAGCTCTGCTGCTGGGAAAGTGCTCACTATAGAGCCAGCAGCTCCCACCGAGCTCCCGCACCAATCCAGTCACCCACAGTGACCAGGTGCCAGAGGGCCATGCCAGCAGGGTGGCAAGAGAGAGCCTTAACAGGGCAGGTGGAAGGATGCAGCTGGCAGCCAGTGACAGGATCAGGCCCTCCTGTCCCCAACCGTATCACCTCCGTGCTGGCCTCACACGGGAAAGTCACAGCAGTCCAGCAAAAGGCAGCGAGCAGAGGGATCCCGCACCCAGACCCACGCCGGCACGTGTCTGCAGCACTCCTGCGGGCACCATGGGTGACAGGGCTGTGGGACAGGCATGGCTGCACCCACGGGTGTCCCCCGTGCTGCCCTCCCCACTCCCAGAGGTGCTGATTCTGGGGGAGGCAGAGACCAGAGGGAAAGGCTGGAGGCAACGGGGCCAGCAGATGCCCCAAGGAGCAGTGCCAGGGGTTCCCCATCCTTCCAGCACCACCAGTCCCAGGCACAGTCACTGGTGGCACTGTCCCTGTGCGAGGGAGGTGACAAAGGACACCCTGACTGCTCTGCCTACCCTGCCACTCCCTGCCTGCACCCTCCCCCCCCCCCCCCCCCCCCCGCCTGTTTACCAGGCGGACAATCGTGCCTCTGTGCCCAGGCGCCTGTGGGACCATCCATCCACCACCACTCCGCGCCGTACCAGCCTCCCTTGGGGGCTGCCGGGTCCTTGGTGGCAACACGAGGGACCTGCTTGTCGTAATTTTTTTTTTTATTATTATTTTTTTTTAAGCAAAAGGTCATTGACCTTTTACTCAACTCCGTCCTCTGTCCCTGACCTCCCTTGCACCACCACATACCCCAGTGCCAGGGCAGGCTGTCACCTGCCACCAGTACCCAGGGTGACACAGTGATGGACAGACGTGGCAGCAGAGCGGGGCTCACCAGCCTGCCCCTCTGGTCCCCAGGACTGCCCCTGAGGGGGCTTCCCAGGTGCGGGGGAGGCCAGGGCTGCCCCACAGCCGTAGTGGGACAGAGGCACCAGCATGCAGCAGGGGGAAGGGATGCTGTCCCAAGGGAACCTCAGCCCCCTGGGGTCGCGCCAGCTGAGCACCTGCCAGGGCTCCCCGAGGTCACCTGCCTGTGCATGACCCATGTGGACAGCCAAGGCCAGACCCAGGGGCTGCTGACCCCCTGCCAAAGCCTGGCTGCCACCCCCTCTGCCTCTGGTCACACTTCTGCTCAGTGCAAGTTGTGCCCGTCACCTCTTGTCCCCCTGCCACCAGCCCCCAGAGAGGGCATGTCCCCCACCCCTCATCCCCTGCCCAGCGGCCCCAGCATGGCAGCCCAGGGACATGCCTTGGGGAAGCTGGAGGAAGAGGAGGAAATTCCCACTGGGATTTGCCAGCACCTCTCCTTGAGCTGGGACCCCAAGGAAAGCCAGAGTTCTCCCCCATGCCAGCCCCACGGTGCTGTGTCAGCTGAGCACCAGTTTGCTAAGCCGATGGGGACACGCCGTTGACAGCGCTCCTGCACCAGCACATGGCACTGGGACATGGCCACCCTCCCACCAGCACAAGGTGCCCAGCCTGAGCACGGGTGGGACTGTGCTGGCAGCTGCAGTGCGGAGGAAGGTGCCAGCCCCCCCGCAGCCCCCCACTGGCCAGGAGCTCTGCAGGCCTGGCAGCTCATGGCCACCCACCCTCTGGACCACCAAGGCCACCAATCGCTCTGCAACAGGTGCCCCCGCTGCCACCCTTCGAGCCAGGATTCACAGGGACACTGCCAGACGCTGCCTCGCCTGGTGCTGCACCGGCCCTCCCCCACACCGGCTGCAGGCAGCGAGGGGGCAAAGAGCACCCTGAGCTGGAGCAGCACCCAATCGATTCCTGCTGCAGGAGCCAGCACCATCTCCACAGAGTGCCCTGTCCACCAGGGATGCTGCAGCAGAACCCCACCAGCACCCCAAATTTCAGCCTTTCTTATTTTGGATGCATCAAGATGCCCCCCCAGCTCCGCTCCCACCAGCCAGGGAGAAAGGGGTAGATAACTCCTTGGTGTGGTGGGAGCTTCCCAGCTCTTGGCCAAGAAGCTGAAGGCACAGATCCTGCACAGGGCAAAGCAGCCACACCGCTGCCCAGCTCTCCCCTGCCCCAAGCGCACCCTCCCACCCACCCCAGGGCCCCCACCATGGGAACCCCACCAACACACTGCGACGCTGAAGCACCACTGGGAGCCTCAACTCCTGCTCCCTGGTCCTCCAGAAGAGCCCTGAACCACCAACATTTCCCAGGGTCAAACAAAACCCGGCAGCACACTTCATCACCAGCACTTCAGGACCAGCAGCTCCTGCTGCAGCCACCATCCTGTCCCACACGTGTGGCACAGAGAGCCCCAGAGAAGGCGGCTGAACACCCTGAACTGTGCCCGCAATAACTTCTGAGAGATCACCTATTAATTCTACATCTGACATCGGTATAAACCGGCTAACAAGAGTCATCAAGGAGCCCATCCCTTAAGATACACACAGCTGAGCTCAACCCACATCCCGGCAGAGCCAAGGTGACACAGGCAATGGCACAGCCTGCACCACCCGGGGTTGCCATCTGCACCCCAAGGGACTCCCCATTCCCTCCACCGAGGGCTGCTGATGCTGCTCTGCTCAAACCTCCATCATCCCAGGGTTCCTGCCTGAATTTCTGCCCCGGGAAGAATAAAATCACAGCCAAATCCCAGAGCAGCCCCACGAACAGCTCAGCCACACCGGGCAAAGTCCAACACTCTCATGGGCTGGGTGCAAGACCTTAGAGAGGCATCACAGGACAGTGCCCAGCATCACCCGCACCAGGCTGCAGGTGAGCTTGTCTGGTGACCAAGACGGTTACAGGAGCGGGTGACACATGGCACCGTGGGTCAGGAGCACACCTCTCTCAAAGGCCACCAGGTCGCACAGCCTCCCTGTACCCACCACCACTGCATCCTCAAGCAGACCAGCCAAGTCCTCACCAAGCGCCTGCGGACAAAGTCTGTCCCAAAACCACTGCTGCACCTCGCTGCAATGCTGCTCCCCAAACAGCCCCTGGTGCCAGGGGCAGCGGGGACCCCCCCCAGGGCCACCAGCTTTCAGAGGCAGCGCAGGGGACTGGCCCCATCTCTTATATCCCAGCCCAGCATCCTCAGCCAAAGGTGAGCTGCCTGCTCCCCACCCCACAGCACTGGGGCCACATTCTGCACGCTGCTGGGAGGGAAGCGCACTGTGGCAATGCACCCATGCCCAGGCAGCACAGCGCTGTGCCAGCGGGCAGCTGCTGGCAGGGCAAGGACAGGGCACACACCAGGCTCACTGCGTAGGACCTGGGAGAAGCCCAGCAACCCCCAACTCTGACCCCTCTGGGGTGAACCCCCAGCAGGGGAGGGGTCTCATGCCTACCCCACTCCCTCTATTCCAGTCCCCCCAGCCTCTGCCTGCTGCGGCAGGACCAGCCCACTGCAAAACGGATCTGGTTTTGCTTGGTGAAACATCCAGCTCTGGATGAGACCAGAGCAGACCTGTGCCACGGGAACCCCGATGAAGAGCAAGATACGGGCTGATGAGGCTGGGATCTGGCACGGGGCCTGACTCTGCCCCGGCCAGCAACAGCAGCTCTGCTCTCAGGCTGCTGGGAGAGGGCGGTGCACCCTCAGGAGCGGGCAGGATGATGCCCCCTGCGCAGATGCAGAGTGCGAGGTGACTTGTATGCAGCAGGAGCACAAGGAAGCTGATGACACACATGGGCACACACATCACCCCCGGGCACAACTGCCTCGGGGGCTGTGCCAAATGCATCCACGAGCACCTGTGGCACCCGGGGCAGCTCTCACCTGGGCATGGGGCTGGTCCTCTGCAGGCCCCATCCACATGCAGCATCACTGGGTAGGTGAGGAGGCACTGGTCCTTCCCCTGCCACCCTGCCTGCAGCAAGCAGGGCACTCCAGTGACAGTCCCTGCACATGGGGGGGACCAGGCATGGGCTCCTCATCCTCCTCCTATGGCTGCAGCTTCCGATGCTGCACCCCCATGCTGCCTGTGGGGCTGGGGATGCTCAGGCAGAGACAGGTCCTCAAAAACCATGCACACCCCCAGCCTGGAAGCCCACCGGCCATGAGGGCCAGGTTGGGGCCAGCTGCAGATGCTAGGGCACAGCTCATCCTCACGGGCAGGGGTCCCTGGCACACCAGCGCCAGGCAGTCTTTTGCCATGGATGTGCAGCTCTGCTCAGGGTAGGGAGCAGAGATGACTCAGCCGAAGAGCATCATTCCCCTGGCCCGTTTTGGGGGCACAGGGGCTACCCATGTAGCGGGCACCTGCCTGCAAGGCAGGCCTTTGCCCACCCAGCCCACACCCTCCCCTGCCCACCCCCAGCCCAGGCTGGTGCTCCGGCCAGCCGGACGAGGGGGGGGGGGGCGGGGGGGGGGGGGGGCGCGATGCTGGCGAGGGAAAGCAAGCAGGATCAGGCCTGCAGGATATTTGGGAGGGGGAAGAGGAGCCAGGATTGCCAGCTCGGGAGCAGCAGTTCGCTACCCTCCCCCACCCTCTAAAAATAACTGGCTCCCTCGGCACCCAGCGCACCCATCCCCCTGCCTGCGCCGCTGCCCGGGGTCCCGCCGGGCCGCGGGTCCCTCCCGGGGGTCCCGCCTGCCCCCCCCCCGCAGGGCAGCCCTGCACAGGAGCTGCCAGGCAGGCCAGGCCGGGGCTGGGTGACGCTGAGTGACACGGGACCGGCGACCCCGGCAGGGAAGACACCGTCCTGCCCCCCCTGCCACCCGCGGGAGGGGGAGCAGCTCCCCGGGAGCCCCCAGCTCCGAACGTGGGAGCGGCCCCTCTCCAGCCCACGGGGGAGAGGCAGCTCTGACCCACATATGATTTGGAAACCTATTTATAGCCTGCAGATACCGAGGGCTGGGGGAGAGCTCGCCCCCCCGCTGGGGCAGCTCTGGGGACCAGGGACAGGGCTGGCAGGTGCCCGGGGTACTGGGGACACGAGAGGGGGCCGTGCCGGGGAGGGAGATGCTGCACAGTGCGGAGGGGCCGGGTGGGAGGTGGCATCCAGCCCCCGGCTCCGGCCTCCTGCAGCGGCCCCACGGGCACGGGGTGCGAGCGGGGCAGGGGAGACCCAACTGTTGCTGCCCCACGACCGCGGGGAGGGGGTGGGGGTGTGGGGGAGCACGCCAGGGCTGAGGGGGCCCGACGTGCCGGTGGCCGGGCGCTCCTCGCCGCCCCGGGGCTCACGCACGGACGGTACCCGCGCCCCCTGCAGCCCCCCGCGAGCAGATACCGCACCGGCAACGGGGGCGCGCAGCGAAGAACCCCGACCCCCGGCTGGGGGGACGACACACAACTGGCTGCGCGCCCCTCCTGCACCCCGGGCCCCCCCCCCCCGCCCCGCCGAGCCTCCCCTGCTCGGCGGCCTCGCTGCCCGAGGCTGCGGAGGGGAAGGGGGGTGGGGGGAAGCCCGCCGGGACCCCCGCCGGGACCGCCGCCCCCGCGCTCACCGGGCTGCGCCGCTTCAGCGTCACATTCTTCCAGAGCAGGAGATGGAGCTGGTGCAGGAACCCCATGGCCGGGCCGGGCCGGGCCCCGCCGCAGGGGCCGCCCCCGCTCGGCACCGCAGATCACCCGCCGCCCACCGCCATAGCCCACCGGGCCGCCGCCACCGCCTTTGTCCGCAGCAGGCTGGGAGGGAGCGCCCCGGCCTCCGGCTGCAGCCCCGGCCCCGCCGCGCCTGGCCCGGCTCGGCTCGGCTCGGCCCGGCCTTGCGCAGCACCACCCCCCGCCCGGGGCCGCCCGCCTGCCACCGCCCCTTAAAGGCACCGCCGGGGCACGGCTGCACCTCCCGGTTCGGCTCGGCACGGCACGGCACGGCACGGCACGGCACGGCACGGCACGGCACGGCACGGCACAGCACGGCTTGGCCTGCCTCGGCTCGGCACAACACGACACAGCACGGCCTGGCCTGGCTTGGCTTGGCTCGGCTTGGCACGGCACGGCTTGGCTCGGCACAGCTCGGCTCGGCGCTGCACGGCACGGCCTGGATCGGCATGGCACAGCTCGGCCTGGCTCGGCCCGTCCCGTCCCCCGCCCCCTTCAGTGTCTCGGGGCGCCCCTGCAGCCCCGGCAGCTGTGCCGGACCCCCGCGGGTTCACTGCCAGGCGGGCACTCGCTGGTGGGTGCCGCTTCTCCCGGGGAAACCGAGGCACGGAGCCCCCCGGCGCAGCGGTGGCCGCTGTGGCACCCGAGTCTCCCCAGGGAGGGGCTGCCCCGGGGGGGTCCTGCCCCGGGGGGGTGCTGGGGCTGGGAAACACGCGGGCCCCTTGCCTGGAGCTGCCCCTGCACCTCTATGAGCTGGAGGTACAGCGGGGTCACCCCTTGCTGAGCCCCTCCGTCGTTCCCCCCCCCCCAAGATCAGGCTTGCTGTGGGGGTCTGCGTGCTGTCCCCCCCAACGCTGGTTGCCCTGCTCAGCCCCGGCTGCCCGCAGCTCCTGCCTAGCTGTCCCACAGACAAGTGGTGGGGTTGGGGTGCCCACATGTGTTCTTGGAGGGGACCAACCTGCCTGCAGCAAGCTGTACCCACAGCCCAGCTGGGACTCCAAGCTGGGAAGGATGCCCTCAACAGCAGTAAGCACTGAACATGGCCAGTTCCCATCCGTCCTTCCTTCCATCCCTCCATCCTTCCATCCATCCTTCTCTCCCTCCCTCCCTTCCCCTGGGCCTCTCCACTTCACATCTGTCCCCCCCTCCCCGCTGCCCCCCTCTCTCCTGCACTATCTTTAACCATCTCTGTCTCTGTGCTGTTTTCAGGGCCAAGTGCAGCCGGCAGGCTGAGCTGTGAGTAACCACTCAAGCTGTGAGTAACCACTCAAGCTGTGAGTAACCACTCGGCTGCCCCAGCCCCAAGTGGTGTTGCTAAGGGTGACTGCGTTTCGGGCAGGCTCGGTGACAGCTGCCAGCGCCCTAACAAAAGCTCCCCTTGTCCTGCCACAAAGTGCCATTATTCACAAAACTTCTGGGCGAAACGTTGTGTTGAGGTGAGGGAGGACAAGGGATGCCCAGGGGATGCGGTGGTGGAGAGGCACCACGTGGGCCCCGCTCGGTGCCTTGGGGAGGCTGTTCTGGAGGGGCTGCGGGGTGACGGGCAGGTGAGCGGGCAGCAGAGCTCCTGGCATCAAGAGGAGCCAGGCAGAGGGTGGCTGGGACTGGCTCGGTGCCTTTCCACCTGCACTTGCTGGCATGAGTAACTTGGGAGCTGCTGCACCGGGATGACCCTGAGGTTTGCTGGTGTTTTCCCCAGCTTGGAAATACTGGGGAGATCTGGTGTCGAGGTAAGCGGGGCTGTGGGGGTTCAGCCCGGCTGTCCAGCCCCGAACCTTGCTCCAGCAGTGGTGGTTACTTGGTCCCTGGGGAGGGAGGGATGCGTGCACCCTTGGCTCCTCTCAAGGGATTGCATGTAGGTTGTCCCCAGCCCACACCTAGAACACCGCAAAACCCCTGCTCTGCAGCACAGTGGGTCCCCAGCCTGGGGGCACCGCAGAGAGTCTCGTGGGTGGGACTGCGGGTGATGCGGGCTCAAACCCCCCACCTGGGTCTCCTTCCTCCTGCCGCCCCTGGGTGGGTCCTGCTGAGCTTCACTGTTCTTCTGCTCGGCCTGACCGTGAAGCCTCACGAGGTACCAGCAAGAGACAGACCCAGCAGAATGCCATGGGGCAGCACAGCCCCCAGGACCCAGCGGCCCATCTCCTCCGTGGATCTGGGACCCTGAAGCCCCAGGGAACTGGTGGCCCATCTCCTCCCTGAACCCTGAGCACCTCTCGGGACTTCCTTGCAGGGTGGCCAAGCTCCTCTAGCTGTGTGGGGTCATCTGCAGATGGCAGCAGCCACCCAAGCAAAACTCCCTGTTCTGTGCTGGTGAGGTCAGGTGTCACCCCATGGTGCCACAGTCTGGCCCTGGGTGCTGGGGACTTCTGCCCAGCCCACCCAGAGCAGGGCTGCCCTGGGTCCCAGGCTGGCTCAGAGCAATTAGGCAGCTCCAGCCTCCGCCACTGCGCTGCTTCGTCCCTGGGCCACAGGGGTCAAGGTGTCTGGACCCACTGGCTGGAAGTACTCCACAGGGCATCGTCCCTGCTGCTGGGGTGTCCTGGGGCAGCACTTGGGGCTGACAACTGCGATTGCTGGGGAAAAGCTCCCTCCTGCTCCACCACCTATCCTGCATTCCCCATGGAAACCTTGTGGCCAGTGCTGTCCCCAGTGCTGTCCTCCAACGGAGGGGAACGAACCTGTCCCATGTCTCCCTAGGGGAGAAGGGGACAGGGGCAGGGATGATACTGGCAGCTTCAGCCAGGCACGGAGCGCTGCCTGCAGCCGGCAGGGTTGGGGCAAGCTGTGCTGGGAAGAGCGCCCCGTGGGCTGTGCGGTGCCCGGTATCTGGGCTCTCAGTCACGCAGGGGAAGAAATGCAGCAAGGGGGTGAGAAAAGATAACAGGAAACAGGGGACATGGCTGGGGAGGAAAAAACACCCAGCCTCTGAGCTGCAGTTGGCCTTTGAGGGCTCCCAGGGCGGCACTGAAACCGCAGAGCCCTGCTACACCCCGGCACCGTGCCAAAGCGCTGTGCCCAGCCGCTGCCTGGCCCCACGCCCTGCCACCAGCACTGTGGCCATCCTTGCTCCCAGGAGCCGGGCAGGCAGCGGGAGCAAGGGTGCAGCAGGGAGTGCAGACCCCAGGGGTGCTTGAGCAGCCCGAGGACCCCCAGGGAACAGTTTGGGGCCCCACCGCCAGCTCTGCGTGTGCCAGGGCATGCCCTTGCCAGCTCTAGGGACAGTGCTGCATGCCTCGGGGGCCCCCCCCCCCCACCTGCCTCTGCCTCAGTTTCCCCATTTCTTTTCTCCTGCCAGGGCTTTTGGGGAGACTTGGTGCTCAGACAGCAATGCCAGGAAAGAAAACAGCCAAGTGTGTGGCAATAGTGGGACAGGGGCAGGTCCAGAGCTAGGGTGCAGGAGGCAGCTCTCCATGCAGGTGCTCCCAAGGTATGCACTCGCCCGCTTCCCCTTTTGGCAGAAAACATCCCGGCCAGGGCAGGTGCCTGGGGCCTGGCAGCACCGAGGAGCTGCTGGTGCGACTTTAGCTGATGGTTTCAAGATGAATCAGTGGGAGCCAACGAGGCTGGTATCCTGTTTTCAGTCAGGCTGCGGGTGGCAGACAGGAGGCACCTTGGTGAGGCTGAAGGCAGGGCCCTGCCTGCACCCGTCTCAGTGCAGGCAGCATTGAACCCCCCAGCACGTGCACCCAGGCAAGGCACCGGCTCCTTCCCAGCACGCGCCGGGATGGGATCAGCCATGGCCCGGCTGTGGGCACAGGTGGTGCCAGTGGCAGTGGCAGGCAGAGGCTCTGGGCCTGAGCCCCCCCCTCCATCCCCACCAGCTCTGCCATGGGTGGCAGCAAACACCAAGGAAGCGCCTGGTTCCAGCCTGAGCCAAATATGAGCATCTCGCTGTTCAGCTGCTCCTGGGTGATTTCAGAGCAAGCTGCATGTGCCAGGAGGGCACAGCTGGACCCAACAATAATCATCATCATCATCAATATATTAATGATGTCAGCAAAAGAGTGTTTGTGGGGTGTGCTTTGGCAGAAAGCTGCCAGCTAGCAGAGCTGCCCCATGGGCTCAGCCCAGCCCCACAGGCAGCTCTACCCCCTGCACAGCCATGGCTCTGGCAGGCAGCAGGAGTGTGTGGGCAGAGCAGCCCGCTGGGGCTCAAGACCCTGCCTCCATCCTGCCCTGCAGGGCTGGGTGCCCAAGGACAGGGTGAGGTGGCAGGGCTCAGTGGTCTGTATTCACTGCCCCTCCCCTGTGCCACCCTGTGCCTCCTCCCTGTCCCCTGGCACCCCTCTGCCATGAGGGCAGGAGCCCAGCTGGGGAAGGTGGCCGGTGTGGACACGGACCCCGCGCCTGCTGGCTTGGGAGGGGACCCTTCTACACCATGGGGAGTGCTGGAGAGCCCTGGTGCACAGCAGGGACATGGGACCATCCCACAAACCTCAAACCAGGGATGGGTACCTTGGGAAACCGCAGCCATGGCATCGGGGCTCTGGCTGGCAGCTGGGATGGGAGAGACGCTTGGTGGAAAGGAGCAATAATTTGGCCTCAATTTCAAAATTGGCACCTGGGAAACCCCTTTGGGGAACTGAAATCCCATGTGGGGCCACATGTACCTTCTCCAAGGAGTCACAGCCTGGCTGGAGGTTGGCAGGGGAAGCACAGGGAGATGGGGCAGGATGCGCAGGCAGAGAGTTGTGAGCGGCACCTGCATCAGGAACCTTTCCTGGCTGTGCCAAGGCCATGGGGCAGCACCTGCCATGGGGCAGGCACTGGGCAACAGCATCCCACGCTGGCATGGGGCATGCACCTGGCCAGAGGGCACCAGCCCAGCCACGAGACACCCACACATCGACAGGCTGTGTGCTCAGCCATGTAGCACCCACCCAGCTATGTAGCACCCACCCAGCCATAGGACATCCACCTTGCTATGGGGCATGCACCCAGCCACGGGGCACCCTCTCAGCTGTGGGACATGTGTGAGCCACAAGGCACCCCCCCAGCTGTGGGGTGCCCACTCAGCCAGAGGGCACCCCCCCAGCTGTGGGGCACCCATCCAGGCCATGAGGCACCCACCCGGTCACGGGCACACTCTTGTCCCCGGGGCGCACACCCAGCCATCGCTGCCCGTGTGGCACGGGGGAAGTGCTGGGAGCGGGCTGTGCCAGCTGCTGTGCGCAGCAGGAAGGACCCACTGTGGGGCTGGGACGAGGCAAAACCGCAGAAAAGAGGAAGCCCTCGAGTGCCCCAGCCCAGTGCCGGCAGCTGCCTGGGCAGACACACGCAGGCACCTCACATGCCGCCGCACCGGCCCTTCCCTGGTAAGTCTGGGCTCAGCACCACTGCCTGCTGCGGGGAGAGGGGCTGAGAAATGGGTTGGCTCCTGGCACTGCTGGAGCGGGGTGTCCCCCACCAAAGCATCCTCAAAACGGGAGCAGCATCCCCACTGCTGGGGACCAGCAGGCAGGGGGCCCGAAGCACCGGTGTGCGGTGCAGGGAGCCAGCAAAGCTTTCTCACCCCCCCCTGCTTCAGATGCCAGGTTTTTCCGGAGCCTAATCTTAGCTCATGTATTTCAGCAGGACAGACAGAGCGGGCCAAGGCAGGGAAGGGATTTTTCACAGCAAAGCTGCAGTGGCTGGGGTGGGAAAGGAGGGTACCACTTTCCAGGAGGCTCCAAAATTGTGGAGGAACTGGCACAGCCTTGGCTGGCAGCAAGACTCAAGCAGCCAGCGTGTTTTCAGAGGTTACCTCTAAAGGGAAACCACCCTTGGTGCTGAACACCACGGGTGGGCCACAGGTGATGAGCCCTGCACCTGGGACTGGCCCTCCTGGGTGGGCTCAAGCTGGCGGCTGGTCCTCAGCCCAGCCAAGCATCCCCCTCGCCACCCCCACCACTGCTTTCCATTGCCATCACCACTGCTGGTTAAGCACAGCACCGCCAGCGCAGGCAGACGGGCACCGTGGCTGGGTGAGCATCTTGTGGCCAGGGTTCCCCTGTGCCTGTGGGCTGAGCCCCACCAGCAGCAGCCCCGAATGGCTCCCTACCCACACTGTTCTCCCTGCCCTGCCTGCGGGGCACTGGCCATCTGTGACACCCTGAAAATAAAATGTTTGGGGCACTGAGGCTGCAAGCTCCCAGCCTGCTGGGGCTCCCTGCGCCCGTGGTGGCTGGGGAGAGCACCCCAGTTCTGGGAAGAGCCCTGCCGTCGCTGCAGGAGGATGCTGGGGTGAGGGGGCACTGCTTGGGCAGGACACTCCAGTCTGGCCTCGAGCAGGTTTTCAGACTTCCCAGTCACTCCCAGGGATGCTCCGGTCCACAGCTGGGGCCTTGCTGTGGGGTTATTCAGGTGGGACCTGGGGTGTTCACCCTCACCCTTTGGTGCGTGACCCCATCCTGCAACCCCGCAGACACCTTTCTGCTGAACCTGGCTGCAGCAAGGCTGGCTGCATTTCATGCTTGACCTGCTCTGGGCAAAGCAAGAAGGGTGGAGTGGGACGGTGGCTGTTTGTCAGGTGGGGAAACTGAGGCACACAGCAAGTACCAGGGACTATGTCCCTGGTGTATGTAACGGGGAGTAGTGCCAGGCAGTTGGGACAGGGGGGACAGGTGGCTGCTGTCCACCGGCTCTGTACCTCCCTTTGGCAGCATCCCTGTTTGCCCTAGAGATGGGGACCCCAGGGACCCCAGGAGGGTGATACAAAAGCCACTGTGGAGTGACATCAGGTGCATGGGGGACCCCAGAGGTGGGGGGAGGCAGGAGCCAGGAGAGGGGCCAGGGGTGATGCTGGGGCCCAGGTTTTGTGGAGAAGCCCTTTCTCCAGCCCTTCCATCCCCACAGCCTCCCCACCACCCCCTGTCCCTGGCAAGCTGAGCTAATGGTGCTTGGTGGCCTCTCCTCTCTCCCAGGTGTCAGTTCTGTCACCCAAGAAGGTGACAGCCAGCCCAGCAGCATGCCCCGGGCACCACCACTGCCACAGCTGCTCTGGGGCTGGCCCAGCATGAAGGTGGTGGTCACCACTGCGGTGTTTATATCCACCCTCTGGAATTTGAGGTGCTTCCTCAGTGCCTCCGAGGTCTCCAGAAAAGCCCCTAAGCCCGCTGAGCCACTGGTGGTCCTGGTGTGGGAATGGCCCTCAAAGCAGGTCCCCAACATCAGCAGGGACATTTGCCATGAGCTGTACAGCATTGCAGGCTGCTGGCTCACCATGGAGCGACGGCTCCTGGGCCGGGCGGACGTGGTGGTGTTCCCCCACACCAGGCTCCAGCCCGGCAGGGACAGGCTGCCCAAGGAGAAGCCACCGGGGCAGAACTGGGTGTGGGTCTCCCTGGAGTCCCCTTCCAACACTAAAGCTCTAGCGGGATGGAACCAGACCTTCAACTGGGTGATGACCTACAGACGGGACTCGGACATCTTCATTCCCTATGGCAAGCTTGTGCCCAGCCAGTCAGCCACCATGAACATCCCCATGAAGACCAACTTGGTGTCTTGGGTTATCAGCAACTACCACAGGACTCAGAAAAGAGCTGAAGTCTACAAAAACCTCTCCAGGTACCTCCATGTGAACATATACGGGAAAGCAAACAACAAGCCACTTTGCAAGGACTGCCTCTTGCCAACCACATCCAAGTCCAAGTTCTACCTGGCCTTCGAGAACTCCATCCACCAGGACTACATCACCGAGAAGCTATGGAGGAACTCGCTGATGGCTGGCACTGTGCCCGTTGTGTTGGGACCTCCCCGGGCCAACTACGAGCAGTTCATTCCTGCGGACTCCTTCATTCACATCGATGACTTTGGCTCCCTGGAAGAGCTGGCCGCTTTCCTGAAGACCATGAACTCCAGCCGCTACCGGCAGTTCTTTGCCTGGCAGAAGAGGTACAGGGTGAAGCTCTACGCTGACTGGAGGGAGCGGATCTGCACCATCTGCACTGCCTACCCCAGCCTGCCCCATGGCCGTGTCTATCCCAACCTGGAGAGCTGGTTCAACACCTAGCACAGGGCTGGTGTGTGCTGGGACCGTCAGGGACATATCTGGGTAGGGGATGGAGGAGTGGGGGAGCATGGGGAACCCTCCTACACACCAGGACGTGGGGCAGGGAGGGATGTGAGAACCCCAACCTCTCCTCCCAACCTGGCTGTTGCTACACTGGGACCTTGAGCAACTCTGCGTGACTTAATTTCTTGCAAAACGGGACTAACCCCTCTGCCCCTACCCAACACTGACCTACCTCGCCAGGGTGCTGGCAGGACAAGAGGGTGCTTTGGAAATAAATGACACAGTGCTGCAGAGGGTCTGCCTGTGGCATGGGGGCTGGGAAGGGCAGGGGGCTCGCAGGGGTTCCAGGGCTCCCCAACCTTCCCCTGTGATTGCTTCATGCCCCCCCCCCCCCCCAACACCTGCTGGGTGGCAAATCCCTGGTGGCAGAGGCCCCACGGACATTTCTGGCTGGGGTGGACAAGTCAAGCTTGGGACAGCCTGTGGGGTGCCCAGCACCCCACAACCAGGGACAAAGAGCACAGCCCCACCACTTCCCGGCACAGCCCAGCAAGCACACACCTCCTCCCCCCCCCACCCCCTGCTTTTCGAGGCCATGGGTGTCACCATGCTGGGAGGACTGGCAGGACACCGGATGCTCTCGAAAGCAATCTCAGCACGCTCAGTACCAGTCTGAGTCAGAGAGGGATGCTGTGGTTTGTTGCTCCCCTGCCAGCATCCCTGCCCTGCTGCAGCAGGAAGCCAGCGAGATGGTGGCATTCAGACCCTTGCAGCAAGCCCAGAGCAAAGCCAGTCCCATGGGCACCCTGTGGCACCCGCAGCCTGCTCTGTGCGCCCCTGGCGCTGCCGAGCCCCTGCACCATGCGCTCCAGCCATCTGCACTACCAGCACCCTGCAGCGCTGGCCCGTGCCACATGCACATTGCACTGTGGGCACCTTGCACAGCACACACCCTGCACCACGCACACCCTGTACCATGGGTGGCAATGCCCAAGCACCCCCAGGGGAAGCACCCATCTGGGATCGGTGGCAATGTTGTGGCTGGGTGACATGGCTACTCTACCTGTTGCCTTGCTCCTCACGATGTGCCCCTCAGCTCGGTGCCATCAACCCCCCTCGATATAAACAACTCGGTTTTTTTCACAAGTTTCCCCCGATTTCCTTCATTGCAGCCCCCAAGTCACTCAACCCCACCCCTGCCACCCCACAAGCTGTTGGGTGCCCACCAGGACCTGCTCCCTGTGCCCGGGATGCAGCAGGTTCCAGGCACGCCGTGACAGCCCCTCAGCAGAGGGGACATTCCTGCTCCAGGCTGGTGCTGGGTCCCCAGCCGCCGCTCACCCAGCCTGGCACAGCCCTTGCTGGGTTTGCAGTTTGACAGGTACACCGCACTCTTCTGATTTCTGTGGCTTCCTATTTCCATTTTGTTTTGTCTTCTGGGTCAACTGAAAACAGAGCAGGAGGGGCTCAGAGTGCCCACGGGCAGGGTACTGGGGCAGCAGGACTTAGGGGTCTTGTGGGGGGCCAGGGGCCCTGCCTGGCTTACCTTTCACTGGAGCAGATGAGATTGTGGAAGTGTGGCAAGAAACAAACCTTGGGGAGGTGACACCCTTCCCAGGCTTTCTGCTACCAACCCTGGCAATTGCCAGCCTCCAGCACCCCCAACTCACCCCCCACCCACCCCCAAAGCACCAGGCAGCAAAGGGCAGCAGCAGCAGGGGGGGGATTTTCTAGTGGATGCCGTGCCTGCCTGTGCTCCCACCCTGCGGGCAGACAGGGACATGGCCCTGGGCACCCAGGCACTGGGGAGCAAGCGGGGGCACAGGACAAGCCAAGGCAATCCTGCCCTACAGGGTTGCACTCAGCCTGGTGCACAGCCCAGCCCTTTGCAGGGTCCTGAGGTGCCCCACAAGCTGCTGTCTGCAGGGTTGCAGGCCGGCCCCAGAGAGCAAACCCATCATTTACTGGCAGCTGAGCTGAAAAACGTGCTTTGCACAAGTTTCCCTGCTGGCTTGGTCATGTTGCTCCTGCTCAGGGGAAAAAAACCTCTGGGGCAGAGTCTAGCTGCAGAGACCATGGTAGTGAAAAGCAAGGCGTCATCCCCCAGTCCCCACCAGCTCAGTCCCCGGTGCCCACTGGACCTGCCTGCCTGGGCATGGCCACCACGAGGCTGCCATGGCTGGACCACGCAGACGAGCATCCCTCACCTACCAGTGTCACAGTGGCAACCCCACCACAAGGACAGCCCAGGCTTCCCATACCTCTCCCCTACCCACACCCAGGGCTGGGAGCTCTGCAGCTTCCTCTACATCCCTGCCTGGTCCTTCCCTGTCCACAGCACCTGCTGACTTCCACCCTTCCCAAAAGCAGCTATGGCAAAACAGCTCAAATCAGATTAAATGTGCCACACCACCACCATCCCAACTCTTGACCACCTCTGCTTTGGGGGGGCACAGCCCTGACAAGCTGGTGTCCCTCCAGGGCCAAGCTGCCACCACTCCTGGTGGTGGGCTGGGCTGCACGTCCACCCTATTTGGGTGCACTGGTCCAGCCCCACCGTGCCCCCACTTGCAGCCAAACCTGTGCCGCTGGGCTGCCTGGCACTGTACAGGAGCAGGGATGCAGGGGAGTCAAGGAAAGGATTAACTCGCTCTCATACCCCAAAGAACTGAGATTTATTTCATTGCCAGAGGGAATATGATTAAGGAAAAAAAAAATCATCAACTACAGCAGGCTCAAAGGCACGGGGGTGCTAGCAGCATGGACAGGACAGTGCCAGCCCCCCTGGGCTGGGAACCCCTGGGGAAAGATGGTCCCTGGGCAGCAGGACAACAGCTGAAGAGTGGAGAGGGCATGGGGGACCAGAGGTGGCACTGGGCACAGGGCCAGGGATGACCCCCACCCCCCCACAAGCCCCACCAGCCTGCCCATGGACGGGTGAAGCTCTCGTGTGCCACAGGGCGGCTGGAGCTGCGAGAGCTCATCCCCAGCCCCCCACTCCGGCCCTTGGCTTGCCCCAGCTGCCCAGGAGGGTGGGCAGAGCCGCCGCGGACCCCGGCCCTGGGCACAGCACCCCAGCCCCACCCTACAGGACAGGGAGGAGGCACCTGGGAAACTAGTAATCACTACAAAGATTTTTGCTTTTTAAAAACTACAACCAAAACCCATTAAAAGATAACAAACCCACCCCCCTCCCCTCCACCCCCCAACCTTCCCACAAAAAAAAAAAAAAAATCTAAAACATATTTTCTGGGTCTTGCAGGAGAGCAGCTCGGCTGGGCTGGGGCCAGGAGCAGGTGGCTCTGCTCAGTGCCCTGGGCACGTGTGGCTTCAGTGGGGTGCAGTGGGGCAGGGGCAGCCGCCCCCCAGGAGAGGTCAGAGGGGGGCAGATGCTGCTGGGACCGGTAAACTCACATTACTGGGAAGGGCTGGGAGCAACCCCAGAGAGCAGGCACATCCCCATGCCAGGCTCCCAGCTCTTCCCCTGCCCCTCGTGCCCCAAAAGCTCGAAGGCAGCCCAGAAGCGGGAGCAGGGCTGTGCCTGTGCCTTCTCAGGGCGAAGGGGTAGGGGGGAAGCTGCCCCCAGAGCCAGCCCAGCCACAGTGCCGGGGTGGCACCGTCACCTGCCCCGACAGCCCCCGGTTCAGTGGCCGCTGTTGCTCATGGAGAGCCCAGGCTGCAGCGCTTGAGGGAACATCTCAGCTTTGTGGAAGGGCGGCATGTAGACGGGAGGGGAGGGAGCCAGGCTGTAGCCCTGGGACGTCACCGGGATGGGCAGGCCGGTGGGCACCAGAGACTGGTTCATGTCATACATCACCCCCTCCGCCTCGTTGCCGAAGGGCAGCAGCAGCCGTTTGCCTTTCTGACGCCGGTTGCAGAACCAGACCCGGACCACCTGTGAGGGGAGATGGGGAAGGGTGAGGAGGGTAAGCCCAGGCACTGTGTGAGTGACAAGGAGGCCCTTCTGCTGGTGCCATCTCCACAGCCCCCTCCCCACCACAGCTCCTCCTGGGGCTGGACTTGGGACAGGCTGATGGTGGCTACCAGCCTCAGCCACTCTCCCACAGCTTCCAGTATCAAACTGGCCTGAAGCAGGTGCTCAGGAACCATGGCTGTTTGGGCACCCACCCTCCAAACCCTCCCAACCTACGTCTTTGTCCAGGTTGAGGTCCTCGGCGATCTGGGAGATCTCCTGGGGACTGGGCTTCACACACTTGCGGAAGAAGCTCTCCAGGGTCCCCTTCACGTTGGTCTCGATGCTGGTCCTGCGTTTTCGCTTCCGGGCTTGGGCCAACACTTGCTCCGCATTGCACATCTGGAAACAAAAGAGAGGTCACAGGGCTGGGTCATGTCCCCACCAGGCTCTGGGGACACATGTGGCTGGCTGGAGACATTTGGGAGGGATGGAGACTGGCTTCGTCCCGGTGACTGCCCACTGAGCATCATCCCACTGTAACTGGGGCCATTCCCAGTGTCCCAGCACTGCC
Source organism: Falco peregrinus (assembly GCF_023634155.1). Lineage (NCBI taxonomy): Eukaryota > Metazoa > Chordata > Aves > Falconiformes > Falconidae > Falco > Falco peregrinus. The sequence goes on along the minus strand of NC_073721.1, from coordinate 46,956,332 downwards.
TGCAGCTGGTGCGGGGGGAGTGGACATGTCTTCCTGCATCCTCCCAGGCTCCCCAGGGAGCAGCAAGCTGCATCTCCAGCTTATCTCAGATCCCAGCAGGGCCTGGCTGCTCTGAGACAGGAGCTGCCACAGATATCACAAGGTGTCTGCGGGGGATCTGGGCTCCTTCCCCCAGCCTCGCAGAAGGTGACACCCAGTGGGTTCCCCCATCCAGCCAGACTAAAGCTATGGCAGTGAGATGCTGCTATGGCACAAGACGCCTGCTGTTCCCCATTTCTCTACCAAAAAATGTGTAAAAGAAAGTGAGAAGCTGCAGCTTGAGGGCTCGCTGGTGTGCAGTGCTGTAGTGGGTTTGCCTGGCAATGTTTTGGTAGAGGGGGGGTGCTACAGGGGTGGCTTCTGTGAGATGCCAGAACTTCTCCCATGTCTGATGGAGCCAACGCCAGGTGGCTTCAAGACAAACCCGCCGCCAGCCAAGGCCAAGCTAATCAGCAGCAGTGGCAGCGCCTCTGGGATAGCGTATTAAGAAGGGAAGAAATAAACAACTCTGCACCAGCCGGAGAGAGGAGTGAGACTGTGAGAGCAACAACCCTGCAAACACCAAGGTCAGTGGCAGGAGGGGCTTCAGGTGCTGGAGCAGAGATTCCGGGGAAGCCCATGGAGCCCACCGGGGAGCAGATCCCCACCCGCAGCCTGGGGAGGACCCCGTGGGGAGAGGAGCCCCAGCTAGAGCAGGTTTGCTGGCAGGGCTTGGGACCCTGCAGAGACCCACTCTAGAGCAGGGGAAGAGTGTGAGGAGGAAGGAGCAGCAAAACGACACGTGATGAACTGACTGTAACCTTCATTCCCTATCCTCTGCGCTGCCTGGGGGGAGGAGGCAGAGAAAACAGGAATTAAATTGAGCCTGGGAAGAAGGGATAGGTGGGGGGAAGGTGTTTTTCTGATTTGAATGGTAATAAACTTATTTTCCCAAGCGGAGTCTGAAACTAATTTCCCCAAGTGGAGTCTGTTTTGCCCGTGATGACAATTGCTGAGTGATCTCCCAGTCCTTATCCTGATCCATGAGCCTTTTGTTCCATTTTCTCTCCCCTGTCCGGTTGAGGGAGGGAGGGGGGCGATAGAGCAGCTACGGTGGGCACCTGGCATCCAGCCAGGGTCAAACCACCACAGGTACCCCTGACCCCCAGCCCCATACCTCTTGCATGTTGTCCGTGTTCTCCGCCTCGTTGAGCCAACGCTGCAGCAGCGGCTTCAGCTTGCACATGTTCTTGAAGCTGAGCTGGAGCGCTTCGAAGCGGCAGATGGTTGTCTGGCTGAACATCTTCCCTGCGTGGACAGGCAGAGCATCACACACCGCTCCTGCCCCCACACCGAGGCATCTCCCTCCTTCAGCAGCCCCCCAGGGTCCCCTCTCCAGCACCCCCTGGTCCCTGGGGATGGGAGTCCAGGAAAGGCATTCTCCCTGCTGCTTCGGCAGGGATTTTGAAACACTCTTCAATAAGCAGCTATTTTAAACCTGTTCCTTGTTATTAAAACTTTCCAGCTTGAGGAGCACTTAGCAGGGCTCCGGCTGGAAAGCCCAGGAGCCCTGGGGCTGGTGCTCAGCGCCTCCTTTGCTGGTCATTAAAGAGCAGAAATTCTCCATTGCCCAGGTGCCCCACCCCCCTCCCATGCCTCTCCCTTCTCCCCGGGGGTAGGGGGGAGGTGACGACCCTTACCGTAGAGGGTCCCCAGAGCCAGCCCCACGTCAGCCTGGGTGAAGCCCAGCATGATGCGCTTGTGTTTGAGGTCCTTGGCAAACTGCTCCAGCTCTTCCGAGGTTGGCGCATCCTGGCAGGGGCAGAGATAAACTGAGGGAGACAATTTGCACCCGGGGGCTACCAAGAGCAGGGTCTGTCAGCGCGGTGGGGTCAGCGTGGGATGGGGACAGGAGTGGGGTCGGCTGAGCCTCTGGCAGGGCAAATACCCACCAGCCACTGCCACCTCTGGGCGATGGGGTCGTGGGGGCAATGAGCTGGGTGGCAGAAGGGCTTTCCCCAACCCCTTAACAAAAAAGTCTCTCGGCTCAGGGACCCCAAAACCTCCACCCCACCCTGCCCCACGCAGGACTCCCTGGACAGCCCACCCGCCCCCCTCGACTATGCACACCATCCAGCTCCCACCATGCTGGCTGAGGCCCAGGGTGGCACAGGACAGAAAGCAGGTCCCAGGAGCACCCAGAGCTCCCGCGCTGCCTTAACATGCCCTGGAATGTCCCCTCTGCCCCCAGCTCACACCCTCGTGGGTTGACCAGAGGCAGCACCGATGAGCACATTTGCTGATGGCTCCCAGCATCGCTCCACTCCCACACTTCCCACCACATGTCCCCACGGGCTCAGCCATCCCGGGGCGCAGGCACCCACCGCCCCACGGCTCTGGGGCACGGCGCAGCCCCTCTCCCACCTGCACCCAGGGCCGGTGACGTGGCTCAGAGGAAAGCACCCATGACTCGAGTGGGATTCAAACACCTCTTTGCTACAACCAGGCTCTTTCCGTCTGGAAAGCTGCTTACCCAGATGCTTCCCTTCCTCCCTGCAGCGCAGCCTTCAGCTGCTGCGGGGGCATTTTGAAAACTTTCACCCGATTTCTACATTTGCAGCGCAAATTTCGGATTTTACACATGTCCCTCCCTGCCACCAAGTCTTGTCCATTTCATTCCTAGCGTACACCGGGAGCCAGGAGCCCGGAGCCCGGAGCAGCCCTGCAACGGGACAATCCTCACCCTCCCTTGGCCAGGAAGTCATTTCTGGAACCCCCCCGCCCTCCAGCGCGGCAGGGGGCTCCCCGGGGGACATGCATCCCTCTCCACGCTCCCATCGTGGCACGCGTGGGAGCCCCTGACCACCCGCGGCACGCAGTGGGCAGCGGCTCCGCACAAACCCAACCACCACCCCCGGCCGCAGCTCGCCGGGGCTCCGCGCCCACCCCCGGCATCATCTGCCGCTACCCCCGAGGCGCGCTTGCCTGCGAGGGACGGGTTCGTATTACACTAAAATGTAAAAATATGAAAGCTAAACCCGAATCCCAACCGCCAGCCATGCTGCTAACTCGCGCTGCGACCGCCCCGCAAGCCCTCACATCCCACTCCGACGGCCTCCAGGCTGGCCCTGCCCGCGCCCCGGCAGCCGTCGGTGCCCGCGGAGACCCGGGGGGAGCGGCCGGGGGCCGGGCAGCCGCGGGGCAGGGCCCGGGGAGGCCGCGCTGTGCGACCCCCAGCATCCCGCCGGAGCTGGGCTTCAGCGTCGTGCGCAGGGGACGGCCCTGCGTGTGCGCGACGTCCGTGAAGCATCATGTACAAGGGACGGTTCGCACAAGCATAAGCCGCCCCACAGTTTACTAAACCACCTTTTCCCACCCCAAAGCAGCCTCCCCCCGCGGAGCGCCTGACCCAGCCGGGACAAGCCCCAGCGCTGGGACACATCGGGCCACGCTGGGGCTCCTCCCGCAGGCACCCGACGGAGCGGCCAGGCAGGACAGCGCGGCGGGCTCCGCGCTCGCCTCTGCCCGGGCCGCCAGCGGCCAAGCAGCGCCCGGCCCCGACGGGGCGGCCCGCCCGGGCTCCGTCCCGGGGCGCGGAGGGCAGCGCGGTACCTGGAGTCGGGGCGGCCCGGGGCACCCCGTCTGCCGGGCGGCGGGCAGCGGGGCAGGGCAGCCCGTCCCGTCGGGTCTCACCTCGTCGCCGCTGTCGCTGGAGTGGCCGCCCTCGCTGGCGGCGCCGCTGGAGCTGCCGCTACTGCCCAGCGCGGCGAGGCCGCCGGAGCCCGGCTGCAGGGCGGCGGGGCAGAGCTGGGCGCCGGGGAAGGCGCCGCCGGCGGGGCCGGGGAAGGGCGGGCCGGGCAGGGCGGCGTTGGCGGCGCCGGGGGGCGCGGGCCCGGCCCAAGGCGGGGCGGGCCAGGCCGGGCCGCAGCAGGCCGCGGCGCGGGGCTCGGGCGAGGGCTGGCGGCAGGGCCGGGCCGGGCGCGCCTCCGCCTTGGCGGGTGGCCCGGCGGGCGGGGGCAGCCAGGCGCGGGCCGGCGGCGGGTCGCGGCTGGCCTCGGGCTCGGCGGCGAACGGGAAGAAGAGCGGCTGGGCGGCCGCCCCGTCGAAGCCGCCGCGGGGAAAGGGCGGCCCGGCGTCGGGCAGGAGGCCGAAAGGGGCGGCCGGCAGCCCCCCGTCCGGGCTGAACATGCTGCCCGCGGCCCTAGCGCTCCATGCGGGGGCTGCGGGGCTCGGCCCGGCCGCCCGCCGGCCGCTGCCTCCCTGCTGCGGCGCCGCCGGGGCCTCTGAGGGCGGCGGGGCCGGGCCGGGCCGTATGGAAATGGGCCCCTGCCCCATTGGCCCCGCACCGGTGGGTCGGGCGTGAACTTGATCCCCCCGGGGGGGGCGGGGGGGGAAGGTGCGAGGGGCGGTGGGCTGCGGACGCCTGCACCCTTCCCCACGGGCCGCGGGGGGAGGGCAGGGGTTCCGCCGCCCTGTGCTCCCCTTAGCCCGTGTGAGGCGAAGGGCAGAGCCCCCCGCACGTCGGGGGGGGACCACGTCGCTAAATGTTATGGCAGCCCCAACCCCGGGGGTCCCCCGCCTGAGAACCCCCAGTGTTGCAGCACCGGGGCACGGGCAGGGCAGCGGCAGTGCTTCGGGGAACGGGCAGCGGGAGCTGGGTGTGCGGGCGGGGACGGCCGCCGGCCCGGGTCCGCAGGACGGGGGACTTGACCCCGGGGACGGCGGTGTCGTCGTGCGGCCGGAGGGTGGGCGAGGGCTTGGCCATCTCTCCTCGCCCCTCCGAGATGCGCGGTCCCTGCGGCGGAGCCCGACGGCTCCCCGGGGTGCCTTGCAAAGCGCTTCAGGGACAACGCTGGGGCTCCTCGGCTCCCGCACGGTGTGTGTCCCTCGCCCAGCAAGGGGGGCCGTGCCCCGGGGAAGCGTGTCCCTGCCGGAGCCGGGGCGGGCAGGGGGCCCCGGAGCCCCGGGCGGGCCGCCGGCGGCTAATTGCAGCCCAGGCTATCAGGCCCATCTGCGCCACAATGGAGCGCGCTGGGTATTTTCTGTCTTAAGGGCTTTCCCCTCGCGCTGCCCTTCACAATGGCACTGTCGGGGCATTTCCCCCTTCCTCCCTCCCGCCTCGCCATCGGGAGCTTCCCCAGTCCCGCCGGGATCCGCCTGCCCGATGCCGGCTCCCAGTTGCAGGCAGCCCCTGACCCCGGTTGAAGCCGAGCGAGGAGCGATCCCGCTGCCAGCACCGCTCCCTGTTTATTAACCCGGATTACCGGGAGCCCTGCTGCTGTCTGGCACTGGAGATATGCCGAAGAGATAGGCTGGAGGAGTCTGCCCCGCGGCAGTGGGATGGGGCTGCTGGTGGCACTGGGGGAAGGAGTTTGGTGCTGGTGTGAAGCACTTTGGCTCTGGAGAGAGCTGGCACCCAGGGCCTGGCATGCACAATGCGGATGGGGCTGCTGGTGGCACTGGGGGAAGGGCTTTGGTGCTGGTGTGAAGCACTTTGGCTCTGGAGAGACCTGGCACCCAGGGATACCATGGTACCCACCGCACCGGCATCAGCCCCTGGCCCAGCCTGTGGCACTGCCGCACCTTGGGGGGAGTGGAACAGCCCCCATCCCCCATAACTATATTCCTATAAGAAAAATAAAAGATCAAGTGGATGAGCAGGAATTAAAGCCCTTTCCTAACTGCTGGCTGGGCATGTGCCAGGCAGCGCCAGGCTGCTGTGGGGAGGGAAGGCAGCCCCCCCCAGAAAAAACGTCCTGAGGATGCAAGAAGCCCATCAGGGCAGCGAGGGCTGCCCAGCCCCGCAGCTGCGGGTCCTGCTGCGGGATGCTCAGCCCCGAGGCATGAGCACCGGGCCGTGCGGGGCTCGGCGGGGCGGGGGCTTGGGCAGCCGGGCGCCCCCGGCCCGCAGGCGGAGGAAGTCTCGCTGCGGGACTCCAGCAGCAGCCATCAGCCCTGCTCCTCCCGGGCTCCCGCTGCGGCCCGCGGGTTCAGAAGATCCTTGGCCTGGCAGTAACTCCCCTTCCCTTTGATTTATTGTTCCCGGGCTGGACCCCCTCCTCCTGCCAACCTGCTCTTTCTCTCCATCCCCCCAGGAAGCCCCCCAGCCCCCCCACCCCACCCCCTGCCCTCAAACACATTCCTTCTCCCTTTCATATACAGGCAAAGGGGAAGGGAGACGTTGACTTTGAACCGGCCCCTTTGTAGGAGCGAGGCCCATTGTGGCACTGATGGTTTTAGCTGGGGGATGTGGAGGGAGCCAGTGGGGTTTCTGGGTGTGTGCCCCCTCCCCCCTCCATTTCAATGGGGTGATTTTGGGGGGGCTGTGTGGGGTGCCCGGTTATTGTGCCAGGTCGTTGTGCATCAATGGCCAGGGCTTGGCTATACGTCTTGTTTAAGGCAGAGGCTCCTGCCCTGCTCCAGGAGGAGGAAGGATGTGTCCTTCCATCACCCCCATGGCTGGAGCCTGCTCGTTCTCCAGGTTCGGGCCCAGCTCTGTGGGCTGTAACGCAGCCAGGGATGGGTGGGATCCCGGTAGGAAAAGGGGAGCAGAAAGAAATGGGTCTGTGCTCCCCAGCTCACTGAGATGGTGGCAGGCTGGGGGTGGGTGGGTGCAGACCTGCACATCTGCTTGTCCTCCTTTTGCTGAGTGTACTGGTGTGGCGCTGGTTTGGCTCGGAGACAAGATTTTAGGAGAGTGTATAACCACAGATGATTTATTCACTGTCAGTCCTCCCTCTCTCCTGTGTCAGGTGATGGAGAAGCCATCAGGGCTATGCTGGACCCCCCCTGAGTTTCACACCTAAGGCTAGCACACCTTGGTGGGCTGCAGCCCTGCATGCCATGGGTCGGGGGCCCACAGTCTTCACCCCAGATCCATCTGAGGAAGGCTTCAGCTTCAGAAGCCCTGTCCCTGGGAGGAACGCCAAAGCTCCTCCATGGCACCACTGTTTGCCTGGCTGCAGCTGGCCTGGGTGGACAGGATGGAGAGTTGGTGCTTCCAAACCCAGCTGAGATGAAAGTCCTGGAGAACGTTTTGGTCCCGTTCTGTCCCCTCATTAAAAAAGCCTCTGCATTACAGAGCCCGGGGTATAATTTGGGTATCTCCCACATCATCACAGTGGCTGAACGCACCAGCCGGTCCTCCCTGCTGTTCTACAGCTGGGGGAACTGAGGCACAGACAGGCTGGAGCTGAGCACACCCTGCACCCAGCCCTGGGCTGTCCTGGGATGTCTGCAGCACAATTGTGGTGTCCACACATGACTTCTGAACATGTGGTGGGGACATGGCTTCCAGGGGGACGCAGGGCTCCTGCTGCCTCAAGTGCTCTGAGTGAGGGGATCTTCCTGGGGGGAGCAGCTGGGTTTTGCTCAAAGCTAGATCTTCCCAAAAAGCCTGGGCATGCTTTGAACCTGCTGGGCGCTGAGAGCAAAGGAAGGACAAATTTGGGGAGCTCAGAAGGGGGAGTGCAAGGCTGGGTTTCCCCAAGGGTGAGCACTGGGGAAGCCCCGGGTGATTTGGGGTGCGATGCTGCCCGCCCAGGGCTGCAGCTGGAGACCCCCAGGGCCGCCCATAAGCAGGGCTGAGCTAAGCATCTTCGATGGTGCCCGGTGCTTTGGCGGTGAGTCAGCACCCACCCTCCGGGCTGCCGAAACCAGGAGGAGACGAGATTGTATCAGCCTGATGGGGGGGCTGGCGTGATCAAAGGGCCGGGAGAGGAGCTCAGGCTCCACACAATGGGGGGACACGATAGCTCTTATCTGCAAACCCCGCCGAGGTGCGAAGGGCCCGGCCCTGGGGGCAAGGGGGGTGGGTGGGTGCTGGGTGCTGCAGGGCTGGGTGCGGGCAGGCACAGCCGGGGCTCCCACCCAATCCTTCCTGGGGAAACCTCTGCTGGCAAACGCCGAAAAGCTAGAAAAGAAACTCTGGGGTTTGCTGCATGTGGGAAAACCCTTGGGAAGGTTTGAGGGTTACTCCAGCTGCAGGAGCAGGATGGCTACTCTCGCTATTCCCCGGGGAAGGTTTTGGGATGGGGGACCCACAGCATCCTCCCTCCCTGTCCCCCCATCCCACCCCGCTCCCATCAGGAGCACCCCAAGCCGAGGGCCGCACAGTGGGGAGCTGGCCCCACACCACACACTCGCATGGGTCTCAAACATGGTCGTTTAATAAAATCTCCTTTTAAAAGAACTACAGTCCATACAACAATGAGAGGTGCAGGGAGAAGGGCAGCAGCCCACGGGGAGGGGAGCAGGGTGCGGGGAAAGGATCGGTGCAGTGACGGCCCCTGCCAGTGACCCCACTGGGGATGGTTCCACACCATCACTGCTCATGGGCACAGCCCTGCCACTGCTGCCTGCCCTGCATGTGCCTGCCTGCACGTGCAACGGCTCCTGAGCGTGCAATGATGGCTCCTGTATGTGCAACAGCTCCCATGTATGCAAGAGGCCACCCCTGTGCAAGACACCACCTGTGCACAACACAACAGGTGACCCGTGGCCGTGACAGTCCACACCAGGGTCTGGACATGAAGCCACATCTGTGAAAAGCAACCCAAAACCTGTGCTGAGCCTTACGCTGGCGGGGTCACGGGCGACGCACCAGGGAGGCTTTGGGGGACAGCACCGGGCTCTGAGCAAGGACTTGTAAGTAGGGGCTGGTGAGCCCAGATGCAGATGTGGGCAGCGGAGGCGTGCAGGGGGTCTCTGAAGCCCAGGAGGTGCCTAGGATGGAACGGTGGAGAGTGCCTCTGCCGCAGAGGGATGCCTGGAGAGAGCACGGGACCAGGCTCCACAGGGATGCTGCAAAGGCATGGGCTCCATGGGGCAGAGAAGCAGCACAGCAAAGCCACTGTGCCTTGGCTACCCCTCCCAGCCTCCCAAGTCCACGCCAGTCTTGCTCCTTCCTCCCCCACAGCCACACGGGCTTAAAAACAACACCCTGAACCCTTTTTCTGAGCTTTCACCCATGGAGGCCTGGGGCAAGAGCCCAGCTGGTACCCAGGGCTTGCTGTGAGGAACTCCTCCGCCAGCCCAGCCCAGCACAGGGTCCCAGGCCACAGCGGCACTGGGACTGTCTGTGCCTCTGGGCCTCCAAGGACCAGCACCCCTAGAAGGGGATGGAGCCAGTGCAGAGCCTCTGCTCCTGGCCAGGCATGGCACAGGGTGGCATCTGAAGGTGCATCCCAGGGAGCAATGCCAGTGCCTGCCTGAGCCAGCTCCTGCTCCTGCCCTTGGCTCCTGGAGTGGGACTCTGCTGCCAGGGGCTGGCTGGGCTGGGGAGGAGGGAGCAGACCAGGCACCAGAGCCTTTATCAATGCCACCCCACTCCAGGGAGAGCCTCCATCCCTAGAAGAGGGGCTCTGGGCAGGCTGGCAGCCCTGACACCTTCCCCTGGAGACATGAGCATGCCTAGATGCCCCTGGCCCCTCTCCCGCTCTCTGACCCTCTCTCCAAGCCCTTTCCCAGCTGCTGTCACATCAGCCCAGCCACAGCCAGGGCAGCAGCCCCGTCCTCAAAGCCAAATGCAAAGAGACACCACTGTGCCCCCCAGTTTCTGTGCCAAGCAGTGGCAAACCCCCCCGTGGGGCTGGCGTGTCCCCGAGAGCAGTGAGCGAAGAGCAAGGCAGGGACGCAATCACAGCAGCAAAGAGGACAAGGACGCTGGAAACGGGGGGCGATCCCCCCCTCCCAATAGCTGTTAGTGGGTGTTTATTGGGCAGGCGTCGAACAGTCTGGCAGAGTGGGGTCTGCGCCCCTTTGCCTGGCTGCAGGTGCCCCTCCGGCGCGGCTGCCCCACCAGGCTTCGGCGTTGGGCATACAGTCTGTAGCGAGCTCGGGCAGAGGAGAGGAGGGGTGTTACTGGTGCGTCTTGGGGTTGGAGGGGTGTAAGGAGGAGTCATCAAACAGCGGGTTCCTCACTTCCATTTCTCCAGTCTGCGGCGGCAGAGGGAGTGGGATTGGGGGGAAGGAAAAGGCAGGAAGTCAGAAAGCAGATGGGGGTTGAGCCACCCCGTCCCAAGGGGTCTGAACCCCAGCCCAGCAGGGAGGATGGAGAATGGGGGGGCACCTCATAGGCTGGCTTGGGGTGACACACACCGGGACCCTGCCATCACCCCTAGAAGGGTCCTGCCTCCCTGCCAGGAGCAGCCAGGGATGTTGGGATGGGGCGATGATGTGTAAAATCCATGGTCCCGGCTGAGATGGGACCCCCCCAGCCTGGCTGGGGACCCCAGGATGGGACCCCCAGCCTGGCTGGCAGGAATGGGGTTCCTCGGCCCGACTGCATGCCTGCCATCAAGTGCCCTTTAATGGGCCTGTAAAGACCTAATGATGACCCTTAATCTGGGCCCTGATGGCTGGGCTCCGCAGCCATTATCATGTGAAAGACTCCTTTTGGGTCTCTTTGTGCTCTTTGTACCCAGGGCTGTTAGGAGCTGCCCTTCCCTGGGGTCCCCTGCCAGCCAGGAAAGTCCCCCCTGGCTTTGAGGGCTAACAGGTCCCTGGTCCAGGTGCTGGGGAGGCACTAGGATGAGCCTCCTGGTCCCAGTGCCCAGGAGCGAGAGGTGACCATGTTCCTGGCACCACAGGGATGGCCGGCTGGGTCTGCCAAAGGCTGCTCTGGTTCTCTGCTCCTGTGGCCATGGGGAAACATTCCCAGGGAAAAGCCCTGCGCCAGGGCACCCATGCCAGGGCACCCGCTCCTGCCCACTGCAGAGCTCCAGCGGGACCTGGCCGGGGCACATGGGACAGAGGGGTTTGATGAAGGGCATATTGAAAAGCCTCCTCGTGAGGAACTGCACATCCCAGGCGTGTGTTAGATCCCATCCTGCATGCACAGGTTCCCACCAGCCACCCTGCACCCACCGTACCGGAGCCAGCCCGGGGCACTCGTACACAGTAAAGTCTCCATCCTCATTCTCCTCGTCGGACGACGCCGAGTCCGGCAGCTTGGGCTCCTCTTTATGCCTGGGGGGAGAGGATGCAGAGAGGGGGTGAAGTCCAAGGGCATGATTAATGGCACCCCAGTTAAAGGCAGGGCATGGACCAGCGACCGGGTCTGCTTACTTCTCCATGGAGAGCATCTGCTGCTTTTGGTGCTGGTAGTGGTACATCTGGGCGCTCTGAGCCAGCGTCTTGTCCCCAGGCTGTGGAGAAAGCAAGGACAGCGGTGGAGGCTGGGCTCCAGAAATCCTCCAGCCTGGACGGAGGGTGTCCCCCACCATGTTGGAAGCCCCTGAAGCAAAGCACACACATGGCCCGAGCACCAAACACCCCACAAGGAGAGACATGGCTGCCTTACCGAGATCTTGTCGTAGGGCAGGGGGCTAGCTGCTCGCTGTGCTGAGTAGTCTGCTTTCTGTGCCAGCCTGACCTCCTTCTGCAGTCTGCCAGGGAGGAGAGTGGTCATCAGGAGCCACTGGAGTAGACGGCTCCAGACAGGAGCCAGCGACCCGCCAGGAGCTCAGTCCTCCCACCCACATTCCTGTTCCCTGTGATGGCGCCCACGATGGGCTGGCACCCCCTGGCAGAGCCACCTCCATCCCACGGGGCCTGGGCATGAGGCAGCAACGTGCCGGAGGTGACAGCACTCAGCACCACTAGCGATGTCCAAACCAGGTGCCACCTGCTCCCAGGAGCCTGTGTCTGGCACAGAGGTGTCCCACCGCTGTCCTCTAGCCACGACCACCAGAGGCCACACTTGCAGGGGGACTGGCAAGGGCAGCTATTGCCTCTCCTCCAACACCCATCGCCCCCCCAAGGAACAAGGTCCCCCAGGCATAGGGACAGTGAGGGACTAGCTGGCACCAGCAGTCCCCGGCTTACATGCACCAGCAGATTGCAGCCACAATCAGCGCTGAGACCCCAGCCACTGTGCACACCACGATCAGCCCTGCAGAGGTGGAATGGGACACAAAGGGACAGTGGGTGAGCCTGGCAGCATGGTGCCACCAGCCCATGCTTCCTTGGAGAGGACAGCAAACCCCTTCCCACGAGCCGCCTGTCCCCAGGGTCTCACCGAGCACCACATCGTCATTTGAAGGGATGGGGGATGCCTCCACCGGGTACTTCTGGACCGTGGCGGTGGTGGAGGTGAGGAGGGTGGCAGCTGCCTTGCTGCTGGTGGGACCCCGCTGCAGAAGTCCCTCTCTCAGCCCGCTGGCCATGTGCTGTCTGCTGCCAGCAGGGACCACGGTGGCTGCAGGAGAAGGCAGAGCAACACTCGGATAGCTCCAGAGGGCAAACCAGCCTGGGGTGCAGAGTGTGGCTGCTGCAGGGTCCCCGGCACTGCCACAGAGAGCAGTGGGAGCAGGGAGCAGGCACTTACTCCTGGACTTGCCATCCTGCTGTGGGTGGGGGCGAGAAGCCTCTTGCCTGGCCAGTACATCCACCAGAAAATCGATTTCTTTCTCCAAGCTGGAAACAGACGTCCACCCTGCACCAGGAGAAAGCGGGAGTGAGATGCGTACCCCAGGATGTGGCCACGTGCCCAGCCCCAGGGCTGGAGCCAGCATCCTCCCAGGAAGGGGCTCATATCCCACCATGAGCAAACGCAAGTGGTTTGGAGCCCAAGACTACTCAGATGGCAGCCCTCCAGCATACTGGCGGTCCCAAAGCCAAGACCTGGGATCTGCATGAGAGTTTGCCACTTTTGGGATGCTTCCTACCCCACAGATGTTGGAGGCTGCTGGAGCAACAGCAGCTGCAGCCACCCCCATGCCAGAGCCAGCAGGTCCTGCAGAGCCCTGCGGGAGCAGGCAGGCTGCCAGCACCCGCTGCTCAGGACCTGCCCCACGTCCCTGCACCAGGGGCCACACAATGGCCCTGGGTGAGGAGGGACATGAGCTAGACTAGGAGAGACACCCCACACCTGCCCCACTGCTGTGGGGTGTGAGGGGCAGCTCTGGCAGGGCAACCCGCAGACCCACCGTGGGCAGCAGGACCATTTCAAGAGTGGGCAGGGGACACCTGAACACCGGTTTTCACCCCAAATTGTCCTGTATAGCCCAGGGGGCTGCAAGCAACCCAAGAACAGGACTCATCTGGGGCTGTTCAGGAGCTGGTGGGAACCCTTGCTCCAGCCGAGGGGCCAGTTTCTGCCCAGCGCCTGGCAGGATGCGGCCCCTTTGGGGGGGAGGTCAGGATGTCCCATGCAGTGAGGACCATCATGTAACAGGAGCTGCCTGGGCATTTTGTGGGTGACTGCTCCAGCCCATGCCCTAGCACGGTGCATGCGGGGGACGTGGAGCACTGGCAGGACCCCCACCCTGGTCTGGGAGTGCCCACCCACGGGGTGACAGCATGGAGTAGGAGCAGAGCTGCTGTCCTCAGGCTCGCGGAGCAGAGTCAAGCTCTGAGCTCACCACTCTGCTTTTAACAGGATTAAACTCAACTTCAAAGGCAGGAGACATCCCCATCCCTGCTCCCTCTGCCCGGTGCTGGTGCTGCCCTATTCAGGCTGTCTCCAGCGGGGAGCCCTGGAGACTTAAATCAAAACATACAAAGGCGAGGTGGTACTGGCAGCTTGGTTCCCAGATAATTCAAGGTTATAACAATTACAGCTCCTCTGGAATCTGTCCTCGCTCCCAGTGTTTGGAAATAAACCCCAATTCCCTCTGGAGCTGGGCACAAAGGCTGCTCAGCTGCCCCATGACTCAGAGCCACACAGCCAAAAACCAGTTTAAAAGGGGGACACTCTTGCTTTAAACAAGTGCTGAAAGAGCCACTGTCCCAATGTCCCCTGTGTCCCCTGGCTCCCTGAACCATGCCCCAGCCTCCCATCCTTGGCAGGAGCTGGAGCACCCCCCGAGCCCCAGGCTTCCCCAGCTCTTTGCACCGTTATTTCCACCCCCAAAGTGATTTGCAAAGCAGCGCCATGGCCACACGGTGCCAGGTTTGGGGCTGTGCCACCCATGCCATGCCTGACGGGTGAGTGCCACCGTGCCAAGGTGCCAGCACAGAGCCAGGCTCTCCCAATGGGCAGGGGAGCTGGAATGGGACCATGTGACAGCCCTGTGCCCTGTGGGGCAGCCTGGCTTTAGCTCCCCACTGCACACAGTAGAAGGCTTGTCCCCATTCTCATGGGACCTAGGGGACAGATCTGCCTAAGGGAACCCGGCTGCACTGGCACTGCCACCAACGGGGCGCATGGCCCAGCCCTGGCCTGACACCCCTTGGCCTTGGGCAAATGCAGCAGCAACAGCCAGCACTTCAGGAGGATGAATGTGATGTGGCTGGAAACGGGAAAAAAAAACTTGGAAAAGCAGCAAAAGCAGCTCCCAGGTCACTCTGAGCCTCCCGCTGACAGCGGCACAAGGAAAACCGAGGCTGCTGTGCTGTTTGTGGTCTCCAGCATTGCTGGCAGCGCCTGGGCTGTGCCCCTCACCTGCATGAACCAGCTTTATCACCAAGTTCCCTTCCAGCAGCTAAACCCCCCCACACCTGTTTTGTTTGGCAGCTGAGACTTCCCCCAGTGATGCCACATCTGCCACCCTGCAACATTTGTGGTGTAGAACCATCCTGGCACCGATGGCTGGTGCCTGCCGGGCACCGTGGGAGGGTGAAATGCTGGCCCAGGGCTGCTCCGCAGGGAACAGAGGGCTGGGGCTGGCGCCCAGTGTCTGCCTGGCTGCACCAGGCTCTGGCTACAAGAGGAGCAGAGATGGAGGGCTCCCAGAGGTCTCCCCAGCCCTGCTGCAAGGAGTTGGGCATGCTGGGCAGGCACTGGGTGCATGCAGGGTATGCACAGGGCATGCACAGGGCACAGAGGGTGCACAGAGTGTATGCACAGGGTACGTGCAGGGCGTGTACAGGGCACAGACGGTGCATGCAGGGCGTGCACAGGGCACGGAGGGTGCATGCAGGGTATGCACACATGCACAGGGGTTATGCAGGGTGTGCACAGGTCATGGAGCATGCATGCAGGGTATGCACAGGGCATGCACAGGGGGTATGCATGGTATGCACAGGGCATGCACAGGGGGTATGCAGGGTATGCACAGGGGGTATGCAGGGTATGCACAGGGTGCATGCAGGGTGGGCACAGGGTGCATGCAGGGTGGGCACAGGGGGTATGCAGGGTATGCACAGGGTGCATGCAGGGTGGGCACAGGGCACAGAGGGTGCATGCAGGGTATGCACAGGGGGTATGCAGGGTATGCACAGGGTGCATGCAGGGTATGCACAGGGGGTATGCAGGGTATGCACAGGGTGCATGCAGGGGGTGCACAGGGGGTATGCAGGGGGTGCACAGGGGGTATGCAGGGGGTGCACAGGGTGCATGCAGGGTGGGCACAGGGCACAGAGGGTGCATGCAGGGTATGCACAGGGGGTATGCAGGGGGTGCACAGGGGGTATGCAGGGGGTGCACAGGGTGCATGCAGGGGGTGCACAAGGCACAGAGGGTGCATGCAGGGGGTGCACAGGGGGTATGCAGGGGGTGCACAGAGCATGCAGAGCGCACACAGCGCTTGCACAGGGCACGGGTGCCCTCTCATGGTAGATCCCATCACTTGCCTGCAGCAGGGAGGGCACGGCCAGGCTGGCACACAGCGTCCCAGCCTCGCCACTCTCCCTACCCAACCCTTCCCAGGGGCTTTCCCCTTGCCAAGGTCTTCAGGGCTCAACCCTGGGACGCACTCAGGGGTCTCGTCAGTTATCCGGACGGGTTTGGGGAAAGCAGGGAGCAAGAAGGGACATGTGTGGCTTCTGCCCTGGGTGGAGGAAACTTGATGTTGACAGTCTCCACAGGAGGGCACAAAATTCCTACAAATCCACTTATTTCTAGAGGCCTGCCCCAGGATAGCTGATGCCCTCCTGGCTGCTGGCAGCACAGCAAGTGGGGAAGGGGGAACCCCCAGGTCTGTCAGCCGGGACCCCCTTTTCCCCCTCTTCCCAAAGCACCTCCCGCAGCCCAGCGGGGCTCAGCCCTGGCTCTGTGCTGGTGGGGTCAAGTGGGAGCAGGGATGGGACACACCAGCTCCAACCACATCATGCAAATCCATCACGGCACATTCAAACAGTAAGCAGCACCGTGGTGCTGGCAGTGTTCTGGGAGCTCTGACCCCTTTGCAGGCAGCACCAGCAAGCTGAAGCGGCTGCAGGATACACCGTGTCACGAGGTCCCATGCATCCTTTCTCACCTTTGTCATGGTGCTGTGCTGAGTACGCTGAGACACCCATGCACGCCATCACCAACGGCAGGAACACGCCACTCACACGCATTGCCCTCCTGAGACCCCAAAATGCTGCTTTTCACCCCAAAAAGCTGCTATCGGTGCCTGCCTGCACGCACAGGTATGCTGAAGGAGAGGAGCCCCGGCTCTTGCCCAAGCTCCTGCCAGGAGCTGCAACCAATCACTGGGATGGCGTGGCAGCAGCAGCTGGGATCCCAGGATCAATCGGCGTCACCAGCAGTCGCAAGCGGCTCGAGGATGCCTAACCCTTTAAAGGGGCTGCCCACGCAGCTGCGTGGGCAGCCCCTTTAAAGGGTTAGGCATCCTCGAGCCATGGCAGCCCCTCCTGTTTGCATTGCATCACCCCAAAATGCAGCTATTGCAGCCTCTCTGCATCCTCACAGGCTTGCCTGGTGGCACTGGGCGGCTGGGTGCTGTTGCCAGACCAAGGTACAGGCAGGGTGTAAAAGCACCCATGGAAAAAGTTGGTGCCTTCCTGCCAAAAGGAGATGGGCATCCTCAGGATGTGACCGTTCCCCTGCATGCTAAAACAGAGGATTTGGGAGGGGATCTCCCTTTTTTCCCCCTGTACCCACATTTTTGCTGCCAAAAGCTGGTGGCATTGCTTGAGACAACAGGACAGGGCTGGGAGAGACCCTGGGATGGTCTCCATCCTACCAGCATCCTCTTGGAGGATGCTACTGTGGTCCTGTATTTCTCTGAGAAAGCTGGGAGAGGACACTACTACAGTCCCAGAGAAGCCAGCAGAGGATGCTGCCACAGCCCCACATCTCTCTGCTGAAGCTGGGCAAGGATGCTACTGTGGCCACATCTCCCTGCTGAAGCCAGCACAGAGTGAGGTTGCTATGGAGATGCCAGCGCATGTGCAGCCCTTCCAAGAGGGGAATTTGCTCCTAAGACTGCACATTAAAAAATAAACCACAAATAACTGTTAAAGCCATTTAGTACCCATGGATGCGGAGCCTGTGGGAGGGCGCATCTGCCCCTTGGACCCCTGCTCGCTGCCAGACGCCAAGCCTTGACCCCATCCCTGTGCCATCCCCTCTCTTTTCCCCCACAGCCATTGCTCCCATTTCAGCACAGCCTGGCCCCTCTGCCCGAGTGCCAAAGGCCTGAGCAGAGTCAGGGCCCTGCTTTGGGGATCTCCCCCTCTGATTTAAGGGGTGATCCTCCTGCCGGGAGGCTAGTGGCACAAAGGACATGATGGGCTCTGCTGTTCCCCCATGTGCCCGCCTGCTGCAAACCATGGGCTGAGCCACAGGCAAAGGGCAGCTCTGGCTGCACCCCAGCGGGACCCCAAACATGCCCAAGACACAGGAACCAGAACAGAAAGCAACCCTCCCAAAAACCCAGAGGACTCCCCCATGCACCGCAGCAGCAGGGGGGAGAGCCTTGTGCAGGGTGACACAGGTGACCATGGGCTGCTGCTCCCCAGGGATGCTCTGCCTGTCTCTCTGCCCACTGCCAGAGTGCAGCCACCCAGACTGCCACAGCCCCACAGGTCCCCTGGGAAAGGAGCAGGGGAGTAACACCCGGCACAGCCCTCGGTGCCCTCATGCACAGCCAGGCGGGGCTCCTACCTGGTGCTACTGACTCCAACCCTTCCAGTATTAATGCTGGGCATCACCAGAGGGTGAGATGACAGCCCCCAACTGCAGCCCACCATCTCAAACCAATGGGAACCAGGTATTGAAATCCCAAAGACGCATAGGTCAGCCCCAGGCACATTTTTGCCTTGGCCCTGGGGTCCACACAAGTTGCAGCTCCATGCACTGAAAGCTGTTACCCTGCTCCTGCAAAGCCTGAGGCTCTGCCACATCCCCTGCTCCGAAAAGCCCCTGCCCCAGAGCAGCCAGGCAGACCCCAGAGTGCCCTGGCAGCCACCCAGATCCCCCCCCATCCCTGGGCTCCTGGGCACCCTTGGGTGCTGGCAGGGCCCGGTGGCACATGTAGTCGCTGACACAGCTGCAGGAGGATGCACAGGGAGTGGTGTTGGACCCATGTGCTCTCCACCAGCCCCCAAAACACCCCACAACTGCAGCCAGCCAGGGCTTGGGGTGAGAGGGAGCACTGCTGCTGTCCCCGCAGGGATACAGCTGCCACGGAGAGGAGAAGCCACAGGATGGGGAGCAGGGGCGCTGCTGGGGTGAGGGGCTGCCCCGAGGCATGGGAACCTCCTGGAGTTGTACAGGTGCACAGGGCAGGTTTGCAGGCAGGGCAGGGCAAGGGGTTGCAGAAGGGAGCACTGCAGGGTGGGTGCACCTACGCTGCTTCTGGACGCATCGCCCGTGGTCGTCCTCCTGGAAGGTGGGCAGGCAGGGGCCGCAGGCACCCGACCCCGGTGGGCAGAACTCCCGGCGCTGTAGGACACAGTCCAGGCTCCGGGGACACGAGGCTGCTGTGGGGATGGGAGAAAACAGGTCAGAAGGAAGAGAGGGGTCAAATGTGCCCCCGGGTTTGTCTGTGGCCAACTGGTGTGGGACCCAGCTGCCCCAGGCAGCTCCTGCCGCAATTAACAGGTACGGATGTGCTTCACCAGAGCTGCCCCTTGGCTCCCCTTTGCCTTTGCAAAACCATTACTGACCGCAATCAAGTACGGGCTCTAATGACCCGGGAGCTAGACTTAATGATCTTTATGGATCCCTTCCAACCCAAGATATTCTATGATTTTGTGACCTGCGCAAGGCAGTTTGCTGCCTGCAGAGAAGAGCAGGCAGTGCCCATCCTCCCGCATGGGACTCCGAGCCCCAGGGTACCACTGTCCCCTTGGACACCCCAAGCCCTGGGGTGCTCCAGGACACCCTGAGTCCCACAGAGCTGGCAGCGACAAGAGTCTCCAGCCCCTGCTGGTACCACACAGGCAGTGGCTGAGCAGGCTGCCAGCTGAAATCCAACCAACAATGCTCGCGTGGTAGCTATCAAACAAACAAAAAAACCCAAACCAAGCCCCCCTCAAAGCTTCAGTACAGCTGTAACAAGTCATCACAGGCAGCAGCAGCTTCAGTTTCCATCCCTTTGACATTGCAACAGGGAAAACTGGTGGGACCCAGCCCGCCCCCAGCAACGCACCATGGTCCAAAACTCTCTTGCAGCCTTATGGGGCATCTTGTTTCCATGTCAGACCTGGGGATTTCTCCACTACCTGGGGACAGGCAGAAGCCCCCCCATGCTCTCACCCCATCTGGACCCAAGACACCATGGCAGTGCTGCCATGGCCAGGAACAGCTCCAGTTCTTTACCCCAGCCTGGCTCAAGCCAGTGGGACCTCCTGGGAGAACACAAAGTCTCCAGGTCCTACATAAAGTCTTCAGGTCCTAAGCAAAGCTGAGTCCTGGGAGCAGGTGATGGTGGCAAACCACATGCAGAGATGAGAGGAACCGTGACCAGCTGGGGCAGCAACATGTAAGGCCAGCACACAGGTCTCACCTGCGGCACGGGGCTGCAGGGACACTCCAGGGTCCCAGCTCTCAGCGACAGCAGCAGAAACCACTGCCAGGGATGGTGACACTGCTGGCACCGCTGTGGCACAAGCACGGACATCCCTCGCTGGCGAGCCGGTGGCAGTGCAGAGCCGGGTACCACTCGCTCAGTGCGCCTGTGTCCTGGGCTGGGCACAGCTGGATGGGGGGGGCACAGCTGGATGGGGGTGCAGCACACAGCTGTCCTAGCCCTGCTCTTCACCAGCACAGCCATGCCGGTATTTTTTTCTGCAGGCAGCAGCAGGCAGGGAAGCACCTCCACGGGGCTGTCACCGGGAACAGGGCCAGGCCTGGCCGCCCCGACCTGGCGATGAGTCATGGCAGGAGCCGGCTCCCAGCACCATCCCACGCTCCCGGAGCCGTCCCCGTCAGCCCTTGCCTGCCCACGACACCACCACTGGCAAAGCGCCCGCTGTCTGCCTGTCTCTGTGCCCTGGGGAATGGCAACACCGGGGGCAGCTCTGGCACAACACCAAACACCCCACGAGAAAGGGCACCCCAACTTCAGTGGCTTTCCCGAGCATCCCCATCCCTGCAGCACGCTGGGGGCGAAGTGGGCAGCCACTGCAGGGCCCAGGCATGGCACGGCGGAGAGTCCAGGCACAGGATGGAGCCACCAGGACAGAAAGCTCCAGGATGACCGCAGCAGCTCTGCTCCCCAGCGAGGGTGCACGTGCTGAGGGGGATGCTGCCCCAAAGCAACAAGCGTGGGATGCCAAGTGGGATGCCACCCCAAAGCAACACATGCAGGATGCTGAGCGGGATGCCACCCCCAACAAATCCCCCTCTGCATGGCCCTATTTCTCCATTAAACCGCTCACCAGCAGGTGCAACCTACCAATAGCCCCTAGACCCTTTGGCACTGCACCCCATGGGGCACTGCATGCATCACCCTGTGGCAGACAGTGCCAAAGAAGGGCAGAGCTGCCTTGCTGCAGTGGTTTCTCTTGCAGGCAGGGTTTTCTGGCAGCTCTGATTACAGCAGCAATTAGTGTTGGCTGAACCCCATGCCCGGTACAGCAGCCTGGATGGGATTTGCTCGGGATGGGGAGCAGAGACCACCACGCCTGCAGGAGCTGGGTTTGCTCCCTGGAGATGATCCGGGGCTCAGCCAGGCGGCTGGGGGAGAACTAATGCTTAATGGGAAAATAATCAGGCATTTAAACACAGAAATTGGACTCAGTTGCCTGCTTTGCCTGCCCTGGGCTCGCTCTCAAGGCTACTTTGTCTAAAAAAAAAAATAATCACAAAACAACCAAAACACATGGCTGCTCCGGGGCAGGAGGCTTTGGCACTTCGAAGCCCCAGGGGTGGGGACATGCCACATCCCCACAGGGCTCCTCACCTGTGCCACAGACCCCTGGGAACACATCCCCCTCAAAACGGGTGCTGCCAAAAGCTGCTCACTGGTGGGAGGAAGCCACCCCAGTGTGGGTCACCTGGCATTTGGGCCACCCAGCACCAGCAGAACCTGGCAGGACCCTCAGAGCCCCCTCGGGGCAGTAGGAGGGGTGATGGGGACAGCCCTGAGCCAGAGCCCAGCAACTGGTTAAATAAGCCCCAGCCTGGAATACATAAAAGGTTCTTATCTCTGTTTGAGGAACGAGCTGTGCTAGCCCAGCTGTCACAGGCTAGGATTAGGAATGAGACAGGCCGGCACTGATCTCATTAAGCTCCCCGTGTGTAATCAATTGGTGGTTAGCGAGCAGATATCACCGTGTAGGCACCCTGCAGGGGCTTTGCTACTCTCCCAGCCCAGCAGCTGCTCCCTGGCTGTGCTGGTGGGAGTGGGCACCTCTGTGCTACACCAGGTACTGCGCACCATGTGTGCCAGGACCCAGGAGCATCTCTCCTAACAACGGAAGCAGACCCCAACTGCTGCCATGCTGGGGGGCTATCTGCCACCCCTCCCAGCCCTGCACACCCACATGTGCCCAGGGTGGCCAGTGCCACCCTGGCCCAGTGCTCCAGCAGGCAGGTGGCAGGGTCTAGCTCCTGTTTCAGGCTATACCTGACCCCTCCCCAGCCCTGGCTGTGGGTTCCCCCCTCCCATGCACCCACCCCAAGGTGGGTGCTGGTGTTGGCACAGCATGGAGGTCCTCTTTCCACCCTGGCAGCGGCTGTGGCACAGCCATGCTGCCCACCTGTACCAGTGCCAGCTTGCAGGCTGCAGCCCCTGCATCTTGCCCCTGCTCCTGTGGGGCTGCTGTAGAGCCTGGGAGAATTTGGGATTGCCCCCCAACCGTGCCCCCTGCTTGGCACTGGTGTAGCCCAGCATGGCTTGCTCTGCTGGGGTGGGAGGGATGGCCTGGCCATGGGTGGGAGAGAGAAGAGGGACCTGGGCTGGTCCTAGGGGACAGAGACACAGCAGGGCAGTGAAAACCAGCTGTAAGGCAAAGCCAGAAGAATATGCAATAACATATGGGATGCTGCTGCCCAGATGTGCTGGGGGGGCTCTGGAGGAGGGGAATGTTTCATCCAACTGCTGTCACCACAGCTGCCACGGTGCAAACCTCGTGCGCAGGTGGGCAGCGAGGCCAGCCCAGCACAACCTCAGGTAGCCCACTGAAGTGGGCTTTGGGCTGGGGCAAGCTGCTGGCGCTGGAGGAGGCAGGGTGGCTCCCCCCAGGCAGGAGCTGAGCCCAAGGCCAGTGGGCGAGCAGGACAGTGCAGCTGGCACATGAGGACAAAGAGCAGGTGAGCACAAGCTGGGGATGCGTGTGAGCGGGAACAGCCCTGGGCACAGGAGGAAATGCTGGCGTGTGAGCTCGAAGGTGTGTGCATGCCCCCCAGGTGGGTTATGCTGGTGGGGAAGCTCAGCTGTCACAACACCCCCAGCCCCAAGGACCCACCCTGGGGACAGCCGTGCTGGGCACCAGCAATGGGTCTTGAGGCAGCCCAATGCCTGCAATGGGGGGTGCCCGCTGTGCCCCCCTCAATGCCGTAGGGTCCAGCAGTGTCTTGCCATGGCCAGGCAGGGCACAGAGCTGCTGGTAGTCACAGCCCTGGGTGAAGCAGTTTTTCAACACTCGTGCCAAAACTTACAGGTGAAAAGGAAACAAAAATACAATCAGGGAGGATGTCCGGGTGCCTGGGAGGGCAGGAACTGCCCGGCTGTGTCACTGCCGCAGATAGAGAGATAAAAGTTAACGTAAGAGGATAATTAATTAGCACTGAGCGCTGGTCCGAGCGCTTACGCTCTGTGCACCGGCAGTGCCAACACCCAGCCTCCTGGCTGACGGGGCCCCAGTGCCAGCGGCGTGACCTGGCAAAGCCCATCGGGCATCACCGCAGCGAACAGGCACAGACCCCACAGGAGCAGCCTGCCTGGGGCCATGGGGGTCTGCAGGAGCGAGACACAGCCCTTGGTGGGGGCCGGCCACTGAGCCAGGGCATGGGACCACACCAGGCACAGGGGAATATCGGGGTGCTGGGGAACAGGGGTGCAGGTCTCTGCTGCCACGTTGAGCCTTCCCACGCTGGCACACGTCCGCAGCTGAGGGATGACTAGGGCCAAGGGCATGGCAGATTGCCGGCAGCGGCGGCAGCCTGGGCCCCACAGCGGTGCTGTGCCTGCCAGCTACGCTCCAAGGTCACTGCTCCTCCTCCTCCAGCCAGGTGATGTGGGACCTGCTGTGGGACCCGCCTGCAGCCTGCCTGCCCTCCCAGCACTTCTGTGAGCTGGTACCCTCCGGGGCTCTCCTCCCGACTCTGCAAATTGCTCCTGGCTCCGGAGGGCTGGAGCTGGCCCCGGGTGGGCAGGCTGGCAGCCAGCCGAGCTGCCCCACACCACAGCCCAGCCTCTGAGGTCTCACTTCTCTCAGCCCCACAGCTTCCCTGGGGCAGTGGTCCTGTCCAGCAGTAGCAGGGGGGGCTAAGACCCCCGAACACCCCAGCTCCACTCCCCCTATGCCCAGGGACACAGCCCTGGGGGTGAGCTGGGAGGCCACTGCCTCGACTGCCAGTGGCCACAGTAACACAGCAAAAGCTGGGATGGATGCTTGGGGTCACCCGGGCAGGTGCCCCAGTTGCTGGCACTGCTCCCTGGCATATGCTGACCGCGGGAGACACACACTGTCTGTGGGACAGAGCCATGGCAGCAGCCCCCAGCCCTGCCAGGCTCCGCGACCCAGCTGCATCCCCCTGCCCAGCTGCTTCTTGCACCTGAAGGCAGGTGGAAGGGAGCTGGGCTTCAGGCACAGCCACACGCCTAGAAGCAATGCCCCCTCACCGGGCACAGCTGCTGGCACCACGGCCTTGGCCAGCGTGGCTCTGCCACCACGCCGGCAGCCCCCGTGGGAGCCCTGCCGCTGCCTGCAGCCGCTAACGTCACCGCCGTGCTCCTGCCCCCAAAAATGCAGCAGCAGCAGACGGAGACCCCTCCCGCACGCAGAGGTGGCAGAGCAGGGCTCTCCGCAAACACCCACCCTGGCAGACTGGGCGCAGGAGGACACTGGCCACGACACGCTGCTCCTGGGGACGGAGGATGCGACACAGCCACACAGCCCGGCCACCCCTGCCACCCCCTCCTGCGGCAGCACCGGCGCGTGCTGGCCCACTGGAGAGCACTTTGCAGCTGAAAGTGCTTGTTTGCTTTTTTGCTTCAGCAGCTTTGTTCAGGCAAAGGCCACGTGCCACCAGGCTTCCCGTCCCTCCGGCCACTGGGGCTCACATTCTGGCTTCCAGCTTTTCTGGTGCAGCCAGGCAGGCGCCAAGGTCTGACCCAGCTGATAATGCACGCCAGCAGAGATGGTCCCCAGCATGGGTTATATCATGGCCAGGGGACAGTGCCAGCAGCCTGCACTGCAGGCTGGGGGACAGACGTACCCCCACAGGGACCCCTTGGCAGTGTCCCCCCTGCCCGCACAACAAACACCCCAGCTGCGCCACGCTCCCACCGAGGGGACCATCCTGCTGGCAACATCCCCAACCAGGAATGACAGAAGATGCCACCATGGGTAGGCACCCAGGTGAAATACCACTGCCAGCTGCTTTCGAGCCACCAGCCCTGGCAGGTGCTGTGGGCAGGGCTGCCCACGCAGGAGCCCGGGTGTACAGGCAGCACAGGCAGCGCGATGTGCAGCCAGTGCCACAAAGAGACAAAGCGAGTGCAGGGCAGACAGGGGCTCATGGAAGCAGCAAGGCTGCATGGCAGAGGAGACGACGTCCAGGCTGAGGGCAGCCGCCTGCCGCAGCCCTGAGACCATCATGATGGGTTCCCAGAGCCTTGTCCCCCTCCAGGTTCAATGCCAAGGGGGAAAACAGGGCCAGGAGGGGCTGAGTCAGGCTTCCCCAGAAGTGGGGGGATGCCAAACCTTTGGCAACCTCAAATACCTCACCTCCTCAACTGCCAGCATTACCCCAGAGCCCATCCCTGCTCTGGAGCAGATAGATCCCATCTACAAGCACTGCAACATCTCAAGTTGCTCCTGCGATCCTGGGCTGGGGAAAGGGGGAGCACCAGGCAGCCTCCTCCAGCCAGGCTGAGGGAGTGGGATTTTGTGTCATTGCTACTCAAACTCCTTAACTGGCCAGAAAAATCCCTGCTCCCTGCTATGGCAACCTGTGTGGCACACCAGGGGAAGAGGAGCTGGACTGATGGGAGCAGTGGGAAGGGGAGATGGCACCTGGATGGATAGAAACAGCTCTGGCAAACCACAGCTCCAGACCCTAGCAGGGACTGGGCAAAGCCAGGAAGCAGCAGAGGATGCAGTGAGCTGAGTGAGAGCCCCCCTGGTCCCCCAGCCAGCCACCCCTGGGTGCTGCTGCCCCCAGCCCCGGCTCACTGTCCCCTTCCAACTACTCAGGGCTGTGCCCCATGCAGGGGGATGACACACTGCATCCCCGGCCATGCCGGCGTGACACCACAGTGCCAGGGACGTCTCCAGCCACGAGTGCTTTGCTTCAGATATTCAGGAAGAGAAGAAATAATTAAAAGGAAAAAAAAACCAAACCACCAAAAACACAAAACCCAGGAAAACCAGTTGCCATGTGCCATCTCCCTGGGGCTGCCCACCCAATCCTGCTGCTGGCTCTGCATCGCTGGCCCCGGCTCAGCTGGGTGTGCACCCACCCACACCAGGGAACCTAGGCTGTCCCCAATGCCACCCCATGCCAAAAAGCACCTGCCTGTTTTTCTCAGCTCGAACCACCCACTTTTGGTCTTGTTTATCAGGTTTTGCTCAAGCAAATACCAATGGGCTTCATATCTGCCCAGAGCCCGCTGGGGCTGGGGCAGAGGCAGAGACTGGGATTTTTTTAATTCCTTTTAACTGGCTGGGCTCCAAGGTTTGGCACCACCAGACAGGCAAAACAGTTGGTGGTCAGGGCCACGGTGCAGAGCGCGGCTACAAGTATGTTAGCGAGGCTGGCCCCACATGGGCACCGTGGGCTAACGCTGGGTGTATACAGCACAGTGGCTCTACCAGCGAGGGGGACCCTCCCTGCATCCCTGCGGTGCTCTGGGCCATCCCAGTGGGCAGTGCCGCACGGTGCCAGACCCCTGCTGTGCCGGCATCACAGAGGATGGACAGCCCTAGCACTGCTGTCGCTGTTGTTCCCACACCAAGGGTGGGCTGTGCCCGGCAGCGCAGGGGGTTTTACAGCTCTGCTCTGAGCATGGACCCACCCAAAGCCCTGAGCAGCTTCAAGGGAAGTGCTCAGGTCCAGCTCTGTCCTGGCACTGACCAGGTACCGACTGGTCAGCAGAGCAGCACCCACCTCTGTCTGCCCAGGCACCCACTGCCCGGTGAGCCACAGCAGAGCAGAGCCATGGCTGTCGGCGAGCTCTCCCGCAGAGACACTGCTGCTGGAGGGGAGGTGGGAGAGGACAGCCTCCCAGCCACACACCCAAGGAGCTGCCAGGCCAAGGACTGGCACGGCTGTGCCAGCAAGCTCAGCCATCTGTGAGCAGCTGCATGCTCCCAGTGCTGGGCTGGAAAGAAAATCCCGAAGCGGCAGCTCCCCAGCAAAGCATCACTGCGCCCACCAGGGCCAGATGCTCTCCGGCAAAGCCAAAGCCCTCCCACATCTTGCTGCGTCCTACGCCACTGGAGACATTTTGCAGCCTTTGGTGGAGATGCACCAGCATGATTTTGCTGATTAAACACCCTCGGGCAGCTTGGAGGCGGCAGCAGCAGCACACACAGATTCGCTCAGGGTGGGCAGTCTGTTCATCCTGCCCCCACCACCCACCCTGTGCCTGGTACCAGCCTCAGCGCTCCCACCAGCCCATCGCCCTGAAACGGGGCTTGGGGACACAGCCACTTATCAGCAGGTGCCGGGGGCTATAGGGGCCAACCTTTATGGCTTTCCAACAGCTCGTGAGTGGGCACCCCTGGGTGGGCAGCTCGTGTCCCAGCGACGCTCAAGGTGAGAGGTAGGCAGAAAAGCAGGGGCTGCATCACCCCACCCCACTTGGGTGGCACCCATGGCTGTACCCATGCTGACTCAGCCACCACTTGCAATAAAAATCTGTGGGACATCGCGTCCCACTGGGGCAGAGAGCCCATAAACTGAGCCCAGAAAACGGGGAACCCATGGGATGCACAGCTACATCCTGGGGCTCCTGGAAAAGGGCTACGGACAGTGCCGAAACAGCTGGACCTGAAGATTTCTTTTGGGTTGTATCCCCCATAGGAGGGGTCCGGCTCAGGGAAATCCTCTCCTTTCCAGCCAGGAAGCCAAGAATTACACCCACAGGATGGGTCACATTACTGGCAGCTTACTGGGGCTGCCCTCTCTCCTGGCTTAGTGGGTGGCTGGGAAATAATCCATGACAGATGTGAGACAATGAGCTCCCCAGGGCAGAGCTGCTTCTCTCACACGTGAGAGGTGCCCACTCCCCAGGAGCACTCCTCTGCAGAACCCCAGCCAGCCCCGGGCAGCACCCATGGGTGCTACAAGTGCAGAGAGAGAGAGCGGTGCCCTCCCCACTTTTTGTCCTCTGCCTCTATCACCATCTCCTTTCTATAGGAAGGGAACAGGGGCCAGGAACCCGGGGGGACCCTCGTGCTGCGACAAGCCAGGGCCCCTGCCAGCACGCCCCTGACATGTCACCTCTCGTGTCACCCACCTGAAGTGATGGGTTTGCCCACCAATGAGCAAGCCTCCCTTCCGCAAAGGCTTTGCCCCCCACAATCCATGCAGCAGAGACCCCAGCAATACGCCACAGTGCACTGGTTAGGATGGGCAGTTGTCAGCCCATGGGGCTCTGGTGCTCCAGGACGGGAAAAGGCAGGACCAGAACCTGCTCCAGCTGCGTTTCCTTCCTCCAATTCAAAGCACACTCCAGGCACTTAGCGGCCACTTTCTTCCCGTTGCAATTATCGTTAGCTCATGAAGCAGCTAATTATAGGCCTGCTGCCACCATTTGGTGCTCTGGTCACCCCGGTGGCAGCAGCAGTCGGTAAAGCCCAGACATGGGAGGGAGCTGCCCCCGCACTGGCAGCAGTGTTGGGGCCATGCCCTGGGGTCTGGGGGGCAGCAGTCCCAGGGGAGCCACTGCCCTCATCGGGGATCAGACCCAGAGCCCCCCATGGGGACGAAGCATTTGGGCACCATGTTTATGGAATCCATGCAGGGATGGGACTGATGGCAGCTCCTGTCCCCAGCGCCTGGGGACCCAGCACCTCCCACCTGGGAAGATGCCACCCTGTCACCCCTACAGTCCTGGCACCCCCATCACACCTCCTGTCCTCAGCACTCCCCATCAACCTTTCTGTTCCCAGTGTCCCCACCATGCTATCTCCCCTCCTGTCCCCAGCACAGTGTCCACCCCATGACCCCTCCTGTCCCCATTGTCCCTGCCACACTGTCACCCCTCCTACACCTGGCACCTCTGCTATCCCTGGCACCCCTCCTATCCCAACATCCCCATCACCCCTCTATCCCCCAGCACCATCAACCTCCCCATCCCCAGTGCCCCATCACACCGTCACCCCTCCTGTCCCCAGCGCCCCTCTGTAAGCGTGCAGCAGAGCTAAGCCGATTACCTCCCTTAATACCCCCGTGGCCCAGAAGAGCCATTTCAGGCAAACGTCCCAGACTCATATTCCCTTTCGCGTTGTGGGAAGGACCCAGATGCCCTGGGAATTGGGGGGTCCCTGGGGCGCGGGGTGGCTCTGTGGGACAGGGTCCTGCTCCAGACCCTTGGGACTGCCTGCGGATTCCAAACCTGCGCCTGGAGCTGCCAGGGAAATTGCAGATCCAAAAGGCCTGACCTCGCACAGCGTAACCACAGCACCTCCCAGGCTCTGGGACCATGGTCTCCCCACCTCGAGCTCCAGCTCTCCCCGCACCGGCACCCACAGGGCACAGCTGGGGCGCACACGTCTGTGGGTCCCCAGCAAGCTGCAGTGAAAGGAGAGGAGGGACTTCACCACATCTCTTCATAAACTCTTCCTTGATGATGATGGTGTTGGGAACCGGGATCATGGACATCAGGAGCCTCTTCCCATCTGTTCCCCCTTCCCAGACCTGCAGCTGGAGCCCTGCTCGGGTCCCTGGTGCAGGTACCGACCCATGGAGCCCCGTGGGATGCCCATGCACCACATCCCCACCTCCCACACACCTCGCCTACCCACCAGGGCTCATTTCTTGTGGTGGGAGCCAGCCGAGTAAGCGTACTTCCAGAGAACATGGGGGGAATGCTATCTCCAAGTATAAAATCGTGCAGAAAATTAAACTCGGGAACAACATGCAGCTCCCAGGGGAGCAGCACCCCGGTTGCCATTCGGCAAACACTTGGTGGGCGTCGGTGTGGCACAGGACACCCCGACGTACAGCTGCAGGGGGGATTGAAGGGATGGGGTGGCTGCACGCTGCTGAGCAGGACCATTGCCTACTGCTGCCACTGCTACCAGGGGCACTCAGACAACCTTCGCTGTGTCTCAAGAAAAAGCTGGAGCTAGAAATAGCTGCTTTCTGCAAACCAACCTGCGCAGTGCTGGGGGGCTTGGGGACCACCCTCTGCTCACCTGCTGGGCAGACCCCTGGGAAGCTTGGCAGGGCAGCCAGTCCCTTGCAAGTGCCATGGGCACAGCACCAGGCACCACTGCAATGCTCACAAGAGGGGCTTGGAGCTGCTCCGGCCTCAGCATTCAGGATGATGGTCCCCGGGGACAGCCTGCTGCGTGCCCTGACCCCGCCGTGGCTCCCTCCTCAGTGCAGTGATTACAAAGCGGGCAAATTAAAAGCCAAGAGATGGACAATCCCACTGCAGGATGAGCTGAGGACTTTCTAGGAGGTGGCTCCTGCCTTGCCATGCCCAGCTTTGGACCTTGAGAAGTCCCTGTGCAACCACAGAGCTGGGGCAGCCGGTATCAGCACCGGCATCTGTGCCCCCAACCTGCATCCCTGAGAAGCAGCACGAGGAAGAAAGGCAGAGAGATGCTGGGAGTTCACATGTGGCCAAATAGGTCACTTGGACTAGAAAGGACCACTTGGTTTTTGCTGAACAGCTTCTCTGGATGTTTCTGATGTAAAGTGCTGGCTGCAGCAGAGAAGCCGGGGTTTTCAGGTTTATTAAAAAAAACGTTCTTGCCTGTCATCCCATTTGGAAAATCTTTTTTTTAATTCATAATAATAATAATAATAGATGAAATCTGGCAACCAAATTACTCAAGAAGGGGTGAGAAGTCCGACTCTCGCTAACGCTCCAGGAAATGCAGCCAGAAAACGAGGCAAGGCAGTGTTTCTGCCCAAAGGCGGTGTGCTGGATAGAGGCACGTGGGTAAAAAACACAACTAAGGAGCCCCAACCAAAACTAAACCACAGCTGTAATACTGCCAAAGCCAGCGGCTGTCCTTCCTCCAGCTCGGATCAGGCCCCTGGCAAGACAAGGATGCCACGTGCCACTGCGCCCTGGGAGATGGTATCTAATTCATGGCTTGTGGCACCAGCTGATGAAGGTGAGGAGCAGACGCCAGCCCCCGCTTGCAGAAGCTTTGCTGAAGCCGCAGAGGCAGGAGGACATGAGGAAGATGGTCCAGGACCTTCTCCCCCAGCTGTCTCCTTGCCAAGAGCCAGCTATACTGGTACGCCACAGAGCAGGAGCTGCCCTGGCCCTGCCACCTCCACCTTGAAGCTGTCCCCAGAGAAAGCCCAGCTCTACCCCATCCATACAGGAAGGGAAATTATAAAATAGGAAGAAACAGCCAATGTTTCCTCTGCCCTGCCATACTTAGGGAGGAAGGTTGTGGGGATGGGACGGTGACTCATTTCCCTGCGCAGCATCCCAGGGATGCTCCTCCAAGTACCCTGGCCATGCCAGCCATCCCCAGGAGAAACCAGCCCAGAGCTCCCTACTGCCACAGGCTGCACAAACCCGACCTCCCAGCGACGCGATGTTGCGGTCGACATTTCCAGGTGGTACGACCATGGCATCATTGTGCAGTGCAAAGAAACCATCCCAGCTTTTGCCTGGGCGAAAAAGTTTGAGCTGAAAATCCCAACCCGGCTTATGCCAAGAGCGTGCGATGACCCAGCTGCTGCAGCAGGCTGCTGCCAGCGAGTGAGACCCCTCATGTTTGCCTCAGCTCCGGCAGCCCCCCCGAGCTGGGAAGAGAGGGGAATGGAAGGGGAAACTGCTACAACCCCCCTGCAACAGCCCACCAGGTACAGCCACCTTGAGCAGCTCCTCGAGGGGTCCCTCCCCAGCAGCACTGCCAGGCCAGTTTATCCCGCCCCAACCCCTGAAATTCAGAGGCAGCAGAGATTATGCCGGATCGCTGGTGGCCACATCGGAGCCGCCCAGATCTCCTTCCTCCCATCGCAGCCTGCGTCACCAGCACCCCTGGCTGGGCCACCCTGGCCTCAACATGCATGGAGAGCGCAGGAGTATCCCCACCTCCACTTCCAGCCCCCCCAGCATGGAAAGACCCAGATGTTTTGAACCGCTGGGAGATTTAAAAAAAAATAAATATTGCACCTTCTCGCCCTGCCTTAGAGCAGGCAGGAGCACGGCAAGGCCGCACCGTAGCCGGCTGATGGCAGGCTGCCTGCCCGGCATCCACCTCGCTGGTGAGCCAGAGCAGGGAGAACAATATCAGATCCGCAAACAATGCTGCGGCCAGCGAGCTGGAAAGCACCTGCCCAGAGACACACCGTCCCTCTGGCAGGGCCACCGCACTGTCCCACTGGTGCGGGCAGAACCGGGCAGTCCACCCCCCTGCCTCATTTCCCTGCAGGCAGCAAAGCTGGGGGGTGGCTGGGGGTTTCGGAGGGGGGGTGGTTATGCCTGTTGTAGCATACTGTGCACTCCGGCAGCAGGCACAGAGCGAGGGGGCTCAGCGCACATCCAGTGCCAAACCCACCAGGAGGCGAAATGCACTAACCTATCCCCCAAAACTTAGGAAAAAAAAAAAAAAGAAACGCATCAAAACCAAACCCTAAACCCCGAAAACAACCCTTAAGAAAAGAGAAAGAAGGCCGAAGGCGGTGCTGCTGGGTGGCAAATGAAAGCCACGCATTTTTTCTGCCCCAGGAGAGAGGAGAAATGCCTCCATCACGGACTCAGCCCCACGTCACGGACCCAGCCCCACCGTGACCCAGCCCCACCGCGCGATGCTGCTGCTCCCCAGGGGAGCAATGCCGGGCAGGTGAGCAAACAGGGCGCTGCTGGCCTGGCACTGGCACAGCCACCCGGCAGCTCCCAACGATGGATCAGCCACCACAGCAGCTTTTATTTTTTTTATTTCGTTTGTTTTGGTGCTTTTGTTTTTAATTCCCCCCCTGTAAAGGTGCTTGATGAGGGCCACACCGGAGGGCCGCTCCCACCAGGCCAGCTGTGCTCTCCCCCCGCTCCAGGATCGGGCCCCGTCTCTGGGGGTGCCCTGTGGCACCCCACATCGCTGCCGGGGCGCTGCCCGCAGCCGCAGGCGGGAGGGCGATGGTGCGGCGCTGCCCGCCCCCGGGAGCGCTGCGGGGCCTGCCTGGGGTGGGAGACACCCCGTGCGGCTGCGGGGATGGGGGAGGCCCACGGGCCATTTCCCACCTGGCTGTCAGGCTGTGGGGATGCGTGGTCCACACCGCCCGGGAGAAGGATGCTGCGCGGCCCCTACCCACGGCAGCTCCCCGGAGCCCCGCGGAGGCTGGGGGAGATGGGGGGGGACGACACACACGCCAGGCGACGTGTGGTGAAGGGACCCGCCGCCCCCTCCCGGGCGCTGGCAGCCTGGGCACCCCCGGATGCTGAGCCCTCGCGGGGGTGGGTGCAACCGCACCGGGTTCGCCGTGGGAGGGGCCACACGGGTCCCCCGGGAAGGGACCACGAGCATCCGCGGTGCTCCGCGGGGGAGGGGGAACCACCGACACGAGGGGGCACGGCGGGGGGCCACACAGGGACTCACCGGCACGGGCGAGGCGCAGGCGGCTGGCCCCGAGGGCGGCGAGCAGCAGCAGCAGCGCTCCGCGGCGGGCGGCAGCTCCCCGGGCCGCCACCATCCTCCCCCGGCGCGGGCGGGCCTGGGGGCCGCGGCGGCTGCGGGCGGCGGCGGCGGGAGCGCGGGGCGGGGCCCACCGGGCCGGCCCCGCCCCGCCCCGGGCCCCGCCCCGGGCCCCGCCCCCGCCAAGCCCCGCCCCTCCTGCAGCACCGCGGCTGGGACGCCGGAGCTTTCATCCCCGCCGCCGCGGTCCCCCCGGCGCCTCAGCACCCCCACCCGTGCGCACCCCCCTGGGCTTGGGGCGGGGGGGGACCCCTCTGAGGGCCACGTCTGATGGCCACGTCCCTGATGTGATGGCCACGTCCCTGCTGATGGCCACATTGCGGGGCGGCGGGGGCGGGTAGCGCTGGGATGTGGGGTCCCTTTGTAAGCAGTAAGGCCATCAAGCGAGGCCAACTACATCAGGCTCATCCTGCCCCCCCCCCCCCCCCCCCCCCCCAATCACGAGTGTTTTCCTAAAGGGGACAGCCGCTCTGAGCGGCCATGAGCTTGGCAGCATCCCTATGTGTGGAGTCCCCTCTAGGTGCCAGGTGGGACAAGTGACATCAAATCCCAAAACCAGGGATGCCCCGTGGACACCCCAGTGGTGCCGACAGCCACGTCTGGCAGGGATCCCCGGTCATCATCCCTGGCATCCCTGTGCGCCGCAGGGATGCTGGGGGCTGCACGAGGGGGGTGCTGAAGGCAGACAGCATTGCAAAATCCAGCCATCCGATCACCAGCCCCAAGCTTCGGACACAGACCTGTGACCTTGGCACAAGCACGGTGACATGGTGCGCGATGGTACCTGCTGTCCGGGATCCCACTGGCTGACATGTGCTGCCTTTTCAGTCCCCAATCCTCAGCAGCGGAATTCCCGCGGCCGGTGCCCTGCCACCAGGCTGGGCTCTGCCCCAGCCGATGCTGCTCGCAGTGGGAGCCCCGTTAGAGCGTCGGCAGTGCCCTGGCAGGCTGTCAGCCTGCTCCGTGGCTTTCCAAGGTTTGCCAAGAGCAAGCAGCCGGGGGTGCAGCGTGTCGGGGACACCGGGCTGGGCTTTGGCAGAGCTGCCACCTGCCTGCAGGTCTCACTGCCACCAAGACTGGCAGGAAGGTGCAGGCAGAGGTGGGTGACAGCGTGGCATGGGGCCAGCCATGGGGACAATGCTCTTTGCAGCCCTGTTATCTGCCTCCAGCAGAATAGATATCTCTCAGAATTGTCTTTCTTCCTTAATTTCCTTGGCCTTTCACTCCTGCCAGCTGTCCACGATTTTACTTCCAAAGGAAAGACCCTGAATTTCCTTAGCTCTCTAATTTGCTGGAGCTCTGTACTCATAAATTACTTCTCAATTTTAAAGTGCACCTCTGGGACCAGAAAGTGCACCAGGCAATGATGTTGGGATAACTGGGGCAAGTGCCTGTGCCGGGGCCACTAACCACTTCTTTAAGCTGCTGCTTTTTGCCTTGCAGGAAGATGGGTTTAGAGGGTTACTGGGATGGATACTGGGCCAAACCAAAGGGTTACTGGGACAAACTGGTCCTGTTTATGCTGATACAAATCCCTAATAAACTCAGAGATTTTTATACACCCTGAAAGAGCTGAGCTTTTTTGCCCAGCTTTGCCCCTGTACCAAGCGACAGAGAGGCCAAACTCAGTCAGTGGGCAAAGTCCCTGCAAGGTCCTGTCCCTGTGTGTCACCAGACCCCGCACCTCTGGCTGTACCCAGGGGAATGGTGCCCCCGGCCGCAGGTGCCCTTGGGCAGCGTGTGGGTGCCATTGCATGGCCAGGACTTGGCACCTCCAGGGCAGGATCTGGCCAGGACCCCTCACCCACAGGGCTGGGGCAGATCCGTGGGCACCACAGCTGACCTGGTGCTGCTGGGGCTGTGCACCCTCAATGGGATGGCCAATGCTCCTGCCCCACCACAAGCTCTCCAGAGCCCTGTAGTTGCTGAGGGTTCCCCCTCCCAGTGTCAGGGCCTGGCTCCTGGTGGGAACAAGGACCATGGCAACCAGATCTGCAGTGGTGAGGATTTACAAAGCTGACCTGGACCACAGGTCCACAGTGTGGCTGTGGCCAGGAGCAACCACAAGCCACCTGTGAAAAATGGCTGGGAACCAGCAATGGGTCTGTGTAGAGGCAAAGCAAGCAAGCACTGGGCCAGTACAGGGGTGCTGGGGCTGGGACAGCCCTGAGCAGGGGTACGTGGGTGAGGGGGTCTGTGGGAGAGGCAGGTGGGGATGGTGGTGTGACCACCGTGCGCCTGTCCAGCCTGTGGCCATGCAGCCGGATAAGAGCAATGGGAGCAAATGGGAGGTAACTGCGGGGGCACTGACTTGTGTCCAGGGGAGTCTGTGAGTCCTGGCAAGATAGGGAGGACAGCCCTGCCCCATGCTGCCTACCTGGGCAGGGGATGTCTGAGAGGCCAAAGAACCTCTGTGAGGATCTCAGCCCTCCCCAGCATCACACCCAGCCACGGGGCAGGGTCACCATCTCTTCATTTGGGAGCAAGAGGTAGGTGGGGAGGTGGAAAGGGACAACGGGAGCCAGCCCTGAGTGCAGTGGGGCTGAGGGCTGTGGAGTGGGGAGCTGAGCTGGATCCTCCAGCACTGACCCATCGGGGGCGAGAGGGGCCAGCCCCAAGCTGGGACCTGCTCTACTGGGGGAGGAAGGGATGGACCCCCTGAAGCCACGCCAACCCCACCCTCAGGGCTTGCAAGACCCCACTGGATGAAGCCTGAGTAACCTGGGCCTTGCTGTGGTGAGGGGCTGGACTACAGGGCTCCAAAGGTCCCTTCCAGCCTGAGTTATCCTGGGATGCCCTGATCCCATTCCCTCTCTCTGGAGCAGAGCTGGCTGCTCACCACAAGCCCATCCTCAGCTCCAAGGGTCTGGCCTGTTGTAGAACAGCTGCCAGTTCCCAACCTCCCCAAAACACAAGCTGAGGCCACATCTTTTGCTAGTGCCCCACAGCTGTCACGCTGCCTCTGCAGTATGCTGTGCCTCAGGTCCGGACTGGCAGCAGGAGCAGCTGCCGGACACCTGCCTGAGCGCAGAGCTCGGGCACTGCAGCCCCTCTTGTCTCACCTCCTGAAGGCTTCAGCCACATGGCAGCTGCTCCCATGTTCACTGTTCTACAGCTGGTTGATCATCATTCCAGGTTGGAGTCAAGAGACCGGCTCCTAACAGCTCTGCTCCATGTGCACAATTAGCACGGGTGTGCTACCAGGATGGGAAGCAACAACCCCCTGAAGGTCCGTGTAATTCTTTCTGTTTTACAAAGAACTCAAGAGCTGATCAAGGTGAAGAGCAAGGAGAGGAGCCCTGGGTGAAAGCCATAGGGAGCGAGAAGATTTGCACTGACACTTACCCAGTAATAGTTTTGATGATTATTTCACCATCATGGTGCAATATGGTGCTCACAGACATTTGCCCATTTTTCTCGAGGTCTTTGATTCAGCTGGAGTGGGAAGCTATGGCAATGTTACACCACTTCCCAGCTAGCTGGAGAGAGTGGCTCTGCACTGATTAATGTGGAGAGCAATGAGAGAGTCAGGGATAGCGCAGGACCCCCCACTCTTCCCTCTACCCAGGCTGATGGGTGGACAAGCATCTCTCCTGCCAGGCAGAGCAGCAGTCTGCCATAAAGAGCTAACCAGATGCAAGATCCACTTGGGCAAACCCAGGTACTCTGTGACACTCACTAGCCCACCGACCCCCTCACTAAAGTGTTCAAGCACCCAAACATTTTGCTCTCAAAAGCCTGGGACCCGGAGGAACTTTGACTTACAAGCAGGAGCTGGGGTCTTTGTAAAAACAGGCAGGTGGGCTTTGTCTGCCCTCTGCTCCCTCATGGAGAATGTGTCCAAGCAAATCACCTTCCCCGTCCACCACGCAAAAACTCCCTCCAGTGGCATTATCTTCTCTCCATCAAAACATTGTTTCAGTGGGATTTTCATCCAGGTCTGAAGCACCAATGGAAGGGTCAGCTCCAAGAGCAAGAAAATGCCCATGTCCAGCACACCTGCCAGAAAGATGAGCTTTGTAGGCACCTCCAAGCTTTTATCACTGCGTACAGATCCCCAGGGGTATCAGAGCAAACCCTCCCTCATTGCTGTCTGTGCAATGGCCAGTGCTGGCACACAGATAACATCGTTAGCTGCGTTTCTCCCTGCCTGCAGCCAAAGGGTATGTTCTGAGGTCTGAGGCAGAGCAGTTCCCCCCAGGTCCTCTGCAGGAGGCCAGAGAGAAGGGGGCAAGAACTCCCCTGCCAGCTTCAGCCCCACCGCCTTCTGTGGGGTCAAAGCAAGAGGCTCCAGAGTGATGGAGAGACCCAAATGAGCTCCTCAGCACCCTGGGGTGCATCCCACCTGGTCCCTGGGGCTGAATATGTCCTTTTCAGATAAATGATGCCCATTTCATTGCTAAATCTTCCTTCTCTGTGGGTAAAGCTTCACTCTCACAGACTTTTTTTGCTCAGATGTGGTGGTGTAGAGTAGTGCTTTCCAAACTGTCTTGATTGCAGAGACTTATCAGTGAAAAACTTTTGAGCGTGCACCCCCAATACATGCATATTTATCCATAAATTATATACAGGTACATTATAAAACATACACAGTAACAGACATTTGAAAAGGACAAGATGAAGATTAAATAAACACTAATATTAACATCTTATTTTATTTTACTGTATTTATTAATGGTACCAAAAATACTTTCTTCCTGCACCCCAGTGGATTGTCTTGCGTACCCCCCTAGGGCACATGCACCCTGCTTTGGAGACCATTGCTTTAGAGAAAGCAGGGATCTCCCCCGACAGCCAAGCCTGGTGAAAGGGATGTATGTTTCATTTATCCCTAGTGATGCTGGTGCATTTATCCCTAGTGATGGTGACAGCAAGCTCCGCTGGTCCATATTGTGGTGTGGTCATCGCTCATCGATGTCACAAGTTGGTGAAGGCTGAGCACGCAGCACACTCAGGACTTGTGGTACCGGACCCCTCCCTTCCACAGGGATTCTCCATCCTCTTTCCCTGCCTGTTACCTCCAGAAGTGCACACCCAGCCAAATACTGAAGTAGCTACAACTGGCAGGAGCAGCCACGGTTTCCCTGTCCGTAGGGAAAGCAGGCAGGTGATGGATATCTCTGGCTCACCCTGCCCTGGGGACCGTAGGTGGAAAGGGATGTGTAATTGCTGTTTTATTTCCAATGGAGCTACTGTTTTTGTAAATGTCCTAAAAATTGGGTTCCCCAGCTGACCCTGCCCTGTTTGTGTGTTCTGGGAGGACCTGTTGCAGTCTCACCTGAGTGGGATAACGCACATTGGGTTCCCATGGGAAATCCTTGGCTCCATCAGGGATGGGGGTGTTTCCAATCACAGAAAACCAGTTCCCATAATTTCTGCTCAGTAGGAGTCTTAGTTTTACATGTAAAGAAACCTCAACCCAGCATTCAGCCAAGGTCCGAGGAGGATATGTTTTGCTGTGCCTGTAGGCGTATCTTCTTGCACACACTGAGCTGTAGTCACAGCATCCTTTCACACCTCATTATTTATGATGACCAGGTAACACCGTCCCGGCTTTGTGCTCTGCTGAGAGCCCCTGGACCCTTCCTGAAGGCACGTCATGAGCCAGATTAATCTGCTTTCCCACCCATGCTCCTGCCTTATCGCCACCATTTTGCATGTGGAAGCAGGTCTCTGTTCCCAGAATTAACTCCTGAAACTACAAAGTTCAATCCCCTGACAATGGTTTTCCTACTTATACATATTTTATTGCATTAAGGGAAAGACATCCGGCTCTGCAGTGTCTGCAAGTCCAGCCCAGACAAGATTATCCACCACTTAACAGGAGATGCAAACGGCCGAGCATTGCTGCTGTGTTTTGCACAGTGTTTCATCTCAGAAAGGTCTCTGCTTAGGAATAAAAGCTCTTTCCAGAAAGCCTGACAAAGCCCAGGTGTAAATAAACGATTAAAAAAAATAAGACTTACCAAGGGCACCATCACATCAAAGACAGAGTGTGGACAGCCAGTACAGCTTCTCTACCCAGGCAATACCTATTTCTTAGGAAAAATGTTCCTAGAATTACTTACTGGGAGAACTCCCATGGTCAAGCAATTAGGAATTTTACAAAATCCCCTCCTAGTCTATTCAGGTCTCCAGGAGATGTTGTGTGCCATCCTTCTGCCCCAGTCCGAGGAGGTGAAGACCTCTGCAGTGCTCCACACTGGAAGGGTGGTACCTGGCTCCTGGGATGGGATGAGGCACAGTTCGCCTGCCTGGGCTCGTACCTGTGCGCTGGGCTTTCTGAAGCTGGTGCTGCAAGTTCAAGCCAGCTGTGCTAGGGGCTTTGGGACACAAAGGGAGACAGTGCTGTGAATTAAGTACCCGGCCCCTGGGTCCCCAGTGGGCAATAATGGGTCTGAGCATTTGATGCATCGGTGAGGGAGAGCGAGGAACTGCCGGCTGTGCCCCCACCAGCACTGCAGGAGCCCCAGACCTGGGTGCTGGGTCACTGAGACCTTCATCCCTGCCATAGGGAGGGTGGAGGTTGCTCGGTGGCAACGCCTGAACCCTTGGTGGACATCTGTAACAGCCCGCTGTGCAGGGCTTTCCTGATGGCTCCTTTGACCTCGCTGTTTCTCAAGCTGTAGATGATGGGGTTGAGCATGGGGGTCAGCACAGCGTACAGCAGGGCGAGGACTTTGTCCATCTCCTTGGAGCTGCTGGAGTGAGGCACCAGGTATGCAATGGCACCAGCACCGAAGAACAGGGACACCACGGTCAGGTGGGAGGTGCAGGTGGTGAGGCCCCTCCATGTCCCTGCTCCCTTCTGGAGGACAGCCCTCATGATGTGAGCGTACGACATGAGAGTAAGGAGGAAAGAGCCCATCGCAATAGTCCCAGCAAAGGCATACAAGGCGGCCTTGTTGAGGGGAGCGCTGGGGCTGCAGGATGCCTTCAGCAAGAAGGGCATCTCGCAGAACAAATGGTCGATTATGTTGGACCTGCAGAAGGGCAAGCGGGCTGTGAGGAAGGCCTGGATCAGAGACGAGAAGGAGCCGCTCAGCCACGAAAGGGCCACTAAGCAATGGCACATATTCTTGCTCATGAGTGCTGGGTAGTGGAGGGGTTGGCAGATGGCCAGGTACCGATCATAGGCCATGGCAGCCAGGAGCACGCACTCAGACCCCCCAAAGCAAAGGAAGAAGTAGATCTGTGTGATGCAGCCCACAAAGGAGATCGTCTTCTGCGCTGAGAAGGAGTCTCTGAGGATCTTAGGGAGGGTGACAGAGGAGTAACAGATGTCCAGGAAGGAGAGGTGGCCCAGGAAGAAATACATGGGGGAGCGCAGGTGGGCATCCAGCCAGATGACAGTCACGATGAGCAAGTTCCCCAGCACTGTCACCAGGTAAATGAGTGAGAAGCACAGGCAGAGGCTCATCTGTGCTCTGTAGGCACTGGAAAATCCCAAGAGAAGGAACATGGTGGGCTTGCTGAGATTTCCCTGCTGCAGGGGTTTGGGGCTCATCTACAAGGAGAGCAGGAGGAGAGAAGGACAAGTAGAAGGTGAGTGAATGCTCACCCCTGCCATGGGGCATCACTGCTGCACAGTGGGCTGAAGCTGTGCCACTGCCCCCATGCTCCTCGCCTCGCTCCAGGGGCTCAGTGGGGGATGCATCCATGGGGGCAGGTCGTGGGTCTCAGCCCAGGAGGTTTTGAGCCTCAAGGCAACCCCCAACTCCGTGTCACCTGAAGAACACCAGAGAGAGCTGGGACCTCACCACTGCAGTCAATAAGGATCCCAGGGACATTTATCCCAGGATAAATGAGAGTGGATGAGAGCAGCTCCTCGACCCCCTCCAGGTTTCCTGGGCTGCAGCTGGAGGCTGGTCTAAAGATCCCACAAAACATGACAGGTTGGACACTGCCTGAAGAGTTGCTGCCCTTCATGGGAGCAAATTGTGTTTACACCATTAGTGAAGCTACAGAAAGATCTCCTGCTGCCCCTCCCCATCACAGATTGCGGGGCAACTCAAAAAAAAAAAAAAAAAAAAGAAAACTAATATTACCGACAAAGAAGGTGCCTGCTTGCAAATACTGCACTGTAGATGTTAGCCTCACATTCACACCTAGAAAACAATGCAAGGGAGGGACCTGTGAGAGTCTGAGAGATCACAGGAGGACCAGAAAGGCATCTGAAGGTGACTCTGTAGTTCAAACAGGCTCAAGGGTGGAAAAGCAGAGACACCAGCCTGCAAGAAAAGGGAAAAACTCCAAATCTAACAAGAAACTGGAGCTCAGGGATAAAAGATGAGATACAGAAGTTTTCAATGTAACCTAAGACTACTGAATCCACAGAAAGAACAGTAAGGAAATTATCTGAGATGTGCACAAGCCTGTGAGAAGCTGTTGGTACAGACAGAGCTGTCACCATGTCCTTCCAGAAAGAAGTGTGGGAGCATCTGCCAGGAGCAGAGAGGAGGTGAGTGCCAGGCTGAGAAGACTTGACCACCCTCAACATTGCAAGCTCCCTCCAAAAGGGAACAAGGACAACCCCACCATGCTGGGGATGTGCTCCACAATGCAGAGATTCAGGGATGGGCTGTGGGTTTGTCCAGGTGCTCAACAGTGGGGGTGGGCGTTTGAGCAGGGAGGGAGGAGCAGCCAGCCCCAGGCTGGGTGCCGTGGCCAGGGCTGGGGTGCTTGGGCAACTGGGAGCCTCCACGAGCACCCTCCTCAATGCAAGGAGGCATGCCAGTGGGGTGGGAGAAGCATTCAGGGATCTGATGCCAGGCTTGAATCATGAAGGGATCGGAGGTTGAAGGA
The DNA here is from genome assembly GCF_023634155.1 of Falco peregrinus. Lineage (NCBI taxonomy): Eukaryota > Metazoa > Chordata > Aves > Falconiformes > Falconidae > Falco > Falco peregrinus. The sequence goes on along the minus strand of NC_073721.1, from coordinate 46,914,389 downwards.
GGGGCATGTACTCTCCATGCTGGTTTGGGTTGTGCTGGAAGAGTAGGAGCTGGTAAAGAAGGGCATAACCGCAGAAGGAAGGGAAGGGATGGAAGCAGCTGGGGCAGGGGGCAGCGGGGGGGGGGGGGAGCAGTATGGGTAGCAAAATACTGGTGTCTCCTCTGGCTCAGGAAGAGCAGATGGTCCATATGAAATAAACACAAGTGGTTGTGGCCTCATGCAAAGCTAGTATGGAGGAACTCGAATTCCTACATGGAGCCGTCCATGGCAGCAGGTGTTCCCAGAGGTCAGAGAAACAGCTGGTGTGACCAGAGCAGAGGCAGCAGAGGACGCAGGAGGAGAGGGTAAGAACGGGAGGTGAGGACAAAGGGTAGCACAGCACAAGACATTGAAAGGCACCATCAGAATATCTTCCTGGGTCTAAATTGCCTTGGGAACTAGGGAAAGGAAGATCTGCCCAGACAGGGCCGGGAGCCTGTCACAGATCCCTCAGCCAGACTGGGGTGAGGACAAAGCCCCAGGAGAGAAATTCTTCCAAGAAGAGTTACTCTTTGGAGGGGCAGTGGTGGTATAACTCACAGGCTTGTCTGTAATGGTCATTCCAGATATCCTTGGATATGACATCTCACATGCCTCTTCAGCAGGTCACAGTATGAAATGAGCTGATGAGGTTTTTTTGTACCTGTTCCTGTAAAACAGGCTGTTTTTAGAAGAGCTATCTGAGAAAATAACTTCAGCTAGAGTAGGCATGACTCAATGCCATTTTGCGTAAACGGGAAGATCAATAGGAGCAGATTGGTGGCTGTGGCTGTGAACAAGCAAAAATCAGGACAAGTGAGGAGAGCTGGTTACTGCAGCTGGGAAGATTTGGAAAGTCGAGCATGCAAACATAGAGGAGAGCTGGGATTTCGTGAAAGACACAGTGCAAAACCCAGCTAAAAACTCTTTCAAGCACAAAGGAGAGGCTGGTGGAGCAGGGCTTCTCCCCTAGCAAACAAGCAAGGTATATACACCAAGGAGGATATTTGGAAAGAGTGGAAAGTCTGCAAGGAAAGAAAAGAGCCTGAAAAGCTGTAAGCAAGGTCTGCCGCTGAAAGATGAAGGAACGTGGGTAGACTGTGAAAATTGCTTGTAGTGTTATGAGATTAATATACGCCCTTCAGCCACGTATTTGGAAGGCAGGCAGTCCCGCAGCGCTTCTCGGTTCAGTGCCCTGGAAGTCAGACATCGCCCACTCCCAGTTTTCCAGGAGGACAATGACAAGTTGTGGCAAAGGTAGGGTGGTTGGTGACAACATGAGTGCACAGGTACAGAAGCATGAAGGAGGCAGGAGAGTCTTCAGAGGTTTGCTGAGTGTCAGCGGGGCTGTGGGAGGGGAGCATGGTTGTACCTGAATTCAGGAAGAATGAATGCTGCTTCTCCTGCTATGAGGATACAAAGCATCTTTGTGACGGGGGCTATGTCTGGTGGGAGAAGAGAAATCCAGCACCAGGTGTTTGCAAGGCTTTAGGGGAAAGAAAAAGAAAGAAAACTAGGTGGGCACAGAAGCTCTGGGAGTATGGATCAGTCTGCCTGCCTACAGGGTCCTTGGCTGGACATCCAGTGGTGCGGTCAGCCCAGGGTAGTCATGAGCTGTAAGTATGGCCCAGGACGCCAAACTGACCATGGGGATAGCAGAAAGGTTTCCAGTCTATGTGGGAAAATGCTGATGCTGTGGTACCTTAGTGAGACCTTGCTGGGTGGTGCATGGGCAGCGGGGAGCCCACTCAAGGAGAAGGATGCTGAGCTGGGCTGCCAGGATGCCTGGAGAGAGGAGAGTCCATCAGAGAGGACACAGCACGATGTGGTCAGTCTGGAGAAGCAAAGCTAAGCAGGGAGATGGCTGCAGCATTGGGGAGCAGAGTCCTTTGCTTGAGCATGCTGCTGTAGGCAACTTTGGCATGGGAAAGCCTGCAAGATCTAGCAGGTTAAACCTGATTTCAAAAATTACTTTGACCCAGAGATCTTCTCCTTAGATCTAATGCACCAGGGTTTTGACAAGGAACCAAGGTCTCACATTGGTGCCTTCTCAGAAGGTTTGGGGTCCAAAGTACTCACACCATGGGGCAAAAGCAGGAGTGGTTTTGGTTCCTAGATCTGTCACCACTGAAAACTTTCCTCTTTACCTAAAATAAACCTGTTCGAAGTATAAGTAGGTGTCCAAGTGTCCATTAAACCATGCATTGATTTAATGAAGCAGAGGTGGAGAACCACATGCCTGGTTCACTTGGAAGGTGACACACAAACACAATGCAAGACCCCTGGGGAGGACCACCCCCACCACCCCCCCAGCTCTCCTGCCATGCCCTGTGGCTTTCCCAGAACTGGGGGCATACCAAGGACCTAGCGTACCCAGGGCACTGCCATAGTCTGGGCTACCAGAAAACCAGCTTGGCTTCTCCGGCACCAGTTGCCTCATTGGGAGGAGGTGGGCACAGGAGGGATGAGGCATAGCAGACTGTGTCCCCCTCCCAGCAATGCCCTCTAGCCCACGAGCCAGGGAAGGAGGGGATATCAAAGGTGTTGCACGACTGGGATGCAAGCAGCATCTTCATTTCACTTCCCAGTAACTGTAGGGGTTTGCAATTACATCTGCTGATCTGACAGTCATCAGCTGGGTGATCAGCCAGTCATTGGAAGCATCTGTTTGCCTTTCTGCTGATTAAATTGCATTTGATTTGCAATCAAATCTAACATGAGACAGGTGATCTCAAGGTAGGCTCAGGAGCAGGTGATGGGCACTGCCCCATGCAGAGCAGAGGCCAGCACCACGGTCTCCCTGTGTTTGTAGAGCTGCAGACCAGGAACACTGATGGGAAACAGGCTGTGGCACAGGTGAGTGAGGGACACATTGCAGCCAGGCAGTGTTTGCAGTAGGGGCAGGGCTCCTGCCGTGCCACCGGCAGGTGAGCTGCAGTGCTGTGAACTTTGAAATGTGTACCAGGTACTCATCTGGCTGCCGGGCCATGAGGGGGGCAGCGAGGACACCCACATCTGTTGGTTGTGGGAGAGGGGCACAGAGCAGAGCTGGACATGGGGCTGACTCCTTCCCTCCTCCATCCCACAGCTGTCCTGCCCTCAAGCACTCACCCCACACAGGTGTCGGGGACACCAGTGGTCCAGCACCTGCACAACTTACCTTGAGAATAGGCTTTCTCTCTTCACACCACCTGTGTCTGGCACCACCAGCAGTTTGGGACATCAGGATGATTTCAATACAGTCCTGAGAAGCACCTGGGAAAAGATCCTCTGTTACAGCACAGCCCATAATTGCTCTGCAGAGTCCCTCAGGCATGGCGCTTTGCGATGCTGTGGGAGCAGGGAAGTGCACTGCCAGGGAATACGGTGCGGCGAGTCCTGTGCTCAGTGCCCAGCTGTGGACATCCCCCCGAGGGGTGCTCCAGCAGCATCCCAATGAAGAGGGCCCAAAACCTCCAGGGACCAGGACTGGAGGGCAGGTCTGAAGTTGTCTTTAAACTTCTTAGCAGCTAGAGACACCGATAGCAGCCAGAGACACTGATAGGGGTGGTCCTATGGTGGAGCTGGAGTAGCCAAAGTGGCTCAGAGTCACCCGTAAGCAAGATCCCGAGTCCAGGAATATATCAGTTTGGCTCTTCAGCACAGGAAGCTGTGCTTTCCTTTTCCAGCTTGTTTTCCCCACTTTTGCACCCAAGAGTGCACCTCCTGGCTTTGCTGGATAAACCTGGTTTCTTCTAGACGAGCTCATCCAGATTTAAGAGTGAGTTAAGGGACTCTAGAAAGCATAAGGTGTGTTGCTTCTCTGAACCACTGCTCAGAGACCTTCTACCCTTCAGAAATTTGAGAATCTGGAAGGGGGTTTTCCCCCTAGATGTACCAAACTGCAAAGCTCAGGGTGGGGCCTGAGAGCATCCACATCTTTGGGGAGGGGAGAATGATGGAGATGCTGGCCAGAAACAGGAGCCCCTCTTCCTGAAGCGGCATTTCTCCCCACCCCTCCGACTCAGCACTTCTTCCCACTTCCAGCACACAGAAATGCATTTTGGAGCCTAAAGCTTCCCTCCTTCTGTTTTACCACAGCCACCTCAGCCTTTGCCTGCTCTGCCCGTGGGTGTCTGGCAGCAGCCAGCAGCGCAGGGAACAGCCAGAGCAGGGGAGGGAGGGCTGAAAGCATGCTGAGACCACATGTTAGGAGGGGGCATCTTCCTTGGTATTGGCCACAATTATGTTTACTGGTGGTTAATAAAGAATAAATAATTTCTATGAGCGTTTGGTGCTCAGCTGGGTTCCTTGTTTTCAGTCCTGTTTACATAGCCCTGTGGCCTGGGAAGCCTGGGCTGGAAGGCACCTCAGAAGTCTCCTCTGATCCTGCCCCTGCTCAGAGCAGGGCTAGTTTTAAAGGTAGATCAGGTTGGTCAGGGACTTGTTGGCCTCAGTGTGGGTACCTCCAAGGATGAGGAGGTACTTGGTCATGTTTCTAGATGTGCTCTGGCACAGGACCACTTATGATGAAGAACTTTCTCCTTTTGTCCTGCTGGAATTTGCCATGTTGCAGCCCATGCCCATTTCCCTTCCTCCTGTGACTGAGCACTCCAGGAAGAGTCTGGCCACATCTTCTCCAGATCCTCCCCTGAGGCAGCAGGAGACAGCAGCCAGATGTCTCCTTCTTCTCTTCTGAAGGCTGCGCCAGCCCACCTCTCAGTCTCTTTCCATACATGCTGTGCTCCAGTCCTCCACTGGACTTTCTGTGTTTGTCAGGAGTTTGTCTTGTACTGGGGAGCCCTGAACTGGACCCAGGTCTCCCAAAGTGGTCTCCCAAGCGCTCCCTCAGGCTGATGGCTGCCCTTCACTAACCCAGACCAGGATGCATCTGCCCGCCTTTGCTGCAAAGGCGCTCTGCTGACTGATGTTCAGCTTGGTGCCCATTGGATGTGCAGGGCTTTTCTTGCAATGCTGCCAACTCCCTGCAGACCCAGTCTGCCCAGTTGCATGGGATTAGCCCAGCCCAGTGATAGGACTTTGCATTTGCCTTGGCTGAATGTCAGGAGGTTTGTGCCACCCCATTCCAGGGGCTGCTGTGGCCTTTCTGAATGGCAGCTCCAACATAACAACCTATCCCCAAAGCTTTGTTGTCTCCAAAGCCTGCCCATCGTCATTGATACTGGGCATTGCTGGGACTGATGCATCTTCACACATTTCAGGACATGCTGACCTGGCAGCTTGGGAAGTCCCCAGCCACATCGCTTCCCACCTTAAGGCCACCAGACACTTCCCATCAGCTGCCTGGGGTCAGCCAGTTGTGGAGCTAGGGTATAAAACCACGTCCCAAGATGATCCAGGGTGAAAATAGCCACGTGCTTTCAACAGCTTTCAACACCTGGAGGAAGCAGGAACATCTGGAACTGGTTGCTTTTCAGGTACCAGTGCCTTGTGAAGCTGTTTTTTGCTCACTTTTAATGGGTCTCAGTTGTATCCTTAAAAGTTTCTGAACTTCTGCATGTTTAACTTCTGAAAAGGCTCCAGAGGGCTTGTTGTGCCACCGCAGTGCCTGGGGACAGGAGCTATATTTGCCCCTTCCCAACCCAGGGAGCAAAACCAGTATGTATTCCTCTGTGGGGCTCAGACCAGTGCAGAGGTGTCTACAAGCGGTAATTGGCAATTTAGAGGTGACTTACTCCTGACCCATGGGACTTCAACTTGTTTATGCCTGTGCTGCCGAGAGCTGATGTCTGTCACCCAAATCCCGTTGAGGGGCTGTCCCTGAGGCTGGAGGGTGGGGAAAGGCTCAGCTGGGCTGGCATCTGCTAGGTCCCACATCCAGTGATGCTTGGAGAACCCCATGATCTCACTCCACACCATCCAAGACAGACGGACAAGACCTGATGACCACATGTCGTTGGAGTGACTCCAGCTGTGGTGACCGTACCGCTGCTGGTGACAGTGGTGCTGGCACCTGTCACATGCAAAGGGACATCCAGGAGGCTCTAACATGTTGGACGGGTACCTGGGGGCTCAGGTTTCTGGGATGGCCAAAAGCCCACCCACAGTTCCTGAGCAGCAGGTTGGACCTGGGCTGAAATCAAAACGCCATTCCTGTGACAGCCAGTGCAACCTTTAGAACCAGAGACAATCTGATACAGTTGCATTTTATTTTTAAAAGGGGAAAAAATGGAAAGTCAAGAGGATTAAGTATCACATATGGCACAGAGATTGTCTGGAAAGACCAGCTTAGCTTCACTCTGAGCACTTAAGCTGATATTAGCAAATGCAAACACTAAACAACATTACCAAGGGAAAGCCTACATGGAAGCCAGTGTGATTAAATCAATTTAAAGAAGCTGATCAGAAATAAGAGAAATGTTCTTAAACTTGCTGAAGCTGCATCCACATGAAGATAAGTGAAACGACTCCTGGTAAATTGACTGGCAATGATGTAAGACAAACAACAAAGGCACCAGAATCTGGCCCCTTGCTCCTCTGCTCTGGGGAACGACAGCTGCACTTCCATGTATTCCTTTCTTCAAAGGCCCCAGGAGCAGGAATTTAACATTAGAAAGTGTTTGACCAGGAGCCAGTCAAATTCAAGGTGAGTATTCAAAGAAAATAAGCTGATAAAGCGAAGAAACTATGCATCCACCTTGCCTGAGGAGGAGCTTTGGTGGGTCCCCAGGCTGGACCATCTCCTTTGCAAGCACTTGAGAAGGTCCATCCTACCAATACGGAAGTGCAAGTGAGTAGTAAGACAGAGGAGATGACATTTCCAGTCCAAATGGATCAGGTATGAAACTCAAACTTTTCGCTGCAGCATGTCATCTCTGCTTAGACTCATCTTTGCTACCTCTAGTTTTCACCAGAAGACTAGGAGAAGCAAATATGCTGACTTTTAAAGAGGTTGTGTGAGGTAAAGAAACTTCAGATAAGTGGATTTACTATGCAGGGTGGGCAAATACTCAAAAAAGTAGTAGTAAGTGGCAGACCTGGTTGACGTATGGACAAATTATGTCACAGGGGAGACTGAATCCAACTTTTGCACAGGAAGATCACCCCTCAGAAATACAGTTTCTGGAGGAGTCAACAAGATATGGGTGTTGGACACCCCTTGGTCAGCTGGGAAGGCTCTTTACCAAAGGACACAAGCTGCCATAGGCTAGGGAGGAAGATCCTCACTTGGATAAATGAGTGACTGAGAGAGAAAAAGGGAGGAAGATCACCCAGGGATCATGGGGGGGCTGTGGTGGGGACCCCCTGCCTGCCATGCATGGGAGGGGCTCATAGCCAGGAAAGATCTGAAATTGTAGCCTTTATATATACATCCTGCTCTGGGCCATGGGGAGAAAACAGACGGGAAAAAGGAGTGGAAAATGCGGGCAGCAGAGAGAAATGATCTCACTGCTGTCTGGCAGGGTGATGCCTGCACACGGCAGGAAGGAAATATTTGGCTGGAACACGATGTGGAGACACTGGGACTCCCCGCCACACAAAGCCCTTGGCGAAGAGCATTGCTGGCAGCAGGATGTTTTCATCTCCATCAATACACATACCCAAAACAAGCCTCAAGGCAAAGCCATATGTGGGCCCAGGGCTCTTGGGAGCGCAGCACATGCTGAACTGTTCCAGTCCACAATGCCAGGGAGAATTCCTGCTGGAAATGCTGGGCTCTTTCCAAAGAGGGTGGAGATGATGCTAGGCTGGGAAGTCCCAGTGAGGTCCCTTGCCCTGCTGCTACTGGGATGTGTCCAGCTCTTGTGATCCTCAAGATCAGGAGAGGCAGTTTCCCAAAAGTATTTTCCTGGTCTGTGGAAGGAGGAAAGAGAACCTGGGAACATCTCGAGGCGCTCAGCTGCTGGGATGACACCTTCCAGGGGTACCTGTTACCATCACGCAGCAGCAAGGCAGATCCTGGGATGATACGAAAACCCAGGTGACTGGCCAGGGATGGGCAAGGTGGAAAGGCCAGCACAAAGAATTTTGGAGGAAATTCCTTTTCCAGGAGAGGCACAAAATTCTTCGTACCCTGCCAGCCCTCAGTGTCTGTGAGCACTGCCCGAGCCCTGGAGATGAGCACGGATGAGGTGGCAACAGGTTACCCTGGGTGGGTTGTGGTTTCTCCTGGGTGGATTTGAGAAGCTGAATAGTGCAAGAAGGGAAGGATAGAGTGGGATTTCAGAAATACAAGTTTAAAGGAAGGCAGTCTCTGGAGGCAGACACCCACCACCACCAGATAGTCTGACTCCAGTGGGGGTTTTCTCTGTGCAGTGACCACAGGCAGCCCCACACCAGCCCTCCAGGTTTGGGTAGGGGGGATTGAGACCCTCACATTCTACCTTGTACCAGCCCTGCAGCACTGCGGGCCTGGGAGGTCCCAAAGTGGGGTCTTGGCCCAAGCCTGAGCTGGTGGACGAGCGGGGCCCCAGGGGAGCAGAGGGCTACAGCTGCTGCAGGACGAGTGGAGGGAAGGTGAGTTGGATGGTGGTGGTGGCTGCAGCCCTTCAAACCACAGCCTCAATCTCTGTGGCCAAGTCCCACAACCTTTCTTCACCCAGCCCCTCATGCCCACATGATTTCCAGCCTCACTGCTCCCTTTGCCTCACCTCTGCCTGGCCATGGTCCTGCCCCATGGGAGGCACCAGGAGCAAAAATCCTGGTGGGCTCCAAAACTGTCCTCACTTGGGTAAGCTCAGCCCAGGATCACCCCTGGCTGCTCACCATCCACAGACCCCATGAGGACAACAGAAGGGACTACATGCCCGAGCACCCCAGGTTCTCCCCAGACAGCTACACCAAGCTCTGGGATGAGTTGGTTTATTGGCAAAAAGGAGGGATTGTGCACTGGAGGAGCAGGGGATGTGTCAGAGCCTTGGCCACTGAGCTCGGAAGGGTGGTGGAGCAGCAGCATAGAGCTTCAGAGCATAGGTCTTGCATCACTTGGCAGGAGCATCCATCAGCCAGTCCACACCTCCTGGAAAACAGCCAGAAGAGGTGGGCTGAGTATTTGAAGTGAGGGACCAATGGAGAGAGACAAGCAGGGCTCTCCATCAGGATCAGTGCATCCCCTTCCAGTTCCCTGCAGCTTTGTAGGGTGAGTGATCTCCAGCACTGGGTTTCTAGCTAACCCTTATGACTGGATGTGTATTGATCTGGTGGGAAAGCATGTGGCAGGGTGGGCCAACAACAATCAACCAAACAAAAAAATGTTTTGCATGGTGAGCCACCAACCCAACCAGTGTCCCGGCCCCCATGGCTGGATGAGCTCTGTAGCCGTTTGGCCACTGAGCCAGCGGTTTCAGTTCAAGTTCACCCCGAGGGTCCTTCCTGCAGAGCAGTTCCAAAGAGAATGGTCCAACCTGGGTGGGAGCTCCAGCACAGGTTCAAACAACTCAGCCCCCAGAGTAATTTGAAGAGTTCATGGTGGCCCTTGCTGGGGCACCAAGGGGGACAATTTCCAGCTGGGGACATTGCAAACGCTGTGCTGTGCTGCAGCAACTCACCTACGCTCCATCGAGGCTGCATTCCTCTGTGAAAATAAAGAGAAAGGTTGAGTTCAGGGCTGTGGTCTGGCTAGTTCTATTTAGCACCCAAAATAGACAACTCAGGAATGAACTTGAACAAGGCAAAAGCCACAACATGCCGAGCCAGAGCACCTCTTGCTCCCAGAGCTTTCTCCTGCCAGCTCAGACCACAAAGTGGTGGCAGTGATGGGCTGAGCTGGTCCCTGCCAGCGTGTCCTGCCTCCCTGTATTGACTGAGCCAGCCCGACACGGTGCTGGGCAGTGCTCACCCTGGCTGGGCAGCATCGTGATCATCTTGTCGGTGAAGCCCTTCTCCCTTGCAAACTTCTTGAACAGCGCTGTGATTTTGGGTCTCACCTCCCGGGTTCTGCCTAAAGGCAAAGACACAAGTTAGCTCCAGGCTTTGGCCTGTCCCTGCATCTCCTGGGCACCAGGCGAGTGCACCCAGGTGAGGACAGGGTAGATGATAGTCCCTGGGAGAAGGCTGAAGGCAGTGGCGGAGGTCCTGGAGAGTGGTAGTGGCCAGGCACATGAGACATGCCTCCCAGGGGACAAGACAAAGTGGAGGTGCCGGCACTGGCACAGTGTCTCCTCCTCTCTCGGTTCCCATCCCCACCATTTCTGCCCCCCTTGCAGTAGGATCCCTGCTCTTTACCCTGTTCCACCAAGCAATTTACCCAAGGCCATGGACTCCCAACACAGTGCAGGAGCCTGACCCCCAGCCTCCCCTGCCACATGGGGGACACACAGCACCCCCAGCCCCGCTCCCGCACCCCATCCAGGGCAGGGGGGCATAGTGAGGAGGGGGTCTCTCCCACAACCCTTTTGACTCCTGGCTCTCAGGACACTACGAAGCACCCCAGCACCTCCGAGCTGTTCACCCCCCGTCAGAACACCACTGGCTACGCACTGTAGAGCCTCAGCATGCGGTAGGTCTTCCCATCCTTCACTCTGAAGGCAAGGATAACGGCATATGTCTTGCCGTCGGTATGCAGCACCTGCACTGTTTTATTGCCTCTCTCTGCAAAAGGACATGGAGGAAAGCAAAAGATTAATTACCTCCTTCTGAGAACAACCACACCGCAAAAGGGCTGTAAGAGTGAATCAGGATGGTAGGGGCCAGGGCCACCCAACCAGCCTTTCTCCTGTGTCTCCCCCTCCTGTTTTTCCCTCTTGCTAAGGCTCCTCTGTAAGCCTGGGGGAGCCCACAGCTCACAGCAGAGCAGAGGGATGGGAGGGTGAGCATGGGAGGATCTGGGGGTGGTCACTGCAGACAGCAGAGTAACCCAGCCAGTGTCAGATGGTGGGAAACCACTCTTGCTTCATCCCTTGGGAACTTCTATCCACAACCCCTTTGCAGGATGAACCTGCTTTTCCCCAGGGTTTAAGCTTGGGCTTATCCCAGAAGGAGGGAGCAGGGGTGCCTGCCACTCCGGTAGGACACCAGCCCTGGCATGGACCAGCCCTGGGGTGCAGCTGGCAGCTGGCTGCAGAGGGATGTCCCACCCAGGACCTCAGGAGAGGCAGGCAGGCACCCTGAGGGCCACATCCCAGGGACAAGCAGATGCTTCAGACAGGGATGACGGGAAGTGCCTCCACCCCACCCCGGGGACCAGGCTCCCCCCACTCACCAGAGCTGTAGTATTCACCCGGGATGCCTGTCGGCTTGTAGATCGCCTCTGATTTCTTACATCCCTCCGGGCTGCAAAACAGTGAAGGATGCTCCAGCTGGGGCAAAGCGACCCCTCCCTTCCCCTCCCCTGGGGATGCTGGCTCTGGGGTCGCTACCCCAAATGTGGGACCTGCTCTTCAGGGATGGGATGGTGCAGCCAGGGCAGGGTGGGGAGAGATGCCACCCTTGGAGCAATGGGTACCTGGTTTGGCAGGGGACAGCGCTAGCATCTGAGGATTGTCCCACGGGGTCACACAGCTATTCTCTTGCTCATGATCTGAGCTTCTGGGATGGGGCTGGTCCTGCTGGGGAAGCTTTAATCATAGGGTGTTTTATCACGCTGCTGCATCCCTGCTGGGAGCAGTAGAGTGTGTCACCCTCTGTGGTGGGACTGTTCCTGGCTGGTGCTGCCCTGAGCCTGCCTGGACTGCCCTGAAGAAGGGGTCCCCACGATGCAGCCTTCCCGAGCCCCTGTTTTAAACCACGGGGCTGGTGGTCCTGCCTTAGCCCTTGCCCAGATTTTTGGTGGGTGCTGGGTGGAGGCACCCAGGTGGAGACCTGCTGGTGAAGGTCCAGGGAGGTCAGTGAAGCCCACAGAGAAAAGCGTTTGGCACTTACGTGGGAATTGCAAAGGAGACCTTCAGGTCACTGTCCCCCAGGACCGTGACGCTGGCCATTGCCATCTTCAGCTTGTCCTTCTTTTGGAGGTAGCCCTCAGAGTCGGAGGCCAGAGCAATGATGTGCCATTTCCCTGCAATCTGGCAGCAAGGGCAGGCTGTGAGTCCGGAGGAGCAGGCAGGGACTTTCCCCTCCTTGGGGACCAAGCCAGGACACCCTCAAGCCATGGAACACCCACAGCCCCTCTGGGCACCAAAATCCCTGCTGGGGCACCTACGCTGGACCTGGGTGACTGCCCTCACCTGGGTGTGACAGTGGAGCCAGCGGTGGCTGTGGTGTCCCCAGCTGTCCCCAGGACCAAAACACCTCTCCAGTCTCCACCCTAGTCACCAGAGGCCACGCTCCCACCTTCCCTTCCCTGGGATGCTGTGGATCACCTTGCTCTTGTCCAGCCCTGCAACCCCGAGGTTCTCAGCCCTGGCACGCAGCAGGCAGAGCAGCGCCAGCCCCAGGCTCAGCCCCACGGTCCTCATCTCACGGCAGCCTCCTCCAGCTTCACCGGCGGGATGGAGAGTGGTGCCGGGGCTGGTGGCTTTATAGTGCCACGCTTCCCGCCCCCTCTGCCCACCCCGGGGCCGCTGCGTGCCGAGCTGCACGGACACGAGCGGCACAACACGCTGCTGGTGTTGGCTTGGGCAAGGTGGTGGTTTTGAAGGGTGAAGTCAACCCCCGGCAAACAGCCTCCTGTCTTGCGGCAGAAGGGAAGTGCCTGCAAGCCCCGTGAAAGGGCTGAGAATCAGGCTTGCAGGAGCTGTTGCACCAGTGCTGAAATTTAGGATTTTCCCTGTTTCTTCAGTTGCTTGTGAAAGAACAAAGAGAGCTTTTGTTTCCCAGCTGGCTGACAGGAGAGCTGCCGGGAGGAGCAGGGAGGTCCTTCCCGGCATGGGCCCCAGGGCAGCACTGTCACCCAGCGACCTGGCATGAAGGGGCTTGGTCACCCACCCCTCCGGCCAGGCTGGGATCTGCCCCAGGGCTGCTGCCGGGAATGTGCCTACACCCAGACACCCACACACTGCTGGCAGGAGCTGACAGCACGGTGCCCTGCAGGGTCACCCACCTCCTCTGGGGCACTCGGGGTCTGCAAAGCGGGGTGCACCCGAAGCAGGGCAGGCAGAAGGGGTCTGTGTCACTGCGGGCATGTGTCCCCTTCCACTGTGCCCTGGGTCTGGCAGGCTCCCAGGATGGCAGGGTCCACGTTCCCTCCTCACAGCCCTGCACCTGGCTGGACATTGAGGGAGCCCCACTCCAGGGCAGGGAGGTAGTTGGGGGGGAGCAGGGGCTGCCTCCACTCTGCAGGAGGTGGCGGGGGATGGATGCCGCCTTTGGAGCTCATGGCAGCATAGTCCTGCTTTGGGCAGACGTGGGGACCAAAGGGGGTGGGAGACAGGCACGGAGGTCCTAGTCCTGCCGTGCATTTACCCTGGGCAGCCACGGTGCAGTGCCACTGCTGCCTGGTGGCCCCACGGGAGACTGAGCTGGGAACGGGCTGTCCTGGGGACAAGCTCCAGGAGCCAGATCCTGTGCAGGCAGGGCTGGGCAGCCCGATTGCTTAACCCTCCCCACCCAGCTGGCTGTGCAAACCCCTCTCCATCCCAGCTCGATTCTCCCCTGCCCGCAGCCCTGGCGGCTGCCCCACTGCACCTTCCCCATCCTCCCCACACTGTGTGCAGCAAACAATGCAGCGAAGGAGCCCTCCAGTGCCCCCGGGGTGCTGAGAGCAAGGGCTGGATCCAGGACTGCTGGGCTCAGGGTGCCCGAGGACCCTGCAGCACACCTGCTCCCACCAACAAAAGCACTGAGACCTGGGGCAGCTTCTGCACCTGTTTATTTAGGAGGGCGAGGCGTGATCCTGGTGTGGGGCAGCAGGGCTGGCAGAGCCTGGCCAGGGAGGATGGGAAGGGGCACCATGGAATGAGGGAGCAGAGCGCAATTTCCACCAGGTCTGGAGGACATGTGGCCCTGGTGTTGGCCCCTTTAGCTGCAGGGAGGCAGGACAGACGGACGAGTAGTTATAGCAGAGGAAAGCCGATGTGACGCAGAGCCGCAAGGCAGCCAAGGGGCTTCCTGGGGGGCTGCAAGTCCTTGCTCAGCCCAGGACATGCTGGGAGGGAGACCCAGCTTCCCTGAGCCACACTCACCTGATGACCTCGGTGCAGTGATCTGTTGAAAAGCAAAGAGAGGGATGAGAATGCCATGGGCAGTACCGTGAGCCCCTGCACAGCGTCCCTGTGCAGGGGGGCTGTGTGTGCCGCCCCGTGCCCTCCTGGCACTCACCCGACTTGGGCAGGACAGCCAGCATGTCCTTGGTCAGGCCCACGGTGGGGATGAGCTCTTTGAACCTCTGTAGGAGCTGGGGAGTCACATCCTGCTCCCTTGCTGCAGCCAGACACCCAGAGTGGGGGCTGGTGAGTGCAGGGGGACCTGGCAGCGAGCCCCATGCTGGGGGTCTGGCTCCCACAGGGCAGCGATGGGACCCCAGGGAAGGGCAAAGGTGAGGCTATGGAGGTGCAGGGTGGACAACCAGCAACCCACAGCTGGCAGGAAAGGGGCACAAGCCCCTTGGATGAGCGACCCACCCCCCCAGGGATGGTATGGGGCAGCCAGTGGGTCTGGGGGTCTGCAGCTGGACTGGCACACTGCACGGGGGCTTCGGTTCCAACCACAGTCAACCAGGGATATTTTTGGTGCAAGGTTTCATTCAACCCAGAATGAATTCCCTGGGTGCCAGCACACTGGGGGCTGATGTTGGCGGCCCCAGGTAGCAGAGGGGACCCCAGCCCCTGCCTCCCGCTGGTGCCTGTATCCCTCCCCAGGGAGCCGAGGGTGTCCGTCCCCGCTCCCGACACCCACTCAAGAGCTGCAGCGCAGTTCTGGGCCGTTCCTGCCCATTCTGCTGGAGCTGGTGCACAATGGCGTAGTGGCTGTAGTCCGTCTCCATCACATGCATGTCCTTCTTCTCTTGTGCTGCTAAAGGACCCCAGACGGTGCCTGGTTGGGCAATGCCGCACAGCCAGAGCACCCCCACGGCCCCAGCTGGGGCTCATGGCTCCGGACCCGAGCCCCAAGTTTGCCTGAGGGGGTATGAGAAGGGGAATGCTGCACGATCCAGCAGAGCAGGTGCCCACCCGCAGCACGACCCCTTGCCAAGCAATGGAGGCAGAGGGGCCAAACCCACCTCCTGCTGCTCCCAGGCATGGGGGACCAGTGATGCCCACCCTCTGTTTCAGGGTGTCCATGGCTCCAGTCCCCCCTGCCCACACATACCCACGTAGTGCCCTGTCTGTCCACTTCGCTGGAAGAGCAGCTCAAACTTTTGGCATTTGTCCAGCCTGGAAAGGGAAAATGGAAATGGCAAAGGTGGCTGGATGCCACAGGGGAAGGCAGAGGGGTGGTGGGGGCAGGAGGCCGCCCAGCCTGCCTGTGCGACATGCCAGGATCCAGGCAGGACCAGGTGCCGTGGAGCAGTGGGTCTGTGGGAGGATGCTCCTCACCCAGCTGTCTTGGTGGGGAGGGGAGTCCCCTGGCCCAAGCGGGACACAGTGAACAGGGTGGGCACTCACACAGGCCAGACAAGCTTCATATCCAGGTCATCCTCTGGTGTGAGGCTGATGGTGATGGTGGCTGACTTCATCCCGTCCTTAATCTTCAGGAACACGGAGCAGTTGGAAGCGGCAGCTGCGATATGCCACGTCCCTGCAAACTGCCGCAGGACATCACCAGTGGGGTTGGGGAAAGCCATGGGGACCTGTCAGCCTGTGGTAGGGGACCTGCCACCCTCTGTGGGGACCTGCCACCCTCTGCGGGGACCTGCCAGCCTGTGGTGGGTGAGCTGCCACTATCTGTTGAGGACTTGTCACCCTCTGTGGAGACTTGCCAGCCTCTGTGGGGACTCGCCAGCCTAACACAGGGACCTGCCACCCCCCTGTGCGCAGAACACCCTGAGCTGCCCTGTGCCAGGAGGGTGGGCTCAGCAGCTGGCCCATGTTACCTGGGGAAGTGCTGCGTGCTTGGGGGCATCACAGCCCCTGGTGTTTGTGTCCCTGCAGTGTGGCCACCACCAGCTCTGGCCACAGCACGCAGGAGCTGGCCAGGACTACCCCAATTTTGCCCATGTCCTCCTGGGCACTGCCCTGGTACCAGCTTGGTGCTGGGACAAGGGTGCGCTGGGGGTGCCCAGTCATGCCTGGGGATGCAGCATGGGCACCCTCCCCCCGCCAGGCCCCCCAGTCCAGGCAGGACCAGCCAGGTGGGCACCTTGTGCTGTTACCTTCTCAGCGCTGAAGCTCGACTGCACAGGGACCTCGGCCCCTGCCCGCAGCAGGGAGAGCAGGGCCAGCGCCAGGCTGGGCAGCGTCACCATCATCCTGGCTTGGGGGGCTGGATGCGGGCAGGAGAGGCTGCATGGATCTGCTTCTTCCTGCACCCGGCTTTATAGCCCCCGCTGCTGGCAGCACCCCCTGCCCGCCCCCACTTTATGCAACAGGTTACACAAGAGCAGGGATAACTTGTACCCGTGTTAGGTGACAGTGTTGGCCCCTTCACCCTCTAACTGCCCAGTCCTGGATGAATGAAGCCTTGTGTGAGACCCAGCCCAGAGCACGTTGGGGACTGGGTGATGCCCCGTGCCCAGCACTGTGTCTGGAGAGGGAAATGAGGGTGCCCCCAGTGCCCCCCACCTGGCTGTTGCCTGCTGGCCCTGGGGACTGGCAGTGCTGGGATGGATCCTGCCTCAAGGAGGAGGACGGCTGGGCCACTGTTTTAGCCCAGGGTTGAGCCACAGCCCGGTGCCCCCCAGAACGGATTGTGGCTTCCCAGGCTGCTGGCAGCAGGCACAGATCCTGATCCTGGAGAGGGTCATGGCACGGAGACCAGGCGGGTGGCCGGGGCTGAGCCACATCCAGCGCTGTTGCTCTGGTTCATGTCCATCCTTCCCCAAATCTTTGGAGACCTCCCGTGATTGCCCATCCCCATTCCCATGCTGCCAGCCTGCTCTCCAGCAGCAAAACTGAGGCAGGGAGACTGGGGTAGCCCAGGGTGCCCGAGGGGCAGGCAGCAGCAGACCCCGCAGTGGGTGCCAGCCCCGGGGACCCATTCTCCCTGGATGGGGCAGGTTTGGTGGCCAGGCAGCACCGTGGCGTGGTGCTGTGAGTGCACGTGGCATCCCACCCCAGCAGCCCCACCACCATGAGCTGGGATCAGCCCTGACCCCCAGCACCAGCCCAGCCCACCGCCACCAGCCATGCTTCTCCCCCCGCATTGCCCCACTGGGGCTCCCCCTGTGATAACCCAGCAGACAAGGAGGGGGGGTGTCTGGTTTTACGTGGGCTTTAATAAGGATGGGGGTACAGATGTGGGGTGCAAAGCCATGGAACGAGGGCTGCCAAGGTGCTGGGGGTGCACTGAGGACAGGGTGGGACGGGGCAGCCACTGGCTTGTGCTGCTCTCGGGGCTCCGGCCAGCAGCAGCAGCTGGGTCTGCCTGGAAGAGATGGGGGGCAAGCACAGCTGAGCTGGGGGAAACAAGGGGACACACACCGGGGGGGACATCAGCCCTGCCAGCTCCATGTTGAGTGGGTGGGCACCCACCACCCAGGGCCTGGGACAACAAAAGAGCCACTCCATGGGGATGGGGTGGGGGGTCCCCAGCAGGGGTAAGCAAAAGGAACATCCTGGTGGGGGTGGGAAGGGGCTGGGGGCTCTGCAGGGTGGAGTGGCTCAGAGCACCCCCCCGTACCCTCCCGCAGGGCTGGTCTGAGCCCCAGTGAACTCACCTAGGCAGCATCTGCCATGCATTTGTCTGCAGGAGGAAGAAAAGCAGCTATCAGCTCCTCTGGGGGCTGGGGGACCACTGCCCGTCGAGGAATTCCATATCGGGGCACCCCATGGCTGGCCCCATTCTGGCCGCACAGGGAGGTAGAGACAAGCCAGGAAGGTCTCCTCCTTCTCAACCCACCAGGGTACCCCATACATCACCCCCACTCCCTGCTGCTCCCCTGCCCCCCCAAGCTCTCCCACTGGCTGCTCTCACCCGTCTGGGGCAGGATGAGGATCTCTTCGTCCGTCAGGCCCTGCTCCTTGGAGAACTGGGTGAACCTTTCCAGGCGCTCAGGACTGAGCTCCTTTGTCCTGCCTGCAGCCAAAAACAGTGTGAGAGGCAGCCCCCAGACCCCCCAGCACAAGGTCATGCTGTCCCAGGGCACGGGCAGCCCAGCAAGGGATAAGTTCCCAGGGAAGGGGGTCCTGACCCCACCATCCCATGGGTCACCCCAGCTTGGGAGATGCTGCTGCCCTTCTCCCGTGGGCGAGATGCCCCATGGAGGACATCCCAGGGGGTCCTGGGGGGTGGGTGGCATGGTGGTCCTGGGGCAGACGTACTGTAGAGCAGCACCATGGTGGAGGAGCCGGTGCTCTTGGAGATCTGGGTGGCCACCAAGGCGTACTCCTCATAGTTGGTCTCCACTACACGGATGTCGTGCTTGCTGCCCCAGCCTGCAGAGGACAGGGAGGGCAGGGCTCAGCCCCAGCACCGAGCCAGCCCTGCGGTGCTCCAGGAGGGCAGGAGCAGGGACAGGTGACAGCAGGGCTGTCCCCCAGGGCTGGGAGCACATCAGGGGCTGCCCCGCAGGATGGGGATGGGCTGGGAGCTGGCAACTCACGTGGGCTGGTGTAGCTGTACCGCCCTGGCTGCTCTGTTTTAGTGTAAAGGCTGTTCCTCTTCTCACACTGGTCACCCCTGGGGAGCACAGCACAAGGATGTCAGAGGGGCCAGGGTGATGCTCCAGCCCACACAGAGCCCCATGCATGTCACCAGTGCCCACCACCCCAGCCCCGGATGGGGGAGCACCCCCTGCCCCCCCACACCTCCCCATGCCCATACTTGGGGTAGGTGGAGGTGACTTCCAGGTTCCCATCTGCAGTGATGGAGATGACTGTGGTGCACATCTTCATCAGGTTCTTCTTCTCCTTGAACCAATTGGAGTTGGAGGCCAGGCCGATGCTGTACCATCTCCCCGTGAGCTGCACACAACCTCCGCTCAGTTGCCAGCCAGGCGCAGACCCTGCCTTGCCCCTTGGCCATCCACCAGCCCCAGCCCAGGCCACCTGCCCCTCCCCTGCCAGCCTGCACCCCGCAGCAGGACGGTGTCCTGGGCTCCCTGTCCCCCAGGGAGCTGCTACAGCTCTCGGCGTCCACAAAATGCAGCAGCCAGGAAATCCCTGGTTTATAACATGCCTTTCACTGCCCGACACTGGGGGTGTTTCTTTCCTCTTTGCCCCCTGCTCAGGGGCAGGTGACAGGGCTGCCAAGCTCCAAGATGCTATTTCCATCTGCTTGGGGGTGTGAGGAGGGGTCAAGACCCCAGGGCCGGCATGGCTTATCCCAGCCCAGTCTCTGGGGCTACCAGCTTGGTGCACCCAAAGGGGAGATGGGTTGTGCTGGGAGCACCCTTGCAGGACATGCTAGACCCCCATCCTTGCAGGACATGCTAGACACCCATCCTTGCAGGACATGACTCCATCCCCATCACCCCCCTGGGGTGCCTTCACCCCCAGGACCCCTCCAGGAGCTCCCTGGAGGAGCAGGCAGCATGGCCACTGCCCCAGCTTGGTGGGACCCCAGGGCTGTGGTGCCAGCCCCCACTGCATGCAGCCAGGCTGGGGCTGTCCTGCCCTGGGTCCTGCCCATCATGGGGGGAAGAAAGGGAGTGCAAGCACTCCAAGCATACTAGCACCCCGGGGCTGGGAGGGCAGAGGGGTGTGTGGACACCCCAGCACAGCAGCCCGGTTTTGGGACCCTGGGCTGGGGAGTGGGGTCTCTGTTGGGGAGGGGGGCCCATGGTCCATCTCCGTGCTGCCTGTCAAACTGGCACTGCTTTTCTCAGTCCCCGCTATGAAATCCCTGTGTGTCTACACCCACCCCATGGCACAGCAGATGACCCAGCCCCACACTTACTCGGTCCTGCCCCACAGGCTGGAGCCTGGATCCTGCATCCCCTCCAGAGCCACCAAACCGGGGCACCAGGGGCTCCCCAGGGACAGGGGCTGCGGGTGCACCAGCTACCCTGCCCCTCCCAGTGCTGGGGCTCAGCTGGCCCCAAATCTACCTGCAACACCCTTTCTAAACATTTCCAGGGTGAGGATCCCCCCAAATGCCCCAAACCTCCATGCAGGTGATGCCGGCCAGGCTGGGTCACCTTGTCCTGCTGGAAGTCGGTTTGCACAGGAACGCTGTCCTGCGCATGCAGCACCCCGAGCAGGGCCAGTCCCAGGACACTGAGCAGCGTGGCGTGCATGTCTTCTGCTGAGCCGAGCCGAGCTGAGCCGAGCGAGAGGAGCAGGCAGAACGCTGCAGTGCTGGAGAGTCAGGCAAGCCCCTATTTATGGGCAGGCTGTGCAGTGGCCCCAGGGGGACCAGCCCTGCCTCCCCCCCATGCCGTTATGCAAGCAAGAGCAGCGGTGAGCGCTGAAGCCAAAGGGCAGGCAGGGGAACCTGCAAATGTTTCCCTCCTGTTGATATGACATGTTTGCTTTGGGGTGCCAAACTGCTCCACAGCGAAAATACAGCTTGCAGCCAGCACGGTGGCTGTCCCTGCCCCCAGCGCTGCACAGCCGGGGTCCAGTGGCACAGGCAGGGGCCAGAATGGGGGTCCAGGGCTTGCTGGCTGCCCTGTCCTTCCAGGATGGCCTCACTCAGGCTCAGAGAGGGGCCCAAGCGAGGTGGATGGCGTGTCAAGTGCTTGCCAGGTCCAATCCAATCCATGGGACTCGTGGACACCTTCAGGTGTTTCTGCAGCACCCCTGCCTTGCCCTTGCCCAAGCCTCTGCATCACCTGAGGAAGCATCTCACAGCTGGCCCCACCACCAGTCAGGGTGCGTCCCACCAAGGCACGGCCCCAGTGCACCCCAACGGCGAGCTGGGGGGCTGGGGGTGTTGGGCAGGGAGCCAGACCCCACCTTGGGCAGCCCCAATGCCCAGCTCTCTGGGGACCAGCATGCAGACAGAGGGATCCCCAGTGCTTCATCCTCCCCATGCCACCCTGCACCCTTTGCCAAGAGGGGCTGGGAGACGTCCTCCCCCTTGGTTAGGGGTCACCAGCAGGTGCTGAGATGCTCCCCCTCCTAATCTGGGGACACCCTGAGCTCCCACAGGGTGAGGGCTGGGGATGAACACTGGGTGTCAGCAGCAGCACCCACGGGTCTGGCACGGTTTGGGCAGGGCTGGCCGTGCTGGGCAGAGCATCAGCTCAGTGGCTTTCCCCACGGCACAGCCCTGGCCAAGGCTCTTTATGTAAGGAGCGTGTTTTCACAACAGCTGGGTTTTTTCCTCTGGCAGCCCACCCTGCCTGCCTGCCCCAGCACATTCCCTTCCCTCACCCAGCTGTGAGCCCAACTTGCCCCTGCACACCACGCGCCAGCAGCCAGGCCAGCCCCAGCGATGCGGATTTATTAAAACAAAACAAAAGCTGAGCTGGGCAGGATGGAGCATCACGAGAACCCAGCTGGGGCCCCCCACATGCTGGGCTGGGGGCTCAGCCTCTGTCTGAGCCCATCCTTGGGGCTCAGGGTGCTGGGAGGAGCTCTCTCCATCAGGTGTCAGAGGCACGGGCACCCACGGGTGTCACTGTAGCACTGCGCTGGGGTAGGGGCACAAAGCCCCCACCCTGCTGCCCTTTTATCCCTAGCTCCCAGCCCAGGGCAGCAGGAGGGGGTGCCCATGTGGCGTCTGCTCTCTTTGGGGGTGGCACAGCTGGGGGCCAGCCCAAGGACCTGGGTGGCAAAGCTGGGTGCAAGCGCAGGAGTGTTGGGGTACATGGGGGCAACGGTGTGGGGCAGGCTGAGCCTGCTGCTGGGGCTGGGGGGCACAGGCAGGATGGAGGTACCTGGGCTGTAGATCACCAGGGTGCCGGGACACGGACCATCACGCACAACATGGGCATCTGCACCGCAGAAATGGGTTCATGCCTGATAAACACGGGCTGGGCTGAGCTGGGGTGCAGGGGGGTCCTTGGGGACCAGCTCAGCTCCCCTCAGAGCAGGAAAGCAGGGTCCCCCCCCTCGGCCCTCATCGCCCTGCCACGGCCCCACCATAGTGCAGCCACTTCTGGGGTGCAGGTAGGTGCAGGGCAGAAAGCGAGCCAGATCCGTAACACCCCGACTCTGCCAGGCTGAACTAGGCAGCTTGGGGGATCTGCAAGCGCAGCCGGACTGACTGCCCCGCACGTGGGCAGCGAGGACAGGGGCTGGCTTTGGGCGAGTCACGCGGCCAGCGGTCCCTTACATAAGTTGCTGATAAACAACATGTGTTACCAGTTTCCGCTAAGATTGCAAAACACCAGCGCTGGGGGCAGAGGGCTGCCCTCCCCCGCCCGGGGCTGTGGGGTAGCTCTGGGGTGGCTGGGGCACTGCAGCTGCGGGGGTGGGGGGCTAGCTCCCACCCCCTCCCACCCCCTCCCACCACCCAGCCTGTCCCAGGGAATTGTCACAGCTCGCTCAAAACGCACTGGCCCAAGCGTGTGCCAGGACAGCCTCAGCCAGGCTCCACACACAGGGGAGAGGGGTCCTGCAGGGGGCTGCAGCCCAAGGGGTAACGCTGCAGCCCCTCTCCCCTGGTTACACCCCTGGTC
The DNA here is from genome assembly GCF_023634155.1 of Falco peregrinus. Classification (NCBI taxonomy): domain Eukaryota; kingdom Metazoa; phylum Chordata; class Aves; order Falconiformes; family Falconidae; genus Falco; species Falco peregrinus. Next base: position 46,891,891 of record NC_073721.1, on the reverse strand, counting down.
CAAGCCCCCGCAGCCCCCGTAGCCCCCACAGCCTGCTCAGAGCACCCAAAGAACGTCCCCTCCCTGGCTCTCGGGCGGGGTGCTGGCTGTGCCGGTGGGCTTTGGGAAGCCCTCGCAGGCAGGGGTCCGGCCCAGGCAGCAGTTCCCTGCAGGGAACACGGTGTGTAGGGCTGGGGCAGGGGGGCTGGGGCAGGGGAACGGGGTGTTTCGGTGCCCTGGAGGCCCTGGGGATAGGAAGCAGGACCACTGTGGGGCCAAGATTTCCTCCTCTGGGCTCCCGGAGAGTTTTCCTGGCTTGTTGCAGGGGGAAGGCTGATCCTGTGCCAGTCCCTAGCACCCCCCAACCCCACGCAGCCCCACAGCACCAGGCACGGGGTGCTTTTCCCCACGCTGTGCTGGGCGCTCAGCGCTTTCCCTCGCTCACCAACCAGCCAGGCTCATGTGCACCGCAGCGCCCAAGAGTAAATCAGGAACTGCCACGACTCCTGCCTCATTGTCCCATGGTTGGGGTGAGGCTCAGGGAGAGGATGACGGGGCTGCATGAAGGGGGACGCACAGCCCCCCAGCACCCTCCCGGCACCCCGTGGGCCAGGAGCACAGTGCCAGGGCACTGGCAATCCCAGGGCAGCACTGGCCTTGTTGGGGTAGATCAAGGGGTGACTTGCCTGGACACATCTTTTTCTCTGAGGCATTTATTGGGGTGTTGCTGGCTGCTGCAGGGCACTGGGGTGCAGGGCAGAGGGGTGGCACAAAGCTGTGGGGGGACAGGACAAGGACAGGCATGGCTGCCAGTGCAGCTGGAGGAGCCAGAGAGCCCCAGGGCTGGCTCCAGAGCTGTAGAGCAGCTGCAGGGTCTGACCAAACCCTGGATCAGTCCTGCATGACCATGGATGGCTGGATGAGGTGAAGGCTGAGCTCTGGGGACCTCCTAGCAACAGCGTCTACACCTATGGCTTCGTTTCTGGAAGGGAAAGAGAAGTGCTGTGGGGCTGGGGAAATGTCTGAGCCCAGCATTAGGGCTGGAGACCCACCTTCTGCCCCCTCAAGCACCAACAACAAGTTATGGGGCTGTCCTTGGGGACCCCAGCCCTCAACCCAGGGTGCTTCTGTCCCTGGACACCACATCCCAAACCAGCCCTCACTACAGGAAACACCAATATAGACCCCACTAAGCCCAGCCTGACCCATGTTGGGGGTGAATGGGGCTTTGTTTTGCCAGCGTGCATCTGATGCCCATCCTGGGTGATGGTCTGCCACCTCCTTATCCCACATAAGGCCACAGAAGGACCCTGTCCTGTGGGATGGTCTGGCATGGACCCCCCTCCCCGTGCCCAATCAGTCCCCTAGGGCAGGACCACAGAGCTGTGTTGCAGTGTGGGTCTAGCACAGTGTGCCCAGCCCACAGCCAGGGCAGGGAGAAGCCACACGGTGCCCAATGTGGGGCCAGGCTGGGGACACGGAGGGGACCCAGGATATTGCATGGTATTCACAACTCACCATCAAGGGTGTGAAACTCGTCTGCAGAGTCGCAAAACCCTGCAAGAGACAGAGCCCGGGACGGTCACCCTCCTTGAGCACCCAGGATCCTCCAGCCCTGCGCCCCAGGGACACTGTGGGGCACACCCAGTCCTTGCATCTTTGTCCCTGGGGTGGCTGCAGCATGGGAACAGACTCCACACGTGGCCCTGCTGTGGGTGACCTGGGGCCCCAAGCTGCTCAAACCATGTGTGTTTGTGCCTCTCCTTCCCCATGCTAGAGGGGCCAGACCCCAACCCCTGATGCTGAGCCAACCCCTGATGCTGAGCCCTGCTTCGGGGTGCAGGCCTCACCATGGGTGCCCCCTGCTCCCGGGATATCACGTGGCACCCACCGTATGTGGGGAAGTAGTAGGTCACATCTTCGCTCAGGCCCACAGCTCTGACATGCTGCTCAAACTTGTCCGCAACAGTGTCACTGACCCGGCTGGTCCGTCCTGCGCCGGGAGGGAATCAGCAGCTTTGAGCCCTGCCTGTCTCTGCTGCAAAGCCCCCCATGCCCAATGCAGCAATGCTTAGGGCCAAGGGGTCTTTCGGCTCAGAGACACTGGTTACCAGTTCCCCGTTCCCCGCTCACTGGCTCCCTTCTGCAGCATTTGGGGACAATTCTCCATCTGCGGCCTGAGACCCTCGGGGAGACCCCATTCCTGTCTGGGTCCTCTGGGGCACTGGTAGGCATTCCCTGAGCCCAGCACGGGGTTTCCCACCCCTCTGCCACTCCCATCCTTCATCTGCCACAAGTCCCAGCACACCAACCCACCATAGAGTTTGACAGAGATGCTTCGGCCCTTCTGGTAATAGAGGATAGCGTAGCTGCTGTGGTCTGTCTCACCCACCACTACGTCCACTTTGCTGCCATACCCACGACCTGGGAAAGACAGAGAACAGCCCTGGTTAGTCCCAGTTAACACTGGTTAGCCCCGGCACCATCCAGGGGCCTCATTTCACCACAAGCAGGGTGTACAAGGGGTGAAAATCAGGGCCAGAGTGGGTGCAGCCCCACAGGGTGCTGCTCCCAACCAGCAGGCACCAGTCTGCAGCACTGCCCCTGATGGCATCTGGCACTGGGGCACGTTGAGACCTCAGAGGTGAGATACTGGGAGGGCACTAGCAGGGTGGACACAGGTACCAGAGCCCTGCTGACAGCAGGAAGTGGGGGCTCCAGCCCCACGGTCCCTGTAGCACCCATGCCACCCCAGCCCAGCCTCCCTCACCTTTCAGGAGGAAGCGTCCATGGGCCTGGGCAGGGAGATAGCGCTGCCTGATTTCCCAGCACATCCCGTCTCTGTACGAGGAGAAGAGAGAGTCAGCAGGCTGGGGAGGATCCAGCCCAGGTCCCTGCCTGCCCCACTTGCCAGGGCACACATGGTATCTGTTTTCCCGGGACTCTGTTTTCTCCCTGGGGAGATGCTGCAGAGATGCAGAGCCCAAAAACCTGCTGAGCCCAAAGGGGTCTTTCCCCCTCCAGCTCTCAGCCTGGCTTGGACCCTCAGCACCCCCAGGGCAGGGGGAAGTGCCCATGGATGCACTGAAGATCCCCCTCCTCAGCTGTGCTGCTGCAGTGGTGGCCCCAGGATCCAGTCTCTGGCTGGGCAGTCATGGAGCAACCACGTGCCTGATCGGTGCCTTGGTTTCCCAGGCCTGGCTGCCCCCCAGCCTGCCCAGCCTGGGCAGCCCAAGCCCACGCTGGGTGGGTGGCTACGTGGGTGGCAGGGTACCAGCCTGCTGTGGCCAGGACTTCTGCAACAGACCATCCCTCTGCACTTTGCTCTCTCCTCCTTGAAGCCTGTGGCCAGGGCACTGGTCCTGCTCTGACCTGCCTGCAGCGTCTCCATCCTGCCCAGCGTCCCCATCCCACCCAGCATCCCCTGTCCCCATCACAGGGCACTGATCCCACTCTGACTTGCCTGAAGCTTCTCCATCCCATCCAGCATACCCTGTCCCCATCCCAGGTCTTGCTCTGACTTGCCTGCAGCATCCCATCCCATCCAGCATCCCCTGTCCCCAAGCCAGGGCACGAGCTCTGTTCTGGCCTGACTGCAGCATCCCCGTCCCTGCCTACGGCCCCACTGGCCAGCATCACTCACAGCTTCCTGAAGGTGCTGATGGCCAGGCTCTGCCCATCCAGGATGGTCACCGTCACCGCCGTGGCCTCGAGCCTGTGGCTGTGCTCTGCCAGGTAGCTGCAGCGGGAGGCCATGCCAACCAGGAACCACCTCCCTGCAAGCTGCATGGCACAGAGGTGACCCGTCTGCCAGGCTACTATCTCAGGGTCCCGCTACCGTGCTGCCCTGAGCACCCACCACCCTGAGCACCCTTCTTCCATGATGTCTCCCCTTGCTTGGCACCTCTGCTGTCCTCTTGGTGTGCCCATGGGGCATGACTGCCCTTGTTTGGGAGCTGGTGGGTGGCACAGAGCAGGACAGATAGGAGCCTGGCATGGGGACAGGCTGAAGGGGGGGCTGCGCGGAGGGGCTGTCCAAGGCACCCACCCATGCCTCACTGCCAGCGAGGCTGTGAGCACCACAGTGCAGCTCTGGGTGCGTGGGGGACAAGCACTGTGCTGCCGTGCCCAGATGCTGTGGCCCCAGCTCAGACCCCCCAGGCCCCCCGAGCCCCAGCTGGAGGCCGTGCCCAGCGCCGCAGGGGGAAGCGAGTGCCAAACCCAAGGTCGAGAACCATTGCACCAGCCCTGGGGCTGAGGCTGGAGGTGGCTGTGGGAGCAGGGGGTCTGGCTGGATGGCAGCCGCCCAGGGTGGGGGTCCCTGGCGAGGCTTCAGCCCCTGCACCTGCCTCACAGGGCAGCGCTGGGCTCATGCTCCTGTCACCCCTGACTGTGGCGGTGGGGGCGGACAGGGGGGCTTGGGCTGGGGGCCAGGCTGCAAGGCCAGGTCTGGAGGGGGTCCCTGCAGGCCGGGGGAGTGCTGCAGGGTCACACCTGGCTGGGGACACACAGGGGGACAGAGCGCTGCCCCCGCTGCCATGCTGCAGCCCCACATGCAGTGCTGTGCCCCCAGGCCCCATGTGGGGCCCCACCCAGCCCCAGCCCCTCACCTGGGGGAGGCTGAGATTCTCCTGAGCCGCCACCTTCTCCAGTGGGCTCTGGGGAGGGGGTGGCCGCTGCCGCCGCCCGGGCCCCAGCCCCAGCCCCAGCGCCGGCCCCGGCGGGGCAGCGAGAAGCAGGCCGAGCAGCAGGAGGCTGCCCAGGCCCGCCATGCTGGGCCCGCTGCCGGGAAGCGGTGGGGGCAGGAGGGCGGCGGGGGCAGGCGGCACCGTGGCCGGGCTGGAGCCGGGCCAGGCCGGGGCCGGTGGGGCCTGCAGGCCGGGGCAGGCCGGGAGGGCCGCGGTAGGCAGGGGTCAAGGTCAGGGCAGGCTGGGGCTGGGGGAGCTGCACGCTGGGGTCAAGGCCGGGGACTGGGGGTCCCCATAGCTGGGGCCGGACAGGGCCACCGGGGAGCAGGGGGGCCCGATCCGGAGGGGAGGGGGGGGGGGCGACCCCACGGCTGGTGGGCGGGGCCTGATGGGATGGGGGCGTGGCCTGATCAGGCGAGGCGGGGCAGAGCTGTCGCTTTAGGGGCGATCGTGCCGCGCTCGGCTAGCTGCGCCTAGCGCGCTGAGCGGAGCTCTGGGCTCGAGCTCTCCGGCCTGCGGCAGAAAGCGGCGCGGCGGATTCGGCGGGGGGAACCACCGAGAGGGGCGGCTAGAGCGGCCCCTGGTAGCCGTAGCGGAAGCGCGGGGCGGGGAGGCCGGAAGCGCTGAGCGGGAAGGTGGGGGCAGCGGAGCCGCCGGAGCCACCGAGGTGCCGTGAGGGGGAGGCGGCGGCCCGGGGCGGCGGGCGGGCGCGGGGCTGGTGGTGCCGCGGGTCCCCGGAGCGGGCCGGCGCCTGTGGGGCCCCCCGAGGCGGGCGCGGGGTCTCGGCGCGGGGCTGCGGGCGGCCGGGCCGTGCCAGGCCTCACCCCCGTTTGTTTCCAGGCGCGGCGGCAGAATGACACGATGGACGCGGGCGGCGGCCCCCTCCTCCCCGACAGCGTCCTCTACGAGATCTTCCTCTACCTGGACCACGTAGACGTGCTGTCGGTGGGGCTGGTGTGCCAGCAGTGGCACGCCGTGGCCCGCGACGAGTTCCTGTGGAAGGAGCTCTTCTACCGCTACTACCGCATCTCCCGGGAGGTGCCCCGGCACCCAGGTGCGCTGGCGTGGGGGGAAGGGGCTGGCATGGCTGCCCGCAGGGCTGGCTGGCCTGAACCTGCCGAGCAGGCAGGGCAGTCCCGCAAGGGCTGGGGGGCTGCTCAGCGCCAGGCCTCCAGCCGCCCCGGGAGGCTGTTTCCTGGTGGTGGCACCCCAGACCTCCCTGCCGTGAACCCAGAAAGGAAAATCCTCTGCCCCCTCGGCTGCTCAGCCCTCTGTCCTCTGGTGTCAAGGGTGGCTGAGCCACTAAACTGTCACCTTAGCAGACTACAGGCTTGGGTGGTGATGGCATCTGGAACTGCCCAAACCCTTCAGAGACAGGCATCAAATGGCTGAAAATGTTTTGAGTTTCCTTTTCTTTCACAGAAGAGCAGGTTCCGAGTTCTTTCTAGGCATGTGCTCTTGGGTAGCTGCTGCACAGCTTGTCTGGGCACTGCTGCTGAGGGAGATCCCGAGGAGACGCAGTGAGTCAGTGCGTGCTACTACATCACAGCCCAGTTGGATTCTATGATAATCACTGCTGGCTTTTCCTGATCAGGACCTCACAGCAAGCCTCTGCTTCAGGCTCTGTCCCTTTCTCATCTGGACTAGGAAGAGCTGCAAGTACACATTAGCTGATCAGGCTATTTCCATAAGGCGTAGGCAGCACCTGCAGCCTGGCTGTGGAGGGAGAGTGCTGTCTATAAAGAGGGGGGTGGGTGTGCAGCCATTTAATTGTACAGTGGGCAAATGCTAAGGCAGTAGCTGACCCACTTTGCAGGGGCAGGTTGGACTTGATCTTGGCTTCATCTCACAGTAGGAAAATGACCTATTAACAGTCGGGATCAACTGAGCCTGGCGGAGCCTTCCTGGGGTAAAGCTGTTGGCAGTCTTGGTGGTGGCAGTCATATATGGACACAGGTCTGTTCCCAGCTGAGTGTCAAGTGCTGGAAGCAGTTTGGTGTGGTCTGAAAGGGTAGCCCAGTGCTGTTGCAGCAGCTGAGCACTGGGCAGGCCTTGGGGACCTGCCAACAGGAGCCCTTCCTGCCAAGGTGGGTCTCTCGTGGAGTCCAAAAAGCTCATTCCCGGCATGCTGCACAGGTCCAGGAGTGCTGTGCTCGGTCCTCCGCCCTGAGGGTGCGCATGGGGCTCCCAGCAGTGGCTACAGCAGAGGGAACTGGCTTCTTGGACTAGAGTTGCAGTTGCTGTAGAAGGATGGGAAGAATTACCAAGGATCATGCAGCAGGAGCTCATCTCCCTGCACCAGAGAATACCAGTGCAAAAGGACTCTGAGATGTGGATGGGATGACTCAGGCTGCGTGACTTCACTTGCATGGACCCAGGGAGCTCTGTGGAGTTGAGGATATTATCTTTGGCTTTTATCTGAGGCTCTTTGACCAGGCTCAGTCTCTTCAAGCCTCCTGAAATTAGTTAGTAAGCTGCTAGCTCTGTTTCTTAGCATTAATTTGGGCTAAGAAGTCAGTGTAACTCAGTAACATATTCAGGCACCTCCCAGGCTGTGCTTCTGGAGCTGTGAAAATCTTTCATGAGGCAGTGGGGGCAGAGGGTGGCTGGCAGGCTCAGGAAGGGGCTGAAACAGGAGTTTAGGGAAATCTCCTGCCTGCCCTGGGCAGCTGTGTGGTTTGAGGAATGGTATCCAGTGGGTCTTGTAAGAGGAACTGTTGGGGTTGCTTGGCTAGATGGGATTTGTCCAGGCTGCTTCCCAGCCAGACAGGCCAGGACCGAGAACTTCAGAGGGGGGGATGAAGCACCCAGCCTAGTGAGCAATGGTGGGGTGTCTTGGCAGCAAGCTGCTCCCTGCCTGCTGGAGCAGGTGCCTCCTGGGCTGCAGCAAGTTCAATAAAACCTTCAGTCCTGTTCAGTGTAACTGGGAAAGTTGGCCCTTATCCATATACATGTCTAATCCTCTTTGCTTCCTCGGGATTTGCTGCTGCAAGAAGTCTGTAGGCTGCCTTACCAGGCACTTTGTTAAAAATCCTCTTTATTTTTCTTTTTATTGGCTGTCGGTGTGACTCCTCTGAGTGTGCTCCAGGCTCCTCTGCTGCAGGGCTTCTCCACTGCAGGGCTCCTCTTCTGTCCTGGCATGCTGTGTCCAGCTCCCATTCTTCTTTCTCTCTCTCTCTTCCATGCACACACCCCCACACCCCTCGTCTCTTATCACATGGAGACGTTTTTTTTTCCTGGTCTCATACACTTTCTGGAATCTTCTTAATTCTGTGTTAGATGAGATAAAGATAAACAGAGTGGAGGCCGGTACCCTGAGGAGCAGCTTCCCTCTCATCACATGATTTGTTTGTGCTGTGCTGGAGCACGCCTGCAGTTCTGACAGCTGTTTTGTCCTGAGCAAGGTTTTTGTTAGAACACTAACAGCTCTGCCCTGGATGTTTCTTGCAGTGGCTGTACTGGTTTAGAAAGCAGGGGTATGGTGTGGAATTGGGCGTGTAGTGGAAGCAAAGATTTTCTGTGGGTGGGATTGGGGAAGCTGCTGAGAAAAATGTTAAACCCTGCTAACTCAGCTGAAGCCATAGGGATGGTGGCCCCAGCAGAGCTCCCAAAGACTTGGTTCTGCAGCTGCCATGTTTAGCTCGGGTCCGTCACTTCACTCCGCTTACATTCCTGTCCTGTGTCCCTGCTGATGTGTTACAGCTGCCGTCTCCTGGTATGATGAGTTCCAGAGGCTCTACGACACCATCCCTTGTGTGGAAGTGCAGGCCCTAAAGGAGCACAATGACCAGGTTTTGCACCTCAGCTTTTCCCACTCTGGCTGTTTGTTTGCATCGTGCTCCAAAGACTGTACCGTCAAGGTAAAGCATCAGTCTCTCCTGCACAACCCTTCCAGCTTTGATTTAGTGGGGTTTAGCTGTGAGAGCAGCCTTTAGGAAGTCTACTTTGAGGAGAGGAGGTGTCCCTGGTCTTAGGCTGGTTCCTGCAGATGCTGAGTTGTTCTCAAAGCCACAGAGCTAATGACTGTTGCAAATGTAGCCTTGAGGGTTGTGGATTCCAGCTCCAGCCCATGTGAAGGTGGCTGAGGTGCCTGCCTGGCTCTGGCTGCTTTCTAGGTGCAGATCAGTCCCCTGTTATGCTGTTGGGTCTAAGAGAGGGTGTGGAGATAATGATCCACTGCAGAAGATGTCTTGCGTGAGTGGTTGTCTTGGAAGAAATCTCTCTGAACCTGCTGAAAAATCCAGCTGTGACAGTACCATTCACTGCCTGAACAACTTCTCCACTGGCTGGCAGAGAAGCAATCCTGCATTTAGCTGCTCTCCAAAGCTGTTGGCCATTTTCTGTCAGGGTAGTTGACAGGAAAATCGGGACTGAGAGGCAGTTAAACAGGGTCTTCAATGATATTTTTTTTTTCTTGTCCTGGTGAGTGCTGGCAGAACAGATAAAGTGGAACTTCTCCCAGGCTTCTCAACAGCTTCCTGACTGTTTGTCTGTCTGTAGATCTGGAGCAATGAGTTGGACATCACCCTGCAGCACAGCTCCAACATGAGGCCGTACAACTGGAGCTACACACAGTTCTCCCAGTTCAACTCTGATGACTCCCTCCTTCTGGTGTCAGGTGTCTTTGTGGGGCCTCACAACTCCTCATCAGGAGAGATTGCCGTAATCAGCATGGGTAAATGCCTCCCTCACCTTCACTGGGGCTTTCTGGGAGGTGTGAAACAGTGGGTGCTGGGGTTCCCTTTCTCTTCAGGTTGTGTGGTGGCCTTGACCTCTGCTTGTTCTGCCTTCCACCACCTTGCATTGGCCCCAATCGGTTTCATAGGGTAAACCTTCCAGATAACTTTAACTCTGCTCAGGTCACCATGTCATTGGTTAAAGGCAGTGTGACATATATTTATTAACTTCTATTCTAAGTGACAGCCTGGGCAAGGGAAGAGTTATCAAAGTTACCTGTTGTCTTGAGGCCACCATTTCTGACTCACTCAGAACACCATGTGAGACCTCATTCTGTTCATCAGGGCCTGCTTCACCTCTTGGGCTGCAGTTCTGTAAAACTCGCTAATCCCCACCGTGTTATCTCTCACTGTCTGTGCTGCAGTCCCACTGTGCCAAAAATCGAGGAGTGCTGCTAAATGCACAACTGTCTTGCTCAGAAAGGTCCTGAGCCCCAGGGGCAGGAGTGAGGAAGTTCTGTACGTGTTTGACTTGTTCTTGTCCTTGAGGGTGTCTGCTTTGGGCCACACTGGAGGAAGGCTGTGAGGATAGGTTGCTCTCTGGTCTGGCTCCGTCTGGCTGCCCTTTTATTTTGGTTTCCCTTGTGCATGCTCTCCTCACACATCTCTGCAGAAGAGAGGAATTACCTGTCTTCATAGTAGTGACTGGAAGCTGGAGGGTGGTCAGACGGTGTCTGCTCAGCTTGTGGTGGGGGTGCTGCATCAGTGCCTCTCCTGTGGAGACTTGAATCCACTTGCCATGTCTTTTGCCATGGTTTCTCCAGGGCCCTTGCCAGCAGCCAACACCTGACACTTGTGTTTCCCCTCCCTTTCAGAGAACTTCACGCTGCTTTCCAGAGTGAGGAATAAACCCTATGATGTGTTTGGCTGCTGGCTGAATGAAACCAACTTGATATCTGGCAATCTGCATCGGATTGGGCGTATAACCTCCTGTTCTGTGCTGTGGCTGAACAATGCTTTCCAGGTGAGGTGCCTTTGTTCCAGCTCCACAGGCAGTGTGTATTCCTGCTGGCTGCTGGGGGAGGAAAAGCTGCGGAGGTGGTGTGAGCAGGGAAGCATGGCCCAATCCTCCTGTCCTCCCTGTTTGTCTCCTCTGACTTGCCCTCAGGATCTTGAGCTTGAGGCAACCCTTGTGTGAGTTTTCTCCACGCTTGATGTTGTGGTACCCATTGCAATATTCTAATTCTACCCTCAGACTGCAGTAACTCTTGCCCCATTAATTGGGATGAGGACCTGACTGCAGTGCCCCAGAGCATGGTGTTGCTCAACAGGAGAGTGGTTGAGCCGCAGCAGGTTGCTGAGGTCCTGGGTAATATGAAGCTGGGCCTTGGGTGCCTGTAGTCCGGCATGTATTTGAGCAACGGCCGTTCTCCCGCTTTTGGCAGCTCGGTGTGTTGTTCCCAGGAGACAGAGGCAGCTGAGAGGCTGAGCTCAGCCCTGCCTGTCCCTGCTGACATTTCTGTGGATTGGTGCTGTCTGATGCTGTGATGAGACCTGTGTGCTGGCCTCGGACTGCTTGTTTCTTTGCTGCTTGTTCATTCTGTAGCACTTGTGCTGCTCAGATGTGTTCCTCTGCCATGTCTTGCCTCTGTCTCAACGTGACAGCTGCACATCCTGGCGTTTTGTGGTTTTTAACATGGATAATTGATGCTGGCCCCAAGTGAAATTCTCTGGTAGCAGGGACCCTTCCCATGCCCACATCTGTTTGCTGCAGTGACACTATGGTGTCAACTCTTCCATCCCCAAGAGGCAAGGAAAGACCTTGCGTGCTTTGACAGGGGGCGTTGGAAGCATGGCCACAGACTGCCAGAGCAGATCACCAGGCTGGTCCTGCTGAGGGGTACAGGTGAACTACAGGAGCACAGAGGTCTCCTGCCTCTGCTGCTTGTGGGCCAGAGGGATGGTGCTTCACGCTGCACCTGTGTTTATTGCAGAGGCCCGTTCCTGAAATTCATTTGAAGTGCTGAGCAGCACCAGCACATAACCTCAGGTGGGGGAGTGGCAGCAAGGCTGCCCAGCCTCTGTGTTTCCTAGCTCCACTGTTGCACTGTCTGCCTGCAGAAACTTTCTACCTCTGTGTGCCCACCTCCAAGACGGGAAGGAGTGAAACAAAGCTGGCCAGCCTCTAGGGCCAGTTCTGGTGGTCAGCGCTGCATATAGCAGTGTGAAGGGAGGTTGGTGCATGGCTGGTGTCCGCTGTGACGGCTCAAGGTCTGGGCAGGTTTGAACTGTAGGAGTGACGTGAGGTGGTTCCTGCTTACTTCTGCCTTCTGCTTGCAGGGCATAGAGTCTGAGAATGTGAATGTAGTGAAGAGACTGTTCAAAATCCAGAACCTGAATGCCAGCACTATCCGGACTGTGATGGTGGCTGACTGCAGCCGGTACGATTCCCCAGACCTGCTCCTGGACTATGAGGAGCAGCTAGCTGCTTCCTCCACCTCCACCTGCCCAGTCTTTGATCTTGGCAGTGACAGTGAGGAAGAGGAGGCCAAGCCCAAGCAGACTCTGGAGCCAGCAGTACAGGAATTGCCGGATGACGGGGGTGTGACAGCAGAGGATGGGCTGCAGCAGTTCTTTGATGATATCATGGAGGGCCGTGTGAGGCCTGCCATGACCGAGACAGAGTTGGAGACAAAGGTGGCTGAGCTGTTTGTACGCAACAGAACTAAACCGCCTGAGCTGAACCTGCTCTCCACGGACAGCAACAGCAAGACAAAATACTTAATCTTCACCACAGGATGCCTCACCTACTCCCCGCACCAGATAGGTAAGGCTGTGGTCTGAGCCCAGGGCACAGCAGCCTCCCTGGGGGTGTGGGCTGCAGCTACACTGTGAATTTGAATCTGCAAAAGACCTGGTTAATTTGCTGCCTGTTTGTGGTGAGTGAGTTGCAGTTTTGCTCAGGCTGCTGGACTCTTGATACAGGAAGCTTTTGAGATGCCCCCAGTCACTGAAGGGGGTTCCACCCTGCACGCGCTTGCCTGAGGGTTGTTTTGTTGCTACCACGCTTGACATGTGGCCTGAAAAGAAAGTCATGGTGAGGGCTGAGCAGAAGATCAAGAAGGAACTTCTGACTTAAGGACATCAGCCATGAGTTCCACACCAGCGGGTGGATGTGAAGGGCAGCGGTTGCTCTCATAGGGGTGTGTGGAAGGGCCTCGGTGCTGTTCTCTTGTGTGGGTGGAGAGGGCATCAGGGCAAGACTGGCTTGAGCAGCTTGGAGTTGAGATGTGTGTTGCTTGCACAGTGTCTCGCAGCTCTGGGTGACAGAGCCCTGCCTGCCTCTGTGCCTTGCCTGCCTGCCCCACTGCCCGGTGTGTGATCACCCTGCATCACAGGGCCTTTCGGCCTCTGTTTTGGTACTGAAGAGGTTTCACGGTGGGTTATTAGCTGCCCCAGCAGATGTTTCCATGGCAAACTGATGCCAGCTTGGTGGCACTCGGCTTCCTTGCTTGGTGGGGTACAAGGGACTGTAGCTGCAGCACAAGCCAGGCAATGGTGCTGCTGGTGACCTTTTCTGGGTTAGGACTTCCAGGGCTCTCTTGTTGAGGCACTGGGACTATCAGAGTCTGAGCAGAAGCAGATAGTCTGGCTGCATCTCCAAAAGCCCCTAAAGCTGGTAGAGAAGTTCAGTGGGAAAGACCACACAGATAAGTAGAAATGTGAGGCGGGAAGGAGCTGCTTCTAGGCATGAAGGCTTTTCTGTAAAGCCAGATAGTTTCAGTTCCTTTTGCTGTGGGCATGGTTACAGCCGTGCTTTCCTGCTGCGGGCTCTTCTAACCTCCCTGTTACTTGGTCCTGCACCAGTACAGCCCAGTAAGGCTGGGAAAGGCAGATTCCAAAACCATAGGCAACTTGAAGAAGAGTCACTTGATCTTTGCCCACCCAAGTTAGGCATGTGACCTGCACTGACTGTAGCACTGCTCCATCCTCCTGTCCGTGGCTGGCTCTGCAGACGGACGCGGTGGACCTTGGCCTGCCTCTGGATGCGTGGCAGGTGGTCTGCCTGACTCGGCCCTGCAAGCAGCGCTGCATCTTGATCTGCTGCGTTGAGCAAATGCTGCCTCGCAGGCTGGGACCTGCCGCGTGCAAAGGCGAAGCGTGGCATAGAGGCGGCGCCCGCCTTTGCACTCCACCGACTTACAGCGCAGCCTCCCAGGGCCCTGGGTTTTGGTGCCTTTGAACTCCAGTGACTCCCTGGCCAGTGGCCAGTGCCTGTGGCGCAGCCTGGCTGTTCAGAGGGACGAACCCTGCTTGGCTCCTCTCCCAGCCATGAGTCACTGAAAAATGTTATGTTTGCCCATTGGCGTGTGTGTGTCGAACCAGCCTTTGTGCATCTGCTGTCTGCCCCCAAGGAGCTGGTACTTGAAAGAGCTCGCTGTTGTGCTCATCTCTCGCCAGGCTGCTGCTGGGAGCTGTGCTCCTGGCTGCTGGGCATCGACGCTATCTTGCCTGATCTGTGGCACGCAAGCACTTCTGCAAGAGTTGCCTTTGAGCTCCTGTCTCCCTGGTGCTGGTGGCAGGCTTGAGTCATGGGCAAAGCTGTCTGTTCCGCTGGCTTGTGCGTTCGTGGACGGTGTAGCTGAGCTTGGAAGTGGGAGTGTAGTGCTGTGGAAACGAGGATGAAGATGCTGGTGAGCAGTGCCACTTGGGTGGAAGAGCGAAGGTCCTGTCCTGAAGGTCCTGGGCTACCCAAGTTCAGATGCAGTGATGTATTTGAGGTGCAGTGTGGTATCACCCCTACCTTGTTGGTCTGTGGGAGCGGGCTAAAATCAGGGGTGTTTGGCAGCAGTTCCCTCGGGAGGGCAGTGGGGTGGGATGGGCCATCTTCCAGCTCTTCTTGGACCTGCTGAGGATTAAGCTCATGTGTGCCCAAGAGCTGCTGAGACTCAAAGGAGTCTTCCAGGAAGTGACTGTGGATGGTTTTGTGTTTGGGACCTCTCTCCAGAGCTGGAAGGGGACTGAGCATGTGTCTCCATTAGTCAGAAAGCTCAAAAGCTACGAACGCTTGAGCCCACTTTGGGTTTAAACCCCTGTTCTTGGAGCTTTCTGAGGATGACCCCCACTCGCACTTGACAGTGTCAGGGGAAAACCCTGACGCAGCCAGTGCATCTGCTGGGCCTTCTCCAGGCTGAATATTGCAGGAAACGGGCCCAGCCCTGCAAGCATTCATTTAGGAGAAAAAACTTTCTGCAACCAGAGCATCTCCCAGGCCAGCGCAGCTTCCTGGTGCTTCAGAGCACGCTGCACGCTGGGCTTGGAGCAAGGTGTGGCTGTACCAGCTGGGTGCTGGGCATCTCCCTGTCTGGGGTTAAATGTGCCAGCGCATCACTGATGGGCAGTGTCCTGGCCAAAGACACCACTTGCAAGAGCTTGAAGGACCCTGGCAGGGACGGCAGCCCTGTCCTGGTCCTTGGCCAGTGAGCCAGTGCTCCTTTCTTAGCAGCACTAAGCGAAGCCCCTTCTTGAAGCCTGGGGACTTCCACCAGCGCCTCTGCCTGCTGGCAGAAGCCTGATTCTGCTTTCTATCCCCAAGGGATTAAAAGGATCCTGCCCCATCAGATGACGACTGCTGGGCCAGTGCTTGGGGAGGAGAGACGCTCAGATGAGTTCTTTGACTCACTGGATCACGTCATTGACATTCATGGCCACATCATCGGCATGGGCCTCTCCCCTGACCACAGGTGAGCATGGCACCACAGGTGAGCATGGCACCACAGGTGAGCATGGCACCACAGGTGAGCATGGCACCACAGGTGAGCATGGCACCACAGGTGAGCATGGCACGGCAGAGCTGCTGGCTACAGATGCTGCAGGGGGTGGGCGGCAGCTGCTTAGGGGTTTTGTGGAGTGAACAGGAGAAGAAATGACTGTAGTGGATGGAGCAGGGTGTCTGCATCGGCTGCTCTGGTCATTCACATCCCATTTATGTCCCAGTGCTGATGGCCTGTGTTGCTGCCTGAGCAGCAGGAATTTTGGCAGGAATACTTTTCTCCTTCTGCGCTGCTGAGCCTGGTTCAGGATAGGGTTAGGCAAGGAGCCTTGTAAGAGTAAAGGAGCTGCCAACAGCAATGTGTCTTGTTCCTGAGGCAGATCAATCACAGAATGGTCTGGGTTGAAAGGGACGTTAAAGACAATCTTGTTCCACCCCCCTGCCACGGTCTCCTGGAGCTTTCTCTTCTCCAGGCTGAACAACCCCAGCTCTCTCAGCCTGTCCTCTTAGGGCTGGAGCACCTCTCCTGTGATCATCTTCATGGCCTCCTCTGGACTTGCTCCAACAGGTCCATGTCCTCCTTATGTTGGGGGGGTGCCAGAGCTGGATGCAGTACTACAGGTGGGAGTCTCACAAGAGCGGAGTAGTGGGGGAGAATTGCCTTCCTCAACATGCTGGACCCAGTACACCACCATCCTTGCATTTGGTTTTAATGGTATTAAAGAGGCTTGACCTAGCTCCCAGGGCCACCTTCCCCGTTGTGCTGGCCATTTCCAAACACGGTGAGAAGTGTTTCAGCAACATGTTCCCGTATTTCAGCCTGGATTTTAGGGAGCTGAGCTGCAGGCTTGCTAAGGACCAGAGAAACAGCTCAGGCCCTGCGCTGCCAGAGTGCTGCGCATTTGCTGCTGGGGTTTCTTGAGCTTTGTTGCATGTGGCAAGGTGCAGGGTAACCCCTCTGCTCCCCTCCCCCAGGTACCTGTACGTGAACAGCCGTGCCTGGCCTCGGGACTGCGTCATCTCTGACCCGATGCAGCCACCCCCCATCGCTGAGGAGATCGATCTGCACGTGTTTGACCTGAAGACAATGAAGGAGGTGAAAAGAGCCCTCCGTGCGCATCGGGCCTACACGCCCAACGAGGAGTGCTTCTTCATCTTCCTGGATGTCAGCCGGGACTTTGTGGCAAGGTGTGTGGCGACAGGGCTGGGCAGGATCCTGCCCTTCATCTGGGACGGCCTCGGGGCCATCGCTGTGGGCAGCTTGTGCAAGCAGAGCTGGGCTGGGTGCTGGCAACTGCTGTGTGTTGGGAGCGGAGCAGGAAACGGGAGGTTTGTAAAGAGCAGAGGGTGCTGCTAAAGGCTGTTTGCCCTGGTCCTGTTGTGAAATCGGTGAGGAAAGGGGAAATTTTGAGCTGTGGCGTGTTTGGCAGCAGGTGACAAATGCCCTTCTTGGGGGCTACAGGCAGCAGGTGCTGCGGGGTGAGAGGAAGGGGCTTGTCAAACAGCCTCTAGATCCTGGAGGGAGCCGACTTGCTCAGGGGTGGTGGGGCTGAGGGGGAGGCTGGGGCACCCTCTGCCTCCCATTGGCGCGGGAGGAAGGGGGTTGGGAGCGGCACGCTGTTGGGGCTGCTGGGGTGACCTCCTTCCCTGTGTCTTGTCTGCTGCAGCGGGGCAGAGGATCGCCATGGCTACATCTGGGATCGGCACTATAACATCTGCCTGGCCAAACTGCAGCACGACAATGTGGTCAACTCCGTGGCATTCAGCCCGGTGGAGCAGGAGCTGCTCCTGACAGCCAGCGATGACACCACCATCAAGGTGTGGCGCTCCCCTCGCACAGTGCGCATCCAGCAGGCCAGGAAGCCCAGGCCCAGGAAACTGCTCTTCTCCTGGCTCATGAACCAGAAAAGCTGAACCCAGGTACACTGCTCCTGCAGCTTCCTCACTGCAGCCACCTCTGGAGCTTGCAGAGTTTTGAGCCCTGCACAACAGAGACGAGCTCTGGGCACGCGAATCCCATCCGCCAAGTCAAGGAGGGGACGGGTAGGGGGAATTTCTTCCTCCTTGGAGCGTCTGCTTCAAAGACAGAACGTGAGAGCTGAGGGCTCGTTCGTGGGCCCAGCAGACGGCAGCCTGAGCTGGTCACTGCAGGGTGGGCTCCCCACGGCTTTGCACGAACGCTGCTACTTGGTCACAGCTCTCTCTGGGTGAGCTTTGGTCTCTGAGAACAGACTGAGGCACGTCTCCAGTGTTTGTACTGTGTGAGCTGGGACATGGCTGACCTCGTCGAGAGCTACTAGCTGCAGAGCACTTGGCAGAAGCCACAGTACAGTGCTGTGCTGCCTTACTGCAGGACTCTTTTAATAGTAGTTTTATTAACATTTATTTGTCCCAAACCTCCACAGGCAACTCCCCTGGCTGCTGGGTAATGCCGAGTGCCTCCTGCCGCACGGTGTCTGTCTGGAGGGCAGGGAGACTGCAGCAGGGGAGGCAGGGCTGGAGGGGCCTGGCTGGCCTCTTGTGTGGCCCCCCAGGGATGCAGCCAGTGCCCCCTCAATGCCTTGTTAGCAACTATGTGTTGGCATCACCAGTTTCCAAACCTGAGAGGGGGGAGGGCTGGTGGTAACACGGTGCTGGCTTTGCCCTCTGTCTTCCTCGGCTAAGGAGCACTTAAATAAGCTATGGCATTGGTAATGTATTTATTCTAGGGGATCTGCTGCCCCTTCCCAGGGAGGCAGCTGTGAGGATGGCTGGTGGGTCTTGTGGTCACCTCCCTCCCATGCTACTCAAGTCGTGGCACTTTAGGTTCTCTTGGTATGTTCTCTGTGATAGGTGTAGGCACCCAGGGGTGGCTGCAGATATTTAACCACAGGTGACAGGGGAACGCAGCCCTCCTCTGCCTGAAGTGACAGCTGAATAAGCTTCCATTCACCTGGGCTGTCTTGCCATGGGTTTGGTGACCAGGTCCTGCTGGGGACCCCTCTGATGGTGGAGCTGCCTCACTTGTAGCAATTGTGAACTCGGTGGGTTTAACCTGTCCCTGAAGCTCTTCTCCATGCAGCTGGTACCCAAATATAAGAGCCTATTCTTTAAGCTCCTAATCTTGACTTGGCCTTGGTGGGTCCCCCAGGAGCCGCAGTCACTCCTGGGAGCTGGGCTGTGTCTGGAAATGAGCTGGGTCCTGGGGGAGGTGCTTCAGGACTCCCCTGGGAGCACCGGGGGCAGTTGTCTGTGTCACTCATGGCCTTGGGTTGCAAATAGACTTAACAGCCGGCAGCAGATACTGTCCCGATAGGCACTGACGGCTTTAACAGCTCCTGCAGCCCTTGGTGGGAGGGTTTGTACCCGTGTTCTGCTGGGCCCCAGCAGGTGCCCATGGCTTTATCCAAAACCCCTGTACTCAGGTTTTCTGTCTTCACAGGACTTCCAGAAACAAGGGAGTCCTTTGTGTGTGTGCATGCAGGATCCACATCAGCGCTCTGTCCTGTCACACAGCAAACGGCCTCTACCTTCCACCTTCCTCCCCCAAGATTGTGAAATCTTTTCTCCCTTGGCTCGGTGTAGTAGTGAGCAAGGCACTGAGGGTTTATGTTTGTACCGAGTTTTGCTCTTCACTATGGCATTGAATAGATATTCTGCTAAAGCATCTCTGCAGTGCAAGTTTGTTTTTCTCAGTGCTGTTCTACTGAGGCAGAGCTGAGGCCTGAAGTGTCACACCACTGTGCCTACAGCTGCTGGGGCGCTGCGGCAGGAGCTGACCAACGTGTAGTTACCTGCCCTGGGCCATGGAGTGCAGGCGGAACACTGTGAAACAACAGGAGGAGAGAGAAAAGAGGCAGAGAATTGCCTGAATTTCCTTTGTCCTTGTGGAGGAGGATGGGACAACCGTGAAGAAGGGGAGCAGCAGTTCATAGCGGCTGTGGGAAAGCTCTTTGCTGCCAAGGCTGAGCACTGCGGGCTTCAGGATGGTCCAGAGCTGGGCCATCCTGGCTTCTCTGTCTCTCCTTGATTTCTAGTTTTTCCACAGTGCTGGTCAGACCGTGCAGCATTACTGTGGGGGGGTGTGGGGTGGGCAGGTGGAGGGCAGCAGCTGGGGAAAGCTCCCAGCACAGAAATAACCCCCTGCCCCAAGGTGATCCTGCAACTGCTCCTCTTCTGCCCCGTGCAGTGCTGCAGCCCTGGTGTCCCAAGGATTATACAACAATGCTCTTCAAACAGGTTTTTATTAGTGGTTTTGACTGTACTACATCCTCAAGGAAAACTTACTTCACAGTGCCAGGCTGAGATGGGTGTTCTCTGATAGCTGTGGAAAGAAAGGAAAAAACACAGCAATCCAGCAGTGGCTTGTGCCGTGTCTGTCCCTGTGCCAGCCAGGCTGGCAGAGCTGTGCCCAGGAAGGTACCATACCCCTGCCTGCAGCAAGGGACAAGTACTACAGTTACCACTGCAAGCTCCAGAGCTGCTAAACAAATGAAAAAAGGATTGTTGTCAGCACCAGCCCTGCATCTCTTCACCCACATGGTGAGGGAAGGGCAACGCTGCGGTAAGTAAAAGCTTCTGTCAGGGGGGGCTCAACCTGCCGTGCTGTACCCCTCTCCAACGCCCCTGTGTCCATCCACAAGCTGGAAGTGGTCAGCCTGCTCTCTGCTCACAGCACAGACCCTCCCACTGAGCTTGCAGGCACCTGCTGGGGCAGGAGGACCAGCACCCACCCCCTGACAGCAGGCCAGACCCTTCGCCCCCCACCCCCGTCAAGCTGAGCCAACATCCCCACAGGTATCCCCGGCACTACAGGGCCAGTCACCTGCTGCAGGCACTGGTGTCCAGCACCCCAAGAGCAAAGACATTCACACAGCTCAGACCAAGCTTCCCTGCCCCCCCCAAATAATACATTAATCCCAGCCCCCAAATGAGCAGAGCTGATTTTCCTCCCCCTTCTAGGCCTTTCCATGCTGAGCTGCTGTGGGTGGGAGCACAGCTCTCAGGCTTTGCTGGGCTTTTTCCTTCCTAAGGCAACAGGGTGAGAGTGGGGTGAGAGGGGCAAGACGGGGCTTGATCCATCCCTCGGGCCAGGCTGGAAGGGGGTTTGCACAAAGGAAGGGTCCTGGCACCCCTCTCCCACCTCTGGGAAGAGCTGAGGGGACAGTGGCAGCAGGGCAGGGTGCAGGCAGCTGCCCAGCCCTGCCTGTACCACAGCCCTCACCTTTTCAGTCACAGCAGCTGTGCCAGGAGGTTTCACAGCCCACTGTGCGGCTGCGCTGACCCATGCCACAGCCTGCCCTGCCCTTCCCACACAACCGGTATGGCAAGATCCACAGGGAGACTTCCAACGGGGACCTGGAGGTTCCTCCAGCACCCATCCACAGGGAGCGCCCCCAGCCCACACACAGCCCTGGGGTGCAGGTGTAGCCTGGGTCAGGGTCCCGCTCAGCCGCGCACCAGGATGGAGAAGGATGCCAGGCAAGGCACCAGGGATGCTCCAAACCACCCCAGGAGCAGGGGACAGCCAGACCTGGCAGGGTGGCCCAGGCCATCTCCCCGACAGCCCCACCGTGCAGCCATGCCAGAGCAGAGGTGGAAGCGGACCACGAGGACGGGCTCTGCATCCATCAGGCTTTGGGCTTTCCCCTACCACAGCCTCACGTCTCCTGTGCCCACGAGCAAGTGGTAGCCAGCCCTCCTGCCCAGAGGAGGAGCATGGGAGGATGGGTCCTGCACTATCATTGAAGGCGAGGTCAGCAGCTGGCTCTGGTGACCAACACAGCGGCCTGGGGCACGTTCAGATGCTGACACAGGGGTGGGAAGCACAGGCAGAGAAGGCAGCACAGCCTGCAGAGCCCAGCCTGGCTAACTGCCCAGCCGGAGCTACTCACAGCCCCAACAAAACAGCCCCAGAGGGACCAGCCAGCCCCAGCTCAGGGACATGGCCATGGCTTCTCTTCCACAACGACCTTCTCCTGGGTGCCAAACACTTGCTGTCTGAAGGGAAAGGTGCCAGGAACCCCGGGACAGAAAGGAGACGGCAAGCTTCACTTGGGGACTTCTCCACCCACTTCAGGTCCTACCCCGGTGGCTGCAGGCTCAGTGAGGAGCAGAGAGCATGCCCCAGAGCTGAGGGGAGGACAGCAGAAAGCTGCTGCGGGTAGGTGACAGCAGGAGCTGGCCAGCAGCTGCCCACTACCTGGGCAGACAAGATGTGCCACATCCATCAGTGCCGCAGCCGTGAGTGCCTGTGGGGAGGGATGGCAGCAGTGGAGCTGCAGCTGTACAGGACCCCAGGAAGGCTGGTGTGCCAGCTGCCCTGTGACAGGGACAAAAGCCAGCTCAGAGCACCTGTGTGTGAGTAAAGTCAGCTTCCAGCTGCCACCACCCTGCCCACAGCTGCTCAGCTGCAAGCATGGGAGGGCCTGGCTAAAAATCCACCTGGGGTTCGCAGGGTGTGGGAGGCTGCTGTGCTGCACGGAGCCCCGTGTCACCCTCCTCTCCTGGGACAGGACGGGCAGTCTCCAGGGGAGATTCGCTTCTCTTTCGCTACGGGCATCCCCGGTGCTGTCCCACACTCCCTTACAGGCGCTGCCTGCCCCATCCTGCACTCCCAGCACCCATCAAACACACAGCGAGAGCCAGACTTGAGGTACTGCTCCCCCACCTGCCACGCAGCTCAGCTCAGCACCCCTCACTGAAGACACTGACAGAATCAAAACAGCAGCAAACCAGTTAGCACCATTCTCGCCTGGCTTGCACCAAGTCCGCCACACACCCTTCCTGTCCACCAAGGCACAGACCAGCCAGCAGCACACAAAACTTCCAGGAATATGGAGATCTCTGAAGAAAATCCTAGATGACTGAGCCAAACATCCACACAAGGTGGTGCTCCAGCAGGCCAAACCCTTGTTTTACTACAAAGCACTGTGGATGTGCACTAAGCCAAGTAGAGCAAGAGCTGCACTGGTTTCCACTGGGAGCCCAGACAGCAGCAGTTCAGACACCCAAGTTCCTGCAGGAGATCTTCTTGTACCCTGCAGACTGGGATCATCCACCCAAACCTCTGCTCAGGGAAGGTCTCTCTGACACCAGGGAAGAGGGTTCCCGTCAGACACCTCGTTTCCACTCGGAGTGAAGGTCCCTTTTTGGGAAGGGCTTTTCCCTTTCCCCTTTCTGCCCCCTCCTCGCTCCGAGACCTGCCTGAAGTGCAGCACAAGAGGGGGGTGCCCCACTCGGGGCTGGCTCTGCGTTCACTGCTCCTGGAGGTGAGGAGGGTTAGAGGCCCGTGAGATCAACGATGGCTTTAATAAAGATGGCGTCATCACGCACGTAGGAGTTCTTGGCTTCCATCACAGAGACGGGGCAGAACAGCGGGCAGCCGCTGGCAATGTTCATTTCCGTGATGGGTCGCTGGAAGGAGGAGGATGTCACGTCAGGTCGGAAGGCATCGATAATGTGCTCCCGGTTGTTCTGATCCAGGAGCATCAGGGTTACCTGTGGGGAAGTGTGAAAATACAGGAGAGCGGCTGAATAAGAAGCACATGGAAACCCGGCCTGGTGCCCTGCTCATCTGAAGCCCACGAAACACGCAAGTGCCAATGCAGCCGTAGCCATGCCACACGCCTACAAATCTGAGAAATGCCTGTAAGCAGGGTCAGCAGACAACATCACCTTGGTGACATTCTGCAGAAACCTTCCCACATCCTGCCCTGTCACTGGAAACTTCTGTGTGGCAGCGCAGGGCTGTCAGGCTGACACTGAAAACCTGCAAGTGGCCGGTGTGGCACTTGCTCCAACGCCAATACCCCATGCAGGTATTTCACTACGGCACAGAGTAGCAAGGTCCTCCTGCACAAGAAGGCAGCCCCTCTGCATCAGTGCTTCGCCCGCTCAGCCTCGAAGCATCCTGCAAACCTGCAATGTCTAGGAACGGCAATCTGAGCTTCTGATGCCGAGCGAGCATCAGCTGCACCCCAGGTACCGAGGCCACAACCCCCTTCCCTCACCATTCATGCAGAGGCTTTGCTCGCCTTCCCAACACGCTGCTGCTCCCCGCTTGCACCCTCTGCCATTTCACGCCCCTGCCCTGCAGCACACTCGGTGCTTTCAACACGACTGGGGAATCCCCAGCGCTGACGACATATCCAAGTCCTTCCTTCTGCTTGCTAAGTAGCCCAGACCAACGGTGTCTAGAAGCTCAAGTGGGTGCAAAACTAGAGAGGCAGGTTGCTGGGCAGAGCGGGCTTTGTCCCAAACCTACCTTCTGGTTGAAGGGCCATCGCAGAAGCGCATCGTTGGGCCCTTTCATCACCACAAAGAACAAGGACAGATGGGTCCCACGCCCGGTGCCATCCCCGTTCAGGTAAACGCGCAGACACATCTTGTAGCCGTACTTGCTTGTGTAGAAAGCTGTCACAGAGTTGTAAAACAGACACAGTGAGTATCAAACCCAGCAAAGCCTGGCACCAGCAGGTTCCTTTGAACTCTGAAGACTCTTAGAAAGTTTGGATTCTGGAAGAAGCCAGGTCTGGGTCTTAAAATACCTGCACCGTGGAGGTGGTCTGGAAAGCTACCAGGTACAGTCAGATGCCATCTTGGACTGGCCTGGAGACAGCCCAAGGTCAGGCAGTCACAAGCCCCTGGTCTAGCTGAGCCGCAGAGCGCTGTGGCACAGGGCAGGGCACCTCCAGCCCCTCGGGCTCTCCCCAGCCGCCACCGCAGGCGGAGCCCAAAGCCGGAGCTCTGCGATTCCCACTGCGTCCTCCTGCAGACCGCACAGGACTGCTAAAGGAGCGGCAGTTCATGGCAATGATGCTGACGAGCAAGAACAAAACCACCCCAGAAAAACCCTGACTGGGGGTAGACCACCCCTAGTACTCGCTGCGCCCCCTTTGTAAAGTGGCTGCCTCTGATGGGGGCAGAGGTTTAAGCAAGTGAGCTTCAGCCTCCTGTTAGGAACCCAGCCACTCCACGGTGTGGGCACAGGCTCCGGGATCTCAGGCTTTCTCCTCCAGCAATTCTGGGAATGCCCATGTTGTGACACCAGACCCACGCGGGGCCACAGAAATACATCGTGGAAAGGGACCTGCTGCAAACCACCCTCTCACAGCGGCACAGCCCTACGTGCCTCAGGTCTGGTGAGGCTCAGAAGCCTCAGGGCACAGGGCAGGATATCAGAGACAGCATTTTACTGCAGAACTCAGTGCACTTTTAGGAACAGGCCACCCAGCAATAGCAGAGATACTGTGCACTTCCACAGGCTGAGGACATCAGGGCTTGGTCACTGCTTCTCTCCTGGCTCTCCCCAACTCATTTCCTCTAGTCCTTCCCCTCCACCTGCTTCACCCAAAGGCTTTCCGGGCAGATGCCACGCTTTGCTAGTCTAAGCAGCATATCCTCCCTGCCCACCTGAGGATTCTCAGCACTCCTGTAACCCTGTGAATGTAAAACCAGGCAGGGAACTGGAGGAAGGATGGCCCCAGAGTGGTAGGAGTACCCAGGAAAAGGAACCAGGCAGCCAGTGCTAAACACCTTACACACCGCACCACCAGCTCAAAGCAGTGAACCGGGCATCCTGCTTCCCACTGGCCCGAGCAAAGGCAAAGCAGATCAAAAGCAAAGCAAGAGCCCAGCAAGCTGCCCCCCCAGCATCTGACAGCCAGCAGCAGATGGCTTCCCAGCAGGAGCTTCGCTTCGGACTGTCCCAGTTCATGCCCCAACAAACCTTCCCTGTGCGGATTTGCCTTTTTGAACTCTTATGATCTTGCCCTTTGCAATATCCTGTCGCAATCCTTGTGTCCTCACAACGCAAGCAAGTGGTAACTCTACTTCCTTCTCATTTAAGAGTGATTTCATTTGGTATTTCCTTGCCTTTATATTTAAATGCAAAACAAACAATTATACTCATTTCCCTTTTTCATCCCATTCACAACCTAGACCTCTCCTCTCAGCTGTCTCCTTCCCAGACTGAACAGCACCAGTCTATTTGCTTCACTTTCCAAGATAAAAACCATGCAGCTCCACGAGAAATATTTGTTTCTCAGCCCAACTTTCTCAGCTAAAGCAGCACCAGGAATAAGGATCTCTGTCTAAACGACACAGTCGACGACCGTAGAAAACAAGACCTTGCACTTTGTACTTGAAAGATAAAGAAAAAAAGGAAGGAAGGGAAGAAAAAAAACAAAAAAAAAAAGTCCTGCCTTTTCCAGAAGCAGTCCTGGTGTTAGGCAGAAGCAACCCTCATATTCCAATCCATCCAGCCACATACGAGATTTTCATTAGCAGATTACAGAGACCAACCAGCAACACAGAACAGTCTGGTGGCCCACAAAGGAGTTTTTCCTTTGATGAAACAGTTTATAAAAGCCCTGAGCCCTGCCTTTGCTGCCAGGTGTGGGATGGAGACCAGCCAGCACAGAGCATGGAGGAGGAGGAGGAGGCACCAGCAACCACAAGCTGCAGTTCTGGGAGGAACTGCATTCAGAGAACAGCCAACAAATATCTGCACAGACGACGCCTCTTGCATTTGGAGAGGTTCCATCCCTTTCCCTCCCTTGGGCTGACTCTGATACACACATCTCGCCCCTCTGTGAGGACCCTCAGGTGGCATCAGCTCATGGAGGGACCCGAGGAACCCCTGAGCTGGGCACAGCCAGCCGGGATGCCCACGGCTGCATCCGTCCAGCATCTGCCCCCAAACCACAGCCTCTGGAGATGTTCAGGCCAAGCAGCCCTCCAGCACAGTGCAGATGGACAGGATGCAAGAATCAAGGCCCTCTAATTCAACCAAAGTAGATTTGAAGCAGACTCATTGGCTTTGGGAAAGGGAAGGAAGTGCTGCCCTTTCCGAAGCGGATAAAGAGCAGGGGTTTTCCACGGCTCCTGCTGACTTTTAAAAGGAAATGCTAATTGCACGTGCAGTTTCAGTAGCAGTTTAGTTTCTCTCAAGAAGGGGAACCTTTTTTCTTTCAGTTATGTATATTCAAGAGAAAAGGACTCTGAATGGCCTTCATCCAGAAAATGGAATTTAAAGTAGTTTTAAAAATTCAATTGCTTTCATCTCATGGCCCAGCCACAGTCTGCTTTTTCTCAGCACCAGGAAGCAGGTGCAAGGTACATGCTTGATGTTTGCATCCAGCTCTGGGCATCTTGAAAAAGCTTTGCAGCACACTTAGATCTAAGCGATTCCTGCTCAGGCAAACACAGACTCCCCTCCTCAACCATTTGGTTGCAAGGCAAGCTCCCCACCGAGCAATGAAATTGCGTGAAGAGATGTTTTCACCTTACAGCTGCAAGCCTGGGAAGCGCATTTGTAAGCAAACAAGCCAGATCACAACCTACTGCTCACTATCCAAGTTTTTCTTTTTTAAGAACAGGAGGAACAGTGCTGGGCTGGGGCAGTTCTGCGAGGAGAGCCCCTTCCTCTAACAGATATTCAAGCACTTCCCTAGCCATGGTTTCGGGCTTTATTTAGGCGACGTCTCTTGCACTGTCATGCTTTAGGCACTAAAATGTATTTCTGGGGCTCTAATATACGTTTACTCCCTTCCTTAACCTCTTCATTGCTGGTTTTATGGTCTCTTGAGTATATAACTGAAGGGTTATGCAGGGGTATTCCAAAGCTAAGAGGGCTGCATCCTCCATCATGAGAAATTAAAAAAAGGTCTTCTGCAATCATAAACCCACGCCTTTCACCATCAGTTTCATTTAGCCCAATGCTAAAAAAACCCCAAAGTGGTTCAGGCTCCGCAGAGAAAGGGGGGCAGAACAGAGGTACATCTGAATGGCCAGCATCTCCCCTAAGGACACCGCTACAAATCCCACACCCAACTGAGATGTAAAAGGCTTTTGCAATTTTGCAGGCAATAACCTGGAGAGAAGATCGCAGGAGAGCGGCCTGTTATCGCCTCCTGACGCTTCCTGGCAAATTCTGTTATCTTCCAGATGAAAACACCATCGTAGGTGGAAGCTTCCATGTTGCGGATCTTTTCCTCCATCTCAGCCATGGCCAGATCTTTGAGCCCAATGCTCCTTTCCAGCTGCCGGACCTGCTCAGTGGGATACACGGTGCAGCCTGGTTAGAAACACGTACTGGTGTGAGACCCAAGAAAGCCAGCAGACACCAGCATCCCCTCCCGGACGACCCTTTAGTGAGAGACTTCTTCAGAATTGACAGGGGATCATGGCAGGGAGAAATTTAGCATCGTAAGCCAATTCATTGAAGCTTCCCTTTGAACCTTGTCATTCTGGAGAAGATACATCAATACAACTCAGTGCTTGAGCTGGAAACTTTCCCACAGTGAATGGAAAAATCCTCCCAGTGAGCAGCTCCATTACACTAGCAGCACAAGAAGTGAGGATGGGGGGACAAAAAAACCCCAAACAATCTCAGCATTGTGACAAAACTAAGTGAGAAACAGAACCTACACCCCACCAACCAGAGCCTTAATCGCTGCCAGCTAACATGGGGTCACGCCAGTTTTGGCACACAGGTACCCGCTGCAAACGGCACAGCTCCCAGCTGCCACGACACACTGGCAGCACTCTGCGGAGACCACGCTGGAGCATACTGGTGGGGGCAGCTTCTTCACACCTCCGGACCCTGCCTGGCACAACGCTGCAGCACAGCATCAGTGCTTATGCTCCTTTTGAAAGGTCTGGAAGGTGAGCAGCCCCACAGATTCAGAGGGGTCCAGTGCAATGCTGGGTGCTGTGTCTCTTGTTGGAAAACTTGACCAGGGAACAACATCTCTGTGTCTGCGTAATGATTACTAGCAGAGATCCGAACGCTTAATGCATGTCAGTTTAATTCCCATCTTTTCCAGGAAGCTTTGAGGGTTGGGCACAGGCACAAACAATATTTTAGTGCTGCCTTCAGATTTGTGGAGTTTCAGGGCTAGGTGGTGAAGCTAATAACATGGAAAGGAAACTGAAAAAAAAAAAAAAAAAAAAAAGTCTGCTCAGAGCGCTAGAAAGCCCAAGTCAGTGGCTACGCACCTTGTTACTCAGTGTTTCAATTTTCTCCTGGTCTAGGCGATGTTGCCGACTGTAGGCTTCGGCTGTTAGAGACACTCTTTCCACCTCCCGATTGAGCACACAGACAATGTTCTCAAAGGTCACTGTTTTCCTCTCAAGGGCCTCACATCTTCCCAAGAGCTCCAGGGACCTGGAGAGCTCCGACTCTGAGCACAGAGAGTTTGCTGCCAGTAGTGGGGAGCTGTTTTGTGATGAGGAAAGAGCAGGAAGGGGCTTTAGGTCTCCAGATCCAGCCTTGAGGCTCAGCACAAAACTCAGTAGCATGTAGAGATGCTCAGCCAAACACTTGCTTTCGTGTTCTAGTAGCTTTGCATTTTCCACCTGCAGGAAGAGAAATACATCCCCCATTCAGCAAGCTCAATCTACGCTGTCACCATCCACAGAACAAATTTCTCCTCTTGAGGTCACAATGTTGGCTTTAAATTATAAAGGGGAAAAACCAAAAGAAAGATAGTTAAAAAAAACAAAACAAAACACAACACATTTTGGGGGTGGTGGCGGTGGTTTTTGTTTTGTTTTAGAAATGCTGCAAATCACATACAATGAAAGATGCTTAACACTTCCCCAGCTGCACACAGCGTTGTACTCTGTCTTCCTCCGTTACTTCCCAGAAAGGCTCCGTCAGACGTATTTAATAGCACCAAAGGACAAAACCTCTCACAATCCTCCCAAGGAGGAAATTTACACGAACATCACCAGTAGGAGCTGGGAAAACTTAAGTCACGTGGAGAAATCTGGCCTGGCCCCGGTTCTGTGCTTACAGCTGAAGGCAGCATAACCACCAGCTCCTCAAAGCACTCAGCATGTTCCTCAAGACGGAGAAGGTTTCCTTCCACATTAAGTTCATTCTCTGGATACCCAAACTCTGGACAGCAGATGATGTTAAAGCTCCATTTGCAAAGGGTTTGAAGCACCACTTTGGTCAAATATCCCAACACAAACATCTATAACAGTTTGGGTGACAGCAGTTTGCAGGTTAACTCCAACACTGGAACTGAGCACAAGTCCCACAAGAAACATCAACAGACGAGCCCTTACCACCTCAGCACATCCGACAACCTCAAATCTGCAAGGCACTTTTGATCTCCCACAAGACTTCACATGGTCCCGAAACTGGAAAGGAAGGCAGGCAATGTTAGATCTTACACGTCCCTGGGTAGCTCCCTTTCCATCTCACTGATGTCTATGAAACTGAAGACTATCTCAAGAACACCCAAGGCACTGCTGATCCCCAGCTGCCAAAGGGCACGGTTAAACCTGGACCCTGCCTACCATTAGGTAGGTGCAATATAAATATAGCACTGACACCTGGAAGGAAGTTTTATTTCTCTTTCTTTCGATGGCTACGAGGTCTCACTTCTCACCTGCATATGTAAGAAAGAAAAAGCAGCCAGCACAGGTACACATCACGGATGCTGCACAAGAAGCTACACTGAGGGCAGCGGAAGGGGAGGCAAAGGAACAACCCTGTGAAACAGCCAGCCACTTAATTCCAGGGATGCTGCTTCCCCTGGTCGGGACATGCCACAGCTTGGTATTTTTACTTCCAGCTAAGCATTATAAATTTGGGAACAAAAAGCTTCCCGGTGGTCCTGCCTGAGCCTTTACAGCAACTACTGCAGGCCCACCTGTGCAAGGGAAGATGCTCTGCTGGGCCCAGCCGCCCCTCGCTGGGAGCTGAAGGACGCCACACCTCCACCACCTCTCGTCTGGCGGCTGCCGTGAGGAACTGAGGCCACTACAGTGGATATTTCTATAGAGAAGTGCCACTAAACCCCCAGCCGCCTTCGTTTGGGTTCCCACACAGTGCATGATTAATGCTAACAAGCCCTGGCACGTTATCAGCTTGGGTTTGATATACCTCTCATCATCAGATATCAGTGGTCTGTTCTGAACAACGACCATATCCCACATTGAACACCTACATCTGCTACAACAGATGTCGATGAAAACTGTTCTTAAACCACTTTTTTTAAAAGCTTCTAGATCCATCTGGCTTGCTTAATGAGTCAGGTTACTCAGAGCTACAAGGGCTGCAGCTAATCAACAAAAAGTTGAGAGAGATAAAAGAGGGAGTTGGTATTTAAACAAAAGGTAGCTCACTTATGGCAATTGTACAAACCCAGCCTCTGCTTCAGCCTGCAGACAAGCAGATCTGTATCCCAAGACCCCAGCACAAAGTCCTTCATTACACTGCTTGTTTAGAAGAACTCTCTGCTCATCTTTTTGATGCTTCTGTCCCCCTGCCCTGCTACAAGGACCTTGTGCAGTCCTACTAAAAGTATGTGCCCATAGCAGGCAGGCTGGTTTCAGATGAATGCGCTTTTTGAAAATGTTTCCCACAACTTTGATTTTCAGACTTTTGAGCCTTGATCCAGGAGCCAGCAGCATAGAGACCCCATAGACATAGATTCCATTACATGATTAATTAGAAATAAATTCATTTAACTGGAGAAGGGCTCCCCTTCCAGTACCCTTTCAACCCATGAGCATGCTTTTCCCATGGAGGCCCTGCACACAAGCACGGCAAACACAGCGCTCAAAGCGAGGTGGCGTTGGCGGCACTAACACAAAACTACAAGTGCTGATGAGTCACATTCACTCACACCCGACCAGTAGTTTGAGGCTTATGGAAAGGTCACAGCTCTACTAATGGATGCCACTTGTCTTCCCCGCTCCACTTTCTAATGGTCTTGGTTTTCCTCCCTGCTCCACGAATGCCAGTGCGCCCTGCTTCCAGCCGAGTTAATTTTCTTGTTAGCAGTGGGTGCAGTGCTGTGTTTTGGATTTGGTGTGAGCTGGTAATATACTGATGTTTTCAGTTGTTGTTAATTAACGCTTATACTAAGTCAAGGACTTTTCAGTTCCCCAGGCCCTGCCAGCGAGAGGGCTGGAGGGGCACAAGAAACTGGGAGGGGACACAGCCAGGACAGCTGATCTGAACCAGCCAAAGGGATATTCCATACAGAATATAAAGCTGGGGGAAGGAGGAGGAAGGGGGGGGATGTTCAGAGTGATGGCATTTGTTTTCCCCAAGTCACCATTACGCATGATGGAGCCCTGCTGTCCTGGGGACAGCTGAACACCAGACTGCCCATGGACAGTAGTAAATTAATTCCTCGTTTTCCTTTGCTTGTGTGCACAGCTTTTGTTTACCTATTAAACTGTCTTTTTCTCAACCCATGAGTTTTCTCACTCTAACCCTTCTGATTCTCTCCCCCATCCCAGTGTGGGGGGAATGAGTGAGCAGCTGCGTGGGGCTGAGTTGCCAGCTGGGGTTAAACCACGACACTGTGTCAGCCCAGCAGGATGCCAAACACCACCACAGCACACGGTCACCGACAGCTGGATGGATACCTTCTCCCTTGGGATCTTCCTCCCACAGCCTTCGCAAGTTAGCGGAAATTCGGGGCAGACTTCGTCATGAGCCTGTAAAAGAATCAACAGGAGAATATTTGGTCCTCTAAACAAAAGCTCCAATGAGGTTATGTAAGTAAATTCAACAGGGGTAGTTTTATACTTTAGCACAGAAGAGCTACGCTCAAATCTTGGTTGTGCTGGTAACTCTGCATGCTGACTCACTGGTGCAATCTCCAGTCTACCAGAATTTTGGGTGCCTGTGTAGTCTCAGCCTCAATTTAAAAGCTGCTATAATACCTTTAAAAATACCAAATTATTGACGGACAAGGTAACTCAACAGGAAGCTCCATTTACAGCTCTGCCAGGAAAACACATATTCAGGCAGGCTGAGTGAAGCCAGCCACTACCTCAGCAAGATAATTTGTTTAATTTTTCCACAGTAATGGTTATCAGTCAGCTGAAGTATGAACCCACAGCCTACTCATCACACGCTGGGCTGAGCTGTCCAGTAGTGTCTTCACATTTGAATCAGAAACCCATTTTTCAACCAGAAAGAAAAATATTTCAAAACTGTTCTATTTAATATATGCACACAAGCCCCTACCCCTGCAGCAAGAGCACACGCAGCTTGTTTGGCGGCCAGAGGAGCTGAACAAACTGTAAGGGCAATGTGATACTCTCTCCTCAGCAGATACCAGGGCCAGTGATACCAGCTAAATTGGGAAAGCTAGAATGCTAGCAGTGCCTCTGCTTTCCGTGTCATTTCCACACTGCTTAAACTTTCTCTTTACACAACAACCAGCTGAAACAAGGCACTGCAAATGCCATGAATATGCAGCTCAAAATTCAGATTAAAAGATAAGTGCACTGAAGTATCCTGCCATGGTAGTAACAGGAAAAAACAAACAAACAACCAAAAAAAACAACACAGAAGCATTTATAAATCAGTCATCTGAAACCAGATGCTTTGAAAACTTGGTCACATTTATTCTTTATTAAAAGAAGTTACTGTCTTGGGGGGGTGGGGGAACATGCACAAACTTAAACACTGTTACCACATCAGAAACTGGAAAGTGAAACCCATTAGCGGCTCAGCTTTGGCTTCTTAGTTACTCTCTCCTTTTTATACTTTAAATGAGTAACTAGACTCACACCCTCGCTGCACTGCCCCTGGAAAGGTGACCGGACCAGCCAGGTTGTGCAGCTCAGCTGGGCAGTGCTGCCTGCACAAACACACCTCTGCCTGTGGAGCAGGTGGAGGAGGCAGACTGCCTGCCTTCATCCCACTTGCTCAGAGGGGCTGAACCCTTTCTTCTACCCACCTACTGCTCTCATGTTCTAGAAACACCAGATAGCATCTTCCTCACGACCCACAAAATGCTGGCATGAGAACAGACGGTCTGGCTGTAGGAAGGAAACTTCACTGTAGAGACAACTTATTTTAAAAAGGAGTATTTAAAACTTATGTTCTCTTGTGCCAACGTGCTAGGCATGAAACTACCACCCCCTCCGCACTCCCCGCCTCCCAGCACTTATCTCTCATCCTGGCTCCATGCTGCACTGCAATACAACATCCAAGACACAGGCGGCCCTGCAAAGCGTGCCCAACTTGCAGCACGAGAAGGGAAACCAGCTCTACACAGCTAAGCTGAAGTGCAACTAGTCGGTATGTGAATGTTAAAGACACCCAGAAGCATTAGCTTTAACCAGCACAGATCCAAGCCTCTAGACAAATGTTTCTGTATGAACAATGTTTCTGTATGAACAGTTCTGGGCTCTTCTGGAATCCCCTGTTCCTTCCCCCCCTACACGGGTGTTTAAACAGAGATGGATAGTATCGCTGCTGGAAGAAATCCACCCCACCCTGGAGCCAAAGAGGCTGGCATTCAGGTCTGATCTGCCACACTCCACTCCCCCAGGAATGGGGCAATCCTCCTGTTTACATCTTTCCCAAACCCACATCGGTGAGCTTCTGCAGCAGGGACAAGCACCTCTGACATCCAGGCCTTTGCTGCGAACGTTTCAGGCGGATTTGGGAAGCCATCACTGTGAACGGGGCTCGGGGAGAGCAGAGTCACCCTCCCAGAATGAACCTGTCATGGACATAAGTCAGATGGGGGTCAGAGACAGTGGACAGCAACAAAAACATTAAAGCAGAGCTGAAAGACCACAGTCTGGCTCTTATCTTCAGGGCTACTCTCCAGTTACCCTCAGCGCTGACTTCTCCCCCACCAGCTGCAAACTGAGGCACACGCCAGCCGGCAGCATCCAAGAGCAGGAAAATCAAACCAGGCAGAGCTAACAGCCTGCACAGCAACACTTTGCTCTTCCCACTCAATTAAAACCAAAACTGCAGATTGATCCGCACATCAATTCCACTCCCTAAAAATAAACAGCGAGAAAACCCAGCGGCAGCCTGTACATCACATGCTGCCATCAGAACAGGCAATTCCCTGGGAAGCCACCTGACAGACTAGAAACCCAGACACCTCCACCGCCTTCGGAAGGACCAGGGCAGCGCACGAGCACTTGCCTGGGGTGCAGACGCTCACGGCTTACCCACTGTGGCCACCCAGCCCTCCAGCATCTACCACCAACGGGCTGCAACAGAGATGTAAAGCCCTCTTGCCTGGGGGTCTGCTGGCTAACAGAGCTGCCTGTGTGCACACCATAACTCTCCTATCTTGATACTGGGAAAAGTAGAAGAGTGATTTGCAGGATTTTCAGTGGAGGTTTCTCCTGGGGCACTCCTGGGATCATCCCCAGCCAGCAGGAACGCGCAGCTCCCGGCACAGCAGCTCCTGCGACAGCGAGGGCAGCACATTTCAGTGCAGCCATGCAGAACAGCACGGGAACAGAGAGGGGAAAAATCAGATTTTAATAACAGCTGCTGATCCCTGGAAGACAAAATGATTGTTCCCTACGGAATGCCAGGATGACCTGCTCTGCTGTGCCAGCGTAAGGCAAAAGGGAAAACTGCAGTTTAATCCGATCACCGTTTCGCCTCTCAAGGCTTTGCTAAACTTGAACTATGGGAGAAGAGGCCACTGCTGAAAATTATTACCCCCATCTCACGAAGGCAGAGCAGGAGGCGCACCTGCTGCCCAGCTGCCCTGCTCATAACCTGCCCTATCAACATCAAGTCTGTTTTTATGAAGGTCTTGCAACTGCGCTGGACAATCCATCAGCGTGACACACCGCCCCCTCCTCCAGCGAAGAGGGAAGGCAGGCAGCTGAGAAAAGCAACCTTCAGACCAGCTGCTGCGAGATGCCTCTGCCAGAGCCCGGCAGGAAGGTGATCGCAAAGGGCAGGGCTGGCAGAGAGACCAGGCGCAGCACAGCAGGCTCGGTGCGAGCTGCACACCACAGCTCTTCTGCAAACAGCCTCCTGCAGGGTCGTCATTGAAAGTTAGCCCCCTCCAGGTGCGGCAACAGCAACCGTAAGCACAGACAAAGCTGAAGGGCTTGGCAGCAGGAAGGGAGCAACAAAAAGGAAGGCGAGCTAACAGGAGAGCAGAGGAAAGCCAGCTGAAGCGGCACAGGGCACGCCGGAGTGCGGAAGGGCTTTGGCAATCTCCAGCCCCAGCACTGCCATGTCGGGCACGCGGCTCCTTTGGCATCTTAGCCCAGCTGCAAGGGTAGGCCCACAGAATTGTAGAGAAAACACTGAAAATGGGTGTCCAGACATCCATCCAAAAGAGATGCCTGCCTAGGTTTTGAGGGAGCCTGAATCCCTTGTGCCAAGAAGCATGAGTTGCTTCATGCACCTCTGCCAGGTCCCCAGTGGCTCCGGAGCCTCCAAGATGGGAATGTGCCCACAACGCAGGCACTTTGGGATGTCCTGCTCCTCTGAAGTCAACATGCCCTTCTGTGCTGTGTCTCCTCCTCGTCAGGGGAGTCCTGAGGCTGGTTTTAAGCCAGGCCTGCTCAAACCTTTCCCAACATGGGTGGGCTGGGCTACCACACGCATGGTTCTGGCACATGGCGACCACGCACATGGTCCTTGCACTACTGCATGGAGCCCAGCAAGACGAGGCTGGAAAGCAGGAGGCCAGTCTGTAACTCACAGTGCCAACCAGGAACGGAAGCTTTCCGAGATTGTCACATCAGCTGCTGCCAGACACAAACTGCTCCCTTCACTGGGACACGCTGATGACAGAAATCCAAACAAGTTCACTTGGCATCACAAATAATTAAACCCCAAAGAACGTGTCAAAAACAAAGATTAAGTAACTGCTCGTGGCTTTAGTTGGACGTGCACATGGCAGCAATGGCATGGCACACCAGCCTTTACAATGCTGTCCAACGTCACGGCATCTGAGTTGAGGACAAAAATTGGCAGAAGAGATGGTAGGATTCCCAGGGGCCTCGCTCACGCCTTTTCAGAGCCAGTATGGGAACTTTTACTACCAGCATTTGATGGTATTGTTCATCCCCTTTTAGGGCTGATTACACAAACATTTGATTTGAGGTTTACTGGTAGAGAGACATCACAGCAGCATTTCATGCATTGAAGACAGATGTGAAAGCAAGAGCAGGTTTTGAAGAAGGTTGAGGGTACGAGAAGCACCTGAAGGCAAGCAGCAGGTTTTCTACCATTTCCTAAAACAGACTCTGCCTTTCCCTCCCTGTTTATTTTGAACTACATGAGCACAAAGTAGTAGCACACTCCAGGATGCTTTTTCCAAATCCCTCCGTCATCCCAGAGAAATTACTTTCCTAGGGAGACTCCAGTCCAAAATGGAGCAGGGTTGGACCCCCAAAGCACGTTAGATAAGCCTGAGTTTGAACCTGACCTGGCCCCACTGCCAGCTGGAGCCCGCACACAACTGTCTTCCCATCTCAGATGTGGCCAGCTGTGTTGAAAAACCAAAGAGACTAAATCTGCTTGCCAAGGAAATTAAAAATTATGGTGCTGGATTATACAAAGTCTCTGTAAACAGCTGGTTGACACATAACAGAGGTTCAAAGGAACCGGGAATGTGTGATCAGAGGTAACTCCACAGGTCTTCCAGGCTACAATTAACAGTTACAGTCATGGTTGCGTGAAAAATACCCAAGATGTACTGTTTGCATCTAATGAGGTCACTGCTCAAGAACAACCTGCCACCAGGGAGCGGACTCCAATCATACCATCATGCTAACAATGCCAGGCACCAGCACATTCGAAGCAATGATCTAATTTGCCTCCCATAGTTATTTCTGACAGTAGACCACTGTCGTTAGCCGTGGGAGATGCTCTAAGCACACTGAAAGCGCTGCCCATGCTGACCAGGTCCCAAGACAATGCCCCTGGAGAGATCTCCCTCCCTTCTAGCAGTACTTTCACCAGCATGCAAAGCTTCACCTTAATCCTTCAGATCCAAAAGGACAGCCTTAGGATGAAACCTCTTAATGGTCCACTTGACCTTCACATTAGAAAGGGTGGTGTTGGTGTCGGCCAGGCTCTGTGAGCTGCAGATGGTGGGCATGGCCAAGGCTGACAACACCACTGGCACCCAGAAAAGGGTAAGTGAGATATATTACAACTAGGATAAGTATCTTTCACATGCTGGAGAAATCGAGAGCCTGTGGAGAGTGGTTTGATTTCAAACCCGCTTTCTCTAGGTTGTTCGAAGAGTTGGAAGTACTCCAGAAGTTGCATGTGACCATGGCTTTGGCTCCTGCCAGACACCTGAAGCCCAAGGAACATCTCCCTGGCCATGAAGTGCTGCCCCACAACCCCTAAAGCTGTGCTCGCACAGAGGGGTTTCATCACAGCTTGGAAGGGACACACAGCACTCTCCTCAGTTGCAAAGCTCACGACTTACAGCTTTTCATTTTCCAAGGGGCAGATGCCGAGACTGTTAATTAGGTGGGCCACCACAGGGAGGCTGATCTGTTTTCAGAAGCAAAAAGCAGACCCTCTGTAGTTGGGGCTTTCCAACCCCCTCCCACACATGCTCTCTGGCACTCCCCGTGGCTTACCTCCCACCACGGGCTTGGACGGGAAACTGCCTCGTGTCTGGGAAACAACTGCCTCGTGTCTGGGCAGCCAGCTACACAACCTATACTTCAGGGACTGCAAGGGAAGCTGGGTTTTGTTTGTGGACCTCAGCTCCAGAAAGTAAAGGCGCATCAGATCACTTTTTCCAAAGCGTGAGGTCCTTTTGGTCACCTGCACATGCAAGGCAGAGATTGTTGCATAAGAAAGTAATCTGGTCCTGGGACAAACTGCTGGATCAGGCTGGAGCGAGCTGCAAATTGCACTTCAACACCAATCCATAACTCGATGCCAAAACCTCCAGAAAAAGACAGTAAACGCTGGACTGGATTTTAAAAGGAAGGCTGGTCGCACTGCCATGGCATCTCCAAGTGTGCTTGCCACAGCGCTTAAAACACTGCATCCCATGCAGCCAACGCTGCTATAAAACACTCCAAAGTACACTTTGGAGGCAACTAGGCGAAGTAGCTTCAAAGACCAGCAGCTCCGTTCTAAGCTATGCACAAAAAGCCTGAAGATTAAGTTTTCAGCCTAAGCTGAAAATCACCACCAAAACCTGTCGGGCACTCCTGGGATACAGCTGGAAAGGGGGGGCATGAAACAGTGAAGCCACACGAAGCAGGAGGACCCCCTGGCCCAGGGCACTCAGCAACTTTTTTGAAGAGGGGACAGTTTTCTCTACACGAGGTGTAGCAGGGCTTCTCCAGCATCTCCCAGCAGGAACACTGGGCAAGAAGGGACTGCCCAGTTAGCTTGTCCTCCTAGTCCCAAGAAGCAATGTAGCCCAGAAGGGGCTGCAGACATACTCTCTGACACCACAGGCTTTGCAGTAGCAACACATAAGTTCTGAGTTTTGCACCTTCCACAGCCTTCCAGGCTTCAATTAAAATCAAGTCGTCAAAAGTGACAATGAACTACAAGGAAAATGCAGCCCCTACAGTTTGGATTAGGACAGGTTATCACCACAGATGACAGCCACCCATCCTCATTAGCTGAGCTCATCTGTTTTCCTAGAAACGTCCCCATCAAACTTAGTTTAAATACCACTGTCAGGATTAAGTTTAAAATGTAGTTCTATTTCCAAAACAGACAAATCCACTGTTTTGTGTCTCCAATAATTCTGTATCTCCCAAGATGAACAGGGCGTAATTCAAATGTCTGTCTGGGTTAACAAATGGAATGCCAAGGCTGACCAAGTGAGCACCGATCTGCAGCCCCCTCATCCCATCCCAGTCCTGGGCAGGGAGACAAAGAAAGGGAGCTGGCAGTATGAAAAGCATTAAATAAAAAGTATAAGAGAACTGAAGATACATTGATAAAACAGAAGACAGACACAGGGAACTGGAGGTACTGCAAGGCAAGTAAGGAAACGCTCCAGAGCTGAGAGACCAGACTCCCTCTACCTGGATACCACAAGGCAAGTTTTCCTGGTCTTTCCTTTTATTCTAAGGGATTTGTTTTAGTTTCTGCAACCCTCCTCAGACTTTCCACCTGAATATAAAGACTCCTGCCCCCAGCCTGCTTTTCTGCGCACACATTCAGGCAGACTCAACAGGAAACCTATACATGAAAAGAGGTTACTGATTAAAAGGAAAAACCCTCCGGCCCCACCACAAATTCCTTTATCCAAATGCCACTAAATATTTATAATATTTATAAAGTCTGAAAAATGCATTTATAAACCTAGACATGTGCTAAGCACTTAAATATTTCACATGCTCCACGCAGACTGCACTTTCAGTTTTGTATCTCCCTTTGAGACCTGAATTTTAGAAATTTAGTTTCCAATAGAAAGCAAAACTGAAATCAGTTTTATTAATTTTTTAAGTTGAAGAGCTAGAGTTTTTCAGCTGCAGAATATTTTTTTGCCTTGATCATGCCCTGGTAAAATTAACAAACCAGAAGTGACAGTATCTCTTGATTTGTAAGTAGATAGCAGCTGAGTAAATCTCTCTCAGTACGAACAACATAATTTTTAAATCAGCAAACAATGAATTCGCTCTTAGGGACTTTCCATGTCCTGTCGGAAATAGCGCAGCAAGGGACTTTCCATAGAGGGAGCGCTGAGCTGCTGCAGGACATTACACACATTGCTGGCTACAGATGCAACCGTACCAATGAGGCAAGCTCTACTTTGTGGCACTAAACTAAGAAGTCTACCTGTACAGCAGGGCATAACGTGCACGGTACCGAGACAGACTCGGGGCTAACATGGTTGGTTGATGCCTCCTTTCATCGCTCAGCCACACATAACATCTCCTAAGCTCCGATTGCATGACTACAGCCAAACCTGGTTGAATGCCATAGCTCTTTGGCAGGCAGCTGGGAGGAGAGAGAACACAAGCCAGACCTTGCCTTCTCTCACCAGTTCCCTGGAAAGAATCGGCTTTCCCGAGAGGACACAAAATAACCTTACCCCCAGTTAGACTGAATGCCCCCCACGGTAGGCATGAGAGGTGAGCTCAGTCCTGAGATGAGCCAGCTAGCACTGCTCGAAATCCCCACTGCTCCCCTGTGATTGCACACGCTGCCCCAAGACTAACAAAACCCATGACAGTCAGGATCAGCGCCGCAGACCTGCAGGCCAAGCACTCCAGAGCCGCTCTGCCACAAAACACACTCTGTTTTAGCAAAACACCTAACAGGACCTTTTGAAGATTGGGTGGAGATAAAAAAAGAGGCACAGCCTTAATCCACTCAGATGCTCTTAAACAGTTGTGTGTAACATCCTGGAGCATCACACACACCTGCAGCCTTGCAAGAAGGCAGACTTATCCCAGGACAGCTCACTGCCCATTTGAACTTCTAGTGCAAGTTCTGGCTGGACTCAAGCCTGTGTTCAAACACTTGTAAGACCACACAGGAAGAACCTTCAGCATCTGATGATTTGTGCTTAGCTCTGCCAGAGCTCTAAGATTTTTTTATTTAAATCCAGGGGAAAAAGTTCAGATCCCATCAGTTACAGCACAATCAATACCATTGGAAGCCACTGACTATAATCTGGTTTAGTCTAATGGAGATGAACTCACGACAATTACCATTTGAACACTGCAGTGGGCATCGGACTTCTAGTCACTGGTCACCAGAAATCAAAGCATAGGTCGAACAATTTGCAGGCACCAACAGCACAGCTTGAACCTAGAACCTCAGTAAAACACACCATATCCTGAAATGTAACCCCCAAACTTTTAGTGCTGCATCAGTGTTAAGCTTTCAGCTTGACACTTACTCAATCATACATCCACACCACGAGCCACTTACAGATCTGTAAGTGAGGGTTTCACAGCAGGACAGCCTACATCCCCTCACCTTTTGGACTGAACTTTTAGCATGAAAAAATGAAAGGTTC
Source organism: Falco peregrinus (assembly GCF_023634155.1). NCBI lineage: Eukaryota > Metazoa > Chordata > Aves > Falconiformes > Falconidae > Falco > Falco peregrinus. The sequence continues at coordinate 46,851,063 of NC_073721.1, read as the reverse complement.
TAGAGAGCAGGATGGCATGGGAAGCCTCTCTCTTAACAGGCTCAGCAAGCCAGGCAGAAAACTCAGGCATGATCCACAGCTGTTCCTTCTTGCCACCTTGCAGTGGCATTGCAAAGATAATCCAAATGTTAGCCTAGACAGACCCAGGTTAAACCTTTTCCTGACACACATCTCAATCACTACCAAATCTCCATGAACCACAGGGCTACAACCTTTACCTAGGGCAAGTGTTAGGGGGAAATAAAACTTATTCCTCTTATCTCAGGCCCCCCACACAGTGGTTCTTCCATTTCAAGAAGGATGACAATATTGTCCTTCAGGAGCACCAAAGCTTCACCGTTGAACATAAACTCCCTACTAACTGTCAGTGCATTTTAACACTGCAAATTGCCACAACAGAGTTGACTTGTTGGAAAGCACAGCGAAGCACGGGGTCCACTGCCACCCTCGGATAGAACACACTTTTATGAAGCACGTTAGCTGTATACACGCTAAGGACCAAACACCCACAGCCACAATGAAGGCCTGGATTAAAGAGCTGGTGGGCTCTTTGAGAAGAGCAGGGGTGGAAAAACCATCCCATCCAGCAGTATCATGGCCCAGGACAGCTCGGAGCCATGGGTAGCCAGCCAGGGATCAACACCCAGTCCTACCACCCTGGTAGCTGTCGGGGCAGTTGGCTGGAAACAAGATGGTGGCCAGGCCACTTTCCCCAAGCTCAGGGCTCTGAAGTAGGTTTTAGATTCACGTAATGCAGAGAACTTCACAATAATTTTATGGCACAGCACAATTTCTTGACAGTTTGCTTGTCTTTTACAGCAGAAAGGAGCTGGAGACACAGAGTGGGTGGTTCACACCATGCAAGGGATGTGCTTAGTGCCTGCAATCAAAAGCAAATCTGAAATTGTTTCAGTTCAGCCTGTGCCCTCAGCAGGACACACAAACCTAGCTCAGCCAGGAAATCTCCAGCTTACATTAAAGTCCAGGGAATTGGCAGCTCCTACCACCATCGGTGGACATGGAAAACCACCAGAGAGAGAAAGAAAAAGGACTCCAGCTTGAAAGCCTTGCTTTGATCTTTACCTCGTATTCTTTAATAGTCCCCTTCCAAGTACAGCCACTGTTAATACAGACAGCAGGCAGACTTTCCACCTCCCGACGAGCCGCGTTGTCCGGGAAAGCCTAAAATGGAAAAAACAAGCAAACCACAAAAATTACTGAGAGGTTGCAGTTTTGGTTGGGTCTCTTAATTCTTCCTTAAGACTTTCTTAAGACTTCTCCCAGGCCAGTTGCTACACACATCCTCAGAGGTGAGCTAACTGCAAACAAATCATTATTACAGCATTTAAGTAGGGCACCACTATATCAACATGACCTGGATTTTAGAAGCCAGGGAGTCCACCACATGAATCATAATTCTCACTACTGATGAAAATATTTCCTAGGAATAAGGGATTCTCAGAATCTGTTTTAAAACAAAACCTGCAAGTGGTACTAATGACATCTGTGAGCTTCTTTATTTTTTAAAATGCATTGTTTACTTACCGAGCTTGTTTCTAGAATAGAAATTCCTTCTTCGTATATTCCTTCCTGAATACAGCTGGCACACTTTTGAGGTCCAGCACTATCAGACAGAAAAATAAATCAAACAAACAAAGAGACCGATCTATGATTTAACAATAAAGTGATTCCTGGTAACTAACATTTCAGTAACTGAAATGAAAGCATTTTCTTAATTTTAAAACACCACACTGAGCCTTTGATCATGTGTATTTTTAATGCCCATTTCTGATGCTAATTTTCTTTTCTTCTCCTGATTAACAGCTCTATTTAGCTTCCCTCAGTTAAAGGCAAGAGTGAGACAAAACACAAGGAAACTTTTCTGGAAGCCAGCTTGTGCCTAGATTTCTCATATTTTGGCATGACATCCATATGATGACTTTTAGGAGCAAGTTCCTTCAGTAGCTGTGGTGAAGACTGAAGGAGTTGGGTGATCCACCCGGATTGCCACCTGAACGGCAAAAGCAATCTGGGAGATTCTGGAAAAGGGAACACTGAGGCAACCCTCAGAACAATAAAAGCAAGTCAGAGATTACACATGCCCTTAAAGAAGGCCTGATGCTGAATCTCAACGATAAAACACAGCTCCTTTGCTGAGAAGACCCTGAAAATGAGACTTTTCTCTCCTTTTTCACTTGAAAACACCTTTTCAAGTATTCTGTCTTTGGACTGAAATCACAAAAGGTACCTTATAATTTTCTTCAGACAATAGGAACAGTAGCGATGTCCACACTGAGCTTGAAACGGCCTCCTCAATATATTCTTGCAATCGGAGCAGAGGTATTTGACCTCCAGTTTAGTTCCAAGGATCTCCTTTGCAAACCCAGGCTGGTTTAGATCCAAAGAGCCAGGTGGAGTAGAGTTTGCTGCTGCCATGTGAACGAAAAAAACTGGCTGTATCTCCAGAGCCTGAAAATAAACATATTTTTCCTGTTTGATTGTAACTGGATGGGAGTAATTTTTCCACACAAACTGCATTACTCACAGCATATTACACCAGCACCCAAAACCCAGCAACACAGGTAAATGGGCTGATGTAAACCATGAACTTGCTTTCACCTTGTTAAAAATAGGGAAGGAAACTTTACCGCTAATTTTAGAACTAAATCCAGAACAAAGAGACACCCAAACTTATCGAAATGCAGCCCACCCCCTGAAATCACAGCTTCTGGCCCAAAACAAGGTAAAAAACCATCCTAAAGCCCAGCAGGGTCTCACCCGGGGGGGCTGGGAAAGAAGGGCTGGAGAGGCACAAGGGAGTCAGAAAGGAGAAAAAGAATAAAATGTGTTTGTTTGGACCAGAGGGGATGATGTGCAGATGCCTCCTCGCCCACCTGCGTGTCCTGTGGCTGCACCCTCGCCCCCCCGCGCCCCCTCCTCGTGTTTTAGGTCGCGGGTGGCCCCTGCGTGGGCCCAGGGGGGGTTCGCCCAGCCTTTAAATGCCCTTTTTTTAGTTGCATCAAGACTGCCTGCCGCTCGCCAAGCTGCTGCTGCACGCACCGGCACGTCCCGGGGACCACGAGGGACACCGGGCACTGCCCGGGCCTGCAGCCGCACAGGCTCCCGCAGGGCTCTGCCAGCCCCGCTAGCGGGGACTCCGCCGCCGCCGGCCCCGGTTACAGCCCCCGCCCTCACCGGGAGTAACTGCCGGGCTGGCAGGCGGTGGCGGAGCCTCCCTACAGCACCGCCACCCTGGGGGGAGCCGTGCTCCGCGGGGAACGGGGCCCGCCGCCCCCTGGGGAGGAGCGGCCCGGCCGGGCCAGGCTCAAGGCGGAGCGAAGCCCGGGACGGGCCCGCGGCTGCCCGCCCCGCCGCTCCCCATCCGCCCGGCCCGGGACAGCGCCGCACTCACCGGCCGCCTCCCTCCGCGCCCCGCACCGGAAGCGCGGCCAGGCCCCGCCCACCGGACACGTGTAGCACGCCCCGCCCCTCCCTCCGTCACCGCCCGCTCCGGCCACGCCCACATCGCCCCCCTCCGGCACCCCTCCACCCCACTTCCCTCGCGTCACCCCCGTCCCCGGCCACCTCCACGTCCCGGCCGCAGGCCGCTGCCGCCCCCGGAACCCCTTCACCCAGCCTCACACCTCCCGGCGGGGGTCCCCGAGGGACAGCGGTGCCCGGCCTAGGGCACCCCGACCCCCGCCCCGCGGGGGCAGCCGCCCTCCCGCCAAGGCTCCCCGTTACCGACCCGGGCCGGCCCGGGTGAGCAGCCCCTGGCCCCAGACGGATTCTTTAAAGCGCTTTGGGCCATTCTAGGTCGCTTACCTGTGCCATGGTCACCGTCTGCCCGGAGGGACCGGGCACCGGGCAGGGCTTCAGTTTAATCAAAGAAAAAGGCAACTGCCGCGGGGGAAAGGGCAGCCCCCCGCCACGCAGCGGTGAGGTCACCGCCCGGGGCTTTTCACAGGGGAACCGGCCCGGTGCGGGGGTACTGCAGCAGGGCGTTTTGCTCGGGGTCCCCGGCCCACGTGGGCTCACACCACAGGAGCTGCGGGGTCCAGGCAGTCTCGCTCCCACCGCCTGGGGAATTCACCCAGCGCCGGGGAAACCCTCCCCGGGGAGCACCGGCGGTGACCAGGCCGGGGACAACCCCGGTAAGGCAGCCGGGGCAGCCCCGGGGCGAGGGCAGTGCAGAGCGGGAAAGCTGCAAGCTCGGGGGGCACCGGGCCCCCCCGAGGCAAGGAGCTCCCTGCAAGGCCAGGGCAGGTGGCTCCGGGGATCCGCGGGGACCGGAGGGGATCCCCCACGTGTGTATCAGGCCAGCACCGCCTCGCTCGCTCCCCGGCAATGTCCCTTTTCCCGGCACTGCCTCACTTGTCCGGGAGAATGACAGTGAAACCTCTACGCCGCCCGGTTCCTGGCTGGCTGGGGGAACCGAGCAAAGAAAAACCGTTCAGTTTCCTGAACGGACCGTGACCCTAGCAGCAGCACTAGGGCAGGACATGCCGTTCCCAAAGCCACAGGAAACCCGCAGCACCGTCCCACCCGCGGGACAGGAGCCACGGGCCCTGCTCCAGCACTGTTCCACCCCAGCGCCACCCGTGGGACAGGACCCACAGGCCCTGCTCCAGCACTGTCCCGCCCCAGTGCCACCCATGGTATGGGCCCACGGGCCCTGCTTTAGCACCGTCCTGCCCCCATGCCACCCATAGGATGGGACCCACGGGCCCTGCTCCAGCACCATCCCACCCGAGTGTCACCCACGGGCCTTGCTCCCACCAAACCCACCGTGGCAGCACCCCAGCTGCCGGAGCGCCCTGTAACACGACAGTAACACATAGTCACGCACCTCCTCAACGTTCCACCTCCAGTCCCCAAGCTGCCGCCTCCCACAGCGGCGGGCGGAGCACGGGCGGTGTCAGGGTCACAGGCCCACCTCCGCAGGGGAAGCCCCACGCTCTCACGGCACCCGGGTGCCAAGCGATGCCCAGCCCGCCGGCAGCCCGCAGAGCAGCCGCCCCTCCCGCATTTTGCTGCGGGGAGGCCCTACGGAAACACGGCCCAGGGTTTCACTCCCGTCCCCGTATTTCAGAAATAAGGGAGCGGGAGGTCCGGGCTTTCCTGCCCTTACTGCCGAACGTCCCTGCCGGTGGCACGCTGCTGCCTTCCGGCGGCAGGGCCTGCCTCCCACCCACGGCTTTACGCAGGTTTCCTGCGAAACTGAACACAAACCGGAGGCTTTGCCGGCCAACGGGCCGCGGCAGCTGCAAGCCGGCGGGAAGGGCCTGCCACAGCCGCCACGCACACGAGGGGAGCGGGAACCCCCGGGCCCTGCGCTGAGGCTGGGGGAAGGCGGGAAGGGCCCGCGCCGCCCTCCCCTCGCCGGCTGCCGCCCGAGCGGGCACGCAGCTCCCGGGGGCGGCCCTGAACCGACGCTGGCGCAGCGGCCGAGCTCGGCCGGGCGGACGGAGGCGGCCACTGCGGCCCTGCCCACCGTGAACGACCACCACTGCGCATGCCCAGCTCTGCTCAGCCGGCCGCGGCTATTGGCCAGCTATACTGACAGTGTCGTGGCATAAGCCAATCCCCTCTGGGCATCGAGTTATTGGCAGAGAGAGCAGCCTCTCAGAATGCACAAGCGGGCACCCGCCCGCCTCCAGCCTGGCGTGCACACCAGCCAATCCGACAGCGAGCAGTCTGACTGCTAGGTTTCCGTGCCTATTACGAGCGACTACGTCGCGCCCGGATTGCTGTTAGGCCGAATTCCCTTGAGGACCCAGAAGTCCCGCCCGCTGCGTCGCGTCTCTCCCCGCTAATGAGAGGCTGCCTTTCCTGAAGGGCGTGCGCGCTGTCCTATCAGCGTGAGCAACGGCGGTTGGCCCCGCCTCCCGGGGCGCGGTCGTTGGGCTGTGGCCCCGGAGCGGCGGGCGCGGCCGGGGCGGCGGCGGGCGGGGTCAGAGCCGGTGCCATGGCGGAGAGCGACTGGGACACGGTCACGGTGCTGCGCAAGAAGGGCCCGAGCGCGGCCCAGGCCAAGTCCAAGCAGGTCAGCGGGGGGCTGGCGGCGGAGCGGCCGGGGGCCGGGGCCTGGCGGGGCCGAGGCCCGGGCGAGCCTGCGGCCGAGGCCCGGCTGCTGTGGAGGGAGGGTTGCGGGGGGGGGGCGGCGCTCACCTAGGCACGTTTACTCTCCTCAGGCGATCCTAGCGGCCCAGCGGCGTGGAGAGGACGTGGAGACCTCCAAGAAGTGTGGGTATCCCGCGGCCTGGCTCCCCAGGCAGCCGGCGGGGGGGGGTGGCAGGTGGGCCCGGCCCGGGCCCCCCAAGCGCGGGGTGGGGGCGGGGCAGAAGGCAGCACCCCCAGCTAAGTCAAAGGTCGGCCGAACTGGGGCCACACAAACCCCAGCACCACTAGGCACCCTGGAGCGCTCCCCAGTAGCCAGCTCTGAGTTTCTGGTTGCCCAGAGGCTGCACTTTGGCTAGTGTCTGCAACGATCTCGGAGGAGCTTTCACGATGGCAAAACTTAAACTTCCAATTTTTGCAGCTAGTTTCTCCTGTTGATAACACAGGCTTAAGGAGTTCAACGTCTGCTTCTCTTCCTGTGGCGTTGCTCTTTAAAATTCCTGGGTTTCTGCCCAGTGGAAATTCTCAGGTTCTCTCACCATAGGGATGAGATTGTGATGGTTGGAAATAGATGATCCTTGAATGAGATTTAGTCAGCTTTACCAAGAGACTGTCAGAAACTAATGTGAAAGAAAGGGGTCAAACTGTGACTTAAATGCTCTAACTGCGACAAAACAAATAACATGGCTTTTGAACCTTAGACTTCCAGCAAAACTAAGTATGGTTAGAGTTTACTTATAAAAAGAATCAGAAAACTGGTTGAAAGCCACTTATTCATGCTACCTTATACCTGAAGCAAACATGGTTCAAGTTCAAATATTAACCCTCACACACTGTAGCACAAATGTGTGTCTGGAATGATGCTGGAATATTGTATCCTCAAGCAACAGCAAGATGTTGCCTACTTGGAGTGAAGTTTGGATGTGAAGCAGAGAAAGGCAAGAACTCTGCATGGCTGTGTTTAGACCTCAGCATTAACCGGATTAAGATAACATGTTCTCTGACAGGCAGGATCTGGTTGAGGTCAGTGCTGATGTTGACATGTTGAAATCTTGAAAGCTCCCTGGGATCCTGGGCAGCTGAGTAATGAGAAAAAAACATTTTGGTACTTTTTGGTGCAGCTCTGAGCTTGTTTTGTTTGTCCTTGGGTTGTTTGGATTTCTTTTTTTGTTGTTTTGTTCTTGCTTTGAATGATAGGGGCAGCAGGCCAAAACAAACAACACTTTATTACAAAGAACACTGCCAAGCTCGACCGAGAAACAGAAGAGTTGCACCATGACAGAGTTCCCCTGGAGGTGGGCAAAGTGATCCAGCAGGGCCGACAGAGCAAGGGCATGACGCAGAAGGACTTGGCTACAGTGAGTACAGCCCGGGGCCCGCTGGCCTCTGCTCCTGCTTCGTGAGGCAGGTTTAGGCACCTCAGGGAAAAGGTGAAGGTTTTTCCTGTCTCCTCGTGGGCAGCTGCAGTGGGATGATATCATGAGCAAGAAGTTTGGTGAACATTGCTATCTCTGATGTCTGATCTCTAGGCAACATTGGTTATCTAGGAAATGTTACAGGGGCTTATCTATGCAGCCCTTGGACACCTGCTTGGAGACAGGGTATTGCTGTGGCTGGCAAGCTGGTAGGAGCCTTTTTTTCCTCCCTCTCCTCCCATCAACTCAGCACTGATGTGAGTTTTTTCTACCATCTGGGCCTGATGCAGTGTTCAGAAGCTCGCTGCTGTCTTAAGGAACAGCAGTACATACCATTACTGCTCCTCCTGGGAAGCTGAGGGAAGTAGAAGCCTGTCCAGGATGGGCATCGCCATCACTGTGACATTCAAAATACTGGAGAGAGGCGATAGTGGTGGTGGGAGTAGGCCTGGAAGTAGCACTGTCTTCTGATCCTGGCATGATTAGAGGCTGTTACTTATCTGTGTGAGTACTAGGGGGCTGGTGCTGAGTGTTTGCTGTCTATGCAGCTAGTATTTGAGATGCATCCTCTCTTTTTAGAAAATCAATGAAAAACCACAAGTTATTGCTGACTACGAATCAGGAAGAGCAATCCCCAATAACCAGGTTATGGGCAAGATCGAAAGAGCCATTGGTAAGTCAAGAAAGGAGCTTTTGAAAATAATGACAGCATTTTTGTGCCTAGGAGGGATATTTTGGTTTAAATTACTTACATTTTCAGGGAAATGTAAGTCAGGGAGCAGTTGCTGGCTGTAGATTATTGTGAGTGCAGTGTCATTAAGCTGTGTTCTGATAACACTTACATCTGCTGACTGAAAACAAAACTCGGAACTCTTGTTCTCTTTCATTCTTCATCTTCACGCATGGGGCCGTGCGCTGGGGACCACCCCTGCATGCTTCCCTCCCACCCTGAATCAATGAGATACCGAGACCCATGAAGGCCTGATTATACTTGGGGAAGTATCTTGCAGCCAGCAGCATTGATGTTCCTCTCCCAGGCCAGTTCAGATACCGTTTCCTAGGAAGATAGCTGTCGCACAAGCAAGAATTGGAGCAGCTTTGTCTGAAACAAGGCTGGTGCTCCTAGAAACTAAAGCAGGATTCTGCCTAACTCTGGTTCCGCTGCCCTCTTTTATTTTCTTTTCTTTTTTTTTTTCCTTTTTTTTTTTAATGTTCTCTTCCTTATAGTAAAAATTTGAGGAAATAAAGTTATCGGGTGAATGATCAAATGCTGGTGGCAGCTGATGGTGGTCATCTTCTTTGTCTTATTCCAGGCCTTAAACTCCGTGGGAAGGATATTGGAAAACCGCTGGAAACTGGCCCCAAAGGGAAATGACAACAAAGCCTCGAAATCAGTTTGTTCAGACTGATCTCGTCTGGCTGGTTCTCCTTAACCACCAGAATCTCTCTTCGTATTGCCAAGCTGAACAAGAGGGTTTCAGACTTGCTTTGGGGGGGGGAAATCTGCCGAATCTGTACCTGCTGTAAAAAGGCAACCTTAAAGAAGCGATTTTCCTGATTTTGTTTTTCCTTCCTCCTTTCCAGAGATTGAGGAACTAAACCCAAAAAAATACTGCATCTGATTTGCCAGAAAACATGTGCATCTTGGTGTTTAGAAGCAGCTAATGTTAAGACACTTGGGGTGGTCTGAAATGTGGTCATTTAATTGAAACAACTTGGGGGATGGGTGGGATATATTATATATAAATAATTTGGGAGAGTTGGGGCTTGATCAGTGTCTGCATTTGAAATGATGACTCAGTCACTGCATCTCAATGACATTTTTGTTTGTTCCTTCCAGCCTGTTTTAAAGAGATCTATAATAAAGTTTGATACCCTTCAGTTGCACAGGGTAGTTGCTGCGTGTTTACCAGCTGGTAGTAAATTTTGGTTGGGCATGACTGGAGCTGCAGCACCCTCTTCCTTCTGGAAGCATAATTAATGGGACTAACCGGAATGTCTGGGGTAACGGCCGTGCTGTCACAGCCTTCCTGGCTGCTCTGCTCCTTTCCCTGTCAGTGAGCACTGCAGCTCTGGCTTGTAGCCCAGAGATGAAATCAGTATTGTGGGTTTATCCTGTGTGGAGGTGAGTGGAGTCTGTTGAGTTTTAGAGAGCAAGGCAGATGCAGAGACACTCAGTTGGGCAATTGATAGGAAGCCTGAGCCCTCCTTATCTCTCTCCTCTGCCCTTACCCAGCTCCCACGAGCTCAGCCAGGCACTGCCAGGGCAGGGCTGTGGTGGAGTTTGATGTGACTGTGGCATAACTTAAGTGGGACAGAGCTGGAGGGAGAGCTGTCTGCAGCAGGGTGAGAGGAAAAACGGGTTTCAGTCACAAGCTGGGAAAGCAGGACACCCCGCTCCCCTCCGGACAAGCTTGTGGGGGTTGAGGACAGGAGGATCCCTGATTGACTGCTCACCTGCACGCAGGCTGAACCGGTCAGTCTGCTGTTGCACTTGGGTGGCATGTTTGGCCATGGGCTACTTAGGAGTTGCACAGTATTAAATTTTAAGTTTTGAAAGCTAGTGGGGAAAGGGAGGTGGCTTGGGTGCAGCTGTGGGCGCCCAGGCCCTGAGCCCACCCAGCCTGTGCCTAGGAACATATTTCTTTTTCCCAACAACAACTAAATGCAAATTGCAGCAGGGTCAGGGCTGCTCTCTGCTCTGGGGTGTGCTGCATGGTGCCCCCTGCTCTGTCTCCCACCCTCCCCAGCCCCCCTCCTCCAAAACCAGCAGAAGCACTGGGCTTCCTCCCCGCGGTGGCTCTGTGCACTGGGAGCTTTTGTGCTTAATCCCGAGTGTGGGAAGGGTGTGCTCGTACCCCACGCAGCACCCACTGACCTGCCCAGCCTGGAGGGAGGCCAGGACTCTGCACTTCACCCCCTTCCACAGCCAGGACCCTGCTCAGATGAGGATGGTCGCTGCAAGCAACTCCTGCTGACAGCGCCTGTCAAAGCACAGGCAGGTCACTATGGCTTGGTGCAGAAAGTTCATGTTACAAAAGACAAAAAAAAAAAGCTTTTCCCGAGTGCTTGGAGGTAGTGGAGGCAGCGGCACGTCCCTCTGTGGGGCCAGCACCCCGGGGGTGAGTGCCTGCAGCAGCTCCCCAGTGTTGGATGCTGTGAACCGGAGGCAGCTGCTAGAGTGTGAGGTCTTGCTGGAGGGGTGCCCTGCCTTGTGTGTGCCCTGCGGGCGTGAGTAGGCAATTAATGCTGCTGGCTGGTTTCAATCCTCATCCCCCTCTTTTGGCACTGAAGAGATAATGACCTTGTCCTGTAAAGAAAGGTGAATGAGAATCGGTTACAATAAGCATAGGCTGTGTCTAATTTGAAGAATGCAAGGACTTCTTCCAGGCTGCAGATGGGAGAACCCGTGTGCCAGCCCACTGTGACCCCAGTAGAGGAACCAAACCCCACAGCATGCTTAGGGGGCTCCACAGCCTCTTTTGGGGTCAGTCCTGGGGCTGGTGGATCTGCTGCGGACTATGTGGCACCAAACTTGTTGAAGGAAACTGTAACTTAAACTGCCTCTCCCATTTTTGAGTTAGGGGCTTGAAGAGGATGAGCAACGTTTGTGCGGCTCGCTCCCTGCAGGGCTCAGGGGAGGAGGATCGCAACCTCAGCTTTTTCTGGAGCAACTACCTGATGGCAGCAGCAGCGTTTCTAGGTCAGTCTTACAGCTGGGGATCACTCGTTTGCCAGCAACCAGATAAGAGGCAGAGCCCTTTGCACCTCCCTGATGTGTTGGCAGAGTGCAGGCTCAGAGGGAGCCTTCTGGGATTTGCTGAGCTTCTAGGAAAATGCTGTTTTGGCGCAGTTGGGGGCAAGCAGGACAGCCTTTCACCCCTGCCCTTACATCTCGAAAAGTGATGTTGTCAAAGCCCTGGGGAGTGTTGCTCTCTGCCAGTGTCCTGCTCGACAGCCCTCGCTGCTTCAGCCAGTACCGGCCTCCAGCAGCCACCAGCGCCAGGATGATGATGGCCAGGAGAAGACCGAGTGCCACCTCTACCACAAGGCTGCTGGAGGATTTCTCTGTAGGGAGAAGGGATGCTGCTAGGCTTGACCAACCACTCAGGAGAGCTGGCTCCAGCCCAACATTGGCACCAGCACCCTGAGCACCAGCTTGACCTTTCACAGCCAGAACGAGCCCTGCACCTTCCATTGGCACCTCCAGGATGGAATGACAGCCCTCCCTGGCGCTGTACACAATGTCATCCAGTGCCACCGTCCCCTCCATTGGCCACCTCCGTGCAGTGATCTCAAAGATGATCTGTGGGGGAAGATGGGATCTGGGGGGCTGATGCATGGTGAGGACACCCTGTGCACCCAGAGGGCACCCTGCACCCTGTGCTCACCTGGAACTCGCTGGGGCTCCGCACAGGCACCACAGCGCCCTGCCAGCCCCGGCTCTGATGCCCCACCATGCTCCACACCGTGCGCTGCCCTGCCACGCTGTGCAGCATCACCCGCAGCTCCCCGCAGGCTGCAGCGTGGGGGAACACAGGTGCCACAGCATCAATGACCACCTGGAGCCCCCCTGAGAGCCACCGTGCCCTCCCGGCTGCGCCATCCTCCGCTGGGATGGCAGCACCCAGCAGGAATGGCACATCCCCAGCGGCCAGCTGGAGCTGAACCAGTGTCTACGGTCCCATGGGTGGGGAGGGGGTTTGCAGCTCCTGGCTGAGCCCCCCCATACCTACTGGGGCTCATGACACACTCCCTGGGGACAGCACCTGCTCCCTGCCTGGCAGTGCTTACAGAGGTGCTCTGGGATGTCCATGTGGTACCAGAACCGCAGGCAGGAGTCGGCAGCAGCAGGCAGGTGCTGGCTTTCCAGCCAGGCACTGGTGCCCCCGGGGCCCAGCACACTGGTGTCGAAGTGCACGTAGTGACCTGGGCAGGGACAGAGCACAGGGTGTTCCCCCGTTCTGCAGCCCACCCTGCTCCCCAAAACACCCAGAGCAATGGCTGGAGGAATGCATCCCCCCAGCCACACTCCTCACGGCCTTTGGGACCGAGCTGTCCATCTCGGGCAAGGAGGGGTAGGGGCTGCTGTGAAGCCAGGCCCCCCAGGACGTGCTGGGGGGGATATTCACAGGTGACCCCCAGGTCCTCTTGCTCACTCCAGCCATGTCAGGGTGACCTGGGATGGATGGGTGCCTCCTACCATTCCTTGTGCCCAGGGTGTGATCCTGCTCGGGGCCAGGGTACTTGGTGAGGGGGACCCCGCTTTTCCAGCCCCAGGCGAAGCTGTGCAGGCGGGGGTCCGAGGGGCTGGTCCAGCCACACATATCCCGCTCGAAGTCACAGGATGCTGGGAGTAAAGAGGGGGCTGTGACGCACCCAGCGCTGCAAGCACCCACTGCTCTGCGCTGGGAGACCCCGGCCCCCTTCCCCACCGCCCCCAGCTTTGGGCCAGGCCAGGCTCAGGACAGAGCCATGATGGATGGGACAGGCTGTCCCCATTCCCATAGCTGCGTGCCCCCATGGGGTGCTCCAGCCCACCCCGTCCAGCCCACTGTGCCCCCGCGACGTGGGCTCTCACCTGGCTCAGGGCAGGCTCCGTCCGACACATGCAGGTCATCCAGTGCAATGTACCCATGGTCACCCCCAGCTCCCACCACCTCAAATATCACCTGCCGGAGGGGTGGGCAGGGGGGTATGCTGAGGCTGGCAGCTGCCACATCCCCCTTGTCATCCCTAGCCTGTACCCCCCTGCTGCAAGGTCCCCAGCACCCTGCCCCATCTCACCTGCCAGTCCCCATCCGGCAGGACGGTGACATGGCTGCGGTGCCAGGCGTACCCCTCCCCGGCGCTCACGCTCATCACCTTCCTCCGCACCCCACTCTGCTCCACGGAGACCCCGAGGGAGCCTGTCCAGGGCACCCACCGTGGAGGGGGGGGGTCCAGAGCCATGCCATGCAGGACCCCCACCCATCTGGAGGTGCCCCCAGGGCCAGCCTCAGGGAGGTCCCGGTGCTCACCTGGGGTCCCGGCACTCAGCTGGTACCAGAAGGCCAGGCACTGGGCGGGCATGGAGGACTGGTAGGGCTGGGAGATGAGGGCAGCCATGTCCCCTGCAGGCAGGGAGCCCCTGTCCGTGCTCACCACCATGTAATGGCCTGGGAGAGAGAAGCCCCTGTGCCATGAGCTTCTGTGCCACGGTGCCCCAGGGTGGGCACCAGGGGACCACTGGGGCTGGGGATCCCACCCCTGTTGGGGATCCCTGGGTCTTGGAAACTCTGGGTCTAGGCAGCCCTGTAGAGCAGTGCCCTCTGCACGTCCTGGGCAGGGCAGGCAGGGAGGGCAGGCAGGGCAGGTAGGCAGGGCAGGCAGGGCAGGTAGGCAGGGCTGCTGTGGAGGCCAGAAGGGCACTCAGGGCAGGCAGGGAGGGCAGAGAGGGCACAGGGGAGGCAGGGAGGGCTGGTGTGGAGGCCAGAAGGGCACTCAGGGCAGGCAGGGCAGGCAGCAGGGCTCCCCCAGAGCCCCAGGAAGCCGTGGCCCCGGTACCTGTGGCAGTGCCAGTGCTGTGGTCAGCCGGGGGGCCGGCAGTGGTGCCGGTGCCATTGCTCTGCCGCAGCCAGGTGCGCTGCCCGATGGCCACCAGCCCGCAGGCATCCGCCTCAAAGGAGCAGGAGAGCTCAGCCCCGCAGGGCCCCACTGTCAGCGCCAGGTCATCCAGCGCCATGTCCCCCAGGAACCCATCCCGCAGTGCCTCGAAGGCCACCTGCCACCGAGGCAGCGGTGTCAGCCAGCCCCATGCCCCATACCTGGGCGCATGGGGGGGACACGGGGACACCCGGTTCTCACCCGGTACCGCTGCTGGCCTGTGGCAGGCAGCGTCGCCCGTCCTCGGTGCCAGATGCTGCCGTGGGTCCCCCGCTGAGTCCATAGCACCATCTCCTCTGCTCCCTCCAGCCGCAGTTTCAGGTTCAGGGTGCCTGGGCAAGGGAAGCATCAGGCAGCCATCCTGCACGCCTCGGGGACCCTGCTGTCCCCAGGGGAGGAGAGCCTGGCTGAGGCATCCCCTGGAGGATACCACAGGGCTACATACCAATCTGCGGGCCGGCCAGACGGTACCAGAAGGAGAGGCAGCGTGGGGTGGTGGCGGGCTCCTGGGGGTAGGTGACAAGCTGTGCCCGCTGCCCGCGGCTCCCTGGCGCAGAGGGGTCCGCAGCCAAGAAGTAGCCTGCGTGTCAGGGACAGCCAGAGTGGAGGAGACATGGACAGGGGTGCTCTGAGCTGCACCTGCCTCCCCTGCACCCTGGTCCTGGATCTGGGTGTCCCCCGGCTGCCCCGGCCAAGCTCGACCCATGGGCATGGGGCTGCCTGGAGTGCGTGTGGCACGTCCCAGCCCTGGGGACAGGAGGCTGTGGGGTGCCCTGGGCTGTCTCCCCAGGAGATGAGCCAGCTCCTTACCTGAGCCAGTGGTGTGGTCGGAGCCCTGCCCCTGCCCCGTGCTGCGGACCCATCCGAAGTCACTGGACCGATCCTGGTACCAGCCACACATGCCCCTCTCAAAGTTGCAGGACAACTCTGGCCGGAGAGAGGCGATGGTGGCGAGGGAGTGGGGACAAGGCACCCCAAAAGCAAATAGGTCCCCCAAACTCCCCTTTCCCTCTGGTTCCACACCCCACTCCCCAAGTTCACCCCATGCGGGGTCCCGGGGCAGGATGCATGCTTGGCCCCAGCCCCAGAGCTTCTGCACCACAGTCCTGTCCCTGGACTGGGGACAGAGTGACAGCCATCAGACAGCTCCCATGGGAGCATCATCCATTTCTGCTGATGAGGGGGCCAATATCCCCTCCTGCCTGCAGCCACCCTCCCTGCCCTCATGCCCCTAGCCGTACCCATGGCTCCCGGTGGCACCACACTGGGGTGGCACTGCAAGAACGTCACGTTGTCGATGGCAGCACTCTCAGAGTCCTGCAGATTCACCAGCGCCAGCAGCTCGACCTGGGGGCAGCATGGCGGTGGCGGTGAGCCCAGGCAGCGCTGGCACTGCCCTGCCAGCAGCCAGCCGAGCTGGTCCCCATGCCCCTGGCTGCACCTGGAAGGGTCGGGTCCTCTCTCCCAGTGGGACACGGACACGTCCCTTGGCTGTGCCATCGTGCCCCTGCATGTGCCAGGCCAGGTGGGTAGTACCAGTGGTGTGATCCATGACACTGACGGCAAGGAAGCCTGGGACGAGAGGTGGTGCAGAGTCCGTGGGCACTGGCACCCCCGGGCCACCCCCTGGGAGCTGCCCCAGGGCCCAGAACCCACCCACAGTCACAGAGGACAGGGATGGGGACACTCTGGCTCCAGGATGGTGTGAGGGGGCAGAGTGAGGCTGGGGGGCAGCAAAGGCAGGTGTGGGGGGCTCTGCCCCATGCCATGGTAGAGTAGGGAGCGGGCAGGGCACCCCGGGGTGAGCAGAGGGGACACGGAGCAGGCAGGGCACCCCAGGATGAGCAGGGGGCTTACCTTGGGGGCTGCTGCGCATGCGGTAGCTCATCTCCATGGCACAGGCGGGGCTGGAAGGACCCAGCACAGGCGTGCGTGCCTTCGCAGCAGCCACCATTTGTCCTTCTCCTGCCTGGACGGCCAGGAAAGCTCCTGGGCACAGAAACACTGAGAGGTCGGGGCAGGGGTCCTGCATCCCTGGCAGCACCCCCAGCCCAACACCCTGCCCAGGCATCGCCCCCACCCATCCACCCAGTCCAGGTGTGAGCAGGGGGACCCTGCACCCTGGATGTTCCGCGGTGCTGGGGACCAGAAAGCACCATCTTGGCGGTAGGAGCAGCCTCACCTGTGAGGCTGTTGTCGGTGGGCTCGGTGCTGCGCTGCAAGCCCCAGCGCAGCTGCCCCACGCTGACGTCGTGCCAGCCCCCGGCCCCCATCTCGAAGGTGGTTGCTCCTGCAAAAGCCCAGGCTCAGCCCCACCAGGACACCAGGCTTCCCAGGGGCTGTGCGGGCACCCGTGTCCCCCAGCTGTGCCAGCCAAGGGGTGCCCGGGTCCCCTCTGCTGCCTGTGCCACTCCACCCCCAGGAAGCCTGTAGCCCATCCGTGGCTCTCACCACAGCGCTTCTCATCAGAGCCGTCGGCGCACATCTCGGCGAAGTCACAGACCAGCTCTGCGCTGATGCAGTCCCCGCTGTCGCAGGCCACCTCCCCAGCTGTGCAGGGGCCAGCACCTGCCCGACTCGGCAGCGTGGTTGAAAGCTTCTCTGATGACAAAACAGCCCGAGATGGACAGCAACGGTGAGAGGGCCTGGCATCATCATCATCATCACCCCTTCAAGCTGTGGTCCCCTGTCCCTGAGCATCTCCCTGGCTCGCCATTTCCTCCAGCTCCTGCCCTGCCTGCTGCCACCAAACGAAGGGGACCAAAAGTGTCAGTGAGAGCTGCATGTGTGACATGGCTCAGGCAGGAGGTTTTAGCACAAGGGTTGGACTGTCACAGCTGCAGGACGAGGATAGCCAGCAACCCAGTCTGTGAGCCCCAGGTGAGCGCTTGCCATGCTGTGCCCAGGATGGTCACCATGATGAGCAGATGGACAGGCAGACCCTGCGGTGTGTCCTTTGGGGATGGTGTCATGGGCATAAGACACCTGGGGACCACTGCCTGCACCCAAGCAGGGATGGGGACAGCCATCCTCTGGCTCACCCTGTGCCCGCACGCAGCCCGGAGACAAGATCAAGTCATCGATGGCCACGGTCCCTGCACTGCCGGCCGCCCCCTCGATCAGCACCTGCAAGGAAGCACCATGCCAGCCACGTCAGCATGGGGTCTTGCACAGTATGGAGGGGCTGGGCAATGGTGCTGGGCACAGGGGAATTCAGCTCCTGTGATCGGCTGACGCGTGCTTCCCCCAGGAAGGGACTTGCTGGGAGCAGGGGCGATGCTGCAGCTGGAAGGTGATGCCAGGGTGGGTTGGCACGGCCATGGGGGGCTTGGGGTGATGGTGCTGCCCCTGCACACAGTCACAGCCTGCGGCTGCCCAGGGGTGGTGTTGGGGTGCCATCAGGGTGCCCTCCAGGGCCAGCTGGGAGGGGACTGGGTTGTGTTGTTGGCCATGGGAGACAGCGGACGGGACGGTGCAAAGGCATGGGGTGACATGGGATGGATGAAGACACCCCAGTCCCACTCCCTTCCAAGTGGGGTGGTCCCAGAGTCGTGGGGGCTGGTAGGGGGATTTAGGGGTGTGGGCACAGGAACATGAGGGCGGTACACGCCAGCACCAGAGGCTCAACTCTGGTGTCTGGTTCCCAGTTCAACCCCAGTCCTATGGGTGCATATGGGGGGTGGCCCTGTGCCCCTCACCCCACAGGCAGCCCCGCTTGTCCCAGCATGGCGCCAGCCCACCTTGAAGATCCCTGTCACGTTGAAGTCCACTCTCTCCCGGACCCAGCAGCTGCCCAGGTCCCCCATCCTCTCCCTCACCAAGTGCTTGGTGGAGCCGGTCACGTAGGAGATGTTGAGGCTGCTGGTGGCTGAGCCGTGCAGGTGGTAGTACAGCACAAGCTGAGGATGAGAAAGGGGCTGAGCAAGCCCTGAAGCCCCAGGGCGGGGCATGCAGCCCCCAACACCCCATGGCATGGCTGCCACCCCATGGGGTGCTCACAAAGGTGGGGCTGGAGGAGCTCAGAGCTCCCAATGGGCACCAGAGGTACCACCAAACCACCTCCCCAAACCTGCTGCCCATCCCCAGCAAAGGGCCAACCACAGCCCCATCCCCTGCCACCGCGGCATGGGGTCCCAGCCGTGACTCACCGAGCAGGAGTTGGTGGCCTGGAAAGCGGGGCTGCTGAGCCGTGCCGTGCCGCTGGCCCCCGCGGCTGAGGTGCTGCGCACGTGGAGAAAAAAACCTGCAGGAGACACCGGGAAGGGGCTGAGTGGTGCTGGGCTGGGCATGTGGGTGCAAGACTGTTTTCCCAGTACAGCCTTAAGCTGAGCCCAGGCACGTATTACCCCAGGGGCTGGAAGGCACATCTGCCCCGGGGCCAGTGATGCCCCAGGGACCTGCGAGGGGGCTCCCCTGGGGTGCTGGTGCCCAGCCACGTACCTGCCCTGCTGTTATTACTGTGGTCCCGGGTGGGGATGCCGTACGCGGTCCCCAGGTTCAGGCTTGTGTTCCTCTCCCATGCTGGCTGCCCGACCTCAGCCTCCCAGCTGCAGAGATTTTGCTCAAAGGAGCAGAAAGTGAAGGACTCTGTGGGAGGGAGGGCAGAGTGACCCAGGAACTGGGGGTGCTGGCCCACCTCCCGACAGAGAGGTCCCTGCAATGGGCTGGGCTGATGCCACCCCTCTGCAAACCCCTAGGGGTGAATCTGCCCCTCTGGCTGCACAGCTGTGGGGCAGAGCTGGGGTGACCCCTGCCAGCCCCACAGCCTGGCTGTGCTCCACCAGGGCAGACCCTCAGCTTGTTTGTGCAGCCAGGGGGCTGGTGGGCAGGACCCCCTCCCTGGGGCCAGGGGTGCTCACTGCACAGTGTCGCATTCTCGTCTGAGCCGTCCCCGCAGTCGTCGGTGCCATCACAGAAGCGGTGCTGGGCCAGGCAGGACCCCCGGTCACAGCGGCTCTCCTCCGGCCTGCAGACCTGCTGCCGAGGCTCTGGGGTAGTGGGACATCCCATCAGCAAATGGCTGGCCCCACAAGGACCCGAGCACATGCTGCCCGCCCCCCCCCCCCCCCCCATCCCTCCATGGGGTTGCTCAAGGGGACAGGCTTTCACTGTCTGCCCCATGCCCTGGCCAGGGCAAGGTGCCCCAGACACAGCTGGTGGCAGAAGAGCTTTCCTGGGGTGCAAAGCCCAAACTGATTCCCCCCTCCCCGAGGATCCCAGCTCATATCTCATCCCAGTGGGTGTGGGACTCACCCTGCAAGCCACAGTTCCTGAAGACGATGTCGTCAAGCACCAGCTCTGCCTCGCGTGAGGGTGGTTGTGTCAGGGAGAAGAAAAGCTGCCGATGAGAGGATGGGGATGGCATGAGCTGAGCATCTGCCTGACCTTCCTGGGCATCCTTGGCTCCCAGCACATCACCTGGCTCCTCTGGCCCTGGCTCACAGGGACAGCGCCCAGGTACCAACACTTCCCTGTCTCACCTGGAACTGCTGTACAATCCGGCCCGGGTAGGCGACCAGCTGGTGCCAGCCCTCGCCTCCGCGCTCAGGGCTCTGCCACAGCCCCACCACCTCGTCCCCATATGCCATGGTCAGACGCAGCACTGGCCACTCTGTCTGGCTGAGCCCTGCAGGGAGCCCCAAAACGTGGCCCTTGGCACTGGGCATCCCGAGGTACCCACAGGGGTGAACCGAGCCTTGCCAGCTCTGGGGACCAGGGCTGGGACCCCTGGGTCCTACCAGCTCTGCTTGTGGAGCATGGAAGACCAAGCAGGATGGCAAGGACCCATCTCGTGGTGCCAGTGGCCCTGTCCCTCCTCCATTGCCCCCCATCGTCGCTTGCTCGTGCCTGGCACCTCAAGACCCACCCATTCCCACCATGGGTGCCCTCACCGCTTCCTGAGAGGTGGTACCAGGCCCTGATCTCACACGTGGCAGCTGCTTCCCGCATCACTGGTGACCTGAGCCAGGCTGTGGCTGTAGTCTTTGCCGTGGGGGACACAGTCAGCATGAACCACCCTGGGGAGGGCAGAGGGCAGAGCAGGGGCTGCAGCCCCATGGAATGGCACTGGAGCCATGGCCGGCACGGCTCCTGCCCCACCATGGGTCTGCTCCGTCCCCTGCGCCCTACAAGGATGGGTGCCCTGGCAACCCAGTTTCAGGGCACCCATGGGCCAGAAGTGTGATGCTGTGGGCGCCTAGAGCCTGCTCACCAGCCGAGCACCTTCTGCTTACCCAAGTCAGTGCCCAGGGTATGGTCTGAGTGGGGTCCCCTGCCCCACAGGGCCAGGCTGGCCCGGCCCCGCGCCCATCTGTAAGTCGAGGTGCTCACGTCCTGCCAGCCACAGTTGCCTTCCTCGAAATCACAGGTGAAGGGGGTGCCCAGCACTGCTGAGCCCCGCAGGTACCCTGAGGGCAGGTGGAGGGGGCATCAGGGCAGGGTTGAGTCCCCCCTGGAGACCTGCACCTGCCTCAGGGACCCCCGCTCCCACACTGGGGATCTGCACCCACCCTGGACACCAGCAGCCACCCCAGGGACCTTCACCCACAGTGCCCCCAGCTCCATCGCCTGCTCTCACCCCAGGAGCAGGAGCAGGGTCAGGGAGTGGGGCTGGGGGCTGAGGCGGCCGGGCACCCACCACACTGATTCTCGTCAGAGCAGTTGCTGCAGTTGCAGACGAAGTCACAGAGCTGCCTGGCCGAGCTGCTGCAGCTGCTGGTGACCACAGACCCTCTGGGGAGGATGGTCCTGGCTACCAGAGAGACAATGGGGCTGAAAACCCCGCGAGGATCCGGGCATGGTGTGTGCCCAGAGCAGGTGACAGAGGACACGTGACCTGCAGGTGACATTTGTCGGGGCTCCCCAGTTTGGGAGCCTGCTGGGGGAGTGCTGAGCTCTTAGTGGCATCCTTCCTTGGACAGGACCCTGTGGCACCGTGCCAGCCCCCCACACCTCCCACTTGCCATCTCCCCACTCCCACACACCCCTGGGGTGCCAGAGCCCGCTGGGGCTGGGGCACTGACCCTCCAGCCTGGGATCTGACACCCCTGCTCCAAGCCTCAGCCCCCCCCCCCCCCCCCCCCCCCCATTTTGGGAGAAACAGGAAAATCCGTGCGTTTTCCTTCCCACGCCGAGCAAAGCCGTTGGCAATATCCACCCCACCGCTGCCTGCTCCGGCGCTCGCCTGGCCTGGGGAACCCTGTGCTGACCTTCACCAGCGGAGCGCAGGGCAGGTTTTGTTGGGCTCTATCTGCTCCAGCCCCCCCAAAGCAGCGCAGCACAGCCCCCCCCCCCCCGGAGCTGGGGGAAGCAGCGATCCCCACGGGAGCCCACACCAGGGAGGGATGGAGCAGAGCAGCCAGCCCCACGGCCCCTTCCCGGCCCACCGCATGACGGACCCCCGCCTTGGCAGAGCTCACCCAGCAGCAGCAGGAGGGCGAGCACTGCCTGTCCCGCCATCTCAGCTTCAGGGCCACGGCGGCAGTAAAGTCGGAGGCACGGGGCCGGCGTGGGAGGCCACACCGTCAGCGCGGAGCTGGAATCTGCTCCCCAGGAGCTGCTCCGTGCTGGACTTAGCCCCGCCGTTATCTGCTCCCCAGCGTCGGCAGCGGGCTTTATGGCCAGGCAGTTCGCCAGGCTGGGACGTTACCCAGTCACCCACCATCCCCCCTTCCCAGCACTGCTGCCAGTATCGCAGGTGGCCAGCTGGCAGCTGCGTGTCCCCGGGAGACCTTTGGCTCTTTTTCCCCCACTGAACCCCTGTTCTTCAGCCTCCCTTTTCCAGGCAGGACAAGCTGCTGGGTGCTGCTTTGACCAGGACGGGGCCAGATGGCACAGTCTGGTGGCACACACCGGCTCTGCAAGTGAAAAGTCTTCTTGCCGAGCTGGCAATGCTGCCAGCCGTCTGGGCTGCACCATGGCTAAGCACAGGACGAAACAGCCCCCAAGCATAAGGAGCAAGTCACAGGCTGGCAGCAGGGTGCACCCTGGCCAGGGAGGGCAGTGGGAACGGGGTGCAAAGACCGACCCCAAGGCAGGAAAGGTGTAAATGGCTCGTGGTGCACCCATGGTGAGGCGCAGCAGGCAGGGACTAAGGAGGTTTAGCCATAAAAATGCTGGGGCTTTGAATTCAGAACAAAACTTTGTCTGGAGACTTGGGACCGGCTGAGAGAGGAGGCAGGGACAGGCAGGAGGAGTGTCCCAACCCATCGCAGCACCCAGCTGAACTGGCCTTGCACAGCCCAGCCTCAGGGACCGATGGCAGGCAGGAGCAGGGTCTCAGCCTGCCCACCCTGGCAGCCCCGAGTGCCCAGGTCAGCGCAGAGCCTGGCAGGCTGCCAGCAGCCTCCCTCCAGCCCTTCCCCTCTTCCCAGCCAGCAGCCTCCAGCCCTGGGGACCCAGAGGTGCCACCAGCAGGAGCCTTCCCTCACCCCCACTTGCATTGCCCTGTCCTCCAGGAGCATCGGGGCCACCCACCTTATGACTGCCACAGGGTGAAGGGGCACAGCTCCGACTCCCTCCTGTGGCAGAACAACCCGGAGGAGGCCCAGGAAGGGTTGTCCAGCCTAGAAGGAGCCATCACTCGGCAGCCAGATCCCTGCACAGAACCACAGGAATTGCCTGGTGATGGCAACCGCTGCCCTGCCTCAGTTTCCCCACCTGGGCAGGGGGTGCTGCTGCCAGGGCTTGTGTGGGGCTGGCATTGCCCTGTTGTCTTCGCTGCCAGCCGGCAGGACCTGTGCCTGGAGACGGGCCCCTGCTGCTGAAGGGTGAGCCTGGAGGTTTCTCCCCTCCTCGCTGATGGCCTTGGACCACAGACTGCAGCACGATTGCATCAGGCGCAGTAAAACACAGGGTTCAGCTCCTTCCCCCAGCATAAGCCAGGACAGGTGGAACCCAGCAACCCTGTGCCCTCCCAGGCTGGGCGCCCTGGGGCCAGCAGCACCCCCAGGCAGGAGCCCTGCCCTTCCCCTGCTGCCTGGACACCTGGCAGGCACCAAGCTGACCCAGAGCCATGGTCTCCAGCAAAGCAGCCTCCAGGCTCCTGCATGCCGTAGGCAGAGCATCTCCAGGTCTGATCCCTCCCCTCTGCACTGGGGAGACACAGGGGGATGCTGACCCCCCCTGCTAGAGACGTGGGCACGCTGGAGATCTAGCTAGCAGCTGTGATGATTGCGAAGAGACTGGTCTTCCCATGAGAGAGGTTGAGAGAGCCGGGGTGGCTCAGTCTGGAGAAGAGAAGGTGCAGGGGGATGTCCCCCGTGTGTATAAAGACCTGACAGGTGGGAGCGGAGAGGAGCCAAGCATCTTCTGAGCAGCAAGTGCCCCGAACGGGCAAGAGAAAACAATGAAGCAAGAACAAAAAATGCTCCTTAATCTTAAGAAAAACCTTTTTCCTGTGAGGATCATCAAAATCAGAGATTACCCAGGCTGCAGTGGGGTCCACATCTGTGCAGATGCTCAAACACTACCTGGCCACATCCAGAGGTGCCTCCACAGTTGGTGATTCAGTGACTTGAAGGGAAGCTGTGCTCCTCCCTGTGACCAACACCAAGGCACCCAGACCCCACCGAACGGCCCCCAGCACTCAGTGCACACACGGCTGTTGGGTGACACTCACCTTGCAGGTCTCGGCACAGCAGTTATTTTTCTAGAGTGGGCCCAGTGCAACATTGTGCATGTCCTGGGCACCTGGGTTTAGCCCCTTTTCTTCCCCCTCCGCCACCTCACAAGGCTGGTGGGCGCCATCCTCCACAAGAGACACAGCTCCAGCCCCAAGCTATCAGCTGGGCAGCGGGTCCTGCACCCCCAGCCTAGCGCATGGAGCTCATCCTCACCCAGCACGATCTACCTCTTGAGTTTAGGGCTGGACATCAGGCACAGGGGCTGAGCTTCAGCAGGTCACGCTAACCCTGCATGGTTCCGGGCACAGAGGAACAGTCTCCTGTCTAGGTAGCCCACATCCCCGACGGCAAGAAGGGAAGGCAGGAAGGTAGCAGCAGGCAAAGCATCCAGACAGGAGCTGGGAGCACACAGAATTGTAGCACTGTTCTATGAGGTGAGAACAGCGTGGTTCCTCCAGCCCCAGCCCTGTATGGCACAGCAACTGAGCGGTCCACCCCGCCAACCTGACCTGCACATCTCCCTCGAGCTCTCCTGCCACCGAAGGCCCCAGCACCTTTCCCCAGTCTCACTGGGAGTGCAAGCAGGGTCCCCCTGGGAAATGCTGAGGGAGCAGGAGCGAGTCTTGGCTGTTCGGAGGGCTGAAGTCAAGGAGGATGCTTGACCTCAAGGCATAACCACGTGCCAGGCTGGGAACAGGCATGTTCTTCCAAACCACACGCCCAGGCAGCTCAGCTCCCTCGCAGCAGGAGAAGAGGGTGGTCCTTCCCCTGGGACCACCCTGCCCTTCCTTCTGCCAGGCATGCAACCCATCGCTTTCTCTTCAGCCCTTCCCCACACTAATCCTGACACACCTTCTGCTGTCCCCACCCCAGACCCTGCCAGCTCCAGGCTCAGCATCCCCCCGCCCCCCAAGAGGCTGGAACCCCAAGGGGGTCACTCCCACTGACCTGGGGGAAGGAGCAGACCAAGCCATGACATGAACGTGTGACCACGCGAGCAGCTGCGCTCCCTAACGTGTTTAATTCTCACATACACGTGTAGGACAAACCCCCTCATCACCAGGGAGGCTGGGGCAGAGCACCCACCGGCTTCACCAAGGCTTTGCTGCGCTGGGGAAGTGGGGGGCACCCACGGTGTGGGGGAAGTCCGGTGATGGTGGAGAACGGGCGAGTTCAATACAAATTAAAACCAGGAGAGCCCTGAGCACGGCTAAGCGCAGCGAGCCTGCTGCCACCACCCCGACGCCGGGTCTGGCCACACCAGCTCCAGGCTGGTGCCGCTGCCCGGCCGGAGCAGGTCAGTAGCCTTCATCTGCCCAGGTGACCTCATAGTCCGGATACTTGGCTTTCAGCTTCTCCGTAGTCACCGAGTGGTCCGCTCGCCCAAAGCCCTGGTGGAGGAGAGGGTCTTGAAGTTGAGCTGGCGCAGTTACCACCCCTGGCAGAGCTCGGCAGACCCCCGGCAGCGCAGCCTGTGCCTGTGCCAGCCCCATCGGCTCCGATCCCTGGGTGGCAGCAGCTCGTGGGCAGCTCAGCCGGGTCCCGCCACTGCACAGCGCCCAGGCAGGGGGACAGTGCCACCCTGGAACGGGAAACGTGGCACCAGTATCACGATACCCTCCCGGGGGGATGTGGGCACTGCCGGCTCCCTGCTCCCGAGGGGATGCGGTGCCCCGGGGGCTGGCACAGTCACCTGGGCTGCCGTCGGGAAGGACGAGCTGCGTCCCCGGGTGGGTGTCCCCCGCCCTGCCGCACCCCGCTTACCACCGAGTACCCGTAGACGTGGATCTTCCTCTCCTGGGGGCGGTGGGAGAGGCGGCCGCCCCCCAGGCACTCGCAGCCCAGGCCCTGCTGCTTCAGCTCCTCTGCCGTCCGCTCGTAGAGGTCGGCTGCGGGGGAGGGAGCCGTGGGGCGATGCACGCGTGGGGCGGGGGTCGAACGGCGGGGGGAGGGGGAGGTGGGGCGCAGGAACCCACCGGCTGATCCACCGCCCACGGGAGTCCCCGGGGCAGCCCCGCCCAGTCCCCCCGGACCCGCGGGATGGAGCCCCACCGGGGATCCCGCCCGCCCCACCGGGGATGCCGACCCCACGGTGTCCCGGCCCGCGCATCCCCTCACCCGAGCGCGGCCGCCGGTGCCCCGCGCCCCTCACCGTGGTACTCGGCCCAGCCGTGGCCGCGCACGACATCCTTCCCGGGCCCGCCGGCCGCGCGCACGCGCAGCAGCACGTACTTGAAGACGCCGTCGCCGTCGATCTCCACGTCCGCCACCCCCTCGAGCCCCGCCGCCGCCGCCGCCGCCGCCGCCATCATCGCCCCGCCCCGCCGCCTCACTCCGCCCCTTCCGCCCCGCCGGCCAACCAGCGCCAGGCCCCGCCCTGGGCCCCGCCCACAGCCCTCAGGCCCCGCCCCCCGGCGGTGGCGGGGAGCCGTGCGCGGGGGGAGCACGCTGCGGCAGCACCAGGGCGTGCTTGGGGGGGGCGTCCCGGGGCACCGGCCCCCGCCGCAGGGAAGGGGGAGTGGGCTGCCCGCGGGTAGGGCGGCCGGGAGTGCGGGGCCGTGAGGCATCCCTGCGTGAGCGGGGGGTGGCGGAGAGCCGGCGCGGTGCCAGCTTTGCCTTGACCCCGGCTTAACACGCCCCTCCCCACCCCCCGCCCCCATCTGCCCTGACACCCTCTCGGGCAGCCCCGAAGCCGTCCCCGCCTGGCATGCCGCCCCCCCTCACCCGCGAGTCCCCCCCGCTGCCCCTCTGCGGCGGCCGGCCCCACTGCTGCGCACAGCCCGCCGCCGGCTGTCCTCCCCCGGCTGCCGCCTCCCGGCACCCCCGGGCTCGGGCCCCCCGGCACTGGGCACAACCAGAGCTGCAGCAGTACCCAGGTTCCCCCCAGCCCTGTCCCACGTGCGGGGGCCGTACCCCACCAGAGACCTTACGGGGGGCACCCAAGGGTGCCTGGCAGCCACCCCCTATAGGGTCCCCGCTGCACCTAAAGGTCGTACAGCAGCGTGCTCCCACCACCGAGGGGCCGCTGCCACCGACACCGCAGGGCTGCCAGCAGCACCCGTGGGCCGGGTGCTCCATGGGGCCCCTGTGGGGGCTGGGCAGGGCCCCGGGCCTATGTGGGGGGCTCTGGGGGTGTGCAGGTGGGCAGAGCTCTGGGGGGTACCCCCACTCTGGTCAAGCACCGCTCATCCCGAGAAGGCTCTGTGGGGTCTTGCCAGGATGCTGGCTGGGACCTGTGCTCCATGGCCCATGCTCCCGTCACCCCACAGCACCCCCCAGCCCAGTCGGCCCCCTGCCCGCTGCTCTGGCTCCAGCCCCCCACCCCCAGCCAGCTCCGGCTGCCTGCAGCCTGTCACCGCCTCCTTCCCCCAATGCCACATCCAAGAGGGGGTCCCCGTCCCACCGCACTGACAGGGCAACACCTATCTACAAAGGGGGGGGTGGGGGGGGTGACGTGGGGGTGCCAGAGGGGTCCCCACCCCACGTTCACATGATGTCGTCCAGGAGGTTGGGGCTGGCCACCCAGTCGAGGGTGCGGGGCTCAGAGGCTGCCATGATCATGCACATGAACTGTTTGCCCGTCCTCTTGTCAATGGGGTAGATGGTGGTGGGGGTGAAGCGCTTGTTGCTCTCCACGAAGTCGCAGAGCTGCTCGTAGACGGCAGGGAACTCATGCCGTAGGAAGACTCCACGGATGCGCAGCTCCCGCTGGATGTTGATGAAGCAGATCTCCCGTGCCTTGCGGCCCTCCTCCCCCTCCTTGTCGATGTCCGCTGTGCCAGGCGGCGGGGTCAGGATCAACGTCTCCATGTCCCGCTCCTTCTTCAGGATCTTCTTCTCAGGGCTGGAGGAGGCTAAGGCCACCTTGGCATATTTCCTGACCGTCGGCACCTGTGTCTTCGGTGATGGCCTCTCTGGCACTTTTTGGGTGACGGCCACGGTTACATTCAGGAGGAAACATTCGTCAGGGTCATACTGGTTGCCCGTCTCCCGCAGCTCCCGGGCATACTCCCCCAGGTTGTCCGAGTAGCTCTCCAACTCCCGCAGGGACAGGTAGGTGGGAGACATCAGCAGGCTCTCCAGCCCGAACTGGAGGAAGTTCTCAGCCGAGCCAGCATTGGGGAAGCCCAGGAAGAGGACACCGCGGCCGCGGGAGAGGTAGCCCACCTTGGCGATGCGCGAGAAGGCCTTGTGCACCTCGGCGTTCTCCCGGCAGAACTGCAGGACGTGGCGGCAGACGCTGCCCACCCGGCCATAGACGCAGCTCTCCTTGTGTGTGTCCCAGTCCTCGCGGCGGCAGTGCCGGGAGCAGTAGTAGGTGTAGCAGCTGTGGCATGACTTGAAGTAGAGGCAGGCGTTGAACATGGTCTCCGTCCGCCGGCACTTGGCGTTGGAGCACATCATCATGTCGTCCTCCTCTGCGCTCAGGTCGGGCGAGCAGTTCTCCGGGGACTTCTCGAAGGGGCCAACGGACAGCGGGGCAGGCGGGGGGCGGGGGGCGCTGGCGCGGGAGCTGGGACCTGGCTGCTCCTTCGTGGGTCGGGGTCCCTCGGGCACAGCGGGGGGGACCCTCCTGCCCTCGCCCCGCCGCGGGGGCCCTGGGGCGCTGGTGCTCAGAAGCTGCTTGAGCTGCTCAGCGAGGCTGTCCCTGTCCCCGGCGCGGTGGCCTGGTGCCGGTTTGTAGTCGATGACAAGGTCAGTGATGAGCTCGTCAAGCTGCTCCAGGCTGCGCTGGCGCCCTGAGCTGCTCTCCCTGGGGACGGGCTGCGGGGCACAGGGCACGGCGTAGGGACCGCGCTCCCGCCCCGCATCCAGCACATCCCAGCTGGCCGAGCGCCTCTCGCTCCTGCCCAGCCCGTCTGCTCGGATGTCGTTGTCGGTGATGGTGATCTCTGGTGTGACATACCAGGAGCGACTCGGGGGGCCACGGCCACCGTCCGCGTGCACCCTCTCGAGGATGGAGCTCTCAGAGAGGGACAAGGCTGCGTAGCGCTTGGGTGAGCTCGACAGGTTGATCACCACCGGCTGCCGGCGCTCCTCGGGGGATAAGGCACGGTGGTGCTCCTGGGCGAGCAGGTTCTCGTAGCTGCGCCCGCGCTGCAGGACCTCCTCCCTGCGCACCGCTGGCGCCAGGATGTTATCCCAGGATTTGGAGTAGTGCTGGGTCTCCCGGCCCAGCCGTGGGGGGGTTACACCGTAGCTGGCGTGCCAGGAGGAGACCATGGCCTCACGCCCGGCCGGCTGTGGGGTGAAGCGTGACACTTGCAAGGTCTGGTAGGGCATCGTGCTCCGCTCGGGGCAGTACCAGTCACTGAAGTGCAAGGGCTGGGCGCTGCGGGGCGGGGGACACGTCCGCGACAGCATCTCCCGCTCCCGGTACTTCCCGTAGTCCTCGGCATAGAAGACCCGGGCAGAGGAGCCGAGAGCCGGGTACGTCCGGGCATCCTCGGCGTAGAGGGTTTTGACAGGGGTGCCGCGGGGGGCGTAAAAGCGGGGCTCATCCCCGTAGAAGGCACGGGTGGGTGCCTCCTGAACGGGGTAGCCCCGTGCCTCGTCCACGTACAACGTCCGGGGTGGCACCGTGTGGACAGCAGCTTTGGCTGGGTCCTCGGTGTAGAAGTGCGAGGGGATGGCGTGGCGGCCGGGGTAGGGGTAGCTGGCGTAGCCAGAGCTGCGGAGGGGCACAGCGGGGCTGGGGCACCGCACCGCATCCTCTGCATAGAAGAACTTGGCGGGGCCGCCGGCAGCCGAGAAGGTCATGCAGCCCCTCTCAGGGTACTCCCTGAACTCCCGCGAGGCTGGCACCGGCACTGTTTGGTACGCCAGTGCCCGAGGGTCTGCCTCGTAGTACTCACCGGGATAGGGCAGGAGCGGGGGGTCCCCACTGTAGGAGTCGCTGGGGGTGGGCGTGCGGGACGTGGATGCCTGCCTGCTCCCCGGCACCGCCAGGCTGCGGGCAGCCCCGGGCGCGCGGGGCCAGCGTGGCGGTTCCTGCCGGTTCTGGGCTGCCCGCAGGCTGCGCGCCGCATGCACCAGCACCGCCTCGTCCGGCTTGATGTCCACCCGGCACTTGACGTGGGGGCTGGCACCCACCTTGGCACCTGGCCCCTCCTCGAAGCAGTTGCTGCCCAGGCAGAGCGGGGAGATGCGGCTGACGCTGCTGCGCTGTGGCTGCAGCTTGATGGGGTGCACCTCGTTAGCCAGCGCCCGCAGGGGGACCTGGCCCTCGCGACGTGGGGATGGCTCAGTGCGGGAGGGCTCCCGCGCCACCCGCAGCGCCTCCCGCCCGCGCCGGGCTGGCGGCGGTGACGATGAGACGGCGATGGGCACGGGGGTGAAGGTGGACTTCACCCGCGGCGCGCTCTTTGAGCGGGGCGCGTCGCTTGGGCTCGCTCCTTGGTGCAGGGGGTCTGCAGGCATAAGGGTCCGGCTTCGGCGGCGCCCGCCTGCCCGGTGGTCCTGGCGTGGGCTCGGGGGTGCCGGGGCGCGGGCAGGGGCGCTCCATAGCCTGAGGAGGAGCGCCCAGCTGCTCGTCCAGCGACTCAAGGAAGTCAAAGCTCCTGCAGTGGCGCTTGTTGAAGGGCTGCGGCTCGCGGGGCAAGGACGAAGACATGGAGGCGTCACATTGTGCCAGGGGCTGGCAGACGATCGAATCCCCAGGGGCTGTGGTGGCCACCTTTATGTCTTGGTACACCGTAGACACCAGGATGTCAGGTGGGTCTGTTCGTGTCATCTTAAAAGCGACTCTTCTCCCGCCAGCTCCCCTTCAGACGGCCTCAGAGGAAGGCAGCCGGCCCTGCAAGAGAACAGACGAGGCGCCTAAATCCTGGCGGGGACCTCGGGGAGCCACGATGGCACTGGGTAAATCCCCACAGCTCCTGGCTCGGGGTGGGCTTTTGGCCACTTCTTCAGAAATGAGGGTTCGGGGGCGTCCCAGCCTCCACTGCTGCTGTTAATAGTTGGATCCCAACTGGGGGAAGAAGCTGGAAAAAGGCCCCAAATCCGGAGTGCAAATAACAGAGCAGATGGCTGCCACGGGGCAGCCGGGGAGGGGTGCCAGCTCACTGTAGCGAGAGGAGGCCACCGACCGCCGTGCCTACGTTCCTGGGGTGCAGGACATGGGGAGCCTCTTGCAGCATCATGGAAATGGGGCTGGGGGGACCCAACAACAGGGTTTTCCATAGCGGATGGGGAACATGCCTGGCCCCCTGCTGTGAACATCCAAGTGGCTGTGGAGTCTCCTGGGACCACGCATGCCCACGTCCTAGCATACGCTGTGTCCAGTGCCAGCGTTGTAGGCAGGGCAGGCAGGAGCTTCACCCAGGGGTGGGTACCATAAGCACCCACTGTGGGGGCTGGGAAGCCCACGCAGCTCTGGGGCTCTGAGGGGGGCCAGGAACAACAACCTCCCGCCATGGCAGCTGCACCCACCATGGCCCACAAACACCTCTGTGGGGTGCCAACAGTCCTGGCTGCTCACAGCTGCCACTGGGTGCTGGCAGAGGGGTGCTGTGCTGGGTACCCCAACACTGTGTGCCAGCAGCGACTGCTCCATTGCTTCCCACAGCTCTGAGCAGGACAGATCAGGGTCCCTCTGCAACAACCCTGTGTTGGAGGGGCTGTGCTGGCTGAGCACCCACTACCTTTGTCCTCTCCCATGTCTGTAACCGTGACACGTCTCCTGGGCTGGAGAGTGAGTGGGATGGCAGCTGCAGCTCCCACGGGACATGGGTCCTGGCACCCACCATGCACCAGCACCATGCATCCCACCTGCTCCAGGCCGATGCTGCATGGGTGGCTGGGATGGGCAGAGACCCAAGCCACATGCGTGACACAGCTGTGTGGCAAGGGGAGACGTCAGCACAAGCTCCCCAGCATGACCAGGAGAGCAGACAAGGTGGTTTGCCCGCAGGACCTGGTGGGTTGTGGCACTGACCTTCACCAACAGCCCATTGAGAGCCGGCTGCAGGCTGCCATTGGCACTGAGCAGACGTACACCCAGCTTTGCTCACGGCAGGGATACCTGGCTGGCTTTAATGCTCATCACATCCCATGAATCTTTGCTTTTTTGGCCACCTGGCCACCGGGGAGTGCAGGTGGGCACCAGCTGCTCCACAATGCACTAAAGTTGTGTGGAAAAGGCCAGCAAAATGCATTTGGCTTTAAACAGCAGCAGAGGACCACAGGGAAGGTATTTCTGGGAGGAAAGGAACAAATTTTATTTGGCAAGAAGAAGTATTGACTATGCAAAGATAGGGAGGGGGGCTTGGGTCCCCCTTTGTTACCCAGATAAAGCCCTGTCTTGCCCCAAGGCCAGGGAGAACAGATGCCAGAGTGAGGTGAAGCCAGTGGGGTTGGGGGTGTCTGTCCATGTGGTGGGGAGAGCTCGATGCCAGAGGGAGACGGGAATCCCAGTGCCTCCGGGGCTGGGGGAGCAGGTTTGCCCCCATAGCAGTGGCTCAGCATTGGCCCTGCTGCATTAAAATGCTCAGGAGCTGGGCCAGATCCAGGAAGACAGCACCCCGCGCTGCCATGATGCTGACAGCAGCATTGGGACGCCCATCCCCATGGTATCGGGGTGGCTGGTGGGCAGGGAACCACAGCCCAGGGTCCTACCTGGTCCGGCAGCAGCAGGGAGGGAGTGGGAGGGCTGAGCTGGCTGAGGACCCCGCGGCGGCTCCATCCCAGCACTGAAAAATAAAAGAGGCATGTCAGGTGCTGGGGACCCCCCAGCCATGGCAGAGGGGCGGCTGCCTGGGCCATGGGATGCCTTGGGGGGACATCAAGCGCTCTGAGAGACCCCTGCAGCCACAGTCCTGCTGAGCCTGACTGAACTGTAGCCCAGTAAAGCCCCCGTGCGCAACCCTGTGCCTGGGGGACGTGGGCACCACATCCCACAGGCACCGCATCCCACAGGCACCACATCCCACGGGCACCGGCATCCCACGGGCACTGTCACATCCCACCCCGCACCCCAGCAGCACCTCACCGCCTGCAGAGCTGCACGGGGTTGCCATGGTTTCTCCAAATTATTCCTCCAAATTATTCCTCCTCTGCGAGGGCAGCGTGGGTTGCGGGTGTGTGGGGAGGCTGCTGGGGCGGCAGCGCTGCAGGGGGCCGGGGGGAGCCGGGCTTTGTGGCACCACAGGGAGAGCAGGGCACCCACAAAGCCACGAGCATCCTCTACCCATTGTGGGGGCAGAGCTGGGACAGCCCCACCAGCACTGCCAGTGCCCCGTGCCACCGTGCTCCCACACTCTGTCCCCTGCGCTGAGTCCCGTCCACAGACAGTGGGTTTTGCATCCCCTCTGCTCTCCTACCCCCTGGCTGGAGGGCACCAGGTGCCCTGCTTCACTCCCAGCCCTGCTGGCTCTCGGTGGACACCAGGCTCCCTGCCCAGGGTCTCCATGTTGTGTCACCCTGGGGGTGCTGACACCAGCTGGCAACGCTTGCAGAGCTGCTGATGTCCACGAGCTCCCTGCGCAGGAGCCACCCCTCGGGGCACGTGGCCCCTGGGGACACAGCCAGCCCCCATGCCCACATCCCCACCCCAGGGAGGGCCCAGGTGGTTTATTGCAGAGCCCCCCATCATCCCGCTGCTGGGCAGGACACATGGACACCAGCCCAGCCCGTCCCCAGCACAGCAGCTCCTCTCCAGCACACCCATGGTGTCACCGAGTGGCACCCAGTAGGACCCACCCCGTGCCAGTCCACAGGGCCACCCCACAGCTCAACCCAGCACTGCTGCAGAGCCCAGTGCCACCCACCCAACCCTGTACCGGTTGCTGCCCGCAGCTGGGGGCTGCCCTCACCCCCAGCCCAGCACCCCACGCTGCCCAGCACGCAGCTCGCACCATGCCACACGTGAGCACTCGGCCTCCGGCAGCTCCAGCCCACCGGAGGGTTCTGGGGACCGGGAGTGACCACGGGCTGCCGGAGAGGCCCGTGGGAGGCTGCCGGGAACTGGGTCACTGCCTGCATGTGGCACGTGCCGGCTGTGCAGTGGGGCTGTGCAGTGCCCTGCCGGAGCACAGCACGCCACCCAGGCACTGCAGCACCCTGCCCGGGCACTGTGCCCCTCGCTGCCTGCCCCATGCCCGCGGTGAGCGCGCTGCCTGCCTGCTCTGCACTCAGCACTCTCCGCCAGTGCTCTGCCTGCAGCCTGCCCCCACGCTGCCTGCACACGCTGCACCAAACGCACTGCACGGGTGCTGCCCATACACTGCACACACTGCACCGAGCACTGCCAGGGCACTGTCCCCACTGCCAGCATGCTGCCCTGATGCTGCCTGTGCACTGTACAGCGTAGGCTGCCAGGACCCTGCCTCACGTGCTGGCAGCCTGCTGTGCCCACATGGCCCGTGCATTGCCCCAAGCTGCCTGCACGCACCACCCCACAGCCTGCCCCTGCTGTGCTCAGCACCACCAGGGCACTGCCACCTTGCTGCCCACCCCATGCGCACAGCAAGGGTGCTACCTGCACACACTGCGCCGAGCATGCTGCCAGTGCACTGCCCCATGCACGCTGCCTGGGCACTGCTGCACACCCTGCCCACATGCTGCCTGCACCACATCCCACTGAGCACCGAGCTGGCAGGCAGCGCTGCCTGCACGCTGCCTGGGCACACTGCAGTGGATACGCTGCCAGCACGCTGCCTACACATGCAGTGCACTGAGCACACTGCCACTGCACCACTCCGCAGGCAGCCCGAGCGCACTGGCAGCACACGCTGCATTGCACTGAGCTCACTGCCTGCGTGCAGCCCCATGGGCACTGCCAGCAGCACCACGCTGCCCTGAGCACGCCAGCGGTGCCCACATCTGGAAACACAGCCCAGGCAGCATCTTGTGTGCTCTGCAACCGCCATGCTCGTGGAGATGATGCTGGGGGTACCGCCGGCACGCTGCCATGGGTGCAGTGCCCGTGCACGCTGCGCCATGGGCACTGCCAGCACACAGCCCCGCTGGCCACAGGCCTGTGCACTCCATGTGCATGCCAGGAGGGCGCTGCTGTGATGCTGCCGGTGCACACGCTGCCTGGGCACTGCCCACACCGGGGGCTGGCACCCAGCACTGCCCACAGCGAGGGAACCTGCTGCCCCCCCAGCCCTGCCCTGGGTATGTGGCAAATAGACACCCCCTCCTCTGAGCCACCCCTGGGGCACCCCCCAACACATACAGCGCCCTGTGCCCCTGTGGCATTGCTTCCCCATGCACACCGCACTGCCCCTCCACCCCCCTCCCCATGCCCCCCAGCCCTGACCCATGCAGCCCTGTGCTCCTGCCCATGCCCCTATCCCGTGTGCCCCTGGCACCTCCCATATGTCCCCCAGCCCATTCTCTGAGCCCCCCTGGCTTCCTGCGTGCACGGCTGAGTGGCCACAGCCCCCCTGGGTGCCTCAGCACCCCCTGCCCTGCCTGCACTCCCAGAGAGGCTCATCCTGCCAGGGGCAGCAGCACCCCTAGCCCCAGCCCAGGAGGGTACCCCCAGTGCTGGCACCCAAGTGAGTGGTGACCAGCACCCCAGCGGCAGCAAGGGACACCCCAACCCCAGCCTGCCCCCGGTCAGGCCCTGGCACCCCACCCTGGAGGGGGCACCCACAAACGGGTCAGGCCAGGGGCAGGGGGGCTGGGGGCACCCTGGGGCACCCCGGGTGGGTTCCCAGTGCCCAGCCAGGGTCGGGGGTGCCGGGGGCGGTCCCCGGGGTGGTGGTGGGGGCAGCGGGTCTGTCCCGTGTGCTGCTGCCGCCGCCCCCCACAGCCCCCAGGGCGGTGGCCCCGGGCACCCCCCGCTGCTGCGCACCGGCACCGGGTGGCACCGGGCCCGCTGGGCCGCGCAGGTCGCTGAGCACGGGCCGGCATCGCCGGGTACCGGGGCGAGATGGCCCTGCCCGGGCACTGCGGCGGGACGGGATGAGGATGGGGACGAAGATGAGGAGGGGGATGAGGATGGGGATGGGGCACACGGGGGGCTGCGGTGTGGGGGACTGGGATGACTCGGCCCGGGGGCGCGGGATGGAGATGGCCCGGAGGATACGGGGAATGGGGGGATGGGGGGAACGGGGGGAGTATGGGGGGATGGGATGGCATAGTCCGGGGGGGTCTCGGGGGGATGGGATGGGGATGTGGAACGCGGCAGGATGAGATGAGGGCTCGGGGAGGGGGGCATGGGAGGTGATGCGACGGTCCGAGGAGGTCGCGGGGGGGCTGGCTCGGTCGGGGTCCCCCGGGAGCACGACAGGGCCCAGCCCCCTCCCCGGCCCCCCTTACCTGCTCCGCGCCCACCGCACCGGCGGCCCCCCCGTCGCATCCCCGCCGCCGCGCTAGGCTGGGGCTGCCGCCGTTCCGGTGGCCATGGCCCGGCCCGGCTCCGCCCTCCTACCCGGCACGGCACGGCCCGGTAGGGCACGGCTGGGCACGGCTCGGCACGGCCCGACGCTCCGCCGCGGCCGCCCGGCTCCGCCGCCGCTTGTTTTCCCATAAATACGGCAGGCGGAGTTACCGGCCGGGGCCGGGACCGGGAGCCACCCACCGGCGCCGCCCCCGGCCCCGGTCCCCATCACCGGTCCCGGTCCGGCTCCGCTCGGCCCCGGCCCCATCCCCATCCCCGCCCCCTGCAGCATCCCCCGCCCACTGCGGCCCCCCGCCGGGGCAGCGTCTGGAGGGGCTCCGGCGCCCCGGGCGCCTCACCCGGTGCCATCCCCCGGGAGGGTCCCCCCGCAGCCGGGGTTTGGGCACCCGCAGGACCCCCAGTGCCCCCCGACAAGGCACAGGCATCTCCTGGAGAGATGCCGGGGGGGCTCAGCCCCACGTCGCGCACCACGAGCCCACCGCCCCCGTGGGAAGCTGTGCCCTCACGGGCACCTGCCCTCGCGCTGGCAGCCCCCGGTGCCAGCCAACAGCCCCCCTGTCCCCACCCCCGGCAGCACCGCATCCCGCCTGACCTTGGCACATCACGGCGGCCCTGCCCGGCCGCAGCCAACTGGGCAGCGAAATCCCCGCTAAGCTCCTCTGCGGAGTGGCCTGGTTTTCCCGCAGGGACCAGGGCAGCCGGAGCCCCGCGGGGGGATGCTCAGCCGTGCGATGGGCAGCGTGCCCAGGTGGCCAAGGAGGCGTCTGGTGGCTTTCGGCATACGACAGCTCCAGTGCCCGAGCTCTGCCTCAGTTTCCCCATCTCCCACCTCCCTGAGCCAGCATCTGCTGCCCACCGCCCCGAACGCACCGCTGGCTCAGCACCTGCGGGTGCCCTGGCAAAGGGGCCTCGGCACTGGGGACCCACCGGGAGCTCACGTGGCTCTGAGCCCAGTGCCAAGGGCTGCCACTCGCCACGTCGCGGCGTGGTGGGTGTGTACTGGGATCCGCTTGATTTCAAAATCCTCCGAAGCCAGGACCCTCCTACCCCTCCGCTGTGGCACTGGGAGCATCCTTCCGCCACCCCCTATGCCTGCACCGGGCAGAGGAGCAGCAGTGTGAGCACAGGGGCTGCAGCACGCTGGTGTTGCCATGACTCCTGCAGGAACGCAGCCCGGGCTGATGCATTTTGTCCCGAAATGCTCCCTGTGCTCCCGGGGATGCTGTGGGCACGGCTGAGCTCACTGGGGCCAGCAGCACGTACCCTGCCTGGGACTGGGCTAAGCCCCAGGAGCTCATGGCACAGGTGAGTGGGGTGCAACAGCTGGGGGGGGTTGGGAGCTGGGAAGCAGGGTCAGCCCCTCCCTGCTGCACAGACAGGGCCGAGCGGCTCCCCAGGGCCCTGGGGTCCCCCTGCTGTCGTCCCCCCCAAGAGCTTCCATTTTCCTCCCTGCAGGATGCAGCGCTTGGGCTGCCGGCTCAGCAGCTCCTGCTGCCCCCGGCTTCCTGCCTCTGCGGCCCCCACGGCCCCCATTGTGATGCTCCATCTGCTCCCTGCCTACTGCTGGCCCGCGCCAGCCAGCCCTGTGCCTGCGCTGAGCACCAGCGAGGCTTGTGGCACGGCTGCTGATGCATGTGGGAGCGTGGGTCAGGCCAGCTCGCTGCTCACAGGGGTGCCAGGGCTCAGCATCCCCCGTGGGTGCAGTCACCCTGATGATGCAGGAGCCCAAATCCTATGGGAATGCCTAGAGACCCAGCGTGGAGGAGGATGCTGCCAGGTGGGCACTCAGATCACAGAATCATTTAGGTTGAGATCATCTAGTCCAACCTTTAAATGCCTGCCCTGAGGGCATCCCCTGCGGTACCACCTCTGTCCCTGCAGCTGTGGCAGGGGACAAGTGGGCTGGACTGTGTCCCCCCACCTCGTGACACGGGGCAGTGGGACCACCTGCTCCCCCTGTGCAGCTGGGAAGTGCTGAGGGATCCAAGTGAACCATGGGCACGTCTTCACTCCACTGGAGAGGGCAGTGGCATGGCATGCGCTGAGGTGGCTGGGGCTGTGGACACCTCCTCCTCCTCCAGCCAGGGGCAGCCGGCAGGGAGAGAAGGGAAGATCCCACAGGAGCAGGGAGGCTGTGGCCATGCTGGCTGTTAGGGCTCGCTGGGAGCTGGGCAGAGGGGCTCTGGCAGCAGCTGACACCTTCCCCTGAGCACCATGGCACGCTGCTGCTTTGGGCTGTGACAGCCCCAGGCACCCAGTCTGGGGCACTCAGGGAGGGGGGGCAGCACCAGCCCAGCCCCACGGGTGCCGGGACACCCCAGCGTGGCCCTTGGGCAGGGGTAGGGGGCTGCCCCTGGCCCTCTGCCCGCTGTCTGCAGGGGCGGCAGCCCCTCAGATGGAGGGGACCCCCTTGGCACAGCCCCCCACATCAGCCCCATGTGGGCAGCAGGGCTCTGCGGGGAGGGACAGGGCTGTCCCCTACCCCTGCACACAGTGTTGGGTGCCCGCCATGGCTGCGCAGGTCCAGGCTTGTCCCTGGCCGAGCTGCCGGGGGCCCCTGCGCTGCCGATGGGGCACATGTGAGCGGCCAGAGGGATGACACGAGCTGGAGTTCATTCCGGCAATCCTGCAAGAAAAAGGCTGGCCCAGCACCTGTCCCCAGGGAGGAGCAGCCTCTGTCCCTGTGCCTGGGGTGCGCAGCCCCACTGTGGCTCGCCATCAGGGCCAGGAGCAGCCAGGGTGGGCTGGTGCGGGGGCAAGCCCCATCTTCTGCTGGGGCTTCTGTCTGCTCGGTGCTGGGTCCTGCCCCAGACCCAACGGGGAGTGGAGCCAAGCGATGACCGCGTCCCCGTGACTCAGTTTCCCCACATGCTCCTGCCCCGGTCTCCGGTGACAGACCCTTGCTCCACGATAGCAGCTGTAGCCGTTCATGGTAACCGCTGACCGACTGCTGGCACACGCGGTGCTGCGGCATGTCCTGGCTCTGCCCTGGCCGGCACCGGCTGGGGCCGAGGGCTTGGTTTGTCACCCTGTCACCACACAAAGTGTGCCCGTCGTTGTGTCTGCATGTGACAGACTCAGTTCTGCTGTGCCCTGGCCAAGGGGGAAACTGAGGCACAGAGGAACAACGTGCCCACAGGTCACACTGCGGGTCTGTGGTGACACTGGGCACTTGGCCACCCCCCAGCGCAGGACAGAACTCGGCTTGGGGGACATGTGGGGGGGCTCACACCTGTCCTACACAGCCCGCAAGGCTGGGAGGGGTGTCCTCCCCAACAACCAGCCCACCAGGACCATGCAGAAAGCTGGGAACGCAGGGCTGGAGGACGATGCAGACAGGCAATGCCTGGGGGCCACCCACCACCCTTGTCCTCAAAGGCCACCCATCCCACTATGGCTACGGTGGAGCCGGGTGCCTCCTTGCTGCTGTCCTGCGGGTCCTGGTGCCAGGGTCACCAGCTCTGCTGCACCCCTGGCTCTCCCACACAATGTCACCAGTGCCTCCCTCCGACCAGCACGTCCCCATGGGTGCCAGGGAGTGGCTGCAGGGTGACCCGGCAGAGCCAGCCCCAGCGCTGCGCGGTAGGAAAATGGAAATAAACCCCCCAGGTTTCAGGGCTGGCTGGTTCCACCAGCCGCCTGCCTGGCCCAAAGCCCTGCTCACTCCCCGCTTGCTCGTGAGATTCAATACCCACCTGGCTCAGGGTATCAGATCTCCTGGGCACCAGCCCCGGTGCCCTTTGCTGCAGCTCGGAGCAGGAAGGGGGTGCCCAAAGCGGGGTTCCCCCACGTGTGCCCCGGGGATGCTGACCCCGGTGGGGCTGGGCATGGCCACAGGGGCCAGTCTCCAAACCTGTGCCACGCTGAGAGTGGGGACTTGCCGAGCCAGAGCAATGTGACAAGGGACAGGTGCTGCTGATGGGCACCACATGGGCACGGGTGGAGGAGGACAGCTCTGAGCGTGCCAGCACGGGGCAGTTTGGAAGACAGAAAGACATTTCTGGGCATTTGCAAAATGCTTGATCACTCTGCCAGGAGGGCCAGACCCTCACCAGGGAAGCAGGTCCAGGCAGGACAAGGGGGGCAGGGAGGGAAGGTCTCCAATAAAGGGGTTTTCACAGGACTCCCCCAGCCCCAGTCTTGCAGCAGGACTGGGGCACTGGTGTGGTGGTGTCAGCGGAACCCAGTGTGGCCCACTCCAAGAGAGCAAAAGGAGCCAATTCCTCAGAGAAGCTCAGAAAGCAACCAAGGAAAAATAATTCAAAGGACATCGAGCACAAAGAAATGATGTCCACCTCTGCTGTGTGTGCTGGGCTAATTATTGAGACGGCAAGGTGGAGCATCCTCGCCCAGATGGCTGCACCTTGTGCTGAAGCTCCAAACCTGCTGGCTCATCCCGACGGACCGGCAGGCAGGCCGGCATCAGTCACACGCTGGGACCTGCTCAGTGGGATGTGACAGGCTGGCAGATGCCAAGTGGCCAGCAGGTCCCGAAAAGACCCAGCCTGGGGAGATGGGGGCCAACCTGCCCTCCCGCAGGTGCCCTGGCAAGCTCAGGGGACAGGGCAGACTAATCCTGCCCGATGGGTGCTCCAGCTGTCTGGGGCAGCAGATCCCCACTGGCAGCTCGGGATCTGCTGCCACTCAGCACAGAGATTCCCATACTGGGTTTGCTGGTGAAGGGCCAGGCAGCCCCATGGCAGAGCAGTGCATTGAGAGGGAGGCTGAGCTGGGCAGCTCAGCACCGGCATCGTGATGGGAAGTGACAGCACAGCGCCAGCAGCCACCAGCATGTCCTCGGGGCCACCCGTGAGACCGAGCCTGGAGTCAGGGCGATTGCACTCGTGGGGTGACGGCTCAGCAAGAAACGGGGCTGGGGTGCAACTTGTGTCGAGCGTGAGCAGCTCCGGTGAGGCAGGTGGGGAGGTGGCTGCTGGGTCTCGCTTGGCTTCCCAAACGCTGCAGAAACGTGCACGACTGCAGCGTGCAGGCTGTGGGAGCGGGTCGGGCTGCTGCACCGAGCATTGGGAGGCAACGCGGGACCCGTGCTGTGCCACCTGCGCCCGCCACACTGCAGGAGGGGGAGGCAGCAGGGGCTGTGGCACCCACCTATGGCCATCCTGTGGGAAACAGGGGTGCTGGGCACCCAGTGCCCTGCCATGCCCCCAGCAGCCTGGGAGAGAGCCCTTCTGGGGACCTGTGTGCAACACGGATGGCACGGGGAAGGTGCTGGGGATGTGGCACATTGCCCTGCTCCCTCCCGCGCTGCTGAATTTACACAGGCATTAATATTTGATCCCTTCCCTTCGCCCCAGGCTCATCACTCCCCAGTTGCTGTCCTCACCGCCCGAGGCGGGCGGCACACTGCAGCCTGTTGGGGAACTGAGCAGCCACTGCAGGGCCAGCGGAGCAGCTTTGGGGTGGCCAGAGCCAGTGGCTGGCACCTGTCATGCCCCCTCCCCTGCCCGTGGACAAGGGATTGAGGTGGGGAGCAGCACAGGCAGGCCTGGGGGAACGGGGCAGGACAGTGGCATGGGCATGGGGAAGACCTCTCCCGCTACCCACCCCCCCACCGCAGGCAGCACCACTGCAAGCTGCTGCAAAATTCCCCGTTTCCAAGGCAACGTGGGGATCCCACAGCTGGGAGCAGGCAGAGCCATGAGATGGGATGAGATGCTCACTGCTTCCCTGCCTGCCTGCCTGCTCACTTGCCCCTGGCTGCTGCCCGTTGGGTACCCCGCAGCTCCTGACTGGGAGAGATGCTCTCATTTTCCCTGAGCAAGGAGCAGCTGAGCTGGCTGGCGTCAGCGTGACGCCCACGCTGGGTGTGGGGGGCTCTCCCCTCCTTCCAGCTTCTCCTCTTCCCCTCACATCACCTCCCTTCCTCCAGCTCTGAAACAAGGGAGAAGCCAGGCCCTGCTGCCTGCTTCAGGGGCTCGGGAGGGAGCTGGAGCCTGCCCTGCAGCCCCCAACAGCTTTGGTAGCAGAAGGGGATGAGCATGAAGCCTGTAAAGCAGCTGCTGCCTTGAGGGTCCCTGCCTGTAAGGAGGATGGCAAACCTCACACTCCTGTCTGCCTCCCGGGGAATGACAGGTCGATCCCCAAAGGCCAGCAGGCAGGGAGTCCTGAGCTTAAGCACAGGGCACCCACCTGCTGACCCACAGCAGTGCCAGAGGCAGGAAGATGCCCCATTTGGGGGGCCCTCACCCCCCCGGTGGCTGCAATGCAGCGCGCGGTGGGAGCCGTGCCCAGCAGCCCGGGCAGGGCAGGCAGCACCAGCACCAGGCAGGGCTGCCAGGCATCACGCCAGCCTGCCCCAGCGATGCCACACGCCAGCACCAGTCGCTCATGTTCCCCCAAAATCATCAGCCCCTGCGGTGACGCACGAACTGACCTCCTCGGTGCTGGGCTGACAGCCCCCCCCCACCCCCACCGGGCAGTGCCCACCGCCCTGCACCCTTCCAGGGAGCTGTTTCCTGCCAATGGCACAAGGGGTGTTTCTCCTACCAGCTCCGGGGAAAAGCCTGCTCTTTTCCCAGCCTGCTGGCTCCTTCCTGCAGACAGTCTGCAGGCGCCAGCAGTCTCCGTCTGCAGCTGCCACTCAGGCCAAACCTCAGGCGCAGGCAGAGCTTCCACCATGCCGACACATGCTATCCTGGAGCAGGGAGAAGCATGCTGAAGAGGGGAGACTGGCATCTCTCAGGTGTCCCCTGTCACCAGGAGACACAGCTTCCCCCTTCTCATCCTCTCATCTCACCTCTGTGGTGATGGAAAGCCACACTACTGCTTCCCCTCCTTGTTCCCACCGTAAAGCAGAACCTGCCAACAGTTTGGAGATAACCAGGAGCTTTCTGGGTTCCCAGGCTGGCTGGCTGCCCCACGGCAGCATCCTGCACACAGCTCCGAGCAGAGCACACGTGTGTACAGGTAACACCTCCTGCTTTAACTCATAACGGTGCTCTGGCTTTCCACAGGCTGCTCTGTGCCTGAACCTGCAGCTTCAGCCAGCTACGCCACATTTCACCTGACCAAGGTCTGCCTGAACCTACGGGACCCCCGGGCTTCGGCCACCACATCTCTCGGAAGGTGTCAGGGGATTATTTCCCTTTGCTCAGCAACTTCCCTGTGAAGTGGTTGAAAGTTGAAGACTGGATGCTCACCGTGAGCCACCCCATGCTCACATGACATGCCTGAGATGCTGAAGACTTGTTTTGGAGGCAAACCCACAAGTTAAAAAGGCTCAACTACTTGCCCTGGTATTTTTAAGCAGCAGACAGAGCCAACACTGGATTAATTACATTATGCCATGATTGAGACTGTTGCTAGGTTACAGCAACTGGTCCCTAAGCCCATCCTACTGCGGGATTTCCCCAGAATCACTCATTTGCAAGCTCACGGGCATCCCAGAAGGACAGGCAAGCACTACGGCCTCTCCAAGAAGCAAGACCCTTGACTGCAGGGAAGCTGCAGGCAGCACACACACATTAGACATCTTGTCCCCAGCCCAGTCACCTGCCTGCTCGCTGCCCTCCCTTCAGCTCTGCCTGGCCTGGCCTGGGCTTGCTGCAGCCCAGGTGTTTGTCTGGCCCCACAGCACCTCCAGGAGCCTGTGGCTGCTCACAGAGCAGGTCTCCTCCAAAAGCACCTTTTCAGTTACCACATTACTTTTGTGTCCTGCTAAAACCCAAGTTTCAATAGCCTTTTCGCGTTCGCTGCTGGAGGGAAAGAAGCAAATTCCCACCCTGGGCCTTGGTAAGCCAGGGAAAAACTTGTTATGACCTTACAGGAGCAACAGAAATAGGGTGAAGCCAAATTTCTCAAAGGGCAGGATTGCTGCGCTCCTTGCATGAGGCCCTTGTCGTAAATCATGGGGAATGCTGAAGACCTGGTGCACCGGTGAGCTGGCTGCTAGCTGCAAGTCCCCAGCAGGACACAGCTGTGAAAAAGGCCAGCCCCATCACAAGGTGCAGCAGGAGATGTATTGTACAGGATTATTAAGTTCTAGCCCTGGCATGACCTCATCTGGACTGGCATGGCCACAGAAAGATGAACTCAAAGGGGAGCCGGTGCCAAGGACGGCTGCTAGCACAGCCGGGGGACAGCCTGTCCAGCACAACGAAAGCAGAGCAGGGATAGGAGCCCCGTCTGCACAGGGCTAGGAGGGGGGAGCAGTATTTAAACAACAGTGCTGGCAAAGGAACAAATAAGCATAAATTGGCCAGGAATAAATCTGGACGACAATTATGAGACAGCTCCTGAGCCTCAGGGCAGAAGGCTGATGGACAGCTTTCCGCAGGGATGCCGAAAACTGAACCAGTCCGGGGGTGGTGGCAGCTGCAAGGACTGTCAGTCCGTCCTTGTGCTGTTCCTCTACCTGGTGTCTTGACAAGGGGCTGGAGGAAGCCATACGTTGAGCATCAGGAGACGTGGCCCTTTCGGCACAGGCTGTGCCACGCAGGGGTAGGGTACGCAGCTCAGCAGCAGTGCTAAGCAGCTTGATTCTCTTGCAGGGATGAGTTCTGTGACAGCCACTAACACAGATTAACACAAGCAAGAGATTTA
Organism: Falco peregrinus; assembly: GCF_023634155.1. Lineage (NCBI taxonomy): Eukaryota > Metazoa > Chordata > Aves > Falconiformes > Falconidae > Falco > Falco peregrinus. The sequence continues at coordinate 46,806,346 of NC_073721.1, read as the reverse complement.
GCAAGCAGGGATGGGCACCTGTGCTAAGGAGACCTGGGCCATGAGGGAGAAAGATGCTGTGAGCGTGCTGCCTTTGCACAGGAGGAATCCTTGGGGAGAGGATGTACAAGCACAATCCATACAGAGGAATCAGACAGCTCCACGCCACTCGGGTGCAGTTGAGCTGGAAGGTCTTGCTAAAATCTGCTCCCAGCTGGGGAGCCACGGGGATGCCAGCACAGAAGGCACGCTGTGAAGCCTGCGGAGATCAAACCGCCCGCCTGCTCTTGGAGGATGACTTCACCCACATCTTGTCGCAGCAGCTGCATCAAGTCACACGCCAGGAGTTGCCAAGTGACAGGAGCTGCTGTCATGCTGGATTGTCCCACTCCAGGGACAGGTACAGCAAGGAACGCTCCCCAAAATAAATGCTGGGCGCACAGCTCCCGTTCGTGTCTCTGGTCAGCATCACAGCCCTGGCTCTCCCAGCTGGGATACTACACATGCTGCCCGCAAAGCAGACAGACAGACTCCTGCAGACCAGTCTCCTCTCCCCCTGGAGGGCTGCCAGACCAGCCCGATGCTCGAGCAAATGGAGGCTGCTCGTCATGCAGCTCTGGTACCGCACGCCGCAGAGGCTCGGTCAGCAGCTAAGTGATCCCGGCTGAGAAGACACAGCGGGTGGGAACAGGGGGCCTGGCAGTTACCTCTCATGACTTACGATGAATGCTCCGGCCTCACGCTGGCACAGCGGAAGCCAAGATGCAATGGTATCATGGCTGAGGGCCCTGCGGACCTCAACCAGCCAGCAGTGTGGAGGCAGGGGAGCGAGCAGCATGGCTTTCAGATGCGTGCCTCCAGCAGCCCCCCAGGACAGGGCTCCCCTTGCTGCGCTTGGGAACCAGGCCCAGCTGGCTGGCTACAAATGCCGCGAGATATTTGCACTTCTCCCTCCTGCTGCTCTAAACTAACCGAGACCTTGTACAGCAGGCAGCTCTGGACAGTGTTAACTGCAAGAAATTGCAGCTCCTCAAGCCTCAAGCTCTTGAGGTTTTTTTGGACGACTGATAAACCCAAAAGCAAATGCACTGGTACCTCTAGAGATGCTCACAGAACTATTTATATCAATGTGATCCTGCAGAAGCTTCCCCAGAATGACAGGCACGTACACATACTTTTTATATTTAGCTTATTTGAAAGACTGGGCACAGGAGAGCCCAGCTCTGACAAGGGCTATTTCTTTCTCCCCTCACTCACGCTTGCTGGCACCGGAATACACCTCATGCTACACCCCTGACCAGTTCAGCATTCCCTGAAAAAGGGAAAAATTGAAGTCTAAAAAGCACCTTTTTGCTGCTATTCCCTTCCACGCTCCCGCTTCACCCACAGGGTGGGATTTCTCTGGTCTTGCTGCCAAAGCAAAAACATGCCACAGACCCTCCCAGGGCTTTAGTGTAAGTAGAGAGAACCCTCACATCTGCTTTTTCTCTTTTAAAGGAGTATTTTGGAGCACAATGACTCATCTTTCCTTCTTTTTGCCTCAGCTCCTTGTGTTGACAAGGAACACGAGCCACAGGGAGTGTAAAGGCTCCTACGGCGGTCAAATCTGGCCCGGGTGAAAGACAAACCAATGCCAACATCAGTGTTTCCAGGGGACTCGGCGCCTGTACAGCCTTCTGCTCACCAAGAGCTGCATTCGCAAGGAAGCAGAGCTGAACAAAAACGCCATCTCCCTTATGCTGTGTGAAAACAACAGCTTTCTCAGGACAGATTTCCGTTTTGGGGAAAGAACTCAGGTATTTTACGTTCAACTTTCTTTTTTTACACTGTTTTTAATTTAGCGCCCTGTTCCGCGAAGTGCAAGAATGCAACAGCATGAGGAAGGGGGGCAGTGGGATGTCCTTCTGTGAAACAGTTCTGGAGGGACACACAGCTCCCAAGCCCAGGCAGATATGCTTGTGGTGGAGAAGAAGATGTGCAGAGGCAGTTGTACAACAGAGCTTTATAGTCAGAATGGATTGTACCAGTTTTTTTTCAATGCAAAATGGAACATGACCCAAAATCTTCACAGAACAGAAGCACTTTCAGGAACGCAGCCAGCTGAAGTTTGAACACCAGCCTGCTTTTTCGCAAGAGACCGCAAACCATTCATGTCCCAGTCCACTTTTTCCTGCCCAGATGTGCAAAGTTTGAACTGTCCCATGCAAGTGTCACATGAAATGTAGCAATGCTCAGAGAAGTAGGCAAATGCTAACGGCAAACAGACCTGAACAATATACTGCTCATGCAGCAGAAAACCCAGTTTTATAGAGAAACAGTTACAAGTGCATTTGGGGGCTGGGGGAAAGAAAAAGAAAAATGGAGCAGGTAACTGCCTGCTGGTCAAGACGACTCTGGAGGGGATAATGGATCAAAAGAACACATTGCTTTATAGGGATGTAGAAGGAAACCCCAGGTTTCATGGTTGACATTTTACAACAAAAAGGGGAGAGGGAGAACAAAACCAAACCTCAAATCAACCTGCAAGCAACAGAGCAACATAATGCACAGAACCTGGAGGGAGCTTCACCATCCGAGCTGTGAAAGGGACACCAGAACCAAACCAGAAGGGAGTACAGAGAACTAACAAGCTCCATCCAGCACAGGGGCTGCTCACTGAGACACAGACAAGTGCGAAGGGCTGGCCTGTAGTGCCTATCCAACGGCAACCGATGCTGCTGAGCAGGTACTAATCCACCGGTTGAAGTTCAAAACAAAAACCAAAAGGCTTCCCAAACTCATGGGGTAGGAGGACGCTCTCCACTTGGGGCAGGGAAAGGCAGCGTGATGGCTGCTGGGAGGCTCGGCCCAGGAAACACGGCGGCAGTATCGACAGAAGCGGGACCAGGAAGGATGCTGTCTGAGCTACAGCGGTTGTCCCTCTTGGTATAGAGGGGCAGCCAGTGTTTTACAGCGTGACTGTAAAATGCCTGAGAAGCAAATGCCTTGCCATGCTAACACTTCCCTGCTGACAGTCCTGAAGCTCTGGATATCTTCATTTCCACACGAAAGTCATGTCCCTGAGAGGTACTAAAGGGAGGGGATTCTAGTATATGCAAATTCAAGGGTGGGAAATGCAGAAAAGCACTGATTTTTCTCTCTCTTTTTCAGGTTAGATTTGCACTTTGCATTGTTTTCCCAAACTGCATAGCAGCTTACGTGTAGTGTCTGAGACACTGGGGCCACGGAAGTCAATGGGGCTTCATGAATTCCAACAGCAGCACCAGTGAGTGCTAATTAAGCTGCTGCGCAGAAAGGTCCCGTTCAAAGGACTCCAAAAATCACACACACTCTCTCTCACTCTGGCCCTGTGGCTGCTGTTTTAGAGAGCTGTACCATAGCATGATCTGCTCGATTTAAAGCTCATCAACTGCTGGGTGGAGCAATGGCCAATACTACCTTTCTCATTAAAAAAATAGGAAGGATAAAAAGTTAAAGACTTGAGACAGGCGAGCACGATGCATTCATGCGGCATGTTTTGTTGCACTCCTCTTAACAAGACAGGAATTTCAGGCATGTAGGAGAGGAATATAGCAGGGGCAGAGCAGGCAACAGGCCCCCTTTGCCTCCCACAACCTGCCAGCTACCCAACAGGGCATCTCTGGAAGGAGAAAAAACAACAGCCTGGAAGCGGGCCTGGGAACTGTTCCCTGAACCTCCCCCTTACTCAAGTACATCTCAGCTGGATTTTCTTTGTGTAACAAATGCACCAGAACAGCACAGACAGATGTAAAGCTTTTGTTTTGCCAGCTCTGTTTTGAAAGAATATACGGCAAACAGCCAAAGCTTTACACATCTGCACCTGTCCTGGTGTGACTTGTAAGAAAAGATGGAGACAGCCACGATAGAAGAGTCCGCTGCACACACATGCAGCCAGCCTACAGCTCCTCATAGTCCCCACCTCCTCGCGGCTTGCTCATGCTGGCTCCTCCTCCTCCAAGAAAAGCCTCAAGTTCATCTATCTCACTGCTTTTCTCCTTGCTCTTCTTTTTCTTTTTCTTTTTCTCCTCTTTGCTGTCCTCCTTCTCTTTGCTCTTCTTGTGTTTGCTCTTCTTTTTCGCAGACTTCTCCTCCTCCTACAAAATGAGAAAATTTTTATTAGTAAATCCTCTGAACGTGCCAGTAACCCTGCATATACGGTCCTGAAACTTGGCTCCGACGGGAACCTTACTTAGGGCAAAGCACCTACTACCAAGACTGGCTTGGATTTAATTCCAGAAGACCCTTCTGTGAGTTTGGACAGAAGAGAGGAAAGACCATCTGGTTTATACATAGTCTGTCAGGCAGTTTGTGCCTGACCATACCACAGTATTGGACAGGCAGAAATGTCAAAGACAAAGCCTCCTGCAGACTTCCCTCGCTGCCTCTGAGATTAGGTCTGTCAGGGACACCTCTTTGCTGGGAAAAAGTCATGGTGCTATCAACAGACTCAGCCCAGCAGAGATGCACTGCTCTATTTAATCCTATATTGTATAAACTCACACACTGCTTTTTCAAAATTCAACTGTTCTAAAAGCTTGCTTTTAAACTTTGTGGTCTGCAGAGCCTAGAAGGCACAGATCCAGCCATAGGATGCCAGAATGGAAGGAAGTCCACCAGGTACACAGAGTACACTGTAGAAGGCCACCCCTCTCCTTGGCTGGTAGATAATATGGCAGATAGCTCTCAATAATTAAATAGTACCTCTTTGCTTTTCTTTTTCTTCTTCTTTTTCTCCTTAGAAGGTTGTTTATCTGTTCAAACAAAAAAACAACATTTTTTAAAAATCAATTTAAAGTGTAAGAGATGCAATCCTGCCCTGTCCTGATTTCTGGGAACAAAACGCTCCATCCTGGAGCCCTGTGCAAAGGCAATCCCACCACCTCAGGACAAACTGCCCCTCTTCAGAAACCAACAGAGGCCCCATCAGTCACACTCTAACTTAACCATATACAACAAGTTAAATTATTATCTACATTATTCTGTGTTATGAACACTGGCCTGGGCGTTCACTGTCTTCACAGCTACCAAGAAACAAATACAGAGACCAGCTCTATAAACTGGTCCAAAGGTCAAATTGGGGACCAGCTTATTATTTCCAGAACTGAAGAAAAGCTCCTGGGAACAATTTCTCTCTGACCACTGAATATTCCAGGGCAAATGGAAATCCCACCAGGCACGGTTTGTGCTTCTGCGAGTTGAGCTAGTGATGGAAGGCCCATTCAGGACACGGTGCCAGCAGATGGGAGCACCCTGACAGCCTAGCACTCACTGTTACTCAAACTGCACATGGACATTGTATTACGAGGCCAAAGCACCAGTGCTGCTCTACAGGGGTGGCTACTTTGACGGTATCAAATGAGTCCCAGCATCCATCACATCAAAACATTTGTCCCAAGTTAATTGTGGCTGCTGACTTTGCTGAATGGCCACTGCCTTTGCACAAAACCTCGAACAGGAGAGCATCTACTTGGCTGTTTCACAGGAACTTTATAACTGTACCATGTTCCACACGTGGTATTCGATTGTCAATGCTACCTACGCACTCTTCTTTCCTCAGCTGATCTGTAAATACAAGTCAGCCACGGAGAAGCCCAATTGCCGGTCAAGCTCCAACTGACTGACTACCAAGATATGTTTTTATATTTATCCCAGAAAAAGGAGACAGGAAGAACCCACGTTGAATTATTAAAGATGCTAAACTGAAGTTAAATTATTGACCTGGGCCTCTGCAGATGCACTTGCTATTTCAAGCTGTGCTGTTCAGCAACTCAAAGCGACAAGCCGATGAAGCCATCGTAGCCTGTGACACCTTGCTTACACTTTCGGAATAGCTATTCAAAGATATCTCTCTTTTAGTGCTGCTTACAGCTTTTGCGCCCTGTAAGCCTTTAACTTCCCATCTTTCATGGTGACACTGGGGGCAGATATATAGGAAGTTGTTTTGCAGCAATGCCAAGGCAGCAGAAATTATCTGTGTGAGTAAGGTATGTTCCCTCAGGGGATCGGGGTGGGGGGAGCTTGAGGAATGCTTAGGTTGTGGTCAGAACCCCACTTCACCTTTCCCAAAAACAGAGGAGCAAGTTGGAAGGTTATCCAAATTCTTGAGGGAGTGGGCACTGCAATGCTGAGCACCACTTCCCAGGCATGCAAGACTTAAGCAGGAAGCCTTGTACAGAAGCAGCCTGTGAAAGATGTGCTCCTGCTTCCAGCTGGGACAAAAATAATACATGGCTGATGTCACAGACAAGCCAAGCTCCCCACCTCCCCACGGGGAAAAACTTAAAAGAAAGTTATTTATGCTGTGTTAAACTGCATTAAAAACTCACACAGGGCACTGCATGAAGTCATAGGGTATTTTATTTAGTGCAAATTGGTTTGCTTACACCCTGGAACTATTTTGGAAAAAAACAGATGCCTAACAAAATCAGCAAGAGTGGAAATAAGGTGTGACCTTTACCTTCCTCACTGCTCTCCTTGGGACCAGTTTCTTCCAAACCCAAACCAAAGAGATCTGAGTCATTTTTCAGTTTAAAGGAGTGGACCGTTGATTTCACAGGTTGGGGTGGCTTTGCCAACGAGGTATCGTCATCAGATATTTCAGAGAGATCTTCCCTGACTGGGAATTCATCCTAGAGACAAGAACAGGCATACAACACCGACAAATCTTTCAACCAAAATCTTTAAGCATTTTCTACACAAAGACGTCAGATGTTCGCAGGTGGGGAGGAGGGAAGGAAATGGTAGCTAAACCGAACTGTTACTGCCTGGAAATCAATGCTCTTGATTTTATAAGCTCTATTTATTTCTTGCCTCAGTAAAATGCCTCAGTAGCACTGGTACTGGAAAGTGTGCCCTGATAACTTAGCATTCATGCTACCAAAATCAAATTCCTGATGTAAAGGGATTAAATGAGACCTTCAACTGCGTTAGCTCAACAGCACCAGCCTCTAACTGCCCTGGGCAGGCACCTCTGTTTTGGGGAAAATCAAATCCAATAAGCTGAAAACTCAGCTCCAGACCTGACAGACAAAAGCTTTTTGCTGTGTAGCTCTGTGGAGTCTCACGTACCAGAGGCACCATGCAGCAGGGCCAAGGAAGTGGGCTGTGTTTGCAGAGTAACTCCTTCACTGAGTCAAAAGGGAACGTGCTCCCGGGGCAAACTTGCCCCTTCAATGTGGGCTAAACCCCAGGATGCTGCAGAGACTGGATATCAACCCCAAAACCCCCTGTCTCTGCACGATGGGAATGGAAATGAAGTTTAATGACCTTCTGATACCTGCCAACCGATCCTCTCCAGAATTTGTTAACCACCCTTTTTTTATATCGTCCATACTGACCAAACACAGCATTGCTCTGCTGCTCATCTAGGCAATGCTCCCCTTCTCCCTGCTAATGGTGGTTTTTACGGCTTTGCCTGACCAGTAAACCTTGCAGTTGAAAAGCATTCACAAGCTGTGGCGCATCTCCCTGACACTGTTGCAATGGTAACAGCCCTCACAAATCCTGCTTCTCATCACTGCATGCTAAGAGAAGTAAAGTTGCTCCAAATACTTTTGCTTTCATATTGAAGTGTCAAGAAAAGCATGTACTGAAAATACTAAACAAATGGAAAATTATTTCATAAACAACATGACACATAGGCAAGGTCAAAGAAACTGGGACAACAGTCCTTTCTGCAGGATTCTGGAATGATGCAAACACATCAAACACTTCTGAACACCAGCTAACCCAGACACCAGGAGTACCCCTGAACAGCAACTGCCCATCCCAATCACAGTTAGCAATTTCTAGAGACTGCTCTGCTGGCTGCAAGTACAGATCTCTGAAATGTGGGATATCTGGAGTCACAGCACAAAGTTCCTACCAGCCCGGAGAAGACACCTGTGTTTTCTCCACCTTTACTACATGACAGGTGCAGAAGGGACTCCAGCTGCGCCGGGTGTTTGAGCACTGAGCAGCTTCCCACGTGCTGCGTGTCACAGACGTTACAGCTCCCCTGGCTATATGGAAAGTCCTTCTCAGGCAGATTCTCCTACTCCAGTAAGAAGCTTTGTCAAGCAAGTTTTGTTATGGCCTTTTGATTGCTGGATTGACTGTAGGGATCTCACTCTCCCTGGCACGCACACACTTCTACATGTTAAACTTTGGGTGAAAAACCATCAGCTTTGTATTTCGTTAGTATATTTGGTAGACGGTATTTGTGTTTCATACCTTTCATGCTGCTGGACTGACCATGCTTTGGACTTACTGAGAACAAACAGCACATTAAAACCCATAAGCACAAACTTTCTTGCCACGTGGCTTCGACAATTAGAGCATTAGTGGGTTTGTCCTTTTATCAATCTCTTCAGGTTGCTTAGCACCTGACTTGTTGCGATTGATGCTGAGAGATGGGAGAGCAGATGAAAGCTCTGCTCAGTGAGATGCCTCAACACTTCAAGCTCAGCTTCACAGCAGTGCACAGCGATTCATGCATGTTATTTACCATTTTCTTCTTCTGGCTGTCAGAATCCTCACTTTCAAAGTCTGGGTCATCCATAACAAATGAGAGCATCTGAGTAGCTATTGGTCCCTCTTGATCACTGTCAGACTCCTCAGGCTTTTCCTCTTTGACCACTTTCTGCTTGAGAGCATGTCCTTTGCTTTGGGAAGTGGTCTTTGGGGCCTGGGTCGCTGCTGGGGTGGCAGCGGCGGCAGCAGCTGGCAGGCTAGCGCTGACCTTGCTGCTGCTGTTTCTTTCGGACCCAGAACGTGGAGGTAAACTGTCAGGAGGCTTCAGGTCAGTTGCTTTGGTCAAAATTGCTTCACTCTGGGGTTTCAGAGAATTTCTGGAAGACCTGAGAAGAAAAAAACCAAGTTGTCAGAGCCTGTCCACACCCGCTCTGTAAAGCAAAGCATAATGACCAATTAATAGCTGAGGCTGTCTCAAGAACTGCAATGTGTATCTCAACAGGAGTGACAGTCCATCCTGGGGTGTGTGGTCACACACCACTCAGAGGCTGAAGACAACCCTCGTGTCCCTGGGGATGCTGACGTACGGTGCCTGCGCCAGTGGGCCGCACCTGACTGTCACCCGCAGGATGTGGTACACGGAGTACATGATCCAGTTGATCGTTCTCCAGCACAGGGTGTGGTGAATGACACCCACTCCCTTCACCACAAGGCTCGACTCCTCTGTCCTTCTCACACCGCTATGAACGTCTGTTCGAGCGCTCAGTTACAGCCTCTTGTTCAAACTTGAGAGAAAGGCTGGGCCAATTCCCAAGCAGAAATGTACCATGGCATTTCATGGCAGCACAGTGCTCAAAGGCACCCTGCCGAGGTGCGGTGCAGAAAACACTGCGTAAAACAGTCACCCCTAAGTAAATACAGCCCCAGTTTACAGCTGAAGGAACAGGCTGATGGAGGCACCAAGATTTTCCAGAACCCACACAGCTGTCAATGTCAGGACCCAGAAAAGGCCCAAGTTTGCCAGCACAACCCCCACTTCAGGCTGTCCTTTGTACCTTTTTTTTTCTTGCTCCGTGCTGATGTCTTCATTAGGTATGAGTACAACCTTAGAGTCCTTCACCTCTTCCTCCTCCTCACTGGAAAGGGTGACATTCTTGCTGGGCACCCGTTCTGTTGCCAGTATGGGTCTGCTGGGGATTTTGTCATCCAGATCCAGGTCGTCTTGGAAACCTGCCACCATAGGGTTCCCCCCGGGCACCTCTCCATCGCTGCAAAATAGACGACGATCAGACACAGCATCCTTCGGATGTGCTAGGACAGACATGCTTCCCCCTGAAAGCAGACTGCCGCTTGCCTAGTTTCTCCAGCCAACTTCAGGGTCAATGTCCCTCAGCCCAGGGCAACTGCACTGCCAGCCTTCCCCCTGAACACTGCCCAGCTGCTGCCCCGTTCAAGCTGGACCTGCAAGCTGCAGCACTGGCACAAACCCTGGACAAAATGGGCCCCAGAAGGATGTGTCACACAGTAGCTGCTACTGCTCAGGCTGGAAATAAGCGGCTGGAAAAGGTGAGCAAAAGGTGACTACAGAGCAGCCTGTTGCTTCAGCTTTATCAGTACATCCCCAGTCCAACATGCAAGGATCAGTCAATTAAACTGTGGGAACTGCCTGCCCTAATCCCCACATCTTGTAATTAAACCTGATCATACACTGCCACTACTATGGGAATTCACTTGCAGCTATTAGCTTCCTGGAATTATTTCTATTTCTCTGGTCCTCCCTGAAGCAGGCAGCTACCCAGACATCATACCCATGCTTTAACATTCCCCAAATTAAATTAACTTAAGGACACGCTTTTAGAGCTGGGAGTCTGTCAGACTCCCTGGATGTAACACAGTTATGTGTTCAGAGGCCTCCTGATAGACAGCTTCAGAGCTAAAAATACTAGCTGAGGATTCTTGTCTGTATGTCCCCAGGACTCAACAATTTTAATACTTTCTGAAGGTTTTGCTCATGCCAGGAATACAGGTATTTTCCCCAGTCTTGGCTGATGAGCCTTCCTATCACTTTCCCTCATTCTATTTGCTTTATCCACAACAGATACCCAGCTCCTTCCTGATAACCTACCATACACAATACTCACTGTCCTTTTAATAACTTGATATGGATTGTACAAACACAGCCTTCATTTTTACACAGAGACAAAAAAATTATTATAGCTTGGAACAGATTAGATTTCAGAGGCATAAAAGGAATCACAAAACCCTGAAATCCTTAATCGGAAAGAATGTGGCATTCCCAGTAACTAGCACATGGCCAGCACCAGTCTGGATGATTGTACTACTCACTCTGGCTCTTCTTATGGCTAGTTACTGTTTACAGGTTAGTTTTCAAGAATTAATCAATCTGCCAACGGATAACGGAGTTCTTTGTGACATATGGGACACCATGCTTTTGACAACCGGTGCAGCACATTGAGCGCGATTACAACCAATGCTTGTCTGGGTTAGAGTGCTAAGATCAGCTAACGTCCACTCCCTCCTTCTGCTTTTGGTGTGGATCCCTCTGCTTTCAGGACTCACAGCACAGCTCCCAGCTAAGCAGAGACAGGCGGCTGAAGAGCCCCTTCATCCATAACACTGCTGCTCTCATACCAAGCCAGAAAGGAGGCACACAGCCCATCTCACACAAAGGAGAAGAAAACTGGTGCCCAAAACAGCCTCCAAGGTTGGAGGAATTACAAGTGAGTGATTTCCGAGGTCTGCGAAGCACTGGCAGGGTTTTCTCTTGACGTGTGCTGAAAAGAAAATGGAGTTGCAGCCTAAACATGGCAGAATATTATTCTGAACTACTGACATTACATTTCTTTAACAATCACTGCTCTGTTAAGCATGGAGATCTTTGGAGGCTGCTGCCACTGTCCTTTGACTGTACACCACACAAGACCTGCAGCCTTTAAAACATTCCCAGTCTGAACAGAACATCCACATGTGTACACACACCCGCATAAAGTGGGTCATTTCCCTTTGCAGTGAATACACTGCCTCCATCTATAACTTCCACACAAATCGTTGAGTGACAGCTTAAGAGCAAACCAATGCAGTGAATATATGTCAGGAAAATCACTGCTGCAGTATAAACAAGGTCTGACAATGCAAAATTAGTATCAGCTTGTGGTCCTGAGGTTCCAGCTGGAAGGAATTCAGAGCATGCAAAAACAAGCACATTGCACCACTCTCTCCAACACCTGAAATGCTGCCAAGCCTGTGTTACTGTTAAGCCAACGTGTTTGCAGGCGCAGGTACCCACCAAAAGTGACTAGGCTTGCTGAGGTCTGCGTCTGAGCTACTGATCAAAGAGCACATTGGGGTTTCCCCAGTAAGTCCTCCGTCACGTACACAGAATAGCTGCTGGTGATGAAACAAATCCTGCTGCAACCGGAGAACACTCCTCAAACCCAGACTGACCGTGTTCCACCAGCCCTGCCGTGCAGCCAGGGGAGCCAGCCCCATGGGCAGTGAGCAGAAAGAATCCTCTTGCCACATCAATTTTTGCCCTAGAGAAAGAGGAAACCCCCAAAATCTTAATAAAGCAGATAAGCTGAGGGAATCACACACTGCAGGATGAGCCTGCATGCCTGTATTCTGCAAGATGGGGGTCTTCTACTGTGAACCAGCCAGTGTCCTCAGCTTCTCCTGCTTGGTCTAGTGCAGCTGGGTACAACTACATAAATAGCAGGTGACATAAAAGCAAAGAATCAGTTCAAAGCCTTTCAGATGTAAGGACAAGGAAATCTAATCAATGTTTAGGATAAATGTCTAGTGATGCTGAGAAGACAGATCAGGAATACCGTTAGGTACAGCATAAACTCACTTCCAGACACCTACAGTCCACCGCTGGACCTAGGCCAGCCTGACTGGGCAAGAGGGAAGAGGAGAGCCCATGTGGAGCCAGATTAGCTCCTGCAGTGCAGTCACATACGCACTGGTTCAGGGCATCAGGCTAAAGAGCAGCAAATAAAATTCTAAAACAGCAAACTGGGAGATGGAACTGCCTTCCTAATTAACTGGTAAAGAAACTGTTCTCTTTATTGCAAACTAGAGAACCGTCACATGCCATTAAACAAAACCCAGGACTCCATTAACCTCTACAGATCTGTGCTGGGATTTAGCTATCGCAACAAAGAGACATCAGTAAGTGCTGGAAGTCTCAGCAGCTGTCTGATCTTTGGGCAAGAGTAGTCTTGTTCCACAGGCATGAGCACATTCCTCACTGATAGTACGCTTAAAAACCAGTGCTTTTTTCTAACATTACTGCTCTGTGTCAACTCTTGCTCCATTGTTTAGAGATGTTATGCAGTAGGGAACGGGAAAAGGTCACATGACATCACTGCAAAAAAATCAAGAATTCCCTACGTCAACAAAACAGACAAGAAATCCCGGACTTTACAGCCTCTTTCTGAAGCTCAGAAAAGCAAACAAGTTCTTACAAACGAAAGTAAACATACCCTTGAGTTCAGGAAGCAGTTCGGTTACACAGCATAGCATGCTGCTTCCAATAAGAACAAGACCTTCCCCTCTTCCCCTCTATGAGAGGGAGCAGCTGGAGTGCATGGAGCTCTGCCTGTGGACGGATGAGGAGCCAACTGAGAGCTTATGGATTCAGGAGAGGACAGGTGAAGGTGACGCCACAGTGGGTGCCTGCCACAGGCTGCCTGACCAGGAAGAACAAATGGATCAGGTCCTCTACAAAAAGATGGGAGCATCCTCATGTTTGCATGCCCTGGTCCTCATGGACTTCAACTAACCTGATACATGTTGGAGGGACAGGACAACAAGATGTAAGCAATCCCAGAGGTTCCTGGAGTGCACTGATAGCTTCCTCCTCCGAGTGACAGAGGAGACAGCAAGGAGAGGTGCTTTGGTGGACTTCATACCCGCAAAAAATGAGGGGCGTGTTGGGAAGGTGAAGGTCAAATGCAGCCTTGGTGAAGTTTAGGATCCTGAGGGCAGGAAGGAGGGTAAAGAGCAAGCTGGACTACAGGAGAACAGACTGTGGCCTCTTCAAAGATTTGCCTGGATGAGTCTTTTAAGACCAGGCCCTGGAGGGAGGAAGGGCCCATGAAAGCTGATTAATATGCACGGATCACCTCCACTAAGCTCAACAGCGGTTCATCTGAACAGATAAGGAGTCAGGCAAAAATGCTAGGAGGCCTGTGTGGATAACAAGGAACTCTTGGACAAACTCAAACACAAAAAGTAAACATAGGGGGGGTGGATGCAAGGATGGGTAACCTGAGAGGAGTAAGGAGACATCATCTGAGCATCCAGGGCTGAAATCAGGAAAGCTAAAACCCAAAGGGAATTGAATCTGGCCAGGTGCAGTAGCCCGGACAAGGGCAAGTCATGTTTGATCAACTTGATAAAAGTCTATAATGTGATAACTAGCCTGGTAGATGAGAGGAGAGTGAATACCTGAACTGTATTAAGGTCTTTGACACCATCTCCCAGAAGATCCTTGCAGGAAGCTGTTGATGTACAGGCTGGATGAGCAGATAGTGAGGCGGACTGAAAACTGGCTAAATGGCTGTGCCCAGAGGGTGGTCATCAGTGGCATGAAGGCTAGTTGGAGGTCATACGGGGCCCAGTCCTGTTTATCGTCTTCATTAATGATCTGGATAATGGGGCACGGTATACCCTCAGCAAGTTTGCAGATGACACCAGACTGGGAGGAGTGACTGATGTGCCAGAGGGACATGCTGTCACCCAGAGGGACCTTGTCAAGCTGGAGAAATGGTCTAACAGGAACCTCCTGAAGTTCAGCAAGTGGAAACGCAGAGTCCTGCACCTGGGGAGGAACAACCCCAGGCATCAGTTCATGCTGGGGGCTGCCCAGCCAGAAAGCAGCCTGGCGAAAGAGGGCCTGGGGGTCCTGGTGAACGTCAACATAATCAGCAAGGTGCCCCTGCTGCAAAGAAGGCCAGTGGTATCCTGGGCTGCGGCCAGCAGGTCGGAGGTGATCCTTCCCCTCTGCTCAGCACTGGTAAGGCCGCATCTGGAGTGCTGTGTCCAGTTCTGGGTGCTCCTCAGTACAGGACAGACATGGGCATACTGGAGACAGGCCAATGAAGGGCCATGAAGATGATTAAGTGACTGGACCATCTCTCACATGAGGACAGGCTCTCCCACATGACAGCTGGGACTGCTTGTCTAGAGAGGAGAAGGCCTGGGGGGACTTTATAAATGTATTTAAATAACTGAAGGAAGGCGCAATGAAGATGGAGCCAGGCTCTTTTCAGTGCTGCCCAATGACGGGCAAAGAGGCTTTGTTCTTCACTCAGATGCAAGGGGAAAACAGCTTCCCATATTTAATTTTTTAAAACCAACAAAATCTCCATTAGGTTTGAGTGGTTTCACAAGGTAACTCTCGTGTTCTTTAGGTCAGAGATAAATTTCTGCAGCAGCACATTTTGTTGCAACTATAAAAACCTACCACTGCAGTAGAAGCTGATTATTAGGGACAGTGCTTACAGAACCTTTACATTGCTCCTGGGCACCATGGGGTAGTAATTGGCATCCTGAAGGCAATCAATTATTGCAGGTCATGGTCAGAACCACATCTACATCTCTGAATTTCACCACATCTGGCTTATTGTCATAGGCCCTTTTTGGCAAGAAATAGAAGGTAAAATTGCCAGACCACCAAGAAAACTGTGTGAACTACATAAGAAACCAGAGCAAGACATGGATGCCAAGCTGCAGCAGAGTAATGAGCATTTGAATTTGCAGGGATGTGCTGCAAGGTCTTTTCCTAGGGAAAGAGAGCTGTTCTAACCGCAGATGGTTACCACTCATCAAAGGATGAAGCTGTGAAGTGCCCTCTCTGTGCTCTGTGAATGCTCAAAGGTGTCCCTCTTTCTGTCCCCACCAGCTCACATGGAAATCTACCAAGACTGGGGACAGAGCACAGAAGGGCATCATAGCAGCCAGAGCATGACAACTTTACAGCCAAGGAGCAGGGCTCTTGCACCACTGTTTGAGATTCTTGGCTTTTTGTATATAGTTTAACGTCTATTTCCTTCCAATGACTGACATTCTGGAGAAGAAAAGCCTTTGTTAAAGATCCAGCCTGCTACCCACATCAAGAACTGCAGCTGAAGAGCCCTAAGGGCACTTCAGGACCCAGTCCTTCAGCAAACCCCAGGAAGGTCAGCCTTGACTCTCCTATTCCTTGTTAAAATACAGAAAAATATCCCAGCTCAGCCACAGCCATGACCAAGATGTTTTGTAGGCCAGCATGCTTCTAGCAACCATCACTTTTTTCTTTCTTTCCTTCTTTTTTCTTTTTTAATAAAACATCCACGTGTTCTACCATCACAAGGGATGATGATTCAGGCTGACCTGCATTAGAAAGGCATCAAGCCTCACACAGAGCAATGATTTAAAGTAGTTGTGGTTGAACTAGAGAACACTGAATCACGACAAAGATGTCAAAAGATGCAGAAGCTACCATGTTCACAGATGAGTTGTATGAGCATTTAATTACTCTCCTAGTTAATCCCATATTGATGACAGAGGCAGCAGGCAAGGACTATTCTAAGCAGAGGGATGCAGAGCCTGTGAGTATGCTTAGGTCTTCTCTTAAGTGACAGTCTGCTTTCAGACAGCTTGCTGCACATCCTCTTGTCTGAGCAGCTCAGCATACACAATCCCTTTTCCCTTCTTTTTTGGTTAAGAAACATCAAAGCCAGGAAAAGAAAAAAAAAAAAAGAGAAGGAAAAATAGAAAGAAAATCCAGCCTACAGCATATACACAGCTCTCTGCCATCTGGAAGACAATTATAGAATCACAGGATCATAGAATAATTTGGTTTGGAAGGGACTTTCAAAGGTCATCTAGTCCAACCCCCCTGCAATGAGCAGGAACTTCTTCAACTAGATCAGGTGGCTCAGAGTCCTGTTCAACCTGACCTTGAATGTTCCCAGGGATGGGACATCTACCACCTCCCTGGGCAACCTGTTTTGTGTTTTACCACCCTCATAAAAAAATTCTTCCTTATACCTAGTCTGAATCTACCCTCTTTTAGTTTTAAAACCACTACTGCTTGTTCTGTCACCACAGACCCTACCAAAAAGCCTGTCTCCACCTTTCTTATAAGCCCCCTTTAAGTACTGAAAGCCCACAGGAAGGTCTCCTGGAGCCCTCTCTTCTCCAGGCTGAACAACCCCAACTCCCTCAGCCTGTCCTCACAGGAGAGGTGCTGCAGCCCTCTGATCATTTTTCTGTCTCTCCTCTGGACCTGCTCCAACAGGTTCATGTCTTGCATGTGCTGAGGACCCCAAAGCTAGATGCAGTACTGGGCGGGGGTCTCTCAGCAGAGCCGAGCGGAGGGGCAGAATCCCCTCCCTCAACCTCCTGGCCACGCTGCTTGTGATGCAGCCCAGGATACAGACTGCCTTCCAGGCTGTGAGCACACATTGCCAAGTCATGTCCAGCGCTTCATCCACCGGTACACCAAGCGCATCCCTGCAGGGCTTCTCTCAGTCCCTTCATATCCCAGCCCGTGTTGGTACTGGGGGTTGCCCTGACCCAGACACAGGATCTTGTACTTGGCCTTGTTGAACCTCGTGAGGTTCACATGGGCCCACTCCTTGAGCTTGTCCAGGTCCCCATCTGGACGGCATCCTGTCCCTCAGGCCTGTCAACTGCACCACTCAGCCTGTGTCATCTGCCAACTTGCTGAGGGTGCACTCAATCCCACCGTCTTATGCCACTGATGATGGTATTGAACAGTACCGGTTCCAGTATGGACCCCTGAGGGACACCACTTGTCACTGATCTCCATTCGGACAGTGAGCTATTACTAGCCTCTAAATGTGACCATCCAGCCAATTCCTTATCCACTGAATCTGTATCTCCATAATCATATGGCCACCCAGCAAATCCATCTCTCTCCAATTTAGAGAGAAAATGCTGGGAAGGAACATTAGAAATGAACAGAGAAAAAGAAAGGCACCCCTTAAAACTTCTCTGGAATCTGCAGGCAAGCATACAGTGACACTCCCAAGGAAGCATGACTCTCTCATCCTTCTTTCCAGAATCCCATTAAGCCATGGAGTGGCCCCAGGTGTCTCCCAACAAACACAGACCCCTTTATCACGCCTCAGAAATGGCAGTGCCAGGCCACGAATGAGCATGGCCATGCTTTGGGCCTCTGTGGCGGGAAAGTATTCATTAGGCAAAACACAATATCCCTGCAAAGTACACTGTGTTCCAGAAGGAAAACATCTCAAATGTCTCAGCACATTTGGTCAGGAGAGAAATGCCTTCCTGAACCCAAACCAACCCAGTGGTTTTAACACTGAGCATGAAAGCAAGACAGCAAAACCGGGAAGGGGATGACTAGCTTTTACTGCTGTTCCTCATTCCCAGGGAGCAGTGTGTATCATTTAACGGGAGACAGTGAAGGCTACGACTGACTATACCACAGCCAGAAAAGCTTAGGGGCAGCTAATTGCTCCGCAATCACTTTCTGAACAGTTGCAACAGGTTAGCCAGGCCTGACTCCTCATGCAGACTGTGCATCCAGATACATCCCTGCCTGACCCTCCTCCATCCTCCTTTCCATACCTTTCACTATCAACACGGTGTTTCGTCTGCGGCTTCCCTTTGTCCTTCTGTGGGGCTGGGTCTTCTAGAAAGCTGTGGTCCAGACTGTCATCAGGAACAAAGTCCTCCACGCTCTGTACTTTAGCAGGGGCTTCAGGGCGGGGAGGAGGAGTGGCAGCTGCAGGATCTGCATTAATAACAGCAGTTGTAAAATACAGGGTTCACCACAAACAAAACAGAAAATTTGCTCTTTACAGATCTACCCTGCCCGGCCAGGGTGGCAGTAGCCACAAAGCAGGACCTTGGCTACACAGCGAGGGAAGAGGTTATGAACAGGATACTCAAACCAGTCCAGAACTTTGCATGAAGGTATTCACAGACCACACATGGCTGCTATGGTTTAAAATGCACCAGGATGACCTCGGCTCTTAAATAGTCTCAAAAACTCTCCAGCATGGTAGCTCACTGTGCTCTACAGTGAATGCTATGACTGACTACACCACAGCCACGTTTTATACCTATGCTGTGTGCACCACTCCTGTGTGATGTCCCATCATTGTTCTCTTACCTTTTCCAGACTGTTCAGTTCACCCACTCACCTCCTCTTGCTTTTTCAACTGTAACTGTCAAAGGCAGAATTGTTCACACTGTGCTTTTAGATGCCCCATGTAACCAAAAGCTCAAGAGCTACGGTAAATAGAGACTTGCTTTAATGTAACTTATTTGTAGAAACACCTCTACCCATCTTCAAGGTATCAGGATGAAAACTCATGAAATTAGCATAACCAAGAAGCCTAAAGCAATTAACCTTGTCAGGATATTCAACCTTTTTCTCCTACCCAGACTGCACTTCACACCTAGGCTCTTTTCTTTTGGTGGAACAAGATTTGTATGTTTTTTCTAGATTTTGCTCTACTAGTACAGCTTTCAGATCACTTTTGCATACTAATAACGCTATTACTAATGCCATAGAGTAGCGTTGGTGTAAGAAAAAACACAGCCAAAAGAATTACTACTGCAAGACTTCAAGGGAAAGCTTAAATAGCAGCTCCCATATAAAAAACAAGTATTACTTTGTGACAGTGATTTTTCAACTGCTTTCCAATTAGCTAGTCCCTAGGTATGTTCCAGTAGAGGTGCAGACCTTTGGCATGCTACATAAACCTAACAACACTGACAGATCAGCTTTTCCTAGCTGCATTTTGCAACCCTCTTAAAAAGCACCCTTAAGATACCAGGACTGCAGGTCACAAGCCTAAAACAGTTCTCAAGCTAAGTGACAGAGTTAAAAAAAAAAAAAGAAAAATGAAAACCCACAAAATCCAAATATTTTAACACTGGTAGTAGGCCACTTGCTGGGGTTTTTTACATATCAATATGACAACGGGTTTTTTATTGAGAAGGGATTTGTAACATTTGCTCCTCATTGTTTGTTTGTTTCTTGGTAGGAAAAGTCACAAAGAAACTGAAATGGGTGTACTGTGTCATACCTGGTAACAGAGTCAGGATGCAGAACACTGTATGCACAGTGTGAAAAAACCTGAAAGATTTCAATATCTGAAGCTGCAAACCATGTTCCCAGCACCTCCTCCTTTCTTTCTGTGGGTGTCTTGAGACTACTGTGAGCTCTAGGGATTGACAGTTTGAGAGGGAAGGTATTTCCAAAGGGTGATTCAAACGATGCCATGCTAACGATTTTCAGGCAGTGCCAGCTCTGCAGCTCCAGTTAGCTTCGCAAACAAACTGAATGTGACAGGCAAATTAAGGTCCAGATCAGTATAATTACATGCAACAAAATCCTCGATGCCTCTGCCCTGTAACTTCATCCGGCAGGGGTTTGGACCAAATGCCGCGCTACGCTGCTCCATTGTGTACCAGTGCGAAGGAAGAAGCCAAGGCGGGTTGCCCTCTTCCTCGGACCGTCTCTGAAGGAGCGTATTTCCCCAGAGGGAAATCTGCTGCAGAGCCTGGACTTACGCGATCATTTCTGGCTGAATAACCTTTAAAACCAGCACTCCGCTGTTCTCCATTAATACACAAGAGTCCCTTTGAGCTGCCACACTTTTGTGAAGACAGAGCTTCAAATAGCTTCTCTAACAATTTTTCTTGCTATTCAAGAGACATTTGTGCTCCTGGTAAGCAGCTGAGAGTTATTTTTATTAGTGTTTCCTGTATGTTCAGTATTTTCCTCCTGAAATGTGTTATAGCCACCACCCAGCTGGCTGGACACAGTCCCCATCCAAACCAGCACAGAGACAAACCAAACCACCGATCAGGAGAAAAAAACAACGAGTGACAGTACAACTTTCCTTGGACACATGCTGCACACGCAGGGCCTGTGGCCTTCAGACACCTGTCTGCCCAGCCTCTCGCAGGGAAAAACATGAAAGGAAAACAGAAACACCCACGGGTGACGCTCTGCCTAGACACTGCACTCCAGCACCTACCTGGCTGGGGAGGAGAGGGGTCTGGTGCAGGAGATGTCCCAAAGAGACGTGAAATAATGCTGCGCTTTGGTGGTGGGACTGCAGCTGGAGGTGCTGGGGAGGCTGTAGCTGGCGGAGGTGCGTGTGGCTGCTGGGCCTCGGGTGCAGACACTGGTGAAAAAGATGGGGGAGGTTCAGGAGAGATGGCGGAGCTTGTGGAAAGCGGCTGCGGTGGCTGTGGGGTGCCAGGGCTGGAGCTGCCCGTCGACGTGGAGCTCGGAGGTACGATGGGTGACTGGGAACCAGAGGAAGGGCTTTGCCCGTTAGTTGTATGGGGTGATGTGTGTCCTTGACTTCGGGCTTCCATCATTTCAAGGAAGCTGCAGGGAAGATAAATTGCAAGTATAAGGAACGCTCAACAGAGCACCGAGCACAGTGCTGGGCTGCTTTGACTGTGGGCTAAGCTGGGAGGGTATGGGTCTGCTTTCAGTGATGCTGTGACTCCCTGGGCCACAATAGATCTGGCTCACCAACAGAAGCTAAACTCACCCGATCTGCATCGAGGCGTGGAGAATCCCAACCTGCTCTGCACTGCAGGATGAAACCTATATTTGTAACACTTCTGGGAACTCCCTGGATAGACAGACTATAGCAACATGCCAGGGCTTGAAACACAACCTTAAGTCAGTTCTTGGACATATGTCTCTAAGGGAGTAAGTGCTACTGGAATGGCACATTTTTAGATTCTGCAGAAGAGATGAGAGAGCTCGAGAAAAGTCAAATGCTATAAACCCCTTTTTTTTCAGCCAAGAATGAATTTCAGAGGAGAAACCTTGAATGTCAAAAGAAAAGAGCTATCCAGAGGGCTCACAGAGGACTGATGGCAATTACCCTTCTCGCAATGTGCAGATACACAGGCAGTTTCTCCCCCTGCACACACTCCCCCTCTGCGTGGGAGGCAGTGGAGCCAAGCAGGACAAGCTCTGAAACAAGTTATGGTCCTGGCTGGATTCCTGACTAGAAGAGCATTAAAGCCTGCACTGCTAGAGAGGGTGAAATGCTCTATCCTTTTCAAAAAGGAAATGAAGCCTAATCCTGCTGCAGCCTCCTGCTGCAGCCCGTTTGGTTAGCAGTTTTTTCACAAGCTGTATGCAAAGAAACACTAACAGAAAGACGGGCTCTTAGCATGAAATGGTCTCAAAATAAGATCTGCTACATGTTGGACATCTGAGAGATATAAAGAGGACACCTAAAGTGAAATATCATGTATAAAATCTAGCACGTCATGGTCTCGCCTCTTATTTCATTAAGACTAATGAACATTACTCATGCACAGAGACTCTGGGTTCAGCTGCTTCTGGAAGACAGACAGACTCGCTTGTACTTCAGGCAATGAGTATGTCAAAATAGAGACTCCTCTCCCATACAGAGCACAACCTCATCCTCCAGGGACTTAAGTCAGACAGACACCTTCACTGGAATGACTGCTGAGCAGAAAGCAAACAGCGGGACTAAAAGACTCTAACCCCCCTAGAGATATAATTTCCTATTTTAAGGAACAACCTAATATACTTTGTGACCAGCAGTGTCTGGACCCCTAGAGAACATCCTCAGGAAGCTGTTACTTGAACTAGAAAACCAGCAGTCTTTCCTAACTAAGGAACTGGCTAAGGTGCAGATAAAGGGTAGCACTAAAAAGCGGTATTAGCTAGGAGAGAAATAATTGGTAGAATTCCTTAAAGATTAGCCTTGAGGTATATTTCAGCATTTCAATGAAGTGGCACAGAGACCAGAGAAATGCTCATGGGCTTGCAAGCTGGGAGGCAGCATCAACAGAAAGGGAGACAGGGACAAGAGACAGAAAGAACTGGATGATCCTGAATAACAGGAATGGGAAGAAATTCAGCAGTACAAAGGAAATAGTCATCTGCTCAAGGGCTAGGAAACAAGTGTTCTTGCTCCATGTTCATCACGTAAGAATGGCTAGGAAAGAGTCTCCTCACTCATTCCAGAAGACAGGACTAAAGGCTACAATCCCAATGATGCCTGGGAGAAGCAGGAAAGGAGCCTGGCTGTCACGTGGCCATCCACTGCGTATCCCCCCGAGACTGTTGTCAAGGCACCTAATTTAGTGGCAGTGGTAGCCTCACTGAATGCTTCCACCAGGATCCGGGGCGAGGGTTATGTGCTAATTCCACCCAGTAGACTGGCTACAACAAAACAAGCTCCTTGCGGGGCTGAGATCACAGTACGCAACAAAGCAACCATTCCAGCATCCTCCCTCTCAGGGGACTAGTAGCTGGGGTGAGCTGTGCGACAACATGTTCCACTGAAAATGATGCACGGATTTGTCATGCACCAAAGAGGAAACACAAAGGAGTTTAACCCTGGCACTGAGCTGCAATTCAGCATCCCTCAAGGCAGACTAGGCAAGGCATCTGTGGTGAGGGGAAGATAAACCAAGGGTACCTGCAATTCAGCCCTTGTCCAACAAAGCAAATGCTCTTTATCCACAAAACCACGTGAGTTGCTGTGCCCTGAAAAGCCATTCACAACACTTGGGTGCACGGGATGCGCAGCTCTGCAGATCCATGCCAGAAGCACTGAGTGCTAAATTCTGCCATCCCTCCCCTCCGAGCTCTGATTCAGGGCTCCGGGCAAGCCGAAGGCAGGATGGCTGAAGAGCTCTGCTTTGTGGTACTCATTCCTCCTCCTTCCAAGCCCTGCTCAGGGTTACAGACTCCTGCCTCCCAACTGTAAAGAGCAATCGATCCCAGCTGATCTACATGCACCCCTGTGCTTGTTTATAGCAACAGCGATCCTGGCTGGAAGGCCTCCAAGCTTGGTCGCTGCCGCATCCAGCGTCCAAGATACTGATGCCAGTGCTGTAGCTCTCCTGGCTGAGCTGAGCTCTCCGACCGTCTATGTGAGCACCCAAATCACCAACGCTACACAAAACTAGAATCAAACCACCTCTGAGTCTCTGATCAGGGTGCTGGGTCCCACCATCACGGCAACTGGCTGACTCAAGCAGGATAAGACAATTACACACTGAAGACTAAGGGACAAGGATCCTGTACGAAGTATACGCAAAATACATATACAGTCATTTCAGGATACAGAATATGAAGCTTAATGAGTATTTAAAGCAGGACCCAACAAAGCACAGGGCACTCTTTACAATATTAGGGCATCTAAAAATTTTACTGTACTTTGTACTACAAAAACTGCCCATTCTGGAAACAACAACCTGCTTTGTTCTGGGCAAGTAGCCAGATCCAGAGGGAGGGAGGGCTGCGACTACCACCTGTTTCTCCTGCAGAAACACATGAATTTTAAGAGCTGGAGGGAAAAAATACTACATAACTGAAGTATAAAGAGTGTCATCCTTCCCTCCAGCTCAGCTAGTTTGGAGAGTAACACACATGCAGGCTTCTTCTGCACCTGTGCTCCTATGCCTTGCTCACCTACATTATGTGAAGGGCACAAGAATAAGAGACAGCAAGCTATTTTTAGTAGAAAGACACAATGGTTATTTGGGGACAGCACGACACAGACTCTTTACTCCAGCACAGCACCAAGGAGAGCTGTGGCATGTGTGCTTCGTGTCACCTTCCTCATCTCCAACCAGACACATGGGCCAAGCTCTGTGTTGTGTGCCACGACACTGGGGAAATAAGGATGGTCTGACGCTGGTTTTATATGGGCTGCATTAAAGAGCTCTGCTGAGCTTTCATATGCGTATCTTCTTCCGTGAAAAGAGGTGGGTGGAAAAACAGCATATATGAAAATGCTGCCGGCAAGCTCTCAGTAATTTCCAGGGTGGAGGTGTCTAAGCATCCTCCACACTTCGAAAATACTACATAATGCATGAATGCTTTCTCTGGCTTTACACACATTCTTCAGAGGCAGAAGCGTGGCTGTTTTGGGAACATAACAGGCCAAACCTGCCACGTGTCTGTTTTTTCTCACATTCTATACAATCTGGCCACCGTGTTCCTTGTTCTATCCTTTTTGTCAGTCCTTAACAAAAGGACTCACTCAAAATCTTACTGTGAAACAAGTAGCTTCATATCCACTACGTGTAGTAGACCAGGTCCTATTAAAACACAAGACGAACTCATGCTGTTACCCGAGTACACTTGTTTAGTTGGGATACAGCAACAGCAAACATGCTATGCAAGTCCAGATGGATTATCTGTCCTGATCCATGTGGGCTCCTTGTTCACCTTTCAATCCTTCCATTTCAGACTGAGTAACAAGTCTTCATCCTCAAAACCCCTGAATAATTCACACCCAGTTGGACCTGCTCGCAAGAGGAGATTTTAATGCAATTTTAAAGATGAACATGGCCTGCAGGAACAAAAATTTGTCAGGGCCTGAGGTTACTGTTGCTCTGCTCCCAGAGCAAACAAAAAAAAGCACAAAAGGACTTGTTAGCCTCACAGTTCTTAAAATTGTCAGTGCTCATGTTCATTTACTATTGAAGATGGAAGCAGCCTGAAGCTTTTTGGCTCCTGGTTCTAATCTGCTGTGATCAATTTTTCAAGTGTATTTCACATGGCAAGAAAGCCTTTGGGTTATTTTATTAATTGTGAAAATGAAGATTAATAGGCCATGTGACATCAGTTTAACTGGGGTTACTGAGGGTCAGATCTCCAGATGTTTGTTTTGGGCTCACTGAAGGTACTGAACCTGACTCCCCCCTAAGCCCAGGTCCCTGAATGTGAAACCAATTGCCAAGCCGGGTTGAATCCTGCTGCCCAGACCTTGGAGTACAGCCCTTCTCCAAGAGCTGCTCAGGTTTTCCATGAGACACAAAGTGGATGCAGTAGAACAACCCCCCCTCCACAACATACGGGACAAATTCCATGTTCTCTGCTTTCCTAGCAAGACTGATGATGACAGGCTCAGTTGCAATTAATTCTTAATGCAGCCTCACACAAAAAAGATGACCTAGAGTCCTCTCTAGTACGCACTGGCTCCTTATCTGTCTGACAGCAACAGTGATTGACAGCAAGCAGTAACAATAAAAGCGGGGCAGGGGGAAGACAAAGCAAAAGTGGGTTTACTTTGCTAACTGGTAATTCAGCCTTTAGCCAGTGTGGTTCTGGACCTGTACTTCAAATACAGCTGAAGACACAAAGGAACAGCTCAAGCAGCAGGTCCTCCTGCCAGACAGCACTGGTGTTATCAGCACCACAGTCTTTGCAAAATCATGAGCTATGCTCAACACAGAAAAACCAAACAAGCAAATAAAAGCCCAAAATGCAATCAATGACTCTGTAGCGAATAAAGCTGTCTAATGCAGGGAGCATGGCTCCTAAAAGAAGAGTCCTCATCAGGAGAGCACAAATGCCTTTCTGCAGTCACTGGTCCATCATCCATAGGATGAGAGGAAATGGATTCCAGTTGTACCAGGGGAGGTCTACATTGGATATTAGGAAAAATTTCTTCACCAAAAAGGTTATGAAGTGTTGGAACGGGCTGCCCAGGGAAGTGGTTGAGTCATCATCCTTGGAGGTATTTAAAAGACGTGTAGACTTGGTGCTTAGGGACATGGTTTAGTGGTGGACTTGGCAGCGCTGGGTTTACAGTTAGACTTGATCCCAAAGGTCTTTTCCAACCTAAATGATTCTATGATTCTACAATCTTCCCTACCTGGACAGTAGCACCTGGCTATCTAGGATGATCTGACAACGCAGGTGACAGCTGTACGGCACCGCTGGGAAAGTACCCAGAAGGATTTCTGTCACATGGCAAACCTGGGACAGGTCCTACCACTACAGCTGCTGCAGCCTGGATCATACGGTATCTCAGATAATCTGAAGTTCAACTGCTTCAAATATATTTTTACAAAGCCTGACTAAGAGTTTGCTTAAAAGCTCTTAAACACAAGGAGCAAACGATCTGAAAACTCATTTCTTACAAACAATTCCTGTGAAGAACTTGGACTTCATGTGCTTACAAGGCAAACAATCGCACAGTGGTTTACAGATGACAATTTCCTGAGGCTTCTCAAAACTGAGTGTGAAAGAACATGAGATTTCTCACAAAGAATAACTTAAGTATTCCTTTTGACTAACTTGTATTAATCCTTAGGAATAAAAAAGTTAATTCAAAGAGAGTTGATTACTTAACCTTTGAAATTAAATGATTTTTGATATTAAAAAAGAATAATACTACAAAAAAACACAGCCAAACATAAAAACTCATGAAAATCATACATTAGATCTGCTTCTTATTAACTTTTGCAAACGCTTCCACCAGCAGCTTATTCCTAAAAAAACATGAATATGCAGGAAGAGCTTCCACAATTTCCCCAAAAACTATTTCTCCATCTGCACCAATCCAGTGAGGGAACAGGCATGCTGAACATAAAGTTTCCCTTGTGACAGAAGATAAACTGGGTACAATTAAAGATGGAAAAACTGAGCAAATTAAGTACAAATTTGGAACAGAGTAAAAAAAGTCATTGCTGTTTTTTGAATAAGAATTGAGGAACTCAAAAAGGGCTGAAATGCTGTTTTAGCAGCATTGAAAATGTAAAATCTGAGAAACCACAGGGAAAGTACCAGTGCAAGAGGTGTGGCAGGCAGAGAGGAGACTAAGCACAGGGAAAGAGCTGGAAGCATCTAAATGTGTCTTATAGAGGCAAAGCCCAGCCAGTGGCTGCCAAGGGATAGCTTACATAAGGCAGAAGAGGCAGCGTTGTGTGCCACCTCGTGTTTTCTCTGGGATCCACATTTTGGAGCAATGACCTCGGGTACCCAGCCACAGCAGGAGAAAGAGTTCTTGTTCTCTTTCTGTTCTCGCTGATCCTAATTTAGCATCGGTCATTGTGACAGAGCAGCTATTAGACGTGCACAGGGGTGAATGAAGTAACTGAGTGAGATGTCCTAGCACTGTCACCTGGCCTTGTTCCATGGCCTGATTTTATGGCTGGAGAGCAGGAATCGCCTCGGAGGTGCTGCAGCAGCCACACCATGGCCTGCAGCCCCAAGTGCCTGCGGACACCTTCTCTTGCTGTACAATTTGTGGTGACTGACAACAGAACTCCAGGCACCGTCTAAACTGAAGCAACCAACACAAGGGCTTCACATCTGTCAAGGGTCAGCAAGTCACACTGCACCAACGCACATACTGAATACAACAAGGTGAGGGTCAGAGGACAATGCATCAGGTGCTCATTTTGACGAAGTAGCATGTTAAACATGACAATCCGAAAATGATGGGCATCTGACAAGCATGGACGCAAGTACCTTCCCAAGGCCTAATAATGAGCACTGCAGACCTGCCTCACAACTACAAGCTCTAAATCCCATGTACTGTCGTGTCTACAGATACTCTGTTCACCAGCCTAAACTGTTTACTAAGAATCGAAACTTTACCCAAAAAAAGTCCCCTGCCATATCAGTGTGGTTATTTTTTTCTGTCAGGACTTAGGCTAAAGGACTCGAGCTTGAAGGGCTCCTGCAGGGATAAAAAATGGAACATAGGAAGAGTATACTTTTCAACTCTGGGGCTGAAGTAACTGCTTTGCAGCTCATCTGCTTCAGAGAGGTGCCACTGAAACAGACTTTTTGTTTCTACCTGGGATGCACGGAAAAACCTCAAAAATCCTAAAATAGCACCCTATTCTAGTCAGTGTGATGAAAGTACTCAGACGTGACACTGCCTGGTGCTTTTCTTTTGGGATCAGTGGCTCAAGCCAGGAAGCATCCAGGGATATTTTAAAGACTTTTCTATAAAGAAGCATTATGTTATGAAAGCAAAGAACATTGGTCTCGGTACACAGACATAAACATGCAGCAGCTGCAGTGAAAGCAGAAGTTGGACAGCTGCATAAAGATGACAGTTTATTTGGTTATAATTCTAGAATTCTAGAGAAAAGTCTTGCTTTTAATATTGTAGCAACTCCTCTTCTGTCAGGTACCACAGCTAAGGTATTTCTTATGCCATGTTAAGCCAATTATGCAGCTTAATGGTGCAATTAGCCACCTGCAGCGCCAGCCCTCCCTAGCAGCTGAGCAGCAGTACCTTTGCTACGGCACCCAGTGACCCAGGGCACGCAGTGTGCATCTTCAGGCGCACACACCCCATCTCCTGCTCCTCCCATGCTGATGAGCTGGTTTGGAAAATGACAAATGACTGACAAGTAGGTCCAATGTTTATCTGGCTTTGGAGTTTCTGCAGATGACTCGGGGGCTTCTGCTGAGGTGATGCTAGCTGCTGCTTACTGCACCAAAAGCTCCTCTCTGCTTGCAAAAGGCAAGAACATGCTTTTTGACTTGTTAGTGCACAGTGCCTAGAGCAATGCGAGCACTCTGGCCCTAAGATTCTTGATGCTATGGCATTGCAAATGATACTCTTTAGCAATCAGATATTTCTGCAGGAGCATGTACCCAGAAAGGGTACTCTCTGGCAGAGGAAGCATACCAATATCATAAAATGGTGTCCACTGGTGTGGTTACACTGGATGGGATCATCGAGTCTAGTGCCCATTGCTGGAACTACAAGGTCTAGCCATCCCACCTCTGCCAGCACCATACTGCTGCTGCTTCCTTTAAGTTATGGTGTTACACACACGCTTCTCAGAGCCAGCCCGACTCAGATTAACCCAAATAGACAGGGCAGAAGACAGCCTTCTGCTGGATTTGTGAGCTGAAGTGGCACATGAGAGGGTTCAGCAAATGCTAAAGCTGGTATAAGGGCAAGAGGTGACTAAGGAGCAAGATCTTCTGGTGTAAGTTTGGAACAGCTCTGCTCTTGATTCTTTCAGATATCTTCCCTTAAGTATCTTCCCATTACTGATGCAGTACAAACAAAAGTACTGGAAAACAATCTTGACAGCACAGCCCACACAGCCCAGCCCTTTGAGCAGGGACATCAAGAGAACTGCTGAAGGCACAAGGAGACAAACCAGTCCCTGGGGTAAGGAATGAGGTGAACACTCTGGAAATGGTACCGCTTCAGGTTTATATGGGGTATTTCAATGCTCTCAAGGAAGACACACTGACTAAGGTTATGGAACTTGAAACTTGGTCTGAAAATTGCTCAAAATGACTGCATGAATATTTCATAACCATTGACTCCAACTTCTAAATAAAGCTGCCTGTAAAGAATCTTTTTCCAATTCATTCTGGGATGACTTTTCTGTCTTGCACATCACTGCAATAAAGACCTTGCAATCAGAATTCACAGAACACATTTGTCAACAACATACAAATCTGAAGAGATTCCTGTTCAGTGTGCTACAGACGTACTGGCTTTGCAGGGTTCAATCTGGCAAATGCTCATTTCAAGCAGCAAGCAATCAGACAAGGCACTGAAAAAACGCAAGGCAGCAGGAAATAGCCACTATTTCAAACCAGAAATGCACTGAGGAGTCTGGAAGTACTTAAAGGG
The DNA here is from genome assembly GCF_023634155.1 of Falco peregrinus. NCBI lineage: Eukaryota > Metazoa > Chordata > Aves > Falconiformes > Falconidae > Falco > Falco peregrinus. Next base: position 46,776,455 of record NC_073721.1, on the reverse strand, counting down.
AAAAAAAGACAACAATGTCGTTGCTATTACCTTCTGCCTGTCACAAGACACACAATACACAGGAATGCAATAGCCAGAAGAAGAGGAATCAACTTGTGCACTGAGTAGAAGAAAGATGGAAAATACCCCTTTCAGCATCAGAGGCTGCAACATACTTCTCTCCAATTCCTTCAGCATGTGCTGCCTCCAGGGGTGCTCCTGAGCTTCACTTCCACTGCCCTCCCACAGATCCCATGCCTGTAGGAACCAGACCCTTTCATAGGGATCCCCAAGGGTACGCTTTATTTCAGGTGATGCCACTTAAAAGCAACAGTTTACAAGTTCCAAAGAAACCCTAAATGTCACTCGCTGGACCCTTCAGCCTGGCCACATGCCACAGCTGGGGCTGCCCAACATTCACGTGACACCTAGACTGCAACAAAACAGTTAGAAAAGATGGCTCAGTGACATACAGTTCGTAGTTTTGATCTTCTGTCTCTTGCTGCACTGACAGCTCCTCCAAAGTTGCATCAATATCCAGCTGATTCGTCTCCAGCTGCCGTAGCAACGTCTCCCTCTGAAGAAAGAAAAACAAGCTGGGTCTGAGCAGGAAGGGTCACTGTAACAGATCTCCGTGCACTCACAGGGTGCAGCAAGATCTTGTGGCACCACTCTACCCACAGCAATGCATTAAACAGGAGCTTTGGTCCCTCTCAATTTAAATACAGAAGCACAAAGGGAAGCAGAAGCAGTAGCAAAAGTACATTAATCCAGAAAGTCTGTGTGTAAGAAAGTAACTTGTTCTGTGAGCTGTACTCAGCCATAAATCAATTATGTGTGATTTTCAGACAGCATTGCCAGTTGCATTTGGAAAACAGATCCAACTCCTGTGGAGAACAGTTGGGCAACCCATTCATTCTGCTCTTTTATTTTTCCCTGTGCTAAAGAAGTCCCTCTGTGAGTAGGACCTAGCTGATGCAAAACCTCACAGTCATTTTCTTTTTACTGTCAGGGTAGATGACTGAGGACAACCTGTCAACTCAGTGAAATTTTAGAAGTCACTGCCCCTCTGCCTTCAGTTGCTGCCCCACAGATGCGGGACAGACACTCCAGTCCATTTCAAATGTGTGATAAAGTGAGCTGGCTTCACTAACACAAAACAGGGTAGCCTAATTCAGCCCTTTCCCTTCCACATTTCCAACAGAATCCAAGCAAAAACCTCAGCTGAGGGGAAGTGCTGGCTTAAAAGGTTCAAAATCAATTGCAAATGGTCATGGGACACTCCTCCCGACAGTCCGGATGGCAATGAGAAGAGATCAATAACCACACGCATTACGCTGAGGCTGCACGGGCATGGCCAGCTCCAAGGGCTCATCTGCCGTGGATCCAGCACCAACCTCACCTGCCTGCCCAGCAGACCTGGCCCTGCGACATCCTTGAGCCGCAGGGCTAACACAGCATCCATTTCTGCAGAAACACAATTCAGGATCCTCTGGCCAAGACTAGAGCTGTCTGTGGCCACTGCCCCGCTCCACGGTACAAATCTTGTGCCAGAGCCCCTTGCCCTCGGCTCAGACGCAGGCAGCTGGCACACAGCTGGGCACTGGCCAAGCTCCCACCACCAGCCCCGGCACTCTGCTCGCCCCCTGGGGAGGCTCTGAGTGAGGGGCACAAAAGTCACTTTACACACCAAATTCCGGAGTCAAAAATCACGATGTTCAGTGCCTGAAAGTGTCAATCCTCCCTCTCACACTGCCTACACGCTGGATGGCACAGGACGTGGCGACAGCTTGTGCTGAGACACATCCGATGACTCACGGCGCTGCACAGTGCCCGTTAAAGCAGGGTCCACCAGTGCCACAGGCTGCCAAGCTGTGCCACCACCCAGACAGGAGGAAACGGAAGAGAAATCAAAGGTTTCCTCGCAACTGCAAAGGTTTTTGCTTTTATAACTGCCTTATCCTCAATGCACATTTAAACTTTCTACTGTGACAAATATTTTTGAAGGTTAGCGTCAGTAACTGTGGTGAATTTTTAATACCGTGTTTCACAACACACATACTCACTGCAGAGAAATCCCATTAGCGTGAAGAGCACAAAAGGAAATAAACTACAAAATGTACAGAATAAAATCCCTATGGGAAGACAGACATTTGTATAAAGCAATGGCATTCAGTTTCCACATGCATATGCTATTGACAATATAGTTTCATACACACGACAATTTTGAAGCTATCAAGAAAGTGTACAAATTTAAAGAGCAACTCACTCATCTGTCTTATATAAAACACACCACGCTACTCTGTCCAAGGGAGTAGTCAGGACACAGCTTGAGCTGTCCGTGGAGCAGGCTGATTTATATAAAATTCTACCATGATTTATATCAGCAAGCATGGCTTTAAGTAATTTTTATTTTGTATTATAAGACCAGGTGACTCATAGCAGTTGATAATGTTTAAACATGCTAATTTACTGGAAGATACATTCTTTCTTGAAATTTAAGAGCTTCTATGACAATATAAGCTAATTTACTGCTTCCAAGGCATTTAGATTCTTCATTTTTACCTTTGCCATTGTGTTAAGAGCTTGGAGTGTTCCATATTTCCTTTGCTATGTAGTTTTTATTTATCATATTCATAAGCTCTATGCAGATGGAAACCTGACTTCCATTAACATGTATACAAAGAATTATGATGTTGTTAGTTAACTCCAATTCCCTTTATTGTGGTATACAGACAAGAAAGTTTCAGCAAAGCATGCTATACACTAAACAGAAGTACTAATAAAGATTTTAGAATTAAAATTCTAGATTTTAGAATTCAAGATTCAATAATTTCAAGATTTTAGAAGTAACAGATTTCATCCTTCTATGTTATTCATATAGTAGATGCAAAAATGAGACAAAAAAGAGCAAGTTTTCTGCTTCTTTGTCCTCAGCTTCCTAAGAGGAGTTAATCAAATGCTGAGCAAATTAGCTGAATAAACAGAGATGGAAGGGACACTGTTCTCCAATGCTTACCTTAGGCACTTAGATAATAGCTTTTATTGAACAAGTGGTTTGCCTTTCCTCATACTTTGGCATTAAGACATATACCAGAGTTGTATTTATTTAAATTTTCACAGATCACAGTAAATTATGAACTTAGATTTAATTAAGAGTGTTGCACTTAATTTTGTAAAAATGTATCACCAATAATGGACTTCCAAATACTTTAAAAATAAATTCTATTTTACCGTGCTGGTATTAAAATATTAAAGAAACAGCTTATTTTTAGCAATGACCCAAAAGAAGGGAATAAATCATGTGCTACAGACCAACGCTTTGGCTGAATGCCACTTTCAAGTGCTTCCTGGGAAAAGGCAATTTCAGCTGTCTGCAGAATTTTGTCTCCTTCCAAGCGCAGCATCTGAAGGCCTGGTTGACCTGCTCACATTTGCACATTACATGGGCCACCAGCAATACCTACAGCTAAACTCCATTCTCAGGTTTGACAATCCTTCCCCTGGAAAGGAACTGATAAATAATTGAAAAGCCCCGGTTAGCTAGTGGGAACAAGCTCTGTACTGGGGGTATGAATTTCAGCCACTGCTTTCTTCATGAAAGATGCATGAATGTAAGCTGAAGACAGAAATGTGCAACTTAAAACCAATGCACTGAACACCAACTCCGCTAAAGGACAGCCTGGAATCTCACACACAGCTGAACAACTCTTCCCCTCGAGAGCTGCAGGAGGTTAGGCAGAGGAACACAGAGAAACCTCAGAGATCCACCGAGACTGATTAAATCATATGTGCATTTAATACCTGGTAGCATTCCTCTCCTTTAACCCTGCTTTGCTCCAAAGTACCAGGGAAATTACTTCTTTCTGGAGCTTGTTACTGGCAAGTCTCTCTGAAGGTACAAGCAGAACCTTTACAAATTAAGGCTAGCTGTGATTTTCCTACAAATTTTAACATCGTGCTGTGCTGGTTGTTAATCAGGCCCAGCGGGGCCAACCCTGGCTCCCTGTGCACTCAAAGGCAAGGCTCCCAGCGGGTCTCCAGCAGCAGCAAAACGCCCAGAGCCACCCAGCAGGAGCACTGAAAAAACTAAGTGCATTGCATCTTGGTGAAGCAAAGCCCTGGATGGAAGCAACCACAAGCCTCCTCCAGCTTTGCAGTGTCACCTGCCTCGGCACAGAACAGCAAGGCCAGGGATCCCCCGCACACCAGAGGGAAATGAAACAAGCCATCTCCACATCGGATGCTATGCTGTGATTTTTATCAGAACGCACACAAAAGCATCCCAGTATGAGCACAGAACTGCACAAATTAGTTCTGGTGTTGCTGTTTTAAAGGAAAAGCCAGGCAGCTATGATCTGATCACTCTCTCCTTGGCTGAGGCACAGGACAACCTCCTCAACTGCTGCCTTCTGCGTTGTTGTACAAAGAACAGAGCAAACATTTACAAGCATGGTTTACGTGTGCCTACCCACATCTCCCCTTGCACATTTTGAGAACTCAATTGTAATGAGAAGCCTTTTCAGGTCTGTTTCTGCTGTTGCATTATTGAATTACATTACATGAAAAACACAGGATTTGGGAGTCTAATTCTGCAGGACCTGTACCTTTTGGAGTACTCCCAGTGGCACCCTTAGCCCACTGAGAAGGAGAACAGATTTGGGCTGGTCACCCCATTTCCTTCACCTCTCCCGAGCAATTGTCACTGGAATCTCCAAACAACTAAAGTTTTTAGCAGATTTATTTTTTTCTATTTCCCTAAAGACCAAGATTTGACCAAGAAATTCTCTGGCTTTGGGGGCAATTACCTTACCTAAACGTCCTAATGGCTTTCAGTTTCAGATTAACAGATCATGTTTACTCATACACAGCACATTTAAATGAAAGGTCCCCTAAGACTCACATCCTAAAGCTGCTTCCAAGCAAACCCAAAACTACAAATACTTTGGTATTTCCTGCTTATAAATATGGCTAGGGAAATCATTAATATACTGACTATTAACAGTATCGTTATGACCAGCTTTCAGAAACAAATCTGGCAGGAAGACTGTGCTAATGTCTTTGTCTCGTATCAACATCTATTTGAGAAAAAAAGGAGAGCTGTAACAAAACCAACAAAAGTAACCTGGGAACTAATTGTTATGCATGATTTCCACAAGACATCGCTTTACCATAGGAGCAGAGGTTATAAAACCAAACATTTAACCAACACCATGCTGGTAGATTTCAATCTTCTCCACTGAGCAGCACGTCGGGTCTATATCTGAGATTTCTACAACCTCCTCCTCAGAAATCTGACTTGTTTTACTGGGGTACTATATGTTCAATTTTCTTAGTGTGGTTCTTTCTGCTCTGCAGCCTGAGGACGTGGTAACATCCACCAATAGATCTGAGCTTCCTCTGCACTAGCATTTCAGTGGGGATTACTTGTATAAAAATACACATAGACATTTCAATTACTAGTTGAAAAATAATCAAGATCAACTGCCTGTTTTTTCCATACAACAGAAAACAATGATATAGCATCACATGTACCCCTAAAAAGCATCTGCTGTTGATCCCAAAGGACCCCTTCCTGGTCACCTCAGAAAGGTCCTCTTCTAAAGAACCACAACTGAGAATTCCACCCTTCTGTGCCCATCCAGCCTTTGCCTTTCTACTCAGTCCACCTAAGAAGCCTCAATTATGAAGGAAATGTGAGGCTTGGATCTATGTGCAAAGGATCCAAGCAGATCAGCTATCACTAGGGCAAAGATTCTCAGCAAACAGTTGTCCCTGAACTGTTCAGTTCATGCCCAAATCAACTTGCATCTGAATTTTAGTTAACAGAATTTAAATACAAAGTTAACAAATGTGCCTAGGTAACAGTTTTGACTTTGGCAGCTACACCACTGGACGCAATTTTCTTGCCAGTGCTGTTCATCACCTTGGAGCCTTCCTTTAGAGGTAGGCATTTGCGATTACAGCAGAGAAGAGCCCTCTCACAAGCAGACATGTTTAAGTCACTGGCACCAATGTACTAACATAATTTTGTTCCAATAACTCTTACGAAAATAGAAATTACTCAGGATCCTGTAACAACAAAAGAACCCCCAAATACCAAATTCCCACCTTAGAGACAGAGAAAATGACATTTGTCCCACCTGCCCAGCTCATCAGGGAAATGCCCTCTGTCTTACCTGCAGCTGCAAGAAGGGGATATTGAAGAACTTGTGCAGGTATTTGAGGCCAAAGCTGTTCTTCATGGAAGACTCAGCGTAGCGAAAATACGAGGAGCCGGGAGGCCTGTCTCAACCAGATAGGTAGAGAGAAAAAAACTGAACAAAGGACATGGACTGCACACACACAGAAGAGGCCCCTGTCACACTGCATACCATGAACGATCCTCATTTACCAGCCATCCCGTCAACCTCTAAATGTAGGCTAGCAAGTCATTCTGCTAGCGACTTGTTATTTTATTTACAGACAAAATTCACACTTTGTTCCTCCTAAAGGGTGGCAGAACACAGCTGTTACGTTGCAGTGCCATGTGGCTGCCAGACTAAGAAATTCTGTGTCAGGACACTGGGCCATTGGTTTACTAAACTGGGCGTTTCACAGCTGTACAAGCTGTTCATTTCTCAGTGAAGGTTTTGTTTTAAAACCACAAACAGACCTACATAAGTCATAGATAAAGACGGACTTGTAAAGAAATGATTACATTACAGATAAAGTCTTAAAACTGATATAATTTCTGGGTGCCTGATGTAGGCATAAACAAGTAAGAGACTAGGAAAATGAAAAAATGCCTTAAAAACATAAAACCACACAAAAAGGTACAACCCATTGAATCCTGACTAACAAGTAGTATTTCATACTAAATAACAGAGCACATCAGATCTTTGCATGAGAGAAAATCTTGCCTGGCTGGCAAGAGAGGCGTATGATTTGGCTGTGCCCAGTAAATACTGTGTGGGGATGCTCTCAGAGCAAGAGCAAGGAAGACAGCTGCACTAGCTGGCTCTCTTGTAGCAGAATTATTTAGAGTAGAGAACAGTTGTGCTGCAGGGAGAGGATTCTTTCACAAGAGAAGGACTAACCAGAAAGAAGGTGACTTCTTGGGAAGGCAGATGCTCACTATTTCCAGATACATAGCTAACAATCTGCCCAGAACAGGCTCCTAAATCAAAGAGCTCATCGTGTAAACTGAAGCTGCTGTGTGAAGTACTCAGAGCTATGAAAGCCCAAAAGTTAGGCACAGGGTCAAGAGGATGAACGTGATGTGCATTTGAAACACAGCAGCAATACGGTTATCTACAGCTGATGACAGAGAGCAGCCGAGGTCCACTCCCCTGCCTGGTGACCATGGTGCCACCTTACCTGTTTAGATTGTCGATGAGGTCCCGCACATCGCCAGGCAGAATGACCCGGTGCTCCCCCATGTCTCGGTAATTCCCAAGCACGCACACTGGAACGTGGGTCGGCACTTTAGGAAGCTCCCTCAGAATATAGTTAAATGTCCTTCACCACAGGAGAGAGATAAAGGCAGATGAGTAGGAAACATCGTTCTGCGATAGTCGTTCCAAGACTGTGGCTTCTTTGCTCCCCTCAGAGAAATACATTAACTGTAAATATGTTTGTATCATTCTTTATCCAAAAACAACTTGACCAGTTCAATAATCCACTTCTACTGGCAACCTCACATCTCCTACAGCAGTATTTCCCTCAGTCCTATGAAACCGTGTGGGGTCAGCAGAAGGATTCCCTCCCTTCAGCTGCCAGCAGGCTCACTGACCCATACCAAATCTGTAAAACACAAGCTCAAACATAAAGCAGGAACTCTTACCACCTCCTCTTTCCACTCTGGCTTCCATATGTCTCTCACCCTCCTCAGCAGATGTGAAAAATGAACAGTTCATTATTTCTGTATGTTAATACAGCCCGGGGCCTCTAAATAATCCTTACTAATACCACTCTTCCTGAGAATTTCTCACAGGCATTCCCCTTTCCCTTGTGTTCTGGAGAGCAAGGGTTTGTAACATGCCCAGCATACTTTGCACCTGTGATAGCACTAATTAGCAAGCCTCAGACAGCAGTATCTGAGAAACTGCAGTACGCAAGCCCACAGGGAGACTGCCTGTTTGAAACAAACCCAGGAGAGGAGTATATTAAAAGACGTGTCAGAAGAGAAAGCTACTGTTTTAAGAGATACAACTCATTAGGCTGGTTATCAGCTCTAGAGTCCATCTGGGAATCAAGAGGTCTAGAAGTCATTTGTTTTCATTAAACAAGCGATAATCACATGGTGCATGCCACTGAAGATGTCTTACCACTGTTTGGTGATGTCAAACATCATCACTACACCATTGCAGTTCTTATAGACATCCAGGAACTCTGCATCCAGAGCCATCTCTGACTCTGCCTGAGGAAATAAAGCCAAAGAGGCAGTAAATAACTTGATTCAACTTCAGGCTTGCACAGAACACAACTGATACAGTGCTGAACAGGTAAACTTTCTAAAGTGACAGCCCACTGTAAGAATTATCTGTGGATTTCACATCATCATTGTTTAAGCAAGATATCTGGTGGTTCGCAGCTTCCACTGCCCATATGAGCTGCACGTGAAGCACCTGACAATGCCTGAAAAAACCCATGTCTGACAGCAAATGCTACCCCCCCCACCCCCCACTCCCCCGACTCTTTCCCCTGTGCCCCCAAATCCTGCACTGGCAAGACAACTCCATATAAGCTACAGGATGGAGGACAGAGGACACAGCTCCCATTTCATCTCTTTGCCAACCCAAATATTGACTGTACTTCTAATGCTTCTGGGTATAAAGCCAGGATGAAGTTTCCACTGAATTTCTCCCATTCAGGGCCAAAAGTATTTATTAGTACCTGAATTGCTTTTCATCATTTGGATTCTACATGCTGCAAAATACAGTACTGGTCACGTTTGCGAAGGAAGAAGCAGCTGTGGTATCTGTTCTCATAAAAGCTTTTTCCCATAGGAGAATATTTTAAAAGAAAATTTTCCTAATTGGACTGCACAGATTGAGTGGGACTGGCACCCTGGTGAAACAGGTAACTCTTCGCTGCCCTGACCCATCCCCAGAACCAAGTGTTCAGCTCTCTGCCTATCAGTGACGCTGCTTTTCTCACCAATTTCAACAAAGTGGTTATGGAGCAAGTACCAGAACTTGCCCGTGCACTGAGCCCCCAAAGGCACTGATACAGGAGCAATAAAGCTCTTTAAGAGCTGCAGCATAGATCATGGAATCAAGGGCCTTTAAAATGAATTTTTCTTGGGGATAAAATCATACATCTTTTGAAAGAGATGCCATGGAAGTGCACTGGCAGCCCACATGCAGTTTGGGGAACGTGGTAGTATGGTCTTCCATACAGCACTTTGTTCTACAGCAGAAGATCCAAAGGAGATATGCTCATGGAAAAGCCTTGAGAAAGCCACTCTGTTTACTTTTATGTGCTAGGTGGCACTTCTATTGACCCTTCCTCCTCTGTTATTTCAAAGGGTGTTAAAAGGTAATTGTTAGCCCAGTTTTATGGAGCGGCCAGAGAGCATGGCATCAAATGACTCCTCCACACCTCACAAGAATTCCATCACAAAAGGACTTCCTGCCACTGACCATGTGCAGACAGGTACAAAGCTACGGAGTAAACATCTGGGGTGCAGTCATTCCCAAAAGACAAAATGGAAAACAGCAGGAAAGTTGTGGTGAAGGCAGAAACAGGGATAAAATGCACAGGCAAAAGACTGAAGAGCATTAGGGATCACACTGCCCCTCATCTGCCTCCTAGGCCGGCCTTAAAGCAGAAACAAGTATAGAACTTACTGTCCATGGACCAAAGGTGGACTAGAGACCTCCTGTTAAGAGGCAGACATCTGCATTCAAGGTGACTCACCTCCTGAGGGTCATTTTCCAGTTTCAAACCATCTCCTCGTTTTTTGCATTTTCCTTAAAAAGAATTGTAAAAAAAAAAATAAAATAAAAATGCATTACACTGGGCAGAGAACTCCAGGATCTCCTGGATGGGTCTGAGCAGGACTACAGCATTCTGAACATGACCTTAAAAGCAGATCCAACTTCTACTATAAGCATGGGGAATGAGGAGGGGTGGGACAGGCATGCCTTGCTGAAGAACACCAGCTACCCTGTTGAAGAACACTAGCCACTCTAATTCAAAGATGAATAGGAAGAAAGCCTGAAGTAGCTTAAACCATGCTCTTCACAGCATAGTCACAATGACTGAATAATAGAGGGTTTGGTGCACTCCCTGACCACAAAGGGAAGGGGTTTTGTTGCCCTTTTTGTTGCACTAATGTTGAAGAAGCAAAAGATCGTGGGGCTGCTATGACTGAACTGCACAACTACATACACAGCCTTCCTGAGAGATGCTATGACGCTGCTGTGCTACGTCACTGACCTGAAGCAAGCAGTCTTGTCAAAAAACGTGATCTCAGAGTGCACTGGGTGCTTTGGGCTGACTTGTGACCAAAAAAAAAAAAGGGGGGGAGCCAGATTATGAAAATTTAACAGCCAGAAGACAGACAGAACAGGGGGAAATCCAAGCAAAATCAAATAAACTGTGGCAAGGGGGCTGTGGAGAAGTAGAAAGACAGCCTACAGGTGTGTGAAAGGCCAGAGCCAGAGGGTCAGGTCTGGTCATCACCAGCGAAGGCGCAGAAAGGAAATCCTCCAGAGGCACCATCCAAAGCCACACGCTCTAGAGACACGCACACAAAAATAAGCTAGAGAACAGATGAAACTCTAAGCTCACAGGAAAAGTGCAAGAGGCAACAGGCTAAACACTTGGAGCAGTGTTTAGAACTAGAAAACTTGCCCTACAGTCTCGCAGCCACAATCCCATCTGGAGAAATCTAACAGTTTCTCTCCAACTCATCTGCTTCCTCTAAGGCACGTGCATAGAGCCCTTACACTTAAAGGACAGATCCCCCTGAGACTTCTCCCTTTTCTTACAGCTTCAGTAAGCACTTGATAAGTTTGCAAACTGACATTTTAAAGTACCACTGCCATTTGACTCAGCACCCCCAAAAAAGGAGGTGGTGTTTTGAAACCTCAGGCTCCCTGAAAATTTTGCATTACATCAGTTACGCTGTAATCATGTTTCCAAATCTTAAAGCCTGCAACCACAGCAGACAGAGAAGAAAACACCATGTATCTGTACCTACAATTAGCAGAGCAGCAATCAGCTAACATGATTTTCTGGTGTAGACACTCAGCACTAAGGACTGCCAGGAGTCTCAATGTGTAAGGGTGAGGACATCTTCTTTCACCTACGGCCAAAGAAGTTTAGTGTGGACATACCGTGAAAAAATCTGTCTTCACCTCCCAGATATTTTTTAAACTCTATGTACAGCAGAGTCCAGAGTTTTATCAAATGATGAGCACTGCAAAATTAATAACCCTGCAAGGTGTGGAGTTATGTTTTACAGATACCAAATATCTTCCAGATGCTACTGAGAGCAATTAAGAACTGTACCGCTGAATTAACTTTGTTCTGTATTTTCCTAGTCAAGATAATGATGAGTTAACTAAATTATAATGGCAGAGGCTTGGAATTCCTTCTCATAATTTCTAGAAATTCCCTGTGACACTGACAACAGAAAGTGTTGGCAGATCGGATGCACCTGCAAAAAAAACTCTCACCGACTCTTTAAAAGACTCTGCAGCACTTGGGACCAAAATAGCTTCCACCGACTATTCACCTCTGCTGATTAACGCGGAGCAACAACTTGTAAAATTCACGGTTCTGCCAGATGCTGCATGTGCAACAAAGTGTTCTGTTCTTTTTGCACACAGGTCAAGGATAAACAGTTACGAAACACAAGTTATTCATGAAAGTTTAATGCTGCAGGATATCAAGAGATTCCAGCTCTTATACCCTGACACTGTGTCTGGTGGGTTCTTCTGTGCACCGCTAAAAAATGTTTGATCCCCTCGTGTCATCTTACTGTTGACATCTGAAAGTAGCAGAAATATTAATCCTGATCCTTCCCTATTCGTACAATGTATCTCCCTGGAAGATCCAAGTATGGGCTCTGATTTTTTCCCAGAGCAACTCAAAGTGTGGGATGTCTAGGATGTGCATGTCTTTTCCCACTTCAATTAAATTCACTTCAAGTCAGTGGCATTTGTGTGGCTTCTCTGAATATCAAAACATCACTTTTTCTGCAGTTACTGCTAAATTATGCTTGCCATGACCTGAATTTCTACGTATTAAAACAAAAGCCAAAAAACCCACAAATACTCTTCATAGTTCTCCCACCCAGAGCAATCAAGGTGGGAGCAATCTTCTTTCTAACCTGGCCACGTTTACAACCAATGCTTTGAGAGCGAGTATGACTCGCACCCCTCTCCCTCCTTATGGCTTTATGTGTGTATCAAGAGGAATGAGTAATATTCTTACATGATGCTCATCGCTGCTGTAAAGGAGGTCATCTATAAAGGAGTAGGGGAGCTGAAAAGCGCATGTGTGTACATATTCATGCACAGTGTCTATTTTTGGAGCCAAAACTGCAGGATGAACCAGATAAAGACAAGACGTATGTAATTAAAAGATGCAATTCAGCCTGTAAAGGGAAGTGCACCATGAAGATTGTGTTGTTGTATGAACATGGTCCTGTGTTTAAGGCTGCACTAATGTGCAATCTAGGAACCTCAATTAGAAAGCAAGGGTCTTCATGTTCCGATTGCCCTGCTTCTCTACCTAGAACTATGACTGCTCCTTATTTACAGGCATAATAGCAACACTGAAGCCAAATAACCTTGCAGCAGTGCCCTGACGTCTACAGAACAATTCTTACTCAACACCAGAGAACTGGGTTCCTGGCCAGCACCTGAGAGCTTCTGCACCTCTGTGTACCATCAGTTTTGTTGCAGGATAGCAAGGATTCAGTACAGCTTGCCAACAAATGCTGTCCACAGTGTGAGCAAGATGCTTCTGTTCACCATTCAAAAACACGTCTAGAATATTTGCATCCCCAGTGTTATCTCACTTAACGACACCTGAAAATAACAGAAATATTAATTCTGAACCTTTCTCCTTCTTGCAGCACACCTCTGGGAGGGAGAGGGATGAAAGGGCAGGGAGAGGAAAGGAATCTCCATGAGGGAAAGAGTTTATGCTGTTTTGGGGGCAACAGAAAAAACCATGGTTTAAGCCCTTCAGTTAGCATATGAGAAAAGGTGCAGGAACCGAACTAGCATAAGTTACAAGACAGGAGATCAGAATTCTTCTTGAATCACCTGCATTCAAACAGCTTCTTTGCATTCAGGATCTATTACAGCTTTATGACCTGCAGTAGTTATACAACTTGCTGCAAAGCCAGAAAGATGAGTCAGGATCTGACTTTTTGCTGAGAGATATCTTTCCTATGCTCTATTAGACCCAAGGGCAGCAAAGGAGATGGTATTTACTACACATGCCACACAAAATTCAATACAATCCATAGCTGGGGGCAAGCTCTACTTGTTAAGGTTTTAACAAATGGCATCATTACACAAATGAGCCCAGCTCTCTGAGCAGGCCCAAGAAGAAAACAGCAGGCTGCAGGGGAGTCTGTACTGTAGTGACTTTGCACATTAAGAAAAAAAACAAACCCAAAGAATCAAGAAAAAGTTAAGAGGAGCAGTACAGTATAGCAGCTGCCATTCCCTGCTGCTTCACCACACTGACCAACCTCACAGGTTTTAAACTTTCACTACAAATCTCTCCACACTTCCAAATTAACATCTATGTGCTAAACAAATGACACCAAGCTAAACCACCAGCCAGGCAGACCCAACCGAGCTGCCTCTTGCACTTGGAACAGTCTGGAGGGAAAAATCAAAGCACACTGCTGAACTAACAAGGACAGGGAGGCACACTGCTGGTAAGCGTGAGGAGAAATACCACTTAGTAAAACCACATTTAACTTCAGTCCAAAAATGCACATCAAGGGTGCGATTCATTAAGTTTCCCCAATCCTCTGGTGCATGTTCACACCGGGACATGAAGAACAGCAGCACTGCACAGCAGAGAAGAGGCCGAAGCCACTTTGCAAGACTAAAGTTGAAAACTGCAGTTTATGGATACATCTTTTAGACAGTCTAGCTACATCCCCACATCAGGCTTTCAACACATTTTCAAATATCTTAATTTAAATAGAGGTCTATTAATTCTCTCTAACAAGGAAAAATTCTTCCAAAATGGGGAAACACTGGCAAAAAAAATTAGCTTGGGTAACAGTGTACGTTGAAATGCATGTTCAGAACGTGCATTTTATGGCAGTTTCAAATCCAGCTGGAAAAATGCAGCATTCTGCACAACTCTAAATATGCGCTTTAGCCAGGATCTGGTAGGGAAGGAAAAAAAGGAGGATCAGGCCTTGTCAGCACTATGCTGCAGCAGCAGTGGATACTTCAATACTAAAAGTCTACAGTCTAGACTAGTGTTGCTCTCACCGAAAGCATCACGCAGGAGGATTTTTTGTCCTAAGCATATAGAAGGAAGAACAAAAATGTCATAAGGTAACATTAAGATGAAAGTTAGATATGAGCAAGCACATTTTCCTGAAGTTGTACTTGAAAGGATTTGATTTCGTTGTACCATGATGATCTGAATTTTTACACATTGGCTGAGTACATTTGATTACATAAAAATACATATCTGTGGTCCATAAGAGGAATCTTAACAGAATGAGTTTTATTTCAAAAGAATATGAAGTGGGGAGAAAAGAGTCCCTTTAGATTTCTAACACATGCTCCACTGTCAGAAATGAAAGCAGAATCAGAAGAGCTGTAATCAACATCTGCATGTATCAAATCCAATCCTTTTTGCCAAAAAAATGGTAAGTCTCTAGTTGAGAAGACGATTCTGCTCAGAGAAGCTATTCACAGAAATAAATGCTGGAACCACACGATTCCCAAATTAACTCCGTATCCATTCATACCAAAGTTGCAAGGCTGCGAGAAAACAGATGTTTTGCTCAGATTCTGGCCCTGCACTTGTTATCCTAGGATCTAAAAGCCAAACTGTAATTAGGCTGACTTCAGCAGTAACTCTGACCTAAGTAAGATTTCGTCTACGCTGTGAAAACAAGGGTTTAAAAGAATAAAAAGATAAAGTGCTCAGGATTTTCATTTAAAGTTACTGCCTCGGGTTTAACCTAAAGGCTCCATTATGCATCTGAGCTACAGCTGCTATCTTTAACTACCTTTGCTACTGTTTTGAATACAATTTACCTCAATGAAAAATTACATTTCTCCCTTTCCCACTCCCTATAGTACTTACGTTCTTCATTTTTGGTGTTAACACATGTGTAAGTTGGTGGTACAGCAGAAGTAGCCCACCTAGGATGCAGTTCTGCTGGGGAATGCATGCCAGCACAGATTCTAGCTAAGGCTGCAGGAAAGGTCGCAGCAGACAACCACAGAAATTTAAGTTTCGATGACTGCGGTCAACAGATTTGACCAACAGAAACACACAAACAAGGAGCACAACTCACGGAGCGCGAGACGCTCGCTTGTAAAGCTGCTTTCCTGACTATACTCACACTTTAAACCAGGAGCTTGGCTGGCACAAAATGCCTCTTAAAAGCCAACCACCAGCTGCATTTGGGGCTACAGAATGGGCTGTTAAGATTTACATCTGAACCCCAACCCCTTACAGGAACAGATTCCACTGCATCCAAATTGTGTCTTCACGTATGTTTTGGGGTTTGTTTTTATTTTTTATAAAGCAGAACATTATACTCTGACAACTGAAAACTAATGAAAAATATTTATATATCATAATACTTCCCTTGGCTAAGTATTTAGAAAAGATTTTGGATTACATATATTGCATTTTCTGTCCTAAGTGAATTTCAGTAATTGGCTACTCTTTCATCCTTCCCTCCTGCATACATTATTCACTGCAGATAACACTGCACATGAAACAACTTCTTCTGAACGGTGGGTTTGATCTGAAGTTTAGACTTCAAATAATGGGCTCTAGCATAGCAGACTCCTCTCTCCTTTGCATATTTTTTCAGGAAGTAACATCCATGCACTTGAAAAAAATAAGTACAGACATTTTTCTAAAGTAGAAGCAAGCAGGTATTTCTGAATTCCCTGTAAGTCTTTAACTAAAATAGAGAAAGAACAAGGAACCTCCATTAGAAAGGAAGTTACAAATCTTACCTTTGTCAACTACATCCCAGACTTCAACTTTAACAATATCGTCAGTGGCTAAAAGCACAAAAAAAAAAAAGTGTTAGAAGAGGGTTTCAGTAAAATGACCAACACTCAATGCTCACCACAGAGAGCCTAACCCAAAGCCAACATCGTCAAAGTAGCAGATGAATATCAGAAGAAAAGTAATTCTTGAGTGAATTAAGAGAAAATCCAAACATAACAAGAAGGCAGCCCACTGTTGCAGGTCCAAGTTGTATGGCAAAACTATGTTATCTAAAGAACTTCTTAAAGACTCTTAGGCACATAACTGACAGCTTTTTTTGATAGATTTCCTTGATGTTTTAGGTCAGATTTGAAGCATGTTGTGTAGATTATTTCCATAACACATGGACTTTTCCATATTCTTTCAAAAAAGATATAAATTTAACTTGGAGAATAAAGTGTGGTCTATAAGCAAGGCATACAACTGAAAAAAAGAAAGGAATACACGCATTTAAGGGAGATCAACCTTACTAATAGCATTTTCATGTAAATGTGACAAACAACGTAGACAGCCCTATGGCTACAGAAATCCATTCTCTGCAAATTTCAATTCACATTTTGTGTAAAATATTACTAGAAATTTTGCCTCTTAATGAGCTGCAGCATCAGTAAATTATAAGCAGCAACATATATTATTTGAGTTGCTAAAATCTGAAGCAAGACAGGCAAAATTCTAACTACAGAGACACTACTGCTGGTACTGACAGCTAGCAGCTTAACTTTCAGATGGTACAAGGGATGGGCAGGCTCTGGTTAGATGTTTCTTTTGAATCCACATGAGCAGTCTGATCTTCAGGAAGTTGCTCCAAGAAACAGCTGCTTTTAGGAAATGCTATAGGCTACAAAGCAAAGGCTTGTACTTGGAGCAGCTCTGAACATAAAGCAATGGAATAGGAGGATGATGTCTCAAAGTAGAAAATAATCTCACAGGATGGCATGAGAATTTAGCGAAGTGTCATTGTCAAGCCAGAAAACATTGCCTCTACAGAATTCACTGTTGGCTTAACTTAAATGTTTCAAAATATTGTAAAGACAGATTATGAATAAAGGAAAACTTTGATCCTCTGCTTCTGGAGAAGGATCCTTTTTTACATTTATTCATGAAGCAAAATCAGCCTGTTTTTCCTCATAGCAACTCCCTGCTTATCTCCCACTTTGCCAGCAGGGCAGTGGGGCACAGGGCGAACAAGGTCAGCCCAGCCAGCACACAGGCTCAGATGGGACTCAAAACACAACACACGTAGTTGTATGCAGTCCTTAAACTTCTGCTCAAACCATTGCACTCCCCAAATTAATTCTGTCCCTGAATATTTCTGCAGGCCATCAAGTCAGGTACAGTTAAAATCCAACCTTTCCCCATCACTCACTTGCCTGGCACCCAACTGTGAGCTGGCACAGCACAGCAGGGTGCTCTCCCTGTGACTTCGCTGCTCAAGTCCATGGTCCGTTCAGGGTGCGTCGTGACCCTGCAGGTGCTGGGACACAGATCAGCTAGTGGAGGTTTGCCCCCAAACTCATACCCTGCAGCTGGGACTGGCAGTGCTGCTGCTGTCCCTGAAGAGCAAGGGGACAGACAGACCAGCAAAGTCGGTCCTGGCACCTTTCAACAGATAAGACTTTCTGCAAAAGGCCAGGAGATGTTTTCCTTTCTCAGATGGCAAACTTTGCAGAGGCACGGGGAGTCCAGAAGGCTGCTGCTTCTTTCCAGCAGCACCAGGTGAAGCAGCACATACGCATTAACAAGAGGCTTTCACTGAGAAGCTGGAATCCCATTTCACAAAAGGAAGCCCTTGGGGTGACGTGCAGTGCTCTCCTAGGAGGTGACCTGGCACCTAGCACTGGGACTTTGCTCCTGAGCTCTGGTGATCTCCACCTCCTTAGTCTAACACCAAACACACCCTCAGTTAAGATTTGTTCTTCTGCTGAATCATTTCCACAGTCGGGACATCCTGCTGACTAGCAGCACTTCCAAATAGCTGAGGAGTTGAACCATTTGACCCACAAAGACCTGCTCTACACCCTTTTATCTGAGGGGAAGCACAGAATTTCACAAAGAAATTGACTGCACAAGACCAGAGAAAGCCATTTTTCCAAGGTTTTTTTTTCCTATTAGCACCAGTGCTCCTGCTAGCTTATAGCCATTAAGTTCCTCCTTTTCATCACGTTTCATTCCTGAGTATCCTGAACACACAAGAGAATAATTACTTTAGTGCTGCTGGGTTGGCTTTGGTATGACTCACACAGAGCAGCATTTCACCTTAACAGCTTTGGAAGGCATGTTGCAGCAAAAAGAGTGCCAATTCATCCTTTTAATTCTATAACTTGGATTGGCATAAACCATAGATAGATCAAACCACTCAAAAGATCTGTACTCAGTTGCTATTTGGCTAAGTAGTCTGCAGCCACTGGCACACTAAGACATCGCTTTCCCATAAAATGGTGGAGAGATGTGAGAAGATTCCAATTGCAAGAAAGCTCATATAAAAATAAGAATCATTGCTTTATGGGTGGGCTCATCACCAGCAATTCACAGGCCCTCAGACATATTTATTCTCATGCAATTACATGATTCACTTCATATGCTTCAGACCACAAATCCTACAGAGCAGAGCAGCTCTGCCATTGCTCTCACCCATCTACAAAGCATTCAAAGTATTTGAACAAAAGTACTTGCCAATTTTTATTTTATATTCCCTTTCTGAGACTGCCAAACAGAATAAAATTGCTGACTAGCGTAATCTAAAAAAGCATTCATCACAGTCAGGAATGGTAACTCCTTACCTGAACACAAAAATTACAAATATCCGTTACAGAGACAACTGGCACAGCAAAGTAATTTTGTTCATTCTGAGTAGGAAGAAATAACTCAAATTCTTCTACCTTTATTAATTCTTTCAGTACGAAATTTCTGAAAATATGACAAGGTGGTATGTTCCACATCTAAAATGTAAATCTTCTAATACCAGGCAATGTAAGAATCCTTCAATATTTGACAGCGATTTAATTAACATCCGTAAATATTTGCTGCCAACTACCTCACAATGTTTATTCAAGGTAGATTGAGAGCATGATCACAGGAAAAACAAACTTTCTTTTTCCTCTACAGATTAACTCAGCCAAGAGGGCAGTAATTAGATCTGAGCCAATTTCTCAGAGTGCCCACATCACCCATCTCAGATGGAAAGTTTTCACAGCAGGAAATATACCTTACAATGTTTTTAAATAGGGGGGTATATTTTAAAACAAGTTTTAACGCGAACAGAGAATTTCTTACACTGCTGGAAATTATTACTAAGAAAATGATACAATGTTTTATAATGCAAAATAAACACAAATGAAAGGCACAATTTCATGTATAGCCTTCCAGATATTTAGACTAGCTTAGCAATGCTTCACCTTGAGAAAAGTCCATCACCATATGTACACATTGCTGTTAACTCTAACCAGCAAGCTCTACGGAAACATCACATAAATATTAGAAGTAAGCACAAGAAATAACAAACACACTTGCAGTCACCAACATACAGCAAAACCCAGCCCCATGTGTGGCTGTTTTCTACCCCATGCTGAAAAAGCCAGTGCCTAAGCCTCAGCTCAGTAAAAGAACTTAAAAGTCCCTAAAATACCTAGAAGCATGTGGGATGACTGGATCTTTCTCTAAACACCTTTTTGCATGTATACAAAAATAGGTATACATGCATTTTGTATACCTGTTCATGTATACAAAAACAATTTGGTATGAATAAGCCTCTTGGAAAGCAAATGCCAGGCTTCTAGGCTGTATTTACAGACAGCACTTGTATTATCTGAGCTCTGGTTCTTACCTATGACATTGCAGAAAACCACAATTAACATTCAGTGCACTCTTTAGACTTGGATATCTAAGAAAGAGGTATTTCATTTCTTACTTTGACCTAAGTCTGTTTTAGGCTGAAGCATTCAGGTTTGATTTAGAGATAGTTTCCATCATCCAAACAACCTGGAAGTTCTATGTTCACACATGAATAACCGATGTGCTGATATTCTGAGAGAGAGGAAGAGGGGGGAGAAGGATGTCACAGCTAAAATACAACATGCCAGAGGTTTTGCTGCAGATGGGGAACACCACTGCGTGTATACTGCAAATCCCTCAGTGCCTTGGGCTAGCTGACAGGCAGAACATCAGGAAGATGGTACCCAAAATACAGATACCTTATGAAGAAATGTAGAAGCTAACAGGCACACTTTCACATCATGGTCACACGGAGAGTCCCCATGAAAGAATGTGAAAACCTGTGACATCAGGCTTAGCTCAACATCAGATCCTGAATGAGAAAAAAATGCTAACTGCATTGAGTGAGGATGACCTGTTTCTCTCCCACATCCAATGCAAATCACAACCTTTTCATCCTTTGTCGAGAGAGAGCTGGCTCACGTGGAAGCCTGTCTTCATAAGGGCATGAGTCTCCAGAACTCTGGTTACCAGCTCCCTGTGAAGGTACAACAGCAGCGCTCACTCTCCCTGTGAAGCCTATGAACCAAGAGAGGCTGAGCCAAGGCAGATTGCTGGTGAACACACCCTGTGGCTCCACGTGATCATTATCTCGAGACTTGGGCATCTTAGTATCATCCAGCAATACAAATGTGATAGGTGAATTAGATGAAGCACCCAGTGTGGTGTTTATCCCAAGTGCATGGGGTTTTTTTCCAGCTGTGAGGAGACAGAGAGTAGCTGATTCACCAAAAGGTCAGAGTGGTGCAGGTGGACAATATCTGATAATGAGAAACTAACCGCTGACTGTTTTTTTAAAGCAAATCAGTCTTACGGAGCAAGTTCATACTGAATCAGTGGTTCACCCCACAAGGCTGTGGCATTTTTGATCAGGAACCTGAAAGCTGGACTTAATGCACCATTAAATGACAGCCTGATGCAATTTCAGTGCCTGCAGTGTCTTCCCCAGGCAGGATCCAAGGCTTTCATAGCCACTTTATATTGTCAGAGCAATGGGGAAAATAAAAAAATTCATACCTTATCTCTCAGACTCAAACAAGTACTTAAAAAAAGCTACCGATAAGATACTTCTATGCTGCAGTAAGTCAGCCTAGAGTTAATAGTATTACAGTCATTTTTAAAGCGTCACCTTCACCAATTACAGGATGCTTTTATATTTTAATCAGTAAAAAAACACTCTGCACCATGCCATTCACTTCTATGCAACACAGTAACACCAAAAGCAGGGTTAGCCTGACAGACAGATTTCCATAATAAACCTGTTTTCATTAACAAGTCAAGTGTATCACAAATATCTGAAATCTTTTGGATCACCTATTAAACACTTTTCTTGAATTGTGGCTTCTGAAGACCTATCCTTTAGCACTTATAGTTTCTGAGTGAAGTTATTAAAAATATTAACTGAGAAACTGTGAGTAATAAATTAAAATAACAAGAGTGAAGAGAGACCATTTTATCTCCCAAGCAGACACAGAAGAAAGAAGCAAATGAGGCTGCAGTGGAATTTCTACCCCCAAGGCACTGTCCCATGACTGTCACTCCCTCGACTTCTTCCATCTTACTTTTGTAATTCCAGTGGATGCTGGTGACTTGGATCTCCTGAGTTGGAATATACTCCTCAATAAATTTCTTTCCCTGCAGTCGGTGCCAGAGAGTGGTTTTCCCAGTGTTCCTGTCCCCTCGGATGACAATTTTCACTGAGGAAAAGAGCAAGCAGACAAATAAAGTTGATTAAAAACAAATCAAAGAATGCTGTGAAAAGCACGTTAACTTTTTGCAAGCATTACTCAGATACAATTAGTTCTCCCATGTTACACAGGCATGATGGGGTTTGTTAAAAAACATGAGCCTCAGTCATTAAAATTAGTGTTTATTCAGCTACTCACACTAGCTCAGCAGAAAGAACCAACATCAAGATTGAATCTTCAGAATCTGCACAACTTCAGCCAGCTAGGTCTCCGCTCCTTTGTGATGGATGCATTCGAACCCTTAACCAAACCAGAAGCAGTCTGGTCCAGGCTCCAAAGGAGGTAAAGCCCTGAGCCGTAGCCAGGCCGAGAACTGCTCTAGGAAACCCACAAAGGAGCAATGACACAGTGAGCATTGATGCACATGAACTTGGAACACTGATCATGCAATTAACACATGAATAGCAAGTGGCTTTTCCAAGGCACTCATCAAGGAGCAAAGTTGTGGGTACAAAGAGTCTCGTGCATACCTTCCCACTGTGTGCGATCTGACTAGGAGCCAACCACTTTATCCCATAAATACGACAACCTAAGTGAGCTTTCTCTGAGCTCTCCTGCCAGGCAGCGTGGCTGCACAGCGGTGATCTCCCCTTGAGCTGGGACACCTCTCAAGGTTGCTCCTCGAGGTAAAGAGACCTCTTACCAATGACAGATCTTTGGATGAGTTCAGTTTGAGTTCTCCCTGAATTGCAACTGGGCTGCAGGCCAGTGACACTCCCCTGGAGCAGAGACATCTCTCAAGGTCTAGAATTCCTTACTTGAGACCAAGACATCCTTCCTTACCCGAGAACAAGAGATCCTTCCTTACCCAAGGTGGAGAGACTTGCAATCTTACTTGCAATCGATCCTTAGTAAGTGACAGATAGCATGCTATACCAGTACTAATGACATTGACACTCAATTATTTTAAACTTTGTATAGGCAAGTCCATTAGACATAAAATGTTGCCCAAATCTGAGACTAAGGCTGGACCTAGTCACATTTAAGCTCCACCAGTTTAGAAAGCAACAGGGTCTGCTCTAGACCTTGTGACTCAAAGAAAGGGTCTCCTTTACCCTTTTGCATCTCCTGTCTCTGTGCAAATCATTCTAGCCTGACTCTAACTTGATTTTCCTTTGTATGTTTCATCCATGGAGTAAGTACCGCGGACCTTCCCATCAAACTTTGTGAAGTCCCACTTTTACAACATTGTATTAAACCCACTTTTGCTAATGCCATTGACAGTGATTCTTTAAGTGATCTAAATCACTCATTCACAACATCCCTCCATCCTCCTGCCTCTTCTACCTCTGCCTAGCCCTTACTCCCATTCTGCCATAACGTATCCTTTTGCTAGCCTTTTATGCCAGGCTTCTCCTTCAATTACCTCCTCTATCCTTCTCATTTCTCCTTAAACACTTCTTATTCCACCAGAAAACAGAATCATAGAATTGTTTAGGTTGGAAAAGACCTTTAAGATCACTGAATCCAGCTGTTAACCTAGCACAGTGTGGTGGTTTGACCCTGGCTGGATGTAAGGTGCCCACCAAAGCTGCTCTATCACTCCCCTCCTCAACCAGACAGGGGAGAGAAAATACAACAAAAGGCTCATAGATTAAGATAAGGACAGGGAGATCACTCAGTGATTACCGTCAGGGGCAAAACAGACTCCACTTGGGGAAATTAGTTTAATTTATTACCATTCAAATCAGAAAAACACCTTCCCCCCCCACCCGTCCCTTCTTCTCGGGCTCAGCTTAATTCCCGATTCCTCCCCCTGAGTGGCAGAGAGGGATGGGGAATGGAGATTACAGTCAGCTCATCACATTTCGTTTTGCTGCTCCTTCCTCCTCACGCTCTTCCCCTCCTCCAGCGTGGGTCCCCAGCCCTGCCAGCAAACCTGCTCCAGTCTGGGCTCCTCTCCCCATGGGGCCACAGGTCCCTGCCAGGAGCTGCTCCACCATGGGCTGCCCATGGGTCACAGCCTCCTTTGGGCATCCCCCTGCCCCATGGTGGGGTCCTCCCCAGGCTGCGGGTGGCTCCATGGGCTGAAGGGGACAGCCTGCCTTGCTGTGGGCTTCCCCATGGGCTGCCAGGGAATCTCTGCTCCAGTGCCTGGAGCCCCTCCTGCCTCCTCCTGGGTGTTTGCAGGGTTGTTGCTCTCACAGTCTCACTCCTCTCTCCCGCTGGTGCAGATTTTTCTTTCCCCCCTTCTTAATATGCTACCCCAGAGGTGCTGCCACTGCTGCTGATGAGCTCGGCCTTGGCCAGCAGTGGGTCCATCTTGGAGCCAGCCGGCATTGGCTCCATCAGACATGAGGGGAGTTCTGGCATCTTCTTACAGAAGCCATCCCTGTATCCCCCATCTACTAAAACCTTGCCAGGCAAACCCACTATGCACTGCCAAACCCACCACTAAACCATGCCTCTAAGCACCACACCTACACATCTTTTAAACACCTCCAGGGATGGTGACTCCACCACTTCCCTGGACAGCCTGGTCCAGTGCTTGACTGGATCTTTCAATGAAGAAATTTTTCATGCCCAATCTAAACCTCCCCTGGTGCAACTTGAGGCTGTTCCCTCTTGTCCTGTCGCTTGTTACCTGGGGGAAGAGACGGACCCCCCCTGCCTACAGCCCCTGTCAGGGAGCTGCAGAGCGCCAGAAGGTCCCCCCTGAGCCTCCTACTCACTTCCTAGACCCAGCAACCCACTGAAAGCTTAAGGATCAGTTCTCAGCTGAGCCGATGAGGCTGGATCCTGCGTTCAGTGGTGCTGCTCCTTACATCCACACGGGTGTGACTCTCAGCCCCGGCACTGCTGAAACCATTCTTCTGGGATGGTGTTGGGAGAGCTAAGCGGCAGCTTCTGGTGAACATCACTGCAGAGTTAAGCTGTCACTGCTCTCAGCCATCCCAAGCTTTTTTGCACTGAAGCAGCATCCTCTTTTCCAGGGAAAGCAGAACAAGACTGTGTATTGCTCTTCAGCTTCTCCCGCTCACAGCCCAGATGGTCTCTGGTGAGGAGGCAATCCTTGGCATGGACAAGGGGCAAAACACTTTACACTCACAAGGGTCTACCTTAAACTTCCCCCAATAAATTCACCAAACTGCCTCTATTGACGGCCACAGTTTGATTCAAATTAAATTAAAATCTGTCTATCTTACATGCATTAGAGACAAGCTAAATTGAACCGAAACAAGCATGCCCTTTGGGGGGACATAAATCACAGTGTAACAAAATCAAGAGAAACTGAATTTCTGTGGGTCCTTCACGTGTCAGAGGGACAGTCTCTACGACAGGACCCTGCCCTTAGCTGCTTTTAGATGCAGGTGTAGCGATGGCACTCTGCAAAGGCATTCTCAGAAACTGCAGTCTTGGGTAAAGACACAACAGCTCCACTTCCACTGATGGCCTCACAGCCAGCTGCTGAGGTCCCTCAGCTGATCTACCACCATGTGCCTGTGCACACACGTGCTCATACCCACAGCAAGGGAAGTCAGTCAACAGAGAAACTCATTCAAACCCTCCCCAGGAAAGAAAGCGTCCAAAATATCATAAACTGTACACAACCTGGCACAGGAACTTCTGTAGCAATTAACATCATGAATTTTCCAGTCAACCTTAATGTTACCTTGTTCTTTTTGAAAACCGTACATGTTGTTTTCTAAATTTTCTGTTACATTATGGCATATTTTTTTTTTAAAATACCATCTTTGTTTCAAGTGGTAACCACAAGGCTACTGGGAAATGTAAGCTGACTTGAACAGACTTCTTATGCTTGTATTTTGAATCCCCTAGAAAATGGACCACTCTGAGACATCTAATGGCAGATTCAGGTGATTAGCATTAGGCTGTGCATCATCGTTTGGGCAAAAAAATCTGAGACCAAAGGTTGCCTTCTGTTGCAGCTCAGGAGCTATTGCAGGCATTTCAGAGAAAAGTTTAAAAAGTAAACTTTAAGGTAATACATATACAAAGTCTGTGGAGGAGTTTTGTCCTGTGAAATTTTCTACTGCAGTTAACTATGCCTTTGTTGTTGTACACCGAGAGGTACTGCTGTTTGTTCTTTTACAAAGTTACTTACTGAAATATCAAAAGGATAATAAAGGCAAAAATGAACATGGTATTTATTTATAGGCTGACTTCACTTACAGGTCCCAGAGCATCTCTGCGGAGACAACAAACAATTTCCTGCATTTCCTGTCATCCTGTGTGTGATTCTGTTTCCTACTTACTGATGGTGAAACAATCAATGGAGAATTCCTTTAATTCTTCTAAATTAATGCAGCAAGTCCATGGCATAGGCAAAATGACATTCCATTTGCCCTCATTTTAAAACCCAAGCCTTTCTAAATGCTCTCACTGCCGACCTTAAAGAGCCATTTTAAAATTCATATTCCCTCATGAAGTGCAGCATAAACCAGTGAGTTCTAAGGGACAAAGTGACCCTTCCTTAAACAGTTAGGCTGCTCTCAAGTTGTATTTTCAGGATCACTCCCAGGTGACTTGACTGTAAGCTCTCCCCAGAAGGGGCAATCCTACCTCCCCCAGCACTCTCCTAGTGCCAACAGTGTTATTTATGCAGCTACACACAGAGTTGCACCAGGAACTGACTGGCTGAAAACTAACCCCACAATTATTCATTTTCAGTTTTCTTCTCTAGCTCAAGTGCCCAGCTGCATGAGCAGTAGGAGCAGCTCACAGGAGGCATGACTGGAGTGACAAGGAGATCACCCTCACCCCTGAGCAGCTCACATTTAGATCAACGTAGGGTGCCTGTGGCACCACACACTCCGTTTGACAAGGTCCAAAAGCCCTTTCCAGCTTCGGTACTCTCCACGTTAGGGTCTCTTTCCTCCTACATAGTGCATGAGTTTTCACTGACTTTTTACCTGAAGAAAGAAAAAAATCTTTAAAAACAGATCAGGAAGATGGCAGGTGATGTAAATCATTTTTAGCAAAACAAAATCTGTATTTGAGACTTTGGCTGGAGTATTGCACATCTGCAAGACAGGAAGAGCTGAGTGAGCTTCAGGGTACAGCCAGGCCAGTCCATCACAGGCCTGGGCTGTGCCTGAATGTGGAAAGAGGAAGAGTAATTACAGGTGAGGTTAGTACTGTTACCTATGGGACAGTAACAATTGCTGCCTTATTTTGATTTTAAGTTAAATCAGTACTTACTGCAAACAGCCATAGGTTTGTAGCAAAGACAGGAGAATTATCCGGGGGAAAAAAAGAGGAGGGATGAGGAACAGATCGAGATGTGAGGAAAAAAGCTAAGCAAATCAATCTATTCATATTGTCACTGCATCAGGAAAAATAGAGGGATTTCCTTTCTCCAGATGGGGAAATGGAAGCAAAGAACTGAAGATACAGGCCGAGAGAGCAGGTCTCAAACCAACTCAGAACTAGAAATCAGGAATTCCCAGCTCTGCCCATTTTCCTCCAGGAAACTGCAGCAACTAAGGATCTCAGACCCCATGGCAAAGAACCCCAAACTCCTCTGCTAATAATCCCCATATGGAGGGTCACAACCTTGCCCTCACCAAGTCTTTGTGACTGTGACTACAAGGCTGCAATTCAAATGCTTTAAGTTGGTTCCCTTACCACAAGAAGCATATCTGATCTGCAGATAACCCCAAGCACACCTCCTGGGGGAAACAGGCCAGACAGCAGTCCAAGCAGGTTTGCCACATGTTGCACAAACAACTGCCAGGCACAGGAGAAAACAAGAGAAAGCAGGAAGCAGCAGGAAGAGGGGAAGCTTTTCTTTTGGGAGTAGTGCTTAATGAAAATCCTTGATAAAACTACAATCCGAGTGTGGAACTACCACTCTAAAACAACACAAAAGAAGTAAGGACTATAATGCTTACCAAAAGGATACACAATATTAATTGTTTTGTCTTTTAAGGCACATTTTAAGCAGAAAAGTTGTAAGAAGAGGGACTGAGGGGAATTCTTGGAGGTACTGCTTTGCTGTTTCAGCACTGGTGACCGTTCAAGCCATTTGCTGCCCACTTTGTCAGCAAGCAACCTAAGGCATTCTCAACACACTACATATATTTCTGGGAAGGAAACAGGCTTCAGTTCAAGATCAGTAATGGTCTATGAAAGCAAGGAAACTTTTCTGTAAAACCTGTCATCACAGCACCCTTTGGTTCAGGTTTAGGCAATTCCAGGGAAATTGAAGAGTTTTAAAGATCTGTATGGGTTAACGGTGGCTACAAAACACATTTTGCACTCCGCTGCTGAGCATCATGTATGTGCTAAGAAAGGAGCATTGGCAATGCGCAAGATTTGCAGCTCTGCCCTTCCTAAGCAACAGCCCTTGCAATACCATTCCTTCACAGACCACCTTCAACAGAGACCACCGCACCGTGCTGGGACCTACCCCATCTATCCAGCGCCGTGGCTAGGTAGGGTACTTCGAAGCCCTTTCATAAGCCTGCCCGTATCTCCTATAAATATTATATAACAGAGATCCTGGGAAGAGTTACTATGGAGATTGGAAAGCTTCCCTTAAGGCAGTGACAGAAAGCTGCAGTTTTATTCCAGATATGAAAGCAGTAACTAGAACACAAATCTTGGTAAGACAGAGCACAAAACAAAAAAGCTTTCCCGAGGCTTTCAGTCAGGAGACAAGAAGCAGCAACGCTACTGGTAGCGCAGCGGCGGGCATTTTTGGCCTTACTGTATTAACGGCAAGCAGGTACACATCCGTGCAGGTTCATCGACAATGCAGTTAGTCAACATCTAACAAAGAGTTGGCCCTGCCGACTGCTGTGCCAGCAGGATGCAGCTGATCCGTACTGTCTGCAGCGCAAACGTTCACTGTCTGAAAAGTCAACTCCTTTCTCTTACATAATTCACAAGCTGTTGTTAGCTACCTGATCTCAAACCTGTCCCAGTGAAGCACACGGATGTGTTCTGGTCTGTGGGCTGCACAATGCCTCTGCACAGATCAAATCTTTAACTAGCAGATCTCCAGAGTCCATGTTTAATGATGCGGTGCTGTATTCCAAGGCACAGTAGTTGCATCCTCACACCCCGTCTTTCACTGGAAATCAAGTCTCTTAACAATAACACTGCGCTTCTGTTCACATTCATGACTGTTAGCTAAGATACTGATTTTCTAAATTAAGCACTACTGGCCTATCTAACAGCTGTGCTATGGATAAAGGCACCAAATGCTCTCCCAAGTGAAGCAGAGATCTTCAAAACATATCAGTCCAAAAGCACAGTCAATAGTGATAATATTAAACAAAGCAAAAAATCCCACAAACCCCCAAACGCTAACCTCTTCCTTCACATTCTGTTTCAGATTAAGATCCAACATGAGCTCTATTCCTCCAACACATGTGCCTTTCCAGAAATTATTCAGTGCCACGTTTACAAATCAGTCTCTTTCACAACTGCCAATCTCTCTGCCTTCTGCAATCTGACTTCAGTGCCTGCCTGGATCCACGCAGATGAGCTGATACTTGCAGCGCTCTCTGGTACCATCTCTATTTTCAGCGCAGATGACACTAACTACTGTCTCAGAATTGTCACTTTGGGATGTATTTCACATACTTGCAGTGCCCTCCTGAAACACTGTATTAGAAATAACCTTTACTGAGCTTCAAAGGAAAAATGCAACCCTACGCCTCAACACTGAAAAGAAAAAAATTCTGAAAACATTCCCTGAGAAGAGTAAATGCATCAGCCGCAGAAAAGATAGTCAGAATGAAATTATGTACCAAGGGCACATAAAGGCATACATCACTCACCTTTTATTAAAGCCTGGCAGCGGAGAGCTTTTCAATAGACCCTTATCATATAACCACTAGGGCTTAATTATAAATACCATTATCCTGGCCTGCAGGGAAGGTCACCCACACACCCAAGGGAGTTAGTCTCTTGATGCTTTAACTGACAAAAATTGATTTACAAGGAACTTTCTCTTGTGCCACGGTCAGCGGAAAGCAGGCAGCCGTTCAGGCCATCTGCTGACTGGGGACACTGCTGCACTACAGGTTCCCAAGTCCCGCACAGAAAGAGAAAAGTTTCCCATCCCTTCCTCCCACGCTCCCGCAAGTTCTTCCATTTCATTGCAAACTTGGCTTTGGGTGAAGGCTGTCAAAACCACCACCATGCACGACGAAAGCGGTCCCCAGCCCCCCCGGGGTCCCTGGGCACGCTGTGGGGCATCGGACGAGCCTGCCCGATGCCGCCTGCCCCCCCCCCCACCAAGCCCCCAGCCCCCCCCCCCCCCCCCCCAGCCTGGGCTCCAACTCACTGTTATACTGGACTCCCTTGGCAAACCTCCTCTGCAGAGCCTGGTTCATGGACTGCAGCCCCGCAGGGATATTCCTGTCTCTGACCGGAGTCTGGTCCGAGCCCACCAGTTTCTTCAGGGCTGAGAACATCTTTCCGGGCCCACACCTGCGCCACCGCCGCCGGGAAAAGGGCTGCTGCTCCGGGGCTCAGGGGCAGGCCGGCCCCGGGGGGGGCATACGGGGGGCTGCGGCTCGGGGAGCGGGTAAATGAGGGCTGGAGCAGAGCCGGCACGGCCAGGCGGGGCCCCCCGGGCTCGGCAGGGCGAAGGCGTGCGGGCCCGGCCCGGCCCGGCGCGGCGGGGAGGGGGCTCAGCCGGGGCCCCGCCGTGTGCCGGGGAGGGGGCGCTAGCCGGGCATGGCCCGGGGCTGGGGCCGGCGCGGGAGGAAGGGGTCGGTGGGGCCGGTGCGGCGGCTCAGAGCCGCCGGGCACCGCCGCTCGGGGCCGGGCGCGGGGAGCGGAGGTAGCACGGGGCTCCCGCCGCCGCCGCCATCTTGCCTCTTCCGCCTCCCCGCCGGGGACGGGGCGCGCGCGGCGCCGCTACGGCGGCCGGCAGGGGCCTGCGGAGCCCGGCTGGCTTGCGGAGCCCGGGCACGCCGTGAGCGCGACCCCCGGCACCCCCGTGACACCCCTCCGCAAGGCCAGCTGTAACCTCACCCTGCCCAGGCACCCCTAAGCCCTTCATGTGACCCCCTCCTGGCACCGCCGCAGCCCCCCGGCTCCCCCGCAGCCCCCTCCTGCGAGCGCCGCAGCCCCCCGATCCGTGCCCCCCATAAACCCTGCGAGCCCCTCCTGGGACCTCCATAGCTGCCCTGTGACACCCGTAACAGCTATAATCCGCCCCTGAGGCCACCCCAGCATCCCTGGGACACCACTCACACCCCACACACACACCCCAGAAAAACAAACAAACTTCTGTTCTCCCTCCTGGGACCCCTACAGCCCCCTGCGATCCCTGTAACCCCCTCCTGGGACCTCCATACCTGCCCCGTGACACCCATAACAGCTATAATCCGCTCCTGAGGCCACCCCAGCATCACACCCCCCACAAAGAAAAACCCCGAACAACCAAACAAACTTCTAGTTCCCTCCTGGGACCCCCTATGGCCCCCTGTGCCCCCCATAACCCCCTCCTGGGACAACACTGTTTTCCTCTGTGACTCTCCCAACCCTGTAATTCTCTCCTGTGACCCCTCAAGGCCCCCTCTGGCACCCCCCAATCCCTGCTGTAAACCCCTCATGACCACCACCCCTCCCCGTGATCCCTGTCCCAGCCCATGACAAGGTGTCCCTGCTCCCACCATGACAGCCATGGGAGGAGCAGGCACCCATTTTCCCCCCCTGCCAGCTCCTGGCTGGCTGCCCATCATCATCCCATGGGAAATGGGGAGCTGAATCCCACCCAGTGGGATGCCCGGAGCCCATCAGTGCCCCAGTTGGCACCCCAGTGCCATGCGGGCAGGGGGCAGCTGAGGAAGGGGCTCAGAGGCTCAGTGGGAAGCACCCAGCAGCCCCACAAAGCAGGGGACACCCCACACGGGAGGCCAGAGAGGACCCCATAGCATCCCCTGCCCCTCCTGGACCCCCCTTCCTTGGCTCCCCATCAGTTCAAAGACAGACACTAGGCTCACTGGGCGCATGAGGAACATTTACTGCTGGAGGCATCTCCTGTGGGATGGACAGATACTGGAGGCATCTGTCCCGTGGGACCCCGGTGCCAGGTGATGGCAGTTTGTCCTCCACCCACGTCAGTTTGACAGGTGCAGGAACTCCTCGTCCTCTGCAAGTGGAGAGGTGCAGGGTGACGGACAGACCCACAGACCCCTGCCTTGCCCCTCGGCCAGACGGCGATGGTTGCTGCTTCCCACTTTGTCCCTGCTGTCAGTGAGCAGGGGTAAGCTGTCTAGACCCTCCATGCACACTCATGCTGTCCCGGGATGTCACTTTGTGTCCCACCACTCACCACGATGGCATTAATGTGCTTTATATTGGTGACAGGGATAATAAAAGATGGGCTCTGCCCTAAGATGTGTTACACTGGACCCATCTCCCATTGGTGGGTTCCCAGTAAGACCCCAGCTCCCGCCCTGCTGGGAACAGGCTCACCCGGGCTGGCTGTGGCTGAAGACCCCTGAGCACCCCCCTCTCCGTGGGAAGATTTCCCCTGCCACGCTCCTGAAAACCTGCTTGTCCGTTCACCCGAGGGCTGAGCGGTGCCCATTGTGTCTCCCAAGGAGGTTCAGTACGGAACCCCCTGCACTGACTAGAGCTGGAGGGTCTGACAGGTGTTGCACGGAGGGTACCAGCCCAGTGGGGACCCCACTTTGGTCCTTATTTAGTGTCAGGGTCCCTTCACATCCCCAAATCTTTCAGCCACTCTTCCCTTACTGGCATCCCCTGCCTGGGGGCTGTGGCCTCCACTGCTCCCCCCTGCACCCCAGCCTGCTCAAGGCCATTCCCCCTTTTATCGAGACTGTTATGAAGTTCAGCCGTGGCTTCAGTACGTCTACAGCCCCGCTGTGTGATCCTGCCTGCAGATTAATGACCATATTCCTCAGTCCATTGGAGTCCCAGACCCAGGCACAGCACAAAACCCTTCCAGACCCATCCTGGACCCATCCAGACTCAGGACAGCCCCATCCCAAGACCCACCCTAGATCCAGGACAGCCCTGTCCCCACCGTGGGCAGCCCCAGCCCATCCAGCCCCAGCCCTGAGCAGGACAGGAGGTGGTACAGGCTGCTGCCCCGGCTCCCCTGGCACACCGTGGTGCAGGGTGGTCAGGGTGGGGGTACCTGCCAGCGGAGGAGCCCCACAGTACTCCTTGCACTCCTTCTCCGAGTAGAACTGGTTCCCGTTGCCCTTGCAGCCTCCGTAGCTGAACGTGATGCACTTGCCCTGAGCCGCATCAAAAGCCCAGCGCGTCACCAGCTTCTGGCAGGGACCGGGGACAATGGGCAGCCTGCAGGCAGCTGCGGGGACAGGGGGCTGCTCTGAGGGCAGGGGGTCAGGGTCCCCCACACTTCCCACATGGATGCCAGACATGTGGGGTTCGAGGCCACTCTCAGATCCCCCCCCCCCCCCCCCCATGGCTCAGCAAAGGTGTCTCCCACACCCTCGCCCTGCCGGGATGTCTCTCAGTCACCCCGCTCACCCTCCGTCCGGCACGCCTGCAGGCACTCCTTCTCCGAGTAGAAATTGTTGCCGTTGCCCAGACAGCCTCCATAGAGGAAGGTTTCACAGGCCATGGAGGAAGAGTTGTAGAAGAAGCGGGAGATCATCCCGCTGCAGGGCCCGGGGTCCTGGCTCAGCCGGCACGAGTCTGCAGATGAGCACAGCATGGGCTGTCACAGGCAAATGGGATGCGGGGCAGGGGGACGCTTGATGCAGCCCCCCTCCCTTAGGGGACATACCTTCCTTATTGCCGATGTAAGGGGGCAGGGGTCCCGCAGCCGAGCCCTCCTCGGGGGGCAGAACCGCTCTCCGTGCCCTCTGCATGGGGAAGGAAGCACAGAGCTGGCATTAACCCCTGCCTGTGGGACCTGCTGCCCCCCACTTGCCCCTGGACCCCCTCCGCCCCCAGGATGTCAGGGTGTGCCCCCATCATGCCCTGTGCTGGGAATGTGTCTCTGCTCTCGAATCCCCTAGGTTGTTTCTCCTATGAAAGTCCCACTCCCTCTTGAAAATCTTTCTAAACTCAACCCTGTGCTGAGTGATGGTAGCTGAAGCCCCAGTGGGGTGCTAAGCTGCTTCTCCATCCCTGGAGAGGGCATCTACAGGCTGGCTGGGACACTCACAAGCAGGCAAGGAGACACCAGGCTCCACATGCAGCGACTTCTAACCCATGAAAAAAAAAAAGACAGAATAGGAAAGGCCATTGCCTTCCACTTGCAAATGAGCCCTAGTGCCCACCTGGCCCCCAGAACCCTCGCCTGGAAGCCTGCACCTGCCTGTGCCCTCATCTTTGCAGGCAAAGCCCTTCAGCAGAGGTGAAAGAGCACCTCCCAGGGTGGTTGCTGCAGCCACTGTCCAAAAACATGCCCTGCCCGTGGAGCCTGGCCCCAGACACCAGGTCTCCGGTGGGTTTGGCTTGGAGGGGATGTGCCCAGCCTTGATCCATTTCAGGAGGTCCCAGCTGGACAGCTTACCTGGGGGGCAGTTGCAGTCTCCTGAGGAACACATTCACCTGGCCCAGAGGACAGGAGAGAAGATCAGCAGCGTGAGAGGGGAGGCGTCCTGACAAACTCATCTCACCGTGGTCCTGTACCATGCACACACAGGACCCCAGGGAAGGGGATGCCCTCCCATTTTCACCCCAACATTCTTCCCCTTTTGCTGCTTTCCACCTCCCACTCACAGAAGCATCCCCCTACAACTCCCAAACCCACCTGCAGCATGCTAGCATCTTCTGAACCCCAGGCTGAGCAAGGAGCTCCTCGGGTCCTGGGAGCACCGAACAACAGGGAGCAGTCGTGAGTGTCCCTGGGTGTCCTGCACCCTTTTCCCAGCACAGTCTTGTGACTGCATTGACCTGACAGCCCAGCAAGGACCCACTGACTGGAAACTGGTGGAAGCCTGACTGATACATGGCCTTCTCTCCTTCCTATCCCATCCTACCAAAGCCCTCATCTTCCATCCCTTCATCCTGACTGTCCCCCCATCTCCTCAGCAGCAGGAGACACAAATGCCTCATGGTGAGTTACCTCTGTTGGCCAGGATGAATATGGAGTCCGCAGGGATGCCCATCTCCAGAGCCAGCTGCTGGAAAGCCTCAATGATATCGTCCCGCAGCTCTGGACTTCTCCCTTGCAAGGGAACAGGCTGTGAGCGGGACTGCAGTGGAAGGGGGCCTTCACACAGCCCCCCCCAACCACCCCCCAACTGCAGAGCTCAGGCAGCTGCAGGCAGTACCAGCTTCTTGGTCCTTCCCAGCCTCTCCTCCGTTATTCTCGACCAGCCTTGACCAAGGGCTTGGACAAAGTGGTTTTAATGTTTCTCAATCATGAAAGAGCATCTCCTGCCACTTCAGGGCCTGGGTCTCTTCCAAGCAGATATTGCCACCTTCATCCCAAACAACAGGCTGGTTTAGCCATTCATTGTGTGATGTGGCCCTAAGCTGAGCCATTAGACTCAGCCTCTCCAGTGCTGAAGATGAGCTGGTCCAGGGAAGCAGTTCCAAAGCTACAATCAGGTCCCTCAAGGCCAAGGGACCTGAGAGATCCTTGGGTGGTGTTTCCGACCTGCATTAGCCCACCCTAGAGCCTGCTTGCCCCCACATGCCATAGCCAGACATACCATACAGCTTCAGGGTGGTGCTCGGGCCAAAGCTACTTTTCTTCTTCATCAGAATGACAGCATATTCTTCGTAGTTGGTACGGAGCACGTAAGACTGGATAGACACATCCCATTCTGGGTGAGACAGAGACACAGGAGACATCATTCCTGCCCCTCAGGGAGAAATGGGGCAGTGTAAGACAGCCCCAGAGCTGGGGGCTGAAATCAGGCAGCTAATTCAAG
This sequence comes from Falco peregrinus, assembly GCF_023634155.1. NCBI lineage: Eukaryota > Metazoa > Chordata > Aves > Falconiformes > Falconidae > Falco > Falco peregrinus. The sequence continues at coordinate 46,740,703 of NC_073721.1, read as the reverse complement.
AAAACAGCTGATTTTTGGGAAGCAGATTCTGATACAACCCTGACTCCCTTTAGGCTCACCAGCCTTTTCTTAGTCAAGAGGATTGGAAATCAAAGGGTTTGGACAACTGAGATACACGAATGCTCCTGAAATGTGGCTGGTGGGACCCTGCCCCAACTTGGGACCTTGGGGACAGGAGGGATCTGTTGGAACACCTCATAGTCCTGTGCCTATGCAGAGACAGGGCTGAAACAGCCCCTTTCTCCCAAATTCATTCCATACTTTGGCTGGAAATAGCCCAAACTGTGGAGTGGCTTCTGAGTCCTGCTCTCCTGAACCCCTCCACCAGCCACCAGCTGTGCCTGGTGCTGGTTCCCATCACCCCACCATGGCTGCACCTCTCGGGGCCAAGCAGGTCGGCAGCGAGCCCAACTTACTGGGGTTATAGTAGGTGTATTTGCCAGGGGTGTTTGTTTTCTGGTACTCTCCTGAGATGTGCGTGCAGTCACCTTGCCTGGAGGGAGGAGGAAAACAATCAGCTGCTCCAAGTGATCGTTCTTCCTGGTTATTGCATGAAAATCATGTCTGGGGCACCAAGGCCATGGCACAGGACCTCCAAAATCCCCCTGCCCAAGGTATTGGGTATTTGAGCCCAATCCAGCTCTTCCTCATGGCTTTGAGGCCAACGAGAGCAAACAACACCCATGTCTTGTCCCAAGCCTTGGGAGACAGAGCACCCCTGGGGGAGGTGGCTTTGGGGGAGGGTCAAGCACCCACAGCAGTGCCCCGTACCGCAGCCTGGTGCTGGCAGTGCTGATCTGGTTGTCACTGGAGCCGGGGCCCAACACCAGCATGCCCATGCTGAACTTCTCCTTGTAGTTCTTCATCCATTGGCAGGTCGTGCCGATGGCGATATCATACCACTTGCCATACATCTGCAGGGAGAAGAAAGTGATGTCTTCACCACAAGCCCTCTCCACCAACGTGGGACATCTCCTGATTTTCTGTAGAGCTGAAAAAATCATGGCCCAGAGAGAAACGAGGTGGTGATGGTGCAGGGTGCTGAGGCCAGAGCTGCCGCAGGATTTGGGAAGCAGATCAGCATTGAACAGGATTTTCCTGGGTTCCCTGACCACCAGGCAGGGCTGGAGGCATCAGGCTGGCACCTCCCTGTGTGTCCTGGTTGGAGCCCAGAGGCAGGCACACGTGCAGGGCTGTGCAGAGCCTGGCAGGGAGATCTCCCAGGCAACCTGCATCCTGCACAAATCCTGTGCACTGGGGCTGCCTGCAGGCCCTGCCTGCACCTCTTAGTTTGGGCAGAGACATCTCACAGGGTCCTTCTACCATGGCCACTCAGGCTCCAGCTGCCCTGCCTGGGTGTTTGCCGGGGTGAGACCACCCTGAAGGCTGGTGCTGGCAGGCTGGCACCCCCTGACCAGCACCCAGGGAGGGCCACACTGACAGCGCCTGTCCCACACAGCCTGACGTGGGCATAGGTAATATCGCCCTTCTTTCTGGAGGAAAATGAAATAAACCTTTCCCCCATCCCTTCTGCCCTCAGAATTAAGGCACCACAAGCCACCATTACCCGCTCAGCCTCAAAATTCTCCTGCACTTGGATATCTTCATCCTGGTCCCCGACGGGGGTCCCGTTGGCCACGGCAAAGAGGAGGAGGGAAAGGAGACCCCAAAACATGGTGGCTGGTGGTTTCAGAGTGCCGCTGAGCCCCAGCACAACAGTGGGATCCCGGACTCTGCGCTGTCCCCACTGCGCAGCAGTGTGACCTTCAGACTGCGGCCAGCGGGGCCGGCCGGGCTGGGGGGGGGCTGCCGGGGGTGGAGCAGCTGGTGGCACCGCATGCCCTGGCCATGTGGCCCCCGGGATCGCCGCTGGCCTCGGTGGTGGTGGGGATTTGTGGAGAGCTGGTGTGGGGTGCAGGAGGGGAGGGGAGCATCCTGCCGCCATGATCGCTCCTACACCACCAGACAGGGGGCCAGGACCTGCCAGTCTCCTTTATTCTACCTTAGGATTCATGTTCCTGCCCTGGCATCCTGCAAAACGCCCTGATGCTGCCTCCAGCCCCAGCAGAGCAGCCTGATCCTGGAGGGAGGAAAGGACCGAGGGGTCCCCAGCTCTCACCCCAGACTGCCTAACCCTGACCAGTGTCCACAGGGAGCGGAGCCCAAGCTGCCTGCTCCCCTTCGGGACCCTCTTTCCCAGGGGTCCCAAGTTGGTGGCCACCACCTGGGAGCCAGCTGGGTGTACCCCACCCCACAGCCAAGGGTGCTTATTCCAGGCAGGAACAGGTACGGGAGGCGTGGGGCACTCCATCCCTCTCCACCACTGTTTGCCTTCACAGGATGATTAACTGAAACCAAACAGTCGGAGGGAAACGGCAAACAGAGCAAAGGGCAGGACCCGCCCCCCCCCCCCCGGCTTGGCCCCTGGCCCGGTATTGACCGAAACGGGCCGGGGAGGGGGCGCTTGCCGCAGCCAGTTGGACTTTCACCCTCCTGGGCACGGTGGGCCCGTGGCACGGGCCTGGGGGCACGTGGCCCACCGTGGTGGGCTGCTGGGGGGGCAGCAGCCTGGGCATGGGCAGCCTGAGCCTCGCACCACACTGGGGTCTTCGTGCCATGCCTGGGCTGCCCTCGGGAGCGAGGGCAAACCTGCACGTGGGGCTGAGGCCCCTTTGATAAGGCCACCAGGTCAACCCGCCCTGTGCTTGTCTTCCTTTGCAGGAGCCCACCCAGGTCCAGCCGCAGCCCTGGGCTCCCGGCCCCGGACGGGGGCTGGCCTGGGGGACCCTCCCCGCGCAGGTGCCCCCGCTGCCCCCAGCCCCTCCAGCGCTAGGTGGCAGCCGGCGGTAAGGAATGACAGTCCGGCCCGGCCCCGGTCCGTCGGGCAGCGGGGAGCGGCCCTGGGAGCTCCGCAAAGCGGGGATCGCTGTTGCCTGCTCGCAGCGGGGCCGGAGCCCTGCGCTGTGCTGGGCAGCTGGCGGGCAATGGGCAATGGTGCCCATCCGGGGAAGAGGAAAGAGGGAACAGGTCTCTCCATAGGGCTTATGCACAGAAATGCCCCGTGGGGGCAAAGGTGCCCAAACAGCAACAGACCCAGGTGCGAACAACACTAGGTGTGCTCCTCAATACCCTCTGTGGGCGCCAGTCTGCTTTACTGGGAGCACGTGCCCCATGCTGCGACCTGCCAGGGTTGCGCATCCTCCTCCCTTCCCTGGCATCAGTTCTGCGGCTGCTGTGGGCTCCTCTGCTGCTGCTAAGGGGGAGCAGAGGGAGCTGTTCCCTTCCAAAGGGCAACAGCTGGGAAAGCTGCAGGTCTGGGGAACATCCAGCCCAGTCCTCTCTTTTGTACACATGAACACAGTGTGTGGCTGTGACCATGGGCCCACGGGCACCGTCCTTGCTGGGGAAGCTGAGGAGCAGTTGTACTGGCTGCAAACCCCAGCCTGTGCACATCGCCTGTGCTGAGAGAAGCCAGGGAAGTGGTGCAGCACCCCCATTTCCTTGTTCACTTTTGAAAACACACTCACCGTCCCCATCCCCAAGGCTGTGGCTGCACTCATGCCGGCATCACTGAACGGCTGCTTTCGCAGGGACTGGGATGGAGAAACCCTCCACGCTGCACAGGGCTGTGATGGACCCTCTGCCAAGCATGGCTCTCTAGGGAGGGGGGCTGCTGGGACCTCAGGGTCCAGGGCCCTGGGCTCTGGGGTCCCATGCATAGCAGCCCCAGGGAGCAGCATCCAGGACAGGCAACTCTGGGTGCTCAAGGAGGGATGTCCCTGTGGATTGCTCTGTCAAGGGGATGGGGCAGCAGCAGTCCTGTGGGAGTTGTCGGGTGCAAGCAGCTGCCAACTTGCAGGAAGTTTAGAAAACACTTTGATTTCAAACCGGTTTGGACAGAAACCAACTGTAGGGAGAAACCACCAGAAAATTCCTGCAGACCAAATTCCCCTGGCCCCATTGGTGCTGAGAAGCTCCAGCCCTCAGCAGCCCCTGTGGGGCTGGGCAGAGCTGCGGCGGCACAGCGTGGCTGGCATGGGGCAGGAGGCATGGCAGAACCTGGGGGAATACCGGGCACTGCCAGCAGTACCCCGGGGCCCCATGCCCTGACATGGTGGCACATCAGGCAGACCTCTGCAGAAGTGAGGACCACCAGGACTCGGTATCCAACAGCAGAAAAAGGAGATGCTATTCATTTCCATAGCCCTTACTCTCCTCCTTGTCCACTCCCCACCAGCTGTATTATGGGTCAGAGGAGATGTTCCTGCCTAGTTCTTTCAGTATCCCTTTATGAACCTGTTGTCCACAAGCTTGTCAAGTCCCTTTCCGAACCTGCCAGTATTGTCTGGCTCTGTTTCCCCCATGGCAGCAAGCTCTAGACATTCAAATCCTGCTAAGTCAAGGAATTTTATGTTTACTCTGTTTTAAACCCATCACCTGCTAGTTCCAATCCTTGCTCCAAGGATTGCTGGAGTACTGCAGTTTCATGCTCATCTTGTTCACCACCTTCATGATTTTGCAAGCCTCAGTCATGTCCTCCTTTGGTGTCCCCCTTTCCAAACAGGGGAGTTTCAGCCTCTCCAGTCCTCTCTCATACAAGAGGCGCTTCACCTCCTCAGTTGTTACAGAGCAGATCCAGAGAAAGTAAATTCCCGAGCTGTGAAAAAACAGAGCTCCAACACACAGTACCCAAGGTCAAGGCTCACCAAGGTTTTCTGCAGAACACTTTCCAACTGGTTCCCAGTGCCCTTCTCAATCACACAACATTTTGATGACTTTTTTTGGCTGCTGCTGCCCTTTAACAGCTCTCTGAAATCACTGGGTCAGTGATGGCTCCCAGCTCTCCTCCTGAGTTTAACCACCCTCCCCAAGCTCCATGCTGATGCCTCACCCTGATTGCTCCTCCCTTGAAGCATCACCTTAAGTTCACCTGCTACTTCTTTGCTCTTCGGTTTTGTGAGGTCCTTCTGAAACTCCTTGCCATCAACACAGCCTTTAGCCATTGGGCAGAGCTGAGTGTCACCTGTGAACCTGAAGACTTCAGACTGGTCTGGCTCCTCTGTGCAACCTGCTGCAGCATGTGTGCCAGGCCTGGGGATCTGCTCACCACTGTTGGCCACTTCATGTTTCCCCATGGCTTACTGGTCTCATTGTGTGCAATCTGAATTTTACATTTTTACTATCAGACCCTGGGATTTTCACCTGCAAAGATTCCTTCACACACTTTTGCCTACACTGTTTCACTCGATACATCACCCCGCCTAACCATACCCCTCCTCTGTCACTCCTATAAAGCCGGGGCATCACTGCATCTTGGTGCCTACCATCCTTCCCCCAGGTCTCTTTGTGCTGGTGCACAATGCCATCCCATGCTGCCAAGCTTTCCACTTCCCCTTGTGATCTCAGCACTGGTGTGAAAGCATTTCCAGTTCTGCCCTTGCTCCTGGGTCAGCTGTCTGGCAGCATCAGGGCTCAGCATCCTTCAGCTTCTGCTTCGTGTCCTTCTCCAAACACTCTGAACATCCAGGGCATTTGTCTCTCAAATGTCTTTTTGTCCCCTAGCTGTGGTTACACTCCTGTCTGAGTCTGCCCAGGCTGTGGCCCAGGGAAGGCCTCTATTTGCATTTGATCAGGGCTGGTCAAGTTATGGTTTTAAAATAGCTGCAGTTATGGCTTTAAAATAAGGGGAAAGGTGCTCAGGCTGCTGGCACATGAGCTGGGTTTCGGGGGGAGTGTGTCCCCCACAGCCCCTCTGCCCAGGAACAGCATGGGATGTTTGTGCTCTGCAGCAGGTTTCCTTTCTGTGCTCCACAAACCTGCCTTTCCTCCTCCTTCACCTCCTCCTCCTCCTCCCTGCCCACTGGCTGCTCCTTAGTCTGGGGACTCTGCTCCAGCCTGAAGGTTTTGAGATCCCTCAACCCAGACGTGACAGAGTGAAGTCTCCAGGCCTTGTATTGAGGGTGAACACCCCACAGCACTTGTGGGATGAGTCAGGAGACCAGCTGGAGGCTTGGGCCATGCTCAGCAGGCATGTCCCCTGCTTCAGAGGCTAGCTGGTACACCAGGCGCTGCCTGCCTGTCCTTGCACTGGGCTTGCCAGCCCCATGCCAACCAAGGGGGTAGGCAGCGATGGTGGTACAGGGTGGGGTAAGAACTTGCAAGGTGGCACAGGTATCATGGAAACCTCAAAGGATGCTGCCCTGTGTCCCGTGGGTCACAGAGTGCCGTGGACTGAGAATGAGCTGCAGGAGAGCAGGCAGGACCACCGGCATGGCCAGCCCATCTCTGATGCTCTTCAGAAAGAAAAGCTGAGTGTTCAGCAAAGCAGGGCAAAGTCTGGGCTGGGGAGGGAAGTGAAACCCAAATCTGGGGACTGCAACAGGCACAAATCACCCCAGGCTCATAGAAGACCTGGGGGATGATAAGCAGAGATGTCCCTGATGGAGACAGGCTGGCTCTGTCTGTGGCCCAGGCACACGTGTCCTACTCTCAGTGTCCCCTGGCACCCACCACCCATCAGAGCTGGATGGCACCTGTGGACCTGCTGGTGCAGACCTGCTGATCAGTGGCACGTAACCCATGGTGACCTGCATCTCAAGGTAGGTGCTCAGCCACATCGGGGTATGTAAGACAGCAAGAGGGGTGGATGGCGGAGCCAGAGGGCTGCTGGGACAGCTGGTTCCCCAGAGCCCCGAGGCTGCACACGTGCCCTCTGGGACATCGAGACATCCCTGGGGTTGGCTGCATGAGTGCGGAGAGACAGGACCTCCACCTCGGGTGCAGCCGTCCACCTGACTGGGGTGACACTTGGAGCAGAATCTTAAGGTGGAGGTGGCATGGCTGTGCGTCCATCTAGGAGGTGTGTCAGCACGCTCGGGATGGCAATTTACCACTGGGTGTCCTTTTGTGGGTGCATGTGCCTCAAGCTTCCCAGTTGCTGCGTCTCCAGCCAGAAACATCAGCCCAGGCATCTCCATGCCCAGAGATGTGGGGACACCTGCCCATCCACCCACATGTGTCTGTCTGCACAGGTCCCTCCTCTGCCTGGCCGCTGGCCCTGGGGCTGCCCCCTCCACCCCAAAACCCCAGGGGACCCTTCCCATGCGTGCCCAGGGGGCATAGCCACGGTGTCCCCATCGGGGTGCAACTGTCCCTGCGCTGCCAGCCGTACAGATGGCTCCTCCACCACGCTGGGTCGCAGCCTCCACCCTCACGTGCGGCTGCTTTTTGTGTCCCTTCTCGATGCGGGTCGGCCTCACCCCATCCCTCCCGCCCCTCCGCCGCCTGCGCCCCCCGGCGCAGCCCCCACCGGAGCCAGCCACACACACAAGTGAACTTTTCTGCGTTTTCCAGCAATTAAAAAGAATAAAGCAACAGTTGTCTCCAGGCAGGGCATGGATCCTGGTGACCCTGATTTTCTGTGTGGCTGGGCAGGGTGAATGGGGCTATTGAGACCCCGATGACTGGCATCTCCACTCCAGGATTGTCTCCCCTTCCAAGTCCCCCTCCCTGCGCTCTCCTCCTCCCTACCCTCCTCCTCGCTTTTAATTTCCTTCCTGCAGAGAGCTGCTCATCCCCTTCCCATTGGCCAAAGGCCTGAAAGGGAACGAAGGAGACAAGGGAAGGATTAAAGACGCTCTGCTTAGGAGCAGGCAGCCTGAATACAAGATGCACCGGCTGGGAAAGAATGGGGGCTTAGTGGGGCACCAGATCAGACCCGCCTCCGCCGCATTCAGCCTGACCTGCATTCCTGCATTGCTAAGCAGAGACCTTTCTCCCCGGCCAGCCCATCAGAGGGATGCCCCGGACCCCTGTCCCACCTGCCGCTGCAGGTAGACCTGCCTGGGATGGTCCCACCATGCTGCAGCCCCTCTGCGCAGCCATGATGGGGGACAGCAGCACTGCGGTGTGTGCAGGTCCCTTGGGTCAGCCAGCCCAACCCAGCACACAGTGTCCCTAGCCAGCCCCACGAGGATGAGGAGGCAGCTGGGACATCCCTTCAACTAGCCGAGGAGTGATGGGCAATTTGGGTCCCCGGGACACTCACTGCCCTGGCCTCAGCAGAGCTTGCAGGGCTGGAGCTTAAGGCAAGCACCGCTGCTCAGCACTCGGAGGAAGGCTGGAGCCTGCAGCAGGGTTAGGCTTGTGCTTGCACACCTGGAGAAGGGCTGAGGCACTTCCAGCTACAGCCTTAGTGTTGGAGATGGTGGTGCCCCACTGCTGGTCAATCACATCCTCTTGTCTAAGACCCCAAAACCCCCATGGTGTTCACTGCACCTTCTCAGCACCTCCTGTAGCCGTGCAGTTTGGGGTGCAGATGGGTGCAGTTTGGGGTGCAGATGGGGCATGGTGGCTTGCATTCATCCCTCCCACCCATCCCATTCATGCTATACCACCCGTGTGTGCATGATGAAGGACTTGTCGTGCTCTGGTCTTTTGGCTATTCCAAGGGCAGGTCTGGGCAGGTGGATTTTGCTGCTGGGGCTGGTCCTTGGGAGGGGCTGGAGCTGAGCGAAATAGTGGGACATGGGCTTAGGGTCACCCTGGCAATGAGGGGCCCCCAAGGGCAATGGTGGGCAATGGCCCCCTGTCACTGACAAAACCCATGGGAAGACACATGGAGAGTCACCCTGGAGCAGGACTGTAGTGTTGGCAGCATCTGGGTCTTTCCATGCCTCTTGCACCCTCCAATGCCAGCTTGACCCTCCATGTCTTGTCTCAAGTGAGGAGCAGGTAGGTGTGAGTCACCCACTCAGGGTACTGCAGGATCGGTGCCTGCTGCCGCTGCCCAAGGACACCCCCTTGCCAAGGAAGGGCCAGCCCACCACAGCTGGCACAGCACAGCTCCCTCCGTGTTATTAGTGTGCCGGGTCAGTCAGTGTTTGCACACACAAGTTCCCCCTCGTAGGGATGGAAACATCTCCCTTCTCTGTGAATTGGGAATGTGAGGCTGAGATTCCTGGCTAGAGCTGGTTTCCTTCACAGAACAGTGGGAAGTTGCTCTTGGAAACCTCTCTGAGTCCCTGCTGACATGCACCCCAGAGAGCTGTGTTCTCTGGGGGAACGCATCCCTGGTGGAGCCCAGCAAGGAGCCCTGCAGTGAGCAAGACATTTCCAGGCTGAGTAGCTGGTGGTCTGCAACAGGGAGCAAGGACGGGGTGGCTCAGCAAAGTCCTAACAGCCCTGAAGTATCAGTGATGAAGGCACCCCAGGGTTCTCATGCTGCTAGGACCATCCTTAGGAGCCCAGGTCCCCATGCAAAGACACACTTCAGGGCCCTACACACACAGCTTTGGGATCCGACGCTGCAGGGATGGGGCTCTGAGCTCCCATGTCCTGCGTCCCATGTAGTGGCTGATGTCATTTTAGGTTTCCTGAGGGTTGTTCCACCTGTCCCCATCTTCTGATCTAGATCTCTTGCTGGCCTGGTCCCTCACGCACCCCAAAGCTGAGCAGCACCTGCAATGGTCAGGACAGAGATCTGGTCACCACGTGAACATGGCCGCAGGAGCCCAGGATCGGATATGGCCCAGCATGTGGAGGTGGACATCTGTGCAAGTCTAGGAGATGGGATGGCCTCCAGACCCTGGGGCTGAGGGCAGGCAGGACACGTGAGGACCCCTCAAGCCGCAGAAGGAGCTTAGGTGTAAGTGCTGTCATCCATCCTATGCTTCCATAACCTGTGAAGGAGCCCAGACACCACCTGGGACAGACACCCCAGGGACAGAGCTGAATCTCACTCCACTGACCAAACTGTGCAGGCAGGGTCCCAGTTACTGCTGCCTCCTGAGTACTGCATGTGACCATCATAGTCCCCATGGTCCCACTGGCATCACTCAGACAGCTTCAACCCTCATGTGTTAAAATCCATTATTTTAAAACATTTTTCAATATTTGGTTGTGAAAGCCCCGTCTCCTGGAGTTCTGTGACTCCAACAGAAACTTGGTACCTGAGAAGAGCATGAAATCCTTCTTGGAGGTGCATCTCCATTTCCATCCCAGAAGGCAGAAGAAGAAAATGCTCACTTATTCCTCCTCCAGAGAAGAGTCACATCCCTTCAGACCACCCATCACCAGCCTCAGCAGTTGGCATGGAGCCCACCGACATGTCCACCTCCATCACTGCATCCTCTCACTGTACTGCGAGGTCTGAGGTCACTGTACCAGAAAGCTGCTCTGACTCTAGGGTAAAACAGGCAAAAGGAGTAGGAAATCACCAGTTTTGGCATAAGGGACCACTGTTACCAGCACAAGGCACCTGCCTTGCTGGGTAAGCACCAGCTGTGGTGAGGCAGAGGTGGCTGGTCCTTGCTCAGGGGCTGGGGGGTGCATTGCAGTGGTCCTCGGCTGTGACTGGCCCTGCAGGAGCCCTCTCCCTTCTCACCCTTTACCAAGACCAGGAGCCCTGGGTTTGTCTGCGGGAGGTCTTCACTGCCCCAAGATTGGGGTGTCCCCATTGCCCCGCCACTGCTGTAACACGCCCCAGCACCCTCAACAAGCAGGACACACATGGGGGTCCCCACCTGGTTGCACCCCCAGACTCTCCCACCTCATGCGGTTCCCACCCAACCCCTGCCAGCTGCACGCAGAACCCAGGAGCTGCATCCCGGAGGAGCCCAAGGGTCCCAGGCAGGGAAGAAACCTGGGACACAGGTGAGAGGCAGCTCATCCCCCTGTGTGGTGGCCAGGGGGCTTTTATCCTTCTTCTGCCATGCTGAGGGGCCAGAGCCTGGCGTTTCCCAGCCCGCAGCAGACACAGCCCCCGGGCAGCCCAGTGGGGATGGAGAGCCCTTCTCTCCGCCCAGCCAGGATGGAGACGGACCACGGGGCTTTCTCTTTAATGCAATGCTATGAATACTTGGGGTCTTTCTGCTCGCTGTTTAATGGATTTGAATGTGAAAAGGTGGTGGAATTGGGAAGAGGGGAAGAGGGGGGGGAAGGCCAGGCCTCTTTGTTCGGGGATGCTGCTCCAGCCTTGGATTTATTTAGCATTTGGAGGGCTCTGGGGTCTTTCTCTCTTCCCCAGCCACTGCAAAGGCTCGCTCCCTTTTCTGCCTCATGCTTATTAGCATAGCAGCTGCTCCGGGAGAGGGGCTAGGCAAGAGAAAAGGATAGAGGCGTCCGGGAAATGAATAGGAGGGGAAAAAAATAGCTTAAAAGGACAGAGGCTTTGAATGAGGGGGAGTAGTGGGTGGAAAAGGGGACGGGGGGCGGCTCGGAGTTGTCACCGTAGCTGTGAATGTGAGCAGGGTGAAATGTGGAGACCCGCTGTGGACCGTTGCCCCAGCCAGCCGCTGTGCTGGGGGACAAGGGGCTGGTCCTGGTGCTGCAGAGCGAGGTCAGGGCTTCCCTGTGCCCCCCTGTTCATGGGGACATGGAGGGCGGTGGGTGCTGAGTCGGCACCCTCCTGTACCCATAGCCCTGTTGCCTCAGGCCACCCTGCATCCCTCTTCCTGGAGGGATTCATTCATTCAGGGTGTCCCAGCCCCCTGAGGCTGGGCCAGGGGTCCCCCAGGTGTGACCTCTGAGCTGAAGCATCCAGGGAGAGATCCCAGTAAGCGTCAGAGCTGCTGGTGGTTCCCAAAGGTGTTGGGCTGCTGGAAGAACCACCTCCTCTCAGAGGGGCAGGCTGGGTATGGGATGGGGCAGCAGGGGAAGCCCCTGGGGCAGGCTGCAAGCATGCAATCAGTGCCTCCCACTCCTCCACCCGCTCCCTGGCAGACCCCTCCAGCTGCCAGATGATTGAGTCTTTTAGGCATAATTAAAGGAAATCAGGTGTCAAGAGAGCTACCGTGCCACTCCTCCCCCAGCTCACAGTGGGACAACCATGCTGAGACATCCCAGCTCCCTGAGCAAGCAGGCATGCTCCTGGGCAGTAAACCTGAGAGAGGTCTGGGCACATTTGGAGTCCGTCTGTGCAATTGCATCCTTTGTAATACCCCTGCTGTTGACTGGGCATACGTGAGAAGTGTTTCTTCAGCTGGAGGAAACAAGAACTGAGGATGCAGTGCGCTCCTGGAGTGACAGGAGGCTCAGAGATACCGTTTGCAGCCAGAGATGCTCCTTGGTTGTTAAATTCATTTGGAGCCAGGAGCCTGCTTGTTGTGCCCTGGTGTTTGCCTGAGCCCCAGGGTGCTGCTGAGATCCAGTGCTGAGTCCCAGCCTCACATTGCCCCCCTGACACATTGCAGAAGCTAGCAGAGCAGCCAGTCATTGCCTGGCCAGTGTCTCCTCTGGCCATGTCTCCTCTAGCCAGGGGTGCACGTGGCCGTGCTGGCTGGGTCAGCCCTGCCTCCCCTCCACGCTGTGCGGGAGCATCTGCCGGCACTCCTGTGCTGGGCTCCCCGCGAGCCAGCACAGCCAGCGTGGCCATCCTGCTCAGGATAAACCTGAAGCTGGTTGGTGTTGGGCTGGCTCAGAAACAAGGAAGATGGATTTGCCAGCTGACGGTCACAGCTGGGCTTCTGTGTCCCTCTGCACTCCTCTGGGCTGCCAGGGCTGCTGCCAGATCATGAGGGGAAAAGGGAGGCACCTTCTGGGGACCCTTGTCTTAAAAAGCAGCAGGAGGACACGTTCAGCTCAGCTGTGCCAAGGTCTGCCACCTCACGAGGGTGCTGCCGGTGGTGCTGCTCTCCTTGGCTCGTCCTCAGAGACTGCTCCCAGGCACAGGATCCTGTTGGATTCAGGCTGAACGAGGAGTTTCCAATTAAAACAGTTGTCCCAACCACCTCCAAGCTTGTCATCCATCCGGCAGTCCAGCTTTGCCTCTGTCTGTTCTTCTGCCCATCTGTGCATCCCCAGCCCTGCTTCTATTCCCCAACCCTCCGAGCCACCCCCCATCCCTCCATGTTCCCAGCGATCCCCGCCAACCCTCCCTAGCCACCCCCCATCCTTCCCTCATTCCCTCCATCCAAGCAGCCTTCCACACCTCCAGACCCAAGCCCCATCCACTGTCCTCCCCAAAATGAGCCAAACCAGGATGTTTCCCTTCTTGGCCATTTTGTTAGGGTCAGGAAAAGAAACCTGCTAACATGAAGAAGCTAAAACCTACATTGCACTCACAGTTCTGCATCCCACCTGCTGTGAGACCCAGAGGTCACCTCTCCCTGGGCACCCCTAAAGATGGGTGCTCATGGTGGGAGTGGGACATAGCTGAAGAATGTTTGGGAAGAGAAGAAAGAAGTTTCTGCTGCCCACACGATTGACAGTGCTATTCCCTGGGATGCTCACTGCTACCAAGGAGAAACGGGAGCCCCCCATGGTCCCTGTGCTGAGGCATCCCAAGCCTGGGAGCATCCCTGGGGGGACACAGCCCCCTGAGCATGGAGGTCCACAGAGTGGCAGCAATTTTAGGGCATGGGGGCTTGGCACTGAAAACCTTGTACCCACCTCGTGGCAGGGTGTGAAGGTCACATGCACTCCAGGAAGACCCCAAAACAACTCCATGCCCCAGACAGTGGCCAGCTCCAGCCTTGGAGGGATCTGGGAGACTGGGACCTTTGCACCAAGACCCAACATCAAACACTGCAGCAGCTTTGGGTCAGCAGCAAAACAGGTTGAAACCATGAGCCGTCCTGTCCTGCACGATGTGCTGTGGACTCTGGGTGCCACCAACCGTGGCCTGCCCGGCCACCCTGCCACCCCCTGCCTCCCACCCACCCAGAGGGGCTCACCCCCATGGCAGGGATGGAGCCCAGAAAGCCTCAAGAAGGGACAAAATATAGAGGCTGGAAAAGAGGCCAGTCTGGACAGCCAGACCGAGCTGCCATCTCCTCCCCAGCACCGAACAGAAGTTGATTGTGATTTCTTTTTTTTTTTAAAAAAAGGTAACTCTTATTCGGATCTGCAGACCGCGGCATTATCATAGTCATACAAACGCCCAACAAAGCATCTATTTAAAATGTACTGAATTTTGATTACAGCCCGTCCCCTCTTGCTCGCCTGCTCGCTGTCTTTCTTTCTCATTCATTACTTACTGTGTTAAGCTCCCTGAAATTCAAATAAAATCCCACCTCCTCCCCCCCATCCATATGCGTTGGTCGATTCAGCTCCGATGGCTGGGCTTGACGGATGAAGGGCAATAGAAGAGAAGACAAAGCTGTCAAACCTCACCAGGCTGTGTTGACTTCCCATCGCCCCCATGGCCGGAGGGGAGCCCGATCCATCTGGTTTGGAGTCAGTAGCACAAACAAAAGCAAAAGACAATGGTAGGAAGCACTTGAAAGTTCAAATTCTTGCTTTGGTTTCTCTTGGAACAACAGCACCTACGTAATGTGGCCAGTGGACAATAATGCGCGGCCAGGGACATGCAAAAATGCCAGAAGAATGTGCTTATGCCACCAAACGATCCAATATTTTTGTTTTATTGGAACAAAAATAGAAAAGGAGGAAAAAAAAAAAAGAAGAAGGAAGAAAAAGCAAGTCTTTGGAGTTCCTAGATTTCTTGGACAGGCTTTCTGTAGAGAGGAGAGCTGCAAAGCGGGGTGGCCACGGGCCATACAGGGAGCCTGGTACCAGGGTGACTGCTCCCTGGTGGGCTCAGTCCTGGGGGGTTGGGGGTCGGCTGCGCCCTTGGCACATCCCTGCTGCGGAGGCCATTGCATGTGGGAGCCCAGGGACACAGGGTGGCTTCGTGGGCGCTGGGCTGGGTGCCAGGGGGTGTGATTTGTATTCACCACCCAACCCAAATCCCCTGCGAAGGGGCTGCCAGAGGCCCCAGCCTGCTCCGGCTGCCGCGGGGTGAGGGAAGCTGTGTGCAGAAATGCTGTGTTTCCTTGGAAAAACCCATCCTGGAGGTGGTGGCTGGCCTGGCCAGCCTGGCTGAAGCCCTGGGATGAGGTGAGCGGCGAGAAGCTGCAGGGCTGAGCCGAGCCGGGCTGAGCCCAGCTCCATGACAACTCCAAGCAGGCACCTGGATGAGTTTTTTGCAACATCCTAAGCCTGGTGGAGAGGCAGGTGTGAGCTGCACCCCCAGGTGTGAGCCCATGGACCGCTGTGCTGGAGGGAGGTCTGGGGGCACTCACTGGTGGGCTGGTGTCACACAGTGCCCAGGTGGGACAAGATCACGGCATGGCAGGAGAGGGGAGCGATGCTCACCCCACGCACACATCCCACAGGTCTGGCCACAGTCAGCAGCAGCTGCGAGACCTGGGCGATAAACCCACAGGACAACCAGCGGGTTGATACCAAAACCTGATGCTTTTGGCATCATCTTTTTTTGTCCTGCTAAAAACCAGCTGGGTCACTCGGTGGTGTCCATCCAGGGCTGTGCCTGGGCAGGCTGCGTGTCCCCAGGGCACCCTGGGCAGCCAGCTGTGCCCATCCCAGGCACTGTCCTGTGCTGGCAGTGTGGCACGGGGCTTGGCACATCAGGGTGGAAGTTGGCCAACCTGGAGAGATCACACCAAGCCCCTTCTCCAGGTTTCCTCCCCACTGCCATTTGCAGGACAGCGCTCCCAGCATTCCTGGGAATCCACACCCAGAGTCAAACTGAGCATGGCACAAATTTCCTGGGGATTTGGGAATTTCCAGAGCTGGAAAAATTATTGATATAGAAAAAGCCTCATTCAAAACCCCCACACCAGTGCCAGTGAGGGAAGCTTGCCTGCCCCCTGCTTTCAAAGCCCCAGCTGAGGGCAGGACCCAGCGGGTCGCTGGCACAGGGCTGCCTCTTGCTTTTCCCACTTCCCAGAGCAGCCAGATCCTGCCTGGAAAACCTCCAAAGGTGCAGCACTCAGCCCACTTTTGGGCACCAGCCTGCTCTGAGCCACGTGAGATGACAGAGGTGCCCTTGGGGATGGAGACCCCATGCTGACCCCCACCCCACTACCAGTCCAACAGCAGCTTCTGGCTAGAGGTGACCCCATCCCCACAGCCCAAGGGTTTGGCAAGGACCAAGCCGCTTCAAACCCTTGCTGGGACCCAGGTTGAAGCAAAAAGCCTGGGAAGGGTTGCAGGCAATCACAGGGCGCTCAGCCAGTGGGGCTGGGGCTGCAGACCCAAATGCACCCCCCAAACACTACAGACCCCAGAAGCAGTCCCACGGCTGGTTGCAGAGCTCCTACTTCTCTCCCTTAGGTTGAGCAACTTCTTTAGGAACATCTCAAGCACCACATGCCTGGTCCAGCACATCCTGGTCCTGAGCCATCACCCCTCCACCAGCCACCAAACAGTGGGATAGGGCAAACCAGGACACCCCAGAGCTTCCTCCAGCTATGGGAAGGGGGTGGTAGGGGCTGCAGCTCCAGCATCCCCCCAAAATCCACCCCAGCCATCACCCTCTGGGGATGCATTTAACCCCAGGAGCACTACAGGTTTAGACACCAAAACAGGGACCTGGGGAGCCTAGCCAGCCACCCCCACCACAGGAACCACCCAGCATCACCCATAACCATGTGGGAAAGAACAAACAAAAAAGCCATTTAGTTTTGGGTTTTTTTTTATAAAAAGATCAATGAAAAATTTATTTATAAATTTCGCACTCTGGGGCTACACGTCTATATCATACACTCAGGAATATGCTGTACTGTACAGACTTTATCCAGTTAGAAATGATCATATAGTGACCCACATACAGCTTCAATATAAGCCTAAAAATTCTTAACATTAATTAACATAATTAAAAAAGGTATTCGCATCTAAAGAAAAATCTACAGAAAAACTCCTTTCTGGAGCAATCTGTGCATCAGCTTCAATGTCTGCTTATTTCACTGACATTATCAATATATTCTTCTTACAAAAATAATAATAATAATTAAAAAGATGACTGCTGGAAGGCAACCAGTCATGCATGAAAGAGCCTCCCCCACCTGCCTCTTTTTTTTTAATTTATTTTTCTTGTACTCCCCGTTTTGGCATGAAGGGTCAGCAGCACGATGAGCCAACAAGGGGGGTGGGGGGGACCCTCATTTCAATTTGAATCAATCTGCATCCCTTTTACTTCTCAGGATCAAGAGAGACTGGGGGTGTGGGGGTTGCATAGAAAATTGAAACTCTAGGGACTAGGAAGGGCAGCAGCTTTTCAGTAAAATACAAAGGGATGTAAAAATACATCAACTCACAATTTCAGAGCAAACCCCCTTCCCCGACATACAGTTTCCCAAAATCTCAGCGTGTCTAAAGCTCCAGGAGGCTGGAAAGGAACAATACTTTTCTTAAACAACTCACCCAGCAATTCACACAGGAGATTCACAGTCTTAATAGGTATTTTATAAAAATATAAATATGGGTTACATCATGTTGTCTTTACAACACTGGACAGAGCTCCCTTTAGACTGGGTTTATAACCAAGATTTCTTTTTAAAAATCCATCTAGAACTTGGCTTTACAATACACTTTTTAATATCATGTCATAAATGTTATGACATTTCATTGTGGCAAATCCATTTAGTCAAAAAAATATAAATGTGCAACCATCTGGTAACGACGATAAAACCTTGCTAGAAAAGATCTTGTTCCCACCCCGTAACTATCGCACAGAAGCACCAGTGGAAGTGCTGGACACCCCCTTCCATGCTCACAGAAAGACTTCGGCCAAGCAGTTCCTTGCAAATTACAGCATTAACAGTAGACGCTTTCAACAGCGCTTTTTCTCTTGTTCTTCTTTAAATCTGGAGCTTTTTTAAACATCATCTCAAATCGTTGAAGTGGAGAAAACCAAAAACCAAACTGTAGGTGAAACCATCAGAGACAAAGCAGAATATTCAGTGCAATGGGAAATAATCATGGCAGACTCAAGTTGGTTTTTTTTTAGTTTTAAGACTAGGAAAGCAAACAAACAACATCAACAAAAAGCATATTTCCCAAACCATATTTTTGAAACACTCACCACCAGCTTCCAACAAAACCAGGCTCACAATCTTTACCCACAAATATATACATACATGATAAATAGTTAAGACACAACCCAAATAAACCAGCAGGTAACTATTTTTTTTTTTTTTTAATCGCAATGGTTTGGATGCAGGGAGCAAGAGAGGAAAGAACGGGGAGATGGCAGTGATACGGATGGCTTTAGTGCAGACGAAGAGAAGAGGGCTGAAAGACCAGCAGGAGAAAGGAGACTTCTGAAATTTTCCGCATTTTCCAAATGGATGTTCTTGTGCCATAGCAAAAAAAAAAAAGCAGCATTTGCGATTATACGTGCAGTCACTTCAAAATGCGACCTCGGGTGGCTTTCTCTTCTTCCTCCCTTTCTTTTATAAATATATATATTTAGGCATATATATATAATATAAAAGGCGGGTGAATCTACATACATCAAATGAATCGTTCTGCATTGAGAAGTGTTATCCAAGTTTCACCAAAAGAAAAATAAAGTTCCCAAACTATTTTCAGTAGTTTTCCGGCATCTCTCTAGGCAGCAGAGAGCGCTCGCGCCCCTTTCCTGTGCAAAAGCAAATCCTCTGCCTCTAGAGTTTATTTCTTTTTTTTAAGGAAAAAAAAAAAAGTCCAGGATTTGCTAATCCCAGTTTACACACAAAACCAGAAGGATTCAATGTCTTTTCCTGGGATCTCAGGTGTGCTAAACGGATTCAAGGAGCGGGTGAGGACGCAGACTTTCTTCGGACACCCAAAAAAAAGAAACAAAGTAGAAAACCCAACGCAAAATAAAACAAAAAAGGAGCAAAACCGGGGTGAGAAAACCGTGTCTGTCATATTCCAACGGAGTCGCCTCAAGAAAAAAAAAAAAAATTAAAAAAATCAGCGGTGGGAAAACACGGGGGAAGGTTGCAGGAGGGAGGAGCCCCCCCGCGGTGCCCCGAGCCCCCAGCCCGTCCCGGGGCACGCGGGAAGGGGGGGGGGGGGGGGGGGCGGGGGCGTTGAAATGAATTCGTTTCTGAGCCAGAATACTTTAAATCGGAGGGAAGGGAGCGAGGGGAGAGAGGATTAAATATTAGCGGGGAGGGGGCGGGAGCCTTTAAAGCATCTGACCAGATGTCAAACTGAAACCGTGAATACTGTGAGTGCAGCCGAGGTAGATGGAGGAGAAAAAAACCAAAACAAAACAACAAACCAAAACAAAAAAAAACAAAACCAAAAACAAAACCCAAACACATTACAGTAGGAAAACAACCCTTGGAAGAAAAAAAAAAAACAAAAGCAGGCGAACGGTGGCGTGTTTTGCGTGGGGCCCCAAATCTTCGCCAAATAAACCCCACGCGGGGGTGGGAGCAGCTTTGGCGGCCGGGGGAGCGGGGGACGGGGGGGGGGGCGGCGGCCCCGGCATCACCGGGCGCCGGCGGAGTATTTGGCCTTGGTGATCAGGTAGAGGACGATGTCCTGGTGGCCCCCGAAGGCGGCGATGTGCAGCGCGCTCCAGCCGTCCCGGTTCGCCAGGCGGATGTCGGCGCCGAACTTGACCAGGAGCTTGACCAGCTCCAGGTTGCCGTCGATGACGGACTGGTGCAGCGCCGTCTGCCCCTCGGGCCCGAAGGAGTTGACGTTGAACTCGCAGTTCGTCATGTTCTGCAGCAGCGACTGCAGCTCCTTGGTGTTGCCCCGCCGCACCGCCTCCTGGAAGACGCGCTGGCTGGGCGGCGGCGCCGCGCACGGCGACACCTCGCTCTGGCTCATGCCGCCGCTCACGCCCCGCCGCCCCGCATGGACGGCGACGCCTCCGCCCGCCCGGGCATGCGGCTGCTGGGCGGCTGCCGGTGCTGCAGCCGCCGCCGGACCCGGGCCCCGCCGCTCCGCCGCCGCCGCGCTGCTACCGCCGCCGCTCCACCGCCGCGCCCGGGCCCCTCTGGAGCGCAGCCGCCCCGCACCGCGCCTTTTACTCCTCCTTTTATTTGCATAACAATGGCACGGCCGTGACGCGGCGCGCAGGGGCGGGGCGCCGCCGCCGAGCGCCCATTGGAACGGCCGGCAGGGGAGGGGGCGCGGAGCCACGCCCCCCGAGGGAGAGGAGCCGCGCTGCCCCTCCCCCACCCCTGGGCTGTGCCGGGGGGACGGTGGGGGGCGCTCCCGGCTCGGCTCGGCTCGGCTCGGCTCGGCTCGGCTCGGCTCGGCTCGGCTCGGCTCGGCTCGGCTCGGCTGGGCGCAGCGCAGGGGCGCGGTGGTCACAGGCAGAGGGCGCCACCACCCAGGCCGTGCCGTGCCGTGCCGTGCCGTGCCGTGCCGTGCCGTGCCGTGCCGTGCCGTGCCGTGATGTGCGGGGCCGTGCCATGCCGGGCTGTGTACAGCCTTGCCGTGCCGTGCCGTGCGGGGCCGTGCCGTGCCGTGATATGGGGGGCCGTGCCATGCCACGCTGGGCCGTGCTGTGCGGGGCCATGCCGTGCCGTGATGTGCGGGGCCGTGCCATGCCGGCCTGTGTACAGTCTTGCCGTGCTGTGCCGTGCGGGGCCGTGCCGTGCTGTGCGAGGCCGTGATGTGCGGGGCTGTACCATTCCACGCGGCGCCGTGCCGTGCGGGGCCGTGCGGAGCCGTGCCGTGCTGTGCCGTGCGGGGCCGGGCCGTGCCATGCCGTACCATGCCGTGCCAGGCGGATGCAGCCGGTCCCACCGCTGCCTCTCCGCGCTGCCACCGCGCTGTGCCCCCGGGACCCGCCGGCCCCGAACCCCGCGGGGGCGGGTGTCCCCCGGGTGCTGCCGAGCGGCACCGCAGACACCACCACACCGGGGCAGGTCACGGCAGGGGCACGAGGGGGTTCAGCCCCGCAGGATCTGGCCCCCCTGGGCGCACACAGCGGCGGTGCCATGAGGTTCAGGGACCCATGGCTGGGACTGATTTGGGGCGCGGGGAGGAAGGCGCAGCCCCCCACCGGACCCCACCGGCGCTGGAGCGACTCGATGTGGTCACACGGGACTTTGTGCGGGGTCGGATCCTGCCCGGCCAACAGCCGGGAGGTACCAAAAATGGTGCATCACCCCCCGTCGGTGCCGGAGGGGCCCCCGCGCCCGTTTGGCCCGCGGGGAGCAAACGGCGGGGGCTGGCTGGGAAGCGGCACCCCCGGGCCAGCACTCGCCACCTCTGCTGGGCATTTGGTCGCGGGAGCGGAGCGGGAGGCGCAGGGAGAGAGGAAGGAGCGTGTCGTAAAATGAAGTGACAGCGGCTGTGCCTCCCTTTGGGAATGGAACGGGAGAAACCGGCCAGCTGCGGAATTGCCAACCGATGGCACTTGCCACCTCGGAGTCACCCGTCACAGCGGCAGGACAGCGGCCCTGAGCTCAGGGCACCGCACATCCCACCGCTTTTCCCGTGGCTTTTCCCTGTGGCTGCCCGGGGAAGGCAGCAGCTGGAGGAGGCTGGGACATGTTTCTGGCCCTCGCTGGGTCCCGCTCCTGGGCTGGAGGAGGCCAAACCAGCCCGGCTTGGGCTGCAGGGGTTTGGGGTCCTGCTTCCCTTCCTACAAGGGACTACAGGGACTACTTTTCAAAGTCCAGCTCTGCAGCTAGCTTTTCTCATCGCCATTCCTAGCCCGTTCCCACCTCTTCATCTATGCCTGTGCCCATCTCCATCCCACCCCTGTCTCCACTGTCATCCCATGTCCATGCCTACCCCCCACCTCCATCCCCATCCAATCCCTGTCCATCCTAGCCCCAGACCCATCTCCAGCCCCATGCCCATCCCATCTCATCCTAATCCCTGTCCTATCCCATCCCATCCCATCCCATCCCATCCCATCCCATCCCATCCCATCCCATCCCATCCCATCCCATCCCATCCCATCCCTGTCCCATCCCCATCCAGCTCTGCCTGGTCTCTCTCTCACCCTGCTCGGCTTGCCCAGGCCAGGGCTCCCCCAGCTGTATCCCCATCGCATTCCCACAGGGAAGGGGGGGGACATTACCATGGGCTGGGGTCTCGGGGTGGCTCTGACCCTGCCGTGCCGCTGTCCCTTGTCTGCACAGCTTCTCCGGGGACAACCCTGTGCCACCGAGGCGTGGGGCTGGCAGGGGGCACAGAGGTGGGCTGGGGGCTCAGGGGCTGCGCGGGAGCCAGGGCTGCTCGAGGACCATGGAGAGGAGCCAGCCTTGCCTGTCCTGTCCCCCCGCGGGCAGGGGGTGCTGGCTCTGCCCCCCAGCACCCCAGCTGTGGTGGCAGCGGGGACATCAGTGGCCGTCCCTGCCCCACGTTGGGGCGAGTGGCAGGACCCCGGCAAAGGGACGGCGGGGGGCCACGTGGTGGCACCGTGGCTGGGGTGGCCCTGCGGGCTCCGCTGCTGCCAGCTCGCCCTCTCCTTTCCACCCCTGACTATCCCGGGACAGCTGATTTTGTGCATTTACGGGCCGCATCCTGCGGGGTGCTGAGCGCTTTCAGCGAGCCGTGGGAGAGGGGATCGCTCACACCTCCCGGCCTGGGGCCGGGCCAGGGCCACGTCCTCGCAAGCAAATCCGCGTTTGCCAGCGACATGGTGAGAAAAATCAAGAGCCTGGGCAGGGACCCAGCCATGCAAATGTTCCGGGCTGGCAGGTGGGGGCAGGACTCAGCCTGGGAGCGGTGCCAGAGAGGGAGGGAAAAGAGCAAAAAATAAAAAAAAATAAAAAAAAATTAAAAAGGAGATTTGGAAAACGTGCATTTTAGTTCCAATTTGTACCTCAGCTAAAAGGCGCAGGGGAGCCGGGGGGTGCGGAGGCTCGGGTTATGGGGCTGCGGGGGGGCCGGTGGCTGGAGTCCCCCCGGGGGGCCCTGCAGCCCCCCCCCCCCCGCTTTCTCAGCTGGGAACGGGGGAAGCCGCTGCGAGCGCCGGTGCTGTAGGCGGCGGGAGGGGGACCCGGCACGGCGATGCCTGAAGCAAACGTCCTCCCCCAAAATATCCCCTCCCCAACAGACGGGGCGACCGAATTCCGCCCCCCCCCCCCCCCCCCCCGCCATGGTTGCCCGCGGGCGAGCGGTGAGGCGCTGCCGGCGGGGCTCGCAGCCGGGCGCCGGGCACGGCCAGCGCTCCCCCGCAGGAGCCAGCGGGCAGTGCCCGGCCGAGGCAGCCGGAGCCCGGGCACCCCCGGGGGGCGCCTCGCAGGGAGCCGGGAGCCGGGGGGCCGGGGCAGGCGGCGAGGGGGCGTGCCCCCACTTAATTCATTAAAATGTGTCGGAGAGCGTGGGAAAGACGAGAGCTTTTCTTCCCAGCGCGGAGACCCAGCGAAAGGCGTGCGAGGGAGAGCGACCTGCCTGCTTCTCCCTGCGAGCCGGGGGGAAGGCGCAGGTTGCCCCGGCCGCTGGCCCTGCCGCCCCCCCTCCTCGCCCCCTGGCCTGGGCAAAGCGGCCGCCGCAGCTGCAAGTGGGGATGTGGAGGTGCGGGCAGGGTGGGAGCCCACGGGGGTGGGGGCTGCTGGGTTCCAGCGGTCCCCTCCTGCAGAGATCCACCCTTGGGTGGTAGGAGAGGGGAGCCCTGCCCCGGGCGGCTGGTTTTGGCAAGTGGGGAAGGGGCTGTGGGGGGCTGTCCCACGGCAAAACCTTCCTCTGTGCTGAGAGCTGCCCTGCCCGCAGTGGGGCAGCAGCAGGGGCATGGCTGTGGGACTGGTCTCATGATTTTCCCATGGGCACATCACACCAGCCTTCAGCAGGACCCCAGCAGTGCCCCCCCAGCCAGTCCTGCGGGCAGAAGCTCCTGAGGCCAGAAGTGGGGTTTGCAAGAGAAGCGTCCTCGTGCAGTGAGGACACATGTGCAGGTGCCCTGTGTCCTCTGCAGGGAGCAAGTCACCATGGGCAAAACTCTCATGGGTGGTTTGGGGAAGCCCTGGGGACCAGGGGAGGCTCCAGGCATCCCCCATCCTCTGGGACACCCCATACCACTGGGGTCACTGCGGGAACGTGGGCTGGGGACTGCCGCTTCCAGTGGATGCCACTGTGGATGCTGCTGTCCACTTTCCCTCCCTCCCAGCCTGTGACAAATGTGATTTAAAACCTGAGTGAGACTCAAGCGTGGTCATAACCCTATGTGTGGTCATTGCCCTTGGCGGGGACACAGGTGGGGGACATCACTGCATGCCTGGCCCTGGGGCTGCAGGACCCCGACTCCCCACGGGGCTGTGGTGACCTGGTGCTGGGCTGTGCAGGTTGGGTCCTTGCACTGCAGCTTGGCCTTCAATCATTCCAGTGCCCCATCTTATCAGTCCTTATCCTGCTGGAAATGCTGCAGCTTTTCTGATGTAGCCTACAGCCTCCACATTTGACAGCAGGAAAATGCTGTTTGGGCAAAAGGCTGGGAACCCCTTGGAGCTGGAGAGCTCCTACCCAGCACCACAGGCAGGGCTCTCCAGCTGCACCACTGTCCCAGTGCTGCTGGGCCACGCTGTGGCAGCAGAGCAGACGTACCGAACCACTTTGGCTCAAGCCCGCGTTGTGCTAAACTGGCATCGTTAAATGTACCCAGCCTGGGGTGCTGACGATTGCTTGTAGGGCTTCTGGTGCTGGAAAACTGGTACGTGGAGGGACCAAATATCCCCTTTGTGGGTGATGATACAGTCAGTTGGAGACACAGACCTGGGTTTTACATGCCCTGGGCCAAGCTCAACCATCTTTGGGCCACAATTACCTTGTCCTGGGCCATCAGGATGAGCTCCAGTATTGAATCTGGTGTTGGTGCAAGGCTTTGGTGCTAGGAAATGGCCATCTCCTGAGACGCGTGGTCCCCAGGGCCACTTGTTTGATTGTGCTGTGCTGTCACTCCTTTGTAGTAGCTGTGGGGATGGGGGTACATCACCCCACTGTTCCTACCTGGCTCCCCCAGAAGATGCGATACATCCCATTGAGACTGGCCTGGGGGCCCCTGACTGCTCCGCGGGGGCATCCCTGGGGTGGAAGCAGGCTGAGGGGTGACACAGCCACGTCCCCCCGCAGGACACATGGCGAGGCACGCCTGGCGAGCGGGTAGAAGCTCATTTGCCTGAGAGTCATGCCCACATGTTGGCAGGCTGATGGGAAGGGTCCGGTCCCAGGCTATTTCCCAGGGAGCAAACATCCTCCTGATGCAAATCTCCCGCCTCACGTGGCACCGACACCTCTCTCCTCTCCTGCCCCCGGCAAGGGGCCAGCAGAAGTGACTCCCTGCCCGTGGGAGCAGAGTTTCTGAGGTGTGGGGCAGCACAAGGGCCTGAGCTTGCAGCCAGCCTCAGGCTCGTCAGCCCTGGGTCCGTGCCCAGAAACACGCCGGTTTGTTTGAAAACGGCAGCCGAGCAACTGGGAGCTTGATCGGAGCATCCGGTTGGAAAAGTGGCTCCGTGTCGAGGATGGGCAGCGGTACAACCCTCACCCTCCTCCTCCTCCTCCCCTGCCTTGCCAGCTGCCTGAGGGACCGGCCGGCCCTAGTTCAAGGCACAAAGTCATGCCAGGGAAAACCGAGCTGATTTCTCTGAGCTGGTCAAATATGCAGTGAGGTTTCCGCTCCAGATTACAGGAGGAAGGAAGTTTGCTCGGAAGGGGATGGGGATAAGGTGGGGGAGAAGGGAGGGAAGTGCATTCCTGCCTGGTGAGGAACAATGTTGATATATTCACTTGTAAACTAAAGCTGGCCTGAGCACCAAACACCTTGTCCCCATCAAACTCTGAAGGATATGCGAAGAGTACACAAGGGGAGGAGAGGAACCGGCTGATATCCGATGCAGCCTGTCACTTCTCAGGGCTGAGAGAAGCTGCTCATTCAGGTCTCATTCAGGCTGGCGTGATAAAACAGAGATAAATTTCTTCCCCAGCGCTGTTTTATCAACAGGCTCTGGCCACAACTGCAGCTTGCCCTGCCGGGGCAGGAGCTGAGCGCAGGTGAAGTGACCTGGGGGTCGAAGGGCTCTCGGCGTGGCCAGCCCCCCCAGAGCCTGCACGCCTGCCAGGGCGCTGCCCTTCCAACACACCATCAAACGGCTCCATAAAACCACGGAGGGCTCGTTACTGCCCTAATAAATGTTAAACATTAGTATGGCACAGACAATGGGATTTTTAATCTTTTTTTTTTTTTAAAGTAGCCAGATAGGGAAACAATATTGTAGGCTGACTAAAAAGCTGGTTTAATTCCCTTTGATCTGTATCCACCATTCAAAACTGGACAATTTATGACTTCCTGGATGCTCCTCAAGGCTGCTTTGAGGTGGAGTTTGACGTTGACTGTGTCTATGACTGGAGATGACCTTGTTGCACAGGTCCCACCTCGACATCACCTCCTGCAGGCAGCAGAAAGGGAGAGGTGCTGTGCTGGGTCTCAGCCGCTGCCCCCATCCCCAGGAGCTGGATGAGACCCTTTGGGAGCTGTCCCATGCCATGCCCACGCACACATATGACCTGCTGGTGTCTGCTCTGGGTTGGTCTTCTCCTAAAACAAGTCCCACCGTGGTGAGCCTGCCCCAGCACAGCTGGCTGCCAGCAGCCCAGCCTGCAAGCGCAAGCACTCACCCCCAAATTGACAGAGATGGCAGGGAGATAAAGTCCTACAGGTGGCCAGAAGGTGACCCTCCTGTCCCCAGGGATCAGAGGAAGGGCCCCTTCCAGGCAGCTCTGTGGGCAGGAGCCATCCCCAGGGTGAGGGACAGGGTCAGCATGCCCCGTTGTCCCCCTCACCAGCCCCCCTCTTGCAGGGGAAACAGTGGCAGACCAACGTGAAGCTGCAGCTCCAAAACCCCAGTGAGCAAAGGCCAGAAATGCTCACAGGCTGGCTGGAAGTGGTGTTTGGGAGGCTTGGGGCTTCAGCTCTGACCCCATCTGACTCAGATGTTCGTGTGACTCACAAGCGTCCCCCAAACAGGGTCTGGAGAGGTTCGTCTCATCACGCGATGAAGCATCGCTCACCGCGGGGGCTGACAGAGGGAGGCTGCAGCATTCCTGCTCTGCTCCATCCCCAGTTTCTGTCCTCCCAGAGCAAACCCCAAAGCAGCAGGATGCTGACACATGGATGAATCTGTGTGAAGCCTGGGGGGCTCGGGCTGCTCAGCCTCTGGCACCGGCAGTCCCATGCTCACCGGCTGGGGTGGCCCCCCCAGTATCCTCCACCAGTGGCTGGCACAGAAGGGCTGCTGGCAAAGCACAAGCCTCATCCTCCCTCTACTTAAAGGACACTTTCAGGGTCCCCACGTGCTGCTCCAGGGGAGCTGGGGGTCTGGTTGCCCACAAGGACATGGCAAGGCACAAGCTGGGAGCATTCACAGAGGAGGTGGCTCATGTGCTGGAGGAGCCGACAACTGGTTTGCAGACCATCAACGGTGCTGGCACCAGAGGTGTGTGGATGTAAGGACATGCCGCTTCCAGGCACTGAACAGGTCACCTTGACACACAGGGACAATGGCAAAACCCCCAGAGCCAGAGTACCCACTCAAGGCTGAGAGGGGCAGGACGTCCTCAAGGGGCCAGACACAGCACCCTGCAGCCATGGGGCAGTGGGTGTCCCAGGTCAGCGATCCCATGTGCCCCTTTCCGCAGGTCTCCTGCCACCCAGCCTGGACACTTGAGGGCTCTGGGAAGGGCTTAAAGGAGAAAAGGGTCCTGGCAGCCTCAGGCAGCCTTTCTGCCCCTGGGCAGGGATGGGGAGGGGTGGAGGGATGGAAAGATGGAGAGCATCAGAGCTGGGCACTAATGGATGAGAAGACATATGCTACGGTCCATAGTGCTGAGACTGCACGTCCAAGCAAAGCCACTGTCACAGCACCACAGATGACTCAGGATGAAGGGACTTCAGCTGCTCAGAAGGAAGGCGCTTGCTTCTGATGCTGCCATTAGGAATAGAGGACAACTTTTAAACATCTACCCATGACATAGAGGCAGAAAACGTGTTATCATGGGTGCAACTTCCTAGCACCAAAGCCCTGCACCAACACCGGATTCAATACTGGAGCTCATCCTGATGGCCCAGGATGAGGTAACTGTGGCCCAAAGATGGTTGAGCTTGGCCCAGGGCATGTAAAACCCAGGTCTGTGTCTCCAACTGACTGTATCATCACCCACAAAGGGGATATTTGGTCCCTCCATGTACGAGTTTTCCAGCACCAGAAGGCCTACAGGTACATTTAACAATGCCAGTTTAGCAGAACACAATTTAATCCCCCTCTTCCTGCTGTCACTGTCTTGCCCCAAACTGTTACACCACAAATATGATAAAAATGACCTGGGGGTAAAAGCAAAGAGGAAATTCCCATTTGAGATAAATAGGGAATTAAGAAAAAAATGTGCTTTCCTAGAGACAAACACCTAGAGAAAGCGCAGGGCTGGAAAACCAGGACTTGAAACACAATTCCTTCATATCATATGCAAAAAATGAGAACAACTGAGGAGAGAAACAGAAAGAATTTATGGAAAAATTATGGCCACTGAGGGCGAGCCCAGCAGAAGGCATTTTAATCCCACTAGGAGGAATAACCCCCATGGCTGGAGGTGTCAATGTGCGTGCAGGAAGGTGTGCTGGGCTCCAGGAGCCTCCAGCCAAGTGGGAAAATCCCTCTTTTTCTTCTGCCCGTCTCTGGAAGAAGCAGAGCCATCTCCAGGGTAAGCCAAGAGAGATGGGGAAGGCGGTGATGAAGGTGGTGGGGCAGGAAGGTTTTGCTTAGACTGTTTCTGCGTGCTGAGCTCCAGCACCTTGCCCCCACCGGCCTGGGAGGACGAATGGCCACCAGCCCCCTGGGAAGCTGGGCAACAGGGCTCCCCGGGGCGAGAGCCCACCCTGGCAACAGGGGATTAGAGGGGAGAGATGTGACCGTCCCTGGCAGTGACTCTGCGGAAAGCACAGAACCTGCCAGCCCTCCACCATGGGCAGAGGTGGCATGGGTTCAGAGATCCCCCTGGGAAATCCCCCCAAACCCAGCACCCCCATGCAGCCACAGCCCTGGCAGCAGGAGATGTGGTCCCCGAGTCCTCCGTGCGCAGGGGCTGTACTGTGCCGGGCATGGCCACCTCTGGCTGGGGCATCATCAGTGAGGCTTTGCTTTGCAGCCCCCCAAAACCAGACTAGGAGGAGAGGAATGGTGGGTTTAAGACCAATCTGCAGCAGCCAGTGTCAAAACACTAACCACCACACCACAGCGGCTCCGCAAGCAGACTGCTGGGGCATGACCGTTGTCCGGCAGACACTGCGGTGATGATGATGGTGATGCTCAACCATGGAGGAGGCTTTCTCCCCAAGCTCCGCCAAGCTAAGTGCAGGGAAGGAGGGAAAATACCCCCCCACCCCTCGGGAAACACAGATCCTTGCAGCTGCTTCTGGCCAGGGCCAGATGCACCCCTCAGTGTGTCCTGATGGGAAAGGACCAGGCTCAGCACCTCTGCCCTGCTAAAATGGATCCTTACCTTTAAGCACACACAGGGCCAGTGGTGCGTGCTGCTACGGTGACAGCTCTGCCGTTGCGGTGCTGCTGGCATCCTCCTCGTCTTTGTTCATCGCCAGTGAAGGAGGCGACATTATTTTTATGCCTCCACTTGAAAGAAACAGGGCTCTACAGCAGCAAACAAGGGGCAGGCAGGGGGCCCTGGCAGGGCTGTGAAGGAGATGGGGACAGAGATGGGGACAGGCGTCCTCTGCCACCTTTTGGTGGAAATGAGGACAAAAGAGCATACTGTGACCGTGGAAAGTGTCACCAGGGAGTTGTGCCTATGGCCAGGACTCAGCAGGGACCGTTACGGGCACAGTGTGGGATGGTCACCTTTCAGGGTCACTTGTACTAATGCCTGGGCAGAAGCTTGCGGAAAGAGGAATGTTTAAAGCAGAAAAAGCTGGCGAAGGGCTGAGCCTGGGGGGTGAGATGTCCCTGGGGGCAGGGAAGGAGCCCCCCGGCACCATGTTGGCAGGAGCTCTTGGAGAGGGAAAGGGAGTCTCGCATTGCAGCGTAAGCTGCCTGGGCAGGCATTCTGCTGGCCCGCAAATGTCACACTTCAGCCAAGAGCCCCTCGGGCCCTCTCAGCAATAACATCAGGGCCCGGCAGTTAACCGGGATTAGAGAAGGAATTTTGCAAATGCTCCCCAGTTGCAGCGTGGAGTGGTTGAAGCCTGTTCCTGGACAGGGAGGCATCAGACGGCAGTGCCTGGAGCTGCAGGACCAACCTGGCTAGGCTCCTCACGTCACCTGCCCCCCCCATCGGTCCGTGCAGCCTCCTCTGGATGCCGGCTGGTCCCGCTGGGAACCCTGGATCCTGGCAATGGTGGGACTACACACCTTGGGCATGGGGGGCCTTGATGGACCCACCTGGGGAGAGGCGGGCAGGCAGGTGCTGCTCACCTGCTGGGCTGGCAGGCAGCTTTGCCACCCATGGGACCCCTGCCCAGACCAGCCTGGTCGGCTGGGGCGTTCCCAGCTCCAGCACAGGGTGATGTGGGTGCCAGTGAGCACTGTGGTGCACCCAGAGGCCCCCCAGACTGCCACGCCTGTGCCCACCCATTGCCTCCAAGGAATGCCGGGAGAGCTGCGGGGAGAGCATGACCAGGATGAGCAGGGATGCTGGGGATGGGTCATGGCATGGCACGTGTCCCACAGGCTGGGGAGCACTCTGGGCACCGGAGATGCTCTCTCCCCCTTGCTGCTGTTGGGGATGCAGCTCCTGGCTCCCCAACACGAGCGACCCAGCAGTGGGGCACTGGGGCGAGGGTGCCAGGGCCTGATAGGTGCCATGGGGTTGGCACTGCCTGGGTGGCATTTTGGAGAGCTCTGTCACCCTCTTGCCATGCCCAGCCTGGAGGCAGGCAGAAATAAAGCAAAGGGCCCATTCCCCAGCCACCTCTGATTTAATAAGGATCTCCATGTCTTTTCGGGCTGTCACAAACCATCAGCACAGCGGACCCTGAAACGAGAGCCCCTCACTTCCAACCTCACACCACAAACCCATGGCCAAAAATCTGCTGAGGTTCACTGGAGAGTGTCCCCGCTGTGGTCCTCACCTCGCTGTGGAGCCCCCGTGCCCCCACCTCAGCTCAGCTCGTAGATGCTCTGCTCATCCCTGGTAGTGATAAGAACATCCTGAAACTGGGAGACGACACGTCCAAAATGGGACCCTTCCCAAAACACCTTCCCACAGCAGGTGCAGCAGTAGAAGTCTGTGAGGTCAGCTTTGTCCAGCACCCCTGGGGGGATGGCAGCGACCTGCAGGACTGTGCCCCCCACCAGCACCGCTGCCGCCCTGTGCTGCTCTGGCTCCTCCAGCTGCTCCCTGTGCGGGCTGCAGCCAGGCTGGGCTGTGTCACAGGCTGGCACGGCAGCATCGCAGCTCCAGCTGGGATTCTCCTCACACCTCACCAGGCAGCCTGAGGGGAGAGGAGACAGCAAAAAAAACATCAGCCATTGGTGTGATGAGGGGAGTCTGTGCTCAGTTACTTGAACGACCCTTGTGAGGGGCCTGTTATCCCTGCAGGGAGTCCAGGCGCTGCCCTGCGTCCCCAGGGAGGAGCATCCCATGAATTTGGGAGGAGGTGGCCACCAGCATCCACCAACTGCCTGCCCTGAGCATGGCACCTGGGCAGCCTCCTGCTCCCCAGCAGCCGCCCGGTGCTTCCCACACCTCCTCTGCCTGGGCAGCAGCGGGGTCTACCATGGTCCCGGGGGCTATTCCAGTCTGGGTAACTGCACCAGTGCTGCTGCTCTACTGGGTGCAATGGTTTTACCTCCCTGTCACAGGTGGGGCAAGGCTGCTCTCCGAGATGTGCTGTGCCCCCTGCCCCCAGGCTATGTTACAGTGCAAGCAAACAGCAAGGGGAGCCCTTACTGCTGCTTTAATTAAAACCCCACCATTAAAAGCTGTCTGCACTGCTCATGATATCCACAGCTCTCCTGGTCTTCCCAAGGACACTGGGCGCTGGGCTACATGTGACATCCACCTCCCACCACAGAACCCAGGCAAGGGGCACAGTGGGGTGCGATGTGGGGCTGTGCCCCACACGCCCCCGCCAGCACAAACCCCACAGCATCTTTGGCAGCTCGGGAGCTCTCACTGCCCGCGGCTGGGGCACGGCAGGTGGCTGGATCCGGGTGGCGGAAGCCGAGGGCTGAGCTACCTCCCATCCATCAGGACGCCTGGCAGCCAGGGACACCGCCGCAGTCATTGCTGTGGGATGACTCATTTTTGGCAGGGGGGGCTTGTCCTGCCCGGGCATCCATTAAGACAACAAAAGGCATCCTGCATCACTCCAGCAGCACCTCTGGGGCATCCAGCCTGCCCCTTCTGAGGATCAGAGGGAACCTTGTCAGGAGCCAGCTGTGATGGAGAGGGACACCAGCATTCCTGGCTGGCTCTTCCTAGCATCCCAATGCTGTCAGGGACTGGGACATGCTGGGGATTATCGTGGGGGAAAGCAAGGCTGAGGACAGCCCTGAAACAGCCACCTCATCTTGGCAGAGCCACCCCACAGTTGCCCAGCAGGGCCTCGACTTGCCACCGCAGGAGCAGAAAGAGCCACAGCCTGGGAGCGGTGCAAGAGGCTCAGCTCACATCAGCCCCCGGTTCAGAGGGGCTCCCCACAGTCCCCAAGACATGTCACACCTCCCCAGAGGAGATGACCAGCCCAAGCTACTGGGACGTGGTCACCCCCCGTTCCCAGCAGACAAACTGCCACACTCAGGGCCAAGGCTTTCACTAGAGATGTTCTCAGGGTGGTTTTGCAGATCAGCCCTGGACCACCATGTAGCCCAGCAGTGTCACAAGTTTGGGGACTGCTGTCACTACACAAGGGGGAAGCGGCCCCAAGCGCAGTCCCAGCCACTGGACCAGAGCTGGGCTCACCATCACTGTGCCCTGGGCAAGTGCCCTGCAGCCCCCCGCTCACAGATGGGCCTTTCTTTCACCCTCTGCATCTGCTTGGGACAATAGCATCCATTCTCAGAATAAAAAGTGACCTCAATTTCCCATTTTCTCCAATTTCTGGCCTATGGTGAAGCATCTGGGCTGCTCTCAGGAGATCCCTCGGCCAGCTGGAGCAGGGATGCGGAGGAGAAGACCCCTCCCAGGGGCTCCTCTGGGACAGAGCTCATCAGTGGGTGGCAGATCCCCAGGGCAGGAGGCAGGGCTTCTGCCCTCACCCCATTCCTGCCTCCCTCTGCTCTGTGCTACACGATGGCACAGGGTGGCCTGAGCATGGGCACACAGGGACTGGCTGAGGAGCCCAAGCTGCAGGATGAGCCTTCAAGCACACAGACCACAGGCTACCCGCATAACCCTGGGCCGCCACTTGCTTTTCTTCTGTTTCTAACACGTGGACACACATCTGCCTTTTTTCTCCCTTTTCTATTCATCGTGCCTGGTCTCAAGCACCAGACCTCTGCACCTGCCTCCAGGACCCCGACAGGAGGGACATCTACCTGGGTTGGGACTTTCAGATCCAACCGAAACAACACTACCAGCAGCCAGCACTGATGGCCAACACCTTTCCCCATTATGGAGCCTAAAAGATTCCCTGGCCCAATCCTGCAGCACCCAAGCCCTGCCAGCGCCAGGGCACAGACACTCGATGCGCCTGCAGGAATCCCGGGCAATTTGCTCTCCCTTCCGACACGCTCCATCAGCTGCCCTGCTGCTGCCGGTGGGCAACGCCAACAGCAGACCCCCGCCTTCCTTGCATGGGTGGTGGTGGTGAAACAAACCAAAACTCCCCCAAACACTCCAATCCCACCCCCCTGGGCTCGTGAGAAAAAGGCAGGCAGGGAGGAAAAGTTCATCCCTTAAAAGCCCAGGGAAAGAAAGCCCGGGATAGTCACTCAGTAGTTTTGCCTTTCGCTTGCACCAGCCCCCTCCTAATTGTGGGTCTTCAAAGGGTTGAAAATGCTACATCACTTCAAAGTGACCATTTTTGAATGGGAGCTTGTAAAACCCCTTCTCCCCCTCCCACCAAATTCTTTCCAGGGCTTTTGAAGATGCCTGCGCTCCCCTTGCCGCTGCGGTGAAAGGGCCACTGGGCGCAAGGCACAGCGTGCCAGCTGGGCATGCAGTGAAACCTGTGCTGGCAAAAGGTCAGATCTCCCAGAAAAAGGGGGTTTTCCTGGGGAAAAGGGGGGATTTTTTTCAAGGAGGGTTGTTTTGGGTTTTTTTTCTCCCTTTTGAGCTGCTGCTCCCGCGGGGCTGCAGCCTGGTTCGCCTGGATGCTGCACACCACGGAGTCACACCCGAGACAGGGCAAAAGGCACATGTGGGGCGCACAGGGCTGAGGGGAGCCACACATCCTTCCAACACGCTGGGAGTTTTTCGGATCTGCGGCATCTAGAGCTCTGCAATGGTTCGCACCAAAGGCTGGATTCCCACCGCATCTCTGCGGAGGAGAAATGAAAGCGATTCCTTACCGAATCAATTTGAAACACCTCTTGGGAACTAATAATCCCATTATAAAACATCTTGAAAATAAAAAGCTCTTTTGCCTCTCCCTCACCTCTCCCCCTCTTGCCCGGGTCATCCTGCGGATGACAGAGCCTGATGGGAGGGCTGAGCCCTGCAGTCCCCCAGCACCCTGGGGTTGAGCACCCACATGTGTTAGTGCCACAGAGCCCCACGGGCAACAAGGACCGTCCCCATCCCGTGGCACCATCCCTGACCCGGCAGCCCTGCTCAGCACAGAGCTGTCTCCTCCTGCCCTCCCCACGAGCTGCAGCTGTACCCTGCCCGCGCACGTGCTGCCCACTCACACTGCCAGCTCCTGCCCACCCTGCTCACCCGTGGGAATTAGCATCCCTGCTGTTCCCACCTACTGACACATCTCACCACCCAGCAAGTGCTGCCGTGTAGAGGGGAAAGGGGGTGCCGCAGGACCCCAATTCTGCTTATTTCTGCATCAGGTTCCTCCTTGGGCTAAGCAAGGCCACCCTCAGCGGTGGGAAGCCACCTCTGCAGCCCAAGAGATGTACTTGTCACCTCTGCAGCAGCCCTGCTTCATGCCCCAGCCACTGCCACACACCCCTTGCTCCGTGAGATGAGGTGCAGCAGGAGCCCCCCCAGCCCGGGAGGGATCCCCTTCCTTCAGCCCACAGCCACTGGCCCCAAGTGGGAAGACCCATGCCCAAGCCACATCTCACGCCCTGGAGCTCTGCATGGCTCCTGGTGCCTGAAAATAAATGGTACCTTCACCCCAGGGGACACAGAGCAGCATCCAGGGACCCCACGGCCACCACGCCAGTGATGGTCCCACATGAGCCCTGCATGGCAGCTATTGCGACAGGGGCCTCTGGCGGGCAAAGCGACTTGTCCCAAAGACCCCAAGGAAGGCCGGGATGGGACAGGAGCTGCAGCTCCGTGTGCTCCACCGTGAGGTCCTGCGCATGGACTGGGGGGCTGCGCCCAGCAGGAAGGGTGTGAGTCAGGGCAGGGGGATGGGCGCCCTCCCCTGCCCACAGAGAGGCCCTTAGCGGTGCAGGGGCCAAACCGAAAGGCTAATGTGATGGTGACACTGGTGACCTGCAGCCTCTACAGCCTGTTCCGTGGGACGCAACATAGGAGTCCTCAGTCAGCATTTCTGGGACTACACTGGGACCCCCGCACTGCAGGATCAGGGGCACAGCAGGGCCTGGGAAACTGGGACAGAGCAGGATCGGGGCAAACGCCCTTTGAACCTGTGCCCGTTCCCCTTTCTCAGACCACACAGCCCTGATTTGGCTGGAACAACCCATCCCCATGCACCTGGGCACCCTTGGGGTCTCAGTGTCAGGGCACTATTGGGTAACCCAAACTGCTGGGGGGCAGGGGAGGGGGCCAGGTACTTCTGCACAAAATCCTACCCCCCAGGCCT
Source organism: Falco peregrinus (assembly GCF_023634155.1). Lineage (NCBI taxonomy): Eukaryota > Metazoa > Chordata > Aves > Falconiformes > Falconidae > Falco > Falco peregrinus. Next base: position 46,705,101 of record NC_073721.1, on the reverse strand, counting down.
CGTTTCTAGCCCAGGTCCCTCTGTGTCACCTCAGCTGAGACCAAGCCCTTGGGGCCAGGAGCTGGGTGCTTGTCCCGGCTGGCTCAGGCGGGGACCTGGCACTCGCCCCATGGCTCCGCAGCGGGAACCACAGCCTCCTGCTGCCTCCCGAGAGGCACCCGGGTCTGGCACGGCTTGTGCAAGCTGAGAGCCCTTCTCCCAGCCCGGCAGCCGCACCCAGCTGTCATCGCAACCACACACACGGGAGACTCGTCCGTAATTAGGCAATTAAGGCTTAGGTGTTTTGGAGAAAGCGTACATCGTAAAGGCTTTGCACAAGGCTGAAAGCAGACCTGGGAGCATTCTTGGAGTACAAAGGTGCATGGGAAACCTTGCCGTGGCGAGAGATTGAACCCGATAAGAGGAGTTACAAGCCTGAGAAACGCACTGGATTGCAGGGCACTGAAGATGCCTGGTTATCTTTTCCTCCTTGATAAGACACATAAGCAAAGGACAAAGGACCCGGGATTGTGCAACCTGGGCTGCAGCAGCCCAGCCACGATCTTAAGATGTTCCCAGGGCGGAGGAGGGAGGATAAGCTCAAGGCAAGAGGCACCTTCAGTTCCTACCATCTCCCTATGCCGCTGTGGGAGAAAACCCTGCTGGCTCCTGTGCCCGGCGCTGGGCAGGAGCTCCAGGCAGCCCCTAGCTCCTTCCCCGGGGGGCATCCAGCATGACACCACCGTCAGCGGGTACACACAGAGCTCTGCAAACCCACAGCCACAAAAATGTCACCAGCTTCCCAGCCCGGCAGTGGTTTCTCATATGAGCAAACAATTTTGTACTTCTGGAGCGGGGGAGCTAGCGGAGTGCAACCCAGCCAAGCCCGGCGGGTGTTTCTGGTTTGTCTCACCACCACAGCTCCTGGTCCCAGCCCTGCGCTGCAGCTGGGGATAGGCAGGAGCATGACCCCATCACCACGCTGTGTCCCAGAGGGAAGAGAGCCTGAATGCATGGGGTTGCCTGGTCTGAGGGTGAAGGAGGCTGGCAAGCTCCTGGATCCATGGGTGCAGCCCCTCGGGGACCCGTCCCCTTCCCTGCAGCAGCGTTCAGAGCAGCCTGGGACATCTGGGGTGCCTTGGCCACTCCTGCATGCTGGCTCTGGTGTGAGGCTGCGAGTGTGCAAGGGCTGCTCCATGGGTGTGAGAGTGCTCCTGGGACTGATGCTCACAGCAAAGCCAAATGCTGCAGGTCAGGGAAGCACAGCAGGAAAAAAACCGGCATCCAGCCTTAAGGCTTTGGATGTGCTGTGGCCTCCTTCCACTGTGCATCAGAGGCCCTGGCTAGGGGAAACAGGACTCACCAGCCCATGTCCTCACTGTCCCAGTGCAGTGGCCATAGTGGAGGGACCCAGTACTATCCTGGTGTCACCGCTGCTCGGAGCCACTGCACAGCCTTCCCTGCACTGTTGTCTTGCAGCTCATCCCGCCGCCTGCCCACGCACTGCCTCTGCCCGCTTTCACACAGGCTCGCAAGGAGCTGAGGGCTAGGAAGGGAAAGAAACCCCGAGTCACCCCTCGGGCCAGTGAGGGCAAGGTGGGTGTCCCAGCTGGGCGGCTCAGAGCCCTGCCAGCCTCACAGCATCCTGCTGCCCAGCGCAGGGGTGTCCTGTCTGCTCCCCCAGCGCCCACGGGGCTGCCCGGGCCTTATCCTGCACCTGCACATTGCGACGTTGGAGAAGATGGGTAGTACAGATCTCGCTGGTCTCAAGTACCAGCTTTGGCAGCTGGTCAAGGAGGATGCTCACCCAGCCTGGGGCTCCCCAGGGTGCTGCACTGGGGTCCCTGAGCACCCCTGGCCACTGCGCCTGCTCCTCCACCTCTCTCCAGCATGGAGCAGGCCCAAAGGAAAGCAGGACCAGTTGTTCTCATTTTTTGTAAAATGTTTCAGATGGCAAGTGATGATTTTACGATTAAAGCAGCCTTTTCTGTTTGGCAAATCCTAACCAGATCAAATGTGCTACATCCTTGCCTTTCCCAGGGTCCAGATTTCATCTGGCAGAGCACCCCCCCGAACACCGGGGCCCTGTGCCAGCTGGTTTTACCACACTGACTAAGCAAGAAGCTTCCCCTGGCCAGATGAGAGCCTGTGACACATCCCACCCCCCTGGGTCATTTGGGAGCCCACAGGCTGCCAATGGCCTCCAGCAAGGTCTTGCCTGTGCTACATGGTGACCCACAGCACTGCTGCCTCTCTCTGCCCTGCTCCCAGTCTGCTCCAGGCACCCCGAGCTGCCCAGAGCATCCCACTGGGAAAAAGGCATCATGGGGCAAAGCTGTACAGGCTTGAGACTGCTTCCACCACTTCCATCAAAGCCCTCATGCAGGGAAAATGTGGCTGTGTCAGGGAAAATGTTCCTTAAAACCTGGGAAAGTCCTAGGTCTAAGTTGGAGGGAGCTATTACAGGATGAATAATTTGCCTTTCATCACTTGGAAGCCCTGCCATAAAAATCCTGGAGCCAAACGGAGCAGCACTGGCTTGAGTTTTGCAGCCAAAACGTGAGCAGCTCCAGGCTGTCTGCAGCTGGACCCTGGGACTCGGGAGCACCTGGGCAGCTGCAGGCTTCTGTCAAGGGCTGGTCCTGCAGGATCCATACCCATCTGCAGCTGATGGGTGCCCCAGCATCCACAGCGGCTGCTGCTGCACCTGCCTGCTCCTCGTCAGAGACCTGAAGCCCCCTCCTGGAGGAGGGTCTCTCCTCCCCTGGAAGTAGGAATGGGGAAAAGGCATTTTCTTGCCAAGCAGCAGCATCTGGCCGGGGCTCTCGGCATTAATCCATGCGCAGTGCCATGAACGAGATGGCATGGCCTGGGCTGGAGTCACGGATCAGGGGCCAGTCCCAGTGTGGGCAAGCAGCTGGGGGCTCTGGGTGCTGAGCTCTCCATACCACATGTTGGGCCACGGCTGAGGGCAGAGCAGGTCCCTGCCACCAGCCCCCTCCAGAAGGAAACTGGGGAATGACTGAGATTTTCCTTCTGAACCCACTTCTCTGGCTGCCCATCCCATCCCACCGCCACCACTGTCACCACCAAGTGACGGCAGGACATTGTCATCACACCCTTCCCTTGTTTCTCTTCCACAAAACTTGACCCAAAGTGGGACATTGTGGGAACAACCTACTTGAGCTCATGCTGATGCTCACAATCCCAGCAGCCCCCAGCAGAATCTAAATAGAACTGGAAAACCCAGGGTGGCCAGAGTCCTGGGGCACAGGGGACCCCCCTGGCAAGTCCCCAGGGGTCTTCACTTCCTGCCCAGGCATCACAGCTTCTATTTTATGGCTCTGTTGCAGCAAAACACCAACCCTCTGAGGCTGTTGTGGCATCTTCAGTCCCTGACTGCTCCACGTTGGAGGATGCTCCCCGACAAGATCATGCCCACCGTGGCTGGCACAGGGCTCCCACCTGGCCCAGCAGAGAGGGCTCCTTCCCCATACCTCCAGTGGCCTGTGGTCCCAGCGAGAGGCTGCATGGCACAATGGGGACATGAGGCGTTACAGGCACGGTGTAAAGGGTAGAACGAGGTGGACCCTATAAAGCCTGCATGGAGGAGCAATGGTGCTGTGTGAGACCTGCCCAGCTCCATCATCCCCGTCCCAAAGAGGGAAGGGGAAACCGCTCACACGGCTGAACGCAAACCACAGCATTTCTATTTCCCATACTCCAAAACTGGCTGAACAGGCCCAGCTGGTCGCTGGGTACACACACAGAGCAAGTGTCCTCACCAGAGAAACCACTGGGGAGGATGCCCTGGCCTTTTGGGAAGCACAGGCTGCCGGCACCATGGGAAAAGCGGCCCCACCACGTCCTTCATCCCCAGAGCCACATGTGCTGTTCCCAGCAAAGCCACAGCCAGCTGGGTGAGCCAGGTAGCTGCCGTGTCGCACTGCTCTCTCCTACCAAGCAGATGGGGAAACTGAGGCACGGCAAGCAATGCGTGCGAGGGCCAGTGGCAGAGCCCAGGCTGGGTCAGAGCAGTGAGAGGGGCACGCTTTCATCCTGGTGTGTCTGTGGTGGGTGTCACCACCAAAACATGGGTCCCTGCAGGGAGGAGCAGGGGGGGGGGGGAGGGGGGTGTCAGTGCAGTTCAGGGCAGGGCATGGAGGAGCTTTCTTGTGCCCCGAGCCTGCTGCAGCCTCTCCGGGCCGGCGGCACTGACTCACTCCTCCGGCAGCCTGACCTAGTTTAAGAGGCACCATGCAGGTGAGAAAGGCACCATTAGCAGCGCCACCCAGGAGGCATTTTGCAGCCCAAGCTGAGTTTTCCATGTCAGGCAGCGATGGCCTTAGGCTGTCACTTAAGCCACTGCTGGCATGTCACCAAACCACCCCAGGCTGGGCAATCCCATGCCTCACAGGGCAGTACCGGGCAGCTGGGGTAAAGGGCTGGGAGCTGTGCTTGGCGTGCACAAGCTCAACCAGGCACCAAGCAGACTTGGAAGAGCTCTGGGAGTCTGCACCCCAGGGCAGGCTGGCGGCAGGGGACCCCATTCCCCCTCTGACGGTCCTACTCTGCCCAGGGCAGCGAGTCCCAGGTGGGAGCGCAGGGAGGGGGTCCGGGTTGGAGCGTCACGCCCAGCCACCAGTGCCCACCCACTTACCTGTGCTGCCGTCCCCCAGCGCCTGCCTGCTGCCCTCCACCAGCTGCCTCATCCTCTCTCTTGAGACCTTCAGGTACTTGTCGCAGTTGCACACCTGGAAGAAGAAAGAGGGGGAGGTTGGTGAGGCAGCGGCCATGCTCCCTGGGCATCTCCTGCCTGCCTGGGCACACAGCACGGGGCATCCCTGGCAGAGCCTGGGCAGCCTCCATGCAGGGGGAAACTTGGGTGAAGCCTGTCCCACCAAGGGATGGGGGTGCACAACATGACCAGACACAACGTTGGGGTTCACAAGCCACAAGAACTTCTTTTCCAAAGGCACTCCATCATTACAGTGCTTAGCCATGTCCCTGCGCCAGGCTGCTGGTACCGCTGCCCACCCCACTGGTCCTTGCTCCCCAGCCCTACCCAGTGCCAGAAACCACCAGTAACTGAGGATGCCTTGAAACATCAAGCAGGCACCCAAAATCTGGGCCGTGGCTTCAAGATTTGATCCCTATCGTCTCAGAAGCTGTGGAGGATGGCTGCGGCCCCCGAAATGCCCTGGCATCTCAGCTGGCTCTGCTTGGCCCCCCTCTGCCACAGCACCGCAAACACAGAGTCACAGTTTCTACCCCACCTTTGGTTTGCCAAAACGCACCCAGAGAGATCTCCGAGTGCCTGCACGTGCCGGGTGCTGGCCCCTAGGGAGCCAAACCCCCTCAAGGAGCTCCCCAAACCCCACGACCGAGGAGCACCCACTAACAGGTGCCTCAGGCTGAGCCCAGGGTGCAGCTGAGCGTTCTTGCCCAGGAGCCACTGGCACTAAATCTCCGTAGGAGCATTGCAGCCGGCTCCCTGACAGCTTTCCTCTCCTCTCCCCCTCCCTGCTTCGACGGGAGCTGGGATGTGCTACAACACCTTTCATCAGCTATTTGTTTGTAGCGGCTGTTTTCTGCTTGTGGAGCATTTCAAGCACGCTGCACCCAAGGCAAGCAGGGAGAGAGGTGCATAACTTCACCGAGCAGAACAAGTTCCCTGCCTGGGGCTTTGCTCCAAAGCCTGTTGAAACCAGAAAGGTTTTTCCACCTCCTGACCGGGCACCGGCGCGGGGCTGCAGCAGCTCTGCCGGTTTGCGGTGTGCTAGCTGCGGCAGCGCTGGGTTCACGGCAAGGTGCCACGATGCCCCTTCTTCCCACACAGCTGCCTTAAGGAGGATGGGGGGAGGATGATTTGTTTGAAAATGAGCTCGCCACCATGTCCCGGCTCTGCCCTGCAGCAGGAAGAAGTTATTTCCACCAGCAGCCTCCACAAAACCAGCACACGCTCCCCAGCCTGGGCATGATGTGGCCATCAAGGGATGCCTGGGCTCAGATCCCTGAAGTCACGGTGCTCCAGCCCCATGGAGCAGCAGCACAGACAGGCAGAGATGGACAAGGTGCGATCTTGAAAACACCCAAATGACGTGGAAGCTGCTGCATCACCTTTAGAAAGGAATTTTGCAGCAATCCCCCGATTTGCACAGCAAGCATCAAGCAACCCCTACTCATGCAAATATGGGTCAGACTCCCCGTGGGATGCTCCGGCTCCCCAGCCCGCCTCCTTGCTCGCACCGAGGGCGAGTGGGGGTTCAGCCTGCCCCGAGCAGGGCAAAGCACCCTCCTCATTCTCACATTCAAACCCAGGGAAATGAAGCTGGGTGAAAGCCCAGGGAAGCAGAAAGATAATCGTATTTGAGTGAACCTGAATTTCTGCAAAGCTCAGATCACCCGCTGGAGTTACCTGATCAGAAAGGAGTTGCCACGTTGGAGGAGTCCACTGCCAGCCTCCTGTGAAGGAGGGTTACACTGCAACCTGCAGAACCCACCCGAACCATCAGATTTGATCTCCTCAGGCTTCAGCTGTCTGGCTAATGAGAACTGGAGCTCACCTGGCTCCTTTTCACACCTTTGCCCCCATCTCCCTCAGCTCTGCACCGCCTCAGCTATGCCTGCAGCAGCAGCCCATCATCAGCTGGGCCAGACCCATCCTGAAAGATGGCTGAGAAAAAGGGAAGAAGAGGATGGATGGATCCAGTGATGAGCAAGGAAGGAGAACAGGCTCCTCTTTTAGGGTGGTTGTCACCTGCAGTCGTGGGACGGACCCTGACGGTGCTGCCCAGCAGAGCTATGCTCCACTCTGCTCCCTGCCAGCTCTGATGGTGGAGTCAGTGCTGATGCTGTGGGACAGGATGGTCCCTTTGAGGCTCGAAGATCTCCCAGCCTGTGCAGGCTGTACCTGCAGCCACAAGTGTCACCACGCTGGCAGGCATCCAAAGCCCCTGCGTGGCTCACAGGGTCCCTGCTGCCATTTGTGGGATTGCAACAAGCAGACAGAGGTGACAGGCAGCTCCCAGGGACGTGTGCCAAGCTCTGCCCAGGCTGGCCCCACTCCCCTTGACAGTGACGACACGAGAGGGGGCTGCTTGCTGGAGGAGGGTGCGGAGCCTGGCAGTGGGACAGACGTGGGACGGCACCTCCCAGGCACGGCAGCAGCACCGGCTGCCCCGGGGTGTCAGAGACACCGGGAGAGGTCCCAAACCACCTGGCCACTGAGCTGCCACCCAGGATGGGTACAGTGGGGGCCCAAGGGGCAAACAGCACCCTCCTCCCCAGCCCTTCCCTCCAGGCATACAGAGATGCACCCTGTGGGGGCACAGGCTCATCTCCCCTCTCTCACAAATACCAAAGCCACCTGAGTGCCCAACCCTGGCAGCCTGGAGCACGCCACGGTGATGGGGCAGCGGTGCCAGTGTGCCGGGCACGGGCTCCTGGCTCCCACTTGGGTGCGTGGAGCAACCTAAGGCAAATTTCTCTGCTTCTCTAAAACTGCTCATCATTGCAAGCTAGGGGCAATCCACCGCCCTGGGCCAGGTATGCCCCAGCAGCCCAGGGGTAGCCTGGCATTTCCCACGCATTGCCAGATGCTTGCTGTGAGGCTCCGTGCCTCGTGCCATCTCCCCAGCTTCCAGGCCTTGGCCACCCTCAGCTTCCCAAAGGCGGGCTCAGGAGCCAGATAAGCCACTTAGCAGCAGCGCCAATTAGCCGTAATAAAAAATTGCAATTAATTTTTTTTTAATGCCTTGCCAAAACGAGCCAGAAGAGATGAAGCCAGAAGGGCAGCCTGCCACCCCGACAGACCGGGCTGAGTGGCTGCTGTGCAGGGGCTGGTGGTGGCCTTGGGCTCGATGCTTGCCTCCTGCCTGGGGACATGGGTCCCCACAGCCTCCTGCATCTTATTGTCACCACCCAGGGATGTGAGGCAGCTTTTTTTGCATGGGTCTTGCTTTTGTTTTAGGGGTAGGGAAGTGGGGAACCTCTCTGCTGGGGAAGGGATGGGTTGTTCCCCCTTGGGAAGGTTTGGTCTCCCCAGATCCATTGTGGCAGGATTACTCATGGCTGCCACGATGTGGGGTGGACGTAAAGGCAAAAATTTTTGTGGCTGTGAGGCAGCAGGAGATGGCAGCACCTGGGAACCCTGCCTGGGGGGGTGCAACTGCTGTGAGCAGGGGCTATGACCTGACAGCAAAGGGTTCTCTCCTGCAACATCTTGGGGTGTGGGTGGCAGCTTCTGCCCCATGCCCCAGCCCTGCCCTGGGGGTGATGTGCTGAGCTGCAGGGTCTCAGCGGTCCTGTCCGTCCACATGGCCAGCGTAAGTGCTGGGCCAAGGGGGAGAAAAGGGGGGAGTTCAACTTGGGAGGAGGGGGCTGGGTGGCTGCAGCCCCCACAGACCTCACAGCACCGCCCGGCCGTGCTCCTGTCGCACAGTGGGGTGCCCCTGTGCCCCCGAGGGCTGGGGGTCCCGCACGGCAGCGGGCACACCTCGGAGGAGCAGCAGCACTGCCTTTCTCACGCTAGGGCAGCCCTTGCCAGCACACGCTTAGTCACTGGTAAATCCCAGCCTAGATCTGCTCTGCCCTCTGTGAAATGGATCTTGGCTGCACCCCCGCTGAAGCAATCCCGGTGCTCGGGAGCCATGGCGGGCGCGCTTTCCCACGGGGCAGCCTGGCTTCCAGCGCCTCGTGTGAATCAGCCCCTTTGCAGGCAGGTGCCGGGTGCCCCCGCACGGCACACGTGCAGCCAGCCGGGCACAGCCCCGCTCCGATCCCCCCGTGCCGGCTGCTCCCTTGGCAGGAGGGCTGGAGAGGCTGGTGTGAAATTCAGGCTCTCTGGGCAGCGGGGGACGGCTGCGACACCTCCCCTGCCTCCCTGGGCTCTGCTCGCGTGTCCACATCAAGGGTGAGGGTCAAGTGTGACCCAGCTCGGATAAAGCTGTGGTCCCCGCTGTGGTCCCTCGCTGTTGTTCCCTCTCCCTGGGCCCATCTGGGTGTCCTGATGCTGTTGCTGCACCGTCACCCCCGTGCTCCTGCCCTGGGACCTGGGACCTGGGACCTGGCACCCAGAACACTCCGCAGCCCAGCCTGCTCTGTGATGTCACCACCGAGAGCTGTGACACAGGGATTAGAAGTGACGTCATTGCACCAGGACTGTGATGTCACATGTGGCTGTGACGTCGCAGCAGGAGAGCTGGAGGAGATCCGGTCCCCAAGCCTGGCAAGGCATTTGTCCCCAGCCCCAGCTGCCTGAGTCACCCCGGCCGAGCAGGCAGCTGCCGTGCAGCGAGGCTCTCCCTGCCTGCGTGGCCAAGGAGGACAAGGCAGGTGAAACATCCTTTTGCAACACTGGAAGCCCATCCGGTGGCTTGTTTTTGTTTAGGACGATCCCTGCCTCTCCCAGCCCTGCTGGGTGGGGATTTCACCAGCAGTGACGCACAAACCTCCCGGGACTCGAGGGACTGGATGCTTCAGCCTGGAGCTCTGGGGCCATCTCAGCATCCCATCCCCTGTCTGGGCCTCCACCCAGCAAGCCAAGAAGCTTGAAGAAAACTTGAGTCCAGCAGACAACAGGAGCCAAACCTTCTGGGACTCAAAAAGGGCCCCAGGAGTCAGTGTGGGCTTGGCCAAAGACGATGGCTGGTGCCCAACACAGGGGAATGATGAGCAATTCAGACAGCAGTGGAGTCAGTTTTGCTCCTTCCTCTGCCACCTCTGAAAGCTGCACCTCCAAAGTGCTCCAAGAATCACCTCGGTGATCCTGAGCTCTGCCTGGAGGAGCCATCCTCAAAATGGTCCCAGGGCTCGCAGGATTCCTTCCGCCTGCTCTGCTGACAAACGTCACGGGCCAGCGTCACTGAGGGATCTCCTTGGCAGGGGTTTTACTGGTGAGACACAACCCTCTGCCTGGAGAGCTTCTGGCTTGGGAAATCCTCAGTGTATCAAAATCAGCTGTAAAGGACAACAGTGCCTGGCGTGAACTCTTTGGGGCAATTCAGGGCAGCTCATGTCAGGACAATTCTTTGGGCGTCTTCTGCTCGCCATATCACAGGACTATTCACCAGCCACCTGGAGTGATATCTCTTTTCCTACACACCACCTACCCTCATCCCTTTCTTTCCCTCTCTCAGAGATGGATATCACCTGGTGAAAGGGCCACTCCTCTGGATGGAGGGTGCAACTCTCATTTCGGTTGTGAAAGCACAGTCCTTGACCATCCAAGAGTTTCTTTCACAGACTTACCAAGACTAGAGACATCCTCAGAATGGGCATGCGGGATGCTCAGGCTCAGCCAGCTATCTCCCCAGCACAGGTTGCCCACGTGCAGCCTCCAAGCCCAGGGTAGATAGACAGGTCTGCCCCCAGCATACCTCCTGCCCATCACCCAAGCAGAGAGCGCCCAGAAAGCAGGGAGATGGTGGGAAGGACAGTGAAAGAAAACCAGGTAACAGTGTGGCAAATTCCAGACAGAAGTCAGGAGCTGACCACGCTCATCTGCCCACGTGTATGTTTTCACACACTTTTCCCAAGTCTCCAGCTCCTCCTTTGACCTTCAGACACTCCTCTTCCTCCTGCAGCGATGTGGGCCAGATTCCTCTCTGCCCTGCAGTGCCTTCAAGGTCCTTGCACAAAGAGCAGAAACCTCAGCAATTCAACCCACCAGAGCCTCCCACACCCTGCGGTGCAAAGGCCAGCTCTAGGTGCAGAGCATCAGTGAGCCCCTGCGACAGCCACACCTCCAAGGGGATTTTCAGAAAGCAGCTGACCGGGCTCTTTCCCTTCCCCGTCATGCCAAGAGTTTTTCTCATTGACCTTCTTATCTCCACTACCGGGGAACCATAAAGGTGCACATTGCTGCTCCTGCTGACTTACAAATGGTCTAACTTCTGTCCTTGGGTATCAGCAAACTCACCCAAGTAGCAGATAAGATGCACAGGTGGATTAGCCCGGTCCTGCCAAGGAGCAATGGCTCTTGGTGCACACACAGCCTTGAGCAGCCACCAAAACATGGGCTGCCAACAGCTGTGCTGAGAGATGGACCATGATGGTCCCACACGGGAAAGCAGCCCATGCATCCTCCACCAGACCTGCCTGCATAATGAGCGCTGGCATTTTTATGGCCATCCAACCTAAGTAACGTGCTGCTGGTGGAAATACGGGGCTGCCGGTGGGTTCCTGGCATTGTACAGGGCGTTTTGGTTCACAAAGAAGGAAAGGCTCTGTTTATTGAATCATTAACATCACTTCCCTCATTGCCAGCCAGGTACTCTGAGAGGTCTCTTAGGCAAGTGCTGACCTAGCCCAACCCTGCTAAGCTGGTAAGATGACATGGGATCCCATGCCAGCCTGGTACTCCGTTCCCACTGCTTTCTCTGCTCCCGCTTTGCTATTAGTCATCTGTTTCTGGAAGGTTTCTCATGCATAATAAAGTGTTTCAACACTTGCATAAGCCAGCTCTTCTCATCAGGAGTGACCCGCTGCATTTCCCAACGCTTTCCCTAGGCAGTCCTTCCGACTGCCATGAAATACGGAGTTAAAACATGAAGTTTTCTATCCCCCTCGGAGGCAAAAGGTGTGGGAAATTGAACAGATAAGAATGCCTTTAATTAGTATCATTTGCATAAGCTCTGGGAAAGGCTCACCTGACAGCTAGAAGGGCCTCCCTTGTCTGGGAGCATGAACCACGGGTGCTGAAACGGGCAGATTAGCGGAGCTCAGCTGCTGTCAAAATTGGGGAGGAAGCAAGAACAGGAGGTCAGAGGTGATGGAGCCCAGGGGGCTCTGTGGGCACCCCAGCCCCCTCTGGCTCCTTGTCGGGGCATCCCCCCTTGCCATCTTCACCTGCCAGTTAGCAGCTGCTCCAAGCATGAGAGATGCAGTTTTTGGGTTGGGTGTGTATATGTCAGCTCCCCTGGAGAAAGGCAGGGATGGGAGGAGAGGAGAAGCACAAGGACACCCCTGGATAACACGTGGAGGCTGCCAGAGCTGGGCTCAGCATCTGGCAGGGACAGCACCAGGGTTTTGTGATCTCTGCTTTTTGCTCCTCTCCGCACACAGGTGCTCCCTCGAGTGCTACGCAGATGGCTGCAGGTCCCTAACCACAAACTCCATCCCACTGCCGCCTCGCTGTCACGCTGCCTTGGGTAGTCGGCACCTAATCGTCAGTGACACTGAAAGCCCTTTTTGGTACCTCAAGGCCTTTGCAGTGATGAGAATCTCACCCAACATTACACCTAAATCCACATGCAAAGCTGAATTTCCCAGGGGAAAAAAAAAAAAAAAAGATGCTCAATCCCCTCATCTCGCCACACACATCCTCTCCTTGGATCCCTGTCTTCTCCAGCTGCCTGTCGGCCATCTCAAGTCTCACTTGCTCATTTTTCCTCCCAGCTGGGCTGTGATCTGCGGAGATGGGGGCTGAGCCCCTCCAAAACACTGGGGCTGCCACAGCACCCTTGACCCAACCTTCACCGTAGCCGCAAGCCCTGTTTATACAGCACCCAGCACGGCAGGGTGCTGCTCTGGGACAGACTCCCAGCGCTTACAACAAGTTTAATAACGAAGCCAAACCAGTAATAACTGCCTTATAATGAGGCTATGCAGCATCCCTGAAGCCCTCGTTTTAGGGTGAGCTCTGTGCCAGGAGCTGCTGGGGGCCGGGGGGCGAGCTGTCCCTTCCCACCCTCCTCCCTGCCCGACTGCCTGTGCCTCTGTTGCTCCAGCCCTGTGCCAGCACCCTGCCCTCCTGCCTGCATAAATGTGCTTCATACCCACCTCCGAGGTGAGGGATAACCCCTCCTGGGTGTGCAAACCTGCACCCTGTAGGGTGCAGGGTGCACCAAGGCACACAACTCCCATGCCGGTCTGCTCCTGAGCCATCCCAAGGGAGCCTGTGCCGCAGCAGGGAAAGGGTTAACTTGCCCACCTCCCTGCAATGCAGCTCATTGCTACTCCTCTCCATCAAGGTAGTGAGTTTTATCCAGCTGGAGGTGAGAGCTCAGCTCTTGGCCGGGGGATGCTGGAAGCTGGTGAACCCCAGGGCTGGAAAAAATGACCCAACCTGAACTCTGAAATTGCCCCAGCACTGGAAACAGAGCAAGGGCCATGTCCTGCCAGCTCATATTCGAAAGGATCTCACGGAAAAACTAAAAGGCAGGTGGAAATCTGGGTACCAAACATCCCCCAGACCTTCAGGAGCATCAGAAATGGAAAGGGTCACAGAGATGGATTTTCTGACCATGGGAGTCAGAGCCCTGGAAACTGCAAGGGACCAAAGCTGTTCTTCGTATAGATGAGTCCAACACTCAGATCACTAACAGTCGGGGGTGGCACTGCTCTTTGCTACCCAAATGCAAGCTGGCCATGCTGGAAGCCGAGTTTCCTGCCTGACCCAGGTCCCGAAAAACCCAGCACAGCCTGCAAAGCCTCAGCTCCGTTGCTGCACCTTCCTCCCAGCTGGACACGCAGCCGTACCAGGGGCTCCGTCCTCCACTCCTGGTGCTAAACAAGCTTTAGAAAATGATCCTTATTACGTATGAAGCCACAGCTACCCCTAGTCTTGCTCCTTCTGGATTTCCCTGGCAGCAGTCCCTCCTCTGGCTGGGGTCCTGGGGCCATCTGCATAATGTATGTCGGGGCATTTCTCCCCTTGCTCTGTACTGACCCCTCCAAGCCGTGCCTGGCTGGAAGCTGTGCTCTGAGAGCTCTGCTTTTCCCCAGAGCAGTTCTCAGCCCAGTACAAGTGGCCGAGGCCAGGTGGCTGCATGACCCTGCTCCTCCCCAGCCATCTGGTCCATGAGCATCCTCACCCGCATCCTCACTGCCTCCTCCACCGCCCTCTCCAGGGAGTCCCAAGGGTGCCTGGGCTGGTGAGAGGGGTGCTGGTGTGGGGGCAGAGGCAGAGCTGGGTGCTGATGGCAGCAGCTGGGGAAGTTGGGCTCATGTTTCAGCTTCTATTTTTATCTGGGAACCCAACTCTGCCCGCAGTGCAATGCGGAGGCCCCCCCAGGGACGCGCTACCTTCCCCATCTGGAGCCAGATACCATCTGGGCGCTACCTGCCTTTCCCCACCGGGGTGCCAGACCTCTTGGTAGAGACCAGCATCTTCTGGGGCAGTGGGACATCCTGCCTGCCCCACTGCCTGGTCCGTAGTGTGGCAGGAGGGCAGGAGCTGGGCAGCAGAGCCATGCTCTCCGGGCACAGGTCTCTGCAGACCAGGCTCCCCTCTCCTCCAGTCGCACTGAGACCGTGCACACTTCATCACAGCTAACCCTCCAGAGAGGCAGCACAGCCCCCCCCCCCCCCCCCCCCCCCCCATCCTCAACGTGCCACCCCCCAGGTCAGCAGCCACAGGCAGGTGTCCCTCTTCAAGCCTGGCCTTAAATCCGTGCCAGGCGTGGGGGTAACCCCCGCAATCCCACCCTGCGGCTCACAGCTTGCACCGTGTTCTGCGGGAGCCAGTGCCTAAGACCGCAGGGCTGCACCAGACCCGTCGCTTTTTATTTACTAAAGCAAAAAAAATTGATTTAATGGACATAGCTGCAGAAAAATGGAAATTTGAGCAGCCTGAGCCCAAGGAGCTTGTGTAGCCTGCAGGTTGTCCAGGGCAGAGACTGCCTTACCCGACCCAGGCGCAGGCTCCCCAGCACGGCAACATGATTTTGGAGCCTGGCCCCTTGTCCTGGGGCAGCAAGGTCTGGGGCAAAGCTGGGAGGAGGTAAGACCACCCCCCCCCCCCCAAATCCCGCCGGGCAGCTCCTGCTGCTTTAATTGGGGTGACAATAGAAACTGCAGCAGAAAACGGGAATATAAGGGGGAAAGAAAAAAAAAAAAAAAAAAAAAAAAAGCGTGAGAAAGGAAATCTGAGCAAGGCCTGGAGCAATCTAACCAATCCAGCGGAAACAATAGCCCAGGAAGAAAAACCAGTTCCTACACACAAGGTAGAATAGGCTGGGAACGGGCTGGAGGAGGGGCGGGCTGCGCTCCCAGCCCGCAGAACAAGCCGGGCATTATGCGGCTGCGCTGCCCGGGGCACGGTGCCCCCTGCCCAGGGACTCGGGCAGCGAGGAGGGTCCTGGGCAGCCGGGGAGGGTCCCTGCCCACCCCCTGTGCCAGGCACAGCAGCCTGCTTCCAGCCTGGGTCTGGCAGGGCTCAGCCCCAAGTGGGGCTCAGCACCCAGGCTGGGCTTAGTCTCCAGCTGGGCTCAGCACCCACGTTTAACTCAGCACCCTGATTTAGCTCAGCTGGGCTCAGCACCCCGTCAGGGTTTGACACCCAGGCTGGGGTCGGCAGCTCGCCCGAGATTAGCCTTGAGGATGGGATTAGCCCCCAGGCTGGGCTCACCCCCACGGTGGGGCTCAGCTCACTCCTAGGATGGGCTCATCTCCAGGCTGAGCTCACTGCCGGGGGGGGGGGGCTCATCCCTAGGCTGAGCCCCCCAAAGGGCAGCAGAGCGGGGCTGTGCTGCCAGCCGGGCTCCCCGGGGCCGAGCGCGGGTGGGCCGGGGGTCCCGGGCAGCTGCCTGCTGGAAGCGGCATTGCTGCCGGCTTGGCTGTGGCCGGCACGGAAGGGTGCCCGGCATGTCAGGGAGGCAACAAAGCGTTCACAGCGCCCACCCGTGCGCCAGCGAACCAGCCACCCCACCGCAAACATGGGCCCTTGGGGGAACGGCCATGGACGCACCTTCTGCCCCCCCCAGATCCCTCCCGCAGGATGTCTGTCTGTCTGTCCATCCCTCCGGCAGCACATCCCAGCAGGCAGACCCTCGGGCTGTGGGATGGATTGGTTGAAGGTGGGGAAAGCCCAGGTAGAGAAACCAGCTCCAGCACGGTCCAGCGGCTGGTCCCCTGCCCTGGACACTGCCATGGGTGCTGGATCTGTCCCCTCGGCTGCGTGGCGGCAGTTGGGATGTGCTGAAGGTTTGTGCCCCCTGCAGCCAGGGGTCTGGATACTTTCATTTTGAAGCAGAAGCTTAAATTCTGCTAAAATAAAAACTGCTGTCATGCTCCTCACCTTGCGCTGCAGGGACTTCCCTGCACCTGAGGATTTCAATTCCCTCCAGCCCTGCTCCACAGATGAGTCCAACTGCCCCCAGACCTGCTCTCCACAATCCCCCCACCCCAGAAAAAGCCACAGAGCTGGATCCATCCTTCCAGCCCTCCACCATGGAGCAGGGGGGAGCAGGCAGGGCTCCCTGCCAGCCTGCACTCCGCCTGCCACGAGCCAGACAGTTCTCAGCACCCTCCAAAAACCTCCCTGCCCACCCCGGCGCAGCAGCCTGCGAGGAGGCAGCACTCCCTGCCTGCACCAGGACTTGGCCTCGCTCGACGTGCACAGGAGGAGCAAAAGAGAGGGAGGGCAAAGCTGTTCCCAGCACATTTTTCTGCTTTGACACCCTTGCGAGCCCTCAGAGCACTGCGGCTGGGTTCTCAGCCCCCCACGTTTGCCCTCCAGCCTGCACCCCTCTGCCAGCAGCACACAGGGCTCCCAGTTCCCCAAATACCTGGCAAGCAGCACAGGGTGACTGTGCAGGGCAGGCGGAGGTTTTCGGGCTCAAGTCACAGGCAGGGGTGTCTGGCGGACCCCCAGTGCATGGAGCAGTAAAAGCTACCCTGGGGTCCCATGCATGCTGATCTCAGCGCTTAACGAGGTCTCATAACTGGTTCAGGCTCTCAGCACTGCTGGTTGGGACCCTGTAAAAACCAGCTGCAGTGCACCTGCCCCTGGCATGCATGCAACGAGCCCTGGACCCCTGACACCCACAGCCAGCCTTTATAATAAAGAAAAGCTCCTAATGCAGAGGTACCACCTTTGGAACACCATGGGGCCCCTGGGCCCCTCGCCAGCCGCCTGACACGAGGATGTGCTTCGCATCTCGGTTTGTGTGTTACCGTCCACCAGGTCCAGGAGGAACCCAAGCAGGCACAGTGCTCGCACGGCCCATCGCCGCGCATGGCCGCATCACCCATGTGGCGGCAGAGCTGGGGCTCCCCTCCCCAAGGCGGCCCCTTCCCCAGCAGGGCAGGACCATGGGGGGCAGAACCCTGTGTCCAGCTGATCTGACGGGATCACCTCCTCCTCCTCACGGAGATGAAGACGCTGAAAGGGCAGCAGCATGCTCTGCAGGGCAGGAAGGGGGTTGCTGGAGGACCTGGGACACTCCAGGCATTTGCTGGCTCAGCACCTCTGTGCTTTGCTCCTGCCTGTGCTTCGGAGGGTCCCCTGCAGAGCAGCTTCTCCTCTCGCCTGGGCAGCACCAACCCCCTGACAGAGCCTTTGCCTTCTATTCCCACCACCTCCCACCTGGTCGCTCTACTCCCACCACCTCCACACCAGTTGCTTCCAGTCTGGTCACCCCACTCCAACCAGCCCCATGCCATCAGCCCCGCTCCCATCACCTCCACACTGATCACCCCCACTCCAACCACTTCCACACGTATTCAACACCGAGCTCTTTCCTGCCCTCTCTTTTCCCTCATGCTCTGCCTCCTGCCCTGGGAGGCATTTCTAGCTAGGTGCTCTCCAGTTCATTCACTTCTCACTCACGTGTTTGCTCCAGGCTCTTTCCCTGCCAACACCCACCCTGCACCGCAGCACCAAGACCATTTCCCTACGTAACCTTCTTAGAGGTCACCATCAGCCACAGAGAAGTCACTTCTCCCTTCAGCCCCCTTGTGAGTCCCGTTGTCATTCCTAACAACCTTCTCCACTTGCATTTAGCAAAACCCATCCACACCTTTTGATTCATTCTCTTCTTTTCCCCCCCAAACAAAGTCTGCAACATTCTCTTTTTTTTAATTCTGGGGAGCACCTGAGCAGGCAGCAGCCTTCCAGTGCCCCCCTAAGAGCAAATCCAAATCTGTGCTCTGTGCTTCTGCTCAGCCGTTCATCAAAAAGCCACGATGAGCAGAGACAGCCCATGAGCAAACCTGCTTGTCACACCCAGCAGCGGCGATGAGAAAGGGAGCAAAGCTCTGGCAGCACCTCGGCAGAGACCCCCCACACCCAGGGCTCCCTGGTCCCACACACAAGACAGTCCGAAACTTCCAACTCCAGCCCCCCGTTGAAGCCCCACAGGGCTTGGGCAGTGGCAAACGCACCCACAAGTTGATGGAAAACGGTTGAAAGCAGATTTGACCTTTTTTTGCAGAACAGAAAGAGGAGTGACGGTGGGGCCAGTGGGGAAATAACCTCCCACAGGACTTTTGCTGACGGTGGAGGTTCTGTCCTACCTCTCAGCTCTGCATGACGTTTGACAGGTCACCCTGGGTATGTTTGGCACAAGATTTGTGCTAAACCCAGGACCCCAAGCCCACTGAGATGCTGCTCCTGGCTGGCTGCTGTGGCGCTGCTTCTGCTGCAGCAACCTGCAGCCACCAGCTGCCCGGATGGTGCTGAGGAGGCCGTGTGGGTCCCCAGCTCGCCCTTCCCTGCTGAGGCTGTGGGCTGAGGACAGATGGTGTCCCCAGAACACGGGCCACTGATTTAGCCTGGGGATTTTGGGCAACCTACGGCAGCAGCCCGAGAGCCTGCAGAGAGCCTCACACAGAGCCTGGCACCGCTTCTCACCCCGGGGTGGTCCCCGGAGTGTGGGACCGCTCCAAAAGCATCACTGCCTGGGCACAAAGGGGGCAGGGAAGGAGCCGGACGTGAGGGCCAGATCCTGCCCTGACAGGGTACAAGGGCTGCAAAACCCTTGCTTGGCCAAGGGGAGCTCTTGGAACAAGCTGTGGTTCAGGCAAGGAGCATGCCACCCTCGTGCTGCTCCCTAGCCCTGGTGGGGACATCCCTGAGCTGAGGGGTCCCGCGGGGCAGCCAGCAGCCCCGGGGTGATGGGCAGTGGGCGGGGGGCTTGCTCATGGCAGCCCACGGGCAGCTGGTGAGAAGGAGGAGCGCTTGGGGGGCATGGGCAGCCCCTGCCTACAGGGGCACCCGTGGTGCAGCGGGTTTGTTGGCTCGGTGTCTCACTGCGGGTGTGCCAGAGGAGCTGGCAGTCACCCCAGTGTGTCACAGCCCGGCCCCACGGACGTGGCTTCTTGCTTACACGCAGCCGCCTCACCGTCAGCAGCTGCCCTCCCCGGGGTGCTCGGTGGAGCTGGGCCCCCCATGGTGGCTCTGTCGTTGGGCTCTGGCCCCCAAGCTGGGATGCCCTCGGGCTGGATGCTACCCCTGCTCCTGCGGGCAGCCAGCAGGACCCTGCCTGTGCACCCATGGTGCCCAGCACCCCGTGGAGGGTGCAAAATGAAACCGGGACCCATCTTGGGCAGAGCCTGCCATGACCCAGGGCTGGGGTGCTGCTCCTGAGAGGGGGGCTTTGGGCACAGAGCAGAGCGGGGGGCTCCTGTTTCCCCTTCGCTTTGCTTGGCCACCACCCGCAGGTGGGACAGGAGGGACAGGAGGGTCACCGTGCAGCCACCTCGGTGGGAAGCCGGTGGTGGTGGTGATGCACCTCGTGGGGTCTCCCAGGGTCGGAGGTGGGGAGATGGAGCAATGTTTGCCTTTGCAAATGCAGTTGTTGCCATTACTGTTATAACGAAGTTGGAATATGCTCTCCATCATATGTAAATCTCTTGGGACCCAGGTGGATTCGCCTCTCTCGAGGTCACTTTAATTCCCAGGTGCCATTGTCCAGCTGCTCCCTGGGTATCTCCCGGTGACTTTTCATTTCCAATCACTGGCAAGAAGAAATGCACAGCAGCTCCTCGCTCCTGCCCAGAGGAGCCATCTCCAGCACCAAGCACCTTGACTCCATCCTGGCTGGCGGCCTCACAGCTCCCAAAGCCCCTCCAGGAGAAGACACCAGCCCCTTCAAACCTGTGCTCAACCCCCAGGATGCTGGGGAGAAGGCTGGGGGGAGCCCATCAGCAAACACCTGCCAGCATGAAGGGGCTGCAGCCCAAGAGGGACAGATCCTTCCCTCGTGTGAGCAGCACTGAAACGCACCCTGGGGTGCCAGGTGCTCCTGCAGGTTCATCCCACCCCAGACAGCTCCCTAGCCCGGGGCTGGGCACTCCCCCGCTGCCATCAGCACAGGGGAAAACGCAGCAGCTTTATCTCAGCCTCAGCTGTCCCTCACCGTGGTGTCACGGCTGCTCTCTGACAGCTCTGCGGATCCCCAGGCAGGGCTTCTTCCCTTGGTCCCAGCCCAGCCCAGACAGGGCTCAGCAGTGCTCAGGGGCTCACTGCTCCATGGAGGCAGCAGCAGCTGCCCAGATGTTCTAGATACGAAGGGCCCCCACATCACCAGAGCCCCCAGGGGAGAAGCAGACCTACCCGCGAGCTGTCTGTCGTTCCTAGCAGCCTCTGCTGATGGAGATGCCCAGCCTCCCCAGGCACCGCTCTCCTTGCAGCTCAAGATCTAACTTGAATCCTCCCTGCTGTGAGTCGAGACTTGTCCTCGTCCTCACAGAGAGCACAGAAATCCCATACTCTTGCCTGCATTAGCTCAAACACAGGCCAAGGCTGCTGGGGAGAAAGCTGTTGTCAGTGCAGACCCTGCTCACCTCACACGGCCATCAGGGCTGGGCAAGGTTCCTGACAAACGGAGCAGCAATGGAGGGGATCACAGTGCTGCTGGTCATATGGCTCAGCCAGGACGTCACCATGGAAATGGCATGTCCTGCCAGCAAATTTGGTGACAGTCGTTCCTTCTGCACAATCCTCCCAGGCAGTCTGGGATGGTCCCCACTGCCGTTTGTCCCCGTCACCATACCTGGAGGAGGAGGAGCAGGAGGTCTCCACAGCTCTCCCATGGCATCACCTGCCACCCTCTGCGCAAAGGCGTCAGCTTCTGCCCACAGTGCCTGCATGTCCAGAGAAGGACAGAGGGAAATACAGGCAGTAGGGAGCAACTTTAACACCCAGGACCACATTCCCAATTCATCCTGCCAACATCCTTCTCTCTAGACAAGCCTTGGAAGGGGTGGAACCGATGCTGTCACCGCTGGGACTGAAGCTGGACCAGTGTGGCTGTAGGACACAATGTGAATGAAGGTGCGGGAGCCATGTGCTGCCACAGGGGCCCCAAACTTGCTGAGAAACCTTTGGCAGAGCAAGGGTGGAAGAAGTAGGGATTTCGGTAAGGACCAGGCTGGTGCTCAGCACCTTTGGGAGGTTCTCACCAGCCAGCGCAGCCGTTGGCCTCGGTGGTACAGTTCATCCCATGGGGGAGCAGAGCGTGCAGCTGCATGGCTGGGCTCTGGCAGCACAGGGGAGCTCACAGGGAGCACCATCTTTGAAAACAACCATGTGCATCTCACCTCGAGGGAAAACACCAGCTCTTGAAGGACTTCTCCAAAAGGATCCCCCAAAAACAGTCTCAGAAAGAGGCCATGCTGACTGGGGCCTACAAGAGGACAGCCCCTGGGAGCAGGGGAGCAGTACGGGGATGAGCCGCCGCTGCCAGAGCAAGGGGAAACCCCAGGAGACCTCATGCACCAGTTCCCTGCATTCCCAGCCCAACACCTCCCAGACGTGCTAACATAACCCCAGCGTGTCAGTGACATGTGAGGTCACCGCGGTGAGACAGGCATGTTCCTGGGGAGCCTCAACACCTTCACATCTTCTCACCGCACCGGGGGGCCTGGCGAGCTATCATCTAGAGCATCGCGTTTGTGTCACACACACACAAAAAAAATAAAAAGGAATAATAATATACACAGAAACACGTGGCCTTTTTTTAGGCTTTTTGCTAGACCCAAGGGATTTGGTCTCTGCTGTTTCAGTGGCCACCTAGAGGA
The DNA here is from genome assembly GCF_023634155.1 of Falco peregrinus. Lineage (NCBI taxonomy): Eukaryota > Metazoa > Chordata > Aves > Falconiformes > Falconidae > Falco > Falco peregrinus. Next base: position 46,683,375 of record NC_073721.1, on the reverse strand, counting down.
CAGAAAGCTGGGAAAGCTGGCAAAGAGGAGCGATCCAGCCCCAACAAACCTGGTTTTGCTTTTTTGCTGATGAACAGGACATCAGCAGGCAAGTGGTGGCAAAACTTTAATATTATTCACCCTGCGGAAAAAAATACCTGTGAATGAAAAGTGCTGATGGGCTCTTGGTGGAGGCGAAGTCGGGGAAGGAAGGTGTGTGCTCCATTCCTCACATTCCTCCTCCCCAGCTCCCTCTGGACCTTGCTCCCCAAGGTCCACCCAGGTGCCCAGGGGGTGATGGAGAGGGCTGAGGATCCTGTCCTGCAGCGTCGCTGGCTCCACCAGCCAGGCAGGGCTGAGCATTTTCCCTTCCCAGTGTGGGGGCAGATGGACGGGACTGAGGGCTGAATCCTGCTGGGGTCTGAAAAATGAAATCTTTGATCTCTGTGGGCAGCATTTGCAGAAACACTTGGCTGAGGGTCCCTCACAGGCGAACGCTGTGTCCCTGGGTGCCATTCTGCTGAACCCCAGCATCCTGCCACGTGCGCGGCCGTCACGTTGCATCCCTATGGCCATCGGCTGGAGCCTTCTTCAGAGCAGGGCACCTTGGGCTCATCTGAACATACACAAACAGCTGGTGGGATGTCCTCTCCTCTGGACATCCCACACTGTCCCCTCTCCTGCAACCAACCAACCCCCAAACAAGAGGAAAAGCCATAGCGGTGTTGTCGCTCCCATCCCCGTGCCATCCCGGCTGCCGGGTGTGGAGCAGAGCTGGCTCCCTCCTGGGCACATGCGTGAGGGCACCGCGCCAACAGCTAATGGGAAAGTTCAGGGTCAGGGCGAGCTGTGGGGAGAGGCACATAAAGGGCTCATTGTGCGGCGGGTCTCCTTCGGCTGTGCTCATACAGGGCTAGCAGTTCAACAACAAAACACAGCCCAGAAATATGACAAGACACCTTTTTCCCAGGCTGCTGTTAAACTCTAATTAAACATTTCAGCACACTTGAGCGAGGGAATGTCTGCTTCTCAGGCCCAGGCTATCTCAGCTGGAAAACATCTCCTCCAGTGCAAACAGGCTCACGCAGGTTGACCCAGAAAGATGCCCCTTGGGCCCAGGGATGATGCAAACCCGTGTACCAGGGTGGGCAACCTGCAGCAATCCACCCACCTTCGGGCCAGCAAGCTGTCCGCTTGCTGCCCACCTCTCTGGAGGATGGGTCCAGGCTGGAGCAGTCCGAGAAGGGGCCGTGCAGCCCAGCACACCATGGGCAATGCCACCACTGCCAGCCACTGGCTGCCTGCTCCCCATCATGGGAACTGGAGTGCCTGTGCCCACCGCACAGCAGTGGGGGGAGCACCGCCTGGAGAACCAAGAGGCAGCATCCACACCTGCATCAGCCTGGTGCAAAGGACAGCCAGGCAATAGCTGCTCCGCCACAGCCCCACATCTGGCCTTTATGACCCAGAAATTGCCTGCTGATGGAGAGGGACCACGACTCTGCCTTGCCCATATGTGTCTGTGCAGCACCTTACCAAAGGCCAGTGTCTCTCCAACCCACTGTCCTAAAAATATTTCATGCCATGCCTTATAGCAGCTGTAGAGTACAGCCCACAAGCTCTGTCTTCAGACCTGGTGGGTTTTTGGACCTCAGAGCTCCTATTTCAGTAAAGCAAATTCTTCCCAAACTTCATCACTCTCACGGCCAGTCTCTGGGGCCACTGGTTCCTCTCCCCAGCCCTGGACCACAGTTTGGTCCCGCTGTTCCAGAAGTTTGGATATTTAAAAATAACCCAACAGACAAGCAAAATATTAGATTCTCATTCTTTGGGTGCTTTGCAATGCTGACCTGCAGGCACGGACCATCATCACACCTCACTGTGACATTTTGTTTGGTCTTAAGTAGCTGCTTTCCTGACCTGCCCCGTCCCAGCCCCGTAGCCTTTTCCATGCCTGGGCAGGCAATGTTGGGCTTGAGCCCCTTTTCTGTCCCCCCAGGTAAGCAGATGTGCTCCCACACTTTCAACTGACCAAAAAATCTCCAAAGTTAAGCAGGCTGGGGGAGATGACCAGCCTCAGGATGCAGAGGTCCCTGCAGAAAGACCCAACTCAAAGCCTGTCTCCTTCCAAATCCCACCCTTTGCTTTCCTCTGGATTTTCTGGGGAGCAGAGGACATCCCAGCCCTGTGAGCAGCCCAGAGCCCGGCCCCAGTGCCTTGCAAGGGGTCTGCTCTGGGTCTGTGCCCCACTGGGGAGGACAGGGAGGCATTGCCATCGGCTTCGTGTCACTGCAAACCGAGACGCGGGAACGAGAGTACACACCCTTTGAGTAATGCTGCTGGAAAACCCAGGGAGGCTGGAATTGGCATCCTGCTGTTTTCAAAAATGGTGGAGAAAAAGCACAAAAAGAGATGAGCAACGAAGCCAGGCACTGCCGGGAGCGAGGAGAGACGCAAGTCAGCAGGCAGGGGCATGGCAGCTTGAAGACTCACCCGTGGAGCACCCGAATGCCAGGGTGGGTATGGTGGTGGTGAGCTGGCAAAGCCCAGTGAGCACCACAGGAGCCAGCCGTCCCCACAGTATTAAACACAGAGTTTGCCATTAGTTGTAGTAATTCCTCAGCACCTTGTTTCTAGCAGGCACAGACCATACCTCCAAAGACCCCCCTCCCTGATGCTGTGGTGTCTGACCCAGCCCCGCAGAGGGGACATGGCAGCACTGAGCTGCTCGCATGATGTAGCTCAGCATCCCTTGTCCCACCAGAGCATGACCCAGCAAACCATGAACAGGCAGCTCCTGGAGGGGGGGACTTGCAAACTGGGAGTTTCTCATGTGCCACCTCAGCATAAGAAACAGGTCACCCAGGAAAGGGTTACTGCAAAAATCTGCCATTTCTAAGATTGCTAAGTAGTGGGAAGGTGGTGTGCCCTGAAAGGCTCTGAGTGGAGTGACAGCCTAGGCGATAACACTTGTAATTCGGCATCCTGTAGGGGTGGAATTTGGCAAAACTGGTCTCTCCTGCTCTGAGGACATTCCAGATCCCGCACGCACAGGCAGTCTGAATTGAACTCCCTCAATAAATACAGCAGCCGGGGGTTTAATCCAGCTCGGGTGCTCACAGTTAGAAGAGCAGTAGCAGTGTGCTCCCTTGGGAGGCTCCCGTCCTGCCCCAGCGCGGCTCCTTCCTCCAGCTGCCTCCGGCACTGCGGGTTCTGCCACCGGGCAGGCAATGGCCCCTGCGAAACCTCACCTTGGCGTCCGGGCTGCCCTCGCTGGGTGCTGTTCCCCCTGAGAAAACAGCAACACCAACCTGTATCTGCTACCCCGGGATGGCACGTGGCTGCGGGTAGCTGACAGCCCCCGAGGGGGCCACAGCCACACGTGAGGCTGCCCCCAGGTGCCACGCACTCGCAGGGCCCGTCACCATCCTAAGCCGCTGCAGAAGGATAGGATGAGAGGCTAGATTTAGGGAGAAAGCTTGATTTTTCTAGGAAAAGCGAGGCAGGGCAGCAGGGCCTTTAAATCCTCCCCACGCAGCACACCGGCCGTGCTGCGCTGCCTGGGCTTTGTGGGACACATCTGCCCCTGCATCCTGGTCCACGAAGGATGCCCCAGGTAGCACCGTGAGCCCCACTCCCAGCACAGACACGTCTGTGAGGCAGCCAGGGAGGTGACAACCACGGGGACGCAGACCGGGGGCACCCATCATCTGGGCTGCGCACACACCGGGGGCTCACCCCTACCTCCCCACATACACGGTCCCAGGGACCGCATCCCCGCCAGGTGCTGTGACCCGCAGCCTCCCCACCATGCCCAGAGCTGGGCAGATTCTGACACCATGATGGGGGGGCCAGATCCTGACTTATCAGCTGTTTCCCAGGCTCTTCTGCCAGCTGCCCCCACTGCCAGGACGCGTGCACCTATGGGATGGGATTGGGGTGTGAGAGGGAAGTGGGGACAAAGGCGCTGAACCACATTCCTCCTCCTCCTCCTCCCTGTTCTTGGCAAGGCCAGGGGACTCTGGCTGCGAAGGGAAAAGGTTCCCAGGGCGAAGGTGTTAAATACCCTTCTCCCGTGCTGCTGTCACCTCTGAGTCCCTGGGGTGTGAGAATCAGACTCTATTATCCCCTCATTAGGAACTAACATACTGTACTAACCTTTTCACATGAAAGCTACGGTCTGTTCGCCAACAAAAGCTGGCGCTTGGTTCCCAGGAGCGGAAAAAAACCCAACCCCACAAGCACTTAGCGGGGGCTCGGGGGCCAGCCGTCCCTGCCGGCTCGGTGCAGATCCTGCCGAGCCCCAGCCGATGCTCTGGGGGGAGGAAGGGGCTCTGTGAGTCGGGGGCCAGCCAGGCACGCTGCCCCAGTGGAGCAGAGCAGGGAAAGCCTCTCCCCAGGGTGAGGGGTCTTTCTTCCAGACCCTGAGATGGCTGAGGTCCCCCTTGCCTGTCCCCCCCGTGGGGCCATGGGGAGAGATGAACGGGGCTGTTGGTAGGGGTGCAAGGGGGACTCCCTCCCCTGGGGTTTACGCTGCAGGGAGCCCTTCCCCATTAGCGGGTGCTGGCCCAGCTGCCCCCTGGACAGGGGTCCCTAGACCCCTTCAGCCACTGGAGCCGCTGCAGCTCACCCCAGGCTCCCCTTAAGCAGTTTGCAGGGCTCAGGCTGGTTCTTCCCGCACCGCTGACCAACGTACCTTGGGAGTTGCAACATCTGAAACTCCCACTCCCCTTCAGGCTGCCCTGAAAAGTGGGAAGTGAGGATGGGAAAGCATCGCTGGGCCATGGAAAAATCCATCTGCACAACACCTGACGATGCAGGTCAGCATCTAGAGCAGAGAGATTATAAAAGCATCGAGCACAGCAGGCAACTGCCTCCCTGGGAAACATGGCAGCACCGTGGACCATGCTTCCCTGCCCCAGCCATTGGCAGACATTGCGTGAGAAGATGAACAGTTGGGGTAACACCCTCCTTGCTCAGGCTTTTAATTAAACGAGACCTGTCTGGGTCAGCAATTTGAGCTTCTGCCCACTGCAGCTCTTTGATGCTGAGATAAACAAGGGGCTAGAGGAGAGATCTTGAAATGAAAATTTTTCCTGATTTCTTCACTTTAGAAATATCTGTTCTGATCCAGTTTTGGCTGGAGACCTTTGACCGCTTGGGGAAGTGGACTTGAGAAGTGCCCAGGGCCACAGCGGGTGCTGAACGCCTGAAGGGTCCCACACCTGGAGACACATCCTTGCCTTCCCACCTGGCTGTGAGACCCCACAAATCCCAGATTCACTTGTTGCCCTGCAGCCTCCACCAGCTCTGTGCTTCTAATAAGGAAAGCAGGAGGAAGGAGGGACGCATGCCCTTTTTTTTTCCTTTTTCCTTCCCACCACCTCTATTGCTTCCTTCCCTGTCTGCCTCCACCTGCAGTCAGCTGTGAAGGCAGCTCCCTCCCTGACCCCACAACCCACAACAGTCCCTAAGGGCTGGGAGACTTTTCCAGGTCCCCCAGGTAGCTGCTGGCCCTGGCTGACCCTCTGCTTCCCCAGCTCTGCTGGTGGGTCCCACAGCAAAGAGGCAGGTGGTTTTCGCATCGCACGCACATGTTTATTAGATCCTGGCCCGAGCCCACTAAGCTGTTTCACACAAGCTGCTGGTGACAGGTTCCAGAGATGTTTTGCTGCCACGGGATGCTGTGAAGGTGTCATCGGTGCTACACGCTGTTTTAAAAAGTAATTGAATTAAAACCGGTGAAACAGTTTGTTGCTGCCTGGCTGCTCCTCTCCATGGCGTGGCTGGGTGCAGCGGCCCAGGGTGGCCCGAAGCACGCGTGGCTGCTCTCCTGGGCTGCTCTTTTCAGAAGGTCACTTTTCTTCTCAGCTGCTGCAGTCAAATTTGGGTCATCAGGTTGTTCTAAACATGCCAGAGGACTGGAATTCAGGGGGAAGCAGAAGCATGATAAACGCAGGCTGTCTCCCAGTGCCTTTCTGGGCTGGTTTCAAAAAAATCCTGGGTCACTCAGTGTCTGGCAGATGGGTCGGGAAAGCCGGGAGCAGGTTTAGTTCGCTGCCCAGCACAGGTGCCTCAGCGCTTGTGGCAGGGAGGGCGAAGCCTGCCCGCCGTGCCGGCACTGACCGCGGCAGCACCTCTGCACACACGGGTCTGCGTAATGGAGATGAGCATGCAGGCGAGTGATCGCCATGGTTCAGAAGTACCTTTGAGCCACAAAACTGAGCCAAGAACATGAGCGTTAAGTTGTGTGCGAGGCGAGAAGTGATCCTTACCCAGCGGCCAGGGCGGACGAGGCAGGACGGAGAGCTGGTGCAGAGGAGAGGCGCGGAGCTGAGTCGGGATCCTTGTCCCTGGGCTTCCTGGTGCCAGCTGAATCCCACAGGTCCTGAAGAGGTTGGTGCTCCCCAGGGAGGGGCAGGCAGAGCACTGGCAAACTTGCTGCTGCTGTGAGAGAGGAGCAGCCAGGAGGGTTTGTCTGGCACCTTCAGCCCAGCCCAGCTCCCAGGAGCTCCTTTCCAGCTCCACGTGTCCAGCACACCTGGGTCCAGCATGGGAGATGCACAGGGTTGTCTGAGCAAGCATGTTCGTTCCCGGGGTGGGCAGCAGCCCCGGACCTGCCAGACCAGCCAGAAGACAAATGGAGAGATGGATTTAGAAGATGGGTCTGGATTTTCCACTTCCCCCATCTGAGGTTCACCTGAACCCAATCATTTCAAAGAGGTTCAGAACCAACCAAGCCACGCTGAGGCAATGAAAATTAACTTCAAATGCAACACCTGAAGCTGAAACAAGTGACTGTCCCCCACCCCATATTCCTGTTCAGTCCATGCAGTGATGAGGGCATTGCAGTCCAGGTCATGTGGACGCCAAGCCAGAGACCTCGTTGGCTCCATCAGCACGCTCACCCAACACTGTCTGTGGGTCCCCAAAGCCTTGCTGGTCCCCACCTGCCATGTCAGAGGGCTCAGTGCCCTTTTCCTCACTGTCCTTTAGCTGGGCAGGGCCTCTGGGCACGGCCAGCCTGCCAGGAGGTCCCGCAGACTGGCAGAGCTCTGGGACACACAGGGCCGGGGCTGGAGGATAAAATGCTCTGAGCTCAGCCCCAGCAGCCTGGGGCAAGCAGGCTCAGTATTCGCCTTGGGAGGGAGAGCTGGAGGGAGCAGCTGGGTGGGAGGTTCTGCTCAGCCCCATTCCATGGGTACCTGCAAGGTTGAGGCTCCTCAAAGCAACAGCTGAGGCCCTTGCACAAGCTCTAGCATACAAAAATGATACACAGAAAGGAAAATAGGCCTTCATCAGGTGCCCGGCTAGGGTCTTTGGAGGGAACCAGCTTGCCAGTTGGTGTTGGAAGCTCAAACTCAAAGTAAGGCAAGACAAAGTCCAAACCTCCAAGTCCAAGGCTTTCTGAGCAGGCACGTGTGCCCGTCTGCCAGAGCATCAGCTTCTGCTCTCACTGCTCTGCATGAGTCACGGGGGACAAAACTGCACCAAAGCAAAAGGTTACAGGGACAAAGTCTCAGGCAAAGGAGAGGCTAGAGAGAGATTATTAAGTCCCCATCACAAAGGAGACCTGCCTCAGTGCTGCCTGTACTCTGTGGAGCTACAGAGTCTGAGCAGAGACGGCAGAGGAAGTGCTGAGAGACCACCCCAAGGCACAGCCACCCCCTTGGAGAGCACCCGGCTGGTCCTGGTGCGGCCAAACGCGCACCCTGCACCCGAGAGCCCAGGGCTGAGCTGGGGGGAGCGTGGTGTGCCACGGCAGCATGGCACAGCACAGGGCACCGCTCCTGCTGGGCTCTCACTGCATGCTGCACCGCCAAGGTGTGACATGGGAACGCTCCTGCCTGGGGACAGAAGTTCCAAGGACTAGGAACACTGAGGTTTGCCGTTCCCCTGCCGCTCTCAGATAAGCCACTGAGTCCTGTCCCTGGCCTCACCACACAGAAACCAGAGATGGAGATTCACCCACGGCTGTGTCACTGCTGTGTCACCACTGTGCAATGGCACCTGACGCTGGGTGACAGGGACGACCCCAAGCAGCTGGCACAATCACAGGCAGGACCAGGAGCGGCACCTCCATGCAACAATCCCCCCCGACTCCTTTGGTAAACACCGCCAGAGCCCCCCTTCCTCCGTGCAACATCTCGACAGATGCTCAGAGGGTCCCACTGCTACTTCAGCATCTCAGCTGGGGGCTGGGAGGGGCCGGCGGTGCTGGGCACGGTGCTTGGCACAGGGTCCCGCTCCGCTGTGGCCCTTGGGAAAGCTGGGCACTGGTTGCCGCCATCCTGCTGTGCAGCAGAGATGAGAAGAAAAACAACTCTCAGGGCTTCCCCTCACCTCCCGTCCTCGTCCCACACTGCAGTCCCACCGGCTCTTTCATCTCCAAGTGCCAGCAGCTCTTTCATCTCCCGCCCGGAGGTGCGAATCATTCCCCTCTCGCGGCAGCTGGCACCGGCCGCTTGTGCCGGCATCGGCACTCATCCTGACGCTGCCGGACCAAACGGCTGGGAACTCAGCCTGCCCTGCAAGGCCCTGCTTGCTGGGAGGGGGGTGGCGGGTGAGGACGGGTCATCTCTGTCACCTCTGCAGTCACTGGCAAAGTGCTCAGGACCCCCAAAATCTGGCTGCTCCCAGGTGCCTGCAGAGGAATCAAGGCACCATGATTTCTTCTGGTTCTCTCTGCAAATAAGATGACACCAGGCTTGCACCTGCTGTCATTCACGTTTGCTCAAACTCAGCTCATCTTTGTTAACTTGTGCCGATGCAAAACCCGTCCGCCGGGATGGGGAGCATGTACCCCAGCAGATGTCCTGCCCTGGTGCTCCCAGTGATGGATGACGAGGTGGTTCCCCAGCCTTAAAGCCCAAAGGACCTGTCCCAGCCGCCCTGCCTGACTGCCAGCCCAGGCGGGAGGAAGGCTCACCATTGCCCTGGCAAACAACCCTGCAGTTCATGGTCCAGCTATGGCTTATCTTTGGGTTCTGGTATAAAGGTGACAAGGCTTCACTATCACAACACAGGTGAGGGTGTCTGCGCGTGGGTGCACAGCAATACCTCTGCCAAGGAGCTGTGAGTCCTTATCAGCAGTGTTACACAAGATGCCTGATGGGTATGAACTGCAAAGAGAGCATTGCTGTGTAATGTGAAAAGCCGGGTGAGAACGAGCACAAGAAAGTGAGAGAGAGAAAAATAGAAAGGAAAAGAAAAAAGAGAAAAAGAAAGAGAAAAAGAAAAAAGAAAGAGAAAGCAAGGGTCATGTGAAGCACCCCAATCTCTGGGACTCTCACGTGAGCCCGGCTGAGAGCTGCCCGTGGCAGCTGTGCACCACTGGCATTCGCTGCATGCAGCAACCAGCCCTGCATCCTGGCGGCAGCTCTGACCCGAGCCACCCCTGGGAGCCACCTGCTCGCAGTGCCATGCCGGTGGCAGCACTGCAAGGGGCTCTGACTTGGGCTGGGCTCATGCCGAGCAGTGCCACTGTGCACACCGGTTCTGCCAGGGAACAGTGATGGGGCCACGGGGCCCAGGGACAGCGGGGCTGCGGTGGCAGCCTGACCCACCCTGGGGAGCCGAGTGAGCCCCAACCACGTCCTATAAAACAGGTGAAGAGTTTCCTGGTGCTTCAGCCGCCTGCACTGGGGCCGGTGGTGCTGCGGCAGCAGCGGTGAGTGCCACGCCGGGACAGACACCACAGGGGCACATGGCATCAGGACACGTCAGCATTGCCACATCACATAACTGCACCCAAAAAGCCAGTAATCAACACCAAAGAGTTTTCACACCACCAAATGGCTCTTCTGCAAAGAGCCAAAGGGACGAGCTGTGTGAATGGTGACGCTCGTGGACAAGTGGGCTCTGAGCTGAGAGGGCTGCAGGTGGCAGAGCCACTGCTGCTCCCCGCACACAGGGCTGCCGCCGATGAACATCACGAGCTCAAACCTGCCTGCAGTGGGGCTGGGGATGACGGGGTGAGGGGAGCCCTGGCAGGGTGGTCCTTGCTGCTCTGACCCAACCCCTTACGAGGAAGGCATCCATGCCCAAGCAGAACGCACCCGTCTTGTCCGTCCTGGCTAACATCTCCCACATGGGGACACTGAGAAGACCCAGTGTCCAATGTGCCTTCATGAGCCCCAACAAGGCATCCTGGAGAAAACCAGTTTTCAAGCGTGCTTTCTGGCTGGTCAAATGTTGAACGAAGAAGGAAGTGATCAGCACCTGTTAGTTGAATTGTTTTGCACGTCTGCAGCAACTCAAAGGTTAATATCCATCCAAATTCAATCTAACCCTGCAAAATAGTCCCAAAACTCAGCCCAGCAAAACCTGACAGTCCATCTTAACACACGCTGATGCTCCCAGCCTGCCCTCCCCTGCCAGACACAACCATCCTGCCTTTTCTTACATTTACTATTTATCTTTCTAACTAATCGCAGACAGACTGACTTAGGGCATTTCTTCTTCCCTGGGACACAGCGCCAGGGTCTGCAGAGCTGCATGAGGGGCACACGGGCTTAGCATCCCACTGATGGAAAGGTCTGATCCTCAGGTGTCCCAAACAAATGCCTTAAAGACTCCAGCCAGAGAAATGTGGTCTTCTGGGAGAAGGGAGCTGGCCCTCTCCCAACACCAGAATAACGGAATAAAACCAGCCACCGACAGCATGTCCACAAGCCACCCCTGCCCCATCACAGTGGCAGAGAGACCCCGCAGGGGACCAAAGGCTCAGGGAGGTGGCGGGGGCACCGCTGGGGCACAGAGGGTTCAGGGCTGGAGTGGTCCAGGCGTCCGGCGCTGTTTGTTCCGCTCCGGAAATCCGGATCTTACCTACTTAAATAAACCGGCCGGGAGGACGGCAGAGCGGCATGCCTGTTGTTGAGTGCACAGGAAACAGCTGTATTCGATTAGGCAGGGTTAGGGGAGACTCTGATAGCCTGGGAATAATAATAATAAAATCCCCTCCTGTTGCAGGACTATTTATTTTCTATAGAGAGATCCAACAGCAGCCCATCACATGGCAGCCAGCAAGGGGCTGGGTCCCTGCAGCAGGTCTGCAGGGGTGAGCTGTGATGGGAGGGAGAGGCCAGAGATCATTTGCCTGATGGCTCATCTGAGCACCCCAGGAGGGCTCAGCCTGGCCTAGGGGTGAGCGATGCTGTGCCCCGTGGGGTTTCAGAGGCAGGCGGGCAGGTCTTGGGCTGACACAGGGTGCAGGAGATGCCTTTGCAGCAGGTTGTGGGCACCCGAAGGGATGCTGAAAGGAGCTTCCTCACCAAGCGCATCATCCCCTTCCTGGTGTTAGGGAGCTGCCCCTCTGTGCCCACCAACAACGCTGGGATGCACAGGGCTCAGCTGCCTCAGGCTGTTCCCATCCCAGCTCCCTCCAGCTCTGCAGGTCTCTGCACCCACAGGAGAGGAGGAGGAGGTGGGCAGGCAGGGTGTGTGGTGGGTGCCTGTGGTGGGGATCTGGAGGAGCTCAGGCAACACGGTTGCGTTTGTACAGGGACCGGACCAAGGGTGGTATGTCTGAAAGCACCCCACCTGCTCTGAGCAGGAGAACATCCCTGTCCCCAACCCCACCTGCATCCCCATCCTCATCCTCCTCATCCTCTTCCCCATCCCCACCCCCATTCCCATCCCAATACTCATCCTTGCCCCTCATCCATGCACGCACCCAGGCTCAGCCCAGGCTTGCCAAGTGCTGACTCAGCACTCGGACACCAGCAGGCCGTAGCAGTGGCATGCAGCACAGTGGGTCCTTGCCCTCAGACATGTATGGGGCTGGGGGGCATGTCAGGCAAGGCCCTGAAAATGCATCCAGGTCACTCCTTCCACCCACACGGAAGGATCCAGACCAGCGCATGATGAAAACACTACTTCTCGGAAGCTGTTCCCGTTTTTTTCACGGCTCTTTGAAAAAAACCTTGGCTGTTGCCCAGCCCTAACAGAGCTACACTGCCCCTCCAACTCCTAGACTCCCAAGTGACCTCTAGGAATATTTCTGTGGCTGCCCACACAGATTTCCCAGGAAGGGCAGCGCGCATCCTTGGCAGCAGAGCAGCCACATTCCCACTGTCCCGCTTGAGCTGCCCTATTCCTCCAGGGTAATCCCAGCTCCAAAAGGAGGCTTTTATTTTTCCTTCCTACGTGGTGGGATGCCGTCAGAGGACCCAGTGGTAGCAAATATATTTGTTGCTCTCCCCTGTTTGCCTCCCTGCTGGATGCAAAGCCTGTGGGTCCCACTTGGATACGGATTTGGCTGTTTAGACTGTTTGGCTTTGGCTCATTTGAGCATTCAGGGGCAGCTGTGGAGTCACCCCACCCCAGTGGCCCCTGTGCGGAGGATGGGGTGCTGGAGCCTCAGCTCTTGGTGAGCCTTTGGCAGCAAAATCAGGCTTCAAAGGAGAAACGGCTGGCAGCAAGTCCCAGTTTTGGTGCTCAGCTCATCTTCTGAGACACAAGATGGTAGATGAAACATGCAGAGCTCCAACCAGGACCAGGCAGCTTGCAGGGTCCAAGGTCACCTACAGCTCCGCACTGTCAGGTCACAGGAGGAGAAGCCAGAGGCGGGATGGAGCGATTTTCCCAGCAGGCTCCCTCCCTGGCATGCCGCCTGTCCCCAGATGCTCCGCAATGCTGGAGTGAGCCTCGGCACCAGATGCAAAGCAGCTGAGCTTCATTTAGCTGGTCAGGGCAGCCTTACTGCACACCCTGCAGTGCTTCATCGGGGAAGTTCCCTGCCCGTCCTCTTCCTGAAAAGAGGCCAGAGCAGGAGCCGGACCGAGGGTAGAGTTAGATCCAGCCCTGGGCCCTTTTGCCACCTCTCCCAGGATCTCCAGGTGGAGATTAAAAGCATGTCAGCAGATAAGCGCCTGAGGATGAGGGAACGCTGAACCCATCTGCAGGTGTCCAGGTAGGGTGCGAGCTGACACTGCAGACACCCCTGGGACTTGCGGGGCTGGGTGGCCGCGCTCTCATCCAGCAGCCATTTCCCGACATGGATTTTTGGCACGGTCCTGCCTCACTCCCTGCCTTTAGGAAATTTCACTGATAACGCCGGGGCTGAGATAAAGCAGAACGCCCTCCACGTTCCCACCCAGCTGTCTGCTGGAGCATCTGTCCTGCCCAGCCCTGGCTCTCCGGGCAGTGCCGGGATGGCTTGCAAGGGGGAAAGCACAGCTCCTGGCCCCACAGGTGATGCTCAGCTCCCGGGGACCCCTTGAGCATCAATTCTCGCCTTGCGAGAGGGCTGGCAGACATGGAGCATCACCAGGATGGCTCGCCCTGCTCCGGGCTGGCTGGTCGGGTTCCCACGTACTGCCTTGACGTCACCCCGAAAGCGCAGGATTGAAAGGGGGGCCCTCAGGCGCCTGACAATAGTGCTTTCCTTCCCCATCAATAGCAGCGAGAGACACGCTGGGCTGACACGGAACTGTGCACAACAAAAGCCAGTGTCCGAACAAATCTTCTCAGGCACTGGGTCCCCCGGGTGACCTGGGGTTAGCCTGGACTTTTGCTCCCGCCTGGCCCTCCGGAGCAGGAATGTCCCTCCGTGCTGCGCCATGGCTGGTTCCCACGCTTCCAACCTGCTTTGCTATTTATCAGCAACCGGCCTCTAATCCCCTTTGTGAAGGCCTGATTCAAGCTCAGCACAATGTGGCAAAAAGGGAGGGGGCAGGCAGGAGATGAGGGAGGGGAAAACAGTCCCAAAGAATGAAAATCAAACCCTTTACCTTTTTCCCCCACCCTGACGACGATTCCCTGGGGACTCTTTAGGCCATCACCTCTCTGGGTAGTGCCAGGCTGCAGCGGGGGGCCAGGCAGCTCAGCCTGCGGGAAGGGGCTCGTGGTGGGATGCGCTGGTGTTTAAGGAACAAGCACACACATACATAATGACAAAACCCCACTCGTGTCCCCATGCAGGTTAATTTGGCTTTGATGCTCACTGCTCTTTCATGACCCTTGTCCTGCCACGGCCTCATCTATCGCCCCCCGCGGATGAGATGCGCTCCCCACGCTTTCCCAACACGGATGCAGGGATGTAGGTTTGCACCAGAACGTCACCAAAGGGAGTCTGTGGGGGAACAGGAAACGTGAATCCCAATTCCCTCTATTCCAGCCACTCCACCGCAGCCTCTCCCTGCTACCACAACCCTCTCTCTTTGCAAACCTCCTTGGGGGGAATAACCTGATGAAATTTCCCCAAGGCCGCAGTGGGCACAGCTGGGCGCAAGTGCCCCGTGCTGGGCTCCATCCTCCCCCGGGCCAAGCTTCTTGGCCAACTCCTGTTTGCTTTAGGGGAGGATTCGCAAGCCCTCTCCCCAGATAACTTTGGAACAAAACAGTTTCCAAAGGCTGTGCTACTTACAAATGAGGGGTTTCAAGCTTTTGTCCTAAATCCAATGCTGTTTTCTTTGCAAACGGCGGGGGAAAAACGTAAAAGAAGAGACGACCTCAAATGCTAATCTTGTTAGGTTAAACTGTTCGCTAAACAGATGGAGGTGCAAGGCAATGGGATTTTTGTCTTTTTGAGGAAGGGGTTAGGTTTGTAGGTTACAGAGGTCATTCCGGGCAAACTGGCAGCTTTGCTCTTTGTGTCATAAGAGCAGGGAGAAAGTGAAGTGGCAAAAACGCTCCCGGCTGAGGTGGTATGGTGGGGTTTAACCCTCCGTTATTCTGGTGGTCTCGCAGGATAAAGCCTGTGAGCCTTGCTGCAGGCTTCAGGCTTACCAAGAGGCAGCGCAGGGACACCCCAAAGACACGCACTGAGAAAGACCCTGTTGCTCCCCAAGGCCACAGCACCTCAGCATCCCCCAAGGAAGATCCTCCTAAAAGCCACTCCATGGCTCCTCCAGCACTTGGCCCACCTGGGGATGATGTCGGGGATGGCAGTCCCCAGCGTGGCCACTGCAGCATCCATGGGGACCCAGTGCCAGGCTGACGTAATGGAAGGGCTGTCAGGTTCCCAGGAAGTTTTGAGCCTGGGGCTGTGAATGGGAGCCATGCCCCTGAATCCCTTGGGAGGCAGAAACCGTTTCAGCTGGAAGGTCTGGACCCACAGGGGAATGTGGTGGTGCCCACAGCATGGCCCCTCTCACTGTTCCCATGGGCTTAGCTGTGGCACCGGGGAGGCTGGCCAGGGTTAGTGCTGTTGCTTCTGGTTGGGCTTGTGGCCAGGAGCTGAGAAAGTGTCACTGTGGCACCTGGGACAGGCAGTTTGGATTAACCCAAACCACTTCTGCACTGACATCATCCCCAAAGGTTGGGCAGGGAGCTGCTCTGCTGCGAGGGGCCCAGAGTGGCATGGCCACTGTCACACCACTGCATCCCTTCCTAACGCTTGGCTTTTGCACCCCCCGTGCCAAAATATGCCGTGCCCAGGCTGGGCTGGGGGGGGGTGCCTGGGCCTGGTAGGGCGCAGCACCCAGGCTGCAGCCCTCCTGCACCCTGCAGCACCACCCCGTGGGTGCCAGCAGCGAGGGAGTTAACCTTGGAGGAGGGCACTGCCACCTCACTAGGGGACATCAGGATCTGAGGGGACATGGTAAGGTGCTGTCAGGCACCCAGGACCCTACAGAGAGCAGTGAATAGCTGCTGGCTTTACCCTAAACCATCCCAGGTTTTCCTCAGCTCTACCAGGGCCGTTAGTGTTTTCCTGCAAGCTGTACCAAAGCCAACCAAAACCTTTCTCACGCTTTGCTGCAGCCTGATCCTGTCCTTGTCCCCATTCAGCCCAGGGAGCTAAGAGATGCTGGCCTGGGTGCTCCTGCCAGCCTGGGGTGCTGGTGCCTGTCCAGGTGTTTTACATCAGCCTGGGAGCTAATATCAGCCTTTGCTAATTCCAGCCTGGGTGCTTAAGGTCAGCCCAGATGCTAACGCCAGCCCGGGTGCTAATGCTAGCCCAGCTACTTAACACCAGTCTGGGTGCTAACTCTGGTTTGGGCATTTAAGGCCAGTCCAGGTGCTTAATGTCAGCGTGGGTGCTAACACCAGCATGGGTGGCAATGCCAGCCCGGGTGCTTAAGGACAGCGCAGGGTCCTCAAGCCACCCTGGGTGTTCCTGCCTTGCCCGCATTGCTGTAAAGCACCCCAGCTGAGTTCCAGCACCCTGGTGAAGGCACAGCTGGGACCCAGGCTGTGCCACTGTCACAGGCACAGGTGACCCCACTTCCCCAGGCACCTGCTGACATCTACTTTGGGACAAATGCTGGGCAAGCGACTGCTTGCTGCATCTCTGCAGACCCAAGCCTCACCTTTCCTTGAGCTTTCTGCGGGAAGGAGGGGAAAGCCAGGGCCCCTGCGGCAAGCTCCAACCCACTGGAGGCTGCAGCAGAGATGGAGCCTGGTGTGACCCCATTCTGCTGTCCCTGTGCTCCTCATCAGGCAGAATTGGCAGGGAGTGTGGGCCCGCGTCTGCCAGCTCAGCGCCAAAGGCTCTGGTTTGGGCACCGTGCCATGCTGCCAGGCAGGGGTTGTACCCAGCTTCCTGCCCTCCCTGTCCTTCCTGCACGTGTGTGCACGTCCTCAGCCTGCCTTTACCCCTGCGCGTTGCTGGGCTGCTCCGGAGGGCACCTGGGGCGAAGCAGCCACAGAAATGAAAACACAAAAGTATGAAGAATTGGTCAAAAAAAACCAACAGCCCCGACCGGATCTGACAAACCGGCAGCCAGAAACAAGGAACTGCCCAGTGGGCGAAACCCTCAGGGGTCCACCACAAAGAGGATCCGCTCCTGAGCGGCAGGAGAGGATGTGGGAAGGAAAGGGAGGAGGTCCTCAGCGTGGTCAAGGAGAGGCCAGCTGGGAGAGGTGGGATGGCTGTGATGACTGAAGCCGGATGGGATGCGAGGAGATCCCCTCTGGGCAGTGCGCCCAGCCCTGGCTCAGTGACCTCGGAGGCAGAGGGCAAAGCCAGACAACCCTGAGCACCCAAAATCGCTCTAATTTCTAGGCCTGGACCCCAGAGGACTCTGCACCAGCGCTGAGGCACAGGACAACCATGTGCTGGTGCTGCTGAGGTTGGCATGAAACTCCTTGTGTGTTGTTTTAAAATGAAGGCTAAGGAGAGGGTGCTGGTGGGGCTTCTTGCTGGGATGTGCTCCCCCAGGTACTATCAGCCTGGCTCAGCATCATCCAGAGCTGCAGCCCAACAAAATCCCGTGGGAAGACTCAGGACTGCTGAATCCCTGCTCAAGCCAGCTGCTTCCAGCTGGCATTTGCAATGGCACAGCCAGCAGTGCCTGCAGAGCTCCCTTCTCTGCCCAGCCCAGCCCAGTGCTGCCCTGTGAACCAGAGCTGGGGCTTGTTGGGGAACAAGGGTCCCCACCACGCTCACCCAGCCCTTGCTCAGCCCTGACCAGCCGGGTTTGCTGGCGACGAACCGCAGGGAAAGGAGCAGCTACGGAGACACGGTGGGCTGGGAGGAAACCTTGCACCAACATAAAATTATGCCAAGAGCAGGTTTACGCACCGTCCTGGTATGTACCTGGCTGGCTGAGCTCTCCTGTCTGCTCCCACCTCCCTCATCCCTGACCCCCTGCAGAAGAAGCACCCGATTCCTCCCTCCAGCTACAGCTGCGAGTCCAGCACAGCATCCTCCCCAGAACGCTGCAGCCAGGTCCTGCAGGAGCTGAAGGCGCCTGCCCACGCATGTCGGAGCAGAGGCTTGGGAGCTGCTTTGCTCCACGTTCCTCCCCCAGGGGCTGCAGCCACTGCGACCACATGAAGAGTGGGACGGCTGCAGGCATCTGGTTTTGCTGTTGCAATGTGAACATGTTCTCAGCAGGCGCTTTCACACCCCCCTGCCCCGTGTCACACAGGCGGCGCACGCAGTGTGGTCCAGGCTGGGAATCTGCTGTTGCGTGTCCATCCCCCCTGGCCTTCAAAACAAACAGGAGATGCGAAAACGCAGCGTCCAGAAAAATGTGCGAAGAAAACAAAAAGATGAGTGGCTGGAGTGCCCAGAGGCTCAGCCAGGGGCCTGCAGGGCTGCGACCGTAATTAAGTAACAGCCCTGGCATCTGCGTATTTGTCACATCGCTGCATCCCACTGCCCAGGCTTGGGGCTGTGGGTAGCACTGCAGAGAGACACACCAGTGAGCAGGATCACACCGAAACCAGCAAAGGGACAAAAGGACAGAGGAGAAGTGAGCCTGCTGTGTGGCGGGAGCTCAAATACCTTCAGGCACCCAAATGGGGGTATTTGCTCCATCAGACCAGGTGTCCTGGCTGTGCCAAGCCCCACACCGAGGGCTGGCACCAGCACGGGCATCTGGAGCAAGCTGCAGTGCCACCCATCCTCAGGGGGATGAGCCTGTGGTTGGGAATATGTGAATTCATGCCGTGGCCGCAGCACTGAAGTCCTGCCACGAGCAAAAGCCAAATGGTTAAATGTGCCGTGGGCTCTGCAGCGAGGTTTGCTGCGGGAGCTGGGGCAGCTGGGGCTGGTGTCCTGCCAGCAGGCACCACTGCTCCTCCAGCGAGAGAGCTGGTGAGGTGACCTGCATTTATGCCACGGGCAGAAACAACCAGTTTCCCCCTTCTCTCCCCGTATTGCACCCACGGAAGCAGCCTGGCAGGGGGCGAGGGGAGCATGGGGACATGCGCCCACCTGCCGGACACGCCAGCTCAGCTCTCTGCCCCATTTCCCCGCCGCCCCACTGCACCGTGCGCAGCAGAGGCCCCAGGGACAGGACTCAAAGTGCCCCGAGTTCAGTCTTCAACTTCTGCCCACTTTCTGCAGCAGAAAGAGACATCAGCTGAGGACAACTCTCCCCATCAGTATTTGGGGATATCGGGGACCAAGACCTACTCCTCTCCAAACCACGGCTGGGGGTGAATAGCCCAGATGGAAGCACCCCCCATTGTGAGGTGTCCAGGAAGGTGAGATGCACCTCCCTGAAGTGCAGACCTGTCCGGGGGCTGGCTCCCTGAAAGCGGGGCCTATGCTGGCAGCATGATGCCAAGCTGAGCTGACAGGGGTGATGGCATCTGCCAGCCACCGCTGTGGGTCCCGGTGGGCAGTGGGACCCACTGGTGTAGAGGGGCTTCTCTGGGGTGCCCGTAGCCCCCGTGCATGTAGCTCACCCCAGTGCACAAGCCCCGCACATGTGTTTCCTGCTTTCCAGTGTCTTCAGACCCTCTATTCACATCAAATTAATTTTATGTGTGTTTTTCCAGCCATAGGGACTTTGCAACCACTTTGAAGCTGGGACGCACAATCAGGCAGGAAAGGGGAAATTCCTGCTCCGGGAGAAGTAGAGGCAGCCTTCAAAGATCCCTGCTGTCAAAAGGCATTTAGAAAATGGTCTGGGAGGGGGGGCCCGAGGTGAGCCCACCATGGAGTGAGACCAGACCGGGGTTCAGAGGCACCACGGGCACAGGACATGTGCTGAGCCCACTTCTGGGCCCTATTTCCAGATTCTCTTTCACTCTGTGCGAGCTGCTGGAAGACTCGGAGATGATGGACTTGGGAGAAAACCAGGCATGGTTTCTCCCACACAGCACATGTCCATCCCTCCATTATCTCTAACAAACAGAGCGCCGACTTCTTCCCTGAACTAGAAGAAGAGAATATTGTGACTTCTAAAATTTATTATTTTTTGTTCTCTGAACATTTTCCCAGAGGAGAAAGGAGAAGTGAGGAACCTCCCGTGCCAGACAGCACCATAAATGTCTCCTGTTACTCTGCAAAGCCTGAAAGGAAAATACCATTGCCTGAGCCACTGGGCCATCACGTGTACTGGGGTCAAAGCTGCTGCCCTGGGAAGCTGTGAAAGCCAGGGCTGAGGTCTCCTGAGGACGTGGAGAATCCTCTGGCTCAATGGTCTTAAATGTATTCATACCTGAGCATCTCTGTGCCGTGCAAGCAGTACCCAGTGACACTCACACCTGCCAAGCCTGGACCGGTCCTTCTGGCCCGCAGCCCACCACAGCACCCCTGATCCACGGGAGCTGTGGCCACGGCAGGAGACCCAAAGCTCACCAGCCTTCAGGTACGTGGCCAGTGCCTGCGGGGCTGCCGTGCCACCCTTGGTGATGCCAGGGCTCCCAGACCATCCTTTCTGATGAAGCACCAGGGCTCAGCGAGGGCGGTGCTCCTCAGGGGATGGGAGCTGAGGGCTGACCTCGCTACCAGGACCACCCTGCTGCCCCACGGAACAAGTGGGCAAAGCCAGCAGTCTGCCAGGCTCCAAGGCCAGCTCATCAATGGCTAATTATCACCACAGTGGAAAACTCTTTGTGACCATCCAATGCACGGCCACAGCCTCTTGCTCAGCCTGCATCTCCCCGTGGAGCCCGACTGCCTCGTAAGCCCCTCCCAGGCAGGGGCTGCGATCGGATCTCCCCAAAGCCTTTCCTTCCCCAGTGTAATCTAGATGCGAGACATCAAAGATTTTGTGAAACATCAGGGGATCTTTAAAGAGGGCTGGAAAGGGATTTCCATGGATTAAGACAGGGCGACCATCTCATTGTAAACAGACTGAAGAAGAGAGGGACACCTGCAGAGTCCAAACCAGAACAGACTCTGTAAAATAAGGTGAGAAATTCTCACGTGCTGTGAGCTACCATCCTTATCTGTCATGTAAAGGGAAGCTTGCTGGGTGGGAAAAATGTTTGACTGTCAGCAGAGGAGAGAAATATTGGAAAGAACCTCCTGAAATTAGAAATCACATTGGTGACAACTATAAACATTTCAGTAGAGTCAACAAATAAACCACACAAGCTGGTGGCTCATTCTGCGCAACACAAACCCCAAACTGCAAAATCCTCCGGTTACCCTGAGCAGGAAGACAATCTCTCTTTTGCTGTGCTCTCCCCCAGCTCGAAGCTCAGTTTCCAGCTCTGGCACTATTAACCTCCTCCACCGCCACGCTAATGGAGGTAAAATGGTCCTGGATGACAATCACAGCCATTCCTTGCCTGAATGAATCAACTGGAACAGCTACTGCTCTTGCCAAAGAAAGGGCTTTGCTCTATGTTTTGTGACTTAGAGCAGCCCATAACCCCTTAGATAGTATTTCTTTCACCTCCATCAGTTCCTCATTGACTTTTCCACCTTGCCTTCGCCAGGGTATCACACAGATGTTCGTGCACCAGCGATTGCATGCGATGGTTTATATTGAGGAAGTCTGACAGAGACTGCCAGCACTCAGGCAAGGCTGCAATTTTTCTATATGAGCCAGATCTTCCCCACCGAAGCAAAAAGACCATTTTGATAAATGTATACATCTCCCATAGGCCACCACCGAGAAGCCTTTCCCCAGGGTGGAAAACAGGACCCTTTCCCACAAAGTGGACTGTACTTGGAGACGCTCAGATGAGGCATGCTGGGGACACTTTAAATAGCCATTTTTACTGAATTCTTTAGCCTGGCTCCCTGCAAAGATAATTTTAGTCAGGCAGGCAGAGCTTCCACAACCTCTGCAAAGCAGCCAAATGCACCAGTGGAGGTGAGAGCTCACGGATGTGATGCAGAAGTGGCTGAGACAGCAACTTGCATGGGAGTTTCACCCAGCCTACAACATATTCCCTTCTCCTTCATGAGAGACCCAACTTCTTATTTCTGACCATAGAACAGGCAATTAAGGGACTTTCTGACCGTAGCTGGGGAGTGACAAAACACGACAAACCACAAGAGTTTAACTGCCCTGCAGTATTCCCTGTTTTTTCCTAGCCAGGTCACTTGCACATGGGTAAGGTTGTGAGTCCTGCGGTCCTGCTGCATTTTGTTCCCCCCTTAAAGGGATGGCAAGGTGTCCCCTCCCAGGGAGGGCTGTGGACATGGTGGTGCATGGGGTTTCAGCAGCACTCCTTGATGCCCAAATTCCACCTCTGCTGTCTTGATAAGACCCAAGAGCAATGCTGAGGCGTTTGCTAGAGTCCTCCCCACCACAGCAGTGGTGTGAGATGGACACAGGGCAGGCTGCAATCTGCATGTGCTCTTAAGTGCAAGCAAAATCTGCTAAACGTGATGGTCAAAGGCAGAACAGGGGAAAAAAGAAAAAAAAAAAAAGAAAAAACTGTATCTTATACCATATAAAACATGGAGCAAAAATTCATGGACTGAACTGAAAAAGCCAAGGCAGAGAAAAGTCACGGGGGAGCAGATTGCATCCACAGAAAAGCAGCTGAAGAGCAGAACATTGCATGGGGAGGCAGACATGCCCATTTAATGTCTTCTCACGTGGGCTGAAGCAAGCCTGACACACGGGCAGTGAGATGGGCAACAGGAAGAGCTGCAGCCCTCCATGGTCCTCCCATGGCCCCTGAACTCATCCCTGCAGGGAGGGACCCTGCCACATCTTCCTACTTGTTTGCTACTGAAGAGCATGAGAGGGAAAAGCTGGCGCAGGCAGAACCTTGCTGCGGGGCAGGGCAGGCGGGGGGGCTCCCAGGGCTGTGGGGACAGGGAGTGCTCCGCATTGTGGCAAGGACACCCGGGATGTCAGCGGAGATGGGCTCTGGACTGTCGGATGTGAACGCAAATATTGCCGCAGGCGACTAAGGGAAAAGTGGTATTTTTTTGCTTTAAAGCAGTTTATCTCCACCAGGCATCTGGGGCATTTTTCAAGGCAACTTCTGATTTTGAGGTTTTTCACTTTGTTTTAGAGCTGGTTGAAAACCAAGAAGTGTTTCCTGGGATTTTTGGGGCAGAGGGGGTAAAACCCATCATTCTTAGCCCTGACACCTGGCTGAAAGATTAAGAATGGAAATGCCTCTTTGGGGGTTTCCCTCCACAGCCTATCTCAGGAAAACTGAGCAAAACCCATCCTGCAGGCAGGGTTAGGAGGGACCAGAAAGGTCCCAGCTCGGGCTGCCCAGCCCAGATTGAGTCCCTGCTTAGCATCTGCAGGGACATTTGCTGGCCCCATTCCCCACCACAGGCACCACGAGCATCTGCTACAGCCCTACCATCCCATCGGGTCCCCAAAACCCAGCGGAGGCAAGTGGGAGAGCAGCCAGGGCTGGGGGACACCTCACTGCGACCCAGCTGCCCTGTCCCCATGGGAGGGACCTCCAGAAGCCCCCATTACACACCATAAAGCAAAAATTCAACAAGCCGAGAAACATGCTCTGGTCGCTGCTGCTTTTTACCCCAGTGCAACAAAATCTTCCCGGAGCACGGACTGAGGGGGGGTCTCTCTCCCCAGCAACTGCGGGTGGCAGGGGGTGATAACCCCGCTCCCCTCCTCAGCCCCCCAGCAGGCAGGCTCCCTGCCTGCGATAAGGGCAGAAAACAGCCGAAAACAAACAAACAGTTCGAGTTAATGGGGCGGCAGTTATTTTTGGCCTAGAGGGAGTTCACACACTCTGTGTTGTTTTAGTAAATAACTGTAAATGGAGCTTGTGGTGCGGGGAGCAGGCTGGGAACCGACTGGCTCTGAGCAGCGGGGAAGAGCCGTGTCTTGTCGCACTGGTGCTAACAGGAAACCAACTGCCTCACCTACCTTAGCACCTCTCTGTACTCACACTTTTATTATCGCCACATCCTTCGGCAGCCACATCAGAGAGAAGCTGAGGGGGCAGGGCAGGGGCAGGCAGAATCTCGCCGTGGGAAGGCAGCTCTGGGGCTCGTCACCCCTGGTGAGGAGCGGCAGCGGCTGGGGGAGACCCCGCGCAGCCCCACATCCCTTCTGACAGACGCACGGGGAGAAGAAGTTGTGGCCTGAGTTGCCACCGTGACATTGACAATGCAAAAGCCATGTTGTCCTCGCTGGCTGTCACCCCAGGACTGGGTGAGGGGATGCAGGATGGGTTCTGGACCCAACCACCGCTGCACCCAGTGCCCATCAGGGCTCACTGCTCCCCTGCCTCCCCACCACCTCTGCAGCTGTGTGCACACCCGGCTGCGCTGGGTGAGTCCATAGCAGCATCTGCATCACCCTGGGTCAACAGGTCTCAGAAAAAAGCAGTTTTCTACAGAGACGTATCCTGCAGGAGAGCCAGGACTGCCTAACACCCCGGCCCCAAGACTGGAGTCTGTGCATGTGCTGAGATGCAAAAATAAACGTTTTCTTTACTTTTTTTTTTTTTTTTTTTTAGAGAGTGATTACACTCTTGGGTGTCTGGGATAAGGACGCCGGGTGCCTGCAGAGGATTTTAGTGGCATTGGCTGAATTGGCCTTTCTCCATAAAACAGATGCAAGGCTTTTCACAGGCAGAATAGCACAACCCATCAGGAAAACACACATAAAATCAAGCGACACATCATCTCAGTAAGAGAAGGATGGTTCGAAACAACCCCCTTGCACAGCCTGTAATCTCAGAGCAATAAAACTTGAAAATAGAAGACAGCCGGCGGCTGCCGCCTGAGCAGAAGCAGGGGACGGGGACACAGGGCAAGGTTCAAGCAGCAGCATTAGACTCACATCTGAATTTCTGCACCACTGTCAGTCTAAATCAGGCTGCTGGTGACATTTGCTTGGGGAACCGCTTCCCGATCCCATGGTGGCAGGGCGAGAGGGTGCGGTGTAATTGGGGGAGACAGCTCCAGCATGGCTGCATCGCCAAGAGTCACGGTGATGGCCCTGTGCCCAGACCACAAGAGCAAAGCTCCCAGCACCTGAGACCGTGCTGCTCCTACCGACCCACTGACAGGTCACAAACTTGCAGCTAGAAAGGAATAAAACACACCCTGAGGACTGCTGGGAAGCCACCAGGTTTAGACAAAAAACCCAACTATAATCAGACGATAAAATCACTGCCATTTCAGCAGGAAGAGAAGAAAAATAACCCTGCTTTCCCCTGCTCAAAACCCCAGGACCTTTGGGAGTTAAAACTCTCAGAGCATCTCTTACAGCCAGATACCAAAGCTCAGTATCTTTTCACTCAATGTCTGTTACATTTTGGATCCAGCTCGGTAGGTGAAAGCAGATAACTGAACGCTGCTGAGCTGGGACACTGAAAGCCCTTGGGAAATCTCACTTTGAAAGCTGCCTGGATGGCCTGCAGCCCCAAGGGCTGGCAGTGAGATGCTGTGGGGTTCATGTACTGCAAGGCACCGCTCCATCTCCTCTCTGTGCCCCACAGCGTGAGGCAGGGCAGTGTGGGGCCACGGCGCGGTGCCACAGCACAAGGATGCTCATCCCTCCTGCAACACTCCGGGGTGAAGGATCCAGACGAGGGCTCTGTGGGTCCTTCCAACCCCAGCCTGGCCCACAAGTGGCACAGCCATGGCTGCTCAGCTCCCAGCTAGCTTGAGGCTGCGTCCATTCCTGCCCAGCGACCCCTGAGCCAAAGCAGCTATTAACTGATCGCTTGGAGTAATAATCAAAGTGACTCCCCAGGAGCTGCTCTCGTGACTGGTGCTTGTTGGGCTCCCAGCCCAGAGTGGCTGAGTGCTGGGACATCAAGAGGCCACCTGGCCATTTGCCTGTGCCCAAAAGCAGTAGAGTGGTTTGGTTAAGGAGGAAAGATCTTCTGAGCTTGGGACTATCAGTTAGTCCCAGACTCTGTGTCACCGGAACGAGACCCCAGCCAGGATAATACCTTGCTGCAATGAGCAAATTCAGATGAATGTTGATAATACAGGAGCTGGCTAGAAAACGGGCTGTGAACTCTGCGCTGCAGGCAAAGCCAGTGCTGCAGAGAGGAGCACGGCACAGCCAGGGAACGCAGGGTGCTGGTGCCAGCCTCCCCCGTGCCACCTCCTGCCCAGGCTCCCTGCGACGGGAGTGAGCAGTGCCGGGCTGAGCAGGGCTGGCCACAGCTGCAGGAAGGGAAGCAGGAAGCTGTGATGGTGGAAACGCTGCTCTGCCGAGCAGAGCAAAAGAAGGCGCCTGATACCACCTCAGGAAGCAACCCTGCACCAGCAACTCGCATGTTAAAGTCTCTTGCATCCATTTCAAGGTTTTTGTTTTGGGGGGGTGGGGGTTGCCAGTGGGAAAATTCCTGTACGGGGTGGCTGGGGGGATGCTTTTTCTGTAGGATTTTAATACAGCCTGGGGAATCGGCCCTGGGAGTACGCCTGGGCTGGGGGCCAGGCTGACCCCCTTAAGCTGCAGCCAAGTTGCAGGGAGGGGGTCAGCCACCTGTGCGAGGCTCGTGTGCCTTTTCTTAAAGCTTAGCAAAGTGATCTGGGCTGCGCTGACGGCCCCTGAACGTGTCCACGCAGGACTGACGCTCGAGGTGGCAAGGCTGCTTCCCTCTGGGCTCCATCCGGCCACCCCAAGTGTGGCCAAGGCAGGTCCTGTCCCAAGCCCTTTGGTGGGCAAACCCTTGCATGCACCCAGCGCAGGAGGCCTGATGGCTGCAAACAGGCTTGTCTTGTGCTTCAGAACTTGTGCAATGCCAGGAAAAGGCAACTTGAGCCAAGGCTCAGCATCTACACAGCCCTTCAGAAAGCCTGGCTTGGTGATACCGCAGCAGTTATTCCTGGAGACGTGAGACAAGAGCTGATGGGCTCAGACCAGTCCTAGGGGCTCCATCTGCCTCCCCGGGGAGGATCTGCTGCTCCCTGATTGCTGCCGTGGGGAACAGAGGGTCACTTTTGTTGGATGATCTTGTCAAACTTCAGTTATATCTGCAATACAAACCCTAAAACCACTGTGTTTGTAGACCCATAAAAGGCTTCCCCGGGGGGGAGATAAGAATTGAAGACAACTGGCCTTAATGATGCTGCAGAGATTTATGAGATCACCTGAAAAGAATTTATTGGAGGGCTTTTTTAATGAGCAAATAATTAGTAGATTTATCTGCTTTTAGCTGCCTTGCTGTTTTATGGCCTTAGCAAAATTGTTTTCTAGGGTTTTTAATAAAGTCTGGTTCTGCCCTACTTCCCAGGGTCCAACCTGGATTCACCTGTCCTGGGCACCACGAGCTGGGGAAAGCAGCTCTGTAGGAGCTGGAAGCAGGGCTGAGAGGGACACCCTTATTTTTAGGGAGAAATCATAGCGAAAAGGAGCAGAAAAGGAGGAACAAGCCATGGAAAGCAGCTGGTGAAGGGCAGGGCTCTGAGAAATTTGTGTATAACCACAGCAAAGGCCAAAGCCCTGGACGGTGTAACACAGGGCACAACCCCCCGGATCCTGGTGAGGGAATGGGCTCTAGCAGCCTCTCCACAGTCATGCTTGATTTTAAAGATCTGGGTGAGGAAAATCAGCTGAAAACGAGTCTGTAGCTCAGGCAAACTGAGTGTGAGCAGGGCCAGCCAGGCGGCTGGAGAGGCAGTGCTTTTCCGGGGAGAGCAGCACATCCACCCCCCAGGCGTGTGCAGCTCCTGCAGGGTAACGTCCCTTCCAGATGGTTTTTCCAAGAGATTCCCTTCCCCAACCAGTTGCCAGCACTCCCCCACTGCCAGAACAACCCTTGCATCCCCTCCCAGGCCACAGCTCCCTGCAGTCCCTCTGACCCACGGCAGCGGGGACTTCAGCATGGCCGTGGCACTTGGGCATCTGCCAAGGGACGGACCCTGCAACCCCCTCCGGCAGCCCCCTCTGCAAAGCACCCAGGTCCCTGCATCACGTCCAAGCTGTGCTGACCCAGTGGTTTTATCCCCGGGTGAGAAACCTGCACACTCATCACATTATTTAACTTAAATGAGCCTCATCTGGGTCAGACGTGAGCTGCACAGGGCTGGACTCTGCACCCACCTCCATGAGGCAGGTGGGCTCCAGGCAAAGGAAAGCCCGTGGGGAACTGGGCTCCCGTGTCCCGGGGCTGGCAGGTCGTTAGCTCACAGCTCATTACGCAGCAGTGGAGAGGAAGGAATGGGTATTGCTAAGCTCATGGTGATGAGAAGAGGCTGTGCTGGAGCCACAGTCCATCCCTGGCATAGGACGCCCCAGCTGGGAGCATCCCTGGGAAGGCTGGGGAGAGGGAGAAGCTCTCAGCTGCTCTGCCCAGGTGCAGCCCCTGGAAGATGTGGTGGCACAAAGCTATTAGCAGGGTAATTAACAGGGCAGAAAGGGGGCTACAGGGGAATATAACTGCTTGTGGGAAAAACAAAATCCAGAGCAGTTTGTGTCAGGAGAAGCTGGCCCTGGATGGGGTCATGCTGTGTGCTACAGCCCACCAGCTCCAAAGGGGCCATTCATTCATGGTCACAGACCTTCCTGGGAGCCGACAGCATCAGCCCACAGCCCTGAACAGACCCATGGTGAAACTCGCAGGGGGAATTTTGGTATTTTCCTGAGGCTTAGGGCTCCCAGAGGAACTGCTACAGCAACAGCAACAGCGCCACGGCCCCTGTAGCCATGTGCAGGGTGGTTCATTGAGGAGAGGAGCACGTGCTGTTCCAGCTCTGCTGCTGGAGATGGTGCAATCTGTGCAGCCAGGCTCCCCGCAAAACCAAAAAATCCATTTCTCATCTCTTCAGTTGTTCACTGAAGGAAAACTTTATTTCCAGGGCCGGGCTCCCTTTCAGTTTCTTATACTTCAGCATGAACACTACCGAAGCCTCCAGTAAAATTCCATTACCTCATCACATTACAGTATATCATGTGAACTAAATATACGTATTAACAATGCTAATAGTCTTTCATACAATAGAGTCTGAGTGATATAATGGTGAGGGAAGGGGGATTTTCTTAAGAGCCCCCACCCTCGGCACCAAGAAACTGCTGCTTTCCCCCTGAAATGGTTCAGGCTCCAGCAGAGCCGGTTTCTCATTGGATGGATCATCCAGTGTGTGGATCTCACCAGCAAAGGGTGGCAGAAAAGAAAATAGTCCCAGAGTTCACAAGGTCTGTGAGAAGAGTCGGAGGCCGAAGCTGCACATGCTGTGTCATTAGTGGCTTTTGCTGCTAATTGGGCACGGGCTGCCAATCTGGACTTATTCCAGTGGAAAAAGGAATCTCTTCCCTGCTTTTTTCCCTGACAAGTCAAAGGTTAGACACCTTTAAAGCCTGTACAACTACTTAAAGTTTTCGACATTGTTGCACTTAAAAGCTTTGCTGCGGTGCAGTTCTGTAGTTCATTAAGAGGCAGAGCAAGCAAACCTTCCATCGTTAGGGCGGGCCTGGCCCAATGAGCCCCCATCCCACTGCTTTGTTTCCTCCTGCTGTGAAATTCCTCTGGCTCAGAAATTCCCAAAGAGTTTGTCCCAGCCCCGCTCCACCTCCGCTGCCAGACCCAGCCCATGCCAAACCTGGGCTGAGACGTTCTGTCTCTTTTAACAGCGTATTGGGCAACCTTGAATTTTTTTATCAATGTCCCCGACTTCTCCTTGGAAGTGAGAGACGTGGCTTCAACAACCAAACTGTCCTAGGGTTGGCTAAGCAAAACCCCACTTGATGAAGTTCTTCCAGACCAGCCGCACCTACATTGTTCCCATTATTTTCCACAGAGAGAAGGTGGAATCATAAATCATATGCGTCTCTAGAAACAGGTAATGTAAACAGGGCAATGGCAAGGAGAAGCACCCATCATTTTGAAAAGGCAGGTGCAGAAATAAGTCGCTCTATTTTAATGCAGGTGGTAAACAAGTGATCCCACGTTTCAAAACCTCATCAAACTCTGTAAAATTATGAGCAGCTACTGTAAACTTCTGACGCTTGTAACCTTAAGCATTGCTTGCCTGAAGATGCAGCTCCTGAGTGCAAATCCTTACAGAGAGAAACAGCTCAGGCCCTCTGGGGTGGGGAGTGCTGCCAGGGGGGTTTGGTGGGTGGATCCCACCCCCCAGCACCCCCGCACGGCTATGGATGCATTTCCCTCCCTGGCAGCAGCTAAGAAGCGTGTGGGGATGAGAACAGCGGGACTCTACAACGCCAGGGTCCCTGCAGAGCTGGGGTCCATCCTCCGCGAGATGCTGCAAGGACCGACAGGCACATGCTGCTGATGGGAGCCATCCTGCGGCACACGGCGGGGGGGGGGGACATCGCAGAGCCCTGCCTTGCCAAATGGGGACAGCAAACCCCGCGGAGCTGCCATCTCATAGGGAAGCCCGTCCCGGAGCCCATATGCTCCTATGGACACTGGAGCTGCTGGGAAAACATGCTGATGGGTCTTTGCTGTGCTGTGGGAATCAGCCATGCTGGCTCCGTGGGTTTTATTTGCAGTATTGCAGATAAGAAACGCAGGGTATTGTGGGAAACAGGAAGACCTTATCTTCCATCCCAAGCTGCTTCTCCTGCCACAGCCTCATTTTATTTTTTCACTGGTCCCTGATACTACATGATCCAGGTCAGCAGAGAGGGCTTCGTGCTGCTGCTCTGTGCCTCAGCCTCGATGCAGCCCATCTGGAAGCACCACTGAGCCTCCAAGCACCTGAACTGCACCAAGGAATTTAGTTTATTGCCAGGATAAATCCACAGCCACATCTCCAGGGACCTCCAGAAGCACAGCAGATGGATGCCACAGTCTCTGCTCAGGTCAGCCCCCAGCCTTGCGGGTACCAGAGACAAGTTTAGGTAACAGTTGTCCTGAAAGAAGAGATTTTGGAGCAGCCAACTCATCAATAGGTAAGGACCATACTACCTGCCAAAGTATTAAGACCAGAACTATTGAAATCCCAGACACAAAGGACTAACAGTTCATAAGCTGCATGTGCACTTCCAAAAACCAGCTACATAAAGAGACGGCTTCAAAATCTGCAGGCACCCCTGCAGACATGCAGTGTATGAGGCTTCACTCATCCTTCCAGCCCTCCAGCTCCCTACACAAGCCTGAAAATGTGGATGCTACTGTTGGATTTCCAATAAAAACACAACTATTGACTTCCTTCACTTTCGTGGCTGTCGAGCTCTTCATCTAATAGCTGCAGTATGGGCTGGAAACGGATTGTGTTAGACAGTTTAATAGAGAACATACTGGTGTTTTAGTGCTAGTGCCAAGACTCTCACAAATCAGGACCAAAAGTCAGACCCTGAAGTAAAGCCCTTATGGACCCAGAAGTGCCGCTCTAACTCTTGATGGTCCCCAAACTGCAATTAACCCAATTCGCTGTTACTCATGTTCATTATCTGCCTTGTGGAAGCGCCAGGAGCCCTGCTGAGGCTGGGGACACGGCTGTACCAGGCTCTGTACGAACAACAGAGAGAAAAAAGAGTTTAGGCACACAAGGACGTCTCACACAGACACCTCCACACTGGCTGCAGGCACCCGAGCTCAGGTCTGTGACCATGGAGCTCAGCCCTGGCTCAAAGCCTGTCCAGAAGGTGGGATGAGCTGGGCTGAGGCATCAGTGCACTGTCTGCCCAGGGATATTTGTTGTCAACCCTCCATCTCTGGAGGCACTCAAAACCTGCCTGGATGCAATTCTGTGCAGCCTAGTTTAGGAGAACCTGGTTTAAGCAGGCGTTTGGACTAGATGATCTCCAGAGGTCCCTTCCAGCCCTGACCACGCTGTGATTCTGTGAACTTTGCAGCCATGAGGCCGCAATGCTCCTGCCCAGCAGTGAAAACCATCTTCCTGCCCAAAGCCCCATGGGACAAAAAGTGCTTTAAAAATGCCAATTTTGGGGTCCTTGTTTTAGGATAGCCTCGCCTGGATGCTTTGCCTGAATCCCCCTGAAGCTGAGGCCAGGATGTTACACCATCACCGTGGTGTAACACACCCCAGGCAGGTGCCTGCCTCCTGCTCCGAGTGCCAAGGATGCTTCACGGGGGAGCCCTGCAACAGCCACAGCCTGGCAGGGGTGACACAGCCCCAGGAGCAAACCCAAGAGTGGAGTATTGCCGTGGGGCCCATGGGAACGCGGGAGTGCAGCCCCATGTCTCCTTTGGCCACACGGCAAAGGGGCCCGAAGGTTTCAGCTCCCAACTGGGCATTCAGCAGGAGGCAGGACCTGGGTTTAGCTGTGCCCTGATCCACCTCCAAGCGACTCCTTTTCACACCTCCTGTACCACCGAGCAAGAGCTGAGCCCAGCCTTACTGGCAGCACCTCCAGCCTCGCTGCAGTCCCTTTTTTGGCCCCCGTTCATCAGCGAGATGCTGCAGGATGCAGGTGATGGAGACATCTCGGCTTGGATCTGGCCTTTACTGACAGCAGCTGGGATGGAGCTGCCGGGAACGGAGGGAAATGACAAGAAAGTGCCCTGACCCGGGCGAGGAGATGAGAAGGGGATTAAAGGGAGGGATTAGCAGGGAGAAAACTAAAGGTCATCCTCAGTGAGAAAGAAATGAGGCAGCGGCAGAGGGGCTGGCTCTGCCCGGCTGCCCCTCCTGCCCCCACCCCAGCTCCCAGCAGCGCAGCACCTCCTTTGTGTCTCCCATGACCCAGGGATTATAAGTGTGGGAACGGGGCCGGCGCGGGTACCCTGCGCGCTGCCGCAGCCCTGTACGCTCACAAAGGCGAGGGCAGGTCTGTGGGGGAAGAAAGGCACTGAGAAACGGCTCCTGCTGCGGCTCTTCAGCAGGAGGCCGGCAGGGCACGGAGCTGGGGTGGCTGCTTTGCCCGCCTGCTTCTGTGTCTCCGTTGGAAGAGCACCACGGTGCTGCCAGGGCCAGAAGCAGAGCCGGCAGGCAGGGCTGTCCCCTGGCACGCTGCGGTGACGCTGGTCATCTGTCACTTCTGCCGGTGTGGCAAATGCCCCTGGCATGCAGCATGGGGCCTTCCCGTGACAGCTGGGACAAGCAGCATGCGTAAGCGGAGTGTGGCACAGTAAATGAGAAAACCTGGTCCATCAGAGATGACTGAGTCCAGCCCCAGTGGGAGCTTCAGTAATGAGCAGACTGGTGCATCCAGGGAGATGGCTGATGATGCTACTCACCGGGGTGGTGATGCTCAGCTTGGGCAAGGCTCAGAATGCTGATGTGGGTATTTTATCCTCAACCCACTGGGCTCTCAAAATCTCAAAGACACACAAGGTCCACCCAAGCCTTCCCTCTCCTTCTCCCCCTCTCTCTGGGTCAATGAGGTGTGGCAGGACCCAGGTCTCACCGGTGCACCTCCAGCTATTGCCCCTTGAGGATCCCCTACTGCCTGGCCCTGCCAAATGCCTTCCCCATGGGGAGGAGAGCCCACCTCTGCCTCCCACCTCTCCTCCCGGCACGCATGCCCATGGGGCACCTCTGCTCCTCCAGCAATCTCTGGTTTAAAGGCTCTCACTGTGACTCCCCTTGAGCACACAGACCATCCCGGTGTCCCTCCAGGGACACAGCGTGGCCATGGGCACTGCAGCAGAGGGAGCAGAAAGGGTCCAGCAGGAGCATCAGCTCCCAGAAAGTGTCAGAAAGGCCAGCCCATGATTAATGACTAATTAGGAAATGTCTGTCACGATTATTATCCTAACAATCCTGGTAAGAAAGGCTCCTTACTTTAGGAAAAAAATGGATGTCGGCTCCAACAGTCCCCAAACGTAACAGCCCACTGTGGGAAACTCCAGACTTTTGTCAAAACAAATGGTCTCGGTTTTGTGCATGAGTTTTTATTTTTAAATAAGCCAAAGCTAACTGAATGATTTTTCATGGAGCTCTGTAACCTGCGGGCTTGTTAGGCCTGGAGAGGCAGGGAGGGAAGGGGCCGGGCGCTTTGCTCTGCGGGGGGTGGCCACTGCCTCTGTCCTGGAACAGACACCCCATGGTCCAACCCAGCTGGATTCCCCCATTGCCTCAGGCTCCTCCTTATAGCACATCAACAGTCAAAACCCACCGCAAATCTTTCGTTAAAACAATAAAATGAAGCATAAAGCTATGGAAAGGGACCAGTGCCATTTCATCAGGTGATCTTACTAATCCTCCTTGGACTTGATACCAAGTTACAGCAAAACGGAAGGCACAAGCGACGCCAGCATTGGGTTCAGTGCCCTAGCTGGATAGTTAGGCGTTTACTGTTGCAATTAAATGGGATCATTGTTAATCAGTTGCTAATTGGTTCATATATTCAAAACAAATACAGAGGTTAAGAAGTAAAACTTTAAATATATAACAATTTGCCTAGAAAGACATTCCCCAACAACACAACGCTGCTTTTTAATGAACAGGTATTATTCAAGTCCAGCTCCAAAGCCATCAGCCTACATACTCCTCCTTAGGCTTCCCAATAACTCCCATTAACTTCAGGAGCTCAGCTCAGAGGATTAGGAAAGAGATTAGCTAAAGCCTGCAAAATGGAAAGTGCTCTGTAATTGAGCTGCGCTGCTACAGGGACAACCACAGGGATCCTCCTCTGCTGATCAATGAAAAGGGGACTTCTCCGGTTGTATCGACAAGCATTTCCCAGCTATGACATCAACCAAATGCCACTCTTATTTTTTTCAAGACATCAGTGAGCACAGACATAGCCAAACAACTAGAAATTCAAGAAATTAGTATTGCCCCGAGTTAAGGACATTGAGAAACCAAGTAACCAGGAAGAAAACGCATGATGCAACCGGTGGTTTCAAAGCACTTAGAGCAAATGGGGTTTTGGGACGCCACCCTGTCACCTGCAGTTGTGAGGTGTCTTTGTGGGTCACAGCCATGCTACAGCACCGGAGCCTTCCCCAGCCCCGCAGCAGGACAGCTCCCGAATTCAGAACCTGGTGCTCAGGGATGATCCGGTTTAGCACTTGCCGAGGCGGAGACCCAGCGCTCAACTCTTCCTCCTCTTCACACCTGCCCCCAGGAGGGATGCCAAGCCTGTACTGGTGTCAGGCTCTCAGTCTCAGGGCTTCTCCAGCTCATTAAGTGTATAGTAATCTGAATAAAAATATGAAGCAGTGAGGATAGAGAACGAACCTGCTTTCCCCTTTCTAAAAAACCCTGGATTTTCTTTCATGCTGACAATTCCACAGAAAGCACCTTCCTCAAAGAAAGACCTAAAACTGTGTCTGACATCTACACCGCGAGTCCTTGCAGTGCTGCCACACAGGTGCCATCCCAGCCCTCCCTTGGGTGCCACTGTCCCAAACACACCCAACTGAGCACACAGTCCTGGGTGCCACCAGGTCACCCATGGCTGGCAGCAAATCCATGGGCATGGGCTTGCCATGGCTCTCATGTCCCTTAGGAGAGTTAAGATGATGCTCACTTGGAAACCACAAGCGCTCTGTTTACTTCATCTCATATATGGCAACTAATTCCATCATTCAAAGAGCTGACGATGATGAAAACAAGTGGAATGATCAGGAAGGAAATTAAAAATAGCGCTCATGTGGCACTGTGTCAAGCGTTCATGTTTAGATTTTAATTTTATTTTTTTATTCCAAGTTTCTTTGATAAAATATTTTCCCATGCTGAATGCACTTGGAACGTCCCCTCCATCACGGCATTCCTGATGGATGAGCCAGGCTGTCGCAGATCCTATGCCAGAGCTGTATTCCCTCTGCTCCATGATTCTCACTCCCACATCCCCACCTTTGGGAACTGGAAGTCATTAATCATCGTGCACCAGCCAGGAAGGTACCTCTGAAGGCAGAAACTTCATCTTGGACACAGTATGGGAAAGAAACCGAGACTTTGACAGCCAGGATGAGACTGGCACCACATCTCTGCTTGGCTCCAGTGCCATGAAGCGGTAGGTAAGATCTTCAGCAGGGAGACTTTCTGGCCATGAGACTCAATGATCTTGGTAGAAAGTGGATGTTTCACCATCCCTCTGGCTCTTATGCACGGACGCAAACTCAGCAGAGACCTGGAGGGTCCATCTCACCTGGCCATGCTGGAGATGCCTACAGCCAGGCTTGGCACCGGAGCTCCACTCACAATTGGCAAATGAAAACGGGGCGATTCATCTCACCCAAAGCAGATGGTTGCTTGAGGCTAAAGCAAATGCTGCCCCAGATGTCACTGGTGTGAAAGGTGGCGCAGAGGACAGCCCCCATGCTGCGCCCAGGCCACCAGGAGCCCACCTGGCCACCGGGCATGAATGCTTACCGCAAACATCCCCTCTATTTCCAAGTTCTGCATTCCTTGGAAATATCTGAAACACCACGGCAGTCTGATTTCAACATCTTTGAACAAAAAAGTTTTTTCTGTTTTTAAAAAACTTCAAATCTGAATTATATTTCTCATTTGCCTGTCTCACTATAAGCAATTACAAGCCTTTGGGGTGCCTTTCAGGTTTTTTTCTTTTTTTCCCCTCACCTTTCAGACACCTGACTGAAGGCACAGGTTCCAAGAACAAGCTGGTAAGGTCTCATCATGCAAAATTACTGAGTTGCAGAAATAGGAAACACGCTTCTGTCCCCAGGCTCCCACCACTCATTTATCACCTCTACGGGAAACACAAACATTTACAGCCTCTCTATTTAAATTCCCATTTGTTAAATATTGTTAAAAGAAATCCAAGGGTGGAGGAAATCCTGAAAACAGCATTTACAAGGAAAAATGTATGTCAGGCTGTTTTGGTTACTTCTGCGGAGGCCCTGGGATGTGACTATGGGATCAAAGATAAACCGAACCAGCATGATGCCAGCCTCTCTGCTGTGCACCTGTACGTACTTGTGACTTTGCAGAGAAAGATGCTCAGCTCCAAGCAGGACAGGAACATGCAGCGGCCACATGCACCGGTAATAACTTAAATTTTCTCTGACATGGTAGGCAGGGAAGTGGGGACCAGTGCTTTCTGGGAAGAAGGAGGTTTTATGGATCCGCTGCTGAAAAACTAGAGATCTGCCTTCCCGAAGTTGTGGGAAAAGCCCATACTCATAAATATTTTTAAAACCTTCCTGCAGCAGGTACAGCCTGGTATCCCCGCTGCCTGTGGGAATGCAGGCAGTGGTGAGACAGCCTGAGGATGCTCATCCAGACACCAGTATCAGCTGCTTCCAATTAAAAATTATAACTGAGCCACCTGCCTGGATGCTTCTGCTGATGGAAACAGGCCAGCCGTTTGGATCAAGGTGGTCTTTTCCCACACATGAGCCCATCACATCTTGCTCTGCAGTGGGGAAAGATGAGTAACTCCTCACCCATCAACCCTACAGGCAGTGGAGAGAAATGCTTTGAGTCCCTGCTCTGCCTTGGAGATTTGCTTGAGGGTCCCAGGAGGGACCCTGTCATCCCGTGGGCTCCAGAAGGGCCTGAACAACCCACCCCCATGGACACATCTTCATGGAGACATCTCCACAAAATTTCCAGCCCGGCTCTCTTGGGCACAACACCATGTCCCACTCCATATTACCCAGCTATGAGACGTATTTCCACCCACCAGTGTTGCCCCCCAAGTCTGGGCATGGATTGCTTTCACCACAGGCAAGAAGAGTCCAGCTTGACCATCCTTCCACCTGGGAGGCACCTCAGCATGATGGAGCGATGGTCCTTGGGAGAAAGACTCTCCCTTTAAGGAGAAAGGCAAAGCACTTTGTGCAGGGATCTGTGCTTGTTTTGTCATGGGACACATTACCCTGAACCCAAAAGAGGAAGGAAAAAGGGGGGGGAGCTTTTGCTTTTCTGGTGGGAACAGCATTTAAGCTAACTTTGTTTCCCTTGGGGAAAGGCACCAAAATAACAGAGGAAGGCGGGTGTAGTGGGGGGAGATGGAGCTAAAAAGGCTACGTAATCTGCCTGGGAAAAAACGCGCTCCCAACAGTGCTTGTGAGCCCAGCCACCCGGCCACTGCAGTGGGCAGCACGGCTTGCCGCGCCGGAGGAACGTGGGGCGCTGCTGGCACGCTGCCGGCATCCCGGGGACACCAGCCCTGCTGACAGCCACGGCGGAGCTCTGCTCACGTTGTGCAGGCACCACCTGCCCTGATCGGGGCTCCCCAAAGGCGCCGTGCAGAGGGAAGAGCACTCACGCAGGCAGCTGGGGTCTGGAGAAGTTACTGGCTCCGAGTGCCCCATACCCCAGGCTGGGACGGCAGCCTGCCGTCTGGCCCCTGCTGCCCAGCCTCTCCACCAGCCTTTTCACTTTTTGCTGCAATGCCTTGAAGACAAGGCAGGCAGGTTCCCCCCCAGGATCCCTTATGTGGGGAGGTGGAATCCCACCACCATCCTGATGGTCTTCAGCTTCCACACTGGAGCATCCAGCACAGGCGTAATTGTTGGGCTTTATTCCAAAGCATAAAGCTACACAGACCAGCAGACTGTTAAAAGCTCATGGCAAACACACTGGTCACCATTTTTTCTCACCATACTGTTACTTCCCTTAAGCAAACCTGGGCTAGGAGCCTGCCGTGTGCCAAGCCCAACCGGTGCCTGGTTGGTTGTGCGTAGAACAGATTCCCAATCTCTACCTTTTTGTGTTGTATCTCGAACCCAGCAGAGAGTGGGTTAAATAACACATCAGCTCTCCCTGGCAGAGCCTGCAGAGCCATGCCTGGGATAGCACAGCACCCCATTGCAGCTACACCTGCACAGAGCTACATCCCACCCTGACATCGGGGCCTTGGAGGGCAGCACCCTCAGAGGGTGCAAAACATGATCCCTTGCCCATAAGATCACTGGAGTGAAAGAAAAGTTGATGGTGCAACCTGCCAGGAGGCCACGCTGCCGTGTCTCCATGAGCAGCTGAGAGCAGAGCAGCAGCCTTATCTCAGGGCGTGCAACCTCCTCTGCGCACAAGTGAGAAAGTCCTCAATCTGTTCCAAATTCACCCTCCTCCAAAATCCACAATGACTAATCCCGTATCAGCAAAACCATTCCCAGGGACTGCCTGTTTCCCTCCCAGCCCTGCTGCAGCACTGGGCACCGAGGACCAGAGCTCTGCCTGCCTCAGCCAGGCGGATTCACTGGCTCGGATGGAAGCCCAGCCACATGCGCCGTGATGGGGATGCTGCTTCAGCT
Source organism: Falco peregrinus (assembly GCF_023634155.1). Lineage (NCBI taxonomy): Eukaryota > Metazoa > Chordata > Aves > Falconiformes > Falconidae > Falco > Falco peregrinus. Next base: position 46,644,807 of record NC_073721.1, on the reverse strand, counting down.
CCCACATGGTGAGACACTGTCCTGCCTACGGAGCCTGCTCACACCCCTCAGGTTTTCATACACTCCCCAAAGATACTCAAACTCATGAAACGAGCAGGCAGGCGAGGCAGAACAAACCTCCTGATGAAGCTGCTGCACGGGGAGTCCAAGTGTGGCACTCACACCATTGTTTTAGTGGGTAAAATAGGTAACCCTGGCAATGACTCCTAAGCACCTCTTTTCTGAATGAACCATATTTTTGCCATGTCCTCCGTGGGGTAGGAGGATGCAGAGATATGGTTTTTCTTCAGTGTCCTTATTCTGTTCTTCCCCTGTGTGCTGCAGGTTGGTTTTTGCAGGCTCTCTACTTACGTACCACTTAGCAGCACTAACCACCAGCCCTTCTTGTCTTCCCAAATCCCACCCTATATTTTGCTTGCTCAACTTGTAGGCATCTTCTCATTGGCTTTACCAAGGCTGCATCTCTGTTTTCTAAAGATCACTGCTGGACTCAAGATCACCCATCTGCAACATGCTCTATTACCCTCTGCATTTTATTGCCTTCAAAATGTTGTGTTGGATTTCCTCTGTGCCGAGTCTAACTAGATCCATTTTCTTTTTTAACTTTAATACTAGTATTTCTGCTAATCACTTTATTAAATATCTTCCTAAGTACTTGGTGGAATGAATAGCAATGACAGCAATGCAAATAAGCACAAAATGACGCAGGATGTAATGCGCTCTCTGCCTTCCCTCTCAGTAGGAAGTATGCTAAGTCCCTCTTCATTAATTAAGGCTGAAAGATATTCCTGAACCTACAGACCGACTCATGCCTGACATTTGTCCTCCTCTTCAGGACCGAAATAAGACATACGCTAATAAACGAATCCTAGCCAAACTCTAGAGCCCTTACCTTTTTTGTCTTGAGAGAAATGACAGACTGGAAGGGTTTTAGTGATGCTGGCTGTTTCTCCAGCAGCTTCTCTACCACAAAACGTGAATGATTTGCATCCCTTAACAGGTGCATTCCTAATTATGTCATCAGAGCCCAGAGGAGACCTGGGACAGAAGACTACCTGCAGATCTCCAGAGCACAAACCACAACTAAGATGACACCTGATGAGGGCAGGCTGAAGAGTATTGTCCTGCAGCGCCTCAGTGGGAGGTTTTACTGTCTGTCCATCCAAAAACGGGGCACAGCACATTTCAACCACATCTGCTTGAGCATATTTCAAGCTCCGACTTGAAATCATGTGTTTCCTCCCTTTATCCAGCAGGTCACTTAGAAACACAGGAAAATGGACACGGGACTGGCTTGTGGGGCTTGCTCTTGACCAGCCTCTAATGCCTGGTTTGTATCACACTTATCTTCTGGGCATTTACAAATTGATTTTTCATGAACCAAGCCAGTTTCCTTCTGGGTACTAATTTAGGATTCAGTATTTTGCCACAAGGCTTTGGACAAATGGCCCGTTAGGTTTTTGCATTCTGCCTTTGATGAAGTCCTTAAGTGACTGCTCCAAGAATGTTTCCTTAAAAAGCAAACACAGTATCTGCCCAGTTTTATTTTGCATGCATGTTTGCAAGAGCTCATTGACTTTTATTCCTCCTCTCTCACGTCCTGCAGCCTAGGCTGGAATTACAAGGCTCTGCCTGTGCAGGTGTTGTGGTTACGACCAGCAAACAAGGCGGCTGTATTTCAGCACCTAACACAGGGGAAAAAACCCTCTGCTTTTTAGGAGGTGCTGGGAGGCAGCAGGAGGGGCTGCGTCTGGCCTTGCAGATGGGAAGGAGAACTGAGCTGAGCACCATGAACCCCTTGGAGCGATTTGTTTCTGGCCTGCACTCGGCTTGCAAACCCCGTCCGTGGGAGGCTCAGCCCTGCTTCCAGGAGAGCTGTCACACCTTGCCATGGGCACAGCCCCTCTCTCCCATCTCCTTGCACCCTTCTCCCCGTCCTTCCATCAGCTTTCCACTCCCTGGCACTTCATTCTCTTGCAAAGCCTTGTTGCTAACAGGGAGGTGACAGGGCTGGCAGCGACAACTGACAAGGGAGAAGAAGGCAAGGCCAGTGCCCGGGCACTGCCACGTCACATTTGCTTTGCTCCTTCCCCTGTTTCTTGTACCCCATTGGATATCCACTGTTTATGCTGCACCTCTTCGTCTCACTGCCTGCAGGTGTCTTTGCATGGCTGCAGACAAGTGCCCTGGGAGAGGAAGGCTCCTCTGTGTCTATTTTCATCTGTGAGGATGAAAACTTCACCCTCAGAGAGAAGCAAATGGACTGGTGTTGCACTGGGAACACACAGGGGATGGCTGGTGCACGCCCCTGTTTGTGTCTTGCTGTGTGAGCTCAGCACTGTGCTCCTGATTAAGATGTTGTTAAAAATTCAGACCAATTTGGATGCAGATGGGGGATGTGGGGGAGGCACTTTCACACCAAGCTGCCCTTGCACTGCTCCACACAGCCCTGTGGAGGTGGAGATGGAGAAAGCCGGAGCCGAGTCCCGTTTCTTTCCTGGGGACGCACATCTGGCTGGTTCATGGATGCAGATTCATCGTCGGCACAAAGGGAGAGGGAAGCTGCAGGGAATTGCCCTCCTGTGCTGTGCCTGGAAAGCATCACGCACCGCTTGGCTGCAGTGCTCAGTCCCGTGCTCTCAGCAGCAGCCGCGCTGGCACGTCCCTGGCCCTGGCACGCTGCGTTCGCTGTCACCGCTGCCCCGAGGTCCTCCCACTGCAAAGCGCTCTGCTCTGATAAAGAGTTCAGGCGCTCTTAGAGGCGGTTCTGTGAGAACATTTCTCAGAGGGCAGTGCACTTCTATTCGAAATAATTTTCCATTCCATTTATATCTATATAATAGGAGGTGGCTCCGGGGTCCGAGTTTTCCATAGCCCTAGACCTCATTTCCCTGCCTGGGCTTGACCCCTGCTCAGCTTCCCCAAGAATAACAGAGAAAAGTTCAATGGGAGAGAAAGAGCCATGGGGCTGAGCTCCTGCTGCTGCCTCACGACGCTGCGGGCATGCAATTAGACTCACTTTGTTAACAGAGGACATAATATATACAGAATATATACATTTATATGCAATTATTATACACATATTATATATAAGAGAATATACGTATTTACATGTATATGGGAAAAGCCGCGCCAAGAAATGTACCTGACAAGAATTTCCAAGCAAATACAGCAACAGAGGTGCTCAGGACACTTGCTGCAGTTTTATCTTGGTTCTACAGCAATATATTGCTTAATAACGGAGATATTACGGTTTGATACTTTGACAAGGGGGAAGTTACTCTTTCTGCTAAAAACGATTTGATTTTTAAAAATATTTCTGATTAAAACATTTTTGGTTAAAAACATTGGAAGGCATTCTGTTGTTTGCTTACGTTGTTTGGGAGCAGAGGGCATCCTTGACCAAAAAGACCGTTTCACAGGCCAAGGCTGCGAGGGCCGGTGTCCGGTGAGAAGCCTGCTTCATGTAAAAACCACGCTGGAGAGGAAGCGTTCGGATCAGCGCCGTGGCCTCTCGCCCAGCAGCTGCCCTGCCTCTGACACAGGCAGCTCCGGGACACCCCTGCTGCTGGAGGGGCTGTCACCCCGCGGGCGCGGATGGCCACCGGCTGGTATGGGGCTCGCCCCGCCGTGCTGCACGGCTGCTTTTGGCTGGGCCTCCTGGACACCGGAGTGTGATATCGCCACTTCATCAAACTCCTGCTTTCCCTGGAGACAGCACGCCATTTCCCTAACCTTAAGCTTGATAATGGCACTGAGGTTCTTTGTCTGACAAGCCCAGAGACAAAGCAGTTCCCCAGACTGGGGTCCCCAGGGATGTGCTCTTGGAAGATGTCCGCGGGGGCCACATTTCAGCACAGGAGGAGGTAGAAAATGTTCCTGTTTGCGTGTCAGGAAAATGACTAGTACATAAAAATGCCTGCTCAGTCAGATGAGCTTCCATTAAAATCCAGAAAAAGACAGCATCTAATGAAAAACCCAGCTATTTTTTTGCTGAATCATCACTCTCAGCCAACCTAGTTTTAACCACGAATGGCTGCGTCTAGCGTGCACCTTTGAAAACACTGGAGTGATTTCCAGCTGCCCAGCAGCCCGTGCCATTTTAGGAAGTCTCAGTTACCTGTTCCTTTCCTTCCCACACAGCTGCCTCATGCCTCCTCCAAAAGGCTCCAGGCACTGGAATTAGCTCAGCCCAGCAGGTCCCAGGGACCAGCGCGGGATGGAAAGGTCCTTCCCTCGAAAACTATTCAGGCAGGCACATGTCACGCAGGGGATATTTTTCAACTCAGCTTTCTGAGCAGCAGCTACAGGAGTTCACACCACCAGGCAATTCGGACCAGTCGCACTCAGCTTTTTGGCTGCACACCCTGTGAATAACCACGTTCCCACCTCCCAGGGTCCACCAGGATCCTCCTCCTCCCTCTACTGTAGCAGGAAGGAGTTGTTCCAGTGCTGGGTCTTCATGAAACAGAATGTCTTCATTCCATTCATGAATTATTTAATGTCATTTCTAGCTTCTGCGCCTGTGCGCACCTAGTGCATCACCATGGCTATCGATCTACTCAGATACCAAACCTGCCAGTCAAACACAGAAACCCACAGGACAGATGATGCTGGAGTCTGTTAGGAGGTGCTGAAACAAAGACTGAGAGAAAAAGAAACCACAAGGAACGGGTACGAAAAACTAGCGGGTAGAAGCGGGGAAAGAGAAAAAGCTAACAGATGCCTGGATGAGATGCTTTACACCCCACTTTTATGGAGAGGACTCCTCTCCATCAGCCCAGCAGCTTGTGACAGCCCAGCACAGGCCATTCTTCCAGTTAGAATAGAAATAAAATATTGAGAATCAAAATATACAAAATTGAGTTTAACATAACTGCCTGCCCCACAAGAGTTTCCATCATTAACACACTTGCTGGATTGTGCCTAAAACAGATGGACCTGAAAGACGCCACGGACTTATCTACGCTGTGGTTAGGAGCGTGACTGCAGGCAGGGATACCCACCTAAGCTGACACTTAATGAGCTCTGAGTTCATTAAGTCTGAGTGGAGCCTGTTATAGGTATGGCCAGCATCCCCACCAGCCTTGCACTGAGAGATGGGCAGCTTTACTACAGAAATGGGAGCTAACGGCGAGCCAGGATGTGTGTATCCAAAGCAGAGACAGAGTGATTCCCAAATGAGCTTCCTGTGAAGCAAGGCAAGTGATAAGCGATGCTGACAACACTTCAGTATCAGCTCACATCCAGTTTTTCACTTACAGCCTCAAAGGACTCCCAGCACAGACTCACTCCATTTAAGCTGGACCAGAAACTGCTCAACGGGCAAATTCCTCACCAGGCTGCTAAAAGCATTTAAATTGATACTTGCAGAGCTGTCTCGACCTTCCCTCGACTCCTTGTTGCGTCCACAATGGAGGTACTCGGACCCGCTGGTCACTACGGTCTGCCCGCAGGCATAGCCCCAAACTCCACTGCTCCTTACCACAAAGATGCCAACATGTGCCACAGGGCAGACTGACAGGCTGACCCCACCCACACAAATCATCCCGCACTTCCCGAACGAGACTTTTGGGATGGATATAGGTACATCTTTGAACCACACGATTCAGACAGCTCTGCATCCCCTCCACTCCATCCTGGCTGCAGCTGCCTACGGACCGTACAGCACGGGGCTCGAAGGGATGGCAGGTCAGCAGTCACACTGACCTGGCTGGAAGAATTATATATTTCAGAGTTTTCAGTTAAGTCCACAAGATTCCTGAGGTGGAAGCAAAACAAGTGTGTTTCTGAGCGCAGAGGGACTCTTCCAAGATGCAAGGACTCACAAGCTTGTAAAGCTGCTGGTGCCTGTGACTGCTAACATCCTTGGCTCTGCTTCGGGCTTTGACTCCATCCTCAGACAGGACCTGGTTTTATCCACTTTTAGATGCCTGCCTGGAGGTCAGCCCCGGCAGTCAGGGGTGCCCGAAAGCATCACCTGAGCCATGCGGGCTCCCTGGGGCAGGACACCCGCGCCTGCAGCTCCATGAGTAGCTCTGCAGTCAGTGCAGGGGCTGAACAAGTTATGGGTAACGTTATCTTGTCACTCCAAATGGCAATAGCAGAAGGAAGGGGGGAGCACCCCGACCCCACACCAGCTGTAGCTTCTTGCTTTCCTAAATCAAGCTGGCTCAAACCCCTCCACAAACCCTACAGCGGCACTTTGCTGTAAGGAACTTACAGGAGAAGGGAAGGGAGCCACACACGTCTCCTCCTTTCTCCGTGCTGGGGTTGTCGAGTTGGCAGAGAAATAATAAACACTTCTCTAAACTTCCTAAATGTCAAGAAAATATTTACAGGGCCCACTTCTGCAAAGCACTCACGCCAGCCCAAAGGGCACACATGCACACTTTGCCGGGCGCTGCCTGGCACGCTTTTTGCAACGATTTTTATTAAACATTTGCGGTTTTGCTGCTGAAAAACCCAGTGAAAGATTAATGCCAAAAAGTGACTCCTCTGGGGCTGAAACTGTCAGGGAGCCAGGACACAGGGAAGTACGGAGCCTGTGTGTCCATTCCTTCCCTAACATATTTTACAGCCACAGAAATAAGACCTAGCCTGGCCAGGGCTGCAGCACGTTTAGGGGGCAAATCAGTGCTAATGCTGACCGTGCTCTGGAGACACAGAGAAGACTTCAGGCCCACACTTGTGAACATTTAACCAGCAAATAAATTCATATAAAAACATTTCCCATGTATGTATGTAATTTTTTTTTCCCTTTAAAATGGGATTGCTATGGTCTCTAATTTTCTCTAGGCTGTAATCATCGCTTTGCAATGCCTCCCAGCTGCTGAAATCCTGCGCTAGGCATGGAAATGGGCTGAGCGTGGAGCTCAGCTCCTGGTAGGCTTCCAGCACGGGATGGAGCCACGTCGTGATGCAACCAGAAGAGGCAGGTTGGCACCAGGACAAGTGACATAGCTGGGTTTGGTGTGTGCCGTGGAGCACCACAGCCCTGCTTCCCCGCCAGACGCTCCCACCGGTGCAGCCGTGGGGGAGCTGAGCGGGAGCTCCTGCTCCGACACCCCACGGGGCAGCGGTGGGTGCCCCAGCCTGCACGTGGGAGGGCAGCGCATTACCACAGCATCAGCCTCCATTTATTTCCAGCTTCAACTATTACACTTTAATGAAGGTTTTCTAATGAGCTGTTTAAATAGTAATTAGAGGCCAGCACTGAAGAGGGAAGATAAGTCTTGTGGGTATCTCGCCCCGCAAGAAAGGACCTGATAAGAAAGAACTGAATGATTTTCTTCTGGGATCAATTCCAAGGAGCAATTATCCCCTTGATACCACACTGCTTAATCAGGAGCAGATTGAAAAAACACTTGACAGTGGCAGGCAATGAATGGGCCACTTTCCCAGCGTTTTACAAGGGAAAGCTGGAGGCTTTATGCCAGTACCTGAGATAGGAGATGATCCAAATCGTGCTGATAGCTCATTTGATTTACATAAAATAATAATAGAATATTTTTTTTCAAAAGCTTCTCATAGACAGAAGAATCACCAGCTTCATTTCCTGATGGGTTCCCATCTCAGCTATTCAAAGGGTCTAGGTTTTATGTAATCTCACGTGCTGGGTTAGTGACCTGCTAACACTGCCCAGGACCCTAACTGCAGGTTCTTCGCTGCTTCGAGCACGATGGCTCCTGTTTTGCTGCGAGCAGTTATCCCCTGGCAATTAGACCCAACAGATGAGCCAAAATGTGACAATTGTGAAGGACAAGATGACTCACAGACTTGGCTAAAAACTTACCAGTTATCCTCTGATGTTGTTGGAGAGTTAAGTAAGCTCAAATATTTTAATAGGCTTATTTTCTCACCATTCTACCGCCTCAGGTGATCCTTTGTGTTGCAACACAAAATACCATATCATGGGATTATTAGAAAAAAGAAAGGGACGTGCTCAAACTGTCATTTTTTTCTGTCACACTCTGCCAGTGCCAATATCTGCTAGGGGCTCTGGCAAACGGTGCAAACAGCAAACGGTGCAAATAGATTTAGCAAATTGCAGAAATAACAGCCAGGAGGGATTTTTTTTTAAGGCTGAAAGTACTACTCACTATCTGCAGTGCCACGTAGCTAGGAGACATAATTGTATAGCAGGACACAAGGAACAAAACCCTGGTGCTCACACGCATGTATTGAACACAAGCACGGACACATCGAGGGGTGCGACCATGGGAGTAGAAGCATAATTTTTAATTTTAATTGGCAAAGGCAAAAGAAAACCTGCAAACCTGTCTTCTGCACAGTCAGACCTTGATTACAGGAGATCACACACACCAGTGGTCCCCAGCGCGAGGATGGGAAGGCACTTGCTGCATTACCGAGGCTGGGTTTTGTTCCTGCAGGAATTGAGTTAGGGCTTTTTTACACAGGGAGAAGGTGTGGAAACCTACTTTCTAAGGGATGTGGAGCCTCCTCCTGAATTCCAGCCTGGCTTCACTCATGGCACTTTGCACCTTTGTATCTGAGCACTGTTGTCTTAGCTCCACATCTCTCCTCTCTCCTTACATGCGCATCGCCCCTAGCAGCCAACCCCTTTCCTTAGCCCACCACTCCAGCCTCTTTTAGCTCTCCTCTTGTACAACAGCATCATCACTCCCCTGATTTGCCCACAGATTTCCCTGCAGCTCCCATGTGATTTCATCTGTTGGGGACCAGAACTGGACACAGCATCAAACAGGGGGTAACCTGAACAGGGTAAATTCAGAACAAAGATCATCCCAGTCCAGGAACCAGCCTTGGCCACTCACTGGGTGCTGCTGCTCAGGGGACAGTTTCATGGCACAACAGAGCCAGCATCAAAGCTCGCCATTGCCAAGTGGGGACAACTCAGGAGCCCCCCTTCCCCAAACCCTTCTTAGCACCTGCTCACACCCTAGGACTGGTCCTGGCACAACCTCAGATCACACAGGAGCCATTCACCTTGCAAACATGGAAATACTCCCCTATTTTTTTTGGCCAGGTCTGTTTTGTGCCAATGCCGTGCACTGAACTGGCTTCCTGGCTGCTCAGAGGAGCCTCAGTGACTGCTTGAGCTCAGCAGACTACAGCAAGGAGGAGTGGATGGAGCAGCACCTTCTTTGGCAGCAGTGATGACCTAAACTCAGTCAGGTCACCCCCTGAAATCACATCCTGCAAGATGGAAAGGAAAGCAGGGCATGGAAGAGTGAAGCCCTCCCAGGTTTCAAGAACAAACACACTCAGGATATCGGGGGCCGCAGATGGCCCCATCACAGCATCACACAACCAAAAGCAGGATCTCTGTGCCACGTACTCGGTTTCTACAACATCATACACAATGGGCTCCAAATCCGATATGCATCACGCAGAAACGGGCAGTAGTGCTTCTTCCCCTCCTCTTTTCCTCTGCCCTTTTCCACTGACTCAACGCTGACTCGTGCCTTTCGCATTGTTGGAGTCTGTCGCGATTCAGGTGATCGTCGGCTCTGCACCAGAGCCGAAATCCAAGCTGCACATCCCTTCATGCATGACTCCCTGACTCTGTCATTTCATCTCATTCCTTGTTTTCCTATTCTGAAGGGCATCCAGTTCTTTGTGCGTAATCTCCCCCAACTCCTTTGTTTTGATGATGATTCCCAATTACAGGTAATTACCAAATTTCATTAGCAATTTCTACATTTTGTGCCAAGGCCATTACAATGTGAAACAACATAATTTCCAAGGCTGATTTTTGAGAAACCCATCTAGCACGGTTCTTGCAGCCCAGCACCTTCCTCTTCCAACCGATTTAATACTTCTCCTTTACTGAAGGCCAGACAACTTAGATATATCCTGTCTCCTTTGTCAAGAAGATCAGGTTTTTAATCTACTGTGGCATCGTTTACTTTCAGAAAATCGGTACCTCATCCCATAAATTTTCCATGTTCTTAATTATTCTCTATTTTAATGTTTATTCTAAGGCTTTGCATACTAATAAATTCATACTAATAGACTTACGTGCCAAGAACACATTCTCCCTGCCCTAATAAATAGACCTCTATTTGCTGTTCTCTAGCCAAACCATCCAACCCCTGTGGTTTGACAGATTTATTACAAATCTTTCTTCCATGACTTCAGCTTTGTGCCAGCCCATTCTCATTTCTGGTGGAGAAGCTAGCTGGTCCTACCTGTTTGCATGCTCAAAGATCCTCGACCACTGCTTCCATGTTGGTTGCGGCATTTCCCATTCCCATACACCGCCACCCGTCATCCTGCCTCTCTCCCCTTGGCCAGCATCCCATCACTACCAAAAACCCAGGCACAGTTTCCATTTTGTTTCTTTCAGGACTATACATAGAATATCTTTTGTCTCTGTCCCATCCTCAGCACATACCAGCCCCACTTCTTCTTTCCTGCTTCCCTTTTCATTTATATGGCTGGACAGTTTCCAAGAGTTGTGCAAACCGTCTTTTGCCATTTCCTCTAACAACCTTGACAAGGTTGGATTCTGCACTGCTTTCAGACTTGCTTGCTTTACAAATATGGCAAAAATTGTTTTTCGGTACTGGTCTTTTCTCTGTTTCCTGTGAACTCCCTGATTGCCCTCAGCAGCTTCTCCTCCTGCCACCCACCAGCCCCATAGCCCACTCTTTGTCCCTGTGGCTCCTCAAGACCTTGCCTAGCCACCATGGGAAAGGGACAGGGCTTGGTGTCAGCAGGAGGGAGCTGCTGGTGACTCAGTGTTCCTGGCTGCAGGGCCACTGGCCATCCTGTTTGTGTTGGGCTGGGGGAGCGGGAGCCTTTGCAGGAGAGGTTAATCCTCCCTCGGTCCTGGCAGGTGGGCAGAGATGTCCTGCCAGAGGGAATGATGATTAGCTCATTAGCTAAAGCCCTCCATCCCTCTGGCCCGCTGCAGTGCAGAGCCCATACCCAGCTGTCAGAGGAGCAACTGGGGCAGGTGCGGTGTCTGCCCCAGCTGGCCCAGGGCAGCTCCAGGGGCAGAATCCTGGAATCAAACAGAACTCGATAATCATCACTACCCTTTTTAGATCTTCCCTTTCAGGCACTCTCTAAAGCAGACTGAGGCTCTGCCGAGCTGTGCAGCACAGAGTGCCTTTAGTGCAAACCCACAAATATCCACAAAATTGGAAGAAAGAGGTAGGTAGGAGGAGGGAAACCCTAAGAACGTGCCCTGGGACGTAGCTCTGCACAAGCACGCCTTGCTGGAGGAAGGCTGCCCCAGTCACCAACAAAGGCTTGTCGTGTGGCAGCGGCACTGCCGGAGGGTCCTACCCACACACCCAGCCTGCAGATACCACGGCTCCCTGAGCAGAGAGCAAAGCCCCCAGGAGCAGGACTCCAAACCTGTGGTTCTGCATAAAGTCACCCCTCTGGAGCACCTTTCCTGGAATGGCTCTCCCCGCCGGCAGGGAGAGAAATGGGAGCCTGTAAGTCAGCTGCATGCTCCGGCCGCAGGCTGCTCGTGCACCAGGGCTCAGGGCTTCACTACCTGTGAGGGGTTTTTTGCCAGAGAGGAGCAAAGGAAAGTGCTTCAAATGAGGATGAGAAACATTTCAGCCCTTGGAACAGCTCCAGCCTTGGCTGGGAAGTTGAGACATGCCTTGGAGGGGATGGGAGTCCCCTTGGAAGATAATCAGAGATTTTGAGTCTCTCCTACTTCCTTCTATTTACAAAGTCAGTGAAGCCAGAAAGCTCGTTCTCCACCCCCACCTCACACACAACAGCCTCTCTGCTCACGGCTGGACTGAGGGACACCTTCATGTGAGGCTCGTGATGGCCTCTCAGGAACTACAGCCACTGGGGGAACACGGTATCGGGCTGCAGGAGTTCCCAAACTCGCACTGCGGCCAAGAGCAGGGCATGAGACGCAGTGCTAGAGGGATCTCACTTCCAAAGGGCTCGTCCCCGTCACAGGGCGCACATCCGATGGGCACCCGAGATGCTGGGGCAATGCTAGTCCTTGTAGCAGGAGGAAAGACCATTCTGACCATCTCCTTCTGTTCAACCAGGGCTGCCCACAGTGTGCTCAGCGCTGCACTGGCTGCTGCCAGCCCTTGGGTGGACAACCGTCTTGTTCACTCCCCTCTCAACCTGCCAGCCTCACACCAACCTCTTGCCATGCTACAGCAACCTGCCTGTGTCTGCAGTTTCTCTGAGCCATCGCAGTGCTTTATGGGCATAGCAACACTGGCTGGACGGGCAGGAACTGGGCTGGAAGGGCTTGTCCAGCCCAACAAGTCCATTGTCCATTAATCCCTGGCCGCTTGCAGCGTGAGGAGCTCTGCAGCACATCTGTTCTGCATGTCTGCACCACAGCTCCGATCCTGCAACAGGCAAACTGCATCGGAGGGATATTCCCCAGTGAGAGAATTTAACAGCCATAGGTAATATCTGCCTGCCCTCTCCTCTCTGCATGCTCGCGGGAGATCCTTCCTCCCCAAAATTTCCCTTCACTACCTTACTGGAGGAAGAAACCCCAAACACTTCTCAGACAAACTCCAGCTCTTGCAACACTGCACCTGGAAGTGAAGTAAGTTTAACACAGAACTTCTCTGCACCCAGCAGCAGAAGAGTTAAACACCTGTAGGATGCGGGTGGCCATGCACCTTCCGTGCTTCACTTCACGGGACCAGGAGTCAAAGCAACATCCTCCTCCTCTGCAAGATGCCGAAGGATGTCAGGAAGGGCTCTTGGATGGAGAAATCCAAGCAAAATCCCCAAAGCAGCGGAGGGACCTGGGGTGTTCACACGGAGGCTGCTCCCTACTGACATTTCCTCCTGGTTCAACTTCACAGATTGACCTGGAACCTCACACTGCATCTTGTAGGCAGTGAAATCCTTCCATTCATAAAGTCCCAGGGCCTTTGGGCTATGTCCATGTTGGGTAGAAAAACAGAATCAGATTCCTCAGGAACAGTCTGACACAAGTTCAGGGAACAGCCAGAGCCTGATGACATATTATAGTCACGGTGATGTTTATAGAAAGCAGTAAAGGTCACACACTGAATAAATAACTTGGGACAAACAGCTAAGGGCAGCCAAGAGAGACATACAGTAACCCTGGCACCTTACAGGGCCCAGAGCCATCCCTTTACCACCATGTGCCTCAGTTTCCCTAGCACTGCCAGCAGCTATAGCAAACTGGTTGCCTTTCAAGGGCATGGAGAGAGCTCATTAACCGGTGCAAGAAAGCAGCTCAAGAGCCTCCAAGGGCTGGTGCTAGAGCCACACCAGAGGTTCCTGCACTCCAAGCTGGTTCACAGCACTCAGCCGAAAAGGAAAGTTCAATTCCTGTTGCGAACACTTGGCACAACTGGCTGGGACACTGGCTAATGCTGCTCATCCACAGCTGTGTTGTTTTGGACCTCCCGCAGCCCCAGCTCCCACGAACGGGGGCATGAGCTGTGAAAGGAGTGACAGAAGCTTTAAGTGCTGCAGATTCTCCTGGCACTGCCATGGGAGGCTTCCAGCTCTCTTTGCTGCTCCTGTCAAGAGCTGTTTTCCAGCCAGGAGGCTATTCCAGCACCGATGCACAAAGACAGGAATCCACAGCGAGGCAGGAACCCGAGCGTATGGGCTGCAAGAGGCTTTGACACTCATTTTCCCATCAAAGGAAGCGCAACATCCTCCCTTCACCCCAAAATGCAGATACACACTCCCACGTTGCTCCCCTAAAGTGCAGGGTGCCCTGTCCCCCATCCTGTTCCCAGGCAGAGGCATGGTGCTGAGCCTCGCTGAGGTGTGAGTAAGGATTCAGACATGCAAATCTGAAGGCAAGCATGTGCGTGTTGCAACAAGGAGGAGGCTGTTCTGCGCAGGGACTTGGCTCCTCCTGTGAACAGATTCAGGGAACATGCTCATGAAAAACCTAAGTCTCCAAATATTTTATTTTGATCCATGAGCCTGGCAAGATCGCCTGTGAACATCCACTCGGCTGGGACTACATGGGCCCCGGAGGAAGAAGTGGGAGTGGTAGGAAGTCAGAGACAGACTCGAGAAAGGCTTGGGCTTGGGTTTGGGCAGACTGCTGGTAACCAGAGGGTACAGCTGTAATCCTTGACACCCAAACTGCGGTGGAAACAACAGGGAAAGGCCTGGATTTTCCTCTGAAGCACAAGGATGCTGCGCATGCTGTTTCAGTCTGAAAAGGATGCTGTTCCCCCAGCCGCGGCGTCTTTCAGCTGCGTCTTGCCTGGGAGACACATGGGCACGTCTGGGATCAGCCTGGCTCCTCCAAACACCCCTGCCATCATGTTAACCTGGAGGGAAACTCTCAGTAACACAGCGCTCAGGAACTGCTGCAGAAACAGAACCTTACACTCTTTCTAAATAAACACAGAAGCCTTGATATTTAAGGACAAAAAGCTTTTCTACTAGTGGCTCTTGGTTTGTGTGTTTGAACAAAGGCTCCTTGGACACCCCCCAGCCTGACTGAGGAACTGGGGATCACTAACAAGCTGAACAGATCCTGCTTGGCACAGATCAGAGCAGGGCAAGAGGTACCAGCATCCAGCTGGTAGGCTGTGATGGAGCATGAGGCATCTGATCTTGGCTCAAAAACTTTATGTGTTGGGGAATCTCACCCCCTTCCTAAGGATGCTGCACACACCACCAGCAAAGCCCAAATCTTACGTCCCCTGGGGCGAGCAAAGAGCTCAGCTTGATGTGGCCTTGCTGGACTTCTGCAGGACAGCAAAGATGAGCCCATCCCTTCTTGGAGTGATAACTGGAAAGAGAGTGCTCAGCTCAGCAGCCAGCACATCACCCATGTAGGACATCAGTTTCCAAACAGTCTCGATGGCTCAAGTACTAGTCTCTGCATGACACCGATGGCCAGTGTCAGCGTCCATTGGGATGGCCTGTGGTAGCTGCAGTGCCCTGCAATAGCTCAGTGAGCACAGCACCTTCACCTCCAAGCTGCCAGCACGTTCACACAAAAATGTGGACTGGTTGTTCATACATCTAGTGGCTGGCTGAAACAGAAATGGCATGTAAGAGAAGGGAAAGCAGCAGGTCGGACTCTCCTTCCAGGGAAAATCCAGGAAAGTCCATGGATATAGAGAGCTGAGAAGAGCTGAGACAGTGGAAACATGAAATCAGCCAACTGCACCGAGACACAAAATTCAAAAGAGGCCCCAGTGGGAATCTAAGGCAAACTCACTGCCAGGATAAAGGCTGCCGTTCGCATGGCCGGCAGCGACCACATTGCAAACCAGTGAAGTCATTATCAATTTCCATTCACAGCTACCGAGAGGCTTCAGAACAAGCCTGTGACATGGAAAATGCTGTGACTGGGATCCCAGTACCCTCCAGTCTGGTGCATTTTGTGATTATTGACCTTGCAGTGGGAAGCTCAGGAGGAGGAAATAGGCTCCTCTTTATCCCATGCCTCCATGAGAAACGAAGGGTGTTTCTGTTGAATTAGCTCGGGTGGCTGCTTTCCATCTCTGCGCAGACCAGAGTGAAGCGCAGAGCAACGTTCAGACCCCAAGCCTCAGCTATGGTTCCATGTG
Source organism: Falco peregrinus (assembly GCF_023634155.1). NCBI lineage: Eukaryota > Metazoa > Chordata > Aves > Falconiformes > Falconidae > Falco > Falco peregrinus. Next base: position 46,629,286 of record NC_073721.1, on the reverse strand, counting down.
ATTATTTATTTCTGTAGCCAAACACTAGATATATCATCTAAACCAGAGATGTTAAGAGGAGCCTCAAACTGTGTATCTTCATTCTTCTCTTTCCCTGCTTTTTTTAAAGAGTTCAGGACAAAGAACAGCAGAACCAGGCGAATGGTTTCATTATTTGGGAAACCCTTCTGGCAGACACACTCAGCTGAGTGGACTCAAGCAACTTCCCGTTCCTTACTTTGTGTTGAACATTTCTGTAGCTGTCCCGTATCTGGAAGAAAATCTCTGATCTGTGAACCTTGGAGTCTGGTACATTTACATTCATCAAAATCCATGGAGAAGCCACAAAAAGCACTGCTTTTTGTTGGGAAGTAGAAAAGAGGAAAAGCTTGAAGAGGTGAGGTGATTGCTGGTGAGTCCACAGCAGCATGTCCGTGCCATCGTCTATCCAAACCCAACACCGACACCTCCACCTGCCCAGCGCAGCTGCTGCTGGTCAAGATGAGCTCTGGGGACAGGGTCTTGCTCTCGCTGCCCAGTGCTGTGGGAGGGTCAGGTCCTCTTTAATGACTCAGCTCTGATTGCTCAAAATTCCACTGTCTTCCTGCCCGACCCCAGAGGGGCAGGGATCTAGAAACACATTTCTTGCCTTCATTCTGACACCCCAGGACATGCTCAAACTGGTATCTGGTTCAAAGGAGAAAGGTGAAAGCTTAGAAAATAGGAACCTTAGTAACCAAAATCCCCCAGTCATCACCCTGCTGGGAGCAGCGGTACACCCAAGGGTGGGTGTCCTCCAAGAGAGGACTCAGTGGCCGGTTTGATGTCTCCATGTCCCTGGCATGATAGATGCAGCTGTTACTGCTCCATTGCAGACCAGTACTCTTGATCCAAGACAGATCAATGCTGTAAGTTAACAACAGCCTGGGATTTTCTGCAGGCTCTCATGGAGCTGGGCACAAAAACCTCACAAAGCTCAAAACAGCCCCATGTCCCTCATCCATGTGAGTGGCTGGAAATGCCGTGCCGTGCCATGCCAGGGGAGTGGGCCGGGACAGTGCTGCCGCAGTGCCTCGCAGTGTGTGCTGTCCTTGCCAGGAAGCCGTTTGTCTGTGAGGCAAGGAAACAAGGAGGTTTTGGAGACGGCAATCCCATGCAGCTTCTCGCTGCTTTTCCCAGCTACTGATCCAAGAGCGCCTGTGTTTACTTCCAGCCTTCCTCTCTGCTCCGCTGCCAAGCAGCCTTAACCACCGGCAAACCACTCCACCAGGAAATGCTGTTGGATCGCATCAGATAAAAAGGCCATTGCACAGGGACACTTCGCTGACATTAACCCTGCTCTACCTGGGTCCCAGCAAGGTGCCCAAGGGCCGGGGTTACTGGCAGGCAAGCCACCCCCATGCATCGCCAGTTTTCTGCTACTGGGGTGCAAGCTGTCATACTGGGGGCTGCTCTGCAATGCAACAGTGCTGCAGCAGCTTGAACTACCTCCAAGCGGCACTGAGTCGCTTGCAGGCAGGGCAGAAGGACGTGCCAAGTGCACGTGGCTGTGGCTCCAGGTTCAAATCCCATGCACCAGTGGAGCCGCTCCTTCACAGCAGCAGGATGGTGGGATATCTGAGACGGTGCTACACGTCTGTGGGAGCTGCGGCTCCAGAGGGTTTGGCTTGCAGTGCAGCCAGACTGACTTCACCAGGGTCTTTGATTGACCCACTGGTCTGAAAGTGCTTTCAAGGAGCAAATGAGATGGGACTGCCCTGTGGGTCGTGGCGGCTCACCAGATGCTCACCATAGAGTGATGGGCCCTGGCTCAGCCTCTCCTCTGCTAAATGCAAGGGCACGTGCTGCCTCCTCAGGCATGGTGGCATGCTGGGCACGGCTGCGGGCACCCACTCAAGACCTGCCAGGACCCTCCCCAAAAGGCCTAACCCTCAGCAGCACCGTGAGGCTCAGACACTCAAGCAGGCCCAGGCCTGGCTCTGGCACAGCAACTCCTGTCAACCTGGGTATGCCACACCCCCCATTCCCTGGGTGCGAAGCCATCATGCTCCCAGACCCACACGTTCCCTGTGGCACAGTGTGTCACTGCCATGTGCTGAGGGCACCACCACCCTGGGCTCCATCTCCTCTTAGCAGGGGAGGGGAGGCAGGAAAGCAAGTAGCAATTAAAGAAAAAAAATGCACTGAACTGTCAGAAGTGTCATGCAGCAAGGTGCATGAAAAAATGCACCTCTCTGCAGCAGATGTCTGTATTTTCCACAAATTGCAGTCTCCTGGCCTTGCCAGCCAGCTGGCACACGGGTATGGGACTGAGCTATCTGAGTGCTCACCGCCGCCTTCTCCCCGTCTTTTTGCACATTTGCAAAAAGCAAAGCTCAAAATGCGCACCTGGCGTGTCAGGTTGGCCGGGCTCACGGAGGGAGCAGTCCCACTACACAGAGTCACCGCTGCTGTGTGTGACTGCTGATGCCACGGCTGACATTTCAACACTTCCCCTTCAGCAAGAGGAGGACAGTGGACAACTGTTACCTCTCATTCCAGCTGAGGCAGGCGGCTATTACAGGAACCAGGTGAGAAATAAGCCCACAGTTCGAGTGAGGTCAACATGAAAGTGACGGTTTAATAGAGCCTGGAAGGTAATCTCTGAGCAATCCCTTCTCACCACCTAACTCACTGTCTTTCTTTAATTATCCCAAATACTCCAGTTAGCAGCACCCCTTAAACCACAACTGTCCTGTCTGCTTTTCCTCTTGTGGGTGAGGGCTGGCGTGAGCCACACAGCAGCATGCTGGCTGGTCCCAGTGTGGCAGTGATCAGAGGGCAGAGGGAGGGGAGAGGACCTCTGCTCTTCCTCAGCTCCATTCCCAAAACAAACTCCATCCATACTGAGAAATGCCAACATTTTCATCACAGGAGAAAGGAAAAGAAAATCTATCCAAACCCCCAGCAAAGCCATCCTCCCTGGCAGAGTAGCAGCAGGCTGAGCAGCGAGTGACAAGCAGCCACCAATAAATCATCCTGGTCGCCCTCTGCACATGTGGAGATCCACTTCATTTTCCCTGTGTTTTAAGGAAGAGAAAGGCTATTTTAAACTGACCTTCAATAATCCGTGCTGCTGCATTGCTATTCTCACTTGCTAGGGTAGCAGCTGACCTGAGTTTGCTCTCACCTCTTACCAAGGACCAACCTCTGCATTAAGCCAACGCATCCAAAAGACAAATCCTGCCTGCACTTGAGGATGGGAGCAGAATGGGCCATCGCCAGCATTTGGTTGCCTAAATCAAGGGCTGAGCAAAAGCTGTAGCCATCCCTTTTGTCTCCTTGGCTTAAAGCAGGCTGCGCCCAGGCTCTGCAAAAATCACCCAAATTCACCCCATCCCAGCCAGCAGCAGAATTACTGACGGGGCAGAACTTCTGCACACCAAAACCTGGTCGTGCAGAGGTAGCAGGCTCCCTTTTTTGGAAGAATACTTAGCAAAAGCAATCTGTTTAATAGCTTTGACATGCTTTAGCCCTACCGCTAGGCCTGTTCTGCTAATCCCTTCCCAGTGCTGCTTGCACACCCGCTCGGTCTGCAGGGAAGTGATCCTGTGTTTGACATACTTGTTATTGTGTCTAGCTCGCTCTCACGCCTGCTGGCCCGGGGCCAGGCACCAGAAGGACATAACCTTGAGCCAGGCTGAACCCTGCCTTTCCCAGCGATTGAAATGGGAGAGGGTCTGAAGCAGGAAAAACAAGGAGGCAGCTTTTCCCTTTCTTTTGGTGGCAATTCCCCCACCCTGCCGGGCCTGCCCAGCACATACACATTCCTGACACAGTGCCAGGATGGACATCGGGCAGCCTGCGGGGAGAGAATGCCCCGTCAGGGCGGAGGCAGAGTCCCGGAGGCTCCGCCGAGGCCAGAAGGAAACCTGCAGCTCCCTGCTAAGGTCAATACGAGGCTCTGACTCACCCAGCCAGCGCTGCACAAACAGGCCCTGCAAGCGAAACGTCCTCACAGACCATCCCCCAAAGTCCATAATGAGATGCACTGGGAACAGCTCGACGCTACGACGCTACGTGTGCTTTGGGGTTGACGTTCTGCATTTCTCCTGGTCCTTAACCTGAGCTAAAACATGCTGTGCTATTGCTGTAGGTCCAACCATAGAGATAAGACCATCCAACCCACACCTCATGGATATACATTTCTTCTACAAACTCCTGGCAAAGCCTACCTGCTGCCCCACCATGCTCACGCATGATGGCTGTCCCTCCCCATTGCCTTCACAACTGGGTGACGACAGGTGGCAATGGGGACAGGCCATGGTGCAACACGCTCTGCACCACCAAACACGGTCTTCTGAGCCTCCAGGCTCTCAGCAGCACTTCCACCGCCATCACATGTATCTTAAGCAAATCTAGAGGAGAAACCCTTGCAGCTGTCCTCCAGGCTTTGCAAGAGCCTTCTGAAACCCACCTTGGTCAGATGAAGCACAGACTGGGCAGGGTTTGTAGCCCCAGCCAGCACAAGTCATGGACGCTGCTCTTTGTCAGCTCACCTGGCAAAGCAAGCAATGCTTCAAACCCACGCGCAGTGACCAGCACACAGCTTGCAAAGGGCCTTCAGGAGCACATCTGAGCAGCAAAGATTTTTCGCATTACCTTCTTGAAATAACCTTGGCTATGGTCTTGCCTATGAACATGCTCGATCCTTAATGGTATGTTTCAGCTTCAAAAAAGGGGCCTGAATAAGGATGTACTAAAAAGAGGCATCTTTCAGGCTTTACACTGATGTTTTCTCTGCCAAGTGGTCCAGCTGCTGGATTCTGAACTGAAAATATGCTGTTACCATCTCCTATCATGATCACCTACCTGGAACTCAATGCAACTTCACAAATAATGGTCAGGGAATGCTCTGGGGACAGCTATTTGGCCTCAAATGGGGCAGGAGTTGTTTGAGAATCGAAAAAGCAATGCCAAGGCAATGTATGAGTCACAAAACCTGCAGCAAGGTCTGCTAGGGTTTAAGGTTTCTCATTACTGACAGCTCCACAGCAGCAAGGTCGTCTTCTGCCAGATCAGTTCCTTGACCATATTCTCAAAACAGGAGATACAACCTGCTCCTGAGCAGCCACTGTATCCACCTACCATGCTCCTTAGACAGATCTGCAATAAAATGCCCAAGATTTCACCCAATTCTAACAGGAATGGCTTCCCAAAGTTGTTCCTAACCAGCTTCACAACAGCTGTGCCAGGATCTGCCAGCCGAGGCCGTGGCAGCAGCACGCACCGTTCATTCCTCACTCAGTCCCGCAGAGCGCAGGCAGGGCAGGCAGGGCAGGCTCTGTGTCCTGGCCTGGGGGCTGTCCCCGGGAAATCCGGCACTGCCCCGCAGGGCAGCCGCTCGGCTCGGCTGGGCTCCGCTCACCCGCGGGCACGGAAGCGGCTGCGAATGGGGACCCAGGGTCCCGGGAGCAGCAATCAGGGAAGGAAGCACCAGGCCCGGGACACTTGCAGATGAGACAGGAAGGGATTACACATATCCCACCGATCCAAACATGTGTCCCCCTTGAACAAAGCTATTCCTGCCTCTCCACGCAGCCGGGGCTGGGAACGGGCTCCCAGCTGCTCTGGGAACGCCGCGGATCACTTTCCTTTCCCACTGTCAGCACCTGCTTAGAGGTTACTTCCTATGACCTTCAGGGTAACCCCGTATCACGGTTTTACTGCCCTGAGAAAGAGATGGGGATGATAAACCAGGGCGAAGACGAGGAGCCCCTTCCCTCCCCCTTGCGATCCCTCCAGCCCCAGCGGACACACAGCCTTCCCGAGCGCCCGGGGTCTGCGCTGCGGAGCCGAGTCCCCTGAGGGCAGCCTGCGTGCACTCTCTCCCATCAAGCTAGAGACCAAGGCAGGAATAATATGAACATATATTTTTAGCAGCAGCGAATTATTTCTCTTACAGAAGGAATATTTCCATGCTGGGCTTTTTCCCTTCCCTTATCACAGATTGTATATTTAGAGCGTGAGAACTCTACCTCGCACAAACAAATGTTGCCAGGCCCCCGTGCTTGGTGAGGGATCTGCTTCTGGCCTCTCCAACGTGCCCCTTTTTCGGACACCCCCCCTCCATCATTGCTCCACAAGTGGGAACTGTCAAAGGGATTGCTGAGTTTGGGAGATTCTGTAGAAAGGAAAGGAAAATGCACTCCAGAGAGTTATCCATCAGCACGTTTGTTAAATTGTAGCTGCAAGAAGCTGAGCTGTAGGAAACCCAGGGCAGCCCCCCAGCCCTGCTGCAGCGACAAGCAGCTCCTCCAGCACGAGCTCCACCGCTTCCCCTCTGGCTGCAGGTGCAAGCAGGGAGCCCAAGGGACGGCTGGAACAGTTGGGGACGTGTCCAGGGTGATCTGAATGCTAAAACACATCATACTTGCCAGCAGAGAGTCTCACCCAAAGAGTGGATTTACAGCCCACGCTGTACAAAGCCCGTGAATGAAAGGTCACGGGTGCTTAAACCCCCTTCCCACCATGTATGCAAGTGCCAGGTTAATGGAGTGGGACATCAAACTCCTGTAGCCTCTTGTTTTCACTCTGCCTTCCCATCCCTCTTGCACACTGGAGGCTGTGCAGCCCTGCCCTGCCTCCCTGCCCGCCTGGCCGCTGCTGGGAGCTGCTCTCTGGCAGGGAAGCTGTGGCCAGCCGGGCAGCCCTGGATCGTGGCTATGGAGGCTTCTCATTCCTAGAGAGGAGGCTGATTTCACAGGCTGACCGTGGCAAACGTCTCTGCGATTTCTGTAGTTTGTCATGGATGAGCCGTTAGGAACCGCTGGATCTGCGTGCCCTGCTCCGCCAGGGAAGTGAGACGGCACGATTCCTCCTGGCCAACCAGGCCCAAACACTCCCCGTGGCCCCTCTAATGCAGATTTAACGCATTTCAAACAAAAATGCATCAAATGCCTTATTTCCACACCGAACATGGGGATTTCACGGTCTGGGTGACTTTCATGACATCGAGATTGATATGGACTCTTAATCATAGGTAACAGTTGCTGGATGAAGCCCCAGGGCGAGGGCTTGGTGTCCCAGATGCCCGCCTGTGTTTGCTCCTCTCAGCTTTGCTCTGTTTGTTTTCCCCACACCTCTGCACGGGGCACCCGCCCTCCCACCGAGAATGAAATGTCAAGTCATTGGGCTTTTTGCAAATCACAGCACCGTGCCTTTTGACCTGCACCAAGAGAACTACACTGGCAGCATGGGAACGGAAACGAACCCGACTGGTTAAATGCTCATAATTTGTGGTCAGAGGCAGCGCCGTACAGGCAAAGCTTGCAACGAGCGGCTTACACATTCAGGAGCTCCCACAGAGGTACATGCACAGCTGTTTCACAGGAGAAAAAGCGATGCACACTGAGTCAAGGTGGGTTTTGCTCGCAGTCAGACATCCAGGCTCTTGGTGCCAGCCTGTGCATCTGCTGGTGCAACATCCCAAGGCCCACCCAGCATGGAGCAGGCTGGGAGCGTGGTGGGCAAGGGAGGCAAGGCTCAGGCTGGCCGTGAATCCTGTCTCCCATGTGAAGTTTGGAAGATTTATGCATCCCCACCTGTACACACTGGTTTTCCTACTCTGTCCAGTGCATACTTGAGCATTCAAGAAAAGAATGGCTTATCTGGGCATGTTAGTGCTCCCATTCTTAATCTTCTTGATCTGAATTTCCACCAATTGACAGGGATTTTCCCAGCTATGAGTTTTCCCATTGCAATCAGAAACAGCTGCAAATGTGTCACCTCCAAACTCAGATCCTGACCCTGCATGTCCTTGATGCCTGTCTCCAGAGGATGTTCCCACCTACCTGCAGACCCAGTGGTGGCAAGATGGGCAGGGCTCTGGCCTGCCCCATGCATCACCACAGTTCTCAAATCAGGTCACCCACCAGCTCTTTTATTTCTGTTAATGGTCTATGGGTGCAGCTGAGAAAGCATTAGAGGAGTTTTCACACTCGGCAGATGGGCTGGGGCTGTGGCAAGGCTCACAGTCTCTCCCATTGCTGACTTGGAAGAGGGGAAGAGCAACTAGAGACAGCAGAGCCAGTCTGTGACCTGCAGCAAGGAGCCCCAGACTTCATTCAGTCACCTCTAAGGTTGAGCACGGGCTCAGTCCTGAAGAGACCACACCAGACTCCTCTCCAGTTTTCCTCTCAGTAATCTGACCATTGCTCTCAGAGGCACTGGCCCGAAGAGGAGGGCTGGAGCCCTTTCCCTAACCCGGCTCCATTGAACATCCTGATTTCCACCACCCTGCTAGGTTAGGGCCAGCTCTACACCCACTGCAGAGCTCCCCTTGCCACATACTGATGGCCTGAAGCACCTCTGATCCCTTCACCTGGGGAGGATCCAGTGGAGAAAACCTTGAAGAGCTGAGTCTCACCTCACCTATCCACCCAGTGCCTCCCTGGAGGCAAAACAATGTGGGGTGGAGATCGACAGCTCACAGTGCAAACCTCCCACCCCCAAAGACAGGAGGTCCTCTCCAGCTTGTCCCACCTCTGAGCTGGGACAAACCTTCCTCTGTTGTTTCTCCCCCCATGGCTGCAGGCAGGCAGGTTAGCACAGCCTGGGCACAGGAGATGCTCTAGGTGAAGCTGGTCACACATCACAGGGCCTGAAAAGGCACAGCCCAGATGCAGGAGGTGGCATCCCACCTCCCCACAGAGCTCAAACTTCTGCCCTGGCTCGTGCATAGGCTCAGGCATTTCTGGAGAGATGACAGATGCGTCTGGGGGCTTGGGGGAGCTCTGCATACAGTGATCAGAGCAAACAGGCTGTAGCAGTGACAAGAGCGTTTGTCAGGAGGCCCAGGAGCTGCCTCATGGAGGGAGAGGTCTCCATCAGCCCCAGAAGCCACCCGGCGCGGGGAGCCGGTGCCTGGCGCAGCCCTCTGGGAGAGGGTCAGCAGGCGGGAGGAAAATAGAAGAGCAAAGGACAGTTCTCTGCCAAGACTCGTTTCTCCCATGCATGGGGCCAAGATCGGTTGCAATGATATCAGACCCACGTACTGTTTGGAGTTGGCTCGTCTCTGCAGGACACAAACTCTCTGGCACGGAGCTGCGCTGCGCGAGGCTGAGCCCAGAAGCTGAGCTGCACCATGTGAACCACTACGAGTAGAAACGAAATCCCATTGAAATGGGAGCACATTCGACACAGTGTCCAGAGCACAGCTATCCTAGAGCCAAGCTGGCAGCGGGAAGAACAAGCACTGGTGTCTCTCACCTGCTCACCAAACACACAGTGAACACTGCTTGCTGTGGCTCTCTCTCTCGGAGGAGCCCAAGGAACACGGGACAGCCAGAGACGGGCACTGCCTGCTGCTGGAAGCCTGAAGTTAATGGGGGAAAGTAGGAGGCTGGAAAGCTAGAAACCATTTGCACGTGTTTCTCATGACCAGGATTTCTGAGAAAAGTGGTCTGAAAAGGACCAACGGGCTAAAACTCAAACCCTGGCTTCTTCCTGGCAGAGGGATCTATACGATTTGGGCTCCATACCAGCAGTGCATGGCCCGGGCTGGGCCAGCTGGCAGGACCGTGGGTGAGGGACCAGTGGCTGCCAGAGAAGCCCAGGGCCAGGCAGATATTTCAGGAACCAAGGAACCCTGGCTGCTCCTGGCTGAATACCTTAGTCCAGAAAAATACTTCAGATGGGGGTGGGTGGGGGGAAGCAAGAAGTATCAGCCAAAAAGCTGCAAGGGAAAGCAGATGCATGTTTGGGGCAGTATTTGAATCGAAAAACCAGACAGTGGGAGTGTGAAAATGAGATTTCCAGACGCTCCTCTTCTGTGTGACCAGATGACTGGCTACAGGAACACACCATTTGATACTGGGAGATGCATGTCCATGCACATCATTCACTGGGTATTTCCAAAATTGCTGTCTGCCCAGTCCCTGCATGAAGGAAACGTCCTTTCCACTGGCACCGCTCTGCCTTTGTTATCTTCTTATTGTGGTGTTACCACCCCAAAATATTTTAGGCCCTTGGGAAGGCAATCCCTGGGCATGTGCTCCAAGAGCCAGGAGGAACAGCAAGTTTTCCCATAGGGGCCATGTCCCCATGTTGCTGTGGTCACTACTGAGAGGCACAAAGAGACCTGAAACACCCAGCAGAACCACTCAAAGGTTAAACCTGAAGGTTGGGGTGAAGACTTCACCCACTGAGAAACAAAGGGAGTGTTTTGCACCATGCCTGTTGCTTGAGCCGCCCTACTCCCTTGTGCAGGCAGAGCTGGTGTCAAAATTCCTGGTGTGAAGGAGAGAAGAGTCCAGTCCATCCCGCCACCACTCTGTCACCCGTGGAGCAGTTATGCTGAGAAGGGGGCAGGAGCAGGATGGATGCGGCGCTGAGCAAGGAGGATGTGGGGAGAGCTACCGTTCGGCTGTCTTGAGGCTCAATGACGCAGCTGCAATCCAGCAGCTGCAACAGAAACCATCTGCCTGTGTGCTGGGCTGGACAAGCGGGAAGACAGCAGGAAGGATTTCCAGGATGAGAGGGCTGCAAGGGAGGCAGGGTCTCCCGTGAGATGGATGGAGAGGAGTGTGGTGGAGGTTTTCCTGCAATAACCATCCCTGCTGGGCTTGGGTTACCCTGTAGGGGAGAATGGAGAGGTAGGAAGGTGGGGTCAAGTCCTCTGTGAAGAGAGTTCAGAAAGGATCTAGACAGAGGAATGAAGGCACAAAGAGATAAGAACAGCCCCTGCAAACAGTCCCTGGCAAGTCTTTGGTGGCACCTTCTGCCACCCAGCCCGTAGGAAGCCTCTGGGCAGTCTGCTCTCACAGAGGGGAGGGGAAAGCTTAATTCAACCGAAAATAAGCAGCTGTGTTCAGAAGCACCTCTGGGTTTGCATGGATCTTGGGTTCACTTATAGACTGCATAATTGCTCTGCCTACAGATGATCTTCCCTTGCTCGGTATCTGTTGTTTCACTGCTACCATGGCAGCAGTTTGATGGATGAATTTAAGGGTCACATCCAGTAGTTTTGTTCTGGATTCTCGCTGCCGCACCACTAGATCCTCGCTGACATGCAAGTCAGGAAAATCCCATGCAGTCTTCAGCACATGAGACTTCACGGGGAAGGCCACCAAGGGACTATTCTCTTTCTGAAAGGATGAGAAACTCATTACCACCACAGATGGCCCAGCTCTTCCAGGCCCCTTGCCTAAAATGCCAGTCCAGCAAAGGCCACAGGCTTTATAAGATTACAGCTACTCGAAGTTTATGAGGTTACATAAAACATTTACAGTGGGTGTATTAGTAACACAGTGGCCTCTGTTTACGGCTGGTGCATGCCCGCTGCAAAGCAGGGGTGACCCCAAGGCTTAGCTGGAGCCCATGTGCTGGTATTTGGATCGCTTCCATCGGCATTAACAGCTGGGCTCCAAGGAGCGGCCAGGGGCAGCTCAGATGTCATTTCTCCACGCCAGCACCCACCCACGGGCTGCTGCGATGTGCTGAGGGCCCCAGGCAGCCCAGCACCGCGAAGGACTGGTCCCAACCAGGACTCCCCACCGTGCTTGTGCTTTCTGGTAGCTCACAGGAGGTGAGACCTCTGAGCTGGCTGTGGTTTTCCAAGCTCTCTCCTCCTAAGTGTTATGCCCAGCACCGTACTTCTAGCCTCCATCACCTTGCATTGCAACGAGCCTCCTTTAAGCAGAAGAAAAATTAAAGGGTCAGATGGGTAAGGAGAGACATTTTGGAAGGCAAGGACCAGCCTGTACATCTGGGAGCGGGGAGGAGGCGGCAGCAGGAGCCTGCCCAGCCCAGCAAGTCCCTGAGCGTGGTGGGGCAGGGTGTCTGCTCAGCCCCCCCCTTTGCTCAGGGAGAGGGAACAACAACAGGAAGAGAAGAGAACTTGCTCAGACAAAAGATAAACAGACCAGCTAGATAGCAAAGCCAGGAGTTGCTAATTAACCTCAAATTGCTTTGGAAAGGACTCCAAGTGGAGCGTTCCCTTCTGAAATGCGAGCAGGCAGAGCTGTCCCACAACATCTGCTGCCGTGGTCCTGCTCTGCGTGCCTGCGCTGCAGCTGTGGCTCCCGCGGTAGGTTTTCACCCAGCTAAGTCCTGTGCTGTCCTGGGTGTGAAAGCAGGGGCGAGCAACGCAAAACAGAGCTGCACCTTGCTCTTCACTCAGCCTAAACCTTGTTTGGGTTCAACAACGATGGGCTGGAGCCCTTTATGACCCCCACCAGCAGCAGAGACCCTCGCTCTGCACTCCCACCGGTACTGTGCTGACTGCTTGCAGAAGATGAGTGCTTGTGGAAGGAGCTGTGTGCATCTAACCAGAGCTCGGAGCAGCAACACACCCTGAGCAAACCTCAGAGTGGCAGCGCACCCTGAGCAAATCTGTGCTGCAGCACTGCTAAACCCAGCAGGAGTTCAGTTAATCAATAAAGCCCTTGCCCCTGCTGAGCGTATGTCATATGCTGCACGATAAGGGGGGTTACAGAAGGAGGCTGAAGCACAGTTCCCTCAGGCAAAGGAAATAAATGAGAGAGAAAAATTAAACTGATTGCTCAAACCCAAGTCCCAGTCAGGAACAATCTGGGCTCCTTAGAGCAGGAAATGACACTCAGCTGAGCATCTGCGTGCATGTCAGGACAGATTAGGAGCCTGTCAGGAGCTCGACATCAGCTTTACAAGGTGGTTATGTGCAAGAGGGCTATGGCGGGGCTCTGGACACCACAAGCACCACCACAAGCTCTGCAGCCCCAGAGCATCTGCCACTATCTTGCAATACAACATTTCTTCTCTCTCCACCAATTGTCCTCAAAAAATGATGCCAGGCTGAGATGTTGAATTTGGCTGAAAATCAGGACAGGTTTTCAGGCGCAGCATCTGGTGAAGCGCAGGGATGCGGCACCCCTGCTCTGCCCATGAGGTGCCAGGCTGCCTCTGCTCCTGCCAGGTCCAGTTGTATTTGAGGGGCATGGGGCAATTCCCATCCTGCATTAATCGAGAAGACGTTTTGGCACCAGCTTTATGGAAATAGGCCTGGCTCTAACACTTCAGCAGTCCGGTGGTCTAGACTTGCAAACACATTAAGATTCTGTGTTGTCCCAGTATTTTTGGATTAGGAAGGGCTACAGATAAAGCCATCATCGGCAGACGGGTATCCCAGCCCTCACTTTTCACCGTGCAGAGTTACTGGACTGTAGGAAGATAACACTTTCGGATCCAGAAATGCTCCTGTGGGTTTTCCTGTGCTGCTATATCTATCGCACAGGCTGCTGAATCTCTAGTGTTCAACCAGGTGACGTGCAATTGCAGGAGAGCAACATCCACACAAAGCTCAGCTCAGGGCACCCAGAGCCCAGCCGAGGCAGGAGGCCGCTGTCACGGCTGCCCCGCAGCGCTGCAGGTGAGATGCTGGCAACACCATCTTCCCAATGTACGTGCGGCCCCTGCCACAGGGAGCTCAGCCAGCCTGGATGGTGCAGAGCCATCCCCTTCCACCATACTGTGACTTACTCTGGGTGGGAGTCACGGGAAGCCTGCGCTTTGGGATGGCCACAGGGACGATGCAGCTCAGCCAGCTGTGTCTGTGGCTTCGGTTTTGGAGCACCTGATAGGAAGAAGCAGCACAGAGGGCAATGGGCAATGCAGACCTGCCACAGGGACACGGGCAGCAAACCCAAAATCACACTGAGAACGGTGATGAATCAAAAGGGTTTGCTTTTCATCTGTTCAGACTTTGAACACAAATCTTGATTTTTTGCCCTGAAAGTAAAAGCTCTTCCCTGCAAAAATGTTTGGTCATAAAACTCTACAGCACATCAGTGCAAGAGATTCCTTTTGCCATTCTGCACTGGATTTTCTTTTCAACGTCATAACATTTGTGGTGGGGACTGAACACTGCCTGCAAAACCAGTACAGCTTTCTTAACCCCCGATTTTCTTTGCAGTAGAAAGGAGCCTTAGAAAGTCAACCCAGCGGCTTTCCACTGCTGTGATCTTAATTCATGGTGTGTCACAGATGCTGCCCTTCCATTTTCTTTGTGGATTCCCTGGAAACTCCCGAATTCTTGTCTATAAACACATTTTGAGAGCAAGTAAGTCCACATTATGGTAACTCTAACGCTTTCAGCTTCTGGGCTTAAATCCTGCTGGCTGAGCTCTTTGCAATGCAGCAGAAGTCTAACAGCAGGAGAACCCTCACTGTGAAATGACACTTGGGCGCCGAGCCTCAGCAAATCCTTAAGAGTTGTGGTGGACTCACAAGTCGTTTACAACAGGCTGAAATCCCTCTTACCAAACACTTTCTGAAATGGGTAAGAACATATAAACTGATTTCAGCACAGAGTCAGGCACCTGGACCTATTCACCAAGGTAAAGTTCCCTCTTATCTACCTCTTCCCTGAACATCTCAAAGCACTGAGTGGGTCACAGGGGCTCTCCCAAAAGCTGGTGGAAAGAGACAGGGACCTGCAACAGGTCACTCGCATCTCCATGTGCCTCAGGACTGGAAGAGGCAGCCTTGGAGACATCTGTGTCTCTTCTATGAGCTTATACCAGCTGCCTAATTGTTAGAAGTCCCAAGTTTGGGGACACTGATGTCACTGCAGGGACCCTAGAGCTGCCACTCGACGTTAAAGGGAGCTGCTGTGCTGACTTCAAAAGAACCTGAAATGAACCCCAAGAGAGAAACATTTCATGTGAGCGCTCCCAGCCCTTTTCCATATTCAGATCAATCTAATCAATACTAACATCAATCCTGTATCAACCCTAGGGACCCCCAGAGGTCCTTTCTAACCTCAGTTGCTGAAGGATTCCAAGTAACTTTCCTCTTTTACTTGTAAAAGCCTTTTGAGGACAAACACACTGAGGTCATCATCATCAGTAAAGCAGGCAAATGCTTCAACCTTTACGTGGGCTGAGATACGTTGCTGGTGGGGCATATCCTGCTGGGATGGCTAGGAGCTGGAAGAGCTGTGCTTGGCCCTGGCTAGCAGCTGTGCCAGGAGCTGCGGCTGGAACGGTGCCTGCAATGGTCAATACTGGCCCTTCGTCTTGTTTGCTGCTGCACAGTCCTCAAATACCCAGTGTGACTTTGGGAATATAAAACAAAACAAAAATCCAAAGGGACAATTTAAGACAAGGACAGTTAAGTGGTAGATAATGGAAAAATTACCAAACTCTGGAGAGGTAATATATACGGGAAACTGGATGTCCCACCTGTGAAACAAGGCTTGGACACTTAAGGTGACCACTGAACTATTAGAACAATTTGCCTATACAGGGACCATGACTGAACACCCTAACTATTCTGATTTATATAATTAACATATAAGCTATCAAAAGCCCATCAGATTTTAAACACTTTAAAAATATTTTAAAGCTTTCTATGATAGTGTAAACACTCTGGGTGGAACACCCATCTTCTATACCAACCTGCTCTCTCCTACCCCCACAAGTGAGACCAATATGTCCCATTTGCCTCTCCTGTTGAGGAGAGTACACTTGGAAACCCTGCCTTGGGGAAACCCATGTTGCAGGCACATGAATTAAAGGGTTTACGGAGGCAGGTTTCTAAAAGCCTCCCTGTCCCATTCTCCTGGGTTATACCACAACACCGGTGAAACACTATCCAGCATTTGATAATCTTGCAATTAAAAAAACCCAAACAACAAGCTAAGAAAATAAGAAAGCATCCCAATATCTGTCATAGAGCAGTAATTGATTGTGCAATCTATGGATGAAGCTTGGGTAAACGATTTGGGTATTTGACAACTAAGGAAGAGAAAAGCTTGGATGTGAACAGTCCCACTGGCTGAGAACTTTCTCACGCCTGAGCAGGGATGGGAATAAAGCTCAGTACAGCTCACAACTGCAATCACTGCTTCTCTTGCTAAACTTCACTTTCTTTCATTTAGAAAACTAACTAAGAAATTATAGCAAGCAAAAAAAGCAAACAAACAATCCTTGTCTTAGAAAAATCACAACGTCATGATAAAGTGAGATTAGAAATGGTGGAAAAGTTATTGTATTAACGTTGATGAGAGCCCATACGTGTTACACGGCAAGAAAAACAAATTACTCCCTCTCAGATGGAAGAAAATATTTCTTCTCAGTTGGAGAAAGAAAAACACAAAGCAGCTCAACTGCATCCTTGAAATTGTGCAATTTACTTTGCATATTTGGCAGCAAAAGTAGAAGAAGCAGTTTATAATCCACGGTTTTCAAGCAAATGACAGGTTCTTGGTTCTCGAAGGAGTACTTAATTTTGGTATGCTTTTTTTAATTAACATTCTAATAGTACATTAGAATTAAAGGAATACCATCAACTTAAAACTCACATAGCTGATTGAGCGTTTTTAATGACTAGTGTCATTGTAATCCCTAGACTGACTGTAATTGAAGCAGATCAGAGAACCAGCACTTCCCTGGGTAGTCTGGGGTTTACGTGTTTAACTGAAGGATTTTCTGTGCGGCCGATTTCTCTGTGTACCTTTGCTGGGCACTTCCCCGCTTCATGCAGCAACAGGGGATGAGACTTGAAAGGGAGCAGGTAGCAATCCATCCAAAAGCTGTGGATGGGCAAGGACTGCATGCAATAGCTGGGGTTTGGTTTTCTGTAACCATTCCATTATAAATATGGGAACTGCTGTACATTTATTGTTTTAAAATGTTGATTTTAACTGTCGCAGAAACTATGTCTAAAACAACCTAGAAAGCTCCTTTTTCTGCCCCAAGAGTTGGTTCTGTGTTTCCAGATACAGAACAGCTGGTGTGAAACACATCTAGAGAGTCTAAAAAGGACACTACCTGCCTGCAAAAACAGTTCAAAATTGGTGAGAATCTCCGAAAGAAAGTAATTTTTTGGGAAAGGCGTCATACCAGGCATTTCCCTGGCAGCTAACGGAGCAGCAAAGGGAACCAACTGCTGCCTCTGGAAAGGAAGGAAGAAAAAAAACTCAAACCAACAAATAAAAAACCACGAGGGAAGTGAAACTGTGACAATTTTTAGGTCCTAGGGACAGAGTCCTATGACTGGGCACAGTCCTGTGTCACATGAAAGGTGTGGGAAAATGCTGAAGCGTTGGTTACACTTGCATTTCTAGCTTCAAAAATAGCCTGAGAACCAAACCATTACTTCATAGCTGTGGCAGCTCCCAGGCGCAGCGCTGCCAGGAGGGTCTGCCGGATCCCAGCCCGGTGCAGGCAGGATCCTCCCGCACACCTGGCCAGGGCACCCGAACGTTCATTCTGCTCTAGAGAAACAGCCCTGATTACACACAGACTTAAAACCCAAGCCTAAGCGCTTGGCCGGAATTCGATGTGAATTTAAGCTCGCAGTTAAACCTTGAAGACATCCCAGTGAGTAAGGCATTTTCCAATTATCTCATCCTGTGCTGACTTTATAAACTAAATGAAACTGCACACAAATTACACTGACACCAGGAACATTTAACAGGGCTGCCCTTTGCAATGCTATCCAGGTTTATTTTGTTTACAGTTCTGTTTATTGCCCTAATCTCCCCAAATTACCCAGTCTTCACCATGAGACGTAAACAGGCAGAAATTTGGCTGCTGGTTCTGAGGACAAGATTTTTTTTTGAGTTCTGATGGGAATAATAGGAACAAAACAGATATTTTTTTTCAGAATTGGCTGGGCTGCTGGTGCAGAGCGTGCCCTGCCAGAGAACATCCAAAATGCCTCCCAAGGTGTTGCGTGTCTCACTGTCACGGCTCAGCACACTGCATCTTGCTGAGGCTGGCAGCTTCCCTGCCTTGGGGAGACACAGGTTTCTAACTGGTATAAATATTCCTGCATGGCTGAAGTTCAGCTATGTCCCACCTGGATGGAGCCCGCCAGAGCATCATGCATAGCATGGGGAGAAGCAGGACCCCGTGGTGCTCAGCAGCTGTGCTCCTCCTCACACAGCTCTGGCTCCCGGTGGCACTCTGCACGGAGCCAACAGCTCTGCGACAAGCACGGGAGACACAACAGCTTGTACCAAACAAGTGCTGAGCTGGTGTCGGGCCAGGCACACGCTGCAATGAATGGTCAGTCATCTCCAAAGAAAAGACGGAAACCTCCAGAAAATAGAACAAACGTCACAACTACCTGCACAAGCTAGCTGGGCTGCTCAGCCCCTGCACTCATGGCCAGAACAATTAGGTGCAAGAAACCTCTTGAGAAACCCTGGCTTTGTGCTGCTGTGGAGTGGAAGGGAAACGAGTCCCATCCGCCTTGCGAGCAGCGACTGCCCCTGGCACTCCTGTTGGTGCCCCACTCACCCCCACAAGCCCTACAGAGCTGTCACTTGCAGGTGGCCACAATACACTTCTGGGCAATAGCAGCTCCCCTCCCCTGCAGTTCTGCTGGCGGTGACTGGTCCTCAACGCTGGTTTAATGCCATACTATAGGCTCATCAGCCCTACGGAGATTTTACTCTGCCCTGCAGTTACGGTAGCGAGAGCTGTACGACACTTCAGGAGCAAAAGGAGAAAGCCAAGCCCCAAAACACGATGTGCATATGGCCCTGCTCCTGTCTGCCCATGTGCCACCCCAGCCATGGGTGCAGGAGAGATGCTCTCCATACACCAATCAACGTCACACGTTGCAAACCGGGTGTCACTGCAGCAAGTGGGGGGGACCACAGCACTTACACTTTGTCACAGTGCCAGAGTTTGCACTGACACCTGTGCTCACAGTGGACTAAGAGTGGAGGGGGACTTAAAAGATAGCAAGAGCATCCATAAATGCATGCAAACCCCAAGAAAATATTAAAAGAGATGCATTTATCAGTTCCAGCTACCGTGCCATGCAGTGTAGCTACTCAGTGTTACAGTAGGGGCATATCCAATGTCCCCAGGTTGCTTCTACATGAACAAAGTGACAAGGAAAAAGGAAATAGTGAAGAAACTATTGGCTCTGCCCCTGAGGGTACTCTGCTCTCTGAAGGCCCAGGTCCACGTCAGTCCTTGTCCCCTGTTTTTGTCAGCTCAGGGTGTTCTTCAACCCAGCCCAAAACACACTGCTCCCACATTTCTGCTGACACAGCTGTTTGTTGACTGATGTGGTAAACCAACTCAGTGAACTTGTTTATGCTGCATGTAACCCTGCAAAAAGACAAATTATTTGCACTCCGTGTCATCTTTTTAAAATCTTTTTTTTGCATGCATTAGGAAGATAAATGTAGTTTGCCTTCTTTCCGTTGCTTTAGCTGCCTGGTAGCAGTGAGCACCTGCTCATTAAACACCATTTTCCAAAGTTGGTTTCTAAAAGTGATTTTGAAAAATAAGATTCTTTAAAAATGCCGAAAAAGGGAACAGCATTTCCTCTTCAGAAGACCACAGTAATAACTGAACAGGAGACTCCTGCTAGAGAAGAGGTGCACAGACAACACCGATGCTAAATGCAACCTCCTAGGAACTCAAACAACAGACGAATGGCAAATACACGGCAAGGACGGGGCTCTCAGTGGCCTCAGACTGTCCACCCTCGTGACTGGGTCAGTGTGACTTTGCAGGTATTTTTAAACTGCATCTGAAAGCGGCAAGTGCTGATGCTTCCTGTGACAGTTTGTAGCCAGACAGCTCAAGGCTGCCCAGTGCTGAGGTTCTGGCAACCCAGAGGTCAACGTCCCTTGGCTTCCCTCTGTCTATAAGGGAAAAGTGCAAGGAAAGATGTATGTACCAGTATCGTCTGAAAACACAACAACGCAAAAAGAGGTCAGAGCCCCACAAGGACTGAACAGATGAAGGCTGGTGAGCACAGAGACTGTTAGACAGCTCTCCACAGTGCCTTCATCATTTCATCCTTTCAGGCTTTATCCTGCCGCTGCTGCTTACAGAAGCAGGGGCCTGGGTGACGTGAAGAGGAACAAGTGTCCTTCCCAAATGGATGACCTCCACCCCTTGAGGCTGGAGGCTCCTGGAGCTCAGGAGCCGGATTCTGTATTTTTCCTGTCTCTTTGTGGTTGGCGTATAAGAGATGGCTCCACATATTGTGAGTTCCCTTATTCTGTCATCTCCACCTCTGGATCTTGTTTTCCCTAGATATCCAAGCTCTGAACTGAGCACTGTGTGATGTTTAACACGTGGACATTGAAAATGAGGAAGGGTGATGAACAGTGGGTAACTCTTTTTTTCCAGTGATCTCATCACTATGGTTAAGAAGGGGAAGTCAGATTAGCTTTGTGGTCTAATACATAGAAATACCTGTATTCCTTAGAAACAGAGCTTCAAAATTCACGTGCGATAGCACATGTAATTTGCATGTACAGATGCCATGACTTGTTGCTCAAATCAGGTCTCTGCATTCAGAAATTCTTTTCTAATCTGGGTGTCTGTTCATGCGTGTATTCAAACTCCTAGTGCGTGTTTGCACTTGTTACGGTAACTACATGCAGGAATCAGGCACACCTTGTTTGTACATCTTTAACCAGACAGTTGCATATTTGGCATGACTGTGCAGTCCAGAGAGCGTTCATGAATGAATTAAACCACTTGCCAGAATCAAATGCTTGGGGAAAGGACAGGCAAGAAGCAGCTCTGCTTTGTATCACTTAACATTAAAAATACGGAGGATTCACATCATGCAGCCTTGCCTCAGCACATGCTGTTTAGCCTTTTCCCTCAAGGATGCTAAATGGGCTCTAGTCACTCCAGAGCTGCCAGAACACAGTACCTGCAGCACAGGAGTGAAGTGTGAAACTCTCTGCATGCATTGACCTAAAGTGGCCTAATTTACTGTAGTATCACAATTCTTAAAGCTAACCGTTGCTGTAATTACTTCCATGTATCTATCTCATTCCAACAGGCTGCACCTCCTTCTCAGCCGGTAATCCTTGTCAGAGTCACTCACTGAAATTCCAGACCATTTAATTTCAAAACCAATTATATGTAATTAGAGGAATTTCTACAGCCATTCCCTTTATTGGATGCACAGGAATGATCTGTAATTCATCTCCACTGACGGTGCCCCTGAAAAGGCTTTGAAGGACGTTCTAAGAGCAAAAAAAGTTCCATCAAGACAAATTTGCCTCTTTTTTCCCCTTCTTTTATCTAGGGAAAACACCAAATGTGAACACAGGGTCTTCAGTTCAGAGTGCAGGTAAATTTAGAGTTCATTTCCAGCTTCACGTCAGACGAAAGGCTGGGGACGTTTCAGTCACTGCTGGTGAAACTTTCCGTGGCGATGCAGCAAAGATGGGTTAAGAGCCGTCAGCCCAACAGGATGAGCAGTTTGTGTCTCAACTGGCTGGACAGAAACCAGCAGATTTGTTCCTTGCCCCACTATGGCTGGCAGCAAGACTGATGTGATCTCTTTTATCTTAAGAACTCAGAGCCGTGCAGCTCGCTTTCCTAAGCACCACGGCTCACACCGAGCTCATCTGCATCCCCCAAACCTCGGTGCCTCCAGGCTTTCCCCACAGTCCTGGTTCAGAGACCTACTGGAATTCAAACCCCATGAATTCAGCCAAATATTTTGGATTATCAAAAGTGTCCAGGAAAGTTTTATGATCCAGTGAGAGCTGACTTAAATCCACTCTCCTAAGGCTTGCTGCCTTGCAAAATCTTGCCCTTGTTTCAGAGGAAGGTGGCCTCTTTCCAAAAGAGAGGCTTGATCTGGGTCAGAGCCAGGGATGGAGCTGGGATGCGTTGCTGCCACGATGGTGGTTACCAGCTTCTTGCCTGCAGAAAAGTGGTTTGCACTGGAAAGGGAAAAAGCAGCATGGCTGGCAAAGAGCAAGAGCAGGGCCTTAGGCAGCAGGTTTCTGGCATAGCCTATCTGCGAGACCTCTGGGTAACTGCATATTGGCCTAGTGTGGGTACAGCAGCACTTCGAGCCTTCTCCAGGCTCATAAAGAAGTGCAGGCACTTGCATTACTTGGGGGTAAATGTCTGTGGATTATTTAATTCAAATGATCAAATACACCTCACATAGTATTTTACATCATTCCCCATGTGAATCCTCTTGCTCTACAATTTGGCAATCACTGGCAGGCAACTTCTGGGAAACACATTTTAAACTTTGGGGCTAAACCCAAGGTAATCTGTATTAGCTCTGAAATTAGAGCTTGCCTGTCCAGCAGGCCAGATATTTTTTTCACACTGGTTTTACACTAGCACAGCAGTGACCTGTACCATGAAGCCATCTGTACTTTCATCTGGAAAAGTGTAAGTCCGATATTTGTATATACAGGCAATTTGATTTTTCTGTGTAAAATGGAGTACTACTGTCACATGCCTCAGCTTTCATGCAGATTTTTTCTGAATGTTTTGCAGTCCTCTTTCCTATTTTGATAAAAGAAAATTACTTTCAAAAGTAAAGGCTTATAATTTCTGGTGATCTAAACAGATGTGACTTGACAAAGGGGTCCATTGTAGGGCCATGTTAGTGCTTTATTTTTTAACGATGAAGGCTTTGGTTGTTTGTTATGGTGAGAAATAGTTTCCCCTCCAGATAGCCCCTTGAGAAATTCATGAGAGAAAATCCAGACTGTGAAAAGTATGGCTTGTGAGGAATTTGAAACAACATGACAGGGGAAGCAAATCATCGTGAAAATCCTATTACAGAAAGCCTGGGCTCATGACCACCTCCAGTCCTGAGTTCATCCTCCCCACCTCCAGGTGAGCTGTTGTCTGCATGATGGCCATCCACAGGAACCAGAAACATCACTCAGCCTTTCTATCCTGCTGTCCAGAGACCCACAAAGCCAGGCTCTTGCTGTGCCTGCTGCTGCACCGACACCGAAGAGGATGGTCTCCAGCCAGAGACAAAACAGCGCGTGAAGGAGACCACGGGCCAAGGTAAGGAGGGAAGAACTGGCACCACCACCAACTGCTGTTGCGCAATTCCAGCTAATCAGACACAGATACAGATGCAAAGCACCCGTGAAGGCTTTAGAGAAGTTTACATTTTAGCTGGGTTTTGCAGCTGGATGGTGATGGCTTCGCATGCAAAGCTGATTTCTCCAGGGTGCAGCTCCAGAGGAGGGTAACCAGTGTAGTGCCTCTGAAACCCTCCAGCTTCTGATCCACTTTCAGGGTTCATTTCCCTTCCTCCCAGGCTTCTTTCCATGCGCATGTTAAAGTGTTCTGCTATACTGTAATTGAAGTATAGTTCAGTGAGTTTCAGTTCTCATTTAAGACTTAATTTTTTAAGATAGCAGAATAGCTTGTGCTCATGTCAGAACAGTTTGAAGGCCTCCAGCATAAAAAATAATCTGTCGTAAATCTACAAATACCAGCTTTTCAGAGAGGAGATGTGAGATGCCAAGAGATTTCACACGCACAAAAAAAAATTGAGAGACTGGGCTTCAAGTTCAATTTGCATTTTTTCTATGGTTACCTCATGTTGGACCCAGCAATCTTGTCCAAATCACCTCGAGATTTTTTTCTAACGCTCCCCCCAAAATATGGTCTCAGCATCCCCCGGCAGAGCACACATCTCCTTGCTGAGTGCAGGTTATTACAACGGCGGGGTCTCCAGCACACCACGCTCGAAGCTCTGGCTTTTGCATGGTTCTTTTCAAGACCTGACCTGCAGCTGTGGCTGGGTCTAGCTACCAGTCTGCACCAGTAGAGGTGATCTCGACACACGGCGAGGAAGAGGACTGCGAGCACAATGAATCCACAAAACTGCCAGCGTGCAGGAAATTGGCCAATTATCCAGCACTGACTTTTAGCAGAAACCATACAAAGGGATCTTTATGGATGAGAAAATCACAGGAAAGGAGGAAGAGAGGCAAAGATTGGGGGAAATGAATGGCATGGTGAACAATGATCAAGTATTTATGGCCATCCTTTAAAAGGTTTATCTTATTCCAGCTTATAACTAGTGACTGAATATCAGGATTGTTTAGGAGAGCTTTTGAGAATAAGCAAAAATTTTAAAAAAGTTGGTGGATAAACAATGCTTCTAAATCACAGCAAGAAATACTGTCAGCAGCTTTGCTTAATGTAAGGACTCGCATCCTTCCCAGCTGTGTTTCTCTTAGACACCGTGGCAGCCATGGGAAGGGCCAAGGGCAGCAGCGTGCTCACCTCCTGGCATAAGCTTGTCCTCCTCCCTGACAGTCCCGTAGGACCACTGACAAGCTCTTCATGGGATCTTCAGCGTCCGTCAAGCCTTAGCACACAGATTTAAACTGGAGCAAGATATGTCAAAATAGTAAGAAAGGGATGGAGAGGAGGTTAGGTCTCTGCAGCTGGCAGATACCCCGGCCCTATGCAGATAGGCCCTAATTATGCTGCTGCTTGGCTAAAAGAAGTTATCAGAAAATATCCATTGAAAAATTCCTTTTTCTATCTGATATTGTAAACACAAGTTCAGCACAGGAGACTCCATGGGATAAGATGGTTTTGATGACTTCCAGCCGTGTATACACTCTGCAGACTTGCTTTCCAAACAGCCGATTATCACCATGCAGGCAGCTCATTTATTTGCTGAGAGTTCTCATTTAAAAAAAAAAAAAAACTAATCAGAGAAGATTTATTTTCTTCTGATAACGCACAGGAGGGCAATGCTAAGGTTCTGGCTTCTGCCAGTTGTCAAGCTCCTTGCCTAGCGGTTAACGTCAAGCTAACACCACGACAGGGCTCTAACACATCACTTCTGCAGCCGGAGTGTCCTGGAAGTCTCTCCAGAAATGAGGGCTTGGCCACCGACGTTCCCACAGGCCACGAGACGAATCACTTCGCCTTGGATCCTTTGGGAGTAAAAGGGGGGTTTTCTAGCCCAGTAGTCAAAAGCATGCAAAGGTGGGTGTCCGCAAACGTCAAGAATTGTCTGAGTCTTTAACCAAACGCAGCATCATGGCTGCCCAGAGTATCTGGAGCTGCTGTAGGACACAGGGTTTTGGGACAGCAGGATAGGGCTCCTACATCCAACCTAAAGCCCTCTTCCTGATGCTGGAGCAGATGACACTCGCATCTGGGGGGGAAGCGGTACCAGGACCCCGCGGCGGCGGCTCAGCCCACTCTTGGTTGGGAAGGAGCAGCGAGGGGGGCAGAGCTCCCCCGCACGGGGCCCGGGATTCACGAAGAGCCGAGATCATCATTGGCAGATGTACCTTCCCCAGGGCTCCAAAATCTCTGTCAGCAAACAGAAAGCAACTGGAAGGGAAAAAAAAAAAAGACTAAAAGAAAGTCTGTATTTGAAATATGCTTTGTTTTCTTTTAAAAAATCCAGGATCTCATCCAGTTTGAAAGAGGAGGCGAGCACTGAAACAAGCTCTTTGTTTTTTGCATTAGTTCAAGAAGAAAACACTTTTTTTTTTTATATATTCCTCCGAGGTTTAAATACTGCCTCCAGCCTCCACTTTTGGCATGCAGACGGGTCACAGGTACTGATCTCAGAGCTGCAGCAAACCAGCAAAATAACCCCTGGCCCAGCAGCCCCTCTCTTTAACCCTTCCCAGCCTGTATGGAGGGCATCCCTGCCCGCCAACACCTCCCGTGGCGCTCAGGTCCCCCGTCCGGCATTTGGCCCTGGTGTGGTGGTACCTCACCTGGGTGGCACCTCCCTCTGCCTGACACAGGGCCAGGAGCCCCTCTGCCCCCCTGGGAATTGTGGCCCTTGGAGCTCCGTGGGGAAACACGCAGAGATAAAGGTCTCACAGGGAGGTCAGGGTGAATGGGGGGGCTTTGTGGGAAAATGGTACCATGTTACCACCCCCCCCATGGAGTCCGGCCGCGGCTTTGAGCCTGAAGTGCTTTGTGGCATGGGGACAGGGTCCTGGGCTGTCCGCATCCCTCGGGGCAGAAAATGGCAGCACCGAGGGCCAGGGCAGCCTCCAGTGATGGTTAGGGGGGACGATGGCTCACATCTTCATCTCCTTCCACTGCCACCCCCAAGGCAGACCTGGCTACCACCCAGCCTGTGCTGGGGAGCCATTTCCAGGCCAGAGCTCCTCTGTCAGCACCCTCAGTGCCCCTGGCAGCTCTCCCCTTGTGTCTGCAGCAATCTGAAAACCTTTTGAGGAGCCCCTCAAAACTCAGAGAGCCACCAAAGAGGAGCCAGGAGCTCTGCTCAGCCCCGGCAGGGTCTGAAGCCCCTTGAGCGAAGCGCTGCCCTTTGCCAGCCTTGGCCTCCAGTGCTCCCCAAAAACACCCCGGTGGTGAATTCCTGCCTGCAGCTCACCCGGGGCCGGGTGCCCTCTGCCCAGAGCCAAAAGATACTGTTTTATAACGGCCTGCTCATCCAACCTGCCATCATGCAAACAGTGTGGCAGGCTGCATCTGGCACCAGTGGAGGGGTAATTACGGTAATTGCTGAAGGCATAAACTCACTCCCCATTTTCTCTTGGCTGCACTGACCATGCAGGTTGAAGCGTGGAAGAGTGAGTGCCAAGCGTTATGGTGTGAAGCCATTTTCCATTTACAGCTCTTGTTTTTCATGGCTTATAAGTTACCACTCCCCGCCTCCATTCCTTTGGGTTGAGATTTGTCATGCTTGTTCTTAACCCAGTGGAGAATTTCTTTAGGAGAGTTCAATAGTATAAGTAGCAGCAATTATTCATCTGGCTTTCGTCACGGAAGATAACAGATATTCACAGAAAGTTGCCGTCTCTGCGAGGGAGGCAGCAGAAGAGAGGACTTCTGCCCCATGCCCTGGCAGAAGCACAACCCAGCACACCACAAGGTTTTCCAGGAGAAAATTCAGCAGCAATTCTCATACCCAGACACCGACACCCACTCAAATGCAAGCGTTTCACGCCATCCCATAAGACTGGTTTCCAGATAGCTGAGCATGAAAATGTGATGGTCATCAGCTAATCAAGACATTTTCCAGATGCCTCCTGGGTGCAAGCGTAAATTCTAAACCCACTTATAAAACCAACATGACCCGAACCTTTGGACTTGGCATGGAGAGTCCTGAGCGAGACACTGATTCCTGTACTTGCACAAGGAAATGCCATTTACAAATGGTGACGGCTCTGCTCGCCACGTTGAGAGCTGACTCCCCATCGCTTACAGAGCCTGCATGCAAGCTCCGATTTGGTGGAAGAAGAAATAAAAGAACTGATTTTTTAATTAAAGAAAAAAAATGCAAGGGACTTCAACGCAAGCAACCGAGTTAGTGAGACATTATGATCCAAATATCAAATGAGCCAATGCCAAATGTGCCAAGGGCAGAGTCCCACCCTGTCCTGTCTGCATCCCATGTCTGTAACGTGCCGTGTGTCCTACTTTACAGACTGCCATAAAGTGAGGCAGAAAGGGGCTTCATGAGCTTCTATGGAAAATACAGCTTTGAACATCCTAATTTTATTTAGTTTAAATCATAACCATAGTGTTTCTATTAATGCTATTTATTATAATTTATTTTTATTTAAACACGTACACAGAAGTAAAATAAAATAACGTTGCGTTAGGCTGTTTTAAAAACAAAAAACACAGACCAGATAAGAAAGATAGAAGACATCTTTCATGTGGAGAGATGGCTGTGGGTCACTAGAAAATACATAAAAACCAGCAATTTGCCTCTACACCAAGAAACAATAAAAAGGCATTTACACACTCAGACAGGAGTTGTGAAAGCAGAGCAGGATTAATTCCACGGGAAGGAACGATTCCTCGCTCATCCACTTGAGCACAAAAGGGAAACATAAAAACCCACAACCCTGTCTTGTTTCTGTAGGAAAAACCAAGTCTTTTCTGTGCTTTGCAACAGGATGTTGCTTTTTCACGTCCATTAATTTATTTACCAAACACTGAATCTCCCCATAGATTTTAAGGTTAATAACACAATTTTGCTTGGATAAGTCCTCATTCTGTTATCACACACCGAAATGACATTAAATCCTGGGCTAACAACCCCAAGGGCTGGAGGATGCACCATGCTGGTACCTGAGTTCTAGTGATTAATCACATTATTTCTCCATGTGTCACTCCCCAGCAGCCGGCCAGTTCCAAACTCTTCCCACCCTTGAGATAAAACAGCTGATCTGACATGAAGCAGAAAAGAAAAAGAAATGCTAATAGCAATAGCTTAAACCTTGCAAGGACTGCCCTCTCTGGTGACTCAGAAAAGGAAACACAACCTGGGTTTCCAGCAGCAGAACCACAGCACTGTAAATAAAGTCAGGGAAAGCAAAGAATGAGAAATGGGCAAACTGGGGAAAGGAAGCCAAAGTGACTCAACGATACACCCAACTAGCATCGTCTGGACAGATAGAGTCGATCCAGAGAGACTCCAGCACAGACTGGAGCTTCATGCTGAAGGCAGATCAGCAACAGTGATGGCCATATCGCAGAGCCAAATGTTCCAACGTTAAACCAATTTCAGTTAGAGGTCACGAACAAGAAATACAGTCACAGTCCCGTTTGAGACATACTGCTCACACAGCCTGGAGCTGGTCTTCACCGAAGAACTTCTCCTGTGACCTTCACGCTACAGGTCCTCCCAGAGAGGTAAGGTGAGAGGGGGAGAAGAGCAGGACCAGCCCAGCAGATATGGGGCTGTTACCCGTCTTTGGAGAGCTGGAGCTCTGTTTCCAGTTTCTGCTGCCGGGCTGTTGTGACTCAGTGACAGTCTGAGCTTTCATCAGAAAAGGAAACATTCCTGACTTTCCATGTTGCAGACAAATGGAAGATTCTTTAGTACTTAAAGAAAAAACCAAAGTCGCTTTCCTGCCTTATTATTAGTTTTTTTAAATTCACATCATTTTTTACGTTACCTCACTATTTTTCACTGTTTAGTGTTAACCACACTAAACCTTTCAGCCAGCCCTTCAGACATAATTCTCGTGACCAGAGCAGAAAGAAGTGCACTGTGTGTTAGAGGAAACAAAAGGACCGGTTAAAGATTTGCAGCCACTCTAGATAAAAGAAAAGGGATATTTTAATTAGAGTGGCCCTTCTACAGATCATGTCCAAACCACATCAAATACATACAAATACTGACTGCAGGAAATTAAAGTTGGAGACTTAGAAATACGAATAAATCAAGGAATTCTCACGCTTAACTTTGTCCTCTGACCCCCAAGGTCTCCTTTCCTGATCCACTTTCCTAACACAAACAGAAAGTGAGTCGATCTGCCAAAACAGGCCGTGTTCTCACCTCCACATGCCCACACAGCCCAAAAGCAATGAGTTCTCTCTCCACATCACTGCCCGTTTGGACGCGCATTACTGTAATTATTTCTCCAGTCACAATGGGCCGAGTCAGTGCTACTCAAAAGGCTCTGGCTTACATGTAGGCTCGCCTCCTCTTGCTGGGGTTTTTGGGCAATGATGCCTCTCCCATTCCCGCGGGACATCCTAAGCTTTTCACAGCCCCCTGCGATGCAGCTGCAGGGCACTGTCCTTGGCATCCCCCCTGGAAGATGCTCTGCTGAGCCGCGCTGGAACAAGAGCAGTGCTTCCTCCTTGGGGGATCCGTGCAAAATATCCAGAGATAAAACTCAGTGCAGAATTAGGAGACCTCAGCAAATGGGAACAAAATGAGTAGTTCTGGATTGTGTATATCACTCATCTAATGCCACTGAGATTAGAAAAGTAGCACTTCAGTTGTGCTGCGACAGTAACAGAAGCAGGGATATGGCATTTCCACGTTGAAGAGGCAAAGGGTAAAGATGGGAAGACGGGGAGGACGTCAAGTGAATGCACTGCAGAATCAAGCAGCTTGGGGTAATAACTGCGTGTTTCATAAGCTAGATACCAAAACCCAGCCTTCTTATCTTTGCTGCACAAAAAAAGAGAGGTGCTAGTCTAGCTGATGATCATAGACTGGCTTCAACACAATAGAGCAGGCACTGCTTGCTCTTCCAAGGGTGAGATAAACTGTCAAGTGAATTGGAGATTAACTATCCAGATGTAAATGAATTCATTGCTATGCAACTGATAGGGCTCAGGCCTGGTTTAGTGCAGGATGGAGTCAGGTTTGGAGAGCTCTCTCAATGGCCAAAGAATTTATAACCTGTATTCATGGCACTCCCTGTAAAGGGCCGCCTAACAATGCAGGAGCTTGCAAGCATTGTTCCTTTTGAAGGGCTTCACCACTCCGCCCCCACTCCTCTGCCCCCAGTTTACTCCCCTCCTCCCCGGATCCCCCAACAGACCCACTCCGCACCCTTCCCTCCTCCTGATCACACAGGAAAAAGCTGGGGGGAGGTGACCTCCATAGCAGAATTTGCTATTCATGTTCCGTTCCCCCTCACAAATCCTTAACTTCTTGTCTTTTTTTAATCTTTTTTCTCTTGAGAAAGAAAAGATCAAAGGGCTTGGGGCTGATGCTTTCTGAACTAGGCACTTTTTGCCATGGGAAAACAGCGACGGGGAAGGGCTACACAAAGATGCTTGTGACTGGGGGTGGGGGAGAGATGATGAGACAGGACTTTCTTCCATGGAAAAGCTTTCTGAATGCCTCTACCAAGCAGCCCTGCAAGCAAGATGCAGCCATCCAGCATCCATCCCAGCCTGCCAGGTCCGACTGGGATACTGCAGCAGCAGCAACGAGAGCATGTTGTGTTTCAGGGTCACACACGAACGGTGGTAATGCCTTCCAACGCCGAGGAGGGAAATCCGGAGTCCAGGTGTGCACTGCACTGCATGGCCCACAGCCACCACCAGCAGGTCCCTCCTGCGGCTACTGGAGCACGTGAACTGTGCAGACCTTGTCTGTAGCCCACTCGTTTCTTCCTCAGGAATACATTTTTCAAGAGAAGAAGAAACAGACACACTCACACGACTGCTCCAAGCTCAGAGGACAAAAAAGACCCACCAAAGCGAGCGCATGTGGGGCTGTCCCACATGCCCCAGCCTCACCATGTGCGCACAGCAGTGCGTCACCTTCACATCTGCATCTGCACCCTGACCTTGAGCTGCCAAGCTTGTGCAGGGCTAAACACAGAGGCTGCTTTTCAAAGTTCTATTTAAAACATTCCCTAGTTCCAAAAAGACAAAAGATTATGCTCTGTATTTCCAAGCGATCCATTGCTGTATGGAGAAGAGTTAAAAGTTTCTATAATCACAAAGAAGAAAGGAGAGGGATGCAAAATACTTCCATCTCCCAAACTGGCGATGATGAGAGTTTATCTCAAGCAGGATTTTGAGGTCCCCATGTATCTTCCCAGGGCAATGTGGATTTTTCCTTCATTCAGTAATCCCGTTTTGTCACTGGCTGTCTTCTGCCAAGGTAGATGAGTCACATAGCAGAAGCTACACACAAGTTAGAGATTTGTAACAAAGTATTGATATCAAATATTTCAGGGGAAAAAAATGCTCTTGGCCCAAAGGTTTGTGTAAGTTTCCAGCTGGAGATGGAACTTCAAAGCAGAGGCTCAAATCTCTAACGAGGGAACAAGCCTGCTGAGAAACCTTTAATCATTGTCGCTTGGACAAGCAACACACAAACAATCTCCCTTTCAGAGGTCTCCTGCTCCTGGGAAGTAGCTGTTTTGCACTTTTATGTTTTGGAAAAATGTTACCTAGGCTTGAAGGACTGATCTAAATTAAGCTTCTTACTTTAAACCTGGACTCAAGGCTTGCTGCCACAGAAAGGGAAATCTGCAAAGACTATTCAGTTGTCCAGGTTCGGTCCTTTTCTAATAGGAATGCCTCATTTCTCTTCCCATTCATCTTTCCTGAGGACCATGACCCCTCCAGGGCTCTTCAGAGGGAGGCTGGGTCACCAGCATCTAGTTCTCTGACACTTCTGCTCTGGTCCCTGCTTTGCATTTTGGTTGAGCAAGAGCTTTCAGGGACTTTACAGTCTCATGGACTGCTGTCCTCTTCCAGAAGGTCTTGGCACTGTCATGTTCTGCAACAAATAAACCACCATTCCGATCTCACCAGTAAATGACCTTTCCAGAGCCTTCAGGCTCACCTGCATTGAGCAGCTCAGGCACAACTGCCTCACTGTTCCTTCTGCTCTGGGATGCACAGGACACGGCGGGATCTGAGGCTTGCTTCACGCGTTTCATGTTAAAATATTTTAGGAACAGCCTTACTTGTATTGCATTGACAAAAGCTTGTTTCTTGGCCAGTTTACACTCAAACTCATGTCAGGTGTACATTCCTATGTGCTAATGACCACATGTCCCGATCCTACCTTCTCATACAGCAACTTCTGATTTAACTCACAAATGTCGCATGAAAATCCGCTAAATGTGTCGCAGTGTAAATCCTGTGAGGGCTTCACTAACACACACCACAAACAAACTGCAGCACCCACAGTGCTGTAACAAATTATAGGTCTTAGAGGAACACTGAAAATTCACACGACTTTTCTGCCTTCGAAGCTGGTTTCCTGACACAGACTTTAAGAATGTGTTTCCTCTGTAGGCTCAACAAATGCCTGAATCATGCTGGTGAGCCAAGGAGAACAGCTGCCTCTCTTCAGATTTGAACTACTTTCACCACCACCCCCAAAAACCAAGCACAGGAGCGTTCTCATTATTAAAGAGGATAAGTGTTCGTGCTGAAAGAAAAATGTAAATTGCTCTAAGAGAGATGCCAAATTAGCACAAGTGACCCACAACCAGAAATGCAAAAATTCTCTAGCGTAGATTTAAAGGCAGTTGAATGTCTCAGCAAATTAGCTCTAGGCTGCCATAATGACAAGCCTCCTCTTGCACTCATGCTACAATTGCTATAAAACAGTTGTCATTCCAAAGCGTTTCTGATTAATTTTGCTCTACTGCTGGGGAAGAAAATACAAAATGTCACCATCATAAAACTGCCAGATGTGCTTGCTCGCTTAAATCATACAGACCCTTCAGGTGACAAATGTCTCCCTTGCTCTTCCAGCTTTGCCAGTGCAAACGAGGCACTTCTGTTGAGTTCTGAGTTTCTTTTGAGCTAGAGTAACAATCCTGCTCAACTCAGATGAGGTTCTGTAAAATGAATTATTGTCCAAGAGAGGTAAGAGACACAGGGTGCATGTGACAAATCTAGCAGCAAAGCTTCTGCTCTGGGATCAAAGGCAGTGCAGGCACATGACATGAAGCACTAACACAACAAAAAATTAGGGAGCCAGTTCATACTCCTACTAAAAAAAAGAAAAAATTTCAAAAATTCAAACTGACTTGTCTTGGCTGGCTTTCAGCTGGAAGGGTACTACCCTTCCTGACAGATCAGTCACCCTCTGTCCCCTTCCAGCTGGCACTGGGATAAGTGATCCTGCCCTTCACACCAATGCAGCCGTACAGCCAGCCCAACCATACGACCTGCAGCAGGAACACTGGCAACAAATCGCTCCTCTTTAAGGGTCACCCAAACAAGATTTGCAGTC
This sequence comes from Falco peregrinus, assembly GCF_023634155.1. Lineage (NCBI taxonomy): Eukaryota > Metazoa > Chordata > Aves > Falconiformes > Falconidae > Falco > Falco peregrinus. Next base: position 46,596,091 of record NC_073721.1, on the reverse strand, counting down.
AGGCATTCTAGGAAGAAAATGTCATTTTTATACAGGTCTGTATGTCATCATAAGGATCTACACAAGTGGCAAGCCCTCCTGGTTTTCCTTTCCCTGGTCAGTAAGGACTTCCTGGTTTTTTCCCAGTATGTCCACGCATACTTCGAAAAAACCCAGCAGCTCAAAAGTGCTTTTGATGGAATCCTATAGACCCAAAGTATTTGATTAGCAATTTATCACAAGTACTAAAAGCACACTGCAAGCACATTAAGAAACACCATGCCTACAAGATACAGCAAGGCTGTAGTAACATGCACAGAGTAGAAACACAGGATGCACAGAGAGAGAAACCCCCTTGGTGGCACTGACTGCAACTAAGGCTTTTTGGGAACATTGTTGGATGTCTCCATAAGCTGAAAAACTACAGTGTTACCATTATTAAAATGCTCCCTATAAGGAGAAAAGCAGGGCCAGTGCTCCAAGGAGACATGCATGGAGCCTTGTTCCCTTTCTAAAAATGAATGCTGATGAATATGTGACCTTTTTATGACTCCTTCCCTACTAACAAACTGCCTTCAGAGAAAGAACGTGAATATACGTTTGAAGCACACACTAGCAGAAACTGAATTGTGAAGATGTAAACTGCAGAGTCTGCACCAGAAACCTACATTTATTAGTTGTTTCCACCCAGACAGGGGACAGAAATAAATCAATAGATGAATTCAACCTTTCAAACACCCAAAGTGTCCAACGAGCACCCTGAGTGAACTCTAATGAAGACATAGATAAAGATTTGTTGATTGCGGCTGAATTCTTCTCAGCAGCCCAGAGGAGAGGGATACACAAATCCCCCTAAATTTGGTGGGAGCTGGGTTCCTCATGTCCACAGCCACCAACAAAACATGACGCCTGGAGTTCCTCAGCAAGCAATCTTAAACCCAACACAATAAACAGGCGTAACAAAGCCGCTAGCTGTCTTCAGATAATTTCTCCACATATTTATAAGAGGTTTGTACGTTCCTCGTTAGCAGGGGAAAAGCCCTAAAAGACATGAAGCAGGTCCATGCAATGCCTGGGTGACCCTGCATGGTGTGGGACATGCCCTCTTCAACAGCAGCTCTCCACTTGAGACCAGCTTGCTCCCACCAAGAGCCCGGAGGTGACACTGCCAGTGTGCCACCCGTCACAACGTCACCTGAAACGCCCGTTTGAAACATGGCAGCTCAGCAGGACTTCCCACCCGCACGCCATAGCGATTCCAAGCGCGGGCAGGAGGATTCCTCACACTGCACCCCTCTGCAGGAGCTGAGAGCATGAGCGATGGAGACTGGACAAGATGCAGAGCTGCTCCCTGACACGCAGCAGCCCCGGCTCCCAACAGCGTGGGCACCTCCAGGCCAGCAAAGGCAACACTGGCCACCCCACCGCAGCTCACGTGTGTTGCCATCAGGCCCGCGGGCAGGACCTCATGGCACCAGGAGGCAAGACCCAATTTGGCTTCCCCAGTGCCCTGAGCTATGCAGTGTGGTGAACAACGTTTCCTCCGGCTTCTCCTCCTCATTCCTGTCTCATCTTTACTTTCTCCCTACCCGTTGGGTGATGCTCTATAGCAGCACCTGTCACTGCAGCACCCGAGCACACCACATGAAGACAGAAAGCCCCCAAAGGCCTGATATTCTTCCCGACTTTGTCATTTTGCTTTTACATTTCAATTAGTTTCATGACAACAGGCTGTGAATCCACGAAGATCACCGTAGCAGGCAGAGAGCAAGGAAGAAAGCTGTTGTTACAAGCATAAACTTTTCTCTAATGGCAGCTTGGAAAAGTACTGAATCATGTTTCTTGTCCAAATGTGCTCTGCTCTGCAGTCGTCCATTAAGCGGTGAGTAAATAGTTTCCCATAGAAGCCCAAGGGCCTGTGAAAGAGCCCAACAGAATCTTATTCCCTCTGACTTCCAAAACCCATTAACTTCTCCGTCTTTATAACTGCCCCAACCGGTAGGGATTTTGGGGAATACACTTCTGCACAGAGAAGCAGGAGCTCCGAGGCTGGAGGTGGCCAGGGCTGCAGCCAGGGAAGCCACTGGCAGGGTCCCCTTTGCCCTGCTGCTGGCACTGCGGTGTGGGACCCCCACCCAGTGGGTGCCCTGGCTTGGCCCACCGGCAGGTAAGCGCAGCCAAAAAGCGGCAGCTTTCTGCAGCTACAGGGAGTTTCCTGGAAAAGCGGCGTGGCAAGCCCGGTCCTGGATGGCGCCTTGCTGCAGGACTCCCTCCCATTGGCTGTAATTCCTCCATCTCAACCACAAGTTCAGAAAATAACGTAATGAAAACAGTCTTTTTTCTTCTCTTCCTTTTTTTTTTCTTTTCTTTTTTTTTTTTCCATTGCTCATTTTATTTTACTGAGCTACTGCACACAGAGACGAATCTTTATTTTGGCTCATGTCCTCTTGCAATATCATTACCCGCGCGCAAAGGAAAAGCCCTCTGGAGATTTCCAATCCAAACAGGCCCTTGTTTTATCTACAACTATTTGAGTACATGACCTCAGATAACCCCGTGGCCAACTGTGTGCCAAATTCAAACTGCAGCCATGGGAACTTTAAATACAGAGAAGATTTTCCAGCTTCCCTCTGAAGAGAAGACATCGAGTTTCTTGCTCTCTTTGGGTCTGATGGAGCCGGGATGCTGGGCTGTGCCCATGGGAGCGTGTCCACGGAGCTGCGATGCCACCGCCGTGCCATCATGTTCACCTCCGCCGCGGGAGGCTGTTTGGTTTAGGCAGCAGCACAACTGACCTCCGCTACGTACAGTCACTGTCCCCTGTGCTTCTCAGGGTACTGCTTGGGCTTCAGATTACTGCAAAGACAAACAGCTGCACTTGGGCCAACAGACTCATATGTAAGACTGTGTTTGGATTACTCTGGACAGGGGAGGTTTTTCATCTTCATTAGCCTGCTGCTCACAGCCATATCTGCAGTTTCTCACTGGGTCAGAGCCTCCTGCTCTCTACTGCTGTTTATGAATCTAAATAAATCAATTAATCTGGTATTTTGAATGAAATTTGGGAGACTTCGGCAGCTGGTGTTTCACAGACATTCAGTGCACGTGGGTACCTAACTCTGCAAGTCCTTGGAAAACACCAGCCCAGAGTATTTAGGCACAGGCATCAGTGGTAAGTATTTTTCACAGCAGTGACCACTTGCTTTTTCTCCCCAGATCAATACTTCTTCATGTTACCATAAATGCATTAATACAAAAAAGAAGAATGAATCCTAGAGCTGAATGCAAGCACAGAGGAAAAAAAAAACCACTACCCAAGCTCTAGGAACAGCACAGGAATTCGGTCTTGACAGTGTCTGTATCAGTTTCCAACACTGTCACACTGAACACATGCCCACATTATTTCATGTCGGGAACCAAGCTCAGTGAGAAGGGCACAGCCCAGCGACCCCTCGAGAGCTGCTCTGTTTCTCCTCACTGGGATTTTCATGTCTGTGCAATGGGGCACTCGCCCCCGCGGAGCTGGGCTGAGGACACCGGTGCGTTTCGCAAGCAGCTCTCCCAGCTGCACACCAGGCTTCCCGGGACTCAGTGCAGAAACACTGGGTTTAAAATAGAGCATTTAAGCGAAGGCAGCTTCAACACGGGGACAGAAAGCACGACTCAGATGCTAGGCACTGCTTTTGCATCTCAAGCAGCCCCGTTGCCTCGGCCGGGGCCCCTGGGCACCACAGCTCCTGGAGCAAGACTGCGTTCAGCACCAGCTGCCGGGCAGGCTGGTCACACGAACCTGGGGCACTTCTCGGCTGTAGGCAGCCATACATTCGTATGCATTATCTAGAGACCTCTGCATTTCAAGGCTGCTGTTATTTTGATCTTTACAACCCTTGGAAAAAATGAGTTCAATTAAGTCTCATCATTATGAATTTACATAAGGTCACTTCAAGGCTTCGTGTATTTCCTCTGGTTCTGATCTCAGTGCTCTTGGTGTTTCCTCTCTTCATTTATAACCTCGTTGCTGTAGGGCATTCCAAGTAAATCATCCACCACCAGTTTCCTCTCTTCAGCAACATGCATCAAGCTTTTCATTCAGGCTAAATGAAGCTTCAACTACTCTGTACAACAGTAGCCCAGTTAAAGGCACAGCATCACTTTGAGAGGTGGCAGTTTTCCCCTCAATAAAAATATGAAATTATTTTAATAGATAAGAGAATGTATTGATTTTGTTTCTTTTAGCAGGAGGAAAGATTTAGTTGCATTTCTTAGCACAAGCGCAAGCAATGAACCAATTCTTACATATTCTGTGGGAAATTCATTTGCTGATCACCGAGAAGAACCCTTTCCACTATGAATAAATAGAGAAACATGCTCAGAAGCTGTGAACTGTATTCAGACATGATGCAAAACCGTGGCAAGGTGCACATCGGCTACAAGCTGATCAAAATGGTATGGTCTGTGTTTGCAACAGGAATAAGCACCCACCTGACTGCACCCCTTGTTTATAAAGCTGAAGAACAAATCTGAACCAAACTAGAGTTTTGAACTGCCAGAAGGGTCCAAAATTAGAAGATATTAACAGGGTTCGTCTCCTGAGCCAAGACCGAACAGCCACAGAGGACAGGCCACCCTCCTCACTGAGCCCCTCCCTGGCACACTGCGCAGCACCAGCCAAATGCTCTTCGTTGGGCTGGGACCGCACCGACAAGGGCTGTCGAAGCGCCAGCCTGAGCTCTTTCAGCTGTGGGCTCGCAAGGGCTTTGGCCAGGATAAGCCCACGCTGACACAGCAGAGGCAGAGTCCTCCTGCCCCCCCTCCCGTGCAGCCACGCATCTGGGCAGCTGCAAAGCGAACCAGACTGGGGAACTGAGCTGGGTTAAAATTAACCATCTGGTTTTGACAGGTCCGTTTCAACTGGGATCAGTTCCCTGATCCAGCGACTCTGCAGTTAAACAAGCACTTGTGTTGGGACCAGGGGATATTAGAGAGGCACTGAGGTAGGGGAGAGGTGAGGGAAGAGGCACGGCTTCATCTGGCAGCAGCATCCACCTACGACGACACAAAACTCTCATGAAATCATGGCATAAGTGTCCCAGTCCCATTTCCAAGAAGCCCTTGGGGATCCTCAAGTGTTTTTCTGCCTCTCGTCTGAAAATGGCACGTAGGAGCCCAGCTCATGCAGAAATCATTCACATTCCTATTTGTAACCCATAAATATCACTGGACCATCACTACCGACTTGGGAAGAATTAAACTTGTCGTACCACTGATACAGACCCCGGCTTAATTTTCCAAAGCTTTTCCTATTTCTCTGCAATTGTCAAAAAGGGTATTTTCAACATTAAAACGCCTCAAACTAATGGGGATACTTTCCACCTAACCTTTTTCCTCTCTTTATTACATGTCCTCTACTGACACAGCTATCTCTCTCCTGCTAAGCAACCGGCTATATACGCATGGATGAGTCTTTGCAACTGAAAAAATAACTAGGCTGATGCAGCTTAGGTAGGAGAATCTGACTGTGTGCATTCCTCCTGCGGCTGGCCCCAGGAAAAGGACACCCTGCTACTTTTAAACCTGGGAGGTCTTTGAGACTTTGGCAGAAATCCCCTGGGAGGCCCGTCATTAGCCATTTAAAACTGTCTATAGTATAGGGCTGAATTGAAGCGTGGGACAAAGCCCCTGCAGAGCTATCTGTCAGGAAAGGCTCCCGATACTGGCAGGGGCTGTTAACAGTAACAATGATGACAATATAGTGGGGATTTTCAGGGGTGGGGACTTCAAAGAAACCCTAAAGAGGTATTTTTCATTAAGAAGTAAGAAAGCAGCTGAGTATTGTTTTTTTGCACTAAAGCTGAATATGAATGTTACTGCAGTAAGTCACAGATGAGCGACAGCATAAATTGATGCTGATTTAAATATGCATGTGCCGCTTTTCCACACTGCTCCCATTACCTTGGTTCTGCATTACCTGGATAAGACAGCAGCCCTTGAACCATCCCTCATGCTGCTTACCCTGGGATCCTCCAGCGCTTACACCACCAGTAAGCAGCCAGCAAGCCCCTTACGTGCCATTGCTCTGATCTTACAGGCGGGCAGTCCAGTGCTGTACCAGCATGGTAATTCAGGGTCTCAGCCTGAACCGCTTGGTCACCCACAGCCTCCCCACTGGCTGACTGGCCAGCTCAAACTGGAAGCGAGCCCGTGTCTCTCTCTGCAGGAATGACACAGAAACCACAGCCGGCAGGCAGGCAGAGTCAAGAGGGGCTTTGCTGCATTGGTCCACAGGGACTTTTCTGCATTGAATCCCCAAATCTGTGATTCTATCAGGGAGAAAAGGAAGATGATCACAAAAAAAGTGTAAGATGGACACCTGCTACACTCCTGCTACAGCAAGTCCTTCTCCTAATTGTAAGAATTTACTAATTACACTGTTGTTTACTGCATGGACCATGATGACGAGCCTGTGAAGACAGGTGCATGGACAAAACCATAAACAAGAATATTCAGTCAGAAGCCATGGCCTGCCCTCGCCAGCCATCTCCCAGCTGAGGTGACCAAAGGGCTCTGCAAGCCCAGCAAGATCCAAACCTTGCACCCACCTCTCAGCCAACCTTTTTGCTTTGCCAGGCTGGGGCTTGCTCAGCCCTGGCTGGATTTAGGAGCACTGTGCTGCTCACGAGCCCAGTCCCACCATGACCACCTGTGATCTGGGTCCCTTTGAACTGAACCCAGGGCCAGCTTCCCGCCGCGCCCCCCCCCCCCCAGCCAAACCCTGAAGCTATCATATCAAGTCAGCACAGAGAAAGTGCCCTGAGGGTTTGCTGAGCAGATTGACTTTCACACCTCACTGGCCACACAGAAGAAACCCAATCTAAACAGCGTAACTTTGCATAACCGATTATTTTCACTGGGGTAATTTGAGCCCTCCAGTAAATGCCAGTAAATGCCGTTGATCCAGGGAAGGCCCCGCTCAGGGGCAGGGAAGGAATGGCCCAACTGCAGGAGGCAGCCAGAGCAAAGGCTCCTCAGGGTGGGGAAGGGCTGGTCCCTGCTCTGGGATGGGTTTACTCCTGGGAGTGAAGGCTCAGTCCTTTGGCACAGGCCAGTGTCTGCACAGAAGGAAGTGCGAAGAACATCTTCTTAGTGCCCGACTCATTTATATAGTCAGAAATCGAAGTGTGCAAAAATAAGCCAAGGGAAGCACGCTGTCCAGGCTGGTTTGCAAGAAGCTGCCCGGCCTTACTTTATGTCTTTTTAACTTTCTTTTCCACGATGTCCCACATTTTGAGAGGCTTCAGCTTTCAGGCTGACTCCCCAGTGACCTATTATTCTTGCACATCCATCACTCCATCCTGTCACTGAACAGCCATTCACATGACCCTGTTCGTAGGGAACCATGTTCCTCCTCTGACTCCTCTGTCACCAACTTCCTTCTCTCCAACCACCAGCTCATTTCCTCCTGCAGGACCCTGCACAGTGATCTCCCCCTCTTTAAAGTCCATGAAATCAGACTGTCAAATTAAAACCCTAACAGCTGCAGAGATGAGTGGTCTGCCCATACTGCTGCAGGACAGCCATGCTTGCTGCCATGCCACAGGCAGGGGCACTGCCCCAGGAAGGGGCTGCCAGAGGCAGCGGTCCATGCCATCAGTACACACCCAAGACGTAACTTGCTCCTGTGGTCCCTTGTGACGCCAAAACATTGATCCATCTGCAAATGGGGACTCTCATTTCAGCCAGATCAGTCTCCACATCTGGCTCCCCACCTGCCCCCTCCCCAAGCATAAGCTGTAAACATGAGGGACAGACAAGTGGGTAGGGGACAGGGGGTGCTGGGCCACTCTCCTGGCTGCAAGACACCTGATTGTAACTACAATCATTTTAAGGGGCAGTTCGGAAAATAAACCTGGCTGTGCTCACCTTAAACATAGGATACTCTTCAACTCCACTAAAATGCTTCAGTAGGAGTAGCTCCCCCAGAAACTACCAAGAGAAAAGCTGAGGTAGAGGTAGGAATGAAGAAATTAGTGGAGATAAGAGAAACAGGCTCTCCCCTGCATCTTCCCCCAGCACTTCCCTAAATAAAAGGCCAATTGACTCAGACTGCATATCTTGAATTAAGACAGGTAAATCATCTAAATCCACTAGTCCAGAGAAAATGTTCTGACTCACAAGAAGCATGCCCTGAATGTTACATTTTCCACCTTTGCCAAAACTCCTACACTATCATTTCTCCCTCTAAGCTATCGCTGCTGGTGTCAGGAAACTGGAGGGTACTGGGCTGCCCTCTGGAAGAAGTTTTGTGCCGTTAGGGACTTTGTTACAGATTAGCACACTCTCACATAAGCTCACTATAAAAACCTTCCTGCTACCAGGGATTTCTATTGCCTTCTTGGGGGAAGAGAGAGAAAAGTTTATCCTGAGCCTCTTATAAATGACTGATTAAATGACAGCATCCATACCTAGGTCAACAAAATCCAGCTTTGGGCTTACAGCACACAATATAGCCGTATGCCATCAAGATAACTGCAAAATACCTTCTTCTTCAAGACTGACACTATGTATGAACTGAGAAACTAATTTAAAAGTTTTCTGTTTCTCTTTTCATCAGGATAATGCTTTACCTGTCTCTGTTTCTGAAACACTGTATGATCTTTGAGATGAAAGGGTTTACAGAAACACAAAACAGTCTCTTCTTACGTCAAGTAAGTCACTTAGATCATGTACACCTTATGGGGACAAGGCTTTCTTAAAAAGCCCAAACCCTACATACACTGCTTATCATCTTCACTGTTAGTTGAAAATGCCTTTGCAGCAGTAGATGAAGGACAAAATAATGTTATACATGCCACAGGAGTCCACAGATGTATGGTTTTGGCGTAGGGTGTCATCTCATCCAATTAATAATATGAATAACAGATATAGTTAATTTTATGCCAGTAGGAAGTTACACAGTTTAATGCCTAAAGGTCTTCAGATAAATGCTGTCGAGCAATTACAGATCTGGCAAATTCTGCAATGAAGCCAAGTATGTGTAGCTCAGTGCATAATGCTGACTCAAACTAAAGCTTCAAAAATGCCTCGAGATCAGACATTCTTCTGAAGGAACAAAGGTCTGCTGCTGCTATTAACAGCTGCCCAGACAAACACTGCAAATCTTGGATGACTGCAAAATTGTTCGTTCCCCTGAAGCACGTAGCAGGATTTAATTGCATTTGCAACAACAGGACAATGGTTTTGTGCAGGATTCTCAACAGAGATTGAGAAAACATCGCCGTGGTACTACCTGTGCTACAAGATGGCCCACATCAAACTGTTTGGAAGGCTCCCATCTGACACTATTCAATCATCTTGATCTATGAACTGCAAATAAAGGTCTGGAGGCCTTCTGGATAGGTTCAAATCAATTCACTCCACCTGAACTACTAATGGAGCTAGTCACTACGTTGTGAAAACAAGAACTTTGACATTATTTAACTTTTAATGTACAAGGTCTCTCAAATAGCAAGACCCAGTGATTGTATTGCTGGTTTATACGTAGGATTATCATCTTGAGAACGCACCAGTTTAAATTTACAGCCATTCAAACACTGGGAGTTGGACATCCCATCCTTACCATGACATACAAACAAAGAGCATTATAAGGGCACCAATGTCAAAAAGGAGGAGCAACTCCACAGTGTATAAAACATGGGAATTTTGACTTCTTGACACAGTCAATACACTGAACTCTGACCTCAGGAGGCACAGGGGACTGGAAACCAACAGAACTTAAATTGGCTACAAATCTCTTGTTTTCTCATGACATTTGAGAGAAAACATGGGGACAGTTTCTTTGGGACACATGGGAGTTATAGCTGTGTCACTGCCTTCTCCAGAGAGTTCTTCGCTTTCCTTACAGTCACTCCATCACTGTCACCCACTGACCTTTCATTACTTTCTCCCAGTGCACCAGCATCGCTGCTGACCAATGCACTTCACAGTCTGTCCAAACCCATGAGAGGAAGAAAAAGCCTTGTACAGAACTGTATAAAAGGACATTTACTCTGCACTACATTGTGTCTTCTTTTCTATGCTAGTCTAAATAAAAGTGCTGTTTTCACTGCCAATCGTTGTTTGCTTGTGCTGTTTCCACTGGCTAAAACCAGCATTTTTCCAGCTAGTGTTGCCCTCCAGGAAAAAACACACATTCATACCTTTCTTGCATTTAGCACAGGAGAACAAAACTAGTTCCCAGGAATAAGGATGACTTCCTCAAAAGAAAACATTTGCTGTCAGCTGAGGTTTGACCTCTAATGGCTAATTTGGCATCATCATTTTGAGCATTGTAATACATAACACCGTGAAAAATTAACAGCTTTCCCCCCCCTGAAGTTTAATATCCGCCTGCAGCTTTGCAAGTGAAAATAAGAGAAAGGAAATAAATACACAAACCGAAACCTCGGGTATAGTCTCTCACATACGTCCACAGAAAGAACCTAAAGACAACGATCTGTAAAGGAAATTTCACTGGAAATCAAGCTTTTACAGACACTGAGAAAGAAAGTCTGCAACATGAGACCGTCTTCCTTGAAGAAACACAGCTGATCTGCTGCATTCCCATATCTGACTTCCAGTGGTCTGTGTAAAACATAAACTTCACGCTAACCCTATGAAAACAGTCAACATGCTAGAGAGACAACAGTCTGCTCCGAGCTGGTGAAAGGGGAAAAAAAAAATCTCAGGCTGTCATTCTTCCCTTGCTGTGACCTTCATGCTCCACTGAATTTCTGAAGATACTGAAATCTTGGCAGGGAAGTGTACAGTCTGTGGGAACCAGGCAGCACTGTCCGGGCTGGCTGGTGAGAATTAGGCCCAGTCGAGCCCTTTTTTGGGGGGGCTCTGAGCTTTACATGGACAGCAGCACAGTGCAAAGCAATCTACAGGCTGGGAATTTTACAGGATTGGTGCTGGTTGGTGCACTCATGCACTGTGTGGCAGAGCTGGAGCAGGCAGCGTGCTGCCCACCCTCGTACCCTACATCCACGAGCGGGGGGGTTTTGCTCAGTTCTCGCTGGGAACCCCACCTGGGAACCTGGACGAGGTGCTTTGCTTCGGCATGCCCCCATGTCCCTGCAAGCAATGGTGAGCACTCACCATGAGCTCTCACCAGAGTTTATAAAGCCTTAGCGATCAGCAAATAAAAATCTCAACTGGAGACTTGAGAGGAGCACAATTTGCCACGACAAATTATCACAATCCCTGATGCTATTTAAGGACCGTCGTATAGAGCCACTCCAAATAAAAAGAGCTACATCCCTGTGAATGAAACGCCGCTGCACCAGGGCTAGGTGCATTCACGACTGAATGCTCACATTCAGACAGTCGCAGGACAAGTACCTTTTGAGGTCAATTCGCTCCCTCCACAATGTCTGTAGAGGCAGAATAATACCAGCTGTGCTTCCTGGCCAGTCTCAGCAGCACAAGTCGCAGATTACATCTAAATTGCCAAGCCCAGGATAAACAAAAAGATTAAGAGGGCCTTACCCTTTGTGTGGAACAATCACACTCTGAAGCAAGAAATCACAGCCTACGTAGTGGGTAGGCACAGGGCTGAGTTTTCAGTTTAGGTTAAGGGCTGGTGAGGAGTAAGCAGCTAACTTACACATCTGGGGAAACCACAGATGCTGTTAATCACAGGTTTTCCTGACCTGTAGGCGCTGACAAATTACATCCTATGGATGAACCTTTCATTAAACCACAGAGGCTTTCAAAATGATATTCTCTTTCTCAGCATTCCCAAGATGACCAAATCCAGCACACATGACCCTTCTTAATTCTTCATTTAGATGGTGACATGGCTTTTTCCAAAGAGATTTCAGGGCTGAAAGGAAGTAAATAGGGACGCGATGTTACGTCAGTGGAAGGCATCTCAAAAGCTGAAACGCCAGCTTCGAGAAGTGACATTTTCAAAAATTCTTTGATGGTCGCCTCAGCCCCATTACAGTTGAAGATGCTTTTTGTCCTAAGCAACTCCTGAGACAAATCCCTCGCTGTCTGCTGGGGCAGAACCATTTTACAAAATGCGTAGCCTTTAAATTCTACTGGTTTTTCACTGCGCGTGGGGAAGGACAACTGGTACATCTAAAAGAATAAAATGACTGTTGCTCAGGCCAGGAAAGGTGACCACAGAATAAAATTGCCCCACTTCCATGACACGCTAGAGCATGGAGATAGCTGCTCGGCTCACAAGTTAGTGAGAAAGATGATGTCTGGCAGTTCTCATCATCATCTGGACCGACAGAGCAACCCACATAAAAGGAACAAAAAAGCCTGCTGATCAGATTGGTGTGACAGAGGCTCATGAGAGACATGCACATTTTCAATCTAAACGACAGCTTGAGGGATCTATATTACTAATTATCGACTAATATTGCCAGAGTTCCCAGGCTGGCTTCAAAGGTTCTCGCAAAGTGCCCCAAGCACAGGGTTTCTCATCTAATCATAAGGTCTTTTTCTTTGTCCCTGCTAAATGGATTGCTCCATACTGGGCTCCCTCTGCGTAAATCAGCTTGCACATGATGAGCTTTGCAGCAATGAAATTCGTTACCTTAACCACAAAAAACCAGAAACATTTGCTGTAACTGCTAGAACACTTTTGCACCTAATTTCAAAAAAAATGGTGGTTTCCTCTCTTCCTCCCCCCTCCTCCCCGCCTACTCCTAATTCCATGCTGACACCTTTCTAAAAGGCTGGGGTGAGCGGCTTTGAAAGAGCAGGGAAAGGGGGGTGGGGGAAGATATCAGATCTCCAGACAATGAAATAAAGCAGCTATCTCGCACATCCTGCAGCGCTCAGGCTGAGGTCATAAGTTAAACAGGACATCAGAATAGGTGATGTAATTTGCTTATTTAGGATCAGAACATTCAGTGAAGTGAAAGAGACAACCTATTTAAATTTGCAGATAATCCTATAATAAATGCAGGGCTGTTCAGTTGCAGAAGCTGCAGCTGGAGCCTAAAATTTTTTTCACCCTCCACACTAATTTTTGCAGGGGATACAACTGCAATCATTTTTTCCTTGCAGGAAAGCCTTGAAACCTCACCTGAGGTCAGCGTCCCATTGCATTAGGTATTGTTCAAACAGGGTCCCTGTCCTGGACAGCTTAAAGGCTAAAGGTTAAGTCAAAGAGAGGGTGGAAAAGGAAAGAGAAGCCCAAGGGAGGCAAGGAGGTGGCATAGCAATACTGTGCGACCCAGGTCCCCCAGCCCACTCCCTCCCTTGCATAAGAGCAAAACTTCGGACTCAAAATTGAGCTGAGCAGCAGTTACACTTTTTAAGTAAAGTACAGTTCAGCCTTTCTGAAGATGGACAGGCCCTTCTGGCTCCAAATCTGTCTGCAGAGCCTCAAACCAGCAAGGATTTTACAGCAGAGTTACAAACCTTTAACTACAAGGTTCTTCTATAACAGGAGTAATTTATCGGTGATCCTGTACAACACTGAACACAGTGTTTTCCCTTCAAACCTTCGTGACAAATACTTGCGAGATAAAGATTTAAAGCTAACAACTTGCACTGTTTATCTCCTCAGTTTATCACCATTCAAACCGTTATTTCACCCTGACAGTGCTGCACAGAGCGGCATTACTCACAACTGAGGGCTGCCAGCCCCTTGCCTGAATTTATCTTCTTCGACACAAGTGTTTTTTCACTGACAAGAAGCTGGCTAGGCCAGACACCATACCTTAGCCTAAGGAAGCACAATGATGAGGACCCCAGGCTCACCGAGAAGGAGGGCATAAACCAAGAGGCATTGCACACACTGCCAGGTCAGTAGATGCAGTCTATACTTGCTTCAGATGGATCTTCAGACGACACAGAAAAGCAAGATGGAAAAAAAACAGGCCAGCCATACAGGTAATACCTGTTAAACATGTCTGTTTTCAAGAGTTTCCTTATGAGACGGGAATGGAGTTCATGTCTACCTGCTGTCCTACCCGGCCCTACCCGAGTGTCAAAGCAGGCACACATGCCCTATGCACGGACACAACAGCTGAGTGAGGGTGGCTGCGGCACCAGGAGGGGTGGGCGATAACCCCTCCTTGAATGGATGGACCTGTGAGAGGAACCAAATTTCAGCCCCGCCCCCCCCTAAAATTACCTAGCTGTCAGGTGTTTGTATCCAGCACTGTAGCCATCCAGTAGGTCCCCTTCTTTAGCAGGTTTGGGGTTTTTTCTTTCTTAAATGCAAGTTGTGTGTTAGAACTTCCTCCAAGTTGTCAAGAGCAGAGGATCACTGATTTTCCACTCGAGCGCATTCGCTAGCTGGCCCTAAGGCTGCTTACAACAGCCCCTGACAACTCCACAAAGATCTTCCTGCGTCGTGTAAGGGACCAATGTGCCAAATTTATCATGTAAGAATTCCCCCCAGCACGCATTTCACACCACCTCTTTCTGAAGGAGCCACTTTTGGATATCTGGAAAGAAGAAAAGCTGTATACAAGATATTCAAACGTGTGCAGAGGTGACAGCCAAAAGACATTTGCATTTCAAACAGAGGGAATGAGCTTATTTCAAATATTTTAAGGCTGTGAAAATTAAGGACTTCTCGGGAGCTTTTTGCATGTCACCAAAAGACAGAACTCATCTTATTTTCACTCAGCCCTCCTAAAATGTTCCTCACTGAAGGCAACGCCGGGCCTGGCTAAAGCTACTATGCACAGGTGACTTCTCCATGACCATCACTGAGTCCTTAAAATGCAGCAGAGAGACATGCAATGAGAAGATCACACTTGGCAGGCCATAACCGATGCTACCAGCAGTAGTCTCCATTTCTGGAGCCTTTAAGCAGATCAACCAAGTCAAAGCCCAGCACAACTGAAAGCAGAAATGCTGAGAAGCCCATGGGTGAAATCCTCTGTGTGCTTGCTGCTCTAAGTCACACAGAGGTAACAGTATTTGCCATTGTTTTAACAAAATAGGGCTGTTTTTTGGCAGGGTTACAAAGCAAGCCCATTCTTTATATCTGCGAAAGAGAGACCATCCATCCCTGCCGAGGGAGCTGACAGAGGAAACATATTTTACAGCAATCTTGGGTACAACATTGAATTGGGACCTATTTTTACCATGTGCTCTGCACTACACGCATTAATTGTTACAGCAACAATATTTGCTGACATATTCACTCAAATCATTTACAGAATAGAAGCCCAAGAGACAAAACAAGCCCTTGCTCCATGAGACAGAGAGTCAGGCAGGATGCCACATTGCTTCCTGTGACACACAGAAAACGCTTATCTACAATGGATGACCACAGCCGATAACCCATCCCGAGTGCGCTGGCAAGCACAATGGGGCTGGTCTTCGCTGCCCGGCCCACAGGTCAGGCACTGGCCGGCCAAGCTCCACGAAGGCAAGGCAGGAGAGTGGCCCAGGTTATGAATCAGTATCAGCCAGCCTCCTCCTCCTCCTGCTGAGCATGTAAACAGCAGCATTTGGGTGTTTCTGGAGCCCTGGCCTGCACACCACCATCGCTGCCCTGCTACAGGGACAGCCGAATCGGTCACCCGTTAGCAATTCACCAATTCACGTTCCTACAAGGAGGTTGCAGACCTCACAGCAGTTTGCAGGCCCTGAGGTCTGTAACCTGCTTAAAGACCAGAACAGGCAGGATGGAAGGCAGAGCTCAGCAGTTTTAAGTATCTAGCCTCCATCCTAATTAAGGCCAATTAGGTTTGCAGAGAATTAGGATGTTTTAGAAAGAACTTACAAATGAAGTGCAGATGTCTCTGTCGGCCACAGTGGCCCCAGAGCACCCTCTTAAAAGCAGAAATTTGCAGTTTTTGACACGGGCAGTCAATACTCCGCAGTTACGCAATATGAGCCTCCTCACCCTGCTGCCCACCACTCACCCCCTCGCACACAGACCTGTGAGAGCTGCGGTGCTGAGCACTCCGCGGTAACTGCCTGGGCGTCTGCTGGACATGTGCAGCTGTAAGAGCTTGGATTCTGCTCGAGAGCAACAGCAGCGTACTAGCAAAATGTGTAGTCTGTAGAGGACAGCTGAACACAATCAGCTCCAAAATGCCAAAGCCTTAAATGTAGGTAAATATATGATTCAGGACACAAGAGCAGTTTGACAAATAATAGCATCTTCCCATGCCTAGCGGTATAAAACATGCAGCTGTTCTACCACCACAATTTACAGGGAAGGCATTTCTCCTGAAAGTAAGCAAACACTTAGTATATATTCCTAGCCAGATTGATTACCTCTATTTATATTGTAAACTAAGACAGCATGTACTAAAAAGCCATATAGTTAAACAGTTCCAGACTCCAGATCATGGGCAAGTGGTCAGTTTTATATCATATGCTGCACAGTCTTCTGCATTTATTACAGAGTTTTCTGCAGCATGCTTTTTTGTGTGTGCTTATTCTTGTGGTATTTCAACAACCATCAGGAAGAACACTGCTATTTTATGGGATCTCAGGGAATCGGAGAATCCATAAGGTTTTTTAAAGTTTTTTTTAAAATAGTAAAAAGCCAGCACGCCACTACATAACAACAGCAATCTGTTCTCGGAACAATAAAACCGCAAGACTGAACACAGTATCTTATATCTGATTATATACATTTATCCTGAAGTAAGATCAGCCCATGTTATGTCGATCCAATCTGCACTGTGTTACGTCATTCTCCTCTTACAGACAACCTGCACAGCTGGACAACTCTCATTTTGCCTATAAGTTACAGATACAGTTTCAACAACCGACATCAGATATAAGCAGAGGTCTAACAAACGCTCTCTGGTGTGCTTGCTCAGAAGTCATTGCTATTTCTACAACACTTGTGCAGTTCCAAAAAGCCAGGAGACCCCGCAAGCTCGACCACAAGGCACTGAGCCAGACTTCACTGAAGTGTTCAGCTGGCTTGTTTATTCCTAAGAGAAAGCTCCTTTTCTAGCCAGATTTGCAGTTTCTTCTTTTTCTCTCTTTAAATACTGATAAGATGAGAGATGTTGGTTTATGTTACGGTTTTTGAAGGGATAAGTTTCAGCGTGTTACTGTAACACATACAAGAGTGAAATTGGAAGAGATGGAGATTGAGCTAACACAATTAAAATTTCTTCCTAACAACAATCCACAGATACCCACTGCCAAACACAATCTGGAGTCATCAACTAGCATGGACATGAATTAACCTAACAGCTACTGAAAAAAAGAAAAAAATAACAGTCCAAAAAAAAAAATCCTCCTATTAAAGTAATTAAGTGTTATCAGAATCACAGAGCCATAATTAAACATGGTTTATAATTAAAACAGCATGTGTCCTAGACAGAGAACACAGCAACAAAGAGTCTATAACCATGATAGTCAATGCCAAAACACATGCCAAGTATCAAAAATCAGAAAAACAGCAGTTTCTAGCAAAGCTGCAGATGCAGTGCCTCTGCTCTTCTGACTTAGTCATCAACACTTCTGACGGATGTTAGCACACTCAGAACTCCTCACAGCTTTGCAAGATGTTGCCAAAGTTCAAGCAGAAATCTTGGGAACCAAGTAGAATACACTCAGCGCAAGACCCAAAAAGCTGAAGCACTGCCTGCTGTGCATGAAACAGTGAGCAGGCATGAACTTAAACAAGCCTTGTCCTACCTGGCAACGGCTGAAGATATCTGCCAGGGATACTTGAACGTTGAAGTGCTTCAGAACCTGCAGGGCCTGTTCCTTTGCCTTTTCTGAGCAGTTCACAGAGAAACACCTTCCTTCTGCTACCTGGGACTGCAGCTTCAAAAGACAAGTCATAAACCGAAAAGACAATAAATGAGGCACTCTGTGCATCATGATCTGTGGGTTTTTTCCTAATACACTCGGTTTAGTTTTAATTAAAAATAGTATTTGGAGTTAGTATGTGTTTACATTCTATATTTTCATCTAAGAAGCACAATGGGTAATGTGACAGGTAGCCACTGCTGCAATAGCTCAGAGACTACTGAAACACTGAAGAACTGCAGCATTTTATATGTGAAATGTGATTGTGCAAGTCCCCTTCAACTTACAATGTGGTGGTGCAGTGCTGACAGGGGTAGTAAGAAGAAACTGAATTCAGTCACAGCTTTCCCAGGAGACCTGCCCGGATCACACACAGTATGCAAAAGCACAATGATGGAGATGATGCCCAATGACAGTTTTACCACTTCAACCCCTCCAGTTTATACACCGTTTCACCCGGAGTTCACTGATGGCCAATAGACTTGCAGTGGTTGATGTGGTCAGCCCCTTATGTTTGTTCCACATTTAGCAGAGAAATTTGTATCCGGGATCAAACACTGTGAAGTTCCAGACACCTCTTTATGAACATGATGAGTACTCACAGTGAGGTGGGATCAGCTACATGGAAGTAGAGAAGCCTAGCAGAGCCATCCTGTCTTCATGCAGGGCATACAAAGGGAACCAGACACTTCCCAGGACAGTATTGTACACTGGGAAGCAGTTATTTTCCTTTTGCAATTCCTACACAGTACTTTGAAGTTAAAACTTTGCCAAATAAGATTAAGCTGGATGCTGAATAACCTATTACTCAACTGTAGGCTCAAGGAACCACAGCCTGGATAAGAACTTGTAGTGTGGCACGGCTGCACTTGTCTCACAGTGTCTCACCATGAGGGAAGTTTTCTTCAATGCTCAGCTATTATGTAGGAACTCAGCAACCTATATTCTGCAAATACTCCAACCAGCTACTACTAGCTAGTCCTGAGCTTTTACATGGTAGTTTGTTACAAAGAATTACTGCACTCTGGCTCATGTATGCAATCCGGAATAGGTTCACTGTTCCAAATGAATTTTTGGGCAGTAACGAAGTGCAAAGGACCTGCAACAGGCATCATAACATTGCAACCACTGCCATGACAGGTTCAGTGTATTTCTACCAACACTCATGTGCCATGAAGGGCTCTGAACATCTGGTGCTGAGAGTAAGGTTGGGTTTTGCTTTGGTTTTTATGTGTATCTATAGGAACAGAACACCTCTACAGCTTTGACTGGGACCCACGTTTGGTGGCTTCCATTCTCTCCCTTCCAAGCTTGAAGGAACATCTTTTAAGTGTTGAAACTATGTCAGTGTGGAGCCAGTCAGTAAACAAGAATCTTTGTGATAAAAAGCATGGGAATTGAGCTGCCTTTCACCTGCCAGTAAGGCCAAACAGAAACACTTTGTTCTGGATTGCTTGGCTCGATTTCCACCCCCCGCCCCCAGTGGAGAGCAATCACTCTCCTCACTGATGCAGTACTGAGTATAAAAAAAAATTCACCCCGAGCTTTGGTCATTCAGAACAGCAAACCTCTCAAGACCCTTAATGTAGTTTTTAGTGCAGAAAACATGAAAAAGCCAAGCCAGCTGTTGCATTCACATCTGACTTTTCCTCTTCTCTACACTGCACATCCCAGACCACGCAATGATACAATGCCAGAAAAATGCCAGAAGCTCTGAACACTTACAGTCTGATATGGGAGCCCAGAGGTTAAAATGACTCTTCCTTCCTGTCGGGCAATCTGGAAAAAACAGTAAAACCCCATAATTAACATGGACTGAAGTTACACTGGATTCAAGCTTTCCTTTCAGTCAAAGCAGAGAGAACATGAACCGGCAATAACGAGGCTTTCTCTCCAGTGTCGACATATGCCAGGCCAAGGGTGTCCAGGTCCGGTTCAGCAATACGCTCGTGACAGCGACAGAGCTCAAGGTATCGCTCACTGACATGTCCCCTCCCTGCCAATACCCGCCTTGCCTCACATGTGCTGGAGCAAGCTACTTGTGTATCTGCACTGCAGATGGCCCAGGGAACTGACCACCTTAAAATAATCCTACCAAAAACCTTTCTATCTATTTTTTTTCCCCCTTAACTCAGACTATTTCTATTTCACCAGTCTGGTTCACAAAGAAGCAAGCAGTTCTGCTTGCACAGCAGTGCACAAGAGAGACAGGAAAAAATAACGTAAGAAGGTAATTCCAGAAAAAATATATACCACTAAATGTGTCTGCAAACATTATAGACATGAACAGAACGATACTCACTCCACTCCTTAAAGCCAGGATGGTGTTACTCTCCCTGCAGCCCAAGAGCAGACATACAGAAATCACGCACCCTTTCCAGGCTGCAAGGAACATCCTCCGTCAGAGTTTATCACCTCCTGACATGCAATCCTGCATGTTTATCTGAGCTCTCTTCCTTCAAGGGAAAGGTCTGTGCTGAATTATCAGGGGACTCATTACCCGCACTTCTGACCTTCACAACAGAATACGAGACACTTTCAAATAGTTGGGTGCCAAAAGGAGATACTAAATCTGGAACTGCAGTTCTTCACAAGGATGGAAGTGTGACTGATCCTCGTATGATTAAATGACATCCCTCCCTTCCACCCCTTCACCCTCTCCTGTAGGAAGGAAACAGTTTCATGGCCATAGTGACAGAACGATTTTCATGTGAACCAGCACTTCAGCTCTGCTGGTGCTGACAAGATACTGGCACACTGAGGTAGGCACAAGGTTCTATCTCTTCTGTGGCTTGGATTCCACTGGAAGCCTTCATATTTTTCTGATTCCAGATGTGTGTCATGGAGGTCTCTCTTCTGCATCAGTTTCAGAAGCTGTCTCTGGATCGCTCTTTAACCCTGGCAGAAGGACACACTTGGCATCAGAGTCCTGCTGCACTTCCCAGACAGTCTGACACCACCAAGCACAGCCAGGGAACACAGAAAGAAACAAATCAAGACTTTTAAACTCTGTCTTGGACAGCTGTTCTCCTAAGACCCACTGGACCTATGGCAACATGAAACAAGGGGAAGAAGGCTCTGAAGGCACAAACTGCCCATGCAGCCAACTCAGCAACCACTTTTTTTTCCTGTCTTGATCTTTCAGGTAGCCACTTCCCTCCCTTTTTTGTGAAGTCAGTCTTTGGCTGCCAGTTCTGCACTGAGAAGGCGATTGGCAACATCTTCTAAAGCACATTCCTACAGGCAAAATTACCAGATTTCTTTCAAAATCAACCCTCTCTCTCAAGAAAGGAAAAAATCTCCAAGTACAGGAACCTTGAAGTGGCAGCAGAGACATGTCATGCTGCGTGCAATCCCACTACACCCAGTCTGGGGTACTGAACAGCCCTGCCAACAAACCACCCTCATGGCACATGTGAGAGAAGTCCAGTAAGGCAACAGCAAATGTTCACCACAGTGATTTGCCGGCAAGGGAAAAGAGATGTGAAATTCCTTCAGACCCATGTGTGCTTCAGGGTAAGCCTGAGGATTTCACAGCTGGAACACTCCATTCTGACTTCCTGCATCCAGGGTTAATTAGTTCAAGCTTGATAAATCCCCTTATCTAAATGGCTCTGCAGAGACAGGCAAAGAATATCAAATAAAAAGGAGAAAAGCAATAACTCTTCCAGCATGTTTTTCTGCCTCTGGAACAACGACTGGAAGAAGCATGCAGAGCCAGAAAACCCATGTGATAGCACACATCTGACTGAAACCATGGAGGATGCATGCTGGAGAAAAGGGCAAAATTTCTTCTTTTCCTCTGAAAGAAATAATGGAAGGCAATGCTGGGACCATCTGGGAGATGTGTGCTTGGAGAGGCAAATAAAAGGAAAAGAGTAACCAGAGCATTGGGGTGGGTGTCAGGGACTTGTGCTCCATCCCAAGTGCTGCAGAGAGGGCATTGGCCTCAGTTACACAATCTATTAAAAAGATAATATCAACTTCCTCTGGAAAAGGCTTAGACCTTCTGGATAGAAAGAACTCCCTGACAACTCGGTATTATTTAGCCCTTAACATGCCTGTCTGTTTACCCAACTTTCATCTTGCAGAGATGAATGAACTCAAATGAATTACTATAAGAGAGAGCTGGAAGGGCAACAACTGATGAGAGCGAGCAAAGAGAGGCCCTATGTTTCGAAGCCAGCACCAGCAGCAGAGTGATTCATGACGACCTAAAGGATCCTGAATTAAGGCCAAAGAAGATTTCAAAAAACAGCTGCACAAGGCTATAGATTTGTAATTTAAAATTTGCCAAGTCTGTGCATGACATGTTGGGCAATGCCACATTTCCTTGAAGAGGCAAACTGCAGTACTCCCTTTGCAAGGTAGCAGTCCAGGAAAAGCTGTGACCCCCCTTGCAGTGGCAGAGGTGAAGCACTGATCCTGAGCCTAGGCCAGCAAGGTCCCAGTTCAGACAAAAAGGGAGTGGACAGGAAGCATCTGCTCCAGGATGCGTGCTGGAAAAGCACCCAGACAAGGCTCTACTAGAGAAGTGGATCACAAACCTCAATCCAACCCTGAAGCCTCCTACCTGTTACCTCAGACTCTTAAAAAGAACTTGATAGCTATGAACACACTCAGCCCAGGCCTGCAGCGGACTCGCTGTGCTGCTGGTATTTCAACCCTAAACTTCTCTTCAGCATTCCTGAAAACTACAACCTGTACAGAGTTACTGCATGGTTTCGTGATGTGGTCTTAAGTACCACACCAAAACCACTGCCAATTTCGTTTCCTAATGTAGACCTATTTGTGTCAAGGTCTCCCATGAAAGACATTCTCCTCTTGCTGTCCAAACATCAAAAGCAGAGTCTTGATCTTAAAGGCAGAAGAGTTCTTCATCCGTCCTCTGTGAATTTACACTGCAGACTGATGGGGAGGTAAAAAGACAAGCAAACCTGAAGAACATCGTTTACATCAAAAATATGGAAAAAGACATTCAAAGCTGAGACAACATCAGAGATTAGATTCCCCCATTACATGATGCTCTGCTTACTGCAGTATTAGAAATCCCCTTTGTGTCCCATGGCTCCAAACAAGTCCAGTGCAATTTAGATCCAGATGCACATTGCTCTAACTGGCTCCTGAGATCCATCCTGGATCAAGCCTGGCCCTCCTCTCCAACTCACTGGTTCACCTGGAGTTTTGGGGAAAGTAGGTGTAACCTTGAAAGGGAACATTCTACACCATGGGAGCTGCAGGAAGCCAGTTCTACCAGCCTTCTGGTTATTATCACACTTCAAAAGATAGTTTTTGCCTTGATAGGTTTGCCTTGGCATGCAAATTATTCTTAGAGATGAGGATAATTTTGAAGACCAAGAGCACAGTCCATTAAAAAAATAAAACCAACCAACCACAACTCAGTGGAAGGGGCTCTGAGATTCCAACAAGCCTCTCCTTAAAAATTAGTGACCTAAGAAAGTACGAAAATTTTCTTATAAGTTTCTGCTCCATCCTGAAGCACAACACTGCAAGATCTGTTGTAGTCACTTCAGGCTGGTGAGTGATCCTTTAAGGTTAGTATGAGAAGCATCCCACTGCTCTACCTGATTCTGCAAAATTACAGAGAAAAGAGGAACACCCACTGAAACTTGCCTATCTCCTTCCAATTATCCACCTAGAAGGCATAAAAGATAGGTTTAAGATTCTCTGCAAGGAGAAGTTTGCAGAAGACAAGCTGGAAGACCTGGCTAGAAAACACAACAGGCATAGGAGGTGATTCAAGTAAAGAAAAATGTATCAGCTTGAAATAACACGTTGCTTATAGGAAAAAGGACCAATGCAAAGGGTGGCTGACTCCAGTAGTGGCACCTGCACACAGAAGGATGCTGTGTAAGACTGACCGAATCTCTGCGCTCTTTACCAGATGGAGGCATTCTTTTACCTTGGGATGGAGCCACGAGCCCCCGGTGAGGAATGGCTGGATGCATACAGCCCTTCTCCCAAGAGAGGCCTCCCTGTTGTGCCACACAGGCAGCCAGGCTTGGGCCAGCCTGGGCCACCACCCAAAGCCCTCCAGAAGGGCCTCCTACCCGAGGTGCAGGACTGGAGCAGTGCTGCCAGGCAAGGACATGTTTCAGGGAAAGCATGTGGTGAATCCCCCCTGGCTCTCAATGCACAGGCTGCTAAAGTCAGGTAAAGGAGCTCATCTGGTCCAGCACATCTGGTACACATTTTATTCCCCAGCTGCATACCTGCTTTGCCAAACACTTGCATGCATAGTGCTACAGCAGCTGGGATATAAACGTAACACGGTGAAAATGTTACTGCCACCCCAGTGAATGAGAAGACTTGGGAAATGTGACACAGCACCCTTACTGGGGCACAGAGCTGCTCTTCCCAGACTGGCTGGTGCTCATGAACAGAGGGTAAAATGTTTTTGTAAGGATGGACTGTGAGCTCTTTGCCTTCAATAGGAGGACAGATTTAACCAGATAAATTTTCAGTATGAATTTCTACTATTTTTCCATTTTTAAAGATTTCCTGTGTCTGCACTTATGACAGGTAACTTTTAATCAGTCACTTCTCCAGTCAAGTCCTAATTAAATGGCACCATGAAATACACAGAATGCAAACCAGTGTCATCTTGCAGCATCTAAATATGGACAAATGAGGGGATACACTGACTCGTGGTGTCAGAGGTCCTGCTCTCACAGGCTGGCAGATCTGAGATTGCAGATCTGGGATGATAAACTCGCCATGACAACTGTTGGCCAAGATAAAACATTTAGCCAATAATAGCAGCACCACACAAAGCAGTACACAGGACACAGACTTCACATTTAGCCTGGGAATGGGGTTTCTCAAACCGATCACTGCCACATGCATTAGTCTAAAAGGAAAAATATAAAAAAATCCATAGCTGCCCAAACACAACCTACAAAGCTCTAAGATTTTTAAGTTTGATCCCAAATAATAAAGGGTGAATGACAAGACTCATCTGCCTACCAACACTTGAAGTCACTTTAACAAGCAACAGGAATGATAACAATAAGGAGCAAATGCCAGGCGATTCAGGAGTTCTTGACACAAGGAGATGTACACTATGATTGATAAATCATTTTAGTGAAATGACTTTAATGAAGACCAAACACTAATTCTGTACATACTTATGTGTTCCTGGTGACACTAGTTTTGAATCTGTGTTGTGCTAACACCCACACCGTCTACCCTGTATTCAGTGATGAGGATCCAAACCTTTCTCCTGGCCTTTGCAATAACATTTCCAAGTTTTTGGGCATAGGGTGGTCAAGATTCAACTTCTACTAAATCAGGACTAGCCAGATATAAGGCAGGGTGGGAGGAGTCTATCTTTATCTTTGATTATCCAAGCACAGATCAAAGGCCTGCAATACAGTAACACTCCAAGGGCTTTTGATAGTGAAAGGATGTTTGTCCGGTCACCATAGAGAAAGCAATGTAAAACATCCTGTCCAGAGCACGATAAGGTATCAGGATGAGAAGCGGAGACGGGGCTCTGGGGGAGGCAGTGAGAACTAGTTTGTTTAAATGACTTGTGTAAGTTTGGCAGAGATGAGATATTAATTATTTCTGCAGAAGTTTGAGCCTGCCCAGGATTCAGGCCAAGCAGACATCTGAAGAGGAAACATCCTGTGCACCAGGCCGGGCGATCAGTGCACATTTGATAGCAACACACTGTGTGGGCTGGATATCTCCCTTTCTGGCATAGTAGAAATATGTCTGAAATGAAGAAGCATGTGTCTCTTCTCTGAGAGGCAGAGGGTCAAAGTTGTTATGTGAGTCCAGATCAATGTTCATTGTCCCCATGTATGTTAGAGATTCTTCCTTTTCCAAATGTTTCACTGCAAATTGTGGCTGATCACCTTTGAGCCATCTCACAAAGTGGTAGCCAGCTAGGATGCTACATGGCAATTTATTATGGAAATCTTCCATTTCATATTGAACAGCCATCTTTTGACTGTGGTTCTGCTCGACTGACCCAGGCACAAGGCAGGAAAATGACTTCCCTGTAAGCCCAAACTGAAGTCCATTAGAAACCTAAATAAATGTTGGGTTCCTTTCACTGAATTTTCTCTTGGTGTAAACACCCACTGCCTCCCCATCAAAGACACTTGAGACTGCAGGTCACATCTTTACACTCTGCTTGCATTCTCCTAATGACTTGAAATATCCCAGCTGTCAATGACAACACACAGACACAAGTAAGATTTGAGGTCACAGCACTCTGCTCACCTCCTCTCTCCTGGAACTGGAGAACCAAGCCCATACATTACTGTAGGGACCAGCTAACACCAGCTGCCATGTGGCACAGCTTCTTGGACTGAACCAGAGACCTGGGTCTTAGCATGGGCACAGAAGGAAGCACGTGCTGAGCAGCTCCTGCCAAACCGCTGCCTGTTCGGTGTCACTAACCAGTGTGGCTATACAGTAAGCAGCAGGCCTTCCCCAAGGAGCGCAGTTGGGACCTATAAACATACATGCACGCACGTGCGTGACTAACCTCAGCAGCTTTCCTGTGGTCATCCTCATTCTCCAGCATCCGGACATCCACACCAAGGCAGCGAAGATAGCGCCCGAGGCCTTGCAGCATGTTATCGCAGACCACACTGAACTCCTTTGGGGAGATGGGAGCAGCGGGACATGAGGTCTCCTTGGATCCTTCACATTGCTACAGAAAGGCAAGAGGTCCGTAAGCAGAACAGAAGGCTGATTTCCAGTACATTTGTGTTTTGCTTCTCTGCACTCACCCACCTTGGCAAATCCAGCCATCCCCCTCCACCTGTATTATAACTTCCCCCATGCTTTGCAACACCTCTAGCTCCTCCTTCACGTCCTTTCTACATCGC
Source organism: Falco peregrinus (assembly GCF_023634155.1). NCBI lineage: Eukaryota > Metazoa > Chordata > Aves > Falconiformes > Falconidae > Falco > Falco peregrinus. Next base: position 46,569,494 of record NC_073721.1, on the reverse strand, counting down.
CCACCTACCACTTGGGCAGGAGGCAGCACAGATGGGGTTAACTCTGAATTAACTGTTCATTCACTGGCCAGCTGGCCACCCAAACTGGGGATCTGCAGCTTTTCCCTGGAGAAATGCCAGCCTGGCCGTCTATGCTCTACACAGACATCCATTTTCACAAAGCCACAAACACAAAGTCCAAGGCTGCTATTCCCCTACCAAATTAGACTGCAATTAATATACATGTGCCAAAGTTATGATGTGGGAAGGGAATCTGACAGAGGGAGACACAGGTAGACAAAGCAACCACGTCAGCTTCATTATCTTCAGAAGTTTAAAAATAGGCAGTGCCTGAATTTTGTTTATTTTATTTCAAATGGCTGCTGCTGGGGGAGTTCCTGCAGTTGGAGACTGTCGTTGGGAGGCTCCCAGAAGTACAATAGCTAAATTCATGGAGAAGGGAAGTCATTAAGGAACCTCCAACTTTCAGCTTTTGCCTCCAGGAACCTGAATCAGCTGGGATAACTGAGGGATGCAGCCACCACCTGTGCAGGGCTACACTGTCTTCGGAAGCAGACAGGTGCTGCAGTGTTGCAGATTTGCTCTGCAGGAGCCGACTCAGGCCTGGAACTGCTGTGGCACAGTGTGCAGGTACACGCGGGCTGACCACGAGAACAACTCAGATCTGAGAGCTCCATCCGTGCCATGCTGCACCTCCCAGAAGCTGGCACGTGCACTCAAAGCTCTGCAGCACTGGGTAGGCTGGACTGTCACCAGCTCCTCCAAGGACCTGGGTGGGTGCAGCTGTGCCCCGAGACATCAGACTGCTGTGATAAGGGATCAAGCTGACCCTTCAGTGCTGAAGTACTTGGAAGACACTAACCCTGTGCTGCTGCTTCTGTTCAAACAGATGTAAAGGAGCAGCAGCTGGCTCTTAGCTAGTGTTTATTCAATGGCCAGCAATGTCATATGTAGCTTTTTTCTCACATTTCATGCCAGCAGAGAGAAAAAAAGCTTATAAAGGAGAATGGTGTCATTAGCCCCACTTCAGATAGTGGACCAGGAAACACTGGGAAAGAGAGCTTGGAGTCACACAAGATGCAGAGTCAGGAGAAGTCTGCTTTTTTGAGTCCCAGTCCAGGTTTTACCAACTACCTCTCTGTTAATGAATCCGACTGTACGGAACACAAAGATGACCTGTGAGTTCACAAGGTAATTCAAGCCTGAAGTACTTACTTTTCCCATCTCTACAGAAGCCAGTCAGATCTGCTGTAACATACAATATTCCCATGAACGCAGAGTGCTTAGGAAATTACTGAGAAGCTTTGTGTTTTACTGTCGAAGACTAACAGGATACTGTACATTTACACCCAGTTGATAAAGAGGATCCTGAAAAGGTGGCTACGATCAATAGCCTCTCAGTCCAACCATGGAAGGTAGTACTGATTTCAGGAGCTAAATACACATTTGGGACTTACACAGAAGGATACATAGCCATAGTGAGTCTTCTCAGTTAATAAACAAAACTTTTTTCTGCTCATGTTTTCATAGGTGCATAAACAACTGGATGGTTGCATTTTGAAAGTAAACCTTTTGAAACAGTCACGTTCCAAGATATTTAAGCAGAGTCACACAGCTCCAGGTTACAGCTGGTGGAGTTTTTAAGGCTCTGCCACAACACAGATTGCAGGGCAAGGCCAGTCATGCAGTACGTAGTGGTGAGCAGGGAGAGAGAAAAGCCATCAGCAGAGACTTTTTTGATGGATTGTTTGTCTTTAATTTTGCAGACTTCTGCTCCAGACACAATAAAGGAGGCATTTCCAATGTGAAACCAAAGTGTAGAAGCTCAGTTAAAAGCAAAAGTAAGGACCATGAGAGTTCTGAAACCTCACTGATGCAACACCTAGGCCACAGAGTTCAAACCCACACCACTGAGGAAATGTGGAAGGAGCATTTCTACCAGCAAGGCTAGCTGGATTCTGCTATACAGATCTGCACCAACATTTTGCGAATATAAATGATCCTGAAATAGCAGGGAAAGCTGAACCAAGGCACGCGAAGGAGAAAGCGTATCCTACCAGTAACGGGGAGGGGCGAAGATGTTTGCTGCAATAGTCCTGAGACCAGACTAAAGCATGCCATGCATAGCTAATAGTATGACTGAGAGGCAAGGCAACATATGATTTGCAGGGGTCTTGAGCAACATGCAGCTCTTTGAAGATGTTTACAAACCTGTCCAGAAGGTGAAGGTGCTTCTTGTTTATTCAGCTGCTTCTCTGCCCTGAGTTTTACGCTCGGTTTTCCCACCAGACTCTCAGTCAGGTCTGAACTCAAACCAAAGCTTGCTGGATCCTTACAGAGTTTCTCATAGATCTCCAGCAAACAGTATGCATCTGAAGCTGAAAACAAGGGAATATGAGCCTCAGCTGGTTTCATTCAAAAGCAGAACAGAGGCTTTCCTGATGCAAGGAAGAGCCTTCACCTTTGCAAATGCCACTGCACGCTAACAACCTGTGAAGCACCAACTGACTAATGTCACAGCCTGCACCCTTTTACTGATTCAGTGAGCATCGTGACCTAACACATGATCACAGAGTCAAGGCCGAGGAGCTCAAAATGCTGTCTGACTCTAACATAATGCAAATTGTAGTGTGCCTGTTCAAACCACCATGTAAGATAGCTTCAGCCAACCCATTTTACTCTCCATTGTTACTGAGCAGTGGCTTGCCCACAGTTTATTACCGCATCTCAGCTAAGGGAAGGTAACTTCCCCATTAGATGCAATATCTTAAAAAGTAATAACTGAGTTGTTTGCAATCACCTGCCCACAGGCACTGCCATGCCATGCGGCTTCTGTTCCTTGCAACGGGAACTGTCTAAGTCTCCAAGCCAGTTTTACAAGTCCTGGTGATTAACTTTTGTGGGAACTGTGTCAGCTTCAAGGATAGCTGAACTTCACAAAGGGTTGGTTTGCTTCAGTAGATTGTCCTTTGATGCCCCGGGAAAAGATTTAGACCCAGACTTCTGACTCTGGGGTAATCAGCAATAAACTCCGCTGGTCCCTGCACAGTACCAATTCTGTGCTGCAGTTTCTGACACCACATCTACCCATTTTTAACCCTGCTCTAACAAACAATTCATTATGACAAATGAACACAGCACTTGTTTCCCAGAAGGGCTGTGAAATGAGGCAGAAGGAAGTGGACTTTCTTCTTCTCAGTTACTGAGAGGAATTTCCACTGAGGTGATGTTTCATCAGAAAAAATCTGCAAAGCACAGGAATTCTTTCATAAGGGAAATAATGAATCACTGGACAGTTTAAACTTCAACCATTAAAGCCATGTCCACAAAAGGGCAAACATAACATGTGCTTGCTCCTCTGAACAGGAACTAATCTACAAAGCCATTTTCTTCATTTGCTACTTAACAATTTTCCTGGTGACAGAGGACAGACAAACACAGCTTGTAATGGACAATCTGTAGCACTTTGCCACAGTGACCAGACCTGCATAGAGGATCTGTTCCTCCCGGAGAGGCCGCTTCTCCCAGTTAGACAGCTGCTCTGTTTTATCTAGAGGTTTTCCCAGCACATGTTGCACCAAGAGGCTGAGTCCCTTCTCCAGCTGCCTGAAGCCTCTATCCTCGTAGCTCTGCTCTGGGGACAGCACACTGCCCTTCTGGCCGCCCTTCTTCCAGTCAACGGAGCTCTTCTGCAGCTGATGGAAAGAAAAAGATATAAACCACATGGTTATAAAACAACTTCTGCAACAGCTCCTATTCCAGTGGGTGCGGCCATGCAGCAACCCTATCATTTTTATCTCTTGCCTGGCATACTGAATCCCGTTGTCTCAGACAAGGGCTGGGATGGCATTAGATATGTACAGCGTCTGGTTATTTGTTTAACAAACACGCTTGCTGGAAAGAAATCTGTTCCATAGCCAGGGAAGGGAAAAAAGTGCATTGTTGCACAGCACTGCGTTGGAGCAGTGGGGCTGTGACTGTGACTCCTCAATGGTTTGCAGGGTGCTCAGCCATACTGGAGGCAGTTAGGGACCAACTCAGTAAAAGAACAGCAGCGGTAGTTCAGTGACTTTCTTCTCCTAGTTCCACTGAGAAAAGGTATTCCTGTAACACACTGGGCAATGGCCTTTCTGCAGTTGCCATTTCTCAGGTTAAACTGCAGATCCTGCAGCGCTTCCCCGGTTAAAGTATCAGTCCCAAAGATCTGGGTTCACCCCAACCCACAGCCTTAGACACACTCTGTAAATTTTACCCATTAAAATGGTTGTCCTTAACAATTCTGCAGACTGCTAAAAGCTACTGTGTGCAAACCCAGAGGTAGCTGTACTTCAGCTGAACAGAAATTCCTGCGTGGAATCCAGCAGCAGCCCCCCTATGAGCATTATGAGTTCTCTACAAATCATTAACTCCATAATATCTGCTTCAGTACTGCATGATCTTGGTATTTCAGAACTTCTCCAAGAATCTACTCTTACCGAGTTCAAGTATGACTTGTACTCAGCAACTTTGTCCTGGATGAATGGAGCTACGCCTCCATTTCAATTGCTTTTCCATAGCTTTGTAAAGGCTGTGAAAAAAGTGACTAGCATATCAAGCTCCAGCTTTTTAGTAGATGAAAACTAAATGCTTCTGTCTTTACAGAATCACATTACCCCCAATACCACAAAGTGGAAAAGGTCTATTTGCTCATTTAGCCATCTCCCTGCCAATACAGGATACAAAAAGACAATGCTGTGAATTCACAGCAGCTATCTATGAACACATGCAGAAGACACAGTTTTCCCTATCTCCATGTGTTCATCCTTACTTGTTTGTCTACTGTGAGTAGGTCCACCACACCTTGCGCTTTCTTATCCATGTCTTTCAAAGCAGAGCATGTGGCTGCAAGGCTGCTAAGGTCTCCAGACATCCCATAACCTAGAGAAAAAAAAATAATTGCAAATCACACAGACAGGAAAACTCAAATCATGGCTAATGCACCACAGCTTTTTCCAGTTCAGAGTCAAAATGCTGACAATATATGTATAAACATTGGTGGAAGGACTGTTCAGACAGGGAACGAGGCAGGCTTCCATCTCTCCTGTTCCTAAGAGATACTCTTGCAGATAAAAATTAGGGGAGAAGAGGCAGCTGAAAAATGCTGCGTTTAAGATCAACTTACTTAAAATCTGCTAGGTCAGTGAAAGGCAGTTATGAATTTGCCCTTGAACTCCACGTTTAACAACTCCTGCCAAAAGCCTCCAAATACAATCTAAAACCAGTAGTAAGGTGGAGAGCACTGGTGTCCAGCACAGCAGCTTTGGGATAGGGCCAGCAAATCCAGAAAGCTCTGGATGGCAGACTCCCCTAGACCACTGAAGGCTAAGTGCAGCTCAGGGTTTAGCAGGGAACTAAGAATCCCAAAACCAAGGAGGTAGACTAAATCAGAAATTTTGAGTGTGACCTGAAACGGGGAGACATTTCTATCATTCCTAGCTACACTGGTCACCCTGCTTCCTGGCATGGCAGTATGTGAATACTCAGGGCTACAAAAACTGGTTCCATGATAAGTGGTTTTAGGGAATGACAACCCCAAGAGGATCTAGGAATTACACAAAAAAAGCTGTGTAGAGACCCGAGACGGGGAGAAGAGATGCATGTTACCTAGTTTAGTGATGGCTGCATCTGAATAAAGCATCTGGATGAAACGAGGAAGCTTCTCCTTCTCACCCTCCGCCTCAGCTTGCTCAAGGAGCCGTGGCAAGTCAAGCAGGAACACTTCATCCTTCAGAGCGATTTGAAGGAGGGAGACACGGGGCTTGCCGATCATGCCGAACGAAGGCCTCCACTCCATGTCAATGCCCACAACCTGCCCAGGCTGCAACACGGACAAAAGCCTTCTTCACTCAGAGACTGTCTATACTTCAAAGTAGCTTGGACAGTCCCTATCCAGAACACAAGCATTTCCCTTCCAGCAACAGCATCTCTTAGCTAGTGTGCAAACTGCTACAGAGACAGTACACCTGAATTACCCCTGCGGGGACCTCTCCTGGTACCACAATTCCCAACACATTCCCCAATTCACACAAGCCTAAGGGAAGTGGCTGTTCTTGACTTGGGGAGGGAGACGTTTGATGGCTGTGGCTCACACACAACCCTGAGTACCTGCCTGCTACGGAGTTTCTGCTTCTTGACACTGCAAATTAAATACCAGAGTAACACTCACCCGCAGCACCTTTTCCCAGCACTGCAGTGTCTCCTCCCATGTCTGCAGGAAGTGAATATTTGCCCGTGGAATAGGGAGCTGGTAATAGTCCTTCTTCTTACTCTCTCCATCATTATCTAGTTTTGCAGCCTCTTCTACCCTGCATAAAATTAGACGCAACAGCTTGAAGCCACGCAATGAGAGGAAATCCTGGATTAGAGGAACATCAGGAAGTCTTAAGCCCCTTATTTCACCGTGGCCCTCCACTTCCCCGTGCCACTCAACTTGTTCTCTTACTCTCTCTTTCCTCACTTCCCCTGTAATCTCAGCCTCTTTCACCTTGACTCATCTTCTCTTTTTCATCTTATCACAGAGACGGCAGCTCAACACACTCGCCACTGTACCCACTGCAGAGAACACCCAAACCAAAACACTCGCTGAAGTCAAGAGTCCCAAGCCCTATTTTCAGCGCTTAGCTCTCTTTCCCAGAACTGATGCAACTTGGATGACAAAGTTGGGCAGCTGTTTCCACATTCAGAGATAACACATTTTAGATTTACTGCTTTTTGCCCTTGAGGTTAACATGGCAGTCTGCTAGTTCCCACAGCGTAATACATAACAGAGAATTCAGCTCTGACCAGCACAGTGTCCAAACAGGAGCTTCACACTTCCCCACATAATCTGGCTCAGACTCTTGGACTGCTTCACTGTACGATCACTACCAACTGGGAACAGGTAAATCTGCCTCGTCATTTTATAGTGCAATGGCTTGGGAAGGCTTCATGGATCTCCCTGATGCTACCCAGATTCTTCTCCATCCCCTTCCCTGTAAAATATCCACAGGGTTGCACAAGGGCATTTGTTCTACATTGCACAGGGATGAAAAGAGAAAAGTTCAGAAATAAAGTTTCAAAACCTTCTATACTTAGAGAAAAACAGCCAGCTAAATCCACAAACCAATTGCCTTGCTTGTGGTACTCCCTCCATTTGGGTTTCAGATGGCACCACATAGAGAAATTCAGTATCTGTGTATTAATATCCTGGGAATGTTGGAAGATGCCTGCAGAAATGAGCTAATTGATTTCCTACAACAGGATCTTACACAGCACATTTTCTTTTCAAAATGCAGCAGTCTCTCGAAATGGCCTTGTAACTGAAAGGTCAGCATATTGCTGTGGTGTCTCAGCCAGATGATGCAACCAGAGGAAAGAAACTAATAAAAAATATCCAGCTATTTTGGACGTATCACAAATTTCTGGATAGCCTCTTTCCCATAGAGACTTGAAATGGTTTATTATTTGAGAAACTATTTACTAACCTTATGTTTAGGGGACTGTGTGACTAATTTTGTAGCATAGCAGCTTTCACTGTACAAACACTCTTTTCTGTGGGTTTGTGTGCATGGGGAAGTCAATATTTGTGTAAAATATTTAGTGAAGGTGTGCAGTCTCAGGTCTCCAGCAATATTCTCACCTGCAGAGTACAGGAGCTGTGTGTGCTGTAACCAGTGGCAGAGATGATGTCATTTATATGCTGGTACCACCTTGTCCTCTACAGTGTGAACACCCTCTCTGGGAACCTGCTGCTTTGTTAGCTCAATAAATAAGGCAGACAGACCATTTTATTAGGTTCCATGGCTCTGCTGATTTTATAGCAGCTACTGCAGCAGGTATCATGACTGGATGAGTAAACTGGGGCACAAAAGGTTTTATTCAACTGTCACAACTCATACTGAACGTCAGAGCACATCCCAACCGGCATGCCTTCACTCCATCTGTACGCGGCACAGGATTCTCAGAGCACAGAGATGTAGTGTAGTGATTTTTTTTTTCTCTCTTTCTAGATGCACAGAGTCTGCAGCTAAGTCACACTTCTGTTAACCACCCCTTTGTGTTTTGAGCGATTACCTCTTGTGCAAAAACCTTCTGCCTCCCAACTGGCAGCTGACACAGCAGGGAGGAGGACGGCGGCTCCAGCAATGCATCAGAGCTAAGCAGAAGCATGTCCTAGACTGACAAGAGTTTCCTGTGCTCCAAGAAAGCCACGTACCCTCTGGAGAAGTGGGCCTTTGCAGAGTGTTTCGAGGGTGATTACATCTGTGTCATACTTCCTGAGGTTACATGGGGCTTGAGGATGAACCAGTGCAGATCTTCACAAGCAGAAAGATCAGACCCATGAAGCTCAGCACACAAACTGTTCAAAACCATCTGGTAAGACCCTCCTCAAATCATCAGCAGTAAAAAATAATACACTGTGCTCTCATTCACCTCCTACGTAATTCAAATGATTTTTAGTTATGAAAGCTGTAGTTTTTACAAAAACATCTCTTCCAGGAGATGGAAATTTGCTGTAAATGTTGAAGATGGCAAACCTGACGATAAACCTGTTAGAGCAAATAACCTTGCTCAGTCTCAGGCTTGGTCTTCTTAAAATGGTCTCCTTATCCCCTAGCGAGGTGTCAGCATTAACCAGGCAGCGACTGACAGATCCTAACTGTTAGCTGGAGTTCAGAATTCTGACATACGACACCAGCAGGGAAATGCTGCACTAAGAACATAAGGTAAAAGGGAGCACCCAAACCATCTCCATACCACTGCACATTCTGCAGTAACAGGAGGAAGCCCCAAACCACGCAAGGCAGCAGGTGAGCATGGGCATGCAGGCTCGTGCAATGGCCATGCCAAGAGAGACCCTGCCTCTGCTTCTCACACCAACAGCACGGCACTGAAAGTGTCCAGCTTCCTACCCAGGGAGCTGTGATCATCAACTTTCTGCTGGTTTTATTCCTCCCATCATCAGCTCCTCCTGGACACTGTTCATTTCAAATCAGATTCAGATTTCCATCATATACACTGAGAAGTTCAGCTCTATATAGGAAGTTACTCCCTCACGTTACAGGCTTCAAGGGCTATGTTTGCAGGATGCTGAAGATACGGGCTATCAGCTTGCACAAAGTTGTAAATATTTACCTCTCAGGAGTGGTCAGGATTTTCCCACAAACTTTCCTCTAATCTCACCTGGCTTCTGATCTAGAAACACCAATCTCCATGCTAAAAAAAACCCCAACACATCTCACCAGTGAGGGTGAGAGAGACACATCAGGCAAGTGGTGCCAAGTCCAGTCAAGACCAACACCTTGGAATACGGTGACTGATGTGTGCAACAATGGAGGAGTCCTGAGGAACCTCAAAATTATCACTGCTTCTTCTCTTCTGTTTTTGACAAAAGCCTTGACTCTACCTGGAAACAGGAGATTGCTCCTGGAATGACAGCAAGGCTCTGAGCTATGCTGTGCTCCAACCACACAGCCCAGACAGCTCTCCTGCATTTGCATTGCACATTCAGGGATAAGTCCTCTTCTGTGCACAGAATCCAATTAGATGAATTCCTGCACATGAATGAGCAGAGAAAATAGTGCTTGATTGTAGCAGGCCAGCAAGGTGACTTCGTAATTACTCTGAGCCCAAGGACTGTGGTAGCCCGCAGCCTTGCAGGAGTTTGGCTCATGAACACCCGTGGACACAGAGGCTACCGGCTGTGCTGCTGGGACTGCCAGCCAGAGCTCACCCAGCCCCGTTCCAGACCTCCTGGGCAGTCCTGGGTGAGATCCTAACAGGACCCTCCTGCAGTATCATCTGCAAACTGCAGTTCCTCAAGACTTGCAGTTGCCTGCCTATGTGCAGGCCTTTCTGCTGGAAAAAAAAAAAAAAAAAAAAAGGTTTACAAAAAAGTGCCAAACACGGCTATCTCTGAATAACTCAAACATCCTGTGGACAGAGTCACTGAAGTATGGCAGATACACCATCACTCACGTGAGTATAAAAGTGAATTACTGAGGCTCAGCAAATCATTTCCATTGAGTAATTTTTTCAAATACAACTTTTCTTAACTCCATACAGCATAAATGAACAACTGCCTGAGATACTGCTGCATGAAGAGGATGATCTTGGGGCATTTTCTTGAAGAGACACAGCACAGAATACCCAGAACCAGAACGACAGAGCTCTGGTACTTGTCCAGATCTAGCTTGCTGTGAGGATCAGACAGCTCCTAACGGTTTAGGTGGCTGTATGTGCCCTCCGAGGTTTTGAGCCTCTTCTCAACTTCACGCAGCTTTTTCTACACACTGCATGGAACCTGGCCATCCTCTCCCCTCCACCCTTCCCATCTGCTCCTCCTACACCAGCAGGTTCACAGAGATCCTTGACTGGGGTGTTTGCACAGTTCTGTGCACTTGAAACCAAGGAGTTGTAAGAACCCTTCTTAATATAAGGATTTTTCAGTTGTGTTTTTGTACCTCTGCCTTTGTGTTCTTGTTTCAGGTCTCACACAACAGGATGAAGCTCCCGTTGGGGGAGGAACTGTGGCTACTGTAGGCTAATCTACTGTGTACAAGATGGGGGGTCCCAAAGCAAGAGAGGAAGCACAGCACTGTGTTACTGGGATTGCATTAGAGGAATTAAAGGGGACAGAGAGTGATTAGGGGGCTAATGGTTTCTTAAGCTCACTTGGTGAATTTGTGCTGGAGTCTGGTTTTATCCTAAATTCAATTAATGTGACTCTTATGGGATCTGACCCCAAATGTCAAAAATTCCCATTACTTCTGAAAGCTTTGGATGACGCAAAAATTACAGACTGGGATGAAAAATGGCTTATGAGCTGTCAAAGGAGGAAGAAAATAAACATAATTAGAAAAATTTGAGGAACTTTACAATTACTTTCTTAGTCATAAGTCTCCTAAAAGGCATTAAACCAGACTACAGTACAGTGGGGGATGCAGAGTATATAGAAAACTTTGACATACATGTAATCAACTCAGTAAACTAGATGTATATTCAGATCCTATCCACATCATTCCATTTGTGCTGTTGATCTGGCAAAGGGAGTCTGAAGACCCCTCTGCAGCATGAAGCAATCTCACACAGCTTCTAAGTACTCAGAAATGAGTTTAAAACGTACCTTTCACAGACATTTCCAGGCTTATGAAAAGCAAATGCAGCATGTGCATGGCCAAGATGTGATCTGAGTAAATGGAGGAACTTTTTGCAAAATTATCTCCCCAAGGAAGCATTAGGGTAGATTATTTTAAGCAAATATGTAGTCCTTGTATGATAAGTAATCTACATTGAAAAGGCACGAAACAGACTATTTACCTCTCTTGGATTTGAAGCTTTTGAAGCTCATCAGCCACTCCACAAGGCAGCAGCTCCTTGGGCAAACTGCAGTGTTGCGCCCACCTTGCTGCTGTGTTCAAGTCACAGTGACTGATTAGCAACTGTATCAGGTGCCCTTGAAGCCATCGATTCTCTCCAACTGTGCTCTGAAACAGGAATCAAGGGTGAAGGAAGTCTGTCAGTGCAATTTCCATCAGGGTGTTTCTACTCCCTCTCAGGAGACAGCATCCTCCAGGGGTCCTGGACAACTGCAGAGGAACAAGAATCCCCCCACTGCAGGAGTGATTTTGTTCAAACTCAGTGAGGGCTGCACTCCTCTGACAAGAGAAGCCCACACTTTACCTGAGAGCTCATCAGGGTACTTGGATCCCCTTGACAGCACAGCTATTCGTTTAGGGAATACCAGTTTGTAGGTATAGCACAGAGAAACCAGGGTAAACCAGTACCATTTAGCCTGACTGACTAGCACATTATTTGCTCAGATACTGATTATATTAAGCAAAATCAGAACCAGTGACTGACCAGACAGTAAAGTTTTTTGGGCTTGTCAGGCAGGTAATTGTGGAAGTAGTAGGAGTTTGGATTGTTTTAATCCCATTTTGTGCCTGTACATAGCACTGAAGTGATGCTGTGACTTAAAATCCTGGAAGAGGCAATGGGATGGCTTAGTCTCTCTCCAGGTAAGTCACCAGCATAAGATCTCCTCCAGCCTTGGCAGTATTTGCATGGGAAATTAGGACTGCCAGTCACACACAGGTTACAGGTAAGACACATCAGCAAAGCTTTCCTGAGCGACAGACTTTGGTGTTCACAGCAAGGATAAGGCTCACTCATATGCCTACAGCCCATATGCCCCTGTGGAAACAGGGCTACCAGGTCCCTCCTCCAGCAACATGCAGCAGCGCATGGTGGACAGACACCCCGTGCAGCCAGCACGGTGGATGGGGTCCAGGGTGTGAGCGGTGTCGCCCCGCACTGGAAATAGGTTGTGTGAAATGTGCTCTGAAAGTCTCACTTGATCCCCACTGATCATAAGAGGAACCCGGAGAAGTCACGCCAGCTGTGAAGAATTAGGGTTCGGTGCAAGAAATTCCTCCCTTTGCATCTGTTCAAGGCCTCTGTGGACCACTGGGTTATGGCTTCAGCCATACAGACAAACACAATGATCTCCAGCATTGCTGCAGGAGCCTGCGTTACAGGCACCTGCAAGCAGGGAGGGCAGTTTAGGACATTCCCCATGCCCAGCTGTTTTTTGGCAGAAGCCCACTGCAGAGCCCACGGGCACAAGAACAAACTCTGGCTGCCTGTGGTTTAGGCCCAAACACTTAGCTGTGAGCCAGGGTGGCTGGAGCATGGCACTCTGCCCACCCTGGCGTGAGAGAGTGCGGCTATCGGCAAGGGGCAGGGCCGACAAAGAGGGCCCATAATAGTCCCTGTTGCAACAGCTGGATTCACCAAAGCTCTTTTGTCTTGTTCACCCTCTTGGCGGACACAGCCGTAAGAGGAAATACAAACACAGTGACACCGACAGTCACGACAGCGACATGGGGGTGGGAATAACCCTCTTGCCAACCCACCTGCGCTTGCAAATATCCCACAGCCGCTGCAGCCAGAACAGCACAGCAGCTCCCTCCTCTTGCCACACTGATTTACCCATGGATCTGCCTTAGAAGTTAATGTTGTCAAGAAAACTTAATTGCTAAAACAAGTTGAAACTCTATACGGTGGATCAGGATCTGTAGGTGATGGCTATATTCTGCTGGCACTAGCAGCAAGTATTTTTCAGCGTAGGGAAATGCTGAGATATACACTTAAAAGTCCATCCTTGCCCTCCGCACATGCCACTGCCCTACCTCTCTCCTCCAGTGCCCAGCCAGCAGCGCTGGAGCCTGCTCCCAGGGACTGCAGGCACCTTGCTCTTCCCCACTGCGTGTACAAACACAGCCCGGCTGGGTGGTACTGGGGCCATGGGGCCTCATTCCTCGCATTCCTTCGGTAACTAAAAGGTGAGAAGTTGTCTTCAAAGCAGACACCCTGCACAGAGATCAGGAAACAAACCTGTTGATGGCCCCAAGCTAAAAGGGAAGGAAAAAAGAAAGCAAAAAAAAAGGAAAAAAAAAAAAAAAAAAAAAAAAAGTGACCCAGCCCATAGAGGTGCAGGAGGGGGTAGAGGTTTGGAAGAAAAGGCAAAAAGCCACAGAGAAATCTGGCATCCCAGGTAGCGCACAGGAGAAGCCAGCCTGCTCATAAAAACCGCTGCCTCAGCACTAAGTCTGCACCCCTGTGACCTTGCCAAATGCCAGACCACATTTCTTCTCAGGCGTATGTGGAGGAATATTTTTACTACAGCTTCTAAGAGGTTGGTGGCACAGCCAGGAGCCAGTGTCAGCGGGACAGGCGTCCAACAGCTAACTGGGGGCTCAGTTACGGGGAGAAGCAGGAGAGGGAGCTGAGGGAAGGGGCAGAGCAGGCAAGGACAAGCTATCATGTTAACACTTCTTGCCCTCTACATCTCCCGGCCATGCCATTCCTGATACTTTGTGCAGCTCTCCATTCTCTGCCTCATGCAACTGAGCTCAGCCAAGCACCTAACATGTGAAGAGGGTTTGAGTAACTCCTCCTGCTGCGTTTGCCAAGCCAATTCTCAGAGTCCTTCCCAAAAAGAACATATTTTCTTATTAACATCACACAGCAATTCCCTCTTCTAGCTTCCCCTGTGTCCATCCTATTGTCTTTTTGCCTTTTTTCTAGAACACAAAGTCTTTGGGGTTGGATCTCTCTTCAGTTCACCCAGTCAATTCTTAATAAATCTTATTATGTCAGCTTTATTTCTGGAAATAATGAGGTGCAGATTTATTTTTTTTCTTATAATGATAACAGATTTAGTCTTTCAACCACAAAAACAACTATGGAAAGAAGGTTAATCTCTCCAGAGATATTACATCTTGCATTCTGACAGAAAATAGCTTTGTTTATTTTTTACTGAAAAAAACCCCAACATTGCTATAAAGGGGAAAGGCTTCCACCGCAACAGCTTTGCAAGAAGCAAGAATGTGGAAACTTTGGCCCCAGAAGATGTGGGCACAGATGCATAGACAAATGTTTCACTAGAGATGACATTTCATGTATTTAGTTTTCAGTAAATGAACGCTTTTCAAGAGGAAACTGGCACAGTTGTTCTGATCAACATTAGCAAGACCTTCAAAAGTAGGAAAAGATTATATATACTATGGGGCTTGTTTACATCCCTCTCTGAATTCTAGACATATCATGCATTCTTTAATCCATAGGTGCACACAAAAACTCCTGACACCATCAATAACCTATGATTAAAGCTTTCCAAAACGACTACTGCAGATTACCTACCCGTAAATCCTGTTCCTACCCAGCCGAATGCTTTACAAAGCTCACAATAACCAGTGCAGGGCAAGCTTAGGAATGTCCTGATCTTAACCCATAACATCAGCAATTCCTCCATTGTTATCAATAATTTTGGATCCAAACACCCAATACCTTCCGTTGAAGTCACCCTAGACAACCCTAGGTTACTTCATCTGTATGTGTTGCATTTGTGTCTGATAAATTCTCTCCTTTCCCTCATTATCTTTTACTGGAGAGAGAAGTTATTCACACCAGTGACAGTGGCTATTTGCAGAGTCAGATTTTAATTTAACTTTTGAATGTCTTGGCCAATTTCCCTGTTTTCAAGTGCTTCCAGAATCAACAAAAAAACTCCTGTTAGTATAGAGAAAATGTCAAGTAGAATATTTGAAAGCCAGCAACTTTAAAAAGGGAAAAAGAAACCTGAACTTTGAAAGGACAACACCACTGTAAGCAGCGAGGAACACCAACCACATTTCTAAATTCACTGTGGTGCTGTAGGTACAGTGCAGACGCTTTTGTTCAAAGATTCCCTGGAACATTCCTTGGAACAAAGAATTCCTACTGGCTTAAGTTTCATCGTTACTTTACTTCAATTGTGCTCGAGATTCCCGTTTTGAAGGTACCACCATTTCTACTATATGGTGAGATGCTGCAGTAGTATGTCATCATTAGTATGGCGCTGAAGGTAAGTCCTTTATGCATGAGATTAGAGCTGGGACCCTCCGTGCTAGCTCAGACCAGGGTCACAGCCTGTTCCGTGAGAGAAGGGTGATCCTGGCTTCAGGATATCCTGCACAGATGGCATAAAGGATGCCAACTTTACCCAGACTCACTTCTGACCAGGGTTTCTTATGAAAGCAGCAGGCCACTCACCCATGGCGAATGCACAAAGGCAGAAGCATGAGAAAGCTGTGCTTTCTCACCACTGGAGCTGTTCTCTCACTCACAGGCACTGGCTACTCAGATGCACTAATTTATGAACTGAAGAAGAACAAAATAGCCTCCATTCATATTCCAGAAGACTGACTTTCAGATAGCAATCAGTGCGTCATTGACAGAGCCACACTTCAGTGTTCTGGAGGCCATTACCACATCAATGGCAGGGAAGTGGTCTTTCTTCTCTCTTTCAACAAAGCTTTGGCAATGTGGCTCCCTGGAGCATGTTCACACTACCTAGCTTCAGCTTTGTGAATCAGGAGATTCAGCTTCCCAGTCGTCAGATGCAATCAACTCTTCCAAAAGGCAATTCAGAAGAGTCTAACTTACGATATCATTTGAACAGATCAAGGCACAGGCAACTCTTAAAGCCAACTTGACGCTGTACTGGGGCTCCTCACAAGGAGCTTATTGTTCCTGGGCAACCTGAATGAAGCTGCTAGTTTCTGATGAGCAGCTAGGACAATGTTGTGTGACAAGATGCATCTGGCTCCATTTTTCTCTCTGCAGCACACACCATCTTGCCAACGCTATTTCTCATTCCGAAGTCCAGACTCCACTACCAAATGGCAGCCAGAAGAAAACAACATGTAAATAGTCTGTTAAAATTCACCCATCTGCCTGCAAAGCCAGCTGCGTTTTAGCCAGCAGGTTGACAGAAGTGATTAACTCCCCTCTGTTCTGCACTTGTGAGACCACATCTGGACACAGTGCCTAGTTTTGGCACCCCATTGTAAAAGAGATGCTGAAAAATAGGAGAGATTTCAGTAAAGAGCCACTGAGATGGTTAGCGGGTTGGAGCACTTGATGTAGAAAGTGAGTCTGAGGGGGCTGAGCTTGTTCACCCTAGGGAAAGACAAGATGGGGGATATGAGGGAATATAATTACTCTCTTTGGTTTTATCATGGGAGATCATAAAGAAGATGGAGTCAGAGCCTTCCAGAAATTCCAGCCAGGCCTAAATGGAAACAAAAGGTGACAGTGAGAGTGGCTAACACTGCAACAGGTCCAGAGGGGCTGTGGAACCGGGCAGGGCCCTGAAACACCTTGCTTAAGTTGGCCCTGCTTTGAGCAGGAGGGCAGAGAAGAGACCTCCACAAGCTCCTTCAAACTGAAATCAGCCTCCGATTCTGCGATTAGCACTGCCATGCATTCTCCAGCACTGAGACTCGTCTCCATACAGACAGGCGGCTTC
This sequence comes from Falco peregrinus, assembly GCF_023634155.1. NCBI lineage: Eukaryota > Metazoa > Chordata > Aves > Falconiformes > Falconidae > Falco > Falco peregrinus. Next base: position 46,552,621 of record NC_073721.1, on the reverse strand, counting down.
TTGCAGCAACTGCTGCTTTCAAGTTCCAAGTACCTCCCGGGCGAAGAACACCCAAGATCTCATCTACCCAGAATACAGGATGGTCCTGATCATGCTCAACAATACTACACAGAGATCCAAATACATTTCGTGCATTGGGATTCCCTCCAAATTTCTGTCAGGCAGTCCCTGAGGGAAGTCATTCATCTTCACCAGATGAAGTCATCATGTCTCCAAAATCTGCCTGTACTGCCACAGATGAGAGAAGGTATACAGCAGAGGTAAAGAACGAACTCTGCTTTCAAAGTCAGATCTAAAGGGAGTATTTTCAAAAAATATTAAGCAAGAGGCTAAGACTTTTTTTAAACACACATCGGACATCCTTCATACAACCTTCACCCAATGCACAGAGCCACAAAACAGATAAAGTGTCTGCTGGCAATGGCTCCACTTCACAGGGCACATGACACTTCCCACTCCAGAGATGAAAGGCTCTGCACACAACATTTTACTTCAGTGAATCTCACACGATCGTTACCAGATTTCACTTCAGTAGCTGACCAGAACACAGATATCAATGTTTCTTGAGAAGGCACAAGCCCAGACAGAAATGGAGGTTTAACAGAGAAGGTGTAACTCTACAACATTGCTGCTAACTGCCCAAGCGAACTGTCAGAATCACAACCCCCAGACGCTTCAGGCCAAGGGAGGATTTAGAAGAGAGGGCAGCACCCATGCCGAATCACCTTACCCACCAGGATACAAATGCAGCCACTTAAATGCTGTCCTGAAAAATTGGCTTTTACTGCCTGATTAGCCGCTGCTGCTGGGCCTGCGGCACAGCATTGGTGAAGGGACCCTGCCCCTCCGCTCCTACCACTGCGGATTTCAGACAAATCTCGCAGGAGAGAAGGCAGCCAGCGCCACTTGTCTTTGGGGTCACAGATGAGTTCATGGTCTTGTTTAGCAGTGTAGGTGTAGCCTTACGCTTTGGGGAATTTCCCAGTGGGACGATCAGAAATTTTATTTTTATTTGAACCCACAATTAACTAATTTTACTCAACGACATCCCACAACAACTCCAGGCATGCTGATACACAAAATCACGGTGCATTCACCTGCAATTCTTGTTCTCCCCTCCACTACATGTTCAGAGAATGTAACAGATGTATGTCTTTAATGAGCTACAGAGTCAGGCTAACCCTATTAAAACAGCCTTTGTTTGGAGAAATAATTTTTATGCCATCCATAAAAAACCCCAAAATACAATTCCTTAACAAAGAGACTAAGATAACTTTACCCTAACTTTCTTTTCAAGATATAATTTCTTTTTCCTTCGCTTCAGTGTGAAGTCTGTCCTGAGGGCCTGTGCTTCTCCCTAAAATCCCTTCCTCACAATCGCAGCAGCTTCATCTTTTGAATTCTAACCTGATCCTGGTCCCAGAGTTGCTGGATATTATTCATCCCAGGGACCAGCGAAGGACCAAGGACTTGTTCTGAATACATAAGCCACACAGTTTTGATATGCTTCCAGATTTCTCATACCTCTTGGTCCCACGATGGCAGACTGGAGATATTTTCTGGGAGCATTCCAGCACTTGGCAAGACTGAAGATGAATGAGGATGAGGAAATTGGCCAAACTCTTTCAGAGCACAAAGTGGTATATTACTTACCACAGTAGATGCTTTGTCTAAGTCCAATAACACAGTGCATTGAAGACAAACTGGCAACCCTTATCTTTCCAGTTTATTTTGAAGTAGCATTTATCTATCTGCCTTTTGTCATTATGTCACACACACACACAAGAACAAAGTATCACTGCGGCAAATGGCAAAGTGTGCTCTCCCGTTTAAGAAAGTGAGGGCTCCCATCATACACTGCACATTAGGTGACCTGCCCTGCTACCGAGGTTTGCTGAGCCTGGTCCTTACATGACCCAACATAATTTCTCTGGTCTCTCCAGCCTAAGGTTTATACAATTGCCAAGCACCTTCACAATACTTCACAAAACTTCTACAAAAACCCCTACACCACTACATACTCTATTTTAGTTTGTAACTTGAAGCATGGAAGCCCATATGTAGTAAATATGACTTTCTGCTAAGCTATGAGGCTGCCTGAAAGATTACTATCAGACATGATTATTCCAAAATCCAACTTAGCAGAAGTGTACGCCATCCACTTGTACTACAAGATCTGCCTGCAGGAACTCCACTCCAGCTACAAAAGCACAGCAAGGGACTGCAGTGACAGCCGCATGCTGCCAGAGCCTGACACCATTGCGGGGACAGGAACAAGAGAGCTAAAGCGCTGCTTCACTACAGGACTGCGAGAGCTGCAGATGTGTAAAGAGGAAGAGCCTGCAGGAATGAACCCACTGTCACTGTGCCTCCACTTGCTGCTCTTAAATGAACTCACAGGACTACACTCCATCAGTTTGTCAGGAGGTACAAGAGCTGAAGCCACCATGTCACCTTCCCATTCATTTTGGATGGCCCTAATATTAACTCTAATGAGCTAAACCAGTATACCAATTAACCCAACCAATCACTCAATTGAATGTTCCCATACCCAGTCACATAGATAATGAGAATTCATAAACTCCATCTTCCTTTCTAAAAAGACATTTACTCCCCGGCAGGGCAGGAGGATTTACTGCTTGGGTCCAGCCTGTGTCAGCTCCACACAGCCAGTGCAGACTTTTCAGGAGGAAGGATGCGCAGAAGAAACCTCTCTCTTGTTCTCTCCCTGCTCCATTCTCCCTGCTTAGGTCACATTCCAAGTTACGATGCTGAGCAACAAAGCAGAAATCTCCTGTTACTTGGTTCTGGCTCCAGATTATTTTAACAGCTTTCCACAGGGGTCTTCCTATACTAAGATGCATTGTTACTCTGCTCGCACTTACTCCTGATGTATGGCAATTCCACTCAGTCCCCTCAGCACTTTTCTTGTGGAAATAGCTGCATGAAAAATTGGTCATCAAAGAGCTCCAGGTTCTCACCTGTATCACTACCTTAATTAAAAGGCCTGAAAGCTCTGAAGTGGAATTAACTTAAAATCTCCTGTGTTCACTGCCAAAGAACAGGAGCAGCAAGCTAATTTCTTTGCTTTCTTTTAAACTCGGCCCTAAGCTTCACTGACATCAGGCATCTTAGATCTCTTCTTTCTGCTGCTTCATGTCTAAGCAGGTTTATGGGAGCTCATGACCAGCCTTTGAAAGCCCTTCTCCAGGCCATGCTGGAACTCCCCACCAACGCTCACCATGGGCTATATCTCATTCCTCTTCCTGAGCCTCACTGTGCCTCGTATGCATACTTAGCACTCTCCCTGGCTTCACGCTGCTTATGGATCTATTCCAGCCCAGGCTTGCTTCAGAATAGTTAGGAACTTGGTTTTAGGTTCTTTTCTCTCTAAGAACATGCTAACGTGGCATTCCCAGCAGGGGACATTTTTCTATTTAGCAAAGTCTTCAAAGTGAATAAGCAGAAATCTTGATGATGGAAACACTTGTTCAGGAGCACTAACTCTTCCCATCATTAGTCTATGAAAAATAGATGCCCACAGGAAAAACATGGGTTACCACTTATTTCTATTTTACCGTGCACAAACCTCATCTGGCTCATAGCCAAAGCAATAATACATATCTTCACAGGATCTTTACCAAAAGCAGAGCTTGGCAGTAGATTTTTCTCTCCTTTAATCTCTTTCGGTACATTTAAACTCCTGGCGTTTTTTGTTCTGAAGGAGAAATGCTTGAGAGGGTTGACTGAATGAACTCTGAAATTCACACCCTAACGAATTGGACTGATTTCCTAAATCCATAATTACAACATTCCTCAGAGATATGCATTCTTTCAGAGCGAACAAGGGAAGATTAGTTTCCTGTTTCTTCCCATTTACATGACTTCTCTGACAAGAGGAACTTTTTTTTTGTTTCTAAACAATCCTCTGTTTATGTGGTTCTCTTCTTGGCAGGGAACTGGTGAACTAATCTCGCCTAAAAGTATAATACAGCCAAACTATCAATTGCAAATAGCCTGACTATCTTTGTGCAAGGCAGCTGATTTGCACAGGCCTTTAGAATCCAATATCTGTCTGAAGAAGCACTCAGACAGGTACCAATTGATTACAGCGTTTTCAAATAATCTGGAATGATTATTGAATGACCGGATAGTTTTACTGCTGGCTGGATAAGAACGCAAGAGTGGATCTGTGCATATGTGTGAATATGTACAACAAAGCTTAAGACTTTAGTAAAACTGGGCAAATGTAGCCTTCTAGATCTGCACATCCCCAAGCACGTAGAAACTACCACAGGGCAAGAGCACCTCGTGCCGAGAGCTGCCAATAAGAGTTGTCTCCCACTTGCAAACAGAATACGTGCAGAGCTCTCATTTTTTTCAAAAAAATGAGTGAATCCATCCTCTCTTGTGTTAACACAGGAAGCAGGAAAGCTCCATGTCCCATCCTCCTCTTTGCCTTTCCCTGTTTTTGCTGGAGAGGCCAACGTCAGTGCTCTTGATAGGGTTCCCTTTGTCTTGGAGCAAAAGGAACACAAGGATTGGCTTGTTTTCAGTGACCCTGTCCCCATTTTTACTTTGTGGTATACAATCCTACAGCTGATGCAGTCTGGAGTCAGTAACAGGTATCCTGGAAACTATTACATTAGACTCCTGATGTAGCTTTTAAGGACCTTGCATGTTCCACATGTTTCTATAAGGTTTTGGATGACAGTCCTTCCTATATTGTTTCCTACTCCTAGGGTGTTTCTCCTGTTTGGCTGAATTAAACACACCACCAGGGCACATCAGTTGAGTCTAACAGCTTGCTGATGCTCTTAACTCTTTAATCTAATACTGACCTCTCAACCTACAGCCATAAGCCAATTAGCCTCTTTTTTATACCATACCAAATCTCTTTCTGATTAAGTTGTGCTTTTGAATGAATACATGCTAGTGACAGAAATGTAATTATACTGCTTAGCAGCAGCTAGCCCTGTCTGGTTGCAGCGGGTTTAAGGTCAGAAAGCATCTCTAACATACCAAAACAATTTAAAGTAGATTTTTTTTTTCCCAGTGTGTTCTCTCCAGTTTCCTTTTTTCGCTCTCCAGTACTTAATATGTCTGCACATAAAGCCTATTTGGCTACAGCTTTTAAAAGTGAGGTCCTGAGCTTTCAAAGGAATTACTTGCCAATACCTCACTGAAGCAGAAGACAGACACGCAGCTCCCACAAACTCCTGCTGAATCCCCAGAGCTTGGCTCTGTAGATCCACACTTCAGTAAACGTGAGCTGATTTTCCAAAGTTATTGAGCAAACACATCTTCCATCACCCCAGAGAAATTTTTGGCTGTTTTTTTAAAATGCTTTAGACATTCTTCACATAGTATGGGAAAGCAGCGGCAATTTTTCTTAGCTTCTTTGTACCTACTGTAAAATTCCACCAGAATTCATTAGTATGTTTGTGCTTAACCACAATTTATTTACCTATAAATGGCTGGATTTGTTATAAATAAAACTACCATAATTATCATTAGGCACACGAGTCCTCCAGATCTTACAGAAAATAATCCTCTCTAAGCTATGCAGGAGGTACATGGAAGTATTTACATTTAATTGCATAAATCATCCTTTGATAGACTTTTCTTTAGCTAGTAAGGCATGAAACACACTGCATGTTTGGCTTTTCCCATGTATTTCTCCCACAACAGCTGTGGGTTTGTTAAATGAGAAGTTCCCATTTCTCTTAGACCAACAGTGCTAACTTCATTAGCACAGATGCATATTTTACTGCTCTCTATCCAGAAAGCAGAACGTAACTGAAGAATTATGTTATGCTTTTCCTGAGGCAGTCACAGATGTGCCTGTTTTCTGCATCAGCCCTATCAGTAAGTCCTTCTGCTTTGCAACTCTGATGTTATTTCAGCTATCAATAAATATATGACACCGTTTACAAACTTAACTGAAAAATAGAAGGAAACCTATACTTTGCCTGCTACTTTTACTATCCAGTTTTTCCATGGTTTAATGTTCCCATAGGTACAATATGCTTTTACATCACACTGTGGCTGTACATTCTCCCCAGAGACCTCCAACAAGAATAGTAAATCTAAAGAAAAAGGCATGGGGCAAAAGCAGAGGGATTGCCAAAACAAACCCAGAACCATTGAGTTTCTGGTCAGTCCCTGAATAGGGGACAAAATGCAGGAAGAGGAATGAAAGGAGCAATGGGAGCAACAAGTGGACACTGGGGGAAGAAAGACTGCCAGTTCTCAGCTGATATAAAGCAATTCCCTCAATTCTGGCTTCACAAGACAGATACCAGATCTTAAACCTGTCACTGGTCCAGGTTTAAATACCATCTATTTTGGAAAAGGGAAATGGAAAAGAAAAAAACCCAACGAACTTTTCTTTAAAAGGCAGCTGTTAGGAAGCTGCTTAAAGTTGTGGAAAGACAAGTGCAATTCTTTTGCAGATAAATTAACAGGCAAACTGCAGGCAAAATAAAGACAAGGAGTAGCTCCTGCATATTTATATACACACCTATACTCAGAGCTACCTGGGCTCAAGTGGGACAGCTCCTCAGCTCAAGCACCCTGTTGCAGCAACACTAGAAGAACCATGAAAATTTATTTCAGCTGATGATACCTCCCTGACACTTTTAAGGCCAGAAGGAACAAAAACAATCACCCACTGGTTCTAATTTCCTGCTAAAAAAGAGGCCATAAATACTAGCAAGGGACTCCACGCAACGGCTGGTTAAACTAGTTTTGGTTTCTACCTTCCAGGAAAACAGCCAGTCTAGATTTGACATCTGAGTGATGAAATCCATTATATCCCTGAATAAACATTCACTCAAACACAGAGTGAAAGATAATTTGACACACAGACTTATACCGAAAGACATGTCATTTATTAATCACCTCCTGAATATCATTCCCATTTGCATTGCACAGATTGCTTAATTCCCTACAGATATTAAGTTCCTTATACTATAGCGATGTTGCTGTACTCAAAACAATCTTGAGTCAATTTAAGTTTGCCTAAACTCAGGAGTCCTCGGGAAAGACACTAGATGTGGGTATTTGCAAAGTGGCCTTTTTGCCCTCTTGTCGTTACTAAAGATTCCCCAGAGCAGGATTACTGGCCAGGTGTTCTGGCCACAAAAACTTTAAAAAAATAATTGCATTCTGCCTTTTAAAATCCCCTTAAAAATAACCTCCTTGAGCATAACAGCAATTACTTTTTATTCCAGAGGTAGTTACATTTTAATTGAGGTCAAAATGGTCCTGTACAAAAAGAGTGCATTAGGATCTTGGCATCAGTCATTGAGGATGTTTGCCAATTAAAAATTAATTGGTTAAATAAATAAGATTACATCAACTCCTTGCTGTAGTGTAAGATAATTTACACCTACTAAGGACAGGAATTATCAACGTTTTTCAAATATATTGCAAGTAAAGGAGGGCACTTTGCTTTTAAGCCTTCTGTTTTGTCAGATTTCTGAATATATTACCTGCAAAATAGCACATCAACCCTAGAATATTAGTGGAGCTGGGGTTATACATTTGCTACGAATTACTAGCATCTCACCCCGGTCACCCAGAGAATGAGCTGGCATAGCGTTTGATTTTCATGGTCAGAAATTTTAAAATAAGTAAGTTATCTCATTGTCACAGCTGGAGAAGGAGAGATTAGCTGCAGCCTTCCCTCAGCACTGAACATGGTGAACAGCTGGCTCATCTGCTTCATTCTCAGGCAAGACCAGAGCAGACCAATTTGCTGCAAAACAGGGGCTTGAAAAAATAGTAAGGGCCACTTTTCTAGGTGTAGTGTCCTGGTATCCTTCTCTCAAGTCACACACGACAAAATGAAGGATAGAGTGGTTCCAGCTGCTGGCTGGAAAAAGGACTGGTGGATGAGCCACAGCTCCCCATCAGTGCTCCAAGTGCAAGTAACATCTTTTCAACTACCAGCGCTTTTCCCGAGCATTAGTTTTGGAAGGAGTTTCAGATTTTTACATTTGAGAAACCAAGGGACAGTTTTCCCTGTGCTAACACTAGCGCAGAAAGTTTTTTGATTTAGAAACAAAAAGCCCTTTGGCTCAAGGTCAGTAAAAGTGAAAGGACTATTCCTACCACTTCATTGTCCCAGACACCTTGCAAAGCAGGTGATTATTAACACTGACAGTTCTAAATAAACAAATTGATTTTTAACCCTGCCCCACACCGATTCTAGTTATTGCCCCAAACAAAAAGCTATGCTGCTGTGAACCGTCACCTTGTTCTGCTCCATGGGAGAAGGAATTTCATAGCAGGAAGTCCAAATAAACACACATATACTTCTTGGACCGAAATACCCCGAGATAACATTTTAAGCTGTACCAACTGGTTAGCTCTGCTGCAGTCAAACTGTTCCCTACAAAAATACTCTGGACATTAGAATCATCGAGCCAGTACCTTCTGGGCTTTAACTGTGCAGAAATACCCATAATATCCTGGCATTTTCCCTGCACAAGTACGCCAGCCTTTCCTCGTCAAGCTGAGACTGTCTCCTGTGGGTGGCATCAGGGCCTCAGAGCATCCCAGGCAGCTCTCCCTGCAGAGAGAATGGACCAGACCTGAAGGGGTGTGGGTGACTCCACACAAAACGGGTGCTTTGGCACTAATCAACCAAGCTGAGTCTAAAAGAATGCAATTGCAAGATCACCCCCAAAACATCAGTGAGAACACTGCACACTAAAAGCAGTACAGCAACATACCAGACACTCTTATTCCTGAGCCCTCTGTTAAACCAGGAGAATTTCAGGTCATGAAAACGCAGATGTCTAGTCCTATGTGAGATGTCCTCAGGCTCCAGTTGCCACCTGAGAAGGGAGTGCTCCCTGGTAGGTCCCATGTCATATTGCCAACCTCATGCAAGTACGTCAGATACTATCTGACATCTACAACACTGGTAAAGGTGACATCTGCAATCAGAGTTGCTTCCCTACTATGCTCCTCATAGATGTTATTGTTCTATGTGTGTTCACTTTTTGAAAGCTTGGCAGATGATTGAAAAATGCCTTCCATGCTTTCTAGTCTTAAAGTAATTTTGTCCTGCAAAATTTCCAGGGAAACAGCAGCATTCAATAAGCCCCTCTTGCTGCTGGCCAAGTGCTCTCTGCAGTCATTGGCAGGACGACCCTCCCTGAACACATCTGATCAGCGTCATGTCTCGGCTGTTCTGTGGTTGCTCTACCCAATTCTACCGTCTTTATGCAACTGATTAAAGCTATGAAAAATATGAAGCATGCAAAAATGGAAGCAGAAGGGCACATAGCAAAGCAGACAATTGGCTCACGCCCCACCTCTTTTTTTCCTGCCTATCTACCATCAACATCCTACACACCTTCCCCGCTGCTTGTGAAGACAAGCACTCTCCTCTGTGTTTCCATGCAGCTCAGAATCAGTTAGGCAAGCTAATGAATAGCAATGCAGCTGGCACTGTGCAAGAAGAGTACTCTTCCCCTCCCTCTGCCCTCCAGGTATCACTGCTTGGAGAAGAGGATATAAAACGGTAGCTTATTCTTGGGCTAACCAGGCTTGCCAACAGGCAGTTGTGATGAGGGCAGTTTCCCTAGGGTATGAAGACATTTTGATCCCTTTGCTTTCCCTCCTGCCTCCTCTGCCTACCTACGGCTGCCATCCCTACCTGCACAGCCACAGCCTGGACAGCAGATCAGCAGCTCGGGTGCTGGCAGGCGAAGGGGGCAAAACCAGTTTGCTACGGGGCTGGAAACAGGTTCTGTTGGCCCCACAATTAATTATCAAATTTCTGCCTTTTGTAGGAGCAGTCAGGATCACACCTTCAATTCATCTCACAGGGCAGGAACAGGAAAATTCTGTACTCTACTGCTCAGGGAGGACAAAAAGGAATATCAGCCCAGAAACGTCTATCGCCCGCCGTACCTAATGTGACATGGCCAGCACCACTGAATAAGGAGAGATGCCACTTCCACCAGGGCTCTTGACATCTATATAATCTGTATAATTTAAGTCTTTTGTTACAGCTGCAGCACCGAATTAAACAAAAATGGGCTTTAAACCCATGAAGACTTTCAACCTATTTGGACTTAAAATTGAAAAAAAATTATCCAAAAATTCTGACTGAGAGTTTGCCATTGTGATGTCTTTTGGGAGTTTTGGTTCCCATTCCCCAGGTGGCCCCGAGGTTACACTGCCTCCCGTCCTCTGTCTCCTACCCAGTGCAATGTGTCTTTAATACTGCATTGCCAGGCAGAGCTTGGGAGATACAAATTGACTGTGAGCCTAAAATAAACATATGAATGGGACATACAACACAAACAACAACTCTTCAGCTCCACCAGAAGCCTAATGGATTTCTTTGGTCAAAACATGTCAGGTCCTAGGTGAAGCTCTGAGTGGAAAGTTGAACCTTTCCCTCATGTAAAGCTCAATCTTTAAAAAACAATGAAGTCCCAGTCAACTTTAGTTTTTGCACTGAAAAATCAACACTTGCTCAGAGATTCCTCCTTCGTAACTTGTCTTTTGTTCAGTGCAGCTGTGCTGCCAGCAGTGTGAAGCAGAAGCCTACCTGCACATGCAATTAATTCGGTTTCCTCCAGATGCATTGGTACTGATTCTGACTGCTTTAAAGTGATGCCAAAGACAGTAATCTCTGATAGCACTAAGAGTCAGGACTGATAACAGGCAAGTTTAAGCACTGCTCATGTGATAATTACATAGTTGTCAGAAATATATAAGCTGGCAGCACACAGCAAATACAAAGTTTGGAATACTTTGGGAAAGCAAAGACAACCTTCTGCCATAGTCCATCGAGCAGCTGAGCTCTGTGTAGTTCTCTAGAGACCTGTCGTACCAGGCACCAAACAAGCCCTTTTCAGAGAACATCTATTTCCAGGCCTCCTGTCTCAGCAAGTGATTGACACAATCTGCAGTCGTGTATGTTAACTGGGAGGTTTTCCCCACTATCCACCTTCAACAGACACCTCTTCTCGGTATACACCAAAGTACATCCCGAAGCCATGACGAAGATGTCTGCTACAGTTTCATGGCTAATCCCATCTCAGGTCTTGATCCAGCAAATCACCAGCTCCTGTGTAGCCCTTCAAGCTTCTGAGAATCAAAGGGAACCCTGAAAAGTTCTTTCGCTGGATAAGATCACCGAGATCAAGAGGCAAGACCCCTTCCTTTCCTCACAGAGTCTGGCCTCTCACATGGATATGATAAACTAAACACAGAAGTTGAATATTCACCACTGAAAACACTTAGTAGGTTTAACAGTTGCCACAAGCACTGCTGAGCATTTTATCAATGAACTCTGTCTTAAAAAATAGATCGTCACGCCTTTTGTTCTGTTTCCTTCTGACCCATGAAAGAGAGAAGTATCTCGTGTTTAAATTTCAGTCATCTTGCTGGTGTGTACAGACAGTGCCTAAGATCTCAAACACATGAGATCATTAGTCATCAGACTGGCCTGTTATCACTCAGAGGCCCACACTGACCATTCAAATGAATTTTCAAAGGCAAGCTCTAGCCGATGGTCAGAAATGCTTAATGGCTGCAGAATTAAAACTGAGAGGAGTTACAGAAAAGGAGCCAACACTCATTATGAGGTTACAATTCTGCAGGGACACCACAGACACATAAATAATCACTAATGGTCTGTCACCATGCAATATCTTGATATATCATTGTCACATATGTATTTCTTGTAGTATCAGGCCAAAACACAGTTGCCTGAACTCTCCTGTTTATACACCAAGAAAAAAAAACACCTACTACTCTTCTTCCTGTGTTATTAAAATTACTTGTGTCCTCCAGCACAAGTCACCGTATCTAGCAGTCACCTGATAAATCTGTTGAAAATGATCAGTGAAGCATGCAGAGGGAATCTAAATTTTGTCCCATTTTACTCAACACACCTTGCTGCCTGAAGTGAACTCCTTTCTGCCCTCCTTATAATGAATCAACAGAAATACTTGTAACATTCAATTACAAATAAGTGCACAGAAGTAAAAGAATGTAGTCCATAATCTTCTCTAAAGGCTCCATCTAAACTAGAGCATTTTTAAAGATGTAACAGGAAATAAAATATAAATTTTCTTCCTTGCTCTTCCCTGCATGTACAATTTTGTTATATGAAGTTACGAGAAAGTACAAAAATCATAATAGTAGGACTACAATATCCAGAGCTGGATTTTATGAACATCTTAAAATAATCTCCAAGCAAATAACCCTGAGAAAATGGGAGAAGGAAATCCATACTCACCTGAACGTGATCTATCCAATTCTCCTGAGTCATGGTTTTCTGTAAAGACAAAATCACTTCTGAGCCATCTTAGAAAAGGGAGAATGCTACACACAGCAAGCTGAAATTTAACACACCGTCTTACACACTGGCATCAACTGTGATTGAGGAATGCAATCTGGAGCACAGGGAAACCTCTGCTTCTCATATGTCACCAGCCAGGGCATGGCAGAAAAACACGTTACTCAGACAACTGTTACACTACAGCACATAAGACAAAAAAAAAAACCAAACATGCAATCAAAGTAGACAGGCAATGGCCAGCGCTTACCCAGCAGTAGCCCAAACTCTTCTTATTACCTGGAGCTGGTTCTGGGCTCATTTGCAGAAATGCCGAAAACTAATCTCCTTAACAGCACACTCTGCAAAGTGCAGCAGCACTTCTGAATGCCTCAAAGCTCACAAGGTGCTCTTGCAATGACAGAGACATTCTGAGCAAAGCTGAAACAGGCCATGGTATGGTGGAATGCATGGATCATCGCTGCTGCCGTCACCTCAGGTTTGCACTATGTCCATAGGCTGTTCACCTCAACAGCTAGCCCCGTGGAGAGCCATCCCCATAGGCTCCAGTAAAGAAAGTGATCTCAGGGATCTTCTGCAAGGCTGAGCCTTCAGAATATAAAAATATAAACTTTTCTCAACAGCCAAGTCACAAAAAATGCTCTGGAATCATGAGGTCTGGGAAAGGAAACTGATAAGTTAATATCCCCATTCCAATGCAGTTCAGAGCCAACCTTGGGGAGAAACTCAGGATGGGACCTACTCTCCACTCTGCCAAGAACACAGGCTGCATGAGACTGATCAGCCACCGAGGGCTGAGCCTCACCCCCACTTCTGGCAGAGGTAACAATGATTACTAGTGCCACTTTTATGGAAAGGTACAAAAGCAAACAGGAGTAAGAGCCTCAAAGAAAACATCTTTGAGATATACAAGCATGTAATTTAAATACTAGTGAGATAAAGGAGCCATTTAACCAGACCTCATACACAGCTGAGAATGGTAAACAGAGAACACTGAAGAGCTCTCAGAAGAAGGGACTGTGTCCAGAAACAGCTGCCAAATGTACCTTAATGGAAGTAACTGGCCAGCTTGGATACTTTAAATCAAGCAAATACTCCAAAACAAAGGAAATGGAAGGCCAGAGAGAGCAGAACACCAGAACAAGAATCCATTCTACTCTGCTAAATAAATACACCTGGATAAATGCTTTCTACTCTCGCACTGCGGATAACCATGCTCTCTAGAATGATGTCATCCAACACTAAAGCTTTCAGATGCAGGATGTTGAAATGCTCAGTCCTCCCCAGGTCTTCTGTCAGTGGCTCTGGAAGGCAGCGAAGACAGACCAGTCTTCACTGATGGATCAGGAGGTCTTGGAAGCGAAACTGGCTGTGCCAGAATGGTGTCAACAGATCACCACCACTCAACCCCATCTCTGAGTTCAAACTACTGGGGGATGGGGGATCAGAAAAAACACAGGCATCTGCCTTCTGTCAGAACATCAAATGCATCCTCTTCTGAACAAAAGAATGGACACTTCTGGGGAAGGTGTCTCATTTCCTGAAAACTGGCTCTCTGAAGACTGGATCAATAGTACTATAAGAACACCTGAAGAACCTTCTGACCTCTATCAAAACTCTGTTAAAAAGCCTCTTGTGTCTACAAGGAGAAAGTCTTCTACAAACTGAAGTTGAAACACCCCTCCAGTTTAGCAAATGCAGCTTGATAGTCCAAAATTCAAGAAATGGAATTGCTACAATATTCAGTCTCCTGTGCTCCTTGTCCTTCACAGTCCAGTCAGTGCAATTGTTGCCCTTCACAGTCACACCTGGATACAACAAGTGCAAGCTGTTTCTGTTTTTTTCCAGAACAGGCAGAACAAACACTTAATCTCAGCTGGTAGTCTGTCTCCAGGCACAGGATAAAGACGAATGCCAGACCATGAAGAGAAGCACCAAAACTCCCTGTTAACAAGAGAAATGTGCTCCCCAACGCAGTGTGCTCAAGAGCACCCAAAGTGCAGTGACTTGGCTCAGCGCAGTCATGACAGGTGAGGAGAAACCATAGTCAACTAATTCTGCAGACAGTCAACCTCCAGGCTGCCTCCTAGAAACCTGCTCCTTGGAAATAATTAATGGCATCATCTTATTTCTACAAGCCCTCAGTGCCAGGACAAACATCACTGCATTCAGAAAGAGAATCTGGAGGCTGAACAAAAGTAAAGTTAGTTCAAAGAGTCAAAGAGTAGTTCAGGGGCTGAGAGTACTACCATTTTGCTCAGCAGCAACAAGCCTGTTAGCTCAAAAAACCTTCTGTGGCAGGTTTGGGCCATGCCTATCACCAGCCAGGCCACAAGTCCCACAGCAAAGTGCCTACAAAGAACCCAGCAATACAGAATGCCTAGAATCTGGTGTTCTTAAAAAACCCCAAAACCAACAAACAACATACAAGCCTCCAGAAACAGCCTTTAGCCAGTATGCTCCTGCTTATTTGAGACAGCTGAAACTGAACATATGGAGAACATACCCTGACCTACCTACATGTGTCTCACAACACTGCTAAGGATGCAGAGGTGAACAAGCATCCAGCTCTGAGTAATCATGATACCCAGCCATTAGAATACGAATGGACACACAAACTATTCACTCACAGAAAAAACAGGTCCAATGGCAAACCCAATGCATTTCTATACAATATTAATCACAACAAAAACTTGCTCATGTACTACCAATACATTTCAATCATATCAACTATGTTATTCAAAATGCAAAATAAACGAAAAGCCTCATTCACACCCATGCCACACAATACAGAAACATACCTCAACAAATCTCTTGTAAAAGAGGTAATTCAGAGTTCTCAAGTGCCGCTGATTTATTACATTAGGGCAGACAGCTAAAAGAAGGAAAAAGACATTTAAGTATACAACATAGCTGAGCTTACTTGAAGTTTTACTGTCTAGACATTACATTTTTCCTTCCCTAATTTCAAACTCGGCATGTGGAAGGCAGGATGCTGTCACACTTGGAACAATGACGGACAGACACACACATTGTCAGCTTATCTAAACTATAAACTGTTATTTACACTTTCAACCACGATTAACAATGCTAATTCTCGGTTCTGATATCTCTGGTTCTACACCCTTGAATGATAAGATCCACTTGCTGGTTCCATATGCTTCACAGTGAATGACTTCATACGTTTAATTAGGTAGCATCCTCATACAGGCACCACCTCTAGTCTCGAGAGGCTGCATTGGTTTTGATTTAATTGGAACCTGTGCTGTTAATTCATTGAAGCAGTTTTGAACATGTTACTCAGGATGTAAACTTGTGGCTAAAGTTTATCCAATAAAATATATATCCATGAAAGAGAATCCATATCCACACAAAGAGGGAGGTGACTATTGTTTTGCTGAGCTAGCAAGCAACAGTTGTTATTATTTTTATTACTGTCATCTTCATTAGATATGCCTCATTACAACTGCAAAAAACAAGATCTTCACATAGCACTTTGTTTTGAAATCCACTGCAAAGAGAGATAAATGCAGAAGATAAAATACATTACCTGGGATTAGCATACGTATCTGTCAGTTCTTGCTAGATACTGGTATGTGTATACAGGGAAAGATTTAACCAAAGCCTTCACTGGGGTTTCAGTGGCTAAAACCATCTCACCGGTAGCCAGAAGGAGCAGGACCAGCAACCAGAAATGGCAACAGAAAACAGTAAAGTGAAAATTCTCTGCAGCCTCCCTTGAATCAGTGTACACCAGGAGAAATTAGCGTTACTGACTCAAAGGGCCTCAGAGTTTAGCCCACACATGGCACGCCTGAGCATTAAAAACTGAGAGAAGGAAGAAAGACCTCTGAATACCAGACCCTGGAATCAGAGGGATATGAATGGATGTACCACTGGTTACTTGCAGCTTCTCAAAGTCTCTTGAAGCATCGCTTCATAACTTGAACATTTCCATCTCAAATAGAAATGTTTGAAGCTGTTATTTTTAAGTTAATCTTCCACAGCGTGACAACATATCATTGCCCTCAAAGGTTCTGTGGAAATTACTGTAATTATCACACAGGATATTATCCCAATAAATATGGTGATCTTTCCTCCAGATATTATCCCAATATCTGTGGGAAAAGATCACCAGCTCATGGAAAGCAACACTCTTTAAGAAGATAAAATCAACATAAAAATCAATAATGTCACCACCTGACTTAAAGATTTCAAAGCACTTCAGAAAGAAACACAACATGACTGCTGTAGGTCATCAAGAAGATCCACTGAACATTTTTTTCCTTGAGCTTCTACAGGAAATATCCCAAGCACAAGACTTGACAGAACTGAGGGATTTTAAGTGCCCAGCTATCTGTGCGGAAAGTAGGACAGAGGAACACAGATGGACTGGAACAATTTCTATTCTGATGGAGCAAAGAAACTGAGTTTGAATCTAGTTTTCTAATTTATTACAATAAACAAAGGACTAATTGAAAATGCAGGGATGAAAGGTAACTTGGTAATAGAGACAATGAACTGAGGAGTTCAAGGCTTTAAGAAAAGGAAGAACAGCAAAATAAAAACAAAAAAATGAACTTCATTAAACTCAGAGAACTGGCACGTTAGATTTCATGTGAAAATAATTTATAAGGGGAAAAGGAGTTAAGAGGAGCTGGCAATGGAAAAATTGGAAGTAAGCGACTTAACTGCTAAATCAGAAGCTTTTATTGATCTCAATCACAAGAACAAAGTTAAAAGAATGTTGAAATGGGATCACACACATACAAAAGAAATGCACAAACATATGAAATCAGAAAGCCCAAAGTAAAATGTGAGATGCATCTACCAAAGGCCATAAAGGCAAGAGAAGTTCCATATAGCTTTTTGGAGGAAAAAAAACAACAAAAAAATCAACAAAAATCTTAACGGCAAGGTTAGAGAACTGGCACAGGTTGTACAGGAGATGGTAAACTTTCCACCGTGGACGTCTTTAAGAATAGGTTCCACATTCCACGTATACCAGAAATAACAGGAGCTCCTCTGGCTTTGGGGCAGGAGGGTGACATAGATGGCACTGTAGAGGCTTTGCCTCTACAGTAAAGCCAGACCTCTTCCCTGTAGTTTCATGACTGTCTACACCTTGTATCTGCAGAAAGCAAAGCGCTTCAGAGTGGAGTAACTTACTCAAGGTCAAACACCTAGTCGAGTGAACAGGAGTCTGAACTCATGTGTCCTGAGCCAAACCCAAGGTTCTGCTGGTCAGAGCAAAGGACAACATCCTAAGCTTTTCAGAACACCAACCATCCTTCTCTTCAGTATTTGTACAATGCAGTTTGGGATCATGACTGCGTTGTGGAGCACTAGTGGAATACAAATGACATAATACAATAAAAACACCTCTTTGGGCATGTGTTAACTCTTAAGCTGGCAGTTGCACCACAACAGTGCCTCATCTGAACTACACTTCACATTTGGGACTGACTCAGAAGCAAAAAATCTAGTCTGCTCTCAGCTGTTTGCAGAGTTAATGGTGATTAGCAACACAGAGGAAGTAAAATTGAAATCTATTTGACACACAGGGTATGAAACCTGCAATACACACTTATTTCACTCATGTAACATCAGGAAGATGTGTCTACTGGGGACATGGTGCAATCTATTTTCAGGTGTGGTGTGTGGTTACCACTCCCAGGTGATACGCGATGCCTCCTGAGTTGGGATGTGGACCCAATCCTCCCTTTACATTGCCCTGAGAGCTTGACTTCCATTCACAATAAGCATCCTTCACTCTACCCGGGCAAAACAGAAGGTCCCAGACAAAGCATACTTTGTTTGGGGACAAAGTGAAGGAGCCTTTTTTTTTAAAATAAAATCAGAGTACCTGAAACATTAGAGGCTTTACCCTGGTATTGCTAAGGATCGCTGGGGAATCTGATGAGAAGCAGGCTGTGCATTAGCCTCTCATCGTATTATGAGATTAGTCCCTAAGTGCGAATTAGTGGAGGGTAGGGCCAGACTCAAGAGAACCTCTTTTCTGTTGTAGCCTCAAAAATGCATTAGTGTCTCTCATAAAATGCTCTGTGCCAATATGGATCAATGGCCCTCGGAAAGGAAGGTGAAACAGCAGAAGACCCAGACTACCCCCAAACTCCTGAGCTACCTGCTAGTTTTGCTGCCTGGAGGAGGAACAGAGAGCATAGTGCAAGGGTTTTGATCTACACATAAAGGAAAAAATACTCTGGTGTGGTCTTTAGGCACATGTCTGGATATGATGAATTCATGCTCAGAACCGCAAAGGTGGTGTCAACTTCCCCAATGAAAAGTTTGGAACTGCTGGTCAGCTTGTCTGGGTCTAGAGCAGATCACATTCTACTGCCTGTACTTCAGTAGACAAAAAGTATAGCTGAGAAGGCAAGGGCCCCAGAAAGGACTCTGACATGTTCAACCTCCTTCTCCTTCAGCACTTTGAGTCTGTAGCCACTGCAATCGCAGGAATGGATGGTTCCTGTCTTCTGATGTCTAAGCTTAAGGGTTCTTCTCAGTCACACTGCTATGAGAGATGCGCTCCTATTTAACACGAGCTAAAAAACTCTGAAGGAAAATCACCATGGAAGCAGGGGAAAACGACCCCTGTAAAGCAAATGTAAAGGAAAGGAATAACCTTCTGCTCTGTTTTAAGGACAAAAAGGTAAAAACATTTGGAATTTCCTCCTTTCAAAGGCATTCCTGTAGAGTTGCAACAGCCGTTCCTGTCTCTCTAACAAAGCATCTTTTGAGAATGCCTAGTGTAGCCTCCCAGGAGTCCCTGGCGGAGCTCTCCCTGGTGACTGCCCTGCGATGTGCCCGCAGCTCCCAAGCCCCGATGCAGCCAGGGGACAGCGGGGACCTCCCGGAGCCGCTGCCCAGCCCAGCGCGCTGACAGCCCGCGGCTGCCCTCTGCTGGCCAGCGCCGCCCGCCCGCTGCCGGTCTGTCTCGGTAAGAAGGAAGATTCACCCCAAACTGAGAATTCACGGTTAAACCAAAAGGATAACCTGGTGGCCAAATGAAGAGCAAGATTTCTCTTTGTTTATGTAAAAAAACTTTTTAAAGACGATGATAAAAACGTGTTCAAAGCATTCAAAACTTAAGGCGCTCCATTAATTTATGACACTGCTACAGGTCAATGACAACTGTTCACTGTGCGTTCAATTACCATCTCTTTTCTGTCACCACCACCATTATCTGCTTTATTGTCATACAGGCACTAAGGTCCAATATACGAGGACCGAGTGGTATCATTTCGGCTTCATACCCAATGAGTTTCCAATTAAAAACGCCACTGAACTCTCTGTGGCATACTGGCTGCACAAGACCAACAGAAAATAGACTCGACCCCTTCAAACCTAGGTAGGGGCTGTCCCCTCATCTCCGAGAACTGCTGCCTGAGATTTGCATATTTGTAAATCTAAGTCCATCTCACAGGGTCTTCAAAGAGTATTAATTAGCCTGCAAAAGCTACAAGATTGTTAAACCAGAGCATACTGACCCACGTGTGGGGAAAGACTATAAAACTCAGTTTCCTCAATCACACACCGTTTCTGCCTAACTTCTTTCTCCCCTAATAAAGCTAATTAAATGGAATCCACAGACAGTTTATTGGGACACTTTTGGGACTCGATAGAAAGTCTTCCGCTTACCATGCACATGAACATTTTGTGTGTTAACAAGAATACTGGAACAGAGCTCAGAAAAATAAGAAGGGGACTAATCTAAGATGATGACTTTTTTTTTTCCCTCCTGAGGTTCCATTTTTTATATTGGGCCACGTCCTATCTGGCTCTGAAATTTAAGACTGGCAGTTCCAAGGAGTGTTTCAAATCTTAATGGCTGATCAACACCTAAGTTTTGCTTAGCAGTCAGTGCAATTTACTGTGAGCGGATAAGAGTGAGCTTGGGTAGTGAAATATGAAAGTAGATTTGGAACTGCAAGAACTGAGTCACATACAAGTTTGCCTTCTCATACCAAGAAACCCTGTCCTCCTCCAGCCTTTCTCACCAAAAGCCACTTCCCTCTTCTGCTGCTGCTCTCAGCCTCTTTCAGCAAGTAGGAGTCACGACTGAAGAGGAGACAAAGCAGCAGCAGACTGCGGCAGCAAGCAAGCTCACAATCAGGTTAGGTAACAAGCATGAGGTTTACCTCACCGCTAGCTTTCAGTCGAGCTGCTCAGAACAAGAGAAACGCGGAGGGTTTTAATCTGTACATTTTACCTGGCCTGCTTCCTTTCTGTATGCTCTTTCCTCACAGTCAGATTTACTTTCACTGAAGAACAGAGAAAGAACACCCAGAAATTCAGAGGAAGGGAGGGAAGAGAGGTGGGAAGAAAAGGAAAGCCATGTTATTCCAGCTGCCACCATTTCCCAATTCAGTTCAAGCAGGATCAGCACCAAGGCAGAAATTCCTCTGTAGGCATTCATCCCCTTCCAAAGCATTGCAAAGGGGACCAAGATGGCCACTGTTCAGCAGAGTGTGAAGTCCTGCTCTGAATTACATGTGATATTACGTAAAAAATAAATACCTGCTTTCATGTATGGGACTATGAAAGTCATCCAACACTGGTTTTAGCTGCCCCAAATCTGACACCTTGCCTAAACCAGTAGCCAACAATCCCTCTCATATCAACAGAGGTGGACAGCCCTCTCTAGCAAGTGACGTATCCTGCACTGTAGACACTGCGGTTTGCATGGGATAAATCACTCTCTGGAAGCACAGGCAGGAACAGGATCTGTATGTACCTCAAGGAACCTCCTCACTAGTGAATGTGTTGTGCAGGACCAGAAAGATTTGGCCATTATTATTGGCAGCTACAGTATCAGCAGGATACCATCACCAGGCTGAGACACACTACCATTCCACAGCGAGCACCTGAAATCAATAGCTACATGCTCCTCTCCTAGGTTTTTTTTTTTTATTCCTCAGGATTTTGCATGTGAACAGTTACATTATTTCACTTCTAAGTTAATATCATAGCCTTCCTGGATCTTTCATAAGGAAAGGGGAACAACTCAACTCTCTTTACAGATCATAAAAGACAATACAGCCTACTGAATGACCAGCCTTGTAAAGGAGGAAAAAATAATGAAGACTAGTGAACTCCTGGGAAGGTTTTAGATTTTAAATAAATCACCCCCATACATCTCAGCTTTCACGCCAATGTGCTAAGTTGAATTATATTTACTTATCCTCCAATGAGGGTTTGTAAGGATTATCTTATTAACTTTTGAACACCAGTCTGAAGATGTGAAGATTAATATGCAATATAGTGTTGCTGCCAGGTGTAATGAGCCCACAATTTGTGGTTAGAAAACACTTTTCAGTCCAAGAAAAGAGAATTGCGTATCTTGGGCTGATGATGGAAAGCTTTGCAGGGTGAGCTGTGCAGGATGTAAAGCTCATGGTGCACCTAAAGGTCTCTGACACAAGGTCCCAAAGAGAAGAAAAAACAATCAACAACCCCACTAACAACCAAAGCAAAACAAAGTAGATTTTGTTAGATAACTGGTAGTGAAGCAGATCTATTCAGTGATGTAAAATGTGTTAGTTCTCTCAGAAGGCTGCAAGAGCCTTAAAATTCCCTACCACCAACCCTAGTTTATGCAAAGAATACAAAGGACTGTGAGGTTCTTGCTTCCCAAGAGTTATCTCTTCCCAGCTGACAGACCCATAACTCAAGAAAACAGATCCCCAGATGAATAATGACTTGCCTCTTATGCGAGTGGAATGGAGTCATAACTCAAAGCTGATCATCACGTGTTTATGCAGAGCCATACTGAGGTCAAGATTTATTTCATATCATGGTAGAAGCAGTCTATTAGTCACAAGCACTTCATTTTTCGACAGCACAAAGTGATAATACCCATAACTTATCAGCTTTGTTTTTCAATATCATTAATTAAACCCTGAAACTCCCCACGATAAATTACAGCAGAGATTCCTTGCTGAACATGGAAGAAAACAAATTGACTTCACCTGTTCTTTTGTATCTCTGAGATAACTCCACAATGTGTTGCACTATCACATACCTGGATCGACGTTAAATCGGTCTAGGAGCCTGAAGACCAGCTTGCTTAGCATTTTGCGGTTAAATTTATCTGGTTTGTACCTGGACAGGCCTTGATATTGCCTGTAAGCAAATAAACAAAATCAGAAAGAAACATCTGTGGAATCGCCTAAAGTATGTTTCGCAAATAATAGATATTTAACAGTAGGGTTTGCTAGGTGTTGGTAAGAACAGTGCCCTACCTTTCCCAAGTTACAGCAAAAAGCCAATAACACAACCACACAAATTTCCCAGTCAATGACTGAAGCAAGACCAGAGGTTTATTTTACAGAAAGAGAGAGCGAGCAACTCCCTCTTGTATTTTTTCTGATCTAAGACTGCAACTATTGCATCTACACTGCGAGTCTGACTCTACTGTTGGCTTTCTGACTGACAGGAGCTATTCTAGCGAGGCAATTTATAAACTAAAACACACATGACTATTTCACGAGCGCATGAAGGTTAATTGTTTTTCTGCCACTTCATCACAGTGTTATCTTCCTGCAAAACCTGTACAACCGATACTGAAACTCACCCTTGTCTGCAGCAAAGCAGAAGAGTCTGATTGCTACAGCCTCCTGGAGGAAGCTTTGATATTGCTATATTGCTAAGATCTACTGCACAGGTTTCATTTTGCACTCTTCTCTCCTGGCAGGAACCAAGCATCTGTCAATAGGAGTGATACCTCTGCCTTACAGGCTGAGACGTTTGAGAAGACTCTGGCACAGACACCAGAATTTCCCCTTTCTCAGCTGAAAAGTAAATATATTGGACTCCATTACACCGAGAAATGATCTTAGAAAGACAACCAGAGAACATACTGTCCTCTGAGAGCAAGTTGGCCTCAGCTGTTTAGAAAGTCAACAAGCACTTCTACCTTGTGATGTCTCTGATATTAAAACCAGGTTCACACCACGTGTCCAGGATCTGCAAGAGCTTGCTCTGGAGCTCAGGATATTCTCCCACATAATCTTCCACCAAGTTAGTTTTATCTTGGAGCAGTAGAGGCGTACACATCTAGGAAAAGAAATTATATTTAAAACACTGCCCTGTCTTTTGCTCACCTTGTTTTGCAGACTGAGTGCTGCAGCATGCAGAAGGCACAGAAGAGGTCCACGACACCGCAGACTGAAACCTGGCAGAGAGCTGTCCCGTTCCCTGCTGCTCAGACATGCCAAGCACATCACAAATCCCCTGCTTAATCAACCAATTCTGCCTAAAAGACCGATGTGACATTTTCTACACAAATATTAGCATAGCTTCAAAATTGCAAAAGCACTGATGTCCATCAGAGTGATAACCATTTGTCAAGAACATAGCTAGAATTTTTTGTAACAGTGGCTGCAGCTAGGAAAAGAGTCCAGCAAGCTGTAATGCACTCTTAACAAAATGCACTCTGTCACTTCCCTAGATGTAAAGGTACATCAGCAATGCAACAGTTACTTCTTGGGAACAAAGTAAAGCCTCAAGTGAAAGGCAGCACAACTTAAAGAGCCTTGATGGATCTCCTGCCTAACAAAAGGTGGATCTGATGACAGAGAAGCTTGCCGAGGAAATGACTCACCTTCTCCACATCTTGATCTGGCTGTAATTTTAGCTTAATACTCAGTATAGCTGCCTAGAAAATACAAAAAAAGTTGGGTATTTAGGAGAAGAACAACACAGTGGATAAATGGGCATTATTCCAAAGTGTAGTATATATACTATTATACAATTTTTTAATGTGTTAATTATTTCTGTTCAATTTTCAAGTACAAATCATATAAACATTTGGCCACGCACATTCTATTTAGAAATGTACGCGAACACTCCTGGCAGAGTTGCATATTCCAAGCAGCAGCATACCCCGGAGCAAAAGTTAAAAATCAAGTTGTCTGGCAGAAAGAGAATGATACAGTAAAGTGCTTGGAGTAAATCAGCTAAGATGGATATTTTCTATCGATGTAATTGTTTAAAACACTTGATCCACCACACTTTTCTGAGTTAACTTTATCCATCTTGCTGCGCCTCTTAAATTCTGTAAAATGGTTGCATTTTGTGAAAGCAACTCAAGATTGAGAGGACCCTGAAATGAAGAGGTCTTAGTTTTAGAATTTCTGCATAGCTCCACACCCCTGAAAGTGCTAAGGTTCACCACAATCAGAGAAATGGTAAGAACGGTGTTTTTACTTTTTGTGGTACGTACAAATCTTTGATAAGCCAAGACCTGCCACATTCACAAATTAACTCCAAATCAGTATCTTCTACAGATGAGGAAACTCCGCTATGGCGAACGGCAGTAACTCAGACTGCGAGAACTGGTTCAGCCACTGTCTATCCTGTCCCAGCTTGGTGATTACAGAAATGTATTAAGATCTAACTGTGCATTGCTTGGGAGGCGTATAAATTAATTAGGATTTTAAGCTTTTAATAGTGTCTAATTTCTCTAGCGTGCGAGAATACTTGGATCTCAAATACAAAATAAGCGTATAATGGCTTGCTTTAATATAGCGCATTGTTCCATTAAATAGAGTAATAAGAGCAAGGAGCCTTCTGGCACCTTTATGTGTTAGTACTGACGTAATTATGAACTAGGTAACAAGGATGTTTTACACGAAGTGTCCTTCTAATTACTTTGCAAAGTTAGGCTGTATTTTCCGAAAGGGTTGTAAACAGCATTTCAAAACATGACATCTCTGACCCTACTGCAGCATGCATGTAATGCTAAGCAACGACAGGCCAGAGTACGTAATCAGCTGTGTTCACAAATGCCTATTTATTCAGATGAGGATAAAAACAGTGCATTAGGGCTTAGAGGGAAAGCTCTTATGCTGAACAGGTTTCTCTGCTCTCTGTGACTGATTTTGTTTTGAGAGAAAGATCAGGAAAATGACAGATTTGTTTGTCAAAGTAGTTACACTTTAGAACTATGTTATTTGTTAGAATATGTAAACAAACACAATACAGTAAAAAATGGGCACTCCACCTAAGCAAATGCAAACCTCATCATTACACTTCACCTGCATGAAACCTTTACAGAAAAATGTAACTAGAAAAATAACCTAAGTGGGGGCAGGGGCACACCTTGAAACATAATTTCTGTGATCTCTCCTAGCATTCAAATGACACCCGAACCTAACTCATCACTGGAAGCACATGTTCTGCAGACTCAGCCAAGCAACACAGGTAAAACTTAACAGTTTATCCAAGCACTTCTCGCAGCAGAAGCCATGGAGAACATTACCTTTGAGGAAACTCATGCACGTATTTCATCCACTGCATTGAAGACTGAGTGCACAAAAGCAGACAACCATCACACATCATGTAATTTTAATGGTTCAGTCTTATTGTCCAGAGAAAACAGAGGTACCTAGATATCATCGGGGAAACCTTTTTTTTTTTTTTCCCCCACTCATTTGTTTTTATTTGGGTTGGGGTGAGGGGCAGGGAGGGGGGAGGGAGTGCACTTGTTTTTTTAACACAAAACAAACACTGGGACACTGACAGTCCAGGCTTCATCCCAGAAAGAGAAATTAACAGCAGAGCTTTAAATGACAAAAGCAGACGCTAACATTAATGCAGTGACTGTATGCTACAAACAAAATACTGAATAGAAAGGCACATCATCATTTCTTAACCCAGCTAAATCTTCAACCAAACCTCTCTCCTACTCCAGACCTTCTAACTGTTCCACCCATTTAGAGGCTAATATGCTACCCTGCTCCACAAGCATCAAGTACCTGTTCTCTCAAATTATCAGATTAACTTCACAAAACTCAAACTGAGTAATTATTCTCAACTTGCATACAAGTTAAAGATTGCTACTTCTGTTTTGGACCTGAAAAAGTTTTGGGTTTCCAAAGCTTTGGCAGCTGGTTTTATTTTCCTCCCAGCCGTGTCGGTTTGCTGAATTAAAAAAACCCCCACAACAAAATCTCCAAACAAAACCAAAAAACCTTCCAATTCTCAGAATCTTGTTTCAGCATTTGATCTCATTGGTACTTTTTATTAAACAAGTAATCCGTTAGTTTTAACATGCAAGCACACAATGGTTTCCCTAATAGCTTTTTAATGTTCACACGCATGTTCACATTAACCTAATTGCAGAACTGTTATCTAAATGGCATAGTTTTATCTCCATCTCTGTTAACTGTACCTATGGGTGACTTAATCAGGTGAACATGCACTGTGTCAGGTTAGTTCTCCTCTTTCACTGGATGTGTATTCTGCTCTGTATGAAAGGGTGTAGAGCAACGAATATCCATTTAGTCAAAGTGTGAGAGACACCGTCTTCCAAGCCCACCTGTGGCAGACCCAGCTCACACCACCTCTGCTGCAGGTCAAGGAACTTCAAGCAAATCTCACAAGCTGGTCGTCAATGTCATTTTAACATCACCCAGTGAAAGCAGGTGACAGAGCAAAGAAATTGTGCTGCTGGCAGAAGCTTCCAGCAGCGGGGAACATGGGCAGCAGCAGGGCATCAGCTTCGTCCATGCGCCAGGCTGAATGGGGAAGGAGACGTGTGACCTGGGCCCTAGGAACAAACACCAGCCTGGATTGCAGGGTGTAGTTACATGGGCTGGCGGCTGCGTAGTGAGGACAACCGAGATAAAATCTGTGTGTTTACAATAGGAATAATAAGAGAAAAGATATGAGTAACTGTAATAAAGATGAAAGTGTTTGGCAGCTGTGTCTGTGGTCTCAACTTAGAGCTATTTTAAGATTTTGTTTTGTTATTATCATGTTTTGAATTGTTTCACTCCACAAACAAGTTTTGTGTAAAATGACCCTATTTTTAACAGTCTGTTTATAGATGATAAAATCTCTAGAAAAGCAACACCTCATTTGCAGACTCATTTTGTAGTTAGAAAACAAACACTTTAATTAGGCAGACACTTTGCTGAATCTGAAATGGTGAGAATCCCCCTCCCCACTCAAGAAACTCACATTTCCCCATATGCAGTGTTGCACTCTCCAAGCTGTGCTGGAAGACCAGCCAGGGTAGCTGGAAGCTAGCAATCGTGTTAATCCGACTGCAGATCTCAGTTCAGATGATCAGGCTGGATCAGCATGGCAACAAAAATCCTAAGCGGTACATACCTCCCCGGCTTCACTGGCTGATCAATGAGAGCAAAAAACCTAGCTACGACGCAGGAACGTGGAAATGCTGTGGTGAACACCAAGATATTGCCAGCTTAGCAGGGTCTACCTACCCTCCATCAAACTGTCGAGAACATGTATAGTCTTGACTGGCGGTGCAAGTAGCCTTTTCACAAAAATACATTTCATAGAGAGTTTCTAGCATGTAATCTAATAACAGCAAAGAATTAGCATTATTGCAACACATAAAAGTGTTAAATCTGTACTAAACCCCTCCTGCCCCAGATCATAACAGAAATACTGGTCCCTTTCTTGCCTTGCATCCCTCAAGCATATATGGGGCAGGTACCCGATAAAGCCACTGCTCAGTACAGGAGAAAAGTTGATGACCCACTGCCTGATTCAAATCCCACCAAAGCTTGTGAGTCTTCTCATTGTCCCTGGGGAACTTTAGGTCATTCTTTGATTTAATTACAGTGAAAGCGAAAATCTTGTTTGGACATTTTGTAGTAGTTTTATTTCCCAAGGGTAAACACCCAAAAATATAGCAAAGGAGGATTGGATGAGGATGGGGAAGAATTCAAAGCTGGGCAATACTACATTAAATCTAAAATGCATGTAGGTGCATTGACCATAGGATGGGGGAAGTTACCCAAACCTGATGTGTTCAGGCCAAGCCATGAGCACCAGACCACTTTTCTAACCATGCAATTGTGAAAACAAGAGTATGGGAAAATGGGGAGTGTTTCGAAGCGAACACACAAGCCCAGAGCACCCTGTACCGATACCTGATCCTCTCTACTTGTTTTAAATGCAACCGGCTCTGTCTCATCTAAAAATGACTATTCTTTCCATATGCAGTATGAAGTGCAGGAAGCCACATAAGATCTTATCTGCAAGGGCATGTGCACTTGGGTGGTGTCTACACTGACGATTTAGGCAATTTTCCCACGGTGGGGGTAGCATCAGAGGAACAACCTTTTTCTATAGCACTGCTTGGAGTGATGATGCAGGACTGACACAAACAGTTTCTGATGACTCCTACATTACTTAGCTCTGCTGCAAGCAAGTTGGGACAACACAACCTGTGTCTGACTTAGTGTAGCATTTCTGAACCAATGGTGAAGGAATTTCTGAAAACCTATAAAACAGACCAAACAACAGAATGAGATTTTGCAGAGGAGGATCCAACGTCAACTCTTAAGAAAATCACAGTGATCAAAGCCTGGATACATAATAATGGTAGAAATAATTGAGTAAAAGGCACACCATGTATTAATCATTGGGAACATCTGTTTGTGTTTTGGAATCACTCATTTCAAACCTGTGGCTAATCAACTTTACTCAAACTCTTAGAGTGCATCACTGCATATTATGTGACATCAGGTTAGCTGATGTATGTTGTACCTCCTGCTTAAAGAGCATACAATATACACAGCTGTGTTCAGGAAGATCTTTAGAAATGAGAAAACATGAGATTTCCTGGGTCTGCTTTCAAGAAAGCATCCACATATTTTATAAGGAGTAAGACTGTCAAAATGAAGTAGTGACAGGCTACTCATATCTAAAGAATCTGAGGTAGAGGGAGAGGAGTTAAGATCAAGGCTGGAATATCCATGTGTACAGGTGAAGGGAAGAGGGAACTGAAACAAAGTCTTCCTCAGGTAACTCAAAGCAGCTTTATTTAACTGGTTTATGTCTCCTCACAAAGGAGTGATCCTCCAGAGCACTGCCCAGGTTTCCTGCACACAGAAGTCACCCACCTTCACCAGATCCTCCAGATCCAGACTCTCTGTATGGCTAGATCTGCTGTACATTTGCACCTCTTCTCCAAGAGCCTGCCTGCTTGATGAGAGCCCAGAAATGCCGGTAGTAAGAGCAGAATACTATCATCTGAATTATTATTTCCCAGCAACACTCAAGGTCCTTCCCAACCACTTCACCAGACAGCCACAGAGGTGGCTGAAGAAGACACATTGTTTGGGAGCAGGCAGCAGTGGTCCATGGCCCACAGGTTGGCAACCTCTGTTCTGGAGTGGCATGAATCTAGCAGGCAACATGCCATTAAAGTTATCCTTTAGCACTAGATCAAGTTAATAAGAAAAAAGTCTCAAGACTGACATCATCCTCACATGAGAGTTTTCCTTGTTTCTCTTATCAATTAGTATTTTTCATTTAAAAGAAGCAAGGAAATGCAAATGCACACACTTTAAGGCATAGTAAGAGCTGAACAAGCCTTTGTAATTAATGTGGTGAATGGGAGAAAGAAGCAGTATCAGAGATATTTTCACTGTCCTGAGAACAGCTCAAAAAAGTCAGAGTGAAGAAATCCAAAATCTGAATGCCCATTAATGGGCTCAATCAATCTTAACACTGACCTGTATTGACAGATTTCCAAAATACACCATGTGTACTCAAGCACCATGTATGAAGTAGGAGTACAAACAGTAACACCCTTGAATCAGTGTTCAAAACATCATTACACTGAAAATTGAAGGTCATGTTGCTCATTGAACGCACACATTTTTACACCTTAGCATATCTGTATACCTTTAAGTTTTTAGTCAACCACCCTTTCTACCAAATTATCAAATAAATTCTGTACTACTAATGTCAATTCAACTTTGAATTCTGTGTCTACAGAGCTTTTTCTCTGGGTACTCCAAGTTGTTTTAGGACAAATTTTAAACAACTGAATTTTAACAGATAATCCACATTACCTTAATTGAAAGATCAAACATTAACTTAACATATAGAATCAACCTTCATTTATTTGTAGAAATTAATGGATGAAACTACAGCAGTAGAAAAATATGCTTAGGTTTTGAAAACAGAGAACTCTGGATGGACAACAACCAAAAAAACTGTTTAAAAAGTAAATACTCCCTGTCCCACTGACAGCTTAGTCCAATATTCTTGTTTAAGAACCAAACCGATGAAGGGGAGAAAAATGCTGCTTGTCACTGATACGGAGAAGTTGGAGTGGGAGGTCTCTCAGGCCCAAGAATATTTCTGGTTGTCAGAGGCTAAAAAGATTATTTATTGTTTCCTTCCTAAACCCAGCTCCACTGCCACCTGTTCAGAATTTACTATAAAGCTGTTAAACAAGACAAGAACTTTGATGCTGACTGTGAAAACAAGTTTCACTGTATCTGACCCAAGCAACACTCACTACTGATCCAGAAGCAAAGGAATTTGATTTTTTTTCTTTAAGCACAGCTATCTTTTTACCTTTATAAGCTGTTTAAAAAATGTAAATAAAATAACTCAGTGGACAATAGAGGGCATTCATCCCACAGAAAGACAGCCGCCACCCTTAGACATGAAATATCGCAGCACATTAAGTCATGAGACCCCGCTAATCAAAGCTGACAGGGCCCTGAATGTGATTTCTGCTGAGACTTAGCGATATCATGGGGCACTGAAGCATGCACAGCCTGCCAGACTGCCCCTGTTCATGTGACAATGGCTTTTATTCCCGAAAGGGGCCTGCGAGTGACAAGAGTCCCCTTTGTCTTTAGGCTCCCGCATTCGCAGTGCAAGAGAGGTTCATTCAAGCAGCCCCAGACACTCTTTGAAAGGCTGAAGTGTAACATAAGATGACCATGAAACACTAGCTTGCCTTCTGCCTACCCCTCATTCTTCTCAAGCACAGCCTGGCCTATTCAGGGCCTCTCACAGACTCGCTCGCACTGCATTACCCCCGGTCTGCTGAATCCCACCATTGTCCCGGCCCCACTGGCTGCCATCGCCCTTCCCACAGCACTGCCCCCCGGCCACCCCGCCAGGCTCCAGCACGGCCCGGGGCAGCCCAGCTCCAGGCCGGCGCTGAGCCATGGCCCGTGGCCTTGGAAGGGACAAAGTGGCCACATTTCACCTGAAATGACAACGTTAAACCCTTCTGCCTCTGCCCACCATGGGTGCCGTGAATAGCAGGCCCAGAGGTGGCAAGCGCAGCTCCAGGGCGCCCTGCGAGGCCCCGTGCCGCCACACTCCGTCGGCAGCTGCCAGCGCCCTTCACAAAAGAATGGAGAAAACCCCCAAATGCCTCCAAAACCACTTACACCTCCCTGCTTTTTCCTTTGACTCACCGCATCAGCTCGCCCTTCTGCATGACGGGAGCACCAGTGCCATTCACTGGCCATGCTCCCCCGCAGGCGCCTCCTCACCACAGCTACTACTTTTTATGCTAAATCAGAAGCAAATTAGCTCCACCTGCACCATCTTCCACTGAACACACCACACCTGTGCACAGCACACGGTGGGGTCCTGCCGCTGCCAGCCACAACCCGCCTCAGCTTTTGACCAGCTCTGCTAAAACAAGGTGCACCGGGAGGGCCCGATGGGCTTCAGAAATCTGGGATCTCGGGGATCTCATCTTCTGACTAGATCTTCTCCAAAAGCCCTGTGAGGGAAAGGAGCCTGAACCCATGGGGCAGAGCCGGGGACCCCCACGGTTCGTGCAACGCAGTAGGAAATGCATCAGAGCAGGCAAAGGGAACAGTGCACTCTAGAATGAATGCCTGGTGTCTGACTGTATATACAGCAAGAAAATAAGCAACCACAGCAAGGATTTATAAGGGTTTCAGCCCTTTCAGGTGAGAGGCAGAAGAGCCCAAAATCTCACACGTGAATCTGAGGTACTGAGCCATCTGAAAGATGGCGAGGAGCAGGACAGACACACCACAGCCCACCACAAGTGCTCAGAGCCCTAGTTCCAGGTTTTTGGTGTTAGTTGCTGTGATCTTAGGTATGATCAGTCCCCAAGGGCAGTAAAAGACTTCCTGTTATTCTTGAAGATAATTCTATTCATCCTTCTGGCAACAAAACAAAACTAGAAGAAAGTTATGGCTGAGGGTGAGCAACAGTTGAGGTTTCCTGTTCTTCACATGGGGAATGACTAGTAAAAGAGCTTTTCTGTGGAAGAAAGAACAGAAAAACAATTCCAGAAAAAAAAAAAATAATCAGAGCTTTCCAACACCAGATCTAGAAAGAACTGCATTTCTAATGAAAACAAAAAATAACTTCGGAGCCATGAACTTAAAACAACAAATCACACTTGAATATATTCAAATACTACATTCCTGTTAGGATTTTCAAACATGTTCAAAACCTTATTGAGCAAAAGAGTAACTTTCAAGCAGCTACCTGTGAACTTCTAATCAAATATAAAATATCTTTGTTTCAGTATTCAAAATGAACAAGAATGGAGTTCCATGATGTCACTTGGGAATTTGGCCTTACTGAAGAATGGGATTTTAAAAATGCTATTTGATTTTTTTCATTTGCTAAACAAGATCAAGCTGTTCTACACCATCAAAGTGAACCATCTTCCTCTGAGAAAAACAAACCTATGTCTTTTGCCTTTTAAAGAAGGAAAAACAAAATAAAAAGCATTAACAGTATTGTAGTTTGCTCATGAGAACACTTGCAAGGCTACCAAGACATCATGGTGATGCCAGACATGCTGCAAGTACTCTAAACCACAGAGTAAAAGATTATCAAATTCTGGGTTTGGTGAACTCCTGCCAGTGTCAGCCACCCAGACTCAAATACACGAGTAGTAACACATTTTGAACATAAGCCTCAATGGTAAAGAGGCTTTGAAACTCCTCAAACTGAGAACCCTTTGGTTAGGGTAATCACATGGGAACAGAGAGATTTTCCAACCCCTCCTCGCTGCAGGCAGATGGGAGATAGCACAGCAGGTCTATGACCAACTACTAAAATCCCTTCTTTTCTTGCCAAGGACAAGGAAAACAAAAAAGAACACAACCGTCCCCTTAAATTCTCCAAATTAAACCCTATTAACCTATTACTTTCAAAGGTCAAAAAAGGGGTGGAGGAAGGATTCGCTGGCATTCTGTACTCAGCCATTAGAAAAAATGAGGTTGAACACAGCCTACTCATGTACATGGGAAGACCATGCTAAGCTGTACCATTCACAGTGTGCAGCTGCTGGGATGAAACAGAATTCACATTGAAATGCATCCAAAACAGGACACAGATATTAAAGAGAACTAGAGAGCTGGGTAGGTAAATTTATTTGAAAGACATGACCCACCTCTTTGTAATTGCCCTTGTGATAAAGATGACTGACATGTCCAAGCAAATAGTTCCGGTCTGCTGTATGGAGCTGGTAAATGCTAATTAGAGGGTCAAGAAGATTAGCTGGGCACTGGGCTAGTATTCCAAGTACATGGGCCTGCAGCTTCTTCAGCTTGATGCCAGACTAATAAAAAACAAAACAAAACAAAAAAATCAAACACAGATTTAGTAAAGATGGCTGCAATTCAATGGCAGTTGAAAATGCAGCTTGTTTAAACAGTGGAATAAGCCAATTCCTTGGGAAGGGATTCTCCAATTTCCCCATGGAGTCTGCAAACAGAAATCAGAACAATATGATACACATTTTTTTAACAGCATCCAATTTAAAAACACTAAATGTTTGCGGGATAATTCTGGAAAAGGCATATGGCCTTGTGCAAATGTAAAATATGAAACTGGAAAAATGCCCTCTTTTACTAACAGAGCTATTTAGAAATTCTCCCCTCTAGTTCCCAGCAGAAAATTTTTGAATTCGGCAACTCCCCTCAAGGGAGTCTCACCTATCAGGCAAAAGTATTCAGTTTTCATTCCCAGGTTCACCCCTGCATACAAGAAGGGGAGGAAAAGCAAAAGCATCCTCAAAAGATACACAGATAGAAGTATTAATCCTTGTGTTCCTACATGATTGTTTGACACAGGGACTCCAGTGCCAGTAGCGCTTCACTGCACTTTGCAGATACTGTAATGGCAGAGCTCAATATCTAAAAAGAGCCATTTTGAAAAATGGGACATGAAACAGCACAACTATAGAAGTATCTCGCAGTTCAGAGGCAAAAGCATACAAAAAAGATAAAATCTCAGTAGGTCAGAATATATGAAGACATAAGGAATGGTAAATATTAGGATGTATAATCTGATGACCCAACGTTACAAAGCTAATCATTCAGCTGCTGAAAAGTCATACTGTTACCATTTTCTGCATTCCCAATGATAAAAGCTCCCCGCCATATGGCAGGAGTTAAGCAATCGTACAGTAACTGGCTTCTATTTGCAGAACTGGAAGAATATGCAGAGTAGATTACTGCAATTGGTTTTATCCTGACAGCAGGGATGCGAGTTCCAGTGGGAAAGCCTCCAGCCTGGCAAAGGCTGCTGCAAGATCAATGCTTGATCGAAAGTGGTTTGATCTGGAAAGATGGAAATCCCAGCTTGGAAGGGGAAACGGAGCTCTCACATCACAGCTTCTAATATTATTTCATTTTCAGGCCAGCATACAACAGACAACAACAACTCAGTTCAAATTTCACACCTTGTCACACCATGGTTGTACGAGACTACAGAGAAGATGCTGGACTATAGAATACAGTGAAATTGGGAACACCTGAGGGACATCAAAATCAACTGCCCTCTCCTTTCTCCAGGCTTTCTTGCTCTTTCTTTTTCTAACCTGTTGAACAGCAGGATGCTCTTTTATCCAAAGCTGCAACTCAGTGGTGATGTAATACCCGAGGGAATGCCCTTTCCCCTTCCAATCACTGCTGCTCTCCAGCATGTCCAGGAGTCCTGCCAATGGGTCCTCCAGTCCTGCAAAGCCCCGCCTGATTTCTTCCTTGAGCTGCTGAGATACAAAACCACATTGTCATGTACAAAAAGATTAGTGAATCCTCCCTTCCCCCAGTTGAACACAAAGCTTTATTTTTTTTAATTTAATCTATTCAGAGAGGTAACTGTTGCTATTCAGCCACCATCCGCGCCTCCAGTGACTTTTCATGTCATTACAGATTCCTTCATGGCTCACTGCACCTCAAACCCAATGGGAAAAGCAGCAATTGTCCACACTAATTATCCCATAAAGACAGAGAAGTTGTTCTGTGGGGCAGACAAAGGGGCTTGGGATTTGGGGGAGGGGAAGAAAAGAAGTGAGCTGGAGCAAGGGGTCTTATTAGGAAAATGGCAATACGAAGGTAGATAACCGGGCTCAAAAACCTACTGAGCTTCTAACAGACCTACAAGTAATAAAGCATATAAACCCCTCCTCCTCATTTGTGTACCACACATTTTCACATGTGACTTTATAGCCACTTCAGCCACGATGGCATAATGCTCCTCACCAAAACAGGAATATTTGGGAACATCAAAATAGTTTGGATTTTACACACAAGATTAAAAAGCAAGAAATACCACAGTTCAAACTCTGTCAGATTGCCACGCTACAGATCTACGCTCCTTTCCTCCATACCTACCTGAGCAGGGTATTTTCTGTTGACCGCCTGCTGCCACTGCACATCAAGGACTGCACACCTCTACAAGCCTAAAGGCCGTACGAAGGGGCTCAGAACATGGGAAAACTCCACGCCATAAATCTTAGGAATCCCAGGGTGATGTGTTTAGAAATGTGAAGGAACTGGACACTCACTTTGTGAATGTTAATAGGCTACTTACTACCCATCTGGTAGAAGTGATAAATTAGCAGTACTGAGCAATATCTTTATAATGTTTACATTAGAAGTAGTTTCCAAGGAGCTTGGAGGGTTGGCAGGGTGAAGAAGTGGCATCCTTCAGTACCCACACAGGACCTTTCACTGCATGGTACACGTACTGGCGTGCAGCAAGGCAAAAGCAGAGACAGAAAACAAGAAATCACTAAGAGCAGCTGCTCCCTTTCTTTTCTGGCTAAAAAAGCAAAATCCAAAAGATGCTCATTCCTGCCTGCAGCCAACACTTGTAATTTACTGTATATGATGGCCCCAGTTGTAGCTTCCAATGGAAACAACATAAAGTTTGAAGAACGACATGGAAAACAAAAGAAAATCTACAGAAAATTTGCCAATGAATTTGCTCTTTTTTATTCATCAACAAATTTACTGGAAGACAGTTATTTTCCATAGTGTCTTTCATGTCTGGAAAAACCACAAAACCTATCATTTACAACAGAAACTGTTTCTTTCTCACTAGATTATCAAATGCAGTATGAAAAAGCTGATGACTACCAAAGATGTGACTTTAGATAACAGATTTCTCCCTGTAAGTATTTTTCCCCGTGGTAAGAATTTGCAACATTAAACACCGGACTCCAACTCCACTGCAAGATTCAGCAGAAGGAAAAGGCAAGCTCTTATCCAACCACAAATATCCAACACAACAGCCAAAGGAAAACAAAGCAACTCGCCAACTAAACTGCACTGTTTATAAATGGCCTCTCTTCTTTTTTTCTGCCCCTCCCGCCCTACCGACAAAGCCCCACTTCAGCAAATTTAGACTGAACAAGAGCTTTCACCATTCTGCTCAGCTCCTCCTTGGGCTGGAGTCAGAGCCCGGGCTTTGGCAGGATGGGCTCCAGCAGACACTAGGTCCTGCGAGACCTTAAACCTGCTTTCACACCAGAGCTTCTCAAACACTGACACAACTGCTAGGAGCACCAACTGTTGTTCTCTAGACTGAGTCTTGACTTCATAACAGTTAGACTTTGATGAGCAGGGGAAAAGCCGCCTTCAAAACTTCCTAGCAATCTGGAGACTTCAACTATGGGGTGTAGAGTTTGGGGGGGATAAAACAAGAAAAAAAAAAAAGGCATGAGACACCTAAATCAGAAAGGAAAGAGTGCTGTGCTACTTGGCTGTCTGTGCCAGAGAAGGATTCCTCTCAACATGTAATTGCCATTTCCATTTCAATTGATTCCCATGGCAGGGTATGCTCCTTGGGGGATTTCTACAGCCTGACAGATCATGGGAATAGGAAAATTTTGCTGATGCTCAAACTACATACTCTTTCATTCAGTTTTGGTCCCTTATTTCTAGTTAAACAGCTCAGGGCTGTCTGCTGATGCTTCTTGGTTGTTCCAAAGCTGTCTTTCCTATGTAGGAAATGACCATGTCTTACACAGATGTTCCAGGACCGAAGTCACGCCCAGGACAGATACCCTCCTTCTGCTCATGGTCACTGATTTGGGACCAACGAGCTGATTTACACTAGTTAATATACAGTATTGACTTACATTGACACACAGCGAGAGGCAAAGCAGCACCCTGCCATTTAAATGTCAGTGGAGCAGATTGAGTCGTATTTAAGTCAGCTTCCCTCATTTATTTGAACTGGACCGTTGGATGGAAGCCGCAGCACCACACACCTCGCATTACACACAGAGGGCAAGGAGCAGCTGACCCTGAAAAAGCGTCTACACTTGCTGTGGGTGTACTGTATGTCTGAAGGGTGGCGATGCCCTGAGCATGGATTAGCCCACCACAGTGACAGCGTGACGAGCACGTGTCAGAAACCATTTGGGATATTCATGCAGTGCTCCCCACCTTAAAGGCAGCTGCTGCTGTGCCACCACCTGGTCCCACCACAGCCCTCCTCATCTCTCTGGAAAGGCTTTCCTTGTGGTTCAGGAACACACCCTCCAGGTTCACAAACATGCTTCTGCCTGTCCCTGCAGCCACGTGGAGCTGCCCGAAGGGTGGGCCTGAGGGGCTGCAGCCTGTACGCTCTGCAAAACCACACCACTCAGTGGGATGACCATTCCAGAAACAAACTGAATAAGCAGAGCTGCAAGTGTGACTCACGGGGATCCTCAATCTTTTCCACCCTCAGCAGGAAAGCTGCAGTGCTCTCTGCCCAAGGACACGTCCATGGGCGGCTCTGTCTTTTTCAGACTATTTTTTTTTCACAATTCACACACATCCCAGGGTACACAGTACAGAGATTTTGATGATTACTCTTTTGTACTGTTGTTTTGTGGGATTAACTGCCCTCAAGACCTAACAAATAATATTTTTTTCCTCCAACTCTAACAAAACGTGATAGAAAGCTCAAGGCTTCAGAGTTGCTGAGCTCAAGTCTATGTCGGTGACTGACCATTTGGAAAGGCACCTCTCACACGGTGTTTCCAGTTGTTTCATTATTCTGGCTGGGAACCACAGACTATCAGCAATGGAAAGTCTTAAGTGCAGCAGACAAGGACAATGACTAAACACTCTAGCCACCTAGGATGGAGCACATACACCAAGGTACTCAGCCACGCCAGTCATCTCACACAGGACACATTCTACGTGGCTGTGTGGTAAACTGCAGGGTTTCAGGTCTTTTAGAAAAGCATCTGGGCTATGAACCTGCCTGAACAATGCAGAGTTAAACATGGGAAACTCACCACTAAGCTGATGCATCTAGTGTTTTTGTTAGTTTTCAAGCCCCCAAATTTAGACGAAGTATATTTTATTCCCTATGAGAAATCTCCATGTAGAGTCCATAGGGTGCTGTATAAAAATATAGCACTAATTTTAGACAGGCAGTGTAAATTGCATTCACCACTCTAAAAGGCAAAACCAAACCAAATCAGAAAAAAATAGTAAAAATACTTTTAATATGAAGGCTTTGATATCATTCCACTTGGCAAAGAGCACTTTTCTACTGACTTCAACCCTCATTTTTCAGCTACTAGAAATATTCTTCCCCCTCCCCCAAAGATCCTCCATTTAATGGACAAAAAAAGTGCTTAAAAGAAAACAAAAGCAACTTTGATTTCCCCCCCCCTCTGTAACTCAGTCCTGTAAACTTCAGCTCTTTTATACGAGCCCCTGAGCTGCTTCACATCACAGAGCTACCTTTTCTTTCCACTTCTTGCTGCAAATACATAGGCTCTTCCCGTGCATGTTGGAACTGAAAGCAATCATGAAGAATTGCAGGTCTGACCTAAGCGTTCTGCGTCTGGACATGCTCTGCATGCAGTTATTAACTGCAGTGTGGAGGGGAGGCTCAGCCTTACCTTCTTCATCTCTTTCTTTGTCCAGAGAAGCTGAAGGGTTTTCAGCAATAGAAGTGGGTCCTGGCCTGGAGGAGGGGGAAAAGAGAGAGAGGGAAAGAGAGAAAAGAGGGGAGAAAAACAAAACAAAACAGATTTATTGGCTCTGTATAGGCAGCCTAGACACACTGGTGCATTGTTTCACTGCAGAGAAATCAGCTACCCCATGCCAGTGTGTTTGAAACCACCAACCTTCCAACTGTCAGTCAGGATTAAAGTGCTAAAATCCCTCACTCTGAAATCCTAAAAAAATAACAGACATCATCCATGCATGGCTTTAACTAAACACCCACATGGGCTCAAATACTGAAAAGCTGTATTGGTGCATTTACAACTAAATCATGCTGCTGCTACACACCAAATACATCCTCACCAGTCCCGTCCCCCCCCCTCTTCCCCTTTTTAATATTAAAACAAAATGGTCCTAGAAGAGTAAGCATCTTGCACAGGTTGGAAAGGATTATCAACACACTAATGTTTAATGAAATGGCTCCAAAGTGTTAACGTCATCGCAACCTGTGGATGGAAGGCACGGGTGAGTGAATTTATGGGAAGATCAGCCTCTCTTTCCCTGGCAGGCGCAGGGCAGCCTTTGTGTGCTGGAGAGCCAAGCCTGCCTGTGCCGGGCCAGCCACGCGGGCATGGAAGCAGGCAGGGCTCTGACGTGATTCAGGCAAGATCACCTGAGGAAGAGGAAAGATGACATGCTGCTGCGGTTAGTGGCAAGGCTAAGAAAGAAGGGTGATCAAACATTTCAAAAGGAGGTTATTTGGGATATTTCACTTTTCACCTAGTTATTTGAGAACTTACAGTCAGTTGTTATTTTGTATCTATTATCATTTATCAGTATTATTCATCATCCCAGTATTTCTGAACCAAATGTTTAGGAATATTTCATTTTTAAAGCAGTAACATTTTTGTTATCTGATTCTGTATAATTTGCAATCATTTACTTATTAAACCATGACTCAGAATATTCTGAATGAAAATCTTCTACCGCATCAGCAGTTTAAACATGAAGAATGACTTTAAAAATCTGAATGAGTTCTCCAAAAACACTCCTCATATACTTAGTGCACCCCCTCTTATGTTTTTATAAAGCCAAAAGAAAAATGTTGAACTGAAAAGGAAACATCCCCTCAATCACCTTCTGTGTTCTACAGTTCCTAAATAGCTCATTTCCAAAGGCTAGATTGCTTGCTTAGTATCCCATCTCACTTCATATTTCAGGTCACAAAAAGCTACTTCAACTGTGAAAAGTTCTACCTCATCCAACTAAACTCCAAAATACTACATTTATGATATATTTTAAGTAGCAAGCTGATTACTGGTTGAGCCAAAAGAATGGTAGTATTCCCGTTATCCACTAACCTCTGGGAAACACCAGCCAAATTAAACCCGCCACACTTACAATTCCTAAGATAACATTTTCTCTCATCTCTGGTTGTTCTGAAATCTTGAACTCTCCAAACACTGGCTGTTCTCAGCTACCGCTTCTCCTTTGGAAAAAGAGAAGTCTCTTTTTATAACAAAACAGAAGAAAATCCAGATCCCTACTCCCCACAAAATTAGCAACCAACAGTCAAATTCAGCCCATGTGTGTGCGCGTGCATATATACACACTCTCCTCTTGGCTTGACTCCCAAAGAAATTTATACACACACAGAGGAAAAAAATTAGAATGTAACCCAGTGTGTAACCAAATACACTGTAAATCTGAACTGTAATTAATGCAGTGAACAAGACGGAATGATACAGGAAATGAGAGCAGTTAGGAAAGCAGTGTTTCACTCCAGATACAGCCAATAATTCAACTTGTTAAAAAGCTTTCTAAACCTCAATCAATAAACAAAACAAGCCCTTTTCTTACATGACTTTTTCCTACCTTACCTCCCTGTAACCGAAATCTGATCTCACCCTGTTTTCAATACATAGACGCATAAAAACTGTCTCCAGTCATTTTAAACGACGCAGCATGTTGCCAGCATGCCATCGTGCAAGCATGGGTAAGTAGGAAACAACCTTCCCCCTCCCCAAACCGTGGCAGGAAACGCACCCATAACCCATAACCTCGGCGCTGCCGAGCCCTGCTGTTGGGCAGCCAGGCCAGGGCCGAACTGCTGGGGCAGGAGAAGGGTGACCACGAGGAGGGCAACCACCCACCTTCTGGTGACCTGACCAAATGGTTTTGCTCTCCATGCAGTCTGTGCACAAGAAAGAGGCAATTCCCACTCAATTCTCCAGAACAGGGATGGAACAAGGGGAAAAAAAACTGGAAGTGTTTTGCTGCTTCA
This sequence comes from Falco peregrinus, assembly GCF_023634155.1. Classification (NCBI taxonomy): domain Eukaryota; kingdom Metazoa; phylum Chordata; class Aves; order Falconiformes; family Falconidae; genus Falco; species Falco peregrinus. The sequence goes on along the minus strand of NC_073721.1, from coordinate 46,511,007 downwards.
AGCACATCGGTAGGAAAAGGATGGCTAGTGAAAAAGCAGGCCAGCTGCTGAATGAGGGGGGAGCTCTGGTGATGAAGGACACAGAGAAGGTGAAGTTACTGAATGCTGCCTTTGCGTCAGTCTTTATTCCCATGGCTGGCCCTCAGGTTTCCCAGACCCTGGGGCAAGAGAGCAAGTCTGGACAAAGGAAGACTTTCCCTTGGTCAAGGAAGATCATGTTGGAGATCATTCAAGCAAATCTGACACCCACAAATCCATGGGCCCTGATGGGATGTACCCCCGAGTGCTGAGGGAGCTGGCAGATGTCATTGCTAAGCCACTCTCCATCATCACTGAAAGGTCACGGAGAACAAGAGAGGCACCAGAGGACTGGAGGAAAGCCAGTGTCACTCCAGTCTTCAAAAAGGGCAAGAAGGAGAACCCAGAAAACTACGGGCCCGTCAGCCTCACCTCCATCCCTGGAAAGGTGATGGAACAGCTCATCCTGGAGGTCATCTCCAAGCATGTGGAGGAGAAGGTTATCAGGAATAGTCAGCATGGATTCACCAAGGAGAAACCACGATTGACCAACCTAACAGACTTCTGATGGAATGACTGGCTAGGTAGGTGAGGGGAGAGTGGTGGATGTTGTCTACCTTGACCTTGGCGAGGCTTTTGGCGCTCTCTCCCATAACGCCCTCACAGGTAAGCTCGGGCAGTGGGTTAGGTGAGCGGCAGCGAGGCGGGCTGAGAGCTGGCTGAAGGGCAGAGCTCGGAGGGCTGTGAGCGGCGGCGCAGAGCCTGGCTGGAGGCCTGCAGCTCGCGGGGTTCCCAGCGGTCAGTGCTGGGTCCTGTCCTGTTCGGCTCATTCATCAGTGACCTGGGTGAAGGGACAGCGCGCGGCCTCGGCAAGTTTGCTGATGAAACAGAACTGGGAGGAGCGGCTGGTCCCCCCGAGGCTGCGCTGCCGTTCAGCCAGACCCAGACAGGCTGGAGGGTCGGCGCAGGGAACCTAATGCGGTTCAGCGAAGGCAAGTGCAGGGTCCTGCCCCTGGGGAGGGGCAGCCCCACACACCAGCACAGCCTGGGGCTGGTCTGCTGGGGGGCAGCTCTGCGGGGAAGGACCCGGGAGCGCCGGTGCAGCACGTTGCCCGTGGGCCAGCAGTGTGCCCTCGTGGCCGAGAAGGCCAGTGGGATCCTGGTGCATGAGGAGGAGCGCGGCCAGCAGGTGGAGGGAGGTGATCTCCCCCTCTGCTCAGCCCTGGTGGGGCTGCATCTGGAGTGCTGGGTCCGGTTCTGGGCTCCCCAGGTCAAGAGAGACAGGGAGCTACTGGGGGGGTCCAGCGGAGGCTACGAGGATGATGAGGGGACTGGAGCATCTCCCTGACGAGGAAGGGCTGAGAGCGCTGGCCTGTTTAGCCTGGAGGAGGGAAGGCTGAGAGGGATCTTATCCATGTCTACAAGCATCTTAAGGGCAAGTGTCCAGAGGACGGGACCAGGCTCTTTTCAGCAGTGCCCAGCGACAGGACAGGGGGCAACAGGCACAAACTGCAACACAGGGATTTCCATCTGAGGAAAAAATTCTTTATATTGAGGGTGACCGAGCACTGGCACAGGCTGCCCAGAGGCTGTGGGGTCTCCTTCTCTGGGGACATTCAGACCCCACCTGGACGTGACTGTGCAGCCTGCTCGAGGAGAACCGGCTTCAGCAGGGGGTGGACTAGGTGGTCTCCAGAGGTTCCTTCCAATCCTGACCATGCTGTGATTCTGTGAAATATTAACTGCAGTACGCTGGTGTCAGAACAGTGCCGTTTCCTCCCTTACCTTGCAAAATTTTGTAAGTATCTAAGAATGAAACATAGCCAGAGGCTAAACATAGCAAAATAACCCACAAGCAGTCACTCCTAGAGCCAAACATAAACAAGACAAGGAAACAGTATGCTTTTGCTAGTCCCACCAGAGCAAAAAGACGCTGTGGTTCACATTGGATTTGAGCTATTGTATCTAGCTCCCCTCCAGCTAGGACAGGAGATGTAAATGTGAAGGTCCACATCATTTTAGCTCCTGAAAGAAATGAACATCTTTTCTTCCTCCTGCAAGACCTCTCTGGGGCACTGGCTTTTCTCATGGTTCTCCTGGCACCCCTAAAGAGTGAAAAAAAAGTGTCTTTGGCATGGATAATAAAGCAGCAACAGTACTGTTATGTTTCCATTGAAATACCAAATAGGTTCCTGCTCATCCACATTCAAAAAGGAACCAGAGAAGCGGCAGGAAGCTAATGCCAGGATATCCAAGGAAAAAGGACAGGACCTTACAAGGAGTTTCTCAAGGTTTCCAGAACAAATCTGGAGAGCAGACGATGGCTCAACACAAAAGGGAGAGAGGAAGAAATACAAGAGAAGTAAGAACAAAGCAACTGAAAACCAAATAGTCATAACTGAACCACAAGTGCATCTGGGCTCAACTCTGAGGACAAGAACAGGAAAATTCCAGAGTGACCTCCAGACACTGCAGTAGGAGCAAGAAGCAGCAATTACTAAGATACACGTATTAAACCAGTGACAGAATAATGCCTGCAAAAGCAAGGATAGGTCACAGGGGCCAGAAAAATGCCTTCATATGTCACACCAAGAACACCCAGAATCTCCACTTCTAAAAAAAAGATCAGTTTTGCAGGAACTCCTACATACTGAAGAGGTATCCAGCTGTAAGAAAGGCTTGTTCAATGAGCAAAACAAACAAGGATGAGGCCATGTAAAACAGTGTAAAAACCCAGTGCGGCAAGTAGGAGAGCCTCAGCTCCCTGGTCCCAGCTGTGAGCAGCCAAGGATGGCCAGGTCTACCACACTGGAGAGGCCAAGACACGTCTCAGGCCACTGATCCCATTCAGTTCCTAGATCAAGCTCAAAAAGAAAGAGCTCAGTCTGACACTGATCCTCCACAGCTCAAAAAAAGGCAGTTGTAGACTACAAAATACCTGGCAAAGCTTCACCGAAAAAAGTTATAGCATTTTGGTGGAGATCTCAAAAAGACACATCTGCACCCACTCCATCAAGACACAACCAACCTCGATTTCTTCATCTGACAGTTTCTCCAAATAGTATGTTGCTGTTTTAAAAATCTTGACATTAGTATATTTCCTTTCAATATTTTTCATTCTGAAAACAAATTTCCTCTGCCCCGAATCTGGTACCAAAATTGGAGGAGATGGTAAATCAAATGTTCTCCAGTTTTCAATAACTGTGGTTACATTTCAAAACCATATAAACCACAAGACTTATATTTTTGAGTTAGAAAAGTGCCCTTGAGGAAAGCCATAAACTACTTTCTGTTCATTCTCTCCTTTTCCTTTGTGCATACATCACTCAAAACCTGCTGTGATCACAACAAAAGCAGTGCCTGTGGGCTGGTGAGGTAAAGCAGTGGTTTTGCTATTGCATCCTTGCAAAATTCTGCAGCATTATTCACTGGTTCTGCTGAAACACCCTGGCAAGAGAAACCCACTTTCTGACTGAGGCTCCTTGTGTGTCTCGCATGGGGAAAGCAAGACATCCAACCCCAGAGGAGGAATTTACCAATGAAAAAAAATCTCTCAACACTTTTTCTTTGTGTCAAAAGCCATTGAACACCCCATGGCCCGAGACCTGGAAGAATTACAGTCAACTAATTAAATGATACAGAACGCCAAAAAAAAAAAAAAAAAAAAAAAAAAAAAAAAGCAATCCCAAAAAAGGAGGTTAATGTGACTGAAATGCAGGATCACATCCACCAGCCAGTCAATTACAGCTGAAATTGATGGACAGAAAAGGTCAAGAACAAAATGCTAATGGTTAAGTCTTCTTTAGGCAGACATCTTATACTTGCAAATTAACAGGATGTTAATAAATGTTTAATGGAATATATAACAAAACCAAACCCAACCCGCCTAGTAAACAACCCGTGAATTTTTCCTATTATGTATTGTTTTGTGTGCCCTGTGCCCAAATAAATCCCTGAAATCTGTCCTATGTGGAAAACTCTTGTTAATCTCAACAAGACTTTGACATATTTTTCTGAAAGGAAAATAAAGATTATAGATATTTCAATGTCACCATAAGTGCAGCTAGCCCATTTGCACTTAAAACCTAAAATACATAAATGCACTGGCAATGAACAAAGTGGGGGTGTGTAGGGGAGCAGAGTTATTCAGCCAGCTCATATTTCAGCAGAATAATGGATACACCCAACGCTGCGTAATTTAAATTACATCTGAAAACCAACAAACAGTATGCTATGTAAGAATTAATCATAGTCTCTTACCAAAACCTACTTTGTCTCATTTTTTTTTCAAAAAGTGTCTGTAGTTCACACCAAGTGTGTGCTGATTTTGTAGGACAGAAGGCTGATAGCAAACAGAAATAATATCGCTGTGATGATGCAAAAAATGAATAGATATCTTTTCCAGTGACAAGTTTTGAATCCCTAAGAACAAGCTGATTTAATTAAAAAGATATACAATTTCTCCATAGAAACTCACAGATTTTTACACCTTCTAGGTTTTCTTGCTGTGCCTACTTTTAATGAGCACATGTGACATAAATAAACCTTCCAATTTCGTTTAAGTATTTTTGAGCTTGAGAAAATGATGCCATATGGAATTTCTCCTAGCAATGTGAAGTGACATTTAAAAAGACAAAAAACTTTAGAATATCCGATGCAATAAGTATTGTAAAATTCTGGGTTGTAATTAAAAAAAAAAAAAGAGGAAGTAGATGAGACAATAAAGAAGCAAAAGGTAAAGTGCTGTACTATTTTAAAAAAAGTAGGAGGACTTCAGAAAAAGCATGTATACATGAATATGTGTGTATTAGCTGGTGTGGCATGGCAGTACCGTTCTTCTTTTGCTTTGTAGGAGGCTTTTTCAGTAATTTGTTCTTACTTTGATTCATCCCAGGGTCTGAGGAGAGATACATAACATGCTACATAACCATGTGTAAAGATGTCATATATTCTAGAATTAACAGTCAACAATCAAAGCATGTATGATACAAATTAATCTTTTTTTTTTAAACAATTAGAAAAACACTATTCCAACGGTGTTTTGTCCTGCCACAACATCCCTGTCCCATGCTGAAGACTCGCCTTCAAGAGATGCTTAACCCTCTGCCAAGCCTGAGGACTCCAACAAACCTACAATTGAAAGGGGAAAACCTCTTTGAAAACAGTTAGAAATTCAGCTGACAAGAGACCACCCACCACCCCAGAGCATCCCTACCAAGCATTTTCCCCAGGACTGGGAACTTTGGGCAGCTTCTTGCTTATTTCTGTATTTTTTGGAGTAACTTCTGTTTGCATTGTAGGTGCATCCAGTTAAAACATAACCTTGCAGCAAGGCTAATGTGTCTTCCTTGGTTTCAGTGGAAGAGTAAAGGGTAATTAGTGCACCAGAAGCTGCAAAAAACAGAGGTGGGATGCGTATTTTTTAGCTGGTTAGAACTCGATAGATGCAATATCCTGAGAAGTGGGTTTGTCAGTATTGCTGCTCCATACCCCTTGTACCAAACCATTCTCTATTTCTTATTGAGAACACGTGTTCTTAATGACATTTAATGGCATTGCTGTAATTTCCCTGTATTTTTGCAAACAGTGCCAAGGATTGTATTTCCTACTTCTCCCTCAATGAAATGCAACCTCTGCTTGCTTTGCATCCACGCTGACACAGGAGTACAGCTGAGACAGCCACTGTTTTCTGCAAAGCCAAGGTCAGTTTTTCCCTGTTCTCCTTCAGTTCACTGTCTGAATATAAAAGTCACAAAGGGTTTTGCTTAATAGAGATGGCACTGTACCAAGTAAGTTATAACTGGGAGTGGAGAGAAGAGATAAATAAAAATGCAGTCTTCCCCATGGGGTCAAAAAGCAAACAACCTGGCAAGTAGCCAAGAAGGCGCCCAACTACTTAGGAACTATAGTAGGAAGACCAGTACCAAAGCAAGGGGTTTAGCAACCCTTTCGCTGCTTCTGTGTCTGCCCTGCATTCCCCCCACCCCGACACCTCCACACCCCAAAACACGTTGTCTCAGCGAGGACTGGGTCCACCCCACCCCTAAGCCATGGCTGCGGGGCTGCCTCACACTTGGCAAGTGTGAGTGAGTGTCTGTGGATGCTGCTGGAGCACGTGGGGCCCAACGCCTGCAGGACTTCTCCCCAAATTAGCACCCAGCAAATGTGCTCTTAGGGACAGGGAAGTGAGCATGGACCTGTGCAGGCAGTGCACCCTGCGCATCAATTATCCAACAAGTTTCCACGTCATCTGCTGAACAGATCTGCAAGTTCACATCAACCAAGGCAGTCTGTGGGTCTTAGATATCTTGTCGTTATCAGTTAAATTGTCTACAGTTGTCTTAAGGGAGACTGATTTTTTCAGGGATATCATTCACATTCCAGTAACACCATGGCCAGGATGAACTTCTAATGCATCCTTCTCCACCCTTGCATGTTACTTTTAAATGTAAACTAGCATGTCTTGGGGATGGGGAGCATTTTCACTCACTAGTGTCCACTCCTGTTTCAGATGCACCTGCACCAAGGGGGTCAAAGGTTTTTTAATATTTTCTCATGGCAGAGTCTGTGTCTTAGGAAAAGACAGATATTTCCAGGAATGATACCAATTCACTTCCAAGAACACTATGACTAAGGAGTAATTACTCAGTGATTCATCCCAATCTCCACTGACTGCAGTGATGAGGCTCCCACTCAGAGTAAGAGCACCCCAGAGCTACAGGCTCCCAGGGGAATGTCTCAGGTAGCAGTGTTTGCAGACAGGCAGAGGAATGCTGCCATTAAGAGCCTGATCAATTTAAATGTTAATTACATCCTACCACCAAATCCTCCATTGCAAAATTTACAAGAGGATCAGATGTCACAAAACTATTTCATTTCAGAAGCAATAAATTGCTCTGCTCTGGCACAACTTCCAGAGCTCCAAAACTCACTCACCATCCCAGCTACCAATTCCTTAACTGTGTCTCCCACAAAAGACAAATATGCTTTTAGAATGTGTAACTATGTGGGTTCAGCTGAATACAAACAACAAGGAAATGAAGCAACAAGACGGAGAGGGCCCTTTATAAGGTATGTCTGGCTCACTCCAGCCTTTGGCTCAGTTTCCAATTTTAGCTACAGCTTTCTAATCGACAGAGCTTTGAACTCCACCGCACAGAACGCTTCAGATCTCAGAAGGGAAGTAACCACATACAGCTACCACAGTCTTAAACACTCCATACACCACACACCTCCTCTATAATTTTAACATTAAAGATTTAGCCTTTTGGGAGGTCTGTGAGTCTAGGTTTGCCAAAGGAAAAGCATTTATTACTTGTTCCTCCAGTTCTTTATTCACACATTCAGATCTACCTTCTGCATTAATGCAGCCAGGGGAAGTATCTGCATCAAACAGGAGGGAGAAAAGAGGTGGGGAAAAATATCCCCAAACCCAGAAAGTTCCTCACTTGTAATCACCTGATTATGAACATCAGCTCATTTTCTGTAGCCACAATCCTCATTTACCCATGAATGATTCCTTATTTCTCCATTCATTGACCAGCTGTGACTGTTCTGATACATCTCTCCGAGCCCTGTGATGGCCTGATGTAACAGTCATTACTCCTGCTGGCCATGGCTGGGTTTCCCCTGCAGTCTCTCCACAGCAGATGAATTTACCCTATGGCTGAAATCATTACTGAAACAAAGGTGTTCACATCACCTAAAACTCTGCCATCAGGTGGTCCAGGCAATACTTGGAACTGCAGAACCAATTTATGTTTTGGCTCATAGGCCAGAGGTAAAAGTCAGGCCAACCCGAAACAACCCCCCCACCCCAGTTCTCTGCCTGTATAAAAACCAGGGGGAAAAGCTTCATTTCAATTCAAATGGGACAGTTATTTCAATCAGCAGGAAATATTTTGCTTCACTTTAGTGGGAAAGTCAGTATCTAGAAGCTTATCTTCTAGTGGTACTTCACCATCTTTCAGACAGATCTGATTTAACAGAAACGTCTAATTCAATTATGTACCTTGCATGTAGGATGGCAAGGTACTGGCCAGCAATTCCCGAACTGTAGCATCTGGTTTTGATCTACCATATTAATGTGACAACATGCAATACTGCATCGCAGGGTTAGCTCTAATAATTGTATTTTCTCCAATATTCTTGCAAAAGCTTATCACAAAGTATTTGGTTATGCCTTCAATGCTGATTTCATGCTTCTCGTTTGATTCTTCTACAGAAAACCTGGAATTCCTCAGATGCCATTAGCTGAGTCCACTCCTTCCTGGGATCACTATGTTAAGCCATACCTCGGTCTACACTGCCAACTACATCGTTACTGAAAAGTCAAATTTAGAGAATAAGCTGCACAGGCATAAAACCAAGAAAAAGGAACTGCCATGCTGGAGAGGAGAAAGGGAAATGAGGAATAGTGGGTAGAGTAAAAGTTTATTGAAAGCAATACAAGTTTTTCTAGACAAAAAATCCAGTCTTTCTCAATGGCAGTAAAAGTCATTCTTTAACTAAGGGCAAAAGAAATCCCTTCTATTCTGAGAAATTTGAGTTATGAAAACATAATAGGAAACCTCACAATTTCGCTAATACATGCTCTATTTCTCAGTGAGTCAGAAGTTCACATTCTTTCTAATGCAACCTCCCAACTGAAAACAATCCCCACACTTCAAGCAAAAGAATAATAAAGCACACATATGCTTCTTATAAAACAATCCTTACAAATAACCATGGCTTTTGTTTTCATAATGGCTAAAATTCATCATTTCCCCCCCAAAAAACACAGATCAAACAAAATGCACTCTCATTAAAAGGAAAGGCTTGCTTGTCTGAGCAGAACAGCCAATAACATTTTCCTCTTATTTTCTCAGTGCTTCTTGTCAATGAAGAGAAAGAAGAGTTGCTTACCAGACACTGCAGCGTAAGGCAGGCAGGCTCAGCACGCCTCCACCTCGGTACTTCACACAAGGACCTTCCTCCCCCCACCACCACATCAGCCCCAAGGGCCACTCACATTCCTCTCCCACTCCGTGCACACAGACACCCAAGCAAGAACACCTAGGCACTGCACACAGTACGTGAGCAGAAGATGCCCTTTAGATCTGGTGCCAACGAAAGAAATAAAAATGAGGCCTACCCAAGAAGTTACCCAGCTCAGGAACATCCTCGCATAGTGCCTGAGATGACCCATTCTCAGGAGCAGAAACATCCCTGCCCCTTGCACAGCGGCAAAGGAGAGTGTCTCACACTGCCAGTCTGAACACACGTGTGGGTGACCACCTCAAACAACAAGAAGTCATTTTTGGATACGTTCAATACAACCTATCTTGACAATTAGCATACCTATTTTTACACAAGTCTCAGTTCTACATATAACACGAAGAAGCTGCTTTCTAGGCAGCTAATGCAATCCAAATTAATCCAAATAAAAGCCTAAGAATGTAACAATCACAAACCTTTTGCAAGCATTTGGCAATACTTTTAATGGCTTTCTCATCTGCTAGCTGGGCTATAATGTCAATATCAAGGGTGATCAAGCACCAAGATGACAGTACAGTCTCTGGCACAGGACATCTCAGAGTTGTGGACTGATGGGAGTCGGGGCACACACCGGAGGGGAGGACAGCAGTGCACTCCCTCATTCACTTCTGGTTTTTTTACACCCTCTCCCTACATCTTCACCACCAGACACAGCCAGAAAGGTGACTGAAGAGACTGAGCTCGGCAGATCCCCGTCTTGCCAAAACCACGGTTTGTATTCCTGTGTTCAACCTATTTAAGCAAAAACACCGTTTCATCATACTATATTCTTTTCCTCCAGAAATTCATCGAAGCTATTTTTATTTACTTTAGCCAACAGCTCCAAATATTTTTTTCAGTGATAAAGAGCAATGGGTTTCGTTCCCATAAAACGCTTCAGTGTTGAGAAGGGAAGGGTAAGGGGCGAGTCACCACGCTCCCAGAAGCACTAACACTCACTGCTGTGGAATGAGCCATTTCTCACATCCCACTGCTGGGTGGTGGGGCTGCCTTATCAAGCCTCCGCAAGCCCAGGAACGGAAGGGATCCGTCATAGCCGTGGCACAAGTTAATGTCCCTACACTAAGTTAACGGCACTTTCATGGAAATGGAAATTCAGGAGTTTAAAAACATATAAAACAGAACTCCAGAAAACTAACAATTTCTTCTTTCAAGCCTATCAGTCCTGCAAAGGTGAGGAAAACTAACATTGCCCAGAATAAAATGGGGAACTTCTTACATACGTCCTTATTTTCTAGCTACATAGTACTGTCAGGAATAGCAGCAGTAGCAGGTCTAGTGGATTGAACTGCAGTTTGGGAAAGAAGCATAGATGCAGGGTATTATCATAAAGCTTAAAAAGATATTTTTCCCCTCCAGAGACCTCTGGAAACCCCCAAGTTCTAAACGTAAGAACCTTTAACTGTCTCTTCTAAGTAGTTCTTGATGAAAAATCCAAACTGTTAATACTAAAAATCCATAGTACATGTTTTGAAGCCATCCAACTTTCTTTTTAGAACACTAATAATAGTTTGACTCTTGTTTAAATGCCATTCCCACTTTTTCTTCTGCCAGTTCCTCACTTCTGCATACTCCAGAAGTCCTGGCAGATGCTGAATGGGAGCCAGAACTTTTACAGAATCAAAAAGTGCTGCAGCTTCATCCCTATAAATAAGATGAAAGGCACCAAGGGCATCCTGCTTCTCCTAGCTCCCAAGGATTTCTATTTCTGTTTTCTATGCATTTCCATAACAGGTACAACTGATTCAGGTATTTAGTATCAGACACATAATTTGTTTTCATCTGCGGCTGGATAACCCAATTCCCCAACGAAATCCATACATCAGACCTGAGAAACACAGTTTCAGGTTGAAGAAATTGAAGAATACTTCGGCTTTTCTGCCAGCATTTCAGAAGCATAGTAAAATAACACTTTCAGTAAAACAGAAATTCACTTTGTTGTTTTTTTACAAGCTGAGACCATTTAGGTCACTGAAGATAGGCAAGCAGGTTCAAGGAAACTGTTCTGCAAGTATCCAAATGAGAATTAAATTGTTTTTAAAAATAGAAGTTGAAATAGAAAGTTATACATGGTGAGAGCTCCTGACGTTAGCCAAGTATTTAAACTGCACTTAAGCACAGGTTAAATGCACAGCCACTCGGCCTCAGCTTGTTACTCCACCACTGAACACATGGGCAGCCACTTTACACACCAGCTGCAGATACTCCTTTTTCTGGATGTCCGACTTCTGAAGCATTCCCTGGAAGGTGAGCTTGTGTTTCTGCATGACTCCGTCACCGACTCTCCTCAGCGTCTCCAACGTCTTCTCCATCGTGGCATCACTGGGTCCACTTTCAGTACCCCAGTACAAAGGTTCAGACTTTCTGCTGAAGAAGCCCATGTGTTTTAACCTACCCCAACCAAGAGACAGCAATGTATTTCAGCCAAAGCATTAAACTTAAATAGCTCCTTGAAGGAACGGGTCCATGGATGAAATTCTCACCCAATAAAGCTGCCACAATTTCTATACACATCAACTAAGGAAGCATTTTGCTTGGCTTGGGTCCACATCCTAAATTTTAATCCAGTTTTTAATTCATGCCTCTTTTCTGCTTAAGTTAAGGAGAGTTTTACCTAAGTTAGGGTTCATGTGAGCTTACTATAAAGTTGTGCTATGAAATGCTTCAACAAAGCATTCAAAAAGACACTCCAGATCTTATATCACAAAGGAGTGATGATGCGAACATTTTTCTGTCATGTGTTGTGAGGAGTTTGGCTTATTTAGCAAAGCAAATAAAAGTGCAGCTGAGCTCTCTCTCATGGGAAGGCAGGGCTGCAGCTCACCTGGGATGGGGAAACTGTGCTGGCAACTCTTGTACCACACTGCTGGAAGACTCTGACAAGTTCTGCTTAAGAGAAGAAGATCATGCCAGAGCTACATGCAGGGAAAGCACAGGTGCACATCATAGAGATCTCCTTCTGACATTCTTTCCATGTAGTTTGAGACATTGCTTTATATAAAAACTCCTTCTGTACATTTTAATACACTCTACCAGTAGAAAACAAGAGGGGAAAACAAGATTGCAGCACCTCCAAGTTTTCTGGCACTTTCTCTTTCTGGAGTTGGGTTATCGTAACAGCACCAATTCTTTCCTTAGCACACATCGACTGGCAAAAGCTATGGCTGTCAGCTCAGTAAAAACTCCAATTCATGGTGGGTATTAGCAACAAGATCAGCATCTTGCAATTACAACTGAAACTAACATTTCCAGCAAGGAAAAAGCCCACAGCTTTTATTGTCCAATGCTTGACAAAGGCAGAATTGAAGGAGGGAGACAACTATTGGAACAAAGCTAAGAAATTGAAAAACACATTACATTTTGTGACTTACTGTTTTTATTACATATTTACTTTGAAATTCACAGTTTTCCAGTATCTGTGTGAGAGTTCCTCTTCATATGCTTTACCCAACACATGTTAAAACTTGTACAAATCTTTTCCACTAGCTAAAAAACAAAACAAACCAAAAAGGTTATGTCTGTAGCAGATATTAGTGTTATCTCCCCCAGTGCATGGGTATTTTTAGCCGTAACAGATCTACTGACAGGAAAGATACAGAAAACAAATGCATGCCTCTTCAGATTTTATCTCTGTCAATTTTTTGTAAACGTAGTTGTGTAGGAATTATGTACAAATGCTTCTTTTTTCTGTTTACTTCCACATCTTCAGTCTGAGCAGCAGGGAAGGATAAATGGAAGGCACGCTAACTAACCCACCAGCAGTATTTCATCTCTTGCTCTCAGCTGCTGAATGACGGTGCCCTGCATCACTCAGCACCACGTCCTGCAAGTCACCACACGCCTACCTGAAGCCTGCTGCTGGGAAATCCACTTTTCCCTCTTGCTGCTCTGTCCTCAGCCATTCCTCCGAGGTGCAGGTAACAGTGAGAAAGCAACCATCACCCCTTCCAGGCCAGCATGTCCTGGTCATGGCTGGCTTCTTTTCTGTCCCTCAGGCAGAAGAGGGACAGAAGTTTTCAAGAGACAAAGTCTTGGACACTATGACCAAGCCTCGTGCATTCTACCTTTTCTCTTCCATCCTCCTCCTCTGCTAGTGGGATGGGCTACAAGTAACAGCCACGCAGAAAGGGCAGATATGGGCATCCATGGTTTGTGCTCTTGTTGAGCAGTATATCAAACCGATCTGATTTGCTTTAAATGTTAATTTGAGAAAATACTGTAGCTTTCTTCTAATCGAAATTATGGCTTGTAAAGTAGCCTTTCAGCATCCCTTCAGGTTATTGTAGGATGTATTTAAAAGACTGAAGTAAACAAAGTGGAGAAGAACCATTTGCCCAGGCTGGATCAAGCTCTCCACAGAGTACAATTGCTACTTTGCTCATGTTGAAGAAAATAATGGTAAAATCCCTATGCTAAAAAAATTCCTTCTTGTTCCTATAGCTAATTACATCTCAGAGTGTTATGTTAAAACTCTGTCTCCAGTACCAATACCCAATATTGCCAGAGAAAGCAACTACCTTCAAATAATGTGTCCTTCACATATCTCTGCTCTTATTGCTGCATTTGAAAATCCCAGAGGTGCCAGGAATGTTCCCATTACTCCCAAATGTGCCCCAAATACCCAAACTGCTCTTTCCATGCAGAAAGCTCTCCAAGTCACCTTTAAGTGATTGTAAAATAGCCAAATGCTTTTCCAAAGCTGGCTGGCTCAAACCATTCCTCCCTAGGACACGTTACAAACATTTCATGCACGCTCAGGCGAAAACTTGCCCAGTACTTCACACTATGCTACCACTGACTAAAGGGCTTGTCTCGGATTTTTTCAGTGTTTCTAGTACTAGATACAAGGCCGACTAAAAGGTATCATTGCTACTTCAGATAAAAGCAGTGATAGCTATTCACTTGCAAATTTATAGGTGTACCCTCTTCTGTAAAATAAAACAAAAAATAAATCTTTGAGAGGTCCTACACATGACTTGCAAAGTCATAGCTCTTGGGAGGTTAAGTAGAAAAGAAAGGATACCTGTCAGCTCACCACCAACATGTTTGAAGAGATTTGTTGGTTTCTATGGCAATGGGGAGGGTAACGTGGCTGCCTGGTTACAATTATGACTGACGCACATCTCAAACAATCGTTCTCTTCCTGTTCGTATGACATAAGAAAAACAGGATGTTGAGAGGTGTTTATCTGAATGAACAAGATAAGCAAGCTCACTGACATTTCTAAAAGTATAAGATTTAACTAACAAGATGTTATAGATTTTCTGTGGAAAAAAAAAAAATCCAACTGCTGCACTGCTGAATGTGATTAAATTATGCATGGAAAGATCCTTTCCCTGCGAACCCGCAGGAAACAGTTGAGGAGCTGTTATATGAGCCATGAATACCAATGGAAAGTCTTTTTAGTCTGAGATACTGAGTTACACCACTGAATCAAAATTGAGAAAAACAGCTTAGCATGCAATATCCTGCTGCTTCCCAAAACTGTATTCAGTTCAGAGACTGCTGAAGGGGTGGGCTACAGAGAATCGGGTGCTGCAATGGTCCTACTGCTAGACAGGGAAGCCAGGCTGGGTTATAAACAGTTTGTGGCAATGAGCACATTGCACAGGCGTTTCTCAGGCCTTCGCTCAACCTCAGTCACCATCATAAGCACTTTGCAGCATTTTAAATGTCCATCAGTGCCTGAGAGGGTACCTTATCACTCCTCATCACAACTTCATCAATGACAGAACTTGCAACATACCCAAATCATACAGCAGAGTATGGTGCTGCAGTCACTGCTGTCCACTAATTAGCAGGAGCTGGTACAGCCCGACAGCACAGTCTAGTTTAAAGCTAAAAACCAGCTCATGTCCAAAAAGCACAACACATTGTCCCAGGAGCAGTTCTGGAGCAGGGGAAAGGTACCAGTCTTCACACCCATATGCACGGGCAACACACCCACTCAGACATCCAGCTACAGGGCAAAATAATGATAATGAGACCAGGATCCAACTGAACACACCACAGATAACCCAGTGTCACATCTGCTTTAAGACATCAGTCCTCTTCATTTAGGAAAAGAGAAGAACTCCCCACATGCAGGAATAAAGGATGAGGTATACTTAAGAGACAGGTATATTAGAAAAACCTAGAAGTAGTACAGCTTGAAAAGTTAATTGCCAGCGGCTGCCTTGCTGTGGTAGCAGGAAGAATGAGATGTTCAATAAGGAAGCTGGAACGGATAAGTAAGAGGATGGAAGTGTTTTAGGAGGCATTTGAAGTATATAAACCACTCAGAGTAGAATGGTTGATGTGCAATCAAACTGTGAAGGAGAAGGATAGCATGCTTCAGCCTGACTTCCTGAGGGGTCATTCCTGTTTAGGAACTACCAAGGATTGGACTTGAAGTCTCCTCAATCTTCAGCCTCACAGGAAAATTAATACTGCTAAATGCTTTGGCTTGGGGTGTCGAAGAATTAGCTGTTAACTCTGCAGCAGGGAAGCCAAACAATCTTTCACATACTCATTTGTTCGTCATTTTGTTCATTTTAAATGCACATATAATTTAAAATATAATATCCATTAAGGCCTTTTTCATGTCATCCTATCCCATGGAAGAACAAGACCACAGGCCATAGTGCTCCGATCATTCAAAAGTACAATCGTGTCATTGTACAGTGCTAGACACAGGGCCTGACACTAAAGACCTGATATTAACAATACTTTGTTTTACAGTACATGGGCCACCACAGACCTATCTGAGCACATGGTTAGAATAACAATGATGTAATAAAGAATGTAAAAAGTCTTAAAATAGAAAATGAGTACAATCAGATATTGAAGTGAAGGATAATAAATATGTGGACTCAGTAACAGTTTAAACAAGTGAGCAGTGGGGAGTAGGAGGAGGTAGACTGAGACAGCTTTGCAAGGAGAGCACCATGCAGTTGCTAGGGATTAAAAGATCAAAGTGCCTGTGCACTGTCACAACAGCTCCATCCTGAAAAGGAATCACGCAGTGCAGGAGATGTGACTGAATGTAGTACTTACCTTCAACAATTCTTCATGCTATTAGAGCATCTCCCATCCAGGAGTTGCAACCGACTTCATGAACCATTATAGTCAGCAGCTGGTTCCGAAGTAAAGAAGCTGGCTTTGGACCTCTGGGAGCACCCGAGCAAACACAGTAGGAAGTCTGCACTGGCTTCCCTGGCAATGCAAAAACCATCACCAATTTTGACACAAAGCTACCTAAGCAACCTAACACTCCCTGCATGAGTTTGTGAGCTGCGGTTCCCTAAAATCCCTTCCAAGTGGTTGCCCTCCTGCACCGCCACTTTTTTTTTTTTTTCAAAGACATTTGAAATAAAGATCTTTGAAATCTCCCTATCAGACTTGCATGCAGCCAAGCACACTGATCTCCCAAATGCAATCCTTTTACAGTCCTTGCTGTCACCTTTTCAACATTTTCTTACAAGTCAACAATGCTACCAAGATATACGTCAAAGCAGCTGTGCTGAATGAACCACTATCATCAAGACCTGCCAACAGCATGTATCACTTCAAAGACAACAGCCCTCCACATTTGTATTTTTACTCTTCTACACTGAGCAGGTGTTGGTTTCCTTAAAAAGCTGCACCTCAGGCTACACATTACACTTAATAAGGCAGGAAGATGCACTTCTTCCACACACGGGCACTGGGAAGTGAAGCAGTCTACCCAAAGTCTCCCAGCAGAACCCCCAAGAAAGCAAGAACAGATGCCTGATTCTGATCTCCCTCATTTTTGCATCAGTATGGATCCATCTGTTTTAACAAATACTTCTTACTTATTCTAGCCCGGTATCAGCAGCTCTGGAAATCCAGTTCACAGTCCCCAGCTGAAGGCACAGACCCTGCTGGGTGTCAGGGGCCACGGGGACTCTCAATGTTGCCCATGAGACATGTCTGGAGCTACTACACATATGGGCAGTCTCCTCATGCCCACCAGGATTCCAGCTGCACCAGTCACATCTCCTCAGGAATACTGAAAAAATATCACATTACAGCCAGGAATTTAATAATCAATCAGTTTTCTAAGAACAGGCCTGACTTCTGATGTCCTTTAGGAAAAAATGGATGAGTTTTGCTGCCTGTGTTATCCATCTCGGAAGACACAGGGTAGAACAGATCTGTATAAGAAAGGGGATTTCTGCTTAATTTTATGTAAATTTTGTTTTCCCATTTGGTGCACATATTTAAGTCAGTATCAAAGGAACAAAATGGAAACCCAATCATTGTCTCCAGCTTGGCTGGCTTACAGATCAACTCCCAGCCTTTAATTCTAGGAAGTGAGTGACCACGAAGTCTCATGGCAGCCAAAGGCCCCCCTCTTTCAATGTGACTCGCTGTTTGTCTTGGAAGTAGCCAGGTGAACGCTGTCCATTCAAGCCTGCAAGGGAATGCAGGACAGATCGAGAGAGGGACAGACAGAGAGACACTGCAAAAGCCTGAGAGACAAAGACTGGTGGCGGGATGAAAGAGCGTGGAATGAAGGCAGGACCCAGCCAAGCCAAACAAAGCTTTCCTTGAGTGATTACATCTGCTGGAGAGTCCCCAGCTTGCACTCTCCTTGCTGAGAAATTCTTTTAATTGTGTCTAGGACATTTTAAAAATCCCAAGAAAAGCTCCTCTGTAATCATGAAAGCTCTGAACTGCATGAACTTTTGTTATGCTGAATTACTGACAGCTTGCTACATACTTCTTGAAGTAAAAGCTGAAAACTGCTTTACACAAGATGTTCTTGAGGTAGAGCCCTGGGCAGGGGAAAACCGATAATAAATCTTAATTTCTTTTTACCCAAGAAAAAACAAACAATTTAGAAAAAATCAGCTACACTGACATTGGGAGGGAGAAAAGTACAAAGAGCATCAAGAAGAAAATGAAAAGAGATACCTCCTGAAATCAGACAAAATTAAGTAAGGTTAAATGAATGATCTGTAGAGCCAAAGCCGACAATTCTGTAAAAAAGCCTCCTTCCCTGGAAGTCAAAAGGGACTGGCTCTTCCGCAGCCACTAAAGCTGCTCACGACTTAGCTGATCGTGGAGAGTGGGCAGCCAGGCAAGAGTGTATATACAGCACCTGCGGCAAGACAGTACTGTATGTCGGGCTGCCACAGGCATTTTCTTGTATATATGAAAATCAATACTTGTAAGCCAGAAAGACAGATTAATATTGAACAGTTTTCAAGTTGGCTAAAAGAACTGTGATTCTGTCTTGATCAAACACACTCCTGGGGTTATCTGAATGCCCCTGCCCGCTGACTTCACATCATTGGTCCAAGTCTCTTGTCCGCGGCAAACTTCCAGGCAAACCTTCCTCATCTTCAAGCCTGTCTTCTCAGCATTAATTTGCACTCTACCACTTACTATGATAACCAGAAATGCCAGAGGGTTGACAGACTCCAAGTACCTAATTTCCTCCAGAATCCAAATATCTGCCTGCATACCTCAGGTAACTAGGTATTTCTATTTACCAAATTTGAGGGTCAGTCATCGGAAGACACTGCAAAGGCAAGGTTCAATGTTAAAACACACACACACAAATAAAAATCACAAGGTCTGGCAAGCTGGCCCTCACCCTGCCACAACTGCATGCTCCACCGTGTCACAGGTGTGTGGTACCCAGGAAGATGAAAGCATTACTAAGGGGGGAACGTCTAACAGGTTTGCTCCCATAAAACAGCCACCCAAAGGCGTGCTTTGGCATATGCACTTTATTCAAGTATTTTGCGTTAAGATCTGGCTGTATTTCACCACTTTGCTGGTGCCAAGACATTTTACTTGGGTCAGCCGTCCAAAAGCAAAGTGACTTGCCCTTGTTACATCTCCTGCATATTGTGCGCAAATGCTGTTACACCAACAAACCCAAAGCCTCCGTACCCAGCAGATCACCCCGCTGCAACATGGAGAGCCCCTGCCCTGCCCCAGCTCGTGCAGGGTCTGCTCCTCAGCAGCCCGTTCACAAGCCTGTCCCACCCAAGCTGTTGGCAGAGAACTAATTCAAAAATACGGATCAGTTCTTGCTGGGTCAGTGAATTGAACTAACTCAGTGAAGGATCCAAGGTACCAGCACTGGAGCAAAGAGGATGACTCACGTACTCAGGACTGGGTACGAGGGCATGAGGGGGAAGGGCAGGGAGCAAGACCTTCACCTCACAGCTGTGATTAAGCTGCTTGCTAGATCAGTCAGCTCTTCCACTTGCTCCATTCTGCCAAAACACACATCTTTTCTTCTGTCATATAGAGATGCACATTATTAACTATACAATAGGCAGCAATAGATATTCTTCAATGCACTGCAGGCTAAGTAGGTACAACATTTAAGTTTTATATGGTCTACCATGCAAAAGACAAGACTCCAACTTAAGGTGAAACTCATACATCAGCCAAAAGACAAAATCCCTCAGTCTGCTGCAGCACCGTATGGCCAGGCTAAGACACTGCAGCACCTTGAGCACCTTGACCAGGAGCTGCAAGCACTGCTGAAAGGATGCAAATGCACAGACGAACATCAGCATCATCCAGAGTTATTTTTCAAACTGTTAGGTCTTATAGTAGCTTTAAACCAACATTTATAACTTTAAAACAGTGTCTGTCCTTAAGACAGGCAGCCTTTCCAGGCAGAACCTCCTCCTCTGCTCAGCATTTCAGGAAGCACAACCATCTCTCCATAGCCAGGACAGCTCAGTATCTACTGAAGGACACTTCAACAGCAACGCCAAAGGAAACCTCAGTGGATAGAAACACTAGATGCTGCTAAGGGAACTGGTGACAGCCTGCCTGCCATGGTGCTGAGTGAAAGACTAGGTGGCAACTATGAGAAGGGGAGCCTGATCTGAACCAGTGAGCAAAGGGACCGATGGCTCTTTAGCCCCCTAGGTACAGGGAATAAAGAGTCTGGTGGACAAGGAGCACGATTTGAGAACATCCACTGCAACAATCTCAATCCTCAAAACTGTGGAGGGTTCCCTAAAAATCTGCGGTTTGTTGGGAAGGAGGTTGGGGTTTTGTTTTATGCTTATTTGCCTCTTGTTTTTTTATCTAGTGGATAACATTAATTTCCAGTAACTGTCAACCAAAGTGGAAAAGGAGTACTTAACAATAAAGTGCAAGAGTCCATTACAAGTAATGGCAACCCATGTGCTTTTATGAAACAATAACACACCAACATAAAATAAATCAGTGCCTTTTAATTTAACAATGTAAATTACCCTCCCACCTGCTGTGAATCTCCGTAAGGAGAAAAAGCTGGCTGCATATTTACCAAGCTGTCTATCCGAGTCTCATTCTGAACTGGCCTAATGCCCTGGGGTTAGACTGTAGGACTCTGTCATCTCTTGCACTCGTATGACCTAAGAAAGGGAATGTGGCCTTTTTCCCACAAGCCCAGAGTGAGAACATCATAAAAGCTGAACTTTAGCCCCCTTTTTGGGCAGGCAGCACAATAGCAAGGAGGATGCTGTTACTCCCTGGAGGCTCTGCTGCTGAAAAACATCACCAAGCTCAAGTAAAAGGTCAGTAGTTAGGACTGCATCTCTTGTTTTCTTCAGTTTTCCTCCTCCGTCAAAGGCAGTTAAACATTCTTTGCACACCCCCCTCCCTCCTTCTGAGAAATGCAGGAAGGAAGTGCTTGCAAAATAGTTTAATTTAAAAGAACGTACAATCACACACATAGCAAACACTGCTTTAGACCCTGAGCAGGACGTTTCTATTGCCTCACAGTTCCCACTAAACCACAAATGAATCCCTGCAGTGGCAGAGCCCTTCCTCCTCCCTACACACAAATGGAGGCTGTGTTTTTACTCCCAAACCCTTTTGTTTAGGGGCAGACAACTTGGGTGAGAAGATCTGCGGCTACGTGCTGCAGGCAACCCGCTCTGCTCCTCCAGAGCACACATCCCTGCAGCTTCTTGTCAAGGTTGCAAAGAGGACGTCTGCCTAGCGAGTGAGGGCTGTGGAGCCAGGGACAGAAGGATGCAGGAAACCCTGTAACCTTTCAAGGTGCTGCATGGTAACAGGCGTTGAGAGGCAGTAACGTGGTCCTGGGTTGTAGGACACAGTTTCACTCCCAGCCTTTCTCATAAATAGTGCTTGTTTGAATTCACAGTATGTTTTTCCTCCAATGTTTTTTTACCTGGACCTTGCTAGAATTTGTGAAAGTTGTTTGGGACTGTTGGATTTAACCTGACCCTTGTCGTCACTAGATTTATGTGAAAGAACCAAAGGGGGAGGAAACAGCTCTCATACTCCATCCCTTTTCACAAAAAGGAATGTAGAGACCAGCAGGCAATTCACAGAAAACTTCTTCGTTATCTATCAGTTTGTTGTATGACCACAAGTCCACTCTGAACATAATTCTTCTCAGTCACACAGCGATTTACTATCACAAGCCTATTTCTTAGACTTTTCAGAGACTTTGGCAGTCTTGAGGACTTGTCTTCCCTTGAGCCATGAACCATGACAGCCACTAGCACATGTTAGAAGGGGCTCGCAAGTCCCTGCCTGCTTTCACTTCTTTGAGAATTACCAGTCCTCCTAGCCGCAGTCTCTTGAAATAAACACCTCCGCCGCTCACAGCTTCTCCCAGCGCAGCAGCACTTTTGCTCGGTGGTTTCAGCAAATCTGATCATATTACTGCCGTCCCGCGTTCCTCACATTGCTCGGCTAGCATGCGGTGGATTGATTTCCAGTTGGCACTCTTGTACTTAAAAGGGACACTGTCAACAAATCACAGTCCTGTCTCTTTTTTTTAACCCATTGCTGTCACAGTGCATAATTAGATTAATAAAATAAATAAGAGATCAGTGCATGTAGGGACTAAACAGAATTGCACCCGCTGCCTGTTAGAGTGATGTCTTTTTCCTCCAAACAGGATGGCCGGGACAAGCGAAGACATAATAAATTATTTTCTAGAAGGAAATTAAGAAATTTTGCATGCTGTTAATGTGAGCACTTTCCCATGTACAGTCAAGCAGCTTCACAAAGGGGAAGATTAATACTTTCACAAAACAGGGAAATGAGACTGCCAAATGCCACAAACTGTCTGGGGACTTCAGGTCTAAGGCAGGACCTAAAACTAGGTTGCTGAGTTTTGCCTTTTGGTTGTTTTTTTTTTAAAGCTAACAACTTCAATTGACAACACCTACATTGAGCCCTGACCAGTGGGGAAACCTGACTTTTCCTAGTTCTAGGCCATTGCCCTGATGGGTAAGTTTTTTTGCTTTTGTTATTGTTTTCAGAAACATACAGCTGTTACTGCTGTTTATTATCATTCCCATCCCCAGTAACTTTTACCTTCTTTTCTTTTTCAGTTGGTGTTATGCATGAGCATTTCTGGTAGATTTAAAAATAGTTGTTAGCATTTCAAAAATACCTTCAGATTTTATATGAGGACTCCATAATACTGCATTCTGTAAAGACCTTAAATAAGAAATAACTTCTGGCCCAAAGAGTATAGTAAAGGCATTTAAGGAGCTTACTTCCCACCCCATGCCTGTTGCAACCCCAGACAAAGGACAATGAAAATGTGAAACAGCAAAGGAATTAAATAACCACAGAAAGGCACATCTGGCTGGGCAGATGAGGTGCTCATGCAGGTAGCCAGCATGGAGCTGGGGAGTATTTTCTGCTTATCAAGACTGTTAAGAGTTACACACTGGTTTTTACGTGGTAAAAAAAGTATAAAACCAAAAACTGCACTGCAAGATGTGTTACAAATAGAACCACCACATCGGCCAGTATGCAGATAAGGTCAGAGCAGGCAGATCTCAGTAGTATGCAGTTTGCTTCTGGAAAGCCTTTACGAATTACTTCCACAGCTCTAGCCTAAAAACCTTATCATTAAAACAACACACTCGTTCTTTAATTCTAGAGCTTACACTCATATTCAAGTTTCATCTCAACTTTACTAAAACATAACCTTGAGTAAATACTATTTTGACACTGAGTACACTGGGCACGCTACAAAGATCGTCATGCTGCAGAAATTATTGACAGTAGCCTTTTTCAGAGAGAAAAGTCAGAGGAAAGGTTGACAGAATCCTGTAGTGCCACTTAATTCAAGAAAAATGTAACCCCACAAAACATTATTTTCTTACACTGTGAGCAATTGCTGAAATTTCAGGGTAAGTTTTAAATTTACCATTACGCTGGACTCTGACTTGAATGTTACCCCAAGCTCTCCAATGACCCAAACAGGAAAGTCTTGGAGGTGTTTTAACACCACACTAATTCACAAGCCGATGTGCTTAGTTGACCCTGAGGTGTGGGCTCAAACACACAGTACAATTCAACAAGGGCAGCCTCAATTCGAACCAAGGAGGGCAGGCACAGTATCTTTGGTGGTTGACAGTCTTTCCATCCCCCTCCTTCCATTCCCAAGTACAAACCAGTCCTCTTGCTGTTGGACACAACCTACCAGGAGGTAGCTTTGGAGTATTTCAGGCCAAAGAACAATAGGATGTCTTGCAAAATACCTACCAGAACATACTGAGTGAGAACACGGTAATGCAGACAGGGCTCTGTGTGTGTGGATGCCCACACCCAGAAAGACTAACCTAGGCGCTCATCCTTACACATAAAGCATTCAGGTTAGCTGTACAAGGAAAATTAAGCCTCAAATATGGAAAAGTCATTTCTCCATCAAGTCAAACTCTTGATATTCTGTCATGTCCAGTTGTACAACAGGCTTACACAGTGATCTTGAGAGCATTTCAGTAAGTGCTCATCATTTCTTAACAGCCAACCTTTGTAGGCTTTTGCTATCAGAATCAAAATGAAATTCCCAGCTCAAAGTTGGCAAGAATACTAAAACCATACTGATAAAAATAAAATCAAAAAGGTCTTTTAAGGAATCGTTAAAAAATTTGAAATATTACCTAAGTATTGTAATGCAGCATTAAGAGAAAATGAGTAATATGAGAAAGAGATCACAGTTCAGTTTTGAGCCTTTTTTTGGAAAGAATCACAGAATCATATTCAGCAAAGGCGATTCATTTAAAGGTAAGGCCTCCCCCATATTTATTTCCCCTGTCTTTAAGGCACCACGGATAGTGTTTGCCTCACCACTGCCCTACCCTGAAGACCGGACAGAAACCTCTGTCATGGCAGACAACAGCTACTTCCTTCCCCTGTGGCCAGATACATCACCCTGCGGTGCTCTGGACCAGAATGCATCTCCGGTCATTTCCTTGGGTTTTCTCATTTTCAGGCTCCACAACCTGTCAGCACAGTAGTTTCTTTACTAAACATCAGCCCTTTTCCTTCTTTTTCCCCTTTTTTTCTTTCTTAAGATGCTTCTTCAAATGGGAATTTTCATTACTGAGATACTTGATCATAAAGGGAAGGGGAAGAAAATCCCCAGTGACCTGCTGTGAGATGCAGCCTACAGATCAAACTGCCTTGTGCTGAGATCCCAGTGGTTTGCTGCCTCTGAAGTGTTTATGCAAGACGTGTGTTTTTCCCGTTGGCGTTGCCGTGACTGTTTGGCTGTGCGGGTGATGGATGGTAGAGAAGGTTGTGTCTGGAAACGTGCTCCGAAGTCGACAGGAAGCTGAGGGGGCCTTTGCCAGCACTTCCTTCCTGTATACAAGGGGAGGACAGAATGGGAAAACCTTGGCTGTCTCTTACCCTGAGAAAAGTGCTACCCTTCCAGCTGGATTACAGTAAAAATATTTTAATCTTTCACAAGATTATAATATCCTTCCTCTCTAAGTATAGCTGCAGTGGTAGCAAGGCTTAGATAATGAAACGAACTGGCAATGCGAAACTTAATAGGTGGCTACAAAAGGCTGCTGCTTGAAGGTGAACAAATAGAGGTCCAGATTTGAAGATCCCTGAAGGTATCTTCAACCAAGATATAAATCATCAGTGGATCACACCTGCCTAACCCCATATCTTGACTCCAAAAGTAGCCAGTACTAAGCACTTCAACAGAGGACGTAAAATCCGCACAAGCAGTACATTGAAAATGTGTCCCTCTGGACAGCTTCATTCCTGTGCCTGTTTTAGAGAGTGGATCTAAACTCAAAGCATAATGCTTATTACCCCTATAAAAAATAACATTGCAACGAGCCATCTATGAATATTCTGACCATGCGATTCATACATTTCTCGCAAGCACCCAGGATGGTTTGTGTTATACAGACTTTCCTTGAATGTCTTCTTCCAAAGACCTAGACTCTAGGTCCTTCTGTGGATGATTCCTGAATCTGCATGACATCCTGACATGTAATCATCACCTGTTCACAGTAATGAAAACACCTGCAGAGTATTACAGAATAGATACTCCATGCTACCAGAGGAATTTTCCTAAAATTTTCCATTCTTGAACTCCCAAGTTCAAAACGATAGACAACAGCAAGATCTTTAGTGTAGCCAGATGTTCAGAGCCCCAAACTCAAGTGGACCCAAGTTGACTTGCTCTACCTACAGCCACATGGACTGTGACAGTGAGCGCATGACACAAGGGCTGTGGCAATAAGGACCAGTTTCCTTGCTATCCCAGCAAGGGGACATCCTAGCAATCCCCTCAGTCAGATACTGCCTGGATGAGTTTGCCCAAGCAAGTCTGAAAAAGGGAGGAAGAAATTCTCAGGACTCTTGAGAACAAAGGAAAAATCCCCAAAACCGTGAGCAGACAGCTCTCATAACAGCCTCTATTTCTGAAAAAGGAATCAGACAAAAAGACCTCACCCATTAATAAAGAGTGGGGAACAATGGAAACTGTCAAAAAATAGCCCTCACGTCAGAACTAAGAATGCCCCTTTACACATCCAAAAAAGCACACAGCTGTGCAAGAGCCTGCAAGGCTGTCAGGCACTGCTGCTGGCTTACATGTCTCCCCGGCCCTTCTCCTTCGCAAAAACTGCCAGAAGCACTAGATGATACTGAATTCCAATAACCAAAGATGGGGATGGAAGAGGAGAGGAAATTTATGGCAGGACCGAGGCAGAACAAGTATCAAATTCCTGTCCATTTATTCTCTCCGGCAAGGACCCTCCTGACAGTGAAACTTCGTGGGACATACATGATACATGCGCACATCTTCCACAGGTCTTTATAGGGCAAAGCAATTACAAAAGCAATTCACAAAGCAACTAAACTACGAATAAAATCTGAATGAATTGTGTAACACACAGTAATAAAAATCATGTGTTATGCTGAATTGGTGAGAAGTTATAAAAACAATTGCTATAAAAATTTTTAACCTGGAGTACAGTTCTAAGAATGCAGATATCTAGATGTGGACCTGGAAACCTCAAGGATGCAGTAACCTTCATGGCACACAACTTAGTGTTACATTCATGGGTTTTGCTGTATTTGTGACTCAGCACTCTCCTCCAATAGCAGTAAGGAAAATAAACAGAAAGCAAACCATTCTGAATGAACAGGAGAAGATATACAAAGACTTGGACAAGCATAAAACTCACCACGGGGCTGATCACTTGAGTCACTGTCCTGATTCATCCTCCCAAAGGCAGCACCAATCAGGATGCTGAATTTCGAGGTCTACAACTCAGAGCTGGTACCCCAAGCTCTCGCTTCTGAAATGAAAGAATGTAGCATTACTATCAAACTGTAGGAACTCTACCCTGCATGACAAAGGAAATATCTTGTGTGTGGTCTGTTGCCTTTGAATCTAAGACAGACAGGGGAGAAACTGTGTGCATATACAACTTAGCACAGAAGCCACAGCATATTGCTTGAAGATCAGAGAACTAAATGGTAAATTGGTGAATTAGGTAAACCAAGAAACACTGAAAAGTGGCATCTGAAATTTCATGCAAGTTAAAGCAACATGTACTTAAAACAACAGCTGGATTCCTGGAATAGGTCAAGATTAGCTTTCAGGTTTCAATTGCACAAACAGGAGTCTCTAACATTGTTTACTTGATGAATCAAACAAAAAGCCAGACCTATCTAACCTCCAAACTGGACAAACAGTCCACGTGAAAGTATGTTTTTGCCATAGCTAAACAGCTCCTCCTCTTTGTTTGCTTGCCCTTCCACTCATCACATCTTGACTGTGGTAGAGTTGGGAACAGAACCCATGTCTCCCAAATCCCAGTCCAGTGCCTTAACCACCACATCCTTCCTGCTGAATCACATTGCAGAATTGTTTATCAGGAAGGAAATTCCCCCTCGAGAGTACTCACTCTGAGTGTGCTGGTGGAACACAAATGCTTAGAAAAATACAAATGGACTAGCAATAACAAGTGATTTAAGTTACTGTACAACAAGCTAAAGGTACACATCAGTATATTGTTTTTTGTTGTTAGCAGCAGTCTAAGTAAGGCACAATCAAGCAGGACATGACACAGAACAAGCAGCGCATCTGGATGGCCCCAGAGTAATAGCCTCCTGCTCTTCAGAAGATGGTATCTAACTTCAAAAACATCTATCCCATGTTCAGCATGAGGTGTATGCCACTCAGAGGGGGATTCAAAAGGTTTATATTCTTACCAGGCTCTGTGAAGGGTCATCTTTGATAGCAACTCATGCCATGCTGCTAATTGCAAGCAGCTGTGATCTAGTGGGTCAGAATTAACCTCAATATGTTGTACTAGCAAAAGGCCTTCACTTTCCTTAAGGTCTTTAACTAAGGAGAAGGGGGGGGGCGGTGGGGGTGGGAAAAGCGCAGGGCTGGGGGGAAGATACTAAAAGTGGAACAAATATGTTTTAGCCTAAACACAATTTACCCTATTAGTCTCCCAGAGAACAACAGGGGTTGTAATTCATCTGCAATCTGTCCGAGGACACAAACCCACTGAAATGGCAAGTTCATGGTCCAGGACTCTGAAGAATTTGGCTCTGCTCAGCAGTTGGGCAAAGGAGAAGAATTTCCCCACTTGCAAGCAATGGCTTTCCAGGTTGCGTCCTGCGAGACCCCACCACAGTAACTGACACAAACACGCACTTGGGCAGATTCCCAGACCTCTGACAAGATTTCTTTTATACTCCCTTTAAATGTCTTTGCATATCAATTCCAGCAGGACTGACTCTTCAGGGGCAGGGAACCAAACCCTCAATCACAACATCCTGGAATCACACATACATCTACAGGAGCTTTTAATGGGCACATCAGGTAGGGCTAGCTGCCCCCTGCCAGTTGCCTTGAGAGCAGACCCAAGACCAAAACCCTCAAGCTTTGCTTTTTTTACATCGTACGAGAGTAATTTAGGAATTAATATTAAATTCAATTGTTCTTCATTTAAAAGGCTATTCTGTCATTCCTTGCCTGCTATTTTTGTAGTCAGGATCAAGCTTGCGTTTTTTTCCTATTAGGTCAGCCCCACTTAGGTCTAAATCAAGTGTGTCCAGAGGCAGAACGTAACTCCACATATTCAGTCCTGCAGGATGTTGTGATCAGTTTACAGTGGTGAATAATGGCACATTAGAAGGCAATTGCTCTTAGGGACGTCTTCTGCTTGGTTTAAAGCATTCCCTGTAAGGAAATCCAGCATGGAACAGCTAAACAAGAAGGGTTCTGCAAAGAGCTGCCAAACTGCTTCTCTAAGGACTTCTGATTTTTCTTCAGAGTGGGTGTGTGCACTGTTGAGCTCTTGATCTTGACACTAGTGCCATGCAGGAGTTTGTTGCTTCATATTTAAGCAAAACGAGCTAACGATTGTACCCTGCCATCCTGAATAATGCACATGGTCTGAAGCAAAAAGGATGAGTATCTAGAAAACGTCCAACAACTCCCCTGCCTGTAGTCCATAACTCTCCCAAAGGTGAAGTAACATTCAGGTGGACGGAGAGGCTTTTTCAGATGATGGTGTAAGCAGAGTTCACGGTCCTGCTTCCTCAGAACAGCTGAGGCCACAGCCACCACCAGACAGGGAACTGGAGGCCACCCGTTTCCTTTTGAGTGATTTCAGTTCAAGCAGGGCCATCACAGGGCTGGAGTGAACAAGAGGCTCCTAAACCCTCAGCTTTGGAGCCATGCTGAGAAAAGCAGTAAATCTCTCTCCTGGTCGTTTGTTAACCCTCTGTGGGGTCAGATCCTGTGCCATTATCTCAAGCCCTGCCATAGCTGGTGCCTTCCTGAAAGCCCAGCAGCTGGGTGAAGAGACTGTGTAAAAAATTATCTCTTCAGAAAACATCACCAAAACAAAAAGAAGGTTTTTATTCTGCTTGGTTATAGAAAAAGATTAGAAAATGTGAAGTGAGAGTAATTTAAAGTTTTAGAAAAAAGACAACAAATACTAGGAAGCAATGTTTATTTATAGGTTTCTCCATACTGTGATTTTTAAGCCTATCTCACATTTTTGCAACCCGCCTTTTATTGCTTTACTATTACAGAACATACAGGCACATGCAACGAAAGACACCCAGCATTACGGATCCCTCTGCAGAAAAAAAAAATATTACTTTGGAGTATGGGTCAAGGAGCTGCAGTCCCAGACTAACAAAAGCATTTTCTGAAGATTATGGGTGTCTTTTCATTGACTTTTACAGACTTTGGAGCCTGTACTTAAACTCGATACAGCAGCTCTAGGGCCAGACTTGGCTTTTAGCTTCTCATCAGCCACCAACCCAACACTTCATTCTTCGTAACGCACCAGCTGTGCTACACCACCGAACATTTCTGCTCCATGCTTGAATTACAGCATCTCAGACTGCAGCATGACACGTATTAACCTACATACTGAGCCTATTTACAAGCAATCTCAGTAGCCTACGTTATTTTAAAGTGGGAAAAAGCAATGAAGAGTCCTGTGGCCTCTTCATACCACAGGCTGAAATGCAAATAGCAGTTCTATCTATTTTTACAGTCTTTCCTTTATCACATAAATCTTTAACTACCCAGAAATAGAAACTTGACTTCTCTGTGATAAGGACATAGGAAAAAAAAAGCACCGACACCAGCAAAAACAAAAGAAAAATTAAAAACAAAGAGCAGCA
Organism: Falco peregrinus; assembly: GCF_023634155.1. NCBI lineage: Eukaryota > Metazoa > Chordata > Aves > Falconiformes > Falconidae > Falco > Falco peregrinus. Next base: position 46,481,019 of record NC_073721.1, on the reverse strand, counting down.
GAAGCTGTCAGCCAGTGCCTACCAGCAACAGTGAGCCTGTGTGAAAAGCCCAGGCAACCTCAGCTGCCCACCATGGCCCTGGAGCAGGCAGGGCTCCAGCAGACCCCGTGGGCTGCTGAGCTCCCATCTGGACAGGGCTGCACAGCACCATCAGGAACACGGCACAGCAGAAGCCAGCACTCCAGTGTGTTATCGGGAACAGACCAGGAGAAGACCCTGAGGCTAAAAGCCACCTTCTGTATCAACCGATTTTATTTGAGTTCATTCTAAGAAGGAGATGCTTCTTTCTCTGCTTCAGTTTAATGGACTTTTTATTAAATAATTATTAGTTTTTGATCATTTACGAGTGTAATTTAATTTCATAGCATTATTATCATAAGATTCACTGAAACTGCTGAAGGCTCAAACCAGCAGAGCTACACAATTCTAGCATACACCCTTCACCTCGCTAGCTCTGACATTAAAACTAGAAAGCAGCTGACAAAATATTAACAGATGTCTATCGAAGCCTGTTAGATTATCAAGGCTATCCCCCCCCCCCCAAAGGTAAAACTCATCAGCTTGACAAGAATGTATTTTTAATGGAAGTTCCTGTCCAAGTTCCTAACATCAATAAGAAAATTGTTGTGACACCCAAAGGCATAAATAAAACCTGAACCCGTCGAGAAAGCCCTGTACACCAGTGAACATGTCTTCCCGCATGCATGCAGAACGTCCAGCACATCACCATCATCAACAGGATACCAAGAATAAAACAATCGTCACATGCAGGTACCAACCATGTGGGGCAATGTTTGAAACCAGTAAGTTCACACCTGGCCTTTCACAACCTAGAGCTGACTGCAAGTCACAGGCCAGCGGCTAATTTCTGTGTGTTTTACTCCTGACAGTAGAGCTTACCCTCCATTTAGAAGCAGCAACTTCAAACAGCTGGGTCACGGCTTCCCTTCCAGCCAGGGTAAACAGTTTACCAGCAGCATCCAAGTGAAGTTAATGCAGCGACACACTACTTTGTTCAATTTGCAGTGGCACAGCAAGGAGGGTTATTCCAGAAGGCAGAAACAACCTAATGGAACTTCTTGAAATGAGACGAGTCCTCCTTTCCAAAAGGGTGAAAAAAAAGAAAAAAAAAAGAAAAAAAAAATGCACAGCTTGGACTTCAGTTTCGGAAAGCCTAGGAAGACCTTTTAGTTCGATGCTTCAATGATTGTACTCTAAAGCTCTCCCATAGGCAGGACGCTGTGACTCCCAAGGCATGCGTGAGCTAGAGGAAAGCAGCTCAGACACACACACAGGGTAGGTGTACCTGCCAGGGCATTTAGTGAGAACAAAGTTTGCCTTTTTTTCTTGTAGATCTGAAGAGTCACGGATAGGTGGGATGAAATAAATACATTACATGATTTCTAACTATCCCTGCAACCTCCAGAGTTACTTGGGTGACAGTTTTCTGTCAGGCTTCCTCGAAGCTAATTGCAACAGAGCATCTCAGAAGAGGGTCACTGCACCAAGAGAAAAAAAAGCCTGGCAGTAGCCTCCTCTGCCACCACACTGCTGGCTCTGAGCATCTTCTGAAAGGCTCCCAGAATGACTCAACACCTGAAAATCACTCCCACCTTGAGGCTCCTGCAGGCCAGCAGCACACACAGATCCAAACTCCTGCCTACACATCAGAGCATGGGACCGTGGCTGCTGATCACTGCCTTTTCCCATCTCCCTCTACCTTTCCAAATTAAGCATGAAGTCCCCCTGCTCTGCCAGCAATGCAAATGGGTACCACCCCACACACCAAGCTCTCCCTGTTCATTTTGCTCTTCTTACACATCAATCACCTTCAGTTGCTTGGCAGACTCATCCTGGAAGCAACCAGCACAACTGAAGTCACTGCTGAAACTCAGGGCAATGCTGCGAGGGTGCTTCTTGGTGTCGGAGGTGGTGCTCTCACTGCGCTCAGCCCCACGGAAGGATGCTGGCTGCAGGACACAAGGTGTTGCGGGTCACACCTGCTTTTCCCTTTGGAGGCTGCCAGCGGTGAGGGAGTTTGCCGGTCTCTGGCACCCTCTGCTGACAAACCCAGCCAGGGCCCGGGACACGCACAGACGCCTCAGGCTGGAAGGGCCAGACCCTGCCGACATAATCTGCATCGTCTTCTCTAGATGAACATTTCATAACTTAGAATTTCTACTCTCTTATTTGTTCGGCCAGGTGTTTATGTAAAATTGTACTACAGATGGCCCTTCTTCCCCTTGGTTTGCTCCAGTAACTGAGCACAGCACATAAAGGAAGGTGCCCTACTCTCCTACCTCTGGTGCTACCTAACCCCCTTATATTTACCAGCCTTTCCACCTACCAACACCCCCCACCACCTCGCATGCAGCATCTATCCTCTCCCTCCTTTCTGAAAAGGTATGTAGCAGGGAGGTGACCTACACTTCAATATGAATTTGGAGAATGAAAAGGGCAATAATTCAAAGCACAGTGTTCCAGTTCAGGTATGGTATTGTCCCTGGAAGGGAACCGTCTGTCTGAACCCTTCCAGTCCCACACTTCCGACGCACAATTCCCTCAACAGTCTCCACGCCACACCTGTCACACAGCACCTGTAGCTTTGTGACCCCTCCATGTCCCTGTAGGTGGGCAGTAGGATCACCGGGCAGAGGAGCAACAGCGGCAGCACGAAGGGAAGACATGCTCACACATGCCTCTGTCCTGTACCCGCTACTAATCCTGCAACGTGTCCAACACATGGCATCTCACACAAAGGTACATCAAGATGTTTAAACATGATCAGTGACACCCAAACCCTCTGTAGTCAGCAGACACCAGAAGCGAATGGGTTTGTGTAACTGAATTACTAATGCGACACATCCTGATGCTGCTGTGTTGCTCTTGAAGATTCCTGCGGAACAATGAACAGCAAGAACAGAGAATATTCTGTGTAAAGGCAACAGCGAAACAGAAACCTAATCTTCTGAGATATATTAACTTTAAAGACTGATTTTCAGCCTTGTTATCGTCTGCAATTTTCCGCTTCTTGTTTTTTTCTTTTCTTGTGCGAAGGAAAGGCCAGGAGAACAAGCCCTGCCTGACAGCACACGCCGGGTAAACCAAAAGACAGCTTGCAGGCTAAATGGATTCTTACACTGGTACTTTCTAAATGCTGTTTCAAACATGCAGGTTGCAATTAATCTACCAAGGGATCTCCACTTCAGTAGAAAGAATCTCAAAGGATCATTCCACCTCCAAACCACCACCTTAAAAAACACAACTAAGGAACCTTTGGAAATATGCAATGCAGAATTTCAACCAGAATAGAAGTATAAAAAAAAGTTATCAGCAAACAGAAAAACAGGTCAGGGTCAACACGCTTCACACATTTATTTCCAGTGTGTTGGCCACTACTGAAAACCACTACAACATAGAACAATTTGAAAACCTTTAAAAAGCCAGGGGACTAAATAATCAAGACTACTTTAACCATAACAAATAAAACCTTTGTACTAGGAGATACAGCGTAGTTACTTCAACTGCTGACAATTCAGTATCTCATGAGCTCTACCTCAAATTAGGAAAAAAAGCTTACTTTGCTTTCTTTTTTCCAATCCTCAAATAGCTTTGTGTTAACACTGTAAGCATAACACCACTGGGGACTCAGTATGTAACTTCACTACTTCCCAAAACAGAGCCAGGGCTCTTTCATTTTGACGCCCTTCAGGCACTTTGACTGCTTCCCAGCATTCTGATTTCAGGTTTGAGTCTGATTTTAGGCACCAGTGTTAAGCAATGAACCCAGCATTATTAACATGTCCAGAGCTCTGTAACAGAGTATTTGAACACTTTCTCCTGGATTGCTGAGGAAGCTTTCTTATCTTGCACACACCTATTCATTTTTTTCTAGAATGCATTAACCATCCTCCAGAGTCTGATACTTCTAAAAGGCTTTGCTGGACAGGCTCTGGCAAATGTAGCTGTGGCAGCCGAAGACACTGCTCTCGCCAGCTGTTTGTCCCACCTTGCTCTGCCAAGAGACACTGCCTGCACAGCACAGCTGACTGGAATCGTATGCCCAATGTTTCAGCTCTCAGTTTTGGCACGTTAATGTGAACAGTGGGTGAAAGTATTTGTGCAAAACTGCTGGGCTGTGAGCTAGAGAAACTGAGATACAAGGACACATTCCTTCTGCAGCACTACTAAACAGTGGGGGACAGTCATGTCCTAAATTATTGCAGCTGTTTGGCCAGCAGACATGAGTCAGAGCACTGACACACAGATCATCAATGCATGTAGGAACATGATCTGAACTCTTACCTCCTACTGAATGCTTCACTCTGGGGGTACCTCCTAAGGGATCACCAAGAGAGACTCTTTTTCAGCCACATCTACACTACAAAGTTTTGGAAGTACAGTGATGCTGGTAAAAATGCACTAAACACAATCACTTCCTGACTGACAGATGCTCAAGCAAACTCCCAGACAAAACAGATACAATTCTAAGAATCACAGAATTTACAGGAGGAGGGAGGAAAAGTTTGTCTTTAACAAAGCCACTTCTTTTTTTTTTCCTCTCCGTAATAAAAAATGTTGAAGCTTTCCGTCTCCTGAGGGCTTTGTTTGAATAGCTTTAGCTATAGACACAACACTAAAGAAAAATTTTTTACAGGATGGATGAGTAATTTTAGCAATCCAGTAAATTTTCTCCATCTCTATCTGCTTCCCTTGCTAATCTCCCTTTCTATTCACTCAAAGGAGCTGAAACACTGCTGTGTTGATTTCTCATAGATTACTTTCACTCCAGACCATGTCAAAACACTATTAAAATCAAAGCAGAATAATCCAAGGATTTCCTCTCAAATCAACATTTCCTCTGTTATCCCTGTTGTTAGCAAATCCCTCAGATCCCAACTGTCTGCAGCTCCTCATCTTCCGTCCTCGAGCAGAGTTACTAACGGGCTGCCCACACCCGGAGTGGAGCCGCACAGGTCTGCAGCTTGCACAGGTTTCACAGGCAACATGCAAGTTCATGGGCAAGCTCCTTTTCTGTCTCCCAAGGGCACTGCTATTACGCCTTGTAAACATTTTTAGAATTCAAAAGTTCCACAAGCTATTGACATTTTAATTTCCAGGTTACCTTATCAGACTTGGCCTTGATTTTCTTCACAGTTTTTTCTCAACTGAGATCTGATATACTTTGTCAACAACAAGAAGCTACTTGTTTTAGTAAGTTTTACCCCTTATTTCTGTTTGCCTTTTACCCACATCGTTGCCTATGAGTCCTCCTACCTCCTTCAGGGAATAGCCTCTTTGTTAAATGCTGTGACAGAAGGCAGCAAGGAGGGAGGAATGCTGGATGACATGGAGGTTGGAGAGGCAGGAGTTGCAGCAATCGGAGACCAACTGCCAACATCTAGCAATGACTGAAAAGCCAGATGAGACAACTTTGCTGTGGCTGAAGATCTTGACTACTAATTGAAATATGAATTAAAATGAGAGATTACTGGGCTGAGACTCTGACCAGTATATCTCTTTGTAAGATCAAACCTTACACTGGTGGCTTTGTTGGCCCACTGAGAAGACCTGTCCTGAACAGTCTCACCTGTTGGCACCTAGGGGACTAACAACCCCCTATCAGTCCTTCAATGTAAGCCTTCTAGCACTCTCTCTGTTTCTGAACAAGTTTCATTTTCACTGTCATCACCTGATGACATCAAGGTCAATCAAGGATGCTTATCAAAGCCAATTAAGTCATTGTCAAGCTTTCAGAGCATGAAGCCAATAACTCCACCACATTCTCCTTGTATGCTTCCTCACACTTGCACCCACAGCAAGAGAAACAACGTTCTGCTGGACTGCAGGGAGAATTTCAAATCCCACAAAGTCAGAACAAAGTGGGGTCATGTTATTCACCACACACTGCACTGAATTTTGACCTCTTCCCAAGCTGTATCAGTATTATCTACACCATACTCAATAATAAATTGCTTTCAAAACTGCTTTGGGGAGAATTCTTCCTCACCCTTTACCTCCTGAATAAGTTTAGAGAAGGTCTTCCTCAGAATGCAGGCTTTAAATACAGCGATTAAGCCATCAGTGGGATTAACAAGATCATCTTTGGTGGCATAAACAGCTTTCACATAGGACATCGGTTTGTAACCAAGTTGGTCGGTGATGATATTGTACAAAACAAAGAGAGTTTTGAAGGTGGGGTTCTGTGCTCTTCGCATCACTCCTGGAAGGCCAGCACAAAGAAACCACTCCTGAAACTCCTGGGTAGTGAGTCAGGTTTTTCCGTATGACTGGAAGATGGGTCTTCAATAACCTTCTCATTGCTCTTTGGTTCTAGTATGATAAACAAGCCCCAGCCTCCTCCTGTATCACCACCCAAAAAATGGGTCACCCCATCTCAGGGGAACAGAGTACCAAAGTTCAAAGGCTTGGATTGATTTTCAGAAGCATTCTGAGCAGTGCCATCCACAGCTATCATGAAACTCCGCTCAGATCAGGAGATCTCAGTAGTTACTGAAGTCTCTACCACTGTCTTCAGAAGTTGAGAAAACAGCTGTATTAGCCAGCTTTTGGACTGTTATGCATCCATAAACAATATTATTAACCTGAAAGGCATGTGTTTTTCTCAGCATGATTTATTAGCTGCAGTTACAGTTGCAATAATCATGGTCTAATTTTTCAGAAACTACTATAGCTTATGCATAGTTTTAACCACCTTTTGAAAGACCTTTAAGTAATGATGAATCGACCCATAAAATAATACAAATGTTAGAACCAACGTTATTACTCTCCTTTAGGCATGGGCAGGAATATCTGATTTACGTCTGCCAAATGATTTGGCATCTGAACAAACTGGCAACAAATTCAAAGAGAAACAGCAAAGCTGTGGGCAACCGCTGGGAAGACTGGGATTCCTTCCCTTTTCATTTCAACATGCCATGTCTGCTCTGGGATGTTACAATCTAATTCACTTGTTCACAGGGCAGCAAGTTAGCTACATCAAGACAGTGTGCCTCTGCACTGCTTTGCCACAGTGCCATAAAGTACCTCTCTTATAAGGCATTACATATGCACAAGTCCACACTTGATCAAAGTAACCACTGGAGAGAGACCTCACCCTGTACTGCTCTCCCGCAAAGCTCTCCACTCTGAGTTTGCAGATGCCTACCAGAAACTGCAGGGTCTGAAAAGCAAATGAAAAGGGAACTATGATGTCTCCTTTGGTATCGTCAATTCAGTGAGCACCAGCGCCATACTATTGGCAGGCATCCTGGAGGCAATGCTGTGGGATATGTGCTTATGGTGGTCAGTAAAAAGATCAGGATACTACGCACTCTTATCAGCGAACTGATGCACATCTCAGCTGTGTGTGAGATCAGCCCCTTAAGTTCCTTTTTAAACCCCAGAGGTTGCATGCTGTACCGGACCAGCATCGTGCATTGTCCAGAGGATGCATGGCAACAGAAGTGTTGGGTGCTTTGGCCAAAAGTCACAGCAGAAGGGTGCTCTGCTGCATCTGCTTGCCTCTCCCACTGTTTGCATCGCATTTCTTTCCATGGCCACATACCTTCTTGGACGTTGGTAAGAATGGTATCCCTTATCATCCCTTATCATCCCTTCCTCCACTTCTGTGTCTTAATAGCCCTCCGTACTGGGAAGCTAGGCAGTGATACTATTTAACTATTTATCCTGGCTTTATTTTTCCTGTATGGTGTCTCAAGAAAGGTGCTCAGCAGCGAGCATGCATTAGCTCAGAGAAAAAGTTCCCTCACTCCCTTTCTCAGTGGAAGACACCTCAGCCGCCCTGTGTATACTAACTTCTGTACTTCAGCAGGTCAGGTTTTACTGAAAACAAATGAGGACAGATACACATAACCCCGCTGCTGCCATCACTGCCACAGGTCTGCAACAGCAAATCCAAAACAAGACAACAGGCCAGGCACCAAAGGCTCACTCCAGCTTTGAGTGCTGCTGTCACAGTGCTACAAGAAGCTAGAAACACACATGAATACTCACTGCCCACAACTGTTAACCTGAGCAGCAAAGCAATGTCTCTTTTGCATAGTTTCCATGCAATAGTTGCAGCACAGAGCAAGGTAGAAAGCTGTAAGCACAGCCCTCCCTGCAGGGTGTTTCAAGTGAGTCGAGACCACAGAAAAGAGGCAAGGGTCTTGCTAAACAACAAAGGCACTAGCTGAAAAGACAGCCTACACTGCTGATTGTAGCTGTCCCATGTGTTCCTCCCGGTCTTTGAGGTACCTTTGGATTCAGTGATTAACTGACTGCATCCCTTGCAGAAATGGAGTTTCTTAAAGCTGTGTATAACTGTAGGCTGTTGCAGTCCTCCTCGGGGATTTCCACCAGGCTAATGATGGAAATAAGGTGCAGGAAAGCTGTTATTTAAACTCATCATCACAGAGGAAATTTCTCACAGCCTGATGGCAGTTAAGGAAAACGTTATTTGGTGGCTGAGGAAGCTACTAACTTTGTTATCAAACAGGGCTGGATGGACACAATGCACTTCAGGAAGAACTGCAACAGCCCCTGCTCCATGCAGGTATGCCGGGTTGCACAAGCACTCCTTACCATGCCACTCTGCCTCTCCAAAGCCTTCTGGGACACAAAAAGGAAATCAGAGGCGACATGCTGAAAATGGGAAATTGCAACCTCCTAAAAATTATTAATCACTTCAAATGCTGAAACAATACCCTTTGTCAAAGCTGTGGGTGGTGAAGTTGGCACAGCTCCTACTGAAAAGAAACTTGATCTTCACTGGTGTGAAAGCATGAAGCAGCATCCTGTACTGATGAAGCACTCGACCCAAATTCCTTTCAAGGTGCTTTTGCTGCCTCCTTCACACTAAGTTTATGGAGAACAGGAAGACAGGAACAGCCTGGGCCAACAGCAACCTGAACCAGAGATACCACACAGGTGCAGCAGGAGGAAAGCTGTTCATCGGTGGTAATTTAAGGCTGCTTGCTATTTACTGGGAGGGAAAAAAAATATGTATCTATTAGAACATCACACATCCCTCTAGGAAGCTATAATAGAAATTTAGCAAGTGAGGCACTAACACGGGACTCCACAAACTTCCGTGACACCTGCAGGCAGCAGGCAGCAGTTGTAAAGCTTTGCTGTCCTCCTGCAACCCCCCTGCGTCAAACAGCATCAAGCCCTGCACCAGTGGATAAAGGAGAATGAGCAGAAAGAGGCCCCGAGAGACACAGTGCTGTATCCAGATAAGATCTTTGAAGCACCAGGCTGCAGCTGTTTGTACATTTTAATTAATCGTAAGAAATGCAGTAACAGCTCATTTTCTTGAGGGTTGGGGCAAACTCGCAGCCCTGCCATTTTAAGAAAGGAGCACTGAAAAAACAAACACCAGTATCTGAGATGGAGGAATTTCTATGCTTAAATCAGTGTTCGCAGCTTTATCACCATTTCCCCTGCCACCTGGGATGCTGAACGCATTGTCTTCCCCTGCCCGGATGAGGAAGGACGCTGACACATGGCACAGCCTACCCACTTTGTCACACTCAGCAAACAAAGAGGAAGCTTGCAAAGGCGAGATCAATAACTGGAAGACACAGTGGCAGTTTGTCCCCAACGCTGGACAGTTAATCCTGATGCACAATCCCCCCGTGAATTTAAAATGCTTGATACATACCATTTCTGGCTGTGATTAAATGTCTAATGACGCACTCTCTCTGATAGATTAGAAGTATTTGTTCTGTGGTTACAAAACATTACAAAGAATGAAAAGCCTCCAAGAAAAAAAATATCAGAAGGCTCAAAAGTTAAAAATTATGCTAGACACTGAGAAATGAGTGGTTTCTAAGTGTTGGCTTAAGAGTGCAATACAGCAACAGAACAATTTTTAGTAGCTACATAAAAAAAAGTTGTATTTGATACAACATTATTTCTTATTACACGTTATGTGTATTTATTTGTCAGTATTAATTTACAAAGGCAGACACCAATTTAAAAAGAAGCAAACCATTGCAAGCGCAGCAGAATGCTAAATGTATACTATTTCATGGCTAGGATGGAACATTTTATGAAATACTGATTTTATTTCTGTATACTCCTTGCTCTTGAGAAGATACACAGACTAGAATCGATGCTAACACCAACATTTCAATATCCTACTTAAATTCACTCTCTAGTCATTATTTCTGTATTTCAAATTGGATTTTGTGGTCAAATTCAGAAGCAAGGAAAAGCCAATGTAATACTGTACTTACAGCCACTGCAACATGCATTTTGAATTCCACTGTTTCACACCCACTTACCTATGCATAATTAATAACCTCTTTACATAGATTCTCACTCTGGTCCAGTTCAGAGTCTGTGGGAGGGAATGTAACCTGGCACTGCTTGTTACATTACAAATAAGAGAAGCAAGGGAAAAGCTATAAAGATAAGAGAACTGATGGTACCAGCATATATACATAAGAAAATATACCTTTCCAAGTAAAACTTAGATTGCCTCACTCTTTCTGAATGCCCAGAACTAGTTCACAGGCAGCTAAATTAGAATTTTGTTTCTCAGATAACAGAAATTCAATTTAATATGCTCAAAGTAACCAGCTCTGAGAGTTGGAACAGAGCTCTGGAGACCTCCGGTGCTTCTCGGGGGGAAAAAACCCAGCACAGCACTAGCGCGGAGGACGTGCCTGCTGTACTAAAAGGCAAATGCCTTCAGAGCACTGTATGTTTAGTCATCTCTTTATCAAACCCTTAACTAATTAAACAATCCTCTTGTCAAAGAGGACAGTCATTGTTTGTGTGACCGATGCCCTGTAAACATAATGGGATAATCTGCCTTTCTCCTTTTTTTCTCCCTCAATTCTTCTAAACAGCTGGGGGATGCGCTGCCTGCTCTCCAGGAAGCCTCCGCTCATCTGTCATTCTTCTCTGCTTGCAGCGCTCCGCTGCTGCACGCAGCATCAGAAGCCAAGCTTAAGACAATAACGCCTCAGATACACTAACAATCAATCTGATACCATGCCATTAAAGAGTCCCCAGGCCTCTGAAGGGTTGAGCAAATAATTAGGAAGGAAAAAGAAACGATTCCTGGATAGAATTGACAATTAAAACTATATTGATCTACAAACAGCAAAAGATGCTAAAACGAAAGCATTTCTAGTACCCGCTTTTGACTTCAGTACCAGGGAAGAAAGAGCTTGCAAATAATAAAGCTTTGATCAGATAGCATCAGGCTTGCTCATACATCTGCAGTTATAGCAGTAAAAGCTGTTAATCAAATGTTAAAGGCTCAGAAAGCCACACTTTCAAAGATGATCTCCAGCCCCAGGTACCCAAGGGAACAGCTCACCTCAGAGTAACTGTGTGCGGACATGCCAAGATTAACAGGAACTAGAGAGGGTAACTATTTTCTCGTGTGAAACAAGGACACTGTTTCTGGAGGTTGCACAATCCAAAGGTTTGCCAGTACAGCCCCTCGCTGTATCCCTTAGCTGATGTCGGTGAAAGCACTCTGGTCACCCCTGTCCAGCAGAGCTGCACAGCTCTGTTACCCTATAAACACAATCATGACAAAAGCCATTACCCGTCACAGCTCTCCTTCATGAAAGTTTCTGTTTCCCTACTTACATCACCAGCAGCAATCTAGACTTATTTTCTATAGCAAACCCAGACTACTCAATACTTGAAATTTTGAATTCAAATGCAGTAGCCTGAAAGCAAACTGAATCACTTTCAAAACATGAAGATTTTGCAGAACTGTTGTTCCCAGGAGAGAAGTGGAGAGCAGGCTGGGCAGGCAGCCCTTACTCCCATCCCAGGTGTTGCTCCCTGAGCCCTGGGGATGTGGGCTGGGACAGCTTGCTGCACTCCTCCAGGGTGCTCCAGGGGCACTGGCCACGCATGGCTTCACCAACCGCAAGTGCTGATAACCACGATTTCATTTAATAACAGGAGATTCACATGGATCTGCTGGTTTGACTAAGGAGGAAATGCAGTATTTCTGTATTGAAAGGTGAGGGGGAGGAAGAGGGGAGGTGGCAGTGGAAAGGGAGGGCTGAATAATACCCAAATCTGAAAACCCTTCAGTGGCCATCAAAAGAAAGCTCAAGGCTCTCTGCAAACTATCATTGGTCGTATTGTCAGAAATGCCAGCTTACCAAAACCTTTGCTAACCACCCAGGCAGTACTTGACAGAACTGTTTTGCACAGAGAACAGCAGATGGCAAAGGGCTTGGCACAAGCAGGACACCTCTTACCTTCTCCTCAGAACTCCACACCATCACAGCACAGTTTTGAGAAGAATCCCCCACCCTGCTCCTCCACAAAATACTCAAATGCCCGCTTCAGGTACCAAGAGCCCTACTCCTAGCTAAGACGGAAGCCACCTCACTCTGTCACAGATCCATGGAGGCTAACAGAGCAAGAGCATGAGATCCTCAAGCAACGTGCACACCCTACCAAGGAACCCATGGAAGTGCTGAGGTGTCCATCTGCCTGACTTCACTCAACCCTACCCTGAACAAGTTGGCAGTTGGCTAAAAGCTCCTCCAAAGGAGACACACCAGCCACGTGTCCCGTGCTCAAGGAGGACATGAAACCCAGGAGACAGCACGTAGAATTACAAAGTCTGTTTCTTTTCGCACCTCATCTAGACCACAGCAGGCAAAAGAAATGCAAAACTGCTCTATTTTTAACCTACCACCAAGAGAGACTTTATAGAGCCGTGCTCAAATCTGAGGAAGTTCCTCATCTCAATCCAAGTTAAAATCAGCAAGTGTAAAGAAGACATCCCAAATGGAATATATCAAAGCCAAAATGATGTTATCCAGGCAAAATTACAAAATTTTCAGTATCAGTAACAAAACAACTAGCGATATCAGCCTTAAGGCTCTTTTTCTTGCTCTCTCCTTTTTTTGGTTTTTTCCCTTCCCTGGTGTTCCCTCCCTACCTCATCACTGCAGCCAAGTTTTAAACAATATACATGAAAATAGCAGCTTTCAATCTGTTCCTGGAGTAGCCAAGTTAATGAGGCCACATGGCATCCCAGGGCACTCTGGAGGGAAGGGTTCAAAACTTGTTAGCGCAGTCTGCACTGCTCTAAAAAATGTAAAACATTTCAAACTGGTGAATGTTTCACTTTCTTTCTCCTCTGCTCTCCAAGTAAAAGAGCATTTTGATTTCCAAACACATATTGTGGAAAGAATGAAGCACTTCTGGAAAAAGCAAAAGACCAGTTCATTTTTCTAAATTTAAAGATTTATAAATCAATGCAAATCTTTTTCAAAAAAAGCAGAACACTTCTGCAAGTTACACCACAGCACTCAGACAGTTGTTGTAGAAACAAGTACCTGTTTTTCCTGACCTACATTTTCAGGTTGGCAGGAAATCAAAGTTCATTTCAAATTACAGCAGATTTTGAACAGACTTGCATGTGCCCTCCAATCTCAGCTATTAAATCTGTTGGGGCCCAGCAAGTTCATTTTTTGTATGAAAGAAGGTACCACTTTTTAAAATTACGCATGCTTGGTATTACATAAATGCAAGCAGGTAGTCTTTTTGTTGTAATATTAAAAGGGGAACTGATTTTCCACAGAATTTGGTTTAACTAGACCCATTTTCCTCTCCTTGAACTGTTATATACATTATCTACCATATCTATAACAAAAGCCATGTGGTTAAGCAGAAACAACCACAAAAAGCAAACAAGTCTAGCTTTGTCCTAAAGGCCTTAATATGAAAAGGCTCCCCAGGTAACAGCTGCCTGCGTGGGTCTTATGTTTATATAAACAAACAGCCACCAACAAACAGGCATTTTCTCGGCTAAGTACAAGACAAGTACTTACAGACAAGTAGGCCATAGTTACAGCATCAGGCCAAGGAGAATGCTTTCACCTGCTTTCCTCCTTACCCCATCACAAGGCCATCAGCTTCCTCTTTGACTCATTTTTTTTCCTGTGGGGGTTATGTTTTACCTGTTTGAGAGCACAGCCCACTCCTGGATTTGGAATTTCAGAAGGGGTCTTGACCTTGCCAGGTGATGGAGAAGGCTGATGTGGGCTGCAGAGACTGGCCAGAGTGGCCCTGCAGTGCAGCCAGCCAGCAGGGCCCTGCTAGGCCTTAGAGTTGTGCCCACCTGCAGAAGGGCTTCTCAGGACTGAAGCTGGTTTGTGGGTGCAAGCACTGCTGCACCCAGCCCCTGAGCCCCTTAAACCTAGAGCAAGGAGCAGAAGGGGGACAGTGCTCTGCCAGGGGGTCACCTCATATCTGGCACAGCAACAGCCTGGCAGGACCCTTCCCGTGCCCCTAAAAGCCACCCTTCCCTGCTCCTGGGAAGGCACTGCAGGGACACGTAGATCCGAAATGGAAGCAGTGTAAGATCAAACTGGGTTTATGGCCCTGGCTCCCCATGGTGTGATGGTGGCTGTACTGTTTCCAGACCTCAGCCAGCACAGCACTCTGCACAGGTCAATAATGACATCAAAGCAAATGCATTCTGAATCTATGACAATAATAATAGTGATTTGACTGTATCATCTGCCTTTTTCCCTCTTATTTGCTCCCTGAGCTGCCTTACTCTTATTACTGTACTCACAGTCAATGAGACTGTGCTGACAGACCCAAGATTGCACCCCTCTCCTTTCCTTTGGGATTTGCACTTCTGCAATAGAAAAGTCCCTTGATCCAAGAAGAAACAGACACTGAGAGCTGGTAGGATAGGACGAAGAAGAGCTTATGTTCATTAGGATTCAACTAGAGATCACAGCACCACAGTCAACTTCAGAAATAAAACCAATCTTTCTATTACAGCCAGAGATTTTTTTCCCCCCAAGACCACTAAAGCTATATGCGGAAAGAAGTACACCTCCCCATCTTGATCTCTGCAAGTTTTATTAGCTGCTTAAGTCATGAACCATCACACTCTGCTTTTGTGACTATCTGGTTTAACATAAGCTTGCAAAAACTGTGTGTGAAGGAAACACATTTTAAGTTTCCTTTATTTTCATGCCCACTTTCAGATCTGTGTAGTTTCACAATGTCCATATTTCACTAAAATTAAAATTGCTGCATTGCAAAACACATCCAAGACAAAAAGTTTCAATTAAGCCTTTTTTTTTTTTTTTTTTACATGTTTTCCATAATCATGGCAGAAATTCTTTAAAAATACATCTTCTTCGGGCCAAGTTAAATGTGCTCAAACACGCTGTGTACGCAAACCCCTGAGAATACACTGGTGAGCAGACTTCCCACCTATTCGCATTCACGTGAATCAGAAACTACTTTCAAACGTGTACATTAACAGATGTATTTTTCTCATGCTATCTATACTAACCAGACAAGCCTGAAAACCTCACGGTACCCTGCTGAATTCCAATCACAGAGAGACATAAAGTATAAGGAGCCAGACAGCCATTAGCAGGAATCTGAACAGCACTGTGTTTTGGGAACTGCTGTTTTCGCTTATGTTTTTTGATTTATACCTCATAACTGCAAAACTAATGAGATTCTAATGAAAAGTGGGACATTATTCATTTGTTTTCCCCCCAGGAGGTTCAGTTTATTTTCAACAAGCATGCTACTGATTAGAACAAGAGGTGATGGTTTTAAGAAGCTGGAATATAAACCTGTTCCCAAATGTGCGTGGTCTGAAACGATACACTGGTTTCTGCAGCTCACAGTTTCGCTTCCTTCATCTAAGTTGTTTTGTTCAAATATATAACTTTTTTTTACTGGTCACTACTACATAAACAATAAACATCTAATCTGTATATCAAGTAATTGCACTAAAATATTTATTAAAAAAAAAAGTCAACCCTCTATTTTGCTTCTTCCCTGCCCCAAACAAATCACTCAAAAATCCTGCATGGATGTAAAACATAAAACTGCTTGCAAACTGGTTTTTAAAGATTGAATGGCACTTACCTATTTTTAATGATCTAGCCACCTTACTTTATATTTAGTTTCCTAATTGTATCTATGTAGTTCTCCTTACTGAAAAAACTGGAAGTACAACCTCATATATTGAACACTTTTAAAAGCATACCCACTAATATCAGCATTAGACTAAGTGATCACTTTGAAAAGAATTTTCTTAAAAATACACAGGTTTGTAGCACAAAGGTTAAGCTTCACATCTATACAGCTTTCTAGAATAACTGTTACTCAGCCATATACTTAACATTTTCTGATCTCCAGTATACTTCACATAATTTGTATGCAACCAAGAGTGTTTTTCATTGCTGTCTTCCATATTCAGTATAGTTCAGATAGTGCAGTGCTCCTAAAACGTACTGTATTACATCTAGAAAGACTCTGATCTGAAACTCAATCCCTCAATACAATGGGGTCACTGAGAAATGAAACACTAAACCAGAGCTTTTAAATAGGCATTTAAATTAGGAAATTAGTTCTATAAACATAAAGCATTTGAACTGTCCATTTGTTATGGACAACACAGTAGGACCACCAATTACTAAAGTCATAGACTCCAAATTGGCAGCATTTGCTTTCCAACATTACATCAAAACCCTGACTCCACCACGCAGGAATTTAACTCCTCAAGATACAAAACAGAAATGCACAACTACAAATTATCGAGCGACAATTTTAGTACTCTATTCATTAAAACACATTCAGTTACTGCCTCATGGCTACACTGCACACTCCAAATGGAAAAGATTTTGATTGCAGAGGGCAGCTTCTCTGGAGTTCAGGTTTGCCCAGTTCCTTCCCTTCAATTTCTCCTTTTTTTCCTATATGCTAGAAGTTGTGTACTAACAGCATCTCAGTGCCCTTCAAGCATCTCCCCCCAGTTAACAGGATCACCTGGAGGTTTTAGGGGAACAGACAATTCAATCCACTAAATCTAAAATACCATTTTCTTTTTGGAGGCAATAAACAATTCAGTAAGTGATCCTGCAGCTTTCAGCTGAAGACGAATGTCCCACAAAGAAAGCACAAGAAAGATAAGTTGTTCCACCCAACTGAACAAACATTTCCTCACAGTCACACCCTCCTCACATAAAAGCAGGAATCTTTCTAAACTCATACTGAACAATTCTAGCGCAAGGTCACAAACAATAACAATGGATAATTAAAACAATAATCAGGCTTAGTAAGACAAAAATTAAAAGTAAATTGCTCATCAGGTTTTTTTTCAAACTGCCCAAGCCTCAGTAAGAACATGTTTTGGACAGAAGAGAATTTGAACTTAAAAGATTACAACAAGCTGCTATTCATAAAAAAAGAAAAAAAGTCTCACTGTTTTTGGTACTGTGGGACTCACTATAGAGCAAAGGGATTTTGTGGGACAAAGGATGATAGAGTATAACAAACTTGCTGAAGAGGTAATATGCTATAATGTATTAGGGAATTACACATATTCTTATGCTGCTAAGCAATTATCTGTCCCCAAATCCAACAAATTCAAAAAATGAATACAAATGAGGAAATCACAGTTTTTGCAACAGCCAACACAGTTTTTGCAACAATTTAAGTGGCTTAAACAAACCATGCTATTGGATTTTCTTTTTTAAAAGTACATTCACACTGAAAAAATACTTTGCATTCTTAGCAGTTGCATTTACAAAGTTTTTTACATCATGTAAAGCAGATACAGCATGCCATGAATCCAGCACACCTGCAGTAAGCGGGTACATGGAGATGATGGAAATTTAGAATCAATCAAATTAAATGCATTGCTGAAGATTCTGAAAACATGCAATTCTCTTCAAAGCTTACATCTGTGGGGTTTGGGTTTTTTTGGTCTTATAAAAATATTTGATTTGCAACAATGGAGAAACATGACATAAAATACAGTGTAAGAAATAGCAACTTTATCTGCGGCACAGTAATTACAGGGCTGTGTTAACTGTAATTGTAGAAGCAGTATCAGAAGTGAGACAGAAGCATTCAAAACAACTTTCAATCCATGAGTGAGAAAACCAGCACAAGTGCTCAGCATCTTCCTATCTCAGAAACCTGTCCCAGATTCTCCTGGGGGAGCTCGGGACTAAAACATCTTGATCTAAAGCCTCCCCGCTTTGGTTAAGCTGATCTTTAGACAAAGAGAGCTGCTCCAGAACTCTTCCACCTCCCACTCTACACAGAGGAGGAACCTCCAGGCTGAACACATCTATAGCTCGGCTAATGCCTGGCTTACAGCTCATCCCACCAGCAGTGCACCAGCTCAGCATGCTGAGCTTTCAGTGCACCTGCCTTGAGGATACAGGAATGGGAGCGGTGCTCGGGCCACCATTTCGATTAACAAACAAACAAAAGCCAAAAAAAAAAAAAAAAAAAAAAAGGTAGAATAATTTATCTTGAAAATACAGCCAGTAGGTCCATTTGGAGTTTTCTGTGAGGAACAAAATCAGATGAAGAATGACTACAATTCTGCAAAACACCTCCTTCCTCATCATCACCACGTTCAAAATAGAGGGTGATGCACCAAAACACAGAGCCATACTGAGACTAGAAGCCATGAAATGAGAAATTCAAGTGTACCAGGTAGCATTATCTCTATTTTTCAGGTAAGAAACTGAAACAGAGGGAGGCATTTCCACTATCATGAGGCACACATGTTGAGATCTCAGGAACTTGGGGGGGTGGGGGGGTGGGGGGTGGTGTTTTTTTTTTAAAGCATTCAGCTTGACCACACAGGTGGTACTGTTATAGCGTGTGTCACCAAGTATCTTTTATTAAACTATCCCAATCAGGGTGGTGGGAAAAAATTATGAAAGATTTTAGGCAGAGAAGCACACTGCAGGTAATACAGCAGAAGGAGGGATTCTGTGCCAGTTAAACCTCCTCCTCTACCCACTGATCATGTTTCACAGGTTCTAAACTACTTACCTGGCTCCTTCCGCCCAAAAGAGGATTCCCTCATCACCACTCTCCTTCACCAATCCTGCTCCCCCAACACTACCCTTACTCTTCGCTATTCCACAAGTCCCTCCATCGTTACCTTTCAGAGACAATTTAATTAAAATGCTGAACAATGGCTCTGAGTGTGCTTAGCTTCAAGACCCTATGCCTTTGTATGAGAACTCTATGGAGGAAATCAGAACAGAAGTCAATATTTCCTTTTCTCCTGCAATACACCACCTGGTTCCCTGTAAACCCTCCAGTTACAGTAAAGAAGTGAGGCAGAGCTTTGACAGGCAAGAGCTTTCTTAACTACACACTCCAGAGCACATCCATCTTCAACACTGAAAAACAACAGTTCTTTGGAAAAAAAAGTTGGTATGTGGTCATGTAATTAAAGACTGTCATAATTCACACCCACATTGTGGTAGGTTGGTGTTGTGCAGGCATCCTTAACTCTGGCATTTCTTCATTTTAGGCTACTTGCATTTGAAATCTAAATAACGTTTTTATCATACCGCACCATAAATTAATTGTGCAGAAAAAGTAATGTCTTTAAAAAATAATTCTTCAGAGTAAAATCCCAGCTAGATCCCTTGCTAGAATTAAGCCACAATCCCTGGCTCCTCATTCACACACCAGTCCTGAGACAGAAACACATCTGTGAACAAGCTTCAGCACATAAGCACTCTCACTGTGCTTAAAATTAAGCACATGATAAAGCACTACATGCTTTAACAAATTAAAGCTACAGAGAAAACGCACAGGGCTGAGATCAAAGCGAAGAAACTGTAAAGTAAATGGATTCAGAAAGGACTTAGACTGACAAGCCAGGCATTCACACCATTAGCAATCCGAACACTGCCTCTTTCTTTCTCATTCTTACACCAGACAAATGAAGAATAATATTGACGCCATTAGCAGTAACTGGGAGATAACGGCATTGTTTTCCCTGCCGATGATGCATGCTTCCATGCGTGGGTGTATGATGGGTTAGTCGCTATGGAGCTGGATCAAAAGTGGTTGTTAAGGGAACAAGCAGGAAAGGTAAAACAATGGCTGAGATAAGAAGCATCTCAACAAATATGCAACCAGACTTCTGGGTTTATAGCTGTGAGGAGGCAAGAGTTTGGCCCCCACCCTAGTGACGTGGTGGTCGCCTTGCCAAGGCTGAGCAGCAGGAGATCAAAGGAGACGCTGCAGCCCTGGAGGACCCTGGCCCAGAGGAGGGGGAGGTGGGCTGGCGGCTGGCCGGAGACCGCCCAGGCCGAGGGACTGGGCTGCCAGCAAGGGCAGCAGCTCTCCAGCCAGAACCAGGGCTAGCACAGCTGGGCTGCTTTCCCAAACCTGAAGGAGAAGAAGGTGTAAATAACAGCTCCACATATAGAGCTTTTACAGCCTTTGCTCTGCACTCTCCGTGGCCATCTGCTCCAGGGCAGCTGGCACTGCCCGCAGCTCTGTTAGCGGCAAAACTTCAAGATATAGAAGGAGCTCATTAAAGCCTTCCTAACAAAGCAAGATTTCTTGAAAGCAGCCAACTTCTCAGTCACAAAATCCTGTCTAGCGACCTTCACCCAAAACTCCTTCTTTCTAGGAATTAATGACAAATTGTTCGCCTGCCCTTGCTAACACACAACTGCTCGGTTCTCACACAGCTCCGTACAGAGGGTGCACTCAGCAGCGTATCATCTGCTCCTGCAATTCATAAGCTACAAATTGAAGAAACACACCAGGAGCTAAAAAGAGTTTCCGAGAACAAAAACAGCTGGTAAAGAAACAAAAGCCAAATATTCTCCTGGCTGCTGGCTGCAATTTTTTTTAATTTAGCTTAAAACAAAATTAAAAAAATCTGCTTGGAACCCAAACAGTCTCTAGCTGAAAATGTGGTGTCTAGCCTGAAAAACAGAGGCTTGTGGACACGATGCCAAGCAGCACAGGATTCCCATGGACCTGGTGTTTCTCAAGCCCTTAATGTGGTTCAACTTAGGCAAGTGGTTTTAGGATTCCCAGTTTAAAATCTACAACACACATCTGCAATTCATTCTAGCTTCTTATTTTATTTCTTACTTCTCCAACCAGCTCCAAATCATTTTACGAGTTCTTGCAATCCGGTACTAATCAGTTACTCATGCCGCAGGAGTCCCCGCTTCCTAAGAAGGGCTCCCTTTGCACAAGAAGCCAAGCTGTGCATTTCGTCAGCCGTATTTTGCCAGAAACAACAGTAACTACCTGATAAAATAAGAATGCTTGGCAGTGTTTAAAGCATGATTACAACACACAAAAATTTCTAATATACAGTACTAACCATCTTCTACACCTCCCCTTCTTCTATCAGACTCACCACATTAAATAAAAGGTCACTCCTCTACTAAGAGGACTAATGTAATTTCCCACTCCTGAGAAAGGGACTTGACCAAGTGGCTTCAGGGAAAACTTAGCAGAAATTTTGATCCAGCTGTAAGGAAGGAATTCCCATATCAGAAACACTACTGGGTTGAAACCTTTAATGGGAGTGTGCCAAAAATTAGACTGTCCGTATTTGGTCTCTGGACGTCAGATCTGTTAGGTGAAATGCTGAGAAGACATGGCAGGCAAGGGCCGTTATTCTCTGCAGTGATTTTGACTCAGGAAGAAGTGCTAATGCACAACAGCGATCATCACTTTACTTCATTGCTGCTCTTGTTTAAAATACAAGTTGTCCAAATATGAGACCTCACCTGCCCTTGCGCTGTGCACAGCACCAACACTGAAGCACTCTAATAAGCAGCATAATCACATACTGTCTTGCAGTGGGGAAAACCCACTTGAGGGGCAACTAGTCAGAAATGGGAGGTCAAAGCAGACAAATCCTCTTCCTCACTCCAACAAAGAACAAAACCACAGGTGTTCAGTAATTCCAGCTCTTGGCTTCCACAACAAGGTTCACTGCATGTAATACAGAAATCCAGTCAGCAAAGAACAATAAAGTTTCAGGGGTCCAGTTATCCTGTCATCACTCACCCTGCAACAAGCCTCTAGCTCCTTGCCATTTCCTTAAACTGCGTTGGTGAGCTACAGACCTGAACAGAGTAAGGATATTTGTATGGTTTTGCTAATAAACGTTCTCCTGCTGCTGGTGGATGCAAACAAAACTTTGCTGGCATCACTATATAGCCTGACACCATTAGCCAGAGGTACAAACAGGGAATGGATAGGGCTGCTTTTCTTGCAGTTTTTATCTTTCTGCTTGAAAATCTCAACTGCTGCTCTTCCCAGAGTGTGCTCAGGGTAAATAAAGCCTGTACGAAGATGACGAGCAACATCAAGTTTCAACCAGTGAAATTCTGATGAGATGCTAGGGGAAATAAAATTCACAGGAGTAGCCAAACATTGGAACAGGTGCCTGGAGAGACAGTGGTATCACCATGCTTACAGATCCAAGGAGGAACAAGACCCTGAGGAACCTGGCGTAACTGAAGTTGGTCCAGCCTTGAGAAGACAAGGCAAAGGTAATCTTCAGAGGTCCCTTCCTGCCTAAATCATGTTATTATTTTATGATCTTCATTTACGACTGCCCATGTTTACGACGTGGGGTTACTGGATGGGCAGGATGCAGTATTACCAACACCTGGCAGCTCATCTCCATTTCGTCCAACTCTGATAACGAAATGGCCAACAGACTTGCAGCTACGTTAGCTGGGCCACAGTTAAGAGAAAGTGACAAAAGTCAAGCCAGGCAAAACAAAGGGGAAAATTGCAGGTTTAAAGATAGAAAGATAGAGAGGAAATGTTGCAGAATGTTGTGCAGACATCCCTCGCGGCAGACAATCTCCACTGGTCAACTCAAAAGTAATTATAAATCTCCCAACAGTAGGTTGCTCGCTCACCCTGGCTTAGTGTGATCCTCTACCAACAAGTCTGTCACAAGCGGACTCAGAGAAATCCCTCTTTTCATAGCATTAGGCAAGTAGTTATCAGACCTCATCTCTTCTTTGTGTAGCCTCTTCTCAGTTGTGCTTGTTCAGTTAGGTGTTAAAGCCATTCGGGGCACACTGGCTACCTAAAATACAACTCAATCTTTTTCTTTTTTCTTTTTTTTTTTTTTGACTGGCAGAAAATAAACATTCAACACATTACAAAAATATACCTCTCACCATGATGCCAGCATGCACCTATCTACACCTGGGTTCAAAAGATGTGATTTCTTCTTTTACAAAACTCCCCTGCTTCTCGTAAAATACAGATTATAGATACAGGTTGTCCAAAGGTAACACAGACTGCACTATCTCATGTATTCAGTGGGGCATATCACTGGAACATGTTAGCACAAGCACTAGGAGACTTAGGGTAAAAGCAGACCAAACTCCACAAATGAAGTTCAGCTTACCCTTAGAGCTACCTTCCTGATGGACTGCCTGCCCCTTTCCCTCTCAGCACACTGCTACAGCTAACACAGCTGGAGTCTTGTTCTAAAGCATCCTGGCAGGACACTCACAAAGGCCATTAATATCGTGCATGCCCGCACACATGTGCACATGCCCGTACACAGACACGGCCTTTGCCTGAAATAACCCCAAAGCCTCTGACTTCTCTGGCATGCTATATAGATACACTTGATAGGACTGAAGAGTGGGCAAAGAAAATTAATTTTGCTAAGAGGGGAGCTATAAAGATCTTTTGCAGCTTTGACTTGTTTGCTTGCTGAGCCTCAGGAACTACACATTATTATTATTATTATTATTATTTAGCATTATAAGCTTATTTTGCAATTATGACTTCAGTTACCCACTAAGCAATCCTGTTTGTATGCCCTGTAGGTTTTAGGCTCACCCAGGGTGTTTTAAAAGTTCCTCAAAGGTGAAGCACCAGGAGCTGTATTCTTCACCAGGAAGCCTCCTGAAGGAGTCCTCTTCAAGGAAATCATCACCCTGTGTCTCCAGATGCTCATTCCTGCACCCAAGTCAAATGGTCAACTCTGAAATCTCTGCTAAGGAGTTTTCCCCCAGTTATTCAAACGTCAGGTCCCACTGAGACCTGAAGGAACTGAGGGTACATTGTCATCAATCCAAAGGATAAACAAAGCCATCACCAGTGTGGTATTGAAGGACTCTGTAAAAACCCAAGGGTATAAAATAATGACAACGGCAATCACTGCAGCACTGAATTTTTCCCAAGAAGAAATCACTTCTAAGACAGGATGTACATTAGTAAAACAAGTCAGTTGTCAGGAAGAAAGAACATTATTCTTTTATATTCACATCATCTTCAAAAGCAACATGGGTGACAACTAGTCTTTTTGCAAATAGACATTTCCCAGTCCCAAATTATAAGCAAACAGAAAAATACAGTGTGCCATCTAATGCACTGGGGGGTTTATCATGTCTTTAAAGCTATTAATAGATTGCAATCTGCTGTAATGGGGTTTGAGCAAATTTTTATGATTCTTCTAAGCTGATTTTGATCTTTTTAAAAGATTTATAATTACTTTTCTAATGGCTTTTCATATAGATACTCTAAAATCACCAACCTAAAGTGACACCTCTTCACAGAAAAACACCCCCCTTGCCAAATGCATTAACGTTAATTAAGTGACCCACTGCTCACTATAAAGAAAAGTATGAGCAAGAAGTGGGGAGACCCACAGCTGTGTGGTCCTGTCACATAAGTGCAAGTACACGTGCTGTATTACTTTGACAGATAAAAGGGTTACAGCCCCCTTGAAGCGCCAGCAAGGTCATGATGACCATGAGAAAGATGCAACCACTGCTAGGAATTATCATTGACTTTACTGTCTTCAAAACCAAGCAGTCTCCTTCAAAGATTTCAACATAAATGGCTCAAATTTTCAGGGCAGAAGCAGTTTCAATCAGTTAAATATTCACATTTTCCAACACACTCTCATTACCACATCAGAAACTTTAGATATTCAAATCAGCCACAATTCTGTACATCTTTCAATAGAAAAAGCACAACAACTGAACAGGATCCAGTCTGATGGGAGGCAGCCAGAGGACAGCTACAAAACACCCTTCCAAGAGAGGAAGCCCCAGCCTTGAACCCAGGAAGGATCAGTACAGTCACAGCTTAAGTGGCTGGCTCTGTGGGTGAGGATGTGTTCAACTCACTGAAGGACCCCGGACCATCACTTGCTAATCCAGGAGGAGGAATGCCCAGAGCCCTCAGCTTCCTACCAGGAACACAGCAGGCACAGGCAAGTTCATTTAGAACACCACGTCCTGTTATGATACCGCAAAATCCTGCTGGGCAGAACATTAAGTTTTAGAAGATGGAAACAAGCATTAACCATCAACGCATCATTCCACAGCAAATCTCACTGCATAGGAAAAACACATCCCTCTCCAGGGACTTCATCCCATAGCAGAGGGTGCACCGTAGGATAGTCCTACAACCTCACTACTCCTCCCCACTCCTCCTGGGACAGAAGACCCTCCACCTCAGTGCAGACCCCTCTTTCACCCGTCTTCAGCAAGGGCTAGTGGATGTCAGATGCCTCTCACACATCAGCTCTCAACCAACTCTGCAAGAGGAACCAAAGGGCCTTCAGCCCCCTGTGTGAATACTAACGCAGCACCACCCCAGATTCAAGAAAGAGGGCAGAAGGGGGGAAAGGCTGTCAGAGTGGGAGTAGGAACACAAAATTCATACTGAATACATCACAAAGGCATCTATGTGAAGCAATGTTGATGTAACATCTATTTTAGAACCACTGCACTACTGAGCTGCTGGTGCATTGCTCATCACCATTGCACAGAAACCCACAATGCTCATATGCAGCAACAATGAACAGACTTCTTACAGAATGAAGAATGCCGCTGTCAAAAGCTGCTTTAAGGGCAGAACAGCCAAAGACTAACAATTCTGTTTTCACCCTTCTGGGTTTCTATTCAACAGAAAGCTATTATAATTAAGACATCTTGGGAAAAAAAATCAGTAAGAAGCTCCTATTTCTCTGCATAGCTCACATGATAGGTACATCATCATGTGGGCATCTATTATTGCTGTCTTTGTTGACTACCTAATGACACATCTGGCTTTGATGAGAAGATCCAACAGCCCAAAGAGTGGATAAAGATTCCCTTTCTTGGGGCTGAAGTACTTGTTGTGTCTTTCAGGCTTCGAGAGAGACCACACCAATGATTCAGATGTGGCCCTATCGGGACCAAACAGGAGAGTGGGCAGGAGCTCACACTGGTTGCTCATGAAGTAGGACTGCACGTGGTTGGTGGTTCTTACTGACTGTCCTAGGAATGGCAATACTGCCGCTAGAGGACAAATGTCTCCTTGTTATCAGCCCAAGCCTAACAATTAGCTGATAATGCTGAGCTTCCAGGATTTGGAAAGATAGGCACTGGAGAAACATTCCTGCAGTTTCCTGTTTGAATAATGCAATCCTCACTGTCTGGACCTCACAGTCAGAACATCATACGGCACCCAGGCCAGCTTTGTTATTTCTTTCATGCTTATTGTTTACATGTTGCCTTTCACCCTCCACATGTTTTCTATCTAGAGCTCTTGAAGGTAAATCACGAGCTTTAGCTATTGCACAATGCAACATCTCCAGGGACCTTTTATATTCTCCTCCAGATGGTTGAGTGGACAATACCCTTCTTTCCACATCCTTTACACTCTCAAATTCTGATGAATCCAAGTTTGACCAAATTTAAAATGGAATACAGATATAATTGCTTGCTCTAACTTCTTTAATTTTTTCATGCTGGAAAAGGTTGGAAAATTCTTGGCAATAAGCTTGTATTGAGTATGCAAAATGTCACATAACTTGCCTGGCTACACCACTATGGTGGTATGTTCTTAGTCAGTTGCACTCGTGATTACAATAATGAATGGTATGAAAACATTTAGCTGTATTAGGGAATCAGGGAAGAGCAGAGCTGGAAGGGCCCTTAAGAGCTCATCTAGTTTTTCCTCTTATGCCTTAAGGCAGAATCAACTGTAGGTCCTCCATTTTAAACGGATACTTATCTAAATCCAGTCTTAAAATCTTTCTAACACTGATACTCAACAACTCACCAAGGGATTCAATTCCTGTCTTTCATAATTTCTGTTCGAAGTGTACAGAAACAACAGCTTGCTCTTCTTCTGGCTTTTGCATAGCTAACAAGTGTTCTTACACCCTCCCTCATCCAGACTGAATCATTCTTCTTCCCTCTCGTCTCAAATCTCATTTTCTGGACCTCCAAATCGTTCAGCTCTTGCTCTCTGCTTAGTAGCCCACAGTTTTCCTGAAACACAACATCCCCACCTGGGGACAGCACTCCATGCAGAGGTAATTGCCCTAACTCATTGGCATAGCAGGTTTATTTCAGGTGTTTAAAGACATCTGCATGCAGTTGTCCCCTCCAGCAGTAGGTCATTGAGGACTACAGTAAATCACTGAGTAGAATAAAGATAATGAAGTCTATACAACTTCTGGATTGCCACTCATCTCCCAGCCTGAAAACATGGTAATTCTTGCTTAACTGCAAAGCCTTGTTCTTATCAAAACTGAACTACTCCTCCTCTTTCTAGGCCATTTTGCCAATCTCTTTAAAAGATTACTTAAATTCTATACTTAGCATACTGGCACACTCACAATAATTCCTTCTGCACTTAGTTTATCACCTTCCTCCCTACAACTGATTTCTAGGTCTAGCATACTTGTACATCACTGAAATTGCACATGATCACTTTTATTTTCTAACCCAGAAACAATTATGTCTGCATTTAGTAAATGATGTGACACACATAGTAATTCCATGTACTGTAATAACAATGAAGTACATGGTCAATTATTATGTTCTACATGAAGAGACATACACTTCCTAGCAGTTTATCTTAATTTTGATTATCTGCTGCATTATGCTATTTATTTTAGCACAAATGTATTTTTAGGGTGCTAGGGAAGCAAGTACAAGAGTTAAGATAATTTTCAAAAGCAATTCAGAAAACTTAGTTGGCAGTTTGCTGTATTTTTATCATCCTGTGTGCTTCACTAGCAATGGAGCGTTAAATTAATTTCTAGTGTACTTCAGAGCAAATGTTAGTGCAATTATCCTGCCAGCTAAAAGTTTCTCATGCTTCTTGACAAATTTTACCATGGTACTTTATCATATGATAACATTTAGCAAGCTGCACGATTAAATTCAGTTATGCCAGTAAAGGTGTAAAACAGCTCCACACAGCTGGGATCACAGAAGTATTTGGACCAAATTTACCAAAAAAAGTCAGTATGTAAAGTAATTACAAGATTTTTCAAGATCCAGTTTACATTAAAGAGCCATTCTGTGTGATTCTTATCTAATTTCTCCAACAACATAGAGCCAGATTACTTTGCTAAATAGGTTATGTTAATAAGTGGGTAGGAATGGAAAGGAAGTAATTAGAAATAAAATTAAAGGAAAAAAAATCAGGGAAAAAACAGAAACTGCAAGCCAGGGGCAAACATGCTTCCAAGAAATCACCGTAAGTAGAGAATCACTTATATTAGTTCTCTTTCCTTTCTTGCCAACTAGAATTAACAATACAAATTAATCATTAATAAAGGTAAAAAGGCATCTGCCCTGTAAGGATGGTGTATCAGCAATGTCCAGAAGAAAAGAAAATGCTTAGTCAGTGGGGCTATCTTATTTCAAGAAGCAGAAAGCATCCAACCAGCCTGGATTGCATTTAATACACTGAGGCTGTAAGTAAAGTTTTGGGAGTACAAGCACAGGTCCCAATAAACCATGAGATCACGCCCCCAGAAGCCCACCTGTGGATAAGGAGGTACAGAGCTACTCTGCTTCAGTATTAATAATGGTGCCAGTCAGAGGAAGAGGCTTCTACTGGTGTCTACCCCTGTGACAATGACAGGGAAATAAAACCAGCCAGGTTACTGAAAAAACAAGGATAAAACCTTTAGCAAAAAGTGAAGAATGGAATTATGAGGTGACCGGCCCTTTTATTAATCCTTTGGTAACAAGGACCACATACAACAAATGTAAAACATGACATTTCTCTGCTTTGTTAACAATTAAGTAGTATGTGTTCATTTTTTCTTGCATATAACAAAACTGGTGGTTCTCTGACAGAACAGTCTTAGGAGGCTGCTTTTGATGACTACCTAGCAAGACAGCACGAATTGTCACCATTGCCTATTGCACCAGGCCAGCATTATACCTCCACCTACATAATTTCAGATTTTAAAATCCTAAAAGCTTACAGAAATATTTAGTAGACCTATTTCCAATTCCAAATTCAAATGTTTCTGCAGCAACCAGGTGGTGGTATGCTATTGCCTTGATCAGTCTGGAAACCAGCACAAAAATCAGCCATTGTTTTTCATCTTTATAAATGAATAGAAAAGTCCATTAATACAACAGTTGTTCTTTTGGCCAAGAATAACAGATTACTAGTGTGTTTATAACAGCTGGGGGGCTGGGGAAATGACACCAACCCTTGGAAAACAGGCATGTCATATCAGCCAAATGTTCCTGCATCTTTCATTCACTTGCATTGTTACAGACCTGTTTGTTTATAAATGATAGTTCAATCCCACTCATGCTTATACAAACACCCAAAGGTAAATAAATGTGTATCTGTACAGCGTTTGACCTCCATTTCAAGAAAAAGGAAGGTTACTGAACCATTGGTCAATAAGATGTTGTCTTGCACTCTTCCTCCTCAGCAAATCACACAGGCTCCTTAGCATTAAAAGATGCACACTCTTTTTAAGTTAAGAATAAATTAAAGCATTAAGTGAAGGCATTAAGGTAATCTGAACACAGAAAGCATTGTTACGGTAATTAAGAGAAGGAAATAGTCAATTATCAACTGAAAAGTTATAGTGCCATCATAAAAAAACCCTGAATTAAACTAGATGGCCAGACTTGTTTTCATAAATTAAAGACAGATTCTGTATTTGAAATCTTAAAAGACTTTTTAAAAAGTGTATTACAGAAGAATTTCCAAGGAATCATCTTGATACGGTTTGAGCTTTCAAATTGCTTCCCTCCTCCCCAAGTACATAACATGAGTATGCACATGCTCCCACATTTTCTTCCCAAGTTTACATTCAGCTTGGTCTGAATAATGGAAGAAAAACATCAAGGGAGCAGAATGCCTCTTGGTAACAGCAGCTATTGCGACACCCATGGGAAAGGGCAGAAGACAGAGTTTGCCACCCGCTTTCTGCCAAGACTAGATCTCACCCCCTGGCATGTTTCTCATACCAGGGCTGACAAGTGACGGTGCACACCCATCAATAATCCATACCCTGTTCCAGAGAAGAGGAGGTTTTAGGGCAAACACACTTATTCAAAGGGAAAAGAGGCTACAAAAAGGTGTTAAGCTGGTCTTCAGGTACAGTGGAGTTTTTGTGCTACCCTTGTACACTGTAACTACAGGACTGTATGAAC
The DNA here is from genome assembly GCF_023634155.1 of Falco peregrinus. NCBI lineage: Eukaryota > Metazoa > Chordata > Aves > Falconiformes > Falconidae > Falco > Falco peregrinus. Next base: position 46,450,774 of record NC_073721.1, on the reverse strand, counting down.
ACTGATGTGAGTAAGCATAGACCACAGATTAATAAAAAAAAAAAAAAAGACACCCACCCCCCCCCACCCCCCCCCCAAAAAAAACCAACCAACAACCCAAGCCACATTTATTTCCAGATGCACAGCATGCTCACCGAACACTACAGTTCTGTGGAGCAGCTGTTCTTTAAGTGGCCTTTTTCTAAAGAGAACATTATGTTCTCTTCTGCATGAGCTCACAGAAACCAGGATTTTTGCCCCTGCTAAAACCACATGCATGTAGACCCCCCTTCCAGGCTACAACTTTCATGTATCCTGAAATGACTTCCCAGTGCGTTCTTTGAAAGCCCTTTGGTTGACATGAACATCTCTGCCAAGAACGGACTTTTCTGGATCTCGCTCATAGACTGTTACTAAAAACTGTACCAACTCATTTTTCCAGCCTCTAGGAATACTGCATGTGACTGAGTTGGTGGGGTTTTTTTTCTTTTTTCTTTAAGGATTTTGCTCCAGGATCATTACTAAAAACTACTTCCAGACTTGGGAAGAATCTCACATATAACGCCTTTCCAAAAATACCAGTATTAGATTACCACTGTGCCTAGTGAGTAAAAACTGATAGCCCTAGAAATATATTTACAAAAGTGCTTAGAAGGATTATAGAAACTTTACTGTGTAACTGAAATCTGATCAACACAACTCCATCTAAAGTTAACTCTAAATTATACTGTTTATTCTTACCAACTCTCACAATTTTCATGTGAATGCTGGAATATTTACTCAAGCTCCAGCTCAGAACTGTACTGCTGTATACATCTCAACTTTCAGTTGTTTGACAGAACAAGTCTATAACAAATGAAACGCATCCTACATGTGTAGGACTAGAAATTGTCCTGGTTGTGCAGTAAATAGCAGTATCGTGCAATCAAGTGAAGTGTTTTAAAAATGCATTGATGGTATTTACCAAGTTTCAACACAACTTCTTCTAGTAGGAATTAACAGAAGTTGGTTTAAGCTGCTGTTTGAAGTTTAAGTAACTGTTTTAAGAAAGACAGGGTATGTGAAAGGTGAAAAACCTTTTTCTGTTTTGCATGTCCCCTGTGGTGACGACAATGTGTGATGACAATGTGACAGCTACTTGAGCCAAATCACAGTCAGGAAAGAAGAATCATTTTCAGGAGCATCTTGACTGTAGAGCTTCCATCCTATTAATTCCCTCCCTGCACTTACGGCCAAGCAGAAGCAAAGTTAGGAACCCTCCTGACTTGCCCTTCACAAAATTTAACTCCTACTGTGTGTAGACAGACTAATGGGAGTTTCAAATGGCCTTGAACAACACAAAAGTTTCCTTTTCCTGGAGGTGGCATGTCATCGGTACTTGAGACTCCCACAGACAATACCAGTGCTTGTGAGCAAGGGACAGGGAATGTTGTCCTTGTACAGCTACATCTCCTGCAAACAAGGTATCACTAGAAAAAAGTAATTGTTTAGTTGACTTAAAACTGCTGTATTTACAGACTCGGCTGCCACTCGAAGCAAATGACGCAAGATCTTACTCTAATCGGTAATATAGTTAATCTGACTGTAATCAGAATCACAGTCATCATCGGTCATTAGTTCACTAAGTAATATTTTAATGATTGTGCCATTGAAACCTGTTGTTATTTCTGTATCTGGCTGAATTCATTAACTTGGGGAAAGAACTTCAAGTCCTATTTCCCACCTGCAAAATGGTATGATATTATTCACCTTTCTTCTCCCGGCTGAGGGCGCAGGGTCCAGAGGAACACTGCTAGAGCCAGATCTTCCACAGCATTCGATGCCAGCATCTCCTGCTGAGAACAACGATACTTGCTGGCTGCTGGGAGCTTTGGAAAGCCTGGTACAGACATATTAAGGATTGTTGCATCGATCTCTTCAAATTGGGAACTTCAAAGTCGCTTACATGACACAGGCTTTGTATTCCCTTCCAAAAAGTATGTATTTTCACTGAGCAAACACACATTAGCCTCATATGAGTACAAACCTAGTGAAAACAAGCTGTAGGCACCTTTCCTCTATACGAACCAGGCAAGGGGGTTCCCAGGACAGGGAAGGGGGTTAACCTTACTGAATTGCAGTTGTATGTACCTATGCCTTCCCTCCCTTGCAGAGGGCAAGCACTGGACAAGAGTTCTCAGGTGATGAGCATCCCCCATCATACACACTTGTCCAATGAAGACATGGACTGAATTGTCTTGTTCCCTATGGTTCTTTCAAGACCTTTTAAAGGACCAACATTTTAGCTCCATAGAGTTGAGTAGCAAATTTAATTTCAGTTCACATCTGCCACATAGTTTAGGCAGATAAACTCAGCCAACTAGTATTACTTCTTAAGAAATATTATCTTATAAAGCAGAAATAAAATATACCAGTACAAGTAAAATAAACTGAAAGGGAAAAAATATTTCACTATTTAACCTTGTTAGCAAAGTCGAAGAAATATTACGTAAGCAGCTAAATGTGGTGCCATGTCTCAAGGCTCAGATAACACCATTCCTCCTCTTGCTGAAAGCCATATTATTTTAACACATATGCTAAAACCAAAGGTGGGATATTTTGTCTCAGTAAGCATTTGCTAGTTGTTTCTGTCCACACCAGTGGACAGGAAACACTCTAATGAAGACATACAAATGAATGAGTTATACATTCACCTCCTCCATTTTCCCCCAGTAATCTACTTCTAGATGTCAGTGCAACACCGTGGTGAGTTTCAAAACTAATATCCCTTTTTAACCCTGAAACACTTTAGTCCTGAGTTTGTGACATGGCATTTATTTTCACAAATCTTCCTGGTATTAGTAAGAGATTTGCATTACAAATTGGATGCTGGGAACAGAAATAGTATTGACAGCTTAATTCTTTATGGTTTGTGATAGGCTTCAATAAAGTTAGGATTTTTTTTTTAAAGTGATAAGTGAACCACAAACAGGTTCATGAAAAATAAACCTTACCAGACTAACTGAAAGGACTAACTTTGATTTTTAATAAAACTGTAAAATTCAGGTAAAATGTGCAACATCATCATACAAAATCTTGCAGTTAATATTTATTTAGAATCTTTTGGAAAGGTGCTGTTGTTTGGCTCCATCTTTCTTACACAACTCTGAAAAACTGGTAAATATGTTAGAAATTGTGCAGATTATCCTTATTCAAATGTTTTGGCAGAAGTCCACAGGAACAGAGAAACCCTGCCTAACCTCAAGCTTATGAATGAAAAATAAAGGAAGTCTGAGAAAAAAAGTAAACTAAATGTACTGCAGAAAAATATTCTTAAATAAATGGATAATCAAGAACACCCCAGTGTGTAAAGGCATCCAGGGCTTTTCACAGAACACAGGATGACAATGCAGACACAGGCTTCCTGGAAATGTGTGCTCTGGTCTGCACATGCACAAGTGTTCAAGAAACAGATCTCAACTGTCTGTTGGAGTCAACTGTCCCACATGATAACACATCCTCTGAAATCCTGGCATCTTACCAGGAAAATACTGCTGCACAACATACTTGAACCAACACTATCAGCATTGGGGAACCCTTAAACACAGGATTAAGAGACAAGGTGGAGGGAGTATTCGAGCACGGTCAAGGCAGTGAGTGACCCCATCTGAAAGGTGCAAGCCTCAAGAGTTAAAGAATTTACGCGCAATACCAAGGACTACACCAACAGGCAGGCCATGGCAGCAACTAAATAAATCAAGAGCAAAAGGTAGGCTGAGTATCTGGGAAAAAAAAAATCTTGAAGAGTGAGAATCAATACAAGGAATTATTCCTCAGGGAAACAGTGGAAGCGCTTTTGCGTGGGTATTTTATGAGAGACTGGGCATACCACCAACAAATGTACTGCAGGAAAGAATCAGACAATGGCAAGGAAATGGATTAAACGTGTTAGCAAGACAATTTCCAGATCCGATTTCTGTGAAGAGAAGACCATGACCTCACACTGGATCTGTGGTGTTACCATTAAGTACTGCCCCATACAAGCCAGTCCCTCACTAGCATTGGTATAGTCTTAAAACAGACCACACCAAAGACTGAAAGGGATCTGGGAGTGTCTCTTCATTGTTATTTTATTTTTCTATTAACGATGGGTCAATTTATGTCCACAGATTTTGTAAGGCAGAATTCACCAGGGATACTGAGGACGAGAAAACTGAGACACAGAATAAAGCTTCTGGGGAAAACAAGAGGTCTGAACTTGATTAAAAGAAAAAAAAAGCCAGAGGAACAGAATATTTGAAGACACATATGGGGGAGAAGTGACTCTTTTCCAAGGACAGATGGCAGCAATGGAAACACGGAAAATGGCTGGTTGGCCGAACTGCTTTTCTGTACTTGCCTCAACCTTTCCAGTTCACTCCAGTTCACTGAAGTGCAGCAGAAGCGCCAGCAGCTTCTTGGTGTGGAAGGTTCCCACAACTGTAACAAGCACAGACATTATTTCAGCACCTAACAAAATCTGATCACGTCTCAGTGTACCTACCTTTTGCATTTCCAAATCAGAGCAGCTGTTTCAGATGCAGCTGTGGGAAAAACCAAGAGCCAGAGCTTCCTTTCACCAGTTGACTAACAGGGGTTGGCCACAACATCCAAATAAACAGGAGCTTACCAAATGGATAAACTGTTTAATCAAGGGACTACTCCACTGTAAACACACACTATCTGATTAAAATATCCTTCCCCTCTTGTAAGAATGAATTGTCCCCCCATGGGGCACCTTTACATGTTGAATTAATTGGCACCTCAGTGAAGCACCACAGAAAATGATAAAGCAGATTAAGTTGGCCATCAGGCCAGAGGTCTGACGCATAGCTATCATGTTAAAATAGGACGTAAATATACAAACTTGATCTCATTACTCCAAGTTGCTGTCAGCATTCTAGGATAGCTTTGCACTAGTACTGTATATAATGAGGCCCTCTTGTTTAGACCAAGGGTTCACATAAGCCTGCAACAGTATTTTACTGAAATATTTAACACTTTGGTTAGCAAGACCACCTTCTTGCCTAGAGGCTTAAGACTGTCTTTGATCTGGTTTTGGTCATGTCTTATCAATTTTATAATCTCTTTTTCTTTCTTTTTTTTTTTAATGCTCCCAAAAGTTACCTATCCTTTCTGTTAGCTCCTGCCTGGGTTACTGCATAGATGAACCCTGAAGATGCTTCGTGGAACAGAAGTGCATTTGCTGCCTTCCAAACACTGCAAGCACAAGAACAGAAAGATCGTCTAGCCAATGTGCTGTCTCCAAAGGCAGACAAAACCAGATGCCAAAGGAGTATTATCAAAAAGGAGCTGTTGTGAAGTAACACTTCCCCAACACTCTCCCAGATTTTAGAAATCTGCTGCACAGCGAATCCGAGACAGAGATGGAAGTTGTGCTTGTAAAAGTCTTCAACTTAGTTTTTTTCCACTAATTTGTTCAGCTGCTTCTTGAATTCACAAGAGCTTTAAGACTCGCACCACCATGCGTCAAAGCTTTCCACAACTCATCTATGTTGTATGAAAAAGTATCTCCTTATGTTTGAACTAAACCTTTCCACTGTTATTTTGAAGCTCCACAACTCTGATATCAGAAGAGACTGTTCACAACTTTCCCTACTCCTGTTCTTTATTTCACTAATAAACTATATAAAACTATATAAAGTGTGCAGCAGATGGGATCCTCAGTATCAAAACCCAACACCATCCCACTGAATTGTCACCATAGCCAAAAAGCAGATGAGAACAAAGAAAAAAGTACAGAGTTAAATGTTGAGAGGCTTCTAAATTTAATCCATTTTTTAAATGAACAGAGTTTTGATCAGCAGATACTTCAGGAATGCTGAAAGATTAGATTTTATGAATATATGACTTCAGAAAAGTTTCCTTCATTTTCTTTTGGCCATTACATCAGCTGAAAAATTATAGCAATTTATTTTGTTCTTATGCTTCCAGAAATATAACTTGACACAAGCATACCAAATTAGTACACTTCTGTGATTAAGCAGAATATGAAGATGGATCGTTCTCAAAAGCACTGGTAAGCACGTGCATTTACAGTATCCTGGGCACGTGGCTCACTACATTTATCAGTACCTCCAAAGAACTTGGTGAGATGAATGCCGAGTTCTGCTAAGAGGCTGTAAGAGATTTCAGACCTCACTCCTCTTTACATTCATTTCAGCAGTAGTTAGCGAATCAATGGGATAAATTCTGTTATAAGATAGTAGAGTCATCAGGCATTTATTGTAAAATCTACCAATAAACTTCTCTAGGTCATCTGCTCAAAGGCAGAAAAGAGTAAGGCTTCAGTTAAATAAATCCGCTGAGCCCCTGTATACCTTTTTATCATTATTTTTAACCTGTTGGCCAAAATGATGGAAAAGGAGTCCTCAGCCTCGAGTACAGAGAAACATAATGGTGTACATTCCTTCAAATTTAATGCTGCTGTTTCTAAAGGAGGTAATAAATATCCAATGAATAGGAGAGCTGTGAGTATACCACCAGCATGGATTGTCATTTTAATCTTTTCTAATTATAAGAACAATGAGAGCATGTGTCTGGAAAGGACTTCAGGAACGATATCCTTTTAACCTCCCACAGCTGTTTGGTCAAGGGCTCTCCAGGGAATTCGGCAGTGGGGCGGCCGATGCAATAAGCAGGTTAGCTTCCGATGCACCCCGCAGTTAACAGCCGCAAAGCTGCATTAACATCCGTGTGCTGCACCCAGCAATACTGAGTAGCGAGGCATAAACATTTCCAAGCCTGTGTGAATAAGAAATTACAGACAGGTCTTATTCCAAGAATGTACTTAATCTTCAGCAACACAGACTTAAGAGAGGAGGATTCCAGTCTCCATTTTAGCAGACTGGGAAAACCAGACTGCATTAAACAGACTGTAGCTTTCAAGTGTTGCCTGTGCAACTGTCACGGAGAGAAAAAGGAAAGTCAAACAAACACATTATAAAATTTTTATGCCCCACTGTTTCTAATACGCTGCCTAAGGACCCAGCAAAGCACCTCATATTAATCTGCAAAATTGACTTTTAAAGTTTGAAGTTACGAAATGCTTCAAACTAAGTACAGGCTTAGGGACGCTATGAGGTCAGGCTCAAATCTAGATGATACTCTGCATTAAAAAGTATGATCTTCATCACTAAAACATCATGTTTTCCTTTCCTTTTTCTCTGTTCAATGGAAGTGGTTATATGGAAAAGGCACCTTATTTCTATCCTGCATTTACTCCATATCACAGTCATTACATTTAGAAATGGAATTATTTCAGAGATTTGATGTTGCTGCACTGTTATAGCTAGACGCATCTCCAGAAGGTAGAATGCACTGGGCAAGACTTAGGAAGACATGCAACAATATTCTTACCACTCAGAGACCAAGTATAGAGGAACTCTATACTACTTTCATTTTTTAATTCTTCCTATTCCATTACATTTTTAAGTATTTATGAATTCTCAGTAATGCAAGACTGCATTTTATGAATGCTTATGAATACCACAAACACTTCTCAGAAATGTGAAGAATCAAGACAGGCTAATAGGAAATGGAAGGTATCCATCTTCCACAAGAATGAAACGTAGTTTCCCCTCTGCAGATGGTTCAATGGCACTTGGATACCAGCCAGCTTCTTTCTGGCAATAAGAGGACCAGTAAGTATAAATAAAGCTTTATGCCTCCTTATTCTGTTACCTTTGGCAAGAATGGGTCCAAAACCCTCAAGAAAACACCTTTCAGATCTCAGCTTCACTAACACAGAGAACTTCACCCATCATTTTCACAAGATGAGTACGTCCAGTTCTTGAAAGTCACACTGACACTGGTCACCAAGGAGGGATGTCTCCTTCAGCTCAAAAAACACACTGGGCTCATTTAAACAGATCCAGTATATGCATTTACTGAACACTTTCAGCAAAAATTTGGCTAAAAGATAATGCATGCTTAGTCAGTTGAAACAGACAGTAATCGCCACATTTTAAACCTCTTGTACACCGCAGTCTTCCACCCCTTCTTCAGGACAGCAAAGTCACCACGGATCCTGTCTAGCTCCTGCTGTACAGGATTATACAACTGCATCTCCATGGGTTTTGGTGTGAGCACATATGGGAGATGGAAGAAGAAACATAAGCCTATTTTGCTTTGCACACCACCCTGCCTGGGGGTTTTGTGGCAAGTGTCTTTATATACATGGCAGACAGACATTGGCTTGTCCATAGTTACACCTCAACAGCTCATAGACAAGTGCTGTAGCAACCATATAGGAAATGGAAACCAATACAAAAACAAACAAGAAAAGGGTAAAGCACTCTCAAGAATTTTGCTCTTTAAAGCCATTTCACATTACCTACTCAATAGCAACGTCTGAATACATTTATTTGGTTTTAGCCAGGCTCCTATTTTGGCAGGGTACGTTACCTTGTTTTGTCCTCTAGTTCTCTCCCATTTCTATGAGATACTAGTGCAGGTTCTGTGTCAGCTCATTTAAGCCATCTGTGTCTCCTACGGCTAACCCTGTTGTCAAGAGACACACTTCTAGGAGATTATTCATTTTCAGATAATCTGACTCATGCCCTAGAAACTTCTCTCCACTGACTATACAAATCCTGGGCTTACTAGCTCTGCAGGGTGCAGAGTTACAGCAGATGTATACACATAGCCCCTCTCAGAGACACAGAGGTTGGGAGTCTTCTCACCTCACTTCAGCCAAAAATACAGTGTCTGGTCTCATTCCAGACAATGGGAAGAGGAGCAGGTTTCAGAGCACCACTGAATTCACTGGAGCAGCCCGTAGGCACTGATATTCCTGAACTGGACCACCCAGGAGAGGGGTGTCATTTAAAATAGAACCCAAAAGAGACTTAAAAAAACCCCAACAAACAACCAACAACAAAAAAACCCAAGAAACACCCCACATCATACACATAAAATAAACAGCAGAAGGCTAATAATGAAAAATGTAAATGTAGTCTCGGCACACAACTATTTGATTCCAAGCTATTTTCAATTCTAGAAAAGTCATAAATCATTATAAATTTGAGTTACAGAACCCCAACAATATGACAGTAATGTACTTCCGATTTGAAATTGCTTGTAATTTTACAAAACTTTATCTAGGTGGATATCTCCTTGATGGAAACTGCAGACTGAATTACCTAAGAAAATTCCTTCATAAGCATTTCCTCCATTTCTGAAACACGTATGCTTTCCATACCCGGATGTGGTTTTGCCATTCTCATTAAAACTCCACAAATCAGGCCAAGTTGAGAGCCAATAAAAGCCCTCATTTGCAAATGTTCAGTAAAAAATGGCTAGAAGGTCAAACTTAAATTCATGTAAGAGTCCTAAACGTAGCACAATGCAAGCCGACGGAGCTTCCCTTCCAATGACAATTCCGCAAAACTTCAAATAAGGCTATGAACAAGCACTGGAACAGGGAAGAGAGTGAGGCAGGCAGTAACAATGTCAGAAGCTGGCAAAGAAACTGAGTGTGGATTGCTGAAATTGCCTATCACTCCCAGCTACCAGTGGAGTCAAACCCCCCAAATTTCAGAACCAAGAGACTATTACTGAACTTGCAAAATATACCAAACCAGGAGTGGCAGTCAGCATATGGGAAGACAGGAATAAAAAGCAATGTCCTCTTGACAAATCAAAGAGGTCTGGAGGAAAAAAAGTAAGGAAGTTCAGTAAGGATTATAAATTAGTATCAGAAATCCCTATTAGACACACCAACAGACAAAGAGGCCATAGGAGACACCTTCACGGGGATACTGTGATTCTGCAAGAATTGTGTCTTTCAAAAATAATCCTAAAACAGTAAAGGAAGTCTATATACAAAGACTAGACACCTTTTAGAAGAACTTAAAATGCAAACAGCAGTAGACCGTGGTATATGTGAGAGCAAACTATTGCTCTTAATCATAATTTCCAGTCTTAAAATCCCTATATATGGTAAAGACCAAAACTTTTTAAGTTCACCAGAAGCAGTAATTTCTTCCAAGCTGCTTTCCAAGAGTAATTTTCAACTTCTGCAATCTCTTGGAGGTATATCTAAGAGACATGGATTACATGTTAAACACTGTAGACAAGACAAGGATTTCTGTGATAGTATTTCTAGAAGAAGGGTTACACCTTTGAGCAAAGACAAGTCTGAGAAGATACACAAAAGGGGGGGGGGGGGGGGGGGGGAAGTCACAAAACCACAAGAAAAACCCTGGCATCTCTTTTGTATCCACAGCTATTGCTGTCACAAATACTACTGTTTGAGAGTAGGAAGGCTCTACAGAGGATCTCGACAGGCTGGACCAATGGGCTGAGGCCAACTGCGTGAGGTTCAACAAGGCTCAGTGCTGGGTCCTGCACTTGGTTCACAACAGCCCCATGCAGGCTTGGGGCAGAGTGGCTGGGAAGCTGCCTGGCAGAAAATGACCTGGGGAGACTGGCTGCCAGCTGGCTGAACGTGAGCCAGCTACATGCCCAGGTGGCCAAGAAGGCCAACAGAATCCTGGCTTGTATCCGAAACAGTGTGTGGTCCACAGGACCAGGGCAGTGATCATCCCTCTGTACTTAGCATTGGTGAGGCTGCATCTCGAATCCTGTGTTCAGTTTCGGGCCCCTTGCTTCAAGAGGGACGTTGAGGTGCTGGAGCGTGTCCAGAGACAGGCAACAGAGCTGGGGAAGGGTGTGGAGCACAAGTCTGATGGGGAGCAGCTGAGGGAACTGGGGGTGTTCAGCCTGGAGGGGGGGGGGCTCAGGGGGGACCTTCTGGCTCTCTGCAGCTCCCTGACAGGGGCTGTAGGCAGGGGGGGTCGGTCTCTTCCCCCAGGTAACAAGTGACAGGACAAGAGGGAACAGCCTCAAGTTGCACCAGGGGAGGTTTAGATCAGATATTAGGAAAAAATTCTTCACTGAAAGGGTTGTCAAGAGGCTGCATAAGGAGGTCGTGGAATCTCTGGTTTAAAAAACACATAGATGCGGTGCTTACAGACGTGGTTTAGTGGTGGGCTGGGCAGTGCTGGGTTAATGGTTGGACTTCACGATCTTAAGTCTTTTCCAACCTAAATAATTCTCTGATTCTATTTCATTTGCTTCTATTAGTGACAAAAAGCCAGGAACTAGAAAGCAGACAAAATTAGAGCAACTGCCACAATACTCATTCCTGTATAAGCACTTTTTCATGTAAAAGACAAAGAGGTAACGTTCTCCAGGTCTGGACTCCCATTAACTTCTTCCTACAGTCATAAACAGTTCAACTCAACAGATGGAATCAAAAGGGGAGACAAAGTTTTACCTGCTCAGTGGGGAAAGGTGGGGAGGCATGGGCTGATCCAGGAGAGAGGTGGCTGCTCTCCGGCCACCTACCCTTCACCAGCAAGTTATCTTGATTTTGCAAGTGACTAAATTAATATAGCACATCTCCTCAAACCTGGCTTCTTCAGCTTAAAGCTTGAAATTAAAAAAAAAACATAAAAAAGCATACCATCTGTTCAAGGCAGAATATAGAAAATGGAGTTTACGCAGATGGGACATATCACACACTCCCTTATGTCTCTATCAACACACCAGCTTTGCAAATCTACTGTAAATAAAAACAAAATTGACAACATGTTATGTCTGAGGCCAGCAGGGCTGTATAAGCCTAGCATGTACTTGGCAGAGTTTGGATTGTTCTCTCCACTTATAACAAACAACTCACTTATAAATGGAAAACTTGCTAACATTCAAGTATTCTGCTGTGTTCAAATGTCAGGAGGATTATATTCAACTAATCTCCTGGAGAGATCAGCTAACTGGCCATCAAATTCATAGAGATGAAGCTGTAGGATGCTTAAAAACTAGCAAGACATGACACTGCCTTCTTAGGACCCAAAGTAGGACAAACACTGGTCTGGAACATTTTCTAGTTCTATTAACTCTCTAACAACACATAAAAGTAACACTCTTAAATATGTTTATTTTTACATTTGGTGAAGAATATAGCTAAACAATATGGCTGAACACATATGGAAATGGTTAAGCAGCAGCTCCATTTTCTGTCCAAGAAGTCTGTAGACAAACACAATAAAGTTACACACATGACAACTCAATGTACTACACACACACGAAAGAAAAATAAAAGACAAAAAAGTTTGTTTTCACCAAAAACAAACTTCATTTATTTTGTAGGAGGAGCTTCTGAGAGAGAAGGGAGTAGCTGGAACAGACAAGTATAGAAATAGCAAAACAAAATTAAAGAGAACAAGGCACCAAAGCCAAGCCTTACCATGTAAGATTCTATCTTAACCTAGCCACTATTGTGTCTTGGACAGTGGTCAGTGGCCAATGTCTAAGGAAAAGAAATGGGTAACTGTATTCCCCAACACATTCCCTAAGCCTGCAACAACTTGTAGCTTAATATTTCCAGGCACCTAGGTCTTCTGTATTGGTATGAAATAGACTTTATAAAGCTTTCTTCCAAGAATATATCCAATGGCTTTCATGCAAACTCTCAGCACTCGAGTCTTGTTGCAACAGCTGCCACATTGTATTAATCACACAAAGAATTATTATTTTATTTTAATTTGAACTTCCTACTTCCATTTGATGTACCTACTTATTGTTACAGAATGAAAAGAGAAACAGGGAATGACTGCTTATCTTCTTCCCACTCAGGCACCTTTTCTTTAGGCCCAGACAGTCTCCACTTGTAAGCTGCTCCATAATCTGGTATCAGGGGAGGCAATATCTTGTTTGGCTGGAGCTTTCTCACATGTTACTCTACGTTTGTCAAGACCAAATTTCACCTGCTAGTTTATTTTCCAATCATACAGAACCATAATGAGGTACATTTTCAGTTTTAGAGTTGACTATGCCAAAGTACTTCTAAATCACTCAGACTGTTATTTCTCTATCTGCCTTCCTCGGATCATCTGTGAAAGTGTTAAACGGCACAGGTCTCATAAGACTCCTGTGTCATTCTGATGGTAATCACCCTCCATTATAACGACAATTACTGCTACACATTTTCTCACCTTTTAACCAGTCACTGGTTTACTAAAGACCATTTGCTCTTATCCCTAGAAAGATCAGTGGCCCTAAGAAGCTGTGGCAAAGTACCTCATCGGAAAACATTTGAAAATCTGAGGATACCATACACACGGAACACCCTAATCCAGATGTTTGCCGAGCCTTTCAAGTCACTGAAGATTCATCAAGTGCAACTTTCTTTTTACAGAAGTCATGTTGACTCCTCCATGTTCATATAAAATCACGTGCCAAATAATTCTAATCTATATTATCCTTTTGATGATGATGATGATGCAGCATTATACAAGGCCAGATTTCTGTCTGCTGTTCCCCAAGCTCCCTGGAACTCTTTTGCACATTGGCATCATATCAGCCCTATTTATTCTGTAATAGGGCTGAGGAGGTTTTAATTGAAAGGTTGCACACAAGTGTTAATAATTCAACAGTTTCTCCCTTGAATCCCCCCTGGGCTCTAACACCCTGGTCCCTGCAGCCAGTTATGCTCACTGCATTCTTAAATTCTTCCATGAATAGTTGGGTTTGAGATGGGTTCTGGTAAAGAAACCATGAGGAGCATATAATCCTCAGAAACTCATTTGTTTCTTGCTGCTTCACCTTCTGCAAGTGATTGTTTCACACCTTACCCTTCAAGGGGTTTTGCAAACTTTTAGACAATCTTCTTATTCCCAATATTATTTGGAAAAGAACCGTTATTTTTTATACTTTCTGAAAGCTATTCCTCTTAAGTTTTTGGTGTTTCAAAGTGTTTGCTCCTTTCTGTCTTCCTCAGTTGGTCATGACTTAGCTTTTGGAAGGATGCCTCTGACTCTACAGCCTTTCTTCCCTGCTGTTTCACATCATAACTTTTCTCTCTCTCAACTGGCTTTTGATAGAGTCTTTAAATAATCTTCACACTACCTACAAACATTTCACCCTTCTCACTGCTTCTTTCAGTTTCTTTTTAACATGTTTCCTCATTCTGATGTACTTTCCCTTTTGAAATCAAGTATCGCTTCACTGAAGTTCTTGACTTGGATTATTTCTGCAAGGATCTGTAAGTACATTTGTGTTCACACTCACAGAGGGCCACTGGCAGTAAAATTTTGTACCAGCTTTTGCACAATTCCCAGGATAAAGTCAGGAGTATCTTCTCTCTGGATTCCCTGACCAGATGTTTCCCAAGGCTGTCATTCTTGATACCAAAGAGGACTGGGATGCCAGTTTTCTCCCATTGTGTTTCCTATTTTAAAGCTACATACTCTGTACTAGTCTATACTTTTCCTATCTATGCGTTCTGACAATTTCTAATCTTAAGGATGCTGTTATTAATACAGTTATTTTCCTGATTTGACATTTAGCTTTAAGACACTGCACTATTCCCCCATGGGTTTAGACCACACTGTCATTTTTATGTAACCTACAAACTTGGTACTAGGGTGTCCCAATCAATGTTTTCCTTCCATTGACTTTCTTATAGCCCTGTTCAACAGTCTCACATAAGAAATAAGATGGATTATCTACAGAGGGTTTTTTTTAAGATTTCAGAGTCTGTCTAGAAATACATGCACATTTGGTCCAATTTTATTTTTTCATGTTATGTCAATGCTACTCTAATGGGAAAAACTGTCATATGATGACAATTGTCAATGACAAAGCAAACATGCTGGGTGTAAGTTTTAGCGATAAAACAGCTTGTGATGGTTTAACCTTGGCTAGATACCAGGTGGCCACAAAATCTGCTGTATCACTCCCCTCCCTCAAGTGGACAGGATCATTTTTTGGAGCGAAAACATAATGAAAAGCTCGTGGGTTGAGACAAGAACAGGGAGATCACTCAGCAATTACTGTCATGGGCAAAACAGACTCCACTTGGGGAAATTAGTGTAATTTATTACCATTCAAACCAGATAATGAGAAACAAATCCGAAAATTAAGAACACCTTCCCCCCACCCCTCTCTCTTTCCTATGCTCAACTTCACTCCCAAATGCCTCCTCCTCCTAAGCAGTGCAAGGGAACTGGGAATGGGGCTTGTGGTCACCTCATCACACATCGTTTCTGCTGCATCCTTCCTCCTCACACTCTTTCACTGCTCCAGTGTGGGTCACTGCGGGGTCCCCAGCCCTGCCAGCAAACCTGCTCCAGTCTGGGCTCCGCTCCCCATGGGGCCACAGGTCCCTGCCAGGAGCTGCTCCACCATGGGCTGCCCATGGGTCACAGCCTCCTTTGGGCATCCCCCTGCCCCATGGTGGGGTCCTCCCCAGGCTGCGGGTGGGGATCTGCTCCCCCGTGGGCTCCATGGGCTGAAGGGGACAGCCTGCCTTGCTGTGGGCTTCCCCATGGGCTGCCGGGGAATCTCTGCTCCAGTGCCTGGAGCCCCCTCCTGCCTCCTCCTGCACTGACCTGGCTGTTTGCAGGGTTGTTACTCTCACGTAGTCTCACTCCTCTCTTCCACTGCAATTTTGTCGTGCAGATTCCTCACCCCACCGCCACCCCTTCTTATATACCTTATCCCAGTGGTGCTACCACTATCACCAATAGGCTCAGCCTTGCCTGTTGGCAGGTCCGTCTCAGAGCCAGCTGGCATTGGCTCTGTTGTATATAGGGGAAGCTTCTAGCAGCTTCTCACAGAAGACATTCCTGTAGCCCCCACACACACCTTGCCACGCAAACCCAATACACAGCTACATTCACAAAAAGCCGGGAAGCATTGCTTGAATGGTTATCTAATAAATTCCTGCATCAAGCATTTTAGTTTCTTCCAGACTTCTAAAGCTTCCTATTATTTGCCAACAGAAAGGGCTACAGATACGTAATGACAGGAAAAATGACCCAGCAAGTGTATTTTCTACTAGTCACTACAGACAAAAGACATAACCTATACTAATTAAGCCAGCAACACCAAGGGAAGGAGGGAAATCTTCTGGTGTCTTGATTTTGGGGTTAACTTGTATGCATTTAGGAAACTTTTATGAACGTGACAATGTACTTTGAAATTTCTCCATATCTATTATAATTTCAACGTGTCCCTGAACTTACACACTAAGATACACATGGGAAGAGACCTGATCATTAGCGCTTCTTACATCTCTTAAAAGGGAAAAAACCAAAGAAGAGTAATTTATCCTACAGAGCTACCTGAAAATCTACAGAGGAAGAAATCACCAGAGAAAAGCTGCATCTACTGGACTGAATAACTTACTTAGTTACTGAGAAAAAGAAGAGCAAATGTAGTTACAAACTGCTGTTGGATTTTCCTGTCACCCAAAACCCAACACTTAATTACCTGCCACTCTTGAAAAGTGGCTAGTTCAGCTTACTTCTCAGTTTATCAGGTTGTTTTCCCTGTTTGTTCTACAGAGAATGTGAAAGGTGTTAATTACTCTTCAAGAAAGGTAATTAGTATTTAACTATTATTCATCATGTAAGTACAGAATAACTGCATTGCTTCTGTTGTGTTGTCCTTAATAAATACATGAACATCAAGAAAGATGAATCAACATAAACATCAAGAAAGATGAATCCACAGGACAGAAACAGTTCTACTCATCTCAAGAAATTAAAAATAATTGCTCTCCTTGGAAGTTCAGCATCAAATGCATCACTGACAGAAACATTTTCTTTAGAATGTTTAAGAAAAGCAACAAATGACAGGACTTTGTAAGCAGTTTATTTTCACTGCTCACTGAAAAATAACCATGACAGTTATTTAACCCTCACCAAACTCTTCCTGTTGATGTTCACATTGATGCTGATCATGTTTGACACCTCAAAATAGCACGTCAGTAAGAAAATAAGCTATAACTGAAAACTTCTGATTAAGCATGATTTTGTTTTTCAAACACCTGTAATGCTAATAATACTGCCTTTTACCGAGGTATAAAATGAGCAACATAAAGAAATTGCTGAAAAACTGAATGCTGGACATAACGTTACAGACAACATTTGCAGGTCAAAGGCTTAATCCTCACAGAAAGAAAGACAAAGTTACTAAAGAGGGAACAAAAAGCATCAGCCCTAATATTACACACACTGGTTAAACGTGTCAGGTGACTATACAGCGAGTTATGAAATGGGTTTTAGGCATCAGTAAGTATTTTAAGTGCTGTTGTTCATTCAGCTGAACCCTCCATTATGCTACCTCCGTTCCTGAAGCTGCTATGGTTATATAGACAAAGACTCCCTTATCATAGCTATCACTTGAAAGAGTACAGAAAGTAAAGTGAAAGTGATTAATGTTTTCCAGTTATTACACTGTAATTCATACCATATTTTAAATTGTCTTGAGTAACAACTACTATCTACTGCTCTAAATCACACAAAAGCAGCCGCAGAATCTGCCAGTTAGTTGTTCAGCATTTACTCACCCCTAGAAGAAAAACTATGGGCCTTGCAGTTACACTTTTTAAAGGGTTTGTGAGTACATTATCCAGCAATGAGAACAAAGAAAGGCAGGCATGTTTAAAATGTTTACATTTTCATTCACCATTTATAATGAAGCTTACCAATAGAATAACAAATACCAAAGAAGGCAAATTAACGTAAAAATAAGACACCGTGAGAACAGGTTTAAGGGGGAGGGGAAATGTTTACATCATTTTCCAGAGTAAGCTGAAGGAATTCTCAGTGCTCAGGACAATATGGCCCAAGGGAAATGGTAATGGGAGAGAAATAAATTCTTTCACCTCTGGGTTGAAATCCAAGTCAGGCTGGTAGTAGCCAAGAACCATTAGCTTAACATCTGCTAGCTGTTTGGTAACCCATGTGAAGTGAGTTATATTCCTTAGTGCCCACATCACAGTCCCACTAATTGGCACCACGTTGGCAATCTAAACAGAGAGGTTAAAGTCTGAACATACAGCAAGCATGAACTACAAGACTAGTCAACTTCAGTTTTGAGTACATATGTGATAAATTATACATTTGGTATATATAACTCCATCTAATTGCCCCACCATCCTGTTTTGCCCTCAGAATAAAATTGTAAATCCAGACAAGCCAACAAACTGTCAGCATTCCCTTGTCAAGCATACAGTTTCTGAATCAGTAAGACACACTAAGTCCATTACTATTCAACATAACTTAAGCAACTGCTTAAATTTTGAGCAAAATACTGTACAGCATAAAGTTAAGCATGAGCTAAGGTGTTTGGATAATAGGTAGCAATATCTGTAAACACAGTATATTTTTCTTAACTTCAGTTTTTAACTGAAAAATGCAACACTCACTCAAAAGGCAGATATAGTCTTATAAATCCCAAATAACAAGGCACTTTCCTCTGTCTTTCCTCCTTCAGCAGCCTCCCAACAGAAAGTGCAAAGGAACAAAGCTCACCCAAGAACAAGACCCATTAACTTTTAGAAAATTATCCTTTGTATTGCTCCCATGGTAAAACATTTGTGTCTAAGGACAAAAAAAAGACATGATTATCTCTTAATAAATAGCAATAAAAGAAAATCAAATTTTCGTATCATCTGAATATGGCAGCATAAAAACTGGCTAAACTATGAAGGAAGGAAACTTGTGTTACAGTTTAGAAACTGTTCCCGATGTTTACACATCACTTCAGTTTAAAGAACTGCTTATAATGGGAACATGATGAAAGCTGTTGAGCATGAAGGGAGATATAAACAAAGCCAAAAGAAGCATCTTTGCCAGAACTCTACCAGAAAACAGAATCACAGAGTAAGTTAGTTTGGGAGGGACCTCTAGAGGTTTCCAATCCAATCAGCTGCTCAAAGGATGGCCAACTTCAAAGCTGGACGAGGTTGCCCAAGGATATTTTAGATGAAAGCACAACATAGTACAATGCCCTGCAAAATCCATGTATAAAGAAATTGTTCTTGCTAGCTGAATACCCCTTTCATTTACCACTGCTCTGGAAAGATTCAAGTTCTAAGCTGTTTTGAGAAGTAATAATGGCTAGCTTAAGAACAGTGATAAACTGAAAAGCAAACAAACCTAATTAAATACCCATTAGTACCAAGGTTTGGAGAACTTAACTTGGTAGAATGCAGACTTGAGGACAGAAGACTGCCTGAGAGAGCTTGGAAAATAAAATCCTCCAAAGATCCATGATTTATCTTCTGTTGGAAAGGTATGCTCAGCCCTCATAAGAAGCACACAGGCAGTGACAAAAGGCCAGTTTGCAGGAAAACAAACCACCACACCACCACTCCCCAGTAAGTCTGAACATGGCTGTGGAATGCAAAGGGATGGATTATTTTTTCTTCTGCAAGAAACACTTGCAGAGTTAACATCCAGAGAATCTGACAGCGTCTAAGCTGCCTTGAACATGAACAGTCTGCTTCTTTTAGCACAGGCTGCTAACCATTGCCTGGCTTACCTATCCTCTGACAAAGCCAGACCAGTTTAACCCCTATAAAAATACACTACCAGTTCCTAGTGTCTGCCCATGCACTGCCGAGGATTTTGTGCTCCTTTTTCAAAAGTCTGGTGGACCAAGGGTTCTGCCTGATACAGCAACACCACTCCTTCCCCAGAGCTACAGCATCACTACCAGGCCTGCTTTTTCCCATCACTGACTACTAAAGCCTCGGAGGTAGATCTGTTCTTACTCTTTTCTATAATTTTTGAGAAGTAGAATAGGATCATGCCACATTTTTAAAATGCCAGACAAATTCCTTCTGCTTGAAGACACATTATTATTAGCTTCTTTTAAAATCACACCACTGCAAATAATTATATTGACACTTGAGGTAGGATCTGCGGTGCTGACATCTGAAAGAGAATTAAGTGAGACTGTGATGACTGCCAGGAGTCTTAACATACGCTGGAAGAAACAAAGCCAGCACCAAAGACAATAGATATTGCAACCATTCTGCCTTTGGCTGGGTTCAGCCCACCAAGCTGCCAGTTCAGGATGTTCCAAAGTAAATCTTCAGAACTAATTTATGATGCTAGAGGAGTTAGTTGTGTGATAAGGTCCAAGTAAAGGTTATAATCAAATGATGCAGTGAATGCTTTATTGAGCAGCTCTAACATGCAATTCTGAACCCTCATGCAGGTATCAAGTAAGCACTGACACTCAAATAAACGTTTTCTCACAAAACCAAGTACAGAAATAATACCAAATTCATGAGTTTCCTGAGAGTAATTCCTCTCCATTTGGAAAACAGGAGGAGTCCAAGAAAAAAATCCTTCTCTGCAGGGGAGGGAGGCAGGAAGGAAGGAAATGTGAATTACATACACCTCTGGATAAGTCCTCTTTAAAAAAAAAGGAAGGAAATTAGAGTTAACTAAAAAGAGCATGTTTAGCATCACTGCACAAGCCAGCAGTGAAAAAAAACCAAGTAGGAAATCCTGGCTAAAGATAATGCTGCCTCCTCCTGTCACTGTTGGGCTTTCCACATTCATTGAGACAGGGAGAGGTGAAAGGTCCATTTTTCACTCTTCCATTTGCAGCATCGCTTTGAAGTCACCTACAAATCCGTCGCTATTTGATAGTTACCTCTCCCTATGGCATCCTATGCTTTTTTGTAATAAGGCTGTTAAAAAACATGTGTTTTCACTTTTTTTTTATTAAAAAAGGATAACTCATAACTGACCAGACAAAGGCTCTGTTGATACAACAACATGTGGATTAAATCTGAAAAGAGAAGGAAAGCTGTTCTATTAAACTGACAATCCTGCACAGAGGGCTTATATCTAAACTGGTGTAATAAATCAACAGGAAAGATTTCTCTTTGGCTGAAACAACCATTTATTTAGGCATGGAACAAGAGCATTTTAAAGTTGCTCTGGACACTACACAAAACGGTTTCTTCAGTTTTGTTCTCTTTTGTTTTCTTTTGTATTTTAAATATATCCCCAAAGTTTTGCATTTGCTTTACTTAAAAATATTTACTTTTTGGCACTTAAACCTATGACAGGTCAGCCAGCCAGCACCACTGGGCTCTTAGCTAAACTGCTCCCGCTGAAAAAAAACAAACCAAACCAAAACCAGCCCCCAAAACAGCAGGGGGGGTGGGGGGGGAAGTTGCTTGCTCCATTTACATTATTACATCAGACAAAAGACTGGCCTAAATTTATGCTTTCCCGCATTATGCTCCTCTCCTGTGTTTTCATAAATCCACATTCTACTTCTTCCCTTAAATTCTATTAGTAGTGGCTTTTTCACTATTATTTTAGTGGGAAACACTCTCCAGTTATTGCTGCCTACCCATATCAGACAGCAATTTGTCCCACAATATCTTCTGAGATCAACATAACAACTTGCCATATCAGAACGTCAATCTGGAGGCAGGCTAACAGTAGGGAGGTGCTCAAGAAACTCCAGTCACAACACCATCCTCAAAATGCTACCCAGAAACACACATTTGGTCTCCAGATCTTAAGTGTTTCATACAAACATGCTCAAGCTTCTCTTCAGCACGTTCTGTAGATGTCACTGGCTCCTAGATAACTATCATTTTTTAGAACACCCACACTGTGCGTAAGAACAGCCAAAATATGTGGTAAAACACGTGAGAGGGCATCTACATATGGGATGGAGTATAACAAGGGGGCGAAGATTTTGGCTGAAGCCTCTGTCATTCCTAACATCATTCACAGGAATCACAAGAGTTGAAGTCTTCAAAACCATTAAAAATACAATCCCTAGCCTCACAGATGAAAGTGCTTTAAACTCAGCAACTGTTGTTGGTGGGTTTTTTTCTACCAGGTGAGTCTTTATGTATTCCATGCCACCTTAAATTCCATTTGCCAGTCAGGCAAATAATTTCCTCAGAAGCTACAGCTGATGCAGTCACTCAGTGCCATCCCCCATAGCTTGACAGGCACAGGCCACCCTGCCTTGCCTGCTGCCCTATTCCCAACTCCCCAAAACAATCCAGGAGGCCACACAACAGACCCACGGGTCAAGCCTGGGCTGCTCACTCTCCCTGACCCACTGCCTCTGCCCCAGAGGAGCTGCTGTTGCCACCCTCCCACAACAGGTGGGGAGAGATGGGAAGCATATACATTATTCTGCCTGCCTTTAGCCCAACAGCTGTTTGGCAAGGCCACTTAGCCAAGACTTCACTGTCAGAGCTGCTGACCTGGTGCCAATCAACTGCCTTACTGCAGGAGTCACTCTGCAGTGCTTCTTCCCACACACCTGCAGCCACCCACATGGCACCATGTCTCAGCTCACCTTCAGCTGCCCCCTCACGTACCCTCTAGTTGGGACGGACACTGAAGAACTCCTGAGAAGCAGCACCTCAGCTTTCCTGCCTTACCCCAAGCAACACTCTGCCAAAAAAGCTAACAAGAAGCCGTACTAGTGGGACAGAATGGGAAGGTGCAAGAGGAGATTAAAAACCAGGAGAGGGAAAAGATGGCCTGACAAGTACTTTTTCTTATTATTCTGCTTTAATTTGGGAGAAGCAGAGTCTCATGGCCATTACAGTTCATGGAAGCACTACGTAGTTATTTAGGATACCAAGCAAATGTCTTCTGGCTGTAGCACAGAATCTGCTCTGACAAACTCTCAGGCTGTCAATGTCTACTATCTTTAACCCACAGATGACAAAGCTGTCACCTCTGAGTAAAGCTAAACCCCTGGCAAGAAAGACATGCCAGTCCCAACTGGAAGGAACAGTTCCCAGTAAGGAGACAGCCAGACAACTGGTTTCTGTTACTGCCCTATTTTGTGACCTTATTCAAATCACACACCCACGCGATGCCTCTTCTCTCATCTTTGAGAGGCACATGAGCACCACCGATGAGTGGGTACATAGCACCCAAGCTACTAGCAGCAAAGCTAATGCAGAAGTGGGCATTTAGAGGCCAAGTAAAGCAATATATTAAAGCTGAGGTTTATGCTGTGTAGGCACAGTTCCAGCATAGGAAACATGTACTTCAGTTTTGCCAAGCCAATCCAGTGTGGGTATGATTCAGTGCTAATTGCTCAGAAAAACGTTTCAAGTTACACCGGTTTGGTATGCTTTTTTAAAAGCAAAACAAGGTATGTTTTGGACAAAGTTAAGATTATGTTTATGTTTACAGACAATGTGACTCCTGCATATAAAGGATGCTTCTCCTTAGACAGCAAACTAAAAACATCGAGAAAAGTCAAAGGTAATGCAAATGATCTGGCTCTATAATCTTGCCAGAACAGAAGAAGCACCAAAGCAGTTAAGCAATAATCATGGTCTTAAATTTGACTTCCCTGACTCCTGCTTTCTTCAATATTTTAATTATATTTTTAAAAAATTTTAAAGCACTTCAGATTTCAAAGCACATTTATATACATTGATTAATTCTCCCAAGGTAAAAATCATTATCCTCTTTATTACAGAAGGAAAGTGAAAGACACAATAAGTTGTTTGTCAAAGGCACAGAAGGAACTGATATAAGAGCTGGTATTAAAACCCAAGACTTTCTGAAGCAACTTACTGTTTCTGAAGGTTGTTTTATTTTGGGGTTTGTTTTGTTATTTTTTTTTTTAAGATGATAGCAACAATACAAAAAAATTCCAAAATGGATATAATTTAGGATCAAGGCAGTTTATGGAGTAAAGGCCACGAGAAAAGCAAGTTACTGAAATTATTTAGTTAATCCACATTTGGGAAACTATAGTAAATTTTTGGACAGATTGTTGTTCTGTTCCATATAAAGCAAAGCATTAAATCAGCCCCCAATACAGTCAGTCTTGTCTTGCATAACAAGACAGCGAAGTATATAGGGTAATCCATCTCCTGCTTCACAGTTCTGCACTGGGGCAGCCAATTACATTTTGGTTAGGACTTTTTGCTGAAGAGTGCTGTAAATGCTGACAGCAGTCTTGCCATGCGTTATTCAAGAGTGCCCTCTAACGAGGCTATAGCAACATTTCAGAGCACGTACAAGGGGCACTATAAAAACCCAAAATGAGACTTTCCAGAAATTTCTCATTAAACAACAAGCTTTGATTCCATTTGAACAAAAGGGAAAAACAGATCATATACACTAACTGGTGACTGTTCCTGCACAGATATTTTACATGTCCTTGTATTACACAAGCCCTCATTGGTAAATATCTCAGTAAGCAGCAGTACTAAAGAGAAAGATAAGAAAATTCACAGTTATCCCATTGTGAAAGAAGAAAGGATACAGAATCAGATGGTGTCCCAGGGCAGTTAACCCAGTATAAGATAAACTGAGTTCTATACAATCCACTTTATCTGTAAGGAACTGCTCAGTAACTTTCAACACAGGATATAGTTAAATTAATCTTCACAAAAATAACTGTATATCATGAATGAAGTTCACAAATCAAAATTGAATCCTCATAAATCTACTCCCTAATAGACCACTGTACCATAAAATATTATTTGAAAGGATGCCTTCATCTAAGAGTGGTCACACAAACTGCAGTGATGAAACACTATTTGCTAAAAATTTGTACAACTGGTACTTGGTTTGTTGTTAAGTTCCCTTTCACCTACCTACAGAAATTAATAAACCATGCTGCAAACAAAAGATGTCTGTATTACATTCAGAAGAAAACTCCACACAGAAAAGCTGATACTGATCCTCAGAACAGAAATTAATGTTAAAAATCACAATGTCAAATTGTCAGAATAGGACTGTTCCACTTAAAGATCTACCTATAAATATACAGTAAGGGCACAGTTGCTCAGTGTGGGATCAGAACAGTCCTAGCACCCTGGGCAGTTGCTGCTCCATCCTGCACCAAGGCACCCTACCCAGCTGTCCCCCAAACACCCAAGCTATGAGCATAAGCTGAAAGAAATCAACACAGTAATCAAAATTGAAAATGATCCTTTTTTAAGCTCAGACAAGACAAGAGACTTGAAAGGAGTGGGAATTCTGTAAGCTGTACCACCCCTGTCCTGCCCGATGTGGAGTTTGCCCCTATAATATCAAATGCCCTTGAACAGGCTCAGGTAGAGAGAGAGATACAACCAACTCACCCCTGAAGGAGGACCTGCTGAGTGATGTCTGGGGAATTCCACTGCCACCACAGAGCTGCAAGGAAGCAAACAGGCCTGTTAACGTGTGGAGCTTTTTGCACGCTTACAAACACAACACCTAAGCTCCACTGATCCTACCTTAAGCACTTCATTAAGTGCTATCTTGGAAAAACAGAGATTGATAGGCATCAAATGTTTTCTTGGACCAGTGTCTTACATACATGCAAACATTTTTACTTCTTGCTAAACACCTTTGCTGTAACGTTAAGATCACATGGCTGAGTCACAAAAGGCTAACAAGAACACCATACTGATATCAGAAAATGTTCAGAGAACCACCGTCCTAATCCATACAGCTTAGCCACTTTAACAAACACAACATCAGGAAACCTCCACTCCCATCCATCCGAATGATCGAGTGGCAACCGCTGCTTACAAAATAAAAACCAAACAATAATGCTTTCAGTTACATGGCTAATAAAAAACCTGCTTTGCACAGTCTGAAACTGCAGCTGTTTATCCTGTAAAGCAAAATTGCACTCCCCTTCTCAAAAAGCCAAACACATTTTCTTTCAGTTTGTAACAGTGGGAGATTTTTATCCCCAAGGAATATTTTCCAAAAATTTACAGGCAATTGTGTAACCTAAGAAAACCCACATGGAGCAGTTTTAAACAGCAAGTATTTCCCAAGCAGTGCAAAGTTCCTCCTGTGCTCTCTCACATTTCCAAGCATTCCTCGCAGCACTGCTATTTCCAGCCAACTTTTCTCTTGACATAACAGCTTATCCCTTGAGGAGGTTCAGGCAGAGTTTGACAATAAAAAGATCAGGAATGGATAGAGTGTGTCCTGGATGTTTTGAAAAAGGGACTTTCCTATTCGTGAACATGTAACCCAAACAAGGCTCAATAAATTTGTGTGAAAATAAAAAATTATCATAAAGTGCCTTTTGAACCACATAGCTGAAAGTTTCAGCACAGAACAAAAAATGTAAGAACAAAAAATCCTCTGAAATTAGCAACCGAACCACATACTTATATGCATAGCTATAAGGGTAACCCCTTGTATTGTAAAATATTTTGCTTTTTGAAGGCAAGATGAGCAACAGCCAAGAATAAATCATATCAAATGAGTATAACTAGCCATAAAATGAAAAAAAAAAAAAACAGCATTATTTTAATCAAAAAAGAACAGTCTAAAATGACAGCAGCCACACATTTAGACTTAACATGGAGTGTGACCATATCCTTGGCAAAGCTGGAGATGTAATAAAGAGGAATTTATTTAAATGCATGAAATACATGTAGAGCTAGAGATTCTTCAGCTCTAGCTTGGTAATGTGTAACAAGAACCACGGTAATGCTGAGTTTAGCAACACATGCTTAGTAAAACGCACAGGAGTCAGATCTTACCTACACTGACACAAATGTGCAGCTATGTTTTCACAAACAGATTCAGTAATGGCGAATACCAAAGCACTGAGCAGAGAATCTGGCTTCTATACTATGACATAAAAAAGAGGCTTTGACACCATTTTTTATTTCAGTAGCTAGCAGGTAAGGCCTATAGGAACAGCAGCTCCCAGAGCTCTGTATTGGGATGCCAGTGTAAACCAAACCTACCTACGTTTCAAAATTGGTTCTAGTTAGTGTTGCAACTTTCAAGCACAGGGAACACACAACTTTGTGCCAGTGGGGTATACTGGTCAGAGAAGGAGCAGAGCCCTCATATTTTACAGGTGGTTGCACAGAAGCTGAAAGATTTTTAGCTGCTTCTGCTCTGATCAGATTCCAAAACAGTTAATCTTTCCTTAGCTTCATCTGCCTGTTTCTTGCAGAAGACACTGCAAAGAGGATTATTCTATAAGAATTAGTAACACATGATTTCTTTTTTTCTTAGAAATGTCTTTGAAAATAGCAATTGCCTCAACCCTCAGACAGGCTTGTCTGTACTTAGAGCAAACACCAAGGACTACGCCCAGAGTATTGTCCCAAGTGAGCAGCAAAGCTGAGACAAAAGATGTTAATTATATAAGCTGGGTGTTCTTGCTCGATTTTTATCTGCAGACCACAAAGCATTATTTGCTCCAGCAGGTAGTTAGCACAGCTGGGAAAGGACATCCTACTCCTGATCTCAAACAGCTGGACAAGACTCTCACACTCCAGGCCCAAGTTAATGCCATTTGGTCACATTGCAACACCAAACCTCCATGTGGATTCACAAAAGAAACAAGATTTTTATCCTCTGGGAAAACAGCTTTCCAGACTTCTCTGCTGATAGAAATCTATCTGGAGTTTCTCTTCAGCCCTCCCTTATCCCACGCATACACTCTCCCCTCTTTCATTTTTCCTGCAAGAATTTTTCAGACTTTTATCACTGACATCTACCATAGTTGTTCCTACACTATATTATTAGTTTATTACACATTAATTCAATAAAAGATGAAAATGTGAAACAGCACGATGTTCAGCACTTAGCGTAGCTATTTCTGCTAATGTAATTCTATTCCTCTATCACACTACTCAGTTCCTCTATGGCCATCCCTTCCTCCAACGCATGTGATTACAAAGGCGAGCTGCTTGGGGAGGCTGTCATAGCATCAAGCACCCTCAGAGCACTACCAAAAAAAAAAAAGTTGTGTGGTGTTTTTTTTTTTTTAAAGGCACTTGCATATTACACAAACTCAGTAATTAGTTTTTGAATCACATTATTAAAACTTGGTTCAGGAGAACACTTAATTCCAATAAGATGTCTCTGTCAAACTGTTCCTTGTGTTGGCCTATGCCCCCTCATCCCCTCTCAAGCTACAGCACTTCACACACCAGCAAGTTATTTAATGCAAGTTTGGGTAAAATTATTCACAGGAGCAACTGCTTTGGTTGTCAAGGAGTATAAATGCATAGACCTCCTCCTCTCACCAACTGTGAACAGATGCATCTACCTCTGCATTAAGATCAGTAAGCTATAATGCCACAGAGTCCTGGCAGAGCTGAACAGAGGACTCCCACCACAGTGTTTACAGGGACCCCTCGCTTCTCCTCTCACCTCTCTCCAAGCTGCCTTTAGGGAACAACAGAAATTACACTTGTTTCCTGTTTGCCATGGCTTACGTTAAGGACCCACGCTACTTTGCATGACTGTAAAAGGACCAATTTGACATGTTGCAGTTCAGTCCTTCGGAACATCTGCACGTGTTCTGTGCACTGCTTATTCGCCTGATGCAGTTTCATACAAAGAGCATGTTTGACTCCCCCAACAAAGAGAGCTGAGAAAAGTTTGCTGCAACTGTTAAACTATAAGCACCAACAAAATGGTGCAGGTGATTGTTAATGATTTCTAATAGACAAAATTATTATCTTAAAAACTCTAAACAGAGGTCTTCTGATGGATCGGTTCCATTCCACAATATGCATTTTGCTGATTCTACTCCACATGCTAAATTTTTATTAAACCTGCCCTATTGCTTGTGCATACTGTGAGAAAAAAACATGGAACCAGAAGTCATGGCTGTAAGTGATGCTTCTGCCAAAAATCTCACACACAGCCCCAGCAGGTGCATGTTTCCATGTAAAACCAGTGAGGCAAGTCCTCCAAGCACACCAAAATGCACAGTGCTACTACATAAGAGACAGAGTTTCACTATTCATGGAAGCACAGAGAGATTTGTTTATTGATCATCATTAAAAAGCCATAATTTCAGAGCGAGTCAACAGATCCTCTAGTTGACTCTATCATCCAATATCATCGAAAGCACTCTTGTCCTATAGAAAAAACACATTGAGACAAATACAACCCAAAATCCTTTCAACAAGAACCTGATCAGATAAAAACAGTGCCAGCAGGAAGTCCCAGTATGAAAACTATGCTCTAGCTGAGGTTGAAAAACTGGTATGATGCCGTAACAGATCAGACTTTGCTGGAAATCCCTTCCTGACCTCAAATCCGGATCACACTGCAAGTATATGGGGAAGACATAGTAAATGAGGGAGAGGATTCTCTGAACTAGTATAGCAGAACCGTTTGTCCAACGCAGTGTTTGCTCTTTGTGGCCAAACTGATGATTTAAAGAACAATGTAGGAAGAAACATGCTACCTTAACTTTACCTTTCTCTGTAAGAACAGCATGCAGAATTCCCCCTTGAAGCACAGGTTCATCCAAAAGCACAAGACCACTTAAACCTATCTTAATTTAGAAGTATGGCTCTTTAAGCAACATTTAAAAAAAAATAATTTCCTGCTATTTCTGCAGCCAAGCAGCCTAATTTCTGCAGCCAAGCAGCCTAAGTAGTACAGAGTCCCAACAGGTGGCTCACTGATAATCTCACCAATTTTCCCCAAACCACATGGACATCCTTGCACCAGCAAGTTGTCCAAGATTTCAGGTGTAAGCCCATCTTCAAAATTGTTAGCGTGTCAGCTTAAGAGCTCCCAGTAACAGCTAGCCCTTAACCTCTCCCATGAACTATTCCTGTAATTAACCTCCATCACTACTAGGAAATTGTGTCATATTTAAAAGCATTTGTGTAGCTTTGACTTTCAGTTACTGGATCTCATTATGCCTTTATTGGAAAGACTGAAAACATTCAGCTATCAGATAACTTTCCCATAGGCATGGATTTCCACATGAATCACTGAGCCACTTCTTAACCCTCTTCTCTTGGATGTGCCTGAATAAACGGGGTTAATGTTAAGTCTGCTACATGAGTTGTTTTCCAGAACAAGAGCATTTTTGTGGTCTCCTCTGAACTCTCCAGTATTTTCACATCTTACTTGAGAGCTACTGTAACTGGAGATTATGTCCTAGTAGCCCATTCTAACAAGACCATGTGCACACACATGATGAGTCCAACTTGATTCTCTTCAGAAAAAAAAAATCCACCAACCAACAATCAAATGAACTCTTCTCACACAGTGAAGTTCAGATTATGTCACTGATGCAACTAAGTCCTGCAAGTCACTGCCTGCCACCTCTGTGTGATAGGAAGCTATCATGGTTTCTAGAGTTTACATATTTTTTTCATTATATTGAGATCCTTCTCCCACATGGAACCATCTAACCAGGAAGGTCAGATAAGGCTATAGCAGCAACATCTTGTCACTGATCATCACACCTATCTGTCATCAGCAAACTTTAACAGCTAAGGTTATAAAACTTCTTTTGGGTAATTTAAATCTGTATTAGTATTTGAGCAAAGAATTGCTAAGTGGAGGAGCTGACTAGAAGTAGCTGACCCATTTGTGTCTTCCAATTACTGATCAAGAGGCAGGATTAGTTCCTAAGGTGATTCTTAAATTCTGCCTTGATGCCTTACACCACCATCTGTGTTTAATTAAATTGTCAGGTCACACTAGAGCCAAATTCCTCAAATAATTTCAAGTATGTGATACCAACTGTATCATCAGCTGACTTAACCAGATCTTGAAATCCCCTCTCGAGAAGGAACAAGGGGGGAGAGAGTGTCTCTTTTTCTAAGCATATGGGGTTTAGCCTTTAAACTCCACACTCCTTGTCTTTGTTGTATCTAATCGTTTATATTACCCATTCATTTCATTTTATTCCTGCTACTGACATCAGGTTAACAAACTCGCCTTTTTTGCTTTCCTAAATCACATGCTTCCCACATGGGCAGACAATATTCGTGGTACTTCCAATTCCACAGGCTTTTTTCCCCATTTTCCAAAATGTTTAAAACCAGCGACCAGTTTGTTTAAACCCAAGCCGCTGGAAAACACAACGCTTCTACTGCTGCCAACAGCAGGGTCGCCACGGATTCCTCTGGCTTCCATCGGTAACTTGCAATTCGGTCACTCCAGTTATCTGTAAACCGCGCCATCATGTCCGGCAACTAGGCACGGGCTGGAACTAGGTAATTAGCTGTAATTACGGACTCGAAAGCGGCGCTCCCCGCCCTCCTTGCACACCGCCTCAGGCCCCCTCAGGCCCCGGAGGGCGGGAAACCGCCCGGCGCGCGCCTCGCCTCAGCCGGGGCCCGCTCGGCCCGAGGCACCACGGCCAGGACGGCGGCCGGCCCAGGCCCAGAGCCGAGACCCGGGGGGAGGGCTACAAACACCGGTACCGAGGGGCTGGCCCCGCAGCAGCCCCACCACCACCTCGCCGCGGTACCGTAAATACCGGCAGGCGCACACCCCGCCGGCCGCTACCGTATTGGTGCGCCGCGCGCGGCCCCGCCGGGAGGCCGAGAGACGCTTCGTGGCTTTATTTCGGCTGCAGAGTGCGTACACCCGGAGCGGCCCCGACGGCCCCCGCCCGCCGCTCCTCCCGGGCTTCCGAGGCCTAAAGTCCGCTGGCCGGGCCGGGCTGGCTCCGGCCGGGGCGACGACGCGCTTACCCCCACCCTAGGGCTGCGCGTGGACCCGGCCCCGCCGCGGCCCTAGGCTTCCACGGAGCGGCAGCCGGCTCCTGCCACTCACCTGGCACCGACCCGGAAGCGGCGGCGGGAGCTGCGGCGTCCGCCGCCCTAAGCCTTCCCCTCCGCCCCGCCCGCCGCTTTTCTGTGGGTGCCGCCGCGCCGCGCCTGCAGGGGGCGCTGCCGCCTGTAACAACGCGGCGAGCCCCCAGGGGCGGGCCCGGC
This sequence comes from Falco peregrinus, assembly GCF_023634155.1. NCBI lineage: Eukaryota > Metazoa > Chordata > Aves > Falconiformes > Falconidae > Falco > Falco peregrinus. The sequence goes on along the minus strand of NC_073721.1, from coordinate 46,419,252 downwards.
CCAGGGGAGCAGGGGGTTACCGTATTTCCCAGAGCGCGCCACAGCTCTATGCCTACCGTACGTACTGTAAGCAACGCGCACACATATTTGGCCGTGAGAATAGCTATTTAATTAAAAAAGCCCCAAAAGCAGCGTTATGCGCTGTGCCACCCCCGGCCGCTCCCTGCACTGCTAGCGGCTTTCCTCCGGTGGCTGTTCACTCGCCCTTCGGTGCCAGAGGCCAAGCGAGCCGGCACCCCCGCGGTTCCCGCGCAGCTGACCCCGTTTAGCCCCTGTGCCCTGCCCGGGGGGCCGCGGCCGCCCCCCTGGCTCACCCGGCCGGGCGAGGAACGGAGCGGGTTGGGGCGGCTGGGCCTCCTCTTCCTCCTCCTCCACCCGCCCCGTGGCCGCGCCCGGCGGGTGAGGCGAGGCCCGGCGCGGAGCTCGGCGCTGCCGCCGGCCATGGCGTACCAGGAGCTGGTGAGGCGCTGGCATGAGGGCGTGCTGGCCGCCGACGGCGGGCGCTGGGAGGCCGCCCTGGACATCTTCGCCGGCATCCCGGAGCCGCCGTCCCGGATCTGCTTCAACATGGGCTGCCTGCACCTGCTGGCAGGGCGGCCGGGGGAGGCCCTGCGGGTGAGCGGGGCGGCCGGGCCGGCTAAGCGGGCTGGGGAACCACGGAGAGGGACGGGGGCACCGCTTGCCCGTTCCCATTTTTGAGGGAATAACGGCTGAAACACAAAGGAATTAAAATCCTGCGCCTCTCATCCGGCACGTTGAGAGCGGGAACACGAGGGGTTGACGGGCTGAGCAGGGACCCGCAGCCCAGCCCACGGCAAGGCCAGGAACCTGCAGGTGGGCACCGTGCCCTGAGGAAAAGCCAATTTATTAAAGCACCTGGCACAGCTGTCTGTCCCGTGAGGAGACACCTATAAGCCATTTCTTAATAGCACAGAGCTCAGGCTGGGCTGGAGGGGCCAGGGCAGTGGCTGTCGAGGACAACAGCGAGCACAGCACCATGGTGCCCCAGAGAGGCCTTTTAGACCCAGCGGATGGGCACAGGCTGGGAAGAAGCTCAGCTATACTTCCACATAGGTCAGAGTGGGTTGCTTATTTTTTCTGGTTTATAGCACAGTAAAGCAGACTTAAAGCGAGGCTTGCTGCTGGAGTTGCAGGAGAAGCCTCATCAAGAGGCACAGTCACTCCCCGACCTCCTGCGATATATTTTCACCCCTGCAATGCTATCCCTATCTAGGCAGTATCAGGAAAGTCTGGGGTTTCAGGTTTGATTTGTTATCATTGTGAAGAAACGGTATGTAGATAAGTGAAGGAGCACACCTAGCTCTCTCAGAAGGACATTAAGACAGTTTTCCCAGCACTATATTGCTTTGAACCATCAGCCACGAGCTGCTATCAGCTTTGCTAATATTTGTCTGTATTTATGTGTGAAACTGGACTAGAAATGTTGACTTATGGGTGCATTGTGTGAAGCTCTTCGGCTTTCTCCCTTGTACCCTTTCATATATCACCATAGGCTGCTTCAGACAGCCTTCCCCAGCTCAGCTGGTCCCACTGCTCCCACTGTAAGGGAAAACTCTGCTCCAGGCACCACAGTTTTCCTGTTACAAGATGCTGGACAGCAAACATAGCTCATTTACGTCCAGTCCTTTTTACCAAGGAAGGGCAAGAACCTGGAGCTCAGCTCATACAGAGCCAAGACCTGGAAGGTGACTTGGAGCTGTCCCCTGCCCCTCAGCCCAGGTTGCAGACCTGTGCTTGTCAGTCCAGAGGAGCTGGTCATAAACCCAGGATGGCTTCTGCTCCCAGTGTGAGCGCAGCTTGGATGTGGCTGCCTGGGCACATTATACCCAGGCATCAATAGGAGTGATCCTAACTTGTCTTGGGATGTGTCTGTTTGTCTCCTTAGGCATTCGACAAAACTGTTGCGAAGGACAGCTCCCTAGCCGTTGGCTTCTTTCAGAGAGGGTTTGTCCATCTGCAGCTGGAAATGTGAGGCACATGTCCATTTTAGCCTTTGGTCTTGTCCTTTTTAGTCATATTTTATTCCTAAACCTGAATGATTCTATGATTTTAAAATACTTCTTCCACCAATCTTGAACAACTCACAACATCCAGTTTGGCCTTGTAAAGCATGTCACAGGTCAGCAGGTCTTGTTTCTGATAAGGCTGAGAAGATAAGAGCTGCACAGCTCTGGGGCCCCAGGGGTGACTAATACATAGCATTACTGTCCCATACACACAGATATAAGCTTCTCCTGTATGCAGGGCTGCCAGGAGGTTATGTTGCCATTCAGGTTTTCTTTGGGAATAAAAAAAAAATAAATAACTGCACTGCTTGGTGTATCTTCACATGGCACACATGAGTCTGACCTTCCTAAAAATGCAGTCTGCCCACAGTGTCCAACTCTCACTCTCTGCTGAGAGTGAATTTTGTGGGCCTGATCTCAGTCTCACTGATTTAACATAATGATTGCTCCACCAGTGTCATGGGATTGATTACTCACTGTTTCCATGGTTAAATCACAGTGACATCCTGCTCGGCAAGGTGGGTGGAAGATTTTACAGATCCCTTCTTACTTTCAAAGTTCAGTTATTCTATTTCCTGATATTTTCCCCGACCTTAATTTCCACCAAATGACTGTCTTTGTTTCTGGGAGGGAGTTAAAGTGAGCAGTTCTGCACTTAAAGCTGGCCCTGCAAGCAGCCACACAGTCTGTGCCTCTGCCAGAAGAGCAGCAGTCAGGGATGGTGGAGCCCCGGCTGGTACGCTGGAGCTGCTCGGTTCCCAGCACTGCACAGCAGCCAGCAGAAACAGAGCAAGCCTGCCTCAAGCACACAGGCTGTGCAGCAGGTCAGGGACAGCACAGCTAGCAGACCTGCCTCCTGCCCAAGGAGCTGAAGGCCACCAGAACTCCATGGCTTCCCTCATCAGATGTTGCTCCCACCCACCCACATCTACCTGGGCACCTTTTCTTGGCCATGCTCAGTGACATCTAGTCAGGTGACCACTGCACAGTCCTTCCTGGACTGTTCCTTTCACCACCTGCAGGCTCAGTGGGAACCTGTTTTGATTTCAGTTGATTCAGGTGTAAATTCAGACTAATCCCCTCCTTATCGTTAGAGTTTCTCTAAAATTGTTCTTTCATTGCTCAGGCCCTGCATGTATACTCACTGCTCACCGTCAGCAGATGTTTCCCAGCCCTTGCTTCTCCCCTGAAACATCTGCTGGGACAAGACTGCCAGCAGCAAGCTGGGCAAGGAGCTCACAGCATTCATCAGTCTTTGTTCTTTACATTTTCTCTGCCTTGGAATTGTGACTTATTTCAGGTACCAAAACCTACTGTTCATCCCAGTCAGTAAGACAGTGCAGATAATCACAGAGAAGAGGCACATCATGTTCACTTTGTACTAACTACTAACATGGAAAAGATAGTGAATTGTCTGTGGTCACAGGATGACACAGATCTCTGGTGCAGCTCTCCTCATGCAGGCTATGAAGAAGAATACATGTTTTTCTGCTAGCTAGACTTTTGAACTTCTTAAGTAGTCTTCAGCTTTTTAGTCTCATTTCTTGTCATCTGTGTTGTAGGTACGAAGAAGCTCTCTCTGACTATCATATGGCCTTCAGTCATCTAAGACAAAATCCCTTCATCGATTACAAGCAGCTGGGGCTAAGACACATTCTCTATGCATGGGAGGTAAGAGTCAAACCTGTCTCAGCAGTCTTCCCCCCCTGTTGGGGCTGTTCTTCAGCAGTAGGCATTAGTAACCCAAGAGCTTTTCAAGACAGTACATTAGAACAGTAAAAACGTTGTGCTTACACTTTTTTTAAAAAAAGGAACTTAATCATAAAAGTCATAAAACAATGTAATCTCTGAAGAGTTTAGCAAATTAAGCTGTTTAAAAAGTAAAATTATTCAGAGCAGATAAACAGGAATTTTTATATTGGGGTTAGCTTATCTATGCATGTAATATTTATACTTGCATGCATATAAGTTTTGTGAACTCAGCTGTAGAAGATGAAATAGGTTGAAGTATAGACAGTTGGGAACAAAACTGGTCCATAGTGAAGACTAAGAAACTTACGTGCACAAAAGCCTGTCTTTCCAGCTGTAGCAACTGATCTTAGCATTACCTGTGTCTAAACTTACACACTGGGCTGCAAGTTATGTTTTGCTTCTGTAATATTACACCCTGCAGCTCTTGTACTGTTACATGAGGTCAACCTGCCATATCCTGTTCAAAAAAGATCCAAGTCTGAATTGATTGTAAATATTCATAATATCTGGAATGTAAAAGACTCCTAGAAACTGCAAGGGTTCATTTAGTCTTCTGTCATGAGTCCACACACACAGACTGAAAAGCAGATAGAGGAAAGGGTATTTAATTCTTTACTTCCGCAACAGGAGTCATTGTATAACTCAAGTCAAGCATGCCCAGAAACCTGTCATTCAGCCTCAGTCAATTTTCATGCACTTTATACCTGCCAGGAGGAAGCTATCCTTGGCTACTATGGTATTGCCCAAACCTCACTGTTTTTAACAGTTTCAGTGCCACAGCACTTGCCTTCTCTGAGCTCACACGCACTTATGAACAGTATGTTCCGTTTGAAGGGTGCAGGGCTGCAGGAATGCCCCAAGACCATCCTGAGGGGGCTAGTACCCTTTCTGGTGTAAACACACCATCCCTCACTCCACATGCTCTAGGCATTGCCAGGACACAGTGCTCTCACTGTGCTGGCACTCCAGACTCAGGATCTGCATCCTGATTTGGCTCTTACATCTACCTACAGCTTATTTTTCAAAATACACAAACAAAATCCTGCAGAACTGTGCCATCAGCTTTCCCCATACATAGCCTCTCACATGCCACATCTGTTCTTCTCTGGGGAGATACACCGTATGGTTTGAAAATCCAGAAATATTTGCCTCTTGCAAGGCTATAGCACCTCTGAGCTGAGTGAGAACTGCTGCCTTGCCCCTCCAAGAGGGAGCATCTCTGCAGTTCCTGTAGCTGTATCAGGATCACCACCCTCCAACAAACAGTAGTCTTCTACTAGCATGATTAAGGATTAAAGCAAATGCATTTGATTAGCTGCACCTCTGTCTTAAGTACTCCTTGCATCCAGATACCACAAAGCAATTTACAAGCTGATAACCCTAGCATATATAATAGCAAACTATCCAACAGCAAGTCTGCTAACCACACTTCTGCCTTGCAGGCCAGCATCTTTTCCATACACTGACTGTTGGCCAGTGACAAGAAGAGATCTCCCACTCTTAGTTCAGCATATAGAGCAAGGCTTCCTAACACCCAGTCTGTAACACTCCCACACTTTGCCACTTCACTACTGAACATATCTACATACTGCTACAGGGTAATAAGCTACAGCTGACAATTTGCACATTCACAGCCCACTACAATGTGAAACAGTTTCAGTTACTTTGCAGTTAGAGGGAGTCAGAATTTCTCTGCACAGCAAAAAAAATATTACCTAGTTGTATACAGAAAGAAACCCAAAATCCTTCCTGGCTGTTTAAATACAGAAAGAATAACATTAAAACTTCTATGGTACCCGAGTCTTCATCTGGCTTTTCCCACACCTCTCCTTGCCTTGAACAGAGCTAACAGCTCTAGCACACCTAGGAGCTAGCCTGGAGGTACAGCTTTTATCTCTTGCCACTCTGATTATGAAGTTTTTTCAGCTGTGCTGCTCAGAGTATCTTGCCTGTGGCCAGTGGGGAGTAGATTGGGGTTGTTACTGTATCTGTGGTGTGTTAGTGTCTGGGTCCTGTTTCTTGGCTGAGTTTAGTAAGTCATGTTGGGTTTCTGCTTGGTTTTAGCTCTCTGAGTTGTGCTCCCTCCTTGCCTACTCTAGGTGCTGTACAGCACTGCAGCAGCACAGTGCCACCTGCAGCAGTGGCAGGAGGCCAGGGTCACCCTAGATAAGGCTGTTGTATGGAGACCTGAAGGAAGAACAGCAATCCTGGACCTGGCGCTTGAGCGGGTGCAGGTAAGACCACCTCTGTGAGTTCCTGGGTATGTGTATTGGACTTAAGAAATACAGTTGTTGTATATTTGGGTTTTCTTGTCTGCCCACCTGCTTGGTCACCTGGTAACACGGTCTAAGCTATTTGCATGTGATACTATACCAACTAGTGCTTCAGCTAATCGAGTAACTCCATCACCCCCAGTTGCTTCATAGCACAGAAGCACCATAGTAAAGAATTTGGGGATAACTCCTGAGGCTGGGGAGGTTCCTTTCTAGTTCCTGCTGTTCAGGAGCTTAGTTCTATTCGTACTGTAAAGCAAGTTGCCTTATGCAGTGTTTTAAGTGCAGAACTCCTATGAGTGCAGATTTGGAGAGTCTCCCTTCTCATGACGCTGGCTGACTTTTTTGAGTCCCTTTGACCTCAGTAACAATTGGTGGCAGCTCAGATATTAATGACAATCACATTTAGAGCTTAAGTAGAGGGTAAAAGTGTTTCCAGGGTTGGTTTTAAATAATAGTTTCCTGTTAAGACTCTTATATGATCAGAAACAAGATCTCTGCAGAGTTCTCTTGCAGATCTCGGATTTACTCTTCCTGGAGTGTTTGTTATTTTGCTGCCTCCATACTTCCTTATTCTTTCTAAGAGATGATAACTTTTTTTTAAAAAAATCTAATAATCTCTTTTAGCATCATGTTTATGCTTTACATTAGTGTATTATTTGTATTTGCTACTAGCATGCTACTCAGTGGTTGAACAGATGAGAAAAAAAATTGAAGTTGAATAGAAAATGTGCTTAGAAGATTTGTTTAATAAATGTTATTCCACTGCCCTCCCTCCCCACCCATCCTATGCCGATAGAGTTAGTCTTTGACTTAGCACTGCTTAGTAGTGGCTCAGCTTTTTGTTTGCATGTGCTTGTGAAACCTGAGTGACCTTTTTCAAGTTCACAGCTGTTTTTTCAGCCAGTGTCTTCCTGGAGCTGGTCTTGCACACATAGGGAAATTATATTTGCTTTTCACTGCTGTTATGTTTAATTTAATGTTAATTGATGGCTTTTTCCTTAACTGCTTTCCCTACACTAGGACCATCTGTTTTTAGAGCCCATGCAGGTTCCTCTTAGGGAATTTTTCAGACCACGAAAGAAGGAAGTTGAACAGCTGGATTCAAAAGACTTCCTGGGTAAACCCAAGGTAACAGGCATGTAATCATTAAGATTCACAGCAAACAGATTAAAATCCTACCTTCTGACATCTCCAGGGTGCATTACTGTTGACCACTCCACTGATCGCTGTATTGGTGGAGACCCAAGAGCAGGATTGTCAGGGCTTGCAGCCAGTCAAGGTGTCTGGGACACAGAAGCTGAAATTGATTAGGATTGCCACCTCTTCTATCAAAAATGCACTTTGCTGCTAAAAAAAACTTCCCGGTCTTGGTTACTTTAAACTCTGAAAAAGCTGAGCAGGTACTCGGGGAACCCTGTTGTTGTCTCTTTGCTGACAATAACATCTTCAAGGGGAACACATTCTTCCTGAATGCTCCTACTCACTACTATATTCCCAGCGGGACAGGCAGGCACTTGGGAGACAAATGCTTTGTCACATTCCTTGATGCAAGTCAGCAGAGTATTTCTGTGATCCCTTTTGTGACCAGTGCAGTCAGCAGAAGTGCCACAGGCCAGAGAGCTCCAACATGAATAAAGGAAAGAGAAAGTAGTTCATTCAGGCACTTCTAAAGAAACCTTGGGAAGACTGAAAAAACAGGGACACAAATGGTTGAGGCTGTTTTGGGACTCCAGCTTTGCTTTTTCCACTATATTCATGGCTCTACTTTATGCCTGACCTTAGAATGTCAGAAGAAAACAGGTCTGAGTAGGATAACCTTACATGAAGACTGAGACTCTCTTCATCCGGTCTCAATTCAGTCATTATTTTGACAGGTGATCTCGTCCATCAACCCCAATGATGAGTACATTGGCTTCGAGCCTCTCAGGCCTCAGGTGAGAAGGATGTAGCTGTGAAAGGAGGAATGGAGCTGTCATGGAGCTCCAGGTAGGGCCTCAGATCCTAACACCATCAGGGTAAGAACATACTGTTGGAAAAAAACAGTGCAATATCAGACTAGATCCACGGGGCTATTCAAAGCCAGTGGTGGGCTTCAGTGCTGGCTGGAAGGGACTTGGTGATGTGAGTCTCCAGCCTTTTGAGATGCTTTTTTGTCTCTTTGCCGTGTTGAAACAGTAGAGACTTAGGTATGCCCAACATGCATTTGCTCAGCACTTCAGTAAATTCGTCAGCATAAGAGTGGTTCCTTGCCCTATAATATGAGTTTCTTACAGCCAAGGGTAGGGAAAGAGGCTTTGTTACTCGCCTCCTGATGGGATAGAGAAGGAGGGGGAGAAATAGAAGGTCCATCCTGGTAAGGTGTGGAGCAGCAGACTTCTGTATGGATGCTGTGGTGTGATAAATGTGGTCAAAAGTAAAGAGAAAATGCCACAGTTTGGTATTCGGAGGGAAAGTAAATAATGTGGAGCTGTGGCTGTATAAGGTACTGTTGTAAACAGATGCTGTTGTTCCTCCCACAGAAACAGGGCTTTTATGAACCCAGTACTGATGCTCTGCGGTAAGTGTTCAGTTCCACCTTGGTTTAACTCTTCTCTCCCTATTTCTGTTCAGAAGGTCACGTTTTATTCTCTGGTGTCTTTGTCTGAAGACTTTGTGGGATCCACATCCACTTCTCTCCAAGGGCAGAGTGAATGACAAACATGCAAAGGCTTGTGTGGTTGCAGCAGACAAACAGTTCAGTGGCATCCCTCATGCAAGAATCTCAGGGCAGTTTGCAGGAGTTGATTCAATAGTCTTGGAAGACAGGCATGGATCATGCCATGGCTGGGGAATGGAAGCAGAGACAGGTGGTGGGTCTGTAGCAGAGGATGCTCAGCTGTCCCATCCTAGTTCCCAGGACAAGGCTTCCAAATACTTTCTCCCAGACCTGCTGTGCTGAGTCAAAATCAGCCTTGGTTTGAAAAATGTGAAAGTAATTTTTTTTTATGATATTGTACCCGCAGTACTTCAGGTCTGAGTTTAATAATTGTTTTGATCTGGAGAGTGCTTATCAGTAAAAGGAAAATGGGGCAGTTGATTTGGGAAATCAGTGTCTTTCAAGCTGCTTTTGTTCCCAGTTGGACCAAAGAGTAGCAATGGAAAACAGTTTCCCAACACCTGAAACTTCTAGCATGTGCCAGTTTGGATTGATGTAGTGTTCTGAGTCAAAGCCATCCATCATCAGAACTCAAGGGTTAGTAAAGGTGCTCTCATTTTTTCTTTCCAGAGACAGTGAGTCAGGCTACTACAGAGTTTTGTCCCATTATTACCCTGAGGACTCGGAGAAGTTGGCAGTGAAAGCCAGCAGTTTGGTCTTTGTGCTGACCAGAGGAGCGGATGGCTGGGCTACAGCCATACATGATGGACAGGTAAGGAAAACAGGTGGGCTGGAAATCCATCCCGACCACAGTCCTGCCTGTGAACAGGAGCTTGCTGCAACCCTCTGAGCATGTTCCTTGGGGACCCACCTGTAGCACTGCAGAGCAGAGAATGAGTTCAGGAGCTCATTTCCACAGGCCAGTTACTAACCATAGATTTCTCTGACACTTGGCTCCCACCAGCTTCTGCCATTCACCTCTGTAGCTCCACATGGGCATCTTTTTGGGCACTTGTGCTCTTCACGATACAGGATCCTGTTGTGGAATCATGTAGGGTAACAGACCTCACTAAGGACCACCATTTAGAGCAGTATTTGTCACCTGGGAGTTCTAATGGAGCTGGGAAGACAGGTCGGTCCTTATCTGGTGTGTAGTACGTCTGTTAAATTAACTTTGGGAGGGTTTTAGCTGTGTTCAGGCAGGTTTTATAAAGGGCTCTAGAGAAAACCTAAGGAATTAAAACCCAGTAAATCTGACTTCTTTCAGCAGACAAGGGAACTATCGTGTAAACAGATTGAATAGACATAAATAAATATGACAACATGCAAAATCTCTTGACAGAAGCCGTTTCTCATGTGCCTTCTTGAGCTCTTTGAAAGAGCCAGTGCATACTTGGATTAGGTTGAGCCAGTGAGTTTATTATCTGCCTGTTATTTCCAAAAAATGTCAAAAGGTTCATCACAAGACCACTAAAAATACAGTGAGCTGTTTGAGCAAGAGAGACAGTGCTTTGAGGGCTGATAACAGGTTAAAATACAGAAGTAAAGGCTGGGCATAAATGAACAGGTTTTTCTTTCTTTCTGGTTTTTTTGGTTTGTTTTTTTTTTATATAAAGGAAGTCCCCACAGAGAATCTGCTGTGACCTAAGCATTTAGCATATTCCTAAGTGATATAGTAATAGGGATAGTGATTTAGTCCTTCTTAAGTTAACCATGTTCTGTGACAGACAAACCATTCGGCATAGCCTGAAGCATACGGAGCTAACAATGAACAGTTACAGAAGTATTTGAATGTGCTGGCTGACTGCTCAGTGAAGTGCCAGATGAAATTCAAAGTCAAAAAAAGTAAAATAATAGCCACTGGTGGAAAAAAAAAAGCATAATTACTCACAATGATCAGTTTACATTAATAGCTTTATAGCAGTGATTGTCAGAAGATACAGAAATGCTGCTGGACTGGTATCATTTGACATCCTTGCTCTCTCTGCCTAAGCATCCCTTTTAGGAGCAGGGTGTTGGGTTTGGTGGGTGTTTGGTCTGTTACTAACTGGGTGGCTGCAATGTAGCACTGCTTTCAGCAGAAAGATGCATAAGGACCACTGGATTTTGTTCAGCACTTTCTGAGCACAAATAACATGGGCTACTGTATGCGACCCTGGGCCCTCCATGGACACGTTCATGTTGCAGTAGGGTGAGCAGGCAGTGGTGGTTTGCAAGGGCAGAAGCAGCGCGGAGTGGGGCTGGGTGGTTGGGGCTGCGTCTGCCGCAGCAGCAGCTCCTGTCTCACCCTGCTCTTTGTGTCCTGCAGAAGCTGCGAATACCAAGCTCTCTCCTGGAGCCTGCCTCACAAGCGGATAAATGGGTGAGTGTAGAGGAATGAAGCTGGGTTAATTATCATTGATAATATACAGCTGTGGGCTGGCTTCAGGGGCGGCGGGTTGGCTGATGTAGATAAGGTGCAGCTGTGGCTGGTTCTGTTAAGTGGTTGGGCAGCCAAGGAAGAGAGATGCGGAAGCAGCAGAGAGAGCATGTCCTGAATGAGGAGAGACTAGGAGAAGGCAGCAGAGGGACTGGCATGAAGAGTATGTTGGTATGTGATGGTAAAAGATCTTGTTGCAGCTGGCTAGTTTGGAGAGTGCTGTGACAGGTGAGCCTTGCAACCAGGGGTGAGGAAAGGACCGAGAGATACATTTGGGACATTTATTTGTAAGGTTATCACAGGATAGGACAACTGTGTAAGAGAAACAGTGTGAAACACTGAGTGAGACACCTTGACTGAAGACAAGTGCCCTTAAACAGGACCAGCAGAAGAGTTAAGAACAGGAAAAATGCTTTTGTTTTTTTATATACATCAGATCTCTTTAAAGCAAAATCTGGGGGCTTGGATGTATAGCCAAGCCACAGTGGCTTGCATCTCAAGCTGATCTAGGTATTATTATCTCTTATCCACCATGGGCTGATGGGACACACAAAGATGAGCAGGTGCCATAGCTTTCTTGACCCGCTGTAACTTGTTGAGCCACTGGAACACCACAATGGGTTTAAGGGCTTGAGGCACGTGCGTATCTAGCCTGCTCCCCTGATGTCTACAGCCACTAGATGTAGCTCAAAAGTGGGTGAGGAGTGCTCACATGTTCTAGTTCACCAGCAGAGTGAGAACAGGTTAGTTTCCTGCAGTGGGACAGTAATACCTTAAACAGGCACTGCTTTTTTTCCTTGAGGCCATGTGCCTAAGGCCTAAACCCTCACCTTTGACTTAAGAAAACTTCCTTCCCTCCCATCTCCACCACCTGATCCCATTATTTTTCCATCTGAACCCAGTGTGGAAAGGTGCAAGTCAGGCCCCTGTTCCCTGTGAGATATTTTTGAAGCACGTGGTTGTTCTGATGTTGCTATGATTTATTATTAATTTTTCCCCCCTCCAAAAGAATCACTGGCTGTAGTGTATACTTGGGCATTTCCTCCATGGATGTCTTGCTGTGAGCCAGTCCAGGTTCCCAGGTGACCTGGCAGATGGTGGGGAGAGACCTCAGCACAGTGTGAGCTGCCTCCCTCTGCTCAAGCACCAACCCAGCAAAGGGCAGGAGGCCGAGAAAGTGTCCCTCCAAACCTCTCATCACCCCTACTACCTGAAAGAGCTGAAGAGACCATTAAGAGCCTGAATGCTCTACATATCCAGCCATTTAATGAACTAGTCTCCCTGGGGCTCTCTCTAGGGTTACACCCAGAAATTTGTAACTGGCTGCAGCCTTGGTCATGCATGCCAGCCTTGCCCAGTCTCCGGTGTCTTTTGCTCACTCCTTTCTGATGTTGTTCTGTTGCAGAACATCAGCAATGGGATTCCCCTTCCTCCTGCCCAGGTGCCTCCCAGCCGACTCCATGTGAAGCAGAAGCCAGGTAATCCCTTGGGCCGGGGACCTCACTGGGTGCTATGTGATGCTGTGCCCAAAGCCCCCTACTTTAGGGGTGTGGCAGGAGGCTGGCTCCCCACTGCAGCTATGGCTGCCTGTGTGCTAGCAGGTTGCAGAAGAGCTGCTGGGGGGTCTGCTGACTGTGGGTGCTGTTCCTCTGCTCTTGTTTTGTTCTGCAGAATCTCCAGAAAGAGGAAATGCCTCTGAAAATGATACCAGTGCCCAAGTGGACTTCAAGGTAAGGTGTTTCACAAGCCAAAGCTAGCACAGCCTCAAGAGATCAAGGCTGTGAAAAGTGCAAGGTTCCTGGCCGGATCCTTCAAAATTCCTGAGCTGCCCCAAAACCACTGAAAAAAAATTTTCTTTGTCCATTTTCCCATTCCAAAGAGAGGCTCCCATGTGGTCTTTCCATCATCACTCCCAAGTTTGTGACCATACAAATTTGTGAGGCAGTTCAAGGTTGAGGCTTACCAGGGCAGTGCCCTTTTGCCAGCCCTCCCAGGAGCCAAGAGCCCCAGACACAGCAATGTTCTCAGGCACACACTTGACAGCGCATTTTGCAAGAGTGCTGTCTTTGAACTACCTGCTGTCCCTTCCCCCTTCCTCCTGTGTGGCATTTTCTGTCCCTGTCAGTCTGGGTACCACAGTTCATTCATATTTGTGTCCTTCTGGGATGATGTCCTCTGCACCTCCACATTATTACCAACCATTGTGTGTGACGGTGCTGGAATCACTCCTGTGTCTGCTTGGGGACAGCACCTCCCTGGTAGTGCCAGCTGCAGATCAGCTTTGCTCACTTTTGTCTTTGCTGCCCCTCTTTGTAGGACTTCTGGAGTAATATTTTTTTCAGCTGTAGTCCAGACAGAGGGCAGCAGAACATGGGAACTTGGCTGCATCTCTACAGCTGGCTGCAAGAATTGGGGCCCTGCTCACATAGGTTTGGGAGGTACCTGTGCAATTGGACCCAGAAACTGGCTTCTTGGGTCACGGGAGGAACATTTGATCCCAGGTTTTGAATCTGTAGTTCCCCCTCTGAAATTCAGAGCTGCATTTTTATGCTGCACTGCTGTTACAATAGTAGCACTGAAATGAGGGGTTGCGTTTGTGTCACCTCCCTTGATATGAGAGGTGACGTGGTCTGAATAACCAGACTGGACGCAGTGCCACATCTCTCAGCAGATCCCACCAACCTGTGGAGAAGCTTCATCCAGCACGGACAAGCCTGTTGTGCTGAGAGCGTGTTGCGAGTGCACCGTGGTGCTGAGGGCAGGCAAGGCGCTGTCTCTGCTGGACCTGCGGGCTCTGCTGAGGGAGCGGTTTGGGCAGCAGGCAGAGCGAGGGAAGCTGAGGTATGCTGCAGCACAGCTGGGCCCTCCAGCACTCCTGGTGCATGCGTGTGTGTGATGGGCTGGCAGCAGCCATTCCCCTGGGGATACAGGCATCCAACTGTGTGTGTTCTCCTCAGAACATTTAATTTGGGTCAAAGCACTCTAGACGAAATTCAGCATAAATGTGAGCACACAGCCTTCCTTGTAAGGCTAACTGTACTATGGCTTTTGGTTTGGAGAACAGCGAGCGCTCAATGGGCTTTGGAAGCCCAACAGATCTTTCCCAGGAAATTGTACCATGGTCAAGAAATAGCACAACAGAAAGAAGTCTGTGCAGATGCAGTTGCTGTATATTGGATTTTCTCCTGCTTGGCTTAACCTTTGGGATACACTAGGATCAAGGCAGAGCAATCTGGGAGTTGGGTGTAAGCGTGCATTGGTCCTGGGGTGAGGTCTGCCTGACTGTGACACCCCTGGGGACAGACAGTCAGAGTAGTCAGGAGAGTTTATGATCTTCCCCTCAAATAAGTGTGTGAGAGGGTGACAGTGTCAGTCTCAGCAGTGCCATTCCTGCCCACTGAGCACGCAGGGTGGCCCCATGTCATTGTGCAAGGTGACAAGCTCAGAGCTGTCTTACAAAGGGAGCTTTGAAAACTGAAGATGGTAGAGGGCTAGGCTTGCCTCCAAGTTTGGCTTCAAGTGAGATGATTTGAGCTGTGTTAATGAATCTTTGCAGCTACAGGCATTTGGATGGCAAAGAACTGGGTGCAGTTTTGGGAGAGGAGGATCTAGGGAAGATGTGGCAGCAGCTGACAGATGGCAGGCTGATGCTCTGCTGCCAGGTACGTGGGCTGTGATGAGTTTCCCTGCTGTGCTGGACTCAAATCTCTGCTTTGCCTTGCAACCTCCGTGCTGACTTTCTCCTGCAGGACTCTGACTCCCACTCGGGCAGACCGATCCTCTACCGGATGCTGGCTCAGCACTCTTACCTCGCGCAAGGACCGGGGGACTTGGAGTTCAGCAAGGGGGATGTGCTGGATATTCTCTCTGAAGGTAGCTCTCCAGTCCTGTCTGCAGGCTTGTACTGGGACAGGCTTTTGGAGTGCTCCAGGGAGGGACTGGGGAATAGATGGCCTCTCCAGTGCTGTCTCAGGTTCATATCCTCAGGAGGTACAGGCTTGCACTGGGTTTTGCCCAGTTAAATTCCAGCCATGAAAACTCTCACTAATCCCACTCATGTGGGCCAGGGCTCATCCTGCTCCTTTATGTTTTCCCAGTGAACGAGGACTGGCTTGAAGGACGCTGCAATGGCAAGACTGGCATCTTCCCCAAATGCTTTGCAACCCAGACCAGTTGTGGTGCTGCCTTCCTATAGCGAACAGTCCCAGCTCATTTGGGCCACAGCCAGCACAGCCAGGAGCCCTGCTGAACCCAGAGAGGAGATGTCCCCCACTCACAGATCCCATGGGGTCAGTTCCAGCAGTCCAACAGCATTTTCTACAGCCTATTCTCAGACTTGGCATGTGTACCTCTGTGCTTACACTGCCAAAGATGTGCCTGTGCAGGGCAGAGGGAAGGGAGGGGGATCTGGTATACGGCTATGGGAATTGTCCATGTGGCAGCTCAGACTGGAGGGGCTCAGACTGCTGGGTGGCATGTGGTTCTTCTGGGTGGCCCTCACCCCACTCTCCCTTGTTGCTCAAGTTCAGGCTGGGAAGGCTGAGCCTCACTAGTGAAGCCAAGGACAGCTGTCTGTGAGCAGCAGGCAGAGCTGTGTCACTCAGCCTCCTGGGTCACATCTCCTTATCTCCACCAGAGAGAGGGATGCTGCTCTTTTGAAAGGCTTTTGTAAGCAGTTTGCAGTGGGGTATATGGGATAAGACCTTGGGTTAGGACCACTATGTACCATCTTCCATGGCAAATGTCCCATGGATCTGCCAGAGCCAAAGGGGTCTGACCATTCCTCAGCCCAGATGCCTTTGGTTCTTCTCTTAAGATGTTAAGTCCTGCAGTATGTTACTGCTTCATACTGCATGGGCAGGGGTCCTGCAGCACGGAGGAGAGGTAGCTGTGGGAATGCCACTGCTCAGACCAACCCTGGGCTTTGGCATAGCCTTGGCCTGTCTGGGGAGAGAGCTAGGTGGAGCGGGGCTGCTGGCTGGAGCTGAAGGGACTGAAATGACTGTCTGGTTCCTGCAGCTGAGCTGTGCTGGCTTCTGCTGATCTAAATAAAACACTCAAGTGCCTGGAGCTGGAACCTATAATGGATTTGGTGCCTGATAAAGCTGGGCTATGTAACTTGAATATAAAATAAACCCTGAGCCAGAGTTGGCAACTCTTAAATCTTCCACTTGTTTTTTTTCTGCTGAGATATGCCAGTAAATATTTTTAAAGACAGCTGACAGTGTCTTTAGGAAGACACTGTCACATACGACAAAAATCGTGCCTATCTTGTACATGGCAAGATACAGATAAGGTCACCCCCCTCCTCAGAGTTTAGGTGGCCACCACTGCTCTCCATCACCAATTGCCTCCCACAGCTGTTGGGAGAGCAGCCAGCAGGACTGGAACTGCTAAGGAAACTGTACTAGGCTGGTTAGTGACTTTCATATTTGAAAAACAAAACTGATTTTATTTCCAGTTTGAATTTACCTGGCTTCATCTAGCCACCAGCTCTCAGTCAGCTTTTGTCAGCCAGATAATGGAGTCTTTTCCTCTTGGAGGTACTTGGAGAGCTCAAGACGCCTTTGTCATCTTCAACATCTTTACAGAGATGACCCAATTAGACCTGCTGAACAATGGATATGGGTCCAATGCCCTCGTTCTTCTCCCGCTTCCACCTTCCTTAGCACCACTTCCCTGCCTGGTTTAGTGGGCAGGATGCCTCTAGTCTGGAGGCTGGGAGCTACTTCGTTTTCCAGAAACACTGGAGGAAAATGGCCACCAGGCCTGCCACTATGGCCAGCACAATAAAGGAGATGGCACCTGCCCACAGACTGGGCTGGTTCCCCTTGATGGGTTCCAGAGCCTCCGTGGGGATCATGTTGGTGAGGTTCAGCATGAAGCCCAGTGTCCATCCGATGTCTGTGTTTGCTGCCTGAGGTGAGAGAGCAAAGGAGATCACCCAAACCGGTACTGGTAGCTTTGGTGCAAGGGACTGATGGGCACCTCTCCCATGAGCTGTCCCAGCTGTGATTTCACACATGGACCTGGCTGAGGTGAACCTGATCGTGCCAGCAGCAGTTACACAGAGAGCTTTCCTGTCCCTCCTTCCCAAGGGCTAAGGGGCAGCTGGGCGTGGATGGCTGCTCTGGTCCAGATCTGCCTCTGTGACCTGCATGTGAATTTGGATCTGAGCTTTCCTCCTCCCCCGTGATCCTTCAGATTTGGTCATATTCTGGTTCAAATGGGTCATGGGGCCACCAGTACCTCTCATCTCAGTCAATTCTGCCCCAACAGCAGAGACCAAGGTGGCCAAATCCTGCTCTGCACTTTTCTGACCCACTTAAAATTAGCTTGCATTCACACCAGAGTAAGTGAGAAACAAGCTGGCGTCAGAGGTTTGGGGGCAGGTAAGAAAGAGTGAAGCACTGCTAGGACTGCTGGGTAGCAGCCATGAGATGAGGACACATTTCTGGTGCTGGGGACTCCAGGGATGCTGCTCCTGAGCACGTCTTTGGGCCAGGGCAAGGATGTGGCCACAGCTGCCTGCCCGCTCCCGCTGCCCCACAGGGGGCTTACCTGCTGGCTGAAGTGGATGCTGCTCCACGTGTGCTCGTTGAACTTGTAGCCATCAAGCAACAGTGTCAAACTGTAAATTGCCATGGAGCAGTATTTGTGTAGATACTCAGTCTTCTGTGGGAAGGTCTCCACCAGCTGTGTGGCCATCAGGGGACACAATGCAATAGGGAATGAAAGAGATGCTCAGAAACCCTCCCCAGCCCAGGAAGCCAGAGGACATGTGCTTCCTGGGCAGAGATTTGGGACAGGAAAATCACAGGGCTTCTTGCTGCCCTTCACAGGGCTCTCACCTCCGACCAGTTCTTCTTGCAAAAGGTCTGGACCGTGGAGTTGACATGATTTAGAGATTGCTGGCTGGTCAGGTTCAGGAAGTGGAAGGTGTGGTAGAACCCAGCAAAGGCCTGGGGAATAAGGGGAAATGGTAAAAACTACATCTCCCTCACCCAAGAAAAAAAGACCCAGAGCCCCCTCTTGCTTGGGGAGGGAGTCCTATTTAATTCCTAGGGCTCTGCACTCAGCACCCACTTGATGGTCTGCCAAAAAGTCTTGGAGCTGGTTGACAAGCCCTGAGGCTGCTGCTTCCACTCTGAGCTAGTTCCAGCTTGCTCCTTGGGACAAGATTCTCCTGTTTCCCTCAGGGAGGGCTGGGACATCGCAGGAGGCAGAAGCCACCTCCCAGCATAGGATAAGAGTCCTCATTGCAGATGGGATCAACTCTGAGGTCCTCTCTCACCACTCCTTCCCACAACTAGTGGCAGAGGAGACTCCCACCCTCCATCCTCCCCCACCATAGTCACAGGGATGGAGGCTCCTTACAAAGAACTGTCCCCTCACGGGCGGCTGATAAACCCCGTTGAACCCGCACGTCGTGTTGGCCCCACAACTGAAGTTGAAGAGTCTCTGGATGGCGGCGCTGCACGCTGCTGGGTCCCCTGTCCCCGTCACCGTGAGCGTCTGTGCACGGCTGGCTGTGCCTGGTGCATGCACACAGGGACTGTCGTAGAGGTCTGCCGTGGTGATGTTCTCCTGGTATCCCTTGGGGTAGCAGGGATGCGATATCTGCTGGGCAGGCAGGCTGCCCTGGACAGAGCAGGAGCCGTTAACATCGCCCTGGCACTGAGGATGAGGAGGGAAAGAAGGGAAACAGCCCATAGGCAGCAGCACCTGTTCCCACAGCCAGAGGCAGGACCGCAGCAGGCTGGCTCCACCATCCCGTGGGCTCTCGCCCGCGGGGTGCAGGCACAGAATCGTGGGGACAAGCATGGCATGGCCACGCTGTGGTCACGGATCAGCTGCAGTGGTGGTCGCATGCCCGAGGCCCTGGGGGTTTGCACCCTGTGCTGAGTGGGGACCCGTTTTGTCCCCACTCTTCCTTCGCAGGCGCACCAGGCTCAAGGGAGAGCCAAGGCTGGGAAGCCGTGTAAGCAGGAGCAAAAAGGACACTGCCTTCTCTTTGCAACGTGCCCTGGATGTGGCCTTTTGCCCGTTCCCACCAGCATGAGCCGGCATTGAGCCCTCAGCCCACAACCAAGCTGTGGGCATGAGGGTCCCCTGTGCGACGGCAACACCACCCTTCACGTTCCCGTGCCCAGCACCTACTGCCGCAGACCGGTACGTTCTGATTTCTGCCCATCAAACCAACTTAGCCATTGCCATACTGGTGCTAAAAAGTCTCACTGGGTCTTCCACAACCTCCCAGCAGCCAGCAGGTTCCCTCCTCCAGGGCTGGGTCCTTCCAGTTCCCCCTGTGAGCACGACTGAGCTGACGCAGCCCCTCCATCAGGACAGGGATGGAGACCTGGTGGGCAAGATGTCCCTGGGACGGGGGGCCCCAGGCACCCACCGTCCTGGCCACACCTGTGGTCAGGCACCTGCTTTGGGGTGTCCATCTCCATCTCGGCTCGGTCCTGCCCTCTGTTGTTAAACATACCCCAAAAGCACTATCTAGACCCTAGAAGTGAGGAGAAGCGGGATCCATCCTTTGCATGAGTAAACCGCCCATGGCTTTTGCTGGTCCTGCTGTTGGCCCCACCACTGAGCTGTGCTAGGGTGGTGATGCTACTGCCAGCCCGTGCCTCCCCACGGGGGTGGCCAACCTGCTCCCAAGGGCAGGGCGTGCTCTCTGCCGGCACGGAGAGCTTGTTGCTCCTGGCAGTCACTCTGTTCCCACTGCATCTTGCAGGCTCTGTCCCAGAAAGAACCAAAGATGCCACCCGCCTGCATGCTCCCCGAGCATCTCCGTCTCCCACAGCACTAGAGCGGTGTGCTGTGTCCAAGGTGAGACAGGAGGATGCTGCTTACTGGTGGAGCAGTGTGCAGGAGGTGTGTTGGGAATCCTCTGTCTGGGCAGAAATTGAGGAAGGGCGAGTGAATGGGGACAGAGAAGAACCCAAGGATGCAGCTGGGCTTGGGAAATAATGGAAAATATCATTACGTGTCAGCATCTGGGAAGAAGGGAGCCCTGGCAGGGAGCTACCATCATCTTCCACCCAAATTAGAGAATATTTTGATTCAGTGGATGAAATCTAAGCCTCTCCCAGGTGCTTCAATTCATGAAAGCTCCCAATTCCCTAACAGTTTTTCCAGAGGCCTGCTCAAAATTCCTGGAAGACATTTTATGAGGCAATGGGAAATGGTTGAGCAGATCCTGGTGACCAGTGGCCGTAGTACCTGGTGGAGAGCTGCCAGCAGCATCTTCAAGGCCTGCGTCTGCCCGTAGCAGAGGTAGCTGTGGGTGTAGAGCGAGTAGTTGGTGCCGTACAGCCTGAAGAAGACAGAGGTGTTCTTGTCCTCGATGGTGACGCCAGGCTGGAAGGTTATTTGTGTCGAGGCACCTCCAAGGTCCAGAGCTCCAAGAACTTCAGTGTCCCGTGCGTGTTCCCATTTCTCTGCAAAGGAGAACTGGCCCAATAAGACAGCAAGTGTTAGTCTGAACCGGAGGGAATCACAGTCCCTGTCCCTTCCCTCAAGGTTTTGAGGGCTCAGAGACCCTGAGGGACCTTTCACGTCCTGTCTCCCTGCTTAACCTCTTCCTACCTACATCCTCCTTGACCCACATAAACCTCCATGTAGCACTGGGATCCATCCCCTTGGCCTCTGCACATCAGCTGGGATCCAGAGATTTGAGGAGGGAAAGAGGAGCACTTTCATCTGGGGTCTGATACTGCTGCATCCCTGTGATACCAAAAGTGACCCATATGTAGAGGGAGAGCATAGGGCCAAGCTGAGCTGGACACAGAGACCTTTGATTCTGTTAGTCCCATCAGTGGGACTGAATGTGCAGTTCACAACCACAGGCTACATTCATTTGGGTGACTAGTGCTCTAAAACTAGAATTTTCTCTCCTCTGGGCATGAAGAAAGTTGGCTGTGGCTCAGACAGGTGTATGTACATTGCTGACCCCTCCTCTGCCCATTCCCCGAGCCCACACCTTGACGAGCGTCTCCAGCAGGTAGTTGACGGTGATCCAGCCGAAGGAGCCCTCCTCGTTCCCCGTGAGAACCTGAGCTCCACGGAAGTCCACAGGGTACTCGGCGATGGCCTTGGAGACCTCAGCAAAGACCTGCTCGGCCTTGGTGCTGTTCTGCTCCCTGCCCGGGGAAGGAGGGGACTGTCACGCCGTGCAGGAGGCGATGGCTGGGGAGCTTTTGGAGCAGGCGGACAGCAAGAGGCTGCTGCCTCATGCCAAGGAGCGGGGCTGCTTGGGCACTTGGCACATGCCCGTCCCTCGCTGCCCTGCCTGCGGGCCGCAAGCCACCAGATCCCTCAGCGTCTGCGCTGGGAGACTCCCTGCAAACGCCGCCTGAGCTCTGCCTGAGCGTGCGGGAAGGTTCCTGCAAGGCTGCCAAAGGAGGTTCCTCAGCTCCAGGGCTGCTGCCAGCCTGGTGCTGCCGTGGGCTGGGGGGGTCCCCATGGGCGTGGAGAGGGGCTCTCTTGGACACCCCGTCAGACTGCAGGCGTGGATGCTCTGCCCATCGCCATGGCCTGCCCAGGAAGCAGCCCCCCGTGCCCCAGCCCCCGTGCCCCAGCCCCCCGTGCCCCAGCCCCCGTGCCCCAGCCCCCTGTGCCCCAGCCCCCCGTGCCCCAGCCCCCTGTGCCCCAGCCCCCCGTGCCCCAGCCCCCTGCACTGGCTGTGACACAGAAAGGCATGGTGGGGAAGGGGTGGGAGGTTACCTCAGCAGCCGCATGCCCGCTGTGGCCCCCAGGTAGGTGGGGGTCTCCCGCTGCTGCTCCACCGGGATGATCGCCATGGCCTTGTCCAGGCAGGGCTTCAGGCTGGCTCCAGCCCCCGTGGCGTTGTCTGCGTAGCTGGAGATGCCAGGTCCTGCAAGAGGGCACCCCGTGATGGAGTGAGCTCAGTGCCACCCAGGAGGGACAGGGCACCAGGGGACATATCTACCCAGAAAGTCCCCAGGGGGTTTTCCCATCCAGCCGTGCCCTTGCCAAGGGTGTCCCTGGAAGGGCAGTGCTCAGGGCTGGCTGCCACAGGCACAGCACGCTGCGGGAGCGGGCAGCAAGCTCCTGCTCTGGATGGAGGGGGAGGGCTGCGGTGTGTGTCTTGTGATGCTGAGCACATGCTTCACCCCAGGGAGGGCAAACTGCCCCTACGTGGCCAGCCAGTCCCACAGGACTTGGTTGACAAACAGAGCAGTTCCTTATTTCCCCAGGGAAGAGGCAGGCTCTCTTTGTCCTGCCCGGGTGGCCCATGTGCCCAGAGGCACGTGCAGAGGTGCCCTCTACACAACTTGTTTGACATCCTATTTTTAGATACTGGCACTGGATCTGAGCACCCAGCATGGTGCTGTCGTGGGTAGCGACAGGCTCTGGGGTGGAAATATCACTATTTACCTACAGCTTTGCACACCATTATTGCCATTAGCCCACGCACCCTCTCTGTTACACTTTGCCCTCTGCCAGACCTTTGCAGTTAACCAGTAACTGCCACAGCACTGCTGCAGAGCCTGGATTTGAGGTCAAGATGAGCTCTGAGCCCTCTCGCCCCCTGCCCAGGCACCTCTGCCCTGGCCTGGTGGCCTTTGCCAGTCCCAGCCCAGCTCCATGCACCATTTATCTGACCCTACCTCCCCTCCTCAGCCTAATCCTTTCCTCCAGAGAGCCCAGTCCTTTTGCCAAAGCCCGACAGCAGCTTTGCAATAGGAATAAATGCCCCTGTGGGTATTTATAAACGCCCAATAGATAAATACCCTTTGGTGCATTCGCCGTTTATGACAGTTGGCATGAACCAGCCAACTCGCCCTGGCACTGTGGGACAGCCACCGTGGCAAGCACCAGGGCCAGCAGCCCCAGCAGCCCCCAGCTGAGCAGGGGCAGGGAAGAGGGATGGGCACGTCCCAGCACTCACCGGACACAGTGCATGCCTCCACCTGGGAGACGATGCCGGTGCCATTCGCCTTGTCCGCAGGCCACCGGTAGATGTAGAGAGCTGTGTGCGTGGAACCGGCGTCAAACACCAGACCGTACTGGAGGAGACAGAGAGGGCACAACATGTCAGAGGGTGCAGACCACCTTCACCTGCTGCAGAGCGGGCTGAGCTCCAGGAGACCCAGCAGAGCTCAGGGTGGGCGGGGGAACCTCAAGTGGCTGAACAAAGAGTGTCACCAGGACAGGGAAAGCCCTGTGGCACTGCAGTCACCAACTGTGTTGGGGACAAGGATCCACCACAAGCCCTTGGAGCTGGGGATGCTCTGCTGTGAAAAGGCTGTGTGTGCTGTAGGGCCAGTCACAGTGGCTGAACTCTGCCAGAGCCACCTGACAGGCCAGCCTGTGTGGGAATTTGTCCCCATCATGGTGACAAACAGCATAGCCTGTCTGAAACCTGGGGAAACTCCCGTACCAAGGGGTAGCCAGCATGCATGTGAGAGTGGGCAGCTGCACTCCTCCCATAGGCCCTACCTTGATGCTGGGAGGCAGAAACACAACCTTCACATCCACGACGCTCAGAATAAGGGCAATGATGCTGAAGACACAAGTGGCTGCCAGGAGACCTGCAACGGCCTTGGGTTTGTAGTCCATTCCTCCTCCAACCTGCAAGAACAGCCCCAACCCCCAGCTCACACCTCTGCATTTGCAAGGCCAGTTTGGAAATGCAAATCTCATGGATGGATATGGGACCTGCCAAGATGGGACTTTCCCCTTCCCTAACAAGGGCTTGAAGCCATCCTCTGGTGCATGGCTGCTCTTATGGGAGGCTCCTGGCAGTCTCGGGACTGGGACACCCTCTCCTTCAGAGCATTCCCTCCCTGGGGGATTTTCAGCGTGGGTTTTTCAGCCCTGCCTTCTCAGCTGCAGCCCTTCAGGCCCCTCTCTGCACGCAGCCTGGACTCACCTCACCCCTCTGCCCTGCTCAAACTGCCAGCTGGGTGGCAGGTCAGCAACTCCCTTCCCAGCAGCAGCACTGGGGGAAGCATGGCAGTGGCTGGTGGGAATCCCAGACTGGGAGCAGGACCATGCCCTGGCAGGTTCCCAGCATGACCATCCCCTCCAGGGTGCAGAGCCACATCCCCCTGGCACCCATCTGCTGCCATTGTAACCTGCACCCTCGCAAAACCCATCCCACAAGATTTGGGACCATCGGGTCACATCTGTTGCCCAACAGGCCCAGAATGTCCCTGAGAAGGTCCTCTCTGCTTCAGACAGACGAAAAACATCTGCAGGCATGTCTCCTGTCTGGTCCAGCTCTCAGCTCTTGGTGATGCCACAGCAGATAAGCAGACATGCAGGGACAGTGTCCTTGCCTGCAGGTGGTCCCCAAGCCTCTCCTGCAGCCCCAAGGGCAGGCAGACGGGCCGAGGCAGAAAGCTCCTGCTGATCTGGGCACACGCAGCCCTGTAGCCAGGCTGGCATGCTGGCAGCAATAACATGGCACGGGCAGGCGAGGCCAGCGGGGTGCAGAGGAGCCCTTGGGAACCAGAGCAGGTCCTGCCCCTCCCACTTGTCTGGTCAGAGCTCAGCTTCCAGCAGAATCAGCCCTGAGACATCAGTAAGAAATTGCAGGGGAGAATCAAAGCCAAAGGGTCTGGTGTCAGCACACAGCAGCTGCCATGTCCATGCGCTCAGCACCCCACAGCTGGTCAGATGTGCTTTTCTAAATGCACAGCTCTCCCTCCTCCTCCTGTACCACCCTGCTCCATGCCACTGGCCGCACAGGCAGCGCTCCATCCAGTGTCAGGCTGCAAGCCAGACTCCAGCCGAGTGGTGGATGTCCCGAGAGCCCTGGACACAGCCTAGAGAAGCAGTTTAATCCAACCAGTGCTTTGGGGTGGCACCTGGACGTTGTCACTTGGCTACGCAATCCTCCGGTGAGTGCATAAAACCACAGAAAAATTCCCTTGCCCTTTCTTCAGGCCAGGTCAGTGGCTTGAACAGGAGAGGAAAGACCTTTGGCAAGATCAAAGGAGATGCTGATTCCTGTTTCAGAATCAGTATCTGTGGTGACAAACTAGGGGAACCAATATCCTGCGTGACATGAGATGTATAAGGACGGATAGCAGCTGTTCTTCTGGCCCATGTCATGGGACACGGAACCACAGGAAACCCTTATCTAGACCTTATCCTACAGCCAGGAGCCCTTCCCTGCATGGTGGCTATGGCCAGAAGAGATCATATGGAAGCAGCTGATGAATCCCTATGTTGTCACATCTCCAGTCCTACCAGCCCTGCTGGAGTTCTCCCAGATGTAACTGTGTTGTTGGGGTGTGATTCCCCTGCTCCAAGTAACAGAAATGGCAAAATTTCCCAGCCCAGCCCACATCCTGGAAAATTCTCTGTGCAATAGAAGGATAAGAAACGCTGATAAATTGCACTGTCCTGCATGCAGGAGCAAATGGGAAACGGGCTCCACTTGCTCTAGTTGGGGCTAATATCCCTTTTGACCGGGCAGGAGGCAACACCCAAAGGCAGCACAGAGCCAGCCAGGGCTGGGGAGGAGAGCGGGGAATGGGGAGGGTGCCCAGCAGGTGGAAAACAAGACGAGATGCATGTGAGAAGCTGATTGAAAGCCCAACCTTTCAGCAGCACCTCGGGGCTGACCAGCACCGATACCCACTACCATCCGTGGCAGGTTCAGTTCAGCAGCAGGGATGGGAAGGTGGTGGGATGTTTCCAGAGCTAGGGAAGAGGCACAGTGCTTCGAGGAGCAATGCCCATCCGTTTCAATGCGTGGGAAGTTCACAGCTATGCATTTGGGCCACCACGGCACTTGTTTGTGTGTGACTGGGCACACCGAAGCGCTGTACAAACACCCAGGGGATGTCCCTCACCTTGCAGCGTCCCAGCCCTCAGCATTCCGGAGGAAAGGCTCAGAGGCACCGCTGGAGCTAAACTGTCTGTTGCTCAGGAACATGGGAAGCAGACTTCCCCACTGTGCACACTTGGGATTTGAAAGTCAAAAGGGCTCTTAAGATGACAAGAAAGATGGTGAAAATGCACACCGGGAGCATCTTTGCCAGGCAGAGCGGTCCCCTGCCTCCCATCTCTCCCACCAGCACTGGGGCTCAGCAGTGTCCTCCATGCCTTGTCCATGTCCCCTCCATGCCCCACAGTGTCCTGTCCATGTCCCCTCCGTGCCCCTTTGCCCCCTGCACCATGAGCACCTCCTGCCACAAGCGGCTGCCCCAGCCCTCTCCCTCCTGCCCCTCCAGCCCACAGAGTCTGTGTATCCCCAGCACCCGGCTCCGCTGCTGGCCAGGGCGCAGCCAGGGCTGAGCCCCCCACCACCCTGCTGAGCAAAGCTCCCTCCAGGGACCCCCAGCCCCCTCCCCAGCCTGTGGCTCACCCACGCTGCTCCGTGGTGCTGCTCCCAGCACTGCCACGCTCGCCCTGGTGTCCGTTTGTGTCAGCTTGTACCTGGAGTGCGGAGCCCCGGTCCTGGGACAAAGGCTGCCCCGAGTCCCTGTACGGCCCTCCCCTTGGCCCGGGACCAGAACCTGCCCAGGAGAGCTTGTCCGGGAGGCAGCGGGGCTGGGGCTGGAGAGCCAACTTGAAATAGCAGCCCGTGTTAACCACTTCACTGCTGGAGGAGCGCCTGGGACACCTCCACCCATGGGGGTGGTGGGGGTGCCTGAGCTGCCCAGCAGGGGCTCAGTGTGGGGGCAGCTCCCCATGATGCTCATGAAGAGCCGTGCCTGCCCTTCTGCCCCTCGGGGAGCCAGCGAGCGGGCTGGCCCTGGAATGAAGGCAGCGACCGAGGTCTGGAAGCCCCACAGACATCCCTGCTGCCTAAACACACCGCAAGGTGAGGCATGAGCCAAGCCTGCCACCAGGCTCTGCCCTACCCCACACTGCCCCATTGCTGGCAGGGGGGTCCAGGACAGAAACAGGAGGGACCTAGCAGGTGGAGGCCTGTCCCCATGGCCAGGGACCTGTCCATAAAGCCATCCCCATGGGACCCGTCCCCTTGGAACCCATCCCCTTGGGACCCATCCCCACAGCCAGGCATCCATCTGACTCCACAGCCAGGGTCCCATTGCCCCAGGGTGGTGCAGGAAGAGGTGCAGGCAGGCTGGGGTGCTGCCCTGCTCCTGCCACTGGGCATCCCTGCTCCCATCGCTGGGCATCCCTGCTCCCGTGGCTGGGCATCCTTGCTCCCGCCACTGGGCATCCCTGCTCCCATTGCTAGGCATCCCTGCTCCTGCCGCTGGGCATCCCTGCTCCCATCACTGGGTATCCCTGCTCCCGCCGCTGGCCATCCCTGCTCCCATCACTGGGCACCCCTGCTCCCGCCACTGCGCCGCAGGCAGCACCACGCTCCCGCCCCGGACATCCGAGGCCAGCACAGGCCTCACTTTCACTTTCTGTCACTCTGCTGGGCTGGGCGCAGGCAGAGCTGCGCAGGGCTGGCGCACCCACGCTGGAGGAAGGAGGGTGCTCCCAGCACAGGTATGTGGGTGGGTGAACACCGTGACCGTGGCCACCCTGTCCCTGGGGCCAGGCAGGAGGGAGCCTTTGCCCCTGGCTTTTCCCGGGATGGGAGCTGCCGGCAGACGAATGCCCAGGCTGAGTCCTGAGTCCCATGGGGCATGTTCATGGGCTCCACACCTGGCTGCTTCCATGTCCCAGGGGGTCGTTAAGGGAGTGCGTGGTTCCCAAGCTTCTGGGACAAGGGGACCCCAGGAAAAGCTGAAGAGACAGGGCAGGGGCAGGTGGGTTGGGGCTGCCTTTGCGAAGACCACCCATCCCCACAGCCTGGCGCAGGGATGCAGACACGGCTGTTCCGGGCAGTGGGCTGGAGCTCAGCGGCCGTGCTAGCAGTGCTGGGGGTGGCCGTCTTCTTCCTGGTCCTGACCCCGGTGAAGGATGCTGCCCTTCCTACAAGGAACAAAGTAGGTGCCCAGTGGGACCTGGGGGAGCTAGGGAATGATCACCAGCCCCTTTCCACCTCTCATCCTTCCATCAGCCCTGCCTTCCTCTCTGCTTGCAAGTCTTCCCATAAGCAGCCCAGCTTTTCAGGGCTTAACCTAATCAAGGTAGCACTGGGCAGATCAGCCACCCTCCCGAAACCACAGTCCTGGCTCCTTGCTAAGGATGGGAGCGAAGAGCAGCCCTCCTCCTGGGACTGCTCTGTCTCCCACCTCAGACACCTCTTCTCTCTTTTCAGACGTCCATGTCAGCGGGTGGGTTTATATCTGTGCCTCCTGTTGCTTTCTGCTGGCTGGCTGTTAAAAAAATCGTCAGGGCTTGTGAGCTCTGCTACTCCCAAAGGTCTGGGAGCAGCTTTGGCAGCCTGAACTGGATGCCTCCCTGCTCTGCAAATGACCCTGCTGACCTGCACGTCTCCCCTTTCTGAGCTGTAACTCCCCTGAATGGCTAAATCAGGGCAGTTAGAGGTGGAGCAGAGCTGCTGGAGGGAAGTGGAGGTGCAAACCCCTGCTGCTTGCATTCGTGCGAGGGAAGTGAGAGCAGAGGCTGTCAGAAACCACAATGGCACTTGGTGCAGCCCCAAGATGTGTCCTCTCTGTCTCCTCCAGTACGGTCTGGTGTTTGATGCCGGTTCCACGCACACAGCTCTCTACATCTACCGGTGGCCTGCGGACAAGGCGAATGGCACCGGCATCATCTCCCAGGTGGAGGTGTGCACTGTGTCCGGTGAGTGCTGGGACGTGCCCGTCCCTCTCTCCCAGCCTCCTGGATCGCTGTCCCAGACTCTGACAGCATTGTCAATGATCTGAGTCATTCAGCCTGTGCTGGGCTGAAGGGAGATGGGCTGGTGGGAGAACCAAAGTGTTAGGGGGGATAGTTTGCACCTTAGGGAGCCCTACAGTAATTGGGTGATCCAGAGGTGAGCAAGGAATTTGGCCCCCAGTTAGCACGGTATCTAGAGCCAGTCCAGTCTTGCAAGCCAGTGTGTGTGCATCAACTCACAGCTTGGGATGCTGGATGTGGAGAGTTTGCTCCTTCCCCCCATGCAACCACTTCCTTGGCTCTTCTTCCCACAACGCCTCTTCATAGCCTGTTTCATAACGTGCAGCCTCATGTTCCCACGGGGCCTCCTGAAAGATCTGCAGAAGTCACTAAACATAATGTGTTTCTGCGGATTTTATTGTATGTGGTTCCTAACTACTCTTTATGTCAGCAGTTTTCATTTGGCGTCTGTATGGCACCAAACACAGCAGCTTTTTGAGCTGTGACAGGGACAACTGGATATTGCCAAGAAATTCCAGAGAGCTCCCTGGGCCTGGGGAATGGAACACATGTCCCCTGGTGCCCTGTCCCTCCTGGGTGGCACTGAGCTCACTCCATCACGGGGTGCCCTCTTGCAGGACCTGGCATCTCCAGCTACGCAGACAACGCCACGGGGGCTGGAGCCAGCCTGAAGCCCTGCCTGGACAAGGCCATGGCGATCATCCCGGTGGAGCAGCAGCGGGAGACCCCCACCTACCTGGGGGCCACAGCGGGCATGCGGCTGCTGAGGTAACCTCCCACCCCTTCCCCACCATGCCTTTCTGTGTCACAGCCAGTGCAGGGGGCTGGGGCACGGGGGGCTGGGGCACGGGGGGCTGGGGCACAGGGGGCTGGGGCACGGGGGGCTGGGGCACGGGGGGCTGCTTCCTGGGCAGGCCATGGCGATGGGCAGAGCATCCACGCCTGCAGTCTGACGGGGTGTCCAAGAGAGCCCCTCTCCACGCCCATGGGGACCCCCCCAGCCCACGGCAGCACCAGGCTGGCAGCAGCCCCGGAGCTGAGGAACCTCCTTTGGCAGCCTTGCAGGAACCTTCCCGCACGCTCAGGCAGAGCTCAGGCGGCGTTTGCAGGGAGTCTCCCAGCGCAGACGCTGAGGGATCTGGTGGCTTGCGGCCCGCAGGCAGGGCAGCGAGGGACAGGCATGTGCCAAGTGCCCAAGCAGCCCCGCTCCTTGGCATGAGGCAGCAGCCTCTTGCTGTCCGCCTGCTCCAAAAGCTCCCCAGCCATCGCCTCCTGCACGGCGTGACAGTCCCCTCCTTCCCCGGGCAGGGAGCAGAACAGCACCAAGGCCGAGCAGGTCTTTGCTGAGGTCTCCAAGGCCATCGCCGAGTACCCTGTGGACTTCCGTGGAGCTCAGGTTCTCACGGGGAACGAGGAGGGCTCCTTCGGCTGGATCACCGTCAACTACCTGCTGGAGACGCTCGTCAAGGTGTGGGCTCGGGGAATGGGCAGAGGAGGGGTCAGCAATGTACATACACCTGTCTGAGCCACAGCCAACTTTCTTCATGCCCAGAGGAGAGAAAATTCTAGTTTTAGAGCACTAGTCACCCAAATGAATGTAGCCTGTGGTTGTGAACTGCACATTCAGTCCCACTGATGGGACTAACAGAATCAAAGGTCTCTGTGTCCAGCTCAGCTTGGCCCTATGCTCTCCCTCTACATATGGGTCACTTTTGGTATCACAGGGATGCAGCAGTATCAGACCCCAGATGAAAGTGCTCCTCTTTCCCTCCTCAAATCTCTGGATCCCAGCTGATGTGCAGAGGCCAAGGGGATGGATCCCAGTGCTACATGGAGGTTTATGTGGGTCAAGGAGGATGTAGGTAGGAAGAGGTTAAGCAGGGAGACAGGACGTGAAAGGTCCCTCAGGGTCTCTGAGCCCTCAAAACCTTGAGGGAAGGGACAGGGACTGTGATTCCCTCCGGTTCAGACTAACACTTGCTGTCTTATTGGGCCAGTTCTCCTTTGCAGAGAAATGGGAACACGCACGGGACACTGAAGTTCTTGGAGCTCTGGACCTTGGAGGTGCCTCGACACAAATAACCTTCCAGCCTGGCGTCACCATCGAGGACAAGAACACCTCTGTCTTCTTCAGGCTGTACGGCACCAACTACTCGCTCTACACCCACAGCTACCTCTGCTACGGGCAGACGCAGGCCTTGAAGATGCTGCTGGCAGCTCTCCACCAGGTACTACGGCCACTGGTCACCAGGATCTGCTCAACCATTTCCCATTGCCTCATAAAATGTCTTCCAGGAATTTTGAGCAGGCCTCTGGAAAAACTGTTAGGGAATTGGGAGCTTTCATGAATTGAAGCACCTGGGAGAGGCTTAGATTTCATCCACTGAATCAAAATATTCTCTAATTTGGGTGGAAGATGATGGTAGCTCCCTGCCAGGGCTCCCTTCTTCCCAGATGCTGACACGTAATGATATTTTCCATTATTTCCCAAGCCCAGCTGCATCCTTGGGTTCTTCTCTGTCCCCATTCACTCGCCCTTCCTCAATTTCTGCCCAGACAGAGGATTCCCAACACACCTCCTGCACACTGCTCCACCAGTAAGCAGCATCCTCCTGTCTCACCTTGGACACAGCACACCGCTCTAGTGCTGTGGGAGACGGAGATGCTCGGGGAGCATGCAGGCGGGTGGCATCTTTGGTTCTTTCTGGGACAGAGCCTGCAAGATGCAGTGGGAACAGAGTGACTGCCAGGAGCAACAAGCTCTCCGTGCCGGCAGAGAGCACGCCCTGCCCTTGGGAGCAGGTTGGCCACCCCCGTGGGGAGGCACGGGCTGGCAGTAGCATCACCACCCTAGCACAGCTCAGTGGTGGGGCCAACAGCAGGACCAGCAAAAGCCATGGGCGGTTTACTCATGCAAAGGATGGATCCCGCTTCTCCTCACTTCTAGGGTCTAGATAGTGCTTTTGGGGTATGTTTAACAACAGAGGGCAGGACCGAGCCGAGATGGAGATGGACACCCCAAAGCAGGTGCCTGACCACAGGTGTGGCCAGGACGGTGGGTGCCTGGGGCCCCCCGTCCCAGGGACATCTTGCCCACCAGGTCTCCATCCCTGTCCTG
Source organism: Falco peregrinus (assembly GCF_023634155.1). Lineage (NCBI taxonomy): Eukaryota > Metazoa > Chordata > Aves > Falconiformes > Falconidae > Falco > Falco peregrinus. The sequence continues at coordinate 46,387,304 of NC_073721.1, read as the reverse complement.
ATGGAGGGGCTGCGTCAGCTCAGTCGTGCTCACAGGGGGAACTGGAAGGACCCAGCCCTGGAGGAGGGAACCTGCTGGCTGCTGGGAGGTTGTGGAAGACCCAGTGAGACTTTTTAGCACCAGTATGGCAATGGCTAAGTTGGTTTGATGGGCAGAAATCAGAACGTACCGGTCTGCGGCAGTAGGTGCTGGGCACGGGAACGTGAAGGGTGGTGTTGCCGTCGCACAGGGGACCCTCATGCCCACAGCTTGGTTGTGGGCTGAGGGCTCAATGCCGGCTCATGCTGGTGGGAACGGGCAAAAGGCCACATCCAGGGCACGTTGCAAAGAGAAGGCAGTGTCCTTTTTGCTCCTGCTTACACGGCTTCCCAGCCTTGGCTCTCCCTTGAGCCTGGTGCGCCTGCGAAGGAAGAGTGGGGACAAAACGGGTCCCCACTCAGCACAGGGTGCAAACCCCCAGGGCCTCGGGCATGCGACCACCACTGCAGCTGATCCGTGACCACAGCGTGGCCATGCCATGCTTGTCCCCACGATTCTGTGCCTGCACCCCGCGGGCGAGAGCCCACGGGATGGTGGAGCCAGCCTGCTGCGGTCCTGCCTCTGGCTGTGGGAACAGGTGCTGCTGCCTATGGGCTGTTTCCCTTCTTTCCCTCCTCATCCTCAGTGCCAGGGCGATGTTAACAGCTCCTGCTCTGTCCAGGGCAGCCTGCCTGCCCAGCAGATATCGCATCCCTGCTACCCCAAGGGATACCAGGAGAACATCACCACGGCAGACCTCTACGACAGTCCCTGCGTGCATGCACCAGGCACAGCCAGCCGTGCACAGACGCTCACGGTGACGGGGACAGGGGACCCAGCAGCGTGCAGCGCCGCCATCCAGAGACTCTTCAACTTCAGTTGTGGGGCCAACACGACGTGCGGGTTCAACGGGGTTTATCAGCCGCCCGTGAGGGGACAGTTCTTTGTAAGTAGCTTCTGTCCCTGCAGCTGTGGTGTGGGTGTGGGGTTCTGGGGCACCAGAGGCTGGCCACAGCCTCAGGAAAACCACTGTAGAGGAAAGTCTGAATAGTGCCAGCCCTGTAAGCTGGGATGTGCCCGATGCACGGAGACACAGGGTGCTCGCCAGCATGCCACGCAGACACAGACCTCTGTTGTCACTGCACCGATCTCTTTTGGTGTGGGGAGCACAGGTCCCTCCCGGAGGGTCAGCAGGCACCACCCTGCGGTGCTGAGGCTTTAGGGACCCCTGAAGAGCACCAGGAGGGAGAGGCTGGGGGGTGGCAGTGTCCTGGATGTTTCACTGACTTGCTACCTTTGGTCTTAAACACCCACAGGCCTTTTCGGGACTTTATCACAACCTTCACTTTCTGAACCTCACTAGAGGGCAGTCCCTGAGCTCAGTCCAAGCCACCATCAGGCAATTCTGCACCAGCAGCTGGGAGAAGGTGAGATCCTGCACAGGCGATGCTAGCCCCTGCCCGTGTTTCTCCTGGCTGCTGGGCAGGCTGAGGGCTCATCCACAGCACAGACCCCAGGACAGGGAAACAGAAGGGAGAGCCGCCTGCAGCCTCCCGGGTCCCCCTTGCTCCTCCAGCCCAGGCGCTTGCAGCTCTTTGCTCCCAGCTGCACCGTGAGGCTTTTCCCCGCAGCGTGGGTGCACCGAGCCCTGCTCCATGCTGGCAGCCCCCGCTGCTCTTCCACCTCTGCAGGTCCAGAAGGAGTTCCCTACTGAGAAGAGGGACCACCTCCGTGACACCTGCGCAGCCAGCTCCTACACCCTCACCCTCCTTGTGCAAGGCTACAGATTCAACCACACGACGTGGCTTAACATCCACTTCGTCCGGCAGGTAGGAGAGTGCCCAGCAGCTCCCAGTTTCCACACTTTGTGCTGCAAAATGGCTCACGCCCACCCTGCCCCTGCCCTGCCTGGATGGGGGAGCAGGGGACAATGAGGCAGCACGGTCCACTGCCTGCACCCAGGGCAGCTCTGGAGTTACCCTCACAGGCACCTGCTGGGACATCTGCCCTGGGCCATTCTCACTCCCCCCCAGCTGGTCTCACTAATGGGGTATCTGCAGCCCAATGTACAGATGTGGTGACTGCAGAGCAGGACCTGGGGGTGCAACAGCAAAGGTCTTCTTTAGTTCTCCAGCTTGCATGGTATTTCACAGCCTTTCACATCCCTCTTCCTCCTCTGTCTGCACAGGTAGCTAACATAGATGTGGGCTGGACTCTGGGCTACATGCTCAATCTCACCAACATGGTTCCCTCAGAGATTCCCCAGAGAGTCACAGGGCTCAAGAGAAGCAACTGGACAGCAGCCACAGTTTTACTGGCCATCATGCTCATCCTCATCTTCTCCCTGCTCACAGTCATATGCTGCCAGAAAAACCCCTCTGGCTATGAGATGCTCTAGCAGCACTGGCTCCAGAGGCTGCCAAAGCCACTTAGTCCTGCTGCTGTGCTTGTGTGAGGCGCTGCAGACCAGGGAATTGTGCCCACGTGTCCAGGAGCTGTGAACTTGCAATGTGGAGCATCTGTGCCCTGGCCTGGTGAGCTGGAACTAGCACAGGCTTTAAAAAAATCCTTCCTGTAGCTGTGTGTTGTCTGTTTTTTCTTTCTGCTTGTTGCTGCTTGGAGATGCTATAGGAGGGAAGGCATGGCCATTGGGGGCAGGGGCTCAGCACTGGGGGCATGGGCACCACAGTGATGTGGGGCAGCTGGAGACGGTAGGTCAGGGAGAAGGGCTGTCCGGCAGCAACGGGCTCATGCCCGGGGCTGGTTCCAGCCTGCGGCACATGCCCCATGTGGGCAGATGTGTCCTGCACCATCCCAGGGTGAGGGTCTCCATTGCCCAGGGCCAGCACCCACCAGGGGGGCAGCGGTGTTGGGGCTATGGGGGGAAGCTGGTCCCATAGATGGGACTGAGAAGCCCTGTGAGGTGGGGGATGGCAGCAGCCCCCTACTTTCCTGCACAAGGTTCCTCTCCAGTCCAGCTACACCCCCTGTCTGTGCCTGGCAGACGTCTCAACCTCCCTTTCCAGTGCACAGGGTGATTGGGGAATGCTGCCAGAACATGTTAGGGGCAGCTCCCAGGGACCCCCTTACAGTTCTGGGGAGTCCCACTGGTAGCCAGTGGATGAGTGAGGTGAGACACCCTGGGCCTCAGAAGGAAAAGGTCTGTCCTGGTGCCCTGCTAGCTCCTCTCAGAGGTCTGGCAGACACTTCAGGGTCTCCAGCGGCATCTCCCATAGCACTGAGCAATGTTGACTCTCCCCTGAGGCACCATCGTCATCACCAGCCCTTACCTGGAGACGGAAGCAATAAAATTGTAACCGTTCAGGAGCAAAGTAGCAGGTATTTTCCCATCTGCTGCCCTTTACAATGTTTATTTGGATGACGAGAGCTGTGGGACACCTGCCTTTCTGCAGACACCAAAGGTCATCTTGCTGCTGGCAGGCAAATAACAAGATGAGTCATCCACAGGGCAGGTAACAAGTGATCAGAACCAAAGGCAAAGGCAAGGGCGTAGTCATGGGCAGGACTCAGCTCAGCCGTGTGCACAGGGTCAGGGCAGAACTTGCAGCTGCTGGAGTCTCAGCCTGACACCCACAGTGTCCAGGCCTTCTGCTGGTGGGACAATGTTGTTTCCAGGAAGACACCCAGGAACATCAGTCCCTTTGTCCCAGAAAGAAAGGAAGATGAGATGAGATGAGATGAGATGAGATGAGATGAGATGAGATATGAGATGGACCCCCTGGGGAGGCATGGACCATGTTTCTGATTTTGGATGCTCAGTTTTCCTTCTGTCTCCAAGACCATCAGGTAAGCCCAAACAACAAACCCTCAGGAGAGCCAGCTGGCATACCGCAGAGCCTTGCATGCCCTCATGCTGACAAACCTGGCAAGGACCTGCCTGGCTGTTGGCAACCATGGTCAGCACCCTGTCACCAAGTGCCTGCAGCTGTGCACTAGCCATCTGGCACTCGGGGACCTCTTCCATGGCCAAGCTGGCTCTCCATGGCCCCATGTGCCAGCTGGTGGATGGAGGCAATATGTGCAACAGGCATAGTGGTGTAAGGAGGCAGAGAGGCATGGCTGAGGCTTCTGTGGCACGTGCTCTGATCTCAGCAGGTCTCCACAGGAGCGGACCCCCCCTGAAAACCTCACATAGTGCCTGTCTGCATGTTGGGAGCCCATCCCGTGGGAGGCCAGACCTCAGTTCTTTGGTGCTGTAGAGGTTAACATGTTCATCAGCATCACTGAGCCAGCCTCAGGCTGCCAGTCCTGCAGGCAGAAGCACGGGGGACCCCAGCACAGCTGGCCCTCCAGCCCTGATGCACACCTGCTGGGCTCCGAAAGGCAGCGAGGCTCCTACACCCACAAGAGCAGAAGCAGGGCAGCAAGCCCCAAGGCAAGGGTGAGGATGATGAAGGCGATGGCTGCAGCCCACAGGGAAGGAATGTGCCCCTTCACCCGCACCAGAGCCTCCACCGGAATCATGTTGGTGAGGTTCAGCATGTACCCCAGTGTCCAACCGATGTCAGCGCCCCCCACCTGCCACGAGGAAAGAGGGGACAATGAGTTAGCCCTGCAGGAAAGCCACAATGACAACACAGGGCCACCTACTCCTGCACGGCCCAAATGGGGTGCACCAGCTGGCCCCACACCCAGTGCCATGCTGGAGTGTGGGGCAGGCAGGGCTTTCTGGACCGTGGCTCTCACAGCACCCAAACGCTGGAAGCTGGCTCTTTTCCTGCCCACAGACTGGTTTGCTGCCTACCTTCATCTGGAAGAAGATGTTCTTCCAGCTGGTCTCATTGAACTTGTAGGCATCGAGGAGGAGCGTGAGGATGTAGTTGGCATTGGCGCAGTATTTAGGCAGTCGCTCAGGATTCTCCTGGGGGTAGCTAGAAGACAGCTGGGGTGGGATATGTTTGGGGAGGAAGGGAAGTTATTTGCAGGCAATTTCTGTGCAGGGACAATGCCCTGACAACTGCTGCAGGTGGAGCAATGGCTCCTAAGTCACCAGCATCCAGAAAAAGACTTCTAGACCAGGCAGGTATTTTGGACCTGTCCACACAGGGCAGCTCCTTGAAGATTTACCCTCCACATGGAAAGAGAGATATACTGGAGCTTCTCCTGCCCCACATTCTCCCATCTCAATCTTTTTGTGCAAGGAGTTCCTGCTGTCTACTCCATGCTGGTCCTAGCACATCTCTTGGCCTTATCCATCCCCATTTGACTCACCTCCAGAGTGGTGCCAGCAGTTGGCTCTCCCCTCACCATCTTCCAGTGCTACAGACCCACCTCCATCCCCAGCTCCTGTGTGGGAGGGGAGATTCTGCTGCCTTCACCTGCCCTAGCTGCCCCTTTTCCAATGTGGCAAGGGCAAGGAGAACCCCCAGGGGTGGGCATGGGATGTCCTGACTCCCACAGATGGCTCAGGGACGGCTCTGCTGTGTAGGGCACACTCAGCAACCAGGCAGCCTTGCCCTGAAGGGGTCCCTGCTCCTTTTCCCCCACCCCAGCACTCCTTTGCTTGTGAAGCTTCCACACAGCTTCCCATCGTGAGGAACGTACGTCTTCCCAGCTTCTTCTGCAGAATTGCTCAATGGTCTCCCTGACAGTGGCCAGCGACTGCCCCTCCGTCAGGTTGAGAAACTTGAAGTTATAGTAAAAAGCAGAGAAGGCCTGAAAGGCAAGCGGCAGAAACACTGTTGAGCTACAGTGGGGAAACCCCCCAGAAAGCTGCCCCATCTCCCTTGAAGTGGTGGGGGGGCTTCCTTCTCCAGGTTTGTCCCCCCTTGTACAGTCCCAGGTGCCTGCTGGCTATGGCAGCACATGGAGCACAGGCAGAGCTTTGCCTGAAGGCTGCTGGCTAAGCTGGCTTGTGGGTTTTTTTTACGGAAAATTTGGTTTTTGACTAAGCACCTGTTTTATTAACATGGTCCCATTTGGAGAGCTGGCTGGAAAACCAGACTGCAGCAATCCCTGGTGGGGCAGTGGTAATTTGGGAGGTTCTTGCCCCCATTCTCCTGCGAGCAGGTGGCAGTGCCACAGAGCATGCAGGGACATCACAGCATCAGGGGGACATGCTCTGTCATGGGGGTGGGAGGGTGGGATTTGCCTTACAATGAACTGCCCTCGGACCAGGGGCTGGTAGATGCCGTCAAAGGTGCATTCCTGGCTCTGGCCACATGCCGAGAAGTTGAACAGCTTCTTGAGAGCAGCCAGGCACCTGCTGGCATTGCCCCTGCCCTCCAGGGTCACGTTCCTGTCACCCAGGGGCAGGCGTGGGTCGCTCTGGTTTGTGCAAGGGCTCGTGCAGAAGGAAGACAGCGAGAGAGTTTCATTGTAGTCTTTGGGGTAGCAAGGGTGATCGACTCGCGTGCTGGAGGGCGACTCCTGGGAATAGCAAAATTGCAGGCTGCAGCCTCCTCCAAACCCTCTTGGCACTCCCCGCAAAGCCACGGGCACAGACATCTCCCACCTCCTCCGCAGGGAAAGACCCTCCTTCTCATGAATCCTGGTCTTGTTGGCTGGCTGCAATCCCAGCCTGAGCTCAAAACTAATTCTTGCTCTGCTTTGTCTCACTCCCTCTCTGACAGGGGCAGACCAGTTTCAGGGACCCAGCACGTCTCTCCCCTTGCCAGGATCATGGTTTGGGGCATGCAAAGCCCTCTCCACCCCAGCTCTAGCTCTGTCTCTAGCTCCAGCCCCAGCTAGGGACACTGCCTTCCTGGCTGTGCAGCATGAGCCAACCCTTCTGGATCACCAAGGCCGCTTCTCCCGGCGAGGTGCAGCTCCATGAAGACCCTCTTTCCCTCTGACCTTCCAAAAAATGGCCTGAGAAAGATCTCTGGTTCACTTTTCTCAGGCCTGTGCAGTCACAGAGTAGTTGAGGTTTGGGAGGAACTATAGGGTCCCTGTGCCACCCTGTCCTTAAAGCTTGACCAACTAGATCGGGTTGCTCGGAGCCTTGTCCTGTCAAGTTCTGAGTATCTCCAAGGATAGTGACTCCACAGCATTTTTGGGTCCTATTCCAATATTTGACCATTCTTATTGGGAAAAACTTTTGCCCTGCATCTGGTTGGAAGCTCACGTGTTCCAGCTTGTGCCTGCTGTCTCTTGTCCTGCCACTTTGCACCTCTGAGAGGAGCCTGGCACTGCCTTTCCTACACTCTGTGCAAGGCAGTTGTGTACAGCCAGAATATTTCTCCAGAGCTGCAACTGTAGAGGAATTATAGAGGAATGAAGACAGGCTACTTAACATTGATCATGTACAGCTGTGGGCTGGCTTCAGGGGCGGTGGGTTGGCTGGTGTGGATGATGTGCAGCTGTGGCTGGTTCCTGCTAAGGAGTTAAATAGCTCTAAGGGGGATGGAAGAAGAGCAGCAGATGAAGAAAGACCTGAAAGAAGTAGAGGAAGGACAGAGAGAGTGCCCTGGATGTAGGAGAGACAAGGAGAAGGGTGCAGCAGAGGCAAGAAGCAGGGTGGGCTGGCCTGAGAGGATGAACAAACAGCACTGACAGTAGATGAACTTTTGAAACCTTGTGGGGCATTGGTGGCTGTGCTGGGGCCAGGTGTGGGAACTGTTTATGGAAGTGACCTGGGATGGGGTGGTAAAAGCCTTGTTGCAGCCGGCTAGTTTTGAGAGTGCTGCAACAAGCTACCTCTTCTGATGCTTCCCATGCTCTTCTCCACAGCTGCCCACCTATGCTCCAAGGAGTCTGTGCCTGCTCTCAGTTCCTGTTGATGCCTCTCTGGAAGAGTGTTGCCTGGTTTTATTTTATGTACCCAATTACCCCCCCAGTTCCCCTCTCACCACAATTAATTCCTTTGCCAGTCGCTTCAGCATCTCATGCTGCCCATAGCAGAGGTAGCTGTGTGTGTAGATGTTGTAGTTATAGCCATACAGTGTGAACTTGGAGGCTTCGTTCCAGTTTATCATGGAACCTTGGGGCATAAAGCTGATTTGAGTGGATGCTCCTCCAAGATCCAGTGCCCCAAAAATGCTGGCTGCCTCTGGATGAACCCACGTGTGTGCTTTGGGGGAGTACTGCCAAGATGAGACAGGAGAGGAACAGGAGTATTACATGGCTGGGCTTACTTGCCCTGAGCAAAATTCTCAGTCCATTGAAGTCAACAGTGCTTTGTTGCTAAATTCAATGGTATTCAGTTCAATTATTTCCATAGGTAAGGCCCCGCTGCCTTCCCTGCCCAACCAGCCTGGCTGTTTATCAGGGCCAGGAAGAACAGAGATTGAACCATCTCATGGTCAGGATGCACCAATGTGCTGTGAGCTCATGTGGCTCTGAGCGACTGGTTCCCCAGCCCAAAGTGCTGGTGGGGACCTGGTGTGGAGGGGCTGCCCTTCCTGAAGAGCAGGTTGCAGAGATGCTGGTGCAAGGGGAAGGACAGAAATCCTCCGACAGCCTGCACAGGAGCCCGGCAGTGACAGCATCGCTCTGAGCTGCAGCAGAGCTGGGATAGAGGGTGGCAGGAAAAAGGTTTGGTTCCAGCTTCCTTCAGATTGGCACATTGAACCAAAACTGGAGTCTCCCAGTGCCGCAGAGAGACAAAGCCCAGCAGGAGCAAACGGTCCCCACTGGGCTGCACAGCTGACCTGGTTGTCCCAAGAGACCCGGTGTCCGTGTGGTGCGGAGATGTGCCCTCAGCTCTTAACAGAGACACCCTCATTCCTGATTTCTCCCTCCTCTTACACTGTAGGCAAGCCAGAGGGTAACTGGCTGCTTCCCCTACATCATCCTCTAAAGCTGTTCACCTTCCCTTCTGCGCTAAGCAAGCTTTATAGCAAAAAGAAAAACCCTATTAGCAAAGCAGGAGTGGGTGTTTCATTCTTCTCCCACCTTAGCGAAGGAGTCCAGCAGGTAGTTGATGGTGATCCAGCCATAAGCCCCCTCCTCCTCTCCTGTAAGGATTCGAGCCCCTTTGAAAGCCATGGGGTACTCTCGCATGGTTTTAGCAACTTCGGCCAGGACTTGATCTGCCGCTGAGCTATTCTGTTCCCTAAGAAGGGCTCAAAGGTCAGGACACACACGCAGTTTCACCAATACTACCCAGGAAACCCAAGGAAATGGTCTGGTTCTTTACCAGTTCCTCATACTCCAGTATTTTGCACCAAGCGGTTTGTGTGAAATTATGTTTCCTGCTACATAACTTGTCAAAGCTGCTTGTACAGCGTAAATCCCAGCTGCCCAGACTTGGCATCACAAATCCAGGAGCAGCAGCAATTGCTTCCCTCCAGTGCAGCTTGATCCCAGTCACACAGAGGTTTGCCAGGCTGCCCTTCCCTACCTAAGTGTCCCATGGTGCTGGAGGCCAGAGGGCATCGTGCTACCGACCCCAGGTTTCAACATCACTCCCTGACTGCACCGAAGCCAGGGCTAGTTGCTGAGCTCCAGTAGGTCTTTCAGTAAGGTGCCAGCCTGGTTTCAGACCTGAGTGGGGAAGATGTCCTGGGGCTGCTGGCATGTGCTGGCTCTCTGAAGCAAGTAACCTTCAGGCTATGACCTGGGAACGGGTCTGATTGCCAGGGCACAGAAATAATGTTAGATATCTGTAACCATAAAACCAAGAACCGTGAAATGAAGGCTGACATTTGAAGAGAGCTAATACAGGCTGGTGAAGGGTAAGGGCAGGTCCCACAGCACTTCATTGCCTCTTACCTCTGCCCCACTGCCTGCCCACCCACCCATCCATCTGGGCAGAAGTCTCATCCCCTGCCAGCATTTCAACTCCCTCATGTTTAAGGAATAATGAAGAGCAAAAAAAGGAGTTCTGAGAAGCATTTCTTGCTTGGAACTGGGCATGCAGCACCATCCTGGAGTGCGGGGTCCCAGGGTACCAACAGACACATCTGAGCAGCCTCTCTGCCCCAGGGCCAACTGCTCAGGGGAGCTCAGCCACCCATGTGTCCCCACCAGGCTGCCTTCTCCCTGCTTCTCCCCCTGTCACTTGCTTACGGCAGCGTGGGAGCTGGGAGCTCTTGGCAGGCTGGCCCCGTGCAGGACACGTGTGGCTGCTTGCAGCTCAGTCACTGCTGTTACTCCCGCATCCCACAGCAATACCTCAGTAGCCTCATGCCGGCTGTTGCTCCGAGATAAGCTGGGACATCCCTCTGTTTTGCAGCAGGAACAACCTTCAGGGCTTTATCCAGGCATTCTCTTAGGGAATCACCGGCTTTTGGGGGATCATTGGCATAGCTTGATATGCCTTGCCCTGGAAGAGAGTCAGGCTGGGACAGGGATGTGGGAGCAAGAGGGCACAGAGCAGTGTGGTCTGTCACCTCTTAGCAATAAAGGATGCTTTTCCAAGGTCCCCTGAGACCTGACTGGCCCATGCTTATGTTCCTTTCCTACAGCTTCCCCATGTCTCCCACACTTTCAGCAGCATCCCCAGCATTATGGGTGAGACCTTCCCCAGCCAGGACAGCAGCCTGGGCAGCTGGGGGCAATCCAAGGTGGAGGAATGAAAATCAAGAGCAACACCAAGCTGCTTCTGTCCCACCAAGCGTGTGGGCACTCCATGGTGCTGAGGGCCCTCCAACCATGAGCGTAGCCAGTGGGGAGTTAAGGACCACCCTGCCTGTAGCCAGGGCCCCCCACCGTGCTGGCAGTGACATCCCAATGGACAGAGCTGCCCAGTGTCAGCAGGCCAACATGAGGAAGGGCCAGGTCATCCCACACACAAGATGAACATGCAGGGCAGCACCGAGCCCATGGCAGGGGGATACTGACCCTGGATGTCACAGGACAAGGTCTGGCTGACCACACCGGTGTTGTTCTCCTTGTCTGAATCCCACTCATAGACAAACAGAGAGGTGTGGGATGAGCCTGCATCAAACACCATCCCATACTGGAAGGAAAAACCAAGACATCACACTGGCAGGAGGAGCATCAGCCTTCCCCTTGCCCCATCATGTCCCTGCCAGGATGCTGGGGCCAGAGGATGCCCCAAAACCCATCTCTCTCAGGCACAGCTATCTGTACCATGGCAGAGCAGAGTGGTGACAGTGTGTGGCCTCAGCATGGGCATTTCTCATGGCAACTGAGGGACTTCATTCCCTTGCCTGAGGTCTGTGCAGCAACGCCAGCTCACACAAACATTTCCTTCATTGTTTCCTCATGCTTTTTCATTTTCTTTCTTGGTTACATGCATTTTGTGTCTACGCTGGCCCCACCTTGGGGCCAGCAACTCTCCCATCTCCAGTGCTCTCTGCTACCCCCTTGGCTGCACACCAGCCCCACTCCAGGAGGACCCAGCCATGTGGCTCTCCCCCGTAAAGCCCTCCATCTCCCCCTAAAACTGTGTCAACCCTCTTCCAGCAGCCAGGGTGGGATGCCAAGCTGCAAGCGAGGGACATGGAGGACCAACGATGCCTGTGCTGTTTAGGACAAGCTGGTGGGAACTGACACGAGCAAAAGCCACATGGAGGTGTATTGCCCTGTGGTGTGGTGCCCTGGGAGGGCAGAGGGAGTGGGGCAGGGCTTTGCTCTACTGATCTGCTAGATAATCTCCTTGAAACATGTCAAGCACATAGCATGGTGGCTAGTTTCAGAGGAGGCTTCCCCCAATGACTCTGGTGTGGCCAGGTTGTATTTCTCCTGCCTGCATCTTGGGATGGGAAGAAAACACCCACCCAGCTCATACGAGGCAGTTCCTACTGACCCCCCTTCACCTCCTAACTCTGGAGGTAAGCTGTTGTCACTGAGCACCTGCCCAAGGTGGCCTGTCTCTGCAGTGGTCCTCGGGCATCTTCTTTGGGGCTCACCTTGACTGTGGGTGGCAGGGTGACATCTTCAATCTTCACCAGGCTGAGAACAAGGGCAATGATGGAAAGTGCGACCAGTGCCCCGATGATGGCGTTGGTGAAGTGCTTCTTGTTAGTGAACATTGTGGTGAAGGCTCCTGCAAACCCAAACACAGGAGAAAGGTGGTTGGACATGGCCAGCTGGGAACAACGCTAGTCAGTGAGAGCTGCCAGGAGATCAGCTCTGAAAGCTGTCCCAGGCTGACACTATCTCAAGCTGAATAACTCAGAAATCCTGGTGGATTTCCCTGGGAAAAGCAATATTAGGATAAAATAGGGGGGGGGGGGGGGGGGGGGGGGGCGGCGGGGGCTGGAGAAAAGAGGGGTTGGCTGCCCAGCAGCCTGACACAGCCTTGATGGGATCACAACATCAAGGTGATCCCTCCAGGTCCTGCACCCACTCCTGCCCTGTTCGCCACTAACCGGGAAGGATCAGGTCCAGAAGGAGCAAAAGAAACACTGCACCCAACAGAGCAGAGCATGGAAAAGCACAAAAAACCTCAGTGTGAGATATTGTAGAAGCAGAAGATGATTTTATTTTACAAGATGTAAGGCCAGCTCATCTGCTGGCCCTGCCAGCGCCGTGCACCCAGCAGTGTGTGGGATCACCTGGAGCTGCCTTGCAAGTCCTTGCTTTGGCTTTGGGCTCCTTCACTGCCCGCAGCAAAACCAGCTTGGACTCGCTTTTTATATCCTTTGGAAAGTGGATACTGATGGAAAATCTTTTCCCCATTATTTTATCTCAGACCTCATCAGCCATATGCAAAACTCTTGAATATCAGTTCTCGTTTGTCTTACAGGTATATTTATGGCTCAGTTTGGCATCTTCCTGTCATCTTATCTTCAGCCGATGAGTAGTTCCTCCTTGTTTGAATGAAATCACACATAGGAGCCCTGTGGCAGTTAGCACACACCTCTTCTTTCAAACTTTGTGTCCCTGTTTCTCAGTGCTTTCATACACACACACATTTCTGTTCTTCCTATGGTCTCACCAGTCCTAACATTTCCATCACAAGTCTCTACAAGGTCTATGAAGTAAGAGTGATATTTCCAGTATCCAATACCCTAAAATCCACTCATCAGGGTGGTAGGTGCCTTGGTAATAATATTTATTACAATGGGAAGGAAAATCACATCAGAGGAGGAGGATGGCCCTGCCAGGGAGGTCTCAGCAACACTCGCTGAGCTTTGCCAGGGGAGAAAAGGAGAGGCCAGGAGGGCCAAGATGTTGTCATGGCTCAGCTGGGACTGTGGTCACCCCTTCCCCCTGTGTGACCCAGCTTTGAGCTGCTCCTGGTTTGGGGGTCCCTGCAGACACAGGGACCCCATGGAGAGCTGAGGGAGTGGAGAGGACTCAGGTGCCCCCAGCCCCCAGCTCCACCAGCAGCTCCCCATTGCTCTGGACACTGGTTGGAGGCTCGGTGGTGTGGGCAGGGTGTCACAGCCCAGCCACAGAGCCCCGGCACCCCTGCCTTGGGACCCTGGGACAGGAAGGGCTGGTGGACGTGGGGACCTGCTCTCTCTGGGCAATACAGTGAAGCTGCTTCCTGCTGATCCAGCTCCCTGATAAGAGGCCGCTAGGGCTATCGCTAGCGCGATCTCGATGGAAAGATCCAGTTCCCAGCTGCCTTATCTCAGCTGAGTCAAATACGGCCATGCCAGAAGGGAAATGCGTGCTGGGGAGCCCTCATTGCAGGTGACCTTCTCGGAGCACCTTTCCCTGGGGCTGAAGGGATGGCGGTTTCAGACACCCCACTGTGTGCACTGACCACCCTGTACAATCGGGGAGCAGCAGTCCCTGGGTGCTCTCTGTCTCAGGTCACATCTACCTGCAGCTTGCACTGAGCTGGGTGCCTCTGCCATACGCTGCTGCTGCCCAGCCGGGGCTCACGCCTCCAAGCCAGTCCCTTTTCCCATGGCAATCTCCTTTGGGAGAAGGTGCTGGGGGGGTGGATGCCTGGAGCCCAGAGGGTGCCACCACTCCTGCATTCCCATCTCCACCCAACACATCACCTTTGGACTCACACGGCTTCACTGGAAAGGGATGAATGAGTGTCCGCTACCTTCCCAGGTCTGGAAATCCCCCGCTGAGTGCACAGCGGCTGGGCCAGGGCTGTTCCGAGCAAGGCGGACACATGCCAAAGCAGGACAGAGGCACCAGCCAGCCCCGATCCCTCCTGGATGTGCGGCGCTGCGTGGTGGCTGTGTGCACCCAGAGCTGACCAAACCATCCAGCCCCTGCCTCCAAACCTGGGCTGAGCAACTCTTCAGTTTACTTTTTCTGATCCTTCTGTAGTAAAGAAATAGTTTGAGGTTACGAGGTAATATCTTAATTGCCTTTCATCCAGGAGGACAGGTAATGATTTCCCAGCTGGATGGGAGCTGTGATTTCCCTTGGCTTGCGGTGACTCCATCCACTCATCCCAGGCAGCGGGACTGCCTGAGCTGCTGTTTCTGTCTCCGTTCCCAGGAATGTGGCTCTCTTTGCCAGGCTCAGCCTTTTGGCAAACCTGGTGCCACCAGCCTGAGGCAAGCCCAGCAGGGAAAGGCCCTGGTCCATGTGAGCACAAGGGCAGTGAAGGACAGACCTTGCTGGGATGTTTAGTGACACCGTAGCAACTGGCCACAGTGCATGGCAGCATCTCCTGGGCTGCTAAAAGAAGGGATGGGTGGGAGTGCCCCAGGTCTGCATCCAGCCTGGAGCTTGTCCCAGTAGGGTTTTATGAGGTTCTGGAAGAGCTGGCAAGCTGGACTACAGGCAGGTCCACAGCTCCAAGGGGAGCACATGTGGAGGCAGCTCCAGGCAGGGGTGACCCGCAGCTTCTCTCCCTACAGGCAGGGCTCTGTGGCTGTTCTGGTCAGGGCTGCCAGGCTTCTTTCATTTTCCCAGCAGGATTGACTTGGCACAGGCAGCCAAGCCTCTTATCTTGAAGAAAATTAGTTTGTGTGTGAGATAATCAAACCACACTGTTACCACATCCCAGATCATGATTTGGTGTCAAGCACTCACCACATGAAGCCTATGTACTGCTGGTGGAGGAAGTAACCAGAGGACCTGATCTGCTGCAAATGTTGCTGCTGCCACCCCAAACTGCCAGCCAGGCTCTCCCTGGAGACAGGGATGCACCAGCTTTGGGAAGCCAGGTGGAGTCAGGGTTCCCATTGCTGTTTGGGAGTGCTAAATAACAAGCAAGAAAAGCAGCAAAGGTCTGAGAGCACCAGGTGGCACGAGGACCACACCAGCAATGGACGTGGTCAGGGCAGTCACGGTGGTGGTCTGGACAGCTCTGAAGGTAGAGAAGGAACTATGGAGACTTCTCCCTTCAAGGCAAAAATATGCTGCTTGTAAAACCCTGTTGAGGGGTGCTGGGATGCTGCTGAGCTGCACTAGAGCAGCCTGCAACAGCCACCTTCCAGCGCAGCCCTGTGTCCAATCTCACCCGCCGCCTGGGCTGAAGCCAGCTCTGCCCCCAGCAACCCCCAGTATGGGTGACGTTCCGGGGGGCAGCCACAAGGAGCAGGAACCCCAGCTGCAGAGGTGTTTAGGGATTTTGCGCCAAAAAAGTACTTTGTAAAGCTTTGGGGTGACCCAAGTGTTAGAGCCAGGCTCTCGGGCAGCAGTGATTTCAGATGTGTTTCAGCCCATTTAGTGATAAAAGTCTTTCACTTGCATGAATCAGGCCATTTCCTAAAAGACATGCCTGGGTGAGAGCTGGCTGGGGAGTTAGTGTTGTGGCTGTGAATGCTTTCAGTGTGTGAAAATTATCAGAGACACAAGAAAAAACAAGGTGTGGGCAGCCCTGGCCCCTGGCATGGCTGGAGAGCTGCCTGCGGCCAGAAGCTTCCCGATGGTCACTGCGTCTCAGCTCCACTCCAAGAAAGGCTGTGAAAGCCAATAAGCTAATGTGAGCCCAATGCTGGGGTCACTAAAGTCAGCCACTATCCAGGATGTCATAAAATTCCCAATCCTAACACCTACATGTTGTCTCTACATCTTCCACAAATGATAAACCAAAATGATCCTTTCTGATCTTGGTGCCTTGCTCTTGGCCCTACAACCCTCTGAAAGATGCTCCACCATCCCGGCTTTCCTTCCATGCCTGTCTTGGCCATGGTCCCTTTGTCCCTGAGCAGCAAAAATGCAGCTGAAGGCATATGGACATAGCCGCACCAGCTTCATCCCCCTCCAGTGTAGCCATCCCCAGTTTCAGATGCCTCTCTGGGAGCTGTTCCTGTCCCGGTAGGAGCTGGGACACAGGGATTGGGGTCAATACTGTCCCTCTGTCCAGGTGGTGCTGGTTCAGCACCCAGGCCTGGCTGTGCGGAGGCTCCTTCCCCGCTGGCCCCGGGGGTTCAGAGGGGCGTGGGGCTGGGACACCCACCAGGGTCCACAGCACCACCATAGGGAAGCCACGGAGCTGCCCCTGCGTGTCCGCGGGGCCATACCTCCGGACTGGGAGCGAGCCGGGGCACTCCCCCAACGCCTGCTTTTAGCTGAGGAGCTGCGGTCAGGATTGGGAAAGACCCAGCTGGCAGCGATATCCAACCTGCCACAGCACAGTAAACTTAGAGGTGAGATTTTTATCTTTGCCAGATCACATTCCAGTGTGTAAGAGCTTGTTGGCCCGAGGCTTGAGGAGCCCCCTCCCCAGGCCAGGGACCCCATGGCTCATGCTGGGCGGGTGATGGGTGTCAGGGGCTGTCCCCTCAAGCCGTGTCAGCTAGTGGAGGCTCTAGCAGCATTTCACCTGGGGGGATGCTCCCAGGAGTTTTGTGTGGCCACATCACCCCGTCCACAGGCTGGTGTGCCAGAACTGCACGCTGCTGGGGTGCAAGGGCAAATGCCCCGGGAAGTTTTGCTGTAGGACTTAGGGGCACTGGGCACAGCGGGTGACCCCTTTGCACAAGGAAAAAGTCCCAGGAAGGGATTTGGCTGGTCCTGGCTTCCAGGCAACCCCCACCGCGCCTGGCCATGCAGGCAGCCCCCATACTCCCATCAGGGCAGTACCCCCAGTGCCACAGGTGGGCAAAGTGCCACCCCTGTGTCCCCAAACGTGCCTGGGAGCTTGTCTTACCTCAGAGGAGCAGGGCTGGGAAACACCACTTGCTGGCTCTTCCCCCAAGGCAGCTGCAGAATGCTGGCAAAGCCACTTGCAGGTGAGCTCGGCAGCACGCAGGTGGATGTGACCGTGTCCCCCTGTGTTGAGCACCACGCCCTGGTGACACAGCTGTTTGTGAAGTTGGGGCTGCCAGTCCTGGGCAAGCCCCGCCAGGGCTCAGCAGCAGGAAACAGCCCCGTTCCTCTGCAAAGCGTTGCAGCAAGGCTGATGGATGCATTCGTTTGATCTTTTTTTTTTTTTTTGGTTTGCCCCTACTTTTGTTTAATTAGTTGGGTGGCTGGGGAGCTGCAGGAGAGTCCAAAGTCACCAACAGTCCCCAAGGCAACTCAGTGAGTGTCCCCTCCTGACTCAGAGGCTTTGCTGCTCTTCCTGCTCCTTTCCGTGTTCATCGACCATGCCCCCCACCCTCCGTGGCTCTGGTTCTTTGTGCCTGAGCAGACACTGGCTGTCCCCCCACACCGCCCCAGCCTTGCTCCCCTGCTTTCACTCTCGTGGCCCCTTACCCCAGCTCTCACCCTCCCTGGACCCACAGCAGTGACTGCTGGTGACGCACTATCTGCGGCTGCTGGTGATGTAACATCCATGGCCTCTATTATTGGAGCGACCAGGCGTGTTGGCACAACTCCAGCATGGGGACACCGAAAGCGGGGATGAACTCACACTAGTGTGACGTGGAAGGAGACAGGGAGCAGCAGGCTGCCCTCCTCGCGGATGACGTGTCCTTGGTTTACCATAGCTTGGCCCCTGTAAGCAAACAGCTGGCTCAAAGCGGACAGACCAGAGGAGCATCTAGGGACATTACGGCTGCACCTTGGTGACAGCAAGCCCTGGAAAACCACATCACAAGGTGAAGCAGGAGCAGAGGAGCTCCTGTGAGGCAGGTCCCAGTGCCATTTAAGTGTGCAAGGACTGAGCAAAATGGATGCTCTCATCTTGTACTTCCAGCACTGGACCCTGGCGCCACCCCAGGATGGGCCATCTAGAGTCACTGTGGACATCAAGCCAGGACTGGAGCCAGGTGCCACCGGAACAGAGGCTGGCGGGGAGCAGGTCACAGTGCGCATCAGGGGCAAAGCCCCAGCATGGCCCAGTCTGAGCTAAATCTGTGTCAGCTTACAAATCGTGCTGGACCAGGCCACTGGTTCTCCCATCACCATTCCATGACAGCAGTGTGAAAGGACAACCGTCATCACCTATGGGAAACTTCCTCACAGTTCCCATCCGCTTTCTAGAGAGAAAAGGAGCAGCTGCTTGTTTCACTGTCATCAGTGTCTCTCACAGGGGAGATCAGGTCCACAAACAAACATGTTCCTGGTGCTCCTCAGGCCTCTGCTAAGCAACTCTGAACTGGAGAACCAGTTTATACAGCAGGTCTCCCATCTCCAGATCCTATCTGCATGAGACAGATCCTGAGCGCAGCAGAGGAGAGAGGGTGGTACCAGAAGAGCTGGGTAGATGGGGGCAAAGACACGGATAAGCCAGGGAGCAGCTGAGGTTGGAGGGAAAGCCCCAGCTACCAGGAGATGTTTTGTCAGTCAACGTCATCAAGAGTACAAAGGTCTGTAAAACTCAGTGTCAGGAGGAGACCAGCGCTCTGGGCCTGGGCTCCAAAGCAACACTTGACATGAAAAGATGAGCCAGAAAGGCGAGGGGCAGATTCGCTGTTCAAAACACCCTTGTGGTGGGAGCCAAACCCACGCGATGCCGAGGTGTCTTTGGTGCCAGGAGTTCCCTGTGACACTGGCATTTAACATGCTGATCCACACTTCCCTGAGGAATACTGAATTACTCATGCTTTCTGGGGGTCTTCAGGACAGTGTTTCATTCCGAAGCTAGGGTTCTGTGAGAACCCCCGCTTCGCAACCAGCATCAGTCATGCATACTCCTGTCCCTGTGCCCTGCCCTCCAAACAGCACTACCTTGGTATGTAGGGAATGGATCTGAATTACAAAGAAAAAAACATGATTCTGTTCAGAAGTACACACATCAGTTCTCTCTGGCTCAGAGCATGGCCCTGTGGCCAGTGCACCAAAGACACGAAGTGCTCAGGGAAGTGCGAGGACAGATGGAAATAAGTTAGCTTTGCTGCTGAAGGCAGCACATCATTACAAGTGCAGCCTCAGACAGGCCAGGCCAGGCAGCTGCTGCAGCACTCCTGGCTGCAGTGGTCTGGGGCATACGAGGATATCTACAGCAACCAACCAACCTCCAGGTAATTCCCATTCTCCAGGCAGCAGTTTTAAGTACAAATG
The DNA here is from genome assembly GCF_023634155.1 of Falco peregrinus. Lineage (NCBI taxonomy): Eukaryota > Metazoa > Chordata > Aves > Falconiformes > Falconidae > Falco > Falco peregrinus. Next base: position 46,368,095 of record NC_073721.1, on the reverse strand, counting down.
CTTTCTTAGGGAAAAAAGTTTTATAAATAAAACTAATCCTTCCATGCATTTTTATTTTAAAATAAAACAACTGGCATATCAAACAGTGCTTGCATGGCAGGATACTTCAAGACTAACACCAAGAGCTGAGTGAACTGAAATAAGGAAGCGCCACAAAAGGATCTTTCAAAGAAGCATGATGCTACACAATACAGCAGCGTGCTTAATTACAGACCCTTGCTCGCATAGCGCCAGCCCTGTGCAACCTGCCACCTACCACTCTGTACAGAAACAAGGACGGGGAAAAGCCCGATGACAGTCACTGTGAGCCCAGGGGAGCCAGGCACGTCCCCAGCTGGAGCGAGGGCAGCAATGCAGAGCCGGCTCCCTCGCTGTCAGTTCACCCGGCAGGCTCGGATCATGAGCAGCTGGAGAAGGATGAAAACAGGCGACATGATGAGGCCGTACCAGAGCTGCCGGGTGTGCTCCACCAGCTTCTGGCACAGCAGCATCTCGAAGACGAACTTGAGGCCGAGGATGGTGAGGATCCAGAAGAGCCGCAGCACGGCCAGGCGCTTCTCACCATCCTGGAAGAGCCGCACGGAGACGATGGTGGTGAAGTAGGTGCTGAGGCCATCGGCGGCGAAGAAGGGGACGAAGACGACCCACCAGGAGAGCGCCGAGGCCTCGCCATCCACCTTCAGGACCAGGAGCACCGAGAAGGCCAGCAGCGCCAGGCCGTGCAGGAAGATCTCGAAGGTGGCGAAGCCCAACCATTGCACCAGCTCCCGCAGGGAGAACAGCATCGTCCCGACGGCCGCGGGGGCATGGGCGCTGCCTGGGGGGGCTGGGGGGGGACGAGACCCCCGGCCCCGGCGCCTCACCAGGCCTCGGCAGGCCCCCCTCGGCGGCGCAGGATGATGACGTTGCAAGGGGGCGTGTCGCTGCGTGGTGACGCAAGCGGAAGCGGCGGGGTGGGGACGGTGCACGGTGAGTGCACGGTGGGTTATATGGCGGGGGGACCGGGGCGGGCGGTCAGGTGGTTCGGGGCCGGGGCTAGCCCCGGCCCCGAGCCCCCGACCCCCCGCCCCGGCTCCCAGCCCCTGTCAGCCCCCGCTTAGCAGGGGGTGGGCGCACCCAGAGCGGCCCCAGGCCGGGTTGGGGGGTTCCTGCCTCTCCCCGCCCCCGCCCCCCCCCGGGGGGTCTGAGGGGAGCGAGGCCTTGCCCAGGGCCCGACGGGCCTGATGTGCATCCCAGAGTGCCCCCGCTGGGAAAAAACCCCAACTTTTTCCTGATGGCATTGGGGAATCCCTTGATGCTGCAGCCCGTCTGCGCAGGACTTGATTTGTAACGAGGCCAGTAATGTTCCCTCCTTAGAGTTTTTTTTTAGTTATTCCGGATAATTTTTTTTTTAATTTCCTAGTGATTAGGAGAGCAGCACATGCTGTCCACGGGGACGCTGGTGGTTTGCAGCTCAGTTTGCAGCTCAGGTGTCTGGGTTGGATTCCCTGCAGGCTGCCATTGCTGGTAATGCACAGGGCCCTTGCTGCTTGAGAGTGCACAGTTGAGAGCAGCGTGTGTCTTGCTCATAATCTCTCTCACTGAGCGTTCAGGCTTTTCCCCAGGCCCCCTCAGGTGGGGATTTCAAGGCAGACAGATACACTTAAAACTAGAAATGCGGAACAGCTGAGCCTAGGGTGCACTGTGCCTGCAGTGATAGGGACAGTTAAAATGAGCCTAAATGTGAATTTTAGACCCCCAAGCCAGCCCCTTCCCTTTGCCCTGGCAGCAGGGACAAGGAGCACAGAAGGGGGTGCTGCTCCCTCAATGCTGTGCAGGGGTGGAAAGAAATCCCAGGACCCTTGGATCCCACTGCTGTCTCCAAACTATCCCTGTGCTTGCTGTTTGCAGCAGCAACCCCATGAAAGCCACCTGAACCCACAGGCATCGGCACTCCTTTGAAGCCTGGGTGGGTGTTGGTGTGACACCCAGCCCAGAGTGGGTCAGGCTCTGTCTTCCCTCATCTCCCTTTGCCTCCTGATAATTCTCTTGTTTTGTGTCTTGCAGATGGTGGAACGGAAACTCCTTGTTCTTTTTGGCAGCCAGACTGGGACGGCTGAAGACACAGCCGAGAGAATTGGCAGAGAAGCCAAGCAACGACACTTCCAGTGCAGAGTAGACGCCCTGGACAGCTATGACGTGGTGAGTAGTGATGCAGAGGGGTGCTCCAAGCAGTTCTGGTCTTGCTCCGTCTCTACCAACCCCATTTCTGGCACTTGGGCATCCTCCACCCTTGCTGTGACCTGCTGTATTTCACCAGGTCCTGGCTCTGTGCCCTTTCTGAGGGCAGCTTGTGTTAACTCAGCTGAAAGGGTGTGAAAACTGAGCAATGACTGTTGGGATAGAGTCCGTGTTTGATGACAAATACTCAGCCATACCCAGTAAGGCGAGGAGCACCGAGGAGCTGATGCTGCAGGCAGTGTGTGGGCAGCAGATGCTGCTGCAGTGCCTGTAGAGGAGGTTGTGCCACTACTTGGGTTTTATTCTGAGTGTGGCCTGTCCATTAACTCGATGCGATGTGAGCAGCCGTGTCAGGACAGCTGGGACCGCGTGTCTGTAGGCTGCTGACCTGAATGTGCCTTTCCATGTTTGTGCCCACAGGCCAACCTCATCAACGAGCTGTTGGTGGTATTTGTGTGTGCAACCACTGGCCAGGGTGACCCACCTGACAACATGAAGGTAGGATGTGCTCCTGTCCATGCTGCTTTTATATTCCTGGTCCAGTGACTGGATTTCTCTCTTGAAGCAGCTTGAGCAGTGGTTTGTTTTGGAGGGGGGAGCTTTGGAGCAGTACTAGTTGCATCTTGTGTCCCTTAAGGGACAAAGGCGGGGAGCTGGTGAGGTTTCAGCAGCTCAACAGCTGAGAGGGACCCCACTATCGCAAGAGCCATGACCTTGTGGAGAGCTCACAGAGCATCGCCCTCCTGGCAAGTGGTAGCGGTGGCTACTTTCAGGGGTCACTTCTGCAGAAGGCCATGCTCCCCACTCAGTTGGGACTCAGCAGAGGACAGGAGGGACCCAGTGGGTGGGTGAATGGCGAACTAGGGACAGGCAGGCAGGGAAGGCTTCCCTGGCAGCAGCGTGACTCCCAGGTTGTGTCCTTCATAGATGTTCTGGCGGTTTCTGTTCAGGAAGAACCTGCCACCCGGTTCCCTCTGCCAGCTGGACTACGCTGTGCTGGGCCTTGGTGACTCCTCCTATCCCAAGTAAGCAGCTCTGTGGCTCCTTGCCTGCCCGTGACACCTGCTCCTCACAGCTCTGGCTGCAGGCGAGACCAGAGTGGCTGGAGAATGAAGAGGGTAAGGGGAGGCAGAGTCTGATTGTAGAGCAGCAGCTCAGACTAAATGTAATTCCCGCCAGCCTTAAAAATCCTTTCCCTACCAGCCCATGTCCCTCCTAACCCCCAGGAATTTGGCTTCTGCCTGTTTCTTTCCTCCCAGCCTCTTCAAGCAGATGCTTTGCTGCAGTGTGTCAGACATCATTTTCCTGTAGTTATTGCGGCCATTCAGTTCTCTGTCTGAATTGGAGGAAAGCCCGTGCCACAGCAATTTCAGTGGACCAAGCCAACGTGAGGCGTGAAACACAGAGTTTTAGGTGGCAGCTAGCCCCGTTGGTCCCAGTTCTGTCTCAAAAGATTGTTCCCATGTGCCCGAAAGAGCTGTAGGGGGGGGGCGGGGGGAGTGTGCCTGAGCTCTGTGAGGCAGTAAGGGGACAAAGGGAAGGAAGTGTTTCTCTGCTTGGGGCACAAGCTGCCCTGAAGGGAAACTGGACCTTCCTGAGTCCCTTCTGGGAGCTGGGTACAGCCAGTGTGGCCTAGCAAGTGGCAGCCAGCTGCTTCTCTGAGCTGCCCCAGGATGGAGGCATAGGCTGGGCAGGGCACGGGGCCAGGTCGTGTGTGCTTGCTCTGGCTGGACCTGCCTCTGTGCTGCTCTGGCGTAACCCTGGCAGCGTGTGCTGGCTCATGTAGCCAGCACCTGCTGTTCTGCTAGAGCAGCCCTGCCCTCTGCAGCTGCGGTTATTCTTTGCTCAGGTTTAATTTTGTTGCGAAGAAGCTGCACAAACGGGTGCTACAGCTTGGGGGCAACCCTCTGCTGCCAGTGGCGTTGGGAGATGACCAGCATGACTTGGGGTAAGAGCCCAGTGGAGGGGTGGCTCGAGGGGGAGCCCTGGGGTGCACTACAGTTTTGTCCTCAGCCTGATGGCAGGGCTGTGTATGCTTTACCCAGCCTCAGGGACAGCAGCGTGATGCTCCCCACCATGAGACTCCTCCTGCACCCCAGACACGACCAGCAGCCTCCTGCTGCTCTCTGTGCTGGTCTCTGCTCATAACTCTCCGGTGCCAGGACCTGGGTCACTTCCTTCTCCAGGGTGTCCCACAACCCCCAGCATGTGCCAGTGTCTCCTGGCTCTGCCCCAGTCCTGTTCAGACCAGGGGACAGCTGTGTCACACTGCCACATACCTGGTGGCATTACAGCAGCCTGAACTGTGCTGCTGTTCTCCTCACGTGGGGCAGAGGCTGTGTGTGGCTCAGGGAGCTGGTAACTGCCACTGGTTGTGCTGGAGGGGTTGGTTCTGTTCAGCTGCCAGTGGTTGGGCCCTAGAGAGCAAGTGGGTGCTTAGGGTGCCAGAGACATTTCCAGACCTGAAGCAGGAGGGGAACGGCATGGAGCAGATCTGCAATGAAAGGGGAGCAGAGGTGGTTGCCCAGGGGTGGCCCAGAGTTGTCCCGTTGCAGGGGTAGCAGCACATGAGCCTGAAGGGATGCTGCTGCACTGCTGCAGCCCGAATTTCCTGCTTGCAGGCCATATGCAGTGGTTGATCCATGGCTCCTGGCCTTATGGGACAAGATCCTTGCCTTGTATCCTCTCCCTCCTGGCCTTGAGATCATCAGCGCAGATGTACGGTGAGTGCACAGGTTGGGCAGGGACTGGAGCTGGCTGGTATGAAATGCCGTGTTTCCTTGGCAGTTCTCCAGGGTGGAGTTATGCTCCACTTTGACCAGGAAGCCTTCTCACACGGCTTCTGGTGTCCCAAGTATCCCTTGAACTTTGGCCATGGGTGGCCCATCTCTCTCTGGATGGGATGTCCCCTTGTCCCCTGGGTATGTGTGTAGCTAGCTGCCCCAACAGGGTTCTGCCCATCTTGCTGTCCTGATGTGCCTCTGCCCTTGGCAGACCTGCTGAGCGTGTATGCCCAGCCAGCCTCCCTCTGCCTGCTCTGGAGCTTTTGGGATCTCCTTCCCCTGGCAGTCTGCATTGCGTTCCCTTACCGTGAGCCAGGTGCAGGGGACAGGGATGATGAGTGTTGGGTATGGTGAGAGACTTCAGGCTTCTCCCTGCCTCCAGCCTCTAGCACTACAGCAGCAGAGGAGCTGTGGCATGGAGGTAACCACGCTGCATTGCTCTCCTCCCCACAGCCTGCCCCCAAAATACACCCTGCACTACCTGGCTGAGGACTCCCTGCACCCCAATGGTGACGTGCTCCAGCCATCAGCACCCAGGGCTGTTCCCTCTGAGCTGCATCCCTTCGCTGCCCGGATGGTGTCTAATCAGCGGGTGACAGCAGAATCCCATTTCCAGGATGTCCGGCTCATCGAGTTTGATGTCACAGGCTCAGGCATCACGTGAGAATTTTCCTGACTTCCCCCAGGCTTTGATGTGTGGGTTGGGGTGTCCCACAGCCTGCCTTTCTCTCCCACTCTCCTTCAGTAATATCTGAGGCTATGGCCTTGTGGGCATGGTCCCTGCTGCACTGTCCCCCTCCATGACAGTCAGGGGTGTATAGCAGTGTGGGTCCTGCCCGTGGACCAGTTCTTGTCTTTAGAGCTAGGTTAGAGAGCACAATGGTAGTGACACTGGAAATCTGGCAGAGTTGTGGCCTCCCCCCTGGTGCAGGTGCTGGTTGGGATGGCGGTGCTGTGCCCATGGGCCTGCTCCTTGGCTGCGCTTGGCAGGTCCTGCTGCTTCCACAGGTTCAGTGCAGGGGACGTGGTGATGATCCAGCCCCAGAACTGCCCTGAAGACGTGCAGCAGTTCTGCCAGCTCCTGCGCCTGGACCCAGACAGACGCTTTGTGCTGAAGCCCACGGAGCCCGGTAGGTCCTGCCTGCTACTCCTTTCCTTCCCTGCTGGGACAGGACAGCCTCTGAGCTCTGGCCCACCTGAAGCTCTGCTTTGCCTTTGCTGTAGACCTGGTTAATAGGGAGCTGGGAGTGGCTAATGGGTACAGGACACCTGCCTGTCTCACAGTACGGGGGGCTCCCCTTCCCTCCCAGCGCTGCGCACACGTGGATCCCGCATTAGGGCCAGTGCTGAGGCTGCCTTGTGCCTTTGCAGCCGCCAGCACAGAGTGTGGAGGATCCTGTAGCCTCCCAAACCTGAAGTTGGGAAGCTTGTGCCTCCTTGCCTGGGACATGCAGGTCTCCCCGCTCTGCCTGCACCCCAGGGACCTTCTGCAGGTGGTTCTGCAACCACAAACCAGCATTAACAACTAGAGCAACCTCTTGGTGGCTCTGAGAGTTTTCTCTCCTTTCCCCTGAGTGCCCGTTCCTCCTCCATCTTTTGTGTGTCTGTCAGTGTTGGGATTTTTGCCTGGCAGGCAAACCCAAGAGGAATCCAGGCTGCTTCTCACACCATTGGGAGAGAAATAGGAGATAAGAACAGGCCTGACATATATGACACTGCTGGTTATTTACACTGCACTGTGTGTGGGTGAGGTGGGACTCATACGGATGAGGGATTGTCCTAAAGCACTTGCATAAAGGGACAGCTCAGCACTGCTGACTTTCTCTGCTGCAAACCTGTGGGTTTGGAAAGCAAGCTGGGGAGAGCAAGAGGGAGTGCAGGCCCAAGGTGTGGAGCAACAATGGCAGTAGTTAAAGTTGGCTTCACTAGCACATTCATGCAACCTGTGGGTGCCTGCAGGCAGCAGGGCTGCCCTTATTTGGGTGCCTGGGGAGTGGCAGAACTGTGGGGGCAGCAGGTGGGCAGTGCTCAGGCATCCAGCCCGGTGCTGGCCCTGAGCTTTCCCTGTGCCTTGCCTTGCAGGTACATCCCTCCCTGCCCTCTTGCCACAGCCCTGCACCATCTGGCACCTGGTCACTCACTACCTGGACATCTCCTGTGTGCCACGACGCTCCTTCTTTGAGCTCTTGTCCTACTTCTCTACAAACGAGCTGGAGCAGGAGAAGCTGCAGGAGTTCAGCTCTGCGCAGGGCCAGGAAGAACTATACAGCTACTGCAACCGGCCCCGCAGGAGCACGCTCGAGGTAAGGCTGGGGGGGGAGCGTGGCAAACCCACTTCATGAGGGCTGTGCTGTGGCATAAAGCGCCCAGGCAGATGATCAGCCATGATTTCTTGGCTGGGGAACTTCATCTACTTCACCCACTTTCTGGTGTCCTTGGATTTCTCCTGGTGGTTAAGACCACCTCCAAATCCTTCTGGGCTGTGTGGTGGGCCCTGTGCTGCAGCCTGGGGGTGAGAGGAGGGCAGTGGGACAGTGCGGTTGGTGCTCAGAGGTACCCTGTGCGGTGCCCTTGGTCGAGGGCAGCGTGGCACAGCAGTGTGGGACAGCCGCTGACACCCCGAGAAGCAGGCAGGATGCCTTCTGGGGTGTACCAGTTCTCACCCAGCCTTGGCATTGCAGGTCATGTGGGATTTCCCTCACACCACGTGTGCTATTCCACCCGAATACCTGCTGGACCTCATCCCTCGCATCAGACCCCGTGCCTTCTCCATCGCTTCCTCCATGCTGGTAAGAGCTCAGCCTCACGTCAGGCTCTGAGCTGAGGGTCTGGCAGGGCCAGGGCTGACCGTTGGTGCGTGCCGCAGATGTTCAGGCTGTACTCCCAGGCCCTCTGAGCACCCACAGCCCACCCGAACTGCTGCCGCGCTGTGAGCCTGCGGCAGCCTGCTATGCTGGGTGTAAACCCCAGGGCTGTGCCAGCCTCCGGGTTAGGGCGCTTGCCCTCCGGTGGCCCTGCAAGAGCTGGGGCTGGCCCAGTGCGCTCCAGAGGTCTGGTGTCCTCGTCACAGGGAGCGGTGGGATGTGGTGCGGTGGAGACTCGAGTGTCCCGTGTGGTGTGGCCATGGAAGGGGGAGTGCTGCTTCCTGCCGCTGCCGGGAGGTGGCAGCGGGACCTGGCCCGGGTGGCTTGGCAGAGGTCAGCCCATGCACGAGTGGCATTTGTCCTCCATGGGAGCCTCTTGGGTTGGACAGCCTCTGTCACTGTTGCCAGCTGTGCAGGGCCTTCCCACAGCAGTGCTTCACGGGAAAAACCCTCTTCCCCACTGCAAAGGTTTTGGGTAAGAGTGTGCTCCATTCTGTGTCCGAGTGGGTGTTTCAGGCTGGGACAAGTCTTGCAGATGCCCTGGCAGGAGCTGAGCACAGGCTTTGTCCCTGGAGGAGGCAGTGGGCTCTTCCTGCAGAGCTGGGCCGGGTGTCTTCTTATTTCTCGTGACTCCTGTCTGGACACAGGCTCACCCTGACCGGATCCAGATCCTCATGGCCGTAGTGCAGTACAAGACGCGGCTCAGCAAACCCCGACGTGGTCTCTGCTCTACCTGGTTGGCTTCTCTCAACCCAGAGCAAGGTAATTGCTTGGACTCTGTGAGAACCCTGTGTGCTTGCCACAGAACACACCACTGATCCCGTGGGATTGCGGTGGAGCTGCGTGTGTGCTGGCTGTGTGCTGGAGCTGCCTGGACCCTGGGTGGAGCACCACCACCATGGGGAGCTTCAGTACACTGGCTTGGCAGGATGGGCTGAACTCACCATAGCTGTCCTTCCTTGTGCTCCCATCCTCTTCAGAGCATGGCATGTTCCTCCAGCTTGCCCTGAGCTCCTGGTTTTCTCCCAGCTGCTCAACCCTCCTGCTCCCAGCATCAGCATGCCCCGCTGTCCCACAGTGGGCTGCTCCTGGCATCCTGGAGCTGATAGTGCTTCGACTGCTGGACACCTCCAGCCCCATAGCACCAGCTCTGGGAACGACGATCCTTCCTCTGAGCCCATCCATCCTGTCCTCCAAAGCCTGTGTGTGCTGCTCATCTGCTCTAACAGTGAGACACATCCATCTGGGTCCCCAAGCAAATTTGACAAGTTTGCAGGGTCTTCATGCTGCATGATGGTAGAGAATTGTTCTGTATGACTCCAGGGCAGGATTGGGTCTTCTCAGAGTATCTGTACGGGGATCTTCACCTCTCCTCTGGCTTCCAGAGGAGGCAAGTTTGGCCCTCCTTTACTCAACAGCCAGGCTGAAATCTCTGCTCACCTCCACCACTGTCTTCCCTGGCACCAGCTGGTGTGAAGAGAAGTGGGGCTCTTGCTTTGCTCTGGGGTTCGCTCAGGTGCTTGCAGAGACAGTGCCTTGGTGCTGGGGTGGTGGTAAGCCAGGTGCTGTCTGTATCTTCTGAGCATCCAGGAAGACCTGGATGCTTCGCTTGCCCTCTGCAGGATGTCACAGGTGCAGTGGTGGTGGGGTGATGCTAGCTGGTCTGTTTGTTTTGCAGGTGATGTCCGGGTGCCTCTTTGGGTGAAGAAAGGAGGAATGAAGTTCCCAGCTGACCCTGAGACCCCCGTGATCATGATTGGCCCTGGCACAGGGGTGGCACCTTTCCGAGCAGTGATACAGGAGCGGGTGGCACAAGGACGTAGAGGTGAGGGATGGTCCTGGGAGGGACTTGGGATGACCCTTGCTGCAGACAGGTCTGTGTTAAACATATGGGAAAGGGGGACAGGGGGCTCCTGAGGGTTTGGACGGGCCCAGGCTTTGCTGTGTTTGAGCTGGACTCTGGGGTGGGTGAGCACCAGAACCTGATGTGTGCAGCCTGTGTGGTTATTCACAGGCTGTGCTGCAGGGTGGCTCCTTGGGTTGGGGCAGGGCTCTGCAGAGGTTTGCTCTTGGCTCTCTGCGAGGGGAGATGGGTTACTGAGCTCATATTCCACTATACAAGGAGTCATGCCTTCCCCCTTGCCCCATCCTCATTCCCCTGGCTCAGCTGTGGATCTTGGCAGGCAGCTGAGGCTTGTGGAGGGGAACAGGCAGCCCTGGGGAGCTCTTCTTGCCCTGCCCGCCCCCCACCTTCTGGTTTTTCAGCACACCGGGGCCTCTGGCTACCACAGTTTGCTTGGCTTAATGCTCATACGGCTGCTGGCTCTTCCAGGCCTGTCAGCTAGGCGCAGCAGAGAGGTGAAAGCCTTGGGGCTCTGCCACACGTCCCATGGGCACCAACAGTCCCCAACGCTTGCAAGGCATTTGGTTCACACAGCACAGCCCTTGTGGTCTGCTGTCTGCAGGGAACTGCTTGTTCTTTGGCTGCCGCCAGAAATCCAAGGACTTCTACTGCCAGGCGGAGTGGGAAGAGCTGGTGACAAGGGGCTTGCTGACACTCTTCACAGCTTTCTCCAGGGACCAGGTTAGTTCTCAGAGGAGGAGGGTGGATACAGAAGCATCTCAGGCAGCACTGATGGGACTCTGCCAGTGTTTCTGGCCCCTATACCTGTTGGCATGGCCTGCATAGGGCCTGGTGGGGTGACACAGCGGTCACCTCGCTCCCCCACCCCATCTCGGTGCTGGCCAGGATCCCCACCAGCATGGCACTGCCACTGCCCAGCCAAGACATGTCTGGCTGAGTTGAGCTAGAAGGGTTGCTGTGATAGGGCTGGCAAGCACTGGAGCAGATAAGGTGTTAGCCAGCTTTGTTTGGCTGGACCACGTGAGTGATAAAAGGCTCCGAAGGCTCTTGGAGGGGTCATCAGGCAATAACCTTTCTCGGTTGAGTGCCACCCGCCCCATTGTGTGCCTGTGATCGCCAGCTGAGGAGCTTGGTCTTCATGCCAGCCCTCCCTGTGCCTCAGCCGTACAGGAGAAAGCTCCCTGGAGGTACAAGCACCCCCACGACTCAGCCCTTCTGCTCCCTTATTTCCCAGGCAGTGTCTTTGGTGGGCAGCTTTCTTACCTCCGCTCTGGGCTACAGGGCTTTTTGCATTGCCGGAGAGGCTTTGCAGGCTGGGACTCTGTTTCACTGCCTTGCCTTGTCCCTTGATGGCACTGAAAGCTCAGCCTGCCTTTGAAACAGAGATCTGATAAAAAGGGTCAGTGAGGAGTGGGTATTTCTGGGTAGCTCAGCTGCACCAGTCCTTTTCTCCTGACTGTGTGCATGCATTGACATGAAGCCAGCATCTTTTATCTAGTCACTTGTAAGGCATGAGTTCAATGCTTCTGTGAAGGCTTTCCAAGTCTTTGAACAGGAGCAGCACTGCAGAGGTTTGTGGGATGACCACTCTGCCTTTTTTCTTGATGGCTCACACAGTGAAGGGAGGACGTACTGCTCCCTGAATCTGGAGAGTGGCCCCAGAGCTTCCTCCTGCCCTCGCAGGCTCTGGAGGGACAGGACTTATATTGGAGTGTGCCTCCCGGCCTCCCTTCTCTGCCTGCTCCGTGGGGTGAAGCAATTTGTCACGAGAGTCTTCTGCCACTGAGTCCATGCAGTGCCACACAGGGAGGCGAGCAGGAGCACAGCCAGGTAGGATGTGCCACGTTGGGCCATTGTACCTATGGCTCTAGGAGATACCACACACGTTAACTCATCAAAAACTTGGTTTTCAATGACTCTGGCAGGAGCTGGGATGCTGAGCAGGATTTCCCTCTTCGTAAGGTTCCCTTTGCAGCAACCTTCTGTCACATCACATCTGCCCCACGGTGCAGACTGATTGATCCCAGCCTAATGCGACTGTCAGTAATTCTCAGCAGGATGCCCTGGGGTTTAGCTGAGATATCGTGACCTGAGTTTGTCACTGGAGTGCTCTCGTTTCTAGGTAGCTGCAGGTCCTTAAATGACCTGCTTGGAGCCCCAGCCTCAACAGAGCCTCTGTCAGCACTTAGCTGATTAATGTTAATGATGCTGAAGCCGAGCTACCAGCTGGCTGTGTCGGTGCTTGTGATGGGCTTGCTTACCTCCTGCATCGCCGGCGGCCGATCCGAGCAGTAAAGCTGTGCCGTGGAGCCGTGTGGGACCTGCTGACCACGCGGTGACCAGCTCTTGTGACAGCCAGGGCTGGCTGCTGCTCGGGGTTGTTCCCACGCACACCTCCAGGCTGCAGCATGTAGGGAGCCTGAGACACAGCAAGAGCCTTGTTGCCTTTGGGGCTGGATGTGAGGGAGGAGGACCTCGGGAGGAGGCTGCGGCCCTGGCTCAGCTCACCTCACCACTGTGCAGAGCCCGGTGTGATGGGATGCAGGGTGGAGGGCCTGGCCTCCATCACAGTGTCACCTTTGTCGTGGAGGAGCCGTCAGTGCTGGCAGTGAATTCAGGCACGTTGGCAATGGTGTTCCTTTTGGGCAGAAGCCAGGGCCGTAGGCAGTTGCTTGGATGCGTGAAGTCCTGTGGATTAACCCTTTGGGAACTCTCCTTGGTCGGGCTATGCTGTGCCAAAAGCCTGTTGTATCCAGTCCCTATGCACAGCAGGGAGGCAGGGAGTGGGACCAAAGCCGTCCCTCCCAGCTTTCTGCCCTTCCAAGCTGTTTCAGGTCTCCAGCAGGTGACAGGGCTGGGACCAGCAGCCAGGGATGTGGGGAAGGGTCTCTGCCCTGCAGCAGCCTGGGCACGGGAGAAGCCACAGAGCCTCCTGTGCCCATGCTGGGAGAGGGGAGGCAGGAGAGGCTGTTCATCAGAGCTGGAGCAGGCAGGGGGAAGCCAAAGGTTTCAAGGGGGCTACTTGGGGTGTGTTCCCCAGTGAAGCTCCTGCTGCTGCACCCGTCTCCCACCAACCCATCCCAGTTTGCTGACGTGAGGTGAGGGGATCCCCTTCCCTGTGCAATAGTGGAACCAACTGCTTCTCCCAGTGCTTCCTGCTCTGGGGGGCTGTGCTGCCCTGCACTTTTGCAAACAGCCCCTGAGAACAGTCCCCAGGGGCTGCTGCCAGGGCTGGGTGGGCTCAGTGCCGTGTTTCCCTGCAGGAGGAGAAGGTTTACGTTCAGCACCGCATCCAGGAGAACAGAAGGCTGGTGTGGGAGCTGCTGAGCAGCAGGAGCGCTCATGTCTACCTGGCTGGGTGAGTGAGAGGTCTCCACACAGGCGCTGTGGTAGCGAGGCTGCATGTCACTGCTGCTCCCCCTTACTGGAGGCATTCCCACAGCTCAGCCTCCAGAGTGAGCACACCCTACACCCTCCAGGTCTCTAGGGGCTCCAGGGACTGGTGTAGAGGGACCAGCTCATTCCTCCTCTCCATACGTCCTGCGCTGCAAGCCCTGGCTGAGGGCCATTTCTCACCTATTCTGTGCTTCGATTAGAAGGGGCAGAGCTGGAATCATGGTAAAGCTACTTCAGCTGACTCTGTGTGCCCATCCCTCCAACTGCCAGTGCCTGTGACCAGCATTGTCTGCCAGTGGGCCATCTGGCTTCTCACCCATGGCAAATCCGTAACAACAGGAGGGCCCTGGTCTCTCCACACCCCTCTCCTCCAGTGGGTCTCTGTGAAACTGGGGAAGGAGGCTTGTGGTGTTCATGTGGGCAGGAGGCTTTTAAAGCACAGCATACCAGGGTTCCACCATTGCTGGGGCTCGTGAGCAACAGCTTTTGGCCCCTCAGCACATTCTGGCTAGCTCTTTGCACCCAAAACTGCCTTCCTGGGGCAGGGACAAGCCACGTTGCACTGGAGCCTGCTTCCTTTGACAGTTTACCAGGTGTTTACTTTGAGCTGGTTGGAAATCTTGAACTGTTGGCTAAAAGGTGAGGTCTGGCCTTTGGAGGCAGAACATCTGCAGCTCCATTCCAAGCTCTGTAGCTTTTTTCCTGGGCAAAGCCCTTAACCTGCCTGCCCTTGCTGCTGCCTGTATGGCAAGGAGGAGGCTGCTCACTTGCTGCCTGGGGCAAGTGTTGTGAAATGGTTTGGGCTCCTTGAGCTGTCGAGAGGCTGGCGACGGTCTTTGTCGTGCACCCCACGACCTAGAAAGCACTGTGCAAACTCGTGCCTTGCTGTTGACACAAGCAGCAATTGCAGGGAGCACTTTCCTGCCTGTCTCCCACAAGAGCAGGAACTTCCCTGGTGCCTTGCAGGGTGAGACTGGCCCCGCTGCATTCCTGGGAGAAGGAGATTTTTGTTTACTGCCCAGGAAGCAGAGGCCAGGCCGCCCACCGCTCTGTCATTCACTGCTGCACCAGCGCTACTGCCTGGTCTGGCATTCCCTGCTGTGTCACAGGGCTTCCTGGGGCACTTACCCCAAGCTCGTCATTCCTACCCGTGGATCGGGGGCTCGGGTTTGATTTCCTCCGTCAAGCTGCACTTGGGACTTGGGGCCGTGCCTCCATCCACAGTCCAAATGCTGAGACTGTTGGGCAGCTCTTGGGTGACCACTGGGCATGGTGTCTTGATGGTTCTGTCCTCTCCTTCTTCTGTCCCCTTTGCTACTTTCTGGTGCTGATGGCGACACCCTGGGGGCTGCCAAAAAAGGATCAGTATCTTGCAAAGAGCAAGGCTTGCGCAGCAGTCCCCCTTGCAGGATTTTGCAGTGGTCACGAGGGTGTTTTAGACATGAAGGTTGCGCTGAGACCCACCTCACTGGGGTCTTTGTCCCTGGCATGGGATGATCCTCAGCCCTGATCAGACAGGTGGGATCTGGGAGCCTCATCCTCCTTGTACAAGTGGCACCTGTCCTGTTTGCAGTGGGCGCTTTCCCACTCATCCTGAACAGCCCACACCATGTGTATCGATGCCCGGGATCACAGTGCCCCTGCCTGACCCGCAGACTCTGAACTGCCAGTGGGTTGCCAAACAGGGGTGCAGCTGGGCTAGCCTGAAAGTGGCCTTTATTCCCCCCTAAAAATAGTATTCACAGTTTCAGCTATGCTAGGAGAAATATGGGGAAAGCGAATCCTGAGCTGTGTGGCCCTGAGCAGTGGCCCTGGGCTATGTAGCATGGTGTGTCTGCCTTGTCAGGCCCTTGCTGGCTGCGGTAGGGTCTGGGGAGCCAGGGCTGTATCTTCTCTGTGATTGTACCCAGGTTATCTTGCCCAGGGGCAAAAAGATTGAAAATGTGTCTCTTTTTCTGCAAAAAATAGATATCTGACATGTTTTCCATCACAAGCCCGACGACATTACACTGTACTTGTATATCGGTGCTTGACTCAGAAACAATAAGACTCTTCCAAAAAAAGAAGACCTCCTTTCTGTGTATTTTGGGATGTTAATCAGCTTCAAAAGCAAGTCAGAATTCTGCCTTATTCTTGGGAAACAGCAAGGACGTTGCCAGATTCTTGTGCCAATTGGAGCAGGCTGGGAAATTTTTTATTAGATTTTTTTTATCACAGAGTCAGTTCATCAAATGAAACTCTCTCCAGGAAAAAGTCTGATTTTCTTATTTCCCATAAGAAATAATGCACTTGGAAGTGTTGAGTTGTTTTGGGGTATTTTCTACGTAGAAGCTCATGTTTTCTTCACCATTTCTCTTATTTTGAGGTTTAAACTGTCTTTGGTTACAAATGTCACCATCAAAACAATCTTTTCAGATTTCTTGAAAGGTGGCAGCAGATGGACGGAAGCGGCTGCTCCTTCGCAGCAGTCATCTTACCCAGCTCAGGATCAGACATTTTTTACATTGAGTGTTTCCCGAGATGAAAGGACAGTTTCCTGCCCTCCTGCCGATAAATTAGGACTCATACATATTTCCCGTGTCCTTCTAATGAGGGGGATGGGAAGTGGAGCAATATGGGGGCCAGAATTAAGGCTCCTGAGCTGTGTGATGCTCCTTCACCAGGGACTGGGTACTGTGGCCACATCTTTGCCTGCAAATGCCAGCCCTGAAAATCCCTGTGTGGATAACGGCACTGCTCTCTAGGGAGTGGTACGAGCTGCTTCTTGAAGGCTGTCATTTATTCAGTGCCAGGCAGCCTGTGTTGCAGGGTGAGGCAGGTTCCCACTGCTGTGGTGCAGCAGCAGCCTGCGCTGTGTGCCAGGGACGGTGGGGTCAGCTGCAGGGACTGCTGCCCTGCTCTCGTGGGCTGCTTTGCCAGAGCACTGGAGATGCAGATATGCCCTCATTTTTCCTGCTTGCCCTCTATCGTGCTGCCTACTCTCTCTTCCAGGAATGCCAAGCAGATGCCAGCGGCAGTGGCTGAAGCCCTGCAGTCGGTGATACAGTTGGAAGGTGGCCTGTCACCCTCTGAAGCAGAGGAGTATTTAACAGCCCTGGAACGGTCCCAGCGCTTCCAGTCTGAAACCTGGTCGTAAGCCTGGCTCCCTGCCTCCACCTTGCCCATGAACTCTGCCTGAATAAAAGAGCCAGAAGAATGATCCACTTCTGGCATCGTCCTTGGGCTGCAATTATCCCAGCCAAAACAGGGGCCTGGCAAAGGGGCTGGATTTACCAAGCCAGCCCTTCCCTGATGGCTGCAGGGCCATGGTGGGCAGGGGGAACCTGTCCCCTGGGGGTGTGGGTTTGGTGTGGTTAAAGCCTGGCTCCCCGTGCCCACGCTGTGCCAGAGCAGAGGTGAGCAGTCTGGCGTGGGATGCTGCTGACTGGCTCCTGCATGAGACCAAGCTGCTGTTCCGTGTGCTCCAGCTCCTGGGGTGCTCGTGCTGGGTGAGCCGCACCTGTGGGCACTGCTAGAGCTGCAGCATTGGCAGCAGCCGTTGTTTGTGGTAGGACCTAGAGGAAGTGAGCTGTTGCATGGGAGTCTCTCCACCCTGGCATTAGTCAGCGGCAGCAGCACCTGCTGCAGGAGGCCGGCCTGACAGACCTGTTCCCCCTGTCTCCAAGGGCTGAGGCCAGTGGGGATGGGTGCAGTAAGGAAGTTTCCATCCCTCTGTCTCTGCTGCCAGCTCATCTTCCCGAGCCTGCCCGATGCAAAAGTCTGTGCTCCCCGAGTGCCAGTTCCTACTGAGTTATCCGATTCCCTGAGCACCTTCTCTGCTGGACCTGTCCTCACCCCATCCCAGGAGCTGTTTCCAGCTGGGCCGGGGGGGTGGGCAGCCTCCAGTGCTTTCCCTGGCAGCCTTGGGAACATCTGCCCTCCCAGCTGTTCTGGTGCCCCAGTGGGGCCAGTGCCACCACCTTCCTCGCCTGGTTCGATGAACTCTGTGCCACTGTGTAAACAGCAATTAGGGCCCAGGGCATGAATCAGCTGAGGACAGTCCCTGAGAGCAGGCTGGGACAGCAGTGCCACACCACGTCTGTGACCCAGTCACCCTCCCACACACCACATCATGGGGTCCTGCATGGGCGAGTGTGCCCCAGGGCATTGCTCGAGCTATGGCACCACAGTGAGTGGGAATGGGATGCTTCTCCGGTCTCCCAACCCTGCTGCTTTGCCAGTGCTGCCTTGCTGTGAGGAGCTGTTGCACTTGCAGACCCTGGCTGGGCTGAGTGTCCCCAGGGCCAGTGGAGGGCCAGCGCAGAGCTGCTGCAGGGCAGTCATCGCACTGGTGCCACTGTTCCCTCCCGGGGGAACACAGCTGTGTTCTTCCTTCCAAGCCCTACAAGCTGCTTGCAGAGCATAGCAAGGTGAGGTGGCCCGGGACAGGGATGGACCTGGGGGACAGGGATGAGCTGGTCGCGGGGGGCTGTCCTGGGGCAGCATAGGGCCCATGCTGGTGTGCTGTACTGGGTGTGAGCTGGGTGGCTGGATCGGGGCAGCACAGGACCCATGCCGGTGTGCTATACTGGGTGTGAGCTGGGTGGCTGGACTGGGCCAGGGCAGGGCACATGCCATGCCCCATGGGTAGCGGTCTGGGGAGCACTGGCCACCGAGGTGGCTCCACTTTTGCTGGGCGAGAAGAGGCGGCCGTGGGCCCAGCTCCTCCCCGGCTCTTGCGGGAGCTGATTGGCGCAGGCATGGCTGCCTGCCCCGGGCTGCCTGCATTTGAGCTGCTTCCAGAAGCTGACAAACCAGACTGGTTAGAGCCAGGCTCAGTCCCAGCCCTGCCTGGCCCACGGCAGGCAGCAGCTGCCTGCACCCCTCGCTGGCGCAGCAGGCAGCACCTGGCAGCGACCAGCTCATTGCCCTCTCCTCTGGACCGTGGTGGGTCAGTACTGTGTCGGCGCTGGGGAGGAGGAAGAAGAGGAGGAGGAAGTGGCTGTTGGATGCTCACGGTGATGCCCCTCTTGGGATGGCGTATTGGTGAGGGTGATGGGGACACACCCCACTTCAGGGGCTCCTGACCCGTTGGTCTGGGAGGGCACCCCAAGCTGTGCTGGAGGGATGACGGGACTCTGTGCAGACGCTGCTGCCTTTAAACCCTTCTGGCAGCCGTGCTGAAGGCCGCCTCCTGCCCTGGAGCAGCGCCCACATCCTGCACCCAGCCCTGAGGGGACTCGGGGGGGTGGCAGGTGAGGGAGGTGGCGGTGGGGCAGCTGCCCCCATGGAGCTGGCAGTGGGCGAGGAGGCAGAGCCTGGACCCCAGCCGGTGCAGGCAGCCGATGGGGAAGGCTGTGCCAGGCAGCAGGATGAGAGCGACACTGCGGGGTCGGGGGGCCCTGGGGAGCCGCCCCTGCTCTGCGGAGAGGCACCCACCACTGCCTGGGGATGCTGGAACCCGCCGCCGTCAGAGGACACAACGGAGTCGCTCCTGCCTGGGCATGACGAACCACCTGCCCAAGGTGCCTCCCTACCTGCCGGGCAGGACCCTCCCGCTGCTGCCGCCACCAGCCCCATCCTGCCCCGTGGGGGGAGCCTGGCGCCATGGCGGGGGTCGCCCAGCCTGGAAAGCGCCTCCAGCTCCATCCTGAGCTTCTCCGGCGAGGAAGAGGAGACATCGAGCGATGAGGCGGTGGCAGCAGCAGAGCCGTGCCACACGCTGGCAGGCAGCGAGGACGAGTGCCCCATCTGCACGGAGCCCTACGATGAGCAGCGGCACAAACTGGCCCTGCTCAACTGCAACCACGGGCTGTGCCACGCCTGCCTGCGTGCCATCATGGACACGGCTGCCGGCGCTGAGTTCGGCCGCGTGCGCTGCCCCATCTGCCGCCAGAAGACACCCATGCTGGAGTGGGAGATCTGCAAGCTGCAAGAGGAGCTGCTCCTGCTGCACGTTCAGCCTGGCTCCACTGATGCCCTGGCCACCCCCCGGCCCCCCGCCCTGCCACCCCGGCGCCCAGGCCTTGCCGGTGCCCTCGAGCATCGCTTCCAGGTGCGCTTCCACACCAGCCGCATGTTCGGGTGCCTGCCCTGTGTCCGGTACCCACCCTGCCTCATCCGTGGGCTGGGGCGGCTGGAGCACCGCTGCCGCTGCTGCTACCTCCTGGTGCTGGCACTGCTGCTGGCAGCCGAAATGCTCAGCCTGCTCCTCATCTTCCTTCCCATCGTCCTGATGGTGCTGCTCTTCCTCATCCTCGATAAGTAGTGCTGGGTCCATGCTTGCAGTCTGGGCCATGCGTGAGGAGAGGAGTCCTGCTCCTGCATTGCCCCTGGGGCTGCTGCTGGGTGGTGATGCCAGCCTGGGAGCAAGCTTGTGAACCCAGGGGCCTGGGATACTCCGGCGCTGCCAGTGAGCCTGCAGCAGTTGAGGCAGCGGAGGAGCTGCAGTGGGCAGCTGAGGGAGGTGACCCCAAAGCTGGGCATTGCCTGCACCCCACCGGACACTGGGTGACACGTCACTGCAGCAGTGAAGGGGCCGATGGGGCGGGAGCCCTTCCTGCACCGTGGGCATGTCTCTGGTGGGGGGCTGGGAACCGGAGGGTCGCCGCAGGCAGAGCGGGGCTGTGCTGTGAGCTGCGCTGCACACCCCTGGGACAGACAGACTGGGGTTCCCCAGCGTGGAGTGAAAATACGACTCGCATTTGTACCATGACTGTGTCCAGCTGAGTTCACTGCTTGGTCCAGGCTGAGCATGTCCACTTGTGGTCCAGCGGTGACGCAAGGAGGGGACAGGGTCAGGCAGTGGTCCCCAAGCCCCCACTGCAACACCTCCCAGCCCCGGCTGAGTGGTGCCAGCCCGTGCTCATGCCTTGCACTTCGTGGCGATAAGAGAGCAAACACGGCTCGGTCCCCTGCAGCCTGGTGCTGGCAGCCAGCTCCAGCGGGGCACCACAGGTGAGGAGCCCCCGGAGAGTGCGGCACTGGGGCTGTGCCCACGGGACCTGCCCACGGCTGCCGGGGAGCAGGACCAGCGGCAGGAGTGTCTGGGTGGTGAGCGGGGTGTGGGCTCTGCTTCGGACTTGGCAGCCGATCTCTCGCAGGGGCAGTGTCCCAGCCAGGCGATGCCCAGGCCAGGGCACAGCTCCTCCGCACCCCTGCTCCCCGACACCACAGAGCACTGGGCTGGCAGCTGCTTGTCGGGGTCATCTGCACCCCGAGGGGCAGGAGATGCGGATGGCTCCAGGCTTCCAGCCACCTTTGGGCTGGCAGTGGGTGGCAGGGGGGTGTCAGAGCCCCACAATCCTCCTAAGATCCCACCGGGGGGGGGGGGTCAGTCTTCTGCGGTGCCGGCACCCATCTTTGCAGCCTGGAGCATGCTGCTCCTTATTTATCACTGTCAGGCTCCTCTCAGTGCCCTGCAAAGCTCTACGCAGACCCCATGCTGGATCGTCCCCCTGTGCTGTCTCCCCTCTCGACCCCCACCCTGCCCATCCCTGCCGAGGGGCTGGTGGCTGGCACCACCGTGCCCCGTCCTCCTGCCAGCCATGCCGGGGTTGTGCAACCGGCTGCACGTTCTGGCTTTGCTCTTCTTCCCCAGAAACCTGCTGTGGGCAGCTCCCCAGGGCTGCCGCTGCAGGGGCCAGCAGGGTGCCACCCCTCCCCATCCCCCTCCCCCTGCAAAGGGAGCCAGGTTGGTGGGGAGCGAGTGCCTGCTCCCTGCCTGCACAGCCCTGCAGGAACCCCTGCCCTTCTGCCCACAGCGGCACAGATCTGGGCCCTGGGCTTTGCCGTGGTGCTCGGGCTACTCTCAGCATCCGTCGTGACGTGCATTGCTGGGCTACTCTCAACATCTGTCATGACATGCATTGCTGGGCTACTCTCAGCATCAGCACTACTTTGCATTGCTCCAGTGAAACACAGAGGCAGCGGTAGGAGCAGCACCCTGAAACAGGTCAGACTGGGAGGCAGAGGCAGGTGGTTCCCCACCCCCACCCCAGCCCCCAGTGCACCAAGGAATATTTATTTATACCAAATGGAGCAGGTCCGTCAGGAGAACAGCCAGCTCAGCCCTGGCTGGGGGCATTTTTGGCTAGATGGGGCCTGCAGGGAGAGGGGGGCTCAAACACCCAGGGGGGCCCCGCCACCACATGGGAGGCCTGGCACGTGTCCCTGCTCTACATTACATGGGGGGTGTAATGGGCTTTTGGGCAAACCAGGCCAGATCTGTCGCTGTGGGGACACGACGGAGCACGATGCACCCTCCAGCGCATCCGCGCTGCCCTCACCGGGCAGCCTGCACCTCTGGGCGCTGAAAGCTGGAGAAGGGCACCTAAATCACCCCAGGGATGGGGTCCCTCAGGAGGGCTGCGGTGTGGGACCAAGCCCGTAGGTGATGCAGAGCCTGGTGCTGCCCGCAGACCATGCAGGCAGGGCTGGCCCGCGGGAGCCTGGCTGCAGCGTCCGCTCACAAGGACTCGGTTATATTTAGCGCACTGAGATAGCGGCGAGCAGCCCGGTGTGCTGGGGCCGGGGGCGGCGTGCTGAGAGCCATGGGAGGCTGTGGCAGTGCTCTGGCTGCAGGGCACCATCCCCCAGCACAGCCCCCCCAAAGTCCTCCGCAGAGCCCCATACATGCACCCCCTGATCTCTTGCAGTCCCCCTTGTACCCCTACTAAGCACCATGCGCCCCCAGCAGCTGTATGTACCCTGCCCCCCTGTGCACATCCCAGTGCAGACCCCAGCACCCTCCTACAGCCCTCCCATGTACCCCAGCCTCACCACACCCCCCCCATGCAGCCCTCAGCTGCCTTCTAACCAGCTGTCCCATCTCTCCTCTGCTACCCTCTCACCCCTCTCCCCTTCCCCCCAGGGATTCCAGCATAGCCCTCCAAATCCACCCCATCTCCTCCTGTCCCACTCGCAGTCCTTCCTGTCCCCTCCCACAAGCCCCTGACACGCCATTGCACCCCAAATGCTTCATCATATCTCCCAGCTGCTGGCACCCCGGCGGGGAATGGTGGTGGTGTCCCCACACCAGTGACGCGGCTGTCCCCATCCCTGCAGGGACCTGCCCACTCGGGGCACTGCGGGGCTGTATCTCTCTCCTGGCTTCTCCTGATGAAGCCCAGTGGGTCCCTGATGCTGGTCCCCAGCCATGCCTGGGTGGCAGTTAGGACATGCACCGAACGTGCCCAGTCTCACCTGCCTAGGCAGTCAAGGGTTGAGGGTCAGGGTCAGGGGGTTGAGGTGTCGGGGCCCCATCCAGCTCTGGTCAGAGGCATCCCCACCCTTTTGCACCACAAACAGCAGCAGCATCTTCCCTTCCCTGCTCAGCCCCCACGCTGGGGACATGCCTGCACTGTCCCCATCCTGCACCTGTGAGAGTGAGGAAGGAGGGACAGCAGCCAGGGGGGTGGCATGAAAGCGGTGAGGCACTGGGAGCAACTCCTGTGCCAGAAACCCAGCCTTGAACGTGGAGCTGAGAACTGAGCAGGAGCAGGTGCCTGTGCCTGCAGGCAGCCCTCACCTGGATTTAACCCCACAAAAGTTCCCAAGCTCAGCAGTCCCTCCCCATCCGCGGGGCCAGCGCTGCTCTGGGGACCTGTCACAGCCTCCTGGGCTCGGTGCCACAGCACATTAACTTCTGGTGCGGGGTTGCACCTCGTTGTGAAAGCTGGGCGCTGGCAGAAGCCGTTGCAAGCAGCTTCCTCTCTGCTGAAATGGCTGTTTCGAGTGCGTGACCGCCCCAGGTCGAGGTTTCAAAGCTGCATGTCCCCAGGCAGGGCACAGCCCTGATTCTCAGCCACCTCCTTCCCAGCTTGGCATGGTGCTGCTGCACAGCCCAGACAGCCTTTGGCCCCTGCCCTGGGAATGGATCTTCCCCCCTTTCTGTGCCACTGGGAAACCAGTCCTGGTGTGCAGCCGTGTAGGGTGGTGGGCAGGATGGGGACCAGTGGGGTCACACACATGGGAACCGACCTCGGCACTGCCCAGGGCTGCCCACCCACCACTGGCAGGAGTGCAGAGCTGCCCCTGGCCTGGCACAACCGCTGGCACCCACCGGCTGGGCTGTGGGAGCGGGTTTTGAGGAGAACGGCTGGGAAGCGTGGTTCCCTGAACCCGTGCCAAAGGCTGATCCTAAACCAGCAGAGAGCTGCCTATTCCTGGCCCTTCCCACATCTGAAATGAGGGCGTTTGGGGAAGGCTCCAGGAGCCACTTAACCCCCCAAGTCCCCCCTCCCATCACGGGCCAGTCTGCACATTGGGGGACCCCAGAGCTTCATCCCAGCCTGGGACAGACATTACGTCAAGGAGGAGATTTTACAGCCAGCTCATCTAGGAACATCTGTGAGCATCTTTGCTCACGTGTGGCCAAATCTGCTCCCATGGTGATACCCTGGCCGTGTTTAAGCAGGCGGTGGGACACAGAGTGCTTTGAAAACCCAAACTGGATGCATGAACCTTGGTGTGGCCACTGCAGCCATGGAAGCACTTCAGAGCTTGGGATGCCAGGGTGAGTTTGAAAGACTTCTAATTCACCTGCAGCTGCAAGGCAAGGGCTGACATTGCACCACTGTCCCTGTCCCCCCACAGCACACCCAGGGCCCCTCTTCCCACAAGCGCTCCTTCGAGGTTAATAGGGCTGGAGAAATGGGCTCTCACCCAGCACTTACTCCTGAAAGGCCCCGTTTCATCCTTAATTGCAACTAGAAATCAAATTAGCAGTTTTAAATTTACTCTGTGCCCAAGAGGAACCACGAGAAGGGGGGGGCGGGGGGGGGGGGGGGCGGGGAGGAAGGACACGCTGTACCCTTTGTTGTTACGTAATAAAAAGGGTAAAATCCTGCTTTGAGGGCAAAATTGCTGCCACCTTTGCCTTGGCTGGCCCACTGCTTTGATGACTTTGGGGCCCCACAGATGGAGATGCTTCTCCTGGATTCAGGATTAGCCTTTGAGGTGATGGAGATGCGCATCCCAGATTTGGGACTGCCTCAGCTTCCCCCAGCAGCCACATCATCAGGCTTACTGGGGGGGATGCTGTGACCACCAGGAACCTCCAGCACTGCTTCTAGGGCTGCATGTGCCCCCCACACTCACAAAGGGTGGTGAGGATGCGGGTGCAGGGCCAGGGAGCCCAGTCATGGCTGCTGCACACTTGGGGCTGGGGGTGGCACTGGCTGCATTGCTGATGCCATAATTCAGTGCCCATGGGTTGGGATGTGGTTTTGTTTTCCAGGCATAGAACCCACCTACCGGGGGGGGAACCAGCAGCCAAGAACAAGGGGTCTGCAGCCACCTCACACCCCCTGCACCCCACAGCGGGGGGGCTGCCCCTGGTGCTCGGCTGTGAGCCAGGGACATGCCAGTGCTTTGGAAGCAGCTGCTGCATGGTGGCCCACAGCAGAGGGCATAGACAGCTGCTGCTCCCAGAGAAAGGAAATTTGGGCGCCAGCACTGGGCCAGTGGGGCTGTGCCCGCACAGAAAGCCTCAGTGTGTGCACACACACACCCTCTGGCATGCACACGTGTGTGCACGCACCAGCCTGTGTGTACAGCTTACACCCTGGGGAACGGTTGCCCCAGGAGCATCCTCCCATCTGCTTCTGCTGCGAATTTCTGCCTCTCCCAGCTGGATAGCTGCTATCGTGGTGACCATGGGGTCCATTCGGTGCCAGCAGTGGGTGCCCTCCACTGATGTTTGTCAGTGCTGCTGAGTGTATGCCAGGCCCCAGGGCAGCCCCCATGTGCCACCGGTGCAGATGGATGCTGCAGAGGGCTGCATGGCAGGGCCCCTGGGTGCAGCTGCCTCTCTGGAGTGGGGCAGAGGGAGCTCAGCGCTGCCCGTGTCCCTGCCCAGCTCCCATTGCCCGCAGGTGCCACCTGGACCAGTCTGACAAATCCTCCCCCCGGTATACCACGTCACCTGGGGAGGAATGGGACACACAGTGGGCATTTAAGAGCCCTTGGTGTAGCTGGAGACTGCTTGCCAGGGTGGGCAGGGTACCCCCATGGTGCCCAGCCATGTGCAGTGGCACCAGGGACTGGGCAGGGAAGGGACACAACTGCATCAGGGCCAAGAGCAGGTTGGAGGGAGCAGGTTGGAGGAGGTGGTGTCAGTCCAGGGGAAAGCCCTTCCTCTGGGTATCTCCCCTGCACCTTGCCCCATGGACCAAGCGGGCCCAGGGTGCAGCACCCTGGATGGTGTGCATCCCACTCCTGCCCACAGCGACGCGCCCCCCGAGACGCTGGCTCACCATTCGTTCCAATATAATCTTTATTGGGGAGACTGATGGGGGTTAGAACAAGGCCGGGTATAAAACATGATCATCGTCACAACCAGCAGCGGGAGGCATTGGCAGAGCAACACAGAAACGGTATTGGCCCCCATTCTCCACTGGCAGCGGGGTGGTACCCAGGGCTGCGCTGGTGGTATCAGCTGCTCCTGCTCCCTTGGGGCGGCCGGGGGGATGGTTCAGCCTCTCTCCCTGGATGGATGCTGGGCTTCGGCCAGGGCCAGGGCTGCTCTGTCCTCCAGAGTGTGGGGCTCTGTGCGGCCCCTCTGGCTCGCCCAGCCCTGGTGCCCTGGGACTGAGCGGTTGCGTGCCCCTGGTGCTGCAGCCGTGCTGGGTTGTGGTGCTCAGCCCCACAGGAGCACCCACAAATTATGGCTTTTTCTTTATTTTTTTAGGTTTATTTTTTTTGCTTTTTTGGCAGCAAGCTTACCCCTCCAGCTGCCCTGGAGAAGGCAAGACTGTGCACAGGAGGCCGCTGCCCTGCCAGCCCCTCCACACACGGTGTCAGAACAGAGGTGCTGCTCCAAGGAAGGGACCATGGGCCGGAGCCAGACCTCTGCCCCCCTGCCCAGCCCAATTCCCCCGCTGGAGCTGGTAATTTGGGGTACCGGACCCCATGCTGCTCCCCTGAGCCATCCCACAGGGCATCGGTGCAGGGCCCCAGGCGGAGCGGCAGAGAACAGGCAGAGCTCAATGCCTTTGTGAACATGTAGCGGCCTGGGATGGGGCGGCCGGGGACAGCTGGGGAAAAAACAAGAATCCTCCAAAACGAGGATAAAGTGGAGCTTTCCTCAAGGGCCTGCGGAGGAAACGGGCCGCATGTCTGCTTGCAACCGAGGGGCCAGTGTGTGGCTTGGTGTGGCTACAACGACTCGGGCGCATGGCGGCTTGGCCGGTGAGATGAAAGCTTTGGCAAATAACTTACAGAGAAGAGGGGTGGGGGGGCAGCTGGGGACCTGTCCTCGCCTCCCATGCCGGCTGGGCACCCTAGTGTGGCACCGTGCACCTCCAGGGCTCCTTGTGCTGCCAGTGGCAGCTGCAGTGTGATGGGGAGGGTGTCACTTTGGTCAGGACCCAACGTCCATTCTTGGGAGCCATGGGGAGAGAGGAGGAAGAAGGCGCCCAGCGAAGGAGCACGACGAGATGCTTGACGCACAGCAGGGTCACCTGCCACAGGACCAGGGGAAGCCGGAGCCCCTGGATGCGCTGGTAGATGTGCTTCCCATCCCAGTGTCCCTCTCCCTGGGTACCACCAGGGTGGGTGTAGGGGGCTGCCACCAGGTCCCAGTGTCCCCTTCTCCCCCTGCCAGTGCTGGCAAAGACGCAGGTCCTACATCCTTGGCCACGGCGAGCATCAGAGCATCCCCGGGCTGTGCCACTGGCAAAGAAGGGACTAGGGACTGGCTGCAGTGCTGGGCCGCCCGCTCCCACCCGCCGGCCGTCCCGCTGCCAGGAGGTGCAGGCAGGGGCGCGGGGCTCACATGATGGTGCAGGAAGACAGCGGGTTTCGGATGTGGCAGGTGCAGGCAGCCCCGCAGTACTGGCGAAAGGTCTGGTAGCAGCTGCGGTCGGTGTCGCTGCTCCACTGGACGGG
Source organism: Falco peregrinus (assembly GCF_023634155.1). Classification (NCBI taxonomy): domain Eukaryota; kingdom Metazoa; phylum Chordata; class Aves; order Falconiformes; family Falconidae; genus Falco; species Falco peregrinus. The sequence goes on along the minus strand of NC_073721.1, from coordinate 46,341,099 downwards.
GTTGGCAGTCAGCGCCTCGGCCGGCAGTCTGTTGAGGATACTGGTGTTGACGGCCAGCGCCGCCAGCCCATAGTCGGTGAAGAGGACGGTCTCCCGCTTGCAGGTGGGGCAGGAGATGAACTTGTACTTGGGGCAGGACTCGTAGAGGATCTGCAGGCACTCCTCGCACACTGAGTGGAGGCAGGAGAGGATGCGGGGCCGCTTGTTGGTGAAGTTGTACATGTGGCCGCAGGTGGGGCACTCGAGGGGCTCGCAGGGCGTCGAGGGGTGCAGCACGTACTGGTTGACGATCACCTCGTCCGACGGCGGCTGCCGGTGGTAGCAGACCTCCGAGCTGCCTTTCCGCTGGCTCTGGTACCCACGTTCTCGCCGCGGCAGGGGGGGAGTCCGGGGTAGCGGCAGGGGTCCAGGGGTGGCATCCAAGGCAGGGATGTCCCCGCATGCCTGGTTGACAATGATCTCGGACTCAGAGGGCCATGCACGCTTGGCCACGAGGGGCGGCTCGCGGCGTGGGGCCGGCGTATAGCGTGGCTGCGAGGCCTGCAGCTCCGAAAACTTCTCTGGGTGAATGATTTTCATCGCCTCCATTTTAATGATGACCTGTTGCCCTTTCAGACACGACATGAGTATCGTTTTCACATTACTGTCCACTGCTCTGGGGTCTCCGAGGGACGCCTGCATGAGGCTAAAACATGCTGGCAGCCTGCTGAGCTTTCAATCTCGGTCTGGCTGCGGAGCAGGAGCATGGGGAGCAGCTGCTGGCATGGGAGAGCATCCTGGGAAGATGGGGCAGCACCACGGATCCTGCACCCCTCTTCTCCGGCCAGCCCCACAGGTGCTGGGTGCGAGGCCAGGGCAGGCAGGGGAAGGCAAGGCTCACAGCGGTATCCTGCCTGCCTTGGAGGATGCTCTTCAGCGGGTGATCAAAGTGCCAGCTCCCTGCAGTGCCTTGCTGGGATGTTAATGTGACATTGGCGGTCACTTGACAGCTCCCAGCTTCGTCTTCACTGGCACTTCCCACACCGGATCAGCTCCAGTCAGGAACGGTAAACTGGGGGTAAACTGGGGACCCACCGGTGCTGCTCAGGGCAGGAGAGTGTGGTGGGGGTCTTGCAGGAACCAGAGGCAGCCCCCACCTCACCTTGGTCCCCGCCTCCGCCCAGCCTTTGTTCCTGTTTACTTGCTGTGGATCCTCGTGGTGCTGAAGAATGTGTTTGCAAATTCCTTTGCTCTGACTTCCCGGCTCTCCCACTTGCCGTCACTGTCACCGGCAGCTCCCACGGGGCAGGGGCTCAGGGAGCATCCTGTGCCGGAGGGCAGCTCACCTTGGCTGCTGTGGGGGCTGCCACGTGTCTTCTCCCCTCCGTCCCTGGCGCCTCTGGCCCCAGCTCAGCTTCGTGCTTGCTAGAAATGAAAAGCAAGAGGGGGTTGGATCCAAGGCTCTTCAGGGATCTACCGGCTGCCAGCGCTCCCTCGGGATGTGTGCCTGCCTGCATCCCGGCAATTTGGCAACTGAGCCCTTGCAGGTCCTGTCCATCCACCCGCATGCTGGGCCAGGACAAGTGGGAGCAGGCAGGTATTTCCCCCCAGGCACCTCCTCCGAAGCCCCAAGCTGGGGTCACGGGTTCCCCCTCTGCCCTGGGGGCTGGCAGGGCAGGTCCTCCTGTGCCCCGCTGTGATGCAGGGTCCCTCCGGGGGGGGCTCCCTCACCGACCTGCTGCTGCTCAGGGTTTTCTCGCACGTTTAGCCCCTCCTCTGCTCAGTGGATCTATTTTTACCTCCATCGCTTGCTCCTGATCTGTCCCTGCTATTATCCCTCCCTCCAGCTTCCTCTCCCCCTTCCCAGCTCTCTGCTCTTGTCCCGGGACTGCTGGAGAGGACAGGCACCGTTTTGGGGGCAGGAGATGGGGGGCTGGCAGCCAGCCCGTGGCCATTTTCTCCCTCAGCAGCCCCGGCGACAGCCTGTCTCTCCTCTGAGAAGGGCGAAGGCGCTCTCCTCCATCACACTGCAAATCCTGTTAGAGGGATGCCTGCTCCTGACGAGCGCTGCCAGGCCTGACGGAGGGGGCCCGAGGGGGCCATCTGGTTGCAGCAGCAGCCCTTGGGGACAGCGAGAGGCCGCGGGGGGTTCCCCCCTGGATGCCCAAGCGCCGTGGGGGGCTGGATCCCTGCCTGACCCCAGCGGGGGCATCCCTGGGGGCCATGCCCTGGCAGCAGTGGGGTCCTGCAAGCATCACGCTATGCCTGCCACGGGGAGGGAGGCCTCGTGTCCTGCAAACCCCATCACGGGCCCACATCCTGCACCCTGCGCCCCATGAGCACCGTGTGTCCCCCCCCCCTCCCCGCACGTAGCAGCAGCCCCGGGGGCTCTGCCCGCAGGTCTCCCGCAGACACTCACCCGCAGCGCGCCGACGGGCACAGCGATGCGTGCGGCCGGGCAGCCGCCCCACGCAGCCACCGCGCTTCCACGCTCACGCCGTCACACCCCGCCATGCACAGCCCTGGCGCAGCACCCCGCCGTGCCCCGCATCCCCGGCACCCCTGGGGCGACAGAGCCCTCCCAGCACCTCACACCCCCCACCCCACCCAGCACCCAGCTCCCGACGACCTCCCACCGCAATCCCCCGCCCCACGCCGCGCTGGCAGCCCCGCGGTGCACACACGTGTGCACACCCGCACACCCGCCCGCACACACTCGCACACACCATCTCACGCCCGCGCCTGCGCGCCCGCAGGGTGATGCCCCCCGGGCAGCCCGGCCAAAAGGACGGTCGCTGCCAGCCCTTACCTACATCGGCCCGCCGTGCGCGGGCGGGGGTCCCGGGCCGGCCGCGTCCCCCGTTCAAGCCTCCGGCCCCCCCTGCTGCGGCCCCGGTGCCCGTTTGGAGGCCCGAGCGGGTAAAGGTTATCTGAAAGGCAGAGGGATGCAGGCGCTGCCCGTGCCCGGTGCCGGCTCCCCAAGGATGCTGCCGCGTCTTCGCCGCCGCTCCCGGTCGGGCCGTGGCTCCCGGCCGCGCTTCCCACGGCCCCGCCGCCCCCTTAGGCGGCTGTCCCGGCGGCGCGGGGGGGGAGCCGGGCACAAAGGCAGGGGCTGGCGGCGCTGGGCTCTCGCCGGCTCCTCCGGCTCCGGATGCTCCGCGGGGACCGGCTGCGGGGGGGACGCGGCAGGTAGCGGCGCTGCCGCCGCCGGGGAGGCACCTCCCGCCCGCCCCGCCGCTCCGCTCGCCCTCCCCCGGCTCCCCCCGCCGCCTCCGCCGGCCGCCGAGCCCCCGCGCCGCGCCGGGCTGATGCAACACTCCCCGGCCGACGGCGCAGGCTGGCCGGGCTCGGGGGGCTGCGGCTCGGCCCCCTGCCCCGCTCCGGCAGGTGCAGGCGGGCAGGCTCCGTCCCCGCTGTCCCGCGGGGCTCGGCGGGCGCGGGCGCTGCCTGCGCGCTCCCGCTCCGCTGCCGCCCGGCGCCCGCAGTGCCGCCGCAGTGGTGCAGCCGGCTCACATTTCCCTCGCTCAGCAGCGCCGGGGCCCGCCGGCCGCACCGCCCGCCGCCCCGCACACCCCCCACCGCACAGTCCCCCCCCGCTCCGCACGGCCCCCCCGCCCCGCACACACCCCCCACCGCACACACACCCCGCCCCGCACCCCCCTCGCACCCCCCCTGCCCCGCACATCACCCCTCTCGCACATCCCTCCTGCCTCGCACACACCCCCTGCTCCGCACATCACCCCCCTCGCACCCCCCCTGCTCCGCACATCCCCCCTGCCCCACACACACCCCGTGCTCCACACAATCCCCCCTCCGCACAATCCCCCCACCCACACAACCCCCCTGCCCTGCACTCCCCCGCCCCGCACATCACCCCCCTCGCACACCCCCCCCTGCCCCGCACACCCCCTCCCGCACAGCCCCCTCCGCACAGTTTCCTGCCCCGCACACCCCCCGTGCCCCGCACAATCCCCCCTCTGCACAATCCCCCCATGCACACAACCCCCCCGCCCGCCCCCCCCGCCCCCCCCCCCCCCCCCCCCGGCTCCCTCACCCCGCCGCCCCAGCGGGTCCCTGCGGGGGGGTTTCGGAGGGGCCTGCAGTGACTCAGCATCCGCTGGAAATGGCTCCGCGGCGCTGGCTGGGGAGCAGGCGATGCTGCTGGGGGGGGCGGGGGGCAGCGGTTCTGGGGGCAGCAGCAGGGAGCATGCGGCAGTGGGGAGAGGGGCCGCCGCCAGCAGCCCCCACAGCTTTCGGGGCTGGGAAAAGGCTGTAACACCAGGAATGCCACCCCCACCCCCCCACCCCCCCTTCTTCCCACTGCTGAATCAGCTGTACACCACACTGTGTCCCACGAGACCCCTGCCCCACTGCCAGGTCCGACCCTGACCCACAGCCACCCCTGAGGGAGAGGAGCAGAGCCCCCCCCCCCCCCCCCCCCCCCCCCGCTGAGCTGAAAACCTTGCTGAACATCCCCAATCCCTGCTGAGCTCTAGACAGGGGGGAGCGGGGCACAGAGTCTCGCTGGGGGATGTGGTGGGCTCAGCATGGCGTGTGGGGGCTCACACCACCACTGGGCACCAGCAGTGCTGTCGCGTCTCTGGGGAGCACTGGGGAGCATCACGTGTTGCTGTGGCCCTGCTGGTTTGACCCCTTCGCTGGCACAGGCAGACACGAGCCCCTGGGCTGCGGACATTGCGCCCTGGTCGGACGACCCCTGGTCTGTGCCTCTGGGTTCCTGCCGTGCTCTGGCAGATGTCGGAGGCCATGCTGCCCTCTCCCCCCGCCATGGGTGCCTCCAGCGTGGGGAGGCCACAGGCCAGCTCCCCAGCCACGCTGGAACCCAGAGCTCACAGCCACCCCCCCCAGCGACAGGGACTCGGGCACATGCGCCTCCAAAACCATTCCATGCCCCCACCCCATCCTGGCTGGAGCAGGGTGGTGCTGCTGGGGGCTCACTGGGCTCCTTTGGGTGCTGCTGGGATTTCCCCGCTTGTGTCACCCGTTGCCACTTTTGAGCTCTTTATTCTCCTCACTTGTCCCTAGGATTTTTCCTGGATTTTGGTGCCCTCCCCCCAAAGCTTATCCTGCCCAGACCTGCGTGCTGAGCACCCAGCCTTGCTGCAGCACAGACCCAGCTGCTGTGTGCTCCTGTGACAAGGGTTTTGCGTGACCCTGGAGCTGTGCTGTGACCACACGGTGACACGGTGTTCACACCATCACTGACCCCTGGCCTCTCCATCAGTGGGACGGACACAGCAGCTGGAGCTCGCGTATTTCACTGCACAGCTCTGCACCCCTACTGCCTGCCTGGAGGAAAGCTCAGCTCTGCCAGGCCTTATACATCCCATAGATGATCCAATCATCCAAGCTCCAGGCAATGATGCTAAAAATCTCACCCATACACTTGGCCTGGAAGAGGTGACCAAACCCACCCGGGCCAGAGGGATGTCCTGGTACCCCAAGGGCTCAGCCACCCTCCATCCTCAGGCTGGACCAACCCTGGAGTGTGGCTTCCCCCTGGGGACCATGCAGCTTCACCCACCAGCTGCCTCCACCTGGAAATCCATGCTCCCCTGTTGACAATGTTAGCGGTTGTGTTTTTAATCTTTTAGTTTCTCTTGTTGGATAAGGGATTTCGTAACGACTTTGCCTCTAGTCCCTCCAAGTGTAATTCTTTGACCTGTTCACCTGCCGAAAGCAGTCTGAGGCTGCTGCTGTCTGGCACCCTAACAGTGCTAAACAGGGATTCCCTTAATCTTCTTCCCCATCCTCTCTGTGTCAGTTTTTGCATACTTGCCTGCTAATGCTTCTGGATGCAGATAGCAAGAACCGAGATATCACGCTTGAACTCACAGACCAAAGGAAATTGCAGGAAGTGAGTGAGCACGAGCCATTTTCTGTTATTAATTCATATGGCATCCCCATGCTGACCCAGCTATACAGTGTTATTACACTGCTATTCTATGAGTTGAGCAACAGCTCTATTTAAAAATAATCATAAATTGTATCAGGCATCTTTTCTGCTGAACAAGAGTGTGTTTGTGCCAAGATGCTGGGGATCTTCGTGTTGCCCCAATGGCTGTGCTAGTCTCTGCTTCGTGTGCTCAGTGGAAGTGGCACTGGATTCTCCCATCTCATCCCATCCCAGCAGCACTTCTCAGGCTCTCCTCCGCCTGTTCAGGTACTTGTGAATCAGTTTGCAGCCCAAGCCAAAGCCTAGCACTGCTTTTACTCCTACAGCTTCTGTGAGGCTTGGTGGGGTCCTTGGTGGCAAGTGCCACTGGTTAAGTCTGGTCCAAGGGAGGCTTCAGCCCCAAGTTTTCATCCCAACGTGTGAGTGCTCAAGGAGACTTGCAGAGCTCTCCCAGGCTTGCTTTTGGAGATACAGAGCTTTCCCTTTTCTCTGCTGAGCTGGTCCACCCAGATCTCTACTTTCCGCCCCAAACTGAAAATAATCTCATCCTTCAAAGCCCAGACCCCCCACCTCTGGCCAGGCCTGGGTGGCCATGCTCTCAAGTGATGTCCCTACCAAATCCCAGCACCTCTGACCACCTCTACCCTTTGCCTTTGGGTCTGGCTACACTCTTACTCCTGGGTTTAACACCTAATTATGTCATATATACATATATGCTGCATTATCTTTTATAAAAAATTATTGCATTGCATGTTATTGTAAATGTACATCTTTACACTGCATGTGGATATTCTCAGCATGTCTTCTGAGCTGTGCTGATGTCATATGGCATGCTTTTGTGGGTTTTACAAACAGCACTGATTTATTTTATGATTTTCTGAGACCTTTTCAGCAGACCAAGCATGCCCTTAGGCTCGGAGGTTGCTCCTTAGCTCAAGTGTGCCCACCATTCCTCGTGTCCTGCTTCGAGCTCTACTTGGGCACACATGCAGGAGCAGCTTTGCCAGTGGGTTCACTTCATGCCACCCAGACGAACAAAGTTTTGTTTTATGTAATCAAGTGGTTACTTGTTGTAATCAAGTTGGCATCGGTCCTGCTGGGACTGCCCTGCGTGCAACCACAGCTTCTTTCTGCAAAATTCATTACTTGCCGGTGTCACAAATGGATCGTTTCCAAACCTTTGCTTTACAGATGCATTGAGAGACCTAACACCGCTGGCTAGTGTCTGCTGCAACTCCGCTGAGATGAATGGTGATGCCAGAAGATTTTTCTTCCTCGTCATCTGCATCAACCATCATCATCTGGGTCATCCAGCTGCATGTTCAGGGGTTTATTGCGCTTCTGGATTTATAATGACTGTGGAGAAGGACCCGCTCTAACAGGATGGCTCCTTCCTCGCTTGGTGCTGACCCTGCGCTGTGATGACACATGTGTCTCTGCTTTCCACTCAACCCAAGTGAGCCAGCAGCTCCGTGTGTCCCAAGCCTTCCTGCCCCGCATCCCAGATCCCATCTACAGCCTGCACGCTTGGCATTGAGCTTTGCTGTCCATGCTTCTGGCGGCAGCACCTGGGCTGCTTTTGCAATGACTCACGCCACTTTTATTTACTGCTTGCTGCTCATTACAGAGTTTGTTTGACCGGGTCCTGCACACACCAACAGCTCTTCCCAAAATCCAGCCTGTTTCTTGCAATGATCTTGTTTTGCACTGGTGAATCACTTATCACACAGATAATTCACCCACAAAAAAATGAGCTCATCTTCAGCTTCCCAGAGAGCAGCTTTATCGGCAGGTCTGCAGCAGGCCAGGCACTGGTGCCAGCGCCTGCCTGGCTGCTCTGTGGCGCCGGAGGGATGCCCCAGCCCGATGTGGCTGGGAGAGATGTGGACGTGGTACCCATGGTCCACATTAAGTCTTATCATCCTCCATGCTCCGTTGTGCCATGCTCCATCCCCTTTGGACTGTCTCTCCTTCCTGGCGTAGAGCATCAGAAGAAGGGAACTTGAGTGCCATGATTGCTGCTTTTCCAGGCTGAGACCCTCTAGGCCTGGCTGAGGTGACATCAGCCCCCACAACAGCCCAGCACAGACACCAGCAGAAGTGGAACACAGGGCAGCTTTCACACCATGCATCTGCCACACAGCTCAACCAAAACTGCAGACAGCTCCTGGGATGCGCAGTTTGCCCAGACAGAGCAAACACCATTTTGAAGGAAGGATGCTATCTGCCAAGAAACCAGCAGAATTGTTTGTTGCCAGCTGGTTGCTTAAGGATGCAACCAGCTGCTGCAGAGCTGGTTGCTCTGGTTGCTGTTTGAAGCAGCAGAAGTGTGTGGGTTGGTGGTGCTCAGGACCTGACCATTGATGCTCTTGCAGTACAGTCCTAACACATTGATGGGAGTTTGGATGTGGTCATTTCTAGGCTTGCACCCCTCTACAGAGGCTCCACCACGAGAGAAACGGTACTCAGAAAATCTGCAAAGTGATCTAAAGCCTGTGGCTCTTCCACATGCCACCACACAGAAATCTTGACATTATGGGAATTATAAGCTCCACAGCACGACAGATCTGCATGCACAGTGCTCTGGCCAGCTTGAAAGTTATGGATGTTCCTAAAGTCCCAATAGATCCCAAGGGGTGTAATCATTATTTTTACTATTCATTCAATTTAGTGACTAATACTTTGGACACTTCTGGGGGCCTTTGGTGTGAAGCGCTTTGCTGATGCTGCACCAGTGGCAGGAGGGCAGGGAGGAGGATGAGGATGGATGCACGTGGGCTGGGGGGAGATCAGGGCAGCAAGGCCAGAGATACCATCTCCTCTCGTCGGATGCAGTAACCTTCATTCCCCTCCCCACCAGCTCCCTGCCTGCAGACTTGGGGTTGCTCAGCTGCCAGAAAAGAGCACTCATGGAAAATTTATTGCTCTCCGCAGTTATCTCATGGGAGGAGGGAAAGAGGATGAGGATCAATAGCCACAAGCCAGGACATGGGAAATTCCAGCTGTATGTCCCTATAGCTATGTGGGGAAAAGCTTTTTCACTTTGAGGGTCAAACACTGGACCGGGGCACAGGGAGGTGGTGGGATCTCCCACCTTGGAGATGTTCAGAGCTGTCCTGCATGAGGCCCAGAGCAGCCCACTGGCCATGCTTTGGACAGAGGGGTTGGACTCCACTATATGGGGTTGGGTCCAACCGCCACAGGGCAAGCGGGGTCCCCCACTCCCATCAGATGCCCCTTTCATCTGGGGGCTGCATCTCCCTCAGCCTCATGCATGCACAGTCCCATGGACTCCCAAGGCAAGGAGGATTTCATGTCTTGCTGGTGACCCACAGCACCACAGTCACATCAGAAACTCCCTCCTGGTCCTGCAGTGCTACCAGGGGCTGATGGGGAGATCTGGAGCTCCCTGAGGGCTGCTGGCCTGCGCAGGAGGTGACCACAAAGACCCAGAGCTGCATATCAGGGGCGAGAGGGTGCAAGGAAGACCCATGTCCTTTAGCAAACACCTTGTGCCCAAGCAAAATGGAACAGGGATGGCCCAGAAATAGAAATGGCAGCTCTGCAGAAACCTTCCCCCTTTCCCATCCAGCCCAGCTGATTCTGGGTTTAACAGAGCCCGAGGGATCTGAAGCTCAGCAGAAACCAGAGCATGTACCAGAGCTGGGCTGGGCGGGTGCAGGGCTGATGGAGCAGCTCAGATGCCAGCGATGCTGGGGCTGAGGCAGACACCTTGTAATTGTGGTGACATTTAGCATTTGCTTCGCTGGCTACTTGGGAGAACCCAGTGCTGCCTGCACTTGTAACCTGACAGTGCTGCTCGCCTGGATGCAGCGTTAAGACACAAACTGGGTCAGGGAGAAGGAGGCGGCGTGGGAGCTGCGTGCACCTTTGAGATGCTTGTCAGCAGCGCAGTGGGGCGAGGTGGTCCTGACATGGGTAAAGAGAGTCCAAGCTCCTGTATCCCTTCTAGGTGCTGCCTCAGCTGGGGCACGGCTCCAACAAGCAGCCCAGCACTGAAGCAGCAATTTGTTTTAGCAAGAAAATTTCGGCTTTTTCAGGAAAACTTCCCTGCACACAGTAGATGGGACCCAGCAAGCCCTGCCCACCTCCTGGCTGCTGCAGCCCCTTGCTCTGAACATAGCCTCGCACACGAGGCCATGGCTGTGCTAGTGAGGGGTGGGATCCTCCTGTCCCAAGGTGGCTGTCCTGGGGTTCCCGGCACAATGTTTTCCCCCATCCCTGCTCTCAGCAGCTGGCAACAACCCCCACAACTCCTGGCATCCCTTCTGCTCAGCCTGGGCAACCGATGTTCTTACATGGAGCACCACGGTTGTATTTCTAAGGCAGCTGGGTAAATCTGAGTGTTGACCCAAGGATTTTGTTTTCTCTGGGTGCTTGTAACCCTTCTGGGCAGCTGTGTGGGTGCACGGCTGGGAGCTGCCCCCAGCACGGCTCCTGCTCCAGCACAGCAGCAGCTTCCTCCGGCACGGCAGCTGCTGGGAACGCGGGAGCCACTGGAGCGGCAGCTCCTTCGCTGTGGTTTGACCACGGGGAGCTGCTGCCTGCTCCGAGCATGTGCTGGGGAGAGCTTCAGCTGGGGGAGGAGCAGTGGCTTGCAGACCTGGGGATGGGTGGTTGCAGGGGTGAGGAGGTGGGGGAGACACGAGGAAATGTGGGAGCTGGTGAACTCCTCGGCATTGCCTTGGCTGAAAGCCGGGAGCCATGTAGAGCCCTTGTAGGGGGTCCCTGGGAGGGGGCTGCATCCCATGGGACGGGCATGGTGTGCTGTACTGCCTGTTGGGGAGGTTTCCCGAGGCTGACAGCACCATCTGCCTTGGGGTTTCCATTGCCTCTTTCCTCAGCCTGACTTGAGTCCTCCAAGGGTCTGGCCAATGTATTTGGTGCCAGGAGCCATCCTGGGCTGCTACAGGACATCTTTGTGGCCTGTCTTTCCCTGCTGCTCTCTGCAGAGAGGGAAGCCCCTGCCCAGTGCCTTGCCTGGAGGTGGACCCATGGGAACAAGGGGGTTGCTGCAGCCCAGTGCTCCCAGGCAGGCTGTGGGGAAGCGAGTGGTCACGCTGGAGGCAGCTTCATCCCCAGTGTGACATGTGGAGGTGAGGTCTTTCTATGTAACAGAAACCACTGGTCCAGCCTGGAAGGGGTCCTGGCATGCCCAAACTGCTGGAGAAGCTGTCAGATGCCATCAGGGACTGTGCTGTGTCCCCAGAACAGGACAGGGGGAACCAGAGAGACTTCTACCACTATAAGCCATGTCCCTGTTTGCTGGGGGCATGTGTGGGTTTTGGGGGTGAGGGAAAACTGTGCAGGGCACCGGCACCCACGCAGCCCCCAGGATGCTCTGGAGCCACCGTGATCCTATGGATGGGGAAGAAGGTGCAGTTCTGGGTGCAGGCTCAAGGGTGAGGGTCATTGCCCAGCAAGGCAGAGGGTCTCTCTGGGGAGCCCCCCACCTGCCAGGGCTCACCCAGGCCCTGGTTTTCTGCAGATCTACCAATGGGGTTTGGGGCCGGCAGAGCTGCAGAGAAGGCTCTGCATCAGTGCAGGGTCTGCCTGCCTGGCGGCTGCCTGTGTGCCAGTGCAGAGCTGCCAGGCTGTGTGAGCCTGGCACTGCACCACCCAGCAGCACAACAGACACAAATGGGAGCAGACAGCCCGGCTTGAGTGGTAAAGATCAAATCCTGAGAGCCCGGGGCTGCTGTCAGCACGAGACGGGGTGCTCGAAGCCATCCCGCAAGAAGCAACCCCATTGCTTGCCCTGCTTGGTGATGTCCCCACTGAAGCGCTGTGTCCCCACACGGCTGCAGCGCGGTGCTGCTGGCAGAGTGCAGGCAGGAGCCTGCTGGGGGGCTGTCGAGGCTGCCTCCATGCTGCAACGAACACAGCAGAGGCTGGCCGTGGCTCAGGACCATGCCATGAGGACAGGATATGGGGGTTTGCCTGCCCTGGATTTCAGATCTGGGGGGATGTAAAAGCCACTGCCAGGGTGCAAGAGTAAATGGCCCCCCTCCTCCTGCTGGGCTCTGCCAACGGGGATGCTTCTGCACCCAGCACCTCGCCAGGGGCTGCACCCTGGCTCCTCTGTGGGCTCAGAGGGGTGGCGGGAAGGTGGCCCCAAAACACAGCCCTGCTGGGAACCGCTGCTGAAAGCCCCACTCTGCAGGGCCACGCGGTTGCCCCAGCCTGCGTTGGCGGGTGGAAACTTCAACCTCTCACCCCAGGCTCTTGCCAAGCCTGTGGGAGGACGGTGCCGCTGCGGTGGCACAGGGGCCATGGCTTGCAGTAAGCTGCTGGCTGCACCCACGCTCCCGGGGAGCGAGGCAGGGGGAGCACCCTGCATGGCTGGGGCAGGATGGGCAGCACCCACCAAGGCGATTTGAAGGAGCAGGGGCAGATGCCAGTGGCACAGGGCTGGCACCCCAGGAACTGCAGGTCCAGGCACAGCTTCCTCATCTTCCTCCAGCCCCGAAGAGGTTTAAAGAGAGCCCTGGGATGCAGCACAGACCCCAAACACCTGGATTTTGCACACACCCCCACCCCGTTTCCCACCCAGGAAGCCATCAGCCATCACCCTGGTGGCCACATCCCGCTGGACCTGAAGGTGGCCCCTTGCAGGCAGCTGCGCTGCTGCCACTGGATGGAGCAGGAGGCACGAGGGGCTGTGGTGCAGCTGGGGAGCAAGGAGAGGGCACGGCTAATTGGGATAATTGCTAAATCAGGCGAGGGGCAAGCAGGGAGGGAGGCGGTGAACAAGGAGCCGTTGTGCACGGGCGGCCCAGGCACGCGGCCCCGGCTCCAGCCAGCAGCAAGAGCTAAACAAACGGGGACTGTTTGAAGCGAGGGAGGACAAGCAGACGGCAGGACAGAAACCAGACCTCTCTGGAGAGAGCCGGAGCCAAGGGCTTAGCTGGGAGCTGGGTGCTGCACAGGGTCTGCCTAGTCCCTGCAGGGAGAACATCCCCGGACTGTCACAGCAAAGCCTGCACCAGGGGCAGGATGGTGCTATCCCCAACCCATCCTTGGGACGGGGGCCAAAGCGGGAGGATGGCAAAGTGCTGGGGATGCTCTGGACCAGTACCAGTCTGGATGGGTAACAGTCCTTTTGCTGCAGCCATCCCTGGGACTGGAAACTTCGAATCACAGAAAAATAGCAGGAAATCGGCCCCTTGTTCTAAAAAAAACCCATCAGCAGGTAGTTGCTGTGCAAGATCTCCATACGGTTGCGGCACAGCGGAAGCTGCGGCATCTCTCAGCGTGGCTGTTTGCAGCTGAAAGCAAAAGTGGTGCCTGCAGGGAGCCTGCCGTGAGGTGGGTGCCAACAGCTGCCCCCACCTTGGCCTGCCTTCTTCCTTTGCAGGAAGGAGAAGTTACATTTGAGGAGGGAAAACTGGCCATGCACGTGAGCTGTGCAGCCAGGTGTCCCCAGCTGGGGCTCTTGCAGCCCATTTTTCAGGTCTCTGCATGCGAGCAAGTGTTTAGCCTTGGAAGACATCCCAGGCTGTTTGCTGCTGCCCTGGCTCTGAGCAGGGACTTGCAGGTTATGACCTGCTGGACACAAATCTTGCAGGATCGACCTGCCGTGGGGTGCTGGGCTGAGGTTAGAAATGGGTGAACTCTCCTTCCTAAGGTCCCCATGCAATGGCATGAGGCCACCCTGCACTGCCCCTGTCCCTGTGGCAGGTGAGGCTGCATGACCAGTGAGGGTGCAGAGGAGGATATGTCCTTTGCACTGGCCGAAGGCTCTGCCCGAGCAGGAATTCTGCACGTGAGTAGAACAGAGCTGGGAGGAGGAGATTTTGACTCTGCAGGATGGTGTCAGCCCAAGCACCCTGGCTCCGTGCTTGCCTCCTGCTTGCTTGCACACGCGGCACCAGCATCGTGTAGGGGCAGCCACTGGCTCCTGGTCCAAAGCCCGTCAGGAAACAGCCCACCCTTCAGCCCCAAATGTGTTCAGCTGCTGGGAGGAGACGGGAAGGACCTGCTCCGGGCCAGGAAATCCTTGCTTTCTCCTCCAGTCGGGCGCCGCAGTGGGCAGCCACAATGCATGCTTCCCCACGTCGCTGCCAAGACCCAGCATGACCTGGGGGCTGGCTGGGCCAGGGAAGCCGCAGGGGAGAGGGTCCGAGGGTGAGTGTGGGAGGGTGATAAGGAAACCGGCTCCTCTCTCCTGGTTCCTGTGGCCGACGTGAGAGCCCAGGGAGAGGCAGGCAGTGGGCCAGTTGCTGACTGACTCATGCGGTGCTGGTTCCGACCGTCCCAGCCTGGACACCAAATTATTTATCCAACCCATTATCTTTGAGGAATGCACGCACCCCCCTGCCAGGGCAGAGCAGGACTTAAACCAGAAAGGCTTTGGGCTCTGCAGCCACAGCTTGAGCATCCCCCATGTACGTGGATGACATGCAGCGTAGGCTTGGAGGAGCCCAAATGCACCAGGTTTTGCAAATGTGCCTCTGCAGCGACCTCACCCCTCCTGCAGGCACGAGTGAACCAGGCAGGTGGATGTACGCCCCAGCTGTGCACAGCACCCACTGTGTTTTGCACATCCCCACAGTGCTCCTGGCATCCCTGTCCCCCACTCGATGGGCCTGCAGGGTGGCTGAGATGTCACATCAGGAGAGCACAGCATGCACAGGATGGAGCTGGCGATGGATCCTGTCGCATCTGGGGAGCTGCCAACCGTTTCAGGGGATGTGCTCTTGCGACAGGGTGAGCACCAGAGCCCCGGGGGTTCTGCAGAGAAAGCCCTGCACTGCCCCTTGCTATAGAGCTGAATCCCAGAAGTTGGTGTTGAGGGCACGATTTGGCCTACTGCAGGATGGGCGCATGTCCTAGGGCCCCCCCGGTGCATGCAGACCATGTGCTGACCCATGTGATGGGACACATCCTGGGACCGCAGGCAATCCCTCCCATCGAGCAGCTTTTGCATGCCATTTTCAGGCTCCATTTTGGCTTTAAAAGCTGCTGCCATCCTTTGGGACCACATTGCTTGCCCTAAGAGGAAACCAAGAGCTGAGAAAAAGTCATTGCATGCCACAGGCAGACTACCTGGAGACAAGCAGTGCAGGGCTGCGACCCTGCACATGGGTACCAGGCACGTGTGGACGCCAAGGGTGCTGTGCAATGGGGCATGGCTGTGGGGCAGCCAGGTTGCATGCCCACACCGGGCTGTGCCCACATGATGCATCAAAAGGCAGGTTCAGTCCCAGGACCCCACAGGATGGGATGCTGAGCACAGGCTGCCAGCCTGGCCTGGGGCACAAACTGAATTTTGTACCGTGCTGAGGTTTCCACCCAGGGTGCTGCAAACCGGGCTGTGCTGCTGAAGCACATGGAGCATGAGCTACAGATACCATGAGACCCCAAACCCTCCCATTCCCAGCAGCTTCTTCCCAGCTGTGCTGGTCTCTGCTCCCTGCATCACTCCTCAGAGATGCACCACCTGTCCCCTCCATGGCACCCTCATGCCCCGCATGTGCCCAGCTGAGCCCCTGTGCCTGGTGGCACCAACCCCATGGGGTTCCCCTTACAGCCGCTCACACCCACTAATGCCTCCCACTCCCTGGGCCACCCCTGTGCTCCTTCCTTCCACACAACCCGGTCTCGCTCTGCTTTTTAATCAAAAGGAAGCTGAAAATTAAGACAAATGCCTTGGAGAAGACCTTGCACAGTGGAGGGACCCATGGAGGGACCCTTGTGATGTCCCAAAAGAAATCATCCACACTCTCTGGCTGTTTCACACAGCCTAAATTTGGGGTTTGGCTTCCCATTACTGCACTGGCCCAACTCCATCCCCATTGCCCTTCTTTCACACACTGATCACCTATGAGCTCTCCTTAGCTTCAAAAAAGCCCTCAGTACCACCAAGGTCTGGTGAAAAGCCACCATCTGCGCTGGGGGCTCTCACCGAGCTAGCTCCCCCAGCTGAACTGCAAAACCCTTGCCGTGCTGCAGCTGCATCGTCATCTGCTACTGATGGGCTGGAAAGAGCATCATCACCCTCATGTGCCTGTGCCACGGCACTGCGGCTCCCCACGAGCAGAAGGGAAATATTCATCAGACACAACCTGTCCATGAGTTTGTGTGTCCTGGTGACTGGGCGAGCCCCTGGGAGCAGCTGGGGCTGGGACAACTCCACCGGCCCTGGTGCCACACGTGTGCCTGTCCCCAGGGGAAGGATGCCCAGTAGTGGGATGTGCCCGTGGCTTTCTGATTTGTTCAAGAAATGCCCCTTTTGCTGTGTGTGAAGCACCAGGGAGTTGAAGCATTCCATGAGATCGCTGTAGTTAGCTGGTATCCTGCAAAAAATCCTAAAAGCTTGTGTTCAGTCACACAGGCTGTGGGTACCCTGCCGTGGTACTGCTGCAGACTCAAGATCTTTTCTGGATGGCTATTGCAGGAATTGCTGAGCCCAGCACTTTCCTCCTGGCTGTCCCTGCAGCACCCACTGGGCTCCAGACTTGCCATCAGCTGCCCATGCTGGGAGCCCAGGTCCTGGCCCCCTTCACGGGTCTGTCCCTTCATGTTTGGGCTGCTGGGAGGTGGTACAGGCTGCAAGCAAGCTCATGTTGGTTAAAAAAAAAACAAACAAACAAAACGGAAAGTGAAGGTTGGCTTTTTCTCCTGTTTCTCCTGGTTTTCTCAGGCTCCTCCTCAAATCACAGAGGTGCTCTCCTGGACTGCACAGAGCCAGAGCACATTTCTCTGGAAGCACTGTAGCATCTCATGATGACCTCCCTCTCCATCATCTCTTCTAGCACAGGACATTGCCTGGGTGGGCACTGAGATTCCATTTTTTTTTTTTTTTTTTTCTGCTGGATTTTTTTCCTGCCCTGCAAACAATTGCAGGAAATTAGACTGGTTTTAAGCAACAAATAGCCATGCACTAGTTCAGCTCCTCCACTTACTCAAGGGATGCACAGCTCTGAAGTGCCGGCTTCCAGCTCAGCAAGACCCACATGGGATGACTCCAAAACAGCAGCCTGGGCTCCGGTGCAACAGCTTTTCCATCTGAGGATTCTCTGTCATCTATAAACCCTCCAAAGAGCTGTGCGAGACTCCCAGACATGGCTCTTGGTGCTCAGTTTGGAGTCATGTCTTGCCAAGAAATGAAATACCCAAACTTCAGGCTCCAGATTAGGGGCTGCAGCTCCTGGATTGGTAACTCTCCTCAGCTGGGGCTGCGCTGACACAGATCTGCGCGATCCCCTGCACCGGACAGACACTGAACGACTCTGCTGTGCCCAGATTTTCCTCCGAGGCTCTGGTAGGATGGGGGAACAAGAAGCAGGGAATGATGCTTTTCAATGCTGAAAAGGGCAGAGTTAGGCTTTCACTCCCTGAATCTCCCTTCTGGGGAACAATGCTGAATTTGAAGGACCCCCATCTTCAGGGACTGCAGGACTCCTGGGGAGGGGGCCTGGTGCCCATTGTCCCCCACCAGCAGGGACTGGCGAGCCCTGAGGCACCTCCTGCTCAGGGTGCAGCCTGGTGCCAGGGCTGTCCATCCTGACCATCTGAGGGGACAACAGGAGGATCCTCAGTGCCCGGGGGCTCAGAGGCGCATGGATGCAGGTCTGCCTGACTCAGTGATGCTCTGCATCAGTTCCTGAGGCATAACCAAGGCAGCCAGGGCAGCCGGTCCCAGCATCTCAACCTCCCCAAGTGCATTTGCTGGCCACATGTGATGACAACTTCTCTCTCTCATGAGTGTCCCCCTCCCCAGCTCCCATTACAGACAAACCCACATTTCCTAGGTGCTCTGTTTCTGGAGGATAGACCCCAGTGATGCCAGCCGCCCCACACATTGCAGAGGCTGGGGCTGGATGCATCCCTTGTCCAACAACAGCACCCATGTGTGCCACTGGTACAGCAGCAGGTCGCCCTGAGGCTGACGGGAACACTGAGAGCACTGGTATGGGCACTCAGGAGAGTGCACTGGTGCTTGATGAGGATGGAGGTGTCACCAAAGCTGTCTGCATGGGTGGGACACTTGTAGGGATACTGTCCCATGTGTGTTCACAGGTGAGAGTTCTGCACAAAGTCCTTCCTCCACTTGGGGTGTTTATAGGGCCTCTGCTGCAAAGGTCTTTTGGGACAAGGGCTCTCCGTGTCACTTCTGAGGTCCCCAGCAGGCTGGGAGGGGGTGTTCCACTGGTCTCCTGATGTGCCAGAGCCTCCACCTCCTCCTTCATCTCCTCAGCATCTGTCAGAAGGAAGAATACTCAGCTATAACTTCATCCATGGACCACCCACACCTACTGGAGACCCTGCTCCCACAGGTGTCACCTGCAGCTGGGTCAAAATACCCCCGGGCAGATGAACAAACCTGAGGAGAACCCAGGACCTCAGCCCTGGTGGCAGTGCCCTGTAGAGGAATTACAGAGGAACGAAGGCAGGTTAATTAACATTGATAATGTGCAGCTGTGGGCTGGCTTCAGAGGTGGTGGGTTGGCTGGTGTGGATGATGTGCAGCTGTGGCTGGTTCCTGCTAAGGAGTTAAATAGCTTTAAGGGGTAAGGAAGAGGAGCTCTAGATTAAGAGAGACCTGGAAGATATAGAGGGAGGAGAGAGTGCCCTGGATGTAGGAGAGCCCTGGGAGAAGCAGGGGGCAGGTAAGGAGAGGCTGGCTGGAAAAGGAGTCTGGAGAAGGAAGAATCTGGGTGCAGCAGAAGCAAGAAGCAGGGTGGGCTGGTCTGAAGAGGGTGGAGAAACAGCACTGACAGTAGATGGACTTTTGAAACCTTGTGGGGCATTGGTGGCTGTGCTGGGGCCAGGCATGGGAACTGCTTATGGAAGCGACCTGGGATGGGATGGTAAAAGCCTTGTTGCAGCTGGCTAGTTTGGGTAGTGCTGTGACAGTGCCCTCCCCAGACTTGGTGCTCAAGAGTTTTTCCACAGTGTGGGAGAAGAGGGTGGAAGCTCCCTGAGGCTGACACAAGGCTGGTGAGCCTTTTTTTTTGGGGGGGGGGGTGGGCGGGAGGATGCTGCTGTGACCCTGAATTCATCAGCCTTTGGGGACAACTTCCCTTTAGGCAGCAAGCCCAAATGTCAGGTGCCGTTGTGGCTGCCTTGACCTGGTAGGGAGCTTATAAGGTCCACAGAGTTGCTCTTGTTCCTTTTCCTTGCCAGAGGACCTGGATTAACCCAATCCCTGCCAGTGGTGCTGTACATGTGCTGTGTGGGACTGATTCCAGGTATGTCACAGCTGTGCTGGTGGCCAGGAGGAAAGGAGCTATTGGCCCAAGAACACTGTTGGCCCAAGAACAAATTAGTCATCAGGAAATTGACAGCTGGAAAGGAGAACAGCAACGGAGGCTGAAGGGCTTTCCTGAGATGAGACTGCAACCAGCTCAGCTGCTGCAGAGCCAGAGCTGCAGCCTGTGAGGAATGACATCCAGGAGGCACCTGCGAGATGGGAGCTGCCATGGCGAGATGCTGGGGAGGAACATCAGCTGGGATGGAGGCACTCTGGATTAAAGCTAACACCCTGCTTGGGGACGTTGTGCAGGGTCCACAGCCCTGGGCAGCAGCGTGTGGGACGCCCCATAAAGCTCAGAGGTGCTGGTGAAGTGATCTTCACCTTGGAGCTCTTTTGGGAGAGAGGGAAGGCGCGGAGGAGGCTGGGTCTTGGGGTTCCCCCAGCCCTGAGCTGTGCCTGGTTCGCAGCCTGGCAGCTCCCTGTGAGCAGGGCCGTTTATGAACAGGGCTGAGCTTGGAAATCTGGGGCAAAAAGCCAAGATGAGCAAGTCCTGAGGCGCTGGGAGGAGAAACTCTCTGCTGGAGAGAGCCACAGCGACATCCCCGCGCGAGCAGGGACACGTCGTGCACAGGCAGGCAGGGCTGGGGTTACAGCAGGACACCTGGGAGGATGTTGCCTCTTTTTTTTTTTTTATGCTTTCTTAGTAAAATATATGAGTGTTTCTCTGGGGAGACAGCTCAAGATGGGAAAACGTGGCAGCAGTGAGGCCCAGAGAAGGGACAGGCTGCCGGTGGCCCTCCTCCGGGCAATGCTGTGGGAGAGGAGAGGCCCCGGGGTGTCTGTGCAGATGTTTTGCAGCTTTCAAAACCCAAGAGCTGGGTGCTGTGGTGCTGGTTATGCACAGCACGTGCTCTGCTGCACCCCTACTCTGTCCTCAGTGGGGAAACTGAGGCACAGAACTGCATGGGGCCCTTTTCCTGATGCTAGATCTGGTCAGAGGAGGGTTTGACCTCTCAGTTTCTCAAAAGAAAAAAAAAAAAAATAAATCCCAGGCCTCCCTCTTCCCTTCCCTCCACCCCTGGGAGGGCACTCTCTTTACAGGGCAAACTTTGGGAGCTGCAAGCCTCAGGATGGAGGGATCAGCCACAGAGGACAGGCAGGGGAGACTGGGGCTTGCAGGCGGGGTGCTGGTAGCAGGGCACTCTGACCACTGGGAGCCTGGCCAGCTCAGCACCCACCAGCATCTGTCCCCCATCACACACAGTGCTGCCAGGGACGAGTAGGGTCCCATTACCTGCCTGAGCTCTCCTGCTTGCTCCATGGGTGCCAAGGGTGCAGCCTCCAGCCCAGTGTCCCTACTCACCTGGCACCAGGCTGGGCAGACAGGGCAGTGGTGGGCACCACTGCCAGTGGGATTTGGCCAGCCTGTGCAGCCCCAGTTCCTCAGTGCAGGTGAGAAAAGTAGTTTTCTGTTGCAATAGCCAGAAGGAAGCAGCTTTTTCCCTTCACAAAGGCTCTGTGGGGGGGCACAGGCCCACACCACAGCCAACATCCCACCATGGATCCTCCTGATTGTGAGCACACACCATGTCCCTGAGGTCCAGCACGCTTGGTTCCCGTCCCTCTAGCTGCCTGGGAGCTCACGGATCAGCTGGAGGGATGAGGATGCTGTGTGGGGACCTGGTTTTGGGGTGTCAGAGCTGGAGAGGTGGGGCACAGCCAGGCAGGGTGTGAGGGGCACCTGGGCTGCAGGGACCTGGGTGTTCATGGGGGCAAGCAGAGCCTGGCAGGTGGGTCTGGGGACCATCAGGGGGTGCAGGTGCCTGATGTCCACTGCCCAGTGCTCAGGATGGGTGCATGGTGCTCAGTGCCCTCTGCCCAGTGCATGGTGTTTGCTGCTTCCTACAGGCCCATGGTATGTGGTGCCCCCACCCCACAACCCCTGCCTGCTGCCCAGTACCAGTGCATGTTGCCAGTGCTGGAGCTCAGTGCCTGGTGCCTGGCACGTGGTGCTGGTGCCTGCACTGGTGTCAGTGCCCCATCCTAGTGGTGGTAGTGACAGCACATGGTACCACTGGCTGCTGTGTAGTGTCTGGGGAGCACTGTGTGGTACTGGTGTCAGTGCACAATACCTGTGCTGGTGCTGCTATCCACTACCTGGTGCCAGTGGCTGGAACTGGTGGCTTTTCCAGGTGCCCAGTACCTCTGTTCAGTGCTCAGTTCCCATTGCTCTGTGCCCTTTGCCCATCAAGTGCCCAGTGCCTCTGTCCAGTGCTGGTGCAGTGCCCAGCATCCGTGTACAGTGCTGATGCCAGTGCCCCCCTGCCTGGTGCTGGTGCCCAGTTCCTTGTGCCCAGTGCTTCCCCTGGCTGATACTGGTGCCCAGTTCCTTGTGCCCAGTGCCCCCCTGCCCGGTGCCTGGTACTGCTGCGAGTTCCTTGTGCCCCCTGACCAGCGCCAGTGGCCAGTGCAGGTGGGTGCCGGTGCTGGGGCGGTGCGGTGGGTCCGGTGCCGATGCCGGGGCGGTGCGGTGGGTGCCGGGGCGGTGCGGTGCCGTCGGTGCCGGGGCGGGGCGAGGCGGTCGGTGCAGGAGGAAGCGCAGCCGGCGGCAGAGCGGCCCCGCAGCCGGCCGGAGCCGTGCGGTCGGTGAGTGCCGGCAGCGACCCCCCGCCCGCTCCCCCTGCCCCTTCCCTTGCCGCTCTGCCTGCCCGGCCCGCCCCGCGCCCTGCTGGCTCTCTTCTCCTGCCCCCCCGACCCGATTCCCCTTCCCGACCCGATTCCCCTTCCCCACGCCTGCCCGTCCCCTGCCCCTCTCCCTACTGCCCCTGTCCTGTTCCGTCCTCCCTCTGCACCCCCTTTCCCCCCCCCTCCTTTCCTCAGTGCCTGCCTGCCACCTCTGAGACCAGTCTCTCCCCAGAAGCTCCTACCCCACTGCCGTACCTGCACCCTGTCTCCCACCCAGGACACCCCACCCCCCCCACCCCCCGCCCCCCATCACCCTGCCTACCCCCATGTCTCCCTTCTAGGGTGTCACCCGCTTCTGGTGGTTCTGCTGTAAGGGACACACGGCCAAAGTGTATGGATGGCATGGCACAATGCCTTTGGACTGGGAGGGAGGGGGGACCACAGCTCTGCACCCTGCTCCAAACCAGTGGGGGCTGCGGGGGGTCCCTTCCCCATGCTGTGAGGACGACTCCAGCACTGACACCCCCCACACCACAGGTTAAGGCTGTCTGTCTCACAGGAGGTGGGCAATGCCAGCCAGGCCGCGCATGCTGACAAGGCGCAAGGACATGGATCGTGGCGTCAGTCTGGAAAACCCCTATGCCAGCGTCAACATCCCACGGGACCAGTTCCAGCAAAGCTTCATCACTCACTACCTGAAGGACGAGCCCATTGTCATTGCCAACCCTGCAGCTGTGCCCACCTACAGCGTGGAGGAGCAGGCAGACTCCACTGGCAGCTGGAACAGCCCGACCATTTCCACAGAAAAGTCCTGGTCCCATCCCTACAACCCCTATGCCAGCCTGAGGATGCTCAACAAGGAATCACCCAACTCCTTCTACACTGTTGCTCTGGACAAGCCACCCAAGGGCCAGGAGCAGGAGGCCAGTGGGGAATGCGGGGCCAGTGAGGAATGCAGCTGCTGCAAGTGCCACCCCTGCTGCAGAAAGTGCTGCTGTGTTGTCTCCTAAGGGCCCTCACTGCACCCACAGGGCATGCTGACCATGAGATGGGGCCAGGGGCCACCTGTGGGGACATGGCTGCCTGGCCTGGGCACCCCGGAGAGCTGCCCCAGCACCCAGCAGAGCCGGCAGCTGGGAGGTGGCACTGGTTGGACTTTGCTGTTGCTTTTCACCCGTGAGCTTTGCAGCCAGATACACCAGTGATGGGCCCCTGCCAGGTCCTGAGAGCGCAGGGTGGGGTGTGGGAGAGAAGGACAGGTCCTCCCTGCCCTGCTGAAGCCCAGGAGCCTTGAGGATGATGTGTGCCAATGCAGATGCCACCGAGAAGTGCCTACACTGGGGACAGGGCAACACTCTGAGCCTGCAATCCTGTACACTGACTCTGCCAGTCTGCCCTTGCTGGAAAGCCTCTGACTCTGGGGAACATCCAGGCATTGCCCGTCTGCCAGAGGATAGGTTTGGATGATGGCAGCCCTGTGTGTGTGGCAGGGGGCATCATCAGCACTGTCTTGGAGCGGTGGAGAGGAGCCAGGGACATGCCCCCAGCTGGGATGGGAACCCACCTCCCCAGAACTGAGTGGTCCCCCGATGCATGGCATCATGAGGATGCTGCAGCACTCTGCGCCAGGCTCCAGCTAGGTACCACTCCTCCTGGCCACACTGCCCATGGGACAGAGGGAAGGAGACAGAAAGGACAGACAAAGCTTGGCAGAGTGCTGGGCAGCACTCCAGGGCAGCACCTGAAGGCACAGCATGGGTATGGGTGGGTGTTAACATCCCAGCGGCAGGAAACCCCTGGCCCCATCTGGTTGCTCCTGCCAGTGTGTACCTTGCAGGGTGCTGGGCACAGCCCCTCACCCCAGCCACATCCTGGCGTGGGGCTCCACACTGCGCTGGGGCCAGGTCCAGTGTGGAGGGCTGGCCCAGCTCCAGCGGTGGGATAGCACTGGGGCACCCTGTCTGGGATGCAGATCCCCATCATTCGCCTTCTGCAACCCCCTGGGCATTGAGGAAGGTGAGTGAGGAGCCTGCTGGCCTCTTCACAGCGTGCTGGGGTGGCTCCAGGCTAGGTTTTTGGCTGGGGCTGGCGTCGCCGAGCTGGAACAAGCCTGCCGTTGTGTTGGCGTCCCACGGGCAGCCGTGCTGGCTGCGTAAGCACCGCAGCTACTGCAGGAACTGCCTGGTCTGCAGGGCAGGGGCCTGGAAAGAGTGCCTGTGTTAGCAGATGACTTCAAGGTGCTGCAAATAAAATTAAAGCCTTCTGCTCCCCTGCCAAGGTATGCCTCTTCCCTCCATCGTGGGCTTTCCCGGATTCCCATGTTACTTCTTGCTTATCCCTGTGGTTTGTGTAAGGGCAGTGCAGGAGGCACACAGCCCTCTGTCTCCCCTCAAAACCAGGCTTAACTGTTGCACTGCTGACTTGAGGCAGCAGCCGTGGCACGTTGAGCTCTTCAGCTCACTGCTGCCTGCTGCCAGCTTGGGCCCAACGCTCCCCTCGCACAGGCGTTCCCAGTACAGCCTGCTCCTGCCTGCCTGGGAATGCTGGCCGATGCTCAGCCTGACCCTGCCAAGCAGGATGACTGTCCTGTCTTTTGGAAAAAGAGTCCAGCTTTGGGTGGTGTGCAGGGGGGCTGGGAAAGGGGTAGGTTCCTGGCTGGGCCAGCTGGGTGGGCTCTGTGGCACTGCCCCAGCTGGCTGTGACCCACTGGGAGCCCACAAGCACTGGGGAGTCCAGCACTTGGAGCCCACCATTTCTGGAAGCCCACCACTGCCTGGAAGCCCACGGCCCTTGAAATCCCACCGCAGCTGGGTGCCTCTTGGCTGGGGTGGCAGTGGTTTGGCAGAGGTGCAGGGCAGAGCCCTGCCAGTTTACCACCCCCCCTACCCCAGCTCCTCCGCCTGGCCCAGGTCCCATGCCGATGTGTGGCCGGGGGTGTGTGCCGCTTGCAGGAGGTTGGCAGGGACACAGCACCATGCTGCCTGCCCTGCACAAGGAGCACTGTTGTTTGCCTTGCCTGGACTGCAGGCAGTGCTGGCATGGGGACGGGCAGATCCACCCCTTGTTTGCTTTCATGGCTGCGACGCCAGCCCTGCCCTGACACAGAGCCCACCCACCGCACGGCTGGGCAGGGACGTGGCATCACCATGTTGGCTTGGCAGAAACCCAGTGCCCCGGGGGGTCTGACGTGCTCTGTGGGGACAAACACTGTTTGGAGAGGGAAGACTGTTCCTGAGGGGTGTGTGGTGCCTTCGGCAGAGCTGTGGGGCTGGCAGGGGAGCTCACGGGGGGTGAGGGGCAAGGGATGTGCTGGTCTGGCCTGGGCAGGGCATTGGCAGGGTGCAGCATCTGCTGGCAGTGCCGTGTGTCACCGCTGCTCTTTGCCCTGCCTAACCTTGGGGCAACAGCAAACAAGGCGGTAGAGGCTGGGCAGAGCGCTGCCTGCCAGACACCCAGGCAATGATTAAGCTGGAGGCAGCAGGAAAGCCGGGGGTGTGAGCAGGGGAGGGCACAAGATGCTGCTCCAGACCTTGACAGGGTTCTTGGTGACACAAGCAGCTGTGTGCAGGGTCCCGTGGGTGCTCCCTGGGTGTGTTTCACCTTTGAAAGGTGCTCAGGGTGTGGAGGGTTGTGGTGGGTGATTGCCACCTCCTGCATGTGGAGTGTGGGTGGTGATGCATGGCCCTGGCTCGTCTAGATCAGACCTTCGCACGCCCCTGAAGGTGCCGCTCCCTGCCCTGCTGTGCCGAAGGTCCCTGCAGCTCTCAGAGATGACTCCTCGGAACAGGAAAAGACATTTCTTGCCCATGCCACTTGCTGGTGATTGCAGATACACCTTTCCTGTGGGGCTGGATTCAAGTGTTTCAGCAGGGGTCATGGAGCCCAGCTGGGGCTAAAAGCTGGTTTCGGGCAGCGTGCCCCTTGCTGTCACCCTGCACGGCTTGGTGGATGCACAGCCCATGTCACCAAGGGCTCCCCCCCCCCCCCCCCCAAGACCTGCCTGTGGGTTGCAGGGCGGGTGCACCGGAGTGCACAGCCCCACACCAGGGGCTTGATTGCAATAGGCAGAAGTGGCCAAGGGCAGCTGGGCACAAGGCATCAACAGGACGCAGCTGTGCTGGCATGTGGGAGGGCAACATGAGGGCTGATGGGCAGGGGATGGGCAGGGAGTGGAGTGAGGTAGGAAGAAGGTGCATGCGTGTGTGTTTGCACATTTCTGCAAGGAGAGGCAGCTGAGGCAGAGTGACTGCCCCTGGGCAGTGCCAGTGGTACCCCCGTTGTGCACGGAGCCAAGCTCATCCCTCTCACCCATATAGTCTTTTTGGGCAGAGCTTCCTATGGCCCAAAGGGACTGATGTCTGCCTGCTCCATACCTCCCTGTGTGGCAGGTGTGCCAGACCACCACCATGCTTTGGGTGGGAGAATGGCTTCTTGCCAGCTTTGGGGCATGCCTGGACATCTCCAGGCATCCAGTTGCCTGCATATCCCTGGGCACACAGCCCTGGAGGGAACACGCTGTGCCCATCCAGGCACCAGCTCTGCCCTGGCTGCTGTCATCCAGGGTGCTGCCACCCACCCCGCAGGCATGCAGGGTGGTACCCTGAGATGCCAGGGCACAGCGGGAATCCCACACAGCTGGTTCCTCATCTACCCAGGGCACATGACCCTTGCCTACACCTTGGTCAGTGTGTTTGGCCAAAACCGAGGTCCCCAGCACAGCCCCATCCCAAGCTGGCCACCCTGCCATCCCTTGCCTGCTGCCAGCCTGGCAAGGGGAGAGCAAAACCCTGCCATGGGGTGCCATCCCCTCACCTGAGGGCCCATGGGCACAGTCACCCCATGTACACTGCCTGGAAAAACCTGTGGCAGAGGGCGTATCAGGATCCTGTGTCAGGATATGGCCACTGTGCCCCGGCAGGAGCTGTGCGGCTGGCTTTGCTGCCTTGCTCCCAAGCACCAGCATCAAGGGGTAGAGTGTTTCTGTGGAGCTTGGTGGCCCTGGGAGTCCCCTGGTTTCCAAAACCCTCAATTCTTGCTCCAGAAGAGTGCTGGAAACGTGGCCTGAGGGCTGCTGAAATGTTTAGTAAGCAGCCAGCACAGGCCAGAGCTGCCTTTCTCCCTGCCTGCATTGCTGCCTGCTCCTGCCTGGAGCAGGAGCTGCTGCCCTCTCCTGCTCCCACGCAGAAATGCTGCTGAGTGTCCTGGCAGTCCTGCCCTGGCTCCAGGATGTGTTTTTCTCCTCCAGGAACTTTGGGTTCGGGATATGTCCCCCTACTGCACTCCCTGTTTTAAATCTGCCCCTGCTGGGATCACCCTCTGTGCAGAGCCTGCGGCACTGGTGCTGGACCACGGGCTGTGCAAGGGGCTGGCAGCTGCAGGGATTGAGTCTGCCACCACTCTGGTGTTGTCACCTCCCCAGGGTCATGCATTGTCAAGAACCTTGCAGGTATCACCGAGGGGTGCTGGGTTCTCCCCAGTCTGGTGATGAGCATGATTATACCTGAGCAGAGCCCGGGGTAACTCGGCCCCTACCGTGACAGCCTGCAGCTCCAGCTGGAAGAGCAGGGGCAGGTCAAGGCTGTGTCTGTGGCAGCGGTCACCCCCAGGCAGCAGATGAGGACCTCCACCCCACACATGGGCACTGACAGCTTGGACCAGGCTGGAGCCTTGCTGTCCCTGTGCCAGCCCCAACCCTACCACTGCCTTGAGCCTTGCTGAGCCCTCCTGCTCGCGTTGCAGCCGTCCCCACAGCCTGGACCACCCAGGGATGTGTGGGCTGGAGTGCGATAAGGTGTCACCGCTGGCCAACATCTGCCCAGATGTTCTTGGCTAGGGGGTGTGGCTGAGGATGTGGAAGACTCCACCACTGCTGCCCAGGTACAGCCAATGTCCAAGCCCTCTCCGCCACGGTGAAGCCCAGAGTTCCTTGGCTTCACAGGGATGATTTCTTCTGCTAATAAAGCAGAGATGGACCATTAATGACTGCTCCTGGGGCTTAGATTTCAGAGGTCTTTGTTATCCGGGTGCTTGTAACCCAATCTCCCAGGCTTGGCTTCCTGGCAGCAGATCCGATAGCGTGCCTGTCCCTGAAAGGTGAGCCCATTCCCACTACCACTGCCACCAGCAGCTGCTGGGACCCGGCTGGGGAGCTGCTGGTGACTTGGGCCCCCAATGCTCCCCACGGGACAGCTGCAGCTCCCTGGGACAGCACAGCCATTCTGCCACCTCCTCTGAGGCCCTGGGGGAGATCTCGGAACAGGTAGGGATGGGGGAACTGGGAGGAGGGGAGCAGAGGGCCACCCATGTACACCAAAATGCCTGAGGTCACCCATAGAGAGGGAGCGGGGTCTTGGTGGCCTCTGGGAGGGGTTTGCAAATATGCTTGTGGATACCAGTCCCCACTTGAGATGGGGCTGGACCCCTCAGCTTCTCCCCATGAGCCTGCATGCCCATCCCGTGCTGCTGACAGCCATGCCACGGTGGCCTGGCAGAGCCCAGAGCTGGTGAGGGGCAGGGCTGTGGCTGCTGCCCAGCCCACCCAGCCAACATACTCCTGCCCACCCCATGTTCCCCACTAACCCAGACCCTTATTCCCAATGGGCTGGCGGAGCTCCCAGGAGGGATTCAGCGTGGCACCAGAGAAAACGCATTCCCCATGGATGCAGGGAGGACCCACTGCAGTGGCAGGGTCCTGCTCTTCCAGGCAGGGCTGGCCACGGGGCAGGCAGGCAGCGGGCAGGGGTGCTGGGCAGCCTGATGCCCCTGGAAAGCCATCACATGGGACTGGTCTCCATCTCTCTCACATCGGATGCTCTCGGAGGTGGCATCCCACACCTGGACACCCTCTCCAGCCACGGGGCTGATGTCTCCTTTCACCCTCCCCTCCCCAGCATGTCCCAGGCTGGTGGCAGCCCCTGGGCAGAGGACACAGGGCCATGTGTCAAGGCACACTCATGCACGCCGAGCCGGGGCAGCCAGCGGTTTGAGTGCATCATCTGTTACTCCTCCTACGACCTGTGTGGCCGGCTGCCGCGCCGGCTCTACTGCGGCCATACCTTCTGCCAAGACTGCCTGAAACGCCTCGACACTGTTGCCAACGAGCAGCGCTGGATCCCTTGCCCACAGTGCCGCCAAAATACACCCATGCCGCGTGGCGGCGTTGCCACACTCGACCTTGACCTGGCCACCTTCCTTGCTGTCAAGGCTGACAAGGAGCATCCCCGGGTGGCCAGCAGGTCCCAGCCTGACTCAGCCACCAAGGGCTCATGCAAAGAGAAGGTGGTTACTCAGCAGCCAGTGGGGCTGTGCCAAGACACGGTGCCTCCGGCGCTGTTCCCCCAGCGTGGCTGCTGCCGGCCGTGCCTGTGCTGTGGGATGATGGCAGCCTTTGAGAGCTGAGCACAAGGATGGGGCTGCTGGCAGAGCTTCTGGGGTGCAGTCTGGGACCATTTCTGGGGACCCTGCACCATGCCTCAGACCTATGTGTGGACAGTGGTGCTGTGGCTGTGTTGGCAGCCTGGAAAGGACTTCAGCTTGCTCAGGGCTTGTTGTCCATCCTGCTGGGATCTGGAGTGCAACAG
This sequence comes from Falco peregrinus, assembly GCF_023634155.1. NCBI lineage: Eukaryota > Metazoa > Chordata > Aves > Falconiformes > Falconidae > Falco > Falco peregrinus. The sequence continues at coordinate 46,311,716 of NC_073721.1, read as the reverse complement.
CGGGGATGAAGATGCCCCTGCCCCCTCATTATGCCCACCTGCCCCTCTGACAACTCAGAAATTTGGTCCAGCCATCAAGGATGTTCCCTGGTCCTTGGCCCAGGGCTAGCTCATGCCCTACTTCTCCATGAGTGTGGATCCACAGCAGGGACACTTCCACCAAGCATCCCCCAGGCAGCAGCCACAGGGACCTGGCACACCGCAACAATGCAGAAATGCTCTGGGGATCATCTGAAAGCTTCATGCCTATTAAACAACACTCTGTTGGCCTTGCTGGGCTGCAGGTCATGGTCATATTTGCTGGTAAGCCTTGGGTTAACCCAAGCCAAACCCTGCCTACAGTGGGGGTGGGTTGGGGAGAAGTCACCTGTCCTGCTGGATTACTTTAAGTGTTTGTTCTGTTGGCCTTTACATGAGAAATTTTGGTGTCGGGGTAGCTGGACAGTTGAAATTGAGGTTGACAGATTTGTTAGGATGCCACAACACATTGCTTCAGCTCTTTGGATTTACCTGTCCACCAACTACTTTACTCCAGTATGAGAGAAGAGCTGAGTCCATGGAAGCTCCTGCTCACCTCTGTGCTCTGTGACTTGTGCCAGGTTTGTTTTTTTCCTGCTGGACCTTCTCCTCACCTCCTTGCCTGCACACCCATGCACAGCCTGTACACAAGCTCCTCCGCTGTTATTGCAGGTCATGCCTTTGCTGCCAGGACGGCTTTTGCTGCCTGACCCCCCACATGGGGTGCAAGGATGAGATCCCCAACAGCTGGGTGTGGGTTTAACAGAGGCCAGATGGGGAGGTCTGGGGTGCACCAGGGTGATACTGGTACAGTTCTTGGGCAGGGCTTGGCCTTGCCTGGGCAGCTCTTGCAGTCCTTCCTCAAAGCCCAGTTTCTGCATCTCTTTTCCATGTGGTTTATGAGCTCTTGCAATATCCCAGCATCCGGCACCACTGGCTGCCCCTCAGGGCTCAGCAGGGACCCCAGCCTGTGCCTCCCTGGGGTCATCAGTGATCTTGTGCCCCCTGGATAGTCTTGGTGCTTGGCTGTCCCCTGCACTGGGTGCCAGTGCTGGAGCCAAAGGAGTCCAGCACCCACCCTGTGCACAGCACTCACCCCGTGCACAGCACCCACGCTGTACACAACACCCACACCACGCACACTGCCCATGCACAATTCTGCCACTTGGTGTCACCTGCCATAAAAGAGTCAGTGCTGAGATGTTCCCAGCAGAGCCCAATCCAGGGAGCTCCAGCTATGGAAGCAGAAGCACCAGGAACGTCGCTTTTCCTCTGTCTTCATTTGTCCCCAAATACTCAACGGTGGGTGGGGGGAAGGGCCCATCCCTACCCAGGGCACGACTCCATACAAAGGTGCCAGCAGGACTCCGTGCTCAGCCCAGCACCTTGGGTCTCAGCTTTCCATCGTGGAGGGTGACAAAGACCCCTGGCTCCCTGTCCCTAGCCCCAGGTCCTTGCCTCTGTGCTCCCACCCTGGCTCCACTGCATCCCGTCAGCACCAGAACCAAGCTCTGAAGCCCGGCCCTGGCAGTGTGCCTCTGTGCATGTCCCTGCTGCTCCCAGCCAGTGGCCGGTCTCTGAAGGAGTTTATCTGCCCCTCCATCACTTCATTGTCGGAATGGTCTTGGTATGCTGGCTGGGCAGCCTGATTTACACCTCTTGGCCAAGGCAGGGCTGGTGTTGAGCCCTGTGCCTTGGGGGACTCCTCCATCGCTCAGCACAGGCCACCTGAGCTGTTCTTGCAGAGCGGATGCCTGGAGCAGCCTCTCCTGGTGCTGGCCCTGGGGCCAGGCTCTGCTGTTCCCTGTGGAACCCAAAACTGCAGGAGGAGGCATTGCAACGGGGGAATGGGGCACAGGGGGTTGCAGCCTGGCTGGGGGCAGGGTGCTGGGTCCCCCTATTCCAGAGAAGGGGGCAGTGACAGGGACCCATGGTCTGCCAAGCACTGGCAGCGTGTGTGAAGGGACAGTGGTAGCACTGCTGGGCTACTGGACCTGAAACGGTCACCAGCCCTCAACCGCAGCAGTGTGCAGCCAATGTATGCAAAACAGGAGTGGAGCCAGGCACAACCAGCACCAGCCCTGCGCTTGGCTGGTGTCCCTGGCAGGCAGGACACTGGGGACATCTCTCCTGCCACTTGCCATGGGGTTGTTGTGCAGCCGGGTGACAGCGAGGGGCTGGTAGAGAAGCTGAGATGGTCTTGCAGCCCCTGGGCTTTCTGAGCACAAAAGCTGGAAATGGCCTTGCTTTTAATGGTTGGTTTTGGTTATTTTCCAATGATTTTTGCACTTCTAACCTAATCCCAGGTGGCCACAGGCAGTGGACAATGCAGCCCCTGGGGAGGAAGAGCGTTTTGGGACAGGGCTCCCTAAAAATTCAGGTTCCCATATAGCCGGCAGCTGCTGGTGGGATGAGCTGGTGCTGCAGCTCCATGTGGCTGTGCGTTTATGCCCTGCTTCAGGGCTGGGCTGGGCTGGAGGATTCCTCTGAACTATTTCCAGATGGGGATTAATGCAGCAAACTGAGTTTGCTGCAGGATAGATAAACAAACCAAAGCTTCTCTGGATGCTATTAATAAACTGCCTGCCTGCTGCTTCTGCCCCAGATTTGGGAAGCATCCCAGTCCTGGCTGGGGTGCAGCCGTGCGCTGCCTTGCTGCCCTTCCAGCCCTTTGGCCGTGGGGCAGAGGTGCCAGGGATTCCTCCAGGACCATGACCGCTGGGTCCTAAATGGGACAGGAGTTTCCAGGGTGTCAGTGGAGGACGGCGCCCCTGTTCTGGGTCACCACCCCAGGCTGTGAGGGGGACGAGGTGCTGCCAGCCGTGCTGAGCTCTGTGAGGGATGGTGGGTGCTGGGAGGTGACACCTCTCCTCTACCGCCTTCTGCTGTGGGGCATCAGGCAGCTTTGAAACTGGAGCAGGTATAAACAGCACGGAGGTAGACTTTGAGCCCTCTCTAGCCTGCACTGCCGTGCTGGGGGGAGGGTAAACAAGCTTTGGGTAGCTACAGTCCAGCAAGCTCACCTTCCTCATGCCTTCTCATGTGGGGGTTCCTGGGTGTCCCCTGGTGTGGACACAGCTGTGTGATCCTGCTGGGCAGGAGGAGGGTGGTCCTCAGGATTCACATCCCAACCCTCCTTCTTTTTGGCACGGCTTTTTGTCTCCTTCCAGGAGCAAACAGAGCCCAGCCAAGGGCTGGGTGGCCCATGGCTCCCAGCAGGGCTCCCCATCCAGGACCTCCAGGCATGGTGGGCCCGCAGAGACGATGAGGTTAGACCTGCCGATGATATGATTTAAGCTTTGTCCCACCTCAGGCAGCTATGGGGGTCCTGGCTCCACACCCCACTCTGTAGATGGCTGGTGAGGCAGCGCACCCCTGGGGGATGCCCTGTGGGGAGGCTGGAGGCCAAGAGATGGGTCGGATTTTGCTTTTTTCCAGCTCTCCAGCCTGCAGCACACACAAGCGGTTAATCGCAGGCCATGCAAAGCTGGCTGCTTACCTGACTGGAGCAGTGCCTGGCAGAGGGAGGGCCGAGGGCACGGCTCCGCACCTTGCCAGGGCAGGCATCACTGCAAAAATATTTGCTGAAAAAAGTGCAGCTCCACCCCAAGGAAAACCGGGGCCAGGAGCGCAGCCCGATCCGGGTTTGCAGACGGAAGGTGGCGGCGAGCAGGGGAATGCGCAGGGCTGCAGGGAGCTCAGCACGTCCACCCACTCCCCTTGCAGCCAGGCACTGCCCAGCACCTTCACTCAGCACCACCAGGCTCAGCCGAGGCTGCCAGGCCTGGACCGGTGGGTGGGCGAGGCGACGGGCACTAGGGATCCTGTCCGTGGGGGAGTCCCAGCACCGGAGGTTGGGGAGCCCTCGCCACCTCAGTGGGCAGCCATGGGGTGCTGGAGAGGTCCCAGCACCATGCTGGCCTGCCTGCTTCTCCTGCGCCCGCTGCCCTCACCAGCCTGCCCCGCCGCCTGCCGCTGCTCCCCGGGGGAGGCAGACTGCAGCGGGCATGCCCTCCGAGAGGTGCCGCAGAGCCTGTCGACCAACACCAGCACCCTGTGGCTTGGCTACAACTTCATCACCGTGCTGGGGCCGCAGTCCTTCCCTCCCCTGCCACGGCTGCTGGTGCTCAGCCTGCCCCACAACCGCCTGCAGCTGATCCACAACCAGGCGCTGGTGGGGCTCGGGGCGCTACAGGAGCTGGATCTCAGCAACAACTACTTAACCGTTCTGACCCCTGAAACCTTCCTGCCCCTCACCAGCCTGGCCACACTCAACCTGGGCAGCAACAGGCTGGGAGAGCTGGAGCCTAGGGTGCTGCGTGTCCTGCCCCAGCTCCGAGCCCTCTTCCTGCAGGACAACCCCTGGGTGTGCAGCTGCGGCATCCTGCCCCTCTGGCGCTGGCTCAGCCACAACAGGGAAAAAGTGCAAGGTGAGTGTCCGGAGGACCGTGTCCCAAAGCCCCCCACCCACTCCCCACCAGCTGGTCACCCTGTCGGGGCTGAGGCAGGAGCCAGCACCCTGGCTGCCAGCCAGCCAAAGGTTTGCGTGGTCAGTGCCCATGGGGGTACGGCAAGGTTCCCCAGGACCTGTCCTCAGGCCATGGCAGCTCCTGTATCTACTTGGGTGTATGCATCTCCGGGTCTGGTACCAGGTGCCCATGCTTGGTCACCTGCAGGCATTACCTGGAGAGGAGGGCTGGGCGCTGTCCCAGCGATGGACTCCCTGTGCTGTCCCCAGCAGTGGCACCGGTCCTGCCACATTGAGGGCAAGGCGTGCTGGGCACTGGGAACCTGAGGGGGCAAGAATAGCCTGTGTATCAGGGTGGGCATCACTGCTGACCCAGCCAGGACTCAGAGCCTTCAGCCCCTTCCCCAGTGCCTCATGAACATGGGTCTGATCCTGCATTTCTTCCCCCATGAACCTCAGTGAGAGACAAGATCTCTCCATCCTCTGCCACCCGCTCCTGCTTGCCTCCAGCTTGGGTGCACGCCTGTCACCTGTGCTGGCTGGGACCTTCTGTGGCAGCTCCAGGCTGGCTGCTCACTGCTCCCCACATCTGTTCCCTGGGAACCAGGCCCACACCACCTTACCTGTCCCATTCACTGTCCTGCCCCAAACCCATTTTCCAGTGCCCCTTCCGGCACTGTGCCCACCTCCCCATGCCATTCCACTCCCTGGGGTGCAGGACACAGATGAGCCCTGAACCCTCACTACTCCTCTTGTTTATACCCTGCCCTGGGTGAACCTGACCCCCGACCTCCTGCCCTGGTCCTGGCTGTCCCACATAGACCTGCAATCCCCTCTGTCCTTGACACCAGCCTTGTCCCAGCTGCCAGGTGTGCCCATCAGAACTGCTTTTCTCTTCCAGAGAAGACTTTGCTCCTCTGCAGAGTCCCAGAGCAGCTGAACAACTATCCGATCATGGCCTTTGGGAATGAGTCCTTCAGTCAATGTCAGGAGACCTCACTGTCTGCCAAGCACTATGTCGCTTTCTTGATCATTGGACCGTTCTCCTTCATGGCCAGCATCTTCTTCTGCACCTTCATGGGCTCCATCATAGTGATTTACCACAACCTGAGCAGGGAATCCCACTTCTGGAGGAGACCCCGCATCTGCAGGGGCTACTGAGGCAGGGTGACCAGGCTTTAGCCCTGGGCAGCCTTTGGTTCATGCCCTTCAGCTGTCTGCATCCCCCTGTTGCAAACATTTCCCTGTGGACCAGCGAGAGGATGCTCTGTTCCTGGAAATCACTTTTCTTCCTCCTCCCGGAGCCCCCCGAGATGATGCCAAGCTCCGTCTGCCCTGCTGCGGGGGGGAGCAGCCTCCAGCTCAGACCTGCTGCAGGGCACGGTCTGACCACAGATGCTCTCCATGTTACAGGAGGCTCAGACCTTCCTGGGGATGGGTGGGTGACTGTTCTCCTCCAGCTCACCCTGTCCTGCCCCATGGTCCGGGGCCCTCAGTGTGCATTTCAGGATGCATCACCATATGTCTCCATGTGCCTTTTGGTGCTTCCTGAGAGCCACTGTGCATCTCAGGACACACCATATTCCTCTGGGTGCCTTTCAGTGCAGTGCAGAAGTCTCCGTTTGCCTTTTGGAGCAGCCCAGGAGCCTCTGTGTGCCCTTCCGTTTGCCCCAAAACCCCCCTTGCACCTTTGGTGCCCCCAGCACTCCCAATCTGCCATTCAGTGACCCCAGCAGCCTCAGCATGCCTTTCCGTGCCCTCGAGACCCCTTGGCTCTGCTTTTCTTGCATCCAAATGCCATCTGTTTGGCTTTCTATGTCCTGACAGGCACTGGTTTGCCTTTTGGTGTGCTCCAGAGCTCTCCATGTGCCTTTTGGTGCACCTGAAGATCTCTGGGTGTTTTGGGGGCACTCCGGAACCTCCATGGAACTTTCAGAAAGCTCCAGACCCCTCTGTGTACTGCCCGAGGACAGGACAAGTTGCAAAATACTTCTTTTGATAGTTTTTTGTTGGTTGGTTTTTTTTGGTTGTTTTTTTTTTTTTTTGTTGAGGCATGGCTGCTGGTGCTGAGGAGGCTCAGTCAACAACCAAGATCTAGGGTGAGGCTGAGGTTTAGGGTGAAGGTTGGAAAAAGGCAAACCCCTGAGCTCCCACTGATGTCATTTGGCAAAGGGGCTGCCAAAGGATGCGTGAGGATGCACAGTGGTTCCTCCCCTAATAGCTTTTTCCTAGGCTAAAGCTCATCCAAGGCCAAAGTCTAGGGTTAGCTCCGTGACAAAAAAGCCCATGTAGGTTTGCAGCACAGAGTCTGCAACCTTGGCTGCTGCCTCCCCTCCCATCACCTACCAGAAGGGGCTGGGGCTGCCCCCGCATCCCCCCACCCTGCTGCCTCCTGCCCTTCCCTCTGGAAACACTTCTCCTCTGCATTGCATGGAAATGCTTAGTGAGTGTACTGGGAGGTGGCCTGGAAGAAGCTGGAGTTGTGCTCCAGGGGAAAGCACAAGCTGGGGTGACAAAAGTGTCTCTCAAGGAGGAGCAACAACCCTTTCCAGCCTGAGCTCTTACCCATTGCAAGGTGCTAAGAGCCCCGACGAGATGACTGTGGCCACCCGCCTCCCTCTGTTGGCTCAGTCTCTTGCCCATTAAAGAGCTGTGGGACAAGCCAGGGATGCAGTGGGGGTCGATGCATCTTTTGGCAAGGGTTACATAAATCATACAGAAAATAAACCAAATGTCAGTTCCGTTGTGGCTTGCTCTCATTTTGGCTTTCAAGAGAGAAACCATTCAATTGCCACACAGCTCTTCCTGCAGCGCCTGTCCCCAGCGAGGGCTGTGGGATGCTGGCGAGAGCAGCAGCTCCTCCAGTGCTACCAGCCCTGCAACCAGGGTGGTGGCAGGACCTCTGCCAGGATCAGCCCCTGCACGGCGCCTTTCCCAGGAGCAATCCCAGTTCTGCCAGACCCTCTCTAGTAACAGCGCTCAGTGCTTCCCAAGAAGGCCTGGGCTTCCCATTTGGAGCCAGGGCCTCACCTGTCATCCTGCACGGGCACCTGAGCCCTGCTCCTCCTCCCAGGTTGTCCTGAGGCTGAGACGCCAGTGGATGTTGGGCTGGTGGTCTCAGCACATGGGGACCATGCTGTGACTGAGAAGGGTGCCACTTCAGTTCAGCCCAGGAGAGCTGCCTCTCTGGTTTGCAAATCCCTCGGTCACCTCCCTATGGATGGACTGATGTGCAGGGACTTCCCTAGATGCCTTCATCCCTGCAGTCAGCCCTCTGCTTCCAAAGGCCAGCCCCACTGGCAGTGCCCCACGGCTCCCAGGAGCTGGGGAACACAGCAGTGGCAGGGGACCGTTTTCCCCTGGATGGAGGTGGGTGAGAGCCAGCTGGCATCATGCTGGCATTTGAACAATTTCAGACTGTCCCTGCACCCCTGCTGCAAGGCCTGTAGCCCCACACTGGTTGTTTAGGCTGCCCATCAGCCTGGCATCCCAGAATGGTGATGCCCCTTCCATCTGGGTCTTCCCTGCAGCTCCTGGCCTGGCCTCTTGGTCCCTCCCCATCTCTCCACCTTTTACTGTTTGCAAGCCCTGCAGCAGTGCTGGGTGAGGCTCTGATTCAGCATGGGGCTCCCTGCCAGCTTTGCCAGAAGGCAGAGACGGAAAGAGGCACACGGCACTGGAATGAACCACTTCATGATCCAGTCTAGACTTTACTGAGCTCTTGCAAAAACTTGATATTAATGTTACATTGACGTATAAAGTAGAATGGGTCCAATTTCTCAGCTGGAGTGAGATGAACTTGATGGAGCCACTTCAGTCAGTGGAATGATGCTCACAGACCTCAGCTGCCATCTGAAATTCCTGCCTGCAAAGGCTATCTGCCCTCAGGGGGAAGCCACATCTTCTCGGCTGGGGCAAGAAGGCAGTTCGTGCTGCTGGGGCTTGGTACCACGTTGCAGGCGGCGTTTCCACCTTTGCAGGAGGCAGGATGCAATGTTACCCGTGCACGTGCTATAGCTGCTCATCACCAGCCTGGCTGGTGCCAGATGCTTCCCCAATGCTGGTGTCTCCGTACCCACTCGCAGCGCCCATGGGGAGGGTGCTTAGGGATGCTGGCACATGGGCACGTATGCTTGAGGGGAGGAAGGTGTGGGGAGGAATGGTGTCAGCCTGTCTTGTTGGGTTCCCTTCTCCTCAACTGGGATCCAGTTTCCATGTCTCCAGGGTCAGGCAGATGCAGCCACATAAGCTGGGACTTCAGAGCTGCCGCGGGAGCTGCTGGCAAGCTTGAACTGCAGTGTGTGTGGCAGGGAAGCTGCCAGTGCCCGCTGTGGTGCCCTGGCAGTGCAGGCAGGCTGGGTGGCTGCTGCAGACACCACAGCCCACAGCCAGCCACGACCGGCCAGCACCATCTCTCCTTGCATTGCTGTTGCTGAGGCAGTGTGGAGCTTGGCTAAAGGTCAATGCAACCATCCAGAGCCATTCCCTGTGGAGATATTCCTGGCCAGGAGATCCATGGTGTGAGAGCTACATGCTGGCCGTGGCCAGGTCCTGGGGATGTCTTCTGTGCAGGAGATGCTGGGAGTCAGGATCTTGGCTGACAGCATGTTATGAGCTCCGTAGTACCACGTTTAGCACAGGAATGTGGGCTGCAGGTCTGGGAGAACTCCTGCTGCAAACAGACCACATACAGGAGCCAAGTCATAGCCACGAGCTGATGGGAGGGAGGAGCAGGGGGGTCCATCCCCTGCAAGGTGTGGAACACACATCTTTCAGCTCCTGCTGCAGAGGTGGGGGTCACTGGGCACAGCAGGTGCATGTGCCCAACCCGCTGAACTGCGCCGGCTGTTCCAGTTGCTCAGGACCACAAGCACATCGCACTGAAGCCCTCTGGGGTGGTGGGAGACGTGGAGCACACATCTGAGGGGCTGTGCATGTGCTGAGAAGCCTGAAGCCTGCAAAGTGAAGCACAGGTTTGTGGTGTGGCACCAGCTCTTCCCTGTTACCGTGGGAGAGCAGGCACCATGTGCCTTTCAAAGTCCTTTCCCCTTGCACATAGCCAGTCAGTGGCAATACTGAATATCAACAGCACTGTTGGAAGCAATTATCTCTGTACAGTGAAGTCCAAACCGTGTCCTGGTTCTGCCGTGCATTCTGGGGCACGAGCATGGCAGCAGGCCTAGGAAGGGAGGGAGATATACAATGAAGTCACTGTGTACGGATGAAGGATGCTTTCCTCCCATCTCACCCAGAAGAACCCATCAGTGTCCCTTGAAAGGCAGTCCTGGCTGTGCCTTCCTACTGTGTTGGGCAAGGACTGATGGCCCTCGGGGAGAAGGTCACACCACAGTGCTGACTGAGGGGTCGGAGAGGTTGAGCTGGCCGGTGATGTCGGTGGGGTGATATTGCTGCAACACACAAATACACAGACAAGGAGAAAGAAGTGTTAGGCAGTTCTGGCATTTGCCCCCACCTCTACTTACATCTCATGTGTCCCTACAGGATATCTCTTGGGGCGATGCAACGGCCCAAAACCTGCTGCTGGCTGAGGTCCCCTTCCCAATGCAATCCAAGCTTGTGCAGAGGTCGTTGCAGACGCTCTCCAAGCACCCTACAGTTGGACAGGGAGGACACCCAGGAGCGCGGCGCAGCTTTCGCAGAGCATGGCAGCCATGTCGCCTGCTGAGCGAGCCCCTCTCTGCTCTGGGAGAGCTACAAAACAAAGCCTGTGACTCATCAGCCCAGCCCACGGCTGAACCTGTGTTTGGAGGGTCTGGCTGGGTTTCGGCATCTCTGGTGCCAGATCAAGCTGTGCTTTGAGGCCAGGGCGTTTCACCTCCTTGCTTGAATGACACTGCTTTGACTGTCCTTTCATGCAGGTGAGGGGACGTGCGGTGTGGTTGTCTTGCAATAAACTGTAGCGTCAATTGCTAATGTGAAAATACAGCCTGTGTTGGAGATGTGGCCTGAATTTGGGGTTCTGCGTTCCCTGCGGACTGGGGGGCTTGGCAAACGCTCCCTGGGAGAGACCTCCCCAGCTGTAGTCCCACTGGCAAGCAAACAGGGAGAGCAGAAATACTCTTCAACAGGCAAGAAAAAAGGTCTGTCCTACCCAGGCAGGGATTTACAACTGGGCAATGATTTTCTCCCTTCCTCCTTCCCTACTCCCTTGCTCTGCCAGTTCCACTCTCCTAACTCCAAACCCTGAACTGGAAGCCCTGTCCAGCCTTGCTGCGAGAGCGGGTGGCACGGAGCATCTTGCGCTTCTCTCTGAGGATCTGCATCGGTGCCGGGGCAGGAAAGGGTCTCGGTGGGTCTTGTGTGCTGCAGCGCAGACCCTGTCCAGTGACGTTTACCTGGCCCTTACACCATGCCACCCCGCGGGGCTGCCGTTGTGCTGGGCTCCCGGGAGGCTCCTCAGGGACGGGGTTTTGCCCGTCTTGTGTTGGTCAGTGGTGACCGTGGCCCTGGCGGTGCTGCTGGAGGCTCTGACACTGTGGCTACCCTGCGTGGCTCTACACCCTGCCTCCTGCCACAGGGAGGCCTGGGGTCCCCCCAGGCATTGCGTGGGGTCCTCGGGACTGCCCTGCTCTGCCCAGTTTTGTGCTTCACCAGGACCCCTCTGCGGGGAGCTGCTGGGGCAGGGGCGGGAGCCGGCATGCTCCCGTCTCTCTGGTACACGTGCTGGGGACGTGTTGACACCCAGGGAGCATCTCATAGGATCATTCTTTCATTCAGGGGACTATTAATGCTAAAGCGGAGGCTCTGAGAAATTCCTTGCTTTGCTAAGCGGCAACACCTTGGCCGTGCCTGTTTGCACAGAGAACGGCCGAGGTGACCCTGCAGTCACTCTGCCGCTCTGGGGGGAGCTTTTTGTGGCTATGCAAAAAAACCACCCCTCTCTCCCAAAAACGTGTGCAGCCACCCCCTCCTTGCAAAAAAAATTAGGATGCCAGCTACATGCAATCTTTCCATAGCAAAATGGCTGAGGGTGTGCGCTCGCGGGATGGGGCTTGATTCCCACAGGGAGGAGAGGCGACTGGGAAAGGGGAGAGGCTGGGTGACTCACTGGTGGAAAAGACTTCAGATACAAAAGAGAAGAGGGCGGAATAAAGGTCCTTTGTTAAATATCCTGCCTGATGCAAATGGGGGGGGAAAAGTGGTGTGTGCGTATGTGTGTGTGTGTGTGTGTGTGTGTGTATGCGTGTGCGCGTGTGCCTTGGTGCACGTGTATGTGTGGCTGCTGCGGTGGAAAGCTGGAGGTCTAGCAGGGCAGGCTGGGGCGTTCTGGCCTCTCCGCACAGCTCTAGGGGTGGCAAATGCGAAAATAACCAAGCGAAGTGGGGAATCTGGCCAGAAAAATTAAAATACAAGAGCATAGCTTTTGATTTGAAAGCATATCTCCTCCAATCACAGAGTTATCACAGGGTAACATTCTCATTTACTTTTTTTTTTGTGTAGAGTTCATGCATGCAATTTTTAATAATAAAAATAAAAAAAAAAGGAAAAGAAAAAAAGCAAGAAAACTGTCATATCAAAACTATGGTAAAGTAGAACTAATGCTAGAAGCACATATCAGTAATTTAGGGTAAATTATGTTACAGGGATGGTGCAATTATCCCCAAACTAAACATTATAAAGCCAAGAAATTAATCAATATTAACCGTAGAAGAGACTCAAACATGTTAAGGTATGGAAGTGAAGTGAAGGCACCAAAAACTTTAAATGACAACCAGGAAGAAAATATAGACAAGAACTTAATATGTCTTTAAAAATGACTTCAAACTAATCTGGGCTCAATGGTAGTCCCTGACTGGTGGAAGATTTTCTGGAAGAATTCTGGGGTTTGGGTTTGTTGTTTTTTTTTTCAATTAAAAATTAGGATTCTAGCTAAATGCAATCTTGCTGTAGAAAATGTCAACTTTCCTTAAAAAAAAAAATAGTTGCCTTTGACCTATTTTTGGTTCTTTTGGGTCAAAAACTAGGTTCTTTTTCAGCCAAGAAGCATTTGACTTTGGGGCGGCTGATCCTTCACTGAAAAGGTGACCTTTTCCATGAATCCCCTCAGTTCTCGACCAGCTCTGGCACCATCCCCATGGCTGCAGGGCGAGCATCGCCTGGCAGTGCCGGGCCCTCGCTTGGCGGTGACGTGGGACGTGTGTCATGCTGTGCCTGGGGGGGATGTCCGCGGGCTGGTGGTGTGACTCTGTGGGGGCTGATGACGTCTGCAGTGGGGGGGCTAAGGGACCTGTGCACCTCGTTAAGTGTCTGTACGAAATGTGCCGGCTCGGAAGGTGTCTGTGTGGTTTATGCGTCTCACATGGCTTCTGTGGGGTTGCAGTATCGTGGGTGGCTGCGATGGATGGCAGTACGTCAGCTCTGCGAGTGCTATTCGAGTTGCAGGAGCTGCCTATGGGGAACACATGCATCTCCTCCTGGGGCGGTGGGGATGATGTGCCGCGGAGAGGCTGTGCAGCTCGGGTGATGGTGGGCGCTAGGACGTTCAGAGTGGGGTGGTAGCTTCCCAGGGCTGTCTTGGCTCCATGGTGCCAGCCTGTCTCTCTGGCACTCCTGAGGGACCATTCTGCAGGGCTGCAGAGCAGAATCCATTTTTAAAACTCCCGACAACGAAAAGGAAAGAAGCAAGGCCACCAGGTTTGCGTCTTTCACTCGCTAGCCAGGAGAGCCCATGGGGCTGGGGTCAGCCTGGCCTTCCAGCCCCATGGGCTCTCAAGCCTTGCCCCATCTGAGACCTGGTGTGGGCCTGCGGCTCTGCTGAGCATCATGAAACAGAGCGCCTCGCTGCTTTCTCATCTTTACAAGGACCCCAGGCAACGTGTCCCAGCATGCTACGTACTCATGGGGCCTTCCACAGCAGGAGGGCACTGGGGTCTCTGAACCAGGGCTGCTGCATGGAAATGGAGGGCACCAAATGGCAGGCTGTGACATGAGCTGGTGGCAGCACCCTCCTGCTGGCCACTCACCCTGCAGAGCAACCAGCAGGTCTGCCCAACATCACGACAAAGCTCGCTCCACCATGGACCTCCTGCAACAGCCAGACCTTGGACCTGCTAGCTTCCATCTTGGCCATGTTGGCTTGGATATTGGCCCCACTAGCCTGTTCTTGACCCAGCTAGCCTGATTCCAAGGGGAACATGTCCTAGGACCCTGACCACATCACCCCATGGGAGGCAGAAGACTGCAATATGCTCCCAGGCAGTGGAGCATTGTTGCCCATAGCTGCCTCACAGATGTGGCTGCCTCCAGAGCTGGGGCCATCTTCTGGGATGAGTGGGGTCATCTCCTTCCACAACTTGCCTGTCAGCAATGTGCCAAGAAGGTCATGGCATGGGGAGTCCCATGCCGCGCTGGTGCCCACCAGGTGAGGGAAGGGGAAAGCACAGCTCCACCACTTGCCCATGGGACCTCTGGTGCAGGTGGCCCCTGGACCTGGTCAGCTCTGGGCATTGGGGTGCTCCTACCCCGGGGCAGAGCACGCTGTGCAGTGGTGTGGTGTAGGGTGGATGCCACACCACAGAGCAGGATCAGGCCCAGGATGCTTCCCCGAAGAGGGAGCGATGTGGGGGGATACCAGGGGTGCCACAGGCCAGCTGTCCCATTGTTCTCAGGTTATCCCCTTCTCCTGTGGCCACTGTGGGCACCGGTCCCTCCAGGTGCCCACTGCACCGTGATGCTCCTGCTCTCTCCCAGGACAGGATCCCTTGGTTTCCTAACCATGGAGGGGTTCACACACAACAAAATGCAGGGGTCCACTCAGGACATGCTGAGGGTCCCCCCAGAAGATCTTTCTGCAATTTTTACTTCCCTTTTTTCTGTGCATCCCACTTGTCCCTCCTCCTCCTCACTCTTCCCACGTTCCCTTCCCTGCACCACCCACCCCATCTCTGTCTCCTCTCCCCTGGCCCAGGGCTCAGGCCACCAAGACACAATCTGCAACCTTCCTGCAGAGCTGCTCGGGGGGTGCAGCGGTGGGGAGGGGGGACTTCAGACATGAAGGCATCACTGGGGCAAGGTGTCACCCAGGGAGCACGGCGGCAGTGCAGGAGATGACAGGGATGCCCGTCTTCCCAGTGGGGTATGGGGGATGAGTGGGGAGACCATGGGTCCCCCCGCCACGCCTGCCTTGGTGAGGTGACAGGGAGAGGAGCACTTTGTGTGAGATGGTGGCAGCTGAGCCTGGCGGAAGGCTCAGTTGTCCCCAGGGCTGATTCCCAGGGGTGCTCCAGGAGCTTCTTGGGATGGAGCCTGCATTGGCATCAAAGGCAGCTGCCTCCGTTTTCCATACAGAGCCGTGGCCCCGAGACCCCCTGCGATATTGCATGCTGCTCCCCGAGGCGCCCCAAACCTGCTGCCAGGGACGGGCCACCCCACCACAGGGGGCCACATCTCCCCGCGCTGCCACCGTCCCCCCGTCCCCGTTGTGCCTCACGCCTCGGGCAGCCTGGCCGGGAGCCTGTTCTGAGCAACCCTGGGCAGAAACCCGCCGGTCGCCCTGGGGAGGCGATTTCGGCAAGCCCATCGCGCCGGGAGGTCGGGCAGCAAAATGCAGCGGCCGCTGCCACACGAGACAACAGAGTAGCCACAGTGCAGAGTCATACAACAGACGGCAACATGCAGAGGGACACCGGCTCAGTCCGACAGACCAACAGCCCAACCTGACGCTGAAGAGTGTCTGAAGCTCCAGCACGAGCAGACACGTTTGCACATTTGGAAACAGCTGGCTTTAGAGGCAGCAATTTGGCAATGTTCTCTGGTTACGTGAGAGCAGTTTTACTCCAAGGCGGAAAGCACAAGTTTGAACCAAGGTTGGGTCTTTAACAACCTCCTCTTTCAAGCCTTTGTGTCTCTTTTCTAGAGCTGCATTACTGCTGACAATAACCAGAGACAGCTGTCACTCCTGTGCCGAGGACTACGTCCCGAATGCTAATCGTCACAAACAAAAATCACATGTAGAGAATGTGACACGCATGGCTCTCGGTGAGGTGACACGGTGCCCAAATTAAATCGGGGTGATCGTTTTTAGGCATACAATGACAAACAGGTACAGGAACACTCAGGAACAGAATAAAAAAAAAAAAGAAAAAGAAAAAAAAAAAAAATGTCATCGCTTTCAAGAGGTCAGCACCAGTAAGGTGAGCGAAGCACAGAGAGGAACATCAGAAATCATCCAGGCAAAAAGAAAACAAAAAACAAAACAAAAACTCGGTTGCATCTCCCAACTCATCACAGGACTCCAAGCCACCTCCTGCCTGCCCTCCAGGATCCCAGCATCCTTTCAGGTACACGGGATGACTGACTCACTGACTCACTGACTGACTGGTGACGAACATGAGCTATGCATGTACACTGGCAGCTTCGGGATGGGTGTGTGGCAGTCGATGGGATGGCAGAAGAGAGAAAGAGAGAGAAAGAGAGAGGGCAGAATTGTTCTTCTTCCTCTTACCGTATCCTTGGAGGACCTACGTCTCTTGAAGCTGGAGGCCAGGGTGGAGGTGATGGACCTAAAAGTGGCTTTCTTTTTAGGGTCAGGTTCTGCTCTACCACTTTTTCTATCCTAAAATGAATATGTATAAGTGATTAGATCTCTAGTGTGTTGTTGGAAACGCTAAATCTATTTGAATACTGCCCCGTGTCATGTCCTTCATTTAGGTGAGAAAGCTACTGGAGGTGTCCTGTCACTCCCAGTCCTCCAAGGGCCTCCGTTGACCCATGGCTACAGCACGGCCGCCACACTGCTACAGCTACGGGGCTGGCCTTGTGTCTGGAGCGCTGGAAACCCCTCCGGGACTTAGCCCTGCTCTCCTGGGTGTCTGAGGCCAGGCCGGCACAGCTGACCTCGCTTCCTGGGGATGCTCTGCCTGGCGCCCTGCCCCTCGCTTCCACTGCTAGCCTGGCTAGACCGAGAGGTGAGATGCTGCACCTACCACTAAAAAAATAAAAATAATTGCTCAGGGCCTTTTCTGAGGCTGAATCCTAGTGCCACAAGAGAGAGAGAGGACTGCACTGAAAGAGAAGTCATTGTATGAATATTCTGTAAAAAAAAAAAAAATGTATTCAAAAATTTAAATGATGCAGTTGTGCAAAGCCGAACGTGGTTGTTGTTGGTGGTTGTGTGGTTGTTTTTTTGTTCATTTGTTGTTGGTTTTTTTTTTTCCAAAGTAAAACAGGTTGAAAAATAAAAGGAAACTGGAAGAAAAGGAAAAGGAAAAAAAGTAAAGGAAAAGAAAGGGAGGAGGCAAAGCGTTAGCGCTATGATGTCATCGGGGTTGGGATGAACTCAAAGAGAAACAGAACTGAAAAATGTAGCCATTGGTGTTAGCGAGTCGGACCTGGTTAGCGCAGGCTGGGAGCACCAGCCGCCATGGTGCGGGGGCAGCGAGCCGTGGGGACCAGCCGCGCTCTGCGGCGGGCGCTGAGAACGATTCCTCCCCAATTGCTTTCGTGCCAATGAGTGTGACCTTTCCGACGGGGGACGGAGTGACCAGGTCTGGCTCTGCTACCGCACGGGGGTAACCAAAATGTATCCCGCTGGTGCGTAGAGCATGCTCGGGGATACATTTGCTCCTCCTTCTCAGTTCTCTCTTTTGCGGACATGCACAAACGGAAAGGAAAGCAAGATGAATGGAATGAAATGTCTTTTTCTTCCATGGCATCTCAGGAAATAGCCATGGCAAAACTGTGATCCCAAAAACCATTATTTTTGTTTGTTTGTTTTAACAAATAAATCTTTCCACTTGCCTACCTTCTAGCAATGTACCAGATACTAGTGCTCTGACGTTTCCTCCTGTGGAAAAGTCTTACAATGTCAAACGGCTCTTTACCATGAGGCTGTTTACCCCCACAGGGCAGCATGCTTTGCTCACAGTCCCACAGACTCTGCCCAAGGACCCAGTGCAGTATTTTCTAGAAGGTTGGCAAGTGAAAAATGGCAGTGCGACTAGTGTGCTCTGTCCCAGCAGCCTGAACCCCCTCGGTGCTGCTGTTTTTTGGAAGCAAAGGAAAAAAAAAATAATAAAAAAAAAATATTGAAAAATGGCTTTTCCGAGACTCTTAGTGAATTGAACCCAGCGAGCTCTCAGGATACAGCAGCCCGGCCTCGTGCTTCCCCTCACTGCTCTCGAGCAGGTCACCTCCACCCAGGCAGCCCACCCGCGCGCCCCAGCCAGCGCTGCTCCCGCAGGGCCACCGCTCTGGGCTTGTTTTGGGGTCCCCGAGCCTTGTTCTCTCTCTTTCATTTACTGGCTCTGCTGCCAATGGCAGTTGCCTAAAGGATCTCTTGCTCTCTGAACGCTGGGTTGCTTCCCCAAGGAAAAAAAGCAGCCCAGGCAATTCAAAGAGAGCCTCCATCTGCCCTAAACTGGGATTTGGGGGCACCGTGGGGCTCAACCCCAAAAGCAATGGGATAAGGGAAGTGTGAGGCTGGTGGCCCACGGACGTGCCCACAGCTCAGTGTCACTGCCAGGCACCACTGGCACTCCCAGGCTCCCCGGCCTGGGTGGCACGGAGGTGCTTCAGGGATGGGAGAATTCGGGGAGAGCCATGGTTCCATGGAGGGGGCCTGGGGCAGCCTCGGCACTGACAGGTACCGGCACTGCTGGCTCCCATGTGGGGAGATGTCCTTGTCTCCAACTGGCAAGAGCACGCACCACCTCTTTTTGGAGTTGGTCTCAGGTATGGCAAGGGCTACTTTGCCCCCAGGGAATGGGCAGGGGGTGGTAGGTGATGGAAACCATCCCTGGAGCATTTTTCCACCTGAGCACTGGGCAGGGATGCTCAGTGGCAGCAGATTAACCCTCCCGTCTGCTGGTGAGCGTGGCCGGAGCCACCAGCAGGATAGAGCACCTGCAAAAGCAGCCACACTGGCGCGGTGTGCTCGGCCACAGCAAGACATGGCTCAGGCACACGGTCACCAGCAGAGCAAAGTCCCCATCCCGAGCACCACTGGGGACGTTTGGTCCAGGTCTCTGCCCTGGCTGGAGCTGTGCACGACACCTCCCGGGAGAGATGGCATCGGCCAAGGGCAGCTCCCAGGGACAAGGCAGGGATCCTACCCTATAGCTTGCTAGGTGCCAAGGAGCACCCAGCTGGGGTTACTTGGGTGTAGGGTGGGGGACAGAGGGCCCCATGCTAATCCACAGCTCTGCATTCACTCATTTGGTGAAGGAATGGAAAACGCACCTGTTGGAGATTTGCTCTAAAAACGGTTTGTCCTACCTGCAGGTTTTTCCTCCACACATTAACGGCCGCAAACGCCAGCTGCATCTGCTTCCTCCGCGCGTCCTTATGCCTTTTGTAAGCTATTTCTATGAATATTAAAAATATCCCGGCAACAATACCTCCAGCCACCAGCATAAACACACCTGAAATAAGCAGGAAAGTTACAGGGGGCAATGGAAATCGCAACATGACACTTCATTTCCTCTGTCTCACGCTCAGCAACAGGAGCATCTGTCAACCCAGGGTCCCCCAGGCCCCCTGCCATCCCCCCACAGTCCTGGAGGGGCTGGGAAGGGGAACGCTGCAGAGCAGGACAGC
Organism: Falco peregrinus; assembly: GCF_023634155.1. NCBI lineage: Eukaryota > Metazoa > Chordata > Aves > Falconiformes > Falconidae > Falco > Falco peregrinus. The sequence continues at coordinate 46,292,674 of NC_073721.1, read as the reverse complement.
GCTACAGTTTGGGTACCCGCAGAGATGGGCAGAAAGGTGACGGGGTGCTGGATGACCGTGCAAGCTCCTGTCGGTTGGGCACAGGGCACGGGCTGTGCTGCAGTGATGCTGGGGACAGGCACAGTGCGCTGAGTGCTGCACCCAGCACCAGCGCAGACCCCATCCCCTGGGGCTGTGTGGTCGTTTGGACCAGAAACACAGCTCTGGTGCTCCTGTTTGGCTCATTGGGAAGGGCAGCTGTGCACAGAGCTCTCTGTGCTGTCCTGGCCCACTGCGACTCTCGGAGCTGACATTTTGGGAGTGGTGTCTTGAGTAGACAGAGCAAAGTGCCCCCTCCCTTGGTGCTTGTGCCCTGGGTGGCGGTGCTGGTGAGGACAGGGTCCCGTTGGACACCCCTCGTCCCGCATCACCATGATGCCTGAGTGAAGGACTGGCAGCACTGCATTGCTGCAAGGGGAGAGCCCATCTGGGGGATCTCACAGTCTTTGCAAAGGGGGACCAAGGAAAAAAACCCTCTGTATTGCTTATCCTCCTCCTGCCCCCCGCCCACTGCCCAAGGCCAGCCGGGACACGCTCCTCAGGGCTGGGGAGCTGCCCCTCACCGCCAGCTCCCTCCTGCAGCAGGGTCCTCGCTCGCCTCCGCGGCGGCTCTCGCCTCCCCCGAGGTGCTGCTCCCCTCTCTCTGCCTTGGCGACAGCTCTGATTCCACTGTGACAGCCGCAGTTTGGCCAGAGCAGAGGGAGGGGAGCAATGTTCAAAGCAGGACAGCCCCACCGCTGAGGAAGCCACCCCAGGGAAGGTGGGGGAAGCTTTGCAGAGCTGTTTCGGACAAGGTTAGATTGGAGCCCAACACAGCAGCCTCCCAGCGCTAGGAAAGCACAAACCCAGAAGAAGCAGAGCTTTGGCCCGAGAGGAGAGCCCCGGAGAGGAGAATGTCTTGAGCGAAAGCAGGCTACCCAGCGAAGAGGAAGAAAGAGGTTTGCAGAACAAACCTGCCATATTTTCAAAGGTGAGTGTTGCTGGGGCATTGCTACGGGAATCACACTCCTGATACCTCACCCAAGTCTTGTCCAAATCCTCCATGAAGCCGTTCTCGTGGGACCTGAAAGCACAAGCAGACACGACAGAGTAGTCACTGGGGACCAGCCATAGGCAGCTGGGGCACACGCTTCTGGTGCCTTCATGCCCTCCGTCCTAGGAGTCTGCACGTGCCTGCAGCCTACAAACACACAAACCGACAGTGCGTGTGCGTGCACATTTGTGTGTGCACACCTGGCTGGCTGCGTGTGTGTGCACATGCATGTGCATGCGTGGCTTTTACATAGAGAGTGTGGCCTGTCTGCAGTGGCCATCTGCACTACGTGTGTCTGCATGCCACCAGGGCCGCTTGGGAGCTCAGGCAATGCAGGACCCCAGTTCTATCTGGTGAACACCAGCACCCTCCAGATCAAAGCAGGGGCAAAACTGCTGCCTGGCAGCTCCCCGCTGTGCGTGGCGAGGGCTGGGACTTCCCAGCAACTTGGTGTCACAGCTTAGAAGGAAGCAAACCATGTCCTCGCCTGTTTATGCCTGAACAGGTAGCAAGCATGGAGGTAGGCACAGAGCATGCATTCCCCCCATGGGTCCCCCTTTCCTGGTATATCCCCACTGCCTTCCTAGGCCACCTGTAGCCCTGGGCTTCCCTAGCCTCTCCCAGGAGGACACCAAGGACTCTTGCTGCCTCTCCAGACTTCTCATATTGTTGTCCCAAATCCCATCTGTCCCGCTGCCACCCATCCTCATGGTAAGACCACCCCACAGATGGGGTCCCATGGCTCCCTACATTGCCCTGGGTCCTGCCTGTGTCTTCCACATCCTGCTGACCCTCCCTCTCAGGCTTTTTGTCTCTGCACCTTAGGCAGGACCCTGATTACTCCTGGCCCTGTCTCTCCATAAAATTAATCTCACATGTCCCCCTCCTTCCATTTGCTTCTTCCCAGCTGCCTGTTGCTCCATCACCACATTCCTCTGTCTGAGGGAGTGTGGCATTTCTGAACTAATACAAGGAAAGCCCTTTTCATGCATAATATCAGACCGACTTGCAGCACTGTATGCTGCAGGCTAATGCGTGTATAAAATGTAAAAAAGCCTTAACTGGGCTCAACAGGACTGCCATATCTCTGCCTGACAGGAATAGCCAGAGTTGAAAGAAAAAGCCCTGGGACACCATGCCAGGGCAGCGCAGTGCTGCTGGCCAGGCTGAGCTCGCAGGGAGAAGCGGGGAGATGCCAGTACCTCTGCCTGCTGCTGCAGCCTGTGTCCTGCTCATGGGGACGTGGTGTTGGATGGCCTCAGGGCTGCTCGCTGCCCACTTTGCCTACGCTTCTGTGGCTGAGCACAGCTCCTGCTCCCTGCCCTGCTCTGCTCTGCCCTCCCACCAGCTCTGTGCTGCTTACCCAGCCCTGAGGCCAGAGCTGGGGCCCATGGATGCCCACCCAGGTCACTCAGGCACATCCCCTCCATCAGGAGTGACATGGCAGCCCCCAGACCCCCTGTCCCTGCAGCGGGTTTGAAGGGTTGGGGTGGCAGTGTCTGGCACGAGACTACTTGCGTGCTAACACATGCAGCATTCGGGGCAAGCCCCATGCCAAGAGCTGTGTACGGACTTGAGGATGGCCAGGGAGACGTTCTGCTTCCACGGGCTGTCCTTGCGCATCCCAATCCCGAAGCCGGAGCGGAAGAAAAGCTCCCCCGTCGTCACCAGGTCACACTTCTGGGAGGCTTCAAACTCCAGCACCGCCGAGTCCCAGATGAAGGCATGGAGCTTGCTGGACACCGAGAGAGGACAGACAGGTAAGGCTGGGCACCCCAGCTTGTCTGTAGCCACCGTGGGCACAACAGGGTGCTCCCAGCCCTAATTTAAACACTGAAGAGCATCACCCTTCTCCCAGCAGGGTCTGCGCTGCTGGGAGGCAAAAAGGCTTGGGAAGATTTTGAAGGAGGAGTATGAAGGGTTTACATGGGATTTGAAGCCACCCAGCCTTGCTCAGAAGCAAGTGCAGAGGAAGCCATGACCAGGGCCAGGGCTCCGACTGTGCCCTTCCCCACACAGACATCGTGCTCTCCATCCAGAGACCTGGCACACACCAGGACTAGGAAGATCCCACCCACCACCAGCTGGTCAGGTCCTGTCAAACCATGCTTTGACTGCAGCTCCCTCCAGGTTTGCATCAGCCCTGCTTGCTCCACCAAACTGCAGCTCCCTGAAACTCTTCCCAGCATGGCCATGCAAGGTGCTGGCCCCACTCACTTGTCCCTCACTGCCTGGATGGCTTCGGCAGCGCTCTCGTAGTTGTGTTTCTCCATATGCCGGTACATGGTGCTCAGCTCCACCTGCCGTCGGAAGTAGATGTCCACCGAGCTCTGCTTCACCGTGGCATAGATGAATTTATCAGAGGGGTTGCGCAGCTGAAAGGCAAGGGCAGGGCTCCTATTTCTTCTGTCCCTCAACCAAACTGGATCACCCCAAAGCTGTGTTTCCTAATTTCCCATCTCCTTCAGGGACCTGTTTCCCAGAGAAGACCTCGATCTGAGCACAGCTGAAGATGCCATGGGGCAGTGGATGATCTGAGACCATGCTGGTGGGGCAGGGGATGCTATGGGAAAGGGGCTGTGGCACTGAGGATGCAGGAGACCTGTGGATGTCCTGGGGCTGGCAGTGCTGTGGGCAGAGGACACAGTAAGGGTGTGGGATGCTGTGGGTCAGCGCTGCTGTGGGGTACCTTCCTGCATGCCTGGGCTGATAGCTGTGGCTGTGTCCTTGCCAGAGCAGGAAATGAGTTTGAGACATGCTGGTATCTGCTGAGAGTATTGACTGCACCGCAGGGACAATTGCATTAGTTATAACTCATCCATAATGAATCGTTTCCTCGTTGGTTAGTGCAGGCTCTCCAGGAACTGGCAGGCAGTTTGGCTGGGTACGTGCTATTTCTGGACATTTTTTTTTCCTGCTGATCCCTCCCTGTGTCTGTCCATTCCCACCCAGCACAGGGGCTCAAACCCACCAGCAACAGCCCCAGGCGAAGCTACCCGGGGCTCAGCTCCCTGGCACAGACCCACAGCCATGTTGAAGCAGGACCCTGGGTACTACGAACCACATTATATAAGCCAGGAGATACCCGCTGGAGGCATCTGCATCTCTGCCCAGAAGTGGACAGGGAAGGGGAAAGCAAGCAAGGGGTCATTACCCGGGGGTCGTTAATGCCCGTAATTCTCTCCTCAGGCCGGTCTAACACCAGGAAGGCTGCCAGATTGGCAGTGTATGAAGCCACAATGATCATAGCAAAGCCAGCCCACACCATGCCAAGAATACGGGCAGAGAAACTCCGGGGAGCACCTGGAGGGAGAGAGGCAAGGTCAGACTGACACAACAAGGGCTTGACTTGGTCACCAGCGCCGTGTCCGTCCCACATGAGACCAATGGCAGCTGCAGGTGCGCATCATCTATCTGCTCTGCTGACAGTTGTGCAAGGACCCCAAACCAAGGAAAACCCAGTTCCTTCCAGGACATGATGTGTCTCACCCTGAGTGGGTGGGTAACCCTGGGCAGGAGAAGCAGCCCAAGAAGGACCCATTTCCCATCACTGACGGTGAGGGGTGGCAGGACGGTCCACACAAGTGCCACAAGTGTGCCAACCCCATGTCACTGAATGCCCTACCAGCCCACTCCATGGAAAGCTCAGAAGATGAAGTTCCCTCATGGCATCACCCCTGACACAGAGGGAGGCAGTGGGAGAGGACACAGGCTTCTCCTCAGGCCCAGTGTCCCCCCCAGCTCAGGGCTGGGGTTGCAGGGCAGAGCAGTCCCACTGCACACTGTGACGCACCTTCTCCGATGCCGGAGTTCAGCAGGACTCCCCAGGAGAACCACATTGCTGAGGAGAGGGTCAGGGCATCTTCCTCCTCCTCCTCACTATTCACTTTGAACCGGCCAAACGGGCTGGAAAACAAGACGGAGCTCTTCTCATATCTCTTATCTGGGTTCCTAGGGCTCTCCACTGTGCTGTAAGTGTCCTGACACAGCCCTGCCTCACTCATCCCTACAGACTGTGCCTGTGCCTCAAACAGCTCTTCACCCCTCATGTCCCACTGCCTTGCATGTCCCCTCTGCTGGTCTGCATCCCTGTCTGGCTCACACTGGTATTGGTCTCATCATGCTTCTGTCCAGGTCAGAAGATCATCTGATTCTGGCCAGCTCAAGCCTTTCCCACTGTAACATGGAGGAGTCACCGCAGATTAACTGCAAAAGCCTCTGGGCACAGGGCTGAGGCAGGGACAGGCTCCCTGCCCTTCAGAGGAGCTGCCTCAGGGCCAAGGGAGGGGACTAACTCAGAGCCCAGGGGCTGACGGTCCCCTTGGTCAGGCATCACCACAGCACACGGTCTGACAGGCGTGTTCCCACATAGCCAAGTGCTGGGTACCCCGCATATCCATATCTTTCAGCCTAGCAGCAGCCAGAGAGGCTGTGAACCTCATCCTGGGGCTGGTGGGGCAGAGAAATGGGTTTGGCTCCTGTGAGAGCCTCCTGAAGGGCTGCAGGGCTGTGCCTGAGTAAGACACTGCGGGGACCCAGGGGATGGTTCCCAGGAGCACCTCCCTGTCCCCTCTAGCCCTTGGGTGATCCGAAGTGCACTCACCTGAATCGGTCTAAGAGGTACAACATCACTGCCACCACGTGCACAGACAGCCCCACCAGCAGCCAAAGCGTGCTCTGGAAAGGCTGCATGAACGAGTCCAAGGTGCTGCGGGGGATTTCCTAGCACACAGGAGAGAAGTGAACAGCGCTGACACGCATCGCGCCTGCACCTTGCCCACCTGGCTGGACTCACAAAGACCCCTGACCTGCTCTGAGCTCCTCCTGCTCTGCTACACAGGAAGGCTCAGAGTGGCTGAGACAAGCCCCAGCATTAAAACCAGCAGCCTGGAGGCTGGCATCCCACAGCAAAGGCTGGGATTTGCAGCGGCTGCCCTGGGGTGGCCCTGGGCATGGTGCAGGCATGGCACGTCTGCAAGCTAGGGAGCAAGGGGCCTGTTCTACAAAACATCCCATCCCATCCCATACCTTCTTCACAAGGATGGTGAGGCCCTGGTACTTGAAGGGTTTGGAGAACTCAATGTACTGTGCCCGCTCGTTGTTGATGGTGAGGGGAGCCACAATCATGTCTGCTTGGCCGCTCAGTAGCTCCCCCATCATCCCATTCCACTCCTTCTTGTTGCTGTTGTTAACCTGCCAGAGAGCCAGTGCAGGATCAGCCCACTGCCCCGACACCTGTCCCCCACCAGCCAGGACCCCCCCCCCCCCCCCCCTTTGTGGCAGGCATCCTGCACTGCCCTCCCATCCCACTCCTGCTCCAGAGAAAGGCCTGTGGGTGTTTCGACATACAATACGGGCAAAGAGATATCACAGGCAGCCCAGACTCACCCGCTCTTGGGTACCAAATTTACCATCAGCCACCAGGTGAACCTCATAGGTGAAGTTCATCACCCCTGCCAGCCGGATGAGCAGGTCGATGCAGAAGCCGTAGCAGCACAGTGCCACGGTTGGGCGGCCTGTGGGCGGGAGAAAATGGGGGGGACAAGTGGAGGCAGCAATTTGCCAGGGACCCCATGCAGGATCCGTGGCTGTCCCCAGCAAGAACAGCCGCCTGCATGGCTCTGGTTTCGTATGAGATGTAATCACATTATTCAGGCAGGGCCATCCACTCTGACTGCCCTTTCCCATTGCTCCCATCACCTATGGGTGCTGGCAAGCTGGAGGCAAAGGGGTCTCGATTCATTTTCTGTGTCCCAGTGAGGCGGGCTGAGGGTGCTACTGAGCCCTGCAGGTGATGGAGGCGGCTTGGTGCCTGCAGGCTGTGCTGGAGGGGTGCTAACATGAACCCATCAGTTTGAACACAGTCCAGGACACAACGCGGGGCTGGGGTGTGTGTGTGTAAATGTGCACAGGAAAGCGTGATGGACCAAGGGGATGCACTTCAGGAGGATTTGGGCAAGCCTGGCATTGCTAAGCAGCTCGTACTCCCCACCGCGTGCTCACTCCTACTCCTGAAACAGGCTTAACAAAATGGTTTGAAACTGGTGTTGTTAGTACCAGTACAGCAGGTGCTAATGTGCCTTGAGGATCTCCCTTCTGCTTGAGATCAAGGATAAGAGAATTGGAGCATGTCAGGAGACAGAAACATGGGATGCAATCCCCCATAACAGCCCATCTGGAGCCCACCCAGAAGAGACACAGTGGGAAAGTAATCTGTTGGGGTCGAAACCCTGAATCCCAGTGCCTAGTTACTGCACAGCACTACTGTGGGGCTGAGCTGACAGAGGGCAGTTGGGGGCTAAGTATGCTGTCACCTTTCTGGTCCTCATCCTTTGGGCCTCCTGAATGATGAGCAACCTCCCTGGGGACCCCTTCTGGGGACAGGAGTCCTCATCAGCTGGGAGGGCTGGGGGAGCTGCTGCGCTCACCACCAGACTGAGTTACCTGGGATGGTCTCGTTGGGTCCGGTGCAAAAGACCTTTTTCACAGGATCTCCATTGATGGTGAATTCCTCCCTGCATGTCCCATCTGCTTGCGTGGGCTTCACATACACAAAGGGCTCTTGATGGATTGTCACGATCTGCAAGGTGAAGCACAAACACCCTCTTGCTGGTTCCCCTCCAGAGTTATGCTCCCCTGGGTGGTGAGCTGGGCTGCCCTCTCCTTGTAAGCATGGCCAAAACACCATGGTGCCCTCCTCCGCTGCCATCTCAGCACGTGAGACTGCTCAGCCCAGCAGTGGAACCTGGCTGTGGCATGGGGAACATTTGCTTTTCCTGCACCCAAGATGACGACTAGCCATATTGGCATCCTCCTTTGTGTGGCACTCACCTCAGCCTCAAAGCCTGTCACACCCTTCTCTCCCTAACAGGAGGCTGATGACAGCACACAGCCAGGATTAGTGCCCTGAATAGAGCTCTAAATGCTGTCACACTGCCCCAAGCTAATGCAGATATTTCAGTCCTGCCTTGGACCTTTTCAGTAAAGCAGCATCCCAACACATCTGCACCACCTCTGCAGGAATAAGGGCTCACTGCCAGTGGGAATGTCTGATTTCCCTTGCCTGGACACTAGGACAAATGAACGGCCACACTGGTAAGACTAGCCTGCCCAGGATCCAGTCACTAAAGTGGCTGCTGGGCTACACTTAAGGGAAGAGCATGAGAAGCAAAGCAAGAGTGGAGGGACCTTCTCCCAGTGTCACGTCCAGCTTCTGGCCATCAGCTCTTCAGGGAGCTCCTCAGCCCAACACTGCAACCACCCGCCCACCTCCACTAACTTGTTCCATCTCCTTTTGAACCTGTTTCCTCCTGGCCTCTGCACTGTCTAGTAGCAGTAGGCTCCAGAACTGAACTATGCCTTGGCCAAAGGAGCCCATCCCCGTGTGTCCTGCAAACCCATGCCAGGTGCCAAGAAATGGTGAACGCCTTATCCCTCCATCCCTCCCTTCTGTACTCTTATACCCCCTTTCCAGCTGTCTCTCTCCAAGCCAAAGGATGCCTGCCAGCCTATCTAGTTTGTCTCCAGCTGGAAGCTGTGCTGTAGCTCTGAACACCCTCCAGTACCTTCTCTAAGTTGTTTTGTTACATCCTCTCGAGCTGCCAGGTGCCCTGGGTTTGCAGATGCTGCTGACAGCTGCAGAGGCAGCAGTGGAAGTGGGAGGCAGATAAAGTCAGAGCCCTGCATGCAGAGAGCCGAGGAGACCCACCACTCCCTAATGCCGTTTGCTGTTACCTTCAGCTTGGTTGACATCTGATAACCTTGAGGTTTCTCAGTTTCTCCCCCTGGCCAGATAATCTTCCGGTCATTGGTCAAGACCTGTGATCAGTCCAAGAGGAAGGAGATAGACATGAAGCCACAGACAGACACCCCAGCGTACCCACCCCTCCTACCCAACCTGTCCAGGCCTGTACATACGTGGCTGCCGTTGTAAATCCCAACTTGGACCAGTTTCCGATTCTGCAGGTTCATGATGCTGTAGTTGGCAAACTTCCTGTCCCCATCCTCATTGAACTCCACCCGTCCCGTGACACCCTCTGAGTACTTGGAGGACATCAACACCCTACCAAGAGAAACACAGCAGGGCCAACCTAGAAAACCTGCTGTGGCTATTGGGACATCTAAGAAGGCATCAGAAAGGCAAATGCTTTCTCTCAGTTGCCTGCCATATGCTCGCTACCCTATAGATACACAGACAAGGCTACCTATGGTCTGTTCATAGACCTGTGGTCTTCCCCTCCTGGTGGATGGAGTCAGTTTCCCAAACGTTGCACTCCCATATCTTGTCATTGTCCCTTGTTTTCCACCAGATCAGTCCCATTACCTTAAGGAATGGTCTATCCCACAGCACCCAAGGACACCTTCCTCTGGGGGTCCCTTGGGAGCTGTGTCCATGCCACTGTTCCTGGTGCTTCTGTCTGCCTGTAACAGCCTGGGTAGTGCCCCAGGCACACACATACACCACCAAAGGGAAAACCAGCCCCCAAACCCTGGAAAGATGATAGTGAAGACACGGAAGAATTGCCTGAGCCATTTGCAGAGCACCATAGAGAACAACTTCAAATAGCTCATGCCAAAGATTGAGTTGCTGCAGAAATTTTTCTAAAATAATCTTCAGGCTTTGCAGGTCTCATGCTCAACAGAACTCATATCTGCAGCAGGGGCATCCCACAGACACCACGACCTCGTCTGCAGAGAGCAACCCCTGGCACAAGATCCCGCTGCCAAAAGCAACCCCCTGGTGCAGGTGGCACACTGCAGAGAGCAGCCCTCCCACACAGGGACCCCAAGGGAATTGCTGCTTTACCAAGATCCAGCCTGCAGAACAGGTCCTTGGGGCTCCAACATCTGCAGTGATGTAGCCCAAAACCCCACACAGCACCCACACTGGCTTCTGGGAAGCCCATGCAGCATCTGCTGATGTCACTGCCCGCAGCAGCAAGGTCCAACACGTGCATGCTCTGACCTGCTGAGACCCTGCCACCCAAAACCACAGCACCAGTCTTTGCCACAGCAGAGAGAAGCCTGCCCATGCATCGAGATGTCCTGCCCCCAAGTCCTGCTTGCAGCACACGGACCCATGCCACAGCCCTGAAATGTTCGGCAAGAAATGTGTCCGCAGCACTGAGCTCCAGTTTGACAGAAATCCCCTTCACCCTGGATGTGGCAGAAACCCCCCCTTTCTTCCCTCTTCCACCCACAGAATTAAGATCCAGACCAGAGGAGATCATGGCTCCCAGGTCTCTTCTTCCTAGAGTTGTTCCCTGCTCACACTGATCCCAGCTGCCCAAGAACTGTGCAGAACATGGGTTGGCATGCACTGAACTGGTGGCAGGCACCAGGATGACGCCTAAGCAGACAGGACAAACTGGGGTCAGTGCCTGAGACCATGTCCCAGCTAGCGTTCTAGGAGAGATGTAGCCCTCACATCTGAATCATGCAGGAGAGTCCAAGCAGTCCTGTGCCACATGCCCCAAAGCTTTAATGACAGATACTCTGAACAAAGCTACTGTGTTGCCCTCCTGCACCTTTTCCATGTGCTCCCACCTTTTCCAGCTCTCCCCTAGCAGGTCCTCTGCTCCCTCCAGCAGGACCCTTTCCCAAATACCTCTTGAAAAGAGGTCCTGTCTTCCAGATGTTGGTGTTGCCCACACAACCTCGTGGCGGGTCTGTGATATTCTCCTTCTCAAACAAGTCATGCACGGCCTGGGCCACCACCGCGACAGCATCACTGATGTGGGCTGACTCGTTCTTCCCGTTGATGAGCTGCAGACCGATCACTCCTGCCACAGGTAGAGGGGAGAAGGCAGGTCAGCACCCCCAGGCACACCGGCTGCTCCAGTGTCACTGCCATGCACAGGGCTTGGGGACCAGCAAGCACAAGGTTATGTGCCGAGGACATCGTGGATGCGGCTGGGGACTTGCCTGAGCTTCAGGCAGGAGCAGGCAGGGGAAGCGGCTGCAGCAGCACTGGGCTGGCACTGCCCTGCCTGCTGAAGTGGGACTGGGACAGCTACACAGACCGCTGACACCCTGTGCTCCATCTCCCCACTGCATCGCTCAAGCCTTTCCCCGAGGTGATGATCAGCTCGCAAAGCCCCGTGAGCTGGATTTGGGGCATGACAGGGTGGCCAAGGCTGCCAGAGTGCTGTCCCCCCGTGCAGGCAAAGGGAGCGGAGAGCAATGTGTGGGACCCTCCACTTGCTTGGGACCACCATGGCATTGCGTTCCCCCAGCCCAAGGGGTCCCCGGGAGGGCAGGTGCCAGTCGTCCCAGCTCTGAGCAGGCTCCTCCAAGCCTGGCTGACAGCAGGACGGGCACCTCTGGCGGGTGCCTACCATCAGGGGCGTAACGCAGGGCATTGCCCGATATCTCCCGTTCCCCCACCAGCCACACGTAGCCGGAGCCTGTCATATTGAGCATGGCTGCTGATCTGTACACCGTGGCCGCATCATCCTCACTGCAACGAGAAGAAGGGAACGGCAATGTGGCTCCAGGTGCCGGATGGCCCCTTTTCTCCTGTATTGGATCCCAAGGGGGTGGCAGCACCAGTGAAAACATCCCCAGGCAGCCCTCCTCTGGTAACTGGTTCTCCTGGGCAATGACTAATTCCTTGCAAAGGGAACCTTTCTCTCGTCTTCATCTAATCCCACAGCACCCAGCACTGCTGAGCATCTGCAAATCCAGCCCATTCCTTATGGCTCACTGTCTATAGGCATGGGGACAATAAAACTCCCTTCCTTCACAGGTGGATCAGGACACATCATCAGTAACTATTGCTGCTTTTGCAGCTGCTAACACTTGGCAAGGCAGCCAGAGGTCTAAACCATAATTGCAAGGTCCCTGGCCAGCAGCGTGCACAGCACAGCATCCACGCCCTGCCTGGGACATGGGGCTCTCAGTGGCTTTTCTCTCATGCTCCTGGAAAGGACAAGAAGCCCCAAATCTGCACTGACTCCAGCGCTGGGCAAAGGGGAGACTGAGGAAATCAGAGCAGGGAGGGGGAAGGGACAGCTCTGCCTTACCTGGCCGAAAGGATGATGACACGAGCCTCCAGCTCCTTAGCCTCCAGCAGCAGTGACGTCACGTTTTTGGTTCCAGGATCAAACTGAAGCACTTTCTCAGCCTGTGGTTAGTGTGAGCAAAGCTGGTTAGTGGGGGAGCCCCAGGACTGCTTGTGAGAGCCATGCTATCTAGAAAAGGGTCAAGAGAATTCATTAAACTGCACAAAAGTCAGCTAAATAAGATGGGTTATAGCTATTTTTTTCTTTTTTCTTTTCTTTTCTTTCTTTTCTTTCTTTCCTTCCTTCCTTTCTCTCTTAAGATTTTGGCTTTTTGTTTTTTTCTTTCTTTTTTTAATATGTTTTTTATTTTTTTTGCACTGTGCATGCAAACTGAAGTCAATCAAGACCCAAAAAGAGGCGTGCATTGTACAGGAAAGAGAAAAAGGCTTTGAAATGCAATTGAAAACTCAAACGAGTGTTGTTTTTCAAAAACATGGGAAATGAAAAAAACATATTGCACAGGGTTAACCTCTGGGAGCAGAAGTGAACAACTTACACCAAGGAACCGTTTCCTTTGGGGAGGAAAGGGGGTTGGTTCAACTTTTCAAAAAAAAAAAACTTGCAAGTTAATTACTGGTTCACATGCATGTTTCAAAAAGAAATCCTTCCAGGGTCAGCTGGCTAGGTTTCCATTCTCAAGTCCAAACCAAACTATCTCAACATAAAAACGTGCTACCAAGAAACATAGTCATGGATCTTTTTTTTTTCTTTCTTTTCTTTTCTTTTTTTCTCTTTCTCTTTTTTTTTTTCTTTTTTTTTTTTTTTTATTTTTCTGGTGGCTGTGGCTATTTTTCATTTGCTAGTTAGGTTGGTGGGCGGCGTGCATTTCCATGCATATATACCTTGGGTCCTCGCTTGTTGTCATAGGAAAGTTGGTCGAGGTTTTCATAGTTCCTTTTTTTACTCTGATGAATAATGTGCACAGAGAAAATATGTAGACACAGAAGAATATTATAAACAGTTGAAAATGACGTGTAGTAAAGCAATCCAACATCCACCTCCTCCTCCACTGTTTGCTAAAGGGTCTCTATAACGCTGGAGCTCGCAAAAACCACTATCAGGAGAGAGTGCCTCAGCTCTCACGGGAGCGTCACGGTGCAAAGCCGTACCGGTTAGAGCAAGCCTGAGTGTCACAGCTGGTGCGATGCAGTTGCATTTCCCTTGCGGGACTGGGGAATTCTTCAGCAAGAAATTTTTATCTTAAACTCAGAAACAATCTACGCATCTCTAAGGGCCTAAGTGGTGGGATTTCCATGGAATTACTGTGGAAGTAAAGGACAAAATGTTGTGTACGGAAAGTGCTGGACAAACACAAACTGTTACAGTTAAGAGTATTAGCATTACTACTGTCACTATTATCATTACAATCCTGTCCACCCTAAGAGAGTTCACAGCAGGTAAGATGTCTCAGCTGAACTTCTCACCTCCTGCAAGGAGGGAGCAGCTTTTTGGAGCTCTGTTGCTGTCCAAAAGAGAAAGAAAAAGCTTTCTACATCTTGTGTTGGCTCAAAGCGTGGCAATATGAAGCAATGGTGATCATGGGATGGCATTGCAGCTTTTACCTGGTGCTTGGGGAGGGCTGAGGGCACCTCGTGGCTCTGCAGCACACAAGTGGCCCTGGGAGGCACATCTCCTGGAGACCACAAAGCCCAGAACCTGGCCCTACACGTGGCTAGGGGGGGTCACTGCTTGGTGGTCTCCATGCTGCTGACTGGAGTATCACACCTGGACTAGGGGCAGGTGGCTGAGTGTGCACTGACCCTGCAGTAATGGAGCAGAGCAGAGAGCCTACTCCTCCCCTTGTCTCCTGCCTGAGACACTTCTGCTGCTTGGCCCCAAAGGAGCCAGGGGCAAGAAACCTACTTCTAGATAGGTTTCCTCTCCTCCAGGCAGTGTGCTGAGGGTCAACAGCCCCTGTTCTCAGGAGCCTTGACCCTGCAGCAGCGTGCACAGAACCCTGCGGATCTTCCTGGGAGCAGCCTTTGTGGCCACGCCAATAACATCAACCTGATAGCATCTGCAGGATAGTGCTCGGCAAGTTTTGGTGGGACATAGTCTGACCTCTTCTTCTTGGCCCTGTCCCACCCCAGCTGGGCATCCCTGATCAGTGTGTATGGGGTTTGGGACACGGCTCTATTCCGATCTCCATTTTGCAGCATCTTATGGCAATGGCAACTGATCCCTGCCAGGAATCCGAGCCTTTGCATCCCAGTAATGCAAGGGTTCATGTTTCCAGGTTGTTCCTGAGGCAGCCAATTTTTATCTCTGCATCTTGCTTTCCGAACTAAATAGCTTGCCTCTTCCTGAGCACTCAGACCAGTTTTTGGCAGGAAGTTTTGCCAGATCTCCTTTCCGTGCAGCTGTATGATCTTTTCTTTCCTCTCCTTGGACACAGCCTGACAGGTTTTTTATTGCTCAGAGAAGTTGGGTCCTTGCAAGGAAAAGTACCTGAGGAGGCAAAAATCTGCTTGGAGTCCAGGTCTGCCTTCACTTCTGATGACGTTCACAGCAAGGATTTCTGCAATGGCTTCTCAGAGTCTGCTCAGATTGCAGTGAGACCCGGAGTAACAATTGCTTCCAAGGAGAGCAGAGCTGCAGCAGATCAGCATGAATATCCTCCAGCGATGAAGTATTGGCCACTTTTCCTCAGGCACCATCAATTTAGCCAGGAACTTGGTCATCTGTCTTGCAGCCTCCAGCCACAAATCACCTTGTGTGTGTGGGATGTGCTGGCACCTCGACCCAAGCTGGTCAGTAAAGTGAAGCAGAGTCTTGGGTGCAGCAAAGCTGGACCTGGCAGCACCTGATCTCCTCTGCCTCTCCCTGTCACTGTCCCTATTGCCAGAACCAGACCAGTGATGTCTCCTCTCTTTCCCATTTTTCTGTGTGGTCATGCAGTCCTTCCCTGCTCCTCAGCCTGTTTTTCACAGAAGGACCCACAAATTCAAAATTCACTTTCCACCATGTTCTCCAGCATTCACTCCAAAAATTACCAGCTTCATGAACAGCACTGTCCCAGAGAGAGGGAGCCAGCACACCAGGGACCTGTCACCTCTGATTTGGACAGATTCTCAGAGCCTGGCACTCCTTCCCCAGCAGCTTTGGTGCACTGCTGGCCTGCCTGGATGAATGAGCAGAATTGTACTGGGATGGAGCAGTAGCTCCAGGCTAGAGAGTTACTGCAGACAAACCTAAGACAAGGCTAGCACAAGGGGTGCACCAGGGCTGGCCAGCCTCGCCCGAGTGCTGGGCTCCCAATGCCTGCTTCAAGTGCAAATCCATGCAATGGTGCCTGAGTGACACCCGGGGCTGACACAGACTCCAGGGGACACATTGTGCTCAGATCCAAAAGCTCAGGTAGGCAGGTGAGCCTCTGACTCACAGCAGATCCCCCAGGTCCTCAGGGGCTGTGATCCAAGCTTTGAAGAGGCTGAGAACAGGTCTCCTGCCTGCTCCCTCCCCAGGTCCCAGGCTGCCCTTCAGGAGGCTAAGGAGGGGTCCAGGGTACCACTTCATGGCATGAAGAGTCAGCACACCAGTGATTAGAAGAGCAGTTAGACAGCAGAAGAGACTGAGGAAGACAAGAAAGCCCCAGCGGGAATACCTGCTACCTTCAAGACCGGTCAGACCAGTTAGTTTGACCAAAGCAAGCTCCTCAAAGGAAAAAGAAACAAGACGCAGTGGCACACCCAAAGGGAGGACAAGGTGACCTACCACCACAGAGTGCCCAGGCTGGAGGACGGCCAGGGCATTTGCAGTAGCCCAGTGGCTGCTAGGAGACACCAAGACATGTTGTAGATGCAGTGCAAATGTGGGGCAGGTCTGAGGACAGGCCCTCCCTCCCTCATCTTTCAAGACCCAGATCTCAAAGGCTTCCCAGTAGGATGGGCAGGCTGAAGAAGAAATACACGCTGTGCCTGGGAGCATTGTGTGGAACAAGCAAGGAGTGGCATGAGAGGGAGCAGCAAAACGGGATGCACGGGTGCTGCAGGAAAACAGAAAGTGGAAATCAAAAGTTGCAAGGAAAGGGTTGACAGACCAACAGTGGGAACAACCTGTCCACAATTTCCCTGGGTGAGGGACCCTGCACTGGGAAGAGCCTCTGGAGAGAAATACTGGCCCACTGTCACCCAGCAGGAAGCTGCCTTTGGAGGCAGGAGGATCCCACCATGGTTGGTGGCACACCAGTGTCTCACGATGGCCTAGGATGCAGCAAGGATGAAACTTCTCAGAAACCACCGCCAAACCCAAGCCTGTTGGTCAGTGTGCCAGCCCGCAGCCCTGCACCAGTCGTTCCTCCAGTGACTTGACAAGAGGCGATGATGAGCAGTGGCAGTCTGCACCCTCTGGTCTCTCAGCTCAGCCACCAGCTCCAAGCACAAGAAGTGTCTACGGCCACGTCTCCTCAACAGCAGGTGCCCAGTGTCCAGCACCTGCTGGAGGGGCTGGAGAAGAGCAGGTTGTGGTCCCTGCCTGTCATCCAGGAGGGAACAGCCAGGAATGGGTGCCTGCCCTGACATTGCTGGAGACTTGGAGATGGGCTCAGACTCTGCCCATCCAAAGGGGACCTCACCCTGCCCCGAAGAGGACATGCTAGGACTTCACCCCACAGGGCAGGTGGTGATTCCTCACCTTCCAGACAGGCACCTGCCTTTGAAGCACTGCAGCCGAATGGTTCCCTGCGTTCTCCTTCCCTGCTTGTCTTCAACACTTGCTCAGTCCTTTTAGCCAACATCAGCAGATCTGCGGTAGTCCTCCTGAATTTCTAGCAGGCTTGGGGACCTCCCCTGCTTCCCTCCCGGCTCCCCTGCATGGCCCTGAGTGCAGGTGCAGTGCACCTCCTCGATAAAGCTGCTCCCGCCAGCCACAGCTGCCCTCTTGTAACAGCATGGGGTGTCAGGAAAGCAGCGTTTGGCATGTGCTTCAATGGAGATGGGAACGGGGCGCCAGCCTGCAGCCGCAGAGCTGGCAGCTTTATAGAGAGGGTGCATTATACCTCCGCGCACCAACGCGCCGGCTGCCCTTGCCCCTCCTAAGCCGCTAAGCTCTGGTTAGCCAATTCAGAAGCTGCTTTTCGGGGTTGGTTTGGCACTGCCTGGCCCCTGGGTGGCTGTAATGGGGCAGGTGCTTCCCTAAGCTGAGCGACTGGTCCTCTCCTTAGGTGGGAATCTTGGGCGAGGCATTTGCAGAGCTCCAGGTTATCCTTCCCTTCATTTTGTAGTCGATTTACATGTAGGAGATTTTGACCATGGCAAAGCAAGTGAAATGAATAAAGTACAAAGTTCTGTCAGGTACTAGTCAGACACTGTTGATGCTTTAAGCATGTTAGCCATGTTACAATGGAAAGAAAAGGTGTTTTACATACAGAAATCTACATACATACAACAGCCCGAGACTTCTAGTTTTGTTGTTGTTGCTTAAACAAAGCTACAAGACAATGTTCAGGAACTGACCTTGGACTCTCTCTCCTCCAAAAGGGTCTCCAGCTTCTTTTGTGCAGCACGACCTTCATGGTCGTCGCTGACTATCAGAATGACGTGATTCCAGTTGAAGACTCTCATCATCTCAAACCAGACGTTGGCCTGGTGAGAGTATGGTGGGACCGTGCGCAAAAAGGACAGGTGGATGCTCTGCAAGGAAGAACAAGAGCTCAACATAGACTGGTTGGGTTGTCAGCCAGGGTGCATCTCGGGGACCGGGCAGGTTTGCAGGGACAGGGCTGGGATCGCGAGGCCAGAGAGGCAGAGCAGCAATTTTTGGTAGACTTCTGGGTTACATGCCTTGAGATAGCCTCTGGGACCTGCACTCCTTTCTTCTGGCTGAGAAAGCAAAGCCTGGCTATGATTTTGTACCTCTCTTTGGTTAACCCAGCACATGGCAAAGAGGAATTTTTGCTTTGCGGTCTGTAAATGCACGGTGGAGAAAAGCCTATCTAGCAAGGAACTGTCACCAACGTTCAGTGCAAATATAGCCTTTCCTCTTGACCTTTTGAAAATATTACTGAGCAATGAACATGAAGGGAAAAAAAAAACCCCTTTGGAGAGTGACAAGGAGCAGATGCAGGGACATGTGGGTATATATTAGTTATTTGCCATGAGAGAAGTTCAGAAAAGCAGTTTTATAATATGCTGTTTGGCTGTTTCTAGGTCAGCCTGTTCTGCAGCAGCACACAGGAGGAGGCATCTCTGGACTCATGCCCCAGCTAACCTATCTGATTTGGTTGAAGACGTCATTATGGTTGGATGATTGAGCAACAGCAATTCCAGCCTAATTAGGTACAGCACTCTTTGGGGAGCAATTGGACCAAAAGCTGCAGCTGACAGAGAGGTTTCAAAAAACGCAGCTTTTCCAAAAGGCCCTAGAGTCAAATATTAGAAAATGAAAGGGCTTATGCTCAGCATGGATGCTACTTGATAAACCAGCTACGTGTTGGAGGGAGGTAGAAGTATGAACAGGAGAGGACAAAGAGGAAAGCACTATGATATTTCTTTTTTTTTAAGGCTGAGAGGGTCCTCTGGACCAAACAGGGCTTATCCAGACCTGCTCATCCAGACAGCAGACCCAGCACACGTCAGGAATGTCCTGAATGGGCCAAAGTAAATCACACTGCAAGGGAAAAGGTGTCATGTCCACCACGGACCTGCACAGGAAGAACAGACAGACCAGATAATGCCTTTTCCTCACACTCAACACAGTGATAAAGCCAAACTGACCCATGCGACGTAGAGAAAATAGCACAAAAGCCCTGTCGCAGTCAGGTCTCTCTGCACTGGGACAGCAGGTCCATTCTGCTGCCCTGGCTCAAAATACAGAAATGATGGAGGCAGAAGCAAAAATACCAAAGCGCTGGAAACATTTCCTAAATGCTGAATAGACTGAGAAGTGTGGATGTTTAATTGAAGGAGGAAATGAACCGGGGGGGGCTGTAACAAGCATCTCGGAGCTGCAGTTTTGTATGGCTGATACGCACATTCCCAATTACGTGAAGAGCAGGAGAAATGCAGCTTACCCCACAAGCCCAGCACTAATCTATGGGATTGGAAAGAAGCCCTATAGGGACAAGCAACTATGGTCTCCGCACCAACACAGTGCTCAAGCTCCCTTGGGAGTCAGCAGAGATGCCCAAGCATTTCCAGCTCCAGCTCCACAGCTCAGGGCAGGGGCACACAGGACAGGTCAGAGCATCTGTGATTTTTAATCCCTGAGCACTTTTAAGTGGTTTGAAGAAAACCAGGGAAAATGAAAATGGAAATGGGGAAAAAAATCAGATGAGAGGAAAGAAATGAAAAAAGTACAGAATAGTTAATAGTAATAATAATCAGGAACATACAGGCTAAAATGTCGAAATTCTAACTTAAAATTGCTTCATTCCCTTTTTGAAATGAAAACATCTTTGAAATTTCAATATATTGCATTGAATTATCTTCTAGTTTCCCAACTAGCTTGCAAAAATGCTGTTTAAATTGATCGTGGCTTTCTTAAGTGTTGTAAATACATATGGCTAGGTTCAGATGAACAAATTTTACTGCGAAGTTGTTGGAGAGCAACTTGGTTTAATAGTTAAGGCAAATTTGCTTTCTGAGGTGGTGTCAAAAGGGTCATGGACTTGCTATGATGGTATCTCAGCTCTTGGATTACAGAATTGCAGTTTTTAAAGAGGATAATGAAGAATAACTAATTGCAAATGCTGAGTCTAGATTGTAGGATGAGCTCTCACATTCTATGCTCAGCTTTTGAAGCACTTAGGATTCCTGAACCTCTCTGAAGGGCTCGAAGATTGGCAGAAAAGTGAAAGTGGAGTCCCCCAAAAGTTAACAAGTGCAGTTGTGCTGTGCTGATTTGGTGCGATTTGATAACCCCTATCACACCACATGCCGTGACTTCCCACAGGTCTCAGCACAGAGCTTTCCTGACCACGTGGCACATGGACACGGGGCTGTACGGCAAAGTATATGGATGCAATGATTTATGCATCGTAGTTAGCCCATTTTTAGGCAAATAACTGATTATTTAGCATAACATCTGTGAGACAACCGGCCTGGTATGTTCACTTATTTCATCTGCACCACTCATCAGCACTGTCCCTGATGTACTGCTACAAAAGCTCTAACTCTGTACTGTCAGGGGTCATAGCCTGCTCCCCTCAGATCAGGCACACAGTAAAAAATGCTCCTAACTACAAATCAACAATTCGCCTTGTAAGATGTTTTACAGGATTGACATCATTTGCTCTCCTCCAAGCATGCCTGCCACCTGCCAGCAGGGCTGGGATGTCAGCATGGGAATGACTGACAGCAGCCCCAAGACAATACAAGAAGATATTCTGCAATATTTTCCTATATCCCACCAAAATCTTGAGTGCTCAGCCCTGTGCTTCCCCATTTAATAGTATTTCTGCAAAAAGTAACTAAATACAGAATGGGATCCAGGCTTCCAAGAGGAATCAGCTCACCAGCAACTTATGGGGCTGGAGTCTAAATGCACCAGGAGGGAGTGTGGTTATGAGGCTGGGGACATGTGCTGGGTCAGGACTCTTAGGAACTGCAAATTATTAGTGGTACTGACTTGGCTGATACGAGTACATATGAAAAGGGACTGACTTTGAGTAGATCAAGTGTGTGTGTGCATGTGTGAAAGCAAGGATTCAGTGTATGCGTAGATGGGAGCATATACATGCAGCAAATGTGCATGTACCCATGCAGGGAATGTGCTTGGGTGCTTGAATAGCTGTGCACAAAGAGTCTGCATGTGGCCATGCCATGCCTGGGGGACAGTGCATGTGTGGGTACCTATTGATGGAGATTATGTACATAGGGGATGCGCACATGTACTGGGAGTGTGCAGGCATGGCTGTGGGGCCACCACACTGTGCTTGTGTGTCCATGTAAGGACCATGTACAGGTCCATGAGTGAAAGGATTACCATCTTCCTTACCTCTGTCTGCCTAAGGGCTTATTACAGCTATGGTCCATGGCTGGTAGAGTCAAATTTTTCCTCCAGCCTTGAGGAAACAATGTGCTTTGCTTTTATTACCTATGAAAATCATGTCGTCAGTCCCCTTTCTAGCAGCGCCCTCCAAAACTAAGCTGTCTGGGCACTTTCAAGGAGATTGGCAGAGCTCCCAATATATAAAGTTCCTAATAATTTAGCAAAAATCATCAGCTGGGTATTAAAAAGAAGCCTTGGCCAGTGTCTCCACCGAGGGAACCCGGACTGCTCTGTCCCCTGCTCTGTTCAGCCTGCCCGCCAGCCAGCACACGCATTGCCAAGCCCCCGCAGAAAGCAGCCTGCCCGCCGCCCCGTGTGATAGCTGCATTCGTGGGAGGCAGCTGAGAGAGCTCTGCAATAGCTTAGACGTGTGCTGGGAGGGATTCTAGTGGGGGCAGATATATGGGGAGCTCAGGTGCAGATGCATTGCCTGCCTTCCCCTGCAGCGCATGGGGGAAAAGCCTTGTCAGCCCCAGCACCGCAGCAGCAGCCTTGTGGAGTGATGGGGCTGCTCTGCCCTTCTCCCAGCTTGAATCCTGAGAGCCACGAAGGGCTCTCTGCTGGGATGAGTGGACTCCATCACTGCCATCAGCACAGGCTTTGGTGCACAGAGCCCCTCATCTGCTCTGACACACTGCAGACCACCCCTGCTGAGGGCTGTGCTGCTCAGTGGTGGCTGTGAAACCCATTCCCAGGGCAAATGTCTCTACACTATGCTAACCAGCCTCTCCAGTCACTTCTTGCAGGGGCCAGTGAAGATGTCCTGACCTTGACCTCAATCAAGGGGAATCTTTTCTCTCCATGTGCAGTGCAGCTTCCCATGCTGATTAACACCATTTCTGCACAGCATTGGTTGCCAGTGAGACCAGTAATAAAGAAATTTATTTTTTTTTTACCTCTCTCAGTGAGCAGTAACCCCTGGGAAAAGCCATCCCCAGGCCCAGGCTGGAGAAAGAGAAAGAAAGAGGGAGACAGACCTCATTTCAACTACCAGGATCGGGTGCTGGACATTGAAATGGCTTTCCAAGCACAGAATGACTAAACTCCATTTTCCACCTTTTACAGCAGTACAGCAGGTCTCAGTTAAGAGCCACCCTTGATCCTCCGCTGCGCTGCCTCTCTGACGGGGGGATGGTGTGGGGCTCAGCATCTCAGGGCAGTCAGCATGTCCGTCCATCCCCATCATGTAGTTGTGGTCCCACATGGTGATGGATGGCACCAGACCTTCCCAGCTCTTGAGCTGTGTCTTCTCCCACGAGCTTTGCTCTCATGCTCTCAGTGTCATTTCATATTTCTCATATTGTCAAGATGTCAACATCATCTCACTTTTTTTGGCTGAGATGTAAAGGAGTTATAAATACCCCTGATGACACGTGGGGAACAGAAGCACTAAAGCAATAGTACAACCTGTCTGTTCAGAGGGCACAGCGTGAGAAGGTCAGAACGTGATTTTTGCAGTGCTCAGTCCATGAGGAGTCCATAAAGGGCTCTCCACAGTGGTGGACACCACAGCGATGGGTACCACTCTGCTGCCTTTACCATGAGCCCCTCTGCCTGCTTCTGCAATTCCCTGTTCAACTCACTCAGAGGCCACCAGGATTTCAGAGACCTTTCACCATACAGGCAGGACTGCGCTGAATGGCGTGAGGATCTCTGTGAAGAAAGAGGCAATGATTTCATAAGATGTATGCAAAGGAGGCCAAACAACAGCTGCCAAGCCAGAGTGCTCAGCTTAATAGCTGCAATATCATTTCTAGAACAAATAGTTCTTTGAATACTGGGAGCAATAAAGCTTGCTTCCCCTGTTGAAATTCTGGCTACAGCTTGTAGACCACTATGCTCCACTGGAGATGCTCTGAGAGCATCAAAAGGTACTGGGCAAACCTGTCTGTGCTGAGGCCCACACCGTTCCTCTCCCTGGCAGCTTAGCCTTGGGAGGACCATAATTCACTCCAACTTCAAACCCCATTGAAATTTAGCTAAAATTGGCTGATGCCTTCAAAACCCATCGGGGGCATACACACATAGTGATCTTACAAGCTTGTTTCCATAGAAACTAAGCTGAAAGATATAATTTCCTGAATTTAAAAAAAAAAAAAAGAAAAGGCAGCAAGCTGATCACTGAAAACCAAAGGGAGAACCAGCTCAATGTCCCTGTGTCCCATCAGCCAGCCTGTCCTGCATCAGGTGCACAGAGCCTTGCACCATCCTGTTCCATGGCTCCACATCCCTCTGCCTTGCTGCCCCCCACTCCACTCCCATCTTTGCTGTCCCCTCCAGCTCCTGCCAGTCCATTATTCAACATCCTTGCTCCTCTACCTACCCAGTCCCTGCCTTTGCCCTATCTCCTGCCTGCACTCCTCTCTCTACAGAGACCTCCAAGACCTCAAGCCCGTGGCTGCCTTGGTGGGAAGGATCCAGGCTAAGCACAAGGAGGGGTGAGACATGTCTGGTGGAGGCAGCACGCCCCCCTGTTGAGTCCCTGACAGGTGAGTGTACCCCACAGCCCTGCACCTGCCCAACACCCCCAGATATTCAGTGGGGAGCACCTCCCTGCCACTGCAGCAGGTCACAGCTGCCACAGTGGTCACTGCTCCAGCTCTGAAGTCAGCCAGGTAGATTTGATGAGCCACTTTTGCAGAAAACATGTTTTAAATAGGCAAAAAATGGCAGAAGCAGAGTCTGCTGGAGAAGCTCCCACCCCCTCAGGGTGAGCACGCAAATTCAGCGCAAGGTCGTGCTGTAGAAGAGGTGGCCAATTTGCTTCCGTGAGCACGGCTCTGCGGGGATGAAGCCAGACGGATAGCGTGCAGTGTCCCCTCTCCCTGCCACCACGTGTGCTGTGACAAGGTCCCTCCTGCCAACTTTGCTGATCAGACCTATCTCCTCCCCGCAGCAGGCGAACCAAACCCCCCTGCACATTCCCTACCTGACCCCTCCCTCGGTCTGCCAGCTCAGTCTGCCAGCTCCGTTACCATCCCTTTCCTTCTAACAATGCCTGACAGGACCCTGCCAGGGCATGTGGGTCCCTAGCCCCGCCAGCCACCATTGCTGCCACTGGTCTGGGCTTGCTGGCCACCCTACCATGGGTTTACTTGGTGGGAGATGCCAAGACCCGCTGCTGCTCCAGCCAAGCAGTCCTGCTGCTGCATCTCTAGGAGCCTCTGCTCCTCCCTCCTGAAATTTGACTTCATTTAGCATGTAGGCGAAGTGACTATTTTTGCACTGAACATTTGCATTTGTGAATATTCACATTTTCCAAGCAAAGGCTGATTCGTGCTTTGAAATGGGCCTGATCTCACCCATTAAACTCATGCACCTGGATGAAAACTTCCACCAAGGCTGCAATGGCATGTGGACAGCCTGGCTCTGCTCAGCTCCTCCTTTTCCTTTTACTGATCACACGGTGTGTTTGCAAGTTGGGTTTGGAGCTGAGCACCCAGTGGGAGAGCTGGCCAGGGCAGCATCTCATCGCCCCCAGCTCCTGCACATGGCAGGACCTCATCCAGCCTGAAAGTCTCCGTGTTTCCACAGCGACATCAGACAGTGGTTTGAGACGCTTGAATGTGAACCTCTTTCTTGTGTGCTGGCCAGACTGAATGCCATGTAAAGCCTCAGGATAACTTGCTAGTCAATTCTATTTTCTCCCCTACCAATATCACATAAACCCAGCGAAGTGAACACAACCGAACAACCTTCAAGCCCCACAGAGCCCCTGCCTGGTGTACAGGCTCCTCTAGGGTCCTCCTTCCCCTCCTCAGCTTCCCCCCCCACACACCCGGGGAACACCCAGGACCCCCCAGCTGTCACTAGCAAGCAGGCAAGAGCCAGTTCATGCATTTGCCTTGGCTGAAGAGCAGCGAGCCCAGCAGCCTGCCAGAGCAACGCTGCAGAAATCATCCAGCACTATGTAGGTCAACACTGGCAGCTGCAAAAAAATAATGTACCGGGGAATGCGGGAGAGAGAGAGGGGGAGCTGGAGGTTTAACTGGAGAGGACGGATGGACAGACAGACACACAGATAGACAGGGTCGTGTAGACATCATTAACCCTCCTGACGGGCACTCTTGATTTACACCACATGTATGAGGTACTAGACTAGAAACATGCATCAGTTACCTTATCAGAATATATAGACATGCGTGTTGTCAGACCAATGACAGGGATCCTGTAGAAGCCAGCTGTGTATGATACGGGTGTTGGTGTTAGGTGATCGTTGGGAGCAGGAGGGTGACTAACTAATATTGCATAGACCTGTAGGACAGGATACATGACACAAACATTATTTCACAGGAGCACATTGGCCATCGAGTGTGATTTTTTTTTTCCTTTTCTTTTCTGCAATGTTAAACAGCCCCACGTTAACACAGTAACGTCTTTCAAATAATCGGGAACAGCGGAGCAAGGACTGCACTGGGGAGCAAGGGGTGCCGTGCTGCGCGCCGAGGTGATGGGTCTGCTCAGGGTTATATCTTAATGGAAATGTCATGCCTAGCCGCTCCGCTCGCTAAACTAATAACTTTCATGGATTACAGATTAAAAGGAAACATCTCCCTTACAGTCACACTGTGTAATGCGATTTCTTTAACCACACATTTAATACTCGGTTGTAATTCCCCTCCGAGGACTATTACAAACAAAGTGGTCAGCTGGGACTCGGAGCAGGAGAAGGAGCGCAGAGCCAGGAAGCAGATCAGCCATCTGGCCCTGAGCACAGAGAGGAATGAGAAAGCTGGGTGAGCGGTGGGGAGCAGGAGCCAGGACCTGCCTTCAGCACGCCACAGTGGTGGGGCACGGGGGTCTGGGTTATACCGAAATGGGGAAGGAGGCTCCCAGCAACATCCTGCTGTTATTACAGGCCTGGGATTTTCATCTCCAGCAGGATCCTATTTTATGTCAAATGGAGAGGAAGGAGCTGGGTAATCCCTGGGGGATCCTTTGTTACACTAATGCCTTTCAAGGCACAAGAAATGTCCCCAGCTGGTGACAGGGCTCCAACTAGGGTGAATCAGTGCAAGGACTTTGTTGTCTGGGAGGAAATAACACTTCTTCCTCCTCCAAGCATCTGCCCAAGCCCCAGGATGACCTCTGCACCCAGGCTGGAGGGATGACTCGCTGGGAACGGAGAGGAGGATGAAGCATGCCTGGGGAAGGGGATCTAGGGACTAGGTGGGAAGACGGAAGATCCTGCCCGGTGTCAGGTAGGAGGCTGAGGGTGCAGAGTGAGCTGGGGGAGGGGTTGGAGACCCTACCACGGCAGAAGGAAGGAATTACTGGAGAAGGGGTTGGGGAAGTCACTGGGGAAGGCAGGAGGAGGGTAGTGCCCTGGCAGGGGTGCCTGGTGCCGTGCTGACGTGGCGTGGGCAAGGACCTGCACCCAGGAGGGCTGGGGCATGGGTCTTGGGGCAGGACCAGGCACTGGGGGGAGAGGCTGGGGGCTCTGTGGGGGTGAGGGCTGTGCTGCGCCACAGAGCAGCTGACCAACAGGAGCCATTTTGCATGCATGGGCTCCCGGCCCCTCCTCTGCCTCACAGCCCCCTGCTTGGCCACAGTATCGGTGAGCGAGGACTGAGGGTGGCTGTGCCCCACACTGGGGCTGGGAGGACCCCTGCATATTGGGACAGTGTGGGCAGCCCCAGCACCCTGACCCCCAGCACCAACAGCCCCCTCTGCACCCCGGCTTAGCTGCCTCCAGCATCCCACTGCTCCAGCAGGGTTGTGCCAGCTCCTGCTGCCCTGTACCATCCCGGGCTCCGTGGGGTTTGCCATGGGGACAAGGCTTGGAGGTGGCACGGACACAGGCATCTATCAGCCGGGCTGCTTAAATAGAGCCTCTGCTCAGCGAGGGACCCGACTGAGCCTTCTCCCTGCTCCCTGCTGGGCAGCGGGTATCACTTACAGCCTGCGCTGCGCTTCCTGCCCGGCTCTGCCACCATCCCCAGGGATGGCTCCAGCCATCCTCCATCTCCACATTGGGAAGCTGAGCTGCAAATGTGTCAGCTCTGCTCTGCTGTGCACCTCTGCCACCTCCCTGCACCCTCCCCCCTCCCTGGCTGTGTGTGTCTGGGCGCATACATGCATTTCTGTGCGCGTGTTGGTGTGCATGTCTCCAGGGCGCAGGCGTTCATACGATTTGTGTGTATGCTTGTGCCTGTGCAGGGTCTGTGTACACCTTTTGCGTGTGCATGGGTGTGTTTGAGGCGGGGGTGGGTTTGTACTTGTGTGTCTGCCCACATGATGCCCCCAGCTAGGGGGAGTGGGGCTGATTAGTTGTGCTCAGCACCCAGAGCACACGCAGGGCAGATGGAGGGGCCAGGCCACAGGCTGCCTAGGGCACCCAGACTGCACCCATCAACGTTGCAGGTGTGGGCTGCTCCCTTAATGTGCCGAGGGTGACCCATGTATGTCAGGAGATCCTGACATACACATACATGACCCATGTACGACAGGAGGAACGCGCTGTGCCCGTGTGCAGGCATGCATGTGTGTGTGTGCCCAAGGCTCCCTGTGTCTGTGTGGGTGTGTGTGCACGCTGTGTCTATGTGCGTGCAATCTCTGTGGGTGTGTGCCTGTGCCTCGTGCATATGTGTGGCAGTGGGTGTGCTTGTGTGCCTGCTTTATGCCTTGTGTGGTGCTGGGGTGGCCATGGTGCTGTGCGCGATAGGGCGGTGTGCAGCTGTGGTGCACAGCCATTCAAGTGCATGATCTGGGGGGGGATGCAGGGGTGTGTGGATGTGCCTGTAGTGCACGCAGTGGGGTGGGTGTATGTGGCGGTATGTGTGTGTATACATGTGCACGTGGATGCGTGTATGCATGTGGCATAGCATACGTGCACCAGTGTGTTTGCACACTGGTATGAGTGCAGACTTGCAGTGTTCTGTGGGTGCCCGTGTTTGCATGGCAATGCATGTGCGCACATGGCATGTGTGTGTGCACACAGCACAGCCCATGGGCATTCCCACAGCGGTATGTGAGCGCCCAGTGCATGTGCATGCACGGCACTCCCCGTGCCCACATCTGTGCACAGCGTGTGGCTGCCCATGTGTGCTCATAGCGTGTGCCCGCCTGCACCCATGGCGATGTATGTCTGTGCATGGCATGTGAGTGCATGTGTGTTGCTTTCTGCATGCATGGGGTTGGGTGGGCAAGTCTGCACACCTGCTCTGTGTGTGGGTGCCCGTGTGTGCCCCAGGCTGCGTGTGCGGTCCTGTGTGTGCCACAGGGTGCCTGTGTGAGCCCATGTGTGCCCTGGTGTGTGTGTGAGAGCCTGTAACTGCCCTGGGATGTGTATGAGAGCCTGTATGTGCACCGAGGTGTGTGCGGGTGCCCTTGTGTGCCCTGGGGTGTGTGTGTGAGCATGTGTGTGTGTGTGTGAGCCCATGTGAACCTTGAGGTGTGTGCGGGTGCCCGTGTGAGCCTCTGTGTTTGTGTGAGCCCGTGTGTGCCTTGGGGTGCATGGGTGAGCCCAGGTGAGCCCCGGGGGATGTGCGGGTGCCTGTGTGAGCCCCGGGGTGTCTGCGGGTGCCCGTGTGAGCCCCGGGGGATGTGCGGGTGCCCGTGTGAGCGCCGGGGTGTCTGCGGGTGCCCGTGTGAGCCCCGGGGGATGTGCGGGTGCCCGTGTGAGCCCCGGGGTGTCTGCGGGTGCCCGTGTGAGCCCCGGGGGGTGTGCGGGTGCCCGTGCAGCGGAACGGGCAGCCCGGCCGCGCTTACATAAAGGCTGCAATGCGGGGCAGGACCCCGCTCGCCGCCGCTCTGCCCGCCCCGAGCCCAGGGGGCGGCCGGGGGCCGGGGTCGCTGCGGCCGCGGGGGCGGCGGCTCGGCGCCCTACGGGGCCGGGGCAGGTGGGCGCTCTGCGGCGGCGGCAGGGGAGTCGCCGGCCCGGGGTACCTGGCTGGAGATGAGGTCCTCGCAGACGGAGAGGGCCATCTGGATGGCGTTGGGCTTGTGCGTGACCGAGGTGGCGTTGAGCTGGAGCTTCCAGGTGCCGTGCCGCTTGTTGGCCTGGTTCACCGCCTCGCGGAAGATCTGCTCGTGCTTCTTGGTGCTCAGCACCGCGCCGATGTTGACGATCTTGGGGTCGCAGCCGGCGCGGGCGAAGGAGGAGGAGAAGAGCAGGGCGAGCAGCAGCAGCCTCATGGTGCTCATCCACGGGCGGCGCGGAGCCCGCCGGGCCCCCCCCCGCCCGCCCGGCTCAGCGCGGCCCCATGCGGGCCCGGCCCGGCCCGGCCCGGCGCGGCTCGGCGCGGCGCGGGGCGCTCTCCCTGGTGCTGAACCGCCCGCGCCCCCGCGCCGCTCCGCCCGCCGCCGGCTCCGCCCGCCCCGCCGGCCCCGCGCTGCCGCAGCGCCCGCCCCCCGCCCGCCCCCGGCCCCCGGTGGAGCGCGGCCGGGACCCCCGCCCGCCCCGGGCGCTGCGGCAGAGCCGCGCCCGCCTCGCCGGGCCGGGGGCGGCTGCGCACACGCGGGGTCCCGCCGCCTGCCGGGCCGGAGCAGCGCCGGGAGGGACCCGGGGGGGCGGGGGTCCGGCCCCCGCGCCGCGGGGAAGGGTCGCTCCTGCGATGGGTGCGGAGCGCGTGTCGCGGGGGTCCCACTCCGTCCCGCGCACCTACACTGCCCGCTGGGGGGCCGGGGGCTGCCCTTCCCTCTCTGTCCCTCACACCTACGTTGCCCGCTGTGGGGGAGCTGGGGGCCGGGGGCTGCCCTTCCCCCTCCGCACCTTCAGCGCCCGCTGGGGGGGGCGGGGGCTGCCCTTCCCTCTCTGTCCCTCGTCCCTCGCACCTTCATCGCCTGCTGGGGGGCCGGGGGCTGCCCTTCCCTCTCCGTCCCGCACATCTACGCTGCCGGCTGGGGGCTGGGGGCTGCCCTTGCTGTGGGAGGCACGAGCACACTCCATACAGGGCAAACCAGGCTCTTCTCCAGGCGTTGGTGCACCAGGCAGGGGGTAAACCAGGGTCTCCAGGATTTGTTCTCCAGAGCAAACCTTCCCAGTTACGCAGCTCTCCGAGTAACGTGCTTCCCCAGCCCTGGATGGGGAGAGCTGCCTGTGGCACGGGTGCCACCGGGGTCTGTGCTCCCCCTCATGCAGGAGACCCCTTCCTTGACCAACACACCTCCTGGGCACAGGTGTTAAGCAGAAACTCCACCTTGGCTTCGCTCTGTCCCTCCAGGCAGAGCCACCACCCTTCTAGACATCAGCTCACAGGGCAACCGGCCATTTTCTTCCATCAAATTCACCATCTTAATCCCAGAGATGACCTTAAGATTTGTCTGCTGAGGAAATTTCTTGGGGTTCTCTTTATTCATCCACTAGCCTCCCCAAAGGACATGAAGGCACAGCAACTAGTGGTCAACATCTGGAGGACAGTCCAGCCCCATGGCTGAAAGGGATTGAGTTTCACTCCCGGACCATGCCTCTCCCATTCCATGGCCAGAGGGGTGAGATGACCAGAACAGCATGTTGCTCCCCAGCGCTGTCGCTTTGACTTTTTTGGAAAAAACAAAGGGGATGCAGAAAGTGACAGGGTGTTGCTTTGTAACTGCGTGGGAGCCAGCCCAAGAAGAGAGCAGGCTGAGCACTGCAGAAGAAAAATCACCGGAGATATTTTTACATCAGCCATTTCTAGGGTATTGCCACAGCCCACCTCTGTGCTTGCTTGCAACGTGAGTTGAAGCAGAATTTTTTTCCCCCAACGCAAATTTTCTCACTGGCATCTCTGAAGTGCAAGTTGCCATGGAAACCATTTTGTCTGTGTCCCACGTTGCCCACATGCACTCGGAAGAAGCTGCAGAAGCAAAATGGCCGTTGTGTAATGCTGCAGGGTCTCAGCACACGAGGGGCTTGTGTGCTACGCAGCACCCCTCCAGCTAGGAGACCCTCTCAGAGAAGCTGTGGACAATTGCTTGGGAAAGCAAAGAAACCCATGGAGGTTGTGATGCACTCCGCGAAAGAAAGAAAATGGCCCCACCTCACCTTAACTCTTGCAGTGCTTTGCGTGGAGCTCCACACTGATCCTGCTGTGCTCTCAACACAGACTTCCAGGCACGCTTTACCCTTTCCAGTGTCACTGTGTCATTTCGACTCCTCCAAGCCTGGAGATGAAGGCCTTGCTGTACTCAGGTGGTGTGGCTCTGTCCAAGCTGAGGGGCCTAAATGCTGTCTTGAAGGGACAAAGGGTGCAAGTTAAAAAGAATTGCATCCATGCCCTGAGACTACACACGTCTGGCTTCATCCCAGATGTTGAAAAGAAACTGTTTTGGAGTGGGCTGTACAGATCCGGACACTGGTGGGTGCGATGGCAGTTAGAATTATAAAGACAAGACCTGGCCACAGCAGGGGACTTAGCAGAGAAGACAAAGGCGGGATTTGAAATATTATTTGGCTTGCTCACACTGGAGTGCAAAAGGCTTTCCTTCTCATTATCTGGAGTTCCCTGCAAAGAGAAAGAGGAGAGCAGTTACTAAGCCCCTCCTGTGTCACCCAGGAGCTAGGATGATCATACTCAGGAGCCAGGGTCTTCCCTCTGTGCCTCCGTTTGCTTTTTGCTACCAGATACTCTTATTCCTGGCACCATTGCAGAGATCTGAGAAATGCCTGCTTCCCTCTCAGGTCATGCCTCCCACCGGGCCGTGTTGTCCTGGCATCAGGAACAGCCCAGATCACAATCTCCAGCAGCCGGGCTCCGCCAGCACAGACGCTGTCACCGCACGACTTCCACTCCTGCTGCATCCTCAGGCGCTTTGATCATGGGAAGGCAATGGGTGCATGCAGGGTTTTCCCAGGGTGGAAGCTGTGTAAATGGCAAGTACAACTGCATCCACCAGCTGATCCTTGTGAGGACTCTGCAGCGAGCAATGGTCTTTGCTTTTCCTGTCGCTGCCTCCTGGCGTACCATGGCAACCTTCTTAGCCATGGTTTGGCGCAGGAACTTCACACAGTTTGCCTGTTAGCAATTAACATGTGCGTAGTGTGATCCCGCTCTTTATGTCTGGCATCTTCTTGATGCAGGGGAGTTGGACAAGGGCATGGGACTGATGTTTTTGTGGTATCCCATTGCCTGTGAATGGTGTCATTCCTCCCGAGCCCAGAGCAAGTCAGTGTAAAACCTGGAGGCTTCAGAGGAGCAACACTGAACCCAGCTGGAAATTTCATCTGCCTTGGGGTAAGGTGGTGGAAAAGGTAATGTGGAATTTCATAAAAGAGGAAATCAAGCATTAGGAATATGTGATTTGTGCCAGTCATCATGGAGCTGCCAAAGAAAACAAATTCTTCTTTTGAGAAAGTTAAAATTAAACTGATAGTAGTAACCGCACAGCTGTAACATAGGCTATGGAAATGCTTTTTATGTGCAGCTGCGAGACATGGGAGTGGTTAATCTAAGGTACAAAAACTAAGTAAAGCACATGCTGAGCGGCCATGGCAGACCTCTAAGAGTGGTTTTTAGTGAAGAACTGCAATGAGATGCAGGTACACCTACAGGTATGAAAGGATTTGTGATGTGGTTGATGCTTCAGTATTTCTGCCATTGCTCTGGAAGAAATTAGTGATGATAAAATCGGTGAGACAGCAAATAATGACACCAAATGATTTGGATTGTTTGATAAACAGAGTACCGAAACGTATTTGAAGACAGTCGGTGCCCAGCCATGTACGTAGAAGCGAGTATCGTCGGTCCTGCCCTTAGGACCGCAGATGCGGTGGAAATGCAGATGAAGAATGGCACTAAACCCCAGCCTGAGGTCGAGGGGGGCAGCGGGCTGTGGCAGGCAGCAGGCAGGGATGATGGACAAGGAAGGGGGTGCAGAGGCCCCCCCGCAGCTCCTCACCACCTGCCTGGAGACTGGTGCAGTGCGTTCCCTGCCGGCAGTCCGCTGGGGAACGCGATTTGTGTGAGCACGTGGGGCACAGCAGGAGGACGTCCTTGTCACAGTGTCAGCCAGCCAGCCAGACTGACAGGCAATGGTTGATGTTTGCAGAGAGTAAGGTGCCCAAAAGCGTTATTCCTTGGGGAGGGGGGGGGAGGGGGGAGCTGCAGGGAGCAGTGGGGTGCAGACCAAGGTGAACATGTCTGAGCAGCCATTTGGCCTGAGCTGTTGCTGTCGTATGATCTGGCCCTGCCTCCACCTCTTTTCCAGATGATACTCAGGATGGACCACAGTCCTTAAGCAGGTCTTGTGCTCTCCCTAAAGCTTTCCCAGCTGAGAGGGACTCAGCCCAGCCTACTTTGCAATTCAGATGTGGCTGATGGAGTCACCAGGCAGCACAGCTCCCTGTTCCAGTGCCAGCGCAGCACAGAGCTGCCCGGCTATGGGCATTCGTGTTGTTTTTACTCATCTCTCCCCACAGGGCATGAGATCTAGGGCTCCAAGGGCCTTTGCCACCCTCCCAAGCACAGTGTGTGTCACCTCTGGAATCACAGAAAGAAGCTGCAGCATCATCCTATGAGAAGTGATGAGAATTGAGGCATCTCTCCCCCTCCACTGCCAGGTTACTGCATCACCCATGCACAGGAGCATTCCCACCACCCACCAGTGCTTTGCCTTCATTCAAGGCAGCCGGGCATTCACAGGGTTGGGGGGGAATTAAAAAAAGATGCAAGCCTCTAGTCTGGCTTTTGGATACCAAGAGGTTCCCGAGCAGGCAAGGAGATATTCAGGTGACTGATACAGAGGATGGGACAAGGAACATCAATGGCTAGAGGCAAAGATGGTGAGAAACCCCAAAACAGATTCTGTGAAATCTGAAGGAACTGAATGCACAGGAACACACAGTCAGCTGTGCAGTAGCAGTGGGTGGGAATTTCCACTGGAATAATTTTCTGAGGGAAAACTAGCATTCACATGTTTGAAATGCTCTGTAGGGAAATTTTCATTCTGATAAAATTCCAATTTTCTGCTGGAAAAGCAGCCAAGAGGTGGCTGGGCTTCAGCTGCCTACACACTGTGTCCCAGGAGATGGGACAACTTGTCCTCAGGGACTTCCAGCCCCCTGGGACTGCTGCACAGCAGAGGCTGGAAAGGAGCTCAGAGAGACTGGTCACCGCCTGGGGGGCTCCTGCACATCTACACCTCGGAGGACTCTGGAGCTTGGGCCCAAGTGATGCAGTGATGCAGTCACTGGTGCAGAGTGGCTGGAGATGGAGCATGCTGGGGAACATCAGCCCCTGTGCATCAGTCAGTGCCCCCCAGCACGCACATCCCACCACCCTGGAGCTCGGTCAAACAGCTTGGGTGTCCGTGGGAAAGCTTGCTGATGGGATGTGTCTGCCTTGCTTCATGAAGTAGAGCTGACATCCAGGGCTGTCACATTCACTTTCTTTATCTCCAGGGTCTCTCTGAGCACACTGGGACCAGAGCCTGCTGTTGTGCCCGTAATCTGCAGCCCTGCTCCATGCAAGCATTCCCATCTCTGAAACCTGCCTTTGGAGGAGGCAGCAAACATCTCCCCAGCAGAGACCCTTTGTGCGCACTCCCAAGCCTCCTGTCCCCCTCCTGGGAGCCCACCGCAGTGCCCAGGGCTCCCTTTGCACCCCCGGCCCAGCCAGATGTGGATCTGTAGCAAACGATGCCTAGGACACCTCAGTGCTCAGTACTTCATGCTCCTGCTGGGAATCTTTTTCATGTCTTTGCAAATGTTTAACTAGCTCCAGGGGCTCCCCAGCCCGTGCAACTCCTGACTTTGGGAGAACAGAAGAATTAGAGGGCTGCTTTCCAAATTGCCAGATGTGGCTTTCAAAGACACCAAACATGATAAATGAGAGGCATAGGGCCTGGGGAGTAGCTTTGGAGGATGCTGAGGAAGCCAGGCAAAGCCAGAGTTGGCCCAGTTGTGTCAATGTGGCATGTAGGGGCAGGAGCTGAGTGGCACCAGGCTTTCTGCCACGCTTGATGTACCTCACCCCAGGAGCCAGCAGGCAGGCTGGAGCGTGGAGCCTGGGTGTGCTCCGGTGCAAACCAGGACAGATAACTGGGGGGCTAGAGCTCAAATGCATGAGAATCTGACAACCGACCTGCACCCCTGAGAGCTGTGCCCTCCTGTCATGTGTGAATGGTGTTTGCTAAAATATCAAAAACCTTGTTGCCAAGGTCAGATAGAAAGATTGATTGCACAAGTGCTATTATGAAACCAGCCTAAAACCAAATAAAAACATGACAAGACAAGGCTAAACAGCACTGGTTTTGAAGACAACATTGTTTTTATCTCATCTCCTTCCCTGAAGGTATCTGGAATGTACTTACAAGTCACTGCCTCTGGAAAGCGAGGCACACAGTCTTGATGTGGGCTTCCTGGAAAGGCAAACATGCAGGTAGGACTATCTGGTTGAGAACTGTCAGTGAGAGGCTTTGTGGTCAGCGACTCAGTTCTCTGAGGCTTCACCCTCCTCCTTCAGTCCCGTGAATTACCCTTTCCTTCCCATTTCGGTCACCATGGCAAGTCCCAGTCCTGACTGAACGCAGAGATGTGCTAGAAAGTCCCAGCCAACCTTAGGACTTCTAATAATAGCTAAACACCACATTTCTCCTTTACTTGTTTTTCTATAAACTTCCTGTTTTCATCCTCTTGAAGCAGATGAATCCTCTCTACTATGACCACTGCTCCCGTATGTGTCACGCCTTCATTTCAGCCTTAAGTGGATAGTTCAGCAAACTCAGCAGCTTTTGAAATTGAGGTTTTGTACATGGTGAAAGGCATTCAGCATCTGTAACCATCGGCACTACTTCAGACCCCAAACAAATGCTTTAGTGTAGCTGAGGTTGCTATGTACCAGTCAAAAGGCTCTCTGTATATCCTAAAAATAAATACTGAGACAATAACTGGCAGATGCCACAGTTACCTCACCAATGCTTAATTATACTGAGTTTACATAATTTTACGGAAACATTTACTGCTTCTTGGACTCAGATGTCCCAGCTTCCTCCTTTCCTCTCCCAGCTGCCTTGGGATGGTCCCCCACAGGTCATTGCCCAGTTTTGCCTGAAAAGTTAAGAAGAGAAGGAAATCCCTGCATCGGACTTGATTTTCCCTTCTCGCATGGGGTGTGCTTCACCCCAACACTGCCCATCCCCAGCACCCTGAGCCAGGCACCCCAGCAAACAGGAGGACACAAGGCAGAGCCACGCACCCTGTGTCTCTGCAGAGGTTCTGCATTACTCAACAAGTTCCCAGGTGCTCCTGCCATCACCTGACTCGGAAACTCCCAGCGCCCTGTCCTGGACCCATAACATCCATCTGTAAATGCCTCTTGCACCCAGTCTCTAACACCCAGGGCTTCTGGGCAGCCGTCGTACATCAGGGGCTGTTTCTCTTCTGTTCCCTGCCCCAGCCCATGCCCAGAGAAGCAGAGGTCCCCGCAGTGCCATGCCAGATGTGCCCTGAGTAACCCTTGATGCTTCATCAGTGGTGGTGAACGCTCCATCAGGGGATGCACCCCTGATGCTGGGGGTGTCCTCACCCTGTAGTTTGCACCTGTAAGATGTCTTGGAAGAAAGATGTTTAAGGTAGCAGCAGAAAAAGTGCAGAGCAATGGGGTGAGCATTCATAAAAGCTCTGGCCAACCAGTTCTTGGACTGAGCCCTTCCTCGCCATTGAGGTAGTTATTGCTGCTGGGTTTATGTAACAAAGCTACATACAAGCTCCCGTTGTCCCCATTTGTCCTTTCATTTTCCCTCCTGCTTGACCGAGCTCTGCCCACCCATAAATTCCTTCAAACTTGGAAAAGGGGTCAAATATGAGCTTAAAAGGAAAGTGCTAGAACAAAGCCCCACCTAGTTCAGTGACTAGTAACAGAGGGGGAAATTCACCTTCTGATTTTTAAGACTTCAAGTCTATTCCGTTCACGCTACTCCCCGCGTCTGATCACTATCCTCCTTTCCCTGTTTCTTCTCCAGGTTTACTCCATGCAAGGTGAGGTGGCCACCATTACATGCACCTTGCAGTAGACCAAACTTGTGCAGATCATTTTTTGCTCTGGTCCCAGTTACATTCCTAATTATTTTCAAAGGAGAGCTATTACGCCTGAAAGCTTGTCAGCTTTTTTTCCAGCTGTATCAGCTCATCTAATAGAAAATATCATTGTCCTCTATGGACCTTGCTTCTTTTATACGCTTAGATCATCATGCCTACAACAGCATTAATACTAATTATTACTAACATTACAATTGTCTTTTTGAGCAGCGTGGACCAGTAAGCAGATGTATTCATGGACCAAGTCGAGGAACGCTCAGATGTCTTTCTGAGTGCCAATTAACAGCTAACAGTCTCCTGCGGGTCTTCGCCACATGCGTTACATTTCAGTGGCAGACACTGCTGTTTGCCTGCCAATCACTGAGAGATTTGTAAGGATTCTTTTGCAGTAGTTCACAGTCAACTTTACATTTCACCATAGTGAATAATTTAGAATCACGTTAATCAGATGATTTGGACACCTGTTTATTCCATTTCCCAGGTTCTGCAGAAATAAATGCATACTACTCTCTGTTGTAACAGCTGCGCATCTATTGCTTTTCCTTGGCTCAATTTTCTCCTCAAAGGAGTGAGGTCCCCCCTGTTACTTCAGGATGATTTAAGGACCTTTTGCAACTTACCTTAGAGGAAGTGTCTTGAAAAGCCAAGTGAACAAAGCATGAACTTGTTCACCTGTTTGCTGACTCCTCAGATCTGTTTGCGAGATGTGACTTCTCTGTGCAAACGGGGTGCTGACTTTTCCCCAACAGAGCACTTTCATTCCTGTGCCTCTCAACCCCTTCACTGCAGTGTCTAATGGATTTGCTGTGTGCAATACTGAGACTTATTGGTCTGCCCATCCCCGAACCACCCGTCAAGTCTGTGGTTTTGTGTGACGGATGTATTTGTTATGTGCTTTTATGCCCTTAGTAAGTTGCTTTTGAAAATCCCTTTGTTCTGCCTTATTTTGACTTGATGCTTCACTTGCCAGAGTTGCTGCTTTCTCCCTTTCCCCCGCTCAGACAGGACTCGCAGCCTGTCCCTCTCTGAGGGATATCTGTTTGTCTCTAACTCTGGTGTTCAGTGTAACTATGCTGGCATTCTTCTCCTAGAACAGGTTTCCAATAGGTCATATATATATTTACCTGAACCTTTCACATGAGGTCTTCAAGCAGTTCCCCCTGAGTTCACCCTTTTAGCTGCTCCATTTGCTACAGCCAGATGCTCCATTTCTGTGTACTTTTCCCTTTCCAGTTCTTCAGTACTGTGGTGGGTATTTGGGGTTGCTGCTTCTCCTAGAAACCCCTGACTGTATCTACCTGACAGGCGGCTTCACTACTGTTACCTCCTCAACCTGGGCAATTCTTCTGACTAAATCAAGTGTTCCCTTTCTGCCTCATGTTCAAATAGCCCAGCGCTGGATTTGTCCTGATTTATCCTCTCTGTGTGGAGGGGATCCAAGTCCCTCATTACGCCTGTTTTCTGTGCTGGCGTCTCTCTGAGCTGATCTTGAACTTTGAGAGACCTGTCAGGGTCCCAATGTCAAAGCCAGCCCCAGCACAAGGCTCCCCTTTCCAAAGCCCAGGATAGCAGCTCAGGAGGGTGCTGGGGTATTTATGGATCTAAGTAATGTACCTACTGGATTTAAGACCGCTCTTTCACGGAATCATTATTTCTGTCTAGGTGCAAGTGGAGTTCCCTTTGCTGCAGCTTGGGCTCGGTGCCTTTTTGCTGTGCATCTTGGAGAAGCCCCTGGCTCCCTCTGCTCCATAACCTCAAGCAGGCTGCAGTCCACCTCTCCCCAGTTTGCCTCCCTCTCCCCAGACAAAGCAACCCCCCCTCACCCCCTGACCCCCTCTGCTGAGCGTGGGGCTGTGCTGGGTTGCAGCTCCAGGGCCAAGCAGAGGGGACCCGCTGTGCTCTGGGGAGCAGCCAGGGATGCCCAGGGGGTCCCCGGGGTAGGGGTCCCACCCTCCCCAGCCTGTTATCCCAGCTCTGGGTTCGCCAGACAGTGCCCGAGAGCCAAGCCGCACACAGAGCCCAGATATTTATTTACTGGGTCCTGCACAGAGGTGGGTGCGAGGTGGTAAATCCACAGAGCCAGCACAGCTTTCAACACATGGCAAAACACTTGATACACCTTGAACATTTGTTTGCAATTAGCATTAGCCGCACTTAATTTTCACTGGTTCTTACAAGCTTCGTCTCCATTTAAAGGCACAGCACCCCTTCTTATCACCTTATCTTACGGTAAAATCATCCTATCTTATAATTTCTTCCTTCTGTATCTATCACAGCATATTCTGTGGGGACGGGCTTTGTTAGCAGGGGCTTTACTTTACTCGAGGGTGGATCTTTTAGTACGCTAATTAGGACTGTTCACACACAGGTCAAGTAATTTTGTTTGGTCTTATTAAGCATTTGGTTCTCCTTGAGCCTGTCATTTCTTAGCTTGCTGTATTTAATGTGTTTATTCCTTCTCCCAAGGCCATGTCTCGCTTACTGTTTGCAAGTGTTGATTAACACCCTCTGGTTTTCAAGTTCTTTCCTGTTTTAATTGCTGCATCCCTCCCGCCGGCACCTCCCCGGGCGGGGCCGCCGCGCTATAAGGGGCAGCGGCGGGGCCGGGGCCGGGCGCGCTATGGAGGGCGGCTGGTGCGGCGGGGCACTGCTGCTGGGGGGGCCGGGGCATGGGGCGCCGGGGTGTGGGGCGCCGCTCTTCATCTTCTTCCTCCTCGTCCTGCTGCTGCTGCTGGGCTGCTCCCGGCCCCTGGCGCTGCGGCGCGGCCCCGGGCAGGTGGGCTACCTGCCGGCCCCCCGGCTGAGCCGCGGCCGGGCTGCTCGCCCCCCCCGCCGGCCCGGGGCGCTGCCGCCGCCGTACCCCAACGGCTGGTACCGCCTGCTCGACTCCGCGCAGCTGCCCCGCGGCGCCGTCCGCAGCCTCGCACTGCTCGGTGAGTGCCAGCCGCCGCACCCCGACCCCCGCCGGGCATCCCTGCCTCCCCACGGGCATCCCTGCCCGGTCACCCCTGCTGAGGCATCAAGGTGTGCACCGGCACATCGCTGCCCGGGCATCCTTGCTGGGGCACAGGCACATCCCCGCCCAGACATCCCCATTGAGGCACTGGGACATTCACATGGATATCCTTGCCAGGGCACTGAAGCACCTCAGCCTGGGTACCCTGCTGAGGCACTGGGGCATCCCGGCTGGCGCCCATGGGGGGGCCCAGCAGTATTGCTGTCTGGGCTCCCTGCCAGTGTGCATGGCACCCCTGCCTGGGGGCTCTGCTCCAGCACTGGGAAAACTCTGCCTGGGCATCCCTTTCAGGGCAGCTGAGCCAGCACCCACATAGGGGCACCAAGGGTGTCACAGGCTGGGCTTTTGCACAGGCATTTCTGGGGCACTGGGGACATCACGGCACAGGCTCTCCGGGAGTGGGCAGGGCACCCCTCTCTGGGCTTCTTGCTCGGGCACCGCAGCATCTCCCTGCCTGTGCTCTCCTCCCAGGCATTGCTGCCTGCAGCTCCCCATGCCCTGGGGAGATCGGGATGGGGCCTCACCACCACATCCAGAGGGGTGCTGTGCTTACCCAGGGTCCTTTTGCCTTGAAGATGGCTTTGGACTTGTGCTGGTGCCTTTCTCATCAGAAGTGATGTTTCTGCATGGAAAACCCTCCGATTTAGTGGTGAAGGTGTGTGAGGGTTTCTGTTTTCCAGAGCCACCCTCTTCTGTTGAGTTGTTTGGGTTTGTTGGGGTTTTTTGGTTAATGGGACCTATGTAATCCAATATAGCTGTCCTGGAGAGTCCGTGTGTGTCCCCCCCCCGTCTGTTACAGCTCCCTTGGTTGCCTGCCTGAAGCCTGGTTCCTGGCACCCAGTCCTCTAGGTCTGGCTGAAATGAGCAGGTAAAATCACTTCTAGTGGCAGACTAACAGTAGTGCATAGGTGCCAACAAGAAGATTACCAGGAAAGAAGACAGTTAAACAACCTGCAGCCTCCAGGTTTGTGGGTGTCTAGTTTATTTTGGAGTCTGAGCATAGCCTGGAAATACAGCCCTATTCCAGAGGCAGCAAGCCAGAGGAGACGAAAGGATGAAAATTGCTTGGCTCAGTCCCTGCAAGACTCATCCTTTGGGGTAAGACACCTTCCAAAACACGGCACTGAGCACGCAGGAGCGCCACGTTCTCTCCCGCATTGCGGAAGTGGTGTGAGGCTGCTGTGGTCTGTGGGGCACCAGGCGGCACTGCTGTTTGGGTGCTTGCTGCAGGGAAGCTCCAGAGCAGGTCCTGTGAGCTGCTCTCTCCCAGACTCTGTGTTCCTAGACAAGTGCCCAGAATTGCACAGGGGCCTTGGGTCTCATGTCCCATGTGCTATTCTTGCTACAACTGCTGCTTGTTTTCCACAAAAGAAATAGGGTAATTTAATAGGAAAACATCAGTGTGTGGCTGTTAATGCTCCAGTATTCACTTGCAACAGTTTTTCAGCATGTCTTAGGGCAGGGTACTGTCCTCCCAGGTGGAGAGACATCAGATTTGATGTGCAAGCCAGAGCAAAGATCAGCTTTTCCTCTGGTTCTGCAGGCTCCAGAGTGCGAAGTCTGGAAGCAAAAGCAGAACTCACTCAAGAGTCCTCAGTGAGGTTTTTGGACAGTCCAGCAAGGGTCTGGCCATGGGCACTGCTTCAGATCATCAAGGCAGGATTGCTCCAGGCTGCCTGTGTGAAGGAAAACCCTAGTGGTGAGATCTTCTTGGAGTAAAACTCTCTTAAAACTTTGGTGGGCAAAGCACCAGGCTGCAGGGCTGCTCCCCGGGGGCATGTGGCTGGGACCTCCTAGGCTCCAGACTCTGGTGTGACCCATCCGAGGTTGCTCCTCTGTGTTGCTACACTGAAGCTGCTCCTGGTGAGCTTGCAACGCCTCCAGCAACAGGCAGAAACACTTTCCCTGCCTTCCCCCTTTTGCCCTGAGCCTCAGGTTGGGTAGAGAGGCAGGTTAGAGGCAGAAGAAAATGCTGATGTTTCAGAATGAATCCCTGTTACCTGGGGCAGGGGGAAGGACCTGCAACTCTGGTGCCTCTACTCCCCTGTACCTGCTGCCAGCAGCTGTGTGGGAGCCTTCCAGAAAGACTGCAGGGACAACACAGCCAGGTGTCCTGGGTGAGGAGGGATCTCCAGGTGCTGGAGTACAACTCATCTCTGCCAGACACCAGAAATAATCCTTCCTAGGCTCGAAGGCTGGGCAGGTTTGTAGGATTTTCTTTTCTTTGCTCAGACTGCAAGACTTTGATCAAGGAAAGTGGGTTTGGGTGGGATAACTCACGCTGTGTCACTTGTCATCAGCATGGCTGTCTGGGAAAATACAGACAGAACTTGGCTCTCAGAGTTTAGTTTGGTCTTCTTTCTCACTAGGTGAGCTTTAAGTTACAGCAACTGCATTAATGATCAGATTTCACAGGCTGATGAAATATGAATAGAGATACGCATAGCTGGAAGCACAGTATAGTAGAGAGGACCTGGCCTGTAACTCAGTGGCCACATTGGTGCTAACAGCACTCAAGTGCTTCTGCACTCCCTGACCAGCTGTGGCCCCTTCCAACCGGGACGAGGGGACACTGGAGCAGGTCTGGCTTCACTTCCAGCTCAGGCCAGCCGTGAGCAGCCCCTCTCCTCTGAGGTGCTGACAGGGATGCAGGTGCTGGCAGGTCTGCAGTGCCACAGCACCCTTGGAGCAGTCTATGCCAGGCCAGGAAAGCACCTGGAACCTATTCAATCCCTCCAGGATGAGCATTTAGTTAAAAGAGCTGTGGCATGCCATCCAGCTGTGGTTGCCTTGCACAGCTGGGTGGAGCAGTGCCATGTGGCTATAGCCCAGATATTGTGCCTCTCTCCATCTTCATAAGTCTTTGCTCACCTAACCTGGTGTCACCCTGGGGGTGGAGAGGGAGAGGGCGATCCTAGAGCTGGGCAGGGACAGATCCCAGCAGGAAAAACCTCACATTGCTTCAGGGAGCACAAGGAATCAGGCCCAGGAGTGGGGGAAAGCAAGCCTGAGTGCCAGGGCAATGCAGCCCCAGCCACCCCAGCAGCGCCTCGGCTCCCTGCACGGAGCAGGGCAGAGTCAGGGGCTTCCCCTCGCTTCTCCAGAAAACTCCCTTTTCCCAAGGAGGTGTCCTGGTACCAGGCCATGCTGCCTGAG
This sequence comes from Falco peregrinus, assembly GCF_023634155.1. NCBI lineage: Eukaryota > Metazoa > Chordata > Aves > Falconiformes > Falconidae > Falco > Falco peregrinus. The sequence continues at coordinate 46,249,421 of NC_073721.1, read as the reverse complement.
GAAGGGATTTGCTGCTGAGCTGCTGCGTGGAGGGTGCTCAGAGTTCAAGAGCAAACAGGCAAAGGGCTTCTCCTTCCAGCTATCATTACCAGAGATTCCTGAAATGTTTGAGCCTGTGCGCTCTCCTCTACACCTCTTGGGCAAAGGGATGGAAATGGAGCTCCCCTTAAATGCAGCGGTTGCTCCTCTCTGTGTACCTCTCCCTAAGCAGGGGAAGCATCCTAAATCTTTAAACATTTTTGTGAAGGCACCTTTTATCCTGCGGCTGAAACGGCCTCTGAGAGCTTAAAAACCAGGGCTGAGGGTCAAAGCCATGAGGGTTTAGAGGTGGCCAGGAGAAACTATGCTCCTCCTGCCTGGAGCAAGGCAATGTCCTTCAGCATGGACCTTTCTGTGCTACAGCAGATCCCTTGGGACACTGGGCAGCTGCCCGGCTCTGCAGGGTGCCAACGTGCTGTCTGAAAAACACGAAACGCAGGGTGTGATGGACTGGCTTGCTGCTCTGGGGTGTCTTTTAAACCCGGGCAGCCAGCACACCCTGGACTCTTGCTCCAGCAGCTGCCAGGCCGATTTTGCATGGCCCTTTTGGCAGCCAGCAGATGCCTCCTGCCTGCAGCCTGCCTTGCCCCCCTGCCCGCAGCCTGGGCAGCAGCACCAGCTCTGGCAGCTGCCTGGTGCCATCTCGTGGTTAAACAACCTCTCCAGAGCAACCCTATTCCTGTCCTGCCACTGATACTCTGCTCGAAAGGGAAGAAACCCTCCAGTATTAATTTTTAGCAAGATCTTTCTGCATGTCTTGACACAGGCAGATGCCTGCCACGGTGGGTAAAAGCACCAGTCAGTGTCGCCTGTTTAGAAGGGGCCGAGCACTGTGTGTCTCGCCTGACCCCCATCACCTGGGGATGTTGTTTTTACAGCTCCATGAACTCCTATTTCTGCAGGAGAACATCTCGCTGTGTTTCGCACCCAGGATGGCCAAGCCTACGTGGTCGACACTTACTGCCCTCACCTCGGGGCCAGCCTCGCTGCCGGCGGGCGCGTCGTGGGCAATTGCATCGAATGCCCGTTCCACGGCTGGCGGTTTCAAGGAGAAGATGGAAAATGCATCAGCATCCCATATGCTGGAAAAGGTGAACATCCCCCACACCCGCAGAAAGCAGCTGCCAAAATGGTTGTGCCCCATGTGTCCTTGTTAAAAGCTACTTCGTTAAGGAAAAGTTGTCTTTACAATAACTCACCCTCCATCCTGCTCCCCTATTTCATGCAGCACCCTTATTTTCCTCCTGGGTTGTCAGTGTTGGGGCGTAACGCTGCAGTGCCCTTTCCTATGTGAGATGATAACTGGGATTTCAGCCTAATTAAAGAACCACCCTGTTTGGTTCTGTCAGTCCTACAGCTCCTGCATTCAGCAAGCAGGGTGTAAAAGAAGATACTTTTTTTTTTTTTTTTTAAGTCTGAGTCGTGTGTTGCACCAGCAGGGGTGGATCCTCAGAAGCTCTTGGGTTTCAGAAATGATCCTGTACTCCATAGTGACAGTTTATACCACATCAGTGCTTAAATCTGTCACATTAGCAGGATGAAATAGTCTCTCAATGGCAATTTTTTCTCCTTCTAAGGCTTGAAGGGAACTTTTGGTTGGAATCCAGGAAAGCTCTTCACATAACCTACCTTTTAGATATGGTTTGCGTTGACTGTGTAGGAAGAATATCCTACTTACAGTTCACATGTAACAATTACTTGATCTGGCTGCACTGATTAGTTTAAATCACCAATTCTAGATGTGGCTGAAACCAGCAAACAGACTTACCTCAAGTTTTGCTTTGGCTTGTGCTTCTTAGTTATTTTCCTGAGAAGTTCAGCTTTCTTTGATTGGGATTGATTGGGATAGCAATGAAACAGCTTTTGATTAGCAGCAAAAGTCAGTCTACTGAACAGACTATTCTTCCCAAAGTGACAGAAACATTCAATCTATACAGGTAAGGTAAACAACTTATAGATCTCACCAAAGAACAATGCCTTTTCTGTGTGTGTGCAATTTTCAGAAAAAAAGATTAATACTGTTTTTTTTTTTTCCCCCATGCATACCCAGTCAGGAACTGCATTCAGATGAAAATTTGGTTCCAAGTAATGAGCGATGATGCGTTTCATCACAAAATCAGAACGAATATTCTGGACATAGGCAAATGCTTGCCAAGATGCATTGTTTCATCTGAAATGGTTGTATTCAGAGGCATTGTTATCTGTAGTTACTAAAAAACCCGAAACTGCAGGCAGCTGCCCTGCTCCCATACAGCCCAAATGGGTCAGGTTGATTTAAACAGATTTAAAAGCCATCTGTGCTCGTGCAGGTCACTTTGACAGAGGGGGATTTTGGAGAGCTGGGATGAGCAGCTCCTCCAGCACTGGGCTTGCAGGGGACCAACACGGTGTGGTGCTTGATGCAGCTGGGGAGGGGGCTGGAGCACCAGGCTGATGGGGGGTGGCTGGGGGAACTGGGTGTGTTCAGCCTGGAGGGGAGGGGGCTCAGGGGGGACCTTCTGGCTCTCTGCAGCTCCCTGACAGGGGCTGTAGGCAGGGGGGGTCGGTCTCTTCCCCCAGGTAACAAGCGACAGGACAAGAGGGAACAGCCTCAAGTTGTACCAGGGGAGGTTTAGATCAGATATTAGGAAAAAATTCTGCACTGAAAGGGTTGTCGAGCATTGGAACAGGCTGTCTAGGGAGGTGGTGGAATCACCATCCCTGGAGGTGTTTAAAAGATGTGTAGATGTGGTGCTTAGGGGCATGGTTGAGTGGTGGGCTCGGCCGTCCTGGGTTAACAGTTGGACTCTATGATCTTAAAGGTCTTTTTCAGCCTAAAAGATTCTGTGATTCTCTGTGGGGGGTAGGTGAAACCCTCTTTAGAATTTGATGAGATGCATTCCACCCAAAGCACCAGATTTTTTCAATTGGGAATTGCAGTGATGGTTTCCTCCTGCCCCCTCTGATATTCGTTGACTGAAAGGGAACATAATTCCTCCTGTTATTTCACCTCCCATGTGACTGTGCAAGGCTGAATAATAAGGCAGTGCTATCCTCTGTACTTGTTTGCAAATTAGAAAAAAAGTAATGAAGAGAAAAGCCTTCCAGGCCAGTAGAAGCTATGTTTTCTGACAATTGGGTAAATATAAATGCCAAAAATAGATCTGTACTCTTTCCAGTGAAACTAATCTTAAAGCAACACACGATAGATAGTGCAGTATTGTAACAGACAATGATTTGAACTTGAGATGTAGAGATGGCTTCTACTCTCTGCACATCTGTAACTAAAAGCATCTCCTTTTAGCTCATTGAAACTTGAGGAGGGTCCATGGATACAGCACACGTTCACTTATTTGAGCAGCTTTAAGCCTAGTGAATGAGTCTGTAAAGCATCCAGCCATGTTTTTTCCCTAAAAACCTCATGCAAAACACTCAAGTGAAATACAACTGATTTAAGAAAACTCTCTTCTGTGATCTTCAGAAGCTGTTGTCCTCCTTCAGCAGCCTGAAAGCTGGAAAAGTGTCACCGGAGAGTCTGTGCTACCAGAATCTCTATCCCATGAAGGCATCTCTGAGCCATGGTTCAGGAGGAGGTAACCCCTGGTGCCAGCGTCATCCTTGGAGGTGCCACTTTTAACAGATTCCTTTCTGCCCTCCGCAGTGCCAGATTTTGCGAGGGTCCGGACCTGGCCGTCCTGCGAGGTGAATGGGATGCTGATGGTCTGGTACCACTGTGAAGGAGTTGGTCCAACGTGGGCAGTGCCCGAGCAGCAGGAGATCACCACCAGAGAGTGGGTGTTCCGTGGGCAGACGGAGCACTTCGTTGATGCGCACATCCAGGTAGGGAGCCCAGTCCCTCCACAGCCACGCCTGGGTCCTCTCCTGTAGTCTAGTTCAGGGACATCCCCTCCCAGTTAACCCACCCAGGGACATCCCCTCCCAATGGACCAGGCCCTGCCTGTGCTCAGTGTCATCGCTGCTGCTGGCAGATCCCAGACCTAGAAATACCCCCCTGCACCATGTATCCAGAATGTGGCATATGTTCCCCAAACACTGATCATGAGCTTCTCCAGTAGAGAACAGATGTTCTGGGTACTTAAAAGGGACCTGTTAATTTGCTTTGACTCATAACTGGTGTAATTTTTAAAAAAAAGGATTCTTTAAGAATTGCAGCACTTAGTGTCAGGAGGCTTTTCATCAGTCACTGGAAGGGAAACACACAGTTATTTTGCTGTTCATCTTCACAATCACCATCATATGGTGACAGACTTGCCACAGAGAACAAAACGGCTGTTGCCTCCATCGCTTCCCAGTAGAAATGAGCCCAGAAAAGGGGAACAGTTTGTGGCGCTGTACAGAAGGGGCCACAGCCGTGGACCTTGAGGGGTGTGGGGCGGCCGCCGGTGGAGGGTCCTCCGGGAGAGTGATGGGAGGCAGCAGCAGTTTGGAGACTGGGCAGTCCCTGGAGGTCCTTGGGAGATATTTTCTAGGCTTGCCATTGAGCAGAACATTTCTGTTCATAAAAATCAGCGAACAAAAATGACCCTTAATCTAGAGTGCACCTCTCTCAGAAGGCAGCACCCACCTACTGACAAAACCGCGATGGATGGGGCTAGAAAGGGTTGGAGAATTGGGAGAAGAAATGAAGAAGGTGCATGAGACATGGGAGATACAGCTCAGGGAGTGCGCAGAGGAGTTGTGAGCAGCGGGGAGAATGTGGGAGATTGATGACCTGACGGTAATATTTCATGTCTGCTTTTTAGTGCAAGCCACAGTACATAGGTTTATACTGGGGTCAGCCTGTGCTGCTTGCTGAGCTGGTGGAAAGCTGGTGTATTTGAGTAAGAACACAGTTAAAACTTCTCAAAAAGTGACATATTGTGGGCAAGCTGGTGGTGTTTACAGGTTTAAAGTATGTGAAAACTAGTCTAGGAGCACAAACAGGCTTTATTCCTTGCAATTATTACGGGGTCGAGGGGAATTATGTGGTGTCGCAGCTTGTGCAGCTGCAGGAGTTAACACGCATGGCCTTCTGCGAGCTTAAAATGAACTCTGAATTTTCCGAGCGCCATGTTTAAATTATTCCTGTGCATGAGTTAAGAGCTGGTCCCGGGTCGGTCTGTGCCGAGGCCTCTTCTCCCATGCACTTGGTTGCCTCTTGCTGTGTCAGGCCCCTGCGAGCATCACGGCTGTGCCCTGGCTGTGCTGCCGTCACTGCTGCAGTCACACCGGTGCCGTTGCGATGCTGCTGTTATGTACAGGCAGCTCACACCCCCATTAGCTCCCGCCGACGGCAAATTGTTCCCCCATGGCAGGAGATCCCCGAGAACGCGGCTGACGTGGCTCACCTGTTTTTTCTCCATGGACCAGCTGTTCTGGGTGGATCTGATCTGAGATACATACGGGCCAAGGTGTGGGCTTTTATGAAGCACATCTGGAAGGTAAGAGCCTGACTCCCCTCAGCCACCAGGCAGGGGTCGAAGCCTTTCAACCCAGGCCCCCTTTCTGCCCCAAAGCACCAGTCCCACCTCACCCCCTCTGCTGCACCCCCCCCATCCTCAGGTCCGGTCTCTTCTCTATCTGTGAGGGTTTTAGCTGCGTTCCCTCATCTGTGCTCACCTATAGATGGTTGTCACAGCCAGCTCTTGTCACCACCCCAGTGCCACTGATCCTTCTCCACCCCTGCAGGCGGAGTGGCAGGCAGAGCCAGAGCCCAGCGAGCATTGCTCCCGGCTGCTGCTCCAGCACAAGGCAACCATCTTCGGGAAGCACATCTCCTTGCTGGATTTGACGGTTTCAGTCCGGCAGGTATGTCCCATGCTGGTGACCAGCACCCTGAGCTGAAGGGCTTTGCCAGCCAGAAGGCTGAGTCCTTGCCTTTCCTACCAAGGGCGTCAGACACACGGGCCAAAAACCACACAGTGGCACTGGGGCTGCTCCACAGCTGGGCAGCACAGGGGAAACTGGGGGTTCGTAAGGGCTGCTGTGCCCATGGAATAACTAGAAAAAAACAAGCTGGTACCTCAGAAGACACTGGTGACAATCCTGAGGGACCTTCCCACCACATAGTCACAGCTCTTTGCAATAAAGTGTGGACCTTTTCGGTCCACAGTGAAAATGCCTGGGAAAGGCAATTGGAAACAGAGTGTTTAGTAGCCCAAGATTGGTCCTGAATGAGATAATAAAATAGCTGACACAGACTCATAAAGAACTGTAGGAAAACAGAAATAACGCCACGCATCAGTGGGGACTAGATCGTCTCACTTTTATTTTTGGTTGTGGGTTTTTTTTTGATGAAATGCTAAGTTTGCCTGATAAAACTAGTAACCTCGTTCTAGTAGAGTTTTGAAGGCGTTTGACCTACTCCCGTATTACAAACCCAGAACAACAGCAAAAGTTGTTCTTTTCTTTTGACAAAAACAAACAAAACAAGTCCTGATACAAAACTTTCATTAAGGGATAGATCTCAGTGTAATTAGGGAATTATCACAAAGTGCTTGTTGATTGTATCTCTGTTCAGTTTTTAGATCTGTGCTACTTAGCACAGTTATCAATGAACAGGAGAAAAAAGACATTAAAATAACCTTACAAAGAGTTTGTACCCAACCAAATGTTAGAGGAGTAGTAAATAAAGCAGCTGAACAATCCAGCAGTACCTGCACTGCTTCAAAGAACCAAGTGTATGACCATGCATCTGCTTGACTGGATGCAGGTTAAAGGGCACAGAGCAAGTACTTTATGTCATGCAAGATAAAAAGCTGAACCTGATTTCAGCTAAAACCTGATGTGACTGTGGTAGCTGCAAAGGAGAAAGACAGAGCAGGAGTGGGGATGCTGTAGTACCTCCGTATTGTATTGCAATTGCTGCTGCTGAGGTCAGAGCCCTGGACTGGCATCAACAATCCGATAAGACTGTTCATGACCTGAAGGTAATTCAGTGATGAACAAGACCAAGTGCAAATTTGCAGCGTTTCCTACAAGATTAGCTTTTAAACTTTTGGGGAGCAGAAAAGCACTGTAAACCCTCATGAATTCCCATGGGGCCACAGCAAAGAGCCTGTGACTCATGGCCCCCAGGTGCAGCTTGACTTTGTGCCTATGATCTGGTGAAAAGACAGAGCAAAGGGGTGCTTAAGCATGGTCTAGGTGACATCTCAAGCTGTGGGAGTTGCTGGACCATCCGGGGCTTTTCCCTGAGGCTGCTCTGTTGCTCTGCAGGTGGGGCCAGGGCTGGTTTTCCTGATCTTTGAACACGCTTTCCTGGGCCGTGGGGTCATCCTGCAGACGGTGACTCCCCTGGAGCCTCTCCTGCAGAATGTTGTTCACAAAATCTACTACCAGAAGAACATACCAGCCATAATCCCCAAGTTCATCCTGAGAGCAGAGTGCATACAGGTAAGGAGTGCGTACTGGTGAGGAGCAGCCCCAGGTCATTCCCTGGAGCCTGGTGGCTCGGAGATGTGAGCAGGAAAGGCAGTTGCCCACGTGGGCTCAGATATATGGGGGAGCAAAGCACTCGTGGGTGAGAGCCTTTCAGTGCTTGCTATGATCTTGCGTTTTCAGTAGCCCAGAGAACTAAACTGGAGGTTTGGTAAAGAGGGTCCCTTCAGTGGGTCATCTGTCGAGGGTAGCAGGGAGGTGCTACCCCTCTCCTGTGGATAGGGCACTAAGGCAGAAGGATTAGGCAGCCTCTCCCAAGCTGCAGGAAGTCTTCGAGGGAACTAATAGCTGCATCCAGATCTCCTGCATCCCAGGCTGGTGCTTTAAGATCATCGTATCTCCTTGGGTGACAACTGTGCCCAAGAAATGCTTCTGTTGTTAAACGATCATGATGTTTGGCAATTCTTACCCCTCCTGACAGAGGGTGTCCAGGCCCTTACCACAGGGATTCATGGAAGTGGTGACAGGTCCCTCTGGAGGTCTCCAGCAACCCAGCTGGGGCAAGCCTATTGCCAAACTTGGGTCAAGCACAGCCTTGAAGGCCTCCCCTGGAGAACACTCCCATCCCTCCAGCTCCTTTGGAGACCGATCCCACTATTGCTCTGCCCATATCAGGTTTTATTTGCAATGTCCATTTTAAACGTCTCAACCTGCCCTCTGTAGCTGTTGCTCCTTGTTACATCAGCTGGCACAGTCAGTCTGATTGTCATCCCTCTAACTCCCTTTCAAGCAGTCAGAAGGGTTCATGCCATTCCCTTCTGTCATGGGTCAAAGCTTGGAAACTGGTCTCGCCAGGGAGAGTTTCACTGGTACCAAAGCAGAAATTGCCAAAAGGTGGTTTTCAGATGCCAGAAACCTACCCCAAACCAGCCCGAGCTGTGCTAGCTCACACTCCATAAATGCTGGCTTAGTGTTTTGCTTCTTACTGATGTGAACGAGCAGCACTTATTTCTGCAGAGACTTCTTCACAAAGGGAAACTCCGTCATCTTACTGCATGTGTGTCGGAGCGGAGTTTAAGATGTGGATGCTAAATTTATAAAGCCCTGGCTGGCTGGCGCTACCCAACAGATCAAAAATCTCAGGTGGAGCAGCTCCTACCTCCACAACATGCATTTCTTTTCCAGCATCTCCCGTGACAGGGGCAGACTAAGCTGAAAGTGGCTTCTTGTTTGGGAGCTACGACGGGCTAAACATCTGCCAGCTGTAGCACTACAGATCACGAATAGCACAAGCAGTCCCACAGTGGTCATTTGGGAGAAATGCTGAAAAACAGCTAGTGTGCGGGTAGCTGGCACAAAACTGCTGCCTCGGCTTCCTCACCTGAATGAGACCGTCCTCTTCCCCCTAGTTTGAGCGGGATATAACCATCTGGAATAACAAACAGTACCTCCCCAAGCCACTGCTGGTCAGAGAGGACTCCAGCATCCAGAAGCACCGGCGCTGGTACGCCCAGTTCTACAGCCAGAAGAGCATGAGGCTCCCGGTGCAGAAGGAGGGCCTGGACTGGTGAGGACCTTGCCACCCACTGCAGAAGGTGGTCACGGGGTCTCCAGGGGCTCCTGCCTACGCTGGCTGGTGGGCAGCGGTGCTGGGCAGGCGTGATCAATGTAACAACCATTGGCACTTGGTGGGGGGAGGAGAGCCTGAGCCCTGGTGATGCTCTTCTACCTTCTGTGCTCAGTCAGGGCATCAAAGCTCAAAGGGTGTAACGTGCTTGCTCTTGTACCCGCGCTGCAACATCTGAGCTGAGCATGAACTTCTGATTGCCAGAAGGGCCCTTCAAGTGCCCTTGTCCCTTGCTGTGGATGTTGTTTTGGGTAGTTATATGAAAAGCTTGCCGTGTGGTCTTTTATCGCCTGATGCGTCCTTCCCCAGCCAGGCCTGCTGTTGCTTCTGCACCATCACCTCGGCTGGGGCAGGCTTCAGCTCTCAGGGGAGCCTTGGCCAATGTCCACGTGCCATCAGAGGTGTGATTGCAAAGCCCACAGACATACGCTGTCTTCTTTCTCTCTGGCAGCAGGCAGGGCAGTGTGGGTTTTAGGTGCCCACCATGCCCTTACCATATCTGTGGGCTTCCTCAAGCCTACTGAGCTCTTTCTTGCATGAGTCAATTCCTTATGGAGCTATCGCACCTAGTTGGGAAGAAGAGGGACTATTCTGGTGACCAAATCACGTAGACCGACAACTCTATAGGTCAAAGATGTGGATAAGATCCTGCCTTGGTAGCCCCTGGATTCCAGCGGTACCTTGGGTATGTGGCTGGCTGTAAAAGCTTGCCTCATGGCAAGACCATAGGTATCGCTGTCACGGTGATCAGCAATGAAGCTAACACATGGAGACCAGGCAGAAAATCAGACAAAAACTAGTCTAGATCCTCCTGTGCTTTGTGCCTACGTGCTCTATGCTACAAGGGGCTAAATTCTGCCTTGCTGCACATCCTAGGGAAGCCTGAATCCCCACAGGCAGAGCTGCCTCGTGGTTAGCAGGACTCTGGCAGTTTATCTGTGCCAAGCGCCAGCAGGAGCAAAGGCTCAGCTCAGGGGCTCTCCTGGGAGTCTGGCAGCTCCTGTTCTCCTGCACTGCACACTTGCCTCAGTCTTTTGAATTCTGCACTTTGCTGAGGCTTCTGGTCCCTCCTTCACCATTAACCCAGAGCAGGACTCGGACCAGGAACGTGCCATTGTTGAGTCCCTCACCCACCCTGTCAGCATTCCACATAACTGTGCAAACCGCCTCTGCCATTCACACCTGGCTATTGCACTGTCAATATTTCACCATTAAATTTTTTTACAAACTGATCTCATGTTCACAGTTTGGTTTTCATTGTTTTGTGGGGTGTTTTTGCACGGGAGAAGGGATTCTGTAGCTGGCCCATGCCGTCTTGCTTCAGGAGCCACAGGGACTCTCCAGCAAGGAACTTGTGGAGATAGCAGGAGCCTGGACAAGGAGCATTGCCCAACTCAACAGGCTGAGCTTCTCAAGGACCTGAGAACACTGTTCTAGTGGCCCTGACCCACCTCACCTGTGGTGTACATCCACTCCCTGCCCATAGCCCAGGAGCCCCATTTCAGCTCAGCTCTGGACCTTCCCTCCTGGTCCTGAGCTACGCTGTAGCAAGTCTCCAACTCAGCTGCAGACGTGCCATGCCTGGCTGATCTACACTGACCACAGACCAATTCCCACCTTGGCCTCCACCCTGTCCCATCACCATGGGCCAGCCCAGTGACTGCTGGCTGTGCCTGACCCTGGCCACCCTCAGCAGGTCCCAAACCCAAGCTGCAGACTGACTTCCCAGCTTGACCCCTGACCTGCCTCACCACCGTGAGCTTACCTGATGATCTGGACTCTCAGCTGAGCCTGGCCATGACCTCTGGGCCAACCCTGCCCACCCCACTTGGAGGTGGTGGGACCCCCCCTGCTCCCAGCACCCCGTTCCCTAGGGAGCAGCTGCCCTCATGGTGATGCGTGATGGAGCAGCAGCAAGAGGCAGAAACTGCAACTGGCAGGACAGAGACGTTACGTTACATGGCATGGGTCAAGGTGTAGCGTTCTCCCACACATTCAAGGGGGCATGTGGCCACACATCTGCCCCCCCAGAGGTCTTGCCACACTCCTGGGGCTGCTGCTCCCCACCCCTCACTGTGATCCCACATACAGGATCTCAGGATGAACAAAACTCCAAGGCACGCAAGTTGTTGAAGACCAGATTAGAGATGGTGACTTAAAATTAGCTTTGCTAGATTCACCAGTCCTCCTGAAATTAGAGGAAACTATGGGACACCTCCAGCATAGCCTGAATTCTGAGCTACCATTTCCTTTACTACTAAGGCTAAAGTAGTTGTGTCCTGTTAAGGCAGAAATTAGAGAATCGAGAAATAAACCAGGATTAGCTTAAGCTGCTTAAGTTTCCATTTGCAATCTTATTCACCCTTTTAAATGGGTCTAGCAAAAAAAGGACAATTTAGTGCCAGGAGACTTGCCAGCATGCCAAGGTGCATTGTCCTCCAGTCTTCTATGCCTTTTTGATGATACATTATCCACTTTAAATATATAGATTTTCAAATAAATCATAACTCCCATCTGGATAGGATGTGAGGGCATCTATCTGACCATTTACTGAAACCACTTTCACATCAGATCTACTGCAGAGCTACAGCCATTCGATTATATTCTGGTAGTTTATTACCGTGATTTATCTTTACACTTGACCACTAGACAGGAATTTATTCGACTGCCAGACCTATCATCATCCCGTGTCTTTGGGCGTTGTTTTTTCCCAGCTAACAAATTCACTACAAACACTCCAATTCCCAAACAATTTTGTTTGGGATTTTTTTGTGGGGGTGGGTGCAGGGTTAGAAAACCCCAGAGGGTATCAAGACAGGTCAAAGAAAAGGATACATGAAGGGTGATGGACAATGTACCTTGGATTTTCCGGTGGTAGGTCTGGTCTTCTCCTTTGAACCCTGGTCCATGTATTTGTTCCGCTCGGGACAACTCCCCGGTTGCTCTGGTTCAGCTGGAGGTGGGTCCCGGAGCTCCGGACAGCATCAGCCAGTCTGCGGTCCTGCATGCAAACCCGCCGGTGGTCCTCACTCCCCATCGCATCCTTGCGACCCTGGGAGACACTTTGGATGTAAGTCAAGACTGGCAAAGCCTCCAAGCAAAGATTTCCGTGCCCTTTCATATCCTGGCTATCAACATAAATACAGGACCTGGTCTGGTGGAAAGGACCAAGCCCGCTCAATGCCCAAACGCCTTTCTCCTGTGGTGAAAGCAAGTTGACAGATGGATCTGCTGGTACAAGTGAGAATCTCTGGCCACACCGGGCAGAAACACGGCACCTGTGAGTTAAGACTATCTTGCCCAGCACCAGCTCGCACTGCTCTAGCAGCACAAAAGCCAGCCGAGCTGAACCTGTCCCGGTGGTGTGAATACATGGACCGCGTCACACCACAGCAAACCCCTCCAGCTGGCCCGGCAGTCTCGGTTCACTTTCTGATACGTACAAAAATCTCCCTGGCGAGAGAGGAGCAGGTTCACTGCACTGCCAACCAAGCGTGAGACAGAAAATGCTCTGGAAAATGCTTTAGGGAGCTCTGGGTGCACAAGGGATGCAGGGAGAAGCCCACTGTAGAGTTTCACGGCTGATGAGGTCCATCAGGGAGACCGCTGCTGAGCTTTAGGTCACTTTAGCGGATGCTTTCCTTCTTCACGAGACACTCGGCACTGGCTGATATCCCATTCATGTGCTTGAAAAATAGAAAACCCCAGACACTATTTTTGTTTTTTTCCTAAAGGTTGTTTTATTGTAAAACCATAAATACAACACTGACATGAAAATCCTCAAGCAACGGATGCTTTCTTACAGTTACAGTTTGTCTTCTGCCTTGGCATCAACTCTGAAAAGAATGTTGCAGAAACATGTCTCTAAGATATCTCCAAATAACCGAGCTCTGGCCTGGAGCGCTCAGCTGGTTTGGAAGCTAAGTGGAACTATTCCTCCTCTCTTGTGGAATATTTCCATTCAGACAGCAACAGACTTGTAAAAACAGCAACATTTAAACACCTTGATTTTTTTTTTTCTTTAATAATCCTTTTCATTTGACGTCAGTCTAAGTTTCAAACAGCACTGAATTTATTTAGCTGTAAAAACCAAACCAAACCAAACCAAACCAAAATCCTAAAAAGAAAAAAAAATCAGAACTTGAGTTGGCCTCAAGCGTTCATATATCACAATGAAAATCAGCAACTCAACCCCGTGCAATATTGCTCTCTATTGAGTCATTCGATCCACACCAACAATACATGAGACTTCAAACAGGTTTTGTTTTGTTTATTAACACAGCAAGTGTGACATTAGATAACCTTTTAAATACAGTACATGGTACAGTGCAGGGCCAGCTGCCCGCACTTTTCCCCATTATGAAGACAAAGCCAGCGGTGGCGGTTTATAAAAATATTGTGTTGCTACAAAAGTATAAATTAATGCTACCGGTATTAAGAAATATTAAACACATAAAACTTATAAGGATTAAGAAAAATATTCATTAATACCTGTAGAAAACTCTGGCCTAAAAAAGATATTTTTTGTATATTTTTTGTATATTTTTTTTTGTATTTTTTAAGATGACATGAGATTCTTGCACTCGCACGTAGAGACACACGCAGGTGCATCTGTGGTATTGCCTAGAACATCTGCATCTACAGAAAGGAAGGAAATGCACACAAGTTACTGAGGGGAGGGAGGGTGAGGAGGGAAAGGAGAACATTAATCATTTGCTTGATGAAACAACAAGAATTCCGCTCCCAGCAGAAGGTTTTGAAAAATGAACATACGAATGAGGAACAGCTTCTCTTTTCAGACTGGCTGCAAACAAGGATTTCCTGACGGTTTGGTTTGTCGGCAGGACACTTTCTAGCTACGGCGTGGACCAGAATCCTCATGGTCTGGATGATGTGCGTTCCTCCTGGACTTACAGCCTTGGCTAGTCACCTATGTTTCAGTTCATCCATTATCAGTTTTCCTTTTAAATAATTTAGAAAAAAAAAATATTAAAGTCCCACTAAGTTTAAAGGGACCATGGAAAACAGCTCCTAAGACTGTTACTCCTTCCAGAATACATGCCTCCTTCCTTGAGTGGAAAGGTCCTTCTCCATAGATAGCAAGAAAAAAAAATAAAAAAAAAAATCCCTCCTCCCACCCCTCAGCCCACCCAAAAAACCCCCAAACATCCTATCCACACACATTGCAGAGACCGCCACAAGAACCCCCAGAAGACTGAAAACAAGCATTCAAGGCTGATGAGGCTGGAAGTGTCTTTTTAAGGAACTTTGGTTGTAAAAAGCAAGGGTTTGACATGCCTGTACTCATCAACTCCACTGGAAAATATTCCTATTGTTAAGGCTGCGCTGCTCACCCGGGTACCAGGACAGGCTGACCACTGTCACCGACGCTGGAACGATGGGAAGGAAGAAAATCCTTTCAGTCAGTGGTTGATGTTGTGCAACAATGAGCCACTTACAGGACTCATTTCAGAAGCTATTCTAAAAAAATTCAAACTCAGCTGCCTAAAGATCATTAAACCCTAAAGGGTCGACTGGATACACCGTTGTCTAACGTGAGCAAAACTCTTCTGTCAAGTTATAAAACAAAGGACTCTAACAGGAGTAGTAAAAAACTCAACTAACCAGCCAAACAAAACCCAAAATTCAACAGAAATCCCGCAAACATTCAATATATCAAATTAAATTTCAGGGCAATACACTCTCATTGGTTTACCATTTCTGGCCTAGCATAAACGAACGATCCCACAGCACTAACGAGGCATTCAACTTGGAGCTGCGCTTGGGTCCCCCTCTCTGCATTTCCTCCTGTCGTTCAGCGCCATGTCCCGCAGCCCCAGGAAGATGACAACCCGCGGCACAGGGACAGGTCCCATGCACTGTGACAATTCTTATTGCTACGGAGCGACATCTTCAGAAATACCTGACACGGGAACACTGCATCTCAGCCAGCATTTCTGGGCATTCCCAGTGGGCGCCACAGATTCAAGATCGAGGTGTAGCACAGAAGATGCACAGCAGAAGCAGCAAAATGTTTAACGCTCTCCCCACCCTGATTCTTGCACCTCGGCAGTATAAGGGTTGACAAGACATTTGCTCCTCAACCGGTGTTTTCTCCTCTGTCCCTCCCGCAAGTCAGCTACCTCCCTCCTTTATGAAACCCGGTTAACGTACGTACTGGGGTGCTGGGAAGGGTTTGGTGCCAGTGGTGGGTGGGAGGATGCGGAGGAAGATGCCCTGTGAACCCTCCTGGACCCATCAGTTACAGAACTGGCATTTCCCACCCCTACATCCAGTCTCTTTTCTCGGCGAGGTCCAAAGCAGCCCTGTGCCTTGCGGAGTGTGCTCCATGTAGCTGTACAGCCTTGTTTTAAACGACAGGGCTCAGAAAACATTCCCTTAACAGGCTCCTCCCAGACTTCTCCCCCTGAAAAAGTTTCCCAGAACCTGCCTTTAGTGTCTTTTTGCTAATTTTCATCCCGTCACTCCTAACTGTTCCATAGGGAACAACTTATTCCTTGCTGCCTGTGCTCCCTCTGAATGCTCACGGGAATTCCTCTCCACCTCCTTTAGCCAGAGAGATGCAATTAGAGATCCGAGTCTTTCCTCAGTACCAAAGCAGCACCCCCAGCCTTTGAATAACCTTTTGGCTGCTCTTTTACTGTCTTTTTTATTTATCAGTAACTTGGTGCTGTCTGGAAATGCACGCAGCATTCTCCCGAGTAGCACAAGGTCTCAGTCACCCTGCTCCTGTGCAAGACTACATCCTGGCTTGCCTACTGCGGGATCCAGAAAGTGGAAATGGTCCCTCAGACCGGGTAAGGCTGAGCAGACGCATCCGCCAGGATAAACATACGTGGTAATTTCTTCTCATGCTAAACCTTCCATGTTATTGCAAGCAGCTGGAAAAAAACAAAGCAACCAACCTGAGACATCTCACTGAATACTGTATTAAATCAAAAACCACAATTTAGAGCTCAAGCAATTTGCAGTCTCTATTTTCAGTCATTCCCGAGCTTTGAGAGTATCTGCCACAACTTCATTTGCAAAATGCACATAAGGGTCATGACTCCCTGAGCTGCTTCTGGACATATTCTCTGATCAGCAGGGGAGAACACCCAGCAAATGCAGTTAAACCAGTGCAGGGCGTTTATATGGGTGCTTTAACCAACTTAACTCAAAGTTAAACCGGTTTAACCAGCAACTAACAAACAACTGAATCTGATAAAACCTGAGCCCACAGTCAGTTTTCACAGAAAGTTTTCCAGATTGCACTAGTTCAAATACAAGCAAACCAGTTTTCTTAGAACAGACATAGCTTTGACAAAAAGGAAAGTTTACTTCTGTCTGAAACCGACCCAGGTGCAAGACACCAAGCCCATCTTGCGAGCCAGGACACAACTGCCGTCTGCTGCCAGAGGCATGGGAGGAAGAGACAGACACAGGAGACAAATCTGGGCTCCGTGTCCTGCTCGGGCTTTCTGGCTGCCATACTCACACAGGACTAACCTTCTGTTTTGAAGAGCTCTGCCTTTGTATCCCACTTGCTCGGTTTTCTAGTAACAAGGATCTTCAGACAGCATTGGAAGGCCCTTTTTTCTTTAAAGTTCATCTTCTGTTGGTGCTTGCTCCCCACCTGAAGACCATAATCCTTCCCAAAGCAAATGTGTAGTCAGAAAACGAAGTCTGCAAGGTCAGGCACACAGTAAGCAGCAGAAACAAATGAATGCCTGGACAGCACACACCCCATTTTGGTGTCCCAACACATTTCTCAAGTGTGAGTAAAGGAAACAAACAAGCAGAAGGCAAATTCCCAGCGTGACCTACCAGAGGATGATCCCAATTCTGAGGACTTCTCCTCCCAGCTCAAAGGAGCAGAACCTCATGACTGCTCTGGCCAAACTAAGAGGCCCTCTCCTCTCCGGTCTCCCCCCACAGGACGGACAGTGCTTACAGCCCAAGTGCTGCTCCACACCACTGAGCCAAGCACAGAATAGTTAGCGTTGCGATAACCTGTTAAACTAAGAGCTTCCAAAATTCAGACCTTGGTAAGGTAACTATGCTCCCTCGAATGCAAATCCCAGTCTTGAACATGGAAGGAGAAATAGGAGCAAGAGCTTGGCATTTAGAGCACATCTGTGCACTCCAGATGTGCTTCTCTTTAATGAAGCATACCAGACAAAAATCAGCCTGTGAGCAGACACAGCATGAATAAATAGCTCCTCTGAGCTGAACACCTGTAACCACGCTTAAGACTCATGAAAAGCTGTGGCTTCTTTCACCGGGTCACTGGAGAAGGGGGCTGGCTAACCAGCTCCTCTTCTCACCAACCTTCCAAGCTGCTCCATTTTAGCGCTTTAGGTTTCATCTTGTTTTTTCAGCTGCCGAGTTGAGTTTTTAAGTCTTTGGGAGAATCTCATCTACCAGACATCACTGCATGGCTGCTTAACATCCATCGTTAGAGCAACTACAACCAAAGTTGCCTTGGAGGGGACACTTGCTTGAATGGGGGAGAGGGCCAGTCAGCCCCTCTCTTTGGTCGTCACAGCAAGAAAGCTCCAGATCTGAATGCCAAAATCACACTGTACAAAGGGGAGGGGGAGACGGGCTGGGAGTTAAGGGTGGCTGCGGCTTTTCTGTTTGCATGCCCTGGCCATGCAAACATGGTCCAGCTCACTGCTGAGCACAACCTGGCAGCAAATGGTTGTGCAATCTACTGCAATTTTACCTCATTCTCAATTCCAGGGATTTAAACCTGTGCTCGCTCTGCTTTGTCCACTTCCCCACCCTGAATGCCTTGCAGACAGACAACACAATGAGCCTGAGCTGGCAGATTCCACAGAAGTTATCAGCCTGTCCCTTAGCAAAGGAGTGCTGGGGCTTGGAGCTTTCTTTTCAAAGGAACGCAAGGGTTTTGCACATTCGCCTGAGCACTGAAGAGCCTGTGAGTGGCTCTCAGGGTCTCAGGTGAAGCAAGCAAAAAGGTCTAAGTGCCATTAGTAAAAACAACTACAAATCCTGTCCCCAGTTCTGCCCACCAGCTGAGCTGCTGGTACACACTGTAGCCTCAAAAGCTAATCTTGCTTTGGATCCATCCTCCAGCCAAGTCTTCTTGCTGCAGGATACCTTGTGCTTTTCAGTGGAAACAGAGCACAGCACAACCACTTTGAAACTGGCACACATCTCACTTCGGTTTTTTGTTTGAGACTTAGTTCCTGTTTGTTACAGGTTTCTCCTGCATTGCAGTGCGTTACCACGGGCCCAGCTGATGGCTGGGCAGACAGCATTCGACTGGGAGCAAGTAAAACCAGCAAGAAGCAAGTTGGCCCTACAACCAACACCTCCATTTGCAAAAGCCACTGCCAGAAAAATAAGATGTCCAAGTGCCTCTGCCTTGGCAGCTCATTTTCAAGTGCTGCCACCCTTGCAGTTGTCAGCGGGGTCGCAGACTGTATCGTTTAAGATAGCCATATGCAAAACTTACATTTAGGAGACAACTAGTTCGCCCTGATGCCAAACAGTGCCAAGCAGTCAACCCAAACGCTAGACTCAAGCTAATAGCATGGCCTGTTTCTAGGCTGAAAAAGGGTAAGACAGCTGGGTGCAAAGAACTATCCTCAGTGACCTTGACCTAGGGGAGGTCTCTAGCACGCCAGCTGTTCCCCTGTCCGAGCCCCACGGCAGTGAAGCTGTCAGGTAGTGCCTGTCAGGTTCAAGGCATCTGCACACAAAGCCTGAGAGACTGGGTTTGCCGTTTCTCACATCTTGGGACTTGCAACTCCTATTGCAACCAGAGACGGGCAGGTGCGATTTTGGCTTAACATCTGTTCAACAGCAGCACTTCAACGAGAGCCCCCAGTCTCACCACCGCATTGTCAGCAACCAGAAAATACCAGGGTGCTGATAAAGGGTTTCAGCCTCCAGCCTGCCGGCTCAGAGCTGAGCGAGTCCATCCTCCCGAACCTCTGATGCTGCTCTGCTGCCACTGTGGCTGCAGCTCCAGAGCACATTACTGGAAGCAGGATAGACTACTTCAAAAATAAGAATTTGCTTCAATTTGCCTCTGGGATACGAGTCCCAGTGATGAAAAATTAACCGTCTGGCACCAGAAGTTGGGAATTGTCCAAGAGGCAGCAAACCTTTCTGAAAGCCTGCAGAGATCCCATCCAGCAGCCCATGAACTGTGTGCCTACAGGCACTGGCCGCAGCAGAGCACCGGCCTTGGTGGACAGCAGAGTGACTGAGATGTTTTTGTCTTACGCTGATCTCTAATTGCATTTGGGGTGAGCCAGTAAGTGTGAATGTTTCAGGGCCTGTGGCCTTCCTAGCCAGAACAATTCAGCAACATAACAAGTAGTGTAATGCACTGTAGGTATTAAAAAGACATTCGTGCTACTAGAGGAAACCATTCCAAATAAAATGGGAAGATATTCTTTGCACTCAATTGGGAGCACTTACATTCAGAAGGATCTTTGAGCCCATGCACTTCTCTAAGCTTCCTTCAAACCCCAGTCTGACAAAACTGATGATCTTTGTTCCCCTGAAAAATCATACACCTTGGTTTGTCCTTGGCCTTGCAAAGGTTATTTTGGGTGTGTGTGCCGAGAAACACTTTTACAAAAAGTTTAGGTACAAGGGTTCTCAATGGCAGCTGGCAGACCCCAGCAAGCTTGCCGATGGCCCACAGGCATCTGTGCTGTTGCCACTTGCTTGCTTTTCCTGGTTTCTAGTTTTTCCATAGAAGCAACTGCTGTTGTTCCCATAAGGATATTTAATCGCAAACGGGCTGCGCTAGAACAAGTTTGAGAACGCCTGATGTACAAAATTCACAGAGAAGCTAATTAACACCGGGAATTCAGAAAAGAAGTTATGCTGTAAAAAATAAAT
Organism: Falco peregrinus; assembly: GCF_023634155.1. Classification (NCBI taxonomy): domain Eukaryota; kingdom Metazoa; phylum Chordata; class Aves; order Falconiformes; family Falconidae; genus Falco; species Falco peregrinus. The sequence continues at coordinate 46,229,509 of NC_073721.1, read as the reverse complement.
TCAAGAAGCGTAACAATTACATTTTCTGCTGTGAACCATTTCTCTTAGTTTTAAATCAAACTTATAATCACTAGCTAACGTGTTAAACTCAAAACTGGGAGAGAGAAGAAGAGTAACTTTTGTGTTTTGGAAAAAAACGTGTATGAAAAAGTTAAAAATAAAATAAAAAGACCCCTTAAAGTATCCCTTCCTGATTTCTAAAGATACTGGTGTTCGAAAAACACAGCTGCCCTGATAACATGCACCGTATGTCAAGAAGGCTGCAGACAAATGCCCTCAAGGTGTACAGTTATTCAAAGGAGCAAAGTCCAGTGCAGAACTGGTCTGTTCAATGTGGTCTGATTATCCATGGCAAGATGGCCCAGGGGACAAGAGGAAAGGTGGGGTGGAGGAGAAACAAAAGAAACTTCAAGTCACTTTAGATCTCAGCTGCCTGAAGACTTTAGAACATCAGCCTCCCATTCGTCTGCCCACTTGAAAACATTAGAAAGTCTGTCAAGTCCACACACTATCTATGGAAAGGAGCACGTTCCTGGCAGAGGGCTGTCTCTCTCACGTGCTCAGCTTTCCTTTCAAACTTAATTTTATATATATTTATATTTTTATATATATATAAAAAAGCACTTGGTTTCCAGGGGCATTCATAATGAGGTCCACAGTGTTTAGAACTTAAAATTCTTTTTCTTTGTTTGGAACAGTGTTTTAAAGTTTTGTTTTAATTAAAAGACAGTCTTAAAGCATGTTGGACTTCAAAAACATGAGTTTGTTCATGTCTTCTGGACTGAGTAGCCGTCTCCTTTTGATTAAGAGAGCCTGCTCACACATATTTACACATTCACTTCTGGCACCAACAGCAGGCACTGCTAAGAGCCAAAAGGCTAGCTTGGCTAGTTTTGTATGCTTTTGGGTAACACACGACCAGTACTGAAAGAGGTCAGGGGTGGCCTGGAAGAGAGGTTCTTGCAAATAATCATAGACTTCATTTTTCCCGAACCAATCTTCTTCCTGAGCTGCTGTGGCTTCCCCTGCTGCCCGAGGCTTCTTGGTTGAAGGTTCAAATTCTGTTTCTTCTGCCCAGGACTCTTTCACCTCATTGATCAACTCACAGACCTTGCCAATGATCTCTTCGTGCTGGTATGGTGGGACGGGCCGCAGCTTCTGCTGAGGGTCTAAGATCATGGCTACCTTGTGTGCCGAATGAACTTTGAAGTTCTCCTTCAGTGCCTCCAAGAAGAGGTGGCAGAGTTTGCTGACCACGCCAGCATCGTTAGCTTTGGAAGTGAACAGTTTCTCCAGTTTGACGTAGGTGGGCAGTACCAGCTGCAAGGTGGGCCGGCTCTCATTGCTCAGCTCAATCACTGCCTGTTTCACCGGAGCCAGAATGGCTGCCAGGTTGCTGAGCAGGTGTTTGTTCAGGTTTTGGATGAGGTTCATCTTCTTAGCCCTGCTGTAGAACTCGCAGATCTGCTCGTAGCGCTCGTGGACGAGCAGGAGGGAGTCGGTGACCGAGTTCCAGCAGGGTGGGGGAGAGGTCTCTTCCAGGGAGCCAAAGGTCTCCTTCGAGAGGCCCGTGGATCCTGCCAGATCTTCACAGACATTCAGGAGCTCGATCACTTCGTGCATATTGCGAGCCTGTAGTGTTCGCTTGTTCAGCACACTCTGCACTACCGAGTTCAAGGCACAGGCTGAACAACGCAAGCACATGCCTGCCTTGGAGAACGCAGAGGAATTGACTTTGCAGTCTGTGACGTACACCGTCCTGATCTCTGACATCACAAACTCCGAGAGCACGTTCTGTACCCAGTGGTGGATAAAATCACCATTATCTCGAATGTCTACGCCCTTAATTCCCAGGACGTAACTCTTGATGTGGTTGCCTTCCACCTGATAAGCTGTCAGGATGTAGCAAGAATCGGGACCAATACTCTGTGAGTGGCAAGTGACACCGATGCCAAGGCACGCGTTGCTGCCCAGGGCACAGGTGACTTTCACCTTCACTTGGTTGTACATCCGAGGCAAATGCTTCAAAGCCAGTGTGTTGAAATTGCCAAGGATTTCGGTGACAGAGAAGGCACCATAGCGAGCTCCGCTATCCACCAGGGTCTGTGCTAGCTTGATGAATTCCTTCCCGCTCACCACACTCAGAGCCCCAAGGTCAGTGCACATCACCCTCAGGAGCCTCTCAGCAATGTTCTGCCGCTCCTTCTCTGGGATCGCGCTGTTCCCTACTGAACCGCTTGCAGATGCTGCAGTGAAATACAAGGAGGGAGAGAAAGCACCGTATGAGCATTGGCCCTCTGCAACAGGAGAGAGGAGGAAGTCGAAAAACAGTTCTCAGAGAGACCCGAAGAGGTGGAACATGCCCAGATGATGGAAGAAACGTCTCCAACCCTGGATTCCTTCCCCCTTCTGGACAGAGGAACCTCCAGGGACAGGCCTTCTTTTGCTTAGAGCAGCAGGGAGCTTATCTGCATGCTTTCCCTGGGGTGGGGGCTGAGACAGAGCACACACTATCTACTCACAGTCCGGTGCCTTAAACCAATGGCCTATCTGTGGTGTTCAGTAATACCTAGTTAAGTTATAATAATCACGTGTGTTGTTTACTATCCATGTCTATGGGCTGGTGGTCATAGCTTAGCCTTTTCGTTTTTGTGATTTGACCTTTTTTTTTTTTAAGACAGTTATTTTAAGAGGAGTTGCTCCAGTGAAGCACACAGCTTCCTCCACCATCGCAAACAGTGCCGAAGCCCCAATTTCCATTTCTTCCTCTGAACTCCACCAACCCCACTTTCTGTGGCAGATTTTGGGCAAAAAGTGTCAGTTTTGGCTACACCAGAACACAAAAGCACCACCATTTCGTATCATCCTTCCCCCAGGCTGCTCAGCTCAAGTGCTTTGGAACTGATTTTCTACAGGGCTGAATTTTACCTTTTCCCGTGGTGAAGCAAAAGCTCACAGGACGAGCTGGGGATAAAGCCTGACAGCGGCTGCCTGCCAGCACAGGGAGTGACAGGTTATGCCTATGTGTCACACTGTGACGACTGGATTAGTTTTTTAACTCCAGACTGGGAACTCTGTCCTTTGATTAAAAGTTATTTATTTCCAGGACTTCCCAAATGCATCCTCCTCACAAACCTTTCCAACCGTCTCCCCAGGATTCCCAGCACTTTCTGCATATAAGCACTCCCGTAATGGTAGGGATGAAATGAAATGCAGTCGGGCAAGGACACGGGCCTTGTGCAATGCCCATCACTGCTGCACCCTCTCTGACAGTCACTTGTTCAAAGTGGACAGGTAAGCCCAGGACAGAAGAGCAAACACTGCTACGTACTATTGTTGGCGTTATTTCTTTGGAGCTGTGGTTTCCACTTTTCTTCAACAACAGCTAGAGGTGATCTGGGCTGGCTAGAGGCAATATTGTTCTCGTTGTCAGCTGTGGGACAAGAGACAGGGAGGTGTTAGAAGCACAAGATAATAATGCTTAAAGCACAAAGAAGGGGAAACAGCACCCATCTGCTTAGCACTTACTTATGGTTCCCTTAACCAAAGCGACAACAATCTACCATTCTCTGTAGCTTTTAAGCATTTTCAGTGAGATGGCACAGTACTGTCAGAAACCTTGGAACTGTCTTTGGACTTGCAACCTATCACCTCCCAAAATGTGGCTGAAATGACAATAGCTTTTCTGTGCACCAGCGACACTGATGCCATCAGCACACCTTGAGAAATGTTTCCCAATCAACCGAAACCACACACCAGGAAGAATAGATGTTCCTTGTGCAATCTGACTTGTGCAATCTACTTGCTTTCTAAATGACAGGAGGTGCAATATTTATCGTTCTTTTGCCTTACTGCATCCTTCTTCCCTGTTCTTCACTGTTAAGCACTTTGTCTTTCAAGCTACGCCCAAGTCCTCTGTATCCAGGGCTCTTATTATAATCTTCACATATGGTTTCCTCCCACCGTAGAGAGAGGGCCAACCTCCTCTCGGGCTGCTCACCGCTGCCTCAGACTGGAAATGAAAAGAGAAAAACCCCAAGTTTCTGGAGTGTGACCAAAAATTGTTCCTCACTCTGGCTGCAAAGACACCAACTGCCCTAGGGGTCTTCGTGTTCATGCTCCTGTTTCTGTGTATATAAGTGGGCTAAACACTTTGGCTGCCAATCTAATGAGATCTTTCAAGGAAATGCAGTCAAGGTCAGTAAATTCTGTATTGTTTCCATGTTCTTTCCTCTCCTGTGCCCCAATAAATTCTCCCCACCCTCTACAGGGAATTTTCTAGTTCCTAATATGCTTCACTGTGAAACTGTGCTTTGAAATAGGCTGTGAAGCATCATTAAAGCACAAAACGAAGAGAGGTGGAAAAGGAAGGAGAAAGATGGAGAGACTGATGATCACACTGAACAGAAGGATGGAATTAAAAACAAAGAAGACAAAACAGGTCCTTTATGCATCACAGCTGGACTCATCTCACCCAATTTTGGACACCCCTGTTAGACACACCTCTCTTCAAATTGGCCCCTTAGGGCTCCTTTTACACTCAGTGGCACAGAACAGGCTTAAGAATGCAATTCGTTCACCCGGGCAGAACTAGATGCCTCTTGTAGTATAAGATCCATCATGCTCTGAACTCACCTGGAGTCATGACTTCTTCTCCACTGATTATAAAGGGAGTCCAAGTTGACCAGTTCAGGTGGCAGTATCTACAGCCTAGGCACACCGGCATGCAGCGACATGAATCCTCCCCCAGCGCTCCAGACAGCAGAGCATGAATTAGATGAACACCTTATTAAGGCACACACAGGCACGCTGCTCTGCAGCCCAGGCTGATCTGGTGCTGTGCAGAGCAGGGGGCTGCCCATCAGAACAAACAGGAGAGGGCAAAGGTGCTCTCCTTCATGAGTGGCAATGACCTGGGAGAGAAGGGAGACCACCACGGATCTAGAGACAAGCAATGAAACTCCAGTGCCCTCTTAATTACAAGCAAGTCCTCTCAAATCTGAGCAGCTCTGCATGTTAACTGCTGGGGCACTCACAAACCTCGCTGATGAACAGCCACAGACTGCACAGGTATTCTTAGGCCTGGGCACTGCACCTAAGTATACCTAAGAGCAATCCAGGGTATGACAGAACCAGGGTAGACTCTGGGACTGCCTTGAGGACCATTCCCAGGGAATTCACTGGTCATGGCTGGCACCTGGGGAGGGCTGCCATGCTCAGAACTGCAGCCAGCGGCCAGTCTTTGCAGGAGTGGAAGAGACGTGAAGAGCAGGAGGTGCTCCAGTGAATGCCAGTGATCGATATGACACATCAATTTTCCCCCAGCATTTGCCTAGACTAACTGCTCTTGAGCTAATGCCACCAGTGTCCTCAACTGCAAACATCTGTGGGTAGGCAAAGGAAAATGCTCGATGTTGCCTACTAACTTTGTTCATGTTTCAGACCTTCCTTGTCTTGGTGAGGGGTGGATGGGGAGAGAAAACCTCTGTATTTCCTCCCCCCAACTCTTTATCTATTTCATAATAATAGAGGATTTATTATGTACAAATATCTGCTGGCATTCAATATGGTATTAATGAGATTTGTGCATTTCAGCCTCATCTTCCTTATCAGGCAGTCTGTGAACTACACAGATCATGGTTCTTTAATTTCTCTTCATGCCTCCAATCCTTTAATCCAGGTTCAGCCTAGTCGTCCTTTTATTTTTTTAGCTCTAGATTGCAGGAAAGGCATTATATGGTAGCACTCGACCTGAACAAAGTACTCTAAAGGGAGTAAAAGCTGTATATTGTACAGTGTAATTACAGAACAAATTCCTTTGCCTGGTGTTCTGCTGTTCTATTTCTGCCTTTCAGCATCCAATTTACATTCTAATTGCTTCTTCTCACTGTGTAGCTGCTTTACGGAGCTATAATCTCTCCTTATTACCTTCTAGCCTCCAGGCTCAGCCCTCTGAATGACTCAAGAGCCAGTATGTCCCTGCTTTTGCTCTTTGAGGCCAGCAGCATGTTGTTCCCTGTCTTCAGTCACTTGCGAGGGGGGCTCAGTGGATGCATCACATTTAGTTGGAAGAGATTAGCCCTTTGCATCAGACACAACAAGCCAAACTGGACTCCTGAACACATTAACTGAGGGAGTATTTGACCCATGTAAGCTTCTTGTATCTCTGCATCCCCATAATGAAACATTCCTTGAGCCAGGCACAGCGAGTGGTACAAACCGCTACTATGCCAGTGTCCCCAGTGTGTGGATCCCATGCCACCAGTGCTGACTACCGCAAGGTCTCTGCACTCCCAGACTTCAGAGATGTTGTGCCAATGGTGTTTCTTGGATACAGAAATCCCTGAGCTCTGACAGGCTGAAAGGCAACAAACTGCGACCAGAGTAACTGCAAGCCCTGTGTAATCGCTACCGTTGCTCTGCTTAAGTACAATACCCCAAACCGGACTTCCACCAAAGCTGTCTGTAGCTTTCACACCTCTTCATTTTGTTTTGCCCTGGTCCCGCAGGAGAAAACCCCGCGCTAATCGCCCCCAGCTGCACAGGTCTGGAGGAAAGGCTGGCGCTCCCTCCAGAGGAAGAGGCATGAGCACAGGACTGGCAAGCACCATGCACAGAGATGCCACAGCAAGGGATGGCTGCTTTCACAGGGGGCAGCCTCCGTGATGCTGGAGAAAGCACTTAAAGAAGACACAGACAAGCTTGCTGTCACTGTGCCACTGAGACATTTGGGAGGAAGCAGCCAAGCAGAAGACAGTGACTTACAAAAAGAGCAGGGAGAGATGAGAAAATACAGTTTCACAGGAGTAATCCTGAGTTGGGGAGAGGGATTTACCCATTAATGTATCTCTGCTGACATTACATGAGTCAGATCACAGGTACCTGCTCCCTCTAGCCCTGTTCTGTGTCCGAAGTAACCCAGGTTGAAAAAGCCCAGCATCCATGACTCATTTGCAAGGAAGAGAGGAGGAAGAAGCTGCAGACAGTATTAGCTTAAAATTTTCAACAGCTCACGCCTTGCCACGATTGCCATTCTCCCTTTTGACACCTTAGCTTGGGCCCTCCTTTGCAGCTCCTTTACTCAGTGTCACCAAGAGCTGTAACTTAAAATGCTGCATTTCAGCACCAGAGACCAGAACAAGGAAAAGGATGCTCAGGATGCGGCTTGGAGGTAAGCAGAAAGTGCTCTTGACAAACAGCAAGAACAGTCCCCAGCACCGTGGAGGTGGCAGCCACTACCCTGTGCGGAGCTTCGCTGCTCCTCGGTGTAACAGGAAATCCAATCACTCCACATTAACCAGCTTATGTTCTAAACAGAAAGTAATGTCCAAAGAACTCACACCATCTTGTAACAAATCTAAATGTCTCTTCATAACCTTGAAAAGATGATAAATAAAGCAGACACTGAACAACACACAAAGCCTGCACTGAGATTTGCCAATGAGAACTGAACTGGCACCAAGGAACTGCTTGGATGAAGAACCCAAGGGGCACTATTAAAATTAGGACTAAAACTAAAATATAGAACAAGATAAGAACTTTGATTAGAATCATTGTTACAGAATGGAAAATATCTTTTCCTCAAGGCACTTGTCCTTCTGTGCCATTCTACTCAGGTCTTACCTGTAAAGTGAGGGCAAATGCAAGCACTGAATGTGTATCTCAACAGAGCAGCTGTCTGTTGGAAAACACCAGTCTGTCAAAGGTGAATTAATTTCTAAACCTGTGTTAATTCACTTGAATTTTCATTCAAGAGGGGGAAAAAAAGAAAAAATTATGCCAATATGTTAAAAAAATCCTTTGCTACATTTTAGAATATTCTGAACGCTGTCTTTGAAAGTGCTTTGGCTCTGAAATTTTACAATCGCCTCTATTGAGACACAAAACAAAAAAGGTGGCTTAGAAACAAAGTAGTGGAACCACTCCTTAGAATTTTCTTTTGTAGATAGCTGAAAAGGAAATGAACACAACTGCTGAAATGGCAAATTCTTCTGAGAACACATTTCAGTCCTTTGCAGAACTCCAGGAGACACAAGTACAGAAAAGGACTTGTGTGGGCAAAGGCTCTGCTGCCCTGCAAGTGTTTTTGCTTTATCTGCTTCCATGAGAACTACCCTTTTTGCAGGAGGAGGGATTTAATCTGCTGTAGGAGTGACCCATTAACGCTTATGCAATGAGTATTCCCTAGATACCTTTGGATAAAGGGGATGAGTAGTTGGATGTGCTCTGTGTGAGCATGGCAGCACGGCACGGTTCCTCTCTTCCTATGGAAAGGAGTAATATTTATGATATACCCTGAGCCTTGCACTGTTGCAGCCACTGCTATGTGCTCCAGTCTTTGAGTATCTTTTTTGCTGCAGGTGAAATTACTGGGGCTTTGGAAACCGTGAGCACAGAAAGCTCTATTGACACACAACGGGGTCAACATCAGGCATCAGCGCAGAATTTAATTCTCCGCTTTAAGCGAGTCGAAGTGCCCAGCTTACCTGCATGGGACTGCATGTGCTCCAGGAGATTGTTATAAAACTGGAACTGGATTCCACAAGCTCCACAGGTGTAAGGCTCTGTTTGGGAGAAATCAGTTCAGAAGAATTATACAGAGTATGCAGGGAAGCAGCACACGTGCATACTTCAGTTTGTACAGTAGCAGGGCAGTGCCTTAAGGCCCGGTCCTTGTCACCTCAGCCCACGTGTGCATGTCACAGCAGCTCCTTAGAACCGAACCCACAGGGCTCGGGCTGTGATTTGGGAAAGCACATGGGCACGTGACTGCTTCCTGGGCTGGGGTCAGGCGTTTTTCAATGTACTTCACTTTACTGCCACGAGAAGGCCCAGGATGGCAGAGGGACTGCTCGTCCACTACAGTGATGCACCTGCCAGTGTGTGTGTGTGGGATCTCAGTGAATCTGCACAAAGATTTGAGAGGCTACACACTGACCGGGGTTTACTAGCTCATGCCTGCTGCAGGCTGTTTTAAGCATTTCCTTGTTCTTTTTAAGCCTGAAAGCAAAGCATGGTGAATTACTTTTACATCCAATCTGTCAAATTCCAGCCTCTGCTGCCTTTCCTGAGTAAGACAAGGAGCACTGGGTTGTGAAAAATCCTGTTGCTCAGAAGTTGGGGCATGGAGAAGTGCCACAGGGGGACTCAGCTTAGGTTTTTTTGTGGCTGTCAACAAGTGCAGCGAGACTGGGGAATGGTGAGTGCCACTGGGCTCGGTGGCAGCAAGTCGCTGGGGTAAGCAGAGGCGGAGGGGAAGAAGCACAGAAATCAGAGCTGTGCCAGAAGGCTGAGAGCAGAGCAGGAGAGCCATGTTGCCAGAGTAATACGGATGAGCTGGAGTCAGGTAAGAGCTGAGCGCAGAGCTCCCTCATGAGCTGAAAGATACGTTTAGTTCTGTTCTAACAAGTATGTTGAAAGTGCAGTTTTTCCACTGAATTAACCTAACAGCAAATGTTTGCAGTTGCTTGTTTAAACAGTGTTAGTTGAGTGCATTAGTTGACAGACGTAATATCAAACTACAGTGGCTGAAATACATTAACATTGCAGTTTGCTTCTATACCTCCAAATACACCAGCACACTGCCACCACTTAGGCTGTGGCATTTTGTTTCGTAACAGAAGAATGGACAAATGCAAGCATTTGATATATAAACAACTCAGCATATAAACGCCTGGCACACGCACAGAGCAATGCCTATTGCTACAATATACCAGAAATCTGTACCTATGTTCAAAGGGAAAAACACATTCTGTATCAATGAATAAGCAAAAGCACCAGCATCTGGGACGGAAGAACCAAAATACAGGAAAGCACAAGCCTGACTTGGCTACAATCTGTAAGAAGTCTATCTCAGGTAGCAAAACCCAGAATTCATCAGGTGGCTACAGGAAGCTGCGAGGGAAAACATAGAAGAGACCATGAGCAGTTCGTATAAGCTATACTTAAATGCTGTTAGGTTAAACACCCTGCTGTGCCTTTCCCACAGAACCTACAGCCCTCTGAAACAATGGAGCCAGCTCCACCTGGAGAAGCTGTGCTCAGTGCTTTATTTAACTTACTGTATTTTCTTGTGATGCTACTCCTGTGTTTTGCTGTAGTGAGGAAGTTCATTAATACTGTACTTAAACGTGCTTGTGAAAAAAAGGGAAGACTTTGGCCCCTGGGTGGCACACTTTGGAATTTCAGGACTGGGCAATTAACACGGACTGGCTGTTTCTGCTGGAATCATCAGTAGTGAAATAGCCAGTTGTGGTGAAATGCCACAAGAGGTGTAATGTAATCTAAGTGTTCAGACCTTTTCTGTAATTATAGGAGAGGAGAAGACCCCACATGGGTGCAAACCATCCCTCTTAGATATACATTTCGATGTCGAATGGCCTGTTTGATAGATGCACCTATCTGACCCTGTTGCTTATGAAGCTTATACTGCTCAGATGGAAGTGTCTCAAAGTAAGTGGGTTGATTCCGCCTTCAAGTGTCAAAATTAACATTTGATTAATCTAATGAAAGAAGTCACATTTCAAAAAGCCTGCTGAATGTTGCTGGCAGGTTCCCGACAGGATCAGAAGAGCTGCAGTGCTGACACCACGGCAGCTTACAAGGCCACCACCCCTGTTCTTTGCCCCAGTGCTGTGCTGGAGACCCTTCCGCTACAAGAACTGGGAGAACAGAACATGCTGTACATCTCAGGTGCTTCAGAAACTCTGAAATTTAGAGGTGTCACACCATGGTTCCCTGGGACACTTTCAGGTCTCCATGTGCCATTTATAAACATCAGCAGGCACATGCATTTCCTTCTGTCATCTCTGCCTGTAGTAACCTTGGCCAGAGGAATTGGTGGCGGAGCAATCCATCCTTCACTGCTGCAGTCCAAGGACCCTTCTCTGCTCCCAGACAAGTACACAAATGCCACAATTCCCCTAGAAGCAGGTTTCCAAGTAGCCGCCAGAACAACTCTTCCTCTAAGCTCAGTTACAGGGCACCTCACTGGGAAGCAAATCACAGCCAGCACTCTCCAAGCAGCACGTTTCTCACATTCATTTTTCTCTCCTGTTTCTCTACATCCTCACATTTCCCTCTCATCTTATTTTGCCTGAGCTGCTTTACCTTCCTCCTGTTACAGTCTCAGCTGTTTTACCACCATAAGTCTGTGCTTTCTTCTAGCCCTCCCTTTGCCTGACTCCTGACCAGTCTTTTCTGGGTTCTCCCCATCCCCATCTATCATGCAGTGACCATCGAGGTCTCCTCAGTTCTTTACCTCAAGCTCCTCCCTCTGTCACTACAACATACTGTGTACTCAGTATATTTGGTGCACTCAGCGCCTCTGAAAGGTCTCTCATTTGTAAATCTTCACAGAAAAATCCTGTTGATTTTCAGCCCATTTCCAAAAGCCTCCCCTTCTATTCTACTACAGATGTGTCCACCTCTGTAAACAAAACCCCTGTCTGGTTTCAAAAAATCATTTCTTAATTCTGAAAATGCCAGAACATTTTCTAAATACTTTTGAGACAAGGAGTCTACAGTTTGCCACAAATGAAAATGATGGAAGTTAAAACTAGGGATAAATTTTAAATTCATCCAACAATTCAAAAGTCTTTCCCAGGGAGGAGGGAAGGGATACTTGGGAGGATGTGCAGAATCCCTGTGGAAGTGTATGGACTCGTTTTACTTCCCAGGGCTTTCTCAACACTCACACTTCTGAGATAACAGCTTCTAAGCCCCTTACGCTCCACAATGCAAAGAGCTGGCAATAGTCAGGCTGGCTGAAAGGAGGGTGGGATGTGTCAGTGCTAGAAGAGGGAGAGGGATCTGGAAGGGGGAGAGAAGAAATAGGCAATCTGTCTCTGAAACCAGGCAAAAGCCACTGCTGGAAAAGAACTGCCCACCTGGGCTGGTACACACAGCCAATAAATTCCCCCTCCCTTTGATTTCTGCTTGCAACCTAAAGGTAGAGTTAACGGGAACAGCCGTCAGAACTGCTCTGAACATCCCTGTGAGCCACACTTGTGCCCCATTCTCCTTCCTGGGAGCACAGCCCCCTTCGCACCACTGCAGGACCTGCTTAGCTCTGATCCCTTGGCATGGGTTGGGGAGAATGGTGCTCCGCTTTCTCCAAGCTCCCTCTATTTGCATTCCCCTGGGCAGATGCTAAACACACGCTGGTGCCAGCTGGTCTCTTGCTGCGTACTTGGCTTGCTTAGGTTGTGAGTTGGGACTCCACACCTATTAACCACAGCTCCTGGAGGCCTGAGCACCCGCAGGCTGGTCCAGGATGTGGGCTACATCATCCCGAAACCCCACCAACTGCCAGTGTGCATGCAGGGTTGCCGCATTCACATAACCTTCCTTCACACAAGGGACTGGAGCATAAATTCACCAGGCTGCATGAGAAGCTCTCCCTTCCTCTCCTTGTTTCCACTACTCACTCCTAGTAACCACTGCTCCACCTAAAGCACCTGGGTGATGAGAGGGGAGGGTGAAAACAGCCCAAACAGCTTTGAAAGGTGGAAGGAGACAGGCAGAGAGCTCACTGAGGCTGCCTTCAGAGTACTCCTCCTTTACAGTCTGAAATCCCGAGCTTTGGTTGCTCTTGCTTTGTCAGCCAGGCTGTGACCTGGGCACAAGGTCCTGCAGTTTGCATGTATCCTCTCTACTACTGACTGCCACTAGTGCATCCTACAAAAACTGCAGAGTAACAAATGAGCCATTAAAAACCTGCAACATTCAACTCTAAACCTGTAGCCCAGCACTCTCACACTTCACTAAACGCCTCAGAAGATGGAATGCCAGGCTGCTATCGCTCCTCTACACACCTCCAGAAAGCAAGCTCTTCACAAAGCAAGCTCTTCACACAGCCAAGACCAGAGCCACAAAGCTGGGGAACCAGTCAGGGATGCTGCATTTTCTGCAAGCCCTGGGATACTTCTCGAGCTCTCCCATGGCTTCATATTCAGCCACAGCTAGGATGCACTTTCCTGCGGTAGTACGAAAAGCTGCAGAGCCTGTGCAGCAACATGGAAATGGCTCTGCCTGACGCCTGACACATGTGGCTGCGCAGGGAGCATGAGCATCTCTGAGCATCGCCTATTCTCCAGGTTCTGCCACATGGCTGAGCTGCACATAAGAGGCTTTGTTGCAAAAAGGGTGGAAACAGGCTCCAAGTCTTCACAGAAGGGTAAGAAATCATGAACTGGATGCCCAGAGAGTTTATGCTACCACATTAACCCCTCTATCTTTCTGGCTCTGTGTTGTTGCTGCATGTCCAGAAGCCTTCTGCAATCCTGTAGACTTAATTTGGCAGCAGAAAGTCCGTGCATGAAATGGCATGTTGTGTGGGCCAGACCTGTCCGCACAGCATCAGAGAAGAACAGGAGAGGGTACAACGTTGAGTATGTGACAAGCGACTGGCTGCACAGCACCTACACTGCTCCCCTGCTATCTGCCACTCACCATCTTCTCCCATCTCCTCCCTCCTCTGATCCCTCCTTCATTGCTGCCTGTCCCCTTCCACTCGGCGCCCGTGGCACAGAGCCAGCAGGTTTTCCTCAAGCCATGCTAGCTGTCGCTGTGCCCCCCGCTCCTTCCACCGCCTGCCATGCAAAGCAGCAGTCCCCGGTGCCTGGAGATGGCTGCCTCTGAAGCAGCAGTGCTATCCTCTCCCCAGCAACTTGAGGATCGCACTGGGCTGAGCCAGGATCCTGACTCTGAACAGCTCTTCTGAGGCAAAATATTTGAAAATTTGGGAGGAGGAGGAAATCGCTCTCTGAACATGTCCTGTCTGCCAGCAGAAAAGGGCTGCTCTACAGCCAACTGATCTCAGTAGAGTCTGACTTTCATTCCCAAGTTTTCCCACAACGTAGCAAGGGCTGCACAGTGGAAAGCACAAGAAAATCTGCTACAAGCAAGCAGTGCTGTGCTGTTAGAACTGCAAACACCCATCCCAGGGCGCTTCTAACAGCGTCTTGCAAGCTGTCTGAAACTCAAGCATTTGGCATCCCCAAGCAATGGCATTTCATTCTCCTATCAAGCACCAAAGAGCTTTCCTCCCCAAAAAGAAGAGACATTTGTCTGTGGTGTACTGGGATGTGGGCTGCTGAGCACAAAAAGTACTCCTTCTCCCCCAAAAGCGTCCTTCCCCAGAAAAACTGACCTCTGTTGTGAGCCAGGTCCCTCTCCACTCTGAACAAGACATGCTGTCACATCACCCTTACTGGTTGCCCAGGTACTCTCTGAAAACACCTTTACAGAAACCTGAAGCACCATCAGCTGCTGAAGCCTCTTCAGTCCCTTGAGCCACACAGAACTAACACTCACAGTTGGTTGCACAAGTTAAAACATCTTTCCCCAAGGCTATTATTAGACACTTTTATTAGTGCTTTTTATATATACCCAGTGAACAAGGCTCTAGAGTAAGGCAGCAGGCTATATAAGCCAAGACAGAGAAAAAACATCATTTGTGCTTAGGTTAAATAAATCACTCTAATTCCCATGTTAACTCTCATTGCCACATCTAAGCCAGAGAAAATAGCAGAGCCTGGTTTGAGGCCAGGACTGAACATGAGTCGAGAGCTTTTAACAGAAAATTTCAACACAAACCACCCTGAGCTGCTTGTGCACAAGTGAAACCCAGCAGCCAGCTCAATGACTGATGGCAGCACAGGGAACAGACCCCCAGGCAGCTCTCTCAACAGAAAGGACCCACATTTCAACACTTCTGTCCACATTTTGACGAAAAACAAATGCAGAAGAACTGTAAGGGAAACTTCGCAGTGTTTTCACCCAATGTTTCCATTGGTTTTAACCTTCACAACAGTGTAACTGCATCTTCCCGTACCTTTGATACAAACTGATTAAACACCACATGTGAATCAGCAGCAGTCTCCTAGAAAAACGCCATCACACACCAAAATAAGCAGAAGTTTCTTGAAAACAGAACTTCTATCGCTTCCACCCATCTCAGACAACAAACCAGGGGCTACATAAAAAGGTGCAATGACGTGTGCTTTAAAAACTGAAGTCCCGAATGCATCATGGTTGTTAAATTTGTTTGCACTGATTTGATTTCTCTTCCAATGTGAACTCTCATGTTCTAAATAAAACTCTCACTTCTTTAAGTGTCCACCACCACTGTGGCCACGGTCAGGGTGCAGCACACAGGGCTCTCCTGCACTAAGAGACAGCAGTCCCGGATACCAGGCTGGCACAGTATCACCCCTAATATCCAGATGCAAGCCAAGCAGTAACCAAACACACTGTAAGGCAAAGGACGAAGCTCCGCCTGTTGAAAGCATCAAGCACACAGGGCAGAACCTCAAGCAGAGACCACCTGCATCCACCCACCCCAAACCTGCTCTCCTTCCACTCCTGCATGCTCACCGCTGCGCCCTGGGCTCCCATTTCTCACCTGTGCTCTCAGGCCAAAGGGAACTGTCTCTGCAAAGGTGTTTACTGAGCAGAGCCACAAAAAGAAGTTTTCCTGTGAGTAAATGTAACTTAAACATGGGTTCATTTTCAGTCTTCAACCCTTGGTCTCTCAGAATACGTATTATTGATGTATTTCACAAAACTTAACTCCCAAAGGCTGTAAATGAGTCTAAATGGTCTAGCAGCCACATACTGCACAGAAACACCTTGAAGGATTTCTGTTGCATTTAAATCTGAAACCAGAGCTACAGAAGTGAGGCATTTTGTTCTTTGACACCTAGACTCACAATAAAAAAACCCCATTTATTCATAAAAAATGCTAAGAGGGCAGGCCAGCATGGCTGCAGGGTGGAAGTCCCCGCCTTTGAGCACCACAGACATCCATTACACTTACTTTGTAAAAGCGGGAAAGGATTTGAAATCAGGGGACTTGCGGTTTCTGCAAAAAAGAAAGAGATTTAAATATTGAGACTGGCAGAGACCTTGCTGCATGCCACACAGGCTCTGCCTATCTGCTCACCGATCCTTATCCTCACTCCGCACTTCAGATTTAAATGTGGCAGGATGGGGGGTCTTAATTTACCGCAAATTACAACATGTCCAGCTGTGAATTTTCTCTCTTGGTGTCTTGCTAAGTTTCTCATGGTTAAGAATCTGTGCCTTTCCTTCCCATTTTGAAATCTCCAGAGATTTTAACATACACCCTATGCTACAGTAATGGAAACAGACAAGTGAGGAGGGGCAGCAGCAGAACAGCTAAGGGAGCAAGAAATCATTTACAAATGCTTTTTTGGGGGCCCCAGATGCAAATTCCCAGATTCACCATGCAGCTTCCTCGGACTGAAGCTGGGAGGAAAAAAAGGCGTTTTGGCCTCACTGGATGGTATGCTAAAGGAAAGAGTTCTAAGCAGTGCACACTACTTCAGGCTGAGAATACCCATTTTCTGCCCAGCACATCTTGCAGATTGCCTCTCTTTAAGGTGTGACTGAAAGAAATGGAAACCCTGGCTGCTCAACGAGCCCTTGGTCAACCAGGGGCTGTCTGCATCCACTCCATGGTGTGCTGGAGCAGAAGCAGTGATTCTCAGCACCTCAGACTCTGTGCAGTTTCCTACAGTTTGCAGGTGAGGTCCTTTAGTGTCAAACCCCTGCAGAGGGGAAGAAACCATTAGTGTTAAATATTCAATCATCCATTCAATGCATTTACAGAATGGTCCCAGGTCCAAAGTTACGAATTGCATCGATGAAGGAGGCTCTCAGGACTGACAGACTTGGACTGGTTTGCTTGGAAGGAAAACTTAACTCATTAACTGCACAGGTCAACCGTGAGCCTTCATGCTAAATATTTCAACATGGTGAGGACCTGGGCTGTTGAAGAGGGCTTCAGCTGGCAGGGCCAGCCAGTAACGAATGAAGATGAAGGCATGGATGATGCTTGGCAAAGACGTGAATAGACAGTGCTATGGGAAGGGTATGTATGGAAGGCACCAGCTAGATACAGAACACTGCTGATCACTCAACACATTTCTGTTACTCCATGTTGCACTAACAGTGCTATTTGCAGCTGATGAGGTCTGTATCTGGAGGAAGATCTTCAACGGAACAGGTTCCAATCCGGTTCAACACAGCAGCTGAACAGGGCAGGCTCCTCTAGGTACCATTCTTTCACTACTTGTGCTCTCTGCCTCTGCTTTGGGACGTGTTGTATTCAGTGAACACACGGATGCTCGCTGACCGTCCCATGGCTTCAGGCTTTAAAGGGCTCTTTCAGCACCCCAGAGGCAAGTAAAGTTTTTGAGGGCCAAACCCCAACATTTTACCATTCCCCCAGAAGTGAACCTCATCTGGAAGAGGCACCCAGCACACAGCAGTGGCTACACCACGTAATACACTGCAATGAGTTCTCAACATACTCTTTAGCCACTTTCCAGCCAGAAGTGCCAACAGAGGCTCCTCGTTATGCTTGACTTCGTACGCACATGAAACTCGCTGTCAGTCTGCAGCAGGAGTTCCGGCCATTGCCAAGCATTGCTACTACGTATTTTAAGCGAAGAAAGACTGTTGGGATTTTTCTTGTCTTTGTGTTATGGGCCACTTCGTTACCCATGCACTGCAATGTCCCTGCCTCAGCACAGTCAGTTCAACTAAAGCCACCTGCTCAAAGAACAGTCGCAGAAGTATCAGTTTAAATGACTAATGATAATGTGGCTTGGTCTGGGGATATGCTAATATTAGATTCTCCAGGCAAAACTGAAACAGGAGCTCATGTTTTTCTGCCCATACATTGGTCTATCAGTGACTCTTTTTGCCATGTTCTGTCCAGGCCCAGCCCAGCATATCTGTGCTTGAAGACTGCAATCCACAGCTTGTACCACTGGCTGTTTGTTCCAATTTTGCTGACTGCTCACCTCTTGCCTCAATGTCTTTCATACATATTGTCTCAACGTCCCTCCTGGTGTCCCAGGGCTCTTGAGCAATTGGCAGGGTATCACCCACAGAGACTTGCTGCTGAGTGGTTATTTCAACCCAAGCATCCTTCTGCCTGTCTACAAGTTGCCTGTTCAACGTAACAAGTCTGGAATAACTTAAATGAACGTGGCACCAGAAATTAACAGTTCGTTCCCAGAAACCTCAATTCCATGCAAAAGCCCAGTGGACACAGAGACTCTCATTTATGTGACTGAGCAAGCGACACTTGCTTAACTGAAGTCTCTCCCTATATTACTCTTTATTCTAATGGTGAGAACTGCACTCAGATAGTAATCCCTCTTCTGGGCACATCATTTTTATGCTGCTTTGAAAAATGCAGCTCTACGCATGTGCAATTGTGTTGCCCCATGATCAGCATCACCTGTGCTCTGCACAGCTTACTTACAAAAATGTGGGTACTCACATAACTCCCCCCACTTTTCCTCACTCCTCAAACTGGATCATTAGCAGGCTTGGACTTCCCACCTCAATGGAAAGACAGCAGTAGAAGGCTTGTACCATTCGCAAACCAAGCAACAGATGAGAAAGATTTACCAACAGATGAACCACTTGAATGGGATTTGTACTTTGTGCTTCGGTCCAGCTGACACAACCTGTAAGACAGTTGGGTGCATCTCGGGAAGCAGAGGCGCAGGAGGCTGGCTGGGCTGTGCTACACATCAGATTGTAATCAATAATCAAGAATTATTATGCCCCAAGTATTAAAGCTGCACTCACCCACCAAAAATCCTAGTCATTTCTTCCCAGAAGAAATCCAACCAGGTGGGCTGTATGATCACTGGACTGCATAGAAAGAGCAGAGGAGGATGCATGGCCAACAACAGAGAAGGAGGAAGATCCCAGTGTTTGTAACACACCTAGCTGACTCCCCCCATATGTGCACCATGACCACCTGCACTTTCAGTGCAAAACAGCTTGGCAAAACAAAAAGTATGGCAGTAGCCACTGCTCTTAAGTCTGGCCTTCCATTTGGGTGCACATGGGGACCTGGCATTGTCAGGGCAAGAGTAACTCCTGTTACTGCAACAGAAGTTGCACGGGACACTCAAGCAGACATCATGTCTGCTCCCAGCACCACCAAAGCTTCAGAAGAGATTTAAATCATGAGTTTAACACTGATTTGCACTCTGCCTTTTTGCTGCTTTCCATAAAACTAAAGGTTAGTTCTGGCTAGTTGCTAAGCAAGAAAGACATACAATCTATTTCTGTTTAAGAGACTACCCTGTTTAACATAAGCTAAAAATACTGGGTTTATGTGGCAAGTGGTGAACGAGACATTTCTAATTATCCTTCTGCTTGAGATAGTTATATTTAGCTAGTGAAAATGTACATAAGCCGCATCCTACAATATACTATGGTTCTTAATTCCCATCCAGTTGTAGCATGGAACTATCTCAAGCGTGCTGCATACATAGGAAAATAAAGTGCATTACTTAAAAATATTTTGCACTTAGAACTGATTCACTAAAAAGAATATAGCATATAAGATCAGGAAATGACAGACTAACAGATTTGTCATTTCTGAAAATCCCACTGAACTCATGTTTAAAGTTTGGTCCTATGCCCTACCGATTTTGAGAACTGGCACTTCTCAGCCTTTTCCAAACATTTTTACTTCTAAATCGAAAGGAGGAAGTTAACTGTTTTTTGGTCTCAGTCTCACCTCAGCTTGGCATAAACTGATTCAGAAAAGAAGATATTTCCCTTGCCCCTCTACGCAGTCTGAAATAAACACTGCTGGAAAGAAAAGCTTCCTTAGGTAAACATGAATGAAAAGCACTGACATTTTAAAAACTGTAAATGCTAAAATTTGTTCCACTGGAACTTACGACAGTAATAGTTACCTAATGCAGCAGATGAAATTGAGACATACTTACACAGCTTAAATCAACTTTGAAAGTTAAAAGTATTTCCCAATTCCCTACATAATTTTAAATGTTCTCTCTTTCGCATTGGTAATGTCTAGCAAGTTTAGACATCAACAAATATTGTCAATTTCAATTAGTTTTCTCCTTTTGACGGCTGTATTTTAAGGTATCTAAAGAGCTTTTTTTTTCCTTTATGTTTTGGGGTTTTTTTCTTCTTGAAGCCTCACAATTTCTTTCATTCCTCTTGGCCTACAGGTGGTGTAACCACAAATTCTTCATTTTACTAAAGAGTCACCCATAGCGTCCAAAACAATAGATCACAGCTGGATTACGCTGTAAACACCAAGTCAGAGACGGTTGTTGCCCCTGAGGCTTTCTGATGTCTGATGAAAAGTGCAACAACAAAGAGATCCAAAAGCTTGGGAAGTACCAAGTGTAGTTGTGGTTACCACAACTACATCACGGCAGGGCCAAGCCCGCAGACTTCCACTCAAATGCTGCTCTACCCACTCCACCTGCACATGGTGGAAGAGGAAGGCAGCAAGCCTTTATTACTGAACACAATACATGTATTTGCCCCTTTCTGGGCCTTTTTCCTTCCCATGCTCAGGCTGACAATCACTAACTTTTGCAAGAAGAGTATTTCACAAGCTGGCCTTCAAATATTGTTTGGCCTCCTGCGAATTTAGTACAGAAAATCCCTGCACATGTCAAGACTCAGCAGGATAACCACCACCAAGGAGTGCTTTCTTGAAAGCAGCTTTACAGCACCTTAGATGAGTAACATCTCACGCACTGCAATGAGCAACTCTATCTTTCAGGATCAGGTTATGTCATTGTTTTCTGGACTCTGCTTAGTTCAGCAGTGAATCATCACAAGTTTCACGCGACTTGGGACCACTGCATTGGCTGCCTGTTGCTCCAGAGGAAGAACAAGGAAGCAATCTGCGCATTTTAGCAGATAATATTTTTAAAGCACTGTGAAACTTCCAGGTTTCATCAAAAAGCAAGTTTAAGGGACTGTGGAGACTATCCCATTAATACAAAGGACACTCTCCCACTCACGAGGTGGATGGGCAGCTAAACAATCCTCCATCCACTCTGTGGCTCCATCATGCCCTGCTGGGAGACAGACCTTCTGCTAGTCAGTGAGACTCAAACACACCCACAAAGCAGTTTGTGATGCAGAACAGGAGCTGTTTTATAGGCAAGAAGATGCCACCTTACTCAGATAAGGATACCAGGTACCTGCATTCACTATGGCCATGACTGGGGCTATGCCTAGGGAAGAGACATCTGAAATTCAACATTTTCCATGCTAGTTGTCTTACTCCCACTTACAGGACTCCCTACGGCAATGCATCCAAATCCATTTCAGGTGGCTTTTGTTGCTGATCTTCCCTCTCTGCTTGTCCTCCCCCTCACTCCAGACAACCAGACAACCACATTATCATCAGCTGCCTTCCTGCCTGTGCAAAATCCGCTGGTTGGAGCTCAAGAGAGGGCAAGCCAACAATGCCAGAATTACTCCCAAGAGTTCACATGACACATGTGAACACTAAGCCACAGAGAGTTTGTCCCACCTACTGAAACACAGCTATGGAAAGAAGGAAAACAGGGAGGTAAGGACATGCCAGCTCTTTGAAAAGGAAGTTACTGAGAGCTCTGCTTGGTCACCCAAGCACGCAGATACCTGCAGGGCTCTCCATAGCCTTCTCTAATCACCAGTGCCATTCGCAGTGTGGCATGGTGATGTTCATCAGGCTGCTATCAATGAGAACGTTTAGACCGACTCCTGAGAACATGAAATAAAAGAGAAGAAATGGCTTGGTGCAGAGGCTGGAAGAGAGCACTGAATGGGACACACAGGAAGCAGCACAAAGATGGGGTCAAGGGGGGAACACAGGGCTGGGGAAGAAAAGAGGATGCAGGATAGACAAAGAAAGGGGGAAAAGGGAAGAAGTTTATACATCTCCATGCACCACTCTGGCTTTGAGGAGTGTGTCAGCTGCTTAATGCAGAAAAGTACTTCCAACCAGAGCCAAACTCCTCTCAAACCAGTCCTGAGCAACTCACTCAAGTACCTCAGGTTTCCCAGCTCAAATAAAATTTCAGATGAGCACCTTGCAACTCCCCTGCAGCCTGCCAGGCCCTAGACTAAGCCATAAAATAAACTGCCAATACATGTGGTGCAGACAGAAACACTTCTTACAATGAAGTAAGACGAGGCAAATCGTATGAAACTCACTACTCAGTTTGTAAAAATTTCTGACTTTGTTTTGAGTTTTACTGTGAGATTTTTATTCATGTGATTTAAATGTTGCAGTTCAGACAGAAACAGATTCGGAAGGATGGGTGTGATGTGAGCTGGTACAAGAAGATGGCAGGGAGAATCTGTGAGATGTGTCACAGCAACAACAGGTCAGTATTTAATAGTTCAGACAGAACTGAAGTCTTGGACTATTCAATACAGCCACTCTTTCTCTGTGTCTGCTTTTTGTCAGTGGTTCCTGGACCCCCTCCCACGCTACAGTTTCATTTCTCCTCCTGCATAACTTAACAAAAGGAGGTTTGCAGCCAGAAGGTTTTACAAAGCAGCTTTCTTCACTTTAGGGACAAGCTGTTTGATATGAAGGAAGATAATTCTATCCTTCCTCTGTAGGCTATACAGGGTTTGACAGGAATAAAAAAGGAACAATCTAAGGCTGCTGCTTTCAAAGGGCCCCAGAGGAGTCAGGAACCCAACGATACATTGGCATGTAAAGCCAAGCACTTAAAGGCTTTGAAACCCTTCAGATAAACCACTCGTACTACCCACAGAAGACAAGATATGAGGAGCAGACCTGCTGAGAGGCAAGTGGCCACTTTCAGAGCAGCAAGTCAGGCTAGTAACTCTTGGCCGTCGGTGAACTACGCTGTCGCGTGTCATGTCTACCAGCCTGGTGGGGCTGACTGAAGACAGACTTGGCCAGCCTCTAAGGACTCCTGACTGCTGCTGCTCACGCGGAACGGGACTACAGAGTACAAGGGCCTGAAACACCGAGACAAGCTCACCTGATGGGTTCTGCTTACACCTCTTTTCTTTAGGTTTTTCTGTCCCCGAATGAACAGCTGTAATTGTGGTGAATGCTTGGATTAGTACAGGATTGTTCCCCAACACATAACATGCAGTATTTTAGTAACACACAACTTTTCCCCCATTCACTAATATCCACTCTGCTATCACATGCGGGTTTGCAGCACCACTTCATTCCTTTTTTTCCAACGTGGTTCCAAAAAGCCCCTTATTTGCTTCAGAGGCAGACATAAAGCCCTACAACAGATTCTGTGTAACCTGCTCCAGAGACAAATCCCTCCCCTTACCTGTCCATTCCAGCTAGCAGCGTTGCGAACACCACATGTTTTGGTATTATTGAATGGGGAGAGGAGGGAGGCCAGCCTTTTCTTCTGGATTGTTATTTATCTCTGCACCAAGATGCCAAAATTAACATTTCATCTGGTCTGTCTGTTATGCTCCAATTAAGGAGCATAAAAGAATGGCAGTGTCCCACTTGAACGGAGGGAGGTACATTGGCAGGATAAAACTCTACTTGTAAAGAAAACTCCATAAACAGTGTACCTAAACAAAATTGTCTAGGCCCGTGGTTATGTTTAGTTACTACCACTTGGACTTAAAACTCAAAAGAAACTCCAGAAGTGGAGTAAATTTTAATTCCTTCTAGCACATGTATTTTGGTCCCACATCTACACATCTGGTATGCTGTAACCTCCAGGTAGCGAACTCACAAACACCTGGACTCTGGTTACAGTGATGTGCAAATAAACTGACACATTAGGCATCACTGCAATATGCAAACTGCTGTTCTATTTAGTCTTCAAATTTCTCTTGCTTGCTGCAAATGGCTTTGCTTCACAAGGACTTCACTGATACACAGACAAAGAACAAGTACACTTTATGTCCATCCATATTCCCCTTTCTCTAGATCTTTGCTCCCCACTGAAAAATCTATGCTAAAATATCTGGACCTTGGGAGCAGGATCTCTGCATCACCTTTTTTACAGGCTTGGAGTGCCAGGAACCTGGGAGGAGTGAGAAGAGGGCACTACCCCCGGAATGCTAGCTGCCTGCAAGCTTAAATATATACCCCAAATATATAAACAATCACCGATCACAGCTGAATCCTGCTCTCGAGAGGGACGTGGTAAGCAACAGCAGGAGGGAGTGAACACACTTACCGCTGGAGTTCTGAGAATTGCTGTTTGTTTCTTCAAAGTTGTTTTGCGCTTTGCCTTCCACTCTCCTGCTGAAAGCACTTTCTGCTGGGTGGAGAACAAAGCAGGGATGGTGACTGGTCAATACTGGTTGCAGAACCACACCGACAGGAGGCAAGACAACATGCTCCTGTGCCACATAATTGCATACCCTGAATACATCAGAAAGGTCAAATACCTCGTTTTGGAGGCAAATGGGCCAGATTCATTGAAGGGGTAACAGGTAGGTATTTTTCTTGAATGCCTTCTGGCTGAGGTGGCCTGGATTGGCTCTTAGGGAGCCCATGAACACCAGTCCTGACTGAACCAGAAGGGTCATGGCTTCCTCCCCTGCAAAAAAACCCAACTCTTATCTTACTCCTCCTTAAGGCAATAAGCAGCCCTTAAAGTCTCGGGCACAGGTGACCACCAGGTCTGCAGACTGAACTCCATGTCTTCACCACAACATGCAAGAGAGTCACCTACCAAAGCCCTACGCCAGCTCTCCCCATGCTTCCCAGCAATCTGCATTTGCTTCCTAAGCACTCCCTCAGAAACATTCGAATGGAGGACTGACAGGCTGTCTGACAGCCTGCCCACGATGTCTGGAAAAGCTACGGCAGATCCCCTGGCCCTCTTTACTTTCCCACACTGAACTTGGTGCTTCACCCCTCCCCAAGACCAAGCAAGCAGGCCCTGCTCCTCTGCTGCATGCTGCCAGCCAGTGCTCTTAGCAGTTCACTCGCTTTGCACGCTTCAGCAGCAGTGCAGGGCTGTTTTCCAGGAACTGTAATGGGAGGACTCCTCCAGTGTGCAGAGGTGGTTCCTGACCCTGGCTGCCGTGTCCTGAAACATCACCGTACAGCACAGCTGAGGTGCATCCCATCCTTCTCAAGCTGATGTTCCTTAGCACAAGTTCAACAGTACAAATACTGTGAGGTCTCATCTCACTTCAACTAGGATCGCAATGTCTGGGAAAATGTCTTTACTGTACTGACTCAAACTACAAATAAATACAATAAAAGGTGAACTGGCCAAACTAATGTGTATGGTCTACGCTGTATAGACTCTTCTGTATGTGGACTCACCCATGGAGCTCACTGTCACCCAATGGGTTCATCTGAACATGGCTCTGCAAGGCTCTGCTGGGATCAGCAGCACACAAATTGTATAGGGAGGGAGCTGAGGGACAGAAGTCTCATTCAGGAAT
This sequence comes from Falco peregrinus, assembly GCF_023634155.1. NCBI lineage: Eukaryota > Metazoa > Chordata > Aves > Falconiformes > Falconidae > Falco > Falco peregrinus. The sequence continues at coordinate 46,204,264 of NC_073721.1, read as the reverse complement.
GACAGGGACTGTTGACAATTGATATCAGATCATCATTTCGCTACGTATTTCTGTAGATCGCTGCAGTGGTCAGAACTGCTGTTATTACTTCCGTAAAGAGGCCCCAGCTCCCCGCAGCCTCACAGCCTCCCTGTGCTGAAGCTGAAGTGTGGCTCAGACACATGGGCTTTATGTCTGATGCGGCTAGAAAAGACCTGAACTGCATCAAGCTCCCAGCTCATGAATTTTGGTCCAGCCAGTCCTTAGTGGACCCTTTGAGTCCTAAGCAGGCTTCTTAAATTCTCAATCTACTACAATCCTGACTCTTTCTAAAATGTAGAACAAGAAAACTGGGTAATCAAATCAGTTAAAACAGAATTTCACAAAACAGGGCTGAAAACGAACTGGAGAGATTATCTAGTCCACCCCCCCGACAGATAAATAACAGGAATGAGAGGCCTGAAATAACTAGAAAATCAGATGGCACAGTGGGAAAAAGAGACCACGACAAAATGGATGAGGCCAACCCACCCCCCAAGAGACCCAGGTTCAAATCCCGGCTTATGTCACAAGTAGAAGTGAGTTGCAGGTCTCCAAAATTGTTCAGAAAAAAATTGCATGGTAGTTTTGTCCTCCTCTCCTTTTTTTTTTCTCCAAATCTGGCATTAAGAAAAAGCTGGTTTAGTGCACCTCCTTGATCTTACTGTATCCCTCCCACACAGCAAAGGGCAGCTGACACAAGTTCTCTCTCTCTCCTCAAACTGAACCTTTGGCATGCAAAGCAAAATTATCTGTACAGACAAATTAAGTGCCACTCTACTAAGCGCCTGTGGAGATGCTGTCAGTGGAGTGGTACTCTATCATCTCTGGTATTATCCAGGCCCAGTGTAATGTCTCTAACCGCAGCGCTGGGAAGGCATCCCTTCTGGAGACTGTTTTCCTATAGGTATTATGGTCAATGCATTCGTACCAGAAATTCAAGAAACTGCTCAGACTGCCTTTGTACAAGACACTGCCTTGAAAGACACCACAGAAATGACGCCACCAGATAAGATAGGGTAGGACCCCCAGACTAGTATTAGTTTCTTGAATATTGATCTACTAGGCCCAAGCATCATGCGATTCCTTCCTCCATACAGGAAGAGAACAGCTCAAAAGTTTTTACCCAGTGTACTGATACACTTTTAGGTTAGAGAAGTGGGGGGGAAAAAGTGCCTTTACAAAAAACACCTCCCAGCTACTGCTCAGATGAATCTGGCCTCTGCCCCAGGAAGGCTCCCAGTTTTTCCATTTTTGTGAGAGACATGAAACTGGAAGACGTTGTTGCAGGTTTAAATAAATAATGAAAAAGGTTTCTCAGCTTTAACTCTGACATGGGTTGGATTGGATGGACATCAAATTAGTAATAAAATCATACAAATGTTTAAGAGGTGCAGTAACAATATGAAATCTCAGGACCCACAAGCTGTAAGAAGACAGGTCACTCACTGCAACATCTGGTACCTGTGGGAGTGTGTGCTATCTAACAAGCACCCGTGTTGAACATCCTGTGGTCTCTCCCACCACAGTCACCTCTGCTACTCAGCATCTGTCCATGCCAGACATTTCAGGGGCATTTAAACACCAGCTGATTAACCAGCCCTTCTTTTGTACCAAGATGGAATATGTATCTACCAACCTGACAGATTTAAGAGAGTGTTTCCCTGCTGCCTGGACATGTGAATGCTGTGTCTCACATCCTATTTATTAATAGTTATCTTTCTGTGCTCTTTGCTTTCTATTTTTTTTATCCCTTTTTTTTTTTTAAGTTTTGATATTGCTTGGAAGGAGGAAACAGGGACTATGGAAGGACCAATCTTAACTTGAGTGTCCTAACATCTCTGTAATGGTTCTGTACCATTAATTTTATTGCCAGAGCCCACCTTATTTCTTGGTGGTTCCTGTGGGGAGTGAAGCACTGTGAAAACACCTGTACTCCATTTCATTTCCTCAGGCACAGGCCTATCCCTGAAAATATCGCCTTGAGGGAAACAAACACTAAATGCCAAACAAAGCTGAAAACCAAACAAAAATCCCCACACCTGACAAGCCATTATGCCAGTCCCTTGTCAGGAAGCTCTCCTCAGTTTGTGACACCAGGATTTGAAACAGGGTCTTTTGTACCTTGTGGTTAGCATGATGCTTCAAAAACCCCACCTTGTCTCTGGGAAGAAGTTATAAAGACCTATGGCTCATGTAAATTTTTATATATAATGTGCCAAAGGATCTGATCCCCTCAACTGCTTCTGGGAGTAGCTTATCTGGGACAGTCATGGATGGATCAGACTGAGTCCAGGAAGGGTCAAAAGCCAACCCAGGGCTGGACTGGACACTAAGCAGTTAAGAAAGTTGATGGTAGAAAGGCAATTGGTACCTGTGATGGCCTTGCTTCCTGGGGATCCAGAATTTGGAGCGCGGAACATCTGGGATTGGGATGCCGGTGGGACACCGGAGGGGGTGCGGTGCAGGAGGGTAGAACATCGGTTTATTGAAGCCGGTGTTTTTTTGCTGGATTGGCTCGCCTGTGTCTTCACTGCCACGAAGAGTGGAGATCGAGAGAACTCTGGATATGAACACTCAGAACTAGTGCCTGGACAGTCAGTCAGCTCCCAGACCGTGTGCCTTCTGGGAGGGTTGCTTTCTAACAGCAATGCTCACAAAACCCTTGTGTGGGGACCTGAAGCAACTGTGGATCCACCGATCCCATGTAACAAAACTTTTCCCCGCTCACCCGAGGGGACAGATTATTGAAGCTTGTTAGTTCCCTTCCACACCTTTAACTGCCACGTGACCAACCCATTCCTCCTCCAGCAGGAATCACCCCATCCATCCAGGAGCACTATTTGATTGCCATGGCCTGGCTGGGTGTACCTGCATCACTGTCCTTCATCTCTATGTAAGTAAGAGTTTGATTTTTGAGAGCAGGTTTCTAATCTAATACCCAGAGCTCTGAATAGGGAGGAGTTTACAACTTTGTTAGCTGAGCTTTGCATAAATCCTAGAGATCTCCAGCTATTCCTTGTCTCATTAACCAAAAACAAAGGAAAGGGGGCTGCTGGTAATGGAATGCAATTAGGAGGCAGAGTTCTCATCCTGCAAGTCAGGAAAGGCCTTTTGGCCCTTATCTTCAGAAGAGTACTGGTGACATGTGGAGAAATTCTCAGTGTTACTGGGATATGCTCTTTGTATGTATCTATAGTTTGGTCTCTGCAATGCACAGTGAGGATCACCAGGAATTTTCAATGCCAAAAGTCATATGAAAAATCTTCAGGAGGACAGCCCTTTGTCTAGGCCATATGGACTAAAAAAAAATAATTACAAAAATAGAGAAGAAACCTAACCTTCTTTCATTCCTCAGTGGCTTCTTCCATGGAAATTTGGTACAGTTCCTGAAGCCCAAGTCTCACTACAACCATCTGCCCTGAAGAATCACTAAGAAACAAGGTTCACATAACCCACATCCCAAGCTCACTGCCAGTAATTTTTATAGAGTGATATTTCAGGATGCCTAAAGCTGGGTGGGCAACACTAGGACTTGTTCATCTTATATGGAAATAGTTATCCATATTGAGCAGTTCTCTCATGGACTGCCATGGCAGCTCAACAGCCTGACTCTGAAACAGGTGAGGAGAAAAGTCACTTAGACTGGGACTAGATCCTTATTTCCCAAATCCCATGAGATGCAGACCTCAAATGCGAACTGTTCTTATCTTCCCTGTCAGCAGTCAGCAGCACTGGAGAGGGAGGATGTGTACATTCAAAGCGGCTTGCAAAAAGATACTCAAAGTAAACAGGTTTTTGTTTCAACTGATCTGATACACAGATCCAAAATGACACTTATTGTTAACATTAGTGAACTTCTGCAGGAGATTATGTACTAGGTTTCCTCATAGTTTAGGTCAAGATACTTCTCTGCTTGGTCTCTGGCCAGCTGAATAGGCAGGAGGCTTGCTTTCGCTTCCTATACTTCCTTTCAATCTCCATGGACAATCCTCCTCCAGTTGCTGCCAAACCGCCAGCAAAAACGTAGTCAGATACGACAGTTTCCTGCTTATGTATCATCTAGTTTCCCACCAGGCATATTCCCACCAACTGCTGCTTTATTCCCCCTCCATACCAAGAGAAGTTGCAACCAGCCAACTTGGTGTCAGAAACAAAGAGCATCATTGCAAATTCTCTGCAGTCCAGGCACTGCTCTCTTGAGAGCCAAATAAAAAAGCCCCAGTGCTATGAAGGCCTCCAAAATTATTTCTTTTCTCTTCCAACTTAAACAAGTATGTCTTCACATTCAGACCGCAGAGCGAAGGCTGCTCCATCTGACACTAGGCAGAGACAGAGTCTGGGCCAGCAATGCAAGACAGACAAAAGAGTATTCTAACAGTATGAAGGATGCTAATAATTCATTGGAAAAAAAAGTTTTAGTCTTTAGTTCATCAGATGACAAATTCCCTCTGAAGACTAAGCAACACAGGTAGAGACATTAATGTAGCTCCTCTGTTCTGCTCTTAAAAAGTCACCTTCACTGTGCAACTCACTGCCTCAGGCTGATGAAAAGGCAAGGTATTTCCAAAGTTCAAGGTATTTCCAAAAGTGAAAATACTGAGTTGCTGAATGCTTACAAAAACCTCCTGCCTCAAAATCTGCAGCTAGACAGCAAGACTGAAGACAGCACTGTGAACAGATGATCCCATAATTGCTGCTATGAAGTTTTTTAAACTTTCTCCGAAAGCATCTGAGAGATGTCCCAGTTGAAGCTGACATAGTGAGGAAGGGAGGGCAGGAGAGGAGTAGTGTGGAGAGTAACTCTCACTGAATGCCCCCTAGTCACTCGGTAAACTGTGTGCCCTGTGCTACAGCTGCACAGACTGGCACACGGTGTGCTAAAGAACACAGACAATACAGGTGATATGTGAAAGATGGGGGACTCTGCCTGGGCAGCAGGAAAAAGAACTTGCTCATCGCCGTGCTCAGTCATGATGGCCGCAGAGTTGCTCCCAGGGCAATGATGTAGCTAAAAAGTCTGAGGTACTCTTTGGGTATGCAATCAGGGCACTTTTAAAGGGGATCAGGAAGACTTGTTAGCTCTCAGTTCCCTCACTAGACCCAGTGCTGGTGCCTGCCCTTCATGAAGGTGGTTAACAGACTTGAGAATATTCAGATGAGAAGGCAAGAGAATAAACGAAGGACAAGAACAGCACACCTTACAATGGAAACACAAAGTCACTCCTTTAGCTTAACCGGGAGGTTAGTTACTACAAAGTGACCTGACAGCAGGCTATACAAAGGTCTAGAAAGGACAGAAACTTCGTAACTCAGTCCTCCTTCATCTAGCAGACAAAATTATAAATAGGATCCAGTGTCTGAAAGCTACAGCTGGATATTTTTAGTCTTAATTTGGTGAGGGTAATAATTCATCAAAATAATTACCTTAAGAGGTTGCTGTATTTTCTGTCGCTCTTAACAGCAAGATTAGATGTCTCTCTAAAACATATACATGACCAATTAAACCAAGGCAATCCTGTAGCATGTGTCATTCCGGTCAGTCCAGAGATCACAGTGGTGCTTCCTGGCTTGCCTGTCTTTGGTAAGACCTTCAAGCCCTAGAAAGCTGTAGCACTAAGTAGAAAATGTGGCAGGCATTTCAACAGGTCTCCTTGAAAAAAACATAAATCCACACACTACCACAATGCACCACCACAACAGAACAGAGATCAGATTATCCCAGTAACTTCGCTTTTTCCAGCTAAAAATTCTGGCTATTGATTTGTGTACCACATTTTGTCAGAAAGATAATTTTTTTCAGAAATTTTTGTCAGGATGGGTAAGGAACCATTTGGATGGTTCAGATGGAATTATGCCATCACCTCTGGAGAAAAACCTATCTTTAGTGAGTATGATGGGAACAGATTCCTTAACAATGGCCTGAAATTCAATAAGCTCAGCAGAAACCTCTGCTATTGGGAACAGGAAAAACCCTGTGCTCAAACATATCAAATTCTTAATGTGCTTCTTTATACATACAAAGAAATACTGCCAGGGGAACCTGTTGCTAAGGCACTGTGGGATCAGAGAGTAGGAAAAACATCTGAACTCACAGATTTCACTCACTGAGATGGAGAAAGCAAAGACACACCATCCAACTGAAATCTGGATCTGTTTTTTTCTTGGTTAGGCTGGACCTGTGTGGAAACTAGATGGGCTACCAAAAAGGATCCCTCTCCCTAAAAGAAAAAGCCACAGTGGCAGCTGCCTTTAAGAAACACTGCATTTAAGCATTTTTGATGAACAAATTGTATCCAGTGCCCTTCACAGTAAGAAGAGTAATTGAGCAGAGAGGCTTGATGAACTTCCTTGAGCATCTCAGGTGACAGGGTGGATGTAGGTCTGCCTGTCCCCTACGGAGCCAAGTATGACCATGGGGCTGGCAGGGCAGGGTCTTCAGCAGCTGGGACCCATCCTACAGCCCCTGAGAGAGGTGAGAGAAGTGAGCAAGGCAGGACCAGAGATGACAGCCAGGTTCAACCAAGAGTCCAGATCATCACGATTCAAGCTGAGAAGTTAATCCACACACAGGTCAGCAGCAGGATCAGCCCTGATGAAAACAACCAGGGCCAGACACATACCAGTTATCACGGAGATCCAGAGTGATGAGACATGGTTGACATCAAGTTGGGAAGTCAGTCTACAGGTTGGGGTACTGAGCAATGGGATCCATGGCATGGGCATGTCTACAACTGAGCTGGAGACCAACAGCCAACAGTGTGGCTCAGGCAGGGACTGGTGGCCCAAAGCTGGGCTGAAATAGGGATCTGAATGTGGGCAGAGGCCCTGTGTGAGGCTGGACAGGCTGAGTAAGAACTACTAGTGCACTCAGGGCCCTGCCATCACTTTAGATTTTCATCCTGGAAGGAACAAACATGGTTAGCTGTGCCGATTTGAGTGCTCTCACCACACACCTCCATGACCAGCAAATCTGTTGCTTTATCTGCAGTTACCAGAAAAGGATGTGGTGAGGGCACAGTCCTGAACCTGTATTTACCAAGCTAAAACCCACTCCTGATGACTTTTCTAGCCAGTCCACATCCCAATCAGACTAGGTTTTCTCTGTGCTGTAAATACATGATCTATAAGCAATCACAATATGCCAGCCACCTGCAAATACAGTTACATCAGTTCCATCTTACAGAGCAGACAGAGCCTGGAGGAGGACAGAGAAAAATCTCTGAACCCTCCCTCTGTGCACCTCCATTCAGAAACAATTCTAAAATGGGGACAACGAATGTGCCTACAATCCACTTTTTTTGGGAAGAGCCTCTGACACCCTTCTGAAAGAGCGAACAGGCTGACAGAAACAGTATAAAAATATGTATTTAAAAAGAGTAATAGCCCAGTTCTAAGCACATGAAAAAGCCCCTACTCCTCACCAACAAAAGGGAAAATTAAAAGGAGACATTTGGCATTAACAATTCCAGGGAACCCCACAGCAGAGCTCTTTTCCAGACAGCAGGTATCCAGCAGCGCTGACCAAAAATTATCCTGCAAGGTCCTATTGACCCTGCAGGGTATGAGTCCTTGTTTTAGCCCATTTTCGATGATTTTTATCCATTATCAAAGAAAACCAGAAAGACAGGCTCCGGAAGGGAAGCTTGCACTCAAGCAGAGAGACCCAGAAAGTTTGAACTGGTAATGCTGAAGTGTTTTCCTTACCCGGTCCCACTAAGGCTAGTTTCTCAGCATTTGCCTTATATGAAAAGATCAAGACCAGGGTAAAGACACAGTCTCAGCTTTACTTCTTCTGATTGCTAGGGCCCAAGAAAAGCTAGCTGTGCTTTTCAAAAGTCATGGGTTTACAGCTGCCTCACAGGACCTTGGTTTATAGAAAAAGCAGAGTCTGAGCAGTAGAAAGGTGGAAGGATGTACTGGCCAGCCCGCTTTGGGAGCTAATCATGCCCTCTCCAGTAAAGCTCATCAGGGTTAATATTTTGTCACTGAAAATTATAAACCTTGCTGGTCATGGGAACTAGGAAAGGAAAAAAAAAAAAAGGTTAAAAAAAAAAAAGGAAAAAGAAAAGTTTATGGGGAGGGTGTTAAACCTTGTGAAAACACCATCCTGATCTGATCTGAAGTGTCCTCACAGTTAAAAGATATTTGCTGAAAAGACTGGAAACCCATCTGCACACCTCTGTGACTGCTGGCCTAGTCTGCAGCAAGGGCAGCTTCTTTGGCTTTCACAAAGGTTACTGCAGAAACCATGGTGCAAGGATGGCTTCAACCCCAGCATTCAAATGAATGTGCCTCCTCCTCTGAAACTGGCTTCCAGGAGTCAAAACGCGAGCATCAGGACCCTGCAGCTGCACTCTGCACAGGGAAAAGGGCCGTGGGGACCATCTGTGTGGACCATTCCTATCTGCAGTCAGACCTGCAGGGCCCACTTCAAGCAAATACCTCTCAGAAAACCAGCTGTGCTTTTCTTTTATGCTGGAGAGCCTGGACTGGAACCAGCAGCTGCATCCTATTACTACAGATAGTTGGGAGGACGGAGAGATATCCATAGTGATAAAGCCCCTTGACATGGGAAGTACTGGGAAAATAAGAATCTGCTACTGTTGAACAGAGACTCAGTGCACAGTCCTTACAGCACACTGCTCCTGAGCTATCTGTACAGGGGTGGACTAGAGACACCAAACCCTTGGTGTCTGAGGGCCCATTTATACTAGGAGATTGACCTACTGCTGATCACCACCAATGGCTTTTCTGAGGACCTAAAACTACCTCAATTAAGAGGTGGAGTTTGGGGATGCAGGGATGTTTAGGAATAACTGCTACATGTGCAATCATAAGCACCGCGTTAGTTTCTTCAGGCAGATGGGAGATAAAAAGACTAACTTTGTGATGATGGCAGCAGAGGTATTTTATGCCCTACACCTTCTACCACAATCTTGGTCCATCTCCGTGCCTCAGAGAACCTGCACGAGAGCTGTCAAGAGCCACCAAGCCTTGATCCACTTTAGAAGTCCTGGTCTGGTGGACTATGTTCCACATTTATTTTCTGTATGTCTAAAACCAAAGCTGCCTCATTATAATAACTTTAAACCCTAAGCTGAAGCTGAACTTGGTGAGGAAGGCATGTGCACTCCCTCTGCTGGCTGCACATCACAGCTGAAGAAATCCACTACACCCATCCTCATCATCAGCCAAAACACTGGCAGTGCACAGACATGGGCAAAGGGCAACCGTGCTGGCTCACAGCATTAAAATCGCAATAAAGCCCAGGGCAATGCTTTGAAAGAAGCATGAAGTTCAGGTGTAAAGAACTTCTCTGCATACTTTTAAAGCATCCCAAACCAGCATGTATCAGGAATTTCTTTCAACTGTTAGACTAAAATTTTGCACTGAATTACACTTAATTGCTCATTAAAACCTCCCCTTTGTCTGGGGAGTGCAGACCGTAGTGTCCCTCCAGAGTGCAGATCGTAGTGTCGTGTAGTATGCTGAGAACTGCCTTTTCCCGAGCTCCCTGAAATAAATATTTTATTGCCTGTGATTTAGTAGCAAGCTGCCAAGGTAATTTACATGATTTTGAAAACCAGCTTTAACTCACTGTCTGAAATAATTTCTCAGAAGCTCATAAGAAAGATGCTTCTTCCCTAGCATGTATGTCCAGTTATTATTTAGGGGAGTCTAGAAATTTTGTGCATCACTTCAGTTAAACAACAAAATAAAACATCAACCCCCCAAGGAACATACATAGATTTGCATGACTTTAGTAAAAGTTCAGTGACATTACAGACCTAACAGCAACAGTGTCCCTCTGAGAGGAGATTCCAGCTCAGCTTTACAGTGCCCTGGTCAGCACATGATCTATGTCCTGCCAGCTGCAATCCCACAGGCCCAGTGGAAGGATCCACAAGAATTATACTCTCTCCTGCAACCCTCGTGTTTACCACCAACCACTGTAAGTCACAGTCTGTAATGAAACAGATCTCCAGGATACTCACTAATAGGTGCATGCAGCGCCACATGTTCTTGGTAGGGAGTGTAGTATTTGTACTGCTTGCCGCAGAATTCACAGGTGTAATTGCCAGTTTCTGTGAAGATGAAACAAACACAAAGATCAGAAAGGAGTGCAGAACCCTCTCACACAATCACCAAGCTCCTGACTTTTTTACATAGAAACTAGCCAGGAGACAAAAACTAGAGCATAACCCTCATGCACGTGGAACTTATCTGCCCTGTAATTCACACATCCTTTTCCCCAACAAAGGAAACATTTAAAGCCAGTGTCCAGTGATGGACCGTGCATAAAAAGTCCAGTAGAACTGAAAAAGCTGCAGAAGACTATCCCAAAATTACAGCAAGTAAGCTTGCAAAACAAAGGAGAGAATCCATTTCTAAAGTCTGTATTACAGTTGACACAGTTTTGTCTTCTGTTTACAGACTGCGATGTGTGGACAACAGGAACGGTCAAACTAAGAAACAAACTGTCAAGTTTAAGAAAGAACTTTCATATTGGGATTGTAGATTTCTCTTGCAGGAGGAGGGTTTTTTCTGTGATAACTGCTAATTCCTGCTTTGGAGGTACTTGAAATAATGAGGAAGTGTAACCACACACTGACACCTCCCGCTCTTGTCAGTGCCAGGAAGTACAGAACTGACAGCAAGCTGCAAGCCAAAGGAAAATCCAGGGTTAATCAACTTTTTCCAAAATGGAGAATTCAGAGAAATGCTTCAGCAAAGTCTGGTCCTCTGCTTGTTTAACTCTCACTTGTTTGATGAACCCATCACAAAGGCAGTAGGAATGTGATCACCTGCCAACTCTGTCAATACACCTTAAGATCTTCTGTAATCGCTACCAGCTTGCTTTTCTCCTCAACCTTTTTCCTCTTTTCTTTGCAGAACTCTTGAGCAGAAAACACCACAAAGCTGCATTTCATAGGGCCAGGGCTGTTGGTGTTCAATGTTTGTTTGAACCTAAATACATCTTTCAGCACCCCTAAGGTCCCAACACCTCTGTGTAATGTAGTGCTTTCTGGTTTTCCTAGAGGTACTCCAGCTAATGCCAGATTGAAGCCCTTGCACTTTCTCTTTCACATGTGAAGCTGTATAATAACTCATACTTGGACCAATCTTCTGGAACGGTTCCGGCTCCTCCTCCTTCACTTCATCTGCTGCTATGACAGCCTGGTCATAGGGGTCTGCAAGAGAACAGAACCAGCAAGAGAGCTGACAACACCCTCAGGTTTTCCTTCTACAGCTGCATGGGCACCGAATGCTCCTGCATCTGTAATGACATTTTGATCTGTAACAAGATTTCAAGACAGGAATTATAAACCCAATGACCTCTCTGTATGATTTGTCCCTCCTCCTCCCCCTCCTCAGGTACCCCAGGATCACCCTCACTTCCAGCCCAGTCACATGCCTTGTAGGTACGTAATGTTTAAAAAATACAGAGAAAGACTGAACAAACACACTGCAAAGCCTGATCCATATTTTCTGATTTTCTTCCAGTGCATCTCCTATCTAATGATGTTATACTGTCTGAAAGTGGGCATGATAATGCAGTCTGCAAGCAAGTCAGCTAACGAATATTGACCAGTGACTTTCTACCATCTAAGAGCACAGCTAGAAACAAATCAGAACCCAACCCATTTTATAAAATAATTTAATTTATGCCTTGAACAATTCACTAAATCACCAAAGACATGAAACACCTGCTTCTTTGATTTCCAGAAGCCTGATCAATTGTATGTACAACAAAAGCCTGGTAGCTACTAGGGCTGGGCATCAACCTAAAGGCTGTAGACACTGGGGGAGGGAGAGAGGATGCTCCCTCTCCCGCTGCAATCAGTGACAAAATTCCCTTGACTCTCACAAGTGTAGAATCAGACCTGCTGTGCCTGAACTACTGAATGCTTGAAAAGGTTTGTGAAATAAAGCACACGAAGGATCTCAGCTTACCTGCCCGGTTTTCTGGGGCCCCTTCCACACTAAAAACTAACACAGAATAGAAGAAGGAGGGGAAGAAACAAAACAGAAATTAAATCCTCTTAAATGGCCTTATATTCCTCCTGTATTTCACGCACCACTTCAGCATATTTCAGCCCCACAGAATAAACCAGGCTTTGTGCCCCAGTCCCTCCTCTTCCCAGTAGCATCCACACAGGAACTATTTGAGCATGCCCAGCCCTAATATGATTCTCAAGGCCTTTGTTCTGACACTGACACAGCCCCACCTGAAGTTCAGATGCACAGCTGCCTCACCCTTGTGTTTGCTACAACACAACCAGCCCTTTGGTGGAACTGAGACAAAGTGTCCTTGCAAAACACAAGTGGAAGCGGTTACCACAGCCCTCTTGTAACCCTAGGCAGAGCTCCCTGGTCCATAGCTAAGAAGATACATTTCTGACAGAAGCAGACACATCCGCCTCACAGTGACTTTGGTTCCAGTAATTTAATTTTGGCTCCCCATGGGAGGGAGTTTGCAGTGGTGCACTGCAAGAGAACACTGGCTGTTTGTAGAGCATATTCAGATGGTCACATGTTTCAGTTAAAACCAGACATTTTTATGGACAGCACATATTGTGGAAAACCACTTGCTTCTCTAGAGACGGTTCAGCCACTTCTTCTTTCCAAGCAGCCTCTTTCAAAAACTCTCAGGGCTCCCTCCTTGGACAAGTGAGGAGCAGTACCGACAGGTTTTAGCATACATAGCGAGGACCTGGAGTATCTGTGGGCTCCGAGTCAAGGGGCTTTAGATGCTCAATAAGCAGGGGTAAGCCAAAGACATTATATTGTTGCTTCTGTTTCCCCCAATAGAGAAAAAAGAAACACTGCTTCTGGAGAAGGATGTCTGCTTCTGCCTGAGTGTCACCAGCCTAGGCCGCATCTACACTCACAGAGGAGAAATTGGCCTGTGAGGTTCACTGACAACTGCATCAATTCACTACCACAGTGATTACCAAGGACAAAACATTTCTCAACTCTGAAATGTGGTTTCTCACAGCAGAGCATGTTGGGAACAAACCTGGGCAGTCAGAAACCAAAAGGCAACTCACTCTTGCCCAGCAAGTAGCCAGGCCGAAAATTTACCTTGAGGCACTCAGTTCTAGCATATCCATCCTAACCATAAACCTGCAGACAGACAGGACTGCAAGGACCAGAGGTCCCACCAGAGGGTGTTACTCTGATGCACGCAAAAAGAATCAAGCAAAGTTCTTCCTGCAGTGCCTGTGGACTCTGCCTCCACTGACAAAGGCAAGCAAGCCATGCTGTACAATGCCCTGTACGTCACGGGCCACACGGTCCTGCAGAACCACGTTTTGCCTTCCCCAACGACTTCTCCTGCTAGTTTGGGTGTCTGAGTGCCAAAACAGTACTCACCATCCACGGCATGTAGATCTCTGTGCTCTTGGAAGCAGCTATAATATTTATATTTTTTCCCACAAATGTCACACGTGTACCTAAAATTGTCTGTAGGAAGAAGAAAACAGGCCACTTTAGAAACTTTGAGGTAAAAGGCAAACACTCCAGACAACGCTGCTCAATCAGACTCCCCCATGCAGAGACACTCATCCCACATGCTCTGTCAAATCTCTAAGGCACACAGACAGCCACTGCTTCATAATGTCCCCCCCGTGCCCCGTGCTATATGGCTTGGGGCGCACTCTGATCTGTTATTTCCTATTCAGGCAGCTCTGCTCTCCGGAAGATCTCACAGCAATGAAGATGCAGAGCAGCTTCAGCCCTGCTGAAATCTCCTTTGGAAGTTCAGGGCTACGGTAGGTAAGTACTGGTCAGAATGGGGACAAACTGGCAGAGCTAAATGCAGAGTCAACATACGAGCTGTCAGAAGTCAAAGTCTTAATATGCCAACCACAACATGGACTGGACGTGCCTACAAGCTCATGGTTCTCACTGCGGCTGCTAACTGATTACTAACTGCATTCAAGATCCTGTATGGGCACATTACAACAAACAAAACCAAAGAGAACCAACAATCCAAAACACACAGGACAGGAAGGTGCTCAATGAACAGGAGGACTGTTTCATATACATTTGTACCCTAGACCCCCTCCCATCATCCCAGCAACAACAGACCCCCTTCACCACAGCCGTGTGGGGAAGACAGACAGGCAAAAAAGCTCAAGATGCGTATAAATTAATTTTGGTCTGACTGGTGACAATGAATGTGTTTGGCTCAGCTATCACATCAGTGTAAGAGGAAAACTTCACTCGTCACCTTGGTGAGGTTTTTCCATCTTCTGATGTCTGACATACCCCTTGGGGTACAGACTGACATCCTTAGTCACCCCACTGCAACTTGCAGCGCTGCTGTACTTGTCAGCCGACCACAGTAGCTGATGGGTTGCATGCTACTAGCCCACTGCAAATGAAGTAAAACACACCAGCTTGTGTAGCCACAAAGGGTCTTGAAACTGATGTGTTTTACTTCACAACAGAACCAAGCTAGGAGTGTACACACCAGCTACTGTGGCTCCACAGATGAGCTGCCACTCAGTAAGCTCCCCTGCGGTAGCTCAGTTGTTTGTTTTCATGAATCCATACAATTAGCAAAGGTAAAGCCTTGTTTTTACCTCTTCCATACAGTGTTCAAACACACCAGAGTATGCATATTAAGTAAGCTGTTCTTTTACTTCTTAATAATTTTATTTTTTAAATAAATATTTTAAGCTAGTATGCATTGGTACAGTCTAATCGCTCACTTGGGTTCACTACTGCAGTCCATCAGCACATGGGGTTTCAACACTAAATGAAGAATCACTTTCCGCCTTTTATTCTGTTTGGCAGAATGAAAGTAGAAGCTATGGTGATCTATAAGAGAAAAATGCCAAATATAAAAGATGTTAAACAGCTGGGCACTGGAAATTTATCCCTGCTACCAAAAAATATTTGTATCTTAATCAGAGCACAGTAATGCTAAGCTAGACCTAAAGGATTTTTAAAAGTCTAGGCTGAAAAAGTGAGACAGAGCTCAGGTATATATACAGAGATGAAAAGGATTCACTGCTTCAAACAGTGCACTGCTTAAGGAAGAGGAGGAGGAGAAGCAAAACAGGACTGCAAGAACATTCAAGTGATAAAAGTACTGGTAGGTCACATTTAGCTATGTCCCATTATATAATCTTATGCAGTCTCCTGTGGTCAGACAACAGCGCTGAGGATCTCAACCTACCCTAGACTCTTTCCAACAACAAAGAGAATCTAATGATTGCTATGAAATATCTCTGTATCTGTTGCAAAAAAAATAAGTCAATTATTGGCAGAAAAAAATCATAACATGTCATCAGTAATCAGTCCCACATTGCTGGAGTCCCCAAGACAAGAAACCAACCTCCTTTTTGAAGTGTAATGAGCCATGCAGTAGATGAACTGAAGACTAATTCTTCAAAGGAGTACCAAATGCCAAGCACTTCCAATACCTCCATTTGGAGGAAGAAAACTATTATGGCCTTAGTTGGGAAGAAAAGTGCAAAATAAGTAAGACTTGTTAGAACAGAATAAAACTAGATGCTAGAGGCACACCATTGCACAGACTCAATCAGCCACAGCTAGTTGTAGTCACTGTAACTTAGGAAAGATTGTGGGGATCTCACTGTCAACAGGAGACCTGAGTAGCACACGCTGGGTATAACCACTTCCTTCCCTAGGTGGTGGGGGGAAAATAAAAACACGCTAAGAAGTACAACAGCACACCCCAAGAGAATAGGGGTTTGCTTGTTTTGTTAGGGGACTGCTTTCCCTAAGGAAGAATGACCTCCAGAGATTATAGCAAAACAAGCCATTATGAGAAGTAAGAATTTGTTCCAGCTAGTATTGGTACTAATCTCTTCCTCAACTCTTTAAATAACACCCAGCAAATGGTACTAGGTCTCAGAGACAAGGAGGTTTAGAGAGAATTCAGAAAGTTATCAGAAGACAGCCCATGTGCACCTAAGCTTCACCCTCTGTGAACAGCGGTCACTCTTCCACGGCTGCACCCGAGTGCCAGACTTCTTCCTTCTTACCCAATAAAGCTGTCTTTGCTGACAGCCACCAAATACTTGCAGTGCTGTTCCCAGCAGTGAAAGCTTTCTTAGCAAGAAGTTCACTGAGCAAAATTAGCCTGTAGACTACTACTTTTCCTGTTTGGGGTTGTAACTACTATACCAACGTAGACTCCAGCTGGGGCACTGCACCCAATATGCGTAACAGAGCTTTCAATGGGAAGAGCTACAAAAAGACTCCAAGTGCTCAGGTGTGCCTGCAAGCCCATACTGAAACCCCCACACCTAAACCTCTGAAGAGATGGTACCAGACATAGCCAAAGAAACGCTACTTAAGCAAGTTTGCTCAGATTCAAGCTCTCTCCTGTCACCAGGTAGACATCGATGCAGTGCAGCTCCACCAAAAGCAAAATCATACCAACAGGCACTATCAGGACTTTAGGAAAAATACAGGGAAAGATACTAATTAGCCCGCCAGCACAGAGGTACAGTGCTGACCCTTTCTGGTGTTCAGGCAACAGTCCTGCAGAAGGCATCCTTGCTGCAAGCTGAGCAATCACCATATTACACTGCTGCAAACCTAGAGTTTCATAGTTAACAACTGAACTCCAGCAACTATCATGCCTCCTTCATGCTCTTGAGTCTTTCCAAGGCAAGTAGTGATTCCAGAAAGGGGTCTAAGGAGTAATGGCTTTATATACTTTGTCAGCCCACATTTAACCTTGTGAAATACATGTACCACAATACAGCATCGCATCTTACTAGAAAAACAGGCAAGCAACAGCCTTGTTACAAGGCAGTTCCTCAGGTATAAAGGACGGATATACTGAGATATGTCAAACAGGCAGGTTTTTCAAGTACCCCAAGCAATAACTCCATGGGACATGAAAGCATTTTTGACCACTCTTCTCGCAAGTGCACCTCTAGTAAAAGACAGGGAACGTGCTGCTCTTTTCTGCCTGTCTCCAGGGGCTGCTGCCAGCTGGCTCCTGTCGTGCGGCCTGTGTTCAGCAATGACTCGTGGCTGCTTAAATACCCTGCCCTAGGGATGATCAGCCAGGTCATCTTTCTTCCCAGATGTTGTATTAAATATGTTGAGAATTTTTTTTTTTGTTGATTCGTTTCAAATATTCAGCAGAGAATAAATTAGGTATTTCATTTTGGCAGGAAAGAGGGAGGGCAGAGAGCACATGCCCAACAGTGGCAGGCAGAAGAAGAGGCTTCTCTCCTTAGGGCACTTGGCCCAGGGCCTCGGTGGATTTTGCTCTAGGAACACAGGAAGGGAATGACAGCAATCAGAAATTTGTTGAAAGGTCAGAACTTCTGTATCACAAGCTAAAAATACAGATCACTTAACCCACCCTCCTCAGTGCAGGAATCCAAGACCACAAAAACTGTGTGCAAACTCGTTTCCACTGGGCTCTAAGAGCTCTGCACAGCATCACAGAAACCCAAACTGGAAACAGTTACATACAACATCCAGATGACACCCCTGCAATGACGACAGCACATCCTGTTAAGGGTCCAGAATGATGGGGTCTCCACATAGCAGGCTGCAGGAGCTCCTTAAGGACTTCTCCAAGGCGAAGACTGATTTTCACCTGACCCAGAATTCATACTGACCTTTCAAATGGAAGAAGCTACAAAAGCTACTTGATAGAAGAGGAGCTCTCACGGCAACAAGGCACTTTGCAGATACTCTTGAATCCTAAGTGATCCTACTCTTACAGAGTACTGCAGAAACAGCTGTCTAGTAGGGACAGCTTCCATACCTGGAAGGGCAAAACTGCTGAATGTAAATAGATTGCAACAGCCTGAATTATTCTAAAATAAAGCAATGTTCCAGGTCCCAGTCAAGAAAAAAAGCAGCAAAATTAAAAAAGAAGAGAAGGCAGTCTGGACAGCGCTACTTGTCCTGCTCCATGGCAAGGGTGGCACCTTTACACCAGAAGGTTTGAAAATGGCAAAGGAAGCACCAAACTCCAGGAATCCCACATTCCTGGCTTACCTTGGGAAACAAGGTTTCTCAAACAGTTCATAAAGTCCAGCAGCATCTCTGAAAGGGGAGGGGGGCTGGATTTCTTACAGTTAAGCCCTCTGCAATACATTTATCTGTCATTGCACTATTTGAGGTTGTGATGTTTCTCCCCCTAAACAGGCTTTCTGGGTGAGGCTTATGTGACAACATATCAGCATTGTCCTTGCAGTCACAGCCAGTGGATCACAGGAGAGTCCACGAGATGCTCTGATGCTCAGTTTCACATTCCTTAACTGTTTCCTGAGAATCTGCTGGCAGATGCTGGATTCGTTCATTACAAGTCCTGCTGGTGATAAACACAGAGGGCCGGAGCTGGTGAATGGTTGGAAAAAGCATCGGCTTTCCTGGGATGTCTGCCTCACTGAAAGGAACCATGAGCAACTCAAATATTCTTCAGTAAGAGCCAAAGCCACCACGACTAAACCACCTGATGCAAAGAAACAGGAAAGGCTGGCATTTTCTGAGATCTGTGCTGCATGCTTGCCACTGGGAAAAACCTTCCCAGTTTGTGCCCTGAGCGCAGACTACCTGAGCAGCCTCCCCAGAAGAAGACCCAAAGTGCAGCTACTGCTTTTTACAACACAGCAGGGAGAAAAAACATCTGGAACCCTCACTTGTTTCTGTGGATTCCACCCAGGGCAGCACAAAGACAGCTCTGGAGAGAGGCTTCTTCTCCCTTTCCGCAGACAGAGGGGCACCTAGATGGAAAGGAACATATTTATGGCTTCCTAAGCTAGCAGGATATTCCCCGCGCAGGTTCACGGACAATTCCTTTGACCTAACCCTTTGGCATCTTTCAGCGCTTCCTTC
Organism: Falco peregrinus; assembly: GCF_023634155.1. NCBI lineage: Eukaryota > Metazoa > Chordata > Aves > Falconiformes > Falconidae > Falco > Falco peregrinus. Next base: position 46,185,394 of record NC_073721.1, on the reverse strand, counting down.
TAGATTCTGGACTGACAGTGGGGAGAGGCAGAATGCAAGTTTGCAGACACAGAGCTCAGTGCCTGTAGACCTTCATCTACTCCTCACTCAAACTGTGTTCTTGCACAGAAGTTAGGAGCTTTACAACTGCATTTTACAGCCAAGTATAAAGTTGCCAGTAAAATCAGTTGCAATCTACTTCAGAGCTCAACTTCAAGGTGCCTAATAGCAAAATTCCTTGAAAAGGGAGCAGGACTGAGCCCAAAGTCAGCAGCAACCCCTTAAGAGGATTAAAGTATCCAGAGTTACATTAGCAAGGATTAAATAATAATAAAATCCAGAAATTTGGAAAGGACAGAAACCCTCACACACAAATGCACAAGCCAGCTCCTAAGGAAAAAACTTTCCCTGTGGGCAAACTATTCCAAGATCACTCATTTCATGATCATTTACTTCCTTCCCACAAACATTTGGCCTTTGTCAGGAACACAGGAGACATCTAGGAACACGCTGGCTTAACCTAGCACGGTGCTTCCCATGCTCCGCAAAGGGGGGTCCCTCAGGCTGCAAACTACCAAGCCAAGAAAAAGGTAATCCAAAACCCTCACGCAGAAGGGCCAAATCCCTTGAAATTCCCCCAAAATGGTGCAAGATGTTAGCTCACCTTCAAGCTGCCAAGGGGCTAAACGACAGGTGAGAGGGCATGGAGCCACAGGCTTGTGTCTGGTTTCTTGCTGAAGCATTTCAAAGCTTAGTTCCAGCTCCTGAGAAGAGCTGTTACAGATGCATTCAGTAGCTACAGGACTGATTTCACCTTACTGCATTTTTTTAAGCTGCTTTCAAAGTAGGCAGCCAGTGAATTCTATGAATTCTGTGATACTTCATCCAAACCATGTGTCAGCTGAATGCATCAGCACAATGGAGATAGAAATGCAGACCATCCAGGGCTGTATGTAATCCCTCCAGGTTCAGAAACCTGATGCCAGACTAGCAGGAACTTCCATACAGAGGGGAATATCCTGAACTAATTTCTGAAAGACAGCCCCCTTGTTCGTAATAGACCGATGGTCTCATACTGTAAGGTTTTTTAAAAACATTTTCATGAAAAGGTGTTTTGGGTACTACTCACTGGATATTGAGAGAGAAAAGACTTCCCAGGCGTTCTCAGGATGTTACACATGAATGGATTTCCTTCTCCCACAGTTAAAAGTATGTCAAAGTTGAATCCAAACAGACAGCAAGTATCAGCAATTCAAAGCAAAAATATTATAGCGTTTTACAATTACCCCCAAAATCAGTATTATGAACCAGTCTATTCAGACTCCATGAGAGAATTCAGACGCACCAGACAATACAATTAACAACAGCAGATCTAGTTTCATACTTCTTCATTCTGGTGTCACTACAGGGCAGTGTTGGATTTTTTTTTATTCAAATTGTAACTAAGTGTAAGATAGAGAATGTTGAGAAGAGTGTGTTAGGGTGCTACTACCAGCAATTTGCCAATGAACAGTCTTAACACTGCATAATGAAAAAAGCCCAGGTGTACTTGTACATACCTAACTTGCTGATGCAGGAAGATTTATCTATAGAATCAATAAGAATGCTGAATCTCCACCTTAAGTAAAAAATTCAATTCAGCCTACACTGTGGAGTTATGCACAACACACAATAAAGGCCGTTTTATTTTAACCTCCTTTTGGAATCAAAACGGTTTGGCTGGGAACAGACTACTTATCTACTTTACAACTGTTTAGATTAAATGATGTAGCACTAAGAGGTTCATAAAGGAAAAGCAAACCTCATCTTGACTTTTTCCTACTCATTTGTCCATGACTAGAAATTTTGTTCTTACTGTGATTTCCAGATGGGAATTCACATGGAGTATCACTGCCTCATTTCCAAAGTTGAAAGGAAAAGTGATAGTTAAATGGCTGAGCAGCACTGAAGAAGAGATCCTAGCTCCATAAAACGTTGTAAAGAATAAATCAAATTAAAATAAGCTAGGAAGAATGCAGAACCCTTCTCTCTACAGTCACCCAAGATAATCAAGAACTCCAACCTTTTCGCTTAGGTTGAAAGGAAGAGGTCTTAAGAAGGTAATCCTTGCATTGCTCTGCCTTTCCCGGTTATGAATATCCTTAGAAGTGAAAATACTGAGAACTTAAATACTTAAAATGTTTTGGGTTTTTGCGTGCTGTTGAGGTTCAACATTGTTGAAATGCCAACAAGCAGCTCAACAGACAACAGTTTGGGCTGAAAGAAGTTAATAGTTAATAGAAATAATAGAAATAATAGAAAGAATAGTTAATGGCATTGCTGTTTGTACACCTTTTCTGTTGATGAATTTCAAACCGTGTTGCAAGATGGAAAGTGTACCCCTTCTTAATGAATGTCGGAGGGATGTATTTCTATCTTCAGTAAAGCTCTCCTGGCATTTTCACAACATACTGACAGATGATCAGAATAGTCTGGGGTTACTAACATTCTTATTCTTTTTTTATTAGAATAAATGTATTTCTCCATCAATTTTGCTGCCTAGGAACTCTGTAAGAGATTTGTTGTGAAGTATTAACATCCAGATTTCTGTAAATAGGGTCTATTTGGTCAGTATCTGGGAAAGGGGCAGAAATTTAATTTTTATGAGTGTATCAGCCATTTTCTGTACAAGGTCATGTGAAGATCATAGATTTCTAGACAACCTGAAAGCCTACTTTTCTAAAACCTTAGATTAAAACTACATACAGAGAAATTGGTTCTCTTCAGAGCTACAAACTGCAGGACTTGCACAAACATCAAAAACTCCAGCATGACTGCATGTGTGTCATGCTCCTGAGTTCATCTTATGTGGTTATAAGGCAAGATACCCAATAGGATACCCAAAGTGAGAACATCCAAAAAGAATCCTTAGTATGACAGTTATGTCAGAAGAGCAACTTCAAATTTACCCTGTTAAGAAACAGATCCAATTGCTACTTGTTTCATCCATCCTCAAAAAAGATGCTGGGTACTGTAATGTGAAGGCACTGGTTCAGAACTAGCAGACAGCAGCAGAGAAAGGCAAAGGGAAGTGAGCCTCCCATGTTACAGAAAACCTGAGAAACTGCAGTGATAAACTCTCTCCCATTCCAGTCCTGCAATGTACTCCGAAAAGGAGGACGTAGGAGCAAGACAGGAGTAACCTGTGCTAAGGTGCAATGGACAGTACTGCACCTTGCTGAAAAACTCTCGTTCCAGGGAGGAATGAATGATCCCAGCCCCAGAGCTGCGAAGAAATACGCTTTTGTGAAAGGCAACAACTACAGGACTGAACGAACACGTCTCAGGCTTTAAGGTCAAAATTTCTTCACACTGTAGATCCCAGAACTAAATTCCTTATTATTTTCTTAATGTCTTCTTCCTGCACTGAAATTTATCATTCTTGGTCTCAGCCCACTGGTCATTTAAATTTGAAGATGAACATATTCATCTCCTTGTTAGGCAAATGGGAATCTAAAGAGACTTTACCTACTTAAAATGCAAGCACATTAGAAAAATAAAATCCATTTTTATAGCTCTCCCCAAGGAGCAGGAGAATTATTAAATAAGAACATTGGAAAAATTAATCACAAAGTTGTAAATGACTAACTGTTCACTTTGGCATGTGTACGTGGGTGTGCACGCATACATGCATCATTTACATGAGGCTTTTAATTGTGCAAGGCATTAATAAGTTTTACCAAGCACAAAGTGGAACTTTCCATTTTTTGCTCTGGTACCCCCCAAGAAGTAAAAGGAAATCAAAAGCTAAAATTTACTTTAAGGAAACATTAAGGTTGCAAATTTGAATATTTAAAGTTAATCAAGAAATGGAGATGCTAACGGTTCTTCCTTAACCTTAAATTAACACCAGCAAACCACTTACATATCTTCCCATCACTAGTCAGAACATTAAAATCACCATATCCTGTACGCGTAAGGTCTGGGCAAGAAAACCTTAATTTTGAACATATTAATTTCATGGTTTAAATTCACAACCCTCAAAATGTTTTTGCACATGCAAGACATTAGCACTATGCCTCCACAGTCAACGTTTGCAAGGCATATTCCAGCCCACATCCTTGCTTCTAACCTTTCACTGCTTTTTCAAATAAATTCCCTCTTAGGCTGAACTTTCTCATGCTTAGTCAGAGCCCAAAGGGAAATATGTTTTTAAAAGATCAGGCCAATCATTTTTTATTTATGGGGTTGTGAAATATTTACTATGTATTCCATTTTGGAAAAAAATACTGCAATTTTATTTTTTTCTCCTTGGAACTAAATAATGTCACACAGTGGACACACACTCCTCATGGATGCTGTCCTGTACACAGGTGATGGGCTTGAATGCACGTGGCTAAGAAACTGGAAAAAAAGTAATTCTGTTTGCAGCCTGTAACATCCTCAGACCCAGATGAAAGTTAGTGCCCCCCCTACCACCAACTGTCCTGTCTTAGGCCAGCATGCACACGTAATCTAGCAAACAATAAGCAAGTATGATACTACTATGGATGAGGAAGGAGAAAATAAAGGCTCACAGATGACAGCACAGTTACATTTAATTTTTAAAAGATGTGCCTCTGATGAGAATTTCAAACAGCTACCAGAAGTCAGGGTGTAATCACAAACTAAAACATATCTTGCATTGACACATAAATGCTTTGCTACATTTAGGTACTTAGTAAGACAGACTGAAGATCTGGCAAAGAGAAATGTCTCAGACATCGTAAGGTCCCCACTAAAAAACTATGCCCCAATGTGAAAGCTTCATCATGAGAGAGCTGAACAGGTTGGCAATGTCACAGAATCACAGAAATGTCAGGGCTGGAAGGGACCTCTGGAGGCCACCTAGTCCAACCCCCTGCTGAAGCAGGTTCTCCTCGAGCAGGCTGCACAGAGTCACATCCAGGTGGGGTCTGAATGTCCCCAGAGAAGGAGACCCCACAGCCTCTGGGCAGCCTGTGCCAGTGCTCGGTCACCCTCAATATAAAGAATTTTTTCCTCAGATGGAAATCCCTGTGTTGCAGTTTGTGCCTGTTGCCCCCTGTCCTGTCGCTGGGCACCGCTGAAAAGAGCCTGGTCCCGTCCTCTGGACACTTGCCCTTAAGATGCTTGTAGACATGGATAAGATCCCTCTCAGCCTTCCCTCCTCCAGGCTAAACAGGCCAGCGCTCTCAGCCCTTCCTCGTCAGGGAGATGCTCCAGTCCCCTCATCATCCTCGTAGCCTCCGCTGGACCCCCCCAGTAGCTCCCTGTCTCTCTTGACCTGGGGAGCCCAGAACCAGACCCAGCACTCCAGATGCAGCCCCACCAGGGCTGAGCAGAGGGGGAGATCACCTCCCTCCACCTGCTGGCCGCGCTCCTCCTCATGCACCAGGATCCCACTGGCCTTCTCGGCCACGAGGGCACACTGCTGGCCCACGGGCAACGTGCTGCACCGGCGCTCCCGGGTCCTTCCCCGCAGAGCTGCCCCCCAGCAGACCAGCCCCAGGCTGTGCTGGTGTGTGGGGCTGCCCCTCCCCAGGGGCAGGACCCTGCACTTGCCTTCGCTGAACTGCATTAGGTTCCCTGCGCCGACCCTCCAGCCTGTCCGGGTCTGGCTGAACGGCAGCGCAGCCTCGGGGGGACCAGCCGCTCCTCCCAGTTCTGTTTCATCAGCAAACTTGCCGAGGCCGCGCGCTGTCCCTTCACCCAGGTCACTGATGAATGAGCCGAACAGGACAGGACCCAGCACTGACCGCTGGGAACCCCGCGAGCTGCAGGCCTCCAGCCAGGCTCTGCGCCGCCGCTCACAGCCCTCCGAGCTCTGCCCTTCAGCCAGCTCTCAGCCCACCTCGCTGCCACTCACCTAACCCACTGCCCGAGCTTACCTGTGAGGGCGTTATGGGAGAGAGCACCAAAAGCCTCCCAAGGTCAAGGTAGACAACATCCACTGGCAGCCAGCTCTGCTGTACCAGAGACATGTGCTTCCCCCTAGGCTATGGCAAAGCCCAAGCCTGGAGTCAAGCTCTGAACCAGGGATGGTGATGACACTCAGCTAGTAACACAGAAGTTGGGACTGCAGCACCTCTTCTGAAGATCATTATCGTAACCCTTGTATTAGAAGAATATCTATCCTTAAAAGCAGATATTTTTAACTCTGTGACACTGCCTTCCTTGGTATTTGCTCCTGTGTGACAAAGCACAAGGAAAACATGCCAGCTGGTTTTTCCTTCCCTACACTGCAATGGTAGAACTGGTAGCCTCAGAGTTGAAACGCTTGTCAGCATTTTATAACTGTAATTTGCAGTATGATTTTTGTCTGTACTACAGCAATCTGTCACTCAAGAGGACAGCACAGTCCATCCATTTCTCAGTCTCTTCCTGAAGGCCAGTTTTGAGCCAGAGAGGATGCTAAAGCCTGGACTGTATTAAAAGAGCTCAAGAACTCTTTGTATCACCAGCTGCGCCCCATCTTTCCTGGAAGACATATCTGTGTAGGATACCAGTATCATAGAACCACAGAATGGTTTGGGTTGGAAGGGGCCTTAAAGATCATCTAGTTCCACCTCCCCTTCCATGGGCAGGGACACCTTCCACTACACCAGGTTAATCCAAGCTCCATCCAACCTGGCCCTGAACACTTCCAGGGATGGGGCATCCCCCTGTGCCAGTGTCTCACCACCTTCATAGTAAAGATTTTCTTCCTTGTATCTAACCTAAATCCGACCTCTTTCAGTTTAAAGCCATTCCCCCTTGTCCTATCACTACAGGCCCTTGTAAGAAGTAGCTATGTAAACCTTCAATGACACAAACTTTGTACACCCAATGCAGTAACACAACTCACTTCAACAAGGGAAAGCAACATATAATACATTAAAAAGTTGATATAAACTGGGAAGGGTGATCAAGCCTGGCCATAGAGGGAAAGAAAGGACTTCAGTTTAATTGCAGCAAAGAGGAATTAAGATTGGCTACAGGCAGAACGTCCCACCTGGGGCTAGCAGGGAAAGCACTAGGAAAGACCTCACGTCTGAGAGGCTGAGGAACAGTCTGCACAGTAAATTCCTGAAGGATGCATTAGAAAAACAACGTTGAGGATGTTCTATCTATGAAGCAATTTAACTTTTTGGAGCCCACATGTACTCTTAAAATTCTTGCAAGCTCACAGCTATCAATGCCAGCCCAAATTTTTGTCAGGGATAATCACCAATTTAATCCAGTAATTTTTACCTTGCCCTTGTGCAAGGGGAAGGAGTTCTCTTGAGATGACTAGAAGGGGAAGTGCATTCAAACCTCAGTTCGAAGTCATGAACTCTAGTTTCAGGGGCAATCTGCAGCTACTCCTTATGAACAGACACTTGCTACCCTCACATACAGTCTGATGAATTCCAGTTAACTCAGGGCAGCACCCCGCAGCAGGCTGTGAGCCACTCTCTTGCACAGTCCTTCCAACACTTCTCACAGCAGGGCCCCTAACTCAGGCAGCTCCTCCAGGAAGACCCACTCCTAACCCCAGCACACACCACATTTACCTGACCACAGGGAAGCAGTTTTTCTTCCCTCACTAAAGCACAGCTGAAAACCACCTCCTCTGTGGGAGACAAGAAGGAGGCTACAGGCTTGCCTTCTGCTGCCACCGCGCAGGGCAGGAGAGTCACTGTCCCTTGGCTCAATTCCACGGCTGCTCCTGCCACGGCTGTGCTCTGCCAGCAGCCGCTGACTCCTGCTCCATGGGGTGCTCCTGACTGGGGGGAGGCAGGGGGCTCCAGCCTGGGTAGGGCTATGACGCTGATGACCACAGCTTGGATGTAGCCTCACTCCCACCTGTACTGCTGCTGGCCTCAGGCACAGCGGGGCTGCTGCTTGTCCTTGGTTCTGCCAGTTCCCATGTACCTTACTCCCCAATGTCCTGTCACAAAACCATTAAGGTCTCTGGAAATCCATTTTTTCCCAGTAAATACTGTCACTAGTCTGTCCCCTTCAAAGGACAACATGGAGAGACTTCTGCCTCCTTCCAGAAGAGATTCAGGTAGGACACACTCTCTTTAGTACCAGAACTTCCCACCCACTCTGGAAAAACTTCACACTATGACAATCTGTGAAGAGCTGCTCATTGGAGTGTGTGTGGGTGACATAGCATTAATCGCACAATATCCAACGACCGCTTTTTGCCCCTCCTGCAACCTGATACACAACAGGGTGGTCTGAAATACCTGGTAAATATCATCACCCATGAGATGGTAATACTAAATTTCAAAAATTATTTGCAAACAGGAAAAACGGGTTGCGACACAACAGAAAGGCCAACAGACACAAAATAAAACCAGGTTGCAATTAATTGGGATCAGTCTTGGGATTTTTTAGGATCTGGCCTAGGAGCTCTCAATCTTTGGGGCTGGCCACAGCAAGCGTGAATGTATTATGAAAGCTGCTCCCATTTATGATAGAATTTAAGGCATGAGTGAAGGACGCTGTCAGGTGCTGCTGGGCAAAGGATGGACTGGGCTTACAAACTGGATTTGTGTGCTGGGCTCCCAAATAGTGGAGTCCGCTGAAGAGTTGTGTAGGAGTAACCTGCTGGTAGCACGAGCACAGGGATCTGCTTTTGAGAAACAGCACAAAATCCAGCTTTGCCTCTTGAACAGAATTACGTATACCCAAAAGCATGAGATGGAGACAGAAAGAATGGGATCTACCAGAAAACAGCCACTAGTAATCTTCCAACCTCCAGCGAATGTCACTGAATTGCCATAGTAACAAACTGCAACACCGCTAGGAATGAAAGCAAGCAGAGCATTTGAACTGGCTTGTTTTATGGAACTGTTTTTCCATGTTGTCTTCCTGCACATCGCAGAATAACTGGCTGGTGGCAGGCTAACAGTCTAACAGAGTAAACTTCATTCATTCATGGCTAGTACTACCTGTGAGCACTACCTGCCTTTAAACTACAACTTGTTTGCCGTGGTCCTCAAAAAACCTGCTACCAGGGCAAAAGAACAGAGCAAACCACACTATCAGCAAGCTCCTCTGAACTCAGCCAACCTCACTGACACACTGGAGTAGAATTCAAGGCTCCCAAAACATCTTCTTCCTAATTCCTCCCACTTTTAACAGAATTTTATTTAAAGATTCTAGAAATGGTAAGACTCTTCCCCACAATATTTATTAGCACGGCTCCATCAGGCTCACGACTTGCCCCCTGAGAAGAGGAACACCTATTAAGTCTCAAATAGCTAACCAGACATATGTGACATTAACACCAGATATACTTTTAAGAAACCCTCAGCTTTTAGCAGTTCTTCCCTTCCCATTTCTCTGTGCATTTGTTTTCTGCTGTCTTTCACAGGGCACAGAAATGCAATCCAGCAGCATTACGGCTGTGCCCTGCAGACAGCGACTGGGCTGCAAGCCCAGAGACTTGCGCTTTCTTCCTTTGCCACTTGCCGGCCGGTTGCCTCTGGCAAGTCACTTTCTTTCTGTCCTGCTGCTTCCCTGCCTGCCTGCAGAATACCAAACTCCCCTGTAAAATGATCCGAGGCTCATCCAGGCAAAAGGCTTACAAGTGCTCTAGACTCGTAGCACTATTGACTGTATTAGTTAACATTTGGTATTTTGAAAACAGGTATTAGAAGGCCACTGGTATGCTGAAATTAGGCAAGTGCCATATTAACAGTTGCCAGAGCAACCTTAATTTTGTCCTAGGTTGGTCCAAAGAGGTAGAGACACTGTTAGAAAAAGCAGTAGTGAGCATGTAGACAAAAGCTTAGGTGCTTATGCACTCCCAGATCAATTAAGGTTTCATGGGCAACCATAAAACTCACAGTCTGACTTCGAGCTCTTCAAGTCAGTTACGGTTATTTTGGAGATGTTCTTGTACAGAAGATTCCCTTTCCCACAGAAAAGAATAATACTAAAATCCAACAGCCTGAATATTACAAGCCCTGATCTGTAGCAGAATTACAGACCTGGAAACCACAAAGGCTACCACGCTCTGGAGACCAGGGCTATGCTGCTGGAGCCTCATACCCTACCTCCCGGGGCTGAGCCCAGCAACAAGCTGTCAGCACCGAGACCATCCTGGGTTTTCGTCCTAACGCAACCATACCTCCGAAGTATAGGCACTTCCATGTGTAGTGCTGATCCGACACTGGTGCCAGCCTAGCTCTTACAACTACTGTCCACAAACTGTGACATGTGCACTGAATGTAACCCACTGAATGCAACCTGCTTCGTGACCCAGCACAATACCTGTTCACATCAGAGGTGATGCTTCCCACAGCCGGGTCTCTGGCATGCTGACCCTGCTGGTGCAGGGCTTGTGGGCCCCTGCTTGCCAGTGGTTTTATTTAGCTATCTGTCAGGCTGCCAAGAATTTCCTGTGGTATGTGAGCAGCAGGAGGGAGACTGTTTTGCAAAGTATTTAACTCCCCTAAACATGACTGGAATTTCCATGGAGAATGATGGTGCAGATCTAGCCCAAACACCTTCTTCCCGAGGACTTCCAAAAGTCTGGAGCAAACCACAGAGGCATACAAGCACCTCAGAAAAGACTGCCAGACTCTTCTATAGGAACAGTCAGTGACCTAGATGTCAAACTGGCCACCCCTGCCTAGGAAAAAATATCTAATAGAAAGTTTTTTTCAGAACCTCTCTCTCCCCCTTCCTCCTCCCTGCCAGTCAAAGTTGGTAGCAGTTAGACAAGCCTTTTTATTAACACATTAGCACTGTGGGTTGCATTGTTTTCTTCTCTCTACATGTGGGAATTCTGGTCTGGGACCCTGAGCCAAGGCTACGAAAGTAGCTCCCAAAGCCATGCAACTATGTCCCCATGAGTACATCCTCTTCTCAATACCACAGATGTGTCCCTTCAAGAATGGGTAAAAAAAAAAAAGGGGGGGGGGGGAGTCCCAGGGATACAATCTATAGACTAAAAACCCCAAATGCTGAAAATAACTAAGTACAACAGTTTTTCCTCAAGGGAGTCTTCAAAGTGTCTTCCCAGCTGGAAAGTCTAAACACCACTGTCTCCTCTTTAAGCGGGCAGCAAACTGGCCTCAGCTGCATCCCAGCTTGCCCCATGGCTCCCTTCTTCCCAGGAAAAAAAAGGCCAGGCCAGCTCTTCCCGCAGCAGCCTCTTCTTGCCACAGCCCTTCAGCCCCGAAGGCAAGGACACGTTATGACACAGCTTTACGCGCCATGTCAGTAACCCATCCTCCCAACAGGCCAAGCATGACTTGCTCTCAGACCCAGTACGGCAAGATGCAGGCTTTGCCTCCCAAGAATAAACACGACTCACTGCTCTCAGGGCAAGCCTTGGGAGCACAACCCAGCGAACTGCCACCAAAGCTCGATTACTCCTGGGACCGAGCCAAGGCGCCCTCACTGTGCTCTGCAGAGGCAGCACCTGAGATGTTTCCTCACTTGACATACAAGGTTGCTTTCACCAGAACTTCTTAGGTGACCGCTGGGGCCATGAGTAACAGCCGTCTCCAAAAAGTCACCATGGAGAAAACTTGAACAGGTTTTGTAAACCTGCAGTTCTAGTTATTTGAAATAATGCCAAGGACTCACTGCTGGTCAAGGGAGCTCCTCATCCACGTCAGTTTAGCATGGATGCAACCTATGCCCCAGAGGGAACACATGAGAGAAAAAAGATCTTGCTGTATCCCTCAAACACTGAGAAATTTTGGAAGAAGGCAGCAAACCATGCCTGCAGAGACCGCGAATCTAGAGGTTCCCAATGAGATAGAAATAGCAGAGGAAGATCTGAACAATACAGATGTCTGTAATAAAAAGGGTGTAAACAGCCAAATCGGGTCACAGAGGAATAGCAGTGGAGCAGCAAGCAAAACAAAAATAGCAGGAAAGGAAAGATAAATAAAAAATTCCTAAAATATATGAGGAGCAAACAGACTGACAGGGAAACAAGAGAGCCATTGAGTGGAAAAAGGACAAGAGCCACGCAGAGGCAACCAGGGTAGGCTGGGGATGTAATCCAGCCCCAGAGGGGAAGGCATAGGGAGGAAAGAAGACAGCTGAACTATTTCATTGCAGCAGCAAGGAGGAGAAGGGGACGATGACTTTGTGAGGAAATTACAACCATCTGCAATTAGAAACAGCAGCACCAGCCCAGCAGTTTCACATTCACTCTGTAAGACAGGTGACATGCCTGGCTTGTTCTTCCACCGGGGTGGATGGCTGCGGTGGGTCCTTCTTACACATCCCCTAGCTCACCACTCACTGCTTCACTGCTCCATTGCTTTGGTGATTTGGTCTTGCCTCCAGCTCTTTCAGCTAAATGAGACTATTTTGGTATAGCAATGAGTGTAGCAGGTAAAAAAGGGGTTCCTGCGCTAGGGAGGGGGCCAGATTTGTACAGCCCTGCATGAAGATGGAAGGAGTCCCTGCCTCTCCTGCTGCTCCCTGCTCCATCTCCATTGTCACCACCACAGCTCCTCTGAAGCCTGGTGCAGAGAGCAGCTGCTTGTTGCTGTTCTCTCCCAGACTTCTTCTGCCTGTGACTTTCCATTCTCCCCCACTCCCCAAGATCCAGCCACCAGAGAAGAGGCAGTTACATCCACAGAAATCCTGTGGCTCAAACCTCATGGGGTTTGCCTACATAGCAGAGGCATGAACCCTCATCCCCTCTTACTCTTCATACCTCACTCTGCCCTGTCCTTCTCAGCCAAAAAACCTCCCATGACAGGTAAGAAGGAGAAGCTGACTTACAGAAAAAAGTATTTTTTTGGCACAAGGTGGTTCCCAAGCTCTGGCAAAGAGGATACTATGTCCAATACCCCAATAACAAGCCCCAATACCCGAATAACAAGCCCAGGATGCTCGCCGCCCAGCCCAGAACCCAGCAGGGTCCAGTGTCAAAATTCAGAGCAAGAGGGCAAGATGAGCCTGGGAAGACTCAGGATAAGTGAAACACCGACGGGCAGCAGAGCCTGGGAAGCAGTCTGCATCCGCTGCATGGAGGTGGTTACCACATGTCACTGGGTCAACGGAATGCGAAAGTGCCCAGCTGCAGAGCCTGTCTCCCCTCTAGTGAGCACCAGGAGTGGGTATACACCGTGTGATGGCTGGTTGCTACTGAGATGTTTTGGCTCAGGGCTGAGGATCTTCATCCCCCACCTGCAGTGAAGTCAGTCCTGCTTCCTTCTACAGACACAAAGCCAAGGCTCCCCCAGGCTAACCACAACTTTTTACCTATCACAGAATGGCACTGAAGAAACAGCAGTTTCAAAAGGTGGCATGATTGTACTTCATTATTACTTTTCTTTTCTATTTATCTAACATTTTTATACCCATCCAGGCTAAGTTTGGTGCTTCCAAGCTGCCCTCTGTAAACCACCATGGTATGTAACTTACCTTTCCAACAGAAACCGTGGCTCTCACCTAAAATGATCACAGCAAAAACCAGGTTGGCAGAGACCTGAGGAGGTCTTTGGTCTGACCTCCTTCTCAAAGCAGGGTCTGCTCTGAGCTCAGATCTGGTTCCTCAGGACTTTATCCAGGCCGGCGTTGCAAACCTCCAAGGATGCAAAGCCCACCTCTCTGGACAACCTGCTCTACAGCACAGGGAAAGGCTTTTCCTCCAACACAGCCTCAACCTCTCTTGCACTTTGTGCCCTATATCTCTCATCCTCACGCCACTGCCAACTGTCCAGCTCTGTCCTCCCAACCACCCCCTCACAGGGGCCGTTGGTGCCACCAAGTCCCCCTGTGGCCACCTCACCCCCTGTTGCACAGGCCCCGCGCCTTGGCCTCCTTGCCCTGGCAGCCCAGGGGCCTGTGCTGAACCAGCAGGTTACTCAGTGCCCCTGATCAGGGCAGAGCTCCCCCCCCGCCGATTGTATGTTTAAGGTTTAAAAATTTTCCTGAGACTTATCATGCTAGAGAAGCCGCCAGCAGCCAGCGCCTTCCCTGCGGGGCTGAGGCAGCAGGGCGGGCGAGCCCTGCTCATGGCCGCCCTCCGTCTCCTCAGGCCCCCGCGCCCGCCCAGCCCGGGCACCGCGCTCCCCTCCCGGGGGCCGACGGGCGCCTCTCCCCGCCGAGGCCGCGCTGTGCGGCGGCTCCCGCCCGCCACCGCCGCCATCTCCGCGGCTCGGGCCGCCCTCTGCCGGCCGCGCCGCCGCCCGGCCCGCGGGGAAAGGCCCCGGCGGCTCCTCGGCCTCCTGCCCGGCTCGGCAGCCGCCCGCCACCCGCCGCCTCCCCGACGCTTCGGCCACCCAGCCCCCGCCGGGGGGGCGAGGGATGCCGGGGGGCTGCGGTGGGCAAGCTGGGCGTGCCCCCGAGGGGAGCACCCTGCGCCCCACTGCTCGCACACGCCACAGGCCCAAGGCCCCCCTTACGCCCCCCAGCGCCATGAGTACTTACTGCCTTGTGAGGCTCCTTCACCTGAGGCAGCTTCAGTGTCTGCAAAGAGAAAGAGCTGCACTTAGATGCGACGGCCGACTCTGCCCCGTGTCCGCTGCGCTTGGCTGTCCCCGGCGCCTCGCTCCCTCGCTCTCCTCCATCCGCAGCTCTTCTCCACCATGGCACCCCACCATCGCCTCCCCGCAGCACCTCGGCTGGACGGCAGCTGCCCGGAGCGGGCTGCGAAAGGCCTGAGGCCCTTGATGGCGGTGGGGCCCAACACGGCACCTCCGAGGCTTGAAGAGCCTCCACAAGCGGGGCTGGTTCCCCAAGCTGTCACAGGGGCCTGGCTCCCAAACAGGCCAGCTGGAAGGGCCGGCCCTGCCCCTGCACACCGGGAGCCCAAGCTGAGGAGCTGCAGGGACCCCCGAGGGCTTCGGAGAGGCACGGGGGGCATGGGTCAGCCTACCAGCGGGGCTGGGAGCAGCCGCCTCCCCGCTGTCCCCCTGCAGCTCTGCCCGGGCCAAGCCCCGGCCTCCAGCCCTCTGGCCTCCAGCTGCCCCGTGTCCCCCCGGCTGCAGGGGCACGGGCTGGGCCGACACGTCCCAGCAGCTGCCACGCCAAGGAGTTCCATGATTTCTGCGGAAGGCTGGTTGAAATCCCTCATGTGCTTCATTCTTTGGGCAAGTGCCGCCAAGCCAGGAATGCATGCAGCGAACAGCATGCCCGGCTCTGCCTCCCACGGGAGAGGGCACAGCCTGCCCCGCTGCCGTGCCTCCCCTCCGCAGGGTGAGCAAAGCCTCTCCAAGAGATGGGTCATGAGAATCCCCCCTCCCCAGGGGGCTGTTCTATCCTGGTCTTCCTGAAGGCACACATGAAAAGATGGGAGAAAAAGCTCCCTCCGCTGTGACACGTGGGACCACAAGAAGCACACGGCAAAGATCATGTTCAAGCCCTAAATGACTGCAATGGGCAAAGCTGCAAGCTGGAAAATAAAACCCAGTGTTACAAGTCAAGGATCATAAATGATTAGGACTTCCAAGCCGTTTTGAAGTGTTTCATATTCATCCTAAATTGCATACACTGTATGTCACATTATCTAATAACATAACTACGTTTCAAAATATTCCGTATGTCTCTTGGAATCATGCTTGCATTGCTCTGAAAACCACAGCTGCAGAATGTCACAGCGTTTCTGAATTTAAAATTTGCAACCTTAAGTAATGAACACTGTTTGCATTTAATTTCCTTATTTCTTAAAAATAATAAAACCAAATGATTGTGGGTTTGTGAATTTGTATATTTCTACTTGATTAACCTGCCTGATTAGATCACTTTTCTAGGCAACAATATTAATTTGGCACAACTTCATAAACTGAGGGGCCAGATCAGAAACCCTCAGTATCATATGCAAAAGCTCGACAGTCAAAGCCCTGTATTTTTCCACAGCTGCTACTTGTTTGAATTACCACCTATCACTCAACGAAAAAGCTAGCTATGGCACAATGGAGTTCTGCAGAATGCTGTCCTGGTGTTCACAGACAACGGCATAAATAAACCATAAAAGATACGTACTATGCATGCACCAGGCCCTTTCTGTCATTTAAACAGCTTTAAAAAGTACTTTAGACAAACTTAACAAGAATCAAGCAACACACAAGTGTTTAAGGAGCAGCCATTTTTCCAAATTGTGTTAAGAAATGTTGTTACTCTTAGTCCTAAGACAGACTAAAGTCTTTAGGAATTTAAAATAATTTAAAAAAAGCCACCTAAAAATCCCCTAACAGCCCACTTGAAATCACCTTTGGGCTGAGACCAAGTAATTACAGCTTTAAAACAAAAGACCAATTTCTGAGAAAGTTGCAAAAGTAAGTCAGAGTAGGGAGGTCGGCAGGAAGGCTGGGAAATAGGCAAGTTAACTCCTTGCCTTTCTCAAGTAACTTTCTGCATCTCCTATAAAAATCTGCTGCAGACTGGGAAATGTACACAGTAAAAAAAATGGGTGCTTGGGATGGAGCACAGAGGGCAAAGGACCCCCCCCCAAATCTTATGATTTTTCGGTAGCAGATAATCATACAAATGAAACCCAACTTTTTTCAGCTCAGAAACACCATCTCTCCTCAGGAATGGTTATTTTGTGATTAATTTTCAAGTTCTCACCTCAAAATCGTTTCACTCACAGCACTGCTCTGACTCAGACTCCAAAAATGTGCACTTTGGAAAAATGCATTTTTCCATATTCACAATTTGAACAAGTCATCTTCCTTTTCGTATTTTTGGAATCGAGCAGAACCCATTCTTGGAAAGTATTGATCAGAAACTTCAAAAGCTTTGAAATGTTTTTTAACAATTGGTTAAACTAGAAACTTCGCCTGAAGAAAACCCCTCTGCTCTAGTGCCTCCAGCATCTATTCCGATGATGGCAGCTCAGCCCCTTGGCTGGCACACCCCTGCGGGAAGGTAACAGAGAGCTGATCAGTTCAGAGGGAGGCGATGCAGCAACCAAATAATGTAAATAAATAATAAAGAAAAAAACAACTTGAGCAAAATCATCATTCAGCCCAGAAAAGCTTATCTGGAAACAGAGAACTTCCACCAATTATTAGGACAGAGGTGATATATCCTGCGAGGGTTAAACTTGAACCTTGCTATTTTCTTTCATTTGCTTTCTGAAGAATTCTCCTTTGGGTAAAATTCTCCCTTGCTTGGCCTCAGCCCAGAGGTTTTTAAATTTACTGTTTGAAAGTCTAATACAGCAATTTCAGCCATTTTTTTTGAGTTATCTAAAAGTGAAATAATTTTCCTGATGCATCAGCATGCAGATGTTTTGCTGCTCATGTTGCTCAAATACGACCCATCGTACAAAACAAAACTTTCTAGCTGACTAACTCCTGAAGGCAATCCAAACCTTTTAATGACTTGAAAAACCCCACACAGCTAAACAAAAAGCACTGTAAGCAAAACATTTTTAAGGCCTGGGTTGCATGTAGGCGAAGCGGTAACGTTTGTCAGCGCCGATCACTGGGACAGAGCCTTCCATCGCCACCAGGAATGTGCAGCCTTTCTGCTCCAGCTGAACTCCAGCAGCTCTGCAGGAGGAAGGAGCCACGATCCTGCAGGGCTGCACAACAGCTCACAAAAGAGCCTTTCAGCTCAGCAACATAACGTTTTTTGTTGGGTTTCTTTTTTATTTTATTTGTGCCTTTCAGGGAGGCGAAGGGGAAGGAACGCAACCTTTTCATTTCTTCCTTGATAAAACGTAGTGAGT
The DNA here is from genome assembly GCF_023634155.1 of Falco peregrinus. Classification (NCBI taxonomy): domain Eukaryota; kingdom Metazoa; phylum Chordata; class Aves; order Falconiformes; family Falconidae; genus Falco; species Falco peregrinus. Next base: position 46,167,786 of record NC_073721.1, on the reverse strand, counting down.
AAATTTCTTACCTACGTTGCTGACTCTTTGCAGAACCCTTTATGTGGGGTTTTCCATGCCTGCCTCTTGGCTTTCAGAGCAAAACAGAGAGGGAGCTTGCCCCTGTGAGCCAGCACATCTTGAACAAGACCTGCCTCAACCCTTCGCTCTTACAGATCTTTCCAGATCAACCGCTCCTTGAAATTCTCCAGCCAATGCTGAGCACCACAGGGAAAGCTCAAGAAACTAAGAAAATGCCCTGTTTTCCAATAAAAAACCACCCATTCCTGAAGGCACACAAGGAAAGAACACAGGTCACTTCCAACACAGCTTCTCTACCATGGAGATCTAGAGAGGAGGCAGGTGCAGTTATAAAAAGAACCATCTAGGAAATTTCTCCCAGAAATGATCATTATAAAGAAAAACATGACGTCGTCAGTGCAAGAATCTTAATACGGAACTGAACACCTCAAAGGGTAAGAAGAAAAATTTAAGTTTTGCACAGGGCAAACCAAGCCGCTGACAAGTAAGGACCGGCTGCAAGAGTGGAGAGGGTGACTGACCTCCTACCCCCGCTGGCCTCAAGCCACAAGCCCCAGGCTCCCCAGCTCTAAACTGGCCACCAAGATGTACAAAAACCAGCTTAGAAATAACCCAGTTCAAAGCAAGGACAGCTCGAGTCCTCCAAACCTCCCACCCTGGGGACTGAGACAGCGTCACTGAATGTAACAGTGGGGCTGGCTGGACACATGGGTTTGTTCAGTTGTTCTGCCCCAAAGGTCCAGACCAGATCAACACAATTACTACCTGCCCTGCTGTGGGCAGAACCTGCTGCATCACCAGCTCTGTCGATCCACAGGACCAACCCATCAGCTAGCCAAGGACCATGAGTGACACAGGAACTGCACAGGAATGCAAAAAACGGGGCTGTTCAAAGGGAAGGAGCACATCCCCCAGCAGATCACAAATAGCAGGTGTTTCTGCTCGAATGCCCCAAAAGCCCTGGAAGAAACACCTGAAGAGAACAAAAAGGGGCCTGAGTTTGCTCTAGCTACTCTCTGACGCTCTAAGCTCTAGCTCTACTCTGACACTGAGCTGTTGAGTTTACCCAGGATCAGCCAGACCTTCAGAGAAAGGCAGATGCGATGTGACTGATGGGTGGCCCAGAGCTTGGTGACACCACGGCTGATGCTCAGGCAAAGAGGGAATGCCAGGTCCTGCCACTGACATATGACTCCTTCCTCACCCAGCCAAAAAGGAATGGCTTAAAAGATTCAGGATCTGAGTTTCTGGCAGCTGATAATTGTGCGTAATACGCCAAGGGAGCTCAATTTTCAGTACTTTGAGAACAAGCAGACCTAGGAGAGCTGGCCTGCCAGTGCCTTGGGGTTTTATCTGATACACGGACTGAAGATACACAGGGAGAACACACAAGTCCAGGATCACATCCTCGGTGTACGTGTAACCACCAAGTTATCTTACATTTCTTATGACAGTGCAGTACCAGCCACTCCTCTATGAAACCTCAGATACACGTGGCAATAAAAGCATCTTTCACAAAAATGTCTTTCAGTCCTAAGTGCTATTTCCAGCGTTGTTACTGGTACGGTTCCACGTACAGCTCTCACTGGATAACAGTACACAGGGCTTTCCCTCCATATAATCCTTTCTTCTTTTTTCCTGACTGTACATGACATGCACATTCAATGGCACGTTATTTCTCTGCAGAGAGGTACACCTCCTGACTGCTTTAACCCCCAGCTCAGGTTCTGTTTCTGAGGGAACCGCATTTAGAGCTGCATCAAGTTTTCAGTTTGATTTCTTGCTGAAGAGTGTACATGAATAAATATGTCACTTTGATTTTTACTGTCTTAAGGTAATTCAAATGCACTTTAAATATTACTACTACATGCACCTATTTACAGCAACATAAAACATTCTCTGTTTCATGTAGACAAACTGTTCTTCTCCACCACTGATGTGAAAATTACTTAAAAATTTCCACATTCAAAATTTTGAAATTTCCATCTTCTACAGCTACACTAAAAAGGCTTTGGAAGCAAAAGTCATGAGTTCATGGCAAAACTACGGATATCAACTGTGCAGGAGTAAGTTGATGCATCCAGACCATTTAATATATAGCTTCATTCCATGATCAAAATGTAAGTAAATGTATAAATGTATAAATACAAATCAACTGGATCACACACAAGGACGTGTCCTCATACTAATATAGCTCTTAAAATTCCAGCTGAATTAAGGATCCCATAGTGCTTGGGGATGAAAAGTAAAATAAAAGCAATCTTTGTCCCAAACCTAAATACTGCAATTATTATTGCAAAATTATTGCAACGCTGTGATGCAACAGTAAATCATTCTGCATGTCAGCAAATAACTGCTGCTGACTATTATTTTAGGGATTTTTTTTTTTCTTAAACTGGAGGGTGAAACTACTTTGTAATTATATTTAAAGAACTTTTAGGAACTTTGTTGGCATTTAGAAAGGAACACCAGCATTGAAAAACAATTCTGCATGTATCTAAGGATACAGAAGAAGCTCTGTGATGTTCAACAGCACACGGGAAATATGCAACTTTGCAATTAAACAATGTATTATGAGACTGTGAAAAACTCTGACGAGTTAAGGACGCACTTGTTCACTTTTTAGCTCTGCATTTGCTGAATTCTGAGAGTTGACACATTTGAAATTTAATATTGTATTAGCCTTCATTATTCCCGGATTTTCAAACTTTTCCCTGGGAGCTTCCTTTACGTTCCTTTAGACATTCCAGCCAATCGTTCCATTGACGACCATGCACGCAGATACTGCTGGTTGCAACTGAGGAGCTAAAGCTGAGGCTCCGACAAGCCCAACGCACAGACTTCAGCGCTCAGCTCAGGCGAAAGAAAATAAAACCACTCAAAGGCTCATCAGCTAGTTTCAAGTCCCTGTTGTTCTGTTATTTCAGATATGTATTTCTCCAAATAATACAAGCTATGCTAAGTACAGAACACGGAGCAAAACTTCCACATTTCTCCAATTAAGCAACATCACACCAGCCACTCTTACAGAAAATTCAAATGAAGTCACCCCTCAGCACAAGATATGTCACACAAACTATACATTTAGGAAGTGACCTCAGTTGACAGCAAGGGTAGAGGGGTGAGTTCAAGCATCATTTTGATTTTAACATAAAAATACATCAGTCTAGCAATGCCAGTGTCTGACTTTATATGCTCCCATCCTGACTTAATGGGGATGGACTAAAACACCCAGCTGGGCAGGAGGTAGAGCACCTCAGGGAGATGCCTACCCCTGTGGTGCTGGCATGGGGTATCTGCCGGGAGAAATGGTTTGATTTGCAGCTCTCCCAAGACACAGCGATGCCCCCAGACAGCCCTGTGCAGTAAATACTGCACTGAACGCAAGAGCTGCTCCTGACCTCAGAAGAAATATTGCTGGAGCAGAGCCACAAAGCTCAGGCAGCCCCAAAGTTTACCCCACGAATGGGCCGATCGAAAGAAGCATTACCGATGAAGAGAAAAGCAGCAGAGACTCTTGAAGACCTTCCTGAAAAGAGTCCCTGAACCTGAATGTTACCCCAGGATTCCCCAAGATTTGAGCAGGAGTGAGATACCTCTGTGTGCTCGCACATGGGTCTGGAAACAGTTGTAATACTTGTATTTCTTCCCACATATTCCACATTCGTAAGACCCTGAAAAACAAGACAGAAAAGTATACGTCACCATCTTAGATCAGGAAAAACAGCCTTGCCACATACTTATCCATAAACTGGGGACAAAAGAATGTAGTTTGCAGCAAAGTAATTTTTGGAAGGTTCATGGAGATAAATGCAGGAAATCACTATCCCAGACTCAATTCTTTTTTCAGCCTTATTTAAGATTCCTTGGCATATTACCCTGAACTTACGTTTTCAGTATATCTTTTTAACTTTGCTAACATGAAAGGGCCACTCTCAAAATAGCCTGACTTATAACTGTATAATAACGACTAATATTTCCTATGGACAGAAATAACCTTGAATTACTTTTCAGTAAGTTCTTAGTATATGGGAAAAAAAGCTTTTTCAACTGAAAAAAGAAGGCAATCTGTTATCTTGAGGCAAGGAGTTTTCAAAATTTCTCAAGAAATGCACAATGTACAAATTTCTCAAGAAACCCACAGAGATTTGGTAAATATTCACCCAGAGGAAACCAAATAGATACAAATAGAACTTTTGACCTTTTTAAGGAAAAGCACATGACCACAGTAGTCTCTCTTCTCAATTTGCGTCTCTAATTCCAGAAAACACACATCTGCAAACAGTCATTTGAAATGAAACCAGAGAAACAAGAGCTGGGAGAATCATTTGTAATGATGAAATTATGCAATGAATTTAGCCTCTTATGTTTATTGGAGAAGCAGACAGAAATTTCCTTAGATTTGTTACTTAAGTTGATTCAACCTTTTTTCCCCCACTCCAACTTGGTGAACAGGCTATGAACTCACCTTTCAAGCTCTCACTTGTAAAATGCATTGCAGTTCTTAGCTGTTCACCAGCAGCTAAACAACTGCAGTCCTATCTGTGCTCTTCGGTAGGGTGAGAGCAGCACTTACTGGAAGGGGAAGTGGGAGAAAGAAGGGCTGGATATTATTCTGTGTGAACACAGCATTTCACTTCTATTAACGCTTCCTCACGCAACCGTGAAACAATCTCTTCCTGACCATGCAAAGCAGCAGAACTCAGGGATAAGCCACAAACAAGAACACAACATTCATATGCACATCCAAATACATATTCCAAAACATCATTTTACAGGGATACTCACCCAGCGCTACTCCAAGTGTGCTCTTTCCGGGAACAAAACCAACCAATTTTTTGAACACAATATACCCAGGTTATTTTTTTCCCTTTCCCATGCCCTATTGCTTACAGCTTGGGAAGAAAACAGCTCTCCTTCCAGCGCATAACAGTGCTGAATTCCCTATCTGTCACTGTTAGCATCACTTGGGACTGCCTTTTGAGCTTGGGATGCTACTTTGTCATTGATGCTGAAAGAGGCAATTCGCTACAGTCCAAAACACAGGAGTACACATCTGAAAAAATACTCTAAAATACTGATACTGTAGTCAGTTGACTATGTCTGATCTGCTCCACAGACTTTTAATTATCATAGCTAGTTGTATTTTATACATATATATACACATACATGGGACAGTCATCAGCCGTGGTCACTCCACACAGGCTTTGCTAAGTAAAATCCTGGATATCAGCAAGTCGGCATCATCTGCCAGCCCTCATTTTCCATGCTCAAGGACTAATTATATTCATCACCAACTGCCAAAATTCTTTCCTGAAAACTATTCCAGCTGGAGCACCAAAAGCAGCACCACCAGAAGATGAGCGCACTCACCATCCCACCAGTGAGCACCCTACCAACCAGTAACCCTGTGCAACAGCTGCAGTTCAGCCGTACCAACAGCAAAACGTGACTGATGCCCACTCATCCCCCGAAACAGTGCTGTGCACACATGGAGCACAGGGAAAAACATAAAAAACGTGAGCAGATCTAGGTTGAATTTTCTTCCCCATTTTTCTTACAGTTCCCCCTTCCTCTGGAGACAGTCTATGGCACAAGCGGCACATAAATGCATTTGGTTGTGCAGAAATTCTTCAAGAAGAGTATAACCTGTACAATTAACAGTGTAACGCCTTCCCTCTTCCAATACAAAACGGAACTGGTGCTGCAGCCCTCAGGCAAGGGGCTGTGCCTGGAAAGCAAGGGCAGGAGCTGAAGGCAGGAGAGCGATTGTCACATCCCATGGCCAGTGCTTTCGTGTGGATGTCCTGAAGCACGGGATATCTGCCAGGAGAAACTGATGTCCTGAAGCCCCCAAGTCTCAAGTGCAACCTGGGAAAGCCTGGAGTCATCTTCTTCGATGATGGTACCTCTACCCACCTCCTACACACAGACAGTAGAGCACTGCCCCAGGAGGACCGTGAGTTTGTGGAGGGTGTAAGGGGGGTGCATTATAGATCTGAAGTCCTGCACGCACTGAGGGACAACTCAACAGCCACAACTGTGTACTCAGTACACCACAGTTTGGGGGGGCAATGGCACAGATCCTCATATTAGAGAAAGGAGGGATGACTTGCCACAATAAATGTGTTACTAGAGTGGAAGAAAGATGAAGTGGAAAATAAAAAAGACATCGCTATGTGTTAAGACCTTACAAAGAACATGCCTGTGTTGCCTCGAACACTGCCACTGTGGTCATGGTTTATCTTGGGACTTTGTCCACATCTGGATGTGTCATGCAGGTTAAAGCTGTTTGTAGCAGGAGGGGAGATGGGGAAGGTTTTTGGTTAGTTGGTGCATTCAGTTTTGCCAGGCTTTTCCTGAGCCTCATAGCTGGAATTTGGGCAAGACACCCATTGCATCCAGAGCTTTCCCTTGCTCCCTGATCCCTGGTTAGACTTCCACACCCTTCCATCACATACCGGACGTGTATCTCAATGCATGGTCAAAAATCCAGGTCCCTGAATATCGATTTCGTGTATATCCAACGGGAGAGCCACGTTCCACTGCTTTTCCATCTAAATTGTGCAAAAAGAAATCAGAGAAAAGCCCTTAAAGTGGATGCATTTCCAAAGAATAATGATGGCTGAAGCCTATTAAAAATTTCTAAGACCCATCTGTCCCTGTGGCTTGCTAACAAGATGTCAGAGGTCACACAGTTTCTTAAGGCTTCTGCAGCACTATTTTACTTGGTGTAACTAGGGAGAATCCAAAGTGATCTTGAATTACATGTGCTGCTCAGCAACGTTGCAACAGCAGCATCACGGCAAGAATCAAGCATGTGCATGTAAGACTGACAGTCTCAAAGCAGAAGGATTCACTCTTCACTTTGTCTCAGAAACATTTCTGATTTAATGCATTACTTGAAAAATCCTCTGCAAAATGTTTCCTGTAAAGCACGGGCCAGACTGAGAGCTTAAATAGTCTTGTATAAAACTCCTCCTGATCGACTCACAGATAACTCAGTCCTCCAAAACACATATACTGACCTGACAGAATTCCAAACATTAGAAAATGATTCACATCAGCCAAATAGTCTCTCCTCTTTTCTCTTGATTTACAACACAAGTGCCATTCTCTCTTCCTCTCTTTCCTAGAACTTCTCTGCCTTCCTGCCCCCACACCCCTGCCCTGCGAAACGCTGATGTGGTGGAGCTCTTCAAATGCCCCTGGCCCAAGGCCAGCACATGAAACTAGTAAGAAAAAAAAGAAGAAACAAAGAGGAAATATTGCATCTCTAAGCTGTGCAGGGCAAGAAATGCACCACCTGTGAGGCAGGGAGACCCAGCGGTACCGCGGGGAGTACAGGTTGGTGGATGGGGGGGAGAGCCGGATCCACAGCGGCAGTACCGGTCTGTTGCTGACTGGACCCAGGCTTAGAGCCAACCTCTCCGTTAGCTTTCTTTGCCTGGGATGCTCGAGGGGGTACCCCACGGGGCTTGCAAGACTTCTGTGGAAAAGCAGATGAAAGGGAAATGGTCCAAACCCACAAACACCAGCACCCGCTCTTCAGCTGGGGGACTGCAGCCACTGTCACCACCCATCCCGCCTCACTGCATCCTCTTCCAGCTACCGCAGCGTTTGGGCTGCTCCAAACAGATGGAAACAGAGCATGGAGTAGTCCAAAGTGCAAGGAGAGAAACATGAACATGCAACCAAACAGGAGGCCTAATTTGATGAAAACACTACAAGTGAATAGCAGCAACTCAGCTGGGAAACCCTGTTATAAATTGCTGCAAGTAACAACTAAAAATATAAATATAGCACACTCCTGCAGGAGATGTGTGACTCAGAAAAGAAACATAAATCTTCTAATGCGTATTTCAGCCAAGTCCCGAAGCTGAGCCCCCTGGAAAGCTGTCTGTCACTTGGAGCCATGTATGCCCTGAAGCCTTCAGCAAGCACTGTGGCCCTGGCTCAAGGCAACACATCCCCCATTTAACTGACCAGCACCTGCGCCCTATGAAACGAGACAATCTCACAGTCTGCATTTCCACACGAAGGAGAAGAATTCTACTCCGGATTCACCATTTCAACCTGCATCATGAATTATTATAACCTTTTTCAACACCTCTGATCTCAGCTTCCTTGATGAAGGCAAATAAAATCCTACCAAAGCCTCGCCTTTCTGCACGGCCAAGGTGATTAAGAGACAGGGCTACCAGATCACATCACGAGAAAGCTTTCAGGAAGGAAAAACTCCAGGAGGTACCGGTGAGCAGCAGCAGAGAGCACAACACCTTTGCTCCAGAGGGAGGAGGCATCAGCATCCTCAGCTGTTCGCAATCTTTGGCTGTTCCAGAGCAGCAGCCGAAATCACCAGCGAAGCAGCAGGCACGGGATGGTTCTTGTTTAAGTTACACAGATGTCTGCAGTGATGGAAACAGTGCCTGTCCGTGGTTTCTGCAGGGGGGACGGAGGGGACCAGAAGAATTGACTGGCAGCCAGTTCAAGAAACCACAAGGAACTGATATCTGGGCACCACGGTTGGTCCACACGGAGTACAGTATTCGGTTGACAAACAGAACAGTTATTCAGAGGCATCTCCCCAACAAACGCGAGTTATGTGAATGGGGGATAAAAGGGGGCGCTTAGAGGGCTCTTTTCACAAAAGAATCGGCCACCAACTGCCAATCACCTCAGGACCAAGTTGCCTTTAAAGAAACCCAGCGCACATCTATAAAATAACAAATACGATGCACATTTCATTGGAAAAGGCCCTTCCAGATAGAAGCTCTCCAGTTTACTTTTGACGGCTTTCAGCCACCGCTTGCTACCTAGTAAATAACTCTGCCCCTCTCCCCACAGCACCTATATGTTGAACCATGTCCTCCCTCACCCCTGCCTGTCCCCAGTGCTCTCCATAGGTACAACCTGTCGGTACCTGCTAACAATCCAGGTCAGCCACCAGCAAAAGCCCACTCCCCACTTTGCACAACAACACGGTCAGCTTTAGCTAGAAACCACTGTTTTCAAGGGAGCTCACGCACACAGCAGCTGCTGCTCCCAGCCAGAAGCCCTGGGGAGAAGGGGGCCTTACATGGCAGACACCCAATCTGCAGATGCTTACATCAAGGGCTGGTGACCATTGGCTGAAGAAGCTCCTACTGCTTCCCATCAGTGGTCAAATCTCCACCTTTCCCTCCCAGGGCATCAGGTACATCTCTGCATATCAGGGTTGCCCACGATCGACCTCTCAAGAAGCGTAGGGGCACAAAAACTCTGAATATACACAGAGTATTTCCTCTAAATTCTAAGATCTTTAAAGTCAGAAACAGTTACAGACTTCTTCGCCTTTCCCTAGATGTTCTGAGCCTGCAGAAACAGCAGTGACCTCCCACCCTGCTGTTCTTAGTGACTGTCCTACTGGGGAAAGAACAGGAAGGACAATGATGCTCTCACCAGCTCATGACACCTCCAGGGTTGCCTTCCAACAGCACGGACAATGATCAAGCAAAAACCAGGAGAAAATCTAACACCAATACCTCTTTTCTCTCTCCCTGCAAGACAAACCAACCCCAACAGCAACACTGGGCAGTTCAAATTAGCTTTCTCCTGGGTTCCTTGAAGGAAACACGGTCCAGCTCTTCTTTCTTCTTTTTATCAGCATCTGCCTTTGGCTCTCAGAGTCACTGGCGGGGACCTGCTCCATGTCGGAGCCAACAGAAGAGTCCCTTTAGCCCCCGGAGCAGGAGAAGGCAGTCTGATGCTCACAGAAAAAAAAAAAAAAAAGCTTCATCTCGTCACCACGTGAGTTGGGGTGGGGATAGGAAGTACTGTTTTGGAAGTGGCACACCACAGCCAGCCAAAAGTCAAAATTATGCCCACAATGTTACCAGCGATCAGAAAAACAAACAAACAGCAACCTGTAAAACCTGTTTTTGAGCTAAATCTAATTATTTACAGAAAGCATCCACTTTCCTCAAAGCAACTTACCTCAAAACATCTCCACCGTTTCTCAGGCTTTCCTCCTGATTGCCTCATCTACACCCAACGTACCTACCACCAGCTCTGGGGTCACCATGAATTGTGCACCTGACTGATGGGCAACTCATTCAACACATCAAACTAAGATAACGAGCTTTTTCTGACAGTTACCCTCATCTTGGTTGAGTCTTTAGGGGTAACCAGATGCAAACGGATAGCAAAAGTCAAAGAAAGTCAATAATCCCTAAGACTGCTGTGCACCTTGGCTCTGGTCCCTCCAGCAGAGATGAGCTTCCAGGAACAGCTCTCCAGAGCCTCCTTCCTCTCCCCACACCACAGACTCAGGGAACCGACTGATGTGGGGTGTTATCCCACAGCTTACCGAGTGTCTGCTGGTTGCGGACCCCACCTATGACCACGCAGATCTCCGCCGGCACATCTCCCGGCCCATCTTTTATGTTCTTCTTGGAATCTTTGGTGTCATCCTGCCAGATCACCTCTTCGATATAGTCATCTGGTACTTCTGTTTTCACTTTCACCTCAGTCATCATTCCAGCCTCTTCACTGGGTGAGGACTGAGATGTCACCGAGTCGGAGCCCTCCGCCTTTGGGCTGCGCGGGCTCCTCTTCACACACTCCCTGAATGGGGGGAGAAGAGGAGAAAACATGAATCTTCATTGTCAAGCGCTCGCTTTCTCATCACTAGGACCTAATTAAAGGTACTTTTGCTTAATGCAGTTTATTTAAAATAAGTATGGGTAGGCACGTGTCTCTGTCATATATGACAAGTAATTAAAATTTAACCAGACAAAAGTAATAAAGCCATTTGCTAGTACTGAAAATAACCTTCATCATCACAAATAAACAGACTGGATCACTCAACACGAGCACAAAGTTTCCCCTGGTTCCTAGCAGGCCAGGAGCGTAACTCCAGCAGTCCTGACAACAAGTATTATGCCAAGACTAGTCCATACATTCAAAGGAAAAGCCATACACTCCTGGCATTTTTAATTTGGAGCTATCTCCACCCTTCCGTACTCCTCCACGTGTTACATCTACCATCACATCCTCTACTATAACCCTCCAAGGCAATCTAACATCCCATGGTACTAGTATGGCCTTATTCGACATATATGGTGATGATGGAAAGGGACCATCTGTAGTATAATGGTATTTAGGGAGACTAATACATTATGGACAGATACAAGTATCAAAGATGACAAAGAAAGCACGATGGATGGGGAAAGGCAGAGGGAAGAAAGGAAAGCTCCAGTGTTATTTAGAAACTGATCAAGGAAACAGTACGTATTTCCATCTTGTAAAGAGAAAGCTGGAAATTCATGGGAGAGATCAATCTAAATTAATAATTATTCAAAACCTCTTAAGAAAAGGAAGGGAACTAGACACCTCAAAGCTGTAAACCAACATCAACACGTGCTATGGTGGCAAAAGGCAGAGTTTGAGCACAACAGATGAGGACCAGGTAATAAGCCACTGTAGCTCCTTTTCCAAACACATCATCCCACCACTCCTTAGGGGCTCCCTGTTTTTAATACTGGTTATTAAGAAATTCCAACATGCAATGCAAAGATAAAATAATTGCTGGTTCAGTCTGTGCAGGAATCAGAAGAACTAAATACATAATAGCTTAAGATGACCCAGAAACAGACATTTTAGAGATTATGACATATTTAGACTCATGTAAATACCGGGAACAGCTAAAGTGTTTGAAAACATTTTAAGCAGAAGTAATAGGCAAAATAAAGTGAAAACCAGGCTGAACTTACGGATAAGCATCATTAGACCATGCAATAGCTAAAGTGAAGAAAATCCCATTGCTTGGAACATCACACAAAGTCAGAACAAAGCATGACTTAAAATGTTAGAAAACTAACACATGCAATGGTTTCTGATACTGGTTATGGAGCTGGTAAAGAAATCAAAATGCAACTGCAGGCAAAAGTGCCCAGTGGGTAATCCTGGGAGGATGGAGATGAGAGGAGCAGACAAACGAAGAGAACAATCTTCTGCAGTAATTACTGCACAGCCTCCTACGTGGACACATAGTTGCCGTTTCAAAATGGGTCAGTCACATCGTATCACCAGATATTTTATTATTCATCCCTTCATTCTCATTATGGAATGAAATGTACAATTAATAGTCTCTAAACAGAGAAAATTAGCCTTGACCTGCCTCCCTACTCATTCCCATCCTCCTCACACATACTCCCCCCTGCCATGCTCCCAAAACTGTACAAGGCTTTTACAAGTAGGAAAGATGAATTAAGACAGAGAAAATGTGGTTGAAAAGTGAACAATCTTAATGGTAATATTATTGGATGTCCAAAAGATCCATCAATCTCACCCAATAGTGCTGTGGCTCAGCACCCATTCTAAAGCCAAGGGAAAGGCAGTAGCCAGGAGTGCAAGTACAGAACGTCAGCAATCAGGAAAAGGTGGGATTAATAGCAAATCAATCAAACCAAGGTGGTGTGGAATGCAAAACACTGATGAAGGCAGCAAAAGCAATGGGAGTATGGAGGTGGGGGGAACATCTCTCCCTTGGTGGGGACTGTGGAGCAGGATCAAAATCAAAGCAGTACAATTCCCACCGGTAGGCAGAAAGGTGAAAGCAGCTAGCAAAAGCCAGCTTTGAACCTGAAGTGAAGGCAAAATGCCCGTTATAGACAGTACAGCAACCTGTACTTGCCTGGACAAAACAGAAAAATCAATGCAGGAGCCAAGTGATGTGGAATTAAAAGCTAATATAACTATCAGTGAGGCTAAGGATATGGCTTTCTGAGGAGATTATAAGACTAAGAATACAAGAGACCTTCTGATGGCACTCAGCTTTGCATCACGTCACCTTCAGACATGAAACAAATCTGCAGTACACGATGCAAAGGGCCACGTGCTACAAGGCAAAACGCTGTCCTTGCTGTGTACTGCTCCTGGGTGGACTTATTTCCACAGGGCTCCTGAAGTGGTTGATGTGGAATAGGTTTATTAATGCTCCGGAATTAAACTTTAACATCACAGTTGACAAAAAGTATGGGTGACCCATGAAGGGGTGGAGAGCAACGACTATGAAAGGGACACCAGCACCAGTGGATCCATCACTTCATACGCTGGCTCTGCCCAAGAGGAGCAGTTGCATATAGTCAGACACATCCAGGAACGTGGATGCACCCACGGCGCTCAGCCATGATGCCAGCAGGCAGGTCACGCTGCAGCCACACAGAGCCACACTCTGACCCAAAGGACCAATGCAATTTTGGGATACACGTGCCTGAGATCAAACAAGGAGGTAATTTTTTCCCTGTATGAAGCTGTGGTGAAGCCATTCCCAGCATGCTGAAGACAGATTGAGCACCTTCATTTTTAAAAGGTGATTAGAAAAGCTGGAGACTCAAAAAAAAAAAAAAGGCTCGAAAAAGAGGCAACAAAATGGTTCAGGACTGGGAAAAACATGCTTTATGACTTTGCAAGACCGAACAACCTCAATCCGTTTCTCATGCCAAAAGGAAGACAGAGATGATTTGATTGCAGCCTATTATCGTCTTCATGGGGAGAAAATACTGTCTTTCCTTAATTTGGCAGGGAAGAGCAGAGTACGAGCTTATCGCTGGAAGCTGGAACCAGTTGAAATGAGGCATAAAATACTAGCACGGATGGTGGTCCACTGGAACATCCATGTTCCAAAGGATGTGCTCAGGGAGAACAAATCCCTCCAAGTCTTCAAACCCAGAGTATCCGTATCTGGCTGGCCCTGGGTTACAGAGCTCAGTACAGATGGGCACTGGCCTGACTGGTGGCCTGAAGCTGCAGGAATATATAAATTATTAGATCAGAGCAATGGACCCTCAAAAACTTTGCTCTTCACACACAATGACTTTCTGGATCCACCTCTGCCAAGAAAGTAACTTACCAGCTGGGCCGTCTGCTCCTGGGTGGCACCTAAACCTGCAAATATTAATTGACAGCAATACTATTCCTCTGATATTGCCCCATATGTTACAAGCCTGAGCAGGTACTTGCTGTACAGAAGGACACCAGCCCCACGTATTTTAGCAACTGTCTTCTGCATGACTTCATAGTACAGAAGCCCTGAAAGAAGCCTCTCAGGAAAAAAAAAACAAACAGCAAAACTATAAAAAAACACAGCACACCTGGATTATTACAACAACCTTAGAACAATTTTATGACAGACAGAGACTTCTCTGTCTTTGGACGCTTTCTAGGAGAGAGGAAGGCAGCAGCCAGCAGGTATACCCAGGTCACAGAACGGGTACAGACTACCCACCACGTGTGTCAGGGAGGGGAACCCACAACACTCCCCATCGAGCCCCCCGGCATCGCACGCAAGGTCAGCCACCACGGCAACCCAGCAGGGAGATCTGCACAGACCCGCGTCCCACTCACATCCCAGGGAAAGAGCTCCAAGGTGGGGAAAAAGGAAAAAATTACCAGCATCCAGCTTATTTTTTCAGATGATACGTACCTATAAAAATACATCTATGTAAACCCATGTGTTTGTATACCGACACACAGGTATATACACATGTATACATATGAGAAGGGCTGATACTTGCGTCTGAGGCGGCATCCCCTTGTCGCACCAGCTCATGCCCTCCTGCCACGGCAGCCCCAGGACACATTCTCTGCTGACACCCTGAGGTGCCGGCATTTTATTGCATGAGCTAGATCTTGTTTCACAGCACCGAGGGCCCCAGCGTCTGGGCTGTGCAAGCCGAAATGCAAGAATCACCATCCTGGAATGCAAGCTTTGCTGTTGACCTGCACCAGGCTGGAATCAGTCCCATGCCACCTGAGAGCAGTTTTAGCTACCTTCTTCATGGCTGCTGCTGTTTTACCTAAGAAAGAGCTGTGTTCTCACATTGCTCTTATTATTTAGTATCTCACAGAGATTTTCTAGCCACTGGCTGATGTTAAGCTTCAGCCGAACTTCAGCGGGAAACTCCCTCCAGCTCAATGTCCAGAGGAACACTATGGCTTTGCAGAATACCTTAAAATAAACATAATCAGAGCAACACAGTCCCAGCCCTCCGTCTCCTCTGGATGTGCTACACAGGGGACCATAACTCTCTGACTGCTTCACATGATGCACGAGGAGCATCACCAGCTGCTGATAACAGCAGGTGAAGGCAACGGACCCCTTCCACCCTCCCTGCACATGGAGAACATCTTCTTCACCCTCCACCCTTACAGCCTCCAATGGTCTGGTGGACAGACTACACAGAAGAACTTGTCTGAAGACCACAAAACCAGATCCTGACAGGCCATGGGATCGACTCTTATTGGCCTCTTGCTAGCAGTGACCGAGCAGTCCCCAACAGCACAACATCACGGGGATCATCACCCACATGGCAGCTGTCCGCTGTCCAGCTCGTTCTGCTTGGACTGCAATCAAGCTCCCCAAGTGTGAAGATGGGTCCCCTTCCAGGCCGGGAGGTGCAAGGCTGACGAAGAGCTGCTGCTGCAGATGGCCCCAACGGAACAGCACTGAAACCCCTGGGAGCATGTCTGAGCCTTCAAAACGCTCACTCGGTGCCTCTGCTGGGGGCTGCAGAGCTTTGGAGCGAAGAAGGCGGTGGCAATGATGGAAGACAGCTCTCCCAGCAAGAACTAGCATCAGTTTCTTCTGGTCCCACGTGAAACCCACTGAGTGCTCCTGTGGCTAGCACAAAACTAGGATCCATCCAGGCTTCTTGTGTCTGAAGCTCAGTTACACAATTTGCTGAGATGAGGCTGTGCTGACCTAGGTATAACTCTCCCCAGGGTGCCAGGGGAAGGCAGGCTGAAGGAACAATCCTCATGGGACAGGAGGGTTTGAAGCATCCTGGTTTGGCTGGGAAACACTATGAGCATCATGAAGCAGAACGGGAAAGAAATTCCTGACACCAGAGAACTTCAGACAGGGTGGAGAGGGGTACATGCACAGCCACAGCAGAACCAGGTTGCACTTGAAGACAGCACTGACCAGTCTCCATCAAGGATGGCATCAAACCAGGAGGGAACACCTGCTGACCCAAGAGAGATGACCCAGTAAAAAGCGTAATTTCTTTACCAGCTCTTTGGTCCTTGGATGTTGCATCCTTTGCAAGCCCATGAGGCTGCAGTTGTTTGGTGTTGTACCAAATTTTGCCTCCCCTGCTTCCTAGCAGCACAGAGAGCCTCCAATTAAAGATGAGGATAAAACAGCAGCAAATCCAGAATGTATTTCTTCTCCAGAAATTCCCTGAGAGCCCCAGTTACAGAGAACATGCTGCCTGGTGGAGAGAAGAAATCAGGCCCCAGTGCCATCGTATCCAGACCTGGTTCTGCCATTCCTCTCGCAGCACCGCCGGAGCTGATACACAACTGCCAGAAAGGCGTCCAAAAGACGAGTAAGAACAGGAATGAATTTTCAGTTCTGCAGATCCCAAGGCTGGAAGCAAGTCTTACTGGTTTGGGGCAGGGACACACAGAGGGAAGGGGACTATGCAGCTTCTGGGACATCAGCTAAGTCAAATATCAGTACTCGGACCTGGAAAAGCACTCCCCAACACAAACCAGGAGGTGACCACGTCTCCGAGCACTCGAGGCACAGAGCTCACATTGTGCTAACACAGGGATCAGCCAACACCTGAATTCCTGCGGGGCACTGCTGGGTCACACACTGGTACCGGAGATGTGGTCACAGCCTCCACTTGGTGGAGACAGCAGTGCACATGAACTAAGGGAGAACCTACCACGAGTCAGCTCCCAGTCCCGGGTACCTGCAGCCATCCCTCTCATGGTGGCTCTGAACATGGTCCCCGGCCCATGCCACCGCTTTTCTGCATGAAACAACGCAATTTTACAGTTTTCAAGTGCCCTTCCAGGGATCAGCTGCAGTCCCCTCTGCAGGTCCAACCTGTGTTTAACATCCAACGCGTGATGTTCCATGGGAAGAGGACATTCTCCAATACAGGACAAAAACAACTCAGAGAAATCAGACCAGAGATTAGCAGAGTGCCCAGGCACATCTGGCTTCAACCCTCCCTCCTTCCACAGAGTGCATCTAACTTCTCCATGCCTTTGAGCTTTCCTGGGGAATACCACCCTTCTTTACTGTTTTGTGTCTTGCCTTTACTAAATTGTGGGGCTTCACAATCCAAGAAGCTCTTCCTTGCCCAGGAGATGAGGCAGAACCCTTGGGATCACACACACCGCTCACACCGCCACTCCATGGTGTGCCTGGATGCTCCTGCAGGTGTGGTACTGTTTCACTTTCCAGAATAAGGCTCTATGGATTTTAAACATTAAAGAGGCAAACAAACATTGCACTTGCATGTATCACTCCTCCGACTAAGTAGGCCACATAGCCAATTACTGTATTACCAGCTCTGCCATCTCACAATGCTCATTTCAACATCGCTGCCCGCTTTGATCATCAGACTTTCATCTTCCGATGACGTTACAGCCACTTTCATGTCAAACACAAGCATGTGAAGGCAGAAGAGATTTAAGGAGGCCTTGATGAAGACTCATCATGGGGAACTGGAAAGGTAAGGGGGAAAAATGGGTTCCTGGGCCCATTTAGGTACAACTCTCCCTTGGTCCTGCACCCACGATAGTTCATCAATTGCCCAAGGCTTGAGCACAGACGGATGATGCAGCAAGATAATATGGACAAATGACCCTGCCAGAAGCACAATTTCGATTATAAAGCGGAGTAGCCCTGACGATGCCTCACCAGCATCAATGCAAGGGCAATGCAAGGAGCTCTTCCAGATGGAAGACAGGAAGGGAACGGCCGAGCGCCCACACCGGGCTCCTCTGCAGAGGAACACGCCACCCATGAAGGCAGTGGCCCCCTTCCAGCTGGTCTCCTGTGCAAGGAGAGGAGGAGAAGGGGGTGCAAACTGGAGAGCTGCAGTAGGGTGCCATTTTCATCTTTGGAGAACATTTCTTTCTGGCTGTGATAAGCGGAACCGGCAATGACTGAAAGCAAATGGGGCCCGTCAGTTGCTGCAGCCAGAAGAAACTCGCATTTGCAGTTTGCTTTTTCTGATCTGGAGTAGCATTCTCATAAATAATGAAAGTGACTAAAAGCTACTTAAAAAACACACACTCCTCCCTTATGAAAGAATGAGAAAAAAAACCAATTATAAAGGGACATTTCTTCCAGCTAGGAATAATTTGTCATGTAATTCTCTGAAGACAGCAACAGAAACATGCATGCTCTGTGCTCCCTTTTGAGTGATCTGTGATTGCATATGTACTCAGATGGCTTCTAATGAGGCTATTTTTATAGCACACATCCTGCTGAGCTTTTGGGGAGGAGCAAAGTGAGATCAGTGGAGAACGAGTCTTCAACGTCAGCTCCTGTGTATTTTCTCCTCAAAAGGAGAGGAAAAGGAAGCAAACATGGAGGAGGACATACCGCTCTGAATCAACACCTACAAACAAAACTCTTCTGCCCCGGCAGCAAACGTGGAGCATCTTCAGTTTTTTGCTGGACACCACTCAATCTGGAAGAACCAAAGACACATCACTGATGCCTCGATGATACTAATGATGGTGATACCCAACTCCCCCCTGGCACAGCATGCTGCGTGCCCATTTATGCTGCTGAAGCACTCTTGTACCATCCCTGGTACGCTCCTCTGGTCTGCAGGACCAAAGAAGTTCAGAAGAGCACAGTACCGAGGACTGTGTAGTGGGCACCTGAAGGAACATACTTTGCAGAGCCCACCAGGACAATATCATCAGTACAACGTTACAACTCATCTTCTTGAAACCCATGTGCAGTTGGCTCATCCCATGCCAAATCATAAGGCCTCAGCTGTCAGAAAGGAAAGGAAGCAAAAAATGGGCAAAGCTGAAACTGGGCTCAATTTACAGATGTCTGCTACGGTTTTAAAAGAACCAGAAAGTTCCTGCCACGACTGGAGCTATGGGAAAGAAGGGACAGACCAGATATGAATGGGCTCCTGTTTTACATGGAGATGATGGAAGCCGAGACAGAAAAAGAAAGCTGTAAATTGAAAATCTGCTTGTCTGGTAACTTAGTTGTGGTGGCCTTCCCATCCCCTCCCCTCCCCACAGTTCTTACTTGCTCCCTGGGGCAGCCCAGCCCTGCCTTACACCAGGAGGAGGGAGGGAAAGCGGGTCAAGAAGCAGAGGAACAGCCTGGTGTCTTAATCAGGGACATCTCTTTTGCAGACATTACTAGGCAAAAAAAAAAAAAAAAAAAAGCACTTTCAAATTCAGGGTTAAAAGAGAAAAATCTGGAGCTATTTTTCCCATGTTACAGCTGAGCACTTTACTCATGAAGACTTCATGCCTCCTGCTTCGGCTTTCAGATATTCCCTCGCAGACCTGAAAGCCAAAGAGACCAACCTCCAGATCCAACCCCCACCCCGTGCCACAGCTCGTGGAGCTGCTCCTCCGTCAGAGCTGCATCTGCAGCTCCAGCCAGCACCTCTTCTAGAGAGAATGTCTTGATTTTGATGTGTAAAGTGCTGGAGTAACCATCACATTTCTGTATCCCTCCTCGGAGTAATCCTTTTCAAAAACAGGCACTCTACTTCCAGTGTGGATTGCTGCCTCTGGCCATTCTTTGCTGGAAAAGAGATCCTGCTACTGGGAATGCCCCTTCCACAGGAGAGAACAACCTCTTGTGCCGCCTCTTGAACGAAGCAAAGCAAACACACTTTTTCAATGTATACTGTACACACACTAAAATATGCCTTCTAATTCCTTACTCATTCCATGAACATTTGGGAACCTGTCTGCATTTCAAAGCGCGGATACCGGAGCAGGACAAAGTGTGCCACCAGCACTCGTAATAACACACGTGGTGGCAGCACGTGTCTGAAGCCCCAATCTTGGTCACAGAGCTGTACAAGGAGTTCACAGTCACTCATGTTCCACCAGGAGATTTCAGTTCTCTTCACAATCACCACCTTCTAAGATGCCATTGCGTATTCTCAAAGTGTGGGTTTAACCTCTGCGGACAAGTGTTGTAAGAAAAACCTGTTCACTCATCTTCTGAAGTTGTTTTAGGGAATGGGAATGTCTTCCTCCATCAGTGGTAGAGAAGTGAAAACTTGCTAAAGAACAGGAAAAAAGAAAATGCTGGTCGGAGCTTCAGGGCATCTTCCATGTGCAACACGCTCTTGTGAACCTCATGACTTAAGGACTTCAAGGCTACTGCTACATTGCAAGTGTTGCTTCAAACTTCTATACTGCTTTTGTCTGTGGTCCTACAGGCTGGACCCTTGGGTGGTTGGCTGGGTTTCTTCACAAGGCTGGTGCATCCACTCTTTGCCATACATGACTTTCTTGAACACACTGATCACTTACCAACTGACCAGAATAAACTGAAGCTAACCAGGATGAACGTGCAACTCTCAAAGGCCATGAGGCTCATGCTATAAATTAAGCTATCAAGACTTGAGGACATCACACTAATTGGGCATGCAAAAAAAAAACAACCTGAGGCAAGGGAAGCAGCCCAACACCCTGTCCTTATCTGGGACACTTAGGTTTTCTGCTTTCTGCCCCCAAAATAAACTGAAATCAGAGTATGAGACCACATCCTTCTGCAGGCAGAAGTGTAACAGTAACTGCCATTTAGGTTTTCCTGGAAAAAATGTGCTCAATAAATACCAGTATTATTATGGAGTTCATAAATTTAGAAGGGCCTAAATGCTTTTTAGAAGAGAGATGCCTCAAGTAGGATCACTACCTGCCTCTAAGGGCAGCCACCTCCTAAAACCAGAAGCCACAGCTTTCAAAAACCCCAAAATAACTAATGCAATAGTTGGTGGTATAGTGCGGGGTGGTGTCAGTGCTAAAATCCAGGGAAAACAAACAACGTAGCGTACTTAATTTTTCCAACTATCTTGGTCTGCTAAAACACACAACCCTTCCCGACAACAAACACTGCTTCAGTAAGCATAAGAAGAATTTAATTGTGTGTTTGTTCCTCAAGGGATGCTCGGCAGCTCCAAATCCTTCAGAAAAGGTAAATTACAGGACCAAATCAGGCTGCCTCTCCTCTAAAAATTAAACATTAAAATACAAACCAGAACAATAGTCAAGAGCCACGAAGAATTCCTAAGATATTAGCAAAACAAATTCCCTCCAGTCCTTATTAGGAATATCTTGAGGATGGTTTGAAGAGGAAAGTCTAACCAAATATAAAAAAAATTTGGCTTATCCAACAAAAAACAAACGCGCACTGTTTGCCAAAAGCAAAAGAATTCAGTCAGATAAAAAACGCAACATACAACTGATGCAGGTTAAAAACTAAATTTAAAGCTGATAATAGAATAGCTGCCAGCATCTTTAAAATTTCAAGCGTGGAAATGTCAACAGAGACAAAGAAATTCAGGGAAAAACAAAGAGAATAGATTAAGGGTTTATTTATATCGGTGAAAGCTCTATGTTGCTTGACTGAAAATTGACTGAGGGGGTGACAACTGCCTGCAAATGTCCACAGGTCCCCCAGCACGGCCACAGGCAGCCTGTGCCGGCCCATGCCACCGACGCGCCGGCGGCAGCGTGGCACGGCACCACCACAAGATGAATGGGATCAAATGAGCAAGGGGAAAAAGAGAGACAGAAAAGGAGCCAGGACCTTGGGACTGGGAAAACTCCCCAGCTGGAGAGCGATACAAATGAGGTGGCAGATGTCCTGCTGCTGGAGATAGACATGCATTTAACGTAAACAAGCTGTGAGGCTCTACGCCATTATCAGAACAACCCCAAGCTGCCCAGGAGAGGGGGTGACCCAAGGAAAACAATTTCCTGGTAACTCTGCTTTGCTGAAGACCCGATAGCTACGGCATCTTGGTACTTAGAGCTCCACAAAGGAACGTTTACCCACCTCACACCAACCGAAGCCCTCCGAAGCTCTGGCGTTTGGCAAACTGGTGCGGGTTACACAGAAAATGTACCTGTCCATGGGATGTGTCCGAGTGCCACTGCCTCTCCGTATGGGTACACCCGTCTGACTTTCGTCTTTCAAGGAAACCTGCCTGGTTTCCCACAGCTGCTGCGCTGGTCGCAGTACAGAACTGAACTACCTGCTTCTTTAAATTGGCCAGAGGGGGCTTGGGGGGGGCTTCAGCTGGCTGGTTTGTTTGGTTCTTTTTGAAGATGGCTGGTGAGAACCCTTCAGAGAGCACCAGGGCTTATTAAATACCTCGCCTAATGATTAATAGTTTTCTCTGTCTCTCTGATGCAGGATGAGTCTGAAGCTCTTCACGCTCTGGGACTGAAAATCCCACAGGTGGCCTTTTAAAGAAAGAGAAAACAATTGAAATAATTTTGCTTCTTGGAAATGCTCAGCCCATGGAGCCCTCTCCTGAAGTTGGGAGGACCACAGCTTTCAGCTGGGGCACACACAGAGGTTGTCTTCCCCAAACGCGGGGGACCTGGTGAGGATGGACGGCTGGAAAAGGAGCCCGCAGAGCTAGTGCCATCCCAGGGCAGACCCTCCCCTGGGTGACAGGAGTGCTAGGGACAACGTGTCTGCAGGGACAGAGCAAGCAACGTGGCGAGGAGAGGGAAAGATGCCACCAGCGAGGCTGAAGGGCGAACTGAGAAGAAGCAGAGTAGTGCAACCACTTCTCATTACCTTCTGCTCCAGCTGGAAAGTCACATCTCCTAAGACAAGAGACCGAAAGGACCAGACTACCTGAGCAGCACAGCTCGGTCTGGCGTACCGGGGGGAAACTGCACCGTGCCAGAGCTAGCAGAGCTCCACGCGCCAGCCTAGAGCACCCGCTGGAAACCTTCCTGCCTGCATAGCACTTGAGCTCCCTCCAGGCCAGCACCACGGAGCCCTTCTGCTGCACCTCCAGCCCCAAGAGACCTTCCCACCCCTTTCAGGACCTCTACCACGGTGCTGTTAATGCTGCAATAATGCCGGGAGCCACCCGTGCCCTCACAGTGAGCTCCTAACCCCAGAAGGTCTGGGATTTTCGCTCCGTTCGGAGCACAGCATGCTTTTCTGCACAGCTACATCTGTGCTGTGAGCGGGTTCCCTGGCTGGTGACAGCCCTGGTGCAGACGGGGGCTGAGCTTCCAGCTGGCTCCGTTCCCTCCGCAAACAGATGCAGCTCCTATATCAGGGTCTGATTTATTCAGCAGGAGTCTCGCACATTAAGTGTAGTTAAGTCTGAAAACAAATCTAATGATTTTAAAATAAATAGCCAACAGAGGACTTGAAACTAAAATTCTTCCTTCCTCTGACACCCACCATATAAACAATAATAATTATATAAAACCGTGTCTAACACATGACTACACAAGGCTCTGGTGACCAAGAAAAGCACACGCTGCTTGTCAGACATAATTGCACATTTGGTTTTTCAATTATTCCTTGTCAAGATCCAGAGCCCACCATCTGAATGCTGACATTAATTATTGGTAAGCAGTTAGTTTTACAATAGCGTTATGGAGACTCCCAATGATTCCCCGGAGGTCCGCAGCTCCCAGCGCTGTTCCCACACCGCCCTCTGGTCCCTCCAAGCCCCCCAGAACTCTCACCCAGACTCACACCGAACCTGGTCCACCACGTGCAGAAGTGGCTCTAGAAGAAGCTTCAACAAACTTTCCAGTAGGCACCAGCAAGATAACTGATCCCCAGGCAACATGCCTCGTCCCCCAGAGCCCACGGCACCTACGGATGCCATCTTTCACCTGAGCCCCCTCCGAGCCCCGCTCGAGCCCCAGCTCTTGGCAACACGCTCCACCAGCTAACTGCCCATCACTGCAAGAAAAAAATCCTGGCTTTTATTGGCTTTTAATTTGCTGCCTTTTAATTTTGTCAACTGCTCTTTTTTCCTTGCAAAAGGAAGAAAGAAGCCTCTGATCTACCTTCTCCGGAGCGTTCAGAAACATGCACAGCTTTGTCACGTTGTCTCTTAGTTGTCATCTTCTCCAAGGCAAACAGCCATCTCTCTTCTAGCTCCCTTAAAGGAAGGTTTTTTTCTATGCTCCTAATAATTCTCTTCACTTTACCCCCCCCATTAATAAGCATTCAGTGAGGTAGGGGAACCACACACAAGTTAATAAGGGAGGCGAGTAGTAAGCGCTTTCTGCTACCACCAATTCTTAGCTGCAAACAGCTGCACACGCTGAACCGTGTTATTTCAAAAGCAGCAGACAGGCCCAGTCAGAGCTGTGGGGGTGAGAAGATCATAAAAATCCTGCGCCTTCAGAGCTTTAAATGTTTACTTGAAACAGAATAAAGTCAATTCAATACAATAAATAAATAAAAATAGGATCAACCCAAGTCTACAGTCACCATGTTAAGATCAAGCGTGCTATAGTCAAAAAAAAAAAAAAAAAAAGGAAAAAAAAAGTTGCAGAAAGAGAAAGTTGTCCTGGCAACCTTATTTTGCTTATATTTTTTCTCATATAAATTAATCGTTAAAACTGTCCTCAATAGTTTGCAAGTAGTTAAGAGTTTCAAGCAGCAACAACTTTAAAAAACATCTGCCTTGTACCTCCAGCTGCTAAAGACCCGACGGATTTCATCAAAGCCCCATTTCAACCTTCGTCGCTAATAAAGAGCTTTCTTGACATATTCATTTTTTCTTTTATTTTATTTTAAACCAGACTTGGCAATTTTCCTTTTTTTGACCATCTTTTGTTCAGTCAGGTAGATGCTGAAGGGGATTTTGTTTCTACTTCTCTAAAAGAAAAAAGTGACGGCCAGCCTTGCACTCCTTCTCTGTGCATGTAGAAAGTAACGGTGGTAACGGGAGGAAGTTCTGCGGGGCCGGTGGGAGCTCAGGGACCCACCTTTGGGAAGGCCATCGGTCCCCCACAGGAGGATGCTCAGGTGCTGGGCCCCGAGGGCACCTCCCGCACAGCCGGGAAGGGAGGATGCCCATAGGGGACACCCTGAAGGGTCACTTCCCACATGGCAAATGCACCCACCCACCTGCTCTGCAAAACCCTCGGGCGAGAGCTACAAAACTGAGTGGAAAGTCAACACAAAGAATTTAGGGGAAGGAAGCGATGCCTGGCTCTTTTCCCTCGCTCTTCAGCCTACACCCAGTTTTCCTTCCAGTGCTTCATCCACGCTAATTCCCAGCATCCCAGGAGCGAGCACCGCTGGACCACACTGATGAGCCACCCCAATGCTGGGAGCAGAGCAGCCCTCCTCCACATACGATACCCGATGCTGGTGCTGCTCCCCGCTGCCGAGCCCAATCCAGCAGGCACCCAAGGCGTTCTGTGCCGGGCAGCGTCACCGCACCAAAAAGCTGCTGGTAACGAGGGTGTTTCATCCTGAAATGCCGAGCAGCGGAGCAGCCGGGGCACCAGGCAGGGACCAGGGCTGTCGTGGCAGGGAGCACTCGGTGCGTGTCCAGCAGCGGGAGGTGTGGGGGGGACCCACATCTCAGTGTTTTGGAGATCAGAAGAACAGACATTTTAACATGGAAGGATGATTTCAGCTGAGGGATAAAACTTCAGCAGTGCCTTCAAGTCTCCAGAGGGAACAGGAGGATGCTCTGGCACACAGCTAGTAGAGAGACGGTATCACTGGCAGTGCAGAGGGGAGGCCGTGGAGGGCAGCTCCCGCTGCGGAGCAGGAGGGCAGTGCTGAGGGGAGCGCTGGTGCTCCCTGCTTCGCTGCCAAGGGCTGTGGGTGCCTGCAGAAGAGCCTCGTGTCCCACCGGGGTTGGCTCCACGCAGCACCGGTGACCTGCCCCAGGCAGGGGAACAGTGCTGAGCCCTGCAGAGTGACCAGCAAACCTTGGCTGGGCACACCGATGGTGGCCTTGTTCCGCACCGGTCACGCCGATGCGTGATGCTACTGCCACACCATCACAGCTCCACTGTCTGGGTCACACTGGCATTTGGGGGCTGCCCTCGTTGCTGCGCCCCTTGCTGAGGAAGGGGCAGGTGATGCTGACGGAGATGATGCCAGGACGGGCTGCAGCCCTCCATACCTGCTGGCTTTTTCCCACAGCAGCCAAACTGGCTCTGGTTTTCTGCTGTCCGCCACCACCCATTCGCGCTGACGGAACCCACAAACACACCTCAGGTGCTCGGCAGTTCCCCCAACAAGCTGTGCATTGTCCCACCATGTGATGGCACCTTCCTCACTTTCCCATCATCTTCTCCAGCTGTCATGGATGTCTCCATGCTCTGCTGCAGCCTGTTCCCCTTCCCAGGCCACATACTCCCCTCCCCGGTGCACCTTCAGCATCGCTCCTGTTTCCACTCTGGCATTTCTAATCTCCTACACCTCCACCTATTTTTTCCACAAAACCTTTTAAACCTGGGAGGTGAGTTTGCCACTTTGCTTGTGGATGGCAGACATCCAGGAATCAGCTTCCAGTGTGCACAAGACCAGGTAAACCCTACTGTCACCAAAGCCACGTGTTGCTCTCGGCTCCCACCACCTCCCCAGCGCTGCCTGGCACATCAGAGGACACCCAGCTGGAGAGAACGTGTGTCTGGCCAAGGAAGGAAAGCTGCCCCTTCCCCCATGCTTTCACAGCTCCAGAATGACTCCACTGGACAAGAGATGGAGAGGGACCAAGAAGCACATCCTTGAGTGCATCCCAGCAAGCCCAGCCAGCCTACAGCATCAGCAGGAGGTAGAAAGGCTAAAGTACAGGGCAGCCCCAACCTCAGCACATCCCTCTCCTTTGTGCTGGGCTTGCACGCCTCCGTCCCACACCGCGCAAGGCTGCTGCAACATGCCGGCTGGGGACATGCCACACGCCCGGGCGCCCTGCTCGCCATCACACACACCGGGGTGGCAGCAAACCAGAGTCCCCAAGGTGGGACCTGACAGGTCCTGCACCCACCTGGGTGGGAGCGGCGAAGACATTCCTCAGCAGGATCAGAGGGGGCTTGGGTGGTGGACACCCCTCCTCTCCTCCTGCGTGAGAGCAGCACCCAACCACCACAGCATGGCCCAAGGTCTCCATCCAAGAGCCTCACCCCGGTGTCTGCACCCCAGCATGAGCAGGGGGCTGGGGGGGCTCAGCTGTACCACCCCTTACCACATGCAAACCGTGCCTTCCTGCAGCCCCCAAGCCTGTAACGATCCTTCCCGCATCCCTCCTTTTAGCAAAATCCAAAAGTGGGCGTATGGATGCTGTGCTGTAAGATCTCCCAGCTCACCCCTCTCATGCGGTCACACTTTGTCACCCATCCCCGAGATGGAGTGCCACATCCCAGCAGAGCCCCATCTGCCCACCACATCCCACCCAGCACAGAAACCATCTACCTACCTGCTGGAAGAGCTCCTCCGCCCACTGCTGTTGCTCTCGTTGGCCTAAGGGGACAAAAGACATCAAAAAAATAAAAGGCTGTTTAGGTTAAGAAAGGCAAGACTGCCCGCCAAACTCTTCCTGCTAGCACACTGCACCCAAAATACCTGGGGT
The DNA here is from genome assembly GCF_023634155.1 of Falco peregrinus. Classification (NCBI taxonomy): domain Eukaryota; kingdom Metazoa; phylum Chordata; class Aves; order Falconiformes; family Falconidae; genus Falco; species Falco peregrinus. The sequence goes on along the minus strand of NC_073721.1, from coordinate 46,140,385 downwards.
TTTTCCATTCCGAGCTACGCACCCGCCCCGCGCCCAGCACCGGCAGGACACGGCGTGCACCAAACCCAGCTCTGCAGAAGCCCAGGACGGGTTTCGCACACGGTCCCACCACGGAGGCAAGGTCCCCAGTCGGTCCTCCCGGCTGCTCCCATGCAGTTACTTATTGCGCTTTACCCAAGTTTCAAGGAACTATCCCTCCTATGCAAAAATAAGCAATCTGCAGGAGGGAAATAAGGCAGGTATCGCCAAATCCAATGCTCTGTCCGAGTGGAGATGGCCCCACTCCTGAATTAGAGGGGCAGGTCCGGCGCACCTCCCTTCATTAATGATGAATTTCCTAATTGAGACCCTCTGGGCCCCTAGAAAGGGCTGAGCAAGGAGTAACCAGTGTCTCCTCCTTTTCGCCTCCTTCCCCCGGCTCGCTGATGAGGGGCTTCTTTGGAAAGACAATATTATTCCAAACCCAGAAATTTTATTTCTGAATTTGTGCAAATACAAGTTAAAAGATATTAGCTGCATTTCACATTTTGTGCAAATGGCAGAAACAGGCAATTCATGTGCAGCAGGATGGGGGCTAGCCAACGATTTCGATAAAATAAACCCTTTTTTAATTTAAATGCTAATGCACTGAATTAAAATTTAATAACTGAGGAAATTGAAAAGCTGAGCAGGAATATTGGAAATAAATCCAAGCAGAAACAGCTGAAATTAAAAATTCTAGAGAGTGGGAGGATAGCAGCTAAGCTGTCTTATATGATTACTTTTTTTTTTTTTTTTTTTTTTTTTTTCAGAATGAAGGGGGGAAGGAAAAAAATCCTATCTTTGGCTGGCTGTAGGGCAGTAAATCGAGAGTGCTGTGATTTATTGCTCAATTTTCCTGAGGGAAAAAGGCTTTCTTTCATGCTGAAATATTTCATAAATTTCAAGCCAGCATAAATTCTTAATTTAAAAGTTATGGAGGTCACATTTAGTGCACTGGTGCAATTCTGAAATCTTAAAGGAATAGCAACCAAAAATTGCAATTTGATTTTATTTTTTTAATTCTTCATGTGAAATTTTCTTCAAAGGGATTCTCCAAGTTACACAAAGCAGAAACACATCCTGGCTTCTGAAGGTTTAAGAAATCCACTGGAAATGAAGAGATAAAAATCTAACTCAATTACAAAAAGGTATTTTTTAAATTATTATTATTATTATTGTTAGCCACTTGAGGAATTTCTGTTAAAAAATTTCCTCCCTCCATTGCCTGGGAAAAGCCAGAAGGGAGGAGCTGACAATGTAATTGCTTCTGTTAGATCTCCAATCTTTTGTGAGCACTGATATGTTCATTTGTTATACAGCTGTTCAGCTACAGAAAGGATGTCAGAGCACCCATAATTCAAAGCAATCAATCAAAAATTAATGATTTGTCATGCTTACACAATGGGGGAAAAAAAAAAAAAGGCTTTATGGGTTCCTGCAACTGGTAGATTGCTCAAGCCTTCGGGGCATTTTCTAGAAGATTAGATCTGTATGTGCAACCAAAAAAAAAAAAAAATTAAAAAAAATAGGGAAAAGGGAGGCTTAACATACAGCCAGGGCACAAACCCTGTGGGGTGCTGGGGCATCGGCGCAATCCAAAATCCCCTAGAGATGGAGCACGCTACAATTCCCATCCATTGACAGGGCTTTCTGCACATCCCAACCTCGCCAGCCGCCCTGCAAGCCATGCTCCCCAGAAATTGCCCAGGCTCCTGCAATATAATTCCACATGAAAAACACCCGCTGAGCATAAAGGTCGCCTGGACAAGTGCTCCTGAAAGCCACAAAATACAGACACCAAAGCTAAAGGCACAACCTTGGCTCCACCGTCACATCACCTGCGTCCAGCCGTAACACCAAGTGTTACCGAAATGTTACCAAAATTGAAAATACTTCGGTTTGGGAAGCACGTAGCCAACTGGAAAACTCTCTCAGATTGCAAAGTTATTCATCCTCCATGTAATCAAGAATTTCTTTACGTAAAATTCATTTTGAGAACACGTTGTGCAGGGATCGTGCTCCCAACACAAAGCGTATCAATGTCCCGACGCCGTATTTTATTCCTGGTTATACACAAGTGTTAGCTGGTGCCTCCGGTGTGATTTACCGCCCAACCTAACGCAAGTATTACTCTGTGAAGGATCATGCATGTAATTCATTTTACGTTCCTTTTCGTATCTGTATTTGGAGTTGAGTGAATGAATTCCTGGAAATAACTGACGCGGTGACTGCAGCCGCTGCGATTCCCAACCATCACTGACCAACTGCACGGCACCTTCTGGGGCCAATACGCAATTTTATTATTTAATTCTGGGTTTTCTTACCTTCCTCATTCTCTGTGTGTCTGCCCTGCCTGATTTCCCTTTTCTCTCTCTCTTTTTTTTTTTTTTCTTAAAAATGTCTTTTTTTGCTTTTTGACCTCTTTCCACGAGCAATTCACGGACTCTCCTCTCTCCGGACACAGCACATACCAGTACAGAGGGCAAGACATGCACAAAGAGCACAGACAGGGCGGTGTAATGGTGTGACCCCACCAGTGCTAGGGAGTTTGTTTATTTTAAAAGAAAAAAAGACCAAAAAAAAAGGAACCACCAGAGGTGAGAGCTCTCAATCTAGATGGTTTCACGCAGCCAAGATGCTCTTGGAGAGGAGGCATCTCCTTGGCACCTCCCGTGGGGGAACCAAAACCCACGTATGGACACGGGCAGAACTGGCACGGGTATTTCTGGGCTGCCACAAGTCCACAGCTGACTGTTAGCTTGGATCCACTAGACTTAAACAGCAAGTCAAGTCTGAAAAAAATCAGATCTAGCTGATTTCTGGATGCTTAAATAAGCCCACTCTCCCCAAAGGTGCCACCGGGAGACACCTTCACACACTGCTCCAGCTTCCAAACATGCAATTAACTGGAAATTTTTCTGTGCCAGTAATTTGCCCTGCTTACAAACTCTTTCCAGCCCTTGTGCAGCACCAAGCATGCTGACCCCCGGGCCATCCTGGGGCTGCAGGATGATTCAGTCGTCAGTCACCGGCACCTGCGCTGCAGCGTGGCCAGCCAAGGCGCAGGAAGGTAATTTCCTCTAATCACACACAGCATGCGAAGGTGAAAAAGCATAATAAAGCAGTACCACCGTTTTCTCCTCAAACTTGGCCAAATAAACATGATTACAAGCTTAATAAAAAAAGGAGATACACCAGCAAAGTTTATGGAAGTTGGCCTAGGTGCAGCATGGATGCCCCTCAGCAGGGCGATAGGCAGGGCGACGCAGCACAGTGCTCTGAACCCTGGTCGGCAGCTCCAACCCTCAGCAAGCACAGCACAAATCTCAAAAATAACCTCCACGCCACAGACCTACGGGCTCCCATCGGTGGAGGCGCCCCCAGCGCGGGGCTGGGTGGCAGCACCCACTGTGCTGCCCAAAGAACACCCGCAGGTCCACAGGCACATCACCCCTCGGGGGGGCTCCAGCCCACCACCCACCTGAATGGTGACACCCTCCTCTCTGCCTTGCTTGGGGCTCACCTTTGGCACAGGGAAAAAACCGGCAGATTTTTACCTACCTATTTTGAAAATTTGGGAAGACCTATTTTTAAAAATTGGGCTGAAATAAGCTTTTTTTCCTTTTATTTTGCAGTAAGCCCATTTGGAATCAAATGTGAAGGGATGCTGCCTTTTGCAGGCCACGCTATTAATCCACTTAAAATATAACATTTGAATTCTAAAAAACGGTATTTAAAAAGTACAAATATTGTAAGGAAATCAAAGCGGTGAACTGCTGGAAATCACCATTTAACTGCCAGCAACCAGAACGTGCCGAAATGGGTCAGAGCAGCTTTCAACAAAGGAGCGTCTTTGGGAAGGGCAAAGCGAAATCTCCTGCACACCAGTTTACCCAGGTAATTTAATTTGGTGACTTCTTCATTTATGATTGAAAAAGCAGAGGAGCAGAGTTTGCATCTGCCTGCCGGTCGGCGAGCAGGGGAGGACAGACACGGAGCTCTGAAACACAGGTTGGATAATTAGTCATACAATCTCTCACATAAAATAATTTACAATGCAAAATATGATTCCCTAAAGCTGCTTTTCTACGTATCGGGTACGTTTAAGGTAGTTTTGTTTAACTAATGCTAATAAATATCTTTTAAATTAAAATGCATGAAAGCAGAATGTGGTTTCTGGCCATATGTTCCTCAACTCAAGTTGTAAGTGAAAAGTAAATCATGTGATAAATAAGAAATGTATCAGTAAACATCTCCTAACAGGATAAAGTGTCAAAAATTAGAAGTCCAAGCAGATGTATAACTGACCTGAGAAATCCATGTTTATAGAAAGGGCTACACTATATTGAGAAAAAAACCCAACGTTTTAACAATTACTGCAAAACACACACAAAAACCCCTAAAAACCCTAAAAATGTTAAATGAGATTTTCAGAAGAATTAAGCACGGGCTTTCTGCCTGATCACTTAAATTATGATTAAAAACAATTATTCAAATCACTTCGATTTGCATCCACATACACCACGCTCAGATCTGTTCCCATGAGCGTGAGTGACGCCCACTGTGGGACAGGGGTGCCAAGACCCCCCCCATCCGCCACTGCCAGAGCCTTCCCCAGGGGCTAAAAGGTTTTAAATCCATTTATTTACTTGTACACAGCCACTCTCCATGATTTACTGCTGAACTTCACCCTGGCTCTCCTGAGGTGAGATGCCCCTAATTCTGCCCAGGAGGAGCAGAAGCTGCTCACCCCAGCTCCTCTCCCAGGACAGGACAAGCCAGCTTTCCTCTCCAGATCCCTTATAAAAGGGCAGTTTTTAGTTTTACTTAAGAAAAAAAAAGCAACCCACAACCCAAACCCACCACCTCCTTTCCCCAACGCCTTCCCAAAGACAGCTGAACAATTTTCGGTTAAACACAAAACACACGTACAGTTCAGAAACAAGGCAGCAGCACCCAGCGCAGAGAATTTCACCCCAAACAATTAAAATTTGGCAATGGGAGAAGCAACTGAAAACAGGTCTCACAAAGGAATGCGCCATAAAAATAACTGCAGGCCTGCCTACCTGCACTGTCTGTTATTATTAACTTCAGAGCAACAGAAAATGCAGGAAGTGCCTTTTTTTTTTTTCCCCTTTTTTTTTCCCCACAAAGGGCAAGACATTGGCAGTTTCCTATTTAATTTTCATTAAATAGCAAAGGCAACAAAAAAACCCTGCATCACACTGAAACATCTGCAGAGCACAAGGACCCATAAACACACCCATGTCGTCGTGCCCCCCCCCCCTTTTTTTTTTTGATCTTTGCTTCCTCCTGCCAAAGCAGCGGATGCTAAGGGAACCCCCTGGTTTTGCATGGCACTGCACCTCCTACGTAAACCCCTATGTTGTCCTTCTCACCCCGCCACCCCCAGCTCAGCCACGTCCCCCAAAGTTTATTAAGAACAGGGAGCAATGCTCAGCTGATGCAGGAGCTGAGCAGGTCCCGTGCCCAGGTGCTTCCCAGAGCCTGAGCATCCTCTGCACAAAGGAAAACAATCTGGGCTGCTCCAGGCTGCTCTGCCCCACCCTGTCTGCACCTTTTGCAGATCCGCAAGAGCAGCCTCCAAAAGGGATGGATTTTCCACCAGGGAACGACTAAGTTCCTTGGGCCAGAGGAATGCGCTGCCTATTTCCTCAGCTGCAGGTTCCCCTCAAGAAACAACCAAAATAATAATAATAATAATGATAATAAAAAATATCTGCAAGGAGGAAATCTGAGCTCTACCCAAGGCATCTTCTCTGAGAAGTCCAGAGTCCCTGGAGCGAGGGTCCCCCGTCCTCCCATGCCCATCACAGGGTCTGCAAACATCCCTCGTCCTGACCGTGAGGCAACACTGCCAAGACATGAGTCACAGATGCCAGCAGCAGCTTTAAAAAATAGTAGTGTCAAAATTATTCATGAGCATCCGGGGGAATTTTGCCCTTTTACTCAGCTGTAGCCTGGCCGCGGGGAAAAAACAGCGCGCGGATGGGCTGAGGTCAGTGCTTCTTCCTGTGGTAAGGGGGAAAACCCGACAGCAAAAAAAAAAAAATAATATCTGAGATTTTTGAACCCTCGGAGAACAGCGGGAGTGTTTTTGACTTGAGGTCATCAGAAGAAAAAGGCAGCGACTCCCATGCTGGCCGCAGAAGCATGTGCAGCTCCTGCCAAGGCAGGGATGAGCTTTCCAGCAGGCGAGGGGGATGACAGATGCTGACAATGGGTGGAACCCAAACCTGGTGGGGACATGCACTGGTGATGCTCCACACTGCTGCTGCTGGAGCAGGACATCCGAGATGCAGTAGTACCAAACACCCATGGACCACCCAGGGGTGTGAAGACCGATGAGCTCATTTGGGCTCAAAGGCAGCACGCAGAAACGCCTCCAGCGTGTGCCAGCAGGGTACTCCTCGCTCCCGGCCATATGCGTTAGGCAAACCAAGCTTTAGAAAGATGTATTTTAACACCATGATTTCCCAGGCTGGCTCATGGGAAGGTGCCAAGGTGACTGTGACCTGCAGGGACACAACGTGTCCCCAGTGCTCCCATGTTGGGCAGATGGAGCATCCCGATGCTCGAGGCTGGGGGACATCACTCCCCATGCAGCTGCCCCATGTCTGGAGCGTGTTTTAGCGTACCCAAATTGATGAGATTTATTGAGCAACCACCTCACCCACATGAGCACATCTGCTGGAGATGGTTGCTTAGCCTAAGAAGAAATCGGAAGGGATGCCATATGGGAATACAGAATCACCCAAGCTTGGCTGGGCCCCTGGCTACATCCCCTTCTTGGTCGTGGCCAACATCCCAGAAGACACGTCAAGAAGACCTTAAGCCAGCAAACACCATCACTGGGGGCAATGGTACCACAGGATCAGAGTGCTCAGTCAAAAACCCCCAGGACCGCCCCCCCGAGAGCATTGCAGTTGCAGAGAGGATGCTCTCCCCCCATCTCAGGTGAAACCAGGGGGCTCCCCCAGTCCCCACGGAGGGGTGCAGTGACCCCCCCCTTTGCTGGTGCCCATCCCCGCAGTACCAGGGACAATTAACAGCTGACGGTATTTCTCACCACTCACCTTCCCACAGGTTCCCAGTCGCCGGGAATTCACTAGGTGCTTCCCAAATACTAATTAGTAACAAACACTAATGACAAAACCAGCTAGGAGGTTGATCAGCACAACACAAAGACCTGGTGTGAGCACAGGATTTCACTGGAAAAGCCCAGTCGGGAATGATCCCCTCTGCTCACAAGTTTCACTTCTGACTTACCCGGGGGCCCTCTCTACTGTGATTTCAATTCTCTTTGTATTGGCAGGAGAATTATTTTTCTTGTAACTTCTTTTTTTTTTTTTTCCTTGGGTTTGTTGGGGTTTTTTTGCTTAGTCTTGCAAACAGTGGGACTGGGTTTGCTCGAAATTCTGCCCAAACTCTTACCTGGGCAGAAAAAGTTGCAGCAGGGAGGTAAAAACTGTCAGTAGGCAAAAAATAATAATAAAAAATCATGATTGAAGCCTAGAAATTATTCTCACAGTTTCATTGTATTTACCTCTTGCCTACCATTTATTATCGTCCCATATTGTGATCCTAATGTAGTAACTTGGGTGCGTTGCCTGCATCCACCCAATTTCTGAGTTGCCTCAGTAACTCCTAAGTTCTACAAAAGTTGCAAACCGAAAAGGTCAAATTCCTGCTGGAAAAGGTGCACATGCAGTTTTGCTAACCAGGAGAGCTGTGCAAACACCAAAACCAGCAAGACAATGAAAAACCCCATCACAACCTCACCACCAGCCTGGCCAGGGGCTGAACCACGTCTTGAAATGGAAAAAAAAATTGCCTCTGAGGGACCCCGGGTCTGCGACCCACCGACCACACGCTCCGGCTCCCAATACTTCAGACGGCCGCAGACATGTTTAAGGGCTGTAAGCAGTTGCCTGAGTCAAGGGAATATTCATATGAGTAATTTTATTAACTTGCTGAAAGTACTGGCAGAATCTGTGCTTTGAATTTCAAATTTTTCTCCCGTGACAGTCCAGGGAAATTCAAGAAGCACATGCTAGCAGAAGCAGACCGAAGAAAGGGAACATTAGATAAATTTTAACCTAAAACTGCAAATGTTCAAACAAGTATTAAAAAGCTTCAACCTGACATACCTTTTCTTTTTTTTTTTTTTTCCTCAAAGCATCATGAAATTAAAATTATGAATTAAATCAGTGCAGCAAATTGGTCTGGATTTAAAGAGTTACTGGTTGATTATAAGCAACTGAAAAGTAATCAAAATATTTTTTCCATCTCCTGTTGCTCAGTGCTCTCCTTACTCCCCTCTTTAGGAGAAAAATAACCAAATTGAGGGTGAAGAGAAGAAAAGGCATTACTGATTACTTCTGAACTCTCATATTATAAAACCTGGAAACAAAGAGTGACCGGGCAAAACAACCGAATTATCTGCATCAAGCAGTTGTTTACAGATGGTATGAGTTTCCCAGCAAAAGAAACAGCTGGAAATATTTTTAAAGAATAAATGTATATGGAATGAAACCTTGGGGGAGAGAAGGGATTATTATTTTTTACTTGGGGGGGGGGGGGGGGTGGGGGGTGAAAGCAGGGAGAAGCAGCCATGCGATAGCATTTCAGAAATCCACCCATCTTTCCAGGTTTCCAGTTTCACAGGAAACTCTCAGGAAATCGATTTTTAAAAAAATCCTATTACAGGCATTTTTCCAAGTTGATAAAACAAACATATCTAACAAGCTATGAGTGCACGCAGGGAAAAAGAATTTACAATAGGACTGATTTATACATGGAATCCCACCCGTTTTACTACAGAAGTGCCGTCAGACACGTTTTGTTTGGGTGTTTGTGAGCCGGCACATCTCCTGGCTGGCGTAGGCAGGCTTGGCTTTGATGGCTGCGTCGGATGCTGGGACGGCATCCCACCACACGGGTCCCCCCCAGCAGGAACCACCAGGAACCATCCACCTGCAGAGGTCCAGCCCTGCCCGGCTGCTGCAATGTGGTGGGAAAGACCTGAAAGTTGAGTTGAAGCTTAAGCAGGTCCCAAGCGGAGCAGAATGGGAGCGCCTGGGGCTCTCACCGCCACTCCACTGATGGGAGGCAGCCGGAGGAACCGTTCCATCTCCACCACACGTGGAGGAGCTCAGCAGCAGCTGAAGGGGAACAGAGTTTCGTCTACCCCAAAATAAGCCTGTGCGATGACAGTGAGAGGGGGGGGTCGCAGTGCCTGGAGCCGCGGCGGGGAGCACAGCCTCCCAGGTGGTCCCGGTCATGGAGCTCGGCACGGTTTGGCCAACACAAAGACCAGCCAGGAGACACTCCAAGGTATTGGATAGCAGGATGGTCCATCAGCCATGGGCCCACCTCCATCACAAGCTGTTGGAGATGCTCAAATCCTGCTCTCTGAGCATTAAAAAGGATGTTGGGAAAGAGATACCAAGCCTGTATCCAGAGGACAAACCAGGTACTTCCCATCTGCCCATGAAACCACAAAGTCCCGTTGCTGCTTCCCAGCACACAAAGGACGGAGGCTCCCATGGATCACCCTGCTGGTCTCTTACAAGAGTCTGTGACCTTCCAGAAGCCCTGACCCAACACATGAAGAAAAATGAAAGAGAAAACCAAAACTGACTCAGGTCAAGAAAATTCTCAGAGGACCGCTCGCTCTGCTGGGGCACCCACCGGCCACAGCACCACGGGTCGCGGCGCTGAGCAGGAGCCCTGCGATGAAGCACTTCTTGGAAGCAGCTTTTCCTAAGACTGAAACTCTGCCCTTCAAACCTGCCGAGGCTGTGAAGCATGTCCCAGAGGAGCTGCTCCAGCTCATGGTTAAGTCAGCTGTGTTTCAGTGGGAGTAATGCAATATCCCTGGGCAGAACTGTACATTTTGGAGTTGGTTTTACTTCTTTTTTCTTTTTTTTTTTTTTTTTTTTTTTTTGTAAATCCTGGAGAATGCTTTGGGTCCCTCCATCATTAACAGCACTGCCCAGATGCAAGGTACTGATAATGTTCAGCTTCAATCTGAGAGATGTAATGAAAAATGAAATGTTTGTCAAATACACAACAACGCAGAAAATTACTATCTAGAATTAAAAAAATGCATAATTGGATAGATATCACAGTGAGATGGTGTTAGGAACACAACCATAGGGCAGTCCAGTGTTGGCCAAGGGTCCCCTGCAAGGCTGGCACCCGAGACCCCTTCCTAGTGCTAGTGGGGAAGGCTGTCCCATTTACAAAATACATATTTTATCCTTATAAACAAAATCCTTTGTAGCATTCAGAGGCTGTGAGGTTGAAACTAAAACATTTACCATTGGAAGGTTAACTACGGGACATCACCTTCTCTCCCAGTTTTGCATGATTGGCTTTTTTTAATAGCATGAAATGGTGGTAATTTTACTTTGGAAAGGGAGGAAAAAAAGTCAAACCACATCCATCTAAAAGTAAGAAGGGGGGAAGGCACACAAAGCTGAGTAATTTTTTCAAACTTAAAAAAGAGCAGTAATTACAGGGGGGAATTCAGAAAGGATTTAGTCTGCCTGGCTCCCTCAAAAATAAAAAAAAAAAGAAAGAAAAAATAGTGAAAAGAGAAAAAAGTGAAAAGAGGAGGAAGGGGTGGAAATGAAGGAAGCTGGAGAAGAAGCAGGCTTAAAGTAGAAATCTTAGAAATTCTGCTTGCAAAATAACTCCCATTAGCCAACCACAAATCCTATAAATATCATCAGATCGACTCCCCGAGCAGATATAAATCAATAAACAAACAAACAAACCTCCAAGATTAAAAAAAAAAAAATGGAGAAAAAGAAAAGAAACCAAAATAAAAAAGGACCAAAAAGCAAAACAGCCTAGCTGCTCTCAGCAAGGGTGGGAGGGTTTGCCAGCTTCCCGAGAACGATGGCAATTTGGAAAATAAGGGAAGAGGAAAAACAACTTTTCCTGGGTACATTTAAGCCTGTTAAGGCTGCAGCAGCGATCCTGCTGAGACACTGCTTCTCTCCTCGAGATAACCCAAACATTGCCCAAGGGCAGAGGGAATGGTGACCCCACAACCCTCACCCAGAAGTCCTCAAACCCGGCACAGCGTTGGGAAGAGCAGGACTGTCACCCCGTACCACTGACCTTCACTTCCATCACTCCCACATCGACATCTCCAAGCCATCGGTTGGGCTAAAGAAACTGTTTTTCAAGTGGTTTACATGGGACAAACATCACCGGGACCTGACCCGTGTGACCTTCAATTCTCTATAGTTCACGCAGCTGAAAAAATGAGGCCATAGAGCTGCAGGGAAATTATTTTCAGCCAAAAGCGTAGCTATAGCAAGACCGGCCACTGCATGGATTAGTGTCATTTTTGCTGAACCATTCATACAGTACAGTATAACACTCATTTTCAAAAAGTGGAAGTGACACAGTCTGACATTTAAAATTTTATGATTAGTACAGGCAAAATATTTTTTAAAGCAAGAACTGGAAGATACGCTCAAAATCTAAACGAAGCACATGGAAGCCCCAGATTCTGCTCAGCTCGAAACCATGCAACCTTAAAAGATAGTCTTTATTTTCTGGTCAACAACAAAAATTAAAATCAATATATTTTTATTCTGGCTCAACCTGAAAAGGAATTTCTCAATCTGTCAGAGCTTCAAGAAAACAACAACAAAATTTTTTTGCATAGCCCTGCCACCAGACAGATTTGTCAGGGGACAGTGGGAGAACTGCCACCGTCATGTGAAAAAGGTACAAATGTTCTTACAGGATCCATTTTGGGGTGAATTTTGCAGGCAGCATCATTAGTGCTCTGCCCGTCTGCAGGCCAGCAGCTGCTGCAAAGCCTTGTGAAAGGCAAGCCAGCAGGTGTGATCGCCTGCCCCGAATTCAGACACAGCCCCGGGTCGTGTGGAAGAGCTGGAGAGCAATCCCCGAGCCCAAGCATCAAAACCGAATTTCCAAAGGCAGCCTGGGCTTCCCTGCCACACGGGCTGCTGCTGCCAGAGCCAGAGAGGGCTGGTTCTGCCTCCACGTGCAGAAAGGAGCAATGAACCCACTGAAATGAGTCTGTGCGCCTCTGCACGAGAAAAACATTAGGCCAAGGGCTGTCTGCTCCTCCAGATGTGTCACCAGAGATCCTCCGGCCACCAGCCTGCTCCAGTCCCCCGTGAGTAACCACTGCAGAAGATGCTGGGCTCACGTGCACCAGCTTCCCCAAGCTCTTCCTTCAAAATAGAAAAGATTATGCTCACCTACACTTCACGCTAAGGCAGCCCCAGAGACAATTATTCACCTTGGGCGCCTTGTCTTCCACTCAGCTCATATATAATCTCAGCAGCAGCCATGGATATTTTCTATATGAACTGTTCTGTACCCAAGGAACATGGTATACCATGAATTGTGGGATTGTCTTAAAGCATGTCATCACTAATAAGTTATTCTACTCAACATCTGGAAAATTTCTTCAGCCCGAGAATTGTTTACTGCACATAACACTCCAAGTGTGGGATTAAAAGTATGGGCAGCTGTGAGAATTCAGGGCAGCTGTACAAAAGCCCAGTGAATACTGGGGACTGTCCTGGAATCCCCAAACTCCATCCTAGGTGAGGGACCTCTGCCTTGAGGCACTTTGCCTCCACGCTGTCCTAAATACAAAGGAGGACACAGGCAATTCTTGAGTCCAGGAGAAGGTTGGCTGGGGAGAATCGCACACAGGAGGTGCATGCCGCTGGGCACAGGCAGGACAGGGTGCAGAGCGCCTTGCAGAGAGCTTCACCATGACAAATATTCATTCCAGCCTTTTCCTGCTTTGTGAAGTTGGCAACTTCATTGGGGGGGTCTCCAATTCTTCAAAAATACCATGCATCTCCTCACCCACTGCAAGGCACCCCTGAAGGGCTGAGCAGACCCCCCAGGCCGGAGCTACAGACAATGTTTGCTAAAGCTACAGCAGGTCACAGATCTGTTCTGGGCTGGCAGCCACCTGGCAACCAGCCGTGATAGCGTGTTCTCCGTGAAGAGGAAAGAGACAGATAACCCATGCCCAGGCTCAGAGAAAAACCAAGGTCAGATCGCTCCAGCCTGTTAGGGCACAAGCTCAAGAGCCCAGCATCCCACAGCCAAGCTCCGTCCTGCCCAGGGAAGCTGAACACCTGCCAGGATGGTGGCTGAACTGGGACTGGAGATGACCTAGGAGGTGACACTGAAAACACTCCCTCCTCTCACATCAGCAAGTCATGAGGTAGTTGTTATCAAACCAGAGGAACACCCATCCTTCCATCCAATTCCTCCAAGTCTTTATCCAGCATTTATTTTAAAGACAAAGGGCCAATATCCAGTTAATTAACTGTACTCTCCTTTGCCAGCCACAACCCCAAAAGAACCCTCTGCCCAAGGGAGACCATCTCCCTTCACCCTGCGGATGATACAGACAGCTTCTAATTCCAGCGTTGGTGGTTTCAAACCAGACCACCTTAGCAAAAATGGAGAATTCTTGTTAACTAATGGTTGTTTGTTGTTGTAAAGAAAAATTAACTATAAGCCGCCTTCCCCTCTGAGCTAACAGAAGCTCCAGTCTGTGAAGCCACAGCTCCAAGAGATGCTCACTTGCAGTCCTGGTCGGCAATGGTTGCAGAGAAGCCAGAGAGTGGGCTGTCCAGGGGAATATCTGCTGAAAAACCCCTCAACGTTCCCCAGTGACCAGTGAACATGTGAGCCAGCATATTGTAAGTCTAATCAAAGCTCCCAAATAAGTGATTGTCTGAGCTCCCTGCCCCCAGAAACCCAGGTGCCTACACATCAGGGCCAACATGAGCAGACATGCAACACAACCATGCACACAGCTCTGCTCAAGGATCCCACCTGCTTTAGCTCAGGTTATCCCTAGCTCTTTTTTCTTAAGAAAGATGAGTATTAATTGGCTTATGTCCACCTGAATGATCCAGAAAAGATGATCAAGCTGGTGCTTCTCACCAGATCTAGATGATCACTGCCACTCGCACACTGAGACAGGAACAGCAGCTCTGAGATGCTCGGCCCAGGATGCACAAACACAGGCCAAAGTGCTCGAACGTTGGCACCTCCACCGGGAGTGGGCAAAGGAGAGTGAAGAGGAACACACACTTCTGCAAAGGACAGCAGTACCTACAGTTAACCATGCCTGGACTGCAACGTTGTCTTCCAGAGTCACCAGCTACCTCCGAAAGTCAGGCTCCAGCCAAGCACTTCCCCAGCGAGATCTGAGACACCAAAGCAGCCTCTGGCTCTGAGCTCCGACAGCCTTCACAAAACTCTGTGCCTCACCAACAGGGTTTTGCGGACATTGTGTGCTCTGCAGAAAACCACAGAAGTTATTCTGCTTGCTACCCCGAGGGCACGGCTACCCTTCGGGTCTGCCTCTGCACAGGCAAAGGAGCTTCACGACGTCGGCACAGGTCCCCTACAATAATTCTCCATCAGTGTTCCTTTGCAGCGCTCCATTTTCCGCTCATACATATGGTAAGACGGCAGCTTGCACACACAGCGTATTGGTCTCTGGTGACTAATTGCCTAGGTAATAAAAAAAAATAATAAAAAAAAAAAGAAAAACCTATCACGCCACAGCTATGCAGCCACTATATTGCAATATGAAGTGGACATACTCTCAAGTCTCCTGGGATTCCCTGAAATTTGCAGCCGGGAGAGGGTTCAGAAAAAGGACATTCAGAAGGTAAAACCCCACAGTGCTCTAAGGCTCTTAAATGTGACTTCCAGGCTTCCCTGCAGCCACTAACGGGCAAACTCTGCACTTCGCACAAATTATCGCGAGTATCAAAAATATCTTTACAACTGAGCTTTTATTTCCATATATTTGAAGCTGCTTTCCCCTTTTGTTTCTTCTCTAAACCGGTTAAAATGAGCATTAAGGGATATAATTATGTTGTTAGCTTAATTGCCTACTTAAAGCAGAATCTACAGGGGTTTAATGCAAGATTTGAAAGGGAGGGGGGAAGGAAATTGGGATATTAATGGATACAATTTTAAAAATGAACCTCTTCTGGGGAAAAGCGAGTTTAGGGCATGGGACAGAGCGGGCCAGGGGAGGAGGTAGAGTCAGCCCCCATCCGTTTCTGTCGCAAGGTTTTTGTCAAAACGCAAATTGTTGGCCCATTCCTTCTCCGGCAGTCTAATTTTGGAGAATTTGACCTAATTAATCGTTAACCACCACACATACACACACAAAAAAAATGTATCCCTCCCACAGTTTGAAACCTTAATGCTATTATTGGCGTGACACACTTAAGCTCAGGATAGGGGCTGGTATCTGGTACGCGCCTGATGCTGCAAGGACCAGTCCGGCTGGGAAAACTCTTGCTCCCAAATCACCCAGTGGACAAACAATCGCAGACAGAGGAGCACAAACAGGACAAGGGGAGAAAAAACTGGCACCCAGCCCTTATTCTCATAGCTGCAGTCCAAAATACAAAAGTCACCTGCGACAATATGCAAAGGGAGAAGGATGTTCATCATCCCTATGAGCCAACCCACCCTCTCCCACACACGCGCACACATCGGCCGGCTTTTGTATTTATTTAGAAACGCCAAACTAAATCGTCAAAGCTTTCCATGTTTACACTGCCTCCTTCAACTAATTTTATGCCAGACCCCAAAATAAGTACAGGGCAAAGCCTGCTGAGGAGCAGAGCAGAGCGTGGTGCTTTGGGAAGCGGGAGCAGCTCACCCCTCGGGAAGCTGCGCCCACCGAGGGTCCCACCTCTCCCCAGCGTCCCCAACGGCACCGTGCGGCTCCGGATGGGAGAGACTTCGAAAGCAGCAGCAAGAACAGTTGGGTTTTCTCTTTTCATTCATGGTCCTAAGTGCCTCCAATATCTACATTTCTCCTCTCTTCCCATGGAGAGTCACCACGGCTGGTGGTGTCTCCACCGTCTCGGCAACTGAGAAGCTGCTTCTTGAGCACTTCTGGGCTCCTCTAACTCAACCCTACAGATTTAGCTCCTCTGCCACCGGAGAAGAGTCAGACCTAGAATTAAGCTCAGCACTCCTCCGTGCCGCCTCCCCTGCCTCGACTGGACTACTTTATTTAAAATACGGCTAAATCCCCCGCTCTGCACTTCCAGTTTTGACTCAGAAACTCGGTTTCTGCAGGTTTTGATGACCTTCCCCCTGTCCAGCATTCACCACGGAGCTGGGGCACGCATGGGACACAAAATTTGGGGGAAAACCCCTCCGCCACCTTTACGAGGTTTCACTGCCCATACAACCCAGCAAGGGAAAACGTTCATGAAAATGCAGTAATACACATGGGAAACACCATTCTACTCTTGCAGAGACAGAGCAAATGCTCATCCACAGCGTTTGCTCAGAAACACACGCTGAGCAAAACCCAGCGCCACCATCTTCTTGTTTTCCCCAAAACAGAAACAAAATGGTGATTGCAAAAGAGATGCTTTCTACCCAAAAAGAGATCCAAAATCCCAGGGTCCACTCCCTCGCCTAGGCTGTCCTTCCTAAAAGCTTATTTAAATACAATTTTGAAAACTTTCAGGAAACATCTTATTTATTATGTTATTCAAATATTAAATACTTAATATGTTAATTCAAATATTATTATATTTGAAACCTTTAAGAAAACAATTTTATGTTATAAGCAGCTGTTTCCCTACAGCCTTTTGCAGGTCCCGCAAAGGCACCGAGGCTGATGGCGTTAGATGTGTTCCGTGCCAGGGAACATCACACTCCTGGATGAATTATCGATGTACTCCAAAAAATTCACAGAATTAATGTATTTCAGTGTCTCCTTGGGAACACAGAGGAAACCTGCATTGTTATAAAGTTTGATATCATTAGCAGGAATATGTATAGCACAAATTAAGGACTTCAGAGAAGAAGCCACCTTGGATCGTTTGATTAATGTGGTAAGTACTTCCTATACCAACACAAGTGGATTTCAAACAACTTGAACTCAACGTAATTAGATAGATTAATAAAGCACCAGAATTAAGACATTAGGTTGAAAGGAAAAATGTGAAAGAATTTGGAAATAGCAGATCAAGTGAACAAAAGTAAATAAGAGGACGCATCAACCAACAGGCTTGTAAATCCAGGGGGGTCCAACGGCAAATCTGACCCACCACAGTCACCAAGCAGCAAACAACGGTACCATCAAAAAAAATCCAGGTTTAAAAGCCCATACTGAAAACTTAACCCCATGCAGGGATTCTATTGAAACCACATTGAAAAACAACACCATTGCAAAATCGCGAGTCAGAAAATGCCAAAATTTTGGTGGAATCCCCGCTGTGCGATGTGCCGCCAGCCCACCCTGCACTGACACAGCCCTGAGCTGTGTGAACACATGCTGCTTCTTCCACAGAACCCGCAACTCCTCCAGCGCTCAGTCTGATTTAGAAAAAAATAAAAATAAAGGGAGAAAAATAAAATTTCTAGCAGCCAGACTGACCTGACCAGGGCTGCTGCTGGATGATCAGGTCATTGATTCTACAGCGTTTGTGCAAAATATTTTTTATTTAATTTTTTTTTTCCTAAAAATAATTAGAATTTTGTTGTTGTTGCTTTTCCCTCCTGTGTTTGTGCTTTCCTCCATGCTCGGGTTTGGGCAACACAGGGACACCAAGGATGCAGCAGGGATGCTCTGCTCAGCCCCACTGCGTGCCACCCCCACTGCCCCTTCCTCTCAAGGCTTGGCTGAGCATTTGCACCCCGAGTCCTTTCCAAGGTTAATAATCCAGCTGGATCAGGGCATTTTCCACCGTGCCACATCCCTGAAATACCAAAAGTTCTCTCCCCTTTCCACTCAATGCTCAATGGCGGTTTCTGCCTCCTTCCCCAGAGCAAAGAGCTCGGTGACTGCGCCAGCCCCAGCCCAGCAGGTCACTTAACCACATTTAGGAGAGAAGGTCTCAAAAAACCCCAAAATTCCTCAAGATCGGCAAAAAACAGAAGACCCCGCGAGGGGCAAGGACCCGGCCACCGCGACGCGCTCTGCCCCACACCAACAGCAATTTTTTGGGC
Source organism: Falco peregrinus (assembly GCF_023634155.1). NCBI lineage: Eukaryota > Metazoa > Chordata > Aves > Falconiformes > Falconidae > Falco > Falco peregrinus. Next base: position 46,122,310 of record NC_073721.1, on the reverse strand, counting down.
TCACCGTGGGCAAACCTGTCTCCCTCTGAACCCCATTCATCAGCCAGGGCAGATTTGCTGCAACTTCTCCAAGCAAATTCCCCCTTAGGCAGACACCTGGCTTGGAAAATTTCAGCTCAAACACTTAAAAAGTTTTGGCAGAGTTATAAAGAGTCCAAGGCAGGGGCTCGTCGGAGTTGGGCAATCTTCACCGGCGGCACCGCTGCCAGCCCTGCCTGTAACGCAGCCATCCAAGAGAAGCAAAGGCCAAAATGAAAAATTTAAAAAAAAAAAAAAAAAAAAAAAGCTGAATGAGTCATTGTTCGTTAAAGAAGAGGAGGAATTGGGGTTTTTTTTTTGTTTGTTTGGGAGGGGGGTGGTGTGTTAGAGATACTGCGGGAAGAAAGGTTGTTTTGTTTTGCTTTGTTTTACAGATATATCACAGGAAAAGTCTTGTTTCGAGATTAAGTAGAGCTATTAATGACGAGCAAAATGGCTGTCAGTCACGACCTATATTCCCCGGGTAACGAACAAAGTAGTATTTTTATTATACACAAAAATAGAGGGGCCTTCCCAGCAGCAGCCCGGGGCTCCGGGCAGCCCACGGTGGCAGCACCCCGCGCTGGGACAGACCCTCCAGCACACCCAGCACACGCCACCCCCCTGGCCTTGACTTCAGCCGGGGACATAAAGCTAAAGCCAAAATGGGGCTGTGCACGTCGACGGTTCCTTCAAATCGCTTTAACTATCTGCAGCAGCATGGGCAACACCAGGGTGAGAGGATGAAACTGCTGGTGGCACGGATCCTGCAAACCAAGTCCAAACGGGACATTTCAGGGCTGTTTTGGTTTTGGGTTTTGGGGTTTTTTTTTTTCCTTTTTTGATGAAGTCAAGAAGAAATAACACTAATGAATCATGAACACATCACGTGCTCGGTGACCTTGCGGAGTCACCAGTAACTCCCGCTCATTTATTTTTCAAACAGAACTAAGAAATAAATATAAAAGCATCACCAGCCCATGTCCTTCTATATGCTGCTGTGAGAACAAGAAAGAAAAAAAAAAAAGAAAAAAAAGAAAAAGAAGGAAGACAAAAAAGAAAGAAAAAAAAGTAAATAAAAAAAAAAAAAAAAAGACATTTGGGCGATAAGGAAGTTGGGAAGAATTTAAACCAACAGCCCCAGTGCAAACCCACGCCCTCGTAGGCGCCCGCCCCACCGTGCCGTGCCCAGAGGCACTGGCTCTGCTTGCAGGCAGCCGCCACACAGGTGCTTTGCAAATCCCATCCCACATGCCAGCACATTTGAATTTTGTGAAAGCCTTTAATACCTCAAGCTCATGAAGTCTTGCACTCAAAAAAAAAAAAAAAAATTAAAAAAACACTGAGGGTTTTATAGGGGATTTTTTTTTGTAGTTCCTATGAAATTTGTAGCAAATTTATTAAAAGAAGTGACCAGGAGCTTCACCCCCACGGTACACCCATCTGTGGAGCCAACCCAGATTTTGGTGTACTGGCTGATACCAGAGGTGAAAGTGCTGGGCTCTTTGGGGGAGAAAAGCATGCTCTGCCGGATGGGGAGAGGAGAGGTCCCAGTCCCGGTCCCGGTCAGTTTTGGAGACCCCCAAATGTGCCAAGAGTGAAGCTTTTTAAAACAGCTCTTGCTGGCAGCATGGGAATGCCAATATCATGAATCGTGCCCTTCCTTGTAATGAGAGAAGAATTAAACATAAAACATTAACAGTGAATTTCTTGACCTACACAAGGAGAATTTCCCGTGGCCAACGATGCTGTAAAAAAGGCACTGAAGATAGCACCCAGCAATCAGTGATATTATTTTAAATTTCCTCTTGCAGTGGCACCAATAACCTGAATTTTAAGGTCACCTTACAAACAGCATTTGAAACATCTTGATTCAAAATGGCTTTTTTTTCTTTTTCTTTTTTTTTTTTTTTTTTTTGTAAGAAATGTTTCTGTAGTAGCATCATGGGCTTGCTTTTGGTTTTGGGGGTTTTTTTTGGTTTTAAGGGGGAACTAATCTATCAAGTCTTCTTCTGAAGGCAGTAATAGTTAACCACACATTAATAGAAGTGCAAATCAAGACCAGGCCAAGCGACATAATTACTTTCCAGACGGGTGAACGTGCCGGCAATGGAGTAGCCCATCTGCTGAGAAAACAAGTGGAACAACTGCTCCAATTTATTTTTTTTTTCAAGCAAAGGTGCAGCAACAAACCCACAAAATAGGTTTCGCTTCCAGCAGTCAGCGCCTCAGAGCCATTTTTATAATCCTTGTTTTTCTTAGATTATCCCAGTGTGGTTTTTCTCCTGTTTCCTTGTTGAGCACTATTTAACCAGCACAAAGTATGCAATCATTAAACCATGCGACACAGAGCCAACTGGTCATCCCAAAATGACCAACGGCAGCAGCCAGTCATTTCTGAAATAACCGGTTTGTTGGTAAATCGATAAAAATAAAACGGCCTTTGGTGACTGCAATTGGAAGGCAGTGCTGGGTGCTCTCGGGTTTGGGTTCAGCCCTGCCATGCGCCGGGTCCCAGCACGGGAGGGGGGCTGAGCTGCACCCGGTCCCTACCGCACGCCTTTGCACCCTCCGAGAGCCTTCAAGACAGATGCAGATACATCAAATGCAATTATAAGCACATCTTTAGCGATAACCATTCTATTTAGAAAATAAAATTTATTTATTTAACCAATTTGGAGGCCTGGCCCTCCAAGCTGGAGTTCCTCCCTCTTGCAAGAAACAAGGCCTGCAACAAGTAAAATCTGTCTTTAAATTAAATATTGCAAGGTAAAACATACATGCACCTTCCTCCATCCGTCTGCCGATGCACCAGGGGCCAGGATGGCATCACGGGTGCCACCACCCGAGACTCAGCTCTGCGAAGTGGGTAACGTTTCCCTAATTCCTTTCACGTTCAGACTCTCTGAATGTGAGCAGAGCACTGGAGCCTGCGACACCAATTTGGGAAGGAAGCCGGCTACAACCCAAACGTGCCAGTCCTGCCCGAGCGGGCTCAGTGCCAGGATGCAGGATGAGCACCAGGACGTGGTCCCCTTGCCCAGGTTCAGCTCTGTGCTCACTCCAGGTTCAGCTCTGTGTTCGCTCCAGGCAGTTACCAAGTCACGGTCTGAGCAGTCACAGGGCAATCATTAACCAGGGAGACCAGCAGCGCCAAGTCCACACACCTGCCTTGCAGTGGAAAATCAGGTGAAATAACACCCTTAAGGGCCAGCACCGCTCGCCATCCCAGGGAGGCTCTGGTTTAGTGATAAAGTGCCCGTTCCCATGGAAAAACACCAATTGGCACATGCAAAACACAAATCCATTGCCTTTTCCTGAACTTGAAAGACACTGGAAGCAAGAAGCGAGAAGTGCCGTGACCAAGACGTCCCTGCCTCAGCAGCCACATCCCCTGTGTCATGTCCTGCCTGTGGGTACTAGAGTTTCCCCCGCTCCCCAGCCGGGCTCACCGCACCAGCTGCATCTCCCCTTCCATTAGGGGTTCAATTCATCAGCTCGCTGCTCCCCCACGCTGGTACTTGCACCCTGCAGCTCCGGGGTGCTCCAAGGCTGGCAAGTCGGAAACCCCAAGTCTTTTACTGGGGAAAAAAAAAAATAATCTTAAAAAGTCTGAATGAGGTTTCGGGAGCAGGTGGAGCCCCACTTTCAGCAGCGTCTGCACAGCAGCAGGCAAGCCCGGGGTGAAGCACACAGCCTGTGCAAATACTGCCTGAATTATGCTGGGTGCAAATGCAGGGGTAATGGGGAAGGTCCAGGCCCCCCACCTGGCGTGGGGACCCCCTGCCTCATCCACTGCTAGTGGCACAGGTACATTCATCCTCTCGTTTTCAAGTTTCCCAAACGCCTTGAACCAGTTTTTCCTGTTTTCTTTCAAATTAATGGTCACCACAGAAGGGAAAGCAGCATGCCAGCCACATGGTGTAGCATCTCCTGGGTGCTGGCGCCAGGAATTGCTGCCGGAATAGCCCTTTGGGAGCACTGGATGCCAAATGGCAACACCTGCACCAGCACCTCCACCCCTCTCCACGCAGTGGGCACACTGAACCGGCCACTGGCACCGGCCACCGGCACCAGCCACTGCCACCCCTCAAGTCCCTGCGCCAACGTGGGTGGCTTCCAGGAGCCCCAGTGTCCCACCTCCCTGAGGAAGTGCTTGTGGTCCCCACACACCGGGGTCTGCAGCCCCCCCAGGGTTCCCCTGGACAGGAGGTCGGTGCTGTTCCCTGGCAGTGCTGCAAGTAGCTGCAAGGAGGAGGAGGAAGAGGACGAGGAAGAGGAGGAGGAGGAGGAGGAGGGGGGGGGGGGTGGTCTGGTCCAGCCCAGTGAACTGTTATGCCAGGTTTCCATGTGCACAAGTCTGCTCCTGTTCAAGCAGCATCACATTAAACACAATTACAGCAGCACAGACCCCCCCTTGCTCCTGCTTCAGGAGTCACCACCCAGCAGGTTCAAAGTCTCCGCTAGGAAAGAAACTCTTCCATGGTCATTATTCCTGTTCAGGTACCAGTCATTTCCATGCAAAAATCCAATGTTCCTGCCAAAACGAAGGGAGGAATTCCTGCCCAGCCAATGGCACCATCCTCATCCTCCTCCAAACACATCCCAACAGCCCTGATCCATGCAGGGAGCGAGCCCGGGACATCACAGCTGCGTGGAGAGACGAGCCCTATGCCCTACCTCATGGGTTCTGCGACAGCAGCAATCCTCCAAGCACGCTCAGCAAGATTTTTAAATAATTCCAAGGCAAACAAATGGTGCTGAGCACCTTCAGTTCTAGGGGCTCAGCATGTCAACGGCTACCTAATAACCAGCCCACTGCTTCAACCTGTCACAGGTCAAAACACAAAGGCATCGGATTTTTAACACCCTTCTGTCCCCGTATGCCTACATGAAAACTAGTTTTGAAATGCATTAGAGAACACAACTACCATGAAATCACCGATTTTGTTGCCGTGCTTTCAGTGGAAGAAAGCCCAAAATGGAGGCTTTGTGATTTCTCAAATACAGAATTTCAGTTCCCAAGGGATTATTAATTTTTGTTTTGTTTTTTAAAAAAAGCAATGCAGAAGAGTTATTTTGTAATGAAAATATTGAATGTCCAAACTAAGTCAAAAGTTAAAACATGCCACTGCCAAACTTCTGCAAGGCCCAATTGCTATATTAAGAAAAGAGATCATAAAACAAACAAAACTCCAAACAACCTACGGGCCATGATAACCAACATCCAACAGCAATACTTCTTTTGCTATGTGTAAATTTCTAATTATAACCACACCAAAAAAAAAACCTCTCTCCAAATCCAATCAGAATCTTTCCCACCTTGTCCCCAGGGACCAAATTTACCCAATCAGAGTTTTAAAAATTATTTCCATATGTTAATTATTTCCTGTAAAAGATTAGCTCACTTCTCTTTTGTGTTACAGTAAAATCCATGCAAAGGCCTCGAATTCTCAGCTAAGCACCAAATTACGGGACTTTTCCACATTTCAGACCCAAAATAGATGCTTGCAAAGCAAAACGTGAACCCAAGCAAACTTCTATCCAGCCAGGTCTGTTCTGAACAGCAATTACACGACTGGGCCAATGTCTGCTTAAATGTTCAACTGGGACAAGGAGGAACATGAAAGTACTTACTGATGCCCACCAAGGAGAGCATGTGAGAACCTTCCTATGGAAAGATCTCTTTAATTCAAGTCCAATGGCTCCTCTGCGCTGATGAAGATGAAGACCCGGGCAATCCAGACAGCGTCTGGGGATCCATCTCATCTCATTCTCCAGCTCCTCCTTGTCCTTCAGCCCTTGCAACCTGCTCTCTGCTCTCACAAATCCAAGCACTCCCTCCACGCTGCTGCTGCTCCTGAAACATGTCCTCCAGCAGCCTGACCGAGTTGGTACCCAGGAAGAAAAGCACCCACCCAACAGGAATTTTATTACTTTTTTCATCATTTTTTTTTTTGGTGGCCATTCATCTCAGTTTTGAAGAGCCAAAATGATCCCCAACCCTCCTGCCTACTCAGAGACAGCTCAGGACCAGAGATAAGGACTGCTGCTTCCAATGGTGGGGAAGGGCTCAGCCGCCTCCAGTCCCATAAACTTAAACCGATCCATAAGACTGTTTGCTTTGTCAATACGAAAGTACAGCATAAAGCCTTCAGGCACCAGTTAAATCTTGACATCATTGTATTTATAGTTATGAATAATAAGAGCTTTTCCACAGCACTACAGCGGCAAGGCATAATTCAACAGAAATTCAATTTTTAAAGGATGATGAATTGTGATACACTGAGATTTTTATGCTCCTATGACTATTAAGAAGCCCATGATATTCATTTTAGTAAAGTAAAAATTGAATAGGGCAAAGTGTTGTTCGTGACTCAGATAAGAGTACCACTGCTGGCATCCGCACAGATCTCCATCGCGCCTGGGTAGGAGTTGGGACAGTTCAAATGACTCCCGGGCTCTGTCATCGCTGATGTCAACTGTAAGTTTGGAAACCACTGAGCATCGGCACCTTCCCAAGCACCTCCCACAAGAGGCCACTGTCCCTCGCCTGTGTCACACCACGCCATGCTGATTTTGCAACTCCCCCTTTCCTAAATTATTTTGCATTTCTCCCTCTGATTCATCGAAAAAATGCTCAAAGACTGGTTTTAAAGCCTTCTCCAGCCTTTCTCCCAGCTTCTCATCGTCTAGAGACAATGTCGTCATCGTCTCTCTGGCAATGCCCCAAGGAGTACCACAATAACTCCTACGCTGACAGTGCGCTGCTCTGCGTGGATCTGCTCTCTGATCTGTGGGTCCTTCTTGAGAATCACACAAAAGTTTTGTCTAATTAGGGTTTTGTATTAGCTCGTTCAGGGTGCCTAGAGCACCTCTTCATAAACCAAGCATCGCTTTTGTCTTTGCAGACCCAAACTTCCCTCTTTTGTCATGTCTCTCCAGCCCACGAGGCAATTACCTTCTCCTTTAAAGCATCACCAGAATTCACCTCCCAAGGCTTTGTCCCCTTAGCACAAACCGACCGTTGGGATGAATCGCAGCAGCGGAAGCAATGCCCTGACTGTGGCAGTGCCATCATCAGCTGAAAGGCAGAATGAGGCGAAGAAAAGTGAGCAATTATAGACCATCCCGTGCATGAGGATGCTATGCTTCTGCTTAATCTGGTCAGCCGGTGGCTGGCTTTTACCCTAAACTACAGGGGTTTCTCTCTCCAATAAAACCTTTTATAACCCAAGCTGTATTAACCAGAGGCTTTCAGCATCCAAATAAAGATGTTTCAAAATTCTGAAGCTCTCACCATCACTGATTTCTAGCAGTTGGCTCCGTATCTATGGCACTATCTGTCATTTTAAAGGGACCGATTCACCACCAGGCTTCACTTTACCCATAAAGGCAACAAAACATTTCAGCCCAGTGCATGAAAAACAAATGCTTATTCAAAGGCCTTCACACAAACTGGCTTGTGCTTGGGCTTGGCACCCTGCTGCCAAGCTCCTTCTTGCCTTAGGGTCCTACTTAAATCTAGAAATCAGGTCCTAAGGCTGATTCTTGGCACTGTATGGTGTGTTTGCGGTGCAGTCAGGATCAGCTGCTCACTGTGGGACCTACAAGGACACAGACACGTGGCAGGACCCGGACCCCTGGTTCAGCACATGAAACTCACATCTCACTTTGCAAACACCCAGGAGACCCAAGTGCTCCATCCCTTCTACAGTTGCGTACTTGCCAAGGGCAGGAACAAGACAGCACCTGCTCGTAACACCACTGGAGAAACACTTGAAACAGGTTAAATAAGGATCCTGATGCAGAAGAGGCAGTGTAGATATGGTCCTTCCACGCTCCAGCTTCCCATCTTCCTCTCAAGCACATCTGTGGGATCCTCACTGCCCGCCCTTTCCCCCTCTGTGTTCACAGCCCCCTGCCCCAGAGCTCGGGGAAGTCTCTAACTCCTGCACTCCCCAACCCACAAACCCACAGGGACACGCTCAAAAACGCTGACTCCCCCCAAAAAGTCTCATCTCAAGGCTCTTCAGCTTATCAAGTCTTTCATTTGACTTCAATGGCCTTTGGAAGGGTGTGCAGAGCCTTGGAATGATGCTCCACAGCACACGTAGCTCCCACCTAACACCAGTTCTGTGGGCAGCACGCTGGTGTGACAGCAGGGCAGCTCTGCCCAAAGCCTGCTCCGCTGCAGGCTCGCACAGGGGACCCAACACCCTGCCTGCACAGGTCAGGTGTCACCCAACAACACCCACCACGTCCTTCCCCAGGAAGACACCACAAAGTCCGTCTAGAGATGCAACTGAATCCTAAACACCTGCACCAACAGGGGAAAGTTATTTAGAGAGGGAGATTTAATGACTTTCACAGTCATCTAACCAAAGGGTGCTGCCAGCACGGCTGGAGGGAGGTAGCGCATTCCCGGCCAGCGACCACCCCGGTTGCAGCTGGGGGATGCACAGAGCTGACCCCTATGCGATGCTGGCAGCAGTGTTTTGGATGAGTTATAAACAGAGGTCTTTAAACCACGGATCTAGGCAGGAGCTATAAAGACACCTAAAACTTGCCACACCACTTTCAACCCAACCCAAATCAGGAGCTGTAGATGACTGCCCTGGTTGTCCCTGCTGCCATGAGCCCTGGGGACAGCCATGCCACCCCCATGCCCAGGCATTTCATGGGCATGAAACAGCTGGGGCTGATCCACCTGTGAAAGCACAGCCAAGACCATGAGCAGATGGAGGGACATCCATCCCTTCATTCCTCTTGGACTATTCCTAGGTTCAGGTCCTCCTCCTCAGACTCCTCTGAGACCCCCAAGCAAGGAGTGGGTTTTTGATGGACACCCCTACCACGTCCTACCACACTAAATGTCACCAGGGCAGGTCACAAAGGCACAGCAACATGGACTTTTAACACAGATGGAGCTTCCCACACCTCACAGTTCCGTCTGTTTCTATAAGTATCACACAACACCATCCTCCCTAAAAATAAAGGTGGAAAAAATATAATTGTGAATGAATGGTAGTTACTGTGTGATGTTGGCAGGCCAAAGAGAGTCCCATACCCACAGCAGATACAACGAACCACCTCAGACAGAAAAACATAGAGAAATGATTTGAAATAATTTTTCTGCAGGTGTGAACACGCTGTGCCAACCTAGCTAAAAACGTCTTAGCAAGACACTCAGCCTGTATGTCTTCATATGGGAAAGGGGAAAGAAAACCAGCCTTGCCAAACAGACTTGGCATTACTTCCCAATAAGATCTGGTTGAAAAAGACAACTATTTTAGCATAAGAGACTTAAGATTTTTGCAGAGCTTACTACTGCACAAGATGTTGATTAAAGTGAAAAAAAAATCAGCCCTAGAATAGAAATCAATGTAAACACATACTAAGTGGATTAAAAAATAGCTATTTGATAAATTCTGAAAACTAACTGTAATGAGGGAATCCTCATTTCTTCCAAGAGAAAGCAATCCCTGAAAGGATTCAATATCTATCGGTGATTTACAATCAGCCAGAAAATCACTCCCAGTCATGTTTGCAGAGAACATAAAATTAAAAATTAGTTGCACGTAATTAAAGAGGACAGGTCACTAATACAATGCCATCTGGATCGATGGGTGTGCTGGACTCATTTAAACAAGACGCATTTTTAAGCTGCCAAACACAAGATTGTACAAGTAGGAAAAAAACCCCAGCAACCAACAGACCAACATGCAGCAGATGGACGGTGTCCTGGAGGAACGGCTGGAAACCACTTAGTTGTCGTGGCAGAGACCAGAGGGAGCCCTGCTGCCCGCGTCAGGCCGTGGAGAAGGAGGTCAGGGGTGTTCAGAGAGGGTGATGTACAGACACCACCAGCGACACCGTTATTTTGTGCTGCTCCCAATTCCCGTGCAATGATCACAAACGAAATGGGAGAGAAGGAGGTACATCCACCACCCAGCTCCTCCTATCCTACAGCAGGTATCTGAAACGGGCCCATCCCTCCTTCTTGACTAAGGACACGGACATCTAGGAGAGATCAATACCATTTCCAGAGCCTTGAAATGCACATTACAGACCCTTTTCTAAAGATAAAGCCTCACGCCAAACAAAACCCCTGGGTTTGACCCTGGAGTTGCTGCCCTGGGCAGTGCAGGAGCTTGCGGCTGGATGACCATGAGCCTTTCCAGCCCCGAAAGCCACAAGTCCACAGAAGGTGGAGAGAGGACAGAGCATCGTCTGGCCTCATGCTAGTGCTGTTCAGACGTTAAAGCCAGCCCCGTTTCCCTCAGTCTTTCCTGGACTGGGTGACTGCAGTCCAAGAGCCTGTTTATTTTTGCTGAATTAGTCAGATGGGTTCCTGTCAAAAACAAAGCTAATTCTCCAGCAAATTTGATCGCGTCTAACAAAAATCTGCATAGCCTGGACTCAGAGATCCTGACTTGCACTTGCAGAATCCAAGGAAAGAAACAAGGAATGAGGTAGCAATTATTTTCTCCCCACTTTATGTTTTATAAACCCCTTTCCCTCCTTGGCTGTCCAATTTATTTTTTATTACTGCCCTAGACGGCAGCTCCAGAAATGAAACACTTAACCTCTGCAAGTTGCTTCTCTTAATGAATACGCAGCAGTTTGCTATTCATTACGTCCAAAAGGAAAAGCCAAATCTGTTTCTGCTGCATTAGCCAGCACGGCTGTTAAACGCAGCACGGAGAGTAGCCATGGCGACCTTCTCAGAAAGGAAAACCGGACTTTTCCAAAGGCTATTGTCAGCACTGAAAAAAAAAAAAAAAAAAGGGCCAAAAAAAGCAACTTTATTATTATTATTATTATTGATTGCTACTTTAGAAGAAAATTCAACGCCACTGAAAGACGGCACACTGGCAGCAATAAAGAAGTAGTTTATCCACAGACTCAGCATAATATACTCAAGGTGCTGAGAGTTTATTGTTGGGGTACCTCACCTGTGACCTAGAAATAACCACGTTTATTAGAACACAGAAACTGATCTCCTTGTATACCAAAATCTCCAGCACATCTGCTCAGTCTGACTGATGCTCAACTGGTTGTTTAGCTACAGCCCACAAAAAATTTGGCCAAGTCTACCAGGAAAAAGCCACCTTGAAGCTAGGAGATGGTATTTTTTTTCTACCTCTAAAGAAGACAGGGAGAAAGCAAATGAAGATAGCTTCTATGGAAAGAGGGCTCCAGTAAACCTCACTCAATCCCTCTAACCATTCAAAGCTATGAGAAACACCAACTAAAATATCTTTAACAGCCTGATGTCTCCCAACACAAGGTAATATCGACAATTTCGATGTGGGCTGATGAAGTAATTGCTCTTCAGTTGTTGTGCTCTGAAACCTAAGATTATACAGCTTGCTCAGAGCCACAGAAAAAGAACTTGTGAGAACCAGACACTTATCTCTTGAATTTCAGTGCTGCATTTTATTCACAAAATCATTCCTTCGTTTTGGAGAGGTTATCTAAGCACCCAGGGTCATCCTCAGACTTTTTGGGTAGTTAAAACATCAAAAAGCCAACAGACACAACCTGGCCAGTAAAAAGGAAAAATATTAAGAGCACTCCAAACAGCTTGTGGCTACTGCAATTATTATTAAACGAAAACAAGGTCATCTGACTGCTTTCCAAAGCTAAGAAGTGTGTTCCAGGATGGAGGGATCCAGGTGGTGAACTCCATGACGGGGAAACACTCTCCAAAGAGCGTTTATGCAGACTGACACACAAGCAACTGTGATACCTAGCTGGGTACTGCTCTTCAGGGTGTTCATTGCTTTCTCTCAGAAACAAAAAAAAAAAGAAAAAAAAAAAAGGGGGGGGGGTTCCTGAAGTGTTCCCCTGTGGCAGTAACACAGTCAGAGACTGTGTTCAGCTGCTGAGCAGAAACACAAACTCAGCAAACAGAAACTGGTATCAGAGTTGCCACAGCTTCTTGCTTCTACCAAACATGACATTTGGATGGGGCAAAAATACGTGACTGCCTGAGACCCAAAAGCCTGTCTCGGCCTCCCCTTGTTAACCATCACACAAGAGCCCAGACCTCAGGCTGCCCCCCCAACCCACCCACCGAGCAGTCTCTGGCTCTCCACTGAGCTCCACTCTTCAAACAGCCAGAGCCCGGGCTCCAAGTCAACCCCTGGCACTTTCTTGGGACAGAATGACACCTCCCATCCCATTCTGAAGTCAATCAAGTGGATTTGCTCTTCAGGCAGCTGGAGGTATCCTCAATTCCTGCTGAGCCACACGATGCAGCTGCAGAGCTTTGATGCCCAGCAGTGATGGTCCTCCTACAAGAGCAGCAGGCAGTGACACCTGCAGAGGTGGTTGGGCTTCCAAACGTGTTGGCCAGGCATCAAACAGTGTTGGCCAACACATGTGGCTTGGCACGCAACTGCCAGCTCAACTACTCCTGCTCTTAAGGCTCTAATCCACGCCCTTGCAAAGCCAATGCAACTACTGCCTTCCTCCAGCGACGTGTATGAAAACATAAAATCTGAGCACAGAGCATAAATGTGGAGGAAAAGTGGATTATCGGGAATAGTCATCATGGATTCACCTGCCTGGATGCGACCCTGTGTGACCCACTCTAGGAGAACCTGCTTCAGCAGGGGGCTGGACTGGGGGACCTCCAGAGGTCCCTTCCAACCCCCCACCGCTGGGTGATTCTGTGAAATCCCAACCCACTTGTGTTTGGTGGATACAAGATTTATTTTTCTCTGACCACCTTCCATAGCTTTGAGGTAACCGGCAAACACTGCTGAAGACCATAAACAGTTCCCGCTTTGAGGGCCTACAGCTCTCGGTGTCGCTTCTTCATGTCAGGCTGAACAAGCACTAACTCATTTTTTAATGACCTGTGGAACTTATCAACCAAAGTAAGCTGATGGAAAGGGCAATTACACATGCCACACAGACCTGCACTCTTCAACATCTTACTTATTTTCAGAGCCAAATACTTATTCTATGTTTTATTTCTCTGTATTTAACTTGAAGCACTACACAGCTGCTATCTTTAAAGCTTCTGAATACCAGATGAGAAAATCCTTCTTCTGATGGCACGTTAGCCGTGTAGCTGAGAAACGATCCGTCCCAGCAGACAGATGAAGACTGCCAGGAACTCTACGAGGAGGTTCCCTACAAACACCAACCTAGCCTCTGTAGCCAGAAGGTGTTTTCAGAATTACACACTTTGGTTCAAAGGTCTTTTGCCTTTATTGGCTCTGACATTCAAATGACTATGACCCTGCAGCCACCATCAGGAACCCGGACTGCTGGGCAATGGTGGTCCTTGCTCTCCTGCCAGGAACCCTGCCGCTGCTCAGACATCCCTTGCACGGGCACGCAGGTGAGCTGCACAGCTAACAGAAAGAGCCCTCATCCAGCCAAAGTTCTTTGCCTTCTTGAAAACTGGATGCTGCCTATGTCAGAGCAGTTATGCACAAGTGCTGGAGAGCAAAAGCTTTTAATCATATGAGGAGATATATTTGGAAGCACCAAATAATGGCATTTTACTTTTCTTTCATTTATGGAACAGACAATACAAGTGTGATGTGGGAGCACCTTCACCTTACACAGTGCTTAGAGGAAAGTCCTACTCTCACACGGACCCATGCTTTCCCAGACACGGTCCCTCCTTTGCAGAAAAGGAAAGCCTCCAAGCAAAGCGCAGCACTGTCTGATTGCACCAAGTAATCCCATGGGAAGAGCTTCAGTGCCAGGTCTCCAGGTACCCCTGGAAGGTGCTCCTCATCACTCTCGGGCACAGCTGAGAAGTTCAAGACACACAGGTTGCATCTTACACTAGAGGTGAGGCAGAGGGGAGGGAACAGAGCTTTTAGCAACTCCAATTCTGCAGAAACAGACTGTAATATAGCAAGGGGGTCCGTCTGGACCGTCCCCACTGAAACCAACAGAGAGCTCCTGATGCACGGGAGAGACCTACACCAACAGAAGTGCCGAAAGAGGCAGGTGCAGAAAGCTGCTGGGTGGCAGGGGAGGAGGTGCTGAATCAAGACTGCTTCTTCCCACAGAGCATTTCCCAGAACCACCACGGGCTGCTCTGCTCAACCTCAACGCTTTGCTCCAACTGACCAAGTTTTAACCTTTGGGTTTTTTCAGTCTTCTCAAACATTTTGGAAGTGTGTGCCCTCCTACAAGCTTGCTTTTCCAGCAGCGTTCTTCCAGCCATGTACAGCCCACAGGGGTGCTTACACCCATCCCAGTGACAACCAGTGCTGCCACTACACCTCCTCCCCATCAGATGCAGGCGGACTCAGAGCACAAGTATCATTGTTTAAAGCAGGATGATCCAGGCTGCTGGGCTACAAACTGAGAAACAGCCAAAGGTCCATCCATACCACTGCTGGCTCAGACGGACCAGTTACCCATTAAGACCAGTAAGACTCTTAGGACTTTTTGCCCTTAACTCAGCCCTGGAAGCTGGGAACCAGAGCCCAGAGCTCATCCTGCATTTTCATGCTCATTGCCATGGGCTCAGATGCTTTCAGCGCCTGGTGAAACCTGAGAGCGACATCCCAGAGAGGGTCATGGCTCGGAATAACGTTTCCGTGCAAACCCATGCCGAGCCTGCAGAAGTAGGGGTGGTAACAGAATATTTTCCCTTTGCAAAGTTACGCTATCAGTCTGAAAGCTGCCAGCAACAGCAGCTTCCTGACATGTGCTTCCCAGTGCCCGACAAGGCGCAGGAAAAAGGAAACACAAATTCTGAATCTATGAATAAACATGACATCCAATACTGAACGAAAAAATAAAGGCAACTTCAAACCATTTTCAAAACTCCTACTTGTGTAGCAGGCAGGATCTCGGGGAAGGGGAATGCCACACTGCATCCCAAACGTGCACGGAGGCCACCGCCTCTGCTCAGAGCTCCATCCACCTGCACAGCACCCACCTCCTCAGCTCTGAGCACATCTCACCCCCTATACCACACCTACACTTCCAGGAAGATACAACCTTCCAGCCAGCCAACACCAAAGTGTTTTGCATATGGATTGAAGCCATAACCAACCTTCATCTCATGACTGCAATGAACAGGGACATCCTGCACCACCAAAATGAAAGCTGCTGGGCACCGCTGAGGCTGTGGACACAACATGAGTCCCACCATTACACTCTCCTGGATACAGATGAAGGCTCAGGCTCTTCACCTTGTTCCACCAATGCTCTCCAAGTGCTGTGAACAGAGCAAGTGAAAGCAACCGGAGCTGCACATCCCAGCACACCTGAATGGAAAACACTCTCAGGCTGTTCTCGCCTTTCTTCGAAGAAAAGAGCCCTTCTCAGAAAGGAAAGCATCATTACGGTGCTTACACCGTGCAGGTAGACACCCTGGTTCAGGGGGTGACTGTGCAAGATGCCTGCAGTCCTGGCCTTGCTCCAGACCTGCCAGTTTTCACGTGCTAAGTGTGAAACCTGCTCTGGCTCCTGTATCCTCTGTTTCTCACTTGGCTTTGTGCAGGATCAAGCTCTTGGAAAAATGTCTGAAAAGCAGCTGAACCACCCTTGTGTCAGAGTCCCTATGTGAGGAAGACTAAGCAGCCTCAGACCATGGGTGCACACAAGACACTATTTCTGTCCCCAGCAGTGGCTGGGTTAGGAAAGCATATAAAATCAGGAGAAGTCTAAACGGGACATCTCCAGAATAACCTGCCATCCTCCAGCGAGCTGCAGCTCAGGGCTTCATAGGCAAGAGGTGTTACTTTTGTGTTTGGCCGCTGTTGGCAGTAATTTCTTTCATTAATTTATCCAGTTGCTGCTTTTTACTATTTTATAAATATAAAACATAACACCAGGCTCTCAGAAACAGGATGGAAGAAGCTTGAAGCATTCCCATAAAAACCATTTAAAACTCCTTGCTTGTTGAAGCGTCAACATATCACATGCATAAAAGAAACAGAGAAGGAGCTACTGAAAGGTGACTTGGAGAGAGCAGAACCATCAAGATCCACTTCTTGACTCAACAAATCCCACTCCAACACATGAAACCTTCACCCCTGGTTGGGAGAATAATTAGACACAATAACTAATTTTTAAGCAGTAGCACAGTGGGTGCAGGGTGAGCAGCCACAGCAGCGAGTCCAGCCGGGTACCAGTGGTGCTGCTCTGCGGGCACACAGAACCGCCTGGCAGTGATGCTGTGGGGTGGATGCTCGACCTGCGCCAGTTACATTCACACTCAGCACCAGAACCAGGCTCCAGCCACATCCTTGTGTGCTTATTTATTCTCCTCCCAAGCCGCAGACTGCACTGCCAGATCGCTGCATGGGGGGGGGACATGTTTGAGTCTGGGGGTTGGGTTTTGTGGCTGCGTAAGAGGGGCACATATTTTGAAAAACAAAAAGGAAAACTTTGTGGCACGCTTGATTCTTACCAGCCGCTTCCGATGTGTGAGAAGGTGGGCTAAGCAACATTTCTGAACCAAATGTTCAGATCCGAGAGACTATTACAAACTGGCTGGCAGCCCTTAGTGCAAGCGAAGGCGCTGAGCAGTCCCAGTCCCATCCGCATGCTATTAGTACCTGCAATTTCCAAGAGGCTCAAAAAAATTTAAAAAAATTAAAAATCAGGACTTACTTTTGTTATTTTTAATTTTAAAATGAACTATACCAACTTAAGGACATCAAACCTTCTGATCTTTTTTTTTACGATTATTTTTGAAGGCCCATTGTGACAGCATTTCACTGAGCAAAAGATTTTGCTGAACAGCTCATGGCCTTGATTATCTGAGAGAAGGGCTGCAAATGCCAACAGAAGCCCAGGTTTTAAACCGTCATCCAGCATTTGGACACTTCAGAAACAGTGCCAAATAATTTAGCACTTGACATTTATTCTTTTAAAGCTGCTGGCAGTACAATTTACAAAATCTATTTCAAAATCTATTTCTACTAGAAATATTTTCATGATTTAATAAAATTAAAATGAAAACCGGGCATTAAGTTTAAATATTGCTTTCACATCACTGCCTCCAAAATTTTACTGGGCTGTAGTTGTGGAGGAGAACCAGAAAATGAAAAGCAAAAGTGATTTCAGCCTGCTTTCGTCTCTGAAAGCGATACCAGAGTTTTCTAGGATGGATGTGTTGATTAATTCGGTTCTAGGAACTTTTGCCTCTCCCAGCAACGTAAGGAAGGAGTTATCCAGAGCACTTTAGCACTGACTTTCTCCCAGACAACATTGGATCCCTGTGTTTTCAGTGCTGAGTGATGCCCCACTGCAACAGCCCCAGCTCCCCACTGCCTGCTGCCCCCCGCATCCCGCGGGAAGGGCTCCGAGCCCCCGGGAAGGGACCAGGACCAGGCAGCACGGCCACGCCAACGCGGTGCCGGGGGGTGATGAAACGCTGCGGCAGGGCTGCCGCCACAGGGACAATGCCAGCGAAGCCAGCCAGCTCCTCCAGCCCCGCATGGCTCAGCGTTTCACAACACGGCTGAGTTTTATGAAACTTCTGCTCTCCGTAGATTAAACTCAGTTGTTTTCTATTGCAAAACACATTTCTGTAGCTAAAGGGAAGCAGTGGGAACAACTACGAAGGCAAAGCACATGTGATTCCTCTTCTACCCATCATCCATAAACCTGACGGGCACCCAGAAGCCAAAAAGTCCAGTAACTAACCTCAACCGGGAGCGCATGCAGGTACCACACACAGGACATACTACAGATGGACACAATTTATCACCCAGCTCCAGGGATGTTTCCTACCTAATGCCCAAAAGGAAAAATCCCTCTGGCAAGAAGCATCCAAATGCACGCTCTCCAGCACACGGTCCTGCTAGTACATGATGTTACCAGCAGATAAATGCGTTTTCCCAACACACAACTCTCTCCAGCAGTTTCTGAGCAAAAGCAGATCTACAGCCACTGGCAGTATCTTGTGGGGAACGCAGATTTATCACTCCTTGTAGACCTCAAAGTCTTGTTACATGAAGCAAGAGAAAACTGAAAGACCCTCCTGCATGGACCCAGCATCACTAAAACCTGCAGTAAGGAGTGGGAGCAGACAGGGAAAACGCAATCACTGTGTCCAGCGCAGGGGTTGACAAATAATCAATTCTTCATGAGGTAGGAGGGGAATCATTTATTTCACAGTTGCTTTGTACCTAGAGAGAAATCTTGGCACCAAGTCTTACCTACGCCTTGAATGCTCCTACGAGGCTCTGAAGGCACTTTGGGGGACCAGTGCAACTATAAATATATTAAGAAAAGAAATGGGGAGCTGCTCCTGCCTGAGCTACAGTAGCATCTTGTGCAGTCCATTACATACTGCTAAGTTTGGGGAAAATCTTGAATTTTCATCAGACACAACGAAAAGGTCAGCCTTTCTTATGGGATTTCAGCCATTTGAGTGCCCTTTTGAGCTACAATCTTGAAATTAGGAATAATTCATTCATTACAGACTGCTGATTACGGGGGGGGGGGGCGGGGAACAGAAATCTGACATTTCTTTCCAGTTCACCAAAAGGTCAGTCTACTGATTTACAAAATTTATATTAATTTTAACTCTGAGGCTGTCACATTGGGCATGAGGCATCCAATTTGGAGAAATTAAGGTCACTTAAGGTCTCTAGTTGCATTTATCATTTTGAATGCAAAAACTTCTCAAAGGTAATGGCAAAGCTGAGGGAGCCAACAGCCAAAGTCACCGAAATTGGGGACGGCTGCCAATTCTAACACACTAAATGCATTTCTGTTTAAAAGAACTCAGGCTTCAAGTATCTTCTTGTTGCATGTTGCCAGACATCAACTGCTGTTGTTTCACGATACAGAGACAAACTAAAATTTGGGGCTGAACCATCTCCCATGGCAGACCCAACCAAGAGTCCTCAAGTCATGCTGCTACTCATATAGACTCATGCTGACACCGGGCACTAACACCGCCAGCTCCGCCTACCTCCACCAGCCGGCTCAACGCCTGGAAATCCTCCACTCGGAGCTTAAAAACACCGAGAGATGAAGAGGAGGAAGAGGAGGCGGCAGCAGCATGGAAGTCATCCTCTTGAGCAGCTGGAGCAGAGGAAGGCATGTTTTGGAATTGACTCAAAGGCCACCAGCAGGAGGGTGGGATGCATCTCCCACAAACATGGAAAATATTGCAAAGCCGCAAAGCACGAACCAGCCCTCAAAGGCACGGCTGGAGCCCCAATGGCCAGCGCGATGGCCCAGCCACCAAGCTCAGCCGCCTCACCTTGCCACACAGCAGAGGGAACATGAGCAAAGTTCAAGCCATCCCTCCCGAAAAAACACAAAACCCAGTGACCAACTTGATTTACAAGTCCTGTTATTTGCAAGTCAGTCACCTGCGGAGATTTACAGCACTGTAAAGCCCACCTCGTGCAACTGCAGGATCCCTACGTAAAGCTTGAAGCTCCTCCTGTCCCTCCCAAGGAAGCTCTGCTCAGCAGCTCTTCATCAA
This sequence comes from Falco peregrinus, assembly GCF_023634155.1. Classification (NCBI taxonomy): domain Eukaryota; kingdom Metazoa; phylum Chordata; class Aves; order Falconiformes; family Falconidae; genus Falco; species Falco peregrinus. The sequence continues at coordinate 46,102,848 of NC_073721.1, read as the reverse complement.
AACGTATAGAAAAGCATCTTCACGTTTATAAAGAGCAGCAAGCAAGAGGAGCAATCCCAACACCCGCTTTCCTGCCGTCGTCACCAGCCCAGGCCACTTCCCACATGGGGATGGCTCCCAATTCGGGAATAAAGCTACAGCCAAGGCCAAACCCTCAGCTGGTCTAAACCAGACCCATTCACGCCAGCCAGAGCTGCTGCCCTCGATTCTTTTTTTAATGGAAGCATCACTATTTTTATTTTTTTTTTTTTAATAAAGACACACTCATAAAGAGATTGAATGGAGGTCTGTTCAGGCTTACAAGGCAGAAGGCTGCTCTGGCTGTCGCAGCCCATCCTTGCAAACAGGACCCGTGCGCACTCCGTGCTCTGATGCTTTACACTGACTTTTTATGCAGCATGCCTGACATGATTTTCTTCTTCAAACAGGAAAAATTAAGGAAACCATCTTGACATCATGGTAATTTTACGCACCACCTATAACCTCTGCCCATCAAACCTTCGCCCAGTCTACCCGTGTTTATGCTGTAAGCAGATTTACATTTTCTAACTTCTTAAATTTAGAAAGATGGATTTTACTACTTTCCCTCTAGAAAACAGTTCAATGCTTAGTTCTGTATTAAAAATTGGCCTTAGTACAACTAAGTTTTAAAATAAATTGCTATTTTTTAAACGATTTGAAAATACTAGTCCCTCTTTGTATTTCATTTCTTCCGGGGGAAAAAAAATACAAACCCAATCCACAATCAGACATTTGCCTTTTTTTCTACTTTTTAATTTAGTAACTTGTGAATTCATGCATTGACCCAGCTGAACAAAGGGCAAAGACTGTTAAATTCCAGAGCCCAGGAGATACTCAGTTACTCATTCAAGGCCTTCTGCAGAGTATAAAAATAAATAAATAATAAAAATGAGCCTTAGTGAGGAAGAGCAGCAGATTTGGAAACTATACTTTTAAATTAACAACCAAAAAGGGGGAAAAGGTAAATGAGGAAGAGATTAGCTGCTTGCTGTGCCACGATGGGAAGATGGAGAGTGGGTTGGAACTCATTAGCCCAATTACATAATAAATTGTTTTGGCCAAATTTGAAGGCAATACAAGCAGCGAGAGAAGCGAACATTAGTTAACAGCAGAGATGGAAGAAGTGGGGGGCAGGAGAAAAAGGAAAGGTTTTTCATGATTTTAAAGCTTCTTCCAAAGGTTTCCCTTCAGCAGGGAAGCACCGAGCAGAGGCAGGAATTCGGCAAAGGACCAAAATTGGGCTACGGGTGCCCATCACCGCGGGAGACGGAGATGACCACAGCGGGCACTGTGGGTCCGTGGGCTGCAGCGATGCCAGGGAGGGAGCGCTGGCACACCAACCAAAGGGAAAAAAAAATGTAACTTGAAATTTCCCTGCCTTCCCTTGCTCCCATCCCCGAAAAATCACATTTCATTGAATTCAAAGGCATTCTGAAAATTGTACTAGTTTAGGAAAGATTGAATAAGCATGTAATTAAATTAATTACAGAATCACTGCTCTGCATCCTACTGCAGGAATAGCAGTGTATCAACCAAATGGATTCAAAATCACTTCCTAAATCTTTCCAGTCATATAAAACTTCAACAGTTTCAAACCACTTGCAGCGCAATCCAGAAAAATCCAACCTTTCAACCAGTTTCCTTCACCCGTACAGGGATGCACTCTGAAAAGGTCTAACCAGATTTGGAGCATTTCCCTTCCTAGATAAGCAGCAGCCACTCGAAGCCAGATGCCTCCTCTCCCTGCCTGCATCCCCTGCACATTCGTTGCTGTTCAGACGCTATCCAAGCCGGTTCCTATGGGCAGCCACCACACAATTCTGATTAATCACCCCTCCATGCAAGGAGGAGATAGGAAAAAGCCCTCCGTGAGCTCACGGCTGAAGGGTGTGTTGCAAAGTCCATGCACAACTGAAGATGGGTGACTGGCTCCTACCAGGAAAGATGCCAGCATCCCCTTGCCTGCATCGGCACCAGGGCTGAGACTCCGAAGTCTCAGGTGAGGGTTGTGTGTGGTCCCACACGGAGACGGCTGCAGCCAGGTGTCCAGCCTTGGCGAATGGGACAGAGCATCACTCCCTTTAGCTGGGGGATGTCTATGACCAAAGGAGCCTCCTTCTCCATTACAGGAGAGTGCAACCAGAGGTGGATTCAGCTACAAACAGCACAAGCTGCATCCTAGCCTTGGCAAACATGAGACCACAAGCAGCAACACGACCGCGGGCAGCATGGGGGAGCGGGCACAGGCATCCGCTCTTCCAAGAAAAGAGAAATAACCTCACGCTGCCTCACCCCTGCAGTTGGGAGCAAGGCTGCCTTTCTGTTAATGAATGCTTAATGTGAAGGCAGTTTTGCATACCACCACGTCCGCCGAGCACGCCTGGACAGCTGCCGGCAGCTCTGGATGCAGTGGGACCATCACGGTGCAAACAAGCCCCTTCTGGGTCGGGGATGCAGCCGGGCTCACTCGCTGCCTCCTCCCGGAGCTCAGCACCCAGCAGAAGCGCCCGGGGAAGAGGACAGGGGGGCTTCTGGGGGAAGCAGTTTGATGACCTGGTGTGAGGTCTCTCTCCTTTGGATGCTCACCCCATTTCACACAGGAGAAGCTGTCAGCTCCTGCTCCACTGTGCTCTGCCAACACCGATCCTGCCAGCTCAGCCCCACAAGGCTGCAACATGACACAAGCAACATATCCCCCTCCAGCAGTGCCTTCCCAAGGTCCTCAAGGCACGCACAGGCAGGGGGTGACTGTCACACCGAACCCCAAGCACGGCCACAGCAGCACACACAACTGCTCAGACCAGAAAGCAAACATAAATGTGAACCCAGGTGACTTTGCTCAAATCAAGTGAAGGAAGCTCTTCCACCAGCACTGCTGCTTCCAGAAAGCTCTCCATCCACAGCTTCAGTGGCTTCAGCTAGCCATGAAGGCAGCAGACAAAGCCAGCTTTCAGCCCCTGCCTTACGTGAGATGCTGCTTCAAAACCCACTCCAAAGGTGCTGAAGGTGGGAAAAGTCCAACAGGCAACACCTGCAGGACACCCCACCGAGCACCCCCAAGCAGCAGGACACCGACATCACCTCTGGCTTGCTCAAAGAGAAACAATTAAAAAACCCAAGTAAGAACTCCAGGACTCACATCGTTTTCAATAAGCTGATGATCTACACCAATCCCCCAACAGGCATGGAAACCACCATGTCCATGTCCTTACCCGTGACCTTGTCTGCAACCGGAGCAAGGCCAGCACGTTACTGGAGAGCAACCAGCTTTGAAGGCTGCAGCTAGAGCTTGTTGACCCATGCTGGGATGAGCACAAACAGCAACAGAGGGTTTTCTCTAGTCTCCCAGGACTGCAGAAAAGGCCCATCTTGTCCCCCCCAAAAAAGTTTTTCAGCTGATGAAGTAGCTGTCACCATGTGCAGCCATGTGTGCTGCCTGATCAACAAGATCTTGTCACAACCAGCCCAGAAGCCAGCGATGGGACAGGCTCCAACACACCACACAGGTCCCCTGCAGCCCCCACACAGCCGCAGCGAGCAGCAGGACCTCCAGCAGCACCCAGGACACGCACCCAGCTGCTCCTCTCCTGGCTGGCAGTGACAAGGGGCACCCAGTGGGTACCGAGCATCTCCCACGCCACTGCCACTGTGGATGGAGACCAGGTTCATGACGCAGACTTCAACCCCTGAAAGGCATTTCTAATTACTGCATTAAAAGGTGTGAAATGCTTCCTCCCCACACCGGCATGGCCATCTTCACAGTCTGAAAACCAAACCTCTCCTTGGCATAACCAAACCAGCCTCCCAACCACCCCATGAAGTGATGGTCTGCGCCTCTTTGGGGCTTATGCTCCCCTGGCTCACTCCTCATCCACCCCCTCAACCCCACATACAATTAACCACATTTGCCCATGAAAATACCAGCAAAGATCTTCACGACATGGCCAAGAAGGTTTCAAGCATAAACTGGAAAAAACAAGTGGTAAGAAATTGCCAAATCCAGATGGACTGAACAAAAGCTCTTGGGAAAAGCGAAGATGAACTAGCTGAAGCAGCCCCTGCACTAACCATGCTCTGACGGGGGGGTGGGAGGTGCAAACCCCACGCAAGGACCTCCTCACCACTCTGCAGGTGGAGATGCAGGGGAATGAAGACTGCCAGTGGAAGAACATGCAGAAAGCACTAAAATCAAGCAAACTGCTCCAATCAGAGTAGAATTACAAAAAAACCAATAGATCTGTGCTTTATGTCAGGGAAGTGTCGAACCTGATCTCAGTTGGCCTTTATGTCTTAGATGCGCAGGGAAAACATCAGCTCAGTGCTCGTTAGCAGTCAAAGAGAAGAAGAGAAGGTAAGGAATTGTTAAATAAGGTAAAATAAACAGAAAAGGCACTTGTGCGGACATGTCCCTACCACACCTGCATTTTGAACACAGCCTACAGGTTTGGCCATCCTGTCCCAAAAAAAACTACCTCTGGGGAAGGCAGAGAACAAGACAATCAGCAGCAGAACCAAAATGAACAAAAATCTTTCAGCTGAGAGGCGGCAATGGGGGAAAGGATAAGGGACCCCTCAAATGGGGGAAAGATGCTTGAATGCATCCTCCAGCACTGCAGGTGTGAGCACGGGAGGGTCAGGGTTTGCACTGCTCTCGTGCTCCAGCCTGGACACCAAGATAGCAAAATCTGAACTGGTGTGCACGCCGATGCCCACAGCAGCCGCCTGCCAAGGCGGGGAAGAGCAGAGCCCATGGCAGCACCGGCACCGCGGCGCTGGTGCAGACCGCACCACACAGCCGTCCCCTCCCCGTGCAGCACGCAGCCGTTTCACTTGGAGAGAGGTGCAGTATTTTGTACCACTCGGTCCCATTACGGCTCACTGGGGAACGTCTTTTGCATTAGAGGGAAAGGAAGCGGGGAATGAATTATGCGTTGTTTGACCTCAGGAACGGAAATCCATCGAGTTTCACTACTTCATCACTCCGGTGCTGCTGGCCGCGGTGCCAAGATTTCTGCCGGGACTGGTGCAGAGGCCGGGGAGGACACAGCAATGCATTTCAGGCAGAAGCTTTAAGTATTTGTTACTTGGGAAATGGAATAAAGAAGTACAAAACACATTCTCATAAATATTCAAAATACATTTTCTTGAATATTCCTAAATATTCAATGAACTTCTAAAAAAGACACTTCTTTACATACTAGCACTTTAAACCTGTAATACCTATTCTCACATTCTTCAGCTTAGCTCAGAAGAATCCCAATAACAGGGTGGAATCTTAATGTAAATTTAAGCAGCATATGCCTAGATAAACCATCAGACACAATACTTAAGGAACCATATGCTTAGGGTAGTGACATGCAGCTCCGGCCACCCGCATTTTATGGGGAAAAAAACCCATGAAATATAAAAGTAGAGTGTTATTTTAAAATTCAGAAGGCAAAAGGCCCTTTACCTCCATCATCTCTAGCACTTGGGGACCAGCACTCCCCAACCTCACAGCCCAGCCAGAATTACAGGGAAAGGGAAGGCAGATACTGATGCTGCAAGCGAGGCCAAGTACAACACCATAATATATTCTCACCGTAACAGAAAAACCCAGCTGGTTTATTCACGTCCATCCCTGCGGTATCACTAGCAAACAGAGCAGAGTTTGTTCAGAAATGAGTTTGGTCCCTGATGAAATTAGGTGCTGCCCTCCGTTGACACTCTCCTGATAAAGAGGTTTTGCATAAAGAGAAACAGCTTCTCAGGAAAACTGCCAGATTTCCCTGATTCTAGGATTTTATCACATTTTCCTGAGATATGGTGCTGACCAAAAGCAGGCTCCAGCACACCAACTGCCTCCGAAGTCGGGAACAGAAGGTGCTTTTAATCTCATTTCTTGCCATCAATGTTTTATACACCCTGGCGAGCTACAGTTTGGGAAGTCACTGCAAATTTTGGAAGAAAGAGCTGTCCAGAGCACACCTTGTTTCCCAGCCCCTTGGGGGAGGGCACATCAGACCACAGGACATGAAGGTCCCCCTCATCCCACAGGCTCCGAATTAGTGGGTGGCAGCCCTGCAGAAGAAGCACCCACTGCCAGAGGACAAGGGTGCTGGGTTCCTGCTCACAGGGGCGAGCTGCCTGGCCGGAGTCACCACCCTTATCCCCGAACCCAACAGCTCTGCTCTGTGAGCCCAACTGGCTGGTGCATCTGAAGGAACCTGCTCAAGAACCGCTTCTGTGAGCGAGTGCCATTGCTCAAAGCCGAGGTCTGAAGGGTGCAGTAGGGCTGCAAAATTCCTGGAGAGGGCAGAGGGCTGGGAAGGGCGATGGGAAGCGAGCCCAAGGGTTTCCATGTGTCTTCTCAGAGTCTTCTAGTACTGCCCTGGGGCTTCAAAGGAGCTCAGGGCAAGACCTGGCACATCAATGACAGCAGGGAGAAGGAAGATACTGAGACACGTATATTTTTATATAGCACAAGCTAAAACAAAATTCTTCGTTCGACTTCCACCATCTTCTTGGAAAACAAGGACTCCAACCACCACGGCATGGTTACAGCTGGCTGACTGCAACACAGCAGCTTACCAGACTCTGCAGTGAAGCCTGCAGGCATAAAATACAGTGAATGCAGTAAAATTCCAGTGGAAGCCTAGCAGCAGCTGGAAGGGTGACTGTGTTGCTTGGAGGTGTTTTTGCCCCTGGACCCTGTGGCGTGACGGGAACTTGCACGGAGCCTGGTCCAAGCCCCGTGGAGGCGGGGTCCAGCAGGGTGGCACCGCGACCCAGGGATGTGGCACTGCTCCAGGGCTCATAAACCAGGTCCTGCTCCTGCCTGTCGCTCTGGCAACCTTGGGAACGGCTTATTCTTCAACCATTTGTAACCAGACTAGACACTGTGTGACTCTACAGCGCTCGGCTCCAGGAGACCTAACCTAAGCCAGCGATGCTGAGGAGCTGATGCCACACAAGCCAAAGACCCACGGCTATCGAGTTGTGCCAGAAAACAGTGTCAGACACTGATGTTGTGACCATGGAGGGATGACAACTCCAGAGCCAGTGCCAAGCCTGAACCATGCCATGCCTTAAAGCTCTGCACCATGGCCGTGGTGGCTGGGACAGGCTGCAGGCAGGGCAGCCATCCCCTAATGGCAGCAGGCACCAGCAGCTCCACACCTAGAGAGACAGCGAGTCCAAGGACAGCAGAAGCAGCCAAAAAAGTAGGTAATTAAGACACAAACCATTGGCTTTTGGCTGAACAACGCTGCGGTGACATCTCCACCCAGGTCACTGCAAGCCCGCCAGCTGCGTTACAGCAGGTTCACCCACGTCCACGTGAGCTGCTGAAAGGGAGCTGCTGAAGGGGACTTCTCCCTTCACATCCACACCACTGCTGAACTTCAGTCCTCTCCTTATTTTTAATGTCACAGTCCTCAGCCCCTTAACACCACACCAGAGGCGAGACCTTCTGTAGCTGGTCTAATGGTACAGTGTGGTGCCTTCCTCCTCCCACCCATCCTCCTCCTCTCCCTGTGCATGCTCCCCATTCCCTGATCCACTCCATAAGCCAGTTTACTCACCAACCTGGCAGAAAGCCTTGCCTTTCTCCCCTCTCCATAGCTTTTTTTTTTTTTTTTTTAATGTGCTTTTCCTGCATTAGGGAGATAAATCAACTCACAGAAGGCTCCAGCAAACACTAGCCCACGAGACAGGCAGCAGAAGAGCGTGGACAGAAGGCAGCGGACCAGCACCTCCGTCTTTTGGCAACAGCATGCTCTTGGCCAGGCTCCCTTCCCCATCCTGCAGGCTCCGCTTGCTACCCACTCCTCCCCTCCACAGGATGACTAGCGGTGTCATTAACATCCGACAAACGAGGGCTAAGGGAGCTCACACTTCGAGTTGTTCAGCAACGCTGCCGGCAAACTTCAGGAGACTACAACGTGCTGCTCTGCCTTCAGACTGCACTTGGAAAACACTCCTCATAAAAAGTGCATAGCTATTTTTAAAGGAAATCCTGGCTGCTTCTGAACATGCATGCAGCAGGCAGCCGCAAAGGTACGTCAAGCCAACGAGTCAAGGGGTTGGAGCTGGGAGTCCGACACCATGTCATCGCACTGCTCCGGCAGCAGCGGCCAAGCAGGGAACGAGGCTGAAGCACCGGCCAAAGCCACGGTCCTGCCGATGGATGCCAAAAGACACAAGAGCGTAGCCAGAGGCATGGCAGGAGGATCTCCAGAGGACGCATCAGCTGTTCGCTGGAGGTCAGAAATCGCGAACGCAGCACAGCGCGGTGCTGATGGCTGCTACCACGCGGTGCTTGCCGCACCGAACAATGCACGAGACTGTGGGCAGTTAGTCTGGCACTTGGGTTTGTCGGAGTTGATGTGAACAGGTCAATTAGTGAAAGCTCACTGGAGTAAAAATTTTACTGAAAATTACATTATCCAGCCTTTAAAGGCTCCCAACAATCCTTTCATGGAAGAACTGGTGAAAGAAAAAAAAAAAAAAGGATTACTCTCTAGAAATGGAAAGAACAGAATTTCTTATTTTTATGACTAAGATATCACTACAAATCCAGTAACTGAGGTGGATCAAAACCAGCAAGACCTCAAAATGCAAATGTCTCTGAAGGACAGGACTGTTGGAAAATCTCTCACCAACAAAAGAGATGGAACAATTCATGGAGGGCACCTTAGGCAACATCTTGGACTCAGCCACCGTGACTACTCCTACAGGCAGAAGGTCTACGCAACTACCTCTGCTCAGCCAGGACCTGAGCTCCAGGGATGCATCTTCTGGTTTGCTCTTGTACCAGCCTAAGCCAGTGCGTAAATTATAACCATCACCTCCTGGTCACTCTTTCTGTTCTCAGAAAATAATGTGATGACTGGGCACCATCAGTTTGATAGCTGCAGGAGTCAGCCCTGGGTGGAGACAGCAAGCTATCCCCAGGATCACTGCAGGGCCAACAAGGAATTCAAGACCAGGTCTGCCAAAATTGCAAGTTTTCAGTACTCACAGGATGTATTTCCGATTTTCCTGCAGCGCAACCTAGGTCTAACAACCTACATGAGACACTGGAACTTGAGGTTGGGTACTTGCATGTCCTCTCACATCTGAACCCTAACCGCAAGGTCTTCTCTTCCTCCATCCACACAAGTTACCGATACTGAGTTTGCACCACGTGAACACACTCAAAGAAGCTGGAACCAGAGCAGGTCCTCCGCTGCAGGCACGCTCACAAGCAATATATTCACTTTACTCTCCAAAGTGGGCTGGGATTTGAAAACAGCAGCGGTGCCAGCACCAGCTCCAGCACAAGAAAAGCTTGGTGCCGAAATCACGTCTCATTATCAAACCATTCCCTCCACCAGGATCTCTTGCTTTCATCTCTTTGTCTGGGCTGGTGGCTCCAGGATTCTGTAGCATTCCTTTTCTTTTCCAGTACAACACACAACTTCCTTCACCACTGATTACATCTGCTGATTTACAAAAGCTTTTCCTCAAGATCTACATTACTTTTGCACAAATATCTCCCACATATTGGTTTTTGACTTTAATTTAACTTTTCTCCCCTTGAATCAAATTACCATTTTCCTCTGATCATAATTTGGTCGAATGAAATATAAATTTGAAGGATATCAGATTTAAGGAAAAGAGGAAAGCAGAGCAGAACCACAGATGTGGCGTGCTCCTGCCTTGCTTTATTTCCCATTCAGCCCAGAAGACACCCTGCTCTCATTAGCACTTAATGCAGGTGAAAATAAAGGGGTTTAATATTAAATCCGTGTGGGCACATGGAAAACATCCACTCCGGGACCTGTTGGAACTTGCCCAATATGAATGCCAAGCTCCTGCCCTATACGAGGAATTCTTTCACTCAGAAGACTATAATTCCTTATCTGGGCTAATAACGTTCAATATGAAACCTCTCAAATCCTATTTGAAAACTTAAATATTCAAAATTTAGGACATTTCTCCACTCCATTAGAAACTTAACAGTGTAAAGGATACCGTCCTGCTGCCGTCACAAAACGCACTAACTATTTATCTGCTGGTTACACCCGAGCGAATCCAGGGTGCTGCTGCCGCTCTCCCACCCCACCAGCTCATTTATGCCGAGGAAGGGTCTTGCTACTCCATGCCTGCAACAAAAGGAAGGGTTGTGCAAGGGAACAGCAACCAGGAGGCCCGAGGGCCTCTCTGGGACAAGGACACGGAGCATGAGCTGTGCAGAGAGCAGCATCAACGCCGTGCACAGCTGGACACCTCATTGAAGCAGATGGAGTTGGCAACCCCAAGCTAAACAGACATAGGCAAGGCTGCGAGTCTGCAATGCTCTGCGTAAATGTTGTAATGTTTTAAGGGACAAGCCATAATCTACAAACAATAGATCTGGTCACATTCCCGACAAGGCGAATTCCACCCTCCAGTCAAGATGTGACACCAGGCATCCGGCACTCGCTGACATGGAAACTCAAGTCTATTGGCGAGGCACTGCCCGTGCAACCACAGCACCCCAGGAATATAACCGAAGAGCCACACGCTGCAGCTGCTTGAAACATCACTAATTTCCTCCCAAATTTGTTGAAATTCAGATTATGGTGGCAGCTGGGTGAAAAGCAGGAATTCCAACCCTGGACACCATAAATGTCTTTGACCAGCTAGTGATGGGGCATGTTGGTGGATCGAACAGGAGGTGTCCACCGCTGGGACAGCCTCCCTACCACAGGCTGTGACAACTTATCTAGCATTATAACACATGGAATCCACCTTCATAAACACACAACCCAGAACAACACAGGATCTTCTGGCATTGCTAATCCTACTCAGGGTAGGCAGGCGATGAGGAGCCCACAGACCCATCTGCCCCTGCATCAGCCACCAGAAGAATCATTGACTTTCCCAGCCTGTTAAACTCTACGCATTTTCCTAAATGAAACATTAACCAGTGTGATACCAAGATAGAAGATGGCTTTTAATTACATATACAAAGGAGTTCGTAACACTCCAGCTCCACTGCAAGGGCAGCGTGCTGAGAAAAGCAACTCTGATCAAAGCTAGAAAATCTAAGTCTAGTGAGCTAACCGAGTAAGTGCATAAATTGTCCCCAGGTTTTTATGCACAAGACCCATGAATTTCTAGCCAGAATTTGTAGCATTACCTTCTTTTCCGATTTACATGCCTGTTGAACTTATGGGGAGGGGGATTTTTGAGGAGAAGCACACAGCAAACACCCATACACCAAAATACTCATTTTTACCAGTAAAATCCGCTTCCAGATGACAAGTTTTGTGTTTCCGTGCAAAATACTTCTACGTACACACTCACACAACATTATACAAATATATGCATACACACACACATATGTGTATATGTATGTACCTGACAGTCTTGAAGGCTGTAAGAAGAAGCTAATCCTTCACGACTGTCTGCAGCATGAGGTCACCTCTGCACTTAGCAGGTGAGTGCAGCAAGAAGGCATTTTCACTGTGTGACGAGAAGACTTCAAGCTTCTTGGCAAGCTGCACATACCTCTTACTTTAGAAACAATAGCCGCACAAAATGAACGTGCCCAAGCGTTTTGCAACTCCCTCTGCTGATCATGGAGCTCCCCAGCACATGATGCAAACTGGGTCCTGGACGCAGGTATGCCTAGCACCTACCAGAGGCATAAAACACCTACAAGAGGCATTAAATAACTCATTTCCAAATCTGCTATTCCCGTATCTCCTGCCTCCAATTGCTATCATCATCTTCAGTGGACAAGCTTCCTCTGCTAGCTTCTGTCTGCTCAGAATATATCTAAAGAACCCTTTGAAGTCAAAATATTCTTAGCAATTAGATCTTCTCTATTTCTTTTTGCCTTCCTAATTATCCTTTTAACTGCCTTCTGCTTATTTTAATAGATCTTCCTATCCTCCTCCTTACCAGACTGTTTATACTTTTTTAAAAGCCTGCTGCTTACTGCTTCTAATACTGTTTACATCTTCACTTAGCCACCTCAGCTCAGTTGCTGCTTTTTGCCTGATTTCAGAGTTAACCAGGGGAAATTTCCTCTCTGATCTCTACAGCAGCCTGTAAATACCTCCCATTTTTTCTACAATATGTTTCCCTTGCATCTGTGAGAGGGAACAAAGTCTCCTCTAGACCACGAAGCACCCCAAGAAAACTCCATATTCCTATATATTGCTTTAAGGACACTCCTCTCCACTGCTTTGCCTGTCGCTTTTGCATTAGGAATATTAAGCAGATTATTAATGACTGCGTCCCATGTGTTCCCTAACTACCTTATTCGTTATCATTTCCTGCCTGAAAAAGTAAACAAATAGCCTTTTGTGCTCAATGTTACAGGAGATTACCTATGAATTTCATTAGTTATATCTCTACTAGGGGGAGAAAAAAACCAGTTGCAAGTACTCTGGCTTCATAGAAGGGCTTATGCCGGGGTGTGTGCACATGTGCAATGGTCCGATGTTGGCGGAGGACGTTTTGGAGCATCCCTTAGGGTTTGGAAGTGAGAGTAATTTAGGGTCCATTCGGCAGGAGGGGGAGAGTATATTAAAGGGAGGCTCACTCAATATTTCCTCTGTTCCTTATAATCCTTCCCCAACCATCTGCTACTGGACACTGGGAAACAGGATACCAAAAGAGACAGACAGAAAGTGAGATCTTTTGTTTAGACCACAGAATAGCCATTCTTTATAACATAACAGCAATTCTCCCATCTAATGGCTAAGCTGTGCCAGAAAACTCTGAAACACATATTCCATAGATGCAGAGAATAAGAAACAGCATCAAGATATGCAGCGTCCACAGTTTCCCTTGGTAGCTTGTTCTAATAGCTAATCTCCCCTGCTGTTCAAAATTTCCACCTCCTACTCTTAAAAATATTTTTGTGTCTTCATTTTGTCATCTGAATGTTTGGATCCAGCTTCCAGGTATTGTTTCTTGCTATGCAGTTTGCTAAAATGAAGGGCTCTGGTACCTGCTCTTTTTTTTTTAAACTTCTTTCTTTTAAACCCATGGAGAATTGGCTCCATGAAGATAAAAACCAACAAGTTAGTGGGGTTTTTTTTCCTCCCCCAGACTTATTGTCAGGGAGAGCTTCCCAAAATACGGTGCACGTCCCCAGACGCTCAGGAACAAACAGCAATGAGTATTTCCTTTGACTCCTCAAACCGCTTCATTCCGCTCACATGGCCTGTGTCTTCTCCAACTTTTCAAAATCTCTTAAAAAAATGAGAGAACTGAAAATGGGGATATTGCAGTAAAGCATAAGCAACAGGAGAAGACAGAATAGCTGTTCTCACACAGCCCTCTTGCTCTGCACACCAACAGTTTGCACTGCCCCATTCCCACAGGCCCAGCACCACCGCTGATGCTGCAGCAGCCATCCCTTTCTCACCCCAAAGCCTGGCCTGGTACCTCTGCTCCTCCTCTGGTCTCCCCATCCCAAAAGCACTCCCACCTCCGGATGCATGAATCCTATGATTCACCATATCAAATAAAGTTCATCCGATGGAGATTAACCAATAATATAAACCCCTTCGAACAGCTACACTCCCCCATTTCCTCATTCCCACCAACCTTTTGGCCACCTGCAAGCACAACCATGAGCCCCCAGCACTGCGAAGCTAGACCCCAGGTACCACTGCCAATGCAGGTGGCCACCCAAGACCCCATTCACAACCTGTTTCACACCAGCTTGATGCTACCAGAAGGCGCACGACACCAAAAGAGCCATTTTGCCAGCTCAGCAAACAGCACATCCTCTAGCACTTCTGCTAAAGACCACATTCTGTTTGATATTCCCATCACCTCCTCCCCTAGGTTTTGTGCACCGGTTTGCAGCCAGACTGATGTCAGGCTCCAACAGTACAACAGCAGCACTCGCCAATTTTTCTGGAATATTCTCACTATATCCAAGTCTTCCAGGAGAGAAAAAAAAAAAAAAAAAAAAGATGGAAACCCAATAGGGAGACCTTGTGGGCGTCCCCAGTGAACATCATCCGCACGTGCTGGCTGGAAAACCAGCTCAGCCTCTGCTCAACACCCACCCCAGCAACTGCTGGACCGGGAAGCCTGTCGGCACATGGGCTGTAAGTGTATCACACCTCTTCCTTTCAAACAGGGAACAGCAATATTTATTAAACATGTCTAGTTTTTCTGCTTTATTATGCATTTTACCTCTCCTCAGTCGTGATAAGTCTACACAAACCATTATTAGAATTTCTTTTGTTCCTAATACAAATACTTTCTTACTGTTCCTTGCACTGACAGCCAGAGATTTTTTCCCTTGTGTTTTTAACTTCCTTTATCAATTTTCTGCACTTGATAACTTTAACTCAAGGATAACTGTCATCTCTTCCTTCTATTATTCCCCTCCCTTTTTTTTTTTTTTCTCCTTTTCTTCTTTTTTAATTCTCCCCAGCACAGCGCTGCCCGCGCAGGAGGATACCAGCAGAAGAGGAGGCAGGAGAGGGCAGCTCAGGGTCCTAGCACAAGGTGATTTTAAATCCAGACAATGGTTCTCATTTCATGGCAGAGACCATCCTTTCCTAAAAAGCACCTGTGAATGACATAGAGAACAGCGGATGATGAAAAAGTAAAACTCAAAGGCTAGATGACGCCCTTTTGTGAAATCCCACGAGGACCGGGCAGGTTCAGAGGGGCTGCAAGGTGTAAGCTGAGGGGGGCTTCCACCAAAGCAGGCAGAGCCCCTAGAAGAAAGCCAGACGCCGCCAAAACCAAAATGAAAACAGATGTCAGTGTATACAGGCCAGTTGAAACTAAAGCCCAAGAAAAATAAAACAAGGGTAGGAGAACATTCAGTTTAAGTGAAGCATTTTTTATTGCCGCGGTCACAAATGTACTGTATCCCTGAAAAACTCTGTAAAAATACAGGTAGGAAACAAAAGACTCAAGGCATTACAGTCCAATCCAAATTACACAGGACTGATGGAGCTGTGTTGACAGAGAACCAAAGTGCAGCCCAACAAATTGGAGGTGATTTTAGGTCAGTAGGTAGCAGAGAACCTTCATGGACTGGAAGCCCATCTGAGAAAAGCAGAGTAAGAGCTACAGCATCGGTGAGCACAGAAGGATGCTTGAAACGTCAAGGAATACCAGAGAGGCTGCATATCTCTGCCAAGGCTGAAAACACAACTCCAGTGACAGAAGAATTCAATTAATCCCAGACAGACTTGCAAATGAGAAAGTTCAGTGCAGACATGATGCTCTAGGTCCCCCCAGGAGCCCTCCCTGCACCCTGTCCCCAGCCAAGGCACATCGGGTTGTGCAGCTGTCCCAGTGTCCTGCTCCGCTCCCTGTGGACACCCAGCCTTGGCACAAGCAGGAGCAAACCCAGCGCTGCCAGGGATGGAGCCCCTCAACCCACCTCAGCCCTGCTGCTCCTCCAGCTTCTGGGGCTGGACCCATCTGAGGCCCCTCACCACGCAGCTAAACCCAAAAGTCTCCAGAACACAAAAAGCCACACAGGAAAGACTCATTACAATAACACTTAACTGAAGAACAGGGCACTTAAATGGGAAAATGTGCTGAAAGAGAGTGTTAATGGAGCAGCTAAAAGGGCTTGCAGGTGAGGAGCAGAACTTGGAGAAGATGGTTATCACCTACCAAAGGGGACTTGTTAAACAAATAAGCACAGTTTAACAGCAGAGTGAAAAAGGCCATTAGAAAGAAAAAGACATCCTCAGAAAGAAATCAAAATTACAAGAATGTAAACCCAAGGAAGCTAGGCTTAAGCCGTAAAAAGCCAATCCAGAAAAGGATTTTGAGACACAAGTCTGCCAGACTGTAGTATAAATCAAGCACTGAAGAAAAATAAAACCACAGGATAAAAATCCAACTTCTTTGCACCAGCCTTCACTTGTGACAGGGCTCAGCAATTCCCCTCCTGGAGTCTTCCTTCATCAGGAATGAGCTGAGCATCTGCCTCAAACTGCAGGGTCACCAGAAAAAGATGTGTATCAGCCTAGCAAAATTAACAGGAAAAAAAAACCAACAACCCAACCAACTACAGGGCCAGACAGTATCCATCCAAAACTGAAAGGCATTAAGCTATTAGAATTACCTAGCTGCCACAAAAACACCAGGATCCACCTCTGTACCTGAGAACCAGAAAGTAACACATGGGATCCTACTGTTTCAGAAGAGCTACAGAAAAGACCCAAAGAACTACGAACTGCAGAACTTCATTTTCCTAGCAGAAAAAAAATAGTATAAACAGTAATTAAAGCCACAAAAATAAAATCAGGGTTCACACAGATAAAAGAACCACAAAAGGAATCAATACAGCTTCTGTAGACGGTCCCAACTCACCAAGCCCCGAGGACCATCGGCCAGAGCCAAGGTGCAAGCAGAAGAGGGTGTCACACACCCACACTCCCAAAATCCCATAGCCAAGTTTCCTCTGCGAAGGCTCTTACAGCAAGTACACTCACAATACTTTCATATGCACAGGATGAACCAAGAAGTCATCTCATTGATTAACAACTGATTAAAAGATGGAAAATAAAGGGCAGAAATAGTTCGTTATCACAGTGGGGTCCCGCAGACATCTGCTCTGTGCACCAAGTTAAGATTTGGAGAAAGTAATACACCGGAGGAAAAATGACGGCATAACACAAAATCAAGGTATCTAAATTAGACATTAGCATTCACAAAAGCAATCGAGGAGACACTGAGGGCACTTCTCCAGCAGCGCAAGCGCGTGTTCGATGGTAGCCAGCAAGGCAACAACTAATTATGAGTAAAGAAACAGAAAATATGCCAGTGCATAAAGCTGCATCCATAGCTCCATGCATTGTTCTGGTGATCCCACCTTGAAAGCGACTGCAGAAATAAAATGGGAAGAAAGGCAGCAAGGGAGGGCAGCCAGGGCAATCCAGCGAGAGACATTCCTGTGGCGTGTACAGGGTGTCCACAAACAGCCCCAAGGAGCAGCACCCCAAGGATGGGCAGGGAGAAGGGGCACGCAGGACGGCGGGTCGCTGCCTCCCAAAGCACAAAGCTAAACCCCAAATATAAACCCAACAAGCAAGGCAAAGCAAATATTTTTTCACACTATTTGCCTAAATAAATTGCAGACGCTGCAATTATCCGAATCATTGCCTCGACGGTCCGCAACGCCAGGCTACTGAAAACCCACACCACGAGGCGCTGCAGCACGTCCTGGGGACAAGATACGAGGAGCCTCCAAAGGGTGGGCACAGCACTGTGAAGCAGAGGTGAGAAATAAACAGCTGGATGCTATACCTGCCAGAGTGGCAAATAAAGCTATTATTAGTAAATTGTCTGTCCCATGCCTGGAATTATAGAGGACAGGGGGGATAAGGCAGTTCTTGCCCTGCAGAGCTTGCCTTAAAGGCTGCAGGCTCGCAAGGAAACCCAGAAAAAGCGTCTGCAACACCGTTTTCTTTTCATTTATGTAGTTGGTCACCACTCAACACGTGGTGACGGAGAACTGGGAATCCAAGCTGCTGACGGCTTGAGCACCTCATGTAAAAAGGTGTTTCCCATAAGGAAGAGGGCACAGAGGCATCCAGGGAGGGTAGGAGAAGCCAAGGACTCACCCCGAGACAGCACAGAGCTCGTGCAAAGGGACAGGCTGGGAGAAGTGGCTTAGAGCAAAATTTCCTCTGCCCTGGAATACAGAGATGGGGAAACACAGCAATGCAGAAAGTCAAAGGAAAATACTGGAAGATGGATTTGCAGAGATGTCCAAGAGGGGAAAAATGGTTACCATCCAACATCTCGCCTTCCCCACACAGAATTATTAATAGTTCTTATGCAGAAATTAGTAACGGAGCCAGCGTGTTTGCTGGGTCCTCAGCTTCGCTGGGGGATGCTCTTTGAGTCAGCCTTGGGCCACCTCTGAAAGCCCTGAACTATCTCCAGAAAGAAAAAGCAGCCCCAAATTCTTCAAATTTACAGCTCGCCGTGGCATCTACTCGGAAAAAATCTAACAAAAATAATTAGATCAAAAGTTTAAAAGTTATGACATCCCAAAAAAAAATGTTTCTGCAGTTTGCTTTTGAAAAATTTCCTACTGCTTTTTTGGGTTTGTGGGATCATTAAAATAGCTGAGCTGGGAACGTCATTTATTTCGTTGGTTTTGCTAAGAAAGTACCTTCTGGGATGGAACAGTGGGGATGTTTATGGGGGGAAAAAAGGCTTTTTGTGAATAAAATGGGTTCAACTATTGATATGCAAAACAGGCCAAATAATTATTTATGTAACAAACTATGACAACGTGATCAAACTTTAAATATTAGGGGGAAAAAAAACCCAACACTTTGGCAGAAATGAAACTAAAATGTGTTATTCCTGGTGCCAGAATATTTCTAAATGAAAGCAAGTACTACAAGGAATATATTCCTTTATTTGTTGCGCAAGGGCTCTCTTGCCATAGAGAGAGTTAAAGGTAGAGGAAGGTGTGTTTTGGAAACAATATTGGCCAAACACTTGAAAATACATAAATCCAGAGGACAGACAGATAATTTTTTTTTGCTATTTTTGGGTGAGAGGAAGGAAGAGGCTTGAAAAATGTAAATATTCTAATGCCATTTTTCCTCCAGAATGATATTTTGCTCATGATGATATTCTCTTAACAAAATTAAATCCTCCTGTCCTGCAGAGTCGGAGGGATAGGCTGAAGCACAGGAATTAGGTACCAATTTACTGACTTCAGTCAAAGCTACTCGTGGGGAAATTCAACCACAAGCCTAAATCCCTGCAGGACTGGTCCCTAAGTGAATTCCTAAGCAGAACAAAAATTAAAGCACTGAAGATAGAAAAAAAAAATAAAATAAACCAAACCACACATCCTATGAGGAAAAGTCAAGATACAAATGGAAAATTCCTTCCTGGTTTCATGGATGCTAATTGCATACCTTATGCTAGGAGCTGAGTATCATGAATTTCTACATATATATTTAATTAGGTTAATTTGTAAAATGTAGACATATGTCTGCTTGGAGTAGACAGGAACATTTCATTTTATACATTTAAAATATCACATAATGAACTACAATCACAAACGCTGTTTATACTGGAGTAGGAAGGCCAAAGAACTCTCCAAGAAATGAGGGAAGCACAAACATGTACGCATCAGGCAAACACTCACAACGTGACTGCCATCTCCTCCACGTTATCAGAAACCAAAAGCAAATGGAGTATTCAGCCAATCTACTTTTTAGCAACTAAACCAATTAAAGAGTACAGGTGTAAAAAAAAAATAAAAAATAAAAAATTAAAGACATGCAAGGTTCCAGAAAAGGGCCTCTTATTTTTCTCGGGTTTGGGGTGTTTGCTCTCATTTATGAATGGCATCCCTGTTTCCACGGAGGATGCTCCAGTGGGCTCACGCCTACGTCCCTCTGACGCCTGTGAGCTGCTTCCACAAGCCAGAACTGCATCACTGCTGTCAGACCACATGTGAGGCAACCTGGACCTTGCAAACTTGCTTCCGGATATATTCATTCTCTCTCCACCTACTGCAATTTATTTGGATACATTTACATTTTTTATTTCTTGCGCAGTGTCCTCCCCAGCTCGTGGCAGAGCGGGTCCCCCTCCAAGGCTGTCTCGCTGGCAGCATCCTAACAAACCTGATTAAGGACAAACGCTAATTCGAACTGCTGTTATCACCAACCAGCCAAATTTATAGGCCTCTAAAACAAGACAGATAAGAAGGTAAAAATATCCCTCCCTCGGAGTTAGTATGTAGTATGCCTCAGCGGTATTACCCATAACCAGATAGCCGAAGCCACATGCCCCGAAGCAGCCGAAGCATGACAGAGCCAAAACACACCCAGGAACAGTCCATCCTGGTGTTCAGTTATTAATTCCTTCGCTGGCAAAGTTCATCTCCAGCCCTGCCAGCCCACACCAGTCCCACCAGCTCCAGCCCACCACCAACCTGGCAACCCCAGGGCCACTGACTGGGGGTCCCACCCCGTCCCCCCGTGTTGCTGCCACCGCTGTCGTCCCAAGGATGCACCTGAGCATCTCGAGATCCCTGTCGACAGCATCACCTGACTGCAAAGAGAAATCCTGCTGATTCCCAGGGGGATTTTCAGATGCCATCTGCTACCAGACCGATCCAAATCTAGCTGTGTCTCCCTGCACAGGTTTCAAAAATGCATAGAGAAATCCAAAAATGTATTTTGTTTCCAGCAAATAATTACCTTGTGCCCTTACAGCCTTCCCTTCCCACCTTAAAAATTACCAATATGACAAATGCAGGTAAAGGCTCAGGATCTGCAGCCCATGGACTAAAGCACATCAGACCTCAAGTGACAAATTTACACCCAGAAAGCAGTAGCTGTTCTTGAGTTTCAAGCTAGGGACCTACTGCCACCTGCACGCTGTCCACCAGGATGCTCTCAGCTGTTTCCAAACTAGATCCAACACTCTGCAGGCTTAATACATGGACCTGTACAGATCTGCTGAAAGGGGGTTTCATTCATTCTCCCCCCATGTAGCCACGTCATTAGAACAGCAATAAAAACTCACCACCGTGCAGACAGCTCACCTCCAAGCGTGGACCCCAAGGGGTACGCAGCCCCCCGAGCCCTGACCAGGGACCACGACCACGCTCTGCTCCCACTGGGGTCAACCCACGTCACATTGGGTTTTCCTCCAGGTTCCCCTCCCGGCTCTCCCGTACTGGCAGAGCTGTCAGCTTTGGTCACAATTTTGAAAACTGAGGTTTAATACTTCTAAATACTTCTAAAAATAGGTCTAAAGCAATTAAATACTTGTACTAAAATTGTTCTCGGCATACTGGAAGCAGAACCTAAATGATGGGCCTTCAACACAAGCACACCCAACTTCTGAAAACTCACTCCTGCTGCTATTTCCAGGCAGGGAAGGATACCTACACCCACTCAAAGTAAAAAATTAACTTTCAAAATTGTTGCCTAAGTGTATCTAGTAAAATGAAATGATAACGAGTATTAAAACCTGAAGACCCTGGAGACACGGTGGTGCCAGGGCGTGACCACACGTGGCCGCTGATGGACCGCTCTGACAAACACGGCGCTTTCCACTTCTATCAGCTGCGGAGATGTTGAACCATGCATGATAACATCCCTGATTTCTAAACCAGTACCAAGGATACTGGTGGCTCAGTGAGCCCCATGTTCCCTGACCTAAGTGCTGCCAAGCGCCTTGCCGGCGTGGCCCCAACAGCCCAGGCAGCATCCCAGACTCGCCAGAGATCCACGCTCTCCATCGATGAGTCTCTCAGGCACATCCATATGCATAAATACATACACATATGTCGATCCCTCACATATAACAGCAGCCCCAGCAGCCCCCAGCCTCCCCACATCAGCCCATTACCAGCGCAGGCAGCATCTCCAGTCGCCACTTTTCCACTTCCAGCCTTGTTCTCCACATTATGCCAGCCAAATACAGAGGCGAAACGGACAGCAGTGCTGCAAATTACAAGCAAGGAAGGCCTTGCCTATATAATTAGATCTTTGCAGGTACAGAGTACGCCAGCTACACCTTTCCAAGTGCACGCTGGAGAGTGCCTTGGCAATACAGGTGAGAGAAACAAAGGCAGAGGAGAAGGACTCCCAAGAAAAGCCATCCCAGCAGAGGAATTGGTATGGTGATGCCGGTCCCACCACCAAAAAGCATCACGCACAGCCATGTCACTGGCCCTTGGCATGGGGACAGCCCTGCCAGGCTGACCCAGAGCTCTGTAATTTCACCCCAAACCAGCCGCAGGGTCTCCAGCCCCCCCGGAGGCAGCACCACTCCATCAGCCCCAAGCCTCACCACCTGGCACGAGCCTGCAGCTCTGCCCTGAGCTCGTCCAAGAGTCACCTGGGCCCATCCACACCCACCGCGGCACAAACACGGGGGGCTACACTGGTTCCAGCTCCCCAGAGGAGGCACAATGCGCCCTGTGCCCCCCCTACACCGCCTCCGCTCCCCAAGCTGCCTCACGCAGCAGCATCCCAGCCTGAGCAAAGGCTGCCAGCGTGCTGGCACAGGCACCCACAGACCAGGCAATGACCCTGAGCTAACTGCCATCCAACTGTCAAAAAAAAAAAAAAAAAGTAGGGCACAAAAACTCTTCTACAGGAGTACTGAGGTGGCTTGAGGAAAGGTACACAGTCTCATCTGCTAACATCTCTTCTACACAACGTGCACCCTCTGTGCTGTGTCCTTCCCCAAATTCACCTCCCTGGACAAGAAACCTCTTCACAGTTGCACTTTGAAAGGGTACGGAGGAGGATTTTTTCTACTTAACCTCTCTTTTCTGCTACATCTTGCATTGCTCACTTTGGGAGCAACAAACACTCAAATAAATAAAACCCAAGCAACTCCGAAAAGCCATCATGCAGCTTGCCCAGCACCTCCATGTGCAATTTACACACTCAGTAGCTTTGGTGTACAAAACCCACCTTACAGGAGACAACCCGTGTCCATCGCTTTAGCCAGCAAAGCCCTTTCTGTGTGGGAAGAGCCCCAACTGCTAACCCCAGCCCCAAAGGAAGACCAACAGTCACGCTCAACTTCACCTGCCACCAAAGTCCTGCCAACAGCAATGAGAGCACTCAGCAGAGGACAGCAAATAAGGCCCTGGCCGATGGGGACATAGATTCAAGGTCTAAAATACCCAATGTCAACCAAAGGAAATCAACCCTGTCTTTGCAAGCACCGTGTCCAAGGGTTGAAGCATGGCAGCTTTGATGTCTCCAGCAGGCACATGGCTTGGGAAGGGACCTGCTCCACTGAAAGAGCATCTCCGCCAGCCTCTCCCTTCCTCCAAAGACGTAAGCACGTGGCAATTTCTGCATCCCATGACCCACCTGAATATGCAGCATCTGCTTGTGCAGCCCCCTAAGACCAGGCGGGGACAGGAGGCACCAGACCCTGCTCCATCCAGAGCCGACCGTGCCACTGCACGTTGCCGAGGCCACCCAGCAACTCATCCTGCTACTTACTATTTACAAGTATCAGATTTTGCATCCTCTTAGGTTCCCAAGTGAAAAGCTCTCTCTCCATATATATTACATGTGTTGTGTATTACATATTTGTTATATATATTACAGATATTAATTTCTTTCCACTCTCTTTCTCAGCCACAAGCTTTACTCCGCTCCCAGTGCCACCAGAGCTAACCAAGATAACTGGGAGCCGCGTGCCATGCCTCTCCCACGCCAGGCACGCATTCAACCCCTTCAACGTACACCACATGCCGCTGCCTTCCCGGGTCCCTCTTCCCGCTGCCGCAGCTCAAAATTTCAGCTCTCACACAACCACCAACAAGGCAGAGCTGCTGTGACAAGTCGCACCAGAGCCATGTGCCACTGATGAAAGACACATCGCAAATGGTTATTTTTCATATACTATCCATGGTAAACAGCATCATTCATTTCTATTCCCTTGCTCCAGACAAATCAATGATTGTTAATGCAAAGTCAACACGTCCAGATGTAGTTTGCATACTAGTTAACCACTAAATTGGCATCACACAGTACAAAATAATCAAGAGACATTCAAGGAACCAAACAAAAGCAGAAAGGAGGCAGATGACTAGCAATTAATCCATAAAGAAACCTTTAAAAATTAGAAACTTCTTCCCCAGAAAACACGGTATAGCCAAATTGAAGCCACAAATGCAAAATTCTAAATATACATAACGCTAGATGCTCATAAACTTAAAAATGACAAGAAATAATTACCTCCTGGTGCCATGGACTCCTGTCCCTTCCCAAACAGCAACCGCAACCTCCAGCCACGCTCGCAACCCCTGCCCAGGCACCTCTTCCCCCTGCCCTGGCACCTCTTCCCCCTGCCCTCCCCTTCCAGCCTCCACTTGGCACATTATGCACAAATAGGGCCTAATCCTGCCAAACAGCACCTCAGACAAAATTTACATCCGTGGGCTGCTCCCCACGGCTGCGGGACTAACCCTGTCCGTTTTCCAGCCCGCAGCGTGATCAGCTCGTGAATAATCGCCCAGGTGGCTCTGAGCGCAAACGGGAGCAACCCACAGCGCCCTGCGCAGCACCAGCAGCTCCGCACGCCCTTCTGCACGTGCAACGCGCTTTGTGCACATGTGTGATCCCACCAACGCTGCCGGGCAGGGAGACCACGCGCTGCCCTATGTGGGTAACGGGGTAACACCTGCTCCACACCGGTCCCAAAATCCCACTGATGCCCATGACGCTCAAGATGAGACCACTGGTGGCTTGACTTGCAACGCCGGGCACCACGGAAGGTGTGACTGCCCACACCGCTCACCCACCCGGAGCCAGCGTGGCCCCCGGGGGGCTGTGCTGTGGGGAGCTGTGCCGTGGGGAGCCACCAGGACCAGCACCAGGCACTGAGCCCCACCACATCACGGTGGGGAAGGTCTGAATCCTTCAACAAGCTCAGCATCCAAAGTGGGCACAAATCCGTATCACCATGAGCCTTACAGCAGGTTTCAAACCCCACCCCCATAAAATAAAATAAAAAAAAATAATCTAATGTTTAGAACACCAATTTCACTACCGCACTTGCATAATTGCAAACTTGACTGTGCATCACCAGGGCCACGTGACCGCACCCGTGAACTGAACTATTCACGGCATTGCATTATGGCAGTGATATATATTTAAATTATTCCAGAGTTATGCGAATAGCATCGTAAGGTTTTATATGGCGCTTGTGTAAATATTATCTACTACTTTAATAATATTATGTCTATTTTCATCCAGGGATGAAAACAGACATATTTTCATCCTCACTGAGAATGAGGTACTCAAAATTTTTCTTTTTTTAAAAATACATTTCAGTTATGTCACAAGAAATCTGTTGGTATTGCTCTGCTGGGCTCCCTTCCTCCCCCTCCCCCTTCCAGGCTGCCAAACAGCAATTTTAAAAATGATAAATATTGATCAACTTTCCAGAGGAAGGAAAAAAAAATAAAAAATAAAAAATCCTCCCTGAAAGCAGACCGCAATGAAAAATTACAGAAAAATTTTCAAGCAGGAGGAGGTTTCTGCTGGAAGGACACCAGCACACAGAAAGGTTAGATTCAGAAATCCATTATAACCTCAAGCGTAGCTTTTCATCACCGGCGGAACGTATAATGGAAGCCGTTGTTTAAAAGAAACTGATATACACAGAGTTAAAAGATTGTAAAGGTTGCGGTACGCGCACACCTACGGTATGACAGCATCCCCACAAGTTGCAGCCCAGTACTATGGCATTGCATTTTCCTCTCTGCAGAGGAGACGTGCAACACACAAACCCGTTTCAAATGCCGACAGAAAATCCACTTATTCCCACAACAGCTGAAAAGAGGTTAAAAAAAGATATATAACTAGGTGCCTTTCAAGTTACAATTCCTCTGTTTCAGGATAGCGTGATAAACTTTAAAGATATAACTGTAAAAATGTTGTCATCGTGACCCAAAATGGAATATATGCCATTATTCGTAATTAAAATGCAGCACCCACCAATGTTAAACCCCCACCCCAAATCCCAAAGCACAGACTCAGCGCTGCTCCCCAGATCCCGAGGTGAGGGTGTGGGGCTGGGCAGAGAAAAAACAGCATCAAAAGATCTCCTTTTGGAAAAAAATGAATGGAACCTTAAAAAAAAAAAAAATTGCAGCTAAACAGTTTCTTTGGGTATAATCACAGAGTAAGTGAAAGTTATGGGGTGCAGCTCAAGGAAGGGAATTCTTGGAGTCTAAGAAAATGGAAAAGCCACCACGTTAAAGCTTCCTGGATGAAACCATAAATAAAATATTCTCCGGGATTGTTTAATCCAATTTAGAGCATTGTGCATAATTTTTACCCATATGTGCCACCCCGCTCTAGCTGCACCACTGCTGCTCTGTCCCCCGGGTACTTGCTTCATTATTTGCTAAAAAAGAGATTCAGGAAGAGGGTGGGTCCTTTTTGGGGAGGGGGGGGGAATAAATGCAAAAATAAAATATATGAAGTTGACATTTCGGAGGATTTTTTCCTCCACCAAGAGTTGTCCTGCTTTGCAAATTTTTTCCATCGCCCCCCCCCCCCCCCCCCCCCCCCCGAACAACCCAAAATGTGAAACAAATAAAGGGGAAGACAGCAAAAAATAGCCCAAATTCACCAGCCCCTCCTGCCTAATTGCCAGCAAATATCAAGTTACAGTGAAATAAAAATTAAAATAGGGAAAGGAAAAAAAAAAAAAGAAAGAAAAAAAACTTTTCAGGGGGTTTGAGATTCAGATTTAAAAATTCATTCTGGATTGAAATTTTTTTATTATTTTTTTTTAAAGCGCTTGGATTTCACCATTTGCGGCTGGGTGCCCAGCAGCACCAGAAAAGTCACTTCTGAGTTCAAAATTTAAAAATGCCTTTTTTTTTAAAAAAAAAAAAAAAAAAAAAAAAAAACCTGCTGCAGCTGTGGAGCCAGCCATCTTGCTATTTTGTCCCCATTTTAGAGAGACTGTGTCAAGGTTGGTAAAACTCAATGTTGACCTAATCTTTCCCTTCCTCTCCCTCCCCCATTTTGGGTGGAAAGGCCACGCATCCCTCCTATATTGCTTTTTTCTTGAAACAATGCATGTTTCAGTGCTCTTTTGTTATTTATTTTTTTAAAAGATCAATACCAAGCCCCCAGTATTCAAGGGCAACCCTACAATAATAAACCAGTGTGTGCACAGTCCAGAACTCCCAGGCACCCCGTAACAGCAAAATAATAGGCATGTCACAGCATAGTTAAAAATAAAAATTTAAAAAATTAGGAAAAATAAGATTTTCAATTCCAACTCCAGGAAGGCTTTCGAGCAAGAGTCAAGGAGAAAAAGGATTTTGAAATTGTGAAAAAGATCATGGCTGAGCCCTTTAAAGGCACTTTAGGTTTACTGGTTACCAAAAAAATAAAAATCAAAATCACTAAATTTGCAATTATTTTTCCCAATATTGTTAATTATGCATATTCATAATATCATGGCGGACCTTATAATAAACCTGTGTAAATACTAGATTTACATGATCCACAGTAGCTGGAGTTGCTACAGCCTGTGTGTGTTTAAAAAAAGAAGGAGAAGAAAAAAAAAAAAAACTAACAGCCCTACTATGGAAATTTTTCTCTTTACAAAAGAAGTAGGAAATTAAATGCTGGAAACTATGTTTTAACTATGCCAGGAGAAACCATCAGAAAAGCCAAGAAATTCAAAAATAAAACTGACATTCGACTGAATTTTGCTTGTCCTCGTGTTTTCCTGGACCGTGTTTAGAACCTCATTGTTTAAGAGCAGTTTTGCATGAAATCCAAAAATCACCAAAAAAAAAAAAAATTTGGGTGTGTCCACAGCAAATTTTCTTGCGCTCTAATTTTTCCTGCAAAACTCCTCATTGGAAACAAATAACTTTAAGCACTGCAGCATTAATAAAAAAAAAAAAAAATCAGTTTTGGCACGGCGTGCTGCACAAGTTCAAAATTACAATGAAGTACAATTCCTAATTGCTCCGGAACAGCAATTCTCCCACTTTCCCCAACTAATCACTTATTGCGGCTCATCCCGCGGTGCCCACCTCAAACTTGCGTTACTTTCATCCCCCAGCACTCGGCGGCTCCCAGGCTCCTGCTCCTCCAGAAAAAGGGGGGCGGGGGGGGGGGGAACCTGAATTCATTCAAATTCCAGCTTAATTTTCATTTACATATCAGCCAGGATTTGCCTCCACAGGGATAAAAATGAGATTTAAGGGGCGAGCCGGGCGCGCCCGAGGGGGGGGGGGGACGGGGGGGGGGACGGACCCGGCCCGGCCCGCCCCAACTTTGTGGAAAAATAAGAAATAGCAGAATATTTCCTCTTTTTTTTTTTTCCCCTCAATTTTAATTTTTTTTTTTTATTTACGAAATAGTCTCCTCTAGGTGGCGTCGTTTTAATGGAAAAAAAAAAAAAAAAAACCACCCTACCGTTCGGGAGGAAAATTAAGAGAAGGGAAGAGGAAAAAAATTAAGGGGAAAAAAAAAAAAAAAAGGGAAAAGCCCCGAGGAGGGGCGCGGGCGGGAGGCAGCGCGGCGGGCCCGCGCGGCCGGGCCGGGGGCAGCGGGCGGGCCGGGGTGCGGGCGCCGGGCCGGGCCGGGCCGCGGGCGGCAGCTCGTCCCCGCCGACATGGCTGCTGGGCGCCGCTTTGTTTTCCGCCCCGGTGCGCGGCGGGCGGCGGGGCCGGAGCGGGCCGCGGCGGGCCGGGCCGGGCCGGGCCGGGCCGGGGGGGGTGGGGGGGGAAGAGCCGCGTCCCGGCGGCGCCCCCCGCGCACTGCGCCAAAGCGCCGCCGGCGGGGCTCCGCGACGGGGCGGCTGCGGCTGCCGCCCTCCCTCCTGCCTCCCCGCTCCCTCCGCCTCCCCCCGGGGGACACGCCGCCCGGCCGCCGCGTACCTGCGCTCCCGTCGCCGCCGCCGCCGCCGGAGCGGAGCCGTCCGGCTGGTTCATGAGGCTGGGGCAGGAGGCAGGCGAGCCCCGCGCCGCCGGGGCCTGCGATCCGCCGCGCACAATGCCGGCGCCGCCGCCGCCGCCGCTGCCTCCTTTCCGCCCTCCCAGGAGCGGCGAGTGGGGGCGATGCCCCCGCTGCGCGGGTGGGCGGCTCGCCGGGCTGCTGCAGCCCCCCTTCCCCCCGGGGGCATGGGCCGGGGCGGCCGCCGCGGGCACGGGCGCTGCCGCTAGCGGCGCGGCGCGCAGGGCTGGGCGGGCGCCTCCCGCTGCCGAGCCCGCGCCGCCGCCGCCGCCATCACGAGCCGCTCTGGGGGCAGCTCCAGCCGCAGCGCGCTCGCAGCCAGCGGCGGCGGGAGAAAGGGGCTGAGTCTGGCCCAGCGCGGGAGCCGCGCCGGCCCCGCTGCCCTCCGCCCCCGCCCGGCCCGGCCCGGCCCGGCCCCGCGCCGGCCACCGCCGCCCGCCGGCCGCGGGGCCGCTGCTCCGCGCCGTGGGGCCGCCGCGCCCCCCGTGGGGTGGCCCTGCGCGGGCGGCGCGGAGCTGAGGGGGGGGGGGGCGCGCCCCCCGCCTGCCCCCCGCGGTGTGTGTGGGGGGTGCGTCCCCCCGAGTGCCCCCAGCCCCGCGCTGGGGGGCGGCCGGCACCGGGCACCGGTAGAAGGGCCTGGCCGTGTCGCCGCTGCCCGTCGCCCCGCAGCTGCCGGTGTTGGGGTCCCGAGTGCGCCCCCCCCCCCCCCCCCCCCGTGTCTGGGGCCGTTTCAGCACCGTGCAAAACGCGGGGGACCCCTACACCGACCCTTTCCGCAAAGGGCTGCACCTCGGCCGCCCCGCTCGCTGCCACCCGGCAAACTTTTTCCTTCCAAAAAGAATTAAAAAAAAAAACAACCGTCAAAAAGCAGCACTTTTCTTCCCCTGGAAAACACACGGCGTTAACTATAAACATAATTACATCTCGTGCGTACCTGGTGCTCCTCTCCCTTGTGAAGCGCTGCCAAAAGTAGTTATTAATAGTATTAATAAAATCATCTGAACTCGTGGATTTCCCTGCCCCGGCCCATGAAAATCCTCTTTCCCAAGAGCTCCACGAAGGTAGAAATTCGCCCAGAGTCAGTCAAGTGCTGATTTTGTTCTCCTTGCCCAGACGAAAGATAGCTTCAAAGATAGTGCAAATTTATTTTTCTCTATATCTTTCGTGCAGATTTCATTGCAAAATGCTGTACAGCCAGATAACGTAATTACGGAGCTAAATAAAAACAAAGGGGCAGGGGAATCGCTGGAGATGTTGGGCAAGGGAAGACATTTTCCCAATGGGCTTGGGAGGGACATGGGATGTCAGGAGGCAAAAACCACCCCGGAGGCTTTTCTCCCACCCAGTGTCGGCGTCAAGGAGGAATCCCTGTGGAGCAGCCTAAAGCAAAGCAGCGTGGTTAACAAACCGTACAGGTTGAGGAAGGGTTTTGGGGAAAAAAAACCCCATTATTTTGACATGGAGTTTGCAGGTTGAGGAGGTGTGTGGAGATCTCCTCAGCAGCCCTCGGGAAGCCTGCTGCCTGCCCTCCGTCCTCAGGGAAGAGCTCACCATGCCGTGTGCCGCGCTGTCTTGGGGCCCGTCTCGAGCATCATGGCGTACTTCTAAGCGTCTTCATCCATCGCAGCTCATGGTGGCTTGGCCAACCCTTCGTCACCTCCACTGCTGGGAAGTGAAACCGGGACTGGCTTCCAGCCTAACCCGACTTTGGTCCCGGTCGGAATGCCCGTACTGTGGGAGAGCCTCCTGCCATCCCACATCCACATTCGCGTGGGCAAACATCCCTCTGCCCTCCTCTGGGGTCTTCAGATTTGAGCTCTCCAAGCTTCCTCAGCCCAAACCTCCCATTTCTCCTGACCATGGGCCCAGAATGGATGCAAGAATCAAGCAGCCGCCGAGAAACTGCCAAGGAACCCCAACTTGGGGCTTCTTTTCCACATGTATTTTGAAACCAGCCCTGCCATCTACTCCAGCTGTGCGGCTGCCAGAGCCGTTGTGCTGGGTGGTGGGCTGGGCACCCTGGGGAGAAACTCGCCAGTTTGCAGTCAGACCCACCTCCTGGGGGATTTGGCTGCTGGTGAGTCTCGGCTTTGGGAAACCAGCCCTCCAAAACCAGCGTGTGTTTCTGCTGAACGGGCTTCATGCCGTTGATGCAGAACAAATTCCATCGTGTGGTGGTCCCTTCTGCCTGAAGGACAGCCAGCTCTCCTCGTCAGGGCAAGGTGTAATGCCACATTTCTACAAGTCATTTGGGGTTAGGACATCTCTGTTGATTAGTTCTAAGGAATTCCAAGGATGTTTTAATCCTGGCAGGATGAGGTCTCTGTCGCATCACTTGGGTGAAGCCCCTCCTGATGAGGTGGCCTTTTCTTGAGTGCGTTAGGCACAGTTTCGGCCGTGCCAGCCCACCACTCCGGTAGCATTCCATGGGCTCTCCTGTCCTGACCAGCACCCAGTTTTAGCTTTGTTTCACTAAGACTTCCCCACAATCGGTGACCAGAGCCTGAAAACCCACACCCTTACCTTCTTAGTGCCCTCAGACCTGCATTGAGTGACAACTACTGACGGGCCCGTTCGAGCCAGGAGCTCTCCCCGCTGCATTTCAAAACTGACTTCCCAGAAAAAGATCGATCTCTTTTCTTAGCCTGGTTCCCAGTGCCTGCGGGCAGAGGGCACGGTGGTGCTGTGAATTCTTCCCGGGACCTCGACGTCTGCGTGGCACTGGCCTTGCCGCAGGTGACGCCGTGACTTCTCTCTTTTTCCCTACGTGTATAAAGGGGCAGCAGCGATGCCTCCCCGTTCCCAGGGAAGAAGCGCTGCAATCATTGCAGACCGGGAACGCCATCCCAGTAGGAACCAGGAGTAGTTTCCTGGTAGGAACCCACCTCCCGTGGGCTGCAGGAGGTAGGGTCCCAGCTGCAACAGAACGATGTGATAATATGATGAAAGGTTGTCATAACGCACATAGACACAAGGGCTGGTTCTGCCAGCTTGATCTTCTGGTGTGTTTGCAGGAGTTAGTGTGTTTTTCAGGCAGGCGGCACAGTTTCTATTCTGTACAAGTGTCACAGCCCGCACAGCATCTCTCGTGAAGCAATGGAGCACCCACCCTGGGAGCTCGCATGCTGCGGCGTGGACTTGGGTGTGAGCTATTGCGTTAAGGGTATCGGTAACAGGAGCAGGCTGTGGGGTGAACATGCTGGAGGAGATGCCACTTAGCCCCTGGAAGAGGTGTTACAGCCCATAACTGCAACTCCATTTCACAAAAGTGCAGCAGAATTGCTGGAGACGAAGTCCGGCGGGGTGATGAGGGCTGTGTGTAAGGCACTTGCGCTGTTTCCAGCGAGGAGCCTCTTTGCAGGGTACGTGCTCGATAGTCTGCTGGAGGAAATTATTGATAGTGGTCTGCTCAAGTCAATCTAGAGCTCACGACCCCCTTAATCCCATCACAGTGCTCGCTCATCTGCGCCAAAGGTTATCCTGATGGGGTGTGGGGGATCCCCCTGTTTCAGTGCCTGCTCTGCAGTTTGGACTCTGGGTCCGAGCCACAGAAGCTGAGCCCCGTGCCGGGGTGAAGTGCTGCACGCTTCTCATGCACTGCCATAAATAAGGCAGGCAGCAAACCACAGTCAGGAAATGGCAAAAGGACTATTTGTAATCACCACGATCTGCAAAGATAGAGATATTTGTGAAACCATGGGGGGGAAAAAAATATCCCCACTTCACTTTTCCTGACCCTGGCACTGTCTATTTGCTTCTCTCTGAGGCATTAAAGCTCATCAGAAATGTTTGCCCACAGTTACATCAAAGGAAGCATTGGGCTGTGTTTGTCCTTGTCACCACTGAACTGCTCCTTCCTTTCCTAGCTGCGATCCCATTTTGTCCCTGCACTCTGAGCGCTCGCTGGCAGTGCCTACAGGTCCCACCAAAGGATCTACAGTGATCTTGTGTCTGACGCACGCTGGTGCTGCTGACATTGATACCGACAATGCAAGGAATAACCACCTGTGTGGAACAGGAGCGCCCAAACCGTACGGGTTTAGGTACAATACTTTTCCCTGCAGGATGTTTAACAAGTTCTTCCTTTGCATCTAAGCCTCTTCAGAATCTGTAGCGGATGGGTCGTTAGGGTGAGCTCTGCTGGGGGATGATGATAAACCCTTCTTCTGGGGAAACGCTGCTGAAAGCCACAGCCTGTGAGTGCAGAGCCGCCAGCGTGATTTTGGCTGCGTGCGGTGCTTTGCTGCCCCTGTTCTGGCTGGTTTTGTGAAGAGGTCAGAGCTGTGCGCGTCTCAGGATGCGGCAGAATTTCAGGAGCAAATGCAAGGGTGTGGGAGCATTTATAAGCATATGAGCGCGTATTTTACCTATATAAAGACAAACCTTTGGATTGAATAGCATTAAGATTGTATAAGCACGACACTCTCCAGAGCAAAATGCAAAGCAGTAAAATCCCAAGCCATGGAACACCTCTTACCCACTCTTTAATGACCATCCAACATGTTTCTGCTGACGGTGAGAGGTTTATTGCTACAACGAAGAGCTTTCTTCTGCCTCCAACAAATAACACAACAGTCTCCTCCCAGTGTGGGAATCTGCCCTGCCTTGGTCGCTAGAGCAGAGGTGCCACTTGTGGGTCCATCAGATGAGGTGGCAGCTGAACGTGCTTGGCCACCTGCCTTCGTGGGAGGAAGAGGAGGATGCTTGAAGCCCCCCCTGCCCCCCCGGTGGCTGCACCGGCGGCAACATCTGGGTGCTCAGGCTGCGAGCACAGCTTGGGCAACTCTGCCTGGTCCGGGAAGTAGATGCTGGGCTGGAGGAGAGCGTTGCATGGATGCAGCCCCTAGATGCTGTCAGCCTGGCTGATAACCCCAGGAGATGCTCGGGGTTGGCACGTGCATGCCGACCACACGCCCAGCAGGGCTTGGGATGGGGAGGATATTGGCTCAGGGTGTGCGTTATGCCAAGGATTGCATTTGGCAGGAAAAAGGTGTCCAAGAAAATTCAGACACTGAGGCAAAGACCCTTAATAAATGGGATTTAAATAATAGATTTAGCTGAAAATCCCCAGAAGACGGATTTTTTATCCACACATCAGGTGCTGTAAGCTTAGAAAAAGATAACAAAACGTTCCTCAGACAGAAAAGGTTGAGTTTCTGCTTTAATTGAAAAATCGTATGTGGTATTGATATTCCTAGAGAGATGTTATGTTAAGAAGGAGTTTATACTGAGAGATGTATCATCACTATTTTGGGGTAAATTAGATTAAAGTGATTTGTAGTTATCCCCATGCTAAGTAGTATAAATGGAAGAAATAGAAAGTTAAAGTTGCACTTAAGAGGAGCGCAGGCGGTTCACGGAGGAAATCCTAACTCTGCGCTGCCATAGCACGCAACACTCGTCTGCGTATTAGAGAGGAATTGTAGCTTGCTGGGCCCATAATCAGATTCATCTGTCTCTTCCTTACAGTGCCACGGCAGAGCGGAATTAAGAATATTTGCATGCCTTAAACTGAGCCTTTCTGCTTTAATTGTGTAATTATGGAAATCACTATTTAGGGATCCATGGTTATGGCTATGTTGAATTTTGCACTTCAGGCAGGCGCACAATCTCCTTGTTAGAGAGTATGCCCTGCAAAATCCCAGCGTCTACTTTTTGAGTATGGAATATATGTCCTGGGTATGTATTTGCAAATACATTAATTAACTTATCAGTTAAAACTAATTAAAAATCGGTCCTCTAACAAATCTAATGCATTGTGTCAGACCTGTCTTTTTTTTTTTTTTTCTGAAGATCCTATTAACAGAATAATGCAAACCCTGCAACCTTCCTGCATAATTAATACTCACTGAAATCTTATATATAAATTTCACTTGGACAATCTATTTTACAATGAATGGTCTCTTACGAGATTGTGCTTCTTAACTGAAAGTTTATTAAGCGAGGTTGGTTTGCAAGGTTTTCCTTCCATTTCCCATAAGGATTCACCTCCCTTCCAGCTCCCGTGGTCCCCGATAGCAGGGTCACAAGTGCCAGCCCAACCCTGGGGTGTTTGCTGGGGTGCTTGTGCTGCTCCACCGGCGTGAAGCTCCGTGGAGCAGTGAGCTCTGGAGCTTTGCAGCTGCTCTGGAGCAACACGAAGCAGCCAGACACATGGGAGAGTCAGGCCATAAGTGTTCATTTGAATAACAAACATAAGCTGTCCTTTAAAGTCATCACAACACCTTCAGTACATTGCACATGGTCCATGGGATGAGAGGCCGAAGAAGTGGAAGATTTTCTGACTTATTTTTTACCCTCATAAATAGACTATGCTAAATACATGACTGAACTGGTATAATTAGTTTTATTAGCACTCACTGGGGGTGCTTCAAACCATCCACTCACAGCTTCACCACGTGTGAGTAATGTGTCCATCCCAGACGCACGCCAGTAAAACCCTTTGTGCTGCACCACTGCAGACAGCATCACTTCCAAAAACCGCCCGTAAACTTCCATGGGCTTAGTTAAGACAAAAAGCCTGACCCAAATGTAACACACTGTCATTCATAATCCTGCCACAGCTGCTGACCCACCTGGGCTAAGTCAGGGCTGTGCCCAGTCCTGTTGTGCAACTGGCAGAAAATTGCGGATCCTCGCCGGGTGGCACTCAGTAAAACTTGGGATTTCTTTAATGGTAATTATCACTAATGTCGCTCAGTTCTCGCTGAAGTTTTCTACCCCTCAGAGGTGAATGAGGAACAAAAAATGGTAAAATCGACTGAGTCAGAAAAGGACACATTTAAAAATGCTTTTTAGAAACACAGTAGTGCCGTGCCGTGTGTTTCACCACACCGCGCTGGGTGCCCCAGCAGCATCGGTGTCAATAAAGCAAGTCCCATCCCTTCCCTGAGCGCCTGCGCTCTGGCACTCTGTCGCAGTTAGGGATTGTCGTCCCTCCCCATGCAGCAGGGCTGGCAGCCCCATCCTCGGGATGTCCTCGGCCATAAGGGACCCCCCAGTCCCCCCGCCGAGCCAGGAGCCCCTCTCCGCCAGCCCCTCTCCCAGCCCTCGGCACTCGCCCTCCTGCTGCACCGCTGAGCCTCTGCTCGTAAATTAACAAATTGCAAATACGCCATTAAATAATGGCAAATGCATACTAACAAACAAACAAATAAATATTTCCAGTGCTTTATTAATAGAATTTTGACAGCTTCATTAGGTTGGTGAAATTTCAAGATACTTAATGAAATAATGCTTCATCCCTTGGCTTGTGATATAAATTCTAATGAAATGCGCAATTCCGATTCATCACCAACAAACTGTGATGCTCTGCTCAGAAGGCACTATCACACTGCCAAGGTTTTTATTTCCCTGACATTATGATCTTAACAATTTTATTTTAACAGTTAGAATGGTGGTGCCTAATAAGTTAAACAGCCGAATAAAAGATCCCTCCAGAAGGAAAAAAGTATATGTTTAGGTGGAAGAGGCCTCAGAACAGATTATGGGTTGTTTTATATTCTAAATATGACACATTAATACCTACTCATTTAATACTATAATTTTTTTTAAGTTCCTTTCACTGAAAGATGATCTTTATTTCTCTGAAAATTGCCTAGTGGAATCCCCACTTGTGCAAATGATAAGTGACTGCCGCACACCAAGAGCTAAATGCTCCAGAGCTCAATGGAGCTGCCCTTAAATGAACAAAGTAAATGGAAAAAAAATTAAGTAGAATTAATATTATTAAAGATAATAATATAAATTATTAGCAGTATTCTATTAAGGTCAGATTAATCCCACTACAATTCAAATGGAATAATACATGCAATTTATGCAATCACAAATGTTTTAACATTTAAATTACCTTTCTGGCATTCTGGAAACCTGTACTTTCCATCGCAGAGCCAGGCAGGCGCTGCCCAGGGGAGGGTGCTGGGGGTTGGCAGCCGCAGGTGGGGTGGTGGGCAGTGGCTCTGGGCCCTCCGTAGGGGCTGCGGTATGAATCGAGGGCTGGCACCCAGCTGCAGCCTCCCAGCCGAAGAGGGACCTTGGCCTTGGGATGCTGAGTTTGCATCCCTTAAGGGTCTGCGGGTCTGCGGTACCCAAGGGGTGTGGGCTCTCCTATGAACCCTAGTTCCGAAACTCTATTTTTAAATATTTATATATTTTCATATATATATTTTTTTTTCTACTTATATATACATATATTTATATTTTTAAAATATATCTATATATATTTACAAGCCTCCATGCCTGGCTTAGCCCGCCGAGGATGACATGCCAGCATAGCGTGTTTGCAGGGAGCATGCTGGCTCGTGGCCAGGAAGCTTCGGTCTCAGCATCTCTGCCCCCCCACCTGTACTGGGTCCCCTGCCAGGGGTCTGTAAAAGACTGACTAAGGCTTTTAGGGACATGTATTAGTGGTGGGCTCGGCAGTGGAGGGTGCTACAGTTGGACTTGAAGGTCTTAACATTTTTTTCCAACTTAAATGATTCCATGATTCTGTGAAAGGTCCGACTCCACATGGCGAGCATCAGATCCGTGTGCTCAAGTGGGAACCAGCATGTCTCGGTGCTTGCTGAAAAGCCAGGGCCATATCTGATGTCTTTGGGGAAGCACCAAGAGCATGAAGGTCCCAAAGGTGCTGGTTTGAAAAACCTCCTTCCAAGCAGGAGCAGGAGCCCCATCTGCAGCATTGCTACCAGCTCCACCTGCAGCAAGTGGAATTGGAACGTGCTCTGAAATGCTTTGGATTAATTTGGATTATCCAGAGCGCTGAACAGCTCGGCAAAAATGAGCAACTTTAGATTTTACTAAATGCAACTGCTTTCTGAAGCAGTTTTCTTTTCTCCTTTGCCACTTGCTGGAGAGACTGGGGGTCTTAGAGACAGGGAGCATCTTATCTGACATTTGCAAAAGGCTGGCAAGGAAGCCTTGCTCCCAAGGGGGACCTCCTGATCCTGCAGAAATGCAAATAATAAATAAGACAGTAGTAAAATTTTAAATCCAAAGGAGTTTTGCGGCTCTCTGTTGATGCAGGATCCACCTTCTCTGCACTCATTTTGCAGCAGGACAAGGGTACCATCAACATCAGGGAACAGCAACATGTTTGCTAATGGATTGGATCCAGTTCCAACCAGTTTGCAAGCTCCCTGTGTGCCATGGGGCTGCTGTCTCATGCTGGGTCTGTGTAGGAACACCATTACAAGCACCTGTAAAGGCCCTGTACCCCACCTCCCTCCATCCCTACCTGTAGTACTGGGGCGTGGGAGCTGGTGTAGCTCAGGGACGCAGCTGTCCATGGCTGTAGTAGCACAGGGGGGTGAGTACAGGGTGGAAAACCTGCTTACACGCTCAGGTTGATGCTTCAGCACGGGCAAAGTGCTGGTGGTGACACGGTGGTGGCTTCCCTGGGAGTGGGACCCACCCTGCTCGTGGGGAAACCCGCGGTTTGTGCGTGTAAGCTGTAGCAGAGCCCTACACTAATCGTGTTCTCTACTTCATTGCTCCTTGCAAGGATAAATATATCAGAGACTGCCAGGGGTTCAGCTAGTCTGATAGTGGTGGTTATACAAATAACCTCGGGTTTAGATTAAAAATAATCACGATTTTGTCTGCTTTTTAGAAAACGTTCTGCAACAGCAGGCCACAAGCCAGCAGCTGTCCCCAGATAAAATTTATACAAAGTAAGAGGGGGCAATTTGCCATGATTTTTTAAAGACGCGGTTTTTAAATACTGGAAGTACAATGGCAGAGGACAAGCTCAGGAAAAACGGGAATCTGTGGCATGGTTCACAACCATGACCAAAGGGTGGGAAATACCACATTTCAGACGGTCCGTGCAGGATGCTATGTACCATTTACAACGCTGCCCTAAAGCCCTCCGAGGAAAAGGTCTTTTACAGACCCTCTAAATGTAAGCCTCTTCCAATGCCCGGAGGAGCTTATGAGCTGCTTGACCAAGATAATGACACTCTGACATTTTTTGGATCTTCTCAGTGTCACTGTTATTAATTTTATCATCTAATTTTATCATTTTATCATCTTTTTTACAATTAAGGGTCTTTTTCTTGTTGATAATAACAGTTCCTATTATCTATAACTCATCAGCTAGATTTTTCTTTAATGCATTTGGCTTCCCTTACCAATTTTCTACCACTCAGAAATGTTGAATTATCTTGATTACTAGTTTTTCCTTTTTCCCCATTCTTCATATTCTGTTTCTTTTTCTAATTGCTGCTTTCATTTTCACATAGAAAAACCTAAAATTCAAACACCGTTCTTTTAAAATTATAGTGGAAATATAACTTTTTAGCCAGGTTGTGAACTCTTAGTGGGAACTTTTAATTTTTCACTCATTTACTTACACTTGTATTTTTCTTCCCAGCGAGTTTCACTCGTCTCTTTATTCAGCTTCACAGATCCAGGGAGAAGCACCAGGTATATATTACTGGTTGGGACTGTCTTTTATTATCCCATAATTAATGTAATCAGGTCATGATCACCGGTCTCTAGGCAACCACCGATTTCTAGTTCAGTGATCAATTCATCTTTATCCATCATAATAAGATCTAAAATAGAATTACCTCATGTTAGGTGCCATCCCTTTTGTGTTAGAAAATTATCATATATAATTTTTAGAGATGCCACTGTTGTTTTATTACTGCCTGCAGGAGGTCTCCAGCATTCACCTCCCACAGTAACATCCTGCAGGAAAGGGCAAGTTTTCTTTTGATACCCTCCAGATAGGTGCACCTGGGATGGGGTAGGATGGCACGTACCAGCCCACAACCAGCCTTTTCCCGGGATGTTAGCTAAGACATCGCACCACGCACATGGTACTGCTTATCAAAAGGGTCAGAATTGCCATTTTCTCCAATTTATGGCCAGTGAAGATACCATAACTAATTCTTCTGTTTATATTTTTTCCTATCTTGCTTCAATACACTCATGACCCCTGGAATTTCTTCTTATGGAGAAGATCCTCCATCCCTTCACAAAAACCTCCAACACATCCATCCGCCTCGTCATGCAATGCCGGGCAAGCACAGATATGTGGGCATGAATGGAAGAGCTTCAAAACTGTGTTCCCACCTGAATAATCCCATCCAGCCCACCCATAATGTATTAAGTCATAAAAATGTCTTGAAACAATTTTGATCAATTAAGGTAATTCAAAATTTTGAGAAGTGTAGTGAAAACTGGCGATTTAAAAAATTAAGCTTATTGAATACAACTGACTTTTAAATCAACATTGTCATTGTATTCCCATCCATTATTATTTCCTCTTGGTTAGTTTTAGATGGAAAAAAGACTGGCTGTCTTTAGTCTTGCATCTTATATCTGATATAGATATAGATACAGATATAGATATAGATACAGATATAGACTTGCATCTTATATCTGTGTACATCTTGGGAAAGAAGCCCTGTTCCCATTTGGTGTATTTAATGGTGGTGTAAGTGAAATGGTAAATAAATCTGTAAGAGTAATACTCAGTTTCACAGGGAGTCCTTTGTTACCAGCAGAACCAGGGCTGGAGCAGAGCTGGCATCTCCTGCAGTCTGGAAGGCTGGGGTGAATCTGTTGAAGTTTTCCATGCTGCTGTGGACAGGGACACATGCAGGAAAATTGGTGAGGAGCAGCCGAGCTCATCCAGGCTCTCCAGCTCCCAGAAGGTGCCTCCTCCCCAGGCCAGTGGAAACCAACACACAGAGTATCAGTCCTGGGCACCCAAAGAGCTGGTGTGAGCACGTCACCCACTTCCACTCATGGCAAACGCCGTGTTTTGCCTCAGCAGCCCTGTGGCAGGGGGTGTGGGGTCATCCCCCGCTCCGTTGCTGGTAGACATCACGGTGTGTCCCATGTCCCTTCCCGGGGCACAGTAAGCAGCGAGTGTCTCCTCCAGCCTTGCTCTCGGTGTCTCGCTGTCGAATGGAAACACTAAAAATCAGCCTCTTGTGTGGGAGTCTGCAAGGAAATATTTTCAAGACGGTGTCAAACTGCCTGAGCAGAGGGACAGAAAGATAGCTAGATGAAAAAAGAATTAGAATAATTATATGAAAATCAATAACTGTCTGAAACAGCAATCAATTAACCTGGAGACAGTTCAAAATGAGATCTATACTGAGTGGGCAACTGAGGTACAAATAATGTCCTAAAATTTGCCCTGGATAACCTTAACTTGTCTTTCACCTTAGGTCCACCTCCACCAGCAGCCAACCCTGAATCCCCAGGTGCCCTGGTTTCAGAGGTGGCCAGCTCTGGGAAGAAGGGGGTTCCTCTTGTAGGGGGCTGCCCCAGGGCTGTCGTTGCAGAGGATGGATTGAAGGCACCCCTGCAAAGAAATCAAGAGATATATGGAGAGAAGCACATCGTGCAGGGTGAGGACTTGACTCTTTGTTCAACAGAAGAAACCCTTGGAGGAAATCTTAGGGCATTTGGATTTGTAGCCCCAAAACAGGGGCAAGCTGGATCATGTCTACTGCAAAACAGAGTTGGTTTTTGGGACTCCTGGAGGCATACCACTTCTCACAGAGCCCTGGAAGATCAGCTAGTTTATTTTTGAACTGCAGCATGTTTCTAGGAAGGGCTGAATAAAGCTGAGGGCTGCTCTCTGATTAAAAAAAAAAATAGATATATATTTCACAAATGTGACCTTCTGTAGGACTGACTACATGAAAACTGCAAAACCAGCCTTTAAAATGCTCAGCTAACCTTTTCTAGTCCCTGCTGCATAGCATACTGGGGGCATCAAAAGCAGTAAAAATATGGAAAAGGCCCAACGGTTGATGTAAGGTAGAGGCTGTGTTGTGGCATCCCTTTTGCTGCTGCAAATTGTTAGCCCACTTTCTGCTGTGGGTTTTTCTGCCTGGGTGAAGGGGAAGCTCATCTGCAGGTTCAGCAGTGGACATGCTGTCATGTGTGACCACCCCTCTGCTTCAGGTCCCACCCGGTATAACACGCTGCCCCTGGTGCCCGCCGAAGCCTCCTTTGAGCTCTGCCTGGTTGCCCTGGCAGGCGAAGCCATCCATGTTCATACTTGGTGCTAAGTTTGTAAAGTGCTTTAGGATCCACTGACAGGTGTTGAATATTTAAAGCAGGGAAGGGGGAAAAATGAGCAGGTAACTGCCAGCTGCCAGCTGCTCTCCCCTCGAGGAGCCCTGACGGTCCTCCCTCCCATTGCACATTAAGCTGGGCTTTTTTTTTTTTTTTTTGAGTTTGACTTCTCTGCAAAGAAGACATGGGGATGGACAGAAAGGAACGTTGCAAAGAGCATAATTTTTCCTTTTAATCCAGCAACCCAAATAAAATTATTAGATTTAAACCTTTTTTTTTCTTCTTCATATTGATAGTCTCTGGCTAGTCCCTTATTGTTTCCTCAGGGCTTGAATTATGGTGCAATAATTCACGCTGAGTTGCATGGATGGCACTCAGCTTTCAGCCTTGTGCCTGACAATGCTCCAGGCATGAATTATTGTACTATAATTCACACCTTGTCATATCTTATTGCCGGAACATCCCCTAAATGACAAAGCTGGATTCATTAAGTAGAAATTCAGTCAAAACTTGGAAAAGGCAATTGATGGGAGGAAGGACCATGTACTTAAGTCTTATGAGGAGCAGCTGAGGGAACTGGTGTTGTTTAGTCTGGAATAAAGGATGCTCAAGGGAGACCTTCTGGCTCTCTGCAGCTCCCTGACAGGGGCTGTAGGCAGGGGGGGTCGGTCTCTTCCCCCAGGTAACAAGTGACAGGACAAGAGGAAACAGCCTCAAGTTGCACCAGGGGAGGTTTAGATCGGGTATTAGGAAAAAATTCTTCACTGAAAGGGTTGCCAAGCATTGCAATAGGCTGTCCAGGGAGGTGATGGAGTCACCATCCCTGGAGGTGTTTAAAAGATACATAGATGCGGTGCTTTAGTGGTGGGCTGAGCAGTGCTGGGTTAACAGTTGGGCGTGGTGATCTTAAAGGTCTTTTCCAACCTAAATATTTCTATGACTCTATGACTCTGTGATTCATCTGTTTCATTTCAGTCTAGAAAGGAAGAACCCCAGACAATTGAGATAGGGGAAGAAGT
Source organism: Falco peregrinus (assembly GCF_023634155.1). NCBI lineage: Eukaryota > Metazoa > Chordata > Aves > Falconiformes > Falconidae > Falco > Falco peregrinus. The sequence goes on along the minus strand of NC_073721.1, from coordinate 46,060,292 downwards.
TTAAACATCCATGTTTCAGTGCCCATGTATGTAACTACATTGGGTGGAATTTCTCCAAGTAGATAGAGATGACTTTTCCAAACTAGATGCCTGTTTGTGGTCCAGATGTATCGACCAGCTGCTCCACAAAAGGATTTCAGATGTCTAGGTTCCCATGTAGACCAAACAGGGCTTCATGGGGGCATCAGCAGCCATTTACATGTAAAAGATGCCCACAGGGTGGTCAAAAGTCAGTAAATCTCTTCACAGACACAAGAAAATGCAGTCTCCTGTTGTGTATGCACTCCTCCTCCTCCCTTGTGCCTGCCATAAGCCATTCCTGCCAGAAGACCTTTGATGCATCTTCCAGGGCTCCCGCACAAGACAAGCCCCAGGCCAGCAGCAGCAGGTAGGAAGGTGGCCTCATCATCAGAGCGTGCCAAAATCAAACGTCCAGCTTTGCTGTCACTGTGAGCCGAGCATACCTCCTTGCCACAGCCCAGCTCCGTGCCACAGCTGGGGCTGGATGGGGGTGATCGGCTGGTGTCTCACACCGCAGAGGGCACAAGCATGGCTCCTGCCTTCTTGGTGAGCTGGGCATCCTTGGGAAGACACAAGCCTGCCTGGTCCAGGGAGCAGATCGCTTTTTGGCAGCCTGAGCTCATAGAAAGGCACCCCTTAAGTTGAAAAACAGATCCGGGGAGAAACAGCTATTTTGACAAATAGCTGTAGGTGGCTGGAAAGTCAGCAGGGACTGGAAAACATCTTGAGGAGGTGAATCTCAGCCAGTCTCACCCTGGGCTGTATGCGGTGAGCCAGCCCGTGGCAGACGGCGTAGACATCTTTCTGCGCAGAGTGTGCTAAACGCAGTCACTCACAGAAGCAACATCTTGCTGGTGTTTGGGGTAGCCGAGAGGAATCACTGCCAAACATCTAGGTGCTTAAAACAGCACCAGGCATCTGCTGCGAGTCAGATAATTCACACCCTTCATGCCCACTGCAGTTTAAAACATTGCAGTCGAAATATTGCTTTCTGCTGAGCCAACTCACGCGGGAAGCAGCTTGTGCTCAGATGGCTTGTGTAGTCGTACTCCCCCCCTGCTCCTCCAGCTCTCCCTGTCCTCCTTGCAAGGTACGAGCTCACTTCCAAACGGCTGAAGTGGTGAAAGATGTGGCCACTTCCCCAGCTACTTCTCCTGCCCATGGAGCGGATGCAGGGGCAGTGGGAGCGCTCCCAAATCCACTGGGAGGAACAAACAGGGAACAACAAGTGGCTGGAGGTGGCAGGGTCTGCACTTGGAGTAGCTCAGTTTCTTCTGCAGAAATAAAGGCATGTACTACTCAAAAGCTCTCACAACAACCAGCGCTTGAAATTTGTCACCTGGGCTTCAGAGCGGATTTCGCAATGCTGTGGTAGGTGCCCACTCCACAGAACGCCGGGGCTGTGAGTGGCAGGAGCACCCTGACTGCCTCATTCAACGGGAATGTCAAAGAGCAGGATATACCTTGAAATTAACTACCTTCCTCAGGGCTGCAGGCAGGCACTTGGGTGGGACAGGCTCCAGATGGTGCTGAGACCCAAATATCACATTGTTTCATCTTAAAACCAAAGGAGCAGTGACAGTGCCCACGTGCTGGCTTCAAGCTTTAGAGGTAAAACACTGTACATAGCACAGGTGAAAATCCACCAGATTCCCCAGGTTCTCATTTGTCAGGACATTTTTCTGCCCTGTATTAAAAGCGCAGCTGGAGAAAGCGCAGGGCAGCCTGCCCTGGCTGGCATCCCGGCACAGCGCAGTAGTAGGGAGGTGTTTGAAAAAGTGCATCACGAACAGGTGACATTGCAAAAGCAACAGCTCTTTGGCTGACTCCACCCAAGGGACCACTTTCAACTTGCACATGGTTGTCATGGGGCATGGCTCACCTCGGGATGTCTCAGGAGGCCGAGTGATGACAGCCTGGACCACAGTGAACCTCCGAGCCAGCTCTCTGTTGACTGTTAACGCAGCAGAAGACAAGTTTAGGTGGAGGCACATCTCAGAGAAGTTAGAAATCCCACCAGCTGGTACACGTGCTGTATCCAGCTGGCAGAGGCAAGAGCACAGAGCCCTGAAGAGGTAAAGACAGGCGGGGAAAGCCAGGCACCATGTCCCCTGGCAGGTCTGGCAGTGTTTGTGCTGGCACATGAATTCAGCTCAATGCTTTCCCGGTGGATGGAAGCACCTCCAAAGCATCAGCTGCAGAAGTGTAAGTAGTGTTTACTGACGACTGGGAATAAACATGTATTACCATGAGTTATCCATTAATTCATAGACTAATAACAAGTTAAGCCAGCTTGTTATTTAGTGGTTGAGTCTTACCTGTCATCCTGGATTGTTGCAATAATAACACTTACTCTGTGTGTTCCTGCACAGCACCACCGGTCACAGCATCACCCAGAAGAGAGCATCGTACAGCCTGCAGCCATCCTGCCGCTTCTTTCACTCCTCGCTGACACCCCGGACCTGCCAAGCATGGTGGCAAAATACCAGAAATGGAACCAACTGATAGTGCAGATGTCAAGTCCCAAAATCTTCTAGGACAGATGTCTCTCCCAGTCTCGGGCCAGACCTTCACCCCACCTTGCAGCCGGAGCGAATCTAGCTGTGAGACGTGGCAGAGACAGGCAGCAAAGAGCTTGGAGCAGGTGAAACAAACCCTGCCAAACAACCCTAACCGTGGCATGCAGCCAACTGATTTTTCTGACCACAAGGAGCACTTTAGCCTGTTAAAATCCCCTTCGGGATATTCTATGGGCTTGTCACTGCACGAAAACAGTCTCTTTCCTCCAAGATTGTTGACGTAGCTTATTACTGAATGCTCGTCTGTTTGCAGATGTTCTATATTTTCCTGACATGAAGTTTCTTAACATCCCTTTTAAATTGTCTTTATGCTCACAATGTTGATGCATAATCTCTTTTTTCCTTGAGAAGTTACTGTAAGTGCCTCGTGCAATGATGAGATGAAAGCCTTCTTTGTGTTCCTGCCAATCCAGTTTGTATGCCTCTGTTTGTCACCTGCAGATAAAAGCTCAGGGATGTTGTTTAGAGCTAGTCTATGAAGTAGAGGCTCAACTGGAGGCAAGGACAGGAGGAAAATATTAGCAAAGCAACCACCTAATTCTTGACAATTCCGGCACCAGCCATTGTGAAGCTTTGCCCAAACAAGAATCCCCACCTAAAGCCTCTGAGGGTGGCTTACGTGAGTACATTACACTTCAAAGCAGGTACACACGAGGCCAGCTCCCGTAGCTCGGCTGATGAGCAGTAACACATTAAGCTGCAGTAATTTGGCAGGTCTGTGTTTACTTATATCTCAGCTGGAGCACCACATTTCATGAACCATTTATTTTTTTCCAAACAGAGCACATACCAAAAGGTTTTGAACTGTGCCAGGCTGATGAAACCCAGTCACATAGACCGTTGCGTGGTTTAGAGACGACATCTTTAAATGGTAAAAGTCTGCCTGCAGATACTTTCTTTAAATACGGACCAAGTTTCCTCTGTTTATTTTTAGCCAATTAGAAACTGGTCCAAGCAAAATCAAAATCGTACCTTTTTGTGACAAAGATGAGCTAGACAGACACTGCCGTGTGGGCACACCGATGTTAGCTTGTATCCCAAGTCACCGGTCTCGTGATTTGGGACAGCTGAAGCTTTGTCCCCTTGGTGGTTCCCCTGAATCCCTCTCCACCTCCACACACCACAGCACCCTTTCCATCATCATCTGCGCTTGCTTGCAGGAAACCACATCAGTGCTTACCCACAGACCGGGACAGTCCCTCAGTCCCTTCTGTAGCAACCTCTCCCATGGCTGCTGATGGGGTGGCCAGGAAACACCTGATGAAGAAGATGATGCCTATAGGAACACACCATTTGAAAAGGGAAAAGACCAGAGGAAGACTGTTTTTCCAGAAGTCTTACAATCTTGTCATGGCCACATAGACAGGACCTTCACCCTCTCCAGAAGGTAAAACTTGAAAAAGCCACTTGAAGACACTGCCATTTTCAGCCATCTATCCACCAGCCAGAAAGTCCTACCTAGAGGTTTTCCATCTCCTCTCTCCCTGTGGCACACTCCATGTTTGCCAACCTTTTAAACCATTCTGTAAGAGACTCTGCCCGAACAAACTGGAGCTATTTTCTCTCTGTCTGGAGAGTGGTGCACTGTGACACCAACAACTTGTGCAGCTCAGTGTGAGCAGGAGTGTAGAGTGAAATGGTGGCACGGAGCAGCCAGCATCCATGCTGGGTGTGTTCGGTGGGGGTGGTTCAGACTGTCTCTAGCATGGTCCTGTGCACGTCAGTGGCTGGAGAGCACCAAGTGTTTCTGGGGCACGTCTTCTGGTTTAATTTCATTTGACAGGGCACCATTTGGTGTGCTCTAAGTCTGTTCTGTGAGGTAAGTCAAGTATTTGACCTTGGTTGTAGCCATTTGGGATTTATCAAAAGGAAAATTGAGCTGCGTCACTTATAGTGTGTCCAGACCTTCTGTATCGGTGTGTGCATGTGGGTAATATCAGGTGTTAAAGAGATGTTCAGTTTAATAGAGATGTGCATGAAAAGAACCATCACCAACAGCTGAAGTCAGTTAAATTTGCATTAGAAACTGGGCACAAATTTTAGCAATGAGGGCAATGAATCACTGGAACAAACTGTTTAAGAAAGGGGTTGAGCTCTCTCTTTCTTGGTCCTTTTTGCTCAAGACTGGCTCATTTCTGGAAATGTTAGTCCAACAGCTCACTGGTACCAGCCCAATGGAAACAGGGAGAAACTAGGATGTGTAGGATCTAAGGCAGAAACTCTTTTCTGGTTTTGATTCTGGTGTTGAGCACAGCCTCCTTTCCCAGCGGAAGATCTCATGCAAGGGATTGTCAGCCAGATTGATCCCATCTGAGAGGGGATGATCCCATGGCTCCCAGGGTACGATGGTGTGGCGGGGCAGCTCGCCGTGACCACATCCACCTTGCCTTTGGTTTGCACAATCTGTGCTGCAGGGGAGGCCTCCACTCAGCTCTCCAAGCCCTGAGTCACACCAAGAATCAGCTCGTAGTTTGGACAAACCTCGTGGCCAGAGACATAATTGTGCCCCTTTGCATCCCTTGACAGGTTGCCCTTGTTCCGCCTGGTTGAAATGGAGCGTTTAGCAGACACGGGAGAGGTGAGGGATTTTTGCAGGACTTCACACAACACACTATAAAGTGTTGGGTTGGCCTGATTAGGGTGGGAAAATTTGTGAAGTCTTGAAGTCTTCCTTCATTTCCTACTCAGATCTAATTGTGTTGGCAAAACACCACCAGCATCCTGGAGGCAGTGAGAGGAGAATAGCTGTATTTAATAACCACGGGAAAACAGAACAGAAAATATGGAGGGAGTGAGTCTTCATCTTAAACCATCAAGAAAAATGTTGTTCCCCGTGACTTCAGTGGATATTATTAAGTTGGAATAAAACATCTCTTCAGAGAAGCACCTTCTTGAAGAAAGCTTGATGTTGGCTTGTCACAAGCTTGTCTCTGCTGCAATAAGTCACGAGGATACATGGGTTTTGTGGGACGCCTGGAATACGAGACTGCTGGTTGCAGTGAAAACACGTGGGAAAAGCACACAAAGAGCAAGGAAGTGAGAAAGACCCTTGCGCAGATCTTCCATCTCCTCCCAGTCCTGGTCTGCTGGTCCAGCCAGATGTTGTACAACAAGAGCTTCCCTGGCATGCCTCCGAATGGTCGTACCCCAGGGGAGCCTTCTCCGAATCCCTCCCTGCTTTCTTCCCTCTGACACTGGAGAAGGGACTGGGAGTATCGTATTTTTATTTGGTTTGCTGGGAGAAGGCTTACTTGCATCCAGGTAGAACAACCAATCCATTAAACCATTTGGAATAAAGGTAGATAGGGATGTACATGGATGAATTAACTGTAGAAACTATGGAACTGGAAGGAAAGTGGAACCTGTAAAGGTTTCTTTGTCTGTTCAACAGTGTCTTCTTTTCTTTTTGTGATTTATCACATCAACGGCCAACAAATGATGTCAAAACAACTCAGCCTCATGTTTCTTCTTCCTCCTGTAGATCTCTGCTCCTTTGCTGTCCTGCGCTGGCTGGCACCCCCTGCTGCGGTGAGTTAGGCAGAATGCAGACTTTCAGGATTTTAGAGCTGTTTGCGTCGTGCGAAAAATTTAGTTTGGGGGTTTTTTTGGTTGGGTTGGTTTTTTTTTTTCCCCAAGGTAGGAAAACAGTATGCTTTTCCCCTTCTCTCCTGATGCAAATGTGGCCAGATTGATTTCCCTCCAACTTTCCATAAAACAGATTCATTCCAAGAGGAGAAGTTTGTGAAGACGGAATGTTCTCATGGAGGCTGAAATAGTTGCTTTAGCTAGAACATTTGTGGCACATGGCCTGTGAAAGGCAGGGATTAAAACTAAGGCAGGGAGTAGCTCTGAATGGGATCACAGAGTAGAGGGCAGTGATCAGATCAGAGGGTTTACTGGGCAGATCAGCACCTTATAAAGCAGCGCGAGGCAGAAATCTCAGCAGTGCAATGACAACCAGAAAGGTAAGTGTGGGCTGACATGTCAGAGCAAGCCGGTATTCCAGCAGAGTTTCCACCTGGGTGCTTTTCCAAGCCTGTTTTTGTGTCCCTTGAAAGCCCAAGTGATGTATTTTCTGGGCATGACGCTCCGCAGACTGGGCTTCACTGGGGCAGTGGTGTGTGGTGTCTGCACCCACAGAGCTGACGGGGCTTCTGCGACAATGAACATGAGTGAAATGAGAATATGAGTTAGATGCAAACCCAGGCTGAAGTTTTCTCCAGGTGGTAGGACGGATAATGCTCACAGTTTGGCTGATGCTTGTTTTGGATCTTCTAAAGAGAGTCTAACATGTTTATTTTCTTTGAGCTTCTTTATGCAGTGAAGTCAACAAAGCACCATTGCAAATCAATTTAAACAAAGGTGCAGGAGCAGGCAACTCTGAACTCCCAGGCACTTAAAATAGCTGCCACATCCATAGTGAAGAACAGTGACAGAGTTATTCAGCTCATCTTTGTCAACTAATGAAACAGCCTCCGTATGGAAATGTGCTTTTTGCATACATTTTTGCTGAGAACTAGTTGAGATTAATATAGGCCAACTCTCTCTCATTTCAGTTTTCTTTTGAATTACCCTGAAGATTTGTTTATTTACAACTGTCTGAGCATTTGAAGATTGTCACCCAATTGATACCGCTGCAAACTAGGTGGAGTCAGACCCTGCACTGACAAACCTTGGAGTAAGAGTGAGGAGTGCAGTCGGCTGGGGCAGCAAGAGGGGACTGCAAGGATGAGATGCCCAAGCTGGATGGAGATGAGATGCCCAAGGGATGCGAGCAAGCCCTAGCTGGGCAAGCAGGAGATATTACAGATCTCAAAGGTCTACCTGAGTGCAGCAGGACATGTTTGTGGGTGGCAGAAAGTATTTAGTCCTGAAGCTCATGTGGCAGGAGAGGCTGTGGGACCGATCATGGAGTGGTATTGGCTGGGCACCATCTCTTGTCTCCTTCCTACTGGGAAAATGGAGCTAGCCAGGACTTCAGCCATGCCACAGGGAGCAGGCAGCAGCTCAGGAGGCTGCACTGGCAGAGGGTGAGCGTGGAAATGCCGTGGCTGTGTGCGGGCAGGAGGCTGCCCTGCGGTGGGCAGGGTGCCCGCTGGGCCAGGGAGCAGAGCGGACTCTCCACCGTGCCATTGCACGGGCAGATCCACAAGCTTTTTTTGCAGATAACCTGTTATATGGGACTTCCCAATGTGTGTTGGGATTTTCCAGTGGGGTGGGGTTCGCTTCTGCTGCTAAATTGTTCCCCCAAGGCAGAAGGTGCCTCTGAAACCCTGGTGTTTTAAAGCTGTCGAATGTTCAGCTTCTCCCTCGAAGGGAACAGCACGCTCAGAGCAACCTGGCCAGAAGCAGGAGCGCTGTGCCGGTGCACAGAGTGCTAGCTGGAGATCTGGTGTTTGCCTCCAGACCAGCCACAAACCCTCTGTGCCTTGAATCTAGACAAGCTGAGGTTGTTCCCACACTGGTTTTGGGAGCCCTCCTTGGGTCTGAGGTCAAGTGTCCTGTGCCGTGAGGCATGTCAATCATGGCCGTGCCATCCATGGGTAAGGAGCTTAATAGAGGGTCGTTCTCCATGCTTGCAAGGTCAGCTGGGACCAGGGCATCAGACATCATTCAGCCAGTGTAGGGTCCAGCCCTGTACTGGGCTGTGAGCTCGTGTAGACACGGGCTGAGTGTTTGGCTCCTTTTCCAGGCTACTCTCAGGCAACGTACACAGCTGCAGCCCACTGGCACGGTCCTTCCCCAGGAGTTTGTCCTTTGCACTGGGCTGGGAGGTGCAGACCTTCCTGTGAGACAAAATTCTTATTGGGACTTGCTGGAGACACTGATGCGGGGATGTGTCCTGCGGCTGGCTTTGCTGTTGCTGTTTTGTATTTTGTCCTAATGCTCTCCCTGACCATCTAACGAGGAATAAAAAAATCCTTGGTAATGAATGGTACAATGAGCATCACCAGCTCCTCTTCTGTTCAGCTCTGGCATAGTGAAATGGCATTGAAATCTGGGGTGGTATGTTGGCACAGGAGTGGGATGATGTGGCACACATCCCCTGTGCCTGCCCCAGCCCCCCTGGACCACCTCGGGGGGTGTGTGTGTGTGTGTCACACTGCAAAAAAGATACACCGGGGGGTGAGCCGGGTCTGATGGGGAGCTCAGAGGCTTTGCAATTCCTACCAATGCCAGTCATGCCGGAGCAGCAAGAATTGGTTGCTGTCACTGGAAGAATCGATTCCAAGATTTTGACCCTCAGAGCAGAAAAGTGGTCCCAGACCAGCTGGGGGCAGGACGTACAGACCTGATGGAAGGCTGCTCCATGCAGAAACCCCAACAGCTCGCAGGTGGCCCCGGGAGGGACGTGGCTACACTGGTTCACAAGCATCAGGTGAGAGCTCCGAGCAGTGCTCAGGTGCAGAGCAAATCATTGCATTTCCTCTCTTAAATAAAATTTAAGAAATTTTATTTCTTAAAATTGAAGCATACCATCTAAGATGAAATGTGAGTGCTTCAGTGTATGGGGAAGCATGGTAACTAGAACAGGACAGAAAAATAAATCTCCCCTGCAGTGTGCCTTTCAATATTTTAAAAGTACAAAAATGTCTGGCAAAAAGAAATTTAGCACATTTCTTGAGTATTGTTACTTTAGCTTTTTATTTAGTCAATGCTCTGTTTCATAAGGTGTATTTTATGAATGAATGCTGCATTGCATCTTGTATAAAATAAACCCGTAAACGAGTAGTCCTTCTAAAAAGAAAATGAAGAAAGAACTTTCCAATGGATGAAAAAATCTTGTGCAGGGATTCTTAGTAGTAAATTTGTACAGAAAAATAAGTTATGACTTTCTTCAAGTTTTTCAGCAAATTAAACCTCAAATATCTATTGAAATTATACATCTCTATGACACTTTTGGATCTTGGTAAATGTGCTTTTAAGGACACAAATTTAAACCAGTTCTAACATTAACAAGAGAGGTCATCACTCTGGGTAAGGGTACTTTTCGGGGAAGCACCTTTGCTAGCCTGAGTACGGGGAATTCCAGGCTCTGCACATGCAAGATGTGGTTTCACCGTTGGTGCTTGCAGACATCCTCATAGTGTTGCTGGGTCTGAGCAACAGCTCGGCTGAGCCGGTGTGTTAGACGTGGCAGAGGAGCCAGCGCACCTCTTGTAGCTGCAGCTCCTGCAAAATACGCAACCTCTGCAGCAAAGCAGTCAGAGACCCGAGAAACGGTTCTGCTGGGCTGCAAGACCTGTGTGTGACCATGACCGTGTGATGCTGCTTGGCTCAGATCCCTGCTCGATTCTCCTGAAAGCTGTCACCAAAATGCCATGGGCAGAGACTGAGGGGAAAGACTCAACCTGGAGCAGGTGATGTGTAAGTGCCGGGCAGAACCTGGCACACAGGAGCTGGTAGTGCCTGTGCAGAGGTCAGGATGTTACAGATGTCAAGAAGACCCTGCTATGGGGCAGAAGGGCCTTTCTGGGGTGGGTGTCAGCATGATTCCCCTCTGCTGCCGCATGCTCAGGGCATGTGGGACTGGAAACCTGGTGCAGACCCTTTGGGAGTAAAGTCCAGCTTGGCCAGCTCTGGAAACCAGAGCCACTGAGGTGCTGGTGGAACCTGTGGCAGCCAGGGCATCTCCTGCCCCTCTGGAGCAGCCAGCCCCCCCAGCCAGGCGGCCAACTGCCTCCCCACCATGCCTTCCCCTGAGGCTGTGCATACCAGCACAACAGACGCATCCCTTGGTGGCCAGGATATTCTACGTGGCTCAGTACTGCAGGTGACCATGACACCAAGGAGAAGTTGTGAAGTGCAGCTTTACAGAGCCCTTCTGGTACCCTGACCCCCACCCACAGTGGCATGCCCTCGCCCATCTGTGAGCTGAAATCCCAGCAGAATGACCAGCTTCTACACTTTCTCTTGCCAAATTTGTCTCATCTGTGTGGGGTGCGGTGCACTGGGCTCACTGCGATGTGCCACGGCCCCTTCCTGTCTTTGCAACATAAATTGGCTGCCGAGTGTGGCATGTGATGGAGAAGAGAGGAGACATCCACCAGGCAAGAAGAGATATTACCTGAAACACCCCCAGCTCGGCAAAGGTTCTCATGGCACCAGGACAGCTCCGGCTCAGCTGTGCTGCTGGTGGAGCAACACACCGGACCACAGGAGATGCCTTTTCATCCTGGTGGGGACAAAACCAGGTCTCCCTGCAGACCTGGAGAGTATCCTTAGTCACAAAACCACAAGGCATGAACCTTGATAGCGCAGCTTCTACACCGTGAGCCTGCTCTGAAGGGATGAACTTGCTGAGATTTTCTGTGTGTTTTACTGTGCCGGGCAGCTCCCACCCAGTGTGAAGGGGCACGAGCCAAAGCATTTTTCTTTGCTGCAAGCAGGGAAATAAAGACAGAAGCATGAAATGTGAAAGATTTTGATTGCAAAGTGCTGCCAGTCTAAATAAAACTGTTTTTCAAGCTTCATGCCTTTACGTCTGGGTTTGTGGCTGGCAATAACAGAAGCTACTGCCAAACAGTCGGCACTCTGCAGATCTACCCAGGTGGGCTTTATGCATCTCCGTTTGTAATTCACCGAGGGAGGCTCAGTGCACCGTATCAATCCTCTGCCCATCAGATAAGAGTGTAAAGTACTCAGCTAATGCAAATGTATAGTAAATCAATAACATGCCACTACTAATACACTTTAATTAAAGCACAACAGACTGCAGCTCCTCTGCAATTACAAGGAAGGAGGATTGGCTGATGTGGCATCAGGAAAGGTGGCTCAGAGGTTTGAGGGTAAAAGAAAACATGTCCTAGAAGGGGACTGGGGAGGGATCTGAGCAAGGGATGGTGGAGTTCTGAGGGAGAAGGTAGGGACTGGGAGGAAAAACCCAGCCAACTGCGCTGCCATCACATGTATGGGGAATAGCAATGTCCCATGAGCCGATGGGGCAGGAGAAGGGCACCAGGGAAAGCAGCCCCCACGGAACAAAGGTGAAAGGGATGGTGACTCACAGCTGCTGGAGCTGAGACCCTGAACGACTTCATAAAATCTCTCTTCCCACAGGGAGTTTCAGTAAAACAAAGACAAATGATGAGTGAGGCACTCACAAGGCGAAACCAAAGGGAAGTCAGGAGCTAAATGGATGTATTGGAAAATGCGGACCACGGCTCGCCGTCCACACAGGGCTCTGCAACAGCTGTGCTGTGCATCATGGGCAGCATCACCCAACGCAGTGGCCCAGGACTTCTGCAGGCCAGGAGGTCCCTGGTGGGATGGTGGCTCCTTTTGGATCCCACCAGCTCTGCCCTCCCAGCCACGGCACTGGCCGCCCCGGGGAACAGCCACGTCTTTTAGAGTAAAGTGAGACTGTCGTATGGCCACACAGTCCCAGGAGCGGATGCCTCAGGGGTGAGATGCTCGTGTTTGTACTTTAATCCAGACCTCCTGGCAACTTCATAGCGTATAACGTTTTGCTCAGATATGTTAATTGAAATTTAATTGAAACTGGTTGGCTGGGAGCTCTCAGAAGGCTTAAGTGCTAGAGAAATGACAGTCAGCTGAGGAGAGCGTTGCACTGCAAGGCAACAACCTGGGCTTATTATGGTCTGGCCTTGGTCTTAAAATAGTTATCAATTCTCTGAAAGCAAGCATGGCAAGAATGTTAGTGGATTGCGCTTCATTTGCAAGAGAAACAAGCAACATGATCGGAAAGGGCCTAGAGAGGGAGAGAGAGAGGGGTTCATCTTGCTTTTTTCTCAGTGCTTTGGTGGGAACAATGTGAGAGCAACGTGCTGCCCGGGTGAGAAACCAGGAGTCAGAGTTGTGGAAAGGTCCGAAAGCATGGAGAGACCTGATGGGTGAAGATGGGTTTGCAGGAAAGGCTGGAACAATTTGGGGATGCATCCTAAAGAGCCAGAATGGAGAAATAACCATCTAGGGAATCAGCTCCACTAGAAATATCCCAGCAGTTGGGAATTCTTGGGAACTGACTCTGATCCTGACTGGCAGCACTGGAGCCATCAGACCTCAAGCCTACGAGAAGCTTTTTGTGGTCTTCATGGGCTGTCTATTCAGACTTGGAGGTGATGTCTTTCACTATCCAGCCCTGGCTGCATCCCTCCCCACAAGCATCTTCCCTTCCCTTGTGTGGGACTTGCTTCTCAGAACGTATCAGGCCTCTGGAAATCCCCAGGAGATAGCAGCTGGCTAAACGCACCGGGAAGGTTACCTGTTATGGATACGTTATTCCTGGCATGTTTGAATGAAGTAGCCTTGTCCCTGGCTGCTTGCATAAATGATACACAGTATTACACCCACTGCATGAAATTTGAAGTAAATAACTAAAGCAGTTATGGAGCAGGATTACCCTGAAATTTGTTTCCATCCTATCGTTGTGATTTGGTTGTCTATGGGCATTAGCTCCACAATGTAATAAGCAAAGCTTCTGAAATACCTTCATGAGAATTAGGGTTCTATAAATTAACTGATTACTGATAAAGCCTAATTATAAATTAGGTCTTATTATCAGACGCTTCTGAACTACACTGAATGAATTAAAGCGGTAGGAGCAGAAATATTTCAGTTAACCATGTGAACTCTGATAAGGGCCTGAAGGGAGACTGTGGTCCTCACCGCTCCCCATCCGAACCCAGGGCACTGGTGGGAGCTGTTACAGAACCAGGCGGGACTGTACCCTGAGACAGCCCCCCTGCACCCACGAGTCCCCTGCGTTCCACTACAAACCCTTCTTTCTCTGCTCTTTGCCCAGGGAACAAGGGGGTCCCTTCCCAAGGGGGGAGATGTGTTCCCACCTGGTTGCAATAGCACCCAGCTGGCCCCCAGCTGAGAGCAAAGGTGCCCAAGGGGGGAGTGTGGGGCCATGGCAGGCAGTGGGGCAGGGGGCTCAGGAATAGCTTTCCCTTCACTTTCTTTGGAAAAAATCCTAATTCCCTCAAGCTACTTGCTAACCCTTGTCCTGCAAATCCTTGCTGTGACCTCAGTGGCACAAACACGGGGGCTGTAGAATGGGAGGTGAAAAGAAGATTTGTTCAGTGATTTCATCCCAGCCTAACGCATTTTTTTCTTACTCACTGGCAAAACAGCATTTCTCTCCCTGCTTCCAGCTGATCTCTGTCAATAAACTGCTTCATTTTTCAGGAAGTGCTCTATCTTGAAGACATGTCAAAATATTCTAAGCTTTTCTTGGTGAAACAAGTAAAACTGGCTATTCTAAAGATGTCGGAATGCATGTCCTGTCATCATCTCCCTTACATTTCCCATGTGCCCGTATAGGTGTGTATGAGAAACAGAGACAGAGCTGGGATGGTGGCATCAAACAAATGAGTAGCACTGACAGCAGGTCGCTAGGTTCAGGTTGCAAGGGGAGCATTGCTGCAGGGTGACCACCCTGGAAGGTCAGGTTGGTGGCAGCTCTGTCAGGAGCAGGTACCTCCTGGACCTGGCTCTGACGGTGCGTACCAGTTGTTTTTTTGGCAGAAGTGTGAAAATAGCTGGCTTCAGGTACAGTTTCCTCTTTTTTCTTCCCACCCCCCACCCAACTCTTAACACCATTAGGTTTTGAAGAGCTGTGTCTCTTGATTCTCCCTTGCTGGTAGACCTGTTCTGCTGTTGTGCTGTATTGAAGTTGGAAATCCTTTGCTTTGTGGGGTATTTCTCTCTGTGGATGGGGACTGGGAAATTTAGGAATGAAGAATACAAAATAGAATGATCTTAAGCATGTGTCCCTCAGCGTGAGTGCTGTATCATGTTCATGACAGTCCTGCTCATAAATGTTTTCCTTCCCATCTGGAAATCAGTTGGGTTTTGCTTCTTGCCTGTCCCACCCAAACCCCAGTTCTCTGGGGACTTGAACCCTTCTGGGTTGCAGCCTCCACTAACCTGTGGCCAATGCATCTGTTCTTGTGCCACCGTGGACTCACAGTTCAAAAGACTCCTCTCCCTCCCTGATGTTTCCCAGGCAGATTTACCAACACTAAAAGCCTCCTTGGACCCAGGTTTTCAGCTCATTCCTGTATGAAAGGCTCCCCGTTCCTTGGAGGCTGTGGGTGCAGGTTCTTGAACATGGGCAAGGAGAACTCATCGTCCAGTTCAACAAACTACAGCCCAGATCCGACACCACTCAAACCTTTTTTTCTGTCACTTTCTCTCGTGTTCCTCATTCCCTATCCATGATTTTTAAGCCATCTCCACTACCCTGAGTGTTGGCCCCACTGCAGCAGGAGGATGAGGGCAGCTCACATTCCATCCCTTCCCCAGGGAGCACCCGGGAGCGTGTATTCTCTGTTGTAGGTGGGGACTGGAGCTTGCTGTAGCACATTCAGGGACATTTTTCTGAAGAAACCCATGCTGCAGTGCTCTCGTGAACTGGATCTGTGCCTACAAATCCTTCAGTTCAGCTACTTCCATCCCTAATTATTAGCAGAGCCATGCAGGACAGTGCCTAAGAAGTTTAGCTTCTCTCAGATGTCTGATTTGAAAGATGTGACTATTCTCATCATGGGACTGAAAAAGCTGCTGAAAGGCAGGGATTCATGAACTTCAGGCCATAAAGGCTCATTGCAACTGCTGGTTGGACCTTTTGCTTAGCAGAGGCCAAAGATTTGTACTTCAAACCCATAACTTCTATTTAATGCCTCTGAAAAGACGGCAAGACTTGATTTAAGGGCTCCAAGTGATGAAAAATCCAGTGTCCCCAGGAATGCTGTTTCCATGATCAGTTACCTCATTATTAAAAATCGCACTTTATTTCTGGCCTGAACACGTCTTACCTTCAGTTTCTACTGTCAGTCTGCCTTTCCTACTCTGCCCAAGAATCACCCACCATTTGAGCTCCTCTCCTTGTGGAAGAACTTGAAATCTGAGTTGCATCTTTCGGACTGATAAAAAAGGTTGAGTGGTTATCTCTAATTGTAACACTATTTTCCAGCCTTTGAATCATTCTCATTGTCTCTCACCTGTCCAACATGAGAACAACTTTTGGACAGAGGAGCACCCCAGTGGGATATCATTTCCACTTGTGGGCTCACCAGTCGCAGGTGGGTGACCATGTTGCAGGACCTGTATCTCTGGGAACAGTCCACTTTTCTCACTCTGGAGTGGTGGTTTCCTAAAGGAAAGTTGTGACTATGAGTGCAGGTAGGATCATACATCTAAGAGAAGCTAAACTTCTTGAGCACTGTTCCGAATTGGCCTGCAGCCATGCACCTGAGCCATGATCCCAGTGGGAATCCTCCAAAAGGTAACAAGTAATGACTGTGAACCAAACCCTTCTCAATGTATTTTGTGGTCACTTGGGCAGCTTTCTTGCCTAGAGAAGGTGGTCACCTGCCTGTGGGAAGGGTGGTGTGTGTGTGGTGGCTCATACACACTTCCCATGTGAAGCAGAAGATTTTGTGTGCCCTGGTTCCCCTGTGTGGCTGTAAAGAGCAGGACACTGCTTGACCCCCATGACCACCACTCTGTTGCTCACCCACCACCTCCTTACAGCTGTTTTAACTTCTTAAAACTGCAGTGCCCTGGCAGTGTTTGGCCACTCTCGGTGCTGGAGTAGAACTCTATCCAGCAGTGCAGGGAAATGTGCGATTACCTTGGAAAGTGCTCGTTCTCAAGCAGGTGATCTCTGGAGACCAGGTGGGGAACAGGATCCAGTGCCTGTGACTACACTGAGAAAATAACGCCCTCTGGTATGGAAAAATCATCATTTGGCTTTTTAAGGAGAAGTTCCATGTAAAGCCATTTTCATTCCTCCCCAGCAGAGCATGCAGATGGAATAGGATTGTTTTCATGATGACAAGGATTTGCTTCCTCTATTTGCCAATGCAACCAAACATTTAATTATAAAAGCTCCTGAAATTAAGTAGATGCGAAAATTAAGATGAATATGCTCATTTTTGCCAATACTGTGAAATGCTTTTACTCTGAAAGACTCATTTCATTACAATATACTGTAATGGAACGTTAACACTCACATAATGACCTTAAAACCTGCTTAGAATGCAGAAACAGGTCATTGCTGTTCACTCTCTTAAGAAAAGTTATAAACCCCTAAAAATTGAGTTTACAATGGAAACACTTTAATTATAGGAGCACAACATGTGACACCATAATTCTATGGCTCAGTATACAGTCTCTTCTGGACTACAGACTACTTACAGAGTATACATCTGCCTGAAGGTCACCGAGATGTGTTGCTTTCCTCATTTTTCTCTGCTTTGGAACATTTGGAGAAAAAAATTCTCACTTAGGAGGTTTTAGGTGGCTGCCACCATGTACAGTTAAACCAGTCCAGTTACACGTATTCAAGCAATGCGAAGGCATGGTTAGTGTGATTGCAGTGATCTGTTTCAAATGAGCTTAAGCTCCTTCCTCATTATCTTAGGCAAGCTGAAAGAGACCTGGCTGATCCAGAAAAGAGAGTGCATGCTGCACCCTTCCTCGGGTTGACTGAGTGACTTTGACATGACACCTCATGCTAGATGGGCACAAGTCCAAGCACAGACAAGCCCCAAAGGGGACATTCACCCGACGCCCCGTGGAGAGGAGGATGGAGCAGCCAAGAGCATCGCCGGTGCTGAAGCCTGGGTGGGAGGAAATGTGCTCCTCAGATTTGTGTGTTCAGGATCCCCAAATTCCACAGGGAGACTTGGGGGTGAGGGGCTGACCTCAGAAGGCTGTGCACCTCCATTGACTTCCCCCTCCACAAAGGCACCAAGCAGTTAGACCGAATATGGGCCAATTAACACCCATGCCAGCAGTCTAGGGCTAGGGAAAACGTAGCCTGGAACAGCTCAGCTGCAATTGCCTCAGCTTTCTGGAGGGAAAAGTTGCAAGGAAACATGGAGGGAAGCATCAAAGAGCTGTCATTCTGAACCAGATGTTAATTTGAGTTGGGGTCTCCTTGGCCACGCAGAACTATGGTGCCACGGCTTGGCAGGGAGAAATGAGATGCTGCGTTGACGATGATTAGGGGGAGCCATGAAACAGCTGGGGGACATCAAGCTTGCAAGAGCTGCTAGGACACATCTGGAATGGGTCAGGATGGCCCAGGGGTGCTTGGCCACCTTCATAACTCGTACACCCACATGTGCTGGGAACGTGCTGGTTTCACCTGCACTGCACGCTGATGTGGCACACGTGCAGACCTGATCTCCCTCAGCCTGGCAAAGTGAGTCAGTGGGTGCATCCTTCAAAAGACACCAGAGTTTCCAACAGCAAGGGGTGACACTGGTGGGCAAGGTCTGTGGGACATCCCCCAAATGTGCGAGTCCATTGTCTGATGGCGATAGCAATAGAAAATCTGTTTGTTGTGTCATGTCCCCCCCTCCTGCCCTGGTACCTAGAACAGTGTCAAGCAGCTCTAGACCACTGAGTAGGTACATCTGAGCCTTCTTTGCTTAATGTTTACCCTTAACATATGCAGAGGTCACCAGGCTCCGGCTGAAAGAAGTAGTGAAGGAACTGCGGTGCTCTTCTGTGTCACTGTGAAGGATGGACACCTGCAAGGCCAGCGTGGAGCACCTCCATTTCTCCATTTCTTCAGTCCTCCCCAAATCTTTAAACCTGGAGCAGGTTGTGGTGGTTCAGGCAGCCCACGCCAGGAAAGCTGCCTGGTATTTTTCCCTTTGCAGCTCTCCTGAGCCGAGCTGCAGGAGCTGCAGGAGGAAAATGTCACCAGCTGGCTGGAAAATCTGTCGGAGGCCATGGTGCAGGGAACCCCGGACCTTGCTTTGAAACTCCCTTGTTAAATAATGAATTTCCTGGCAGCTGTGTCTCAGGAAGGCTTAGCACGAGGGTGCCAAAGAAGTGACCCTGTGTGACAAAGCAGCTGGAAAATGCCAGAACTTGATCAATCAATCTTCTTAATTTGCCGCTGAAAAATGCAGTGCTTACAATGGGATGGTGAGGATGCCAAGCCACCTTATTTTACCTAGATCTTAAAAAGGCATCCTCACGTGCTCCTCGGGGAAGGAAAACTCGTGTGAAAAAGCAATTCAGAGGAGCTTATGGTGCACCTTGCAGGTGAGGTGCAGAGAGATGATCCTGGCTCGGAGGGAACAGGAGGACAGAGTTCACCTAATCTCAAAGAGCCATATAATTTACAAATGTCTTGTGTTCCCTTCCTTTGCTGTAGCCAATGGCCCATGGAGCTGTCAGGCAGCTGGAGGTACCAGGCAAGGCTGAAGGGAAATGCACAGTCAGCAGAGTGAAGACCCAAGTGTCATCAGTGATGCTTATGTGAGGTTTCTCTTAGAGGCATCAGAGACTGAGTAAAAGCTGGCCAGACCAGCTGTCTGACATTTCTTCAACTCTTTCTGCTCTTCTTAGACATGCTGTAGCTTTTGTGTCACCCTACATCAGCAAAACATAGGTATTAGAGTCCATGGAGTACAGAGAAAGCAAGACCATCGCCGAGTGCAACCAGGCCACCGACACCTTGCATTTCCAACCTCCTATTACCAAGCCTTGTAGCTGGACACAGCCGAAAACCTCTTGGACTGATATTTTCTGGGCTCTGTCTCTGCTCCCAGGTGGGTTTCCTCTGGGAGTGTTACAAAAATAGTGCCAATGGCATCAAGTGTCAGGAGAAAATAGTGATTCCCTGCCCATGAAACAAGTCCTGGTGACCTTGCCTGCAGCTGAAAGTGTAGAAATAGGCTGAAGGAGGTGGAAAGTTGAACGCTAGGCTGAAGATCCAGGTCTGTGTGCTATAGAAAATTTGTGTCAGATACAGCTGAACCTCCCTGTAAGTCTCTAGAAACTGTTGTAAAAACATGTGGTTGGTGTTTCTCAGTTACTTGGCAGAACGGGCGGATGGGGCATGGCAGCCACAGCCTTGCAAATGTCTGGATGGATCCAGGTAGGCATGAGGAGTTTCCTCAGGACTGTTGGGATTTTACCTGGTTGCTAACAGAAGCAAGGAAAGCCTGGGAAAATGCAAACTGAGGTTCCTTTGCCGGCTGTTCATGTCAGGGTTCTGCCTCCTGAGCTGCTCCAGGAGGTAACTCGTTAGCAATGCTCTTGCAGGTGCTTGCCCAGCCTGGGGCTGGGGACCAGTGAGCGATGCTGAGCCATGCTGGGGCTTGCTCTTTCCAGCAGCCCCTGTTTTCCAGCAGCCATGTTCCCACTTTGCAAGGGGTCAGTCTTTTGATTCTCTCCTTCAGCCCGTGATTGCTGTCAGTCCTGAGGATGCAGGTGGTAAGACAGCATGGTATATCCAGCACTGCTGCAAGATAAGGCGCTGCCCGTGGGCTCTCCTGTTGTCTGGTGGGCACAGCAGGTAACTCATTAGAGTTGTATTATTGCAGCCTTACACACATTCGTGTGGAGCTGCTTTGCCTTCAGTATAGGCCATTTCAGTAAAAGCAGGAGTTAAGGCAGACGCTTTGCACAGATGGTGCTGTCACCAGCCTGTAAAGACCTCAGAGCCTGTTTAAAGGTAAGCACTGGGATGGGAACTCAGCATCCCAAACTGGCTGCCCTGGAAGATCCCTGAAGGCTCCTTTCTGAGCCTGGGAAGCTCCCAGGCTGGCAGCGGGGTCCTCTCCACTTTCTGATGGATGACCCAGCAACAGCAACTGCAGAAGGACAGGCAGAGGCAGAGAAGCACGGAGAGGGTCCAGTGAAGGGCAGAGCAGAGGGAAAAGGGAACCTGGGGTGTCTTCACACCCTCCCAACCCAAGAGGAGCTCAGAGCCGGTGGGGTCTGCCTGGCACCTGGGGCTGAGATTTTGTCAGTCTGGGTTTATTCTCCTTCCCCACAGTGACAGTCCTTTCTCCTGTCCAGCCACCTCCATGGGTCTTTCATGTCAGCACTGCCGCACGACACACATTTATTTTGTGATTTGAGTGCACAGTCAATACAGACCTCACCCTGCTGTGTAATTCTGCAGTAACTGGGATCTGTAATACATGAAATATTCACTTTACTTCCCCCAGCCTTACTTGTGGCATGAGGAAGGGCTATGTTGTGCTCTAATCCAACAGTGTACATTGTACACGCCATAAATCTGTTGTATTTACCCCCATACTTGTAGTAAAATAATGCTGTGTCTTTGCATCTGGGCTGCCAAGCGTTAGTGTTCCTTCAGTGCTGTCACTGTAGGAGAAACACAATACCAACAATATACTATTATCACTACAAAGTGACAGGACTGTAGCTATATCTGTGCTAATGTGCTGCACTGTATGATAATTACAAATGCTTTTCATACATACACCTTTTTTTTTTTTCTTTTGAAGAGAGAGAGAAGCCTGAAGAGACTCCGAGCAGGTAGCGCTGCATGAAAACCCTGTTATCCTGGAGCTGCTCAGCTGAGAACCAGCAACTCATTTCATAGTCTCAGCCCCACCATCATCACCTTCATGTGAGCCTCTGACACACTCTATCATGCACTTGGTCACGTCAGCCTTGTTTTATAATTAAGAATTACTAAATGAAATACAGAAAGATTCCAGTTGGCAGTTTTCCTTCCCAGACACCCAAACTGAATCTGCATTTGAATGGCAAAATGGCACTTAGATGGCATGAGTGGGCACGGAATCCCCCTGCACAAGTGCACGTTAAGGCACACAGATGGGTTTTTCTGTCCCTTAGTGTGTCAGGGTAGTATTAAGCAGCATTAATACTATTAATTAATAATTAATTAATATAAGCAACCTCTTAGATCTGAACATTTTAACATTGGTGTATCTCTCACTTTATACTTCAGCATCCTAAAATAGCAGCTTGAATGAGATTTCTTTTGCTCTGATGCTGATTTTTAATCGCTGTTGCAGTAGTGATGTGCTGATATTCAAGCTGGGGCAGCAGGCTAACGAGTTATTTCAAAGCAAGTGAGCCTGGCAGGGGTCCTGGGCAAAATATTGTTTCCACTACAGACCGAACACCTAGAAAATCGACAAATGTTGGTCCACATGGGTTTATAGCAATTAGATCCCATCAAACAAGCCCGATTTCCTCTTTTGCTGGAACTGGAAGCTGGTTTGAGAGGCACTTTGCCTGGATGCAGCAGATGTTTGCAATGCTCCTGACAAGGCTGCTAATTGAGTGATTGGGATCCCCTGGGCCCATTCACAGGTATTAATGTGAAGCCAAGTGCAGGGTGATCTATCTAAAGGTAAAATAGGTCCTTCTGGAAAAGAGTGGCTCCAGAAACGGATTGAAGGCTCCTGTGGGCAAGTCAGCAAAGGTAAGTTGCTAGTGCTTGAAGATTTAATGTAGCCTGGTGTGTGTTAACACAGGGGTGAGTAAGAGCAGGGAGAGATTCCTCCCTGCCCCCCCCCCCCCCCCCACGTGCAAGTGCTTGCATCAAACCTGGATTATGAGGCACCGATCTGATGTGCATGCTTGTAAAAGGATACAGGAACTGGAGAAGGTTCAGAAAAGAGCCATAAAAATAATTTGAGGATGGGAGAATGTGCCCTACAGTGAATGATTTTTAAAAAGCACATTCTGTTTAGATTGTAGAAAGGAAGAGCGAGAGGTGACTTGATTAGCGTGTAAGTACCTTCATGGGGAGAAAATACCAGGTACTAAAGGGCTCTTTAATTTAATGGAGAAAGGGATAATAAGAGCTAATGGCTGAGAGCTGAAGCTGGAGAAATTCAGACTAAATAAGCCACCAGGTTTTAACAATGGAGGTGATTAAACACTGGCACAAAGTCCTGAGAGGGGTGAGTGTTCTGTGTCTCCTGAGAGCTTCTGTTCAGGCTCGGGCTTCTTTTTTTTGGAAGGTGTGCTCTACCCAAGCATCAAGGATTTGCCTTTTTGCAGGGGTGAAGCCCTTTCCCATAGTGGAGGATGGGTCTCCACAAGGCCATGGGACCTCCTGGCCAAAAACTGCTGTGGAAAATTGCTTTGCCACCTGGATGTGCCAAGGGTAAAGGGACTGCTTCTAATGAAGGATGTCTTAATATCACATTTGAGTCCACAGGGCTTATGGGGGTGGCTGAAGAGCTGCCAGCCCAGGGTCTCACTTGGAGTAATGCAGTTCAGCATCTGAGACAAATTGTGTAGCATGGATGCTCTCCCTGCTGCTGGTACCTCATTTTTCGTTCTTTCTCTGGATCAGACCTTCCCTCTGCACTGACAGATGTTGCTGTCAGGCCTGCAGGGGCTCATCCTCTTCCACCCAGAAGCATTTGGTGGTCCTCTGATGTTGAATGTCTCCCTGAACTCTGCAGGAAGATGAAATGTCCCCTCCCAAGGCCAAGTCCCAGGTACATAAACCACCCTCCATCCAGTGGTGCAGCCACGGACTGAACCATGCTTATTCACACAAACTGGAGATCCAGCCTCAATCCCATTCATATTTCCCTTTGGTGACCCCTTTGAATTCCACACTAGTTAATGTTAAAATTGTCTGCTATTAAAAAAAAAAAAAAAAAAAAGGCTTTTATTGCTGAAGCTGTATGCAGGATGCTCTCTTTGTTGTTGTGCTGCGAGATATTCAGTGTATTTCCAATTTCTTTAGCAACAAGCAGCAATGCTGTTGTGACTCCCTTTGCAGTACACATGTGCTGGTATTTATTCTGCACGTGGTGGCTTGGCCAGCTTGAAAATACTCTGCTATCCCTCAGCGTACCTATAAACATCTCAGTTGCCCTCTCACAGAGCCAAAAAAATACCAGGTGACTTAACGTGATGGCTTATTCACCATAAATAATGAGCAGAAGAAAAATACCACTGTGGATAGTTCAAAAGCCATCAATGGGTAGAGATGCATTCCTGTGATTGGTACGTTTGTAACAACAGAGCACATTATACAAAACAAACTGTTCAGAGTTAATTTCTGAGAGAAAAAGAAACCCAGCAGTAATGGAATAAGTGGCTAATCGTGTGTCGCTCCAGCTGCTTTAGGGAGCTACCACAAGCTTTGCCCATTTCTGTGGCAAGCCTGTAATGCATCGTGGTGTTTAACCACCAGACCCAGCTATTGCGATGGACCGCGGGTGGCAGCAGGAAGGTCAGGGCAGCACGTGTATTAGATTGCTTTAACCAAGCCAGACATTTTCAGAGGCAACCTCCCACCTGCTCAGGTTTTTGACCATTTACATTCCTGACGGCATGCTCGAGCAAGCATTTTGTATGTATATATCCTCACTCATGAAAATTTTCTCTTTAAATCTTAGTGTTTTATCACATGAGGGCATAATTTCCTACTTTTCCACCTCCCTGGGAATCTAATTCCTCCACCATCACCATTGCATCCGATTCTCCTGTGGTCCCAGTATCAGGAGTCAGTCAGCTGTTGTATACAGACCAGTTTCTGGTACTTGGTCTCCAGACTTGATTTCTTCCACTCCTTGGTGGTTTGGTACAGGTAACCCAATAGTTCACTTCCTAATATTGAAAATGGAGATACAAGAAAAGGATATTTTCCCTAGTGAGACTGGCTAGGGTTCTGATCTTCACAAAACTGTTAGAAATAGCAGTTTTCTGTAGTGGTTAGGCTCAGTTTCTAAATGATCTTTTGCTGGAAGAAAACATTGGCAGGACACCCAAATTGTCAAGCAATCTCACCCAGTGCTTTGGAGAAAGCTGCAGCTAGTGGTTCAGGGGGGGTTAGCTTTGGTTTGTCACATTCCTTCCGGATAACTTTTAACAAATCCAGCCCAAGCAGACCACACATTTTCCCTTTTCCAGTTAGATTTGGATTTCTGTCCTGTCTGGGAGACCGTATTGTGTTCTGCCTGTGAGAGGCTGTTCTGTACTATCTGAGAGACATGCACATCCAAAAGATGAGGGACATCTGCCCAATGGATGACACAAAACGTTGGCTGTAGGATGTCATGTCCCAGAAGGAGGATGCAGTGGGGAAGATACCAGTGTTGGATGTTTGGATGGCTGCTCTGGGAGAACCACAGGGCGAGCCACGAAGGTGTGGACCTCATAAAGTGTCTAGTTCGGCTCCAGGTGCTGACTGAAGTCTGGTCTGTGTGAGCACCATCATCCCAAGGGGGAACGGGAGATAAGTTTTAGACACAAACCTTAATTTGCTAGTGAGTATATTATGTACCAAGATCTCAACAGTATAATTTCCGAGATGCTCTCAGAACCAAGTATGCAGCAGATGGAGTAGAAGTCTCAAGGCATATATGAAAAAAATGTGTATGGGATCAGGACCTGGACCTGCTAGAAAGTGGATACATTTTTGGTATTTTTTTTTTTATATATGTTTTATATTAATGGAACATGCCCAGGAGAAGCATGTTCCCACACAGCCAAAACAGACCTTGGTTGGAGATGGTGTTTAAGACTATGGTTAAAAAAAACCATCATCTGAACCAATACCAAATAATTACATGTATCTATTTGAATACTAGAATTTTAAAAATTAAGATAGGTGAACTGAGGAGTCAATTCTAAAGGAAGGTATTGACTTAACAGGCCTTCTAGCTACCTGGCAGAGTGATAGTAATCGGTGGGATGTTCATACTAGGGTGTAATTTATGTAGTAACAACAGAGTAACTGGCATCGGTGGAGAAGAGACACTAGGGAGATCTTAAAGGTTGATAAGGTAAAGAAGTTCACTGTATCAATAAGTAGCACGCAATTCCCATGGTCTGAAACTTCAAGCGTACATGGGAAGGAACGGCACGGTGCCGTACGCTTTACTCTAAGGGTAGGCAACAACTCCACCATGGTGCCTGGGGTCATCAGGCACTGAGTAGTGTTGGTCTCTGAGGACTGAAAACACAAAAATGAGAGTAGAGTTCCATCACCCCCGTGGTGATCAGTGACTGCTACAAAGAGGTGTGGTGCTGAGACTACATTTTCAGGCAGCGTAAGGGACTGTTTCTTTGGAGAATAGGAAAGAGGAGAAGCAACATTTGATTTAGTGTGGAGCAGTCCAGGAGACCTGGTTCAAGGTCTCACCATCAAACGGTGGCTCCGTGTGACGGGCCATAATAGACTGAAGTTCAATGCTCTACAGGAGGCGGGGGGACACGACCAGAAATCACTCTGATAACGTTTAAAGGGAAACTACAAAAAAAATGAGGAGACTAGTTAAAAGGGAATTTAAAGGGAATGGCTACAAGGGGAAAATGATTGAAAGTTGTGGGGATACTTTCAAAGGGCATTGTATTAGAAGCTCTGGAACATTATTAGAAATCTTTAAATGGCCAGAAATAATTCTGGCCGTGGTTATCCAGCAGCATAAAAGAAGCAACTAGAACTAAAAGGATATCTTTCAAATGAGGAAAATAAACTCTGGCTAGTTAAAGTAAAACCATATTAACATGGGCCAAAAATGTGTTTAGGAAAGAACTTGCTAAAGACAAAGAAATTAATGATAATTATTTTTTTCCAAGCATTAGAAGGTAAGTATATACTACAGAGCTAGTACAGCTCATGGAAGGTCAGAAATCAGTGGGAAAACCGTGGAAGAAAGGGCACAGCAGGAAAGTTAAATAAACAGAGGAATTTAGTAATGTTCATACATGGGAAATTTTCATTACAAGGGATGAGTATAAAGAACTAGTTTATATTTGAGGCTTGAAATTTAGAATTGAATAATAAAAATTCATTAAGACCAGATGCTGTTTTCCAAAGAGCTGTGAAGGAATGAAAAAAATGAAATTCTGGTCTAATATCTGTGCTGGGAAATCTGTCACTTCTGTCTACCTAGGCACCAGAAATTAGAAGGTGGATAATTTCTTGCCAATTTATTCAAAAGAGTTGAAGGAGAAATATGGAAAGCTGTGAAATGGGAAGCCTGATTTTTCACAAGGAAAGCTGGAAGACACTGAATAAAGAGCAAAATAAGCAGGCATATGATGCAGAACAAAACGTATTCCAAAACTGACCAACAGAGCGCTTCTAGATCCTGGAGGCGAGAACAGATGTAGCCTTGGATTTCCAAAAAGCTTTTCAATAAAGTTTCCCCAGTCATGAGATAAAAGGAAAGGTCCTTATGTGTATAATGGCCACTTCAATGACATGGAAAAAATGCAGGAATAAAACTTTTATGTCTCAAGAGAGTAACGCTGGAGCTGGGGGAATCTGCCTACAACAGTAGATGAAACAGCGCCAGGGAACCTTCCTGGGTTGTGGTAGTCACTAATTAACAGCATTATACAGCTAAGCTTTTAGCCTGGCCTCTGGCTTGGTTTTTCCCAGCCAACTCACGCCGTACGGAGCAATTTGCAGAGGCACTACAGGGCGTTTGGGGCAGCCCAGGATAATTTGCAATGGTCAGTGTGGGTATGACCAGCCTTTTCGGGAGGGTAGGGAAATAGTAATACAAGGTATGTGCACGTGTCATGCCAAGAAAGATGCATAAAAATGCAGTACAAAGATGTATAAAGATTTAATCTTTATAGAGAGTTCTTGAGAACATCAGTACAATCCCTGGTAGTGCTCATAAAGGAAATGTTAGGAAACAAAGAAAACATTGGGAATAAGCAGAAAACGACTTACTGCATATATAAATCCATGGAATGATCATGTTTTTAAAGTGATGTATATTCCTATTGCAACTGCCCCGAAATTTTTTTTGCAAACTAGAAGAGCTTTAGAGATGGGCAAGAAGGATAACTAGAGGTTTAGAATAACTCTCGTAGCAGAAGATTTTAGAAGACTGGTGCACCTCAGCTTGGATGGTAGCATAGGGAAGAGAGAGACTGTGGGGAACAAAGCCCTACAAAATCATGAAGGACATAGCAACAGTGAGTAAAGAACAGTTATTGCCTATTTTCCCAAACACAAAGCACTGCAATCAGCATCTCAAGTTATCAGGAAAGAAGTTTAAAACCAGCAAAGGCAAGATCCCCTGACAATGCATAACACTTCATAACACGATGGCTTATGTACAAATAGGTTCAGGAAGCAGGGAACCCGATTTATGGACGAGAAGGATGTTGGCTGAAACAGTGATGCAGAACAAGGTTCAGCAAAAAATCCCTGAGCTACGCTTGGCTGGAAGCTGGGATGCTCACCAGGGAAGCGCAGCTCCGTGTTTGTCCTGTTTTTTCTGAGCATCCTGTGGTGGCCATTGGCAGGGATGGGTAATGAGGGGGATGGATCTGTCCCAGGATGTCCCTTCTTCCATCCTTGTTACATCCTGATGGGAGTTTGGTGACTTCCACAGCGTGGGGGTTCTCAACCAGGTATCTTAACAGAAGCACTAATTACAGTAGTGGACAGCGGTGAACTAGAATTTCTGACAACAAAGGAAAAAGCTGATATTTATTCTGTTTAGAGAACTAAAGAGACGATCAGTCTTTTGAAAAACTGGGACACGTATTTGTCAACAATTTTTTAAAATTAAAAAATGCACTTTTTAAAATGTATATGTGGTGTCACATCAAATTCAACGGTGACATGAGCGTACTTCTTGGTGTGGAGGTTTTTTTTTTTCCAGTAACTCCACGTTCTAATGAGCTTATCATGAATCGCTAAACAAGCGTCACTGACACGTGCTTTGAGGATAGGACCAGCCCTTGGCAGTGCCTGCACAGTCACTTGGCTTTCTTCTCCATCCCTCACGCTGTTTGTTGCATTGGAAACTCCTTCTACTGGGCTGTTTCACCCTGGTGAGCACAAAGTCAGGTCTGCTCAGGAAAGCGGTGTGTCTTGCACAAGCATATTGTGTCTTATAAGAGCTTGTCACAACGAATTGGAAAAAATGTGATGTGTTAGGACACCAGAAACCTGCCAAACTGAAACCCACTTGAAATAATAAATAAATGGTCAGATTCTTGCATGGTGAATTAGTCATCTGTGGCTCTTGGCAGCATCTAAATGGCACCCAGTGAACAGTCTCTGACATTCCCAGCAGTCTGTTAGAACTGGATCTCAGCTCCATTAGGACCAGACCTGGGCCAGGAGGGTGGAGAGGCAACAGCCTGGTGAGCTGGGCTGAAGGAAGAAGTGGAGAGGGGACATGAAGTGGGATGACCAGCACACCCCAAGCAGGGAGGTGCTGCGGCATCCAGGGACTTGACGCCCCGAGTCTGGGCTGGACAGCCTGTCAAGGTCCCTGTGGGGGTGATGTGAAATTTTCGCTGCCCTCTGCCTAAAAATATGCGCTTCTGGGCCACATATATATACTTTTTCTTTGCCTCAGAACAGGGAAATCATCAGTCAGTGTCCAGCCTCTAAAAGACATGAGCCACCGGGAGAAACATGGAACCTGCCTGGTTGAAAGCTGGTCTCAGCACCTTGCAGGGGAAAACCTTCCTCAGGGAACAAGGGTCTTGAATTCTGGCAAAAAAGGGGAAAAGAAGAGGGCTGGGACTCTCCCCCAGAGGGTCAGTGCCATTCCTCCTAAGAGTTTACTCCTGTCTCTGGTAGAGCTGGCTCAGCATCTCCGGGCTGGGGAAAATCTCCGTTCCTGGAGCAAGGGGAGCATCATGCTGAGAGCCCCCGCTGCGCCCTCCCCGCTGCAGCCCGGCTCTGCACGCCTGCTCGGGAGCAGCAGTGCTAAATTAAACCGGATTGCACTTTTCCCACTTTAGTAATTTAGATAAAAGTAACATTTTGTTTGAGAGCAGCAGCAATTATACCCTGGGGTTTGGGATTAACATAATTAATACTTTCTCCATCTCCAAATGTCGCCCCCCCTCCCCGCCCTCACTTCTGCTGCAATCAGAGTCTTGTCTTTCAGTGATGCTACAGTGGATAGCACTCCCCCAAAAGGTACATAAGTCCTTATTAGGGAGTGTTGCATGTGTTTAGGAAGAAGCATCTTGGAAAAAAAACCCCAAAAAACGAACTGTATCGCAATGCATTAGTGTCTGTATCACATGAAAAGCCTGTCACTTCACCACCCAGGGAACTAATGAAGATCCCAATTATATAGCAATAAAATATACATACGCAGTACAGAGGGGCTTATACATTTTTAATTTTTTTTTCCAAAGCCAAATGCAGAAAGAAAATTCTAATTAGTGGTTTTGTCGGTTTTAAATAAAAATGAACGCCGTTGCAGGAAACACGTGGGAGTTGCATTTCACCCCCAAGCAAAGCCATCAAGGGCAGCCTTCATGCCCTGCCACAGCCCCGGCACTGTCCCCACTCCCTGCCCTGCCAGCAGCTCCCTGCTCGCCTGCAGGATCCTGGGAAGAGGAATCCACACTTTTTGGCAGTGACCCCAGCAATTCCCACAACTTCCACAGCACACCACTCTCCAGCCCAGCCATCCCCCCCCTGTACCCCCTCTCCTCACCCTAAGGAAGCCCTTCACTGTTTCAATCAGCTTTGCCTTGCTAAGGAAGGTTTCCCCCTTCGCAGGGAGGTCAGTGAGGACCCAGCAGGTGGTCTCTGAGGGTCTCTGTGCCCACCCTGCAAGGTGGCAGCACGGTGGCAGCAAGCACCCGAGCCACCGGCTGCACCCTCCAGCTTGTGTCTGCTCCTGCCTCCTGGCTCGAGGAGCTGGGGGGGCACCTGTGATTGCCCAGCCCAACTGGCCTCAACCAGGGAAGGCCAAGCCATCACTGCATGGCAACAAGAAAAGAATAGGATGGAGCTTTAGCAGCAAAACCAGCAGCTTCCAGCAAAAAATCCTCTCCTTTATTCCTGGACCAGAGCCCTGGAGGTACTGGGGATTGGTGAATAGTGCTCCCATTCAAAAATCCCTAGCAAAGAGTATTTTGGGGCAACAGGAGTGAAAACCTGCTGGTCTTCCCCATCCATTT
Organism: Falco peregrinus; assembly: GCF_023634155.1. Classification (NCBI taxonomy): domain Eukaryota; kingdom Metazoa; phylum Chordata; class Aves; order Falconiformes; family Falconidae; genus Falco; species Falco peregrinus. The sequence continues at coordinate 46,030,035 of NC_073721.1, read as the reverse complement.
GCAGGAGACCCCTATTATGTGATCATTCACTTTTATTTTTCAGGGCACTCCTGTCCTGTGTACCCTTGGAACACAGTGAGCCTCATGGAGGAGCCACATGCGTTTGTCCTCCCTGCGGGTTCACATCCCGGCTGTGTCCCCGCTGCCTCAAGCCTCTGCATCCCTGTGGTCCCACCCTCTGATGGGGACCACAGGGATGCAGGGGGGGGATGTCTGTGCTCACCACTGCACCTGGAGACAAGATTTGCAGCCACAGACCTCCACCGCAGCTCTGCAGACAGCACGTACGGTGCAGGTGGACTTGCAGTTTAGCAGCACCTTCATCAGCTTATTAAAAATAAGATTTTTTTTCTTTCCGGTGGTCCATAATACATATAAATCTGGCTCTTGTCCACAGGAACAATGAAACACATACCTAGCCAGACTGCCATCCCTCCCAACCTCCAAACGTTGCTCCAGACCAGGAAGGTATTAGAGCTATTCAACAAAACAACTTTAAGAGCTTTTAAACATTAGCCTAGCAATATATTTCCCTTAATTGCATCCAAAGAAATAATTGACCTGTTTGAGATCCAGTTTCCAGAAAAGTATATATAAAAGCATCAGTCTGAGACAGGAACTCAACTTGGAACTTTTCAGACAAAAAGCTCAAGATCTGGCAAGGTTTGAAGCAATTCAAAACGTTGTTTTAAAACTGAGCTGTCAGGCAACCCAAAGGGTAAAGCAGCTCTGCCAGCTCCTCTTGTAGTAAAAATAAATGCTCATTTGTTGCTTTCTGAATTCTAAAATGCAGATGAGTGAATACATTATACAGTGTCCGATGTGCTTAACTCCATCTTCATTTCAATTTTAAAGTCACTATAATATGTTGCATAAATATAAAGGTAAAAAAAATAATTACTGATGATAGCATTCTGGAAAGTTTTCAAGCATGCGAAAAGCACAGAAATGGATATTTTGACATTAGTCAGCGAGTAGGCTCTGAGCATATCAGAGTTGTGACAGACGTAAGATCATTATCACCAGACATGGCAGGAACTTTCACCTACCATGGAACTGTTGGGGGGGGCAGGGAAGAATCCTTCATTGCTCCAGCTATAGAGACATCAACAATGTTTAAAATGCACATGGCAGCAACAGTCATTGAAATTTGTTTATGGAACCCATTAGGTGTCAAAGAAAAATGTTGAGGGTAAAATTCAGCCTCATGTAGCCCAGCTGAGACTGACAGGACACTGAGAGGGTGCGGGTGATGCACGGGTCTGCTGCTGGGATGCTCTGGGTACCCGCTGCGGGGGGGACAAGCGGCTGGGGGGTCTTTAGCTGCCCACTGGGTTAAACCAGGCAGGAATACAGACGTGTCTATCAGCTGTATCAGATGTTTTCCTGACCATCCATGCTCTGCCGAGCCCCTCTGCAGAGGGGTAGCTACGGTCCCTGCTCTGTTCTGCCTCCTCCAGCGAGCCAGGTACTTCCGTGCTGCTTAAGCCATAAGAAGAATGAAACGGCTCAGATAAAGTTTTCATTTTTTTCCCTAAGTCACAAAGTTCATCTGGAAATCCCAGTATATACCTGACTGCCTTCCTAATTACTGTTATCTTAGCTACTATGCCAGTTTTGAATTGCAAGTTGAACTGGAATAAAAGCAAAGAAAGTTTAATTAATTGGTTAATTAATTATTTCTCCCTCTTTTAATAAGAAGAGAATATTCACAGAGACAAAACAGGGGCAAAGATAGGTACTGCGGCCAGTTCACCGCTGCGGTGCCAGTCCTCATTGCTGGTGGCTGCCCTGCCGTCTGTGCCCTTGACATCAGAGGCTTTTTTCCAGGTGCCCTCTCCTTAATCCTGCCACTGCATGAAGGAGCTGGTACCTGAGCAATGGGAGCTGCTCCTGGATTGGGCAAAGGTTTTCAGAGGGCCAGCACTAACAGAAAGTTTGGGATATAACGATCCTAGGGTAAAACAGAATGACATTTTTATTATTTTTTTTTCTCAAAAACCTGCAAGCAGCCAGGATTCCTGGTGAAAATGTTGAAGTAAAGAAACCAGTGATGCCCAGGGAGAGATCTACCCCTGGCAGGCAGTAAGTGCCCTGGGTGACCCCCCCCTCCAAGGGATGCAGCAACAGCTACCAAGGGCAGTGCTGAATTTGGCCCCTGTACTGGGCACAAGGATGTCCAGGGATTTGATTAACTCACCCCTTTGCAGAAATTAATGCTCCAGCAGCCAGCGCGGGTGAGCTAGAGAGGTGTTCATAAGAAATTCCACCACCAGGACTCTGCCATAACATCAGGGCCATGAAACCAAGCAATGAGCAATGAATGTGGGATGGATTCTGCCCAGCTTGAAAAAACCCAGCACCCTTGATATATCAAGGGAGGCGGTTGTTTAACTGCACTGCAGCTGGCTGAGCTATCAAGGGAGATATTTAGAAGTCAAAATATTTGCAACTGATATCCAGAGGCTGAACATGACAGACTCGGAAATAGAACTGGCCAACTTTATTTTTCCATCCAGGTGAATTTTCAGTGAGAAGGCAACTTCTGCAGCAATGTGATTTTTCACACGGAGACAAGCACTAAAAGGTGTGCTCAACTTTTTCTCATGGTACTATTAATAAATACTGCATTTGGTTTGCTAAACAAATGCATCAGCCTCACGTAAGGAGATTCACAAAACGCAGCTGCTGTGATGACTGTGTCAAGGTGGTCTCAAAACGAGTGTATGGAAGACTGCCCAGGCGGGATACGCATGTAAAGGCTTTGGATCTTTTTGAAGAGGTCCTACCATGACTCTTCAGGGAAGAGCTGAAGACAACACAGAAAGAGCAGGATCTGGCCTAGGAACGTGCTGAATAGTCTAGTAAGGATGTACAAAGCATTTTTTATGAGAAAGAACAGAAAAACAGAGTTAGTGCAAGCAAAAACATTATCCTCCAGTGAAAAAATTAGATAAACCAGCTGGCTTCTCTTGGAACCATCCCACCCTCACATTTGCCTTTAGCACAGTCACATCAATGCTGGTTCTTGTGCTATTTGTTAACAAAGATAATAAATACATTTTAATTGGAAATAATTTCCCTAGTGGCTTCCTTCCAGCCAGCCCTTGCAGCTTTGCCCTAACGTGTCTCCCAAGTACCTCTTCAGACTGGTCCTGGTTGTCCCTTACTGCAGTTTAGATTATCTTTTCCGATACGGTGTAGGATCAAAAGCTTTCCTCTGGTGTGAGTGGTCAGAGGTACCACATCTCTTTACTGAGAAACCCACTTTTTTATTCAAAGTTATCAGGTTAGTCTTGCACCATCTAGCTTAATAAAACCATGTTGAGCTCTAACCTCTTTTCATTTATCCCACATCTTTAATTCTTCTCTGTCCAAATTGGCTCTAACAGCTGAGATACCGCAGGGATCAAACGAGCCGGCTGGTAGGTGCCAGGTCTCTCTTTCCCTTTGCCCTGGGAACTCCCCTGCCTCCTCTTTGTTCCTCCAGTGCCACTCTCAACTTAGTAGATTTATTTGAAATAATCATTACTGGACCTGCAATTTGACGTTCTGGTTATTTTTAGATGTCTGAGGCTGAGGTTATCAGGCCCCCTGTCCCTGATGCATTGAGTCGCTCCTCCACGGATGCGCTGGGCTCCGTCTCCAAACCCGGGTTCTCTGCAGCATCCCGCTGCTGCGGCTGCATTCAGCGCCTTCTTCATTAGTGAGGACTGACACAAAATGTAGATGTAGCTTTGGGGCTATATCCAGAAGGTCTTTAATCTTCACTGTTACTGATCAGCAACCCCCCATCTTTTTTCTCTTTTCATTCATAACACGAATGGGTCCTTTACAATGTGCTTCAATTCAGTTTTAACTCAGCTTGACTTTTACCAATTCTCACTTCTTTTCTACACTTTCTGAGATGCAAGACGTGGGTTTATTTGCTGCTCAGTTCTTTCTTCCTGCCCTTGTGGCCTCTCTGTTTGGTCCTAACAGACTTTTGGATGAAGTTATTAATTGTGTTAAACCTGAAGCCCAGTCCTCCAGGGTTTTTCCAATTGCTTTGGAAGCTCATGCCAGACACTTTTGCATATTTGATTTCAACACATTCCCACTGCTTCCTCATTTGTGTCCCTGAGCTGCTCAGGACAGTCATCTTAGTTCATTTGGCTTATTATCCTCTGTCCTGTGAAATCAAAAGCTTTATTTGCAGATAATAAAGTGATCTCCCCATTTGTCTGAACTAAAATAATTCAAAATAAAGTGATTTATTAGTGACTGTCACTGCTAGTAAAATCGAAATGCAAGGCTGTATCAGTCCCTGTTGATAAAAGAGTTGTGGAGAAGTTGTGTTGCCTGTCATGGGCAGGAACCCCTGGGGTGCTCCAGCCTGAAGCAGTGTGTTGTAAGCTGCACCTCACCTGCCAGAGAGCGACGCGGGCTCTGATGGAGGGTGCCCAACCTCTCTGCTTGTACTGGAACAGCTCCAGCACCAGGAGCAAGAAACATCATTTCCCTTCGGTGCTTTCCAAGAAGAACCTGATTTAAGAAGCAGAAAAAGGACAGTCACTCGGAAGGACCACAGAGGTGTACCTAACTTTTCTCAGAAGTGCATTTGATGCCATTTCAAGGGGCTCGCTGTTTTTCTGCAAATAACAAAGAGTGAGAATAAGACCTAAATTATGAGATGCTCGTGATTAGGACCCAGTGTTAGTTACTTCTGTTTGCTGGGAGAATGATCCAGGACAGGGTTGGACACCGGTGGAGTATTTTAGCAATGACAACAGAGCAGAAAAGCTCCTCTGTTTCTCAACTTGCTTAAAAATCGCAGCAAAGTATCACAGTCAAACCCTGTCTCATAAGAATTTGATTCTTCTGTGTGCCACCCCTGCATCTCCACAGCTGGTACCTATCGGTGCCACCACACTACTTGCCTAGAGCCAGCTTGAACTATTCCACCTTAATCAATTCATCTCAGCAATTCAGGAATACAGAACATCATTAGCCTTTTATCTCAAAATACACTCGTCTCAGGAATTTACCCGTGCTTCTTCTCTGTTTCTCCGGTGAGAAATTAATGTGTCTGTCAACAAGTGCCCTTCCATTAAACCTGCACTTGTTTATTTTAAAATAAAAGTAAGCTGCCACATTGAGCGTAAAAACATGCAGCATTTTATGTGGGAATCTGAAAGAATATTATATTAAAATGCACATTTCTTTGCTTCTCTTCTGAATCTCAAGAGACACTCTTCCAGGGAATTTCAGCTGGCAACTGTTCTCCTCTGCATTAATGTGAATCAAGCCTTTTCAGCTATAAAAGTTTCTTCATGTAATACACAACGCTTTAGTGAAGTTTGCCTTAAAATAAACAATCCAGCAGTTATTTGGCCCACCATCTCCTGTGTTGCTGTGGTAAAACCTTCAGCTGCATACCCTGGTCCACCAAGGCAGGTCTGGAGAAATGTGGCCAAGCACAGCATCCCAGCCCTGCGCTGATGGAGATCCCTGAACCCAGACAGAGCCCAAAGGAGGGTGGGCATTCCTGGGGGAGGGCAAAGAGGAGGATCCCACCAACCCCAGTGCCTCTTTGCATCCCCACTGTGGGGTGAGCTGGCCATGGGACAAGTCCCAGACTCTTAGCAAAATCCACCTGTCTGGGGCGGTGTCATGAAATTTGGAAGGTGTCATCCACCACTATTGTCCCCCACTCAGGTGACCCCACACGGGAGTCTCCAGAGCTCTGGTTTCAGCCCCACTGCACATGGAGCTGGACCAGGGACATCCTGTGCTAAAGGTGGAAATCTTGCCCACAAGATGACCCTCTGCATGGTTCTGCTGGGGGTCTGCAGGGAAAAGACCTGCAGCTCCTCAAGGGCTCTTGCACATAGGATAGCTGAAAAGTCTGCCTGAGCCTCTGTTTTCTGCATTTTTATTTCATTTTTCTCTGCAGAGTAAAATATCAGCTTTATACTGATACATGCTCTGCCCTGTGCCCCTATCCAGGTCACGGCCTCCACATCCTTCTCCTGTGCCCATCAAACTCAAGCTGAAGAAAGGATGGGGGGAGCTTGGATGAGCAGTGGGTCTCCTCGGAGCACGAAACGTGGGCACTAGCTTGTCAGAAAATCGCTGTGATACAATGTGTGTGTTCAGCCCGTGAGGCTGCTGTAATTAAAAGTCCTTGCTGGGATTCTGGCTGACCCTTAGCTTTATACACACACGGATGTCAAATGTCAAACTGTCTCCCCAGCTCCAACAGAACCGGCCTGATGAGACAGCCGCCAGTGAAAGTCGAGCAGTCTACTGGGACATCTGGCATTCAGTGTAATTGTTTATGAGACAAAACTTGCCAGAAGCAGCAGCAGGCCAAATTGGAAAGAACTAATGGCTAAATATTGGGGAATTATCTGACTGGAGCAGTACGGCCCAGCCTGGTTAATTAGGAGCTTGTGACGAATATAGAATCACTGTTAATTTTAACCCACCGTACCTTTCCTGAGGCGAAATAGTGAGAGTATCAGTATTATGTGATTTGGTAAATGGTGGAAGGGAATGTTTAATAATGGTGGATTTTCTTCTTTATCTTAAGTGCTTCACCTTTCATCTGGCAGACATGCACCCACCCCAGTCAGGTAGCTGAGCCGGTGGCAGCAAACACGGCAGGATTTGGCCCTGAGTGCCTTTTTGGTGCCTTCTGCAGAACTTTTTCTATGGTAGCAGTGCTGCAATGCCTGCCCATTGCAGATGGAGCATCCCTGCCTGGGGATGCAGGCTCCCAGCCCCATCATGGTTTCCCTCAGTCCCTGTGGTGCAGCCCACTGCTGGGTGCACACACACCCACAGACACACACCCACACACCCCGCAGAGCAGGAGCCAGGGCATTGCTGCAGTGGGGAGGGCTGCGGCAGGGGGACGTGGGGTGGGAGAAGGGTGATGCATATGCAGGTGCTGCTGCAAGGGTGGCAGGGTGGGCAGGACAGGCAGGGGGCATCTCTGTGGGGGTCTGGGGCACGAGGGATGCACTAGAGATGAGGGGAGAGAGGAAGGCCAGGAGCACTGATCGGGGGGGTGGGGGGTGGTGTCCATAGGTAGAGGTGGTTTGGGGCAGGGGAGAGGTGTAGTGAAGGGGCATAAGCTAAGGTGCAGGATGGGGCTCTTCAGTGGGGCCAGAGCCATTGGTCACAGGGCTGAGGGTACAGAGGGCTGGGTGGCCGGGTGCTGATGTTACTGGGGGACACTCCTTGGCACTGGAGCAATCCGCTTCAGGGACTGGGACATGGACGGTGCCTCCATGTCCAAGGGGAATGGTAGTTCTGTGTGGTGTCACGCGGGAGCTAAGCTTCTTCAGTGGTACCAAGGGAGTTAGTATCATATGCCGTCCCTCTGCTTACAAAGCACTCACTAAAATATTGTAGGAAGGGCTGTTTTGTGTGGTGTCCTCAGAGTATGTCCTCAAAGAGCACAGCTGGATGCTCCTCCAGAGCAGTGCTGACCGAGGATGCTCTCCCCTGACCAGTGTAACAGCTTTGGGGTTTGCCTTCCTCAGTTTAGACCTTAACAAAACAGCCGTGGAGGCAATGCTAGCTGGTGAAGGAATCTACTTGATCCTAAATCCATAGTTTCCTTCAAACATGAGTGCTCCAGTGCCGGGGAACACAAAGGACACAGTGACAAATACACTAAAAAGCATCCTATTTGTGTCAGGACTGAGATAGATGAGAGTTGTGACACTGCAGCTATCAACCTATGAGCAGATGAACTCGATTCACTCCAATAGCCAGAAAAAGACTGGCCTGATGAGCGACAGAGAGCCCACCAAGCCTCAGCAATCCCTTCTGAGGCATCTTCAACTTTTGTATGATCTGTTCAGCCTCACCATCACATGGAGGGGAATATTTGTAAGGCACCTTGATGACGATTCATGTCAGGTTGCTTCGAGTGAAACCTTCCAACTCATTACAGGTGATGACATTTCTACCCTCAGATACTGTGTTATGCATTAATCCACAAATGGAACTGATTCCCAAAGAGCAGAGGCGATTGTGGCAAATGACTGTAATAAGACTAAAACCATCTCCAGCTATTGCAAGTAGGAAACCACCGCAGCCTGGAAGTCCATTCCCTCAACAAGCCAAATGAAATCAGTCTGGGTTTTGGACCATTGCCTCTGGATATTTTCCATGGAAACATTCGAGTTTGCAGCCGGCTCTGGGGCATAGTTTGGCAAGAGAAACCTGCACTTAGAAATCTCTAGATATGTATTAGCACTGATTTGGGCAATCAGGCTTACATCTTGGCTAATGCTCCCCTGTCATAGTTTCATATCTTGAATTTCAGTGTTCCCAAACTTCACCCAGTGTTCCTGAGCTGTAGTTTTGATCTCCTGTAGAAATGCCTGGAGGACAGTGACTTCAACATTAGAGAGTGATGTACATTGATGCAGTACCACAGGAGCGTGACACTAGATGCTCACTTTCTCAACTCAGGCATACGACTTTCCAAGTGCTCATGAAAATTCCCTAAGTCACTCAGCAAATTCATCCTCCATTGAAGTCATAATCAAGATGTTGTTCAAGTATGGTGTGATGCATGAAATTGTGGAACGCGGAGCTACCATGAAGAGTTGAAAATTTCCCCTTAATGGAAAGTTCGGACAAGAGCTTGGGAGTGGTACAGGGACCTGAGACAGGATGGGCTCTAAGGACAGGACCAGGTCTGCTGCTCCATCATGCATCTTCCATCTGCTAACGTGTATCCTCCAGCAAAGGCATCTTTTACTTTCCTCTGGTGTGTCTGGTCCTGGTTGGTCTCAAAACCAAGAACTTATTTTGAACCACTCGAGTGATTTTTACTATTCATCTAAGAAAATATAGAATACTGATATCTATTGTTGCAGCAGAAAACAAGCCGTACCTCAGTGCAACTTCCCGGTCCCTCAGCCTAACCCTGCACTTCCTTCCTCACATTCTCCACTTCTCCAAGGACCTTCTTCCCATAACCCAGGGAACCTGACCTGCCTTTTTTAGGAAGACTTTTCCTGAAACAGGTTCCAAGTAACCTTTCTTACTTAATTTAAACTTAAATTTATTTCATTTTTCAAAATCTGAATGCACCTGACTGTAGAACATTTATAAGGAAAAGAGAAGACAGAGTGAGTGTTGTAATGAACTGCACTTTCCATATCGTTTGTGGCAAAGCATTTTTACTGGGAATTTCAAAACATGTCTGGTAGGACATCACTTGGCTCTTGTATCTGCTGAAGTGAAATAAAGTACAGTGTTTTTACTAATAACGGTGAAAATTCTTAGCAGGCGTTAATAAGTAGCAGGAAAATATTTTCTCTTTTTTTTTTTTTTTTCTCCAAGGAAATAAGTGATTATGTCAGAATTTAAAGGAATTTAGGAACTAAAAATGCAAAAAGATATTAGGTGGCATTTATGAAAACACCTAGGCAAGAAATAAACCTTTTTTCCCCTTGAAATGCATTCCTTGCTGGTGCAGTGGTACAGCCGCATACATTTTACACAATCTGTACAATGTTATCTTTCTTCTCAACTATTTAAAAACCTGTTATGCTGTTTGGAAAGCTCACTCAGGGGTATGTCATTTTAGCTTTTCATCAGGCTCTACCGTATATGTTTGTTAGGCTGTGTTTTAAAACAAGCAAGCATTCCTCATTCGCCTGGCATCAGTTAGAGATGCAGAATTTTTAGCTCTCCCTTGTGAGCAGAGCAGTCGCGGAGAGCCACCACCTTGGAGTTACTGGATGACTGGGATCAGGGTGAGATGCACTGGCAGCATTTTCTGCTCCAGACTCTCCTACCTTGCAAGCAGCAAAGGGAGGAGCTGAGGAGAGGAGCAATGCCTGCTGGATGAAGGGCTTGGAGCTGAAACACGAAGACTTTCACAGAAACTTGTTTGCACCCTCAAAAGCCAGAGGTGCCAGCAATTTGCAAGAAGACTCACCAGCCAGGTCAGGATTGACCAGGCTGCTTTCAACAGTGGGACACACAAGTTCTTTTGGCGGTTCGGGCTGAGAAAGGCTCAACGTGCCCCACCAGCGTGCCTCAGGGGTAGGTCAACACCTGACCTGTGCATGCTTGCTCTTACCGATACATCCTCAGCCTCGCGTGAAGTGGACCAGGAGAGCTGACACTGGTAAATGACCAGCAATGACCAACTTACAGAGAAAAGGTGGTGAAGGAAACTGCCTGTGACCTGCAGGAGACACGGGGTCCAAGCCCCTGAGAACCCGCTGCCTGCCTGCCCAGCCCACCCCACCTCCAGGACTCTCCAGTTTCTGACAATGATGGACAGGGGGAATCTGGCTAAGGTGCAGGAGGGTGGGTTTGGGTGTCCCTGGGGAGGGCAGGCCATGGGGACAGCTCACCTGCATCATGGCAAACTCCTCCCAAATTAACTAAATGGATAACATACACAGAAAATGGGAAGATGACATAAAAGAAAAGCAAAGGGTACTGGGGTAGGTGGAGCTGAGTGCTGCAGGATCTGAACGTGCCTAGTGTGTGCTATGAAGATCACCAAGGTCTTTGAAGTCCTAATGTCAAAACCAGGTGTTTCCGTCTAAAAAGGTGCATCCTGGTTAAGCAGATGCACGGGTGGCCGGAGCCCTGGCTGTAAATCCCGCACTGGGTTTTGCAGAGAGGAGCCCTCCTCACCCGCCTGTGCCCAGCTCAGCATGCTTCTTCCCCAAAATGTTGCCTTTTCCAACAACCTCCCAGCCAGAAACCCTCCTCTGCAGAGCAGACATGGGTCTTGCTGGAGGTCTCGGTGATCCCCGGTGCTTGGGAATGATTGCGGGGTCTTGCTCCATGTGCGATGGGGTAGCAGTGGAGGTAAAGCAGGAGGCAGGGGTTCAGAAGGGATCGTGAGCCCTATCCGCTGTGCGTCCCCCAGATACAGCCCTTGCCCCCTGTGCTGAGCGCTGCCGCATGCAGATTTCATAATAACTGGGTTTGGGGGCAATTTGTAAATGGCCTTCAGCTCTGTGAAAATGGTAATATCCCACCAGCAGGTATGTGCATCACCAGTGCGCACCTGTGCAAGGGGGGTGGCTGTCCCGGCACGCTGTGGTGAGCACGCTGCCTGCTCTTTTCCCACAGCATGGGTGTCGGGAGCCTGGCGTGGTTCAAATAACTGTGATTACAGCCTTACATTTCCAGTGATTCAGTTAACAGCCTGATTAGTAAGATACTATTCCATTTTATAATTAGATTAATGAGAGCATTCATTCAGAAGTTGTTATCTCACTTAATAATGACCTCACTGATTATTCTCTCCTTTAAGTGAGTGACTGATTTTGATTAAAATAAATATAGCTCACAGCACCTGGAAATTCATTCTTCTATTTAGAAGAAATCTGATAGAAAGAGATTCCCTTTTAAGAATTTCTGGAGTGTTATTAAATATTTTGGTCTTCCTGAGGCTGAATTTTCATGTTTTTAAAGATGGCATTTTTGAAATACTCGATCATAAAATATTTATTGAGCCCTGTATTTATATTTTCAATACATCTGTTTCTACTTTGACAGAACATAATTTCAGCAGAAATATATATTTGCATGCCGAGCTGATTTAAAAAAACACCCGCAAGTGCTTATATACACAGACGCACACACGTATGTACGTTTGCACTCACGCATAGCCAACATACCATTGAATGCCAGTACTCATTTAATCCTGTACCATACATAATGATTTCCGATTTAGGAACAAATGCTGCCATCAGTCATTTAGCCAATTGAGTTTATCAGATCCCTGCTGCTTATGATGTTGTTTTGTATATTAATCTATTTTCTGAAAGTGGCAAGAATTAGAAAGCACAACGCTAAACACTTTAATATGAAAAAGGCAAACAGGCAGGCAAATAGAGATAGCAGGTTTGTAGGAAAGGCAAAACACATCTGATTACCACAATGCAATTAGTGATCATGAAGTCTGTGTTAGTTTGGACAATTCAGTTGTGCCCACAGCAGAGTGAAGGTGAAGATGACCACAGACAGCACGTGGCGTGGAAGGCACTGCCGGTCCTTCACAGTGCCAAAACTGCACTTTATCAAAATAGATCTAGCTTGCTTTTTTTTTGCCTGATCTGGGGACAAGCAGCACCCAAAGGAAGATCAGCCGGGGTGATCTGCTCCTTGTGCTCCCATGGGAAGGACTGGCAGTAACCAGATTTTGCCCCTGACCCACAGGGATGTGGTGCCCCCCATTCACAGTCAGGGTGATGGGATGCTCATGGGGGGATGGCACCCTGCTCGTTCCGTGCTTCCCTCCCAGATGCCCAGGCCTCGCTGTGCCTCAGCATCTGCTCTTTTGTGTTCCAATTCACATGCACAACATCGCAGGGTGAGTCACTGGGCTTCTGCGCTCTCCCTCCGAAATAAGTCATTTTCCAAGAGCTGCCCGGTTTTGCTCTGGTTAAGGAGAAATCGCGCTGGTGCTCAGCCGTGCCGGCTGGCTCTGCCTGCAGAGGGGACAGGGGGACACACAGACCTTTGCCAGAGTGGGGCACACGCTTGCAAAGATACAGGAATAACAAACAGCCAAATTCCAGCTGGGTTAGTCTTTAATGGCTTGATGCAGCCAGTTTTCTCTGAAGGCAGCTATCACGTTGCTGTCAGCCTGATGCTGACACGACAGCAGCATCAAAACTCGCTGCTGGTTGCAGAAGGGAAAGCTATCGCTGGTGCGGTGCAGCGAACAGCCAGGTCTGGGCTAGCACAGCCAGTGAAACGGGAAACTTTGGGAATTGCTCAACTTCTCAGGCATCGGATCACCTGATGAACAGAACTGACACCCTGTGCTGCAAGGAGCAGGTCAGCTCCCATCATGGGGGTTTCCAGCTAGTAGTCTGTGTTTGCACATCTTCTACAGCGCAGTCTGGAAACAGTGACGCTGCCACCCCCCTGGCACCTCCGAGAGATCCTTCATTCTGCCTCCCACCCTCCTCTCTCTTGCCAGAGTAAACACCGCACTGCACCCTCATCTCAAACTGCATCATCAAGTGTCCAGGGTATGGAATACCATTCTGCCTGACACTGCACATACTTCACATTCCTGGCTTCTAATTTCTTGAATTTCCCTTTGTATCTGAGGTCTCAAAAAGCTTTGGTACCCATCTAAAACAGACACAACTTTAACTAGAATTGACTGTGTTTCTAATTCACTCTTAATACTTCCAACCCATCCAACCCATCTGCATCCCTGAATCCTACTTATGCTGTTTGCCCTGGGCTGCCAAAATGTCCTTCTGTAGCCCAGAAGCAGAAGGGAGAAGATGCTGCCAGAGCTGCAGAGGGGCATTGGGGTTTGGAGCTGCTGGGGTCACTTCCCTGCTACTTCTAGCAAGCCAAAAAAAACCCAGAGGAGCAGAGCAGCCACCAAAGACATAACCCTTAGGTTTGATCAGAAGCACCCATGCCAATGAAGAGGGGAGCAGGGTAGAAACTTCAAGGCAAAAGTCAGGATCAGCAGGATCTGAATTTGCTTTGAGACCTTTTTATTTGCCATGTTAATGCTTCTCCCTCTTGATTTCTTCCTTCCTGGGCTTCCCGGCACATTTAGTCTGGCTGCCAAGTGATGGTCTCAGAGGAAAGTTTCACTTTCTGGAAAGCCTGGTGGCAAAATCTGCTTAGCACGCTCCTCTTCCCACTCTGCACCCTCGATTCTGCTTCAAAAGTCATTTCCCTCCCTACCTTTTTTCTTCATATATAGAAAAATGTTTACTTAAAGGTTAAAAAACCCATTACCTGTGAGTCAGGAGAGGATTCTGAAGTGCATGGTGCTAAGGTGCTGTCTGGACAAAGACACTGTAATGAGGACCTAATTAAGTGAAAGCTGCCAAAGCAAATCAGGGTAGACAGGAATCATCTGCCCGTCGTCGAACTCCAGCATCTCTCTGAGTGAACAGGGCAGACAGGCAGAGCTCAAGGGAAAGGTGGCACTCCAGAAACACCCAAAGTTGTGATCACCCATAAGCAGAAATTCTGAGAAACCTGCAGAGCAGAGGGACGATGGAGAGGACCCTTCTCCTGACATGAGGCAAACACCTTGCTACAGCCCAGAAGTCCTAAATCTGAAGCCGTACAGCCCACACCAAAACTGGCCCTGGCTTGGACAGCTTTTCCCAGACTTTGGTGTTTCTTTGCTTGACACTATGTGCTTGCACTCCACATCTGTTCCTTCCCTGGGGGATATTACCCTCTCTGATCCTTGGAGATCAGCCTAACAAGGTGGGGTCGCAGGCTTCAGTACCGGAGGAGATCTGTCTGGTGCAGCCCAGGTTTCTGTGGCACTGATCCATATGTGAGGACACCTCCACTGGAGCTCATGCACAGCTTAGGGCCATTATCCAACCCATCTCCTCACCTTTCATTTTCAAAAGCTGCCCAGGGACCAGTCGTGGCCATTGCGGAAGCAACGGGCTGGTGCTTGTGGGGTGGAGGGGCTCTGGGCACCCTCAGGTCTCACGGCACAAAGCAAATGATCCAAGGGGACAAGGTGACGTGCCAGAGCATCTACACACGGACAGCACCCTACAGCCTCGTGGGACTCACCACACCACCTACACCTGCGGGATGGTGGTGCCCCATCACAGCACACCAAGGTGCACAACCAGGCAGCCCCAGCATCTAGAACCGAGAAAGAGCCGAGTGCAACATTCTGCTTGTTGTTTGACAGCATTTTAACATTCAGCTCCTCGCACCAGATGTGAAACCTGTCTTCTTATTTTTCATTTTATTTTTGGTATATTTCTTCAGGAGAAATCATTATAGATTTTTTTCTTTTTTCTTTTTTTTTTTCTCCTAGCATTTCAGGCTGGAGGTCCTGAAATGGATCTGACTGAAATAGCTCCAGCCACGTTTGACTCAGATTAGAAGCACAGCCTTCAGGTCCTTCACCCCCAGTGTGCAGTCGCAGGTGCTCAGGTCTATAGGTTTGTTGGGAAAATTAAGCAAAACAAAGAAGTGACAGCGGCAGGCTATGTCTGATTCTGAACTATGGTTTTGAATTCCGCAGTCTTTTTTAAAGACAGTGGTTTTGCAGAAAATCTGTTACCAGGGAAGGATTGCAGTCCTTCATAGTGTAATTTGGGGAGCACACGAGGGAGCAACCTGTTCTGCACTGCTTGCAGGCTGATTCTCCCTCCTCCCAGACCATCACAAGGTCCTCTCCAGCCCGGACTGTGAAAGGGGTTGTCTCTGCCTTTTAATCTGGAAGGACCACTTAGCCTGAGAAAAAAAGAAAATAAAATAGCCACAGAATAATTTCTGCAGTGCCTCCACATGATTTTCATTTGCAGCCAAACAAAACCATTAAATTCTAAAAGTTCACTTCCAGTTTTTATTTTCGGGAAGGCTTTTGTCCTCCACTTACTGACTCTGGAATTCATAAGTGTGTTTCCTGCACCCTCTTCACAATGGCTTTGCAGAATATTGTCCAATCTGATATTCACAGAGCCATGAAATCACAGTCATTTGCAAAGCCAAGAATTGTATTGGCCACTTTTGACCCACACGAAGAAGCAATATTTAGTCACAGAGAAACAAATTATGGGGAGGGGGAAAGGGGGAAATGCCATTTTTTTAATTTATTTTTTTTTAATTAATGCTTTTACCAAAATGTAATGTTTCCTCTTGTTTGATCTCCAGATTTAGTGCACAGTTCAGTTTATTTTTACCCATAGAAAAACATTTTCAGCATCGTTTTCTCTTTGTGACCACTCAACCTCCGTGCTCTAGGCTGTTACACCTATTAAGCTATTTCCGAGCGCCCCAGAGGTTTTTGTGGACTAAACAGGACTTGACCTTTCAATAGAAAATTGCAACAGAGGCATCAGAAGGAGCAAAACCAAAGCAGTACCAACCCCCCCCCCCCCCCCGCCCCCCAAACAGATTTATTTCCCTTTACAGGTCTGCTTTGAACAGCCAAGGAGCTGTTGTGTGTACGCTACCCTGCAGTAGATATCCCCAGTTTCCACTGTGGCTTTTAGGAGTATGACCATGAAAATACCCCCAGAGCCAGACTGTGCCTCAGAAACAGGAAAATTATTTTTTTTTCTTCTCTCCTGACTGGATAAGAGCAATTCTGAACGTTTTGAATTGAAGTGACGCAGTGACTTGGCAGAGCCTGTCAGCTTCCCCAAAAGAACATGAGTATTTCTAAAGGAGCACAAGAGCTTCTAAAGGAGGTTGCAGAATGTTAATTGCCTATGGATACTGTAAAATGAGAACTAAAATACCAAAGGTTGCTAGGTCCCCATCAGTCATTTTTTGCCAGAATTCACGCTGCAGCTCAGACTTGTTGTAAAGGTAAAAGGGTTTTTCTTACGTACCTGCAGATGCAGGATGGGACTTGTCCCTGTCTTTCCCTCCCAGACTCAGGTCAGAAAACACTATCTCCATCTACAGAATCTGTGCAAGATTGACATTCTCCTACATGCTTTTCTGACATGCAACCTTTAGAGGCTTTATCAGGGCAAGAAATTAGAATGATCACATTAAAAACCTGTAAAATAAGAAACATGGGCTAAAACAACTAGCTCTACATGGAAACCTCAGTGTCCCCCTCTATCTGCTTTCCAGACACATGAGAGACCAATTTCTGCCCCATTTAAACCATTATAACCCCCTGAAACCCTGAGGTGCAGCCAGCGGCAGGATTCATCCCTGCCTGTTGAGCTTTTGCTGCAGAAAATTTGGAGGCTGACGGGTGAATATTTGCTTTCAGCATGTGCGATGATTACGGTAACCATGGCACAATAACGTCTCCAGCTGAGCTCGGTCCCTCCTGAGCAGGCACTGGGCGATGTGTTGTCACTGCGGTAGGTACCATCTCCAAGTGGCCGGCAGCGTCAGACCCTCTGTCTGATGACACCACGCTGTGCAAGCATACCCAGCCTGGCAAGAGCAAACGGAGGTAGGAAAAACAAGTTAGCCTGTGTGCTGGACTGAGGAACCGAGCTGGTTAATTTGAAGTGCAGCATCTTATGCTTCCACTGTGCTCCTCTGCCCATTCCCGGTTTAGCTCCTCCAGAGCTAGGCTGGCTCTTCGCATGGTCTGGCCTGACCTTCTGCGGGAGGTGGGGCCGTGTGTTAGTCTTGGGGTGCTCACCCAGGAACAACATGCCATTAATTAGAGCTGGTCTTGCTTTATCAAAAATAGCTGAGTGTTAGATGAGGTCCACAGGGGAAGAGAGGGGTGGATTCTGAGGAGCTATAAGGCACTGATGGTACAAAGAGATAAGCCTGATACACATGACCAAGTGAGGCAGAGATATAACTTGTATTACATCAATTTATCAATGATAGGAAAGGCTGTAGACTCTGTACCCTTCAGAACAGCATGAGAACTCTGGATTTGTCTTCCCATATTTCAGTGTTCGTGTTAGCAGGAGAAACAGAGGTCAACTCAACTTAAATACAAGGTGAAAAGCTTCCAGCTCAGCATCAGTACATGTCTTTAAGAATAAGGAGAAATAGTCAGGTTTCTGAAACAGTCAGTCCTAAATAATGTATGTGAGTAAAGAATGGGTCATTAAAAATTCTTCAAATTCTGCATCTGAAATACTTCAGTGTCCTTGTTCTGTGAAGGACATTCAACTTGGCCTATTCGCACACTGCAAGAAATGCAACTTTTCCTAGAAATGTGCAGGGTGCCTAAAAAAAATCTCCGTGCTTCTGCTGAATTGCAGCTCAACATCTCCTGGACCCACAAAGATGCATATTCACAGTGGGGCAACAGCTCTGCTCTTGCTGCCTGCCCCATCCGTGCCAAAATCCAAAAATCCATGCCCACCCTTCCCACTGCTGCCAAACAGATCTTTGGTGGCCGATCTCCCAGGCTTGTCTGCTGGCAGAGACTGTGTGGAGCCAAAGACTGAAGCCATACAGCAAGTGTGTCCGTCTATGGTTATGACCGTGCACAGACCCCACATTCAAGTGCTGTGGCAAACAACCGCGTGCTTCACAGTCACTGTCAGGAGGTCACTGTGTCCTTGTGGACTTGCCTGTTCTGTCCTCTGCTCTAAGGCCAGACAAGCTTGGGCTGTGTGAAGCTCAGGAGAAGCTTGTCTCTCTGTAAGGCTAACGAAGACACACACTTCACAGGCTTCAACGCAAGCAGCTGGTGTTCTTAGTTAGGAAGGCTTTCCCGGGAGCTAACTCAAACCATCCCTGGAGCATCCCCAGCCCCCATTTCTCATCCTGTCTGTCCTGGAGACTGGACAAGACCTCTTTAAAGATGCTCTCAGCCCTACTGGCTCTGTCCCTATCCCTCCTTCCCTAACTGTAGCTTAAACAACCCTCAGCTTTCCACACTCCGAGTCACCTTCATCACTCTATGCCAACTGTCCCACGTTTTTCTTAAAGTGCAGAGCCTGAGCCTGGATCCCAGCTCTGACTGAGGCTCCCCCAGCACTAAGAACATCAGGTTGTGGATTTATATATATCATATATAAATGGATATAAACATCCATTTATAGACTCCTCTATGTAGCTTAGTCTTTTTGTAGCAGCAGAATATCATCACTGCTCATGTATTCCTACATCTCTTCCCAGTCCTTGCTTTCCAGCCAGCTGTTCCATTTGGCACCGCTGGTACCAAAGCACCACTGAGTAGTACCCTTTCAGTTTGATTTGTTTTGGTTTTTTTCCTTAGATAATTTCTCAAGTTTACGAAGAAATTTTGAAATTTAGCCTTGTTCATTGACATGTTAACAGACTCTTTGGACTTGCTGTCTCCCACAGCTATAAAATGCACTCTCTTACCCCATCACCCAGTGCCTGGAGCAGTGCAGCCGCTGATGACAACTTACGTGGTGCTCAGCTGTGCACCCACTTGCTGTGGATTTACTCAGACTTTGTTTTTTCCCACTTGCTTACTGGAATGGGAGCACTTGAAAGTCATGTCCTTAAAGCACAGGTATACAATTCCTTTTCTGTCCGCCCAACTCCTTTCCTAGTTTTAGAATGAAATTAAATAAACAGCATAAGATTTGCTCTTGTTGAATGCAAATACAGATTTTCTTCTTTTGCAAGCCTTTGCAAATATTCAAGGCTAAGGACTTCCCATTTAACGCCGGTTTTAATTGTGATCTCTGTCTGACTGCATTTGACTTTTTGAGTGAATGTCAAAGAGGCATTACATGTTTTGGTCACCTTCCTGTCACCTATTGTTCTCTCTTACTCTACTCTCAAACCTTTCCTTGATCTTTCTTGTGACTAATGTACAAAGAAAATGTCTTTCTGTTGCATACTGACTGTCTCATCTGTCCTCCACCAGCCTACCCATGTTTTCTAGTGGAGTTATTCCTAATAGCACAGCATTCAGAGCAGCTATCAAAAGCAAACCAAAATTTTGCCACAGAGTGTTTCTTTATATATATACATATATATATATATATATATATTTATGCTCTGACTTCTCTTTACAGCATGGCTGGTTTCTCGGGAAAACATTACAAATTGCTGAATTAGTGTAAGATTTAGATTCCAACCCCTCACTCTCTGTCAAAGCCATTAATAAATGGGGTCTCCAATAGGAAATCAACCTCAGCATCAACAGTGTAAGTCTCTGTTTGCCACAATTTCAGACTTTGGTCCACCAGATCTGATGACAATTGAAATGAGACATATTTGTAAGAGGAGATGAGCCAGGTGAAAAGGATGCTTGCACCCATAAGGACATTAGGGAAGTTCCACCAGCCTCTAAATGGGCCGAGAAACATAAATGCTTATTGCAATCATATTTACTTCCCTAAGAATCACTGATAGTCTTTATGATGTTTGGGGTAGTTTCTAATTCTTTTTCAGCCTTCTGTTCCCATGGCCTCAGTGATGCTTTGGGGCAGGGGGCTGCACAGGAGAACTGGCCCTTCACTGTCACTGTGCACACCCTGATTTTCATATTATTTTGAGAGCTGGCAAACAGAAGTTCTCTTCTGGCTTTCCTTGGGATATTCATCCCTAAACATTTTTTGCAAGTCCCCCAGCTGCATTACTGTACTACGTAACAAACACTGCAATAGGCTTCCTGGAGAGGTAGTGGATGCCCCATGCCTGTCGGTGTTTAAGAGGCATTTGGATAATTGCCTTAATAATATGTTCTAATTTTTGGTCAGCCCTGAACTGGTCAAGTAGTTGAAATAGATGATCATTGCAGGTCCCTTCCAACTGAAATTATTCTATTCTATTCTATTCTATTCTATTCTGTTCTGTTCTGTTCTGTTCTACTCTTATTCTATTCTATTCTATTCTATTCTATTCTGTTCTGTTCTGTTCCGTTCCGTTCTGTTCCGTTCTGTTCTGTTCCGTTCTATTTATTCTATTCTATGGCAGCAGCACAGCTGCAGCGCTGCTATCACCTTTCTGCTATGGCACAAGACCAACATGCCAGCAGTTACAGACAGGTTCATGGGAAAGCCGTAATTTATCATCCATTTAAAATCGCACGTCTCCTTTGGGATTTCCATACATCTGCTTTAGTTGGCCAAGACTCTCGCCTCAAAAGTTAGGGAGTTTGCCTCGAGACACACAAGCCCCGCTTTGCACAATGTTTGATATAGTACAGCATAGCCTGGAGCCTTGTCAATAAGATTAAGCTTGCAAGAAAAGCAGTGAAGGCGGCCCAATGATCCATCTCGTCCTAATGGTACCTCCTGCACATGAGCGTGAGGAACACCAGCAGCCCTGGGGAGGGATGCAGGCAGCAGCTATGGACCAAATTCAGATCCCAAGCTCCTCCCTTTCCTCAAGTGGCCCCTTTCCCTACAAATTAGTGCTGCTCCAAGTGTGAGCGTGGGTGCAAGAACGGATCCCTCCAGGCAGGGTGATGGAGCTGTGGGGTGACATTGCTGCTGAAGCAGGACTCACCACCCCTCTGACACTGTTTCTTGTGCTCTTTCTCCTCTCTGACACTTTTCTGGAGCAAAATGCTGGTAACAGAATTGAAATCAGATCCTTTGTAGGGGTAGGGCCGGTCCTTTAATGCTGAAACAGCTAAATACAGGGAGATTTTTTAGCAAATCACTTTCACTCAAATCAGCCATAAACACTTCAGGTTTTAGAAAGAGTCTCACCCCCTGAGGGCAGCATTATCCAACACAGTTGTGAGTGAAGGACTTGACATCCATTCACTTTCTGCTGCCGCACAATCGAGCACCAGCATCTTTTATACATTTAAATGGTATTCACCTAGCAAATGGCAAATGTACCACAGCTACTATTATATCCTACTGCTAATGAGGAGGCAATGCTGGTTCCTGATTTCTGGGGGGCTAAATCCTGCAGGTTTTCTGCAGTTTTCTGGGAAGAAATTTGCTGGGGTGAAAACTGGGGGCTGTCAGCCTGGCCATTACAGTAGGGTGCTGCACAGCACCTTGCTATGCAGAATCACACCGTAGCAAACTGCCATTTTTTTCTTAGCAGAAGTGCTGGCGGTTGTGCCGAGGCTGCTATTTAATTCAATCACTAGTTACACTGCCCAAATTAACTTCTAGGATCAAATGGTAAATATTGAAAATAACCATAATTCTGCTTCCCAGAATGGTCCATGGCTTGCAAAGGACCCAACCTTCAGCTGGTAAGTATAAGAGGATCTCAGCTGAGGTCGGTCAAGATGTGCTGATTTATACCAAGGGACCTTAGCAGCTCATTAATTTTGCAAATCAAGCATTTGGACATTGGGAAATGCCTTTAGGAAATGTAACCAGGTTTCTGGTGCACCTTAATTGCCTATGTTCATTATGTTGATCGGTGAACAGAGATGCCACTAGAGTAAAGGCTGAGGCTTACATAGTTTAACAAATGAGTTCTTCTGAAGTCTGTTTTATATGGAAAATTGATCAGGATAATTATACGACCATTACAATTTTACCAGTACTGCTCCCACTCACGTCTCTTCCTACAGATGCTTTTTACAGTTGTGGCTTTGCTTTGCTTTGAATGCAATGCAAGATAAAACAGAAAACTGTGCTGCATGAAAGTGCCCATGTGAGGAGTTGTACTTGTAGGAGTATAATTACCCTGGCAGAGTTAAGTTGCTGAATTTTCCTTTGCAAGCAGACTAAATCTGTGTGCCTACACCCATGTGTATCCTTGGATTCCTTTGAAATTTTCAGCAGCGGTGCTGAGATTTCTTCTGACTTCACAGTGATAACAGCAGGCATCCCTTGGATCGATCAGCCTTTAACAACTCATTTAACCACTCTTGTTTGTTACCGGGCGAGCTGCTTTGGACCACACCTCGATCATCAAGTACCAGCTTGTGCTTCTTTAATGGACGTGACCACCTGGGACGTGCCTCAGCTACATTTAGAGGTCAGCAGCCTCCCAAAGAGCAGATTAGAACGTTTGTCTAAGGAAAAGGGGGATCTGCATTTAAGAACATGTGCCAGATAAAGGTAATATCCACATAAGCAGCAGGTCTGGAGATCTTCTGCAGATGAGAGCACTGGCAGGCAGCTTAACATGATTCTAAAGGGCCACATCCTGCCACTATTCACCCAAAAAATGCCCACGTACAGAACAAAGTGATGGAAATAAAAGCCTGTCATGTTATCTCCACCCACATCTGCGCTACGGGACTGTGTGCAAAGAGAAGCAAGAAGCCGAAAATCTCAGCAAGGTCAGCCTATGATTTAATAGCTTTCCGAGCAACACAAAGTTCTGTTCCAGGGACTAACCTAAAATCACATTTGGCTCATATTATCCCAGAATCCTATCATCTAACGGTAGCATAAGCTTTTCATAAAAACATCAAATTTGAGAATTCATCTGCTCTATGTAAAATAAAGGCTCTCATCGTTTCACTCCTCAGCAGGATGTCGGTCTTCAGGAGGCAAGTCTGAGATAACTGGGAAGTATCACAATCACTGAGGTTGAGAGGAGCTCTGGGCATCACCTAGTCCTGATGGAGCAGGTCTCTCAGGACCAAGCGCTGGATCTCAAACCTCACCAAAAACGGAGACTCCACATCCTGCCTGGGCAACCTGCTCCAGTGCTGGACCAGCAAAGGAGGGTCCCAGCCCAGCTAGCCTCAATTCCTGGCCAAAGCCCTTGAGCTGCAGCAGGAGCATCTCAGGCTTTATCCTTCTGGACCAGTGAGTATCTTGACCAGTGTGGGAGACCAAAAAAGCCTGTTCACATGGGTCTGTCCCGCTAGGGCACCCTTCCAGATACAGTTCAGTCTCCCTCTGGTCATCTCTTGGCAGAGCTGGGAAAGCTCTGAACGTGGCTCTGGATCAGACACAGGGTTCAACCCAGACTTTGCCCAGGAGCCGCCTCCTGTCAGGGATGGTACTGCCAGGACTCGGGGGGGTTACCGGTAAAGCAAAGGTCTGGGTCTCTCCAAGAGAAGATGACTGCTAAGCAGAGCGTTAGGGAATGTCCAGGGAGCCAGTGGGTTGGATTTAGACAGCTGAAGAGATATTTAGGCACCAAAACCCATTTGTGGCTATAACTGATGATCCTCAATGAAACATTTATAACAATCCTGAAATGGGAGATTCTGTCCACTGCTGAAGCTATGCACAAACAGCAATAAATATTTCAAATTAAGTTGGATGAAAAGTCGTATTTTCACAGCTCTTTTCTCTACAGGCTAAAATGGAAAATCTGGTATTATATGGCATTATAATCTCTTTTCTCGCAGTGATATTGCACGCCCGCCCTGCCTGGCAGGCGAGCTTGGGCCCTTTGGCCATATGGCCAACAGACCAGGGCAACCTCCATGCTGCCGCTTGCAAATTCTTTGGTGCTTCCCTTTAAATATAACATTTGGATGAATTTCCTGATTTTTAAACCATTTCGTAGGAAAAGAATGTGGAGTCATTCTTGCATGCGCTGCTGTCAGAGTCAGGGCTAATAAATTCATAAAGACCTTACCCCTAGCACCGATCCATAGGAGCAATTTTTCAACCCCAGTCTGAAGCAGACCGTAGTTGGGAGAGCTGCAGCCCAAGTGAATTAAAGTAGCAAAGTTATAAAAAAGTGAAAACCGAGTCTCATAATGGGAAGTGTCAGCACATTTAGGCACTGCAGCCTGCAGTTATTGTTGGTTTCTACCTCAAACCTGTTCACCTGGATTACATTTATTGCTAAGCCACTCTCTTTTCTTTGTTTACTGAATTTTTCTTTAGCTGTCTGCCAAGAGGGAAACACTTATCTGTACTATATGATTTTTTTTTTCAATGAAATATATTTCTAAAACACTCTGCTGCAACTCGCTGTCTGATACACCAAGCATTTAAAGAGTAGATTGAATTATTTTTAAGGCTATTTCCTTGTTGCATGGAATCCCATTTTCCACCACACCTTTAATATTTCTTTCTTTCTAGTTTGTTCTAAAGCCTCTATGCTTCTGAGCTAGGAATAACAGCCTCCAGCTGCCTCCACTGTTTCCCCCCACTGCATACATAAATTTAATATTTACCTGCCTGTGTGCACTAACATCCTTAGTGGTTTCTGGTTTCCTAGGACAGTTTTCCTGGAGCTGTGCACTAGAAAGTGCCTCAACATCTGAGGTCTCTGGAATGGGTGGTTGGGCCAAGCCCATCAAGCCTATCCCTGTTCCCCAAATATTTCAGTAGGACTTTGCAAGCTTGAGCAGGTGTCTGGAGCCCAAGTGCTTTTGCAGCCCTGGCCTCTCACGCTTGGGCTGGCTGTTGGGACACACTGTGGAGCTGCAAGAACTGTGAGCTCACCCCCCCTTTCAGGCTGAGAGAGGGACTGACCCTCTCTCTCCAGTTGTGCAAGCACTCTTTTCTCTGGGGCATCACTCCAGAGATGGCCACGGCTCTCCTCTAGCCATTATACATGTCTACTAGCCGCCTTCTTTGGGGCAGGTCACACCATCCATGCATCCCACATGCTCCCACAAGGGGAATTGGGATAGTATTTGGCTCATCCAGGACAACCACTCCTTTTGCTTTGAGCAACTGTGAGCTACATACATTAGGCAGCCTCCATCCCAGCACGCGTTGCACAGGCATACTTGGGGAAACTTCTAAAGGCTCTTAATTCAGCCCGTGAGGGTGTCAGGAAACTGTACAGGAATAGAAACTGCAACACAGCTCACAAGAAGGCAGAAGTCTGATTTTCCTAGCATAATGAACACGGAGTGGAAAAAAGCCCTGCCATCATTTCATTGAAGAAACCTGATCAAGCAATATACTTGAAGACATCCTGAACCACTCACAGATGTTGCAAGAGAAAAGAAGAGACCAAAACTGTGGAATAAATCATTTGCCCATTTCTGCTGGCAATATGACACCAGATTACTTGGAAGTCCTGGGATGTTTCCAGACAGGAAAAACTAGTTCATTTTATTTGAGATTCCAGCCTGGGTTTGAGCTGACAGCGCTTCACAGGAGAAGCAAAGCGTTCAGCCATCCTTCCAGCCACAACTGCTGCTGCTGGCACTGCGACCTGCTTTTTATTTTGCACACTTCAGTTCTCTTCAGGATGTTAGCAAATTTCCTTGTGTGCTAAAGGGGCACTTTGGGAAGGTGAGCTTCTATCTTGTTCACAGAGACCAGGGTGATGGATCTGCCCGCACGTGACTCGCTTCTTTGCAACTCCCAGGGCACCACACACAGGTGCCCCATGGAGTGATCAGATTTTCTGCTGACAGCGTTTGCAGAGGACCTTGGCCCTAAGATGATGGAGGTTTGAAGGTAATAGGAGGTGGCTGCAGGACATTTAGTCTCTGTTATTGCAGCTGAGGTTTAATGTAATGTTTGGGCGTTTTCCTGATGTTACTATTTTAGTAAAACAATAGGTTTACTCTTAACTGAATTTTGAGGTGGGTAACGTTTCCTAGGCTGTATCTGGTATGCAAGTTGCAAAGACCGAGTTCCCCTGTAAACAATCTCAAAGAAATTTGAACCAGCAAAGTGTTTTGTGCCAACTCAGTGCTTCGCATGAACTGTTACTAAACATTTTGGTATAAAGGCAGACAATTTACCATCTCTTGGATACCGTTGGAATGAACCAACCTTCTCCTGCCATGTAGAAGACTGTTACCATGCTCATTTTACAAGCCAGGGATGGGTCTTACAGCATCCTGATGGCTTGATCTCAGCATGGCGTCTTGTTTGTGCCAGGAGTTAGGGTAGGAAGAGAAAGGCATGGGATGAAGAGAAGAGAGAGCGAGTGTACAAGATAATAGAACCACAGAGCCACTGAGGTTGTAAGGATCTCTGCAGGTCGGCTAGTGCAAATCACCTGCCTAAAGCAGGGTCAGCTAGGGCAGATTCCTGAGATCTGCTGGGCTTAAAGCACAGGAAGAGTTCATATGGACAGAAGATGCTCCAAAAGCCCTTCTGGTGCCTCTGCTCCATTTCAAAGCCACTTTAACCAACAGGATGGCATCAAGGAAAAGCGAAGGTTTGGCGACTTACAACACAAATGGATTGGGCCAAGGTCCATCCGAAATAACTGCCTGGAAGATCGCAGCTCATCAAGTGCAATGCATAGGTACACGTCTATAAGCTGTTGGCACATAGCAATGGTGGAAACACATGGTAGAAACACTGTATTTGAGCAAGTTCCTAATCTGGCTTTGGTGCTGATCACTGGCACTAATCACTGTACATTTTCTGTGTATTTTAAAGGAACAGCAGGTAAATACACTCCCAAGAGCAGTAATTTCCTTTTTGCTCTTTCCCACCGCTCTCGATCAGAGGGCAGCTGGGGAAGGGAAGGTTGAAACTGGGCTGGATTCAGCTCTTTGGATGTGGTAACGTTGCGAGTAGCACTTTCAGCCTCTCCCCACAGCAGAATAGGGACTGAAGTACAAAACTGGTTTGAATTAAAAGGTGAGGTACAGAGCTGCTCACAGGTCAAGGTAGGAATTTCCCTTTTCTGACTTGCTAAGCCTTGGAGACAGACATTGTCATTACAGCTGTGTTATTTTATGGCAGACGTCCTCACCATCCCACATGCAGCAGGGGGACATCCTCAGTCTCACCAGAAGGTGAAATACCACTCACTAATTGTGTCTTTTTCTTGGCACCAGGTCTGTGGCTCTGCTTGCAGGCTGGGCTGAACCAGCAGGAGCTCCCCCTCACAGCTGGCCAAAATCTCCAGTTCATTTGATGTTTCAACATTTTGTCCGTGTTCTGAATTGGAATGAAACCAAATGCTCAAATTTCTTCTGTGAGCTGGTAACATCACATCGGTTTTTTGTTTATAACACTGACTCTGAAACAAAACCAAACAGGTTTTGTCCTCACCTCTGTCACACCAGGATGGCGGTATCAGAGGACACGTGTTGCTTGTTCAAGGAGAATGAAGCTCCCAAATGCCATCTCCGAGGTAACACACCATATCCTTGCCCCAGCACGGTTTAGCCTCTGTTATCAGTGGGTTTTGTTGCTTCTGAGTTGTCCCTTCCAATGAAAGGCACCATTTTATATGGTTTTGATTAAATTGATGCCATTTTTATAGACTCTCGAATGGGTTTCAGCCTTCCTCAAGATAATTTGGGTGTCTGTTACTCCTCTCAAAGTGACAGAGAGAGGTTAAAACTGGTGATGACATCCACACAAATGTGCAAAACTCTTCAGTTTCACCTGCTGGAGCCTCTGACTGCACATACCATATGCTCTTAGGCCAAGACACTGGGAGATACGCACATAACTCTAGAGGGTGCCTGCTTGTCCTGAGGGGCTGCTGCCCAAAGAAGGACTGTTTAAATCCCTTTCTAGACAGGACCAGGGCTGGAAGATCTGCAGGTTAGGTGACAGTTTGCGCCTTTATTCATCTGCAGAGTGGACATCTTCAGTCACCACAGTGCAACGTGGCACTTGAATGCACTTTTGCTAGAGGTGTTGCAGCAAAACCACCATTAGCATTAGGGCAGCATCCTGACTGTGCAATGGGAAGAAAGGAGTCATAAATTCAACATCCAGAGCACCTCCTATCAGTATTGTCTGGTACCTCTTGTGCATCCTCACTCTTGCACCAAATAGACAAAAGACCGTCTCATCCAGCTGGCTTTTCAAGCTGGGAAAACCCATTGTATCGTGCTGTCATTGATGTCAAATCCAAGTTCTGGCCTGCTGCCAAAATGTCAGCAGAGAATTTTGCAGCAGATCATTTAAACCATATTTTAGGAGAGCGGTACTCAATCCCATTCTCTCGTATCTGAGGGAGGCTGATGGTGCAGATCTATAAAACTGATTCTGTAACTTATTTCACTACTTGTGTTGGGAGTCACATATTGAGGACAGAATCTACACTGTGATGCTACCACGTTTGTTTAAGTATTTCATTGCTGTTAGTGCTTTCCTTCTTCCCCCAAGAC
This sequence comes from Falco peregrinus, assembly GCF_023634155.1. Lineage (NCBI taxonomy): Eukaryota > Metazoa > Chordata > Aves > Falconiformes > Falconidae > Falco > Falco peregrinus. Next base: position 46,001,720 of record NC_073721.1, on the reverse strand, counting down.
AAAATCCGTCCAAAGTTGTTGGGTTTTTTTCTCCCACAATTTTTTGTTTCTCTTCCCTGAGTTTATCAGGTCATTCCAGTATGGAGGAGCCTTGTCCTGAAAATTTTGTGATTTGACCTTCACGATAAAAAGCTTGAAAATATACATTCAAAAATAAAAAAGGCCACAGAACTGGAACAATTCAGCCATACAGCAAAATAAAAGCCATCAGGTTTGCCTGGCGTGATGTGTTTTTTAGCAGCCCTGCTGTTTATTCTTTATTGATGTTAGATGCTGCATTTTGGTGTCCTCCTCTGTCTCCAGCAATCAGTGCTACAGACAATAACCTCTGGCAGGGTGGTATTGTGGTGATACCACACTGGAGAGTATTTCTACCACTGTGTGTGGCTGTGGGATAGACTTAGGATACAGCTTTGTATTCTCTGCAAAGGATGCCTCAGCAATCTGGACATCTCAAAAAAGAAGAGGAGCTAATTGCATCCACACTGCCTGGAGACAACCACACACATGCTTATTTTCCAGCAGATTGCTCAGCAGTGGTACTTTAAAAATACTTAGTACTTTGGTAGTTATTTGCTGTCAAGAGGATATTTAAAAATGGGAATGACTATGTGCAATAAGTATTTGTTATATGCTTGGAAAGAAGGAGGTTGATGTATTTTTCCCACAAAAAGTCAATGAAGTATTTACAAGATCATCCGTAACCAAAGATAAAACAGTACATCTGCTGTGCAAGAACATTTTAAGATCAGCAGTCTTGGATAGCTTGTACCAAAAGCCCTAAGAGAGCTGACTGAGGTCTCTGTCTTACAGATGTTAATTTTTCACTCTTCCAGGAGTTCAAGGCAAAAATCTAGAAAACAGGAGTGGTAATTGTATGCCAAGAGGGCAGGGAGGATACCTGAGGAAACTGCAAACCAGCATCAGTCCTGGCAAAATAATGGAACAGGCATAATCAGCTCCAGCTGCTAATGAAAGCAGAGCTAGCAATATGGCAAATGTCAATCAACAGGTTTTTCTGTAAAAATAGACCATTTCAAATAAACCTGATTTCCTCCTTTTCTCACATGGCAGATGTGATTGCAGCTGACAGAATGGATGGAGTGTAGTGTGCCAGGGTGTCTGCACCACAGCCCATGGGAGCGACAGAGCTGGGGTAGTCAAAGCTAAGCTAATTTGAATTAAGCAGATGAAGAATTGGTAGTGAAGCTCAGCTTGGAAGACTTTTGAGTCTTGATTTCCTCAAGTTCCCAAGCAGATTTCACAGCTTAGGTTCTGTTTTGATTACACTGCTGTCTCTTCAGGTGAGGTTACAGCTGCTCTGGGTGCAGCTACTCAAACCGTACTCACTCTTTGCAGTGCTGCGTAGCATTGAGGGAAAAAAGCACTGCACTCAGGGATATCAGGATGTATTAAAAGGATCACTAACGCCAAGTGATGATGAAAGAGAACAGCGATACAGCGACCATGGTAGCCTGGCAATGGCAGAAGGTTCCTGGTGAGTGGTTCAAGGTGGCAACAGCCAAAGGTCCAAACAACAGTTTCCTGTTCTGAACATTTACAGTGTTAGAGCTTTGACTCTAGCAAGTTTTTGTTTCAGCTTTGGGCTTTCTTTTGCAAGGTTATCAGTTCCTTTAATAAAAGATGAGGTGCAGTAGGTGCTAGTGAGGAATGACATCTAAGACAAATGTGTCCAGTGGGATTTGTGGTCTCAGTTTATAAAAGATGGTGAAGTGGCTTAACTGTGCTGTCCTCAGGGAGATGCGCTGTGTAACAAGAGCAAGGGGCTGCAGACCTGGAAGACACAGCTTGAGCCAGTGGCTGGAAGATGAAACCAGTCTTAACTGAAATGAGAAATAAAGTTCCAGTTTCTAACTGTGTGCACATAAGCTCCTGAAGCTCCACGGGGGAGTGCAGGGCTTCTCTCATCTCCTAATGTCTACAACCCAGGGCTGCCTCCCTGGAAAACCACCTTTGGCCAATGACAGGCTGCTGGGGCTGGTGCACATGTACTTGTTCCCAGTTTGCTGAAGCGGAGTGCAAGTTGGGACACCCTGCTTCAACTCCTGAGAGCCAGGAGCCTGCAAATGTGACCTCAGCCGACACGTTCTGACCAAGCGTGCTCTGTGCTGCTCTGGGAGGTACTGCGGGCTGCTCCTCTGCGCCCCAATATTTCAACAAAAGATGTTCTACAACTCTTCTAGATAATCTAGTCCAACACAAAACTGTCCTAATGTCTTACCTTAAAGACAGCATAATGTTTTTTCCCACAAATTATTGCAAAGCAGCCACGAGAAATGACTGTTCTACTTTTCTAGACTAGAGAAATGCAATTTTTTTAACCTGTCTTCAGAGGTGGTGATTTCCAATCTCTCATCATTTTTACTGCTCTTTTCTGAATTCTCTCCGAGATGCTGACACTCCTCCTCCAACGTCTCACGATCACTCGTGCTGTCTCATGCAGCGCTCACAACCTCTCCCAGCCTCACGCACAGAAGTGGATTTCACAGGTTTACTTTGAATGCCACTGTGTGCATGGTGAAAGAAATATGGATGAGAGTCAACCCTGGCTCTTATCCTGGTGAAACCTGTTGGGAATGCCATCCATATAAGAGGAAGCCAATTGCAGGTGGTCTTGAATAAGGTCTTCCCAGCCAGAAGTGTGCTCTCTGTGTTTGACGATAGCTTTTCATGTGGTTGAAGAAAATAACTTTCACAGGCGTGAAGATTAATTAACAGAGATTGCAAGCAGAAAACGAGGATCCATCCAGGTAAGTCTGGGTGCCTGGTAGGGTTTAAGTTTACTCCCTGTCAGGACAACTGGGGGATTTTGGCTGGGAATGAGTCAGTGAGTGGATATGTGGTGGATGAGTGTGTACTCACACGTGTGTGCTTGTGCAAATAGGTGTGTTGGGAATATATTTCACTATTCTGTGTCTGAAATACGCAGTGATGGTGTCTGAGACAATGCACGCTGGACACGTATGTGCACCCATGGCGTACACCAGAGCCACACGCTTGCCCCTCAGCTCATACATGCGGTGGAGGGGATGCTGGGCAGGAGAGCTGGAGGAGAGCTGGGGGAGGGCTGAGCAGGGTCTGTGTGGAGGAACCACTCAGGGTGATGCGGTGGAGGGGATGCATTGCTTTTAACATCCTGCTCAAGCCCTCCTGACACTAAGAAAAGGCCCTTTTGCTGCCCGCTCTCCAGAGCGGAGCCATGAAGCCAGCCCTAGGCACACCAGTGAGCAGGGAAAGCCTCAAGCTGCCTTGAAACACACGACTTGCGTGATGCTGTGTGAAGGACAGGGACGGCCCTTACCCAGGTAATCTAACAGGGACACCAGTGCGGATTTGTCTGGGCACCTTTTGGCACAACATTACCACCGTCAACATTTATGCTGGCCAAAAAGAGCTTCCCCTGCATCTCAGCAGGGCATTGCCGAGTTCGCATCGTCTGTCAGCCCTGAGGCTGAGGATCCCCGATGAGCTTTCTGGTACGCTTGGTGTGAGGGAGGGAAGAGTCCATCACTGCTCACAGTCCATGACAAGACCCGGCTTCCTAATGCTCAGTGTTTTCATTAGCAGTGCCAGGAATTTCCCTCTGGCTGCGCGTGGTCTGGAGTCACCATGCAAGACACAAGCCACCCACCTCAGCTGAAGCTGCTGAGCATGAGTTATCCGTACTATTATTTTGCAAACAGGCTCTTCTTTTAGGCTGAGCACCCATTCCTGCCACCCCCCATGGAAGACAGCATCTCACGACTCTCACTTGGCTCTCCAACTTGTGCTACCATCCGAAAAGTGCCGCCTGGACACAGGAGAGCCAGAGATCCTGCAGCCATGCACAGCCCCTGCCAGCCTGGGCATCAGAACCTGGCAGGATGGTACCTGCTCCGCACCTCCACGGTTACACTCAACAGCAAAACTCCCGGGGCTCTGGGGTTTTACAACCTTCAAGAAACTCTTCAATGAATTTGGAGGCATTTGTATCAGAGGGGATGACGGCAAAATTTCTGAAGGGTTAAACTAAACCTTTATCAATAGGCATTAAATGGATAGATTAAATCTTAGGGAACTCGCTTCTTCGGTGGGTCTGGTACTCTGTATTCCTTCTTGCTTGCAGTATTGCAAATAAGAACAATTCAGCTCCTTGAATACATGGAAGTATGCCAACAAACGGCAGAAGAATATCAGAGTACATTAAAATCAAAATAAGTAAACATCAGAATGAGTTAAAATCCAAGTGAGTTATTGCTAATGGCTTTCAACCTTCAGTTTAGTTTTTCTTTAAAAATAACTATAAACGCAGAAGCTTTACAGGAAACTAAGTGAATATGAAACTAATCCCCTGAGATTGGCTTCACATTTCAGCTCTATCAATCTCTTTTTGCTTTTCATATGGAAAAAAAAAAAAAAAAGGAAAAGGAGTAAGAAACAGTGGATATACTATGTGTGAATTTTTTCCCCATGAACACAGAAATACTAAGAGTGGATGCAACTTGACAGAGCTTTGTTTAACATCAAAGTACCTGGTAAGCAGACTGAGATATTTCCAAATTTGGAGGTTTCCAATTTTTGTTTCATTTTGGCACTAAAATACTTCAAGCTTTAACGTGATTTTTCCTTTGAATGGCTCGTGGCTTGCTATGTAAAATCTTTATGGCCTTATCACCTGCTTATCTGTCAGCTACACGTTGAGAAAGCGTTTGCTGTCTAACACACTGATGTGGACAGTACAGATCCCAGAACAACAGAAACTGGACTCTGGCTGAATTTTCCTGGAACCAGCTGCTGCTGTGACTTTTAGACCCAAAGCAATGCTTACAAGCATAATCGATTGTTCTCAGGACTTTTTCATGGTTCAAAGCAATGATTTTGTGATAGCTGGTGGTCCTGACCGGCCTCTTGGGTCAGAAAGACCAGAAAGTATGGCTGGTGAGATATAGACTCTTAGATAGTAGCTTTTAATGTATATTTATGAGTAAATATCTACCACCTGAATGCATAAGCATCTCTCAAATGCAGATGCAAAGTAGTTTGTAAACTTATGGACTTTTGAAATGTTATTCTTGATAACTTCTAGGTATGGGATTATTCAAAGTCATACCATACTGCTGCTATGGAGTACATATTTTTTTATCTAGGGAAAAATAAGGAACTAAACCAAACTTTAACTAACTAAGAACAAACTGGGTTAAACCATGCCAAGCCATTCACTTTTGAAAATGACTCTGCAGAACTACACACAGCTCTGACCCTGCTGTACACCCTCCTGTATACACCCTTTGAATACACTGCGTGTAGGAAAATAAGATGCTGTTACTCCTTGTGAAATAATTAGGACTTTGCAAATAACTGAGTCTTTATTTCAGTTCCAAGTTGAAGGATTTTATATTTTTATTGCACCCTACCTAAAATGAACTCTGTCTAAAATATATTTCCTACATTCTTTCTGTGCCCTAAACAACAAAGCTCCCCAAATGCAAAATTGCCAAAAAGTTTCACCCAAACCAGGTTGTTTTGGCTTGATTGATGAGATTTTCTTCCCTTTAGTAAAAATTCCCGTACAACTAAATCTCTAACTGAACCACATGACAAAGAAAAGTCAGAAACACTCTGAGTTTTCCATACATTTTCACCCATTCCTCTTTTGACATGAAGTCACCACCAGCCTGGAGCATCCTAAACCTGGATATTTTGACTAATAAAACCCAGATGCAATTGTCACCCTGTATTTCAAGAGGGAGTTCTAGGTCCTAGTTTTCTTGTTACTTCCTCCACTACCTGCTTCATGCAAGGAAGCACTGTTTGTGTAGAAACAGAAGCTGAAGTTTATTTTTAAAGTAATTATAGGACACATCCTCAAAACTGTCGAGAAAAATATGCCTGCTCACAGCCAGCCCAATTTCTCCAAGGGTTTTAGACTTCAGAATAAATATAAGAATCACCATCAAAAGCAGCGCAGATATTTTTAAGATCTTGGCTTATCAAAACTGCACTTTTCTTTGAATTCTGCAGCTCTAGGTTTATATTTGGCTTGTCATGTTGGGTAACATCAGTTGCAGTGGTTTATTATTGGATGTAACACAGTTTGACTGATGCAATGTGATGTGATAGGTCACAGTCTGATGTTTCATCTCAGTTATTAAAAATGGTTTGTAAAGCTGCAGCAAAGGAAAGCCCAGTTTGAAAACGAGGAATGATGCCTGAAATTAGCCTGTGCTGTTTTTATTTTTAAAACCCATAGCACAATACAGATTCGAGTCAGGTTTTGCCTTCCATTAAAAACTGCAAGCCCAGCAGAAGGACATGACATGTTTCAACCCACTCAGTGGCTGAAGACACTAAATCGGGGTAATAACACGTCCAAAATTCAGAACACTTCCCGCTCCTTTCTGAACACGGCTGCTTAGTTATAGCTCTTGGTACCAGTAGTGGGCATTTCACAAAATCATCTTTCCCTGCATGATTCCCTTCCTCCGCATCCCCTTGCCTGGGGGACACAGGTGGGGAGTGCGTAACGTGCAGAAGGTCCACCAGCGCGTCTCCTCCCCTCCTTCTGAGAAAGGGCCGCTTTGTCAGCCCTGTGTTGGGCAGCGAGGGGTTGATGAGTTATTTTCTCCACTCACCCTGCCCTGAGCACAGGCTCCTGGTCCCTCCCCCTGGAGGCATCCTCAGCCCCCAACTCACCACATATGTACAGAGCTCCTGCAGGAGGGTGGCTTTGCTGGGGAGAGATTTTGCCACTTGCCAGCAAAGCAAAAGCCACCGAAACTAATGCAAAAAGAAGAGGAGGCAGTTTTGATTCAAGAAAGAAATATTCCTTTATTTGACTGCACCTCCCCATCCTTTTTTTTTTTTTTTTTTTGGATGTGATTTCCAACTTTAGGCTCCTGTCTCTGAATCAGGGATTTACCACAGCATTCAGAAATTGGTATGTTTTGCCTAGGTTTCCTAGGACCAAGTCACAAGGGAACCAGGATTCCTACATAATTAAGAAGACCCGCTGCTTTCCTGCGCAGATAAAGAAACTCCAGGCTTCCTTCCTTATGCAGGTGATGTTCACTCCCAAACACTGCACCTCTGGCTTTGTTTAAACATATTCTTACAGCAGCACTGTCAGTGTGCTTTTATTTTGCTGTGGTTTTGACTGCCTGTGTTGGTTTAATTGGGGGTTTGCTTACCACTGGCTGGGACACACAGTAAGTCGGTTCTCCTTGAGCTGGGAAATGTATGTGAAAAAACACATTTGTTTTTTATATATATATAAAAATATAAAAACAGGCTGATATATATATTGTTTTATATATATGTATGTATTTATTTATTTATATATATATCAGCCCAATCCAGTTCTTGCTGGTACTGTACTGCCACTGACCTTAATAGAGCCCAAGTTTTAAAAGTAATTTCAACTTCCCTTTCTCAGACATATTAAAAGTCAAATCAGATGAGTGGAACGGTCCAAACAAGAAAGGGGAGATTTGGGAGATGGAAAACTTATTTAAGGAGAATAAGAAATTCCAGCATGGATAACTGGGTCCATAGGTCAGTGTCGTACCAAGGCAACCGGCAGCAGTGCTCACGGTTGCTCACAAGTGCTTACTTGCTCGACAGCAAATGCCTTGTTTGCCTGGCGAGGATCATCTATCATTTTGAGTGCAATTTCTCTGGTGTTGATCAACTTCTGATTTTTAAGTGAAGGAATATTTCAAAGAATTTTTCACACACCGTTGTTAGAATGAAATTACAGATTCACTTTGAAGGCATGTCAAAATGGACTCAACAATTTTCTATAAATGCTTTTTGACTAATTATTTTGAAACAAGTGGGGGAAAAAAAAATCCAAAGGACATCCTAAAACCATTGCCCAGATTGTCTGCAGTGCTGTCCCTGCGGCTGCATTCAGTTCTGCTCAGAGCTGGGCTTTCAGATGCATCTAATGTAGAAGTACAAGCCCCAGCCTTTCGAAAGCATTTAGAAAGCTCATTCCCTTCAATTTCTGTGGAATTTAGATGTTTAAACATCTTTGAGGATCACCCTTAGGCATCTGTGAATAGCAGAACTCCATCTCAGAACAGGTATTACAGACAGAGAAGGGCGCTCCGGTGAAGACAGACTTCAAAGATGAGGAATATTAAGTTTTGAAGGAGACAAAAAAAGTGGGGGACTAGGTAAGGTAATGGGAAATAACGAATGGTCTAGAGGAAAGGAGCTATTTTCCTGTTCGTTATTTTCATATTTGGCACACCAAAGAATATTCTATGAAGCTTGGTGACATGAAATTTTAAAATACTGAAAGAAAATGCAATAAATGATCACTTTGAGAGACTGAATGTCAATTTAGCCTTGAGGCCAGAATTTTAACAGAGTCTACTGTGCATGAGGTAGAAAAAACTTTTTTTCTTTCTTTTTGTCTTTTTCCCCAAGGAAGAAGAAAAGCCTCAAGAAATTAACTGAAATAAGGTAGTGGGAAACTTTTTACTTCATTCTACCCCAAAAATATCTAAAATTTTCTCTTGAATTGTCTTGAATATTGCTAGCACAGGAGCAGAAACACCGGCAGAATATCTGGATTCCTCCTGACGTTTCTAAGTGCAAACCGTGACGTTGGTGCAGGCACCCACCCCCCTCCATCCCCTCTGCGCACCCAAAGGGCACGAGGGAGATCCCAGGGGAGCCTGTGGGGTTGACCTGACCTCCCCATAGGTGTTTCCAGGAGCTCTGCTCCCATTCCATGCCCAAAAGTGACTCTGTTCTTGCTGGAATATTTCCATCTATCAGCCACAGCTGGCAGTTCTGGAAGGAAATGCAGTCAGAGAGCAAAAGGGAGTTCTCTGCCAGGGTATTCCTAACCCAAGAGACACCGGTAGAGTTGTTATCCCTTGTATTTTAAAAGAAAGGGGGGCGGGGGGAGGGGAAAGGAGCAAAAATTGCCTGACTGTGAACATACAGATGCGGATTCCCCCTCCAGGCAGGGATGCTGGAGCATGACCTAGCACTTGGAAAGAAGCAGGGAACACAGAGCATGAGCCGGCACATTCAGCAACTTTCCAAGAAAAGTTGATTTATTCTGAAATCTGTCCACCTGCCACTTTAATTCCCAGGCACCCAACTCAACACCATGCCACCTGGCTCAGAATTTCATGTTTCCCCTGTGACCATCCATGCACCCTGGGCACCGCCCTGCAAACAGACCCATGCCCATCTGCTCCTCATCATCTCGTGAAGCAAGCACTCGTTTCCCTGCAGCCATCGTCCTTCATGAGGGTGACGAGCCCTGGGCTGCACCTCACCTACCCGAAATGCTCAGATGTGCTGCTGGCTTAGGGCTCATCCACGAGCTGTTCCCAGCCTCTGCATCCCAGCCTAGCCCTCCTTTCAAAGTATGTGTATGTTTTCTGGTGGGACCTCAGCCTCAGGTGGGTGGACCTGAGGTGGAACTTCAGGAATGACTCCCAGACGTTGCTACCTGAGCTTCTTCATGCTGTAACTAGAGCATCTGGCTCCAACAAGGCTTTTGTATAGAGTGAACACCAAGGCCATCCATCAGCTGGTGGAAATAGCCCTGCTGATGTTGATAGATGCTAGACTGATCTCCCTTAATGTTAACACCCAAGATGCTCATAACCAGCTCCAGTCCACATAGAGAGAAAAGCTTCCTGGAGAAGGTTCAGCCACCCCCTCCAGACGAGGTTTGTTCCCCTCTGAGGGTGCCCAAGTCTCCCCGTTGACCACAGAGGCCACCAATGCCAACTTCTGAAGCAAGAGGAGATGCATCCTACCATGACACTACGCATGCCCTGCCAGGGGACTGGAGTACTATGTGCATTGTATGGCTCAACACATCTCTGTAAGTAACAGCGAAAGGAATAACCCTGGAGCTCAGGTGAGACTCAAGCTCACCAAGCTTCAGCAAGGTGCACCCAGATCCTTTGAGCACCACTTGCTCCTTTGAGCACCACTGCAGCAAACTGACACCAGTATTTTCAGAGGCACTTTTGTGATAACAGAATGGGGTTTCACACAGCATGTCCCAATATGCTGGACTATGGAAATAATTGGCTTTTACATGGCAATCAGGAAATCGTGTCATTTAGACATATCCTAAAAACATGTAAAAGAAATGCTAGCGTCCCAAATTCAGCTGCTACAGTATGTTAGTACGTTTGCTACACACATTTTTCACAAGTAATAATGAGTGACAAAAATAACTGACCTACTTATAACTCCACAAATACCTGTACCTCACATTTGGAGGCAGTGAAATCAGCATGGAGACATTTAGAACAAGTCTATTCTTGAATACCCTTTTTTAACTCTCTTTAAATTATTCCAATTTGGACAATTTTTAATGTAATTTTTTTTTTTTTTACACCTTGCAACTCCCTGCAGCTGTTTCTGTACTTCCAGGCACGTCTGTACCGAGTAAAAAACCCTGAGGATCATTAATATTAAAAGATTTGGGTTCTCCCAGTAGAGGAGAGTCCGTTCTTGCCATCATACCTTGCTCAGTGGAGCCTGTGGACCTGTGCCATGCCTCAAGTCAAGCCTACCCATTTTGTTAAAGGCAGATTTTGCCCCCCAAGCTTCTCCCAGCCATGAGAAGATGGCCTTTGAACCCCTCCGGTGTTGAGCTGCTGCTGCATTTTGAGGACTTTCAAGGTCTGAACCGTTGCTGGCCACCTTCATCAAGTTGGCTTTCACTCTGCAGGTGGTGGGAAGCAGGTGCAAGCCCTCCTGCATGGAAACTAAAGGTCAGGCAACATCCTTTTACACGGGGATAATCCAACAGGTCAGGAAGCACTTCCAGTTTGGTCAATGCAGGACCCACCAAGCGGATCAAAAACCAAACCTGTGGTGCCCACCAGGTAGTACAATACACAGAGAACTCCTCATCAGTTGCCCCACCTCCTCTGCCTTCTTCCACAGAATCCTTTGAAACTTCCCCACATTTCTTCTTGGACTTATTACTATTTTCCATCAGAAAAGCAAACGTAGATTTTTATTGGGTTTTATTTTGTTTTCTTTAGGACAGCTTTTCCTCCTCCTTGGTTCTTGTGTGGATGTAATGACACCGAGCATCTATTGCTAGAGATGTTTCAGGCATTTTAACAGAATTATCCCAAGCCTGCAGACTGCTACAGACAGAGCTGAAATCCTTTAACTTTGTTATTGTTTTCTCACACAGATGAGTCCCAGCTCCCACATTAATTATCATTGCCAGGTCCTTCCAGTCTCCATCCTACTTAAAATTCCTACACAGCTGCAAAGCAACTGTAATAAAATGCATCTGGACAAGTAGTAGATACAAAACGGATCTCCCTCAAAAACCCCAGAGGTCTGCTGCTCCCAAACCTGCCTGGCAGCACCAGCCGGTCGGTCTGCCAACCGCTGTGGAAATGGCTCCCTACAGGTCTGAATCTCTGTGGAATGGCAAAAAAAAATAAAATAAAAAAAATCTCAGTCTTGCATCTCAGTCCATCCCACACGACACGATTTGATCCACGTTGAAATAATGATTCCTTCGGGACAGACCAAAGCAAAGCCCTGTGGATGTTTCTAGAACCGGTTTGTAGGGACTGACTCGTTGCATTTCTCCATACCTGCACCGAAGGGTCAGTTCTTCCCGGGGGAGGTTTTGGGGACACAGCGAGTCCCCCAGACCTGAATGGATTAACCAAAATCTTAGCGAGAATAGACAAACCCACTCCTCTGCTTCGATAAAACACTGATACCACTAAAATCATTAATTAATATATCAGCGCTTCCCATCCTAAGGATGGCTGGAAGAGGAAAATACCACCAGTATTATTATGGAAGGAAAATACTTCAGTGAGGGTGTTTTTGTTCTGTTCTGATCAAATTACAGATTGTACGGGAGGGTCATTTGCAGCAATTTGGTGCTTCTGAAGAAGCAGACAAGTTATCCAACCCTGACTTCCCATTCCTTGTCTAAAATAGGCTGAAATTTGGCATTTCATTCTTCTGACAGAAGCAATAATTGCCCCATACATATGTTTCTTCCTCAACGTTTTTATACCAGCTCTTCATTTCTCTGACAATCTTCGTTTAAACAACAGCACACCGATGCTTGGGCCATAAGCGGCTTTTAAAGGAATACTGAATATGTCTAGCACTGAAGGCAAGCCCTTCAAAGTTCATGTAGCATGTTTCAAAAATTTAAGAGCAAGATTTTTTTAATACAATTGTGGACAGCTCAGCTCTTGAGTCCCTATTCTCACAAGAGCTCAGCACTTGCAACTGCAGGCGAAATAAATGCCAGGTGAAACAGAACAAGGTCTTAAAAAAAAAAAAAAAAGAGTCAGGATGAGTTTGGTAAAATGCTCTGGGTGCCGCTCTATTTGTGTTGAGAAAGGAATGTACTCTGAATAATTAGAAAAGGTTCCACTGACCATGTTAAAGGAATGTACTCTGAATAAGGAAAGGTTCCACTAAGGATGTTAAAGTGAAGGGATGTACTCTGGATAATCAGAAAAGATAAGGTGGGCACCTGAAGGAGATAAGGAGATCACCAAGTCAGGAAATCATTGAACAAACAACATTGAAAGGTCTATTCCACCTAGATCCTACCTATTATGAATGGAATGATTGGGTGTCAAAATCAAATGAATATGTATATAAAGATGTTGTGTAGCCTCTCACAAAAACTGTATGAAATACCTAACTTTTCACTGAAAACTTGGGAGCTAGTTTGTCCGGTGTGAACCAGCTAGCTCCCCAACGTTGCACGAAATAAATACCTTTGCTGCTTAAAGACAAAATTCGTCTCTGAGCAGTTACTCTGTGTTGTTTTAGCATCACAGGTCCTGTGTTCAAATGACTTTATTGATGTGTGAACTGAATTTAAAATCACTGTTTAAATGCTGAAAGGCAGACAACTTTTTTAGATATTGCATTTTTAAATCACTGCCTGACAGTTTTCAAGTAAAAGTTATAGTGGAGTCTATGCCGTAAATATTCCTTCCAATATCATCCTAGCTTTGGCTGTTGAGTTTGGAAATGGTGCTTCTCAGCCACGCTGGCTGGACATGCTGCCTGTCCGGTCGACCTTCTCCAGGAAATATTTCTCCCCAGCACCTCACAGAGGCTCATTTCAGATGTTCATGGAAGTGCACGTTCACATGGAGGTTTTGGAAAATGCTAGTGGGCGAGTTAGCATGAGATACTTTTTTTTAATTTTTTTTTATTATTATCCATTTTTGTCAATAGATCCTTCAGGAATAGGTAAAAGAATTTTGCAGAAGTAAGAAGCACCTACTTAGAAACAACTAACAAATTCATTTAATGCCACAAAAGATAGAGCTCAGTCGTTTGTATTTTGGGTGTCCAAAGCTCTGGCGTTTTGCATCACAAGGGGCCTTTTAGGACACATACCTTGCAGAAAGTACAGCAAAAAAATCTTCATCATCTAAAATCATTCAAGCCTCAATCTTCCTCAACATCTCTGAGGGTGACCTGGCCTGGGGTGGGAAGGAGCCAGGCACAGAGCAGGTTAGGAGCATCCTCCAGGACCTGTTTCTTGCTGGGAGTGATGAACACCCTGGCAGCAATGCAGTTTGGTTCACAGGTCCCACCCCTCTCTTCCTGGCTCATCAATTCCAATTTCACACACAAAATTGCTCAAGCAAACACTAGCATAAAAAATCCAAGATGTCACCACCATCAAGCATTTCAAGCCCAATGCTCTCTTCACAGCTCAAAGCAGGAAGACTTGCAAACATCTAATACAAGTAGGGAAAATGAATAATATATGAAAGAAAAAGCAAAAACCAGGAAACAGTCAGAAGTCTGAGGCGCTAATTGCTGTACATTCCCCATAACAAACTGACAGACAAAGACAGGCTGGGCTGCTTGGATGGATGTGGCAGGCAGTACCTGCCAGCAGCACCGTGGTCCCCTCCTGCACCTGGCACATGTGGGGCATGCACAGTGACAGTGACACTGTCCCATGCACAGGAACTGGTGGATTCACATGACTATGTGTAGTTTGATAAAACTGGGGGCAGGGGGACAGGTGTGCCACAACAGGCAAAATTCATTCCCCATAGCAGGCTCATCCTCCATAGGAACAGGCTCTCCCTGGCCCATCTCGCTGCAGCCCCCCGTGTTCTTCCTCAGCTTGAGCCTGGGAGAAATGCAATTGCCCAAATAATTTTCCTGCACATGCTGCTGGGTGAGGTTCCTCCTCCATCCCAAACTGGGAATAAGCTACACCTGGGCCAGCAACCCATTGGCTCACATTGCAACACAAGCTGACACAGCCCTGTAGCCACCTCATAGCCCATGAGCCCTCCCTGCTGCCTTGGGGGGTGGGGGAGCAGCTTTGCTGCTATGTCTTTGGGGTGCAGGGAGGAAAAACCTGCTGTTTGGAGGATTCTCAATACTCAAAACCAGACACCTGACAGAGTGGAATTTGAAGAGTAGTTTCTGGGGATTTGACATCTTTTCTGCTTAACATTCATCTCCCTTCCCTTCCGCTTCTGTGGCTCGCTCACCCCCAGCCCCTTCCCCACCATCACCAGCAGCATTCCCCTCCAGCATGATTCCTTCAATAGCTCTCCATACCCTCAGCAGCACATTTGTTAGTTGACAGCTTTTATTTTATATTTCATTTGCCATTTGTCAGCTCAGTAACACGGATTCAAGTTCCTTTTTGATGTTTTCATGTTATCTACAAACGCTTTAAAGTCGCAGCGCTTGCTGGGCTCCGGAGCTCCATCAGCACAGGCACCTCCCTCTAGTGGTCCAAAGGCAATCAGAGTTTTTCCAGAAGTGGAGCATTTTCCATGTGTTGCGGGTTTGTCCAGCTGCCTGTGTGCTCGGATGATGGGTGGGCAGCACCCCCCCCTGAAAATGCCCACAGCTCCATCCCTTGGGTGCAACCCCAACCCACCCGGCTGCGGAGCCTTTGCAGGGAGACTGTCAGACCCTCTGCCTCAAATATTGTTTCTTTCCTGGGAAAATATGGAAACAGGCAGGTGAGGCCCTGTGACCAAACTGGATTTGGTCCCTGTTCCGTGGTTCTGAAACGCTTGCTCAGTAAAGATGGAATAACGAGCTCATTCCATTTTGCACTCTGTGGTTGTAGAGATCACTTGGCTGTAAATGTAAAGTGGGACGTAAAATACTGTTAGGCTAGGGAAACTGAAGTTAAGAGTCTGTTAAAATGACACAGTCATGGTCACTGTACCTGAACGTCCAGCTCAGAACTCTCATTCATCACCCTTTTCTGAAGCTGATCTATTAGTGTGCAGCTGTTACATCTCACTATTTTAAGCTGTGATCCAACCGTACTGTCTGGTAGCCTCACATCTTTCCCCATCCTTCTGCTATTCATAAACCTAACACCACCTTTTCTGTTAGATCCCGTCACACCACAGCATGCTGCCAGGTGCTAATTTCCAGGGGCTAATTGCCACCCAGCCGCCCCACCACCCCGGCACTAACACCATGCGTGCTCCGGGGGGCTGAGTCCAGCACAAGACCCTATGGGCGAGTGACTTAAGCACAGGTATGTCATAAACTTACATATGTTATATGTTAGTTTATAAGTGCAGCACTGGAAAATCACTGCACATTTCAGAGCCTAAAATGAGTTTCTAATTTTTCAGGGCTACTGATGAATCAATTTTCTTTACAGATAAGCTCATCTGTAACCATCTATCTCCTTGCAAAGCTGCAACAGGGAGACAGATTATTTTATTATTATTAAAAACATACTTTTCAGTAGTTTTCTAGTATGATTTCTAGCAAATGTAGATGTTCTTTTAGATCTCCTTAAACCCGTCTTCCCACATAGCTAGAGTCAACATAAAATCCTTTCAAGGTTCTCTGTAAAGAGAATTACGGAGCTCAATCTGAGCGCAGAAAAGTCTGGTAACAAGAACAAAGCAGTAAGCATCGTCTTATAAGCTATAGATCGGAGGATAAATGGTTCTATTAATAGAAGAAGCCAGGTATTCCTGGATGGAACAGTGGCTACCTTCTTCATTAATTAGTCATGGAAACAATAAGAGGTGGATGCTATTTTTGACATGGTTTTGGCAAGGGATGAAGACTCTGTAGAAGAGCTGGTTATAGAAAATAACCTTGAATTGCATGATCAGGGGTTGATTCTGTTTGAATTAAATAGCAGGGGAAAAAAACCTCAAACAACTAAGCCTGTAAGTGGGGTTTTGGTTTCAAAAAGGGCAAGGTAGGAGAAAACAGGAAAATTATTTAAGGAAGTCAACTGGACACAGGCTCAAGGAGCTAAATGTGAAGGAGATGTGGGATTTCTTTAAGTCAAAGGTCCAAAACCACAGAATTACCAACTCAGTGGCGGGGGGAGGAAGTGATAGGTAGGGCAGACTCCCAGATGACCCCACAAATAACAGTGTCAGGAAGGAGGAGCAGCGAGTGGTGGTGTCTGAGGATGGAAGCAAAGGGCTGAGCAGCAAAGGTGGCTCTCAAGAGAGCTGAGGAGAGCAGACAGCAGATTGCAGCATGCTGTGGTGTGATGGGATCTAACAGAAAAGGTGGTGTTAGGTTTATGAATAGCAGAAGGATGGGGAAAGATGTGAGGCTACCAGACAGTACGGTTGGATCACAGCTTAAAATAATGAGATGTAACAGCTGCACACTAATAGATCAGCTTCAGGAAAGGGTGATGAATGAGAGTTCCGAGCTGGACATTCCCATGCCTGAGGCAAAAGCCTGAATCAGAGCACTTAATACACTGAATTTCTGTGCTGAACTGAAAAAGGTATCATGGAAGCTAGAGGAACAATGCCATTTGGCCCCCATGGTACATGGCAGTTTAAAACAAATTTCAAAAGATGAGAGACATGAAGGTAGAAACTAGAAGGAAAATTGACACCTCTGTATCCAAAACAGCTCAAGACAGACTAGACCCAGCTCCCTCTTTCAATTAGATACCATAAACCCTAGGCAAAGGACATGCAGATCCCATCTGCATGGGCTTCAATGAAGTATTTGATACAGTGCCTCCTGGGAAATTATTATTTAAGCTGGAAAAGATGAGGATTAGTGCAAAAATTGTAAGGAGCTAAAGACTTAGCTAGAAAAAACACATGAGCATTGTGCTGAACAGGGAGCTGCTGGGATTCGGGAGGGACTGGGGAGGTTTCAGGACTCAGCCTTGGAGCAGATCAAACTGATCTACTCTGACTTCAGCAGAAGCAGCAGGAATAGGGTCATGAAATTACTGCTGACACAGAACTGAAAGGTGAAGGTGGTTCAGTAGAGTATCTGAAGAATTTGGAGACATTGAGGACTGGAGCAGTAGAAATAATGAAATTCCCAAGTAAGACTTTAGATCATGCATTTGTGGGCTCAGTACCAGAGTTTTGCTGTCTTACAGGACTTCCAGCTGGAACCAAAAGAGGTAGAGGAATGCTCGGATACAGTCATTGTATTGCCACTATTGTGATGTAACTGAGAACTCTGAAAGGTTTGAGGTATAGAGTGTTTCCACAGAAGTTTTGCATGTTAGTATTGCTGCACAAGCTGTTGATAAACCTCATCTGAAGTATCTGAAACACCATGTACAGCTGCACTTCCAAAAGGTGAGTAGGAATTAGAGCAAGTGCAACAAAGGGGCATGAAGAGTCTGTTCCTGAGGAGGAGATGAAAAGCTTGGTTTGTGAAGCCAGGCTGGAAGGGGGGTGATTAATCTTTATAAATTAAACAGCAGAGTAAATGCTGGGGATGAAGGGCTCCTTAAAGAGCAACGATAGCCCAGGAACAGAGCTGTATAGACAACTGTGAGCAGATTTGGCTTGGGGTTAGAATGTCCTGAACAGCAGGAGTCAAGTCACATAAACCTGTCAATGGGAGCCCTGGTGAGAGGACACAGTATTGTTTTCAAACATTTATTAAAGGGATAGAGGTGATGTCTGGAGACAGGGCAGGTGGGACAAGGTGAGCTGTACCTTCCTCTTCTAAAGAGTGCTGTGAAAAGTACATGCATGCATTCCAAAAAAAACCAAATCAAAGATTTGTCATAACTCAGATGTTTAACTTTTGTACAAGAGATAACCAATTTTAGATGGATGTTTGTTGATGTCAAGAAATACCGGGTTTTTTCCTCCTTGAGGAGGCCACAATCCAAATGGTCTCTGTACATTGGGACTTAGAGAACAGCTGTAGCTGACTCCAAAGATCATTTTATTGGCTCTTGCAGGCTTTTATCTGATCTTCTGCTTCGATTGTTACATTAACATTATTACCATATCATAAAAGATGCAAAAGGGCCCGTGCAGGCGGTGCCCTGTGGGCCCAGTGCCTGGAGCCCAGCAGTTTGCCTCGGGGCTGATGGGCAGCAGCACCAGACCTTCTCCCACAGGTCGCCTCCTTTTCCTATTAATCCTTCCAAAACCTTCACTGGGATCAGTGTTGGCTCAGGGATGTTCATGCAGCTCTGCCACATGAACACATGTCCACAAACAGGCACTCCATCAGCCACTTCTCTTCCTTTCCCAAGAAGATCAGCCACCCTTTGTGTAAGGAACTTGCTATTTCTGTGCCCAGCTCCCTGCCTCTTGGGAGAATCAGCCTTTAACTGCTATCACATATCCTGCAAGTGCTCCTTGCTCTAATTAAGCAATAATTAATGGCTCCAAAGTACTAGGTGGATTCCCAATTTCTCTGCACTATACAATAAGTATCAAGTCTGTTTTTTTGCTTTTCAATTTCAATTAAAAAAGCTAATATTCCCTTTTAGTGTCCTTGTGTCTACAGCCATAGCACTCATCAGACACTACTGTTACAGCAGCATTTCACTTATTCCTCACATGAAATAACAGTTACAAAAATCTCTCCTTCATTTATTTTCTTCTTTTCCCCCTATTACAAGCTCCATGCCTAAACTTGAATAAGAAAACTGTTTTCAGAGATACTGCAACCACAGGTGACAACCCTATCTGAAGCCCACTGCACACACCTTGCTCCATCACGCTGTACTCACTCGGTCCTCTGCTCAGTTCTTGCAGCAAGGTCAAATTAAGGTGGTTTTTGTGTTGCATAGAAAATACTATTTTTAATCACACTTTGCATTTTCTTAATGATTCCTAAAAATACAAGGCTTCCGATTGAGGGAACAGCTCATTATTTCAGGGGGTCTGTAGTGTATGGGCTGTACTTTATTGCAATCCCAACACTTTGTTTTTGGCAGGGACAACATGTAGAGCCTTTAAATGAGCATTCTTTCCTTGGTCAATTTTTTACATCTGTTTAGGACAAGGCAGGAGGAAGGGGAAGCCCGACCAGCTGACAGCACCTTTAACACTACCCAACAAGTCTACCACAGGAGTGAAAACCCACAATGCTGTCCTGCCCTGGGGCACGTGACACTTCCTGTTGGTCTCCCTGCTCCTCTTCTCCCTCCAGCCCAGGATCTCCGTGAACACTGATGGAGTAGCACTGGCTGTCAGTAGTAAAGACTACCCCTGCTCCCAGGCAAATCTTTACAAATTATGTTCTCCAGGTCACCCCTGCAGAGCTTAGGGCAGCCCTGTTGAGAGAAACATCCATCGGGACTGACCCAGAGGCACCAACTGTGGCTCAGCCACACACCCCTGGGCAGAAACCAGAGCTCCCTGGAAAAATACAGGCTCCACGCTCGGTTTTGTTGGCCCTTCCAAGTGGCCATTACAAATTGCAAACCACTGAGGGGCAATGCAGCTCCCAGGACATTCTCTTCCCTGAAGAGCAAGGTCTAAAGCTGTTCTGGTCTTCACACTCTGCAGGGCTTGGCATGGATAGTTCCAACTGGTGACTCTCCTTGGGTTGCTGGAACACATGGCTTTCACTGTAGCCCCATTACTCTTTGTGTCTCAAGTGCATCTACTTCTAGGCAATTCGAGGCAGGTCTATTTCTAGAAACTATTGTCCAAGTGGGTTGGAAAAATCTCCGCTCATGTGGGCTGGTGGGAACCCTGCAATAGGTTGATACAGTCCATATGTTTCTGCTGAGCTGGTAAGCACTAATATGTTATTTCAGAAAATGGTAGTTATTAGCTTTTACCATAGAAAACTTGCCTTTGTGGGACTCTATTTTTATCACTTCACATTACCACTACTTCTACCACTAATTTATTGACTAGGCTAGGAAAAATGTTGTTCCCCGAATTGTAACTGTTATGATGCCAACACTGAGTTCATCATGGCTCCAGCAGTCTCTTAACATGGAATTACTGTGCCCCATTCTGACTGGATATTGCCTATAAAACAGCACAGGCAGCTGAACTAAGTAAACAGTGAAGGTGACTGGCTAGTCAATGGTTTTCAAAGAAAACAAAAGGGCTCAGTTTGCCTGAGGCTTTCATTTGGGCAGTTGTGAGAGTTCACCATATTTACTAAAAACATCCCAGCAATGGCTGAGGCTTTAATGGAAGTGACAATGAATTCTAAAAATTCCCCAAAATTTTGGCTCTAAAGATTACTCTGACTTAAAAGTCCCTTAATTACTATTTTCTACTCAGTCATTTGAAAACATTTCATTCACTGATGTCAGGAAGCAGACCATGAGCTGCCAGTCTCCCACCGTCCCCAGCTCAGTCCCTGGCCACAGGCACTGCCCAGGCTGGAAATCCTCCAAGCAAACTGGTAGCTGCTGGCAGGTATCAAGCAGGGAGACGATCTTTTTGAAAAGTGCACAACAGAAAACTGGAAACACATCTTAACTAAAGCTAAAACTTGACTTACTTGTTTGCAAAGAAGACATCAGTGTTACTCATGATGACACAGGGTATCAGTCTCCTTCGCCTTCTCAAAGTCTGATCTCTAGTCATCTGTATAAGAAAGACAGCTGTACCTGCAGAGAGCTGTTAGTCCATCCTGACAGAGTCACAGGGTCTGAATGACCAGCAGAAGGAGCTACTCTCGTGGCTGATTTAAAGGGTCTCTGGGCAGCCAAACACAGCTGGTGCTAATCCTGCACTTAACATCATCACTACCAGGTGCTCATACTTTCTGCTCGCTACAGCAAAGGAGTTAGGAATGATGTGGATACAGCTCACGCTCACTGGACCCGGGTCTGTGTGTGCAGGAGGTGAGTGGTAGCCCATCACGCTCTGAGCTGGTCCCACATGCCTGTGCGATGCTCCGCAGGATGCCCATGGCTCAGGCAGCGTGTGCCTGTGCTAGAAGCGAACCCCAGCTGCGGGCTGCAGCAGCTCCTCAGCCCCAGGGTGGCATCACCCATGCCAGGGTCAGGGGAGGTGGTTGAGCTGGGCACAGCATGTCCGACCCACACGTACTGCGGGGGGGGGAACGGCAGCATGGCCAAAGGCCAATGGGAGAGCTCGGTGATATGGGTTTGGACTCCTGCATGGGCTGGGGGCTGCAGTCAATGTCTGTGAGTCCCCAGGGAAGCCTGGCAAGCCAGCCTGCCGCCTCTTCCCAAGCTTTCCAGTGGAGATCAGCACAGATCTGATGCATAGGGTGGGAAAGAAGTTGTTTCTCTCTCGCTTTGATGTCCCCCCAGGAGCTGTGAGCTCTTTGCCCAAGGTCAGAGAGGACAACGGTGGGAGATGGGAGTTGTGTACATCACCACTTTCCTATTCCGCTCTTCTCAAGGCTTTGTACTGCGTTCCCAAATGGAATGACACTACTTCACGTGTGGTGTGAGCCACTGCTGGCTCCCGTTCAAGGAACAGCCTGTTGCCTCCTTCTGCTGGCTTCACAGCATACGCCTGATGCATGGAGAGCCTAAATGGGGAACAACCACCAGCAATCATGCTCAGCACAGCACTGTGTTGGGTCTTTTGTCTTCCGGTTGCTCTCCTGTAGAGCATTAGATCAAATTCTCATGGACAATTAGAACCGGGAGAATATTAACAAAGGAGAAAATTATGCATTGAACATTTTGCTTGCAAAATTCACTGAATAAATTATTCAGATTTAATGTAGAAGAATAATGGAGGAAATAATTGAATAATGAAATATCATAAAATTAATGGACTATTCTATTAATAATTTTACATCTTGGTCTAATACAATAGAATGGGAACAAGAAAAAAAGAAAGAAAATTTGGGTGTGTTTTGATGAAAACAGCAATAGGTCTGTTTACGAAACTGCATGCAGCTTCGTAAACATTCATTAATTTATCATGACTCCTGTGATGCATGGTGCCTTCGCTGAGCGCTGAGCGTCCACGTGCAAATCTCAAAATTCCACCCCTGTAATGACACCAAAAAAATTGAAACAATCACCCAAATTTGGCCTGACACCCCCACACACACACACCTCCATCCCTACATGTTACCCAGTGATTTTTTAGGGCAATCTTGTGACCTTTCAAAGTCAGCTTGCCATGGGATTTGGGATTGCACCAGTAAACCCTCAGGAAGGTGTGAAGCTGCCAGAGCTGCTGCCTGCCCTTGGGTGGCAGGGATATGGAAACCACCCGCAGCAGGCGCTGGGGAAGCCAACAGGGAATTTGGATTATTTGCAAAGATCCACAGGTGAGATGAACCCCACCTTAGGAAGACTCAAGGTCTTAGGAAGACCCTTCAGGAACTGCAGCAACTCGAGGGTGGGAGTGTGACCACCCAACTGCTTGTCCCTTTGATGGGTCCTGGGCACCCACATCGTTTTATTTTGCCCAGTAAGGGAGCACAGACGCTTCGTTTCACATCATTTACCCCAGAGCACACGGGGCTGAGGGGGTCTTGTCCCTGCATGCAGCGGAGGGCAGTCTTGCTGCAGACCCATGTAGCAAGGCTTACATTTCTTTTCATTAGTTACCATAACTGATGAACCCACAGAGGGTCAGTATGTTCTTTAGCAATTAACTGAGCTCCAGAGACTGTAATTTGTCTTGTTCCTGTTACAGCACCAAATGAATTTTGCTGTGTTTAATAATCATTCTAAAAGCAGATCACAGAGCCAGGAGGGAGGGAGAGAGATTGTATCAATCATTTGTTTCCTAACTCTTTCAAGGAATTTCCTACTGTGTTTAATTTCTTGCTGGTAAGTCCTACACGAGCCTCGGGAAGGCGGGCACTGCTATTATTATTCATTTTTTAATCATCAGAGGAAACTATTTAGCTGGTCTAGAAAATTAACATGCTCCCAAATTCAGGAGGAGCCAACAATTGGGAAAATGCAATTTTCACGGACACTGTCATATTAATCTAAATAGTATCATTCAGGGCAGCTTCATTTATGGATTTTTGGAGGAAATTTAGCTAAAGCCCTTGGATCCCGGCTGCAGAGAATCACTTTTGGGCTATGGGACTGGGCCATTATCCCACTTTGCAAATGAGGTGGCGAGAGGGGAATGGGCTTGCCCAGACTACACAAGAGATCCTGTAGCCTCCCTAATTCTGGTCTAGGACCCAACGGCTCCCAGGGTGAGAGCACAAGCTCTGCTGGTGCGGTACTGCACCTCTGTCCTGTCTGAGCTGGGCGAGGAGGGATATTAGAAAGAGCCATGGAGAAGCAGCTTGCTAAATGGAAAGCAGACTAGAATTTGCTCTGATTAAAGAGGAAAAAAAAAAAAAACCCAAAAAAACCAAAAGAAAAGAAAATTATCATTTGCCCTCAAAACCGACTCAGCCTGAAGCAAGAGTCAAAAATCAGTGTAGTGCAGATTTAAGATTAGTGCAGCAAATCTTCCATATTCTCTGGGAAAAGGCTGCTTGTACCTCATCCTCCTGAACTCATCTGCTGGTACCGCTCTGAGGTCCTGGGCTCAGAGGAAAACAGCTTCAGACAGGTCCTCTGGAAAAAAAGTACCTGCCTTCAGCCTTGCCCATGCTTTTCAGTCTTCCCTTTCCAGTAACCAGGCGATGCCCTCTCGCAGCACCACACCTTGGAACTGGCATGGCAAAGAAAACCAACACACACACCCCAACCTCTGGATGCCCATTGGTACTTGCCCTCCAAACACCCTGGAGGACACTGCCCTGCCAAATGGGGTATCAGTATCGGCAGAGGGTCATGAATGACTCAAAGCATTGCTCCTGAGGACTTCTACTCTGAGCCAGGTGCCTTCAGGACTGGCAATATACCCACCTTCCAACCCAAACCATTTGATGATGATGATGATGATCTCAGTAAAACTCTGAGCAGATCCTGGTGCAGTGCGCTCTGGTTCAGCGACTGCCACCCCAGAGGGCGATGCCTGCTCACAGCCATGCCCTCCCCTGTGCCTAAATGTTTTCTCTGAGGGTACATCCTGGGATCTCAGCCCTGTGCACGGAGCTGCCGCAGCAGTGCGGTGCCTCGGACAGTGGGACTGGCAGGGAAGGCACCCAGAGCTGCCCTGCAGCCACTGCCATCAGCGCACAAGCCACCTTTCCCTTTAGGAAAGCCTTCCCAAATGAGCTGGGCTCTTCTCGGTGCGGGTTTCTCCCCCAGGAGATGATCCGAGTTCCTGCTGCGACACCCTGCAGATGTGACATCCTCTGGTATTGTGTAACCGCCCGGTGACACCCAGTGGGAGACATTGCTCACCTGGTTTTCTTCCCAGGCATCAAGCGTGTGACATAGGAAACAAACAATCCAAAAGGAAGTTTTCCATAAAAGTGCCGAGATCTCAGACCTATTGCAAAAGTTTTAAAAGAACCAGAGTTTTTTGAAAGCATTGGACAACTTTTAAACCTATCCCCTCCCTGTGCCTTCTTGCCATTGGGGTGGCGCAGGCATCACCAGCTCACACCGTGCGGCTGCCCCATGGCGGGCTGCACTGCCCTGAAGGGCTGGGGGTCAGGGTTGGGGTCTCTTTTTCGGAGGTGCACCAGGGCGGGGGTGCAGGCGAGCCAGCCCTGGCGCTGCACTAGAGGGCACTCGTGCCCTGCGGAACCTGGGCTGATGCTTTGCAGAAAGACCGAGGCTCTTCCCAAGGCTGCAGCAGCAGCAGAGCGCCAGCGGGGGATCCAATGCGGGCAACGGGGAACCCCCCCCGCACCCCCCTCCTGCCACTGCCAACATCTCCTGCAGTCTGCAGGTGGATGAAGTGCAGGCGTCCTTGACCTTGAAGGGACAGTCATCTTCAGGAGGGGGTTCCAACAGGGTTAAGAGATTGCTATTGCTTCAGCTGTTCCAAGCTCCCAAATCTGGGGGGGGGGGGGGGGGGCAGGCAAGCGCGGGGTGTGTGTGGGGGGGTGTGTCAAACCGCCGTGTTAACCCTGTTCAGATAGAAATGAGTGGTCACCATGGTCTGCTCAAGAAGAGTTAACGTGGCTGCCCTAAGTGGAAAAGCTGCTTCATCGGCCTTCTGGAGACCTTGGAATGGCCAACAAGCACGTGGGTTGAGGGTGATCCAGTTGATGAAGTCTATTTGGATTTCTAAAGGCTTTTACAAAGTCCTTATCAAAAGTTTTAAGGCAATTGAGAGACCAGAGGAGAAAGGAAGGTCCTGGCATGGACTGGTGGTTGATAGCAGGTGGAGAGGAGGAGGCGGAGGTGACTGGTCAGCTCTTATGGCAGGGAGGTCTCCAGCAGCCCCTGCTGGCTCTCTGCTGGGACCTGGGATGTTCAACACATCGGTGGCCTGGAGAAGGCACTGAGCAGCAAAGTGCCAACATCTGCTGGTGGTAACAATTTTCTCAAAGTAGTAAGGAGAAGAGCAAAACTTGGCTAGCTTTAGGAGGACATCACTGTGTGAACCGGCAATGAAATGGGAGAGGAGAGCTGGTGCAGGCAACTGTAAACTGGTACAACTGGTGACAAATCTAATGGGCTCCAGGCTCTCCACTACCACTTGGGAAGAAGGCAATTTCATGAAAGTACGAAAATCTCTTCCACTGGAGCAGAAGTTCACCCACCATTTCCAGCAGCAGCCAGCACCACATCAAGCCTCTGTGGCAGGAACCAGCACACCTCCCCCGCAACACGCCGTTCTTGCCACACACGTGGTGCCTGATCTTGCATTTACTGCTGAAATCCAGGCCCATGGGGATCAGGTTCTTCGGTGTTATTTCTACTCGCCGTCAGGGTTTAGTTCAGATGATGTGAAATATGCATGGCAAACACGCTCCCGTATCACATCTACCGTACAGCACTGCTCAGCCTTAGACAACAACTTTCCTGACTGCAGCCAGTTTATTTATTGAGGCGGCTGATCCGTCTGGGGTGCTGCTCGGAGCCTGGTGCTGCTGCCTGAAAATTCAGCTTCAATCACCTCTGCCCTGCTCTTCCTTTAGGGATAGAATAACAAATCCTTGTGCTGCCTTAATAAAGAAGAAAAAAGGATCACATATTCATTTTCCCAAGAAGCTGGCAACTATGTTGACTGAATGGCTTCATTATTAACACTTCTGCATTAACTGAGAAAATTTGAGCTTCCCCAGCTGGGCTGCGCTGGCTCCGGGGAGAGGGTTTGGTGCCTGCTTGAATAAGCAACGGGGGTTTGTGCGTACAACAGGCAGGCAGGTCATTTTGGTAGACTAATACATGCAAATTCCTATAGCTGAAGTCAAAACTTTAGGTTTTGACAAAACAAAAGGTCCTGGGCTGGTGTGTGAAGTAGTAGGTAAATATTGAGTTCATGGGCTCAAGTGTTTATCGCTGCTGGGATTTGTAGGGCTGTGGTGGACCTGTTGTTCTTCCACTTCTAAGTCAGAGTGTGATGGAGTCTGGGCATCAGCGAGGTCCAGGGGGGCTGCAAACCAACTTTCTGGGCTTCTCATTAAACCCGCCTGCAGACCTCATTTCCCACGGCTTGGGTGTTTGGAAACACCGGTCTCCTGAGGAGCTCTGCCCGCTCAGGCTGCACGGACATGCATTGTGCTGCGCTGGCACAAACCTACCAATAAGAGATTTAATATGAAAGCCTGCTCAGAGAGGAGAAAAATAAGATTGCTTCAGCTGATAGTCCCAAGAACAGGCCCCCATAGCCGAGCACGGGCTCTGTTTCTCCCTGATATGACGGTTCCTTTCTTCTGATCATTATTTTTCCTTGCTGAAAGCTTAGCTGCCTTACTAAGAGGTCAGTGGCTTCCACCCATCCCCCAAGTCCTGCTCCCTACTTGCTGCCTGCTTTCATAAACCAGCGATTTCTGGGCTTTCTTATCCTTTCAGGCCATTGCAGAAGAGCTCCAAGGACCTTCCTCCAGCCAGCCAGGTGCCTGGTTCTGGTCTTTCTGTAATGGGATGCACATGCATGGGCTGGAGCTGAACCCCTACAGCATGAGCCAGCCTCCTGCCCACATCACTGGCTGTTTCCTGGGACATTTCAGAGTCTATTTTAAGGTGGCAGAAGTCGGGATGGGAAAGGCTGGAGATGAGGTGGGGATCGGAGATGCAGAGACACCACCACCACCATCAGGACTTCCTTTGCTCTGCAGCCACCTTGCAGACTGCACACCTATGTGGGCTTCAGCCTGTGCTTGTGACCTCTCCATTTCCCACCGTGTGCAAAGGGGATGTGTGGAGGTGAGGGGCTGGCTCCATCATGCTCAAAAGGATGCAGGCAGCTGTCAGCAGACTGGTGGTACACCACCGACAACCCAACACCCAAGGCTTCCTTGTTAAGAAGTGCCAGGAGACAGTGTGCCTACCACCCAACTTTGCCCAGCACCACCAGAGCCTTGGCCACCTTTGACCTGATGGGAAGGGAGAAATATTCAGGAGTTTAGCACTTCAGGAGAGTAGACAAGAGTTGCTCCAGCTCCATCACACCAGTTCTCAGGCCAGCAGCAATGTACAGCAGCGAAGACTGGCCGTTACAGAGGACGTGTGAGACAATCCCAGGGGAAGCAACAGGGTCTCTCAGCTCAGATGGTGCCTGCTGAGTCAGGACGTGACCTAGATGTCCAGGTTCCCTTGGTCTGGCCAACCCACCACTGCTCATGGCTGGGTGCCTCTGTCCCGCGCAGTCAGGGCTTCTTTCACCAGGAACAGCAAGACATAGCTCCTTCACAAGAAGGACCAGTTCTCCATCTAGTCACCTGGGTAGGAGGAAGGGAGTCCTTGGAGAGAAGAAAGGCACAGGACTAAGCCAAGGGGGGGTGACAGTCCCTGGGGCCAGGCTGGCAGAGGACCACTGATGGCACTGCTGCTATGTCAGCATGGAGAGCTCTGACATCTCTGAATGACACCGGAGAAGTGCGAAATGGCATCTCCTTCACAGAGGGGGTCAGCACAAAGGGAGAGGTTGGAGATCCAGCTGTATTTTAATGAACCTGCAAAGCCAGGGTCTGCTGTGTCTGGGCAGGAGTTCTCTCTGCCCCAGCAGCACCAGGACCTCCTGGCTGGCAGGATCCAGCTCACCCAACAAGAAAAGGGGGAGCTTCTAACTTATTTGCATTTAATGAGCAAAGCACACGTACAGCTGCCATCCGTGCAAGACAGACTCCAGCTGCTGGAGCTCAGAGGACTGGAAGAGCAAAACATGCTCCCTTGGCTTTTTTAAACCCGTAAGAGGGAAACTGGATTCAGTGTCTTTCTTCCTTTGAAGCCTTATTTCACAGGACAGAAAATGAGAAAATATCTGGAATAAAATAAAGGATTGAGGCACCTGAAACTCAAATGGAAATATTTTAATTACTGTTCAAACAAGTGATTCTATTAAATTAATATAGTACTGGATGCAGTTAGAAGGTGACTGTCCCCCTCTGCCTCATTACAACTCAGAGACAAGCTGCTTTGGCCAAGATGAGCCTGCAGATCTGCCCTCAACCCATATTCCTCCGAGTACATAAAGCAGTGTGCTGTAATGAGGCTGCAGCAGCTGGATGGGGCTCCCCAGCCAGGCAGAGCACCCCAATAACAGCACAAGGGCACGGAGATGGGGACCTGCACAGCACCATGTTCCTGGGGGGTCCATCTGTGGCCCCTCTTTGCCTGACCACACAGCCTGACTCACTCAGCTGGAGGTGCCTTCACCTCCTGCTCTTCTGGGACCTGGCTGTGTCCTCTGAGCTGTCCCCAGCTCGTTGTGTCCTGCTGTAGCATCCAGAAGCTCCTTTGCAGAGCTGAGCTCACCACAGCTTGCTGTGTCCTGCTGTAGCATCCAGAAGCTCCTTTGCAGAGCAAGGCTGGCCTCAGTCTGTGGAAGAGGGGCTGCTGCACGCACAGACTGTCACACTGGAACTTTTAGGCCTTTGGTATGAACACACACCTCCCAGATTCTGCTTTTCCTTAATCACACCACGACAGCATGCTGCAGAAGGAAGCGTGTATGTCCCAACATGCAGCTGACGTATAAAGCCACCCTAGCAGGCAACCCAACAGAAAAGTATCCCTGAGGAAGCTGGAATGGGAACCTGATGATATGATCCCTAAAGCTCCAGCACTTCCCAACTACATGCACCCTCCCAGCCTTTCCAAAGCACGAGAAGCCAAATGCAAAGCCTGGCATGCCAAGCCCCTGTGCTGACTGTAAGGCTTGTGATACCCTCTCCACACTCCTCTGCCCCTGCAGGGGGGCCTTTGGTTCACGCAGCCACCTGGGAGACCTTCTGGAAGGGCTCATCGCCACGTGTGGGTCACGGCTCACCTTGCATAAGCCAACATATGGAATCCCAGCTGTTAGCATGGCCAGCATTTCAGAGCTCTGTCTAAACAGAGATATTAAGATCCCTGCAATTCTATCGCCTTGCCCTTCAAATGGTGGGCAAACACCTCTAAGTACATTGTAATTGATTTAGACACCATCTGTTCTTTGCTTATGTGAAGAGTTATCGATTTCAGGTTAGTCCCTGGAGTGTTTATTTTGTAGATGGCTTGTTGTGAGCTTGGTCGTTCATTCTGCAGTTACTCCGTCCGTTTGCCGATATCTGCACCCACACAGAGAGACATCACAGATCCCCAGGCTGCACCTGCTTCAGAGGAAAACCCTTGCTCTTGGCTTGCGCTGGATAATCCTACCCAAATCGGAAGGACTGCAAGGGCACATCCCAGAGAGCAACATCTGGTCCTCGCCTTTTCACATGAAAAATGCACTGTCTCTTCCCCATAATTTAAGCCTGATGACTTTGAGCAAGACCCATTTAATTTGCTGTCATGCTTTGCTCATTAAATCCCCTGAATTACTTTATTTGCTAACATACTTCTTCTAAATTACTTTATTACTTAACTAAATCTATTTATTTACAACGGATGGCAGAAAAGAAAGACAGCTGCGGCGGTCGTTCCCTTGCTGACAGTCACCCAAACCACAGCGTGATAGTGGCAATGAAAAAGCACTGGATTTTGGGTGCTGCCAGCTCATTGCATAAGCTCTGGACAAAGCAGCTAACGTGTCTCTCAGAAGTACATTTCCCCAAACTTGGGGGCAGATTTTCAGATTACTTAACTATCTCCAGATGCTGCTTGTCCAAAGGAATATAAGCCAGACCCCCTCAAGCACAGATTTAATGGTGTGAACAGCTCAGAGTAAGCTATGGAAAGTCTGGGGTGACTCTTGCAGTACCTTATCTGCTAATTGATGAGATTAACAATGGATTCTGTTTGGAAAACACTGAACCAGAGTTTCAGCTAAACTGAGTTTAGCAATCAGCCAAACAAATGGGGACAAAACAAACACACTTCTAGCTTCTTCATTCCTACCAGTCATTCAGATGTGCTGAAGGTATTTTTTTAGGTCTTTTGTTTTTTAATAGTTTCATTAGAATGGCACAGACCAAGAAGAGAAAACACACTATTCTTTGCAATGCCCTAAAGATAATGAACTTTAATGTGTCTCTAAGAGACACAGAGGGACTTTTGCTCAGTGCAAGACCGGGAGGGAAGCTGTATGCTGTTAGAGGGTCTGGTGGGAAACAGATTTTAGGGACAGCTTCCTGAGGACACTCAGAAGATGGTCCTCCAACTAACCCAGGTCATTCTGGATGAACAATGGTATGCTTAATCCTAGAAAAGCGCCTGCTGCTGGCTTGAGGAAAGATGGTATCTCCAGCAATTGCAACAAGCCAGAGTGGAAGTATTTTTTCAGCAATCAATGGTTCCAGATCTGCTTGGTGTCCAGGAAGGAGCTAAGGGTCCATAATGGGGCTTAGTGAATTATACCCTCAGCCACGGTATATATGAGTCCTGGACCCTTTCTTTTCTATTCAGCCCTGGCAGACCCAGTGTTGACGCAAGCTCAGCACACTCAGCTCATGCATCTTTTCCGCTGCAGGTAAGAAGTTGTCTCTTACCCTCCTGATCGGCACCAGGATTGCTCAGGCAGGAATCTACATGCAGCAGCGAGTGAACCCTCACCAGGCCACAACAAAGAATGGTGTTTTTTCTGGTGGTCTCATGACGTAGTTTGGGTCAAACAAATTCCTGTTGTCATGTCCACCTATTTTGTCTCTGAAGTGTGTGCTCCTGCTGCCCACCATCAGCTGGGTCTGAGCCCTTGCACTCCAGACAATAGCACTGGCATTCCAATGAGATTTTTACGGCACACATTTTTAAATCTCCTCTTGAAATTGCATTCATTTTGCAAATTTACCATGCAGGGCTGTTACAGCTACAGTGCTTACAGTCTGGAGTGAATGTCCTGGAAATTAAATGGTGGGAGAGATCCTTATCGTCGGGCAGCTGGACGTGTACAGCATCACTCCTAGCACACCTAGTGTAAATCTCACAGCACCTTACAATATGTGGCTCTGTGTTAGACCATCTGTGCTGGTTTCCTCCTTTATATTAGGTATTGTAGAGCAGCAACACGAAGGTCATCAGTGCAAGTGGGAGACTTTGCCGCTGCCTTCAGCTTCACCCCTCTGGGTTTTACAGGAGCAGGTCTCCAGTCACAGGGCCAAGAATTTTCTGCAGTACCCCAGGATTGCTGAGCTCTTCACCCCCTTCTTGCTCTCATTTCTTACTAGCTTATATCCAGCCAAACCCAGGGCAATTTGCAGGAAAGCAGGCAGTTTGTCAGATCCAGCCAGACGAGGCTCTAGCACTGAGCATGCCTTCCTGCCCTTTAGTGATTTGCATTTGTTGCATTACCAGTATTTACAGTTTTTCCGCAGAGCTGTGATGAGTATTTGAACTGTCAGTGGTGCTGTGCCTTCCCAAACCTCTCACCTGAGCCTTTGCAAGCCGAGATTTTGGAGAAGAGTTAAATGAGGAGCAAGCACCAATGCTGCCAGGGCCAGCCTGGGGGGTTTACCAGGCTCTGGTTTGTATGGTTTGCACTGCTGGGTCTGATTTGTGACACAGCAAAACGGCAGTGGAAATATTTGCTTTTTTGCTGACTGAAATACTGTGATTTATGGTGCTGAAGCAGTACAGCCTGTGCCTCTGCTTCTGCGGGAGTAGTGACTTACAGCAGAACAGAATTGTTTATCCCTATTTTTATGCATTTAGATTATTAACCTATCCCAGCAATTACTGCGTGAGGACCCGTGATACACTGCATCCCTTATCCTGGGGATGGGAAATTACTTTTATTTCTTCTATTATGGTTAACATGTCGATCAGCACGGAGATTTACTCAGTGAACTGAAGTAATTCCTTTTCTGCAGCCAACACGAGTGCTGGGGGTTTCGCCATGGCTCAGAAATGGTTAAACTCCTGCAGCTTAGCAGCTCATCTGTAATTAAGGGTCTCTATCTATAAAACTTCCTCCTCTATTATGGGCTGTTCTGCTGACAGGTGCTAATGGCTGCCATTAGCTGAGGGTTTGTTCCCAGACAATGACAGAGCTGGTGGCTCTGCCAACCCCTCCAGGGACCAGGGGACCATCAGGCCCCTTGTGTGATGGGCACCAGCCACCCCCACAGCCCCCCCCCCCCCCCAGGAGCTGTGGCCCTGGGCTAGTGGCAGGGCTTGGGGTGCCCATGGCAGAGTAGGTTGGTGGCTTGCACCGATGAAATACAGATTGTGAGCTAGAGCACAAACCCCCATGCCTCTAGGGGACTGGAAGTGACCAAGACGAAACCAAGAAAAAACAATCCCTCCATGTTTCACAACTGTTCTGGAAAATTCTTGGAAAGGCACTTTGACTTGTGCCTGCAATCCTCCTTAGGCCTGCACAGCACTAGCAGCTACACTTTGTTCTCTGAACAAGCTGGATTTTGCTCTTTGCTGGTCAGAAGGGGGTCAAGGGTAAAATTTCGACCAACTTTATACTCCAAGGGGGACTCCAGGGAGAAGTTACAGCAGCCTAAAGAGGGACAGCCGCATTCCAGAAATAATTCTTGTTCTCCCAACACAGGGAACAAAATGGGCACCCTCAAAGCAAGATGTTTATTCCAAACATCATTTAATTTTTTTCCAGAGCATGAAGCAATTCTTACTGGTTTCCAAGAAAACTTTACAAGGGTACTTTAAAGGAAGCCAGCAACTTTAAGGTAATGGTTATCCCTGGGCTGCTTACAAGCACAAGTAGGCAAGGAGAGCCTGAGAGAGTCAATCCAGACTTCACGGTTCATTTTAAGGCCAGAAGGAACCCCACGCTATGCAACACTGTATTAACCTTTTAAGCTTTCACTTATCTAGCTTCATCTTCCCACTGTTAGAATGATTTTTAAAAAGAAATAATCTTTCAAGTATGGCTACAAAAGCAATAGCAAAATACATTTTTCCTTCTCCAAGCATCAGATCAAATGTACTGTTGAAATTTGCCAAGTTGCTTATAACTGATAGTATGCAGTTTATTAGCTTTTGGTAGAATCATTAGCAGGGTCTATACATGTCGTTGAAGGAGTCCATCACATTGTCAAGCCTTTGTTTGTGTGAGGAGGTGGTCCCTCATCCACATCACACAATTTGAAGTGAAAGCTGGGCTCCAGTGGGCTGTTATTGTTGGCTTGCTAGAAATCCAACCTGACATAACCGTTTCTTTTGCTGTGGACAGATAGCCCTGTGAATAATGTCACAAAAGCTCGGTGTTGTTTCAGGATGGATGTTTCCCAGCTATGGAAAACAAACATCTCAGCTTTGGTTTGTTGCTTTATTGCAAGAAATGATGCCCGGTGCTGAGCTTTGACCTTTGCATAGCAGTGGGAGGTCACTGTCCTGTGACTCCCTTTATATGACTTTTGCTCAGAAAATATTTTTGAAGATTGCTAAGATTATCCATGGTTTATGCCAATAAGGCCTAATTTGCCGTACACAAACATTTGCAGCAATTTCCCTGATCTCTGGGTAAAAGCAAAGAACACAGTGGAAGATTTTATTTTCCATGAAAAGCAGAAGCATTTTAACTGTCAAGTTTTGCTTTTCTCATAGGTATAACCAGGACAGCTCCCAGCTTTGCCAAGCAGTCTGGGTCAGAAAGAACAGGCATGCAGACAGGAATCATCTGATATGAGAAACAAGCTAAAATACTTTTTTCTGGTGCTTGGAATCTGCAGTAAGCATTGGGGATCTATCCCTAGACTTGTATTGCCCAGGTGGTCAGCCCATATTTTGCTGCAGATGAACAGGTGAAGCTGAACTGGCAGTACCACTACAGGAAAGTGCAATGCACGCTGCTCCACAGGCAAATAGAGCGTGATGGGATTGACCAGGGGAAAAGTCAATCATGAGAGCTGAAAAAGCCAACTGCATTAGATAAACATCTCAGCATGATAGGGCTTGGCTTGCTGGCATAGAGACATAAAAGAAACACACATTTTATCCCCAAATTGTGCAGCTACATTGTTTCCATATGCCACCCCACTGAGTTCCTCATCCCTCACAGTTGTCAACATCTCGTACCAGGTTCTCTTTATCTTAATTATAAAAACTAAGAGCTGGGCAAGGTGGGCCGCACGTCAGAGCACAAGCAGCCAGCTTCACCAGGACTGCTCCCAGATGAGTGCTGGGCCACCTGGCAGCAGGATGACTTCTGCATCTTGTCCCATAACGAAGATGAAGGACCTATTCCAGAAGAAAAGCAGAATTATGTCAACAGCCCAGTGAAGCATTGTGCTCACATATAATGTATTGGTGCTGGGTTTGAACTGAAGAAGTATCTCATGTAGAAATGCCAGGGGAGAGCTGTGTATCTTCTTGATAATAGCGTTTCTTAGAGTAGAAGACAAATCGTAGCAACATAGCTTAGGTCCAGACAACAGACTGAAAAACAAATCAAAAGATGGTTTCTCATTAGCTTAACTCCCATGGAACAAGAAAATTCAGCCCTAATGACTTTATTAACAGTCATTTCATAATGACCCTGACAAACTTTTCACCAGGACCTGGCTGGAAGGGCTTAAGGGCAAGATGTTTCAGGTCCTTCAGACTCCACCAGCAGAAAGTTCCTTTATCAAGCCTGATGGTAGCAGTGGTGGTCTGCACTGCATGGACCTAGTGAACAGATTAGCATTTATGTCTCATTTAGCAATTATTATTCCTTCTGGTTTTCCTCACTTTTTGCAGCAGCATTTCTATCAGAAGTGCCATCCCAGCACCACAGGAGAGTTTTGCTTTGGTTCACATGGTCTGTGTGGCGAGGCAGATGTTCGTGTGTGCTGCACTACTGATCCTTTCTGCACTGCCACAATACAGCCAGCAATCTCTTACCAGCTGGCAGAGGATTATCGCAGCTTTCCAGCATGGAAAACCTCACTTGTGTAACTGGACGAGATGCCACTGCATCCATGAAGGAGGCAGATTTGCCCCTAGGCTGTGGGAAGTAAGCTGCTTGCAGGAGTGTTGGTGGTAAAAATGGAATAACTTCCAGCCTTGTACCCTCCAGGCACTTCATCTGAGGATGTAGGTGTAGTCGTACCTGGAGCATTGGTCAGAAGGCAAGGTGCAGCCCTCCTG
Source organism: Falco peregrinus (assembly GCF_023634155.1). Taxonomy (NCBI): domain Eukaryota; kingdom Metazoa; phylum Chordata; class Aves; order Falconiformes; family Falconidae; genus Falco; species Falco peregrinus. The sequence continues at coordinate 45,966,052 of NC_073721.1, read as the reverse complement.
CCAGACCTGGGCAGCCACTCCTTACCCACCAGGACTACTGCAAAACAGGACCATCCCAGGAGAGGCTCCTGGGATGGGCAGGGAGGACAGCAGAGATCAAACAGAAACTGGAATCAGGGGACAGCCTCAGGCTGTGGGGACAGTGCTGTTAGGGCACAGCACCCGCTCTTCTTCTAGGGCTCACTGGTGTCAGAGGCGAAAGCACAGGGGTGGCCGTGGCAGCTCCTGGTGCATTAGCTGACCTGTTTGTGAAGTCAGCAGTAACAACTCCTTTCCAGGGCAGCTCGCAGCATTGCACAGGTTTACCACTGTATCTCAAACATCAAAGTATCTCAGGAAACACCGGCTTTGAGAAATGCAGCTGCAGCAGTTTCACTCAGGAAAGCAGCGAGACAGCTTCTCCAGCACCAGCAAGCCTTTTGCATTCACACCACCCCATCACTGCCCATTACCAGAAGCATTTACTTCTCATCAAAGTGCTTCCAGCATCAGTATGCATTTAAACCATATTATTTTTCAAATCAGGGTCTGAAAACAGCCTGTACCAAATTGTTTCCCCTATTTCCTTCTGCCAGCCAGTGTCTCTCATGGCTCAGCCATGTGTTCTCAGGCTACAAGCCCAGCTGCTCTTGTAAACCATGTTCCAAGCACATGTTCTTGCATGGGATGTTCATTACTATTTTCAGAACTATTTTATTGGTATATGTCCTCACCGCATGCCCCCAAAGGGCTGCTTTCAGCAGGATTTGTACAAAGTTGCTTGATTGGCTTCAAGCTTCTTTGTGAGTTTACCCAATGCCAAGCACAGGCAGCAAACCCATGCCAGGTAATTCATCATTTGTCCTTAAATACTGCGTCCCGAATCATGCTTTTAGCTTGTCAGATAAAGGCTTGAGAAATGCTTTTCAGACCACCTAATGAGGGTTTGTGTTTTGCTACAGTTGGGAGAATGGATGGTCTTAATTTCCGACTTCTTCCAAAGAGACCAATTTTCTTCCACAAAAAGACCAGGAATAATAGATATAATGTGGCTTATTCTGAGTCACTCTTTAACCATTTGTACTGACGTTTTCTCTTTGTGCATCTTCTGACTAAGACCCTGAAACTCAGAGTCCTCTTTGGCTGCTGCTGGATGTTTTCCCCCGCCGTGAGGCAATTCTGTGCCTGAGGGTTTCACGCACAACCAGCAGCCTCTCCCAGACTTTCTGCAGGCTGACAGGCTCTCCGTAAATATTGCCCTCAAATCTGAAGTGCTCCAGGCTGGGCTTTTCTACCTTAGCTCTGCAGGACTTGCCTACTTGATGTGAAGAAGCCAAGGCATCGTGTGCAAGGGGCTCTGCAGGGAAAGAGCTTGTTTTCTTCTGTGCCTGGAAATCATCTAAGTGACAGCCCAGTGCACAACACTAAGGGGGAGGCTCTATATGAGGTTTCCCCATCCGCCTGGCATTGCCATATTTAGCGCTTTTACACAAATATTCAAAGGTATACATAAATATAAGCAAAAAATATATGACAGGGTTTCTCATTGTCCAGCATCTGGTCAAATGATAAACATGATGTTCTGTTCCACTCCTCTGCTTCTTGCTCTCTCCACATCCACCCCACCTTTACCACTTCTCATCCCGAGCTGGAAACTTAGGCTGTGCAGGGTGGGCAGTCACATGGAGCATCATATCCAGTGTGTTTCCTTGAAGTGGCATCCTGAGGGCTTACCGAAGGAGCTAATAATACTGGGTTTCATTGATAAAGCATGAGGGAAGGAAGGAAAAAAAAAAAAAAAAAAAAGCTGATGGATGCTCCCCTCCTGCTGACTGTGCAGTCGCCAATTCTTGGAGCAGTGCAATCTAGCAGAGTAGGTTTTGGGTCACTCCAGAATTAACAAAGAAAATTATTGTATGTAATGTTTACATAGGAAAAAGTACCCAAAGCTCAGAGGCTCCATAGCTCAGGGGTTAGAGCACTGGTCTAGTAAACCAGGGGTCGTGAGTTCAAATCTCACTGGAGCCTGAGGGGTGGCTCTGCACCTCCTGTAAAGACTCACAGCTTTATCTTCCTGTTTTTTACCAAAATGTTGCTGGCACCATTTTTTGGAGCATCCACCCCCAGCCTAGGTGAAACAGAAGCATCATATAGTGCCTATACCAAATAACAGGCAACAAGAAGCAGAGAAAAATAGCAATGGTCAGACCTAAACCCCAAAAAAAATACCTCAACATATTTTTGAAGTACAGCAATCGGAGATAGGAAATACCTAATAATGGGTTTTAAAGCTTTCTGAACCCTGTAGGCATTGTGAAGGTCATTGATGAGCAAATCTGAAATTTCTGCTAGATATTTACAGGTTCATCTCTTCATACTTCAGCAGGACAATCAAATTATGTCTCCAGAGCTCAGTAATTGCAGAGCTGGCAGAAAAAACTATAAATACAGTTTGTGGAGGAATAGAAAATTGGTCTTCATAACTCTGCTGGCAGGGTTGGAAAGTTACCATTTTCAAGAAAAAAAGGAAGAGCTAGGAATTAACCTATTTTGCATCTTCAGTTCAATGAATTGCAGGCCAGATTTATGAGACTTCATACTCTGCCTTTGCACATGTCGTGTTCCTTTGCTTATTTCCAAATAGACTTTTTATTTCGTTCTATCCAAACAATCCAAACCAGTGGTGTAAAAGGACCCTTCTGAATTTCAAAAGGGCCTTTTCCATTTGATGGAAAGAAGGCTCAAACGCCTGAAACATTTTTGTCTGGTGGAGGTGGACGCTGGCTGCCAGGAAGGACATGGTGCTTTGGTCTCCTCTCTTGAGCCAGTTTCCTTACAGCTCTGTTTTCCCAAAACAGTGAGAACATTACAGCTTGGGTGGGTTGATGTGTTTTCTCCACATGAGAAGTGACCTGCAGGAATTTCCTAGCTTTCCTCTGTATATATCACAGTAAGGCTAAAGAAACAGAAGTCAGCAGGGTTCCCATTAAACTGCAACCTAATAAACCAGCACAAGTTATTGTTATTGTAACCCAAGATACTGGAAAATGGACAGATGTGTTTTACTAGAAGTGAGTTTGTTTCTAGACTGTTGTGGCTATACGTCTCTTTCCCCTGTCTCTCATTCCAGCTTATCTCTTTGTTTTGCTTTCACATGACACTGCTGAGCAATACCCCAAAAGATCTTTGTTGTTCAAGTTTGCTTTTGCAACCAGGCTCCTTGTTTCAGCTTAGCTGAGCTTGGTAGCGATGGAAATGACCCTTTGAAAAATTAATCTCTAATTTTCCTTTGAAAATTTCATCTCTATGCAAAAAAAGACAAATGTTCAGACTATGTTTTGCTGACTTCTTAATCTACATGTTACCTAATATTAATGTAAAAACTGCTCTCCTGAGTATCCCTACTACAGCGCATAACACCAGACGTACTGATGTTGCAAAGGTGGCTTTTACTGATGCAAAGGTGGCTTTTAACAGTGGACCTTGGACCCTGTCCTAGCTAAAGCCCTTTGTATCAATCATCCATCACCTTTTTCTCTGCTGATAACAGAGCTTTTCAAAGATAGAGCTGGACTGGAGGGGTGAAGAGAACAAAGTCATTTATATCCATATCCTGAAGCCCATGTAAATGGGGGAGGGAGGAAGGGCACCTCTTCATCTTTGTCAGCCTGTGAGATGGAAATGCAGCACGTGAGTTCGGGGATTCAGGAAAGGCTGGGTAGCCCTGCCACAAGGGCTCTAACAAGGCTGGTCCACTTACGGGTTCATTCAGGAAGAACTCTTGCTTTTTAAAGCCATGACCTGGTAATCCAGATCTAGACAGTCTTTTATTGTTTTGTTTAGGGGAAGTTAAAGGTCTCTTCCTGTATGTCCTAGAAAACCCGTTTTTCATATTTTTCTGAAAACTTCAGAATACCATTTCTGTTTTTAAAAAGCATCCTAGACACTGCATTTCTCTGGCATGGTTTTCATTCCTGAGTCTCCCTCCAAGGGTTGCATCGAGCTGCACAGAGAAATCATTTATTCTAACATAACAACATTGAACTTTGTGACCCAGCAGCCTGGGTCAAGGAGGTGCCCATGGTCATTCCCTGAATCCAAGGATCGTATCAGCAGAGCTTCATTTCTGCCTCTCGTTCAGGTCTAGTGAAGGCCACGTATGCCTCGACTAATCTATTTCTTAAGTCATGTGGGAAACAACCAATAAATAATTTAATCCAGGGAGGGAAACTTTGAGCAAAAGCCAGGGAATATGTTCCCATGTTTAAAGAATTTTGAGATTTAGAAATACAATTTAAGCTAATGTTAAAATTTAATGTACGAAAGGATTAAATGGCAACCTTGTAGCTACTACCCAGAGGAAAATCATATAATAAAACCAGTAGGACTGCAGAATTCAGAGTGGGGAAAAATCACCCAGATTCATCTATTTTCCAGTTCTCCCATAATGAATATGCTCAATCCCTTATCCAGAAAGGATATTGTGGTTTTAACAATCATTTTTGAAAAACAAATGTGAAATGTTTTGCTTGCATCCTAGAGAAAGGGCGACTGCAGCCATCGAAGGCTTCTGCTTGGCAGCACCAGTCTGCACCATCATCCTTTGCTGCAGCATCCTCTTGCACGTGTCCCTGAGCTGCCTCCTCGCTCAGCCCCAGCTTTCCTACAGACACTGCACTACACGCCTACGTACAGTCGGATAAATCACACACTACAACTCATAAACTGTGCCAAGGAGGGCTAGGCACCTTGCTCCGCTGGAGACCGCTACTCTATGGATGCTTCAGTGGGAGGAAACCCACCTGCTGGTCTCCCAGTCCTTCTGCTGGCATCTCTGTGAAAGCCAAACAGGCATGTTGGGGAAAATCAAGTGCAAACCCTAGGAAAAAATCATTCACACCAAATAGCTAGTAAAAAATAAAAAAGGGAGGGAATGAGAAATGCTATAGCTTCATTCACACTTTGCAGTGTCGGTGGACCACGGTATCTCTTTCAAATGCAGAGAAGTCAAGTCTCCCTCATGATCGGAGGACAGAGACGTTCTTCAGTAACAGCTGTACGTACCCATCTGCCAGGCACAGGATGCTCAGGATGCTCCATGGTACCCACAGGGAGATCTACGCACAGCCGATATGCCATCCACCCACATCCAGCCGCTGAGGATTTCTCCACTGCCTTGGTGCAACATTTTCCCAGGGGGATTGTCATCTCTTGGAGCCAGTGCAATCACTATCTGCTTCTCCTGAACTCCGAGGCCTGAAAAGAGCATTACCATAAAATCCAGTAACTCAACAGCTTCAGTGAGACCTTCTGGCAGCCCAGCAAGGCTGAATGCAAAGACACCATGCACTAAAACTGATGTGAACGTGGCCTTGGTGCTCCCCAAGTCTGCCAGCACCACATACTTAGATGGCATCTTCCCGGAAGCCTGGAAAATCTTGATGACCTATCACTGATTTCCCATCTCTTTCCAATGCGTCAGCAGCCACGGCAGCTGGCAAAGATCAGCTCCATGCTGAAGACAGCCCCATCATAATCAAAAGCTTCTGGCCAGTATCATTATACTGCAAATATCTCTGCATGAATGTGTGGAAAATATTACACCCTGATGCAAGGAGAAACCCTCAAAACCACAGTCTACATGGGGATGAGAGCACCCGCAGCCAGGTGACAACACTGGCAACTTGTCCCAAAGCCGTAGGTGATGGGGCAGGTTTTCAGGACTCTTCTTACCATCCAGCGTGTTTCGCACAGCACCCTGCTTTTGGAAATGCTGCAGCATCCCAGCTCTCACTGACGGTGGTGCTCACCCTTACAATTTCTGTACCTATTGAACAGATGAACCTTGTCTCCTAAATGGCAAGTTTACTACTGGCATCATAGTTCTTCTGGACTCAGTCAGTGAGACACCATTGACCTGAGCAGGGCAGTCTGAATATGATGTTATCTTCCTAGCAAACACGCTCATTCCTGTAGCCATAGGTCTCCAGACCTGGGAGAGAAAAAAAAAATGTTGAAAATTGTTGTAGTTACTTTAAATTTAACCAACCTATAAAAAGCCAACCACATCCACTTTTATCTAGGCAGCTTGCCATGGAGTAAGAGCTTAAAGGAAGGTCCACGGTGGGGGTCGGAGCCTGCTGCGAAGGTGCAGCCAGGAGCAGGGCGTCTGCCTTAGATGAGGAGATGTAAAGGGTTGGTTGTGTTCAGTCTTACAAAGGAGGGCTGCAAGTAGGCATGACAAGCTTATGTGACTACCACAGGTGTAAACAACTAGAAGGAGAAAGGACTTTAAACCAAATGATGTCATTAGCATGGATGAATATATTAGACTGGAATTAAAAAAAAAAAAATCTCGAAAAATCAGAGGAGTAATTATTCCAAGCATCCTGAGCAAGAGGAGGAGGCAGCTCCAGGAGCAGTCAGCAGGTTATGGAGGAGCTGGGTGGCACAGCCAGACTCTGTGGGCCAAGAGCTGCCATCCCCCATGCTGCTCATCGCCGACATCACCTTGCCCAAGCCCAGCAGCATCCTTTTCCATGTGAATCCTTGTGTGTAGCCACGTGGATTTTTATCAGTCCTTTAAGTAACTTTCCCTGAATGCTTCTTCCATCTCCAGGAGCAGGAGGTAATGACCGTAAGCTTGCTTTCTCCTCCACCCTGGAGATCTCATGATGTACCTATTGGCTTCCTTGCCTCCCCCCTGCCTGTTAGGGAAACAGTTCATTCCCTGGGCAGTGAGTCTAGTCAGAGAGCTCGGTTGCTTTAATAATGGTCATCTATTTATAGCCTTTTTTAATTTGTTTCATGACAAAATGTTTCTGCGAGATGCTCCTTGATTCTTGCAAGTTTGTAATGATGTTTCCCTTCCTGTGTTACTGAAAGTAGCTTTTGTGCTCAGAAAAATGACTGTACTAGAGGCCATTTCGTGCATTCAGAGTAAATGATAGGGGCTTAATAGGTTTTTGATGAAAGCTTAGAACTCCTCTTTGTTTTCCTTCAACTCTTTCCAATCTTCTGGGTCAGATAATCCTGGCTTCAACAAAACCCTGTAAGAGCAGACCAGGGACAGAGCAAAATGATCTCATGCTGTACACCCCTGCCCATCGCTGGCACAGCAGCGCAGTCCCCAGCCCAGAGCCTCTGGGGATGGCAGCCTGCAAACAGCAGAAGGGCAAAGTCTGGAGATGGCACTGGCTATGCTTAATTTGCTTATTCCATAACTGTCTGTGACCAGACAATCTAATTATTTCTGTTAGGCCAGCTATTAAATTTTGTTGGAATTGATACAATTGGCCTTGGAATTGTTGGAATTGCAAAATGACTTTTTCCTCCCACAGACCTTCATACCATCACAGCTACCACCACATTTCTATCGCCACTGTGGACTGTAGCACACAACTGCATCATTTTTACTCCATAAGAGGATCTCCAGGTTTCTTCTAATTTTCTATGTATTTTTAATCTGACGAAGAGCTTTTCTGTCCATGTATCTCCAGGTGAAACCACTGGTGGCCTGTCCTACTTGCAGTGCTGCTGGGGGAACGTTGAAGTAGAGGGAGAGGTCTTTCTCCTCGTTCTCTGTGTTTCAAGGCTCAGACTGCTCACAGCCCCCCGCTTTGTGGGGGGAAACAGGGCTGGCAGAGCCGGGTCATACCCCTCTGCTCTCTGCCAAGCTGAGAGGAGCCTCATCAAGCAGTGGGCTGCGGTATTTCATCAGTCAAGCTTCAGGTTCTCACTTCTGTGGTTGTCTTCTTCTCACCTGGTCACAGCTGCATCTGGAATTTCCTCACAGCTGAAGCTTTCAGCAGTTCTCCGAGGGGCTCCAGCTTTGTTGCTCCTCCCTGGTCATTCCATACCACCCTTCTGCCTTTCCTCATTTCCCAGCCTTTGCCTTTTGCCCTCTTGCTTTGCCTCCTTCTTTCTGAGCATTCCCAGCTGGTGACCCACCCATCTCCGTGCACACTTGTAGGTGCCAGCTGGGACTTCCCCAGTCATCCCAGCAGCCGGAAGGCATTGCTGGCAGTGGAAGGTGCACCGAACCGTTTCTGCACTGCCGGTGAGATGTGGCTGGGACCACCAGGAGGCATTAGTCCTCCACCAAGGGCAAAGAGATGGTGGGAAAGCCTTGCACGACTGCTCAGCTCCAGAGGTGTTGTCCCCGCTTGGCTGTAGTGCCCAGAAATGACTTTCGAGTTATCCACAGTTACAGAAGAGACGGAGCATTAGCACCAGTATCGAACCTGATGTCTTAAAAGTCTGACACAGTTCGGTGTGACCTCTCTGGCATCCTCAGCTCCTCGTTGCCATCAGAGGGCAGCAGCTGGGCTTTCTGGAGGAGCTCCTGGGGACTGAGCTTCCAGCAAGGATGCATCAGGCTCCCTGGCAAACATTCAGCAAACCTACAGAGAATTCTTCTTTTTCTTCAGGTCTAAGCCTCAGTTACACAGATGATGGGTCCGAACGAAACCCTGCCCACAGCTTTCCCCCTCATTGGGCTGTTCGCTTCTGCGTACGATCAGTTTCACAAAAGGTTCTCAAATTGCCAAGAAATTCTCCTCCTTCCACTCAGGACGGAGGTGAATTGCACTTTGTTTTGTTTTCTCAGCTGTTGTAACCAAAGTGTTTCAAGTATTTGTGGGGACCGGAGAGGGATTATGAGTCGAAGTCTCCAGTCGTGCCTTTGGGTTTCCTATATGCCCCCAGCTGTAATTCCCCAGTTCATCACCAGTAACAAACCTGAATGGCAAAGTCCGCAGCACAATTAGGGAGCTTGGTATTTGCTTCCTTTCTCAAGTGAGCCTTATGTTTCCTTTCTCAGGAAGGCCGAGCTGCTTGAGGTGTATGTTGGCTTTTATTTTACCTTTTTTCTGTCCTTCCCCCTCTGCAGCAGTGGGAGCAGCAGGATCCGATTTGCAGAGGAAGAGCAGAGCCCTGAACAGCTCAGCATACGCCGTAGTGCAGGGAATGCTTGCACAGGGCTGAACACAAGCAAGCTGCTCTCTGTGTTTGGGTGTTTCTGCTGGAAAGCAAAAAAGTAACCACAGTAGACACTCTACATCACATGGATGTCCATCTGAATGCTTCCAGGGAGTGACACATTCACTTTTGAGGCAAACCATGTCCTAGGAGTTGTCTGGTTTTGTTTGTAGAGGTTATTTTCCCTGGGAACCATACACAAACTGCCCGATTCAAATAGAATTGGCTGTGACTACGCGGCTGCATTGATGCTGGTAGAAAGCACCATAATTATATTGCCACTGATGCTCTTCTGGGCACATCAGCTAAGGATGCATCCCATGCCCTTTTCAAGGCTGAGACCAGAAGTTCATCCTATGCCAAGAACATGTGAATGTGAGGGGCTGAGAAGTTAAAGGATTCATTGCAAGGAATTTGTTTTCTGCCATGAAATTCATAGACTGAGCATAAACGAAAGAGCAAGAATATCCCCAAAGAGAACAGAATGAACCTTTTTTCAGATGGTTTCATTGGCAATTAACTTTTTTAACAATAACTGGTCAACTCAGTTGGTTTTGGAATGAGCAGTCAGAACTGAAACAAAGGTGTTGGGTTTTTCTGAGTGGGAACTGAAATGTTAGATTCTCTGCTGACTTCTGCCGGCCCCGTAGCCAAATGTGATATTCCCCCCTGGCATTCGAAAGTGTTAATGAAGTCCAGAGACGACCTCAACTCTTGTTTTATATTTCATGCAACACTAATGGCAAATTCAGCCCCCTGGCCCCAGCCAAGCAGATGGCCAAAATGCAGCCTTGGCTCCATTTCAACCCCTTTTATAGCTCTGAGCAGAGCCTCAGCTGGCGCCCACCATCACAGCTCGAGACGCTACAGCCATTTCCCTCAGCTGGAGATCTGCTTTGCTCAGAGTAAATATCGTATATTCTGAGCCTGCCCCCCAAGGTAAATTTTATCCTCATTGCAGTCCTGAGTCCAGTCCTGGACCTAGTCCAGACCCTGGATATTGTCCAGAATCTCTTCTGCAGTGGAACCATCCCTGATTCAAGTTACACCTTTTTCCATGCTGGATGCTGCCGTGCCCCATAGGTCTGTCTGTGCCAAACACCATGAGATTCGATGCTGTTGTTGTAACCTCTAAGCTTGGAGTCAACTGGGAAGATGTTCCTATGGAAGCATTGCTGGTAGGATTCAGGCAGAATTCCTCCTGTCTTGCTGGACACTCTTGCCTTTCCACAGACACTGGGACAAGGTCGTGCCCTTTCTGCAAGGTGAGAGGAGTGAGTGCTGAAATTATATATTCTAGTAGCAACCAGTGGTTTATATCCTTTCCTTCTGGCCCCACTAATTTAAGCTACACTCTATTCTATGGCTTCTATTTTCTCCTGTACTGTAGCTCTCCTCTGGGGCTTCCAATCATTTAGTTTCATCAGAGTTTCATAAGTAGAGAATTAATCAAACACTGAGGTAGTGACTCATCCTAAAAATCACTACTTTTACGCACTCTCCACCCAGAATACAAACAAGGTCTCCTTGGGATCTCACAGGGGAAGATGTTGGTGTCAAATGCAAAGATCACGAGCTTCTGCTATATTAAACTTCAATATTTATCTAATTGTAAATTAAAGGTGGGGACACAGTTTTGGGTGCATAAGGCAAAGCAGGGGCAAATGGCACTCAGGTGGCACCCACCGCTGTTTCACGTGCTGGAGGTTTAGGTCAAGAAAACGCTGGTTACTGCTCACCTGGGGGGGTGCTAGTCACCCCATCTGCAGGCAGGCAGTTTGGCAATAAAGCAACCAGCGCTCGGGGAACACAAGGCAGTAGGTGACCCAGGTGAGGACCCAAGGGCAGATGTGCACAGGGTGCCGTTTGTGAACACCTAGCTGCAGAGCATTGCTAGCCAGGAGCACCATGCCCACACTTCTCCTGACCCCCTGCAAGCAAGATGCTGCTAGCTGTGCTTGGAGTGAGAACTGAGGCAACACCAAGGTTCGCAGAAGCATTTAGGAACTGAGGTGCTGATTCAGAGGCTTGTATCAAATGCCTGAGGCTGTAAAATCCTGTAGGGGTGACTGGGCATCATAGCACGTGGGGGTCTTGGAGGTGAGCCTGCACCAAACAGCAAGCCCAGCTTTGGGGTTGACTCGTCTTGAGCATCAAACGGAGAAGGAAAAGGATTTTTTGTGAGCAATACATGAGAAAACAGCTGTTCAGTAACTCCACAGTGCTGGTAAGGTTTTTCTCTTAATTTTCTTGGTATGTGACTCCTAAGCAAAGTGTCTTCACAGAACCAGTTCAACTGGAAAGGTCTCACATTTCTCTGCAGACCACAGAAAGTTCAGGCATTTGGGATTTCATTCCCTCACCTTCAGTTCACCTCTTGCACCACGTTCCCAGCTCACAGCTAATGCTGAGCTAAAAACATCCAGGGATTCCAGGATGGAAGGATTGGGCTGTGCACCTGCTGCTTCCCCCCCCCCCCCCCCCCCCCCAGCTTCCCATGTAACGCCGGGATACCGGGGGCAAAGAGCATCACAGAGGGAAACCAAATACAGCAGGACTGCACGTTCGCAACACGGGATAATCTGAGCATAATTCAGCTGTGTGGAGCAAGAAAACCAAAAGTAAAACTGTTTCACTGAGCAAATCTGAAGTTGAGCATCTGCACGGGGGGGCTGCAGCAGGTGTCTTAAGCAGCCAAAACACAAACCGTGCAGCAGAAATGACAGCGCAGAGGTCAGCTCTCAAAGAAGAATCGATTCAGCCTTTCCCAGCCACTGTTTAGAAAAGTATTTAAATTGCTTAAATCCTGTCACAGCAGTGAAGTGATGCCCTGAAGCAGCTCAGCTGTCTTTGGAGGGAGATCCAGCCACCTAACCTGTAAGTGGTTGTGAGAGAGACCCCCGCATGAAAACCCTGCCCAAGGCAATGCAGGGGGCAGCAGGGGCAGCGGAAAGCAGCCCCATATCTTTTCAAAACAAAAATGGGCACTGCCGATCCCTTTGCCTGAGCACAGGGGAATGGAAACAGTAAGAAATCCTAAAAGTTTCTGGCCACACGTGGCAGCTTGCAGGAACCTCAGTGGAGATGTGAGAGGCGAGCGGAGAAGGGCTGCAGTGGAGCCAGGAGAGGGATGCTGGAGCCCAGAGGCAGTGAGAGAGCCAGTGTGGGCTTTGGGCAATCCGGCTGGTGGAAATCATGAGTCAGGTACCTGGAAGCCTCGTTTCCTGGCATTACAGCCTGAAAAACCCCTTGCGGGTGTTTCCTGCTGCTCCGCTATTCAGGCTGATGCAGCCACCTGCCGTCCTTCCCCATATTGTGCTGGGCAGCGGATGGAGGTTGTCACTGGCCAAGAATTCCTCAGCTGGCAAGAAAACGCCATTAGGCTTTCGGTTCTTTCGCAAGCTGCTGAGCAGTTACAAAGGCAGAATAATGGGTGGGAAAGAATTTGCCAGGTGCATCCTGCAGGCCGAGGGATGTGCCAGAGCCAAGGATGGGTGGCAAGACCTGGGCACATGGAGTGCTGCAGCACCTCTGTGCGGGAGCTCAGCAGGACCAGGACTCAGGTGCCAGCGGAGGAGGTAGCTGCTCCTGAGGTCTGGCCAGGGGAAGGTCTGTGGGAGATTGCCGTGTTGTGATCCTTGAAGTTGGACTAAAGCCCTCCCAATGACCTCCCTTCCCAATCTTGGTCATTCAGTGGTGCTGTGATCCACTGGAGCTGATTCAACAGCTGCAAGGGTCTGCCCAGTGCTGTGTTTGCAAGACAGGAACTGTGTTGTTGTGATGGTGCACTATCATCCAAATCACGTGGATTTACTCCAGGATTTCAGCGTATATTCAAACAGCACTGAGCTGTTTACCAAATCATCCTACAAACCACCCACCTATTCAATTTCATTTTCCCTTTCATTTAGAAATCTGTTCCTAAATGCGTGTTTCCTCTGACCCAGAGCGATGGGAGTATGAGCAGGTCACTTCTACAACCCATCCTCCTCTGAACTCAAAAGATTCCACTTAGCCTCTAGACATCCCCGTGGGGTCCAACAGCATCTTCAGCAGCTCCTTAATCACTCCTTTCCCCTCCTCCTCTGCATTTTTGGTCCTTTTTCCTCCCTTCTCCCTCCCTGCAGCAGATCCCAACGATCAGTGCCAAACAGGATTAGTGTCAGTTGACATTTCAGCTAGTTTTTTGGGTACCCATAAAAGTTGCTTTGTTCCCAACATGTGGGGTCCAGCCCTGCCCCTTGCTTTGGTGCTGGGCTCCCTGCCCCATCAATCTCAGCACCTCGAACAGGCTCCATCCAGGCAGGAGGGAAAATGGAGCTAGAGATGCTCTCCTTCCCTCCATCCTATTCCAGCAATGAGTAAAGTATCAAATGGGATTTTGGTGCCTCTTCAGACAGCAGTGTCAAGAAAAAGCTGAGCTGTTTTGTCCAGTGCTGCTGCAAGTGCAGGTTTAGGAGGGGAAGGGCTTTGTCTGAGCAATTCCACAAGCGGGAAGGAAGCACAAAAAGAGCAAATGAACTTGGAGCAGCTTGTCCTATTTAGACTCATTTGTTACAGAAATATCAGAAAAGCTGAAAGCTGGAAAGCTTCAAAAAGTAAAGACTGTTGCCAAGGCTTATGTTTTCCTGCAATGTTTGAACTTTTGCTCCAGGAGTCACAGAATTACACAAGATTCTTCATTTGTCCTAAATAAAAATATTCTCACAATAGAGAAAGAGTCTTTCACAGAAAATACGATCTAAGCAGGAATCTGAAAACACAGCAACTGGAAGATAAAGTAAAACCCACGATCTATTCTCTGAAGAGATGACCCCGTATTATATTATGATCTGGGGGAATGTGTCATGACTTCCAGTTATGTCATGGTTGGCACGAGGCGTACTGGCACCCCTCACAGCTTCACTCTACAGTCTTGCAGTTCAGTCTTCAGAACAAAAAGCTTTTTTGCTCAGTTTCTTTTCCTTTTCATCATAGCAGATATTTTATATCTTAAAAAACACTAGTTTGAGGACTCTGTCCCTCCTTCCTACTCACAGTTGTGCAGGTGTTAAGGGTCCCTAGATATGTTGGTTCTCTCTCCTCTTGACTTGTAGGGCAGAACTCCCTCGTGCGCCCAGGGAGACAATATCACCCCTATGAACCTGCACACCGAGCAAGAAAGAAGCCTGTGCATCGCACTCTGCATCCCCAGATCTCCCTTAGGGATCACTCCAGCTCTTCTGAGCTTCCTTCAGGCTTTGAAAGCCCCGACTTAGGATGACCCCAAGCTGGAGATGACCCAAGGTGGGCCATGGAGTGCCAGCCAGGGACCTGCAGTCACAAACACAGGGTCTGGCACTTGGTGGTGCCCAGCGGGCTGTGCCAGAGAGCTGTGACACCCCAGCACACGGCCAGCCTGGCTCCGCAGAGCTCGGGCCACTCACTTCACAGCCCCGCATTACCCCGCATCGCCAGCCATGGGACCATGGTCCCTTTCAGCGCTGAAGCTACGAGGCAGCAGTGCCGAGAGCCCACCAGACCCCTGCCACACCGCTCCATGGCTTCAAAAACATCCCCTGCAGGCACATCAGCAAAAGACCCCTGAAATGCAAATAGGGGGCAGCTGCAGGTAGGACAAGGCTGCTGTGCTGGAAAAGGGGGGCTTAGGAGGAATTGAGGGGATATCAGGAGCGGTATGTCTTCATCTGAGATTCCTGATCTCAAATGAAGCACATAGGGAAGTGAAGTTCCACAGCAAGGAACCGCTTTTTCATCCCGCTGGTGACATCTGCTTTCTCCTGCATCCAGCTAGCAGCCAAACCTCTCCTTGCCTTCAATGGCATGTGGCAGTGGTGCCTCCCCAGCTCTGCTCGGCCAGGAGCTGCAGAGCCTGTGCAAGGGGACAGGGGGACCAGGGGACCCCCATCCCCTCCTGCCCAGGCTGCCACAAGCTCCAGCCCTGCTCAAGAGCCCTGGCAAACACACATGCATCTCTGCACAGGAACAGATGGACTTGCTCCCAACACCAAGCACAGAAAAATGAGAATGAATAGCTGAAGAGCAGACTTCAGCAAAAGCAGGGAAATGAAACCAGCCAGCTAATGCACAGAAACCACAACACATTAGAAAGCAGCACACACCCCCGGGACTGTGAACCTCAATTGAATACATCCCCACGGCATCGGTGGGTGGGATTCTATATACTCCCTCCTTATGAGAAACGAGAGCAAGCCAAATAAATTATACCTGCACCTAAAAAAACTATTTCAATTAGTTGCAGAATGTCATCTTTTTTTTCCCCCTCCCAAAAAAATCAGGTCACCAGCAAATGGCAGTTCCATTTTTAATTTTTGTGTCTACCATATCCCACCCCAGCAGAAAGCAAGCAGCTCTGATGGGGGTGAGCAGCAGCAGCCACTAACCCATCCCAGCTGCCGGGGCTTCCCTGCAGACATACACACCCCAAGGCTATTGGGGGCTGGCAGGAGAGAACAAAAAGGGAGTTTTGTCTTTCAAACCACGGCACAGTGACATTAATGCAGTGGAAAGCCTGCAGATGCGACCCCAGTGAGGTGCTGAGGCTGGTGGTCTCCGTGATATTTTTATCTTGAAGTTAGATTGTAGTCCATTAAAGTGGGAGTCAGGGAGGCTTTGGACCAGGGTCATAATTTACATCCCAGCAAAACTGGCAGAAAATCAATGTTTAAATGGCATTTCACTTCTTACACGTGCTCCTGCCCACGCTGGGACCCCCACTCTTGGCCCCTGCCTGGGGTGGGTTCCCATCTCATAGAGAGCCCCCCCAAGCTGGCTGCAGGGGGACACCTGGGCAAGCAGGGGAAGGGAGGCAGGGAAGTGCCAGGGACCCTTCCTGGCAAAGGTAAAGGTTTCGCTGGTGGATTTGGGCACGTTGCTGTGCAAAGCTTGGCTGAGACTCACCATTAACCATCACAGGGGCTGACAGGAGCCCTCAAACAGCCACAGCTGCTGTAGCTATAAACAGCTCCCTAAACGGATTCATTCTGGGCGCTAAAGCTATTCCTGCTTGCGGCTCCAGCCCTGGCCCCCGCCTCACGTGCCGGCGGCAGAGCTCCCCTCCCAGATCCTTCCCCGGCACGAGGCGGACACTGGGACATCCATCCATCGGAGACCTTAAAGCCAAGCTGGAGCTCTCTGCATCTTCCCCCCAGCTGTGTGCAACATCCACATGAAAAAAATAAATATCAGCTTTCTCCTTTGGTACTTTCCTTTTATTTAGCTAATTTAGGCTAGGGTAAAGTTATAGTTGACATTATAATGAGAATTGTGGATCAGGATTAGCGATTACGGTGGGAGTTAATCCAGGTTAGGATAAAGATATGAGTTTAGTGCTGAGCTATAATTAGCAACGGGTTACTTTTAAGATTAAAATATACAATTAGGTTTTTGTTTGTGTCTGTAGGTTTAGATAAGTTTTAGGGTTAAATCTATGGTGAAGATTAAACTCAAAGACTTAGAATTTAAGTTTCAAGATATAATTGCCTTTGGGTTGGAATTAAATTTGAAATAATTTGAAGGATTAGGGTGGTATTAAATGTTAGATATGATTAACCATTGCATTATAGTAGATTACAGTTACATATAATCCAGGGCTGATTTAGGAGTTCAGTTTGAATCTAATTATAATTAGGACTACTATTTGGCATAATTACTGTGATTTCTGATCGGAGGAGATATAAGAATTTGCATCAGTGTCTCATATTCTCTGCAGCTGCATCTCCAGCTGATGCCACTGTTTCGGTGCTTACCAGGAGGGTGGGAGAGCCCAGCCCCTTCTCCCAGCTCTTGCCATTGGGTCTGCAGCACAGGGTCAGCCAAATCCACATGCTCATGCAGAGGGACTCTGAGCCCTTACCCCTTTGGCAGTAGCATCCCCAGCTGGAGGTCTCCTCGCCCATGCAACACCAGTCCCAGTGGTGGGAGACAACCAGACATGAGAAGGACCAGATTGTCTCCTTGGTCTCCAGCCCAACTCCCCACCAAGGGGACAGGCTCCTGGGAAGAAGCCACCTCCCCACCCCATCACCCATCGGCAATGCTCCTCAGAGGGTCCCCAACCAGCTGACACAATGCTACCATGTGTGTGGACCTTCCCATGGAAACCAAAAGAGACCCCCAAGCCAAATAAGCCACTTCATGCACACCAAAAATTCGTGGCTTAAAACCAGGAGGTGCTGGCCGCTGCTGTAGAAACAGCCTCAGGAATGTGAAATCCCTGATGCCACCAGGCCAAAAGCAGTTTGGAGTTATACTAGATGTAAGATTACAAATACAGATGCCGTTTTGACTGCAATCCATATTTCTGTTTTTATGAGGCACACAAAGTCTAAATGAAGCGTGGTTTTGTTTATAACACATTGACGTTTTCCCAGGTTCCCAGCCATTCAAAGCGAGTCAGGGGAAGTATCTGATCATTTAAATCTATTTTCCATTCTATGCCTAAGCCTTTATGAATAAACCCAACTATAGTTATTTAGAAATAACTCTCTTCAACATATAACTATAACTTGTCTGTGCAAGAAAAACCTCTTGATGTTTAGTCAGCGCTATTTTATTCCATTGCAGTAAAAGCATGGAAGAAAAGGCTCAGTAGGCTGTTTATTACCATGGATGTTATTTTTTTTGTACTTTACAGGATGCCTTTTCTGTCAGAATTTGTAAAATATTAATCAAACAAACTGAAAACAGTACAGAAACTACAACTTGAAATGAAGGTGATTTCACAGCAACACTAAACCCGTAATGGCACATTCCCCATCTTTTTTTCTGTCAACTATGCCACCTAAATGCTTCATTTACAGAAGGTTTGCTTTTGTTTTGGTATTTCTTGACATTTTATTATCTCAGTTTCACTGAAATGAGAACAAAGGAGAGAAACTCCCAGTGAATAATAATGTTAAGAAGCAATTAGCCAGTAGAAATCAAAATACATGATCATGCGATAAAAGGATGTGAATTGTCAAATTCACATGCACAAGAGGGAAGAGCTACACTTCAGTAAACAATATTTAAACCAGTATATTTCATACACTACTTGTCATATTCATTGCACAGGCTGCGGTTCTTACAGCGCGAGGGGAATACAAGGCGGGACGGTGCCTGTATTATGTATCGCTGCCACCTCCCCCCATATGTCACCCCCCAGACCGTTTGCCCCAGGCCCATGCCCATCTGTCTGGAGGAAGGCCACCCATGTTCAATGAGTTTCCACCAGAAATAAGTGCTAAATGAACACATAGTCCGTGTTTTGTGCCTGCCTGTTTTCAGACCTCTCTAAGGGCTTAGGCCCAACACCCAACATAATGCAAGACTGCCCAGTGGATCCAGCGTATCTGTTGTGTTTCTGGTTCTGCAAGGGTTTCCCATATTTAGCATATAAAGGAACACTTTCTCATTAAGTTTTTCAAGATTCTTATGTATTCTTCCTCTAATATATGCTAAAAGAGTCTCAACAATCACCGCATCTTATGGATCCATTTTTCAGAAAGAGGTAGTTTCACATGAACATCACAGACCTTGTAGTTGGATTGCTGTTTTGACAAGCATTTTAAAAAGACTAAAGATATTTGTGGTCTAAAGATGCATTTGCATGGTCTTACCTTCAGCAGATTTTGGTAAATTGTTGTACCAAAATAGTGGGTACATGTTTCTTTCTAATTCAGAGCGATTTCACTCAGCTGGAGCTGCTGTCCTGACTGCTTCTCATTCGTGGGTTTTAGTCTTACACAGAACAGTTGCACTTCTTTCAGACACTGCACTTTGTATTCCAAGACCCACTGTTTAGTCCAAAAGCATCCAAATTTCCCTTATTTTCGGTGCATGAGTGGAGAGCTTAGGGCCTGATATTGGGACTTTTCAGGAACCTGTGCAGGTGGACCTCCTCAGCCACAGTCTGAAAAATCTATTAGGAATTTCTTTCTGGGCTTTGCCCTAACATCTGCCTTGCCATCTCCTAATGGTTCACTGAAAAGGGATAAAGCAGACAGGATGGTGAGGAGACGCTTAGAAATCACCCAAACTGTGTATTCTTTCTCTTGCTGGGGCAGCAGGACATAAATCACTTGTGTCAAAGCCTGCTTGAAGCCCTTTCGACACTAGAAAGTGTCCAATATCAGTAAAATTCACAAATACCTGCATTTTTCTTCATCCATTTTGACCAGTGGCACTGAGGGTCTGTCCTGGATAACACATGCACTTTGCTGCCAAAGTGACCGAACACATGGGTACAATGCCCAACAAGAGCAGCCTTTCCCATTCACCGAGCACGGCCACTGCCATCACAGTTGCTCTACTCATCATTGCATTCTCAGTTCCATTTCTTCCAGATACTGAACTGTGAAGAAAACTTTAAAACCATAAAAAAAAAAAAAGGCATTAGCTAAGCAGGGAGATCAGCCCTGGCATGGCATAAAACAGCCACCTGAGAGCCAACAGGGCAAATACTGCCTGCACATGTAGCATAGATGCCCAGGGAGTGGGATGGGATGGGTCAGAAACTCCTGGTTAGGGAATGGGGTGAAAAAGAAGATAAATCCCAGAAACAGTGGGGAAGGAAGGAAACGGGTTGGGCAGAGGCAGGCAGAAGTAGAAAGGGAAGGTGGATAGACCAGAGCCTGTCCTAAAAGCCTGTGGTAGCTGTAAGCAACAGGTTTGCTCTGCCAGATGATGGTCTGAGTGATCTAATGGGTCTTTTCCAGCTAGGCATTCAAGACTCCACAAAACCACTGGAGTAACTTTACGTAATCCATTGGAACAAGAGACATTCCAGAAATAGTTTTACGAAAGAGAAGTACTGAGTTAGTGCAACTTTTTCTTAATCCAGTAATGAAGGCATGGGGGGGTGGGGGGAAGAGTTTTCACAGCAGCCCCAGAGGGAGCATAGTTGACATCAGACTGGTTTATTGCCACATGAAGTTTTTTCTGGCTCTATTTATACTCTTAACTCAAAGTGGAATCTGTTCCTGAGGGGGGAAAAGGCAAGGACATGTTTATTTTATGCAAAAAGCAATCTCCTTTTACATTGCAAAAACTGTACACTGGCACAGGCTGGGATCATTTCTCTAACTTTTTCTTGGTAATCTTTAACGTTTGATCCAGTCCCTTGGATGGTAAGAGATGTGCAGGGCAGTGTGTCTAAGGGAGAGAAGGAGCACGGTGGCTTAGACTCTGTGGTCCCTGGTACTGGTATCATTTCCTGCTGGAGAATTGGTCCTCAAGTTGCTTGGCCAGGGTGGAAAATATACTGGCCAGCTGTCAGAAGGCATAGATGAAAAATTATAAGAGCAGGCAAATACAGAATGACCCTTTACTGCAATAACCTTGTCATGTCTCAAAACCAGTGCTGCCTGCCACAAGTCTCGCTGTGCGTGTCTCACATGGGCACCTGGCCCAGGAGCGCAAGTCCAAGGAGATAAAGCCCAGGGTCTCCCCTCCCTATGTAGCCAGGTGCAGATCTGTCCTGAAGACCTGAGCAGCATGGAGATGTTTCCTATCACTTCTGGATGACTGATAGCAGCACAGATGCAGGTAGGAAGGCTACCAAGGTGGAAGAAGCCTGGTAATGAAGTGGGAGGGAGGAAGGAAGATGGGAACAAGGGTCAGGACAAGCTAAATAAGGTGAAGATACTTGGTTTCAGCTTCCAGCTCACAACATCCCTAGATTACTTTGGCCCAAAACAGGGTGAACCAGGAAAAGATCATTCTGTTCCTGAAACTTTTATTTTTCTTGCTCCCTAAGCCTTGGTGACTGGTTGTTATGGGGCAGGGTAACAGCCTGGAAAAGAAACTGGCTGCATTTGCTTTGACTCAAGCCTGTCATGCAGTTTTCTACCATGCAGCAGCTCTGCAAAAGGTGCGGCACTGCTTTGGGAGCAGGGAATAGGAAGGAAGGAGCATTGGAAAGGATCTCAATACTTACAGGCAGTACCTGAAAACCCCTGGTTGACTTAAAGTTCCAGACCTGAACACAGTAGCTGAGGCTGCCCTGGACTCCCAGCCAGCCCCAGGGCGCTCATCAGTCCCAGGCTTTGCCATTAACGATGATGTAGATACACTGGCTATTCCTCACTCAGCTCAGAAAAGCATCAGACTGGTGACCTTTGGGACTCTGGTGTCCATCATCCCATCCTGCTTTCCCCCAGACGCCAGCTGACAGGGATGGGGTGCAGCTTGCAAGCAGCACATAACGAATCCCCAGTGGCCTCAGAGCACTAGACAGAGGTCAGGAATCATGTTTGCTCTGCCAGGTCCTGCAAAAAGCTCTTCCTACAATTAAGTGCTGTTATCTGTTGACAGGCCAGCTGGAAGAAGTCCGTTTTAAATGCTGCTGGAAGATCCCCATAGCAGAGATGACTTCCCCATGCTGTGTGCAGCCCTTGGCAGGGCTGGCACAGCAGCTCCTCCTGGGTCAGCTGATGCTCATGCTGCTCCCCTAAGGGCTTGCAGGAACCAGACAACACCACATCAGGCATCCGATGAACTTTGCATCTCTGTGGTGAGCATCTACCCAAAGTCATTTAAAATTAAGAGCTTTGCTGCTGAGCCCACAGATGGCAAAAACATGGCCAAGGAGGTTGTATTGCTGCCTGAAAACTCAGACCTAAGAGTGAAGGTGCTGGGCAGGCTAAAGGGGGTCAGTAAAGCAGCAACAAGCCTGCAGCTGCCTCATGGGCAGTCACAGCCCTGCACCCCAGCTCATCTAACTCAGAAAATAAAGGCATGGGTTAAAATGCCCTCTGTGACTCATTTTTCAACCACCTCTGATAAACAGGGCTCTGGATCTACCTGAACACGGCTGTGTCACAGCACTGTCCAAACTAGTCAGCTGCAACAAGGCTTTTGCCATCCCATCCCAGGTTGCCTCTGTAAGCAGTTCCCATGCCTGGCCCCAGCACGGCCACCGATCCCCCCACAAGGTTTCAAAAGTCCATCTACTGTCTGTGCTGTTTCTCCACCCTTTTCAGACCAGCCCACCCTGCTTCTTGCCTCTGCTGCATCTGGATTCTTCCTTCTCCAGGCTCCTCTTCCAGCCAGCCTCTCCTCACCCAGCCCCCTGCTTCTCCTGGGTTCTCTCCTACATCCAGAGCACTCTCTCTCCTCCCTCTGCTTCTTCCAAGTCTTTCTTCATCCAATGCTCCTCTCCCATCCCCCTTAGAGCTATTTAACTCCTTAGCAGGAACCAGCCACAGCTGCACATCATCCACACCAGCCAACCCACCGCCCCTGAAGCCAGCCCACAGCTGCACATTATCAATGTTAATTAACCTGCCTTCATTTCTCTATAATTCCTCTACTTCCTCTACACGGCTGGACCCTGACCCTGACCCCAATGAGGGGTGTAAGGTTTTAGATACTTCCTAACACCTGGATCTAGAGCTCCAAGCATCTTATTCCCTGTCCTCGAAATAGCTAGTAATTAAAGTACCAAGGAGCAGTAGTATTTTCTCTCACCAGAGCAATATTCTTATCCCAAAATATTTTGCCAATGTTTTGCTATTTTAATATTCCTAAAAACTGAGTGAGAGCCCTAAACATGAGTACTAAACATGAGGGCATATCAGGCCGGCCCTTGTTCTGGTAATAAATCACTGAATGCAGCGCTGAACAGGATGCTTTGCCTGCATGAAAAACATTTACTCCTCTGCAAGTCTGGTTGTGCATTTCATGCCTGGATGCAGGAGTGATAACGTGGCTCTATTTCTGTCCCATCAGCACAGCTGGATCCCCATTCCTTTCAACTGTAAATATCCGTTAGAAAGAACATCTGTGACACGGAAATCAAAACATCATGGCTGTAAATAGCAGCAGGAGGGAAGCTTGTTAGACTGACATGATTGTGAGGAAAATATTGGAAGCCAAGGAGAAACAAGGAATTTAATGGAAAAGTGAAGGATGAAGAAGGGTTAAGGCTGGGCACTCTTAAAGGGTGGAGGTGCCACTTCTAAAGGGGTAGGTAGAATAGGAGCACTTAAAATACTTCAATTGGAGTTGGAAGCCACCATGCTGCTAGAAAGCTATGACCTGGATGCCATTACTGACGCAGTACGTCAAGCTTCTGCTTTCTGAGAAATAGATCAAGATTTCCCTCTTCATCTGGATTTCAGACTAAAAGCAGCCCACAAATGTCTGCAAAAGGTTCATTCTGTTTTCCTTCTGCAGAACAGGTGATGACAGTGTTAGAGACAGGACTAGTATCTGAAAGCTGATGCCTGCTCAGGAGACATGCAGGTGTTGCTAGAAACAGTCACCTCTGCTTCTGGGTCCCCAGTGAGGTACCTGGACATTACAGACACTTGTCTCCACCATGTCCAGGTGGAGGACTGAGGAAAGGTGGTTTTATACAAACAGAAGGTGCATGCCCATCATCTGAGAAGCAGCAGCACACAGCTCCCGCAGGGCAGAGCCGCATGGTCAAAGGGGAAGAAGACATGTCTGAGTCCCTAGAGCAGAAGGAATTTCTGCCACTTGTCACCTTGGGCAAACTGCCCCATGCTCCACCATGCTGTCAAGGATCTGAGCCCTGGCCTCCAGCTGTAGCGTGGCCATTCTGATGTTTAAGCCTGCAGGTGGGACAAGTCACCGACTTGTGTCACACATGGAGAGGGCGGCTGTAGAGGCAGCAATGTGGTGGCTGCCGGCCGAGCACTCCGAGCACCCACATCCACCTTCTACTTGGACAGTGGTGCTGAGATGTCTGCATTTCCCTTCCAGCTGTCGAGGGAGTATGCATTGCTACTTGTTCTCCTTCATGAGTTTATGTGCAAAGAATTTATCTCTTATATTGGTCAAATTCCTGACTCTGACACTGAAGATTATTAAATCCCCAGTTTTCCACGACTCAGTTTCAACTCTCTGTTAAGATGTTTGTGCATTATGTAGGTCAGCACCATGCTCAAGCCTGCAGCCACAGAAAGCGCCTTCTTTGGAAATATTTGGCAATCAGGGTGCAAATAGTTTGGAGACTCACTGGCCTGGATGGCAGCCCTGCTGCCCCGGGGCCAGGAAGTATCAGAAATGGGAATCTGTGGATCAGCGCTTTGCATTTCACTTACTGTAAACATTTGGATTTAGGGAAACTGAGAGTAAATATTGGCTTTAACTTTCCACTGGTCAATATTTACTTATTCTGTCAATAAAACCTGATGTTCATTTTAGCAGAAGCCTGTACTTGTTTGAACAACAGGGATTCTCCTCTCCAACAGGCATCCACACGAACAGGAGGCAGAACAGTCAGTCCAAGTAACACCAGCGCTGCCCTCCCTTTGCTGGCAAAGCAAAGATGGTCATTTGCAGAGAAAACCCTCCAAAAAACACACTGAACTTGAGCCTCAACCACAGGTGAGCAAAACCCCAGGACCTTCTAGCCCTTCTCACTGCTGAAAACCAAACTGTGCCACGGGAAGGCTCCTCTGGACCCTTCCCAGCTTTCACCAGCTGCAGCAGACCCAGGCTGTAGCTGTGAAAGGTAAAGGTGTCCTTTGGTACCTTTGTGAGGGGAACCACCCTTCCCAGGGTTGCTTGATGACCACACTCCTGCTTCAGGGGATGATGGATGGTGTCTCCTTTGGCTTGTGTTGCCACAGCCACGGGGTTGCAGTCTGGTGGCAGCTTCAGCTGCCGGTGTACTCTCAACGTGCAGGTGCTACCACAGAAAAGCTGGCGAGGAGGGGCTTCTGGAGGTCCCTAGCCCCACGTCCTGCTCTGAGCAGTTGTCCATTGCTCTCCAGAACAGGTCACCCACAGGTTTTCCTTGTCCCATCCTGGAGACCTGATCCAGTGGTGCACTGCCCCTTCCCTGGTGCCATGCGAGCTGCCGCTCGGTACAGCCACGTTGGTCTGAGGAGCCAAGCCAAGCAGGGAGGTGCTCCTGCTCCTGCAATCCTGGCTGTCCCCTTGCTCACCAGCCACCTCACCCAGGGCCAGAGGCATGTCTATGCCAGGGAAGAGGAGAAACAGGTCTTTGAGTCCAGGAGAGGACCACAGCATCTCCAGAGTAGGCCAGTTTACACTCTGCAGTAGTGTATCCTCAGTTTGGGGTTATATTAACAGATTGACAGCTTCCAGCTGTTAGGTGCTTAAAAAGACAGGTAGTCAAGGGATGTCTGCAAAATACTGCACTGATATCCATATTTGTAGCAAAGTTTAGAGGAACAGTGCCCTAAATGCTCAAGGTCTGAGCTCACAAATCCCTTTGATAAAGCAGAAAGGCTGCTGAGAGACGGCACTGCAAATCTAAAGAAGGTGCTTCCAGAATGGCACGTGGCTTCATCCATGTTCACGGCAGGTGCAGCAACAACTGGGTGCACGGTGGGGATGAGGCAATGGCTCCAGGTGCCAGCACCCATGTTTCTTTGCAGATACAAATGCAGTTTCTGATAGATATCCTGCCTCTCCGATATGTGGCCATGTAAAAGGCCAAAATCTAGGCTCAAATACGTGTCTCTAAGATATCTCCATGGGCAGTAAGTTTGCTTACATAAACAAAAGGTAGCTGCTTTTCCAATGTATCGGTCTTTCATAAAAAGCCAAGAAGAATTTAACTCACAACCTCACTTATAAAGCCAGCACTCTGCACTGAAGCCTTGTAAAAAACCAGTCCTCTCTATGTCTACTAATAAAAATTTTTCTTGAAGAGGCTTGTTACAGACTCAAGCAAGGGCTGCAGCCTCCAACTGTGTTATTAGTTTATTTAATCAGTTCTCGTAAGGAGCAGAGCGTGGAGAGCAGCAGCGCGGAGACAGGGGGCTGGACTCGTGCCAGTGCCAGAGGACTGGTGAGCCTCACTCGTGGCTTTATTTGCTCCCTTAGGAGAAGGGATGGCTCTCCAGAAGGCCTCTGCTGCTGGTTCAAAGAAAAAAAAAAGAGTGCAGCTCTCTGCACCCTAGCAGCAACCAGGGCTGCAGTCAAATGTGGGGGATCACCAGCTCCAGCTGCCCCAAGAAACCTGGGAAAATGAAATGGCATCGCTGCTCAGTGAGGTAGGATGCTCCTTTAGTGAAGAAGGATAGTATGACAGATCGCTTCTCCCTCAGTATGACGCTGTAACTGTTTCTGGTCTTAGGCTGCAGTTTCTGGCTGGAGACTTCTCAGGCTCTGCACTTCTTTACTTTGGGTCCAGGGACCTGCTTGGCCCACAGTTACGTGCCTTGGTCACCGTTCAACCCACCACACAAGTCATCCGGTCCCAACTCTTACGCCTTTATATGATTATTTTCTCTCTTCCACTCAACCTTGCACCTCCCTGGAACTGCAGTGCCTTCAAACATTGCTATAAAATGGTATTGGTTAGAAATTCTGGTGCATTTGGGGCCAGACCTTCAGTCCCTTCCTCCAGCGGACCCTGATGGGGGCTTACTGCCCTCCTGCTCCTTGAGGTCTCCAAGTTGGCAGCAGCCAGGGCAGCCAGAGGGTCTCCCCAGGAGAAAGCCCCACGCATGCTGCGCTTCTGCTCTATCCTGATGCTACCCCATGGAGGTGACATTGTGGATGGACACGTGCGATAGCTCTTCTGCAGACACGAAGTGTGCTGTGGGGCAGTCATGAAGGGTTCCTCACATCCCCCAGGTGTTATTCCCCTCCAGCCTCCACCTGTCCCCAGGCTTGTGCAAGGGAGGGCACGGACACCCCCTCTCGCTCCCGGTGTCCATAGCTTACCTCTCGGCTTCTGCTGCAGGTCCACAGCTGCACTGTCTCCGAGGCCACGCAACGATGAACACAGGGGGACTTGGAGCCCCCTGGGCACCGTGGGGGGCTCCTGCAGTACTGCATGAGGAGCTTTGCCTGGGTGTGCAGTGACTGTAACCCTGCCGCACGGACACGCTGAGGAGCCCTGGCTTTGCCTGGCAAGGGAGGTTTGCTTTGACACTCGGGGAAGCATGTGCCCGACCTTGTTGACCATTTGTGCTTCATACAGTCATCCCAGGAGCTGTTTCCCTCCCATCAGCACCACAGCACATCTTAATCCCCCCCACGTAGCTAACAAGCCCACCATCCCAGTGTTGTTTGAAAACAAAGGACAAATTTGGTTGCATGAAAGATAAACGCAGCTGGGACTGGAATAAAAGTACTCCCACAGTGAGGGAGGGGGGAAAGTTAGTGGGGAAAAAGTTGAAGACTTGCAGCTGGGAAACACATGGGCAGCTGAGAAAATGGAGACAAAAAGGGATCAAAGCAAACCCCTGAATATACTAATGGTGCTGTGGCAGGGGGGGTGACAGCTGCAGAAATGCAGGTGCTGCAAATCAAGGAGCCACATCCCAGCCCAGACCCATTGGTGGGTGGGATGAGGGGTGTGATAGCTGCCTCCCGACGCGCCCCTGGAGTCATTCAGTTGCCCAAGCTGCAGAGCTGCTGTCTATCATCGCTTTGACTGTAGCATTTTGGCTAGATGCTCATGGACTGGAGTTGGTAGCATCACTGCTTGCATCACAGCCAGCTCTGCAGAACGGCCGAACAGCTCTGTATGAAAGCAGAAACTGGACTGTGGAGCGTTAAGTTGCATCCATTTGAAATTTAAATTAAAGCTCAGGCAACTTTAGTGCAAATCTTTCTTCTGCTCTGAAAAGTTATGGGCCACACAAGTTTGAGAGGGAGGGCCAGAAATGTTGGTGGGTGTTTTTTTATTTATTTTAGAAACTAATTCCTTTGATCTCAAGCTGAGCGTGCCAAATCGAGGAACAATGGTAACTCCTTGGAGTCAGCAACACAGAAACCGAGCATCCTGCTCTCTTTCCATTGTATTTAGTACCCATCATGCAGGATGAGCAGAGCAGACCCCATCCTCCCTGAGGCACGTCGGTCTGCTTGGGTAGCAGCTCTCCTTGACAAATTTTCCTGCTGTAGGTGAACATGTTGATATCTAGATTTGTTTTTCTTTTTAAAGTGCTGGTCTATTTAACTAACACAATAAGAAAGCCTACACCAGGTGTGGCTGATGAAAAGCATAATAAGCCACCAATTACAGCTATGGAAGCCCCAGAACATGGTCTCGTGTTGCAGCCATCGGTCACGTGCAGATCAGCCTGGCTGAGCCTGTTAACAGCAGCCAATGCTGCCATCCTCCACCCCACTGACTCCAGGCTTTTATCCCGCTGCAACAACACAGCACTCGGGGTCTCACTGCATTCTACAAGATGAAGTGAGCAGGGATCAGGCAACCAGAGGAAGCAACGGTGCATGCTGGTGAAACGTAGCTGGGGAGCTACTCCGCTGTCTGCAAGCAGAGGATGGAGCAGACCTCGTGAAGCTAGAAAATTGAGCAGTTTGCGTGAGAGTAATCACGTTAATAGGGCTGCCTGCTTGCAGACCTGCTGAACTGTCCACAGTGTGGACCTTTGCACTGGTACATGTCACCCCGTCTGCACACACGTGGCGCTGGGGAGGGCTGCAGCAGGCACAGCGGCCGCAGCACCGAGCCAGCCCGGCCAGAGCCTTGATTGTGAGACGTTCAGGCAGATTCCCAAAGGCTGAGGCTGCTAATTGTGCCTGGGTTTTAGTAAGCTTTGGGCTTTTTCTAGGGTTTTGGACATCTGTCTGATTGCGGTGACTTGGAGAACGGTTCCCATTGCAGGCAGAGCTTTGAAGCTGTGGGACTGCAGGAAGCTGCAGGAAGCAGATGGATTTAACTGACAAATTGGAGCTCACTGCGTTTTCGTTTAATTAACTTTTAATTGGCAAATTTGGGGCTTATGCATTTTTAGTATAATTAGCTGCTTAAATTAGCTTTTAACAGAGGTTTAAATTTAGAAGCATGCTTTTTATATCCCACGTCTGGTTTTATACCGTATCCACGCTGTGATTCCTTTTAAGCCAACTGCTTTAACTCTATCATGCCAAAGTCTAAGGAGATTTGGAAGCTTGCTACAAGGACCTGGGGCAGGAAGAATCAGATACACAATCCCACAAGGATTATCCCTAGTCTTCCTTGCTGTGTGGGGTTTCCACTCACTTTACACCATCAGATACGTAGGATCAAAGGAAGACTGGAAAATGAAGGACCCTGGGAAACCATGCGCATATCCCCTGCCCCAGTGAACACAGGATTTGGGAAGAGTCTCAGGATGTCAGGCTGCACAAGGGACACACAACCCATGGAAGTCACCACCACAGGTTTGCAGTGCCAACAAATCCTGTCACCATGAGAAAGGACATTGAAGCTGGAGTCGTTGCAGGTGCGATGACTCCAAGTGCAGCTTCTTCTTGTTATTGTAGTAGAAGTTAAGGTGCTGAGAGATGTTGGTGTTGAGGAATGTTCAGCTGGTACAACCTCAGATGTTTGCCTGGGAAAGTGTAGTGGGACTTCATAAATCCTCCACCCTTCTAGGCTTGTTGCTCAGTGTTTAATATCACTGGCAGCACAACTCTGGCTCTCCTCCAGACAGGATCACTGCTAAGGGAAGTTTTTTCCCCACCTAGCCATTCAAAGCTGTAGAGAGGGACAATCGTGAAGGGCTACAGGCAGTAGGAAAGCAGAACTCTCCAGGGTTGCTATCATCACCACGGGTTTTCACACCATTTTTAGTGAACCCAACTCTTCATGTCAGCCCTACAAGCCTACTTGTCTCCCTCAGACCTGAGCACCTCCATGAAGTTCTTGCAGTTGGCAAGTGGGTCCCTGCCACCTCGTTTCATGGCAGGAAGGAGAGGGGCACATGTGCATTCAGGTCACCTGGAAAGGTTGCCCTTGGATGTGTTCTCCAAGGAGCCATTGGCTACGGAGCTCCTAAGAAAAAATGCCTCCATAAATTGGGATGGACCAGGATCAAAGGGTGAGTTATGCCAAAGGAAGATTTCCCAGCAGGAGGTATACAAAGGCATTTAAACAAGTGCCAGCCAAAGAGAGAAACCTTCGATGGTCCCAGCTGAAATCAGCAGAGAGGAAAACTTGGCACAAGGTATCCAGGTGACCATGACCATACAGCCATGACTTGCTCCTCTTTCCAAGGCTGCATCTCCTTACTATTTTAGCAACTATATTCACCAGCAGGGTAGGCAGGTCCATAATGGTCTTAACCCACTAGAACAAGGACAGCAGAGAGGACAGAGCAGCGCAGCCAACAGCGAGGGCTAACGCCTGTTTGAGCCAGGGCTGGGGTTTGTAAATCTGCTTTTTCCTCAGGATGAATAAACTCCACATTTTTCTTCTTTTTGCTAAGTTCTGTACAAACAGGACAAGAAATACATTGCAGAGGAACGACCTTTTCCCAAACCGAACAAGAAAGGCATTGTCAGGTCTCTGCTCTTTCCTGGTAAAAAGGTCGAAAAATGTGAGAACTACAGAAAGAATGGAAATGTGGGTAAGTGGAAATTCAAGTGGAGTAGGAAACAATAGTGCAGATTAGGTCATTCCCAGCAAGAAGGAGGAGAAAATGCCAGGGATTCAAGTGGTCTGCACCCTGGTTTCCTCTGCCATTATGAGCCAAGGGAAGACCATGCTCTCAGCACCCACACAGTCCCCGGGTAAATGAATGGGTGGGGGAAGGGAGAGCACCCGTGACACTACCCCCGCGGTGACAGAGAGGCTTTCAGTCGGGATGGTTCCTCCGGGCTAAAGCACATCCACAGGAGGCAGCAGAGCCCTGATGCCTGGGACTCCTGGGGGCCTTCACCCACCTCCCTATTAATGATGGCACATTTAATGATTGCACATTAAATGATTGCACATTTTCAGTAGCCTCTGGTTATCATCTGCCCCCCAGCACTCGCTCAAGGATTTAGATTCATGTACGCCTGACAGAAAGCAACTGTCCAGAAGCCTCCCACACAAACCTTTTGCCAGAGGAAAAGCTGGATTTACACAAAATAAAAAATAATTTAAAAACCACCCTAATTCCTGGAAGACGTCTGATTTCTGCAGAAATGTTGGAAAACTGGGGGGGGAGACATTTTTCCACCGACCAAAGCAAAAAAAACCACCAAACCAGTAGGTATTTTCATTGTGATTTTCTTCAACAAACTCTACCAGCATTTCTGACATCTTTCAAAAAACTTTTTTCTGGGCTCTGAGGGTTATGGGCACCCAGTTTCCCCAGCAGAATGGCCCTGGGGACACAAAATTGCAGAGCAGCATGATTAGCTGCACCCCCATCAAGACAGGGGGTCCCCAGGTGCCAGACCCCTTTACCCCACGCACAGCAGTTGCAGTTTATTCCCTCCCTGGCTCATCCCCACGCAAGATTTTGGTCAGAATCCTCCCAGCCCAAGGTGGCTCTGATCTGTTCCCCACTTTGTTTCGGTGCAGCCCAAGCTCTGATGCTCTGGCTTCATCCTCTTGATAAACTTGCCGGGGGGCTCTGCTCTCTCTCAGCTGTCTAACCATGCTCAGACCCCAACATTCAAGAGTTCAGCTGTCCTTTCAGTCTGCAGGAAGGCAAATTTAGGACTCGGCGAGCCAAGGAACAGATGGACAGATTGCAGGATGAATGGAAACCTTTGCCTATGAGATGAGAAATCCCACATCCACAGCCCCGCAGCGCTGCAGCAAGGTCAGTGATCTACCGGGCAGCAAGGAAGCGAGCCGGGGGGGGGGGGGGGGGGGGGGGGGGGGGGGGGAGGGGCTGGAGCAAGGCTGGTGTATGTGAGAAATCCTCCTTGTCAAGAAGGCATGAGAGCTCCAGCTGTTTGCAGGGAACCTCTGCACCTGGCCAACCTAATAAATCTGTCATGAAGTCAGCAGCCACCAACTGCCGCCGCAGCGGGGTGGCTCCGATCATGCTCTTTGCACATCCTGCCTGGAGGAAATGTGCCCAAAAGTATTAAAGCGAGGCCGTGTCTCATAAATTGATCACATCCTGAGCCTTCCAGCCCTGCGGTGAGTCGGCATCAAACACCCAGAGGGGTGTTCCTAAGACCTCTGAATGGGAATAAACTGTCAGGTTAAAACGCGGTGTTTATCAAATTGAGGTAGAGACTCCCCTGCTTCCTACGTGATCTCAAATAAATTAGAAGCCCATCTGTTGTGCTGGGTTCCAAGAAATTAATTACTTCCAAGGGTGACGAGTATTTACAATAAAGTAATTATCAAGCTAATAATAAAGGCAAAGGTTGGACCTTCAAGAAGAGCAAATTGCCTGCAGCTGGGTGCTCCGGAGCCTCCGCTGGGACTCGCCCAGGGGCTCCAGGAGAGTGATGCAGGTTGGTAAAGAACGGTGGCACCATATTGGACCACGCTAAGAAGTGCCCGGGAACGGGCTCCTAGAGACACAGCAAGTACAATTCTGGAATTAGTTGCGTATTTTGCTGGGAAGTTGGGAATCTCTTGCTGTTTCAGCAAGGGAAGTGGCACTGAAAACAAAAAGGAATGAAGACCTGCTTTACAAAACATTCTAGCTGACTGACATGTAAATAGCCACTTAATGAGGGTTTCCAGTGCTGGAGACCAGCAGCCTGCCTGCATGGGCAAGGTTGCCTTCATCACCCTGTCCCCAGCCCTGTGCCCCGGGGGTTATATACGCTGGGGTTAATACACTGCAGGTGGCCTGAAGCCCTGGGAAGGGGACACCGAGTGATGCAGGGGTCAGTGGCGGCCCTGCAGCACTGGTGGAAGGCAGGGCAGGGCTCTGCAAAACAGGGGGAGCCTTTGGGACTGTGGCCAGAGAAACCCCTGGCTTCAGGATCTGTGCTTGGGGGTGAGTGCGGCAGCTGACGGACACATGGACAAGGAATCAACCCATGTGTCAGCAGCTTTTCTGTGCAGGAATAAGTCAACAAGCTACTTCTAAACTTGAGGTCAGTGTAAGTACGAGATAAATAAATAAATAAAAGCAATAGATAAATAAATACCTGTGTGCGGGGTGTGCTGAGAAGCCCTGGTGGCAGCTGTCCTCTGACAAAGCGCATTGGCTGCAGCAGCAGAAACCCTGGCTGTGGTGTAAAGCAGAACTGAGGATGGGACAAGGACTTTCCGTACAGCTCTGCCCACACGGAATGGCAACCTTTTCCAGGTGCTAACGTCCTGCAGAGCACCTCAGACCCCACAGAAACCTCCCTGCAGGTTTTGCCACTGACTCACTGCTAAATACCTGCCCAGCAGGGTATACACAGCTAAATACCAGTACAGTGCTGGCTCAGAAACCAGGTCTTCCTACATTTCAGTCTCTCTTCTTTGCCTTTACAGCTACCCTGAATCTAACCTGTTCTCCACAGCTAATCTAGATATTTTAATTAAAAAAAAGAAGATAGAGAAAGCCAAGCCTCATAACTAGCCACCTGATTTTAGCATTAAAAAAACATAGAGCAGCTGGTGATAAAAAATTACTGTTGCACATCCAAGAATCGTGCTGATTTACTAATAAAACAGAAGGAAACCCAACTGACTTCAAGGGAAAAAAAGACAGGCTTAGCCTCTTCTGGAGCATGTATTAGCAGGAATATAAAGACCCCAGGGACAGGGAAAAGGACTTGCCACCCTGCTCTCCAGAAAATTATGCTGGAAAGTATGATTTTCCTTACTGTGAACAGGTTTTACCAGGAAACTTCCCAGGAAATTATGCAAACAAACTCCCCAAGCATACAACACTCCTTTTCCCTCTAATGTGTCCATGTAAGTCATGGTTTCGCCCAGCGCTGCTGCAGCTGCATTGCACCAGGCAGGGCAAGAACCAGGAGAGGTTTCTGAAGTGTCTGGATAATATTCTTGTCACTTTTAAAAATATGCAGCGCTATGGAGATGAGCTTGGGCTTCACTCAGTTGAATGTTTCTGTGTTGGCTTGAACATTTCTCCTAAGATATGTCATTGTTAAAGACACAGGATTATTCATGGGGAGGCCAAGGACTTTTTTCCCATGTAGCTAATGGCCAAAAAAGTGATTAATCATGGCTTTGGGGTGATTTATGTTTCAGTCCCTCCTCAACCGTATTTTCTATTTCTAGCACTCACTGTCATTCAGGAAAATCTTGTAGGTATCAACAGCAACCATGAGTCACTCTCTGGCTTTCCCAGCTGTCATGAATAATTTTCACTATGATACAGATTTTGGCATGTTGGCTTGCAGCAAGTGGCTGTCTGGGACCAGTACCACTACTGTGGAGAGGGAAAATGCCTGACTTCAGAGTCAGCCCAAACACTGCGGTAGTGTCATTATCAACACATCTATTTAGTTGGAGGCACTGTAATAAACTGGATGATGATAATAGCATTAATAACGGGTTTAGCTGTTAATACTCCTATTACCTGCCCACGCTTCCCATCCTCCAGGGAGTCTTTTCCTTTTATTTGTGAAGGCTGAGTGAAACCCAGACCCCCGAAGCCAGCAGTAGGATCTCCTTTGAGGAGGAGCCAATGTTTCACATCACATCTGCTCTTCTTTTCCCGAGATGCTTATTCCTGTATCTGACACATCTGGGTTAGGAAGGCTGATGGTCAGGTCTGGGAGAATCACCAAATACACCAGAGAAACCCAGAACAGCAGAGTAACCCCAGATCCACACTGGAAGAAAACTACAGTGGCTGGAAAGTGGAGTTAGATATTTGCTCTAGTTCACCCTCTTCAAGGACACCTTCATTTCCATGCACTGCAAGGTACCCCTGAATTCAGGGCTCTAGATCAGATCCCTGCACATGCCCACACTGCCAAGTCCCTTATCCCTGGCTCATGTCCCCATGTCACCAGTCAGCTCCCTCCAGCCGCCATCCCTGGAGGGAAGGAGATACCTCACAAAAGGTCCAGACATCTCAGAGCTCCCAAGTCAGAAATCCAACCAGAAATCCACTCCCAAGTCAGGGTCTTTCACCCACAATTCTTCCTCTCCATCCAAGCATATGATAACCTGCTTCTCCTGACTTCGTGGATAAGAAAGACCCAGTTTATACTGGTGAGAGAAGGTTTGTTGCAGAGGAGAGATTCTGTCCCACACCCCTGAGACAGGTTTCTTGCTGTCTTTGGGAAGATTCAGGCACTGAGGAAAACAGTCATAAATATCTCCTTGTTAAGCTGCTCTTCAATGGAGCACAAACTGCTTGAGCCAGGAAACTCATCATAAATAGATCCTGGGGGAAAAAAAGTCAAATTCATCCTGGCACCAGCTCCCAGTTTGCAGAGTTGGAAAATTGAAACATGGTAGAGACTGACTCTTTCTGTGCTGGACACCCTGAGAGATTGTTTCTGATCCCATCTTCTCATGTCCAGACTCAGGACATGAAGCATCCATGGAGCATCAATCCCAGCATCTGCTCAGATTCATGTAGCTGAGGCCAGAAAGGGGCAGTGAGCTCCAAACTGCTCCTGGGAGCAGCTGGCTGGAGGATGAGGTCCATCTCTCAATGCAGATGAGCTAGGCGCAAGGGTCTGGGTCTGGCCAGGGGTGGTGCCTTGTCCCCATGGCTGGTTCTCCTCCCAGGGACATGAAGACAAGGGGTACAAACAAGACCTTGTCACATTTCTTCTGTTTATCTCAGGCTGAAAGCCACATGCTGGTTTTGGAGCTGACAGTGACTGTGATCATTTGGGTCTCCATCCTGTGCTACTTCTGTGAGCCAGGAGGTGACACTGCTAATGTTCTCACAGCCTTTTCCATCTTTACCTGGGTGTCTAATTGCTCCGGTGCTGTGAATAAGGTGGCCAAATAAATGGTAAAGAGAAGTCGACACGTGGTCACAGCCACGATGGGTTCAGGGATGCTATGCAGCACGGTTACCAATCCTATAACATTCAAGCATTCAATTAACGGGTAATCTCATGGTATTCCCAGATGTCTTCTGATGCTCTCTGCACACAAACAGAGGGAACAAATGAATTAGGGGATCTTGTTTCCACATGAATAACCAGTTGGCACTGAGCATGGAGGAGTGCTAGACAGGGCCAGGGGAGAGCCTGTGGGCACCGGAAGGGATCTCAGAGACGGGGAAAAGACAGATTTATGGCATTCAGAGCAGCCACGAGTATTCACGTGGTGAGGGGAAGCAGCTTTGGAAGCAGGACTTGCCTGGTCTCCCACAGCCCGCTCCATCCCGAGGGCTTGCCTTGGGACATGCTAAGAACAGCAGCCGTGTCCGAGACCCTGAACAAGGGTGATGGGATGAACTGGGTCCAGCAGGATACGGCACTGGGGAAGAGGCCAAAGCTCAGAACTGGCTTCAGACCCAACGCTGAGACCTGGCTCCTGTCGACGCTGCCCACTTCAACTTACCAAGGGACATCCCGGGAGGCATCACCAGCTCAAAAGCAGCCTTCCTCCTGCCCTGAGCAGAGGACCATGGGACAGCCCATGGTTTCAGAACAGGACTGGAGATGACTGGAGTCCCTGTGGCTAGACAAGTCACAACCAGTGTTAGGTGGCTGTAGGTGCATCCTGGTAGCCATGAGGTGAGTCTCACCAGCCTCCCCTGCTGCAGGGTCAAGCTTTGCCCTCTATACTGATGAAAGGACAGAAGTTTTCCTGGGAACTGGCTGTGTATGTCAGAAGAAATGGTTGTAGCCCTGTATGTGTGGAGAGCAGCCGCAGGAAAATTGGAGGTCTTGCTTGGCAACGTGGTTTAGTGATGGACTTGGCAGTCCTGGATTAACGGTTGGACTTGATGATCTCAAAGGTCTTTTCCAAACTAAATGATTCTGTGATTCGTCCTGTGTGGGACAGCCAGAGGATGGGTTTGGAAGGCACAGCACATTCTGGAGAGGCAGCCTGGGATTTCTACACATGGAAATGCCTCTTCCTGTTTGATTCAGTTTTGCCCAGGGAAATGCAATTTTGTGCCCTTTGCCAACAGCTAATGTAACAGCACAAAACAAGTCAAACCAAATAAATAAAAACTCAAGACCGGGAAGCAGTGCTGACTGGGGTGATTATTTATTCTTCTGATGGAAGCAAATTAGCAAGGTCCCATCAGAAGACCATCTGCTCATGCTGAAAAGAAGCAATGTTCTCCTACTCAAATTTGACTTCTTGTATTAACTCCAGACACTGCCTTGGCAGAAGCAGTGCTGCTGTATGCAGTTTAAACATTTGCAGCACTGCTGTCCCAAGTTGCATCAAGGCTTCATCCCACTCAGGGCTTTGTGCCCATCCTTGACCCATAGCAGGTGTCCAGGAGACTGTACAGGACTGCGGGTCCAACCTCCAACAGCACCTCCAAGCTCTCCACCACCTGGTGTGCTCTTGCTGCTTCTGGAGGGCTGTTCACAGATGGGCATGAAGAGGGCTCAGCTGTAATGATGCATCTCTTTCCCCCTACCCTTTGGCCATTTCTGCCTGTAGAGCTGGATGGTACCCTCTCAGGGCAGCCAGGCACATTGGCAGAGTGCACACCAGGAAGGGGCTGCCAGCATGACTGCGGGTCTAAAGCCCCACGGAAGGGACTGGAACTGTTTCTGCTGCCTGCAGAAATGGGCAAATTAAGGTAGGAACCAGGAGTGAAGCAGGATTTAGGATCCAAATACAGTACAGTCTTTTTAATAGTGAAAAGTGGGCAAGAGTATGGTTCTGACCTGCAGAGTCCATTCTGAAAGGGTGACCTGAAACAAAGCTGCTCCACATGCAGTGAGGCCTTTTCTTCCTTTAAGAGCTGGGAAGAAGCTCACTGCAGAATGATAGAGGTTCCTGGAGACCCTCTACTGAAGCTCATTGTCCTTCCACAGTGGGATTAAGCCACTAGGTTGCCAGCAGCAAATGACCTCCAAGCGTCCACCATGGTGCCCCAAGGCCCAGCCCACAGGCTCTTACACCTTTGGCCAGTTCTGCTCCCATGTGGGGAAAGTTTCACTAACACAGGCAAATGGAAGAAGACAAAGAGCTCTTTCCAATCATCGTTGGGGTGGGGGAAAAAAAAAAGGTGGTCACACTAGCCATCACAGTATCCCCTACAGCACTTACCTACCCACAACACAGCTATAATTAGGTCATTTGGTGGGAGAAGGGGGGATGGAGCAGGTCCCCAAGCAATGGGATGACTGATGTGTGCTCCCTATAGTGTAGCAGTGGAGGGATGACTGGAGTAGGACATGGGGGGGGGGGGGGCACGGGATGTGTGAAGTGTTTTGGTTGAAGAACTTGTAAGAAACTAGGTCACACCTTAATACATTTTTCAAGGAGTTTTGGGGAGGAGTTTGACTTTGAACATCCTTTTTAAAAATAAGAAGTGTCCTACATAGGGCTGAGTGAAGAATTATACAGGCATCCTGTGGTAACGTATAGAACAGCAGTAAACCCCAGAATAGCATCAGTGAGGGATTTGTGCCCTCAGCAGAGGGCCAACAGAGACCATCTGAAGACAAGTAACTGCAGCTCCTTTGGAAAGTCAGTGTTGGGTCACTCTAAAAGGAGACACTTCTGCCACCAAGGCAGCTGGGGCGACTATAAAAAGAACTCTGCTCAAGTTAAGAGGTCTCCTGCTGAGCAGGTCCTTGGCCACACTGAGAAACAGCTGATGTCCAGGAGAAGAGTCTCTGATCACACTCTGTAACACCAAAGATGCTGAGCACACCCAAGGTCATCTTATGTCCAAGCACTCTGGTGCAAGGGGAGTGCCTGACTGTGGCTGGAAGTAAGTCTCACCCTGTTGCAGTTTGAGTTACAGCGGTCAGGCTTCCTTCTCTTTATCCCCAACGGCTCACCTTTCCCGGTGTCTGATCCGGATCACAGGCTATCCCCGCCTGCCTCCTCTACGTTGGGCACTGCTGGCACCGCTGAAAGCTTCAAATGTCCCCTAGCACAGCCATTACACTCATAATGTCTTATAATCTGAGGGTCATGAGTATGAGCCCCACATGGGGCACCAATTGTCACAGCACTACCCAAACTAGCCGGCTGCAACAAGGCTTTTGCCATCCCATCCCAGGTTGCCTCCATAAGCAGTTCCCATACCTGGCCCCAGCACAGCCACCAATCCCCCACAAAGTTTCAAAAGTCCATCTACGGTCTGTGCTGTTTCTCCACCCTTTTCAGACCAGCCCACCCTGCTTCTTGCCTCTGCTGCATTTGGATTCTTCCTTCTCCAGGCTCCTCTCCCAGCCAGCCTCTCCTCACCCAGCCCCCCTGCTTCTCCTGGGGCCTCTCCTACATCCAGAGCACTCTCTCTCCTCCCTCTGCTTCTTCCAAGTCTTTCCTCATCCAGTGCTCCTCTCCCATCCCCCTTAGAGCTATTTAACTCCTTAGCAGGAACCAGCCACAGCTGCACATCATCCACGTCAGCCAACCCGCCCCTGAAGCCAGCCCACGGCTGTACATTATCAATGTTAATTAACCTGCCTTTATTCCTCTATAATTCCTCTACATCACTCCACCAGCCAAGGCAGGTGTTGAGTGGAGGAGCTGGCCAGAGGTTAATGACCATCTGGGCAGGTTTATGGAGAGAGCCCATCCTGTACCTGCAGCTGGAGGCAGCAGAGTCAAAAGCTGCAACAGGCTGAAGGACCATCCCTGGCCCAGTAGGAGCCTGTCTGAGCACCATCACCAAGCTGGGAGCTTGCCCTGTGCCTGGGAATCAAGGCAATGGGGCAGAAATTGCTGTGGGCTTGGAGCCTCCGGCCTTCCCTCCATTGTCACTGCCCTGGGAGGGGGGCAGTCCCACCACTGGACAACCCCAGTGCTGACAAGTCTCTCTCTACTCATATAAGCACCGCTCTGCACTGCCCTGGACAGGACCTGCTTCTGGGCGCTGATCCTACATACCCCAGAGCTGTGCATAGGAGGCAGCTGAAGTATATAGGTGACACAGGGTCTGTGCAAATAATGTTCCTTATCTGGGATGGTTAGCAAAAAAAACCAAAGCAGCTCTGAGGCACACCTGCTCTTCCTCAAAGCTAATTCTCCTGTTACTTCTGCCCCAAACGCAAACCCTGAGTCGTTTACCTCATGGCACACGGAGAGCAGGGTTTGGGTCTCCTTGGGCTGGTACCAGTTAGGGAGGTAAATCTGTGCAGAGCAGGTGAGCTGGTGGCTGCAGAGCCCCTCTAGTGCTACTGACTGTGCTGTCACGGTGACTGAAGGTTCACCAGGACAATGGGGCTGGCCAAGCTGGGGGGTCACCAAAGGATGCTGAAGAAATTTTGGAGCAAATGCTTTCCCAAAAGTCAAAATGTTCTATCTATTTGTTATTCCCGTGACTTTTGTCATTGTGTATATAAAAGTGTTTTATGTTTGCCTAGTGGGAATCATCACTGCTGTGCTTGTCTCAGGGACTCATCATCTTTGTGTTGCCTCTTTACCTCTCATATGGAAAAGTCATGAACTCCTACAGAAGTGACCCGGTTTATATAAGCGTGGTCCTGGAGCCCAGTGACAAGGACAGGACACCATACTTCTGGAACCACAGATTTCAGTAATATTCCTGTCAGTCTGGCACAACTCCAGCTTGGTCAGCAACTCTGGATGTCAGCCAGCTCGGCCAAGAGCCAGACAGGCACCAAATCCCTTGCAAGTGGCTGAATACAGCATTCAAGAAGCTAAATACTGGTGTCCAGGCTGGAAAAGTCCAAGGAGGATTTTTCGCTCACTGCTTCTTCCCAGCGGAGGGAGGATGAGAAGGAAAAAGAAGCCAAAGGAGAAGCACAAGCATCTCCATAGACAAGCTCACAGCATTTCAGCCACTCTTCTGGACTCAGACTGGATTAATGCTCAGGTCTGGCTGAACGCTGGTCGGCTGCTCAGGGCAGAGCTGGGTGGTCTGTGCTGCAAATGAGGAAACTTAACCGAGGTGGATGTGAAAGGGACCAGACCACGACGATGAGCTTTGCCCAGTGACACCCAGGAAGGGACACATTGCCCAGACATAAGCCTCTGTTGGTATTTGGAGATGCCCTGCAGTATCCCAAAGGGGATCCTGTGGGTCTATGCTGGATCTTTCAGCCCATGCAGATGCCTCAGGTACCCTGAAGCACAAAGTCACCTGCATCAGGCAACGGAATGCCCCAGTCCAGTGCCCCTTACCTGCCAGTTCAGAAACCAGCAGCTCCCAGCTCAGGTCTGCAGGGTCACTTGCGTGCCAGACCCTGGCTCACAGCCACATCACACAGAGAGCTGGGATTTTGGCTCTGCTGCAAGCCACGGCAACCTCTCCATCAGTTTCCACAGGGCCATGATTCCCCCCAGCTCACAAACGATGCTCCCCATGCTCTGGCCACAACCAGGTTTGCCCACCCACAGCCAGCTGCCCTTTCCCCACAGCCTCAGGGCAGCACTGGGGTACCAGGCACCGTTACCAAGACACTGTCCTCCTGGGGGACCTGGGGCATATCCAAAAGGCATCACAGCCCTGGTCCAGCTGCCAGCCCCATGAGAACCAGCAGAGACCAACTCCCAAAATCCTCCTGCAGCCCTTTGGACCCTCCCTCCCCCAGCAAGGAAATCAAAGGTGCATTTTTTAACCCAGCTGCTGCATTTGTGATGCTCTCGGATTTGAGAGGATCGCATCTTAAGGATGGGCCAAGATTACACACCGGGAGACCAACTCAGTTGTGCAATACCCCCTCCTGCCTTGTGGTTCTTATAAAATCCACCTGGAAAAATAATCCCAGAGGCTGTGCTGACAAATGACTAACTCTTCCTGGTGCAGCAGTTTGCCCCTTCACTTTCCACGTGTGTGCTTTGGAAACCAAACAGAGAGAGACCCTTGGGGTGGCCAAAGAAAACAGCTCTTTCTGGGCAAGTGCTCTGCTTATAATATATAAATAAATATATAAACTGATGTATGGACAAATTATCAAGAAGCATAAATACAAACCCTGCCATGGGCCAGACATTTCCAGTCTGCAGAGCCGGCGAGGGGCTCTTCTGGTGCTGTCAAATGTTATTGCTGCTGCCAGGTTGATTTACAGCAGCTCTTTGTGCGGCATGGCTCCTACGCTGGGCTTGCACGGGGCTGGGTCTGGCAGGGGAGAGACACATGCAAGGGATGGTCATGATCATAGATGCAAACCCAGCAGAGTAAATCCCAAATCTCCTGTTTAAAACAAACAAACAAACAAACAAAAAAACCAAAACCACACAACAAAAAATTAAAAAATAGCATCTTGGTGTGATTTCTTTGCTTAATAGCTGTTTATAGAGTCTTTCTGAGGCCATGGAGAGGAGCAGCCACTGTCTGCAAAACAGATCAGGAGCAAGGCTACCTTCTGTCTCTCTGATTAAGGAATGAGGGATATTTTGGGAACATTTAGCCTGGAAAGGCAGGAAGGGAGGAGTCAGGATGGAAACAAAGGGCTAGATTCTCCACTGACATAAAGCAGCATCAATGATGGAGTCAAGTGAGCTGCCTACCTCTGCCCTGCCAGCTCCCCAGCCCCAAAATCTGGGGTTTGCCTCCAGGAGGCAAATGCTCTGCTGAGGGGCACCTCGGTCTGGTGCAACACTGTAGGGCTGGATGAGGACCCATGGGATGGAGGCTGCATAGCGGCTGTGTGCAGGAAGGATGTCTCTGGAACGAGACTTGCAGTGACCTTCACAAGCTGGAATGTGGGAGATTTACTGAGCAAACGGTTT
This sequence comes from Falco peregrinus, assembly GCF_023634155.1. Classification (NCBI taxonomy): domain Eukaryota; kingdom Metazoa; phylum Chordata; class Aves; order Falconiformes; family Falconidae; genus Falco; species Falco peregrinus. The sequence goes on along the minus strand of NC_073721.1, from coordinate 45,923,664 downwards.
TCCAGCCATGCATGGAAGCCCCGGAGCAGCATCGTCACATTTCTGGGGGAAACAGCAGGCAGCCACGCTGCTGAGAGCGCAGCAGGCATTTTGAGGGACCCCAGAAATAAGGGAGCAGAAAAATCTTTTTTTTTCCCCCCAGAAAAATAAATAAAAAAATCTTTTTCACAGAAAACCAGATTTTTTTACTCTGACATGGAAAGGGTCTGCTTTAAAAAACAAAACACCCCCACAATGAAAATATTCTTGATTAAAAATAAGATAATGTCAAGAGCAAAGTGTGCTGCCACAGAGCAGGAAGACGGAGCGTGTGTGACCCCCCATCTTGCTGTCCTCTCCTGCTCCATGTGTGCCCCCGTAGGCTCTGAGCCAGGGGACTCCAAGAAATCAGTATTTAGGTGTTTTGGGTACAGAAAATATCAGTTTCTGAATGTTTTGTCAAAAAACTCTGGTTCCTATCCTGAGCCAAAGGCCAAGACTAGCCCCAGAAACTACCCTGCCCTTTGAGTAGTCGGTGCCCCAGCAGATACCTGAGCTACAGGACAGACCAAGCCTGGACAGGAGAATGGCAACTGAAGCTCTCCCAGCATTAAACCTTTACACACATTTAAATATCACAACATCACCTTTTACCCAGCCTTTGCTTTAGGCAGGGTGGGGGGTGGGGGTGGGGTGGGGGGTGGGGTGAGTCAGTTCTTCATGCAAAGCATGATCAAAGGCTGCATTACATACTGGTTGGGCACCCATAACTGGCCAGGTGATGGTCTTGTCTAGATCATGATTTAGCCTGTGACTGGCTACAACGGCAATTTTCAACCTACAAATTAAGATCTTGGAAACGATGTTTTCCATGGCAATGGATGAATGATTGCACAAGGGTGAGTACAGGCGGTGGCAACAAGGCAAAAAGCTTTTTTTCAGTATGAGCAAAGGAAATTTCTCAAATGCTCGTGGTACACTGTCAAGTGTAAAAAAAGGATCATGAAAACAATTTTAGTGCAATTTCTAAGAAGAAAAGCTTTTCAAACTTCCTTTTGTTGCTAAGAAATAACAAAACATAAAACTAAGCAAATGACCGCTGCAGAGGAGACAGATGTGTACCATGGTTCATCATCATTTATGGACATACTCAACTGTGACAGCAAATTAAATACAGTTGTTTTCCATGGCTAAAATGATATTTTGTGGTAGGACAAACGCTTCATGTATTAGCAATAATGCATTAACTACTCTTTGGAGAAAATAATTGAAGACTTGGCTAAAATATTCATACTTTTCTTTGTGGTCACTGAAGTCTCAAACCATGAGGATTTCAAAGCATATCACATAGATCATTACAATTTAGCTAACAGGGGAACAATCCATTGTCTAATTATTTTCAAGGATGAAACAGCAATAGGAATATTTGAAAATGTCAAAAGTACTTCCATCATATGGTTTGAATTCTGGTGATGATTCATCATTTGCCACCAAAATTTTAATTTTTAAAGTCACCATTTGGTCCAGTAATTAAAGAACAACAACAAAAAAAAAAAAAAAAAAAAAAGAGCTGAATATTTGCTTATAAGTGCTCAACTCACATGTGCAAGACATAGCAAAATATGGCATAAATTCATTGTGTGCTCTTCAGTATTGAGTAACAGAAGCTTATGAATTCCTTCCCCTAGCAAAAGGCTTAAGAATTGCAGAGGATTTGGGATCTTTTTCGCGTTGAACACAAAGAAATGTTGAGGCAGCCCATGGTAAAACGACCCTCTCTTCCTAAGAAAGTTATCCCAGTGTGTTCAGCAGGAATAGCACAGCTGAAGTCTTCATATTCTTTAATACGATACAGACAGCAAGAGAGATGGAAAGTCCTTGGTATGCAAGTGCTGAAGGTTTTCAATGTACATTTTAAAATGCATAATAATACTTTTTAAATGAGACTACATCAATCTTTCCATGCAAAAATTTATAACATGCATTCACTGAAGCATGAATTACAGCCAAGGACTGACAACAAATTCCTTGGACAGAAATGCTGGCCTTCTCTAAAATAAAAGCAACAACACTGCAGAGCAGAATAAGTAGAAAAGGATTTTGTTCAGCTCTGTGCATTATCCTTCACCCACCCGACTTCACAGTGGTTTCAGCAGATGAAATTCACTTAACCTGATTCAATCATTTTCCCTGAAATGCATGCTGACTTTTCTAGAAATCATAAACTTCATACAAGTGTTGAAATTTTCAAGCAGGCTTGCTGGGGACTTCTGTGTGTCAAGAGTGAGTAAGCCCATGTTTTAGGAGCCTTGAATTATGGAATTATGGAAAAGCCTAATTATGAAACTGCAAATCCTAGTTCTCTCTGTTACTCAAAACCTCCGGGATCTCCTATAGAAATTAAGGATGTCTCCGTGTGCGCCGCGTATAAGCAGATCTGGACAGACTGCAACAACCTGCAAAACACCAATTCTGCTAGAGGACAAGCCTCAGATTAACATCATTTGTCCATCAACTGTTTTATGGATTAGGAAAAAAAAAAAAAAGAAAACCAAAGAAAAGGTAAATGGAAACCTCATTGTCATCCTGCCCATGAACTTTTTAAATAAGGTATTGATGGGCAGGAGGGCTTTTAAGATGCCTGCGGTCACCAGTGAACCCTTTCCAGCACCTCTTTCCCATGTGCCCACTACAATCGTTCATTAAACAAACCCAATCTGCTTTTTTGATCCCAGATCATCTTGCAGAGGGAGCAGGAACCCAAGCAGGGTGAGGGGGACCCCCGTGCCCTGCCCCTGCCCCCAGCAGAGACAGACCAGGGCACCCAGGGCGTGCGAGATACTGAGCCCCTCAGTCACCCCATGGAGAACAAACCTGAGTGTCAGATGACTGATGGATTTGCACCACCCTGCCCGTTAGTGCTCTGGGGTGAGACCCCCAGCAACGCCGCTGCCCGCAGGACCCCCACAGCCACCCCTGCAGCTCCTGCTGGGCTTGCACTGTGCGCCGAGTGGAGCCCTGAAGCGAGACCCCCCCCACGATATGCTGCGGCTTGGCAGAGGTGTCCAGCCTGCCTGGCTCTTGTTCCAGGGCTGACTGGCACAAATCAGTGACAAAGGCTGCTAGGAAAGCTGCCGTGCGGGGCTCTTTCCTCCTGTTTTCTGCGTAATTTAATAACAGCCTGGGCTGGAAGGGAGCCAGGCGGCACAGTGGAGTGAGACAGTCTCCGTTTGGCTTATTAACATCTTTCTTCATCCCAATGAGCTCTTCCCGAGGAGAAAAAAAACAAACACAACAAAACAACAAAAAACCCACTTCTCTCCCATGGGCCAGCATGGTCTCCTTGGCTGCGTGCCGGCGAGCACCAGCTGGCCCCAAGCTCACCAGTGGGTCGTGCAGCTCTGGCCCCTCTCCCACCAGCCTTTGGGGAGGGATAGTCAAGAACTACCTAAATAAAGCAAATGCTAATAGGTTAAAAGGGCTTAAATGGGTTATTTTGCTTTGCTTTCTATTTTGATGGTGTTTTCTTGGTGAAAACAAGGATGCAGCAGCCCTGAGCTGCTCCAGTGTACTCAGACCTCCCCTCATTACAAGGGACCTGGGGAAAAGAAATAATAACTCCAGCAACTAGGAGGGAGGATGTGCAGTATCAGCTAAAAATCACAGTGAAACAAGCTTTATTTTAATCTTTCGACCAAATTCATGCAAGTTAAGTAGACAGCAGGTATACAGTACTCAAAGATCTATTCCTGCAATGTCAAGCAAAACACTGATGTTCATGACATCAATCCACGGGCATTAGCTATCTGGGGATCTCTGGTCTGCCTGGTCCAGCAGATATAACCTTTGTACAGGAGGCGATGTTTGGTGGTTGTATTCTCCAGCTATTTCTGGAAGTGAATGTAGTAATCCTCAACCCGGATATGACTGTTTCCAGCGTAAACAAATCCAGGCCAGCTTTGGACCATAGATGTAGTGTCTGGAAATAGCATTATGGAGAATATTTGACTGTTTCCAGGGGGTTTTTTGTTGTTGTTCTTTGGTTTGTTTGCAGTCTAACTCAATTTTTTTTTATATACTTTTTGCAGCCTCAGTGTCTTTCCCCTATCATTTCAGCATCTCTTGCTTCAGAAGTTGAGGAACAGCCAACCTACTTCACTGTAACTAGTTTCCATTTAGGAGATGACATTCTTCCAAGTTGTCATAAAGCCTAAGTATGTATTCTATATACAGCAACCAGCACTGAGAGCATGTGTTATCTTTGGCACAGGTAGTCATGCATTAGAGCCACTGCAACTACAATCTATGTCCATCCTCTGCTGGAAACTTTTTTCTTAAACCTGTTTACACATACAGCATCAGACTTCAGAGTCTGGGTGACCTTTCATCGCTTAGATGATATTTCTCGGAGTATGTAGGACAGTTGGATTCTGTGGACTTGATTTCACGCTGTACTGGCAGCCTCCCAGTGCTGACGTGGGATTGTTGGGAGTGATGGTATATTGTCTTTTGACAGCATAGACTCCCTCGAGGACGTGCAGGGACAGACTCATCAGTATGACTATAAACATCTCTGATGCAGATGTCTCCAGCGGAGCTATGCATCCAGGCTCCTTTTAAAGACAGTGGAGAGGAAACCAGCGCTGTGCTGTAAATTCTAAGTATAAGGTGAAATAGAAGTGATTGGAGGAGAAATCTGCCTTCAGCTGGAGGTTGTTTGTGGACCTGGAGTGAGATAATGCCCCCTGTGCCTGGGTGTGATGGCTCTTAAAAACCACAAGTGCTTAGAGCCATGGACTCTGAAGGTGCTTTTGCTCCAAGACTGGATGTTGCTGGACCTGGCTGAGTCCGCCTGGGGAAGATATTAAATAAAATATTTAAATAATAATATTAATAAAAATTAAAATAATAAAATATTAAAATAATTTAATATTGCAGGAAAAGAAGAGTATATTTGTTTCTGGCTGGTGCGGAGCTGTGGAGATATGTGGGACATTGGACTCCTTGCCTGGCCACACTGCACAGGGCAGCCTGGGGGATCACCACAGCTGCTTCTCTGTGCAGACCCATCATCAGCCCCGGACACACAAAGAAACTTATTGCAAGACCCATGTACCAGCAAATGGGTAAAGCATCTGCAAGGCAGCTCATCACACACAACAGCTAGCGGCACGGCTGTGCATGCTCCTTCTGTCCCCTTGTTGCCAGTAGCTTCTCACTTAAAAGTTGTTGGGATGAAATCTTCCAAGCAGGAACAGTTCAGATAAACACACACGCTCCTGGAAGGCAGCAATGGTGGAGGTGAATCACAGTTGCCACTTCAAAACACCCAGCCCTGAAGATCAAGGCAGACCATCAAGACTACCATCAGCCACCAAGATGAGTCCTCAGAAGATACTCAGCCCCCCTTCACTTACCAAAGCTTTACTCATCACTTTGGAAGAAACCCCCACAGTACAGATGCCTGAGCCAGAAGACACTGGAAATCAGATCTGTGGGCCACATTTGAAATACACAAGTAGTTTTTTCCACCACCCCTCTTCCCCTAAAAAACAACTTTCCAAAAAGTCTCCTACAAACCTCTATGTTTGTTCGAATCTGCTTTCACTAACGAATAAACCTGCAGGGAATGAAACTGCGGAAAAGGGAAGATGTTAATTCGGTGCGCATCCTCCCAGCCCAGCGTTACAGCAGCGGATATGTGTATTTTTGTCCTGCTTCCTCTTGAGATATTTTTAGCTGCTCAAGTGACTTGTGGCAGTTCCATGAGGCCGCAGTGATTCATACAGTTTGGGAGAAAGGCTGCAGAGACTGTGCTGGAGTGTTCTTTCAGAAAGGGGAGTCATCCCAATAAAATCAAGAGCTGATCTCAAAGGCGTAAGGACTTTGAAAAATGGAGCAGTATTTCCAGAATGAGGTTTTTGGCTCTGGCTAAATTGGGGCTGTTGAATTTTCTGATTATTATATCATAGAGGGGAGGGATCTATTTTTTCTGAAGCTGGTGAAAGTGATTAATATCGCAGGCTGGGTACAGGCAGTGTGCAGTGCCAGACTACACCATGGAAATTCCCGCTCTCCTCAGTCATCAGCATCTTTTAACCCTGCCCTGGGCACCATCTGTCATCGCTGTCCTGCCTTCCTGCCCTGTGGCGCCTTCTCCATCACAGCATATCAGTCCTCCTTCTCCAGACCCCCAACCCAGGTATCTCTGACATGTCAGTTCCTATGATGGACTTCCAGAGGCTTTTTCAAGTTCTCCTTTGCAGAGAAGTTGCCTTTTCTAGCATTTGTGAAGTTCAGCAACTGAAGGGAACAGGACAGCTCTCCTGATCGTCCAGATCTGGTTGCCCCTTCCCATAGGCACCCCCTAAGCTTCTGTTCAAGAACTGCTTCCCTCTAGACAGACAAAAAACAGAGACATTAATCCACGGGGAGATGAGATGAGGTTGATTCAGAAGAAAGGTCCTTTTCCTAGTCCTTCGCATTCCTTTACTCCGGAAAGGGGCGCACCCCAGATGGCCTGCCCCTGACCCCCTCTGCAGTCAGCTGAATGTGGGTTTGGAAGAGTATTTGGATGTTTTTCTGCTACCTGGAAGAGCGTTAGGAGAGAAGGTTGCCTCTCTAGCACGTCTGGGTAAGGGCAGTAGTTGGCAGCCCTGTTCAGCAACTCATTTCCAGAGAGCAACCTGTGGGACAACGAAGAATGGAAATGATCAGAGAGGGCAGAAGCAGCACGAGCAGCAACCAGAAGAACATGCCTTGGTCACCAGTCCTGGAAGAGCAGAGTCAGAAGCGCTGCTGACAGCCCCTGTGAGATGTACGAGCACCGTGACAAGAGGGAAGGAATTAGGAGCCTCCTGGCAGGAAGGATCTACAGAAAGTACAAAAGATCTCGAGGCAGAGAGAGCAAGGGAAGACAACCCTTGGCCAATGCTCCCTGTCTGGCAGGAGGCTCTGAGAGTCACATCTTTGGGAAGCTCCTTGGGCTGAAGCAGCAGCCAGGCTTCCAGCCTCAGTTCTCAATTTCCCTGGTTATGTGGATTCTGCTGGACTCCAAACATCCCTCAGCAGCAGCGTTTTGTGGCCAGATAATGCCTGGCTGCTCTTGTATGTACGTTCTTAGAGATTGTAAGTGACCTGACTCTACAGGGCAGTTCTTGATCAATGGGTCCTTCACGAGGTATTTTTGCAATGGAGAGGAGCCAGTGAGATCATGTGCTTGAAAGTCAATTACCATCTTTTGCCGTCACAGGCTTGGACACGACAGTCAGGCTCCAGAAGTTATTTACAGCAAACCAGCCAAGCCCCTTGGCAAAGCAGCTGGTGAACACCACCGCCCAAGGCAAGCACGGAGTCCAGGATCTTTCTCCCCATGACCAGAACTGCCACAAAAACAGCTTCTTCAAGCCCTGTCTTGCCTAGAACTCAGCCTTAATCTACCCTTGCAGAGAAGAGGAAAGGCTACAGTGTCCACACTTGCTTGGTCTGCTCCATGGTGAACATAGTAGCAATGGCTCCTGCTGCCAGCCTACGCTGTTGAATTGTCACATCTTGGCCCCAAACGGGTGGGAAGGATGCTGAAAGCATGAGGAGATAGTCCTGACCTCTGCAGCCAGAAGAAAAGGCTGCTCCTTACAACAGGAACAGAAATAAAACACTCCTCCAGGCTTGGTACCTGACAAACATGGTTGGCATCCAGGAGCAGCAGGCAACTGCTTTATATCTTTACTGCAGAGGTTTCCTTCACATGGAAAAACTTCATTTTTCAGGTTGTACCCTAGAAAAGCAACGGACAGCCAAGGTGATGACAACATTGATTAAACCCTGAGGACATGCCAAGCTCCACAGAGGAGGTACATGGTGTTTTGCCAAGTGTTAGAGATGCACCATGCCTTGTGAGTGCAGCTAAGCCAACCTGGGCTGAGGAGTCTGACCACCACTAGCAGAAATGGCTGCAGGACTGGAGAGTCACCCAGCCCCCGACCCGAGACCCTCCCTGAGGTTCAGACAGAGCCCCAGAATGAGAAAGGGAGCACATGGGAAAACGGGTTTCAGGATAAAACTTCACCGCAGAGCAGTCAGGTTGTTCTGGGAGAAAGTTTCCCACCAGAGAGTGTGCTCACACTGGAAGCAAAACTTTTCTTAGGAGCAGGGCAAGATTAAATGACTGATTCCTAATTTATCATTTGTGGCAGGGCAGTTTCATTTTGAGTTTATAGGCTATGCATTTCAGTGTTTTAAATTAATGGTTTAATAATAATGTCCTAATTCAACAGTAACACATACTATTAAATGTGATGCTTTGGGTATGTGCTAAATAGATTTGTGATTACATTAATATTTATGTTCTGATGTTAACAGAAAGAAACAACTCAGGGTTACCGAGTGGAAATCTCTTATTGTATCTGGTCTGGGGTAAATGCCAACATTCTGAGTTGTTGTTCAGGTTTAGAACCCCACTCAGTCACAGACTAGAAGAGTCCAGCTGGAAGGGACCTACACAGACACCTAGCCCAACTGCCTGACCACCTCAGGGCTGACCAAAAATTAGAATATATTATTAAGGCCGTTATCCAAACGCCTCTTAAACACAGACAGGCAGGGGGCATTGGGCACCTCTCCGAGGACCCTGTTCCAGTGTTTGACCACCCTCCCAGTAAATAACTGTTTTCTTGTGTCAAGTATGAACCTCCTTTGATGCAGCTTTTCTCCAAACCAGACAAACGCAGCATCCTCATCCGCTCCACGCGGGACATGCCTTCCAGCCCCTTCACCAGCTTTGTTGCCATCCTCTGGGCATGTTCAAGGACCCAAACATCCTTTTTGCTTTATCTTAGCTCTCGAATCCAGCTCTGAGGTTAGAAAGCACCCAGCAGAAAGCACCCAGCCCCCACCCAGCCTGTTCAGCACATCAGCAGAAGCACCCCAGCCAGCCTAGCATCCTGCACTCGGGCACAAAAGGTGCTCGTCTCCGAGACACTTGTCTTTTCCTCCACAACTTGCTGCCCAAAATTTTTGAGGAGATAAACCCCCAGAGGCCAGGGATTGAATTTGGAGGCTGGGCGCATTACTGCCACTCTGACGCAACCGTTCTTGGCACTATACGGTAATAACAAGTTGTTTGAGCTTTATCAGTAGCTGCTAGACACATTCTGGACCAGCCGCCGGGGAGGAAATAAGACAGAAGTGCCTGTCTCTGTCTAGAAAGCAGAATCAGGGGCTCTATACGAGGGGAATCATGATTTGCGATGATATGAAGTTTAGGAAAAGCAACGTACTGCTGTTGAAATACATAAACATTTAGAAGCTGTGTATCAAACCAGCCACAGAACTATACTTACTCATTTTCAAAAGAAAAAGATTCCTGCATCAAAAGCAGTAATAAGTCAGAGTCATGGCAGGAAATATGCTGTGGATTGTTAGTTAGCATCATGAAAAGCGGTGTAATTATACAAAAATTACAAGTAGTTTCACTGAGATTGATTACTTACATCAAGAGGAAGTGATTTCATAATTCTTCTCCTAGATGTTTCCCAGATTTCGTGGCATCAGGGTTTTTCATTTAGTTTTAACTGCCAGAGCAACAGTAAGCGGAGACATACGAAGGGGGGTTTCTCCATGCATTAAAGCTACATGTTTGGAAACTCAGCTCTGAGCATGGTTGAGCGAGCTGCACGTTCGGGGCTGAGCAAACCTGGATCCAAAACATCCTGACACCGAAAGCAGGTTTATACAACAGCCTTACAGCTTGGGACTGCCATACAAACTAACCATCCACACGGCAAATGGATGGGAAGTGGCACCCCTGGGCATACCAGCTGCTGTGTGGTAAGAGACACACAGTTTTTAACCCCAAATCCTTTACCAAACCTCTAGCCCAGCACAGGGATTCAGCAAAATCCCCTCCAACGGCCTGCTGCAGCGCTGCTGGGGTGTTTTCATCTGCCATATTGCACCCAGAAAGCTGAATGAAAAAGTACTGGGCGCCATTATGATACTCACAATTGGTGCCTTATGATTGACTATGTTCATGCTCCTTTCTGGGGATAATAACGTTAGTGTTTTATGGATATTAAAGTATCTGGTGGAATCCTTGGTGTTTGTGACTTTACTTGCATTATGCCTCCATTTTTAAGTGGAGAAGGCAGCCCCAGTGTGAGGACGAGTTGTTGCACGGCCATCTCAGCTTGATCTCCCATCAGAGGTGCTGTCTTTTGGGTTGTGAGGGCAGAGAAAGACTTGCCCTCATGATGCATGGTATCCACAAAGAAAACATGAACAGGCAGAAGCCTATCACTGCTAAAATTTCCTCCTTGCTCACAAAAGAAAGGTAATGGATCGGTGCAAAGTATTGGAAAGGTTGCACTTTATCTCTTTCCCTGCGCCCGTGCTGGAGTGGCACAAAACATTTAAAATCAGGATCCTGCCAAGGCCTGGCTGTCGTTGCATGGCATGTATCCCATGCTCCTGGGACATCTCTCGAGGCTCACTGCTTCCAGTCCCGATGGGACAGCACTTGAGGAAACAGGGCTGTGGGAATTTGGCTGGATATTTCTCACATCCTCCTCTCTGATGCTATTTCCACCCAGCCCTATTGCTGCGGCGCTGAGAAATCCCCGGGCTCTCCAGAGCTGAGAAGGTCACTGGGCATCACATGCCTCTGCATTGCATAAGATGCTCAGCTGGAAGCAGTGACACGAGAGCGAGAGGCCCTGGCTGTGCCACAGACACTGCCCCTCTCCATCCTCACCCTCCTCTGCGCCTCCTGTCCCGTAGTGCTGCACCCCAGCAGTCATGCATGGCTCAGCTCCGATGTGACCAGCTTCCCCTCAGTGCCAAGACCTCCACCTCCTCTAGAAAGTGCTGGCTTTTGTTTCTCCTCATTCCTCCACCCCTGGGCAGCCCCTGGGAACGGTCCCAGTGCCAAGCAGGGTGAGCAAAGGCAGCAATGTGCTCTGTGCTCCGCAACGATGACTCACGGGGGTGCTGGTGGCCATCTCAGGCCAACCTGCCTTGTCCCTGGCACCCACCGGCTCACACCTGAGCTAAAACGCTTCCAAAAGGCTTTCACCGAGGGAATCCAAGGTCCTGAGCAAGACCAAAACACGCTGCTCTCCTGCCCTTGCAATGCAGCTCAGTGGCTGCTCATCGAGGAGCTATCCTACCCCAGCACCCTCCCTGCTCAGCACCAACGTCTGGGCTGCCAAAGCAGAGGCTGGGCACTGTTTGTGCCTCTCACAATAGACCGTGCTGGCCTACCAGGGCTGCAGGAGAGGCCCAGTCCCTGATTTTAGGGATTGCTGTGCCCGGAGGGATGGAATGACTCACCGTCTGGCAGCCAGCTGGGAAGTTACCATTAGCATAAGCCAGATTTATGGTGCAAGCAAGTATCTACACTCGAGAGTCAAACAGGAGCAACACATTCACAAATGGTATAAAAAAAGAAATGAAAGAAAACCAGGCTTGGTGCTACCGAGATGAACCCAAGGCTTCTCTCATTCTCCACCATCTTCTGGCCATGCTGTGCCTGAGCACGTGGCCGAGTCTCCCATGCAGGCTTCCTGCTCTAAAGCTCACAGTCACGGAGCAGGACGCAGGACCAAGGCTGCTCCCCTGCCTTTATATAAACTCCCTTCTCCGAGATGAATCTGAACAAAGACCCAGGAACCACCTACCCCCTTCCCCAAGGGATACCTTGTTTCCTTGACTAATTAGGAGGTGTTTCTAGCACTGCTCCCTACACACAACTGGCTATCAACTGCCCTCGTGCTTCACTAGACTTATCAACAAGCGGATTGGAAATGTCCCTCTGCACCTGAGAGACCACATTGACACTCCACCTCAGACCCTTTCCCACTTTGCCCGGCCACCTTTCACAGAACACCTCTAACTCAGCCTCCGCGTTCTGTGCACTCTTGCAAATGGGACTAATCCAGAGGGCTCCTGCGGTGCTGCCCTGAGACCAGCCGTGATGGCAATCACCTCCTCCCTGGAGACACCGGGGTGAGATCTCTGACCTTTCAGCTGACCTTGGAGGGATGCTGTGAAACCACCTGGTGCGTCACTCTGCAGAGAAATGATGCTTTGCTCCCCGTCCGGCCATCACATGCAGTGGGGCTCCCAGAGACACCAGCATCCCCAGTCACGGCCAGAAGACCCATTAACCCTCTGGGCGTCTGAGGGACCAGGAATGCAGTGTTAATGGCTCCAACCTCCTTTCCAATCCAAAGACAGCATCCATCACTGGCCCCCCTCTGCAAGAAATTCCTGAGGCTGTGCACATGCTGAGTGAAGAAATATTTCCTCTCCTTTGTTGTAAGTTTATTGCCCATTCATTCCAGAGAACCCTTCCTCTCCTGTCAGAGGCAGGAGGAGCTGGAGGGACCAAGCAACCTCGCTGATACCCTACAGACTCTGACCTACCATGATTAAAACCTCTCCAGCTTTCACTGATGTCAAACCATGGACTCCCCATATGGAGAACATCCAGACCAGTAACCTGGGGTGGGAGTCAGGTGCTCAAACATGGGCATTCAGTGCTGTCTCAGACACGTTAGGGTAGTTAAAGCACCCATGACCCAGCCCAGGGCTCCTGCAGATCTGACCTGGAGGTGGAAGTCAGGTAGGACAAACCAGGTCATCTCTGAAGCCGCTAGATGCCAGCATTTATGTGCATGAACCCTGGCCTGGATACAGCCCCCCAGATGGTCATACCCAAGGACAGTACCTAAATGCTGTAGGGTGGTCACCTGGAGCTGTAGCACCAAGGTCCTTGTAGCAGGCACGCCTGAGGTGCTGCATGGCAAGAGTTACCGAGGCATCACTATGCAAGAGCTCAGCCCCTACCTCCTCTGGTCCCTCCTGGCCTAGAAATCCTCAAGCCTGGTAGCTACGGGAGGAGCAGATGATGGATCATTTGGCTCCCAGGCATGACCTTTTCCTATAAGAGTGTTCATCTCACACACGGCCAGCGATGCCTGAGCTATTAGCCTTAACTGCGGGGTGTTGGATCTCCAGTAGCTTATCATCACCCCAGGTCTCACCCTGGGCATGGATGGACAGGACATTTTCCTTTCTGCAGAGATGGCCTCTTGCCAGGGTCTCAGAGGAAGGGGTGCGTTACTCTGCTCCCGAAGGACGGAGCATTGGTATGTTTTCCTATCCCACTCTTACTTCCCACCTGGTATTTTGCATTACACTGCCCAGCTTCCTCCTCAGCCAGGGGTGAAGGTCAGCCAGCACAATGGGAGCCGAGAGAGAAGGAACAGAAACCACCACAGGGAGAAAGTTTGGTACGACGGTGCGTTCAAGCACAAATACCCCCAGCTGAAAGGAAAGCACAGGCAATACAGGTTGTCCTCATCCTCGTGGCCATGGGTCATCTTACCAAAGCCAGGAGGTAGTCCTGTACAGCCTGGTCATCAGGAACGACCCAGGAACCTCTCAGCAGGGGCTCAGCCAGCCAAAACAGAGCTCAGCGTGGGGAAAAGTCAGGATTCCCCTGAGAGGCTTCAGACAGGAGATACTAGAGCTGGGACCAGGAGAAAAGACTGTCCTAGAGAAGCACAGGAGCACCCAAGCCACCACACAAACTCTCTGATAAGAAACATCTGCTCTTGCAGGGTTGCATGGCCATGAGACTCGTGCCATGGGGCCGTGGTCTCCCAGCCCCTTGGACTCAGCCCCCCTGTACCACCAGCCACGTTTCCGAAAGCCATTGCCCCATTCATTACCCCTTTGGGAGAAAATAAAGAAAAACCTCCCTTCCCTCTAGAGCTAACCTAGCAGCTTTGAGCCTGATGGGTTTATTTTTGTGGATTGTACTGGGAGGGTCAGATTTGGGTTGAGCTGGAACTTGAACAACGGCGTGATGGTGCTGGGAACCTGCTGAGCCAGTACAGCACAATGACAGGATCTCTTTGTCTGCTGGAGCGTTGCTCGAATCAAAGGATGTTTACCCAGCTTGTGGGGGATCACTTGATTGGAAATTACATCTCCAGAGCTCCAGTCATGCTTGTCTGCCTGCCAGCTCTCCCCACCTCCTCCAGAGCCCTAACCACATCTAAGACTCCCAGAATAGTGCAGCACTAAGCAGATGCAAACAGATAACAATCCGGGCCTTGCTTGAATCCTCTGTTGCTCTCTCCTGCTCCTCCAGCCACTGTGGCAGACCCCAGCTTTCACTGGAGATGTCACACAGGTGTCATGTGGAAGGTCACCACCACTGGAAGAGCTGTCACTCACTCAAACAGCTCGTGGCAGAAGCAGCTTTACCAGCACGTGGAAGATGCCTGGAGAGGTTGGACAACACAGATGGGGACTATCCTGAGAGGTGATTCTGCACTGCCCTGGGTCCCATCAGAAAAGATGCTAAGCCTATGTCAAGTCAGACAACTTGGCCATGATCGCCCGCAGCCCCAAAACCCCACTGTGCCATTTCTGACGCGTAAATACAAGTAAAACCTGTTTTTATCAACCTGTCTGGCTGCCTTTCTTACTCCAAGATGCACCCTTTCCCAGGAAACGCGGCCATCTCTGGGCACTGCCACTGAACTGAGATCACAAGGAAGAGGCTGGAGGCTGCAGTGTGGTTCCTGCTGCAGAAGATTGCACAACCTTCTGGCTGCAGTGGTTGGAAAGCTGCATGCAGCAGGGTGAATTGAGCTGCATATCAGACAGACAGTTAATGCACCTACAGAGATGACCGTGCTTTGCACTTTTTCAGCCCCTTTCAGCTGCAGAGCTCAGAGCACTTGAAAATGTTTATAAAGAAGGCTGCCACATCTCTCCAGAGGAGACATTCTTCCTCTTTTAACACTGGCCAACTGCACAGGAAAGGGTCGAACAACCCAGCAGAGATCTGGGTTTGATACTGGCAGCATACACCCCATCCCCTGCTGCTCTGGCTCCTGAGGCAAAGAGCCAATGCCCCGTGACATCTTGATGCCAGCCTCAGGAGTGACAGAAAAGGGCATCCCCCGAGCACTCTAACAAGGACCACGCAGCCTGGTTCCAGAACTGGTGCTCCTCACCATTTAACACATTTATCAGATGTCCTCATCTTGCGTTTCCTTCTTGAGCCATTCCCAGTGAGCCAGCCTCCCTTGTGGAGCCCAGAAAAGAAAACCACAGGGTATCCTACAATCTCCAGATAACCAAGGCAAGCAAGCACAGCCATGCTGTGATTTTGCCTGCCCTGAGTAGGGCTGCTCTCTTGCTTTCCAGAATCCAGGCTGCTTCGACAGAAGTGCCAGAAAATAATTTTTAGCTGCCCCAGTGTTTAAGGGCATGACAAATGTGGGAGCTGAACACCCCGATATGGGAGCCACAGCAGCCACCCAGCCTCCTTTGGCTCCTCTTGCTGCAAAGCCTAAATCTCCAGCATGAGACAGTGCAACCCTGCCTGGAAGAAGGGCTTCGGGAAGCAATGGGTCTGCCCTCTAAGCCCTTTTGGGAGACACGGGAGCTGCTTCTGCTCCCCTGTGCCAGCCCACAGGGCTCTAACCAGTGCGTGCATATTGGTCTGAAACCACAGATCAAGCCCCAGGCAGTGGCAAGCTGCAGAGAGCCAGCCTGGCCCCCACCCCCACAGTCACGCTGTCACCTTGTGGCTGCACCTCCCACACCTTGTGAAGGTCCCCAACACGGTGTGCAGTCACCAGAGGGCATCCCCAGCTCCCTCTGCCAGCGTCAGTGCCACCATGCCCTGCGCTCGGTGCTGCAGAGCTCTGCTCAGGGAATCAGCAGCAGGAAAGGAAGAGCCCAAGGGACTGCACATTCCAGCCCTCCAGCACAGACATGGTGGGACCCTTGGGTCAGAGGGACCAAAACAGCCCTGCCAGGTCCCACCAGTCAGGTCCAGAGTGCCTGTGCTTCCTCCAGCACTTGTGGGACAGCAGAAGGGGCTGTTTGTGCTCAGCAGCCTCCAAAAAAGCACCATCCCCTCACTGCTGGGAGGTTTGGGACTTGGGCCCCTCCTGCATTTTGGGTCCTTCTGCCTCCCACCACAGGTTGCTGCAAGACATCCATCCCAAGGGCCAAGTGTCTCGACACAAGGGCAGCGAGTGAGGTCCGGCCATGCCAGGACAGAGATGCAGGGGTCAGAGGCAAGCTCTGGTTGACACCATGGGCAGGTCAGTCGTTCCCAGTCTGTGGAATGCACTGGGGAGACTGGGTCTGTGAGCATAGCGCGAGGTTCCCAGGGGTTCTCCAAGCCAACAGCCATCCCTGAAGGAAGCATGGGATGGCTGACACCCCCAGCACAGGGAGATCCCTGCAGACCCACACGGCCATCAGCAGCGGCGCCGGTGGCCCCAGCCTCCAGCCCACACTAGACCAGTGTGGGGAGGAGACCTAGAGGGACTGTACACCCCCCAAACCCCTCAGAGCAGCAAACCAGGTCGTGTAGGGTGGGTGGGCTCCAACCTGCAGGCATCCACGGCTCTGCTCTCTCCCAGCTGGCCAGGAAGGCAGCACCGGCGGGTCGGAACAGACCCCGGGACAGGGAGGAAACTCAGCCCCCCGTCCCGGCAGCCTTTCCTGCCCTTATCCCAGAATAGCTCTGTTGTTCTGCAGCCCCTTGTCTGCTTCGTCAACTGAGCTCCCATTAGCTCCTTTTCTGCAGCCTCGTTAGTGCGGGGGATAAATGGAGTGATTGTTTCCCCTTCGCCTTGAATGAAGGGGTATTTTGTTTATTAAAAAGTCATGCTGTTAATAAGGATCTTCTCAGAGCCAAAAATAACTGAGGCCACGATTGTTTTCTCCCTGCTTCCTTATCTGTGCCGGAGGACTCACAAGGAGAGCCGCAGCCGGACCAGATGCAGCTCCGTGCTAAAAATACGCCTTGGAGCAAGCAGCAGCGAGACATCGCAAGAGCAGCAAAGGGCATTAGCGAAGCGCTCAGACACGCAGAAGCAACAGACCACACTTCAAGAGCATCTCCAGATGTTCACTGAGGGTGTCGGGCCCGGGGTGGTCTGTCTATGGAGAAAAGCCTCCTTCGCCCCCTTGGCTCTGGGGGACAGACCCGCCCACCAGCAGCATATTTCAGGTGCCCTGAGGGTGGTCAGCAAATGTCCCCGCTGCGAACACCACAGGTGGCACAGAGCAGGGGACATGCAGCGATGGGTGCCACAGGGCTCTCGACCAGGGACACACCAGAAGGGGCTGTGATCAGCACAGGCGCTCCTCGGGGCCTGGTGTTCAGCAGTCACTGGGGGGTGTCTCATGGTCTGGGGGTTGTTCAGAGCTCCCTGCAGGTGGGGCGGACAACCCAAGGAAATGAGCCACACGGTAGGAACAGCCTCCAGCCGAGCAGGCTGCATCAGCCACTCCACCTTGGCTGGCTATCCCAGGGCACTCAGGCAAAAGGTTTGTGCCTTCCAAATAACCCAGATGTTTTTTCTGCTGCTCAGATGCAGGATGGGCCCTTGAAGGCCAAAGTGGCTGTATAGGACACACACAGCCACCAGCCCTCTAACCACCTCCTCCATCCACCAGAGCACCCCAACCTTGGGGACCTCTCCACTTCCCAGAGAGCCTCCCAACACAAGGTCCAGAATTTCCTCACCACCAGCCCTCAGCCCTCCCAGCATCAATGGGGGATGTGCTAACCCCATTCCAGAGCCGTGCTCCATACCTGGCAGGAGGGAGAACAAGGAACCAGGTCAGCATCAGCCATGCCCAGGCAGGTCTCGGAGGCGTCCTTCACCCCCTCTCCAAGTCCAGGGACCATCCTACAAACAGTGCACATGGTAGTTGTGGCCTCCCATCAGCTAAAGCCCTGTAAACCACTCCCATCCCTTCTCCCAGCTGTTCCTTTACACTTATTTAATTGTCTGTTATCTAAGGTCATCACTTCATACAGCCAAAAACCTCTGAGCTGCTCTGAACCCTGGTGCTGGAGGGCAGAGGTTTCCCAGGATGTGGTGCCGGTGATGCTCTTCCCACGTCCTCCCCCAAGAAGGGCAAGATGTGAACTCTTCATAGCAATCTGGGGCACCAGGTGTGACTCCCTCTTCCCAGGGCAGCCTCCGATGGGGTCTCCTGACCCTTCCTCTGCAGGAGAAGTGTCTCACCTGGCCTCCATGCCCCACAGAAGGGGCACAGCAGAGCCAGCCTTGGCCCCCCTGGGCCACTCCAGACACAGCTCCTGTGGTCCTACCCAGCCCCTCCCCAGCTGGGACTTCACCGCAGGAGCATTGCATGGGATGGGGTGGGGGAAGCTCTTCGTTAAAGTACACAGCAGCTTTGCAAACACTTGGTGTTGCTTTTCCAAGAGCCTGATTTTTGCTTTCTGGCCCAAACACACCACTCATTTTTCTGCAGCAACGAAGATAAACGCCGATAAATCTTCCACAGTCATTCCACGGGGCCAAGAGTGATCTCAGCCTTGAAGCATTTCAGTATCCTGCAGTCTGCGTTACACCCTGAGCCCCTGATCCAGCAAACGTACACGGGTCCATAGCCTCAAACACACAAGTACCTCCTTTAAAGAGGCGCACAGTCCCTCTGAACTCAATAATACCTCTGTGCTCAAGCGTTTTACTGGATCAGCTCCTAAATAAGCAGCCTGTGTGCAGCAGAAAGCCCTGCCAGTGCCAAAGCCTCTTGCAACCCTCCCAGGACCGCTCCTGGGGACCCTGGCGTTCTGCATTTCGCTCCTTGCAACTGCCATCAGCCAGCACACAGCAGGATGGACCCTGGTGCTTTGCAGCCCCTCCTGTGGGTGCCTGGCTGTTTAGCAAGCGAAGGCACATATGTTCTCCTCTTGCCCCTGTAACACACACACTGGGGGGCTTTGGAAGCAGCGTGACTCCCTGTCCTCTTCTGCATAAGCTCCCACCAAAGGGCCAGTTCTCTGGAGATGCAAAGACCTTTTTCAGCTGGATGGGCAGGTACAAATGGGTGGAAACCACACTTTCCAGGATGCCACAGGCCTAGCTGCTGGACAGTTATCAGCCAGTGGTGTTTTTCCAACACCTTCGATGGTACCACAGCACGGGGGGGGGGGGGGCGATGCATGACCCTGGTGTGCCCTGCTGTTCCTACCTGCTCTGGCTTCTCCCTTCTGCATCTTGGAGCAAGGATTTTCCCCTGACGTCCAACCCAGGCACCTCTTGCCACTCAGGGTACACCTGGAGCATGACTTGTCCCAACGCCGGGGACACTGCACTGCTCTGCATGAGCTGCCTGCCCCAAGGAACCCCACAGAGAGAGCACAGAGTGCTCCGCGCGGCTCTGCAGCAGGGCGGCGTGCAGGAAGGGTATCTTTCAAGGTGCTGTTTTAAAGAATAAGTAATCAAGTCTGTTTGCTGGACTAAGCTGAATCGCGCTAGCACTGATGCATGGGAGGCTGGAGCTGGAAATTAGGTTATTGATCTGCAGCAGATGACACGCAGCCAGCTCTGCTCAGCCAAATAATTCCCCATTCCTCACCCTGCTCAAAGGAGCAGGCTTGTTCCCCTTTGTGAAGATGCAAATGTTGGCTTTATTTACAAAGTTTTGGGGGAAGGGACTGATACTCTGCAGTTTCCAGGTTCTAATCAAGCCTAAATGCAGCAAATAGTGCTCTGCTCCAGACTCATGGGAGCCAATTTCTGCTGGCCAGGGTGGGTGACCCACCAACCCATGGGGCAGCAGTCCCTTCCCCTTGCAGAGGGACAACATGCATGTTTTATTCAGCAGTTTCACATCTCCAAGCACTCTTCCTTCCCTCTGGGTGAGCAGAACCTGCGTACTACTTAAACTGCAGGGAGGGAGCCGGTTCCCTGCTGCGAGCTGCAGGTCTGCAGTGCCATCGCCTTGTTTCCCGTTATTATTTCGGTCTGTTCTGCATAAGTGTAGGGTGGTCCTTGCTAAAAAGCTTGACCTTGCCTGGTACCCATGAAAACAGCCTGTTTGAAACCATCCTGGGGAAGCTTTGTCAGAGCTCTTATCAGAAAATGAGGTTAGAAATTCCTTAGCTCCCAGAGCCGGTGCCAGGTCATGGCTCTTATCTTCTGCAGTCTCTGCAGGAGAAGAGAACATCCAGTGTGTTCAGGAGAAATGCAAAATTGTCCTGACTGGTTCCAGTGAATCTTCACAAGCTGGGATGGAGCCCAAAGGAATTGAGGGTAATTTTTTTTTCCATCCCCCGAGTTTCTGATGTTAAAAATGTTTAATTGTTCCTTTACAGTGGTTCTGCTGCTCCAGTTTAAACACTGACTCACATCATATACAGGCACATCTTGGAAACATAACTATAAGAAAATTTGTACCCTTGTGAAGTATCTGAGGTATCCCCCTCTGAAAGTAACTGTGAATAACATGTCAGTAGCTCTCCAGGAGCCACCATCAAAAGTCCTTTCCTCTGCACCCCTTGCAGGCAATCTAGTTTGCAGTCCATGGCACGTTGGCATAGCCCAAGATCTGTTCACCACCAGAAATGCTGCTCTTTCAAAGCCAGCGTGAAGTGTGACCATATCTCAGGGAACCAGCCTACCCAAGCTGCACAGCTCTCTGGAGCAGACCCAGCAAGGTGGGACAGGGCAGGCAGCTCAGCCCTCCTCCTCCCTGCAGCCCTGCTGGCTTAGGAGGCACAGAGAAACCCAGCCCAGAACAATTTTCTCACCTGCCCAACAGGGATTACAGATCCCCATTTGCCCTGGCAAGCCAGGGCCCAGCTCCACCTCCCCCAGTGAAGGTGTATCTCACCGTCCACCCAGCCTGGCCACTGCAGTCCTGAGAAGACAGCCCAGAGCAGTGGGGCCACTGAAGAGGACTCTAGTTGGCATGAGACAGGCAAAGCTTGGCAAGGCCAGTGCCCCCCAGACCCCACTTGCAAGCCCTTCCATGGGGCAAAGGGGGCTCCTGTGCCCCGTACACCCCACCAGTTTGCACGGGCACCCACCAAGGCACAGGCAGCCCCACCTGGGTGCAGGAGCAAGGTATCCCCCAGCTCCCAGTTACCCTGTCAGCCTGGGCAGCCAGTGGCATGTGCTTTAAATCCCTTCCATACCATTGGGAACTGAAACAGCGAGAGGAACGGGGCCATTTCCTCCCCTGCAGACACAGGACTGGGCTTTATTTGGTCCCTGCGTGTGCACAATGGCATGTGGAAAACTGCTGGGAGTCAAGGAACTACAGGGAACTTTCCCACAAGGTCCCAGCCACAAACAGACCCGAACTCCCAGGGCTGTTTCCCAGTCATCTCCCCTGCATGCACTGGGTTAGCATCAGGGGATGCTCTGGAGCCTTGTGCTGGCCTCTTGCCCAAGCGTGACTCATCCTGTGCCTAGCTGGAGCTTAGCTGCACAGGTTATTTCTGTCGGAAAGTGCTGCAAAGGGAGCTGCAAGGTTCTGAGAAAGGATCGACAAGGTAACCCAAAAGTCTGGTAAAAGTCACTGAGCTGATCGCATGTAATTCCCAGGCGGCAGCAGCTCAGCTGGGCAGTGTTCGGACTTGGCCATGAGTCCGGCACCGTCCCACCCCCTTGGCCTGTACCTGGGTTAGTTACGCCGAGCTCAGCTTTTTTCTGGGAGTTTACATTCCAGAGCCTGGTCCAGTCCTTGGGGGCAATGGGGAATCAAATGCAAGGGCCTCTGCTGGCTTCCCAGCTGGGTACCACCCCAGGAAGGGGACCCCACAGAGCAGAGCCCCGTCCTTCAGCAGACGCCCAGCCTGCAGGTACAGACCGCCTGGAAACAGATGTTAGACAGATGTGGCCACAGACAGGCAAGGCTCCTCAGCCTGCCGAGGGTTGCTTTGGTAATGTTCAGACAAAACTGCACCTCTAAAGGCTTCGAGGCATGCCACCAGCAGGATATGAGACAAGGATGTGATGAAGTCTCCAGCCTGCAGAAGCCCCCTGGAAGCCACCAACCTGGCTCACGTTTCCAGGAAAAGCCAAGACATGGAGCAGGCTGGAGGAACAGCCCCGGGACAGAGTCCGCAGGCTGCAGCAGGGCTGTTAGAGAGGGCAGAGGCAGCAGCACCCCTAGCAGCCAGCGGAAGGTGGAGGAGATGGCAGATGGAGGGATGGATGGTGGTAGGAGCAGGCTGTCACCAGAGATGGACTCAGGTCTCACTGGGGCCAATGGGGCTAAGCGGGAATTGCTCCGGAGCCATGTCTGCACCACGGCAGAGGTTACAGCATTGCCATGTCCTGCTGCTTCACTGGTGTTTGGAAAGGGACTTCTGGGATTACACCACGCACAGATCCCGGAGCAGATGCATTTCTCAGCAGGCTTCCCAGACCAGCCCAGTGCAAGCCCAACATGAGGGCACCCCAGCACTGGCTCCTGCCCACGCTGCTGGGTCAAATGGCCAAGAGTCACCCACGCTTAGAGTGCTGCCTTTCAGCTGCTCCTCCTGGAGCACAGGACAGCAGAGGACATGCAGCACGTCCGCTTGCACAGAGCTGGGCCAGCACGCTGCAAACCACTTCCCAGCAAGGGCTGCACACCAGATACTGGAAGTGCCCGGAGCAGGTGCCAGAATCCCCCTCTCCCTGCTCTAACCACGAGGCTGCCTCAGGCTCTCAGTGGCTTCAACTGAGAAAGCCCCATCCCCTTTTCTTCCAACTTACCAGCCAAGGTGCTGTTCTGGACGTGGTCCACAAAACCTCCTCAACCAGTTGAGGACCTGATCTTCCAAATCCCACCAGCTGCCTCCTGTGCACTGATCAGAAGCAGTTCCCCTCAGCCATGCCCTGGGAGAAGGTGCTGGCACCAGCACAACAAACCCTCATTCAGGATGGACCCACCAAGGCACTGTGTCCTCACAGAGGCTGTCAGCAAGCTCAGGAGCTGAGGATCACTCAAGACCACCAGCCCCAGCCTCTGCACTACCTTACTGCCAGCTATCACCCCCCAATTTATAGCCCATCATTTTAAAGAGAAACAGCACCTAGTGGTGCTTTCCACTGAGGAGTGGCCAGGAGATTACCTCCAACAGGATTCACCTGGGAGTTAGCATCCTCCCTGGGATCCTGGTGCAAGTCTTTGTTCTCAGCCCTGGCCAGTGCCCATCCTGCAGGCACCACCATGGGTGGTGTGGCTGTGGCTGAAGGTCTTCTGCAGGTAAGGGACACTCCTGTGTCCTGCCCCAGCACCTGGCCATGTGGCAGGGGACAGTGCAAAGGAGGCTCCTGGAGCTGAATCACCAAACCCCTGTGAGCCTGGGCATGCCATGTCACTCGTGACTCATCCCACAGTGTCACCACGTAGGACCTGGTAGGACTGCCACTCCCTTCCCTGCCTGGCCCTGGATGATAGCAGCTGTGCCTCACGCTGTGCTTTTTTCCGCTGTTGGAGGAACCCTGCTGCAGGCCAGCCACCCCAAGGGCATGGTCAAAGGACAGGAAAGGTTTGGGTATTTAGAGTGGTGTCACTCTCCACCGTGCCCAGGAGGAGCCTCGTCATCTGGGAACAGGAGGACAGGAGGTCACCCAGCAGGTTCAAGCCTTTACCTTTGCATGTTCCCATTTAAGCTCAGGGCTTGAGCCGTCCCCTGCTCAGTGCTTGGAGATCCCACATGGACAGGTCAGGAGCTGGGGTGAGAGCAGAGCCCAGACACGCTTGCTGCCAGCGTGGGATGAAGCCACAGCTCCATGGGAAAGCCCCTGAAATGACACAGGCGGCCGCAGGCGGGGGTGACCCAGCCCTTCATGGTGGATCCACACAGTGAGCCGTGCTCAGAGCCGTACTCAGATGGAGCACAACGCAGGAAAAAGCTCTGCTCCCCAGGCACACCTCCAGAAAACAGACCAGACCTGTGCCGCCGTGAAAAGGGCATTTCCCAGGGGGAAGAGTGCAAGGCAGGAGAGTGCTTCCACCATGCATCAGTGGGACAACCCTCCCTTTCCTCTCCCCTGCTCTCTCAGGAAGCTATCTCAGCACCAATCCTGGCACTGCCGCTGCAGAGGGGACCTCCGGAGCCCCCTGCCTTGGCTCTGCCCTCGCTCCAACACCCAGCAGTGAGTGCATGCCCCCTCCCAAGCTCACAGCCCCCAGGTTTTTAGGGCACCTCTTTAAGGAGACAGCATGAGGTCAGGAAAAAATGTGAAAAATGGCTTTTAAAAAACAACAAACAACTATCTGAGGGATTTCAAACAGATGAATGAGTGCTGTGACTTTGTTTTGCTGACCTGGAACATGCAGATCTTCAGCACTCCCATGGCCAAGCAAATAAGCCTGGGCATTGCCGGCTTAGCTAAGGGCTGGATTTCCCTGTGCTGCACATGGTAGGATGGGTTGGAGCCCAGCAAACAGCCCGTGGCCGAGTGCAGCCCCCAGGGTGTGTAACGCCCTGGCCACGGCTCGGGTGCTGCCGTGTCCTGCTGCCGACCCACAGGCAAAGAGGTTCAGTGCTGCTGGGATGCACCGACGTACCCAGCCAGGCAGCGTGTGCCGTCCTCCTGCTGCCTGTGATTGATGCCAGCCTTTGGAGATAACCATCTCGGGGTGGCACATTCCCTCACAAAGCTGTGCTGCCACTCGAAGCACACAGAAACTGCCATGGTGAAGATTTGTAACCCCGGCACAAGGGTCTGCAGCACATCAGGCGGGCTGGATGGAGAGATGGGAATGAGTGATTCTCCCAGGGCTTTATTTCCATTAACAACTGCAGTTATTTTAGGAGCTCAGCACAATGGGGAGTGCATTCACAGGGGCCAGTTTGATCCAGGAAAAAAGTAGATGTTTTTCATAAAAAACACAACACTGTAGCTTGACTGGAAAAAGACTGGGTTTTGTTTTTCTGTTTTTTTGTTTTTCCTTAGCTGGCCATTCTTCTGACACTCTGGAGCATTTTAAGGTTTTTCCAGAAAATGAGGAGCAGCAGCCCTGCCAGGAGCGGTTACTGAGCCACCAGAGCTAAAAGTGGTAAATGCACCAAAGGTTCCAAAAGCCGCAGCTGGAAATCCCCAAGCTGTAAACCTCCATCCCTCCAAAACACTCCTCTGCAGAGGGGCCGGTGCCCCTGAAGCCTTTTTGGCTGCAGCGATGGACCAGCAGGTCCAGGCTGAGACCCCTCTGGGTCTCCACGCAGTGGCCCTGGGGCTGCTCTGGGGGCTCCTCGCTGCGCAGGAGAGGAGGACAGAAAGAGGAGCTGCCTCCTGCAAGACCAGTCTGCGACCATGCTCAAAGCCCCCACGCTGGGTCTGGCGTGGGGGGAAAACACCCCCATGGACCCCAAGCATTGCCCAGTCTGCTGTGAAGGGGCTGGCCAGACCCCCAGCTGGTGGGAAGTGCAGGCGGAGCAGCAGCGAGCCCTCCCGGGAAATAACTTCCCCCACCTGCAGACACCTGGCAGCGAGTGCAGGTACCACAGAACCCGCTGCACCCATCGCCAGGGGTCAATTCCTGGGCTGTAATGAAGCTGCAGTAATGAGTGTGTCCGTAATTCTCCTCTAATTAATGCTGCGCCAGTGCTTCAGGAACTAGTATTTTATGGCTTAGCCATAAAAGCTGACACTATGTTAAAACATCATTTGTGAGAGCTCCCATCCTCCTTCCTTCCTCTCTATTTGTTTTAGAAAAGGGAAGACTGGCTGTATTAACTTATCAGACTTCCTACCTGTCACAACACTTTGATTCCCTGAAAGACCATCTCATTAATTAAGTCAATTGTTTGCCTTCAAATGGCAAAGTAAATGATACGTGTTGGGCAATAGCATCCAGGATCCCCATCCCATCCTGGTCCCCGCACAGCCATCAGGGTGCTGCTCAGGTGTTGGGTGGCTGACATGTTCGTGGGGCCAAAAAAAGATTTTAAAAAATAGTTCTGGAAAACACAGCAATCTGGAGATCAAAATGCTATTCATATCCTTGAGGGAGATGAGCTTGCCCAGTCAGGGGACAGGGCAGTTGGAGACAGCAGAGATGTCACCCTGAGCTCCATGTCACCATCCCACAGCCCAGCCCAGTCCGGTCTTTGTCACTCGACTCTCATCTTTTACCCAGAACCACACAGCTTCAGAGCTGGTCAGAGGGCAAAGGGAAGGAACTCTTCCCTCAGCTCAGACACTAACACAATGACCCATCCTCAAGCCACAGAAATTAATTTTTGACTTGTAGAAAAACATAGGACTCAGCTCCACTGCTCCCATGAGGACTTTTGCCTGCTGCAGCACTGCCCCACACCTCCTGTGGGCTCAGTGCCTGTGTCCTGGAAGGTGTTACCCATGTCCACCAGCAAAGCGAGGGTTAGAACCCTCCGTGTGCCAGGGGTGCATCCCCGGGGGTCTCCGGTCCAACCCTCCCTCAGACCAGGAATATCGCCAGCACCCAGTCAGGTCAGCCATGACTTTGGCCAAATCCCGACCACTTCCAGCAATGGAGATGCCCTACTTCTCTGGTAGCCTGTTTTTCTACTGTATCAGCCTTACAATGAAAATATTTTTCCCATTGTCCAAGCTGAAGGTCTGAAATTTGTCACACTGTGGCTGTCGCCCCTTATTTTGTCACTTGGTGCTACCAAGAAGAGTTTGGCTCCAGCATCTTTGTGGCTGTCTTTCCCACAGTTATAGGATACTGTTAGACCCCATCCCTCTCCATCCCTCCACAGGAGTCCTGTGCCCGAGGCCCATGACCACCTCAGTAGACTCTGCAGGACCCCTTCCGATTTCTCCACACCCCTCTTGAGCTGGCTGGAGAGCTACTCCTTCCAACAGATACAAATCAGATACACTCGTCCAAACACCCAGCGTCAAGCACAGGAGCTACATCAAAGAGCCGGGCGGTGTTCGCTCAGCTTTGCCGATCGACTTTGACATGTGAGCCCGTTTGCTGCCGAGCTGTTGATTTGCCCTGGACCAGGATGTTTGCCTGGCACTCCGTGACCGGTCACCGCTGTCCCCTGATCCAAGGAGGTTTCGCCCACTTGTCTTTGTCTAGAAGCACCATGAACACGTTAGGGAGAACAGGGCTGCTACACCAGCAAACTGACGCACGAGCTGAGTAGAACTTTCCATGAGAAACACGTGTCCTTCTGAAATAATTGCCCCATTAGTTCAGGAAGGGACAAGAAATTACTTGCAAATGGCTCTTATGCAAACACCCCATCCCTGGTCCCCACCTGCTCCTGCTTGGCTCTTCTCCCTCTCCCCCACCTCCCTCTTCCTCACCCTCTGCCAAGGGATGAAGGCGGAGGTCCCAGAGTTTTCCAAGGTGAGAATCCAGTTCATCACCTCTGCCTGTGCCCTATGCACAGCTCGACAGCCCCCACAGTGGGGTGGGGGATGCCTGCAGTGGGTCGCTCGGGGAAGAAGGTCCTTCCCGTCCTCCCCGGTGTCACTGCCTGGCAGGTCTGCTCAGCCACAAAGGGAAGTGTATCTCACCATCCTTTCTCCTGCCTTCCCCAGCACCGGGGAATGTGTGAGCTGGATGAGCTGAGTAAAAATGACCTAATGCAGAGAAGAATCACAAAATGAGCTATGAGGGGGTCGTAACAATGCTTCCCGCATGAGTTAGCGGCACCCAGGGGACTCACCACTGCTGGATTTCCTGTCCTGGCAGCAGCCCAGCTGCGTTTAGTTTATTTCCTTGACAGACAGCATCTGAGTCTGACTATTTTTATTTTTACTTCAGAAGTATTTTATTTTCTCCTTCTTGGCTCCCTTGGATTGTTTAGGAATGACATCGCTGATGCCAGCCACAGAGGCTGGTGGCACTCGTCCTGACAGCCTCAATTCCAGGATGCATCTGAAGGGCATCGCTGTCTGTAGCTCCCCTGGGCAGAATGACACCCTGCACAGGGGGGTGCTGAGCTGGGCACCCACCACCACACTGCAGAGACATCCCTCCACTGCCCCATGCAGCTTTCCTAAGCTCAGCCCCAGGGTCACTGGCTGGAAGGACAAGAGTCCCCAAACACATCTCCGCACCCCCTGGCCCTCACCAAACCCGGTGGGAGCAGAAGTCCCCAGACAAACCCAGACCAATCCCACTTCCATCCCCACCCTGCGGACAACCAGAGCCTGGCTGTCCTGCAGCAGGACTCCAGGAGCTCCTGGGCACCTCGGCTACCCAAATGAGTTCCGTGTGCTCCTGATAAGCCTCAACAACTTTCTGAGCAGGGTTAAGCGACTCGCACAGCAAGGCAGATGTTGCACCAGGGCAGGGGAATTCTTGTGTCTGCAGTTTCGGTATCTAGCTGTCGAGCTATGTTTAGTCTATGGCTATAAAGTAGCCTTGTTTCTATTCTGAGAATATTTGTCTAATCAGGGGTCCAAGGAATTATTTTGCTCAGTCGAAAGTTATGTTTGTTTGGATAAGTTTATGCTCCAGGATGGGTGCCTTGGAAAAGCCCAGTTAAAGGTTGTGCATTACTGGAGTGTCTTGGGGCATGGTGCACACCTGTAAAAAAAGGCAAACTTTTTACTTTTGCGGGGAAAAAGGGAAAGGCTTTACATTCAGGGCTTCTAGCCAGCTCTGAAATGAGGCCCCCTTGCAACCTGAGCGCTGCTTGCTGCAAAGAGTTATGCTTCCCCAGACACTGCAGATGCTCATCTGCACAGGGGAGGGGACCAGTGCTGGCCAAGGCTGGCCTCGTGGGCACAGCCCCAGCGTGGGATGCCCACGCTGCTCACTGGCTTCTCCCCATAAGTCTTCATCCAAGAGGTGCTGGGCAGCTTGAACAGGCTTTTCAGGGAGCTGCTGTTTTCAGAACTTCATTTGCTTTTGTAAATCACAGACGACCCCAGCACCCACCTCTGGCTGCTGAGTTAGGAAGCTGATGAGATACTGTGTTGAAGGACACTTGAAGGGTCAAGGTCCATCACCTTGGCCAGGTAAAACTGATCTAACAGCCTCCCCGAGTCCTCTTGGTTCATCCCAGCCCCCTGAGGGTGTGAGGAAACCGTGATGTTAAACCCAGGACTTTAGGATGTTTTTCCCAGCACTCATAACCCTTTTCACCTATGGAGTCGTGGCATTTTTAGAACCTAACAAAGCGTTCAGCGCTTTCTGGTGATTATTCCCACATTCCCATTTAAATCCTTTCCCTGGGGTGCTTCGTCTCATGGGTGCCTTCAGCTGGGTGATCTTCATCCCCCAAATGAACCAGGAGCACCTGCGCCTCAGTGGACTTTACCCTGTTTGCCCATGACAAACACAGCAGAGTTGTGACTATTTGCAGCTGAGCAACCACTAATTCTTAGCCCCGAGATAAATCCTGGTTATCTGCCAAGATAAGGCCCCCTACAGCATCCTCACTGTTTTGGAAGGCACCGGTTTCTGCGTTGGGAAATTGGCTTTGGCCGCTGTGCGAAACAGGCAGCAGTGATGAGCTGCCTGCACACACACCTGAGCTTCAGGATGAGCCCGAGACAGGCAGCGACTTGCTGCCACCACCCTGTGCCACCCACCACCTTCACAGCTTCACTGACCATGGCTTGGGTGCAGGTAATGGCTTTTTCTCTGCAATGTCCCCAGGGCCATCCCCAGCCAGGCAACCCCTCCAGGATTTCAGCAGTGCTGCTGTGGGAACACCCCTTCAGCTGCCAGCAGTTCTGCTTGGTTTGAGGTCGTGCCTCAGCAGAGGAATCGGGAATATCTCATTCCAGGTTTCATTGCTCAGGCTCATTGCATTGGCATCAGTAAGTCAATAATTTTTTCTCTTTGCATCCCTTGCAGCCTGATTGGGTTTTGTCCTGGGCATCTTATTTTGTGCTAGATAAGGATGTTTCTGTCCCCCTTCTGCTTGTGTTGTAAGCTCAGCGGCCCCCCAACAGCCTCAGCAGCTCCCAGGCCCCTAATCCCACTGGAAAAGGAGCTGCTGAGGGCAGTGGGGCCGTATCTCCATCCCCACCAGCGTCCCCCCAGAGCAAATCCCCTCCATAAGCTGACCATCCCCCCATCCAGTTCCCATCCATATTCTCCACATTGCTCATACCCTTCACTCTGAGGCCCAAAGTCTTGGAGCAGATGGCACAGCTCCTCTGCTACAGCGTGGAGGGGACAAAACTGTGGCTTTGGTGTCACTGCAGAGCCTGTGATGAGACCTGTCCTGCTGCAGAGGCCACCGGCCGTCCTGGGAAAACACGGGACAGGCATCCAGCATTTCCACTTCCCACTCCAGCCCTGCCTCTCCTAGAAACCAAGCGCCTCGCAAGCGCGCGGGGATGGTGTTTGCAGAGTGACTCACGCTAACCTGGCGGGCAATAAATTCTGTTACAGCAATAACCAAATTTCTGCCGCTCACGCAGGGCTATTTCCATTTTCTCCAGGAAGGGGGTCACCCTGGGTCCCCATTTCTCCACCTTTTGCACGCACCGGTGCCTCTGTCCCCTGCAGGGACTGTCTGCAGGCAGGTCGATGCTGTTTATTCAAAGTCGTGCACCAGGTTCCGGCACCACACGTCCCACAGGAGCTCCAGCCCTTGCCGCCTGCCCTGCCGGGTGGGCTCGGGTAATCCACATAACCAAGGCAGGTTACAGGCTTGAAATCAGGCGTGGCTGTGTGGTGGGATATCCTGGGCATCACCACGGGCCACAGGAGGGCTTGCTGGACCTGCTGGAGAGAAGGTAACGGCAGGTACCAAGCTGCCCCACGCCCATGGAGGCCCCCCCCAGTCGAGTCCCCCACATGCTGCCCCAGGAGCCCAGGGACACAGAGAAGTCGGGGGATAACGAAGTGATCCTGCCCTGAGTTTCCTAACACTGATGGCTTGGGACCGAGTGAGGGGAGTCAAGAGCGTGCAGGTGATGGAGAGAGGGGGGGAAGTGCAAGAAAACCTGCCGAGGGAAGGGAAATGAAGGGAAACCCTCCCGGCTGGGAAGGAGAGATGAAGGCTCTCAGCAATGCCAGGAGAAAGAGGGGGGTCTGGCTTGGAGGAGCCAGCTGGGGCAACCGTGGCAGCACTCACAGGGAGGCTGCGCCCACCCGTCAGGTCCCAGCGGTCCAAAAGCATCCCCCGGAGAGCCACACAGACGTCCCACCAACCCTGCTGCCTCCAGCCAACCCCTGAGGGGTCCCCTCAGCCCTGCCTCAGTTTCCCCAACTGGACATCACCTGCTGGTTGTTTAAAGAGGGAAACACAGACAGTTCCCCAGAAGCGACTGCATCCGCCAGGGAGAGCTGTGCCCGGGTGGGATCGCTGGGGCAGCCACACCACCTCCATCCCTCGGCATCACCAGCAGCACCTCAGCACCACACCACCCCTGGGGCCCAGTGCGGCCCCGTGACACCGCGAGCACATCTCTGAGCCATCTGAGGCCCACCACAAGCAGGTGACTGGCACAAGACATTCCAGCTACCAAACACACCATGAACGACCTCTACAAAACATTTTCATCACACACCAGAGCTGTCACGGTGCTGCCCTTGCTGGGGAGGAGCAGCCCTGCCAAGCCATGCAGCTGGGACCTGAAATAGCACTGTTGGGCTTTTTCTTGCTTCTTTTGGTGTGTCCCCAGAGGGACCTGCAGCTACACTAGGTCATTTATGTTTCTGGGCATTTCCACGTTCAGAAGCCCTGCTGTGTTTAAACAGGGAACGCTGTCCCTGGGAACAGTCTCGTTTTGGGCAAAACTTTCTGTGTTCCTGCAGGGCTACACCCGAGCCTGGTCTCAGGAGCATCTGGCAGCTGCTCCGTCATAAAAAAACAGCTCAGAAATTCATGGAACCAGATTTTCCCATCTTTAGCCATGCAGTAACAGGATTTTACGCTCCCCGGTGAAGCAGGGGATGCCCGGCTGCACCAGTCCTGAGAAACATGCCACGAAGAAAAGGCAGCTACAAGAAATTATATTCTCCTTTTATTTACCTATGACCATGACAATGTATTTTTGCTAGCTGCAGAGATGCTTCGCACTGTAAACTGGGTGCCTGGAGGCAGGCAGTCCGTCCAGCTCTGCCAGGTTCAGCGGTAAGCCCCGCTTCTCAAAACACCGTATTGTTATCCAGAGTAAGGAGAGCCTCTGATTCACAGAGCTGCTTTTCTCCATCACCAAACCCTCTGTCGTCAGGGCACGATATATACACCCAGGCTCCCCCAGCGGCCCGCTGCTAGGGAATGCGTTTTGTCAGATAAAACCTGCTAACTTAGAAAATGTTGTACGCACTCGGGGAAAAAAAGTCATCCACTCCACCAGAGAACTCCGCCGCGACACACACAAATATTGCACTTGTAATTTCAGAATGGGAAAGGACATGAGGATTTCCTATTACACAGCAATGCGTCCAGCTATAGGAGGTCAATAAATAAACCAGGGGTGGGAGCAGGAGGTGGTCGGCTTGCACACCTCCAGTGCAGGGGAAGAACCCGGCTTTCGCTGCTCCCGGGGGGACCTGCCACGAGCGAAGGGAATACCAGGCTCCTGCAAGATAGCTGCTTCGGGGGAGCCGGGAGGCATCGCCGGCACAGGGAAGCACAGCAGCATCGTGGGGCCAGTCCAGTTCAGAAGTCTTTTATCCAGGGACAATGTTCATGCCGGTGCTGTTGTCCCCTTGCCGGAGCCCTGTACAAAAGTCCTCCTCCTCCTCGCCGAGTCGGGATCACTCGTCACCTTCCAGCAATGCTCGCAGCTCGGGCGCATGCTTCACAGTAGTCTTGTGGGAGCTTCCCTCCTGGATAAAATCCATGCCGGAGTCACCCCGAAGGCATCGTACCAGCGATGGTGAAATGGGGCGATGGAGCAGTACCAGACTGCTTGGCCTGTTGGTCCCCTCGGCCTCATGCTTGGTGCCTTCAGTTGCCCCGCACCGTCCGCTGCAGGAATATGGCTTGGGGGCACGAACGGCAGCGGGAAGGCACGCTCCCGCCGTCCCCCGGGAAGGCCTCTGTCGCCCGATTTCATGTAAACACACAGCTCCCAGCCTGCCCCGAGAGAGTTCTTGGGTCTACAGTGGGGAGCTGGCCTTCTTCTGGTTAATTATGTCCAAGTACAAGTCAGAGCGGAGGAAGCGGGGGTACGAGTCCTTCTCCATGAGCCCGTAAATCCTCTTCTGTGCGAGGTCGAAGCAGCTGCGGGTGATGTTCTGCAGGTTCTCCTTGGTGTGCTCCCGCGTGTAGGAGTCCAGGTTGACCTGCAGGCAGAGACACCAGCGCTGGTGAGCAGCTCCCCAGGCAGCCACCGTGCCCTGGAGCCACACGCCAGCGCAGCCCCCAGACCTCACCTCCTTGCAGGACTGGATGGCGATGTACTCAGCAAAGATCTTCTTGGCCTTGGAGACCATCTTGGACTGGGATTTGATCTTCTTGAACTCCTCACAGGCCAGCCAGAACTCCAGGTTCTCCTCGCTGAACTCAGTGCGCAGGAAGGCCCTGAAGGCAGCGAGCCCGTCTGTGGGGACAGAGACACGTCTCTACTCACGGCTCACAGCAGGGGATGGCCCCACAGGACCCTCAGCCCAGCAACCTGGCAAAGCTGCAACCCAAACCACCTCCCTGCACCGTCCCCTAAAACCCCTTGTGAGCCCTGGTGCAAAGCAGGCAGCAATGGCACTGTTGGGCCAAGCGTGGCAACACAAACCATCCATGCACTGAATCCACGGTCCTCAGCCCGGCTACATGCACAGAGAGCCAAGGGGAAGGCTGAGCTTGGAGTGGGGGCAGCAATGGGGACAGGACCGCCGGCCATCCCTGTGCGGCTGAGTGCAGGACATGACCACGATGCCAGGTGCCCCAGCTGTGATACGCGAGAAGGGGAATGGTTTAAAGCAGCTCCTGCTCCACGGACCCACTGCACAGCTCCGAATCGGGCACAGACACAAATCACTGCCTTTGCCCCCACCAAGACGGAGGGGGGCTGCACCCCCAAGCTGCAGCTCTCCCTGGCCACTATCACAAAATCCCACCCTGGGCCAGGCAGCAGCAGAGTGGTGCAGGCAAGGAGCCGCCTCATTTCTCTTTGTCTACCCCCAAACACCGGAAGGGATTAAGAGAGGAAATCCCAGCTTTATCCATGCGTGCATCTGGTTATTCCCCCAGCAGCAAACAGGCAGAAGAAACAGGCAAACACTCACATTTGTGCAGCAGCAGCTTCTCCAGGGAGTCCCCCCACTTGAGAGCTTCCTCGGGAGTGGGCCTGCAGGGGAAGGAGAGTGTGTTGGCAAAGTGAAGCTTCAAAAGCCGCGCTCACCGCCTGCCGCAACGCAGCACAAGCAAAACATCTCCAGCTGATAAAGCAGTGCTGTGTGCCCGATAAAGTAATGCTATGTGCCCCGATAAAGCAATGCTGTGTGCCCCGATAAAGCAACACTGAGTGCCCCGATAAAGCAACACTGAGTGCCCCGATAAAGCAACACTGAGTGCCCCGATAAAGCAACGCCGTGTGCCCCAGCGGGGCTGGCCCCCGCTCCCACACCGGCACCAGCACTGCCAGCGCATCTCCGGGAAGAGCCAGGCTCTGCACCAGGCAGGACTGCAGTGGCTCTGCTGGAAGGAAACCTCTGCTTTTAGACTGCCAGGAAGAAAATACAATATAAGGAGGTCTGTGCGGGCAGCTGTGCCACTTGGGGTGTCTGAGCAAAAATTGGAAAAGCTCCGGGCAATGCCCAGGAGGCTGTGGGACAGTGGGGAATTCAGCCGCCCCATTCAAGCAGATGGAGAAGCTGCCAGGGGCAAGAGTAGGGAGGGCTCATCTCCGGCTGCTGGAGCACCTCCAGAGCAAAGCGGTTTTTCAAACCATCCTCTGGCCAGTTAAAGTTTCATGCACAGGCACTGAGAGAAAGCAGCCGTCAGGGAAATTTCCAGCCCAAGCCACCACCGTGCTGCCTCCTGGGCACAGACCTCCAGCCCACCTGGGTGGGGAGTTTTCAGCCAACAAATGTTTTTAAAGCTCCTCTGGATACAAAAGGTGTTTGTCCCCAGCTCCCCCAAACAGGGTGACCCCAGCCTCCCTGGAGGTGATGCTCAGCCCGACCACAGCTCGCCCCCAAGCCCCCACGGCCCCTGATCCCCCCGTCACCCGCTTGCAGCACCTACTTGAGTGATTTGAGCACTTTGTCCAGCTTGCCGGAGGGGTTGGCCCCTGGGGACTCGTTTCGTCGCCGAAAAATCCCCAGCCGGTTCTTCATGTCCTTGGCTCTAGAGGGAAGAGCAAGTTTTAGCAGGCGGGCAAGGGGCCGGGGGAACAGCCAGCACCCAGGAGGGGACCCGCTGGCAGCCTCCTCCCGCACTTCGCCCGCTGCCCCGTGCCCACCACCTACTCCTTCATGGTGTGCCGGCGCTGCAGGCTGCCGTTGTGGGGTCTCTGCATGCCCAGCAGCATCTCCGCGTGAAACTCCAGCGGCTGGGGTTTGGAAAGGTCACGGAAAAAGGGCATGGCTGCTGGGATGGCCTCTGCAGCGGCGACCGGCGCAACCGGCGCAGCCAGACGCTCGGGTGCTCTGACGCCGGCTCTGTGCCACGCTCCCGCTCTGCCGCCGGCTCCGTGCCACGCTCCCGCCCGGCGTGGCCAGCGCGGAAGTGGGAGGGCGCAGCTCGAAGGAGCTTTAAATGCAGCGTGGGGTGAAGGAGACGCATGTGAGCAAGGGCTGTGTCAGCCCGCTGCTATTTCGGACTGCTCTGCCGTTGCTGGGGAAACTCAAGGAAAGGTGGAAAAATCAGCACCGAGGGTGGATAGTGGGGCCTTTCAAGAGACGGCGGGGAAAATAATCACGGCAGGGATTTACGAGGGCTATTTATAGAGCGCAGGCGTCCCAGGGAAGGCAGTGAGGCCAGCGGTGGGGCTGTGCTTGGGAACAGCGGGGACAGCGGTGCTTCACCGTGTGGCCGCTGCTGCGGGGACAGGGCTGGGAGCCCACGTGCGACCCACTGATGCTCACACTTTTCCAGTGCTGGCACGGGATGGGCATGGCCACGGGGACATCTCCACACAGGGACGGTTGGGGCCGGCAGCCCATGGCACCAAGGGGCGCTGGGGGAACAGACACCCCATACTGTCCCCCTGCACAGGTCCCCGCTCCACTGTCCCTGGACAGACAGACTGACATACACCCGGACACAAGGCTCCCAGTTCCCCCAGGAAACCGCCACCAGGCCAAAGTGGGACAAAGATTTTTGGCAAGTGCCATGGGAACATGAGACCCCCAGCCCAGCCCCAGCCTGGCCCTGCGAGGGCTTCCCAGGGGCCAAGGCAGGGGAGCAGGAGGTGGAAGAGGTGAAGGATGAGGACAGGCACGGACGATGCTGTCCCCTCGTGGCACAGCCTCTGCATGACACCAGGGCACAGAAGGGTGTAGGGGACACGCAGGGTGGAACAGGATGCTCATCCTACACCAAGGCCGGAGATGGGGCCCCAGGGTGGCATGGCCAGGCCACCACCTGCAGCCCCCCCCGGGTCCCACACCAGTGGGTCTATGCAAGGATGCTCAGAGGAGCCACCTCTGCCTGGCCAAGCCATGCCCAGGGCTGACTAGGGACACCAGGGGCACAGGAGGGATTCCAGGCAAGGGTGCACCCCACCCCAAGTGATCCTACCTAGACCCACATCTCTCTCCAGTCCCAGGAGGGTAAAATACAGCAATCCCCTGGGACAAAAAAATAGTCGCGACAACCCCAGGGCTCAGTCCCGCAAGGTGCTGAGCACCCCAACTCATGGAAGGATTTTAGGGGGCAATCACCCCTCTAGTCCCTGGTGCTGTCCGTGCCCTCACGGCGGGCACAGACAGTTTTGATGCCTTCGCATCATCTGGGCTGCGGTCCCAGCAGGACACGCGTCCCGCTGCTGCCAGCTGCCAGGCACTGGCTCAGTGCTAATGTGGGAAAAGCGGATCCAAACACAGAGCCTCACACTCCAAACACCATCTGCCTCCCATTACCGCACTGCCAGCGATGCCGGCAGCCGAGGACCAGCCGCCACACGGGACGGGCCATCCCACACAGCCCCCAGCAACAATTTTAACAGTGTTCCCAGTTTAGCAAGGCAGCCGCCGCAGCTCGGTGCCCAGTGGGGCTTTCAAAGCACTGAGAAGACCTTGTGTGTGCCTCCAGCACGCGTGGGCTGCCTCCAGCCGCCCAGCCATCCACACCCCAGCCAGCTGCAGTGGGTAGCCCTGCCACACAGCAGGCTCTGGGGCTTGCAGGTGACCGCGGCTCATGGGCAGATTTGCCAGCTGTTAATATGCCAGCAAGCACCACCTAAGGAAGTTCCCCAACTTAAAACCTGCTGCTTCTCTTGCACATGCTTGCAAATAAATAGCAAGCAGCATGAAACCGGGCTGCAGCAGCCACAGGCACGCACAGCCTCAAGCTACAGCCAATCCGCAGTATGAAATGCCACAGCAAAAATATTCATAAATGGTTTTTTTCATAAAAAATTGCTGGTTTCTGTCCAAAGCTGCCCCTATAAAGTGATCTGCTCCCAGCACCCCAGCATGGCCATGAGGCCACATCCAGCACCATCACCCTGTGCTGCTTCCAAACCGTCCCCTGCAAAGCACATCACCCTTCCTCGCAGGGTGCTGCAGTCCTACCTTTCCAGGTATTTTTCGGAAAAGTCCACCATCGCGCGGTACATCGGGGAGCGCCGGCAGAGCGTGCCGGTGCCGGGAGGGGAGGCGAGTGCCAAACCCCAGCCACTTGCACCATAAATACTCCCCGCAGACAGCTGGCAACCAGGCTGCGCAGCCAATAGCCGGCCCGTGCGATGCCAAGAGGCTCCCCAGAGCATCCGCCGCTGCCTCAAGGTGAGGAGCAAACCCTCTGCAACCGCCCCTGACCCCGCTGAGCTGAGCCTCCCACCGCCTGCCCGATTCCCCTGGCTCAGCGCTGCAGCAGGCACACGCGGATGGGGGGAACGTCCCTGCTGCAGACTGCAAGGGATTCATTTTAATTTCAAGTGTTGAGAGGAGGGGGGGGGATTTACAAAAAGAGCTAAAAATAACCAGCTGCAGCTAGGAAGCACGCAGGGCAACAGTGCCGCTCGCTGGCAGGCAACACCGGCAGCGAAGCCGTCCAGCCTGTGCACTTAGTAGCTGCACTCAGCCCCTCGCACACCCTGAGCGGCTCAAACCACGTGTGACTTTGTCACCTGCCCCGAGCCACGTGGAGTGGGGAAAGAGCCAGCCCTGGGCATCCCTGTGGCCCTGACACCCGGCCGGATCCTGCCGTGCAAAACTGGAGGCGGTTCATTCCAAAACATCCTTGCAGCTGCAGCTGGGCTTATGGGAAGCAAAGGCCACGGCTGCCTCGTCCTTGCCCAGACCCACTTTTTTGGCACCCCCAAAGCCTTACCGGGAGAGGAAGAGGGTCTGCGAGCATCACTCAGCAGTCCCCGCACTCAGTGCTCCCACCACGCTGCCCGCATGCTGCAACATGCTGCAAAGGGCTGGAGCCTGTCCCGTGGTGGGAAAACTCCCCATCC
The DNA here is from genome assembly GCF_023634155.1 of Falco peregrinus. Classification (NCBI taxonomy): domain Eukaryota; kingdom Metazoa; phylum Chordata; class Aves; order Falconiformes; family Falconidae; genus Falco; species Falco peregrinus. The sequence continues at coordinate 45,885,394 of NC_073721.1, read as the reverse complement.
CTCCTGCCGGCATGGGGCCAGTGGGAAGGAGGCCCCCAGCTCGTGTTTCATGGCTTGCATGTCCTCTCCCTGAACCCAGCACCTCCGGAGCAGAGCTCTGCTGGCACTGGGGAAGCCCTTTTCCCCACACCACCGGCAAGAGCCAGCTCCTTCTCCTCATCCGTCAAAGCAAGGTAAGCAGGGGGCTGCTCCCAGCTGGGTTGTGCAAAGCCCCCAGCCCACCTCCCACCCTCCTTCCTGAAAATCCTGACTCCCCATCTGAAGTGAGACCTTAGTTCACGTGTGTCTTTGCTGCTTTATTCCCAGAAAAGCTTGGGGGAACAAGACAGGGGGACCCTAAGAGCTGCCTGGACAAGCAGAGTACAGCCAAGGTGCTTGGTCACAGCAAACAGCCCTGGTACACTCTGATGCCACCACGATGTGACACTTACAGGTTCCTGCTCCGTTTCTTGCGGGAGGTCTCATCCCCTTCATCACAGCTGCATTCAGGGTCGGCTCCACTCAGCTAGGGGGGAACAGAAAAACAGTGTCTGCATCATCATGCCAGTGCCTGCCCACAGTGGCACTCTGAGCGTCACCAAGCAGCAATGCCAGCATCCCCTGTGGTCCCCGCACCCGCACAGCCCAGAGCCATGGCATCCACAGGGCTCCTTCCCCACAATCACGGCTGGCTGCAGCAATGCAATGGGACAAGCTCCTACCTGCTCTGGCATGGGACCCTGACTCCCCCCACCCATCCTATGCCACCTTCCTGGAGCATCTCAGGAGATGGCACGGCTGGTGGCCCAGGTACCCCTCCAGGTTCAAGGTGCTGACTGACAGTGGTACCTCCCACAGGGAGGACACCCGCATCCCCATTCCTGTTGCTCCTATTCCTGCTGCCTTGAGTGGGCACAGGGACTCCTCCCCAGCCTGCGGCGTACCTTGTCCCCCCAGAACCAGGCTGGGCAACCAAAATCAATCAGGGGTTCCCCAGCAGTCCCCAGGCAGGAAAAGTCAGAGCAGTTCAGCCATGACTGAATCATATCACGGCAGCTTTCAAGTTTGACAAACACACAGGGGGATCCACTCCCTGACCACCTCCCTTGGGCAGCCTGGGCAAACCAAGGGGACCTTGGATCCACCATGAGCTCAGAGCAGCACCAGTGCAGCCTGAGAGCCACAAAGCCTGGGGCCAGGTGTGGGGACCCCTGAGACCACCATAGCTCAGGGGCTTTAGTAATTCTTCCATTACTGAACGAGACTGGAAGATGCTCGCAGCCAGCCCCACAGCCAGCTTGACCACGCACCGAGCTCAGCCTGGTGCTGCTGGGGGCTGCAGGCCACTTCCCAGGATCGCCGCCCCGCGGCCGTGCCGTGGGAACCCGCTGCAGAGCCCCGCAGACCTGGGCTCGAGGTTTTTGACACTTCCTTCCATTCTGCACCCAGGTTTCCGGAGTTTATCAGCCCCAAACAATGCATCCCTTGCAAAGCACCTTCCCCAGCTAGATAGGGCCCCGGCAGGCGGGCTGGCCGGGGCGACACGCAGCCGGAGCACGTTTCCTGCCATTGTCCAGAGAGGCTCCGCTGCGCTCGGGGACAAAAGGCAGCAGCGGAGCTTGTCCGAGGACTCCCAGCAGTCCCGGTCACAATATGCTCTTAAAACAACCACCTCCCAGCCCAGCCAAGGGAAGGAGGGGAGCAGGGAGGCACACTGGGCACGACGGTGTTAAAAGGGCCAACGAAATGAGCCCCTCTGAAATGCTCCTAGAGAAGAAAAAAAAAGCAACAAGCACCCTGATGGATGCTGGGGCGATGCCGCCAGGGCCATTGGGTGCAGGTAGCATCAGTGCTTGGCAGCTCGGTGCTGCTGCCGGAGGGGATCCGTAGGGGAATTGTACATCAGTGTCCTGCCCCAGAAATCCGGGAGGGTTTCATCAAACTAGTCCAAAGGTACAGCCCAATAAAAGTCCCTCCAAAGCGTAGGCTGGGGGATGGCAGTGGCCCAAAACACCACGCACGTGGTGGCCCGGCACCATGCCCAGCTGCCCTGCCTGCTGCAGCTGCCAGGCAGCCTGGGTCCCTCCGCAGGCAGCCAGAGAGGCAGGGCAATGGGAGCAGGCAGGGGCTGCCCCAGGAGGGCACAGGGGCAGGGGTTAAGGCACCGGCCAGACAGAGCTGGAAGTGGGAGCATCGGGAGGTCCAGCAGCCACGCTGCCCTTGCTGCCAACACAGGCCGATCCGGTCCCTGCTCCAAAAAAACCCCAGTCTCATCTACACCAGTGCAGTTTAATCCAGGAGGAGCTCAGTTTACCTCTGCTGAAAAACATTCACCCCCATCAGCTCCCAGGCTGCACGCACAGCAGCACTGTGAAACTTCTTTCCAGGAGACTCATCACTGGCAGCCCTAACGGGACACTCTCACCAGGCACTTACACAGCCACCACCCCCCTTGCATCTGCACCGGGCTGTGCAGGTGTCCATTCTTGATAGGATCTGGGAGCAGGTCTGAACCCCCCAGCCCACAACTGCTGGCATCAGCCTCCACAAGAGCTTGCACAGCAAAGCCTCCTGCACAGCAGCCCCATCTGACCAGCCTGTCAGACTTGTAAGGGCTCTGACCAGTCGGCTGGGGACTCTGAGCCCAGAAATGCTCCAGGGAACAGCATCAGAGGTGGCTTTTCAAGCGGCAGAAGTCTGGCAGGAAGAGGCTTGAACCCACCATGGGTTTAATCCCATCATGCTGCCATGCTTGGTGGCATGCAGGGCTCTGTACCAGCCTCCTCTGCCAAGGAGCCAGCGGCCACGGAGCAGCGTGTAATGTGGTCCTGCGCTCTGCAAGGTGGTCTCGAGCAGCATGACATGGTCCTGAGCCATGCAACGAGGTCCTGAGCTGCGCAACATGACCCTGAGCAATGCAACGAGGTCCTGAGCCAAGCAATACAGCCCTGAGTAGAGCAGTACCCACAGCCACTGGCAGAGAGCAAGCCTGGTCGGGCAGAGCAGGGTGCTGGGCCAGCACCGCAGGACAGGAAGGCAGGCAGCCGCTCTCAGCACCCAGCCAGGCTTCACCAGGGGCGGACGGGGCGAGCAGCACTGCTCAGGCACTACCTTTGCAATGGCACATTGTTTCCTGCTAAAGTACAGCCAAACCAAGCTCTGTGCCGGGGGGCACGGGGAGCACCCCAGGCTGCTGGGCTTGTGAGCGCAGGCCAGCCCCCCGCAGAGCCCCTGCTGCACAGCCCCCCACTGCTCCCCCTTTCTGCATGTCAGAGTCAGAAATCACTGCTAACCTTAACCTTCTTCTGAGACAGGCCCTCTGCAACGGTCAGAGCCCTGCAGGAGGCTGGCCAGGGCAGAAAGCCACACTGCTCCTGGCATCCCCGAGGTCATTGGGGACTCTTTGTCACTAGAGCCTGGCTTTCTCCTGTCCCTGCCGCTGCAAACAGCTCTTTGCAAGCGCAGACACCTGGGTGCACCTCTGCCTCCACCCATCCAGCAGACAGTAGCTCTCCAGGATATGGCATCCCACAGGGTCTGGACACACTGGTGGGAGATGCCCACCTGCAGCACCAGCACACTGGCTCTGGGTGACAACCCCTGGCTGCTAAGCATCTCCCAGGGCTCAGTGCCAGTGGCAAGGACCTTCCTGGCCCCTCAGGTGCCAGCTTTGCCATGGCCATGGAGAGAGGGGCCACGTGTCAGGGCAACTTCACCCCAGGAGCTCCCCCAACACCACAGCCAAGCAGAAGCCAGATGCCCACAGACCAGCGCCGGCTCACATACCTTCCTCTGCCCCAAAAACAGCAGGGTGAGCTGATGGATGGAGCCACCGTTTTTGACGAGCTCTTTCTTGAGGGTCCTGGGGGAAGGCAGGGCCCAGTGGCCCTTGGTGCCCTGGCTGTCCGAGCAGTTGAGGGTGGTGTCAGAGGTGAAGCAGTGGCTCTTGGCCTCCTGCAGCAAGCTGCCCTCACTGTGGGTCCGGCGCCGCAGGGAGCTCTGCACGCTCAGCGTGTAGACAGGCTGACAGCCCGATGTCTCAATCATGCTGCTGCGCTTTGCCTCATTCCTCTCTAAGTAGTGCTCAGTGCTGTCCTCCTCCTCATCCTCCTCATCCTCCTCATCCTCATCTTCCTCATCATCATCTTCCTCATCATCCTCACCATCTGTGGTGCTGCCAGCCATACCCACCACGCTGTGGCTGAAGGTGCTGTCGAGTCGCAGCTCAGGGATGACAAAGGCTGGCAGGGAGCTGGGCTGCTCCTCTCCCTTCTCGGTGGTCACTGGCTGCTTTTTGGCCAGCAGAGGACCCTGGGTGGCTCCCAGAGTATCCCAGGGCTCAGCCGGTGCTGGTGCCTCTGCGGCTGGAGGAGCATCACCTACTGCTGCCTTCCCGTCCTCTGAGTGCATCTGCCCAGGCTTCTCAGCGTCCGTCTCCAGCATCTGCCCAGAGAGAAGATAAAGAAGGATGAAGGCAGAAGAACCCCAAATCTCTCACAAGCCACCTTCCTGGGGAGCCTTTCCACTCCTAACCCCACACACCCCAACCCTAACACAAGGCTGGCACCAACTTGTACAGCCCTAACAGTGCTCCGCTGGGGTGGGACAGCATTGTCCTCATGTCTCCCAGTGATGGCAGTTTGCTCATCACCCCCACAGCACCCAGTCCTGGTCCTGATTCCTGGAGGACCAGGTTTCCCCACTAGCAGCAAACTGGTGGCTATAGGGCAGGAGTGGGATGAGGCCACCCAGCTCCCACCCCCAGCACCAGCAGCACCGGTGGGTTTGGAGAAACCAGGGGGCCGGTGGTGGGTGGCTCAGCCCCACAGCACAGCTGGTGCAGACAGGCTCGGCTCCAGCTGCAGAGGCAGAGCCGGTAACATCATCCTTACCCCTGTGGCTCCACTGTCCCCCTGGGAGCAGCCAGGGGGGCTCAGCCCTGCAGAGATCTTCCCCAGGGTTGGCAGGGCAGCAGAGAAAACCAGCAGCTCTCATCCGGCAGCTCCAGCCCCTCCTGCACCGCGCTATTAAATGCCGAAGGGAAGCGCTGGGCTCTGCTCATCTGCAGATTGCCCAGGCTGAGCCTGGCTGCAGCCACGAGCACCTCAGCCTCCCTGACTGGGTGCCGCAGCCGTGGGGCTCCCCACAGCCACCCCCCTGTGCCCTGCAAAACCACAACTACTCCTACCAGCCCCTTTCAGTCTTCTAAGCTTTCAGGGTTATTTTTTGCAGCTTTCCTCTGCAGCTGGGAAAGACCCAAGCAAGCTCTGCCCTTTCAAAGGGAAAAGCCAGAAGTAAGTAATTCAAGGGAAAAAACCTCCATTTTTTTCATGAGCAGGGGGAGCCTGCAATAAGCCCCCCTTGCCAGAGCTGGGTCCTCTTTTCCATGTGATTTTCCTTTTGCATGGAGCCCATCTAAGCCAAAGGGCAAAAAACAGCTCAGTAGGGGAGAAGGACCAAAGGAGAGAAAAATCCTCCCTCCAGGAAGCAGCTTCCACCTATGCAGACCCTGCAGGGCTGGGGCAGGGGTTACTATACAGGACCAGCCCTGGGTAACAAGTCACCCAGAAAAAAATGTCACCATATCCCCAATTAATATCCAAGCATTTTCACGAGCCCAATGGCAACCAGAAAGCTGGAGTTAACACCACCACCACCCCTGTATGAATTAAGCTGACTTCAGCTTCACAAAGAGCAGCAGCCACAGGAATCAGCCCATCCAGCCTCACACCCCAGCAGGAAGAGGCACCCAACGGAGCAGACAGAGGCTGTATCCCTGCAGTGGTCCCAGCTCATGACAACAGACCCCTGCAAGCTATCCCCTGGGACAGCCAACCTGCTGCTCAACACCTCCTTACCCTGCAGAGCTGCTGCACGCGGGTAATAACCCACCACTGGCTATCACCAGGGAGCTGTAGGCAGATGCCAGGCTCCAAAAGCTGCTGTCAGCCCCAGGAAATGTTCTGGAGGTGTTTGAGCCCCAGCTTTGGCACCATCTGCTCTGCACAGAGAGGATGGCACAGAGATCATGCGGTACCCAGCAGCATCTGCAGGCACCTGTCTGAGCTAGCAGGTCCAACAAGCCGGACGGATTCCCAAAAAGATGCTTGATTTCAGCGCCACAGCCAGCTGCCTCCTGGGCAGCGTGCAGAGGAGCTCACCCATATCTGCCTGCGCCTTGTCCTTTTTTATCACCCAAAAGGGCCCCCTTTACACCTGTGAGCACGGAGAGGAGCTGCTCTGCCCCCTCCCAGTCTGGCTCACCACAGGCAGGGATTTCACTTCACCTGAACTGCCCCAGTGAGCCTGAAAACTAAAATTCAGAGATCTTCATGTCCTCAGAGCCATCTGTGCCATCTGCCCCGTCCCTGAAACAGCTGGATTTGGTGGGAGGCACAAAGGAAATGCTTGGTTTCCCCCATCCTTGAGGCTGTTTCACTCCCCAAAAGGTGATTTCTTGTAAAAAGGAAATGTTTCCAGGCTTGCCGTGCGAGGATGCTATTTGCACCAGTGCGCGTTTTAATGATGCTGTTTATGTCTTATATGTATTGCAATCACTGTCATCATTATTTCATGAAATAATTAGAGGGCAAACCCACGCAGCCCTCAATTCACTCCCTGCAAAGCCCTTCCCCCGCCGCCCCCAGTAGCTCCCTATCTGCCCAGTCCTTCTGCTTAATATTGCTGGTTGGCCACATCAGATAAGGCCCTTGAAGGAAATGAACAGGCTCCTTTAGAATGAGAGTCATTTAGGGATTAAATTAAATCCCCGCGCTAATTCAATCAGAGACTCCGCTGCTCCTCAGTGGCACGGGAGGGCATGAGCAGCAGCCTCACCACCGAGCGAGGTTTCCATCTAGGGTTGAAAGTATCGCCGGGGCTGTGAAATCCCGTCCTCACAGAAATTAGAGCTCTGCTAAATGTCAGCTGATGGCGAGGGAAAGACGGGGAAGGAAAGTGGCAGTAATGCCATCACAGCCGGCCAACAAGCCTGACCGCTGCTGGAGGCACCAGGGACTTCAGCAGCACGAAGCCAAGGGCCACCTCACTGCGCCAAGCTGACTTGGGCCAGCAAGGACAGGGATGTGACCAGGTGTCCTTCTCACCATCATCGTGGCCAAGGGGCTGCTGGAGGAGGCAGCAGATGGAGGTGGTGCTGATGCTGTCTGAGCAGGGAGGTGCTGTCCCTCCACCTCAACGACTCATCCAAAGCATCCCATGGTCTCGCTGCAGCATGGGTCCTTGGCCAGCAGCAGTAGCTCAGGAGCCAGCGGCCAACATCTGGACCTCTCCATCCTCAACACCTTGTTCTTACTGCTCTCAACATCTGGGTCTCCTTGCTCTCAACATCTGGGTGTCCCTATCCTCAGTATGCAGGTTTCCCTGTTCTCAGCATCTGCATCTTCCCATCCTCAACACCTGGGTCTCCCTGCCCTCAACATGTTGGTCTTCCCATTCCCAACACCGGGGTTCCCCTGTCCTGAGCTGGGAAGGCCTGGGGGCTTTACTACATCATCCCTGGAGGACCTCACACTTCCCTGTTTCAGTTTCTCTCTCAGACTAAGCAGCCAAGGCAGCATGTCCCAAGCAGGAGAAGGGAAAGCAGAAGAAAGAGCTGCCTCCAAGCCCCAGGATAGCTATCATCAGGGGTAGTTTTAGGGAGGGAGGATGCAAGGTCTGCGATCAGAGCAACAGCAATACAGTCCCTAATATTGATTTCCCCATTGAACAAGCCTCAGCACATCCCAAAAAAGCCAAACATTGCCCTGCCTGCTCTAGCATCCTCAGTGTCTGCACCTGTAACCTGCTGCCTGGACTCCCTCTGCCTTTGGGCATCACTCACTGAGTCAAAAGTTTTCTTCAAACCAAGACAGGGGAGAAGTACTGCAAACCCTCTGCTCTTCTATCTGTAATCTGATCAGTTTTCTTCTAGTTGCTGCTAGCAACCAGAACCATTCGTGTTTGCCAGCAGAGCAAATTTCAGTGAACAGATGTGGGTTTGTTAGCGTGGCCTCAACTTCTCCAGCAATTCTTTAAATAACGTGCCCTTTCTGGTGGCCCGCAGCTGGGACCTTCCAGCTGGGAAAACACCAGCCACAGAGACGGCACAGCTGTGAGCTGACACCTGCACTGGTCTCCCCTGGTGCTGCCAGCTCTCATGCTGCCAGAAGTGTGGGGAGCTGTGGCATTCCCTTAAATCCCCAGCTCTGGGAGGTCAGGGATTTTTTTGAGGCTCTCAGTTTCTCATTTCGCTATTTCTGCTCCTCGCAGTCACGGAGCCACTGTGGCTCAGGTAACACCTGGACACAAGAAAATTCAATTCAGCCTTTACCTGGCTCCCGATGTGGATGCTCAGGTTTTGCAATGCACATCTTTCTCTTGCGTTAACACTGGTGAAGAGGAGTCTAAATGTGCCTGGGAGATCTGCCCTGCTACCCAGGCAGCTCCTGAGCCAAAATCAGGGATTGGCAAAAGCAAGAAAGTCCCTGCATGTAACAGACTGTTGGACATCAAGATGAGCAGGAGAGTGAAGGACACGCTGCTCCGACTGCACACTCATCCCAGGAGGGGTTAATGGACCTCTCGAGATACTGCTGGATACTGCTCTCATGGGCTCTCCCAGACCACAGCAGCCACATCCTCCGTGCATCCCAATGGAGGAACCACTCTGGCTCCGGCTGCCCTTAAATCTACCTTTGCTCAAAGGTGCCTTACCTGTCCCCAAAAGCATCTAACTCCATGGGAATGAGTGCAAGTCCCTTTCCAGGGGGATTTCGGGGAGGATGCAGCCAGCTTCACTACTGGCAGTGTGTTCCCTGTGCAGAGATAACACCCTCCCCAGGGTAGACGGGATGCAGGGATAAACAGCATCTACATCACTCAGGGAAACATCAGTGTTTTCAAAGTAGGGTTTTCCCGAAGTGGAAGAAAAAAATTACAGTTTTGGTTCTTAGCATGGGACAAACTGTGCCCAGATCCATCAGATCAGGAACTTCTAACTTGTCCTGTGAAATGCTAAATTTCACATAAATGAAACTATGGATGGTGGTCACCTTGAGGCTTAAAAAGTGGCCACTAAGAAAGCACAGAGGATCGGGCTGAGAGGAAGAAAATATAGCCAGAAACACAAAGCAGAACTATCAAAACTTGAGAAAATTTTTGTGGGAGTCATTTTGAAAGTGTTCACAAGGACCATCCCCGAGCAGCTCCGCTCCTTGCCCTCCTTGAGCTGTGGTGGCTCTGTGGGGCTGGCTGGAGCCCAGGGCTCATTGCACAGCAGGGTTTTCTACCCATTCCCTGCTTCATTACTGAATCGATGAATAATTGATACAAGCAATTAGTGTAACAGCAAATGCAAGTGCAGATGTATAAACCCAAACAGCAAGATCCAACAATGCATTGGAGCAGGGTGGCAAGGGTGGATATATGCCTCCAGTGAGACACCTGTGGGGGTGTAAAACTTCATACCACCCAAAAAAAACCTGTACTGGAAACATCTCTGAGCCCTGGAAGGAGAAGTCGTCCTCTGCCTTGAGGAAATGATCCCGTATCAGCTGTCTGCACTAATCCCACTACCCCGTTACTGTCACCCCCAACTGATGGCTCTGCAAAGGGGGCCTGACCGGGGTAGCGCCCAGCCCTGATGCTGCAGTGCCCACACTGCGCCTCTCCCCAGAGCTGCTCTGCTGCCTGCAACACAGTGGTGAACAGGAGCCAGCGCTTAACTGGGGGCAACAGCCTTGTCCAGAGCTAGCCCAACACATAGCTTGCACCCCATGTTTTGGTGTGACCACCTGCCAAAAGTGTCAGCAAACAACCTAGGACAACCCTGCCCCTCCACCCCCCCACCCCCACCCCCCCCGCACACTTTAGCCAAGCAGCTGGAGTTAGCCGAGACTTGCTACCACCGCAGCACCGAGCTCCCAGTCCTGAACCGCAGCTGCCCCGGCTGTCCCAGCTCTGGACCCCAACCTGTCCCCTGGCCGCTGCCCTCCATACCCACCACGGCTACCAACACACACACAGCTTGGATTTCAGTGGTAAGGGCTGAAGCTGCTGGCTGGTCCCCAGTACCAGTAAACGGAGGGCAGCCAAAATGCCAGTAAATGGAGGGCGGCTGTGAAAGTCCTGGAGCAGAAAGCCCACGTTCTCAGCCCCCTGAAATGCTGCTCCGGCAGTGAGAGCCAGCCAGCGCGGATGGCACAGCCGTACACAGAGCCAGACTTGCAAGGGAACCCCAAAAAGTCCCCATCGCTACAAATGCCCCTTCACTCCCCCTGGATGCTCTCCGTTACCAACCCTTCAAGCCCAGCCTGGCAGCAATGAAGCCAGGCAGGAGCCACAGGTTCCCCAGGAGGCAGCAGGCACAGCCCAGCGCAGGGGTGCAAGGGGACCGGCACAGGGAGCTGAGCAGATGCCTTTCATTTAAAAGGACATCAGTGTTCCCGAAGGCACCGTGCTGCTTCCTCAACCTGTGGCCGGATCCTGCCCAGCGAAGGGTACAGCTTTGAAAGCAAAACCTACCAAATGTGGGCTCCCAGTTGCATCCCAGCTGCAGGGGCCAAGCAAGCGGCATCTCCTCCGGCAGCCCCAGCCCCGACATGTGCCCGCAGCCACGGCTGAGCAGATGCGAGCGCAGTGCCTGGCTCTGCCTCTGCAGTTATTAATGTCCGTTTCAAGCGGCAGCTGAAGCCGCCCCAGACTCTCCCAGACACCACTCCCGCGTCCCCCTCGTGCTATTTACAGCTCCGCTAGCAATCCCTGGAGGTACTATTACCTGCTGATAAATGTGGACAACCGCTCTGCCTTCAGGAAGAGTTATGTATCACACCGAAACCCAGCACATTCACTGTTGCAGCTCCCCTTCTCCTGCCCCCGAGTGACACCAAGCCACAGACCGATTCTGATGCTTCCTGTTAAATCAAACTCTGCTGCAGGTTCGCAGTTGGATTTTTTCCCAAACTACTTTTTCTGGAAAAGAAGTGGGAGATGCTCTGCAGCGTGGCGCTCTGCCCTCTGCACTGCAATCCCCTATGAGCGGCTCTACCCTAATGGGCAGGAATAGGGAGCATCTACCTACCTAGAGTACGGTCCCCATCCAGGGGTCAGCCCACGCATGACCATCTGCCCTTCTCTCCTGCAAAGGCCAGTGCCCTCTCCTGACACCCCCATACACACCAGCTGGGGACCCGACTGCCTTGGCTGGATGCTTCTCCTCCTGGTATTACATTTTGTTGACCAAGACAGGCAAGTTGCCCTGATGGCTACAGGGAGAGCGCAGTGGCGTGTGTGCGCACAGCTGCTGCCACAGCCATTTGCCAGTAGTTATCTGCACCATGGCCATCATTTACTGATGGGTCTCACTGCCACGGTCCCAGCCTGTGCTTGGCTCTTCTCCAGCACAGACTTCAGACACACACATGTCCCCCTGCTCCCAGCCAGCTGCAGGCTCATGGATATTTCTGGGGTGGAGCAGGGGAAATGTGCTGCCTCCTTCACCTTGCAGGTAGCCACAGCTTTGCAGTGGTACAGGAAATATAAAATCTCACTGAACATGGAGCTGAACTCAGCTACACGATGCCATCACCGACAGCAGCAACGTGGCACAGCCACTCCAGCAGCTGTGGTCAGCACCTATCCTGCCTGCACGATCAAAGGGAGCTGGGCCTGATGGGTTTTGTGCCTGATTCCTTCATAAGGCCACTTGGCTGGCTGCAGGGCTGTGGGACATGGGCACACAGCCCAGGGATGTCACCACACTGTAGGTGCCCAGCTGCCCCTGAGCCTCAGAGCACCCCCAGCCTGGGGTCCCTGGCCCCTTTCAGACAGGAATGAGCCCAGCCGCCATCCAAACCTGCACACACACACCGCACCATGTCTGTCATTTTGACGATACAGCACCAGTTTGCCCAAGCTGGGCACTAGCTACGGCCTGCAGCCTCATTGACCGAGGTAACCTGCCTCCGCAGGGTGAGTGCGGTGGGACTTGGTGCTGGAGGCTAGTGAGATAACGTCTAGGGCATAAATATCCCTGGCAGTAAAAAAAGCAGAGAGGTGGGAAAGGGGGAGGAAGGCAGGGATCCTGTCATTGGCATTCAGCCCACAACCCTCAGCATCCTTTCCCTGCCAGGGTGGCACAAGGCTGATCAGCAGGGGAATCTCTCTGCAGTGTTATCAGCAGGGGCAGAGCACTCTCCACTGTGCAGAATGAGGGAGGTGATAGCAGGATCCTGAGCTGATGCATTCATTCACCGCAGAGCCATTGGGAAAGACTCATCCCAAAATCACTTATAACAGGACCATGATGTCGGTGCTGGAATCAATCGCTGCTGCCGGCACAGATCACAGTAAGGAAACAACCCCTGAGAGAACAGGACGTGGCAGAGCAGCTCTGCCTGCAACTGGCACCAACAGGGCCATGGCCAGTCACACACAGAACAGAGGAGTCCCAAACAGTACCAAAAACAACACCAGCGACTCCAAAGCCAAACGTAACCCTCCTGCAATCATGCCATGTCACTCCATCAGGAAAGTGCTTGTTACAGGGCAGGATGCCAAGCCTCGTGGAGGGCCAGGGGACCCCACGGGGACAGGATGAAACCATCCCAACCCCACACCACTCTGGGCACCACCACCCAGAGCTCCCCGGCATTTCAAACACATCCTTTGGCTTTGCAAAGATATCAGGGTTCGAGTAACTTTTGCAATCCATTACTTGAGCTTGGCTTCAGAGTCTTGCCCAACCACAAGCGCGCAGCCCTCCACCACGCCAGAAGGGAAGAGCATCGGCAGGTACCCAAAACAGTAGTTATTTGGGCATGGGAGAGGAGTGCTCCAGCTAAGCAGACAGGGCCAGCCCTGCTTGGCACAGGCAGTGTCTCCCCTTCGCAGGCAGCGCTGCGCCAAAGCACTTCCAGCGCCTTCATTAAATCATAGCAGCACTGGCTTAAACCACTTCGTCTGTGCCTTTGGCCACCCTGTGCAAGTGATCTCAACACCACTCACCCCCCCTGGGCTGCCAGCGCTGCTCATGTCAGCATGCTTGCTCTTACCAGCCCTTCTGGGATTCACAAGAAACATCTTCAAGGGTTTAAAAATGTCTCTGGCTGTGATAAAAGTGTCAGTGGCTGCTCGCACCCCTGCTACCCCACTGTGCCTTTCTGCTCGGGATGGATGCAGGAAAGATCACTGGTGTCAGTGGATGTGGCCGGGAGAACATCACACAGTGCCTGAGAAACAGGAGCTAGTGTTTGCCGGAGGGGAAAGGTCTGCTTTCCTAATGGCTTTGGAGTTCAGCTAGGCAAATGGACAAATAAAACTGGAGCTGTGGCTCTCAGCTGGCCCATCTGCTCCACTGTCCCTCCCTGCTCGCTCCCGGTACACACGTGCCTCGGGAGCCTGGGAGCCAGCAGCACTGGGGCCAAGTGAGCGGCTCTCCAGGGCTGGCAGCCCCCAGCACCTCCAGTCCACCTGAGCCAGCATCAAGACCCAGCAGGGCTGGAAACTGAGCTTGATGGAGCCAGGGCTCAGTGCCAGGGGAGATGCTAAAAAGCCCAGTACCCCAACCCAGCATCCCATCCAGCCCCACACAAATGCCAGGCGAACCCTCGCCTCCCCAGGCTTTGTGCTGTGTCCCTGTGCTTAGGACTGCAAGCCAACTGATGTGCAAGAGGGGACTGGCAGGGTGAAAGATCAGCCCCAGGACCCCTCAGCACTCATCCAGGCTCACCTGCACCGCAGGGAATTGGCAGTCAGGCTACTGCATAGAGTCCTTTAATTTATAAAGGGACATTTGAGACACGCTTTGAAGGGAACTGTAAAATACACACACACAGTCTTTGATGCCCTGGTTGCATGTGGGACTTGTTCCTGTGAAAAAGGGCTACACACCCAGCAAGAATACAGCTCAGGATCGGTCAGTCTGGGGTAGCACAAACTGTATCAACTTCTTTTATGTTTGCAGCCTGCTTCACACCTACTGCTATCTCTTCAACTCCTGTCCCAGCTGAGTTAAAGTCAACACACTATCCTTTTCTCAGCCCGTTGAGCGTCCAGGGAGAGACCCACATACCACCATGCTCTGAGCTCGCCGACATGGATTCAAAGGTCCCATTCACTCTGATATCACGGGAACCTCTGGCAGGGACAGTTTCCTCCAGATATTTAAGCGGACAGAGCTGAGCAGGACCCTCATCCCCAAAGGGACAGCATCTCCAGTCCCACAGCTCCCGAATTCACAGCATTACTGAAGCAGCCTTTGGCTGCCCTCAGAAACAAGTTTTTCCAGCCCAGGGTAAGAGCTGGACTGTGCTCGCCGGCATGGAACAACACACTTATTTGCTTTACTTTTGTAACCTGGCTCATAAATACTGCCAGCTGATGCTTTAACCCTATTGGGGCAGAATAAACCTCACCATTTTCTCCTCCGTTTGAGCACCCTGAGAGCACGAGCAAGGCGCTGGGAGGGTGTGTGGCCAGGGTCAGGCTGGCCCTCCAGGTGCTGGTGTGATGTGCTTAGCCCTGCCCCGCCTCTCGTGTTGGCACCATGGAAGAAAAGTAGGCTCTGATGGAGGTCCAGGTTTCCTGCACCCTTAACCATGCCCTGTCCTGTCTGCTCCACAGCAGCAGGTGAGCAGGACCCTCTGGAGCAGAGCTGGCACTGACGGGGCAGCAGGTTGCCAGCCCAAAATGGAAGGACTTTGGACCTAAAACAAAGCAAGAAGGAGCAAATTTCTTCCCTCCTTCCCCATCAAACAGTCAAACACACTCTGACTACACTGCCACTGAGTGAAGCACCCCAGTCAGACAGACAGAGATCCACCCCACTTGTCCCCAGCCTCGTCACAAGCACCTTGTCCCCAGGTGCTTGTCACAGCCAGCCAATGCCAGCAGCCCCTTGGCTGTGCCAGCACGAGCATGTATGTCGCCACCATCCAAAGGAGACAACCCAGTGTAAAGAGAAAGGGTATTGCTGAAGGCAGCGAGGTGCCCTGCAGGGAACAGTGATTGCAGAGGGACACGGGTGCGCAGCAGGGTGGGTGCCTGGGGCACAGCAGCGTGCTCAGGGCGAGGAAGAGGAGGCAGGGCATGGGACAGGAGAGGGATCACCCACGCTCAACCTTCCCCACACTGCAGGTGCCCAGGCCAGTGCCCGGGGGGAGTGTGGCCGCCCCTCTGCCTGCAGATCCTCCGCAGAGCCCTCCCTGCACCACCGCTTCGGCCCTGGTTTCAATCATCCCTCGATTACACACTGTTTGCTTTTGTTGACAGCACATTTACTTGCACTTGTCAAGTGCGCTGTAAATAGTGAGAGAAACAGCCCTGCCCTTCCTGACCAGAGGAACGGCCAGGAAGGGGCCAGCCAGTCCCTCCCAGCGGCTCATTCCCAGCACCGGAGCCAGCGCTGCCAGGAAGGGCCAGGGTGCAGGATCAGTCCACGCCTGCTCACACTGTCAGCAGCCATGGCAGAGAGACTGGTGGCCGGGCTTTGAAAAGTGCTGAGGATCCACCACCTCCCTTGGGAAACAAGGGGAGCACCCATCCTGGACTCCCATGGCCCAAAGTCCACACCACCAAGTGTCCATAATTATTTAGCTTAAGGATAATCTACATCTTTCAGATACAGCCAGCCATCATCTCCGAGGTAATCTCAGGTCACGGAGTCAGAGGGAAGAGTAATCAGCCGTTCTGAGTGTGGAAGACACAAAGAAACAAGCAGTGAGAATCAGATGGTCATAGCAGGTTTGTTACAAGCAGGGTGTTGTGCCACTAATCTTTTCCTTGGCAGCCAAACCAGCTGGAGCAGCTCCAGCCCCTGGTGCCTCATCCTTGCCCCTGCTCTGCAGTTTGCCATCTCTTCAATAGCGTTAATGCAATTCATCGCAGGGCCAGGCTAGAAACAGGACCAGTGCAGCAATGCAAGGTTAAAAACCATGCTCTGCACAGATGGTCATTACTTGGCCCAAGGAGGCAGCCTCACTAACCCGATTAATTCATAAAGCTGCTCTCACTATAATCACATTGCCGCTGCTGTGATTCCTCACCAGCCCCAGCCCACCTCCAGGCTCCACGCCTCCCCGTTTAGCGATGTTTGTCACCGAGCTGGGTCACCCTGGTGATGTGTTTTACAGATCCTTGCTCAGTACAGCCAAGGGGCAGGGAACAGCCTCTCAAGGCAGACCCAAACCTGAGGACAAGAGTGGGGAAGGTTCTGCAGAGGGAGGAAATATCCACAGAACAACCCCTGAGACCTGCTGCAGCTGGCAGGACAGGTTCATCACTTAGTGAAGTTCAGCCAGGTCTTATAGTGGCAGCAGAAAAGCCACTGGAGCCCCACTTCCATCATGTCAAGCAAGCTGGACCACACCGCCAGCCACAGTTATTCCCAGAGCTCCTCCTGCACCGACTCTGTCAGGAAAAGCTCATTGGGAGCATGGCTGGACCATCACAGCTGTATCCTTCATGGATATCTCTCCCTTCATCTCCAGAAGTGGATGCAGCATGTACCATATGCTTGTCTGTCCCAGAAACTAGCAGCTTTGCTCTAAAACCAGCTGCTCTGAAAGCAGCAGTGTGACAACATGGGCCCCAGAGAGCGTGCATCCTCCAGGCTTGACACCATCCTCCCAGGAAACGTTGCTGGAGGCAGTGGCAGCTCTGCAGAGCCATGTCCCTGAGCCAGAAGGACACTCCTGCCCTTAGTGCTGCCCTGCCTGGGGATGGCTCAGGGGACCTTGAAAAACAAGAGGTACCACCCCAAAATTTGTCTGATTTCCCACAGCTCCAAAAAGTTGGCACCACGCAACTTTTCTCCATCAGTTTGGCCAGTCCAGCCCCTCCTCTCCAGATGCACCCATCCTTCTGGGGATCCTCTGCCCCACTGCATCTGTCTGTTCGGGGAAGGACTGAGGGACAGCATTAACAGCAGTATTAGCATGTTGCAGGGAGAGCTGTTCCCAGCTCACACTCTGGCACGGCAGCCACAGAGGCTGCTGAGGAGCTGCCTGCTGCTCAGACAGTGTCCCTTTTTGCAGCTCCAGTGCACAGCTGGCACATGGTGCATCTCTGCCTGGCACTGAGGCTGTGCTGGCCCTTCGCTCCTGTCACACAGCAAAGCCAGATACCCTCAGCTGGGCTCTGGCCGAAGAGAGATGTGCTGCCACTTGCCAAGCTGGAGCAGTTTTAAAGGCTTTGCAAATCAGGTTCCTGCTTGGAGCTGAAATTAACCATGCCAAGGCTGGTCTTTTCAGCTTCATTTGCCTGTGCAGAGAGCACAGACACTGTTCTGTTTCCTTAAATAGCCCTAGCATCAAATGACTTGTAAGCAACAAGCAAAGCTAATGGATCACTTCTCCCTTCCAAAAAGCAACTGATTTTCCCAGCTCCTGCCCCCTGCTGCACTGGCATCCCCAGAGACATCTGCCCTGACTAACCAGCTGCCGTGCAGACTGGTTATAGCAGCCCCAGCTGCAGCTCACCCATGTCAGGCTTCTGTCTCCAGCCTGGCCTCACTGGTGCAGCTGCCCACTCTGCTCTGAGCTTGCATCCTCACCTGTCCGCTCTGGAGCTGCAGCCTCACACCTGGCTGCTCTCCCTTCCCTACGCTGTTCCTTCTTGCATTTCAGAATCACATTTGCTTTAAAATTGCATCCTGGTCATTTTATACCTTGCTGGGATAGGAAATGGTGCTACAAACTAAATTAGTTGCCTGGTGGCTGCTCTCATGCTCCTTTTCTCCCTCCTGGCCCCATATCCCACCAGTGAGATTTCCATCAGCTTTGGCAAGCCAAGACAAAACACCCTAGTCACAAACCCTGGAGGACCCGTGCTGTCACTCCACTGCACCCAAGGAGCACCCTCTGGGCTCCTGAGGCACAGAAAAGCCTTAGAAAGGTTTGTGTTGTCTGCTAGAGTATTTTTTCACCTACTCATAGCCAGGCTCCTTCCATAACATGGGGAGCAGACACTCTCCAGGGCTTTGCTTTGAGCCACAGGACTTCTACGTCTAGCAGAATGCCAAAATCCCACACCTTGCCGTGAACACAGAGTCTGGGGCGGGGAGGGCAAACAGCAATATCACCCAAAGTCCCAGAGCACGTGTCATGATGGAGAGCCGCCAAGATCCCCGCTTTGAGGATCTATTTGAGATACCCACATTTGAACATGTTCCTGCACAGCTTCACCCCAGAGGATCCCCCAGCCCGTGGCTGGGTGGCAGCCAGCCAAGAGCAGAGCCATGCCAAGCCCCCAGCAGCAGAACCATCACGCGCATCGCCCCCATGCCAAGCTGCCTGGGACCCCCTGCCCAGGCACTGGGTCATGCCAGCAAGACGTACCACAGGACAACAAGAGCCTTGTCACCTCTTTGAATTAGCTGCCCTGGGCTATTTGCATTTCTAGCGGTTTGGTTGGTAACTAGGTTCTCAGGCTTTGTATGTTGTTGCTATTTTAGTACATCTGAAACGTGCAGGAAAAGGAATCTGGAGGCTGTGTCTCCTGTGGAGATGTTTGTGCTGACCCAGTTTGGGACGCTGCAGAGCAAAAGCCACGTCACTCTGCCTCCAGATCCAGGCAGCAGCGTAGTCACCTGCTCCTGGTTTTGCCTGCACATTCAGTGAGAGTGTCACCTGCCTTTAAGCCAGACTGGACCACACACCAAAGCTGTATCCACATGTTGACGTGGGGCAGGAGCCGCTCCACCACCACACACCAGCAAGGGGAGTTATCCAGGTGGTTTTACCCTCGAGATCCCTGTCTGCCTCACTTAAAGCTCTTTAAACACTCAGCACAGTGCGTTTCTCTTCTCCTGAGCAGCAGGTCACCCACTGACGGTCCAAACCCAATCCCCAGGGGATGAGACGACTCCAGCAGAAATTGCCACTGTCCCAGACAACTCCATGGTGTGGCAGCCCCAGCCCCAAAGGCAGGCAGGAGGTGTTAACTGCATCCCCGCAGGTCAGGCATGCCCGACAGTGCTTCAAACCCGCTCCACACACATCTCTCTTGCCAATGCTGCTAAGACAATGCTGTCAGGCCAGGCTGAAGTTCTTCAGTGTGGGAAAAGTGCTGGTGCTGCCTTGCTAGGTATGAAAAACAACACTCATCAAATGACCTTTCTGTGCTTTGAGGCCATCTGCGGGGTCCAGATCAAATGCTTGAGCCCATCTGAGTGCACAGAAGGGGCAAATCTCTACACCGCTACTCCCATGACCTCAGCCCTTTAATCAGGACCCAGAGATCATGGCCTGAACCTCTCCCTCCGCATTCAGTCCTGCCCTAGCACCGAGCTCTTGAGGCAGGAGTTGCATGGCCTCAGCTGTCCAAATACAGATGCTGGGAGGTGTCAGACTCAGAGTCTGCCTCCACTCGAGTCAGTGGATGCAAATGCAGTAATTGTTTCCCCGAGCAGGGCAGGAAGCTTCGGATGCAGCAGTGCCTGAATGCAAACTTGCTCCTCACCTCACAAAAAACCAGCCTCCAGAGCAGCTCGCCTGGCAGGAGTGTCACTGGAGCAAAATCCCCACCACAGGCAGAGCCCCGCAATGCTCAGAGAAGGGTTTTTGAGCTCCCGCATGGGTCTCTTACCTTGTTCTCTGTAGGAGCTGATGCCGGATGTTGCTGCTTGGTGATGTTCTCAGCCAGACACCAGCAGATCCTCTTCTTCTGCTCCTGGGAGTAAGCCTCCAAACTTAATAAGCACTCCGAC
The DNA here is from genome assembly GCF_023634155.1 of Falco peregrinus. Lineage (NCBI taxonomy): Eukaryota > Metazoa > Chordata > Aves > Falconiformes > Falconidae > Falco > Falco peregrinus. Next base: position 45,865,710 of record NC_073721.1, on the reverse strand, counting down.
TTCTGACGTAAAGGAAACACAGGCAGAGAGAAGGTCATTAGCTGTGTGTCGCAGGCCCTGGCTTTGTTTGCAAACTACTTGCTTCCAACAAGCTGTGTAGTATATATATATATAAAACAGGAGAGCTCGCACTGGTGACCTGAGCTCTGGGCACGAGAAAGCAAAATAGATGGGAAATCAGCTTGACAGTGGCATCTCCTCCAGAGAGAGGGTTAAAGGCTGCTATGGTGCAGAGCAGCAGACTTTTGCTTTAATAAGCAGGAGCAGAGTGGTAAGGCACGGGCAGAGCACCAGCAATTCCGCACCCTGTGCCACCACAGTGGAAACGTGTCTGTCAAGCTAATTTAGAGAGTGGAAATTGCGCTTTGCTGTATGCAAACATCAATGAGGCGCCGTAGCATGAACTGATGAAAACAAGCACCTTTAGGCTGGGCAGGGCTGGGAGGAAGACAGACTCCAGGAGAAGCCCCAGAGCAGCCTCGCCTGCTCTGCTCCTTACTTAGAGCATACATCAGGGGTTGTTTTGAGGATGATGCTCCAGCTCCAGTCATGCACTGTCTGTGAGCAATGTGCAGTGAGAAAGGAATTAAGAGAAATGATGGGCATTCATCCCACCTGAGCCCACCTCCCCTCGCACCCTAGCCTCTTCCCTGCACACACCCTTTTTGATATGGACCTGTTTCTTTTGGACACATTTGCTTCGGGCCAAATCCCACTTATTTAAGAAACCTTCTAACTGATTTCACTCAGCAAGTGTCTCCCAGCCCTTAAATGCAGTTTAAATCTCTTGTGCTAAAAATTAAGTATTAGTAACATTTGCTGCCCACTGGAGTTTTGCAGGTTTCACTTTAAAAAGGGTCCAGAAACGCCCATGGCTGGATTATCTCCTTCTGAGGCCAGATATGAAAAGGGGAAGGAAAAAAAAAAAAAAAAAAGAAAGAAAGAAAAAAACCCCAGAACTTTAGGACAGAACCGTAAAGAAAGAAAAAAGAGCCTTCCACTAAAGGGCATAAAAAAGGTCTTTCATTTCCCCCTAGGATTTCCTTCCAGAAGGGCAGGTCTCCAACAGCCTGTTTTTCCCAGAAAGGTCAGAAAGAACTAAGGAACTTGCAGCTTTGTGACTCCAGAGACACAACACAACCAGAAAAGGAAAAGCTTTTTAGTCACACCATTTAAACACTGTTTTCATTCGATGCTAATTCATTCACGTTTAATCCAAAATCCCTACTAAAGCAGTAAATAAACCAATCTCCCACTTCACCTCTAGAAAACAGAGATCTCTAGGTCAGTCCTTTGCCCCTCCAAGAAGACTTATAGGAAAGAGAAGATTTGATCTTTCTTATGTCTGGACATCACCACATATTTATTCTTACAACAGAAACAGGCTTAAACATCGAAAATACATGCTCAGGCTTACTGAGCACTACCAAAATGGAATAGAGGTTTGTGATTCAGGGACACAAAGGGGGTGAGGCTCCCCCTTGTCCCCCAGATCCTGAGTTGCAGTGATGCTCTGAGCATCCCAGTGCTCTTTCCCATCCCAAACGTCTCAATCTTTCCCAGTCCCATGCTAGCAGATCACTAGGCTGTACTTCTGTGATATCCACCAGTCCCTAGGAAAGTACCTAATCGTTCCTGCGTTCAGAGGAGAGGACGGGTACCAATCCACTGAGCTGGAAATCCAGACTGGCATTTCCCTGCCCTGCACTTGGGGCCAGAAGTGAATGACGGCAAGGACTCAGCAAAGCCTAAAAGACATTAGCGCAGCTGCAAGGAGTCCAGCGCCCACATTGATGCTGCAAATACTGCACACTCCCGTCCCTACCGAGCTTCTGCAATTCCTCCAGCACGAGGCTTAAAGCAGTTCCAAGGACATCTCATATCCCCTTGCTTGTGATGGATGCACCGCTCACCTACCCCTGCTCTGCAGCCCCTTGCTGATTCAATTACAGTCCCCATCTCTTTGATTGAATTTAGCATAGAGTGATGCTCAGCCCACACTGGCTCCTGAGAGCAACGTGTCCCTCTCCCTCCCGCTCAGGCTCAGTGAGCTGGAAAGACTCCCCAGCCCCAGCCGCCTGGGAATATTAAAGCCAGGAAAGGAGATTGCCCTCTGGTCCAAAAGTCAGAGGAGAAATTCAACAGCCCCGATGCATGTCCTGGATATTGTGGGCAAGGCAGAGGGGGGACACTAACTGCCAAATTGTATTTATCCAATCTGTACGTATTTTACTATAATTTCTGTGCCACAGCAGCGAGACTGCAGCACTTTATTCCTTCAAAGTGATATTCAACCTCTCCAATGCACATTTCCCAAGGGAAAGGCTCTGTTTCTCCCTCTTCCATCAACCTGCTCCCCCCAGTAATGTTCAACTGTGTCGGGGAAAGAGGCAGCCCAACCCGCAGGGGCTGAGCACCCCCAGCTGCCTCTAAAGCACAGGCTCCTGCTTGCAAAGTCCTTTGGGATCCAGCCAGACGGAGGGCAGACACGTGAAGGACCGATGGTTATATAGGACAAAGCTCTACCAGCGGCACGTGTCCCCGGAGCCCAGCCCCTGCCGGGGGGCCGAGCTGCCCAGCTCAGCACTCCCATGCACCGGGGAGGCCAGGGCAAGGAGGTCGGCCACCATCGGGGCTCAGCCATGCCCTGTGCACGCCGCCTGGCCCAGGGCTCGCTCTGGGAACCGGCCTCCCCGCTATTGTTTTCATTCAGGGAGGCTGCCGCTTTGCCTGCCAATATTTACAAAGAGAAAACAGGGTTTAATCTCACAGTGCTGGGAAAGGAGGATGCAGATGGCGTGAAGGGGGCGTTTGCGACCAGATAAAGCGAGCGACTGAAGTGGCTGCCAGTTGCTTTCTGACTGCCTGCACCCCAGCATTTTTGAAAAACATGTTATTGCAGGTGTTGTGTGCTGGCTGGCACGGGAGCCACCCGTGAGCCCATGGCTCCAGGGCAGCACCGGCCCCTGCACCAGCACCAGGACCCCAGGCCACTGCTGCCCGTGGGAGAGTAAGAGAGAAATGCAGAGCATGTATCACAGAGGAGGACCCAGACTAGCCAACACAAGCCCCAAATGGGCCCTGTTACAGCCAGGGATTATCACAGGAAGAGGTTTCTTCTGCTCCATGGGAAAAGCTCACCCCTGCAGATGCTCCCCTAGGCTGAGACCCAGCCCCACTGCATCCAGGAGCATGGGGAGATGACAGGCAAGGGGTCTGGCCAAGCAGAGCTCCTGGTCAGCCCAGCAGACACCAGCCAAAAAGGAACTGTTGGCTCTGTAGCCTGTAGATCAGCTGATGACCTCCCAGAGAACACCCCCAGACCCTACGCACCAAGACATGCCCCTCCACGCAGGACCCAGCACAACAGCACCTGGCACACAAGGGTGGCTCTATGTGACACTGCAAAGCGAAGATGCAAGAACAACGAGCCAGACTCAGCCTGACACCTCCAGTGCCTTGAACTCAGGGACCAGCCCAGCCTGGGGCTGTTCTCATTGCTGCCTCCCCCAGCTGTGCTAGCAGATAGAGGCTGGTCAGGTCCTTGGGTGGACGTTTTCCCCCACAGATCAGGGGAACACACTTCTTCTTTCCCCAGGCTCCGCTCCTCTTCAGGGTTTATGGCAAAGTGGTTCAGGGACAGGGCTCGCAGCCCAGCTCAGCTCTGCCCAGCCCCTGGCCTCGAACGTTCAGAGCGTTGGTCCGTAGCCAAACCCAGCAGAGATCCCAGAGGGGAAGTACCTCGGAAACAGGCTCCAGACTACAATAGCTTTAAATCGCAGAGCAAACCTTCCACCGGCGAAACAGCAAGCCCTGGGAATATCCTGTGCAAAAAACACGGGCAACTGCTGGCTGGTTATTTGATGACCCACAGAGCTAGGTCTGATGAGAAAGTTCAGTTTGCTGCCATGCTAAGCTGTGTGGGGAAGGGGGGGTGCAGGGGACCATGTCTCTTCCTGTGCTTTTTGGACTGCCAGACACACTGGTGGTGCCCAAAAAACAAATGCTGGCAGCAACAGCAGAGGCCCTATTGAAAGCTGGGATGACCAAAAGGTGACAGGATCTCATAGGTGCTTAAGCAGATGATGTGCATGGAGCTGCTGTTTGCAGGGCCCAGCTGCCTCTGCAGAAAAGCAGGGCTCGTTGCTGTGTGGCTTGGTTTTGGGCCAGAGAGGCTCTACAGATGAAAGTAAAAGATAGATGTGCCCATCCTTCCTTGTGACACCAAGGGCTGGCTCTTAGGAAATGGGTTTTCATTGTCCTGCAGACACCTATGGATCAGGAGAGGCACCAAGACAGCAAAGTGGACCTGCTGCTTCGTGGTGCTCCAACTCACCCCAGGCCCATCAGAACCTGTTGCACTCAGAAGCTGCTGCTAAGGAGTGAAAAAATGGAAAAGTGATGCCACAAGAGGACTGCATCGTGGCACAGCCTGAAGGATGCTAAGCCTCCAGGAGGAAAAGCCAGCCAGAAGAGCCTTTTCCACCCACTTTGGAGCAGCCAGAAAGGACACAGGGCTTGGTTTGATTTTGCAGGCCAGCAGGTTGTCCTTAAGTGGCTCATCAGAAAACAGCCTTTACAGGAATCCCCAGCCCTGAGACTAGCCAGGCACGGAGCTCCCGGTGCAAACACCGCTCTGGCAAGCAGACATCAGGTCCACCACCTTCCCGTTCTGCAAACGCCCTTTCCTCTCAGCCAAGAGATCTCAGAGCTGAGCAGCCCCAGCAACAGTAACACCAAGCTTATCCACCTGCTGCAAACAGGGCCCCAAAATTATCCATCCCTCTTCCCCCAGCACAGCCCCAAAGAGGGCAAGCTCTAGCCTGTGCAACCAACCCCAGGGAACAGCAGTTCCTGTCCAAAAACACCGGCTGGCTCCTGGACCTTTTAAAATCTCTCCAGTACTGTAACTGCATGTCAGCTCTTCTATCTGCCAACATCTGGGAAATGTGATCACAGAATTAAAGCCGGGGGGGAAAAATTAGGAACTTCTGCTCCAAAAAGCACATTCCATGGTCATCTCAAAACTCAGATTCAGGTTGAATTGTGTAAAGATTCACAAAACCAGGGAAGCAGAGTGCCCCTGTTTATCTTTCTCCAACCAGGACACGAGCACTCCCTGCTCTGCCCAAAGAGACCTGAACTGGGAGCTGTCACCACCCAGGAGCTGCTGCCCTGTCACCAGGCCATGGGTTATACCAAGCAGGGGCTTCTGCTACTGGTGTCGTTCCACATCATCTAACCTGGGTAAATACATGCTGGCAGAGGAGACAGAGCCCAGGGGTCTGTCTGCACAGAGCAGCAGCCTGGCGGCCAGGTCCAGAGCCATTGCTTTGCATGCTCTGGCTGCAGGAGAGCGCTGGCTTGAACCAGAAGAATGTTTCAGTTGCAGCTGAAATTTGGGGCATGTCATGGGGATGCCGAGTAGGGCTGCATTTCAGGAATTTGGGATAATCTGCCCACAGGTTCACATCACAACATCCTTCAGAAGCACTTTTCAAAATGTTGGCTGTCTTGGTCTAATGTTGTCTCGCTGCGCCTGCTGTTCAGGCGTCACACATGGAGAAACTCACAGGCTGGGACCTGCCATCCTTTGGATGGAGGTTAATGGAAACCTCTGTTCAGGAAGGAATTTAGCTGTTGCTGTATGCATGACTTGGCAGAGGGATTGAGCACGTGCAGATTGAGCGCCCAGCTTTCATGTGAGCTGGGTCACTCAAGCTGATGTATGCTGGTGCACTGCAGCACAGGAGACAGCCTCGCTTGGTGAACCTCTCCAGCACCCCAGAAATGAGCCACTGCTTGCGAGACACAGAGGAAACAAAGGAAATATCAGAGAGCAGGAAAGGATTTCTCATCTGGTAACATCTCCTGACCATCACCAGCAGAGCGGCTGGAGGAGAGGGAGTCCCCCCTTAGGCTGAGTAGGACTGGGAACAGGAAGAGAAAGGCAAAGGAACACACTTCACATTCTCTCAGTGTGCTTCAGATTCATGGAATAAAACTGGAGAGAGCAAGGCAGAAAGGAGTGCATCTAGATTTGCTCTACTTGAAGTCCTTAGTCCCAGCACTTCTAGGCTGTCTGCAGTGCCTGCTCCACCACAGCCCAGAGGATCTTCCACCTTACTGCAGTACAACAAGCCCATCTGACAAATAACAGCCCACAAATCTCATAAATATAATCTCTTTTCCTATTACCAATTAGAGGAAATTGAGATACAATTTCAGCAGAGCACATAGTCCACTTCACAGACAAATACTCATCTCTTTTACCTTCTCCCATCCTGCATGCATCACCCAGCGCCAGCTGATGCTTGATTTTCTCCTACCAGGAAGTTAAACCCCAGCTATACTCCCACCCTGCAGTACTCTGGCATCTGCAGAGTGACCGTCACAGCGGAGAATTCAGGATTTTTTGTTCCAGCGAGGCTGAGGGACTCCTAAATCGCTAATCTTTTCTGTAAGGTGGCTGCGGTTAAACCCTTCCTGCAGCGAGTTGTGTCAGGGGCTCGCAAACCATGGCTTTAGGCCAGCACTACCTGGGGGTCAGAGCTGGGCACAGCTCTCGGCTCCAGGTCTCGTCACAGTTTTGAGGTTTTCTGAGCTTGTGTCTCTAAACCGGCCTTTTTTGGTCATTGCATTTGGTGGGTATTTTCTCATATTTAAGCACCAAAAGTATAGATGGAGCATTTGAAAAGGAAGGATCAAGACATCTTGCAGGCTGCTGAAGCCCCGCCAAGGAGCAGAGTAACTGGGATGGGGGGTACACCACAACAGCAGAGCCCAACCCGGGGCACCAGATCCTCCTTAATACTGGGAAAAAGGAAAAGGGGAACAACTTCCTTCGCTTTAGCCCCCTGCCAAAACCATCCCATTTTGGTTGGAAACCAATTCGAAATGCGAGTCTTCTGGCTATCACTTTGGGGTCAGAGAACAGAGGAACAGAAAGTTGACTGAATCCCAAACTTTTATCATTACTGATGCTGTTTTTCTGCCACAGGAGCTCACAGCTGCAGATTATCCCTCCTCCAACAAGCCTTTCTCAGTCACTTCTGACCCTCACAAATCTGTGTGTACAGTCCTCTTTTCCCCACGATCACATAAAAGCACATTCATCAGCTTTCACCCACCTTAACAACTAACCCCCCCTGCTTTATCACTGAACTATCCACTTATCATCTCCTACTTCCCCAAATTTCAAGTCATATGCAAGCTTTATCAGGCATGATTTGTTGTTTTCAACCCTGTCAATGATGACTGACTGCAATTAAGCAAGAGCCTGGCTTCCCAAGTCCTCCCTGGCAGAGCAATACTCACAGAACACGATGTTGAGGTTTCAGACAAGACTTTTTAACTATTTTTTAAGCACCACAGCAACTTCCTCTCTCTCAAGGTTTTCAGGCCAAGTGTTGTGTCACATCAAGCTAAGTGCCTGTGAGGATGTCTGCTCTGGTTGTGCTCCATCTGTACTCTTTATCTCTCCTTCATTAATAATTACTTTTTAAGTACTTTACTAAACAAATTTGTGGTAGCTGCTCACTCGGTTGCGTAGGTTTGATGTCACCCCCTGGCCAACCCTTTTGCCCTTTTCCCCATCACCAAGCTATCTGCCTAAGTGCCCTCTAGATTTAGCAGGACAAAAAAAGCTCCTTTCGAACTCTTTTGATGACATGTTCAGAACAGCTGACTTCAGAATTACCCAGGTGTACAATATCTGCCATGTCACAGCATGTCCCTGAGCCTTACAGTCCCCCATACCATCAGTAAATTGCTTTTCCAGCACTCAGATTTGCTGCGTGGAGGCAGGAACCTCGGTTCTCCCTGCTCTTTCCCTTTGGGAAAAGAAACACACAATGACACATCCCTAAGGGCATTAAATTAGCAAGGCTCACTCCTGGCAGGGACACAGAACACTGGGAAATTAACTCTCCTAAGGAGCAAGCCACAACATCCCCAGTGAAACCTGGAGTTAAGCACATTTACACAAGCTACAGTATTGCCTGTGGTCCAGTTTAAAGAACATTTCTCCAAACCATACTCTTGCCAGCAGCCAGGACACAGCTTGAGGATGCAAATAGGAGCAGTGCCCATGTGGGACCCTATGGGTGCAGGGACATGTCCACATAGGGCCAGGGTACAGGGTGATGGTGGGGCAAGGGGAGGACAGTGTAATTTCTCTGACACTTGGCCAAAGGATCTCCCACGAAGAGTTAGGATGCTCATCTCCAAAGCAAATCAAGATCAAGCATAGATTTGCAGCATTAATTTGCTTGGGTAGTTAAGTGTGCCCATCACAGCAGGCCAGGAATTTGCTACTGGAAAGATTTTCTGTTGAAGCAGTTTCCCAAGAAAAACTCCGGTGCCTGCAGATGAAAGCTTCTAGCGAAACAGATCAATTTTGCAGTGCTTTTCAAATTAAAAACTTACCGAGCTATTTGATCTAAAGTCAATTTGGTCTGAATATGTTGGGTTGGAATCAAAACCTTCTAACAATGCAATAAAACACTGGTCTGCAGTTTCCTATCAGTAGGATATTTCCGGAGCAGGGAAGGGTGTGAATACAGCCCTGGACCACAATCACATCTCTGGACTGGCTCCCTGCGAGGCCATCGATTCCCGCCACGCAGCAATTGTTTTCTTCTGACAGGTTTTACACATGTCATCACAGGAGTTGTATGATGCTGCAGGGAATGGCATGTGGGCAGGGGAGAAACAGGGCCAAACACCCACACTCCAAATTCTCTAGGGTGCAGAAATGTGAGTCCACACTGAATCAGCCCAAAGCTTTCACAGGCAGGGTCTGTTCAACTGACTTTAAATTGTTTCATTTGGATCTAAAACACTGAAATGAAACATATACTAGACGGGGTTTGCATGCATTGGTAGTACTTTTTCACATACCAGCTGGCAAACAGAAAAATTAGACAAGCTTCCAGATACACATAGTACTCCTCAGGTGCAAAGGTACCACCTTCACTTCCAAAATCTTGGCTTGCTTATGAGTTGGGACTATCACAGGTACCCCACGGCCACCACAAGAGCGAAACCACCAAGAATGGACAGATGAGTGAATAACCTTCCTCTGTTTCTGCACTCTTTCCAACACCAACCTCTACTCAGCCCTGCCCTTCCAGGAGGCCACATGCCCCCCCAGGACTGGGGCCACCTGCACTTAGGACCTCCAAGCACTGCAATCCACATGCCAAAGAGCCTGTAAAATAAACACTCTTCTGCTGTAACCTACACCGGGCTATAAAGATTACCGTTTGCTATCTGACTGTAAATAACCAGAATGCACAGGACTTAAACCATGTGGAGTGATTTATTCACACGTGATTACACAGGATGACTAGCAGTAGCTTTTTTATGACACTCCCGTTTCCCTGAAGGTTGGAATTTTCTGTCTTGTTTAAAAGAAATTAAGCAACTCACAGACATCGAAGCACACTTGTGTTATGGATCACGCCAGATGCAAATGCAAAAATGTGACCTCATGGGTTAGAACATTACTCACAAAACCTTCTAATGAGAAGGAGCAGGAGATGGCAGCTCAAGGCCTTGGTTAAGAGCTTTTCTTGCAGTGAACGCAAACTCAGTCTGGCCCCGTGGGCTCCCTTTCAACTCACAGCAACAGTAAATGCATTACTGTTCATTGCAGATGATTTGTGGGTAAGAAACACCAGTATGAGAGCTTCCACCAGCCTCCCAGGCCTTGTCACGGCAGCACAACGGGGACGTGTCTGCCCATATCACGGTGACAGAAGAGCTCCGATAATGACGACCACCAGACCCCCCAGACCCATCACCTGCACCCCAGAGAGGACCAGCCGGCAGAGCTGAGCCAGCAAAAGGCTCCCAGCAGGGTAAAGTGCTGCTGGCCAGCCCAGGGATGGAGCACCGGCTGCAAACAGGACAGGAGCACGTCAGGGTGGGGAGAGACCTCTCAGAGTGACTGAGACAAAAAAGCCATGTCCACACAAACATCCTTCCCTTATGCAGACTTACACAAAGCCTTCTAGCTGCCACAAGAAGTCACAGGGGTGGGCAGTGGGACAGACACATCTGCCAGCAGGACCCCGCACGAGGCACTGCTGCACCACATCACTGCGACCCCGGGGGTGTCACACTGTGCCAGCACCAGCACTCTGCCAGGGATACCCTCCTGAGCATCGCCCCAACTCCTGGCAGCCTGAGCGCAGCCCCAAGCAGGGCCACCCCCTCGTGGGAAGCTGTCCTTGCAAAGGGAAACCGTCTTGTTCCCACAGTTGGGAAGGAGGCTGAGCCTTGCACTAGGGCAAAAGGAGGTCACACAGCTGGGAGCGTGGCACCCAGGGCCGCCAAGGCTTAAAACCTCCTGGTGACACCCCAGCAACCCTGTAACTAAAGTTTTGCTCCTGAAAAGTGAATGCAAAGAAGAAAAGAGAGATGACCTGAAGGTGACTCTTCTTAGCTTCCCTGCAGGAAGAGGATGCTTAGATGCTCCCAGGCTGGTTCCCACAATGGCATCCCATCATTTAAGAAGAGCCAGTCTCCACCCACCTAAGGTCCACCTCCACTGAGGACAGTCCATTGAGCCACACAACCCCTGGCACTGCAGAAGTGAGAGGCTGCTGTTCTTATGCTTTAACCACGAGCCTGGTCGCCCACTCCATGTGGCTCTCAGGACTGCAGATCACTGTTTCCCAGAAGAGCAGCCGTGGGGAAGTCAGGAGGACACCATCCTGCCCTGGCTCACTGCTGACTCACAGGCACGTCCCCCTCTCTGTGCCTCAGCTTCCACTTTTGCACAAAAACTGCCCATTGCTGGAGAGTCTGATGAGATTTACTGCTGGAAGTGCACGGTCCCCTTAACCTTGATGCCAGCTTCTATCTGTTTCTACCTGTGCTATGTACTCACAGCGCACACAAAAAGCCACCTTCTCCCTTTCCTTACACAAAGGCCCAGCCAAACCAGGCAGCTGGAGAATCGCCTCCTCACAGGCAGACCTCACATCAGCCTGATCTCCCCGGCTCGGCGCAGACCACTAGCCTCAAAGCAACCCCGTGGGGTCTGGGAGGGAAGAAGTGGCACTGGGGACACCCTGCCCGGCAGGGTGCTGCCTTTGAGTCAGGGGCTGCCCCCACGTCACCTGAAAGTGTGGGCTGGCACAGTGCAGGGTGAAGCAGCCACTCCTGGGGTACAAGCATGTGGCAGTCCTGCCGGTCACCGATGGTTGGGAAGCTCCCACTCCCCTTGTAACCTGCTCCAAAATGCCCCAGTGAAACAGGAGGAACAAGACAAGGTTTGCAGAATTCCATGAGCCTGGCCATGCCAGACCTGCTGTCCTCTGTGGGGGAGCGTGCATGTAGGAAAGCAATTGTTTCACATTTTCTATTCAACTCCTACACTCCAACCAGAATGGATGTCACAGATCCCCATCACCACAGCTGTTAGAGCCGTTTAAGACCCTCAGAAGAAAGCTAAGCACTTCATTACATCTTGACAAAGACAAGCCTTCACCTCTCAAGATGTCTTGAAACACAGCCAGCACTCACTTCTACTAGTCACTTCTACTTATGGCCCAAAGCTTCTAAATTAAATGTCAGGCTCTGAATGCATTTTTCCAAATGCTTGAGAAAACGCCAGAGTGCCTCATCCCGCTGCTGTTGGGATGTCGCTGATGAACACCCATCGCAACCTTTCTGAGTCATGGCACAGGATTAGCTGGGTAGGGCACAAGCACTGAGCAAGCCCCTGAGGAAGAAATAGAGGAGACAAGGAAGGAACAAGAGGGAAACGGGAGAGAGAACTTGTCAGCCTGTGGTTATGCAGCAAGTCATGCTTTGGCCCAAATCCCAGCCACTCAAGGTGAACAACCTTCTTTCTGAACATTTTCATCCAACTTTCACAATAGCTTATTATTTCATGGTGCTGCTGAGCAATGTTTGCCTTTCTCCTCTGCGCCCTGGGGATCTTTCCCAGATCCAGATTTCCACCTCTGAAAATACAAGGCCTTGAAACCAGGAACACAGTAAAGTCACTTGAAAAGGAAAAAAAAGCCGCAGCATTCAATGATTAGTTAGGTCCAGTCACCGTGAACCAATTTCGCAGTCTCCTCGGCTGCTTCACGACACAACTGTAATTGTGCCAATATCTGAGTGATTCCAAGTAATTCCAAAAGATTTTAAATGCTCTGTTTAGAACATCTAGCTCTGTACCAGCCACACACATTTTCAGAGCTATGCTTATGTGTTTTTTAGATTGAGCTTCCTTCTTTTATTTGAGGGCTTCAAACCTGGGTGCTTGAAGACAAGAAAAGCAAGTTGCCTAAAAAATAAAGACAAAACAGTTGGCAAGGAAACCTGCCCCAGGGCAAAAAGAGTCCCAAGGTAAAACACAAGTGAAATGCCCTGAGGAAGATCCACCTGCTGCACACAGGGGGAAGGGAAAAAGCAAACCTGTCTCAGTGTCGCCCAGCCTCCCTGTTCACAGATCCTTTTTAGTAGCTTCTTACTAATATATTCTAGCTAGGGCTGTTATGTTTCCTTTCCAGAGCTCTGGCAAATTAATTAAAAAGGAAGTTAAAAACAGCCCATTCAGTGCTCCTTGCCCCAGCAGAAAGAATCAGAGCTGTTAGTACGTGTTCAGCCCCCACTAGAAAGTTAATTTGGAAAACAGCACCACTCACCTCTGCAAGGTAAAGGATGCAGAATTTCCGATCTTCTGAACCTACAAAGAAGAAAAAACAGGATCAAAATTAAGCTACAATTGCATTTCTGCAAGCAGAGCCACTGGCAGAGGAATTGGCTAAGAGACAGCGTTTAATGAATATTTATTGTTCTCATCCTACAGTACCAGGCTGTGATCTGGGAGTGATGTATGCTGCATCTGCAGGGGCCATGCGCTGGGCAGGCTGCATCGCATGGTATCTTGCATGGAATCACCAGATTATCATGGATTCTCCTTTGGGTTTTCCCTTTCGGAAAAAGGTTTGTTTCATTCAAAGGCCACATGCAAGCTCTTCTGCTCAACCTGCTGTGGCACATGCAGTCCGAACCCTTCCTGGGGGCTGCAGAGGCCCCGCAGTGCCCACACTGCCATCCTGGACACCGGGGTTGGGTCTCTCCCATCTCACCTCTGTGGACACTTTGCTCCCAGGGCGACTAACCAGAGCAGCTCCTGTTCCTACAGCCTTGCTCATTCCCAGCTTCTCGACCCAAGCCTTTGGCAAGGCTGGTGGTAGCTCTGGCTAGCACTGTCTGTCCCAGCCTCCATTAGTGCCAGCGGTTGAGGTCAGTGCCTCTCCAAGGATTTGGAGACGAATCCCAGGTCAATGCTTCAACACGAGGCAGGAGGAAGAGCTCATCCTGCTCCATCAGGCTGAGGGCAAACTCCCCAAGCTCCCACCAGCATGGCATTGCCCAGGAAACCTGCCCAAGGGACTTCCACAGCTTTGAGAAAGGAGATGGTGCTGGAGGCAATGCAATGACCAGCGTTGCAATCCCCATCTTGCTAAACCATGGAGCAGTCTCATCTTGCTGCCAGCTATCCTGCTGCAGCTCCACCAGGCTGGTTTCCGTAGGCCTAGCCTTCCCCATACCCAACAAAAAGGCATTCCTGAACATGTGCCCTGGCCTTTGATCCCTGCTGGTAAGACACGAGTGTCTGCAGCCCCAAGGGAAGCCAGCTCCTGGCATACATCAGCCTCACGGGAGGACATGAAACTCTCACAGGGCAGGGCCACCTCAACCCTGAAGCAGGACATCCCACCTCCCGGAGCCAGCTCGCTCCTTCACACCAGCATGCCCTGCACCAGCTTTGCCCGTGGTAGCATGCAGCACCACCGGGTTGCAGCTTTCATAACCCTTTTAATGATGTTATCTCTGCCATGAGATCAGATCCATAGTCCGGGCACGGCCGCAGATCCTATTCAAGCAGTGTCAGCACAAGCTCTGCTTCATTTCAACAGCCTGAGCTGCGCTAACGATGGGAACAGACACTGTACGGTGGTGGAAACACCCTGTTCCCCAGAGGAAAGCAATTCTTCTGCCGCAAGCAGCAGCTCAAATGTCAAGCTAAGAGCTGTGACCCACCAAGGGACTCAGATGCCTCTTGAGTCACTCCATGAGCTATGCGAAACCCATGAAGAAGTGAATGGCCTGGAGACAGTTCCTGGATGCCTCTTCCAGCTGCCCTTTGGGGGATTGCAGGGCTGCCTCCTCTGCCAGCTTCACTTTTAATGCACGTCGCAAGATATGGGCTGGAACATCACTACCGGGCCACCAGAACACCATGCCACAGCAGCTGTGGAGCCCAGCACCACGAGGAGCACTGCTGCCGACCTCTCGGATGACTGGCTGCCCAGTCCAGCAGCTGGGCTTGAGCCAGTGGCGATCTCCAGCGAGGCACAAGGGGAGGCAGGAGAGTGATGGTAGAGCCAGGACGAGCAGACCCAAGTGCAGATTTCAGCACAAACCAAGTTTGCCAGGCTTTCTTCCACTGGGGCTTCTTCCAGTCTCCAGAGGATCAGGCTGGAGCACTGCAGGCTGCTGTGCCCAGGAGCCACAAGCCACACAAGGTGCTCTGTTCATCTCCTGCACTGTGGATCACAGAGGCCATGAAGAGACAAGGAGAGAAGCACAACCTCACACCGAGGAGGCAGCAGCCAGCCGTCTGGGCTAACCTGCAGCTCCGTTCCCCACGTGGTGCTACATTTGCACCTTTTTGGACAGCGGAACGGCACATACTCTCAGCCAAATTCAGTGAAATGCTAAAAGGAACTAAGGAGGAGAACAAAAAATTCGCTTGAAGATATTTTAGTTTCTTCCTGATGTGTGGTGACGGGGACTGGCTTGGCTTTCACAGTAACTTGAGCTGTGAACTGTCCCTGCCCCAGGGCTGGGCTGCTGTGTGTGCACAGCACAGACAAGAGGAGGGTGTGAGTTTTGTGGGGACATGCCCCCCTCTCCAGCTAAGCCTCGTCCCACACATCCATGTTGATGCACAGGGCAGGCTCTTACACAGCTCCCAGCACAGCAGCAGCGTTCAGTGCCCCCCTGGCTCTGCCCACTGCCCTGCGCAACCCAAGGAAAACACCCACTGCTTGCAGGATTTGGGCAGCGTGTGCCAGGCATTGGGTCAAAAAGGTGGGAAAAAAGGGAAGCTGGTCGTGCTCCTTTCCACAGCTGTCTTTGCACGGTCCAGGGGACCATGGCAATGCCCACAGCAGGGGCTGGTACCCTGTTCCCCAGCCTCTCGCATCTGCTCAGCAGGGCCAGGACTGTGTTCAGCACCCAAAGAGGAGCTCGCAGGGCAGGGTGCTGTGGGCCCCTGGGGGCGTGGGGAGAGACGAAGGCTGTTGTTTACATCCAAACCTGGCTGCTGAGAGGGGACAAGCCTGTCAGCCCATGGTGCATGTCCCCAGGCAGGTGTGGCTGGGTGCAAGCCCTTGGTGCTTCACAGCATTCTTGGAGCAGCAGGGAGCATCTGTGGCAGGGCAGGAGGCCCATAAATCACACTCTTGGCCTCTGGCTATCTCAGAGCTGTTTGCTCCAAGATATGGCGGGTAGAGATGTCACGGACAGCAAAGCAGCACATGGAAAGTCCTTGTTGGCAGGATCCCAGCTGGGGATGGGGCTCACAGCCTGGGTGTCCTCATTCCAGCTGCAAAACAGGAGCGCTCTTCTTTGTCCCAACGCTGAGTGCACCCACCCAGGGGGTCCAGGATCCCAGTGAGGCAGTGACCTTCGTGTGGAAATTCCCACAGTATCTAGTGAGGAAGCCAGTCCTGTCGCACTGGAAACATTGGCTGGTGTGGTGCTCATCAGCCATGCTCAGCTTCTAAAGCAGGAAGACAAAGCATTGTAAAGCAGATTATACTGATTTGGTTTCGCACAGTGCAGCAAGCAGCAGAAACAGGAAACATCACAATGGTCTTCAGTGTACCGGAGATGTCTCAATTGTTATACTCAGCAATACGCCTGTTCCTATTAATGTGCCATTCAGTTATTTAGGAGACCAACAGAAAATCCCTGCCAAAAGGGACTGACATCTTTTTTGCTTGTTCCACCCGCCTTTGAAGCAGCCCTGCCCAAACCAGGAGGGTGAGCTGCCTGAAAACAGACTGAGCTGGATTCCCCATGCCTGGGGGGCGGTTCAGCACTGCAGGGAGAAACATCCCCTTTGGAGAGGCTTGTTAAGCTCTTCCAGATGTGATCCAGCCAAGTTATTGTGGCAACGAGGAAATAAGTGGTAGAAAACTGCTCACGAAATCCAACTGCTGTGCCCGAGGTTAGAAGGTGCATTCCTGTGCCGAGCTGCAAATTGACCTTCATGCTCAGAGCCAGGACCAGCACCGGGGAAGCTGTTTTCTTCAAGGAGGTGAACATGAGCAGGGTTACTAGACAGCCTCTGAGAGCAGCCAGGAGTGGCACGCGCGCGCACTCCAGGAGCAGACGCTGACCAACAAGCACTTCAACAAGGAACAATTTCTTTTGTCCGTTTCTTAGAAATAAGCAGCGCTGAGAACAAACTCAACAAACCCCAGGGAAGCTTCAATGGCTTTTCTAAATGGCTCATGGCATGGTGCCCCATGTCCCTCACTGTGTTTCTGCCCCCACCAAATAGGTCAGTGAATTAATCTGGGACCAGACACATGGTTGCAAATGGGAAATAACAACTGACAGGCAGCCTATGGTGTCTAGTACAGCATTGCAGACCCCCAGCACTGAAGCTCACTACAACATGGGGCACATGAAGAGACACAGGTCATCCACAGAGCTCACAGCTCAGCTGGGGAAAGTCATGGGAAGTGACAAAATTGATCTAGAAACTCATCCCTTCGGAGAAGCAGCCCAGATCTAGATTAATGCCTTTTAGTCAGGGCCATGGGGCTGCATAAAGACATCAAGTCATATAGTTACAGAGTAATTTGGGTTGGAAGGGGCTGCTCTCATGGCCTCTGGAGTCCAAGGCCCTGCTGAAAGCGCTCAGATCAGGGTGCTCAGGGCTGTTGAGTCTGAACATCTCCAGGGATGGAGATCCCACAGCCTCTCTGGGCAACTTAATATTTGACCAACCTCACCCTAGAAAAGTTTTTCCTTATATGTAATTACAGTTTCCCGTACCAGGTCCCAGGCCGGTGACACCTGCTGCCTGGGCTTGAGTTGGAGCCAGGCCACCAGCCCCACGCTGATGCAGTCGGACAACCGTACACAAAACAAGACCATAAAAGTGACTGCACCAAAGAAGAAACAAGGTGGGACTGGGCCCAGGGCCAAGAAGTGGCTCTACCATAGCAAATAGGATGTGGTAGAGCAATTTGCTTGTTCCTCTTTTGACCCTGAGTAGCTAAAGGCCATCTTTTGTACAGCCCCAGCATTTCAACTTCAAATAACTGATTTCAAGTCCCCCCCTGCCCTAGAAGCCCTCTCTGAGCCCTCAGCTGGATGTGAGAGCCCAGCCAAGGTGAAGAGCATACGGGCATGGTCCACAGCCTCCTACCAAAGCCAGGATTTGCTCTTTCCTCACCAGTGGGGCATGCACAGGGGAGGAATGGTAATGCAGGGGAAAACTGTGGGCAGCTGAAAGGAGAAGTCACAAAGTAAAGGTCAGTGGGGCTTAGCCATACTCCCTTGGAGACAACCTCTGAACTCTGTTGAGGCACCATGGGGGAAACCTCAAGACTTCACTTCCCTTTCTCAGCCTCGGCAAGCCCCTGCTGTAGGCAGTGTAACACCAGCAAGGGGAACAGCACAGGACAGCAAGACCCTGGGGAATGCCAGCCCAAAATACCCAAGAGATGCACCCAAAATGCCCTGGAAAGTCTACCTGAGTGCCCCTGAGGTGTCCCAGGAGAGAGAGCTCCCAGGGACTGGGTTAATGCAGGGATGGGAAGGGTGATGCTGGCCCTGCAGCCCAAGGAAGGATGATCTGGCAGCACCAGTTGGATGGTACTGTCACATATTGGAAGCAATGGGGATAGTGGGGTGCTATCCTGCTGCTGGCCAGAAATCTTTATAGCTAGCAGCCCAGAAAATGCCCCAAATGTCTCCAGGTGCTGCTGCAGACACTCACCCTCCTGCAGCTTGACACTCTGCAGGTAAAGAGGGTTCCTCAGCACGTTGCAGCGCCCAGGCTCGTCCTCCTTGGTGAAGAGCAGCAGGTCGGAGTAGACAAAGAGGGTCACCTGGAAGCACAAGAGCAGCAAAGAAAAAACTATAAGGAATTAATCTCTTGGCACCAAGACAGCGTCCTGGAAAAGTCCTCCACCCTGGGGAGACACACCAGTCATGACAGGCAGTCCAGGCACTCCTTCCCAAAGGGGCTGCTTGCTGCTACACCCCTTGGGGTGCTCCCAGCAAGTTTTGGATGAAGCTCCCCCCTATTGGCAGCCACCTACCAAGGCTTGTGGAGTCCCACGACGAGAGGGATAAACCTGCCCAACAGTTTAACACCACACAAACACACCCTCTCTGCTCTCTCATGTCACTTCCCATTTACATAAGTTATAAATCAGAGGAGCAGGAGGAGGGAATAAGTTGCCAACTAATCCCAGCACACTGTAGAAGCTGCAACCAAAAAGCAAATGCGATATCCCTGAACACACTCATGAAGGAGCTTCTCACTCTCCTCAGTGCTCCCTTTGAGAAAAATAACAGTTTGGCTTTCACAGCAGAACCCGTGAGAGCAGTTGCAGGGAACAAACTTGACACCTTAAAACCACGCTGACGGGTGGAAAGCAAACACTGAAACAAGTGTCTGCTCAACTCTGTGCCTGGGCAGTGACCCAAGTGTCCTAGAAGCTGGGAGCTACTCCAGAGCAGTGGTAAGTGCTCACAACTCAAAAGATATATTTTGTGCTGCTTCTGTCTCTTGCCTGAAGTCTCTACTTCAATCAGTACAGATTAGTGTGTGAGCTTCTCCACTGCACTGGAGATCCTGGACCCAGATGCCTACCAGGGCTGAGCAGCTTGGTGCAATCACTATGCCAGAAGCCAAGTTTTGAGCCTGTCCTGCTCTCCAGCAGAAGCTGGGGGCATGCAGCAAAGCACAGAAGATGCTAGGAAACAGCTGCAATACGCCAGTGGGCATACTGGATGCCACACCTTCTGCAGACTGCCAAACCATGCACTGCTTTCAGCACAGGATGCAGCATGTGGGCACATGGCTGCTTTTAACCCTCCTTGGGATGCTCCCAAAAACCTCCCACAGCAAAAGGAAAGCTGCTTTGCAACACTGAGCAACAGCAACAAAGGTTTTGTGGTCTTTTAGGAACCTTTTGCAAAAGCACAAATCAACCCAGCATTCCAGGGGCTTATTAGGAGCTAGCACTGCTGCCACCACCAAGTCACCCTTTGAAAGGTGACTTTGCTCTGGACAGGGACTGAGTCACTGTTTACAGGGACACTGCCAGTACAGTTTGTCTCCATGCCCAGCAGCTGATGGACACATGTCAGGAGGATGCCAAGCTGGGTAACAGTTTAATCGCATCGTGGCGAGTCCCACATCAGCGCAGCAGCATCTGGCTTTAAAACCAAAATCAAGCCCTTGCCACAAGATTTCTCCTTCCTGTGCAAATTCGTTTTTGTGGGATTCTTAATAAGCACAAAGCTAGTGGCATAGCTTTAATGGACAATGAAACTAGGGAGTGTCTGGTTTTCTCTGTATTATTTGGAAAATCCCTTCCTCTGCTCTCAACACACTGTTGGCTTAGTACCCACATTCACCCTCTTCATTACTTCTGACCTTATTATTAATACAAGGAATAACGAAGTACAAACTGCACTATAAACTTTACCCCATGTCCCTCTTGGGCCAAAAGGTAACTTTTCTGGGATGGCACCAGATATGTCCCAAGTCCCTTAGCCTCAAAGAAGATGAGGGATTTTGAGAATAGTAACTCAAAGTCAAGGAGATAAAAGCATGATCAGCAAGCAGTCATGCTGGAAATAGAAGATAAAAAATTAAGACCTACTACACACAGAAGTTTAAAGGGTGGAAGAAAGATTAGAAGGATCAGCAGGAAACAAAATATACCACCTCAAACCCAAGCAGATTTAAATAAAGAATCATGGACACAGAAATATACAAGAAGTATTTACAGGTAACATTGTGCTTCTATGGGAAGATGGGACTGACTGAATTGAGGATGTAGAGAAGGTAAAAGTGCAGCAGTGTGGGTTATGTAGGAGCGTCTCCATTAGATGCTGCTTCCAGGAAGACAGTTGATTTTAGAGCAGCTCCACACAAAACGGTTTATAGAGGCCCCTCTGCTCCTCCAAGTTGCTGGGGGAAGAAATGAAGGTGTCCCTTCCACCCACACAACCAGAGCCTGCCACAAGCGCTCCAGCAGACCCTGCTTGCAGAGGTGGGAGTGGGACTGGCTCTGTGAAGCAGAGCACCTACCCCACCTGCAGAGCTGAGCACGGGAAATTCAAATCATGGATGACCCTAAGGCAGCAGCCAGCAGGTATAAGAGGGGAGAGCCGCAGTGAATAATCTGGAGCTCTGCCTAAGGTTGCCATCACACCGCCAACAAGCTGTAACATGTCTCTAACAGCGCTTTGCAAACAGATCTGGTATCTACCATGAAAAATCACAGGGCTCATAAAAGCGAAAGAGCAAACAAAAAAGAAACACAGTGCTTGAATTCATCCAGGCAAGACACAGAATCCACCAGAGCTGCTTCTCAGAGAGTCAAAGCATATTGTATATTTCCCAGAACTAATTTCCTACCCCAAAATCAGAAATCAAACAACTGACACAATGAAAGGACTCCTCTGAAAACAGAGATGGGCACACCTCTGGTATTACTAGAGTAACCAAGGCCACATGGCAGTGGTCACACAGACCTTTTAGGAGGATGTGAATAGATTTTATGGGGATGGGGGTGGGATGGGAAATGTTTGTAGAGGTTGACACCGATGTCTTGGACACTGTTCATCTGGGTGTGCTCTGCACCACGGCAAACAGCAAAGCCTCTTCTGCTGATAGATTGGACTGACTACAGACTATAACTGGCAAAGCATTGTTACAGGAGGAAGGGGCACGTTTACAGTGTTTCCTAAAAGAAAAGAAGAGAAAATGAAAGCCAGGAGGGGAGGTGGAAAGCACTGGTCCCCAAGATGAGAACAGGAGATCAACAGGACTGCTACAGAGCTCCACTGCAGGAAGGAGGAAATGATAACCACACCTTGTAAAGCAAAATATGGTAGCAAAAACATGAAAAGGTGCCCAGAAATTAAGTCTTGCAGACAAAGTACCTTCACATCCAAGCTTAAGAATAGTTAACTCTTTTCCTAACCCCATCCTCTTCTGCTCATCTACGCAGAGAGAGCCACCACCACTTCAGTTACGGCAGGGAGGAGTTTGCACATTGCAACTGCAGCAGTACATCAGCAGAGACACTGGCAAAATGGATCAGTGCGAACTCTGCCTGCTTGTCCCAGTGCTCGGCAGGAAAAGCCTGAGCTAGCAGATGTGTTCTGAGACACTGCCCTCTCTCTCTCTCTAAGCAATAGTCTTTTAGCCATGCCTAGCAAAACAGAGGAAGCTGAGGAAGCAGAGTGGAGCAGAGGCAGGTCTTTCAGGACAGAGCTTTCAGTTGCCAACGGAGAACATGGTGATGTTCACCTGTATGGCTGGCCAGACAACGCTGCCTGCAGATGACCAAAGGAATCCTGTAATCCTTGTCAGGGAGCTCTTAAGACAGGTATCCACCCCTAGGATCAAGCCACACACATTTTCTATTTACCAGTACTGGATTCTTCTCCAGAAGAACTGGGTGCCACCCCAGAAGAGAAACTGCAGTGATACCAGTATGAGGGTTGTATTTGCAGAGTTCACGTGCCCCCATTCATTCAGTTGAGCTAAATGGATGAAGATTTCTTAATCTTCCTCATTTTTTTCAGATCTTGATTTATCCTTATAGCCCTCTTGTGAGACCATCAAAATTCTCAGCATCCTCTATGACACAGACGTCACCGTTGGACTCACCAAACCAAGAATGATGCAGCTCCCCACATACAAGGTGATAACACCCTGTCACTTCTACTCAGTGCTCCCCTGATCATATGCTTCAAAGTCATAGCTTTCTTGGCTACAGCTCTGCATGGGCAGTTACTCAGTTTTCACAGGGACCAGAGCAATAGGTGAACACGATTAAAAGTAATCCACTTGCCACAGCATCATACATTAGCATCTCAGTCATCTGAGCCCCAGACTAAACAGAGAAGCAGTCTAGGCTTTGCAGATGGGTAGGTGCACATACACCGGCATGGAACTTCAGAGATGGGCATGAACTTCCCAGGACAGGGAAACTTTACCACCCTTCAGTGATACACTAAAGTCTTTGAGTCATTGCTTTGCATGCTGCAGCCCTAACTCTCTAAGCATGACCTGCTCCTTTGCTCCTGGATTTTTACTTCTACATGTATCCAGATTAAATGCATGCTCTCCGAGATCTCTCAGCAGTCTTTTAGCCCGCAATACATTTACCCTGTTTTACCACCTCATACATTCTTTTCTGCCAAGATTATTGGCAAGGAATTTATACACCCAGGAAGGAGTTTATAGGCTCAGCTAGACCTTGATGAAGATACACCACCACGCTGGCCAAAAGGCAATCCATGGTGAGGGCTTTAGCTGTCAACCTTGAACCTCACCTTGGCTTACCTGAATCAAAGGCTCTTCTACCATGAACATCAGGGGAGAACATGCACTGAAGACCTCAAGGGGTCACACATCTACCCTCAAACACTAGCATAAGCAGTGGCTACGCAGATGGGGAAATGGTGTAAAAAATGAGGATATTAAGAGGCAGCGATGAAGGGACAGAGTAAGTGGGACTGGTGTGGTGGAGGGAGGAGGTAAGTGCAGGTTTCTGGTATTCTCATGCAAATGAAAGTATCTAAAAAAGGCTGAAAACAATATCTTGAAACATATATGCCAGAGAGTAGGGTTTTGGTCAAGCCACTGTGTTGGCCAAACTCAGTCACCCACTGAAACAGGAGCTGGCAACCCTGTCCCAGGCCAGGAGTGCCAGGAACTTGCAGTGCAACACTTGGGATGAGAGAGAAAAGCCTCTTGCTCTGTAGAGAAAAGAGAATAAAACCTGGGCACCCCAGTCCAAGTCCTCCAGACTCCTGGAAGAGCTGGAGGGCTTTCAGAGTTCAAGCAAGGATCATCCTGATCTGCAGGCCCTGCTGGGATGGCAGAAAAAGAGAGAGGAGAAGGGAGTAAGCATAGCCCATGCTGTGAAGGTACCACAGGGCTTGGAAAGTTGCCTCCAGGTACATTAGAGACAGACTGACAAGGACAAAGCCCATGTTCAGCACCTTGTGCACAATCGCCTGATCACACTGGTTCCTCTGGCACTCCACAGGCTGGAGGGATTTCAGAAGACCATAAAAGTGGGAATTGCAACAAAGTCTAGACAGGATGTGATTAAGGCCTGAATAAGGATTGCCCCAGAGGTAAGGTCAGGGAAAGGACAGATCCTGGCAAGCCTCCAGGGAGATAGGTTGGCTCCTTCAGGAGATGCGAGAGAGTTTGCTCAGCGATCAGGATGCAGTGCCTGATGTGGAACCTGCCAAGGGGAAAGGATTCTGGGTTCTGAAGGAAAAAGAAAAGATGGGGGGGGGGGGGGGGGGGGGGAAGGAAACAGGACCTCCATCTTCAGCCCCTGCACATGGGCCCTCCTCTCTCAAGCCACTTAACCAAAGCAGAATAACATGCAGAAGACAGTCCTGCAAACCACAGAGGCAGTGGTCCAGTTTGAGAAAGGCTGGGTGGGAAGAGCAGTGGGAAAGTGGAAAACCACATGGAAGAAAGGACTGATCAGAAACAAGACAGCCTCTGTTCGGGCAGCAGAGAAGGCTGGAGAGGGAGTGAGCTCAAGTCCAGCGAAAAGAGAAGTCGGAGCCCTTCTGTGCCAGGGGAAGCTCCATTGTGTCCAGGCCATTTTAGGTCTCGCTACCCTCAGAAGCTTAGGCTCTTTTATGTCACAGCCCACCAGGACCAAAGCAGACACCCTTGCTCCACTGGGGAAGGGCACTCTCTGGCTTTCCAGAGAGACCTGCATTGATTCCTTGAAGCTCTGCAAAGCCTGACGTGACCCTGTGACACACTACAGACATGAGAAAGCCCTTCCCCCGAGGCATGGCTGATGTCCCAGTGCCGTTACCTAAAAATGTCAGCTTCCAGCAATTTGGGGCTCAGCACCACACCTGGGTTCACACCAAGGGAAAGACTCCTGCCTTCAAAGCAGATACTGTCACGTGCTTGTTCCCATTCATTGCTTCTGTTTTTTCACTATGCTTAGTCACAACCTTTTGCCTTGCCCCTCTGCCAGGCTTACACAGACATCACAGCCTCAAGGCACCATGGTTCTCAAACGCTGTCTCACATTCCTGGCCAGCGTACAGCATCCTGCCCTTTCCTGGCATCAGCTCCAACCAGGAAATCCTCTTCCAGCCTCACGCTCATCTGTAGGGCATCGTAAGCAAAAAAAAAAAAAAAAAAAAAAAGAGTCCTTTCCCTGAGACGTCCTCCTTCTGATCCTGTCCATGGCCGAGTCTCTGAAATGGCCAATATGGCCATTTGGAGACAGAGCAGCACACCTTCAAATGTGTGTGGAGGCGCTCCACCACCTAAACATGAACACCTCCCCATCCACGCTCATGCTCTACCCAGGCTGCAAATAGCATTAGTGATTCACCATTATCCCACATTTGGCTACTACTACAGACCTCTGAGTCTGACCTGAAAGCAAGCAACTCCAAACCACCCAGGAGAAGCATCCTGACTTCAAGCTGGCCACCATATTTCCAAGCCATCGACCACAGCTGTGCTACACAGCCATGTTTTTAACTCATTTTCATTCTTGCAGGTGCTTTGAAGACCCTGAGCAGCAAAGAACAGGAGGACAGACAGAGGAAGAGTTTTATTTACAAACCAGTGCCAAGTTTCCTAATTGATCATGCAATTTTTCATGTACTTTGGGGAAAAAAAAAAAAAGTTATTCAAGTCAAAGCAAGGGATGAATTACACATTGAAAGCCAAAAAGGGAGAGTAGTCATTTAACACAATCTTGTACTGTTTTGCACAGGCCAGTGATATGACATGTCTCTGAGATTCTGCTGTCGACCAGCCAGAAGGTGTTACCCAGAAACCAAGATTAGTCAAGTAAAAATTCATTTATGACTCTATGAAGACGACACATTGTTCACTCCAACTAAATTCAAAACAAAATTCTTCTGTACAGCACGAGATTCTCTGAAAACGCCCCAAAAGAAACGGCAGTTCTCTCCAGCACTAGAAAGCACTGCACGAGCAGGCTCTCCCGCTGCCGTTTCCTCTGGCCCAGATTCCAGGGCTCTGCAGACTGTACAGTTGGATGCAAGTGAAGCCAGTTTGGATGTTGAAAGTCATCACATACAGGTTCAGCATGTAGCCAAAGCTTAGTTGTTTCCCCAGATTTTTAACAGCCTTCCAATAACATTGCAGAAAAGAAGCCGAAGTAAGAAAAAGGAGAGGCGTTTGGACATGTAACCTGTTTCAGGAACTCAATTTCTAAAAGCCCCTGTAACAAGTTCTCTGTCTAGTTCTCTAACCTGGCACAAAATATTCTTAAAGTCCCTCTTTCTGACTGTGCCGGTGGCCTCAGCTGCCGGGCTGTGACTGACGTTTGCCACGCAGTTTCTTCTTTGTGAGCGTGAAGACAAGAAAAAAAGATGATTTTTAGCAGAGAAGAACTCTGATATTTAGTTCATCCCATGATAAACTGACTACAAGTTTTTCCCAATATTGTATTACTATCAGTACTGCACAATAAAACATTTCCCTTCTAAATCTACTGTATAAGAGCACAGAAGAACACATTTAGAAAGTTCTGACAGCATGGGAAGAGCCTTACCTGTATAGTCCTGCTTCTGCTCTCATGAAGAAGCAGCTCCTCTGACAGAAGCAGCGTCCGGGCTGGGTTGCAAAGATCTAGCGGCTACATTTGAAGGCGGCGGGGGTGGGGGGAAGAAAAAAAAATAGAAAAAGAAAGAAACAGTCAAACCTTCCACTGGAAGTGTGGCTTGCCAGAATAACTTTCCGCCCACCAAACCCACTTTGTCTTCACTTCAAGCTGTAACTAATTTAGGGAGAAGCTACCCCACACTGAGCTCAAAAGGACAGAAAGTCCAGTTACACGATAAAAAGAAAGCCTTACACTTAACACCTACGTCAGACCCATCTATAAAAAGACAGCCAGCCACTTACCTCTTTGTACGTTAACTGTTCTGCACTGTGCAGGTTTATGGGCGCTTTTTAGCAGGAAACACAACCACAACAGTGGCACGTTAGGTTTTCACGTCCCTTAAGAATATTTGCTACCAAGTTTTAAACAGGACAGGTTCAGTTGTCCTGACTGCAGAACCAACCCTGCAAAACCAGCCCAGGATCTTCCCGAGCAGCATGGCCAGCAGACACGCGAGGGGACCTCCACAGGGGCTTTGCAGTATGAGACAGCATAAAACATAAAAAGCCAGTTCCTGAAGTGGCAGAAACACCCCAGGCTTGAACTAAGACACAAGTTTTAGGAGTAAAGAGGCAGAGGTGCCAGTCATGTTCCTACCCAAAGGCAAACTGTGCACACAGCTGGGGCTGTGAACGCACTGGTGCCAACACGAACGGCCACCTGGGTGCTGTCAGGAAGGATGGAGGTGAGCATAAGCCTGCTCCCCAGCACCAGCCCAGCCCCACAGCTGTCTCCAGGCAGCCCACCGGCTCAGGCCGGGGTGACAGGTAACATGGATCATGGGTGTCAGCCCAAAGGAAAGCACCGGTCTGAGCTGACATGACAGGGCCATTGCTGGTAGCGGGGAGGCCAGATGGTTCCCCACAGTCTCAGAGATGAAGGTATCCATCAGTCATGTACTTAAACATACAGGATCAGATGAGGTTTTCTGGGGTTCTGACCACATGAAGGACAAAATGGAAGACACAAAGGTAGTTACAGCTACTACCGCCAAATCCAGAGCTAAGTTTTAAGAAAATGGTTTATGGAACTGGGGACTGAGAACGTCCTCTGTTAAGCCATTACTGCTCTGGAACCTTGCCCATGATTTCAGTGCTGGCCACCAGCTAAACTAAAAAAATCTTTGTTAGTATGCTATAATTAACAGCTCAAAGAACCCACAGGAAGAAACCATATTGGTCTTCAGTGACATAAAGTTGGTTGCTAAAGCCCAGAAGCTGGGTTACCTGACTCATGCAACTACCCGAGGACCAGATCTGAAAGTTGAGAAGGGAAAAAAACTCCAACAGAGAATCTCTTGGGCAGGACACAATTCCCTTTGAGAAAGTACCCAACGCCCTGCTGAGTATAGCCAGCTCCAGAAGAAAGAGCTGAGGGTGACAGGGGATCCATGCATTCATGGTACATACTGCTGGAAAATACGGCATGACAGCCTGGACCCAACCTACAGCAGCAAGCTCTGATACAACCTGCTGTGCTGGGCGCTGGTTGCATCAGATCTGTAACACCTCACTTCCAGCTGCGCTTACCTGCACAAAGACAGGGAACACCAGCACTTTGGGAGCCAGCGTCACATATGTGCCATAGCTGGAGTGTGGGATGTGTGGCCTCACTATGGTACAGTTCTGGTAGTTCCCGTAGCTCTTCATCGTCTGCACAGTCTTCATCAGCCTGGACTTTCTCCCAGACCCCATGTGTGATTTCCCTTTACATGCATTTCCTGGACCGACAGAGGAAGCAGAAGGAGACACAGAATCAGAAGAGAGCTCCTTTGGGACTGCCAGCTCGGTTCCTGCTCTCGCAGGCTGGAGGAGGGCACGTAAAGCCTAAGGGGAATAGCTGGAGCCAAGAGCGGCAGGGACATTCGTCACTCTGCTATCAAAGTTTCCCAGGGATTCACGAAATAACAACACTGACTTCATTTTTCCTAATGCAAAATGAGATGTCCCTTGACGTTTCTTTTCAAGAGCTACTTGCTTGCTGGACCAAGGACTTAACTGGATCACACCAGCAGCAAAAACCCACCTATACACATACAAACTAAAACCCAAGGAAGCCACAGCAAGCTCAGCTGCAGGCCAGCACATCTGTCTCTGGGTGCACACTGCCTTCTGCACAATTTATGAATACGGTACTTTGGAGGAAGAGATGTGGTACTGTTATATGCACCTCCCTATCCAGTACCGAAAGGATGAAATAAGAAATACAGAACAACCCCAAACATGACTTTAGAAGCACAGGAGTACCAAGGAGATTCCCACCATCAGGGAATACCTGCCTGCACCACTGAACCTTTCCCTTTCCAGGGAGGAGGAAACCATCTGTGACTAACTTAGGGTGGGGGAACACTGGAAAATTAAACCCTGGGACATTTTTATCCACACAGGCCCTCCTGCTCTAGCTTCTGGGCATGGGAGTTAGCAAAGGGCAGGAATTTCACACCAGGGGGTGCTGGGTGGTGGGTTAATCAGTTTCCAGAAGATACTTGGAGGTGTCAGAAAAAGGGACAGAAGTGATAAACACATTCATGCACATAGGATCAATCCATGCCTTTCCAAATCGCTCCCAGGGATGCAACGATTACTCAGATGCTGGGGTGTATTTATAAAGGATGACCTCATTCTGCATGAGGCTGGCACAACATCATCCACTGTTTTTCAGCATTACATTTTGGTGCTGGATAAAGTCTGAGCAGCCTGACTGGTTTTTCATTCTGTCCCTCTTCATTGCAGAAAGCTGTTATCCTCTTTCAAAGGAGGGATTACACAGAAGCTTTCCTTTGCAGCCTCCTACCTCAGCTGGTCAAGCAGAGCTATGACTTTTTCCAACAAGCCAACACCACCTACTCTGGCCAGTCTGCATCATCAGAGACATTAGGTGGTACGTCAAACCAATTGCAGAATCTCTCACATATTTGATAATCCTGTGATTAATTATTAACAGTTATCATTGTTCCCTGCTAGCTTCTGCGTGGGTGAGTCCTTCCTTCTCCTACGGGCAATTGCTGCTATATAGGATTTCTAAGTCCTTTCCCCCCAGCCTAGAGGAATGCCTTTGAATACATCCAGCAAGCTCCTATCAGCATTTTGTGTCACAAGCACAGGCATGGGACACAGAGTGCTCTGAAGATGCTTTGCCTGGACAGAAGCCACCGTTTTCTCAGCACCAGCACAATGATGCTAGAGCATCGCAGTCTGCTGGGAGCTGGTGCCCATATGCACAACTGGCTGTGAGCAACTGGATGGTTTGGTGGGTGAT
The DNA here is from genome assembly GCF_023634155.1 of Falco peregrinus. NCBI lineage: Eukaryota > Metazoa > Chordata > Aves > Falconiformes > Falconidae > Falco > Falco peregrinus. The sequence goes on along the minus strand of NC_073721.1, from coordinate 45,836,446 downwards.
CTGTTGGAGGCAGCAGTGCTAAGGATGGCTTTATGTGTCCTTCTCCCCACTCCCAGCACATGGAGCTGGGATGAGACCAACGCACAGGACCAGAACCAGAAAGGAGCTGCTGCCCAGCTGCCCACTGGGCTGCTCTGCTCTTAAGTGTGCTATTGGCAGCACGGCTGCTGAGGGGAGCAGCTGTGAAATATTTCCTATTACTGACATTAACCCATCAGGCCCAAGGGCCTTGGCATTCTTTGGTGACCCCCGTTTTGGTCATCCCTGATGTCCCCAGGCTCACAGTGCACATCTCTCCTGCCATACACAAACTCCTATCGCTGCAGCAGCAGGACCTACCGTGCTCAGGACAGAAGGTGGGACGGGTTCATGTTCTCCAAGAGCCTTTAACCCCAGACTATGTCCTGCTGGGCACCAGTGACCTGTGCTCTGTCCTAAAACTTGCAGACAACAACTCCAACAGGAACTGAATGTCTCTCTAACCACTCTCTAACCATGCCTTCCTCAAAAGAAGCCCCACTGAAAAATCAAAGAATTTCCTTCCTGCCTCCTGAATCTGACGAACCAAGCCAGCTCAGGTCCTGCAGGCAGACCTCTCCACTTGGATTTTACCATATCCAGGTGAAAGCATTAGCCCATTCTCCCTCACAGCAATTACTCAGGAACATGAGTGAGAAGGGCTCCTGCAGCTCCGCTCCCTGTTAGAGGGGTGTCCCAGCAGAGACCCCCCAGCACCACTCCCCTCAGCCACCCAGCCCCAGGAGTTTCTGCTCCCACCACAGCAGCTTTCTGCACTGTAACGGATACCCATAACCTTCCCAAGCAGAAATGAGCCAAAACACTTGTGAACATGGCTCAGAGCAGATAAGGTCTTGTCCAAAGCAAATACATGAACCTACCCAACATTACATATTCCATTAAGTATTAGGAAATAGCACATTTACTTTCAGATAAATGCCAGCAGAGCCAGACTGCACTCTGTTGACAATCCAGACCTGCTGTTTACTGCTTGCTTTAACAGCCTGCCTTTGCGGGGGGGTGCCCCTTGTGACCCAAAAGGTTGTTTCCACCCCTAAGTGCAACAGCCCTGGCATTTTCTCTTTTCCCTTTTTCATGGTTGCACTGCCAGATAACATCAAAGCACGAGAGACAGCTCAACACAGGACTGATACAATCTGTCTGGGCTGTTCAGGACCTGCTTTTCCTCTTACCCCTAAATCACCTCATTTTATCAGAGGAATTCATCACCTGCACAAGTCCTGTTTTCTGCACACTGGCACAGAAATGCATCCAGCCTGCCCAAAGCATCTGCTCCTGTCACTGTGTGACTGGCGGCCAGCTTCGTGCTGCCACACTTAATCACTGCTCAAGATAACTACTGCATTCTTTCCTCTTAAGACTTAACATTAAATAAACTGAAAACAAACACTAAAATTTGTTTTGGGAAGAAGTCCAAGTCTTTCAAATTCTACTCGGCTATAAGAACAAGTCCCCATGGTCCAGCTCATCTTTTCACAGGTTCCACAAACAGCAGGAAAGAGTTGCAATTACCCACAGTACAAAACATCCCCTGCAGCTGAGCTGTGGAAAATTATTCTGGCTGCAGAGCTCCAGAGCTGGGAGCATCCAAAGCACAGGGGCCTTGGACCCACACTGCTCCCTCCTGCTCCCCAGCATTCCCATCATGGCTTTGCCAGCCCCACGTGTTGCCTTCTATGGACACTGCCTCACCTTTACAGGCAGCATGAAATTTTCTAGCTGTGCCCGCACCAGGGAGGGACTGCTGAGTTAAAGACACTCCTCCAAGATCATGCCTAGGTCAGCTCTTCTATAGACACACAGCTCACCCTAAAGGCATCCTAACGGACCCGGGTGCAAGCACAGCCTCCCAAAGCTCCCAAATCAAGCTGTTTTGCATGGACCTGGATTCATGCAGTCCCCAGCCCTGCCACACACCCCATCCCACTCTTCCCACAAACCCAACGATGCCTGGTTCTCCAGGGAAACCCAGCATACCTGTTGTAGGAAATGAGTTTAATGTTTCAAAGGAGTTTTGAGGAAAGCTCGTTCAGAATCTGCCAGAAACCTTGCAGGAGCCCAGAAAACGAGTATTCCCCAAATCTGGCACACCAGCCTGCACTACTGTTTGTACAAATCTGAGTCACGACCACCCTCACTCCCTTAGTAATAAAATGAACCTCAAAGCAGGGGCCACGGTATTAGCACCCCCCAGCAAGGCATCACATGCAAGAAGGGAAACACGTCATGGAGAGGCCCAAAGACATATCTGGGGAACTGCCGCAACAGCAATGCTTAGCACTTTCACACTTCATGCTTTTATCGTGCCCCTGAGGGAAATTCCCTGGCCACCAGCTTCCCTTCAGCAAATCTGTGACCTCCCAGAGCGACCTTCTTACCATGAGGCTCATCCAGTGACATGAGCAGCTGTGCTCTCCTCTGGGCTTGGCGGGTATGGTTCTTGTTCTTATGTTTGACCCAGGGTGCAAAGATGATCTACCCAAAAGCCCCAGGCTTCTGCCACTGTCCTCATAACATGAGGGACTCCACTGCAGCACAGCAGGGCTAAGGGCAAGGATTCAACAGTGCTAGGAAAACCACGTCTAGCTCTGCTGGGTGCTCTGAGCAGCATGTTCAGCACATCAGCAACTTACCCACAGCAGCATTGTTCTCTTGATAAACAGGCCTCAGCAGCTGTAAGACACAACCCAGGAAAGAGAGTCACTTGCAGCAGGCTTGAGGTAGACTTTACAATAAACAGCTGCAAATTTTAGCATGCCAAACCCAGCAAAGCCAAAGCACTCCAGAGTGAAAATCATTTTTATCCTTTTGCCAGCAGAAAATAAGAGCAATTACTTGCACCATGGCCTATGTAGTGAAAGCGCTTCCCATATCCTGACCCTTAGAGTGAGCCCTGAGAGGAGGCAGCAGGTCATTCACCCCAGCTCTCAGTCCCAGTGGAAGATGTTTTAGGAAAATAGTGAAAGCTCCCCCCCAGACCAAAGGACACGTCTGGCTTGTAAAAATGGCGTATGCTCTAGCAAACATTACAGAAGATGGTCAGTAAGATTGAGGCATGGGCCAACAGAGGATCCAGCAAGCACAGACCACAGCCACATGCAGTAACTTGAGCGTGAGGCTGGAAAGCAGCCCTACCTGGCTCCCTGGGTTCAGAGGCGCTAAGATGATATAGTTCTGGTCCGCAGCAGAGGGGACCCGGGACAGGGGTGGCATGGTGTTCTGGCTCCGCTTGCCGATCTCTGTGTACCTCTCCCAGCTGTTCAGCACCAGCCCATCGCTCCCATCATACAGTATGTGGCAGCTCCGGCGCTGCTCGGGCCGCGGAGGCATGGTGCTGTTCTTTTCCCGCTTGTTGGGTGGTGACTGGAGGTCGTAGGCAGACTTGCAGGATGATCGGCGGATCATGCCTTCATGCCCTGACTTGACCTGCGGGACAAGCCTCCAGACCAGTAGTATGATCTCAGTGGGACAGTTCCTGAAAGAGATGGCATGGGGCAGGTCAGAGATGGGGCAGCAGGGAGTGAGGCTCCCCATATCATTCAGACAGCCATCAGCCCTGCAGTCCTTCCTTTTTCTAATGCTTCTGCCCCTGTATCCTTCCTTCTTCTACTCCAGAGAGTACTTTCCCAGTCTCCTGCACCTCTCAAAGCCTTTCCCTTCCCGTAGTCACTGAAATAATCTGCTGCCCTGTCCTGGGCTCCCTCAAACTATCTCTTCCAGAGCCCTGCATTGATGCTTTGGGTGAACACTCACCGGATTTCGTGTGCCAGTTCTACACATTTCCAGTGCTCCACAGGCTGCTCATTCAGCTGCAGCACTGTATCAAGTTGCTGCAGACCTGCCTTTTCTGCTGGGCCACCTATGGAGAGAAGAGACAAATGCCAGTCACCTGCCGGACAGATAGCTGAGAGTGAGGGGGAGGAGAAGCCCTAAGGCTAGGAGGCACCCAAATAGCTTCACAGCTTGCACCACTCACTCCTCCAAACCCAATCTGTTTCCTCTAACACCCACACCTGAAAATAAAGTGGGGCCAGCTAGGCTGGAGCTTCACTTCCAACATGCATGCATGCACCACACAGCACCTGAGACAGTCATAAATGTTCTCTCAGAGCTATTGTATGAACTTCCCATGTTTCCTGGTGTGCCACGGGGAGCACCAGGGGACAACAGACACAAGTCCATCCCACAGGTCCACACCAAGAAGATTTACTCAGGCAACTGAGGGTTCCCATGATTCTGCTCCCCTCTGACCCCCTGTCTGATACCCACACACCAGATGCTTTCCATATGTCTCCCAGCCAGCTGGAGGTTGGGAGGAAACTCAGGTTCTCAAGTTGGAGAGGGAAGGAAACAAAATCTCTGCAAATTACTGCAACACACCGCCAAAACAGTGACATAGCGCTAACCCAGTGGCCTCCGACCTCATTAGAGGTGACAGAGCATTCAATAAGTGAAGTTTCTTGGAATTAACCAGAGTCCTGCAAGGCATGGAAGCTTCTGAGTCACGGCATGCACTGGGAAGTAAAAAAGGAGCAGTCATTCGTTCAAATCAAAAGGGATAAAAAAAGATCTGATCTCTTACCGGAGTCCACTGCCTGCACCCGGACTGGGGAGTCACAGCAGATTGTGAAGCCAAACCCATCACTTCCTCGAGGGATCGTAATCTGTCGTAAAAGACAGACACCAGAGTCGCCTGTTCAGTGGGAAAGCAGCCACTGCATGTGATCAGCAAGCACCCCCCTTTCACCAACACATTGCCCCATAGCCTTTGGAAATGCAGCCACATGGCATTTCTAGAAGCAGTCGCAGAGCCCAAAGGAACCATCACAGTGAGCGGCATCACTCTGCGACCCCACGGACAACAGGTCTCTCCCCTGCTGCAGTCAAAGGCAGGCAGAAATGGTGCTAAAAAGCAATGCAAAGATCAAGCTGAGGATCAACAGAGAGGAATGCCACAAAACAAGTGTTTGTTGAGCACACACAAGTCTCCACTCACAACACCTGCAAGTGTAAGGAAAGGTCTGATAAGCCATTAGAAAGGAAAACCTGGCAATCTGGCTCTGACACTGATTTCTAACACGGCTTCTCTAAGCAAGGCACTTAAACATTTCAATTCCAGTCAGGTAATACAGAAATAGCAGCACTCCTCTGCTCCAGAGGAAGTTGCAAAGATCCACACGCTCCTGTCTGCAAGGCATCTGCACCGGAGCAGGCTCTGTATGCACCACCCCATTAGCTGGGCTGAGTCTGTTTTGTCTCGCTGAGTATGAAAAGGATGGATGCTGTGTTGATTTAGGCTTGCTTCTCCTCCTGATTCAAGAAGCATTAAACTTATTGAAAAAATTACATTTATTTTTTGATGCTGGCTTCCAGCAGTGACTCAATACGACAGCTTCTGTAAATACCTGATTATCCCCCAAGACATTTGTCAAGATCCTGGTTTTAATGACAGAGAAAAGAAAAAAATCCATTATCTGACCTATATTATTCTGAGAACAAACAGCCAGAGAGAAGACAAGGAATTCAGCAGAAGCTGCCAAGGAGGGAAACTGGTTCCTCACTCCTTTACCACGGGAGGGCAAACACCGCGAGCTTTCATTTCTCTGCCCCTTGTCCCTGCTTGATTCCTCAGCTTGAAATCAGGCTTCAAAAGAGAAACTGTCTTGACCTGGCAGGATCAAAAAAATAGGTCCAGTCCCACTATGCTGAGTATTTTTCTTTCTGGGGTTTGCTGAATGCTCAAACAGCTGCTTGTGGCTCCACACCTTCAAACCAACCTCACACCTCAAATACAAAGCATAGGGGATCTGAGTTCTTCAGAAGTGTTACCATTGGCACCTCAGGAGCCAGCCCAGCATCTCTCCCACCACGGAGACTCCACGGTCACTTCCCAGCCCAAAGATTCCCCTGCACCAAGAGGTCTCCCACTCCTTCTCCCTGAGCTGGCTGCTCTTGTCCACGACCAACAGACACACCTTCCCTGGGCCACTAAATAGCAGCTTCTCACTGTTGACAGTTTGCTCTCCTCAGCTCCCACCACCATGGCCATTACAGGGAGCTGAACACCGATTTTTGGTGCCGTGCACAGAATTAAGAAATATGAGCATCTGACATAAGCTGGAAGGTGGGTGTAAGAGACTCCAGCACTGCACAGGTTCACTCTACCCACATTTTTGTCAAAAAACACAGAAGATACTGTCAAAATACAGAACTGAGGAGGTCTAAGATGCAAATCACAGTCAGTTGTCATTAATACAAAGCAGAGCAGCATTCCTGCAGGAACCATCACTATAGCCCCAACAAGAAGTGGGTATTTTTAGTTAAGCTGGTTCTCTGTGCAATTCCCAATATACACTGACTCCCACAGCAGCTTTAGCATGACAGGAAAGATTAGCACAGGAGCGCAGAGAAAAGCTGACCACGAGCCGGGAGCCCCAATCCAGACGATGGAGGGAAAATTGTGTTCAAAAGTGCAGGAGACTGGAACCGGCACAAGCAAAACCAGCACCTGGCACTGTACACCAAGCAGGTCCAGCAGAATTTGCACCAGCTTTTACAGACCACAGCAATCTACTTTTCATAAAGCAAGTTGCTGTTGGTTGTAACCAGCTTCAAGCACCACTCAATTTCCAAATACATTAAAACAATTTGAAAAAGAGACAGTAGCAACCTGGCAGACTTAGCTGCCTGCCATGCCTGCCTCTCCTCTAACAAGTGGTAAACTGAAACACCTCGCAGCTTAACACTTTCATCGTTGGCATGCTACCCCCAAGCTGCACAGCAAATGCTCCCCCTCTATCCCCATTTACACACTGCAGCAACAGGCAGAGATCAGCCAGAGACACCTATCTGAAGATGCTTTCCTTATATTCCCAAAATCATAATTTAAAAATTATAACCATAGCAAATCAACACCTTAGAAACAGCACACACAGAGCCCAGAAATGGCAAGAAAGCCCACAGGCACTCATAAACTTAACGGAAACTTGCAGCAACACACACGCACATGCTGGCACATGGACTTTTTCCATGGGAGATACAGACCTGTCTGTATCTCCGCTCCGAGCACACCTTGCAGAGTCCATTGAAGCGGTTCATGGCTGGAAACCCTAAACTTGCTGTTAGCCCATGAAAATCCAGTCCCCCGAAGCAGCCGTAATCCCGATCTCCTTGTATCACACGAGTGTGGAACAAACCACAGTCAAACTGGCATGACCGCCCATGGGAACCCAGCTCCAGAGAAGAATGGCAGGAAGCCACCTTTCACCTCCCCAGCCCCTGTCTGTGCTGTATGCCGCTTTACGATAAGCCAGAGGGCTTCCTGAAAACCCTAACTGACAAGGAAGAGAGAGAGTTTTATATTAAAATTCCTGTCAACTATTTAGTATTCCCTAGTCCCTGCTCTGTTGATGTGGCTTTTGTTCCCGCGGCATTCTTCAGCCGCACGGAGCACTTTGTTATTGCAATGTTCTCACAAACACTTTGAGGATGTTTAAGCAGCATTTCACAGGCACCGGCTGTGTGAGCTTCACTTCATTAAAAAGACAGCTTGCGCTCATTACACTTGTAAAGGATAAGAGAGATTTTTTTTTAAAGAAAAAAAAAAGAAAAAGCAGAGTTTGTTTTTGAAAGCACAGACCTAGAGGATACGCATGTCGTGATGCTTTGTGCTCACAGTCACAGAGAGGGAAGCAGAGAGGTCAAATGAATTGCACCCATGGTGTAATTTTGGAATTAAAGACAAAAAGAAACTCTTAACACAGCCAGCAGTAGGGCACAAAGCAGGACTGAGTGAGTCTGCACCACATGGCCCCGACAGCCAGCACCGCAGCACAACCCCTTGGAGAAGAACGCCTTGCAACGGAGAAGAAAGCACCTTCCACACTCCCACATGGGGATGGAAAAGAGAGGAAAGGCTCAAGGGAACCCAAACCCCAGGCTCCTTTGTACGGCACCTGCAGCAGCAGGGCCAGAGGAGGCTGGGGGGAAGCACAAGGAGCCCCAGTGCTCCCAGGGGACCCAGCAGTTCGGTGGAGCCATTGGAGGCATGGCCTGGGGCTGCTTCAGGCGCATTGACCCAGCCTGCTGCAACGCCAGGCTGGAGCTGGAAGGAGGACTGGTCTTCCTTCCCAGCCACCATCTTTCAAGTCAGTGGTGACTGCTGGAGAGGAAGGGAGGAGAGGGGCGCTGGCTTTGTTTGTCTTGCTTAGTCCTGCGCTTTAAAACAAATAACTGAAAATGCAGCTGAGGGAAGCAGTTAAGCGGAATTCGGCACAGATAAATCACGGGGCCGGCTGAGCTCTATTTCCGATGCAAGCCATGTGTTTGTGTTCCCATTTCCCATCCTTGCCTTTCCTATAAATCACCGAGGCTCCACCATGGGCCTTTCCCTTCCCAGAGCAAAAGGCCCTGAAAGGAGGAGGAGAGCAGATGCACTTGTCCACAGAGACACGGAGCCAGGCAGGGCCTGATGCTGTGTGGCAGGCAGCTGGCCAGCCCCGTCCCCATCGCTCCCAGTCAATGGCTGGTGCTTTGTCTCTGTGGCAATATACTAGAAAAACAGGAGGTCCCTGTATGGCAATAGGGAGCGAGTGTGGGGTTACTACCCACGTCACCCACCTTCACCAACTGCTGCTCAATTGGGATAATTAATTGCCCATCAAAGCCATGGTGTCAACAGGGAGACTGACACAGCTCCCATCTCAGCATCACCCTCACTAATACTCTGTCCCTTGGCTCGTTTGAAACCTCTCCATGCAGGTTCTGCTGCCAGCCAGCTCCGGACCCCACATCTTCGCACCCCCGGTGGGTCATAGCCCTGTCATACCTACCTTCAGCTGCTTCATGGTCGCAGCATCTGGGCTTTCCTCTGCTGCACTCTGACTTCCCAGCATCAGCTCTAAAAAAGAAGGGGAAAAAAAAGGAAAAGAAAAAAAAAAAAGAAAGAAAAAAAAAGAAGGGAAAAATAAAAAGAGGGAAAGGCCATATCAGCCCAACAGCACACATCTCCTGACAATCCCTTTCCTTCCACACTCCATCTACACACTGTATATACGTTCTTCACACATCGTGGGCACATCTCCTCCCGGCTGTGGCAGCCCTGTGTGGCAGCAGCTGTGGGTTGGTTGCACATCTGGGATAGGCACTGCTGTGTCACCCCGCTCTGTGCCAGCCGACACACACCCTGGCAGCACAGCATGACCAAGGCAGAAGAAAATGCTCCCCACCATCCTGCACAGACCCTAGGAGCCAGATTCTGGCCATGGGATTCAGTCCAAGCCTGAGAGGCAGGAATCAGCATGATGAAAGGCCAAGCAAAAGGGACAGATGTGGCCGCAATGTTGTGGTCCCCACAGTGACCCAGGCAGCCATGGGTAAGCAGCAGTGAGGGCTGAAGGGGAGAGCTCAGTGCCTGTGCAGAGCCTGTTGAACCAGCCAGGATCTCCCCCATGCCGATCTTCTGGGATCCTGGTGCCCACTGGGCATCGCTGGGCTGAGGAGTGCTCATGGAGACATAAGGTGCCATGGGGCTGGGGCTTGCTCCATGCTGGCACAAGGACAGACATGAGATTGACCCCTCTTCCAAACCTTGTCAACACTCCCTGAGACATCCCAGTGGGGAGACGCACCTCTGCTCTGCTTCAGCCGCCGCATGGCCACCTTCAGGTGCTTGGTCCTGCCCAGGTCCTCCCCGAGGAGATAGTACCAGCCACTGACCTCCTGGGTGGGTGGAAAGAAACTGTCAGGGACAGATACTCACCCCCATTTAACTCGGTCTGGTTGCCTGCAGCCCCAGAGGGGTCCTGTTGCAGGAGCTGCCCCAGGGCACTACGCAGAGCCTGTCCATACTTGCTTGCACCCAGAGCCACAGTCAAGTCCTTCTCTTAGGACACAGCAACTGCTAAAACTCTTATCCCCTCAAGGAGGGACCAAGCATCACTGAAGTAAAAAGCTTCCAGGTTTTTTGAAGGAGACAAGGTGCAGAAAAACAGCCAGTCACCAGTAAAACTGTCCATATCATGTTTGCAGCTGCTGGCAGTCTCACAGGGAGCATACAGCTCCAGCCGTATCGCCAGAGAAGGGTGCCCAAACCAGCTTTCAACAGTGCTGGGTGCTCTGCAGCAGGGCTCCCTTTGCCCCTGTCATATACCCATGTGGCCAGGGCAGCCAAGAGGACAGAGCTGACCTTGGATATCCCTCGCCTCTCTTCTAGGGAGCTGCTGCTGTCTCCCATTGCTCCCCTGGCAGCTGGGCAGAAGCCAGAGGGACCAACCATCCTGGGGACCAAGCTGAGGAGTCAGATGGGGTTGCAGGAGCCACGGCTCCCAGAGGCCAGATGAAGGGGCCCATTTAAAAATGAGTGGTTTATATCCGCAATGAAGAAACTGAGGAAAGGGGAGAATATTCAGCATGACACAGCACCCAAGAGACAAGGCCAGCTCATCTCATCCCCTGCTGAGGTCCCGGGAGGACCACACACTCCCAGCATCTTCCTCCCATCCCTGTGAAAGTAGGATGCTGTGTGTGGGTGCCAAACACACAAACACTCTGTCCTCTCTACATGCAATGACACTTTGTGAAACTCACTGCCAGAATCTGAGAAGGAAGGGACATCGCTGGGGAGGCCAAATATGACCAGAGCAGAGGTCCCTGCTGGAGAGGGCTGCAATTTAGAGCTGCTGTGCCTAATTATCTTCACTGTTATAAAAAAGCTGTATCTCACTTGTCCAAATTCCAGGGGAGGCCTTGCTCAAGCTGCTTCTTGCCCTCTTCTCAGGTCACTGCCACAAATAGTTCCTTTTTAACCTCTTGCTAGGAAGTAAATTTCCACACCTCTGATGGTGTATTAAGACCTTCACAAAACCCTTCCAGCTAGCTGAGATACTTTGATGTAGAGTGGACATGCTCAGAGATGAAACCCCTAACCACCAGCAGCAAGGATGAAACATTTCCGTGTTTTAATGGGTCGGCGGGAGTCATTTGCAGCAGTAGCTTTGCAGGTTTCTTTAGGAAGGCAAACCCAGCTGATGTGAAAGCTGTATTACCAAGCAGCAGCCAGGCTGGGGCAGCAGTACTATGACCAAATCTGCAGCAGTGGGGACGTGGACCCTGGCACAGAGACAGCCTGGCAGCATCGCTGCCTCCAGGAACAGCCCGAGACCTCTGCCCTTCCCCTCTGCCCTTGCCCTCTGCCCATCACCACCTCAGCTGGTGAAGCCCTGGCTCCTGAGCACAGGGAATTGGGCAGACTCCTCGGAGGAGGAGCATGTCCCCACCACCACACCCACTCAGCCACCACCCAGCAGCCATGTGAAGGATGTGACACATGCCAGACTGAGCGAGGCTGGCCCCATCTCCTGTTCCCCAGGCAGCCCGGCTGCAATCGCTACGGCCAAGTCTCTGTGCCCCCAATTGCTGCTACTCTCTGTGTCCCTGCAGAAGCAAGTGGCAGTCCTATCCTATCCTAGGATCCCTCCTTCAACAGCCTCCCCACCTCTGCCTCCAGCAATCACACCACCACCGGTCCCATACTGGGAATGGGACCAGGGGACTCCCTGGGCACCTTCAGAGCATCTTTGTCCCACTGTGGGAGAAGCCTGCTCCCGCCCCAGGAGTGCACTCCATCCCGCCCCAAGGGCGCACGAGTCAGGCCCCAGTCCCATGTGCTGCCCACCGGCATGCAGTTACCTTTTCCAGGGTCAGGAGGGACTTCACGCCAAAGCTCATGCAGCCGATCAGTTTGCTCTGCCTGCAGGAGGGCCAGAGACCATCAGCACACACTTGTTGAAAACTCCCCAGGCATCAGCTCCCCACAGGCACCCCTTTGCAGGGAGCCCACAAGCATCCCTGCCCATGCTGGGAGCTAGGCAGTGCCCAGGTCTGCCTCCCTCTCCATGCTTTGAGCAAGCATGGTGTAACCACTCAGCTCAGCTGCAGCACGGGCAAGGAGGAGCTGGACTGAAGCATCCTGGTCACCTCCAGCCTATCTAATGTTAGCAGGAGCTCGGCCAAGCAGGCAGATGCCACTTGCCTGAGCAGGCAGCATAGCCTGTGAGGTGCCAGACCCCTTGCTGCTGGGCTTTCCTCCTCACTGCATTGCCCCCAGGGGTAGGGAATGTCCCCAGCCCAGAGCCAGGCTCCAGCCCCACTTGGCTTTAGCCAGCATTGCAGGCACGAATGGCTGCAGGAGTTTTAAATGATGGTCCAGCTGACGGCTACCAAACAGCAGCAAGGCCAACAGAAAGCAGCAAGGGCAGGATTTCCTCTCTGCCAGCCTGCACGCAGCATGGTGCTCACCAGCACAGACATGCCGTGAGAATGACCCTGGCCACTCACGTGTGGTGGCCAGAGCAGGTGGCAGGTTCGCTGCTGTGCCAGCCCCATTTGAAAGAGACTGTATGGCAGGCTAGCAGCCCCTTACCTGGAATTTCTCTCTCTGTTCCAGACGGTGACCAGGAGACGTTTCTGTTCATCCTCCTCTTGCACCGGGCTGTAAGAAGCAGAGGGTACAGCCCGTGAGCACTGATATTCCCCAGGAGCACTTGGCAAGGGCTGCCCTCACAGCTGGACACCCCTCACCCTCCCCAGAGCCAGGTCTTCTCCATTCTCTGTACGGAGCACTGCAGCACCACCCCAAATGGCAACCTCCTCAAACAAGCCACTGTTGCACTAATTCACCTGTTCCTGACAGAAAACTGCAAAGATATGTGACTTGTCCTGGGCAGGTGCTGGGGACATGATTCAGGTGGTTTAAGGGGAAAAATAATCTTGCAGAAAGACACACATCCAACATCAAAGGGTAAAGGCAAGGAACAAGCTACAGTTCATGCTCTGAAACAACCACCCTGTGCCAAATTAAGCATGGGGACGGAGGTCTGACAGAGACTGGTTAGGTAGCAACGAAAAGCTCCACCAAAACACTAAGAGGCATACAGCTCCTTTCCCATGCAAGGACATGCTGTAGCTCTACGAAATCCTTTTACCTTCCTCATTCATACCGATGCCCATACTATTGCAGGTGCAAGGTCCAGGAAATGGACTGTGTTTGCCCAACTCCTGCCCAGCAAAGAAGTCCAACCGTGCAGGAGTGTCGCTGCCATGCTGTGTGCTGACAGCTTTGTGAGCCTCTGCAAAGCTCTGCCCAAAAGTTCAAGGCATTTCAGCTATAAAAAACAGCAGAATAATGTCTGTCACTCCTCATTTCAGCAGCAAACCTGCTCATGCATGATGCAAGTTTATTACAGATCATAATGCAAAAGCAAACGCAGGGTCTTGGCTTCAAGAGGGTGCCCCGGGACAGCAGCCACGTGGGTCCCCCAGTGCTCAGTGTGAAGACAGTGCTGATGGATGGGCCAGAGCTATCTCTGCCCTGTCATACTCACAAGAGAAAGTCCTCATGGAAGATAGGACTTTTGCTGTCTGGCACAGTCTTCGTCTTTTGCCTGCATTTCCAGTCAGCATCTGGCACGATCGACATCTTTACAGAGGAAAACAAGCCGTGTTAGCACTCTCAAAGCAAGCACTGGCACACAGCTGCCAGCTCTGCCGTTGCAGCAGTGGGAGACTGGCACAGCCACTTTTATGGATGGCTAAGCCTCAAAGATCCAGCTGAGCCTGTGCTCACAGGGGGTTTAGATCACTTTACCCCAGGCATGTCAAGTAATTGCATTACAAAACTCCTTGGGGCAGGGGAGGGAAGAAAAAGAGCAAAAAAATAGACTGATGTACACAGATGTTGCTGGCTGGTCTCCAACTTGCAGCCCGCTCACAGGGGAGATGCTTCCTGCACTGTACACACCACAGTGGGAGCAGCCTGCCAAGGTGACCTCCAGGAGAGCCCAGAGCCACACTGTGCTGGCCAAACACTTCTCCCCACCAGTCCTTGGGCACCCAGTGGGATGCTCTCGCAATGAATGTTTGACACATTCCTCAGCAGGGTCCTGTCCTCTGCTTTTTGGTCTTCGTGCAGACACTGTGCCAACAAAACCTGCGAGCTCACCAACACTGGGCAAGAGACCATCCACCTCCCTGCATGCTGTGGATGCTCAGCCAGAGCAGGATAGAGGAGAAAAGGGAAGGGACAGGCAGCCCAGAGCATGCTTGGAGAAGCCAACCACGAAATCCCCATAAAGCACAAAGCTCTCCAAGCAAAGCCCCAGGAGAACCTACCTTCACATAGGAGTCGCATGTCTGGTACTCCTTTCCCATCAAACCTTTTGCTTCCATGACTGGAAAGGAAACGAAACGGTCATGCCCCAAAGCAGCAGGAAAAGCGTCTTCCTACACCGCAGTGCTCTGCTCTACAGGGTCCTCCCTCCTCGTGGGGCCAAACCCATCTCCTACCCCAACAGGATCCCGCACACAGCCTGTTCTCACTGGGCACCCATAAACAAGTGAAGGGGTTTATTGTATTTTTTCTTTAATACACCCATGCTATAAATACAAGCATCTGTGGTGAGGTTGGCAGCAGATGCAGTTGAGCATCCGGATGGCAAATTGCATTTCATTTGCCTGACTTCACTGGGAGCTCTGGACTCCCAGCCCCGGAGCCAAATGTATCATCAAGTTAAATATCAACGGCCGCATCCTGATGGCAGCCCCGCCAGCAGGCACTCAGCATTGCACCTCTGCCAGAAGTTGGGAACCCTGTGGAATCCTGTGTTTCCCAGCCATGTGGCTGGAGGCAATAGATGGACAGCAGAGCCTGGATAGCCCAGGACAGGCTGTTGGAACAAGGCTAAGCTCCTTCTTAACAAGCCCCGGGCGAGGCAGCAGTGATTATGCCTTTGTCAGTGTGCTCCCAATAAACATGGTCAGCCTGATAGAAACCCCAGTGCACAAGGGGAATGGGGTTCTGCAAGACCCACTGGTGCTTCATGAAGCTGTTTGTAAGGTTCTGCCAGGACAGGCGGCACCAAGAGCTCCTCCTGCAGCCAGACCTGCTTTGAGTTTAAAGACGTTGGGGAGCAGAATGAAAAAGTTAAAGACAGATCACCCCATATCTCCCAGCCTTCTCCTGCCCACACCAAGTATCCTGCGCATCCAGCACATCCAGTGGGATGTCGGGTTCCAGACCTTGAGCCACCTTTGCCTCTTTGCTGGACAATTTTCCTCTTTCCAGACCCTCTTTTGAAGATGGCATCAGAAAGAAACAGTGACTTGCACCCAGCTCACGCTGGGGCTGCTCCAGATGGAGGGATTTGGAGTAAAATCTGTGCCTTACCCTCAGAACCACACACAGTTTGGAGGGAGAGAAAAAAAAAGACCAAATAAAACCACATTTTCCTGCTGCTGCTTCTTTACAAAGCTTGCCTTGCACAGCCAGAAAAGGGCAGCAAGCTCTCGCGGCTGCTGAGCAGAGAACAGGGGCTGCACATGGCTTGGCCAGTCCCTACAGCCTCACCAGGCTCAGGCCATCCTCTGCCCTCATTTCATTACACCCAGGCAGGGATGTAGCTGGGCTGTAAGGTGGGATGTTGCTCAAAAGAAAGCCTTTTCCATCCCCTCCTGTCCTGCTATGAAGGTCCCTGGGAGGAGGGTGCCCTCCCCCTCAAAGCATGGCCACCCCCAAGGGCACTGGGAAGTCCCAGGGCCCTGCTTTCCCCTTTCACCCTACACAGACCAAATCCAGTGCAGCAGCAAGCCTGCTCTGTTCAGTGAGGGAATTTTCACTCTGACCGTTTCAAACTCTTTGCTTTTTCCTTGATACTTTAACCACACTTATCATGCAGCCCTGAGGAGCCCCCGGTAGAAACGTGCCAGACTAGGACACACACATCCTTCACTGCAGGAACAATCCTAAGGGGCCCCACCAACTGTCTCCAGACAGGTTTTTCCTAAAGAAAAGAGGTAGTTCTGACACTCCCATTGGCCTTTCTAATGAACACACCATGGTCACCTGGAAACGAAGGTCTCGAGAAATTTCAGTTTGGCCTCTAAATCAAAGCACTCCCAGTTGTGCCGCTCTACCACAGTTGTTCCCAATAGCGACCTTGAAGCTCCAAAGAGCTTGAAGAAAGGGCACGGAAATGCTGTCCCCATCACTAGCCCACCAGGACTCTGGCGCCACCCTGCCACACGCCCCAGGGAGGTACTCACTGTGCAGCACCAGGATCCGGCCCCGCACCTCGATGGACAACTTCAGCTGGCCTAGAGGAAAGGAGAGGAGAAATGGTGAAGGAGGCAGGGCTCACCCAGTGCCCCAGCACTCAGCAGCACAGGGACTCTGCGGCTCTGAGGCTTGCACGGGTCCAGCCTATCCTGCCTCCCCACCCCTGGGCACAGGGGCATCACCTGGGGAGCCAAGAGGAAAGAGGTAGGAGGAAACATCTTCTACCAAAAAAGTCTTACAGCTCCAGATGTAAAAACATTCCCGGAGAACCTGAATACTGTTTTCTCAGCACACAGTAAACTGATGGCAGGAGGCACAAGCCCATGGCAGGGGGGAAATGGGAGGACCAAGATGAAACAGCCACTGTGGGATGAATTAGCCCTTGTTTAACAGAGGGATGCAGCATGTTCAAATCCTCCCCCCAGCCCAGATTCAACTTCCCCTTTGCTTCTCTCCTGAGCTTCTGTGCGGGGAAGGGGCTGTCAGTCCTGTAGAAGGTGACAGTGGGCCAAGCTGCAGACAGTCTGGACGAAGGCCAAGGACAACTGATGCCTTTGGTGGCAGGAACACACCGGAGCAGGGTCAGCCAAGGCTGGCTCCACTGGGGGAGCCTGGGCCATGGCACTAACCTGGTTTCATCCAGCTGCTGCTTGGGGACTGCACTTCAAAAACACCTCCTCCCTGCCTGCCCTACCGCTTGCCTCATCTGTCCAGGGTGGTTCTGGGGAAATGAGAAAGCCTCAACAATCCCTTTGCTGACTGTCACATCCAGCAACAGTTCATTATCACTGGCACTGTCGAGCAGAGAAGACGCAGTGCAAGGACTAATGCAGCACTGCTCACAGCACAAACCTAGCCCCCAGGAACCAAAGCATGGCAAAAGCTCCTGTGTTGCAGCCTCCTGCATTTCCTGGGGAACCCAGACAGTGCAGGCTGGTGAGCAGACAGGTAATCTCTTAAAACCAGGAGTCAATACTTGCTTTAATCTAGGATTAAACAAGAATGGTTTCAGTCATGTGTTTTGACACTGAATAACTGTCAGGTGGCCAACGAGGCTAGGAGCAGCCAACCCGCAGAGAAGAGCAATGCTCCACCATCCTGCAGTCACTCTGCTGCAGAGCCCAGCGAGGGCTGGGACCAAGCAGGACGCCTGGCTCCCAGGGAGGCAGCACCTCTGGGAAAGTGCCTGGCTCCCTGCACAACAGCACCGAGAGCTTTTGATTGAAGAGGTGATGGTGGCAGAGGAGAGCCTTGCAGAGCTGCATGGAAGAAACATGACTTTGGAGCAGGTCTGGATGGAGATCCCTCTTGCTCCCAATGCACTGGCTTACCCACAGTCACCCACCAAGTCAGGACCTGCCTGCCTGGGCTGCCCAGCTCCCCAGTGCCAGGCCTGCCGAGCTTTGTAGGGGGTCTGCTGCCCGTCGTCACCATGAGCAGAGCAAGAAGCATGATCAAGAGATCAAAGGCAGGATGATTCCAACAGTCGCTAACAGGCCAAAAGAGCAGATCTTAGTAAGAGCACAGGGATGTCCACTTCTGCCACTCAAGAGGGCAGAAAAATGACATAAGAGAAAGAGAGCTCAAAGTGCCAAGATCTGGTACCTGGAGCAAACGACAAGATCTTTCTTGGAGCAGGAGATTGATCTGACTTATGAAAGGAGGACTCAGGATCTAACCCACTCCACAGGCAGCCCTTAGGGAGGAGGCTTCTCCTCATGTGGACTGGCACAGCACAGCAGCAAGAGCTCACCGTGGGACTCAGCAGTCCCTCATGGGTGCTGCAGAGCCCGCCTGTACAAGACAGCAAGCAACACTTCTACCCATCAGTGCCTTTTAAGCTACCTACAGTGAGAGAGGAAGGGAGGACTCAGAGCAGAGAGAGGAGGTGGGAGGAATGGAGCCAGGGAAGTGTTGGAGAAGGGTTCCACAGGGAACAGACCAGGGTAACTCAGCCCAAGCAGCCTCCTGCGGAATTTCTCTCAGTGTGGATTGCACAGGCAGATCCAGCCCCTGTGCTCACGAGCTTGTCTACTTGCGACAGGGTCAGCTGAAACCCAAGTCCAAAGGCTGAGGGTGCTCAGGCAGGCCTCTGAATCCATAAACCCCGCTGCAAAGGCACAAGGACAAGATGGGAGAATTATTTCTAAAAAAAGAACAAAGGAAGGAGCGTCCCAAACATGCCTTCAGCTGGCAACAGGCAAAGTAAGCACCTGCAGACACAGTGTCCACAACTGCAGAAGAATACACATGCTGTTCACAACCCACTCTGAAGCAAAGCCTCAGAATAAAAGAAAAAGGAGAATAAAATCCAGCTCTTACACAGCTCCAAATTCAACCTGCAGTTCCCACGGCCTCTCAAAATGCCTGTGCCAGATCCCTGAGCTCCCACCTCTTATCTGGAGCTGTGATTTGTGGTTTTCAGCACTGCCTGGACCCGTCTGCCAGCAACTGATTCCCAGCATTGAAAAGCCAAGCAGTCACAGACCCTGCGCAGGAGGCCAGCAACTGGGAGAGCCACATGCGTAAACCCCTGCTGAGCAAGGGCACAGGTCCCAGCACAGCAGCTCTGCTCTACCGGCCCACTTACAGTTACACACTCGCTTTCCTGTGCACTAGCAACCCCACATCAGCCCTAAAATCTACCCACAATACTCAGACTGGCACAAAGACTCAGTTGACAGCATTTGTCAGGCTCTGGGTGAAACACTGCCGGGGTGCAGGGCAGGCTGCCAGCCCCCAGCTTGCAGGCCCCGCTCAGCCCCTCTGAACACCCTCCCAAGAGGGTTCCCTGGGAGCTGCCGCTTACCAGCCTGCATAGAATGTGCAGATTTTAAGGGTGAAATTTGTGTAATTGTTCTGGACCAACCCAAAACTAAACATTTCCCAATGCTCCTGGAGAATCAAAAGATTGAAAGAAAGCATAATTAGCAAGTTTCATTTAGCCCAAAGCAAAATATCCTATTTTCACTTGTTTTCCAGCTTACAAAACACAAAAAACTTGTAAATATCATTTATAGACATCTAAACATCTTTCAAATTAAAAGCCAGCATTTCATTTTGCAAAATACACACCCAAGGGCTTAAGCTTGCTGGAGTGGGAGTATCTTACAGGATTGTTTGACCTGAAACAAATCAGAGAAGCCATTTTTCACTCAAAAAACCAGAAAATTTTCAGATCTCTCTCCAGCTCACATGCATGTCCATGTGTGTATCTGCATGTCTGAAAGCACATGTGTGCACATGTGGAAATGTACCTCTTTATACGCATTTATACATGTGCAAGTGAAGTCAAAGTGGAAAATAAGGACAAGAGCCAGGTGGGATAAATCAGGACAGCTCCATTGAAGCTAATACTGATTTACAACAGTGAGAATATTGTTCCCCAGTTTCACCATGCCACCCCAGCCTTCTGGACTAAGATTTTAACCCTTCTGCTATCTCCAGATCTCTGACACTGTGGGAACCTTCTCACTGTTCCACTATTAGCATGTCACAACCGTTACAACTCAAAAGCAAAATGCCCCCGCGTAACGAAGCATGACTGACGAGGAGTCAGCTCAGTAATGAATGGGCCCTGGGGAGGAGAAAGGAAGCTTTTGTGCTGGGTAATTCAGGGCAGGGGGCGGAAGCTCTATGCCCAGCACTGACCTGGGGACAGGGTCAGCTCCTGGAGTAGCACATGGAGCCAAGACTTCTGCACAATGAGGGACTGGGTCACAAGGGACTGTGTCCTCATGCATCATGTGCATTACTGCTGCTTCTGGTGCAGGGACAGTGCCCATGGCCCCTGTGTCACAGGCTATACCCGCACCAAAGAGAGGAGAACAAGGAGAAAATGGGCAGATTTGCCTTTTTCAAACTACCGCAAATTGGCCCCTAGTAGAAAGGATTTGGGAGTATCAGTGGGAAAGGTTCTCTCCTCCCTGTGAAGAAGAGATAATACTTCTCTCATAATGCATCTGTTCTCAAGCATCTCCAAAGCACATGAAGGGACAAACTGCACACCCCAACACGCCCCAGCCAGCCTGCCTGACCCCAAAAGGGTCCAAGCCTGCTCATACCAGGGTAGCACTCTGGCTTTGTAGCAATTCCAGTGCTTGTATGGGGCTGGGATCAGAGAGGGAAGGTGTTGTTGGAAAGAGCTGATCCAGCCTTAGGTAGTGGAAAGGATTTGCTGTACCACCATCTGCACTTGGACAGACTGGCTCAGTGGCAGCAGTTACATTTTCTCAGATGCATGGAGCAGTAACTGTCCTCCAGACCTGGGTGGGCAGAAACACAACCCCTATTCAGGCAAGTTCTTGGGCTGCATTTCCACCTTGCTCCAAGAGAAGAGGGTCAGAGAAACATTATCCTCTGGGTTTATCTCTTTTGATACATCCCTAATATGAACTAAGGGAAACAGCTTCAGCAGAGAGGCCCTGACACAGCTTGTCCAGGTCACCTGTGTTCAATAGAGGTTAATATAAATGAAAATACGTGCAGAGAAAGGCCAGAGGGAGACAAAAGAGCAGACAGTTCATCTCACATCAGGACCCACACGCAGCTCTTGGGTGCACACTCCATCACAGAGAGCAGGGCTCAGCAGGCTCGCAGGGCTGCAGTGGAGAGGGTGCCCAGGCCCCATCCATCTGGACCCCACAGGGCCAGGAGAGGCAATTCAAGCTGATGAACAAAGCTGGCACAAGGAGAACAGGGAAAAAACGGGTATGAACAAGCACAAGATGGTAATCAACCAGATTCCCACCCATAAGAGAGGTTTGCCAAGCCAAGGGAGGGATCACATGAATGCTGTTCTTTGGGAGCTGACCTAGCAGGCAGGAAAATCTGTTCCTTACTGATGATCTCTGAGAAATGGAAAATTTGGGTTTCTGCTCCTTAAATGCTTTTCTGTTTTATTGTAGGAAAAATGCAGGTTTTGCCCTGGCTGGGACAGCCAAAAACCATCAATGCACACATCAGGTAGGACTCTTACCAGAGGAAAGCAGTGTAAGATAACTACCTGTGTGGGAGGTCCCCATGAGCACAAGGCAGAGCACCCCGAAATCACCATCTACAACCTCTGGCCCTGGCACCAGCCCTTTCAAAGACCCTCTCCTTGGCCACCCACATGGAGAGGGTAGTGCTGGCCCTGTCCTGCCACTGCTCTCCTCAGAGCACACAATGCCATATCTCACCAGCAACCATCAGCCCATGAAGGGAACTTCAGCTTGCAGAGATGATGTTTACCCCAAACTTGGTTAACAGAGCCAAGAGGCACCACAAAACTCACATCATTTGGCATGCATAAGCCCTACAAAGACAGAGGATTTCAGCTTCCAAGGCTGTCCTCAGCAGTTTGATGCTTACAAGACAAAAGGGGGAAGAAGTAACATCCCTTGGTTGCTCAGAGAAGGGACGCCCTGCTCCACTCATGAAACCCTCTCTGCTTCCCTGCAGCCTCTTTAACAGCACATCGCACGACTGCCTGCCCAGTTCGCTAAAACAAGCAGCTTTGAAAGAAAACTGTTGCTTAAAAAGTGGCACCCAGAATGGGCACCCAACTTCCCTCTGCATAAGATGGCTGCTGACAAGCATCGTCACACACCACAAGCAATGGCCATGGCATATGCTGTCAAATTCACCTGCTCACGGGGGGGTATACAGGGCTCGTAGCCCAGCCACCACTGGGCTGGCCCCAGCCCGCAGAGCCAAGCCACTACTGCCTGCGGACTTCTTCAAGCCCACGCAGCAAAGCTGAGGCAACCACGGAAAGACCCGCTAGGAGCAAAGAAGGAAATGTGGGCTCTGTCCTAATGGGAGCCACAGCTCCGGCCAGCCCTGCACAGCAATCCCGGCTTGTGCCCATCCAGGGGGCAAAACAACCTGGGTATTCAGCGGCCAGCTGACTGCCGCAGCACGCCTCAGTGGCTGCAGCTTGGTTTCAGGGCACTCCCTGGTTTGCCTCTCAATGGATCCATGCATTATTCCAGCTCAGCGAGGCAGAAGCCAGCAGGCTGCTGATCAGTGTTAATGTCTTCAGGGAACAGCTCTCCAGCCCGTTCCTAGCGCGCTGGGCTTTGGCTGTGACCTGCTGTGGCTCCCCATGCCGCACCAGCGAGGGTCACAGCCACGGCCACATACCCCGGGCACCGTGGTGGGCCCCTGCTCCCTGGAGATGCATGCTCAATGCTTACCAAACGTGGCGAGGCAGAAAGAAGCTCCCAGGGGGTCAGCCTGGCGGGTGCAGAGCGAGGCTCTGCGGACATTGCCGGGCTCCATGGCCGGACACCTCTAATTAGCCAGTAATTGGAGCCCTCTCTGCCCAGCCCGAGAAAGCCAAGCAGCCGTTTCAGCAGGGACTGACAGGCAGCCGTGTGGCTGGGTTTCCATGGGACACGCGTCCAACCGCCACATGTTTGAATGGCGCGGTTCCCATTGGCCCCACGGATTTGAACTGGGACCGCACCTGCCTGAGCAAACAAGCCCCAGCCCAATGCCACAGCCACGTGCAAGGATGCAAGGACGTGGGCAGTGCTCTGCCCGCCCCTGTGGACCTGAGTCCTGTGCCAGCACCGCCCCACAGCCACCCTGCTGAGGTACCAGGAATGAACTCCTGGGAAAAAAAAAAAACTTGCAACGTTCCTTTCGACAGTGCACCAGGCTGTAAGTAATCCCCATGACTGTTAGTGCCGCTGGGTTTGCAAGCACATGCTCAGCTTTGGGGAACTGTCGCACTGGAGCAACGCGGGACAGCAGCATTCATGTCATTTTGGGGAAATTATTGCAGGCAAGGAAAGGGTGCAGGAAAACTGGTCTGTGGGGGTGAGCCAAGAAAGGGAGGGGTGGCAGGGCACAGGTTACCTGCCTGGCTCTCAAGGGACAAGGGAAGAGGCGTGCAGCCCCCCAGGCTCATGGAGTCGCTCTGCAAGACCCCAGAGCAGCCCCTTCCATCATCCAGGAGCTGGCGATGCACCCACCAGCTCCAGACACTGCACCACAGCTTACTGGGAGGCACCCAGAGCTGGGTGTCAGAACTCTCTGCTTCCCCGCACTGATCCATGCAGCCCTGCTCCCCACAGTGCAGGACCCCGTGGGGGACTGATCTCCAGCAAAGTCCCCAGCAAAGCAGACCTGCTCCCACACCATCCCAGGCCACAGAAAACACCATGGTTAATGAATTTGGTTCCCTGTGGCACTGCTGTGAGGCTACAGGGTCCACAACACTGGGGGGGGGCCTGTGGTGAGCCTGGATCAGCCCCACACAGGCCTTCTGGGTGATAGTGGCCAGTCCACAGGTCTTGCTGTCCTGGGTCTAGGCAGAAGTGGGCAATGGGAGAGCTCAGCCCTGACAAGTGAAGGTCAGGAGAGACGAGGGTGCAGCCCAGCACATGCTCAACACAGACATGCTGCCATTGTGGATGGCCGCTGTCAGTGCTGTGCAGGTACCTCCATTCCCCAGCCCACGTCCAGCTGAAGTAATACTAAATATATTGACCTCTCTGGGACAGAAAAGGATAAGATCTCCTGTAGAGTCCTGTAGTGTGCGGGACACACACCCCCCATCACTCCTCCCCATGGTCACACCTCCAACACATTCCTGGCCAGTGCTGAACCCATGGCTGGCCCACAGCCCCTCTCGCATCCCCATCACTTACCCTTCCCTTTCACTTGCGCATGGCTGACCTTCCTCCTGCTCCCCAATGGTGCCCTCCGCTCCTGCAGGGAGAATCGCATGCCCCCGCATCGCCCCTTCTGCAGATCTGGCAGATGCTCCAGCAACTGGGAACTCTGCCCTGTCCCTGCCAGAGAAAAGAAGAGATGAGAACAGGACATGGCAGGACAGGGAGATGGGACACAGGGGACATCACAGGCTCTGCAGTACCCTTGGTTTTACCTCCCACAAGGGTATGTCTCCACCTTGTCCCAGCCTTCCCCAGAATCACGCTGCCAGGTTTGCACTGAGCTTCCCATGGCCAGCCCTACACAGATGTGACACATGCTGGCAGTGTGACCCATCTGTCCCACGCCAGCACCCCACTGCTCAGCCCTGTCTGTGTACAGAAAGGAGAGGAGTGATGGCGATTCACTAGATCTAGTGTCACAGCAGAACACAGACCCACGTTCGGAGGCAGTCACCTCTGCCATGCATCTTAGCTGCAGCCTTGGCCATGGCCCTTTACGTGCCATGCATCAAGTGCACCTTAAAGCCTCTGCTCAGCATTGTTTTTTGGGTTTTTTTATATTTAAGACAGACAACCAAGTAGGGAGGTAGGGACTAGTGCAGTAGACAAAACCCAGAAACCCAAGGGAGGGGAACACAGAGCCCCAGAGAGGAAATGGGTCCTTTGCCAGCAGGCAGAAGTACATCCCTGCATCACAGGCAGGCTCTCCAGCAAACAGATGACCTGGTCGAGCACGTAGCCTATGCCACAACATCCTGCAGTTCCCTGTCCCAGCTGCCCAAGGAGATATTTGCACCCTGACGTTTAGAAACACTTCCCCATGGCCTGCTCTGTGCTCTCCTTGTAGACACGGGTACAGTCAGTGGAACAAGTCTGGCTTTCCCCAGTAGTGAAGCCTTCAGCTCCAAGAGAGCTCACCAACATCAGAGCTCATCCAAATTGTAACAAGCTGAAACTGGAAGTAGTCACATCCTCTGTCACATCCACTGACATGCAAGAGAGCCCTGGACAGAGCCGGGGAGAGGATGAACCCCTTCATCCCATCCTCACCTTCATCTCCTGTCCTCACAGGTAGCACTGGCAATGAACCTGGGAAAGGAACAGAGCCACATGTATTTATATTGCAGAATATTACAAGCGCTCTCCCTTCTTCCCCACAGGGAGGGTCTGGGGACCCGTAATCATCCCAGCCCTGGGGTCTGCAAAGAAACTTCACAGAGGCTCAAAATCTCCCTCTTATGGTTGTGTCCAACAGCAAGATTGCAGATGGAGGTGCCCAGAAGAGAGGCCCTGGACTTCCTGGGGTCACAGTCAGTGTTGCTGTCACCTCCTAGACAGGAAGATTGAAGAAGAACCCTGCCACTGTCCCCAACATCCATCCACCCATCCCTCATCACATCCCCCAAAAGCCCTGTTGATGCCTGAGCATCACAGACACAGGTAAATGGTGTCAAAGCACTGTCCTGAACAATCAGGAATGAGCACTACAGGTGGGATAGACATTGCTCAGGGATACAGGGTAATTTCTAAGGCACTTCAAAATGTTCCTCCTTCAGGCTTATCCAATACTCCTCCTCTCATTTGTTCAGCTGAATCCATTTGCTGACAATCCATTTGCAATCTCCATCTGCCGCCCACCAAAATTAAAGCTTTATCCTAGCAAATTTACTTGCCTCTGGAAAAAAATACAGTCTGGGATCATACGTTTCAGTGCACAGCACCCCCGGCTACCAATGACCAGCACAGCACATCTCAACACACAGGACACCGCACACCAAGCAATCCTACTGAGGGAGCAAGCGAACAATCCGCTCTGCAGTCCCAGGTATCCTGAGCCTCTATCAATGCAAGCAGAGCGTGTGTCAGCCCAGCCTTGCCATGTCCTTGTCTCCTTCACCACGCATCCCCAGGGTAGCATTGAGACTATGGCTTGTGTTGTTTCTCTCCAGCACTGCCAAGCCTGCAGCTCTCCCCAGTGCATGCAGCAAGTCGTGAGAGGTGTTTTACATGCCACCCTGTCTCCTAGGAGCTACCCAGGCTCGTGCAAAGCCTCCCCGCTCCTTGTCTTTATTGCAAAATGCTTTTAAGAGGCAAAAGGAAAGACAAACAGGACAAGAACAATGCACTCTCTATCTAAAGCAGGCAGTATCACAGATTTCAGTAAAAGAATCCCATGAAATAGTGTTTTCCAAAATGGGGGGAAAAAAAAGTAAAGGTAAAAAAAAGCCTATGGAACTCCAAGGCCATAGCAGTCCCCCACACCCTACTCCCAGAGGGTCTGAGGCTCACTGTCTGCAAAAATCACTCTTAACTCTCAAACCCAGCAGATTCAAGTCTGCTCCATCCTGCAGCACAAAGTGCTAGCAGAAAGCCCCAAGATCAAACATAATCCCGCAAGGAGCTGGGCATCTCCAATACCCCATAAAGGGCATGTGGGAGATACAGTCCCTCATCTCCTCCAAGCACCAGATCTGCTTCAGTGGTGACAACCAGGCACCTGCACAGTCATAACCCATCCTTCACCCAGGAGACACAGCAGCACTTCAAACTAAGCAGAGAAACCAGAGAAATCATCTGAGCACTCACGCATGAGCCCTGGCTCTCCCAGCAGCTCCATGACTCCCACGTGGGATGGTCACTCTCTCCAGCAATGTCCAAGCACCAGTGTCCTGCACTCAAGCTGCAATTTAGCTGCCACGAGCCTTTGACCTTGGCACCAGTGTCAAGGAGGGGAGGAACCCAGTATACAAACGTCCCAGGGGAGCAGAGCTCCAGTACTAGAAAGTTACAAATTAAATTGCCTGCCAGGACGAGATGGTGGCTGTGGTACGTGCAAAGGTCCCTCTCTCTACCAGCTCCCAACAGCAAGGTAACGACCCTTTCTAAATTGTCTCTTCACATTCAAAGCCCTGGGGACTGACCTTAACCTGCATTTTTATTAGAGTCTCCAGCAAACTGCACATTCAGCTTGTTGGCTTGGGAGTTAATGACTTTCTTTTAAAATTTAACACAGTTCTCCGTCACAAATTTCCGTTTGCCAGCACTAGGATCTGCCTTTGCTTGGATATTCAAATCCAAACACACGCTTAGACAGTTATTCCAGGCAAAAGGGTAACATACACAGAAAACCCACAGGGTTGAAGCTGGCTTTGTAATTAAAGAAACTAAATCAGACTGGGAAAAATTACCTGGCTCCCAAATGGTAAAAGGATTGGAACAGAAAGGGTTTGGGCTATTTCTGGGCAATCCTGAGGGCAGACTTCTGGGATTAATGAAGTCTGCCATACAGGGCAGACACACAAACCTCAGCACTTTCCCAGCAGTGGGATAGCTGCAGCCCCCTCTTCCCCAGGGTCTGCACCAAAGCAGGGAGTACAGCACACAGCTGGGGTGCTTCTGTCCCCAACACCACCTCTGCGGCAAGCACAGCTGAATCGTTCCCTGAAAAATGCCAGTGAGAAACCCAACAGAAATGCAGACTGGCTGATTACCAAATCCTTTTCCAATCTGAGACACAAGAAAGGTTTCCCCTGCTGCAAGGTCTTCTTTAGAATCACCCCCTCCTCCTCTGCTCACATCCCAGAGTCTGCACATTCTGTTAGAGCCTGAATTGACGAGACAGCTGCAGCACCCACAGCATGCCCCAGCACAGTCTTTGCTGCTGCCTTTGCCAAACTGCAGCCCCATCTGCTCTTGCTTTACTGGATTTTGACAAATGATAAGTATTAATCTGTTTCTGGTTTATTTTAATGCAATAAAAATAATATAATAACCAAGCTGGGTCTTTAAAAATTTCAGTGACACTTCTCATAAAAGAGATAGGTTTCAGTATAGCAAAAGATCTCTTGGGAATGATGATTTTGGCCTTAGTATAGTCACACAGATCAAAGTAATTAAGTTAAAACAGCTTAAAAAGTTAATGCCTGTCACCTGAGCTGAATTGTGTGCACAGTCTGAAGCTGCATGAAATGGCTGAGCTGCTTTATCAGCTAGCTGACACCATGCACCTGGGCACTGCTTTCCAGGGCTTCACCCAGGGCCTGGTACTGTTCAGCCTCCCAATGAGCCAGATTAGCTCACTAATTTCACAGAAAATTAACTATTTCTTGCATTTGCATAACAAACAATTTGACCGGGGCATATAGTGGGGGGAGACAGAGAAAAATGCCTAAATAGCACAATGGAAAGGGGTAAATTGCCCTTTTTGTCGGCAAAGATCTCCATCATCTGCTGAAGCCCCACTTCTGCACCGCGCAGAGTAAAATAAAACATACCAAGGTTCTCCTACACTTTTGTGTTCAGATTAAGCTAATTTAGTTGAAGGCTGATACTGAAAGGGCAGCTGCCTTCTTTTTCTCCCCATAACTCCATGATCCTGACTCCCCCTTTTGCCCAAGTGTGGGAGCAGGCACATAGAATCATAAAATCTCTCAAGTTGGAAGGGACCCACAAGGATTATTGAGTCCAGCTCCCTGCTCCTTGCAGGACTACCTAAATAAATCGTATCACTAAACACATTGACCAGATTCTCCTTGAACTCTGACAGGCTTGATGCTGTGACCACTTCCCTGGGGAGCCTGTTCCAGGGACCAACCACATTCTCAGTGGAGAACCTTTTCCTATAGAACTCAAGAATATTTTAGAAAATAAAAGCAGACATACTGGGTCCAACAAAGGTGTGTGTAGCTCAGTATCCTGTTTCATGTCAGAAGGTGATGCCTAGAGGAGAACACAAGAATAAAGCAGGCACATGAGACATTTTCCCAAAATAGTTGCCTAGCCCATAACAATTTTCAATTCAAGGACCTTCTACTACAATAGGGTCAGCTCGACTTTACTGTACATTTTGCAGCCATAGGAGTTGGATCCCATTTGGGTGGTGGCACATGGTTAGTTCAGCCTTAACGTAGCCACTTTAAGCCACCTCTGTGGATTAATTTGCATTCTGAATCAATTAGCAGAGCATACCCTGAGTATTGCATATATTGTTTCAGAATGATTATATTTTATCTGTAGTCAGAAAGGCATTCCCCTCCCTCCAGCTGAAAGCACTCACTTTTACAATGTTATTAAGAGGATAAGGTTAATCTCTCCAGGTGAGATCACGTCTGACCCTGCTGCAGAGTTCAATCCTGTAAAAATAGGTCTTTCTGAACCGCAATACAAATAGAAGCAAGATTCATAGTGAAACAAAATCAAATTAACAGTATAAAAGGCAAATCACAAATTACCCTACAGGTTTCCTTTTCAAAGTGAATTAACAAAGTTAGCATTAATGTAATAGTCAGTCCACGCAACTGAGAATAGCTCCTTAACTGGTACACATAATTTGCCCAAATAGCTTTCTCAGGTCAGATAGGAAAGCCCACTCAATCAGTAGAATTTTAGGCTGGCAATTTTTTGATAGTCAAAACTGCTGAATTAGTTTATGGTAAAGAAGTTACGGTAAAGAAGGACCCCAAGAAGATATTCTGAGGATGACACTGCTGTATTTGGAGGCCTTAGTCAGAGACAATCTAACTTTAGAAGATCTGAGATAGGAAGAGAAGTGTGCAAGCAACATCTACATCATAGCACACTCCACTGGGATTTGGGCTCCTTGTTGCAGTGCCTATTTTTTCTGTAGGGAAAGGAAAGATGGAATGATTCCAGACATTAGAGCTAAATTTGAGGACAGATGCAGCTGAAAATTTAGAAAATATAATGACAAAGTAAAAGCTTATTTCCTTTTAAAAAGGATACCATCAGGTGTTTAAAATTCATTCTTCTATTTCTTAAAAAAATAAAGCAGACCAGCCATAGACAGTCTTCCAGACAGATTTAAACTAGTAAATGCAAATCCCTGTAACAACATCCCACATCATTGAAGCCACTTCGATTTGAGCTGTGTAGCTGCATCCCTACCTTAGCTGTGTGAACATTCAGTCTCTTGCTGTTCTGTTTCAAACGCTGATCACTAATATGGCATGTGCTTTACTCTGGCCTTGAGCACTTTGCTGTCTCCTCTGACCGACCTTCAGTGATAACTTGCTCTCAGCAGCAGGGTAAGGCAGATCCAGTTAGCACTAATGAGGGGGAAGAGGTGTGAAGTGACTCAGGCCTGCAGCAGTTAGGAGCACACTGAACCCTCACAGAGCCTTATGCCTACATTTAGTCTTCCAATCCAAGAGCACTCCCAGCAGAACCAAAAGGATTGTTTTCAGTATCCAGAGAGAAGGCTTTGCAGATCAGATCACCAGCTTGCATGTGTACCACCTTCTGGTATGCTTCCTCCCCATTTTTAAAAGTGTAAGAGGTTAATCTACTGCAGTAACAGCCTCTTTGTTACAGGACTTGTATCGCACCTACCATAATACAGCTTCAAGAATGAAGGAAACAATATAGGTGTTCCATGCTGACTACTCTAAACAGGAATAATCTGTACTTTTTATTATTATTTATTCGGCCATGATGATCCTGAAGTATCATTTTTGCAATAGTAAAGTTAAGCAACATTCAAACCCATCTGTACTAACAGTGCGTTCTGCACAGCACAAGCACTACTTGATAAGCTCTGTGTCTGCTGCAGCTGGACCATAAACATAACAGGTTTGTGCAATTCTGAGAAAAACAAGCAGGCTATCATTGGAGTGCCCACCCTTAATGCAGGCCTAAAAAGCACAGAAAGTGTAACTCACAGAACTCACTTTCAGTGTAATTCTCCTAAAATCAGTATCTTCTGAGCTTTCTTGAATCAGAGAACATAGAAGAGAAGGTGTGGCAGAGGTGGAAGGAGTTCTGTGACACTCAGAATATCTAATCTACTCTCCCTGAAGAGTGTCTGTGGGAAACATTTACTATTTTCAGTGCTGGCAGTTCATCTAAGTAAAGTAAAGCAAATGCAAGACGAATACTGAGAATCTAGAAATTACAAACTATAGAGTGCACTGCCACAATGGCTCCATTTAACAATGGCCAGGATTTCTAGCTAAGCAAACAACAAGAATTTACATTATAGCAACTGCAATTTTTATATATATCCAAACCACGTTCCCAGGGCCTAAGCACCAAATATGCATCTCCCACACCACAGCATGTGCTGAGCCATGCATGGGACCTGCAGAGCCTTAACCCTTCCTGCTCAGGGCATGAAGGTTACCACAAGCACAATGGTCGCTTCGCTGCTCAGAATCAGCATTAAAGGGCTCTCTCTGGCTACAGAAGAGGAGGGCACATGGTTAGACTCCTGTATATCTTGAGAAATTCTAGTAGGGAAAGTATAACCATTCTTAATTATCTGTCCTTAGTGATCCAGTTCTCATTGACAGCAGAAAACCCTTTAAGAATAGGACTGCACTATTTGTCTAATATTAAAGAATCACTTGGTTAAAGGGGAGATCACACCCCCACAGGCACACACTAGAAAGCAGCAATCAGCGAGTATATAAAGTCACCTCCAGGCAGCTGATATATAAACCTCACTTACAAGGACTTAACTAAAGCAAGTTGCTGAGCTCCATGGGTGGAATAAAATCATTAGTAGGTGAGGTTATATGCACATATATACATGAGGAAAAAATCATGTTGGAAACTGAGCACCTAAATTTAACAGCCATTTCCTGCCATAGGAAGTACTTTCCGGCCAAGGACAGTAACACATTCTCTCTTCTTGTTGTCAGCCATCCAAGTTAAGTTACCTCAGAAGAAAGGCTTTATTTGAACAAGTTACTGAGATAAATTCTGGTGAAGTCACCTATTATATCGGTCAGACTAGGCAACCTATTGATCACTTCCAGCTTTAAAAAATATAAATATCTGTGAACAGTGTTCAATTTGACCAGCTACTTCATGTGAAAAACCAACAACTACCTTAACTCCACTAGGACTCCAAGTCAGTTATCTCAAGAGTAAGAATGCTCTTTTCCCTCCTTCAGTGAAAATCAGAATTTAACCATAACTTTACCTTCACTTTTCAAAAAGGCTCTAAAAATTGGATCAGTTTCCTAAACAGATCCAAGGACATCCCTTTTAAGTTCTCTTTAGTGTATCCCAGCACCATGGATGTTGACAAGTAACCATACCACAAGTAGGTTCATCCCACTGGCTTATACTTGCAGGCATCATCTTTGCAACCACTCGTGCAGGGAGAGCAGAAAGATGGTATCATCTGTGTAAATACTCTGCAAAACAGAAAAATTGTGCAAATTAACTTAGAAGAAAAAAACAACCTCAAAACACTGAAGATGTATACAGTATGAAAGTTAACAAAATTACAGAGGAATCAGATTGTCCTCAGGCACGGGTACATCCTAGATCACAGTAGGCTGATGACGTGGCTTTGTGTCCTGTAGCTCCAGAGTTTTTATATTAAAACAGCTTTCTGGTCTCGTTTAGCTGTCATATGTACAACATGGGACCTGTTAAACATGACTTGCAGTAGTCAAGCTTACTACTGCAAGTCAAATTTTACACTAGTACAAAAAAGCTGCTATTTGTAGCACAGGTATAAACACAGTGACACACGAGCAGGGGCTTGGCTAAGCCAACCCAACCCAAGTGGAAAATCAAAAAGCACAAAATAATATTGTCCTTCTGTACCTCATGAAAACACAAATTAATACTTTAATAGCTGTGCTTCAACCCTCCAGATATTGTAATTAGTAACAAACATACGCACGCACCAGTGGCCAAAGCATCCAAGAAAGAAGAGAGCCCATTGTATTGGGAAGATACACACAACTCGACAGCAAGGGTCCAGTGTTTGCTGGTGAGTGGGGAAGCTTTGCACCGTACCCCTGGCTCTGGGCCAGCATCACTCCTGTTCCCGCTCCATCCTACCCCCTCCACGGGGCAGTAACCCAAGGCCACCACGCTTTGTTCTCAAGGCACGTACAGAACAACCTCACCCTCTGGCAAAACAGAAAACAAAACAAGCTGCAGTGGCTTCTGAGGGCTGGCCTAACAGCACCCAGCCAATGTTAGTGTGGTCCGTTACGGTTACAATCAGTCATTGCCTTCATTAAAAAGTAATGCAGCACCCGCTGCAGCATCTCACCTCTGAGAGCCATAAAGTGGCCAGGGAGTTAACAACAGAATACATTAACAACAGCTAAAAACGAGACTCAAGAGACACGATTTGTACAAGCAGTGATGGTTTTTATTAATCCAATCACTATAACTGGAAAGGTCATCAAGCTCTCACCCACACAAGCCTTTCTTCAGCTCTGACCTTTGTGTACTCAAAATGCCCTATACCATCCCCAACATGCTATTATGTCTAATACAAAGTTACCTTTACCTGCAAACTTGGCACAAATGTCTGTAAACAATCCCCACTACAATAGTACTGCCCTTGCTAGTGGAAAACACACACTTTCTAAGGAAAAAAGCTGCATTGTCAATCACGATTCACAATTTCAAATATCACCCTGAGAGTATACCAAATTAATCCACTCTGTTCTTGCACTCTGAGCTTAGTTATTTAGTTACCCTGTCAGGTTATCAACAGGGATAAAAGTCTCCCCAACTTAAGGGAAGGCTGGGCCAGGCAGGTGCTCGGCCCTGCGGGGCAGTGATGCCCTCACACAGCGCTGCAGGGAGAGGCCCGAAGCCATTGTGGGGGGCAGGAGAAGCACCTGCCCCCACGGGCACCAACCCTCTCCCCTCAGGGCCCCCCCTGGCTCTGCCCCTGCTCCCACCCCAGCCCCTCAGGCTCCCGCTAACCCCCAGTCACACCAGCGCACCGCTGCCTGCGCCGCCCTCCCCCCCGCACACACGCCAGGCTCCCACAGGCACCCCCAGACTCCTAGCCCCGGGCCCCCCCTCGCCCCCGGGCACTCCCCCTGGCCCCCGGGCCTCCCAGATGGCCCCCGCCCGCCGCCTTCCCGTCACCAGGCAACGGCGGCCGCGGTGGCGGGCGGGAAGGGCCGCGCTGCACGCCGGGAGGGGTCAGAGGTGAGGGGGCAGCGGCTGAGCGCGCGCGCTCCGGGGCGGCCGCTCCGGGTGAGGTACGGGCCGGGCCGGGCCGGGCCCCGCCGTCCCCCACCGCCTGGCGGGAGGCGCAGGATGGCGGAGAGACCGGAGGACCTGAACCTGCCCAACGCCGTCATCACCCGCATCATCAAGGAGGCGGTGGGTGCTGGGGGGGGCAGCGCCAGCGGCCTCTGCGAGCGGCGTGGGGGCGGCCGGGCCAGCTTTCCCCGCAGGGCCCCGGCGCGGCCTTCTTTGTCCCGCGGCTTTACAGCCCAAAGCGTGCCCAGGCCTCGGGGAGAGGCCCCCGGGGAGGGGGGGGGGCGGCCGGGGGGGGTGCCCGAGGCCTCCGGAGGGGCGGCCCGGGCTGCGGAACCCCGCGGTGTCGTCAGCAGCGGGGCTGAACCGGGCCCCTAGAAAGAATCGGAGCAGAAGCGATTCCTTGTCTGTATAAAAATCCAGAACGGAATAATTCCCAGTCGTTAATTCAACGATCAGCTTGGTCTTGAGCTACGAGGTGTTGCTGAGTCTATCTGGGTACGGTGGGTGATGGGTCCGCGTCAGGAACTCGGTAGTCACTAGCTGAATTGCCCTGGAGATGGTGGCCAGACCCACCACTGGCCCAGAAGTTATTTTGCTTCTGTGTAGCCTTTTGCATTGGAGAGAACACAGGCAAATTGCGGTTGGGTTTCAGCTGGCATCTAAGTTTCAGTGATAGCATTCAAGATAAACATTTCATTTCCAGTTGTGCTGAGCCTTCTGAGTGACAGAATTGACACATGAAATATGTAAGTTTAAGGCATTTATAGCAGCTGCTGATCAAAGTTGCATTTTTTTTTTCAGCTTCCTGATGGAGTCAATATTTCCAAAGAAGCTCGGAGCGCAATATCTCGAGCGGCAAGTGTGTTCGTGCTTTATGCAACATCGTGGTAAGAATTTGTTGCATCAGACAATCAGTGCAGTTGATTTATAATTCACCTCTCTGCCAGCTGTCCTGGAGATTTTTGCCCAGTGTTTGTTTCCATGTTGTCCTTTTGTATAAATAAAACAATCTTTAGTGTAATCTACCAGACTGCAGTGGTTGGGTTTGGATTGCCCTTAACAACCTGTGGCGAAGGCAGGTTGGCTTTGTACACAGAGAAGCCCCAACCCCACCAGGGACAAGGGGGGTCTCAAACTGCCGTTAGCCTCAGAACATGGCTGCTTGGCCTTGCCTTTGCTCACTTTCCAGGCTACTCACCACACGGCTGCATTAGGGTAAGCATGAGCCAACCTAGTCAGCCTTGGAGCTGGGCACAGAGGACACAGGAACGTTCCTGGGGTGGCTCAGGATACACTGTGCAGGCAGTCCCTTCTCTGGTGTAAGGTGCTGATGTGGCTTTGTGGAATTGTCACCTCACAGCCAATGTTCAGGCTTTCTCCTTCCCCCGGGTTGTAGAAAAGGTCCATGCAAGCAGAAAATTAATGCTGTGGGAAAGCAGTGCGACTAGATGAAAACAAGCAGCCAATGCAAACAAGGTATCTTAAACTACTATTAGTAAGTGATTAAAAAAACCCCAAATGTTTAGGAGATGGGGTTTTATTTTTAAGTCGCACGTGACTTCAGTAAACAAGACTAAATTGATGACAGTTACCAATTACCTCTCTTTTACTTCTTGTATTTGACTAGTGCAAATAACTTTGCCATGAAGGGGAAGAGGAAAACACTGAATGCTGGCGATGTTCTCTCTGCCATGGAGGAAATGGAGTTTCAGCGATTTGTAGCCCCTTTGAAAGAATCACTGGAAGGTACTGTCCTCAGCTCATGTCGAGGGAGTCTAATTAGCACCAAGTCCTGTTTTCCTTGAACACTGGACAAGCAACACTTACTTGCCTGTCTTGTTTCTCTTCTCTTTGCCCAGCATCCTACACTGCAGTTTGCCTGGGGAATAAATAATGTGCACCTTAACAGGACTGGGATAACATTATTTCACAACTGATGAGGATTGAGAAAGTCTCATCTGCTATCACTCCCCTATTATGTTTATGTAAGGAAAGTCTTAGGTGCTGCCTGTAAATGTGAACTCCTGCGTCCTTTTCAGCATTTTTCTGCTGAAACTTAACCTGATTTCCTATGGAGTTGGTCAGCACAGCTCAAATAATAGGGTGAGTTGCTGCTATGTGTTCACTGCTCCCCTTGTAAGGCTGGAGAGCAAGTGGATGTTAGACTTCAGCTACTGTACTGTTCATGCCATGGATACACTGGCTTGCAATTTTTCAGTGTTCTCTTTTTCTCTTTTAGTTTACAGGCGTGAACAGAAAGGAAAGAAAGAAGCCAGGAAAGACAAAGACAAGAAGGCAGACTCGGAAGAGCAAGATAAGAGCAGAGAGGAAGAGAATGATGATGATGACGAAAGGATGGAGGAAGAAGAGCAAAATGAGGAGGAGGAGGTGGACAACTGAGCTTGCTGATGAAGAGACGTGCAGGGGCTGGGTTTTGTTCAGAGGAATATAAATGCTGTAAATCAAGCTTGCTGTGTCCCCTCTTGTTTCCAGTAGAGTTTTGTACTGTTCCTCTGGGGCCATCCCTTTTTGGCTTTAACTTGTACATAAAGGACTTCTGCTAAAGCTTTTCTCTTGGAAGGACCGCTCCTCCCTGCACGCAGGGGGCTTGGCACCCTCCCCAGGTTCTGAGCAGGCCGTAATGGGACTGGGCTTCTTATGCTGGGTTGGCTCTGAAATAGAGGAGAAAAGAAACGCCAGATGCTCAGTACAGAAGCTGGCCAGGAGAACTGGAGAGACTGTTGATTAAGCTCATTAAACCAAGTCGAGCTGAATCAAATAGATCATTCACCCTTTGGGGTTGCGTATCTACATGATGATGTCAGGAGGCTTGGAAGCTGAATATTTAAGCCTTTTATCCAAGTGATTTCCATTCCCCCCCCCCCCTTTATTTTCTTGCATTCTGGCTGTGCCTTCTCTTCCTGCTCTAACTTTTGACAGTGATACTGTGTCTTTCAACCTTGCCAGTCATATGCAGCAATATGGTACAAGTGTACACAGACCAGCGGTCTGCTCAGCTCACTCACCCAAATCAACCTAAATGAAAGAAGTTCACAGCACTTATGATGTAAACTAAGTACCGAAAGTGATTGTTTTGTGTCTTCAAAGCCCTAGGGGACCAAGAGGAATTGTATTAAAAATCTGAAGCAAAATGAACAGCTAAAACATGTATCGGGGATGGAAAAAGGCAGCTGAATCAAGTGGCGCGTTTGTTGCTCATCAGCACTGGGGACCAGTGGATCTGATGCTCTCGCCTCCTTTCCCTCCTTTGCAGAGCTGCAGTTCCTGCAGCCAGGTTGGTGACTGCAGCCAGTTTAAATGTGGTAGAATAGAATGCTGGATCTTGTCAGCTTGGATTTTTCATTTCCCAATTGGAATGGACTAGTTAATTCCTCGTTAGTTCCAGAGATGCGGACTGTCTCCCAGGGTGATGGGCTCCAGGAAAGCAGTGAGGACAGGACGTTGCTACCTAGGAGGGCCAACCTCAGGCCTGTGTTTTTTAAAATGGCTCTTTCAAGAAAGATGGGTTGAAACAATTTGTATTCCTAGTCCTTGTATAGGTTTGTTCTTTTACACTTGAATTGGTAGTTTTGATGCCTTTCCTTTCTCTCTCTGAGAAAGTATCTATTTAGAATAAGCTCCTTTTGGGGGAAAAAGGCTTTATTATTTGATATTTTTTTTAAGACTAATACACCTAATTGAACTTAACTGAGGTCAGGTGAAGGAAACATGAGGAAAGTGTAAGTAAAACCCAAGAGTTTTGCTGATGTGCAGTTTTAAAATAGCACTTGTGAGGAATAGGATATCCTTTTCACCAAAAAACTGATGTAGAGCTACCCTGCCTTTATGCTTTTATGGCACGGTGGCTTCTCACACATGGAAGCCCTGCTGCTGAAAAGAACTGAGTCAACAAAGATTTTCTGCTGCTGGCGTGCAGTCAGGAACAGATCAAAAGACTAAGTTGACAATGTCTTCCCAAGATCTCAAATAACAAAAAGGGCCTTCCTTTTAGCTCTTCTTCCACTTTAAGTTTTTTCTTTTTTCCTCTTCTAGTACATATCTGGGGTGCATATCTGGAAGGGAACAATATCTAAATAAAAGCCAGATTTTTTTACAGAAATGGAGTCTCTTATTTCTGTCAGTAATAAAATGAGCTTGTTGTGGTTGCATAAGCACACATGTGAGTGTGCAGCAAAGGCAGAAAACAAACTTGCCACATCATTGTCTGTGGAGCAGCTGCTGGCAAAGAGAGGGTGAAGGCTGCTGCAAAACCAGCCTTTGTGTGAGAATGAGGGAAGCAGAGACTCGAAAGAACTAACTTCTAGTTACCAGGGGAGTGAGGTTTGGGTGCTGGTCTTTGTAACCCAGCTTGCCCTCACTGTGGGCGGGAGGCACGAGGCTGGGGGCAAAAGGGAGATACGGGGTCTGCGTTTATGCACTGCAGCAAAGGAAACTTACTGCGTGGGAGCTGCAGAACACCATGCAATAAATGCAATCCCTGCATCTCCCTTATGAGAACACCAAGAAAATGGTACGTGCTGCTACGCCTGCAGCATGGCTCTGGCTTCCCTTGGGCTGGCAGGCCCCCCTGCCTTGCACTCCAAAGCCCTGCCCCAGGCTCTTGCAGCACCCCAAAACCCAGCTCCATGCCACCATAGCAGCCCCAACCATGTTGCTTACTCCCACAGCACCCTAAAGCTCTGCTCCAGGCTCCTGCAGCACCCCAAAGCCCAGCTCTGCGCCACCATAGCACCCCAAAGCCTGCCTACTGGCCTCCCAGAACCCAAAACCTGGCTTCGTGTCCCTGAAGCACCACAAAACTGGGCTGCATGGCCCCCACAGCACCCCAAAGCCCTCCTCCAGTCCCCCTGGAACCCAAAACCTGGCTCCAGGTCCCCACAGCACCGCAAAACTGGACTGCGTGACCCCCCCGCGGCACCCCAAACCCGTCTCCAGCCCCGGCCCAGCACCCCAAACCCTACCCCAACCCCTACACTCGCCCGAACCCCGCTCCCACCGCGCCCGCCTCCGCCGCGCCGCCCCGCCCCCAGCCTTTTCCCGCGCTCCGCCGCGCGAGACTTCCCGCCGCCTTCCTGCAGGGGCGCGAATATGCTAATGAGAGGGTGGGGCCATGTAAATTGCGAGGGCTCGGGGCAGAATCACACGGGCCGAGCGGGACGCGGCGGAGGCGGTCGGTGAGTACCGGGAGCGGGGCCGGGGGCCGGCGCTGGGGCGGCAGCAGGTCCCGATCCCGGCCTCATGTAGGGCTGCCTGGAGGCCTGAGGGCTCGTGGCTCCCCGGGCAGGGCCCGGCCGGGCAAGGAGGCACCGCTTGGGCGCAGGTAGGGTGCAGGCAGCAAGGGCAGCCCGGGTGTCGCCCGGTAACTGGCAGTTACCGTGGGGAACGGCACCCAGCAGCGCGTGATGCTGTGGGCTGGCATCGGTCCTGGGCCCTGCGCTGTAATTACAGACCCCCTGCATATCCCCATTTCCACGGCCCAATCTGGAAGAGGCAATCTGTTGTAATTTCTTGACCTTTGTTAGTGACTGTTAATTAACCTGCAGCTCCGTTGTCTCGAGCTCTGCTTCCCTAGTACGCTCCAGCCTGTCCCTGCTCCACCTGGGGTTTTGGGAGCTCGCGTGTCTCCAGGACTGAAGGTGAACAGTTGCAGCATGTGCTTGTGTCCTAAAAGGCTGGGAAGCAGTTTCCTCCTGGCTTGGCAGGAACACGCCGCTGGCTCGGTGGGGCTGGCGCAGACCTTTGCAGCTCACCGCTGGCGTGTGTCGGGTCTGGCTTTGGCTCATCCACTAAAGTTCATTTCATTTGGGCTTGTGCAAAGGGAGGGCGGCGGGTGCCTGCTCCTCTCGGTTTGCAGTCGCTGCTTTCCTTGGGCGCAGCGAGGTGGGGTGCTGTGGGCTTGGGCTGGCCCTCGAGCAGTCCCCATGTGAAGGAGAGAAGGTGAAACCACTCTGCTGCGGAGCTGTTTGCTTGGGAGGGAGCTACAGGCCTGTTCTGAACCTCCTCCTTACTGATGCTCTGCTGTGCATGAAGAAAACTGCCTTAGAAAGCCAGATTTGGGCCTTTAATGTCAGAGAAAGAGGTGTGTGTGCCCTGCTGGGAGCCCTAAGAGGGTCTCGTGGGAAACAGCCCCGTTCCAGGGTGCAGCATATTGTGGTGCAACGTCCCCTTAGCACAGCGCTCTTGCAGTCCTTGCTCTGCATCCCTGCTGTCCTTCCCCATCTGACCAGGTGCCCTGGATGGGCAAGGGGAGCCTGGCCACAGCTCCTCCTATGGGTGTGGGGGCTTGTAAGGAGGGCCCCAGCTCCCCTGGCCTTGCAGCAGATGGGTGCTCTGCTGGGGCCCACCCGTCTTGGCTGTTATCTCCGCTTGCAATTCTGCCGGGTGCCCATCTCCTCCTTGCCCGGAGAGGGCAGCTTCTGGAGCTGTGGCCTCTATCTGTCCCATACAGAGTCTGGTGCCTCTGGTTCCACCCGTCCCCCCTCCCCTTCCTCCTGTGGGATTAACTGTTTAAAGCATTTTTTGGATTCTCGAGGTGGGTTTTGTTCACTGAGCCCTTTGTTCTCGATTGCTGCCTGCCTGGAGCCTTGCCTGGAGCCCTGCGCTGGAGCTGCCGACTCCAGTTCGCTGGAGGGCTGTCCCTTTCCCTGTGAGTAAGGACTGGAGCGGCAGCTTTCCAAGGGCTAAAAATTACTTGCCAAGTGGTTCCATGACACTGCCAGCATGCCTGTCAGCTGGTCTGCATCCCCCGCGAGCACCATCTGGTTTTTTTACACAGCGTTTTTATACATGCAAGTCTGTAAGTGATTGCTGGGGGTACAGGAGACTCAGTTCAAGCCCTGGACTGGAACATGATGCCCCTGCATTACAAGTGCCTTATCCACTGGTCTGGCCTGATAGCGACTGAGAATTTGGCTCAGCGTTACACTATCTGTAGGGTCTTGAGTGTGTGAAATAGGGAAACACCTCAGATTAAAGTTTTTCCAGAAGAATGGAGCCATCTCCTGCACAGCTCTGTTTCTGACTGGTGTCATGTGTGCTAGTGTAAAACTTTCATCCCTGGACTGTGTCCTGGGATGCTGTGAGCTGTGTTTGTTCTCCAGGGAAAGCCAGGCACGGGCAGTGGGTTCATGAGGTTTATTGCCTGGGGAACCCCTCCTGGGATGGGACTGGGGACCAGAGGGCAGCTCCCCTGAGACAGGGGAGCTGTGTCTGCTCTGTCTCCCAGGGGAAGCTGTGCCCAGAGGTTCTAGCAGAGGAATCCACTTGCTCTTTCGGAAGCCTATCTCCAGCTCTCCTCTTGCCCACCTCCCTCAGGTTTCAGTTCTCAAAACAAAATCTGTGGTCTCTAGTGGGGACTTCGCAGTTTGTCTCCTCGGGCACCCCTGGCTCCTCTGCACGGGGTGTTTGTGAGATGTAGCCCTGTGTGTGCAGCCAGCAGAAGTCCTTGAAGTTGCTCTGTACAAACAGTCCGTTGTTCGGGTTGTGGTTCCCAGGGCCATAACAGCCGCTCTCTTTTGTGCTGCAGCCAAATGCCTTGTCCCAGGGCAGCCGCCCTCCTCCGGCCCCTTCCATCACGCTCTCACCAACCACATGTTAGCACTAGTGGAAATTTAAATCTTAATGGTCTAATCACAGAATTATTACTAGATTTCACTATTACAGAAGAAGAAAATATTGCTACAGAAGAAGGCTCAACAACAACATAGCTAACAATTTATGTATATTGAGTAATTGTTCCTTGTTAGCTCTGAAATCTGTTTTGCCCAGCTTCCCCAGTTTTCTTTATCTAGCAGTAAGTGGCCACTGGACTTGTGTGACTGTGGAGCTTTAAACCCTGGTGTCTCCAGGATGAACCTGTGCCTCTCTCCTCTAGTGCCCATACTCTTCTGCAACTGCACCTTTACACTATGGCCATAAATACTTCATGCTACGCAGAACAGCTTTTTGCTACTCTGTATACAAAAGCCGATCACACAGTTATACAGCATTAAGCAAAAGTAAAATGAATTAAGCAATGACCATCTTATCATTGGAAAACAGCTGTTACAGTTGTGCAAGCTAAAACAGAGGGAGCCTCAGGAAGGTGATAGTGTTGAGCCGTGTGAACATGGTTCTGCTGTTGGAGGTCGCTGGTGGCTGTAAATTGGTGGTTTCATACACAGAATTGGGATGTTTTGTGGGGAGGAGATGGCATCATGCCTGTTTATGGGAAGTGCTGTGCTGTGACTGCTGCTGCAGGGTCCTGCAACACCCAGCTGGCACGGGGCAGTACCCAGTAGAGTTGGGATGGAGCTGGCTGCACTGCAGCTCATGTTCTCTGTGTGTGCCTGGCATGGGACAGGGACAGTCCTACAGTGGCTGCCTGGATCTCGTTCCCCCCATACATGCCAAGAGCAGCGGCTTGTCAGGACACCACCACTGACCAGCCCGCTGGTTTCTTTTGGTGTTTCAGAGTCTCCATCCACATCCTCCTAGTGACGGCCCAAAATGCAGGCAGACTCTGTTCTTCACAGTGGCTACTTCCACCCTGTGCTACGCTCCTGGCAGTGTACAGCAACCGCTTTTGATGCCTCCAACCTCATCTACCCCATTTTTGTCACGTGAGTGAGCTGTGGCTTTCTGGGTTAGGGATGAACCAAGCCCAGGTTGACTGGCTTAGGTGCTCCCTGAGCTCTTAGGTTCAGATTCCCCATGGACAAGCCTGGGATAGGAGCTTCCTTCTCACACAGAGTCCTCACAACTCTGTCCCATTCACCTCCTGTAGTGACAGCCCTGATGCAGTGGAGCCGATCCCCAGCCTCCCTGGACAAGCCAGGTAAGAATCCAGCCCCACTGAGCTGCATGCCGGTCACTGCCATGCCCTGTGCCCGAGCAGGGTTGATGTATGGCCTGAGATGAGCATGAGCCAGGGGTGATGCAACCCTCTGTGGTCGCTGCCCTGGTGATCGATCCCCCAGCATCAGGTAGGGCAGGAGCATTTGTCCACCGAGAGACTGGAGGGAATCACTGGGAATGCTGAGAAAGTACCAGAACTAGCAGGGACAGTGCCAGGATCTCACAGTGGCTCAGAGGGCTTGCACATTGTGTGGGTTGTTAAAAGCAAACGGGGTTTCCAGCAGCAGCTAGAAAACCCATGCAAGGACATGAGCTCTGGTCCTGCATTAGATCTTGCTGGACTGGCAGCTCCCATCTTCATCTGCTACCGCATTAGCCAGGTTGTGGTCGGAGAAGCCCCAGGGGGTGGCCCTATGGGGACGTGGGCTGGATCTGCAACAGGGACATCAAGATAAGAGATCCAAGTGCAGAGCATGCTTGTCCTTTCAGAGCAGAGAGTGTTCACTCCGGGTAGATAATCCTTCTGTAGCCCCAGATAAGGTGCCAGATTGTTCCTTCCAGTGTTTGGGCAACTCCTGCTCTCTGCTGCTGCTTGGTGTGGATGCTTGTGGATGCTGGATCACTCACAGACCAGCATCCAAGTCACAGACTAGCTCCCCCCATGGAGCAGGTCTGGGTGCCTGGCAGCCCCCTTCACTTTGCCCTGCTCAGGTACGGAGTCAACAAGCTGGAGGGGATGCTGCGTCCCCTCATTGAAGATGGTCTAAAGTGTGTGCTCATCTTTGGGGTGCCC
The DNA here is from genome assembly GCF_023634155.1 of Falco peregrinus. Lineage (NCBI taxonomy): Eukaryota > Metazoa > Chordata > Aves > Falconiformes > Falconidae > Falco > Falco peregrinus. Next base: position 45,792,990 of record NC_073721.1, on the reverse strand, counting down.
AGCAAGGTCCACAAGGTCAGTGTATGTGGTGGTGGCAGGGGCTTGGGGTGGCCACAGGGGTCTGGGCAAGCAGTGTGGGGCCAGGGGGGCTGTTCCTGATCAGATCAGTTCAGGGTCTCTGAGCATGCTTGCACCCCATTCGGCAGAGCAGGATGGGGATGGGAGACTGTAGTAACACTCAGAAAGCTCCCAGAGCTCCCACAGGTGGCCCTGAGACCTGCACTCACTGCTCAGAGGCACTATTCTGTTGCCCTTTTCCATCGTTGGTGGTCATGCTGCCCTGCATTACAGGGTCCCACCATTCAGAAAACCTTTCCTGGGCAGAACTGCTGCCATGGATGAGTCGGTGGGAGCTGAGGCATTTCTCTTCCTACAGGATGAGAGAGGTTCTGCTGCTGATGCAGAGGACACACCTGCCATCCAGGCAATCAAGAAGATCCGCTCCACCTTCCCAGAGCTGCTAATTGCCTGCGATGTCTGCTTGTGCCCTTACACCTCCCATGGGCACTGCGGTGAGCACACAGCCTGGGGTCCTGGGCTGCTCTTTGGGCATTTTCCTGGCACTGAGAGTCTCCAGGGATTTGCCATTTTCCACTGAGGAGCTACATGTGTTGGTGGGGTCTAGCCAGCTCCTGCCCCAAGACTTGGCTCCCCAGTACTGGTGCAGCTGAGCTTGGGAGACCTCTCCTGGGTTTGGACAGTGGGGAGGGAGGCACAGATGGTTAATGCACCCACTCTGGCCATCTGAATCTGTCTGAGGAGCTGTCTGTGTTCTCCATCTCTGTTTTCCCTTCTCTGGAGCACCCTGGTGTTGTGTCCGGTCCCTGGAGGACCATGTCATTGGTCTCCTGGTCCTTAACCAGCTCCCTTAACACATTCCCCACTGTTGCTCTGAGCATCTCCATAGCCTGTCCAGAGAGCCACACTCCCACCCTAGAGATAGAGGCACCCGGCTGTTCAGCTTCTCGTGTGACCCACGGTTTGTCTCCTAGGCATCTTGCGTGAAGACGGCACCATCCAGAACGAGATCAGCTGCCAGCGGCTGGCAGAAGTGGCACTGGCTTATGCCAAAGCAGGTGGGGATCCCCCTGGCAGCCAGCGGTACCCGAGTTTGACTCTTCCAGACTTGCCCCACCTTGCTTTCAGCAGGCCCAAAAGCAAACCGGGCTGGATCCAACTGGGAGGGCTTTCGTTCTGAGCTGGGGGAGGCTGCCCCTGACCTCCAGGCGCTGGCTCCAGCAGAGCTGCAGGCACTTTTGGCCCTGGGGTCACCTTCTGCTGGCAGTGTCAAAGCCTCGGGCACTTCTTAGCATCTCTGGTCTTTCCCTGCAGGCTGCCACATCGTTGCCCCCTCAGATATGATGGATGGGCGCATCACGGCCATGAAGGCAGCGCTGATCTCCAATGACTTGGGCAACAAGGTGAGCTTGGGATCCGCGTGTGCCAAGGGCAGGAGTGACATCCACGGGGAGGCTGTACCCGATAGCACCCGGGCAAGCAGTGGGAGAAGTAAACCCCAACCTTGCCCAGGATGTGCCGCGGGCATTTCCCTGCCCTGATGCATATGGGAAGGAAATGTCCTTGGCTGGGCATGGGGACAGCAAGGTGCCAGGCCTCTGGCAGGGGAAGGAGGATGTGGGGCAGAGTATAAAACAGCCATGGGAGGGAATCGCTACTGCCCTGGCGCTGGGATGCAGCACCAAGCTTCTGGCTCTCACAGCTCCGCTCTCCTCTGTAGGTCTCCGTGATGAGCTACAGTGCCAAGTTTGCTTCGTGCTTCTACGGTCCCTTCAGGTGGGTCTGTCCCTCCGCCAGGAGTGTCCCCAGCCAGCACCAGGCTGGCCGGGAGGTGCATTCCTGGGTAGTTATTTGGGAAGGGGACTCGGTGAGAGTCTGGGCCGCAGCTTGGGCTCGTCACGTTGGAGCATCCTCCTCCTACATATCGGTGCAAAAGGGAGACAACTGCACCTTGCCCAGGAGAGGCTGGCTGGTGGGCCAGCCTCCTAACCTGCTCATCCTGGGTGCTGGTGGCAAAGCAGGCAGAGAGGGAGCTGCCAGGAGCAGTGAGGAGGGGAGCTCCAGGAGCTAGTGCTGCCCCAAAGGGTGGGGGACAAGCCTCAGCTCAGTCAGCTATTAGACCTCGTCCCAAGAACAGCCTGACCCTGATGGGGCATCACTGAGGAGCCCACCTCAAAAAAAGCAAAAGGAAATGTCTGACATTATTTTACCCCAGACTCTGGGCACGGGAAGGGCAGTGGGTGTTGAAGCACAGCTCCCGGGGCCAGCCTGGGCCTGTCGGACCTCCCAGAGTGGCCCTGGGGTGCTGAGGTGGGTCAGGAGAACCCCCCTTTTTGTGACCCTGATGGCTCAGGCACTTGTCCTAGTCTGTCCTCATGTTTCTGAAGCTGTACAAGGTGAGGCATGGGGAAACATGCTGGTCCTTATCTCCTGCCCTCTGCTTTGCCCATCATCAGGGATGCTGCACTATCCAAACCTGCTTTCGGAGACAGGCGATGCTACCAGCTGCCCCCGGGTGCCAGGGGCCTGGCAATGCGTGCTGTGGTGAGTGAGCTGGGGTCGGGCTGCCTGGGACAGTGCTAAGGGTCATGGGTTTGTGGACTGGAAAACTCTCACATGGTGCCCAGGTGACAAGCCTTTCCACCCAGCAGTGCAGCAGGGTTTGGGGAGAGGAAGATCGGGGGGTGTTTGGGGTCAAAAGGGGGTAGGAGGCACACCAGCTGAAATGGTCAAGGTTCTTCCCGCTCCACAAGCAAGAGAAATATGAGGCCCGTCAGTCTGCCAGGGAGCTGGTCCCCAGCGTGGGTCCAAGGACTGTGTGCTGGTAGCTGTGGCATAGGTGACACCGTACCCCGCTGTGGCCTGGGGTGTCAGGTCCAGAGACACAGCCAGCGGCTTTCCCCAGGAACCGTGTGTCTGGCGAGGAATGTCAGCTCTCCCCCATCACAGCCTGTCTGTGGGCTCCTGTGGCCATTAGGGGCTCACCAGACCCTTCTGTGATCCCTCCTGGGAAAACCAACCACCAGGTCGTAACTTCTGGGGAAAAACCCGTGAACTTGGTGGAAAATGTTCTTCAGCCCCAAGCTGCTGGGGTCACACACATGTTCCCCTCACAGGACCGGGATGTGCGTGAGGGAGCAGACATGCTGATGGTGAAGCCAGGGATGCCCTACCTGGACCTTGTGAGGGACGTCAAGGCTCGAGTGAGCTCCTTCTGCATGGCAGCAGGGGCACGGGGTGGCCCTGAGGGAGGAAGGGAGGAGAGGGGTGCGTTTGGCACGGCCAGATGGGATATCCAGGCCGGAGGGGCTTCGCTGTGGGTTTCAGGGGCAGAGGTGGGCGCTGGCGCCCCTCTGGGAGCACAGCAGGGTGGCGGGAGAGGGCTCCGGACGGGGGGAGGGCTGTCCCCCGCCGGCTGACCGCCCTCTCCGCTCCCCTCAGCACCCCACGCACCCGCTGGCCGTGTACCACGTCTCGGGGGAGTTCGCCATGCTGTGGCACGGGGCCCAGGCCGGGGCCTTCAGCCTGGAGGCTGCCGTGCGGGAGGCGGTGACGGCCTTCAGGCGCGCAGGTGAGGCGGGCGGCCCCCAGCCCTGCTTCCCCGGCCCCGACCCGCCCCCGGGGGCGACCCCAGCGTCTCGTCTCTCCGCAGGGGCCGACGCCATCATCACGTACTTCGCGCCGCAGCTCCTGCGGTGGCTGAAGGAGGAGGCGGCGGCCGGACGGGCCTGAGGGCGGAACTTTCGGTGACGGGGCGGGGCTTCCGGTGACGAGGCTTCCGGGGCGGCCGGGCAGCGGAGGAGGTGGCTGCGCGCGGAGCCGGGGGGGCCCGTGGGCCTCGGGACTGCGCGTACCCCCGGCCGCCTCTCCCGGAGCCCGGCCCGGTGAGCCCCGGCACCGCCCCGCACCTCCGGCCGCTGTGTGACCGGCGCGGACCCCGCTCGCCCTCCCCCACGGCCACCCAGCCCGTCCCCCCCGTGACTGCGGCCGCCCAGCCCCCCCCACGCAGAACCCCGCTGCAGCACCTGCGTTGGGGGCGCAGCTGCCCCGGCCTTGGCACCCTGGGACTCGGAGCAGGGCCCTTCCTCCCCTGCCGTGGCTCCATGCAGTGCCCGGAGTGTGGCTGGGCCCCCCGCGGGGGACACTGACAGCGGTGGGTGTGACACGGGCAACGGGCCGGTGCCCACCCCCCTCTGATAAAACGGCTGTGACCCACGCTCAGCACTGACTTGCTTTTGGCAGAGCACCTGGGTCTCCCCTCCCTGTTTGTTCGAGGTTTCCCTTAGCCCTGTGCTTTACTGAAGCCATGCTTAGGCTCCGCTTACTGACCTGGGATGTGAAGGACACACTGCTGCGGCTGCGGCAGCCGGTGGGGGAGAGTTACGCAGCCGAGGCCCGGGCTCATGGGGTGCAGGTGCAGCCGGAGATGCTCAGTCGGTCATTCCGGGAGGCGTACAGAGCCCAGAGCCGGCACTTCCCCAACTACGGCCGCGGCCAGGGCCTCAGCTCCCGGCAGTGGTGGGTTGATGTTGTGAAACAGACCTTCAGGCTCTCAGGCGTGCATGAAGATGGAGTCCTAACACTGATGGCGGAAAACCTCTACCATGACTTCTGCAGTGCCCACAACTGGGAGGTACTGCCTGGAGCCAGTGAGACCCTGAGCCGGTGCTGCCAGCGTGGCTTCCACATGGGGGTTGTCTCCAACTTCGATAACCGGCTGGAAAATGTCCTCTCTCAGTCCAACCTGCGGCACCACTTTGAATTCGTCCTCACTTCTGAGGACACAGGCTTCGCCAAGCCAGACAGGAGGATCTTTGAGAAAGCCCTGCGCCTCAGTGGGGTCCCCCCAGAGCAAGCAGCTCACGTGGGGGATGACTACACCCGCGACTACAGGGCAGCCCGTGCCGTGGGCATGCATGGCTTTCTGCTTCGGACTGCTGGGCAGGGCAAGGAGCCAGCTGTGCCCCCTGAGCATGTCCTGCCTACACTCGGCCACCTCCTGGCTCTTATTGAAAAGGGGTAGCTGGGTTTCAGAAGAGGACCAGTGCTGCTGCTGAACAGTGAACCAGTCCTGACGTGGGATTTCTTGCTGCCAGTTGGACAGGGAAAAGAAGCGAGTGCTTCTGCATGCAGGGAGCGGAGCGCTGCCAGAGCTGGAGGGGTGTTATTGAAATAAAATGTACCTGAGGCTCAGCATTGCTGATGTCTTTCATAGCTCTAAAAACGCTATGGAAAAGGGGCTGTGGTGGTGTCTTGCCTAATGGAGCTGTCAAGCTGCACTCCATCCAGAAAGCTCAGTCTGGCAGGAGGGATGGAGGCAGACACTGAGGTTTATCACTCAGTCACCCTGGGGAGCGGCTTGAGTGTCCCCCTGTCTGAGCGCATCGCCAGAGCTGGGATCGTTCCCATCCCAGGGAAGGTCTGCACAGGCAGAGCACCCAGGAAATGCGTGCAGGCCCTGCACACCTCAGCATACCCCACATTTGCCACTTCACCGGCATCCCCCTCATCCTGACAGCAGTGGCCAGGAGGCAGTTGCAGTCTTCCTGCTGCAGGCAGAACAGTCTGGAGTTGGGCAATCGCACTTAATGTATTGCCAATTCACAAACTTTACTGATTTGGGTATCGAGAAATAAAGATGACAAATTTTAAACAGGGAAACAAACTCCTGCCCTTCTCCCTGGCTCAACTTCAGTCCAACACCTCTCCTTCCTCCCTGCCTAAACCAGCTCCCCATGTTTTCATCATGATACACTCAAGCCCCCATCTGTTATGTCTGTCCCCCCCCACCCCTTTTGGCAAGACAAGGAGCAGGTCAGGTTTCTGCTGCTCCTGTGCCATGACATGGGCTCCTCCATGAGCCACAGCCCCTCCTCGGGGTGCCCCTGCCCTAGTGGGGTGCCCCCTGGGTGACAGCTCCCTGCACTGACGCAGGGCAGCTTCCAAAAGCGTGTCTCCAGCTGCGTCCCAATGTCCCTTTCCACATGCCTCCTCCCTGCCGTTTCTCCAAACACATCTCTTCATATTTCTAATTTTCTAAAGCCCACTGTCAGGCTGGAAAGCTGCCCTTGGCTGGGGAGGAATTAAATGATTTACCCAAAAGTGGCTGGCAGAGCCAGGCGTTACCCTGACTCCGACCCCTTGCTCCAGCACAGTGGACACGGGGTGGGTGTAACTTCCAGGAGGAGAGGGAAGCTGCCATAAAACACGGTAGAGAACAGATGTAGTCTGAAAGCAGGTCTTGTCTGAGCACCACTGTACACAGGCCAGTAGCCCTGTCTGGGCTTCCCTACCCCATAAAGGCACTGTATAGTGTATATACAGTCACTGTGTATACAACTGCACGTTCACCCCCCCAGCGAGCACAATACTTTGCTCACTGGACAAGCGAGATGCTCTGGTGTGCCACAGCAAAGACAGGATAGAGGGGCTCCGTGAAGGTCTCCCTGTGGGAGAAGAGGATGGTGCAGGAATCAGGGTCGTAAAAGAGCACCTCGCCTCCCGCAAAGTCAACCAGCACCCCGATCTCGGCCGGAGACTTGATCAGCTCCACCGCCTGCGGGTGCCCAGCGTGCAGGAACCTGAACTCCTTGTCGTAGCGCGAGAAGACCCAGGATTCGGCGTTGAAGCCCAGGCGAGCTTCATTGCCAGACCCCTTCCGTGGCAGGGAGCTGTAACAAACACCCAGCTTGTAGGCATAGCTCTTCTCCACGCTGACCTTCCACGCACAGACTCCTGAGTGGAAAGCCACAATAGCCAAAGCATTGGGCCAGTGGTCAAACTGCTCGGGGCAGTCCAAGTCCACTTTTGCTTTCTTGGGGCTGAAGGTGAGGGTTTTCTTGTCTTCTGACAGGCTGAGGTGGGGGCTGACAGTTTTCTCATCGATATGAATCTCCTGCGAGCCTGCAAGAGAAGCCATGCGGTGAGCACCGACTTGTGAACCACCCCAAGAAGTTGCAGCCATGAGAAATGCAATCACAACCACTGTCTCCTCGCACATCGCTCCTGTGGACCCACCTGCTCCCCCAGGATGACATGGTGCGGTGGGCTCAGGCCGAGTGCCAGCACAGCAGCCCCCCACAGCTTACCCTCTCCAGCCAGGGCCAGAACAACGCAGACTCGTTGAAGCCTGGACCTCACAAGACTTCACCTTTCCACCCTTGCACTAGGAGTCCCACAGAGTCAGAGAAGATGCTGCTCATCTTTTACTCTGACCCTGGCCTGAATCCCCCCAAAACAGAACTCAGCAGGTTTGCTCCACTTTTGGAGAGACCCAGACCACAGCTCCCACCTCTTCCCACCCCCACCACGGGCGAGCAGGACCTGACCTCCTCCCCCAGCCTGAGCAGAGCAAGTCAAGAGCCTGCGCAAGGACAGGGCTGATTGCAGAAAACCTGCAAAGCCGGTAATACGGGAATGAGGAGGGAGGGAGCGGGCTGGGCAGGGGAAATCCCTTTCCTCCTATAAAGCCCATCAATAATCAACGCACCCTGAGCATGTTCGGAGCAGCGGAGAGAGGTGGCACCTGGCATTAAGAGATGAGCATGGTCATGACTCCATTTGGGTTTGCTGTGAATTGAGGGGCTGCCCTTGAGCCACAGCACAAACCTGGTGGGCAGCAGCCTGGGACAAGAGCCAGGCTGGCCGGAGGAAGCCCCCACCACTTCAGACCCAAGGGCTGGCAGCACCCAGCACCGCTCGCACTGCACAAGAGTTCCTCCTTCCTCTCGCTGTCAGCTCACTAAGGAAAGAGATAAGGCTGGTGCCCAGCTGACTCACCCGCTCCTGGGGAGACCCAGTTTCTACCTGCGGGTGCCCCTCCTTGCCCTGCCTTCTCCCACCCTCACGGCATTCATTTTAGGTCTCAAACCACCACAGAAACGGGGCTGGAGCAGGTGAGTCATCTGCTCTGCCACCAGCAAGAGCTCCACCATATCACACCTGCTCCAGCCATTTCCCAACTACCCTCTGCCCGGCATCCAGCATGTGGCAGGATGAGGCCCTTGAAGAACCAAACCATTATGTTGCACCCCAAATGGGGTTGTCCCACAGCTTGACCTGCTCCAGCACCTACGTGGACCCAGGTCGGCATCCCTCTGACCAGCGAGCAGCACCAACCAGAGAGCAGCACTGGCTGAGGGGTTTCCTAGGGCTGCACCCACCCTGGTGCTCCCCAGCAGGAGGCAAACCCAGGCTGAATTATCAGTCTGCACAACATGCAACTGCCGTGCACGCTTGCATGTTAGGTGGAAGCTATTGTGGGCAACAGCGAGCAGAAAGAGGAGCTGAAGACGGCATCCCCTTCCAGCTGAAGCAGAAAACCTCATTCGTTTGATGATTTACTTCACTGAGCAGCAGCCAAATGCTTTGCAACGTGCCTGCCCACGGCTCTGTGCTCTCTGTGGGTCTCTGAAGCCGTATTTGCCCACACTGCCTATTTGTAGTTGACTTTCCAGGAAGCCAAACACTGCTGTGAATTCATAGAATATGGAGCAGCACGAGGCTTTATCTTCCTCTGACAGAAGAAGGGCGCTAAACCTGATATTGTGCAGCACACATCTGACCTAGGGATGGGTTTGCATTCCAGTGTTCACATACAGGGATCATCCACGTGGGGATACACCACCCCGATGACACCCACGTAGCTCCGTTGTGGAATCACGATTCCAGGGCAGCATCTGAAGGAGGGGAAGCGCTGGCAGAGTAACAGCAGAGTAATTCAGATCAGCAAATTTTCCCACACAGAGAAGTTTTGTCATGATTAAATCTGCCCTCTGGATATTCCCATCTATTCTGATGAAAATTCTACCAGGAGTTCATCTCACCCCAAAAAGCCCATTGAGTGGCCTTGCCATGCTGCGTAGGTAGGATAACATGGTTAACATCTCTGTGAAGTGCCTGTGTGTTAGCTGCAGCACATTTTACTACTAAAAATCCAAGTTCCCTTTTCCAAACTCACACATCTGAAACTAAAATCCTCATCACCAGATTTAGGCACCAGGGTGAAAGCCCAGCCCAACCTGGTCCCTGGGACAAGGTCACCACGCAGCAGCCCAAGGTCTCAGCCAGCCAGTCTGTGTCACCCCTGCAGGAGGGTCCTCCACCGGGTCTCCAGCCAGCACCCCCACTTACTGCCCCCCAGCAGGACTGATGAACCAAGATCCCTCCCAGGACAGTGCTTGGAGATTGACATCATCTTGGTTTAAGGAAGAAGCCGCCAACCCCAAAGGTAAGCGATACAGAAGCCTGGATGCCAAGTGAAGACATCAAAGAATCATGTTGGGTTTGAGAGTGAAATGAAGGTTCTTTTGCCTGCTGGTTTCCAAGTTTTTGAGAGGCTACAGGCAAAACCATCCAGGCTAGGAACTTACTGTTTCCAAGCAAATAAACAAGACTGCCTCTCATTCAGCTGCCTTTAGGGAATGAGACCTCCAAGAGAAACATAACATTGCTGTGTCTTAATGAAGGCTGGGACCTCTGCGGTTCATATTAAATCTCTAAGGCTAGGTGCTGGGTAGACTACGGACTAATGAGACATGCAAGGATATGGCAGGCGTCCTCAGCATGCAGTAATGACATGCTAAAGTAACTACGCACCGAAAAAAACCCACCCCAAACCAAACCAAACAACAACTAAAACCAAACAGAATGAAATTGTGTAATAAGCATACCAACAGACCCACTACAAGAATTGCATGCCTTGGAGTCATTACATTTCACAAGGATGCTACTGGGAGAGGAATCGGTAAAAAAACCCATGTCACAGCACAGAGAATTAGGGAAAGGTTTCCTGCTTGCTTTGACAGCTTCGAACACCTGCCAAGAACCTGCCTGATTTTGCCAATGTACAAGTGCAGGAGTTTGCATGACTGCCAGCACTCAAAACAGGGAAATTAATCACAAAGGGAACACAACACCAGAGTCTGCAGTAGAAGAACCAAATGGTGGTGGTTGGTACACACAGATTCTCAAGCTGTTCTTTGGTGCGGACAATTCTCAAGAGCAATAAAAGCCAGAAGCACACACCTTTGAGAAGGACGTGGAAACAGGGAAAAACTGAGAACTACTTATCAGCATTAAGAGTGAGATGTGCAAAACCCCGAAGTTAATGCAAAAGCCTTGGGAAGATCGTCCCCAGGACTGTTCACAAGGCAGCAGAGGGGACAAATGTTTTCAAATTGTGAAGGGTGTTGCCACCTTTAAGGAACAAAAAACGCATTTGCAACGCTCTAATGATGGCCTGAAAGCAAGAGTAAAAGCAAACATTTCGCAACCAGCAATTCAAGCAGATCACAGCCGGAACCCGGTAAAACCATACCCAGCGCACGTCACTGGCCTGACAAACGCCTCCAGCGCAGCCTCGGCTGCAAAGCGAGAGCTGAACCAGATCACAAACGTCCCTAACAAACCACCAGCTCGGGCACAGCCACAATCTCCGTTTATGATCAGAAAGCTACTATATTTACTCACTTCTCCTTCCAGCATCTCAGAGTGTCTCAGAAACGCCATGTGGGTGAGTTCACCCTCTTTTAAAACCACCAGAAGTCAACACAAAATGTGGAGAAGGGGAGTTTCTGTGACAGAGATTCCTGCAGCAGCAACAGCTTCACTGCTGTCACCAAGTGACCCAGGAAATAGCAAAAGAAACCAGGTGAGGTTAAATAACAGAGCTGGTAAGAGACACAGTCTTTTCAAACTGCAGTTCTCTTAGCCACAACCAGTGGCTTTGAGCCCCTGTCCCCCTCCCAAACCTTCTACAGCTGCTGCTGCCCCCCTGGCTGGGGTCTCCAAGCAGCTAGCAGGGGCTGGGACAGCAGAGAGGGCAGGACATGCCAGGTCCCAGGCAGGACATAGCATCCAGGTGTTTCTTTGGGCACAACATGAATGAGCATGCAGCGATCCCCGGAGAGCGTGAGATCCCAGCGAGACACTGACCTGCGATGCAGCAGAGAACAGCAGAGGCCCACAGTCGATGCAGCAGTGGACTCTGAACACACGTCTGATTAAAGTTTAACTTTGGCGACTCCTGTGGCTCTAAGATTCCCTCCGCCACCTCTGTCCTAGCAAAGGAAAACAAGAGTTATTTCAAAATACAGTGATTTATCGACCAGGGCTGGGAGGTGTTGATGAAGATCACTGGGAGCTATGGCAGAAATGAGCTGGCGCAGTTGCGAGGGGAGCACTGGCTGAAGGGAAACTACAGCGAGGGTTTCGAGGCAAGCCCTCGTCCCAAGTAAAACTTTCAGCTGGCTTTCGTTGTTTTAAAATTTCATTAGACTTCATTGTTTTAAAATATGATCCCAGCAGCCTGAGCCAACAGCCTCCTCACTCGGCAGCCGCTGAGTAAACGCATCCGATAGCAGCCGTCAGGGTGCAAGGGCAGCGCGATGGACGGGCTGCGGCGACGGAGGCAGGTTTCCCTCTATCGAGGGAATTTGCTGTCAGAGCAAAGGGGGGCACAACAGGAGAGCGAGCCGGGATGCGGGGTTTCATACGGCATAGCAAGGAGACTGAGGTTTTGCTGGGCTCCTGTGGCTTGCAGCACACATACGAACACAGGGTTGTAAGTAAAGGCTCTGGCACAGGCTGCCGGTGATGTGCTCGGCACATTTCTTACTCTCTCTACAAGCAGGCTCCAGGCAAAAATACTCCTGGAAATCCTCTGGGCAGCAGAGTCCAGCCAGTGCCAGCTGGCACCCTTGTAGCAGCCATGGAAATAAACACTTGTAAAAATGCAGCTACCAAGTTGCCTTCTGAAGGGCAGCCCAGTGCTACTGACAGCGATTCTCAGAAATGCTGACACCTGCGCTTGGTTCTCCTCTCCCTGCACCCTGCCCGCTGGGGACAGAGGCAGGGCATGCTGCCCCTTGGGGAGATGCTGTGCCAGCCGCCCCCCCAGGCACGGAGCACGCCAGCTCGCCAGCTCGACCATCCCACCTCCTGCCAACAGGCCAGGGACAGGCTTGCTCCATCTCCCCCTGTGGAGTTTTCTAAAGGAGCTGGAGAAAGTCTCCAGTAAGCAAGGGGGCGAGCGCATCTGGCAGCGCCTCCGGGGGGACGTGGCACGTGGAGCACTTCTAGGTGCCAGGCTGCTCTGTCTGGAGCTGCAGCGCAGCACATGAAGCAGAGAGGCCAGGCTGGCACCTCTGTGCTCTGTCCTCATCCTCAACAAAAGCAGCACGAGAGAGGAAAGGGGGGGTGTCACCTGCTGCCTGGGCAATGGCACACTGCTCACAGCAGGAACCGCAGAGGGTGCAGGCAAGCTCAAAGCAGGGGCCAGGGAAAGGACCAGGAGCAGCCAGGTACTAACCTCTCAAAGATGTCTTGTTCTGCACGCTGGGGACAAAGAGAGAAAGAGTTATCACAGCTGAAATCCCCACAGATAAAAATCCCAACCACAGGCTGGGGCACAGCAGACCCAGGGAGCACCGTTCTCCTTCCTGACCCAGAGAAACCACTCCCCACCCCAGTGCTAGCCCCAGGGAGCACAGGGAGCATCGAGCATCCTTATTCTGCTGCGGCACTTTCCACTCCCTGACTCATAAAACAAGTGGGAATGGCTGAGGACAATACATCTAGCTGGGGGTAATGCCTGCTGCCTCAGTGAGGCTGGGTGACAAGTAGCTTGAGAGGGGCACAGAGAGCATCCAGAGCGAGCCTGCCACTGCTCTGCCGCGTGCAAGTGGTGTGAAAGCAGAAGCCTGCAAGTACAGCTGGATCATCCGGTGCAAGCGAAACGCAGGGGAGAGCTGAGGCAGGTGGAAAGTCTCGGACCCACAAAGAGCCAGCTCGGACTCCGTACCCTCTGGCAGACACCAGCACATCTGCACCTGGAAGCTCTTAGCACTGCACCCTGCCTTGCCCAGAGTGTGAAACCCCCAGCCCCGAGGTCGCCCCTCCTGCAAGGACATCCTGTGCACGCAGCAAACCACCCCCAAAGCTTTCAGTAAGGGGTGAAGCTGCAGAGGACCCGAGTCAAAGATCAGATAACCTCCTGATCGGTCCCACTTGTTTCTGTACCTGCTGGCAGCGGTGAGGTCTCAAGGTACAGCCCAGTTAGCAAAGTGGTGAGCAGGGATCAAGTATTTTCCCACAAATGAGCTGCAGGGTGTTCTATGTGCCTTTCACTCTCCTGTGACATGACACATAGACACAAACACCAACACCAACGACCCAAGACGGAGTATGTATGATCCCTATTTCCCCTCCACTACGTGGCAAAAGGAGAAATTGAAGGTCCCACTGTTTTCTGCCACATGTTTTTCTGCCACATCTGATGGATCCTGCTTTCCAGCCTCTGCTCTCTACAGCGAGGCCACAGCCCAGCCAGCCAAGATGCCAGGGCCAGACAGAAGCTGCGTTTCCCACCGAAGGAATGGCCATCTACCTTCCGTCCATGGGATCGGTTCTGTTTTTCAAGCAGAGCTGCTGCTGCCTCTTCACAAAGTTACATGTGGCGAGCAGAGGTTCAGAGCAAGGTGGTGCGCTGCCTACCTGCCCACATCTAAATCAAGAGGGATCGCTTGGCTAAACCGAGACAATTTAATAGCCAGAAAAGGAACTGAGCGAAAGGAAAGAGCTGCTTTGCACGGTAAATATCCCAAGCAGAAGTATGCCAGACAACAGGGCAGACTTTCAAGAAGAGCTGCAGGTGCTCCCAAGGGTCACACTTTGATTAAAACCAGACAGAACACTAGAAAACGGGCGGCAAGAGCCACCCTCAACCCACAGCTGCCCTGGCTGTCAGGCCTAAGGGCATCTGAGAGCCGGCAGCTTCAAGCCAAGAGGACCCAGGGGGTGTCCAGACCTCACTGCAAGCAAAAGCAGAATCAGGCAGAGCAGACGCTCTGGGAACCACCAAGAAATGACGGGGGCTTGTCAGGATCAGGTGAAAAAGGTTCCTTGAGCTAGACCTGCAAACGTAGGTCCTGTCCAACTCTGCCTCCTCGCTGTCAGCGCAGCAAGCTGCTCAACACTGTGAGTCCCATAATATCCAGGATAAAAAGTCTAGGTCACCCCTGGGCTGACCGACCTGTCCCTAGGTACAAGTAGCAGTACTCACCACCAGGTCCTGGTCATCCAGGTTGGTGATCACATCCACCAGGTAGGTTCGGAGGGCAGCCAGCTTCTGCAAAGCCTCAGTCCAGTGCACCCGCTGGGTCAGGATGCTCTGCTGCGCCCGCTCCTCCTCCACGTGCACCTTCTCCAGCAACCGCTGCTCTTCATTTTCACACGCATTCCCCACGAAGATCAGCCTCTGGATTACCAGCTCCCGGGCCACGTTGGCTGCGTTCTGCCACAGTGAGGAGAGAGGAGGAACATCAGCCTTGCTTCAGCCCCAACAAGAGCACCAACCGCTTCTGCCGGTTTTCTGTGGGCTCAGCTGAAGATTACTCTGTTAATTGAGCCCCAGCCCCAGTAATCATCACAATGCATGCAGATATAAATGGGACAACCAGTCCTAAAGCTGCCTGCTGCCTCCTGGCCTAACCCTGGTACCTCAGTGACAACCTGTGTGGGACCAGAGTCACATCCCTCAGCAGATCTTCCTGGATGCGCTGTTACCAAGAAACAGAGCCACCACAAGACCTGCCTTTTGTCCCCAGGGACAGTGAGGCACAAATAAAATCGGGAAGCAGTAAGACACTGGTCGCAGCGGGATGTTTGATAGCTGTACACTCACACCAAGAAATTTATTGTTCACGTACATTTTTAGGGAAGATGGAGCAGAAGCCACAGGCGCACCCTAGGACTCCACTTGCACACGCTGTGGGGCAGGAGGGGGACAGACCCTGCACACCGACGAGCCCCCAGGAGCTCAGATCTCCACTGGGGCATGCGGGCAAGCACGGGTGCCCATGGGGGCAGCTCCACGCCACTCTGGGGAAGGGGCAGGGACTCACCAGGACGCCCTGGTCCTTGGCTGGCAGCACCTGGTCCACGTGCCGGGCGATGGCCGCGCTCTGCAGCTGGAGCCGCTCGCACCGGTCCACGATCTTGTTCTGGAGCACAGAGTGGCGGGCAGCACGCAGCCCTCGACGGGGCGACGGCGGCCCCGAGCCCCCGAGCCCCCCCGCCCCGGCTCCAGAGGTCCTGGGGTCCTTGGGCACCATCCCACAGACAGCCCCTCCCCACAGGGAGCCCCTCCATGGCCCCACACCCCACCAGGGCCCCCCCACAGCCTCCCAGGAGCCGCACAGACAGCCCCCATCCCCACAGGTGACCCCACATCCCACCAGGGCCCCACAGAGCCCCACACCCTGCCAGGAGCCCCACGGACACCCCCCATCCCCACGGGGGACTCCCCATGTGGCCCCACACCACACCACGCCCCCCCCCACAGCCCCACACCCTGCCAGGAGCCCCACAGACACCCCCCACCCCCACGGGGGACCCCCTTGCGTGGCTCCACACCCCCCACGGGCCCCACAGAGAAGCCACCTCCCCACGGGGACCACTCACACTCTCCGCCCCCCCGCCGGCCATCCCCAGACGACCCCAGCGCCGGGAGCGGCCAGCCCCGCACGCCGCGGCCCCGGGGGAGGAAGAGGCCGGTCCCGGGGCCCGTCCCCGCTCACCCGCAGCTCCGCCGCCCGCTCCGGCAGCGGCCGCAGCCCCCGGCCCCGCTGGGCCATGCTGCGCCCCGGCACCTGCCCGGGCCGCCCCGCCCCCCGCGCCGCCCCGCCCCCCGCGGCCCCGCCCCGCCCCACCCGCCCTGCGCCGCGCCGGGACGGGACGGACGGGACGGACGGGACGGGCCCCGGTGAGTGCGCCTGTCCCCGGGGCGGGGCGGGCTGCCCGGTGTCCGCGGGGCTGGGCCAGGCACAGGGACCCGTGTTGTCCCCGTACCCCTCCCAGGGGTCCCCGTACGCCCCAGGGGCTGCCCCACAGCCTTCCCAGGGGTGATCCCAGCTCCAGGGACACGTGTTGTCCCCCTACCCCTGCCAGGGGTCCTCATACGCTTCCCAGGGGACTGTCCCGGCTGTAGGGACCCGTGTTGTCCCCGTACCCCTCCCAGGGGTCCCCGCACACCCCCCACCCCCCCCAGGGGCTGCCCCACAGCCTTCCCAGGGGTTATTCCAGCTTCAGGGACACGTGTTGTCCCCGTACCCCTCCCAGGGGTCCCCGTACCCTTCCCAGGGGTCCTCATATCCTTCCCAGGGGGCTGTACCGGCTACAGGGACCCGTGTTGGCCCCGTACCCTGCCCCAGGGGCTGCCCCACAGCCTTCCCAGGGGGTTATTCCAGCTTCAGGAACACATGTTGTCCCCATATCCCTCCCAGGAGTCCCCATATCCTTCCCAGGGGGCTGTCCCGGCTGCAGGGACCCATGTTGTCCCCATACCCCCCCAAGGGGTCCCCGTACCCTCCCCCCGCAGGGGCAGCCCCACAGCCTTCCCAGGGGTTATTCCAGCTTCAGGGACACGTGTTGTCCCCGTACCCCTCCCACAGGTCCCCATACCCCTCCGAGGGGCAGCCCCACAGCCTTCCCAGGGGGCTGTCCCGGCTACAAGGGCCCTTGTTGTCCCCGTATCCCTCCCAGGGGTCCCCATATCCTTCCCAGGGGGCTATCCCGGCTGTAGGGACCCATGTTGTCCCCGTACCCCTCCCACAGGTCCCCATACCCCTCCGAGGGGCTGCCCCACAGCCTTCCCAGGGGGCTGTCCCGGCTACAAGGGCCCTTGTTGTCCCCGTATCCCTCCCAGGGGTCCCCATATCCTTCCCAGGGGGCTATCCCGGCTGTAGGGACCCATGTTGTCCTTACATCGCTCCCAGGGGTCCCTGTATCCCTCCCAGGGGTTGCCCTGGCTACAGGGACCCGTGTTGTCCCTGTATCCCTCCCAGGAGCCACCCCACATCCTTCCTATGGGGTTGCCCTGGCTATAGGGACCCATGTTGTCCCCATATTTTTCCCATGGGGCTGCCCCAGCTATAGGGACCTGCGTTGTCACCACACCTTTGCCAGGGTTGCCCCAGCTATAGCCCCCTGGACTGCGCCACATTGCCCCCACCGGGCTGCCCCACACCGACCTCGGGGCTCCCCCCATGCACAGGGACCCGGGGAGCACCCAGGGGGCACCCCCAGCCTCAGGGACCTGTGTCACTGCCTGGGGCCACCCCTGGCTACGGGGCTGGGGGCTGCCCCCGTGCCCCCCGAAAGCAGAACACCCCCTGCGAGGGGCTGTTTAACACCCCAGGAAAACGGGGAGAAACGTTGCTGTGGTTTCGGTGCTTTCTTTTTAAAAAATGATTTAGTAAAAAATTTTTTTGCTCTCTGCTAAGCGATACATTTGGGGAGAAGGGAGGATGGGAGCTCCTCCGGCGTGAAATTCGGTCTTGTGGAGGGGTGGCTGTGTATGGATCAGCTGCGGCAGGATCCCTGTGTTCCTGGAGAGCTTTGGGATGGACCAGGTTCATGGTCAATGTGTAGGGAAGCCTGCCAGATCCTAACACCTCAGGTGAGGGGAACGTCCTGCCCGAGCAGCTACTGCTCTTGTTCAGGATTCAGAAAAATCTCTTTTTGGCGGTGGGCAAAAGGCAGGAGAGAGCAGGCAGCCTCCCGCTGACACTGATTTGAGCTGATGTGCAGGTAGGGTCGACTGTGCATGTGTGCATTAACTCCATGAGTGGGGAAACATAGTAATCACCATAATTAAAAAATTAGAATTTACATCTCAGCTTTTTCCTAGAATCTTGTTTTGCAGGAGAAAAAAAACTCCGGGGTTCTCCTGCTGGCAAGGACAAACCCTGTTTGTTGCTCATGTACTGAAATGACCTGGACACTCAGTCTGATCGAATTGCTGAACTGTCGCTGCCCCTCGGCTGTGAGATTTCTTATTCTTCACAGCTTTTGAACATGCAAACTCATGGATGGAACAGGTGGAGATTAACTGGGTATTACTAATTGCTAATCACAACGGCTGTCAGGGTAAAATTAGAAAGGGAATATTTTGTAGAAACCCAAGCCCTCCTGCTTAGTGCTCCCAGGATTTGGTTTTCAGGTGGGCAGTATTTTGGGGTTTTGTGAGCAGAGCCTTCAAGCAGGTTTTTTCTTTGCTGGAACAAGCAGGCAGAGGTGCTTTTTTCTGATTTTTATTAGCAAAATACTACTGACCCAGAAGACGGGAATGCCAACATACACCTAGTACAGGCTAAATCCAATTAGCATGTCTTGAGCTAAGAAGAAGCCAATTACTGTACATGACAATTCACTGTCATTGAAAGTGGTTTCGGCTGGGTCGGTGACCCATGAGGATGAGGGGGAGATGCTGCCTCGGGCCCCTGCTCTGCCGAAGGCTCCTCTGCCCGGGTGGACGCTGGTGCGGGGACTGGCTGTGGGATGCCACGTGTGGGATGCCCCAGACTGGATGTGGGGTTGGAGTCTCTGGACATAGAAGCTGCTGTTCCCAAAGCATTCCTCAGCCTATGGAAAGATCGCTTCAAGCTTTACGTTAAGTCAGGCTGGTCCGGTGAAGTTCAGGCTGCCTGTGGCTGTGGTTACCTCGGTCCCACCTGGCACTATGGACTTTAGACTGGGGGTGTTTGCACTCACCAGCCTAGAGACTGGGATCTCTGGGAAATATGGAAGTCAAGAGCAGATACTGGAGTAAGAGGAGGCATGAGGTGCTAGAAGAATTGTAGGCAGCAGCTTCATCTCTATTGTGGCCTCACTAAGCTTGGATACTTTCAAAGCCCAGCTGTAAGGTCCCAGGAGCATCACCTCGGAAGGTGGCTCTGCTCTGAGCAGGTTTGCCTAGGGAGCTCCAGACGTCCCCTCCTCTGAGGTTTTTCTTCTTATTCTAAATGAAGTTAAGATGTAGATAGCGTGTTATCAGCATACATATGCCTTATCCCATATCTGTAACAAGGAGAAACCTCTCTGCATTCCCAGTAACACTGTGTCTCCTCACCCACAGCCCGCATCCCAGCGGCAGGCACCCGAGGTGCGGCGTGATGCTCCCCGCTGCTGGCCGGAGCGGGAGCTGTGCTAGTCGGCAGAGCTATGGGGAAACTGCAGAGTAAAATCACCTTCCACACCACCAAATACAGGTAACGTGATGCCAGGCGACCATGCCTGAAGTCAATAAATCAGGTTCGAGAGTAAAGAGAGAACAGCAAATGAATAGAGACTGTAGCAAGCGTGTGGGTTTAGTTCTGTTATTGAATGTATGAATTGGATTTTTATTTTTGACCCTCACTTCTAAAGTCTGCTCGGTTTCTTTGGGGGACTGAAATCTAAAATGTAGCTCACAGGAGTGGCCAAGTGTGCAGCCATGGCCGGGGGTCCTGCCCATGGCCGGGGGTCCTGCTCTGCGATGGCTCGGGCAGAGCTCTGAAGGGTAACAGCTCCAGGGGCAACTATTTAGCCCAAAGATCCAAACCGCTTCACCGTCTCTTCAGAGACGCAGCGGCTTCCATGGGCAAGATGAAGCAATTCAGTGGGTGGCAGCAGGGTGGGTGATCTCTGCCTGGGGACCAGCTGAGAGCACAGGGCAGCAGCAGGGGGCTCGGTGGGCTTGGCCAGGCTGTGCCAGAGCAGAGGGGTGCAGCAGAGCCTGCCAGGTGTTAGTGGAAGGGGAGGCTGGCGAGATCAACATTTCTTTTCTTCTTTGCACCAGTATGGAGTGAGTTAACACCTAAATATTTAGCAGCTCTAGAGATGGAATAGACCTGCTCCATCTCACCTAGTCCAGGAGCATTTGTCCATTCCCAGCTCCCCCTTGGCTTTCCAAAGGCAGATGTTGTCGCTCCCCAGCGCAGCCGGCGGTGCCATCTCCCAGACCCCTCTTGCACTGGGGAGTGACACCCTGGCTTTGCTCTGAAGCCCCTGCAGCCCCTGCCACTGTCTCTTTGCCTGCTGCTGCAGGGCCGATGGCTCCGTGGAAGAGACAGGACCTGTCCGAGCTGTCAGGCAGCACGGCCCCACGCACACCGATGCCGTCGCTTCTGTGGCTGCTCTCAAACCAGACCTGTGTGTGTCAGGAGGACGAGATAAGGTGAGGTACCCCCTGCCACCAGGCACAAAGCACAGTCATGAAAATGTATTCACAGGTTCAGAAAATAAGGTTTAAACATGAGCTTTAAACATTTCCGTCAATGGTAACAACTTTGTCAGTTCCTGGATTTGGAAAGAAAAGATGAGCTTAGAGTGAGAGCATGCACTGAAGCACATTGAATCAAATATTATAACCTCTCCTGAACTCAGATCACATCCAATGGTCTCACCCAGGCTTGGGATCACTGGATCACATGTTACCTGGCACAGGACAGGCTCTAAAGGCAGCTGCATATGCTGTAGGAGCTCAAAACCAGAAGAACATGTTCCCTCTCCAAGCTTGGGCTGTGCACGGGTCTCAGTGTAACATAACCAAGAACGTGTGTAATCCTCCTTCACCCGCTCTGCTGCTGCCCCTGCTGATGCCTCTCCCTGCTGCTCCGCAGACCGTGGCCGTTTGCAGCTGGAGATCTGGGGCTGCACTGCGGCGGTTCGTCGGGCACGAGCGGGAGGTCTCCAAGGTGAGCGATGGAGTGCGGTGGGGTCTCTGGTACGGGTACCTGTCAGGGACTGGGGAGCCCGGAATGACGGAGCGACTAACTGGCTTCTCCTGTCTTGTCCTTGGCAGGTCACCGCTGCCCCTGACTCAGACAGAGTCTTCAGTGCATCGCGGGACAAGACAGTGATGATGTGGGAGCTTCACGGGACCTCGGGACCAAGCCAGCGCTTCCTGGGACACGACCTGGTTGTTACTGGACTGGCTGTGAGCCCAGGTGAGGGACAACACACTCCCATTGCCCAGGGATTTATTGACAGCTTTTCTTGACTTTTTTTTTTTAATGTTAACTTGTGGTTGCAGATGCCTCCCAGCTGTGCTCAGGTTCACGAGACAACACCGTGTGCAAGTGGGACACAGAGACCGGAGAGTGTCTGGGCAGAGCCGCTATCTCCAGGAATCTGGTAGGAGCTGCTGGTTTCTTGCATCCTATCTCAGCACCTCGATGCCTGCACAGTTATTTGGCACATGAAGCCACGTAGAACAAATTTGCTCTGAGCTTGGTGCTGCAAGAAGCCCTTGAGGCACTGCACGGGTTGCCTGTGCACCTGGGGAGACCAAAGCTCAAGGCTGGTTACTCCGTTCTCCAAGTAACAGAAAATCCAGGAGCACAAAGGTACCAAGACCCATACAGAAATGTATTAATGTTCCGACTGATAGCTGCTAGGGAGCACCTTGCACCGTGGGGGCTGCCTTCCCTTCTGTTCCAGCTCAGCAGCAGAGCTGCTATGGGTACCATCTTCTGGCTCCCGTGCCACGTACCACGGCTCTGTGTGCTGCTGAGCTGTTGGCACCTCCCTGCCTGCAAATAACCACGATTATATATATATATATATATATTATCTATATAAAATAATAATAGGGGAGCAACACTGGTGGGAAGTACAAAAAACCTTCATCCAACGTTTCCTGCTCGTAACCCAGCATGAGGAAGAGGGTGGGAGCGCGCTGGCTGTGTACCTACAGGTGGATGCCAGCCTGGGCTGCAGGCAGGGGTGGGCTCCCGCTCATCCTTCCCTCTCCACAGGTCACACATCTGTGCTGGGTTCCAGGAGAACCTTATGTCATCCAGACCTCAGAGGATAAAACAATCAGGTAAATCCTTCATGTGGCCACAGAGAAGGAAGTTACAGCCTGGGGCACGTGGGGGTTATGGAAGATGCCGGCGCACAAGCTGTCTCTCTGGTTGTCATGACCACCTGGTCTCCCATGCCCTGCTGGGGTGGCTAGTAGCCACCTTCCAGCTCACCTGGGTCTTGGAGCTGTAGCCTCTTGCCAGGGGAGGATGGTCTAGGGACATCCGTGGCTGTAAGCAGCACGGGGTGGCAGCTGTGGGTGGAAAGGAGAATTAAAAAAAGCAAGCTCAGCACAGCTGCTCTGGATGGAGATTGATCCAGAACAGATAAATGCAAGGATGCAGCATGGGGCACAGCAGCAAGGGCAAAGCACGAGGGCACAGCGAGGGTGTGGGGGGCGCGGGGTACGGAAGGAAGCCTGTCGTGGTGATGGTGCATCAGAGTCCCCCTCCCCACTCCCGTTCCTTCCAGGATCTGGGACAGCCGGGAGCTGCAGGTGGCACACACGTTCCCAGCCAAGCAGCACATTCAGACGTGCTGCGATGCCAGCCAGGACGGGCGGTACTGCCTCAGCAGCAGCAGTGGCTCCGCGGGCGAGGGCAGCGAGGCCACCGTGAGTTTGCCGGGCACCGAGTCCGGCTTTTTCTGATTTTTTTTCTCCCACATTCACGGGATACAGCAGAGGGCAGCAAGATCAGCGCTCCAAGGATCTGCTTGCTCCCACTGTCTTGGCCTTATGCTGGTGTCACCAGCCAGGGCTGGAGCTTAGTGCCTTCCTGCCTGTCCCTTCGGTAAGCCTTCTGCTCAGAGAACAGCCGAGCTGACATTCTTCCTGATTAAAGCACTGGAGTTTTGTTTCAGTAATGGCATCAAGGAGCACGAGGCTCTCACAGAAAGCCTGTAAGGGACCCTTTGCTCAAGGTGTTTCCAAACCAGGGATTCAGCCCTGCAGGTTCTCAGCCCTGCAGGTTCTCAGCCTTGTGTGTGAGCATCGAGAGGATGAGACCATCCCACCCAGGGAGAGCAGGGCTGAGGGCGGGAGCAGGCTGGAGACACAGCTATCTGCCCTGGCAGTCTTAGCCCATCAGCTCCAATGGGTGTGGGCACATGCTCAAATAGTCACCGATGGTGAAAATCCCCTGAGGTTTGAAGTTCTCCAGGACCGGGAGCATGAGCAGGGCCCAAAGGCAGTAATTGTACTCTGGGGATGGCCAAGGAGCTCTTTATCCAAAACCATCTTCCTCTCTTTGTAAAAGAGCTCCGTGTTGGCAAGTGGCAGCAACAGAGCCTGAGCTCGAACCTCTGCCTGTTGCCTTGCAGCTGTGGGACCTACGGCAGACAAGAAACCGAGTGTGCGAGTACAAAGGGCATTTACAGACCACGACCTCATGCGTCTTCCTTCCACGCGGCCCAGCTGTCACCCCCAGCATTGCCACGTCCTCCTACGACAGCACAGTGAAGGTCTGGGACCGTGACACTGGAGGTAGGGGAGGGTCCCGCCCACGCCACGCACCTCACTCTGGGATAACTGTTCCCTTTGTTTCTGTCTCCTGGTGGTGATGGGCACGATGATGCCTGAAATCTCTGGGTTTTACTCTAATCCAGCTGCAGGACTGGGTGGAGTGTCCTTCCTACAATAAAAGGAAGCAGCGATGAGAGATGGCTTTTAAAGATCCATCCGAGTTCAGCAATGACAGGACAAATGATAAAAATAAAAACGAACAGGGGAACTCCAGGGCTTTCCACAAATACGAGTGGAAAGTTGTAAAAAACAGTCGTGCTGGAGGACAGAGGGCTGGTGAGCAACTGCCCTGCCTTTGGTTGTCCCCTTGAGGGGAATCACGGCCGTTTGGGGGGTACCTCTGCCTGCTGGAGGGAATCACTGCCGTTTGGGGGGTACCTCTGCCTGCTGGAGGGCTTGGCGAGGGCAGAGTCCTCACCTGAGCTGGGCACAAAGGCTGTTAACATGCCAAGCCCTGCCGTAGCAGCAGGCTTGTTAGTAACGCCTTGCGCAGAAGGCAGGGACCTCTTGGAAGCCATTCAGGTTCACAGACACACACCAAATGCGGTGAAGTCATCAGCATTAGATGCTCCCCGTGGCTAAGCCCCTCTCCAAATGCACTTATTTACCATAGGATGAAAATAGAAACCTGATGATCCCCTGCAGAAAAGCTCTCGCCTTCTGTTTCACTCACCTCTTCTCTCACCCTGGTGCCCGCACACGCCAAGGTGGCCGCGGGGTTGGCAGCAGATTTGTTTTGATCCTGTTGCCTCCACAACTGGGTGACTACCACAGCGGCCAGCCTTAATTCAGCTGCTCCTGGAAGGGTGCAAGTCACCACAAGAGGTGGTTGCCTGACTGTCCGTGCCAAATGCAGCTGTTGGCAGCTCAGCGTGGGGCTGGGGTCCCTGCACTAATGCTGCCTCGGGGTTTGTGTAGTAAGAGACACGAACAGAAGGGCCGATGGACATTGTAAGTCTTATTTCTCTTTCCCTTTTGGAGGTTTATCAAAACTGCATGTTGAGTGTAGCACAGCCCTTAGGAAAACCATTTCTGGACCATAAGCAATTTGGGAGAAAAAGGCAGGTTGGGAACGCCTCCACGCAAGACCTGCAGCTCTGCCCAGCGGGGTCGGTCTGTCCATCCATCCCCGCTTTGTCTCCAGGGAAAGGGCAGAGCCTGACGTCAGCCTGGATCCCTGTGAGCTGGCCACTGCCCGACTGGGCAACGCACAGGTCCCCCGTGGGGCTTACAGGGGTGGAGGGTCTCTCTTCTAGGGGGCACGTGCCGATGCCTTTGGCTGCGGGGACCCGGGACAGCGAGGGGTGCAGCTCACCTGCCTCAGGCGAGCAGGCAGAGCCAGGTGGTGGGAGGTTGGTGTGGTCATGTCTCATCTTGGCAAACCAAGCGTGCCGAGTGATTTGTCTCTTCCCTCAGCCTGCCTGGCCTCCTTGTGCCTCGAGGGATCGGGACCACTGGTCTCACTGGCCGTCTGTGACAGCTCCACACTGCTCTGCGCAAGTTTTCACTCGGGAATTCACGTACTCCGGATGAGTGACGGTGCAGACCCGGCGCTGGAGGAGGTGGCAGCGTTTTGACCGTAGTAACCTCCCTGGCAGAGACTGCCCTGCGAGGGGAGGCGACTCCCCCAGAGCTTCCCCCCGACTGCCAGCACCAGGAGAGCGTTCACACGTAGAGCAACGATGTGTGATCAGTGGGGTGGCCACAGGGGGATTTACTGGTTTCAGATTGTGCGTGTGGGGAAGGAACTAGAGCAGTCTAGAAGAAAAGCCACATCACTGATACATTCAGGCCAAGTTCTTGCTCCCGAGTGAGCCTTCTGCATTTTATTTACAGAATCTCCACACAGGCTACCAAAGGCTCTTGGAAAATGAAAGGTATTAACAGAGGCTGAATAACACCATACCCGAGGGCTGTATGGCGACCTACAAATGACCGGAACAGGCTGGAGAAAGCCTGTGAGCCTGACTTGGAGGGGAGGGTGGACGCCTATGGACTGTCTCCAAATTACAGCAGAAAGCACTATCTGTGGTATAAAACCAAAGTCCTAAAAAGTGGAAAAACATCACCCAAGATCTGACTCCAACCAAGCCCTGGGAAACAGAAGCGCTTCAAAAATACCTCAACCCAAGACCAACTAGTGACTACAGCTATCGTAACGCATGTTGCTATAGCCGATTTCTTTTTTTTTCTTTAATATAAAAAAAAACAAGTCTTAGTTGAAAGCCATTAACGTCTCCATTCCAGTTCATAAGCAGCACCTCTGAGCTACTCCGCTGTCCACAGCTTGAAGGTTCTGTCATAGGAGCAGGTCGCTATCAGCTGGCCATCGAGGGAGATATCCAGTCCCATCACCTTCCCCTCGTGACCAGCCAGGGTCTTCAGAGGGGACCAGCCAGGGTGAGTCCAGATCTTTGCAGTGTTGTCGTAAGCGCCTGTGAGCAGGAAGTTACCGTGATTGGCTGCAGCAGAGGATGAGAAAAAGGGAGAAGTGAGATTTGCAAATAATCCCACGGCAAATCTTTTCTGCTAACCAGTACAGGTCTTCCTGACCTGAAGATGTGGTTTTGAGTTGCCCCTATCCCCTGCCACCTCAGCTCAGGAGAGGCAGGGATAAGGAACATCAGCCAGGAGGTACTTACGTTCAAATTTCACTCCAGTCACCAGGTTCTGATGGGCAGGAATGGTATAGATGCACTTCCTCTGGCGGAGGTCCCATACCTTGCAGGTATTGTCACCACTGCCAGTTGCGACGTGGTATCTGCCAAAGGATGGAGAAGAACATGTTGTTGGGAGCTGGGTTTGTACTCAGAGCTCCCACGTAAACCACGCAAGCTCCTTTCTTACCCATTTGGGGAGAAGTTAACCCCGTAGATCTCCTTCAGGTGGCCTTCTAGAAACATGATACAGCGTCCTGTGCGCAAGTCCCACACCCGGCCAAAAGCATCCAGTCCACTAGGAAGGGAGAACCCAAGCGTTGCCCATCAGGCCTCAGCAACTGCCAGAGTAGGCTCAGAAATTGCTGGGGCACTCGGCATCAGCCAGCAACAAAACCTTGATAATACTGCACACCCAGTCCTGCCACAAAGGACACTCACCCAGTCCCAGCGAGAGACCCATCCGTGTGAAAGGCAATGTCATAGACCCCTTTGCTGTGCCCCTCCTGATGGAGAATCTCTTCCTGAGCTTCCAGGTCCCACAAGCGCCACGAGTGATCGTAGCTGTAAAAACAAAGTGTTTGTCCAAATACACGTATCTCCAAGGAGAGTAACAGGATATTTCATTAACTCTGTGGGCATTTTATTTCCAGCTGGAGACCAACGGGGTCTCATGTGAGGGGCAGACAACAGCCCAGCTGCTGTCAAGAATGGCCAACCCTTGCCCATGCTGGGCTCCTCTGTGGACAAGCAATGGTAGTCACTGGGCTACCAACTAGACAGCTAATGGTAATGTCTTTGCAAACAACGAAATCTCTGTACCAGGTAGTACCCAGGAACCTCCCAGACGGGTGCCACATCACACGTGCCACTCTCATGCTGTGTCCTTCAATATCTGCCACTGGTTCATCACTAAAAAACAGAAACAAAAAATCATTGGACACTGGTCGGAGGTGGCCGGCTCTAGCCAGGCCTCTGCAAATGTTATGATCACAACAGAAGAACTGCTAATTAAAGGCAAGCCAGACAGGAACATCAGAATTTTAACTAATGACTCCAAATTCTGCCTTTTGTTCACACACCTAAAGCTTTAAATAAAACCCCTTTATCCACACTCATGTTGGTTATAACGTTCTCCTGGGATAACTGTTATTCCTGAAAACTAACAAGGCCCTTGTCATTAGCACTTTGAAAGTGCAGAAACAAAATGTGGACTACCTGAATTGCAGGGAGTTTTTTTTCTGTGACTACACAGAACACATCCTGAACTACCGCAAATTCTGCTATTCTGAAAAACTGCAGGGAGGCAAGACAGAGTGAATATTTATTCTCCCAGAATTACAGGCAGTAGGTCAGCAGCCTTCAGCAGAAGGCCTGAACAGCATTTAGTTTTTCCAGCAGGCTAACTAGAGATGTGGTCACGTAAGACTAGTAAACGCCCTGTCCCTTTGCACAGGTATGCTTCTGCAGTTAGGAACGGCAACTTTCAGCTAAGGATGAACAACTGAGGATCTCACAGCTGCCTGCCTCTTCCTGAGGTGCACTGCAGGGCTCCACTTTTCAAACACAGCTCATGCTTGGTATCTACACCGTTCCCTTCTTTACAGGCTTGAGACAGATGGTGCACGTGTTCCAGAACTACACTGTGCAGTGACAGAGCTACTTGTTTTCATCACAGGCTGAAGCTTTTGTGCATGGTCATATATTTGGTTAGTCCACCTCCCAATACTGGTGCTTTCCAATAACTCAAAAGTTCATTTCTTAATACTCAAGAGAGGAAATTTCCTCCTAAATGAAAGGTTAGAATGAAATGATCTCCAAGTCTTCCATCCATCACCCAAAGCAGTTTACTAATGCCCAGCAGCAATTATGACTTGATTCTTTTCAGATAATTTCCCCTCACCTTGATTCCCCTAATCAGGGTGATCTCTTTTCCTGCTGAAGAAGGTGGCACATACTGAGGCCAGGAATTGCACTGGTATAACTACAAGAAAAGGTTATATTTGCAGGAGGATGGTAAATGTCCAGTGTTTAGTAACACAAAATAAACCCCAAAACAGCAATGCTGCAGCTGTGCATGTCTGGTATCGTTCTGACCTTTCAAGGCTCCAGAGTTTGACAGAACCATCAGCCGCACACGAGGCCAGGTTAACATCCTTCTTGTCTAGGGAGACAGTGGCTTTGGGATGGAAGACTATCGCTCCTACGTTGGTGTTGTGTCCTTAAGAGAAAGGAAAATTAAAATTCATCATCTGCCACATGATCTTGGCCAATTCTTCAGAACAGCAGCATTTATTTGTTACTAATTAGTCAGGTACCAGTGAACACTTTCACCGTGTCATCCCACATTGGGTGAAGTTGCATTATAACGGCCAGACACATTGGTCCTGTGAACTGCTAAGCTGCAATTCCAGTAGCACTGAGGTTTGTCATCCTCAAAATGTAGTGAAAATTTAACATATAAATCAAGACACTGACGAAATACAAAATGTGAGGGCAAAAGTTGTGACCCCTGTTCAAAGAACCTTACTACTGTTAAATGACCTGGCCAAAAACGCTGGTATTTGGATCAAAATAACTCAAACCAGGTTTTGAAACAAAACAAACCACCATTCAGAAACAGAAACAGCAAACTTGAGTCTTGGCTCTAAGAGAAAAGCCAAGACTTCCTCTTGGTTATCTGACACGTGCCCATGCTCCACAAGCCTGACTGACACTCATTAAAATAAAGTCTGCCCAAAGAATACTACACTTTGAGTCACAAAGTAGTGCAGGTCTGGGAACTCAACCCAGAGAGGAACAAAAGAACTAAGCAAAGAGTCTCAGTGAAAGTCGCTTTTCTCTACCTCGTAAGGTGTGAACAAGGTTGCAGTCAGGCACAGACCAGAGCTTGCACAATCCGCTCCTGTTGAAGACAAGGAACAGATGTCAGCATAGACAGGAATGTCAAAGAACAGATCAAACAGAGCTGCAAAGCCACCCTGGGGGGTTCTGCAGTAGCTAAAATACCAGGACACTTCAGGCAACCATCCATGGGAACTAATGGACTCAGACAGAAACCTCAGCTAAGCTCTAAACCGAAGTGAAGAGTTCAGAGTAGGAAGAAAAACCATTTCTGAACTCTCACAAGCCTCCAATAACATCCCTCTTCTTCACTCCTGCTGTGCTCTCCCAGCCCCTAAAGCAAACGCTGTACAAGAAAACTTACCAACAGGCAGTAGCGAGAAGTTTGGAATTGGGGCTGAAGTGGCAGTAGGACAGCGGGCGATCATCTCCAATCTGACTGCAGAAGTTATTCAAGGACTGTAACCAGACAGACAGAAAATAACTGAAGTACAAACAAACTAGAGAAAGCCCCAGCCAAAGACTGAGGTGAAGGAGGCAAATGTACACAGGAGGAGGCAGAGGCCTTTGGAAAGTCACTTCCAAAGGGAGGAGCTGCCCAGGAGCCACTCCAGCTCCGAGCAGGAAGGCCACAGAGCCAGCCTGCCCAGTGTAAGCTAGCACGGCCCTGGGGCGCAGCTCAGCATTCCATGTGCCACCCGCAATACGTGCCACCAATAACCCTGCAGGCCTGCTTTGTGACTCTGGCTTTAACAGAGAACTTACTGTAGTTTCAGCCTCTTTCTACAACTCATCCAACAAACGCAGCTGGACAGACTAGGGCAGGCAGTGCGGTGCGCTTAGGGGAGAAGCAAATCCTCTGGCAGCTAATGCCTCTGGGTGTAAACAGGATTAGAGTGGCACCACACTGTGTGCTTGAGCCTCTCTGTTAAGCTGGGAATCTGACTTAACAAGCTCAAAAAGGGCATCCCAGAGTCATCTAAAGCATGTTTTGCATTACTGTGTTGGTTATTATTTCCCAGTGACGACCGTACAGGTAAAGGAAAGTTAGCAGTCCCTTCCTAGCCAGCTAAACCTGTGAGAAAGCCAAGAAAAAATTCCTTTAACTTCACAGGTAAGCGGCAAGGTAATGCAGGGGTATCTCTTCATCCCCTGCCATGCAAAGGGACAACTCAAGTACATCTCTCGAATCACTTGAAGAAAGAGCTAGAACATGCTTTATGCATAACACAGGGAAAGAGAAAAAGCAGAGCTCTCCAACAGAAGACAGTGCAGAAAACTACACGCATCTCCCGACAGCACCTCTGAGCAGCTGATCCCTTTCTGATATCTTTGGAAGATCAGCAAAAGTTGTAAAAACAGCAGCTGAGCAGCTGCCACACCTACTCGCAGGGATTTGTGTAGCTCCTGTCTCTGTGATGTCCTGGTTGCCTCTGGAATCTCTTTGAGTAGACGGGCTTCTTCTAGCCGCTTCACTGCCCTGTGAAGAGAAAAGGTGAAGTAACAAGCCTCTACATTTTCCTCACCCTGCTGCTGGAAACAGGCTTTTCCCTCTTCTTCCCCCAAACTGGGCCAACTCGAGCCAGTCACTGAGAACTCAAGCTCTAAGCTTACTGGACCTGTCTACCAGTGTATGTTCCCTATTCCTTTGACCTCAAATATCCTGCACTACCCACAGTGGGATTAGCAGCTGGATTTTACAAAAGGCTGCATCTCCCTCCTTCGTTTGCGCTCTTTTATCTCACCTGGGCAGCGAGTAGTTAGCAAGCCACAGCCTCGCTGTTTTCAGACTGCGTGGTCCTTCGTGGTACCAGGTTTGCTGATACTGTAACAAAAAGAACAAAACTGAAGAAAAAACTAAGGTGATACTTCTCTTCCATTCAGTTACCTTAGATGACTTCCTCTTAGTACATTAAGTGCCACCACAGCATCTGCTCTTAAATCTTGCTGTGTTAAGGCCTCTTTTTAAGGGCATTTTGCATAACTATAAGCCCTAGGATTAAGAGACTCAAGTCAAACGCTCAGCCCTATAAATCAGAACCTGATGTGCTGCTGTTTCACTCAAGAATATTCCAATTGAACACTAACTCATTTTTACTTAATGACGTACAGCTTCCTCCTTGCCTACACATCGCCCAGTAAAAAGAACACCCAGAGCTGCAGAAGCTGTCCTTATTTCTAACAGCAACCTCAAAAAATAATAAGGAAAAAATGGAGTGAGACAAGAGACAGGAGAAGCAAAAAGAAAGAAGAATCAAAGGCAGAAACATGTAGCAGCAGGAACATAATACTTTCTTCCCAAGTATGAAGACAAACAACAATGAAAGACTCGCTATACTAAGGAACAAACATCTGATCTCCTCTTCTATATGCCGTATGGAGCTCGGAATTTGGTCAGCGAGTACAAGCCAGACTTAATGCTCCTGATTTAGACAAAACATTGCCCAGTTTTGCTAACGTGGGCAATACAGAAGCAGCATGAAGGGATGACAAAAGAACCCACAGACTGACCAAAACCAAGAGTCCTGGACATAGTAGAGACTGTCAAAGGAATCTTAAAGGGTATCATACAAATCTCCCTCAGCACTGAGAGAACAAGAGAGACCATTACCTCTTCTTTGGATTTTTTAGACCTGTCGTCATCTTTCCTCGTCTTTTTTAATGCATCTGTGCCAACCACTGAAAGGATATTTCTTAATCTGGAAAGAAACACAGGAAGTTGTATTCACTCAGTGAATTCTCAGCTAACCTGACAAATAATCACTGCCTGCCTTTCTTGCTGCACTGCAATGAAGTGTTACTGACTCGCGGCACTCACTGCACCCCAGCTAAAAGGAAAACATCAGGGATTTGATAAATTGAGACCCTGTTTGCAACAGCCAGGGCAGACACAGCACCTCTCCCTCCTTTCTGCAGGGCCTTCTCCAAAGAGCGTGATGGGCTCCCCAAGTGCTCGCAAACAGGCCTTCACTTCAGAGTCATCAGTGGAGACGTTGATCTGCCGGGCTCTCTTCCTGCGCTCAAACTCAGCCAGAACTTCTGCCTGCCGCTCGCTCATGTGGTCTTCAAGATCAAAGACCTCACCTGAACAAAAAAATGAAATTGTCAGATTGAAAACAATGGTTGGATGAGAGATCCCTCTCAAACAGGAAGATCCAAACACAGAGCCAACCGTCCAGGCAATGGTGTCATAGTTTTGATTTTAAATTATACTCAGAAGCTGAGTATAATTTTCAAATTTTCAAAAGAAGACTTCTGAAAACTTCATATTCCAGAACGAGGGGGGAAAATAAAAAGGTGGTTAAACATTCTCACCGCTGCTTATGTTGATGTTGCCAGCCTCAATCGCAGCTTTCATCCCTTCTTTTCCCAGCAGCCCTGATTCTCCTTTTGCCAGACGCTCCCTTTCCTTCTCTTCCAAACTGCCATAAAAGATGGGGGCCCTCTTGGGAGGAGGAGCATCGCTCTCTTCTGCAGGCTTGCTCTTTGCAGCCTAGAAGGTAAAGGCAGAATTTTGGCAAAAAAGGAAACGACAAACAGCCTGGCTGTGCACGAAAGCACTGCTCTGCTGGAGAAAGTTTGTACGTACATCACTAAGAGACCCTGAAGTTGTATTCGAGTTGTTAATTTTGGACTGTTGTCCCAAATACGAAGATAGAAAATAAAACGCCATGTTAAACAATTTGCATAAGTTAGACTGAATTATTTTCTGGTTATTATCTGCTTAGACCTCATTCTTAAGGCTGGGGGATTTTTTTATTTTTTAAGAAAACTTTAAAACACAAAGCTTTTCCTAATCTTGCTGAACAAGTGCCAGCAAAGGCACGAGCAATGCCTTTGTTAAAAAAAAAAAAAAAAAAAGGACCAGCAGCTCTCGATGCCCTTTACCGGGAAGCAGTGGAAGATGCTCCCAGGAGCGGAGCGTTAGAACAAATTTCCAAGAAAAACAAAAGGGTTCTGTAAAAACGCATGAAAACACGTAACCGCTCCAGTCGCGGCCCTTCGAATAGCTCCGGTGTCACAGGCGGCGCGGGGCGGGGGGGAGGGGCCTGCCCCACACCAGGGCCGCCCCGCCACAGCAAGCCCCAGGCCCAAAAGCAGAGCGGCTGGGCCGGCCCGCGGCCTGTCCCCGCTCCCGCAGGGGTAACGGGCCCGGAGCCACCCACCCACCCACCTCTGCAGGCGCGGGGGGGCGGGCGCCGCCTTTCGCCGCCGGTGCCCGTGCAGAAGCCATGGTGGCCGCGCTCCGGTAGCCGCACAGAGCCGCGCCGAACTCCACCGCCTCACAACCACTTCCGGGGGACGCGGGGCACGCCGGGAGGCGCGGCGGGAAGCGGGGCACGCCGGGAGGCGCTGTGGCGCTTAGCGGCAAGACGCGCGGGGCACGCCGGGAGGCGGAGTAGGCTGGGCGGTGCGGCCCGCGTGGGTGCGGCGTGGGGCGGCGGCGGCGGCCGAGGCGGAGCGGCGGCGGGCGGTGGCAATGCTGCGGCGGAAGCCGACGCGGCTGGAGTTGAAGCTGGACGACATCGAGGAGTTTGAGAGCATCCGGAAGGACCTGGAGGTGCGAGCGGGGCCGGCCGCCCCCGCGGGCCCTGCCCGCCCCTGGCTGGGCGCGCCGTGACACGACCCCTTTGCCCCGCAGAGCCGCAAGAAGCAGCGGGAGGACGCGGAGGTGCCGGCGGCCGGCGAGGAGGCGGCGAGCATCGCGCTGGGCGCCGACCACAAGAGCCGGGAGCAGATCATCAATGACCGCATCGGCTATAAGCCTCAGCCCAAGGCCGGCGGCCGCGCCGCCCACTTCGGCACCTTCGAGTTCTAACGACGGGGGGGGGATCCAGCAGCCCTGGGGGGGGCCGGCAGCCGCGGGGGGGCCGGGGCTGGTGGGTCTGGTCTCGCCATCCCTCCCCTTTGCTGTTTCAGTTTGCTGGATGTGGGTTTTTTAAGTGGGTCTGGTTAACACGCCCATTAACGTCCCATGGCCAAGCGTCTCCTTTGAATTAAATATGTCTTTTTTTTTTAATAAAAAAAAAAAAAGCAAGCCACATGAACTGCTTCAAATGGCTGAGGAGACCACGCAGGCAGGGATGGAAACAACCAGGATGCCGGTGTTTCCTTCACCTGTGTGTGCCCCGATACAGCAAAGCAGTAAAACACTGCCCCTGCAGAAGGATCCTGTGGGGGATCTTGTAATTTAGTAATGTTCAAAATGGAGACGGTGAATGTGTTCATTTAAACCTTTCACCCTCCAAGCTGGTGACCCTGCTAAGGAGAAGGTACCGGGGAGCCTCTCATTAGCGTTTTATAGGCCTGTATGAATAAAGGCGGCAGCTCCAGGTGCAACATATGGTGGTTCTGGATGCTGCTATCCCCCTTTCCTGAGAAGGCCGGGAAAGCAGCCCCCAGGCCTGTTAAAATCCCCCATCCCCAATTTCAGAGATGGCCCTACAGCTGCTTCTCCCTCAGTGTCACAGCTGGGCTGTGGGTTGGGCCCTCAGCAGGGAATGGTCACTAATGCGGATGCAGTAGAGCACACTGGGCAGGTGGTTGTGGAACAATATCCCCTATTTTCTGATCAAGCAGTTTTTCCTTTACCCTTCCATTCAGCCCTGGGGAGCACATCACCCCAGCTGCAGTGATTTGTCACCCTGTGATGGGAGTTTCAGGTAGTTGCCTGTGATGTTTGTGGCTTGGATCAAAGGTCAGCAAGGATTTCCTTACAGGTGGCATCATATAAAAGTGGAAAGGCAGACTGATTTCTGGTGGACTAACCAACATATATACCTGATGTTGCAGCAGCGATCCGTACCACCACCAGCTGGCCAGGCAAATCACCGAAGGGTGTGGTAATGCAGAGCCCCAAAAAGGAGGGGTCAGCGTGCAGTGAGGCAGCCCGAAGAAAGCGAGTTATGAAAACTGAAGCAGGTTGTTGGTGTTTAAGCAGCTCTGCTCCCTCCAGCCTGGGGCAGGAGGCAGAGCAGGGTGCCAGCAGCCCTGGGGCCAGAGGCTTGCTCTGCTCCTGGCTGGGACTGTTCTCAACCATATTTCAGCACAGCAACCAGTTTATTTTTTCAGTGTCTCAAGTAGTGCTCCGAACTGGACTTGTTAAATTCATGCTTCATGTATTATAGGCACATCACATCTCAGGTCAGGCTGGGAAAATGTAGAGAACTTAAATGGGAGTGAGCCACAGCTTGGCCTAGAGCAGGGCTGCTTTTCCAGTCTAATACCACATAAAATTACCAGGGATTGCTCTGCTTCTTGGGTGTTCCCAAGGTGCCCCAGGTCTGACAGGGAACCACCAGAGCAGGTTCTAAACATCCTGTGGTTGGACAGGGGAAGAAAACCCCAGGCAGCCCCTCACTCCTCTTGAATGGATGAATATGATCTAGAGTAAAACCCCGCTGAGAGAGACCAGCGTTCCTTGCTGTACGCAGACACCTTCCACGCACCGAGGGGCCTCACTGTTACAGCTCCCTAAAACTCCTGTCCTTTGACTCCTCCAGCAGATCCAGGAGGCACCCATTCCTCACGGATGGGAATTCCATCTTGGCTTTCCCCCCGCTCTGCGAAGTAACTGGACTGAAGCAAACTGTGACTCATGCAGCATGTCTTCCCACACTCCTGGTTCCAGTTGTTGCTTGCACTTGGGGCAGGCCCAGAGGATGCTGCTCCTCTCCCCCATCCCTGATCACCTGAATCCCCTGCCACTCACGTGCGCCGTCACAACAGGTACCAAAGAGTCCTGCCGGAGAAAAGGGGCAAGGAAAGGCCACGCTGGAGTTGCCTCACTGTAGGGCCTTTTGCTAATAAAAGCGAGCACTTACTCTTGGCGTCAATTTGTGAGTGGTGCAGTAAGAGCTGCCAGCCTCCACTTCAGCTGCAGTCTGCTTTGAGGATTGTTTCAAAACCCCATATCCACCATAGTAAAATGAAATTGATTTTATTGGTTAATTACATACAGGAGATTCTTGATATTCACAGTAATACTAGACAAGCTACCTCCACAAAGAGCAAGAGTAAAAACAAAAATGACAGTCCACTGTAAACAAAACTAGAAATCCTGCTGGATTTGGTGGGACTGGCTCCAAACTGAAAAGGCACTCGAAGGAAAACAAAAGCCAGCCAACGAAGACAGCCCAGATGCTTTGTGCACTTCATTCAGAGGCATCGTGTGTGGAGGCTAAACGTCAGGGTACAAAGACAGACACGGGACATCATGTTCCAAGCATGCTACATGTGTGTTGACGTATGAATTTTAATCATTCAGAGACTTGAGCGAATTGAGTCCTCACCTCCCTCCAAGCACTACTTCATGTGAGTTTAGTGTTATCGGGACAACTTTAAATACAGCCAGCAGAAAGGCTGGGTCTGCACCAAAAGCAGTCAGTAGAAGTAGTCAGCAGAGAGAGCCAGGTTTTGCTCAGACTCTGGCAAAGCAAACAGCAACCTGGGCCAAGAACACAGCAGCTGATGGCATCTGGTGGGCCAGGCAGAGGCTGGGACACAGGGAGGTAGGTGGCTTCTCTGGATTGTCAACATTGAACCAAAAGAAAGCATGGCCAAAGCTGGCAGGGAGACACAGCCTGGAAAGGTCCCTTTCTCAGCTGTGCCTCACTGTAGCAGCGAGCTCAGCAGCAGAGGGGACGCAGCCGTCCATTTTCTCTCCTTACACACCCTCCTTTCAGCCCTTCCCTTGTGCACCACTCCCCAAAGCCCAGCTGGGCCTCCCATTTCTAACTAGGGCACTGCCCACTGCTCAAACCATCACTCTTCCAGGCTGCTGGAAGGTAACTGGGGTGCTTGCTGGACACTTGGGGGACTTCTGCCCAGGTTCCTGCTCCTCCAGTGAGCACCGCTAGCTCAGCATCACTTCCCTCTGCACACTGTGCCCACTCTTGTGTGAGCATGGGCAGGAGATGACCCAGTGAAGACAGAAATAATCATCCTCGGAGGGGAAACAATTTCAAGGGCACAGATTTTACATGTAAAATGAGGCAGAAAAGCTAACAACCGAATTCATACTGTAAAAGCCACAGCTATTGCCTGATCTCCAAGTCATCCATCTCTGACCACTTGAATCCGAGATTTCAGGTCTGGTCACCTGAATAGAAGGAAAGGTGGATAAAAGATGACAGCAAGAAGATCAAGCTAAGCAGAGGTTCTATTTTAAAGAAAGACACAGCAAGAGGTATATGAAGTAATTACTGGCATCATGCAAAGTCACTTGTGACTATGTAATCAGACATCCCTGTAATGGCAACAACTCCAGCTCGTTCAAGAGAAACCAATCAGAGCAGTGTTGGCAACATCAGCTCTGAACTCCTTCAGGGATCAAGCCCCTGCAGCATAAAGCTTTCAAAACATAAACCAACCATCTCCAGCACTTAACTGCTTCAGTTCTCTCCAACAAACACTAAGATTTCCTCACAGCTCTCTCGCAGGTATTGGAAGGGTGTGTTTTTCACTCTCACAGAGAGGTATGATTGCTTAGAGGGCACAAATTTTTACCTTCATGAGAGATGCAGAGAGGAGATCAGTATGTCCTTCTGCAGTCTGTTACAGACATAATTCCCTTCAAAGTTCAGACAGGAAAAGCTTTTCCTGTCTCCCATCAGGATGTGGCTAAAATTTTTTCCATGAAAATAACTTTGCTTCTTTCACCCAGACACAAATTTGCTACAGAAAGCAGCTTTTTAGAAACCTAAGCCTGCTTTTAACTCATCTCCTTTTGTTCTGTAATTCACTGCCCAAAGAAACCAAGATGTCCAAATAAATAGCTGGCATCAGCCCAGGGCAGTTGACTTTAGATGGTGCATTCAAGATCCTGGTAGCAGCAGTAGCAGATTTCCTGCTGCCTTTTGCAGCTGATCACAAAGATCAGCATTCCTTACACAGCTACTGCTAACAGTATGACTAGTAGCACCTCCAGAGAAAAAAATGCTACTGCATGTGCCCAGGCATCTCAAAAGGATTCCATGTTCTCATGGCACATCCCAGACATCAATCCCAGTCTGGAAACGGTGCCTGTTTTTTAGTGCCCTTCTGAAAACCTCACCGTCTTCCCTTCCAGCAGTTACAAGCACAAATTGAGCATCCTGAGTAGAATGAAGGCTCCAGCTTTGCACCATACTCTGCTCAACATTCCCTACAACGAGAAGCAGTTAATAATGAAGTGCTAAAGCAAAACTGCTCCCTAGAAAACCCAAAGCATGTTCTGGGCATCACACATGCAGTAAGCTGGTTTTGCCTGTGTCACAGCCTGTCTTGCCTGTGAAACGTGTAGAGCTCACAGCACTGAATGGGAAGTTCTCTGCTGTGCTACAACACTTGCCCACCACTGGCACTGGTAACTGTTGCACCTCCAAACTAATGTGGTCACAGCACAATTATTAAGACAAAGAGGAGTCATCTGGGTCAGGAATACTTTTTAATCAGCCCAAGCTGCTTCCAAATTTAATCTGAGATGAGACTAAGAACTGCTGTAGTCCTATCTTTTCTTTCTTCTCTTCCTCAAATCCCTCCTTTACAGGAAAATGGTTGTTTTACTTTGTTCATCTCAATCAGAGAATGCCCTCTTCAGGTACTTTAACCTTCAGTGTTAAGAAATCATTATTTAGCTCTCGCCTCATTTACAGAACTAGTTCTGGTAAACCAAAAGTCTAGCTCTAGATCCATCCAGGTGTAATTCAACATGAAGTAAATGTGGGTTCAACGGTTCATTTAAAATCTTTTTGCCCTGTAAATAAGCAGTTACCATCCTGCATCTACTCTGCGTATTTCCATGATTGTGAACTGAAAGCAGCCAAACCCAAGATTATCACCTGAAGCTGAGTAAAACTGCTGGATGCATCCAAAGATTAACATCATGCTCTGATGGGCTTGGAGGACACTTCTCTAGACCCCCTGAAGCACACAGGTCACGTACTTATGTCAAAGCACTCCCCTGCCAGGACACCCTGGGCGTGTCTGATGTGCAGCACCAAATATTCCTCAGAGGCTGAGTCCTTCTGCATCAGCAGGTGTCATTGGCCCCAAAAGCCACAATGCCAGGGAGATCTCCTCCCCTCGCATTACTCATGGACTGAAAAAAAGTAACGTTAACATAGCCATTTGCACACGTAGGCTCCACTGACAACATTGATCTTTACCTACTGTTCATAAAACCCTCACAGATGAGCATTTAAAATTCAAAAATAAAATGGTTTTGGTTTTCTGGGGGGTTTTTTTGTCTTTTTTTTTTTTTTTTAAAGAATAATTTCTACATTTCTGTCAGCCAACTAATTTCAATCACGGCATAATCTAAGAAAAAAGCAAATCCTAGCCAAGAATGGCTACCACGGGACCCTCAAGAGTCAACCCTGCTGCCAGCCTGCAGCATGGGGGAGCAGCATACCCAGTTCCAACCACACCTACACCCCAGCTAGGAACTTGTGGTGAACTCCAGTTGATTTTCTTTATATCGATTCTCTTTCAGCTTAGGAATGATCCAGTCCTTGTGATGGCTGCACTTCAAGAGAGCAGTGGGGTGGAGAGCTTCTGGGCAGCATCCAGTGTTAATGGCAATGCTCCGTGATATCCACAACAACTGCCTTCTTCCAGCTGAAGAGGAAATAGCCCGTCCCTGCCCCTGCCGCCACAGCTATGCAGAGGTATCCGTTGTACGTCATGAAGATCAGCATGAGGAAGTAACTGACCACAACCTGAATGATGTGTAGTACAGTCTGCAGGAGGTGAGGAAAGCTCAACATCTGCTGTCTGAAAACACAAACCCCAAAGAACAGTCAGTATTCATGAGACACAGGCAGGAAAATGCACATCCCCAAAGAGAAAATGTAGCTCTTAGGCCGAGAGGATGCCAAGGTGCGCTTGAAATGGCAGAGAAGATAACAAAGCAGTCTGGACATACGACTTCTGCATGCATCTGTCACTTCTGTCTTTTTCCCCTGAGCTGACGGATATCAAAGAAAGCATGGTACTTGCTGGGAGGACAAAACTTTTAGCTGAGAAACAGATCTCTACAAGCTTGCTGTACCCCCACATTCAATATGCAGAATGGCTTCTTTTCCGAGTAGAGGCTTTGATTACCTGTCAGCCAAAGGATCCTAAGTATTTTCTGTCATAATCGCCAGGGTTGCTGGCTGTAACACCCAAATTCTGTTCCTGGGAACTCCCCAAATGTGTTCGTTACTGCCCTGGAAAAAACCCATGCTTATCTGACTACTTGCTGCTTTCCTCCTTTTGTCCCCCATCCTAAAGGGTAGCCAGATGACTCAATCACAGTGTCCTCCAGTGTCAAGCATTGTCCCAATCTGGAGTCAATATACTTTGCAGAGAGTAATACTGACTGCATAAAGTTTTTTCTGTCCCAGTTTTTACCTTTCTCAGGTGCTGAAGAAAATTCTCTTGGAATGAAGTGAAATTCTTACCCAACAGTTTTGTGCGTCTCCATCAAGATAGTGCCGTTGGGACCTGGCACTGGCATGGAGTTGTAGCGAATGCTGACTTGGGATTTACGGAGCAGACACTCTCGGGCAATCTTAAGGCCTTCATAAAACATGGCCAGGAAGAAGACAGCCACAAAAGCACCAGCCATTTCTGACAAAAGAGGAAACATTCTTATATCTGTGCAACAAAAGACGTTTGCTTCAAAACATGTCAGAAGAGACACTGTAATTCAACAACTGCATCACACTGCACGGGCTATGGCTGGGCACCATGTACATGCATGTGCAGATGGTAAACGTGAGTTTCACTCACACACTAATTGGAATTTCACCCATGAGGTGGAATCAGCAATCACTTTTGATAAGACCAGTTGAATTCTCAAACTATACAGACATCTCCCTTTTTCTTTCACCCCACAGATGCCATTTAAAACAGACTCCACACAGTGTGCCTGCGTATTTTTGGCATAAATAGCAAGGTAATTCCTGAAACATTAATCACTTGCAAACTTTTTGTTTGGACTGGACAAGACAATTCTACCAACCTCCAGGAGTATTGATTGTAAGTCCAGAAAACAGCAATGGCACATTCTCACAGCTGAAGTGGAAAGTCATTGCCTGGCCAAAACATAAAGAACATCAAGATGAGCCTGAATAGCTTATCCCAAGATGGAGTTCACAACAAGATTTAGCAAAGGTTTTTGTATTATGACAAGAACTTAAGATCATTTCACTTGGTCAACAGAAGACTCAAAGAAACTCTTCAGTAAATCTAGCGTAACATACATAAGCAAGACATGGCTAAAGGTGCTTCAGGTTCCAGTTCCCGCGGACAACTCTCAGACAGTGCCCCTGGGCAGAAGGCCCACAGTACTTGCTACAGAAAAGTGCCACCCTTCTTGCTTTTGGAGTTCCTTTTCTCCTCAAGCATCTGAAGTAGTTGGGGATCGGGGGTGTCTCCGTGGAGCTCATGACTACTCATGGGCTGGGGTACAGGACACTTCCTTCTCCTCACCTTGACCTCGTATGAGCTCATACGGGTAAGGGCTTGTACAGCTGAATTCTCTGGTCCCGTCCTGCACCATGCCAGCAGACTATTGTCTCCCTACAGAACCTCATAATATTCTATGGGAAAGACAGACCTAAATACAGGTACAACAAGGAATATTATATATAAAGCAAGATCACAGCTTCCCCTGGGTGAAAGTAAGGGCTCTTGAACCTTCATAGTGAATGCTGTGGGAAGGGGAGACATCAATGATCCCCCAGCCACCTGGAGTTCCTATAATCTTCCCAGCCAGGTAAATACACTCAGTTTAGCATGCCTTGACCACAGCTGCATACAGTGTTTTCACATGCAAAGTACTCACTAAGCTAACAGAACTTCTCTTTGAACTCCCTTCATTGCTTAATTAAGGTTATTTGCTGAAGATCAGAATTATGATTAATTTCAGCATCCATAAGAATCAGTAGATGTTCACTTCCCCCAGAGCAGAAACTACTATAAAACATTCTTTTAGAGAGTACTTCCATTTCTTTAATGAATTTAATATTTTTACATTTAAAACAAAAACCACACAAGCCAAAGATTGTAGCCTATTTCCATAGACCACAGCTGAAATGGAGCTTGTTACCTGGTGCAAGTGAGGAATAGGAATATGTGTACATTAAAACGTGTTCAGTCTACTATCTAAGATGGTGTAGCTATTTACTTCCTTCCCTGACAGTTTTACGTGCCATGTTAATTCAACATCTTGTGCAGCTAATCACAGTTTTCAATGGCAGGGTAAGGCAGTGTCCTGTAACTGTCCATTGAATTTCAGAGCACTTGACACTTGTAAAGAAACAGCATTTGTATGGGAAGTAACGGATCAGAGAACGCCAAGACTTAGCTGTTAAGATTATTTGAAGAGCTCCACAAGGACATAAATGACAATGCTGGACTGCAAGTTCCACCAGCACTACTGGGCCTTGTACTGGGCTGTGTTCACAAAGGGGAAGGCTGTTCCAATCCCCTCTTCTGCTATGGTACTGTTTGCAATGTAAGTAGAAGCAGTGATTCTTCAGGGCACATAGCTGGCAGGCAAACCAAATAAAGGCCTGCAAAATGTACTCCTGAGTACATTCTCATTTGAAATGGCAATGCACGCTCCCCTCCTTCCAAAGTTTAACCATGAAGAGTTATGTTTTAATAATCTGAAACTCATTTGAAAGTATTAGAAAAGGGAGAAAAAGTCCCTAGAACTAGTTACACAAACGCAGATCATACAGACATCTCCATGGAAACTCTGGCCAGGATCTCTGCAAAGCTTCAGTGATGCCAGCATGCACAAGTCTGAACTTGTTTAGATCAAAGTTAGCTAGAGCAGCAGGATTCACGACCAACACAGCTTTAACGCTGACATGGCAGAGCGCCCTGGTAGCACTTTGCTCCCCAAACCAAGTGCGCACTTAAAGTTTGGTTGGCTGCCTGCAGGTCAGCACAACCCATCATACTAGTGTGCAATCCTCTCAGTGCCAATTAAAGCTTTTGCTAACACTAAAAGCCTGGAGAACTCCATCCATTTTTTGTTTAATGCTTACTTTGCATTTCTACCTTTAGCTGCCTGGAGAGCAGATACTGAGCTGGCTGCTAGGAAGGTTTTGCAAGAAAAGACCATTTTGCCAAAGGATCTCCAGCTCTGAAATACATTTTGTGTTGCCTATCACCTCATGCCCACTCCATTCCAGAAGAGCCACAATGGGGTCTGTGCTTTAACTGGATTGATTCATGCCTTCCAAAGCTAAGTCTAATTTCCAATTCTCAAGAGCGTACTCTCTAAGATGACAAGTTACTCTGAACCACAGACAAGGAAAAGCTCTCTGGTTAATTACAATTTTTCGACTTACCATCATCATCATGTCAGATCCGTGATGATGTCCTGGGGCTGTTGTTGAGTGGTGATGTCCAGGAGGATGCATGGTTGGCAACATGGAGCTGTTCATGTGGTGATCGTGAGGCATCTTTACAACAGATATTCAAAAAGGCACGTGGAAAAGTAGGAACCTGAAAACAAATGGGGAAAAAAAAAAAGAAGCCAGCAGTTTTCTAAACTGAATATGGTTTCTCTACTGCTACTACAAAAGAAAATACTCTAAGCCACTGAGAACTACTGCCTCTGGATAAAATTCTGCAGCATCCTCATGGTCCTCCACTCTGACTACAGAGAACACACAGCAAAGCGAGCAGGACACTTTAAAGGAGGTGTGTCCCTCTGAGCTTTACATCATTGTATTGCTGCACCATCCTAAACATTCTTGCCAGAAAGGCAGCCTAATCTAATTGAGGTAGCACATGGGGACAAGTGCTCAGTATAAAGGAACATTTCTTATCTGTAAAAAGAAAAAAACCCAAGTTTCTTAATTGCAGTCATGCAAGAGGCAAAAATATCTCAAACCCCATTTTAAATTGTATATAATAAAGGATCAGATTACAGTATTTCTCTTAATTGACAGTTATGGATTTTATTGGGAACATGTTTAATGAAGAAATTATGTTAGGTGGTACAAGGCCTATTACCAGGCAAAGGTCTGCAATAGCCACAGGCAATCCAATTTCACTTCTATGAGCTTTACATTGTCACATCTCCCCTCTAATCACATTACACACAATGAGAGACACAGTCAAAAGGCTGCCAGTCCAAGTTCCTAATCTGGTTACTGCAAATCAGGTATGTCTGGAAATACCACCTTAAAAATAAAAATACACCTCATGGTTAAACGTGGACATGGCTTCTGCACTCTGGCACAACGTGGGATGGAACCAGGGACAATTTCTGGTGTGCAATAAAAAGTCACCAGGTAGAAATAGCAACAGGAGCAAAAACAACCCGAGAACATCAGTCAGTCCTGAAAACAACAGCATCTTCTGCGTGACAGCCAGGCAAAGCCAATCCTAGCACAGTCCAGGTGAGATACCACTAAAGATAAGTAAGTATGGACACTGATGTACTAGGCCCTGTCTGGAATACTGTGTACCCTCCTAGTCTAGTCCAGCACTCAAGTAAAACAGAGTGAAATAAAAAACAAAGTACAGACACTTTATCAAATTAAAGTTTAAAAAAAAAAAAAAAAAAGAAAAGGAGACATACTTCCTTCCAGATAAATCACCAGGAGCATTTACAACTAGGAAAAAAAGAACTTTTTACGCTAAAATACAATATGGTGTTTGAACAGATAGGTATAAATATATTTAGACTGGAAAGGGGAAATGAAACTCCAGAAGAGCCTTCTAAACTGAAAGCCACACTAGTAAAAAAAAAAAACCAAATGGCAAACAGTTGATGGTGCAGCTGGTTCAGTTCGTGCCAGTGGCC
This sequence comes from Falco peregrinus, assembly GCF_023634155.1. Taxonomy (NCBI): domain Eukaryota; kingdom Metazoa; phylum Chordata; class Aves; order Falconiformes; family Falconidae; genus Falco; species Falco peregrinus. Next base: position 45,748,523 of record NC_073721.1, on the reverse strand, counting down.
TTACGACACAGCTGTGCAGGAATCACTGGTGACCCAGAACACAACTGCCATTGCAGGAGGGAAGAGTATCTGCCAAGTACCCAGGTGGCCAAGAAGGCCAACAGCATCCTGGCTCTATCAGAAAGTGTGGCCAGCAGGACAAGGGCAATGATTGTGCCCCTGTACCGAGCACCGGTGAAGCCATACCTCAAATCCTGTGTTCAGTTCTGGGCCCTTCGCTTCAAGAGGGATGCTGATGCTGGAGCGTGGCCAGAGACAGGCAACAGAGCTGGGGAAGGGTGTGGAGCACAAGTCTGATGGGGAGCAGCTGAGGGAACTGGAGGTGTTCAGCCTGGAGGGGAGGCAGCTCAGGGTAGATCTTACTACTTTGTACAACTACCTCAAAGGAAGCTGTAGGCAGCTAGAGGTAGGTCCCTTCTCCCAGATAATAAGCTAAGGACGAGAAGAAACAGCCTCAGGTTACACCAGGGGAAGATTAGATTGGATATTAAGACAAAAAAAAAAAAAATCACTGAAAAGGGTGGTGAAGCACTGGAACAGGCTGCCCAGGGAAATGGTGGAATCACCATACCTGGAGGTGTTTAAAAATCACGTAGATGCGGTGCTTAGCAACATGGTTTAGTAGATGCGGTGCTTAGCAACATGGTTTAGTAGATGCGGTGCTTAGCAACATGGTTTAGTAGATGCGGTGCTTAGCAACATGGTTTAGTGATGGACTTGGCAGTCCTGGGTTAACAGTTTGACTTGATGATCTCAAAAATCTTTTCCAACCTAAACGATTCTGTGATTCTTCTTTCAGTTGACTGATAGATTGCTTTTGCTTTGGATGCAACATTCTCGCTAGTGACTACTGTCCAATTCGGCTATTTATTCATTTTAGGATTTCATGCTCCTGCCAAACTCTACAGGTTCCAATACACTCCACAGAAGCCCTGGCTGGTTACCAGATTAAAAACTCCCATTGTGGTTTGGTTGTGTCCAGCTTCTCACTAATTTACCATCACTGGTCTCCAGAAAGGGAGAAGCAGGAGACGCATTCTCTAGCCATTTACAGTGTATTAAAACCAACAAGCTCAAGCATTCACAAGTGGCTGCCTGTGGATGGGCTGGGTCTCGGTGAGCTTGATGTTCACCTGTGTAGCTCCTTCCCACTCTGCTCCACTAGTGTTCCAACACCAGATCCAAGCCCCTACCGCGGTTACCCAACACTGAAAGACATTTTAGGAGATCCTGGAAAGAAGAGGATATTAAGTAGCCTAAGAGGAAATAACCTAGACTGAGCCACTTCAGCTGTCTTTTGTTTTATTAAAGGTAACCACACCTGGATAAATTTCTGTTTAAATGACTTCCAGTGGAACAACCCAGTACAGTCAGCCTCTGCGTTACAACTTAGGAGGTCTCTATTTGTGCTTGAGGTAAAAAAAACCAGTATCTAGGGCAGCAGCAGCAACAGGTTAATGGCTGTGTAATTATTTCAAGCTGCAAATCACTGGTTTGTTTGTGCATTCTCTTAAGAGACAAGCTCACTGACACAGAGCTGCGTGTATCACGAAAAGAAGGGCACTGTTTTTAAGAAGTCTGATGCTGTACTGGGAGGAAAAAAATCCACACACGTGTTTCTATTATCATGAATTCCTTAAATGGGTTTAGTCTTGTACAAACCCAGCACTTCAGCAGCAGGTATTTTAGTCTGAATGGACAACTTGATCTCTGAACTGCTGCCTGCTCCCCATGTTTGCACAGAGAGAAAGAGGCATTGATTGGAGCAGATCCCTGAGCACACCCTGGAGAAGGGATTTGGAACAGACTGTGGCTGCAGAAGGCTCAAGCATTTCAAAGTGTTTGCACACTCAAAGGGCACAGACCTCTTGGTGCACCTGCTTGGATGCTGCACCGTTACCAGGGCTGCACACACACAAGGATTTTTCTTGTACTCTGTAGTAGCCTACCGCATAAGAAAACAAACAGGGTGGGACAGGAGAGAGGAATGAGGAAATTCCCTCCAAGACCTGTTTCTTTCTCTCTCCCTGCTGTCACCCCAGGTCAGAGGAGCCACAGCCTCCATTTCACAACTCCTCAAATTCTTAAGGAACACAGTAAGACTCAGAGCTACACAAAGAACCTCTCTCACTTTTAAGCCATCATCTTGGAGCGAGACTGACCTCAGCGCATATGTAGGCTCTGTTCAGGTAAGAGGTTTCTACCCGTCTGCGGCAATGCCACCTTGGCAGCTCAGCAGACCAAGATGGTTCAGGGAGAAATGCAAGCCAGGAGCAGGATCTGACAACAAACTGTTAGCTCAAGTTCAGCATTAGGACTTGCTTTCACCCTCCACCAACATTTAACCAGTGGGGCCTCATCTCACATGTACAAGGAAGCTGCAGGGCGGTTTGCAACTCCAGGGCACAGAGGATGGGAGGAAAGATAGGTGTCTTATGCCAGTGCACAACAGAAACAATGGGTAAAAGAGCTGGACCTGATGAGACGCCAAACACAAAACAGTCTTCTCAAGCAGGTCTCAGCCATAAGATGACTGCCATTATAAATAACCTCCACCACAGTTTCCCAATCTATTGCTTCGGCTCTGTTAATGCTCTGCAGTAAATCAGAGTTTCTCCTGTGGCAAACAGCCTTCCAGACACCCAAGGGAGATAACACCTATTAATGCAGAAACACAGGCCCTACAGAAACAGGACAGACTCTGCGAAGGATCTGCCAAGCTCCCAGAAAGTACTTTACAAATCAGCTCAGTCTGAAACATGGTGTGCAAACAGAACGTCCTTAAAGTCACATTCAAGAGGAATGAAAGCTCCTTTCCAAATCAGAAGTCTAACAGGATTAACAACGAAGCCCTAAATCAATGCCCATTAGAGCAGCAAACTCTTCCCTTCAAAATAGTGCCTCATCTTTCCTGTGCCAGTTCTGAAAAAGCAAGAAATCAACTAATTCCACTGGCTCTGCCTTAAAAAACACCTCTTCAGTCTCCTTTACACTAGTTACTTGTTCAACAGAGACAGTGCTTGCTGCAGCGGCCCCGTGTGCAGCAGCAGCAAGCACACCAGCCATGCCGCCAAGGCTGGCTCCTGCACAGAAGCATCCAGACTTCTGTCTCAAGGCAGCTAGAGTGATTCTTATCTAGTATCTCCACCAGTGCTTTTGGTAGCAAGAACAGGGTCAGAAGTTCCCTCTCTTCTCCTCAAAAAGTGAAGACAACCTGGGAAGATTTACTAAGAATTAAAATTTCTCTCCTGAGAGAAATCCAAGGGAAAAAGATTAAAAAAGCAAGCTGGAAGGGCAAAGATCTCTTGCTTGCCCATCACGTACCTCTCAGTCCTGCATCTGCATGATACAAAGGAATGTTACATACAAAACACATGAGTAATGGAAAAGGCAACCAAAAGTTATCAGTGCTCTACTTACAGCAGTCCAGCTGGCAGACTACTTGAGCTCCACTGGCTCTGAGCTTGTGGTCTCAAGCCCAATTTTTTTTTTTTTTTTTTTTTTTTTTTTTTAAGTGCTGTAAATAGAGGTGGGAGGAGAAGCAAGGAGCCTGCAGACACTACAGCACTGTTCACTGGCTCTAACTGGTCTCCACTGAATGGTCTGAGCTAGACATCATGAGGCTTTAGCACTGCTTCTGGTTTATTCAATTTCCTGGCAAACTGGACAATTTTAACTGCTTCCTTTCCAGATGGGTGGACTCGCTCCTTCTCCTCCAGGATCCCAGGCTTAGCTCCAGAGCTGCTTAAAGGCACAGCTGAGGAACAGATGATTTCCACCTGTTCATATTGTAGAAACATCCAGCAATGGCAGCCAGAGCCCTCCTGGGTCAAGCTATACAGACATGTGTTAAAGCTACAAGGAACAAGTACATCATTCTTCAGTAATTTAATGTAACGTGTTTTACAGATACACACCGTTGTTCTCCAGTGCCAAAACTCCCCCCAGAACTCTCCCAAGCAGCTTCAGCAATGCCAGGCTGGAACTCGGACACCCAAGGAGGGACTGTGCTGTGCCCAGCACGCCTCTTTTAATTGCACACCTCTGTTTTTCCCTTCCATGACTCCCGAAGGAGCAGCTCTTGGTGCTATATTAAGAATTTAAGGGATGTTTGCAAGGTTAGAGCAGAACTGTGTGGCTTGGCCTGGTACTGTGTCACCACCTTAGAGTCCCAACCAAAAGTCTTCACCAGAAGTTTTAAGGTTTCCTAAAAGCTTAACACACTAGAAGGGGTTCAGGTAAAGATCAAGAAAGAGAAGGGAACAGCTTGGGAGAGGCGGTCCAAGATATTTTGAAGGCTAGGTTGTCACGCAGTGTTAGTTTGCATTTCCTGGGTTTTGTCCGTGACCAGAGAAGCTTGCAAATCTATGCAAGCCAGATCAGTGGAGTCAAGCAGAAAAACAGCCTGTGACAGAGGGCACACTCTCCCTCCCCACATGTAAGCAGAAGTGATACAGCTGAGCTATTTGTACAGGTGGGTTTCGGAAGCTTTTGAAGGAAGAAGAGAGGTATTCTAGAGGTTAGTCAGCTTGATGCTGCATGCCAGAGGGTGGAGTACAGGAAGTGGAGAATGATGGGCAAAAAAAAGAGCTGGGCAGGGCTACAGACTATATCTTGTGTTCAGCTTTGCATGGGGACGATGTCTGGGCAGACTGTGACATGCAGAGATGGAAGCAGTCAGCAGGGATGTTAGAAGCGAGATGCAGACAAGCTGATAGCATGTAAAGACCAGCTCTTCTGCAGCTATCATGCACAATACAAGCAGAAGAATAGGCTTTCAAAAATAACCTGCAGGGCTGTTACTTTTTCATGAGGGGAGAAAAATCACACAGGATAACTGATCCTCTGTCATCACCTCTGTCAAAAATCCCAGGATGGAACCACTACAGCACAGTCATGGATGCTGAAGGTGACAGAGAACGTGGCATATCAAAAACGCTCCATTATTTATCAGCCATGCCCATGACTGACAATATTTGCCCAGGCTGAGACAGACCCTTTCTTAAGGCAACCCTGACAAAACCTAGAGGCAGGATATGGGGAAAGAGTGGAGCAAAGCCTCCTGCCACCCACGCAGGTAGGTTTGGGGTTGAAGGATTAAAGCAGAGTTCAGTTCAGGCTCTCTGCAGCACAGCCAGATCACACCGTTGGGGCCAATAATCGCACTCTGTGAGTACATGCCCCTTCCTCAGTGCCTGGGGGAACTCATGGGGGGGCTGTAGGTCTTTGCAGAGAACAAAGGAGCACCCTGCCAAGTGGATTAATTTTACCATTTTCTCACACTTATCTGAGCTGCAAAACTCTATCCTTCAGGGCTCCTGGCTGCCACCATTCGCTTGTTTTATCCTTACCAAATTCTTGTTTCTTTCCCACATTCCACGCTTGTACCAATACGTTTGTCCCTCTCACTACAGGGCTGCTCTGTCCCAAAGACACAAGCTGCACCCTCCACATGTAACTATCGCACAGTACTCATGGACACAGCAAATATAAAAAAAGGTGGCCCAATTTCAGACTGTGGATTCCAGTTGAGATGCTGGCTCACACAGGCTTCCTGGAGTTGTAAAACATTATCTGGAAGCTTGGCACAGTTATACACATTAATCAACTTTTAATTAAAATGAAGATTAAAAATAGCTGATAAAGTATCAGCTTTGGCTCAGCCCTTAAGGTTCTGTCCTTTGCTTTGAACGAAAGCAACACTCGGCTGTACAACTGAGGCAAAGCTGGTTGCATTCACTTAGCACAATCCCTATTACTAGAGGAGAGGCAGAGCTCTTCCTCTCAGCATGGCTACAATCACATCCCTTTGATGGAGTTTATTTTCATAGCAAACTTGTCTGGTTACCTTCTGTTAAGAGACCCTGCTTGATCTCCTTCCCATAAAAGGGGACGGTCGCTCCTAATCTTCCAGCTTCTTCAGACTCCTCAGGAAATCTCTAAATCTTTGAACAAGAGAAAAAAAAAAAAACCAAAACTGAGGACAGGCTGTTCTTTACAGGACAATGCACCGAACTTCATAAGCGGAGCATCATGCCAGCCCATGTAATTGCTAACAGGTCCATAGAAGTGAAAGGCAGCAGAAAACAATCCCAAAGAGCAGGAAAACCTGAGACTGAAAGACTGATAATATCATAGGAAAGGCTGAGAAATACTGCCAAGAGGTGCATACAGCTGAAGAAAATAATGGTGAGTTAGGCAGGTTGAGCAACTGACTGGCTCTTCTCTGGACAAGCTTTTTGTTCAGCCACACTGAAACTACAGGAGGTGGAAAAAGCAGTAAGTGAAGGATTCTCCTGAGAAACATGGCAAAACTGAGGAGTCCTTGCCAATGTTTTCCTGGCCGTAACCTCATTTCTGCTAGAGAAGTCCATCACTTACAGTCCAGGTTCAGGCACCTGGAATACACACAAAGCTCTGCATCTAGATCCAAGAGTGCTCCTCTACTGTCTCATGAAGTCCCAAACTCCATCAAGCTACAGCCTGGCAGTTAGACTAGATGATTGTTGTGGTCCCTTCCAACTTAACTGTCCTATCCTATCCTGTTCTAAAACAGCTCCTCCACTTGTGCTGGCCACCTCTCAACCCCTGCTTCGGTAGAGCAGGTAAGATTACTCGCACAATGACCACAGTGACCTTTAGCAACAGGCGGCAGAACCAATGTCATTGCTCCTTGGTTTGTCTCTTTCCCACAGAATTCTAAGTCAGCAATGTAGGGAGGACTACATCAGCACAGGAATCAGTAGAAACTCTCCTCATCTACAGGAGAATCCTGGACACATTCCCACATAGACCAGTGAACATCAAGTTTTCCTGTGAAAAAAGAACAGCAATCTTAAGAGAGTGATCCACACCTGTAACTGTTGGGCCAAATCTTAGGGTCATCACCTACACGTACAGCTTTCCAGGCTGCCCCACTCTTAGCAGGACACAAGACAAGAACACCATCTCTTCAGCACAGCAGCAACAAGGTGCTTCTTACCGTCCCCTACACAGTGCTAAAAGTGAAAACATTTTTGAAGAGGCACAACAGGCTTTTGGGCTCAGAACACAGCAGTGGATACACCTGACTAGAAAATTTTCACGCTGTTACAAACACAACACAGTCCTTGCAAAACAGTAGGAAGGGCACGATACTAGGAATGACACTGGAATGGGATCTGGCAGCTCCTGTGAACACCGCAGGGTACAAGCTTCCAAAATGCAGCCTACTGCTTGTCTGTTTTGCAGACATTGCTGAGCGCACATCTGTCACAAAAACATGGGTCAAGGGAGTTATTTTTGGGTGATGGACAGATACTGAAAGCTGTCAGGAGGCTGAGGACGGTCGGTGAACCGTGCGTGCATAGCTCTTATCCACACAAAGGACAGCCAGGCCAGACACAGCAAACAAGCTTTGGAGAAACTGATGTCAGAAGTGACGTGAACTGAAGTATTCAACTCCACCAACAATAACCTGCTACCACCCTGATAAAACATGAGTATTTCCAACCCGAACGAGCCCAAATTAACCTGAAGTTCCCAGTGGGACAATTTCAAAGGATCTGAGCATATTACACCCTTGGCTGTCTCCAACAACCTCAGCCAGAGAGACTATTACAAGCCGAGCAAATCAAAAGTGCAGTTCAGGGAACAAAGCACAGCTCACTTGGCCCAGAGCCGCCCACCCACTGACCAGAAGCAGAAGGCCAAGAACAGACATGTCAACTACAAGTTTGGTTGGTTTTTTTTTACTGCTAATAAATACCAATAAACATTATAGTCAGCATTCAGAAAGGTGAGATGCTACATCAGCACATAGTGAACTCAGTGACAAAGGTGGTACCAACTAAAAGACAATCATGATTCTTCAATAGTTCAAAGTTTGCCTGTTCATGTCTGAGTGTCACAAAACTTTCCCCTTTTTCATATTACTGCTCCAGCTCCAACAGAATAGCATCCCCCTCCAGCTGGCTCTTCCTGCTGCGAGTGCACGTCCTACCAGGTGCCACAGCCAGAGCAGATCAGTTCTGTCACAGGCCTGTGACTTTCGTACTCAGGAGTGACTTGCCATGCCCAAGCCCACTGCTAGCACAATTTCTTCCATTCTGTACATGTCCAGTATTTCCCCCTTCCTGTTTTAATTTACCTATTTCTTCCACCACTAACTAGCCTGTACTGTGTATTTTTCTCCTTGCTGTCTAGCCAGATGAGGCAAGTCATACCCCTTTTCTGACACGCAAGAGCACAGAAGCTTCTGGAGAGCAGCAGAACTGAGGCACCTCAGGACATGCAAGACCTGAGGAGCGAATGCCAGTTTCACAGCTCCCAAAGCAGAGAAGATGCCATACAAAAGCTGACTCAAGCACTCATCTGGAGAGAAAAGCATGGCATTAGAGATGCCAAAACTGACAAGAGGATGCTACATTACTATTTCTTTATAAAACATCCAGGCTAAAGGACTCCTACAAAAGCATGTCAGACACCAAAATTCCTTATAGCCAACGCCAGCGTGAATTCAGAGCTAGTACTAACAAGTTTCCATCAAAGGCAATTCCCCAAAGGCATCGACAGAAGAACCTCTTCAGCACTCCTTATACACGTCAAAGGACTTTTGAAGCAATTATACCAGGTTTGCAGTTCCGCAGGCCACTTTATCATAGCTTCATCTCTCTTCCTCACATCATCAAGGGTATGAAACAGTAACACGGTAATACATACCCATGTCACAAAATACCCAGTATTCAGCATCCAGGAAGGAGAAACCTGAAGGCCTCCCCTTCCCCCCAGGGACCATGCAGTATTTAAGCAGAGATAAGGCAGAATAGCTTAAATCCCACTGGCTTTAACAGGCCTTGTGGGGATGCCAGAATAGCTGAGTGCAGCCTGCTGACTGCGTATGGCATTTGGTCAGAAATCACCCAAACCCTCCCACTAAAAACTGCTTAGCACTCACTCGTCAGCTGAAGAAAGTTGCCTAACCTTCCTGAGCCGAAGAGAGAAACGGGACAGCAGTGGGGAAGACAAGAGAAATGAAGCGCCATGTGACACATATTTTCCAAGATTATGTAACTTCTTGAATAAATAGGTACTTCCTTATCCTCCGTGGCTGTTTCTGCAGAGACATTACCCAACCAAGCACAGGAATGGCAATCAGGAAGATGTGACCCATACGGCCAGAAGGCAGAAAACATCCTGCTGCCTCACCATATGCCGAGCAACAAGCAGATCAGTCCTGCGCCTTGCAATACTCTTCAAAAACTTCTTCATCTAAAAAAAAATATTAATATTTGCAACAGTATCTTGCAAGATATGTATCCTGCAAGATTAGACAACTTATCCTTCCTTAGAAAACCCAGGCCTAGTGAAGAATTTCTCTTATTTTATATGCCCAAATCAAGAATAGCTTCTAGCACGTACTCTTCTATCTACAAAGACCTTTTTTTTTTTTTTTTATGAAGGGAAAACTCAAATCTTAAAATGGAAAAAAACCCAAACCTTTTTGTGTACAAGATTCTTCATCACGCTCACTCTAATTCAGCAGCCACATTCCTACAGGTTCACACCACCTGCACCATACATACGAAAAGGAGCCAGCCTGTCTCACACAAAAAGGGTGTTTCTGTCCCAAGGGTAAGGAGATTATTATTGTTTGTGACCATTCAGTGCCAACAGCAGTGCCAACATCTATAAGGAATACTAGATACATCAGGATGTGAGGCAGGGTACTACTTGCAAGTTAATACCTGATAAACCATTGCTTCATGGCTTGCTGAAGTGGGAAGGAAACACATCAGGCTGAACAGTATAAACAGCTCTGACCAGAGCTATTTAAAATGGTGTCTTCTAGCCTTAAGCCCTGTAAGACTGTAAAATCTCAGAGGACACAAAATGAAACCAAGGGTCAGCAAGTGCGTTCCCAAGTAAGCAACAGTTTCCTCAGCTGCAAAAATGCAATGTGACTTGATGTGCCCTAAAGTGCATTATCTAGCCTTTAATACAGGTGCAGGATTACAGATTTTTATCTAGCAACATCATAAATACCTTTGTCTCATGTAGATAAAACTAATGCTGAGGGTAATAAAGTGCATGGTATCAGTTTATTACAGGCCTCATAAAAGGGAGCCTAAAGTCCATTGACACATATGATTCAGAAGACTCACAGAAGATTCCGAGATCTCACCCTACTTGCCCTTGCTCCACATGTCGCCGCAGGAGGAGTTGCAGTTAAGATTTTCAGTCACAGAAACGCTGAGGTTTAGGAGCCCTCCTGAGATCATCTAGTCCAACTTCCCTGTTCAAGCACGCTCAGCAGGTTGCCCAGTCAGCACCCTATTACCCCCTGAGAATGACAACTACACATGTAGTTTAATAACCTGCACACATCAAGGACTTATCAGTTCTTGCAGATACGGTGAGGAGCTGCTCTGTGCTCTGGCAGCGCAGCCATCATTTATGGACCCAGACACCAATCCTCCAGTTGAACTAAAAAGTTCCTGCGAATCCTTTGACAGAGAAATCTTGCCTCCAGTGAACTCAGGCAATGCCTAAGGCACTGCAGTGCAGTGGTAACAAAGATAGTTTTAAGTTAATGGATCAGCTGATAACAACCTAGCCATTTACACAAAGCCGCACATGTGGAAAACCAGCTCATTTCTCCCCTCTGGCTGTTTTTCAACATCATAACCAGACTTAGCACAGAAAGGCAACTTTTGTACAAGTTCTGAACTGGCTTTCAGGTATGTTTTGAGAATCTGGACAAGAAGAAAAGCAGCTTCCAGAACTCCTTGTTAATTTTTAGGAATCCGTTCCACACATATGATATGAGACACATTGTTTTAAGCAATTCATGTATGTTCTTCTAACACCTTCATTATGAAGTGCATTAGATTCAACCACATGTGAAAGCTTCCTTGAATAACGATCCCAGGAACAGGTTTCACTCCTTTCTTTTCATATTTAAGTAGCTGTTTGTCTACAATTACTCCTTAGATGCCTGTCCATGTGCAGTCACAGTGTTTTAAGGTGGCCACTCAATCATTCACCTTCCCTGGAGCTGTCACATTCCAGTCTATGCCAGGCATTGCCGCAATAGCCATGCGTTGCTGATGTCAGCTCCTACGGGAATATGCAGGGACTTCCAATTCCTACTCTGGCCTGTCAGGGTCACCTTTTAAACATAGGCTTTTCACTAAAGACCTAATAGTTTGAAAGGTTGACTTTTAAAAAAATACTTATGCTTTCCCTTCTTGCAGAAGGCAAATGAATGTGTGTTCATTTCATTTTGTATCACCACCTATGACTCTCCCTCAAAACAAAAGCTTGTTCTACCACAGGCAAGAATCAAATTCTTTTGCTTCAATTGTTCAAACACCCGTTGTTTTGAGAAGCCCGAAGCTGTTTCTGAGAAAAAAAAGCAAGGCAGAACACAGGTCATCATTATCAAAATCCATTCCACTGTGTTTTTAATGAAGCCCAGGAAGTCAATCTCTGTTTCGGCAGATGGTTAAGACCAAAACATACATCACCAGAGGCACTTTTCCTCTCTTGCTCTGTGGTCTCAGGTAACAGCAAAAGAACATGTGATATATAAATAGCTTCCAGGTAGTAACACAAACACCTCTAAGAGTTCAGAGGACAAATTCTTAGCCCTAGTCTATAGAACAGAGCACCTCTACATTTTCGCTTTTGGAAATACAAAATTCCAATCCCACCTTCACTCTTTGACAACTCAACAAGGTCGAAGATCTCCTGCAATATCAAGAAGAGGGAAAGGGCAATGAAGTCAAGCCATTCCCTGGGAAGGAACCTGTCTTTGGAAGAGCCTTGGTCTCATGACACTCTTCTGACAGGACTACCTCTAGGGCACGGAAAGCTAGAACAAATAGCAACAAATTTTTTATTTTAGTTATGAGTGACAATAAACCACACCAGGAAAAAGCTTTGAACACGGCGTTCTTCACCTAGCTTTCAAACCACTGGGCTGCCACAGAGCTGCTAATCCAAAGCAGAAATGATTCAGAGCTAAAAAAAACCCCAAAAAGCTGAGTACTTACTATTCCAGAGACAGGTTTTCTACCTACTGACTCCAGAAGAACAGCCTTCTCCAAATGGGCAACTAGTCCGAGATGGATCAATGTTTCTAAACTTCCAGATAATGCTGACAAGCAGAACTCATATCATTATCTATATCAAAGGCTAATCATTAACTACTGCTTGGATTCAGCTATGATCACTTTTACTCTGCTTTAAGCCTATTTATTGCCTGACCTGCAGCCTATTTCAAACCAGACCTACTACTTGCAATATGGTCAGTGGGAAATGTTTATATACAGCTTCTAATAGTTGAGCAAAACAGGGGTAAGGTCTGAAGCAGCAGCAATTTCTGCTACTTTCTGCTCTGGGTGAGTAGAATATTATGAAATATCCCTCACAAAGTATTGACAAACCCTATTGTTACAGCCAAAGATTTCATATGACCCAAGATAAATACTGACTGCTTGGGCTATGGAGCCTACTGAAGGCATAAGCCAATCATGTTAGGACCAGACCAAGGACTGGGATGCTCACATAAAGCTCCATGTAACAGCAAAAGTAACCCCTGAATCTTCTTCACGAGATCTTCACAAAAATGCAAAGAGATTTTAGAAGTCCCTGACCAGATTAAATGTGTTGCAGAGATTACTTTCAAATACATTACACAAAACACATTTCAAACACATTTTCACATTTCTGTCAGAGAAATTATTTTGCTTGCTTTTGGATACTGTAAGAAAGCAAACAGTTTTAGTATCTACCTCACAATGAAGAAATGTGACATTTTCAAAGCTCTAGACTAGTTTTTAGGAGCCTGGGAGAGTGTAAAAAATAACAAGGCAGATGTATCATAAATTCTGCAGAAATTCTTCCACAGTGTGTACAAGACAAATCCTGTCTGGGTCACTGGCTCTCTGACCTTTCTGAACAGAAAGCTGGCATCAGCAATTGCTACAAAAGAAAAAACATGACAAAAGAGAAAAAGTGCAAGAAATATGGCTGTACTGTGCTCTGCAATACGAGTGTCCTTATTGTAGGGGCAGTGGTTTCAAGCAAGATCAAAAGCAAGAGTTACACAAAAAGGTATCAAATGGTAAGCAGTGCACACGATCCTACTATTGTGATGTACTAGATGGTTTCACTTAAGGAATTCAGCAACTTAAGGAAAGTCATGATGCTGCCAAAAAGTTTGTTTAAACTACTATGTCTTACCAAAGCAGCAAAACAAACAGAATAAAACGTGTTAGCCTTTACTATCTATGCAACAGGATATCCTACGGACAGTAGTCTGTTTATGCCTTGTATGAAGAGAGCAGCACAAAAATGGCTTTACAAGTAGAACCAAACCTGTAGCAGGAACATGAAGGCAGCTGTAAAACTCCCAACCATCTTTTAAGTTCTTTAGGCTTCAGTTTGACTGTACATGTAACACAGTCATCCCACACACTTCAGTCTTACCTGACACCACCTTAAACATTAAGGTTCAGTACATCCTCATGAGAGAATGTCTTATCCCAAGTTAATAAAGGGCACCAAAGCCAATGGTAACTTGATCTGTATAAAACTCTCCTGGCAGAGAACCCAGAAATCATGAGTCAAGTCTCTTGTCAAATCCATTAGCTCAGGAGCCCAGACAAACAAGGGAACCATAAAAAAAAAAAAATGCAACTGAGAAAACCAGACCAAGCTTGTGAGTTGCACTTCACCTCCACAGTATTCCAGGGCTGGGTGTGCTCCTCAGGAGCTTGTGCTTCTACTTCCCTTATCACTTTGATGTACAAGGGTTGACTTAGATCAGAGATGCGTGTGGTATCTCGCTGCCCTCCCACAGAGCTCTACACTGACAGCAGCCACAGCAGTCACTTCCCAAGGGCTAGAAGAGAATAAACTGGGATCACCTGCCTGCTGGGAGCACTGGCTTTGAGACCGCTCCACATTTGTTAGTGTTTTTCTTTCCCAAGTAAAGGATGCAAGCTTGAAAATGCAGTCAAGCTGTGACAATATATTGTTGAGTCTTTTCAGTACAATGCCTTTCAGAGCAGGAAAAGTTAACTGAGGTAGCAACTCATCAACTGGATACCTGGCTCTCAGTGCAGCCTCCATCCAGACAATATGGAGGAACCCAGCCAAGGAGCTGCTGAGCTGCACAGCTCACCGGGGCCAGGCACTGCGCCCACACTGGGATGGCACAGAGCTGCTCTGATTTTCCCATGCAGAGCACATTCCCCATTTGAATGAAATCAGACAAGGAGCAGGCTGGGTCACAGGGATGAGCATCTCCATAAGGAGGCTGAAGCCATATACCTTTCAAATAGCTGCTTTTCCAAGCTCATCACACTGGAGCAGACTAGCCAGCTGGCTAACAAGCATTAGTCTGTAAGCTCAGGAAGCACACTGAAGGTGGCCTCAAAGTGCTTTTTAATCTTGCAAATCCGAGTCCAATTACATTACCTCTAACATGAAAAAAAGCTGTAAAGTGTATTTACCCCACACACTCCTTCCGCAAAGACATATTAAGTCTTCAAAACAGAAAAAAGCCAAGACTGTCAGGATTTCTTTTATCTAGGTTAGCCAAAAGATCAGCTAAATATATCACAAAGCTCATATTCCAAGCTCACGTACCTTCAACAGAGGAATGAGATTTGAGTCCTTGATAACTAATGAGCATGTGTCAGAAGAGAAGGCTTTGTTAAAGTGAAGTAGCTCTCACGAAGTCGCAGGAGAAAACTTGGTGCACTCACTATTAGTTTCATGGCAAAACAGCTGTATTCTTTTCCTCCTTTTCTCCCAGCTTCACAGGCTTCATACCAGGATGTGCTGAGCATCCAGTAAGACACTTAACCACTTACAGCGTTTTGGCCCCTGATCTAACATGGTCTGCTGTATTAATTCAGATAAACATTAGAGTGAACAGATTATATGCACATAAAACTTTTAAAACAGGTTATAAATGACATTCACATCTGCAGTGTGACGACTGTGGGATTTTCTAATGTTATATATGTGCAGAGTGAAAGAGCAAAAAGAAAATTTTAAAATATTTTCCATACAAGCAGTTGTTGTAGCTAGCCATCACAATTGTTCAAGTGTCACTGGAAATCAGCAGGACTCTTGCAGATATGAACTGGTGAGACATAGGGAAGAAAAGACCTGAAACCTGCATTGGGAAAAGGACATTAAAAACTGTAGAAACAGAAGGACAAAAAGGAGGTATTTTATCATAGCCTCCTGCTTTTAGATTGGCTTCTAATCCAGGACCAACAAATGAAAGGCTTTAGAAAGTTAGTTTGTAGTGCTACAAAACAGGAGTTTAATTTGTTTACAATAACTAGTCCCATTATTCTCTGCGTTAGCAGATTCCAGCTTTCAGCTGAACAAGTTAATGAAAAAAAATCACTGGTCTTGAGTCCCCTAGGTCTTGACTAGGAATACTTTCAGAAAATTAGATTGAAGCAAAAGGCAATAGAGTAGATTAACTAAGATTGGATTTCCCAGAGAAAAGCAACATAACTTGACCGAGTCTTTTTCATCCTTCCCTGAGGAAAAATTGCCAAGATTCCCAGTGATTTCCTGGCGGACTTTTAGAGAAGTTCAGGCTGGCAATCTGCTCCAACTCAATTTTGCAAAATTCTGATGCAGATTACAGCTAACTTTCAGGGTGACCTTCAGCCAAGCATGGAGAAGGTGTTGGGCAGAAGGATCTTCATAGCAAATACATAAACCAAAAAGAAAAGGAGAAAATATTCAATTTTAGTTCAAAAACCAAAAAGTTCTGTCTTCTCTGACCTACTGTGTGATTGGAAAAAAAAGACAGCTGAAAGGAAGCTCCTTAGGGCCCCAACTCAAAACTCACCATGTAAATACGGTAGATCTCACCTATTTGTACTAGAAGACTTAAAGATTAGTATTCTCAACACCTTCCCTTCTCAAGCATTAAGCTTTTGTTCAGGGATAGATAATCTCACTAATTCAAAACCTGAAGTTACACTGCAAAGGGGTAAGTGAGAGAAGAATCCTCCCAAACCTCTTTTCTAAAAATAATAAAAAAAATAAACCACAACCACCTAGTTCTTGCACCACTACAAGTCTGAGTAAGTGGCAGGGACTATGCCTTTAAAACAAAAAAGCAAACATGCAGAACTGACTTGGAAAGCTTACTTAATTCTTCCTCTCTACTGGCAGAAATTATTCTAATTCTCAGCCTAGCTAAAAAGCTGCTCTAGATTAGAAATCTGATACAAAATTAAAACAATTCTCTGCAACTTCCAACGGACGTAACAAAATCTCATTAGAAAATAGCCACACATGATTTTTCAGTTTTCAGTATGAAGTTGTGCAGAAGCCTGCAACTCCTAGTAGTTTCCCTCTTTTCAATCTGTTTTTTGTTGTTTGTTTGTTGTTGGTTTTGTGGTTGGTTTGTAGGGTTTTTTTTTTTTTGGGGGGGGGGGGGGGGGGGGGGGAAGAAAAAACCTGGCTACTGGAACAATTTTTGTGTTCATAGCAAAAAGCATCACTTTAATTTTGTACTGTGCAGCAGGCTAGTCACAGTTGCTTCACCAATAGATCCACAGTCATGAAACCAACACGCATTTAAATGGCAATATTTACACATTATTTCCAGTGCCCCCTTTTTTAATGAACGATGGGGAAAAAAGTAACGCATGATCCAAAACTTCATGAAAGCCTCAGGGAGCATGACATCATAAATTAGATGAATTGGGACCATTAAAGTGAATGCTAATTTACCCTATAAAATCACACACTGTTACTCATGAAAAATACTGCAAAAGCTTTCTTTATCTCAGGCTCAAGCAGAGGCAAGTTAAGATCAAACAGATTAAAAGTAAATTTAATAAATACTTGTGAAGAGAGTTTAGTCCACCTTTGCACAAAATGCCATACTATAAAGCATTCTGAAGCTTGGAATTTGAGCACAAGCAGGAAAAATCAGTCTATGACTGGGAACTCGTGGAGCCACAAACCCACTGCCAACTAAAACGCAGAAGAGGGCTATGAACAAAGCTTAAATTAAAAACCCGACACAAAACTAAGACAGGTCTTAGACGTAGCTGTAGTGCTGTGGTACATACTCCTAACTGCTACCTGCCCGCTTCACTGACATTAAGCCAGTGCTGAATCCCAGTGTGGGAAAGCACATCAGGTTCTCAGCTAAGAGGTTGCTCACAGCACAGGAATCCTTGATTGTACCAGAACTGTGAAGTTTTTCTTTCCAAGTTAAACTTTGCACTAAATATTTGCACAAAAGGAAAAAGCTGGGTACAGACATAACGTTACCTGTACCTAAAAAACCCTAAATTCAAGTGCAACACTAGGACTTAGCCACACAGGTCTTCACCATTTTAAAAACAGAAATCTATCCTGACTGCTGACTTAATAGAAATACGGAGGGAAGCAAAACAATGAACTGTCTCTTCATCTAAGAAGCACGGGAACGACATCTATTTGAAGTTCATGTCCACCTGCCATATAAAGATAGGAACAATCTGCTCCCATTAGGAATTTACATCAAATCCTTGTATAACTATTGCATGTGTGTGTGTTGGTTTTAATTATTTTTTTTAACAGAAACAAGGTTTTAGACCATTTGAAGGTTTCATTCTAAAACAATCACACACTGTGCAATAAAAAACCTACTTAAATACTTCCTCTAGTCTTTTACCTTTAGAAGTGAAATCACTGATATCCCAATCATGTTGTATTCTCATCGCAATAAAACTCCCAACTTACTGCAAATGCCATACTACAACAGACCTGGTAACTTCGCATTTTAACTCAAATACCCTAAAAGTAACTATTATTACATGTTTCTGGTCGGTGCCAGAAAGCATCCAAAGCCAGGAAATTATTCAACCCTTATTGCTGTTTTCCTCTCACCTGCATTCTGTTTTGCTGCACTTCAACATCACCCGGTTCTGAGTACAAAAATTAAAGACAAGGCAGCGGGTCTCACAAGGCACCGAGAGATCCCAGCTTCTTCAGGAAGAGAAAAAACCCAACCAGCGAGGCGTATTTCTCCAGTTACAAGGCAAAGGTATAAAACTGCTTAACGAGGGCCAGCTGAGAGGGTTTTAAACCCAAGAAACGGTTCTGATGCTAAGAGGAAAGTGCACTACACAGCAGTTAGCACGTCTCTAAGCTGTAGGAGAACCAGCTCTGGAGCACAAACAGCACACGTGTCCCCGACCTTCCCCACGTAGCCCCGGGCCGCAGGGTGGCCACCAAGCCACGCCAGAGCCACGGGGCCACCCTCCGGCCATGCCAGACATCCCCCGGCCCCCCGAGCCCCGGGGGGGTTACGGCCGCCCCCCGGGCTCGGGCAGGCCGGCAAGGACAGCACGGGGTGACCGGGCGCCCCGCAGTCCCCTGGGGAACACACCCGCTCTCCCCCGCCAGGCCAGGCCGGCAGCCCCACAGGGGCCGCTTCCCCTGCCCGGGGCATTCCCCTCAGCCCTCCGCCCCCCCCTCTCCGCCGAGGCAGCCCGGCCCCTCAGGTACCGCGGCCGTGCCCCAGCGCTGACAGGCCGCCCCCCGCCGCCTCACGCCCGGGACGAAGCCCCCGCGTCCCGCCAAGGGCGCCCGGAGGTCGGCGGCCGCGGGCCCCCTCAGGCGTCCCGGGGTGGGGGGAGCACGAGACCACCGTGACCCCGACACGTCACTCACCCCACGACCGCCACGAGCCCACGGCTCCGCCGCTTTGCCCCGCCCCAGTCCAAGCCCCGCCCCGTCGGTCCCGTCCCGCGGCCGGAAAGCGCTCCGCTGCTGGGCAACGCTATCACGACATCGCGGCCCGGTGGTGGTGGCGGGTCTGTGACCATGTTCGGGGCGGCGGCGGAGGAGGACGACGCGGATTTCCTGTCCCCTGCCAGCGGGTGAGCGGCCGGCGGGGCCCAGCCGGGCCGTCCCTCCCCGCCGCGGTGAGGGGGCGGCAGCCCCGGTGAAGCCCCTTTGCGGTGGGGGTCGGGCCCCCCCGCGCGGCCCAGGGCTGGGCCTTGCTGCTGCCCGGCCCGGTGAGCGGCGGGCGGGCCCATGGCCTGCGGGGCCTCCCCGCTGTGGCAGGGCCCTGCAGCCGGCTCTGCGGGGGCCTCCCCGGTCAGTGGGGGGGCAGCACAGGCGGGGGCCTCAGCTCGTCACTGGCTTTAGCGCCGGGTCTGGGCCCTCCTCTCCTGTCCCGCTTTGGGGGTCAGCCCGGCGGACCCTCGGTGTGCCCGGCGGGGCGGGGGGCAGGCCTCGTGGGGGGTGGCAGGCGGGCAGGCCCCGGGGTGGGGGACAGGCCCGGTGGGGGCAGGCCGGCAGGCGCGTGGGGGGGGCAGTCCCGGTGGGGGCAGGCGGGCAGGCCCGGGGGCGGGGCAGGCCCTGTGGGGGCAGGCAGGCCCGGCGGGGGGGGGCAGGCAGGCGGGCCCCGGGGGGTGGTGGGTTTTGTGAGCTCTTCCAACAGGGGCTGGTGGCAGGGGCACGGCAGAGACAGTGGCTGCCACCCCTCGCATCAGGCTGTAGGTGGGAGGCCCTGCAGATGCCAGGCTGGGGGCTGTTTAAGCAGCAATGGTTGCGCCGAGTATGTTCAGCAGTTTGCAACTTTTATTGCTATTTTAAGGTAGCACATCCAGTTTTCTTACACTGTGTAACTTGTTGCCACTTGAAGTTACAAGTGAGGGATCTTCAGCTGCACTCACTCCTGACCCTCTTCAAGAGGCTTCTGTTTAACAAGTCTTGTAAATTAATTCTACATTAATTATTTTTTTTCTAAAATTAATTCTAAACTAATGCTAAATTGTTTTAGCAAATGGTTGTTTTTTTAAGGCATCTCATGTAAAATACTGCTGGTCCAGTGGCAGTCGTATTGTCCTTTGTGGATTCTGCATCATAGTTTGAATTACTCACTTGTCCTGTGATAACAGTAGGTGAGCTTAAATGGGCTTAAAGCACTAGAGCTGTAAGCAGCATATCTTGTAGGTGTAACCTACTTGCCTGCAGCATACTTCAGGGAAGAGTATCTGCCATTTTAAAACTTAATGGGAGAATCCATTTCCTGGACATTTCAAGAAGAAAAAGTCCAGTGCTGAATGGTGGCACCTCTGTTGTCACATAGTTTTTTCAGCATTGTAACAATCAGCTATTTCATATGAGGGTAGTCCTAGTCATTGCTTTAAAGTAACTTCTTTTTTGGTGTCGTTTCAGTACTTGTTTGTTCCTTACAGTAGCTTTTGAGGAAATGAAACATTATTGTACGGTTTACCCCAGCTTCTTCATCTAAAAGTTCTGCTTATTCAAAATTAAATGGCTGTGTAGAGCTGCTTAACATGCATCCCTCGCTTTATTTCTAAAGTAATGGTAAACACTTTCTATTTGATACAATTAACAGTGTTTATTATCTATAAAGCCCATGTTAAATAAGGTAAAATAGTTTATTTTTCTTTCTAGTGCCAGATTGGCCTCTCTCTTTGGTCTGGATCAAACAGTCTCAAGCCATGGAAATGAATTCTTCCAGTACACTGCACCAAAGCAGCCTAAGAAGGCTCAAACAGCACCTGGTAAGTAATGGCTTGAGTCTGGAGGAAAAATCATAGCAGCATGTGTCTTGCTGCAAGAATGAGGGCTTTTGTGAATAACAGCAGTGCAAATAATTCACTTAGTTTTCTTGAATGGTATTATCTTCTAGTACCCTCCCTACAGCTAGCTACTGTAGTGGCCTTTGGTGAATTTAGTACCTTGCTTTGTTTTTTAATCTTCTCCTGGAGTTATTTTTCCTTGGGGGAACAAATGTGGCGTGGCATTGTCACTGTCCAGCAAGTGTGGCAGTTCTGTATCACTGACAGGCATTCCTACTTTTTACTTTTCAGCAGGTCAGGCAGCCCAGAAGGCTCCTGCGGCCCCAGCAGCTTCAGGAGCACCATCGGTGTTCATGGCCACTGCAGTTTATGCTTACCGATAGTAAGTGCGACAATGGTTTCCTGTGTGACCTCTTAGAGTCTGTGTCCGTGGGAGCTTAAGACCTAAGAGGGAAGATACTTTTGGATGAGTAGGAAGAGACCGTTGCTTGTAGATGTGTCTACATGGTAGAAATGCTACAAGTTGATGCAAGTTTCTGCTCAAAAGAAGTTTCAGTTACTGTGCTGTAGTTCTGGGTTACATAACCATCAAATAAATAGTATGTTCTGGCTTTGGCCGTTATAGGGAACTACGTCCTGGGGTGCTGGTCTGACATTTGCACTGTTTCCAGGCAGCTCTGTCAAATACTTATGTCTCATGCGTTCTCTCATGGAGAACTGAGGCACGAGCACAGAGTAACAGCAGTAAAATTCTCTGTCCACTTGAAACTGCCATCGCATGAAACATCACTTGTCCTGGATCTGTGAAAAGAACAGTTTTCAACTCAAATTCTGTAACATGCTCCTGTAATCTTCAGGCAAACAAGAAAGTTGTAATGTCTTTGAGCAAAGGAAGGCTGCCTAGCATTTTAGGCATGAGGAAAGGGACCTGAACTCTAAAGAAGAAAAGCTCAGCAACAGTAGAGAGAAATCTAAGACAGGGATGGTTCTGCAGCTGAATATCTCGCTTGTCTTCCAGTACAAATGGGCAGTACTTGAAACAAGGCAAGTATGGAGCAGCTGTAGTGGGGAACCATGCTACTAAAGAGGTGAGAAACAGTTCACTTTAACATTTTCGTGCCCAGAGTGCACTGATATGAGGTAGTGTTTCTCTGAGCTTGCCAGTATGCCTTTGCTTTTCATGTTGGAGTCTTAGTCCCCCTGCTGCTTATGCCTTCTCACCCTCCTGGGTTTTCTTATAGCTCAGCCATTTACCTTGGTGACATCTTTCTTTTCCCCAATCCATAAGTTTGTAAGATCTCTTACAGCTCATGTCTGAAATATTTTGCAATTTTTCAGGCACTGCACCTTTTCTGATGTTTCTGAAAGTGATTTTGATGTTTATTCAGAATGTCTTTGACAACTGGATCACAAATCTGTGTGTGTGGAAACCAATATAAAGCAAAATTTTGTCCAGCAGTAAAGAGATGCTTTGCTTAAGTTTTGTTATTTTGGTATCAAAAATACCTCTCCTTCCCACGTACTCCTCTAAGAGCATGGCACTGAGGTGCCCAGTAAATTGGTGTGTTCAAAAGATACTTTGAATACTCTTATCTGTCTTTGATGTTGGTATTTGTGGTCTTTCGTATCCCCCAGTTCCTAAGTCATGTTGTCTCACTAAGTTGTTTCTGCTTTGTCAGGAACCCCCAAAAAAAAAAAAAAAAAAAAAAAAAAAGTAGTTAGGTAAACTAATCCCCGAGTCACTGATCTGAAAAGTGTTCAGGTGTGGCATTTGTGGGAAGCTGGGAAGGACAGGGCTTGCAGAAGGAGCTATCACAGCCTTTTTCAGGCAACCTCAACAGCTGGGAACAGCGGATTACTCTTTCACCACATTGCTGTGTTGAGTGCAGATGCATGAAGGAAAGTTTTCCTTAGTAGATCATGTCTCGTAGAGCTAAATATGTCAATATAATGTTACATCTGCATTGTTTAGTACTTGGAAGGCTCCCTCCAATGTATTACTCAATCTGTTATGTTGTTTTATGCCTGTACACCACGTATTGTTTTATGTATCAAAGGGTTAGTGCACCTTCTTTTTACACAGTAACTGTGAAAAATACGGAACTAGTTAAAGAATCTTGCATATTGCAAAATAATGAGTTTGAATTGCTTGATTCCCTGCATACTTTTAAGCATTTTTAGTATGTGTTACAAAATTGTGTTAAGTATTTTTGCTGTGAAAAATGCTGCTGCAAAGTGTGTCTGACAAATAAATACTGTAGCCTTAGGCTCAGAATTTGACAAAGGACTTTAGAACTGAAGACATTTTGAGTTTCTGCTTCTTGTTCTTTTTCCCTGCCCAATGCCTTATGGAATCCAGTACAGGATCCTCCTTTATATCAGTCAGCAGCAACAGATCGCAACTGCAAGGATTCATTCAGGTTTCGTACTCACGGTAAGACTGGATTAGAAGAGTGTTCAGTGAACTGTATTTTTCACAGCAAACAGAAGCTGACTGTGAAATGCTTTCTTAAGTCTTAGTTTATAGCCTTTGAAATCAAACATCTGACTGACTGAGCAAGCAAGAGGTGTCACAGTGCCTGGGAGTGTTTTTGTGCTCCTCCTGGTGTGTGTTGCACAAGAGGCTGTTATATCTGCCTTTTGCAGAGCACTTTGTCAGTACCTTTCATAACTCAAGTTCGTACGCTGTAGGAGGTGTATTATTTCTTCTGGATCACAGAGGAGATGTTTTGAGTTTTGCAGTCCTACAATGGATCGAAACAGAACAAAATTCCTTTTGCTAATAATTTGTAGGTAAGTGGCTGAGAGAATACAGTTGAGCAAGCAGAAGGAAATGATAGCAAGGAAATGTTTTCTTTCAGAAATTTGACACTCAGCACTTTCCTGCTGATAAGAACAAATTGGAGCATTGTGAGGCCTAAAATGGAATCTCTGGGGAAGTTCTGTTTTCTGCCAGTTTTACAGAAATCTAGTGTGTTGATTTGCTGTTCTTACCTTGTCATCAGGTGACAAAAAATTTCTTGGTTTGATAGAAATAGAATTTTAATCCAAATTTCTGACCAGGATGCTAGCTTGCTCTTTAGTTTTAAAAACACATTTTGAAAGTTTAGCAGGTTATGTAGTCAGTTTCTGGTGATGTGGAATTTTAGAAGGGAGGAAGGAGTGACTCCTCCAATTGATTCTGGAAGTTTAAATAGAATATGTAGATTACTTACTCTGTATATGTTATTGAACATAGCTTTGAAGAAGCTTGTGAAAGCCTTTGCCATCTTGTGAAAGCTGCAGCTTATATGAAGAACTTGATATTTGCTCAACTATTTAAGTTATAATAATGCTTCTATGGCAACGAGCACATACATAAAAATGAATTTGTGCATTATGAACTTGGGTAGTAATACAGCAGGATTCTTCCTTTACTTCTTAATTTCATCAGTTCTTATTTAAGCTTCTTTTGAATGTGATTATTTTTTTTAATTTTAGTTGAACACATCTTTTAATGTATGATGTAGGACTGATTTCCTTTCCCACAGGTTCAACCCAACAATTACAGTGCATTCTATGATGATCAGAGACAAAACTGGTCCATCATGTTTGAGTCAGAAAAGGCAGCAATGGATTTCAGTAAACAGGTAACTACTTTGTGCAAGATACGACTTGCTGGCTTGTTTAGAACAACAGGCAAATCAAGACATATCTGAGAGCACTTTGTTTCTGAAAGGCCAGTTGTACTTTTTTACTGAAGTTCAGCTTTGAGTAACTGCATGACTGTGATCGAGGCAACTGCATGACTGTGATCGAGGCATATCTGTGATGAACCTGGCTGAGTTTTGTTTGTTAGATACAGGCCTCTGAGGCAGGGGGCCTTTTATTTCTGATGGGGTTTTGGATCAAGGTTCTCAAGTACTGTAAGACCAATGGTTCTGTAGAGCAGAAGGTATTTACTGAGCAAAATTCAGTGCAAGGAAATATAGAATGCCTCATAAGGGCATCTATAACCTGAGCTTGATCACTACAGTGAGTAATGCATACAATCTGTAATGAGTTGTAGTGGAACTTGGCCACTTTCTTTGAATGGCCAGAGACATTATAGGCTTTCCTTCTGCAGGTGTGCATTGCCAAATGCAACAGCTCCCCAGTGCTTGATTCGGTGCTCTACCAGGATCTCCTTCTTGGAGAAGGGCAGGGAGTAGAAGGAGGAGACTCTCTGGAAATTGCCTATACAGGTTGGCTGTTCCAGAACAATGGGCTTGGACAGGTAAAGACATTTCTGCTACCTCCTAATACCGAGTGAGTGAGTATGACAGTCCCTGCAAGGAACCTGCCACATCTGGTATTGGTGCTGATGTTAAAGATAGTTTTTCAGTCACTTGTGGCATCATAAGTGAAGTCAGATGTGTTATCTATAGAATAATAAGGGATTCCATTACTGTTCGGGGGAAAGTGATTGAAATACTTTTAACTTTCATAGGCACTCTCGCCCATTAATATTAATGAAAATGGTGAGAACAGACAATGAAGTTAGCTGTGCTCCTTTGGAAACAGCTTGAGGAAGTGAAAAGATAGGTCTTTGACACAAAGCACATCTCCAGATATTAAAAGAATGAGATTGCTTTTACATCCTCTACAGCTGTGTCCAATGGAGTTTGCTAATGAGCAAAATAAATGCTTTGTTTCAAAGTATTACCTTTAAAACACTTCTGGTTTTGCTAGTAGCAAAATTCATGGCAAAACGTTTTGCGTTTGCATCCATCTGCAGTTGAATCTTTTTGCTATAAAGAGGGATTTCGGTTTTTCACCTTTAGGGGATTTTTTTGTTGGTCTGCCTGACATGCTTCTCTCTGTATACCAATGGTACATAGCAGAGCTTACTTCTAATCTGAAATTTGTTCAGCTGTATATGTCTTGGTTTAATTTACAAAACTTCTAGACAGTTGTTTGCTGCTTGGTACACGCCTGTTGTGTAGTCTCTTGCTTGGCCCAATTCCATCCTGACCATCAAGCTCAAAGCAGTTTTAAAGTCTGAGTCTCCAGCTATTACTGACTTTGAGAAATTGCATTGTGCAATGGACTAGGAGCTGTAGCCATACTGTCATGCCTGAGAATTAGTTTTGGAAGTAGCAGAATGGGAAATAGCACGTAAGAGATTGTAGGAGTTTATGGAATGTGTAAAATACCATACAGAATTTTGAAACATTTGGGAAATCCATGTGTTTTTTGGTTTTGTTCTTCGACTCTCTAGGTGTTCGATTCTAATGTTAACAAAGACAAGCTGTTGCGGCTAAAGCTGGGATCTGGAAAGGTCATCAAGGTAGAACTTCTGGCACTTTCATTATAATAATTGAAGTCTCAGAGCTTTGAATTACTGACCATCTTGTTCAGGATTCATATATGCTATTTCTGTTTTTGTGTTTCATTTGATAGGAAACACTGTGTAACAGTGACTCACTCAAACTTTTTTTTTCTTAATTTGCACAATACAGCCCAGTCTCCTTTTCAGTGGCAGCATTAGAAAGAAGTTGACCTGTTTGGTAAAAAAGAAGCTTCCTATTTTCAAAAGCTGAGTTTTTCAGGAATTTTTTTTGTCTTTTTTATTTCTGAAAGTTACTTCATCCATTACCTTGTTCTTGCAGAACCCTGTTTCTAAAGGAGGATTTCAGTTTGAGAAGAACTTGAGATTCCTCCCCACTCACTGTGCCTCAGAAGCAGAGCATCAGATAAGCTCTGATACACCACCTGGGAGACAGGCATGTGGGAGGGTGAAGACAAGGGGCAATTTTTAGGATGGTATAGTAACAGACAGCACTACTGCCTAGAGTGGTTTTACCCTCTTAAGTCAAATTGTGAGGGTTTTGACTGTGTAATAATTTTTCAGTCCAGGTGGTGTGATACTCCTTTATGTTATTGTGTAAAATCAGGTTGTGAATTAGAGGTGCCTTTGTTGAAGACACTTTTATTATGTCAGTAATTCATACATGGCCTCTTAAAAGTTGTCCTTTATTGAAGATGCGTTATTTTTCTACTTTAACGTGTATCTTCTTATTGATGTTGCCTGAGTGTAGTAGTTATCCTGTTAAATGCTGGCATCCATTTGACAGTTTGCGTTGCTCTGACTTAGAAGTCTGCTTTGCTACAGCTATTTTCTGTGGGTGCTTTGTAAATCTAACCATAGCAATTCAGAAGTGATTTCTCAATTACGTGGAGTTTGGTTTTTTTCCCCACATACTGAGAGAGGTCACCACTGTGTGCCCTCCAGTCCACCTGCAACTACAGTATTTGTGCACGCAGCACAGTGCACAGTTCTTCTCTCCGGCATATTGGTGTGATCTGTGATAGCTGCTGAAGTTATGATATTTAAAAATTGAACCAGGTTTCTGAAACCACACGGAGACCTGGAAGCCTCTAGCCTTCATGCTAGAGATTGCTCTATCTGATTTCATTATGAACACACTGGGAGCTGCATATTTATTTATACATTTGCAATTTGTAACTGGCCATTATGATTCATTGAAAGATAAAGGTTTAGTGCTGCAGACTGAAAATGAATAGGATTTTACAAGAATCTCTCTATATGCGTATTGGAGTCTTCTATAACTGGTGCCTGAAGCTGTCTTAATTAGTGTAATTAAAAGAAACTGTAATGTCACTGTTCACACTGTTTTCTTGCTCTTCTATCTCTGAAAACCAAAGGGCTGGGAAGAAGGAATGATAGGGATGAAGAAAGGAGGGCGGAGGTATCTCATTATTCCTCCAGCATGGGCCTACGGGGCACAGGGAGTGGCTGGCCGTGTCCCTCCAGACTCGACTCTAGTTTTTGAGGTGGAAGTTAAGCGGGTGAGTGTCTCCCAAGCATTTATTTTACATCTGCTTTGTGGCTGTTGGGTGGCAGTGTTTGTATGCAAGGTGAAAACCTGTTGTTGGCTTGAGAACTGCAGCTCAGAAACTGTTATAAACCAAATACCTCAGGAAGATACGTATCTTTAATTTAAGAAACAAAACCAAACAAAGCTAAACCCAAAAAATTCCTCTAGGCTGTTTACAAAAACATATCCGTTCTAACTGCCTTGGGATCTTTTCATTGTCTTATTTGTGAGTCACTTGGGAAAATAAAATACTCAGTGAAGGATGACAGGATGTAAAGACTCAGCTTCTCCAGTTCTGAATCAGTTGTATGCTTTGAACTGCATGAGCTTGACAAAGGACTAGTCATCAAAAATAAACAAGTTGCTGAAAATTTTTTGGGAACCCAGAAAACGGCCTTTTTTCTTATATGCTTTTTAAGGTGAAGTTAGTGAAGGAATGCGCTGGTTCGGATGGACAGAGTGTTAGTTCAAGGGATTCTCCTGCACCTTCTCCAGTACCCAATTCAGACGGCTTCTCTGCAGATGGTGGTTTATTGCCTCCATCTTCGATACCTCCAAAGCCTGGGTAAGAAGCAGCACAGTTAAGACAACTTGCTGTATTAAAAGATGGTAGTGCTCATAAACGTGTGGCACAATGCTGCATTAACACATCATCTGGCAAATGTCGGTCCTCTGTCTGCCAGCTTAGAGCCGTCAGAGGCATGCTTGCTAACAAGACTTGCAGGAAATTCTCTGCTTGAATGCTGACTTTCAGATTGAAAGAAATGGAAATGGCCCCAGACGGAAGAATGCTCTATAGCCTTGCTGAGATCGAGCATGATGAAGCTGTATGGGTACTGCTGCAACAGCTTTTTCATATCGGGTGGCAGCATAGTCATAGGTTGGTCTTGGGTAATGGCTGTTGTGTTTAATTGCAAACTTTGCATTGTCATTTGTTCTTAAATTAACTAAATACATCAGTCATCCATTTTAGGGAGTTCAAGTTTAAGTGCTGCTCTTGCTGACATAAGTAGTTTATTAGACTTTGTTAAAATTGTACCAGAATGTGGTCATTGGAGCAATCAACAGAATCATCTTTCTGTTATCAGCTGTTCCACAGCTATGGAACTTCTCCATAATGATGATGTGAAATCTACAGCTAATGTTTCAAAGAATCTTCCAAAAGTAAGCTAAAAGAAATGCTCACAATATGAGAGAGAGCTTTTCCTTGGGGCAGGTGTATTTTGACGGTATATAGAAATGCAGAACATTGGATCCTGAATTTCATCTTGGTTGGTCTCAACATACACCTGTTTGGCTTTTCAGGGAGCCAGCTGTTCGGGCCAAGTCAAACTCCATCAGTGAACAGCTAGCAGTAAGTGGTGTTTTCTCCTGACTTATTTGAAGCCTTAAGTAGGGAAGCTTGGTTGGTTTCACCTTTGCATTCAGTATTGCTGAAGTTAAAGTGAACGTCCAGATGCTCTCAAATGTTAGGCTTACTGACAGCAGATCAGGGCCTTGTTTTTGAAGAGGTTAGCAGAATATAAGGAACCTCAGTCCCAGTTCCTACTTGTAAAAGCAAAGTTACTTTGACCATGTGGATAGTCAAAAGGGTAGTAGTCTTTTCAGATAAATGATTGTATTTAAAATAGATAACGGAGTATCTATTATCAGTTATCAGATAGCTTTTTTCTAAGTCTTGCTGATCCAAGGCTTCATAGGCAGACTAATTCATAAAGCACAATGTAATTGGGACATTCAATGTAAGTTTATATAGCTACATGAGAAGACTTCTTGTGTGTGCCTCAGGACAGAAAAAGCTGCTAAGCAGCTTCTTTAATTCACACATTTTCTTCTTGTTGCTGTGTTTAATGCAGGGGTAGATTTTTTTCTATGGAATGACAGCAGTGTCACCCCAGAAGAGGAGTATATAAGCAAGCCAGATTAACAAATCCAGTGTTATCTTGTATGCTTAAAAATTAGTTTTTCACATGGTCATTGAAAAATGAAAAGAACCAGAATTATGAAGTCAGTGATTTAGAAGAGTCTAATCTTTACACATTCTGTGATGTCTGAAAAGCCTGGGCTGAGAGACAAAGGAAGAGTAACTGCGAACATTTCTTTTAGAACCCAGATGTAGCAAAGGCAAAGCTAATTTCTCGGATGGCTAAAATGGGACAGCCCATGCTGCCTTTCCTGGCTGGGACAGCAGGTAGTCAACTTGACTCCAGTGACTCGGAAATAGAGGTACATCACCGGTCACATAACTGTGACTTTTTTCATGCTTTCTCTACAGTGTGAATTCCTTAAAGTGGAATCTGTAGCAATAGCTCTCCCTTTGTCCAGGGAAAATTACTCTTGTTTCTGTGGCAAAAGGGTTTAATGATTCCACTAGATGGTTCAGTTGGGTTAATTGGGTAACAGTCTGAAGTGATCTTGGGTTCAAACTGTTCACTTGTTCTTTAGCATTCATTGCTAAAACAGAAATGTTTTCAGGATCTAAATACACTGAGAGGGACAGCGCAACCAGTGGCTTCATCTGCTCTGAGACCGTCACAGCCATCTCACGCGGTACTGCCCACAGTGTCAACACAAGGTAATATGCTGGTGAGCCTGGGATAAGTATAATCAAATTTCACTTATTTGCAGGCTTGAATTACAAGGGCTGTAAGAACAGAGGATTCCTTTCAGGAACTGCAATAGGAGCTGACAGATAGCTTTTTCTAAGTCTTGCTGATCCAAGGCTTCATAGGCAGACTAATTCATAAAGCACAAGACTGAAGTCCTTGGAGTATGTATTTCTTGTGATCTTGTGGACACGTTGAGGAAGAGCAGCCACAGTCCATGAGCTGCTCTGTCATCATGTGTGCTGGGGTGGCACTGAGATTTCTAGGACGTGATTTATAAATAGAACTGTTGCAAATCCTTTCCCAATGATTTTTTTGTTTGAAAATTAAGAAGATAAGAGTGAAGGACATCAGAGGGCTGGTGGCTCTGGAATGGGCTTGACTTGTCTTCCCATGATGGAATAGTCATGTCAGCTGCTGGTCAGCTGAGCTTATGGTCAAGTCTGAGTAACATCCTGTGTCAGTAAACTTCAGAGCCACCTTTGAATGAAACAAGGCTGTCTATATGTGGCTAGAAGTGGAATTTTGGTGAAAGATTACTCTTTTCTTGACCTTTTATCACTCACTTGACTGGATTTAATTTTCACAAGGCTGCAAACAGGCTCATATTAAGTGTTTGTCTGTTTAGTGATATATTTTTTTTGGCTATTTCACACTGGGTGAGTTAAATTATTTCTGGCTACTTTATGGAATGCTGAATTTCCTTCTTCCTTTTCAGTACCTCAGGCATCTGGTCCTACACCCCCAGTATCTTCTGCTGCTTTAATACCTGCAACAATCCAGCCCCATTCAGCTCTGCCTGGAGGAGCACAGGGCTTTCAGGTACCAAAGTTAAATCAAGGAGAATATTGGTGCTTCTGTCCTTTCTCGTAAGTCTTACTGTCTTCTCTGTTGCTGGGAGCAAGGACTTTATAGCAGCCTGTAAGGATGAGAATCCCAGGCTGTTTCTGGTGACTCTCTTTGGCATTCTGAGGTTTCCATCACATGCTCTTAGCATTTAATCAGAAAGGGCTGATATTCTGTTTGCTGATGACTACTTAAAGTTGAGCTAAGAATTAACTAGACTTTGTTTCTTATCTGATGTTGAAGTAGAGAAAATAAAAACTTCCAAGTACTTGTAGAGCACATGAAAACAAAAGCATTTTAGTTGAAATTTTTCTTGGTTATGGTCTCTTTTTCTGTGGGAGATTATTCACACACTTAACATGTTTGTGGGTCGTGGTTTTTCATCCAGCAAAATAATCCCATTTAAAAGGCTTGTGATGGTGTCTGCTTGCTACCAAGGAAACTTTGGGGGCTTAACACACAATGCATTTTCCACATCAGATAGTGAAGACTTAGTACAAAGCTATTGTACAAACAATTCTGTATAGTCTAAACTCCAAGTTTCTGCTGTCTGCTTCGTGTAGTTATTTTCTTTTAACCTATTTTCTGGGGCTTCTGGAAATCAGTAGCCTATGTCACATAGTTGCATTATTTATTTTGAAAGGGTACAGGCAGAGGAAGAAAACGTTTGATAATGAACAAAAAAACCTATGCAACAACAACAAAAAAACCAAACCCAAAACAAAACCCACAGAAAAACCCCATACCAAACCCAAAACTGTTGTGGCGTTGCATTGCTTTGGCTTTGCATTTTCCTTCTGTTTAAAATTAGGAAGGTGTGGCAAATAGCAAGATAAAAAAGATAGGCTTTTCTGTTTGTCGAAACAGAAACCAGTCATTAAAGTGCAGTTTGAATCTGACAGTGATTTGGGTGTATTGTTTTGAAAGTTTGACCCTGATGTCCTGAATTTTTCTAGAAAATTGCCCCAAGTTGTACTGTAATTTTTTTTTTTTCCTTGCCTGAGAGAGTAAATTGGTCTGGGTGAGGTACTTATAGCATTTAATGCGATCTTCAGTCCATTTCGCTACTTCTGATGTTCACTGAGCAGTGAAGTTGCAATCAAGTTGTGTTAGACTTTTAGAGCCCTTCCTAGGAATAGCCTTGTGTTCAAGTTAGCATAACTTCAGTGTGAGCTGTTCACATGCTGATCTTTGCATCTCACAAACGTAAGGCAACATGCTTTTGCTTTTAAACTTCAGTGAAGAAGGTAGCTTGTTAAGACATGGTAACTTGAACACATATCTAGGCCTTGAAAGACGAGTGACTGTTATTTTCCCTTTACTATGACTCTTGTGTCATTTGACTTCTAGCTCCTTAATTCTGTTTTTCTGTATATCATCCTTGCTCTGTGGCTTAAAAAAATAAAAGTGAAAACCACTAAAGTGTGAGGAGGGGGGAGAAATATCAAAATATATTCTAATCCTTTGAACTTGTTCTGCAAGGTGTATCCTGGCATGGCATTTGCTTACCCCCAAACCGCTGCATCTGCTTCTCAACTCCAGCCTGTAGGACAGATGTATCCTGCACCTTACCAAGGTATGTTTATAAAAGTACATGCTTTTCAGAAGGCTGCAATAAACATGTAGCAAACCATTTATAATAATGATTTAGATAGCAATGGGGTGGCATACACATACATAGCCATCCTGTCTGTAATGCTGTGCTATTTCACAAGTTCTGATCTTTTAATACCAAATAGGGGCAAAATTTCCCAAATAAATACCCATCTTTTTCTTCTCTTAAGGAACTTCTTGCAGTGTGAAAGGGGATAGAATTTCTAGGTGTATTCCCAAGGCTGTGTATTACTAAAGGCATTTTATAGCTGGTGCTTCCAGTCAAAAATACAACTGTAACAGTAAACAGCTGTCCTACCAGCCAGGGAAAGAATTTAAGTGCACATGTAGAGGCCTTTGCTGAGTGAGAGGACATAGCCCAGAAAAAAAGACGCAACCTTCGAAGGACTAAAGGCATTTAAAGAACCATTTAGGTAATCCCTGTGGTGAAGACTTGGATATAGCTGAACCTCTCTGGGAGCACTTTTTTTCAGTTAAAAGTTTCAGAAGTCAATATTCGTTTCTATTGTTTGATTGTACCTCCTTGCATATTACTGTTCTAGTGTGCCTGGGGACTTCACTCTTGTTGACCTGAGTGCTGTCACATGGCTCAAGAATTTACTGTAGCCATAAACCTGCCTATTCATGTTGTTCAGAAAATACCTGCTGTTTCCAGATACCATGTCGCTTTTATTTCTGGGAAGAGCGTGGCTTGTCCTGTCTGTCAGGCTTCAAACTGCTAAGCATTACTTTTGATACATCTGTATGCAGGCATTTTCTACTTGTGACTATAGATCTCTCTCCTTTCCATTCAAGCACCTGGGGATGTTACTTCCTTTTTGATGACAGAAGCTCGGCAGCATAACACTGAAATCCGAATGGCCGTTAGCAAAGTAGTAGATAAAATGGATCATCTGGCTGCCAAGGTAAGGTACAGCATAGGCAGGCTTGTAAACGATGTTACTGCTGTTTGCTCTCCTAGTGTAGTCTGAGGAGCTGGCTCTGTTTAAATTCTTGCGTTGTTTGTAAGTGATGTACCAACTTAGTGAAAATTCCAATATGATCAGACCTTGTAGTGGTAGCAATTCAGCTACTATGAAAAAGCTTACCTTAAGCTTAGGGGAAGGTGCTCTCTCTTACCATCTTAATTATCATATGATGCATCAGTTTTGGAGAGGTTCACTGCCCTTCAGGAGGTGTCACAGTCAATGCAGTAGCATATAACCTACAGATGATCAGATGGAACAGTGAAGTGGGTCTTTGCATGTGTCTGACTCTTACCTACACCCATAAATTCATGCCATCCGGCTTAAGAGTGGCTTATCCTTGCAGGTGGAGGAGTTGAAGAAACAGAACACTGGCAACAGCTCACTACTGCCTGGTATCTCCTCTGTTACTATGGAAGCCTCCATGATCATGAGCAATATCCAACGCATAATCCAGGTGAGCAATGATTTCCACCTCTCTTCCCCTCAAAAAAGCTCTGAACAACAGTTTGTGGTTTGGGTACTTTCTGAGCCAGAGCTGATATATCAGTATTTAATAGGCCTTGGCAAATGGCTCATGTGAGAAAAATTCTGCCAATTCTTACACCGTTACGGACTTAACCCGCAGGATCCTGCAGAACAGTTTCACAGCTGAAGTATGGTGTTGCAAGAACTGCCTACTGCTGTTTTTCACTTCTTAGTCTTATTCTTTGTAGCTTTGCTAGGCAGCAGCCCTACAATCTTGGGTTTTGTCGGTGAAAAAGTCAACCAGACAGTATTCTTCAGAATGTGGTTTGGCAACCACTGTCCCATGCCAGGATTCCTGCTAAGTGTAGCATGGTGCCTTCCTGGGACATTACCACAGAAGGTGATAAGTCTCAGCACTGTACTGCGTCTGTATGAAACAAAGGTTTAGGTGCAGCTGCAAGGAAGTCTGAGCAAAACGAATATTCATGCTGGGCTATGCTTTAGGAGAATGAGAGACTGAAGCAAGAGATATTTGAGAAGAGCAGTCGGATTGAGGAGCAGAATGAGAAGATCAGCGAGTTGATTGAACGGAATCAGAGGTAAGGAGTGGACTGCATTTGCAAAGACTTTCTGGCTTACAGTTGGTTAGGCATAACTAGGAGGGGTGTTCTTGGTAGAGACATGTACTGATATTGTAAATCTTACTTCTTCTTAAGGCATTAGAAGTGTGGGGTTTTTCCACCCCACTGTCTGCAAAGCTTATCTCCAAAACTGTGGACTATGTAAACATGAATGTAAAAGGGGAAAAAAAAACCCCTCATGCTATCTTCTTTAAGCACACTTGCTCTGCTTCTGGGAGTTACTTTACTTTTGCTAGCTTTTTAGTAAGGTGGAAGAAATTGTAGGGGATGTGGTCTAGTTCCACTGTTTGGGTGTGTGTTCCATCCTGGTTAAGAAGGGGAATAACTTGTTTAAGGAAATGGCAGAGGTTAGTGGTATTGCGTTACCAAAACTCTTGACTGTGTGATAGGATCACTTGTTGCAGAGAGGTAAAGCCTCTACCCAAACTGATATGATCCCTGCTGTGCCAGGCACACCCATGCCACCCTATTGCGATGAGGCTGTTCTTAGTGCAAGACATCATGCAAAATTATCTGGGTATTGTCATGAATAAAACTCCTTTGAAATACCACCTGTTCTATCTCAGCCTTTTGCTCCAAGTTGTATCTTTATGTAAATGCTCATGCAGTCTTCCCCTCTTCACAGATACGTTGAACAAAGTAACTTGCTAATGGAGCAGAGGAACCATTCACTGCAAACAACAAATGAAAACACACAGGCAAGAGTGTTGCATGCAGAACAGGAGAAGGTAATGGTGACAATGAGCAAAGCCATAGAGCTCTGGCTGCAGCCAGGAAAGGGGCTGCTTGTTGCACTAAAACGTGCTGAAGCCTTGTTTGCCACGGCTTACGTCAGTTCTCTTACAACTGTAGGTCAGAACTTTACATTTTGAAAGCTGTTTTGAGAAAACCTTTGGATTTTTTCATGGCTTTCATGTCAAAAGCAGCACAGAGGATATAAGTGTAGGTGTTTATGCTGTTATAGCTTGAATATTCTTACCTTACATGAAAGGGTCTGATTTATTGTAGGTATATGGCCTGCATGTTGAGGAATTGTGTATCACAGGGCTTTGTCAGGTTGAAAATGTACTTCGTTTATTTAGTTGTATTGACAGTTTCAGAAGAGTTTTCTTCCTTTTATTTAACTGACAAGAGCGAATGTAGGTATAAGAAAAATTATTTCCTGCTAGAGTTTCCTCATTGCACTTTTGCACTTTTTGTTTGTTTCTACCAATAACATATTGTGCTTTTGTGAAAGGGGCTATTGGGAAACAGCTTTCAAACCAGCTAAATGCACTTAGATTTGGCTGCGTATCCTGTAATGTCCACTTATGACAGCCTAGCCCAGGTAGGCTAGCTTTGAGGTCTGCAATTGCATGGTGTCTTCCATGCTTTCTCAAGCGCTGGCTTCTTAAATTACACCAAGTTCAGTCTTGCAATGTGCTCCTCTGCCGAGTCGTGTATCTCTCCAGTTCAAGTGTGAGATAAATACTTGCCCTGCATGAGAACTGTAAGTCAGTGCACCTAAAAATGACAGAAACTGCAACTCTCCAAAGTATGCTAGCAAGTATGCTAAAGAATAGAGCAATATATGGCTGATAATTGTATGCTTGTGTGAGCAGACAGTAAAGAAAGACTGTATTTTTTCCACTGAGAGCCCAGGTCATATACCTGTAATATGTATGGAGCATGAGAGATTCTAAGCAGGAAGAAGTCAGATTGAAATAATAAATAAAATTCCTTTTTGTCAGTGAACACAGCCTCCAGCTTGCACAATAAATAACCTGGGGA
Source organism: Falco peregrinus (assembly GCF_023634155.1). Classification (NCBI taxonomy): domain Eukaryota; kingdom Metazoa; phylum Chordata; class Aves; order Falconiformes; family Falconidae; genus Falco; species Falco peregrinus. Next base: position 45,712,171 of record NC_073721.1, on the reverse strand, counting down.
AGAAGCATCTTTTGGAAGTGTAACACATGGTCTTCAGGAGCCTTTTGGGCCTCGTCTTCCATAGGACTCCACTTGATTCAGCAGTCACTGTCTAGGTGATAACACCATTACACAAATAGACTTCAGGCTAGACCAGAAAAGCTGTAACTTGCACTGGGAGATTTCCCCTAGTTTTGTGAGAGTATGGACTGTAAATATGAAGGCTGGTATTCCTTCCTTTTCCTTTTATCTAACCCAGCTTGCTCTGTGACTGCAATTGCTGAGATCACTATGGAGAGACAGAATCGGGGAAGAGAATTTTAAGCTATTTTATCTATTCTTTATTTAAAAATAGGGGCTCACTGTTTATTTTGTGATACAGACCAGGCATCTGTACCCAGGATTACTGAGAAGAGATATTTGTAGCTTGCTGCATTTGGGTTACAGATCTTTGACCCTGCCAGAGCTTTAGATGAAGGCTTCATGTACCGTAACAATAAGTAATAACACTCTGCGCTCTCTAGTACAGTGAAACGGTAGTCCCATGTAGGACTGCTGCTAAGTCTGTGGTGTGTAATGTACCTGTAAGGATGCCTTTAGCTTCTTTCTCTCAAAGCCAGGCTTCACTACATTTTTCTGTCTAAGCTTTTACAGTTCTTGGAGTAGTTTAAAGGCTACTCTGGCATGCCTTAGGCTCCTGTAATGAAGCATTTTGCTTTTCTGATGATGATTAATGCCTCTGCTTTTTAAGTTCTGTTCTTAACTCTTCCTGTTTCCTGTCGCTGCTTTCTCTTCCTAGCACATGCTGCCAGTGGATCGGGGCTGGGACCAGGTGAGGCAGTGTGTCTGCTGACTGTTTAGGTGATAGATAATTGTGCCCTACATAGCGTCAGCCCAGCTTCCTCTTGAACTAGCTAGAAGCTGATTGGCATTAAAAGAATTGTCTCAGATCTTGAATTAGCAGGTATCTTCAACTTGGAAAAGGGCTTTATAACTGGCAGTGTGGCCACTGGCCCCCTCTTTCTTAGGGAGCCCTTTAAAAGAACTTTGTGACATTGCTGCTCTTGTTTCACCTCCCCCATGGGAGAAATAGGACATGTTCATATAATTGTTAGAGCCACATACAGATCACGTAAGATTCTTGTTGAAAGCTGGAGGCTGGAGCTGAGCTAGTATAGACATGAAGCATTCACTGCAGAAACTTTAGTAACAGTTCCTGGCTTAGGATGTTCTTTTTATTTTTCTTTGTTTGCTATTAAAGGCAACTGTTAAAATAACCTTTAGATATGCCATGGAGTTTTGTTTTGGTTTTAGCATCTAGGAGTTAGCATCTTGAACTGCAGTGAGACATTTATGGAAACGTAAGGGGAAAGCAGATCCGGTTTTAGCCAGTCTCTGTTGAAATACTGCCTCCTCTTTAAAATTAATGGTGTAGTATCCCAGCCCTCAAGGTCAGCACATACTCACCCTCACCATAGTTGGAACAATTTTGCTCACAGCTGTTCTCTGCCAGAAGGTGGTGGTCCTAGTCTGAAGAGAAATGCTTTAGTTCTCTTTTGGGAATAGAGCAGAGAGCAACTCCAGTTCTCCTGAACTTATCAGTTACAAGAACATGAAAGCCTATTGGGAATCTGAATGCAGGCATAGATACAGAAGCAGTTTTGATATTCCCTGCAGCAAGTGAGGTTTTCTGGTTGGTGTAGTTCTGTCTTTGCAGAGCATCCTCTGAATTTTTTGTGTCATGCAACAACATTGGGAACGTGACTTCGTGTCTTTGTCTTGATGCCTTGAGCCTCTCCTAACATATTGCTTACAAGTTGTCTAACAAGCTGTATTAGTACCTGGTTTTACATGAGTCACTGACTGAGAAATAGCAAATCTGAACAGGGCAACAAATTACTGTGAGAACTGTACTCCAAAATGACAGCCTTGCCCATGCGGGCACCTCAAGGTGACTACGTGCTGTGTGCTCTGGAGAGAAGGTGCTCTTTTGGCTGGAACAAGCCTGTGTTTTGTGTGGCTTTTCAGTGATTTGTAAGCTTATTGAAGATAATCAGATGTTGGAACCCAGGCTTTTTTACTTGAGTAGATGTTATCATAGCCCGAAAACTCTGAGCAGAGCCACCAGGCACTGGTTCTAGTCTTAAAAAAACATCTAAGCTTTTCAGGACAACTCACTGAGTGGACCTAATGTGGCGATTATGTTGGTGGTGGCCTTGTGCAACTTTCCAGTCAGTCTGGACAGGTTATAGCAAAATAATGCACAATAACATGGCAAAGAAGTTATCATCACCTCTTCAATTTGAAGATGTCTGTGAGGTGCTGCACCCCAGCACTTCCCTGATAAAGTCTGCGGTACCTTATTGGTTCTTCCTGTGAGAACAGCTCTGGCACCTTCTCCCACTCACATATGTTTTTTGTTTTGTTTTTTTTTTCCCTCCCTTTTCCCTGCTCTGTTTTGCGATACAGGCCAAAGTTGCAGAGGAGTTAGCAGCTGCCACAGCACAGGTTTCCCAACTACAGCTGGAGCTGACTGCCCACCAGAAGAAGGAGATGGACCTACGGAAACAGCTGTCTGCTGCCCTGCAAGAGGCAGAGCGACACGAGATGCAGCTCAACAAACTGCAGGCACAGTTAGCAGGTGAGACCTCCTGTGCCTGTTCCATGAGAGCTCCTTTGTCATTCTTTTTCCCCCTTTATAAGTCATAGGTTTTTCCTTTCTTCTGGGGGTATCTGTTCCTGCTTTCCCTAGGATCACTCACAAGGGTATCAAAGAAGGATATCGATGCACTGAAATGTCTAAAGGGTATGTGCATCCTTGTTACCACTGAAAGGGAAGTGGGCCAAATCAGTGAACAAAACCATCCTGTCACAGGGGATGCCTGTTGTAGAAGCAATCTCTTGGCATTACTGTCTAACGTCTTGTAGAGGAACCAGAGATGTTCCAGGGGTTGAAAAGTCATGAGAGATGAGGTATAAGCATTGCCATTTCACACAAGAAGCTCTTAATTCTAGTTCCCACTGCAGGTGCAAGCTGTGTTGTTGATTTCATTGTGCAAGAGATGCTATTCCTTCACATCAGTCCCTAAATGTGCTGACCTGCAATACATGTAGCACTGCAACCCACAGTAAAATCTGTTTTTATGCAGAGCTCCAAGAAGCCGCTGAGGACACTCAGACTAGATTCAAATCTGAGAAGCATAGCCGCAAACAGCTGGACATGAAGATTACAGCACTGGAAGAAGAGCTAACGGACCTAAAAGTGGAAAAAGAGACTCTTGAAAGGGTACGTCTGGTGCCAACATTAGAGATGCAGGGTTTAAGTTATTTGCTGAAATTTAACCCAATATTCTTGCTTGTAAATATGCAAGTTAGGTAAATCTTGATTCATCTGCAGGCAAGGATCCCTGTGCTAGTGGATCCTTTATGCTCATGTGATTTATTTTTTTTTTTTAAATATCTTAGCCAGTAATTTGTTAACCCTCCTACCTCTAAAATAATCTCAGCTTGATTTTAAAGTATTAATGTTCCCTGCTCAAAGAAGCTCTTTCTGCATGTGGCAGAAAAGTTACTTTGGTGCTGTCTGGCTTATTCTGTGTTCTGTTCTATATTGCAGAATCTTGCAGAGAGGAAGAAGAAGTCCCTCTCGGAGAGAGCTCAAGCAGAAGAAGAGATGGAAGAAATACGCAGATCGTATCAGCAGGAACTGGACAAGCTTCGGCAGTTGCTGAAAAAGGCACGGACTTCAACTGACCAGGCAGCAGCAGAGCAGGTGAGGAGTCACGGGAGCTTCTCTAACAAGCATCTGGGAGGCTTGTAGGAATCTACAGGTAGGAAATGGTTGTGAAAATGCTCAGGCAGTGGGAGAATAAAAATGTTTTCGCCTTGATTTTAGGAGTTAACTTGAACACAGCATTCACTTTGTTGTCTTTCTGAAATGTTTTTGCTGGTGTTCGTTAGCCCTGCTTCTGACTTCAGAATTTACACTGATGTCTCTTAAGGAGGTGCACAATTTGAGAGGGGAGGAAGGCTGCTAGGTTCCCGTAATTCTCTGACTTCAATCACAGGCCACGGATGTGGCTGCAAAGTTTTGGTGCAGCACTGATGCAGGCTGGCATGCAGCATCAGATTTAGACTGTGTTAAAGAGAGTGTCAAACTGAGGAAAGGAGAGGCACCAGACTGAGTTCATAATAGAGAGATTACAGGACTGCTGACGAGTGAAAGACTGCTTAGAAACTTGCCCAGAGATCCGAAATCTGAGCCAGACCTTCAGGCCAGCCTGGGGGATTGTGGCTGGAATTGAACTCTGAAGTGTTGGGCAGGAATTGGTGACAGCTGCAGGGCTGTGTTCTGCATGTAGATATTCCAGCCTAGGGCGGGAGAAGTTGTCCAGCCCCAGGTTTTCAGCCATTTCAGCCATTCAGACTCTGTGTGTGTCTAATGATGTCTCTTACATGGTGGGCAGATATCGCTTATCCAGGCAGAGCTGGAATCCCAGTGGGAAGCAAAATGTGAACGTACACTGGCCTCAGCCAAGGAGCAGCATGTTAGACAGTTCCAGGAGGTGTGTGAGCAGAGAGACTCCTTGCAGCAGCAGGTGTCCCAGCTGGAAGAGAAGGTAAAGGGCTGTTCTTTATTGCTGAAATGTAATGCCAAAACCCCAGTAACTGTAACCACGGTCCTCTCCCACCTAACTGTAGCTTGACTTTTTAATTTCTTGACTGTTAGGGAATTTGGTCTTGTCTGCAAGATGTGTCTGTACTTGTACCTGTTACGTTGAGTTGGTGGGCTAGTGAATTTACTGCTGCAGTAGAAAGATAAGGTGATGTCTCAGACAGTCTAAAGCAACAGCTACAATCTGTTCTGCTTATCTGCACGGTTCTGAGTGATCCTTTTTGAACAGAAACTGTTTTGAAGTGGATGACACTGAGAGGGGCTGTAAACTGATGGGCTCTAGTTCTTGTCTTTCAGCTTGCGGCTCTAAAACACTTGAAAAAAGCAGAGGAGCAAAAATTGTCTGAGTTTCAGCAACATTTGGAGCAACTAGAGCCTATCAAAGAAAAGGTAAAGGGAGTAACATGGCTGTTGAACGTGAACTGGAGTGCAGTAATCGCTAGCCTCAGACTACCTATGTCCAGAATAACAAGAACATGAGTTCCAGAATATGAGAGGGAAGGAATAACTTCATGTTGCTTCCAGCAAACCAGAACAGGTCCAGTGATATGACCCAGCCTGAGATCTCAGTAATGCTGTGCCCCTTCTTGGTGTTACTTGAAGAGCTAACGATGCAGTTGTGGACCTTCAAGGTTTTGGCTTGGTTAGATATCATTATTTTGGTGCTGTTACTTTCAGCCAAGTCTTTTGCAACTCTCTATCAAAGGTCCTGCTGAAAACGCCACTCAGCAGTTTACACCTCACTAAAAAACTGCTGACAGGGAACCCATCCGTTGAGAGGCTCATTGCAGTGGTGTCTGGAGCTGTTCTAACTTTCGGTTTCGCTTTGGCAGTATTCAGCCTTGCAGTCTGATATTGTGGTGCTGAAGGCTCGCTATGAAGAACGCATCCGAGCCCTGGAGAAGGGTCAGGAGGGATCTTCACCTGCAGACTTCACAGAAGAAGTGAGCTTGGCTATCCAATATTTCTCCTTACTAAGCAAATCTATTTACCTTGAGTTATTTTGCTTTGAGCAGAGACAGGAAGGAAAAACATTGTTTTCTCCACAGTAGCACTGTGTGTCTAGTAGCAGGGTCTACAGAGGAAGAAAGGAGGTGATCTTCCTGCTGCCCAGTTTGTTGCTATATTTTTTTAGGTTAAAATCTAAGATTTAAGGCTTAGATTTAGAAATGGAAAGAATAGTAAGAAAGAAGCATCAGTTTGCCTTGGTTTTGTGCAACCTGCCTCAGTTCTGGAGGGACGGGTTTGATTTATATATAATGGTTCTGAATTAAGATGATGCAATGTATTCTGCTTTGTTATGGGAATTTCTCATTTGAAAAGTGGATTCTTTGAAAACCACACGTTTGTTTGGATTTATTGTTCCTTCACGTGGAGAAGTTTCTGATGTTATGTCCAGTGCTTCACGTGTTAATGAATCTTTGTTTCTTGTCTTGTTCTTTTCCAGGTAAAGAAGATAATGAATGGTGTATTTCAGTCTCTTCGGGGTGAATTTGAGCTGGAAGAGACATACGCTGGCAGGACAGTTCTGGGTGTTGTCATGAACACTATTAAGGTACAACAGTGATTAAAAGATACAAGGTGATCAGTGTGAAAGAATGAGTCTTGGGCTAAAGCTGCAAATTTATGTTGTGAGTCTGAAATAACTGTGAAGCAGAAATTTGTTGTGGGTGACAAAGCAGCCCAGTAGTAGAAGATGATACTGTGATGGTTTGTGTTTAGGATATAACCTACATTTTCTTTACTCAATTTTTTAAGACTGTAACACTGCAGCTACTCAACAGACAGCAAAAGAAACCAGATCATGACAGTAACAAGGAGGAATCTGGAACAGGAGCAGTGAGACAGGCGGCATCGCCTGAAGGAAAGTCTGACCGTGAAGAGCCCATGCAGCATAGCCTGGCACAGCGTGTTGCATTCCCAGCTGACCCTGGGGAAGCAGCCACAGGCTCCGTGGTGTCTGACCAGGAAGGCGAGTCTGCTCCTCTGTCTGCTAGGCCCAGAACTCCTGAGGAGGAGCAGGTGACACAGAGCAGTGGGTTGTCAGAAGAGAAGGTCCAGGGGGAGCATCTCTCTTCCACAGCTGAATCCTGCCTGGATCCTGATGAGGGACCTGTACTGACAGGACAGCCTGTTCCTGAGGTGGATGAGGACGTTGTCCCAGCTGAGCAGAGGCAGGAGAGCAGTCCCATCAGGAAAGCTGAGACTGAACACAGTCCCTCCAGAGTATCTTTGCAGGCAGAAGTTGCAGAATCTTCTGTTCTAGAAGCCAAGCCAGGAGATGCAGATGTGGCAGTGCTTGCAGAAAAGCCAGTCCTGGAGCAGAAGACAGAGGAGCCTGTGGGAGGTTCAGAGCCCCCTCCCTTAAATGGGGAGGGAGGGAACTGCACAGACCCGTTAGACGGAGCTATCCCCGAGAAGGAGCCTGCTTCAGTGTCCAAAACAGCACAGCCAAGCTCGGCTATCACCAGAGGAACCCCCGGACAGCAGGAACTGGGCTCCAGCCCCAGGCAAAAAGATTCCAGGTAAGGTGTGACCGCTGGGGTGGCCACAGCCTCACTCCTGCTGATCAGCTCAGTGTGGTACGGCAGCACACCCAGAGCCCGGTGCAGCTCTGTGGGGCAGCAGGTGTGCAGGGCTGAAGCACCATCAGGGTGCGAGCACTGGGTGGCACGAGCCAGGTGCTGGCCAGGACACGCTCTGCAGGGAGAGACAGGCTGTGTCTGGGTGGAGGCAGCGGTGCCATTGTCCCTGGTGAATGGTTCCCAGCTGAGCGTGCAGTTTCTCTCGGATCTGATACTGATGGCTGCCAGGTCCCAAGGTCGTTATGCACATGCGAACTTTTACTGAACTGGTGAATAGTCTCAGCAACAAAAGTTTTCCATCATCCTTTAATAGAACTTTTTAAACCAAGATCCTGTCATCTGTGAGCGAGCTGTTAATTCTTTATCATCTTCCAGCCTCTTTGAGGACAACAACTTCTTTGAAACACCATCTCGTAAACCGCTGAAGCCTCTCGTTCCCTCTGAAGAGGAGGATGAGGAGGAAGTGGTATGTATTTTTATCTTCCCACTCCTACCGAACTGGTTCAGGCATTAACCTGTAGCTTGTCTGTGAAATCCTTCCCGTGGCAGTGGAGGACTGACTGGCTCCTGATAGCCGAGCTCAAAGCTCCCTGTATGTTCTCTGTATAGATCGAGTGTCTGGGTGGGTTTGTTGTTGAGTTTAGAGGGATTGCCTGGGCTGAGAGAGCGATGGACACACTCCTGCTGGCATGAGCTAGTGAAACTTGCCAGGTTAATTGAAGGGTTTTAGTGTCCTGTCCCTTCTAGCCTGTAAGCGTCTCTCCTGGAACATTAAGATAGTGTATAAGAAATACAAAAACTTCAGCAATGAGGCTTCTTCTCCTTAAAGCTGACAGATTTCAGAGCCCACACTGTGTAGCAATTACTAAATACTGGGAAGCTGTTAAGACTAACAAGTTTCCCTCTGGTTTGACTTGCAGAGCATGAAGGGGCGTCCCCCTCCAGCTCCACTCTTTGGTGATGATGACGATGATGATCTGGACTGGCTGGGATGAAGAGCTGGCTGATGAGCCTGCGAGCCCCCTCCTCTGGGCGTGGCCTCTTTCTGTGCACTTAGCACTTAACGAGCTGCATATGTGGGACAGCTGTGATCACCCAGGGACTTCCCAGGTTCTCGTACTGCAGACTGATGGGGCCTGAGAGCAGGGGCTCTTTCTGCACTCAGACCCATCGCTCAGACCTGACAAACATGCGCAGAGGTTGAGACGAGCTGAAGGAACCGACCAGTCTTAGTGCACGTTTGTATTGCTGTCCTACTTCTGTGAACCATTGATTCCTTAGTCTGAAACTTTATGCAGATACAAACTTTGTAAAGTGCTTCAGGAGAGCAAGTCTGGCAGGACCCTGCAGTAGGTAACTACTTTTTAAAAAGTCAAGTCTAAAATCTTGTCGTCTTCCCCAGTAAAGATCTCCTTGGAATATTTCTCCTAGTCCCCAGGGTGGCTCCCAGGGACCTCTGTACCATCCCATCACCATGTGTGAGCAACGTGCAGTGGGAGATTTGGCCGAGACACCCCAGGCAGGTGTTTTCTGTGGGCACCAGCTCCACGCAGGCAGCTTGGGGACAGCCCCGGGGCTGAGGTGGTTGGGCTCATCACTGTTGTATGTTCTACGGCACACGTGGTGCTGGCTGACCCCCAGCCTGCTGGGCAGGGCCACCTGTCAGCGGTTCTGAAAGCCGGGGCTCTCTTAGACCAATGCTCCAAGCACAGATGTAGCATCTAGGAACTGTGGCTGTAAGAAGCCAAATCCCCAGCTGCGTTTTACAGAGGACCCCAAGGCTCAGAGAGACCTCACAAAAGTGATTCGCTGCGCAGCCAGCTTATCTCCTCTTATCTTTGCATCCAGAGGTGAGATGTTTTTGGTTTTTTCCCACTGGGTTATGTACGTTTCACTGGCGGTGAAAGCAGCAATGCAGATTTGTAATCTGCTGCTGAGAGAGAGGGAGAGAGTTGCTGTAGGCAGCCGAGCCCATCTCCTGTGCCTTTTTCTCTGCTACTGATTAAAGTGTGATGATCATAGCAAAATTAAAACTTAGTAATAGGATGTAAGTTATAACCCAACCTCCCCTGGGCTCTGCTGGCAGCCAGGGGGTTGGGATATAACTTTTCAGTCTTAAGTGGACCAAGAAAGGAAAGCAGTGAGGATAGAGAGTTGGGCAAACACCTTGGATTTCTCATAGCATTTTTACTTCTACATTTATTGGCACTAATGCAACTTAAAACTATGAGCAGGTCTTTGTATCTTTAAAACAAATAACCCCCTCTTCACTTAATAAACTGGAAGCGCTTAAAATAATTCTACTACAGTTTAGTTTCTACAACTGCCTCCTATCTTAAATAAAATTGATTATTGTCCTCCTAAATGTGATTTCTTGGGAGGAAAAAATAAGAAAAGGTGCTGGGCATCCCTGTTTGGGAATGTAGGAGGGTGGCAGGTCCCTGCCCCTGCGCTGCGTGCCCAGCCCAGCACACTGCCAAATGCAGCTGTAATTGTGGAAGAGACCAAAGCCTGTGAAACAGCCAACCTGCGGCCGAGCAGACACTGATCTGGCAGGGTAAACTGCTGGGGGTTCCTGGGGAGCCACTCCAGAAGTCAAAGCACCAAATAGTTACTCGTTGCTGGGTGACTCTGTGTGTGAAACCCGGATTTTCTGGGGTCCCCCCTTCCTTGTGCTGGTCTGAGTGTAGGTACCCTGAAGCAGCCTCTGCCCCCCCCAGCTGGGGCAGTGTCCCAGTGGAGCTCGTTGCTAATACTAACAAAATCCACTTCTTGTTTCCTGTTACAGATGGGCAACCTGAGGGATTTGCATTTCACTTCTTGAAAAATAAAAGTGCAATTAAACCTGTATTTTTGTTTGCATGGCCTTTAGGTTAGTGAAACACTTGAAAACTGACTTAGCTGTGACGTAAATCAGGAATCACTTGATCTGGAAACGCTTCTGGGGAGTGTTTTTGCTGTTAAACCCCTCTCCTGGGAGAGGAGGGGAGGTCCCTTTGTGCCGTGACTGTGGCTGTCTCGTTGTGCGAGAAGCTGAAGTGCAAAAGCCAGTGGTGATGTAGGCAGGGGTCACTCCCCTGCTTCTCCACGGGGCTTCAGGGGAGAGGGACCTCGGGCATCACAAGGGCTCGCAGCAGCGCAGTCCCTCCTAAGTTGGCTCTGCGGGTGCAGGAGGGTGCCCGCTCTGGCAGTGTCCTAGCAGCTCTGCTGTGCCCGTCTGCTCTGGGCATGGCTTGGGGTGCAAAAGATTTGGGGTGCAAGAGATTTGAAGCTTGTCCTTTAAAAAGCAGGCACAGCAGGTAACGCAACTACTTCCCCACCTTGGCGTCTCCCTGTACCTTGGGCGTTTTTTTTCTGGCTTAGTCTCGGGACTTAAAATAAACCACGTTTGTTCTCTGCACCCTTGGGTGCAGGGGGGGTGAACATGAGGAAGGTCTGGGCTTCGGGAGTGGACAGCAGGCTCTGGGAGCCACGGGTGCCAGGCCATGAGGAGGGGCAGGCGCTGTCAGGGCAGGCTGCAGGGGGGCTGTGTCTGCTCCTGGGTGCTGGTTTGTGGCTGAGGGGGTGTTGTTGGATGGAGCTGGGGCTCGACACCCCGGAGCCGAACCCCCAGCTCCATGCCTGGGCCCTGGTCATCGCCCAGCCCCTTCCCTGCCCGCCGGGAGCAGAGGCAGCGCGTTGTTCTCGGTGCAGAGCTCTCCCTGCCCGGGATGCACAGAAAAACCACTGGAGACGGTGCTGGGGCCACATCTGCCTTTAATGTGTCCCACGTCTGTGTGGGGCTGTGCCCTTCCCCAGCTGCCACGTGCGCCACTCCGGGCTCTCTTCTAAGGGGAAAGGGCTTTTTTAATTGCTTTTGAACAGTTTCACCCACAGAAAAGCACTATGGCACCTTTCCCGTCCCCTTTCACCCCGTCCTCGCTGCCTGATGAGGTGGACTGAAGCGCAGCCGAGGGGATTTTCCAGCCTCTGGGACTACCACACCGGGAAGCACGTGTGGCCCCACGCTGCGACTCCTGCCGAGCTGCCGCCGCGGGGTCCAGAGGTACCGGGAATACGAACACAACACAAACAGAGCCAGACCCCGGGGGGTGAAGGAGAGCGCTGCAATAAGTTAATTTTTAAAGAGTCTGATGCCTCGGGGCTCGTGTGCGAGGCAGCTGAGAGCGTCCTGCATGCCTGGGCTGGATCCTGGGAGGTGCTGAGCCCTGGCCTTGGCCCCCTCCCTGCCTGCCTCGCCGGGGCTGAGCCACCCGTGGCCCGAACAGTCCCTGACCCGCTGTTGGGTCCATCCTGGCTGCTCCGGGGGTGGCGGGGGCTGCAGTGCGGGACAGGAGCCCCTCTTCCCCATCCAGACCTACTTGAGGAAGACGAGCAGGAAGAAGGTGGAGACGATGAGGATGAGGATGCCGGCAGCGAAGCCGAGGCGCAGGTTCTCCATGGAGGCGAGGGGGGGCTGCGTGTCCAGCAGCAGCCCCCGTCCTGGCAGCCCCAGCACGAGGGTGCCTGGCACCTCGGAGCCACGGCGAAGGCCGCAGGGGGACACCGTGCTGCTCACTGCGAAGACGGGGGTGTGAGCCGTGCATGACACTGCCACAGAGCGCGCCGAGGCTTGGTGGGTGTTTGGGGGGGCACTGCTGCCCCCCTCCTCCTCCCCACGCAGGGTCCCCGAGGCTGGCATCGCCCCAGGACCACCCGGACCCAGCTCAGGCACGAGCGTCACCATCCTGCAGAAGGGGCAGCTGATGAAGGCGACGGCAGCGGCGCGGCACACCAGCTTGCGCAGGCAGCTCAGGCAGAGGGAATGGCGGCAGGGCAGCTGCTGGGGGGCTCGCCCCCCCCCCGGCACCCCAATACGCCTCGTAGCAGATCCCACACTCCCCGCCGCTCTCCGGCCCCACCGCCATGGTGCTGCGGGCGGGCACAGCCGGGCCGGCCCTGCTTTTGAAGGCAGGAGGGGGACGGTGGCCGTGCCCAGGCAGGCAGGGGGGGTGGCGTGGCCACCCCCCCACTGAACTTCAGTCTGGCCCCAGGGCGCCTGGTGGCCGCTGGACCGGCACGTTCCCCCTCAGCAGCACGTGTTGCCCCAAAACAAACCTTGCTTTTCCCTTCCCTTCTACAAATCCGCTATATTCTCGATATTTCCCCATGTGTGGGGGGTTTCTGGGATTTTTTTTAGGATGAGCTCACCAGTGGGGGACAACGGCCCCGCTGTGCATCCATTCCACACCGGACCTGGATGTACGTGTCGCCTGGCACAGGAGATGAACCATCGCGGGCAAAGGGTGGCTGCGGACCACCACGGCCCCTGTGCTGCTTGAGGCTGGATGTGGGCAAAAGGCAAGGATGCATTTTTTTTTTAATTCTTTTTTAATTCTTTTTTTCCCAGTCTCTGAAAATGCCTGAGCACAGCTTGGGGTGACACAGGGCGTCACTACGTGGGAACAAGCTGGTGGTCCCCAGGCTCCCAGGTGATGCTGCAGCTGTTGTGGTGTCCCAGTACACGGCTGAGCAGGGTTGGCCCCGCAGGTACGTGGGGCTGTGGTGGCGCTGGGGACGAAGGGCACCCCTGGCACTGCCGATGCTGCAGGCACTTATTTACGGGTTCGCAGCGGACCTTGCCCGGTGCTCCTGTCACTCATTACCCCCCCCAGCACAGCCTGGGCTGTGAAGGCGGCTGGCAGTCGCAGGCTGGGCTGGGCTGGGCTGGAGGGGGCAGTTTGCAGCTTTGCTGCTGCTGAGCAGGTCTGGGGGCGGCCGCAGAACTGGGGTGTCTCTCCCCCCTCCCCAGCCAGACACTCGGGGCTCTCAGTGTGGTCCCTGGGGGAGCGGGGTGCGAGGCAGGGCTCCCTGCGGGGCTGGGGCTCTGCAGATGCCTGGGACCCACCACCCTCCCCGCTGCCTCGCCGTGCTTCATCCCTTGGCAGGTTGGCACCTGACACCGTCCTCCTTCCTCATCCTGCGGGATGCCAAGCACCTCCGCTGCCTGCACCCTGCCCAGGCGAGGGGGAGCACGTCAGCCCCTCCTAGACCCTTCCTGCCCTCATCTGCGCGTCTTTTCCAGGGCTCCCCTTGCTGCACCCCGACCACCAGCTGCTTTGTGTGTGTCCCCCTTGCCAGGTCCCCACCCAAGCACCCGGCAAGTCCCTGGATGGGACCTGCTGGCTCCAATGCGCAGCAGTACCTCAACGTGGAGGCAGAGGCTGCAGCAGGGAAATGTCCCCAGCGGCTCTCCCCAAAGGGCTCAGCCAGGGCCACACAGATCCAGGCCTGGCTCTGCCACTGCCGCACATATCCCAGGACTGCTGGTGGCACGCAGCACTGCACTGGCCACCTCCCTGAGGCCACCACGTGCCCCGCAGGGATGCTCTGCACAGTCATGGCACATGTGAGGTGAGCCCAGTGGAAGGTCCAAGGTCTCCCGCTGCCTGGATGTCCCCAGAGCTGTTCTGCAGTGAGCAACATCCTCGCAGGAGTCCAAGATCCTCAAATTCTTCCTGGTTTGACGTGGGAGAGGAGGAGGAGGTGACACCGGGACAGCCAGGCACGTGGCGGCTCTGCCACTGCTCTGGAGCCCCTGGCTTTCAAGCGTCCTCCCCCTCCAGAAGGAAGAAGGCAGCAAAAAACCACCAGCAGAAACCAGCTGCTTTTAATAGCTTCTCCCGGGGGAAGGGCTGCGGTGGAACCCGGCTTATGCATTTTATACTTCAAGGTCAAGAGACAAAAAGACAAGACTGGGCTCGTTACTTATTAATGATGATGGAGAACTACCTGCACGCCAATACACAGAGGCAATGCAGAGCTGCACTGGGCACAGCCCCAGCCCACCCGCTCAGTGCCGGACTCGTGCAGGCTGTTGGGCGGCAGCAAGGTTTTCTGCTCCCAACACGTGTTTTTTGGGATGAGGGATGGCACCGGGCTCCTCCGGCCACGCTGGATCCCCCCACCCTGAGTCCTGGAGCTGGGGCCGTTGCAGACTTTCCCCTACCACAGGAGCACAAATGAGGGGTGGGGGAGCTCCTTGCTCTGCTCTGGCACCCGCTGCCCGTGGCTGCAGCCCCTAACACACTGCCAGGGGTCGCCAGAGCAGAAGCCCCAGGCCTCTGGCATGACCAAGGGTCAAGGCACCATCAGCACTCCACAGCATCACACGCCCCAGCTGAATCCTCCCGCAGGAGAGTCACCCAGCTCTGGGCAACAGCGCAGGAGCGCAGCAGTGCCCTGGCCACAGCGCAGGAGCTGCGAGGTCACAGCGGCTTCAGAGACGGCACCGACCGTGTCCCTGCTGAGCCAGGGCTGTTTCTGAAGGCAAATACATGAGCCAGAGAGGAGGGGCCATGGGTGCCCCCAGTTCCATCACCCAGTGCCCCCAGGCAAAAGGATGCTGGGCGGGCAGGCAGGAGGGGAGGACACAGATGAAGAAGGAACCCAAGGCAGAGGCTGAGAAGCCATCGGGGAACACGGCGGCTGCTGAGACCCCTGGGTGCAGCCAGCTGGGGGCCGTGCACGGGGAGGGCAGTGCTGGTCATGCTGGGTGAGTGTCTGCTTAATACTGACACGGAGTAAACAGGGCCGTGTGTCCGGGCAGGGGTGCCGGAGGCAGTGCCGGGCAGCCTCACCTCCCGCCACCCTGCCTAGCCGCTGTGGAAGATGCGGATGCGCTGGGCGATGTCCTTGCGGCACAGGGGGCAAGTGCGCAGCCGCTCGCAGCAGGTCTGGCAGCAGCAGACGTGGCCGCAGGGCAGGAAAATCATCTGGGTCTGGGGGAAGAGACAGGAGAGGGCACAGAGGCTGTTGCTGTCCCAGAACGCTCATCCCAGCACCACGTGGGAGGAAACCAGGCTGGAGGAGATGGGGATCAGCCAGGGGGTGTCACCGCACGGGAGGCAGACCCTGCACCCCCATCTCCATCCCCAGGCATGGGGCTGGGCGCATGCGAGGGGCTGCGCTGCACTGACAGTGAGCACAAAGGGCCCGAGGGCAGGACACGGGGCAGGGCAGCCCTTCGAATGCTCCCCACAGCTGCTGCCAGCAGAGACGGGCTCAGGAGCTCGGCAAGGTCCTTCCCAAGCCCATGAGGAGCCCTGCCTCCTTCTCTGCTTTCATGCCTGAGCCAGGCTGTGCTGGGGAGCTGGAGGGATGAGCACCCAGGCACGGCCCAGGGCCAGGCTGGGGGTACGGATACGGGGGGACGTGCTGGATGCTGCCCTCACCCCACCCCCTGCTCCAGCACTGCACTGGTGCTAGGGTCTCACCTCCTGCTCCATGCAGACAACGCACTCTGACTTCTTCTCATCCCACTGCAGCGGTGGAGCCGTCGGGACCACAGGGCTCAGCAGCTCCTCGAAGGGAGCGCTGGGCTCCGGGGCGGCAGGGACCTCCTCGCTCACTGTCCTCAGCAGCTCTGCAACCACAAGCAGGAGGTCTGAGCACCAGGAGAGCCGTTCAGCTCCCGCCCACCCACCATGCAGGGGATGGCTACAAGCAGGTAGGCGCTTGGGCTCCGTTACATCAGAAAGTCGTATTTTTTTACATATATTGGGAGCAGCTTGACAGCGCAGCCTGGCCCTGCGTATCTCCCGACGCAAGGCTCAGGTACCTGCTGCGAGTGTAAAATACGTCAGAGACCAGGCAGAGAAGAACTAGTGGTACCTGGGATTGTCCTGGCCACAGCCAGGACCTCCTGAGCTCGCTTGAGGATGGCACGCTGCAGGCCAGCCTCCGTCACGCCGATCTGTGGTGCAAGGGGAGAGCTGTTAGCTCCCGGAGGGGAAAGGGGACTCGTGTCCCGCAGGGGACACTGCAAACTCTTGGGCCTCGCTGGCAGGACCTGGCCATGCCAAGGGAAGCACCTCCATCAGGCATCAAAGCCAGGTAAGGGGATTGCCCTGGTGCCATTTCTACTACAAAGAGCATTTGCAGGATGCCGAAGGCCAAAGCCAAGCTACAGCTCACCCTGCAAGCGCCCTGGGAGAGCTGCTGCTGGCTGGGACGGGGCACAGAGCAGCAGTGGCACCTCTCCTTGCTGGGGGGTGACACACCAGGAGCACCAACACTGCCTCCTGCCAGCCCCGCCACGGGCACAGCCCAGCTCGGAGCAAGGGCACGTTCAGCCGGTGTCGCCCTGCACTGTTTATCTGCTGTCTCGTACCTTTTCCAGGTCACCGGCAGTCATGGTGCTGAGTGCTTGCAAGGATATTCGATGGTGTGCAAAGACTGGCACGTACTGTTCAGCAGACAGCTCAATTAAAAGGTTCACCAGCTGCCGCTCCAAGCCCTCCTCCTGCAAAACACAAAGTGAGCTCCCAGACTTCGCTCTCGGGGAAAGGCACG
The DNA here is from genome assembly GCF_023634155.1 of Falco peregrinus. NCBI lineage: Eukaryota > Metazoa > Chordata > Aves > Falconiformes > Falconidae > Falco > Falco peregrinus. The sequence goes on along the minus strand of NC_073721.1, from coordinate 45,695,599 downwards.
GGGACAGGCAGCAGCAAGAGCGGGCACCGTGCTCATTCCTGCCCTCTGCCCCGCTCCGGAGCGTTCTGCACCCCTGAAGACACTACAGCCCAAAAGCCCAGCAGCAGGAGCAACAATTCTACGAGCACAATTCCAAATGCTGTGTTTTGGGAAGGATGGAACAGACTGTGTTTTGGCAGCCGATGTCTGCAAGAGCACCTGCTTTGCAAACTGGAGCTGCAGCACGGGCAGAGCCCAGCTCCATCCCTGGGCCACCCCCGTGAGTATTTTAGCGGCAGAGTCCCAGCTCAGGACGTCGGGGCAGGAACGACAGGAGCTGCTGCACTCGGGGGGATTTGCAGGGGAATTTGGGGAGCCAGGCAGAGGCGTTTGGGCATTTAGCTGGAACAAAAAGCCCTGCCTGGAAGGCACGCGGAGTCCTTTGCTCCTGCCGAGCAGCGTGATGGTGGGATGGCAGCTCCCCACAACCTCCACTGCACAGGAACAACAGGGGGGCCGCTGGGTGCCACGATGGCTTCACTGCACCCCGGGGGCTGCCCCGGCTTGTCACCCTGCGCAAGGGGTCTGTGCCCCCCCCCACTCCCTGCCTTAGCTGCGCCGGCAGGCCCAGGCAGGGCTGCCCGCACTCCCCCCAACTGCAGAGCGAAGCAGAGCGACGGTGAAAGCATCAACTGCGGCAGCGACCTGGAGTTTCAGGGAGAGTGGCTTCTGGTTCAGCAGGCGCTGGTACTGGATCAGCCAGTAGTTCTCCTGTTTGGTTTCGCTCTTTGCCTCCATTTCCAGCTGAAAAAGAAACTCGTTCCTTCAACAGCCCGAGGCAACGTCGCAAGCGTTCCTTCAACAGCCCGAGGCAACGTCGCAAGCGGTATTTAGGGATGCTCGAGTCGGACGTGTAGGGGGGAAACCCTGCGGAGGGCCAGCTCAGAGCGCTCGACAGGCACACCTACGGCCAGGCGGGCATTTCTGACCTTCTGCGGGCTGGCCCCACCCTGACGCCCCCTCCCCCCCCAGCCAGCCTAGGGCTGTGCAGCCCCTCCGCTCACATTGCCCCAGATGCTGGAGCCTGGTCTCCTGAAGCTCAGGCTCCTGCAGGTCTCTGGGATGACAAGCCCACACGCAGGACCGAGGCGGGATTGCGTTCATCCCCCTACAACTCTTCTGACGGGGAAGACTGATGGCGATGGTGCCTCATGCTGCAGCGGCGAGTGCCACTAACTGCGTCCCCAAGAGCTCTCATTAGCACTTTCTGAAGTTAAATTAAGTCTCTGGAGCTGGACACAACTCCAAGCCTTCCTCTGCTCCCCTTTATGCCCCTGCGGACCACCAGACTCTCCCCGCAGTCAGCCCGGTGCTTTCTCATCTACAGCACCCAGTGAGAAGCCTCCATTACCAGTATCTGTCGCAGTTCTTCTTCCCTTTGCTTCTTTTCTTTGAGCAGCTGCTGCAGCAGGTAGCCAAGCGCTTGCCGTTGCTCTGCGATCACCCCCTGCAAGGGAAGGACTCTGGCACCCCCATCCCCGCACCACCCGGCTGCCAGCAACCACCCTGCCCCCACGTCCAGCAAAGCACTTACCGTACCCAAAATGCTCACATCAGAGGGGGAAGCTCTGGGCTCCACAGGCACTCAGCCCAGCCGAGCAGACAGCCTGGAGCCCCCCAGTAGCTGGGATCCCCCCAGTAGCTGGCCTGGCAGACCCCAGCCGAACCCGTTTCTGCCATTATCCCCTACCTGCCCCCCCCCCAGCACACCCCGGGCACCCCCAGACCGCGCTGGCTGCAGCAGCTCTGCATCACTCCATCAGTTCAGGCGGTGGCACTACAAGTGTTCGCAGCCCCCCTCCCCAACTAAGGACCACCTGACAGGAGGTCTAGAAGCCTGCAGGCACGCGGGGGAGGCCAGGAGCGAGCTCCCCGTGCCTTTGGGCAGCTTGCTCTCACCGGGGTCTCGCACCAGGCACCACCGGGTACCAGGGCAAGGTAAGGCATCGCTGCAGCCACACCGCTGGGAAATGAGGAGGCTGATAACCGCAGGGATGTCAGACCTGTGGCATCTCTGCATGGTCCTGTCCCAGCTTGCTCATAGCAGCTGGGAGGACCATTACCTGAGCAGAAGCCAGCAGTCATCAGCCACAGGGACTGCAGATGTCCATGGAAAAAAAGGGATAAGGATGCTGCTAGAAGGCTGACCTCCTCAAGGAGTGTGGGGAAACCTTCCCTGAGCAGCACCTGGACCCTACCCGGGGTGTTTAAGCAGGAGGACAGTCTCTCACAGGCAAAGCCCACCATTAGCTCATCTAGGAAGCATCAGAACCCCAGCCGAGGTGAGAGGGACAAGTAATGACGCGTGGGAGCTGCTCCAGCCAAGAAACCCAGGCAGCTTTGGCTACCCTTGAGATGAGCCCACACCGTGGACACCCCGCCACCATTGCTCTCTCCCCGACTGACCCTGCGAGAAACTTGTGTAAGCACCTCCCTTTCGCAGGGTGTCTTTGGCTGTTCCCACTTTCCAATAATTTTTTAAGTTTGTTACTACAGCACCTGTATCCTGGCGGGGGGCAGGGGGAAGCAGCTGCCTGCGGCACGGGAGGGATGAGGCACAACTGCAGAAAAGCTTCTGCCAAAGCGCTGCGTGGGCACTGCCACAGCCCCCGCAGGGAGCCCGTGGGCTGCAGGTGGATGAAGATGTGGATCCCTGGTTTCTTAGCATCCAGTGATGAAGCTGCAAATGTACTGTGCTGCCTGCTGGGCTGCAGGTGGGTACCAGGGCTGAGCCTGGGTTTCTGCCCTGCCCTGGAGCTCCTGTGCTGCCCACTAACTGGAACCACCCAAGTCCAGTGCCACGTGAACTACATCTGCCTGGGGTTCCTTGGCCGTCCCTGCAGGAACGTTGGGTGGTCCCCACCAACACGGCAGCGCTGTACAGAGGAGCTGCAGAGCTGAGGTAGCATAACCCAAAGCTGACACTTCAACGTGTCCAGCGCAGGGCTCGGAGGCAACCCTGTTGTAAATCAACGCTTACCAGCCTGCTGCGTGCGCTGCTCTCGGAAAGTACGCGCTGTTTGCTACCGATTCCAGCCTGACTAAACAGGTGACCTAACCTGGCAAACAGCACACACAAGAAAACAGCTGATGCAAAGGCGTAACAACAAAAGTTAAAGCCAAGCTGCTTAAGCCAAGCTCGACGTTCCTCCATGTGTGACTGCGGATGAAATCAGCCTGTTGAACGGTGGGATGGTGGGGCAGCGCAGCCTGGGAGTCAAGGCTTAGAAATGAAGGGGGAGAGCTGACAGCCATCACTGGCGGGTATTTAAAAATAAAACGCAACACAGAAAGGCAAGAAGACATGCGATGCCAACAACTGGATCACAAAATCCTTCCCCACCCAGTAAACCTGGAACTGCCCATTGCTACCAGGGCTGGCTGGTTTGTCTCTCCCCTGAAAATGAATCGGGATGTTTAGGAGCAGCAGCAACGTTCCCACGTTACAACAACAAAGAGGGTTTTGTGGTGTCCTGCGGGCAAGTACCCTTCTGACTAATCATAAAACCGTCTGGAAACTGCAAGGAGCAAAAGAAGCAAGTGGAGCTTTTGCGATCCCAGAGCAGAGAGAGGGTGGCGGGGCAGCCCCAGCGCCCTACATACCTGCAGCGTCTCTGTGTCCAGTTCTTGCCTCTTTAACTCCAGCTGTGTCAGCTGCAATAACTCTGTTTCTATTAATTTAATCTAAACAGAAGATGAAACATTTTTTACTGACATTTGAAAAGACTTTAGTTTATGCTCTTTTAAATAGAGGTCTAACCGCTGCCCTGGGAGGGATGGCACTGCAGAGCTGCCCAGAAGCCTGGGGAACCTGCTGATGCCCTGCCATGATGCACGCTCTTAGGGCTGCTCTTCGTCTTTAGCTTGAGGAGCTGTGTCCCCTGCTCTCTAATTGTCTCTCTACTCTAAGCACCTTCTGTTCAAGTCTAGAAGCACACTGCAGCCAGTTTGTTCAGCCTGGCCTTTTGTAGCCACTCTGGAAGGCAGCAACTGATTGTCAAAGTCCTCCCGGCACTGCTGCTCAAACTGCAGATGAACTGGGGAAGGGTCCTGGTTCCTAGATGCTCCAGCAAATCCCATAATGATACATGCTCTTTCAGGTGGGACAACTGAGACACAGAGAGGTGAAGTGAGTTGCCCGATATCCCACAGCAAAGCCAAAATGAGAGCCCAGCTCACATATCTGCCAGGCCACCCACCATTCCCAGGCCATCCACCATCCCCAGGCCACACTGCTTAATGTGCCCCCAACCACGAAATTCCTGCCAACACCAGGGCTCTGCAGCAGGTGTCACCCAGGGCTCCTGCCCCTTCGCTGCCCTGCAGGGTGCTGCTGGGGTGGGCTGGATTTCACCCATAAAAGGTCCAGCCCTGGTATCGTGGAACAACCACTCTTTGCTTACAGAGCAAGTGCAAGCGAACTCAAGCAATGGAGAGTCGTTAGGCTTATCTCCTGGGTTCTCCATGCACAATCCACAGGCTTCTAGGAGAGACTAGTCACTGGGTGACTCAGTAGATCCAACCCCTTAAGCTTATCCACCAACTCCTGAACTGAGATCTTTCTGGTAGTTTCAGATCAGGAGAGGGAAGATTCTGGAGCACTGTGCCAGAAACAAGCCACCCATCTTTGTGCATCAGCCACCACCACCTTCCCCATCCTCGGGTACCAGCCACCACCACCTTCCCATCCTCGGGTACCAGCCACCACCACTTTCCCATCCTTGGGCACCAACCATTGCTACTTTCCCATCTTTGGGCACCATCCACTATGACTTTCTGCATCAGCTCTTGCTCCCCCGCCCCAACTATCGCATTGTGCCTTCTGCAGAATGGAGCTCAGAGGCAGGCTGAGCATGGGAAAGAAAAGGCGAACTTATGGCTCAAGGTGCAGTTCTGATGTGCTGGATGGAGATGCAGCGGACTCATGGGGAAACAGCAGCCCTGCTAAGTACACAGCCTGAAGGAAACTGCCCTTGTGCTTGCCCATCACCCCCACAGAGACAATGCCGGTCTGTCCTCTAGTGACCACTCTCCAGCACTTCATCCCCATTAGCGCTGAGAAGATTGAAGCAATGGCAATTCCATTGCTTCCACGAACCTAAAACCTGCATCCACACACCCTCCTATGGAGCTGGGAGACTGTGGTTTAACTGGCACGGCTCAACGCTTAGTTGCAGAGCTCTTAGCCATACACCAGCTCTGCTCTACGCTCACAGCACCTCGATCTTCCTCGGAAGTGTCTCACCGAGCGGCGGTATGAGCTGAGTAGCTAGTTGCTCTTTCCTCTGACTCACCTGGTTCCTGATCTGCCTGTGCATAAGATCCTTCTTCACTTGGAGAGCTTCGAAGGCAGCTTTCTGCATCTCAATCTAAGGGACAGGCAAAATCCTGTGTAGTGGGGTTGTTGACGCAGCTGCAAAAGGGCTCAGCAACTCTGCGCCCTTGCAGCAGCTCATGAACAGTGCTTGCAACAGCATCATGATTACATCCCGGAGCCCCAAAAGGTAAAACCCACTTTACAGACAGACACAGGAGTTATACTCATGTCCTTCAAACACGCATTTTGAACGCTTTGCATGAACTCCGCTCTGGTTTTCAGCAGCACTGAGCACCCAGGCTGTGCAACAGGGCACGGCTGCCCAGCGCTTCTGAAAATGCGCTGCAGAGCCCTCAGGTTCATCTCTACCAGAGACTCTCACAGTTCAGCACACAGCATTAAAATAACTTTCGCACGCAGCCCAGCCCAACCACCATTGCTCCTGTGATCCACTCTTGATCCCGCTTTTGCGTGCAGTCGCTTTCCCTCGATCCCCCCGCCAGCCTTTGGCTCCCTTGCCTACCTGCTGCAAGATCTGGCTGACAGCTTTGTTCTGATCCAGCTGTTGCCAAGCCAGGATTTGCTGGAACTTCTGATCCATCTCTGCTAGGCTGCAAGAAGATGGATTTGCCATGGAGTTACTGCTGGGTCTGAGACTCTTGGTGCAAACAAGAGGGAAAACAGGCAACAGAGAATCCAGGAATGGAGACATTGGTTACCGAACAAGGGCCGAGGGCCAGGGTGCTGCGCAGCTGAAGCCTGACAGATTTAACACCTCCTTCCCCACAGCCAAACCAAACCTGCCCCACAGACCAAGCCAGAGCAGAAGCACTGCTGGCTGCACGTGCACAGCCTGAAGTCCAGACAAGCCTCAGCAAGCTGCTCAGGTGGTGAGAACTCGTGGTTGGTACTCTGCGCCGGGAAGGGCGTGCTGATGGAGGAGATCCAGCCAACGTGGCCATACCTTGCCCGCACACGCAGGCAGGACCTTGGCTGCCCGCTGTCGGGCAGCTCACAGGCCCGCAAGGCTGTTTCTGTTCAATGCCAGATTATAGTTTCTCACCTTGTTGTAAACAGAGCAAGCCAGAACGCTCTCTGTGCCTATAGCAATGCCGTAAGTCCTACTTAGATACAAACAGCACCCTTGAGACAACCCTAGGAGGTGAGGAAAGGAATTCTGTGCTAGAGTTTGATACTGAACTGGCTAACACAACGGGAAGACCAGTCTAATTTCATCCTCCATATTTAGCAGAATGTTCAAAGTAAAATAAAGAGCGTAAAAAAGTGATAATTCATCCAAAGTGTGATTAACATGCATATTCTTGTGGCCAGAAGGCAGTTCACTGAATCAAGTTTGATGGTTTCTTTGAATTGTGTGGTCACCTGCTCTTACACAGCCGCATTCCAGCAGCTGCAGGAGTTCCTGGGTGTATCTATGGGAATTACACTGGGAACTGCTGGAAAAAAAGGGACTTTACAACAGTGCCACCAGCCCCAGACACCTCCCACCATACCTGGAGCACGCCTGGTTGACCAGGTCTTGCCGACGAGACTCGTAGGTCATTTGGATGAGCTTGTTCTTGTAGCTCTCGGCCAGCATTTGTTGCATGGCAGCTGGGAGACAGAAGGGCCGTCAGTCTGCACCAGAAGTGGGTGTCTAGAAGAGGCACCCATGTGCCACCACTGCTACAAGCACTTGCAACTAACAGTGCCTTCTCCCTCATTTCCAGCCCGACCCTGCTTTGTCCATTTCCTTATTTCAGAGCAGATTCACTCAGCTGCAAGAACCGTAACGACTTATAGTGGAATTACCTGAGCAAACTCCACTCTGCCTGGGCTTGCATCTCTCCAGTGCTCAGAGGAGCCCGGTTCCTGCTTACCCATCCTCAGACGGGTGCAGCTCTGCCTGTCCCCCTGTGAGTAATCCGTCCTCGCGGTGGCAACACACCCACCATCTCCCTTGAGACCCCAGTAGATCTGTTCATGGTCACCACGGGCAGAAAAGGCTCCCCAGCACCATTCCCCCCCCCACTGTCTCACAAACCCCACCAGCTAACGTCTGTTTGGTACCTCTGAAGTACAAAGCACTTTGTGTGCTTACACCCAGCCTCACAAACACCGTGTGTGATGCTGTAGCTTCACAGGGAGCACAGCTTGCACCTCAAGGAGAAGCAGCAGTCAGCTGGAGGTGGGTCAGCTGTGGGACACATGCAGCGCTACCCCCTGCCGCTCTGCTCCACCGCACCAAGGAACGCGCCAAGAACGTGTGCCTGACAAAGCACCTCCCGTGTGGCTGTCACCGATTCAGCACATCTCCAGGGGAACCGGGTCTTTGCTTGCACCTGACCACCCCAAAGAGTTGTCTGGACTTACCGGCCACTTCCCTTCTGCGTAGATGCTCTGTCTCCTCCTGTGTTATTGCCATCAGCTGTTCCATCCTTATTCTGCCAAACAACCAAGAACAATTCAGCCGCTCCTTTGAACAAGCACCCTCTCCCTTCTCTCCTGCTCACCCAGCTCAGAGCCTAGAGGCTGGGCAGATCCACCCCGCCACCTGCTCGGAAAGCCACGTGCATCCCAGCAGCACAAAAGTCTCAGTGCTTCCTTGGTAAGGAACCTCTAAGTCTATGGGAGACAACAACAATTTTGCTGAAAATCATGGAGACAATTACTTCTTCGACTGGAAAGCTGATCCTTCTGAGAAACACATCTATGCAACATGTATACACTCTCAGCAAACACGGCGTCTGTCCCTGTTTTTGCTTTCCTTCCTCCTGAAGCTTGATGAGCACTGTAAAGCTGACCTACCTGAGCAGTGCCACCGACAGCAGCCACCTGGCCTCCATTCCTACCTCCCCTGCCCTCATCCCGGCACAAACACACACAACGCCACCTAACAGACCAGGAACTGGTGTGGCTGGAAAACTCTCTGACATGCAAAGGGATTATTTCCAGCCAGGTCAGTGTCCCCATCCCATTTACTGAGCCACAGCACAGTGGGCTGAAGGGAGGGGGCAGCATATAGGCAGGGGAGAGAGGGGACAACCCCTTTTGGTGGCAAAGCCAGCGCAGAGTGTTGGCTGAACGGCAGCATTGCTCTCAGTGTATTCCTCCAAAATGTACAAATTACTGGACCGTGTTCATAAATGCCTTGCTTCCCAACAGATGTAGTTGGTCTGTTGGTCCTCGGCAGTGGGACACAGGGTTTTGTTGCCAGACTCCTCAGCCAGGACCATGCAGAGATGAACAAGAGGTAAAATCACCGTCCTGTTGGGTTTGCCAGACTGGGTAAGACCAGACACATCTAGCCCGGTGTCCTGCCTCTGACACCGACCAGAACCAGCTGCAGGGATGAGACGAACCTCCCCTGACTTAAGGTGGATTCAGACTGGTGGCTCTGAACAGGAGGCCCCAGCCCTCCTTCCAGCTTCTCGCCCCTTTTCTACAAGAGCTCATTTCAGGGAGACTCACCTCTCATTCTCCAAGGATTTCAGAATGTCTGAACTTTGTTTTTGCCTAAGAAAAGATAAAAGAAGAGGTTTTCAATAAGCTGAGCAGGGCAACCTCCTGCTCCCACAGTGGGCAGGACAAGGCTTTGCTTCTCGTGCACCAGGAGCAGCTTTAGCAGGCTGGTGACCTCGCGTCAGCACCGGCCCGGCAGGAGAGCCAGCAGATCCAGCTGTGGTACCTTCAAATATGTACCTTCCATGAGTAATTCACATTTTTTCCACAGCACTGCAAAACTCCAACAGCACACTTATGTGTGAAACACAGTTTTTTAAGGTTGCATGATCAAATCCCACTTCCTTGAAATGGGACATTGGGAATTCAACAGCTAAGGGACCTCCTAGAGACATCTATCCTGACCAGCTCCGTAACACTGGGAAAGGGCAAAACGAACTGCTCAGAACGGGATAAAATAGCACGAGCCTCCAAGGGGCAGGGATCATTGCAAGACACCCTGGGACCCTACCTCTGGTTGTCCTCTAGCAGCTTCTGGATACGGCTGGCAATGCCCTGCTCCGCTTGCTTCAGCTGCTGCAACAGCTTCAGGCGCTCCTCCTCCAGACAGCGCTGGTGCTTTGTCAGACCCTCCTCCAGCCGCAGCTGGTCCTAAGCCAGAGCAAGAGAGAACCAGGGAGACAGCGGTCAGCTGAGGAAAGGCAGCATCTCATACGGGACCGGTCCAGAGGAGACCCACCTCTCTCACGGTCTGCAGCATCTCATCCTTCTGGCTGTTGATCTGCTGAACGAGCAGCGCGTGTTCTCTTTGCCCCATGTTCAGGCGCCGCTCAAACTCCAGCTTCTCCTGCATTTTTTTTTCCTGAGAGGAGTAAGAAGAAAGATGAATGCCAGAGATCAACAGGCTGCTGGCTCCGCTCCTTCCCAAACAAGAACAAATTCTGGCAAAAATGTAAAACAAGGCAGAGTAACCCTCCTGAGGAGAAAGCAAGCCCAATGGCAAACAGGAGGCTTGGCTAGGGGGTGGAAACCTTCTCTCCTTAGGAACCCCAAAATTGTGAAGAAGAAGCTGCTGCTCTCTTTACGAGTCTGCAAACTCCCCACCGCTCATTTCACAGTCACGAAGCCAAAGTCCTTGGGCATCAACCCCTACAACTGCAACAGCCCGTGCGAACACCCAGCGGAAAGCCCAGCGGGAAGCTGTGTCCCCTCCCGGGGGGCCAAGGGACACCCCTGGCTGAGGACAAGGGTGAAGGCAGCAGCCAGCTCCGAGCAGCTCCAGCCAAAGGCAGAGTCAACCACAGGACGGGAGCTTCTGCTTGTCTCCAAGTGAGCCTTGCACGAGGGAAGAGACACCGAGCAGTGAAATGAAAAAAGTAAAACTGAAAACGCAGCCAGGTGAGGGGAGCGGAGGACAGAAAGAAGGAATGCTAGGAGAGAGCTGGAGCAGTAGCTCTGGGAGCCAGAGAGCCAAGGGAGCAGTCACGGAGGGGCTGGAGTGTGGGACAGGGACAGACTGAGCACTGTGTGCACGGACTGCTCACACATCTGCCCGCCTTACGTGAAAAACCAGCCGAGCTTTCAGCACGGAGAGGCAAGAAAAAAAGCCGCCTGGTGTGAAAGCCCCCGGCTCCAACTCTGCAAACAGAGAGCGATTTAAACTGGAACCGCTCACTCGAAGTGCGGCTCGTCAGGTGAGTCAGTCACAGATTCCCCCACGCTCTCACTGTCTCCTGCAGGAGGACTGAGTGGCTTTGGGGGTTTTTCTGCAAGAATTCAGGTCTCAAAGTATTCAGCCTTGGCTGAAAAAACAGATAAAGGGATGGAAAACAAGAAATTGAGGCGGACCTACAGTGCAGACAAAGCATTTGCAGGCGTTCATCCTTACCTTCCTCTTCTCATAATCCAAGAATTTGTTCTGAAAAATAAGCAATATCAGCAGACATTTACTCCCAGAGGCAGTATTTTTTTTTTTTACATATTATTAGCCCACATTATATCTTCCTCTAACTGAGTAAAGACATCAGCCAAAGACACAAGAAGATTAACACAGGCACCAAGTCCGGCCATTCATGCTTCTCGAGGGACAAAGAAATTTACTCTCTACTTGCCAAACAGCACAGGAATGAGCACAGCTTATCCTAACTAATGCCCAACCTCACCTTTCCCATGTAGGGCTGAACATGTCTAGCACTTGGCTGGGAATCACAAGGTTCTTCTGCAGTTTGCTGTCCCCCCAAAAATACTGGCGTTACCATGTCACACCACATCACACTGTCACCCTGTCCCTGGACTGCATCGTTGCTTTCCAGGACGGGACAGTGCTTTGTGGTGTGTCTTCCAGCAGCCCGCAGCAGTAACACCATCCCTAACGCCCAGGAAGGAGATGAGCCACCCATGCCCACCGTGCTATGCCTGGTTCTGAGCACCGATGCTCTCTTGATCCCAAAAGACACATCCCGGGGTGGGAGGGAAGGTGACTGCCCCAAGTGCTGTAAGATCCATTGATAAGAGTCGAGAGACAAATCCAAACCCCTCTCGTACAACTTCACAGGCGGTGCAGCCTCACCTGCCACTCACTCTCCTCCTCCAGGTATTTCTGCACTGCCCTGTCCATCCCATCCACCGACGTTCCTCCTCCATCACTCCCTGGGGCAGGGAGCAGATACTGCGAGGGAGGGTAGTAGGCAATTCCACACTCTGGAAGGTACCAGACACAAAACAAGAACATTTGGTGCTTAAAGACCTCCCTGGCAGCATGGCTGAGGGCTGGCTGGTGTGGAGGAGCGCTGCCGGCTGTGCCCCCTCGCCCTGCGGGCAGATGGGTGCCCACCAGAGCTCCTCCAGCTCAGGCAAGGAGCTCCAAGAGGAGATAGTGCTGCCCCAAGCCCACCAGGAGGACGATCAGAATTACCCTGTGCTCAGGGAGACACGCTTCCTTCACGTGGGCACAGACGTGCCAACTTCTGCAGGGCTGCAAACGCTCCCGCTCGTGCTACAGGAAGTTCTGAGCATCCTTTTATTTCAGGGATTAGCCCAACATCTGGCAAGGTGCTTCTCCTGCGTGAAACCTCTGCCAAACCTTCCCGTCTGTATTAAATACAGCATTTGAAATCCACAGTACGTTATCTTTGTCCTCCGAGTTTTCCATCTGGTTATATCTCTCTTAGTAACCTATCAGTCTGCAAGCCCCAGGCTCTTCCTCGTAGAAAAAGAGGATAGAAGGGACCTCGAGTGACTCCTGAGTCTTTGTCCCAAGGCATCCATACCCGGACAACGCCTAATCCTCCTGCTGGAGAAAATACCTGACCCCCTGAGCAGCCTACCACATGTGCAGAGCGCTAGGGACCACCCCAGGCAGAGCCGATCTGATGTTTGTCCTTTGTAAGTGCAAACTTGGAACGTGCCACAGCACCTGGTGGGAGCACAGCGTGGTCCCCCAGGTTCTCACTACCACCCACAGGCTCCTCGTGCTTACCTTTGCAGAGGAACCGCTGAATGGACTCTGTACCGGCACTGCAAATGTCAGGTGGTGGGTACGTCATGGAAGAGGCATCCAGGGTCAGCGTCTCCAAGAGAGAACACACAGAGCTCCAGGTTATTCTGATGGCCCAGAGTCCAACTGAGCTATCCTTGCAGCTCCCCAGGATTTCACTTACGGAGTGATATCGCTTCATGCTACCCTAAATCCTGACACAAACATGAGATTGTATTGACTTTCTGCTGGGCGTTTGACAGCTTTCAGAGGTGACTTTGTGGTCCCTTATTTGGGACCTTTGAAACATCCCCCCCAGGCAGACACATCTACTGTAGAAGAATGGCTGCAGAAGCATGGCCTTAAAGATCTGCACAATCCAGGCCCAGTATTAGAATAGGCCTGTAATCAGAATTGTACTGAAGTTGCTGTGCGGAAGTTAACAAGAAAGGTAGCCTTGAGCTATTCTTGAATCCTGAGACCAAGTAATTATGTTGTGCCAACAGGCCGTGGCTGTAACAAGCTACAGCTGCTGGGAAAGCAGGTGCAGGGCCAAGAAAGATAGGGACCGGTATGGGAAAATAGGGAGTAACAAACTACAAGGCTGAAGCACAGCAACACAATTAGCTACATGGATAGAATGCTTATTTTAGTCATGATAATTAGGGGTGTGAGAACCGCGCGCGTTTAGAGACTACTAACCAATTATATTTCTGCTTTACGAATACGCATGTGTATCGGTTCTATATAAGTAGCGTTAGAAACTAATAAAGTTGAGCAAGGTGCATAACTCATATTGAGCGTCTTCTTGACTCCGGCGAACCCTTCTTCCAACAATCTACTTTGTGTTTAAGTACAAGAGGGCACAGCATGTCCCAACTACAGAAATTTTCCATTTTATTTCCATTATTCCACTACATTTCAATGTGCTGGCGCCGTTACGCATGATGCGTGGAAGGGATGGCGATGCGAAGGGCACAGGGAGGAGTACCACAAAGAACGAGTGGAAGGAGCACTTGCTGGTTTGTCTTACCGTGACCACCAAAAGGACCCAATGTTGCCTCTTGTAGGGAAGGGCAGAGCAGGAAGGCCAGGAAAGGAACCACTTTACCAAGCACAGGGGAGCAAGCTGCACAGAGCCCTGATCTCCGAGACTGACCGCAAAAGAAGCCCAAGGTTTGGTGTTCAGGACGGAGAAGCATTTATCTGCATCCTCCGTGCTGGTGGCTGAGTCAGCCCCCATGTCTGACGTTTGCACCATTTAGCACCGATGAGTTTGGCAGGCAGGTGACACATCCATAAAAATCTCGATGCTTGTCCCATTTTGGACATGCACTCCGGGGAGCCAGAAACCCCCGGAGGCTGACAATGAGTCACAGATCTGTCACGGCAACAGAGGCAAAAAATCCTCATGGGAAATATCCCACCGCTCATTTAGAATCAGCCTGGGTGGGAAGCGGCTGAGCCGACCGGAGCCCATGGGCACGGTCTGTGCTCTCAGACAGCCCTGGCAGCAACACCTGGAGGTTCACTCCCTGTGTGTTGCTTTTTTCATGAGAAAACCATGGCAAAAAGTGATCAGAAAAGCCCAAAGCAGCACGGGTACGCAAAAGCTACTTTGGACACCATGAGCCGCGTACAGCTTTGTTACAATCCCCGACAGGGGGTCCTGCGCAAACCCTAAAAATTCACTTTCTATGCGAAATTTAGGATCATATTGAGCATGCAGGAAGGGAGGCAGCCCGCAGCAGCGAACAGCCCGCCAAGGGGAGCCAGGGGTGGCCGGCTGGCTGCGCACCTCCAGCGTGCGGACGTGAGCCAGCACCCGCGGCAGCTCCTGAAGCTCGTTCTCGCTGACGTCCAGCGTGCGCAGGCTCCGCAAACCGCTCACGGCAGCGGGCAGGTCCTTCAGCTTGTTACCTAGAGAGAGCAGCCAGTTAGTGCTACCTAACCCCTCCAAAGCAGGGCTCTGCAAGCTCATCTGCTGGAACACCAAACCATCATCACACGTGTGGCTCATTTCCTACATTCTGCTACAGGGACGGGGCTGTCCAGGGTCACACGAGGACTCCAAAGGCTGCCATTGCCCACCAAGGCAAACGGGCAGCAAGGTCCACGTGCACACAGCCCATGCACAGGTCCAGCAGCAGCTCCTCGTGCCCAAATGACCTTCTCAGCTGAGCTTACTGCTGTGGGCTGCATCAGTGCTCTTTATCAGGAGAATATGTGCAACATAGAGTCTTCTTCTCTTTGTTGGAAGTACCAGAGATGGGAGAAAGGGGCCTGAGTGTGGGACTGCACAGCTCGGGGTCAGAGCCAGGTGCTGCTGATGCAGCCGTGAGCTGAGCTGCACTTCAGATTCCTCGCCCTCAGTTTCCCTCCCTGTTTCAGCTCCCTGTAACAAAGTCTCTTTTTCTCCCAGATTTATGGCACTGCATATCTGGAAGACGCCCAGGAGTCTTGAAAAGAGGTACAGTCGTGACCTTTGTGTTAGGGCTGTGCACAACTGGCGGGGCTACACAGGCTCACAGGACCGAGCTCCAGGCGTCAGTAGACTTAACTGGAATTCAGTTTATCCAGACGGACAGCTCTGCTTGCTTTAGTGAACTGCTTCTGCCAAAACTACTGTTCTTCTTACACTTGAATCTGCACAGACAGATTTCTTAGGTTGATCTAAATAATTTTCCAGAGGGGGACAAGCCCCCAGCGCTCTCAGTGCCCCCCAGGTGCAGGGACAGCACTGAGCTTTCAGCTGCTGGGACCAGCCACGATAACCTGACCGCTGTCCCTTGAGAAAAGGCAATGGGCTGAATGAAAGCATCAGAGGGGGCAGGTCTGACATGTTTGCTGCTTATATGATTTCTCCTGCCTTGCCAACTATTCTTGTGTTCTTCCTTAGCACTCAGTGTAAACCATTCGGTGCTTGCCTCGGTGGAAAGGAACAATTACTAATGCAGCTCAATACGACCCAGATAATAAATGGTGCTTTGCCCACAGCACCCACAAGAAACATGTGCCATACCTTTCACATTGAGCATCTGGAGCTGGGCAAGGTCTCCTATAGATTGTGGAAGACATTTTAAATGATTCCTTTCAAGGTTTAGGACCTAAAGTATTAACAGAAAAGATATTCAAGATATTTATACAAGTCTCAAGCCTTCCACACATCTATGTTGTCGGGACTACTTCCAGAAAGACAAACTGGGTTTAGACAAAACTTTCTGGGTTAAAAAAAATGGATACAGGGTACGTCTAGTAGGTGAGAAACCCTATCCACAACCAACAGCTGCAGCAGGTGCTGAACGCAGAGGCAGGAACTGGGAAGCCGAGCATCCTCCCCTCCAGGGCAGCACCCCCCAACTCCAGCTCCCACGGCGGAGCGGCAGCTGAACCCAAAGCTGCCCCAGAAGCAGAGGGGACCCTCAGAGTGCACTGTGGCACGCTGCACTGAGTTCTCAACATAATCACAGCAGGGAGAATGGTACAACCTGAATATTCCAGGCAATCGATGGGACTGGAAGCTCCAGCTCCACCTGCTCGTAGCACCTCCTTGGCAGTGCGAGCTGCTTGCACTGGCAGCCCTTGTACTACGCTGGGATGACAGAATTCAGCACACCCACCCTCCTCCTCCCTGCTCTCCCCCTCCAACAAGCCAGTCCAACAGCAACACTCAATAACATCGATCTGACAATACCAGCACCACCATTTAATTTATGATTATAAAAAACTAGCAGTAACCCCATAGTCTTGCTGCCCTGTAACAGGCCCTTTATGGACACTTGGGATGCAGCTGCAGATCTTTTACCTGCAGAGATGTCAGCTGGCCGATATCAGCAGGAAGTGATGCCAGCTGGTTGTCATGCAGGTCTAGAACCTGGAAGAGTAGATGATTTCACCACACCAGGTTGGGAAAAGAAGTCATGGTGCAAGAATGAAAGGTCATGAATTATCTAGCAAAGGAAAATTACTTCCCTTCCAGTGGGGCTTTGAAAAGCGGCTTAAGTTTTTGAGAAGACGTAGCTGCATAATTCTTGTAAGGCTTTTGAAAACTCAAACCTCTATACATCAATAAACAAGCAAAAGACTAGGGAGAGCAGTGACCCAAGGGAGAGCAGTGACACCAAGGGAGCTGTTCCACAAAACCCAATGAGCCAACTGGGTAAATCCTCTCCATGGAGCCAGCCTGGCAGAAAAAGACATTTTCTGCAGGATCAGTGAGCTGAACAGCTCCATGGAAGCTGAACTGCTCCAACACTGGTGCTGGCACAGGGAGAGGGCAGGACTACACCTGGAGACCTCCCTCCATGGGGAGAAGTGAGCTGCTGGAATGACTCTGCCTCCTGTGGACCCACAGCATGCGGGTGGTGGAGCCGAAAGCCCTCAGAATTTATATGGCAGGTACAGCGACACAGCCCCATCGCACGGGGTCACCCATCACCAGGGCCGTTCACATTCAAATGACCCACCAGTGCAGAAGAGGGATGGACCTACCCCGTAACACACCCAGCCCTGACCGACCACCCTGTGCGAGGCTGCCGAGGGGGGAAATGTGTGATTACGAAGAGGATAAACGAATCCTGGAACTGATTATGATTTTATACAAACTGCTCAGTGACCGCTATCTGTCTGCCTGAGAGGTAAACCTAGGAAAGGCAGGCATTACTGATTCTTGGTGAAGATAGACAGAAGGGATTTACTTGGGATAGTGTGTTTTCATGCAGCTAGAATGCAAGAAAAATAGGCTACAGGTTAACTGTTAAGAATCACAATTACCTTCACAGTTATGAGACTTGAGAGGCTGCAGGACTTTGGAACTAAAGATGTCAGATTATTTGTGTGAATAATCAGCACCTGAGAAGGAAAAATCCCATTGAAACAGGAACACATGAGACGCTGCTGTCTAGAACAAGCACATTGTTGAGATTTAATTGCAGGAGCTGTATAAGAGCTCAATAGGTTATTCAGTATCACATGATGTATTAAAATAGTAAATGGATTTTCATAGCAGGTCAAACTTTTAACACGTTTGCTTGTTAACAAGAGCCTAGTTGCTTACATGTGATATATCATTAAATAGGCCAAGCAAGAAAAGTCATCTGTCATCTTTCACGAGAGAAGTTAGCTCTAAAGCACACAGACAGGATTAGTCCTCCCCAAACTGCTCTCTGTGTAGCATTGTACAAGTGGCCAAATTCATTACAAACCAACAAGCAACATATAAACAACCACATGCAGTCACTTCCAACACAACTACAATACTGAAGCTTAATAATAGAATTATCTAATAATTTCTGATTACAACATTACCTTTTTTTGCAAGACTTTACAAGTTGCAAAGGCCCCGTAAGGAACCTAAAACCAATTTAAAAATAGTCACGTCAGGCTTCTCAAGACACTATCTTTGTAAGCACTTCTACAGTACCCACCCATACAGCGTGAATAACTAACTTTAATGAAAATGCAAGTGATACTTAAAATCACCAGCCCCCAGTTTTGGCCCAGGATACCATTACTTCCCAGTTAGCTTCCATTTAAACAGCTTGCAATGGTTTTCCATGCTCCAGTGTTGTGCATAGCACAGAACAGGCTGAGGTTTAGGCAGAAGTTCAAGTCTTGCATGATTTAATATCCAGTGTGCAGATGACTCAGGAGTTCAGGTGTATTTTCCCTTAGTCATCACACAAATGTATTCTCTGGTTTTGCAGCCTCAGCAAACACGCCGCAGCGGGCTAAATGGGAAAGGTGAGCCACAGGCAGCCCTGCGTGTCTCGGCACATGCCAGGCTCTGTGGCAGGGGGGGCAGTCAGAAAAGGGAGACGCCAGCAAATTCAGCTCATGCCAGGCACGGCTGAACACCGTGACCTGCTCTACAGCGCGGAACCGGCATCAGCCAAACCCTTGTCCAGTATTAATTTTAAGACAAAACTCACATTAATTTTTGAAACAACAAAGGCTAAAAAGAAAGAGCAAAGCAGAGTTTGCTGGTACCGATCCCAATGGAGCCACTGGGGATGCAAGACCAGCTGCGGCTGTGAACGGCGCTGGCTCAGCGCATCCCCCGTCTGCCACCCTTTCACCCAGACTGGCTTGCAGGCTGTCCCACAAAGCTTGCAAACCCACACACAACATGCTGTTGGCTTCTCATCTTTGAACAAAACATCCCCAAGTCTCAGCAAAGCCACTGTGTGCCACACAGCAGCCAGCTAGCCTCTCCAGGATGGTCCCAAATCTCCCCCCAAACAGAAGCGCGATATCCATCACCTCGCTAGGCAAAGGCATCCTGTGACACAAGGTTACGCAGGTACCAACATTTTAGAAATGTAAGACACTGAATAAAACCTGCAATGAAATAGAAATGGGCTTCTGCTTAACAGGGTTGCCTGGCTGCCAGAATGAAAAGCTGTGTCTCCTCTGAGCGCCTGGCAAGCCGTCACCAACTGCTCCCACGCCATCAGACAGCTTGTTTCTAATTTAGTTGGCTGCCAGAAAAGAAGCCAAGCTGGAAGTGATATTTCCATCCTTAACCAGCAGCCTGGAAACAGGGATTTTCACTTATACAGAAAAATAACCACAGGTGGCAGACTTGGTAGCTCTAGGATTAGAAACAGTCAGCCTTTGGCAAATTCCCTCGTGACTAACAAAATTAAGCCATGAGGTCCCCAGCTAGGGTGCTACCGAGGTACTGGTGGAGGGTATAAGACCACTCTGCCCTTCCCAACTTGTTAAATGAAAAAGGATTCCCAGGACAGAAGCGGTTTTGAAGCATCGGGTAGGATGGGCAATCTCCCACCTAAAAAGAGGAAGAAGCCCCCCCTGGAAGGCAGAGCTCGGCAGCCACGGGACGCAGCAGACCGGTACCAAGGCCACTCCTGCCCCAGGGCTCACAGACATGACATTAACCTGGCAGCTGGTGACAAGCAGCAGACAGAGGCATCAGACCCATGAGGTGATACTGGAAGTTGTAGGGAACATACCTCTGAGAGTTCACATTTGGATATGTCAAGAATGTCATCAGCACCAGCTTCTTTTGCCTGGAGAGAGAAGATATGCATCCAGAGAATTATACCCTGCAGAAATACCTGATCTCTTGCTGCATATTGACTAAACCACTCACCTGCCCCCTCCCTAGAAAATGGAATTACAGTTCTCTGCTGCCGCTGTGTAATTCAGCGACGGTGCTAGAAGCAAAGGGTGTTCTGCTACAGCTGCAGCAAGAAAAAGCAACCACGAAACCAGAAAAGGCAGAAAAAGCCTTTTGGTGCAATAAATGAATTTCTGCACAAAGAACCAAAGTACATCCCAACTCTGCATTTTAACTTAAAGGATATGGAAAGGAAATGATGGCATTCAAGCACCAGAGAGGCACTTCCCAGGAACAGCAGCAGTGCCATCCTAGCCTGTAAAGAGCCTGCTGTGCCATCGGCATGTCTCGCTCCGCAGCCCAACCACCTTCTGAGCTGCACACAGCGACCGAAATAACCTGCTATCGCCTTTTTGCTTCCACAGGACCCACGGAGCCAGCTCTGCTGTGTAAGGGGGAGTAAGGACTTGCTGCTTCTGTACCAAAGCGGTTTTCCATGTTCAGATGAACAGCATCCAATGCAGCTGCTAACAGCAATGATTTTTTGCTAACGGACAAACCTCACTGGGAGCAGCATTGCAGCTCTGGAATTATTTTCTTAAATGAAAGGTTCTGCACGAGGCAATAAAACCTGCTTGTGTTAGTGCCTCTGTTAAATCTTCAGAACTGGATATCCTGACCCTAAACTAAGCACGTGCAATACAGAACTAATCCTGGAACGGGCAGATGAAGCTATCCCTCCCCAGCCCTGCAGGAGCTGAACAGAAACCCTCCAACTGAACAAATTCGGTAACAGTGCTTTCGTTATTGGTAACCTAACAAAGCCTTCCTTTCCAGAACATCTTACAGACATCCAACAGGTATAATTTTGTCACTTGTAAAATGCAGGTGCCTCTGGGGTAGAGCACAGCAGATCCCCTACGCCGGCCGGCACTGCGCCACAGCTCCGAGCACAGGACAGGCAAAATTCCAAGGAGGATTGCTTTCAGAAAGCCAGCTTTAAATCTGCGGCTGCTGTACGAGAGGTAGCTCAGCCGACCTCACTGGTATGACAGCCACCCACTGAGGATCTGCCCCAGAGGATCCTGGCTAAATCCTAGTCCAGGAAAACAAACTGCAACGAGTTAATCCTCTGAGCAATAGGAAGAAAAGGAGTAATAATGAGAAGCAAGAGGGGCACAGGGAAAGCCAAGTATGATGGGGAAGGGGATGTCACAGGTTCCTTGGCAGGAAAAGCAAACTGGGAGATCTGTCAGGGTGAAGAGGCGTGGAGGGGAAAGGAGTGATGGGGTCGTACATGCAGGCTGGCAGGAGGCGGGCAGGGAGGATTACGGGGAAGCACAGAGGCAGAGGGGGATGGAAGTGGCACAGTGGGGACCTGTGGATGGGAGGGCAAAGGGAGACGGCGAAAGCAGGAATTCTGTGATGCACATTAGGAAGATGACCTGCTGTCTTGGTGAGGTAACTCGATCACTGGTAACGCAGGGGACATACCGAGTCACCCAGCGCCCAGGACTAGACACAGAACAGAAAAGACCTCAGCATTGCTTACCAGGCACATTTGGTATTCAAGGCGCTTCCGAGCATCATCACTGGGTTTCTTCTTACGGAAGAAGAGCGGCATCTTTAGTTTTGACTATAACTCCGTCTCAGTGGCACAAATGATCAGCGTAAATAAAGGCAGAGGGCTCCTGGAATATGTGTTTGCTGGGGAGCCTGGACTACAGAATTGTGCTCTAATAAGGGGGGGAGGGAGGGGAAAAAAGAGAAAAAAAAAAATTCACTGTCTCAGCAATTGTCTTTGTTTAAGCCCTTCTCTGGCTTGATCACACAGGGAGATTCCAGCACACCTCCGTGGTGAAGCGTTAACAGGAGCCGCAGCAGCACTGTTGTGTCTCTGAGGCAGGTTGATTGCCTCAGCCATCCTTGGGCACAATAAATTCAGTCAAGCAGGAACCGTACAGAGGAAGGCTATTGAGCGCTCAGGAAAGCCCAGGGTCTGCTCTAGGACAGGCACTAAAAAAGCTGTAACTGTATCAAGAGACCAAGTACCAGGGACAAACCCCAAACGACTCAAACTCAACGCTTAAAACAACAAGCAACTGTAAAATGTTCTAGAATAAAGGTAGGCTAGCAATGTGTAAAACTCCTAGTCCCAAGAGCAACACAGCTGCCTCCACCTTCCAGGGCAGGTGAGAATAAACAAGACCCCAACACTGTTCAAAATACAGGTAACTGCTTGCCAGGGACATGTTGATTACCGAGTGCAGCAGAACCTCCTCTGGCATGTCACACAGCCTGTCCCAGCCACTCTCCGGGTTGTCACAGGGACCCCAGACAAGCACCAGAATCAGGGTCCCCAAGCTAAACTTCGCTTCTCAGCTTTAGGGGTTGTCTCAAGTTAACCAAGCACTCGATTAATTTTCTTTCTAGGCAGAAGCAGTCCCGCACAGAAATACTTTCCCCGTTTTAGTCTCACAGCGAGATGAAGAGAATCTGCTTAAACACCTAATAGCTTAGACTCAGACTTTTAATAGGCTTATAAAGCCAAACCAATTTTCAACAGTGTAATAACTGCCTGCAAAGCTAAAAGAACCTAACTTCAGAAAAGCTCTGACCAGAGCCACGGCTGCTGCCCCAGCCACGTGCCGGAGCGTGCCATCTGCCCTCCCGGGCACTGAAGGGCTTCTCCCAGGCTGTGTGGCTCCAGGTCAGACTGCCGTGCTCCATCCTGGGCTTTCCCCAAAACAGTTATTCTGGTCACTACAAGACTGAGAGCTAGGGAATGTTTTTTCTGTTAATTTAACTTGACTGTACGCAAAGACAGCAGCTGATTCAAGTGTAACCAGAGTGGATGGCAGTAAGATGCCTGGAGAAACCAGTACTGCAGGGGCGTGAGGGGTCAGCTCTAGAACAGGACTCAGACTGAGTACGGGAGAACAAGGGAGCATGTGGGCAGGCTTTGAGGGAAGGGCAGAAAGCTAAAGCTGGACAAGAAATGGGGAGACCAGCTGGTAATTAGATGGGGACCAGCTGGGAAAAGAGACCGGGGAGGAAATGGCGTTCATCTGAGGCTGCACAAGAGCAGGGGGAAAACTGGCAATGCAGAAAGTGTGTGAGCTGGGGCTGCTGGTGAACAAGGGCTCCCAAAGGGAGCTGATGCAGGCAGGACTGAATCTGTCTTGGTGGTAAGACTGGCATAAGATGACAGAGGAGCAGAAGTGCAACAGAGAGCCCAAAAGGGGAGACTTGAACTGTCTGGGCAAGAAGCCCTGCGTACTCAGGGAACCTAAGGAGCCATGATCAGCACTGCACAGCAAAGAGGGTGGACCCAGGCAGGAGCTACAGCTGCCAAAAGTCCAAATTGAGATACACACTATGAAGCTTGCACTGGAAGTTTCACTTTGCAATGGCTTTTTTAAACATTGTTTTAAATAAGCAATTTTTAAATCAATACAAAAGCATTAATACTTTACTGCTACACTCACCGGTAAATGGCACAGCTACGCAATGCAGTCAATTTATGCTCAGTGAAGCTCATGTGCATAAAAAGATGGTTCTCTGCCGGCTCTGCATCTACAAACTGGTCTCAAACTACACTGAAAAGCACATACCCACAGGATACAGCTGGAGACGTTCCTTGCACATGCAGATCTCTCCCAGAAACTAAACAGAGCTTTATGCAGATAAATCCTTAGTGTAAAAGCAAAATATAACTTCAGTCTAAATGCATCCAAGCAACTACCCTTCACTCCAGAAACAAGGTGGCAACGACGTTCTGTTTCACTGTACTGTCATACCACTCCACTGGAACAAGCTACCACACACAGAGGGTGGCTACAAACAAACTAATTCTGGGCGTTAGAATTGAACTCCATGCTTCCCTGCTCTTTCCCTGCCATCCCACTTTGCTGCCTTTTTAACAAGTTCAGACTAATGAAATGCCTGTCATATTCACCTCCCCCCAGGAGGTGAGCAAAAATTCAGAAGATTAAGCAAGAATGAAAGTTTGTTGTCAGAAGTTACAGTTTGCAAATGCAGGAAAGCAATCAAGAGCCATAAGCAAGGGTCAAGCCACAGACAGAAGGAAATGTAAAGATGAGAAACCAGGACAAGGGCGCCTGCAGCCAGACACCCGTAACTTTGCTCAACATGTTCAGCTCTTTGCTGAAGACTTACACACCCCCTCATCCCGTCTCACCTTTCTCTATTACAGCTAAGTATTATTAGTCATGTGGGTAGTGGAAAATCATTATTTAATTGTTGCCCAAGAAAATACCTAAAGATGTGAAGGCTGAAGGACAGACAGTTGACAGGAAAAGAATAGTATCGGGTTCAAAAGAGGAAGGATCAGAGACTTGTTAAACAGATTGAATAGTCTTTAAACGTCAAGACTTGCCTTAGTGAAAAAACACATCAAACCTGCAAGCAGTAAAGCTGTGCCTGTCTCCATCGTCTTTGTGTGCTCAGCTGACCATCGTCCATTTTAAGTGTAACTAGCACTCAGCAGTCAATAACAAGAAGGGCCTTTGTCACGTGACTATATTTTATATGGCATAATCTTTATTTATTAAGTTATTGAAAGAACTATCTGCAAGCGCCTGGGACAGCACCCACCCTGCAATAAGTCAGCATCCACGAATTACAAATCCCATGTCTCTATGGATGCCAGCAGCTGGTTTTTGCAGGCAGCCGCTCTGCTTGCCTAAGCGGTAGCAGCACACACACAGGGCAAGAAAGGGCAAGGGAATGTCCACTGTGCGTTTTACATCCTGCAGCTGTTTGCATACTGACAGTAAAAGAAAACCAAACCCCTAGTTTTACAAACAAATGTAATCAAAGTGAAACAGCAATATGGCTATACAGAAAGACCCAACCCCCATTTTTTAAAACATACTGGACATCATAAATACAGCATGGCACTGTAACAGACAAGATGAAGGTCTGAAAAGAAGAGAGATTTTATTTTCTGTGGGAAAACATGCTCAGCAACGCATCAGTGAGCTAGTGTCTGGATCTCAGTGGGGCTCCTGCAAAGATGCTGCCTAGTCACACGGGACAGAGCTGTCACCAGACATCTCTCAGGCAGCAGGTCCTGCTCACTGAGAGGAAGGTCATCCAGTGGCTAGCAGCAGTGGCAGCGAGCCCTGCAGCCCAACCCACACTGGAACAACACACAGGAAGGAGGCAGAAGGCAAACTGCAGCTCTGTAATTTAACTCTCTCACAGCACGTTTGCTCTTTGTGCTGGAGAATTGTTGTGACAGTTGTACCACCCCTGTAATAAACAGCCTCTGCTTGATCCTGTCAAGGGCCTCTCCTGGCAATGCCTTAACCAAATCTCCTCTCTTCTTCACCAGCTCCAGCTCTGCCTCTCAGGCCTTTCTTTCCCTTATTGTCACTATTCTCTTCCTCTTCTTCTTCTCCTTAGGGACTCCCTGCAGTGGCCCCCTCCCAGGTTTCACACAGCTTCCAAAGGCTATCTTTCTCGGTCCTCCTCTTCTTTACTCTTTTTACCAGCCAGAATAGCGCCGTTCTGTGCCTGAAGGCCTGAGCACTGCCGGCACCGGCCCCAACACCTGAGGAAAGCAGCAAGAGTGAGCAAGGGCCGCCTCTCCCCCCGCAACACACACACCGGCGGCCGGGGCCTGCTCCCAAAGCCCCCCCCGTGCCCTGTGCCCTCCCTCGCTCTCGCCCCTCCGAGGGGCCCCGGCGCAGCCCGAGGGGCCTCACACCCACACGGACCCTCGGCAGGGCCAGAGGCCGCCACCGATCCGCCGCCAAACACCGCACACGCTGTCGAGGCCCCGGCAGCCGGTCTCCCCCAGCTCCGACCCGGCCCGGCGCCGCTCACCGCTCACCACCGCCATGATGCCACGCCGCCCCCACCCCCAGCGCGGGTCACATGACCTGCCGGCCACGGGGACCAGCGAGAAAAGCGGCCAGAGCGCCCCGTCCCGACCATAGAGACCTGCGCGACGCCCCGCAGCGCTCGTGCGCCCCCAGGCGGGAAGGCCGCCCGCCCCGCCTACGCGGAGGCGGGGAACGCGCGCCCCAGCTCCCGCGAGATCTCGGCGGGTATATGCTGGGCCCGCGCGAGTCGCCTATTCTTTTCTTGTGTCCCCGTGGGCCGTGGCAGCTGCCATCCGCCTCCATCCGCCGCCACCCGCCTCCATCTGCCATCACCCGCCGCTATGCCGCCCAAGTTCGACCCCAACGAGATCAAAGTCGGTACGTGCCGGGCGGGGGGGGCGGCGGGGGAGCGGGCGGGGCGGGCCGGGCCGGGCCTGGCCTGGCGAGCGGGGCTGACGCGCGTTGCTGTGCCCGCAGTGTACCTGCGCTGCACCGGCGGGGAGGTCGGCGCCACCTCCGCTCTGGCCCCCAAGATCGGTCCCCTCGGTCTGGTACGTACCGCGGCGGCGGGGGGGGGGACAGAGGCCTCGGGGGGGGGGGAGGGGGGGGGGGAATGTGTGTGTGGGGGGAAGAGGCCTGGGGGGGGGGGGAAGAGGCCTCGGGGGGGGGCAATGGGGGGGGGGAAGAGGCCTCGGGGGGGGAATTGGTGGGGGGAGAGGCCTCGGGGGGGGGGGGAAATGTGTGGGGGGAGAGAAGAGAGGCCTCGGGGCGGGGGGGAGGCCTCGGGGTGCAGTGTGTCGTGGGGGCACAAGGTGAGGTGGGTGGCACAGGGGTTCTCTGCTTTCGCCCAGGTGACGTTTTTGCCCCGGTAACACGTGTTTCTGGTTTCAGTCTCCCAAGAAGGTGGGTGATGACATTGCCAAGGCCACGGGTGACTGGAAGGGGCTGAGGATCACGGTGAAGCTCACCATTCAGAACAGGCAAGCGCAGGTACTGAACGCCAGAAGGGACGGCTCGGTGGTGCAAGTGTTGGGCGCAAACAAGCTCCGCTTGCTCAGGCCACGAGCCTAAATCCCGGCAGGGTCGACTCAGCCCTTCATCCTTCCGAGGTGGATAAAATGAGTTCCACACAGCGAATGTGTGGGGGTCTTCGGGAAAGACCTTAAAACGCTTGTGCAAGTGTTCTGAGCGCCTCCGGCTTGAAGCTGGCGGGGTGTGCTGTGTATGAACCCTGGGCCTTACCAGGCTGAAGGTTCCCAGTCTGCTGGCAACTGGGGAGAGAGCTGCTCATGTGCCAAAGCTGATCATTTATCCTGTTGCAGATAACTGTTCGTTCTACAGAATGTCTGACCAGGAAAAAACTCTTCTAAGCAACATAAAAATTATAAAAAGCTTTCTTAATTAATCCTGTAGCCACCCGCCACTATACCTGTCCTGAATTCTGTGGCTGGTATATTCCAGTGGTGAGCTGAGAGCAAGCCCCAGTCAAGGAAACAGGCCTCTCGTGGCTGTGGGGGGGCCTGTGCCGAAAGGCTGGGAACAAGTTTCTGCATCACAAAAAGGCCTTTTGTACTAGTGAGTGAACTGAAAACAACGGTGCTCTGGCGATCAGCTTTCCAGGTGCTGAATGCTCGGTTGTGTGTCTTTGTTAGCTACTGACTTCTGCTTAAAGGGGGGAGAAATTAATCTCTTTTCATTTAGATAGAGGTTGTTCCTTCTGCCTCTGCTCTGATTATCAAAGCTCTGAAGGAGCCTCCTCGTGACAGGAAGAAGCAGAAAAACAGTAAGTTTTCATCTGGCTGTAGCTCTGAATATGTCTGGGAGCTATGAGGGGAATTGTATCTGCCTCCTAGATTATTCAGCTGGCAAATGGGTGCTGTGGGGCTGTATCTTGAGCTGCTGACATAAAGTGTTGGGGTACAGACAACGGCTTGTACACCAGCAGAGTTCAGTTTCTTGGAAGATGGGGTAAGAGCAGCCAGTGTGCTGGTCTTGTAACACAGGGACTGGTACAGTCCAGAGCTGAGCTGACAGAAAACACCAGCTTATGAAATGGCTGTTCTTGTGGGTAGCTTTGTGCTAAAGCCTGTGGACAGGCATGCTGACCGCAGCCTGCTGTAGTTGTAAGCTCTGGTTTCCATGTGGTTGGAGTGCTGGGAATGGTGCTTCTCTAGCAAAGCATGGGGAACTGGAAGTGCCTGTGTCTGTCTTACTGGTAACTTACTGGTGCAATTGCTTTGCTTCATAGTTAAGCACAGTGGAAGCGTCAGCTTTGATGAGATAGTGAACATTGCACGGCAGATGCGGCACAGATCCCTGGCTCGAGAGCTGTCAGGTAAGGAAGGGTGGTGGGGTCACACAGCGTCCTCCCTGTCCTTGTTCCAAGGGCCTAAGCCAGGTTCTGCTGGTTCCTGGGAGGGTCCCATAGCTGGGGGTGGGGTGGAGCTCCTCCTGCAGCTTGGGCACTGAACACAGGAGGAACAGCCACAGCCAGCCTCCTACCTTCTGGCAAAGGTAGTGCAGGATGGTGAAAGGTTCACGGGGCGCTTTCTGGTGCATTCCCTGGG
This sequence comes from Falco peregrinus, assembly GCF_023634155.1. Classification (NCBI taxonomy): domain Eukaryota; kingdom Metazoa; phylum Chordata; class Aves; order Falconiformes; family Falconidae; genus Falco; species Falco peregrinus. The sequence goes on along the minus strand of NC_073721.1, from coordinate 45,667,806 downwards.
AAACCAGTACACTAAACCTGGCTGAAGCGGCTTGCTGAAACCCCGTGGTGACAGCCTGCAAACCACAGGGTGGGGTGGGACAGCTGAGGGGTGTGAATAGCTAAGTTCTCTAGGTGTTCTTCAGTTTTTCCTGTGGTAAAGCACTGACAAGCTGTGTCTTCCCACTGCAGGGACAATCAAGGAGATTCTTGGAACTGCCCAGTCTGTGGGCTGCAGCATTGATGGCAGGCACCCACATGATATCATTGATGATATCAATAATGGTGCAATTGAGTGCCCAGCTGTAAGTATCCATCTCTGACTGAAACTTGCTGTATGAGATGATTTACTTAAGAGACTCTACTAATGAGCTGTATTTGTTTCCTTCAACAGAGCTAAGACTACAGAAAAGAAGTAGCCATATGAGGCCTCTTTTAAGTCTTTTGTAGAACCTTAAATACTCAATAAAAGACCCAGTTGTCTGCAAAGGGTGTTGCTGGCTTAATTTTGTCCTTGTCCTGCGCTGTGCGAATAGTGGGATTTGGAAGGGGCCTGCCTGATGGTTCCACAAAAAGCTAGAAGATAATCCCTTTCACATTTGCTGCCCTGAAATCCTTGGCTTGTGGCAACGCTGAGTTTGGAGAAGCGGAGCTTCCTCAAGCCAGTACTCCAGTGAAGAGCAGACCACTAGTAGCTTGTGGCCCATGGAAAGTTTTGTGAGCTCTGTTCTTGCCAGTGCCAAAGGTGCAGCTCCGAGCAGACAGCTTGTGAATTCCTTGTTTGCAAGCGCAGCTTTTGCTTTTGTTAAACTGTCTTTATCTCAGCCCACAAGTTCTCTCACTTCTATGATTCTCTCCCCCATCCTAGTTTGGGGGAGTCAGCGGGCAGCTGTGTGGGCTTGCAGGATGGAAGGGCTCTGACAATCTCCCTGTGGGAAATAAAATCAAAGGTGTGGCTGTGCAGTCAGCATTCCCAGGGACCGCAGGAGCCAGGAGAGCTCTGTGTGCCTGGCACAGGGACCTTGCCCTTCCCTTCGGTGCCTTGCTACCAGGAAGAACCTCTGGTGTAGGTGACACCGTGGTGGTCTGTTGCAGAGCAGATTGGGTTCATGGCTCAGCTTCTGCCTTAGAGCAGAGGACACTGGATTTTTCTTCTGGTGGCTAGAAGTAAACACATCCTAGTCCTTGAGCTGAACTATTGTATTTTATTTCATCGCTGAAGAGGAGCAGGTATGCTGGTTGCAGGTGGGACCCTGTGGTCCTCTCTGCTTCAGGGTGTTGTAACAGTTGTAACAGGGCCCTGTCTTATGCTTTTCCTGATCCCTTGAACGGTGAAACTGGGGGAGCGGGGCAAGCAAAGCCTATAGCCCCTCTGCATCATCTGCTCCAGGTCCTGATGTATTCTCTGAAATAAAAAAGCTGGTTTATGTGTTTGCATTTCTTTTGGCATGGGCATTCTGTAAATCCAGTGCTGCTGCTTGTCAGGAAATGGGCTCCAAAACCGGGCTGAGCCGCAAAACTTGCGATTAGTGGTGAGTGTTGTGGCTGTTCCTGCAAATGACTGCAGCCTGCAGGAGTGCTGACCTAGCCTGCTGCTGGAGAGCTGCCACTTGCGGACAAAAGGAGTTTCCCCTACTAAGGGCACCTTCCTGAAGGAAAGGCAACTGGCTTACTGGAGAGAATGCCTGTTGGTGAGAGGCGCCGGTGCCCCTTACGGTATGGATCAGGGTAGGGGTGTGAGTACAGCTGTTGAAAAGCACAGTGAGGAAAGAGTGAAAGGTTTAGCCTTGTTTATTCAAAATGAGCGTTTCTTGGTAAAACTTAAGGGCCTTGCCAGCACCACCTTAGGGGTCTCGCCCAGTGCTGAGGGTGTAAGGAGCCCGTGGGCTCAGCCCATTTATCTGCTTAACCTCTGCAGAGGTGCCTGTGTGTTTCAGGCGCTGCTTGGAATCGTTGTACATCAAGATACTTGACATTTGGTTCTGGCACCTGAGAGCTCTGTCCAGCTGGTACAGCTGTGGGGTGCAGATAGAAACAAAGTCCCCCAAAGATCCTGGGGAAACCTTGTTCTGTTTCCAGGGAAGGCTGGGGTTTCCCCTGGGGCAGCACAGTGAGGGATGACAGTGTGGGCTTTCAGGCTGAGCACTCTGTTAAAGTGAAATTACCCTGGCAAGGAGAATGCTTGAGGTGACCCTGAGGTATCACTAAAAGCCTGATGAACAGCAGCACTGTGATTGCAGTTTACTTAAGGGCTGACGGTGTCCTGGGGTGGGGGGGGTGGGGGGGGGAGTCATGAATGTTAATTTAGGTCTAGTTTTCTAAAGGGAAAGGGGATCAAGGTCTTACCAAGATGGTGAGTTGTTTGAGCCTTGGCGTTGGAAAAATGTTCTGTGAGGTGTGTTTTCCTCCTCTGCAAAGCGGGTGACGGTACTCAATCAGCTTTTTCCTTGCCAATGTCTCTTCAGTTCTGCAAATAACTCTCAAAGTTACACTTACAGGGTACTTTCAGCCCCAGAGAGAAACTCCCTGGCTGGAGCTCTACTACAGCGAGCAGCACTGAAGAGGTGTGTGTTGCAGGAGCTGGGGAAAGAAAAATAGAGTTCTAATGCTTCCGGGGGTGTGTAGGAGAGCGTGTGATATGTGCACTAGCTGGGCTGCTAAAATCTGATGGATGGGGTCTGGATTATTCCCCAGGATCTGCCAGAGTCCTTTGTAGGAAGAAGCTGGTGCAGCTGGTGGTTGGCTGAGTGCAGCACTGACTGCCGTTGTGCCGGGCACACCAGGTGCTGGCTGAGCTGGAGCCTCTGTGAGGAGGAAAACTCAAGTCTCCAAGTGAATTCCATCTCAAACTCAATGGGAGGGGGTGTACACCTGTAGTAATAAATGTTTATTTCTGAAGTACGTGCAAGCAATGTGGTGTTCTCTAGTATAAAAGGTGCTCCAACTCCTAAGCAGCTGTAGTTGAGGGCTGCTTGGATGTGGAGCTAAACCTTGGTGTTAGCTCTAGCTCAAGCCAGGAGTGAGGCTTGGGCTGAGCCTTCCGTGCATGTGGCGGAGTCATGCTGTAGGAATGTGTCTCCTCCTGCTTGTGAAGCATAAAATGCACGTTGTGTTAGCAGTGGGATCTTCAGGAATCATCTGTATTTGCCCAGATTTAACAACAAACCGCTGCTCTCATTAGGACCCAGTTTCCAATCTGCTCTGCTGCTATCGGAACCCACTGGTGAAGCAGGTAAAACGGCATGGAGGGGGGACCCTGGGGAAGAATTCTCCTAACCTGTCCTTGCAAGATCCAAAACGCCAGGTCAGCATGGAGGCCAGCCAAAAGAAACAGCGAATCATGTCCGTTTTCCACCGTGGTCCTGCTGTCTGGAATGTTTAATGAAGCAACAGCTCTGTAATTGCGTGTTGAGCCCGTGGGCAGAGGAGAGTTGCCAGGACCTTTGGAGAAAGGCCGGGCATTTAGCAGGGGGTCAGGGGCTGCTGGAGGGGCGATGTGTGGGGGCAGGGGTTTGGGCTGACCAGTGCATTGATGATTTCAGAGAAAATCTACTTTTGTCCTTTGTTCCCTGATGAAATGCAGGTACATCACCCTGGTGACTTGAGGGCCACAGAGACTGAGGGCTGGCTGTAGTGAAACAGGGAAAGGCATGACAAAAAATTGGTTTCTATCAAATCAAACCAGTATTACATCCCAGCACGTGACTGTTGGTGCGGAGGGAAGAGCTGGACCCTCCTCCTTCCTAAACCAAGACTGACCAAAGCCTGACCCAGGTATCCCCAGAAACTGCAGTTCCCTGCAGAACCTGTGAGGTTTTGCCTACAAACTCTGACGGACCTGTCTGGTTTTCCACAGCTTGGGCAGCTGTGCCCGTGGTCCGGAGTCTTGCCAGCTGGGATTGGCATAGGGCCAGCGCAGGTGACAGAAGCAGAATGCAGCAGATCTTTGGGCTTTGCTCTTTCGTTTGCTTTTCCTCCTGCTGTTCTTGCCTTTTTCTGAGGCAGGCACGGAATAAAAACAGAAACGTGGCTGAAACCCCAGGCGCTTGCCATCTTTAGTTCCTTGGCTTGGGGTTGGCCACGTTTCAAGCTAGGAACAGCGCTTGGATGCTCTCTGAACCAGGGCTGGCTGCGGGCCTTCGTGCTCTGCATCCCACCACCGTTCCCACCCCTCACAGGACATGGGCTGCAACAAATTCTGGTCAGAGACTGGTGGGGGAGTGGGGGAATCTTCTGACAAGTGGTCCCAGGCTGCAGCGGGGATGCGGAGGGGTGGTGGAATCTCCATCCTTGGAGCGGCACAGAGCTCAGCGTAATGCTGCCCTGGGCGGGTGGTTGGGTCCCCTCCAGCAGAAAGTCAGCAGCGATTCCACGACAAAGCCACACAAAGGCTTACACTGCCCAGCAGGGGATCGCAGCACCCCTTCCAGCAGCAATTTTAGTTGGAACTTGTAGGAAGTGTTTTGTCGGCCCTGGTGTGAGAAGAATCTCCTGCTCTGGTGTGAACCCCGAGCCTCGGGAGCCGTCAGCCCCGCAGGTGCCCAGGGCTGCCCTGTGCAGCACACATGCCCTCTGGGCTCTCCCCCACTTGGCAGCACTGGAAATAATTGGAAAAAAGATTTCTTTTGCATCAGGGAAGTTCTCTTGGGGCAGGATGCAGAACCTTTCCCATGCTACCTTAGGGCACGTGCTCTGCTAGAAGCAACATAGTGCTTGGAAGGAGGGTGCTATCCTGCCAATAATTCTTTTTTCCCAAACCAGCCTTCTTAAAAAGGAGGCAAAGGGCTTGATAAAGATAGGAACAACCTACATTAACATTGCATTTAAAATCCATCTTCCTGGGAACTGCATTTGTGCTCCGTAGGGGCAGGATTTTTTCTCACTGTGGTGATCTGTGCCTTCAGAAGAAATGAGGGAAAGGGATGCTGAGGGGCGCTGAGCCCTTGGGAGACCTTTGCTCTGGTGGAACAAGGGCTTCATGAGCTTTAAGGAGAGGGGGCTTCCTCAGTTCCCTGAGAAAAACAGGGCCTTGAAAAGCCAAATCCTTGGGACTTGTGTCTTCCTGCTTTAGGATAGAAAATCTGAATTTTCTTAGTTTGGTGCGGGGTGCCAAAGGCCCACGGGGCAACCTTCCCCCCCCTGCCTATGGCATGTGCTGTAGTGGGTGGTTGCAGTGAAATAGGCGCTATTGCCACAGGCGCAGCGGTAAGGGATTGCTGGGCAGCATCACCCAGCCAGTGGGAGCCATCGCTGGGTGCCCGCGGCAGTGCCAGGGCCCAGCCCAGCCCACGTACCCACTGACGGGCTCCGAAGCTGGGTGGCTCAGCTGGTGTGGCGGGGGGGGGGGGGGGGGGGGATGGAAAGCTGTGCTGTGGCCGTGGTGCTTCGTTCCCATTGCCCGTGGGGCCGCAGCGATGGGAGCAGTGGAGTTTTCCAAGGTTCATCGCCAGGTTGAGTGTTGGCCTTGGATGGATGGATGCTCCTAGTGCTGGGTGAACCCACTCGCCGGTGGCGGGTGTTCTCTGGGACACCGCCGTGCTGTCCTGGAGCTTCTCACTCTGCACGTGGGGGGCTTCTTTGCCAGCCCCCCGTTATCCACCTGCTTGCACCTCAAACCCCTCTGTTACACCTTCCCCGTGACCACCCCGGGCATCGAGGCCGCTGCGTCCCTCCGGGAATCTCCGGGCAGGGAAGCTGGTGGCCCCCCGGGCTCTATGACACGGGGATGAACTTCCCGGTACCGCCGGTTTTCCTGGTCGTCGAAGCGAGTTTTGCGGTCGCGGTCGGACGGCGGCAGCAAACGGCACCGGGGGAGCAGACCCGGCGGGAGCGGCGGCTCTGCCGGCCGGGCCGCGCTGTCTCGGCACCGGGCAGGGTCCTCGCAGCACGGGGGCTGCCGGTACCGTCCATCGCGTGGCCGGGAACGCACCGGCGCTGCCCGTGGGCGCGCCCCTCCTCCCTGAGGCCCCCCCCGCCCACCCACCCAGCGCGGCGGCGGCGGGGCTGAGCGCCCCGCGAGCCCTGGCCCCCGGGGGAGGGGGACAGACACACCGGGGCCCGCGGGAGCGATCGGCCCCTTTAAGCCCTGCCCCCACGCCCAGGCTCACCCGCGCTGGCGGCACAAAGCTTCCCGCGAACGTGACGTCACCGCCCGCGCCTCCCTCTCCCGCGCGCGGAGCCCGCGCCCGCGCGCTGCTGCCCCCCACCCCTCCTTCCTCACGTGACGTTCGGCCGCGCCGCCCGCCGATTGGACGATCCCGCGGCGTCGCAAAGAGCGGCGCGACGCTATTGGGCGGGAGAGCGGCGGGGTGGGCGGGTGCTGCGGAGCCCCGCCCCCTCTTCCTCCTCCCCCTGCCCCCCCGCCCCCCTCCCGGGTGTGCGTGAGGCGGCGGCGCGTGGCAGCGGCGGCTCCCGCCCGCGGGGCTGTGAGGGGCGAGCGCGGGCAGCGGCGGCGACCCCGGCCCAGCCCGGCCCGGCCCCGCCATGACCGACTTCAAGCTGGGCATCGTGCGGCTCGGCCGGGTGGCCGGCAAGGTGAGCGGCCGCGGCCTGAGGGCGCCGGGCCGTGGCGGGGCGTTGGGGGGGCGCGGCCGGGCTGTGCGGGCCGGGCTCGGCTGGAGGGGGCCGGAGCGGGGCGGGGGGCTGGGGGTCGGTGGGCCGGGGGCTGGGCCGGTGCGGGGCGGCGGGCGGGGGCGGGGGAGGCCGGGCCGGGCGGGCACGCTGACGGCGGGCGCGGTGTGTTGCAGACCAAGTACACGCTGATCGACGAGCAGGACATCCCGCTGGTGGAGAGCTACTCCTTCGAGGTGAGCGGCCGCCGCCCCCCGCCGCTGGGCGCCCCCCGGGCCGCCCCCTCGCTTTGCCCAGTCTTACTCGCGCTGCACCCCCCGGGGCACCCCCTCAGCCCCCCCTCCCTTTGCCCCTTTTCCCTCGCGCTGCCCCCCCCCCGCCCCCCCCGCCCCGGGGCGCCCCCCCCGCCCCGGGGCCGGGGGCGATCGCGGGCCGTTACTGAAGGTTGGTGGGTTTGTGCGTTTTGCGGGGATTTTTGCCTTTCTGTGTGGCGTGCGGAAGCGTGCTGCCCCGCGACTTGGCCTACTGGGGCGGGGGGGGGGAGTTTGAAATGACTGAAATAGCGACGTGAATGCTTTCTAGCAGGAAAAGTTCTGTTCTTTTCGTTTAAACCAAAATTATTTGTTACATAGCTTTTTGTTTTCAGCGCTCTATTGGTATGCTTTTTGAGAAGCAGTAATCAGGCTTCTGTCATACTGGGTTTGGCAAAGTTTAAGAATTTTCACTCTGCAAAGTCTTGAATGAGAAAAACTTGTACAGTAACTTACCATGGGACCAGAGAAAATGTTTTTTCTCGGCATCCAGTGAAAGAGGGTAAGTGGATCCTACCAAGGGTTTGAAATGGAAAGAGTTCTTGATTACAAAATCTTCTCAAACTAAGGCTTTTTCGGAGGAGGGACCATCTTTTGCCAAGTGCCTGTAGTGCAGTGGCTACTCCAGAGCTGCTCCTAGGAGTCCTAAATGCGGTGGCAGTGCTGCTACCAGAAACCACCACGTTTGCTCCTTCCTCCTCCGTGGAAGCTCACTGCAAGCGTGTGTGCTATCACTGAGAGTGGCAGCACGCCGTAAGTGTCCTAAATTTGTCTGGTCCTTAGTACAGTTTGTGAGCATTAGCACCAATGCAAAGTTACGCAGTGGAGAAAAAAGGGCAGGCCCGCTCCTTTCACTAGCCACCCCTAATTAGATTGGTGTAAAGCAACGCTGAAAACAAAGCCTTGGTGGTTTGCTGATGGCTGTACAGAAAATCTGTGCCAGAGCGGAGAATGGATCCTGGCCCTACAGGCTCACAACTGGATTGTCGCTGTTCTTTGTCCAAGCGGCGCTCCTGCTGTGCACAGCCTCCTTTCTTCCCTTTCCCATCTTCATAAACTACAATAGCAGAGCTGGTTGGCTCCCCTTGGAGGTTTGAAACGACTCAAATTCCATTAGGGTCAAGTGACCTCTAGGAGACAAGTGTTAAATGCTGGGTCCTTCCCGTATCCCCATGGAACGTGTGCTCTGCCACTAGGTGTTGGATGTTCTCACAGCCTTTCCCTTTTCTCTAGGCTCGAATGGAGGTAGATGCTGATGGAAATGGTGCTAAAATATTTGCTTATGCGTTCGACAAAAATCGTGGAAGGGGTTCTGGCCGTCTCCTGCATGAGCTGCTTTGGTAGGTATCGTAAGAAGAACTCAATACTTTAAGGGTTCACTAAGGTGGCATTTGCTGCCGCCAACTTGTACACTGTTTATTTCTCTGCCTGTAGTAGTTTAAGTCTTTTCAGGAGGCTTGCAGCTGTGCTCAGTTGGAGACCCAGCACAGGGGATGCCCATAGATCTTACCGTGGTTTGGTTTTGCACTGAGCCCTCAAACAGCTGAGTCTCTGTAAAAACATTATACACAAGGAAAACAGTGATAGGTGAGTATTATTCAAGTAGACACTGCTTAAATCTGAGAAATGCTACTAAAACTTCAATTGGGGATGGGGGAGCAGGGTACTGGCTCCATTTAGTAGGTGAAGACTAACAGAGTTTGGTTTTTTTCGGTCCCATGATAATCAGGTGTGTCTTATTGGCATTGGTGAGAATTGGCAGAGTGCTGGAGAGAGATAGAACTTCTGATAACTTAAAACTTTGGGTTTCTTTGTTAGACCGTCTGGAGAGCTGCCTGGAGTGATGCTGTGGTGATGCTTCATGTCAACTGCTACATTTTATTTTCTATATTCTAAGAATTAGTGCTTGATACCCTTTGTAGCTGCCTGTTAAGTTTCAGAGGCCAGCTTACACTTCTGTGAGGGACTAGTTCATCCAGCGAGCCAACACATTGCTCTTTCTTGATATGTTCATGGGTTTATAAAAAAGACCGGGTGTGCTAAAGAGAACTGCAACTTCTTTTGAAAGCTTTTTTGAGAAATTAAGCATGTTTTCTATTCAGTTCCATAAACTATACTTAGAAGTGTAAATATAATTAATGCCTGATATAGCTGTGCTTGCTTTTATCGTTGGAGATTACTTTATATTCCCCAAACTAGTCTCTGTACCAGAGGAGGGAGACAGGAAGAATGTCAGAGACTATTACTATTATTTACAATCTGCTCATTAAATATGGATTTTAACCTGTATCTGTTAATGTTTAATCTTGTTGCATATATAACTTCAGTGAAATTTGTTATGAAGTTGGCTACACCATGTGGCGTAAACCACTGTTGGCTACCTGCTGACTCTGAACCTCATACAGTAATAATTGTTGCCTGTAAGTAGCCCTAAAGGACACCTTAGAATTATTCCAGCTGACTGTTGAAGGCTGCTTGATGAGGACAGTCCAGCTATTTGCCTATTACAAATGACAAAAGCCCGTTGTCATTGCCTCTTCTGGTTATTTTAACTTAAATTAGGAAATAATTTTAATGTGTTAAGTAATTCAAATTGTGTCACTCCACCATACACTGGTGTTAGAAAATCTGAGATCGTGTCCATAATAGGGATTTTTAAGAGTCACAAAGGCGGGGTGTAAACAACCAGGCAGGCAGAGCTGCAGTTCTGAAGTTGCAAAGTCAAATGCTTCAACTGCAAAATATCTCTGCTGCCTCTAAATTCAGTTTGATCCCTTTGAGGGTGTACTTTTTGCTGTGATCTTTGATTACAAGCTGATACAGTGCAGGTTAGTGTACCTTCATGACTGAGTCTCCTAATGTCTTCAGAAAGCCTTTTGACTTCAGTTGCTGTGTAGCTACTGCCCCTCCTAAACAAATCAGTTTTACTTACCTGCACTGGGGACTGCTTTGAAAACAAAACAGAAACATATTTTAATGGCAGGTCCTTCCCTTTGCAAGGAGGAATAATGCTGAAGGGTTTGGAGCCTTTGAAAGAGAGGGGCAGTACCAGTCGTTACTCTTTCCAGTGCCGGTCTTACTTCTTGGGTAAATTAAAAGCAAGGAAATTGAATTACTGCAGGTATAGGAGTGTAATTTAACCATTCTGCCCCACACACACCTCAAAAAATCAGCTCACTCTGAAAAAACTAACCTGATTGTATGCTTCTGGTTTAAGATAAAGTGAGGAGGCATGTGTTAGATGCTATTTGCAAGTATAGCAGGTTTGTAATTTTTTTTTTTTTTTAATTTAATACTTTAATTAAGCTGGTAACTTTGCTGACATAGTAAGGCCCTCAGAACGGGAAGCGTTAGCTACCGAAGCTGCAGCAGTGAAGGGGGCCTTCTCCTGCTCTTCCCTCGGAGCCCTGCTGACCTGCACAAAGAGTGAGCTGCAGTACTAAATGGGAAACGGAACTGCAAAATATCCACAAATGCTGCAGATATTCTTTTGGGAAGAACTTCCTGCAGCCTCTCCTGTGCTTGCTGTGTTTTCAGGGTGGACAGTTGCTCCTCCAAAGCAGGATTTGAATGTCTCTGGCTAGGGACCTGCAGAGTAAGTCTGAAATCTTCTCGCCCTGTTCCCTGTATAGAAATCCCAGCTTGCTGTATTTTGGCTGGGTGTAGTGATGTTCCCTGGGGAACAGCAGCAGCAAGAGATTAGTCATAAGTATCACTAACTGCATGTTCAGAAAGCCATCCAAGACCTGATTTCTTTTTTTATTTTTTTTGTCCTTTAGAGTGCTTACCATCATACTGCCTATAACTTACTGAGTTACAGTTCCTGTTGACTTGAATTGCTGTTGTCTGTACTTGGCACTTCTAGTGTGTGCCTCAGTTCTTAAGTTAGCTGCTGAAATACAAAAAGAACAGTATCCAGTTAATTCTCTTGACGAGTTTTGGTTTAAGTGTTTTGCCTGGCACTTTGTAGGAGCTTGGGTGTGCTGGGGGAGGTAGAAGCTATGGCTCTGCAGGAGAGTCGGCTGCGTTACTGAGGCTGTCCTCTGTCCCCTTCTGCAAGGGACAAGGCAGGTTCTTCCATGAGCCTGTCCTTCACATTTCTGATTAACTCCTGGAGATGGTCTGTGCTGTGCACTTCTGAAGTGTAGGTCTAGGGAGTGGAGCAGCACATGCTTGTGCATTCATAGGTTGCTTCATAATGTATAGAGAAAAAGGACTGTCCTGAACGTGCCAGTACTAATTGTGGCATCTCAGTCAAGTGGTATTGTGTTAACACTTTCACTGGTCGTCACAAGGCCTAATTTCCCACATTTACTTTGGCCTTTGTCACATGAAGTAATAGAAAGCCTGACAGCAATGTAGATGAATGTGGTTTTGTACAAAGTTAAGAAGACGGGCTCACTGTGGTAGTGGATTTTGTCAGTATTTGCTTGTGGGGGTTGAGGGTGCAGAGCAGTGGTAGGTATGTGCCACTCTGCTGTGACTTCTTGGTGTTGGGAACAACCTCTTGTAATTCTGTCTCCAGCTCCAGCCTTTCTTAAACTCTGATTATCTAATTCATTAAAAAACTCTTAACTCAGTCTTAGACTCCCCTCCTCCCTTTCCCCTCCTGCGCAGTTTGCTCTTGCTCTGAACTTCCGTCTCCTCCTCCTAGATCCGTCATTCATACCTCTCCCATCTCTCGTCACTTTGTCCTAGTCTCAGTCTAAGAACCTCGACTCCTTCCCTGTCTCCATATCCAACTGATGCTCATCTTCATCTCTTCAGCAACCCAAAAGCAGCTTTTCTTCCTTTAGGGCATTTCAGCGGACTCCTTTCCATAGTTTATTTGCTTTTGTGTGTTGCTTGCTTTTTGGGGTTGGGGTTGTCCCCCCTCCCCAAAGGAGGATTTTATTCCTTTCTCCTTCAAAGGGGAGAGCATCTCCCTGTTCTGTGGAGATCCAAAGGACTCCTTAGCAGGAGGCTCCATGCTCTGTTCTGGTGCAGGGCTGTGGTTACAGGAAGAATGGCTTTGGCTATGAGCTGGAGCACAGGCTGTGTGTGGGTGCTGTGTGTAGCCTCTCCAAGGGAATTCTACTCATTAAATTCTAGTAACTTTGGGGGCATATGTGAATTGCAAGTGTTTTTCTTTCCCCGGAGGTATTTAATTTAGCCATATCTGGATGGATATTGACCAAAAAAAAAGGCAACATTTTTCATTGTCAGTCACATTGAAATTAATATCCCTGTTCTGCTGGATAATGCTAGAGCTTTGTAAAGGGGGGGGGGGAAAGTGGGAATTTTTTAACTTGGGCAAATGATAACTCATCAAATTTGGGTGAGCCATTTGAACTGAAATATTTAGTAAATGCTGAACAGGACACAGCATCCAAACTAGACTTGGGTAAAGCTTTAAGTAGCTGTTGGAATGGTCTCCTAGGAGGAAATGCTGGGTAACCCTCAGACAGAGCAGTCAGTTTTACGTTGGCCTTGATTGCTGCCAGTATGTTCTCTGTGTGCTGTGAAATCAGTCGTGGCTTAGCAAACATACCGAGACACGATTTCTGTCCAAGCCTTACATTTCAGGTGGGATGGGGATTCCTGCAAAAAGTGATACAGGAACTTGTCCAGGCATAAGGGTGCTTGACAGTGAACTTGATACTTCATGAAATAGAGAAAGGAGAGGTGAAAAGAAGGTGGAATGGAAAATGAAAACTCTTAGAAGGCAGTAGGGAAGAATCGCATTAGGACTTAATGTGCAGCTATCCTCCTTCCTAATAGTCCTGCTTTGCTTTTGAGCTGGTTTTGGCTGTCTCTTGGTCAATCGTGCAGTCACTGCAGACTTTCCACGTATTACACACAATGAAGGGTCAAAAAAAATTTGCATACTTCATGAAACTTCTGTCCTGTTGCTTGTTAAGAAACATTTCTTCATAAATAACAAACTCTGTGACTTCACACCAGTGCTGAACTTGCATAAATGTGTCTGATAGAATTTCCTATTAAATAATAAAAGACTATTGGCACCTTTCAAGTTACTCTGTGGGACACAATAATTATATAGATGCTCTTGCAGTAACTGGAATCTCTGGGACTTTCTTTGCAATATGCTTATAATTATACTATACCATGATTGTCTTTTGATTAGGCTCATTTATAATGGAAATAACCTCCTGGAACAAGTCTCTTTCTTCTAGCAGTTCATATATCTGAAGTACCTGCTGTAGTCTGTTGGCTGCAAAGTTTTACTGTGACTGTTTTGGTGCCACCAGACAGCAGGCTAGAATGCGGTGTATCTTCTGGAATTAGTGCGATTCTCTGCTTTTTAGCTGTGGAGTAGTGTTTATCACTGACCTTCAAGTTATTTTTGTCTCCTCCAGGGAGAGACACCGGGGAGGGATTGCTCCTGGATTTCAGGTGGTACATCTGAATTCAGTGACAGTGGACAACCGCCTAGACAATCTGCGCCTAGTTCCTTGGGGGTGGAAACCCAAAGCTGAAGAAATCTCTAGCAAACAAAGGTATGTTGATGTCTGGCGGAGGGTTGCCATCAAAATACTGAAAATCTCTTAAATTGTTGTCGTCTTTTAGTTATTCTCATTGTGGCAGAGCCTTTTCTGTTGGACCTTGGGCTACTTACATGTCACTGTACACCTTAGCTTCCTCACCTGGGGAACAGAATTAATGCTTATGGTTCATGCTACTTGTGAAGGGACCATCTAACCCCATGGTGTTATTATGTAGAGACCTCGCTGTGCCAGATGTTGTCACCATGGTGAAACAGGAAGCCTGCCTCCCCTTCCACTTGAGTGATGCCATCTGGGCACGCTGAATTAAGCCTGCAGGTTTTACTGGTTTGTGGCTCTCATCCTCAGGCACCAAAATTCTAAGACAACGTGTAGAAGCCAGCAGCTGCAAAATGGTTACACTTGGAATCGCATATTTGGGTTGAAACCAGAAAGAGTTCCTGGGATCAGTTTCCATTGCTGTTCACTAGTAGGTTGTGGGAGCTTCCAACATGCCATGTTGCATCAATGTTACTCAAAGCACATTGAAGTCTCAATGTCAGTATGATTTTGGTTAATCTATGGGTCTCCATAGTTTGGTATATATGGGTCTTCATAGACTTAACATCACACTAAACTCTTCTTTTGAAGCACTTGCAACACCCATAAGATAGGGATGTTCAGAGCTCATTAAGCTGATTTTGAAAAGACGTAGTGAATGGCAATGATGCTGCCAACGATTCTGGGAGTTTAAGACACAGACCTCAAGCCATTTACACAAACAATTTTGCCTGATAAAAATGTTTCTTGGTAGATACTTGTTAACTTTACTTTTCCATTTGGGCTAAAATAACCCTAAAAATATCCAGTATATGAGGAGAATGTGTAGTCTGAGGCTCAATACGTTAAACACAGTGTTAACCCTTCTTACTTTATAATAAATTTGGACTCTATTTCCCTGTATGCTTATGAATTTATGGACCAAATTTGTACTTGCTTTTTTACAGGGAACAAAGTCTGTATTGGCTGGCAATCCAACAGCTTCCTACAGATCCTATAGAAGAGCAGTTTCCTGTACTGAATGTAACACGATATTACAACGCTAACGGGGATGTTGTGGAGGAGGAAGAGAACTCATGCACTTATTATGAATGTCACTACCCACCATGCACAATGATCGAAAAACAGGTGTGTTTGAAAGAGTTGCAAGGAAGCATGTAGTGACTCAGGCTACCGTGTGTGTCCAGGGGCTTGTTCCTTAAAATGTAAAGCTTTACATGTGCCATTCATTTGCTAAAAACTATAATGCTTTTTAGCTCAGGTTTTCTTTGGCATGAGTCTTCAGAAGCTATGATAATTTTCTGCTTAGATGTAGTTTTGAATTGGAACAGTAAATGACCCAGTGATTTACTGGGAGGAGGACTGTGATTTCTGCAGAATGTACAAAAAGACAGGTGGAAGCATTTCTCTAGGGACCTAGAACAGGAATGAGCAAGCAGTGGTGTAAGACAGGAGAAAGCATTGTAAGAGATTTTGCGTGGTAGCGGAATCAAAAAATAACCTGCTTAACCTTTCATGAGAGAGGGTGAATTCGAGTGGCCTTTATTCAAGGGAGAACTGGGAGGAAAGCTAGTTCTAGTTCTTTGCTGTAGGTAGATGAAATGAAGCAACACATAGAGTCAGAGAATGAGATGTCAGACAGATGTCCTTATCTATGAATAAGAAGGGCTTTTCTTGTGATAACAAATGCTGAGTAGGCTAAAATTGTTCCACTTTTTTTCTTGGGGAAGGGAATGTTTGCAAAAATGGTCTTAAACTCCCTCTATTTGAAAAAGTAGGCTTTACCATTTATTTGGGTCTGCATATGAAAGCTTCCTGGATAACTAAGTTTGGCAATGGCTGGGCTTGTACAGCTCTCCTAATCATTTTTGCATTTAAGATGCTTGTAGTTGAAAACAGAAGTTGAACAGTAGCATTGTGAGAAAATATGAAGCATTCAAATACTTTGTCTATTAAGCTCATTCTGCAAGAGCAACTGCAAATGCAAACAAATGTGATCATGTCAAAGCCTTCTGATGCTCTGACGCTCATGGTGGGATGTTCGTATTTGTGGTAGATGCAAAAGACCTGGTCATAAGCCTGCTTGGCAAACGATGTAGGGGTGCTCCTTGGCACTGAAAAAGGCTCACTAATGCTGTCTTATCTTCTTCCTAGTTACGTGAATTCAACATTTGTGGCCGATGCCAGGTGGCGAGGTACTGTGGGTCACAATGCCAGCAGAAAGACTGGCCTGCTCACAAGAAACACTGTCGGGAGAAGAAACGGACCTTCCAGCAAGAGCTCGGACCAGAACGATGACCGGGTGGCACAGGCCTCTTAGCAGCAGGATTCCTTCTCAAAGGCATTGGACTCTTGCTTTTGCACAGTAATGACAGGCTGCTTATTGAAGCCAGAGGCACTGAAGAAGAAAAACCCTGTGATGCTTGAGCAGAATGGCTGACTGGACTAAGCCAGCTCTGACTGGTGCTGTGGAAAGGGATTGGGTCTACCCTTCCAGTATTATATTCTCAAGCAAAAAGACTACTGTGGAGGCTCCAGGCAGGAAGCTTCTCATTATTTATATGTTAATACATTTGTAAACTCATGTACAGTTTTTGTTAGAAATTCTTGATAGGACTCATTAACTGTAATGTTCAGATGAGAACATGTTGTTGGCCTGAAAGTTAAAAAAAAAAAAAAAAAAAAGTCATGTAGCAAAAGCTTTTCCTCCCATGTGGCTAGAAGTATCTGTGGCAGTGCCAAGGCCAGAAGGCAGGCTCCAACATCAGCAGTTACTTTGGAGAACTCTGCATGGAAGTTATATTTTAAAAAAAAAAAAGCGGGGGGGGGGGGGGCAGGGGGGCAAACAAAGTAAAAGTTGGAATGAATCATTGTCTACCCTCTAGCTTTCTCCCGTTCCCTTCCAGCTGCTTTCAGAGCACAGTCACACTTGGATGTTGGAAATACCTACTCAGTAGGAACCAGTGCACCAGAAACGAGCAGAATGTAGGGGACCATCTGGGATCTGTGCACACAGGCAAGCTATAGCCTGTCGCTGCCTTCAGAGAAGGGCTGCTGGAGATTGTGCTTTAACAACCAGTATTTTTAGAAAGCTGAATTGGCTTTCTTACTACAAAACCTTTGTATATAAAGTAGTTGTAGGGAAGCTCAGGTAGTCAGCTGTGTGTGGATGTGGTTGCCTTCATGGCTTCCCCGTAAACATAGCAAATACTATGTGATGTGCAGATATGTTGAAATGATCTAATATTTGGTAATTTGAGTTATTTATTCATTTTCTAAAGAGATGCCATCAATCCAAGAATCACTTTGGCTTTTTATGTAGCAATGAGTAAAAATAATATGGGAGGAGGATTTGACTTGCAGAGTACATGCCTGTTTTTCTTTTCAGACGTTTTGTCATGCATAATCTGAAAGTTTTTGCTTTTTCTTTTTTTGCCTTGGAAATATAAGGAATATCAAATGAGTCTATCCTGAAGAACTAAATGGATAATTTGGTGCCAGGTGTTAGTCTTGCTTCACAGTAGAAGAATGTGAGTGCTTGATGCAGAGCCTTTCTCGGAGTGCTTAGTGAAATAGGTATTTAAAAATTTTTTTGTAAAAGCCATTAGGAATTTTGATTTTTCAGTCAGGATTCCCTTTGCCACTTCATGTTGCAATGTTGGTCTTGCTTGTATTCAATTTGTTAGAAAATTGAACTGCTGTGGACTTCCAATATTATATTATGTTTCTAATATCTGCACAGGAAGTTCTTAATTATTAGTATTTGGGTGGGTTTTCATACTTCGGCTTTAGGCATCTTGAGAAATAGCAAAGAACTTCTGAAGCTTCCTGCTGGAAGTTTACTGGGTAGAAATGTTGTCAAGTTGCAACTCTTAAGTCATGGTTAGACTGTTAACTTTTCTGCTTAGGCAGCCTAAAATGCCCTTAAGTATGAAGAAGTCAAGCAGGACTTAATCAAATTATCCTGTAATGGGTGATTTTTTTTTTTTTTTTTTTAAGGAAAGTCAGTTATTTGCTTTCAATGCTGTACGTTTTTTTGGTGAATATAAAAAGGGACACAAGGATTTTTTTTTTTTATTTGAGGTAATCCATTGAAAAGGGCAGAAGTATTGACTATTTTTCTTGCCTTTTTAAAAGGCTGCTGTTTGTCATGCGAGTTTTCCATGGTATTATCAGTAATCATGTTTAGCAAACAAGTGCAGTCTTGGAGCGTTTGAACCCTTCTGCAGCCCTGAGCAGGGAGAATGGTCAGTCCTAATGTTTGTAATGTTGCTGCAATGAGAAATGAGGACAAAGATAGACTGCAGATGGGGCAACAGGCCGATTCCTCTTGAGCAGCAGGTAGAGAGATTGAAGGAAGGGTGAGACTCCAGCTAAAGAGTCTGCAAAACTAGGATGGTGGGTGCTGGGGGCAATCCCGATCCCAGTGAATGTGGGAGGGAAGGGGCCAGGAGGAAGGGCTGAAGCAGGCAGCGGGAAGAAAGATGCCTGCTAGGTTAGAGGTCTGTTAGACCATCAACCGAATGAAAAGCAGCTTGCCCAGACATCCTGAAAGGGCTTGGTGAAATAACACAGGTTCTAACTTCAGTGTGTGACCTCTGATTCCAGACTGTCCTTGAGCCAGAGGAGGGAAGTGGCTGCAGGGATTTTTGACTCTTAGAAAACTTTATGGCTCCCAGGAACTGTCACGTCCTGCAGGCATGCCACTGCCTGCAGAACAGTGTTTCTTGATTAATGTGGGAAGTTGTGTGATCAATGATTCTGGCAGAAGAACCAGTTAGACTTGGAGATGGCAGCTCCGCTTCGTACAGCCTATATGGTTTTTCAGAGGATGAAGCTCTGGTAAAGAAAATCCTTTCCCCTCTTAAACTGAGCTGACATGGACATCCTCATATGGGCAAGTATTTTTAAAAGCACAGAGTTAGTTACATGGTCATTTATCTTGGAGCAGCCCTCTGTGGTACTTGTAAATGAGCTGACTTCTCAAGGACTTAACCTGATGGAGAGACTCTCCAGCCAAGATGCTTCCTTCTGTCACAGCTGCAAAGTCGCAAATACAGCTCATGTCAGGAACCTGCAGTGTTCCTGATGCTGGCTGTAACACAGGGGTGCACACTCATTGTAAATGTACCATGAAATGTTGATACTTTCCCCCCATGTAGTCCTTCATATCAAAGTAGGGTGGTATTGCCAATCCCAGACATTCAAAAGTCACAATTAAACCCAATAAAAATCATGACTGGCTTAAGGAACACAAAATCCAAAATACAATGTATTGCAGGGCTCAGCGCTTGCCTTTTGATATTTGAGCCTTTAATACACCCATAAGATTATACTTTGAAGTTTTCCTCTGTGGTGGTGATTTAATTGTAAATGAAACTGGTGAAGGGAAAAGGGGCAGCTGAAGGACTTAAAAGTTTGCAGGTGAGGTGGCATGGGGACAGTTTAAGACACCACATTGGGGCCAGGAGAAAATGGTTACCACCCACCAAAACAGAACTGAGAGAGGACAAAAGGAGGTTGGTGTGATTAAACAGCAGTGTGTGGGATGCTTGTAGAGTAAGGAGAAATCCTTTATAAACTGAGCTTGTGTCCAAGTGTACAAGATGGAAAGAATAAGATTTGGCAGGTGAAATGTGGCTTTTTTTTTTTTCACCAAACAGAAAAAACCCAAAGCCTAAAATAATGCAGAGGAAAATGGAATACAAAGGACATACAAGTCGTAAAACTTGCACAAATAACTGGAAAAATCAGGAGCAGGGAGATGGCTGCATGGAGACTGCTGCAGGCAGTTGTGTGTTGCACAGTAAAGGGACTTTATCTGACGTGGAGATAAAGTCCCTGCAGAAAACAAGTGAGTTGTTTGCATTTGTGTTTGCTGTGAAAGAGCTGGGGGAGTTCACATGGGAATACTTCACACCCATATGGAGAGCTCAGCAGAGAATCTGTTTATAACTGATGTGCTTTTAGGAAAGACTAAAGTTCAGATGAAATGAACAATAACAAGTTGCCAGGACCAGACGGAGCCACGTATGGGCTCTGTGAGATGGTTCAGGGGTGAAGAAGCCAAGCTGCCAGCTGGGATGGTAACCTCTCCCTTGGTACCCACAGCAAATGTGACAGAAGCTTCTGAAGTGAGTTTCAGGGCAGATGTGGCAAACTACAACCAGGTGAACTTGCACTTAGCAAATTCATGTTGCAGTATCAATGGCTAAATATTGGGGAGGAATCAATGCAGTCTCCGTACAGGGAAGTTGTGCTTCAAAACTGGGATTGGAATTGTTTTAATGGCATCAACAAGCAGGGGATAAAGGGAATTTGGTTGGGTACAGTCTGCTTGAACTTTCAAAATGTACTTGATCAAGTCAAGGCACTTAAGAAAAAAGCAAAACTGCTATGGGAAAAAGGGGAATGTCATGTGAACAAACAACAGGAAAGGAAGAGTTAAGGGGGGTTGGTGGAAGGAAGTCAACAGTTGGATGCCTGACGCATTAAAAAATAATTGGGAAAAAGTAATGAATCAGGAAGGTGACAACATTCACTAATGAGGTTATTAGTGTAATTGTAATAAAGGCTGAGTGAAGAAGTATTGCAGAAGGATCTTACAGATTGGTAGATGAAATTCATTGTCAATAAATGTAATGTTGCTTGTGGGAAGACATCAAAAGATGGGCCCTACACAGACTTATTTTCTCTCAGCAACAAGGCCTTTGGGTTGTGAAACACAGTCCTGCAGCAGCTTCAGCTCAGGGACCAGCAGCAAACCAGGCTCAAGGAGAGGATGGGCGAGTGGAGACTAGCACCTCGGCGTGGACTGGCAGCACGTGGACCCAGAGCCTGTGGTTGTCACCCTCTGTCTCTGGAAGGGGAGAGGCGCAGGGCGAGGGCCCAGCATCCCTCCGTGGCCCAGAACGGCTCCTGTGAAGACGTGGCTGCATCCCGGCTGTGGACCGGGTGTGAGCGACAGGAACATGAGGAAAGTCTCTAGGCCTGGCAGAGGGAGGATGCCAAGGGGACAGATTTTTCTCTCTGATGAGCAGCTGCCCGGTTAAGCCTGAGGTGCAGCCGTCCCAGCTGCAGGCCCCTCGCCTCAGGACGCGGTGGGTGCTACAAGGCCGCGTTTGGGAAGAGCTTGGACAAGTTAATGGAAAAAACCCTCCTCTGAGGGCGGTTGAGGGCTACGCTCAGCGCGGACGCGGCGCAGCGCCACCCAGCAGACCGGCCTGGGCCCCGGGCCCCCCTCGCAGACCGGGGGCCGGGCAGCGCCGCGCCCCGCCCCGGAGCGGGAAGCAGAGGGGCGGCGGTTCCGCTGCGCGGCGGCGCGGCCTCCCCGGAGCCGCCCGGCCGGCGCGGCATGAGCCCGCCCTGAGATGGCGGCGCCATGCCGGACACGGACGCTGCAGGTGGTGGACACGGAGTTCAGCGCGGACGCCGTGGAGTGGTGCCCGGTGGAGGGCTGGCACAGCATCCTGGCCTGCGGCACCTACCACCTCCGCCCGCCCGCCGCGGTGAGCCCGGCGCCGCGCCGGGGCGCGCTCCCACCTCACGCCCCTCGGTCGCCGGGGCCGGGCTCGGCGGGTGCTCCCGCCCTTCGCGGCCGCCTCAGCCGGGCCCGCTGCTCCCGGCTACCTCGGCGGGATCCGGGGCGCTCCCGCCCTTCGCGGCCCCCTCAGCCGGGCCCGTTGCTCCCCCGGCCGGCCCCGCTACCTCAGCAGCACCCGGGGCGCTCCCGCCCTTCGCGGCCGCCTCAGCGTCCCCGCTGCTCTCGGCTTACCTCAGCGGGATGCGGGGCGCGGCCGCCTCAACCGGGGCCGCTGCTTCCGGCTACCTCGGCGGGATCCGGGGCGCTCTCACCCTTCGCGGGCCGCCTCAGCGCCCCGCTGCTCCCCCGCTACCTCAGCAGCACCCGGGGTGCGCCCACCCTTCGTGGCTGCCTCCGCAGTGCCCCGGGTGCCCGCCGGCCGCCTCAGCCCTGCGCTGTGGGGCCTTGTCCCTGCGGGGTGGCCCCGCCGCCGAGCGTGGCTGGCTCTGAGGGAGCTGCGGCGGCTTGAACCCCCCGCAAGGGAGGGGGCTGCCAAGGGGGAGCCGTCTGCCCCCCTCCTGGCCCGGTCTTGGGTGGGAGGTAGACACGCGGCTAACCCTACCCTTTTCTTTGCAATTTTTAATGTAGACTGACTCCCGGGGGAGCAATGGGGCCTGTGACCGGACCGGGCGCCTCTACCTGTATCACTACAACGAAGAGCAGCCCTACATCCCGCTGACAGAAATCCAGAGGATTGACACGGCCGCCGTCCTGGACATCAAATGGTAATGCTGGCCTGACGCTCGCAGCAGCGTGGGCTGCTGTTCTGGGGGTGTCTTTTAAAAGACTGTTGGTATGGCAGCAGCAGTAATATTTTCTAACTAAACTGTCCCTGACTTCTTGGAGGGAGTATTCTCCAGTTTGTTTCAGTGAGGAAAGACTGCACTCATTCCTGTGTTTCATTCTTCTGCTCACTTAGGAGCGGCTGGTCAGTGACTCTGGACCTCTTTTGTTTATATAATAAGATAGTGTAATTTCCCATATATATATGTATATGTGTGTGTGTATATATATGTATATATATAATCCTCCATGCAGGTTTGTGGGAACTTGAGGAGCCTAAAATTTTCTTCATGAGTTGTTTTTTGGTCAAGTACCTTCTCCTTGTGCATCCTGGAATACAAGTTACGAATTTGCTCTCTTCCTAAAATACAAGCAAGATGGACGTTCAAGACTTGTTTAACTTGATCTTTTAGGTGCCACGTCCCCGTTGCAGAACATCCCATGGTTGGCATTGCAAACTCGACAGGTGCCGTGGAGTTTTGCCACCTGACTGGAAGTGAGGTAGGTGGCCATAACGCCAGCTGCTGTTGAAGCTGCTTTTAACCCATGTTTGATATATCTTATTAGCAGTGTGCAGAGACTTGCAGGAAAGCTGTATGGTTTCCATGTCTTCCTCAGTATGCTTAGCTTTTTAAACATTTCCCTTGTCTTCTGATGACCTTTCTTATAAATTCCACAAATTTGTTCATGGCACCAGAGACTGGCTGAGCTCTACCCACCTGCAGAGTGTGGGAGACGATTGGCATGAGGGAAGCAGAAGCAAACGCTGGAAAACTCACTTGAGGACAAGTATGGACTAACTGGTAAACACAGCAGAAGTCACAAAGTTGTTAAAAGCAGGGAAGAATTTTGGAGAAGGGGTTTCTTTCAGCTGGTGAGAGGAGAGAGTGATCAAGAGAGCCATTCCCACAAACAAAGAAAGTGGAAGTCAGTCTGTAAGGGAATTCGGTAGTCAGGCCATCACTTCTGCTGCACTTCACACACTGAGAGAAAGCAGAAGTTAAGGGCGATTTGGTGGGCAGTGGGTAGCAGGAGGGTGGGAATCCTGTGTATGCATGTGTTTGCCCTTCAGCTATTACTGAGTGATTGTACATTGCTATGGGACGTTTCATCTCTTTTTAGCGTGGGACCCTAATATGCTCATCAGTCTCTGGGAAATACCTGCTGTGAGAGTAAGCAGTACATGTATTGTTATGTACCTGCTGTCTTCCCAGTCCTAACCCATTCCTTTTCTTTCCAGTAGAAGAACAGCTGCATGTTGGAGCCATGCTTCAGGGTCGATCTTGGCGCACAGTGTCTGGCCTTGTCCTTAGACTGGTCCACTGGACGAGAGCAATGGTGAGGATGGGGAATAAAGGCCGGTATTGGAGGCTGTTGTGTGCGTGACAGCTGTCAGGCGTAAGTTGAGGACTTTGATGAATTAATCTTTGGTGGCTTTTTGTGAAGTAGTTTAAGACTTTCTAGATACCAGCTGTCTCTCTGCACCTTCTCTAGAAGTTACTATTTGCAAAGCAAGGGTAACAAAGGGACAAGAACACAAGCTGCAGCCACTGTAACAAGAGCGGAGACTGAACCAACAACAAATGTGAGATTGAGCTGTGGCAAATGGCAGTGGGTGAGCTAGGGACATGTCTTCTGTTGCCTTTGCTAAAAAGAAAGACCAGGATGGGATGCAGGTGGATCCACTGGTTCCATCTCTGCTCTTAGAATGGCTGAAATTTTAGTGTGAAGTTCTGCTTAAGGACTGCTAATAATAGGACGTGTAGGAAGCTTAAACACAGATTAGTGAGAAATGGGAGAGAATTAGTTTGGAAGTGGCTCCTTCCTCTCTCAAACGCGCATACGTTTGATTTCAGAAATGGCATCACTGCATGAAATAACATGAATTAGCCATACCTTGAAAGAGGTAGTTAAGTGCAATACAGAGGGTGGTGCCTTTGGTGTGAAGCTGGAAACTGAGATTAGGCAGTTGTGTGCTTAATACTATAGAGCAAATATTTAGTAGCTTTTGCTAATTAAAGACTGTTTCTGTGCATGCTGTTTAATAAATAAGTAGAGTTCCCAGTTACACTTTCTTCTTCCTTACATTCCTTCTTCCCCATGTCTTTGCCCCTTGTCCCTGCCCTTCAAGATAAATGGTTGTTGCCATGATGAAAAGTCGCTTTAAAGCCTGTCACTGTTGTCACTGGAGAGACAGGTAACCCCTTCTAGAAGCCAAATGTGCAGCCTTCACACCTGTGTAGGAAGGGGGTGACCCTTGTGTGGAAATTTGGGAGATTCAGTATGATTTAGTAACTAGCATATGATGTAGAACTAGAAAGAAGCCCTGAGCCACCAAATCAGTACCCACAGTTGCAAGTAACCGGTCAGAAGGTACCTACTTCATGTCAGGGAATGTCAGAAAATCAGTGTACTATGAGCTCTGAGCTTCTGCCAGTGCTCCAAGAACGTTGTGTCCAGAAACTGCAACTGTGCTGTGCCACAGGAAGAAAGCAGGAAAGGTCAGGATCAGCCAGTGCTTCAGATGTCTGTGATATCAGGGAAATAAAACATTTCTTTGTACTCAGAAGAGGGAAGAGACTCAGAGGTCCTTGTCAGACTTGGAGGAAAAATGAATTTGTTTATTGATGTAACATCAAGCATGTGAGAAGTCAAGTTATGCATCTAGGAGAAAGACAGACCCAAGGCTGGTTTTCTTTTCCTCATGAGTGTGAGTGGTTTGCCCGCTCTGTGAGATCAGGGAATGGGGATCATTGGTGTTGATGATTTCAAGATGGGGTGGGCTGAAGCTGAAAAGGACTTTATAAATGCATGCATTTCTTCCACTGTACTGCCACTTTCTATGAATGTTTAGTTGAATCAGACATACTTGATTGTTTCAGTAATTTCTAGTGTTTTCTCTCTATTCCACCGTAGTGGATGTCCTTTGAGAGTGATCAGCAGTGATTCAGAGGGGAAGCTGAATCTTTTCTCCATAGATGAATCTGCTCCTTCTGTGCATGTCCTGAACCAGTGGGAAGCTCACAAATTTGAGGCCTGGATTGCTGCTTTTAATTACTGGGACACCGATATTGTGTATTCAGGTCTGTAAGGGCTGGGGCTCTCGTTTGGGGGTGTTGGGGAGGGGCCACCTTCTACAGGGATGTGTGTTCTGTGGGATTTTACTTTCCAGGGTTGGGTATGCTGCTTGCAATCACACCTCTTGAAAGAGTCAGGGATGCTGCTAGGGGTAAAAGGCTTCTTGAGTGTGTGAAGTGGTTGGAGTTAATTAGGAGAAGCTGTGCCTTTTAAACTGTACTTTCGCTGGCTACTGGCAAAAAAGGTGATGATCTCTCTTGTGGTGTGCAAAAGAGAGCCAGAGGGCTTCTAGAGTCCAGTCTTTTTCTCTTCCACTTTTTTTTTTTTTTTTTTTTTTTTGCTTAGTAAAGTGAGGGTGTTGCTAATGTATGTCTCTTCTGCAGTGATGAGTACTGTGAGCCTCAAATGATGCTTGGTGCATCTGTTAAACACTATGAGATCCTAGGGGTGAAAATCATCAGCTCTGTATTAACTCTTTTGCCTCAGTGCCCTGCACTGGTTGTTTGGCAGTGCTTAGAGTAACAATGTTCTGTCCCTGTGCAGGAGGAGACGACAGCCTGCTGAAGGGCTGGGACACCAGGTGCAGTCCAGAGACTCCTGTCTTCACCAGCAGGAGGTAAGCGCGTTTGCCACTGGACCCTACAGCTGTCATGTGTGGACATACAGTGCTGCCGTGCCCCTTCCCAAGCCACTGAATGCAGGGATGTGCAGTGACAGTGGAGTCCTGTTCCTGCGTCCCTTGGGAAATGGAGACATCTATTAGGTGTTTTCATCAGGACAACTTCAGGTTGAAACTTCCTTCTCCATGTCCTTCAACATAATAAACCAACTGTTCAGTTCCACACATGAAGATGGTGGTAGCTTCTTTCTGAAAGAAGGATCCTGATGCACTCTTCTATTTTGGGAATTTTTGTGTGTGTTATGTTTGGGTATCTTATTATGGAATGTTTTTTAGAAATAAGTTTGTTCTCCACTGTTCACCCATTTGAAGTAATCTTTTTTTCTGGTGGCATAACATTTTCTAAAATACGATCAAAACAATATACACAGCTCTTCAGTGAAATTTTATATCTAACCTTAAAATACACTGGGGGTTATTGCTATGCAAATATTAATGTTGGGAGTAAAGTCTCCCAGGAATGGAGGAATTTTGCTGAAATTCTTACAGGCTCCTGAACAGCAGTTTACGATGCAAATACTACTAGAAATGATTTGTGTTGAGAGACCGTGTGAGTAGTTTTGCTCTGGAAGGGCTGTTGGACTGTGTAGATGGAACTCTGCTTTTGTGTTTCACTGGACTGGAATTTGAGTTTACCTTACTCTTCTCTCCTGAGACACCTTGATGCAGTAACGTGGACCCCCAAATCCTTGAAATTCAAGGAAGAATCCCATCTCAAATGGTACATTGCTGTCTCTTCCCTCTGGTCTATGTTCCTCTTTTGCAGGCATTCAATGGGTGTGTGCAGCATTCAGTGCAGTCCCCACCGGGAGAATCTTCTGGCTACTGGCAGGTAGGTCCCTTCTGGCTGCTCTCCACCAGTGTGACAGCCTCTGTGCTAGTGCTGCTCAAGGTGTGGTCTTCTCAGAAAGTGTGCGATCTTCCCTAATTTTCTTCTGTACTTATTGTGCTGAATCAGCTTTGCTGCTTGTCTGCATATTTATTTGTGGTATGTCTCTAGCTATGATGAGCACGTGCTGTTGTGGGACACCAGGAACATGAAGCAGCCGCTGGCAGACACCCATGTTGAAGGTGGAGTTTGGAGGCTGAAGTGGCACCCAACCTGTGATTTTGTGCTGTTAGCAGCCTGCATGCAGAGTGGATTCAAAATCCTTGACTGCCGTGGAAGCATGGGTGAGCGTTCAGTGGAACAGAGATGCTCTTGCGCTGCTCTGCTGCTTTCCTTTCCTACCTCCAGGTTCATGGGGGAACTCCAGCTCTGAGCTTGCTAGAAAGATCTAGATGTTGTTAATAGCCATAGACTTTTATTCCAACTTGAGGTAGCTCTTCCAGCTTTCCTGGACCTGTCCTCAGTTGGCCTGATCAGTTGTGCAAAGGCACTGTCATTCATGTGTGAATCTCTCGTAACTTCTTTTCATGGGGAGAAAGCCTGTTTGTTTTGGTGTGAAGGCATTGCCTGTTGACATGACCATTCCAGTTTGCATTCATCTTGATGGTTCAGAGAGGTTCTTCTGAACGTCACATGGTGCTTTACTGTCAGCAGAAGTTACTGACCTGCTGGTGATTTGGTTATTGCCTCAGAAAGGAAATGCTGTGCAGTCTGGTTAATCTAGAATAACGTGAATGAGACCTCTGTGTGAATCAGAAGGTATTTACATGATTAAAAAGCTGTTTTGCATTTACATTACTAATACAGTCTTGCTTAAAATAGTTGCCTTCCCGGGTTTCTCCAGACCTTGGGCAGATCCACAGCTTGCAAAATGAGGATAACATTTCTCCTGTATAGGGAAGCGAGGCACCTGATGTCCGCTAGTGTCAGAGTCAAACGCTGAAAGCTCATGGGAAGAACTCATCTGCAGTTTATTAATAACCGGAACTTGGTCTGCCAGTTTCACCAGTTGTATGTGTGGCTCAGTGGGGATCACTGTGTGATCTGTCTTCTCTTTCTTGAGCCTTTTTAGGTATTTTGAATAATGAGGCTCTCAAACCTCACGCATGTTAAACTTTCTTCTCCTGCCTGCTTGCTGAACCAGGGAAGATCAAGGCTAATGAGAGGTGGCTGAAAAATTGTCAGGAGAGGCAGTACTTCATTTCTGCTAGAACGCTTAACTCTGTTGTGAAGAAGGCAATAACCAGAGAACTCTTCTTGTAGGACACAGCCAATGCTAGAATGGCTTCTGAGCAGTCTGCAACAAACCATTTCACAGCTTCATTTCTGCTCATTTCATTTTTTAACTTTTTTTTTTTTTTAAGCGGAAAACATGGAAGAATGTATCATCCTGTCATCCTATGTCCTGCACAATTCCTTGGCCTATGGGGCTGACTGGTCAAGGCTGTGTCCGAGGGATTCCTTGGCTGCAACACAGGACTCTGCTGCTGCATGCCAGTCTTCAGAGGAGCTTGTGGGAAGATCAGAGGAAGATGAGAGACTGAATTTGCAGGTGCAAAACCTGAAGATAATTTATGAGTCTCCTACAGCTACTTTTGATGTAATACTGGATGAGGAGAGTGAAGGCCCTGCCTTGCCACTCAAAGGAGAGAGGGACCCGAAGCTGTCTGGGGATTCTGACCCGGTTAGGGGCTCTGGTCTAAAGGGAAGTTTAGGTTTGGTTGGGGGTCCAGATCGAGGGGGAGATCCCAGGTCAGCCAGCGGTTCTGACGCAGGAGCTAAGAGACCCAACGGAATGGGCCTGGACAGAAGTGGGGATTCAGGCAGGTCTCTAGACAGCCCAAAAGAAATGAGCATTGTAGCAACTTGTTCGTTCTATGACAATATCCTCCATGTCTGGAAGTGGGAGATGAGCCTGGTTACCCCTTCAGAGACACCAAGTACTCGATCTCCATCTGAAACAACAGGTGAAAGTTTGCACTGACCAGTCCCAAGGGAGAAGGGCAGGAAAACTCCAGTACTGAGAGCCATGTCCAAGCTTATGCCCTGTCTAATTTCTGTTGGGCTTTTCTAGTTTTGTTGTTGAGCTTGTGAGTCTCTTAAGGCTGACATGCTGGAATTACTGGTGTTTTTATTTTCAGCACTGAGGAGAGCCTTTCCTTTGAGGCATGTGGTCAGGCACAGACGTGTTTATTTAGTTTTCCCTTAATGTACTAGTTCAAAGTAGGATGGCCTTGTTTGTACTTTATATTTGAATCCCTTTGCGACTGGTTTGCATTGGTACGATTGATCTGTTAAGCCCGTTCTCCTTCCGTCACAAACCAAACTTGTCTGTGCTGCTACGTGTAGATGAACACAGTATGTGATCAGAGAGCTCAGAAGAGCCCATGAGTAGAGGCTTAGCTGTGTGTGTAGCTTGCTGTGTGATCTGTAAACTAGTGTGTACTTTGAGAAGACGCTCAAAGACAGTCCAGATACTGACAGTGCACTGTGCTTACAGTGAACTTTACTAGAGAGGAATTCCTTTTTAGAAGGAAATCCAGACTAACCGGTATGACAGACAGCGGTTCCGTGATGCGAGGCTTTGTTCTGAGCGGAGCCTTTCTTGTAAGGGTTCTGGTATATCTGCACGGCCTGATTTTTGCATCAGACCTGTCACCTGATTGCAGCCTGACTTTGTCACTCCCCAAGCAAAGCACACCCTGGTTTAGCATAAATTGCATAGTGGGCCCTGCTACATTTTAGTGCCACGCTTAACCAGCCCCCCAGCCTCTTGGTATCAAACTCATGTTTCCCACTCTCTGCAGCAAGATGTACATTTGGGTCCAAAGTCAAGACCTTTCAGTTTTTTTAAAGGTAAACAGCTTTAAGATCAACACTTCCAAAAAGTATAAGCAGTGTTTCCTGACATCTTTTAAGTTCACTGTAAGTCCAGAAACCAAAATCTTAACAACATTGCCCTACCTACCTCCAGGAATGGCTGCAGAATTTCTCATGGTTGCTCCATCAGCTTTCTTTTTTCACTGTGAAGTATCAGCAAAACACTGTTTCTAGAACACTTTGTTACCTTCCTAGAAACAAAAAAGCAGCTTAAACTAGGTAACTTGTAGCTTGCATGGTTTCTTTTTGATGGTTCTAAAGAATTAGTTGTCTGGAGGGAAAGAAACACCAGCAACAGGTATCTATCTCTAACAGTGCTGCATCAAAACCGAGGTACAGCAGATAAGAATTTTACTGCTTTGAAACTCCTTTTTCCAAGGGTGAATGTGTATTTTAGAAAACATTCTTGAGCACTGTTACATGAAGATTCGTATTAGTATTGTGAACAAGAGCTTTTGTAACAAAAAAAACCAAACCACCCTATTTTTGGATGTTTCTAAAATAAAATCAATATAAGTGATTTATCCTTCTTGGTCGTTTTGATTTTAAAGAGTCCTTCGCAGTCAGCCCCTGGGAGGACTTCCCACCTTGCTCTGTCAGGGCTTCATCTCTTTTGAGGGTGCGTGGTGGTGAATGTGTCAGAGCAGACAATCCAGTTTCCTTACGCCTCAGTGAGAACACGAGGGTGTATCCCTGTAGTGACATGGCTTTTGACGATGAGTCTTGTCTTAAAAGGTTGTAATGCCATTTTATTGCCATGTAAGAGGAAACAGTCTGAGGTTAGCAAAGCTGGAGTGGTGTCATGAACTGTGACCGGACTGGGGCACTTGATTTATGTGTTATGCTAGTCTTGCTTTGCCCTGAGAAATTGGTGTCTTGTTCTAATCTGCTTTCACGTAGGGAAGGTAAGGCGAGAGACTTGTTCAAGACCGAGCTGGTGTGAGCATCCAAGGGTACAAGATGTGCTCTCCAGCCCTGCGCTCACCTAGCCTCCACGCCACCCCAGCCAGCTGCAAACAGCCGTCCTTTCTAGAAAGTGTGAGGTGCAGCCTGAGAAGGTAATGGCTCTGAAGGGAAGGGGCAAAGTGCCACCTCTGCTGACAGCAGCAGCATGCAAAGCTGGAGGCAGAAAACCACTGCTTGTGTAGAAGGTGCGTTATCCTGATGAGCTTAGATGTTAAGTGAAAAATGCTGCTCAGGCTTAATTGATTAGAAGAACTATGCCTTCCCTCACCCCAACTGTGTATGCAATTCCTGCACCCTCTGTGCTGGTGTGGCAACAACTTCTCCCGCGTTTGTGGTTATTAGGGCTGCAGCGCTAAGCAGCGTAAGCCAGTGCAGCATCCCCTCCCCACCAGCACAGCCCCATCCAGCCCTGAAAATCCGTGGGTTTTTAAACAACACTTCTAAGGACTCATCTGTCAGTCTTCATTACAGACTGGGTGCTCACAGACCACACAGTACACGTGCTTCCTTTCTCCAGAAGTGAACATTTTCATTGCAATGTAATTCTCCAATTCTTAGGCTTTGCAGCACTTTGTGTTTAGAAAACCTCATGGAAACCCCTGAGTACCTGCTGGGAGGCCTAAGCACTTCAGACACAGAGCTGTTTCACACAAGAATGATTTTTATCAAAAACTATAGTACTTGTACATCACAGAAAACATGTTTTTTCCAGCCACTTAAAACACTTGGTATTTAGGAGTTTCTACTTTAGACATTTGCACACAACTGTCTGTCACTGGTGTCCATTTAATTTGATGAACAGCAAGACACTGCTCTTCTAGGAATGCATGTCTAAAAATAACAATTCTTGAGACATTTCAAATTTAAACAGTTAGCTTGTAACTTCAAACAGTTGCACTAAAGAACAGACATCAAATGTACCTACTAACTATTGTGAATTATTCTTAAAAGAGTAGTGCTAAGGCTTGGGAAAGTATGGAAAAATTGCAGCATTTTTTGCAGTGAGTTTTGGGTACGGACTTGATTCTGCCTGTTGGAGGACTCACTCCTGGTTTAGGGGAACACTTCACTGGAGCTGGGGGGAGAGCCAGCAACCCGTTCCTGCTTTGGCTACAACAGCTGCTTGGCACAAGCAGTGGCAGCAGTTGGACTGGCTATGCTGCCCAGCTTGCAGCGGCCTGCTCTCCACAGCCAGAAACTCCAGGCTCTTCCAGGGAGATAAGGCATGCCCTCTTCTGTTCCCAGAAGCCAGGAATTCCTTCCCAGAAGGAAGGAATTACAATGTTTCTGTAACCCGGAGAGAAACTCCCTCCTGCTAATTGTCAGTGCCCGGTCAATCAGCTCTTAGTCTGAGAGCAGGACACCCACACGCTTACCCAACAACTACATGCATGGTGCAAGATGCAGTGACACCTTCCTCAGTCATGGATGGGAAATTAAGCACCAATTTCCCCGCAGCTATTTAAATCAGACATTGCAGAAAGACAAAGTGGAAGGAGTTGCTTTTAATGGCCAGTGACAGACAGTCAGTCTCCATCAAGACTGGACGCTCACACAGTACACGGGCATTCTTTATCCAACGCAGTTTAATCCTCCAATTCCCAAGCTTTGCAGAGCAGCTGGTGCGGGCCGTGCCTCATGCCCGGGCCATGGGGAGGTCCCGCCGCTCGCTCCCTACCGCACGTAGTTCTTGGGGAAGAGCTGGAAGAGCTTGCCCTCCTGCGTCGGCTCGAAGCCGTACTTCTCCAGGTTGTTGGGGTCGAACGTGCCCGCCTTCACGTCCTTCTCGATGTGGGGAGCCACCACCTCGGTGAAGAGCTGCTTGGCCGTCATGGGCGGCTCGGAGCCCGCGGGGGCGCGGTACGAGACGTAGGCCTTGAGCTTGAAGCCCGTCAGGTCGGGGACGATGAACTCGGGCACCATCTGCTTGATGAGGATGAACTTCCTGTTGGCGGTGCACACGCCCAACTTCTTGGCCCCCCGGCCCTTGTTGTAGCTCCGGGGGCCGCGCTTGCTGGTGAACGGGGACATGCGGTCGGCGCCCCGCACCAGCCCGCGGGCCAGCTCGGTCAGCAGCCCCATGGCAGCCGCCTGCCGGCTCCCGCGCAGCCACCTCCGCACACGCTAATACCGCCCGCTCCCATTGGCTGAAACGCACCGGCCAACCCGCAGCGCCTATCGTACCCTGCGAAGGTCGCGGGCCATTCGGCGCGGGGGTGGGGACGGCCTCGCCAATCAGCGGCGAGGAGCTCGAGGCGTGGGCGGGGCCGGCCACGCCCCCTCGGCGGACGGCGGCGGCGGCGGCGGGTGGGGTCTTCGCTCCGCGACCTTCGCCCCCTGCCCGCGGGTGACCTATGACCTGCGCGGCCCCGAGCGCGGCGGCGGCGGCAGGTGAGGGCCCGGCCCGGCCGCGGGGCCGGTGGGCGGCGGGGGGGGCTGGGCTGGCAGGCGCAGCTGCGCGGGAGGCGCTGGTGCTCCCTGGCCCGGGCCGGAGGCTGCTTCCATCGTCCGCGATTTGCTTTAACGGCAGCAGGGGAGCGGAGCCGGGCGGTAGCCGTGGGCCTGGCCCGCAGACAGGGCTGCGCCCGCTGCTCCCAGGCTTTTCCCCGGGCGGTCGGTGCCGGTGCGCGTCCCCGTGGCAGTACGTGACGTGTGGCTGATAAACCCA
Organism: Falco peregrinus; assembly: GCF_023634155.1. Classification (NCBI taxonomy): domain Eukaryota; kingdom Metazoa; phylum Chordata; class Aves; order Falconiformes; family Falconidae; genus Falco; species Falco peregrinus. Next base: position 45,634,877 of record NC_073721.1, on the reverse strand, counting down.
TATTTTTATTTTCCTTCAAGAACGCGTCCCCCAGGCACGGTTGGGTGCGTGCCGCCGGGGCCCGGGGACGCGGCCGCGCTCCCGGGGACGTGGGGAGGGTCCCAGGGATGCGGCCGCAGCCCCGTGGCCGTGGGGAGGGTCCTGGGGACGCGGCAGCCCTGTGGCTGTGGGGAGGGTCCCGGGGCTCCCGAGGCCGAGCCCTGTCCTGAGGAGTTCTCCCTGAGGAGTTGCTGGGTTTTGTAGCTGGACACGAGGAACAAGGGTTAATGAAGTAAAAAAATAAAATAATAATGAAAAAATAGTTCCCCTTGAATTGGCTCGTTCTGGTGAACTGGAAGAGCAGTCCGGATATGCTTTGCGTCGTGGAGGTAAAAAGACTTCGGATTAGAGAGCGCAGTCATCTCCTGACCCTGTGTTCTCTTTTGTTTTTGCTCCCGCTGTACCTCCAGCCATGGGGGAAGAAGGCAACGCCACCAGCCTGGAGGTACGGTATGCTCAGCTCTTACTTTGGGACAGACTTATTTCCCGATTAGTATTTCCAGAACCTGGAAGCTGCTCTACCTAATCCGATAACTTTGGGGTAATGTCTTTCGATGCAGTGCTTTTACTTTGAAAGAACCTTTCCTGGTAAGAGTTTTATCCTTTCAGACATCTCAAGATTGATCCCATTTTTTTGTGAAGTGTATGTTTTTATCACTTTTTAATTTTTTTTTTTTAAACCGCAAACCATTCACACACTGCTTCGTATTCTAAGCTGTTAGCATAATAATACAATTTAAGTACCTTTTGCTTCAACGGTTCATTTTTAGCCTAAAGATGGAGGAATTGGAAAATTCTCTGGCAGCTAGTCTTCTTGCATTTGTTCTTAATCAAATACTTAATCTAAAGTAATCTAAAATACGAATTCTTAATCTAAATACAACACTCCTCATTCAACAAGGCACATGGTGCTTTTTATAGTAACGAAAGAGACAGCCCACGACGGCCTTCTCAGAAGAAAAAATTGCATACAACTCACTTGTATGCAGTTAAAAAAATGGGTTTTTACCCCAGTACCTGTAGACAAAACATAGGCACGTGGACCCATGTACTTAGGAGGTACGAGGAAGTCTAATGTTTTGGAAAATTTAATGTTAAAGCCTTGCTTTCAGCACTGATAAGCAGTTTCCACCCCTCCCTGAATGAGGTATGTCTCACTGTTTGCCTTCGATTGCAACATGGAGTTGTTAAACTCTCAGCAGAGCTGCTTGTTCTGTGCTTGGTACTCTGGATGAGTGTGAGCATTATTTACCTAGCTGTATATTCTTCTTAACTACTGTCAATTCTCAGTTTCTTAATGAGATATCAACATCATTGGAAAAAGCAGCTGAATGCTATTTATGCTAATTCACGCTCTTAGCATACTATTGCTCCATTTTTCAATGAAGCGAGGGTCTTTCCAGGGTTGTTCCACATGTGTTTTGTGTATGAGAACTGTTTGAGGCCGTGTAAGGCACATGCCAAGTCTCTGAATTTCTGTGCTGGCTGCAGGCCTCCTAAGAGGTCCTGCAGGCTTGGGCTGATGGGGTGCACCTGCAGAACTGGTGACCTCCTACCTCTCTCAGATGCCATCATGTAACAATAACTGCTTACAAGTCTTAAGTGTCTGCGTGGTTGCAACCTGGCTGCTTGCTTTCTCTGCTTTTCTGGAAGAAGTGTCAGCCCTTGAAAAGGGCTGCCTGCTGAGAGTGTGAGGGCAATGTCACGTTGTCACTGGTGTCTGTGAGAAACCTTGCAAGAACCTTTCAGTTTTTCTTGAAGGTCTGAACTTTTTTCCCTTTTCTTTTTTTCTGTGTCGAGGCACAAGGGCTCAGTCTGTACATGTGTGTGTTTTGTTCTTTTGCTCATGAATTTGTTTCTTCTCGTGTAGCAGCAATGTGACTGTCAGTTGGCAACTACTATATTGGATGTTATTTGAGATCATACAGGCCTGGATAGTAGCAGAACTGGTTGTCCCCCTGACGCTGTCAAGGGGAAATAAATTAAGTGACCACAATAGACTTATACCAAGAACTTGCTGTATTTTACCAGAATGTGTTGTATTTGTTGCTAATGAATTTTCGGCTTTTTTTTTTCCAAATTCTTTTGACTTTCCACTACAATCCCACTAATAATAGTTTGATAATAATAGTGGTAAAGTTCGCTTGGCTCATGTTGGGAAGATAAATTGTCAGTATACTGTGTTAAAGCAACCTAAGAAGACAAACTGAAGACAAGTGATCTGTTTGAGTTGAGTGGTCCAGATTATTTGCACCATAAAACTGAAATCAATTTCATGAGAGAGACTAGTTTGGTGACTCTCAGCATGCACTTAGTTTTTTCTTATGGTGGCAAAGCTAAATTAAGAAGTCATCCAGATCTGGAACCAAAGGCAAAAACTGAAACTTGGAACGGCATATAGTACTTAAGATTCAAGTGCTTGTAAGGTGGAAGATTTATAGGGGGGCATACTTGTCCTCGTACTCTGGTTTTTTTCTGCTTATTCCTAGTATTTTGTTTGCTTTTCCCCCCTATTCTGGTAAGTTTTGAGCTGGCATTTGTGAGACTATTTTAACTGCCAGATTTTTTTCCTGACTAGTCAGCACAGGTCCCAGGACATTGTACCTGAGACTAGAGCTTTTTCCTGTGTGCATAACTTTCTTTTTATGATGAATTTAATCTGCTGGTTTGTGACTTATCTTCTTGGTCTCATAAAGTCCATTACATCCAGTTCTCATCCTTGTTGCTCTGAATAACATGGAATCGTCAAAAAAAAGTTATCACCTCACTGTTTGACCCTGTTCAGGACTGTTTCAGAATGCATTGAACTGATGCTAATGCAGAACTCCACTAATAGCCCTTTTCCACTGAATGTCGTCATGTTGCAAAGCAGGCTATAGTTGGAAGAATGATGTTGGAAAATATAATCAGTTTGAGTTGTATGTGCCAGACCAGGCACTGAGCTGTTTTTTAGAGGCTCTTTGCTCGTTGTGGGAAACGTAATTTTGCTTTCCTTTTGGTGCTAGGCTGTGTTACCAGCAGGTGGAACACGAATTCTTCAATTTGTAGAAGACCGAATACAGACTACTATGGTAATGTATAGCTTTAATCAGCTGGGTGAAAGATCGTGTGTGCATAAATGGTGTGTAGCTTCTCATAAGTTCTAGGAACTTTGCAAAGTCACAGTCTGAGTGTTTCTTTGCTGTGACTGTACATGAGGCAAGAATTAATTCCTGCTATTTCATCTCACGTACATTGAACTGATCAGCTCACAGACCTTTGGAGGGAGAAAATGCTGAATATTTTGCATGTGAGCTTATCAGTGAGCCACTGGCCTAGTTTAAAGTTCTTGCATATGTGAAGTTTTAATTAAAAATTAAATATTTATGAATGTACTTGTCTTTTAGACACCTTACTGAGCTAAGTGTTCTTCAGCCCTCCAAGAAGTACTTAATGGTTTTCAACATTTAATATAAGAAGTTAATAACTTCTTTCCTGCCTAAATTCCTCTCACAGCTGACTGGAATTGTGATTGGAGCTGCAGTCGCGTTACTACTTATAGCAATTGTGTTCGTTATTTACAGAAGAGTGAAACAATCTAGTAAGTACTCAATAACTATGCATATTTTAGAAAGTTTTCTCTGCTATCTTCAATATTTTTGTAATAATACGTGGTCGATGCTTGCTGTGAAGGTAGTGGTTCTTGCAGGAAAACAGCTCTAAAAGGATGAAGAGCTTATGTTGATTCATTTACCCAGGTCTAAACATAGAATTCATAACTGGCACATGCAGGACAGTGGAGGTTTTTATTTCTCGAGTGTACGATAGCCTTAGTATCAGTTGCAAATTATGCAAACAACTTCAACCCTGCTGCGATTTCACTGTAACAGTAATGAGAAATGGGTGAATTAGAGGTTTCCTTTGTAATGTTAAATTAACCTGATCCTTGTATCTGTTCAGAGAGCTTTTTTTATCTCCTCTGGTGGTTAGGTAGAGCCTCAAGTCAGCTCTTCCCTAGGCTGGCTTGGCTAACCAGAGCTGGATAATGAGGTGTCTTGTGCTGGTTTAAATTCCAAACGGTGACTACGAGAGCTTGCTGCTTCGTAGGCAGGGGCCACAGCTGTTATGGAGGTAGCAAAACTGACAACCTTCTACTGCTTTCTTTCCCTTAGCATGGAGCTGCAGATGGTTTCTGATGTCATGCTTCTCTCTTTCAGAACAACTTCAGCCACATGTGCCTCAGTACCGATTTCGCAAGAGAGACAAAATGATGTTCTATGGGCGGAAGATCATGAGAAAGGTAAGTGCATCTGGGTCAGTGGGAAGGAAGTAAAGATCAACATCTGGTTTCGGAGGTGGTGTAAAACTTGCAGTCTTTCACTTGCTTAGCCTGGCCCAGGGCTTTCAACCTATACAATTTCACTGGAATTTTGGGGATGTTTCAGAGCTCCTGGAACTCTGCCTGATTTGCTGATGGAACAGCAACAGCTTCTCTTTCTGGCTGAACCTGCCTCTTTCAAGATTATTTGCAGACAGTGAGGGCAGTAGTAAATCGACACCTATCTAACTCCTGTATGGAGTTGATGATTGTTTAAATGCCTATAGTAATCTTGTCTTTCTCAGTATTTAGGATTATATTCAAGACACTCAGTGCCTATATTCAGGGCTGTCCTTTTCAGATAATATTTTCCAGTGTGCCATAACATTCAGAGCTGATACCTTCTTTCCCGTGTGAGTCTTATCTGCAAAGCAGATACTCAGATTTCTGCGGTCTGCTTGTGAAGTGCTAAACACTTCAGCATATGAGCTCTTGTTTTCTTGTACTCAACTGCAAATAAGACTTGTCACGCTGTCTCGTTAGAGACTGTTTGGGAGGGGTTTATCCCGAGATTGACTTATTTGCCTTGGATTGTCAAAGGAATACTGCCTGTGCCCTCAGGTTCCTGTCCTGATGTTCTGTCCTATTATTCTCAAAGGTCTCCTCGAGAATTTTCATCAGTCAGGAATCTGTTTCTGCGTCATTTGGTTAAATCCTTCAAGGCTATGGCTGCCTGTTAGATGTACTTCCATTTTAGTTTTTTTGTTTTTTACTTTTATTTTTGCAATATCCCGAAGAAAAGTCACTTGCAACAAGAAGGCTTGAGGAAATCTGAAGACAGACGTTTCCTTTAATGAATTAGGATAATCTTAGTAGGTATGCTGGGTGTTCAGCACTGATTGCCTGGATTTCATTTAATTGAGGAGATTAATCTTCCTGTCTTTCTCATCAAAATACATGCTTCCCTTGAAGCTACTTAGTGTGTGCGGAATGTGAGAGTTTTTTTTTTTGGACTGTATCATTACGGTCAAAAGGAACACTCACCTATTCAGAGGTGTCATGAGTGGCTATGTCAGCGAAGAGATTTTGCATTTAGTTTTGAACAGGTCCCAGAGGTTGAGGAGGGGACTTCCTTACCTGACACTTCCCACACCAAAATTTATGTAGCAGCTTCTTGGACCTCCATGTTTTAGTATATATGATGCTATTGATAACACCTGACTAAGAGGTCGCTTTCCAGGTGCAGGCTCTGACCCCTTTCCAAATGTTTATTGCTTGCTTGTAGTCACCTGTTGAACAAATGATGGTAGATATAAAAGGTTAGTGAAGGAAAAAGGCTGTTGAATACTGACTGCGGTAAGTGCTCCCTGTCCTCTGGAGTCAGAACCAGGTGTGGGTCTGGTGCTCCCCAACCTGCTCCAGTCTAGGTGTGCACCCATATTGCCAGGGCACTTAAATCCAACATCTGTAGAAAAATAAGGTACAGGTGAGTACTTGCTTTGTTAGTCACTGCTTGTTGAGGAATGTTTCCTCTTGTGAACTGTTGCTGCCTTCTGCCTTACACACTGCTGACCTTGTTGAGGTGAATTTAAATACTTAATTAGATGCTGTGCTGGTTCTAATATTCAGTTCTGGAGCTCTGTTTCACTGTGGAGGGATGAGATTACTCCCTGAGCCTTGCCTTTGTGTTGCAGATCAGCCTTTATGTAGAATTTGGCCTAAAAAACCCTCAATGAAAGGAAATAGCGTGTGTTGCTAGGAATTCCGTAATTTTAATGTTCTTTAATGCAACTGTTTATATGTAACACACATCAGTAAAGAATGCTTAAATTCCATATGGTAAAATCTTTTCAGGTGGTTTTTGATTTGGGGTTTTAGACTTCGCTTTTTCCTTTTATTCCTGAATAAGATACAGAAAATTACAAACTAGCTGCTGTTGATTGTACTTAAAATACCAAGATTTTACTTAAAAAAAAAAAAAAATAACCCTCCAAACTAATTAGAGATTTCTTTTGTGAGAGAAGCTTTTTCCTGGGATTCAAGTCTTTGAGAAACAAAGGGAGAACTAATGATGTGTCGTCTTGGTCCGGCATTTGTTGTGTTTCTCCAGAAGGTGGCACTTAGTAACTTCACAACCGGTAAAAGCCTTGCTGCGTGTCTGTGGTGCTGTTTGTCACCAGCTCAAAAATGAACCAATTTTTGTCAGCACCGCAGACTGCCGTAGGAGACCTGGAGCTTTCAGTGTTACTCATCCGCCTGGTGTTGAGTGTTCCTGAGTGAGAGTTGTATAGCCAGGGTGTTTTTTTCCCTCTACTATCCATTACCGCTGTAGTAGTTGCTTAGTAAAATCAAAATATACTCTGCTTGCTTTCTAGAAGACAAGGGATCCTGGAGTAGATGTTTTTTCCAATCCTCTAAGGTCTTATATGAGTGCTTCACTCTGCTCATGTTCTCCTGACTCGGTCGAGGAGTTGGAACCTTTGCAGGGCTGGAACTAGTGGGGAGCTGCTTTTGGTTTTGAATAAATGTCTGTGTTTTCATTATTTCCTCCTAGGTTACAACTCTTCCAAACTCTCTGGTTGGGAACACTGTGCCTCGCCAAAGGATGCGGAAGCGGGCAAAAGTTTTGTCTTTGGCTAAAAGGTACTTGGGCTTTTGGGACAGGGTAAATTCATGCTGTGGAAGCTGGTTTTGTAGTTTTTTGTTTGCTAGGGACAGGTTCCTCACCACATAGTGCTTTTCTGTAGCTGCTCTTTTTTCAGTCGTGCCAATTGCACATCAGCCTAGTGTTTTACTGGGAAATTTGCTGGGAAATTGAGTGGTTTATGCATGCGGCACTGTCTCTAGTTTTGCTGAAGAAAGGTGGGAATGTGGAATGCTACTGTTTTATCTAATTGATAATGTGTAACTTGGCATGGTGTGCATTTGGTGTTGTAGTCAACCTGTAGTGTCAGTGTTCAGCCCATACTTAAGAGAAAAGAGACTTCTGAACTTTTTAACTTCTGTTTTTTCTTTTTAGGATTCTGCGTATTAAGAAGGAATGTCCAACTCTACAGCCAAAAGAACCACCTCCCTCTTTGCTAGAGGCAGATCTGACTGAATTTGATGTAAAGAATTCCCATTTGCCATCAGAAGTCCTATACATGCTTAAAAATGTTAGGTAATGTTAAATGGAAAGATAGGTTTGGATTTTGATGTTGACGGATGTTCAAGTGATCTAAATATTTGGTGTTTTGTGTCAGGTCTTAAGTTTTATCACCATGTGGTAAGAATCTTTAAGCAGTTGACTGAAAATTCATCTGAGCATGAGGAAAGAATAAATGACTTCTGATTTTCTAGTAACATTAAGGAAATAGTTGAGTGTATTTAAAAAATACAAAAAAGAGATCAAAAATAAAAGGATGTAAATCGGGGATAAATTCAGTGGTAGTGATAATAAAGCTATTCTAACACAAATGGGTTTCTGTTAGTGCAATTTAAAAATTCCCTTTAGACTATATCAGACAATTTTTTAGTACAGAAAAGCATTGTAAATGGTAAATGTTAATTGGATACCATATTAACAACTCTCTAAACTGCAGAATCTTTTACTTCTCTGGCTAAAAAGGTTGCAAATAGAATCAAAGTTAACATAAACCCCACAGCTCTTTGGCAGGTTGAGAAGGGGTGATCTTTTTGCCTGTTCAGTAAGGGGTTAAATATGCTGACACAGCAAAGAGGATGAGATCTTCCAATCTATAATTTTGAGTTTATTTGTTTATGTTCATTTTTCTCCCAATTATGGTATAATTTAGTCCTGAAGGTCACACATACTCTAATAAAACTGCTATTTAAGTCATCTAAACTTTCTACTGTGGAATTATGATCTCCTATGACTAATTGATGTTGCAGTAGAATTTGATTGATTGATCCTGTTAAATGTGAGTTAATGGAGCTATGTGGAAGGCCCTTCTGGTGCTGTGCGCAGAAATGATCAGGTTTAAGACACTTATTTCTATGTGCCTGAGTAGTGACTGACTAGTTTCAGTATGGAAGGAGTCCAGTTGCAGGAGTTACCTGCAGGGGATGGAATATTCCAAACTTGCAGGTACACGCAGATGACAGGAATTCTTCCCTTTGTTTTCAGTATTTCTCGTGTGTTCTGATTATGTGGACAGGGTAGCTGTACTAAAAGGAAAATTTCCATAGAGTACCTTTTCTCATGCAGGGTGTGAATCTCGCAGGTTTTTTCTATTCCTTTTCCTTCAAAAGGTGTTTGCCTGAGGAAGGCTGGATATACTTCCTTCTGAGTCTGCTAGCCTTGCTTGGCGTGCTACTCAAAAAGGAACTTCAGTATTGCCAGTTTTCTGTGTTTCTCTACTCTTGCACATCTGTCCTGGGGCGTTGTGCTCCTTCTGCCGTGCTGTTGGATTGCCTTGCAATAACTGACCCTGGGGTTCCCTGGCTAGTCATGCCAGGGGCTTTGCTAATACACAAAGGACTTTCCAAGGTCGGTGGTAATTTTAGGTTTCCCTTTGCATTTTCTTTCCTGCAGGGTCCTTGGCCACTTTGAGAAACCTCTTTTCCTGGAACTGTGCAAGCACATGTTCTTTGTGCAGTTGCATGAAGGTGAATACATCTTTCGTCCTGGACAACTGGATAACAGCATCTACGTTGTGCAGGATGGCAAGCTGGAAGTTTGCATTCAAGAAAGCGTAAGAACAAACTGATCTGGGGTTCTTGGGATGAATCTGTTGGCGTAGCATATAGGTTGGCATGAATCATTAAGCATTGATTAAACTTCGACATTTGAATCATAGTGGTTTAGAAAGGATTACTTCCAACTACTTCAGGGCCATGATATTTATAAAGATCAATGGTTTTAGCTGTGGTCCCCATGTCTTAGATGAGAGGGTGAAACACAATGCTGATCAGGCATTCTGAAATGTCCTCACATACTCTAGTTGCATAGTTATTGAGGGAGGACAGGATGCGAGGTGGGTAGCATTGGAAATACTCTCCTTTTTAGATGTTAGTTATATAAAACAGTTAGGTATACAGAGCAGGAGAGACACTTCGCTCCATAATACTCTAGTGTGGTAGTCAGTGGGTCTGCCTGGGAGGTGGCAGATTCAGATTCACTATAGGGTTCACAGGGAAAGGAAATGATGGCTTGTGTTATGTGTGTCTTAAAATGTTGAGTGATAGCCCTTGTGATCCCTTCTGACAATTTAGATTATTTCTTTTTACTTCTTCCTGACTGAAGTTTGAGCTTAGCTTTAACATGTGCATAGTTTTGTGATGGCTGAAAATGCAGGGGTTTTGTATTTGTGAATTATACCAAATTTTCTGATTTCTGTGTACTTTTGCATTTTGCTGTTCTTTGTTTTGTACTACCTCTTGACATGTAATCCCTCGATAAAGGGAGCTAATTCTGTCTCAGAGTGAAGGAAGCTTTTTTTCTTTAATTGGTTGTTACGTAGCAATGACAAGCAGGTCACATCTTCCCCTAGACAAAACTGGCTTTTAGTTTCTTTTAATTTATTGCTTTTAGAATGGTGGTTTAAAGCTTTGGTGATTTCATTTAGCACATTTCCATCAGAGCAGAGAGGAAGCAAGCATCCAGGTTATAATGGGGGACCATTTCTTTTAGGGCTGTTCAAGAGTATCTTGGAGAATGAGAGCGGGTTAGGCTTTCTGAAATGCTCCATAAATGCCAAATACGCAGCTGTGAGCCTGCAGTAATCTTCTGTCCTACACTTGCAGGATGGAACAGAAGTGGTTGTTAAGGAGGTGCTGGCAGGAGACAGCGTCCACAGCCTTCTTAGCATTCTTGATGTTATCACGGTAAGTTCTTGAACGTGCAGGTTTTCTGCAGTGCTGCTTTATGTCACGGAGCCTGTTGGGGAAGTAGACTTTGGATATTGCTGGGAAAGAATCAGAATGGAAAATGTGTCTCTGACCAGTTCTTTTCTTCCTCCCAGGCCTTCACAACTGTGAACTTAGATCTGTGGTGTGTAAGTTTGTTGTGTAATGTGTGTGCTTGACGGTGTAACACTAGCTACTTCTCATAAGTGGTAGGATTTAAATTATTCTTCTATGGCTGGAAAACTGAGGTATGGTTTGGTTTGCTCAAGGTCACAAAATGGTCAGGAGGAGAACCAGGTTAGGGCCCAGAAGTCCAGGCTTTTACACTGTTCGATTTGTTACTTACTGAATTTATTTTTATTTAGTCTAATGAAAATGAATCTGACAGTTGTTATTACTGTAATTATACTGTGAAACCAGTTGATGGATTTAATTTTTTCCTAATATGTTAACGTTGCTGGTGACCCTCTGAAGGTTGTGCTCTTTGGCAGGTGACAAGATGAGTTCAGTGCTAGCTGGTCAAATCTGTTGCACAAATCAGTGGCATGGGTTTTGTTTCAGTTGGAATTAAAATGATGGTTTTGCTGAAATTGCCACAGTGCATCTATTTAGGAGTATCTCAGTTGAAGGTGGTGGATTCATCCTTTTTGGTAATACAAAAGGACTTACAAGTGCTTCCTGAGGGATTTAGATAGTTGAGAGAATGAAGATAAGCTAATCAGGAAGTTGTTCATAGTTGACTATGTATCATGTTTCTCTTGTGCTTGCCTGTCTCCTTTCATTAAAAAGTACAGTTATTCTATGTGTGGTTTTAATGATTCTGTAAAATATGCTTTGCCACTTTTAGATGCGAGTATATATCTCCATATATAATTTCCATAAAGCCTATCAAAAGTGATAAACAGTTTTTAAGCGTGGTCGTCACACTTTCTTCTGTGGAAAGTAATGGCACGTGAATAATTTGGACTGTGTAAGTCTAGTTCTTGCTGTCAAATCCATATTCGTAGCAGAGTCAGAGATAGCTTTGGCCTTTTTACTTCCATCAGTGTATTTTCTTAATGACAGTATTCTAAAGAGAAGGACCATTGTATAGGAACATGAATACTAATCATATTTTTTTCCTATATTCTTTTTGAATAAACAAGGAGAAATCCTTCTTCTAAAACAATGGTTTGTAGTTTTGGGTTTTTTTAAAGAGTGGTTGCCATTCATTTTGTGTTGTGGTATGGTTTTCTTGTGGGTTTTTTGTTGATTTTTTTTGTTGGTGGTCTTGGTTGTTGGTGTTTTTTTAGTTCTCATTCTATATCTTTTTTTTTTCCTTCTTTGTCTTTACCTGTTCTCACTGGTAAATCAGAAAATAAAAATTATTGGTAGCATGTTGAAAAGAGTTCTCAGCATGCATAAGAGTATATAATGAAAAACCTTGCAAACTTTTTTGCTAAAGTAACTTGTTTCTCATTTATTTTTACAGCTTTCTCTTTTCTCCCTTGTTTCCCATCTTTGTGAACTGGTGGTTGTGTTTCTGTTTTTCCTCTTCCTTGTGCTCCTTGTTGACTTTAGGTATAGGATTAGCATGAAAATGGGCAAGGAGAGAGAAAGTAGCGTTGGTCAAAATAGAGGAGACTTCTCAGTGGTGTTCCAGCTTAGTGAGTCTTACAGCTTCCCTGCAGATACCATAATCTTCATTAGGTTTCACTGTACCACCAAACACAGGGATCTGACGTCAAGAAAGAATGTATTTGGAGAGGATGTCAGTTGTCTGAGCTGAATTTGTGATTCCTTTGACTGATTTTATAACACGTGATGTCAGGCTGGTCCCCTACTTGACCAAGAGATGTGCAAGAAAATCGAGGTTGCTGCAAGAAGTGGTGACCTCTTGTTGTTGGATCTAAAAGAAAGCTCATGCAAGAGGTACTCTTTCTCAATTAATTTTCCAGTTTTTCAAATGGAAAAGTCCCCTTAGATCTACTAAATACAAAGATATCAGCTGTGACAGGAGACGTGTTCTGTGTTTCACTTATTCTGAAAACAGATAAATGCTGCTTTCTCGAAACTGGAAGCTTTTGAAGCCAAGTAGATGCCAGCCCTCTCCTGGTGCTTTGGAACAATTCAGCGTTGTAGTTAATCTGACTCTGATTTGCTGCTGCCTCAAATATTAAAGTCTCTGAACTGAACGTTCTTGATGTCCATGCAAGAAGCTGTTGCTCACTCTACCCGTATGTGCAGTCAGATCTTTTTCCTGAATGGTGAACTTCCATTCAGAGTTAAATGGGACAAATGGAGACAGCATTTGATGCTGATTGTTAGCGCTTTGGGTTTTACTCTGCTTTTGTCCATCTCCATGTGGAGGTGGTGTTTGGAAAACTGTGAGCAGGTGGCATAGTTGGAATGAAAAAGAAGAGATTGGGAGGAATATTGATCAATTGCCAGTGACTGAGGGGTGGAAAAAAAATGGAAGTCTGAGGATTAAAAAAAGTGAAAAAACACGGATAAAGGTGAGCCTGCAGGGCTCAGGTCTGTTTAAATGGCAGTGGACAAGATGGATGTGGCAGTGGACAAGATAAATGAGGTCATAAGGAAGCAATTGATTGCTGCAAGAACTTTGGGTTGCAGCAGCATTGGTGTGGCGTGGAGGAAGACAAAATCCAAACGATAGGAATAGGGAGAGTATGTTAATTTTTGGGTACAAAAGTAGTTACCGCTCCAGGTGGGAGAGTGTAAGGCACCTGTGTGTCTTGTAGCAGGTTTGTTGGCCAAATCCAAATGAATTTCATTATTCTGGATTCAACTACTGCTTTAGCTGTGACATTTGTCACCTACAATATTGAATTACTCCACAGCTCTTGGAACAAGACAGAAGTAAATAGTTACCTGTGTTGAGAACAAAAAGTTCTCTGTTGACAAAACCCTAGGTCACTACTGATTATAACTTTGCTGTTCCATGTGACCTCAGTGTGTGATTGTAAAATAGCATAATTTAAACATGGTATTCTCCATGTGTTGCTGATTACATTGTATTTAAGGGAACTGACAATTATGGGAACATTTCCTCTTTGAGTTCCCCTGACAGCTTTTACCATGTTTCAAACCAATTAGACATGGTGGTTGGCCCTTTCAAAAGCAGGCTGCTCTTGTGCAGGGATTTTGAAAAGGATAAATTATATGCTGAAAAACTGGAGGGATGGGCTGCTGTTTGGAGAAAAAGGCTGCTGCATCACTATCCGTTATTATCCTAAAATGGGTTTTCTGAGAGACTGTCAGCAGTGGCCTGTCTATCCTCAAACAGGCACTGTTCAGAAAAAAACCCTAACGCTTTACTGGGTATAGAACATATAAATGTGATGTACAGTACTTATTTTGCCTTTTTGAGTATCTGCTATGGAACGCTATTAAGCTTATTGCTTATCCTTTGTCCAGTGTCTAAAGATTTAATAATTTCCTTTATTTGTCACTGTGTACTTGGTGTAGAGGTTGGTAGGAAATACAATTGAAAGCAAATATAGCAATGTATGTGCTTAAGAGCAGACTATATGCATCTTCTTTTACATTTGAATCCAAGGAAAATTCCAAATGAATTCTTGTCTGAAGCCAGGCTTTAAACTGGCCTGTAAAGGAGGCATGTTGCATTTATTTGTGGGTACAGCAAAAGCACAGAAGTGGTGTTTGTTAATTACTTAATTAAAAGAAACTCAGGAAAACTGAGGATGCCTGGTAGCTTTGCACTGTAGGTCAAAGAAATGTTTAAAATTTAAAATCCCTCAGGAACTTGAAAATCAAAGCTATTAATATCATCCCTAGATTTTATAAGAAGGTCAGCTGAAGTTGGTGTAATTAAGAAATTGGTTCCAATTAATTTAATTTAATTTTAGAATCTGTTTCATCGTGACTTCCAGACCAGCAGGCAGACAGAGCTGTAGCTTTATTTTCCAGAGCAGTTACAGTTCTACAGAATGTATTGTTTGTTTTTACTGTGTTCTTTAGGCAGAAATTCTTCTGCAGCGATTGTTTAATTGTCTGATGCTCTGGAAGACTTGTGAGTTTTTTGACTTGTAATCAGCATTTAGCATCTGGATGTTTAGTGTTTGGAAAAATTTGCCTTCTGCTGCTCAGGAGGAATGAAAGCTTCAGAAGCTGTGACTGTTAAAAGTAGAAACACCATTTATTCATTAGCTCCTGCTCTGTACTACAAAATGACTCCTTTTAGCTTAGAAGTGCTGGACAAATCAATATTTTATCTGTTAGTAAATGAATTAATAACTTACATTCTTTTCAGCATTTATTAACAAGGTAGAAGGGGTTTTTGGAGTTTTTTTAATCCAAGTTTTTAGCAGTAGATTTCTGTTAAAATCTGTTCTGATTCAAGGGGAAAATCCTAAACCAGAAGCTTGCCTTTCAGTGTCAAAAATCTTTGTATTCTACACGCTTACAGTTTTATCTTTCATTGGTTTGTTAATTCCCCATCTCTTCTTTGAGGAACTCAGGACAGTCTATAACCAGTTCATGTCAAGTAAAGAGCAGCTGTTTGGCTTTGTCATTTGGAATATTTAATACGTATATATGAAGATACATATAACACAACATGTCTGCCTGGTTTTTGTGTAATTCCATTAAGTATGTAATTGCTATACAACTTTGTTATTCTTTTGCTGATTGTGTGAGTCTGTGTGTGTTATTGCAGTAAATAGCTTGGACATCAGATAATAAAACCAACAAAACCTCTTTTCTCTGCAGTCTTGAATAGCTGGAATTTGAAATACTTCTGAAGCCTGGCTTCATCTGTAATAAAACTAACAGAGTTGACAGACCGTCCAGTTTGCCTTAACGTGATGCACCTTCTCGTAGCTTTTATTTCTCTACCTGTGTTTCTGTTTAGTGAAATTGCTGGTGTGAATTCACCTGACCCTGCTGCCCTCATTCCACTCCCTGTAGGTCATGGAGCATAAGTTCAAGGCTTTTTGGGGTTAGATGATGTCGTGTCAAGCATATACGATATCAAAGTAGAAATTTGGGAAGTGATTGGGAAGAATTGGGTCAGATAATTGGTGGATTAACCTTGTGTCTCTGAAACTTTATTAGGGTCATCCTGCTCCTTATAAAACAGTCTCAGCCCGAGCAGCCGTTCCGTCCTCTATATTGCGACTTCCAGCAAGTGCCTTTCAAGATGTCTTCCAGAAATACCCTGAAACTCTTGTTAGAGTGGTACAGGTAGGCTGCTTTGTTAAGTGGAATTGGGTGGATGGGTGGGGAATCACTCTCATTTCAAAGTTACAGGGAAGATGTTTCGAAGTTCAGCAAGCTAATCATCCTTTTGCAGGTGTGGAACTGTTCAGTATAGCTTCTTTTCAAGATTTGGTCTAGTTCTGCTATTCCTCTTGCTCTTAGAGCCCTAGACTTAATGATCTCAGCCTTAATCACGTACAGAAATAAATAATTTGTGTATATAAAAATATATATGCACACTGAATCAGGTTCTGTATGTGACAGGCTCTCGAATCAGCCTGACCTGCACTGTAAGCTTGTTGGCCCCGGTGGAATAGAACGGGCTGGCATGGGCTCTGCATCATGGTTACGCACCAGCAAGGCTTCAGAATGGCTTAGAGTGTGGAAAAGACTCTCATTTTCTGAAAAAGGACTGGTGTACCCTCAGAAGCCATTTGCTAAGGGGTGATGCTTTGTAAAATTCACAAAATTCAGACTGACATGAATTTCCCCTTGAGAAGTGATTGTTGGCATCTGAGGAAAGAGCTGTGTGTGCTTTGCATTAGTTGTAAGTTCACCTTCCCTTGCTTTGCAGGAGCTTAGCTCTCAGGTGAGCACTGGGAGTATGTTGTGCATCCTGTAAGTGGGAGCTAGTGCAGGGACTGCCGTGTTCAGGATTTCAGTTTGGAGAGTTTGCCAGGTGGTGCGTTGTCCCACAGGTATAATAGGCAATTAAGTGCACGTGACCTGATGAGTCATTCTGGTCTGTCCTTCTGTTTTACTATCACTTCGAAATCTTTTTGTCCTTGCAAATTGTTCTGGTATCTGGATGATTTATGTGTGACACATGAACCTTCTAATACTGATGGTTGAGGAGAACAGATAATTATACCAATTTAATTTGCTCTGTGAGAGCTGATACAAAAGAGAGGATGGATTAAGAGTGGGAATAAGCTGCCAGGGCAGAGGAAGGTCAGGTGTCAGTGGTGCCTTAGGCTAGTTTAGAGTGCTTGTAGAGCAGTAGCACAGGCTCTGTATGGGGCATGCTGGAATAAATTTTTTTAATGAAGGAGCGAAAATGGAAGCAAACGCTTTTATTGCAAGGCATGTTTATTATTACCGTATACAGAAACAAACTTGTGCCATGAAACAATTTTGAAGTTTTTGGTAAATCACTTGAATGTATCTTTGCCTCAGTTTATCAACAGCTAAAAAGGAATTTCAGCTTAGGTATTTTATGAAGTGCCTTCAGGTACTCTGGTATGTAACTGTACTAGATTACTAAATGCAAGAACAAGCGTGGGAGAATGCAAAACTCATTCCTACTGCTTCTTGATTTCCCATTTCTAGATCATCATGGTAAGGCTGCAGAGAGTGACGTTCCTTGCTTTGCATAACTACCTGGGTCTGACTACTGAGCTCTTCAACTGTGTAAGTTTGGGGTACATTTTATCGGCTCTTCCTATGCAGCCCCTCCGTGACTTGGCACAGAGAGGTTTTCCTTCTTTCAGAAGATTGTAAAGCAAGTGTTACTTATTGATTTAATAATGACAGTACATGAGAAGTAAGTACTTGTTAGAAAATCTGTAGCCCATAAATCTAGCCTACGCTGATGCCTGGGGAGTTGGGGGCAGGGGAAGCTTAAATTTCAACAGTTTGAAGAAGTGCGTAACTTCAAACGGGTGGCTGTGCGCGTACGTCAGTGTGTTTCAGCAGTCCTGACGTTTGTTCATGATACTGAGTCACTTCTACCTGTAACGGTTCAAAGCCAGATGTAGCCTTGATGGAGGAGGATCAGGTCAGGGAATACTTAAGCAAACTGGACGTACATAAGTCCATGGGCCATGACTGGATGTACCTAGGAGTGCTGGGGGGGCTGGCAGATATCATTGTGAGGCCACCCTTGATAATCTTCGATAGATCACTGCAACTGGGAGAACTACGCCAGGTTCAATACGTGGTCCAGTCCTGTTTAACGTGTGTGGGTGATGTTTGCCTGTTCACCTTGCCTCTTGCAGCAGAGCCAAGCCATCCCGCTCATCTCTGTGACAAGTGTAACGTCTGGAGGAAGTTCGAGCAAAGCAGTAAAAAGACAAGTGTCTAATGTGTCAGAGGAAGATCGTGGAGAGAAGTTTGAAAAAGCTGGGGAAGCAGTGGAAATAGGTAGTATTTCTGGAGATGTGTGGTAACTGTCCCTTGTGATGCTCTTTAATTGTTGTGCTATCGATCGGAGGATTTTTATTTCATTAGAGCAGTTAGGATTGTCTTAAATCAGTTTCAGCTTTGAAGTCTTTGGGTAGTCCTTAGCTGTAATAGGAAATTATTACTGTGTCGTTAATGATGTCAAGGGGTGAGGGAGAGGGCAAAAGAAAGTGGCTCCTAATGTTCTCCATAGGAGAAGCTGCAAAAAATTTTGCACTCTAGATACCAGCAGAAGAATTGCTGGATATGTGTAGGCTTTCAGGTTGAAGTGTCAGTATGAAAGCCAAACCCAGAAAAATAAATTGACTTGCTATTTATCTTTGAACCTAAAAAAAATAAAAATAATTAGAAGTAGGAAGTAGGTTTAAAGAGTGTTTAACATTGGTGTTTCAAAGCCTTTTACACAGCCTTTAGTAACTGGATAGTGAGAGGTTCTTGCTGTCAGTGCAATTTTATTAGGGAGTACCTTGTGTTATTCATATAACTTCTGTTTCTAAATTTCAGATGCGTTGAAGATCTCTGGTACAGAAAACTCTGAGCATGTTTTCAGAAGAAGTCTCTCTTCACCTCCCTACGCAGGGTCTGCAGAGACTTCTAGTAAGTAGTACTTGGTTAAATTGTGGGTAATACATAATGCATCTAATCATAGGGGGGGAAGACCACGCTCTCTGGAGCACTGGGTTAGATAATCATCTTGCAGTAGTACTGCTTCCTAACTCGTTTGTCAGAAGTTTATTTTCTGAAGTAACAAATGGAGTATTATCTAAGAGAGCATTCACTTACTGTCTTTATTAGCAGCGAGGATCATACAGTAATTTGGCTAACTAGAAACCTGCAGATGAAGAGCTTTATTAATTGATAGAACTGAAACAAAGTGAGTTATGATGATATGCTGTCATCTTTCATGCAAAAGGTGACACACGATTCTTGCTTGGCTGATTGTCCCAGAGAGCACGTTACATGGCTTTGTTGCTTTTAGAAGAATGTTTTTTGAGTGGGTAATAAAGGTGATTTATCACTGAATGCTCTGATGAGGCATTTATGAAGCTGAGCTGTTTTGATGTTCACTGAAATGAATACTGCGACTTCAGTCATCTCCACTGTAGGCATCTTCCTCTGGGCCAGTTGTTTAGGTTGGCTTTATGCTTAAGGTATAGAAAATGAGTGAATCACAGAGGGCTGGCATCTGCCTTTCGTTAACTGTGTACCAAACTAATGAGCTTGAGGTAGTTGTAAGGTCATGCTTAGATGCGGTAGCCATTATGAAGATACTGCTAACAGAGAAGTCATATGGAGTTTAATCAGTGGAATAAAGGTACCCTGGATACGTTAGAAGATACACATATTATTTATTATTGTTGACTTTAAATGGCTTAGGAGGTAAAAACATACTATGAGGGATTAGAGTGTATGGAGGCAAGGGGGGAGACCTTGGCGTTGAGGTCTTTCCCCAACTTAAGGTTTCTAACACTTGTTGCTATCAAGTTAAGCTGGTGATATGTAGAAAAGAACAGGTAGTTACTTCATTTTTAACAATAGAGAGCTGATTCGCTTTATTTTCAATTTCCACTGTGCAAATGTACAATGTCTCAGTTACTTTTTTTTTTTATGACTTCCATGTAACTGTGCAGAGGGGTGGATGTAACGGAGAAGTAGGATTTTGACTAGTTGTACGTAGATCATCTTTCTGAAGCAGGGAAACAAATTAAGGGAAAATATTGAACTGACCCATGCAAGACTTGGCTTATTTTCATACATGTTAGATTCTTTTGCACTACACATTATAAAATGTACCAGCAAATGTGATTCGGTGGTGAAATCTCTGAACATAGCCATTTTTCACCCAGGTAGATAAAGTAGTTCAGGGAGATCTGCCTATGCAGCCCTGTAACATTTTTAAGGTAGAGTCCACGCGTGTTCTTAGAAGCTTTTATGTAGAAGGATCCCTGCATACTTAGCAGTGGATGTGTTGTCCATTTGTCCTTCCTTTCTCCTTTTATGTGTCGTGAGAGTTATGTCAGGGTACACAGAGCTTAGGAGAGAGAGAAAATTAATTTTTACTGACAGAAGGAGTGTATCTAATTGGGTAATTATGATTTACCTCAGTTAACAGAGCTGATTGATGCTCACTGCACTGAGGTTACAGTCACTGTTTAGCTTGCATGGAAAGTATCTTGATGTCTGTAATGAGGAGATGAAGATCTTGCTTCAGATTCTATTCCACTACCTTACTGTGTGTTAAGGCTCCGTGGGAAATATTGATTCAGAGAAAAGAAAACTGTGTTAATAGAGTGATACAGCTGCTATTATCTCAGCATCTCTTTGATTTGCTTGGCTCATTAGAATTAACAAAAACTGCTCAAAGTGACTTTGGGGAAAACATTTTTGCTTCAGTTGCCCCTGGGTTTGGGGTGTAATTTGTTCTTCTGTTTTTTGTATAGCTGTCTAACTTGAAACATTGCAGTTGTGTAGATGAGGAAATACCATCCTGCCAACTTAGGCTAGTCTACTTTTTAAATAAGCTAGCCCTTTATGTGGAGAAGGATGTAGTGAAGTCATGTGGACTATCTGGGCTGGTGGACAGAAGAGTTAGATGATTGAAAGAAAACAGTGGGATCTTTTGTCTGTGATAACTTCAGCAGTTTTGTTGTTCCTGGAAGTAAGTGTTCCCAACTTAATGGGTTGAACAGCAGTTATCTTGTATCGGTTGGTTTGCTGGGGTTTTTTAATCAAGAGTTAAGAGAAGGTGCTTTTCCTTCTTCAAAAGTGAAGCTGTGACCCTCCGGCGTACGTGCAGGAGCGCAGAACCAGCCGCACCAGGAAAAGCAGGTCGCGTGGCGAGCGAGCGCTTGGAAGGAGGTAGCTGAACTGCTGCCAGGGACTGTGTCAGTTGCCATTGTTTTTGCAGTGACTTCCATACCAGCAGTGTGTGGGATACCAACGAGCATGTGTTCATCAAACAGGATTGCATTCCACTCTTGAGTTTCCCACTGTCTTCTGTTCTTTTGACTCAACGGTTCTAGTTAAAGCTTGTTCTGCTGTATCCTTTCTAACTCCCATTTGAGCAACAAGACAGCTTAATTAATCACTGTGTGGGAAGCTTATATCTACGACTGAGATGAAGACTTCTACTTGGAATAGAAGTCTAGTAGACATAAGCTTTCATTCTTAGAATGCCTCCTCTTTTTCCTCTCTCTGATTTTTTTTTTTTTTTTAATATGCAGAGCTATGTAGAGGATGCTTTTCATGCCTACATACCCATTATCAGATTATTTAGGTTTAACCTGAGAAGTGTGTGTTTAGATTTAAAATGCCCTTGGTGTATTGGGGCTTAGTAATTACGCTGACACTATGGTTTGTGGGGCAGTATAATTGACAGCTAGTCAAATCAGCCCATATGGATTTCCATGCTGCTATTTCTACTATCCCAGCTTTTTGTATTTATAACTAATTTAGGGTCTTTAATGTTGCCATGTGTATGAAATTCAGTTAGTAGCATCAACAGCTTTTTGGCTTGGTTTGTGGGGTTTTTGTTTGTTTGGTCTCATGGTTTGCAGGTTTTGCTGATGACAGTCTTTGGGTCAGCTTGTTGGGTTTCTGGTTTGGAGGCTAATCATAAAATGATGTTATGACTCCAGTGGCAGATGGGGATTTACTACACGCCAAGATTTGTTCGTATTTGTAGATAACATGGAAAAGAGTACTCAGAGGTAGATCTGAATCTTTGGGACAGTAGCGTTCTCTCCTTGTCCTAGCCGGGGTGGAGACAGGAGTCGAGCAGCTCCTTCAGAAATAAAACGGTTGTTTTATAAATTTAATCTTAAAAATACAACTTTTTCTGGAAGGATAGTATTTCCACACTATCATATGTCACAAGAGTGTATACAGAGGGCAGCTCCATGTTTTCAAGACCCAACTTTCCAAGATCAGGGCAATCCCGGGCAAACTCAAGGTGAGGTGGGGGGTGGGGGTCAGGGGGAACCAGGGAGGAATTCAGAATTAAAAATTTGAGCCCTTTCGGAGTTTATTAGGTAACAAAATTCAACAGTTAGGAAAGACCATTGCTTTTCTGAAGGGCCCATCCTGTTTTTGAGCATGAATTTGTATTTAAAAATGCAGAAGTATATGAACAATGTAGTAACAGAAGGGAGAAAACAAACTTTTCTGAATATATAGTTGAGATATTAGACATGGAATTATGATGTAAATTATTACAGGTTTATTTGTTAGAGGAAGTTGTAATCTCTACATGATTCTTAAACTCATCTGTAAATCATCAGGCTGGTATGCCATCAGACTCTTATTCAAGGTAATTAAATAGGAAGTGTTTCCTGGTTATGTTGGCGTTATTATCTTGGAGAAGTTCCTGGAAGGTGGATGGGACAGCCAAAGAGCTAATATAATTAAGATGTATTAAAATTGGGAAGTAAGAAATGGAAGTTCTTAGTGACTTCATTAATTGAGACCTGTAAGGCAATTCCTTAGGTATCTGTCAGCACGTGAGATGCACTGAAATTTGGACAAGTGTTAGAACAGATCTGAAATTGTTAGGCATTGGAGGGGAATGCTTTCTATGGAGAGACTTTTAGAAGTTGCTTATCATAATGTTCCCCCTATGAAAGTTCTCGCAATATACTGGGTACAAAAAGTTATTTGGTTTGATGGGGAAAAGCTTAATAAGAGCAATTTTCTGAAAAAAATGAGGAAAATCTGTTTGCTGGATTTGCCTCTTACTGATGATGGGGAAATCCAAATGACTTTGTCTTGTCTCCCCCAAAATAATTACGTTACGAGAGTGGATGTGGGAATTTTGGAATGTAGTGTATACATGAGCTCAGATGAGAAGATTTAAAATTCCCATCAAGTCTTCCAGGTCAAAAGGAACTAGAAAATAAATAAGAATGTGAGGATGCCACTTGCTGTTTTATTCTTAGCTTCAGAAACGAAAAAAACCACAATCAGACAACAACTTGCTTGACTTTGTGTACTATCTGCTACTTATGAGAAACTGTAATAAAGAAGGTGCTTAAAAAAAATGTTTATATTGCTTGTAGATAATTCCAGCGGTGCCAAGTCAGACATGGACATGGCGTATGAAAGAGCCAGAGTGCACTTTGGCTCGGAGGACATGGCCAGCAGTCCTGTTGTGGGCAAGGTAGGTAGTCTCCTTTGGAGAGTCCCATGTGTTTCTCACGTTGCACTTCCTTACGGCGGTATTCATTTAAATGTTTTCTCCCTTACTTCAAAACGCTGCCCTTGCAACTCTTTACAAGTTGTGATCTTTGGTCTTCTTGTGTTGGTGTGTTCTAACTTGCAGTTGTCTCAGTAGATTTTGATGACTGTTTAGGTTTTCTTTAGTGCAGATTTTGAAACCCTGTGGAGATTCCCATGGCAAGTAATGGGAAGACACTGCTGCAACTTCCTAATTTTAGGTATCGCCTTCCTTTTGACTCATGAAAAGGATTATTTGAAAAGATGTATTTGTCAGACCATGCTTTATCTGTGAGAACTACTTTGCAGCAAGGAATTAAAAATGTGTATCAGTCTCTGAACATTCTGTAGGTTTTCAGTCAGATTTGTAAACGTGTTTTTCTTTTTGTGGTCTGCCTTTTATGGATACTGGCCTGGAAGTCAAGAACAAAAAAAAATGCTCTTGAATTATAAACCTGCAAACCAAAATCTGAAGAGAAACTGTGACAGAGTGTGACCTTGATGGGCATGTTATCTTTTCCTCCATCTTTGCATACAGTGTTGATAAAGTTTTAGTTCTGTGAAGCTGGCAGCTGCCCAGTTTCTGAAAAGTCTCTTATTCTTCCCTTTCACACGCTGTGATGAGTAACTTTGACTTGAGTGTTGAGCTTTTGCAGAAAAATGCAAGGATAACGATGTCAGTAAGTTGTTGCTTTCTGGGAAACCTAGCTTTTTATTTTGCAGGCCACCAGCTATGGTGGATAGAGAACACAGATGATACAGCGAGTTTTTGCTGGTACGTGCCAACTACAACTTCTAAACTGATACTTGTTGTGTGTCTGTTCTTTGCAGTCGATACTGAAGAAGACTGTGACGGTGACAGAGACTCCTTCAGCGGTTTTCCATTATAGTGCTGCACAAGATTCCTGTAATAGCAAACATAATGATGCAGTTGTCGAAGCAGCAAAGAAGGACCTTTCAACCTTGATGAAACTTGATGTAAGTTGTGGCAGGAAGAAACTAGTTTTCTTTTTGCTTTTCATCTCATTCTGCCAGGCACTAAAAAGTAAATTGTCTCTCTAGTATACTGTAGACTAGCTGAATGTTTTATTCTTAAGTTGTTGAAGTTATTAGCAGGACTGAAATAAATCTGAATTATTCTGCCATTTGAAAAGCCCATACTGAAATGCTCTGCATGAATCTTTTTCTCACTGTGTACAAATTTATCCATGTGAGAAGTAAACGTGCAATTTCTGTCGCCTTGTAATTTCATGCTCTCGCATGCTGTGTGAAGAAGTTATATAAAGGCGTGCAGGTGATTGCTGAATCTATTACTCCTGTCGGCACAGCATGAGAGTGCCTCCTTTGGCTTTGGGAATTGAATCTCTGTATCTGGCCAAGGGCTCCGAGCGCGTTTTGCGGCTGAGCGGCGGTGCCATGCCCATTGCGAGGCAATGCCCGGTGCCCTTGCGGTCGTCATTCTTGAGCTCAGCCCCTGCTTATCACCTTCATGTTGTAAGAAGGAATGGAAATGTTTCTCCTCATCAGACAATTTGGGAAAATTGTACTTCTGTCTAAATCAGTCGCAGATATCCTAGTTTTATTACAGCCTGTATTTCAGTAACTCCCGTCTGTTGGTGCTGCCAGAGACCTGGGTGCAGCTGCTGCAGCCGCCTCTGCCTGAAGAGCTCTCAGCTAAATGACACTTGCTAGAACTTAAAATTTACTTTCAGATTTTAACGCTCCCTGTCGATTTCCAAATTACTCCCCTTGCAACTTCAAAATCTATGTCCTGATCTTTAAGCTAGCTGTAGTGGGGCTTGAGAGACGTGCTCTACGTTGTTGCCAATTTGATGAAGGGGTACAGCACTGTCTGTTAGTTTGCAGGAGATTTAACTCTCTCGTTATGTTAATTTTCAGTTTTTTCAGGCATTTATATCCTCATGGAAGGCTGCAGATGATTTTAGAATGAATTCTTGTTACAGATGGAGTCAAGTAGGACTCAGTGCTTTCATCTGTTCTTGGTAGGACTGGCCTCAGATGCAGTGTGTAACAAAAGTCTGTATCCAATATACAGCTGATGTCTTCCTTCTTTTAGACCTATTGAATCACAAACAAGAATTCCATGGTTGCTGAAGCTACTGATTACAGCACTTTTTTTTTTTTTTTTAATCTAGAATAAATTTCTCAATGATTTAAGAAGTAAACAGATTAGTGTTGAAGTTAATTGGAATAGTGTCCTTTAGATGCAGCATCTAACAGGCAGTGTTTTTAACATGAAGATGTAAATAATAATGAAATAAGGTAGCCTTTTCAAAATTCAGTATTACAGCAACTCGTTTTTTTCACAAGCAAATAAGAATCTGATGGAATGTAGCCAAATTATAGAAATCTCATTTAAAAGCCAATGTTAGTTTTTTCTATACAGGATAGCAAATGTTAATTCTTCTTCAGGCAATGGAAGAAAAATCTTACTGTGTTTAAAAATATGTGTTCACTAGTACTTACATAAGGGAAGAAAATGAATTCTGTAAGCTCTTGTCTTAAAAAAATTAGCTCAGATCTTTCATTTCTTAGCTGGCTGAAGGGATTTTAAGTTGTCGTTTTTCAGAGCAGCCAATCAGTGTGAATAAAATTAAGATGTTTTGATGACAGGTGGTGGGGTTTTTTGTTTAGTGTTTGGGTTTTTTTCCATGATGCTTTAAGAGAGAGACGGGGGGATAATTTACCATAGGAGAGGGGCAGTATTATTTCAAATGACCTTTAGGTATCTGACTTCAGAGTTAAGATTCTTTTCTTGTTTGTTTTAATTAACTTGCATTCCTTGGATCTCTGTCATGAATGGTGTTCAACCTCATACAACTTTTACGTGTTGTCAGCTTTATGTGCAGTTATATAAGAGTTAAACAGTGTTGCAGGGCTTATCTTTGTGAGTTAAAAGGGAATTTCCTTTGACAAAAAAAATTGTCTGTTCCAGTTAATTACTGCTTTTGTTTATTGTTTATAAGTGGCTTGTGCTTTCACTTCTGCATCATAAACTTCTATTTTTAGATAATTTATTTATCTACTTGTGGTATGTAATATATATAATTTAGATAATAGATTAACTATTATAGTAACACAAAGAAAGAAACTTACGATGAAATAGATTTTGTTGTGCTAGCAACTTCTTTTCCTGGAAGCTGGAGGGGATCAGTGCAGAGTTATTTAGCACAAACCCTGTAACTATGCAATGTTGACTTTGGGTTTGCTTGCCTATTCAAGAGAGAAGATAGTAGGCAGGGTGGATCTTTTCTGTGATCTTGTTTGTCAGCTCCTTTATTGCTTAATCAGGGTAGTAACAGCACAGAAAAGTAGGATTTCAAGGTCTGCTTGGAGGTCATTCAGTCTCTTTTCATGCCCAAGGCAAAATCAAATATTGCCAAGTCATTTCTGGCAGGTTTTTGACTAAGCTGTTCTTAAAGATCTCCAATGATGAGGACTTCACAGCTTTGTGTGCAATCTATTCCAATACTTCAGTAACCTTAGACAGGAATAAAATCTTTGTTAGAGCTAATACAGCCAGAAAAAAGCCGTTGGTAAGTAGAGCTCATTATGGAGCTTGTATTCCCTTACTGTGAGACACTTTCACAGCTAAAGCTTTGTCTTTAGGAATAGGTAATAATACTATAGAACCATAAACATATAAAGATAGAAGAAACATCTTAGAAATTAGTTAAGTTGATACTGCTGAACTGAAATATTTTGACAGGTGCTTGTCAGGTTCTTTGCATTGGATATGTTCCCATGGAACAGATTGGTTTCAATAAAGCTATTTTTTGATGAAAATCTGTTCTTTTTATCAACTGTAGGTGTGAAGAATAATTCTGATTATTTCATTTGCTCTATTTTTTTTTTTCAACCAAAACCGAAAAGATAAAAACCTGGCATAACAATGTCAATGGTAAAATGTTTACATCTCTGCTATATTGTTTTCCTGCTGCCGTAAGGTTGATTACTATGGGCAAATTCTGCTGTGCTGCTTGCGCTGAGTTGTATCTTACTGCGCATGCTTTGCCTCATGCTTTTACTCTTGCTGTTCATGGCTCTACCTCAGTGGCAAAGTACTGGACACAGCAGCATCTGGCTTTGCCTTGCAGAGGTTAAGCTGCAAGACGTGAGGACTGCACTGTCACATACGTCACTGGCATAGCGCGAGAATCGCGTAGTTGAGCCTAGGTTTTTGCCCCTACCCATTCAGGCGATGATGGTAAAATGCTGAGCTTCTGAATGTTCACTGGGTTGGGTGAAAGTTTCACCGAAGCAGTGGTGGCCTGAAGCGTTAGGGTTTGTTACTGACTGCACATGGGACACCAAATTGTGTGGGCAGTTCTTTGAGATGGAAAGAAAATTCTCTCCATGCCTGTTGGCTGTCTGTGTTACGTACTCAGGATTATGCTTTGTGACCAGCTTTGGAGCTGGAAAGGAATCTTCTGATCAGCTGGTGCACTTTACCAGATCAGCGCCTCGCCAGTGCAAGGGTTTTGGGGCTCAGTCTGAAGCGAGGGCAGGCTGTGGGAAAGACCCCTCCCTCCCACATCCCCATCAGTCAGGAGGACAATTCCCACTCTCCTGTGCAGTCCACGTGTGATGAACACAAGAATTCATTCCTTTAGGGAAGCTTTTGGTCTACAGTATGTATGAAAATCTGCTATGCATGCGCAGCATAGCTGAGCTGTGTGAACAGGGAAGGGCTGTGATAAAGCAAGTGTTAAATCATCTTGTCTAGTTCCTCCATGATGTAGACAGTCTCCTCTAGTTTCACCTTCCTTTGAAAATAACTTCATATTTCATGATTTTTGTGCCTGCTGATACAGGTCTCTTTGTTATAGACCCTTAAAAGTCAGGGGGGAAAATTGACAAATATAAAATCCTGAAGAATATCCTTTTGATTAATTGAAATGAATTAAACCTTTTTTTTTTCTTCTGGAAGAAATGTCTGTTGGGTAATTATAAAAATCATGCACCATATTTTAAAGAGATTCAAGTACTTAGACCACCATCTTTAGTAAATACCATTCTTACTTGCTTTATTTGGATGTTTCCTCACATCCTTGGATCTTTATGTGTGCACAGACAAGCAAATCGTACCCCTTCCCCTTTCTTCTCCAGGATCCTTCGTTGTTGAATGGCAAAGTGACATTGCATCAGGTCACTGCAGGGACTGTGCTGTCGAGGCAAGGAGATCAGGTGAGTGAGCATCATCCGAGAGTACAGAGAATGTAAGTCTGACTCAGACTTTGCCCCCCACCATAAGGTAATTAATCACGTTGATGATAAATAGAAAATCCCCACCTGACCCCCTCCCAAGTCTTCTTGAGATGGAACAATGCCAGCTCTCAGCCTTTCTGCACATGTGGAGCAGCAGTGTAGCCAGAGCCAGAGTGGAAATCCGGTACCCGTCTGTTTTCAGCTCTTATTACTTTCATATGAAAGTACGGAGTATCATACCTCCACCCTCCCTGAGGAGGTATGGAGACCAGGTGGCCTTTTTTCTTGTCCTGCACTGTGGACTTTCGGTGATGTCACTCAGTTGCAGTAAAGCATTTCCCCTCCCTGCCCCCCCAGTACAAATCCAGTGTTATTTGTTTGTAGCAAATTGTATTTAGGATATAACAAGATTCATTTATAATAATACTGTGTAAATAAACAAGTTTCTGCAACACAGATGAGGGGCAGCTCCAATTACAGTGCTGCTGTATTCTGCTCTGCTGAACTGCGATGTCCCTTGTCATGCTGCTGTGATTACCCCATTATCTCCATTCGCAATTCAGTTGTTATTTCTTGAGATCTTACAGATGCAGCCTTCGTTTTTCATAACCACACAAAGAGAAACACGTTTTTCAATATTGTGGCTGCTTAGTTTTAAATATTCATAACCTGCTTTTAATAATTCACTGTTGTGTCTTATTTTATCACCTAATTGTTCAAAAACTATAGGGCGCTTTCTGGAAAACAGATCGGTCATGCTAGTACTGTCACTGTGATAATTGCTTTTAAAATCTTCGGGGATTTTATGGAGCTCTTTTCCCATTTTCTCCAGGATGTTAATGTTTGCTTTGTGGTCTCGGGGATGCTTCATGTGTACCAACGAAAGATAGACTCGGAGGAGGACACCTGCCTGTTCATTACCCATCCAGGAGAACTCGTAGGCCAGCTTGCTGTCCTGACGGGGGAACCGCTGATTTTCACCATCAAGGCCAATCGAGACTGCAGCTTCTTGTCTATTTCCAAGTCCCATTTCTACGAGTGAGTTCTGCCATGAAAACATCTATTCATTATTACTAAAATTTTTTTTTTATGGCCCTTTTGAACAAATGTGAATAGTGGATGTGTGTGTGGTGCAGTACTGCTACAGTACATCCCGCAGGAAATTGTATCGTTTACATGAGGTTTTTAAGCACCCAGATGAACTCTGACCCATCTATCGAATGGCTTTATCTCCAGCAAGTGGTCATGCAGGGAACATGGTAATATTAAATGGTGATACCTCCTTTGTTCCAGGTTTATAGAGCACTTAACCCAATGGGCTGTGATTTACAACCCAAGACTCACATATTTTGTATTCCAAATAAGGTCTGGCCAGAGCTTGTGCTTTGCTAGGTTCAGTGCCTCGTTGCCAGGCCCTTTCTTTTAGATTAGTTATTCGTTTTTGCTGGAGAACCACCCCAGTTCTGTTTCCCAACACAGACCAGGCTGTTGGGTGTGTTATGGATGTTTGGTGGTGGTGTGATTGTAGGTTCTCAATGCTCACTAATAGAATAGGTCAAACAGTAATGCCCCTGTGCAAGACAGGTTCCTTTCTGGACCTTGGAAGCAGTATGTGACTTGTGACTTAATGCTTAATTGATCAAAAACCAATTAAAAATTAAGTAACCCCCCAATATGATGACTATGGTTAGCCTCATTGTCCAATATTAATGATTAATGCCCTTGATTTATTCCATGATCCTATTGTTAAGACTTACTGTTAGTTCACACATAATTTGTGTCAAATACCTCTATTTGCTTTTCTAAACTCCTTTTTCAACTTCTGCTTGAACGTGCCATCAGTGCTGTGTTGCGCATAGGGCTTTTTGAGGTTGTGTTTTCTAGGCTTCTATTACATTGGATGTCCCTGTGTACTTCTTACTTTCTAAGTCCTTCTAATTGTTTGTATTCCTAACCAACTCTACCAAAGAATCTTATTCTGTGATTTTTGTTTTTTCACCTCGGGCAAAAGGCTGTATGCAGTGAAACTGAACACGCTGTTCTCAGCAGTGTGCTAGGTTGATTACCTGTGTTTTTTCAAGTCTGTGCAGTGGATGTCAACTCTTTGACCTAATTTCTGATAGATGCTCCCCACTTGTGCCATTCCATCCAGTATCACATCTATTTCTTCTAAGGTCTTGCTTTTTCCTTCTTTTTTTTCTTCTGCTGTTGTTTTCCTACTAGTTTCTGACTTCAGTTTTCATTATGTCGCCTCAGCCAAGCGGTCAGATATTCCACCTTTTCTTCTCTCTTTTTTTTTTATTTGATTTTTTTTTTTTTTATTTGATACTCAGTCCTGGATTAACTCTCTCATTTGCTTGAGCTTATTTTCCTGAGTTTTTTTCTCTCAAGAACTGAGTTGTCTCTTGTTTGTCTATTAACCCCTTAAGAGTTAGTGATATCACCTCTTCATCATTTTGGGGACCTTTCAAATTTTTTTTTGGTCCTTTGAAAAGTCTTTTGCCAGTTCTCTGCATTTTACGAGCTCTGTGATCTTCCAGCATTCTACCTTCACAATTTCTCTTGAAATCCACACTTTAGATCACTTCTAACTCCTGTTCCTGTATTTAAAAGTGTTATGGTAGAAAGTCTTTGAGAAGCATGAGGTTTCTCCAAGTTAGTTCATTTTTGCTTTGAACTGTGTGAGAAAAAAAAACTTATTAATAAAATCAGAAGTAAATTTTATTTTCCACCTTTTGTGCCAAATTCAGTGCTCGTAGTCCTGCAATGTTAGGTTTTCTCCTTTGCTCAGAATCTCACAGGAAATGAGCTTGGTTTTTTTTGAGGGGGCGCTTAACTTTCTTACTGACCAGAATAAATTTGACAAGAACCTCCATTATTCTCCAAAATTCCTTTCTTGTCAACTACATTAGTCTTTTTTCTTTGAGCTGCCCTGTAACATTGTATGTGGTTTCTCTCTATAATTAATGAGAGGGCCAAGCAGAAAGACCACGGTCAATAGTTGCCATTAGGCAAAGAGCACGGTAATGGAAGTAGCCCAGGGCTTAGAATTGCATGTTGGGTGTTGGACAACAGATCAAATCCATTTCGCTGAAACTTGAGGGCAGGAGCCATTTACGTGGTCCTAACATGACTAAATAACTATCTGCAAATGTAGAGTTTAAGTATAGGGGTGACACTAGCTAATTATATAGCATATACCTTAAATGCTTTGCTATTTTGCTGCACTGATGTACTAAGTGTGCAGTGCCTACGCTGCAACTGTTGGTGTCTCCTGACGAGCAGTGTAATCAAGTTGTCACCACACTCTCTTGAGGGAATATGTTCAGGTTCTGCGGTACTGGGGACTCTCTCACATTTTCTGCTTCAGTAAATTTCACAGTTTGGAGTCTTAATCATGTGTGCTTGGCAGAGAAGCAGGAATGCTTTGATTTTTATTTGGTATCGCCAGCCAAGCTGAATATCAAATTGCATCCACATCCGCAAGAATATCTGCATAAGTCCCAGGCTTTCACAGATGCTCGTTGAGCCCTTTCCCACTGTATCTGGTGAGCTTTCTAATAAAGAATCCTTAGGATCCCTTCAGAAACAGGTTTCTGTAGTACAGAGCTTTGGGTTTTAATTTCCCCAGTGTCAGGCAGGTGCCAAACAGAAGAGGGAAGATGAAAATGTCCAAGTAAGAGGGAAGAAACCTGGCTGATGATGGGGGGCTGGATTCAGTCTTCCTGTTCTTGTGCATAAGGATGGACTTCTACCCTCTGTGCTGATACTCTTGTAGAAGCTATGTAGCACTGAGTAAAATAACAGAGAGCTCCAGATGGAAATGAAAGCAGCCTCTTAGTAGTTTACATTTTGAATTCATTAAGACACATATCTTGAGGGAGGAGAAGGAGTAAATGGCTTTTACTGATCACAGCAGACAGCCTGTGTGGGACGAGACTTTGAGGGCTAAATAAGCAAGTAGAGTAAAAACAATGAGCTAAAACGTTCAGGAGTTTTCAGGGGGGTTTATTTAACTTTTAGTTCAGCTGAGAAGGGGAATAGGCTTGGGTGTTTTGCATGTGTGGAGGGATAAGCATTGTCTGTTTATTAGTGCTTATCCTGGGGTGCCTTTTCCAGCTCTTTCTCCTTTGCTCCACGTTACGTTAGTGTGGTGAAGTTTCTACAAGATAAAATGTTCTTTTCACGTGCAATAGTAGCTTATAGCAACCAGGGTAGTCTGTAGGTATCTTTGGCAGGGACATGGAAACCTCAGGGCAAGAGAAGAGGGGCAGGAGAAGAAAGCTGTCCTGCTTTTTCATAATCCTGTTTTGATGGCTGGATTTTAAACTGCGCTCCATGTACGAGTTGGTGTTCAGTATAATTTACCTAGTAGCGCACGTGAGCGCAGGGGTGCGAGTGTGATGAGCTCGATATGGAACAGGGATATGTGCCTATGAACCTCTTCCGTTTCAATTTCAGGGATTTTGGCTGAAGAAATTATAAGCTTCGTTATTGCAAAGTGGTAATTGGAGGCATTGGGTAAGGAGAGCAGATAAACACGAAACCTCCCTGCAGTGCCATGTGCTGCACTTGACCCGCTGTCACTGTCAGCACTGGGTCTCTTGCTGCAGCTAGAGGACTAATGAATGAGAGATCTGACGTTTTAGAAACTTGAGTACAGTTTCTGTGGTATGTTCAGGCAGTAAAGAGCTCCTGGTGAGTCTGCTTTTGCTACCACATTGTAGGATTATGGATCTCTAGTCAGGCTTTTTCTGCTTTCTGCCGGGTTGCAGTGGTCTACAAGGAACCGTATTTCAGTTAGAGAACAAAGACTGACAGTGCTCCTCCCATGCCTTCCTCTCCTCCCTGTATTTTGGCTGCAAGGTTAGACACCAAGCTGGCATGATTCATGCTCGGTGAGAGTTCTCACATACTCAAGGTCTCCTAAGCAGATTTTTTTTTAGGGCGGTCTGGTATCTTCATTGTAAAGGGAACATTGATGCAGGAATATCTGCATTGATACCTACCAAGTATTAATCATTTTCTCTTCTTTGTTCCTGTCTATGTGGGGCTTTAGCCTAGCTCCCTCATCTCTATCTGCCTGCACTTCACATACTGGGTCTGTGTACACTTACCTACTTCTTCATGAATTTTGCTGTCTCTTGTGAAATAAGTGTTTTTTAGTAATCTGCCATCAATTGGTGTGATGCTGTGCAGGAACAGAAAAGATGTCCTAACAGGTACGCTACCTAGAGATGCATGTGATCAGTTCACTCTTCAGGAAGAACTTGAGTGCCTGCTCAAAAAATGACAGGATGCAGTGGTCTTTAGACTAAAAAGAATGAGAAGTAAGACATTCCTGAGCAGTTACCAGGTATCTGTGAGAGTGATTTCCCTTGGGCCTCGCTTCCAGTTATCCCTGGCAGAACGTTCTCAAAGCTTTTCAGTTTGAGAAAAGTTTTAAATTACATGGTATCTCTATTACTGAAAACTTTTAAGCATCACTCAGAAGATGCAGCGTGAAGATCAGAAGCTATATTAGATGTTTCAGTTCTTTGTGGCTTTTGCAGCAGGGAGAAGGGAACATTTGAAGTACAGAGCAGGTCTCTTATTTTTAAGAGCATCAGACTTTACGTATAACAGGGTTCTGACTTGATGTAAAATCTAAGGGAAACTGAGCACATGCATGTGTTGAGAGACTGAGTGGTACAGAATGGGAAGAGGGATAATCTTCTGGACAGTATGAACATTTCCCAGAGTTCTAAGAGATCCGGGTGAAGGGCGGGTTGGAAGGGTGGCTCATAAACAAGAACATGGCTCTCATCGATCCCACTGCTTGCTTAAAGAAGGGAATTGGACCATACAGCAGGGCTAGCTAACATACTACTGGCTTAGTCCTGCTGCTACTAGGACAGTGCTGATTTTGAGTGACATTTAATTTGGGCTAGGTTGGAGGGCTGGCCAGCCCCATACTGTGTCAAATTTTCACTGATGTAGTGTGGTTGCGGTGATAGCGGAGCGTGTATATGGGTAGGTACTAACTTCTGCATTAGTGCCTATATAACTGCCCAGCTACGCTGGCTACAGCTGCATTGGGATGCTGTGCCTGTGTGTACCTATTTCTGTTTTGGGGAGGTACTTGAATAGCACATATTTTTATGGTTTTTTTCCCCTCTAGGATAATGCGGGAGCAGCCAAGTGTAGTTCTTGGTGTGGCCCACACTGTTGTGAAGAGGATGTCTCCATTTGTAAGGCAAATTGACTTTGCCCTGGATTGGATGGAAGTTGAGGCTGGACGAGCTGTTTACAGGTGAGATGCAGATAAAATTGTATTTTGTCTGTTGAGTATTCAAGTTTTCATAGTTAAGGAGCTGTGCTCCCTTGGTGATATATAGAATAAGAAACTCATTGGACTAAATTTGTCAACCATTTCACCAGGTTAATCTATTTGCCTATTTTGCAGGTTATTTTCTTTCTGCGGTACCCTTCAACGTTGTTCAGTCTCTTGTCTCCAGGTGTTACTAAAATTCTCTTACGCTATTCCTCATCTTTTACGTTGTCTTGGCAAGCTTTTAAAGTGACATAATTGATTAAGGCATAGACAGTTTTATGCTTTGGTGGTAGTTTCTGCATCATTAAGTGCGTGAATGTCTATTGCTCAAGGAGTTTTTCAGCCTTTCTAAAATAACAACAAAACTCAAAGGTAGTTAGGCTTATTCAACAGTAAATTGAAAATAGGCACTGCACTTTACGTTTAAGGAGCAAAAGTTATCCTTGGGAAAACTTAGTGTTATGGATATTTGTACTAGAATACATATGAGCCATTACTATGATTGCTGCGGTGGTGGGAGAATAAAGGGCTAACTTGGTACATATGCTATATAATTGTAATTTTTACTTTTATAACTTTACCTGCAGTACCAATGCTAGTAGAAGCTTTGGATTACTTTGTGCATCAAAGTAGTCATAGCTGTCAATATCTTGTTAAAGTCTTTTGGAATTCCATGCATTAGTTTTAACTCTACTTCCAGAAGTATGGCATTTCATCCATCTGCTAGGTTATGCTGGAAATCTGCATTCCAAATGCAAACTGGATGTAGCAAAAACTTCCTGATAGACTAAGATGTGCGCACCAAAAGGAATCCAAAGCTGGAGCCACTTGAGTGGGTTTTTTTTTCTCTTTGACTTGCAGAATTTCTGTATGCATCCATAGTGGCCTTGCAATGACAACAAGCTCCCACTGTCACCAGCGATGAGCCTGTTGTCTCCCCTAGAGACCACTTGCAATCTGCTCATCTGCTTCCAGACCTAACATCAACCAGTTGTGCAAAGCCTGTCCATTTAAACACTAAATGTATTTCCAGATCACCTTTTAACAGGTGCCTGTTCAATTTCCTGTTTGCTTATTATGTTTAATTGTTGGTTAAACATTTTCCCATGTCCTTTAAGCCAGGGAGGGAAAGATGAATCAACTTCTTAAAAGGCTCTAGATGCATTTGCTGAGCAAAGATGCTTCACTAATCCTCGTTATCGATTATTCTTGCTGCAGGCAGGGTGACAAGTCAGACTGCACGTACATTGTGTTGAATGGTCGACTTCGCTCAGTCATACGGATGGATGATGGAAAAAAGCACCTGACTGGTGAATACGGCCGAGGAGACTTAATTGGAGTGGTAAGAACGAGTTTCAAAACCAAACTGTTCAGCTGAGAAATTGGTATTGACTCCGTGCTAAACAAACAAAATGTTGCTCTGATCAGTTGTTAATCTTAGTTAAGGGGTTTCACGTGTTCAAAAGATGGAAGATCCCTTCTACCTGGAAACTTTATGTAATAATACATGAATTATTAGACTTGGTTTGGAAAAAAAAAAAAAAAAGATTAAAAAAAGTCACATCCAGATCAAAAAGCCCTGTGCAATGCAATTCTGTGATATGGGTTGCTTTCTTGCACCTTGAGAGGAGCACAGCCTGTTAGAATAGAACAGCTCAGCAAGAATTGCAGGAGCGTGCACTAAATTTGAATAAACTTAGTGTCTTAGAAAGATTCGGTTTGGCTGAGGCCCCCTGGAAGTGTCTAGTCCAGCCTTCTCAGAGCTAGCAGAGCTAACTTCAAAGCTGCATCAGGTTGTTCAGGGAATGTGTCGTTAGTAAAAGTTATTAAAGCAACTTTTGATTTCAAAATTGCAGTATTTATCTATTTTTAATTTCTCTGCTATGTTCGTATTTTGTTTCTCGGACCTAATTAACAACTGAAATAGGAGTCCTACATCATAAACATGCACTGTTTGTTTGATTTTTATATTTAAAATTAGAAGGTTTCTGAAGTTCTGAGATTGTTGTTCAGGTCCTCTTCTGCTTTCTGAGCTGAAACTAAACATTTAAGGTGATGAAGTGCTGTGAGCCACTGAGTGTTAGCAGCAGCTGAGTGTTACCTGCTGGTAGAAGAGGTTCTTCTGTGCTACACTGCCTCTTTCCCTTGATCACTGGTGTGTCTGTCATGGAGGACTCTGTGGCTGGGTCAGCAATACAACGTCAGCAAGTGAGATGGAGTTGTCTCTGGTGACAGGTGGGTCACAGACCAGTACTGGTACTGTAGCGTGTTTGTGGCAGAGGTCTCATGCACTCTGAGAGACTGGGAACTGACCTAACACCGGAGTTGTTTTTATTGAGAGAAGTAGTTTTGTAAGGAGGGTGAAGTCTCTGGACCTTTTCCATGTGTGTTCATGCCTCGTTTTCACTTGCCTAGTAACTTTAAAATAAGTTGTATGTCATTTGGAAGTGACTGCAGTAGGGTACAAGAGGCAGTTCTGGTGATACTCCCAGCAGAAGACAAGGGTGGTCTGGACTGGTGATTGCACAGTACTCGTTGCGTTATATGTGGATGGTATTTAGGGATATCTTCCCAAGATCAGTGCTACTTCTGGCTCAGGATTTTTGTTGGCTTGGGACTGTATTTGGAGAAGCAGGTCTATTCTTGAGCGTGCTAGGCAGGCTCACAAATTTTATTTCTTTTTTCTGGACTACCTCTTTGGGGTACCTCGTTAAAGGTAAAATGACATGGAAAGGGTTTGCCAGTTTTGAGATGCACGAGCACTTTTCTGCTCATTTCCCTGCTTTCTTTCACCAGCGGTGATCTGCAGCGTCCCTGTGAAGCTTCTGGAGTTTTGCAGAGCCCCCAGGTTAAAACAGAGCTGTGGTTCTGCTTTCTGAAAGCAGTTAAGATGGTATGCTCCACTGTCGCTCAAAACTCTGCCTCCCTGTATGAATGCTAGTGCTGGTTTTGGCATAACATTTCACGCTGGCTCAACTCTTCTGTGTGGTGAGGAGGGAAGGGAGGCTGATTTGGTGGATGGACTGGGATTTGTTTGCTGTAACGGTGCCGTGTTTGCTGGTGAGTCCCCAGGCATGGGTACAGAAATACCCATCTAGTTTATGTCTAAACCATAAATCACTTTTCTGGATCCACGTTATGACATGAATCATTTTGAAGACTTTTGTGACTCCGTGGACGTCATCTACTCCTTCCTACCCACAGCTCCCAGGCCCACTGACTCATGCTGCCATTTGTTGAACGAATCTCAATGCTCTGGCTGTCTTTTGAAAACACGGGGGAGGATTTGTAAAGATTGCCAAGATTAATGTAGCCGTTCTTTGCAGAAGGCATTAGTAAAATGACATTTTTCCTTTTAAAAAGAATTGTTTATCCCCTTCTACAGGGTCTGTTATAAACCTTTAAAAGCCTGATGTAGAGTTGAGGTTTTTTCCCTGGAAGTAAATAAGTGGAGGGTTCTAGGTGCTTGCAGAGAAGGAAATTAGCAGCTGATACTAGTAATTGGCATTTTGGTCAACTGGTGGCATGTTTCTCCCTGAAACCCCTCCAAGACCCCCCCATGTCATTTGGAACTGTGGGCACTAACGAAGTACAAGAGTCTTGTAGTCAATGTATTTTTGTTTATTGCCTTTATTTCAGAACTTTAAAAACACTGTGTATCATATGCATAAGGGATGAGTATCTGCCACTTTTGCTTTCAGGAGAAAAGGACTGAAAAATGAAGGATTTCAGACAAGATGTTAATTTTCAAGCGTGTGCTCTTAAGGCTAAACTTGTGGCTCGAACTGTTTTGTTCCTTATACTGACTCAATGGCATCTGTTCCTGAGGTCTGTCAATTCAGGGGGAGAAGAACAGATGAGAAATGAAAGTTTCCTTTCTCTGCATATTTACTTGAAGAGCTGACGAGGACAGTTGTGTCAGGGGAAAATGATCCCTCCTCCCTGGGAGCCTTTTTGGAGGGACGCTGCCAGCTGCTTGGTGCTGCTGGCCCTATCGATGGGCAACTCCAGTTGCCCAATTTGGTCAAATCAAGTCAAAACTTGATTAAAACCTGCCTGGAAGGCCTTCAAAGGACAATAATGAATCTGTTAAAGAATTCCCTTGCATTTGAAATACAGTTGACCACTTGAAAGACAGACAAGAAGTCCTGTTGTCTAGAGACTGTGGACACATTTTGGGGGAAATTTTTAATTTGTTGGTGCCTTTGCTACCAATGTGTTTGTGGGAAAGTGTTGAAATATTTTTATTAAGCAGTTATGCCAGTAAAAGGGTAACTCACCCAGTGTAATTTCTGCCATGCCCAGGTGACCCCAGAGGAAATCAGAAAAGCCCAGTGTGTGTTCATAGAGTGAAAGGGCTTCTCTACACTAAGTTATTTGTTTAAGGTGCTTGTATTAGTCTTTTTTTTTTCTTTTTTTTCCCCTTGATGTTGCTGCTTTAGTTCTGATCTTGGTGAACTGCTTCAAATTGTAGTTTTTACTCTTGTTATCTTGATCTCACGAACACATTGTTGTCTGAGAGAGAGGATTCCTTTTAATTCATTTATTTGTTATGCTGGTTGGTGTCGGGCAAACTGGCACAGCCTTTTTGACATCTAGTGTTGTCCCTAGCACTGTTGGTAAGACTGGTTTGGTTATTCAGTATTTTTTTACAACTCACAAAATAGGTTGTCCCAGGTGGGTTACAGGATCACAGCTCCAAGCATCCGAGGTGGGCGTTCTTCTGCTTTTTTGCATTGTTGGAAGGGCACTAGTGGGTGAGGAGAAGGGGAAAATACCCAACAGAGCTATCTTGCAGAATAATCTCCTGCTGAATAGAAGTTGTTTGTATACTGCCTGCTCCCTCCAAATACCTGGATGTGAAAGAACCTTCCATGCAATTAGCGTTTTATGCAAGTCAGCCCTTTGTCTTAATTAGGTTCCTGAAGAATGGCTGCAGTGTGGGTAAGATGACTAAATGCCAGGCAGTTCTTAGCAGCCTCAGTGACAGCTGTTGAACTTAAAATATTTTTTAACGCTGGGCTCTTACATAGCTTCTAGCCAGGCTTACTGGTAGCCGCCTGCCTCATAAAACTGTTGTCTGCAAGTGTCTTTCCAGCAAACCTGTGGGCTTTCAAAAATGCCCTACTGAGTGGGAAAACTGCAGCAATGTTTTGGTTAATTCAAGAACCTTTCTGTTTTTCCGACAACCAGAATGCCCCTTCTTATTAGTAGGACTATACCCCCATCATTTTGGGATAGCAAAATAGCAAAACAAATGCACAAAGGCATTTGTGCCCCAACGCTTCCTTTTAATGCAGGGCAGCACCAGTGATAAAGTGCAGCACACCAGTTCTGCTGTAGAAGAAGTTGTGCTTTACTTTCTAAAAGTAATAGATATTTTAAGTATTTTTAGATGTTATGCTGTTCATCTAATTTATATGGTTAAATGTGCCCGGCACTATTTTCCTCTCCAAAAAGATGAAACCCAAGAAGGATCTGTAAGTGGCGTATGATTTCCTTAGGGGTTTGGAACATTGTGTTCTGAAATGTAACACTAACTGTAACAAATCTTTAATCCTCAAAGGAAATACCAGTATCAGGATTATGCTTGTCAGGCTTTTGTTCTTTATCAGTATAAATGTTATCATATCCCTCTGTCTTTCGACAGTACCAAAGCCAGCCGAGTGTCGTTGTACCCATAACAACCGTGCTGATACGGGGAAGTTCTGCTCTCTTAAGGCTGGGCTACTTTGTAATTTTTAAGCGTATGGATGTGTTTTGCCGATTTCCTTGCGTGTAGTTTTTTCCAACCGTGACTACTTCATTTGCTAAAGCTTTAGGTTACTAAAAAAATATTACAGGTTAATTCAGGTTAGTGCCTCAGGCAGGCTCTGTGCACAGCCCGTGTCTGTGGGAATTGGAGGCTGATGAGCTCCAAGAACTGAGCTGGAAGACGTGGTTCTGGAAGGAGGTGTTCTCTTTCCATCTCTTCCACCGTCTGTCTTGGTAATACATTACTGAAAATTATTATTTGCCTAGCAGCATCTTAGGTGTGAAATAGTATTAAAGAAAAAGAAAGGCAAAAGCCAAAACAAACCCTCCCCAAACTAACCAAACAAAAACCTCAAGAAAATAAACAAGCAGCAAAACACAAACCACACAACAGCAAACCCCCAGTATTTACCAGCAGCAAAGGGAGACAGGAAGCTCTGAGGAATGAGTTCACATTTACACAGCTGAATTAGTGTCAGACTGAAATTAGAAGCTGAGAGTCCTGATTTCCAAACCCATCTCGAGGGTGTTCTGGGCTGAATTCAAGTCACTGATCTGAACCATCTGAACCCGTTTCCTATGAGTGTCTTCACTTGTGGTGTGAGCTGCCGAGTACTGTCTGTTTTTCTGATTCTTTTCTCTACAGCAGTTTATTTTTTTTTATCCACAACAATTTATCTTTTATTTGCTTCAAGTTCTAAACAGCTGATAAAAGTAAGAGACTTTTAATAACTGAAAATTGTGGTGTGGTTTAGTGGACTCATCACTGACTGGGAAAACCACAGGCAGAGTTTTGACAGGATCTAGTGTTAAATTATCTGGCGTTA
Organism: Falco peregrinus; assembly: GCF_023634155.1. NCBI lineage: Eukaryota > Metazoa > Chordata > Aves > Falconiformes > Falconidae > Falco > Falco peregrinus. Next base: position 45,593,959 of record NC_073721.1, on the reverse strand, counting down.
ATGTTACATGGGTAGGTCATTTGGCTTTGTAGCTGCCACAGATAAAACTGCAGGGAGCTTTATTTCTTTCACCAAATTGTTTATAGAGAATATTAGGATCTTCGGTGACAGGTAGTGATTAAAGTTGTGACCTACTGAGTTTCAGATAGGTGATTTCATGTGTTAGATTGTAATTCCTTAAGCTATTTTGTCTCTCTCTTGCTTCCAGCTGAAATCCCTTGTGATAATATCATTGCTAGTGTCCAGCTGTCAAGTAACTGGTGATACAACTTCTGATCCTCCCTCAGGACAGTTGTCTACTTCCCTTGCCTTCTGCTCCCTTTCTCCCTCCCATTTTGGGAAACGCTGCATTGAACTAGGCTGGCTTGGGAATGGCAGGAGTTAATGGTGCATCCCCTTGAACTTTTGGGAAATGCACAAGTAAGTTGTTAGCAAAAGAGATGATTTCTTTTTTTTCTTGATTGTAACTTTTCTTTTTGGCAAGCATCATGAAGTAAGAGAGAGGAGTGTGATCCTTTTCATTGTCATGAAAATGCTTGGAGGCCAACGAGTAGTGGGAAGTGGAGTCCCTCAGAAGTGACAGAAAGTATTTATGGGGGAAGAGTTAACAGTGGAGGGTGGGGAAGGACGTTGCTCAAGTTCTAGCCAGGTCTGGTATTCCTGTTAGGTGAAGCTGAGGCAAAGGCAATCTGATCTCTCCCCTGTTGGAAAGTGTTCGAGCAGATCTCGTAGTGTTCTGTTATCTCTTCTTCTGTTGTTGAAATGCAGGTATAGTTTTACATAAAAGAAGCATGCTGCCTGCCTGGTGGTGCCGTTGCATTTGCAGATGCTCGTCAAGCAACCTGGCTAAATCTTAATGGTTGTTGGGTGTTTTGTGTGCCTGCTTCACATGGCTTTTGGTATGTGTTTTGGTGGTGGTCTGACTGATGTTGGATTAGGGGAGCAAAATGTGCATGTAGCTTTCCATCTTTCCTATAGCCACATGTATATAAGGAGTGGAACTGAAATATACAAGGTAGGACTGTTACCAATTCCCTTCCCCAGCTATAATCTTTCCTTTTTCTGTCCCTTATTGACAATCACGGCTGCAGCAGGACTGTCATTGCACTGCTACAAAATGCAGACTCAGTCCTTTGCAGAGAAGCTGTAGCCTGACTCCCAGTGTCTTAATTATGAAAGGTAGCAAGCTGAGTCGTAATAAATTTTTACACATATTTCGTATATACACTTAGACACATGTACAAAGTAAGACTTACATGTATGAATGTGTGTATACGTATGTAAATATTTTACGTTTATATATATATGTATGTAAGGGAGGTTTGGATTCTTCTTTCTGCACAGCAGAAGTGCTGGATGTCCTCAGTCACAGGGTTAACTTGGCACATGAAAGATTGCAGAAGGTGGTTGTTAGAACAACTTTCAAGAGTACATGGTGTACTGCGTTCATCCGCTGGCACTGCTCCCACAAATAGAATCGATTTGCAGCTTGTCTGGTTGCTCTTCCCACTCATTCATTGCTTCCAGCAGTGTCTCCTCCTTCGTCCTTTCCCGATACAAACAAGTTAACGTTTCAGATCCAACTGGAGGAAGCACCTCTGAGATTAGCATCCTCTGCTGCTTCAGGTGCAGATGAGCTGAAGGAGGAGCTGAGGGCAACTTGTTTAAACCAAAAAAAAAAATAATTAAAAATTGTTCTGTGTAGTGTTTGGTTGCCCTTCATGTAACACTGCTTACATTACATCGCTGTCTTCAGTTGCACCAGCCATCATCGTCCTGTCCTCGTCTACCAAAACGCCTGCTGTGAAAATCCACGTGTGTGTGGCTGTTTTTGTGCCTGTGCTGTTCCAGTGCTGGTGTTGGCCACTGAGATACAGGTGTGCTACCTGGTACCTGTGCATCGGACTTGTTGTCTATCCATTTCCTTAAGCCTCCTAAACTATCAGCAGATGTCAGTGTTGATATTTCTTCTTCTTATACCTCCACAGGTGAATCTACACTTCCTTGTCCCTGTCCCTTGTGTACCCCGCTGTCTTGTCATGGTCCTTCCCCGGTGCCTTTGGGTGAGCTGTTGGTTTTCCATAGCACCTGGAGCGGTTCGGGGTGAATGTTGTGTAGGGGGAGAGCGAGGAGGTAGCTTTGGCAGACAGACCTGTGAGGGGTTTGTCTTCTGCGTGGAGAGCCGGGGTGGCTGCCTGCTGGCAGCAGCACTGCAGTTGCACTGAGCAGTGTCTGTGACACGCTGCGCCCCTGCCCAGGGCAGTCCCTGCCCCCTCCGCTGGTGCTGCTGGAGGAAGCTACGCTTGTGTTGATGTTTATATCTGTTATCAGAGTTCTCACACTTTTTTTGTTAGGCATGATGCTGCTTTCGTTGAAGCACAGCTGCGTGTGTCCTGACCGATCCCCCTGGTGTGCTCTTTTGTAAGAGGGTGCGTGTTTGTGGGCTGCTGGGTCTTGCCAAAGCATCTCATGCGAACGTGAAAACTTGAAGCCTGCAAGTGCCAGGCTAATGGACAGGCAGTGATTGTGGCTTTCATGTGTGAGGATTTGGAAGATTAAGAGTTTAAGCTACATAATTTAATAATCCTTGGGGTCCTAGTGTGCTTTCTAGGGTCCTGTTGTAAAAGATTCTTTCATTTCTGTGGGTGCTGCTCCCTCTTACTGCGTCATGTCTGGGGGTGGTGCTGCAAGGGCAGAAATGCAGGGTACCCTTGACGTGGAAAGGTTACTGCTGCTTGTGAGCTGGTAGAATGGAAAGCATTGATGTGAGAGAAGGAAATGTGATGTATGAGAGAATAAGAGGTTCTCAGGTGGAATACTAGGCATGATGAAGAGGAACTAAAAGTGGTATAGTACAAAAAGGATGGGAGGGAAGGGAATGCACAGGAAGAGCCAGAAGAGTGTGTAAATGTGCCACTGGTTGACGGTCAGGGAGAATGGACCTGTGACTATCAACACGGTCCTTGTCATTGCCAGTATTGGGCAGGACCTGTCTGGTCTTGCACTAGGCATACTGGAGGACTCAACTTGAAAAGAAATGATCAACACGAGACTATTTTGAAATCATTTGCATTTTACTGTTCGCTGATTGTTAGGAAAGTCACTCAATAATTTGTTAAAGTGAGGCAGAATTTGTATGGAGAACAACATTTTATTGCCAGTGGCTAGACTAATGTAAACCAGCCCCAGTTCTGGTCAAGTCCTCCATGAATTCTCAGAGATGCCTAAAGCTAAGCATGAGAATAGCTGTGCTCATTTTACTGGGGCTATGCACACAATTAAAGTTAAGCAAATATTTGAAGAGATGTGTTGGAGGTAGCTCACAAATAAATTTGGAGTAATTAGACCAACTGGCAGAAGATGACACTTGCTAGCTTTTAGTTTCCAGCTCTGTAACTTGGAAAGCTGTAAGAAGATTTGTCAGGGAGGACTGTTGAAATGAAGTCAGAAGAGGTCAGGAGAACACGAATTGCTTTTTCCCCTCCTTGCAAAAGATTTACAATAACACTTTTCCTTTGTAAAGAACTTGCAAACCAGGGCTGCGAATCATGTGCATTGTATGCAACGGATGCATCCTAGGTGTTTTTGTCACTATTTAAGACTGAACTAAGAGAAGGTACGAGAAACCTAGCTGTCAGAATTAACTGAAATGGTAAAAAGAGCATAGGTCTATAGTACGTTTTTCAGTGTTTTTTCTTTTTGTTAGTGTTAGGAGCAACAGAACTGCAACAGTACAGGAGGGACCATCACCTGTGGCAACATTCATGATCAATTACAAGGACCAGAGAGTATATATAATAGTCTAAATCGATATGTGCTTCCTTGATGCAAATTACTACAGCGTTCAAGGCATTGTTTCATGCAGCTCTCAGAGGAAATGGAAGCAAAGGCGATGATGGATGGACAGATTCTTGGGGGGGCGATGGATGTCGAGGGGAGTTGGTGGTTGCTGTAAGCGAGGAGCCAAGGGGTAGACCTCAGAGACAGGTGAGCAACGAACCGAAAAAAGCAGAATTTTTGCATGACTGCTAAAATAGGGCATTGCTGTTGGATTTCAAAGAGAGACTGATTTCTAAGTGGCAATAGTACTGTAATATGGGTTTGCTGAGTTTGCAGCATGAGGGAGGAGCAAACACCACTAGGTAATAAGGTGACAAAGAGAAGAATAACCAGTGCAGGTAGAGCAGAAGAGATGATGGGCTCAGGCCTTCCGTGAACTCCAGGAAAACTGGAGGATTGTCTGAGAGAGAGAGAGGAAGAGCAAGGATGGCATATGGGTGAATTAAAAATTGAAGGAGAAGACCAGAAATGGGCAGTGAGGCAGAACTTGTTTTGAGGCTTGTTACTGAGAAGGAATGGATGTTATAGGAGAAGAACCAGAGATGCGCTATTGCTTCAAGCAAAATATATCGTGTTGACTTGAATTTAAAAAGAAGTAGTAGAGTCCTCTGATTCTTTCTCATGCTGGATCAAGCGTTGTTGCTGTGTTCATGCTGGCATGAGTAAGTGGTTACAATGGTAGTGTGGGAAGGAGCTCAAAAGAGAATCTTGGATGATTATAGATACAAATATATGCTCCTCCCTGCCCCCACCAGTCAGCTTGGGTAATCTTTGGGAAATAATACTATTTCTTGAAACATTTGTGTATTAATTTTATTATGGAGGTGTCTTTGTGGTGTTTGCTGCAGCTGTGGTGGGCGATCAAAATGTTAAATGTCTTTTTTTATGACCAAGGAAATAATCTTAAGGGGTTGATCTTCTGATCGCAGGTAGATTTTATTCATATTACTTCAAGCTAGGTCTCTGAGTCTTGTACTAGTTAGAAACCTGGAAAAATAAGAAAATTTGTTCAAAAGGTTCACTGGACAGAGAAGCCCAAGGATTTGAATGTTGCTTAAGGTTGAAATGATTTGAAGTATTCATGTTGCAAGAAACTTCTTTTTTTCTAAGCAAGAAGAAAAAACTCTGAATACGTGACATCTCAAGTGGTTTATTGAGAATAAATACAAAGAAGAAAAGTATCATTTACAGGGGACAACTACAACTCTATGTTAGAATATGTTTTTGATCTCGAAAGACGGTGAGAATGGCCAGATACCTATTTGATTATATACCAGATTATACCAGATTGTCATGTACCAGATACATAACACCAGGTTCCCATATGCAGAAAATCTAGTGCAAAGAAGGCTTTATAACTGCAGGGTGTAAAGAGGGGAGATGTGAGAATATAGAGAAGACTGAAAATAACCCTGTGGATGGTCCAAGCAAAATTTTGAATTTCTTGGTGGGCAGTGTCTGGGATTCAGGTATTTTCCATGCTAGAATACCGGGAGGTATTTAAATGAAAATATCAAAGCTGATATGGCAATGCTAATATAGTACCTGTGTGCAAGAGTAGTTGAAGATCTAATTGCTGTAATCAGTTGGGAATTACATTCAACAAATTCCTTGCAATTGTGGGGGTGTGTAATGCTGGTGGTGTTGCAAATGCGACTTGCTCCAGAGATTTGAATGGCTCTTTATGGAGGAGGTCTGAGAAAGATCTTCATCTCCCATCTGATCTGCCTAGGGAACAATTCAAAAAGGCAAAGTCACAGCTTGGAGAAAAAAAGTATCCCCGAGGCTTCGTTTTAAAGTTAAAATTTAATTCCCTTTTTTACAGATCTCATCTTTTCTGAAGGACTTGTGAGCCCTTTGCAGCACAGTTAATTTTATGCACTTCTATATCACCGCAAGAGTAGAAAAGGACGTTAGACAGTTTGAGTGTTTTTCTTTTTTATACAAATTAAACTCAGTAGGGTGATGACTGGCTGAGAGGAAAGGTTTTATTTTAACAACTGAAACTCTTAACCTGCTTTCAGGATAAGGAAGCTAAATTACAGAGCCAAGAACTGTTTTAAAAAGCTGGTAGGGGAGATGGATAAACCAGAAGGCGTTACACAACCATTTGGGGAACCTAAATGGGACTTGTTTCTCCATAAATGTATGTACAGAGATGGCATGACCTTTTCTCCCCTTCTATATCATCAGTTTAAAATGTGATTACATAACAAGATGTCCCTGGCACCTGAACAAAAAACAAAGGCTAGGTCTTGCAAAATGTAGTTACTTTAAATTTGTTTGTGTGTTTTTTCACGCATAGCAATTGGTGTTGATTAAACTCTTATGCTCTAGCTCGAGTTAATATTAGCAGGCTGATCTCAGCTTTCTGGACTAATTGCATGTTTTTGAGATCTAGATGTTCTGGCTGAATTGTCCATTTTGTGCACATGTAGTCTTCCAAGAACGTGCTCTTGTTGGAAGTGGGGTCACTGCGTTGCATGTTTTAAATTAATTTTCTTGTACTGTGGGCAGAAGTACATGCCTGGGCACCTGGCATGGCTCAGCCTGGTGCAGGGTGTTACATACATTACATTAACTTTGTGTATCAGCCCCTATTTCTATACTGGAAGCATTGCCTGTGCTGGAATTTGCTGTAAACAAAAGCCTTGGAACAAATGCTGAAAAAAAAACCCCAAACCCAAAAAAACGAAGAAACAAGAAAACCCCATCGATCCCCTCAACCCAAACAATTACAAGCTGTTATATTATTTGTTTTTTTTTTCTACTGGAAACCTGTTCACTTTCATTCGAAGTGTCTGTGAATTGCCAGTAGAGCCAGGAATTTTTTTGTGTTTTAACCTTAGTAATTACAGCTACCACAGCGACCACCAATTTTTCCAGTACATAGAACAGATCTATAGATTTTAAACCTGCTGAACACTGCCCTTTCTAAAACTTGCAAAACTGAGCACCGAGCTGTTTCTAAGCAATTAAATGTTGCTCATGCCTGAGCTCTGAATGACGCCATCTCGCCTAGCAGGCTATCTCATTAAGCATGTGAAGATATTTCACCAGGGAATTTGATTCCTGCATTTCAAAACAAAGTAGGAGCTGGTGGCGGGTCTGGGGCTCTGCAGATGGGGCGGTTGGGGATTTGGGGAGCAGCTGCATTTTGCAGAGTAGGCTTTTAGAACCTGGTTTTGGTTATGTTGTGTCAGGCTCTCCCCATAAAGGAGAGTATCTGTATTAATTTTCATTGCACGATGGTTTTCTTCTTTAAAATTTTACTCTGTAAAATAAATGTTTCTAGGCAGAATAATTGGGCACTATTCAGGTAGGCGTGTGCTGTCACATGTTTTCCTGTTTACATGGCAGATACATGTGTGTATTTTAAAAAAAAGTAATAAAATATGGAAAAGCAAAGCTTACTTCTGGCCAAAGTGTGCTGGTTTGCTCCTCATTCCTGAAAAAGCCCATTTTTAGGAAGTCTTGATTGTTTCAAGGTTGTTGGTATTCAGCTTCTGAAGGTAAAATGTAAGTGTTTCAGGGTGGCATTGAGGAAAGGGGAAAGAGTGAGCAGCAGAGAAGTGGGGTTTTCCTGTCTCATGGATGGCTTTCACAGTTAAAAATGATGGATTAACAGAACTGTTGCGGTGTTGAGTTCGCTGTGCCTCTGGTTGTTCTGGCAAGTGTTAAAAGCAGTTCTTATCCTCGCTCTGGAGGTGGACTGTGTGTGAGAGCTTGCAAAAGCTCAAACAAAACTTTCTCGTAATACTGTCTGCCTGGTGCTAAGGGTTCTGGTTCTGTAAGAAACTGCAACTGTCCGATAGCAGAGTGTGTGCCTGAGAGATTTGGGTTAAATAGATGCTAATACCTGTTGCAGATGGATGTGCCTTTGGTAAGTTCCCTGTCTAAGTCCCCTTGGGGGAAAGTAGCGTTCTGTTTTGAATGTGCGTGAGCAACAAGTTTGATAGTTTGGTTCTTGGGAATTGGTTTCTTCATCTTGACATTTGATTATTTTTTAATCCTTCCCCCCCCCCCCCCCCAGCTTGTTGTGAATTATCTTTCACGCTTTGGCTATGTACTCTTTCAGGTAGAGGCATTAACCCATCAACCTAGAGCCACAACAGTACACGCAGTCAGAGATTCAGAACTTGCCAAACTCCCGGAGGGAGCACTGACATCTATCAAACGCAAATTCCCCCAGGTAAGAAAATTAAAAATATTTTCTGTCGATCTCAAAAGACGTCTGAGCAGCTAAAGCTCTCTGTTAGCAGCAAGCCCTCTGGGTTTTTGTAAGATTGATGCACGTTGAGGAAACACTTTGTTCTCATTTTTTGCCTGGTCTGATCTATACTGGAGTTCCACCAGCTTCTCTTCCTTTATCTTCTAATCAGTTTTAGCATGTTTTATTGCAGGGCTGGTTTGTGTATCTGGAAGAAGTTCATGCTAAATACAGGACACGCGTATTTAGCAAAGTGGAAATCACTTAGTGCCATTGATAATAAATGAAAGTTTGACTTGTAAAATAGCTTTAAAATGTTGTTCATTTGTCTTGCTCACTGGGACTCAAAGTCAGCACTTGATTATATGTACCTTTATTTCCAGAGCATTGGTATTTGAGGGTTGGTTTTCCTCCTCCTTGCATTTTAGGCTGTCAGTCCTCATTCTGCAACTGCTGAATCTGCCTGTGTCCTGGAGACGCTGATTGCTCCCTTTGAATCCATCAACTCATCCATCTCCTTTAATTCACTTGACATTATGCCTCTCTCCTGCAGATCTGGAGACTGACGGACTCGAAATTTAATTCCTTTGTCCCTAAGTGCATCAGGGACATTATACTAAATCATTGCACTGCCTTAAAGGCAATTCTGCTGTTACTTCAAATTATTTCTGATCTTTAAGACATATAGTTATTTTACCAGATTTCTTGAAAAAAACCCTGCAAAAGTAATAAACCTAACTAAAATACTTGCATTCTTTTTCCTTCCTAGGACTCTTAATAACTTTATTGATTTATTATTCTTTTTAACCATTAGATATAAAGTCTGTGTTCATGCATTCTCTTCTTACTAAAACTGTGGGGTTTTGTCTGTATTATTGCTAGGATAATGTCATCATTGCAGTAAGTGTTCAGAAGTTACCTCAATGAAAAATAATCTTCCTGGTTTGCTTGTCAGCATTGTCTTAGCTGAAGTGTTTCTGAACTTCTGTGTGGGTTGTTAAGGCACTCCTGTTCTCTGGATCTCTTGAATAGTCTTCCAAGTCTGTTCTCTATTTAATGCAACCGATTTCCTACCCAGATTTATGAACTGGTAGCAGGGTGCAACCTCGGTACGTGGCTAGCTACAAACTGGGTGCTGGCAGCCTGGCACCCTGTCTGGAGTTCCCCTTTTAAACATCAGTCTCCTTGTGGCTGATCAAGCAGCGAGGAGGTGAGCTGGGAATTTAAAGCCACCGTTCTCCTTACATAGCGCATGATTTTAAATGTTACGTGTAAGATATTTAAACTGTAAATTGCTGGTATCGTAGAATCACAGAATGGTTTGGGTTGGAAGGGACCTTAAAGATCATTTAGTTCCAACCCCTTGCGGTGGGCAGGGACACCTTTCACCACACCAGGTTGCTCAAAGCCCCATCCAACCTGGCCTAAACATGTAACATTTAGTAACACCTCGACTGCTGGTCTGTGCAAAGGCTGTGTTCTGATGCTTTTTTTGTCTGGGGCAGGAATTTATTTTAGTGTCTTTTTTTTTTTTTTTGGTCTCTTCCCCCCCCCCTTCCCTTTTTCTGCTCTGCCTGGCACAGATCCTTTCCCCTGAAAAGCATGCTCTCTGGAGATGTGACTCTCTTTGCTTTGCAGTTAAAAGTTGATCTTGAGTGTTACCATTTATTATATGGTTCAAAACACTTATTTGTAATAGAATTCAAACGTCTTCCCTTGTTTAAAGAGTGCAGGCTATCAGCCTCAAATTCCTGACCTTTTTGAATATGGAATTAAGTTTTCTCTAGACTTGCATATAGTTTGGCTAATTAGTTGCAATGAAACAAAATGCTAAAGCAGATCTGGTTTAAGGAAAGTTGTTGCAAAAAAGGTTGTAAGAAAAATACATCCTTGCAGCTGTTTGAGATCTCCAGATTCTAAACTGGTATAAAAAATGCGAGAGCTTACATTTTGGCTATTGGATTATTTTAGAACAAACTTTAGAAATAGGAAGAGGAGTGTAAGATAGACTTGAAGTAGTTGATTTATGCAGTTAATGCTTTCAGACTATCTTAAGAACCTAAGATAAAATATTTTTTTCTATGATCTCAAAATTCTTATGTCTTCTCGTATGTCATGTCCATCAGATAAAAGAGGAAGGACAGAAGTGAGAGGGAATTGAATGATGGAGGAAGACACTAGGGTAGCAAGTTTGAAGTCAAGTAGAAAGTACAAAGTCAACTTTAAAGGAGTATACTGCGGATAAGTTTTTGAGCTGGAAACTAATAAATTGCTTACAGAGAAAAGAGTCTTGAGTAGCTGTTTCTTTGAAAAAGAATCCAGGCATTAGAGGATCAAAAGCTCGCTATGCCTGAACAATGTCATGCAGCTGTGGAAAAAAATAACTATGTTAACAGAATGCTATTTGGAGTGAAGAAATCCTTGCATTCCGCCTGATACTGGAAAAGCTTCAGTACCAGCCTGTGGAAGCATGTTTGAAGGAAGAGACAGACCAAATGAAGAGAGCCTAGAGAACAAAAAGGTGGCTGACTGGTGTTTGGAGATATAACCTATAAGAGCAAAAAAGCTGTGAAAGGTTAAGGGAAGACATGGCAGCTATTTTCAAATGTTTAAAGTTCTCTTCTGATAGAAAGGGCAGAAGCTGCTTGCCACATTGGAATAGAGCAAATGGTAGCTACTAAAATTGCAGCAGTTGGATATGAAGAAAAAGCTGATTCTACTCCCTAGAAAGGCTAAAAGATTGTTACTTGTTTTTATAACCTCTTAAAAAATTATGTTTGAGGTAGTGCTTAGTGCTGAGCAGAAGGATGGGCCAAATGAATTCTTTATCCTATTTCCTCTGCTGTTATTCTAGCAGAGTGATTTATACCCAGGATTTATGATGTTGTTTTCCCCATCCAACCAGAAGTAATCAAGTAATGAAAGGATAGCAGGTGCAATAGTTTTGAAATAATTGACCAGGTAGCAAGAGCTAGCTTGTGATTCAGCAATGTGCCAGAGCATTTCCCTCTTAAGTCCTCTGCAAATCAGAAAACCATCTTTTAGGAAAAAAAACCCAATAACACAAAACCAACAAAGCAAAGCAACTCTGCCTCCCCTATTGACTGCTAAGGTTAAATTAACCTGAGTCTCACTTGGTAGTATAGTGACCAGATGTGGGTGCTTGTCCCCCGAGTCAGGTGAAGTGCTCTGTTAATTCAAAGGAATTCCGCACCAGGGAGAATTGTGCTTTTGTACGTGTGTGTTCCTCTTGGCAGCTTCTGTAGTACCTACATAGTTTGTATCTTAACAGCCAAGAACCGGGCAGTTCGAGGTTGAATTCCCCTTTTAGTTGGTTTTAATTACCCTTGAGCTTTACTGTTTCCTGTCAAGGGTGAAGAACCCCTTAATTCCAGGAGGGACTTCATCCTACATACCTTTCCCCAGTCATGATGTGTTTGTAGATGATCCAGAAAGGGTTCCAACTCTGGAATACATTGTAAGACAATACTACCTGATGGGTAAGAAAATTGTAAACGTGGGTGGTGTGTGCCAACGAGAACAATGTGTAATAAGGGGAAATGATGCTCTGTTAGTCCATACAGGGATTCAAGTTCCTTGAGCTGTGATGTGCAATCTGGAAAAAATGCACAGCTGTTCCTTGGGGAAGCACCGTATGCTCGCCCTCTGTTTTGTCTTCTCCCCTGAGCATCTGCTTTGGTCCTATGGGAGACAGGATACTGGTCTGTTGGGATCTTTGGTGTGACCCCCTATCGCTCTGGTTATTCTGAGGGGTGAAACAGATGGGTGAGCACGTGTACTCTAATCTCAGTTATAAGTAACAGCCAAATTTCAGAGTATGTGCCCAGAAATGACAGATGTTGACTTCCAGGTCCTGCTCAGCCTGCAGAAGTTAAATCTACATCATCTAGCTTCTTGGGAAAGCATCCCAACCTTGGTTCACTCTGGATATGGCATCCTAGACGTTCCTGATTGAAAGTGTCCACAGTGCAGAACCTCTCCGATGTTTCCCTGGGGACTCATGCCTGTGGACCAGGGCGCTCAGCCAGCCAGAGCATTTGCTCCTCTGACAGCCTCGCTGCTTGCTTCTGGTGCTGCTTGAAGCTCTTCAGCATTGCAGGAATGAAAGGGAATTGATTCTTTCTATTTTCATCACTGCCTTCAGTTCCGAAAAAGTAGGACAGAGAATCAGCTCACGATTTTTGGCACCGCAAAGCAGTTTCGAAGCAGGAGCGAGAGCGCAGAATTTGTGAACAGATTACAGAGATGTTCTAACATCGGTGTATAACTTGGATCACATTTCGTAGATTATCTTTCTCTCTGCTGAGCTGAGATTGTTTTTCTAATTCCAACTTGAAATTTAGGCCTGCTGTAGCTGATGGAAATTGCACTCAGAAGTTGCTTAGGAGCTGTGGGGGCTGAACTGTGAGACAACCTTTTGCATGCTAGAAAATACGGAGGTTTTCTGCATCCTTCTTTTAATTCTCTAAGCCTGCCCTTGGGGTTTAAATATATTCAGAACCCATCATTCATCTTGAACAGTGGGTCCTGCTATCTTTGTGTGCGTGTTTTAACCAGAGCTGTTCTGAAGTGGATGCAGCCTTCCCTAGGGTTATCTGCCTTACAAAGTGAGTTTGGTAATGTGCCCTCGTTTCAAAACGCTTCCCCCAGGCACTGCGTATATTGTGCGTCACGTTAGTTAAGCTTGATGTGGTGCTGTGGAATAGGTCAGGAGAGGCCACGCTTCTAGATTTTTCTGTATTTGTTCTCATGGCCCATTAAAATAAGTTTTCCTTGACTGCAGGAGAAGTGGATGTGAAAAGGAGAGAAGAAAAATGTTCAGCAGAAGCATGGTCACCAGCTGTAGCCACCCGACATGAGGCGGGCAGGAGTGAGTGCTTAATCATAGCAGTGATGCGAGAATGACATTTTTTTTCTTCGAGACACAATTGATTGCAAGTGTTAGAAGCTCCAACAGCCCCAGGATAAAGCTTCAGTTCTTCTCTCTGCTTTAGCAGCATTTTGAAAGGTGCCAGAAATTGTTCTGAGGGAGCATTTAAAATTTGCTGTGTCACCGCAGTTCTCAAAACCATCATAAGTTTTAATCGGAGGCCCCTTGCTAAGCTCCCCAATTCTGTGACAAGCAGAGTGTTTATCTCATCTGGGGTCATGTAAAACTTCAGTAACACCACGGTTCTATTCAAGCTGAGGATCTAATTCAGTTCTCCTCCTCCCTCATCCCTCAAAAACCCCCCAAACCTTAAAAAAGCTGGTAGGGAATAATCTCAGCTCCTGGAAAGAGCTCCACAGAAACGAACCTGCTATTATGTGAATTTGTAGAGGTAAAACGGCTGTTAGTACTATTGTACCCCAATTGCATATAAAATAGAAAACTCTTGGCAGCCCTGTTCTCCGTGCTGGCTTTTTCACATTGGGTCCCTGCGTGGCAGAAAGCCCTTTTACATGTCTTTTAACAGACTCGTGTGTGTGCGTGAAGGTCTGTAATACCCTGCTGTGAAGGCACCAATAAATTGTTGCTTAACATACTTAATTTAAAGGTGACCTACTGGATGACTGATTGAAAGTTTTAAAGGTTTAACTGTTAAGTATCTTATTTTTAAGCTTCAAAGGCGTTGAAGAAAGTCCTTAACTCACCTTGCAAGCCATCTTTGTTGTGAGAATTTTTTGGATCTGGGTGATGGTAGAGGATCCACTGGGGAGGACTGGAACAGACTTGGAAGGAAAAGCGTGTTCGGATTTGTAAGGCTGTGTATCTGCTGGCTGTCCAGGATCCAAACTGGGGTATCGGGCTCGTTCCTCGCTTACTTCAGCTGCGGCTGGTTTCCTGAACCAGGAACCTGCAAGAAGACACCAGTAACAGGGGCTGGTCCTGTCCTTCCTAGGGACTGGCCCTTTGCGTAGCAGCTTTCTTGTTCAGATTTAAACGAGCATGCAATTAAACCCGAACCCCGGTGCAGCCTGGAGCGGAGCTGATGGGTACATTAGGTTTGGGTTTCGTTCTTCTAGATGTTTCTCCTATTGTAACCGAAATGGATCTGTACTGCACGGTACCTTTTACATCGATGAGTAGTTAATTGTGAATTTGGATAGTGGTGTAGGTTTTGTGACATTTTCCCATGATTTCTCTACAGTGGTGGTGTTGAAAGTTAGCTAAGGTGGGACAAAGCTGTGGGGCCATCGTTACCTGTTGGCAGAGATCTGATTTGCCAGATAATCTGTAGTTCTCACAGTGTGAAATAAAGATCCACGGGCAAGTATTTTACAACTGAATTCTCATGAAAATCATTTTCAAAAGGGCTTGTTGCAAAGCATCTCTTTAAGTTTCACAGTTGAGTAGGAACAAAAGCTTTAACTAGAACCCGGCCTTGGAAGGTTAGCTAGGTGCGGATAATAGGTGGAAATATTTAAAAGGATTCTAGGAAATACAGCGCTGCAGAGTGACCATAACCACTTGGCATGGGAATTACAGTAGCTGCGAAGCAAGTGGTGCTCCAGGATAACACCCGAGAGCTGGGATGGATGGAGTAGTTGGCTGTGTGTTGGCACCATCGCTAGCAGGTGATGCAGAGCTGCAATACTGCCTGGCCTCATCCTTGAAGGGCGTTTGTTTTGAAACTGGAATTAGTCATCCTAAAGCAGGCAAATACGGTCCCCTTGGGAATATGAAATGTGGTCCTTGCCCTGCAATGCAGAGGCTGCAGGTCTGTTGAGTAATTTACTATTAGTTAAGCAGAGGGAAAATGAATGTTTTCCCCGAGCCGTGGCTGTGGTGGATGCAGAAGCAGGCATTCACATTTGATGTGCAGGAGCTGGGGGGAGGGGGGGTTGGAGGCCGCTGAGAGCTCGAGCGGGTCTTACTGTGGATGGAGTTGGTCTAGAAACAGCCGGGGGGACAACATGTTTCTAGGTAGATGAGGTGGTGAGTGGTGAGCAGGGTCAGAGAGGGGGAGTTGTGCTGAGGAAGGTGCTCTCTAACGCCAGTGGAGGAAGAGGGAAACACTCTTTATCCTGCTTTGCCCTATACAAAAGTGTTCTGGTGAGTTATTCTGAAAAAGGGAGTAGGTGGGAGGAGGAGGAACAACACCACTTTATTTCACTTGCAAAATGTGTGTCTCGACTGAATGTCCTGCTCTGGGAGAGGTGTTTTGAATTTACAGTCACAGTGGAGGTTTGGGGGCTTATGGAGAAGGGTGCTGATGCACCTGGAATCCCAAGCAGCTTTTGCGATGGAAGTATACTCAGCTTTTTAGACCTGTAAGGTTGGGTTTTTTCCTTCTGACCTGGAAAGCCTTTTGCATAAACTCAGGAGAGCAGATTTTTTAGAATTTTTTTTTGTTGTTGTTTGCTGTGGGGATTTTTTTGAAAGCGGGTTCAGTCATCTTTACAACCTGGGCAGGCTCCGAGCATCAGGACCGGGGCCACAGGACCCCATGGGTGTATATTTAGTTTGCTGGTGGAGTCTTGTGACCTTTCTGAGTCATTTCACAGTTTGAGGTGGTGGCAGCGGGTAGGAGAGGGCACTCCTTGTCACAAGGACGAGTTCATCCTGCAGCGTGGCAGTTCAGCGGTGTAGCTCTGGGAACGCCTGGCTGTACAGCAGGAGTGCCTAATTGATGTGGCGGGTTCTCATTATCGGTTAAAGTGATTAACAGTGATTGACTGAGCAGGATCCACGCACTGTTTCTAATAACGAGGAATGATAAATTCAACTTCTTCACAAACTAAACCAAGTTTGGCTTTATCCCTAGTACAAGGGGTCAAAAAGTTGCATTTACTTTGCAGGTCGTTAACGATTCTCACCTGATTCAGAAACCTCCTGGTGTGCTTGGGGAGGTCTGGGCTCCCCGATTTTTCTTGAGACCTTAAATCTAAACCGCCTGGTTCTGCACCGGTGGATCGGGCTGTGACTTGGTGCCTGGGGGAGCAGGGAGCGTGTTTGCAGGGCTGGGTGGAAGGGTGCTGGAAGAGACTAAAGCCCGGGATGCACTGCAGGGATGAGCAGGGCTGACCGTTCCGACCGTGCTGTGAAGGCTGTCCTGCCTGGGGTGACGGTGACACCGTGGGCATGAGACACTCTTGGTGTACCAATGTCTGGGAAGTGCTCTGTGCTCTTCTGGCACTTGGGAAGGACTGGCCTTTGCGTGGGAGAGGGGGAGACGTCTTGCCTGCTTTTGGAAAAGCCGTACCCGTGGGGCAGCGGCTCAGCTGTGTGGGGGCAGGGCTGGGGGCTGTGGCACACCGCACCCCCGGGGCACCGCGAGCTCCCCGTTTCTCCCAGGTCAGTCTGGTTTTTCCAGCAGAAAATCTTACGGTTCCTACCTTTCTGCTTTGCCCTAACCCTGGCTGCCACTTCCCAGAGCTTTTCCTACAAAATACAGCTGGATGGGTAGGGTGAGGGAAGGCGACTGCTGGATGATGCCCAGATGTCCGTGCCGAGGTACCTGCTACCCTGTTACCTGCCTCCATCTCCTCCAGGCATGCTTGGACTAACTCTCTTTCCCTCCGATCCCTGTCCGAGAGCTCCTAGTCCAAGGGCTAATTTCTGCTTGCTTCCCCCCCTTCCCCCCCATCCCGGCACCCTGGTCCTCTCCCAGGTCCCCTGGGTGCCTTCTGACGGTCTCAGGCTGCATGCAGCTGTGCTGCACCGGCTCCGGCTGCATCCCGACAGCTTGCGCCCTGCTGCTGGGGGGAAGGGGGAGGAGAATGAAGGTGCTTGAAAACCGGACGGATGAATTTATTTGTGTGTGTGTGAGATGGTTCTGAATTCTCTCCCGTTGCACTGAATTGGGTGCAAATGGCTCTGGCTGCCCCGCGCAGTAACGGGTGCAGGTCGATCAATGAAGGTTGGCTCTGTTGTCAATGGGGAGATGGGATTTCTATCGACTTCTCCCCCAGACAGGTGGATAAGTCTCTTTTAAAGGAAAGCATTGCCTTTTTGTGAAACAAAATTCAGTGAATGTAATATAAAACTCGAAGGAAATTTCAGGCCAGTTCTTAGCTCTGATCTCAAATTGATGTTCCTTCAATGTTGCCATGACTGCGACAGAGTGACTCATCCCATTATGGTTAGCAACTTGCTTGTCTTACAAAGTCACCGGGGAAATAATTTTTCCATATCTATATGTACCAAGGCAGTAAGGTTTGCTCTAGCAAACAAGACAAATAATATTTCCCGGTAATAGATGCAGCCAACTGGAAAATGAGACCAATAGGATCTGTGCTTCGTTCCATCATTAACCTTGGACATTTTCTTTAACTTAGCTGGAGCTCTCCTTAGCTGTCGGTAAAGCAGAAAAAGTTCTAAATATAGGAGATGGTTTTAGTAAGTAATTAAGATTCTGATGTTTGAAGTGGATCAGAAGTGTAAAACGTTCATAACACCTTCCCAAACTGCTTAAGGAGAGTCCTGCTGGGCAGGTACAGGTGGTTCAGTGACAGCCTGTGAGCTGGGTACAGCGAATGCTTTCGAGAGGCAGGTTATCTCCCTTCGGAAGGACAACCAGCCTCTTAATTTTTATTAAGAATTCCCTCTTTCTCTCCCTGTTCCATGTAATCGGGGCAATTTTCTATAGATACACCCAGTGCCATTTATTGAACCCCAGAACTGCAGATCCTGGCGTTGTTGAAGTAGGAACGAGCCTGCCGGGCGGCTGGGTGGCCACCGGCTCTGGTGGTGTTTTGGAGAAGCAGAAGCGTTGTAGATCCTGCCGGAGATTCCAGGCGAAGGAGGGAGGAGGGGAGCCGGGAGCTCGCCCGCTGTCGGTGTCCGCCCGGCACGGAGTGGGTGGCCGTGCTGTGTGTCGGCGCTGGTGCGAACAAGAGCAGCTTTAAAGAAGTTGAACTTGGCTCACCGAGGAGATGGTTGATGTGGCATCTGGAGGAACATGTAGTTACAGCCATGGGACAGAAATCCCTGAAATAACTTGGTTTAGCTCTTACCCTTGCTCCGCTGTAAGTCGCGCTGTGTCGGAAGCTGCCTGTTTGCTCTGCTCCCTTCCTCCTACGGATGCTTAAAAACATATTGGTGCTCGTTAAAGCTATGGAGTTTCATAGTTTAGGACAATTTATTGTTTCAGGTTGGGTTTTTTGGTGGTTGTTTCTTTTTTTTTTTTTTTTTTTTTGAAAGCAGGATATATAAATGATTCCGATGGGCATGCTGACCTGTCTTGATGCTTACATGGTCTTCTGTTTGAAAGACTCATCCTGAAGTGCCTGTTCTTATGGGAACAGCGTGTCTGTCTGTCTCCAAAATCCATTTGCTGCTGCTTGTTTAGCTTGTTAAGAGTTTGGAGAACTTTTATGGTGGTTTTGGGGTTGTTTTTTGCGCCCTTCTGAAGATAAGAGTTATTTGGACCTTGAATTATTCATTTGGGGGCGAGTATCTAATGATTGCTCTATTAATTCTTAATGCATTTAAATATCTTATTTTGCTTATTTGGTAAAACATTTGCACGTAGATTTTCAGATGAAATGATGCATTTTCCAAGTCTCGCTGCTTGGTATTGCAGATACTAGTCTTCTGCTACACCACTTGTTGGAAATTAATGATTATTAATGTTGGAGATAAGCTTGTCAGTTTTCGGATATGCTTGGCTGTTTGAATACTGGTTTATATTGATGCAATCCTGTTGGAAAACAAGCTGGGAAAAGATCTGCCCCTTCAAAGGTACCACGCAAACATGATTTGAGGGGGAAAGCGATTTCTTAGGTGGTTTGTTCTGATTCTGCAAGGGGTTTAGAGTATGTGCTTTTAATTTTTATATATTTTTATTCAAGATGTCTTAAACTTAATTCACAGGGGCTGAGGTGGAACCAGACTGGGGGGATTGTTTGGGTACAGGCTGAAGGTTTCTAAGCCTTTAGTACCTACAGAAAGTGGAGTTACAGAAAGTAACAGAACCGCGAGCGTGACTGAAGAGGTGCAAGTGTGCTGTAGAGAGATACGAGAACTGAAAATGCAATTTGACATGTTTCCCCAAATAATTGGATTTTTTTTTTCCTTTTGTTCCCAAGGCAAGTTAAATACCGCTGTTTTGTTTTCTTGTTTTTCCAGATTAGAGTAAAATAAGGTAAAAGAAATCAAGACAAATGATCAGTCACCAATCGTTACAGCCAGGAAAGAAGTTGTGCTTACAAAACCTTGTGGTTCAATTTGAGATAACATCTTCCAAAACTTTGGAAGTATCCATTTAGATGTGCTATTTTTGGTACCTTCTGCCTGAATGTCTGTTTATTTTCTTTTTCTTTTCTCTCCCATTGCTAGGTTGTGACTAGACTTATTCACTTACTGGGTGAGAAGATTCTTGGCAGCCTTCAGCAGGGAGGTAAGACTCATTCCTGGACTACTCCCATTGATGCTGGTGCTTCCTTCGAGCTGGATTTACATCGTTAAATCTGGAAACAGAAAGTGCATACTTGTAAAGAGAATTTGTCACTAAATATTATAGCTGTTGTCACAAGTTGAATGGTAATTTTATTATATATATGTCTAGAATATTTTTTTTTTTGGCAGAGCATGGTTAATTAAGTGTGGGAATGGAATGATTTGCAATTGAGACGGAACAGTAGTGCTGCATATGTGCAGTGAAATTTCCTTGAAATTTCTTGCAAGAGAAATGCTCCGAGGGAACATTGGAAACAGCAGCTGTAATAGATGTGAATCAGATAGTCATGCTGAGTGGCATCTGCATGTAGACCAACTTAATATGTCTGTATTTGCATTATTTTAATGAATTGTCTGAGAAGAAATGGTCTGCTGTGCATTGGTTTTAAGCTTTGTGTATGTGGCGAAGGCAAAACGAAATGTATTTTCCGATTGAAGTGAGTAGGAGGAAATTTTCCAAATTTTCTTGAGTGGCTTTTAAAAGAAAAGAGGTGCACATTAACTGCTGAGGGTGTTGTGGCTTCTTTGCTGTTGTAGGTTGGTTGGGTTTTGTTTGTTTGGGGTTTTAAATTACTTTTATTGCTGGTTTTGCTGTCATCCAAGGAGACCGAAAATGCAAATTCCCATGTTTTGGAGCAGGCTTGGGGAGTGAACGGGAAAGTCTGCTCAGCTTTCCATACGCCATCGGTCACATACCAATCTCTAGTGATATTTGCACTGAAACGTTAGCAGTGCTGAGGTGCCTTTGTGGCCTTGGGCAGAGCCCATGCTGTTTGGGAAATGGGGCAACGTGCGATTTGGAGAAAATGGGAGAAAAATTAGTGGCGGTAATGGGAGTTCAGTCAGAGCTTTGCCCACCACTGAAGTCCCGAGGAGGGAGAGGGACTGGTGGGGTTGAAGGAGTTGAGCAGTGGTGTGTAACTTGTTTGAACCTCTGAATACCTTCTTGAAGATTGCCAAAAAGCTTGGATAAAACTATTTAATGTTCTGTGCAGAGCTATTTCAGAAGACTTTAATAACTTAACAGCTGAATATAGCTGAGAGAAGTTTATCTGATATTTCTTTGAGTCCTGCAGTGTACTGTCGCTCTTGCATGTAGACTTTGAGTTTTCATGTGGTATATCAAGTACTTCCACACGTCCATCTCAAGGATTCTTCTTAGTGGTGCACCTTAAGCCTTTGCTGGGTGCAAGGGCATCAGCAGGAACTTATCTCAGGCGCTTAGAGCTGAGCTGATAGGCATTAGCAGCAAGGTAAGGTTGCCTGGGAAGGCTTAGTTAAAGAGAAAAGAAATAGTATCAAAATGAGGGGTTTGTGGAACACCACTACCACTGACCTTTTCCCGTTCCCAGCCATCCAGGAAGATCTTAATCACCACACACACATCACACACTTCTGTCAAAAAATGCTTTCTTCTGCCCAGACTGTCCTCCCTCAGCTTACCATATTTTATTGGAGATCCTTCACGGTTACTTTGCAGCTACTTCAGAGGTTCCATATTTTCTTTTAATACTCTGAAGCACATATCTATCTGTAAAGCTCCACATTTTCCCGTCTTGGAGAGAAGTGAAAATAGGTGGAGAAAACATTCCTTATAGGAACTTTGTTGAAAACAGGTATTTATTTCCTGGATCAGGAATACCATCAAAAGTGAATGTTAATTTTTGGAATATTTTCATACTGACAGCAGGTTTGGGGGGTTTGTTGGTTAAGTTAATTCCTCCTGTGGGCTACCTCAACGCCTGTTCCAAAACTGTGGCCATTCAAAGTGCCTTTTTATCTTAACAGGTCAGGTAAGTGCACGTTGCGTTTAACCTGTTCCTGGCAGCCAGATATTTTTAACAAGACCTAATATCTACCCAAACATGCTATGTCAGCAGCCAAAAATGATGAAAATTATTCTTCATCCTTTTACGACTGCCATATGTGGGCACTCCTTGGTGTGGTACGGGGGATGGTACATCTCTCTTGGGTTCAGCAGTTCAGTCACGATTTCCTTGCTGCCTGACAGTTGAAAACAATGAAGTGACACCTAGCTTTCCCAGCTGGCTGATGGCAAGCTTTTTCTTTTCAAACAGGTCATCCTCTTGGATTACACAGCTCGAGCAGCAAGTGGGATGCCGGAAATCCCGCCAGCAACCTCTCCACGGTAGCAATTATGCCGGTGTCTGAAGAGGTGCCACTTACAGCTTTTACACTGGAGCTCAAGCATGCTCTCAGCGCTGTGGGTAAGGAGTGTTTACGTGTTGCTGCATCACGGGGTATAAATGCTGCTGATCTTTTGAGCGAGGTATGGCCAAGTGTCTGTCCATCAGAGGTGGGTTTGTGCCGTGTTAGGGCGGTAGTGCTGCAGCAGTGCTCAGAATCTGCCTTTTTCATGCTCCCTGCTCCTGTCCCCGCTTTAAAACGTGCGTTTCATTTTAGTGGAAAACTTGGTAGCCTTAATGACTCAGAAATATTAGCCAATCTGTCTGGCCTCTTGCCATGGCTGCCATCAGCTGTGAGACAGAAAGTCTTACTGGGACTTGCTGGAGACACTGATGCGGGGATGTGTCCTGCAGCTGGCTTCGCTGTTGCTGTTTCGCATTTTGTCCTAATGCTCTCCCTGACCATCTAATGAGGAATAAAAAAATCCTTGGTAGCAAATGGTACAATGAGCATCACCAGCTCTGATTCTGTTTCCAAGTTTGGGAAAGCAGACAAACCCCGCTGCCGCTGGGCTTCCCACAGCGCCTGTCCAGGAGGCTGGTCCTCCCTCTCACATGTGAGAGTCTTCCAGGCTTCCTCAGTTGTACAGCTGCCTCCAGCAAAGGATTTCTTCTACAGTTTTCTTTCCTTGAGGTAATGCAGTGAGTGGTAAGTATAAAACTTGATGGAAGCAGCTCGTGGAGGAGATCCAGGTTGGCACTGGAAGTCCAAACTTAAGTCCTAAATCATCGTCCTCTTTGCTGCCAGCTTGTTTGTCTGTCTCGTGCTCACAGAACCATGTGTTCAGCTCACAACTGAGTCATTAACTGCTTTATCCGTTGGCGAAGTTGTGTGTGCAAGTTCCAGTTGCTCACAAAACTGTGTTTTTAATTCGCAATTCGGTTCACGCTCGGTACTGCAGTGTGACATTTCCTGAACGTCCCCTTCCCATCCTCATGCGCTATCACAGATACTCTTGAGTTAAATCTCCTGTGGTCCTTTGATGAATTGTTAGTCTGCTATCTTGTGACTTCTTATGTTGAAAAGTACAGGTTACGTGATGCTTGAGGTATAACCACTTACATTTATTGGTTATTTCCTTTTTGACCTTAAGGGTATCTGGACCTGGCACTTGTTATTCTGCTTAGAAAAATCTTCTAGGTGAGCAGGCATGGGAAAGAGCTGTTAATGCTCGAACGCTTTAACCTTTTGAAATATGAATTTGTGTGCAGCTTGCGGTGGAGATGTGTTACAGTGAGAACTAATTGGTGGGTGTTTGAAGATCCCTCTTATTTTGAGATGGCAGAAAAAATTTACATTCCATAATGGAGATCTCAGCCGTAGCTATATTGCTAATGGGTACTTCGTATGGATTGTTGCCAGCTTGTTTTGATGGGTGACAGCACTAGGAGCCTGTAAATAAAATAAACAGAAACTTAAGTAGGTAGATGGACTATTCGGAATAAAAATAACCTTTCTAGTTGAAAGCAACTAGAACGTGACGAACAAGGGGTTTTGTTGTGATCGCTTGGCCTCCCCTCGTTCACCCTTCTTTTTTCTTTCCCTAAAATGATGACTGTGTAGTGCTTGGCAGCTATAGATGGTACTATACAACCTTGGCATCTGAAGTTCTTGCCAAAACAGAGCAGACTGCTCTAGTGGGAAGAGGAAAGTGTTGTGTGAAAACACAGCTAGCCGTATGGTTCAACACGCAGCTGGCAGAGCAGCGCCCCGGCCTCGGTAGCCTCTGCTGGTGGGCTCAGCCCCGCAGCACTCGGGGGCACTGCGTGACCTTCTGCCCATGCTCTGCGTGCTCACGTACCCTACAGGGCTGAGGGTTTTCGTGCAGGCTGTATTTTATTTTTTTAAAAAAAAATTTTGTTTAATGGAAACAGCGTTCTCTTTCCGTTCTGGTTTTGTTTTGGGGGTTTGGGGTTTTTTAGGTGGTTGATGGTTTCTTGGGTTTTTTCCCCCGAGCTTTTGTGTTTTCTTTATACTTACTACGCTTTATACTTGTTATATTATATATAATTATTATATATATACTTACATAGCTATATATAATATATAGCTATATTGTAGCTATAGATTGTTTGGATATTCCTTATTGGGGTGTGACAGTGCTGTGCGCAATGTGCCAGGTGGTGCTTTGCCATAGGGAAAGGGGCTGGGTTTTGGAATGATTTTTTTTTTTTTTTTTCCCTCCCAAAAATGCAATGATTCAGAAAGTCAGTGTCATGAAGCAAAATTTTCGTTTATTTTCAGATTGTCTCGCTATTCACCTGGCTGTTAGCACTGTGAGGTGTGCGTTAGGGGCTCGGGGGGCAGCTGGGGTGCTGGAGCTTGGTGCTCTGCCGCCTGGGTGCTGACCTGCTTCTTACTGCCCCAGCGGCTAATTAGTGCTTGGGGTTTGGGTGTGAACTGCCATTAGGGCTTGAATGTATTTATGGAAATGAGAGGTGTTATTTAATATGCTTGAGAAGGCTTAATTGAAAAGCTTTCTCTTAAGGAAGTCTCTTTCAGTGTATACGTCCCTAATTTTGAAAATAAGGGAGTTTGCTGTGTAGATTTGCTGCTATTGGCATATTTTGTTTATTCTTTTGGTGGTTCTTAAGCTGACTTTTGAAATTGTAGATGGAAATCAGATGTTACCATTCAACAGTTGACTGAACATCTGATCCGTATCGTTCCATTGCTCTGGGCTTGAAATAGGTGCCGGAGCGGCGGAGGGTAGCCTTAGGTTGGGGTGAAAGCCATCAGTTTTAGCTTTCTTTTGCAACTTAATATATTATTTTAGGAAATTCCTTACTCTTCCTGTTAATTTTATCTCGGATGCGTATTGCAGTGATACCTCAAATCCCCTTGCTGCAGGTTGGAGCCCAGAGGACGGAAGAAATCAGGAGGGCGCAGGCAGTAACACAGAGATCTCCGCAAGGATCAGCGAGGTACCAGCTGCTGCAGATCCAGGGATGATCCCTGCAGTCGGGATGCAGGCTGGGTTGTAACACAACCTGCAAAATTAATTAGAGGATGGTTTTTCTTTTCCTGGAACTGGCATTAGAAGGCTATTGACAGTGCCATGAGTTGGAGCTGGGTGCGGGTTAATCTATTTAACAGGATTTTTTTTTTTTTTTGTAATTTTTTAACTGCTTCCATCTTATTAAGGGGGTATAAAAATAATGACAGAGTATCTTGTCGCGGAATGAGTGATGCATTTCACTCCTAAGAGGGAAGCAGCAATATGTTTATTGGTACAAAAGAGCAATTTAACAAAGTTTGATAGTGAATGCAATGGTTTAAAAATGTTTGGCAAAGTACACTTGATTATGTATTGCATAGAAGACAGGGTCAGAAAAAATGGTCAGGGAGACGCTGCCATTGCGTGGTGAGGTTCAGAAAGGACGCCTGTGCCCTCTGAACTCCTCGGAGGGCAGTTTTGGCATGGCTGGATCCAGACTTAGTCCCAGGCTTGGTCGGCGGTTTAGATAGAAGGGATTATATGTGCACAATCCATCCTTTAGACCACATAACTAAGATGACAAGTTTAGCGCGCTGTTCATTGCTTACCGAGGATCTGTTGGGGCAGGGGATCTCTCAGCCCCAGGGGTGACCGTGCGAGGTGCCCGTGCTCCGGGGGGATGCTGGTGTGCAGGGATGCTCAGCAAGCCCGGGGCTGCCCGCTCGTTACGGAACGAGGTGGTTGGTGGCTGGCTGACAGTCACTTTGACGTACCAGCCGTGTTTCAGTCGGTGCTTTCTCAACCAGCCCTCACCTGCTGGGCAGGATTTGTGCCCCTCAGCTGTTGTGTTGTTACCTATCTCCCCAAACCCCAGCCGATGCTGGGTGCAGCCATCAGGACCCCCCCTGTGGCTATGGCTTGAGCAGAAAGGCGCGGTGGGGGAGCCACAGTAGCTCAGCTTGACAGTGGAAGCTTTGTAACACCATGAATTGATGTATGCTGTCCACAAGAACTGGAAAAGTATTCAGAATCTACTTTTTTAATTATTTTTTCCACTCCTCCCCCTTCCAGAACACTTTTGCCTGTAAAGAGGCAGGGCTTATGGGTTTGGTTGCTTGAGTCTGTTGTGTGGGTTTAATTTTTTTTTTTTTTTTCAAACTATTATTTATTTATTTAAATAGGTAATGGGAACACCTTACGTGACCAGACCGTTCTCCATACTGGGCTCTCTGGCCCCCAGAGCATGCTGGGCACGTTGTGCTTACATTCTGTATGCAGGGAGCATCAATGTGCAGTACGACCCGCAGCTTCATTCCATCAATTTGTTCAGGTTTCTTTGAGGTTTGGTGTTTCTGTGGTTGATGATAATTCAGATATTGTTTCCGGACAGTACGGATGTGTCCCAGTTAAACACTAAGGGGTGTTCCTGTTTCCGTAGGGTTTGTTCTGTTAAAAGCTGGGTGGTGAAGCAGATCCTTGGTACCTGGTGGCGATAACTCTGCATGAACCTGCTCTCATCTTGAGGCAGGTAGAAATGTAAAACATGATCTGAGCGTTGAGGAGGGAACAGCAAGGTCCTGCAGAGCGTGGTGGACCAGAGGCTACATCACTGCTCCCTTGTTGCGTTTGCTCGTGTGCTTCGGTGTGGGAGCAGTTTCTTTGAACCTTGGTCTCTGGGTCTCCAAAGAAAGAGGATGTAGGATATGAAACTTCCAAAAAGCAGGGACAGAATTTTCCACTTCTGTACTGGAGTGAGATGAAATCAGGTAAGTTTTACTGCTGTGCAAAGTAAAAAAAAATAAAATAAAATAACCACGCCGATGACTTCTGGTCAATGTTTGTGCTGTCTGGTTTTATTACTGATATTTTTTCCACTTAATACTGGTAGAGCTGAGAGCATGTCTTATCAAAAATCTTTTTTGCAGTATTCAGATTTTTAAAAAGTATTTGCCTAACTGTTTTTTTGTTCTTTTATCTAAACGATACCACATGGCTGTGTGAATTGTGATTGTATGTGGGAGCCCTCTGATCATATATAATTTCAGACTGAAGTAGAGGTGGATTCACATCCAGCATATGTGTCTCTCTCCTTCCTTTCTGCCCTTTAAATATAAGCGTTCTTTTAATTTCTAAAAATGTGTAATGTATTAGAAAGCTCACTGAAATATCTTTACTAATAATTTATTGGAGCTTTTAATTGTAGTTCTGCCTGAATTTCCCTTCCTCGCACCCAGATTGGATTTCGATGCTGTTTAATGTGGTGCCTGGTGGGTACAACCTGGTATTTTTTGTTGGGTGAGATCTGACACTAGGACATCAGACTTATTTATCAGTTCTGTGTCTTTGATGCATAATTTTGTAGGCTTTTATTAGGCTAAATATAAATTCTCTTTTGATGAAGTCCAGGCAAATATGTTTGCCGTGCTAAAATTTTTCTGCGGTGCATGTTGTACTGGATGTATCTTCCTGTGAGTGTTTTTTCCCAGGTGAGGTGGATTTACAACCATTTCTAAGCATCCAGGTCACTCCTTGACCTTGGGGCCTCTGGTTCCTCTAGGCAACTTTTTGACCACGTTTTATTAGGCTTAGAACGAGGATATCTGTATTCCCACTCCTGCATATCTTATGAAATGGATGTTATGTGGGAAAAAAATTACCAAAGTGAGTATCATGCACATTCTTGGAAAGAAGGGAAGAGTTCTCTCTCTCACGTGTGATGCTTGTCTCCTTACTGGGGCAGGATTTGATCTGGGAAGCCTTGCTGAAGGGCTGTCTCAACCCTTTTCTTGAGGGCCTTTTGTTTTTGAAAGATAAAATGAACTAGACCTCTGATATTTGCCAGCATTTTCCCCCCCCCTCTCGCTTCTCTTTCATGGAATTGTAGTTCTGTACTGAAAAACAGATCGCCCTGGAGTACCCATTTAGATGTTCCATGAGGTTTCCCCAGGAATCATGATGCTCAGTGCCCAGGGGTAAGGCTGCTGCCAGGCACTTTTCTTACCTGAAGTGCATAACAGCTGGGATTCGGAATCCCAAGGAGTTTGCTAAAAGAAAAATCCCCCAGGGGCTGTGAAAAGTCACCACCTCTGGCTTGAGAAATTCATGAGCTGCAAATTGCTGGAGGCTTGGAGAGTGTAATTAAGTTTTCCTTGCTGTCATCCTCTCCACCAGCAATCTGCTGTTGGTCGCAGTCAGAGAGACACTGTTGGGCTTAGATAAATATTTAATGTTACCTCGTATCACCTCTCCTACGCTTTTAACTTGGAGCCGTTCACCCCGTGTCTAATCCTGCTGGAGGAGAGCAGTCCCTGGAAGGTGCTGGGGGGTGCAGGGGTGTTCTAAGGGGGCCGCCTGCACCTGTAAATTGCATGCGGGGCTGATGTCAGGTGCAGAGAGAGCATCACTAGGTGATGATGTGTAACTAAAACGCACACTGAGGATGCACTAACACATCATCTCGGACGCTCCTGCCTGCTGGTGTGGCTGTTGGAGGGGTATGTATTGGAGAATGACTTTTTTTTTTTTTTCCTTTGTTGCTCTCGGCAGTTTCATTTAAATAACACTTTTGGTCATTCTGTTTTATGAGAACGCATATGTTGATGTTCTTGATCACATTAATGGAAGGTTATTTAACGGTTGGTTAATTGGGAGCTTGCTAGGAATTGAAAGTGTAGAGCAGATGGTGGTTATTTCTGAAACAAAACGGAGTTGGGTTGGTTGGAAGCATCACCGTGTTCTGTGCTGGGGACGAACAAGGGTCTGGCTGGCTTTGTGCCGTGCTGCCGGTGTGTGGAGGGGATGCGGGGCAGACCCCACCCGAGCTGGCACTGCTCCGTGTGCGTCCATACACGTGTGTTGTGTCATGTGAACTGCCCCTTTTCCAAACACAGAGGTGAGGCGAACGGGCATGGTGTCTGAAGCCACCTGTCTCTCCGAGGCTCTTCTGATGCTCAATGGGGATGTGTTCTCCCAAGATACCTGTGGGCGAAGTAGCCATCACCTGGACCCATGTAAAGATGCTCAATGGGGGTGTGTTCTCCCAAGGAGATACCTGTGGGCGAAGTAGCCATCACCTGGACCCATGTAAAGGTGCACCCCAGCTCTACAACGTCCACCTCTCACCTTGTGTAGAAGGTGTCCTGGCTGCCGGGGCCACGGGGTTTCATCATTTCTCCTTAGGACCAGGGCTTTGGTGCATCAGATCACTGTGTGTGCTCCGGGCTCCTTTGCCAATGTGCTGGGGTCTCGGTGACCGGGTGCAGGGAGGTGACAGGCAGGCGCGGAGGTGGAGCATGTTGTTCCCTTTTCGGCGTTAGTCTCTTACCCGACGTTCTTATTGCACTTCTCAGCTCATTGTGCATTCCTGGCCGTTCGTCTTTGCCTGCTAAACTTCTGCCACTGCCATAAAGCTTTGTAAGTCACATACCCAGGAAGAATATTTGGTCTACATATCATTTCTGTTTTGCTGACAACTTTGGCACGTTAATGAACATGAACGATAACTCTGCTGTTGAATGCTTTGTCCAAATTGACCTGCCCTCTCTGCCTTGCTGCCTTCGTCTGCAATGTCACCAGGAGTTCTTCTGGGAACCCCTTCCTCATCCAGACCAGCTGTTTGTGAGGCTGGATGGTGGATCGGACCGAAGAACCTACCAGTGGTACAGACCGGGTGGTAGGAAGCCCCGCAAGCGTCAGGGCCGTGTTCTGCAGGTGGTCGGGCGAGCACAGGGGCAGCAGCACAGGTGCAGGGCTGAAGGGCACGTTAAACCCGTTGAAATGCTTCTAAACCAATTCCATCTCCTTGGGACTTGTTGCTTTTGTAGGAACCGACTACCATAAGCTTTACTAGAGGATAAGGAAATGAAATTCTGCCCTCAAGACAGCCTCCAAGTCAGCCTCCTGTTGGTGCTTCCTTACCAGCTTTTACTTTTTGGTCTCCACATAGGGGCTATTTTTGTCCATTTTTGTTTGTTCTTCCATCATCATCAGCATGACAAAGAGCAGGCATTATTGGGGTGTTTGAAAATACAAGGTGAAAACTCATACTTCTGAGGTTTTATCCAAGTCTAATGCTGCAGAATGTTGAACCTGAAGCCTTTGCAGGAGGACTCGAGCGCTGGAGGAGGAGCTGGCCCCGCAGGATGGCACAGGGTGGCCAGCTCCATGTGCTGCATTTGGGGGTTTTGCTTTTTGAGTGTGTAAGTGTGAAATTGCGACCTTTTACCATGTTGTTCATTCGTGGTTCCTTGATTTTTACGAAATGCATTAAACCATGCCGCTTTATTAGCGCCTTGAGAGACCTCATTTAATTAACTGTTTTGTTACTTCGTACATAGATTTCAGTTATTTTGTTAATGGAACAATGAAGGATTACACAACGAAAACATTAATACAAAGCGACTACACTTCCGTGGTTTGTAAATGTGAATTTCTCTTTTAATTAGAGACAGATAATACTTTTTTTAGGTGTGAGCTGAATCCCTTGCTTGCTTTGCTTTGGGTTTTTATGTATTTATCTGCAGTTCTGCATCCTTCATTGCACGTGGCAGGTATTGCTGCTGCTGAAATAGAATTGCTAATAAGAATAATGAAGCGCCTGCAAGAAACTTTTTGCACCAAAATTAGTCTCAGATATAATGTTATTGCCAGATATGTGTTTACGTACGCCTGTCTCTGCAGTGGAAGTGGTGTGAGTCAGCCTGTGCCCTACTGATCTGGGAGTCTCTTCTCTCGGGGTTGGTTGTGGTGTAGGTTCTTGTTGGCACATTGAATAAGAAGTCGTAGATAATAATGATATTATCATTCTAATAGAGCTATTATTATTATATAATGAGAGCTTCTAAAAGCTCTAACAGAGAACTTTAGGATTCATCTGGGGAGTTGGTTCAGTGCAGGATGAACAAATTATGTATTCCAGTAGGTTAGTGAAGTAGCTTATTTTTCTTTGAAACCAGATTCCTGGGCTTTCTGTGGTTGCAAAAGGTACGGGATGTTCTGGTGGTTGTGGTTGTGAAGATGCAGCTGTGGTGGAAGCTGGCATCCTGTGTGACAGAGCAGCGCGATAAAAGAGAGCTTGTAGCTTGTGACTAATGCAGCAACAGAGCTCTGGGAATATGGAGAATGGGAAGATGTTAATTGTAGATAAGTGTGAAAATTTTTGTGAAGACTGCCAGCTCTTTTTTCTTTGATCAATGCACCGATCCATTGTGATCTTCAAAGCAAATTCACAGAACTACGTTTGTTACAGCTACATTTCCTCAATGTGGTTTGTCAGGAGCTGAATAGCAGGCATTCATCTATGAAACTTCTTCTTCCAGGTCCTGCTCTGCTGCTCACCAGTGATAACATCAAACAGCGACTTGGTTCTGCTGCGCTGGATAGGTACCTACCCTCATTATTACTTAAAAAAAATGTGGAAAGATACTATGCTGGTCGTATAAAGTAATTGGGAGTAACATCCTGTGTTCTGACGTAGGTTGTGCTTTCTCATCCAGGTGTTTGGGACAACTTTTCAAGAGTATTCGGTTCCAATGTGGGTGGGATTTTTCCATAGTTACTTTCTCATTTGTGAAATTGGAAAAGCTGAGTTGCGCCGGGTGGGTATTGCGTGCTCGTTCCTAGGGATGACATGGAAGTCATACTGAAGTTAGGCATTGCTGCATCCTCTTTCCTTTGTGTGTATATCTAATGATATAAATAATGGAGAAATAAAGCAAGCACAAGCCTGGAAACGGGAGCAGATAAGGTTCTTAAACTGCATGAGCAAGAAATGCAGCTCCCTGATGCCCTTCAGATTGTTTTGGTCAACATGTAAGATTCTCTCTACTCTGTTAGGAGCTGTGATATAAAACCATTTGAATTTGTTTGGTTTTTTTTTTCTTTTCCATCCCCAGTATCCATGAATACCGACTAACTAGCTGGCTGGGACAGCAGGAGGATATTCACCGCATTGTGCTGTACCAGGCGGACAGCACCCTGACTCCTTGGACTCAGCGCTGCATCCGACAGGCTGACTGCATCTTGATCGTTGGGCTGGGAGACCAAGAGCCTACTGTTGGAGAGGTGTGGAAATCACTCCTTCCCTGCCTGCAGTGTTAACGGTCCAGGTCAAAGAAGGGCTTTTCATACTTGGGGATTTTCCTGGGCTTAATACCTAGGAAATACAGAAATACAAACTATTCCTGAGAAATGTGTCTTAGAAATAGAAAAAGAATTGAATGAGAAGCCTCTGCAATGGCAGGTTTTGTCTAGAAGTATTTCCAGCTATGTTCTTTTCCTCTAAAGAGTCATTTTGGCTAATGGTAAACCAAAAGTCAAATTGCTTTGAAGCTTTGCCTTTCTGCTGAGGATATCTTTGCAGGAGCTGCAGATAGAGAAAGAAATTCTTTTCTGCCTGGCTGGAATTTATGGTGTGTGCATAGGAAAAGATAGGTATCAATTGCCTTGTATGATTAATTGAATATATTTTATTACAGAGTGTAAGCTCAATTTTTTTCCCCTTTCTATGTATTTTTATTTTTTATATTTTATTACCAAAGTTTGATCAGGCACAGAAATTCTGTAAGAAATTTAAAGATGAGGTCACAAGTGGGTTTTTTTAGGATTGTGAATGGCTTGGTCTGGCTTCCGAAGAGCCTGGGGCTGGTATCACCTGCAGCGTTCTGGTGTGTCACTTTGTGCTGGTTCCTCATGACGGTGTGTGGGAGGCAGGAAGCACCGTGACAGCAAGTCGCCGTCAGTTGCTGAAAACAAGAAAAGTATAAAAAAACCCATAAAACCAAGGAATGCAAGGAGGAAAAAAGTGGTGTGATTGGGGGTGGAAGAACAAAACGTGCTGAAGGGTTGTAGGCTTAAGTATGACTTGGGAAGCTATATCGCTTTGCGTGAAGTGTGTCTGTGCTGTATCTTTAATGGTTGATGTGTTAGGTACAAAGCATTCAATTTTCAGCGTTCAGGTTTGAATCCTTGATTTTAGAGCTCTGTGTGCCATATAAGCCCTCAACTAACAATGTAGTTGTCCAAATAAATCTTGTTTGAGGGTTCTTAGTGTGCGTAGCTGTCTGCAGATTCAGATAGGAATGGAGGTCAGACATATATCTCTCTGTGCGTATATAAATATGTAAGTTTAAAACATGTGTATTTCACAATATAGTATTCTGTTAAACTGGTGCTGGAGCAGTAAATACCTGACGGCCCTGTTCCTTTGATGTGTCTAATATGCTGTAGCTGGAGAGGATGCTGGAGAACACTGCAGTCCGAGCCCAGAAGCAACTCGTCCTGCTCCATAAGGAGGATGGACCTCTCCCTTCCCGAACTGTGGAATGGCTGAACATGCGGAGCTGGTGTTCTGCTCATCTTCATCTCCACTGTCCACGCAGGGTCTTTTCCAAAAGAAGCCTGCCCAAGCTGGTAAGAGATTCCTGCTTTGGTGGCTGGTCTCTTAGCTGTGATACTTGTAATCTGTCTGTCAAAGGTGGTCTGAGGTAAGGATGCTCCATGATACTCCGATGCGCAGCTGGCTGTTACACCGGCAGTGTTCTCTTTGAATCTGTTTGGCCCCAGTTTACTGTAGGAAGCAGAGGGTTAAGGGGCTGATGTCGTCTTTATGGATGCGTGCCTGGCTTTTTGGTTAACCAAAGTCAGTAAATACTAAGTGAAGGTCATATGGATAGGTGTGTGTGTGCAGTGGTGTCCTGCTCATCGGGGGGGATTGCTGTGCTTTCAAAAACCGTGCTAAAGGTCTAGCGGAGGCAGGCTTGTGATGCTCCCCACTAACCACAAATCCTTGTCAAGACAGAGAAATAGCTCCAAAGAAAACACTGTGCTGTCGCAGCACTCAAAACTAGCCGGCTGCAGCAAGGCTTTTACCACCCCATCCCAGGTCGCTTCCATAAACAGTTCCCACACCTGGCCCCAGCACAGCCACCAATCCCCCACAAGGTTTCAACAGTCCATCTACTGTCAGTGCTGTTTCTTCATCCTCTTCAGGCCAGCCCACCCTGCTTCTTGCCTCTGCTGCACCCTTCTCCTTGTCTCTCCTACATCCCAGGCACGCTCTCTCCTCCCTCTGTTTCTTCCAGGTCTCTCTTCTTCTGGTCCTCTCTTCATATCCCCCTTAGAGCTATCTAACTCCTTAGCAGGAACCAGCCACAGCTGCACCTTATCCACACCAGCCAACCCACTGCCCCTGAAGCCAGCCCACAGCTGCACATGATCAATGTTAATTAGCCTGCCTTCATTCCTCCACACCATGCTACAGTGAAATTCTCCCAGCTTCTATAGTAACAGGAGAGATGCATGTGGTCACTAGGACTGTTGGATAGTTCATTAACCCTCTTTCCATTTGAAGAACAGCCGTCCACCCGCTTTCTAACAGCATGTTGTTGGCTGCTGGTGTAGACTCTGCCCTGCCTTTAGAATGAGCATCTTGTGCCTCTCCTCTGCAGATCGAGATGTACGAACGCGTATTCCAGAAACCACCGGACCGTCACTCCGACTTCTCTCGCCTGGCTCGTGTTCTGACTGGAAACGCCATTGCGCTGGTGCTCGGGGGCGGAGGAGCGAGGTAGGTGGCCGCTCGCGGGCACGCTGGTGTGTGAGTGCTGGATCCTGGAGCACCGCTGGCACCGGGCTCCGGCAGGTTCTCCAGGATAACGCGCATCCGGCAACATCAGCGCTGTTCCGTATTTGGGCGAGACGGTGAGGAGTCGCTTGTGTTACACACACTTAACCTGCTCTGTGGATTTGTGCCTGGGTTTCTGCGGAAGGAACATGAGTCTTTGTGACCTCTTGAGACCTCTCATAAGTTGGGCTTAATACAAAGAGATGACCAGGTCACTAAATATGACGCTTCTTTTGTTCTTGGCCTGCACTATGGATTTATTTTCCCCTATGGATTCTTATATTGGAAAATGGCTCATAATATTTCAAAGGTCTCCAAAGCTCTTCAAAGTTTGAGCAGTAAGAGGAATTATGTCCTCTAATGGGGGAATGTTCTCCTCTTTATAGTCGCCCAAAGCCCCATCTACCTGTACACTTCTGACAGCCTCACTTTACAGAAAGATTGCATTTTTGCAGACATGAGGGCAGGGTGTGTGCTGAACACTCCATTAGCATTCCATCTGAATTCCTGTTGAGCTTTGGAAATAAATTATTACTGATATTTTCTTGGGAATCCCTTTTTATTTGAGAGTTTTATCTTGAGACAGGATTTAGTAGCCCTTTGTTGTCTTCGTCACTGTGTTCTTGAAGCCCTTCTTTAAAACAGCGCTTTGAAATACTGCTCTCAAAAATAAAAAAAATACAATTTGCACATAGTCTGTCTAAGTCCATAGAAATACCACGGTTTTGGCACTGGGCTGGTGCGTGCTTTGGTGGGGCGTGTTCACTACGGTAAAGGTTAGGG
Organism: Falco peregrinus; assembly: GCF_023634155.1. NCBI lineage: Eukaryota > Metazoa > Chordata > Aves > Falconiformes > Falconidae > Falco > Falco peregrinus. Next base: position 45,558,954 of record NC_073721.1, on the reverse strand, counting down.
CGCCTTTGTGACAGCCTGCTCTGGTTAGTCACTCGATGCTGAGCCAGCCAGCGCCGTGGCTGTTGCTCTGAGTGCCTGCAAGGATGCCTTCATCCTCCTTGCTTTCACAGTTCCCTCACCTAAGATGATTTCAGTATTTCATTTTGATAAGCACTATCTTGTGGAGCCCCAAAGTAAAGCAGAGGAGGGGAGCTGCTGCTTCATCTGGGTATTTCAGGCTTCTAATCGACTGATGCAAAGCGTTCATGGTTGGGGTTTTTTTGGTTGGTGGTTGGTTTTTTTTCTTTTTGTTACAAGCTATCTGGTATCTCTGTCTCTGCTGAAGCCTGTGTCATGCTAAAATACATGCGCTTCCATATTTCTGGCAGCACATTTTGCTCGTTCCTGCCTTCCTTCCTGTAAACACTGCTGTAATTTTTGCCAAACTATTCATTTTTATTTTTTTTTTTTGTTCTACTACTTAATTTGCAAGCTACCACCTGCTGGTTTCCAAGAGCAGAGGTAAGAAAGAGCAGGATTATGGAGTCTGCGTGTTGGTCCTGCGTTGTCCTCTGCAAATCCAAACCACTGCACTGCTGCTGTGTTGGCTTTAGGATTTCTGGATGCGTGCCCCCATGCAGCAATGTGACCGTGTGCCGTTAGCCATGAATTTGCTCATTTCTGGAGGTGTGCAATGTGGAGGACTTGAAGAGGATTAAATGTTCTCACTCAGAACAGAGAAATATGATAATTTCTTCTTTCTCTGAAACCCTCTTTGTGTCATGGACTAAAATTCTTTTTCTGGGGGTTCAGGCTGGCACATGGATGGTGGGAACGTTGTGTTTTGGCACACGGATGGTGGGAACGTTGTGTTTTCAGTGGAAAGGTACCAGATGCTGTTTCTGTATTGGAATTGTCACTGACGTTGTGGCTAGATGGAAGATTTGGGTTTCTTAAAAGTTTGCTTTCAAAGTGAGAATATAATTAAGACTCTGCAGGAAGGACAAAGTTACTCTGAACTCTGGAAAAATCTGCCTTGGGAAGGTCAAAGGAAACTCTTAGGTCCCCATCTGTAATCACAAGGGATCGTCAAGAAATTATGTACTAAGTACTTAACCTTTTTTTTTTTTTTTTTTTTTTTTTTTTTAATCTACTAGGTAATAAAAGCCCATTCTGGCTAAAAATATCTTGATGGGTTGCTGTGTGGTCTCGTGATAATTAGTGTAGCCTTTGGGTCATTTACTACATGAAGTAACCTCCTTATTCTACCAGGATGAATCACACTGGTCACAGAACCCAGCAAGTGATGGGGTGCTGGCTGCTGGTTATTCCTGTTAAAGGTCTTGTGATCTGTGACTCCATAATATCAATTATTTGGTTGTTATTTTGGGAATGTTTGTCTGGCTTTGCAGTGACAGTCGGTTTGGGAAGATTTACCGGAGCAGCTTCCTAGTAATTATCTTTGTGGTTTGTCATGACAAAAGGCTCAGAGGAACTAAAGGTTTTCTTTCACTTGTGAGTATAAAAATAAAATGAATCGAAGTGATACGGTTCTAAAATTACAACGTTTTGCTTTTGTTAAATGCTAACTTAATTTCAGTTGGAAACGTCGTGGAATTTGAGGGAAGGGAAGGGGATATGAGCTTAGAAAAATAATACCTTTGAAATGTAGTTGCAAGAGTAATGATACATCAAACCCTGCAACAAAGGCATAAAGCCTCCCATAAATCATTCTCGTGACCTTTAGCCATCCCACGTACTGCCCACCCTTTCTTTGGTTTTCTGTAGTTGTCTTAGCAAAGCTGTTGGAAAACTAAAATTTGTGGGGAGTAAATAATACAGAAGTATCTGGGAATCCCTAGGGCTTTGGGGCGGGGGGGGGGGGGGGGGGGGGAAAGGTCGTGCTGTTTCAGAAGACTGACTTAGACTGACTTAGGCAAAGTTGTGATGTCAAGCTTTGGAATGTCATTATTCCAGGGGTGAATTTGGTCCAAGGTGCCTATTCCACATAGGCATAATGGGGAAATACAAAGCATCATTAAAGTGTTAGACCTGTTCCCGTCTGGCTGTTCAATACGGAGCTGTACTTGCAGTAACGCACACGATGCAAATCCATGATGTGCGTGAGATACGCTTGTTGAGGAGGAAAGAGCTGCTGTTAAGTTACTTGCCTGCCTCAGAGGTACTTACGATAAGGCACGATGATCACCGCACGTTCCTGCTGGGAAGGAGCGCTCGTGGTGCCGGAGCCCTTTACCAGGCAGTGCCCGTGGCATCTGCATGTCCCTGCTCATGGCACGCTGCGCATCCCTGCTTGCCGTTTCAGGCAGAGCATTTAAGCCTTCCCTGCAGAGCTGCTGTTGAAAAATATTTGTAGATCTATCATCAGGGCATCTTTTCATTGCTCCTTTTTCCATTTTAGTTTTCCCCTCAAACTTATTATTTCACCTTAGGTCTCGATAAGATTTTTTCCACGGAGCTTTCTTGCTGACTCCAAGGATTTGACTCACTCACATGCCTGCTCATTTTGGGCAGTTGGCTTGTTCCGTCAGCTTGTTCTTTCTGCCTTTTCTTTAGTTTCAGCTCTGGCCCTCTGAAAATGGAGGATAAAAGCAGCAGCGCAGAAGCAGGATGTGCCTTTCTTGTTATGGACACACTTGTGCCTGATGAACCCGCTTGCTGCCTTGCCCAGCTGCTCTCCTGGGGGCTGTGCCCCAGGCAGGATGCTCCCGGTCCGTGCTGTTAGAGAAGGCAAAACCTGCAGGTCCATCCACCACCTGGCTGCTTACTGGTGGCTGCGCTGAGCCCGACTTGGATCTCTGTGCTCCTTAAAGCCTGGCTTTGTCTCTTGATTCAGTGGCTTTACCCCGCGATGAAAAGGCTAGGAGAGTCCCTGGGAGGTGGATCTTACAGTTCTCCTCTCAGGGGATCACGTTTGCCTTCTGCACTCTGTGTTTGAGTTCAAGAGCCCTGATTACACGAGGAATAAAACAAGGAGGATTTGCCATTGCTGCGTCCGTTACATTTGGCTGCAACTCCGCTTCATTCGGGCAAGTTTGAGTAAAAAATCTGCCTGTCGGTTTTGCTTACCTTCTCTGCCTCTGGACGCTGACCCCTTGGCACTGCTGTTCATCCAGAAGGCTCAAAGACAGAATTTGTTTGTGCTTAGTCTGCACTGAGACAAAGACTTGCAGCTGATGAGCGATCCCTGGCGTAGTCAGGTTGGGTAAAACTGCATCCTGTGGTCGGAAGGAGCCAGGGGATGGACAGGTCAGATCGTCCCGTATACATGGGTCAAGCAAGAAGAAAGTGGGGCATGCCCACACCTGCCTGGGACGAGGTGGGTGCACTGTGCATCTCCCAGTGCAGGTACAAGGAACTTCTGTTTGAAGGCTGGGTCCGATGTGGCAGCATGCCGAGAGGTTTCCCAGCTCTCACTGTGCCCCTGCGTCTTTCTGAGCAATCACGGTACAAAAGGATTGATGAAGAACTCCCAACATAACGTAAGGAAAATCTTGAAACAGTCATTCTGAGAACTTTACCAGATCGTATTCCTTTTCTGAATGTTGATGCCTGCTTTTAGCATACCAGTTTGGCTAGGAGGCAAGGAGCTCTTATGTGTGAACCAACCCTGTGGTGCTTCCCCTGCTCAGTCTTGTTTACAAAGGAATTTAATTTGGGTGATGATGACCTGGCCTATCCATCTAAAACACTTGACATGGTTGGGTGGTTTTTTTATTTATTGTTTTTACAGTAAATGCTGTGCTGTAAGATACCGTATTCCTATGAAAGTGTCTTTGCGTGTTGCTGTCCCCTGGGTCAGGGAGCCTTCGGGGACGCCCTGACTGCCTTGAGCAGAAGGGACGTGTTGCTGATGTTCCACGACCTGTAATGCCGCACTTCAATTACGTTCCCACCAATTAATTGGTACCAGAATTGCCATGAGTGCAGAGGATGAATTGGCAGCATGCTTGTGTGAGGAGTCAGAAATGATTAATAAACCTGCAAGTACGTTTTGGGGTTTGTTTTGTTTTTCTCACTGGTTTGTTATTCGAACTTGGAGAGGAGCCTTCAAATGTAGAAAAACCTGGTGGTCCCATCCGAGGTGACAGCACACTGTTTCTTCATTCTGTTATTTTCTCATGATAATTGAGAACAGGAGGTGTTTTGTGGTTACACTGTTACTTAGTTGCTTCATAGTATTAAGTAGGAAGCTCGACGCTTCCTACTTTATTGGATTTTGCCATCTTAACTCTGAGAAACTCACTTCATTGCGTGTTACGAGTCTTCAGTGTTTGGCAAGAGGATCACTGCAGGCAACAGATATGCTGCTTTCACCTCCCATGGAATTCTCATCAGCTTTTTGTCTGAGAGAAGCTATGAAGTCCCTGTTTTCTTTCCCTTGCTTGAATTGGTTAAGGAAAAGTTGACAAGCTGCCAAAATTAGTAAAGACACAAATACTCGGCAACGTAACTTGGTAATGCAACAGTTGTGGGGCAGTGAGCTGCCAGGAAAGGATGTTAGAAATAAAACCTCTTCTTCGGGGGGGCTGTTGTTAGTTCTGGCAAAGACCAAGGTCAGATGGCAGCGCAGGAAGGTCTGCTCCTCCAGGAGGAGAGCGCTGGGAGCTGGTGCTGTGCGAGTTCCCTAGCGGTGAGGTCCCTTCTGGATTGCCATCCTTTGCTCCATGGTCCCCGAAAGCAGAGTGAAGCATCTGTTCCCTGGAAACAGGGAAGACTGCATAGAAAACGTTGAAGCTAGGTGAGCCTTCTAGGGTGTAGTAAAAGTAACTGGAAGCATGAGGGGAGTTGCTTTTTTAAACTATTAAACTTGACCACAGCCACCCAGACAACGTGCTGTTAAAAGAATGTTGGGGGGTGGGGGGAGAGGGAAGGAATTTGCTGCCTGGATTCAGCAGCTACCTCCAGAGGCATGCTCTGAAAATACTGTGGTAAGAGCACAGAGTAGTTTGGGTTTTTTTCCCCATGGGATCCTAAATGTACTCAATATAGAGATTATAGAAGGGATGAAAGAAAATCCCTTGGGAATTTCCTGGACTCTTGATGTTTGTCACGTAAGTTGGAGCACGGTAAATGTTTTCCATCTGCTTTGCTGGGTTCAAAGCTTTACATAGACTGAGTGTGAGGGGCACACTGAGGTGCGAGGGAGGGGGCTCTGTGGGGCCCAGACGTGTTGGTGCTATGAGTTCCTTGTAGCTGGAGCGTAAAAGTAATGCTCATCTTGAGAACTTGCTTAATAACGTTTTCTCTATGCTTCCATTGCTATCTAGATCGTATATAATCTCTGTATCCCTTTTCCACCTGGCCATGTCTCTGTTAGGCTGTAAGTCTCCCTTTTCCCTTTCGACACATCCAAGCCCTAAGGTTACCCAGTTTCTTCACACCCTCTTCATTCCCCCGTCATCCCTGCTCGTTGTCTTTATATCTGCCCTTTAGTTTCTTTCTCAGTCTTCACTTCCAAGTCCTCTCTCAGAGGACCTATTGCAAAAAATGTAGTGCGCCGGCAGCTGCTACCACACCAGGGGGTGTCCCGACGTGTCAATTTAACAGAAATACACTTGGTTTTGGAATATAATTGTCAGATCATGGAGTGAGCTTCAGGACCACCCTGCATTTTTTAAATGGATTTATTGATAGCAATGTTTAGGGCTGCTCTCAGCAGTTTATAGTGGGGTATAGGTGTTCCTTTTGTTTGTTATCTCTCTCTCTCCCAGAGCTTAAAATTCACAGTAAACAGAGGGCTGACAGCTTGAAAAATGCTTTAAAATGAGGTTCTGATTCTTTCAAGTATTCAAAAGACATAGTCTGAGAAAACACTTGTTCTGAAGTAAATTATGAAACAACAATTCTTGCTAAAACCATAGCTCTTCATGCTGACCTTGGCTGGGATCGTTCTGAAAGAGCAACAACAGCCTCCCCGAGGAGCGCGTGGTGGTGCGAGTTACGGCAGCTACTGGGGTTACACCACTGCAGCCAGGATCTCACCTCACTGGTGTTCAGCTCCTGCACATCGCACGGGCTTGAGCAAACGGCTTAAAGGCTTGTGACTTGTCGTCGTCTTCTGTAAAACGAGGCGTTGGCCGCCTTAGCTTGGGCATCCCTGCCGGTCACCCTTTGTAAATTGCTCTGAAGCACTTGGATGGAAAAGTAGTGTAAATCATTGCCACTAGGAATTGTTTGGGGTTTTAGGAGGGTATTGTCATCTCTAAATCTATATGGATTTATGCTCTCGTCTCTTGGATTGGATGTGTCAGGGGAATTTGCTTGAAACTTGACATCCAGCCCAATTATTGTGATAATTCTGTATTCTGCTGTGCGGTGGCTGAGGAGTAACCAGGCTGCTGGTGGCCCTGTTTGCGTCGCCTGGGTATGGTGCTGAGATATGGTCAATGTTTGAGGGTATCCTTGCCTTTGTGGGCAGCAGAGCCCCCTGAGCACACCCTGCAGTCCCCAGCCAGCTCTGGGAGCACCAGCTCTGGTGCCTGTTCCCACAGCGCAGCGATGCCTTGGGAGAGGGGCTGGGATGGAGCCCAGCAGGTCCCGTGGAGCTCCTCGGTCTGCAGGACGTGCCCGGTCCTGACCAGCCAGGGGGTGCATTTGCTCTCCTGGTGGCGTGCAGAGGTTAATTGCTGGTCGTGGCGTGCAGAGGTTAATTGCTGGTCGTGGCCATGTGTGACCCTGTAGAGCTGATGTGGGTCCAGCGCCAGCCTCGAGCAGGGGAGCAGCCTTGGTGGTGCGGAGGGTGGCTGCTGGTGGTGCTGGGCTCTGCCTGGGTTTGGCCAAGGTCCTTGTCTCCAGCCTGGTGTCTGGCAGCCCCGTGGAGAGCCCGTCTGGCACAAATCAGGTCCTTCTGCACTTAGGTCGCACCATTTCCTAATTTCTACTTAGGCAAGGTAAGAGTGAGGGTTTTCTGCAATTCCTGGATTTTCTTTTTCTCTACCCCTGAGACAGTCAGGCAGCATCTGTGAAATTCATGTTTTGTTTCCAGTTGCTTGCTGAAGGCACTGAGAAGGCGTGTAAGGACTCTGCTTTCCTTTTCTGTGGCAAGACAGGTCTTGGAGAACATGCACCGCTAAAAGGATCCCATTCCTCATCCTGATGGTGCTGTAAAGGGTGTCAGGAAACGCAACTCAAATAGGAAAGAAACTTGAAAAATGCTTTTTCCTTTTCTTTATAAAGAGTGAAGCTTACCGTCCAGCATCTGCTGTTTATCAGTGGCCAGTAATGGCTGATGAAGCCAAATTTCTGCAGCATGGAAGCATCATCCTGATACAAAAGAGGCTGAATCTGCTTTGTGTCATGGAAAACAACCCTGAATAGTCGAGAGATCCTTCTTCCAGCTGTCTTTCTCCCACATTATCTTTCTATCCCTTTGTACACCAGGCCAAATCTGTCTTTTGACATTTGGAAGGGCAGAAAGTCGGCAGCCTCGAGGTTAATCCTAGTGACCTTTGCGTTAGTCAGCTCGCAGACCTCCTCCTCCTCCTCGTACAGTGAGCTTGCTGCTGGGGTAGGTGCATTTCAGAGGAAGAGAAGCTATTTGATGACCTGTAGTTTATTTTTGTGTGTGTGTAGACAGTTATCTGTACCTCAGTGCACAGTGGAGTTGTAATTTTTTCTTTATTACATCCCTTTTTGAAGCTCAGATTGATGTATTGGGGCTTCAATTTGTAATTATTCGTATACACTTTTGGGGAATGGCTTGTGCCTTGCGTGTTTGGGCTGTTGTCATGAGCGGAGCATCCATTGCCACGTGCCAGTAAACCAGGCTGAAACTTGAATTCCAGTGTCAGCCGTGCAGTCAGGCTCCTGGAGTCCCTGTGTCTTTCAAAAAAAGCGGATTTGATTTCAGGCGATATCCAAGAGGTAAAATAACAGAGAAAAGACTAAACTGTTTAACCTTAAAGATAAAATTACAACTTTGACATGGTGTTTTACTTTTGGTGCTGTTCTGTAGAGGCTGAGGGAGAAAGGTAAGGAATGTGGGCTCTTCCTTGGAAAAGATGATGATAACTTGTGTTTGGATACCTAATTCAAGTCTTATCCAGGTCAGCCCTAGAGCATGTTGTTTGAACAAACGAAACCCAAGCCCTAAAAATAAAATTGTGAGTTCCCACTATTTGCTTTTGTTGAGCAAACCTCATGAGACGTGGCTGTGAACTCGTACGGAAGGCCTCCGACTTTCTGTTTGCAAACGGTTGGTAATAGACTGCAGAGTAATTGCTCCTAAGAGGCTTTGCTTTGATTTCTTCGGGAAGAACTATCTTGTGTATTGCCCGAGAGCTCAGCCATATTAATTGTGTTTATGCATCTGTTCAAAATTCTGCCTCAAAGTGCAATTGTCTTAAACACAGACAGAGCCACGTGGCTGTTCCCAGATCTGAATGCTAATTGCTTGGTGAGTTGTGTAATGGTTGGGTCATCACATGCACATAAAAGCCGTGTTCATACGGCTTGGCAGCCATGTAATGCTTAATGATCTGATTTTTCTTTTTCCCATCTGTGGCACCTATGTAATTGCTCATTTGCTCCTATTTGCCATGGAGGTTGAAGATTTTAATGGCTTCTATTAAATCCTCCAAGCAGCAGGAGCTTGGGAGGCATCTACTTCAAAGTTATGACTTTAAAATAAAAATAAAAAATAGTGCAAGTGGTTTTATTTGGACTGTCCTGTCCTGATCTCCAGTCTTCAACCCACCAAACTCATTTATTCATAGCAGTACTTTGATATACAGTTGAAATTAAACAAGGAGGTGGTGGAGCTGTGGTTTAACACTTGCTACTAGTTTTGCATCTCTCTTTATCAGCTGAAAAAACATGTGCCACGTTACAGAGCTGCGAGTTTGAAGGAACACTTTCCACGTAGCAATCATGATGCTCTGCTGGCATGGCCATGTGCTTTCGAGGAAGGCTGTAAAGCTCTTGCATTGCTGTGATTTTTAGGTGTCTATGTCTAACTTTATGTGGGCAGTGAGCTTTCCTGTTAAGAAAGAGGAGATTGGAGAAGCTGTAATTAATCTCAGTTAGATTCTTTCAAGTGCTGTGCTTTTGTCTTGTGCAGCTTCTAGACCCTGTGCTCAAAAGGGGCTCTTCTAAGACTTTTCACAAATAAGTCTCAAAGGGGTGGGGGAAGGAGGATATGTTTGTTTTCCAAAGAAATTATCTTTCCTTGCAGGTAACTGAATTTTTTCTTGGCTCGGAGTAAGAGGCAGGATTTTGTTTGGCATCCCCAGCAGAGCGCGGTTTGCCATTCAGCCTCTCTTCCCTCCTTCCTTCTCCTGCATGCACCTACCGGAGTGTGCTGGCAGATGGGATCAGAAAACAAACTCTGGTGTGTTTTCTGATTTACTTTTACCCTGTCTTTATTTTGCGTTTTTTCTCCCCTCTGATGGCTTACTCATGTAGCCCTTCACACCCCCGGACTGGGTAGACCTGACAGCCCTCCTGGAAGGGCTGAACAGTTTTTGCTCATTTATTTCTGTTAGGCCCAAATCTCTCTGTTTAAAGCTTGTTCTAAAGTTAGTCTATAAAGCAGAAACAAGATCCGTGCTAAAAGGACATTGTATTTGGATTTTCTTGCAGGAAGGTGGTTTCACTGGGGCTGTGATAAAATAGGAATTGCTTTTTCTGCCGAACGCGGCTGCGCTGGGTGCACAGGTTCATGTGCGATCTGTAGTGTTTGTAATCCATTAGGGTAAAGGGCAACTGGCTCCTTAGCTCTGACTTAAAAATGGAGGGGAAGGTGGGAAGAATCCAGGTCCCTGGATCAAGACGCCTGTATCTGGGGATAGTTTTCAAAATGGGCAGCGGAAGGGAGAAAGCTTCCTTCAGGGCAGCTGCTGGGAAAGATCTTGCTGGTAGATGGTAGGATGAGCACCCGGTAATGGGGGATTATTCCCTCTACTTAGCTTACAAATGGGGCTTAATTAATTAACGTTGTCCAGATTGGAAGCTTTCTTGTAAGTGCACAAGCAGTAGCAGCCAAAATGCAGTGGTCTGTTTTCTGTTATCCTTTTGAGCCGACAGATAATCACTGTAATTATTCTGGGAAACTTCTGATACTGGGAAGTTTTGTGGTCGGGAAAGCTGGGAAATAATGCTATCAGAAAGATACAAGTACAATTAAATTCCAAAGCGATGTTGTACCTATTGTTGCAGCTGCAAAAGATTGAAGGTGTCAAATTGGAGAGAATACTGTTGCAACTTGTAGGCGACTTGCTTGATTTCGAAGTCAGTGACTGTGCCACTCAGTGTCAAGATCAGCAACAAAACACACACCAAAAAATGCTGCTTCTTACACAAAGAAGTAACGTCTCTTTATCTTATGTGTCAGATACCACTCTGTATAGCCCTTAATTTAAGTAACAACTAATCTTCCTCCCTGCTCCAATACAGCGAGCACCTCCAGAATAACTCTGAGAGGTGTCTACCACCACCACCACCACCACAAAAGATGTTCAGATAATATTGTGTAGTGAATGTAGCCGTATCTGTTGATCTGAGACCTGCTGATAGTCACCAGCCCCAGGATCCCGGTCCGAGAAGCCCAGGTGAGCCCGCATGCTGTGCCTGGCGGCACTTCGGGACGTGGTGTCCATTCCCGTGGGCTGGAAGCTCAGTCACCTTCTAGTTGTTTTCTGCTACGTTTTCCCTACTGCTTTCAAAGCAGCCGTGGGGGAACGGTTGCCCAATGCACCACTTTTGCACATCTCTAAAGCCAATACAGTAAATGCGTGTTCATCAGCGCTTGCCCCATAAGCTGGGTGGTCTAACAACAGCTTGTAACGTGCTTTGGATCAAAGCCGTTATAGCGAGGAAAAGCCGGTTTTACTCCTATAGCTTTGCTTCTTCAGGAGTTTTAAAGTTGTGAGGGTGCCTTAATTCAGGTTTGTTAGGCTCTAGTGGAGCTTAAAGTCCCCTTGGCAGTTCCTCTATTATTTTTTTTCTGCCTACTTTGCCAGTGAAGTACATGAGGAAGGCGGTGCAGAAGCTGCGTGTCCCGCTCCGGGGAGGCTTTGGTTAGACGCACAGCAGAGCTCTGCAGCAGCCGTGACCTTAATCCTGTTTTTAACCAAAGGAAACAGCATCTCTTCAGTGCATTCACAGAGAGCTCCTTCATCCTGATGAGTCAATTAGGAGGAGAGATGGGTGCCGGGGAGGCTGAATGCTTGAGCTGTATTTTCTCCTCCTTTCTGAAACTGAAGTGGGCTTTGGAGGTGAGCAGCGTGGTCACGCTGCAGCCTTGCCTTGCTGCTCCGTTGGTCACGGGCTGAAAAACAAGTGTCCCCTCCCTGCGTGCTCACGGTATCACGCTTATTCTTTCTCATGCTGACAAGCAACATCCTATTGATTTGTTAAATGTGGCTTGTGGAGAAAATATTGGTGCATAGGCTCTATTTTTGTATTAATTGTGTTTTCTTCAGCCCCCTGATCCGAGCACAGAGGACAGCCTGGATTCCTGCTGACACTTTAATCTCGAACATCCTGCTGCATTTGCTCGCTTCTTCCTGAGAGTCGTATCTAATCTGAGCTCTGGCAGGCACGTGTGGAGCTGACACATGCACGTCTCGCAGAAGAATTTTTCTTTTATCAGTTGTGCTCTGGCCTTTGTGCATTACAGTCGCATGCCAGTGGCATTTCCCCGGGAGATGAAAGCAGGGCTTGTTTCAGGAGCAGGAATTTTCCTGCAAGACCTTCTGCCAGAAAGGCTGTGTCCTCTGCTTGCTGTGCGGTGTTATTTCAAGGAAGGACGCCTTCTACCCCATCACTTCTCTCCCTGCTTCATGGTCATTTATTTGTGACGGTTAGTAGTAAAGAAGAAACGGTGCTTGGAACTTTAAGAAGCACAGCCCTGCTTTTGGAGGGTTTTTAAGCACATTGAGCATGAGTTCGGTGGGTAGTGCAGCGGGCGGCGCTTCGGGGCAGCTGATGCACAGAGCAGCCTGCGACTTGCCTTGCTCAGATCAGGTTGTGAGGACGTGGCAGGCGTGAAAATGGAGTGTGGCTCTGCTTTCCAGTTCCTCCTCCAACTGGTTGGTGCCGTTTCTGCTCTCTCTGCAAAGGGCGCTAATTAATCAGGCCTGTCCTAGGGAGTGATGGGTGATGAAAAGGAGGTTTTGTTAATAGACTCGCACTTCTTGGGCAAATCTTTGGGTTCTGGTGCAAATTATTTGAAAATAATCTTCTAGGTCGTTTGTCCTTGGTGCCAGGAGGCCTTGTCACTGTCCTGGGGACAGGCGTTAATCCTGGCAGGGGAAACGCTCCATCCAGCTGCACTGTCAGGCAGCGTTAAGGCAAAGGACAGCTATGGGTGTAGCTCCGGGATGTACTGTGCATCTCCCATGGGAGTCACTCCTTCCTCCTGTCGAGGCGGGCTCCCCCGTTCCGCCTTTCTTCTGGAGTACGTGACATCCAGCTCCGCGTCCACCAGGTAACGGGGGATTTTCCCCCTCCCTTCCTCCGCTCCACACGAGTGCTCTGGCGCTGATGTGTACGTACAGCGCAGACACAAGCCACCTCTGTGCTCCTCTTGCCACGCACCTGTATTCCCACATGCTGCCCGAAAGAAACTGCGCCTGGTATTACAAGAAGTGCACGATCCCTGGGTTGGGTTTTTTTCTGCTTGATCCCAGGGTGGGTTTTTTCTTCCCTGCTCTGACCATTACCAGGGCCCTAGCTCCTGGCTTCGGTGTCTCCGTGCTTGTAGCAGAGCTGCCCGCGGCGGCTCCCCGCGATGCACCGCGGGCTGCGTGCCGCTTGGCAAGGCGCCGGCACACGGCTTCCCTTGGCAGCCTGCCCGTGTTTACGTACGCCGGGAGCTGTGAAAAAGTGGCCGAGAGCAAACCAACTGCGAGGAGCTGTTGAGAAGTTTTGCGGTATTAGCGTTGCTGGTGTTATGATGGCCTGAAGCTGTAGGGAGAGGGGAAAAAACCCAACACGTTCCTGTTCTTCGGGAGGCTGGGTGGTACATGGAGAAACGGGATGAGTTCGGGTGTCTTAGCCTTTCTTCAGGGTTTAGTTTGCACAAATAGATTCAGCCACCAATGCTCCTGTTCGGGGTGCCTCGACTGGAACAATGAGTTTTGTATAAATGTATAAACATAACTTGGGGTGGCAGTTTCTAGGAGGTCCCTTTCCGAGCAAGAAAGGTGCTTTTGTTCCCATCTTGCGGGTCGGTGCCTTGAGATGGATGCGGCTGCTGGAGATGCGTGGCTGTTACCCGTGAGCTGATACTGGCAGGGGCTCTGCTGCTGCCCAACACAGAGGTGATGGCTTGCCAACAGGAGTCACAATCTTGTGTCGTTCATTTGAGGGCATCATACAGCCAAATAAAAAAAGTAAAAAGAAATCCAGAGTGAGCACGTCAAATCCCCCTGTATCTTAAGGACATGTGAATGGGGAGATCCGGTTTCAGAAGAGGTTAAAAGGAGCGAATCCAGTCTGCAGCTAGCCCTGGCCAGTTTAACATTGCCCTCTAACTGGAAATGCTTTACAAATCGGTCTTAATAAATCCACGTGATGTAGCTTTCTCCAGGAAGCAAGTTGGATGGCATGAGGTCCATCCTCAGCGGAACACCGGTGCCAGCCCGTGGCTCACCCGCAGGGATAAGGCAGCAGTATGTGCCGGGCGTGGGAAGAGATCGCAAAAATAATTGCAATCATGAAAGCCTAAAACCAGCGGGCTCCTCTGGCAGGGATAAAAATACCGTTCTTTTAACTTGGGGCATCTTACGAGAAGAAGCAATAGTAAAGCAGGGGAAGGAGAATTTGGAGAGGAAAACTAAATGGGCCATTTTCTGCTCGTGGGTTGCAGCAGCGCAGGTCTGTCATGAAGTCACTTACACCAGTATAACCGAGAACCTGTCTCAAAACGCTTCAGCAGCTGGAGGGGATTTATTTAGATGGAAAGAATGTGTTCAGCATAGCTTGGCCAAATGACACCTATGGTGGACTTGGCAGCTGTTAGCAAGTATTTATAGGATGTAAACAGCGAGGGGAAGGAGGACAGAAATAGAGCAAACTGGCGGGGAACAGAAAAATGAGATGAAAAGGGGAAAAGGAAGATTTTTACTGCTGTATAGCTTAGACTGCAAAGCATCCATCCAGGTGGAATGAACTAATTGACGTACTTGGTATTAACTGGACAAAGCATTTGAAACCAGAGAACATAATTTTGTACTGAAAAGAAGGCAGTCGGCCTCCGTGCTAATTTTTCTTGGTTTTGTAATGGTTCTGTAGAATGGAGAAGGATCCTTCTCCCGTTAGGGGATCACTGCTTATAAGATCAGATCAAACGCTCCAGCTCTGTGCTCTCATTTCTGGTCGTAGGTAGTGTCGATTGCTTCAGAAATGAGTTATTTGCAGAAATTAGCAAGGTTGCACCTCTGATTTTTCCTACTTAGTAGCCACTGACAGCCTGGTTTCTTTGCTTCATCCTGCCCATGTTTAAATCCATTTGTGATGTGACCTCTTCAGCATATGGTAACAGCAGTTTCTGCAGTTTGTGCTTTGCATACATGTGTCTGTGTGTAAATTCTTTCCTTTACATTGAACTTTCTGCATGGTGATATCGTTGGCTGGCCCTGCGTGTCCCCCATCAGTCGTGATCTTCATCAGTCAGAGAGTCAGCTCTAGTTTCTTCTCATGTGAAGTCCTTTCCATATTCTGGTCATCTTTTGTGCTTCTGTCATATTCTAGTTTTGCCTTTTTTTAAAAAAAAATATTTATTTTTTTATAAGTGAGAAGACTGAGCTTGCTTGTAGTTTTCAAAATGCTGGTCCATCCTGGATGTATGTTCTTATGTTTTCTGTTTCATTCTGCTTTCTTTGACTGCCTTTTGAATTTGTGCTAAACGTTAGGTGAATATTTTTCAGAGAATGTCCGCAGTGGTTCCAAAATCTGTCCGTGTGAGCAGAGCTAGTTAAGAGCTCGTTGCTGTGGGGGCATTGCTACTTCAGTTTTTCTCTTGTCCCATCAGCGTTGAGGTTCATCTGTTGTTTATCACTTGAATCCTTCATTGCTCTGAGCTCCTTCTGCACGTCTTGAAATCAAGGAATAAATTTACTATCCTAAAGGAATTTGTATCATTCTCAGATGTTGCCTCCTCATCTGCCCCTTGCCTGGGGCTGTGTACAGGTGAAACTGCTGCCTTCTCGTCACTGTTTGTCTCTTCTTGCTCTTTGCTCCATCTTCAAATTCATTATTAATCCGTGTGGTGACCCATCCCGTGATCCCAGGCTGGCTGAGTTTCCCTCAAGAATCGCTGGAAAAGAAACGTGTGGAAAAGTCTCTGAAATCCAGCTGTTCTTGGCTGCTTTGGAAGAACCCTGCTAGATTTTTTGATGCATCGCGCTCTTAAAGCTGTGTAGACTTTTCCCTCGTGTATCCACTGGCTTGGCCCTTGGCTGTTGTTTTTGTATCGCTGCCTTTCGTACGGAAGTGATGCTGGGTGGTCTGTATCTCCTAGGGTCCTCAGGGGGGGCATTTGAAGCTTTCTGCACTCACAATGTTTGTTTCTGGCATCAAGGCTTGTTTAGCAATAGATTGGCAGTTCAGCTAGTGCACGCTTGAGTTCCCTTAGAAGATGGCATTCGGGTCTTTATGCTCTTTCAATGGCTGTTTGTCTGATCATGTCGTGGTTTTTTTTCTTTTCTTGGCACAGAGGATGCTCCCAAGTGGGAGTCATCAGAGCGCTGATTGAAGCCGGCATCCCCGTGGATATGATCGGAGGAACATCTATTGGCGCTTTCATGAGCGCCTTGTACGCCGAAGAGCGCAGCTACAATCAGATGAGGATCAAAGCCAGGCAGTGGTCCATGGTAAGTGCTGGAAACGTTGCACTTCTCAGCTGGAGGGCGAGAGCTCGACGGCGAGCCTGAGCGGGCAGCAGCGCAGGGAAGGCGCAGCCACCTGCATCCCGGTGTCTGTAGGAGAGGGACCCCTGCCTGGTGGGACGGGAGCAAACTGGGACAGCTGCTGGCTGGCACACTGGTGGCCAGCACGAGCCCCCGAGGAGGCAGGAGTCGAATGCTTGACTTTGCAGGAGTTCTAGTCACACTATAAATGTAGAGGGATGCTGTTTAAGTGTGTTAGCCTGTGTTTATATTCTCTTTTTTACCTGCTGGACTCTGTTTCCTTTCCAACTCTCAACAAATGTGTTTCTCTTTTGTATAATTTTCTCTCTTTCATTCTCACATGCTGTCATTTTTCAGTGGAACTGATTGACAGAGGTAATCCTTCTCTAAACTACATACAAACTGTGTAATTCGTGGTGTAGCCCGAGCGCTCCAGAGTTGGCGGTACTCTGGCTCCGGAGAAATTTTACATTTTCAATATTTATTACAAAACCATATTTTCATAGTGAAACCAAGGTTTGGGAAGGTGGTTTGAAATAGTGACTCCTGTGGGGGAATTTATCTATTAAAAGATATTGGGGGACAGTTGTACCAGTACCGGATTGCACTGGTTCACATGGACTCCACGTGGAGATCAGCGTTATTTCTGAAGTTTGCTACTTACAGCCCTGTGTCTTCCTGTGAAACCCACATTTTCATGTTGGTTTTCTTATTAGAAGGGAAGGAACACAAAGCGAATTTTCTAAATTATATTAAGCTCTGGGTGTGCTTAAATCTTGAGGTTTGGGGGGAAATAGGAGCCTGTAGCTGGCACGTGTGTGCTGCTTACCCTTCCCGAGTGCCTTCCAACCTGCCACGGCTCTGAGACAAAACCCACTGTGTCTTGATAAGATGCCAGCCCCTTTGCAAGCTGGACAGTCTGGGGCATTAAAATACTTCTTGAGGCCCCAGCATGGTTGTGCTGTCGTGGTGAGCCGAGAGCTGTGGGACTCTGTTTCATGCCCCCGTCACCGTTTGCTAGAAGAAAGTGGATTTTGTGCTTTTTATTTTAAGAACTGCCTGTGCCTGGCTGGGTTGGGAAGTGCCCGAATCATAAACTGTTTACGATACAGAGCAGTTTGCTGGAATGGCAGGCGTGGAGGAGGTTAGGGACATAAAACCAGCTGTACTGAATCGTGTCAGACACGCGTTTAACCTTGCGCTCTTTATTCCCCCCATTGGTCACTACCAGGCATTTACAGGAGAGCATCTGGGCAGGGTGAGCAGGGTGATGCTTTCCTCGCCCCCAGCAAGCCGTGGCTCGCTGCCCTCTCCCCTTTGCGCTTGGTTGGGCTACAGTGATGGAATTTTCCTCCATGCATTTGTTCAAAGGATCCTCTCCTCTTGTTTGTTAACTTGTCAGATCTCTTTTGCACCGGGGGTGATGCAGAGCTGGAAATGCTATTTTCTCAGGGCTGTGCTCCCATCAGAGGCAGCTTCGTTTCCAGCGTTGCAGATCTTGAGCTTGCCAGCCTAATCTGGAATAACACTTGCTTTTACCAGGCATAGTTAATGATGAAATGAAGGAGTGTTAAATCTATTGATATACTTTTGAACACAAACTGCAAAGCTCAGAGTATGTTTCACAAAGGAAAAGGCAGGTTTTGGCCCAGCCTCGGGCTGTTTCAGATATTGGTACCTTGAAATCTGCAAATAAGCAGCTGGAGGAGAGGTTAATGACCTTTCTTAGAGCAAACATTTCATCTTATTAATGAAGAATGGATTTTCTTGAGGTTTTTCACGAGTGTTCTGACAAGCTTGCCAGGCCCCCATCCAAACCAGAAATTGTTTAAGGGTTTGAGAATGAAAAAAAGACCGCTCTGTTTGAAGCCCTTTTCACTGTTAACAGCACCGTCCAGCAAAATGGTTGCATTGTAAATTTGAAGAAAGCAATGAAAACCCTCTCTCCAAGATCAGATCACAGCTAATGTACAAAGTAGCTTGAGGGATTATAAATCTTTTTAACAGTGGCTGTTCTGAGTTACTTTCTCTTGTATTGCGTTGCAGCAGCTGTAGGCTGAGCGGCTCCTTTCACTGAGCGCCGGCTCTGTGTGTGATAACAGGGAGCTTTGTTGGGGATTCATAGAAGATCCACCCAAAGGGACCAAGTGTGAGCAAGGTGACAAATCCATCAGATAAGCCCCCAAAATTGCCAGTGTCCCAGAGTTGCAGGACCATTCCCGCTGTCCTCCTGAGCAGCATCGCTGCTGGTGAGGACCACTGCAGCAGGTGGCTGCGGTGCAAGAGATGCTCTGGGCAGCATCCTTCGTTAAACCAACGTTATGCAAAAGGGCGTGAGCGCTCCCTGCTACAGGAGCTGCTGATTCTGCTCCTTTAAAGCCTGTGAGCTTTTGCTGGGGAAGGTTATTGCTGAGTGCTCTTTCTGCAAAACCTTGCAGCCTGGCTCTTTTAGCCTCTGGGGTTTTTTGCAATGTCTTCATTGTGATGGATTAGATAACTCGTGATTTTTTTAAAAATGTATTTATTTTATCCGTGAAAATATAATGCTGGTTTTGTCCTGCAGTTATTTCAGTCTTTAGCATTTTTAGGAATTGGCATATCTCTACTTGTACACTTGGGGCTGGGAGAAAGGATGTTTTTAATGGGATGTGTTTTCTGGACCTAATGAAGCAGCAAAGAAATAAGTGACTCTTGTCAAAATACAGAGTGGTATGAAAATTCCTAGTCAGGCTAGTTACTATATATTGCCTCTGTGTGCTTTCTGTACCTGCGTTTAACCAGCAAAACAAACAAACAAAAGCTTTCACGTTTGCAGATTGTGGTGTTTTCTTGTTTTTTTTTTAATTGGAGAGTTAATATTTCAAAGTATAAATATTTCACGAAGACTGGAATATTCTACTGTTGAGGGGAATGTAGTTACAGGGACGTGTAGCTAAAAAGCTTCCCATAATGAGAATGAAGAGCTGCTGGGTCGGATGCTGCAGTTTGCTCTCTGCAGTTGCATGACAGCTAAAGTAAGTGTAGGGGGGTTCTGAGGTCACAGTCATGAGGTTCTGCCTCTCCCTAACGCTGCTGTAGGATTTGCATTGGGGTGGTACTGTGGTTTAACAAGCTGGTCTGGCCCCCCCCAAAATGTATTATTTTTTACTTTGTCATGCTAGGTTCTGGCCAGCTCAGTTCCTTGAGCTGCCTGCTACCAAGGCAGCAGTGCTGGCCCAGGGCAGGCAGAACCATCAACCTCAGTCTGGGTCAGACCAAGCAGCTGTTAGACCAGATCCTGATCCTCTTCCTGATCTATTAAATCTCTTGTTTTGAGGAAGATTGCTGTTCCACGCTGGGGTGACACCTACACCTGCAGCCATGTGGGACCTGGTGCCGGTTAAGGATGGCTTGGGAGCGTGGGGGAGGAGCAGCTCGCTGCGTGGCTGGGCGGAAGGGTTAGTGGGGAAGGGTGGGATGCCCATGCGACCAAACGGTCCTTTTGCTGTGGAGAAAGGGAGAACATCATTAGTAGGTGCAGTGTTTGGTAAATCACTTTGGATCCCACGCTTTTGTTTGTATGCCAAATCTTCCTGTATAACAACAGCTACAAGGACTGATCCCTGCAAAAAAACCACAAAATCTGAGTCTGCAAATGTTGCCAAACTAGATTGGCATGAAGAGCGGGCGGGCTGTTATGGGAAAGATACCTCCTGACCAGAGGACATCAGCAAAATAAACTGGTCGCAGACCTCCAGGTGAAGGGAGCATTGGTTACTGTGCCTTAGCACTGGTTCAGGCGCAGCAAAAGGTAATACAAACTAAAGCAGCTCTTTAAAGCGCACGGTGAGTCCTAAATAAAGAAGAGGTTCATTACAGATTGCACGTTAATGGATGTGCACATATTGTCTCTTAAATTGGGTTGCTGAGCTGCAGCAGAGAACCTGCTTTGGGTGTCCTCCAGCCTGCTGGTGCTCGAGGACAGCATTGGCCTGCCAAGGTGTACTCTGCTGTGGTTTGGTGCTTTTTAATTGCATTTTTAAAACTTTATCAACCAGCTTGGAAAGTTTTATTCACTAGGCTTCTCTGCTTGCAAAAATTAAAACAGGGCACATAGCTGGTTTGCAAGGGAAAAGCAGAAGCATTCCCTCTGGTTGCCTTTCAGGTGGAGATGAGATTATTAACAACAGAAGGCACAAATACTGGGTGTGTTTTGGTTAAATCTTAAAAACTGTTGTATCAAGAGGTACAGGAAAAAAAATATCTATTTTCCTGTAGTGATGAGGCCTGATGGTTTATATTCATATCAATGCTGTTTTTTGGAGTGTTGAAATTAGCACTAAGTCAAGCATTAGAATTTGGGAAGTTCAGAGAGAAGGTTGCATGCAAAATCCAAACGTGCCTGTGGCTTAGGGATGCCCAGTCAGAGCTCCAAGCTGTCCTGTTTCTACCCCGTAATCACGTCACCTAATGATTGTGCAGGTGGCATGTTCATGTTGCAGGATCAGCACATATGAATCTGATTTTAAATACACATTTACCTGCCTTGGTTCTCTCCTTTACCTGACTCTGAGGAGGTTACTGTTTCTTAGGTGGATTGATTTCATTTTCTTCAACTCTGAGATTTCTTAATAGTTTACCTTTATATCTGAAATTCCATTATCTGTAATTCCTGCCTTTGGGATAAATACATCCCTGTAGTGCTGTCTGTCTGAAATTGTTGGCCTGAGTTATACTTTTATTTTGTCTTCAACATTTTTTTCATTATGAATTCCTTGGCTTGTTTCATTGAAACTTCGTATGTGAACACTGAGTAGGCACTAGAAGAAATTCTGGATGCTATCTCTAGTAGTTTAAAAAATATTTAATCTTTTCTGCTGTTTTAAATTTTTGTTCTTGAAACAAGTCTTCCCATGCCCTTGCCCCCCCCCCCCCCCCCTTTTTTTTTTTTTTAATACTTAGGAACATTTGAAAATCCTGGTATTATTCTGCTTTCCCACCATTCTGCATCAAAGAACAAAGTAGCCAGGGATTGCAGCTCAGGTTTCTTTTCACCCATCATTGTGTGTTCGCTCCTGTTCTGCTCATAGAGCAGAGCCTTGAAGTTGCCTTGCACCACAGGGTAGCTTTTAAAAAGAATTTTAGCATCAAAGGGCTTTTTAAAAAAAAAAAGCTAATCGTGCCGCAGAGCTGTGGAAATGAAAGTTCATGAGAAGTTAATGAAGAATTGCAAAATGTTCGCTTGCTCCCAAGGGAATCGGCAGAGATGCCGGAGGCTGGTCTGCCCGTTGCTGTGCCATAGGGAGCCCCAGCCGCGTGGCTCTTGGAGACACCGGTGTTGGCCCTTGTGCTGGTGGGTGGCGGAGAAGTACGAGGTGGAACAGAAGTCAGAAGGCTCTGGCTGCCTTTCCAGAGGGTGATCTTTAACTTAATTTATCTGGGGAATGGTAGG
Source organism: Falco peregrinus (assembly GCF_023634155.1). Lineage (NCBI taxonomy): Eukaryota > Metazoa > Chordata > Aves > Falconiformes > Falconidae > Falco > Falco peregrinus. The sequence continues at coordinate 45,537,669 of NC_073721.1, read as the reverse complement.
TGGTAGCAGCTATTCTTGGAAGGCTGAGGGAGGCTCTTGGCCATCAGCGTCAGCTGAAAGGGCATCTTCCAGTTACGAGAAATGAGAATATTAAGAAATAACCATTAATTAGAAGTATTTTGTTCATATGCGAGATTACTGTGAGCATTAGTTGCAGGGAAAATGTAGAGGCTCAGCATTATAAAGATCATTTGCAACAAGGATAGCCCAATGTTTGGTGCTGAGTTGGAGAAATTTTGCTTCTGTATTAATAAAGGACTTTTTGTAAATGCCTCTTCCCCTGTATTATTCATTCCGAAGTAATGCCAGAGACCAAATCCCTAATTTTAAGTACAAAACTAATTCCATTTAACTCTGAAGCTGTGGGTAGCATGCCTATAGTTAGGCTGGCACACTGTCCTCACCCCACCAGGACCCAAAACAAAGCCAAGAATGAAGGTGGCAGGTTCATAACTGGTTTTGTGCTAAGGCTTTTACCTTCTCCCGTGTTTCCTGCTGTATATACTTGTTTTTAAGGATTGAGCTTTTTTTTTTTTTTATATATGTATATACTTGGACATGTATTCTCTGGACAGATACCCAATATATGTTTAAAAGCAGCTGGACCTGACAATGTAGGCTAATCCTGCTCTTTAAATCCTTGCCGGAGTAAAGCGAAGGCCAGATGCTGGTCGCAGATCCGTTAGTAGATTGCAGGTCTAGAGGCTGTTCCATGCTGTAGGTCTCTGCCTGGGTGCAATGCCGTATGGTGTGTTGTTTGTTAAATTATAGAGAACACGCAGAGAGAAAACATTTCATCTAATAGAAATATTTCATCTGGCGAAACCCTATTTAATTGCGAATGAGTTAATTGGGGGTTTTTTGGTCTTCTATTGCATTTAATTGAGTATGATGTTATATATTAAGCATTGAATTTTGTTAGGATTTGTTAGGACTTGGTACCAGTAACATGGTTAGGGGACATAATGCCGTAGAGTTTAGGTATTCTCATCATTTTATCTTGTAGGTTAGTGTACAGGTGTAATGCACTTGGGGGGGGGAGGGGGGGGAAGGATCCATACAAGATTAATTACAATATACGTGTGTTTAGAAGAGACACATCTGACAGTGCCTGTTGCTGTGGGAGGTATCTATAGTGCTTTAAAAAACCAAATGTGATGTGGTTTATCAGGCTCCTGTAGAGTGCCCTGTAGTGGTACCTCAACGCTGGCTGCGAGCAGCAGGGGCAGGGCACGATAACTCGCTTTGGGAGTGACAAGTAACAGCCACTGATACATAGCAAGTGTGTTTAAAGCTCTTTAAAGTGCGACTGACTGAACCTTATGGCAGTCCCAGAGAATCGCATACACATTCTCCTTAGTCATACATTGAGGCAGGTAAAAGATTTAAGACAGAAAAATCAGGTGTGATGCACAGATGGAAGAGAGATGTACAAAGGTATAGATTCCTATATTATAGATCTGTTATTTCCTTTCCATGCTGGTGAACCGCAGGTGCACTATGGAAAGGATGATGAAGAGGGAGATAACTAATAATTTATTTTTGTTAATAAAAAAAAAATAATCAAAGATTAAACCATACCGTCCGGGTGCATTTGTTAAGGCAGAAACCTGAGCCTGTGCACGCTGCTTTAGAGGGACGTTTTGATATGTGGCTGGAGGGGAAGCAATGCAAATGTACGTCCTTCCATAGTCTCGCTGCAAACTGGCTGCAGAGCTTAGTGCTTTTTGTCTCAAATTTACGGCACCCTACAAGGAGTTACTGGCTGTAGTCCTTGTAGCTGTATTTCTGTCCCCTTGACAGCTTTCGTACTGAAAATAGCAATGCTTCCAACATGTTGGCTGTAGAATCTGCAATACAATGTCTCTGGAATTGCATATGTTAATGCATACATTAGTATGGATTCTTGCACGTGTTTACCTTTTGAAATGGCTTTTTTTTTTTCTTCTCGTTTTCAGGTGATGAACTCAGTGTTTAAGACTATTCTAGACTTGACATATCCAATAACCTCTATGTTTTCTGGAGCAGCTTTTAACAACAGCATCAACAACATCTTCAAAGATAAGCAGATAGAGGTAGGCTGCTTATTCACTTTATGTATAGTAAATGATGTCACCGTATTCTGTTGCAGCAGAAATAGCTTTCTTCCACGCTAATATGAAATATGGAGCTGTGGGATGACTGAAAATATATTAAAACTGTGAGTGTGATGTTATGTGAATATAGGAAGGAGCCTATTCTTTGGTGGATTTAGAAAACACAAGGAGTAGATTATTTGTAGCGACTTCTGTTCTGTTTGACAAAGGGATCCCGTTGTCTGAAAGCAGAAGTTAAAATTATGTCACTGAAGTAGAATTGCTGAGACTGTTTTATCATTATTTTTTCTGCAACCCCGGTCTAAGAGACCCTTAGGGCACACCAGAAGAAGGTCTTGAAGAGGGTAGCAATGGTTTGGCGCTTTTTAAATTTTATTTCTGAAGCTAGAGTATTTTTGTGAACAGCCTATGGAAAACTGCAATAACGTCAAAGTGTGGTGTTTCGTGTTTTGCATCTGGTGGCCTTGTTGTAATTGCTGGGTGATGTGTGCTCTGCCCGAGGTGATAGCCACATCCAGTACCCCGCCTGCCCTCCGTCCCTCAGCAGCAGCAATTCATGAAGCACATTGCCAATGGTTGTCTTCCTCGATCACCAAGCTTAGAGAGTGTTCGGGTAGTCTGGCGATCTTAACCAGTTTGCAGTTTTAACCAAATTATTCCTGTGGTTTTGGAATCCTTGTGATGAAAGATGATGTAGCAAAATAACGCTATATATACTTTAAATATATTTATTAAAAATAATCAGAAACATTCCCTACTTTGATGCAAGTATGAAAGTAAGTGATTAATCATCGTGTGGCTTACAATAATAGCGTTTTGCTGGGCAGAGTGCAGACAGGGTTTAGAGTGATAAGTTCTTCTGAGGCTGGAGTTATTTTTGTTTGGTTGTTTGGGCAGCACCAGCCATACTCTCACTTCTTTAATCATGCACATCCTTTCCTGAAGCACTCCGGGTCCTTTCTTTGGTGTCAGCAGTGCCTGACAGGAAAACGCGTGATTGCCCAATGGCTAAACCAGCTCTGCTCTCCTCGCTTGGCCACGGCGGAGGAGATGCCTTAGGCAGAGCACCGAGACCTGGCCGGCGGTGCGAGGCACCGGCTTCTCTCGGTTAACTTGGTGTGAATCGTGGATGGTACGTTGCAGTGTGAGGCTGTAGGATAACGTTGAGCAGAGCTTTGAGAAGGAGTGAGTGACAAAGTGGAAGAAAAACCTCCTCTGAGCTTAGGTGGCCGCAGTTTCCCCTGCTCTGTTTATCGCTGCTTTTGATTTCAGCAGTCAGTTTATTGCACTTGTCTTCAAGATGCGGTAGATTCCGTCTTAATGATTTTTAACAGCTGTAATTGTATGATCTGTTCTAACCTTGCAGTCACAGCAAGATTTTGTGCAAGGGAAACCCAGTTCGTGGTGTGCAACAGCATCATCTTTCTGCATGCTGAGTGTCACAGGCTAAACCCTCCAGTCTGTGCCTGAGGATTTCCTCACCTTGGAAGACTTCCATCGGATACATAAGGAGAAACGTCATGTAGCTCTGCAAGGCAGTTACCCCTTCGTTGCGATTCCTGTTATCAGCACAGGTTAACCAGTCATGTTGCTAGACAGATGGAAATTAAGAGCTGCCAAAGTGTAAAGGGTAACTTAGAAAGAAGCTGAACTAAGAGGCGTTAAGCTTTGAACAAGTGTTTTCTTGAAGCATTATGTGAAAGCGTCTAAAGTGCAAACATCCATCTTCTCTCAGTAGCTGCAGTGGTTTTGGAGGGTGCCGGGTAGCAGTGCTTTCCAGCTGGAAATACATATTAATAAGAGTGAATTATAACCTTGCATACGTAGATTACATTTGTATACTTGGCCACAACTGCTCCTTCCTGGGAGGATCCACAGTGATCGTAGCAGAACCTGAGAACTTCTTACCCAGGGGGCTGGGGTGGGTACTGCCCCTTGTGCCTCTACAACAGCTTAAAATTTGGAATCATTGGGCTGGCAGGGACATGGCTTAGTGATGGACGTGGCAGTCCTGGATTACTGGTTGGACTTGATGATCTCAAAGGTCTTTTCCAACCTAAAGGTTCTATTTTACGGTTTATATGTCACCTATGGCTGTGAGGTGGCCCTCCTGCACTTCTCACACGTGCCCTCATCCTTCTTCTGCATCAGCCAGGGAGCAGAAGCACTTACGTTGGATTGTTATTTCTGACGCTGAAAGGGAGATTTCCATTTTCTCTTAAATTTACAGTCTAACAACCCCCGTAACGTAGGTACTCCTGATTCCCAACAGTGCTGTTTGTGGTAGCCCTGGTGACCAGCAACCCCCGTGATTGCTGCTAGAGATGTCAGCCAAAGGCGCTCCACGAGAGGAGATCAGCCTGTGCAAGGTCTTCCAGGAAAGCAAAGCATGCAGAAATCCAGAAAAGGAGCTTGAAAGATGTTTCTGAAGAAATAACAATTTTCCTCTGGAGTTACCCATCCTTCCAGGAGAGCACCAGGCTCTGGAATTTTTATCCCCCATGCCAGAATCACAAAATATTCTTGCAGGTCGTCTCAGCTGGGGGCTCAGGTGTGAGGAATCAGACAAGACTTTTATCAAGTCGTGTTTCAGACTTGAATAGTGCTCTGCCTCCGAGATAAATGGAACGATATCCAAGAAATGCAATCTTCATTATTGCGTGATAGGTCTTGGTTTGGTTTCCTTTGTGCGTGTGTTTGCATGGATACGAAAGGAAGCGTCAGATAGACTTCTTTCCCCGCTCCCTTATTTTTGCTTAAAATGTGGTTGAGGCACTGAGATCTGCCATCACCAGAATATCTTTAGCATGGAGAGGCACCCCTAATACTCTCGTAGTCACACTTTATTCATCCGCCTTCCTATGGCATTTGTACCAGATGGGAGTGTAATACTTGTGCAGCATCTGTTAGTCCTCCCCAATTCCACCATCTTTGCAGAGCTGCTTAAGAGATTAAACTTGCTGGGAAAAAAACCTCCTTCTTGGCAGTTCACAATCTGGTGTTGAGCAGCACAGGAGCTTACACCAGAAATACAGACTGACCAGAGGGTTTGGCTTGAGTTTGAGGCACATCAGAGCGATGCTAGAGGAGGGCCAGACACCACGTCCCGTGGGTGAAGAGGCTGAGAAGGCAGGTTTACCTCTTCAGCCTTGATTCAGCTTTGCGGATTGTCAGAGAACTCTCGGCTGTTGTTCTCTGGGCGTAAGTTCAACTTATTCAGACAAGTCCTCCTTGTTCCTCCTTGCAGGCTGCCCTTTCACGAGACATTGTGGAGATTTCCCCAAACTACCCTCCCTCCAACAGACTCCTGTGCAGGTCAGAGGTCACATCCCCATTCAGTTTTCCAGCTAGTGGGATGTGAGTACAGATGCGGCTGAAACAAAAATGAGAACTTCCCCTGCCAGGAGCAGGGCTTGTTGGTTTAGTCTAGCCCTGAGCACTTAGCTCGGCCGTTCTTTTTGTGTATCGTCCTCCTCGTGTACCACACTCCTCACCACTGTTTTACCCTGTGGTATCTCAAAGTAGCCTCGGGTCTTCTTGAGGGTTTGCCTCGCAGGGTCCGTCGTTCCTGTAGGTGATGCTGCAAAGCTTTGTCTTGCCCCCTGACTCTAGGCAGCGCTGGGTCTCAGCAGCATTGCTCTGCATCTCCTGCTGTGAAATGACCCCTGGCTTCACCCCCACCAGGTACAGACTGAACATCGTTTAGTCAAGACGCTGCGACTCATGTTCTTCCTTCTTTGCCTTGGGCTGTGGTGTTGGAGGAACCGAGGTGTTGGAGGAACCAAGCAAGGAAGGTGCTGCCGGCAGGTCCAGAGTCTTGGGTTGGGGTTAGGGGGAGCTGAGTAGTTACGTGCTCCTCTGCGGTGAATACGGTTGCGGAAGACTTGCTCTGTGTAGTGGATGGACACCACCTGGCGTGGAAATGGTTGGGTGAAATGCAAGAATGGCCATACTGGGTGAGATCAAAAGTCTTTCTAGCTTAGTGCCATGTCTCCAGGGGAGGCCGAAAGCAGCAGGTATTTAGCGACCTAGGTAAGAACTGGCTATATAGAAGGTGAGTTCCCTTGACGTTGTCAACCAGCAAGAAACAGACTGGGGATCTCTTTAGATGAGAGCTATCAGATCCTCCCATGTCATCTGAAAGAAAAACAGGTATCAGAAGGTGAACTCTACTTTGAGTAATGAGGTTTCTGTGCTGCTCTGTATGCTGGACAGTCTTCTGGAACAAGTATTTCTTGCTATTAAAAAAGGAAATAAGGATTTCTGTGTGCCTTCATTTGGAATGAAATGCTTGCGTGAGAAACAAATTTATGAACTCAAACCCCAGGGCTAACGGGTTTTTCTCCATTCGTGCAGTGTTTGTGTCTGTTAAGATACAGAGGTTGTTGCTTTGGTTTGTGTTAGCTGTGGGTTTTAGTTTAAGTGCAGGGTTACAGATTTAGTAAAATTGGGACCTCCTCTGTTGCAGGATCTGTGGATTCCTTACTTCACTATCACAACCGACATCACTGCCTCAGCAATGAGGGTCCACACAGATGGTAAGTGTGCAGGCAGCCTTCTCCAGCAGCAGGTCTTAAATAACGATGTGAGATGTCAGTGTCACCCCTTGATCCTGAAATTTTCCCCACCTTTAAGCGTGTCTTTCCTTTCGTTTCTCCTTTCTCTGTTACTTGCTGCGTACAACCAGTTTGGTGCTCAGATAACAAGGAACAGAGCTGTTGAGAAGAAATTGAGATGCTGTATTCACTGTTTGGAGAGAAAATGGGCCCTTTGACACCATTCTGTTCCCTTAAAATATCCCATGAAGTGCAGGTGTGTTAGCCATCCATCAGACCTAATGCAACCAAAACATTTTAAGATTCAAATTCCCCATAAATGAAGCTGTTTTCCCGATAAAGAGGCTCCTGTGCCTGAAGCAGAGGCTGGGTTGGAGTCTCATTTGTGTCCAGTCCTCTTTATTTCTGTGGGGGAAAGATCCGAGCTGCCTGCGCTGCTGTCGGGATGTGGTGGGTGTTGCTGTGGGACACTTGCTTTAGCTTTTGTCTCGCTGGGGTGGCGGTGCTGTGACACAGGCTTCAGTGAAGTCACTACCAGCCTAGCAGGTGCCCCAGATATTGCCTGGGGTAGCTGAAGCCTTTGCTGCCACGTCTGTGATGTTTTGCCTTCTGAGCTGGCGCAGGCAGGACTGTCCGTTCCTGCTGCGAGGGTGTGGGTCATAGAACCGCTAAATCACATCGACACCGGCGCTTTGTTGTCCAACCAAGGGAGCTAAAACAAGCAGGAAAAGGCTTAACCTTTGTGAGAGGTTTTGTATTGCCAGTTGAGGTCGGGAAACTCACTCCATCCAGCTGCTTGTCCCTGTGGAAGTTTAATGTAAGGATAGAAATTGGCTGGAGAATGGTTATGGTCACCGACAGAATTCACTGAAAGGAGGGGAAGGAAGTTCCCAGCTGCAGCAGTTTCCCATCTTGGGGATGGGTTGACACAAGAAGTCGGCGTTTTTCTTGGGTGGAAGTTCCAAGTCAACTAAAACTACTAATAATAAACCCAAAATCTGCCAGTGTTGACCTATGCTAAACAGTAAGGTTATAATTACAAACAGAACTGTTATATTTTTTTTTTAAAGAAAAGAAGAAAAAAAAACAATTCCCAGTTTGCTGGAAAGAGTTGCTGTTTGAAGCACCAAGGAGTTAGTTAATGAGAAGTGAGCCAACGCTGCAAGTCTTACTTATTTTTGATGTTTTAAAGATTTGCTTTTCAGACAAGACTCAGCCTCTCTGGAAATGCAGTGTCTTCCCCATTCAGCAGATGCAAATGTTAAGAGAGAAATCAGGAAATAAGAGCCTTAAAGCAGAGTGTTTTACAGGAAACAAATCTAATCAACTTCTACTTGATTAAACTTTCTGTTTCTAACAGCTTAAGAGATTATAACTTTCCTCCTTACAGCACTATTAACAGAAATGTCCCAAGGAGAGATAAGATCGACACCACCTTGCACTGGCTTTACGAGTGAAAATGTACAGAGCAGGGAAAACAGATTTGTGGGGCTTCTACAGCATATTTTTTCATGTCCAGCTCCTGCTAAAAGCCTGGGGTTTGTGGATCTCTGTAGCATATAATGGCTTTAGCTGCACTTCAGTCTGTTTATTCTTTCTGTCCCTTCGTCCCCAGGAGAATCTTTTTCCTTTCCTTATCCGTGTAAGCTCCACAAAGCACTAAAGATGATCCCTGCAGTCAGGCATATGCTGAAATCTCCTTGAAGGCAATAAATAGGAGGCATGGGCTTAAAACTGTGGTTTCTAAGGCCTTTGCCTGATAGTATGTCTGAACAGCCTTCCCCCCCTGCCCCCAGCCAGTATTATGGTATAGAAAGTAATACATTGCTTTAATAACTTTCTAACAGTATTCTCAGGAGAGCCTCTCTCTCCCGATTATTTTAATGAGAGCAAAAGCCTGCCCCACCTCTGTGGCAGTAATTAATGCTGTTGCCATTCCCCTCCCTGTCGTTCCTGCAGGCTCTCTGTGGAGATATGTCCGTGCCAGCATGTCCCTCTCCGGGTATATGCCTCCTCTCTGCGACCCGAAGGATGGGCATCTCTTGATGGATGGAGGCTATATCAACAACCTGCCGGGTAGGTGTACAGATCACTTAAGAGAACACACACCGCCTGCAAAACTTGCTCTTTTTTTTTTTTTTTTTTTTTCCCCTAAAAGGAAACAAAAATTATTGCAGACACCTTTACTCACATGATGGTTACCAGCAGTCATTGTTCTCAGTTTCCTAGGTGTTTGCTTTATCATGGCTTTAAGACTTTTTTTTTTTACTTTTTTTTGTGACGAAGTATTTCCTAATAGATGTATCCTGAACATAGAATTCCAAGCTCGTTTTGAATTTTAGTGCTCACTGAAAGGAAAGAGCAGAAATTAAACTACAAACATATAGTCTATGTCTTCAGTTTCTTTTCAAAAAGTGTGGGTTGAATAAGAAATAATGCTGAGAAAGCAGCAGCGTTAACTCTTCGTTGTTCAGACCGGCGTTACCCAGAGCCTGAAGGGTTCAGCTGACAGGCATCGGTGGTGTGGTTAGGGACACCGGTGGTGTAGCTGGCCCGTGGCAGTGGTGGAATCCCGTGGCCTTCAAAAGTGATGTGGAGTTTGGGGTGTTCTGAGGACTGGCCCCAGAAAGGGTCCAAGGTGTGCACATTCATGTGTCTATGTTTGGGAGGTGTTTGTGTCAGGGTTGTCATCGTCGTCCGAGAGCGTTGGAAGGTGGGTGGCTCAGGGGGGTGGGCAAGATAGAAGAGAGATACGTGGTGTCGTTGCAGTTCGTGCGTATAATTGTGTACAAATAAAGAGGAAGGAAGCAAAGTTAGAGACTCTGCATCTGAGCAGCCTAAGTCATTTACACGTTCTAGACAAACCCCAGCTATATTTTCCCATCAGGGCTGTGTTTACCTAAAACTCAGAAATGGAAACAGTGTAAAATAGACCCCTAAAATTTGTATCTGACATTCTCGGTTTGTGTCTGCAAGGAAAAGTACGAATTGCAAACCAAAGCATCTTTTCCACCCGCACATTGGGGAGGGCAGAGAGCAGACATGGAGGTGATGCTGGGTGGGAAAGATACAATAGACTGAACAAGCCCAGGAATGTAAATCCAAGTTACAGAACAGATCTGATTGAAATAAGTGTCTAAATAAAGCATCTAAATTGGCTCTTCAGAGCTGTGGTTTTCCTACGCATAACTATTCTGGAAACTGCAACTATCTTGGACTCTGGGGGTGTGGAAGAAATATAAATGAGTTCTGTGAGGTACGTGTCCTTCTCTTCCCTCCCTTGGCACTTCCCTAAATTCTTGCCCGTATCCAAAGGCTGCAGCTAGTCCTCTTACTGACCTTGAAGTAGGAAGTGTTGCCTTGTTTCTTTCCCACTTCCAAATATAAATCTTTCTCTTGGATCTCAAAGCTTTTCTTAGACTGAAATCCTCCCAGCCTCTCCTCGCTGTCCGGTTCCTGCGCTCCTTTCCTTTATTACCCTCTCTCTGCAGATCTGACCCCTGCACTGCTGACGCTCCTTTTTAAGGCCACTTGTTCTCTCTGCAGGTCCCCCAGATCTTTTGTTCTCAGGAGAACTGCTGCCCGAGGTGGAATTAATGCGGGTCTAACGTGTCTTTCACATTATACCTAATGTGGCGAGCCGTGGCCTCGAGCTGCGTGTGTCCCACCTCTTCGTCCTGGCTCCCTGCCTCCTTCACATGGGTTCTGGTGACACCGTGGCCTCAGAGAGTCAGGTCACCCCACTGATCTGGGGCACAGTACCCTGGTTAATGATGATTACCAGCAGTGGGAGCTCACCCTGGGGTTACGCAGGGCTGGGTCGGCACAGGGCGGGCAGCGTGCTGGGGTCTCCCCGTTAAAACGGAGCAGGTGGGGTAGGAGCCTCCCCAGGCGGGGAATGGGCTCTCAGCGGAGCTGCTGCAAAGGTTTATATCTGAGGCTTTTCCGAGACAGTTGTGGTAGGTGGGATGTCAGGTTACGTACGCCCTAGCGGTCTGTACGGACGCTTTGGCTGGACAGCACCAGTACTGATGGGACCTTCTTTCCCACTAGCTGATGTCGCGAGGTCCATGGGCGCAAAGGTGGTGATTGCCATCGATGTGGGGAGCCGGGACGAGACGGACCTCACCAACTACGGTGACTGCTTGTCTGGCTGGTGGCTGCTCTGGAAGAGGTGGAATCCACTGGCCGAGAAAGTCAAGGTATTGTAGACTGTATTAAAAGGGCAGCTGGTTTTCTGTACGGAGCAGGGAGCTTCCCCTTTGTTCAGGGAGTGAGCCTGGGGACAGCCCGGCATCTTTCTTGGGTTTGAGCTCTTACTTATGGATGAAGACAGTTGGGCAGCACCTGCCACCAAAGGCAAAGCGGTGACATGGGAGAGGGCAGAGCCCCAGTCTGGGAAGGGGTTGGTAGCACTGTTAGAGCGAAGAAACCTTTTCTTAGAAGTACGTTAAGCTCTGATAAACTCAGAATTTATGAATTTTACCAATAAAAGTAGTGACTTTGTCCAGTTCAGTGTTTCTATCCTGTATCTCTGAACTGTTGATTTAGGGAGATTTTAGCACTAGGCAGTAATTAACATTACTGCTACTGATAAATACGGCGCTGCAGAGTATGACTTTTGGTTTTAATCTTCTTGCATGCAGTCAGGCCAAGCCTGTTACTTATTCTTCTGCATTCTGAAATTATCTGGCTCTGCAGCTGTCCCCCAAGTGAATGCTGTTTTTTCTTTTTCCCTCCCAACTACAATTAACACATTCCCCTGTTGGAATTGGAAGTAAAATACTTGTTTGTGCTTCCCAAAGTGGGGGAAAATACTGCAAACGAGGCAGGTACTGCTCTGTAATCTAAAATTTTCCTCTACCACCTTCCCTGGAAAGGTCTGGTCACCCTGAGAAGTGGCCTTTTGGGCTGGTGCAGATGTGGAGTGCCCCACTGGGCAGCACTGACCACGCTGCTCCCAGCGTGTAGTGGGAGTGTTTGGTGGGGGAAGATGGAAGACCCTGACTCTTTTCAGTAGTACCCAGTGAAATACTGCAACTGCCTGAATGGCAATAGGCACATGTGAAAATATGGGATACCTTCTGAACAGCACACGTGTCTTTTTTTTTTTTTTTTTTTTTTTTACTGGGGGTGGTGAAACGCTGGCCAACCAAAGAAATTGCAGAGTCTCCATCTGCAGATGTATTCAAAATTTAGCTGAGCATGGTCTTGGACAGCCTGCCCCAGCCAACCCTGCTTGAGCCAGGAGGGTTGGACCAGGTAATCTCGAGGGGTTCCTGTCCACCTCAGCCATTCTGTAAAATCTCTGCCCTGGTCCTGTAGAGATCGTCACTGATTTCTGCCTTGAAGGATCGCTGCACCGCTCTCACCTCGGCGCAGATCTCTTAAGGTACCACTGTATCCTGGAGTGAAAGACTCAGTTTAACCTTAAACTGCAGAAATATGTTTGAAGGCAGTTCCCTTTCTGCTGTTGATTGCGGACACTCCTCGGCTAGCTGTCCACACTGTCTGGGAAACAGGTGGAGGTGCTGATGTGTGAAGGCTTTAGCGGGCTTCTGTGTGCTCTTGGCAAAAAAAGAAATAAATTGATAGATAACTTCTTTCTCCATTGTGAGCACAGAACGTATTCTGAAATCAAATTTCTGAATTAATCGTGATCGGTGTGTCTGGCCTGGCTGGCAGGTGCTGAATATGGCAGAGATCCAGACACGGCTTGCGTACGTGTGCTGTGTGCGGCAGCTGGAGATGGTGAAGAACAGCGATTACTGCGAGTATATCCGGCCACCCATTGACCGATACGGGACCCTGGACTTTGGGAAGTTCGATGAAATCTGTGTAAGTGCATCCTGGAGAGGGCTGATCCCCTGTACCACAGAAATCTGCCGGTTTGTGGTGCTAATTAGTTTCTAAGCTGTTGGAGACTAAGAGAAGTCAATTGGCATGGAGTGAATAATTGACACTAAATAATAATGTGGGATGATATCATGGCTGTGAGATTGCATTAACAGCAGAAATCCAGTTAGTAATTGTGATTATATAATGACCTGTGAACGGATCACTTGCCTCGCTGGGTTTCATGACAGTTCTTGCTCAGCTGCTTGGTAAACTCTTGAGTGTCGGAGCTGCTTTGGGCACTTGGGGTTTGTCAAATGGTGTCATTTCTCTCCCTTCGTTATGTAGCTTGTTGTTGCATGAAAGATATGAAGAAGTCTGTAGGGGAGGCCATGAATCACTGAAATGGAGGGCAAGATGCTAAAATATCTGCCTCGGTTAACGTTTCAACATTGCTATTAATAAAACATGTCATCCACAATTCCTCTGCACCTGATAGAGTATCAGGAAAATGGCACCAATGTCAGTGGAAGGACGTTGTAAAAAGGGTAGTACCAGGTTACACATCTCTGGGATTTAGTTTTGTTTATGTGTCAGGAACCAGCACGGGAAGAACTGACGCCAGATGTACAGTTGAATTGTCTTAGTGGCGTAATTCAGCATTCGCAATAAAACCATGTCTGCCCAGGCTGAGCTAATGCTAGCAGTTCTGGCTCCTTGTAATTGTCGAGGAAGCTATTTTACTGTCTTTGCATTTTTTGCCTGCTTCAGCCATGCAGGCATCTTCTATCTTCAGGTGTTTCTGCATAGCTTTGTTCTTCTTCTAGGCTGGAACACCCCCCACCTCCAATTTTTCTCTCCGTCGGTCTTCCTAAATGTAGTGAGATCCTGCAATACTCACTAGGCTGCAGATTGATTTCTCTGATACTGTCTTATAAATGCTAAACAAAACCAGTAAGACAGTTAAACCCTGCAGATTCACGTTTGAGAGAGTCCTTAGGACCAAACAGCAGCTATTCCAAACCACCAGCTGATTTTCCTAATACAAATATTTTCTCAAGGATATTTGGTGTCTCATAGCTCCTGGGCAAACAGAGCTGTCTGCCAACAGTGGGTCTAAGACTTTGCTGATAAATAATACGCTTCGCTAGATGGAGTGCCCTGGCCGTTTTGAAAACTTTGACAAATGGTGGGTCTCGTAGTTCATCACAGTAACAGATAGTAAGCTGTCAAATCATTGTTCTGTCTCTGTCTAATTTGGTGTCGTTAAAGAGATTTAAAGATGCCAGGCAAATTTTTCTCAAGTGGAGTAAAACTTGAGAAAAGTGCAGTTTCTCAGAGATGTCGCTTTCTGTGAGCAAGTTCTTGGCACGAGATGCTGCAGGTACAGAGGGGCAGCACCCTCCTGGATTTTCATTCCCTGTGGTGTAGATAAGTAACTTTTGTCCACAGGGAAGCTTTAAACTGGGCTGACCTTAAGGGAGAGGGCAATCTAGGCATTCTGTTACTGTTACAGGCTACGTGGTAGCGGGGTTTTTAATTTCAGCTATGTACCTGGATTTTACAGAAGATAGAAATGGGCACCATATAACCATTCAGCATGTTCTAAAGAACAAGAATCCCCTCTTCTGTATCAGCCTAGAGCGATGTCAGCTGCATGTCATTTCCCAAAGCTCAGGTTCTCGCAGTTATTTTGGATCAATCTGACCCAGCCAGCTGTAGATCTGCCAGGTCCCTCTTTCTCCTGAGTAATCGCATCCACCCTGGGCTGAGAAGCTATGATAGATTACGAGAGGTGAATTCCAGCCCGAGTGCTTCCCATGCTTTGAACCCTGGTCCAAAAACCAGAGGAGAGACAATACCAGCTCAGCCAGGGCTGCTGCCAGCACGAGAGCTGGAAATAGGATCCAGGACTCCTGACACCTGTTGCTCTGTCCTTTCAACTTGATTTTTCAACAGCTTTTCTATTGTCTCTTTAGAAAAAGAGTAAAACTTGGACCAATGGGTTTATTTTTTCCATGCTAATGATGCAGTGCCATGTTATTGTTCCAAGTGCAAATTACTTTATAGTCTTAAATTAGAGAACGTGGAGTTTGTGGGTTTGCTGTTGCCCATGTGCCATCGTTTCTGCTCTGGCAGACCGGTGCTTGCGTGTTTGGTCTGTCTGGCTGAACTTACTGCAAAAGATTTGGAACCAGGTGCCCTGTGGTAACTTTTCTTTGCTAGAGAAGTTTTCTTTTCTTGAGCCAAGACGGGAAAAGACACAAAATTAATCTGTGTTGCTACCTTTTTCCAAAGAGCGAGCCAGTACTGGGTGTATGCATATGTGTCCTAAGCCTCTCTTTATCTGGCGTTATTCCATGAGCAGTCACTGCTGTAAAAATAGTTTGTCAGGTGGCACTTTTCATTGCATACTGTGGGGTCAAAGGTGAAGTTGGCATTTGGACTTAAAATAGCACCTTGTTTGCTTAATTGTTTCCCTCATTCCTAGGCTGAACAGCTGATGTAGCTGAGGCTGGAAGGTAGCGAAAGTACATCTTGGCTTTGGGGTAGACCTGTGGATTTCCTACTGATTTGCAGATAATGTGACAATGGTTTTTTTTATTAATTACTTTTTTTCTCCGATTCTTTTTTCCAGGAAGTGGGATACCAGCATGGGAAAACCGTATTTAATGTCTGGTGCAGGAGTGGAGTCCTTGACAAGATGCTAAGAGACAGGCAAGAGACTTGCAAATCCAAAACTGATGTAAGTGTTCAGTTGGAATGCACGGCTCTGCAGGGGCTGCTTGATGCACACCAGGTTGCGGACTGTCCAGGAGCAGGAGAGGGAGTGATCAATTGCCTCAAATCCTTATTGGGAGCATGTATGGATTAGCTAAAACTGTATTTTAGTCAAGAGAAGGTATGATCAGGTTTTCAGAAGCATCTTTCCTTGATCTGTCGCCCAGGTGAATGAGGTCCTGCGCTTCTCTGATCATCAGGTACAAGTGTGGCCAGTGTGCTGTGCCAGAGCCCAGGCTGTGATGTCTGCCTGTCCATCCCTGACACCTGATGCGTGCCCATGCAGAGGTCCATCCGTATTCTCAGCAAATGCACTGGGGTCTCTGAAACCCCATGAACCGCTGTAGTGCTCCGTAGGGCTGCTCTCCCGTTGCCGTTTCATTCAGACAGGTTCTGGATACCGTGTTTGGTACCGTTCACAACAACACGTGTCCTCGAGAGAAGGCAGGATGCTCACCAGCAACCAGCGTTTTCTGAGACGTGTAGCTGATGTGTTTACACGCCCACCTTTTTCTCCTTCCCCGTGGGCATCAGCAGTCTTGAGGGTGCTAGATGCTGCTGAGCTGCCTTCCGCACCGAGCGCTGGAGCGGAGGCTGTGGTGGCGCCCCGCAGGTCCTGTGGGAGAGGATGGTCTCTGGTTCCAGGCAGTGGGCTACATTTGTACCCATCACTTGAACACACGTGTGGACTGCCTCCCTGAGTAATGCTGCATAGACACAAGTCACCTTTTCAGAATTATTTTTCACTTATGCCTGCACCACAAACTTTAGGTGGTACTTGGATGTTGTTCTTGGTGCTAGAAACTGGTCTGCCAGGGCAGTGGCTCTCTCCCCCCAGCTGCCTGGTGCTCATCACAGAGGACATGAATCAGGATTACTGGCACTGATCTGGGCCCTCGCTGGCTTTCAGGAGGTGGCTCAAATAGTTCTGAGATGCTTCCAGAAAACCTGATTTAAACCTTTGCAGGACATGTGGTTTTAGCCAAGAGTTAAAATCCCCGCAAGGATGCGGACTCCTTGCATTGTTGCTCTTCTCCCTCACTCCTCTATTAGGCAAGGCATTTTACAGAGCTGTCATTAAGGCTCCTTGCAGCGCTGTCGAGGTGCTGGGTTTCACGCACCTTGTTCTCCCCGCTTCAGCACATCCAAGCGGTTAATGGTAAATGCCTGATTAGAGTAAATCTACAGGCTACATAGCGTTGCTGTATATTGCTGTATAGTTACAGTCATGTTACGGTATCTACTCAAAAGTAGGATAAAAATCTCTTGGGTTTACAATTCCAGGATTGAGGTCAGCCTCTAGAGTTGGTTCATAACTCAGTGGGCTGACTGAATTTCTTGGTGGGGAAGTTTCAGTTGTGATTAAGAAACAGTTACCAACTTTTTGAGGATTTAGGGGCAATGTTATAATGTATTGGCTTGTTATCCTTACTCTCCCTTAAATTCCTCTGATTTAAAGCTCGAGTGCTACAAAGGCTTCATGTTCTACCCAGTAATTCATTTTTATTGTCTTTTAGAGATAGGGAAATGAGCGATAATATTTTAAGTGATTGCCAAATTGTCTAAACTGTAGTGAGCCTCACTAAGGAAAGTCAATAGAGGTGAAAAATGACATTGAGGATTTGCAGCTTTTCCAGAGATTGGCGATGGAGTGCTTTTGCTAGGAGCGAGATGGCATGAGCAAGGGGAGAGGAAGGGCAGATGCGCAGGGATGGACACGAGCCCAGCAGCGAGGGGTGGATGATGCCCACATCTGAGCTAGCTGCCCTTAGACACTCGTTTGTCACCGGAGGGAGGTGAGCTCCGTAGGGTGTGAGTCACTTGATGAAATGGAAATGGCTCCGTTGGGATAAGATGAATGGCCCCTTGGCTCTGGCCGTGCAAAGGGAGCAAAGTCATCAGGCGAATCCCAACCCAGCTGCCTGGCAGGGCGACGGCTTTGGGAGGAGCACACAGGGACTGAGCTCTGTGGGAAACGGAGACTCACTGGTGATCCAAGCAGCCTGAGGAGCCCCAAAACTCGTCAGCTTGTTCGTTCTTACTGGGAAGATGACCTGGACTAGGAGATGCGTTAGTCTGAGTTGTGGAAGACGGGTCCCCATTCTGCCTCTGGCACCTCGTGTTCAGGCTGATTATCAGCTGCTTTGTGCTTGGTTTTGTGTATTAATAGTCATAAGGCGAAGTCAAAGGAGTGAAGATTGTGTCTCAGAAATGGTTGTGTGTCCCATTTCATCTTCTAACTTTTATCACCAACTGGTAACAAGCTCAAACATATTTATTGCTGTAACAAATGTGTCTTTTAAAGACAATTTCTTTTGAAGTTACCCATTGTATGGGATATGGTAATTCAGGCTAATGTTTCTTCTAAATCGTGATGTTACAGCTGTGCATCAAGCAGCGTGCTGAACGTTTTTCACAATCTGCCCTGGATTTTATGGCCCTTCAACTGCCCTGGAGATCAAATATGTCATGTACTCGTTGCATACATAGCCTGGCATTGCATTCTGCATGTGCGCTTGATAACGAGGCAGAAAGTGCTGATTGCTGAGACCCCAAGAGTATGAAAATAATGGGTTCAGGAGAGTGACACAACCAACTGCCCGGGTTATGGAGAGGGAATTATTAGCTTTGTGCATTCCCCCAACCTGGCGCTAAGGCTCAGTTCCAGGCTGTGCTCCCAAGGACCCAGGAGAGCTTCTGCTCTTCCTCTGAAAACTCTGGAGTCTGGTAGAAATCTAGGGTGGGTTTTTTTTCCATCTGACTCTCGTTCCAGTAGATTTATTTCTATAAAATAACAAGTACTGCAGGCTCCCACTGGGGCATTTGTCGTCTTTTTTCTTAGTCCATTAGAGTCACTTAAGTCCGTTAGCTCCGCTTTCTTCCAAGGATAACAGCTGATATTTTTAACTTGCCTTTCATTAGCAAAGGTTTTGATGTTCTCTATGTTTTAGTTCTTCAGCTATTTCTGGAGTGTTCAGCATCTGAGGGTGCTGAACGCAGTTTCTTATCATCTTGCTTCCATGTCGTAAGCATTGAATTTTTACTTAAAAACTCCGGATATTTAATCATTTAGATACTTTTTCTTTGCTTTCATCATTCAATCACTGTTTATCTTGTCTAAAACATGCAAATGCTGAAGACACAAACAACAGGAGCCTCACATAAACTCAACTTGAACAACCGTTTTTCTCCCCCAGCACAGAATAATGCAACACCGTTAATTGGATCTCCTTGGGGAAGTTTAGTCTACTGAAGTGTTATTCATAGCCAAAGTTAAATATAATCTAGCAGACTACAATAGTAACTGTCTTTCTCCTCTAATTTATTTAATAAAAATTGTGCCAAAGAGAATACTTTCCTCCTTGAAAAAAAAAAAAAGTATCAGCAGAAAGGTTTTAGAGTGGGTTTCAAATGAATCTGAGATGCTTCTTTGCCTTGTGTTAACTGAAGGGAGTGTAGTTTTGTCCTTAAAAGTAGTAAGAGGAAGTGCTTAAACACGAAATTCCTGTTTGCAAAGCATCAGACGAGCGTGGGAAGACACCTGGTTTCCCACAAGTGGTGTTCCAGTCTTAGTGCTAAGACTTTGGGGTGCAGCTGCCTCACCAAGTGTCCTCTGACAGGCTTACAGGATCGTCTGCATGTCAGTGACAGTGACAGATGCTGCCATGGGTACGGTCACACGATTGCCTTCGTTCTTATCTCTCCTCGCAACTCATCTACGGGAGCACGGGAGCTGATGGTGGTTTTCCTGAAGCACCTTTTGGTGACAGTCGCTGCCGGGTTTTGTTCAGCCGTTCATCCAGCGCCCTGGACTTCCATCCCCTCCAAAGCCGGTCCCTGTCTGCTCCCTGCTCCCAAGGACAGCCTGGCACGTGTCTGCCTGAGCTCCCTGTCCGCTTGGTGAGAGTCCACGTTTTTAGAGTACAGGCAATTGCCTTGAACATTGCTGCGTCTGCTCGGTGGCCAGAGTTTGCACATATCCCTCGCTTAGTCATGTGGCACAAAATGAAGATGCTTTTTTTTTTTTTCCTGTCCTGGGGAACAGCTTTCTGGGACCATTCAGGTTGGATATTTAAAATGAAACTGGACTGACTCACCCTTCTTGACAGTTCCTTTATGGTCACACTGAGCTTCTGAGCTTCCTGACTTCTTTATATTTTAAAGTGTGTGTCCTAAGCTACTGCTGTTTCATTTCATACAGCTATTTTTTAATTCCCTCTGGGCTTTTCTCTGTCAACCGCTCCCCACCAGCTGTTCATCCGCACCTTGCTGTAGCTGTACTAAATTACATCAAAAGTTAGTTACGGATTAAAGGTCAACTGAGAGCAATCTGCTGCAGCTGTAATGGGCTTCTGCTGTGACCCCCATGGGGGCTGTATGATTCATAGTATCAGTGCTTTTGCTAGAAGAGCGAAGAATTGCTCATAAAACCCCTGTGTTAGGAAACAGCCCTGTCTGGAAGCAGTGGGCAGGTCTGGGCGTTCAGAAAGAAGACTGTCACAGCAATTCTTGGCAGCCCGATGTCAATAACATGCCCCCTGCCAGCTCTTCCCCGTCCCTCTCCTCTGGGGTAGGGTTTGCTGTTCTACTAATTAAAATCACTGGTTTTAAGAAAAGGTGAGAGGTGTTCGGGTTTCCATCGGGTGACCTTGTGCCTGGCCCCGAGGAGGCACGGTGGGGCTGCTCATGGTGTGGCGTGTGGGAAGACCAAAACGCTTCTTAAATGCCAAAGTTGGGTTTGAGTAGGGGAGAAACTGGAGCAGGCAACTTCTCAAAATAGAGAACACTCAACCCACTGCTTGGGTGAGACGGAGTAAAAATAGAAAGGGTTTATTGAAAAGAGGAATTAAAGTGGGAAATATTTGTCCTTGCGGGCAGACCACGTACCTCAGGCTCTGGCTCGCTGCAGCCACCTCCAGCTCCGCAGCTTGCTAGGATCCCTGGATGTGTCCTGGCCGCTCCAGTGCCTGGGCTGCTGCCCACCTGTCCGTGCAGCCCCCAGGGCATCACTGCAGGCTCAGGGCTGGTCCATGTGCGGTGTCCCACTGGCGCCTCTTTGCCTTCTCCCAGGGACAGGCAAAAGCTCCCTGGTGGCTGCAACCAGCTGGACCCTCCTGTAAAGTGATGGTGATGGAGAACAAACAAGTAAAACAAGCACTGTCTGTCACAGTCCAGACCCTCCGGTTCTTGTCTTTGTGGTCTTTTCTATAGTTTGCTATATTTGTAACAAGGCTGCTGCTTGTGTGGATGGAGAAGCAGCCATTAGAATTTGTCCTGGTGTTTGCACTTGGGAATCCCATCTCTGCCACCAGATCTGCATCAGGAGAGTTGTTTTGAGAATTACTCACTGATGAGTAATGGCTTTTGAGGGGGCAATTGTGGAGAATTTGTGTGTCTGGAGCTTTGTCTGTTCAATATCACTTTTATACAGTCTTGTTTGGACTTTTTGTGTGTATTTGTTAACATACCTAGAACTTATCTAGAACTTATTGCTGTGTTTCAGAATGTGACCTGTCCCACCACCTCTTTTACGGACCTGGCAGAAATCGTGTCCAGGATTGAGCCCGTGAAAGCACCTGTGGCAGACGGTGAGTGGGGTGATCCAGCCAGTGCTGTGGAAGTGTTGGGAAGGGCAGGGAGGCAGGGACGGCTGCTCGCTCCTCCTGCATGCCGCCTTGAACCGCTTTCTTTTAACACCCCATGCTCTGTGCTCTGACGGTTCGGGGCTGGCTGCCAGCTCGGGTGTCTGCTGAGCAAAGCTGGTGGTGGCGGGCTGTCTCCCTGCTTCATCCTGAGCCCCTGCCTGCAGGGGTGCACGAGCTTGCCCCCAGCCAGACCCTCTGCATCCCCCTCCCACTGCCTCCTCCGGCAGAGGCTGGGAGTCGGGTGTTCTTGCCGTGGTGAAACACCTGCCATCAGCCCATTACTGGTGTGGTCCAGCGTGGTTTCCTGGTGGGAGTCATCTCTGCTCAAGTTAGCCTCATCTGAGTGAAGCGACACAGGTGGCAACTCCTGCAGAGCCGAGCTTTCACCCGGCTTTGTGCTATCCTGTGTCCTTGCGATGTCTTCGCTCTTTGGTCCATCTCGGTTTTGAGATGGGAGGAGGCTGATGTAAAGCTTTGACTGAAGGATTTTTTTTTTTTTTTTTTTCCCTGCTGTCGTGAGTAGGATCTGGAGTGACTCACTGGCTCCATTGCTTTTTGTACGCCCCTGTTACGGGGAGCACTAGTGATGAACTAATGAGGAACAGGTAACAGCTCCTGCATCTTTACACGAAGACACTGGGGCGCCTTGTGGCTCAGCCATGCCCTGCAGACCTGCTCCCTGTACGTGCCGTAACTGAAGCTCGCTGAACAAAAAGGATCAGAGCTTCGCGGGCCTGAAATCTCCAACGTTTCACCAGTGCTAGAGCTCTTTATAAACAGTCTCTCCCCTCCTCCTGATTCCTGCTCTTGCAGAGGGAAATCTAAAGTTAGCAGTCCTCCCATCTGTGACTGTTTGTAGAGATGTCCCTGTGGTAATTTGAAATGCTAATTGCAATCATATGCCTTACGAAGAAAATATTAATCAAACGTGGTTGAAACAGCTATTGTGAGTAAGAATGAAGAGTTCATGTAACATGGTTATTTAAGGCGTAGGCGTTGAGACCTGCTAAGGTTTAACTAGTGTACAGGGACAGATCTTCCTCTTATCTAGGTTCTGATCATTCACCCCCATTAGGAAGACCTGCTTTCTGCTGGGTGAGGCCATGAACACAAGTGTGACAAAGGGACGCATCTTTCAGACAGCAGATCTGGCAGATTCTGGGCTAAGGGAGGGCCTGTGCCGGGGCTACCAGGGATGGACTGGGCAGGTGCCATGTGCTCCTGGTGGATGCTGAAACCTGTTGGTTGTAGAGGCTCTGGAGGAGGGGGGTGGATGGCAGGAGAGTCTCGGGCATGTGGGCACCATGCCTCGAAGGACCCTTTATATTCATGTTGCGGGTGACTCCGTGTGCTGCCTGCAGGGACCTGGCCCGATTTTTGGTGGGCAGTGGCTGTCAAGGCATTCTTCTGAAGGTGACATCACCTCGGTGCCTCCAGGATGGCATCACTTTTGCTAAAGAGGGATCTGGAGCTGTGGGGGAAGCGGTCTGTACCCTGGTGAGCTCAGATGGAGGGTGACACCTCCCTGGCAGTGGCTTTGCGGCTGTTGGATGGTTCCTTGTGTGTGCTGGTGAGCCTTTGCATTTATCTGCTTGTGGTGGTGGTGAAGATGGTCTGACTGCTTTTGCCCCATGTGAGTAAGAAGATAGGGTGCTGCTTGGTAGCCTGGCTGTGAAAGGCACTGTCAAAGAGGATGAAACCTTTTTTTTTTTTTTTTTTTCTCCCTGGAAATTGCTTCCTGAGTGACATCTCAGACCACAGGAATTCAGAAAGGCTCTGCCTGTCCTGACAGCATACTGCATGTCTCAGGCTGGGTGGAGAAATTATGTTAATAATTTTTTTCTAAAGAAAAAAATAATCAAAATGATCATGTTCTGATTGACTGGGAAGCCCAGAAGGGGAAAGTGTCGGTACAGAAGGTGAAAGGCCCTGATGGGCAGAGGCTGGCCAAGCCTCCAGGTCAGAAGCCCTGCCTTCTGTGAGAGAAAGAGCAGTGAAGTTTCTTCTCCACCCTTGAGCAAACTGAGAGTAATGATTGAAACCACTAAAAATTAAAAATAAAAAGAGAGACTGTCCCTCAGGAAGGAGTGAGTAGAGGGGAGGCTGGGCGAAGCCCTGCACCAAACCCAGGGTAACCTGTACTGCCGGTGAGCAGGTGGGGAAGCATCTGCAGGAGAACAGAAGCTCATTTTCACAGCTGTGGCACTGCAGGATTTGTGGCTCTGTTTCTGTTCTACATCCAAACGCTTCCTCAGCTGGGATTTTCTGTCTTTGTTCAGCTGTAATTGCACATTACACAGCCGTGGCCATGGCCAGGGGAGCCCCGGTGCCATCCTCCAGGGGTGGCTCAGTTGCATCCCTGGTCACGCTCCCACCTAGTAAAGGGATTTCTGAGGACCAAAGTTGTGCAGGCTCTTTGGTGATTTCCCACAGCAGGTTTCGTGTCCAATTTGCAAAGCAGTGATGCTTCGGGCTCTCCCCACAGCCAGGTCTCACAGGATGAGGTGAGGTAGCACGCTTGCTGCACGCAGAGGCTGAAGGACATCATCACGTAGCAGAGCAATTTGTAGCAACAGTTATTTGGATAAAAAGATTAGGGAAAGAGAAATGTTAATCATAGTCTCAAATGCCTGGTTTTGCAATACAGGTGAAGTGGGAGACATCCCAAAATCTCCCGAGGGACACAATTATCAGGCACTAGGTCAGCCTTTGCATCTTTGCTACTTAAAAAGTACTTTTATCAAGAAGCACTAACGCATCTTAGGTTGTGGTGAGCTACCAGATTCCCTGATTTACATCAAAGCCTGTCAGTGCTACCGAAACAGAAACCTGCTAGCCACACAGCACCGATTTTCTTCAAACACGGTGTTTCCTGCAGAATTCAGGCATGTATAAAAGAAATGCTAAAAGTTACAGAATCACAAAGCAGATCTTTGGCATGAGAAGCGTGTCCTTCTTGCTGCAAACATGCTCCCCTCGCTACCAGTAGGCTCGGGTACCATTTTGTGGCGTAACCTCCTCCTCGCTGGCTCGTTTTTGAGCTGCAGTGTTTGGGTGTTGGTGTGTCGAACAGGGTGATGAGGCCTCGGTCCTGCTTGATGCTTCTGGGAGATTTTGTAGTGTAAAGGAGCGGTCACCCCTTGAGCCCCAGATGCTCAGCCTCGAGCGGGGCAGTGGAAGATGATGTTTAGGGACAGCAGAACCATCTTCTGTTCTCCTTTCCCCTCTAGTCCTCCAGCACCCAGAGCTGCTGTGAGAAGGGACACTTCTCTCTTGTTTTTTCATGTCTTTATAGAGACCTGTTAAATGCTGAACTGTGCTTGGAAAAACAAGGAGTTTGGTTTTGATGGTAGTCACTTTTATTGGAGCTGTAAACTTCAAACTGTTGTTTGTGCTGTCTGTTGCTGTTCAGATGAGTTTCCAGTTTCTCTGGTGTGTTTTATCAAAGATTATCAGTAGTGTTTTTAGTATAAACAAATGATAATTCTCTGATCCACAATAAAAAAAATAAATTCAAAAATGAAAAAAAAAGACGACCAAATGTCTTTAATCCTAATGTTCTAGCAGTTGGTTGTAGTTATCACATTAGAAGAAAATGCTGCGGAGAACAGACTGTGCTGTTGTCTTCAGCACGGAGCAGATGCTATTGACTGTTCCCAAAAGAAACACTTAACCAAGAATCCGGTTTAAACATGAGCCACCTTCTTCACTAGTGGGGTGAGAAACAGGTATCACTTCAGTAACTCGAAGCACGCTTGAATTAACTTATGAGAGTGGCAAAAACTAGTGTCACACAAAAATTATTCTCTGCCGTTTTAACTTGGATCCTGAAAAATGCATGCCAGAAGCGGTGCAAAAAGGAGGGTGGCCATCTGCCGCTTGCTTTTTTTCACTGCCTGCGTGCCTTGGGTTCACGCTGGGTTGGGACGGGGCTCTGCAGTGGCTGCTGGCCGTTGGGTGGTGAATGGGACCAGCGATGGGCGTCTGCCCTGGCACATCTGTGGAGCGTTGAGTTGATGTGGGAGAGAGTCAGTCCTGTTAGCAGGTGACTCGCTGTTTCACAGACCCCAAAGTGATCTCCAGCTGCAGTGATAGATCTCATTCCTTGGGAGCAGGCTCCGGTGCTGGGGACTGGGGGCTTGGTGGTGTGTCCTGCTGCTGACTGCTGTGTCTCAGTGTACACAGCTCTTGAGCTTCCCTTAATTATGTTACTCTGCTGGATTATCAGAGAGAGCAGGTGGGTGTCCCCTGTGGAGAGGAGGGGGGTGTAAATGTCACTGTCCCTTGCAGACCAGAGATGGTGAGACACGTGATTATCCTCTCCATACCAGCAAGAGCTCGCCCTGTGCCTGGAAGACCCTGTTTCCAGGGAGTCTGTGACTGATACGTCCAGGAGAGCTTGGGTTGGTCGCTCATAGGCATGTCTTCTGAAGGTGTTCTGCAGGTCTTGTCTGGACGGATGGGTGGGAGACAGCAGCTATTCTGGGAAGAGCATTCACCAGGGAGCACCTCCCCGTTGGCAGCGTTCGTGTCCTGTCGGGCTAGGCAGCCAGCAGAATAACACGGATAATTTGCTGCTCTTGCTGTAGGCTCTTTAGATTGTGGAGGGCTCCAGGACAGCAATTCACAGAGGACATGGTTTGTTTTGTGATCTGGCTGGAGAGCTGATATCCGTGTTGGAGCAGTCCCAGTTCACTGAGCTGCAGAGCTGGCCACCAGTCCCCTGCCCTGCACTCCGCAGAGGCAGCTATCGTTCCTCTCCCGGTTTTCTCCGCCTCGCTGAATGCTAGTTAAGCCCAGTGTTTTTTCTCTCTTCAGATGAGTCAGACTACCAGACTGAGTACGAGGAAGAAATTCTGGACAACCAGAAGGATGATTATATCAATTTCAGAAGCGACCAGGTTGAAGAAGACTCTGACTCGGTACAAACTGCCCTGGAAACAGGCGATGCCGGTGCCATTGCCGAGTGCCATGTGAATGGTGTGCGGTGGGGGTGTGGTGGAGGTGTCGGGAAGGATACTGAGGAGAGCACCTGGAAGGGGCTTGCTGAGGAGGACTGTGCAGAATTAAGTTTGCTTTTCATGTAGTACAGACGCTAAATGACACGTGCTCGCCCTGGTCAGGTCGATCGTCTTACAGCATGTGGCAAAACCTGGCCAGGGTTAAAACCTGGCCCCACAGCTCTGCGGGTTTGCTGGCGAGGTGGGTCAGGGCTGGGGAGCACTGGGCACGGGAGAGGCTGAAGGAACGGCTTTCTCCAGCTCTGAGGAAAAGATCTGGCTGCAGCTGCCTGCCGGGTGGTTATGGAGAAGACAGCAGCAGAGGTGCGCAGCAAAAAGGCAGGAGGTGACAGGTACAACTTGTGCTAAAGGAGATCCTCAGTGCATCCAGGGGGAAATATTTCCCAGTAAGCGTGGCTGAGAACTGCAACAGGCTGTGCCAGGAGATGGTGGAAACTCCATCCTTGCAGACACTTGAAAACCAAACAGATGCCCTGAAGGACCAAGATCTAGCATTAGAGTTAGCCCTGCTCAGAGCAGAAAATTGTGGTTTACCCTCCAGAGGTGCCTTCCAGTCAAAGGTGTTTGATTCTGTGGGACATCATCAGGTCCACCCTGAGGAAAAGCTGCACTGTGAGGCCAGACTTCACATGATGTGGCCCACAGGCTGAGGAGCAAAGCTTGGAAGGGCTGTATCCCTTCCACTCTTACTTCAGCTAGAGTGGCTGGCAGGTTTAAAAGGTGAAGCTGCCTGTTGTGTTGGACGTGAACAGTTTCTTAGTGGGAGCATGTGAATGGTTTGGGAAGGTGCCCAGCCTGGGTAGCTGCCCATGTGGGGATGTAAGATGGCTTTAGTGTTTTGAGTGGGGAGCTGGAGTGATGGTGTAAAGATTCTGTTTGCTGGGCTGATCCCCAGTGGGTAATGGTTGGTGGGCAAAGGTGGAGGGGAAAGAGGACAGGTTTAATCCAGTTCAGAGAGGATGCTGAAGAATTAATTTGTGTTTTCTTTCTTCTTTTCTCCTTCAGGATGAAGAAATGCAGATAAGAAAGCGCAGGAATGTCCCCAGTGTGGATGGCCAGGCAAGCAGCACAGGAGAGCCAGGCTAGCACTCGGAAGGCGCGGAGAGCTACTTCCCAGTCATACTGACAGCAGCCATATTTATTCATTAAATGTTTAAAAAAACCAAAACAACATCTTGTTGAAATCAAGCAAGCTTTTGCCCTTCTCTGGACAGAGTCTGGGGCATTCAGCTGCCAGGACTAAGCACAAATACCTGCATCATGCCCGAGTCCCTTTGGACCTCCAGTGACGGGTGGCTGACGTGTGCCATACTATTTCGCACAGGTGCTAGTAGGAGCGGCTGGTTATTAATCACTCTGAGACTGGCAGAGGGGAAACATGATGGGAACGTGCAGTGAAATGCTGTCTTGATTTTTGCTGCCATGTGTTCTAGTCGCTGGTTTTATTGCGAAGGCCCAAAGAACAATGGGATGTTATCCTGTCATGTGCTGATAAGGCTCCAAGCAGCAGCCCACAAGAGAGGGAGGGGTCTGTGGGTCACAGCGTTGCTTTCTTTTCCTATGAATCAGGTAACTGTGTAATTAACTCCTCAGTGACTTTTCAGCCATGTACTTATGAGCAGTACTCTGACAGGAGCAACTCTGAATGTGTTTCACTTGAAATCTAAACCTAAGAAATGTAATTAATGTGAATGCTAGCTGTAGAGCCTGTATCCTCAAGCCATCAGCAGAACATTTCCTGATGGATTGTGGAGGTGACACTTGCCAGGCACCTCTGGAATCACTACTTGTGGCTGTATTTGCCCTGTGAAATAAAGTTATTTTTGCTGGATTGAAATATCTGCGTGGTTCTTTGTGTTGGGCCCCATAGAGAGAAGGCTGTCAATAACTAAGAGCCCAACTTGCCTCTGCTTGTATCGGGCTTGCAAAGAAACGTGCAGTTTTCAGTTTCTAACCTTTGCAGGAGTCACTCACTGTGTTGTCAAGCGTTGGAAAGAATCTCCAGTGTTCTTCCCCGCCGAGGGCTGCAGCAGTCGATGTGAGTTGGCCTGTGTTCAGAAGTCCCCTGGTGCTTGCTCTTCTTGTCTCACATCTGTCATTGCCAATGGCTCCGCTTGGCTGGATTGTCAAGCTAATTCTTGCTTTATGTAAACTCCTCTGCTCAGCACTAGCTCTACGTGCTGCTGCCTTGAGGGGAATTGTCATCCGACCAGAGCCCTGAAGACACTCCTCAGAGCTGCCTCCTGCGCTGAGCAATCCTGGCCCTCCGATGTGAAGTGCAGTGGTGCCTCCAGGCGTGACCAGAGCTGGGCAGCACAACTCTGAGGCCAGAAACATGTTTGGTGGCACCACCAAGGGCTGTGGTGGCTGTAAACGCTATGAAGTGTGACCTGTTCTCTGCGTTAAACCTCCTCTCTTGTGGCACAGACTGTCTTTCTCTACCTGCCCTGCATCAGCTTTTCTTCTGTCAAGTCCACGAATGTGCAGCCCTTACCCAGGGAGGCCTTTCTTCTTACACAAAATGGTATTTTTAAGTGTCAGAGCTTCAGGTCGGTGTTTTCTTTGCAGAAGGACTCCAGCCCTCCCCTTGGTGAGACCACCCAGCCTGGCTGTACCTCGGGCAGGCCCCTTCAGGTGTGATCGGAGACCTTCCCTGCAAGGATCATCCAGATCTTTGATGCAGATTTTGGTTAATGCCATTGTACAGAATATGTTGCAGTTCTGGAGGCTGCTCCCTGCTATTGAAAAGAATCAATTCTTACAGAGAAAACTTTAAAAAATGGCTTTTGAAGTGGAGGCAAAGCAGTGAGCAGCTGGGGCCTTCTGTGAAGGCACAGGCTGCCTGTGGAGCTGGAGATTTGATTTCTGTTGAGACTGGTCACGGTGTGGTGGTGGTGGCTGTTACAGGAGAGGCTCATCAGCTGGGAATGAGCCTGGGAAGACCTGGGAGTTGTTCAGGTGAGTGCCCACCTTACTGCAGTCTGTACCCGCAGAGCTGCTCTGAGCCCACACGTGAAGAGCATGTCTCGTGCAGCAGCAGCACAATTTGGAGCTTTTTTTTTTTTTTCTGATGAGGGGATGCAAACCTGATGTGAGTCCCTTCAGTGTCTGTACTTACTAGGTGGTTGAAGTACAGGAACCTTTTCCTGGGAAACAGAGAATAGGGCTGGAGTACAGACCAACCCTAGAGATGACAGAGGTCCTGTGGTCGCCCTTACCGACTATTGTGTCAGTGGCCTTCAGCCTTTGAAGGACACATTTAAAAAGAAATGTGCCTTCAGCAGAGGCTGGGTCAGACCTTCTGATGACGGACAGTTTGTCATTTGTCAGACACCTGTGTTGTGGTTCCCGGAGCAGGGACTGATTCTGTTTGTTCCCTTTCCCTGGCTGCCAAGCAGCCTGGGGCAGGATGAGCACCGCAGGTTATTTCCCAGAAGGATGAAGAAGTCTGTTAGCCTGAGCCCATCTTATTCTTGTATGGCTCTGCGCTGGTCCAGGAGAGCTCTTCCCCTCTGTTCAAACAGGTAATTAATTTCCAAGTTGTGTATTCTAACTCTAAACTTCCTGGCAGCCAGACTTGCTCCTGCACCCTGGGTGTGAGCTGCTGGGCTCGTGGTTGAAGGAGTTGCAGAAATTGCTGGGCTCTGGGGTGTGCTAATTAGAGCCTCTGTGTTTGCTTTGTGCCCTGTTCCACAGGGAAATGGCACTTAGTTCAGATGTACGCGGACAGAAGATAAACCTTTGATGTGAGACTGGAAGTCTTTTCTAAATAATTGATCACAACTTTCTTCCCTAGCTGCATTCTCCATAGCTGAGCCGTGACCATTAAAACAATCCTTTCCTCTGTACAGAGGAATGTAAAACAATTATGGTGCAACTTTAAAAGCAAAATTGTTTTTCCAGCTCGCTTTGCTGCTCGTTGCGGTCTGCCCAGCTGTGCAGTCAGGCGGTGCAGGGTCTTGGTGGTGGTTCAGCCCCGTCCTGCGCTTACACCCAGGAGCATCCTAATGATCCTGCACTCGCATGTGCAATTCCGTGTTTGGAGGTTTCAAGCAGTCCCTGCCCACTTGGACACCCAACCCTGTGCTAAGGAGATGACGCTGGATCACTCCTTCATACCTCAGGTCCTCCAGCAACAGTCCCCTCGCTGTTTCGCTAGAAATGCCGCAGGAGGAGGGTGCTGAGAGCCCCAGCCTGCCTGTCTCAGCTGTCCTGGCCCAGGCCACCATCCTGCTGGGCTCCACTGGCTGGGTCGGTGGGTGCTGGCTTCGGCTGGAAACCACCTGCTCTCCCTGCAATTTCTTCATGGGTGTGTGATCTCCCCTAAAAGGTAAAGTCTGATCAGCAGCTGGATGAATTTGTCTTTGCTGAAGGAGAAAAAAACAGCTGCTGAGGCCTGAAGGTTTCATCTTAGGTGAAAAGAACGCAGAGCTGGTTCCCGCGCAAGCCTGATGCCAGTCGGTGCCCAACAAGAAGTGGCAGGATCGGAGCAAGGTCCCAAGGAACTATGGCTGTGAGCAGTAGCTGCGGTGGGAAAGGTTCTCCTCAAAGCCTTTGCCTTGACACGTCCGATGGTAGCTGATTGCTGGGGGTAAAGCCTTGAATGAGCTTTCAGAAACACGTCCTGGTGATGGATTTGCAGCTTGTGCTGCCCCAGGGCTCTGCCAGTGACTGTGGCTGCTGCGCTGAGGGGACAGACGTGCCCCAAGTTGGTGATTTGAGAACCAGGTGCCCGCTGGAGAGGGCAAGCCATGGAGGAGGGCAGGTGATTTGGGGAAATCTGTTTGCAGGACTCCAACCCCAGCCCCAGTCCCTGTAGGGGACAGCTGCTATCCCCACCTGGGGAGGGGACACTGTAGCCAGGCTGTCCCAGCCTCCCGTGCTGGTGAGCAGTGGCACTCGTGTCCCCACAGGGCAGCACCTTGGGGGTGACCTGCTGCAAGTGGCTCGGTGCAAGTAATGAACAAACTTAGTTGCTTTCTTAAACGTGGCCTGATGAGCTGTTCTGCTCTTTGAGACAGCTCCTCTGGGGTTTGAGAAGAAGGAACCACTGTTGTCCACGTGGCTGCTGGAAGGACCCATCCAAAACGTCTGGGCCCAGGCAGGGGCACAGCTTTGCTCTTGTGCTCATACGTGGCTGTTCGTGACGGCTCCTGCCATGGCTTCTCACGTTCACCCTGTGTGGAGCCGGTTGTGTTCCTGCAGCCTCTCCGGGCTTTGCTCTGCAGGCAGGAGCGGCCAGGGCTGTGGCAGGACCCTGCAATGCTCCTTCCCTGGCAGACGTCACTCTCGCTGTGTGTTGTTCCAAAATTAATCTCATCGTACTTACTCGTGCTCCCCTGACCTCCTCCGACGTGTGATTTTCCTTGCATGCCGCCTGAGGACTGTGTTTAAGCTGTCAAGATGCGGGGGCTTTACTGTGCCTCTGGGTTTAATTTACTGTTGCTGTGAGTAAGAGCTGGTAATAAAATCAGCAAACGAGAAATACAGCAAATATTTTCCTCTCCCGCAGGGGCTCCATGAGGCCAGGCTGGCACCCACTCCTGCCTATCATGTCGAGAGCCCTGCTGAAACACAGCCATGGGACACGAGCTTTTGCCATGGGACAGTGCCTTCTCGGAGCAGGAAGCATTGGGTTTATTAAGATGCTGTTTGTTTGATGGACGTGAATTTGTGATGTGGCTTTTGCTGGCACCAGGACGCAGGCTCCCATTAGTGGTTCCTTCCTGACTGATGGCTGATTCCACTCCCGTTGGGTTTGGTGGGATCTGCATCCATGCTCCTTGTCCCCATCCCTTCCTCAGGTCATGGAGGGTCCAACCCTCTTTTTCCCAGTGGCCTTAATTTGGGCTCTGGTATAAATGGTGCTGAGAGGAGCTGGCAGGGCATCCACGCCTGCACCTGCATTCTGGGAGCTGCCTTGGGAAATAGGGATGGGGCCCAGCTGCTTGTGGGTGCCGGCTGCGAAAGCTGGGAAATGCTGGCACATCCAGCTCGCTGCAGCCTGGGGACATCCATGCTGGGCAAGTCAGAACTGCCAAACCCCTTTCCCTTACTGAAATCAAGGCTTTTAGTGGAAACGGTTGCACTAGCAAGAGCAATGAAAGCATTTGCCTGTTGTTTAAAAAAAAAAAGAAAAAGCAAAACTGAAGTGGTGTCAATGTTCATCTCAGTTTTAGAAAATAATATACCATAAATCTATGTAATTGTGTGTCAGGATTGTTGCTGGAGACACTTTGCTTGCTGCAGGACCAGCCCTGAGCAGCGTTTTGAGCACTGGGAATTCACCTGGGGCCTGAGTGTTACTTAGAGCAAGCATGGCATTTTCACAGGTAATTGGCAGAGCCGTCGCTGCTCTCCACCGTGGCTGGCACCAGCAGGGACGGCTCTTAATTAAGCCTTGGACTGTCAGGGGGTTATGGACAGCAATGCGCTTCCCGTCACGAAGCAGCTGGGCCTCTAGCTCTGGAAAAACACGTTGATCAGTGATTTTGGTCCGACATGGCCCCAATACAGAGCTGTGCTGTGCTGAGCCCAAGCCTTCCTGCATGGCATGGGACACCCCTGGCACCAGGCAGGAGTTGGTAGCGATGAGGTACAAACACTAATGATGCCGTTGGAAATATTTTCTGAAATCTCGCCTTTAGCAGTGGTATCTGTCAGGGAGGCTTAGCAGGGCCGGTGGGCGATGCTGTCCTCACAGGGGTGAGCGCAGCTCTACATCATAGCGCTCACGTGTTGTATAATTTGGGATCAGAAAGAACACCAAATGTGCATTAATTTTAAATGTACCATAAATGACACATTTCTTCCCCAGAGAAGACACATTAGATGTGATGCACAGCCCCAGAGGAATATGCTGAATAAGGCCGGTGCCTTGCTTGAACAGCACTGACCTGCCCGTGTGTCCCTGGGCAGGACAGGGTGAGCTCTGTGCTGTGCCTGTGCTTGAGCAGGTTGCTGCTGCATGGTTGCGGGTGGCCCCAAGTGCCCTGTTTGCCCTTGGCTTTGCCTGCCAGGGTGTTCTGCACCCCACTGGGCTCAGGGAGGCACAGCGGGGTGCTTTCTGGCACTGGTAATTTTTTTTACTCCACCTTGGGTGCATGTGCATCCACCTCTTCGTGGGCTGAGTTGCAATACTCACTTTCCTCACAGTGAGTAAAGGCTGCCTCAAGGCAGAGGCACTCAGCAGCAGGTTTCAGCTCGTCACTGCTATTGCCAGAAGGGTTGTTGTTGCTCTTTGAGTGAGAATTTGCCCAGGCTGTGCAATGTTGGCTCCTGCACGGTTGGATGTGGCAGGGAAGGACGCGTGTGCCAGTTCTGTCGTCCTTGGCTTTATCATTCGCAGGCCCAGCTTGGTGGTTTCCCCTCTCCCACTGGTGTGGGTCCCTTCCCCCAGTGTGTGACCAGGCTGTTGCTGCTGTTCTGCTCCTATGTTAGGTGCTGAATTAGCTGGAAGTGGCTGGTGGGTGACTTCTTTCCCTGCTACGGAGCTGGGGGATGCCAGCTCAGCTCAGGCCATCCCTTACGCTGCTGCCCTGTGGCTCAGCCATGACAGTCAGTCAGCTGCTGGCTGTAAAATCTCTCTTCTCTGCTTGCTTCCTTGCTGAAAATAGAAAGCTTTTAACAAAGCAAAGATTGGAAAAGCTTTTAGAGCAGGGCTGGCAAAGCGGTGCCCCCCTGAGATTTCAGGGGTAATGAGGCAGGAAAGAGCTGGTGAGGAGGAAGTCACGCTGGCCTCATGGATCCCTGCCTGGGCTGCAGCCAGGTGTGCCAGTGCGGGGCTGCCTGAACCAGGAGCCACAGCCACCTTTCCAGCTCCGGCTGGGACACACGCCTCGTGGTGGAGGAGATTTGGGTCCCCAACAGCAGAGGGGAGAGCTGAGCCTTGCAGGGCTCGCTGGGGTGAGTGTTCCGCTTTCTGGGGCTCCTCTTCTGTGAGTGATGCACCTTCCAGTGCTCTCCAAGTGTCAGGAAAGAGGTTTTCTAAGTGCCCAAGAGCTGCTGTGTTTGTGGAGGGGGTGTCTGCCATGGCCATGCCTTGATGCACAAAGGCAGTGGGAGGAGAGCACTTCTGCTCATGCCCCTCATACCCCAGCCCTGGGGTGGCAAGTGGGGATTTTAAAGTGCTGGCAGGGGATGGATGGTTTAAAATAGGACCTGGGTGGTGTGGCTGGGAGCACCCTGTCAGGCCCTGACCTTTGAACACCAGGATTGCACAGCCTCGGGGAGCCAAGCCTGTCATCAAGCCCTCAGCATGGTGGCTGCTGGGGGAGGCTCTACAGAAGGTCACAGCAGATGCATCAGCTGCTGAGCAGTGCCAGGGCTGAGCCTGGTCCCTGCCGGAGCCACGGGCAGGGTGGACATGCATCAAAAGCAGCTCTGCTCCCCATCACCAGAGTCAAGCTGGATGGGGCTCCATAGGGGACCAGTTGGGTTGGCTATACCACATGGCCAGCTGGGAAGCTGAGCTGTTGAAGGCAACTCCCTTGGGGACCCAAATCCAGGCTGCATCTGTGCTGGTCTGGGAGCTGCTGATTTTGCATGAGGCGAGAAAAAAGCAGAAGCACAGAGCCCCAATAAAAAGGCTGTCAAGTCCCCAAGAGGAGGGCCCTGCACATGTTCCCGTTGCAAGCAGCTCTGGCTCCCAGAGGACCCTCTTCCTCCTCCTCCTCCCTAAAATCTGCCCCTGGGTCGGCTGTGCTGATCCGCAGGGAGGCAAAGCACCGTGTGCCAGGACAGCAGTGCCTCGGGGGAGCTGTTCCCAGGGCCATCGGCATCCTCCCGAGCACGTGGCCAAGCGAGGACCCAGCAGGATGAGCACTTTGTGCCTTGCCAAACTAGGTCACAACACGAACTCAAGCGATGTGGCAGATGAGCTAAAAATACCAGCAGAGCTGAGCATTTCCCCAGCAGCTGTGAAAGGCCACGGCCTCGCTGGTCGGATTTTGGCCATGAGATGCCCCAATCCTGGCCCCATCCAGGAGGGTCACCAGGGCCCTTGGGCTGCTTGGGCCAGGGGTGGATTAGGAGCAGGTGATGGAAAAACCCCTCTGGGGCTGCAGGTCCAGAATCCACCAAGAAAATGCATCTCTGCTAGTGGCATAAGTAAGTCATTGTGAGACAACTTGCAGCCAGGTCCCTGCTCCTTGGAGAGACCCTCCTGCAAGCCTTGGATGTCTTATCTCCAGCCTCCTCATCTGCCTCCTCAGAAAAACCACCTGAGCTTCCCTTTATTATAAATGTCTCAACAATTAGTGGCAGCAAATAATGTCGGGGGGAGGAATGTAACCCAAGCCTGATGCAAGAACTCAGCAAACCAATTTTTTTCCTCTTGGGAGAGTGCTTTTGTTTTATTGTCACGCTTCTAGAGGGCGC
Organism: Falco peregrinus; assembly: GCF_023634155.1. Classification (NCBI taxonomy): domain Eukaryota; kingdom Metazoa; phylum Chordata; class Aves; order Falconiformes; family Falconidae; genus Falco; species Falco peregrinus. The sequence continues at coordinate 45,502,357 of NC_073721.1, read as the reverse complement.
CGAGAGGATGGGGATGAGTGGCTTGGAGTGTGCTGGTGGCATGAGCGTGACCGGGTCCTGACACTGCTGTAAGGTAGAGCTGGCAGTAGGCTGCAAGCTGGAGCCTGCCCCCAGCCCCATGGCTTGCACCCCATGGGGTACCTGCAGCTCGAGGGCTTTGTCTGTCTCCTTTGGGACTTCAGCTGTCCCCTCTCTGGTCACCACTCCTTACACTGCAGAGAAGCACAGCCAGGACAGTCCCGCTTTTCTTATCCTCTGTCTCCAATTTCTGTATATGGGGCCAGCATCGTGTTGCTGGAGTGCTGCAAAAGCAACTGCCGCTGATTTACCTTTCCCTGTCACTGCCTAGATTTTTTGCATCCCATCTTTTTTGGATGAAACATTTCTTCCTTGCTGTTTGAAAGCTGGCCTATTTTAATACTGCTAAGTGAAAATGGGTTTGTGCACAGAAAAGATCCCAGTTGCTCTGTATAACTTCCCTGTCATGATTATTCACTGCTAGTCCTTTTGCTTCTAGCAGCTGTATAATTTATCAGCTGTGTTTTGTGCTCATTTCTCAATCAATGATGAAAACATTGATTAGTGTCAGGCTGGGACTGACTCCTGCAGAATCCCTCTAAATCATCTCTGTTCAATGATGACTCCTTGTTTTGGAGATGGGTTTGCAGCTCTCCATCCATTTAATGTGGGCTTTATTGAGATTGTATATTGCTAAATTTGTAATTAGGGTGTCATATGATATTAAGTCAAACACATTGCCAAAAGCTAAGCAAATAATGGCTACATGGTAACCTTTATCTACAAACTTGTAATTTTCTCAAAGGATGAAATGAGGCTCATTTGACAAGACGTTTCCATTATAGCACACTGATGGGTGTATTTTTAATCCTTGAATTCTATATTAATTGAATCCTCTGTGTCCTCTCCATTTTTCAATCTGAATGTCATGCTGGACTGACCAGCTGTTAACCAGGGCACCCACTTTGCCTGCCGAGCACCACAGCAGCATCCTGCCAAACTTGGCAGCTCCCCAGGCTTCAAGCTTTTCAGCAGTGAGTGAAGGCAGCTCAGTTTGGCACGCTGTTTGAGGGCCCTCAGGTGCAGATCATGTGAATCTGCTGAATTAGAAACCTCACAGATGTCACCCGAGATACTCTCAGTTGTTAGTAGACCAGAGAGTATTTCACCATCCTCATGTCCTACATTCCTATCTTTTCTAAATGCAGAAGAGACACACTGAGGGCCTTGTTGCTAGCAATGTACCTCCTCATCTAGGAATATCGTGGCTTCTCCATGCTTGGAGATTTTCAAAATTCAGCTGGGCGATCCCCGAGCAAGGTGGCACTGCTTTGACATTGGTCCTGTTCCAAGTGGGATGTAGGACTAGAGACACCTGAGGCTGCTCCTGACCAAAATGTTTTTATGCTTCTCTAAGTCTATGAAACAAGCATACAGCATCATTAATGTTTTTGTTGTTTCTAATACATTTACACTTCTTGCTGGTTGTGGCTTTGCCAGGCTTGGATTTTCTTCTGTCCGCTTACCCTCCTCTATCAATATCTCTGCTTCATACTTTGTTGTGGTGATTGCTGCATATTGATTAGTATCTATTACTTTCTTCCTCTTCATATATATTGGCATTTTGCTTCCAGTTGTTGGTTTCAGGTTGCCAACTTACAGGATGAGCTTTCAGCCACACTTATATTTTCTTGACCCTGCAGTATCAGCTTTTCTGCCCTGTTGCAAGCTCTGCTCAAAGAACCGCTGGTTTCCCACTCTACAAGGTTGGTTTTTTCCCCCTTCAATTTCCCTGATAATTGTCACCATCTCCATGAAGTTTGGAAACTGCTGGTTCCATGGGTGCTGAAGAGGCCAACAAGTCATACCAGTTCATGGCAGAGTTACGTGACTCCGTAGTGTGTTGGCAAAGCAAGCTGGAGCAACTGTGCCAAGACCATCCCGTCTGACCTGGTGCCCAAGAAAGGCTCTGCTCCACCTGGTTGCACCCGATAGTGCACCTGAGCTGCCCTCTCCACACTGGAGCATCTCTGGTCTCCCTGGCAGTCTGTTTCACCACTTCACTATCCTTAAACAGTTTTTCTTTAGGTCTAACTTGAATTTCCCCATCAGTTTAATTCCATTGCTTCTTGCCCTGTCCTGCCTTCAGCCTTGTACATAGCTGGAGCATGTTGCTGTGTGTCCCCCCATGTCTTTAATTTTCTGGGGTGAATCAGTTTCGCTTTCAGCCTTTGCTCACAGGCTGCATTTTTGTGCCATCAAGGCCTGGCGGTGTTCCCCCCGAACCCTCTCCAACCGGCCCAAATCTTCCCTGAAATGTGGCAGCCAGAGCGAGGCCAGGTCCTCTGCCGGGTGTCATACCAGACCTGCGCAGCCTGCACACGATGGCCTTTTTCTGTGTTATTTCTCATGCTGTGACATTCACCTGTTCAGTACAAGCACAACACTTTCAGCTCTGGTTCAGCTGAAGATTTGCAGCATCATCCAGGTCCTCTCCTGCAGAACAGCGATGGATTCAGCTGCTGCCCGTCCCAAGCCCCCGGCCCAGTCTCGCTCGGCACCCATCTGATTTCACTACCAGCCCCTGCGGGCTGTCCTCCTTCCTCTCTGCAGGACAGCTTGGAAGTGGGGCACTGGCAGGGACAGCAGAATGGATAACCTCTTCCTACCCTCACAAGCACACTGTAGCCACTCCTTTCCTGTGCCCTGGGCTATTTTATTTGCAATTGTGGAATTTGTTATCCTTGCCAACAGGGTCTAACTTAGAGGCTCTTCACCGCCTGCACCTTTGTGCCATGCCCCAGCTGAAGCAGATGGCACCTATTTTGCTACCCCCTTGCCGTGGCCAGGAGCTGGTGATGGCCCTGAATGTGTGTGCAGCCCTGCGTGAACCTCCCTGCGCTGCCCAGAGCTGATTCTTGTCGCTAGCACAGATGCAGGTGTGTACTTCAGGTCAGACGGAGGAGCCGTGGGAAGGCCTGCGGCTCCCTTTCAGCTTCTCGTTCCTTCTGCCACAACCATCGCAAATAGTTTCCCTCCGCCCACCAAGAGGGAAAGGCTAAATGCATCCCTCCTTATCCTCCAGCTGAGCTTTCTGAGTCATCCTCCTCTTATGTTTTTCTACCTGCTTCTCTCCTTGCTCCCTGGCCTCGTTCTACACAGGATCAGTCCCCACGCGTGCGACTGCTGCTCCTTTGCACAGCCTTGTGACACCCCGTGTTGGGGGGAGCTGGTCCTGCCATGCCCTGGGCTGTGCGGAGCAGGGGTTCTGCGTTTCCAGCTCTGCCTGAGTGAGCCCTTTCGCCAACAGTAATAGCAAATGTGCAAGACAGCTGGAAATTGTTTTGTTTCTGTGCCCAGCACCCTTAGATACAGCAAGAGTTGGACATGGTGCAGGGCACGGATGGAGCGGAGCTTCAGGAGTGAGACGTTTATAGGGACGCTTTCCTTCAGTAGCAATGTTTTCTCTTCCATCTTACGCGTAACAGCCACTTCAAACTTCAGCTCTTCTTCTTCTGCATGGTACCAATGTCAGGACAAAGTCAGACTGTTATTTTGCCAAACAATGAAATACTGAGATGTGGATGGAGCAATAACTGAGTAATCACTGAATCACTGAGCAATCAATTACCATCAGATCTGTTCCTGGAGCTGTTTTGGGAATCCCAGCCTTGAGAAACCTCTATTGTAAGGGCCAAGTCCTGCACCTCCACAGCTGCTGAACAGCCCCTGCCGGTGCTGGGGACCCTGGGAGTAAAACCTGTCCCTGGTAAGTGCAAAATCAGTTTCCCCTCACCAGGAGGGTGGGTGCAGTATGGAAACACGTCACCTCGGGAAGGCGGATCGCCATCCAGCAAGTGTCACCACCTGACCAAGCAAAGTTGTTCTAGTGTGGGTGACGGTCCTGCTTCAAGCAGGCAGCAAGGCTGAAGACCTTCTGACAGCCTTCACACCAGTGCTTCCACTTTTCTGTGAGGAAATTAAGGAATCTTTTCCCCGTATAAATATCCACATTGTTGTTAAATCCTTTGTTAAATCAATTTGGTTTATTTATTATAGTTTAGTCTGAGGGACTGGCTTCTGTCAATTTAATGCCACTGATTAAACCAATAGGACAGAAATGATGTTACTGTCTTGCTCAAATCCTCCCTCCTGCTAGATCCAATGCTTGTTTCTTTTCTTTCTCTCCACCTGCTGTATCATTTTAAGAAAAAAAAGAGGTGTATAATATTATGCTGCTCTTGAAATGCTCACTCTCCTGTCAGCTCTCCTGGCTCAGAAATGTGGTGTCTCACACAGAAGCTTCCTCTCCTGCGTAGAGTGAGCTCCCTCGCAGGGATTTAGGAGCATGATTTTGAAATGATCCCACCCAAGGGACAGACGCAGACCACAGCAATGTCCCATGCTGGCACTGTTTCCTTCCTTAGGGCTCTTTTGCAGCTCCGCTTGCCTGTATTGGTTTTGAACATTACAGACCCTATGCACAGCTGCCCAGTATTGGCGCTCAGGTGTTCCTGGGCTCAGTAAATGGCCAGAAAACTGAGTCGGCAAAGGTTTTCTGCTGGTACAAGATGGAGAGCAGGACTGCATGGCTGGGAATGCAGTGGGTGGGAAGGAGCAATGGGAAACACTCTGGCTACGTCCAAGATGGAGTTTTGGAAAGATCTGAGGGATCTGAAGAAGGACAGAATGGTTTATATGGTTGAAAGGGTTGGACACGCTCTTGTCCTCCCTTAAATGCCTGAACTATGTTATCATTGTTATTATTATTATTACTGTTATTGCTTTATGAATTGGCATGCATGCATATTAACAAGGGTATGCAAGCAACTGAGTCTGCCTAGCTCCAACCTACCTGGCGCAGGGCATGGCTTGCACTTAGAAAATTATTTTAGCACTCTGGAGCCACGTTTTAAGGCAGGTTTGTTCAATACTTCAAGTTTCAAGTCCTCAGTCCTGACTAGGCTTTCCATTTGCAATAAAAATCTGATAAATAACAGGTATGGCTGAGTGGTGAGACATCTTTGTGGCTTGCATGTGAGTTTGTGTCACCTGGCTGTTGTAATGCCAGTGAGACCTGGATGGAGCAGCCTTGTCGGGAAGGCAGCTCAAGATTTCAGCCAGCAGAGTAATAGCTAATTGAGTGTATTTCAATCATGAGATCCACAGAAGGAAAGCAAACTCCACAGAGAAGGAAATTGCATCTTAGAGTAATCTGAATGTGGGTAGATAATTAGGCCTATATTTCATGGGAACATTTGCTGGGCAACATAATGAAAAGGCCAGCAACATAATTTTCTTTAAGTAGTGTGATGCTTCCCACTGGGTCCGTGCCGTGCCAGTGCTGGTACTGCAGTGCAGCGGGAGCAGGGAAAGGCATTTCCAGGGTAGAGGGGCTGTTGCAAAGCCAAAGGCCATTCTCCCCATCTCTAATGTCTGCTCAGAGAAAGCTGCTAAGGTTCCTGAAGGTAACAAAATAAATGCCACAGCCTCACCACCTTCCCATCGCTCCAAACAGCAGGCACAGCCAAGTCTGTTCAGGTTGTGCTTGCAGAGCCGGACAGATCCAGGCCAACTCAGTGCTACTATGAAAGTCTCCCAGCGGGAAGCCAGGCTGCTGCCACTGAACCCAACTTGGAAGAGCTCCTGCTCTGAGTCATTGTCTGATCCAACTTGGAAGGTCAGCAGGGGCTGACAAAGCAGCTCTGTGGCTCAGGTTCGAGGGAAACACATCCTGGCTGTCTGCGCCCAGAAAATGCCCTCAATGCAAGAAGCCCAGCCGGGGGAGTGGCAGCACACTGCATCCTCCGAGCCACGCTCAGCCCAAGAGCTGGGCTTTGCCCTGAGCGTTGGCACTACGTGCTGTTAATGGGCTGCTGCACTCGTCTCAAGGGTGTACCAGCCCTCAAATCCCTGCCAAACTATGGCTATGCATGGGAAGTAAAGCTCCAAGGCCTTTTTCTATGCTTTTTTTTTTCCAAATTTGGGATAGAAAGGCTCTGCTCTTCCATGTCTTCCATCCCCAGCTAAGCACGGATCCTCCCTTCCAAATCTCCAGTCTGGACCAGTGCTGCTTCTGGCTTGCCCTGCTAGGGATCTTGCTGCCATGTGCAGGAGCAGACAGATAATATAAAATAATATTTGGCTTCTTCATAATGCTGGCAAGATTAGAAGATCTGGGAAAGTGCAGTGACTTAGGAGGATGGAGGAGAGGGTTTAATCTTCAAGCACAGGTAACCCTGTGATCAGGGTCTAAGGGGTCTGAATTCCCTTCCTGCCAACACTGCACTCATTAGCCCATCAGGGCTGGAACATGTCACGTAACAGAAAGCAAGGCTGAGAGACCGTATCCAGCCCTGATAATTACTGATTGGGTCTTTTACTAAAAATAGCTGGGTGTGAGCTGGCCTAACATTGGGTCAGAGTGCTCTGTATCCTAGCTGGTTCTGAAGAACTGTTCATCCAGTCATCAGGACTATCTTTGGGGCTGCATTTGAACAAGCTCTTATTTTCTGATGTCAAATGCTTGGCCATTTAAGAACAGCTCTGTCCAAATGAATCTGCTCAAAGCAAACCCATAATTCTTGGCTAACTCCAACTTGTTAGCTATTGATAATGTTTCTGTGATGTATTGCCTAATTTTAATTATGCCAGTGTTGCAAACGTTATTTTCTTACAGTGCCTCATTAGAGTGAAGTTTCTAATGGATGAATTCAACAGCAACATCTTGAAGTGACTAAATTGGCCAAGCAAGAAGGTGGCTGATATTTGAGTGACCTTCTGGCACCTGGGAGATGTTGAGCTTCCCAGTGCAGTTGCCCATAACTGTTTTTCTCAAATTCTTTCCCAACAGTGCAACACAGATAAACCCTGGCAGCTCCTCCAGCTCACCCACTGCCTTGACTTTATCGCCATCTCAGGGCTGTTGTGACTTGTCAGAAGAGCTGAACTAGGACACCATGGACAGTGGGCACATCAGTTTGTCTTCCCTTTTCAGTCTGGTGCTCTGCCCCTCTGTTCCCACTGCACTTGGGCTGGTTGTTCTGTTTGGGCAGTTGTTTGGGCAGAACAGTGGGAGCAGAGGGCAGGGGACTGAAACATCCCTGCCTGAGCCAGTCCTCTCTGCACAGCTTCTGCGGTCTCAGCACATCATGTGCCTGGCAGGCACCCACACCTTGGCTCACACTGTGGTAAGGTACAGCCCTGGGAGATGTCTTGTGGGCAGGAGGATCCCACACTGCCCTCGGCACTGCTAACGATGTTACCCTGCCCTTCCCAGTAACTGAATAACTGACTGCGTTATCTCCAGGGGCCACAAACAATCCTGGTCTCAATTTGGACCAAAGAAACTACAGTCATCTCACGTGCCTGTTAAACAACCTGCTTTGTCCTGTTTTTAAGCTTACCAGACTGCTGAGTCCCTTCCCGTTACCTCCTGGGTTTGTACTCCCTCCAAAGCCAGCGACCAGTGTTAGAGGCACAAATGCAGCTTGGGTGGGGACGGTACCCAGATAAACCTGGGAGAAAAAGAAGCTGTTTCTGAGGATAAGGATCAGTGCAGACCCCAGTACCGTGCCACTGACTTTGAGACTGTTTTTCTCCTGTGTGCCCATCTTTGTAATTATCTGCTCTGGATGTCCTGAACCATTTTATTACTTAGTTATTCACGATCATGAAGTCCCTGTATAATTCTTTACAGTGTCTCATGTATTTATGACCCTGAATACCTTAGCATCGTCAGCAAGCTTTGTCACTCCTTTCTTCAATTCCTTTGCAAGATTATTCCTAAGTATGTTGAAGTGAGCAGACCCCAACACAGGTACCTGTGGGGCTCCATTGAGGTCCTCCCTCCATTCAGGAGCCTGCCTGTTGATAGCTGATCTTCGAGAATCCTTTAAGCAGTTCTTTATCTGCCTCAAGCCTTTTCTGCTAATCCCATGGTAGCCACATTTCTGTAAGAAACTCCTGTGACAGACCTTTTGGGAATCCAGGCAACATGCTTACTGACTCCTCTGAAAAAATGTAATAGATCTATGAAGGATTCCTTTATTCAAGGAAAACCACCTTTCTTTTCTTCCCAGTGTTGCAGATGTATCCAACTGGGCACTAATTACATTCTTTATTCCAGTTTCTATCATTTTGCTGGGAGGGACCTCAGACTTTATAGTCTGTCAAAATTCCAAACCTTTCACATTTGTCACCTTGAATCTCTCGGACACTGAGGCTATGTTACGCACAGTGATTACATGCTACAATTAAATAATTAAACTGTTTCATCTCTGAGTTCCTGGGCACTTAGGTGAACCATCTCAGTCTGGTGAATTTGCACTCTTTGGTTTGGCTATTTATTTCTCAGCTTCTTCTGCTGACACTTGAATATAAGCCAAAGCCAATGCCATGTCCATATAAAGATCACTTTTGGCACAGGAAGCTTCTCTGAGCTTTTCTTCACTGACTACAGATGCAAAATATTAATTGTTTTTCTGTTCTGACCTTATCTCCTACGAATGCTCCTCCTGCACTGTGGCCAACTTCTGACTCTCTAGACTCTCAACAGGCTCCCTGTGCTGGATTTGTTTGAAGAAGTAGTTGTTATTGTTTGCCTTTTGCAGGTTGTTCCTGTGACGGGTTTTTGGATTGCCTTATTTCTCCTTTTTGCATTTGAATTGTCAGGATACATGGGGTTTTTTTGTTGTTTAGACAAAAATGTCTTTTCTAAACCTAAAAGACTGGATCCTTAAAGTCTGAGAATCAACAGGCTGATCTAAGAGCTAGACCTAACCAGGTCTAAGGCTCTGGGTTTCCCACCAGATGGAGATGTGCTGTTTGGTTCAACAGGATGCTGAGATATTACATTTTTCAAGCGTGATACCTTTATGTGGACAAAAATAATAACTGGCCAGGATGAATTTTGCCTGGCTTGGGCTTCAGGATGTTGCACCTTCACCAGTAGAATGAGGGAAGCATTTCTCTGGCTGGCTGTGATTATTTTGGAAGCTGTTTTGGGGTCTGCTCCCCTAGGATGGCATGAGCTTAGCAGACAGAGCCCCGTGAGTGGAGGTATGGGGCTTGGGCGGAGGGACCGCAGTGCTCCCTGCCTCCTCGGCCTGTTTGCCTATGTGCATGCGTCTGGAAGGCCTGTTGCCATGGAGAAGTGATGGGGAACAGTCTGCCTGGCTCGCCTGACTTTTTTCCTAGCACGAAGCAAAGGCGTCTCTCCAGCTGTAATGAGCCGGAGGCCTGCTGCCTCCTCTTCCATGCCACACCAGGGTAACCCAGACTCTCAAATACCTGGGAGAAACCTAAATCAAGAAGAAAATCCTAAATGAATGTAGGGAAGGAGCAGAGAGCAAGAGAGGAAGCTACAGGAACATGGACCAGTGCTTGTGGGGTGCTCCGGAGTGATGGAGTCAGGTGCTTCTCAAGGGCACACAGACCAACAGGCAGTGGGCACCCATCGCAACACCAGAAAGTCCCATTAGATATATGGAAAAAATCCTTCCCTGTGAGAATGGTGCAGCCCTGGGACGTGGACTGAAGCAGTGGTGGCATCACCATCCTTGGAGGTCATCAGAAACCATCTGGCCAAGTCCTGAGCAGCTGATATAAGTGAGCCCTATGCTGGGCTGGGCCTCCCCAGCCTCAAAGAGCAAGACCTTGCTGCGGAACAAACAAGGGAGAGTTTGAGAGAGCTCCAGGAGGCACAAATGTGGCAGAGAGTGGTCTGAAAACAGGATGAAGGTGGAGACTTCCCCACTGTTTAATTTGGGAAATTGACAGTACTGGGCACTGCTTCACTGAGACTGTAACTGCTTGCACAGCCTAAGTTCTCTACAGGTTTTTTTTAAGGTGCTCCCCTAAAAACAGATGGAATTTTTCTTGTTTTCTGTTGTAGAAACTCTTTGGTGACATGACTGTGCAATAAAAAATGGGGTGGGGGCGGGGGGATAGTCATGAGTAGAAGTTTAATGGTAGTCATCTTCTGTGTGAAGAATTCCAATGCACTGACGCTGGGTTTTGTTTTGTACCTGAAAAATGTCACTGTGAGCAACTTCGGGGTGTTTCCAGGTAGATCTCATGGGAATTATGTCAGGGATAGGGTAGACCTGTCAGTTTTGGGGGGGGGGGGGGGTTGTTTGCATTTTTAAAGAATAGCTTTCCCACAACTGACAAAATATTTAAACATAGAAATAAAAAGTATTTCCCCCCTCTAATTACACAGGAAAAAAAAAAAAAAAGGAGGGAAAGCACAGTCAAAAGGCTTGGGCTGACCTTATTTTTTAAAGTATTCTCATGTATTCTGCTTTTCTCCCTTCTCCTGACTGTGTGCGCACCTTCAGATCTCTGCGTCCCTGCGTTTCTAGTGGCATGAAGCAAGCCTAGGCATCGAATTAGACGACTGTGCATCAGCTCTGCCACACTTGCTTCCAACACACAGGACTGAGGCGTACCTGCCCTAAAATCTCTTCACCAACACTAGCACGTGGGATCAAGACCATAATGTTTAAAGGAGTCATCACTCCATTCAGTGCTGTGTAACAGCAGGGCTGCATTCATCCTGCTTGAGGCACAAAACCTCACGGGAAGAGTGACTCTCACCCACAAGGGCAGTTCTGCAGGGCGAGTGGGACACGGAGGCCAGCTCACTCGGTGGCAGGGATGGAGCAGCCAGCGTCACTTAGCATCTCTACTTCAGTCTAAGCCAAAAAGCAGGGTGACATCTTTATTTCGTGCACACAGCAGTTTTCCCGCTCACAGCTTGGGTCTAAGCGACGATAAATTTCTGCAAGTTTGTTATACACAGTGAATTCTCCAGTGTATGATAAAATTCTAGCTAATGAGATATTTACATCCCACTCCTTGTATCCACACACACCAGGATAGTTGGGTACCTTTTTTCTGCTCTCTACATGAATTACTTTATTTTTCAATTTGTAGATTAATAGACCAAATAGTTAGACTTAATTTGTTCAAATCCTCCTATGTTTTCTTGCAGATTTGACTTTGGAGTCTATGGGAAAAGCTTCAGTTCTTTCTCTCCAAACTTTTGGTCTCTTCCATGCAGGGTCTCTGAAGGACAGTGAAACATGCGCTTGTGCTACAGCCTTTCCTCAGGTACAGGCAAGACAAGGTGTCCCTGTCTGTCACTCTCTCCTTCGGCTGCCTCTTTTTACAAAGCTTGTAGGAGGTTTAATTATCTGTAAAACTTCTACCCCTCCGTCAAATATTGTTGAATGAGTTGGCTCCAAATTCCAGGGATTCGTGCACTCGCTTGCAGAACCAGGGGGACTGCCCAAGTGCTTTTTCTGTATATATTGTGAATACTTAAAAACTTGCTACCCCCACTCACTCAGGTGCCCTGAAACTGATTTATAAAATTACTTTTTGAAGGAAAAGCGCTTTTCTAAACCCTCCTAGGGATCAAAACCTAGATCCATGAAATTGCTCTGAGGGCTGGAGCCCCTCTGCTGTGAAGAAAGGCTGAAGGATTTGGGGTTGTAAAGATGGAGAAGGCTCTGGGGAGACTTTCTTGCAGCATTTTGATATATAAAGGGGGGTTGTAAGAAAAATGGAGAAAGACATTTTACCAGGGCTTGTAGTGACATGACAAGGGGCAAATGGTGTAAACTGAAAGAAGATTTAGATTGCGCATAAGGAAGAAATTGCAACGAGGGTGGTGAGACCCAGAGCAGGTTGCCCAGAGCAGCTGTGGATATCCTATCCTTGGAAGGGTGCAAGGCCAGGTTGGATGGAGCTTGGAGCAACCTGGTCCAGCAGAAGGTGTCCCTGCCCATGGCAGGGGCTTGGACTAGGTGGGCTTTATAGTTCTCTTCCAACCCAAGCAGTTCTGCCATTTTATAAATTGAAAATCCTCTGAGGCTCGGCTGACCAGCTGCTCGCACTGGGTTTGTTTCCAAGCGTTCGATGACCACGGGGAAGGCGTTTGCTCTGGCAGGTGACAGCGGGGACAAGGTGGTGTTGGAAGCCAAGCCCTGCCTCATGGCCCGGCCACCTCCAGCCACCCTGGGACGACGGTGGTGAGCGGTAACGGGCTGAGGGGACAAACTCAGCAGAGGAGAAAGGGCATTTGTGTCAACCCTTCAGAGACCAACCGTCACGTTCAAAACTTGATACCTTGACTTTGCGCCCATGTCACCCAGCGAGTGTTGGGACCGTGGTGTGCCCACCTGCCATGAGGAGGGGCCAGCTGTGGAAAATAAACCTGCATCAACCCTTTCACTGGTTCCACCAAAGGCAGGCGGCAGTTTTGTGCCAAAATGACTGCTTTTTTCCTCAGATTGCACCTCTGTTCCCCCCACCTGGTCCTGCCCTCGCCGCCGGCACAGGCGGCCGGGCGTTTACCTCAGGGGTGGGCATAACCCGCGGCGGGAGCGGGAGGGCAGCCACCCTCCCCCGGGCACGCCGGGCCCAGGCAGCCGCCTCAGGCGGGGCCGGCGCCCCCCTCCCGGCCGGCCCTCCATGATGTCAGCCGGGAGGAGGCGGAGGCGGAGGAGGGAGCCGCCGGCCAAATATAGCGGCGCTTCCTGGGCGGCGGGCCGCGCCCGGGCCCTCCCTCCTGCCGCAGTCAATGAGGAGGCAGCGGCCGCGGCCGGGCGCCGCACTCGCCGGGGGCAGCGCGGCATGGCGGGGCGCTGAGGGAGCGCGGCAGCGAGGGGCGGCGGCGTGCACCGGCACCCGGCCCCACCGCGGCATGGGCAGCCGCGGGGTCGTGCGATGAGCGCTCCCCCGGCGGCTCCCCCCCGCGCGAATATGGGCACAGCCGTGTCCAAAAGGAAGACGCTGAGGAACGAGGCCATGTCGTCGGTGGCGGCCAAAGTGAGGTGGGCGCCGAGGGCGCGGGCGGGCGGTGCCTCAGGGGGGCCGGGCCGCCGCCCGCCCCCGGCCGTGCTCGGCGAGGGGGAAGGCCCCCGGCCCCTGAGGGCGAACCCGGGCGGCCGGTTGTGGCCACGACCGCGGGGCTCGTCCCCCGGGGCCGGCGCGGCGGCTGTGCGGGGCCATGGGGCAGGGTGCGCGCCCCCCGGGGCTCGGGGCTGGCAGCCTGGGCTGGGGGAGCCTGGCGGGACCCTGGCCGGTGAGCCCCGTCGCTGGCTGCCGCCGTGCCCCCCAGAAGCGGGCACCTGCTTGCAGGCGGCTGTGGGAGACCCTGCGCCCCCCGCAGCCCCTCGCAGCGGGGCTGTGGCTCCAGAGGGGTCCCCGGTCTTGCTGCCGGCCCGGGCAGCAGCCGCCCGGGCAGCGGGTTTCGGTCGGTGGGTAGGCAGGGAGCCGGTTAGGAGCGCACCCGGCAGGGCAGGGTCTGCTTCGTATTTGGGAATTGGAAGCGCGTTCAGTTTGCTCAGGAGTTTCTCGTCAGCTGAAATGCCATCTGCGTGTCCGAGGGCAAAGTCAACGGCGTTCGTCCAGGGGTCTCGCGCCTTTGAATGGAAAACCCACGGTGTGAAAACCAGGACCCACCACATCTGCCCTTTCTGGCAGCATCCCAAGCCGCTACATTGACCAGTTAAAAGATTTGGGTTCTATATTGTGCCTATAATGTGCCCATAACATTTCTATAAATGTGTTACATTTTTATATTGCTTGCCCTACAGCATAGCGTTGCACTTGCTGCCTGGTCCTTCTGCTCTTGAGCATCAAACATGGGAGATCCTAGATATGTGTTTGCTGCTTGATTGTACTTAGGTTTACAAAGCTATCGCAGATGAGCCCTTTGCCCAGAGAGATGGAAACGACCCTTCTCCCACGCTGCAGTGCAAGTGTCACGACCATCGTCTGGTGACTATTTGGAGGCACTGGCGCAGCTTTTTAGCTGCTCCTACAGCAGAGCTGTGCAAAGGGGGTAGGTCTGCCGGTGTCTCTGCTACATCTAGATTAGCTCTTTGCTGCTGAAAAAAATGGGAATAAATAAACTTTTCAGCTGCATTATATAACACCTCCTTTGTGTTAGGCAAAATCGCATTAGAATAACCCGGAGTCATGTGTAGGACTTGATCTGTGCTGCTGAGAGATCTCAGTCACCTCTCTGTAACTCAGCATTATGGCATCTCTACAGTGCTTGGAGGAAAGATAGTCTTATGGCTTGAGGTGAAGAGATCCAAAGATGTCTATATATTACTGTTTGCATTGTAAAGAAATCCATCCTTCAAAGTCTGGAGTGCCTCTGGAAAAAGCTGTTTGGGCAGAGCCTGGAACTTTTTCTGTTATGATGCACCCTGTTCATAACCAGTAGCAAGAACATGAGTGCTTTCAATGGCTTTAAAAGATCTGGAGATGGGATTCTTTTTGGCAGATGTCAGCCAGGTGGATGTACAGAAATGACACAAAATGCACCATAACTGTAGTAATGGGGTTCTGGGAGTAGGTTTAGACAGCCAGTCACACAAACAACATACTCGGTAATCGGTAAGATTTCAAATGGTAGTGTGGGTGTGGAGGAGCGACTAACATGTTTTGAATGCAGTGACTTGTTAGCCTACACCAGGATGGGCAGATGGGTAGTTATCAATTGTGTAGAGTCCAGGATGTGTCTCTGGGGTTCTGGTTTGCTACATACCTGCTGTAGCTACGGACAAGCTGCCGCTACTGTTACGCGGGAGCTCTGAGGTGTCTCTCAGTGGTATGAGTTGTGGTGGTTTGACCAGAAGAGTTAGCTGAGTGGACTTGGGCTGGGGAATGCGGAGCCCTTGCGGAGTGTCTGGTCACGTAGACTGTGGCACAGGACAGGTGCTCTTATGTGTCCCCCTGTTTGTGCCCTGCGCTAGAAATGCCTAATCAATGCTAGAAATGCTGTTGGGGATGGCAGAGAACTTGTAGAGGAGCTCCCTGCATTACCACTTTGTGTGGAGAAGGTACTGGTGGGGACAAACGCTGCCAGTGTGCCTCCACCCTGCTGCTCCAGGCACATCTCAGTCCCTGCCTCGTGTGGTCTCTGCCAGCCTTAGAATTTCTACAGTGGTGATGACCCACTTGCTGAAAGGTTCCCTCCTGGTGTCCCAGAGCACATCACATGCAGCTTCTCTGCTCCTGCCCTGGGTCTTCCATGTATCCCTCTGTCCTTATCTTCCTTATCTACCCCGAGGACTCTGCAGGACAGTAGATAAGGCTACAAAGACAGTCTATTCTGTCCTTCCCAAAAAGGTTGGGGACATGGATCACCCGTGTGGGTAGCACTGCTGCAATGATGAGGTTCCCTGCGCTTTCTTGTAGGTGGCTGTGGGATCCTGTCCTCATGCTGCAGGAGATGCCCTGGGATTGTTTCTCTGCGCCTTCTGAGCTCTGTGCTCTTTATATTTGCCCTGACTTTTCTTTTAGAGAGAAAAACGTTCTCCTGAAATTCGCTGCAAGTCCGAGTGGCCGCTGATATATGTTTATTATGTGTGGCTGGAGTGTGTGTGTGCATTTGGCTGTCTTACTGAGCAGGGAGCATCATTTGTTTGCTGTTGTGAGTAATGTGATTTAAGCAGAAGGTGCAAGCTCCGTAGATTCTTAAATTAGAATCTCTGCAGAGCGACTCGGGGGACTCTCCTGTCCCAGGAGAATTAATTAAGCTCCATGCAGTTTGTTGTGTGCTAGGTCTTTTAAGTAGCTTCTTACAAAATAACGGCGTGGTTGCTTTGTGCTAGCATCGTTGAGCTACGCTGCCAACTTTGGTCTCTATAATCCTGTCTTCTCCTGAGGGAGTTGCAGTGAACCGTGCACCGATTCTGTGTACGGCACCTGGGAAGTAACGGTGGCTTGGTGCTGTTGCATTGATCACATCTGGAGCGCTTGTATGCGAGATCTCGCTGTCATACTGTGTTTCCTTCCTATGTGTGCTTTTTTTGCCTTGCAGCTCCTGGGGCACAAGTGCTGAAGGCAGGGATGACGCAGTTGTCCTTGAGTCGTGACCTTGGTGCTGCCCCTCCGCTGACAGCTCCCAGGCTGCTGCGGTTTGGGCTTGTGCAGGTTCTTTTCAGGGTCCCTGCGTGGTGTCTGACACATGCTCCTTGGCTTCATTAGCACACTTTCAAGGGCATAGATGAACCAAAGCCTTTAGAAATGTGCTCTCTCTGTCCATGCTGCTTTGACGCCTACAGAACAATGCTGGCACCCTGAATGTGGCAATAAACTAAGTCTGTTCTTGCAGCTCTGCATTGTATTACTCTGGCCTACAGCTTCTCTTTGGGAGCCTGTGAGAGTGCACGCAAACAGACGTGAGACTTCCGCTGGGTGTTCCAGAACCATCTCTCCTTGCTGTGGTTAGCACAAGAAATATTTGAGTTGAGGGTGTGGTTCATCTTACCCAATTTCAGGACTTTGGCATCTAGTTAAGATATCCCACAGAGATAAAAATTTGCTTTCACTCTGTCTGTACTGCCTAGAGATGGCTAGAGAGTGGGTTAAAGCAGGGCCACAAAGTGTTAGTTGCTGCAAAAGGATAAATCTTTCACTGACAAAATGCTGAGGTACTTGAATGCGTTCCGTATCCCAGGTTTCTTGCTGCGTGAGCAATTTTTGGCTTAGCTTGGGGTTCTTCATGGAGTCTAGATTCCTTTTTTCCGTTTGTGAATTTTCTTGTGGGTGGTATGAACTCCCATGCTTTGATTACCTTGTTCTTTTAACTTCTTACTGCTCTGTTCTCTCTTCTCCTGTTCAAGCTTTGTGACTATAAATCCTTCTAAGGCTGTGGGGTCTTTGACTTTACGATCCATTGCTGACATCCAATTTTCCTTTCTTGAGAGTGAGAATTTAAAATTTAAAATTAAAATTTTCCAGCTACCATCTCCCTGCATAGGTATTTCAGAAAACTAATTTTTGTCAGTGTATTGTTACTATTAGGTTTAAATAACGTAGGTGTCAACAGTCTTTAATGACTGAGCTGTTAACTGTGGGTATGCTGGTGGTGTTCCGCTCTCCACTTAGTGACAAGAGCAGGATTGCTGCTGTAGGAGGACGTAGGTCCTGATGATGCAGGAGGTCTCTTCTCTCCTGTTTTCCTGAGATGCAGCTCTGTCAGATGCTGTCACAACAGATTCGTGCTGCAACTCCTCTGGGCATTACTTCTGAAGGAACATGAGAAGGTGGTGGGTGTTCTTTATTTTTCCATGTAATGCTCCTGAATAGTCCAGGTTTTGCTTAGCTTGTGGCTGTGCTCTAAGTGGAGTTATCTCAGGTCTTTCATGTATCTCTGAATGTTTCAATACACAGTTCTTCACTGAGTTCATTGTCAGTTTGGCTTGGATAAATTTGTGTGCATCAACTTCTTTTAGCTGCTAGTATGCATCAAGGCCCCTTTTATCCTGTTGATGCGATTGTTTCAGAGATGTGAAGGCTATTCCATGCTCATCATGTTGTAATTCAGATCTTTGTTATTTGGCGGCTTTCCTGCTTCGAGCAAATGTATGTCTAGATTGTCTATGCTTCTTCACAATATCTCAGTGAGTTTCTCTTCCAGACCCGAGTCCAGCTTTGACATCTAATGCATAGTGAGTTGTGAAAAATGCCCTCCGAAGGGCAGCTGCCTTTACTGCCTGTGTTGCGCTACCCCATCCCACCCTCCACACTCCTGAAGCCATTCTGATGGAGAAGAAGCTGGAGAAGATGGTGGTGTTTTCTCTGAGGCAATGGCAGTCTTGTCTTTACTGGTTAGACTCAGTAACAGAGCATGCTAAGGCTGTGGTCCCTGGTTGATGTCCTTTGATTAAATCAGGCTGTACTGACTGTGTAACATGCAGATCTGATCTGCCGTAAAATGAAAACCTCTCTCTAGATGAGTCAGGGCTAAACTTGTCATGTCTTCAGCTGATTACCTTTCAGTACTACCTGCTCATTTGTATGCAGCTTTTGCAGTGTCATACTCGCAGGGTTGTAGCTCATCGGCCAGTGTATCTGTAAGGCACCTTGTACTTCATCTCAGTTACGTGAAACAGGTTTTATTTTTCATCTCTTGCCAGTTAACTTATCCTGAGGTGTCCCTGCCCTGGGCCCAGCTGAAGGGTTTTCTGTCCAGTGCTGTCGGGCGGCTTGATGGACTTGTCCTACGTTGGCTGTGACAGCGGAGGCAAAACTGAGCTGGGAGAAAAGTACGATTGTGTGATATGTATTAATACAGTGTGTTGATAAAAGAAATAAAGAAGAATGGGAGCTTGAATTTTGCTCTGACTTTATTTTGATCAAGTTGGTGGGTAGTGAGGGACGGGGGGTAAATGGCGTGTTAACGATATGGGCAGATGCTGATAGAGTGGGGTGACTGTGAGCACAGTGAGGGCAGAGAAGGAACACAAAAGGCTTGGCAAGGGCAGACTAGGCATAAGGAGATGGCATGGCCAGCAGAGTCCCCTTGGCAAAGGGCACATGCAGACATCTGTGGGAGATCTGCTGAGGCACAGCCAAGGAGAAGCCGATGGCACTTGGGAAGCAGGAATGTAGAAGGGAACCACTGAGATAATGGGCAAAAAAATTAGTCTGAAGTTTGCAGTGTAATTGGCTGGAAAACCCCCGTTGCACATTGTACTGTGCAGGCATCATTGCCTTGTTAGTTGTCACTAGATAACTGTGATCAAGCGTCTACATTCGTTTGCTCTGAGAGCGGTGGAAGTGGAATGGTAGTGACAGAACTGCAGGTTCAGCCTGGGCTGGACAGCAGCATTTCTGAGTAGCTCTGTGCTCCTCAGCTGTGCTTCTGATCTGCAAGGAGAGGTCTGGGCATGGCCTGTTCTCTAGGAGCTGTGGCACCTGGGATTTTACCCTCCTACCTCATCAGCGTGGGGAAACGAGGTTAGAGACACTGCAGCACCTTTAAACTTGAGCTCTTGCTCTGAGTGACACTATTTTCGCTGTGCAACAAGGTGGGATGGAGGGCGGCAGTGCTTCTCTCTGGCTCCATGTTAGCCATTTGCACTTTGGGTCTTAGGAAGTGCGTGGTAACTAATTTTTTGAGCCTGTGGCTTGCAAGCTAAGGGTGAAGCATTGGTTCAGATTTTAAGGCAGACAAATCAGCTTTGGGCATTGGCAGATAGGTGAACAAGGAGAATGACAGATGAACTGACGTGCTTTTGGAGTTTTTAAACTAGTTACAGACTAAATCTTATCATCATATTTCGTCATTTCTTACGTAAATCACTGTCCTGGTTTTGGCTGGGATAGAGTTAATGTTCTCCCCAGTAGCTGGTACAGTGCTGCGCTTAGGATTTAGCGCGAGAACAGCGTTGATACCACAGCGATGGTTTAGTTGTTGCGAAGTCGTGCTCACCCTGAGCCAAGGACTTCTCCGTTTCCCATCTCTGCCAGTGAGGAGGGGCACAAGGAGCCGGGAGGGAGCAGAGCCAGGACAGCTCACCCGAACTAGCCACAGGGCTATTCCATACCACAGGCCCTCATGCTCTGTACAGAGACTGGGGGGAGCTGGCCGGGGGCCACTGATCGCTGCTGGGGGACCGGTTGGGCATCGGCAGTTGTATTGTGTGTCACTTGGGGTCTTTGGGTTTTAATCCTCTCTCTCTTTTCCCTTTTCATTACCGTTATTATTATATTTTACTTCATATTAAACTGTTCTTATCTCAACCCCCAAGTTTTACCTTTTTCTGATTCTCCTCCCCATCCCACTGGGAGCAGGGGGGAAGGGAGTGAGTGCTGCGTGGTGCTTAGTTGCTAGCTGGGGTTAAACCCCAGCAGTCACCATGTTCTCTCACTGATAATTTACCTGAGAACTTGCTCATGGTTATTTTGTCTAAATGGAATGACTGCTGGTGCACAAGAGAAGCTTCAGAGTCTTTCCCAAGTGTAACTGTTGATGATGCCTGCAAGGACAGACATTTCCATGGGAAACCTGGGGGTCCCTGTAGTCTTAGTGGAAGAGATTGTGGAAGTCTTGAGCCCAACCATCTGCTTAAAGCAGGACTGTGGCCAGTGCTACGTGAGATTCACCGTGGCTTTGGCTGAGCCTTAACCACTTCGAAGATGGAGTGCAGGAGTAGCTCAGGAGTGCTCTTGCAGATGTATAACCTGATTTTGGAATCATAGAATCATTTAGGTTGGAAAAGACCCTTAAGATCGTCAAGTCCAACCATAAACCTAATACTGCCAAGTCCACCACTAAGCCACCTCTTTTAAATACCTGCAGGGATGGTGACTCAGCCACTTCCCTGGTTGCCACACACCAGCTCCCAACTTGACATTTGTGCATTACCCCAGGACCAAGTCCTGCTTTTTGCCCACACAGAGAGTTAGTGGGTGAAAGGAACACCCATGAGGTGCTTGTCCTCCTGTATGGGTGATCCATGATGGTCATCCCTTTGTTCTCGTGGTGGGGCTTGCCTGCTAACTGTACAACTCCCCCATGTGACAGCCTCTACAAGAGCATCTCTGGCAGTGCTTAGGCATTAAGGAAGACAGTTTGAGCAGCTGCCACCCCAGACTGGTGTCTAAAGGTACAGCCAGGTACTAGATAGGCAAGAACCTGGGAACAGAAAAAACGTCAGCACTGTATGTTAGCGTGTAATGACACAGAAGGTTAAACCTTGCTTCTTGTGCAGCTCCAGCTGTGCTGCTTCAAAGTATTTTGCATTTGGCTGTGCTGAAATTTAGTCCCAGGGAGATTAAATTACTCTTTCTTCATTGTTCATATTGATCCTCGGTTTCTGGCTGTGGATGACAAGTGGACTTCCCACTCCTTCCAGTTCTAGTCGCTCTGGGAGGTACGTTGTAGCTTTGTTACTCTTTTCCCCTTTGGGAGGAGGTATGTAACAGCAGGGCAGGAGAATCCTGGCTTGCACAAGCTGGGACATGCTGCTGCATGGGGTAACAAGGCAGAAGGTTCTTTTGGAGGTAAAAGCCATTTTCCACTTAGATGTTTAATGACTGTTGTGAGAGTAGCCTTTTGTGGCAGCTTGAACTGGAGAGGAATGTTCTGAGTTTGAGGCCCTCTGAAGGAGGAGGACGGTAGGCGTGATGCCTTGGTGTGGAGAGTCTTCCCTGTTGCAGCAAGTCTTCGTCTCCTCCCCCAGGAGATGCTGGTGTGCTTGCAAGCTGAGTGTGCTTGGCTGATGGGTTTTGTTGGCTCTGCTTGCCAAGGAGGTGGGTGGCTGTTTCATCTCACTGTTTGCGAGCCCCCACCCTGGACAGTCCATTGGCAAATATCAGCCTGATTGTGATGCTGCAGGTCTTGGGGGGATTGTTTTACAAACCTGGGGGAAATGGATGGCAGGGAAGAGCTGGTGTTAGCTCTCTTGAGTCACAGGTCTGTTGGGTACAGGAGAGCAAGAACAGCACGATGTTACAAGTGTCCTGGCAATAGGAGACTGGGGATTGTATTTACTGTATACCAGGGAATGCATGCCTTGACCAAGGATTCCTTCCCTGTGTGGGTTGCAGCAGAAAGCTTTTCCCTGGTTGGAATATTCATAGGTTTGCTCCCTTATGTACGCCTTGATGTGTGATAAGGGTTGAGCTCACCCCGCCTGGTTGATGCTTAATATATTTCAGTAAAATCTCAGTCACCCACAGGACCTGGATCCATCAGAGAACCAGGAGATGCTTTTGTGGGGTGTTGTGGGGGTCTCTCAAATAAGGTTGTCCGGTAGTCCAAATACTGACACAGTTGGTGCTTGAGAACTTAGGGTCAAGGTAGGTAAAATGTGTGTTACGGTTAATGTCTAAGCTGTGATAGCTCACAGGTGGGAGCATTCAGAACCAGAGTAGAAGGCTGGGCTCATGGCTGGGACTAGGGTGGAGGCACCTTCTTCCCTGGGCTACTGGAAGAGCTTTAATTTAGGGTGGTTAGGGACAGTGATCTAGTTCCTATGTGTATCACAGAAACGATGCCAAGTTTAATGCAGGTGCCTTTCAGTTTTTTTTCGGTTTTAACAGAGAAGCTAAAGACTAAAATAGTCTTGGGCTTGTAATCCAACTTTCAGTTTTTCAAAAAAAAATCCAACAACAAATTTCCACTTTGGCCAGAGGAAAACTGAGCTATGTTAACCAGGAAGCCCCCACTGCTATTGCAGCGTGTTTAAATTGGTGTCACATGAAGCTGAGGAAAGGGCAGCTGCAGGAAGACAGCAGTATATTGATATTTAACTCTTCCTTCTTTCCTTGGCCTTTAACCATTACCCGTTTCTTTCTTTCTCTCCTTTGCTGCCTTCTGTGGTGCTTGGATATGCAGAGCGGCAAGGGCTTTTGGAGAATATCTTTCACAAAACCATCCTGAAGGTAGAAACGGCTCAGGTAAGAGAATTGACGTGCCTTGTTTATATCTATATGTGCATGTACCCATTTATCAACAGGACTTAAAATGAAAGTGTATTTATTTATCAAAAAGGGTTAGTGTGAGACCTCAGCAGCAAAGAGGCAGGAGGAGCCACTCTCTAGATCTGTGAAGCCTTTGAGGAGAAAAGGCAGTTTGGTGACTTAGGGGTTGGGTGGGCTGTGGGGACAAGTTAGTTTTAGTGGACAAGTGTCTTGTCATAAATTCACCCCTAGAGCTGATGTCCTTGGAAGAAGTTTCAGCTGGGAAGTGAAAGAGTGCACTGCACAAGGCTTCTGCACTGATTTGTCACTCCTAGCTCTTGCTTTCACGGGGGAATAAAAAAAAAAGGTGAGTTACAGTGTGTTAACTGACGTGTTTAGTGTATGTGCAGCAATCTGTCTTTGCTGGCAAAGGTAATATCTGGATTTATTCCCAGAGTTTGCTTCCACAGGGGTTAAAATGAGATCTGCCTTCTCTAGTTGAGGACACCAGCACGTGCTACCTAATGTGTTAATTTTTTAGATGCAGGTATTGTCCCTGTTGGCTTATGATGAGTTCTGTTTGACGGGCAAGAGAGCACAAGAGAAACTCACCTGCCTTCTAACAGGGTTGTCTCTCCTCTGTGAGAAAGGAAAACATTTTTCAGACAATAAATCTACTACAAAACCTATGGACGATCCTGTGGAAAATCCCATGTGAACAAGCAGCAGATTGTTCTGTGGCATTGAACTGTTTTGCAGGGGGGTGAAGCTCTTAAATAGAGCGTAATATAGAGTGATGTTATCATTTTAAGTGAACTCTTAAGTGTGTGTGTTTAAACCTCGACAGGTAGGAAATGCCTCTTGCTAAAAACAAGCCCAATCATGCTAGTCTTTGGCAGCCAGCTGAATGAGTCCCTGCCTTTTTTTCTGGGATCTGTTCTAATGACCTTCAAGTTGTCCTTAGTTGAATTGTGCTACCTTTGTGAATGAAGGGGGCTTTAAAACAATGTACTGCAGTTTTCTTTGATATATTTTCAGGCATGAGAGACTCCAGTGACACGTGACTTAAAATATTTGGTCTAAGAACAACCTGTGGTGGTAGGAAGGGAAAGGCAGAAATAGGCAAGGGTTTAATGCATGAGATGATTTGTCTGTGAGGCAGAGGGGAGGAAAGGGTTGGGTAGAGAGTGCCAAGACAGGCTGGGCAGGTCTGAGGAGGCTTCACAGATTGGCAAAAACATCCTTTATCGTGGCCATTTTTGCAGCTGCTTCTGTCAGCTGGAGTCTTTGCTGGTCCTTTTCTGCAGTCCCCCACCCCAGTTTCCAACAGGGAGAAGTCTTGTCTCCTGCTCACTTTGTAGTACCCTTGTAGTACCTGTGGGGTCACACTGAGGACAGACAGAGAATCTCTGATGGAGATCAGGGGAAATTGCAGAGCTGTGCAGATGCCTGAGACCTGGGGAACCCTGGTCAAAGCCAAGGAGTAGGAGCCCCTCTGATGTGCACTTACCAAGCTGTTGTTCTATTCCGTCTCATAGGTGCTTCTAGTTGCTCATTCCTCTCTGAGTGTACGTAAGGAGAATACAGAAATGGAGCTGGTGTGACTCTGGGATAATGCACCGCTGTCAGTCTCTCCAGACCAGTGCTTAAGCCCTCTCTGTGCTTGTAACATATCCATAAGCTCTCTGGGGAAGCCTTCTCATACCCACTGCCCCCTTGGTGTGTCAGGCCTGAGAGCGTATTTGAATCAAAGTGAATTTAGTTGCCAGAGATAAGAATCAAGTAGCAAGACGTACACATGGAAATGCCACAATCCCTATGGGATCCTTAAGTATTGACTTGGAAATAAATAAAATTCCCTAATTGCTCTAAATGTTTATAGAGGAGGAAAAAGAAGAATCATCATTTTTTAAGTCATCTTTTGGAATTCTGCAGTGTGTAATTTAACACAGCGTGTAACATGTCTTTATAAATAGCCATAGTAGGAAGGTTGCTGTCCTATAAAAATGTTGAGAGTGGAAAATTTGGCTCCCTTCTGTTTGTCCCAGTAGCCCAATAACAGGGAAATCTACTTTTCTTCCTGAAGAAATTCTGTGTATCTCAGCATCGCTTTTGCAAGTTTCTGAATGCTTTACATTTGGCTCAGCAGGGCGCTTAAGCTGTAGATAAGCTTTCATCCAGTGACTCCAATGAAAAAAAGGAAGAGACTTTTCTGTGTGAGTTGAAGATGTAGCACATATATAGAAGTACCTGAAACTGCTCCAACTCATCATCTTGGCTGAAGGGAGCAGCGAGAGACAGTACAAGGCTGTACAAGCCCACCAGTATCCTGTAGTTCAATTCCTACTTGCATGTGTTGATGGCTTTCACCGTGAGTGTCTTTACCTGGTGGAAGAGGCCTCCTTTCTGCTGTAATAACCCCAGCTATATACATGGATGCTCCCTGCGCTGCCGTCAGGCTGCAGACAGGATTAAGGCTCTAGCCTAAATGTAAATGGAAGGAGGCAAGCCCCAACTTCATTAGTTTATAGTTGAGGGGGAAAAAAAAGATGTTTAAGAAAGGTTTAAAGTCATTGATGAATGTAGTGAAGGAAAAGGGTTGTGGTCTTTGAGGAGCAGGAAGGTGGCAGAGCCATCTGGGGACTAAATGGAGGAAGAAAGGGCAGATTCCTCCTCTTCTGCAGTCCAGGAGCTAGAACTGTCCTCTCTCCCTGCAGAAGAAGATCCTCCTGCAGAAAATGAATCTTTGGGATGCCAGTTCTTTTGCTGCTTTACCTGCTAATTCAATTCTTCAGCAGAAGGTTGGAGCTCTGTAACTCCCCAGGCAGATGCAGGAGACCCATCATCTGGATGGAGATGCCAAGTGTGCAGAGACTACCCCAATTTACTCCATTTCTGCTGCACTTTGCTCACTGAGGGTCATCTATTTTGGTTTGACTTTTTTTATCTTTAGAGTCCCTTGACTCCAAGGAAAGGAGATGTTATAACAGCTTTTGCATCCCACCTCTTCACATTCCACAGCTGATCAAAGAGCTTATTCTCTGGTGGTAACTTTTATACCCCAGAGTCTTTCTCATGGCTTCTCTGGAGAGATTGTGTGTATGTGTGTAGCAGAATGTCTCTGAGAAACTGGGGAGTGGTAATGAAGAACTACAGAGGGATTATATATCAGCAGGGTGGGCCAGCTGCCATGTCTGAGCATTTTCATGAGAGATGAGTTATTTGCAAGACTTTTTTTACCTTTTGTTTTCAATAAAATTGCAGTCTGTCCATGCACCACTTCCTTCGCTAGGGCGGTAGGTATGGAATTGAACATCAGCAGGAGGTAAAGAGGACTGCAGGGTGTACATGTAGCGAGAAAAAAGCAAGGGAGAGTATTTGTTATTGGTTACAACTTCTGATTCTTCCTGATATGAAGCCTGAGAACTTCATGATTCAGACATATTGTATGATTGTCCCTGTGCAACTTTTCAATGCTGCCTTTGATTCTGGAGGAGGTTTTCCCAGGTGACTGGGGTGGTACATTTACCTCTCCTCTATTGCTAGGCTCAGAGTGTACTGACCATGTTCTGTGAGGTTATGGCAGGGATGATGGCTGTACAGATTTTATTCTCTTTGCTTCTCTTTTGGAACAGCGCAGCTGCCTGGTGTTGGGGTATGAGTGCTGGTAGAGGATGAAGGAATTCTCCCTTTGGGATCACTCATGGGTTTTTCTCCTGATTGTTAAAATATTCTGAGGAATTAGAAAAAAAGGAGGGTTGGACTCGGCTGCAGCTGGCAACATGGATCTGTTAAGGGAGCTGGTGCTGAGGTGGTAATGCACCTCCTGCTCCCTTCCTGCCTCTGTTCATTGCTGGCTTATTAATCCAGGCTGAAGGTCTGGGAAGGCTCCCAAAAAGAGCATTCTCCCATGTTCGGCATTCATTCTGACTGCAAGGCTGTTGCCAGAGTCCTTGCTGACTCTTGTAGCTTTCTGGTACCTTCCAAAGACTTCCCATCTTGTCTGTGGCATGGTTTTAGTGTAGGAGTGGGTGTCCCTTGGGACAAACGTAGAAGAAAGACAGAGAAAAGGATTGAGATGTTGTGGAAGGGAAGTGTAAAAAGGCTGCGGAGAGCAAAACAGAAGAAATAATGACTCGTAGTCTCACCAGAGCTCATGGGATAAGGAGTTTTGGACGTTTCCAGAGTCCCTTTCTCCCAGCTTAGCTGTTAGAGGCCTCACACTGAGATACTGCTTCAGATTTCTTTATCTTCATGTACTGGAACTGTGAGAGGAAAAAAATACCCAAGGTGTGGGGCAGAGAAATTAAGAGATGGCAAGCAGAGCATTTGAGAAACTTCCTCCTGTCTGGGGAAGCAGCGATGCATCCTGGTGAGATGGGATTCAGACACAGGGATCCTTTGCTGAGGAAAGGAAGGGAGCTGTGCTGGGTTTTTTCCTGGTACATTTTTATCATGCAGTTTCTATTTTGCTTGGCTGGGTTATTTGGAGGGCAGCTACTGCTGCTGAAGTGCGAGGGCTGTTGCTGTAGGATGCAGTGCTGGTCTGCCCGCTGCAGGCTGGCTGCTCTGGGCAAGCTGTGTGTAAAAAGCTCTGGAAGCAAAGAGAGAGGGAAAGATCCTAGCGACTATAAGGTGTGCTTGGTGCTGCAGAGACAACGGGCCATGGGCCAGAGCTGCCTAGCAAGTCTCGACCCAAATTCACTGTAGTTTTTGCAAGAATAGCATGGCTTTTCTGATGGTTTGCAGGAGTACAAACTCATTTTTGCTTCTTTTCTTCATTTTTGCATGATGTTTCAGCCATCAGTAAAAACACTGAGCATGTAAGGACAAGAGAGCTCCTGTGAGCTCCCCCAAGCCAAATAGCAATGGGTGAAGGTGGCAGGAGAAAAATGTGTTTGCCAAGGCTGCTGTGCCACAACTGCAGCACATGCAGAGACTACACCAAAGCAACTGCTTGTGTTTGCACCCTGGGCTTCTGCCACTTCAGAAGAGGGGGTGTGAGTGCATGTTGGGGGCAGCAGCCATGCAACGGAGGAGGTTCCTGACTCTGCCAGGAGCTGGCAAGGGGCTGGAGAAACTCCACCATGAGGTTTTGCAAGTGCTTCAGGCCAAGCAAGTGACCTGTAGGCCATGCTTTTTATGGAGCCATGAAGTAAGGCTGCAGCTATGCAGTACTCTAAGAGGAACCTTCAATTTGCCAGTGTTCAGACTTGGAGCTGCCAGTGGAGCCTGATACAGGTTAAGCACCAAGTCTGCCTTTTTCTCTAGAGGATGTGTACCCTGTCCCAAGGACAGTCCCCAGCAGTGCATCTGGCCTGGCTCTTGGTGTGTCCCTATACTGATGTGGGGTGGCTGACCTTGAGCAATGGAGGTGGCCCTCAGAGAAAGAGCCTGTGCTCTGGAGGGGGTTATAGACAGCCTGAATTGAGGGCAGAGCAGGGATGTGAAATCTCATCTCAGAGGGTTTCAAGGTGCTTCCAGGACCGGCCATCACAAGTGTGGTGTGGGTGTACCCTAAAACTTGCTATGGAATATGCTGTTTGCTTATAAAGTGAATAAAAACATAGGTCACAATGCTACCGTGGAAATGCGAAGGCCAGTGGTAGAGCTGGCATTTGCTCCGTTGGGTCATGTCTCACAGTAGCAATTTCATCTATTCTCATTAATTTTACAGGCCAGACTAAAAGGTTACTCTTCTATGAGGCACAATATCAACAGTGTCTTCAGTTTGTTTGTTTTCTAGGCCTATTCCACTGCAAAAGTCTAATTGGAACCGTTTTGTCATACTTAAGTGACCTTCGGTTTTCCCAGGGCAGCTCCTTTACTGAAGCGGCCCTTGCCTTTTCTCTGTGGCTTTGCAGAGAAGCGTGTGACGTTCCTTCCTCAGGAGCAGTACGGTCAGCGTGCCTGATAAAGTCACGGCAGGGCTGGCTTGATCAGGCTTCGGGTAATCCCATAGTGAACATTGCATGTCACCCGCTCAGTTGACTCTGAAGCTGCTGCATGGCTGAAATACCACTGTGACCTTTTTTCATTGTTTTATCTCCATTTTTAGATCCCTGCCTCATGCTTCAGTATTTTGAACAGATTTCCTGGTTTTTACCATGCCTATTTCTTGACTACGTTTCAACCCTGCAGACCAGCAAGGTCAGCTGGAGCAGGAGCCCTGTGCTCGCAGGGTCACTTTGCACTGGGGAGGACAGAGCTGACGTGGTAGGGAGCTCTGCGTTACGGCTCCAGCGCACACTCAGAGAAGAGGCAGAGGAACACAGGACCTGACAGCTTCTCAGCACACCTGAGGGGCAGTGGCAGGCATGTGGGAGGTCTGAAATTGCAAAAGAAACTACTCAGCTGTGCTGTTTGAAAAGATGTTTCTGTTTTTGCAATGCCCTCCAACCAGTGCACCCATCTGCTTGCCTCATTGAGGGTATCACCTGGACTCTTACTGGTGTAAAATGAAAAAAAAGCATTAACTTCATTCCTGCTACTACAAACAATGCTGCAAGTCCATATACTGGAAACCTTAAATATTTCCATTCTTCAGTGGCTGAGATGGTTCTTTCATTTAAAGTTGATACCATAAACATCAGGTCCAGAGAGGTCCAGCTGAGGTGGAGCAGGGAACAGAGAACTGTTTCTCTGAAATTTATTTTTCTGAGATGACAGATGGTTTTTTAATAGGGTTAATCTGGATTCCCCTTTGCCACTTTGCTTCTGATGCTGGAGCTAAGGTTTTAAATCTAAGGTGCTTTAATCATCAGTTTAGCTGCTAAATACGGTAATAAATCTGGGACTTTTTTTTTTTTTTAAGTTTGTGTCTGCCTTACGGCTATATTCTGCCTTGATTTATAAATTTCTCATCCCCTGGGGTTACAAGGCAGTCTGCATCAGATATGAGTCTGGCTCGCTCAGTC
This sequence comes from Falco peregrinus, assembly GCF_023634155.1. Classification (NCBI taxonomy): domain Eukaryota; kingdom Metazoa; phylum Chordata; class Aves; order Falconiformes; family Falconidae; genus Falco; species Falco peregrinus. The sequence continues at coordinate 45,473,201 of NC_073721.1, read as the reverse complement.
CCTCCGCTGTTGTGAATGGGCATCAGTCAGCTGAGCCTTATCCCAGCATGTTGCCTCTTCTCAGGGAACATTGTGACAGTGAAAGAAAATGTAAAAGTCCTTTCATGGTTAGTCACCTGGGTCAGAGCGAGTGCTTAAGTTAGTGTTACTGAATGAGGTACATCCAAGAATGTGGACTCTCTCTTTCCCAAGATATCGCAAATTAACCAGTACAGATTATCACTGCTGTCAGTGGTCGTGTCTTTGGTAATACAAATGCCCTAATGACTGTGTTGGGCAGTGCTTCATGGAAAGAAAGTACCAGAGGGGAGCAGGTGAAGTCAGAAACATGTGTTCAAGTAAATTACAAGGCAGGCGAGAAGTGGACTGGCCCTTGGGACTGGACTGTCAAGCCCCCAGGCTCTGGACAGGCTGTTAGACTTAGGCCAGGTAGAAGGGAAGTGATGAAAATACAATTTGGACGTTTCTGTCATCAATAGACACATGATCTACAGATCAAGCAGGATGGTTCTCTTCCCTTCATCTTGCTGTTAAGTACCTCAGGCACAATAAATCCAGATAGAGCACAAATCTAGATGAAAATAAATCAATTTGAGGAGCCTGATTTGTCTGCTCCAGGGTAGCTTTGCAGCTGTGTGAGACAGAGGTGTTGCTGATGAAAGCAAGTGGGAGAGCAGAGTTGTTACCAGGTCAGCTTCATCGGAGAGGCTGGGGAGGAGGGTGCTGTGCCAGGCTTCCAGAGTCACGCTGCCCTGGGCTGGCGTGGCACTTTGATGGAGCAGCTGGTTGTGGGAGAGGTGGCAAGAGCAATGTGAAAATGAAATGAAACGGAGCAGCAGTAACCAGGCAGAGGGTGTTAACAGCAGTCTGCTTCAGCTGACTTTTGGAAGGCAATTCCAGTTATTGCTGAAGTCCCCTGTTACTGTTCCTCAGTTCTCTTCACCAGACAGCCCTGTGGCTCAGATTTAGTTCAGCATTGATTTCTGGACCAGCTTGACTTCTTTCCTAGCAGAAGCAAACTCTTAACCTAAAATGCCATAGTGGAAGCAGGTGCAGCGCTTTTGGCACCTCAGCCCAGTTCACTGCAAGCGCAGACAAGGGAACCAGTCACTGGTAATGTATCGGGGGCTGCTGGTGTATGTGAATGCATGTGTGTGTGAAAGCTAGTGCAGACTTGCTCCCTGAAATGGTGCAGATTTGATTTCGGAAGCCAGTAACTTATTGTGATGGATGTTTGAATCTCTCTTCCTCCCATACTATTTTTTTTTCTGTAGATAAACTGTTTATTAACTAAAAGTCTTGAATAAAGCTTCTCATTCCGTTTGTAGTGTAGACTGTGAAAACTCTTTGATAAGTACAAGTGAAAGCATCTTGAGTAAGGGACAAGTAAGGTAGGAAGAAAGGATTATCTTCATGTTTTGCATGCTAGATCAGAGAAGTAGTTTGTCAGATGTATCTGGTCAAGAATTGTAACCCTGTCATGATTTCAGTAAAAAATTGACTCTTTCTTGAAACCAGTCATATCCCACTTACATGTCTGTAAATTTTATGGGGCTGAACAGACCTCAATGCTTATAAAACAGAGATTGGGTTTGGTCTCTCTGCACTTGTGATCATCAGCATTTTCATATATACTATACTTTGGGCACTTCATTTTTCCATTTACCCACAGATACCAGAGTTCAGACATTCCCGGATCTCTTGAATTGCGGTGCTGTCAGTGCATGAGTAAAGGTGCACAATCCTGTGTGCTTGCTCTAATGAGGCTATACATCTTCCATAGATGTATTCATTTGAGGAGGAACAGGGGCAGCTGTCAGCCACTATTTTGTGGTGTCTTAAGAAATATGTAGCGTGATTGTGCCCACACAGATTAGTAAGTTTGACAAGTTGAGATGAGTACTTAAAACTGGCCTTTGTTTTTAATTTAAAAAATGGTGTGTTTGGCACTGTTTGCCAGTACAGGTCTTGGCAGATCTTGAAGAGTCATTTGGTGGTGTTTTCCCAAGACATGCCCTCTCTGGAGCACAGTTAGTCTTGGAACTGGAGAGGGTCTGAGTTGCTGGAGAACAGATGTGGTGGCCTGCTGCCTCTTGAGGGGTAACAGGTGGCTGGAGAGACTTTGGATCCTTTTAAACACTTTCTGCAGTGGTTGGTCCATGACACTATCCTGCAGCTGGCAGGATTCAGTGGACCAGCTGTTAAACGACATCTGGTAGAGTAGCTTCTTCCACTTGAATAGCTTGCAGTTGTTCTAGTGGTGGCCCTTGTCCGTCAGGCTCTCCTCCTGGAGGAGGTGCAGATGTCCATGCTGTCTCAGTGCAGGAGACCATCGGTGAAGCGGACCACTGCCTGCCTTTTGTATTTTGCCTGGGCAATATCATTGAGGTGCGTGACTCCTCACCACACCTAGGCATGTGTTTTGGACTTCACGTGAAGTCTGGAAAGACAGCATTGGTTGTAGATTCAAGAGGCATAGCTCTTTCTTTAGCCCTTCTACGAGCGGCACCTCCTGCGTGAGACTCCTTGAGCTCACCAGCTGCCAGCTACAGTATCTGGAGACTGTGAGTCTCACAAGGAGACAAATGCAATGAACCTGAGCTGTGTCAACCTGAATGGCCCTGACAGTCACTTCTTGAGCAGAGTGGCCAGAGACATATTTATCTCCTTAGTGGTGCTGGAGGAAGTTGTACCTCAAGCAGAAAAATGAGGTAAGGGTGACACACTGTACCAGTACCAGCTCAGTTCAGTCTCGGTTGCAAACAGAGCAGGGGGAGAGCCCCAGGGCAACATAAGCACGATCCAGGTGGGCTTCAGATTCAAAAGCTGAAAGTATTTGTGTTTAGCTTGGGAGGGCTCTTTTTGGAGGGGCATGAGAGCACTTCATAGGAAGCAGAATGTGGCAGCAGTGAAAGGTCCACACTGCACACATACAACATCAGGCTTGTCTTGAGCTAGGTCTCTTCCTCCTTCATCTCTTCCTGGCCAGCTACAAGGTAGCCAAGCCTCAGATTGTTACCAAGTTCTTCCAGGTCATATCTCAGTAGCTAAAGGAAAGATGTTCATGAAATATCTAATGAAGTAAAGCTTTGGGTTTGCTTTCTCCCTCTTTAAAATGCTGCTGTCTGTGCTGGACATGAATGATTTTATTGGGGGGGGGGGGTGTGATGTTAGTGGTCACATGAATAATGCATTCCCCGCTGAGCCTTTTTAACGGTCCCCTAGCCGCTTCCCATCTGAAGGGAAGTGTAAGAGGTAATTAACAGCCACTTGAAAAAAAGGATTAGCGGGTGGGTGGGAGCTATTGTTGGGTTCATGCATGGAATTGCCATGGAAATGCTGAAATTTCCTGGCACTTCATCCAGTGTGTGGGCTCCAAAGATAGTTGCACTCATGGGTCTCTCTCCTTTTGATCTTCCTACCCCACAAAGGGAGCGGTTGTATTTTTCTTCAGGACAGCTTCCGCCGGCTGTGCCGTCGCCATCTGCACGCACGATGAGGCTGCTAACCAGGGGTGCTGCAGAGAGCAGAATGCTGTGTTGCAGCTGTCAGCTGAAGTCTTTTTGCATTTCTTTCATGTCAAACCAGTTGGCAGAAAATCGGGGGAAAGGGACCAAACCCTGGTGGTTTGCACCTTTCCCTTAGTTCTAAAAAATAATAGCTTGGTGCACAAAACACTTGGTTTGTTACTTCGTAGAGAATTTGGTGCTGGTCCTTGTCCTGCGAACATTAACACCAGCTGAGTAGCCCTTACGTGACTAAACCCGCTGAAGCAGACAGGACTGCACAGCTGGACAAGGGCTATTTTGCATGTAAGGATTTTCAGACTGTGCAGTGACCTGCATTTGCTTCTAGCCTTGTTTGGTGGCTGTGCATGCTTAAAATGTTGGGTGTATATGTGAGAAATGCCTCGTTTCAGTACCAGCTCTGGAGGTTTAGAAGGCTACAGGCGTGCATATATCTGAAAAGGTTCCTGGGGAAGCTACTATATCTCCCCCTTCCCCTTTCTGCAGCAGTAACAAGGAGCCTCCTGAATTTGTCAGTGTCTGGAGTGCTTTGGCTTTAAGGAAGGTGTACCATTTGTTTCAGATCACCTGTTGGCAGATTCCTACATCGGACAGGAGGACTCCCCTGAGATGCAGCAGGCAGCACAGAACAAGCGCAGGCTCTCTGTCATCTCAGACGGCAAGTTTGAGAGGAGCTTCTCCGAGGAGCAGGCAGAGAAAATGCCAAGCGAGGGACCGAAGCCACGAGTCTACACGATCTCCGGCGAGAGGCCGATGCTGTCGGACCATGAGAATGAAAGTATGGAACTGGTGGTGATGAAGGGGGCTGCCCAAGAGGAATGCCACCATGGCCACCAAGTGCACAGCGCTGGCAGCTCTCACGGCATTAGCAGGCATTGTAAGGGCTGGCCAGGCAGCCGGCAGGGCTCCAAGGAGTGCCCAAACTGCACCCGGCTGGCTGCCCCTTCCCAGCATTCCTTTGACCTGGAGCAGCAGCAATCTGGCGAGACTGGGTGGCACAGAAAAAGGCTGGAGAGGATGTATAGTGTCGATCGAGTGTCTGGTAAGTAAGGGTGAGTGCTGGGTGCTGGAAGGATGCAAAGGGACTCAGACACAGGGGTGAAGAGTGACACCCGTCTCTTCTCAGCATGGAGGTTTCATTGTGATGTGCCTCGAGTTGGGCCCTTCGGTTTCCCCTTTGGCATCTTGTGGTACCTTGCACCAGCATTCATGGAGAGGGGTTATGGAAGGAGGAGTCTGAAATAGGCTGAGCTCAGTTTGAGGCCAGCTCATCCAAGCTCCGTTGTTTCTGCTTCTAGGTTGTAGGCAGCAGCTGGGTGGTTTTCATGACAGTTTCACCTGGCTTAGTGAGGGTGACCTCTGTGGGCTCCTTTTTGTTGACGGAAGAGCAAGAGAGGAGGGCCTGTGTCAAAGCACCTATCTTTATGCTTATCCAGGAGGCAGTTCAGAGCAGGATCCTCTCTCCTCTGCCTCATTCTGGGGCTGAGGCAGGTGACATCTTTATGAACATGCCAGGGTGCCCAGCAGGAACCTCAGCTCAGGTACCGTGTGCTTTGCTTTAGTGCGTCCCCAGAATGCTTGTCTGTGTGGCTGGAAGCAGTTTAGCAGGGTCCCTCATGTAGTGCCACCTCAAGAGCTTTCCACAAATACTAGCAAATAACACAATATTGGGCTTTCTTCCGCACTCACTATCCATTTGCCTAATGTTCTCAGGGAATAGCACTTACAGTTATTCAATTACCTTTAAAAAATCTCTGATTGTCATAAAAATTTAGCCATTAATCAAATATATGTCACAATCTATGCGCTTTGAATTATAAGGTAGTACACAGTCCATCTTTGCCTGTCAGCTCTATATATGGCTGGCAAAGAGTCTGACCTAATTTGTCTGATTATTTTTTTTTTTTTGTAAACACACATCAACGCTTTTAGAGCAGAGTGTCCAGCCAGGAAAGATCAAGGTTTTCTCCTTGAAAAGAAATTTAGTATAATGTGATGTGGAGATCAAATTGTATACATCTTTCCTGGGTTCATAGTTTTCTAGTAAATATCATAGTGATATTTACTGCAGGTAAAATCCCTGAAAGTTGGGGTTCTGGACCATGTTTTCATACCTAGATGCTTGAAGTTATGTGACTAAATTAGTAAATGACCTAATACTGAATAATAATAATAATAAAGAACGGATTATCAAATGTGCAGAACGCTTACAGTCCCACTAACTCCTGTGCATAGTTTTTAAGCATTATTCTTCTGTTTGTTCCCTGTGATTTTGGGGGTTCACATCAGATACTACATGTGCAAGTTTAGATTTGTATTGCTTAAGTGCCAGAAAAGGAATGAGAAGAATTTTTCTGTATGGAAACCTTTTATGGTTTTGTGATCATATGTGTTTTACCTGTTAAGATGGCTCTGCATATGATGACACAGCCAGAAAAATTGTGTGAGGGTAGAAAAAGAGCCGTTTCAGGAGAGGAGTTCATGACCCCAGGGGCTTGGTCTTCTGGAGATGAGGGTGCTGTGTTGCATCGGTTGCAGCCTCGTGACATGTACTGGATTAAGAAAGTGAAGACTTCCCGTCCTAGTGCTGATGGATTTATGTTGAAAGCTTTCCCGACATTGTGGTTTAACCCCAGCCAGCAACTAATAAATGATATTGATATCCCATATGGTATGGAATATCCCTTTGGTCAGCTGTGTCCCCTCCCAACTCCTTGTGTCCCCAGTCTGCTCGCTGGCAGGGCAGTGTGAGGACTTGACTCTGTGTCAGCACCGCTGAGCAGGAACTAAAACATCCCTGGGTTATCAGCACTGTTTCCAGCACAAATCCAACACACAGCCCATACTAGCTGCTACGAAGAAAATTAACTCTATCCTAGCCAAAACCAGCACACCTGAACAAACTAGAATTGTACTATGCGCTGTGGGACTGAAGCAGGTTGCTTGATGCAGAACCAAAGGAAAGCTCTGGATCACTAATGGAAGAGTTTAACTCCTCATAGCTGGAGCTGAATGCCTCTCTTTGCTGCAAAACATGTCCTAGCAAACGCTGTAGAGAGATGACGTTTTCTGTTTGGGCCTTGAGATTTATAATATGTATTTTCAACTAGGCAGCAATATTTGTTAGGGCCAGTTATCAATGTGAAATGGAGATTTGCCTTTCCAAAAAATATCAGAGTAGTTACTTAAATGGGAATGAAGTGGATGGTGCTGAACCTGGGGATGCCTCCATGGCTATTTCATGTTTTGTACAAGCAGCAGCTACCCTCAGTGCTTGTCTCAAGCTTCTGAGTGTTTGCACATGTGGCTGCACGTGCAGCGCAGTGCCTCTGAGACCAAATCCCATCCCAGCACTGGCATCATGGAATGGAAGTCTTCTCAGCTTGGTCTCGTTTGCACTCTCTATCCAAGCATTGTTACTCAATGAAAAAAAAGATAACTGAATGGCACACCTGTTTCAAATTGCAAGAAGTATTTCTTGGTATGTCCTTCATGCCTGGCTAGTGGAGATGGATGGAGGCAAGGGAGAGAGACTAATTTCCCCAGAGGTTCACTTTCCAGCACTGCTTTCTCTGGTTGGATTTACGTGATACGTTATTGCTGCAAACCAACACTCGTGGCAGTTAGGCCAGATTGGCATAATTTAATATGGATTTTTATGGTGGGTTTATGATGCCTAACACCATTCCAGAGAAGCACAAGCTGTCATCTCCCGTGCTGCTCCCAGCATCTGATACAAACGCATCCACTCATGGACAGAGGTGCTGAGATTTGAATGCAGCCTGGCAAGTGGCTGGAGATGCCAGCTGTGGTGGTGGAGGTCCTGCAGGCTTTCCCAGGCCCACGATTCTGTGACTACTTCATCACAATTGATGGTAACAAGAAAGGAGAACAAGGTGTTCTGCCTGGCCAAAACGCAAGGTGCTGCCAGCTCCTGGAAGCAAAATAGCCATACTCATAATCTGCATTTTAATTAGGTGGGTGAGTTTTGGAGCTCAGCTGTGTTCCCTAGTACCCAGCTTTGTGCTTCTCTGCTGCTGTTCTACCTCTGGCTGGTAAAGAGGCACTTCTGAAGGATCCCAAATCCTTTATTCTCCATTGATTGCTGTGGGTAGGGGAGTGCTGTCGTTCCCGTGTTGACTCCTGTCTTACCAGAAAAAGGGGAGAGGCTTCCAGCAATTGTCCAGGCAAAACCTCATAAGGATATTAGCTCTTGTTCATAAGCTCTGCTTTGAATCAAAGCTAGTGGCTTAAAGCTGTGAAATATATTAAGAGATTGTCAGTCCTTTGAGATGAGTAGTCCCAGAGAAGTCTGTACAAAATTGTTGCCTAAAAAGGAATTTGTACAACTTCTCCTCCTTCACTGCTTGGGTTCGAGACTTCCAACAAGTAATTCATTTACAGTCTGAGCTGGTTTACGTTTCTTCTCTATCTGTTTTTTGGAGGAGAGCAGACATAGGAACTTCATAATAAGTATTTAGCATACTGGAATGCATTTTTCATTGCACATATATATATTTCCTCAGGGTGCCTTTATACAAGGCTTGACATAAACTGTTAGCTGAGAAGGAGTGTCTGTTACAGCTTTCTGTATGATTTCTTGGAAGCTTTGCTTCAAAGGAGGCCTCCCCAGTTGCATTTAGCTCTTTTTTTGCATCTGTAATTGCAGCCTCTTTTCAGGGAACAGCAGGCTGTAGTATGTTACGATCTGTACAAAACATTTGGTAAGATATCTTGTCTGTAGTAATTATGTCTGCAGTAGGCATACAGGGTTTGATTGGGTTTTGGCCAATGAAAGTGAATTAAAAAGAAAAGCTCTTGACAATGCCAGATTATTAATGACTTAAACACAGGTGACCAGATAAGCACAGAGTTATCTGCAGATCGCATAGCTGATGTGCAGTGTGACTTCTAAAACCAGAAAAACTCATGAAGGTCATCAGGAGCAGGTGTGTGAGGGGTTTACTGAAACTTCAGTGGCAGAAAAAGAGAGTATATCTCAGGCTTATGGTTCTGAAGAGAGGAAGGTGAATGCTTTTTTTTTTTCCATGGGAGGCTGTATCAGAAAGAACTGGATGAATGGGATATTTCAAATTAATGGTACTAAGGAAAATGCGGAGCCTGGAGAATGCTTTTAATGAAAAATGGTTTGTTCCCCTGTTGGTTTTTTTTCTTGTTCAAATGTCTCTTCTGTAATTCCTGGATTATACTAATCTTCCACGCTTAGGATAGAGCTTTCATTCTTCGTTTAGTAGCCTGATAGACAGGCTTAGCACAAATTTACAAAATACTCAGTGGTAGTGTGCATATATATGAGGATGAGACTATCCTGTTTAGTACAGGACAGGATGCTGAAGCAGTAGGAGAAGCTTGGGAAGTCTTGCTGTATGAACGATGTCTCTGCCCGCTGGATTCTCAGGTTCTGCTCTCTCTCTTCCAGATGATGTCCCCATACGAACCTGGTTCCCAAAAGAGAACCTCTTCAGTTTTCAAACTGCTACTACAACTATGCAAGCGTAAGTTGTAAAAACCACTGCTGTAGCTTTTATTGTGTATCTTAAAGTTCACGACCCACTCAAAGCTGTATCTGAGAGCCTGGAGCAACTGAGTTGTATGTTTGGCACCACAGTCTGAGGGTGAGAGAGAGAACCTTGTCTCTTACTTTTGTGCTTATTGGTTCTCTTTCCTACTACGCCCACTTGTTTGGTTTTACCTTCTTTAACTCCTTGGGCTACCCAGCTCTTCTCTGCTTCCACTGTTTTCTCTCTGGCACTGTGCCCTGTCCCTGGCTGCCTCCGCAGAGTGAGGGTCCTGCAGGAGCACCAGCTGAGACCTTCCACCACTTGCTTCTGCTGCAGCCACTGCCCCAAGGGAACGTTATTCCAGGTTTGCCCTGCATCTGTCACTCCAGAGTGCATCTCTCTATGATGAGACTTAGTCCTACAGCTTCTGTGCTGGCCTGGTCTTTTCAAGAAGGTGTCAATAAAATCTCTGCAAAGTGCGAACAGATCTGAGTTAGGAACAGCCTTTCCCTCCACACTCCACACAGGTTTTGTGCCTCTGGTTGTTGTGTGTTGGGAGGAGGCAGTTCTTGAAGGACTGAAGAGAATAAGGGAAGCCTCATTTCCAAGTCGTACCCAGCTTGTCAGAAGTGCTGCCCTCCTAATTTCAAGTATTTCCTACCTGGCTAGAAAGCCAAGGCAAGCAATGAGGGAAAGGAGACACTATTCTGCCTTCTAAGGCCCCTCTCCAGCCTTGTCAACTTTTTTCCTGTGTCCTTCTTCCAATGTCTGTGTCACCCTCACCTCTAGTGCTCTCTTTATTTCTCCTTGTCTAATCTGGTGTTCTTTTTGTAATCTATTTCTCTGCCATTTCTTCTTTCCCTCACACCTTTCCCTTGCCAAATCCTTAAAAAGAGGCTGATTGTTGATCTGGGGATAACCCAGACTGGATCAGACCTGTAAGGACTGGTGCAGGGAGGGCTGGAGAGCACTGGGGACAGGGCTAGCTGCTGAGATATTGGAAAGAATCTGCATCCCCCAGAAAAAATGCTTGTCTTCGTGCCCTTCCCCTCCAGCTCTGCTGGAGATGTGCCACCCTGCAGCATGGGGAGCAGCGTGGGGGAGGCATTTGCCTGTGCCGGTCTGTGGAATCTGATGCACGGTGGTGGGGTGCTAATCCCACCCTGACAGTGGGAGTGAGGAGCCTCCGTGGGCTTCTGCTCCCTGTATTGTCCTAGTGCTGCTTCTCTTACCTGACCCCTATGTCCCCCTGCGTCTTTTCCAGGGATTCTAAATCTGGTGGCATCCCGGCGGGGCAGCGCTCCTGGGCACCAGGCTGACAGGGCCTGTGGGCAGTTTGACAGATACTTGCTTTGCTCTTTAAAAATGTTGGCTGGAAACAGCGAATGGTATTTTACAGTTCTGGTTTGACACGCCAAACCATGCACAAAATCAGCACGTTGCCTTTGGGCACATCCTTTGGTAGCTGAAGGCATCTTGGCTGGGCACAAGGTTTGTTGCAGGTTGGTGGCCCGTGTCAGGGCTTACAGGGCTTGAAGGCCAAAGTGAGGTTGGTTTGGGGAATTGTGCCCTCAGGAGGAGGGCACAGCTCCCTTGGTTAATGTAGCTCCTTGGTTAATATTTCTGGAGATTCTGTGCTGCCTCTAGGAATTGCATAGCAACATCTCCAGAAGTTCAGGGCACCCTCCCTTAGCTGGTTGGGTTGGCTCAGCCGGGTGCCCCTGTCCTCCTGGACTCTGCTCTAGTGTTTTCAGCCCGCTGTGCTTGCTTCCTTCGTAGACCAGACAGTGCAAGCTGACTTCACAAGTCTTTGTCACTGTGATGCTGAGCTCCGGTTGTAGCCTGATGGGCCATGCTCAGCTGTCAGTTGTACATCTGCATGTTATCTGGGTCTACGTGGACTTTAATTTGCATCCAAGCCACACGCCAGCACTGCCCCAGGGAGGATTTGGCTTGGTCAAGTAGGAGTCTCACCACTGAGAAATGTTTAATTTAAAAAGCAGTTTCCTTCCACCTAACAAGAAATGTTTCTTCTGGAGTGAGAATTCCCTCAAAACACTGTCCGGGGCTGAGCACTAATGAATTCCTCTTCTCTTTATTTTTCCCTGCGTCTCCTGGAATCTCTAGCATCTCGTAAGTATAATCTTCATTTTTTTGTTTCCTTGTCTGTTGGTGTCCTGAATAAATTCTCCTCTCCTCTCCTGTCCATCATATTCACTCATGCTTTCCCTACGCTAGGGCTGTTTGTCAGGCGGTGAGAGGTTAGATGGCTACACCTGGTAGGCCTACACAGATCACAGCACAACCATGCTCATCTTCAAAACAGAGGCTACAGTTGCTAGCATGCTTTTGTGCCTCTTGGTCCTGCTGTACAGAGGTTTTGTGTGCGCAGTCTCCTAGGTCCATTCCTCCGTAGCAGGGATGACAGCTGCTCGCCCCTATTTTTGGGCCAGGCTCTGGCCAGTCTTATATTTGTTTTAGGAACAACTGCTTGTTCAGCCACCTACCCTAGGGAGTGAGGACCTTTGCTGTGGGGAGTCTTTTGCCTGGCCGCTGGTGTGCACGCAGTCCTGCGAGGGCTGGCTGCCTTCCTCGGTCAGCCTAACCTCTCTCTGTTGTCTGGTGAGAGCTTCCCTGTCTGTGTTTCGTGTCCTCTCCAGTTCAAAGCTGTGTAGTCGGTTAATGGCTTAAAATGGTTTCCCAGGGCGTTCAGGGGCTACGCAGAGAGGAAGAGACGGAAACGAGAGAATGATTCTGCAGCTGTTATACAGAGGTAGGGCCCGTTTTCTCCCATAGCTGTAACCTTGCCTGGTGTTGCATGGGCCCTTCGGGTGTCATTAGTGACGCTTGATGACATTGAACGTGGTTGTCCCTGTCTGTGTTGCTCTTTGTAGGGACACTAGCAGTGGCTGTGTTGGAAATGTGGAGGTGAATGATGCTGCAGTACTCAAGATAGCTGATCTCCATCTTCTTAAAGGAACACTGTCAAGTTTCTTTCAAGCTTCCAAATATAATAGGCAAGATCTGTGTTTCAGGCAGAGAAATATTTTATTTATATATAAACACTTAAAGGCATAGTTTCCCCAGCCCTATCCCAAGTACTTGGAATTTGAGTTTAGCTGAATACTTTTATGTGCTGTTGCTGCATCTACAAATGCACCTCAAAAATGTGAGACCTAGACAAAGTTATTATCTCTGGTGTCCAGGAGTCTATTTTTTAAATCTTTTTTTAAAGAACAGGAATGAAAGAAAAAGAAAGGAAAGAAAAAGGGGACTGATCATTGTCTGGGTATTACAGAAGAGCCCTGTTTTCCCTCTGCTGGCTTCACAGGGCACATCACTTAGCCACTATGGTCATCAGAACTGTTCCATTTTTTTAAATGTGCCAAAGCTCCTGTATTTTGGCAGCCTGCTAAGAAGGGTAACACAGCATTTGTGCCATTGGTTAAAAACTTGCCACGATCACTTCAGCACTGTTCAAAACAAAGTAGGAGAAAAACATCAGGTTTTCTTAACTGGGAAATCGCTGGGAAGACACTGTTTTTAGCAACTTAAGGGTGGTGGGTTTTTTCATCAATAATGAAGAGAAATGAAAATCAAAATTAAAGATGTTGTAAATAAATGGACAGTGTATCTTTAAAAAGAAAGAGATTTCTCAGAATTTGTTAGACAGAGGTGAGTCTTTGTTAGAAAATGGCTTGTTTGTGTGGCTTGCAAGTACAGGAGTGGGGCTTGTATACCTCAGTGATGCTGTGTAGTCAGGACGGAGTCATGTCATCCTTGTTTTGAGGGGCCAGCACGTCCCTTCACCTCCTGTGAACACTGCAGGTCTAGGCAGGATTGTACAGGGGGACCCCATCTGCATTTATCTTGTCATAAAAAAGGAGATGGGATAGCAGCGATGGGGTTTTGGCTGTGCCATGCAAGCAGATTCTGGCCAACCGTAAGGATGCTGGCAGTTAGTGTTCAGATCTGTTCTCCAGGGAGCGAGGAGAACCCCAGCCCCACTGCAGTTTCGAATGCTTGTGGTGCAGCCCTTCATGGCCTCTGGTGTTTTGGAAGTTCAGTTGTTATCGCACAGCTCTTCGGTGCTTGGCCCTGTGTGTCTGGTGCGCAAGGAGGCTAGTTTGTGTGGCATGGCACACAGTGGTGTTGCCTCGAGGGTGAGTGATGTCCAGTGGTTTGCTGAACCTTGTGGCGGCTGCAAGGAGGAGCTGGGGAGAAGAGCGTGAGAGGTGCTGTCGGGAGTTTTGCAGAGCTTGGATGTATGTCAGTAATTCTGTCGCTGACCTCTGTTTGGGTAATGAAAAGGCTTCGCTGCAGAGCGTGAATGATCCGCTGCAGGCAGAGCTGCAGAGTGTGTGCGGTGGGGCTGCCGTGTCTTGGAGACCCTTTGGCCAGGATGGATACTGTGGAGGTGGCATAGGGTCACGCAGACCATATGGCAAGCTGGAGCCTGTCAGGAGATGGACTCTTCAGGAAAGGGAGTCGTGAGGAGATGTTATCATTGTAACTTGAGGGGTTGTTGCTGTATTTTGATGGGTGAAGAGATCTTGATAATTATCAAGTAACACTGGGTTTTCTGGGTGCAGTTGCCAGGATGCCCACATTAGGAGGCAGTCCCAGGTTTGCACTTCCTTTCCAAAGTGCCCTTTTTTTTTTTTCTTTAAAGAAATGAGAAGAAAAAGGCTTTTGTCCCATTCTCTGAGCATTTAGTGTGATGGTTAACCTTGAGCAGCTGGATTCTCCCTGGAGCTGCTCTCCACAGTATTTAGGAGATGTATCTAGACAGCTGCCCTCATGGGAGAGACCAAGCTGTCTAGGCAGCTGGGAGCATCACTCCTCCATGGCGAAGACTGCTTTACTCCCCCTTCCCCCCAGGGTCTGAAGAAGCTCCTCTGTGGAGAGGACAACTGAGCATTTAACAGAAAAACAGATCGTACTCCAAAATGCCAAAAGCCCAAAGGATGTAACAGTGGCCTTGGCAATTAACATTGTTGTTCAGTCTGGTATGATCTTGGTCTCACAATTGACCATAAAGATTTTCATTCTGATGATTTACAACATACGTCAAAGACCTTTCTGTGTAAAGAATGACCCTGTTTCCCTCTAAAATACTGTATTTATTTAGTAATGTGCAGTAAGACAGCCCACATTCCTAGTCGTCATGCACTCCAGAAGGCTTTGTACAGAGAGCCAGTCCCACTTGTGTTAGTGAAGGAAATTGTTTTAGTTACTTGTCTAAAGGGCACAGTTGTCTGATCCACAGCAGTGAATCTTCACGTACCTAAGCAGAGCTAAAATAAATCTTTGGGAAACGACATTAATAGCCCAAGTGCAGATGGAAATTTGTCATGGAATAATGTTGCTTCCAGCTTCATTACCCAGCTGCTAGTTTTCCTTCTTGAGCTGCTGTATTTGGATCCTGATGACAACGTGGGATCCAAAGCCAAAGTAGGGGACCGTGCAGAAGGTGGTGTGGCTTAAGTGCTCTCCCACGAGGGCTGTGTTTGTGTTGACCTCTCTGGATAGCAGTAAGCGTATCTGACTTTCTCTGAACAACTTCATGTCGGTGCTGGGAGTGTCTTCTAGTCCAATTAGTTTGCTAAAGCATCTGCATGGTTGTAACATGGCCTTACTCATCCCACTAACTTGTGTGTGAGCCAGAGGACTTGTCATTTTACCTGTTTCACCAGCAGTAGTCTCTGTTGCTTGATATCTGTGGGGTATGTCGGTGGGGCAGAAGGAAATCGAGGAAGGCTCCTCGACTCCATGCAGGCTGCTAATACACGGGTTCACTGCCACCCCTGGGGCCATGGGGGCTGCACTGCAGGGTGAAATCAACCTGACTAAGTAGCGTTCACAGAGGGGTTACACTTTTCTTGATAGTCCATGTGTTGCTTCTTCCTTGTGTCTCTTCGGGTGTCCTGTTTGGTTCCTGTCCTGTTTGGTTCCTGTCTAGGTGAGTAATGAGAAGCAGGTCCCTTGCAACTCGGAGGGGCTGGACACGGAGTCCCTCTGCCATGGTCTCTCAGGAGCGGCTGGGATGGTCTGTCCTACACAGACTTGACTATGGGGTATATCTGCTCCCCAGGGCTTCTCCTCTGGTGGGCTTTCCCCTGGAGCTGTGTACTCTGCAGCCCCGCTGAACTCTGCCTGTGAGCCCTGGGCAGGGAAGCTCGTGGTTAGGCAGGCAGAGAGCAAGCCCATGAGGTAGTCAGCCTTGGTGAATGGTGCTGTTTGGGAGGAAGAAGCTGCTTCAGGCTTTCCCAGCTCTTTGCCCCGGAGAGCAGTATGGGCTGCATGGTTGCTAACAGTACGGGTGGGATTTTAGAGCAGCTGGTGTGAATGGGTTTGGGAGTGAGCACAGCCATGACCATGGTGCCTGCATGCTGCCTAGCAGCGCAGAGCCTGGGCGCTCCGCTTTCCTTCTGAAGCGTGTGTGGAAGAAAGGAGAGAGGGGAGCAGTTACTGCTCTTTCCCAGGAGAAGAGGGAGCATTGCCAAGCGTGGGCAGCGGCTGTGTCTTCAGCACAGTTACAGCACAGGTGTGCCTCAGTCATAAGAAAGTGAACACAGGCCGTGAGAACGGGACTGCCGTGCAGAACCTCACTTGCCGGACCACCAGAAACACTCATGCTCTTGACAAACATCACCATCCCCAGCACTAAGTAGGTGCAGGCTGGGAACCTGGTCTGCAGCTTTTGAGTGCCCAGAAAGAAATATGCTGTCTTCCCAATTTGACTTTTTATTCTCCCAGAGTTTTTTCCAGTTCTGCTGGACCCGGGTATTGCTTTGTATTACTTTTCTCAGAGGTTGTGTTTGGCCTTTCTTTTAGGAATTTTCGGAAGCACCTCCGCATGGTGGGGAGCCGAAGGGTTAAAGCACAAAGTAAGTGAGCACCTGTAAGATGTGGCTGTGAGGAGTTGGGGTTTGTGCTGGTGGGACACTGGGAACCCTGCGTTATGTGCAGACGCGGGTATAAAGCACCTAGCATTGGGCTGGAGGAAGGATTTGACTGGTGCCATTTTACCCTACAAAAAAGAAGGCCAGGTTATTGCAAGTCTCCAGGACGCACGGATGTCTGCGAGCAGCCTGTAGGCTGTTTCCAAGGACCCTCTGCCTTGGCCATGGGAGATCTCTGTGGCCTCAGTGGAAGGAGAGCTGCAACGTCCTTGTCCCACGTGCACCTGGTTCTCAGTGATCACCGGCGTAGACGCTTACGAGGAGAACCAGAGCTGGGTTCAGCAGTGGAGCTGGCAAGGGACTGCCTGGACTCCTACTGAAGCTGCGGACCAGCTGTGGCTCCCTGGGGACAGTTGGTGCTTTATGTGCCACGCAGACTGGTGGCTTTCTCTTCTCCTTCCCTGACAACTGCCATCTGCAGCAAGACCTGGGGGAAAGTTGCCTGGTGGGAGCTGAGAGGACAGTGGAAGGGAGAAAGAAGAGGAACAGGGAAGAGATTGAAGCAAGGGGGAAATAAGGGAGTGTTATGCCTCACTAGGGAAGAAATCACTTCTTAGGCCTAGGAAATGGTGGTTCTTTTTCCCTGAGGAAGGCAACACTCCTCCGTAACTTGGTTGGGGCAGCTCCCTTATCGCTCTGAAATGGCTGAGATTGGTCTAACTGGCTCCCGAGAGCTGAGGATTGTTCCGGAAGAGGAAACAGCTTGTTCTTCCCAGCCCCTGGCCAGGCATCATGTACAGGCTGCACACAGCAAAGCATTGCTGTGTTGAATTTGCAGTTTTTCCTTTCTCATATGCTGTGGGAAGTGAACAGCAAAGAGCACTACCCTTTAAAGTGTCTTTATTGGCATCTGAGTTAACACTGCCTGAAATGAACAGGGCTTACCTCCTGCTAGAGCTGTCTGGAAGTTCAGGCATGTCTCTCTGCCTTGGTAACTCTCGGGTCATGTTTTCAAAGTTTTCTTCATGTGCACAATAGCTAAAGGCCTGGTTTTAAACAAAAGCTGAGGGTGGAGATCACCTGAAGAACTTACTATGTGATTTGTCTCCCTGGACAGCCCCACTTGGACACACTGCAGCAGAGGACAGGTTGCTTCTCAGCTCTTGTAATGCAGATCTAAAGTGAATTCCTGTGCTGCTGCCATGAGATGATGTTACTAGATACACTGCCACAAACTTGCTGTCTGCTACCAGAAATAGGTGTTAGTGGCTATAAGTGGCTGTTAATCTAGGCATAGTGGCTTTCACATGGGCTTGCCAAGTCAGACGTTGTCATTGGCAGTTCCTAGGAATTTGCCTGCAGTGCAGCCAGCTGTGCCAAGCTCCTTGGATTCCGCTCAGGAAATGCAGGTACAAACAATATAATGCCCATGGGGGAAAAGAAAAGAAAGCCGGAGGAGGAGTGCTCACAAGAGTGCAGGCGAGCAAAAACTGAAGGATCTCCTTTTTCGCAAGACAATGTATAGAGCGTGAGCTTTCCAGAGTCCCCCGCTCTGTTTGGTCCAGCTCTGGTTGGGATGTCATTAGAACATGAAGGGAGAACTGACTGGAGAACGACTGCCTTCATCTGGTTGTGTATGTGTCGTTAGCTGTTGAGTACATCTTCCTGTGAGGCCTTTGAGTCGGAGCATTTACACTGGGACACTGCCATAACCTTGATTAAATTGAGGTTTGGGCTGCGTGCGTTTGAGGAGAGACCATCAAGTGTCCTCCTTTTTCTGTGTTACATATCCCATAATGGTCCTGCTCAGAAAGTGGGCACTTTGTCTTCTGCTGTCTAGAAGACAGACCTTTGCTGTGTGGAAAGGACTCGCGTTTGGCAAGCGGAAGAAAAGCACGAGGGAGTCTGTGATGTGTGGCTTTGGTGGAAATCTACTGGATGTTTTGTTTTGCTGGCAGCAACAGAGGTGGCTTTGGAGTCTGTTAATGTCGTGCTTTGGTTTTATCCTAGCATTTGCCGAACGGCGTGAGAGGAGCTTCAGCAGGTCCTGGAGTGACCCGACTCCCATCAAAGCTGATTCCTTCCATGACTCTCGAGAAAGTGAGTTCTGAGTCCTTTGAGCTTCCTCCTGTGGCCAAACCCTCCAGCTGAGGTGTTGACTGAAGTCCCACTGGAGTAACTCCTCTGTGCCCTTTTGTCCCATCTGTGATCCTTTTAGTTTCATGAGCTCTGAGCAAAAAACACTCCAGGTATATGCACCTGTTCATCTGTGTGTACCTACATTTATTTGTAGAGCACAGCGCATCTAACCTCATGCTATTGTGCAGTTGCCAAAGGATACCCAGTGGTACAGCTCTCTTACGGCCCTCCGGTCCCATCATTCCTAATTTGCTTGGGACCAAAACAGCTACCTGGAAGCACACCAGTCCAAGGCTGCATTCACCATGGTGGGGCTAACCTGCCTGGCTTCCCATGCAAGAGCCCCTTCTGAGCTCTTTCCTAGGCTAGAATAGCTCAAGAGCACAGCTGTGGTGCTCCATGAGATGTAGCTTTGATTTCCTTCTGGTTGCACAGATGATAGCTTAGGGCAATCTGATCTTCCTTTGGGCTGCCAGGAATTCCTCTGGGAATCCCCAGTAATTCTGCAGTGTTCTGCTTGTGGGGACTGAGATGCTGTTGTGTTAATTTACGGAAGGAAATGCCAGCATCTTCTCACTGTCTTTTTATAAAGGGAATGGCTGTTTTACCCAGATTTTATTGAAACTCTGTAGGCAAGGGACTTGGTGGATATGAGTTTGCCTATGTTGAAATGGGTTGTATTGTGAATGAATTTCACTAATGAAATGAACTGACCTACCAGGTAAGCATGAGATCCAGGCCTTCTACCTGTAGAAAACTCTGTACCAGGTTGTACGGGGAGATGTATGCAAGACCAGTTCAAAACGTGACCTGATGGTTCCTTTGCAGTCTGATTCCTCCCCGCTCCCTCAGCTAACTCGGAGGCGAATGGAAAAGACGTGGCTCAGACAGGCTTCAGGCACTGCCCGGTGACACTTGGACATCCCAAAAGGCACAAATAGCGGCATCTCAGTTCTCTTTCCTTAGTCCCTGGCTTCAGGGAACCATATCTAATTTTAAGCTTTAACGGTCAATTATATTCCTTCCAGATGTTGTTTTTTTTTCCCCAGGAGGCATTGAAGGCCAACAGGTAAGGTCAATTTGGAGAGCAAATTCAAGTATACCGTTGCAGTCCTGGTGTGTTTGCTACGGCTGTCCTCACGGTCTGGGATGTCTCTGCCAGGATCAGTTTGACCAACACAGCAGAGTTTCTTTATAATCGTTCAGAAGACATAGAGCAGTAATTATTACAAGGAGACCAGCTTTGAAGTCTTTGGACTTTTTGCTCATCAGCTTGGCAATGTTAAAGTGTAGAGCATCTGTCCGTGTTCTGTCTCTTCTCGTTTCTGAAATGACAGGGTGACTGTTGTGAATTAGCATTTGAAAGGGTAACCTGGTGACTGTGAGAGTGATGAAAAGTCATGTGATACGTGTTACCAGGCTCTGCGTGTGCACTCTTCATTCGTTAAATGTTTGCCTGTTCAGAGACGCCAGCCCCAAAGAGTGGTGTCTGTCACTCTGTGGAAGAAAGGAGGGCACAAGTCTCATGGCTTGTGGTACCTCTTGCGAGCTAGCTGCCAGGCAGGATCGAGTGGGGAAGGCAAGCTGTTCTACCCTTGTAACGCAGGCTGTGTTCTGGCAGGCCATGACCTTCAGGATTCCTGCGGCACTTTGGATGGTGACTTTGACTTGAACTGGGAAGCAGAAAAGGAACTTGAAGCCATGGCGTGTGATGGAGAAGACTTTATTCCACCAAAAATAATGGTGAGGATTTCCAGCTCAGCTACCTGTATCTCCTCAGGCTCTGTCTGTCCTTTCAGAGGTGCTGAGTTTAGGATTGTCATGGGCAGAGGCAGGTCTTCAGTATGGGCAGCTCTTCTGGTGTGAGTGAGAGTCACTCAGGGATCAGCCAAGACATGACATGGTATTCAGCATCTGTTATTACTGGGGATAGTGTGCTGAAAGAAAACTAGATGCGGAAGAAACCTGTAGTCCAACCCCAAATCAGAGCAGGACTGTCACCAGCATGGAATTGAGTTAGCCCGAGTCATGATAACTCTGACAATAGACACCCCAGTCCCAGCAGTCCCTCGCTCGTGTTTTTACTTGCCTGATTCGCTTTGGAGCCATATGTCATCCCTTGAGATGCTTTCAGCTCCTTTATCATTCCTTGATACTAGACTTCCCCCCGTGCTCCCTGCTGCTGTGCCCTGTGGGGTTTGGCAGACAGGACCAGGGTCTGACACATCCCTTCTCTGGCCACATGCACAAGTACTCGGGCAAAACAGGGTCTCAAGCTTCCAGCTTGTTCTCAGGGCAGCATTCCCAGTCCAGCACAGCAGTACCGTGTTGGAATGGGTCCTGCTAAGACTTGGGAAGAGTGAAGGACATGGGGACGGTCTGCTGCTAGATCTGTTCCCAGGCTCTCTGTACAGACTCAGCCCTAAAGCACCCTCAGGGCAAAGTGACCAGGTGAGACCCAAACGCTAGGAACCCAGCACTTGGGTTTGTTCAGCCCTTGACACCTCTAGTGTGTCTCCCCGGGTGGTGTATGGGATGAGTGTCCGTCCATAGACTCTGTATACTGTGCCTCTTCAGAAACTTTACGTTAACTCCCTCGTGGCCAAAGCAGTGATGTGCTGCCTGCCAGGAGGGGGGGCTTTGAAGCCAGCCCCAGCTGAAGCCCAGGCTGCACTTAGGAGCCCACCAGCACTACTGCCTGCTCCCTTCTCGCAGCAATGCGCAGAGGCGCCTGAAATCACAGCACAGCCGAGTTGCCCGTGTTCCCATAGCCCTTTGGCTTGTGCTGGTGGCAGGTCCATCCTCTGAGGCTCTCCTGCTGATGGAACCAGCTGAAGCTTCAGCCAGTGTTGCCAGGCAGCCTGCATCTGCCTGACATCCTGTGGCTGTGTCTACCTGTGCCTGACGCCATTTCATCCCTCGGCTGGTTCCTCTTCGGGTGTACAGTCCCACCACCAGCCAGCTACGCGTGCCAGTTTTAACAATCCTCTGCAGCCAGGAGCAAAGACCCTGGCACAGAGGAAGGCTGTACAGGAATCGCCTTTACTGGGTACAGCCATTCGTGGTGACGCACGAGCTTTTTCATCCTCTGTGCACACTGGTCTCCCCTTTGAAAACTCTTATCTTGGGCTCGGTCCTGCCTTTTAGGCAGAGCTGTGTGCTCGTTTGTTGGGGGTCGAGGAGACTGTGACACGTGGTGTACTTGGCAGGCCTGGGGGTGCTCTGCAGTGGAGCAAAGGCTTGGAGGACCTTCCCCAGGGATGCAGGTAGGCTGAGTTAGCTGCTAGTTAGTAACACCTCAGAGGAACTGAACAGGGCGCTGTTATCACGGCCTTTGTGCTTCTGTCCAGACTCTTACTGGCTCCTCCTCATGCTGTTGCACTTCTTGTTTCTCCTTCCAGCTCATTTCTTCCAAGGTGCCCAAAGCAGAGTATGTCCCAACAATTATCCGCAGGGACGATCCCTCTATCATCCCCATTCTCTATGTAAGTATGTCGCGTCTGCCATGTCTGAATGTGTGGGAACAGGCTTCATATGGAGAACTTTTTCTTTTTTAGTCCCTATCCCTAGTTCCTGTTACAGTGATTCCAAAACACTGATGTGATTCGGAAAGGCTGTCAGGAAAGGGCTAGGGGTGTGCTAAACCCAGATTTGGGGGCTGGGATTGCTTTGGGGGAGCTCGGGTCAAGGTGGAAGAGTAAGGTGGAGTAAAAACTGCACGTGTGGGCTGCCAGACTATGCAGGCACAGCCAGGCAGCATGGGGAAGTTAACAAGGGGAGGCAGGACAGGCCTGAGCCCCCCAAGCAGAGCTGTGTGCTGCCAAGCTTAGGGCTCCTCCTTGTGCTCAGCCTTGGACAGGATGAGCAGGACCTCAGGGCTCTGCAGTGAACCATGAACCCCATCACCCTGTGTGCAGTGGTGTGTCCCTGTAAGTCATTAATTTAACCTTAATTTTTCACTCCAAGTCCTGCCTGAGCAGGTGTTTGAAACACCAGCAAGGAGTCATGGGTCTTTTTTTCCTAATCGCTTTATAGTCCTGTAATTTGAAAAAGAAGAGTGGGACTGACAGCCCAGAAAACTCAGTCTCCGCATGCAGCAGGCAGTGCTGTGGGAGGCTTTAGCTTTGCCGCCTCTCCGAGAGTTGTCTGGTTGTCCTGAGGACCCTGCGATGCCAGAGGCAGGTGTGCTGGGAGCGTGGCTGTTTGCCAGCTTGAACACGTGTAGAGCCGGAGGCTGGCTACACAACATGGGCCAAGAGGCAAATACACGCTGCTGACGCTGACTGTACGGGTGGTGTGTGCTTTGGATTTGTCTGCAGGATTCCTCCTCAAGCCTTTGGATGGACTTGGTCTTCATGGACCATTCAGTCTTCAGCTTCTTTGCTGACATGCGGTTTAGGGTGGTAATTACTGTGATGTGACTAGAAGCCGTCAGTATAATCATGCTCTTAGAGCATCCGTTTGCCTGGGAATGGGATTGTGTGCGATATTAATCACTATAATAATGTCACGGGAGCTGGTGTAGTGACAGTGAACCTTGATGTGTCTTCTCTCTTGGTTTACAGGACCATGAACATGCCACCTTTGATGACATCCTAGGTACGTGAGTGTTACCTCCTTTTCTTAACTCCTGCCCATTGCAAATGTAACTGATCGATATGTTAAAGTCACTCCATTGCCCTGTGCCTCAGCTGCCACTCATGAAAGTGTTTTCGTCACGCCAGTGATACCTGACAGTCAGTCAGCAGCTGTTGGATGTGCTGCAAAAATAAAACTTCACCTCTGTGGCCCTTTTCTATGTCAAGCTTCTGGTTTATGAAAGGAAAGCCGAGGCACAGGGCAGCAAAGGTACCTGTTGACTGTACTCTGGTAGGTGAGCATTAAGGAGGGTCAGGACAGCTGGGTCTGCTGCAGTGCCATGGTCAGTGTTGAGCAGTGTCTGGCGCTGCACCGTACCTTCTCTGCCCTGTGAAATGCTGGGGTTCCCTGCTTTCCACAGCCAGAAAGCAAAGGGTTTTCTTTGACATCAGTGGGCATGTAGGTGCTGAGCACCTCTCGCAGCTCAGCCTCCTGCCTTCAGGACTACAGGGAGAAGAAATAAGATTAACATTTAACTTCCTCCATGGATCATCTTTTCCAACTTGTTTTTTGCAGAGGAAATAGAGAAGAAGCTTAACATTTATCGGAAAGGTTGCAAAATCTGGAAGATGCTGATATTCTGCCAGGTACATGACAGTTGTTAAGCGCTTGGATGGTTTGTTGCAAATTTGTCTTTTTCTCCAGGGAAAATTACATAGAGGAACCAATATTCCAAAGTCAGGTTCTGTTAAAGTAACTGCATGTGTACAGCTTTCACTTCTCATTTCCCCAGACAGCGAGCAGTCTCAAGCTGCTGCGACAGCAGGAAATAAAACCTGATTTAGTGGGCCAAGTCCAGAGCTGGGCTGCTTCTCAGCTGCTTTCAAGGAAACCCAGGCAAACTAGCATTAGCGCAGACCTCAAAAGGAGGATTCCAGAAAGAGGAACAAGCATTTGCGATGTGGTGGTAACAGTTTTCATACAGCCTTAGTATAGCAATGACAGTGGTGCGTGTTGTGGGTCAGACCGGCAGGCAGCACAGCCCAGAGGCCAGCGTACGCGGGAGAGGGGTCAGGGTACAGGCTTGCCGAGCTGCGGGTGGGACGGATTCAGGCACTGCTGGTCTGGGGCTGGTCAGGGATTTCCTTCCCAAGTCTCTTTTTCCTCAGGGTGGTCAGCTTTGGACTTCCCCAGCAGCTGTGCAAGGAACCATGAAATGGGAAGTTAGGAAGGTAATCAGACTTGAGCTCCCTCCCATGTGCCTAATGCTGTGAAACAGCAGGGTTTTGCGGCACACTGACCTGGAGGTTGCGACTCTTAATTTTCCTGACGTTGTTCTCAGTCTTTTTACACCTACTGCTGCCAAAGTCCAGTTCTTCTACAGCGATGTCTTGCCTGCTTATCCCTGCTTCGCTCAGCTTCTCATCTGCCTACCGCAGCAAGTCCCCTAGCATCCCCAAATTAAAGGGACTTTCTTGTCTTCCCTATTACTCTTCGGCCACCCATAATGAAGGTTTTTATCTATTTTTGTGCCTTTCTGGAGCGAGGTGGGCATATAACTGTAAAAAATGGAGAATCCAACCCCCAACACACTTGCTATATGTGAATATTTCCTGAGCAGCAGGTGCCTGCGGTGTGTGCGGTGGAGGTTGTAGCAGCCGTGCCAGCCTGGTGTATCTGCTCTGCTCCCTTGTGGCACTTCTGGGGATGGCTGTGCAGGACAAGAAACATACCCAGGGCTTGTTTCTGTGCAAAGTGGTTTCATCTCTCTCTCTCTCTCTCTCCCCCGCTCTCTTGCAGGGAGGTCCTGGTCACTTATACTTGTTAAAGAACAAAGTTGCCACTTTTGCCAAAGTGGAGAAGGAGGAAGATATGATCCTGTGAGTGGCTGTGATATGTTCTGGACTTGAATAGCACTTTTTCTGCTCGGTTTGCTTCGTGTTTGTAGTAGGTGGCTTAACAGGAGAGGTGAAGGGAGCTGGGGTGGCTTGGTCAGGGGAAGAAGAGGCTGAGGGGGGACCTAGCAGCAGCTTACAGCTCCTTCAAGGGGGAGCTGCAAAGATGGTAGAGCCAAGCTCATCCCCGGGGTGGTGCAGCCCTGGGACAGGTCACTAGAAGATTTATGCTTTTATCTGCTGTTCACTGTCTCTCTGGACTAGAGACTATCAAGAAAGGGTAAAAAAGGTTATTTCCTCTCCTAACAAAGGCTCCGCTGACCAGAAACCAGAACATGTACCTCATGCCTCTGTTGCTCAGAAGTGGCTGAGATGGCATTTCTATGCAGGCGACTAGTGGCAGAAAGCCAAACCGTTCCCCCCCAGCTGTCTCTGGTAGCTGCCCTCCTAATTGCAGGGGGAAATGGCATTTGTCTCTGCAAAGCCTGCTCGAAGTCCAGCATGGTACTGAGGAAGATTTTTCCTAACATGCCAGCCTGTCAGCCAGGGATGCTGAGGCAATTTTGCTTCTCCTTGCAGAGAGTTAAGCATTGCTTGTTTTGCAGCCTGCTCACTTGTGCTGGCTCAAACGTACTTGGCTAACAGTGCTTCGTTGTGGGGGAGAGGATGTATACCAACCTGTTCTTACACAACTTTCTGTTGGCATGAGAACTGAGTACTTAAATCAACATCTGTTCAGCATGCTCATGCTCTGGCACAAACGCTGTCAATAAAATTCTTCCGCACGTGTGTGCGGACATGCTTCTGAACACATTCCAGGCATAGCTGGTGCAAAGCTGGTAATTCAGGGACCTTTGGAAAGCTGTGAACACGCAGCTGAAAACTTGGGTGCTTGGAAGTGAATGTTTCCACCCAAGCTGTATGTCCCTGGGAGGCAGTCATGGAAAGCCTTAGGCTGCAGTCTGATCGCAGACCCTACAGAGGATCTGCTGGGCTTTAGAGCCCCTAGAAGTCTGTGCTAAGCTGTTGCACAAGGGAGGTGGTTGGATTTCATGCCCCTTGGGCACAGCATGCTGGTCAGCGCTCACAAAATATAGCAGGTCTGGTGAGCAGCGCCAAGCAAGGGCTAACATGGAACAGCCTGGTTTGGTGTTCTCTCTAGCTATGGAGAAGAAGGGCCTCTCCAGCTGTTCTCTGCTTATTTCGTGCCCTGGAAATGAACCAGTACACTGATAACACTCCTATTTAGAAAGGGCAATTGTTAATAGAAATGGGAGAGAGGATATTCGAGGGAACTGCTACAAGAAGAGGATGCTTAGTAAAACTGTCAGTCTAGAAGCAATCCTGGTGGACTTTGCTCCCTTCACTTTGGAGCTTCCTTGGGTTGTTGGGCTACTCCTCCTTCTCTACCACATGACTTGGACCTGCTCCTCAGACCCTTGCTCTGCCCCTGCTTTTCCATGTTGAAGAACCAGTGGTTCTTCCTCAGCAGCTTGCTCCTCAGGCTACAAGCCCTAGGCCCTTTTTGAGCAGTGTGCACACACATCGTTGTGATTAGTCATGCATATGAGGAGATAGATTTATTTATTTATTTTTAATTATGTATTCTGGTTTTTTTTATTTCTTCCAGCTTCTGGAAGAGGTTGAGCCGGCTGATGAGTAAAGTCAATCCTGAACCAAATATCATTCACATCATGGGCTGCTACGTTCTTGGAAACCCCAATGGGGAGAAGGTAAGAGTTCCTGGGTTGCTTCTCGGGGTATGTCTGCTGAGTAGCACCAAGCCCACAGAGGCAATAGTCACTCTGAAGTCTAAACCTTCCTCTTCTGCTGTGGGGAACATGCTGCTATCCTGTCCTATGAGTGGCTGTGAATGGGCAAACCACCCCATGGATTGTGCCTTCCCCAGAGAGCAAGGGAGGAATGCTAAGTCATGTGCAGGACAAATACTGAAGCCTTTGAGAACAGTCATTCATTCAAAGCACTTTATTTGTGCTGGTGAGCTAGTTGTTTTGAAGGACGTGAAGGTTTTCTAGAGGTAGGGAGCAGGATGGGCAATTCTGGGTACCCTGGAGGTTTGTCTTTGTTTTCAGCTGCTAACTCTTGATATGTTTTCCTTTCAGCTATTTCAGAATCTGAAAAACTTAATGAATCCTTATAGGGTTGCCTTTGAGTCCCCACTTGAACTATCAGCTCAAGGTAATTTATTTTCTGTAAAAAGACTCACACGTTCCAAATCGGCCTGCCTCCTTCAGTGGGCAACTTCCTGAAAAAGCAATTTTGAACTCCCTTAAGCCCAGCCATGGTCTTTATTTTGCTTGTGTAGTTCAGTTGCTGAACCTGGTTTTCCCTTTCAAATCCTCCATGTTCACATTCCATCTATCCTGTTTGTTCTGCCTGAAGCTGCAGAGCCCTCACCCAGCTACTGGCAGTGGCAAAGTAGCCTAAACAGTAGGTGGCTTTCCAGGCTGAGTTTAGGAGATCCATCATTTTGCTAGGGTGTGTGAAGTCTGTGGGAGAAATGCACATAGGAGCAGAACCTCTTCTGTGACCTGGTGTGCAGGGGTCACTTCCCCAGGACTCAAACCACTGGTACTGGGTGAGTTGTGCCATCAACAAGCGACTGGGATATAGCCTACTGGAGCCATTCTACATCTCAGTCTGCTTTGCCTTTTTTTTTTTTTTTCCTATAGCTCAAGATATTTCAAGGGACTATGTAATTTTTCCTGTTCTTTGGTCCATGTAAGTAATTACGGGTGCAGCTTCAAGAGGAACTTACTCTGAATTTGCCATTGTTATTTTATCTTTGCTGTAGTCCTTGGTGCTTTGTTCTCTTGGAAGATGAATACAAGCAGCAGTAGGCTATAAGCACTGTGGATACATCCTCTGCTGCTCACAGCTGGCATCAGCACTGATGGGTTATTCTTGACTCCCACTTACTGTCGTAGGAATGTATGGGAGTTGAGCACATTTGTGCTGCGCAGGGTCCTCTGCGTGTGTCCTGTGGAGGCTTGCACCCAGCTTTATACAGTGCTTGCACAGATCCCACAGCGAACATGCTCATAACATGTGTGCTGAGAAGCGACTTGCAGGGAAATTCCTGGATTTACATGCAGCTTGGCAGGCAAGGCAGCAGGTTCTGTGCGCATGTATTTGAGCAGTTGGTCTTTCAGGAGGCTGGTGTGAAGAATACGTCTGAATTTATCCCCTTGATCACTCTGGGATGTTCCAGTAGTGTACCCTCTCTAATCCTTCACAAAGTCACCTAAAACTAATCTTAATCAGGCCTCAAAAGCGAAAATCCCCTCCTTGAGCTGTCTCAGAGCCCATGGTTGCTTGCTCTGCTGTTTTCAAATGCACTCGCTGCCACCCGTGCATGGCCTTCGGTCTGTGGCCGCCTTGTCAGTCGCACCACCTTCAATCAGAGGCGCCAGTGGCGCAGAACTTGCGTTTGTGTGTCCTGGTGAGCTCGTTGCTGTGAGAAGAGACAGCTCTGCAGGACAGAGATGGCCTGTTAACGCTAATTTAAAAAGAAAAACAAAAAGGCATTTTTATTTTGAATTTTCAATGTTAATTATTTTTAATGTTTCCCACGAATCTTTACAGTGAGTTAACTCTTGATTTGTAATTTCCTGGCGTCGCTGTGCCGGGTTGCCTCAGTGCAGGCTGTTGGAGCTGTTGCCTGATACCCTGCAGCCCCGGCCTCCCCCTTCTGCAGTCAGTGCAGAGGGGTCAAAGCCTGGAGGCAGACTTTGTGCTCAGCTCCCACCCCCAGGGATAAACCCTGCCAGGGGATTATAAGGAGCCTTTCGTGGTTTGAGGAGATCTAGAAAGATGTTTGCTTCTCATGGGCACCTTCACGTGTCCTGGGTAGGTGCTGAATGTCGGTATTCTCCAAATTAAGGAGGTGGATGGGTTCTGCTGTGTCCCTGCCTGTAGGTGGGTTGAAGTTTTTTGTTGCTGCTGTGGCCTCTTGCATCTCCCATGCTACAGGCTGTAACCCCTCTGCTTCGTTTCACTTCTCCTAGGTAAGCAAATGATTGAGACTTACTTTGACTTCCGCCTTTACCGCCTCTGGAAGACCCGCCAGCACTCCAAACTATTGGATTACGATGACATTTTATGAGCTGGAGAAGACTTTGCAAGAGGAAGTTGATCACCGGTGTCCAAGAAGTCGTGCTTATTGCAGAGAGACTTTTTTTATTGGCACAGGGAGCCCTTCAAAGCCCTACAGGAGGCAGCAGTGCTAAAGGGAGGGAAGAAGGAGCCCTCGGAAGTGTGTCGGGGGGGTGAAAGTCTCCTGAGTCAAGAGAGACTGGAGGGAAAGGGTTTGACACCTCACTCGCCTCAGGTCAGAGCCGTGGTGTCTCAGGAGGAGCTGTGTGAAACGAGGACAGGATGAAGTTCCTTGCAGAACTGAGCTGTTTTGGGTCAGAATGGGCCAGATTTAATTCCAGGTCCTTTTAAAAGACTTTTGAAGCTCAGGTTTTCTTACAAAAAAAAAAAAAAAAAAAATCAGTTTACCCGTGCACTACAGTGAAGAAGTGAGCAGAGCACAGGGGAAGGAGGGGTTTGTACTGATGGGACCTTCTGTGCTGGAGATCTTGGAGAGCAAGGACTGCTACACCTACTCCTGCAAGCTTAGATCAAGACGATCCAGTTTCAATGTGAATATATACTGGAATATAGAATTGAAATCTAACTCTTGTTTTGTTTTGTTTAATAGAAAATAAGTGCAATTTTTATAGCAAGAGGGGTAAAATCCCTCCCAATATTTAATTAGTTAAAAATAACACACCAGTAACCAATAGATGAGGTATTTTTGGTCTGCTTGAAAATATATTCAGAATGGTAATATATCTTCTGTAGACATATTTAATCACCAGCAAACATGGGTTTAACATAACTTAGCAGACCCTGCATGTCTGCTGCATTGATTAATCCGGTTTGGTTCTTTACTTTCAGAGTAGCTGTGTTGCACTAATTGTATGTGCTCTCACGAATGTATATTCCTCCTCCGATTAGACACAACTTTGTTACTTTCTATTTTGCTGCTTGCAAAACTATGGGACTTTAGTTTTGCTGAAATACTTTAGGTTAGAAATACGGTACCTGGTTGGGAAACCTCCATCAGGTTCACTATGGTATAAAAATGAATTAGAAATTAATAGCCATGGTAATTACTTGTTCATGCCAGTGTTTTGCTATGTGTTGAGAGACGAGCTCTCTTTCTAGTCTGCTGCGTGGAGCAGTGCGGTTGCAAGACCACCAGAAACCCTCCACGGAGACTGTTCACTGAGGCATTTGGAAGAAATGCTTCTGGAGGAATACAGGACGGGTTTGTAGCATGAGTTTGAATATTCCCTCTGTTCACTTGATTGCCAGTTGTTTGTGCATAATCCACCTCTTTTCCTATGCTAAAAAGACCTGTTTATTGGTCCGAGCTGCTCACGTCCCTTCCTGTGTAGGACAGAGTGAACTCAGAGCTTTGTCAGAGCAGCTGTGGTTTGAGAACCCAGGTTTGTACTTGATGTTTGAGGATATATTTTGAAATATAGTTACTTTTGTTTGGGGGTGCGGGGGGTGTGTGATTTTTTTTGGGGAAGGGGTGTTTTCATCTACTCTCCTGCTCAGAGGATAAATACTACTTACAGTCTGCGTAGGTCACTCTGGCAGTTCTGGGAGGTGATACAAGTTATTTCTTCTATAAGTAAAATCTACTGGAGTAGTAACAGGGAAGGACTCCCTTGGTTTTCTGACTTCCTGGTATCTAAAATTAGTTGATTGTGAAGCGAAGGAAAATATATGTACAAATCTTCTTTTAAATACTTACAAAAAGAACTGGTTGTTCTGATCTGTAGAGTACTCCTTCCCCCGTGACATATCTGTGGTTGTAATTTTGGGGAGCAGGTCTCTGGCTAGAACTGCTGAACCCTTTACATTTATAGCAGAACTTTTAAAGAAATAATGTACATACAGTAAGGAGAGGAATAGGTGGAGAGAGTTGGGTTAAAGCCATTGAAAGCAACATATGGAACCCAGTAGGTCTAGGCTGTTGCCTCCCAGTCTGGCTGGAAGCCGTTGGGAAGCCGCCCTGATCCCGGGGAGGTTTGGGAGCTGCACCTCATCTCTGGCTGGGCTCAGCCGCTGAACTCCGTCGTGTTTTTCCAGACTTGTAGTGAAGGGGGTGACAGGCACCACTCTGTAGCTGTCGGAAGAAAATGCCAGATAGAAAAAAGAAAACAAAATTTCTGCTGATTTGCTGTTTTTTAGCATGGTAGCTTCCGCCAGCTGCGCTTGTGAGAGGTGGGAGCTGTAGGTGCGGTGAAAGCACAAAGTCATGTGGTGTTTGGAGAAGGAGACGGTGGTGGCAGGATTAAAATGCCGACACAAAACTCTCCCTTTTTGACCCTTTTACCTCCTGTGGTTCCACTCCTACCTGGAGACAGACAAACCATTCTTCCTTTCTCTTTTCTAAAGTAAAATCCCAATTCCGTGAACTTGGTAGCATGAATGTAGCATTGTGGAACTATTGAAAATCTTATTGAACTCCAAAAGGGCCCATTTATGTATCCACTTCTGTGATTTCTCTGTAGAACTATTGTGTATCTCTCCTCATTGACCACTTGTAGAACTAGGGGCGCGAAGTAGAAAGGTAGATTGTACAGTTGCATAACTCCTATAGGAAGATGTATGTTTGAATGAACATTTAAGGACTGTTTTACTGGTGCAGTTAACTATAGTATAGTATAATGATAAACCATGAATGCATTTCTCTCCAAAGATCTATATTCCTCATAGTTTGTGATGTTTATGACATGAGCATATTATTTCCTTTGTAGCGTTCATTTGACTAAAGAGATGAAATACGCTAAAAGCTGTGACTGGAAAGACAATATTGATGTTTAAAGTCCTTTGTGCAAATAGCGTCATTGAAGTTAACCGTTTCTGAAAGAGGAAAACTAGTTTCTTCTCCTTTTTAACTGGCTGAGTTGTTCAAGTCGCTGCTGGGAAAGGAAGAGATCAGCAGAGGGTAGGATGCAAAAAAAGAAAATTGGAATTATTTAGAGGTAAAATTAGAGCCTGTAACTTCCTCAGTTGGACCAGCCTGTAAAGGACAACCTCTGGGTGTGCGCTCACCACCAGCCCACAGCGCGGTCACAGCCAGGATGTCCCCTCCGCGGAGGCCGAGCGCTGGTTCCGCACATGCCGAGCGGGATCTGGGTGGCACGCGGAGGCTGAGCCGGGCAGTGCTGGTGACACATGGCGTGCCTGCTGGACCTCTGCCCCGGGAGCTGCAGCTGCCCGGTGCACGGGACAGTGTGTCATCCCACTTCTACCTGCTTCTTCCAGCTTCTCCCCACCCGCTCGTATCTCTGACTGAAGCCCTGAAACCACTTTGTTCACAGGTAGCTGCTGTCTGAGTCAGCTTGGAGCTCACCTCCGACACGGGCAATCCTGGCAAGCAGCGTGCCGAGAAGCAGGTTGAATTGGGATAGCCAGACCGGGCGCCAGCCCTGGCACCACGTGTGGGCTTTCTGCTGCTCATGCCTGACCTGATGAATGCCAGCAGAGTCTGTGGTGGCATTATGGCCTGGGCTGGGATTGTCACCTCCAGGAGAGGAGAAGGGTCTCTGGTGCTCACATGCTGGGCGCAGCCCCCAGCCGTATTATCTGGGGCCAGCAGAGAATATTCACTCAGCTGTAGAGGCTTGCGGGGTGTGTGTGTCATCTTGGATGTGGCACTTGTCTTATACAGAGTTTTCCAGAGAGGCTTTTCTCTTTTCCTTTTGTTTGACTGGGGAGGAGAACGAAGAAGAGAATTCAGGTTACCTGAGGCACATAGAAATATGTAGAAAATGGAGATGAATTCTTTTGCACCTCTCCTCATACCGCAGCCTCCAGCTTCCCTTTGCAGCTGACCTCCAGACCTGGGCTGGGAAACGGATGAGTTAGCAGATAATCCCTTCCTGCATTTAAAAAAACCAAAAACAAACCCAAAAAACCCCAGAAAAATCCTTGTAGCCAGCAAAACATCTGACCGCAAAAGGGAACCAGCCCGCTTGTCCTGCCCTGTGTGAGGGCTCGGCGGTGCGCACCCCTGGGATCCCAACTGCTTCTGCCTCCGAGTGCCCCTGGAGCATCCTGAGAGGCCCACCCTGCCTCTGCGGAGGGGGCTCTGGGAGTGAATTTGTCCTTTCTCAGCCTGCACTTGTGGCCTGCAGCTCAGCACGGGTTTCCTGCTCCAGGGGCCTCTCGCGTGCGTGTGTATGTGCATTCACGCCGTCTCTCCACGTACCAGCTCTTTCCCGTGGTCTAGGGGAGATGCTGCCCCTCTGTTCCCCCACTTATTTTGCCGTGTGCGGTAAAGCGTGAGGCAGCGTTACCATTGTCGTCGATGCTGTGTTCGCATCTCTCCGGCTCCTGGCATGCGCCCATCTCACAAATAGCCACTGTTGTTTCGGGACGTGACTGTGTTAATGACCTGTGGCTGCGAGTTCCTGTTCCCAAGGCTCTGCTGGCAGAGCGACTGCCAACGCTGCTTCGTCACCTTCAGGCAACAGAAGTGGGGTTAGCTGAAAGAATGGAAAATGCTGATTGTAAATAACCAGCCTGGCAGGATCTGGAAATGGGAGTGTGTCCTTAATCCCAGCCCAGATAGGAGGTGAAACGACAGGCTTGTTCTGCTCTCTTGGTGTAAGTGTAAACATTCAACCCATCAAAACCCCGTTTAAAAGTCTGACATGAATATATTGGTCCCAGGATAAGGTATGTTACTGTAGGATTTAAAAAGGCCTTCCAGGGCCCTTGGCATGCATGGCTGGAACCGTGCATCAGATGATGTGCTTGTATCAGCCTTCCTCGAACGATTGGGCCACGCTGCCAGTACGGGGACGCGGATTTGCAGGTGCACGTAAAGCTGAATCGCTCTGTGCTCTGGGTTTTGCCGTGATGGTCCCTGGAGCTGACGATACGGACGGCCCTTCCTGAAGGATGCTGCAGATATCCTCCCGAGGGATAATGAGCAGCAACATCATTTTCCGTGCCATCTGTCAAAAGTTGTTTGTGATCCTGTATTTTGTCCCACTGATAACAGAGTATCCATGGCTTTCTGCATTTTCCATGGGAGTGTTTTTTTAATTCTCAGTGCTGGAAACACAAGCCAAAGTCAACTGGAGACTGTTATGGTCTTGATGAGAAGTCGGCCTGCTAATAGTATTGCATACTCGAACCAATGTTTGCTGTCTCCGCTCACATGGTGGTGCGCAGTCTCTTGCTGAGGTTGTGCGTGAGCGACTGAAGAGTGTTGGGAACTGATAGCTGCTTTGATAAGGAAATAAATTCAGTCTACATACTGCCCATCAGTGTGAAAATCTTAAAATACTGGAAAGAATAACCATTATGGACATTTAAATGCAAAGAATTCATCTGAAGGGAAGCTAAATTGCATTTTCATAGATGTTTAGTAAATTCTAAAGAATAACAACCTAATAATTTTTCACATTATTGTATTGCTTTTAGCGCATCCTTAAACTTGACACAGAGAAGGACAGATAAGACCCCTGCAGAGCTGTCTTGCATTAGACAGGGGGGAGGCAGTCTATACATAGTTAATTGGGCACTCCAGGCTTCCTCGTCTCAGCATCCAAAGGAATCTGTGATTAACCACGGCAGGCACGGCCCTGTAAAGCGTTGGCAGGAGGAGCCTCTCCAGCCGCACTGCAAAGCCTCGGGTGAAGCAAACGGATCCGCAGAGCCCCTCGGGAAGCCGCTGGAGCCAGGCAGCCACCTGGGGTGGCCCCTCCTGGGAGTCACTGAGTACCTCCAGCAACAACCTACGGGCACAGCCACGGCCCTGGTGTCCGTGGGCTTTCTGTGTGTGCCGGTGGCAGTTTTGTCCCATGGCTGTGCAGGGGATGTGATGGGTGGTACTTAGGGAACGTTTCTTACCCAGGGAGGCTGCAGCAGGTGGCCAGGGGCTGGTCACGGCCGTGGTCACCCTGGCCTCTGACTCAGGACCAGCACCAATCGCATCAGTGGTATTCAAAAAGTTTCAACAGAAGGTGTGGGGTTATGAGATTACTTATTTATTAGTGCTAAAATTTGGCTGTAGCAATACAGTCCCCACTGCAAGGTCCTGTTAACTTGGAGCTGGGAATTCAAGGACAGATAGCTTTGCCCTTACATTTAAAACACCCTAAAACGTGGCAGATAAGTACAGCCGAGCAAGGCTTTTTCGAGTATGGATCCTGCTCCCCGGCGCTTGCTGTGCTCCCTGTGCTAAATGAGGCATTATTTTCTAGGTGTTAAGATGGGGGTGACTGAGGAAACCAAGTGAGTTTGGTGTTCCCCATCCCAGGAAACCAGGCTAGAGTTGTACTCAAATGAGCAAGAAGGGGCTGTAGTTTTTCCTACAAGTTAAACAGTGTGTGTTTCCTGTTGTTCTTTAACAACACTATTCCTGGAACTGGGGTGACTTCAGCTGTGATACCGAGCAGCAGCAAAGACTGAGCTCTCACAGGGCTGGGAGTGATGGGCTTTTGGGAACTTTACTGTTTCCCCTCAGGGTTCAGGCACTGGGTTTTGTTTCCAGCTCCTTCGGTCAGCTGCGAGCCCTCCTTTTGCTACTGCAGAGCTGCTAGTGAGGGGGCATCACTGGTTTTCTGAAAGGAAAACAAAATGCATAACAAGTGGAAAAGGTAACGATGCCAACTTTGATAGTTGATCTGGTAATGTGGGGAAGGACAGGTTACATCCAGTAATGCTCCTAAACTCTGAGATATTTGAGCAAATGACTTTCATCCAAATTGGAAAAACAAAAGAAGCATAGCTGTCAAAATAATGGGGGGGACACCCCCCCAAACCACCCAGGTGTGAATAGTCATCGACCCTTTGCCAAACCTTGTTAAGATAAAGTGCTCTGTGGTGCGATTCTGTTCAGCTGAGCTCAGAGGGAGCTGGCAGCACCCTGCTGCTTTCAAAACCAAACTCAAGTGCAGGGTGGCATGGCTGCATCCTTCTGTGCTGCCCAGGCGAGGCTGGGACCGTGTGTACCTGCCCGCCACGTCTCCGAGCACTCCGGTCCCTCCCGCTCATCCATCTTGGCAGGAAGCTGACGGCAGAACAGATGCGTATGGAGCTTGAAAGGTTGGCCACGAGAGCCTCTGGGTTAGAGCTCAGCCTGGGACCTGCTGCTTCGGGGCCAAAACTGTCGTAAAGTTAATGGAGAGCTTTGAAAACAAAGATTGTAAGCTCCGAGGTTGCGGTGGGCCCTGGACCAGCAGGTTGGCTCCTTGGAGACGTCAGAGGAAAGTTACTGCAAAGCCCTCTCCCCAGTTTTCGAGGTGGTTTCTGGCTGGCTGCCTGCTGCCTGGGCATGAGGTGAACCTGACTGTGATGCAGGAGACATCTGCCATCTCTGCTGCCTCCCTTAACACGTTTCTCTGAGACAAGCTGCTGCTTTGTGTATGATAATCAGGTTTCAAATACGTGGATGTTTCTAGCTTTTAAGATGTGATTTAATAAAAAGAGATGTTTCTGGGAAGCAGGTTTTCTCTCTTGTTTGGTTCATTTTTGTTTGGTTTATTTTTGTTGTTCTCTGGCTTTTACAGACCCAGGAAAAGCCACTTGGCAGATGCTTTGCTGTACTGGCAGGTGAGGGAGATACAGGCACTGGGCATCCCTGAATGGCAGCAGCGAGGGAAATGCTGAAAACTCAAGAGCAAGAGCTCCAGAGGTGCAAGAGACCCAGCTGCAGTTAAAAGGGGAGGAAGGTAACAACTCTTGATGCTTTAAACAAGGGGCCATCTGAGAGGCACAAATCCAGTGACAGGGATAGTACAGAGTGATTCACAGTTCTGGCACTTATCTGCAGTTTAGTGAGTATCGACTGGGTCGCTAAGGAACTTAGAGAGCATTAAGCATTGTGCCTTTTCCTGGGAGGAAGGCCAATCTCTGAGCAACATCCTAGTCACTGATAAACAGAGCCCTGGAGAAATTCAAGTGAGGCTAAACCCCTCTGGAGAAAACAGACCAGCTCCAGAAGAAAGCACGTCCCCAGGAGGGCAAAAGGCATTGAATTTGGATAAGCCACCTTCTTTGTGGCAGGTCTGTTTGACTTAATTGCTGAAGCGAGCAGGTCTGGCTTGAACTCCCAGCTGCCATTTCCCCCTTTATCTCCAGTGCTGACAGTCACCTGCATGTCCATCTCCCGTTAGATGTGGTAACTGCAGCCCCTCTGAGCAGAGGCGGAGAGAAACTGGCTGGACAACTCTGTCATGTAAGGCAGTTTTGATCAGTGCTGGGATCAATCACCCTTCATTTCTGCATTCTCCTCATTTGGAGACATCCTCCTCCTTGTGCCATCACCGCAGTGGGGTGGGACGTGCCGTATCTGTCTCAGCAGTGGGCCAGATGACGGAAATCACTTTTAATCCCTCACCACCACTTCTGGCCAGAAACCCAGCCACTGTTCTCCCTAAGGCCTTTACAGCAACATTGGTGCCCAGAGTACCTGGTGGCCAGAAAGTCAGTCTATTTTTTTGTATTATCTTCTGCAGTCTTTGCTGCAGAAGCCCAGTTAGATCAGATTATTTTTACCTATCACCTTCTTCACCCTCCCGTTGTGCTCTGTGTCTGTGTGATGGACACAAACCCAGGCCGGGAGCTGTGCGGGTGGAGTTCTGCTCTGCGCTGCCAAAGGGTGAGGAACTGAGATGTCTTGCAGGGGTTTAAGGTGAAATCATGCATCTCCAAGTCCTGCTGGGCCCTGCTCCTTCCCTGTTCCCTTATCACCTGGCTGTACTGGGGGTTGTCCCAGCAGATCCTACCGTTGCCAGCAGTGTGTGCCACGCCTGGTACTGACGTGTTGCGTATGCCATAGTCCGCTGCCAGCTCTGCAGCCACATCAGCTGTGCCCTGGCACTGCTGGGACACCAGAAACTCGTGCTCATGCTACCCAGTGGCACTCTGCCATCACACCCTCCGGGTCCTGCCCCCTGCCATCATCACACCTGGGTTTTGTAATCGAGCATTCCTGTTCCTGTGCCAAAATGTGAGCACTGAGCGGGATTCCCAGGAGCCTCTTAATAACAGCACTCGGGCACTGCTCTGGGGTTAACAGTGGGTGTAAATACAGCAATGCAGGGGATTAGCTGCAAAGCGCTCGCTTGCCGGCCAAGTTTCACTGTCCAGTTCTTAACGCACAGCCCAGGAAAGAAACAGTAGACAGAAATGATAGAAGGCTCTCAAATCTTGACTGGCAGGGGAGGCGATGAATAATGGCTGGATTTATTTTTTTGTTACAAAGGCAGGCGGGCATGCAGCGAAACTAGCAGCTGTCAGGTTCGATCCCCACAAAGGGAGGCGTTTTCTTTGCACCAGGTGCAGATAAACTGGGATTCATTATTTCAGGATTTATGGGCTTTACACAGGCTCAAAAGCCAACCAGACAAGACTACGAAAGAGAAATCCATTGAGATCTCAGACTACAAAGGCACATTGTTGGCTCTGTACGTGCCTGAGCCATGAATCACCAGAGGCGGGGAAATGTCACTTACCCGCTTGCCCAGCCTTTATCCTCAACCCGGGCAACCGCTGCCGGCACAGCGAGGGCCAGGAGGCGGGACGGTGCACTGTGGACCTCTGCTTCAGCCGAGTACAGTGGGTCATGTGCAAACTTTATATCACCCTTGTGTTACTTAAGCAAAGAGTTGCCTCCTTCCATTTAGCTCTGGTTTGCTGGCTTGCAGCAGAGCAGCTCCTGCTGCGCACAGCACACCTGGGCATTGCACGGCTCCCGGCACACGGGCAGCTTTGGCAACAAGCTACTATTTTCAGTAGTATTGTTTCCAGGTATCATTTGAAGAAGGTGCAGTTGCTCTGTTCTGGGTCAGGAGTGCAAAGGTAAGAGCCTTATCAGCAGGACACGGTGCTCCTTCCCCTAAGCACACCTGTGTTTACAGCAGCCCGCCTGGCACATGGTGAAGTTGCTCATGTCGAAGCAGCCCAGCATGCCGGGGTGCGGCTCCGCAGCTCCCAGGCAGGATGGGACCTCGGCAAGCTCTGGCCAAAGGTTATTTACGTCACAGCATGCCATGTCCCCCACACCTTCTGGGCCGAGCATTTCAGCACAGAGCG
Source organism: Falco peregrinus (assembly GCF_023634155.1). NCBI lineage: Eukaryota > Metazoa > Chordata > Aves > Falconiformes > Falconidae > Falco > Falco peregrinus. The sequence goes on along the minus strand of NC_073721.1, from coordinate 45,434,496 downwards.
TTATTGGAGGCGTGGAAAGTCCGGAGTATGGGGCGATCACTTCCCCGATGGCCAGACTTCCCAAAGAAACCTGCTGGCAGCTGATAACAGGCGCTGCCTGGAAATAACGCTGCCGCAGCGTGTGCCCCGCACCTCTGTGCCCAACAAGTGGCTGGCACAGGGGAGTGAAGGCGGCAGGAAAAATGTGCTGTGGAAACCGCCACTGGTCCCCAGCTCTCTCTGAAAAGCTCCTGAGTCCCCAGCTCGCCCAAAACCGCTGCTGAGTCTCCAGCTCCCCCTTGAACACTCCAGCTCACCAAAAAACGCTCCTGAGCCTCCAGCTCTCCCTAAAATACTCCCAAGTTCCCAGCTCTCCCTAAAAGATTCCCGAGTCTCCAGCTCTCCCTAAAGCACTCCCAAGTCCACAGCTCTTCCATCAAACTCCCGAGCCCCCAGCTCTCCCACAAACGCCCCCGACAGGCCCGGCGCGGCCCCCGGCGCCCACCGCCGCCCCGGCCGCGGCGGCTGCCCACGCCCGGACCCCGGCTGTGCCCCGCCGCGACCCCCCGGGGCCGCTTTCGCCCCGTTCCGCCTCGACTGGAGCCCCGGAGCGTGAGGGGAGGGCGCGGGCACCGGCCCCGAGGCGGAGGCCGCGTCCCCAAGGCCAGCCGGGCGGTGCCGCCCGTCCCCCGCGCCCCCGCAGGGTCCCCCCCCCCGGCGCCCGCCCTGTCCCGGCGCCCGCCCCGCCGAGGGCGGCCCGGGGGCGGTGCTGCGGCCGGCGGCGGGGCCCCGCTCAGGTGCGGCGGGCGGAGGCGGCGGCGGCGGGCGGCGCAGTGTCCCCTGGGCCGCCGCCATGAGCAGCGCGGAGCCGCCGCTCGGGCTCGGGCCGCGGGCGCAGCCCGCCTGGAAGCGGGAGATCCTGGAGCGAAAGCGGGCCAAGCTGGCCGGGGCGGCCGGCGGCGAGCCGGAGCCCCCGGCGGGGGAGCGGCTGGTGGTGGCGGAGAGCTTGGGCCCGCTGCGGGAGAACCCCTTCATGCGGCTGGAGAGCGAGCGGCGGCGGCTGCGGCAGGGGCTGCCCCGGCACGGCCCGGCGGCGGCGCGGCCGCTGCAGCAGCTGCTGGAGCTGTACAGCGCCGTGCCCGGCATCCGCACCATCCGCGCCGACAACATCCTCATCATCGAGTCCCAGCCCGACGCCGCCGGCTGCTTCGCCGAGGGGGACGCGCCGCCCGGCCGCCGGCGGGACCCGGCCGCCGGCCCCGACCCACTGCGGGAGCTGCTGGCCCGCCGCGGCGCCGCGCTCGCCGAGATCCGCGCCGACCAGGTCGTCATCTACGAGGCGGCCGAGCCCGAGGCGGCCGAGCCGGGCACCGTCAGCCGCCTCCTGGAGAAGTTCGGGCAGCGGCCGCGGGGCCGCCGCCGCCGCGGCGGGGAGGCGCTGAGCGGGCTCGGTCCGGGCGGGGCGGCCGCCCCCCCGCAGGTGGGACCCGGCTCCCCCCGCGCCTCGGCCCCGAAGGCGCGACCGGCATCTCCGCGGCCGCCGCCGGCTGCCCCCCGGGCTGCACCCCCGGTGCCGGCCGCCCCCCCCGCCCGCTGCCCCCGCCACCCCCGGCTGCCCCCCGGGCCGTCACCCCGCAGCCCCCGGCCCCCTTGGCTTCCCCCCAGGCCATCACCCGCCAGGCAGCCCTGGCTCCCCCCTGCGCTGCCACCCCCCCAGGCTGTCACCCCCGCAGCCCGCGGCCCCCCAGGCTGTCACTCCCCAGCCCTCGGCCCCCCAGGCAGTCCCAGCCCCCACCAAGGCCGCGGCAGCCCCGGCTGCCCCCCGGCCCTCAGCCCCCCAGGTGGTGCCAGCCCCCCCCAAGGCCGCAGCCCCCCAGGCCAACTGCTTTCTCCACAAGATCGGCTCCAACTCCTTCACCGTCACCCCCCGGGGCCTGCCCCCGGGCGGCCGCATCCCCGAGCCCCGTGCCCCGGCCGCAGGCCGCCCCGCACCACCCCAGGGGCCGCCAGTGCCATCGCCCAGCGCTCCCCACGCCAGAGCCAACGCCAGGAGGCCAAAGCCGGAGGAGGCTGAAGCGGCCCCGTCACCCGCGCCCAGTGCCACTTTGGCACCCAGTGCCGCCCTGGCACCCAGTGCCACCCTGGCCCCCAGTGCCCCCAGTGCCACCGGCTCCGTGCAGCCGCTCTCCGCCTCTGCCCCCCGGGCCGGGGGCTCCTTTGAAATCCACCCAGCCCCCAAGCCTGACCTGGCCGCCATCCCAGCCCACGACCTTCAGGCGCAGGCCCTGGCCAAGCTGCGCCTCAATTCACGCAATTCCTTCCTCTTCGTGCCCCGCCGGGAGGGCGGCCCAGCTCTGCCCCCGGCCCCCAGCGCCAGCACCGGGCCGCCGTCCCCCGAGGAGAAGGCACTGAAGGAGCCCCCGCGGGCCCCCGCCCCGGAGCAGGAAGAGCCTGTCGCTGCCCCGCCGTCGCCTCTGGATCCCTCGGTACCGGTGACTTACATCGATGACATTGTGGAGCTGGACAGCGGGGAGCTCTCGCCCAGGGCCAGCTCGGCTGCGAGGACGGGGAGCTTGGTGGATCAGCCTGGAGGAGCTGGCCCTCACCTGGAGATGGAGTTCTCCTCCGTGCCCCTCTACAGACCACACTCTGCCCCCCACCAGAGGGGAGGCAGCACCTTCACTGTCGTGCCCAAAAGGAAGCCCGTTGCCCCGGGGCTGCAGGCTCTCACTGATGCCGGTGGAAGGCCACAGCGGGAGGAGGAGGAGGATGAGGAGGAGGATAGCAAGGGAAAAAGCAAAGTCGCAGAGAACGCTGATGGGCCCCAAACAGGAGTGTCCCATAAAAAGCGCTACCCCACGGTGAACGAGATCGAAGTGATTGGGGGGTACCTGTCCCTGGAGAGGTCCTGCATGAGCAAGACGGGCTCTCACCGCAAGAAGGTAACTGCCTGGGGTGCCTCTGCGCTCAGCAGCCGGGCTGAGAGCAGCTTGGGACTGCTTTTGGCTTGGCTTTCTGTGAGGCGCCCGGGTGGGATGACGGGCAGTGCTTCTCTGGTCTGTTAGAGAGCCAGAGGCTTGCTCCCACAGAGCGGGCATTGGGTGCTGGTCCGCCGGGTGGGTGAGGGTGGGATATGGCCCGTGATAACTGCAGGTCCTCTCCCACAGTCGCTTCTTGGAGGTATAATAACAGAAAGTGTTTCAGGTATTTAGAAAATCGAGGTGAGCTGCCTGGTTTGAACTGCTGCGGACTTGACCCCTCTCTAGCTCTGCTCACTATGTCTGGTGTGTGTTGGACACGTTGAGTTCCCTGTGGCCGCTGCCCGGCTCGTGACAGTGCCATGGGCGGTGTGGCATTGGCGTCTTCCCCGCATTAGTGATCTATTGATAGAGGCTCAAGAATTAGGTCTCTATTAGGCAGAAAGAGATCAGCAACAACTTAACCCCTCTTGAGAGGATTATACCACCTGGCTGCTCGTTCTGGCTGTGCAGCTACATCTCTGAAGACCAGATGACAATGGCTCCAAGTGTCTTTGGAGCAAATACCAGGTTTTCTCACTGCTTGGGAGCTAGCCTAGAACCTTGTGAGCCTTACGTTGAGAATTAATCTTTCTGTAGCTTGGTCCAGTGCATCTGGCTGTGGTAAAGCTGTGCTGAAAGAACAGGGTATTTTCCTGCACCGGAGGAGTAGGCATGAATTGTTCAGCTCTGAAAGCAGCACACCGAGGTGACAAATCCAGATTTCTAGGTCTGCGACGTGCCATGTTTTTCCATAGTGGGAATAGTTGTTTCATGTTCCGTTACCTATATTGACTAAATATTTGATGGACTGAATCCACATGGTTGCCCGAGGCACTGAGCATTATAATTTGAGGAAATCTTTTGAACAAGGTGCATCTCATTTAGAAGGGAGACAGGGAGTGCTGTTTCTCGTGGCTTAATGTTAAGGTCCTTCATAACAGCACGCAGTTTGTATTAATATGATTGTACTACTAATGCAGGTAGCAGATCTGGAGCGTGAGCACCATGAAATCCAGAATAAGTAAATGAGCAGCAGAGTCGATTCTCCCTCAGCGCTCCTGCAGTTTTTCCCTGTCCTCCTACAGGGAAATGCTTGGTCAGACTGGAGTTGTTCTGCTGCTCAAATACCTGCTGGCTTGCACTCCTTCCAGCTGTTTTCTTGGGTCTGCTCAGTTCAGTTTGCGATATTCATTTACACCAAATCAGGCATGTGGTATAGATGCTGAAAATAGCAAGACAGCGTGTTAGAGTTGTGGATACTCAGGGTGTAGCAGAGAACAGAGAGGAGACCTTGTGGGACAACCACTCTTAGGTAGGTCTGGCTTCTGAAGCAGCCAGAGGAGGTGATTTCTCTGTGCAGAGTGGTGGTGGGGCAGCAGCCTTGCTGATAAAAGAATAAAGCCTCAAGCAAGCAAACTAATTAAATAGTCTGCTGGGGAAGCTGTCCTTAACAGTACAAAAGGCGGGGAGAGGAGGACAAGGCTGGTGTGGCAACTGAATTGTTTAAGGTTGGTCAAACACTGGAACAGGAACCCAGAGAAGTAGTGGCATCACCGTCCTTGGAGCTATGTGAAAGTTGCCTGGGGAGAGCCTTGAGCAACTGATCAGCTCAGACATGCTTGGAGCAGGGGTTTGGGCTAGTGACCTCCCGAGTCCTTTCCCAACCTAAAATGTCACAGGATTCTTTGAAATTGGTTGACAGCTGTTCTGTCTGTTCAGTGGTGGGTTTGTGTGACATTGGGCAGGTCATGTAGCTTCTCCGCCTATGTTCTTAACAGCTTAACAGCATTAACTAGCCCACTCTGCAGGCACTCTGAAGATGAAGCGCGCTAAATACCCCAAGATGCGTATACAACTGTAATGACGTTCACAGAATTATACAGGGAGTGTGTCCTGTATGAGAACTTGCATTAAAATCTGGTTTCTGAGAAGAGACATGTTAAAAGGCAAAGGAGGAACTGCCTGTTACATGGCAGGGGTCAGGAAACTGGAAAAAATGGGGACCCTTCGGACAGCAAGTTCCAGCTTAAGGAGAAGTAGTAGAGACAGACATTTCTCTGTAAAACTAAATGTGGCAATGTAGTGGGAGAAACACTAGGTTTTCTGTCAGTTCCCTTCCTGCTAGGGGTGGCAAGCGTGGAGTTTCACTTGGTTGCCAGAGTTCAGGAGAAGCTGTAGCAAATGGAAAGATTCCTGTTTACTCTTAACCTAGAGGATGTTTGTGGCTTTTGCTCTGGGTAATAAGGCTGAGTGTTGATGCCTGAAAAGGAAGGAGCTAGTATTGGGATGCATTCCTTGGTATCTTCCCAGGAGATTGCTGTGTGTCACCAAGACAACCGGCCAAAAACAAGGGTTCTGTTTTGTAGCTACGTCAGGTTTTTCAGAATCTTTATTTTGGCCTGAGTTGGGCAGAAGTAGACATTTCCTGTGAGCTGGAAGCTGAAGTTCTTTGGTAAAACCGATGTCCCTTTCTCTTTTTGGGGGTATCAAAATCAAACCTGATGCCGGTTTCAGTGAGGAGCTACCCAGGTCTTTTGGGGTGATTCTCTCCAGGCAGACCTGCTGGGTGAGCCCACCTCCTGCTGAGCATCTTCTTTTCCAAACCTTACCTTGGATTTGCTGAAAGGTCTTTAAGGATGCTCCAGGCTCAAGAAAATGGTGTGTAGTGAAACTCTGATGACTTGGAAAACTTCATCTGCTTGCTGATACCCAGCAGGAATCTGGGCAAGATAAACAGCAGGTCTAACGCAGCTGGGAAATGCCATGTTCCTGCAGATCTACGGGTGTCTGTGCCTACAGGCAGGGCTAATGGTTTATTAGGAGGGAGAGAGCTGGTGGTGACAGTTAGACTGATTGTTCTGTGAGATGCAAATTGTGTTTTTCTTCAAATGTGGATATTCAGCCTCCCTTTTCCATCCCCGTGTCTGGCCACTGATTGCCTGACTGGTGGAGATGCCAGCAAAAAGGAGCTGACTTGGTCCACATCATCTGGTCCACATCCTTGATGGCTTTTTGGGGTGGGAGGGTAGCTGGGATGGGACAGGAGGGGGTTCCAGTGCTGCTCTGGTCTGCGCGGAGACAGCTCCAGCTCTCCCCGCTCTTGGCCACATGGCTGCTGATGGCGGCTGTGGGGCTTGGGACTTTGCTGTGGCCTGAAGGATGCTGCTGGTGTTCATGGCCTTTCAGGAAAAACAGCTTTATTGCTCCCTCCAGATGCTTCAAATATGCAAAGCAGCCGTTTGTTTTGGGGTTGGAGCTGGATCTTGAGCTGGGGGAGGGAGAGAAACGCTGTGCCTGTGGCAAAATAAAAAATGGGTTCCCAGCTCTCTTGTGCAACTAAAGCGAGGGACAGTCATCATTCACCCAGGGCTGGGAGGGTGAACGTGGGGTTGTGTATGGTGGGACACGATCAAGATTTGCAGGCGGAGGGCAGAGCCCCAGCTGTGCTCATCCTGGGCTGCCCGTGTGGGTGGGGAGTTTGAGCTCTTGTTGCCCTACAGGTGTTAAGATGCTCTTCAGGACTGTTCATCTACTCTGTGGCTGTTCTGAGACCTCTCTCCAAGCAGTGTCACGGTTAGTTCAGATAAAGCCAGGGCAGGGGGGGACAGGACGACTTAATTTGAAAACTAAGTGCACGTTTGCAGCTTTGAACGGACGTGCTGGATTTCAAGCAGAGCACAGGGCAGCTGCTGGAGGAGGCTGGCTGAGCTGTCAGCTCTGGCAGTGAGGACAGGATACGTGTGCAGGAGGGGAAGGAGACCTACTGACCTTTATTCCAAAGAAGGAGTAGGGAAGAGGATGCAGAGCGCTGTTGGTGACCTCTGTTCAGTGCTCATCTTTGTACTCTGTTATTACAGAAGAAATAAAGGCGCTTCAGTCTGATGGCAGCCCCGGGAGGAAGGGAAGGCTTTGCTGCAGGATGTGGATCTTTGGGATCTCGGAGGATAAAATCTAACTCAGCTGAGCTGACAAGAATCAATCTTGGCTTGGTTACCTGCCAGGATAACATACAATAAAGCTGTCAGCAAGATAGAAATCTAGGTTTCTGTGACACATGTGACTGGCATGTTGGAGCGAGTGATTGAAAAGGGCTGCAAACTGCTGAGCCAGCTGGTGCCCTGAGAAGTCATCTCTCTGTCTTTAGGCTCCATGTTCTAATGTTGTTGGTGGCTGGACCCTCCCGTGAAGGTCCTGTGCGTACAGAATTTACCCCAGCTGTGCTCCTTGCTTATGTCTTGCCACTCCTGCAGTTCATTGCAAGTCACACTGTTTATCCTCTCCAGGACCTGGTACCTCTTGAGGATCCCACGGGAAAAGTGACTTTTGGCCAGGCCACTCGAAGTCCTGTAAATAACAGGACTTGAGAGCCAACAGACATCAGGTTGTTGATGGTTTTGATGTTTTTTGCTTGTCACAGTTGGCAATTTGCTGAGTGCTGGAAGGTGAGCTGCAGCCTTGTGTGAACAGGGCTTACAAGAATGAGGTTGGTGGGATCCAAACAGCCGGAGTCTCATGCTTTCCTGCTTCTTTGTGCAATTGTCTTCAAAGATGTTCAGCTGAACCTCAAAATGTTCCAGCCTACATGGACTTTAGCATGGTCCATTTTCTAATGTTTTGAGCTGCATAATGCCTGAATGTGGCTTCTGAATGCCCGCTTGAATGTCTGTTAAAAAAATATTTTAAGCATCCTTCAGCTTGTCATCCTGGGCAGGATTGGGCAGCATTTTTGTTGGTCTAACCTGCTGAACTTCTTGCTGTGTAGCTTTCTATCTGCTCAGTTCTGCTGGAGTTCTCCTCTGAGAACGAAGTGTAGGCTCGAGAGGCTGGCAGGGACGAGCACTCCCAGCTGTTGCCCAGACCTGTTTGGAGCAAGTCTGCACAGTGTGGATTCTAAATACTAGTGACTGCCTGAAGTACTTTTTTGCAAGGTATAACACAAATAAATTAGCCATAACACAAATAAATTAACCTGGTGGTAGAAGCAAAAAATCTCCCTGCAAAAGTTACTTGGATTCCTTAGTCTCTGTGTTTTGAGGCGGTCAGGACCAAGATTTATGTTCTTTAGCTCTCACAGAGCTGCGTGCTCCTGTTCTATTTACTGTCTCGTGGCTGTGCTCTGCTGGCGCAGATACATCTGCCACCTTTAAGGAGGGGCTGTAGTATGTATCTGACTTGGATGTATTGAATTTTTGGTAGATGAGGTCAGCAGTGACAAGTCCCGCTCAGAAAATAAGTGACTTGGACGATCAGGTGTGGTCCCTGCCCTGTGGCGGTGATTTCCATTGGCTGTCAGATGTAAGCAGGCTGTTTTACCCAGGCGGTACATTTCCCTGGCCTTTCTAATTCTGCTAATTTTTTAGCCTGTGATGTTGATGCCTGAAGACTCCAGAAATCAGGATCTTGTTGTGATTATAGTTTTTAAACCACCTCACCAGCTGCACTTGAGGCTTTTGGTGGGGAAGTAGGTGGTTTTTTGTTTCTCCACTGCCTGCCAGCTCTTTGAGTGCTGGTACTTTTGTTTCACTAAACCCCTGGCAGAGCAGATGAGTCGTGCGTATCTCATCTCCATAGTGGGCAAATGATTCTCCATGGCCTTGCTGTTCCCACGCTTCACCTCATGCCACAGTGTTCCCAAATTCCCCCTGGTTCTCCTCCTCCCGTCCCCTGCTTGCCTGCTGCTGTGGGCAGCACGGGGAACGGGGCAGAAGAGCTAAAATAGAAACTCTTACGCAAATAAGAGACGAGCCAGCCTTTGAAGCTGGTTAGGACGTGCCCAGGGCTCAGCCCACCGGAGAGCTTGAGAGGAGATTTGGAGTGCTTTGTGCTTTGGATTCTAATCATATGGATTAAAGTTAACGTTATCTTGATCGGTTTCCTTAATCTGTGGACCAGATTGGAGACTGTTTATAATTTCCCTCCATCTCAAGTATTGAGGTTTTCTTGGGTTTGGGTTTTCCTCTCCACTCTTTTTCCAGTACATGGTTGTTCCTGAGAAGGGCTGGGAAAGAAAACACTCAGGCTGGCTAGGGCAGGGGTCCTGCTTGTCTGTGTTATATGTGGGAAACAGTAGGAAAAATTCCAATGTTTAGTTTCCAGGTTTCAGTGGCCGTAAAGGAAACTTCGGTAGCAGCTATTGCAGTAGCAGCTCCTTCACCTCTGGGTTTGCGCTTGCTTCCACCCCCCCCACCCCCACCCCCACCCCCCCCCCCCGAGCGAAACCTGGGCAATTTAAAATCTGTTTACAAACTCAGACTCTTCCTAGTGACTGCAGTGGGATGTGGGCACGCAGTGAAGCTGTGACGCTATCACTGTTTGGACAGCATGTGTAGGAAGAGTCATGTGGAGCATCTGTGTCACACAGAGAAACTTCACAAACATCCTGGGAAAACGTGGACTAAAGGAACTCGGTGCTGATGTTTCTGAGAAGTGCCCTTCAGGTGATCTTGGGAACTCAGCAGGATGGAGCTGCTGTTTTGTAGGCCGTGGAAGGACTACAGGCAAGCTGAAGAAAATACCTCAGACATTAGGAGAACAAAACACTGGTGTGGTTAGGGAAATTGTGTAGCTTGTAGCTAGTGAAAATGCAGTTCTGAGGGCATATCTGTAAGCCTCATGGTGAACTTGCTGCACTTAGTCACTTCTCTTCGAGGAAGTATCTTTTGCATGTTAGTAGTCCAGAGAAAGAGAGCCATGATCTCCGTTGTGCTGCTAATACTGTTCACATCACTGAAGCCTTTTGGTCCTGAAGTCTAGAATGAGCTCCTTGCCAGGATGGGAAGTAATTCTGTTCCCAGCCTCCCCATATTTCCCAGGAAATGATGCTCCATCTGTCCCGTTCCAGCTGGAGACTGTTCACTTGCACCAAAGCGAGGTACTTGTTGGACTGCTCTGGTCAGTCTCGGTTGCACAGAAATGTTTGTGGGTGGCATCTCCCAGCGTTGTGCCGTGTTGTAACCACAAATTGTATCCTCAGAGTCGCCTGTAAAGCAGAATCCTCCACTGTTTGGGAGTTTTGTGTGTTGTTTATGAAGATACAAAGTCTTGACACTAATAGTATTTTGTTTATGCCTGCTCTCTTTGTGTATTCAGATGAGGTTTGTTTCGTATATGTAGGGAGATTTGTGCAATTCTTAAAGGCCAAGTAAAGTAATAGTTGAATTGCTTGTTAAACGGTGGAAGGCTCCGGGTCCTCTGTCTGCAGATGTGCGAAGGAATCCTGGGGTGAATAGCTGCTTTGTACTGTTGTCAGACTGGGAGTCGCAACTGCCCTGTGGTTGTTTGGGCACTGGAATTTCTTCTTGCCCGACACAGTCAAGGGAAGAGTTAACAAAGCTGCCTGCCTTGTGATGCTCTCCGGGACTGCCCCTACCCTGTCACTTCTCATCAGGAATTTGAAACTTCCTTGTGTCTTGTACAAGGAGTTTAATATTTCGAATCTCCATGCATTGCTGCTATCTACCATGTGCTTCAGCATATTGATTACACAGAGCTGGCTTTGTGGGTTGCCTTGTAAATGGAGACTTTCTTGTTTTGCCTTGTGGCTTGGGAGCTGGGATGCGATCCTGGAGGCAACCTCGCCTTTGCCAGCAGCACAGTGCTTACTTGACTTGCTACTGCTGTAAATCTTTAGCGCTGCTGGCTCTATTCAGTAACTAACTCTGTGATGCAGTTAATGGTTGAGCAGAACTCAGTGTTACTCTTAGGAAACCCTTCTTGGAAAAGCATGATCAAGTGAGCCTGTGGTGCAGCAGCCAACACCTGTGCCCCAAAACTCTTCTTGTTGTACAGAATTACAGAAAAGTACATTGCTGAAGTGCTGTCTGCATTTTCCTGGGCATACTTGGGCTGCTTCAGCCATAGCAGTACAGGGTTAATCTGGTATAGGAACCAAGCCTCAAGTCCCCTCCATTCCTAGGGGTACCTGTCAGGGGAAAACCCTTTCCTACTGTGTCAAGGAAACACTTTAGAGGTGCAAAAGCTCCTTATCTTCTGCCAAATGATAGCAAATGCCTTGGTAGGCTGCTGATGCTACTGCAGCCACCCGGCTGACTCATGACTGTGCTTTCAGGACAAGTACAGGCATGTAGATAAGCTCATTGCTAACTCCTGTGAAATAGCTCATTTCCCCAAAAATCCTTTATCTAAAGGTTTCAGAGAGAAACTGCATCCCAGGGGAGTTGTCTGCAGGTGGTTATGAAAAAAATGCAGGTCCACACAGAGGTATGCAGTTTATGAGCTGCTTCTCTACCTCCTTGTACTAAATCTGCTGATCTGTGAGAATGGTCAGGCTGGGCCAGATGGAAAGGCCAGGGTAAACACTCTGGGGATCTTTGGCTACCACAAAGAATGTGCTTCTGCCTTCTGGTTCTAGTCTCACAAGCAGTTATTTGTCTGGGCAGGGACTTTCCCTCTCACCCGATGGCAGCGTGGAGCTGGGAGGTTGTCCTTTGGGAAGAGACCTTCCTTTTCACACAGGTCCTGAGCTCTGCTGGGCAGAGCCTCCACCAACCTACTGAGTGGGTTTTGGTGCTGGAGGAGCTTTCCTGCCCAGCCTGGGGGCCCTTTCTGACAAACCTCATGGGATGCTCTGTATCAGCAGGCTTCCTGATGCACTCCCGGCTGAGTGCTGCTGTAGTTTTCAGGTATCTGGTGTGATGGCTTGTGCTTTCGTCTCGTTGACTAAACCTTTAGATGATCGGCGCAGCAGTGAATGGAGCAAAGCTCAGTGTAAGACTGCTCAGAAGCACAAGGTTCTTCAGAACACTGATTTTGTTCATGCTTGCTCTCTCAGGAGTTATCAATCACTCTTTTGTATTCATGCTGAAATTGTTGTCCGCCCTTCTGGCAGATATCAGCCGAAACCCTCCCACTGCTTTTGCTGAGAGAGGAGGAGGCATTTGATTGACCAGGTGTGAAAAGCTGCTTTAAATCACGCTCAGCAGCACATTGGCAATCCATGCATGTCCTAGGCAGTCAGCGCAGTCCCTGAATTTGTCATTTCAGGATTATATTGCTTGGGGCAAGAGGGTGTTCAGAGGAAAACTAGTACCCGAAAAGAACAAATCTTGATCCCTGGTGCTACTCAGCTGTTTGCATCTTGGTTATACTACCCAGGTACTTCACATGTTACTGAAAAATTGCTGTGTCCCTCTTACTGCCATGCAGCAGCCACTGCCCTCTTACCTAGCCTGCAGCAGCAGCGCGGCGGGTTTGGACATGCTGGCAGCACTGTGTGGTGTTGGCAGGGGCAGGAATAAACTCCAGTTTGTGCTTCTTGACTTGCGATGCCATCCGGCTCCTCCACACTGAGTGGGGACGGCAGTGGTGCCCCTTACAGCCTCCTGCAAGAGCCACGGGTTTGGAAGACGGCTGTTCCCAGTCGCCCTGTGGGGAAGAGGAATTGAGCCCAAGCGTTTTCACTGTAGACTGCTATGATGGGGATCAGCTGACTCTCCTCACTGGAATATAGTTAAAGGGTGATTTTTTTTTTTCTCTTTTAATGCCTAGAACAATTTTTTTTCCCATACTATTTGTAAGGTGAGGAATTGGATTGCCAAAGAAGTTCCTGTTTAAAAGGTGTAAAAAACACCTTACATTATCACTTTGGCTTTGCCACATCTGCCAAGAAGTAAATGTGATAATGGATGGAGAAGAGAAAAGCCACACTAAAGAGTTTGCTTCTGGAGTTGATGCAGATTAACCCCATGATTTGCTCCTGAGACTTACGGAGATACCCTGGTTTGTGAGAAGCCATCGGGTGTTTGCTCTTTCATTAACTGTGGAGTCTTACAAGCTTTCCGCCTCAGCTTCTGGCAGTGAGCTTTTTTCTGACATTGGTTGGTTTCTGTAAACTGGTTATTTTTATTTCTAATATGTCTCTGTACATGGGAGCTCTTTCGTGGCTGGTCTGAGTGCAGACTGGGGTCTTGTTTCAGGGCATGCAGTCTGTCAATATCTTTTTTTTTTTCTTTTTTCTTTTCTGAGCGAGCCCTGTATGACTACTCAGATTGATGCTTGTTGGGCAATGTTTACCCTGGCTTCTCTTTCCTGGGTACTCTGTTACTCATTACTGTTCAAATCCTAGCAAATGAATAAATGATTTTTGCAATGGCCGCAAGAATCTGGAAGCCGAAGAGCACAACACTCCCTGAAAAGCCTGCCTTATCCTTCCCAGTGTGGCTCTGCTGAGCAGAGTATTAATATATAGATATATTGGTTTGGGTTGGACCCTGTTTTTGTGACACAGTTCTGGGTGTGAAGCATTCAGCTGAGCAAATAGTGACAAATCCCTGCAAACATCCACGACTGAAAGGTGCAAAAGTCTCCCTTGCCACAACTGGCAGCTGCTGCTGGGGCAGAAATGGAGGAAGCGCTGCTGAGACTTGGTGAGCAGAGCTCTCTGGCTGGGCTCGAGTGTGCTTGGCTCTTCTGGGATATGTTTTTTCTTCTAAAGAAAACAACCCCTGTCGCCTTTTGTGTTTCCATAGAAGTCTATATAGGCTGTCAAGGGGATGCTGGCTGTGCAAACCTGCTGGCTGTGCCAGTACTGGCCTCTTGATTTTTCTGTTTAGGTTGTTCCTGGGACTGAATCTGCTTGTGCTCCCTACAAACAGTGCTCAGTGCTGCTTGTGAGCTGCTCAGAGGGTTTCTTAAGGCAGCTGTGTTGTCCCACATGTCCCCTAGCTCTGAATAAGTTGCCCTCCATCCTCTGTTGCATCAAGCAGAGCTGCTCTGTGCTTCCCCCGAAACCACCTCATGCTTGGGGAGAGCAGCTTGTGGGAGGAACCCAGGCGATGCCACGGCAGGTTTATCACCTTGAGTTGTGGGGTGCTCGCTCTGCATAGGCAGGGCTGACCGAGTGCCCGGGGAGTGTGTGTGGGTGTGGGAAAGACAGCTGCTCCTGCAGAGCCCGTTTGCTGGAGTCCAGCCCTGTGCTAGCACCGGGCTGTTCCTCTGGTGTTTGCTTGACCTGGGTGTGTCTGGGTGCTTTGTTGCAGAGTGGCCATAGGGCTCTTCCAGCTTCTTGGCAGCAGTGGCACTGGGTGCAGGGGGGTGGGATGCTACTAAGGAGTAAGTCAACGTGGTTTTGGGGTGGGAGGGCTTGCACCGAGGTGCACTCAGGCCAAGCAGGACTGCCTGGTGTCAGCCTTCGTGTAGGTGGTGCTGGCCCACCCGGAGCTGTTGCTGAAGCAGCAAAATTATCTTGTTGGAAGCTCTCCCCCGGGCTGGGGCCCTGGCAGCGTGGGGCTGGCACCGCTGCGGTTAATGATTGCTCTTTCTACTGCCTTGGACAGCAGGTACTGGAGGAACCCTGGTGGCAGGGCGTTCTGCCGGGCACCCAGCCTGGCTCTGGGAGGGAGCATGGCCCGGGCTGAATTGGCTGTGGGCAAGTGGGAGCTGCTGTGGTTCAGGGCTTAGGTTGGGGTGTTGCCTCTGGGTGCTGCAGGAGTGTCTCCTGGTCATTTCTGCTGCTTTCTACTCCTTGGTTTTATTCCCAGGTGAAGCTCCATTCTTCTCCTGCACTGCATGCAGCTTTGGTCCAAATTGAACTCAAAGTCATTTCTCGTAGAGATTTCCTCACAACAGCAGAAAACAAGGAAAACTTAGATCCATCTCTCAAGCTTGAATTGTAAAACCAAAGCATGTCCCTCCTGTCCCCTTTATTTTCCCTGTTTAGCCAAGTACTGCTTGCCCTCCAGTGCAGTGGCCAGCACCAGTAAGCAGCCTGTGTGCCGTGTCTGGTTCGGGGATAGCTTCTGAGCTTCCAGGAGCCCTGGGCACCTCCACCCTCATGGCCTTCGTGCCTGGCAGCGTGGCTCGTCCCGCAATACAGGCACCACATTGTGACCAGCCGCTGCCCGCTCCGCTGCCTGGCTCGGATCAGGGAGCATCTAGGTCAGCAGCAGGGGTGACAAATTCAGGGAACAGCAACTGGGATGCTCTGATCTTCAGGGCTGTTATATTCCAACCCCTTTTCTCTGTAATATAATCGTTCCTCTCCCCATGTGTCATCTGGAGAAGGTCAGAATGGCTCTGGCCAAGGCTGGGGCAGGATTGGGGAAAGGCAGCTGGCTGCCCTCTCTGCTGTTTCCATCCTGCCTTCTCCTGGGAGCATGGGGAGAGGAGCCAGCCTGCGTCCAAGGTACATCCCGTACTTAGGCAGAGTAACACACAGCTCCACTGTGTGTATCTGCAGTGCGGAGGGGGCATTAGGTACTCACTCTGTTACCCACATTTGATTTAAGCTCCCCCTAAGAGCAAGAAATAAATGCATCTGGGCAGCATGCGTGGTTGTTTGGTAGCTACTTGGGGCCACGTGCTGTTTCTCAGCCCGTGGGGTGTTTTGTATATGAGGGAAATTGCAGCTAGGGCACATGGGGCCAATGTGCTGCACTTTCTTCTTGCCAGTTACTACACAGCATCAAAAGTGATATTCTGAACCATCCTGCTCCTACCGACTGTCACAAGCAACCATGTCTTTTTAATTCTGGTCATAACCCTCTTAGCTCAATTTTACTTGTAGTTAGAAGGAAAGGGATCTCAACAGCCTTTGGGGGAGCTGCTCCTGAACCTAGATCTGCATTGGCTAGATACTTCCCTACTTTTGGCATAAATTTATTCCTGGCAAGCTTATCCTCCTTGTTTGTCTGTTGTATGCTGGCATCAGCAGTTCTTTTCTGCTCCTTGGTGTTTATTTTCTTGGTGTATTTACCAAGGGCTGTTGTGCTCTTTCTCAGCCTTCATTTTTGCTGCTGTAAGCAGACTGAGTCTCTTCTCCACCTCTTGAGATGACTTGTAACCAGATCTTCTGAGCAATGATTAGGACATGTAAGGCTGCAGGGGAACAACCCCTTCACTCAGCTTTTCCTTTCAACTTGGAAGAGGACATCTGGACTTGCTGCATCTGGTTTTGGGTGTCCTGCTACAGGATGGATGCAGAGAAACTGGAGCAAGTCCAGCGGAGGCTACCAAAGTGCTCCTGGGGCTAGAGGAAGTGGGATATATGGAGAAGCTGAGGGGGCTGGTTTGTTCAGCCTGGAGGAGAGAAGGGGGGGAGTCCCAGTTGCTGCTTTCCCCTACCTGCTGGGTATTAGAAGGAGGATGGAGCCAGACAGGCCCTATTCCAGCGGAAATGCCTTGCTTTATTCCCGGTTTATTTAAGGAGCATCCTAATGATGATTACAGTCCTGTAGCCAACCCAAAATTTTCTTTCCTGGTTATTCACAGGTGATCAACCCTTCCTCTAAGAGATGTTAGTCTTAAACATCATCCCATTTCTAGTGTTCTTGCTCGCCAGTTTTCTTCATTACCCATAACATTCTGGTTTTCCCTTGAACTCCCATGTTTGAGTCATCTTCATTTCTCAGTCTCCCAGTTATTGTGCAAAGGTCATTAGTGACAATACTAAATAAAAGTGTTTTCAAAACAGAACCTTTAAGGGCTGCCCACTTGTCTGGTATTTTCCCTCTCTACTACCAGTTGTTACCATCTCTTCTTTAGCTGCTTACATCTTACCAATTCTGGTATTAAACCCTGGTTGTATCTAGCTTAAATAGCTTTTTGCCAGGATGGCCTCTCAAAAATGTAGTCCTGATCACTGATGTTTCTGTTGTCTAGAGCATGGGTACACAAACGAGTTGGCAGGCATTAGCAATGTCATTTTCCAACATGTGGGTGCTTCCCTTTCTTCCTTGGGAACACTGGTCTCTCTGAAGCAACATGCTAGCAACTCCGGGCTGCTGTGCATCGGTGTCAGATGATGGCAAAGTATGTGCCAGGGCAAAACGCCAGAGGTAGTGTTGACCTCTCAGCCTCCTGCCTCCATCCCATCTATTTATCTGTCTGCCCTCATGGTTTCTGTCAGCATGGTAAGAGATTAGGTAAGGCATATGGGGGAAGGGGGGACACGTGCAATGGCTCCTTTAAACCCGGCATGGGAGGTAGCCTTTGCCAGAGCAGGTGTTGGGATCAATGGTTTCTTACACTGCTTTCTGATAATTCTCCTTTGCTGTTGTCTAGATGAAGATCTCTTTCAATGAGACAAGTTTGCAGACCATGTTTGAGTACCCTTCGGAGAGCTCACTGGCAGAGGAAGAGGAAGAAGAGGAAGGACATGCTTCTGAACCGGAGGAGGACAAATCTCGAACCTTGTACATTCCACGCCCAAATAGCACTTTGCATCCCAATACACCTAACTCAGGTGAGTGAGGCACTGTGTTGGCGCTGTGGCGTCTGACACTGTCCATGTTTCCTGCAGACCCTTACGGGGCTCCACACGGGTGGAAATCTGACGGCAGCTACTCCTGCTAGCTGATGGCAGAACTGAGGCTTAGTGGGGACAGGGCTCGAACCAGAGTGGGGAACTGCAGATGGGCAGCTGCCATGCCGGGCTCCTGATCCCACTTCCTTTTGGGGTGCTGAGAAGTATTTATGTCAGGTTTGTTCTTCCAGCAGATTTATCCAGCTACACCCCAAAGCACTCTGTGAAGTTCAGTGAGTGGCAGGAGCAGAAGTATGAGGAGATGCCTGCTGCGGAGGGGTGCCTCCCAAAGGAAGCTGATTCCCATGGGAACCAAGTGATGGTGAGACCTCAAATCAGCAAGTCTTGGCTTTGCCCTGCTGTGCTCTTATCTGTTGCTTGGGTTGGTCTGGGCAGTGGATGGGATGGGCTGTGCCTTCTGCTGAACACCTGTGTTTGTGTTTGCTGCCCAGGGAGGCGTGCCACCACTCACAAAGGGATCAAGGCAAGGTCCCACTGCCACTAGCAGACCTGTAAAGGAGACTTAATGCAGCTGGCACACTTTATACTCCAGGGCATGTTTGGAGGGGGCAATTAAATGCACTTGTTAGCCCTGGGCAAGATGTCAATACAGCCTTCACCGTCCAAAGGTGTGGGTGCTCATTTGCTTTGGCTTTGATGACACGTCCATGTCAACTCTGCTTTCTCCACAGCTCACCCCAGCAGAGAAGGGCGGACTCTCCGATTTCAGCAGTGAGCCTGCTCTCTATTTTTGATCGCTTTCATCTTCTAGCCTGCAGCAGCGGCCGCTGGACAAAACGTGTCAGTGCACCTTCCGAATGTCCCTGCAAGCACCACAGAAATAAGCTTCTGGGTCCCTCCCTCACCACAGTTTTCGATGGATCCTGATGCCAAGGGTGGACTAGATGCTGTCAGGCATCTTCGGAGAATATTTGCACTGGATTCTGGGACCTAACTACCACTTTTAAGGCATACGATTTATTCTACCTGTGGCCTTGCATATTCCTTGTTCAAGATCAGCTGCCATTTAGGCAAGCATCTTCACAACAGCTATGTAATCCCAGGATGGGTGTTGGTTCTCTCAGTACTTTTCCGAGTCCACTCATCCAGGCACTGTGTGGGGTCTGGACAGCTTTTGTAACACTCCTCCCATCGGAGGCCCCAGTGGAGAACAGTCCTGGAGCTGGGGCGCTGGGAGTATCTGGGCAGTTAGCTGGATTCACAGTCATCGTCGTGATTTGACAGCTAGATTGGGCGTCAGTTTGGAAAACCATTGAAGGTTCATGGTTCTCAGCATGTGTCTGGGTCTAGTTTCGCTGAACCATCATGGAATTAACGTGCCAGTTACATACTTGTGAAGGAATCACTGTGTGAGGGATGGGAAGGGAATAAATGCCTTTAGCTCTAGGTGACATTTTTGCACTATCTATAGTCCAGACTAGCTTGAGCCTCTTGACAATTCCCAAACATTGGCCATAGCTTTGATCTGTCCGTATCCAGCTCTGGCATCCAGTCTCTAGGACCTGCTGGTTGTGCTCCACTTTGCCGGTTCCTCTTGTTGCTTTGTTCCAGCATCTAAGGGGGCCAGGCCCAAGAGTCATCTGCCTCGGTTGGCAGGGAGGCTTCCTTCTAGCCATGCTTGCTTCGCTCCTCCAGTGCAAAGCACAGGAGGGAAATTTAACTCCCTTCCTTCTGCAGAACTTGGACAAGGAATATGTTGTTTTTTCCTAGGATTTTTATAGTTCTATTGTAATTGTTTAATGCAGCCAATATGCAAAGGAATCTGTTAGACCTTTCCATTTAAGTCTTCTACTACTGTAAACTCAGGGTCAAAATTGCACTCTGGAAAAGATGGAACACTGCTGCTAATATGATTTGTACTTCTGGGATTAAAAGAGATGCAGTTGGAATAGATACAGCCTCTTTGGGCTTTATGAAATGAGTGGTACCCCAGCATGTAGCTCTGTCCAAAGGAATAGGCTGTTATCTTTGAGTAAATTTGATACATTTATTACTTTGTCTATTATATATAGATGATGAAAGTCTGTTCAAGGTGACGCTGGTCTATGAAGTGAAAATACTCTTCATAACTTGCGCTTGTTTTGGTGTGTATTGTAGCAGCAGGAGGAAGGTTGTTCTGCTGAAAAATACGGTCAGGACTAAATGTTAGGATATACCTACTTCTAGCTGTTCTTTTCTGCCTTGAGTGCCTAAATATTGCTGGAACGATAATGCAAAAAAAAATAATACTGAGATACTCAGCAGTTTGTTAGACTTTGGCTGGAGGGGCCACTGGGGAATACTTTCTGCCTCCTTGCACTTCTAAGGCTTGGCCTTTTCAAGCTGGCTCAAGATCTGCTCCCTGTGTGACCTTCTGGGAGAAGTGTGTGGCTGGCAGCACATCTGCCTGTGACACGACGTGAGTACCATGGAAATGGCAATGAATCCCATGTGCTAAGGCTCCTCCTGCTAATGAAATAGTTCAGGACAAGATGCTGAGGCAGGGGTGGAATGAGGAAAAATGCAGGACTGCTAGTGACTGCTAGACTTAAGGGATGAGTAAGTTATCAGGTATGCAGAGTTAAATACTGAGCAGTACCTGCAGCCAGTAGCTGTGCATGCAGCCAAAGGAGATCAGGGACTATGTTGGAAGACAAGGTTATGCACAGCTTTTCTAGCAGAAAAGGTGCTGGTGAGCATCTTGCACTGTGGAAAAGCTCAGGCCAGTTTAAGGCAGCCCTATTTCTAGATTTGCAACTTGATAAAACTGCACGTGGTAAAGTAAAAGCTACTTGTAATTAAAAGTTGGGGACAAGGTGTCTGTACTGGTCCCGACTTCATTCTGCTGTGGGTCAATGAGGAACACTAAAGCCAACAACATCCTGCAGCTTGTTCCACTGACTTGAGCCAACTAAACTGCTGCTCTGGTACTCTGCGTGCTGTTCTCAGTGAGTTAGCACTGAGAACAACTTGCCTGGTTAGGACAGGCTCAGTGGAGGCATGGGAGTACAGAGTGTGCTTCTCAAGAGGAGGACGTTGGTGCCCTGCCTGGCGTGCTGCTCACTTCTCTACTCCTTCCTCCAATTTGCCTGCTTTACCTTGCAGCTGTGACTTGCACCTCGTTGGGTGCTGCCTTTGCGCTTCCCGGCTTTGTTCTTGAATCCCTGGCTGTTCCAGATGAACTCTTTATTAGCTTGCTCTTGGCAGAGCAAGGTGAAAGTGGTTTTGAGGGCTGAAGCGTTAGCTGGTAAGTCACCTCCTGGGATACGCTTCAGTATCTCTGTGCTCAAACTAAAGTAGATGCCTACCCTGATCTCTAGCATTGATACACTTTAGCAGATCTCTCATGAATACCAAAGTGCATCTGAAAGGAAAATTTACTTTTCCAAAACAAAGACTTTGATTAAATGTGGCATCCTTGTACCAGAACAGCAGCTGTCCCAGACCAACAGGACTTTCCAGGCTGAAGAACAAGTTTAGGAATGCTTTTGTCCACGTGCTTGTTTCTCTTTTTTTCCTTTTGAAGTGCTTTGCGGCTCACTGGCTTTACCAGCATTCCCAGTTTCTCCCTTCAGGACATCTAGCAACGTCTGAGAACTTTGCAGTATCTGGGAAAGAAAGAAATAAAAATAGTTTTATTTTTACATAAACTGTTTCTGAGTTCCCTCTGAGTTCAGCTGATCTATCTTGCAGTAAGAGGGCTTCTCCAGCCCTTACAATATCTAATTCTCAGCGACGTATCGTCCCATCTCATGGTGGAGGAATTTCTCTGGTTCGTGCCCATATTGGGAGTATGAAACACCTTAAGCAATTTACCTCCCTTGGAGCACAAGGCAAAGAACTTCCTGAAGCGGGCTGGGGGTGAATTTTTGGGTTGGTTTTTTGCTTCTTTGTTTTAAAGGGAGATGTTGATACCTGGGCTTTTTAGATCTGTATGAAATCATGCTCAGCTGACCCATTTTCAACCATCTTCCACTGTTAAAATGGCACACTTTGTTTCTTCCTTCAAGACTAACTCAACTCCACAATGACCTTAATTCAGACTAAATTTTTTATTCATTTTCTCCTATTTTTAGCTTATACTGTACATAATCTAACATTCCTGCTTATGCTCTAGGAAGCAAGGCTACAAATGGGTTTAAGAGATATTGCTGCCTGTCCTTACTGTTTAAAGTTTTAACGCAGTAGACAACTAACAAAACATGAGAGTGGGGTTGTAGTCCCAAAGATCACTTACGTTTCTATGACCTTGTGGGAACAGCTGAGTGGTTGGAGGAGAGGCGGACATAAGTGCTGTGCAGGATGAGACACCGGTAGCACATGGTGGTGGGATATTGTCATCTTGTCTGTGGAAGAAAGTGAACTCCTGCGGCTGCTGGGGCTGGGGGAAGGCAAGGAGTGTGATTCCGGGCAGATGTACATCCCCAGGGAAGGAACTTTGTTGCTGGTGTGTGTGCAGGGCGCCTGCCTTTCCCCTCCGAACCGCCTCTGCGTTCTACCTGCTGTGAGCGCCTTTTGATTTCAATAAACATGAATTCATTTGTAGGCTGGGGGGCTGTGACTCGTATCTCGCGTGGGGTTTCTTCACAAAGGTGCTGCCTGTGTTGCTTTACAGCACAGTTTTTAAGCTATTAAATTTCTATGTGTTCTTCCCCTTCACCCCCAAACCATCCATCGGTTTTTGAAAGAAAATGGCTCCAGCCCCATCTGAAAAATAACTCACAGAAAGTGCTGACGGAGGGAACGGGGGGAGCCGAGGGCATGCAAAAAACAAGTGGGAAAAGGAGAACTGAGGCAGCAGGTCCCAGGGGCGTGGGTGTTTTAAACCAGATAGTTGAAGGAAGGTCATCGCTTATCGGAAAGCGGGCTGGGAAGGTCCTTTTGTTTTTCTTTAAAAAACCGGTGAGTGTGTAATCCAGGAGGGAATTCTGCTGGAATGCTGCCCCAGGCCCGCTCCCTTGCCGACGCCGTCCCACGGCAGGTGGCAGAGGCCCTGTTCCGGGCTGGGCGAAGGCGCGTCCGGCGGGGCGGCACCTCTGCCCGCAGGGCCGCTGTCACCTGCCCGGGCTCACGGCCCCGGGCCGAGCCCCTCGGTCCCGCCAGCGCGGGCTGCCCGGGGGCCCGGCCGGGAGCTGCGCCACGAGCCCGGGGTCCCCTGCGGGGGCCGGTCTCGGTTCGGCCGCGGCCGAGCTGCCGCGGCCGGCCCGGGCCCTCGCTACTCCAGGCCCCGCAGCCGCCTCCGCTCCGCCAGCCCCGGCCCCGCCGCCCCTGCAGCCCCGCCATGTGTCCCCCGGCCCCAGACCCGCCGTGTGCCCCCCGCCGCCCGGCCGGGCCCGGCCCTGCCCGCCCCGCCTCCTCCGCGGCGCGGCCCGGCCCGCATGGAGCCGCCGGCGGGCGCGGAGCTCTCGGCCGCCTGGAACACGCTCAGCACCGGCCTGGTGCCGCCCGCCGCCCTGGGGCTGGTGAGCGGGGCCGGGGGGCGGAGGGGCGGCCGGGGCTGCGGGGCTCCGCGCTCTGGGCCCTGTGGGCGCCTGAGGCGGGCCCGGCGCAGGCCCCGACCGCGCAGGCTTCCGCCCCCGGGGGGCTGAGGCGGCCCCGGCCCGGCCGGTCCCGGGGCTGTGGGGAGAAGCGGGCCCGGGGGCGCCTGGCGGGGGCGGCCTGTGGCTGCCGGGGACTGCGAGGGAGAGGCCGCGGCGGCCCAGGCGGCCCGTCAGGGCGGCCGGGGCAGGCTCGGGCCCGAGGGCTGGCAGTGGGGGCCCGGGGGCGGTGGGCAGCGAGGGCGGTGGGGGCCCGAGAGCGGTGGGTGACCCCGGGTGCGGGCACTCGGGGGCAGTGGGGGGCCCGGGGGCGGTGGGGGCCGAGAGCGGTGGGAGTCTGGGGCCGGTGGGGGCCCGAGGCCTGGCCATGGGGGCCCGGGGGAGGTGGGCAGCGAGGGCCGTGGGGGTCCCAGGGCGGTGGACACCAAGGGCGGTGGGCACGGGGCTGTCAGCAGCGCAGCCCCCCGTGGGGCTCGGCGGAGCAGCGGGAGCTGCCAGGCGCCCTCTGAGCTCTGGGCCCCCCGGCACAGGCCCCCAAGGAGGGGTCTCCAGCTCGGTGCCCCCTTGGCTTTCCAGGCAGTCCCGCGGTCGGATGCTGCGCAGCCGCTGAAGGATGCGGAGCTGCGGGCAGCCCTGGACGTCCTGCGGCGTTACGACTTGCACTCGGTGGTGGAGGAGTGGTTCGTCGAGGTGCTGCAGATGGACCTTCAGGCAAACATAGCTCCCGAGTTCTGGAATGGCATCGGCCAGCATGAGAACACGGCTGAGGAGCCCCAGTGCTCCTCGCTCCTCCTGGACGCGTTTGGTCTCCTCAGGAGGCGCCTGGACCCCTACCTGAACAGCCTGGAGCTCCTGGAGAGGTGGACCGAGGCAGGCTTGCTGCTGGGGACGGGTGCCCAGACGCTGCAGGAGAAGGTCTACACCATGTTCAAGGCGATCCTCTTCTTCTCCACGACGAAATCCTTCCAGGAGATGATCCAGCAGTTCTACGGCCGCACGTTCAGGATATACATGCGGCAGTGGAAGAAAGGAGAAGAGGGAAGGAGCGAGCGTGAGAGCAGCATGAGCGAGGACAGTGATCCGGAGGAGGGTGGCGGAGACAGCGCGCTCTGCGCAGGGTGCAGCAGCAAGAGGGAGCAGTGCTGGTGCCCCAAAGCCATGGAGCAGTTTCAGCAGCTCAACGACATCCTGTACGTACGCTTACGGGGTGGTGGCTGTCACTCGCCAGGACCAGGCGGTCTGGACGGGGAGCAGTGGCGGGTTTTCTTCATTTCTGGAGATGGGAGGAGTTGCGCGTGAGGTCGGGCCGGGTCACAGTGATGGGTAGAGAACCTGACGCAGGGTGTCTGCAGGTGGCTGACGACTGGTGGTTGAACAGGAGGAGATCTTTAGAGAGAAAGTTCTTCTCCCTCGATACGACAATGCCTTCCTCTTGCGCTAAAGCCACCTGTCCAAAACGGGGCAGACTTTTCTACATGGAAAAGCTTTTGATAGCCAGAAAGTCACGTTCCTAAGGAAGATGGGGTAGCAGTCACGTCATATGCTATACACGCAGTGCGTCTGTGTGTCAGAGCATTTGCACTGAGGCCTGCATCTGTGGCGTGTCCGGGGCGGAAGGTGCCTTTGGGTAGCGGGGCTGTCTGTACTTGCTTGTGCCTTTGGTTCCATACACGGTGCATTGTCTCCGTAGCCGCCGACTGCATTTGCTGGAGAGAGTGAGCGCCGATGCGGTCACGACCATCTTGCACAGGATGATAGAAGAGAGGATGGAGCAGCGATGCAGGGGGGAGTACGAGCGCTCCTTCCTGAATGAGTTCCAGGAGGTAAGGCAGGCGTGCGGGCGGCAAGGGCCCTTCCTTTGGAGATGAGCAGCTGCTGCTGTTGGTGCTTTAGCAGCTCTGGCTAAAAGCAGATTCCACCTCAAAACCCCTTGGTCCTGGGCTGCGACTGCCAGCGCCCTTGGCAGAAGAGGTGGTTACAACTCTCAGTTTTGGTTTATGCTGGAGGGGACGGTTTGCTCTGGCCCGTGCGTGACGGACCCTTGTGTTTCACCCGGTGAGGGCCATAGCAGGAATTTCTGTGATTCCGTTTGACAAGCTACGAGAGCGTGCAGTGCCACCTGGCCTGCAGAGGACCCTCCTTCTGTGTAGGTGGGCCCATCGTTAGAATTTGTGTGGCCGTTTTCTGTCCTCTTCCCGATTTTTCAGCACCCATTTAAAACAGGCATCGGGAAAGTGAGACGATGGTCTGGCATTGATCTCACTGGTGGGCCATACACAGAATTAGAATCCTTCCTTGCGACGACCTGGTTGTTTTGCTGCTGCCTTAAACCAAGTTTGTGTTGGTCAGCATACCCAGTGTGGCCTTCAAATAAAATTGGTCTCCGGGTTATGGCTCTTGCAGGATCCAGCCCTGGCTCCGCAGGTTGCCCTGCGCTCTTTGTTCCTGGAGGCGTGACCTTGCCTTTGCCTGTGTGGAAGCACAATGTGTGAAGTGAGGCTGCCGTGCAAACCAGGCGGCTCTCGGTGGTTGCCCCAGTTTCCTTGCTGTTTGCCGCGTCGGCTATTTCTGTCGTGTGCAAACATCGGCAGTCATTTTGTATTTGCTCCCCTTTAGTTGTGTGCAGCACTTTCTTTGCTGGAGCTTGTGTGAAAGAAAGGCTTTTGGGTGACCTGGAGATTGTTTGAGGACATTTTAAGGGCAGCAGGGAAAATGCAACTGCGTTCGGCTTGTCAGACGTAACTGAAGGTGCCCTTGCTCCCATCCCTTTGGGAAGGGCAGCGTGTTTGGCCACAGGACGCTGGAGCGTGTCAGAACTAGGAAGAGAGAATTTTAAGGCAAAAAGCATAAGCCTGGCAAAGCTACCGGCAAAACAGGAGAAGTCTGAGAAACAGCTTGCTAAAAGTACAAGTGAGAGACTCATCAGCAGTGGTCTGGAGAGTCAGTTGATAATCAGACTGTGACAGGAGTGCTCAGAGAAGATAACCTCACAGGAAAGAATGGGTTGGTTTGATAATGATTGTATTCCTTAGAATTGACTTTGCGTCATTTATAGTCCTTTCCTTTTCTCCTTCAGCATGCGTTATCAGCTTTCCACAGTCTTGCCCAGGTTGATGCCCAGGTGTTGTGTAGTTGTCAGGTTTGTCCTGTCTGCCGTTGTAACAGTCAGAACGTGTGCATTTCTTCAGTGCGTCCTTGGTGGAGTAGATAATTAAAAATGAGCTCAGCTGGTATTTGAGGTCTTGGTTTCAAGTGCCTGATTTTGGTTGATGGTGGGTCCTTGGGGTGGCTTGCTTGCTCTTGACTGCTTTCAGGAATCACCGAAATGTGTCACAGCCGGTGTGGCGGGCAGTTTGCTCATTCATCTGCCTGTTGATAGGTGAAGTGTGGGACACAGCTGTGCATCCAGCTGTGGTGATCACCATCTCTGTGCTCCCCCTGTCCTTGTGCAGTGGATTGAGAAAGTGATCGGCTGGCTCAGCAGGGTTTTTCTGCAAGACGGTCCCTTGGCACGTTCCTCTGCAGAGGCTAGCAGCACCTTGAAGCGCTGGCGGTGCCACGTCCAAAGGTTCTTCTACCACAGCTACGCCAGCATGCGCATCGAAGAGCTCTTCAGCATTATTCGAGGTAGCTTTGAGCCATTCAGTCACTCGGACTTGGGCTGGATGCACGATAGCTCGGCCTTCCTCTCCTGCGGTACCGCGCTGTCTCCTCTTGCCTTCCCCTGGAGCGTGGGGCTGCTTCTAATGGCGCCTTGGTTTGTAGATTTCCCAGAGTCCAAGCCTGCTGTGGAGGACCTCAAGTTCTGCCTGGAAAGGACTAATCAGAGGCATCAGCTGCTCAGCTCCCTGAAAAGCGCTCTGGAAACGCGACTTCTGCACCCTGGTGGGTACAACATCCCCGCGTGTGCCGTAACACTGTGGGGAGCCTGGGCATGAATGGGGATCTGGTGGGACCCCTCATCTGGCTTTGTGTTTGATGAGGGGGAGGCGGTCAGGCTGTGCACATTCGGGTGTGCCCAGGCAGCAGGAGCTGCTTAGATCTTTCTGCCTCGTTTTCAAAGGGGTGAGGAGCTGAGGGGAAGTTTAGCTTTGTCAGGTGGAGCAGAGGGCTTGGAGCATCCAGGCTCCCTGCACCCAAGCTGCCTGTGCTCTGTGACTGTGAGTCCCTGTGCCCCTCTCCTGCAGGAGTCAACACGTCCGACATCATCACTCTGTATATCTCGGCCATCAAGGCACTGCGGGAGCTTGACCCCTCCATGGTTATCCTGGAGGTGGCCTGCGAGCCCATCAGGAAGTATCTGAGGTAGGAGGCTGGCGGGGCGGTCGTGGGCATCCCCTCTCCCTGCCCTTCACTCGCTCTGTTTCTCTTGCCTGTGGGCAGGACTCGGGAAGACACGGTGCGGAAGATTGTGGCCGGTCTCACAGGGGATGCGGAGGGCTCCGATCTTGCCAACGAGCTCTCGAAAGCTGACCCGGTGACCCTGGAGAACGGCCAGGAGAGTGACGATGACATCTCAGAACCGGGGGACTGGGTTCCTGACCCCGTTGACGCGGATCCAGGTTAGGTGCCAGGACCAGAAGTCTTGAGCAGCTCATTTGCTCATCCTCTAGAGCTGAGCTGAGCTGGGGCAGGTCTCTGATAGTCTGGCACTGTCGTCTGCTTGACCTCGCTAGGAAAATCCAGTTCCAAGCGTCGGTCCTCGGACATCATCAGCCTGCTGGTGAGCATCTATGGCAGCAAGGACCTGTTTATCAACGAATACCGCACACTTCTGGCTGACCGGCTGCTCCATCAGTTCAACTACAACGCTGAGAGGTGAGGTGCAGGTGCCCAGCCTCGTCGCTTTCCATGGTAGAATCACCTGGTGAAGGTTGCTTCAGTTGTGGTCCTACGAGCAGCTGTTCGTCTTTGGCCATTTCCTCTGCAGCTCTGGGTCTGCATGTGGAATTTCACGTGCTCACCTCTTCTCAAGCTGCACCCTGCTCCATCCTGCACTTGGCTTGCACTGATCGGGCAGCATGTAGGTGACACCTTGCAAGGCTTCCTAGGAGGAGCACCCTTGTGCTAGAAGCTACCTGTTTTGGCTGCGTTGCAGGCGGCAGAGGCCAAGCCAGACCCGCCTCTCTGAGGGACCTGTGTCTGATCTGGTGTTTCTCTTACCAGGGAAATCCGCAACGTGGAGCTGCTGAAGCTGCGGTTTGGTGAAGCTCAGATGCACTATTGTGAAGTCATGTTAAAAGTATGGGTTTTACTTTTTAAATTCAAGTCCTGGGTGTTTGAACCCATTGTGAAAGAGGAGGGACTTGAGGAGGGACCCCAAAAGGGTTTTCTAGGAAAGCGGGGTTCCCAAAATCCCTGTGAGGGGGCTGGTGTGTGAGAGGCAGAAGTGTGTTCAAAATCTTGTCTGCTTTTTAAGCCCTTTGGGTTGGGTTGTCACCTCTGAGGAATGGTTGCTCTGGTGCTGTTGTCTCTCCTGCTCTTCCTGCCGTGCAGTATTCCAGCAGTGAAGAGCTGGGCTCCTCCAGCTCCTGTGGGGCTGGGACTCTGGCGTTTAATTCACTTGGAGCACTGTAGGAAGCACAGTTCTGGAGGGACTCCAGGCTAGTGTTGAGTGGAACAAGCCCTTTCTCAGCCTCCCCACGACTGTTTCTGAGTGTGCAGCAGACTTTGATGCAGACACACATGACCTTGTCCTTTCCAGTGTCCCCATCGTCATTTGGAGACGATGCTAGTCCCCTTGTTTAAGCTTCCCCTTTAGTAAGGGTTAGCACTGACTTGGAAGAGAAGGAGCTGCCTTAGCTTCCTGTGCCTTTTCCAGGATATGGCTGACTCACGACGCATTAATGCCAACATTCGTGATGAGGAAGAGAAGCTTCCAGAGGAGGAGAGGCCACCGTTCAGCCTTGTTGCTGTTATCCTGTCAAGTGAGTTCTGGCCGCTGCTGAAAGAGGAGAAGCTGGAGCTTCCAGAGAAGGTCAAGGAAGCCATGGAAGCCTATTCCAAGAAGTATGAGAAATTAAAGGTGAGGCACCTTTAACCCTCCTTCAAAACGATGTATGCTGTTGAGACTTTGTTACATGGCGTGGTCTGTGCAAAGTCTGCTTTAACATCCCTTGGATTTTGGCTGCTGGTACACCCATGCTGTTACGGTGGAATCGCGCAGTCCTTCAGCTTTGAATCGGGGGTTACAGCTGCCCCAGCTCAGCTGTTGCCTAATGGGGGGGTTTTCTCTTTATGGGGTGCCTGGGTCGTTGTGGTGATGGCAGTTAGGGAAGAGAGTTTTCCTCGGCCTTCAAAGCAAGCAGGGCTGTTTTCACAGCAGTATGAGAAGAGATGGCGTGTGTTCCGAGGAAATGCTGCCCCAGAGGAATCTTTCTTTCCCATAGGAGTTTGTCCTGGGCAGCCCGTTTGGTCTTCCAGTGTTTCCTCAGCCTGTGCTTACCCTGCCAGGTCTGGATGACAACTTGTGCCGAGGAGGATGTTTCCCATGATGGGGTGGGGGCTGGCTGGTGGCAGTGCTGGGCGACGTGTGAGGAGGGGAGCAGCTTCAGCATCTGGCAGGGGCCTGGGGGTGCAGCTGGCCCTGGTGGCAGAGGGGCGTTTGCAGTAACGCAGCGCTTAGTGGCTCCTGTTGGCAGATGTGCCGTGAGCGGCTGCTTCCCCCTTTTGCAGGCCATGAGGACCCTGAACTGGAAGTACCACCTGGGCCTGGTGGACTTGGACGTGGAGCTGGCGGATCGCACCCTCTCCCTGTCTGTGTCCCCCGTGCACGCTGCCATCATTTTGCACTTCCAGACCAAGAGTGAGTGCTGCGGCAGAGACTCGGTGTCAACCCCTCGTGTCTGTGTGCTTCGCATGGCTGGGTGGGAGGGCCATGTTAGGGGGGTGGCTGGAGGCTCTGAGAGCTCTGGCAGCGGCACCAAGACCTGGCTCGTGGGCTTGGACCTACCAGAGGGCTCAGCAGGTCCCCAGCCACCCTCGGAGACAGCACGGAGCAGGGCCGCAGCTCAGCACCCGCTCCGCGGCCAGGCAGCCCCTGCACACAGCTGCTTGCCGCTGGCACTGGCTCCCAGCTGTCCCCGTCCTCTCACCGAGTCGTGGCTGCTGGGGCTGGGTGGGCAGGTGTCCCGCTCTCTTCTCTGAGATCCGTGGGGTCTGCAGGTACGTGGACGCTGACGGAGCTGAGCGAAGTGCTCAAGGTGCCCGTGACGTCGCTGAAGCGTAAGATGACGCTGTGGCTGCAGCAGGGCGTCCTGCGCGAAGAGCCGCAAGGCATCTTCACTGTGATTGAGGAGGAGCAGAAGGACCAGGTGGAGAAGGTCGTTCTGATAGACAGCGACGAGGAGGGGGACTCTGCCATGGCCTCACAGGCTGACCAGAAAGAGGAAGAGCTGCAGGTACGCGCTTGTGCGTCTCAGCTGCTTGCGAAGCCGGCGGGACAATGCAAACATCCCGAGCTTTTGGTTTTGGGGAATCCGATTGAGACGAGGGCTTCAGTTTGCGCTTTGGATTTGCATTTTCCCCTGCAGGTGGCTCAGTGCAGCCTGACGGGTGTTGGAAGGGGCTGTCTCTTGGTAAACGCTCACTGGTGCAGGGGCTGGATCACAGCCTTCCCTCCAGGGAAGTGCCCGGCTGCTGAGCCACGCAGCCATTTGGGTATCTCGACCTCTGTTTTCTCAGTGTAAATAAAGAAAACCTCTGAGACAGGACTTCCTATTTAAAAGCAGCCGTAACTTTCTTGGATTCCCCCAAGCGGGGCTTCATGGCACTTAGGCTGCCAAAAAGGCTGCCCCGGCACTAACAGCTGGACCTTTGCCTTCTCTGCGTTGTGGTTCCTGGGCGCTTCCAGTGCTTTTCCTACCCGTGTGTCATGTGCGCGTGTTGTGCCGCTGGGCAACACGCAGGTGTCATACTGGTGTTTATCCACTGAGGGTCATGCACGGGCTGCACGTCAAATCCTGCTTTCTGGCTGGGTGTCCTGTTCTTGGATGTGTCCTCTTGAAAGGCCGCATGCTCCTGGCTGAGAGCAGAGCTCACAGCCACCTACTACAGCCCTGCTCCGCTTTTGGGATGGGGGATGCTCAAGCTCCCCTTTTCTTCACGGTGCAGATGCCAGCGTGATTTACTGTTGCTCGCGTGTCCCCCCGCAGCTGTTCTGGACGTACATCCAGGCCATGCTGACCAACCTCGAGAGCCTGTCCTTGGAGAGGATTCACAGCATGCTGAAGATGTTTGTGATGACAGGCCCGGTGGTTACCGAGATCGATCTACAAGAGCTGCAGGGTTTCCTGCACAAGAAGGTGCGGGACCAGCAGCTGATCTACTCCGACAGTGTTTATCGCCTTCCCAAGAACTGCAACTAGACTGCGAGCGTCCCTGCCTTCCCCTCGGTGTCACTTCTCTGTGCCTGTGCTGGGTTCCTGCGTGCCACCCAGATCTCTGCACCCTGCTGGGAAGTTCCTCTGCTCTGGGGGTTTTCTGTGCCCTCTTCCCCAAAGCGGGTGTCCTTTTCCACACGGAGACAGCTCAGCAGCAGCCTGGGCTGTGCGCCCACAACTGCTGGGTCTGGGCCTGCTCCCCACGGTGCTTTTCCTCCGGTACGTGAGTGTCTGAGCCCACTTCACTGGGCAATAAAAGCCAGCAGTCGTCTTTTCTCAGACGGTACCAACTCTTTCTCTTTCCTCTCAGCCTGCCAGGCACTGTCTCCCCCTCATTGGGTCTCCATCTGTGGTCCCGGGAGGTTTTGGGAGGGGGGCTGTTGGCTCCACTTGCTGTCTGGGTCTCTGTGTGCGGCTAAAGCAGCATCCTGCAGCTGGCTGTGATGAGCAAGACCCTGCACAAAAGCAAGTGTTTGTGCCATCTCCTGTGGCTGACGTGGGAGGAAGATGCAGGATCCGCTCACCCTTGCTTGGGACTCCTAAACTGTGGGGCACGATCGTTTTGTGGGATGAAGAACGCTTTGGATGGAGGAGGCGTAGCAGTTCTTCAGGGCAAGCTGTTCAGTCCCAGCGGAGAAGTAAGTGGGTTCTGGCAGCGGTGGGATTGCTTCACTGTGGCAGGGAGACACAGCGGCTGCCCTCAAGGGTGCGTTGTCTTGGTGAGCTCCAGAGGCCCCCGCACCACTGAGATGAAGGAGGGGGTCGGGTGGGATAGCGCCTGAGCTCCGCTGGTTAAGCATCGCGCCCCAGCCTGGGGATCAGGCAGTGGGTTTGGGGATGGCAATCCTGTCTCCGTTTGCTACCGTTCAGGCTTCCGTGGTCCTGCTTCCCAGGTGGGTTTTGCTCCTTGGGAGGAATGTGCTGGGGAAATCTGGCTTTTAATAACCACTTGCTTTCTGTGGAGCAAAGAATGAGTGTCCACGGCTCCAGGAGCCTTCCCCCTCTTCTGCTGGCTCCTGTGTGCCAGCCCGCGGGCACTGCAGCTGCTGGAACTGAGGTCCCAAAGGGCCACGCTTGAACCTCCGGAGCAGCCTGTAACCCCGGCTGCACTGCTGTGCGTCCAGGTGTACGAGAGGCCCGTGGAACACGGAAAGCAACTCCTATTTAACATACAGCCTTGTTTTTCAGTGCCTAAAGGCCTGCAAGTCCCACACTGCTGGCAGCCTTTGTGCAGCTGCCTGCAGCGGAGTGTGGCACTTACCCGCACCTTTTGTGCATTCAGGGTTTTGTTCTGTGGGTAAGAGCACATTTCCGTGTTTCCCCATGGCACTTCACTCAAGGCTGGTGCTGTTGTGGCAGCGGGAACTGTTATGAAGCTGAAAATATTCCTTGAGATGTAGGGGCTCTGGTAACAACTAAATGAACCCCTGTCTGTGAACACAGAGGGTGTGACTCCAGGGGAAGGCAGGAAAGTGAGAAAGCGGCTAATCCTAGATGGCAGCAGGCATGGAGGGAATTCGTGACCGAGAAGCCCCGGCAGAGCTGGCAGGACGCGCTGCCCTCCGGGCTGGTGGGGCGGGCAGGGCACCGGGATGCGCTCGGAACCCCCCGGGCCTGCGCGGCGGGGACATGAGGCACAAACCCGCACGAGCTCACGGCCCCGGGCCAATGCCGCCTCCGGACCCCGCAGCGATGGTCTGGGGATGCCCTTAGACCGGGATCCAGCAGCACCGAAGCGAAGCGCAGCCCCGGTCAGCGCCGGGAGGCGGCCACGCAGCCGCACCGCTCCGCTCCGCCTCCCGGCTCCGCCCGCAGCTCCAGGCCCCGGGCCTGCCGCCCTCCGCAGCCCCGCCGTGTGCCCCCGGGCCGCGGCCCCAGCCCAGCAGTGTGCCCCGCGGCCCCAGACCCGCCGTGTGCCCCCCGCCGCCCGGCCGGGCCCGGCCCTGCCCGCCCCGCCTCCTCCGCGGCGCGGCCCGGCCCGCATGGAGCCGCCGGCGGGCGCGGAGCTCTCGGCCGCCTGGAACACGCTCAGCACCGGCCTGGTGCCGCCCGCCGCCCTGGGGCTGGTGAGCGGGGCCGGGGGGCGGAGGGGCGGCCGGGGCTGCGGGGCTCCGCGCTCTGGGCCCTGTGGGCGCCTGAGGCGGGCCCGGCGCAGGCCCCGACCGCGCAGGCTTCCGCCCCCGGGGGGCTGAGGCGGCCCCGGCCCGGCCGGTCCCGGGGCTGTGGGGAGAAGCGGGCCCGGGGGCGCCTGGCGGGGGCGGCCTGTGGCTGCCGGGGACTGCGAGGGAGAGGCCGCGGCGGCCCAGGCGGCCCGTCAGGGCGGCCGGGGCAGGCTCGGGCCCGAGGGCTGGCAGTGGGGGCCCGGGGGCGGTGGGCAGCGAGGGCGGTGGGGGCCCGAGAGCGGTGGGTGACCCCGGGTGCGGGCACTCGGGGGCAGTGGGGGGCCCGGGGGCGGTGGGGGCCGAGAGCGGTGGGAGTCTGGGGCCGGTGGGGGCCCGAGGCCTGGCCATGGGGGCCCGGGGGAGGTGGGCAGCGAGGGCCGTGGGGGTCCCAGGGCGGTGGACACCAAGGGCGGTGGGCACGGGGCTGTCAGCAGCGCAGCCCCCCGTGGGGCTCGGCGGAGCAGCGGGAGCTGCCAGGCGCCCTCTGAGCTCTGGGCCCCCCGGCACAGGCCCCCAAGGAGGGGTCTCCAGCTCGGTGCCCCCTTGGCTTTCCAGGCAGTCCCGCGGTCGGATGCTGCGCAGCCGCTGAAGGATGCGGAGCTGCGGGCAGCCCTGGACGTCCTGCGGCGTTACGACTTGCACTCGGTGGTGGAGGAGTGGTTCGTCGAGGTGCTGCAGATGGACCTTCAGGCAAACATAGCTCCCGAGTTCTGGAATGGCATCGGCCAGCATGAGAACACGGCTGAGGAGCCCCAGTGCTCCTCGCTCCTCCTGGACGCGTTTGGTCTCCTCAGGAGGCGCCTGGACCCCTACCTGAACAGCCTGGAGCTCCTGGAGAGGTGGACCGAGGCAGGCTTGCTGCTGGGGACGGGTGCCCAGACGCTGCAGGAGAAGGTCTACACCATGTTCAAGGCGATCCTCTTCTTCTCCACGACGAAATCCTTCCAGGAGATGATCCAGCAGTTCTACGGCCGCACGTTCAGGATATACATGCGGCAGTGGAAGAAAGGAGAAGAGGGAAGGAGCGAGCGTGAGAGCAGCATGAGCGAGGACAGTGATCCGGAGGAGGGCGGCGGAGACAGCGCGCTCTGCGCAGGGTGCAGCAGCAAGAGGGAGCAGTGCTGGTGCCCCAAAGCCATGGAGCAGTTTCAGCAGCTCAACGACATCCTGTACGTACGCTTACGGGGTGGTGGCTGTCACTCGCCAGGACCAGGCGGTCTGGACGGGGAGCAGTGGCGGGTTTTCTTCATTTCTGGAGATGGGAGGAGTTGCGCGTGAGGTCGGGCCGGGTCACAGTGATGGGTAGAGAACCTGACGCAGGGTGTCTGCAGGTGGCTGACGACTGGTGGTTGAACAGGAGGAGATCTTTAGAGAGAAAGTTCTTCTCCCTCGATACGACAATGCCTTCCTCTTGCGCTAAAGCCACCTGTCCAAAACGGGGCAGACTTTTCTACATGGAAAAGCTTTTGATAGCCAGAAAGTCACGTTCCTAAGGAAGATGGGGTAGCAGTCACGTCATATGCTATACACGCAGTGCGTCTGTGTGTCAGAGCATTTGCACTGAGGCCTGCATCTGTGGCGTGTCCGGGGCGGAAGGTGCCTTTGGGTAGCGGGGCTGTCTGTACTTGCTTGTGCCTTTGGTTCCATACACGGTGCATTGTCTCCGTAGCCGCCGACTGCATTTGCTGGAGAGAGTGAGCGCCGATGCGGTCACGACCATCTTGCACAGGATGATAGAAGAGAGGATGGAGCAGCGATGCAGGGGGGAGTACGAGCGCTCCTTCCTGAATGAGTTCCAGGAGGTAAGGCAGGCGTGCGGGCGGCAAGGGCCCTTCCTTTGGAGATGAGCAGCTGCTGCTGTTGGTGCTTTAGCAGCTCTGGCTAAAAGCAGATTCCACCTCAAAACCCCTTGGTCCTGGGCTGCGACTGCCAGCGCCCTTGGCAGAAGAGGTGGTTACAACTCTCAGGTTTGGTTTATGCTGGAGGGGACGGTTTGCTCTGGCCCGTGCGTGACGGACCCTTGTGTTTCACCCGGTGAGGGCCATAGCAGGAATTTCTGTGATTCCGTTTGACAAGCTACGAGAGCGTGCAGTGCCACCTGGCCTGCAGAGGACCCTCCTTCTGCGTAGGTGGGCCCATCGTTAGAATTTGTGTGGCCGTTTTCTGTCCTCTTCCCGATTTTTCAGCACCCATTTAAAACAGGCATCGGGAAAGTGAGACAATGGTCTGGCATTGATCTCACTGGTGGGCCATACACAGAATTAGAATCCTTCCTTGCGACGACCTGGTTGTTTTGCTGCTGCCTTAAACCAAGTTTGTGTTGGTCAGCGTACCCAGTGTGGCCTTCAAATAAAATTGGTCTCCGGGTTATGGCTCTTGCAGGATCCAGCCCTGGCTCCGCAGGTTGCCCTGCGCTCTTTGTTCCTGGAGGCGTGACCTTGCCTTTGCCTGTGTGGAAGCACAACGTGTGAAGTGAGGTTGCCGTGCAAACCAGGCGGCTCTCGGTGGTTGCCCCAGTTTCCTTGCTGTTTGCCGCGTCGGCTATTTCTGTCGTGTGCAAACATCGGCAGTCATTTTGTATTTGCTCCCCTTTAGTTGGTGTGCAGCACTTTCTTTGCTGGAGCTTGTGTGAAAGAAAGGCTTTTGGGTGACCTGGAGATTGTTTGAGGACATTTTAAGGGCAGCAGGGAAAATGCAACTGCGTTCGGCTTGTCAGACGTAACTGAAGGTGCCCTTGCTCCCATCCCTTTGGGAAGGGCAGCGTGTTTGGCCACAGGACGCTGGAGCGTGTCAGAACTAGGAAGAGAGAATTTTAAGGCAAAAAGCATAAGCCTGGCAAAGCTACCGGCAAAACAGGAGAAGTCTGAGAAACAGCTTGCTAAAAGTACAAGTGAGAGACTCATCAGCAGTGGTCTGGAGAGTCAGTTGATAATCAGACTGTGACAGGAGTGCTCAGAGAAGATAACCTCACAGGAAAGAATGGGTTGGTTTGATAATGATTGTATTCCTTAGAATTGACTTTGCGTCATTTATAGTCCTTTCCTTTTCTCCTTCAGCATGCGTTATCAGCTTTCCACAGTCTTGCCCAGGTTGATGCCCAGGTGTTGTGTAGTTGTCAGGTTTGTCCTGTCTGCCGTTGTAACAGTCAGAACGTGTGCATTTCTTCAGTGCGTCCTTGGTGGAGTAGATAATTAAAAATGAGCTCAGCTGGTATTTGAGGTCTTGGTTTCAAGTGCCTGATTTTGGTTGATGGTGGGTCCTTGGGGTGGCTTGCTTGCTCTTGACTGCTTTCAGGAATCACCGAAATGTGTCACAGCCGGTGTGGCGGGCAGTTTGCTCATTCATCTGCCTGTTGATAGGTGAAGTGTGGGACACAGCTGTGCATCCAGCTGTGGTGATCACCATCTCTGTGCTCCCCCTGTCCTTGTGCAGTGGATTGAGAAAGTGATCGGCTGGCTCAGCAGGGTTTTTCTGCAAGACGGTCCCTTGGCACGTTCCTCTGCAGAGGCTAGCAGCACCTTGAAGCGCTGGCGGTGCCACGTCCAAAGGTTCTTCTACCACAGCTACGCCAGCATGCGCATCGAAGAGCTCTTCAGCATTATTCGAGGTAGCTTTGAGCCATTCAGTCACTCGGACTTGGGCTGGATGCACGATAGCTCGGCCTTCCTCTCCTGCGGTACCGCGCTGTCTCCTCTTGCCTTCCCCTGGAGCGTGGGGCTGCTTCTAATGGCGCCTTGGTTTGTAGATTTCCCAGAGTCCAAGCCTGCTGTGGAGGACCTCAAGTTCTGCCTGGAAAGGACTAATCAGAGGCATCAGCTGCTCAGCTCCCTGAAAAGCGCTCTGGAAACGCGACTTCTGCACCCTGGTGGGTACAACATCCCCGCGTGTGCCGTAACACTGTGGGGAGCCTGGGCATGAATGGGGATCTGGTGGGACCCCTCATCTGGCTTTGTGTTTGATGAGGGGGAGGCGGTCAGGCTGTGCACATTCGGGTGTGCCCAGGCAGCAGGAGCTGCTTAGATCTTTCTGCCTCGTTTTCAAAGGGGTGAGGAGCTGAGGGGAAGTTTAGCTTTGTCAGGTGGAGCAGAGGGCTTGGAGCATCCAGGCTCCCTGCACCCAAGCTGCCTGTGCTCTGTGACTGTGAGTCCCTGTGCCCCTCTCCTGCAGGAGTCAACACGTCCGACATCATCACTCTGTATATCTCGGCCATCAAGGCACTGCGGGAGCTTGACCCCTCCATGGTTATCCTGGAGGTGGCCTGCGAGCCCATCAGGAAGTATCTGAGGTAGGAGGCTGGCGGGGCGGTCGTGGGCATCCCCTCTCCCTGCCCTTCACTCGCTCTGTTTCTCTTGCCTGTGGGCAGGACTCGGGAAGACACGGTGCGGAAGATTGTGGCCGGTCTCACAGGGGATGCGGAGGGCTCCGATCTTGCCAACGAGCTCTCGAAAGCTGACCCGGTGACCCTGGAGAACGGCCAGGAGAGTGACGATGACATCTCAGAACCGGGGGACTGGGTTCCTGACCCCGTTGACGCGGATCCAGGTTAGGTGCCAGGACCAGAAGTCTTGAGCAGCTCATTTGCTCATCCTCTAGAGCTGAGCTGAGCTGGGGCAGGTCTCTGATAGTCTGGCACTGTCGTCTGCTTGACCTCGCTAGGAAAATCCAGTTCCAAGCGTCGGTCCTCGGACATCATCAGCCTGCTGGTGAGCATCTATGGCAGCAAGGACCTGTTTATCAACGAATACCGCACACTTCTGGCTGACCGGCTGCTCCATCAGTTCAACTACAACGCTGAGAGGTGAGGTGCAGGTGCCCAGCCTCGTCGCTTTCCATGGTAGAATCACCTGGTGAAGGTTGCTTCAGTTGTGGTCCTACGAGCAGCTGTTCGTCTTTGGCCATTTCCTCTGCAGCTCTGGGTCTGCATGTGGAATTTCACGTGCTCACCTCTTCTCAAGCTGCACCCTGCTCCATCCTGCACTTGGCTTGCACTGATCGGGCAGCATGTAGGTGACACCTTGCAAGGCTTCCTAGGAGGAGCACCCTTGTGCTAGAAGCTACCTGTTTTGGCTGCGTTGCAGGCGGCAGAGGCCAAGCCAGACCCGCCTCTCTGAGGGACCTGTGTCTGATCTGGTGTTTCTCTTACCAGGGAAATCCGCAACGTGGAGCTGCTGAAGCTGCGGTTTGGTGAAGCTCAGATGCACTATTGTGAAGTCATGTTAAAAGTATGGGTTTTACTTTTTAAATTCAAGTCCTGGGTGTTTGAACCCATTGTGAAAGAGGAGGGACTTGAGGAGGGACCCCAAAAGGGTTTTCTAGGAAAGCGGGGTTCCCAAAATCCCTGTGAGGGGGCTGGTGTGTGAGAGGCAGAAGTGTGTTCAAAATCTTGTCTGCTTTTTAAGCCCTTTGGGTTGGGTTGTCACCTCTGAGGAATGGTTGCTCTGGTGCTGTTGTCTCTCCTGCTCTTCCTGCCGTGCAGTATTCCAGCAGTGAAGAGCTGGGCTCCTCCAGCTCCTGTGGGGCTGGGACTCTGGCGTTTAATTCACTTGGAGCACTGTAGGAAGCACAGTTCTGGAGGGACTCCAGGCTAGTGTTGAGTGGAACAAGCCCTTTCTCAGCCTCCCCACGACTGTTTCTGAGTGTGCAGCAGACTTTGATGCAGACACACATGACCTTGTCCTTTCCAGTGTCCCCATCGTCATTTGGAGACGATGCTAGTCCCCTTGTTTAAGCTTCCCCTTTAGTAAGGGTTGGCACTGACTTGGAAGAGAAGGAGCTGCCTTAACTTCCTGTGCCTTTTCCAGGATATGGCTGACTCACGACGCATTAATGCCAACATTCGTGATGAGGAAGAGAAGCTTCCAGAGGAGGAGAGGCCACCGTTCAGCCTTGTTGCTGTTATCCTGTCAAGTGAGTTCTGGCCGCTGCTGAAAGAGGAGAAGCTGGAGCTTCCAGAGAAGGTCAAGGAAGCCATGGAAGCCTATTCCAAGAAGTATGAGAAATTAAAGGTGAGGCACCTTTAACCCTCCTTCAAAACCATGTATGCTGTTGAGACTTTGTTACATGGCATGGTCTGTGCAAAGTCTGCTTTAACATCCCTTGGATTTTGGCTGCTGGTACACCCGTGCTGTTACGGTGGAATCGCGCAGTCCTTCAGCTTTGAATCGGGGGTTACAGCTGCCCCAGCTCAGCTGTTGCCTAATGGGGGGGTTTTCTCTTTATGGGGTGCCTGGGTCGTTGTGGTGATGGCAGTTAGGGAAGAGAGTTTTCCTCGGCCTTCAAAGCAAGCAGGGCTGTTTTCACAGCAGTATGAGAAGAGATGGCGTGTGTTCTGAGGAAATGCTGCCCCAGAGGAATCTTTCTTTCCCATAGGAGTTTGTCCTGGGCAGCCCGTTTGGTCTTCCAGTGTTTCCTCAGCCTGTGCTTACCCTGCCAGGTCTGGATGACAACTTGTGCCGAGGAGGATGTTTCCCATGATGGGGTGGG
This sequence comes from Falco peregrinus, assembly GCF_023634155.1. Lineage (NCBI taxonomy): Eukaryota > Metazoa > Chordata > Aves > Falconiformes > Falconidae > Falco > Falco peregrinus. The sequence goes on along the minus strand of NC_073721.1, from coordinate 45,394,674 downwards.
GGCTGGCTGGTGGCAGTGCTGGGCGACGTGTGAGGAGGGGAGCAGCTTCAGCATCTGGCAGGGGCCTGGGGGTGCAGCTGGCCCTGGTGGCAGAGGGGCGTTTGCAGTAACGCAGCGCTTAGTGGCTCCTGTTGGCAGATGTGCCGTGAGCGGCTGCTTCCCCCTTTTGCAGGCCATGAGGACCCTGAACTGGAAGTACCACCTGGGCCTGGTGGACTTGGACGTGGAGCTGGCGGATCGCACCCTCTCCCTGTCCGTGTCCCCCGTGCACGCTGCCATCATTTTGCACTTCCAGACCAAGAGTGAGTGCTGCGGCAGAGACTCGGTGTCAACCCCTCGTGTCTGTGTGCTTCGCATGGCTGGGTGGGAGGGCCATGTTAGGGGGGTGGCTGGAGGCTCTGAGAGCTCTGGCAGCGGCACCAAGACCTGGCTCGTGGGCTTGGACCTACCAGAGGGCTCAGCAGGTCCCCAGCCACCCTCGGAGACGGCACGGAGCAGGGCCGCAGCTCAGCACCCGCTCCGCGGCCAGGCAGCCCCTGCACACAGCTGCTTGCCGCTGGCACTGGCTCCCAGCTGTCCCCGTCCTCTCACCGAGTCGTGGCTGCTGGGGCTGGGTGGGCAGGTGTCCTGCTCTCTTCTCTGAGATCTGTGGGGTCTGCAGGTACGTGGACGCTGACGGAGCTGAGCGAAGTGCTCAAGGTGCCCGTGACGTCGCTGAAGCGTAAGATGACGCTGTGGCTGCAGCAGGGCGTCCTGCGCGAAGAGCCGCAAGGCATCTTCACTGTGATTGAGGAGGAGCAGAAGGACCAGGTGGAGAAGGTCGTTCTGATAGACAGCGACGAGGAGGGGGACTCTGCCATGGCCTCACAGGCTGACCAGAAAGAGGAAGAGCTGCAGGTACGCGCTTGTGCGTCTCGGCTGCTTGCGAAGCCGGCGGGACAATGCAAACATCCCGAGCTTTTGGTTTTGGGGAATCCGATTGAGACGAGGGCTTCAGTTTGCGCTTTGGATTTGCATTTTCCCCTGCAGGCGGCTCAGTGCAGCGTGACTGGTGTTGGAAGGGGCTGTCTCTTGGTAAACGCTCACTGGTGCAGGGGCTGGATCACAGCCTTCCCTCCAGGGAAGTGCCCGGCTGCTGAGCCACGCAGCCATTTGGGTATCTCGACCTCTGTTTTCTCAGTGTAAATAAAGAAAACCTCTGAGACAGGACTTCCTATTTAAAAGCAGCCGTAACTTTCTTGGATTCCCCCAAGCGGGGCTTCATGGCACTTAGGCTGCCAAAAAGGCTGCCCCGGCACTAACAGCTGGACCTTTGCCTTCTCTGCGTTGTGGTTCCTGGGCGCTTCCAGTGCTTTTCCTACCCGTGTGTCATGTGCGCGTGTTGTGCCGCTGGGCAACACGCAGGTGTCATACTGGTGTTTATCCACTGAGGGTCGTGCACGGGCTGCACGTCAAATCCTGCTTTCTGGCTGGGTGTCCTGTTCTGGGATGTGTCCTCTTGAAAGGCCGCATGCTCCTGGCTGAGAGCAGAGCTCACAGCCACCTACTACAGCCCTGCTCCGCTTTTGGGATGGGGGATGCTCAAGCTCCCCTTTTCTTCACGGTGCAGATGCCAGCGTGATTTACTGTTGCTCGCGTGTCCCCCCGCAGCTGTTCTGGACGTACATCCAGGCCATGCTGACCAACCTCGAGAGCCTGTCCTTGGAGAGGATTCACAGCATGCTGAAGATGTTTGTGATGACAGGCCCGGTGGTTACCGAGATCGATCTACAAGAGCTGCAGGGTTTCCTGCACAAGAAGGTGCGGGACCAGCAGCTGATCTACTCGGGCAGTGTCTATCGCCTTCCCAAGAACTGCAACTAGACTGCGAGCGTCCCTGCCTTCCCCTCGGTGTCACTTCTCTGTGCCTGTGCTGGGTTCCTGCGTGCCACCCAGATCTCTGCACCCTGCTGGGAAGTTCCTCTGCTCTGGGGGTTTTCTGTGCCCTCTTCCCCAAAGCGGGTGTCCTTTTCCACACGGAGACAGCTCAGCAGCAGCCTGGGCTGTGCGCCCACAACTGCTGGGTCTGGGCCTGCTCCCCACGGTGCTTTTCCTCCGGTACGTGAGTGTCTGAGCCCACTTCACTGGGCAATAAAAGCCAGCAGTCGTCTTTTCTCAGACGGTACCAACTCTTTTTCTTTCCTCTCAGCCCGCCAGGCACTGTCTCCCCCTCACTGGGTCTCCATCTGTGGTCCCGGGAGGTTTTGGGAGGGGGGCTGTTGGCTCCACTTGCTGTCTGGGTCTCTGTGTGCGGCTAAAGCAGCATCCTGCAGCTGGCTGTGATGAGCGAGACCCTGCACAAAAGCAAGTGTTTGTGCCATCTCCTGTGGCTGACGTGGGAGGAAGATGCAGGATCCGCTCACCCTTGCTTGGGACTCCTAAACTGTGGGGCACGATCGTTTTGTGGGATGAAGAACGCTTTGGATGGAGGAGGCGTAGCAGTTCTTCAGGGCAAGCTGTTCAGTCCCAGCGGAGAAGTAAGTGGGTTCTGGCAGCGGTGGGATTGCTTCACTGTGGCAGGGAGACACAGCGGCTGCCCTCAAGGGTGCGTTGTCTTGGTGAGCTCCAGAGGCCCCCGCACCACTGAGATGAAGGAGGGGGTCGGGTGGGATAGCGCCTGAGCTCTGCTGGTTAAGCATCGCGCCCCAGCCTGGGGATCAGGCAGTGGGTTTGGGGATGGCAATCCTGTCTCCGTTTGCTACCGTTCAGGCTTCCGTGGTCCTGCTTCCCAGGTGGGTTTTGCTCCTTGGGAGGAATGTGCTGGGGAAATCTGGCTTTTAATAACCACTTGCTTTCTGTGGAGCAAAGAATGAGTGTCCACGGCTCCAGGAGCCTTCCCCCTCCTCTGCTGGCTCCTGTGTGCCAGCCCGCGGGCACTGCAGCTGCTGGAACTGAGGTCCCAAAGGGCCACGCTTGAACCTCCGGAGCAGCCTGTAACCCCGGCTGCACTGCTGTGCGTCCAGGTGTACGAGAGGCCCGTGGAACACGGAAAGCAACTCCTATTTAACATACAGCCTTGTTGACGCTCACCTGCCACTAAATAAATCAAAGCAGCCCAGAAGTGTCTGGGCTCCATCCAAAACTCGCTTGCCATGGGAAGGCGAGATGGAGGAAGACATGGGCAGCCTGTGCAGATATCCCTTGAGGAATCCTCTTCTCTGTATGTGCTGCAGGTGCAGAGCCCCAGGGCTGCGTTTGGCAGCTTCTCTTGTTTTGTTTTACTCTTTCAGGAAAGAAAACTGTTTGAGCATGTGGAAGTATCTGGAAAGGCAGGCAGCCGCAGGGTCAGTGTCTGCCAGCCACAGGAGCTGGAGCTGCGCGGGGTGTGCCATGGCACGTCCCACTCCACGCTTCGTGGCTGTCCATTGAATGTCTGGGCACGCTGCGGCTGTGATGGCGCGGGCAAATGGCTCTTTTTGATCTTTTGAGATCAAAGGAACCACCAGCATTGCAGCGGGGCTGCTGGCAGCCAGGGCTGTCCCTGGCCACTGGTGCAGGCAGGGCCAGCTGCTGGGGCAGGGATGGTGGCTGTGAGTGACGCCAGGGCCCTGGCCAGTTCTGCTGTGCTTGTAGATGCAAAAATATTTCTTTATCTATGAGCACAGGTGGATATATTCCTCACCCCGCAAGGCAGGCTGCTGCGGCGCAGTGAGTGTGCCCTAGCCATACCCCATCCCCGGCAGCGCTCCCAGCCTCCCCGTGATGAGATGTGGGGCACATCCAGCCCTCCCCACCGTGCCCAAAGCTCTGCCGGTGCTGGGGGGGTCAGGGTGGGGAAGGGATGGGATGAGCACCTTTCCTGCCCTGACTTTTCCCAGCTGCCTTGATGCTGCCCCTGTGGGATGTGATGAGTTTGGCCATTCTGAGCGGGAGGGCGAGTGTCTCTGCTGCGGAGGGGACCCGGAGTTGTTTCCCTCCCCACGGAAGGTCCTGGCGTGGCTGAGCTGGAGCCACCAGCTGAGCATGGTCTTTTCAAAGTATTAGAATAGGAAAAAATTTGGTTTAATGAACACTTTAGCTTTTGTGGAATGTAAAAGCCTTAAAATTAATTGAAACAAGCTGGAAAGGCAATTTTTCAGCCTGAACAGAGGAAGCTGGGGAGAAGTAAGGGCTTTGTGCTCTTCCCTGTGCCATTTGCCATGCAGCCGCATCGCTTCCAGCTAGAGCTACATGTGCTGGCTGGGGCAAAGCCCTGCCCAGGGCAAAGCCCTGCCCCAGGTCCCTCACTTTTGCAAATCGCTTCCACTTTTAGAGGAAAGAAAAAAAAAACTATCGCTCAAATGCACGGAAAACCCCATTTCTTTACTCCTTAGATGCTTGGAAATGGCTTCAGTTCCTCTGGGGTGTTTTACCAACGCCCATGTTGCATGGCATAAATCCTTCCTGTGGACACCCCTTTATGGGGGAGCGTGTCACAATGATTCTCCCTGATTGCCGCTTGTGAAATGAGTCAACATTTATGGCACCGGGGGGACGCTGACTGCGGGACGCCGCGTAGGTGGCTGTCCCACCTGCCGCAGAGGAGTGGCTGCGGGCACTCGCTGCTCTCCATCTTCACCAAATTATTTCCCAAGTTTTCCATTTTTCTCCCCATATTTTCTACTTTTTTCCCAAGGGAAGAAGCAGTGTGAACACGAAGCCTCCGAGGTGCAGCCGTGTGTGCCACAGGTCCCTGCCCTCTCCGCTTGCCCACCCAGCACCCTTCCCATTGCCGCCCTGGCACTGAGCCCAGCCGACGCCTCACGGCTTGACCGCAGCCTTCACCGAGGCCAGCACATGAGCGGGCGAAGCTGCCAAGCCCATCTTTCGTTGTATTTTCCCCTTTTTTAATGGTTTTACTGAGGTGGGGATGGAGCTCAGCTGGAGGAGGAAGCAGCAGCGGATTTAAATTGGGGGTTAGACGCTGTCATCTGGACCAGCGCCCCTTGAGTGGCTTTAAAAAAATAAATTAGATAAAATTCCACACTTTCCTTCAAAAAGAGCAGTCGCCCTCATTTGCCGTGGTCTATTTATAAACTGTTTAGAAGGGCCATGATAACCTAAGCAGGATGCGGCGTCCCTACAGGGGACATTCCCCGGCCCACAGATAAACTGTTTGGGTTATTTAGGATGTGTTAAAGCAGGGCTGCTTATGAAGGCTGGAATTCTTTGCGAGGGGTGAGATTGGGAAGAGCGCAGGGTCTGGCTCCACGGCTCTGGGACGGCATCCTGCCCGGGGAATTGCTGATCTGCTGCCGGTTTGACGCTGAGGGACCTTGCTTCTTGCTGATACGCCGCCAGGTTTAGGATGCAGGAGGGCTGGCGGTGTGGAGAAGCCCCGTGGAAGTGAGGGGCTGGAGCAGCGGTAGAGGATTCAGGGCAGATCAACGCAAGGTGGGTGATATAAAAGGAAAAAAACCATCCAACAGCCCAGGCCATCGCTAGTGTGGCGGCTCAATGCTCAGAAGAAGGACATGTGGCTCTGGAAATGATGCTGCGGGGCTGGATCCTGCACGTGGTGCTCCCAGGGGATGCTGCCTGCCAGCTGCTTGGGAAGCCCCATGCAAGGAAGCTGCTGCCTACCATGGATCAGATTATTTTATTTTAACTTTTATTCTTTTTGGGGGGCTGCAGGGAGGGCTGGCTCTGAGTTTGGGGTCTGTGGGGCTGCTCAGGGGTTTCTGTGTCCTCACCCTGGTGCCATTTCCCCTTCTCTCACTTGGTTTCAGGGCCACCTGCCTGCTCCCTGCCTGCTCCAAGCTTTGCATCCATGGGGTGTATTTCTGATCTCTACATCCGTTTTCCTGGCAGTTCCAAGCCCGAGACCTTTTTGGCGGCCTTTAGCTGCTTTTTTTGATGGATTTCCTCCTTTTTTGCAAAGTTTCTCCAGGCAAGGCCAGCACTGTGGGTGTGGGACCCTCCGTCCTGGAGCTGCTGGTGCTCACCCTGGATCTGTTCTGGGATGTGGGCACCCATAGCTTCCCTGCAAAGGGACCTGCTGGCCCTGCGGGGGTTCGTTCACCTTGTTCTGACTTCCCAGGGGAGCAGAGGGGCTTGGGGTGCACGTGTCAGGGATGCAGCTGCTGCTCATCAGCCCTGGAGGTATTTTGGCTACACAGGCGATGTGCCAAAAAAAATATGCAGGAAAACCCTAACATTGTCTCTAAGTTGGTGCCCAGCAGCAAGGGACCATGCAGGCGCCCCAACCTCCGGCGACGCTTTCTGGTGGGTACCAGTATCGGGGGGTGCCCGTCACCCGTGGGTACCCAAACCAGTGGGTACAGGTTGGTAACTGGTACCACAATCTTGGCTCGGAGGTGGCCGTTCCCCTGTCCCCGGGGCTTTCTTGCCCCTTTTCCCCCCGAGGTGCGCCGTGGTGGGGCAGAGCTGTGGGAGAGGCTGTGTTTGCGCAGGATTTGCATTCGTGGCTGCAGGAAGGGCCGTGGCCCCGCAGCCGCTCGGCCCGATCCCCAGCCACCATTTCCTCCCTGCCTGGGGCCCGGCGCGGGGCTCCGGCACCGGCAGGGACACGGGACAGGGCTTGTGGCCCCAAGGTGAGTGGAGGGGACTGGGGTTGGCAGGAGAGAGGGCCCCAACCCCCCCCCCACCGCTGCACTGTACAGACCTACCCCATCGCGCTGCCCCATTGCATGCATACAGCCCCCCGGGTGCATGGCCCCAGTGCACAGGGGTGCCCCTCCCCCATAGCTGCATTGTCCCCCTGCACCCCCCTGCCACTGCCACCCTGCCTGTGCATGTCCCCGCCATTGCACAGCCCCCCCATGTACACAGCCCACTCCATTGCATGTGGGGGTCCCCCCAGGCACTGCTCCCCCATTGCATTGCTCCCCACACAGCACCCACCCCACTATGTTGTCCCCCACATACAGACGCCCCCCGTTGCATTGTCGCCATGCCAACATGTGCCTGCCCCCCCAGGATGTCCCCTCCCCATGGCACGGCAGCTTGTTCCCTCTACTTTGGGGTGCCAGAGGTCCCCAAAGCCCCATGGGGGGGATGCAGCCCCCACACCAGGGCCGCGGCAGGGGCAGCAGCAGCACGAGGAGGTATTTTGGCCAGGAACACCAGCAGCAGCCAGTTTCTACAGTCCTGTCCCCCTTCTCCCCGCCTGCCCGATGGGTCACACTGGAGGGACGTCCCCACATGGGACACCTCTTGGTGCCAGTGATGCCCCTGCCCCGTCCTCCCGCTCCCCCCAGGTGCCCCCCTGGCTTTCTTGGCAGCCACCCCAGACTGAGCCAAGGATTTGGGAGGCTGGTTAGTGTTGGCACCAGGACAGCATCCCCAGCTGCCAGCGCCAGCCCTGCAGCACCCTGCATCCATCACCTGTCACCTGCACGGGCACCCCATGGCTGTGTGTGGCCCCCGGCACAGGCTGGTGGTGGCCACGCTGCCCCGCTGAGGTCCCCACGTGCCATCGAGCTCCCCCAGCACCACCAGGGTCCCACACAGGTTGCTCCCACGTCCCCACTGTAACCAAGAGCTTGTCACCGTCTGCTCTGGCCATGGCCCCCGCCAGCTCTCTGTCCCCACAGCTGGGGAGGGGTTTAGCAATGCCATTTCCCAGGCAGGGTAAGCATCCCTGGAGGCATTGCTTTGAGCCCTGCTTCCACTCTCCCTTGCCTTCCTGCTGCATTTCCGAGGCTGCTTGCCCCCCATGCCCCCCCCCCAGCTGCCCAAGGGGCGCTGGGGATGGCTCACGCTCCTTCCCAGTTTCAGCAATAAATTTTTTTCTGGGCTGTTAGGGTTTGCTCACAGCCCTTGGGTGGTGGCTGGGAGCTTCTTGCTCCTCTGATTGCTTGGGGGGGCATTGCTTTTCTTTTTCTTAAATGGTTTTCAACCATGCTGCTTGTGGGAATATCTTCCTTCACAAAAATCTGAATTAGCCAGAAAAACATTTATTTTCATGGCTACTCCTGAAATCCCTGCCCAAGCTCCTCCGGAGGGGACCTCCAGCTTGGGGTCAGCCCTGCCGGGCTTCCCAACCCCGAGAGCAGCTCCCAGCTTTTCCATGCCAGTGGCTGTCCTGCAGCTGAGCTCCTCTGCCTTCGTGACACAAATCCCCACATTTGCAAGGATTTGTTAGGCAAATCTTCCCTTGCCACAGTGGAGGCACGTCCGGCCACCCAGCACAGGGTCAGGGAGACTTTGCATGTCTGGGCTGCAGGGATCCTGCTCGGAGCATCCCCTTCCCACGGAGATGCTGGGACCTTGATATGTATCACAGCCAGGGTGGGATCTGCATTGCGATGATCCAAAACACCCCAAATTGTTTTTTTTTTTTCTTTATTTTTAGCCCTGGGCAGCTGTTCTCACAGGGAGCGGGTTCCAGCTGGGGGTTTATCCAACAATAGGAGCTTGAAAGACTGGCAAGAGGTGGCATTGCTGCTCTGGCTTTGCCAAATGGGCTTGCTTTTTGGGAGAAAAGCTTTGGCCGGATTGTGCAAGTGCAGGTGGGAGGTGTCGGGGCAGGTTCATTAGGGCTAAAGAAAAGCTGAGCTGCAGGTGGAGGTGAGGCGGAGCTGCTGTGATGAGCCCTTGCACTGCCAGGTACAGAAAAAACTCCGCTGCTTCCTCCTCCTCACAATGCAGCTGGTGGAAGAAGTAAGTGGTTTTTCCCCGGGGAGTTTTTGTGCAGCGAGGGCTCGGGGTGCCCGCGCCGTCCCTGGCAGAGGTCAGTCCTGCAGCAGCTGTGCGGCCTGGCCCGGCCGCCCCCATGTCCCGCTGCCGTGGGGCTGGGGGCTGCCAAGGGGCCAAAAGCCACCGCAGGGTTGGGGTGGCTGGGGCAGAGGAGCTGCTGTGGTGCAGGAGCCTGCCCAGGGACAGACAAATAACTCCTCTGGACTTGCTGTTTTTTTCCAGACTCACTGTTTATTTATGGACTCACCATTTTTTCCCCAGATTCACTTAATTTTCTGCCCTCCCTGTTTTCCCTGCTGACAAGGTCCCTCATCCCCAAGCTGCACCAGCTCTGGGACAGCCCCGATAACCTCCCAAAGCATCACCGCTTCGACCTTTGTTGGTGACGGGCTCCCAGCTAATTACACCACAGAGGGTGGGGATGTTTTGCCTGAACTTTGGGCTTTCGAGGCTGCGCGGGTGATGAGCTCATCCCGCTGCCCCATCCCCATCCTGCTGCGGACACCTGGGATTCGTGTTTCTTTGCACGATGCCACCGTGACGGCAGCCACCGAGGAGGGCTTTGAGCAAGAGAGGGGAGAGAAGACGGGGAGAAGGAAGTGCCGCTGCCAGCCACTCCTCCTCACCATTTCCTCTCTGCGGTTGGGTTTTTATACGGATAAGGGGGGCCAGAGGAGCAGCTGGCCTGTCCAAGGCCGGGGGCTGGGCTCGGCAGCCGAAGAGGAACGCCGGCAGTCGGCCTCAAGGAAGACGCTGTGGGTAACTGCGCTTGGTTCGGCTCCCCCATCCTGCCCCCCACCCCGCGGAGGGTCACCGGGGCACCCCTCGGCTTCGGCCACTTCAAGCTCCATCCCCACCACCACCTCCTGCTGGTCCCAATGGACCCTTCCCACCAAAAAACACCCCAGTTTTGTGGGGACCCTCCTGTTCCTGCCGGTTTTGGATGCTCCAGGCTCTTTCCCTGCGCTTGCTGCCCTTCCCAATTGGTCTCGGTCTTTGGAGCTTGGTAAAATGTTTGAGCTGGGAGGGAGGCTGGCAGGGCTTGGTGGCGAGCAGGCTCTCGGGGCAACACGGGTGGCTTTTGCATTGCTTGGCTGTCACCTTTGTGCTGGGTTTTTGGGGAGGGTGAGTGCCTGTAGACCCTGAGCTCAAGCCGTGAAGCAAACCATGTGTCTCAGCTTGTTTCTGAGCAGTGTTTGTGGGGAGCTGCAATGCGGAGTGCCAGGGCTGTGCCCTGCACCGGGGCCGTGCTGGACTCTGCCAGCAGCCAGGATTTTTGCTCCCAGCCACGGAAACCCTTCAATCCACAGCCCCTGCTGCCAGGGGCTGTTTTGCTCCACATGCCCCCTGTAAATGTTCAGTTTTGGTCAGATGGGGTTGGATTTCAGCTGGGATGGGGGATCAGCTTTTGGAATTTTCCAGCTATTCCCTTTTCCCAGCACCTTTGCTAACCCAAAGAGCCTGAGTCTGGGGGGCAGCTCCCTCCTCTCCGATGCCATCCTTGGGATTCAGCAGCCGGCACTTTAACTGGGGACACGTTTCTCTGGCTGCTGTCAGCCCATGTCTCCTGCAAACTGGGCACTGTCTACCCATGAACATCATCTGCCCGGGGGCTGCCCCTCCCCAGTCCTGTCCCAGTTCCCTCCCAGCTGCCTCTGACTGCTGCACAGGCTGGTCTGTTGTGGAAACCTTGTTTTGGCAGGAGCAGGGTCATGCACAAAGGCAAATGTTGGGGAAGAGCTGAAGGAGGAAGGCTGGAGGTTTCTCAGCAGAGCTAAAAGCAAGCCTTCCTGCCGTGCGGCCGGAGCGGGCGCAGAGCAGCAACTAACGGTGTTTGCACAAGCACTTGTGATGCTGCAGGCTGCATGGCCGGGTTCTTTTTCCTATCGTTTTTGCCAAACATCTAATTAAGCTGCTGAATGCCCATCTCTGCAGGCTGGCAGCGCTGCTGGGCTAGCACAGCTGCCTGCCCTGGCCCCAGTCTGGTGTTGAGCAAGCGGGGGCTGCTCTCACAAAATTTGAGTCCTATGTAAATACCAGCAGGTATTAGGAACTGAGTCATGGTATTAATGGGATTATTATATGCGTGACTGGACAGATTTCTTGCTGAGGATGGGATTTGGTCCCTACACCCTGCCTCACTCGGCTCATCTGGAGGGCTGGGCATCCCATGCTGGTGGGATGGATGTGCTGTTTGGGCTCTCAGCTTTTGGGAAAGAAGGTCTTAAGCATCTCCCAGCTAATAGCGCTCAGTCCTTGTTGTTTTCCACCAGCTTCCCCACACGAACACAGCAGTGGTCAGAGAGCTGGCTCTGGGTGCAAGGAGCTGAGCCACTTCATGCTTCAGCCAGGGCTAGGGGCAGGGTGGGATGGCAGCCTGCTGTGTGCCGGCAGCACCCCCAGGGGAGCGTTTGGGATGTCTAGTATTTCCCTGCCCGTGTCCTTCTGATCCTTAAGCCTTTTCCCATGAACTCCCACAGCTTCCCCCCGGCATTCAATCAGCCCCCTCTATACCTGCTTGGGTTTGGGGCTGAGAGAGCTTCACCTTGCGTTTGCACTGATGTGTGTTACAGCCAGGAGGGCTGTCCTGGCCCCAGGCTGAGCTCTGCCATGTCCCCGCTCCCTGGGGACTGTGTCTGTGCCAGTCTGCGCTGCACAGGCTGCTTCCCAGCAGCTCCGGGAACAGCCAACCTTTTGGGGACCTTCTGGCACTGTGTGAGCAGTGCAAAGCGTGCAAGATGAAGAGAAGCAAAGGTGTGACCCCAGGGTGGTGTGGGGACAACCTGGGGCTCCCTGGCATCCCTGGTAGCAGTGGGCCCCTAGGCCTCCTGCCAAACGCTGTCTCTGTGCCTGTTTGCAGGAATCTCATCCAACTGGTTTTGCTCTGGGCACGGCCAAAGCCTGCAAATGGTCAACAATTAGTACTCGGGGCTAATTGCTGCACAGCAGTAGCTCGTCCAGCAATTAGCGCTGGGCTGGCCCCAGCTCCTTCCCACAAGGAGCCGGCTGCCAGCACATGGAGTAGCAGTCAGCTTGTCCCCGAGGCGGGGGTGAAGGCTTTGCTTGGCATGTCCTGGCACTTCGGAGGGGCCGGGGAAGGAGCAGGGTGAAGCGAGGAGACGCCTGGGAGCGTTTCCCTGTGACTCCCCACGCAGCATCCCCGGCCGCCCTTTTGCTCGCTATGTGCCAGCGGGCGGCCGCCTGCGTCAGCCTCATGGCAGGGGAAGTAAAACCTTCGCTGGAGCGTGACATTTTGCAGGTTGGTGACTTCCTGCTGAGCCGAAGCGAGTTAATAACAAACCTTTCGGGAACCTCCTCCTCCTCCTCACTAGGGATGTGGTGCTTTAAGCCAGACCTATGCTTGATTTTCCTGGGCAGCTGGTGAAAGCGGCTTGCCTTGCTCTGCCCATGCTGCCTTCCTGCTCTCGGGGCTGGCGATGTCACGGCAGCAAACTGTCCCTTGCGTCAGCGCTGCCGCAGTCCAGAGGCGGTGGGGAAATGCCCTCCCACCATGACACAGCTTCGGCCACCACTGCCTTCGAGTCAGGCAGGGATGGATCCGTCCCTGGCACTGTGGCAAGTGGAGGTGGTCGTGCACGGGGTCCTGCGCCGTGTGGCTGCATCCAGGGCTGGAGGTCTGTGTTCTTGTGGCGGCTTGCCCCCTGAATCCGTACCTCTTGTCATCGCATCCCACTGCTGGAACATGGCCTCTCCTCTTCTTCCTAGTTCACTGACTGAGGTTTGCCCATGCGTTCTCCATCCAGAAGGTTATTCCCAGGGATGCTCACGTCCCTGCGCTCTCCTGCGTGGCTCCGGGGTCTTGTGTGGGAACGGCACAGCATCTGCCACGTGTCTGGGGTGTGAGTGCATGGGCACACGGGGCAGGGAAGGACTGTGGGGGTAGGAGGGTCGGGGTGCTGTGGGGCAGCCCCGCTCCTCTCCCCACAGCTGTGTGCTGCTGGCAGGCTTAGTCACAGCTGTGCCCCTTCTCTGCAACCTGTTTGAGCGCCTCCTGCCCTGGGCAGCCTGGGGACACTGCCCTCGCCTCCTTCCCCTGCCAGCAGTGCCTGGCACTGCCTGGCATACCCATCGGCTGGGAAGAATCCCCCCAGGGAGATGCTGTGCCACCACAACCTGCGTGGCAAGAGCGTTTTCATAGTAGGTTACTCCCATGCACGCTCCCACACCCCGCAGCAGCTGTGCAGGTGGCTGTTCCTGTAGGAGTGTGTACGTGTGTGTGCACGTGTGCAGGTGCGGAGGGGTGGGTTTGCGTCCTGCTTAAATCCACCAGATGTAAGGAAATAGGACTGGGAAGCTCAGTTCGGAGCATGGGTCGGTCTGCCGGGGGCTCCCCAGCTCTGGCTTCAGCCAGCTCTGAGATTTCCTTCTATATGTGAAGGCAGGATTGGTTTTGTGATATACATCAATTTGCATTTATTTACACTGAATTTCATCCATAGTTTTGCACGTCTAGAGCATCTTCCAGAAAATCAGCTTAGGTCTGAAAGTCTCACTGCCACCTTACCATTGCCAATTGCTACAGATAATGGTTCTGTCTGTTAGAAAGTGGGATATCTGTCTAATCTGTTATTGGTCACTTTCTGGTCTTACAAATTGATTTTACTTTGTTTTGCTTTTCACAAAGAAGATGATGTGAATGGGCTGTAAGAACCAGACGAGATGGATGGAGAGCTGCCCTCTGCTGAGGTGGATGGGGAGGTGTCCTCTGCTGCGGAGGGAGGAGAGGTGCCCAGTGCGGAGAGCGATACCGAAGGAGAGGTGCCCTGTGCGGAGAGCAGTGCAGGAGGAGAGATGCCTGGGGCTGAGACCAACACAAAAGAAGAGGCACCTTGTGCTGAGAGCAGTGTGGAAGGAGAGATGCCCGGGGCTGACAGTGACAGAGAAGGGGAAATGCCCTGTGCTGAGAGTGATGCAAAAGGAGAGGCATCTTGCTATGAAACCGATGGGGAAGAAGTACTGGAAGCTGAAATCCCTGCTGCTTCAAAGAAAATGTCTTCTATTTCTTCTCCCTTGCGGGCAATCATCCGCTTGCGACGACGATACCGGCTGCAAAAGAAAAGCCGCCTGCATTTAGAGCTCTCTCGAGAAAAGTCTTCAGAGCTTGTCCATACAAGGCTGCTTCAAAGGCAGCTTTCCTTGAACCGAACTAGCCTGTACGGCCCTTCCATGTCCTTCTTTAATGAGGCAGGCTTAGAAACTTCCCGGTACTTTACCTTTGACACATCTGTGGAGCAGTATGCAATGAAAAAATGCAGGCAGAAAAAGAACCGCAGAAAATCTAGGATAGTCCTGTATCCAGATAAAACAAAAAGATACCTTCCAACAGAGGAGAAAAGCAAGGCAAAACGCTGCCTCCTCTTACTCATTGTCATTATCTTCTTCCAGATTCTCAATGCAATAGAGAACCTGGATGATAACCTCCAAAAATATGACCTAGATGGTTTGGAAAAAACAATGCACCGGGAAGTATTTGGGCAGAAGGTTGCTGTGGAAAGTATTATGGAATTACTGAAAGACTATCTGGCTACCCATATACACAACAAGCCTCTAGTAATCTCTTTAAATGGCCCGACAGGAGTTGGAAAGAGTCATGTTGGCTGGCTGCTGGCCAAACACTTTCGGTCTGTCATGGACAATGACTTTGTGCTTCAGTACTTTGTTATGCACCACTGCCCCAGTGGGGTGGCTCCTCTTACTTGTGAAATAGATTTGTCTCGGAAGATTTCTGACATGGTTACAAGAGCAGAAATAGAAGAGAAGATACCATTGTTTATTCTGGATGAGGTTGAACTCATGTCTCCGGTCCTGCTGGATACTCTCAGCCGATTCTTTGAACCCAATCAAACTAATGAGTTCCTCAATGCCATCTACATTTTAATAAGCAACATAGGAGGTGGTGAAATAGCTAAGTTTGTTATCCAGAATGCATCTGCTGAGCTTCTGCATCAGCAAAGGGGAGCTGAAGAACTGCTCAGCATCATCCAGCCTGTACTGATTGATGCCCACCCTCTCTGGAAGTCTGCAGACATCATCCCGTTTGTTCTTCTGGAGAAAACTCACGTCATAAACTGCTTCCTAGAGGAAATGAGGAGGGAAGGGCTGTATCCCGACCAGAAGCACATCGAAAATTTAGCGAGTCAGCTCAGTTACTACACTACAGGGGACAAGGAGTATTCCAGCATGGGCTGCAAGCAGGTTGTGGCCAAAGTCAACCTGCTGTAGTGATTCACTGCAGAGACCGAGTCCTGCTCTTAGGATTTGCAAAATTCTGGGTTTATGGAGGAGTAGGTGACAGCAGGCTGTGGTCCCAGCGTCCTTTCTCAGCCCTGCACTGACTCTGCTGGGGTCAAGGTAGAGGGATGGCAGCCTGCGCTCCTCTGCAACGTGGTCTCTGGTCTCCTCCAGATGCTTCACTTGTTCCTCATGTTGCATGAATAAGGCAGGGGCAACGAAGCCCAAGCAGTCTCCCATTAATTGTGAGATGCTTTGTTTGTTCCTCTCACGCTCACTTGGGATACTTGTCATTGAGGAGCTGTGAGATGAGAACAGACGCTGTGGGATATAAACAGGAGGGGGAAATAGTGACTGGGTTACTGTCCCTGCAGTACACGTAGCTGTGTCTCACTCCTCCTCCAGGCTCACAGCCTTCAGGTCTTTGCTTTGCTTGGTCCTGGCTGGTGGTACATGGAGCAGAGACAGTGCTGTACGCCTGGGAGAACTGGGGGAATTTGTGGCTCCTGACCCCCCAAACACCCAGGCAGTCAGAGCTCCGCTTTCCCCAGCTCCTGTGTGGCCGCGTGCTCCAGACTGCTTTTTGGACCTGTTCCCGAGCTGTTGCTCTTCTGAGCTCATACCTGAGCTCACCTTTGGCACCTCCAGTGACATTTCTGCCCCGCAAGTCTGTTTGGGCTCGTCTTGAAGACTGTTCAGCTGTGCCAGCCAGTGCAGAAATAACAGACGGATTGTTTCAGGTCTGGTGGTGGCAGCTCTTCCTGAGAGCTCTTCTGCTTTGTGCTTCTGGGTACAGTTCACCACACTCCTTATCTAGAAAGCCCAAAATAGCAACTGACAGATATTAAGCAGCACACACTGGAAAAGACAGTTTGGGCTGTCTGGGCCGAGTGCAGTGGGAATCCTGGGCTTGTTCCCAGTCCTGCGAGGCCAAGAAGAGGTTCTTTGCCCCCGAGACCCTGGGGAGAGCGTGCTGCCTGGAAGCACCTGAGGGAAAGCACATGTCCTTGTTTGAGCAGGCAAACGGGGCAGGTATTTATGACGTTGCTTTTTCAGGTTTTGGTTTTGTACCTAAATCTCCTTCTACAATTTGTTGTGAATTATCATATACGTAATCCTATGGATGTTTGCACTGGCTGTTTGACTTGCCTCTTTCTAATTGTTGGTCTCCAAAGACTTCCATCACAAACTCCTGCTTCCAGAACTATTGTCAGGAATAAATCCAAACTATCCTGAATAAAATCCTTCTAAGTACATTTCCTTTATTTGATTGAAATGCGATTTCCCTCCCAAATTTATCTTCTGGGCCGATGTAGCTGCACTGCCATGCCTGTGCTTCTTGGTGACTTGGATCGGGAGCGAAGGCTACAGCTTTGCTGCGTGTTTCTTGCAGTCCACCTCGATGCGGGGTGTGTGTGTGCAGCTCCTCAAGGTATGCTCATGGTAAGCCCCATCCAAAACCCACAGAGTGCAGCAAAAGCTGTGTGCCACACAGCTCCTGCACCCCCCAGAGCTGCACAGGGGGGGCTGGGCTGGAGACTGGGTAAGTGTGTCCTTGGCTGAGATGATGCTGGGCTGGAAAGCCTGTCCATGGTTTCTCCTCTTGAAATTATCCAGTAGAGAAGCCCATGTTGGCAGAACTCCCCCATGGCACCAGAAGAGCCCCCTGAGCTGGGGGACATGCGGTTCCCAACACCTGTACCCCTTTCCCTCCCAAAGAAGCTTGGCTTTGAGTTGCAGAACAAAATGCTGGGGCTGCTGGGGGAAGGGGGCAGCCTGGGGTGACGCAGCATGTAAGCAAGTTGGCAGGCGAAGGTGTCACCTGTGGTGTACCCCGGGGTGAGTGTGCACCCCAGCATGGTGCTGCAGACCCACCCCTGGCTTCCTGGCCCCTGCTCCATCCCAGGGTCATTTCTTTTCCATGCTGGAGTTGGAGATGCGCCCCCTGTGCTGTGCGTGGTTCCTGACAGATAACCCTGCACTGTGCCTTGTGCCCATGCGTGGACTGATGCTGCTCCCTCCCACCCAGCCTCAGGGACCGCCAGGCACATGCTTGTCCCTGTCACATCAACTGGCAGCGGATGGCACCGGGGATCGTGCCTGCGGGTGCTCAGGTGGGATGCTATCTGCGGGAACCTTGATGTCTGGACAGAGTGGGCTGCTGAGATATGGAAACAGCAAACTCCTGCCTGCTGGCATCGGCACTGACGCACCCGCTGCCTTTGGTGGTGTCTCTCCTAGCACCCATGGGTGTTGCCCAAGTCCCTGCTCAGCTGCAGGGCTCCATTGTTTTGCAGCCAGCCTCTGGGACTGGGGCAGTGACCCTGCTCTGCTTGGTGCCCACAGCCCCGGTCACCAGTAGGAATGTCATCAGGCACAACCTTCCGTCCAGCCTCTTCCATTTTCCAGCTGCAGGAGGATCCTTAGTGGTTCCTGCGAAAGGGCTGAAAGCTGGAGACCACTTGACCCTCAAACTGGTCCTACACGCAAGCTGGGAGGCTTTTCTTTTGTACAGACGCTGATAATGAACGGCTTTCATGAAGCTTGTGGGCTTGGAGCACTCCAGGCAGGAACGCCATGGCCAGGTTTCCCAGGGCACTCCTGTGCCAGGGACGTGGCTGCCTGCTCCGTGTGGCCCGGGGCTCTGAGGCTGCAAACGGGCTGTGCCCTGTGTTTCTGCACGGACATGGCCTGTCTCCAACCAGAGGAAGGTGAGTGCATGGACACGTTCTGCATGAGCTCTGGCTAACTTCAGCTGCCTCCAGGAAAAGAGGTTCGTCTTTAAATATTCCTAAAAAGGAGCTAATCCCAGCTGCCTCCGTTAATCAAGGTGAGCCTGTCTAAAGCCGCCTCCAGAGGTGGATGCTGGATGATGTGGCCAGCCTGGCTGTGAGGCTCAGTCCTCCCTGGGATTGCTTTCTGCTGTGGGAATATGCTCCAGTGATGGCACAGTACTGGACTAGAGCTGCTCTGTTACACACCACAGCATCGTGCCAGCCTTGCTGGTCCTGCCTGGTCCCCGAGCTTCCCCAAGTGTCGCTGGAGCTGCTCCTACAGCAGTGTGCCCACCCAGCAGGACCTTGCCCTTGCTGGCAGGTGCCTCTGGTTAGGATGGCTCTGCCAAGGCCCACAGAGGACACGGCACATTGGCCTGGGGCACCTGAACAGTGTTTGCAGGTAGGTGCATATTTGAGATGCCACTTGCAGGGGGTGCAAGAGTGACAGTCAACCCATTTTCACATACACTAATGATATGCCCTTGCACGCACAGCAAGGAAAAGCTACAGGTGATCCCTGGAAGGTTAAGTGCTTTGTTGCTTTCTTTCCAGCTCCTGTGGTCATCACTAAACAGATGAGCTGGAACCAGGAAAGCAAATTTTAACATCAGTGATAGCAGGGGAAGATCACAGATTGCAGTAGGGGAGAAAAGAGCAAGGACAGCTCAGGTAACAGCTTTCCCAATAGCTGTGAATGATGCAATTCATCTGAGGGTGCAGAGGGAACTGTCTGCAATGGCTTTTGAGACCACAGGGTGATGGGGTGAGTCTGAAAGGTGGAGGGAGGACAAGCACCCGCTCTCCTTGGCAAGGGGGAGAAAGGCACAGGTGAATATGGGAGCAAATGCACGGGAGGAATAACATCCAACGTTTTCCAAGTTAAGTTGTGACCATAGAGTCTAATTTCCTCCCCTGACAGCTGATAGGATAGTCAAAGAATAGCTGTTAAAAGTTACTAGGATGAACTGGAAAGTTTTCCAGAGCTTGGGAAATTCAATATTGCCCAAACAGTGGGGAGGACAGAGATGGGAGTTTGTCTGCCCATTGGATTTAGAGGGGATGCGGAGCTGAGAG
Organism: Falco peregrinus; assembly: GCF_023634155.1. Taxonomy (NCBI): domain Eukaryota; kingdom Metazoa; phylum Chordata; class Aves; order Falconiformes; family Falconidae; genus Falco; species Falco peregrinus. Next base: position 45,375,892 of record NC_073721.1, on the reverse strand, counting down.
GCATGCAAGCATTGCAGAAGACAGGCTTGGGATGAAAGGCATAAATTGGAGGAAAGGTCTGAAAGAAGGTGCTGCAGAGGAGGGCGAGAGTGAGCAAATGCACGTTCCAGGGCTGGGAGGGTGAAGGGCTGGAAGGAAAACAAGCTGGGGGGGATCGCAGCGCTCACGCTCCACACATGGAATAACACCACGGGGTTGTGAGAAAGGCAAACATCCCATTAAAATGTATAAATAGGTGTGTTGCATATGCAAGGGATGAAGTAATGCGGGGCCACGTGTGGTGCCTTGCTGGAGCGCTGTGGCCATATTTGGGCACCCTCCTGGGGAGGGAGACCTGGGGCTGCAGCGCACCAGCCGCCCTGCCTGCAAAAGTGAGGAGGGGAGCGAGCCGGGGGTGTGTGTGATGCAGCCTGGGGAAAAGTTTCAGGTGAAGCATGATAAGAGGTTTCAAATATGCAAAAGACTGGCAGATAGGAGACAGTGGTGCTGGGTTTGCCTGGTCCTCCTTGGCAGGGTGTGGAGTTGGCTCTGGAGAGTGAGATTTAGGTTAAACTTCAGGAAAATTGCTGTAGCTGCGGAAGTGAAGCACCAAAATGGATTTACTGGAGCAGCTGCAGAACTGCTGCTTCTGAACCTAGGGACAGAAGAGGATGGTTTAGCCAGAGCCCCAGAACTCTGCCTCAGTGCTCTCACAAGGTCCCACTTCACCCATCTTCCATCACCCCTTGGTGCCTGTCAAGGGTTCAGCTGTAACTTTCTCCTTCCCAGCCACGTGGCTGGTCTTACTTGCAGTGTTTAGTTTTCACAGAGTTCACACCAATTTAACGTTACTGCTCTGTAGTGGATTTGTTTCAGTTACTAAAATACCTGGATTTAGGTGCAAAGTTTCAGGCACCTGTATCTGAAAACTGTCAGCCTGGGGAAGTGTGGTGAGATCAGTGAGTAACTCCCTGAATGGATTGATTTTCCCAGGTGGAATGAGTTAGAAGGACAAGGGAATCAGCCAGTATTGAAACTAGAGTATGCAGAAGAGTTAATCACTTAAGTAAATTAATCTAGAACCCTGTTTACTTCCCCTTGCCACTTTTCCCTTATTGATTCAGTTTATTGATAGAGATTAGATATGATCGTAGGGTCTAATAAGTATTAGACATGATTTTAGGTCTACATCTAGAGCTATCTCACAGAACCTGTAGCCGTCTCCGGGAAGTACCGGCAGAAGGGGCAGACCTCCCCAGCACGGTTCAATACTGCCCCGTTACAGATGTGGAGCTGGTCGGTGGCTCCCTGTGCCGCCATGCAGGAGCAGAGCTCCTGATGTGGGACTTGGCATCGGCTCTGGTCCTCCTCCGGCTGTGGAGGTTGCTGCAAGGGGCCGCTCACGGCTCCTTGCAGGATGCAGGCGGGCCAGAATCTTCTGTGGATGCTATTTTGAGTTTACCAATGCTGTGCTTCCAGTGGTGTTTCATTAACGGCTCCCTCAAGCTGGGATTCAACTGAATCCCAGTTTTTGGCATCTTGAGGTAGTCTGAGTAAGTCTGCCTGGGATTTCCCCATCCCTGCTTCCTGGAAAGAGGCTTCCCAGGAACTCAGGCCTGGGAAACGGCCACCTAGAAAACCTTGCCTGAGCCACAGCTCATGCTCCAGGCTTCCTTGGCAGGGTTGGACCCCGGGGGCCAAGTGGTACCCATGCAGCCCCCAGGTTATTCCAGCTCTTGTGCTCCTGGATGCAACAGTGAGGACAGAGTGAGTTCCTGCAGGCCAAACTCACGCTAAGCCAGCAGCTGTGGGCCAGGCCTTGCTTAGTTTGCTGCTAGAGCCGTGGAAGCCATCACTGCCACCTTGAGCTATAGGTCATCTTTGTAGGGGCATCTTGCCCTGCACTTGGCTTTTGTTGCTTTACTCCGGGAGGGACAACCATGTTCTCTCCATCCCCAGCTCCCAGCCTTGCTGCTCCAGGCTCGGGCACCTCCCCAAACCCCCACAGCTTCTGTTAACTTTTGGCATCAGCTCCAGTTTCCCCAGAGGGGCAGGAGGGATTTGGTCCTAAGGAGTCCATCCTTCACCGGATCCTGGCACCTGACCCCATGAGATGTGTGTACATTTTTTTGGCCGGCAAGTGATAAGTTAAAGAAAGGATTAACTGCAGCTAAACCCTCTGTTTTCACCTGTACCTTTGCCCCTCTCCTGCTCCTGTAATGTGCTGCAGTACCCACACACTCTCACTCAAACCAGACCCATATTTTTTTGCTTGGAAGAACAGGCAAGATACCATAAATACATATTTCAGAAGCTGGGAGAAAGGTATTCCTAGAACTTACGGTTTTCTTTTAAACATTTTGAGCCACCCAACACGATCTGTGTGCAAGTACAAAAGGAGTTGCAGGCATGACTGATATCAAGAAATCCGATGTGGTGTTCCCACCCAGCCCTCCCCAGCTGCCACATTGTCACCACATGGCTCTCAGCTCCCCAGTAGCTTTTCCAAGGCTGCAGCTGAAGAGGTACGTACAACTGGTGTTACTATCGCACGCTGTTTCCCATAGACCACAGCAAACTGCCCAGTTCTTCCTGAGATAACTTCATATGTCCCCATGGGATCAAGGTTTCCGAGTCACAGGCTTGCTTCGCCTATGATGAGGTGCTGCAGGGACCTTGGAAAGTCAGTTCTAAGGTTTTGCTTTGAGCATAAGCTGGTCCTTAGCTTTGAGGTTGTTGCTTCTCTCTCTGTGAAAAAGGGCTTGCGTGCCTCAGGTGAGCTCCAGCTATTTCCGATGATGTAATGGATGTTTCTGCCCCTCCCTGCAGACTTCTTTAGCACAAACAGCACCGCAATTCTTGGATGTCTTGAGGTCAGAACACTGTACTGAATGTTGCAGAGCACCTTGGCCTGACATGACCCAGTGTCCTCAGCTCCACCAGTGCTATGGCCTCTGTCATCTTCAGCTGCAAAAGCCACTCCGTGCTGGTGCTTTTACTCGCGTGACACATCCCATGGGCTTTCAGGTTGCACCTTTATCCTAAAGGTCCAGCACCTCCATCTCTGAGTGCTGCTCCTGATGCATTCAAGGCTCAGTTTTTGGCTTTGGTGATCTATTGATGAAATGCACTGAAGTCACTGGGTTAGAGGGGGTTGATGAAATTCAGTTCTTTGGATCCAGCTCAACAGAAATTGTTTTTCCTCTCCTTGCACCTGGTGGGCTGAAGATCTGCTTCTTGCAGTGCTGATTCATCTTAGTTCTTCTCACTTGAGGAAGATCCAGTGACCTGCTTGGACAAGCTCACCTGGGAGTTATAAATACATCCCTGCGTAATACTCACATGACAATAAGCTACTGGGGAATGATCATTGCCAATAAGAACAGGATTTGTCCCTACAGGTAGAGACCCCTTTTCCTGGGGCTCATTTGGAGGCTGGGTTATTACTCGCCTCCCTACAGCTGGGTGTTGGGCAATGCTGGTGAGATGGATTAGGCTCATGAGAGATGCAAGATGTGGAACATCACTGAGAAACCTCTACATGATTAACACGAGGTGATGCTGTTGGTGCCAGAGCAGGAGTCAGGACAGGATGCTCCTGTCCATCGGGAGCTGCCCATTAACTGCGCTGAGGTAAACACAGCTTATATAATGGGACAGCTGGAAGAAATTGAGCTGATCTGTCTCCTGGAATAAAGGGGGTAGCTGAATGCATTACTGAATGTTTAACATCCAGGTGTATTTGGTGTCCGGTTCAGGCACCTGCCTGTAGCACTTTCTCCTCTGAACTGAGCCTGGCCAGCCCCAAACCCATGGCCTCGGAGTGGGAGGGTTCGTTACTGACCCTCCAGCCTGACTCATTCATGTGTCGGGGCCAGGGTGGGTCTGAGGGCTCAGGCACCACAGGGCAAAGCAGCAGCAATCCCCATTAATTATTTTCTTATCGTGTGCTTCTTTTAAACCAGTTATGTGATTTAGGTGCTGCCTGACAATATTGCACCAGTCGTGGGAGGCAGATGCTCGGCAGGGAGTGCAGCTAGGGCATGGCCACTGAGCACAGCTTTAGCCATCAGAGTTAAGGGACAAGCAATTTTACCCCACCCTGACCAGCTTCTATGAGAGATGGTGACTACAGAGGCTGCTTGAGCCCGTTCCTTACATCTTAGGAGTTGCCTTGCCAGAAGTTGCCATTAGGCAGGTAATTTTGGAAGCAGCAATTTGTCTTCCAGCCCTCTGGACTTTGCCTTGTGGTGGAGGAAAAAGATGACTGAGGACCATTAAAGTTCTGTCTTTAAGCCCTGGCTGTGTCTCAGGTTTAAGCGCTCATCTGGGCAGCATAAGAGACTGCCCTGAGGAAGGTGTTTTTCAGCAGCGAGTGTCTTCAGGTGAGCCACTGGCTCCAGCACTTGGTTTGAATGGGGATTAGGGGTGACAGCAAAAGCCACAAGCAGTGTTGCCATGTGGAACTAATGACCATCACCTTGGAGGTGCTGGGTGGTACCTATCTAGAGACGGGACTACATGCGTGCCAGTCACTGTGTTAGTAGCTGCATGTTGGTTTTGCCTAAGACTTAGTTTCCCGTGGAATAAGCCTGATGACTGAGAGTTTTCACATCATGACAGCAGGGGACATGATGGTGATTGACAATGCTGAAAGCACAGATGTTTGATGCCTTGTGACTTAAAGCCAATATCACTTTGTTCTTCCAAGAAGCAGAAAGCAAGCAACGTTAGGGAACCCAAAGGGCAAGAAGAGCTATCAAAGAACAGTTTTAAAATTTGAATTTTGCCCTTTGCTGCTTTGTGGTGGCTAAAGGCTGCCTGAGAAGACTTAGGAGAGATCAAGATATGTTTGATTTTACATTAGCCATCCAGAGCTGGTTGGCTGTTTTACAGAAGTCCATCTTTCATTCCCACCCGCTCGGTGCAGGTGTGAGATGCCCAACGCTGACAAAGATGCATGAAATTTGCAGCTAAATCCTCTAAGTTCATGACAAAGGTCCAAGAGAGCTGGAGACTTCTCCAGCAGGTTTGAGGGCACTCAGCCCTTTCAGGCTCTGTTTAGTTATCATAAGGCACCAAGAATTTGAATGTGAGTGTTGTTCTTTCCTTTTCTGGGCATATCTGAGATTGAGCTTGCCAGAGCAAGTGCTGAGGTTGCTTGTTTTCTGGGGTAGAGTGCTGAGACTGCACAGGGTCATAACAGAAACTGGGGTCTCCCACCTCCGCCTCTCCAGCTCAAGGCCAGCGATCCTGGCAGCTGGGATGGGAAGGCAGGGGAGGAAGGTGAAATCATGCCTGTCCTCAGACTCCACTTTTGTTCTTTATAGCAGATAGGTGAATTTTAATGAAGGATATGCTCTCAAAAGCACTGAAATATCTTGAGGCAAAGTCTTGTGATAGACAGTTGTAATAAAGGAGAACGGAACTGGGCAGGAGAAAATTTGGAGCATGCTCTCACACTCCTGTTAGCAAAGAGTGCCCACGGGCAGATCCGTGGTGCTGGGAGCAGAGACATTCCAGAGCAGTTTGTGAGTCAGCTGAGCTCCTCCCATCACAACTTCACTCATCAAAGCAAGTATTTATAGCACAGGTAGGAGTAGGGAGAGAAATCAAAGAAGAGCTTCCCAGAAAGATGCATAAATCACTCCAAGAGTTCAGCTCTGGGGTTCTGCATTTTTTGCTTTAATAAGAATGAATAAATGTGCTGTTGTTATTACTAATATTTCTTAACATTATTTCATCGGTCTGCTTTTTGAATTAAAACCATCTTTGAGCAAAGAGGTATTTTCAGAGAGCTCTCCCAGCTTTCAGAGCTACCACAGCAAGCTGCTAAGGACATGCTGTCTTACACCAGAGAAAATATTTTCTCCAGCACAGATCTGCTGAAAAACAATTCAGAAAGTCTGTCCAGGCCGATGTTTGCTGTCCGAACTGTCGGGAGACCTCCAGGCCTTCCAACAAAGCGAAGCAGAAAAGCCAGAAGGGTGCTGTACCCAGCCCAGGTGAGAAAATATTTGCCACGTCAGGAGAAAGACCTAGTCAGGCGGTGGCTGCTCTTCTTTGTTGGCATCGTCCTCATGCAGGTCTTAACTGAGGATCCTGAGCAAGAGAGACTGGCTGGGGGAAAAAGCCTTAGAAAGCAGCCACTCTGTGCGCCAGCATCGCTGCCGGCTGCAGGGCTCGGGGCTGCAGGGAACAGCTCCAGAGAAGACAGGGCTGTTTCAGAGGCCCCGGCAATCATATCCACATCAGCTTATGGGCACCAGCCTCCCAGGCAAACCACGGCAAATGTGCCGCAACAAGCAAGGAGACATCCACAAGCCTTCTGCAGGCGATGCTTGACCAGTTTCTCCCGTGCAGAGCACTAAACTGTGTGTGAGAAGCTGACCTCCTGCTCCTGCTCTCGGACATCAGCTGCTGGAGCACCATCGTCAGCAGCAGGTGGCCTGTGAACTCCTGCACCCCTCCAAGGGGACACCAGGACTCTGGTGACACAGGGGCCAGCAGTGGCCAGAAGAGACTTCGATGAAAGACCAGGACTGCAGGAAGAGCCGTGCAGTTTTCACTGCTGATTTTGTTTGTGGCTGCGATGAGAGACTGTGGTTTCCAAGAGCTGTAACAAAAGGCTGTAGGACTTAGGTTTACTCTCCTGGGTCGGGTTTGTACTCTGCTAACCTACCTGTCACTGTTGCATAACTTTTTCCAGTGCCTTTATTTGCATGTTGTAATTTAGTGTCAGTTCTCACAAATTAGCAGAAAGTAGCTCAGCTCTTGAAGTGACGAGAGTGCAAAGATCCTGTGTGCTTTCCTCCCTCTGTTACGCTGTAAGAATAAAACTGCCAAGATCAGACTTTCACAACATGTTTCATCTGAGATTTTAAAATTAAGATTTGCCACGCTGCCGTGTGCTGGGAAGTGCTGACCTTCCTGGGGAAATAAAACTGTCCAACCAGCAAGAATAGTGGGGTCAGAGCCACAGCAGGACCCAGACACCGACACACTGGTGCCCAGCACTGGGAGAGGGTTCATGGACCTGGGTCAGGTGCTACGGCTCCAGTTGGGGAGATGGGGCACGGTATGAACCACGGCACTGGGATAAGATATCTCCTTGGGGAAATGCTGGGAGGCCCCTAAAGAAAACCATGGGACATGCTGGGAAGGAGGGTTGGTTGAGGGGAAGGTCAAACTAGGGTTCACCAGTGATCTCTTCTAACTGACACCTCTGCCATTTCTGCGTTTATGGGTTACTGGGAGTTCAGTAGCACTTTGTGGTTCTGTGCATGAATTATGGGATCAGCCACCAATTTTTTGGACAAAGTGAATGTGATGCTGTCTGGGGGCTAAAAAGCAAGATGCAGCTTGGAGTGGGGCTGCTGCCTCCCAGACATGAGCAGGCTGCCTGAGTTAGAAATAAAGAAATATGGCTCAGGACCTGGTTCTGCTCCTTGTCCAGCCATGGGGCTTATTGCAAAGAGCCACTCATGGCTCCTTGCTGGAATTGCAGAGTCCAGGATTTTCAGTGGATGATATTTTGAACTTACTGAATTTCCTGGGCTGCTTTATCAGCCAGCCCCTGAGGCTGGGATTCAGCTGCCCTAATTTAGGCATCCTGAGGAAAGTCTGAGTAATCTGCCCGGGATTTCCCCAGCCCCACTCCCTGGGAAGAGCCTGCCTGGGGAAAGGCCACCTGGAAAATCTTCTCCAAAGCATGTCCATGCTCTAGACTCATGTATCTCATGTATGAGGACTCCTCGCCATGAAGGTCAGTCCCAAAAGGCCACGCTGTGCCTTTGCAGCCCCCAGCTTTGTCCTTCAGCTCTTCAGTCCAACATTCCACTCTGTAGAAGAACAAACTTTTGCAGGGTTGCTCAGGGTTTTGTTCAGACCAACTTCAAAAATCTCCAGGCATGGAGATTTCACCACCTCCTTGGCCAACCTCTTACCTGGGACATAAATCAGATCTTTTCCATGCCACGTGATGACAGACAGCTAGTGTGCCTCACATAGCTGTTCACTGAGCAATGTGTCTCAGAAAGCAGGTCTTCTCATGGCAACAGCAATTAGTTCCTCAGGCCCCGATAAGAGCAGAACTCAGATGTTTCATAATGAACTGAAGCAGCCACACGTGACCCAGAGATGGAAGGAAGCTGGATCACACATGCAGTGATTGCAGAAGAGGTGTGGAAAAACCAAGCGCAGCACGGCAGGCCAAAACAGAGAAGAGCAAGGAGCTGCAGCCCACGGCAATGCAGAGGGACCTGCTTATCTCAAAAAAACTGCAGCTGAAAAAGCTGAATCACTCACAGAATGCAGCTGCTTAATTTCTACTAAAAAAAAAAAAAAAAGTGCAATCTGTCCATGTGCAGCCAGGGAACTGTGTGGAGCAAGTAGCAGCTGGAACACAACTTCTGTGAGTGGTGGCCCAGGACGAGCCCTTCAGAGGGGCTCTGCATCCCTTGTGTAGGCAGGGGAAGGCGTGCAATCACAAGGAACAACTGAAGATGGAGTTTGGAAAATTCTGGAATTGTAAAGGTTGTGGGAAAGAGAAAGGTCTTTCTACAATGGTGGTGGTGGTGGTGGTGAAATCTTTCAGGGTTGGTTGCGAACCCGGTGAGCAAGGGCTTCCCCCAAGCCCAGCAGAGCCCAGAGGCACCACGAGGGGGCAGCAGAGGCAGGCGTTGCAGGGCGCAGAGGCAGCGGCCTGCAGCGCTCCCGGCACCCGAACAGCGACACCGCAATGGCGCACACGCAAGAAATGGCTCGGGATCCTGTCACCGCCTTGCGAGAGGGCTGGTGGGGGGGGGGAAAGCGGAACCTGTCCAAACAAACTAGCGCGATGGGGCATAACGCAGCAAAACAGATGCAGGTGCCTGAAATATAAAACCCCCATCGCTGAGTCTTACAGGTGAGATGTTTTCTTGTTCCGTACAGCACAGGATGGCAAGCTGAGGTGTACGGTAATGCAGATGTAACAAAGGCGGCCATCAACCGACCTCTAAGCCAGATATTGACAGCTTAAGTCAATGCAGCCGCTGAAAACTCATTTCCAACCTGGTGGCTTGAATGAGCTAAATACAAAAAGGACTGCTGTAATCTGTTGCATGAAGTCTAGCGTTTCATGTTGTGGTCAGCCCCTGCTCCTACCTGCTACGTTCCTGTTTGCTGCAGCACTTGCTTTTGGCCCGACCTAACATGGCAGGACCAGCTCAGAGCAAGGGCAGGAGTGAAGGATGCTGCTAGGGGTGCACATTCCTGGTCCACAGCACGGTGCTGTGAGGGCTGTCACGCAGCTGAGCCTTGCCCAGCCCTGTTGTAGCTACTCCCAGGCCTGTGCATTGCCAGGGCAGTTTAGAGATACGTGTACCAGGTCCAGCTGAGCTCACAGGGGATGGGCAGCCTGCCAGGACAGCTTTGGGAGCCCTGGAATGCCCTGGGGGGATAACAGACAGGCTCTGTAGCAGGGACATGCCAGGACTCAGTTCCGTACTTGAATTTCCAGCCCTGCAAGGCTTGTGGTTCCTGCTAGTAGCTGCCTTTTCTGCACAGGGGGGCCCTTGCAGCCCAGCTCTATTGCCCCAGACGCCTCCAATACCACCTGCTGTCCACGGGCCAGAGCCTACATCTCATTCCTTCATCTTCCAGAGTCCCCAGTTCCCCATTCTGCATGCTCCAGAGTATACATGCTCCAGCCCCAGCCCCTTCTTTCCTCATACCAGCCGTCCCTCCAACCTCTTCCCTTGTCCAAGTCCCCTTAGGCGATCTCAGCCCCATCTTGCTGCCCCAGAGTCCCCCAGTCCTGCTACCGGGCACAGAGTCCTTTGCTCCAGCACACACCCCTGCTTGGTAAAATCTCTTGGCCTCTAATGCAGACAGCATCCAGATGTGTACTGGGAGCAGCCCCTGGGACATTCCCACCATGTTCCCTGCCTGGAACGGTCCCAGGGGAGCATGATGGATGCACTACGTCAAACCCAGGCCAGGGACCATGCCGGCGGTTTGCCGTTACATATAATCACATCCCTGTACCCAGCAGTGTCCCCAGGAGCTGCTTAATTTAGTACAATAGATGTGTCCTAGGGGACCAAGCACACTGAGATGCAGCACTCCAAGATGCTCCTAAAGGGGTACCTCTGGCCATATTTCCCTGATCTGACAACATGAACACTTGACCCCCTGTCCCCATGCCCATCTAGAGTAGCCACAGAGGTGCTCAGTATTTTTTCTGAGGGAGCTGTAAGAAGACTGTCCGTAACCTCACTAGCAGAGGAAGCTCTGTGGCAGCTTTTCAAGTTGCCCCCAAATGTAGGAGCCAGCACTGCATCCCCTCGCTGTGCAATGAGGGCACCGCCACTGCTCCCCGCGGAGGCATGCCATGGGAGTTATAAACACAGCTGCTTTCGTGAGGGGCGTTGCTCACCCTCTGGCTCTGCCTAGGTTGGACTGACGGTGTCCCAGAAGTGTAATGGAGAAAATATTAAAACGCTTTTTTGTTGCACTGCCTCACCTAGATATTACGTGCTGCACTACTGCATTGCACAACTGGTTGTCTGAGAAAGGGTAGGCTGAAAAGACTGCTGTAAAGAAGACTTTAGAAGACAAAAGTCAGGGGAAATGATAAATAAATGAGCAATCTAGTGAAGATGTGCTAGGGTCTGTACCTCTTCTTGCCTTGCAGCGTTAGAGAGCTACTCAACCGAGCTAAAAGCCATCAAATTGAAAACTGATTTGTGTTCACTCGTGCAGCAAAAAAGGAGTAAAAATTCTTTTTGGGAGACAGAAAGTTTGATCACAAGGACGATGGGATTACCCTGACACCCAGTGTTTCTGCTTCCTGGACAAAGCAACATTCTTCACTGTTACTTGCTCATAAACAGTATCTTCAAAAAGTCCAGCTACTTTATGCCTGGAGGCTGTGTCACTCTGTCCAGCTGGTCACTGATGTTTTGGCTATGTTTTTACCTGGTGTGCTGGACATCTCCTCCGAGCACACCCTGTCCCCGGTAAACAGGGTTTTCCTTCCTTCCCTTTCTCCTGCCCGGGAGAGTTTCCCACTCACATTTGCTTTCTTCAGCTTGTTGGAGGCCGTGTGCCTGGGCAGCCCCAGGGAAGGGTCCGTCTCCTTTGACATCACTGTAAAAACGAGCTGAATCGATGTCAAGTTTGTTAAAAAGAGGCAGGTGTGGGAGAGGCTGTTGTAACCAGCCGGTGGCCCCACGCCACTGAGTGCCATCACAGCTCTGGGGGTGCTGGGCCAGCAGGAGGGACCTGCTGGCACCATGGCAGGGGTGGGACCCTCAGGGATAAGGTGGTGACCTGGGGCAGGTGGCAGTGGCTGGGGAGCAAGGGCAATGCCGTGGTGGCTGAGGAACATGGCGGTGACCTGAGGGATGAGGGGCAACAGGGGGACATGAGGGGGCTCTAATGTATATAAGGTAACCTACGAATGTGGCGGGGGCGTGAGGTACACCAGAGGGACATGGGGACACAGCATGGCCCTGAGGCATGGGGGGTCCCCTGGGAACACGGTGGGGCCCTGAGGCACACGGGGGCACAGCCCTGAGGCACACGGGGACATGGCTCAGCCCTGAGGCACACGGGGACATGGGGGCACAGGCCTGAGGCACAGGGGGATACAGCTCAGCCCTGACGAACAGGGGGACATGGTGGGGCCCCAGCCCTGAGGCACATGGGGACACAGCTCAGCCCTGAGGCACATGGGGACACAGCTCAGCCCTGACACACATGGGGACACAGCTCAGCCCTGAGGCACATGGGGACACAGCTCAGCCCTGACACACAGGGGGACATGGGGGCACAGCCCTGGGGCACATGGGGACACAGCTCAGCCCTGAGGTACAGGGGGACATGGGGACACCGTGGGGCCCTGAGGTGCACGGGACGTGACTCAGCCCTGAGGCACCTGGGTGTTACAGGAACGTGACTCAGCCCGGAGCACGCAGGGACACGGTGGGGCCCTGAGACACATGGAAGATGTGGGGACATGGCGGGGCGCTGAGGCACACGAAGGACATGGGTACACGGGGACAGAGCCCTGAAGCAGGACGTGCGGACATGGGGACACAGCCCTGAGGCACATGGGGAACTTGGGGACATGGTGGGGAGCTGAGGCAGACGGAAGATGAGGGGACACGGGGACACGGCCCCGAGGCACACGGAGGACGTGGAGACACGGGGACACAGCCCCGAGGCCCCGGGCGACGCGGCCCCGGGCGCTGCCCACGGGCGGCCCCGGCCCAGCGCCGGGCGAGCCGCGGCTCCCGCCCTCCGCGCCGCGTTGCCACAGCGACGCCCCCGCGGCCCCGCGGCGCCGCGCGCCCCCGCGAGCTGTCGCTTTAAGAGCGGCGCGGCCGCGGCCGCCCCCGCCCTCGCCCGCTCGGGGCCGGAAGGGGGCCGTGGTGCAGCGCGCCCGCCCGCCGCCGCCGCCCGGTCCCTCAGGTAAGCGCGGCGGCTCCCCGGCCCCACCCCGCCCGCCGCCACCGGGGGAGGCGCTGCCCGGGGCGGCCGCCCCGTCCCGCCGGCTGCCCGCGGGCCCGGCGCCGTGGCCGCCGCCGTCCCGCCCCGTTCCCGGCCGGCCGCTGGGCGGCCGTAAGTGCGGGAGGAGCTCGGGGCCGCTCCCGGGGCGCCTTTCGGTAAAGCCGGCGGGGCTCCGGGCCTCCCGTGGGGCAGGGGGCGCCGAGCGGGTCCCCTGCGGCCGCGCCCGGCTCCTGCTGCGGCCCGGGGCGGGCAGGGGCCGGGGCCGGGCGGGCGAGTCGCCCGGGGCTGGGGCACGCCGCCCGGTGCCGTGCGGGCTGCAGCGCGGGGCTTACTCCCTCGGCTGCGCGGGAGCGCGTAAACCTGTTGAAGCGCTACTCTGGACAGTTCGGTGTTTTCAGTCAGTAACGTGCGGCGAGAGACCTTTCTAATTAGCGCTGCCAGCAGTATTTCGTGGGGTTTCCAGCCTTTGTTAGGCCGCCGGCCGGCAGCGGGCTCAGCACCGCTCCGCAGGGTGCCCCCGCGGCGGGGGCTGCCCCCGCGCCCCGCGGCCAAGCACCGACCCGCACCGGCCGTCGCCTGCTGCCCCGCGGCTGGAGCCGCGTTGGGGGGCTCTGTGGCCCCGCCAGCAGCTGGCAGAGTAAGCTGTGCGGTGTAACGGTGGTGGCAGTTACACGCAGGTCCCACGGTCTGGTTTGTCCTCGTAAGCTTGAGAGGTGGGTGCTTGTGCTGGCCGACGGTGTCATCTGCTTGGGTTTTTTTCCCTTTGTGAAAGACTTTTTTTTTTTTTCTTTAAGTATACCTCTGTGGGAAAACTTTGGTTTTCAACTTTTTGTTTTGACCTTTTCTGGTTGATACTCAGTATTTCAGTTTCTTGTTCATCGGTGCTTTTCCATTTCTTCCTGTTTGCGCTGGATGTGCTAGCTTGCTGTTTCTTTGGCTCACCTGGCTTCTGAATTTTCTGTAAGGGAATGGGGGAGTGGGAGAAGACAAAAGTATGAGAATCTAGGACTATTTCCTCACAGCTTCTCTAGCAGCATCTTGTAAGCCAAAGGGGAAGAGGAAAGAAAAGAAAACTTGATCAAGTGGAGCTCAGGGTGCCTTGCTTTGTTGGAGGCAGAAAGGGAAAAATTTGGTGAGGGAGCAACTGAGATTTGTTTCACTTGTATTCCTCTTTTGAAGTTAAAAGATAAACCAACATTTTGAAACGCTTCAGTTTTAAATGCCGAGCTCTTCTTTGTCTCTTCAACTGACTCCACTGAAAAAGAAAGTTCTTTAAAAAAGCCCTTTAGTGGCAGTTCTCCAGTTGTGGAGCCAGAAGCGGTGGTGTGTGTGGGCAGAGAGGCCTTGCTGCTCTTCCATCAGCCATTCCTGCCTTCTCTCTGTGGACCATAAAATTAGAAAGGCTCTGGTGTCCGTTTAATCTGATTGTCTGTGTACTGTGGGCCGTTGAAATCAAGAGAAGCTCTGTGCCACTTGTGGCTTGCCACTTGAAGCCCCCATGCCACTTGTGGCTTGCTCAGCCTGTGGGTTCTGGCCTCTGGTGTATAATTAAGAAAAGTAATTATATTTTAAGAAGGCCTGTATCTATTATCCAGGTGTGTGCTTGTTGCCTGGGCAGATGTCAGTGTGTATGAGCTTTCTTTTGCTGCTACCAAGTTATCTGTGGCCTTCTGATGGTTGTAGGCTACAGTTTGAAAATCTGCAGCATCTTAAACTTTCAGGAGCAGTCCCTGTGAGACCTTGAGGTGCTCTGTCCTTCTCCTCCCCTGCGAATTGCCCAGGTGACCTGCCTTTTCCCTTGGAGCTGGCTCCTTGCCTTTCCCAGGAGCCTTCATCTTTTTCATTCAATTCACTGTCCAGGAAAACCTTCATTTGTTGCATCTTTCCTGAATGTGGTTTTTGTGCGCAGTGACAAGCCTGGCCATGGAGAGCACAGGTCTGTGGTGAGGGACAGAGAGCCAAGAGCAACTGGAACTGGGTGTTAGTGAAAACTGTCAACTTTGCAGCGAAGGAGGATGTCCAAAACATGCAGCTGTCTATTGAGGCTTGAGGTAGCTCGTTGGATAAGAGTGGAGATTTGGGTCTTTGAATTCTAAATAGTCATTGAGAAGAAAGTGTCAGAAAGTTTTATTAGTGTCCAAATACTGGGGAATTATCTTGGCTGGAGTCCAAAGGTGAAATGGCAGTAGGACTCTGGGATGACTTCAGGAATGCTACTTGTTGCTGCAGTTCTGCACCATTTGATGTGGTCACTCATCTTCTGAAGATGTCCTAGAGGGATTTCAAAACAGTTGAAATATGCAAGAACTGGTGTCTTAGGAGTATGCTGCTTGTTCAGGGTTTCCTGCCCTTCCTTCCTTTTGTGGTGGCTGTTTCTCAGAGAGTTTGGCTGGACTTGGGGGTCTGTGCCCTGGAGGGACCGGCAGCTTCCCATGAGAAGACTTTTTGGGTACCAGAGAAATAGCCTAGAGCCCCTGCTGAGTGGAGAGCAGTGCAGGCAACAGTGTGCCCATCCAGGTGATGTACTTGGGGAGTGGGGCAGCTGTGCTCTGAATCTCTCCCCGTGGCCAGTCAGGCATGCGGGGGTGCTCTCAGCTGGGCTAAGGCAGCACAGGGCAGTTAGGGGCATGGGAGAGGCCTGGGCATCCAGGAGGAGAGAGGAGTTCAGCAGGGAGGTAGATCTGACAGGGAGCAGATGCCCACCACAGTGGTAAACAGCACAGAGAGAATAGTTGCCTCTGCCCTGCATGTTCTGGTTGGATCAACTTCAGGGAGTTTTTCGATGAGCCTGTAGGTGAAATTCACTGTTTGATTCCCCGAATGTCCTGCTGTTCCCTTGGGCTGTTTGTATCTGCTGGTGTTTGCCAGACGTTGCCTCTTAAACTGCAGCTGTTTTTGCAGGTTCCCAGTTACTGCACAGTTGTTCTTACTGTGTTTATTTTAGTGGTTATAAACTGATTTTTAAAAAGGAGTTGGAACTTGAACTGGAAAATCTCCTTTTTTTTCTTCCCCTTCACGATTTGGTTGAGAAGCTATGCCATAGGAGGTGGCAGCTGAGCCCTTCAATATTGCCCCCCCTTTATGCTTTGAGTTTTCTGAGATGGGGGTTTCCCAGGGATTTGGGGGTGGCTGTCCTGCACCTTGATTTTAGTAGCAGACATATGTTTGGGGGGGGGGGGGGGTGTCTGATCTTGATCTAAGTAAAATTAGGAACTTGGCTAGGGAGTACAGAGCTTGATGGAGACTTTTTTGTCTCATAACATTGTTTAGCCTGTATGTTTGCAGTTGAAGAAAGCAATGTGTTTCTTTTTTCTTAAAGACACAGAGAGCAAAAAGCTTCTTTAGGGCAATATTTCAAATTGTTGTGAGGTTGAGGGTTGCGTTTGGAGCTAGAAGGTGTCACCATTGATCAAAACAGTTTCACTGTGACTGTCATCTTGCATTGTACAGGGCAAAGTCCCTCACAGTGATTCTCACAGTGGGTTTGAGAACTATGGTTTGAGGTTGTAGGTCATCTTTTTGAAGAGTCGTAAGTAGCTTTAGTAAAGGTACAAACTGAGGAAGAACTGAGTGCAGTTAACTTGATCCTCTGCTGTCATGGTATTACCTTCCCATTCTGATCTTTGCTTTCTTCTGTTTGTTTCATAACAGTTACTTTTGCAAGTTGAACTGAGAACAGGTGCTGGAAGTAGTGAATAATCACTTTGAATAAGCCATGGCTGGGAAGAGCCAAGTGCTCAGTCCTCCTGATCTCTTTTGTTAGAGACTGTTTTGTTAGAGGCTTTACTTTTTTTCTTCTGTGTTGAACATTAAACAGTGATTTCTATGCAGGAAGTTTAAGGAAAGTCTTTCAAAGTGCTTGAATGACCAACTAGGGGCAGCTAAGAAAGGGTTGCCTGGGAGATGCTGTGGACAGCAGCTAATGCAGGGTGTGAGAGCTTGCGTGGAAGAAAGGCAGGATCCTGATCTCATCTTCCCTGCCTCCCCTTTGGGGTGGAAGCGTGGTGGTCCTTCTGAAAGCTCAGGGAATGCAAATGTGACTGAGTTTGCAGGCACAAGTCACACTGCTTGTTCTACTCACTGTAGTGCTCCTTCTAAACGAACAAGGTGCAGCTGGCCCTGCAAATGTGAACAGAGTATAATCTGGGAATCAAATGCTGCACTTCATTTCCTATGTGCTTTGCACTGCTCGTGCTTCCCTGAGGTTTTCACTGGGAAAGAAAAGATACTGCCTTGTGGGGAGGGGTGCCCACGGGCAGAGTGTAAGCTTTCTGGATGCTCCTGGCAGCGTCACCGGAAACTGATGTAAAATTCTGTTACACCACTTTCAGCAATCTCAGGGTAAAGCTGGCTTCCAGTGAGCTTATTGTTCCCTTACTCCTCTTCAGAGCTCCCACTATACTGGTTATTCTTCTGTCTGGGTGTGTGTCTAGGGTCCGAGTGATAATTGTGGGGGAATACTGAAATACATACTCAGAAATTAAGAAAATGCTCTTACGCATTCAGGTCACCACTGTTGCATGTTCAATGGGTTGCTTTTCTGGATGCTACTCAGCTTGCAGCTCTGAGTTTGTTCTTGCACTCTTCCAGCACCTGCTTAAAATGAGTTTGTATGAAAATGTGAGTGCTTTCAGGCTGTGGAGAATGAAAACATGATGCTCCAGTCAGGTGTTGGCAAACTGTCCTGCTGTCTGGAGTTGTATGGGAGGAGAAATGGTTTCTTGGTTGTGTGACTCCAGTGGGGAGAGAGCAGCTGGGGTTTAACAAACTGGTTAAAATAATATAGGCCCCCAAATTCTCCAGAGACATCTCTCCTTTCCTAGAAGCTTCCTTTAACAAGCTGATTTCTCAGGCTGATTGCTTGCAGATGAGATCATTCAGTGTGTTCTTCGGGGAAAGAATCTCTGAACTTAGACTAGCGAGTGAGAAAGTTTTAATACGCAAGTCACATGCCCAGTGTCCTCATGGCACATACAAAACACAAGAGACTGTGAAAGCATCTGTCTTCAGGATGGCTTTGTGCTCCAGCAAGAGCTTTCTGAATATAAATAATACCAAGGGATGCTCTCAAGTGCTGGGTCCCTGTTGCTTGGACAGCAACATGAGATAGCAAGGAAGCATTTCATCCTTCCTTAGCTCTGTTTCTCTCTTTAGTGTGTGTGGTGTTGGGATAAGGCCAAGTGAGGGAAGGCTCTCATCTGCTTTAATTCCACAGACGTTTTTCTGCTGGCTTCAGCAGAGGAATTTATGTAGAATTGATGATAGTTCTTCTGTTGATGCATGAGAACATTCTGAGCAGGGAGGACTTGGTGCTGATGTTCTGCCACAGAGGATCCCACCAATCTCTGGTACCTCTCAAAAGGGATGCTGTTTTCCACTTCTCTTGATGGCAACTTGGGCTAAGGTGTACTTAATGGAAAGGCTGCTTCTTCCAAAGTAATCACAGCCATCGCTTAAGAATGTTGAAAATTAAGCAAAGCTGTTCTAAAGTGATGTTGGATGGTGTTCCCAGCACAGGAGACCAAGCTAAAAACTTTTGTTGCCAATAACTTTATAAAGTACAACCTGTTCTCACAGGCAAGGTAGAGAGGCACTTTCCTGATGCCAGGGCTCCTTTGTGCCTGAAATTACTTCTTCCAATCAAGAAGGCATTAGTTATGCAAAAAAAGATAGTATTTTTTTTACTAATACTGATTATGGAAATAAGAGTCAAGGAGCCATTTGTTCTCAATCTCTCTCTAAAAAAAAAAGTGAAAATAAAAATTGGAATCAGACTGGGTGGGGAAAATTTCAAATCCCAAACTTGAAATCTGCTGACATTTTATGTAACTTGGAGACAGGAATGTATAAAGCAAGATGTGTTAAAAGCTCCTTCCACTCCATTTCAGTGCCTGGAGGGGAGACTCGTTCTGTGGGTCACGCTTGCTTCCTGAAACAAATAGGTGAAAGTAAATCTTACAGGTGAGCACAGACTTGGTGGTGTGTTTTTTTTCCCCTGTTGCTATGCTGCCTGTCACTTAAGCATGTCTGCTCCATGGGAGTTTATCAGAAACTCTTTTCCAATGCTTAACTTCATACAGGAGGTGTCATGTCATTTCATGGAGGTGGAAAGTCAAGTGCACAGAGGTGGAAAACCTGTATGCATGCTCATCAAGCTTTGATATCCTTGTGTGTGGTACAGTGCAAGTTAAAATACCTACTTTCTATGTTGTACTATTTTATTCCCTAGGTAAAATAGTTGTGAACATAAGTTGCTTTGGTTCCATGTCCTAGTCACTGGCTGATACTCCCAGGATCCTTCTTTTAATGCAAAGGACTGGCAAACCACTTGTAGCTCTGAGGGATTGCAGTGAGGCTGTATATTTTTCAAACCAGCTCAAGCATTTATTTCTTAATGCTGCTCCCTGCTCATGGATGAGATCCTGCTGGGTCTGTTCATGGGCTGTCTGTCCACCAGGAGTCTGATGATTGTCCCAGGGCAGCCACCTGGGCCGAGCGGTGCATACACATGGGAGAGGATGAGCTGTACCCTGAAGAGTGCTGCCTAAACCTTGTTTTGTCCATGAAGCTTCAAGTAAGGAGCTGTTGAAACACCAGCCCACTCAGAACTAATGCTTGCAGAATGTATGACCAAGGAATTAAACTGGGTGGAGTTGTTCCAAAATTTGGATTTGGGGCCTGTCTGCTTCTAATGCAGCAGCTCTCTGGGTGTTTGCTTGGAAGGGCTCCCAGCATGGATGATGCTCTCTTGACCTGATTTGACTTTCCTTCCTTGATGCTTGGGTACTGTGCCCAAATCTCTCTGCAAAGCTCTGCAGTGCAGAGCTCTGGTGCGTGATAAACCTGAAACAAGTCAGCTCCTGTCCAGAGATCGTAGGGAGATGGATCAGCTTGTATGTGCCGTGGGGGATGGAGGAGAGGGCGAGAGGACAAGAGGCGGCACAGACAAACAAACAGTTGTGTTTCTTCCTCAGGACTGTCCTGTGTCCTGAGTCTGCCAGCTGCAATTTGGAGGCCAGAAGAAGAGGGTGGGGTATTTTCTTCCAATCAGATGAATTTTTGCAGTAAAAATGAGAAGTTAGTTCAGTTTCTCTGGGAATAGCATTTAAGGTGTAAAAATGTCCCACCCATCAGTAACAAAGAGCTGCTGAAGAACGAGCAAATACAGAGACAGGGCCTGCAGAGCACACTGCATTTGCAGCCCTTATTTTTCCTTGAATCTGGGCATGTTTCTGTTGCATGTATCATTTGGTAGTGATATCAATTATTGTGTTGCTGCCTTCTGGAGAGCTAAACTAGTCAAATGTCAGGTTTTGTTCTCTGTATTACTGCTTTATTTTGCTTGTGCTTGTTGGCTTCTACCTGTCAAAAAGTGAAAAAACCAAAACAAACCCATACAAAAAACCTGTAGCAGAAATAGCTGGAGTACCAGTATTGTCCAATGTGAAAATGTCAGGCTGTAATGAGTGCTTTTCCCTAAGCTTAGGCTGTTTCTTATGTTCCTGACAAGCTGTCACACCTTTGTACTGGGTAATGTGATCTTCCAGGAGTTTCTTTAGTTTCTGCATTGATAGTGAAGCTGAGTTGGGGGTGCTGGTGCGAATGTGCAGCGCGAGCCTCCAGTGCCATGTTGTTGTTTGGGATGAGGTGTTGGTCATGTGTGCTGTGATTTGGCTGCTGAAGAGAACAGAGCAGCAGCCATGCAGCGAGCTCCCTCACAGTTTCCGTGGACAAGGATCCCAACACTGTAAATTCATCTTGTGGACTTTGTAAGTGCGTGTGTCTTGCGTTTGTCTGGATTCTGATGGATATGATTCCAATAACCCAGTCTCCCAAAGTGCCCTTCATCTTTCCATCAGTTTGATGCCATCCATCTACATACTTTCTTTCATGGTTTGGGGCAACCTGGACAGGGCTCTACTCTCAGAAAATGAGCTTTGCTGGCCAGTGCCATGTGCATGTACCATGGGAGACAGCTGGGAGGAACAGCATTGTGGCAGTTTCTCTGGTGGCCAACGACCCTCTTTTCTCTTGGTGCCTGATGCTGCTTCCCCATCACCCTCCAGACAGAGCATCGCATGTAGGCATGCTGCCTTCTTCCTGAGGACTGAACCCACCAGTGATTAGATGTGGTTCAGTCTCTGCTACGGCATTTTTTGGCCTCCTCCCAGCACTGGAAGGACACCAAATAGCAGCAGTGCTTCTGCAACCTCCCTAGAGTAAAGACTTATAGTGGGAAATGATTTTTCTAGTTGTTTCTAATGTCCTGAGAGCTATTGGCTGTCTTGCTTTTAACCTGTATTCTTGGAATAATTGCAAGCCTTTGTATTTGAACACATAGCTGAAGTTAAATGCCAAAAAGAAATCTCTTATGGCAGGTGTTAATTTGTGCAAGGACAGTCTGACGCAGTGTGCTGACCCTGTGTGAGACCTGTACAATACATCAAGGCACAGATACTGGTACTCCAGTATCCCTGCCAGTACAGAATTAGCCCTGATTGTGTCAGTGCCGACATACTTAACCAAGCTTTTAATATAATCTAGAAGGATCTCTTCAGAGAAACTTGATGCAAGTCTTTCATAAAACCGTTGGCAATAATTATTATGCCTCTTCTCATTTGCTGTCACAGAATGATGGAAATACTGGTTGGAAAGGACATCTAGAGATCTTCAGCCTGACCTCCTGCTTGAAGTGGGACTGTCTCCAGTGTGTGATCGCCTCAGCCGTAGCTTTGTCTGGCCAAGTCCTGAAAACGTCCGGGGATGGAGCAGTGTACCATGCCGGATCAGCTTTTGTTTGCTTTTGCTTGAGAGTTGTACCTAGAGAACCACCTTATGGTGTGTTATGCATTTAAGTTTGAATTACCTCATCCTGCTGGTTTAAGAACATTTAAGTGAACAGTTAGGAAACGTCCCAGTAGGGCTAATAATGTAACATGTCTGAATCCTTCAGTCTTTTCCATGCTAGTATGGGAAATATGAGCAGACCCTAGTGCTGTTTCTGCAGGAAAAGGCAGGGATCCTGTTAGGTGGTTTTCTCATGTTTGCATGGGGTGTTACAGGTGAAGCAGTGCTTGTAGGATCTATCCTGCTGTTGGAATGAGCGTATGGGTGTTTCCCCCTTGGTATTAGCTGTGGTGCTTGCCCAGATAGGAGCTGCACTGGTCAGGAGGGGCAGGAGGAGCACTGTGAGCATCCTTTGCCCTGAGGCGAGTGTGGGATTGGTGCCAGCCAGCTGTGCGCCCAGGCTGAGGCCACACATACACAAGGCATGCAGCTGCCTTTTATCTACCCTCCCCAGCCCCTCACAATGGGAGGAGAGGGTTTTCCCCAGAGCCTGCTGTGTTTATTTCAGAAAAAATACCAGGTCATGAGATCAGTGTGCCTGCTGGAGTGCACATCTAAGTTGCCTATCACGGCCCTGAGTATTAACGGGAGCAGAAGAGCTCTCTACATCTGAGAAGTAAACTTGCCTTCAGAAATGCCACAAGCTTCTGGACGCAGTGGGTGTCCGTGAATGGCATGTAGTCAGGCCAGACCAGAGGCCTGCTGCTGCATCTGGGCTGGATTTCTTCAGACAAAGCTGCAGATTGCAACACCCTTATACTTAGGCCAGGAGGCCTTGCTTGGAGGGGAAATGGCTGAGATGCAAGGAGCTGCTGAGGAGGTGGAAGCTTCCTTAGCCAAGGCCTTGTTGCTAGACTCAAGTCTGGCTGCATCCCTGGACTCTGCATACCCTCATGTCACGGGGAGATTCAGAAATTGTGTGTGCTTCATTGGCACTTGAAAGGGAGAGCTGCTGTGGGATGGTTGTGATCTTGCTTGGCACTGTCTTCTGCTCTGGAGATTCATGTTGTTTTCCTTCAGTGCAAACCAGCCGTCGTGTCAGAAGTCTGGTCATGTGGAGTGAGCAGCAGCGTCCTTGGGTGGGTTACAGATTCTCACTTGCGCCATGCAGAGGGGCCCTTTGGTATCCTGCCCGTCTGAACCGCGTGCCCGGGAGCATGCTCCTGCCTTTTGTTTCCATACCAGAGGCAATGAAAAGGGCTGGGAGCATGGGCTTCTGCAGTCTTCTGGTTATTTGAAGATGATAGTCCTGCTGAGGAATCGCAGAAATGTGGTGACTACTGTTGTCAGCTGCTCTCTGCATGCTAGCTTCGGACAAAAGCGCGGAGGTCAGGTTTGGGGTTGTATGGTTGGAGGGTGCTGGAGCAACAGCTGTACAGGGCTTCAGGGGTGGCAGCTAGAGGCTGACTTTGGCTGACAGCTCTTCTTATGCCACCAGTTCTTCCATGCACCACTTAACTGTTGCAGGGGTCTGTCTTTGTGCATGACAAGCGGAGGAGCTGGAGCAGCATTGCTACAAGCTGAGCTTAGCCCATTTGTTTTAGTGTCCCTTGCTGGAAAAGCAAATGGCTGGTGCTGAATCTCCCTTCCCGTGTGCTGTTCCTCCTTGCTGAGGCTTATAGCTTTTGGTTTGCTTTGGCTTTCTGCTCGTTCTCGCAGTCTCTGGAATAAAACCTCCAATGAAGGAAGCTGATTAGCTTTTCTCTGAGCTGGATTTGGAATTAACACTCAGACATTGGTCTTCTCGGATCCCCATGGCTTGTACTTTTTGAGGTGAAATATGCCAACACAGTTTCACCCAGGAAGCTTCTGGGGGAGAGGAACAGACTTGGGAAAGGATCACTGCAGGTGGGATAGCAGGGCTTTGCCCCCAGCAGTCCTGGCACCTGTGCAGCTCTGCTTGTCAGAACTCTCCTTATACTGCCTTCCTTGCTCCAAACTCATTACTGGGATAGAGGGCGGAGAGAAGGACATGAAGCACAATGCTCAGGATATTAGATATTATCTAGTGTTTCAAGAATAAAGGTCAGCTTTGAAAGAGGCCTTGTGCCTGCTGTATATATCAATTGCTTCCAGGGATTAGATATCAAAAGCCCAGAGCAGAAGCTTTACTACCTCATGGGAGTTGAGCCCTTCCTTGGAGTGGCAGTGCTTGCTGTTGCAGGACACCAGAGGGTACTTCGCAGACAAAAGCGAGGCAAAGAAGCTGGAGAGATCCTGCCTGGGCTGCTCCCAGTGTCCAGGGATAGGGAGGGATGTCTGCTTGCAGATGATGGTTTCCTCTGCCCCTTTCTCACAGTTGCGTCAGCAAAGATGGCCAGGGAGAGTGTTTACAAGTGTGTCCTTGCTGAGTGCTGCTGCTGCTCTGTGCCAGGAGTTTATTCCTTGTCTAGATGATGTTCACTGGGGCTCTGTCATAGCAACTGAAGCTAAATTGGTCTCACTCCACTTGTTCTGACCTGGGGGTTTAAGTACTACTTTCCTTCTCTCTACTCTCATCCCCAGCTTTGAAGCAGCCCATGATGTGGCAGCTGGGGACCATGTTTAGAAGACGGGAGGCTGCTGCTGCTGTTAGGATCTTTCCTGGTAGTATTAGAGCTCTGAGTGAGATTTTGGGGGCTGGAGGGGAGTTGTCATTCCTTCATTGCCACCTCCCCAGTCACTTACCCCTGGGTGAGGGAGCCATGATGGCAAAGTGATGCTGAGGCTGCTTCTGCTTGCATGTCCCAGTAGGACAGGGCTTCACTGAGCAGCTGCCTGTGTGCCCAGAAACAAGCAGCTTGGCTTAGCTGCAGAACTTTATCTGTTGAGGCATGAGGATGTATCTATCCTGTGGCTGGACCAGAGGCTGTGCTTGTTGTGGTGATGTAGCAAGTTGCTGAGGGGCAGAGGAGACTCCACACTGCTGTGGTGTTTGCCCTGTTGAGGACCCTCATCATCTCTCTTCAGAGCAGGAAAGGTTTCCTTGGCATGGGATGGGAGATGTGTGGTGGAGCGAGAGTGCTCCCCTTGTGCCCTGTTGTCTCTTACACCACTTGAGGAGGGTTTGTCCCACATCAAGTCCCATGTATGTCACGACATGAGCTATGTTGTAATCTCTGAGCTGCCTTCTGTTATCCTGCACAGCAGCTCTAGTCGGTACCTTGTATGTAAGGGTGGTGGTGTCAGTATTTCTCAAAGGATATCACATATGCGTCCCAAACTTGTCCTCCCCACTGTGCCAAGCTCTGCCCTGCTTTCCTCTTTCCCAGGTTTACAGCTGGAAGTGGATTTCTTTGCAGTGAGAGGATGGTACTAGCAGAGCTAGGCTGAGCAGATGTTTCACCTGGGGTAGGGTGGGAGTGAACATGCCCTCACATCATGGTTAAGGGCAGAAGAGGGCTGTAGGGGGTAAACAAAGCACTTTTACAGCAGGCTGCTGTGTTGCATCAAAAGTTCCTGGAAAGATGATAGGTGGGAACTGGCTTTCACCACCTCTCACTGAAAGAATAAAAAGCTTGAACATTGTGCAGGTCCAGTCCTTAGTGGGACTGTCCTGTGCTCTTCAACTCCTTTGTCCCTGCTTAGCCATAGGCTGCTCAAGTGATGGCCTGGTCCTGTCTGATATGAGATATTGGTGCTTACTGGGGTCACTGGGCCCTGCTGTTGCCTTCTTGGATAAAGGCAGGTAGAGGTCCTGCCGTAGCTGGGCTAGGTGGGTGACTGGAAGGCAAGGAGTATAAAGGCCATGGAGCAGAGCCACTGCAGAAGGACGGGTGGTCTGGTGTATCACCGGCGCAGCCTGTGCTGCTGCTGCTTCAGGAGAGGCCTGGCAGAAAAAGCTTTTAGGTGTTTCTCTAATTAGTGTTTTCCTTATTCTCACTCAGGTATGTATCCTTGTCTCACCGCTGGTAACTGAGACAGTTCTCTGGCTGCAAGTCACAGGTCTGGTGCGTGTCTCTTGACATCCATTTCTATAGTGGGGTTACGTAGCTTCTCCTCTGCAAGAACCTTGTGCTTGGTACAGAGGAGGGATCTCAGGTGTTCAATGCTGTCTGTCTGTCTTGAGGTGTTTCTCTAGTTGTCTTCACCTTAGCATCAACATGCTCGTGGGTGTTCATTTATTTCTCCCACTGCCACCTGATCAGGCAGTGGCTCTGGGACAGCAAAAGGCAACTTCCTGATTTCAGTGTGAACAGCTCAGTAGTTCATCACCCACAAATTTCAGCTGTGCTATTCAGTATAGCAGGTTATTTTTAAGCACTGGATGAAAATAAGCTGCTTTTAAAGCCTGTAGAAACATTTTCAAGGCATAATCTTCTGTTTTCTGAGACCGTCTCTTATCTCTTAGAATGCTTTTGAAGTACTTCTGGGATTTATGATACTGTGTAGATTCCTTAAAAACAGCCAGATTGTCCTGCATTGGGGTAAACAAGCTTTTGTGTCTAAATTTCTAGATGGAATTTACTATCTGCTAATGGGTCTTCATCTGTTAGTGGGACAGATTTTTTTTATGAAGCCAAACATGATCTGTTGGAGAAACTGTAAAAATGCCAGCCCTGGCCTGAGCTGCTGGTTCTGCTCCCTTGCTGTTTGGAAACTTGCTCATGCTGCAGAAAGCTGTTCTATGCAAAATCAAAACAGGGTCTGTTGATGTTATTTCTAGTCCTTTGAGAAGATGACTTACTGGTCACATGTGCTGCTATGAGGTCATTAGGAAGTTTCTCAAATACACAATTTGAGAACCGATGACGCTATTGCAGAAGTATGCTCCCTCTGCGATGTGAGATGCAAAACTCTCTGAAGTACTTCAGTTTGTAATAGCTCTGAGTGGGATCTGTTATTGTGCATATTTGGGCTCATTCCAGTGAAAAAAGTGTTTTCTGCTTTGCTTCATCCTTAGATTGATTAGTGAATGTATAGCGTGGGATCAAGTTACATTTCAGAGGGAATCCAGCAGAGAGCCTATTTCTATGTTGAAGTGCTGAAGGCATCAGTGAGTAACTGCAAGATCATCAGTTTTCTAGCAGTGCTTTGTGTGTCTATGGCGCTGTCCTTCCCCAGGGAAAGAAGCTACTCAGATCTGTTTGGACTTGGGCCATTGCTCTTCCCAGGGCTGTGGGAGAATGGGAAGCTTTCTGTACAGCCTTGATGTTGCTTATGTGATGTGCATCTGCTTTGATGCTTTTATTGGTGTCCCTCCTGGACTCCCTGTTCCTGGATGTCTAGCAGTACCTTCTGTCACAAACTGCCCTGTGTCCTCCAAAGGGAATTGTTCTGGTCCCAGCTTACCCCAGGGGCCTGTATCCAGCTTGGTCCCTGTGCATCATGATGTTGACAGGGCAGGCATCCTTATTTTGGCAGGAGAGTGCCTTGTAAGTGTGTTACCTGAATCAGTAACACAATCGTGAAGTAGGGCTTCCCAACCAGGAAAGGTTCTCATACCTTTCCACCTCCACCCTACTGCTGGTCATTGTGTTTCTGTCCCAAACCATCTATGAGCCTTAGGGATTGTCCCATCCCTCTGAGATGATTAACACACTCGCACATGGACAAATTACCCAGGGGCAAAAAAGTAAATAGTTTTCTGTTCTTGGTATGGAGGGGTGGATTGTGTGGCTGAGATGGCATAAGGAGGAAGATGGGAGCATTTGGCTGTATGTGACCATGGCTTACAGCTGTATTTTCCAGTTGGCACTTAGTGTGGGCACAGGGTAGTTCATGTCTGCTTCCTTTTTTCTTTTGAATACCTGCTGTAGTTTAACCCCAGCCAGCAACCAAGCACCACACAGTTGTTTGCTCACTCCTCCCAGTTGGGATGGGGGAAAGCATCAGAAGCGTAGAAGTGAGAAAACTTGTGTGTTGAGATAAAGACAGTTTAATAAGCAAAGCAAAAGCCTGGCACACAAGCAGAGCAGAACAAGGAATTCATTCACCACTCCCCATGGAAGGCAGGTGTTCAGCTGTCCCCAGGCCAGTAGGGCTCAGTCACATGTAATGGTGACTTGGGAAGGCAAACGCCATCACTCTGAATGTGTTGTCCTGTGTCCCATGCCCCCCCCCCCCCCCCCCCAATCTTCCTTCTTCCTCCAGCTTTACATGCTGAGCATGATGCTGTATGGTGTGGAATATCCCTTTGGTCAGTTGGAGTCAACTGTCCCATCTGCATCCTCTCCCAGCTCCTTGTGCCCCTCAGCCTGCTTGCTGGCGGGGTGGGGTGAGGAGCAGAAGAGGCCTTGACTCTGTGTAAGGATTGTTCAGCCGGAACTAAAACTTCCCCTCTTATCAGCACAAATGCAAAACACAACTCCTGCTAGCTACTGTGAAGATAATTAACTCTACCCCAGCCAAAGCCCTGGACTTCAGGTGAGCGGACTTTGGCCTGTTCAGGGCTCTGCTTGGTAGCTGACCATGGGATAAAGCCCTGGAGGGACGAGGGGCCCAAGAAAGCTGGTTGATACGCAGGGATCACCTCCACCTCCTCTGAGTTCAGGAGTGGTGCATCCCAACAAAGAGGAAGTCAGGTAAAAATGCCAGGAGGCCTGCGTGGATGAACAAGGAGCTCCTGGACAAACTCAAACACAAAAAGGAAGCCTACAAAGGGTGGAAACAAGGACAGGGAGCCTGGGAGAAATACAGAGAAATTGTCCAAGCAGCCAGGGGTCAAGTTAGGAAAGCTAAAGCCCTGGTAGAATTTAATTTGGCCAGGGATGTCAAGGGCAACAAAGAAAGCTTCTATAGGTATATCGGTGATAAAAGGAAGACTAGGGGAAATGTGGGCCTTCTCCAGAACAAAATGGGAGATCTGGTTACCTGGGATGTGGAGAAGGCTGAGGTATTCAACAGCTTCTTTGCCTTTGTCCTTATGGGCAAGTGCTCTGGCCACACTGCCCAAGTCGCAGAAGGCAAAGGCAGTGACAATGAAGAACTGCTCACTGTAGGAGAAGATCAGGTTCAAGAACATCTAAGGAACCTGCAGGTGCACAAGTCCATGGGACCTGATAAGATGCCTCTGCGGGTCCTTGGGGAAGTGGTGGATGAAATGGCTAAGCCACTATCCATCATATTTGGGAAGTTGTGGCAGCCCCGTGAAGTTCCCACTGACTGGAAAAGGGGAAACATAACCCCCAATTTTAAAGAGCGGGGAAAAAAGGAAGACCTGGAACTACATGCCAGTCAGTTTCACCTTGGTGTCTGGCAAGACCATGGAGCAGATCCTCCTGGAAGCTACGCTGAGGCACATGGAAAATAAGGAAGTCATTGATGACAGCTGATACAGCTTTACTAAGGGAAAATTGTGCCTGACTGATTTGGTGGCCTTCTGCAATGGGGTTACAGCATTGGCAGATATGGGAAGAGCAGCTGATGTCATCTACCTGGAATTGTGCAAAGCATTTGACACTGTCCCATGTAATATTCTTGTCTCTAAAGGATGTCTCCATGGAAAGACATGGATTTGATGGATGAAGTACTTGGTGGATAAGGAACTGGCTGGATGGTCACACTCAAAGAGTTGCAGTCAATGGTTTGATGTCCAGGTGGAAACTGGTGACAGGTGGTGTTCCTCAGGGGTCTGTACTGGGTCCGGTGCTGTTTAACAGCTTTGTCAGCAGCATGGACACTGGGATTGCGGGCACCCTCAGCACGTTTGCTGACAACACCAAGCTGTGTGCTGTGGTTGATGTGCTGGAGGGCAGGGATGCCATCCAGAGGGACCTTGACGGGCTTAAGCGGTGGGCCTGTGCAAACCTCAAAGTTCAGCAAGGCCAAGTGCAAGGTCCTGCATGTGGGTCAGGGCAATCCCAAGCACAAATACAAGCTGGGTGGAGAACAGATTGAGAGCAGCCCTGAGGGGAAAGACGTGGAGGTGTTGGTTGGTGAGAAGCTCACCATGGCCAGCAATGTGCACTTGCAGCCCAGACAGCCAACCAAATCCTGGGCTGCATCAAAAGAAGCGTGACCAGCAGGCTGAGGGAGATGGCGTTCCTCTCAAATCCCAGTGGCCTTGTCACCCAGGTGAGCGTGGCCCCTGGCTGCTGCACCCCAGGGCTCTCCAGCG
The DNA here is from genome assembly GCF_023634155.1 of Falco peregrinus. Taxonomy (NCBI): domain Eukaryota; kingdom Metazoa; phylum Chordata; class Aves; order Falconiformes; family Falconidae; genus Falco; species Falco peregrinus. The sequence continues at coordinate 45,346,530 of NC_073721.1, read as the reverse complement.
GCTGCAGCAGTAGCTTTGCAGCAGAGCCCGGCTGTGGGCAGGGGTGGCAGCTGGAGGGTGGTGTGGCAGCCCTGTGGCTGTGCTCTGTGGTGGTGCCTTACTGGCATGTGTGGGTGCTTGCCCCAGGGTGCCCGCAGCCTCCAGGTCTGGGAGGCCACATCAGTGCCTCCTGTGGCTCCATCTGCTGTGCTTCTGCTTGTCCTGCCACCATGGAGCCTCAGCAATGTCACCTGCCCGTGTCACCTGTCACCCTTGGTAGTTATCTCTGCCCAACTGCCACGTTCTGGTGTTGAGTTTTGTGTTTTCTCTCTATTTTTAAGTGGAAAGGAAATGAACGTGGTGTCGTGCAGCTGTGTGACAGCTGGGTTTGTGATCTTCACTCCTGTGGGACCCCAACCAGAGGAAACCAGTAGAGGTGAGCTGTTGTGATGAACATGCATTGAGCCCTGGCGTCACTGCCCTCTTCCAGGAAAGCCTTTGGAAGCAAAAGTCCAAATGTCTGAGAAGTGCCCCCACTCTGCTCTTTGCTTGTGATAATCCCGCCGGCTGGACTTGCTTAATAAATGACTAGTTCTGTCTCTGCTTTTTACCTTTCCCCCATGGACAAGACGGGCTGGTGAAGAGCATGAGGAGCACGGCGGGGTGATGCCTCTGCCAGGATTTTTCCCGCGAGCGCAGGGAGCAGTGTTAAACAAGAAGGTGCAAGCTGGCTCCATGGTGCCGTGCTGGGGCCTGGCTTGCCCCTGGGACTACACGGGCCCTGCTTCCTGAGCAGGAGAGCTGCTTTATGTTGTGGTTTTACTAAACGAATTCAAAGCTTGGCCTTCCTCCAGGCGAAGTCTGGGCCAAGTGCCAGCGGAGCAGCCCCTAGGGAGAGCACTGGAGCAAGGAGGGGCCAACAGCAGGGAAGAGCAGAGGAATCCAAGAAGGCAGATTTGCCTAGAAAACAGCTCTGTTTCCATCTGCTCGGTCAGGAGTTGCTATAGGAACTGGGATGATAGAGGCAGGGCCATCTCCTGGGCCTGTGTGTGTGGAGGGAGGGAGGAGGGAGGAGTTACTCAAGTTTGAACATATCATGTGTGCTGGTGGAAAGTTGCAAAGAATGTCGAAACTACAGCCTGGCTCAACCTGTGGAGTTCAAAAGAGACATGGCAGTTGTTCCCTGTGCTCAGCAGGCCCCGGGCAAGGCAGGTAGGGTCCTTTCGGCTTAACTCAGCTTGCGGTCGGCTCTTTTCTGTTGTTGGATAAAGCACAAATGCCTTCGGAGACTTGCTGGAGGTGGAGGGGGGTTTGTAGAGGTGGCAGTGCTGGGAGGTGAAGGCTTTTCTCCCTGGGCTGGAAGGGAGACTGTGGCTCTTTGCACCTTGTTTTTCATCCCACAGCTGTGGGAGGGTTTGCACATCGTGGGTATTCCCGCAGCGTTGCATGCCCACGGCCCTCTGGGATTCGTGGGATCTTTTGTTGGGTAGAAATGTGAAGCTGGCTGGTGTCGTCCTGCTGGACAGAAGTGGTTTCTGGGGCTGTGGCTCTCTGGGAAAGCCCATGGTGTTTGAGCTGACAATCAGACATGCTTGCCTGAAATGTTTCAGGGCTAAGACTGAGTCAGATATGCAAAAGCTGGAGCTGGCAGCGAGTTGCTTGTGGACGGTGGGAAAGTGGGGAGGACACGTTCCTGCCCTCTGAGCCCAAATGACTCCTGCCCCATGTGAGTTTTGTGGCTGTGTTGCCTGTGTTCACTCACCTCTTCTCTTGAGGAGATGCAGAGCTCTTGACGCACCTACTGCAGTTTTTGTCACTGTCAAACTTTCTCAGACTCACATTGAGCCTAAAACACAGGAGTGTGAATACGCAGGAAACTCCTTCTGAGAATCCTTGTTTTTAGGGTTAACGGTGGGGCTCTCCAGTAGCAGCCCTTCCAGATAAAATCTAATTTCCCCAATAAACCCATTTTTTTAGGTGCTGAGAACTTTCCAAAATAGCTGTGTTTCTACCAGAGCATTCCAGGATCGCTCACTGCTCCACAGGTATTTATTTAATAGGTTTGGGTGAAATTTCATCTGCCCTTTTTGTGTCACTGAGGATTATCTCTGCTGAAAAAAAAAAGTGGGTAGTGTTGTTTCTCTTTTTGAGAAGCTGCACAATAAGCTGCTGAAAACTGAAATGCGATCTTTATACACAGATGCGAAGCTTGCCAAACTGGATTAGATCACAGCCCACCTACTCAGGCACCCATCTTATCTCAGGCAGTGGCTCCTTGGCACATTGCGCATAAAAGCCCGAGAGCTTCAATGCAGACACATGTGGAATAACTTGCCTGCATAGGAGATAACTTTCTGGCCATGTTAATTACTGGTTTGCTTATGCCTGGCTAGATGAAAATTTATATCTAGTGTACTCTTTTACTCTGCTAATGGAATCGCAGATGTTCTTATTATGTAGATCCACTTCCAATATTTTATTGAATTACTCCCACGTTGCTCTGTGGCACTATGTCCCAGAGGCTTCATGTGCATGGTATGCTGTGGAATTTCATTTCCTCAGTTTTAATTTGTTGTTTTTTGATTTCAGTTGATTTTCAATATGGAAAAGAGGTAAATGGGATCCTTTTTTTGGTCTAGGCGTCATTATTTTATGTACTACTTTTTTTTTCCCCTTAATCTCTCCTGTTTCTCTCATCTTTGCCTCAATCCTAGGATTTTTGTACAGCTACCTGCCTTCTGTGCAATTGCTAAATCTTATTACTACTTTGTGAGTCCTGTTTTCTGGCCTGCCTTGAGAAAATTTGATCAGAATCAGCCATTCTGACTTTCCATAGCTGTGAAATATTGTGAGAGGTTTTTCAGTGTTCCTGTAGTTTCCTATGTTTATAAGGAAAACATTTGGTTTAATTGTTTGAAATACATTGTGGTAAGCACAGATCTCTAGGCTGTCTATAGTCATGCTAGGTATTTTGTTGGAACATTTAGTTAATTGAAATTTCATCTCTGTACATGAGAAGTTATATTTTATCTTGTAGACTTACACTAGTAAGGAGTAAACCCAGCAGAACGTAGTTAGACCAGTCTGGAAATACTCACTGGAGTTTGCAGGCTTGCTGCAGCAATTTCAGTGGTTCTGTAAGCGTTGCCCCTCACTGCTCCCATCTTTGCCAGGCACTTAGTAAATTAAACTTTGAAAATGTGTTGTGTAGTTAAGAGACTTTGCTGAAGCAGGATGTAACCCTGTGTGTACCCAGACTTTGCTTTCTTGGTTAGGTGCGCTGATGCACGTTCTGCTTAGCCTCTGAAGTGATGCACACTGAGGACACGACCTGCCTTGTCCTCGCTGGTGCAGGCCAGTGTTAGGGAGGGCAGCCACACTTCCCGCTTGCTGCAGTTTGGTATTTGGAGTTAGTTCAAGCTGTGGAATGCATTAAATGATGATAATTTTTGCTGCTTTCTGATATTGGAAAAGCTTCTTCGAGTTTGGTCTATTTTTGTAGAGATATGGCATAGCTTTTTGCATTCATAAACATTTTTTTGGTAAGACTCCAGCGGAACCAGCAGTGCTTCTCGAGTGAAGGGTGAAGTCTGTGTGCCAGTGACAGGTGCACTGAACTTTTGTTTTATGAATACGAAGAGACGTTTTACAAAACTCATAAAATGCAGCTTTTTGTAGTATCAGCATTTCTGTGGTGGTTTGATGGAAACTAGATGGCCAGCTAAATTAGTAGATGTTCCAAAATAGTGTTTCTGGTTTGATTTTTCACTGAACCATCTCTTAGTTTGGCTTCCACCCTTGCAAAAATCAGCAGCTTCTCAGCTTGGTGCTGGGTACTACGTGCTGCTGTATGCAACTTTGTTTGCTTCTCTTCTGGTTTTGCAAAGAGTCTGTTCCAGTAATCATGTTTTATTTTTTAAAAAGAACCCACTAGGAGCAATTTGGGAAAAAAAAAAGGTGCGGATAAATAGCCGTTACTGTGAAGTATTTTGGAAGGTAGGCAATTAATAAGGAAAGCAGAAGATAAGTGAAAAAGCATAGCAAATACATCTCAGGGCACTGAGAAATATTTTGATATCTGTATAACAAAACAAATTTCATCCATGGTGTTTATATTGTTGGGAAAGCTTAAAAATACCCAACTGATTGCTAATAACAATACTGAGCAGCAAAATGTTTCCTGTGTTTGGGGAGAAGCTGGATGATGTATTCTCCTTTATGAGAATATGGAAATAACCTTCCATTACACTGGTAATGAGGGAGGGTGTTAAACACAAGATAACATTTAAAAGTCTTTGGAACTTGAGCAAGATTGGAACCTGTTTGTTTAAAACAAACTGGCAAAGCAGCTTTCTGAATCCTGCCTGCTAATGTGTAATAAATCTGGGAAGACCGAAGGAGTTCCAGAAGTTTGGGAAAACGTAAATGTAGCAGTGTTTTAAAACAGAGTGGGAGCAGGTAACCAACAGGTGGTTGAGACTAACCTCCATAACCTCCATCCAGAGCGAGATCTGAGGAAACCAGTGCATTCCTAAATCAATGTCAAATTAAAGAAAGAACATGCTCAGTGATCCATGTGCTCTGATGGAAAGCAGATCACGTCCGAAAAGTCTTCAGATTGTGGTTTTTAATGAGATTCCTGTACTGGTTGCCAAAAGTAACTGCATTGACATCATATATCTGGTTCCTAAGTTCCCTGCTGTTGACCAAACGCTGCTGCTCCTGGGAAGCAGAAGAGGCTGTGCTTTGGAAGTGGGGGCAAGTCAGGTCCCTGGGGCAGCTCCTGGGTAGCACTGTGAAGGCAGGTCCCCCTTGCCCTGGGCAGGGTCCCATCTCTGGCATATCCTCATGTCCTGCTGGGGTGCCTCACCACTGCTGGTAGCTGGTGGGCTCTGAGCTGAGAAACACCTTCCTGAGCAGTTCTGGTGGTATCTGGCTTTTGTTTGCTGTTAGCGTAACCAGTCCCTGCCCTCTTGCTTGCTAATGTGGCAATATCTCAGCTTCCATTTGGCTGATCAGTATGATGTTGAATAAGTAGATTTAGAAAGTGCCACCTGATACCACTCAAAAATAGTTACCGGTGGGAATGTGATCCGTGCAGTGTCTAAACAGAGGGCTGTGGAGTAGTGCTCTAGTATCACTATGGGACAAACTCTGTTATTCCCTGGTTTGCCCATGAAGAAGCTGGTGGGAGTCGTAGCAAAATCTGGCCAGAGCTGCTCCACTGCCTGGGTGGAACCTCGGTCTCACGAGTGGTGACTTGGGAGCAAATTCTAAGTAACTTAATACTGAAATTTGGCTTTGCTGAGGAGGCTGATGGTGGTTTAGTCAGGACAAGAGAAGGCTGTGGGATGTCTAAGAGCAGATTATCAAGATGACAGAAACAGCCTTTTACTGAGGTGTGTAGCAGGAGGGTTGACAGTTATCTTCAACTGCAGTAACAGGAGGTGCTGTCCTAGTGTAAGGAGGCGTGAAGTTTTCCCTCCGCAGACAGTCAAGCAGTGGAAGAGGTTGTCCAGAGAGGTGGAGGAGCCTCCATCCTTGGGGTTTTTTAAGACCCAGCTGGACAAAGTCCTACATAGGCTGCTCTGAAATTGGTGCTAACACTGCTTTGAGCAAGAGGTGGGATTAGATGTTCTCCTGAGGATCTCCTCCAGCCCGAATAATTCTGCAACTCGGTAACCTGATCTCCTTTAGAATACAAATTCGAGTACAGTTAAGTAAAAGGTTATGGTGGAGCCCCTTGAGAGTGGGGAGGGAGGAAGGTGGTTTAGATTGAGTGCTCTTAATATTCCATCTGTCACCTGTGTGGTTAACATGTCATATATATGGTTGCTATGTGAGACTCACAGTGGAAGATTGTAGTTCTTGAGAGGACTATTGCTAACTTGTAGTTGATATGTTTTGAGGATAGTGTAAAAAAAAAAAAAGAAAAAAAGCTGGAGAGATGCCAGTGTAATGAATAGAGTGAAAATGTCCATGTGCCAGGTGCTCTCTGGTGCCTGTTCTGTGTGGGAAGGAAGCTCTGGTAAGGGTAAGGGACAGTGATCACCACTGCTTGGGCACATGGAAGAGAATTAATTGCAACTTCTGGTTTGTGCACATCTTTGGTTTTCCTGCTGCTTCTGTCATATGGAAGCAATGGGCCTGGAGGCTGCTTCTCAGTTGAGGGGACCTGTGTTTTGGAGGGCTTGTTGGAGTGCATGAGGCTCACCCTGCCCCTGCTGCTGGGTTTAGGGTTCCTGGGGGATGGTGTGCATTCATGTCCTGTGTAGTGTCACAGCGTGCCTGGCACTTCTGCCTGGGTCATGGGAAGTACCTCCAAGTTCCTCAGTTGAGATAAGCACAGTGTACTCTTGCCCTGGGGTTGATGGGGAAGGGTGTCTGTGTTTTTGGATTAGTTGAGCGAAGAACCACCAATAGTTAGTATGGTGAATTTGCATTTCCTTATCTTTGGCTTTGCATTTCTAATAGTTTCTAATTTTGGTTTCTACTTTGGTTTCTAACTTTGCATTAAATTCATTTGTTCGTTTATCCCAAAGTCTGGGTTTGTGTCAAAAGTGCTGTCTGCAGTTTTACAAAGTGAGGACACCCCACTCCTGTGGGGCTGGCCAACAGGCAATGGGAAAATGCTGAAAGATTTGTGGGTCTCCAACTCTTCTGCAAAAACACAACACCTCCAGGCTGTAGATAAGGTACTCAGTCATGTTTGAGTCCATGGGCTGAACCTTCTCCCAGTATTAAATGGTGATGTCATAGGTGACTGGAATGCTGTTTTTCTCCTAAAATTTAGCAAGAGTGAGGTGTCACTTTTTTTTTTTAGAATAGCCCTTTTAGATGTTTGGTTACAATGTGGAAAAAGATTCAAGCCCTCCTCAGGGCATTCCTGTCACCCACCCCTCAAGAGGGTGACAGTAAAGTACACCCAGACCTTGATGTTCCCATCCTTCTGCCAGTGCCTGAGACACAGCTCTGTGGTGGCCCTGTCCCTGCCCTGAGTGCCACTCCTGAATATGGTGGTCTTTTTCTTAGCCCCACGTGTTCTTTTGTGTCTCTTGTGATGACAGGTTGCTTTTATCTGTCCAGCCTTGTTGCTGCTTTGGACATGGCTTTGTGGTGTCACTGTTCTTGCCCTATGTCCCCCACCGCATTCCTAACATTGTCATGGGTTTTTACTCTTTCTGCCCATCTCTGTTGGTGCCTATATCCAAGATGTCCTGTTGCAGCCTTGCACTTCATGCCAGAATCTTGCTGGGCTGGCCCAGCTCCCCTGTTACTGTCTAGCATGTTGATTTTTGGTGTCACTGTTTGCACTTGGGTTTGTCCAGGTGTCACCCATGTGTCATGCAGAGGCCTCTCCCTGTGCTGCCTGGTTGACTGAGTCTAGGGATGGCTAGAGACCATACTCTCAGTGCACCTAAGGGACAACTTGTTGCTGCCTTCTCACAGGGCTCCTGCACACGTGGTGTGGCTGCCTTGATACTGGGCTCATCCGTTCACCCTCCAGTGGCTCTGCTGGAGTGGGTGGTCACCTTCTCACGCCAGCAGTGCTGCTCTACTTTTTTCCAATGTTGTGGCAGTTGGTGCCACTAGAAGATACTACCTTTCCTTAAGGTTACTATCCCCATGCACTCTTAGCGTGATGTTGAGTTGCAAAGGCAAAATCTTTGTTCCTGTTGAATAGGAATGCGTAGAGAGGAGATGACTGGGGCTTAAAAGCTCTCTTAAAAACTAAAAATTGATACCAGCAGCAAGAATTGTAGACTAAGCAAAACATTTTAAGAAGCGATCAGAATCCTTTGTGCTAAGCATTTTCTTCAACAGATTGTTTGGTCCAAACTGGAGCTGCATGGGCTGTAAAGTATGTGCTCCAGAGGAAGACTGCTGGGTTTGGGGTATCCCAGGTTAATTCTGAGGCAGAGAAGTGTTCCACGATCATGCTAGAGCTAGAAAAATGGAAATCATGCTTTCCAGCCTCTTATTCAGACTTCAGATATTGCCCCATGAATTCCTTTAGGAATGCTAGGAGATACCATGCAATCCTCCTAATAGTTTCTGAACCTCTTCTGAGGAAACTTTGATTTAGGGTAGGTCCTCTTGTAACACGTGGTGTGCATCATACATGCAGAGCTGTAAGTATCCATCACAACCGGGGAGTTTCTTGGTGCGGTGCTGGGCATCTGTAATGGGATTCCTGCAGCAAACCCTAAGGTCCCATTCCGAGGTAATGATCTGTGAAGGAACCAGTTAAAACAAATGCCTGTTTCAGTTGGGATCTAGAGAGGCTTGCAAACATGCCAGACCTCCGTAATGGATCTCTGGAGGGAGAACAGTACCTGGAGGAGCTCCAAGTCCCACCTTCTTCGTGCACATCACTAAAGAATAGCTCCCTCCTGCGCCCACTGTGCTCAAAGGCCCCATGCTGCACTGGGGATGGTGCTGGGTCACAGCGAGCTGTTTCTCTGCGGAGAGATGAATTGGCTTTTTAGACGTGGTATCTGCTGGGTATATTGGGAAAAACTTCCCTCTTTTGCATTTTCTTAGTAAGTTTTTTTAGCAAGTAGATTTTTATTTTTTTTCCACTCACAATGATTGTAACAGGATTTTATTCTCCTGTAGCCAGCTGTTAGCAATTAGCAACTTGATCCATTCAGTCCTGAGAACAGAGTTTAACACTTTCTTGCCTCTGTGAGTATGTTGCTAATCCTGTTTTTGCTGGTTTCGGGCTTGTGCTATAGTTTGGCACTTTCTGTGTATGTGTGGGCAGGTCAGGAAGAAAGGGCTGAGTACAGCAAGGGGCTCTAATGCAGCTGAAAGAGGTACAAATAAAAGTATCAAGTCATCTACCCAGGAAAAAATCATTAGGAAGATGATTTCCAAAGCAGTTTGGACAGAGGCTTATATATAGTAGTATATTCCAGTGTGTTCTAGCACTGGGAAGTGTGCAGTTTGGGAATCCAGTCTACTACTAGCTGAGATTTAGACTCAGCAGAAATCAACATCAGTAGTTCTTCAGAGATTTCCGGCAGTACAAGCTCCCAAGTGGAGCTAAGGCTTCTCTAAATTATGAGGCAGGAGAGAAAAACACTCTTGATGACCTCGCTCAAGAGAAGAACAGCTGCAGTGGAGCACCAGAAGATGAGAAATGACACTGTTTGCTCCCTGTGTGCAGCACCTCTCCCAGGACAACCCCCAAACATGCTTCAGGACTGGGAACTGAGTGTGTTGGGAAGAATAAACCCAGCACAGCCTGAACCCAGCTGCTGGGGTCCTTGTGTAGGGCTGAACTGCTGGAAATAGTTCATCACTGCCATACCAAGGTGAGAATTTGTCTCGCCAAACTGTGGCCGCCTGGGAAGGATGAGGCTAGTGCAGCCAGCCATTTAGGGCCTTCCCTCTGTCATCACTAGGGATGGACATATCCAGAGAGGATTCACGCTGCTCGTCTTGGTAGGGAAGGGCCAAATTCAAAACCAGCTTTTATAGGCACAGAGCTGCAGGCAGGTGAGCTCTAGAGCCAGCTCCGAAGCTTTCCTTTTCTCTCCTGGAGGCCAGGCTGGCCTCCATGGCCACGCTTTCCAGTTTTGGCTTGCAGTTCCCCCAGGCCCACGCTATTTTTGTGTGACGTTCCAAGCTCCACATACCCATCAGGTTCTGGGCAGCCCCTGGTTCCCAGGGTGTTGGCTGCAGCAAGCAGGACATGGTGGGACAGGGACAGCCACAGTCTGTGCTGCCCCAGCCTGCACCCTTCCTCCAGCGCTGGTTGCTGGCTTGGTGGCAGGAGCTGACATGGTGTGCTTGGGCATTTCTCTGTGACTTCCCTTGTTCACACTCCACCCTGTTCTTTCTTTCCTCTTGTTATTGTTTACATTCTGATCACCCCATGCCAGTGGTGAAATGCTGTGGCTGGCTATGTGGCAGTAGCATAGGTGTCATTTAGAATGTGGCATGAGCTCTGGGTAAAGCAAATGGGCATTTAAATTATTATTATTTTTTTGTTTGTCAAAAACAAAACATTTACCTGGTCAAATGAGGTAACGGTACTGTTTGTGTTGCATGGATTATGTTGCTGTGATATTTGTGGCCGTGGTGATGACTTGCATGTCATTTTGAGAGGATGAGAGATGCTTAGCACAGCTACTGTTTCGTCAAAAGACAAAATGCGTGAAGTGTCAGCTTCCCTCCGGGTGAAGCTGGGCTGTGAGCTCTGCGCCGATGGCAGAGGGTGGTGGGTGCTGGGTTGTTCTTGTGCTCTGCTGCAGGCATCTGCCTCCCTGCTGTTGGTCTTTCCTTGCTGGGCTCTCGGATCAAACGGGAAGCCAAGGCATCTGAACACTTAGCGATGTCTGGGGTTGCTCTCGCTTCTTTTTTTTGCTCCAACAGTGGTCTCTGGGCCTCTGCTAGCCACGCACAATGACTATTTCAGTGCTTTCTGGCCATCCTTTCCCCTAACCCTGGACAAGTTAGAGGGAGCTCCCAGGGTGTTTTGGTGGGAGCTAGCCTGTACCTTTATGGATGCCTGGTCCTCTCCTTGCTGGCCAGGCTCTGAAGGAGTTAATGAGGGCATGCAGTGTATGTGTGCTTGTCCTCTGCCATCTGAGGGCTCCAGTGTAGCTGGCAGCTTTTAAACCTCTGGCTGAGAAGTCACCTGGGAGATGTCTCCAAGCTGCTGTTCTCCTGCCAGGACCTCTTTAGCTCTGTTCAGAGGCTGATCCAGCATGGGGACCCCCAGGAAGGATCTTTAGCCCAGGCTGCACCCATATGGTATAGCTGATCTGGGTAGACACCGAAGTGATGGTCAGGGCACCCTGTACACCATCAAACAGCGCTCTCCTGTGTTTCCCATAACCTTTCCCAGGAAGGTAGTTAGAGTTAAAGGCTTTAATGTTCATGACACTTTCCTTGCTCAAGTCCTGTGGGTGCAAAGTCTCCTCTAGTGCTGAACTCTCTCCAGTTCCCCCTTGCAAGTCTTGTGCTGGGAGCCTCTGGGGCACCCTAGCCATCACCTGCATAGATGAACATCCACCAGATCTGTCTTTCTGCTGCAAAATGTCTTTACAAAGTCTCCCTCTGCATGGCTACAAGAAGCCTCTGCTCCATGTTGCAGTCTGCCATGGGATGGTGGCAACTGGTATGTTTGCATCAGAGGTCACCAGCCTCACCTCCTTCCTCCACCCCCCATTTCATGGGGGAAGGTGACCTTTGATGCACACACAGCTTGAGAGTGCTTGGTTAAAACCTCTTTTCTGATTGCTGGACCCTCCTGCTGAGATCGGGACTGCCTTTTCTCTCCAGTGCTCTGCTTTTGCACACTCACCACCTGAGATGCCACAAAAATCACAAACCTTGTCAGCTGCCTTCCAGCCTCGGCCAGGGCGGTCACATAGAGTACAAGAGGTGACTGAAGCAGGAGGGGTCCTGGCAATTTTAAGGTTGGTTTTTTTGTTTGTTTGTTTGCCTGCATTGTTGTGTGACTGAGCACAGCACCACTGGGCAGTGTGCACTGGTCATTAGTTTCCCCTCCTGCATGCCTGTTTGGCTCTTTTCCCAAGAAGGCCCTTAGTTGTTTTTCAGGCTTGGAGCCATCTTTTCTGACGGAATCCAGCAGGGACAATGGCCAGTAGCAAATCCTTAAGAAAGAGAATAAAAACCGGGCAAGCTTCAGTGATTCTAACCCTGATTTAGCTTCTGGGTGCCTAGCAATCTGTGGCTGGGGGATTTCCTGAGCCAAAGGTTTTACCTTTGGATTTAAGAAGCTGTGGTGTATCTTTTTGTTGTGAATATATCCAATTGTTTTGGTATCCACAGCAACTCATGGCTGTGACTTGTACAGTTTAATTACGTTGGGTGGAAAAAATACAGCCTTTTGTTATGAATCTCTGAGCTAATGGCATCTGATGTGCTTGCACGCATGTATGCACCAGCACAACGACGGTCCCTTTTGTAGCCTCTCTTTCTTTACTAACAAATCTGAAGATTCAGTTTTTCCTTTTTACTACCACTCTGAGGATTCTTGAGCAAACACCCTCTGGTCCTGACAACTTTGCATCTACTGATTTGTTCTGTTATCTTTTTGCTTGACGTTTCAATACGAGGCAGAGCCTCTAACCTGCCTTCTGTAAAGCTTATCTTCCAGGATGGGAAGCTCCCAAGGCTCTTTGTAGTGAATGTGGACACGAAGAATTCACATAACTGCTGATATGACCTTGTGTTCCTTTAGGTGTTATCATGGCTTTCCACTGAAATTGCCAGCATTTAAGCTCTTTGCTATTTTCCTTGTTTCCAAACAGGAAATTAAGTGTGCTCGCATGTGTGAGTGCACATGCTCTTTTGGCAGCACTGTGAACATGTAGGAAGAGATTAGTTACACCCTGTTTTAGACATTTATCTTAAGGCTGTATGACAAGTTCCTGAGTGCCCCCTTGGCTACTTGGAGTAGATGGCTGGTGCAGATAGAGGTGTGTGTTGCATGGATAAACCCCGCTTGGGGATCCTGGTTGGACTATCCAGGTTCAGTACTTGTTAACATGATAAGGAAAGTGAAGAATCAATGGGGGAGAGATTATTTTGCATTGGACTTGTTTAAAAGCAATTAAGAGAGTATGTGTCTGCACAGTAGCCATGGCAGCTGAGCTCCTAAAACCTGAATTACATTAATAGCTTTAGATATGTTATAGGTTGTCAGGCAATCATTAGCTCTTCGCTAAGCCTCCTATCAGGTGATGGGTCAGAGTAGGGCTGAGGTCAGGACACTCTTAAAGACATGGAAGGTTGCCCAACCCATCATGAGGCAATGTCAATATAGCAAGTCTGCAGCACAGAGAAGTCCTGTCTTTGGAGGGCTCTCATCTTGTGTTTCTGCTTTGTCTTTCAGAAATGTAGATGGCAGCTGCTGTTTTTGAAGGATTCGCACCCATCTGACCCTGCACAGCGCCTCCGATTGCTACCATGATCTTCTGCATGCTGCTGTTGGCCTCACTGCCTGAGCCATCTGGCACCGAAGTCAACCCTGGTAGGGAGCTGCCAGCCTGGGAGAGGACTCTGATGTCCCACCTTTCATACGCTTGTTCTTAGCCTTTCTTTGCCTCCCATGATGAATGCATATGAATGTAATGAATGCATGTAAATGTAATCACTAATGTAGTTCCTGAATGTCCCCCTCTGGACTGAGATGGCCAGTCTTCCTCAACAAGCTGTGCTGGAGCGGGACATCTCTCCCAACAGTCCCAGGAGGGCTCAGGCACATGGATATATTCCTTTCTTTGCCCACCCAGAGGGTCTTGCGCTCTCAGCAGGCCTGTCTTGAGCTTTGATTATCACTTCATTGCTTTGACCATGCAACCTGCAGAGAAAACCTGGCTCTAGACTGGCTCAGAGATACTGTGCTCGCTGTGGAAGGGAAATTACCAGTTAGCAAAGCATAAGCCACAGCACTCCAGCTGGTGACAAGGGTTCTGGAGAGACAAGTGTGGAAGGAAAGTTAGAAAACCCTACCTGGCACAAAGCTAGGGTGGAGATGGGGATATGAGCCTATGAGTCCCTGTGGAGGGCATGACCTCTTATCCTACAGCATTTGGCCAGTCGTAATCATGAAGGAGGTGAGTAAGATAATGGTCTGCAATATATTGCAAAAATTCCTGTAATGAGGTGGTTTGAGCTGGAGACAGTCTGTGAAATAAATGAGTCTAATCCTTTCCCAGCTTGGCTGAAGGTGTGGTGAGGCAGCAGTGCTACCCTGAGGGCCTTTGTTAGCTCTGCTGGCTCTGGCTCTGTTTGTTTGGAGCCCTCTGACTGTCTGGCCCTGACCCTGCTCTGGCCTGGGGATCTTTGCAGAGGTTTGAGGTTGTGCCGCAACCAGTGAGAAGTGAAGCGAGGCCTGTGGGGAGCTCAGCAGGCACCCCTGTGCTCCCCTGTTACACAGCTGCTCCCTGCACTGTACACCCCCCATGTGTCCAACTTTGAAGTGGAGTTGCCATCTGGTTCTGATGCTTAAAAACTAGTGGGAGAAGAGGGAAGACAGCAGCTAGGGGGTCAGTCACATGCCAGTTCCTTTGGGGGGGTGGTAAGAACAGAAGTTAGCATACTCAAAGGTGCAGGAATATTTCCCCCCAATACCCAGACCCTGGGAGGTGGGGTGGGCTTTGAGCACAGGGCTGTGGTGCCACCCTTCTGCAGTCATCTTTTCCACCAAGAAATAAGCATGTAGCTTTGTTTGTACCTCTCAATTCTGCCTGTGGCTTCTACGAGCAGCTTTGCTTTCTCAGCTCCCACAGTGCTCAGCCACCCCTTATGTCCAAGGGGCTGTGCCCTGTTGTTCCCAGCCAAACTCTAGCACACCTATAGCTCAGCTGATGCTCCTTGGCTGTGATGCCCGCAGGCTCCATTGATCATCTTGACCTCCTGCTCTTCTCCAGGAGTGGTCTGAAGCACCTCCTGCATTACCTTCTAAATCAAAGGGCTGCTTTGTGGATGATTCAGACCTATGTAGGAGGGATCCTGTGGATTCCTTCTGCCTAGCATCAGTTGTTTGACCTCACTAACAGAGGTGAGCTTCATACTTTTCTGAGCCTCAGTGTGCTCTGTCTGCATGGCAGGTTAGTGTCATAGTCATAGCATAGTAAAGCATCAGGGATAACTGAGCAGGAGTCCTGGTGGCACCTGAACAGAACCTAAGGATGGCTTTGGTCAGGAGGATTTACATTTTGGTGAGAGCCACAGTCTTCTGCCAGGGACACTCTGAATTCCATTTGTCAGCCTGGAGTTTGTGAACAAATGAGTTTTGTGAAGGATTGCAGTAAGTCCCAGTGCCCCCAAGACCTTCCCAGCCAGCTAGCTGTCCATCTGGCATTGCTGTATGGTGGGCACTTGACCTTTAAATAAGGTATGACCAGACAGGACTCACACTGCAGAAACACAAAAACATTTTTCTGCTTTCAGCTGACAACCCCACCCTTTTGGAAAATCTTCAGATATTTACCCTTAGTTTAGCAACATACTAGCTTTCCAGGAATAGATCAGATTGTACTGGTCTGTGGTGGGATAGTCTGGGCTAGTGTGGTTTACTAAACTTGCTGCTCCGTATCGGAGCATGGTTAGAGCTCCCTGTTGGCTCTCAGCAGCCACAAACACCATGCTTGATCCCAGTCAGACAGTTTACCTCCCAGTGAATTCTTCTGTAGACAGGCCTCGTAGGAAACCTCAGACATGTGAATGAATGTTCTGGGTGAGACCAGAGGCCTCTCCAGCTTGGTGTCCTGACTCCAGCAGGGTCTGGTCCCAGCAGTGCTTTATCCCAGGTGTGCTCTCAGCTTGCTGCAGTCTGCTGCTTAGGAGCATTCTGAGCTAGCACTTGTGTATTTGCTTGTGGTAGCTGTGAGTTTGTCTCCAGCTGACTTTTGAACCCATGTGAGTCTTTGGCATTTGGAGTGTTTAACAGATTTAAGGATGTGTATGTTGTTTTTGAACTCTACTACCTGATCTTTTGATGCCTCCCTGGTTCTGGTATCTTAAGAGACAGTGAGTGATTAATTGTTCAGGGTATAAATTACCTTTGTCATACTTCAGTAATCGCTTTTGTAACAGCGAGGCTGCAGATCTTCCCTTTTGCATCATCTGTGTTGCCTTCTCTGCCTTTTGATGGGAGAAGGAAGGAGTAAGAGCTCTATTCCATGTCTGACTGGCATGTAACATGCATACAGACAGTGGTGTAATAGTGTTTTCTAGTTTTTGTCTGTATTCCCTTTGCTTTTTTCTATATTAAACAATCTGGTATCATCAGCAAACACTGCCACCTCACCACCCATCTCCTTTACAAGATTATTTAGGAATATACATAACACATTTGTTGGTAGTGTGCCTGCTAACAGCTGCAGCCAAGCCCTACTGAAACAACCTATTTGCAAACATTGCTACGTTGAAATCTGTCAGGTAGTTATTCAGCCTGTGGCTTTTTCTTCTCTGTGGTGGCAACAACAAGGTGGTTTCATGCTGCTGTCTCTTGTAGCTTCTGAACCCAGCGAACAACTTTATCTAGGTTTGTTGCAAGAGTAGCAGTCCTGAGATAGAGAAATGATGAAGACACCCCCCCAAGGCTGTGCCCTCGCTGGGGGAAAGGCAGGCAAGGCTGCTGATATGGTGGTGTAGCAGTGAGGATGCCAACTGACACATGTGCCACTCTGGAGTGACTGGAGCATGTGTTGGCTCTTGCCCGTGTCACTGCAGATGGAATGAGCTGGGGCTGTTGTGGGGCTGCTGTGAGCTCTGGGGAAAATGTTCAGTAATCTATAGGAGAGTCTATTTCCCCTTTTTCTGTGACTTGCCATTGACTATGCTTTTATCTTTTAATTGTTTCATGATTTAATCTCATATAACTTTCTTTTTGATCTGCTGTTGATGTAAGTCTGACAAAAATATCTTGCTTGCCTGTTTTGAATACTGAGCCTTAATGAATACATTAAGATTTTTGAGTTTTCTGAAACATCTCTAGTATTCCAAGACACGTTTAAAACTTGTGTCAGGGGAGAGAGCCGGGCCAGCTTGGATTTGTAAGCTACATCTGCGCTGTCTTTAGTGTATTGAGCTCGTAGAGCACTGTTGCTTGAGCCAGTTGTCTGTACTCTGGAGGCACCAAGTTTGAGAGTCTTCTCCTGCCTGGAGAGAAACGCTTGCTCCACTTGAGGCTGAGGGTGGGGAATGGACCTGAATGGGGCAGTGTGGATGGTCAGGGCCTCGTGCTCAAGTGTAAGCTCTAGCCTGCAGTGACATGACAGAGCAGACACTTCTATAAGCTAGTCTAGTCACCTGTAATAGAAGCTATTTGACTCCTCACTTGTTCCTGGACTGGTGAAAATAACGATTGTTCCTATTTGAATGCAAGTCAAGCATCCAGTTTATTCCAGAAGAAGAAAAATCTTTAACAATTGCTTCCTTTCTGTGTCTCATCATTATTGATAAGTAATTTTTCATTGTAAAAGAGGTCCAAGCAACCAGTAACACTGGTATGTTTTTGGAGGTTTTTAAAATGTTTCTTTGTAAAGCCTTTGCCTTGCCAGGACTCCGCTGAATACTAACTATGGGTGTATTTCATTACTTATAACTTCAGTTTATGGTAATAACGAAGTATTTAATCCTTTTTATTTGCATTCTCTGTTTTATCATTACCATGTTTATTCCCTAGGCATGATAGCCTTTTAATTAAACTTGTCTGGCAATTTAGAAGGAAATGGTACTGATCTTTTTTTACTTGCTTGTGTTCCCATTTTCAGCTATATGCCGTTACCCTTTGGGTATGCATGAAGGGACAATACGAGATGAAGACATCACGGCTTCTAGCCAGTGGTATGATTCCACAGGACCCCAGTATGCACGGTAGGTTAATCTCTGGCATAAAATGTGATCCTCTTTTTTTTTTTTTTCTTCTGTATATCCAATATGTGATTGAGGAAGAAGTTCTCTCACCCTTAAATAAACCTGTTTGCTTAGCTTCTTCACTGCTTCCATATTAAATCTAACTAGTGCACAGGCCAAGAGACAATGGTCATGGTCACAAGTGGTAATACAGGAAATTCTGATTCAATATCAAGGAAGAAAAAAATATCCTTTCCTGTGAAAATGAAGCTGTGGGACAGGTACCCAGAGAGCTGGTGATGTCTCAGTGTTTGGATATTTTCAGACTTGGCTGTACCAAGGCCTTGAGCAACACACTGTAGCTTTGGACTTAAGCCCTGCTGTGAGCAGGAGATTGGACTAGAGACTTCCAGAGGTTGCTTCCGACCCTCATCTTCCTGTAGTTCTATGAATACATCTCTAATGGATTTGTGACTTAAATGTCAGCTAGGGACAGTGCCCTTGGGATTCTTATAAGAGTGCTTTAAACTAAAACATAGGAAATCATTTACCACGGTAAACTGTTCAACAGCATCCTATTGAGGAAATGGACTGTGTCCACTCTGACTCAAAAACCTGGAGACTGCAGAGTCAAGGAATTGTTTAAAATAGCTAAAGGATTTGCTTTCAATGTCAAGCAATACTTACCTTTGTCCTGAGCCTGGCTTTTCATTATTTCATTTCTCTCAAAGCTACTAACTTACAGATGTAAGTTTCCTTGGAATTATTTATAATGATGATCTCAAACACTCCTACAGTTTTGGTGCAAGTCAGGTATGAATTTCCGGATAACTATGATATCTATGTTCTTGTGATGAGTTTGGGCAGTCCAAAATCATAAAATTCTCCTGGTGCTTGATTTTGGTATTTTTTTTCCTTAGTCTGTGTTGGAGCAAAGATGCTAAGTGTTGTGTGTTTTCATGGAGTTTGAACAAGCCTGTGGGTCTGAAAGCTGGGAGACTTATTTTGTTCTGAGGTATGGCTTATCTCTGGTTCTGCAAATACTTCAGGCATCGCTTGCCATCTGTTACCATCATCTCTTTGCCAGGGCAGCTGTATGTCCACAGGGTGAAGACATGAAGGCACCCTCCAGCTGACTTCATTTTGTTAGAGGTCATAGTTGTCCAGTGCAGATGTCTGTCCCTGTCATTTCAGTCACCCTTCCTGCTTTTTTTATAACTTCTTTTACTTGCCACTTCACTGTAAGAAGGTCTGGCACAAACAGCTGATGAACCTGAAACAAAAACCTTCTCTAGCCTGTGCCTTGACCTCCAGTGTCTCCTGGGTGCTGCCTCCTGCAGCATGGGGGGTGGCACTCGCTGATCCCATCAAGCAGAGATGGGTAGCTGTCCGAAAGACAAGGGCCCTTCAAGGGCTTGCTGTTCGCCAAGATATCCTTGTTGCTAAAAACCCCACATGGTGGTCTTGTGTCTGGATACATTTTTCACATTTCAAACTCTCACCACCTTGTGGCTTGCACAGCTGAGCCTACAGAAGCCAAGGTAAGGCAGTGTTACCTTCAGTGGCGCTGATAGCTGCAGCACTCTGCTCAGTGTGCAGTTCCCAAGGATAAAAGCCTTAATCTTGGCAGCTGGTGCCACAATGTTCAGCTTTGAAGCAGAGACCTTCACATCCTACATGCAGCAGTGGCCTGTGCAAGCAGCTCTGATGAATGACAGAAACATGAAAGATGCATTGGGATGGCACAGAATAATTTGTAGATGGGCAGAGATTTTCTTTTGAAAAGGGATTTTTAAGATGCTCCCCTTTGTGCTTGTTAGAGCTCTAGGAGGTGGTCAAGCAGAGGTTCAGGCCTTTCTGTGTGGGGTTTGGAAGTGAGTATGCACTTCACCAGCAAGGTGCTGAAAAGCATGTGGTATGTAATTGCCTACTGAGTAGCATTGCTGTTTCTGATCAATGTGGAGGTGCATGTCTGGGAAAGAAATTGCTTCTAACAGTTAATGAAAGGTATCTGAAACTGAAGGAGTTGTTCTGCATAGGGGAGAACTGGCTACAGAACTCTTTAAGTCTCAATTGACCATCACCCTGAAGGGGAGAGGTATTTGGTAGCCAGCTGTCAGGTCTCATTTGCTGATTTGATTTCTTTTTTCCCAATTCTCAAACTTTCAAGGTGTTTCCTCAGTTTTTGGGAACACTAGATCCTTGGAAGTGATGCTTTTTTTAATGTGTGTGATTTTTTTTTTTCCCCTCAGGTTACAAAGGGAAGAGGGGGATGGAGCCTGGTGCCCGGCTGGCTTGCTGCAGCCAGAAGATGTACAGTTCCTTCAAATTGACCTGCACAAGCTCTTTTTTATCACTTTGATTGGGACTCAGGGACGGCATGCCCGGGCCACAGGCAAAGAATTTGCCCGTGCTTACCGAATTGACTATAGTCGCAATGGAGAGCGCTGGATCTCCTGGAAGGACCGTCAGGGCAGGAAGGTGAGTGTAGCAGGAACTGAATCATGGAGCATGCGGATGTTGTTATGGAGAACTAGACTGTAGAAGGCACATCCTCTACATACTGCATTCTACTTCATCCTGGCTCCTCTCTGTCAAGGCATTCAGGGTTCTCTGCCTTAGTCCTGTGTTTGCTGTGATGTTGGACTCTTATTTCCCTGACCTGACTCCCCCAGATCCCAGTTACTGCTGTCACTGAAAGTTGTGTCTCTTCACTGCCTTTGTGTCCATGTTCAGAACATCATGTGAATGTCCCTCTACCAGCTAGATGCTTGCTTCTGAATGGGAAGCTGCAAAGCAGGTGCCTGCTTTCTCATTTAAAAAAGAGGGGGTGGCAGGGAATGGACTTGAGTTTCTGGGCATCTGATAGCGTTCAATGTAGGGAGCAGTGAGGAGGAAGGAGTTCAGAGGGTAGGATGTGTGCTGAGCACACATACTTAGGCTTCTCACTCCTCACAGTTGTCTTATCCTCTCTCCAGACCTGAGTACGTAGCTCAGCACTGGCAGTACTCTGGTCATGTTTGTAATTACTAAACTTCCCCTGGGAAGGAATCACCTTCTCTTATCTGCAGCTCGCCTGACCTGGTCACCCTGCCTCAGGCTGGCTTGTGAAGCCTGAAGACCTAAGCCAAAGTAGAAAGGTACTGGGTGTGACGTTTTCTTGTGCTGGGGGGTGCTTTGGAAGTCAACAGTGGGGTTTGTTTTTCAGTATTAGGTAATAGCTTTTAGATTGAGTGAGCCAATAATTCATTAACAGACCTTTGATTGGCTGTTTGGCCGTTGCCATTATCTTGCCCATCCCTTGCATATAGGTGTACGCTACAAACACTGTCTGCAGGATAGGAAAAGAGTTAACGGTTCTTCTTCGGTACTTTAGGTGAAGTCTGTCTGCATCTTGAGTGATACCAGAACTCAGTAGGCTTACACTGTCCACAAGCAG
Organism: Falco peregrinus; assembly: GCF_023634155.1. Taxonomy (NCBI): domain Eukaryota; kingdom Metazoa; phylum Chordata; class Aves; order Falconiformes; family Falconidae; genus Falco; species Falco peregrinus. The sequence continues at coordinate 45,325,766 of NC_073721.1, read as the reverse complement.
CTAAATGTCCCTTGTCTCCCACCCCAGTCCTGTGCAGAGTGCTGTTCTTGGGTACTCAGGATTCTGTTAGCGTCAGGTGTTACGATTTAGTGTGTGTCAGTTTTTGCAAGATCTCCCTCTTAGGCTGTAATAGGGTAATGAGCATGTGTTCAGCTGTGTATGATGCTGTAATGTGAGCCATCCTCTGTTTTGTATATGTGGAAGTCCACATATATTCTGTCTGTGTGTATACCTGTTCCCATCACATGAGATCAAAAAGGTTTCCCTCCTGGTATCCTTAGAGAAGATGCTTCTGCCTCTCTGTCCCTGCTGTTTCTGGACATACATTCTGGACATTTCCAAATGGAATGCAATTCCTGCCATTTTAGCTTCTCTGAAAAATGACTTTCCATAAACCATGTTTTTCAAAATGTCACCAATAGGGGCATATTCCATTAGTGAATTTGTATTTCAGAGGCACTGCTGTCTGGTCAAAAAAATTGATTACAATGTCCTGTAAAATCATTCAGACCTTGGAATGAGGTGCAAGATCCTAATCTACTTCCCTGTATGCATTAGGAAGGCTTCTTCCAGTCCTGCAGTTGATAGATGCCCAGTTGCTGATGTTTCAGGGTATGACTGTGTGAGCCCTTCTTGGCAATATCTCTGTCCAAGGGGATCAGACAAATTATTTCAGTCAAAAAACCCAAACCAACCCCTTCACTGTGCTGCTAAGTTTCAGACATGTAGCCTGTGCTGCTCCTCACAAGGGAAGTCACTTCCAGCTTTAATTGGCTCAGTAAAGGCAGAGTCAATTTGATGACCCCTTGTCTCTGGTACCAGTTAAGACTGGTCCTCTCTGTTGGCGCTGATGTTGCGTGGTGGAAGTGCCGTTAAGTCCTGGGTCCTCATCATCTTCTGCTGTCAGCCACCTGCAGTCGTTTGCCAGCAGCACCACTTCATTCTTGCTGTTGGGAGCATTGGCACCAGTAGTGGCTGGGACTGGAGGCTGGTGCTGAGTTTGTGCCTCACACAACTGATTCACTTTGGGCTTTTTGGCCCTGAGAAACTGTGTGCTCAATAGCAGCATCCCCACCTGGTGGAGGTGCTAGGGAAAGTGCCGCTTCTCTTTTGCTTCTCTCGGATGTTTCTACAGGACAAGCAAAAATGTCAGCTCTTCCACTACGGAGCTGGTGCAGAGGTGCCTTTTTATGATGTGGATGGCTGAAGCTTTCTTCCTGTTCCTCTGTGCAGCACTGTCTGTCTCGGACTCTTTGGCTTGACATGTGTCACCTCAGATTCCCTGACAGATGGCCAACTCCAGAGGATCTGTCCAACTCCTGTGATGAAGATGGGATATTCTGCTATATGCTGTCTCCTTGTGGTTTTTATCTCCTATCAGCAAGGTCTTGTGGAACCGGCCTAGGTGGCTTCCAGGTCTCCTGTTTTAGGCTGTCTGACAGCTGAAAGGGTTAATTGCTTTCACTTATTTCCTGAAGACAGGAATGACTTATGTACTCCCTGCTTCATTAGAAGTAGTCATGGGTGTTTCTCCTAGGAAGAGAGATACTAAGAGGCTGCAGGTTAAAGGCCTGTCGAGGAGGTGAGCTTACTCTTTTGCTTTCCTTCTGTTTTCTTTGGTCTGCTCCTGGGACTTTGTGGCTTTGTATAGCTGTCCGGCCGGGTACAGGGAACTTCCACAGCTATCCTGGTGCGGTCCAGTAGACCACCAGAGGTGGCTGGCTCTTCAGGGAGGTAGGGTCTTCTGAGTGGTTTCTTTTTGTGACACTACAAGGTCTTTTACTTCTGAGTGGACTCTAGCCACATCTGGACATCTCCCCTGCTGCCATGAAGAGGAAAACACCTCCCTCGTTGGCCCCCCTCATCTGTTTAACTGCCTATACACCAACAATTGCAATCTACATGGTCTTTTGAGTAACCTCAGCCTCCGATTCATCCTTCCCACCAATAGCATCTCTGAACAGGAACCTTCACACTCAGAAGTGTTCTTACTTTGTTTCCATAGGACCAAATACTTTCCAAACTACTGGGGGATTGACAGCTTCAGCTGTTTCCACACACTGACTGTCAAAATATAGTGGACTCTTCCCAGAACTGCAGTGAAACTGAGGGGAGGGGGAGGATGAAAGTCGCTGTTTAGATCAGACTGCGCTTCAGCAGGATGGGGTGACGGTGGCAATGCTGAGCACTTCGGTTCAGGACATCTGCTGTGCAGCTGCTTGCGCCTTCATCCCCCAAACACTGCAGCACCTCTGGAATTGTGTTGGCTTATAGAGAAAGGACATCAGGACCCTCCACCAGGTAACTGGTGAGGAGAGCAAGTGCTCAGTTACCTGTTTTGAGAAAGTACACAGAGGCTTGCTTGAAGAAAGAGGAATTAAGCAGTAGTAACTGGAGGTGTTTGCAACGTACATGTACATTCATCTCCTTCCTGCCATTCTCCTCTCCCTCAGAGAACAGCCTGGTATGGGTCTGCAGTGGACAGGAGGTGAAATGGCAGCACCCTTCACCCTGTAAGCCACGTACCAGGTAGGCGGAGGGGAGCAGCAGCAGCTAACCCTCTGCAGGTACTGCGTGGGAAAGCTCCCCAGTGTCAAATGATAAGGTGCAAGTACACCACTGTACAAATGAACAACACGACAGGGAGAAGTTGCTGGTAAGGATCTCTCTTCTCCAGGTGATCCAAGGCAACATCGACACTTACGACGTGGTCTTGAAAGATCTTCGGCCTCCCATCATTGCACGCTTTATCCGGGTGATTCCTGTGACAGAGATGCCAATGACTGTCTGTATGAGGGTGGAGCTCTATGGCTGTGTCTGGTATGGTAAGTAGCGATTCCCATGCCTGTCACTGGAAAGTAGTCCTTACGCAATGCTGACTGGGACTCACCTGCGTCCCCACGTATGCAGAGGGAATCCCAGGCCCATGGAACTGCTTCTGTTGGTCCACATCATAAATAAAAGGATCATATGGACAGAGATGATGGAAGGCTGCTGCTGCTGTGTTTCTGAGGTATATGGCCTTCTTTTTTAGATGGTTTGGCATCCTATAGCATCCCTGAAGGAGGGACAATAGCGGCTCCTGGCTTCCCCATCGTTTATCTGAATGACTCGACCTATGATGGCTACCAGGAGCGCAGGTGGGAGAAGTTGTCCTGTTCTCTCTCGGTCACTGTGCGAATTATCTCTTCTTTCCTACTTACCCTGTCCCCAGTATCTTGTATCCCAAACACTTTGAGACCTTCAGAGCTGTAAGCTAGCCTGCTAGTTCTGCAAAGCATCATGGCTTCATTAGTCCAGGCCCTTTGACACGTTGTTAGTTGCTCTTTTAGAGGAGGGCGTGGGCTCAGGATGCATCAGATTCATTTTCCTCCAGCAGACAAAGGCTGGCAGGAAAGAAATAATTTTTTTGTTATTGGAAGTTGTTACTTCTCTTTAAAGAGAAGAGTACGTCCTTTTGTACAGCTCAGTACTGTCTTTGTTCACAGCTTCCATCTTTACGTGATGTGATGATGCAGTCCTGATGTGTCCAGTTGCCTTAAAGCCCTCATCGCTCTTGCTCTAATTGTGACCATATTCACTGCACTGATTTCTTTGTTGGTTCAGGTATAGCCTTAAGCTGTCATTGATAGCTTAAGGTGCATAGCTTAAGGTGCTGCTACTCTTCTGTTGTCCCAGGTTGGAGAGTGAGAGCTGGCTGGACCTTCTCCCTGTGCAGTCCCAGTGTTGCTGGAGCAGCTGAAGGTCCTTGCCCTCTTCACTGCCTTTGCTTTTGCAGTTTGATATCTGAAATGCATTCTCTAGCAGACTGCATCTTAAACTGTTGCAGGAGGTCTCCAGGGTAAACTGGGCATCCGAGAAAGTGCGCAACACCTGAACTCTAGGCCTGCGCTTGATACCTGTGAGCTTCTGGACAGATTTGAGATATTGTTTTTGAAAACAAAGCTCTGATGGACTTGAAACAACTTGGAAAACTGCATCACTCCCTGTGAGAAGCTCCAGATCAGCAGAGGCACCACTGCCAATGTGGTATGAGAGGAAGGTGGCTGATTACTCAATCTAAAGATTTCTTGGGTATGATGCTTTTCCAATTTGGAGTCAAAAAGCCATAATTAACTGGATTTTGACAGCTCATTACAAGGTCTGTTAACTTTTTACATCACTGAGGTTAGGTAGGGTAGCATGTTATTGACATTCTGGTGTCTCTGGTCTATGTGATAGTTAACTCATGGAAACAGAGTTTAAGGGTCTGTATCTGAAATGTTAAATAACTGGCTGAACTTCCAGACATTAGTGTAACAGCTTTCTTTGCTATAAATACAGATTTGAGTGTGTTTCAATGGCTTGAAACCTCAGACAAACTTGGGCATGGATATCGTTTTGAGGCAGCATATCCCTGCCTGTGCATGAATGTGCCTGATAAGTGATCTGACAGTGTCTCTTCAGTGACCTGCTGTCTCCCATTGACTTAAGGTGTTTTCATTTTATGTCCTGTTTCAGTTGTCATTAACTTCCAGAAGATTTTTACTGTTGCCTAAATGTTTTGTTATGCTTAGAGGTGATTTTTGTGAACTTGTTTGTGTTCTATCATGCTGGATGTTAAAATAACAGGGTGGAAAGTACATTATTCATGCTTGTAGGATGTTGCAAGATACTGAGTAATGATGTTTTTATATGTTAATATCTGATGTTTTCAAGCTGCGTTGATATAGCAGGGATTGGATATTTTAAAAATAAGTTTTTACGTGCAGAAAGATGTAGGTGTTGCACTTAGCTCACCAGCACTAACTTAGGAAGCTGGGTCAGCTGGTGAGTGTCGGGGAGCTACAGATGTAGGCACAAACCCCAGTGTGCTAAGCAAGGACTCTTTCAAACTATGTGACTTCTAGGTTATGTGCCTAACTGGCCTGGAAGCAGGAGTCTGCCTCTTCCAGCTGTTAATCCTGTTTTGGAGTTCAAACAGATGCATACCTGTGCAAATCCTAGTGGCAGGAGGGCTCACTTGGAATGTACTTGCAGAGCTTCGGTGTATGTAGCAGCAGCCCAGCCCGGGTTACGAAGACTGCCTAGAGGCAGCTGAAGGGAACCGGTCCAGGGAGCAAGTTCAGGCACTAGTACAGCTGAACTGTTTGCGCTTTCCTTGCTGTAGGACAAGGGACGTGCCAGGGATGGCTCCCAGAAGACTGGTGAGTCAGGAGTGTACCACATCTGGCGTCTTCTACTCTGGAACAGTGCTGGAAAACTGCAGTGGGCTCTGCATTCTGAGGTGGAATGAGGCAGGGTCCTGGGCAAGGCTGTGGAAATGGAGCCGATAACGCTCTCCTCTTGCACAAGGAGCAATGCCAACAGTTATCCTAGTTAGAACTGGCAGTGGCTGGGTGAGCTGCCCATGGTCTCACTGCTCTTTTTCCTTCTTCTCTGTGCCTGCCTGCACAGCTTCCCCTGCTGGTTCCCCCAGGACAGGACGGAGCAGTGTTCCTCCCATGCAGCTCCATGGTGAAATGCTGCAATTAAAGCTCTCTGTTTGGAGACCGTACAGTGTCATTTTCTGTAGTCTCAGTTTTCATTCTCAAGAGACTCTGCTTGTAGTTTGGCTTTGCTGTTACTGCTTGATATCAATGCAAAAGCTTCTGTCTCTTCCTGTGGAGGGACAGATTTTAAAAGCCCAGCTCTGACAAAATAAAGGTGATCTTGCGTAAGAACAGGGAATGAGTTCCTGTCCAGAATGGGTTCAGAATAAACTGTTTTCCTGGTACCAACTGAAGGACCCACGTGCTTTCATGTTTGAGCTCTCCTGGCTGGTGTTCTGCCTCATTGTTCGTTCTTTCTTGCTAGGCATTTGTACGGCGGTCTGGGCCAGCTGACAGATGGTGTGCTAGGACTGGACGACTTCACACAGAGCCACCAGTACCGTGTGTGGCCAGGCTATGACTATGTTGGCTGGAAGAACGAGAGCTTCAGCACAGGCTCTGTTGAAATGGAGTTCCAGTTTGACCGACCACGGAACTTTACCTCCATGAAGGTAGTTAGTTGTCCCTCTCCAGCAGCCTGGGACAGGCTTTGGGTCTGGGTGCTTCCTGATTGCCCCTTTGGATCCCTTTCCCAAAGCAGGAGGATACAAGGTGCCTGGCAGCAGAATCCACCATAGGCAGAATTTGAGCAGATGTCCCACGTTTGCCAGTGTAGAAAGGTAAAGCAGGGGGAGCACTTGCCTCCCCAGAGCTCAGACACTCTCCTTTCAGTATTTGGCTTAAAGAAATAAAAAGCAGACACCTGAAGGGGTGGTTAGGCAGCTGAGGTGGATTTAGGTTGTAGGCTACTTACTATCTAGGGGCTGCCTGACCCTTGTGGTAAAGGAATGTTTCCATTTTGTTTCCCATTTTGACCAAAAATTTTGCTGGATGCCTCAATCTGTGCTTGTGCTGTGGGAAATTGCTTAAGCACGTGGGAAAAGGATGAGCTGAACTTTGAGCTTGTAGTAAACAGCAGAATCTTTTAAAAAGGATTGGTGGCTTTTCTTGTAGAGATTTCAAATGAAGGAGAACCCACCACATCCTTAAGTAAATTGTTTTGGTGGTTACTTACCCTAGTTTTATTTTGTCTATTTTTAACTTGCAACCATTGGCTCTTAGCCTGCTTTTGCTGGCAAGAATAGAGACCTGCCTTCTCAGAAATATTCCTGCTTCTACACTGTGATTAAAAGATTTTCTTAATGTTTGCTTCAGTAAACTAAGTTGGCTGAAGTTCACAATGCCTTCCCTGTGAGATCCAGGGTCATTTTGGTAGCTGTCTTCCTGTCCTTTTTTCTTTGTCGGTATACTTTTTGAGGTATAGAAACTGGAACTGGATGCAGGCTTTCCATCAAACTGCATAAAAGAATGGTACCAGTTTCCTGCTTTTGGACAATTTTTCTTTGTTTATGAATCTTGTGATCATATTAGTTGTCCTAGCCAACGGACAGGGAGCCAGTGTTCATTAAGACTTCGGTATCATGCTGAAAGTCAGTTCAAAGTTACTGGTGTCCAGGGTAGAAAGCACCACTTGCATTTTGTTCCCAAGTTCACAACCCTGAAATGAGTCAGTTATGAAAACTTCAGATTATTTTAGGAAACAGCTTATTTTTTCCCCCATAATTTATTTTATTGATGTAATTCTGCTGTCTCTTTAAGATCACTGAAAAAAAAACCCAAATAACCTTGATCCAGGAATACATTCTGGTTAGAAAAACACCTAGAGATTAATTTGTGCCTTAAAATTTCTAAGATCTACTAGTTGACAATTTTTAATCAAGTAGTATAATTCGTGAGTTCATACTATGCTAATTGGAGTCAGATGATATAATGAGTAAATCAAATGCCTTACAAAAGTCTGTCATGTAAACACAGCCATCCTGATCAATCAAACACATAAGCTCATAAAAATAGCTACTTCGTCTAGTATTCCATTATAAAGCTGTATTGATTAGCATAAATTATTCTTCATTATTTATTGAATGTCATCTGTTTGCATTTATTTTGTATAGGCCAGGTGGTCTGTAAATACTTTCTTGTATCTTCCTACCTGTTAGCTTTATGCCAGTCCTCTGCACTTCCCCAGTATCCAAGAAAGTATTAAAAATAAATGTTAGCAAGTATTGCAACTGCATTGCAAATTACTTAGGCTTATTATAAAATTAGACCTTAGTAGGTGGTATTTGGAATAGAAAGTGTCTCTGTATCAGTCCAAGATGCGAACCTATCCAACTCCAGTCCAAATGTAGCACAAATCATATATTGCAGGCATGAAGCATTCCTGCCTTGTTATGGATGACTAGTTCTCCTTATTGAATGATGTTGTCTAAGCTTCATCTGTTCCTAATTATACACAAATACTGTTCTTTTGTCTCCTTACTGTTCATCAGGCCTGTCATCCTCATTACTGCTTCACTGCTATTCACTGCGAGACCTTGCAGAGGCCAAGCAATTAATGGGGTTCAAAGCTGCACTTGGTTTGGAAACTTGTTGTCACTGTTGCTAATACTCCAGTCATTAGGAACTGATTTCTAGAGCTGCTAGGAAGGGTTGGACCACCATGGCTATGAAAATGGAGTAGCCTAAAGGATATTGAAGATCTTACTGCTTCTGGTTCCTGGTCACTGGCCATAGTGCCAAGATACTGTGGTCCAGATCTTCAGGATGGCGTGGCAGAGCTTTAACTGTCATGTTTGTTTAAAAAGGCACAGGGGCAGGATTTGTATTGAGGGCAGGCAGGGGAACAGTATAAAGGATCCTTACCAACTTTGTTCCTCCTCCTGAAGCCTGCTTTGGAAGTGCTGAAGGCCTGGGAGAGTGCCTGGTGTTTGGTGGTGATGGGTCTGCAGTGCCACAACCCAGGAAGATGGAGATGTCACTTTGATGTTGAAGCCTCTTGGTTTGGGTGCAGCCCAAGAGCAGGGGGAAGCAAGCTGCTGCCAGTTCTTGGGAGGATGAACTAAACCTCCCAAATAGAGAAGGAGGTGTGAAGTCAGCCTGACAGCAGTTTGTGAACTGTTACTGTGGAAGTGGACTATGTGGAGCTGTAACTCGGAGATGAGAGAGGATGCCTTTGTTCTAGTGAGATGTTGACATGGCAGCACAGTGATTGCAGTCTAAATTCCAACGTCATCGGCGAAGTCAGTGGTGCTGTTGCAGCAGGGACAACCTGATGATGAGCTACCAGCAGAGGTTAATGGGTGCAGGCTTGCATAATGGTCTTCATAAAACTTGGATCCTTCGTTGTCTTCAAGGTGCAACCACAGCAGAAAAGCTGCTGTGTGTTGGGGGAACATCTTCTCGAGCTTGTACTGTTTTTTGAAGAAATTAGCTTAGACAGAAAGCCTACAGCATATGCAAAAAGAAGCTAGAGCCCATGCATGGTTTTGCTTTCCCCTCTTCAGGTTATATGTTCAAGGAGAAATGGTCTGTAAGGCTTCAGATCAGTACAGGCTTTGTTTGATTGATCGTTATATGGGCTTTTTGAAGAGCCTGCCTAAATTTGACCATTAATGTAGCTTTTGCATCTGAAGGTAAGAGCTATTTCGGATAACTTTTTGCTTAAATGTTCTCATTGCACACTGAGTGGCTGGAGCTATACTGGAACCAACTCGGTCATCCTGGGTTAGGAGTGTTCATGCAGTGCAATATTAGAAATAGAAAATCTTCATGGATGGAAAATCCCTGAGGTTTGATTTGTTTCAGTAAAACTTTCTCCTGTCTGACTGATTAGTTCTCTTCTTCCTAGGTGCATTGTAACAACATGTTTTCCAAGGGGGTGAAGATCTTCCAGAAGGTGGAGTGTTTGTTCAAACCACGCCTGATTGCAGACTGGGAGTCCGAACCTGTTGGTGTGGCAACTGTCTTGGATGACAAAAACCCCAGTGCTAGGTTTGTGACTGTCCCCCTCAATCAGCGTGTAGGTAAAGCCATACTTTGCCGCTTCTACTTTGCTGACACCTGGATGATGATGAGCGAGATTTCCTTCCAGTCAGGTGAGTATTCCTTCAATCAAGCAGATTTGGCAAAGCACAGAAAGCAAAAGAAATGGTGTGGAGGTGTGGGATATGTGGGGTTAATGTGAGTGTAGGGCACTGTGGGGCTATGTGATGGGAGGCAGGAGGTGCTAGAAGCACTGGAAGGGCAATGCGGGAGCAGAAAGGGCCAGTCCACAGTAGATACTTTTCAGGCTGACACTGATGCATTTGTGGAGAAGCGCAAGCAGGGCAACCAAAAATTGGACTATAGAGCATTTCCTCTTTGAGAGAGAGTTGCCTGCTGGCTTGTGGGGTTGATTTTTACTTTACCAAGTATTTTGTTATAATTTAAGTGTATCTACAGATGATTAAGTTAGCAATTACGAAAAATAAGAGGCTGATTTTTTTTTTTCCTCATCAAGTCTTAACTACGATGCAGAAGTCAGTGCCATGAGGTGCTTTGAAAGGCTCTAGAAGGGAATGGACAAGAGTCTTGGAGAAAACTGCCAGCACTGACAGTGAAATGATCTGACTGTAGCTTCCTACATGAAGGTCCCTAATCGGCTATAGTGAGAGAGCATTCCTGGGGAGTGGGATTGCTGCTGCTGCTGCCTGCAGCTTGCTGATAGCAGCCCCTCCTGGCTTCCCTCTGTCACACATGGAACTAGGCAGACTAGCCTGGGATGGTGATTCTTACGATCATGCTGAAATGGGGGAAAAAAAGCACCCTTGCTCCAGTCCCCCGTGTCTGGCCAAGCTCAGGGGACCATCCTGCACATGCTGGCGGTTTGCTGTGGTCAGGGTGTATGTGCCACTCAGTGCAGAGGCTCATTCCCACAGGTGTGCTGGGAAGTGCTGAGTGAGCAGGTATCTAGAGCTGTTTGTGACCTGCTTGGGAAGGCAGGGGTGGCTGCTGGGGTTGCACTGAGGGCTGGCAGGAGCAGGGAGATTTTTTGGACTGACACCTTCCTTTCCTTCCCACAGACATGGAGAGCGTGAATCCTAATTTTGTTACGGTAGCCACAAGCACAACGGATCTTCTGGAAACAGAGTGCAATGTTACTGAGGGGACCTGGGGTAAGGAGTTCTGTTATTTAGCCATGCCAGTAGCTCAAGTGTTGGGGACTTCACAGTAACATCGTAGTTAACATGGTCTTTCCCTCTGTTTCTGGAGATTTGGGTATGGCCTGGTTATTGCCCTTGTGCACAGGGCTGCATCTTACAGTCCTCTGAGCCTCAGCTATTTCTTCTTCCCTCAGCTGGCCAAGGCTGCCTCGGAGCAAGTGGGCTGAAGGCATATGTGCAGCCAGTGAAACTCCGAAAACTGTCTGCTCTGATATGGATCCTTTGCAGGAATCTGTTCCAACACAAAGAACAGTCTTTGGTTGCAGAAGTCCTCTGCACAATTCTTAGCTGTGAGCCTCAAGAATGAGAATTTATGATAAGAGTAAGATGTGAGTACAGCTAGTATTAATGCTCAGGAAGCTGCCTAAGATCTTTCCTGTACCAGACTGTAGGAAGGGACATGTAGGACGTTAGCCAGCACAGATAACCTGTGCTTTAACTTCAGATTCTTCTTCATGCCTCTGTGATTGCAGAAACCACATCATCTGTAACCAGCACCTGGATAGGAGAGAAAGCAGATGACTCCAATACCTCCATCCTTGTGGGCTGCCTTGTGGCTATTATTCTACTGCTCCTGATGATTATAATCATTATTCTTTGGAAGCAATATGTTCAAAAAAGGTTGGAAAAGGTAATACAATGGGGCTATTTTTGCAAACACAAGTTCAGTACTAAGCATTAACTCTAATGAGCTCAGAATTATGTGGAAAGCGCAGGCTTTCCACAGCTCCATAGAGCAGCGAAAACCCTGTTCTCACAGCAGGGGAGGATGCCAGCCCTATCCAAGATGTTACTGGAAATTGCTGCGGTTGCAGCCAATACATTACTTAACTGAGCATTGCCTCAGCACTTTTCTTCTCTTTTGCAGGCCCCACGTCGAATCCTGGAGGAGGATGCCACAGTTCGCCTCTCCTTCTACAGCTACACTATTGCCAACAACCAGACCCAGATCCACCAGTCAAATCCCACTTATGAACGTGCTTTTCCACTGGATTTGGAATATCACCAGCCAGCTACACTGCTCCAAAAGCTTCCAGAACTCTCCCAAAGTGCAGAGGATTCAGGTAATGTCATCATCAGTCTCCAGAAGCTAGGCATTTGTTCTTTCACTATTTCTCTGATTTTTACAATGTGCCACTTTTTTCAGTGTCTTAAGTAATCTTCTCTGACTCCTATGCAATACAATACTAACCCAGGGACCCTAAGACAATATTCTGGAGCTTGGAAACTTTTTAGCATGTGACTTTGGCAGATGGAGCATCAGCCCCATTAGAGGGTGGTGGCCTTTGTTTGTTCTCTTTGAAGACTGTGTTTATACGTTAGCCAGGTCATCTTTTAGGAGCTCAATTTTGGCAATCGGAACAATCGCACATATTTTGTCTCATTGGTGCTTTGGCAGTGGAGTTGCTGCCTGCAGCACTCCTGTGCTGTCCAGACTGGCTGGCTGAGACCTTTAACATTTTTTCCTGCAGCAAGGGCCCTTTGAAATTCCCCTACAAAAAGCAGAGGGAGATGCAGCAGAGAATTGTCAGTGGTGCCCTGGCTTCCAACCCCTGGGGAGCTTTTGGACTCGGGCAGAAGGGAACTTTCCAGTAGTGTTTTGTACTCAGTGATGGCAGGGCTGATCAGCAAATGGAAGAGCAGTGCTGCATTCCTCAAGCGCTGACGGGGTGCTAAGATCCAGCATTATACTACACAGGGAGACAGATTTGGATTGAGTCAGGATGTGAATTTGAAGCAGAACGAATGTTCTGTGTAATACTGAACATACAGGGAGTTATATAAAGAGTTATCCCACGGTATTGATGTGAATAAGCTGAAAAAGGTAATGTAGCATGCTAACAGAGGACATGGAAAATGGAAACTTCAACCAAGAAGGGAATCCAGAGCAGGTTTGATGTTGCAAACACCCCTGCATCAGGTGAGGGAAACAGATTATATTCAGGGTGAATCAGGAACAGGAAATCACTTCACGCTCATGTCTCCACGTCTGGGCCGGAACTTGAGTGCTCAACTGGATAGAGCAGGCAGCTGTCTAACACTAATTCACTGGCACCTCACAGGTATTCTGGTGTCTGCAGAAGTGTGGCTTGTTCTGGTTTAAGCCCTAGTTAAACCAAAGCAGTCTTCCATCTGGGTGTACTTTGGTACAAGGTAGTAGCCATGTGGCTAGGCTGAATTCCCAGAGGTCTGCAGGATCGAGAGGACTGGAAGAGTCTCCATGGTAGGAATGGGCCATACTGGTTTTAAGGGAGTGAATGTGTCTGACTCCACCTATCTTTGGTTTCCCCTTAGTGTGCAGTGGGGACTATGCTGAGCCTGACCTGACCAAGTCAACACCTCACCAAGGCTTTCAGAACAATGTTCCTCACTATGCCGAAACAGATATCGTCCACCTGCAAGGTGTGACTGGCAACAACATGTACGCTGTCCCAGCCCTCACTGTGGATTCGCTTACCAAGAAGGACATCTCGGTGGGTGAATTCCCGCGGCAGCAGCTACGCCTCAAGGAGAAGCTGGGAGAAGGACAGTTTGGAGAGGTACAGCCATTCTCTTCCACTTTTCCTCCAACAGAAAGGAGATGCCCCTCTGGCACTGCTTCATACTTGAGGGCTGAGGGTTCTGCATACCAGCATTTTATGGAATATGTGTCTTTGCTCTTGGGGAAAGCTGATGTCCCTTAGGGTAGGCTTCAGAGAGCCCAGCTCTGTGCTATGAGGCTGCTGCTTGGTACCATGTGAATCTTTCTCGACAGGTGAACTTTGCAAACTGCCTCTGTTTGCTGTCTATATCCCTGTTCATGAGCTTACAGAAGAGGCCTGGGGATGGGAATTCAGACTGGCTTATGGTCTTCCATGGGGACATACCAAACATGCAATTGTGCGTTTAAAAACTCTAGCAGTGATTCCAGCCAAGACAGATTGATCCTAGCTGTAAAAACAGCTTTCCTGTTAACAGCTGGAGGTTCTAGTGGGGCTCTGCATGCTGACCCAAGCAAAGACAGACTTCCCAAGTGTGGTGATGCCCTCACATGTTCTCTAGAATTGCTGCTTGCTCAGACCCTGGTTTGTCAGAAGCCTCGGGCAGCATGATACATGCATCTGTCATCTGCCAAGGTTTGTCTTTATTCCTTGAGCTCCTTTCAAGCTGTGAATGTTTTCACCTTGCCTTTTCTTCTCTCCTTGCTTCATTTCCACACTATTCCTAGTTCCATACTGAGCAGGTCTTCCACTCTCCTGCTCCCACTTTTCCACTCTCTTCTTTTCCTTCCCAGCTTTTGCTCATGCACAGCCTTAAATTCTGCCTGTCTACCACATCTTGGCAAAGCACAACCTTTTACTGAATGCTTCCTCCTCTGTGATGTGCTCAACTTTATGTCCCTTCTGACGGGCACACCTTCCCTACCCCAGCCCCTTCCCTGTCCCACTCCTTTCTGGATTGCTCCTCATATTGCGGAGGTGCTGACATCCTCAGCCTCTTCACCTGGCTGTCAGTGTAGCCCCTTCTGCTGTTGCCTGGATCCTGCCCTGTCCTGGGCTATGCTCCAAAAGTGAAAGAAGCTTTTTTCTTCTTCATTGTTTTGCTTCTGGTTTCTCTTTTCTTCTCATTCCTGTCCTTCTAGTAACTGTCAAAGCTTTCTCCTTCTCCTTTGTGTTGTCAAACAGCAGCCATTAGGCTCTCCCATCTCCATTGTCCTCTGAGATTGATTCAGCATCTGCTCCTTTCCTTACATCGCTTTCCCTCACTTTTCTAAATGTGCTGCATCACATTCTCCCATCTCTTCTTCTCACCTCCTTAGTCTTCACCAAAGTAGTTGTCATCATATGTTTTGCTCCACTGCTCTTGGCTTAGTGTGCAGCCTTGCTTCTAGAAACATGGCTCATCACTTTTTTCACCTCTCCACTCAGAGCTTCCTTTCTTTTCAGTCTCTTTTCTTCCTTGATCCTAACCATCCACTCCCTGGGCTCAGTGACACATCACCTGCACTTAGTACTGTGGCTGTTTTCTGTTCCTAGTCTCATGACTACACCTTTACCACAGCAGATTTCATTTGCCATGTAACTGCAGCAGCATCTTTGTACTTTTGTTTCTCTTCTGTGCGTTTGTGGTGGTTTCTATGCTGTCTCCTTTTTCTCCTCACCATCCTAGTCACGTAAGTTCTTGCTGCTTGCTTCATGTAAAATTTGTTAGGCTTCCGTTACATTCCTCTCACTCCTGCGAGTCTTTGACTGACACATCCAGCCTGCTCCCCTTCTCCTGTCCTGCACACTTGAGTCTGTCTGCTTTCCCTACCCTAGCATCTCTTGTCCATTGGAATATGCGTTCTGGTAACTTCTTAAGCAAGTGTCTTGTCAGTGCTTATACAATGCTGGCAGTAATTTTATGTCTTCATTTATCTGAAGAAACTCGGAATTCTGTGTACTTAGAGTATTCGTCTCTGGGTATGCTCAAAGGAGAGATGTTCATATCATGCACACGCTTCTTTTCCTGGGAATTAGAGGACTTCGCATAGTTAGCTGTAATTCCTGGATGCTCCTCAGTTAAGTTTGAGCAGTGACTCAAGCCAGACTGCCGGGCAGTTCTGGACTTGTGTGGCTGTTCTGTGCTGTACATGCCAAACCTGCTGCAGCCATGCTGTCTGCATGCACGTGCAGAGTAAAGCAGACTACTTCAGGCCAGTGACCTTCCTGAACATCTCCTGTACTTGCCAGGCAAATCTGAGTGCCTCAGTCTACTGCACCAGTCTGCACGTGTGCAGGAAAATCGGTGTGCTAGGGACGTCAGGCTGCAATCCACATGTGTTCCTGCATCATGGGCTGCATAGCGTACGTACCCATTTGGCCCAAGATCTAGGGTCAGCCTGTGGGCTGTTTCTGATCAGAACAGTGTCACCTGTACTGGATCATTCACTTGGTCATTCTGCCAGTGGTGACCAAGCCGGGACTTCAGTGTGATGTTGTTTGCTTGCGGTTTTCTGCCTGTGCGTGGTCTCATAGTTGCCTTTACCTTCTGCCCCACAGGTGCACCTTTGTGAAGCTGATGGCCTGCTGGAATTCCTGGGAGTCTCATCTACAGAATTCACTCACCAGCCAGTTCTCGTAGCAGTGAAGATGCTGAGGTCAGATGTCAACAAAACAGCCAGGTAAGCACATCTGCAGGGCTTACGATCTCTGAAGAAAAACAAATATTCCCCAAGCAACAGTTTGACATAGGTTAACCCTGGTGAGTTTTGTAAGAGTGCCATGTGTCTCTGGTGCATGGTCTGTGTGTTCCTGTAAGGAACAGGACATGGGTGGGCAGTGAGGGATAGGAATAGATGCAACATCAAACTGAAATGCTCTGTTAGTCTTGTTTGCTGGGGAAGGGGTCAACACTGAACACAAGCACAGAACCAGCTTTCAAACACAGTGTGTGCAGAAGCGTAAATGTCTCTGAACTGAGGTTTTCTTACATGCCACTTCTGCTTTTCTTGGAGAAAGGAATAGTTCAGGATTTGAACCTGTTTTCTGTTTTACAAGAAATGATTTCCTGAAGGAGATCAAGATCATGTCACGACTGAAGAACCCAAATATCATCCGGCTTTTGGGGGTGTGTGTGCGTGATGACCCACTGTGCATGATAACAGAGTACATGGAAAATGGAGACCTCAATCAGTTCCTGTCGCAGAGGGAGATCTACAGCAAATTTGCCATTTCAAACAATATTCCCTGCGTCAGGTAAGAGGAGCTGCCCATCTTTGGGACAAATAACAGTCCAGAGCTACCAGTTGCATCTGCTGTGCCTTTTGGGCAATGACCATCTTCCAGCCCAACTAGTGCCACGTGCTGTGGACACTAGTCCTGCTTTGTGTGGGAGGTTGTTCTTGAGACCTCTGGAGGTCTTATCCCATGAAGTGTCCCTTGCTGTGGGCTGTTCTGGTCACCGTGACAATCTTAGATGTACTGTTTACTGATGTGACCACCTGTTTGTATTAGTGGGCTTGCATCAAATGTTTCATTAATATGGGAAGCCAGTTGCATTACAGCAAGAATTTTGGGATGCAAATCCAGAATGTCTCTTCGGCTTTTAAGAAAGTTCATATGTTCTTTAGATGTCTAAAAAATACTACGTGAACAGTTTTATGTGAAGCTTCACTGAGGCAAGATTTAATCAGCCAACAGAAGGAGAATATTTTGGCAAACCATTTTCTGTCAGCAGTGGCTCTTATCTCCCTCCTGTATGGAAGCATTAAATCTAACAAAGCATCTCTATTGCAGGTGATGTTCCTTCAGAGGAGACTTGTATGTAGCACTAATGTAGTCTGCGTGATAAAGAAACCTGCACTGCTCAGCGCTGCTGTGTTGCTTAGCCTTTGGCAGGTACCTCCCCAAAGGCTCAGATTTATTTGTTGTTCAAGAACTAGGCAGTTAGGCAGAGCCAGTTCTGTTGGTGGACTGGACAGGGGATGGCTGGGTCTCGCCACGGTGAGACAACACCAGTGTTTGTGCCGGTAGCTGGCAGGGATTTGCATCTGAGTAGGAACATATTCCTGCTCTCTCCCGTCTCCTGCCCTTTCTGCACATCTGAAACAGCTTTCACCTTTAGACTTGCGGTTTTGTTTCTTGGCCAAAGCCTTAAACTGTCCTTTCTTCTTTATCTCCTCCTCACCTCTCATCTGACTTCAGCTCTGTCACTCACATTATTCTTCCTTGGATTCCATTACTTGGCTCTACTTGTAGTTTTTCTTTCTCTCCAGCTGATCCTCCAGCCCTCTCCTTTTGTCCCTTCCAGCCAGATACGGTTTCACATCAAAGGAAGGGCGGTGCAGCTAGCTCGGATATCTGTCTACACAGGAGTTGTTTACTGAGAGCGAAATGAATCCTGCTGCCAAAGAGTGCAGCTTGTCTCTGCCAGTGCCTGTGGGTGTCTAGTTGATGTGGTGAGGTCCAACCATCCCACCTGTCTCAAGCCCGATATTTGGTGCACCAAATGTGGTGACCAGCCCTTTCCTGCAGACACATCACATGTTTTTAAGCCCTTATGGCTCTTCGGTATTTGAAATGAATCTCCCTGCTGCGTCTCTGGCTGTCTGGCAAATCGATGGCTTGGCTGAGGAGTGTCTCCCATCCTGCCCCTCCATGCAGAGCCGCAGGCTGAGCCCTGCAGAGCTGCTGAGCGGAGGGGCAGGTAGCCAAAAGGTAGCTGCTGGCAGGACCCTGCCAGGGTGCAGGTGGACCAGGAGAGACTGGGCTTCTTGGTGGCAAGAGCAACAGCCTAGGCAGGGAGACAACGGCAACGGAGCAGGGGGATGGGAGAATGTAGGATCTTGGAGACTCTGCCTACTCCTATGTGGCAAGCCAACAGTCAGGTTAACGAGGTAGAAGTGGGTGGCAAAGTTCCTTCTCTGGGGCACAGCAGGTCCCCCCACATCAGGAGAAACATCGAGCTGGCTGTGGGACTGGGCTGTGCCACCTGGCTGAGCTGTGACACCATGCTGAAAGGCTGGGAGGGAAATGGTGCCGGGACACTCCTGCCGGGGTGAGGGGCTGCCTCTGAATCGCTGTAGTGATAGCGTAGCTGTTGATTAGAATAGGTATATCTGATCTGTGATCTTTAGATGCATTACACTATTGTCATTTAGATAACATGGTAGTGCTTTCCTCATTGCCACCAGAACACAAAGAGAAGGAGGCTGAGACTTTCTTTTTCTGACCTGTATCGGAGAAATACTGTGAACGTTTTATTAGATTTCTTGTGACAAGTGCTCGGTTATGTGAAGTGTTTGAGCACACACAGTGGGGAAACGAGCTGAGCATCACAGAATAATTGTGTGAAGAATGCTGAAAGTCAGATGTACTGTGTATCACGCAACTTTATTAATAATCTTAATTTTGCTAATGGGGGAATGAAGATTATATTAAATGGAAAATGCATCTGTTTGTATTTTCAATAATAAACGTATTTTTACAAAAAGTAAGCTCTCTTTACTGTTAAGTGACATATTTATGTAAGCATGGTGCCTGTGTTAAAAACTGCTTAGCTTGGTATTTTAAAGATATGAGATTCTGAGATTGTACAGCCTAATTTTCTATGTCTCTGTGGAATGCTGGTGCTTTGGTACATAAACTATTTGAAAATCTTGATATTGTAGTTGATAATAAAAACCTACAGGATGTCACATTCTAAGGGCCCTGAATTTCAGGGACAGCTTGTCTGTTCTTGCTTAGTCAGCTCAGGAGCTTGGCTTAGCCTGGCAGGTGAGGGTGTTAATGCCCTAAAACTAGACAGTTTAGTTTCAATATTATGGCAGAAAATAAAATGACAGGTCACTGCAACACATCAAATGCAACAGAGTTGAGTGTGGGGAACTCTACTGATTTTTCTTTCTCCTATGTTTTCTTTTAATGCAGCTACTCTAATCTGCTGTACATGGCCACCCAGATTGCCTCTGGCATGAAGTATTTAGCATCTCTGAATTTTGTGCACAGAGATCTGGCAACTCGCAACTGCCTGGTGGGGAACAACTACACCATCAAGATTGCAGACTTTGGCATGAGCAGGAATCTTTACAGTGGGGATTACTACCGTATCCAGGGGAGAGCTGTACTGCCCATACGCTGGATGGCCTGGGAAAGCATCCTCCTGGTAGGGACTGCACAAAAGCATTTTCTGTTCCTTCCTTTGACTCTCACTGTGCTCCTAAACCAGTAACACATACATGTGTAGCAGTCATTACAGCATCAAAATGTATGCTACAGATGGCCCCAGGTAAGAAGTCCATTAGGTTGTGTTGGACATAACTCTTGTCCTGGGAAAGGAGTGTGCCCTTGCAAATACAGTGCAGATTGTAGAATCAGAGAATAGTCTGGATTGGAAGGGACCTTTAAAGGCCATCTAGTCCAACCCTGCTGCAGTGAGCAGGGACATCAACTAATCACTTTGGTCAGAGCCCTGTCCAACCTGACCCTGAGTGCTTCCAGGGATGGGGCATCTGCCACCTCTCTGGGCAACCTGTTCTGGTGTTTCACCACCCTCACTGTAAAAAAAATTCTTTATACCTAGTCTGAGTCTACCTTCTCTTAGTTTAAAACCATTACTCCTTGTCCTGTCGCTGCAGGCCGTGCTAAGAAGTCTGTCTCCACCTTCCTTGTGGGCCCCCCTTAAACACTAAAAGCCTGCAGTAAGGTCTCCCTGGAGCCTTCTCTTCTCCAGGCTGAACAACCCTAACTCAGCCTGCCCTCACAGGAGAGGTCTTCCAGCCCTCTGATCATTTTTGTGGCCCCCTCTGGGCCTGCTCCAGCAGATCCATGTCTTGCATGTGCTGAGGACCCCAGAGCTGGATGCAGTACTGGGGGTGGGGGGCGAGGGGGTCTCGCAAGAGTGGAGCGGAGGGGCAGAATCAGCTCCCTTGACCTGCTGGCCATGCTGCTTGTGATGCAGCCCAGGGTACAGTTGGCTTTCTGGGCTGTGAGCACACATTGCTGGGTCATGTCCAGCTCTTCATCCACCAGCACCCCAAGACCCTCCCTGCAGGGCTGCTCTCGATCCCTTCGTAGCCCAGCCTGTGTTGATACCAGGGTTGCCCCGACCCAGGTGCATGATCTTGCACTTGACCTTGTTGAACCTTGTGAGGTTCACATGAGCCACTTCTGGAGCTTGTCCAGGTCCCTCTGAATGGTGTCCCATCCCTCAGCCCTCACCTGGCACCTAACTTCTGTGCCTGGCGTTCAGGATCCCTGCTGGAACTGTAAGGAAGTTGCCTCCTCTCTGCTTATTTCCCTAGCTGGGAAGCTGAGAGGGGCAGGGACAAAACTTCAAGTGCCAGGGCTGGTTTTGAGGTTGGGGTTTTGCTTTGTGTTTAAGGGTCCTGCTGTCTCCCCTTAGGACATTGTTCAGCAGCCCAAATGCACCCGGTCTGGAGGCAGTTCCTTAATGTTCAGCCCAATTATTCCTTTCTCAGACTAATTGGTAAGATCACCTAGTTAAACTTCCTTACAACACACACTCCAGGTACCCAGAAGAATTGTCATTCTCTGCTATAAAGGCTGATAGGCCTAAGCTTTCCTAAATTCACCCTATTTTCCTGGTTACAGCTGCATCTAAACCATAAGTCACTCCCATCTTCCTTGTGTGAATGTCTTCCAAGCGTTGACAGGCTGCTGGCGTTGCCAGATAAGCCTCGGCAATCTGGGTCTTGGATGCTTTCTGCCCAAACAGGCCCTCCAACCTCCCAGTGTTTTGTTATTTTCTAGCAATGTTTAGCTGCTTTTTACATCTTCAGAAACGCATTGTTGCAAACATGGCCAGTTTGGGTACATTTTTTGAAGACAGAAAACAGGGACAGCAAGCAGGCTGTCACCAGCTTCTTACATGTGCAAAAATGAAAATTATCTTGGCCTTTCTCTAAGAGTCTCGAGTCTGCTTCGGTTCTGTTTCCACCCTGAGGGCTCTGCTTTCTGTTCAAAGGCCTGTCTGAGCTGCACTGCTGTGTGTTGGGTGGAGGAAGGCAGTAGCTATCTGCCTGGCTGCCACTGTCTGTTTTCCTACTACTGCAAATACAGACTTTCTGAGGAGGGTCAGGAGTCTCTGGCTTTATCTGACACTTGCTCCCTGTTTCAAGAGGTTTATCCCAGTGAAAACAGCACCTTAGAGCTGTCCCATGGGTCCCACAGACATGCTGCTCCTGCTCCACAAAGCGGTTGTCACACCTCAGTCCCTTTGTGCATTGCTGAGCATAGGTCACCTGCTCTGCTGTCTCATTTTCAGAGCACTTTTCCAGGTGTGAATTCTGCATCCTTGGATTTAGCTGCAGAGGGTGTAGACTGAAGTGTTTTTTGCTGAATGTGCACTGTGAGCAACCTGGGCTTACAACATCCTTTCTCTTCACAGGGCAAGTTCACCACAGCCAGTGATGTCTGGGCATTTGGGGTCACCCTCTGGGAGATGTTCATACTGTGTAAGGAGCAGCCCTACAGCCTTCTCTCAGATGAACAAGTCATCGAGAACACAGGAGAGTTCTTCCGGAGCCAGGGCAGGCAGGTAAGAAAGCAAACGTGATCTCTCCTTCTTGAGTTACCCTGGTCACATCCAGGTGGGATCTCTCCAGGGCCTTCAGGGTGGCCTTACATCACCTGCAGAAGACTCTGCTTCTATTACTAATCTTCTGAGTGTATTCTTCCTCTTTTTATCTCCCTTTATCTGGGCTCACTGCACTGGCTTTTGTCTCTTGGAGTCCCTCTGGAGGGATCTCCTGGCTCTGTCCAGTGCTTCTTCCCTATTATAAGCTGCTCCTATTTCAGTCTGTCCTCTTTAGCTTTTCTGGGCTCTCCTGCACAGCCCTTTTGCTCTTTTCCTTTGTCAGATCTCTCTCCTACTAGCATTTTCTCTGACAGACAAAGCACGTGCTGAGGTTGGGAACGAGGAGTTAGTTCCCAGGGAATTAAATACTCCCTGAACAAGCCTTTCACATTTGTTCTAGTTGCTGAAGGGCTTTCCCATGTCACTGTCCTCTCTTACTAACTCCCAGGCAGGACTGTGCATTCCACTGTTGCTGCCTCCAGTAGATACCAGTGATGACGCAGGACAATCACACCCCCTCAGTACAGAGGATCACTGTGCCCAAAAAAGTGGCGTGCCAGCTCAGAACACTTGGCTGTTCTCCCAGAATTCACCTTTAGCACTGAACAAGTTAAAGGATTAAGGGGAATAAAATGATGGGAGGTTTTATTCACTGTCTCCCAAATACTAATGATTTACTGAAGAGCCTAAAAGATATGTATTGAAATGAGAGGGGGGAAAAATTCTGCCAAGCTGTGCTTTAGATAAGCTCTAAAAGGTGTTTTTTCTGTCTCTGCTAACAAGCTGACACGATGCTTAGAAAGCCTCATGGGTTGTCTACGGTGAGTGAAAGTATTTGGATTTTATTGTGGTAAATTTGGTTTTGGTTTGTGTTTTGCTGTCACCTGGAAGATAAGTCTGCTCTGAAGCATTCATGTTTCCTGGGGGACAAAGGACTGTTTTGTGACCAGCTCATCAGACAAGTTGGCAAAGTGTCCGCGGTGCCATTTGAGATGGCGTCAAAGCTCCATCTGGACTGCGCTGCCAGATTCATGCTTAATGGATTTCAAACATTGCATGATGACTGTCTCGTAAACCTAGAGTGAAACTGTCTTTTTGGTGTTAACTTAGTAAACGTTCAGTTCTTTCACGAAAACCCACTGAAATAGCTGTAAATTTCTTCCTTCCAGATCTATCTCTCCCAGACTCCTCTGTGTCCTAACCCTGTGTTTGACCTGATGCTGAAATGTTGGAGCAGGGATATAAAAGATCGTCCCACTTTTGACATGATTCACCACTTCCTGCTGGAACAAATGGAATCAAACATTTGACTCCAGAGAAAGAGACGAACTGTTGAGAACAGAGTGCCTTTGGTCTCTCTTTGCCTGTACCTCACGGGAAGATGGTCAGGCCACCTTGCTCTCCTCCCCTGGCTGGACCGTATTTAAGTTGAGATGTCCATGGCAGCTGCTCATTCTATTGGCCATGGTCTGACACACAGGACCAGAGGATCTCATTTGGTTGACAAATCATCTCCTCTTCTGAATCATTTCCTGGGAATACTGTGAGCGGGGTTTTACTAGATACCCGTACACCTTTGGACAAAACGAATGAGTAAAACTTGGAGGGACTTGGAGCTTTCTCCTGGGTGGAATACAAAGCTACCGGCTGGTGAGAGCGCTACCACTCACGACCAGATTTCTAGAAGTAAAGACTTCGGTCATCTAAAACTATTCCATTAAATCAAATGGAAGTCTTGTGCACATTAGCAAGTGTTTCTGTATGCTCTTGCTTCAGACAATATGTATAGTGAGAGACTAGAAATGTCTAGAGCTAGGAGGTGGTGTAACGGACTTGAGAACTGACAGAGCATTTAGCAACCCTTTGGAAGTAACGCTACCAGGGTCTACGGAGGATGCTGATACAAGAGTCCAAGATAATGTTCTTTTTTCCTGTGGTTGTTAAGCACTGCTTTTGTTATATATGTGCGTTTTCCCCACACTGGATTTTTTTTTCTAGAAAAAAAAATTTTGAAAATGAATGTTAAAGGTCATAGGAAGGTCACTGCCGTAGAAGATCTTCTTTTGGCCTACAAATTAAGGCTAGGGTAGGGAGTTTGTATTGAAAAGTAGCTGATACTGTACTACTGTCACTATGTAGATTTATTAGCCTAATGAACTTGTAGCCACAATGGACTGATGTGCAATTAATCCTGTATAATTACCCATTAATATGAGATCTCTAAGTCAATGCTGTTACATGTGCAGAGGGAACTTAGATTTGGTGAAACAGAATGGCTGAGAGCAGAACCCGCTATGTCACTTGTTGTAGCTCATGTGAGAGGAAAAGGAGCAGAGTACGGGTCGTCCCCTGGCACACGCGTGTGCACACACACAGATATGTCCGTCAGTGTGAGCAGTTCCTCTTAGACCTGCAGCAGGGTTAGTGCTGTCGGCCAGGCAGATGTGCTTTGGTCCAGGCTCCGTTATCGCAGTGATCAAACCTGGCAGCGGGAGATGGGGGTGACGTATCCTCTTAGTTGGGGATTGTGTTTTATTTCGGATGCTCCCTGCACAGTGCAAGACCATTTACTCATTGGACTTGGGGTTGTTTGTTGTTTGTCGTGTCACAAACGGCTCATTCTCTGGAGGGTTTTAGAGGGCTCTGAAATCCATTTGGAGTGAGTTAGAGAACTCTGCTCATTTCTACAATAAATCCATTGTGGATTTACCAGGTGCCTGGGGAATACTCTGCTATTCCCTCTCTAATAGTTTAGCCGGATCCTTAGGACCAAACCAAGTAGTTCATAAGCTGGGAGAAGATGAAAGCTCAGCACTTGACTTTTTTTTTTTAAACAGCATCCAGCATAGCATATATTTCCAGTAAAAATTATAAAGATAATTTTTATTTTAGCCACAAGCGTAGTATGACTGGCTGTTTGTGCTATGAGTTCTGTAAGAGGGCACTGCTGAGAGAATGTCAAAACAGTTATAATATGAGGATGATTGTTATGTTGAAAGAAAAAAGCATGCTTCTGAGTTGGCAGATGCCAGGATGGAGTGCGGCATGGCTGTGTCCGCTCCCTGGGCAGGGCGTACTCCATCGGGAAGCTCCCCAGTTGCAGCTCACTTGGTAGGACTGTGCCCAGGTTGTGCTGCTGCAGACGCGGTGGGGGGTTCCTGTGGCTGTGCAAAGGTGTCTCCATCCGAGCTGGTCCTCTGAGCCCCTTTTATGTGCTAAGGAGCCAGAGGGTCCAAGTCTTCTCGTTTCCCTGCAAGGGCTACGTAGGCTCACATGAATCTCGCCCCCAAATGGGTGTTGTGTTTTCCTGTTTGAGTAGAGGGGCCCAGAGTGAGCTGCCGTTCCACGTGTGTGCTGTCTGTCCGGAGCTGGGTGGTGGGAGTAAAGGCCAGCGTGGTCCTGCTGCAGCCTGCTGGGCACTGGTGGCTGGCAGACCACACGCTGGTTGTATTTCTGGAATATTTCTACTCTGTCCCAGAAAACGTACCCAAGTCACATGCAGCCATGCGCATGACCTCCTGCACTTCAGAGTTTAGAGATACCAGAGTGCTTAATGTCACCTGGATGGGCTTTGTACTTCTGTTACGTCAGGATGTGCTGTTCCTCCGCTGACATGTTGACATACGAAGCTTCTCTCATATCAATAAATTCTAATGATAACCTTGACAAAAGTGAATTTCTACTTTTTCACCCAGGTGTCTGCGCTGAGGACAGAGATCCTGGTGCAGTTGTTCAGTAGCTCTTTGGTTTGTGTGTGACCCCCAGGTCTGTAAGGAGCAGCCACTGGCTGTTTAAAGGGATGAGTTTTGAAGGGAGTGCTGGGGAGGGGCTGGTGGGACCTGGATCAGTCTGGGATCGTTGTTTGGGGCTGTGAATATGGTGCTGCATTTCAGTAACAATTTTTATGTCTTCGTGTTAAAATCAGAAGATCTGGGCTGGGAGGAACCTTTCTATGTCTCTTATAAAATTGTCTACTGAAAGCAGAGCCAACTTTAGAGCTCCATTTGGGTGCTCTGGGCTTTGAAAATCTCCAAGGATGGAGATGCCACCACTTCCCCTCACAGGGGTTGTGCTGCTCCCATGGAGGAGAA
Source organism: Falco peregrinus (assembly GCF_023634155.1). NCBI lineage: Eukaryota > Metazoa > Chordata > Aves > Falconiformes > Falconidae > Falco > Falco peregrinus. Next base: position 45,300,005 of record NC_073721.1, on the reverse strand, counting down.
TTTTCTCCCTATGTCCCGTGGGCCTTCCCCTTGCTGCATTTTGTGTCTCTTACCTCTGTGTCTTGCCCTGTGCACCTCTGAGCAAAGCCATCATCCCCTCACAGCCCCATCCACCCTGCAGACCTGGAGAGGTCTGCCCCTGATTAGAGCTTAGATGTTTGGACCACCTCAAATTCATTTATAAAGGGCTGGAAGTTCCAGATCTTAAAGTGTTTAGGCACCAAGGGCAGCATTTTTATGTCCTCAGATACAGTTTTGGGTGGAGTGTAGGCACCAAGTGCATGTGAACAACCCTTGTATACTCTGCTGCTTAGTAGCTTTGAAACCTTAAAATGATTCTGCTAGCCATGTGGCCAGGCTCTTCAAGGCCATAGGGGGATTCTGGCAATGAACCAGGTTTGCTGCTGCAGTTGTAGTTGATGGAGATGACGCTGGTGTGAACAGGCACAGTGGTCTTCAACTTGAGGATGTACTGGCCACCCGTGGCCACTGGGTAAAGAGGAGACCCATGTTCTGGGCCTGCCTTCAGCTGGGGGGGTGAAACCCACAGCGCACATGACAGCATGACCAGGCGGTGTTGGGAGTGGGAGCAGCCTTCATCCTGCATGAAGCAAGGCAGCGAAGGACTGCGTCCTCAAACAGCCCGCCTGGGGGGCAGCGAGGGAGCGGAGGGTTGAGCCCCACACTGCAGCGCGGTGAATTCCTTAACTTCTGCCTTGAGGTTTACTCGACAGAAGCACGTGCACGTAGCCCGGTGTGCACAGGCAGCGTGACCTGGCCGTGCGCGTGCTGCACCAGTGCCCAGGGCTCACACAGCAAAAGTTGTGCATGTTGGATGTGAACTGCACCACGAATGTGTATTTGTGCTGGGGCCGCTCGTGGGGAACACCTGGTGCTGCTGTCCCAAGGGCTTTGAGCCTTCAGGAAACCTGACAAATGTTATAAAATCTCCGTGTTCATCCAAAATTTCCGGGGGGGGGGGGGGGGGGGGGGGGAGTGTGCTGCAGGTGGAAGTGCTGTCGGGTACCAGCATCACTCCTGGCAGCATCGCAGAGGTTTCCTGGGCGACTGCATCCCGCTTTATCTCCTTCCTCCCACTGCTGCCATGAGAGCTGCCGCATTGCCATGGCAGCCCTGAAGGAAAACAACCTCTTCCCTCCCAGTCCATACTATATCCCCGGGTAGTTCTGAAGTTAATCCAAAATGTCTGTTCATTTCCAATGCAAATAGCTCCGCTTGGGATCACGTAGTATTTGATTCATGATACTTTGGGTTGTTTTTTTTAAACATACTATTAAATATTCCAAGTAACAGTGCTTCGAAGAAGACGGAGCTCCAGGGTAAGCAGTGCTACCTGATACCAGGGTATAATTAAGGACCATACCATAGCACATTGAGGGTAAAGTAAAAATTGTTCTTTTCCCCTCTTTTTTTTTTCATTTGTTTTGAGCTGCCAAATGTTACCAGGGCTGCTGTGCAGGGTTTGCTTTCCAAACTGTCCTAAGTTTTGCATCAAAGATGTTTGAAGGTCTCCTTTGATTAAATATTTGCATAGACGTGATACGGTCTTGTCAAGTTGGTTGGGGCACAGTCCTGCTGCCAGAGCAGAGCTCTTTGAAGAAGGCAGCGACTCTGGGTGCTGGTGATCTAAATTGATGTGTGGTTAGATGTATTCCCTCCCGCAAAAAAAAAAAAAAAAAAAAAAAAAAGCTTTTTGGAACATTCTCCTCTAAAGGCTTAGAAAGAAGAAACCAAGCTGTCATGGGTAGGAGGTGATGTGTTGTTGGTTAGAAGGTGAGACATGAACAGCAGAAGTAAGTGGATGGGCTTTGTGGTGGAGGAGTTGGGGAGGGGTCCCCGGTGACCCCTGCTGAGAAGTGACACTAAATGGGCTGGGAAGGCCTGGATGGCCGCTGGGGGGAAACAAGCTCCTGTTGGTACAAAAACGGCTGGGGTTAGTCCAGCCTGAGGGCTGACTCTGAGGGGCATCAGGGCGACCTCCCAGGGTGCAGGGGCTGGTGATGGACCAGGCTGCAAACCTCAGCGCAGGGGCAGGAGGCAGGCAGGTCCCAGGCTGCAGGTTAAGGAAGGAAACGCGCTCCACCCTTCACGATGCTCCTGTGGTGACGATGGGATCAGTCCTTCCCATTACAGCAACACGCAGGATTTTTCCATTCCTGATCCCCCTATCCTCCAACCTTACATAAGCTCTGGGGTTGGGGTTTTTTTTTAACATGTTTTTGCGTTGCTGCGGTTGTCTGAACGATGTGAGTGTTACTCCGTGCATGCTGTCACCCTGTCAAAGCTGTGCGCTGACAGTGGCTTGGGAAAGATGAGTAACAGCAAGGAGGGAGCTGTGGCAGGGCTGGCACCTCCAAAAGCCTCAGGACTTTCCCCTGCCTGCTCCTGCTTGCAGGCAGCTCCCCCAGGAGCAGGGAATACTGACAGCAGCCAGGGCTGCTCCTCTCTGGGTTGCTGCTTTGGCCGCTGAAAGCAGGAGGAAGAGGAACCGAATTGTGCTACTGCTTTTTGCAGCACCTCGCAGGCTGGTAGTGTCACCTCGAGCCCCTGAGGAAGCCCCCATGGGTGGCTGCGGGTGCTGCTTTGCATCTGCTTTGGGTGGCTGAGTGCAAGGTGGAGCTGCCTCGAGGCCATCACTGAGCCCAGGCTCCGCTCCTGGCAGGAGGTGAGGGAAGGTGCCTTGTCACAGCATCTCACCAGTTGTCCCGTGTGCTGTAGCCGGCCGTGCCGGTAAACCCACAAACACAACCAGGACGTCAGAACAGGTTGCTGTCGTTCAGGTGGAGCGATGGTCACAGCCAGGGCTTTGCAATGCCACCACGGTTGCTTGAGAGCATCGGGAAGCCAAGCCCAACGTGCGGGATGGTTTGGGAAGGACTTGGTGGGCAGAGAAGGGGTAAACCCCGGGGTGCTGGGCAGCGGGCACAGCCCTGCCCGGCTCTGCGGGACCGGGAGGGGTGCGGAGCCCAGCGAGGACGGGCCCAGGGCCAAGGCTGTTCCTGGGCGATCGGGAAGGCAGAGCAGGTTTGGGTGACGCAGCCTGGGGAGCGGTGATCGCAGAGATAGGGCTGAGTAAGAGGAGAGTGAAATGGGGCTCAGCCTTGGGAAAGCAGGTTGCTCACTGCTCAGCAGCGAGGTTTGGGGTCAGCAGTGGCACGAACTACAGAAATGGGGGCTCCCTCCAGTTCTTAATCAAAATACCCAGGAGGAGGAGGAGAAACAGCCCTGCTGAGACCGGTCTCTTGCCCATGTGCCAAGGCTTTTACCGGTAGCACCTGTAATTCACTTTGCAGCAGATCCCTTCTCCATAAACCCAGACTGACTTGCCTGAGCTCCTCAGATTACCTCGCTTTTAATTGCTCATGAATTGAATCCTTTCTCAGCCCTACCATTATTTTGCTCATGATCAAAATTCCTCCAGCCATCCTGTAATTATTGGGCTATGTCATTTGTGCTCTTGCTCAGCTTTATCGTCCCAGTGTAGCTTCCCCGTGTTGCAAGACTTGCTGAAAATTATCCATGGGGACGAGCCACCGAGCTCCTCTGGCAGCTGCTGGTGAGAGATCCTGCATGCAAAGTGGGAAAAGTTGCCAAATGTAAATGCACAGCTCTGCTCGCTGTTGTTTAAAGTATTTGGAAGGGAAAGGACTTACTCATCATCTTATGATCCTCATGCATCATCTGGCTTTATCCCCAGATATGCAGTGGGCTCATTGATTGAATATTTCTGTCCGTACATTGCAACTGGCAGCTCTACCTTTGGTGGTGGGATAACATCGCCATTAGGAAATCCAATGCTGGGAATAGCTGAAGTTTCTGATCTGTACTGGTGGACTCGGGACGGGAGCCAGAGCTCCACCACCTGCCCTACCCTGGGCCACCAAAAAGTCGCAACTGCCTGTCCCATGCCACAGGGAGCGGAGAGGCAGCAATGCCATGACACACCCCACGGAGGGGTCCCAAAAAATGGAGCGATGCTTGTTCCTGGGGCTGAGCAGCCACCTGCCTGCCCATGCCTCTCCCGTGCAATGCAGGGCCTGGGGGGGCTGTGAGCCCCATCCTGCTCTTTGCTAGAAGGGTACGGAGCAGAGAGGTTTGGAGGGTTCAAGCAGCCATTTGTCTTTATTTTTGAGTTTCAGTATTGAACAAGGGACACTGGGAAATTCCCAGTAACTCACAGTGTTTTAGAACGGGGTGGGGGATTACAAGATTGAAAGCTGAGGTGTGTTGAACTGGAAATACTGTAACTGGAGAGCTGTTGGTGTCAGCGCTGTCCAAGCGCCTGCCGCCCATGCTGTGCTCCCGCTGTACATTTTCCCATCCCCAGGTGCCGCTTCAGCCGCTCTCCCTGACCCCATCCTGTATTTCTCCATGAACCAAAGCACAAGCCCGTGCCTATACATGCCTGTAAATCTGAGCCAGTTTTCATGTGAAAACACGCATGTGCGAGCATACACAGACATGCCTGGCTGCACACGCAGCCACACGCACCTCCTCGGTGCTCCCCTCGTGCCACTGCTCCAGTGGTGTCAATTCATTCCCAGTCTCTTGCAGATCCCGGCACGATCCCCTTCCCTCGCTCGTGTGCTCCTGGCCTTGCCAGTGCACAAAAGTTTTGGAGCAGGTCACCCTGCCCGTGGATGCTCCACATGCCATCTCACTGATGGCTCTGTTTTGGTTTCCTTCTCAGCTACCAGGGCTTTGTCCCTCAGTACGGTTCCTGGTTTGGAGAAACCTTTGGCAAAAGCCGGTGCTGCCTGCTGATGGACCCTGGCGTCGGGAGGAGCCCCTGCCCCTTGCTGGCAGCACTGCGTCGGCAGAAGTTCATCCAGCGGGACAAAGCGCTGTGCCTGGGGTTCTCCCCGGCCGTCCAGGTGAGCAGACCCCGGGTCTCATCCCTTCACTCTGCTAACGAGCACAGGGTCGATCATGAGCAGGGGGGTCTGTGCCCATCCTTGGTAGGCTCCTGGGGTGAAACGGGGGGGAGGTTCCATGGAGCGATCCTGGCTCTGGTGCAGGAGCATGGACACCTGAGAGCAGCACTGCTGCGGAGCTGGACCACTCGCCCCTGGCTGTTGGGCACGGGGCATCCGCTGGAGTGGAGAGGAGAATGTCAGTTCGCAGGTAACTTAGATGAGAATAAATGATTTTAGGGCACACTATGAACTCACTTTCCCATTCTTCTCTATTCCTTTTGTGATTTAACCTCAGCCAGCAATTCAGCCCCACACGGCTGCTTGCTTGCTCCCCTGCAGCAGGATGGGGGAGAAAATCAGAGGGGTAGAAGTGAGAAAACTCATGGGTTGAGATAAAGAAAGCTTAATAATTGAAATAATAATAATGAATAATTGTAATGAAAAGGAAAATAACAAAGAGATAAATAAACCTCATGAAAGATAAGCAATGCAAATGAAACCAGTTGCTCACCAGCAACCGGCTGATGCCCAGCCAGTCCCCTAGCCGTAGCCTCGCCCCCCCCCCCCACCATTTTATCATTGAGCATGACACCACATGGTATGGTACATCCCTTGGGCCAGTGGGGTCAGCTGTCCTGGGCATGTCCCCCCCAGCCCCTTGTGCCCCGCAGCCTGCTCGCCGTGGGGTGGGGTGAGGAGCAGAACAGCCCTTGGCTCCGGGTGAGCAAAAGCATCCCTGTGTGATCAGCACAAACCTACAACACAGCCCCTACTAGCTACTGTGAAGAAAATTAATTCTGTGCCAGCCAAAACCAGCACAACTCCACAGGCTGAAATCCGTCCCTGCGGGGCAGGTCGGCAGCCGCCCCCCGGTGCAGGGCTGCTCCCGCTCGGAGCTCTCTCGCAGCCTGTGGTTCGTTTTGCATCCTGCTGCTCCTGCCCCGGCAGCAGGGCTGGGGTGCCCTTCCCTTCCCACCTTCCCCGCTTCTGCTGCTGGGCCCCGTCTCCTCCCTGATACTACGACGTGCTCATGGAGATTCCCAGCACTGGGAATCTGTGGGAATCTCCTGCCAAGTCCCAGCCCTTCTGGGCAGGGAGCCTAGTCCCTGCAGAGCAGACCCAAACGGGGCCACAGCAGCAGCCGCACCATGATCCCAATCAGCCCCAATTAATAGACTTGCTGTCCATTGGAGACGTGTTTGCCATGTGCCATATCTCATGTCTAAGCTGTAGGTGCTGTGGCTGCCCTGCTCGGTGGGAGCGAGTCCTCTCCTGGCCAAACGCAGGGGTAACGTGCCCGGATGGGACCTGGGTCTTCATTTCCCTGGAGATGGCCACGCCAAAGCGATGCTTCCCCATTTCTTACTGAGAATTTGTGCCACGCAGCTTCTTGGAAACTTTTGGCCTTTCTGTTCATCTTAACCCTGTTTTCCAGGATCTAGGTCTCCGCTGCACAGGTGGTGGTTACAGGTTTCGTTCCTGGCCATTTACATTTGCATTTCCTTGGACTAAAATATAGTTGGGATGGACCCAACTAACCAGTTGACCTAGTTGGCTGTCTCTCATTATCCTGTTGTCATTCTTGTTCTCTCCCCACCAGCCTTTACGTCATCTGGCAATGTTTGCAGCTGGGAGCTCATGTTTGCTGCTCACTGGTGAACCCCTGAAGACTATGGCTGCAGGGAGCGTGCCTGCTGTGCTGATAACCCTTCATCGACAGCTCCTGCTGTTGAGCTGCCAGTGAGCGATCCCTTAAACTTGTCACTGCAAACCTCATGGGTACTGCCTGGCATCCTTCTGGGTAGCTGATGTGATGGAGATCAAAGAGCAGTGCTGGATCTGGGTGGTTGCCTGTAGCTAACTGGGTCTGAAGGCTTTTTCTGAAGGTCTGATCTTGATTAAGCCTTGTTGATGGGCATCAAGTATTTTGCTGGTTTCTATCAGCCGAGCCCCACGTTGCTCTCTGGCTAGAGGCGAGGTCAGGCTCTGCTGGTTGGGTTATGCTGGATCTCCGAGGGTGGCCATGCTGGTGTTGAGGGGGTTATGGCACAGGCCAAGCAGCAGGTACCTGCTCCCTGGGAACCTGGACTGAAAACACGTGGAGATTTACTCAAATCAAATGCACAGCTTCTGACTTTTAATTTAGTGCCTTCCTGCACGACCTTTCTGAATTAATGTTTGCAAAACCCAAGGTCGTAAGAAAGAGCTCATATGGATTTCTCAAGTACAAAACAACTTCTTTTTTCTTTTTCCTTTGGTTTGTGGGATAAAAAGAGTAGATGCAATATTTTCATTAATAATGAAGGAAATACTAGGACAAACCTGCTTTAAAATTTGTATGCTGGATTGAAAAATTGTTTTCATCCAGGATTTGTCTTTCCTTTGTTGCTAGCCTAACACTTGCTAATTCAATTACATAGAGTGTATATACTATACAAAGTTTTATGCAGTATATATACTTTATAATACAATTATAAGCAGGTTGCCCTTCAGAAGTTTTATACTCCTGCAGAAAGGGGCAAATCTTGCTCTGTGCGGTTTGAGGGGGACAGGCTGTAATTCCCTGGGGCTCCCTGCAGATGAAGCCTCTGCTGGAAGTTGGTGTCTTGTCCATGGGACTTTGCACTGTGGTGCAGAAGTCCACCAAACACGAGGAGGTCAGGGGGAGGCAGTACTGACCAGAGGGCTGAGAAAAAATGACCTCCGAGAGCAAAAATGGAAGGAATTCCGTTTGTTTACAAAAAGACAAGACTGACATAGTAACAGATTTCCAATAAGGAAAAGGTTGTTGCAGGGCGTCAGAGTGATCATCCTCCGAAACCACCGAGGAGGGAGAAATCGGTTCATTCTTGGCACAGAGCATGAGGAAGCACCAGGCTGGAGGAGCCGTATGGAGCCGGGGCAGCCACATCACGAGGTATTTTTAAGGGAAAGCTGGACAGAAGATGCCAAGCTCAGCTATTCCTGCGGAGTCTCAAGCCGCAAGGCTCTGTCCCTCGTTTGCAGTGGGGATATTTACCATACACTGGATATAAGACAATTTTTTTTTCCAGCTAGCATTACAGCAGACCTTTTCCTCGTTGAGCAGCAACGATGCCAGTGCAAGAATTCCTTGGGGAGGTCTGTGTCTAGGGTGTGCTGACGCAGCCATGTGAAGAAAAGGATGTGTTGGGTTTGGGTTTTTTTCTTTTCCCCCTTCTTTATAGCTTGGCTAATGATACTTTGCAGTTTAGGCATCACTTAAAATAAATAAGTTCTTGAACGTCTATTTGTGCAGATTTCCAGACGGTTTGTGGGACAGGCACTCACAAGATGCAGTCGCAGCTGTGGGATGCTGTTGACCTCCAGGCTCCCTTCCATCACTACAGAGGGGCGGGGGGGCTCCGAGGCCCAGTGCAATGGGAATCCCTCGTCCTCGTTTGGCCACTCCTGTCTCTTAACTCGGTGTCTGTCCTGCAGGGTACTTTCCCCGTGAGAAAAGCTGGGGCTGCAACAAGCTTTCCTGACCCTGACCTTAGGCCAAAACGTCCCGTGCTGGGGCTAGCAGAGGAAGAACTGATGGTGATGCACATGGACCCCGTGCCCTAGAGCCACCCTGACCAGTACAACCCAAGGACATGACTGCCTCAGAGGTGCTCACAGAGGATTTCACACCATCCTGCATCTGAGGAGCAGGAGTAGCGACTGCCCGAGCTAACCCTGGCAGTGGACAGGGAAAAAGGTGTTGACGTGGCCAGCTGAGCTGTGCCCGGGCAGGGAGCAAACCAGTAAGTGGTGCTGGGTGAAGAAGGTGCCTGGGCAGGGATGCTGCTGCAGAAGGGTGGGGGGTCGGGGACTGGTGGGCATGGAAGGTCCACCCTTGGTCCAGGGGTGTGAAGAGGGACTTTCATACAGACGTGGAGGGCAAGGACAGAAAGTTTAGAGTAGAGAAATCTCAGACACGTGAATATTTCTAGCAGCAGCAACTCTACTGCGTCTTCAGGAAATCGTGATTATTAATCACTCTTCCTAATCAAAATGGCTTAACTTCTCATTTGGTTGAGTTGTAGCTCCAAATCCCAGTCGTCAGGTCTTGCATTATGCTGTGCTGCACAGCCAGGGTTGCGTTTCCTCGGGGTGGACGGGGAGCCAAGCCCTGCCACTGCAGCCCTCCTCCTCCTCCTCTTCCTCCTGGCACCCTGGGCCGTGTGCTCTTGACTTCTCCCACCTGCATTTCCCCCATCATTCTCCCTGGTTTAAGCCCGGGATTTGCCCATGGAGCTGGGCGCTGCTCGGCACGGCTGGCATCGCTCAGGCTGACGTGTCGGAGCCCCTCATCCCTACGGAGCCAGGGACAGCGCTGGGTGCGCTCCAGCCAGCCGAGCCTCTGCAAATCCCCTGAAGGCAGAGATTAGAGATTTGACGTACTGAGTCCAAAGCTGGCTTGGGTATAAATCCCAAGAAGGGGCATTCCTGCTCTGAGAGACAGATTTACAGAGGAGCTCAGTGCCCAAAGCTCCCCTTGTTCTCCCTGGGGATTTTGCAAAACCTCTGCCGACAGAGAGCTCATCTAGTAATTTGACTTCAGCAGAAATTCTTGGAGTAGTTCTTAGTGTAAAGCTGGGAAGAAATGAAAATGGCAGTTGCCGTTCACAGGTTCTGCCAGTGGTTTAAGCGATGCAGCCAAAGGAAGAAGCAGGTTTTACTGGTGTTTATTTTATTTCTCCTTTTATTTTGAGCCCATGAAAACTGATGATGTGACACTGCCAGGAGCAGCTGAAACCCTGGCTATAGAGCAAGGTAATCTGTTACCAAGGCTGGATGCACCAAATGTGATCCGACAGGAAGTCATTCCAGGTAAAAGAGCGGGAGGTTATACACAGCACGAGTCCACCTCGGAAGAAATTGTGTCACCCTTCTCCCCCATGGGGAAACCTCAGAGACATTGCCCAGGTGCTCCGGCTCATCTGGACGCTTTGGTATGGAAGGTGCCCCTGCTCCTCCCCATCCAAGGGTGTGTCTTTGGGATGCTGTCACTCCCGTGGATCTCGCACTGAGGGACACATGCCCATGGGTGGGTGGAAGGAATGCAGGAGCCACCTCAGATCCCTACAGCTGTGGGGCCAGGCTAGAAGATGCTCCAGAAAGCAGAGAGATGGCTCGTGGGCTCTGCACCAACTGCAGCAGCTTGGTGAGTATCTGTTACCGTTGAGGGAGTTGTTTCTCTCCCAGAAATAAGATGCTTTTCTGAATTATGAAATCAACACATAGCGGTGCATTGCATCATCACAAACATATAAAACTCTGTCTTATGAGGAGTTACATTCCGTAACTTTTCCGCTTGCTCCAGAAGAGCGTTCCTCTGCAAGCAGCATCACGAAGGGTGACACACACACGGAACCCCCCTCTGAAGGGTACGACCCCAGCAGGAGGAACCTTGGCTTTGCAGCGAACCACAGCAAATAAAGGGGTTGCATATCAAAATATTTCAGTTGAAATTAAAAGGCATCACTGTTTTAGGACGCGGCAGACAAATCTCTCTCTCTCTCTCTCTCTCCAAAGCGTTCCTTTGGAAAGAGGGAGTTCTGGCTGCTTTTAGTTTGATTTACATAATTTTATATAGTTTCTGTCTTAAAATGAGTGAGAATGCGTGGGATGGGCAGGGCAAAAGAGGAAGAAAGGTTGAACACCGGGTTGTCAGCCCCCAAACGTGTATTAAATAACTGGGAGAGGATGTGACAGAACTGTTGGTGTAAAGAAAAGATGAGAAAATTAAATGTTTTTTCCATACCTCGTGGACACCAACAAAGATCAGTTCAGCCCATTGAGGTTTCCCCTGGGAATCGTAAGGCTCCTTCAGGAGGTGCCTCACATGTAAGAGTTAGTTTTACCATTTAAACGGGTGAGGTTTCCCTTCCTATACACTGCCAAGGTTTTATATTTATTCCAGCCTCTTCCACTTCCAGATTGGTTGATCCATATCTGATACGTATGTTCTCAAGCAAAAAATGTTCTCTTTTGTCTTTTTCCAAAGGGTACGCTGGATTCATCCCCCGCCTCACCTGGATTAATGGCACAAACTACATCCAGGGTGTGAAGGAAGCAGTGGACGGGTTTGGCTGACACCAGGTAGATGATGTGCACAGATCTTAGGTCAGCAGGATCATGTTGGTGTTGATTCGTCCGCGACACTGAAAGTGGTTCTGTTTTCAGTGGTAGTACTAGAACGGGGGTTAGAAGTACAAGCAAACCAAAGTGCTATTAGGCCACATGTTAAAAAAATCATGAGCAATTAAATTCTGTAACTTGTTTTCTTGGGACATTAAGGGAGGATAAATGAGTTCATAAAAAGATTAAGTAAATCTATTGAGGGTTGGATCAAGGGTGGCTATTAAAAATGTTGCTCTGAGTGCAGGAACACAGGATGCAGCTATCTGCGCTTCCCTCACACAATATATCATCTCGATCTGGATGGCAGTGCTGGATGGCTTCCTGGGCTGCTTGGATGGGTATTTTGCCCTTTTAATTGGTTGTAAGGCTTTTCGCTTTACGGACATAATTTGCCTTAAAGGGATCCAGATCTTCTTTCTCCTCCTTCTGGGAAGGATGCAGAAATATCCCTGCTGAAAAACTATTTTGTCCCCTTGTTGTAAAATCTCCTATATAATCCTCCTACATGCGAAAATGAGATCGATCCCACAGTAGTTAATCATTCGCATCCAAAGCTATGCGTTTCCTCCTGCTTCCCACATGGAGCCAGATCCCTGGGATGCAGCAGTGCCTGGTCCCGTGCTGGCGAGGGCAGATCAGCTCAGTGGCACAGCTGATTATAACAAGCAGGTTATAACGCTTCCAGCCCTTTCCCAGTGCCGGGATTCACTGCAGTGCCTTCGCCCCAGAGTGTAGATGTAGGAAAAAGCCCAGGACTGAGGATCCCAGCTCAGAGGTGCTCAGCTGGGAAGAAATGACTCAGCAGGGAGAGCAGTGGGACTGACATGGCAGCCTCATGCTTTGGCTGAAACCTATTTCCCTGCGCTGGCGTCCTCCTCCTTTCCTTCTGCTGTTAATAGGGATTGAAATGAAGCGAAGAGAGAAAACCCCAGGCATTATCAAAACTAAATGTGCTGTTTGTAAAGCCTTTCTGCCCCTGGTGCCTTAAGAAACGTCTGCCATGCAGCAAAGGCAAGGGAGGTGTTTCTCCATTGCAGGATTCAGCAGAATCCAGGCTCGCAGAGGTTAGCTGCAGCGCACCAAGCGCTGCAGGAATATAAGCACGCTAAAAAAAAAAAAAAAAAAATCACGCATGTTTCTGTCTAAGATGGCTTCTGACTTCAAGCCACTAATCTTCTGCCCTAAATCTCTGTTGCCCTAGGTGACATACTGGGATGTGCCATGGATCATTGCTTACTGTCTGCATCGGGCAAAATAATGCAATCCTCTCGCTTCAGTGCTGCGCTTGAGGAACTGCAGCAACCACTCCATCGCCCATCATCAAAGTGCTGCTGCGGCCCCATGGTTTGCTCGGCCCCGTGACCCCCGTCCCTTCACCACAGCAGCATCCTCAGGGGTTTTGCTGCTGGGGAGAGGTGCAGAGCTGCATCTCCATCCTCCAGCACAGCCCGTACCTGGGTCTGACCTGGGAGGGCAGGGGCAGCTCCAGGAGGTGATTTACACTCTCCCTTAACGCTCTCTAAGCCTTCCTGCCCCTCCTAGCCTGGGAATTACTGGCAAATCACCGGGTGGGACTCGTGGAAAAACAAACCCAGCTGAAGGGCTCACACCAAAACATGGATGTGCTGAGTCACGGCACAGGAGCAGACAGGGCATGTTTCCAGCACCAGCAGACACTGCTGGCTCACAGCCTGTCAAACGTAGGAGCGTGAGGTGGTTGGGGCATGCGGATGATGCTCGAAGGTGCTGGATGCAGCCGGGCTGCAGAGATGCTGGAGGCTGCGCTGCTGCTCCGAGTGCCTAAGGGCTTGCAGAGGCAGTGTGGTGCGGGGCTGCTGCCTGCACCTGTCCGGGGAAAAACTTTGGAAGTGGGAAAAGCAACAATGCAATGTAGCTCCTAACTAGAAAACCGAACTGGGAAGAGAATTACTTGACATTGGCTTAAATACTTTCTTTAAGGCAGAGTCAAAGCATGTGACTTTGGTAAAACCAACGTGCTTTAAAATGAACTGTGCTGTGTTGCTGGGGTTTCTTTTTTTTGGTGTTCCAATTTTTGCAGAGAAACCCAGCTTGCAGCTTTGGGAAGAGATTCCCCCAGACGTACTGGCCAAACAACAAAGTTTACACCAGTGCTGGACTGGTACCTTCCTACAAAGGCTTTATACCAGGCAAGTTTATCAGCTGAGTGAAAATGAAAGTCACTAATTATTGTCATTAAGCAGCACTGTTATTAGCTGTAGTGTTGTAGATGTGAACAATTACTGAAATGTTCCACACGGGTAGTAGATTTTTTTGAAAAACTTTTTTCCCACCCCAGTCTGTGCCAAGGTGCTGGAGCTGTGCCATCCCCTGCCTTTCTGCAGGAGGGCACATCGCCCTCGCTGCCTGCCCGGGCTTGTGCAGAACGTTCCACTGGTTTCCAGCCCCTGAACCCCCCGCTAAAGCAGAGGAGGGTCAGTGACACACACCCCCTGTTACACGGCTGCCCTGCAGTTTCTCTGTCAGGCAAGTGATGCTGTCCCCAAAAGCTTGAAGTCTGAACAAAACCAAAAGGTAGATGATACAAAAGGGGTTGAGAAAGAAAAAAAAAAAAAAGAAAAAAAAAAAGCGGTGGGATGGTATTAGCTGTCAAGTAGTGGCTACCCAGTACTGCCTAGTCCTTGTCAGTTGTTGGTGTTGCCTAAAAGAAGAGGTCTGAAGTAATTTTGTCTCTGTTAAGGGGGAATGTCTGCTCATGTGCCTGAAAGCATTAAGGTATCAGGCTAAAATTTCAATAAATCAGCAAGTAATATTGCTGTCTGTGGCTACAGCAAAGTCAAGATCCCACAGCTCGGTAATGCGGGATGGGAAACCACGGAGATAAGCTAGAAACAGGCAGTCTCATAGCTTGTGCTTCATGCAGTGCGGAGGAGGAAAATGGTAGAAGACACAAAATGTGGTAGAAATGAAAGCAAAGAGCAGGAAACGGCTCTCCTGGCAGGGCTGGTGTTCGCGGGATTGAGCCCGGAGAGAAAAACGTTGAGGCTGAATGTGGCTCTGGCAAGGCTTGTATCAGGGGCACAGGAAAGCCACGCAGAAACAGTCCAGCACACAGCCAGTCATCAGGGGCTTGTGGGTGGAAGCATCTCATGTGCTGATGGGGAAAGGTGAGGCTGGACAGGCCTTCTGCTGCCTGTCACCGCACTGCTGCCCTGGGGAGAGGCAGGGGCAGCTGCTGCCCCCGGTGCGCCACCTTCAACCCGTCCCCATCCTTGGTGCAGCAGCTCTGGGTGTCTCGTGGAAGAGCCCCCACTCGGGGTGCTTGCATCCTGGGCTGGATTGCCCAGAAAGGGCCGTGGTCATGCTCCACAGAGCTGTGCCTGCAAGCTAAAGCCCCCTGGAGAAAAGCTGTGATGAACCCGAGGGCAGGCTGGATTCCGGTGTTAGTACGGAGCCTGCGGGAAGCAGCGGGAGAGCAGCCGGAGCTCTTCAGCGGAGGGCCACTGCCCTAGTTCTGCCTGGTGGGTGATGCTGGGGGACACACACCACCGTCCTGCCCTCGGGAACTGACAGGCCAGGGACCCCGCCAGCTTCAGTGCAAGGAAAAGGAGGAAGAAAAAAAAAAACACCCTAAAACTGAGGACAAAAACTGCTTACAAGTATTACTTAACGCTTTAAAAATCTGTTGCTATCATTTTACCTATCCTGCTGCATAGGTTCAAAACCACCTCTTTCTGTAGACAGACCCCTTTCCACCATCCCAAGAACCACCACAGTTGGTGTGACTTTAACTGCTCCAACCAGCTCAACTCTGGGAGGAGAAACCAATTTTTAAGACAGAAAAACCTTAACACAAGGTCCGTTACCATTCCTGAACAGAATTTCTTCTGCAGGAAAGCAGCCTACTATCTCCTGATCCAGCTGTTCGGAGTGACAGGTTTGTCACCTTGGGTAACGCTGAACATATTTACTCTTTCCACAGGAAAAATTTGCTTTGCTAATGTAGGTTTTTCATGTGACGGAATAGCGCTACATGGGATCAGGTGTTCAGTGCACTTCAAAAGCAGGGCTGCAGCAACACCCAACTGATCTCATTTTTAAAATCAGTAAGTAAGAGGGTTTCAAAAAGTGACTCCAGATCTTCTGTGTTATTTGTCCTCGGCAGCAGGTGCTGCATGGTGTGTCACAGCTCTAGTGGCAGGCCACAGCTACCTGCTGGGTTTACGCTGCTGAGTAGCCGCAGTGGATCAGCCCAGCTCATCTTCGCCAGGAACACCCACCTGCACCATTTTGTTGTCCCAGCACCTGGGTTAAGCTGCAGCTCAGACACCTACACTTGAACCTCCGCTTCCATTCTGGTCAGGAGAGCCGCTCGGCTCCTGCCGAGTAAAGCCTGTAACAGGAGTCCACAGGCAGGTACCTAAATTTAGACACAGCTTGGAGCTGAATTCCATCCTACATGTGAAATGCCTCCCCCTCCACCAGTACACTCGATTATAAAGAAATAGCAGCAGATTTCTTCAGTTCCCACACCACCAGGAGCCAGTAGGACTGCCACCACATCCAGGGACACAAGCAATAGGCAGCCACCTCACTGGAAGGCAGGGAGAGCAGCGTGGTTGCCATGGGCAAGGTAGCAGGGCTCACACCAAGTCCATTATTTTTCTTTTCCAGACCTCTGACACACCCGCATGCTTACGTTTGGAAACGGCCCCCAAAAACCTTACCAAAAGGAACAAAGGAGACTAGCTTCTGCACTGTGAAAAATGCTTTAATGGTGCCTGTACAGCATTTGAAGTGACTGAGACAGGAACACAACACAAAGAGAAATTTTGAATGGAAGAGTTCATACAGCTTTAAACAAAAGTGTTCAACAGGAACACAACACAGAGAAATTTTGAATGGAAGAGTTCATACAGCTTTAAACAAAAGTGTTCAACAGGAACACAACACAGAGAAATTTTGAATGGAAGAGTTCATACAGCTTTAAACAAAATTTACAGGTGTTCATCTGCATAGCTTTTACTCTGTCTCTTCCTCAACCTCCTCCTCAAACTCCCCCTCCTCCTCAGCTGTAGCATCCTGGTACTGCTGATACTCAGACACCAAGTCATTCATGTTGCTCTCAGCTTCTGTGAACTCCATCTCATCCATGCCCTCGCCAGTGTACCAGTGCAGGAAAGCCTTTCGGCGGAACATCGCAGTGAACTGCTCAGAAATGCGTTTGAACAGCTCCTGGATGGCTGTGCTGTTACCAATGAAGGTAGCAGACATTTTCAGGCCACGAGGTGGAATATCACAGACTGCTGTTTTAACATTATTAGGAATCCATTCGACAAAATAGCTGCTATTTTTGTTCTGAACATTCAGCATTTGCTCATCGACCTCTTTCATTGACATACGGCCTCTAAAAACAGCAGCCACGGTCAGATAGCGGCCATGACGTGGGTCACACGCAGCCATCATATTCTTTGCATCAAACATCTGCTGTGTTAGCTCTGGCACAGTTAAAGCACGATACTGCTGGCTCCCACGGCTCGTAAGTGGGGCAAAACCAGGCATGAAAAAGTGCAGTCGGGGGAAGGGAACCATGTTCACTGCCAGCTTCCGCAGGTCAGCATTAAGCTGGCCTGGGAATCGCAGGCAGGTGGTAACACCGCTCATGGTGGCTGACACTAAATGGTTCAGATCACCGTACGTTGGAGTGGTTAACTTCAGTGTTCTGAAGCATATGTCATACAGGGCTTCGTTATCAATACAGTATGTTTCATCTGTGTTCTCCACAAGCTGGTGCACAGAGAGGGTGGCATTGTAGGGCTCTACTACAGTATCTGATACTTTAGGGGAGGGTACAACACTGAATGTGTTCATAATTCGGTCTGGGTACTCTTCACGAATTTTGCTGATGAGCAGAGTACCCATGCCAGAGCCTGTACCACCACCCAGAGAGTGAGTAAGCTGAAAGCCCTGCAGACAATCACAGCTTTCTGCCTCCTTTCTTACAACATCTAACACGGAATCAACTAATTCAGCACCTTCCGTATAGTGGCCCTTTGCCCAGTTGTTTCCTGCTCCGCTCTGACCTGGAAGAGAGCCATTTTCATATTAGATTATGGTCACTGCTTCCTGCTTATTGCTCGCAAGCAAGGCTTAGGAGCATCGGGGCTGCAGAGAAATCCCTCAACAGCTTTAATTTTATCGAGCATAGAGCTGTGCCTTCACACAAGCACCTCCGCAACACCTCAGTACACAGAAGACGTTCATGATCAACGACACAGCAGCCATTTAGCCTCCCCCGGTAGCACGGAGGGGGTAATGCCAGCCAGAAGAGCAACGACCTCTCATGCCTCCTCGGGCCCGCACTGCTAGCAGGCACCACCGAGCCCCCGGGGGGCTGCAAGACATCCCCCACCCCCCACCCTGGGATGCCATGAGGCAGCAGGGCACCCTCGCCCCCCTGCCCTGAGGTGGCGTGAGGCGCAAGGACACCCCCCGCCCGGGGGTGCCGTGAAGCGGCAGGGCATCCTCCCACCCCACCCCCGCCCCGGGGTGCCGTGAGGCGGCGGGGCCCCCCCGGGAGCCCGTGCGGCGCCGGGGCCCTCAGTGCAGGGCCCGGCCCTGCCCGCCCCGCCCCGAGCCGCTTGCTCGCCGCGTCCCTCCCCCGCTCCCGGCGCACTCACCGAACACGAAGTTGTCCGGCCTGAATATCTGGCCGAAGGGCCCGGAGCGCACCGAGTCCATCGTGCCGGGCTCCAGGTCCACCAGGACGGCGCGGGGCACGTACTTGCCACCTGCAAAACAGGGAGAAGCCGTCACGGCGGCGGCGGGGGCGGCCCGGTGGCGGGGGCGGCCCAGGCCCTACCTGTGGCCTCGTTGTAGTAGACGTTAATGCGCTCCAGCTGCAGGTCGCTGTCGCCGTGGTAGGTGCCGGTTGGATCGATGCCATGTTCGTCGCTGATCACCTCCCAGAACTGCCGGAGAAAATCGCGTCAGGGGCGGCTGGGCCGGGAGGGCTCCCCTCACCCCACCGATCCCCCTCCTCCCGCCGCCCACGGCCCGGACCTTGGCTCCAATCTGGTTCCCGCACTGCCCGGCCTGCAGGTGCACGATTTCCCTCATGATGGCGAAGCGTCCGTCTCCCGCCTCAGGCCAACTGTCCTCCAACCGACTGACTGAGCGACAGGCAACGGCCACCCTTTATATAGCAGCGGAATGCGCGCGCAGCCTTCTTTTCCCTGCCCAGGCGGCCACCCGCAGCAGCTACTGGCTACTCGTAACGAGGCTCTACAAATCAAAAAATCTGGTTGGTTGGAGCGCTGTCACTCAAATCATTGGCTCCCGTTCGTTCCGCCCATCTGTCTGTTGATCTAACTGTTAGGCAACGGGGGCCCGCGAATGCCCGCCTTACTCGCTCAGAACATCCCCGATTGGCTTAATTGAATGATTGATGTCGCGCTTGATTGGCTGTGGGCCTCAGCGATGAGCTAACGTCATTTGATTGGGTGAAAACAAAGTGTCCTGGTAACCGTCGCAACGGCTCCGCAGGTGGCCCGGGGCGGTGGCCGGCGTGGCCGCGCACGCCCCGAGCCGTGTGCGCGCTCTGCGCAGCGCAGCGCAGCGGTGGTTCCTCCTCACTGCGGGACGAGGGGAGGGCGCTGGCCAGGGAAACCCGGCCGGGTCCTCCGCGGCTGCCGAGCACCCCCCCAGCCTCTGGGGTGCTCTCCTCCGGGAGCACCTCCTGTGGCCGCCCCCGCCCGCCCGCGGCCCCGGGGCACTGCGGCGGCGCTCTGGGCCCGACCGCGCATGCGCGGGCTGCAGCGCCGTTCTAGCACTTTCTGGCGCGCAGCCGCCTGAGGCAGCGGGGGCCGCGCGACCGTTGTCATGGCGACCGCGGCGGGAAGGGGCTGTGCGCGGCCGCGGCCCTGCGCGGGGCGGCCGCGGCCCTGCGCGGGGCCTTGGCGGCAGCTCCGCGAGAAAAGCCGGCGCTGCGTGAGGCGCTGCCCGCCTGGTAGGGCCCTGGGTGCGGGGGCGGCCCCCCGGGGCGGCTGCCTGGCTTTCCGAGGGGAAGAGGGCAGCGCGGGCTCGGTGACAGGCGCCTCTGGCTGAGGCGGGCGTTCATGCTGCGGCTCCCTCGTGGGGCAGCCAGGCACCCCAGGCTGGATAACCACCACCTCACCTTTTCTCAGTCTCTTACTCGGCTGTAGCGTTTGCCTTCTACTATCCAGCTTCGTTAGCCCATCCTTGCCTGGACAGTTCATCTCTTAGTCACGGCTTCTACTGAGCATGCTTTGATTGTTGCTTTAGTAGAGCCTTTTTATGATTATATGTATTCATTAAGATGCCAGCAAGGTCTACAAGGCCTAGCATCCCTTCTTTCATAATGCAGCTACAGCTTGAAAGAGGCACCTAATTGAGTTCTCCAAACCTAGCTAGTCTCCAGCTGCTGCCTTGCTGTGGGGGTGGACTGAGGAGAAAGCAGCAGATGACCTCAATTCCTTCTACACAAACAGAGCACATTGGGCCAGCGCTCTGTGTCACTCGGGCATTCCTGTAATGCAGAGGTACCTTATGGCTGGTATATATACCGTGTTCTGTGCTTGGATAACAATAATCAACTGCTTCCGTGACTGGGTCAGGTGCAGAGGTGGGCAGGAGGAGAATAGTGCTGTGAAGACTTTGGCTGGAGGTAGGATAGCCTTTGGTAGTTGGCTTAATACAAAGGTTATGGTGATTGGTATTTTTAGCATGTAAACATGAGATGCTGGAAGGAGCCCAGGAGCACTGGGAGCAGCCCCAGAGCATCAGGAGTGACCCGAGAGGATCCTGGGCAGCTCCAGGAGGGACCTTCGCCAGCTCCAGAAGCGCGTAGACATGACTTGGAAGACGCACATACAGCTCACTCTCCGCATTCGAAGCCGGAATGTGGGAGGTTTATGCAGTTTGCTTGGAGGTAGCTGAGTAATGCAGAGGCATTAGGGTCTAGATTTATCCCCACTAATTATAGACATTGATTTGAATAGCTAACTCTGGGCAGCGTTCACACCAGAGTCAGTGGAAAGGGGTGACTCGGCCCACTCCAGCTCTGAATAGCCCCCTGATGACACCATTCAGTTCTCTATAAAGGTGTTCGAGGTGACCAAATCCAAAAATCTCGGTAGTATTTTAAATATCAAAGGCAGCTGGGATCAATCCAGATTAGACTTGCTCAAGATTCCATGCAAGGCTGTAATAATAATCAGTAAAGACAGTTTTTCCTCCAGGATGTGATGCCATCTCTTCAAAGTACTGTAAAAAATGAATACTGTCCTCTTTCTGGTTAAAAAGAGAGAATTTAGCATGTCTTGCCTGTGTTCCGCTGTCTAGGAAAGTACATTCAGCATAAATTCTCAGCGAGGCGTACTCAGAACAGCATTAGCAAGCTTCTGCGCTCACGAAGCCCTAGAAAACGATCACTAAAATGGAGCAGAGGGAGCCACTGCAGGGCTGGCAGGAGGTTTGCTGGTACAAGTGCTGCTGTATTTAATGCAGATACAAGGTGGTGTGGTTTTTTTTCAGCTAGGGCCAGAAAAGGACTGCACATCAGTGACAAAGATCTGTTTCCTTACTTTGTTAGAAATCATAAGCCTTTGTAGCTGGTGCTTCTCGCAGCTTGTGCTTCAGTCTGCACTGCCTTTAATGTTTGGGAAGCTGTTCTGTAATATGTGGAGTGAGAAATGGTTGCCACCCCCAGCGTTCCCACTGGCAGCAAAAAAAGTGGAAATACTCTGCTCAGTTAAAACTTAAAATATCTGTACAATACTACCAGGACTGCACCCAGCAGAGCAGGGGTTAGTGCCCTATGGGGTGTCTAAAACTTTGCTCCTGTGATTGAGCCCCCAATGGTTTCCTCGGGAGATTCAGCTACCTGAACATCTGTGGGTTGGGAGGCATTTCAAATTATGCATGCAACATTTATTTTTGCTAATTCTGTCCCAGCCAGCTAGTACTTCTGTTCTTAGCTATGTGCAGATCCACAGGAAATGACAATTTTATTTTAAATATTTTTCATTTTTTAAATTAAAGTAAAATGCCAGTACTTCTAAGCTTTCTGTGAGGAGGAGCACAGCCAAGCTGCCAGGAATCTCCATGGTGAGCTGCTGGAGCTGCCGACCATCTTAGCCCTGTGACTTGTAATGCTGTGGCAGCCCAGCAACCTAATTAGTGCGTACCAGAAGGTGAGCTGGCAAGTTACAAGGCAGGTTTCTGCCAGAACCTTGTCTCATGCGAAGCATTCCTTCAAAGGCAAACCTCTCTATGAGACACTGACCATTGGGCAAATTCTGGGAGGAATATACTCGGATACGTGATCGTAGGCATGGTATAAGAACAAAATAAAAATGTACTGATTGATCTCTAAGTCCAGCCATCCTAAAAGGCATTCCTCTCACGTTCTGCTGGATTTGCTCCCCCAGTGGTTGTGCATTTCAAGTTATTTCACTATGTATTAGAACAGCCTCAAACGACTGAAATGAGTGCAAGTACTGCAGCGCCTGGTGTTGTACGTTGTTTCTACACTTGCTGTTCCAGAGGCCTTCCTGTAACCACTGAACTGGGTGTCTCCACTGGCAGGACAGCTATCTCAAGGAGAGGAGGAGTTAACAGTCCCTGCATGAGTAATGGGAAGCTGGAGCTCAGCCTTATGACAAGTTTTGCAGAGCCCTTGTAGCATGTGTGACCTTTTCACAGCTTGCCAAGATAAGCCAGGAGACCAGGTGGAAGGTCCAGGTCTGTGAAATCCTGGTGAACTAATTAGTCCGTAAGCATCATGTGAAACACCTGTATCTCAAAAAGCAGCACTTCTCTACAACTCTGCCTCAGGTACCACCAGGGACTGAGAGGGAGGTTGGGATTCAGCTTAGATCTCTCCCCTACAACTGCAGGGAGGCTGGGTGCATCCGGATGGGTAGAAAGAAATGGTTCTGGTCCTGTGGCGGTGAGCTTTGTACTGCAGAATGGGGCTGCAGGCAATAAACTGTTATTTCTCTCAATTTTCATGGGACTTTATTGGCACAACCCAGATGGGATGTGCTGGTTGGGGATCCATGGGGCTTTGGAAATGGTATAAACTGGAAGAAAGACAGAAGTTAATTAATATACTCCTACAAACATGCCTAAATGCAATTTAGGCTGCTCTAGCCAGCAGCAGGTCAGCTAACCTATTGTGTTTCTGGAATAGAGAAAGTGCTTTCGGGTTTCAATTTTTATATCTAATACTTTTGATTTCCTTCTTAGTGATACTTGCTGACAGCTGCAGAACTGCAGTTACCTGTGAGCAGAATCTGCCAGAAGAGCTCTCCCATGGTTCAGCTTGAGTGAGAAGCATAAACATAAAGAATTTATGGACGGTTAGAAAACCCTCATTATTGATCATTTCCCAGATTACCTGGGCAGCAGAAATCTATTTAAAAGGAGATTCTAGATTAACTCACTCACTCTGAAATGAAAATGCTTGCAGTCCTTTGTTTACAATGCAGTTGTGGGAATGATTAATAATGAGGCTTTTCTAGCTGTCGATTAATTCTACAAACTTATGTAGTGCTGACGTGAAGGAGCTGCTTCTACGGAGGGTTGGAAGGAAGGAATATGTTGCTTTTATTAGTTTCCATTAATCTCATAGGTTCCCAATTTTGGGTTTTTTTTTTTCTTTTATGACTAAAAACACACTTAAGGGCTTTTAAAATACTGTAGCTCGTAGTCTAGAAATACATCTGTAAGTGGGGTTTTTTTCTGCCAGAAAGAGAGTGGTGCGCTGCACTGTGAATGCTGCCCATTCCAGGTCCAGTTCACCTGGTAACCCTGGCTGCTGGGGGCTTGTGCTGGTTTTGGCTGGGATAGAGTTAACTTTCTTCACAGTAGCTAGTATGGACTCCGTTTTGGATTTGTGCTGGAAATAGTGTTGGTAAGGGAGGGATGGTTTAGCTCCTGCTGAGCAGTGCTTTCTGAGCCAGGGGCTTTCTGCTCCTCACCCCACCCCACAGCGAGGAGGCTGGGGGTGCAAGGGGCTGGGGGGGGACACAGCTGGGACAGCCGACCCAAGGGATGTGCCATGCTGTGTGGCATCATGCTCAACGTGTAAAGCTGGGGGAAGAAGAAGGAAAGGGGGGACGTTTGGAGTGACGGTGTTTGCCTTCCCAAGTCACCATTAGGCAATGGAGCCATCCAGGGGATGGCTGAGCCCCTGCCTGCCATGGGGAGCGGTGGGGCAATCCCTTGGTTTGCTTTGCTTGTTTTCAGGGCTTTTGCTTTGCTTATTGAACTGCCTTTATCTCAACCCATGAGTTTTCTCACTTTTTTGATTCTCTGCCCCATCCCACCGGAAGGGAGTGAGCGAGCAACTGCGTGGGGCTGAGTTGCTGGCTGGGGTTAAACCATGACAGGGCTACAGCTTGGGATGGGCAGCACAGTCATTATAGGAGAAAAAATACGCCTGCCCCCAGGAGGGGACAGCAGTGGCAGTATTTGGAAGGAGCGATGGGAAAGGAGGGAGTGGAGCTGCTGTTTGCAGCACATGGACCATCGGGGGAATAGCGTCGGTGACGGAACTGTCCCACTGTGCCTTTGGTGAGAACAGCAGCTTTTAGCTCAAGAGTTCAGGATCAGCTCTAAGTCAAGTGGTTGGGGGTTGTCTTCGCATGGCAGAGCGGTGGCTCAAGGTCAAATGATGGCTCAGGTGTCATGGATTTTATGGGACAAATTAGGCCATCTGTACGTGCCAGCATTCAGTACAGCTCAGTGGCATGTGCGAGGCAAAAGTGTCAGGAGGGCATGCTGAGCTTCTTGCCTAATTGCTTACTTATTATCTGGGTGGAAGTCTCAAAGCTTCTAAACAAGAGCTTGGGGAAGTTCTAGCCAATGTCCTTTTCTCTTGGACTCTGTGACCTAATATTCAAAATCAGGAAGGTGTAATGACTGAGCAGGCCAGAACACCTGGAGTCCTGGGGCTCCTGACATCACACTGGCTTATTTCCATTTCTGTCAGTGGTAGGAGTCTTCTTGGGCATGTTGCAAATCTCAGCCAGCAATCCCACAGTTCTCCAGTGTGCTGACAGGTCACAGAGCCAGAGCTCTGTTTAATGATTGCATTTCCAGATGCAGGACGAATGAAGGCTCTGGAATTTCCCAGATATCACTGACTCCCTGATAACCTCTTTTTTTTTTTTTTTCCATTTTTTCTTTGCAGGCTTGCCTGAATGCCTCCTACCTTATTCAGATAGTTTGAGCAAAGAACACATCAAAGATGTAGACTCGTCTCTCATCAACTAAACACCAGCAGCCAGGTTATCAAGTAATTTTCTGCCTGCCTGCCTGCCACTGGGAAGAAAGTGCCTTCAGGGGTTCTCATTGTGTGCCCTGAAAGTACACAGCCTAACAGCTCTTGAGTAAACAGAGGGGAAAATCAGTATCCCCCATCCTCCTCACTGAAACACTGTATTCACAATAAAACCCCCGCTTTGATCCCTTGCCAAGGATAACACAGACAGTCTATTAAAACATCTTTAATAACATGATATAATTAAAAATATCTAACTTGCAACTCAAAGAAATGAATATGAAGCTCATTTAAATCTGTTTCCACACCCCTCCAAACTTGACTGACAGGTTCCAAACCTTCATTAATTGGCCTGAAAATTTATGAATACCTCAATATTATGGGGGAGGGGGGGTGTCCTATATATAAGTTGGGAGCACAAGGAATTAATAATCAGATTAGAAAGGATTTGGGTGCCATGGTAGCTTTAAAAATCCTGCAAGGCGTATCACAGCATTTAAATTTGTTTAAAGTGGTCTGAAATTAGTTGGAGACGCTCATCCCTTAGGCTTTTAACAGCCTGTGTGTTTAAGTCTCTGAAGGCATCAGAGAAGTGAATTCTAAATGCTTTAGTCAAAGGACAGCGCTGGTCTGAATTGATCCCTTTTCTTCACAGTAACAGAGAATTTGTATGGCATCTGACTTTTTAGACAGCAGAACAGACCAGAGGTGCTGAAATGACTGCCAAGCCCCAGAGGAATCCTGAGTGCCGGATTATAAAGTAACTGGTCACAATCTAACATGTAAGTCATTGGACTGACAATTAGGAAAGCTGTTCCTGGGCCTGCTCTTGTTGAAAGGACAGTACTAGATGAGAGACTTCACTGTCAGAGTCAGCGAGACAAGCAGTTCAGTGTAAATGAACAAACTGGTGAACCTCAGCCCAGCACGCACCCTGTTTTAGCACATGTGAAATTAAATGTGTTAAGTCCTGGTTAAAGAGTTTAAATTGACAATTTTAACCCTGAGTTGCTATGACTCAACCGAGAGACAAGAGCTCAGCTGTGTGTCTGTGCCCTTTGTTTCTCCTTTGATGCTCCACACATTTTGTAGAGTCCAAAACTAAAGAGCATTGCTTTTGAAGGGTTCTCGGTCAGTAGGAGCATTCGCTGGAAGGGAGATGGAAGAACAGACAGATCAGTAGTAGCAGGCAGAAAATACCTGCTTTTTCCCTAGATCATGGAAGCAAGTTGGTTGTTATATTCTGACTATATTTTAATGCTGTTCCAGTCTTCGCTGGTAGCGATACTGCAGGTATTGTCTCTCTCATGAGCACAGAAGAGGACAGCGCACTTTTTTCAGTTGCCACCTCTCCTGATTAGACAAGGTTGTTCAATACTAACTTCACAACAGCTCAGGACCTGCCTGCTCAGAGGTGGTGTTTCATTAGGCTGACACAAGTAACATCAGCTGCAGCCCAAGCAAGATCTGTGCAGGCTGCTCTTATCTGGAGAACAAACAGCTTGCCATCCACCAGGAATCATAGGTTTCTTGCAGAGCAGGATCCATTGTCTCAAAGTGCTCCATAGTGCAAGTGCTAGCAAGTGGAAATAAGGCACTGAGGCTCCAGGAGTCCTGCAAGAAAATCACTTGCATCCTCCAGTGACTTACATCTGTGTGATTTCTGTACATTCCCTATTAACTGCCCACTGGCAAGAGTATCGATTCCCAGAATACCTGTCAGTTGTCATCAAAAACACTGCTGTTCCTGTTACTGAAGCTGTTCTCCTTGACCATCACCCGGTATGAGATGCGCATGAAAGAGCCAGTGAGCAGCACAACAAAGAGGATAAGGAGCAAAGACCAGACCCCTGGTTCAATCCCTTTGAGGAAGCTTGGGCTGTCCTGGGGGATGGTGTTGGTCAGACTCAGCAGGTACCCAAGAGTCCAGCTAGATGATGCATCACCCATCTATCGAAATAAAAAGGAGGAGATGTCAGAAGAGAAGGAGACAATCCACCTCAGCTGTGTTTTTGTGCATAGGTCCAAAATATGCTTTATTTGAGACTGATCCAAGAATCAGGCTTGAAATGAGGAGTGATCACACTGTCAGTGCTCTGAGTGCACTAATAGGCCTTAATTGTCCTGACCAGCCTCACCTGGCACTTCCACCCACCCCTCTGCCCATGGGCCTGGCAGCTCCATTTAAGCTCTGGGCAGCCCCACCTTTCCCAGGCTGTGCTGTGGGTGTGTGCTCTTTTCTCTCCCGCTTGTTGACTGCTTTTCCCAGCTGGCCTTCAGGTCTGTGTTGTGGGTAGTTCTGTCTCTGGCCCTGTCGCCTGGTTGAACCTCATGCTGATGTTGTAGGCTGCTTGTCTCTGGCTTTCCAGGCTGGCTTCCCTGGATGGACCTGGGACCCCCCTCGTTACCTTGCCTTAGCCTGATGGTCACCACGTGGCTGACTGCACCACTATCACTGATGTGGCCCTGCTCAGTGGGGCTATGCCTTTGCTGGGGAGTTGTGAAGGGGTCAAGGAATAAGCTTTTTTTCTTTTATGAAGGGGAGGACCTAAATCAAATCCCCCTTTTCTAAGGGGCTCCAGACTCTCAAGCAGTTTCAGACCTTGTAAGCCAGTTAGAAACCCTCACTAGTATTAAGTTGATGGCAAAGAAGTAGGGCAGTGTCTCTTGTCTCAGGAAGTATACTCGGCAGCTTGTTCTTGGCATTAAGTGGTGATTGAGCCATGCTTCCTTCCCTGTTGGGCATGGACTCTTAAAGATGGTGTTGCTGCAGATAAGGTTTTTGACCCGTCTAATTTTTTGGTGGGAACAAGCATAATTCCTAGATCTCTGATGCCGGTTTTCTTGCTTATCACAATTGTGAACTTATTTTGCAAAAAATGTGTTGCTGGAGAAACCTAGCTTGTTAGGGGTTGTAGGAGTGGGGACAGGCTGGCTTTACTGAAGCCATCCCTTCCCTGTAATTGGAAATATCACACTGTAGGTAACTGACCTTCTTCTGGAACGCAGTCCAAGCAGGCCTGTCAAAGTCGAAGGTGTATCCCTTGGTACTGAGGTGAAGGATAAAGGCAGACACAATGCAGTAATTGGCAACTCTATCCAGGTTTGTGTGGGAGTCCTTGACCAGCTGGTGTCATTTCCAAAAGAAGATGCAGGAAAAAAAGAAAAGAACTAAACATTCAGTAGCTGAATTTCAGGTCTGCTCTAAGCTCTCCTTTCCTGCTATGGGACTGACTGTAGGACTAGAGGAGAGGGTTGTGCCCTGTGTGGACTGAAACAGTGTTTCCCGCATCTGCTGGGCTGTGGTCCGGGAACCAGTGCCATCCCTTAGCGCCTTTGCTCCCATCTTATTAAAGACCAGGCGGTTCCAAGAGCAGCAGGACTGGCAGCCAGGTCTCCTACAGTCACCTGGCAGGTGAACTGCTTGATATCATTCTCTGCTTTCTAGTTAGGTTGAGCTAATGCTGTAGGCTTTCTCTCAACGGACACATTAACAAGACCTTTTGCCTCTATCCAGAAGAGAAAGCTTTAGGGATGTGCTTATGAGCTTTGCTACCCCATTAGCAAATGCTGTAGAAATTGTCGTTTGTCACTGTGGATGCTTGGTCAGCTGAGGTGCAAATGAGTGACCTCATAAGCCACCAGCTGAGGGTGAAAAAACTTGGAGACCATTCTCCCTGGCTTAGTCTCCATGGGCCCCGGTGGAATAGGAAAGCCCCTGGAGTCTGAGCAGATGTGTTCCTTGCACTGAAGGAGGGGAGGATAACAGAGACCAAGGGGATGGACAGGAGTGAGTCAACAGCCTTCCTGTTTACTCCTTAATAGTCAGTAAAAGTTACTTGTGGCTTTTCATTTAATTAAGTCCAGGTGTTGCCAGCAGCAGCTGGGACTTGAGAGGAAGGAAAAGAAGTCAAGCCTGTTTCCCCAAAGAAAAAAAACCAAAACAACAAAACAACCAAACAAAAAACCACCAAAAAAACCCCAAACAAAAAACTGAAACCAAACCAACCAAAAATAAAACAAGAAAAAACACCAACAAACCAAAAAACCCACCAAAAAAACCCAGGCAAATGGAAGTTTTTCTCTGAGGGAGCCAGTAAGTTATGGTTCTGTCAGCCTGAGCCCCATGGGCTCTTGTAACAGATCATTCCTTACTTCCCGGTCTCCCTGCACATGAAGTTATTCTACAGTTACCTCTTTGACAGACATCCCACAGAGCCTGTTGACTGCCTGACCCAAGTCGGGAGAGGGGACAGTTTCTCTCATGAAGTCCATGGCCTCAGAAATCACCTACAAGAGCAGCAGAAAGAATCGGCAGGTTGGACTGCGCTCTGCATCCTTGCATTGTGAACAGCGCCTATAGGAAAGTAGGTGGCAGTAGCTGTGGGGTGCACTGCCAGGGTGCCCTTTCTGGGTGCCTCTGAGGGGTGCAAGGAGGGCAAGCAGCAGTTATTGTCTGGAGATGGAAACAAAACTGTTTCTAGCTCGCATGCAGCAGCCTTTCTGGCCCTGCCTGGATAAGTAGATAGTCCTTATGCTCCTTGGCACCATGTCCCTGGGAGGCTCTCAGGGGCAGGGGCCTAGGGAAATTTCTGCAGTTCCTCCCTCTGAAATGCACTCAGTTTGTCCTAGGATCTTGAGCTTAACAACCAAATGACTTTGGACACTAGATGCACGGTCTCAGATATAAGCGTGCTTGTGGTGGAGCGTGCCCAGATGTTTGCTAAGGAAGTGGCAGAGGATCTTCAGCTTTACCGCAGGTTTTGTGTGGCAAGTCCGGCTCAGCACTCAACTGCTGCCTCTGTGGAGCCCAAAGTTTGTCTCACAAGCAGACGTTGCTGAGACATGGATGAAGAAAGCCCTAGCACAGTTGGTGGTGGGAAGCCTGGGGTCTGTATTTGAACAGCTGTGTGCCAACGAGGGGCAGAGGACAGGAGTCTGTGTGTACAGCACTAGCCCTCTTGGCTAGCAGAAGGTACAGTGTGGCTGGTCCTACTGTATTTATTAATGATGAAACTGGTCCCATTTCATGGGTTCTCCATACCAGTTGCCTACCCCGGTGTAAATGAGAACCCACCAGAAACCTGGTCCGGAGGGGCTTGAAAACGCTGCTGAGGGAACTTTTGAAGAAGCTGCAGGAAGAGGAGGAGTTGAGCAGGCTTTGCACAAGTCTCATGCAGGCGGTGGGATTGCTGGAGCCGGTGATGTTGAAGACTTCTTCAGGGGCAGGGATGTCTGACGTGTGATCGCTGGCAGCACAAGGCACAGTATGCACTGATCGCCACTGCACTTCCCGGGAGTAGGTGAGGGGCCAGCAAGGATTAGACACAATTTTAGCACTTCTCTGATCCTAGAGGCAGAATAAAACAAGGACAGAGGCAGCAAGAGAGGAGGTGCCATCCCAGGGTTTCATAAAGGGAGACAAAATATGACAACAGTGAAGGTAGTGTTCCTCTGCACCACAATGTTGTGATCAAGCAGGTTCCCAGCTCCTGCAGGGTTCAAGGCAAGCTGCAGCGACTAGACCTGCTGTGGGAGGCTGAGGGGTCCTAGCCCTGTCTGCTCTCCCTTAGACCAGAAATACAATTTCAATGAATCCTGTACTCTTTCTAGTCGCAAGAAAGGGGCTGTTCTGGTCTGCCTTCCAAATGGCTCAGCCCCTGAAGGATCCATGTTTCTTATCTCTAGGAATTCCCCAGTATAACTGTGGTGAGGTAGGTCTCCATGTGGGACGTTCAGGTCTCATATGTGTGGTTTATAGGGAGGCAAGTGGATGGGCAGTAAGTAGTTTATTTATGAAAAATTCAGTTTTGGTGGAGACCGAAGTGATTCCTGAGCTTGCATCAGATCCTTCCCCCCACCCCCAGTGAAATAGTTTGGAAGAACCAAAACACCTGCATGTTTTCAAAATGAAATACTGCTCTTTTAAAAATGCTTCAGGGTTAAAGTCAGAAAATGTCATCTAGTGATATTGTATCCAGGAACATTGCAAATACCTTCTGGCAGACTCACTTGAATAAGCATAGAGAGCAGCCTGCTGCGGAGCTGGTCCGTGCTGTGGCAGGGGCAGCGGTGAGTGTACACGTTGTGTGTCTGCCCATACAGCTGCAGCCTCACTCCCTCTTTTGGTGCCTGGTTCTCCTCTTCCACTTTGGAAGTGAACTGTGTTGAGGTTCCTCCCACGGACAGGACTCCTGCCATCCCCTTCGTGGAGGGGACCAACTGTCCACGCCAGTCATACTGACCCAAAAAGAACCAGAGAGGTCAGTTCTTAAGATTGTACGTCTGGGTTACAGTCAGATGCAAGCATTAGTGCACAGAGAGAGAAAGCAGCTTTCTGGTGTGGAACAACCCAACTTTTGTTTTTGCCCCACAGGATATGAGGATACTGAACTGGTGGCTTTGGAGGAAACAGAGGAGCCATTGAACAAGCACTTTCATCTGGGCAGAGAGCCACCCACAGCCAGCGAGAGCAAATTGGGCTCACCATCCTGGGTGGCTGCTCAAGGCAGTGGTCTCGGCAGGTAGGAGCAGGGGAGAGATGAGAGAGTGGTGGGGAGTGGGAGGATGTTTCCATATGGGCAGATATGGGCTTCAAGTGCTGCCTTGATGCTAAAGCGATCCTCCTGTCATGAAGAGCCCCATGGTTTCATCTCATGCAGTCTGGCAGAACTGATTTTGGCAATGCTGACGTTAGCAGTACAGGCAGGAAAGTTTAGGTGGGGGTAAGCCCTCTGTCGCTGGCTGGGGGAGGCTGTGTTGCTGCCCAGCAAGTCCTGAACCAGTGCATGCTGGCTGCTGGTTATCAGAACTGCCTTTCACTTTCCTGATGTGAAATAACTCAGTCTAGCTACCTTTCTCTTGCCCTTTGAGTTCTCCTTGAGACTCTTTGGCTTGAGAAGCCATAGGTAGAGCAAGGAAACTTAAATGTATTCTTTCTTTGAGTGCCTTCTGAATACAGACCAGGCCTCCATGCTGGGAACACCAGCTACGCTCTTCACTAGCATCTCAATGAAAAGAAATTTGATGGACTTTTGCTTTGGTACCAAAACACTCTGCTTCTCTCTCTACCATCCACAAGATGTCCCAAGGGACAGCTGGACTCCAGTGGCAATCCCACAGGACCCCACAGACAGCAGCAATGCCTGTTTGACAGTGGTGCTGAGCTAGATCTGCAGGGATTCAGAGCAGTGGAGTTCTTATTGATACCCCAGGGCCAGGCTGTGTAAGGTCTTTTATGTGAGCGTGCTGGTTGTGTTGTCCAGAAAGCCTCACATCTTCACATCTGTTAGGGCAACTTTATGAACGTGTCCATGAAAGGCTATATTAGAGGTTTGGTCCTTCAACCTAGTTACAAGTGTCTCACATTATGTCACTCAGCCAGCTAGTGCTGGATATGACCTGCCTCTGAGAGACAGTGGAAGTTGTGCTTAAGCATTGTTTAAAATACAGGGTTTTAACAACCCCTCCACATGTCTCTGTGGCTATTTCTTAATAGGAGTTGCTGAGCTCAGTTCTGTCCTCCCCAGGCAGGATCATCCTTTACCTTGAAGAAGTTCTCCAGGACATAGTTAACAGCAACCCAACTGAATGCTTCCTCAGCTGGACTGGATAGGATCTGTGCCCCCTTAAAGTCAAAGGGAGATGACTTCAGGGCCACAGTCAGGGCTGCAAGGAGACCATCGGAGAGGATGGGGTTGGTGAGGCTAAACAGAAAAGAAAAAGAAGGCACATTTGTTACAGAACCCTCCCAGGAGCAGCCTGTGGTGGGTGCACAGTGGCAGGGCCTCTGCTCTACTCCCCACTTTGGGCAGTAGCACAGAGGCACAATGACAGTCCCACTCTTGCTGCCACCTCCCTTTCCCCTCGCATGGCACAGCAGAGGGATGGTTTGAGCAGTTGTGCCACCATTCCAATTTTAGGAGTTCAGTACTCTGCCACTGAGGGAATCTGGTGGCATTACCCCACTGACCTCGTCCCCGCCAGACCTTACTTGTCCTCAGACTCTAAAAGGAGGTAAAAGTCCCAGTAACGAGGTGACTGAGAACAGGGTTCATGAATGTGTGTATGATCAAGTGGATCTTTCCACCACCATTCCCAACCTGCTGATAAGAAGCACCCCTGTAAGCCCATGTGAGTTGTCACATAAACGGAAAACACTTCGGCTTCCAGACCAACAAGTGTTTTCTCAAGCCCTAATTGTGAAGATTTCATACAGACTGGTAGCAGTAGCAACACTGTCATCCTCATGGCTGCTTGGGGGGACTGTGGAGATGCAGCCATGCCATACTCCCCTCGAGTACATCAGGACCTGAAGAAGGTTTACCTGACTAGCAGATTAGGGATGAAACACACTGCAGAGCAGACAGGGTGAGATGCATTTACAGAATGATCCACATGACGTGTGCTGATCTCTGGGTATGGGTTTGCAACATTCACTCACTTCAGCTGCCTCATGCTGGCAGTTGCTCCCAAGTAGAGGGGGGTTTGGCTGTGCTGCTCTGCCGGGATCTCTTTCTGGGCCCAGTTCAAACATGGCTCCAAGCTCTTCCCTACTTTCTGAGGAGAATCTGAGTAGCTGGAGACTCCCAGACCTGAGAACCAGGGGAAAGAATGAAATTTTCTAAGGAAAGGTACAGGAGAAGTGTGAGAGCTGTTACCCAGCCTTACAAGAGGTTGCTGTCCTAGGGCATGGTTTAAGTCAGGACCTGTCACAGGTGGAATGAAGGAGTTCCTCCAGGTAGCTGTCCTGCTAAAACATGGTACTGGGAGCAAAACACATGTGCATGTAATCCCAAACAGCACTAAGAGAACCCTAGCTCTGCTGCTGAGACATCCCATAAATGACTGTCTCAGCCATGTGACTGCTGCAACAGCTGAGGCTGTCTCAGCCCACAGAGGACGAAATGTGGCTTTAGCCGCTAGAAAAGATAAGCAAAAGGATGCACTGCTGTGCAGACAGAGCTGAGGCTGACGTGTTATCTCTTCCCTCCAGCCACTTCCTCTTGTGTTGGCAGAGGTGGCTTCTGAGCCCCGCGCTGGCAAGCAGGGGCACCTCTGCTCTAGAGGAAGATGGTGCTGTGCAGGGGGAAGCTGTCTGCAAGCCTTGACTCATCTTTCAGCGCTGGGCTCTTAGATGCTGGTTTTGAACTACTACTCAGGCAGAGTCTCACTTCCCCTACCTGTGGCCCACTCGTTTTCCTGGCTGTGTGACTCTCTCACCATGTGCTTTGCCCTCCTGGGCCCTGCTTAGGGCTGAGCTGCAGTTTGCCTACAGCTACTCAAAGGCTATGACCGCACTGCCATGCAGACAGGGGACTGCTGCTCATGCCTGGGTGACAGACCTGCCTGGACCTCCTGCTGTTGCTGCTGAGCTGCTGCACCAAGTTACAGCTGCTGGTTTTAACTCAGCCACTGAATGTGGCAGCAGTCAAGGGATACATACAAGGTTTCAGGAGCCCTGATTGCATCTTCTGTATGTGGTTTGTGTTGTTTATAGTCTGCAAGGGTACAAGCCCTCTTCCCTGCTTGTTGTGCACCTGCCCTCCCACAACACGCTGCTGCTGAGAGTTCAAGGTTTCCCAGCATCCTGCTATAATCAGGCTTCAACATCAAAGCAAGATTGAGAGATAGGGAAGGAAAACCCCAAGCATTAAGGCATGAAACCCTTTCAGGTGGCTTTGGCAGGGTCAAGCTGATTCAGACTAGTGAGGAAGACCCCAATGTTCTCCAAAATGTGACACCTAAACCCAAGCTGAACTCGTGCTTGTGCTGTCAAGCCCCACACAGGAGGTTAGAGACTTCACACTTCTGTTGTGCTGGAGCTACACCACCTACTGCCCAGAGTAGTTGGGAGGAGGCAGAAGACACCAGGAGCCACCCTGCAGCCAGATTTGTCTCCCTTGCTGTTCACTGTTTCGCCTGGGTGAGAAGCTCAGCAGCCTTGGCTCTGCCACTGATCCACATGGACATCAGGAGCCCCATCCTCTCTGTGTGCTTCCCTGCTTGCAGCAGGCCAAGAGAACTGTCACCTGCTGCCAAGCACTCTGATGTCCAGCTGTGTCTGCCTAAATCTGCTCATGTTGAGAAGACCCATGTTAGAAATAACCAGCCTGTGCTTCACTGTCTCCACTAATTCAGCTAGATGATACGGGAGCAAAGAAAACTGCAGTGACGGCCTATGCACCGATCTCTGGGTTTCCTTCCATCCTGTGCCAGTCCCACAGCCCACCAAGCACGAACTGGGCACCTTACCTTGCACAGGACAGGAACTACATTCTCTGATCACCCCAGTCTTGTTTGCCTTGGTAGTGGTCCACTGGTAGAGGAACAGGATGGTGCGGGATGGGCCAGCATCCAGAACAATGCCATACTGGAAAACCCCAAAAACATTCTAGATAAACACCACTGAATGCAGGTTGCTTTGTTGTTGTCAGGTTGCTCGGCATTACGTAGGTATTCTAGGTAACCCATGGGCCTGCACTGCAGTATTTGAGTTACATTTTTACGTTCAATGAAAGGGTGAAGCCAGATTATGTGGATTTATAGGGAACCATCTGCATTTCTGAATATACATGAGGAGCAGCAGGAGTGGAGAGACACCCAGAAATGCATCAGACCTACAGTGGCATGCTCTGTTGGTGTTCCTGAAACCAGGCAGAGAGATTGCACTGAGAGCCGAGCCACCTGGAGCTCAGGAAAAACAGGTCCAAAAGCAGTGGGAGATGGCACTGTACAGGCTCTCAACTGATTCTGGGACTCAGACTGCTGCTGAATTGGTTTGCTAAGACTTTTGTGCAGGAATCGGAGGGCTGTGGCTTGGTGCTACTTCTGAGGAACCCAAGACTCTGGTATCTGTTTGATGCCATGCTGCAGAGATGGTGTGACACGGGCTGGGTTTGCCCTGGTGTGTGCCAGACCTGTAGGAGCTGCAGCACACTGGGACCAACCAGCACATACACTGTCCAGTGCAGCAGCCCGACGGAGATGTTTGTCGCAGCAAACATGAGATTTCTCAACACCTCATCCACCGACAGTTCTCCTGCTGCCTGGCCCATGAGGCCGAGGGCTTTCTTAATCTCTGTGCAGCCCAGTGTCTGGTTTATTTGTTGCTGACTGAGCCTTGCTCAGCTGCCCATCATATGTGAGGATTAGGAAATGAGAGCCACTGGGGTACCCTGCAGCACAGCCCCACACTCAAAATAGCCCTGGTGCTAGCCGAGGGTCTCCTCCTCTTCCCCCTATTACACGACCCTGAAGTGGGGCATCTACACAGATGGGAAAGAAATTTGTGAAACCTGGGAGGTACGTGGTAGTGCATGGTCTAAGCTGTATCTTGTGCAGAGATAGTTGTAGCTGTGACTGAGTGGGAAGAGAAACCTCCTGAGAGGCTGACGTTAACACCGTTGGGAAGGTTTTAGCACAAGACAGAGCCTGGCTGCAGGCTCCAAATGAAGCTGGCTGCCTGCTGCCTTCCTGGGAGCTCCCAGCAGCACCAGACTTGGTGTCCGGGCCAGAGGCTGGTGTGACTGGAGCTGG
Organism: Falco peregrinus; assembly: GCF_023634155.1. NCBI lineage: Eukaryota > Metazoa > Chordata > Aves > Falconiformes > Falconidae > Falco > Falco peregrinus. The sequence continues at coordinate 45,264,092 of NC_073721.1, read as the reverse complement.
AGCAGAAATGCGGAAGGAGGATGGAGCCCACTGCCTGAGCCTGCTGGCATCCTCCCACACGAGTGACAGCGCATATTTCTTGCAGGGACATGTTGGCTGCCGCAGAAGAGGAAGAAACTAATGGTATTGGCAGAGAAACCTGGATTTTTTTCCTCCTTCACAAAATGAGAGGCTGGGAGCGCAACAAGGGGAAAGGATCACTGCATTTCTGCCCTAGCTCAACACCAGGGAGGGACAGAGTGTGGATCAATAAGGTTGTTTTTTTTTTTAAATCCAGTTCTGTTTCCAAGAGGAGTGTGGAGGAGAGGTAGTATCTCTAAATGCACAGATTAACCTACTTCTGTTCAATTAAACCATAGCGTGCTGCTGATCTCCTCACCAGCGTGTGCATCAAGAGGCAGAGTGGATGGGCATTAACCACCCGCTCACCGGGCAGATCTGGCCCTGCCACCTAGAGCAGGCTGGCTCTTTGGTTAAAATCAAGATAGGACAGGAGAGGAGATGAGAACGCATGGAAGGTAATTTTCTTTTAAAGACAGAAGCAGCAGTTCAGGGCTAAATTCCTACTGACTTTCAAGAGGGACCTAGCTCTGTCCCTCCACCACTGGTTCCTTGCCACTCTGGGGTGGCTCCTGATATGGGCTGCCTCTCCTCAGCCTTCAGTGAGCCTCTCTGTGGATCAAGAACCACATCCAGCCTGTATTTCCTGAACCAGCCAAAGACATTTATTTTCAGTTTGAAAAGCTACAGCATGTTGAAGGATGCCAACCTGTCCTCGCAGCCTTGTTCTAATCCCCTCCTCGGCTAGTAACTAACTCAGTAGCGCAATGAATGTAAAAAGCAACAAAATGCACCAGTTTAAATGCCTGGCTTGCACAAGGAAACAGGCAGCGGCTTCTTAACGAGCAGCCCCACAGACAAGGAGAAGGTTCCCTGCTCATTGCCCGGCAGGACCCCCAGCTTGGCCACCCCTCGGGCAGGCAGATGCCCTTACCTTGGTCCTGAGAGGGGCAACAGGCACATCTTTAGTGGAGATGCAAAGCAGAACGATGCCCGTCAGTCCCGCTACGATCACTAGCCAGGGAGGAAGGAGCTCCCGCCAAGACATGAAGCGTCTTTTCCTTTCGCAAAGTCAAAAGAGGAAGCAATGGAGCAGCAAACTGACAGCAGCTGCTTTTTACAACCTTTAAAAAGAGGAGAAAGGCGGGGCCGGGACCAGGCTCTGACTTCAGCCCAGCCCCAAGCCACAGGGACCACAAGGCGCGCGTGGGCCAGGCTGTGATGCGTCAGGCAGCTCTCCCTTCCATTGCTCCATGCAATAAATAAAACAACGGCTTCGTGCCTGTTCAGTTTGAGCTTTGCAAAGGCATCGGTGCAACCTCGAAACTGCCCCAGGCAATGTGGTTGAGGTAAACAGAGATGTGGGGTTAACTCAGCTGTGTAATAAGCAGAAAACAGGCAAAACTCATCCGTTTGGTATTCTGCGCCTAGCAATACTAGCTGTCAAGTGGGGAAACTCCTTGTAGCTGGGTATACTTTATATCTGAGGGCTCCAGGGTGGACCTGCTTCCCCGCAAGCACGCGTCCGTCGGGTTGGGGCAGAGCGTGGGCACTCTGCACGGTTCCTTCAGACTGCTCCTGCTTCCTTGTTTGCTCCCAAGTGGCACCTGGGACAGGAGAACATCTTGCATGTTTGGGCTTCCACCTGCAGGAGACTCTGGCTGGTTTGGTCTTTGCTTTGGGTAGGAGACAGCAAGGGCTGCTGGTGTCAGCATAGATGCCTGTACAGCCCTTTCTGACAGCTATAGACTTGTTTTGATCTTTTTGCTAAATATATGACTGAGTAACAAAATTTTAATGCCAACAGTTACCAAGAAAGTTCTACCAACCAAAATGTACGCCAATGATAACTGAGAAAAAAGTTGTGAAAAAGGAAGGTACAGATCAGCATCTTTCAATTGCAGTTTACATTTTTTACAGCACCATGTGTGTTCTTGTGCTTCTTGTGAATATGTGGGCCTGCGTTGTAGTATTTGGATCTATTGTACTAGTCATGCCATGACTACTCCCAGTGTTTGAGTAGTATGTGTACCATGCTTTTATCTTTCATGAAGTCTGTTTTCAACATGTTTAAGGCTAGCATTTTGATTCTTGGTTAAACAGCCTGCAGGATATTGCAGTGTGATTTAGATTTTTCTTAATCTGTTCTGCCTGCTGGCCTATGCTTAGATAATAAGCATAATTTTGTCCCAGTGCCCCAAAATTTCTTTGAAGAACCGCCTTTGAAATTCTTTCTGACAGCCTGCCCTCAAAAGATAACCAACCCCCGGGCTTTACAAAACACACACCTGCTTTCTCCTTTGCAGTGCCACAAAGACACATCCCCAAAACCAGAATTTCTGAAGAAAAACCTCAGTTTTTCTGTCCCAGGAGAGATGCTGCTTTCAGGCTGTCCCCATCTGTTTCCCAGTGACTGGGTCTAGGAGCAGCAGTGCAGCTCCTTTGAAGGATTTCATATAGTTTGTGTGAGCTGGACCATTTATTGGCAAGGCCATCTTGTCCCCACCAAAGGAATGCACCAGCCAGGCCTCTGTCTGTGGAACTAAAGGAACACCACCTTTGTGGCCAAGTGCCAGAATTCCCTCACCTTCCTGCAGACTTTAGAAAAAAAATTTTTGCTGGTCAGCATCTAGAATGCAGCTGCAGCTGTCCTGTAGTGACAGGACAAGGGGCAATGGTTTTAACTGAAAGAGAGTAGGTTTAGATTGCACATAAGGAAGACATTTTTTGCGGTGGTGAGATGCTGGGACAGGTTTCCCAGAGAAGCTGTGGATGCCCCATTCCTGGAAGCATTCAAGGCCAGGTTGGATGGGGCTCGCAGCAACTTGATCTAGCGTGGGATGTCTTTGCCCACGGCAGGGGGTTGGATTAGGTGGTCTTTGAAGGTCCCTTCCAACCCAAACCATTCTGTGATTCTTTTTGCTTACACCTGGGCTGACAATGCTCTACTTTGCAAAGGGGACAGGGATTAAATTGCCAGAGTGCTAACAATCGGCCTTGCTTCTGCTCCCATGCCTGCCCCTGAGAACAGGCAGGCTTCCACGCACTTTGGTGGGACGATTTGTGCAGCGGGTCATCCTGCTGCAGCCTTGCAAAAAAAATGGGTGCCCCAGGTGTCCTCCTGTCTCAATGAAATGCTGCAGATGGGTGCGTGGAGTGGCTGCTCGGCTCTGCCTGTTGGCTGATCGCTTTATGCCCACGGGCTGGTCACAGTAGTTTATACCAATATCACGATATATCATCGGCACCTACTGATATCCAGCAGCTGCTGAGGAGCTGCCAGATCCTGCTGTGGTCAGGCTGGTCCGGCATCGCTCCTGCAGAAAGCACTCACTGGCAGAACAGCGTGCACCCCAAAAGCTCCTGCTGCCAAAGCAGCATGCACCCCAAAAGTACTCAACAGCAGAGCGGGGCGCACCCCAGCAGCGCCCACCGGCAGAGCGGGGCGCACCCCGAGCCGTGCCGGGGCTGCTGCCGCAGCTGGGGCGCGGGGAGGGCGGCGGGGCGCGGGGGGCGCACCCCCTTCCCCCGGCTACCGGGGTTCGCAGCCCCCCGCGGGGCTCGGGGGCGCGGTGTGGCTCAGCTCCCCCCTCGATCCTACAGTAACCGCTGGGCAGGTGCCGGAGCGGGTTGGGCGACGGACTGGAGCGGCGCAGCTCTGCAGGGCCCTGGCTGCAGGCCCGAGCGGGGCATGTCCTGGACCCGCAGCGGCTGCAGACCCGCAGGGGCACCCCGTGACCGGGGAGAGGCCGGCTCCCCCCCGCCCGTAGCCCCTCACTGCCCCACGGGATCCGGGCAGCCACCGCCGCGCACAATGGGAGGCCGGAACCTTTGTGCGCGGAGCGGGTTCGGCGGGGCGGGGAAGAGCAGCCGGACCGGCGGGGGCGGGGGCGGGGCGGACCGGCCCGCGGGGGGAGCTGCGGCGGGAGCGGGCCCGGCGGGGCCCGGTTAGGCCGCCATGTACGCGGGGCTGCAGGACCTGGGGGTGGCCAACGGCGAGGACCTGAAGGAGACGCTGACCAACTGCACGGAGCCGCTGAAGGCCATCGAGCAGTTCCAGGTGCGGCGGGGCCGCCCCTGAGGGGCCGGGGCGGCGGGGAGCCCGAGTGGGCCCGGGGCGCGGCCTGCTCCGTGGGGCTTTTCCTCTTTTTGTTCCTTAGCCGGCATGTCGTTAGCAGTCCCTGATGCCGTTCGCTGGCTGGCGGGGCCGGCTAACCCCTCGCCTCCGCCCCGGTCCGGTGCTTGTGTTGGCAGACTGAGAATGGAGTGCTGCTGCCCTCGCTGCAGTCCGCCCTGCCGTTCCTGGACCTGCACGGCACCCCCCGGCTGGAGTTCCACCAGTCGGTGTTCGACGAGCTGCGGGAGAAGCTGCTGGAGAGGGTCTCCGTCATCGCTTTGGAAGGGAAAGTCGAGGAGAGGTTTGTCAGAATTCTTGGTTATTTGGTGCGAGCTGGGGATTTTGTGTGGAAACTAGTTACAGCAGATGAGCGGCTTCTGCAAAGGAGAGTTAGGCTCCTGGGGGATCAAGTGCCAGTACCTCTGAGGTGAGCCCCTTTGGTTCTTTGCTGTTATGTAGCCTCTTGCTATTGTTTTCAGGTACAAAAAGCTGGAAGATCTCCTAGAGAAGAGCTTTTCCCTGGTCAAGATGCCCTCCATACAGCCTGTGGTAATGTGTGTCATGAAGCACTTGCCCAAGGTAAGATGGCTGTGCTGTCGGCCTGTTTCTTACACCCCTGCGGTACAGCTTTTCTGTCCGCTGGGCTGCGTGCTCCATCCGCAGACCTCCTGTAAGTCTGTCATTCAGTGTTAGGAACTGACTGAAAATTTACTACATTCTTGTATCTGGTGACAACTTAGTAGACTAATTCAAAAAGCATTTTACATTTTCATAACCAGGCGGGACTGTTTCACTCTTCTATTGAATACATGCAGCTTCCTAAAAGTAGTCAAGTTCATTGATAGGTGAATTTTTCCACAGCTGATTTAAAAATATGTGACAGGTGGAAAACAAAATTTGAAGAATGCAGCTAGAAGTAGAAGGGAGTGAGATTCTCTCTGAAACAAAATCTCTAGGAGTAGCCTTATTAAAAGTGTCATACTTAAGGTAACGGATTCAAAACTGCTTCTAGAACTTCTGTAAGTTTGCTGAGTTTTGAGACATCACCTCAAATCTCAGCATCATAGGTTTAAAGGAAGTATTTTTTTTTTTTTGAAAGAAATAAGGAGAAGCTTGGTGCATAATTTAGTTGTTGAAGACATTAAGTGACTTAGGACTGGCTTACTGTTACAGGACTAGGTAAGGCAGAAGATGAGCCTGTGATACTGCCTGTTGTTAATTTGATTGTTGTGTAAATTACAGTTTGCCACAGATTATGATTTAGATGTCTTCTGTAGTCGGTTACTTGTTACTTGGACAGGCAGTCAGGCGAGCTGCTCTACATTTTGATAACTGCTCTGTTGATCGTAGGTCCCTGAAAAGAAGCTGAAGTTAGTAATGGCTGATAAGGATTTGTACAAAGCGTGTGCAGTGGAGGTGAAGCGCCAGATTTGGCAAGATAACCAGGCTCTGTTTGGTGATGAGGTGTCTCCACTGCTGAAGCAATATATCCTGGAGAAGGAAAATATTCTCTTCAGTAATGATATTTCTGTCTTGCACAATTTCTTCAGTCCGTCTCCCAAAACAAGGCGTCAAGGAGAGGTAAGGACAAGGAAGCCTCCCTCTTACAACATGCTTGTAAATGGAATTAATCACCTTTCAGTCAACGTCATCAAATAACAGAGCATCCATTTCACCCACCCAACTTTGCTACTGAAGTTGTTTAGCTGGACAAAGTATTTGCAAGAAATACTGGACCGTTTTGTCCTATGTGTCTTGAAAGAAGCAGGAATTATTATAATCATTACTCAGTGCTGTGTAATAATTGATTAGTGTTCTAAGCTGTTTCTGTGTTTTGAAAAAATAGCAAGGCCAGATTTTTTCCTTTGTGGCTTAGTCTGGCTTTAATACGTCTCAGCTGTTCTGAAGGCTGAGCATCTCTATCAAATCAGTTTGAATGCATTAAATTTGTTTTCTTGAGACTTTTCCCTAGCAGGACGTAGGCCAGCAAAAGGGTTTTTTTTGTTTATTTTGTTTGGTTGGTTTTTGGTTTTTTGTAATGGAAAGGGACATGGAAAGTTGTAGCTAGGTTGGCGTTCAGCAAAGTTGCTCTTTGAATGGAACTATATGAGATGGCTGAGCTGATCCAACACTCAGCCACAGGAATGGCAGGTGCTGCCCCTCCCCTCTCTACCTGTAACTCTGGTGATTGTCAGACCCTTCCATGAGCTGATACAGCTCGGGACTTGCTACAGAAGCTCTAGCAAATACAACCAGTAAGTAGTTTTCCAAGACAGTGAGTTGAAGCTGCTCAAAGAAGAGATCAGCTGGCACCAAAGCCATGCAAGGCAATGGACTGGATCACCCAGGACTGGATCCCACTGATGTGGGAGGGTACAGGTGCTGGGAGGAGTGGGTCTCTCCTCTTCTTGGCAACTGCAAGCCATTGCCATGGTTCAGCTATAATGTGTCGCTTTACCTCAGGGGGCTTTTGGTCCAAAAGGGAAACACCAGGGTTTCTGTAAAAACCTTGCTATCGAGAATGCTAAGGAATAGAGCAGTATAAAGCTTTAATTTCAGAGAGAGCAGCACATCTGTTACATGGAGGGGTTGGCTTGGGTCTGTTTTGCTTTCAAAAGCCCACTTAGTGTAAGTGCTCTGGTGCAGTTTACTTCAGGTTTACACTGCCGACTTGTGGTTTAACCCTGGCTGGCAGCTAAGCCCCACACACCTGCTCATTTCGCTCCCCCGCAGTGGGGTGTGGGGGAGAATCAGAGGGGTAAAAGAAAGTCAGTCATTAATTAAAAAGAAATGTAAGAAGGCATTTGTAAGAAAAAAAACAACAGAGGAAAATAAAACACAAGAAAAACAAGCGATGCAAATGAAAACAGTCGCTTACCACCAACTGACCAATGCCCAGCCAGGCCCCAAGGGCCCTCCCAGCCAACCTCCACCCCCAGTTTTTTTGCTGAAGTCACAGGGCACGGAATATCCCTTTGGTCAGTGGGGTCAGGTGTCCCGGCTGTGTCCCTTCCCAACTCCTTGTGCCCCGCAGCCTGCTCGCTGGCAGGGCAGTGTGAGGAAAAGGAAGGGCTTACCTCTTGTGTCAGCACTGCTGAGCAGGAACTAAAACGTCCCTGGGTTATCAGCACTGTTTCCAGCACAAATCCAACACACAGCCCATACTAGCTGCTATGAAGGAAAGAAACTCGATCCCAGCCAAAATCAGCACAAACCTTCACCTTCATTCTCCTGTCCGTAGCCTGAAGGTAGATGTAAATGCAAAAAGACTTGCAAAAAAAAGTTAGTTTCATTCCTGTTACAATAGTTGTAAATTATATTCATCAATAACGGGGGGGGTTATGTTATATAACATCATATAATTATATCATAATTATATAACATCAATAACCGCTTCTTAGCCATTTCACATAGCTGAGCACCTTATTTTACAAATGCTTTGATTTCCTTTTGCAAAAGCTTTTCTGGACATTCTTTATTCTTTCATGATGGCTGTGAAAGATTTGGTGAACATCTTGAACAAACGCTCTTGGAAATCTTGGTACAAATAGTTCCTTTTCGGGAAGTCATGTCAACGCAGATGTTTCCATCTGATAAATCATGTAAAAAAATTAATTTACATTTTGTGTGTGTGAGAAATAACAGTATCTCTTGGTACTGAGTGCACATTTTTTCCACTTTGAGTTTAGGTGGTTCAGAAGCTGACCCAGATGATTGGGAAGAATGTGAAGCTCTATGATATGGTGTTGCAGTTTCTGAGAACTTTGTTCCTTCGGACAAGGAATGTTCATTACTGCACGCTACGGGCAGAGCTCCTGATGTCACTGCATGACCTGGAAACCAGTGAAATCTGCAACGTTGACCCGTGTCATAAGGTATTAATCATGTGGGACAGATAGGAGTATTACTGGAGAATTTTCTGTTTCGCCCACTCCTGTGCATACCTGCTGCCCTGCAGGACTTCAGCCCAGAGAAGATGACTCCTCTCTGTGACGAGAGTTCAGACCTTGAATCCAAAAGTCATCTTATATTCCTTGGAACTTCAGGTGAAAATTTCATCTTGGTTAACCAGCAGCTTGCTTTCATTTCATAACCCATAAATCATTCAAATTTATGGTATTTGTGCAGTGTTAAAAACAATGTCTAATCTGACCTATGTAGATGCTGCAAAAAAACACCCTGTTAACTAGCCCCAGGTTCTTAATTGAAGCTTGCTTCCCTCCCCGTTGTGGCTGGTGTGATATAGTCCATCTGTCAGTAAACTGTGTGTAACATTAAATACTCTGGATCTTGAATTATAAGAAAACATTATTAAAATTTTGGGGTGCGACAGATGTGTTAATGTCACACCAGGATCTTGTGACTGGTTTTTGTCCACAAATAGTGTCTTGTGACACTATCACCTTTATCTAGAATAAGGCTTTTTCTCTTAAGTAACGTAGCGAAGTTTTATGTATATTCTGCTTATGGAGATTATGTCCTAGAGTGATGCTAAATGTTACAGCATGCTTTTTAATGTCTTCTGATCAAGAGCTCCAAAATCAGTATACAGACAGTGACTGACTAGAAAAGGGCAATTCCTGTTCAAGTTACAGATTATTTTCAGCAACCTCGTTTTGCCACTGCAAAACGCAGTGACTGCTGCAAGGACAGTAAGCCACAGTGAAAGAATTTCAGAAAACTCAGCAAGTTTTTCTTTCTTGACAGCTGAAATATTGGGGCCAAATATGTGTCATTTTCTGAAAGGGGAAAAAAACCCCCACCTTAATTCTGGGTCAAATAAAATGTTTCTCTTAACTATCTTTTTCCATTTTGGTAATACAGCTCTAAAGCAGAAGCACCTCCAGTGTTTATGTCCCCTACGTAGAGGGTGGCAGTGATACTGCAATGGCTAAAATTTCCCATATTAATACTGCTAAGTGATGCTCCTTCTTTCTCAGCCTCCTGCTTGTGCAAATCCTCATAGATCAGGTGTGCTGGGCAGCGGTATATTTTATACATGCCTGCTCCTTAATTGCCAGGGAATGCCTTTCTTGGGAGGGGAGAAATGACACAAGTTGAACTTACATAAGTATCTCTGACCTCCTTTTGGGATGTTTGTATTTCCAACCTGCTCTGTATTTGTGGCTAGCTTGGTACCATACTTAGGTATATTAATAAGTGTATTAATTCCAGGTATTTGGAGGTCATTCTGAGCCTGTTTTCTCTGATACCATATGTTTTATTGCTGGTTTATTGAGTTGCTGTGGTTCATAAAGCTTTCTCCTTTTTTGTAACAGTTCACCTGGTGCCTTGATGCTTGCATTCGGGAGAAGTTTGTGGACAACAAGAGAGCTCGGGAATTGCAAGGGTTTCTGGATGGAGTGAAGAAAGGACAAGAACAAGTGTTGGGGTAAGGCACTTGAGCTATTTATTGAGAAGCTGAAAATGCGTTCCTGGCAGTCACGACATCTAACAGGTATTGTAGGTGTTAATTCTCCACTAGAGCCAGCTAACAGCCAGGAGCTCTTCTGTCTGGCCAAATTCAGTATAGTCACGAGCACTAACGCGCTAGGGCATAGCCAAGCACATTCTGGTGTCATAGCTTGTACTGCTTAAGTCACCGCTCCCCTGCAGCCTGGTGACTGGTGGCCTGGTAACAGACTGTGGGAGACCTCCTGCTTGATTTTAGTGCAGAAGACTTTTAGTAATTATTTTCAGCTAATATGCTCTTTTCAAGTCAAAGAAATAACTTTCATGGTGTTTTTACAAGACAGGAGAAGGTTCATCAGGTGGACACTTGTAGGTAACGACAGAAATTCAGATTGTACATTATTGTGGTAAGGGTGTTGTAGTTACAGTGCTTGTCTTGTGTCTACCTCTCTTTTTAAATTCAGCCGTGTGTGTGTTTACAAAAATACAGTGTACACACGCCCACAATACTTTGATGTTAAATATGATAGTTTACAGGATTACAACAAAGAATAGGCTCAACCATCTTACCCCAGTGAAACACATGTTCTCAAGAAGCTGGTGTCCTACAGCTGGATACAGAACTGTACAGCAGGGTTGTTATGTATGACGTGTATTTGATTTTTCTTTCTTCTCAGGGATTTATCAATGATCTTGTGTGATCCCTTTGCCATTAACACCTTAGCCTTGAGTACCATAAGGCACCTGCAAGACTTGGTTGGGCAGGACACCTTACCCAGGGTGAGTGTTGCAGCATGTGTGCCTAATATGAGCTGTAGTCTTAACTGAAGAGCATGCATCAGCAGAGGACTGGCACTGTGGAAGAAGTACGATTAAGTTCTCAAATGCATGTGTAAATTGAGATAAGGGAAACAGGATACTACCTGTCCATTTGTGGCACATACCTTAGAGCTCTGCAGGAGCACTGCTTGGAGACGGACGTTTTGGGGCTCTCCAAATCGGCAATGAATTATTTGCATGGCCCATTCTAGCCTAACAGCTATGCCTATGTAGAATCATATATTGAATATGTGCCTCCCTGCTTTGTCCTTCCATTGGTTTGCCTAACAGCCGCAGCCCTTTCCTCCCTGCCGTGGTAAATGCGATGGATTTGGTTACACTGTGTTGGTCTGTTGGCTGCAATATAATACAGTTCCTGCAAGTAGTGTCTGCAGGAGGTACTTACACGTTAAAGGAGGGTAGTCTTACAGGTGTCTGAACAGAGTGTAAAGCATTTGCTGTTTTTATCCCCAGGTCACTGAATTTTATTGTTGGATTGAATAACTTGCTCTTGAAGTTTAAGACTGAAAATGGTTTTGGTTTCAGGGCACAATATAAACAAAAAAATGTTGTCATGCTTATACATGCTTGCTTTCTTAGTGCTGCTGAGGGGACCTGATTTGGCCATGTTATGTTTCAGTGTACTCATTTGGCAGGACACATTTAAAAATGATGTCATGATCAGATCGGCTGCATCTTGGTGCCTTATAAAATGTTACAAAAATCCACAAACCTTCAGATGTGTCTGTTATTTGATTCACATTTGAGGAAATCAGTTGTCAGTTAAATTGGAGAACTGAATGCCTCCAGCAGTCTTTGATAGTCTCCTGCTAGTCCAGGAGATCTTTGAATGTAAACCACTACTTCCAAATAAATATATGTGCAACTTGTGGAAGATCAAAATAGCTGGTTTTCTCCTTCCCTTAAAATTCTAGGAAAGCCCGGATCTGCTGCTGCTCCTTAGGATGCTGTCTTTGGGACAGGGGGCCTGGGACATGATTGACAGTCAAGTCTTCAAGGAACCAAAAATGGTGAGCCATTTTCATGTTTAGAATTTATAACATCTACTTAAGCACATTTAGACTTGTTTATTATTTTATTGCATCCCTGATGTAACACTCATTCTGCATACCTCTCATCATAGCTTGCTTAGAAAAATATGTAAGTGATCACAGAGCAGCAGCTCAAGTGGACGTGCTGTAAGGTTTGATTACCTGGGGTTTTATTTACATGAATGCCTGACCCTTACTGTTTTAAAATCAGACCATACCTCTATTAAATTGTGCACTGATTGCTCGTTTTTCCTGGGAGCTTCTACTGACACGTTTGTATAAACCCATCTTGTATGAGAAAGGCAGGATTTCAGAGGCTGGTCTGAAACTCTGGTAGCAGTGTAGTGGCTTTTCCTTGACTCAAAAAATGTTTTTCCCTTCCAGCTATCTGTAGTAGCAATTCTGTGTAGTGCCACGTTCAGCTACAATCTTCCCATGCTTTGGAAATCCTTTGTTCGATATTACGGGCAGCCCTAGCGTAGTTTGGGAGCAGGTATATTCAACTGATGACAGGAAGGCTAACCGTGGTGTTACACAGTGGGACTGTTTCTCAAGAGAAATGTGCTGTTTCTGTTCTGAACGATAAAGCAGCAAATGTTTACCTAGGGGGACATTTGAAGTCTCCAAAATACGTATTACTGGCTGATGGCACGTGTAAATTTACCACAGGAAGGGTGTGTGTTAACACTGAGACTGTAACAGCGAGGGTCACCGAAACTCCAGGAGTAGCACTGTGGTTTGACTTGGCAGAGGTGCTCTGATGAATCGCTTGAAAAAAAAAGAACATGTGAACAATTTTCTTAAAGGAAATCTCCAAATCTGTATTTAAAAAACTGTTTTTATTTGTGATTGCCACAAGCTGTAACCTCCCACTCTGTGAATCTGATACAACATAGGTTGATCTGCCTTATTGTGAGGAGATGCTTTTTATTGTTGCTATTCTCGCTATGCATTGATCCCTGCCAGTTTAGGGAATGAACAAAATGATTTGTAGTTGTTGATAAAAGCAGTTTGATGCCATCCTTAATGTGCAGTGCTTGCAGCGGTATTGGAAAAGGTCTCTCAGAAGAAATGCTACTAATTGTCAAAAGAAAGGATTTGAGCGGGAGTATTTCTGTAGATGAGGTGAAGTACAATTTTCCGGATTACCAGTGGAACATGTGGAAGTGAATTATTCAAGAATTTTGACTGGAACTGGATGTCTGAAAGCTTGTTTTTCTAAGTGGAGGGTGGGGCTCGTAATACTGCCTCACTATTTGTTATGGCTCTCTAGGACCATTAGGTGGCATGAACTGATTGATCAAAGTGGTGTTCTTCTCCCTCTGTTCTTCCATCCCTCTAAGGAAGCTGAGCTGATCACAAAGTTCTTGCCTATGCTGATGTCCTTTGTGGTGGATGACCACACGTTCAATGTAGATCAGAAACTGCCCTCGGAGGAGAAGGGACCAATTCCCTACCCCAGCACCATTCCTGAAGCTTTCACCAAGTACGTAATCTGCCTTCCCGACTTTGTATACATAGTCCTGTTGCCAAAGCAAAATATCAAGGAGCCAGCCAACACTGACAGGAAAAAACACTGTATGTGGTAAAGTGAAGACGGTCTTGGGCTAAGATTTAGTCCCAGTTAATCAAACCTGAACTTTTCTTTTAGCAGAACAAGTTTCCACTGTGATTCCTCAATCTATCTACATAAAATAATATTTCCTGTAATGACCGTCCTTTTGACAGATTGAATATGAAAGTCTTTTGTATTACTGCTTTCAAATATGCTGCCTGTGGAGCTTGCCAAGCGGTGAATGATGAGCGTTTGATATTTGGTTGCAGCTGAACAAGTGCCCGTGCTTGGCTCTGAAGAGTGCTATTGTAAATCGCAAAGTTGGCATTTTTGTCACGCAGACACTTGCTCTCTGTTGATAACCTGTCACTCCAGGGATGTCAGAAAGATAAATAAAACCTCTGTGTGCTCTGATGTATTCAGATCGTGCGCTGATTTCCAGCACAATTCCTACCTGTATGCCAGAATCTGGAGTATTGTATCCCAGTTAGTCGTGCTCTCATCTGTGGCAGTGTTGATATTTGACCTTTGGGAAACTAAAACAAAACAGTATTGCACTTTGTATCATTTTTGAGTATTTGGGCTTCTTCTAAAACCCATCCTGAATAGCACTTCTATCATTAATGCTGTTATAAATGTTCACTGTCAAATCCAACTGTTTGATTGTGAGGCGATGTGTGTTTGCTGAAGTAGATTTTTCTGGACCGTGGTAGTGAACATAGTCACTGAGTAGCTGCTTTTCAGTGGGTTTGAGGTTAGCCACTGCTGTAATGGCTTGGTTGCTATCCAGCAGCATTCTAAACCCTATGTTTAACAAAAACCCGACAACTAGTTCATTTTAGCTTTATTGACGAAGAGACTTTGCTTCTGCCATAACAGATTCTTGCAGGAGAACAGAATAGCTTGTGAGATTGGGCTATATTACATCCTCCACATCACTAAGCAGAGGAACAAAAACGCTTTCCTTAGGCTCCTGCCAGCACTGGGTAAGTTTTTATCTTGTCTTCCATTTTATAGCTGTTTGCCTTGCACTTGGCACCCAGGAGGCAACTAAACCTGGAGTGAAAGTGATTTTGGAGTCAAAGACTTAATGTTCTGCCTTTGGCTCTTCTGGTGACGTAGTTCTAAGGTCCTGCAGAAGTGTTTGGTTTTGTCTGCAATTAGGATACTTTGCTGCTGATCTGAGAATTTAGGGATAGCAGCTGAAGGTCAGTAGTTCTGTGGATCAAAAGCTCTATTAACAATGAGATTAGCTGAGAACTGTTTGGAATGAGTCTAGAAAGATAAAAGAGCAAGTGGAATTCTGCTGCTGCTCATAGTAATTGCAGGTGGCCAGAAATTCCTGGGACTTAGCTTTGTGTGGTGAAAATACCTGTGACAAAACAGGACTGAACACAGCCTTAAATTTTTGCCTGGGATTATTTTTTCACTGACTTCTCTGGGGTAAATTGCATGAGAGTTCTGAAGCAATCTTGGGAATTGCAGCTCCCAGCAGTGGTGGTGAGGGTTCACTTCCTGCTCCCTCACTCCAGCTCTGGTGTTCTTTGAACCCTTTGCTGAACTGTCAGCTCATTCACGTGGGTGAGTTTTCCACTGGTGATTTGAATCTACTCACTGCGGGGTCTGAGGAGTGCAAGGAGGTGGATGTGGCTTTGAAGAGAGGGTGGTGGAGGAGCATAGTAGGGGGCTTTGTGATTTTTGGCAGGAGCAAGCTACTCTGTGACTTCAGCCTTGGTAGAGGCAGGGCCTTCCTACATATTCTTCTCACTCCTCTGTTCCTCGTCTTTTCTATCTGAAAGATCAAAGCCGCCCGCCTGGGCTACTTGTTTTAGAAGGAAATCTCACTGCAAAGTTTTCTGCAGGAACATCTACTGTGTAGTCAGGTTTTGGTACATCCCTGTCAGTCTCAGTCTCTCCTTTTCATGTTGTCTAGTTGAGACGTTCAGTGACTTGGCCTTCAGTGACATTTTTCTGCATCTGCTTACTGGTAACCTCACGCTACTGGGTGATGAATTCGCACTTGAGGAGTTCTGCACCAATCTCTTTGATGGCTTCTTTCTCACTGCCTGCTCAAGGTAAATCAGATTTTCCTCAGGGGAAAATGAGTTGACAGGATACCTGGGAGAGGTTATACTACTTCGACCTATAGTTTAATAGTTCAGCAAACTCTCCACATATAGTGGAAATACTAGCCTGATGCTTTTTTTCTTGAAGGAAAAGCTTATATTTGGTGATCAAGTTTTTATCAGCAAAATGGTTAAGCGTTGATTGTGAATTATTATCTAAGCTGTAATACATTATTCATAAGTTGGGGTTTCAAAAGACAATATACTTTATGTTTTCCAGTAGGTCTGAATACGGAGAGCTAACTTCAGCTCTTGGCAGTGTCAGCTGCCCACAGAAAATCTGTATCTGTTAAACCTGTTAAGTCAGTATGGTTCGATTGATGGCCTGCAGACCAGATCTAACCCCACGGAGGCTTCCCCAAGAGTGGCTAGAACGGCAGTTCAGGCATAGCAGCGTGTGCTGCAGCTACCGCTTCCTCCACACATATGGAGGGACAAACGGCCTCCTGCACATGCATGTGGCCTGTCCAGCAGAGAGACCAGCTGCTGCCACGTGCTACGGTCTGTGCTTGAAATCTTCCCCCTCCTTCCTCGTGGTTGCTACCCTTCGTGGCTCCTATTGAGTAATTAATCTGAATTGCTTGAAAGTCTAAGGCAGGATTAGCACTTTGTAGCACATAGGCTACAATTCTCAGGTGTTTTGGAAAATTGTAACGAAGCTGCCGGTCTGTGGGTGTGTGAATTGTTCTGGTACTGTTGCTGTAGCTGTCTTGTTCTCAAGATGGTGTTTGTTTATATCAGTTACTCTGCTTTAAAATCGCTTTTTGCAGAAAGGAGAATGTACATAGACATGTGCTAAGACTGCTGCTTCATCTGAATCACAAAGTGGCGCCTGCCAAATTAGAGTCTCTCCAGAAGGCTTTGGAACCCACCAAGCAGGTAAGAAGGGAAGCATGAGAAAGGGAAAATTAATTGCACATGAAAGCAGCTGCCTTTCCAGACGTTGCTTAATGGAACATGAGCTCTGTTTTCCAAGTGTACCAAGTTGCATCTTAATTACCTTGTAACTTCCTCTTTCTTTATTGGTTTGTGTTAAAACACACAGAGTAATTGCATAGTTAGTGTTCTAGCTAGCAGTAGCTAGAATGAAGCATGACTTTTCTGTTTTTCCCCTCCCTACTTCTCGTTCTGCAGAGTGGGGAAGCTGTGAAGGAGCTTTATAACCAACTCACTGAGAAACTGGAGCTTCGCAAGCCAAGTCCAGCCGAAGTGACTGAGACTCCCTCCATGGAGCTGCCCTTGCCCGCTGTGCCCACACCAGCCTCACGCTGAGCCGTGCCTGTAGCGCAGGAGTGAGACAGGAGAAGAACTAACCTAGTGCTCTGCCGCGTGAAGGCACTCTACTGCCTTTCAGCTGTCTCTGCCTACAGGGTGGAAACAAAAAAAAAAGCCACTGAAGCTCTTTCAGGAAACACTGAAGTTTACCCAACGCACTGGCTCTTGCTGGTTAGAAAACTCTGTATGCAGTGCATTGCAAAGGTTTACTTTTCTTAAAGGTAGCTGAGTGTTGTCTTGTAGATCCACTTTAAAATCCGACTGTACATTTTTTTCAAAAAGAAAATGTGTATTTTTAAGCTTGGCATCTTGTATTTTTAAACTTTTACCTTTAAGAACTGGTCAATGACTCCATTGTGGTTGGGCAGGTAATGTGAACTCCTGAAAGCTAACCATAGCTTTCTGTGGCTTAGTTTGTTCCTCTGGGTCTTTGGAGAAGGTGCTGAACAGAAGGAAATGTCAGAGGAGATAAGCTCCACTGTTACAATTTCCTGTTTGAGGTTCTAGCTCTTCTGGTCCGTGGTAAGACATGCTGCATTAGTTAGAGATGTCCACCACGGTCACTGGACCAAGAAGCAGTCAACAGCCATCTTTGCAGCTAGGCTCTTACAGAGGCGGCTGGAAATGGAATAATTTTCTCCCCTTTTTTCCCTACTTTTCTCCGAAGGAGTAGTTCGAAATGAGTCCTGGAACCAGTGTATTCCCCAGTGACAATAGGGTCTGAGTGTAGGTGGAGTGAAATTCTGTCTTGGGGGGGGGGGGCGGGAAATGGGCTGTTCTTCACGTCTCATTTGTCTCGTCGCTGTCTGTACTGTTACTGTTAGTTCCTGTTCGTCACTGTCTGTACTGTTGCTGTTAGTTCCTGTTCTGCTTTTATTGCTGCCTCGGTGTAAGCCTCGGGTAGAGCGTGCAGGAGGATGGGCATGGGAGAGGAATGAGTTGTGTGGGTTTACAGTAGACTTCGCACTGATTTCGACAGGTACAATATGCTTGAAAAGAATCTTGCTGGTCCCTTGTAAGTAGGAAGCCATCTACATGAATTATTCCGAGTCGCAGAACAGTGTAGGCAGGAAGGCACCTCTGAGGATCTGTGGTCCACCCCCTGACCCAGAGCAGGACCTAGGTGAGGTTGCTCAAGACTTTATATCTCCCTCTGAGTTTAATGAGGTTTCTGCCAGGCTGTTTCTCCAGCCTGTTGAGGGGGTCCCTTTGCCCACAGCCCTGCCCGGTGGATCTGTTACCGAAATCTCGGAATGAAGAACTTATCGACACCAATGTGATGTAGATAAGCAGACACTTCTTTATTAACGGCCAGGTGCGTGAGCGAGTCCTCTCACGATCAACGCACGCCAGGTCTCAAAATCAGACACCATATATAGAACTTTTTCATGCATATTCATTAAATATTCATGCATAACCATGATATTTCCCATAAATCATTAACATATTCTCCTCCTATATCCGATTCTGCACAGTAGAGCTTAGAAAGGTCTAGAAATGGGTCTGGGGTACGATTTGGGTAGGTGGTATATGAGTCGGTGATTGCGATCTCCCCCTGCCGGAATTACCTTTTACTAAAGTTCACGATTTCTTGGCAGGTAACTACAAGTTGTTCCAGTCGACTCTCCCCAGTTCCCATTAATTTTATATTCTGACATTTCAATACACCTCTACATACAGAAGACTGGTCAAATACAAAGAAACCTTTCAAACCCTAAAGTTATTACCTAAGTTTTAACAATGGTTCTAGCCCCTTCTTCTAGCCTTGGTACAGGATGTACAGAAGATCTCATAGCAGCTTTTACTGTGCAACTATAAGTTTCATTAAAAATATTTTATAAAATGATTTTATAAAATCAATTAATCAATCAAATCAAGTCAATCAATCTTAACTTATTAACGAATCGATAACAGATCAGCTGTGCCCACAACTTGGTATCATTTGTGAACTTGCTGAGGGTGTGTTCTGTCTTCAGGTTATAAATTGAGGCATTAAATAATATTAGCCCCATTAAAGGCCCCTGAGGATCGCCAGGAGTAACGGGCTGCCAGTTGGACCTTGTGCTGTTTGATCACAACCCTCTGAGCCTGGTGTCCCCCTGGTTTTCCGTGCCGCTATCTGAACTGTATCAAAACGATTTGGTTACATGGATTCTTCAGACAGTTGAGTCAAAAGCCATTTAAAGCCAAGGTAAGCTACCCGCTGCGCTCCCGCCGCCCACCCCAGCAGGCGTCGATTTGTACGAGGTTACTGGGTTTGCCAGGCACAGGTAACCCTTGGAATTTGCCCATCCTCGCTGGCTGTGCCCTGTCCTCTTTTATCCCCTTTTATCTGTCATGTTTCTGGATACGATTTCCACATCCACACCCCCTGTCACCCCTTGTTCCTGGGACTTGCGCACTCGCAGTGCCAAGTCACGCACATGAGACTTTTCCATTTCCTGAAGATGTGTCCAAAAATAAACAAGCGCTAGTTCAGTAGAGGTGGAAATCCCTCCCCAAAGCTGCTGACTCATTGCGTGGTTTTTCTTCCTCCTGGGCTCTCAAATGCTGCGTGAGGAAAGTAAGTGTCACCTCTCTCCATCGCCTTGGTGCTTTATTTTTCTTTATGCAGGGACTTGTCTGTGTCTTGCAGGTGAGCTGGGAAGGTGGATTAGGTTTGGGTGGGAGACAGGGGCACTGTCCTCTAGGCTGTGCTGCCTTTGTGCACCTCGTCTCCCCTGCGCGCCGGGGTCAGTGCTGCCTTTGGCAGCCTCTCAGCCCTGCTGGCATCGGACTTAGAGGAAACAGGAACTGGGTATGACAATTGGGGCTGTCCTGCAAAGTTTTGTTTTTAAACCGTTTAAACTGTCATGGTAACTTATGCAAAATAACATCCCACGCTGCTGGCAAGCCTTGTGCAACGAACCTACTGGGGCCTGTGCTCTGCTGGGACTCTAAGGTTGGTTTAGGTTTGTGTTGGGGATTCTCTCTGTCACTACAGGTTTCCCGTATACCGAAGGTTTCCCTTATAGCACTTGCTGACGTGGTGCGCTCCTGCAGCATGAATTTCTTTTAATCCAGGCTGACTGATGTGCTCCTTGGTAGAAAGACCTCTTGTGTTTTAGCCTGTACCCACAAGACTGAGATATGTACTGGTGATTTTTTTTCCCAGGTTTTTAGATCCACAAGGAAATGGAATCCCAGAGCACAAACTGGCTGTGAGCTGTGCTGGTGGATGCTTTGGTTGAGGAGGGGAAATCGAGGCAGCCGGGAGTGGAAGTGGCTGCCAGTCTGTGCTCTCCCAGCCTGCCTTCCACACAAGGATGTGAAAAGAGACGCTTTTCAGAAAACATATTTTTACTAGTGAATATCTTGGCTTATTTCCATTCTTTGAGATGAGAATGGTTTCACTGCAGTGCCAGAGCACCCGGACTCCACTTGCACAGTAAGCCTCACCCCAGCGTGGCAGGAGCTGGCTGTGGCTGCCTTGGCTCCTGGTCCAGAGTTGGGACATCCCTGGGATCTGCCCCGGGGTTCCCGTCTGGAGGAGTGTGCGCTCCTCTTCACCTCTAGATGCTCTTGTATCAGATGGTACAGCCCTGCCAGGTGAAGTACAGCTGCGCCGTGTAAGACAGTGTCTTTTTAAATTATTATTTATTAAATCTTAATTTTAAAAAATACATATTTTTTTTTAATCTTCTGCCCTGCAGGTAGCGCTGGGATGCCCACGGGGTGCTGTGCGGTGCTGTGGGTGCGCACTAGAGGGTCCTGCTCCCCCGGCTGCCCCTGCTGCTGGAAATCTCTCCCTTTGGCACGGCACAGGGAGCTGGAATCGCTCCCCACTTGCACTTGTGTCGCAATTTGTCTTTACAACGGGGGTGTCATACCTGTGGTATGGAAAAATGTGTCTTCCCTCCAAACCTGCCGTGCCTGACTGGGGAGGGAATTTGTACTATGAATTCTAATTCGCTTGAGCAGTCTGGTCCTCTCTGTGTGCTTTTCCTGAGAGATCGGAGCAATTAACAGCCCGGGGACGTTCCTCGGGCTTTTTGGATGGTTAACATTGAAATGAAATATTATGTTAAGCTGTGAAATGATTTGGATTGAGCTTCGTTAGAAGATGGATAGAGCACTGTAACTGCAACAGTCAGCAGAAGCAGCCAGTTATGGAGGCCTGTGCTAGCAGAGGAACCGGGTCTTATATAAAATTAGTGGGAAAGATTATTACTATAATGAAATACTATTTACTGACACCAAAAGCGTGCCTAGCATAATTTCAAAAATGCAGCCAGGTTCCACTCGACACATTGGTTTGAGGTAGGATGGCTTTCTGGACCAGGATAAAAGGAGACCAAACAAATCTCCTTGGCCAGAAAGAATAGGAAGACCCCCTGGATACCCCTCAGCTATTCCGAATCCCTTCTATTTTGCCAGGAACTCTTTGGTTTTTAGGGGATTCCTGGCCTCCTCTATACAATAGCTTAAGGGAAACCTGCCATAGGTTTAATTTCAGAGATAAGTGATTTCATTAATGGGGTTGTGCGGCGCTGGTCAGACTGCTCCCTGCTGAGGGCAGGAGCGTGGTGGGCTCAGGGGTCTGGCTGCAGTTCCCCCTGCTGCTCCTGGGGGTGTCAGCTCTGCTGGGACAGTGGCGCTGGAGGCTTTCTTGGGGTGACAGCATCCAGTTCCCAAAGTATGGTGATAGGTTGGGCTGAAATTCCAGCCCTGGGATATCAGGGATTTATTATTCGTTTTATTAATAATAATAAATTTATTATTATTATTCGCTTTAAGAAAGGAAATAGCTGAAAATCATATTTTCCCAATTTCTGTGCATTTAACTGCAATCCAGAGCAGTAGAATTTCTTAACCAACGGGGGAAAGAAAAAAGTGTTAGTCCAGCCTCAGGAGTGGCTGTGGCTTAGGTGCTGCATCAAGAGGCCCGGTGTGGGAGAGACCTTAGAGGTTTCTCCCCAGAACCAGACGAGGGTTCCGGCAGTGCGTACAGCGTGGGGAGGAAGTGTGCAGGGTATGTCCTGTTTGATTCCCGTGCTGAAGTGGCCGGGTTTGGGAAGGCGCATCGCCTCCACATCTGGCCCATCTTCTTGCAGAGGTGAGCACAAAACTGGGGTTGTCCTGAACTTCACCCTGTGGTCCCCGTGCGTCTGGCTCTGGAGCACCGGTCCCAGCACACCAGGTCTGCTAGGGGGTCTGCTGGGGGGATGAACCGGTCACCGGGGCCAGCTCGCTCACCGCTCCAGGCGATGCGGCTCTGCCTCGCCGGTGGAGCGGCCGGTTCTTTGCAGATGGAGAGTGGCCAGCAACCGCCAGGGACCAGCTTTTGCCTTTCCAGGTGGGGCAGGAATTACGCTTTGCAGTCATCTCTCCTGCCTTAAGCTTGGCTGTAACACTTGGGCCCATCGTGGTTTTAGCCTGAAATACTGGAAGCAAATATCAATCCCCTCTTGTTCTTCTAATTTTGTGTCTCTGCCCACTGTGCTGCCTCAAGTAAAGCTTGATTTTTGGCCAAAGCAAGGAGCATGGCGTTGGGCTTACAAGTGACTGTCCCTCCTCCCCTTCTCAACAGGACTGGAGTGGCAGAAGTGGGTTCCTGCAAGGATCTAAATGATTTCAGCAGGCACAGGACCACGGAGAAGCATCCGCAGCGTTTTCACATGACATGTCCTTTGCTACCTCCTCTGCTGTAGTTGTTCATCACCAGACAATGAGGGCTGCTGGTCTGAGGGCTTCCCTGGGGAGGGACGGGGGCTGTCAGTCCCAGAGGAAACAGCCCTCCTGACCTTTCCTCCTACTGCTGGAATGCCTGAGGTCCACCCAGACCGTTCTTGCTGTGATTTCAGAGGCTGGCTACTGGGGCAGCATGCAGTGGAAGCAGGTAGGCATGTTGCCTTGGCCTGCTGAGACTCAAGAATAGCCTTGAAATTAGCCTCCTGGAGAGCACCGGTTGCCAACTTCTGGTTTCCAACCCATTGACGCTATTTCCCAAATAGTCCCGCAAAAGCCACGGCTGGGACCCTCGTAAGGGTGAGCTCTGTTAGGCTGGTAAAGGTGGTAAGAGGTGGGGACCCAGCAACTGGAAGGTGGTGTGGTGCAGCTCCACAAGTCTGAATGCCCAAAAGCAGCTGCTTGGTGGCACAACACCCTGTTCTTAGTGCTGTGGGCAGTGGATCCATTGGAAAAGTGGTCGGGAGCAATGGGTTGTGGTGCAGATGGCCGGAGGGAAGATGGACGTTAAAAAGAGTGTCTGACAAAGTCTGGAGCAGATGCTGCACAGCAGGAAACTGAATTATTGCTCTCCAGGATACTTTTCTGGTGGAACTGCTATATGGTTCAGGCTTTACGGTCACCTCTAGGTTAATTCTGATGCGTTGCGTGTGGTGGGAGACTTGGTATGTGGCTTTCCCTGTAAGCGAGAATCCCTTATCCAGCTTCCTTGGGATGAATGTCTTGCTTTGACTTTGGGAAAGTGGTATTTAGCCTAGAAAATGAAATGGCATGAAAATTCTTAACTCCTTTTTCAGGATAGTTCAGCCGTTTGGGGATGGAGAGCCCCACAGATTTTGTCTGCAGGTATATATAAATGTACTTGTCGCTGCCCTGAATTTTAGGTCTCCTTACGCTGGGGTTGTTCCTCAGAGGTGACCAGCAGCAGGGCTGTGTGGGGCAGGAGCTGTGCCACCGCCTGCACCCGAGTGCTCCAAGTCTCTCCCAGATGCAGAGAGGAGACTGAACGCCATGGCAATTCAGAGAGCTTCTGGCCTTCATCACAGTTGTGACTGATGAGACACAGATGCTGCTTTATGTTTTCTTTTGTACAGTGGTAGGAAGCCTGTCCTGGCATACAAATGCCATTATTAATACAGCTGTCTCTCTGGGGACACGTCTTGATGGAGCAGCTTTTCAGGAGGAGTATTTCTGCAATTATCTTTGCAGCTCTGGTAGATCCCACTGTGACCACAGAACTCTCTGCATTCTCTGGCTTTGTTTTCTCACCTTTATTTCCCCTTCAAGCTGTTATGTTCATAAGGGCTGAGCCCAACAGGGCTTGTGGACCAGTCCAGACTGTCCCCATGGCTCCGAACCCACAGACATGCTCAGGGTCTCCTTGCCAGCACGCTCCCTCCACCAAACCAGGCTCAGCATTAAAAATCAAGGGGTGAGTCGGCTTCTGAGAGCTTCAGGTGGGTGTAAAACACTGATTAAGGGCAGCTCCACCCAAATTCAAGTGTTGAGGGCACATCAGACAGGGTTTCAGCTCCATGGTTGCTCCAGACTTCGCCATCCATGGAGATGCTCTGCATCCACTGCCCTTTCCCATGTCCTTCGTCCTCTGCTTCTTGCCCTGGGGCACCTGGCACTTATTGCCACCACCTTCACCTCCATTCTCTGCTGCTGCTTCTGGTCTCTGAGCTGACCCCAGCAGACCAGGCAGTTCGACTGCCAGAGGTCTTTCCCACCTGGATGAGGGCAGGTGCCTTAACCCTTCCCTCCAGCAGGCTCCTGGGAATGCTGGCTCCCGGTGTCGTGGTGGCTGGGGCAGTGGGACAGCCGGCCGTGTGCTGGTCTTGGCTGGGTGGGCAGGGGGGTGATGCCTGGCTCTGTGTGCTCGAGCCCTGGCTCCCCCTGTGCTTACAGCCCAGGTCTGTGCCTGGGGCAAAGCACAGCTCAGCCTGGGGTGTTGAGGGACCTGGGGCTCACACGCGTTGTGAGCAGCGTGTTCTTGCCTGTTAGTCTCGTGTGCTGGGAATTCACTTATAAACTACCTCTAGGTTTGTGCTGGGTTTATATGTCAGCCCTTAAAATTAAGATTTTTCTGGCAGGAGACACTGTTGTTGGAAAGTTTCTTGCTTTCTAGGGGAATCAGATTTTAAACCTGGCTGATACCCCGCTCGGTAATGCAAGAATGACCGTCAGTGAACAGAGGATGCATTAGCACGTGGAGACCATGCTGAAGGCAACGAGGTCGGTTCAGCTTGAAGAAAGCAGCCGAACCATCCGTGTGGGTGGGTTTTGACCTGCTGGACCTGCAAGGGGAGTTTGATGAGAAGGACAGAGCTGAAGAACTGGATGCAGTGAAACCAGCTTCCTTGCAAAACAGTTGCACAAGGTGGAAGAGGCATCTCACCAGGGCTTATGGACAGCTGCACCCAGATGGGTCCATGTTGCTGCTGCTCCCGATCAGCAGGGCCGGTCCTCAGGGAAGGCGAAAAGCATCAGCATGGGACCACAGCGTCTGCACCCACCTGGGTTAAAGGCAGCAGCCCAGAAGCGAGCATCAGTGCCTTTCTCACCTCCTCCGGGTTCTGTGAACATCAGTTCTGTGGCAAGGAAGGTAAGAAAGGTAATTCCTGTAATGAGCCACCCAGCTTGAGCCAGACTAAACTCCTGCTGGTTCTTGTGCCTTTGTCACTGAAAAAAGTCCAGAACTCAAGAGGCAATTATTATTACTTGTCGTTTTAATATTAATTTTTTCCCTCAGACTAGCATCAATTCACTGTGCCAAAGCTGTTTTCTGATCAGAGTTAACAGAATTTAAAAGTAGTGAAATGTTTATCAAACCCTAGTGATGAGTCATTAGCAACCTGATACAAAGCAATCTGATGATTAAGAGCGCAAGTTTCATTTTTCAACCACATTTGTAGGTAGAAGCAATTAAAAATCCTCCGAAGAAATATGTCTCAGAGCATCTGTTCTTTGTCTTTTATTAACTGTTGACTCACATGAGGCTGTGGAAGGCGCTGATGGATTCTGCACTACCTCTTTTTCTTTTTAACCCTGAAAATCCCTTTTCCTGGCCGCTGTGAAGGCTGAGATCTGCTCCCTCCTGGCTCTGTTGGCAGTTGTATTGCCACTTGCCCGGCTGGTTCCAGATCTGTTCGACTTCTGAGCTGAGGAAGGCAACACTGATGTGGATGAGGGAGGAGAGAGGTGTCTGCACGTGGTGTTTGTTCCCCTGCTCATGAAGCCTCATGTCGGTGTGGGAGTCACTGGGCTGGAGTCGTTACTGGCTTGTTGCTCCCCAGGCTTCGTTTGACAACAAAGCAGCTGGTCCAGTAGGTCACAGCTGTTACCAGCCCACCGCCCACTCCAAATGAGCACCGTGGTCTCTCTTTAATCTCTAATGAATAATCTTCTAATTACAGAGGGCTTTTTACAGGCAGGTTCCTTGCAGGGCAGCCAAAGGGCAGAGAAGGGAAGCTGTTACCGATCTCTCCTCTCCCGGCAGGACAGCACTCACACCCTTTGGCTGAGGGCAAGTGTGTACGGAGATGGGGGAAGCACCCCTGCAACTAACAGCATCCTGCTCAGGGTGTTTGGTGACACCAGACCCTAGGACCTCAGGTGCACCTTTACTAGCACAGTACCTAAGTAGAGATGCTTCTACTTACAGATGCTTGTGGCCCGGCTGCTGCCTGTGGGGGATCACTGTGTCTCCTGGGCACCACAGGGATTTTGGACCATGACCCCATCTAAGAGCTGCTTGGGCCTGATCTTCTCTTTAAACTTGTGTGTGTGAGGTTTGATGTTTCCAGCCCTTGACTATCCTGTTGGCTGGAGGGATCCCTGAGCCCTGTGCAAGGGGAATGCAGATCACTGTCTTGTCAGCAAAGCTCTGAAGTTCCTTCAAAAAAGCCAGTAATTGCAACAAGTTCAACACACAGTTTAGGTCCACCCTGACTTACTGTAACAAAACAATTGCTGCTGCCTTTCTGTGATGCTGTTTGGAGATTCTGGGAGTTCTGGATCAAAGGTGAGCCTTGGGAATGGTGGGGTTTCTGGTTAAAGTCAGTTACACCATCTTCCAAGTGGAACAATGGGGTAATGGGTGCTTCCAAGGAGCCTGAAGGAGGGTGACATTTGGTGTTGCACTGTGCCCTTGGGGCTGCAATGAATATAAATGCTGACTGGCACCTGCCACCTCTATTTTTTTTTTTTAAATCTCTTCAGCAGTAAAGAGGCTTAGATTGTCATCTGACAAAGAGGGCAACAAGCCCTGAGTAGCAGAATGACCTAGTCCCATTCCTCAGTGCCTTTGCTCCAGCAATACACAGCCCAAAAGAATGGGAACGCTGCAGCAGTCAGGCTTGCAGGGGATGAAGGGCTTGGTGACTACTCAAGTGTTGGGGGTTTTTCTTCCAGCCCAACTAGCTGGACTGAGTGCCTTGGACAGAGGAGCTCGGCCCCATCTCCACCCTGGTTTCACGAAGGAATTGCAAACCTGCACGTGCTAGTTCCACTGCTTCTGACTGAGATTGTGTCAGTGCACCAGTGGCTCAGCTATGTCACGGTTCCTTGTGTGTCTGCTTAAACTGTGGGTTGAAAGAGTTGTCCTCTGCATGGGTTTCTGCCCCACTGAAACTGGGGCAGGCTGCTTTGTATCCAAGAAGTTGCTTTTCATGTCCTTCTGTTCTTCAGAGCCCACCTGAGTTCCAGGCTCTCTCAGGTCCTGCTTCCCTCTTACCTCAGGCTTGGAGAACTTTCTCCATGCCACTTCTTTCACTCAGCCTTCATCCATATTTGACCTGCTTGTCATTTTTGTAGACTTGCCTGAAAACAGCAGGAGAGAGGGATGATGTACCTGAGGAGTGCTGACTCTTAATTACAACCATTTGCAGAGCAGTGGACAAGTCGAGAAGCAGACCAAGGCTGCTCCGCAGGTTCAGGCTGTTTCAGCGCTTGGGTGCCTACGTCAGGCGACAGCCTTGCATGCCTCTGTGTATCTGTCCTGACTAATGACTGTACCAGGGTGTGCAAGAGCTGCTGCCGGCTCCGACCCTTAGGAGTCCCCAGCATGTTTGCTAACCGCTTCTTGGCCCTGCCGAGAGTACTCACACGGGCTGAAAGACCCACGTCGGTGCTTCTGCTCCCACCCCACCACTCCAGGCCGACGCCGAGGCTGGGCCCTTGGGCTGAGTTCAGGCGCTGGTGTGGGCTGGGGGAAGAAGGGAATCACCTGCAGCTTGGGGGGGATCTTGGGGTGCCACACAGCTTGGGCAGGGGGGTCCTGGACCCTCATACCACATGTCTGCTGGTGGGGCCCTTCAGTGCCATCCTGCCCTCCCCTCCCAAACTGGGCTCCAATCGCTCTAAAATCAGCCTCTCCCGTTCCTTGTTTGAGTCGTTTGCCAAAGAACTTGCTGCTGGTGACCAGTCACCAAGCTGCTGGAAACCAGCTGCTCTATCAGGAGCTCTTGGCTCTGGCAATAGCTCACAGGCTGTTGGCTTTTCTACGTGACATTGTATTCAGGATAAATTGGTGAAATTTTTCACACAAAAAAATGTGTGTTAAAGTTTAGGTAGCTTTTTTAAGACTCAAAAAGATTTTCAGACCTAGGTGATGTTTGCTTGGGTATTGAGGATGGTCAAAGAGCAGAGGCAGCCTGCTGGGATTTTAGAAGGAGCATCAGTCCGTCAGGCTGTGATGTTCAGCAACAAGCAGATTTTTCAAAATGACTTTGTGTTCATCAGATAAAGCACCTAATACAAAACTAGGAGTAAGTTGTAGCGAATTGTCCTGCTGCTCTTACCTCAGCAATTTCTCTCTTTGATTTTGTGTAAAAAGCTGCTCTCCCCAGAACAAAAGAGTCACATTGCCTTTACTCATTAAAAATTGCACATGTATAAAATATCAGTGTTGTCTTTAGACTAAAATCCCTTGCTACGTATGACTTGTACCATACATCAGAACCCATCTCCTGCAGCCTGGCAACTGTCTCTGTTGCTATAGGGACGGCTCCACTATCCTTTCGTGGAGAACCTCAAGTATTCCCATTTTTGTAGCTGTTAGAACACCTTCAGTCCTTCTTTGTTCCATTCACTTGCTCACTCCCATCCATGAGATCTTCTCCTCCCAATTTAGAGTTACTCAGCACTTCTGCACTCATAAATGACAGTACATCAGCCAGCTGGAGGGAAGTCACAAGCACTTCGAAGTGCATATTTGACTGGGGCATTGATACTTTGGTTTATTTAATATGCAGGCATACTGTCTAATTAGCATTCCCCAGTGTGTATTAAATTTGTATTTAATAGAAAATGATGAAAATCCCTGGTTTCTGCATGCTTGTCTGCAGTTATATACCAAAGGGCAAAAGTTTCTAAGAAAACTCTGGCCTCAGGTGTTGGACCCCCAGGTAACGTAGCCGGAGTGAGCTGGGAAGCAGCTTCCTCGGGTGAGCTGGCTGCGACGTGGCGCGTTACGTGGCAGCCGTGCACGGCCTTGAAGATCTGCACAACCCAGCTCCGTGCTGGAGAGCAAGGCCAGCAGTGCCTGCGTGTCGGAGCTGTGGAGTTGAAGGTGACGAGGGTCCCTGTGTTTGCTCTCCTCTGGGCCACCTTTTCTGCACCGAACGGGCACAGCTCCATTAAGCAAAGGTAGGCTGGTTGATCTGCCTTCTTGCTTCTAGATGACCCTGATAATTAAATAGTTGCAGAGGGCTTACTAGTCCACCTTTGGAATTTCACTGGAATAACATGAACTTTGAGCAAGATGGTTTTACTCATAAAAAACACACTGGGCGGGGGGGGCGCATTTTTTGTATTTATCCAAGTGTCTAAACAAGACCCAGTTCTGCTTTTATCCTGCTAGAAATACCAGGCACATGTATTGCACTGTGTCCTGGTGGAAGGGAGAGGCTGAAGTGATCTAGTGTCGTGACCAGATCTCAGCTGAGCAGGATCCTACGCTGCTAAACAGAAACATGTCGAGGGGCTGGGAGAGGAGCCGTGGTGTGGAAAAGACTGGAAGCTGTTGCACCACGGTTTTCCTGCACATCAGGTACCCCACCAGAGCTTTTCCACTGGGAAAACAGCAGCTGAAGGAATCAGAGGTAAGGAATAATGACAAGGAGAACAAAAAAGTGTGAGAAAAGTGAGCAGAAGAAAAGATTTCTCAGCTGCAAAATACTCGGTCACACTCCCAATGAACACTGGCTCGGTGCATCCCAAAATTCTGAGACACTGGGAAGAGGCAGCTCAGAGAATCCCTGGTCATTGACTGAGGGTTTTAATTTATTCCTTGCAGCCAAGACAATGCTCCCCTTGCCGGCTTGTGGGCACCGCAGCCGCCTCTCCCCCCGCCACCGATCAAAGGGGCGCTGCCGAAGCCAAGCGGCTCTGGCGATGGAAGGGTAGGAAGCTCATGGCTGCGGAGTAATGCAGACAAAGCATGAGTGAGAGGGAGACAAAAGGGATGGAGTCCCAGAAGATGTGATCCACCCCGTTAAAGGAAACGTCCGTAGGCTCTGCAGCTGTGTTTATGCTGCTTCACGCAATAGGCACCAGCCTCTCATCCCCCCCGGGGAGATTTTTACAGCATTAATTCACTCTGCACAAAACCCAGCCTGCAAGGCTCCTCTTCAGCAGCAAACCTTTCATCCCTCCAGCTCCCCCCGTTCCCGAGAGCCCTGCCCGCAGGAGCTGCACCCCTCTGGCTGACCTCCCATCGCTCTCGATCAAATGTCACCTGTACCCAATGAAGCAGACCCCGAAGTGCCACGAATGGATCCCAGGATTCTTATTTTCCTTCTCTACGTGATGATCCTTCACGAGCTGGTGAGTGGCTGGATGGAGTACCAGAAGCAGATAGCCAAGCCAAAGAAGCAGGCAGGTCCGGTTTGGTCTTCTAGGTGAGTTAATGTCTATTCTGTTTCCAAAAGGTGAAGAACTCTGGTATGTGTTGATGGGGAGTGTTGTCTTTTGTGTACATACATTGGTCCTTATAGCTGTGTGCGTGCGTGTATCCTCCGTGCGCATTAATGCACAGCGGGAGGATTAAGGTCCATTAATCTTTCGAGCCTGTGTTGTCTGAATGTGTCCTGCACATTTGACACGCTCGCAGATAAATTTGCCCGTGATTTGTGGGATTTTTCTTTTGTGTGTGGAAATGTGCCGTAACTCAGCACAGTTATCATCGCTCAGACTCCCAATCAACACACCTGGAGGAGAAAAATGTGGGTAGCACAAGGAGCTACGCTTCATGCATGATATTCATCAATGAGGCACAAGCCTCTAGAGACTCTTTGCAATCAGAGTATTTCATGTTAAATCACTAGTGTGCATGTCACTATCTCGCCGTCTCCTCCCACTCACTGGGCTGTGCCCACTACACTAATTCCTTCCTTGTTTTCTGCCCAACAACAAAAATGAGCTGGAGAAATAAGGACACGAAAGAAAAATGCTGCGTGTCCTTAAAATTCAGCTGTTTCTGCAAACATGGTTTACTTGTAATAGTGGTCTTCATATTGTTGGGGTCTTGTAACGAAAGGTATCTCGGCAGCTATATATTGGCTGTGTGATTAGAGATGTGCACCCCAAGACCCAAAATTCACCTCCTGGCAGATCTCAGGCACCGGCTCACCGACACCTCGTAGCTTTGGACCGACAAAGACGCCTGTGACCCAGTTTGCTCTAGGTGTGACAGCTGCAGCGCGAGCGCATGGAGCTCGCCGCTTGCTCCTCACCCGAATCCCCTGACGTGCCGCAATGCCAGCCACAATCCCAGCCCCACTGTGCCTGGGCTGCACATCCCCACCCCAAAGGTATCTCCAGAGGTGAGACCACCGAGAGTGGCGCGAGGATGCGCCCACGGCTCGCTGGAAGTCAGCAGCCAGCAGGTACCAGCCTCTTCGTCTGCAGTTCAGGGATAAATGCACTGGTGGAATTTCCAGCCCACCGAGGCTGAGCTGCACCTTGCGCTGTCTGGTTGTACCAGTGAAATGATGAGCACAGGGAGCACGGCCATGGGTGGAGACAGCTCTGGTGCAGAAATAGCTTGAAAACAATGGAGCTGGCAGGGCTATAATTGAGGTGAGAGGCAGAATTCCTCGCTGTCTTCAAGGAGGAGGGGAGGGAGGCATTGAACAATTAACGTATGCTGAGGGACCCTGGTGCTAGCAAAAGGATGCAATGCAGAAAACCTAACGGAATCATTTTATTTACGAGAGGCCACCAAACAACTTGCATCAGGCTGCTGGGATCATGTCACAGGACTGACTTTTTTTTTTTTTTTTAAGAGAACCTAAGGAAATTAGGCACACTCTCAAGACACAAAATCTCCAGTGGTGCCATCTAACCCAGCCTCCTCTGGGGAGGTGGGACCAAGCCGGATGATTTGTGCAGGGCCCTGTACCCTGGGGACACCCCAGCCACCTCCAGCTGAGCTGAACGTGCAGCCCTTGCTGTGACGGCAGTCTTTGCCCAGCCTGTCCCTGCCCTAATACCTGCTCCTGCTGCTCCTCCAGCTGACTCCAGCCAGCCTGGGAAAGGAGAGCCACCAGACCTGCATGTCACACAGGTCATTCACAGGTTGCACGGTGAAGAGGTGAAGCTCTGTGGCCCGGAGAACTGGAAAATTACAGGATGAATTGGGATCCTCTCAGCAGAATTATGGTTGCCCTGCATGTGCACCCTGGTTCTGGTGTAGCCTGGGCTCATCCACCCCCACTGCAATAATGCTGAAGCTTTCTTGAGTAATGACCCCCATGATGTCCACGTGTGTGGACGTTGGGTGATGGCCACGTTTCCATGCTCAGAGAGCACCGCTGGAGCAGCACGAGGAAGGTTCCTCACGCCTCGCATAAGGTCAGGAGCAGCACAGCACCAAGCCGGCTCAGAAGCGAGGTTTGCACCAGTTGGTTCGATGCTGGACCAGGTACCATCCAGCCCAAGAACTGCCTGTCTTCTTGCAGCTGGTACAGCACCAGCATGAAAGCGTAAAGCACGCGGCAGTATCAGCTTTGATTTAATTGACAAAGTGACTGTACGCCCACACCTGTGCCAGACAAAGTACGGAACTGGGGCACCAAGCCCAGCTCAGCCCTGGTGTCAGCGGTGGTGGAGCGGGATGCTGCGCGCACAGCCACCAAGCATCAGCGCTGCTGGGTACCACCTCCAGCTGGGAGGGATGGGAGCAAGGGGCTGGTGTGGTCTGGGATCCGAGGATTATTGAGTTTTAGGAAGGGTTTGCAGACATTGCTGAGGTAGCTGCCCGAAACTTTCCTGTAAGAGCTTAAACCTGAGCTGACAACAGGGCAGACCTCCCCAGAAGCGGTGGATGTAAGGCCACCCTGCTTCCCAGCACAGCCTCGAACTGGGCCAGTGCTGTGGTGGTGAAGCTTCACCTCCTGCCACGGGGCCTGAGTTGCCACCTCCCCAGCCTGTTAGAAGTGATTAACTTGAAAACCAATTAGGAAATTAAGTTATAAAGCAGCAAGCTAATTAGGGCATGAGGAAGCTGTCTCTTGCCTGTAGCCTCAGCACAGGCAGGGATTTCAGGGCTCTTCCTCCTTTTGTGGATGTTGAATAGTAACAAGCTCTGTTGTAAAGCAGCTTTTTCTCACATTCACAGCTTTTCCGCAGCGCTCTCTTCCTCCGCTCCCGGAGTGGCTGGCGGCTCCCCCACTCCCTGCCTCCATTCATCAGCTGCTGCTGGCGTCCAGTGTCGCTTCTGCTCCCCGCTAGGCTTTCCTCCATGACAGGCATGGGGGGAAAGGGTACCTGGATGACATTTCTTGGTAAAACCACTGGGGATCAGAGGAGGAATAACTCTGAGCAGGACCTAGAAAGAGGAGAGATCACCGGACCCAGAGAACACTATTGCACAGCCCTTTTTGCAGGGAGGGGGAGGGGATGCGCTTCATCCCATATGAATTTCACTGCAAATTCCTACAGAGACAGTTGTGCTTCACATCACCCTCTGCACTGGCAGGAGAAAACGCACGTTCACTGCACCAGTCTTTTGCAATCTTTGCAAAAGCTAGATAAAAAAGTGAATAGTGAAGGTGTTAGTGAGGAGGAAGAAAAGCAAAACCTGGGACCGAGTGCTTAGGGAGAATAGAAATGCCCAGGACAAGCGGGCCTGAGCATGAAGTCACCCCAGAAGAGCCCTAGGTGGGCACAACCCCACTGCTCCTGCAGCTGAGCCAGCTCTGCCAGGCTGTCCCGGGGGTCTCTGCACGTGGGGGTCTCTGCACGTAGCGTGGTTGCTCGTGGTGTGGTTGGACCACCCCCCGGTTAACCCCCGGGGAGAACAAGGGCGGCAAAAGCCCAAAGAGCTGCCGGGTGAGGATGGCGTTGGGTCTCATGGTTTTAAGGAAAGCTGCTCAAAGGGGTTTGAAGGGGAAGTTTCGGCAAGCCAAGGGGTTTGGTTTCAGTGACCCCCCTGGCCAGAGTGGTCGGTGCCTGGGGCTCTGCCAGGCTGTTCATGGGATTCTGAGCTCGCATTTGTGCACCTGTAGTTCAGCAGCTGTTTGCAAGACCTCCAGTAGCTGGGACGGGGGAGGGTCCCCATCACCACTTGAGGTGCGTAGGAGTACCTCACCCCTAGGTCTCTGCAGCCCCGGCATCTGGAGCATCAGGGGCTGCAGCAGGGTCCAGTACCAGCCCTTCTCTCGGCAGCAGTGGTGGTGAACCCCTTTCTGCTGGCCAAAATTCTCTACCTGTTTAGGAGCCTCCACTAGCAGCAGGAGACATGTCCCGGCTCTGACCCACACCAGTAATGATGTCTCACTTTGTTCCCCACTAGCAATGCCACCAGATCAAACCGCTCCAGCTTCTCCCGGCCTCTGGTCCACTCCGTGCGCAGGGAGAGGTACCGGGACTGGAGGAAACCAGGGCGGATCATCCGGAAAGCGTGAGGGAGCATCCACCAGGGAGCGATTACTGAGCCAGAGGCAACCGTCCCTCGCAAGGTCCGCACCGGCACACCACCCTGCACCAGCCACCGGCGTGAGAGCATCCTCCGGGATCTGCAACCTGCTGCTTTCGTCCCATCGCTGAGCCTGGCACGACCGAGAAGGAAGGAGCCCCTGTCTCCAGGGAACCCATCCCTGCGCTGGGAGGAGCTGCGGGGGAGACACCCCAGCAGCACGGCCCGAGGTGGGATGAGGCTTTTGCCACCCAACACAGCGAAGTGACTTTTCTTTCTCCTTCCCAAAGGGTTGAGTAGATTCCTTGGGGGAACAATGAGATTTGCTCCTGCATGGGCGGCCCTGGGAAGCCTCCAAATGGTTTCAGGCTCCTCTCCTCCTGCTCGAGGATTGCGTGCCCAGTAAGCAGCATTTCCCAAAGTGACTGGAAGATCGTTGGTGTCCAGTTTGTCACCGTTCCCAGGAGAACTTGCTTTCATTGGGGCACCCACTTTGGGAATGCTGGCTCCCCGTCAAGTCTCATGCACTGGGAGTCTGTAAATTTTTTTCTGCTTTTCCTCACCCTTGATAATTGAGTTACTCCAGGGTGGAAGGGGGAAAGCGCCCTGAACCAGTGACTCAGAGTTATGCTACCAAATGCAATTTACTACAATGACCTTGTAATTAGCGTTCTTTGGAGCATTCTCAGCAGTCGAGCTAAATGAGAGCGACTTTCCAATGAGCAGATAGATGGGAAAGGAACACAATATTGCTCTTTTATCAGAGTCTGTGGTTTAGGAACAAAATTAGATTTTAGAGGCAAAAGTCAGTTGTCTCATCCTGCCACCCCATGGTAACAGTTGGCGCAGGGTGGGAATTGCTGGGCACTGGAGGGATGCTGACACTGAGCTCTAGCAGCCGCTCTCCGTGGCAGCACTGCCTGCTTTATTTGCTGAACAGAATGTTTGGCTCAGATGCAGCCTGTTTTTCTCATTGCCAACCATTTGTAAACCTGACTCAGATTCACAGACGCATTATCCAGAGGTAGATGGGGAAGGGAGTCGGGATAAATTATGCATTCATTATCCAGAAGCAGCCACCAGATACATTCGCACGTTTGTCTGCTGCTGGGTTGTTTGCAAATCATTCCTGCGGGTTGATGCTGTGTTTGTTCAGTCACCCAGGCAGGAGTCCCCTGGCCCAAGGCAGAGCTCCGTGCCTGAGCCAGGCATCCAGACCTCTGTGCCGCAAAGAGGGGCACGCGAGGGGCTGCCGTTTGTCTCCTCCAAAGTTAGACGTCAAAAGAAAGCTGGCTCAACTGTGCTCCAGGAGCGCCCAGTCCTCTATCCCAGGCAGGCTGGATAAGTAACTCGGATGTACACCTCTGCTGTTAGGGGGGATGAAGTTTTTGCCTTGGGAGATGAAGCTCATGCCTTGCATTCAAATATTTTTGAAAAGGGAGATGGGAGTGGCAGTTAACGCTTTCTGCACGTTTCCAAGCATGAACTCTGCAAAGATGTGCCTCTGCTCTGTGACGTGGTGGCTGTCTCCTGAGGTGTCCACTGCCCAGCCCAATACATGCAGGTGCATCACGTGCACAAGTAACAGCGCAGCAAACGGAGAAGATGTCAGGAGGAAAAATGCTCAGAAAGCGTTTCTGGGTGGTGGGAGACTTTGCTTTCCTGGAGTTGTCTCTGGTCTTACAAGGGATGTGCAGCTGGGTGTTCTCCCTGCTCTTCTGCTAGAGCGCGTGTGAATTTGCTGGGAGCATTTGCTATGCAAAAAGTGTTTGAGTTAATTACTGAAGTGGTGCAGGGTCAGGCTGGGATCCCAGCCTCAGCAGGACAAACAGACTCGAACGGGGACAGACCGACCGAATGGGGCAGGCAGATATCCCAGCTGCTGTATCCTTCAGGAACGGTGAGGGGACAGGTAGGCCTTGTTCTACTGATCACATGCTGGATTTACCCCTGTAAATATAGTCATGCTTATTTCCAATAAACTCTTTTACATATACGATGTTTAGGTTGTTTCCATTCTCATTCGGGCTGTGCATCTCTCTACTGGTGTTGGCTTTCCCAGCCCAGGAGCCAGTGAAGGCAGTGGCTGGAAGCTACCCCAGAGGGACAGGTGGTGGTGTAGGGGGTGAGCCAGTGCGGCTGAAAGCATCTTTGATGCTGAATTGACAGCACAAACGTTTGTTCTCTCATCCTGTAAGCAGAGGAACACGTGATGCAGACCAGTCTCGCTTCAGATGGTTGTAGGCTTGGCTTTGGTTTTTTGCAAACATTCCAGTTGCTTTGCAGCTCTGTTGGAGAAAGTCCTGCCCAGAAACACACCTGGTGGTGGGGGCCGATGATGGTGGAGGGCTCAGGATCCACCAGTCGCCAGTGGTGCTCAGCCCAGAGACCTGAGGGAGCGTTGCAACCCAGCAGCCTCAGGCCAGACCCCCGCCGGGGCTCAGGGTTGGTATTTGCACAATTAACTGGGTTGACTAAAGGCTAATGAGGATGCAGCCAAGGGCAGCCAGCTTGTGTCTGTCTGCTGGGGTAACTGACGCCCCCGGGGGCGGGGGCTGGGTCTCATTCTGCACTCTCACCCCGCTGCTCCCCCATAGCACCCTTGGACGCACATTTGCCACCCACGGAGGGGAGAGGGTGACACCTCAGCGAGGAAGGGCTGTGCCATGACACCACCATGGCAAGAAACGACTCCGCACAGGAACCCCTGAGATGACACCCCATGCGCTGTGGCCAGCAACGTCTCTGACACAAAACCAGCACAGCCACTGTTCTTTATCATAAAAATAGAGAGTGATCTCCCTCCAAAAAAAGAATTGAGCGTGCTACTTGGTGCTCACCGCAGGCCACGGAGGCAGTGCTGCTCCTGGAGGGCCATGTAGCCCGGTGGAAGGGAGTCACCTCGTGTGGCCTCAGCCGTGTTAGATGAAGTCCCAGGGCGGGCGGCTGTGGGGGCTGCTGGCTCCGCTCTAAACAGGCTCTGTGGGCTGTAGGCTGTACGCCAAATGCTTTTCTTAGAAACTTCCTTTTTGGCTTGAAATGGTTCAGAGAAATTTCTAGCCCTTCCACGGTGAGCCAGCGAAAGCCCCGCTCCTCCCGGGGCTGGCTGCTAGCAGGAGCATTCGGGGAGGTGCTACAGCATCATGTCTTGACCATCTGTGGAGTAACCTTCCTGCAGCGATTGTTTCCATCTGGTCCCAAAGAGTTCATTGGGATGGAGCATTAGGATTTCACCCTCTGGGCTTTTGACGTCAGCTGTGGATGCTGTCCTGCCTTACAAAGCAAGTGTGTGTATAAGTTAGAGCTGGTGGCAGTGAGTTTCATGAGTTGGGCTTGGATCAGAAGATTGCTGGAGTCAGCACAACTGGGATCATCTTCTGAGTATCTCAGCAAAGCCCCTTGGGTTTTATCTTTTGCTTGGGAAAGAAGCAAGGAGACAGTTTCAGAAAGTCACATTTTCTGGCCTACAGTATGATGCTTGTTCTTGTATCTGGTGTGACTCAGGGGCATGCCTCGCCATCCAAATCTTATGATCCCACCAAATCTGCAGCTTTTACTGAGCCAAAAGAATAATAAGCAGCACCTCAAACCCACTGTATTTAAATGCTATAGCCGAGTTCTTGGGCTGAAGCCCTCCCTTTGGTGTCAGATCCTGCCTTTGAGGTTATCACTACTTAGCTATTAGTGTCTGCAGTACCTGGAAACTCTGACTGCCTGCCCAGCTCACCCACGTGGCCCTGCTGCTACAGTCACCTACCTGCTGGCACCCCAGCGATTTGGGGGAGCAGTATCACCTCAGCCTTGCTGAACTCTGCATCCCTCGATGCTTCCTGCTGTGGCTGTGGTGCTTGGCTGGGGTCAGGCTACGCACGTCAAAGCAACTGCATCACCTGCATCCTCAACTTGCAGGGACTGTGCTCCCCTCCCCAGCATCTCCTAGTCCTTCCCCTGGGGAGAGCAACCCCAGAGGTTCTTGCTTTTGGAGGATTTTGAGCAAAAGCAAGCTGTTCTTGTAAATCAGCTGCTGCTTTTCCTGCCCGCGGTTCTTCAAGCTGCTGCGGTTTCATCACCGAGCTCTCCTTTCCATCGTACAGCCAAGGGTCACCGGAGCCCATCGGTTCCTCTCTCGGTGAGTCTGAAGGAGCTCGGCCACCAGCTGCAGCGTGGACTGACTCTTGTGGGAGGACAGGGTAAGTCTCCCCTGCGGCTGTGCGTGATGCTTTATTCATATTCTGTTTTAACAGGAATCCGTTTCTAAAACTCTCCATGGGTGTAATTCCATGCAATGCTGTTGAGGTTTTCTAAGGGCTCAAACAGGTGAGGGTTTTTTACATAAAGAACAAGCAAAACCCCTGCAGTGCTCAGGGATGCAGGGCTGGATGCTGGTCCTCATTCCTCCCCTTCACATCCAGATTAGCTCTAATTCCGCTGCTGTTTTCCAGGAAAGTGTTTGGCTAATGGCTCAGGTAATTCACCTTCAAGTTAAATGAAAAATAACTTTTTTTTCTCCTGCTTTGCCTTGTTAAGTTAAAGCAAATTTCAAATGTTTCAGTAATACTTATGTATTTTCTTCTCACCGCTCAAAACGTCTCCTCTCAGAGTACAGATCCTCTGCCTCTTTCATTAAGAAATTATTGTATATATTAAAATTTGCTTTCTACAGAGTGGGCATCAATTCTGAGCTGCAGCTAGTGTGGGGAAAATGAAGCCCATGACCTTGTGGATTTTTGTCACCCCAAGAGCTGAGCTGGTCATTGCCACCGCAGCAGTTCTGCTTTGAGTAGAGAAGAAAGGATCCACTTGCTGCCAGCGTGGCTGCTCTCTGCAGCAGGGTAGGATTTCTGGAGCTTTGGGGATGATGATAATGATGCCAAAAGGCAGTAACAAAACAATATTAAAAAGTCCTTAATTTGGAAAAGTGCGCTTTTTGGGGAAAAATTGTGAGAGACAGAAAAAGCCGATGGTTGATGGCTGCAGTAGCCGTAGACATCTCTGTATTAGAAGCCACCATGTTTAGCTAATGGCTTAGCAAATAGTAATCGGTATTCCCCAACCCCCTGGCTTAGACTCCCAGTTTTACTAAAATGGGCGATAAAGGCTAGATTAAGGAAATGGCACTGGTTGAGCCAGGTTTGGGGAAGCCCTGGTGAGGATGAGCCGGTTCTTGACCCCTCCTGAACTGTTCAAGCCGCATTCAGCCACCGCAGAGCGCACAGGAAGGGGCACTTCAAGTTCCTCTGGCTGACCAAAGCCAGGAGAGGTCAGAAGTGCCTCTGTCTGAAAACGCATCAGTCCTAAGAATGCCTTTAAGACTGTTTTCTCGCCAGGAGCTCACCCACGTCTCTCAGGATGTGGTGCAGAGCTGTGAGCTGTGACCGCAGCAGGGCAGGCTGAGAGCATCTTCCTGGAAATGGCTCATGACACGGAGCCATTATCCCAAAGAGCATTTTGGGGAGATGCTGGGATGCCACACAGTCATACCCCAAAGGTCAGAGTGAGCAATGACTAAGAGCCAGGGTGTAAATCCAGGTGTTCAAACATAATCAAAACTGTCTGATTTCAGAATTATCCACATA
This sequence comes from Falco peregrinus, assembly GCF_023634155.1. Lineage (NCBI taxonomy): Eukaryota > Metazoa > Chordata > Aves > Falconiformes > Falconidae > Falco > Falco peregrinus. Next base: position 45,224,450 of record NC_073721.1, on the reverse strand, counting down.
TGGATGTGAGGGTCCCAGATGGCCAAGGAAATGTTTTACTGCTGGTGAGACACCAATGGGCTTAAAAGCTGCGTCCCAAAAAGGGACAGGCTTGGTGCCTGCCAGATGGGGCTCAGTGCTGCCGTGACAGTCTCACTCCTTGCCCTGCCATCGCTCCTGCCAACGGGAGCCTGGCACAATTTTGGGTCCCCTCGTGGTTACAATTGTGCTCAATGGAAAGAGCAGCTTTGGAGGATGCTGTGCCCCCAAACAGCCCCCCTAGCTGTTGGTACCACTAGCAACAAAGAGGTTCCCAAAGGGCATGAGCTGGTGTGGGTGGAGAGAGCATCAGCCACCTGCCCTGTGGTCCTCCCTCCAGGACAGAGACCCGACTCGCGCAGCAGAGACACCCCCTTCACCAGGCTGTGAACTAACAGCAGCACCTTGGACCCAGCGGGGTGTCCTGCTGGGCAGGGCGATGGGAGAAGTTTGGGTACGGCAGCTGAGCAAGGCAGACGGAGGGTGCACGGGGGCTGCTCTGTTTGCAGGGCTGGCAAGCCTGGCAGCGGGAGAGGGAGTAGGTCGGTGAGCTGCTTGCCAAGTGCACTGTAACAAAACCAGCTGAAATAATTGCACCGTGGGTGATGCTGGGATCTCACCAGTGATTTTAAATGCAGAGGCTTTTGGAGCCAAGCAGTAACAGCATCATCTATTTCATCTTCCCCCATCAGCAGTTAGTAGTGGTGAGCATTAAAGCTGCTCCTGCTGTTCCTTTGGAGCCCTTTCTCTTTCCTTTGCAGCACAATCAGAGAAAGTCGTGCTGAGCATGGCAGGTTTGAGCCCAGTTCCCACAAGGTTATACACTTGCATGTGAAAAGCAAGACTTGGCCCCTTGCACCTGCCAGGTCTCCTCCTGTGGAGGCTGAGATAAACAGTGGTCAGCTTTTGGCCACAGGTCTTCAGGACCAAGGATCATTTGAAAACCTGACCCTGCTGCTTCAGCCACTGCTGCCTCTGATCCAGCTCAGCCTTAAGATGATGAGCTCAGGTGGTTTCACTGCTTGCTTTTCTCCACCCAGCCCTTGCAGGTCAGCACAGAGGGTTCTCCTAAGTCCTTGGAGCTGCTGGACTCCTTCACCTTCATGAACACTAGCGTGGACTGCGTGGCCCAGAGCCTGCACCCCGCCATCCCTGCCCTGGGGACCCTTCTCCTGCTGGGCTGCATCCTGCTGAACGGCACAACCCTCTGGGTGTTCTGCTTCCGCATCAAGCAATGGGATTCAGGCATGATCTTGCAGTTCAGCCTGGTCCTGGGAGACGTCCTGGTCATCCCTGCTACTCCACTGAGGATTTCTTACTTCAGCCTCGGCAATCAGTGGCCATTTGGGCAGTTTCTCTGCCAGTTTGAAGTCTTCCTGCAGAGCATCCACATGTACAGCAGCATCTATTTCCTGACACTCATCTGTGTTCACCGGTACTTTGTCATCGTACAGTACAAGAGCAAGTCCGTCTGGAAGAAGAAGAGCTTTTTGAGAAAACTGTGCTTCTTCATCTGGCTCATCCTCTTTGTCCAAGGACTGCCTTTCTTCTTCTTCCTTAAGACTTCAATTGTCAGTGGCTCAGCAAAATGCCTAAGCATTTATCAGTCAGAGTTGGCCTCTTTTTACTACTCCTACAACATGGTTTTGGTCGTGTTCTCTTTCCTCCTGCCCTTTGCCATTTCCTTGACTTGTGGAGCTCTGTTGGGAGCTGCCATTGCTAAAGCAGCAACAAAAAGCTCCAGAGGCAAGAAGATGAAAAGCAGGTCTCTGCAGATAATAACAGTGTCTCTGGTGATTTTTGCCATCTGCTTTGGCCCCCTGCACATCTTGAGGACTGTTGGCGTCGTTGTGAAGTACTATGGCATGTCTTGCAAGCTCTTGCACCAAGTGGAGTTTGCCTATTACATCAGCTGGCTGTTCACCATTGCAAACACCTGCCTGGATCCCCTGATTTATGTGTTCGCTAATGTCAAGTTTAAGAAGAGCTTTGCTGACTCCTTTCGCAAATGCTGGAGCACCAAGTGAGTGCGAAAGATCCGGGAGCCACTCTAGACATTCCTGGGAGATCCCGTGGAGTGGCTGCTGAAGATCCAGACCCTGAGCTTCTGCCGCCTCCTCCTCCCGTTCTGTCACACGTCCCCAAAGCTAGTGGTAGCAGCGCTGCAGGGGTTTCAGGGTTTCTCTGTGCTCCTCCAGTGTTATCGAGGAGTTGTTCCTGTGGGCAGGGACTGCCTGGGCTGTAGCAGCTCCAGCAAGGTGCTGCTCCTGCCGGTGCCTGGGTGGCTGGATCTCCCAGATGTGGGCTTCTCTACACTGCTGAAGTGGCCAAACCCTGTTGGGTGCAAGGGGAGGAGTAGGGGAAAAATTTACACCTAAAGTCCTAAATAATGAGAAAGTCCTGCGAAAACTGCCTTGAATTTCCTGTCCATTAATGTTTTGTGTTTCTTCTTGTCTGCGTGGAGCAGGGTCTGTGCGAGCGCTGAGCTGAGGAGTGTGCTACTCTGAGCCCAGCACCCCGGCACAGGGGAAAATAACCTGTGTCCAGGCACCTGCTTTTCCCTCGGCCACCCAGAAGCTCCTCAGGCCTGGAGACAATCCCAACCCAAGTGATGGGATCAGACAAACTCTTACCCATCAGTCGGCTCTTTTCAGATGAAAGGAAAAAGTGGCAGATGTTAAGCCATGGATGAGCAGTACAGGAGGGAGATGCACACATGGGGAAAGGTGCTTTACCACTTGCTAGGAAACCTGTTGGAAAGTCCTGTGAAACAGGAGTCAAGCCTTATCTCCAGAAACACTGGTCTGAAAGGCTGTGAGGAGCTACCCTCCATCCTAGCCTGGGTGGCAGCCAGCGAAGAGCAAGGCCTTTTACAAGAGTATGGGTGAAGAATGCAGAAAACTGGAGACTGGAGACAAAGCCTGTGTCCATCTCATTTTGGCATGTTACCTAGTTCACGTGAAGCTGAAGGTGAGCAGGGCCAGACCCCTGCCTCCTGCCTGCTGCCACCCAATGATCCCTTTGCCCTGCATCAGGGAACCAGCCTCGTGGTCTTCTCCTTCCTCCACTGCCCTACAGAGATGGGTGACTGAGCCCTGGGAGCCCAACCACCCCGGCAGGAGCAGCTTCTCCTTCCAGGTGGTGGGAAGCGGCCCATCTCAAGGAGGGAGCCTGGCAGGAGCAGAGGGAATGGAAGAGACTGGGCTCATGGGGACAAAACTGGTGAGCTGGGAGCTGGGTTGACCAAGACAGAAGAGGAAGAGTTGTGGGAGGCAGCATCTCTCGGGCTGGCCAGGGTTCCTACAGATCCTAAATACAGTATAACTGTGAAAAACATTATAATTTGGGGGTAGTGGTGCTCTTGTAACCCCTGTGTTTCACACTGAAGGATGCAAGAGGGCAGTGCTGGAGGCACTGGTTGCATGAGCTTGCAACTGGAGTTTTGTAGGGGAAGGTGAGGTACAAAAATGACATTACAGAGCTGTCACATTGTTCCCTTCAGTGCCGTGTGCTCCAGCCCTTCCCCTGCCTCGATTCGCCTGTGTGAAAGAGACCCAGAGACCCAGCAGAGCTCAGTTGTGCTGAATAAATGCACTTGCACTTTCAGGCAAGTTTTCATGTTGTCATAGTGTTGCAAACTGTGGGAAAGAAGGCAACAGAGCAAGTACAAGAGCCAGGGGCCAGAGAGAAGAGATGCTCCTCTGGTTAAGGCAATGGCCTGGAAGTTTGAGGGTTGTTTTTAGGCTTTGCTGTAAACTTAACTGTGAGCATGACACAGGGTCCATATTTCACTTCTCCATCTCTCAAATTGGTCTGAATTGTCCTTCTTCCCTTTTCTGTCCTGCCTCTTTCAAAGGAAAACCTGTGGTTACAGTTAGTAGCTGTAACTTGCTTTTTGTATCAGCAAAGCCAGAGAGACCTTGGTTTTGTCCGGGTTTTCTGGAGAATGCTGTGGTAAGTGCTGCTATTAGGGCAACAGGGAGCGAGTCCTCATCTCCCAGGAGGAGTTGGGTAGTAGTTGGGCTTTTCATCAAGGTTTTGGTTCCCAGTGCTCCACTTCAGCTTGGGTTCGAGTATCCTGGTTGTTGGATCTGCCTCCGTGGCCACCTCTGACCACCTCCGCAAATGCAGCCCGTGCCAGCAGAGCCCCCTAAGTTGGCAGCAAGTTTCCTTAGGGCAGGTGTGGTGGGTGCCGTGTTTGTGCCCCCCTGTGAGGAGATGTCCTGGTTTTGCCTGGTACAGGCTAAATTTTTCTCCCCAGTAGCTGGTACAGTGCTGCGCTTAGGATTTAGCGCGAGAACAGCGTTGATACCACAGCGATGGTTTAGTTGTTGCGAAGTCGTGCTCACCCTGAGCCAAGGACTTCTCCGTTTCCCATCTCTGCCAGTGAGGAGGGGCACAAGGAGCCGGGAGGGAGCAGAGCCAGGACAGCTCACCCGAACTAGCCACAGGGCTATTCCATACCACAGGCCCTCATGCTCTGTACAGAGACTGGGGGGAGCTGGCCGGGGGCCACCGATCGCTGCTGGGGGACCGGTTGGGCATCGGTCAGCAGGGGGTGGGCAGTTGTATTGTGTCACTTGGGTGCTATCCCTCTCTCCCCCTCTCCTCATCATTAATACTATTATTATTGTTATTTATTTACTGTATTTCAGTTATTAAATTCTTCTTATCTCAACCAACAGGTTTTGCCTTTTTCCAATTATCCTCCCATCCCAGCGGGGTGGGGAGTGAGCTGCCGCCCGGCGCCCGGCTGGGTTCAGCGATGGCAGGAGGGGTGCAGCCCCCTTCCCCGGCACCCCTGGCACCCACCGTGCTGACACACGGAGGCAGGTCTGCCAGGGTGACTATTCGGGAGGTTTTTAGTGCAGCAGCAGGTGCAGAAAGGCAGCTGCAGGGGTCTGCCTGTAATGTAACCCAACAAATAACATGTTTATCCTAGAAACTCCTATCAAGGGTAGGGTAGAGGTGACGGAGAGACTCACTTTCTAACTCAGCTTCTCTCTGCTAATTAATTCTTTGACTAATCTCCGCCTGCCTACCTCACTGAGGGCTGCTGTGAGGCTTAATTGAATTTGTGTCTCTAATGCACCTTGCAAGCTCGGGGGAAAGGTGGTGTTCCCTGCTGTTGGTAACATTCTGTTGGATAAATCCTGTTGCAAAACCCAGGCAGGCTCCAGAGCCCTTCCCATAGTGTGTGGGTGGCAGCAAACAGCAGCTCAGTTTGGGGCTCTTACTTGGAGGAGGAAATGTTTTTGTGTTGGTGATTTGATGCTTAAATAAGGGGACGTTTGTATATGTCTGTGGAAAAGGTGGCTGTCCCTGTCCCCGGTCAAAGAGACAAGTCTTGTTTCAAAAGCCAGGTGAGCAAGATGGGAGAAGCAGAATCAGGATAATCCCTTTTTATTCCACCAGGGAGCACAGCTCTAATGATTTTGATGCTGAACGCCTCTCCAGGTCAACATTCGCCCTTCTGTTCTTAACTAACCGACAGTCACTCACTCAGGACAACCAGCTTTAAAATCCATCGTTGTTCAGGCAAGTACAGATACAGAAATTATTGGGAACCAAAACACATCTGCAGTCCTGCAGGTGAGTGTCATTACACCATCCTGCATTTAAAACCCAAGCCCTACCCTAAGCACTACCACAAATCCTATTGTCCATCCTTGATTCAAGCAGTTACTGAGTTTTTAGTAACCCCAGTAAAGTCACCCCATTCCAGACATGTTTGATTTGAAGAAACTTTTGGGAACATGGTCCCTATTCACTTGCTATGGGGAAAATGGTTTTAAGCTTTTAATGTTTTAAGGTGATTTTCTTATGCTTTTCTGAGATGAACTTGTGCGCTTACAAGGAGCATGATGATACCATCACCTGGTTAAATCCAGATTATCTATCACTGTTTGATCACTGCATCTTTACTGGATCTGGCCTCTCACCCTGAAGGAACAAGACAGACCACTGGCCCAGGGCACTGAAGGTCTGGTTCACAAGGCAAACGCGGCTGGTTCCTAGCGTTGAGCAAAGATGAAGATACTGATGGCTTCAGATGACTGACCTCTGCCACTTTCAGGTTTCCAGATCTTGACACCATCTTTTCCACCTTGGTTTAACTGACCTTGGTTCCCCCCAGCCCCAAGCCCTGGTTCACCCCTGAAACGCAGCCAAAGGTTGAGATTGGGAAAAGGGGATCAACTAACTCTCTGTAGCTGGGCAGAAGGGGAGAAGGAAGCCTGAGCTCAGCAGGAACGTTGCGGGTGATGGAGACTCATCCCCAGGCTGGTTCGCAGGTGGAAGTGGCTGCCTCGGGCTGACTGATCCTTCATCCACCCAGGGAGGGGGATTGCCATTGCCTGTTCTGCACAGACCAGCGCCTGTGAGTACCCCAGAGGTTGCTGACCCTCCCACAGGGCCATGATGAGCACCTTGTGACTTCCAATGATATTCCCTAGTTTTGAGGCAAGAAAGAGGCATCAGGTCCTCGCCCACTGTGCGCGTGGCAGAGCTTTAACGGGACAACTGAGCTCTTGTGAATGGTGGTGAGCAAGGGAACAACATTCATAATCCTGTTACTGGTCTCCTGTATTACTGGTCTCCTAAATCCTCCTGACTGTTTAGAGAATGGCTGCTGGTGGTGCTGTGGTGGATCTCAGCTGGGCTCGGGCTGGGAGTCCGCTGCGGCACGACCACAGCAGCACGTGTGGTGTTGCTTCAGTGACCTGAGCCCTTGCACTCACAAGTGAGAGACAGGCAAATAAACAGAACTCTGATGCCAGCATTGCAGCTGGTTCTCTGTAGAGCATAACGACCTTCTGGAAAAGCCCTAGTGAACCCAGCCCCAGAAAACTACCATGGCACCAAAGCCCCCTGTACAGCCTGGCAACATGGAGGCCCTGGTCCTGTGTTGATCCACCAGGTTTTATTTTAGATTTTGGTATTTAAGCTCACCAAGCAGCACAGCGAGGGTGGTGCTGTGGGAGTGAAGCCTGTTAAAAGACTATAAACCATGGAACCATCCCGGAGCACAGGCCGATGGTGCCCCTCCACGGGGCAGCTGGGTTCAACCTCTGGATTAAGCCAGTAGTTTCTTCCCAGATTGACACCAAACCCAAACCATGTGGCAGGCTTTGCAAAGTACAACAGCGCTGTATTGAGGCTTGCCCTGTAGAGTTTCACACTGTACGGCGCATTGCACTGAGGTTTGCATGATATGGTGCTGCAGCACATGGCACACCTGGGAGCAGGGGTGTTATAACCAGGTCCTACCCGAGAGGCTGGAGAGCCACTTCTCCACTTTTTAGCAGAAAGCTATCACTCCAGACGCAAACAATTCATTCTGCGGATTCCCTGGTTTTCCCACAACCTTTTCTCCCCCAGGGAAATATCAGCCTATTTGCATATTAAAGATGCTGGATGATGAGCTATTGAGAGGTTTTCTCATGATGTCAGAGCCCTCCTGAGCATTTCCAGTGGTTGCCGGTGGGAGGAAGGACTCCCTGGGGCCAGCTGGCTGCTGCAGTAAGGTTGGGGAAAGCCCTCAGCTTCATCCCTCTGTGCAGGGCTGGGGATCTGTTCCATTATCGCCTGAGGATCCCGACAGTACCGATCTGGTGTGTGGGCAGTCCATGCTGACAGCCTGCTGGCCCAGCAGGAACGACGGCCACTTACCCACATTTTTAGCTGGTGACTCGCAAACGTGCTTCCTGTTTATGAGTTGATAAAACCACAGCCTGCATGAACAAGCTGTGCCAAGGCTCAGCTCATCCCCCTCTGATGGTATTTACTGGATGCTGCCTGGTGCTACTGTGAAAGCTTTCTTCCTCTTCTGCGGACTGGTTGAGGTGGGAAGGGACATCTGGAAGTCATCTAGTCCAACCCCCCTGTTCAAGCAGGGTCACCTAGAAATAGTTGCCCAGGATAGTGTCCAGGTGGCTTTTGAGCATCTGCAAGGATGGAGATCCACAATCTGCCTGGGCAACCTGTGCCAGGGCTTGGTCATCCTTGCTGTAAAAAAAGTGTTTCCTGATGTTCAGCTGGAGCCCTCCTGGGACACACAAGAAGAAGTGTCCCTTGCTTCTTGTTCTAACACTGGACACCACTGAAAAGAGCCTGGATCTGTCTTATTTGCACATTCCTTCAGGTATTTCTAGACACTAATGAGATCCTCATGAGCCTTCTCTCCTCCAGGCTGAATGGTCCCAACTCCCTCAGCCTCTCCTCAAACGTCAGATGCTGCAGTGCATTCACCATCTTCATGGCCCTTCCCTGTGGATGGCAGGATGACCCTGTGATGTACCAACCACACCTCCCAGTTTGGTATCATCAGGAAAAATCACTGAGGGTACGCTCTGCCCCATCATCCAGATCATTAATGAAGATGTTAAACAGGACTGGACCCAGGATTCCCAGGACGGACCCCTGGGGTACATAACTCCAACTAGATGTCCTGCCACTGATCACCACCCTTTGGGCCCAACCATTCAGCCAGTTTTCAATCCACCTCACTCTGCTCATCCAGCCCCCACAGCTGGATTTAGACCCAAGAGCTGGGGCTCCAAATCACTATGAGGGAGGAGATGAGCCACATTTTCAGGTTTGTGTCTGCATCCCAACCAGCTGGGAAATGGACTTCGGAAAATCTGCAGGTTGGTCATCGAGGGCAACTGAAATGCCACATCCCTTGAGACGTGCAAACCAGGAGCTTCATAGCAGCTTTTCTTGCTTCAAACACAAACAAAAGCAGCTTTAAAAGCTCCTGTCCTGGTGAAAGGATGAGCATGCCAGCACCTCCTGGGCTGCTTGCTGAGGGAGGCTCATACAGAATAAATGTTTGCGAGAGGGATTTGTGTGAAAAGGCACCTTTGAATGCTGCAGGCACTGCTTTTGGTTAAAAAAACCCACCACCTTCCCTGAAACCTGCCCCACCAGCCTCTGTCCAGCTGTGCACTGGGTTGGCTCGTGGCACCTGCTGGGGTCAATCCCACCAAAACCAGCACAAAACCAACCCAAATCCACTTCTGCTGGGAAAGGAGCCATCGCTGGCTGCCTTGTGGCTCAGTTTCTTTCTAGAAGAAGTCAAAGTTTATTTGCTACCCGTTATCCGATGCGGCTGCACCCTGTGAAGCTGCTCAGGTCCGGGCTGGGGCTGGCGTGTGCTGCTCAGCATCGTGGTCCTGTGGGGAGCAGCATCGCCCCAGCATGTGCTGAGCATGCGATGGCAGGTCCATGCCCACAGCCTCCCCCGCACCTGGCTGCCCCAAGCAGGTACCAGCCTTTCCAAGCCCACCCAGCCCAGGTAAAAAGGATTAACCAAAACAAAATCAGTGCCAGCCACCATCACCAGATTGGCACATGGGTCCCAGGGGAATGTCCCTCCCCAGCAGCAGCACGGGGAGACCCTGGGGCACTGTCACAGGCAGAGACATGCTGCTTCTTGCCCGCGCCAAGGAGCTGCTGAGAGCACCCCTCGCCCAGGCTCAGCGCCGCAGTGTGACCCCTGCTTGGGCAGCCGCAAGGTTGGAGGAAACACAGGTCGTGCCTGTGCAAAGGGAAAACAGGACACACGGCAGCTGTGTCTGTGCCTGGAGGCTTGTCTGTCTTAGAAGAAAATAACAAAGAAATGTATTTTTGCAGCCACACCGAGGAGCTGGAGGGGAGCAAAGGCCAAGGAGGGGCTGTGCAGCTCCTGGGGCTCTGTTTAGTGCCAGCTGCTGCAGAGAGCTCGCCCCAGCTGGGGGGAGTCCAGCTCAGAGAGGAGGAGAGGCATGAAATGTCACCATGGCCCCAGTGCCTCTTCCAGCCAGCTGCCAGGCATCACAGTGCCGTGCCTCAGTTTCCCTCCCTGCCCCTATCTGCTGAAGACTGTCACCCATCCCGAGGATGGAGAACCGGGGGAGGGATTTCCCTCTCTGCTTAGGAAAGCTTCGGGGTTGGGGTTCCTGATCCTACCCCCAGCCATTCCCCACTCCCAAGGGCTGCATCAACTTCCCCCCAGCACTGCTGGGGAAGGTGAGGGTGTGGGATGGAGGGTGATCATCCCCTGCAGCTGGAGGTGGGAGGTGCTGCTCAAGGACATTAAGCCCCAGGGGTGGGAGCAGCCCAAGGATGCTGCTTGGGGCTGGGCAGGGCTGCAGGACCCTTGCTGTGAGCACCAGGACCTACCTGGTAATGGCCAAACACGGTGTTATTTTAGCTTTCTGCAGCAGTGGTTGGCATGGGGAGGGTGATGGGGGTGCCTGTGGGCAGCTGGGGCTCAGCCAGCAGTACCCCAGGGGACTGGCACTGTCCCACCAGCCCCAGTGTAAGTGTCCCAGCACTGGCTCCAGGTGATGGCTGAGCTCCCCAGGGTCACCCAGCACAGCCTGCAGCCGGGCACTGGTTCCTGGCCTCCAGCCTCCCTTATTTTTCTAGGTCCACTCCCAGGTGAAGACTGATGAGGCCACCAGGGATGGAAAGTGGATGGCACCTGGGCCAAGGGCCAAGAGGAGGGTCCCCACCCAGGGCTCACCCATTGGTCTCACAGGATCTGGAGCACCTTGGCACCCTGGCAATGGTCCCCTCTGAACTTGGTGGTCCCTGGCTTGGTGGCACATATTGATGGCCATGGGCCCTTCCATGGGCAATATCGCTCTGACCAATATGGGAATGTTTCTGGATGGAGATCCCACCGGTGGCAATGCCACAGCTCCCTTGTGTTACAGCGTGTTTCCCTGAGCTCTCCCAGTGGGAAACTGTGGGCTGCACTGGCTCGGCTGGGACAGAGGCTGCTTTGTTCCCACCTCCCCTCTGTCCCTGCTCCCTCCTGCCCCAAGCTGGGTCAGGCGCAAACAAGCGCATCCAGCCGGCTGCGAGGGATGGGTGGGTGTGTGTCCCTGCCTGGGGCATTGCCAGGGGCAGGTTTCCACCCTGCCTGGTTGGGATGGTGCTGCAAACCCCATCGGGGGGAGGGGCCATGAGCCTCCCTTGGCTCTGGGTGGGCACCCCCAGGGGGTTCCCATGGGCAGGCACAGAGCTGTGGGCTTATCGTGTTTTGGTGTTTGGGGGGGTTGGGTGGACCCCCAAGGGGTAAGGTTGGCACTGCCACTGCGGGATGGGGAACATTGCCCTTCCTCAAGCTGTCCTGGCTCCTGTATCCATCCCTCCTGGCCACCCTCCTCTTCCTCCTGCTTGGCCCCAGGAGGCTGAAGCAGGTCTGGATCTGCAGACAGGGCTGTCCTCAGCACTCACAGGGGACCCTCTGCGCCCCCAAGGGCTGCCTTCGCTGCCACCACCCAGCTTGGTGGCCCCGGCCAGGGCAACCTGAGCAGGTATTTACTTCAGTCCCATTAAATGAGGAGCTGTCCCCACTCTCACGGCAGTGGGTTTCATCTATGGGCAGCATATACCCCCTTGTGTTAGGGGCTTCTTTACTGTCTCCATTAATTCTCCTCACCCTTGCAGTGTAGAAAACCAGCAGTCATTTCCCTGAAGGTGCAATGAGATGGATGGATCCTCAGGCAGAAAGAGGCTGAAGTCCTCATAGCATACAGTCCATACATAGCATCGCTGTTGTCCCCCCAGGTCCCCCATGTGCCAAAGCAGGTGATGGAGCAGCTGGAGAGGGCTCAGCAGAGGGACCCTGTCTGCAGGAATTGTGGTTGGCACTGGTAAAAGGGGCAGAGAAATACCTGGAGGTTTGTCCAGGGCTGAAGCAGGCTCTCGGTCCCGCAGGATGCTAAATTCAACTTTCCTCTGTGACTTCTGCTCTGACTTGTCTTGTGGCCACCTCAGCCTTTAGCCAAGAGGGCAGCAGAGCCCCTGTCTCCAGCAGCAGCTTGGGTAGAGGTGACATTACACCTGTAACTAGACCATCTCTGCCACCGTGCTGGGAGGCGAGCAGCCCGTTAGGAAGTTCTGCTGGTCCCAGACCGCTTTGTGTTCATGAGTAAGGAGTAAGTAGTGACTTCCCAGTGTCTCGAGGCTGAAGGGTGAAAGGGAGGGTTGGTTTAATGTTAGCAGCCTTGCTCTGGCTGTGCGGGAAGCAGTACAATGGCCATCGGCCATGGAGATGCCAGATGAAGGGCATCAGTCAGATGAAGGGGGAAGCAGCCAGCTCTGGTCCTTGCGATGGGGTTTTGCTGTCCAGTTCTGGGCAGCAGAAGAAAAAGGTGCTGGAGGGGTGTTTTGTCCCATCCTGGGATGTGAAACAGGGAAAGGGGATGGGGGCTGCAGAGGGGGGCAAGGGTGGCCCAGGGCAATGGCTCTGGAGGGGTTAAGGCAGGCTGTGCCACCCGCTCCAGGAGGCTCCCAGGAACCAGCTCTGGATGTGGTGGGATGTCTCCAGCCACGATGGGGTGCTGCAGCCCTGCTGGCCAGGCTGGATGCTCAGACCTGGGAGTGCAGCCCCCCTGCCCACACATGTGCGGGGGCTGCCATGTGCGGCTGTGCCAGTTCTGGCTTCGGGGCTTTTCTGCCTCATGCCATCGGTTTGGCTGTTAATGGGCTAAGGCAGGGCAGGGGACGATGGGTGGCTGCATTGCCAGCTCACCCCAGGGCGATGCTGGGAGCAGTTCCCAAGATTTGGACAATGAAAGAAACTGTATTTTGGTCTTGGTACTGTTTGGAAGAGGGTCATGTTGGGACAAGCACCCAAACCGGGAGTAACTCTGGGGTGCTTGTTGCTATGGCAGAAAAACGAACTTGCATCAGCTTAGTCTCTGCCGGGAAGGGATGCTCTGCTAGGGAAGAAAAGTAATTCCTTTTGAATCAATTTATTTGTGAAATGGGTTAAATGAGACCAAACTGAAGTGCTTGGCAGGCCTTTTTCCCCAGAACAAGGGAGTTTCTAGGGCCAGCAGGTTTGCTTTAAATTCACGTTAAAGCCCTCCTGAGAGGGGCTTCTGGGGTTACCTTTGTGGGATACAAAATGAGTCACAGACTCTGCAAGTTCAAACCGTGCTGCCCAAGGTGCTCAAGTGCAGCTGGCAGCTTTGCTCTGGGTTAGCTCAAAGTCAGCTTTTGCCAGAATTTGCCTTTTGTTTGTGCAAAAGGCTGCAATAAGCCGGCAATAAGGTGGTTTTCTTTAAAAATCAGGCTTTTGCCCCCCAAATATCTACCCAGCTGCACTAATGGCCTCAGACACCACACAAAACCACTTCAAGGCAGCCTTGTTTTGTGTATCTAAGGCCAAATCCTGCAAGCTGTAGGAATTGCCTTAAAAAGTGCCTAATTTAGGGTTTTTTTTCTCCTTTAAAGTTCTAGCTCCTGAAAGCACGTGATTGCAAGGCGATGGCATTGCTTCTGGGGAGAAAAACACTGGTCTTGGGTAAGAACCAACCTAACAGAAACTACCAACAAAGAACCTCCCCCTATTTTCTTTGGAACCCCCCCTCGTGGCCTGACCCAGTAAACAGTCACGCTGGTTTGAGTGCCCAGGCTGGAATCAGGGAGGGCTTGATGTGAGCAGCGAGGGAAGTGAAAAAGCTTTGCATTTGTGTAAGACTGCAAAATCAAGTTGCCAAACAGGATATAGGCTGGGAAACCAGCTGGGTGAGGTGGCTGCGGCTGTCTTGCTCGGGTGCATCGCTTGCTGGTGGTTATAATCCTATTTCTGATAAATGGTAGTTAATCTTTTTGGTGGTTCACTGCTTATTTAGAGACTCTACTCAGAGCACTTTGCTGCTACGGCATTTCTGATGTGCTCTGAGATTTAGTTTTGTTAAAATAAATGCTATCGGTCAAAAAAATCCCCTGGCTTTGCATCCTGGGAGGCTGGCTGGAGCCTCGGGAGGGGTTTCAGAGGGTGGCAATGGGACCATTAGTCCTGTCCCCAAAGCAAAGAGCTGCAGAAAAAAACAGGAGCTGGGCAAGACTCCCACGGGACAGGGCTCCCAGCTGTCATGTGGGGAGCTCCAACTCGTGATTTCTTTCTCTAAAGAAATGAGAAGGAACTCTTCCCCATAAGTCACAGCTTAGTGGGTCCATCTCAGCAAAGATCATGGAGAAACTGGTCCTTCTGGGTGGCCAAGATACCTGCAGGCACCCCAGCCCCACCGCCTGTTCCCCGGCGAGCTGGGGCAGCCCTGCTCTGTGGCTGCTCCCGGCAGCTTTCCTTCCCGGCTCTGGGCTGTGGGTGACCCAGGGGAAGGCTTGGGTGAAATTTAGCCCGGCTGTTCACCTATCTAACGGGTTTTGTGCTCCTACTCATGCTGAGCCACCCTCTGCTGCTTTTCCTACACCATCAATCTGCAAATCGTAGCTCCTCGGCTGGAGATCGGCCCCTTCCACTTTGGCTTCCCAAGGTTGTGCATGTGCCGTATGCCCCCTTTTTTTCCCCCCTGGTTTCTTTCCTATAGCCTGAAGTGACTACCAGATGATTAAAACATAAATTCAAACAAAAACTTTGCAGGAGGAAACTGCTTGGGGTTTATACCTGGGGTTTGTTCTGTCTGTGGGCTGGAGGGGTGGGCATGCTCAGGGGTGGCGTGAGGATGCTCAGGGCAGCCCACGCCCTGTGCCCCTGCTCTGTGAGCCCTGTCTGCTGCTTGCTGAGAGCAACATTGCCCTACAAATGCACACACGTCCCTGAAGCTGAACAGAACCTCCAAAATAATTTGTAATAGCTTCCTGCAAACAGAGCCTAATGCACCGTCTGTGCTGCGAGGAGCTTGGGCTGTTACTGGCAGCTCACACCAGACCCGCGAGGCTGGATGGGGATCGCTGGCCTCGCAATGGGGTTTCTCTGTGACCTTGAGCAAGTTCCTCATCCCTCAAAGTCTGTAGATGTTGCAAGGTGTTACCTCCCCGTTGCCAAGAGGAGACCTCTCTTCCACAGCAGCTGCCCCAGGGGCGCTGTGAGCATGGGAGGGCATCCTTCCAAACCAAACCAGCCCAGCAAGGAGCTGCCAAAACCAGCCCGGGTGGCACGCGGAAGAAGGGACAAAGCTTTGCCACATTGACATTGAGCTGCTCCAGGATGAGTGCCTGATCATGCGCTATGAAGGTGGAGAGGCAGCTACACTACCCCAGGCCAAATACCCCCTTGTGTGTGCATGAACAGCAGGGACCTGCTTGAAATTCCTCCTCACCTGGCTCAGAGCAGGGTTTGAAGCCCCCACCAAGCCCAGGGAGACTCCCTGTCGTGGGCTTCCCCTGCCTGGATGGGGCTGGCTCTGGTGGATCTGGAGCCACCAGTGGATTGAAGCTGTCCCAAGGGGATAAAGGAAGAAAATAATGGTTGGGGTCTCCTGGGCTTCCCTTGGGGTAGGAGTGAGTGGTGTGTGGCTGGGGTCTCCTGCCGCTGGCTTTGCCAGTGTGCGTGGGGGGAAATGGGTGGGATAAGTCTGAGTGGGAGGATCCCAGCTTTACAGGAGGGATGCAGGTTGGTGCTGTGCACTTTGGTGGCTGCCAAAGTACTGTTTGAGTTGGGATTGTGTGTTCCCAGGCACGTTGCTTGATGACAGACATAATTCTTTATGTGTATACATATCTATATGTGTGTGCGTATGTACAGAAGAAGGTATAGCAGTACTGCTTGAATGAAGAGAAAGTGGCTTGGGTGCAAACATGTAGACATAAGGAGATTTGTTGTTGCTTAAATGTGTTTTAACTGTAAAGGGAAACTGTCAGTTCAGCTGTTCTGTAGGAAAAATGTAGAAGTGAGTGTGGGGACAGGGAAATGTCAGCACAGCCTCCTCAAACAGGGTGCTGGGTGGTCCCTGCCAAACCCTTCAGCAGTGATCTGACCCACCTTGGCCACCTCCTGCTGCATCCCAGCAGCATCCCTGCAGACTGGCTGGGCCATGGACACCCTCCCGCTGGCCTTTCTTCACAGCATCCCCCTCGCATTTTCTTGGCTAGAGAAAATGCCTCTTCCCCAGCGGTGCACACAGGAAAATTCCCACCCACTCTCCCCCCACAGCCTCTCTAATCCCTTTATGGTGTTTGTGCTGGGCTCCCCCGCGCTGACCCTGCTCTTTGCCTTCCCTCTAATCTCCCCATCAAACAGTTTGGGTAGAAGAAAAAAACCCACAGATTGTTTGGTCCCAAACCTGAGAAGAGAACATGCTTTCCCCTGGGGCTCTGGGAGATGCTTTTGGGGTTTAACAACCTGGGTGAAACCCCCTCAGTTCTGAGCAGCAGCTTGAATCCTGGAGGATAATTTAGAGTAAAACCCAAACTCTCCATCCCAGTACTCTGCTTTCAGCTGTGCCCAGGGACGATCCCTTCTGGGCAGCCATGGGGAGGGGTCTGACAGCCAAGGCTGCAGGGTCCCCAGCCCCAATCCCCTGCCCTGCTGTAGCACCAGCTTGTAGCTGTGGTGAAGGGGTTAAAAGTCATGCCAGGAGGTAAGTCAGTCCATGTTTAACTCCTTCTTGGTAAAGCATATTGTGTTACTGACGTTTTTCAACTTGGAAAACTTGCTAAGGCTTTTATTGCTACTGTTAAAGCAAAGGCTTAAATAATATCTTCGGTGTATTTTGGCAAGGCTGAAAAACACTTGGGCTGATAAAGTCTCAAAGTCAGAGAGATAAAAACAGAAAATATTTAGGCCTCGGCCAGCGTTCCGCAGGAGACCTCTCCGGGCTTCGCTGGCTGCAGCTCGATGGCCATCACCCAAAAAAAGGTGTTGGGAAAGAGAACAGCCCCACCGTGTCCCACAACATCGCCTGCAGATGCCAGGCTATCCCTGTGGGTACCGGGATGGCATCTCAACCACAGCGGCAGAGGCGATGGTTCGTCTGTAGCAACAAGGTGGAATCAGCTTCTCTTCCTGCTGTCCTTTGTCTCAAGAAACGCTTCTGTGCCATGCCACAGCTCTGAATGGTCTTCAGCAAAGTCCCTTGGAGATTTGATCTGTGACCTTTTACTTCCACAAGGTCAACCCTGCTCCCTTCCTGCCTCCAGCCCCTCCGGCCACCTGACCTTGGGCCAGTCACTGATTCCCTGAGTCGGGTGCCTCGTGGTGGTTAATATTTACTGTACCTGGTGCAGAGGGGAGCAGGCAGGAACCCACTGATTGCAAAGAGTGTGGGTTTGCTTGGGGCATAAAATATTGTTCAGGAGAGGTAAGGATCCAGGTGTGAATTGCGTTTGGCATTATTAGCGTAATGTAGAGTTGATGCCGTAGAAATGGCTGAAATTAGACTGTGGTGAGGTAAGACTTGATCCCAAGAAAAACTGAATAATCAGGTGCCCTACACCGTATGGCAGAAATACTTTTTTCTGCTTCCTAAAATCCCTTTTGACATGAAATAATTCGGCATCAATTGAGCTGCTTCTGTTGCAGTGTTTGGGCAGAGGTGGGACCGTGGCCATGCGCCTTCAGGTTGGTGTCATCCCTACTGCCCCCAAACAGCCATAAACACATGGTGTTTGCCCTCCTGGGGCTGGGTGGGCTTTGACCAGGTGAGGGATTATCGGTGTTTATTCTGTCTTCCCCATTTGGGTATTTTGGTGCTCAGTGGTTCCAGCTGTTCAAAGAGGAGCTCTGCTCCCCAGTCCAGATTACTAGTGAGCATTAGCACAGCCTGAACTTTGCTTTGTTCCTCCATGGTTTGGAGTCCACTCATGCTTTGGGGTGTTTCCAAGCAGCTGGGCATGGCATATCCAGGAGGGAAGCTGGGGCTTTCTTTGGGGATAAAACAAGGTTCTCCCACACACAGCTGACTCGGGGAGGTGTGGGGTCTTGGCTGAACCATGGCATCTCACGTGAACACACTGGTTGCTGGTCCTGCAGTCTGCCATGAAGGATGCAACGCATCGGGCTCCGGAAAGGTGGCTCACCTCTCCCTGGGCTGGGGATACTTCCCAAGGGATGCAGGTCCATCTCCATCCTCCTTGCTTTTCGTGAAAGCTCAGCATCAGCTCCTGCTTTGCCAGCCCTGAGGCTGGTCCCATGGGCTCCAGCTCCCCAAGCAGGATGGAGATGGGTTCACAGGGCTGAGGGACCCGGCCAAGCCACTGACGCCTCTCTCACTCGTGCTGGCTTGGCTGCATGTTGCAATGCCTCCAGGAAATGCTGCTGCTGGGTTGCACACCCAGGGGTACGTTTCCTCCTGCACTGCCGCCCTGCTTAGGATGATTTCCAAACAGGAATGAGGAAATGCTGAGCTTTGCAACAACATTTGTGGAAGTGGCCCTAAAATACCCCAGAAAGGGAGGTGGCCGCTTTTGACTTGCGCCCCAGTTTCAGCTTCAGGAGACCCTGCACGTCACCTGGGCAGCATCAAGGACATGAGTGACACAGAGGAGGCTCACGTGGCTCTGCCACTGCTGCTGCTCCGCAGAACCTCAGGCACATCCCTGGGTGCCAACCTCCTTTGCACAAGCTCTGCTGGAGGCAGTGCCCATGGGCAGTGGGGTGGGTGACGTCTGGGCTGCCTGCAGCCACTGATGTCACCATCTGGGACCAAAATTGGTAATTAAGTTTTGCTTCCCTCTCTGCCAATCTCATTTCCTGGTTCTCGTGCAATCGCAGATGCTTTCAGATTCCTTCTCGGCTCTTTATCTGCCTGCCAGACCAAAACACCTTCAGAAGAACGACAGAGCTGAGGGTCCGGAGTCGGTGCCTGGTGAGGAGATGTGATGGGGGGCAGTTTGTGGGTCTGTGCCAGTGAGGAGGTGTCCTCGGTGAGGGCAACAACTGTTAAGGGATTTTTTTTAGCTGCTTTGGCGCAAATGTTTTACTGTTTAACAGAAAAAACATTCCTGGGGGTGAGTCATGCAGCCGCAAGCATTTGTCTGCCTTAAAGACTGGGGGAATTAGCAAAACCCCAAACTGCCTTGGAGCCCCATCATGCTTTAAAGCCTTTTCTC
This sequence comes from Falco peregrinus, assembly GCF_023634155.1. Taxonomy (NCBI): domain Eukaryota; kingdom Metazoa; phylum Chordata; class Aves; order Falconiformes; family Falconidae; genus Falco; species Falco peregrinus. The sequence goes on along the minus strand of NC_073721.1, from coordinate 45,205,634 downwards.
CTCTTCTAACATTGAAAAACTGCTTAAAAACAGAGGTTGGAGAGTCACGGTGAGCTCACCTGGCTGGGTTTGCTGGGGGTTTGTTTGAAATCCTACCCTCCTCCCAGAAAAAAAAATATACCGGAATATTTGAGATAACACTGGAGAGGCGCCAGCTGTTTGTGCTGGCACGTTTTGGATCTGTCTGCTCTAACAAATGTGAACTCTGTAACGCAGTATTATTTTCCATAAACAGAAAAGGCAGCAGCCCTTTTAATGAATCTAATTGAGATTTGGGTTCAGCTCAGTAGCTGGAAATTGCTGCTATATGGAAATAACCGACTGAAATTCACACCTGTTGGCTTAGATTTTTTTTTTAGGTGCCCATAAACCAGATCAGAGCCATGGCTGTGTGTGGGTAGTTTGGGGTTTTGAAGGTGCTTAGCTACACTCTGGTGTTTAAAAGTGTAAAGGAAATTGTACTTGAGCTCAAGGATTTATAGATGCGAGGGGCTGGAGCGGGTGATTTCGGTGTTTTCCCTGGAAAGCAAAGGCAGCCCTGCCTCCGTGGGGTGCCCAGGGCAGGATGGGGGGCACAGGGGTGGTGGTTGGGCTGCCAGGCACCTGGTTGCCCCCATCGCCAGATCTGGTTGCCCCTGTCCCCAGGGCCAGCCAGGCACACCCTGCTCTGTCCCCAGGCATGGCATTGTCCCAGCCAGGCTGGGGGTGCCCGGGGGGAGCGCACCCCTGGGCTCTGCACCCCGGCAGGGCTGGGGGGCACAGCACCCGCTCCGGGCATCCCTACTAAAACAGAGCCGGGGGGAGGGCACATGCAGCCAGGGGGTAAATAATATTTTCAATGAGTAATGCTTGTTCTTTTTTAATAAATAACTAGTTAATCAGCCTGTAACTTGTTATTTATTCACAAAGTGATATTTTAACAATATGAAAGTTGTTGTTTTTAATAAGTAATATTTTAATAAGTAAGAAAGAAAAATCGTGCTGAGCGCTTTCACTCGGTACCGGGGGGTGGGGCGGGATCGTGCCCGCCTCGGGGCGGAGCCTCCCCGCGCCGGCGGCCGCCTATAAAGCCCGGCGGGCGCGGGCGCGGGCAGCGCTGGGGCCGGTGAGCGACGGGATCCGGGTTCGAGCCCCGCGAGGGGACACTCGGCTTTGGAAGGGGACAACCGGGGGGGAGGTTAGAGGGTGACTTATTTTGGAAGGGTGGGGGGATGATGTTGCTTTTTAAAATAAATGGGAAGGGGGAATATGGGCTGGGGCTGATGCCACACTCACCTGGCACGCTCTCGCAGGGCCATCACCATGTCGGTGTCGCACAGCTCCAGGCTGAACAAACTGGTGCGGGAGCAGTACATGAGGCTGCCCCAGGATGGGTTGGTGCAGGTCACCTACGTCTGGATCGATGGCAGCGGCGAGGGTGTGCGCTGCAAAAGCAGGACCCTTGATAAGGAACCCAAGAACATTGAAGGTAACACTGCTGCTTATCCCCCTGGGTGAGGGGGGTGGGTGGTGGAGGGCCCTGAGCATCACCAGGGAAGAGCTGTGGGGTGCTTTGGACAGTGGAAGTTGGCACTTGCTCTTGCTGGTTGCGTGGTGCTGGTGATACCCGCTGCAGTTATCTCGTGGGGTGATACCAAGCAACAGGGTAAATATCCGGCCTGTGTCTCTGCGGTTTGCTTAACCTGCAATCTCTGTCATTAGTGCTGGGTGGAAGGGGAGGATGAGATCCTCACCCCTTTCCACCGGGCAAACAGGCATGGAGGCATGTCGGCATCCGGATGGGGTTTGCTGGAGGGAGGTGAAGTGGCAGGGCTGATCCTGCCCCAGTGGTACTGGGGGGGTGAACACACTGATGCTTGGTGAGCACTGCGGGGCTCCAGGGTTGTGCAAGAAATCCTTTGAGGCTGTCATCCCACGGCACTCTGTGCCCTCTGGGCTCTCCATCCCGGGTCTAAGCCTCCAGCACTTGGCACAATCCATATGTGAGATACCTTTTCCCAAAGTTGCTCCCACCTCTGTCCCCCTCCTGTATCACAGATGTCCCGGAGTGGAATTTCGATGGCTCCAGCACGGCGCAGGCAGAGGGCTCCAACAGCGACATGTTCCTGGTGCCTGTCCGCATGTTCAGGGACCCTTTTTGCCTGGACCCCAACAAGCTGGTGCTCTGTGAGGTGCTGAAGTACAATAGGAAACCTGCAGGTGAGCACCTCCAGCGAGCACCCCCAGCTCCCAAGGGTCACCCACTTATTATTTAGGGTGGCATCTCTCCAGGGGGCTGCTCGTTCTGGACCGCTGGCATGGGGGAGCAGCTCTCAGCACTGAGCACTTGGCCTGAGGCTCTGAAATTCAAGCTCTGGTGGCGGCGGTTGTTTGCTGGAACCTGTTTTAGCAGCGCAGGGTGAGAAGAGCAGCGAGATGTGGAGCTCGGGGCGCTCACCAGCTCCAGCATGCCCAAGGCGTCACCGGGCTTTTAAGCCCCAGTGCACCCAGCCCCCGGGGGGATTAGGGGGTGGGGGGCTGGAAGCTGCAGGGGTTTTAATGTGCTGGGTTCGTGGCCATTCTCGTTGTTAACGGGCAGCTGCAGAAAAGGAGGGAGAAGGTGCTGGGGTGGCGTGGGGTGGCTCGGAGTGACCTTTTCCAAGCATCCCCAGAGCGTGCTGCCTCTTGGTCTTATCACACAGGCAGAAGCCTGCAGTCCCGGTAATGTCCTGTCTGTCTGATAAAGCCTGAGTTGGAGGAAGGGAAGCCGGTTTGCAGGGACATGCCGAGGGGCTCCCAGAGGGGTTATTTGCCGGCAAATAGCCGGTTATTTACCAGTAAAGCGGGGCCAGTGTCCCCACTGGGTGTGTGGGGGAAGGGAGATTATCTGCGGGATGATGCACACATCTGCCTGGGAGTGGAGAGGCTGTGGGCAGCTATGGTGAAAGACAGGGCTGGCTCCTTTTCAAATGGGGTCATGCCTTTTGGCCACGGGGGAAGCATCTGGGTTGAGATTGCTGCCCGGCAGCTCCTCTGTCGGAGCAATTTGGCAAGAGAGCTCCTGGGGCTGGAGCCGGGGCAGAGAGCTCAGCCCTGAGCCCTGCAGATGAGGGGGGTGCACCCTGCAGCTCTTCCCACAGTGGGTCTCTGTGGGTGTTAAGGTGTTGTGTGGGCTCTGGGGGGGAATTGCCTTCCCCCCTTCTCCCATCAGTGCTAGGGAGATGTCACCACTCTTCTCCAGCCCCATGCTCTGGGCGTATATCGTAGCTGCTCTGGGGTATGTTATTGTTATTTAAAGGCAGAATTGCAGCCTGGAGACTGCCTGTCTCTGCAGCAACAGTTTTTCAGCCTTCTTTTCCCCTGCTGTTTCAATCCAAGCTCTTGTTCCCCTTGCCTGGCATGTTGTCCCATGTCAGGATGGTTCTCTGGTATCTGGTATCTGTGTCTCCCTGGCAAAGCCCTGGTTGCCCTGAGCACCACGAAGGACCAAGGCAGGGCCAGCCAGCCTGGGTGCTAACCAAAACCATAGAGTTGGAGAAAGATAAGGATAATTAAGCTGGTAGAAAGAGGATGGGTGTGAAGTCGTGATGGGAGATGTACGGTGCCTGTTCCCAGATCTACCTGAGGCCAGTAGGACAGGGCTGCAGTATGGCTCCTGGTCTCTCAGTGTCTAAGAGGAGGATGTTCCTGGACCATTGGCAGTGTTTTGGAGAGTAGGCTAATTAAGCCCTCTTGGTCTGTGGCCTGATGCTGTAGTGATGGGCTGTCTCTGTGAGGAGGAAACCTGTGAGCAAGGAGTGTTGCAGGGAGGGGGGATTCACTCACCAGTTTCCTTAAGGCTTTTGTGGGAAGCACTTGGCAGTGGTGGAGTCTCAACCTCTGAGTGGGATGGAGCAGTGTGGTGGGTGCCTGCCCATGGCGTAGGTCTAACCCAGACCTCTCTGCTCCCAGAGACCAACCTGAGACACACGTGCAAGAAAGTCATGGACTTGGTTAAGGACAGCCACCCCTGGTTTGGGATGGAGCAGGAGTACACGCTGCTGGGCATCAATGGCCACCCCTACGGCTGGCCTGACAACGGCTTCCCCGGCCCGCAGGGTAAGTCCTCCCTCCCTTCCCCAACCCAAATGCCCCCCTCGGCTCCCACCTGCCTGCGTGGGAGCGCTGCCCAGCAGCAGGCATCCTGTCCCTAACCTCAGGCACAGCTTTCCCGTCACGGCTGACACCCGGCAAGAGCCAGCACGAAGTCAGGAGCTGTTTGCCCAGAGTGCCGGGTGGCCCGTGGCTCACGTGAGCCGGCCAGCAGTGCCGCTCCTGCCGGACCCCAGTTGCACAAACAACTCAGCTGCATGACTTGTTTGGCAAGGGCTGGCTAGGAAAACCTCCTCCCTGTGGCTGTTTGGGAAAGGGCTGGCACATCTTGCCCTCATGCAGCAGCAAGCAAGCCCCAGCGCCTCAGTTGCCTCCTGGGAGAGGGCCAGGGGTTTCCCAACCTGACTTAATCAGTCTTTTGTGGGGACTGGCTGCTTTCAACATCTCCCTTCCCCCAGGCAAAGATCTTCCCCCAGATCTTTGTCTGACCTACTTGAATGAGGAAGAGCCATATACAACGACAGGGAGCTGCATTTTCCAGCCATGAACAATGCCGGCTGTTGTCAGAACCATCTTGGACACTTGATGTGCTCAGAGGGTCAGCAAGGTGCCGGGGGCAAACTGAGCCAAGCTTTTGTTATCTCCTGGCCACCTCCCAGTTGATGCATTGCAAGTCCTGTTTACTTGCCTAGATAAGGCTGAGGTTGCACAGATGAGCTGCTCATGCTGCTGATCCTGGAGAAGGGGTCGGTGGCTCCATGCATTGTGGAGGGCAACACCATTTACTCCCCACAAATCCACTGCAGATGACGGCTGGTACCTGGGAGTGGTGGGATTTCGCTGCACTGCTGTTGCTCCCAAAAGTTTTACATGGTGGTGACTCCTCTTTCCTTTCCAGGCCCCTATTACTGTGGGGTTGGAGCAGATAAGGTGTACGGGCGTGATATTGTGGAGTCCCACTACAAGGCATGTCTCTACGCGGGGGTGAAGATCTGTGGCACCAATGCAGAGGTGATGCCTTCCCAGGTACGTGTGGATGGCACCATGCAGCTCCTGCTTCCAGTGATGGATATGAGTTATCGTGAGGCTGGAATAACCCAGCAACTCCCAGCTCTGCTGGGATGCTAAATCCACTCCCCACATCAGTTTTGTCTAGGTGGGAGCAGGTGCACTGCTAGGATGAAAATGTACAAGTTTGATTTTTTTTCTCCTAACCCACCCTGGCGTGCAAATCCTTGCTTTTTGGGGCAGGCAAGCGAAACCGCAGCTGAGCCAAACTGCAGGTGAGCTCCTTGCAGAGCTCAGCCTGAGTCCTGGCAGCCTGTGCAGAGCTGGGTGCTCCCCTGCACTTCCCTTCTTCCTCAGAGCAGGGATGTAGGGGACAGCATGAGCCAGGATGGGCTGCGGGAGCAGCATGTGGAGCAGTGGGTGTCTGCATCCTGCTCCTCTATCCTGGGAGCTGGGAGGCTTGGATTTATTTAGGAGTCAGCTGGAGGGAGTCCCTGATTGCATTAGTGGGTGGCCAGACTGGCCGATGGTAATTTGGCCCTGCAGCCTGTGAGTCGCTGACTCTCCTGCTGCTGATGTGGCAGCGATAAGTGGGGGGCTTATCTGCAGTGTAGCTGAGGCAGGACTTTTAACAACCCTGCTGTTTGCCCTGACTTTTTCAGGGTCCTTCTTGGCTGCCTTCTGCATCCTGGGCTCGGCCAGGCCAGGCCAGGCCATGCCAGCAGCCGTAAATGTGTCACCCTCTGCTTAGTCACCGTGGGTGGCGCAACCCTGGCTCCAGCTGGGGAGGGAGCAGCACCGGGAAAGGCTAACAGGCTCCTCGTTAGTCCCCTGCCCTGTTTGCAGTGTGGGTTGGGGATCCTGCATGCCAGCAGCCCCAGCCCCAGCCTGGAAGGCAGGCGTGGTGCTTATTTCCCTCCATTTTGATTAAAACCCCTCTGATTTGCTCAGTTTAGTCATGAGCGGTTTATTCCCATTTCTTTTGTGTGCCAAAGCTGTCCTGTTGCTTAACTTCATACTCCCCATCCCTGTTGCTGATTCCCAAGGGGTAAAGCTCAGCCGTCGCCCAGGCTGGCAGCCCTTGCTGGAGGTGGTGGCAGGGATGTGATGGCTGGGGAGGCACAAACCTGCCCACCCTCACCAGCGCATCTGCTTGCCCCTTCCAGTGGGAATTCCAGGTGGGACCGTGCGAAGGCATTGAGATGGGCGATCACCTCTGGATGGCTCGGTTCATTCTCCACCGTGTCTGCGAGGACTTTGGGGTTGTGGCTACTCTGGACCCCAAACCCATGACTGGCAACTGGAACGGCGCCGGGTGTCACACCAACTACAGCACCGAGGAGATGCGGAGGGAAGGGGGTCTCAAGTGAGTGCTGGGGGAGTTGCCTGGGAGGTACCCACGAGCTTTGGGGTGTCCTTGGCCATGTGGCAGGTCCCCATAGTGCATGTGTCTCTGTACCTGTGCCAGTCAGGGCTGAGGCTGTCCCAGCTCATTTTATTTTAAAAACAGCTGGTCATATGAGAGTGTCCCTTGGGCTGTCCTCATCCCTGGACAGAAGGAAGGGGTGACAGCCTTCCTGGCCATGGGACCCCCCCTGCAAATGGACCTACTGACAAACCCCACCCCATTCTCCTCTCCCACAGATACATTGAAGCTGCCATTGAGAAGCTGAGCAAGCGGCATGACTACCACATCTGCGTCTACGACCCGCGAGGTGGCAGGGACAACTCCCGGCGGCTCACCGGCCACCACGAGACATCCAACATCTTCGAGTTCTCTGCCGGTGTGGCCAACAGAGGTGCCAGCATCCGCATCCCACGTCAGGTCGGCCAAGATGGCTACGGCTACTTTGAGGATCGGCGGCCGGCGGCCAACTGCGACCCCTACGCAGTCACCGAGGCCATCATGAGGACGACGGTGCTCAATGAGACCGGGGTGGAGACCAAGGACTATGCTGACCCCTGAGGCTGCGGGGTGGGTGGAGGTTTTCATTTCCACACTAGCTTCTCACGTGGGATTTGTGCCTGTGCGGTGTCCTCGGCTGCAAGCTCAGACTCTTTAGGAACCTCGCTTCTGGTTTTGTGAAACGTCGCCTTAGAAATATATATATATTTTATAGTAAGAGGGAGGTGCCCAACCTATTTTCTCAACCACTTTTTTTTCTGGTTCCTGGTTTTAGATTGTTCATGGGGAGTTTTTTTTAAAACTTGGATTGAATTTTTTTCCTGATGGACTTTACACTGTGATGTACATAGATCCCTACATGGAAGCTGCAGCTGCTGCTGTTTGCACCTGGGGAGGGCGGGTGCTTTTTTTCCATATCTGTGTTGCAAGGAAATGATAATAAATAATTTTCCTGGCTGCGTGGCAGCCAAGTTATGCGGCAGCCAGTGCATTTTTCTGTAGCTCCTAGAGCTCTGTGGAGGATTTAATTTGGGTCTTGCTGATGAATTGCAGCTACTGAGCAGCCTGCACAGGGGCTGGAGGAGCTGAGATGCTGGAGGATCCTTGGGACAGGTGCCTGGGGCTACCTTGCCCCATTTGCCGGCAGCCGAAAGGCCATCATCTCCTTCCATCGTGATCCCCCGAAAGGCAAACAGAGTGGCCGAATGAGCAAACAGTGGCTGGGGCAGCAGCTGGCGGGCGTTTACACAGGGTGTGTGCTGCTGAGTCAGCAAAGGCTGCACAGCGCTGGGCACAGTGAGCAGCAGCTCCCCTGCAGGTACATCTTTGGGTGAGAGAGGGGAGCCTGGGACACCCCGTGCTGCACCCCAGGCGATGCCTTGCTGCATCAGAGGGATGTGGTGCAGTTCTTTGGGTGGGAATCTCTCTACAAGGTGGGGGTTGTAGATTTTGTTCAAAGTCAAACCGTGACATAGGATGCTCCCCTGTAGATGGGGTGTCAAACGCATCTCCAACAGCCAGGCTCTTGGGGTCCCTCCATGCTGCAGCTGTGGGAAGGAGCTGGATGGAAGCATGGGGACAGCTCTGGTCCCAGTGACACCCTGAACAGGCAGGTCATGTCCCATGGTGGCAGTCACCAACAGAAGGGTTATCTGTAGGCAAGGGGAAGCAACAGCATGAATGGACAGGGGATGTCATGTTCGTTCCAGTGCAGTCATGAGGATTATGAAACTGGTTTTATGTATTTTTTAATCTAATGCAGTTGACAAGCCAAAATAGAGGACCCTGAGTCCCTCCTGTAGGTCACGGTGCTGCAGGGAGTGGGAGTAGCAGGAGCTGGGGAGGGAGGTGGCCATGCCCCGAACCACAAGCAGCCAGGAGCCCGCAGTGTCTCTGAGCTGCTCAAGCATAAATGTAATCCGGTCCCCACCCTAAGAAGCATAAATTTTCTTTCCAGAAATTGCTGTTTGGGATGTTTAATGTTTTTCATCAAAACCACAAGGCTGTCTTGTTTTCTTCTCATTTCTATGATGTCTTTAATGGGTAATTTGAGCACTGGGACAGTGACTGATGGATGCAGCTGGAAAATCAATAAAGAGCTAAATCTGGAACAGAAAGATTCATGTTTGTTTCCCTGACTGTACCAGTGGCTTAAAGTACTTCAGCTTTCATCATACTGTGCTGTACAGCCCTCGCTAAATTTGGGGAATCACGTGAATTTGCATTGCCAACATGCAAATGTCTTTGGTCAGACACAGCACTGTGGTACAGCTGAACACTTTGTACCTGTTCCTGGCTCTCACCCTGCGATTCCCCTCTGACAGAGGACTGTCCTCTTCAGGTGAGGACAGTGAGGCTCCAGGGGAGACCCAGGGACTCACCCCCAGCCACAGGTGGGGCTTTTCCCCAAGCTGGGATCAGCCCTGGCCACTGTTCACTGGGGATGCTGCTTGCTGGTCCCCACGTGGCTGGAGCAGTTGCATGCTTGGACAGTTTCATGCTATCTTTTGCCAAACACAGATCTTCTTGTTTGTACTCTTTGAGGTCAAAATGGGCCAGAAACTATATGTCAGGGTTTTTTTAATTTCCTAAAGCAGGAGTGGTTCCTACCCACAGGGCCTGCGGCAGAGGGGAAAGGACACCAGCAAGTTCCCACAAGGGATGTTCTCAGAATTTTGCTGCGTTTGCAGATGTCGAAGGTGGGTTGTTGGGTTCAGCCAGCGGAGCAGGCACTGGTGATGGAGCCAGCCCTCAGGCTGAGGCTTGAGGCCGGGGGGGGGGGGGGGGGGGGGGGGCGGTGCCCCCAACCCCACCCAAGGGTTGGACAGTGCCCAGCTGAGATGCGCTCAGCATCGCCTGGAGCTCCCTGCTGGACCACCATGGGTGGGAGCGGCACGGGGACCCCCCAGCTGGAATGAACCCCCCGGACGGGGCTGCTGGGGCCGCTGCAAGGTGGGAAACCGTTTCCCAGGGCTTTCCCGAAGGCTTTCCCGACGGAGCGGGGCGGGGGGGGGCAGGATGCTGCCGCGCTCCGCCGCCGCTCGGCGGGTCCCTGCTGCCCTCCGCAGGCGCAGCCCCGAACCGCAGCGAGCTGCCCCTCTACCCGCGGCTCCGCGGGGCGGCCGGCGAGAGCCGTGTTCCTAAGAAAGGGTTGTGGGGGACGAGGCCAGGAAGCTCTTCAAGAGAAGCTCCTCTTTTTTTTTCTTTTTTTTTTTTTTCTCAGGCGCTGACCGTGCCTACCTGCCCCCCAGGACCACCCTGCGCCCTCTGGATGGATGTGTTCACCTTTACCAAATTTTGCATTTCCACATAAGCCCTCATGGATAGTGGCAAATAAATCCCGCTTTGGGCTCTTTCGCATACCCATCCCACCGCTCAGCTGGACACATGGAGCTGGGTGCTACCAAGGGGTGCATTACCCCTCAGGACAGTTGTCCCCGGGGCTGTGACCAAGCAGATGGACAAGTGGCTCTGGCACAAGGACCAGACACCCACTGTGTCCCTTCCTTCATCTCCCACCACCGAGCACCCCAGGAAGGCACTGCAGAGGAGGACACACCGGGTAGGTGAGCATCACAACCACCCCGTGATAGGGAGTGACAGCATGGGAGCTTGCAGGCTTCTCAGTCTTCAGATCTCTTTTTATCACTATAAATTCCATTACTTCAAATTCAGTCAAGTCCTTCAGGATTTTTTTTTTTAAGCCAGTTATAAAAAGGACATTAGAATTACAGTTCTGGTGCTAACAATAGCATTACTCAAAGCTGCTGGCCAGAAGTAGAGAGCTCTGGGTAGAATAAAGACCTAAACTAAATTGTCAATAATAACTTCTTTTTTCCCCTCCCTGTCTTCCAGCCTCCACAATCTGCCCGGGTCTGTCCATCTTAATGAGTATTACAATGGTTTCAAATTAGATCTACAGAAAATTGAATTTTTTCCCCTCAGAAGCTTATTCTGGCCTTTAAAGGCCAGTGATCATATTTTGGTTTGTATAAGAGCATCTTTGATCTCAAAGGCTCTCAGCTTGTAGAGAGATACGGCTCATTACCAGCAATTCGATGCTGTTGAAATGCAGCCACAACTGAAAGGATGACAGGCACCATGCTGCAGCACCCAACATGTCAGGAGAAGAGTTAGGGAGACGTTTGGCCAGGGGTGCTCGGTCCTGGCCCCCCACTGCCCTGCGTGGCTCTCCTAGACAGAGCACCGCTCTACTGACACCCAGCTGGCATGTAGGTGATCACCCTCCCCCAGGCAGGTGCTGGGTTTGCAGCCAGAGGCTTTCAGCACCGTTTGACTCCTGAAAGTATGGGATGAAAGAGCCCCAGCAGCCCAACCTAGCTCCAGGTGGGTTATTGGGGAGCCCCTGGGGACACCCTGGGTGACAGCAGTGTCTTGCTGAGAGGGTGATGCAGCCAGTAACCTGGCAATGCACAAGGGATTTTCTCATCTATGTGACTGACCCATGTAGCATCGCTGCTGACCCAAGCATGGGGCTCAGGCACAGGTGCTGTGCGGGGAAAGGGATCATGCTGGCTGCAGGAGACCTGCTGCTTGCTCACTGCTGGAAAGGTACAGCAATTAGACTTTCCAGGAAAGCCCGTTACCATAGCAGGGCACTGGGAGCAGACAGTCACTTACCTCATCCACAAAACAAGGGGGATTTAGTCTTGGGGGGGGTTCAATGGGCCCAGCAGCTGCAATTAGACCTCCCATCTGCTTTGCATCTAGATAGCGCAAAGCCGAGCAAATCGTGAGCAATGTGATGCCCTGTGGCAGCATCCACAGCCTGGGCGTTGTTTGTAGGGGCACTGGGGACAAATGATTTCATGGTGCGTGGTTGGGGGGTAAGATGGGGCTTGCACCTGGGTGTAAGAGAGGCCAAGGGGTCTGCCCTCCTGCTCCTGGGAGAGAAGGCAGCAGAGGCTGCAGAGTCTCTGCTCCTTTCAGCCATACTGAGGCAGGTAAAGAGTCCCCAGTGCCCTGGCAAGGATGGGGCAGGGTCTGCCTTGGTGCTCCCTGCTCCAGTGGGGGCTGCTGCTTCGTATGGACAAGGCTTTTTCATAGAGCAGTGCCATGAAGCCCACAGCAGTAGTTTGATAGTTGGTTTGAGAAAGGTCTGTAAAGATATCAACTCCCCCAGGTATTCCTAGAGCAGCCTCCACAGAGTCCTTAATGACCTGCAGCAGCCACCTCTGCTCACCCCAGCACCCATCCTGAGCACCCACTCCCAGTGATGGGTGAGTAGGGCCAGATAAGCTATCAAAAGCACCCTGCCAGCTGGGGGCTAGATGCGGGCCAGGAGCTAAATAGGGTGTCAGGGCACTAACAGGCTTTAATGACCCTGACCAGCCTCCCCTGGAGCCACAGGCCCTGGGGGATCCATTTAAGCTCTGCCAGGGGCATCAGTCACTGCCTAAGTTGTTTTGAGGAGCGTTGGTCTCCTGACCTTAACCCATGGACTGATTTCCCAACTTGATCTGCTTTATCACTGTAGACCTGCTGAAAGATGACCAGGTGCCTCTCACTGATCCTGAACTGCAGGCTGATTTTCTGGCTTGATTTTAGACCTGTCTCATTGTGGGGAACTTCCCTGATGGTCTGTCTGGACTCCTGGTTGAACATTTCTACTACCTCTGCATCTGCCATGATTTGGAGCAGAGGAATGGGGTCCTTGCCGGTAAGACTGCCCCATAGCTGTGGTGTCTCTTCTGGCTTCCTGGACCTTTGGGAGCCCCTGGCCCTTGCTGTGCCCTAATGGGGGGTGGGGGGGTGGGGGTTGTATAAGGACTACCGGAGCACATACAGCGTTATGAGAGAGGGAACTGTGGGGTATAGGTGTTAACAGGGCACTATCTGCTGGGGTGCTGTAGGACAGTCTCCTCTGCGATGCCCGTTGCAGCACTTGCCAATGCTGCTCCAGTGCAAGGACCTTGGAGACGGGTGTACCCACAGCTGGGGTGCAGAGGAAGGAGGTGACATGTTAAGCTGTGCAGCAGCAGTTGAGCTGTGAAGCTGCAGCTGATTTCTCAGGCATGCTGGTGCAGGGATGCAGACTTTGCACTTGTGGGTCTGGGATCAGATTCCTCACCGGTATCTGTCTCTGTTGTGCTGCCTTTTGAAGCACACACCGAGATGGCCACATTTCCAGCACCGAGTCAGCTCCCTGTAGTGATAACCTTGTGCACAGGCACCCATGTGAGGAGCTGGGAAACCAGAAACTTAGACCCCACAGAGTGCTCTTACCAGAGAAGTCCCCTGACTCTGCGTGGGGACAGGCAGTAGTAAACGGAGTCTGGGGAATTTACTTTCTTCTTCAATCCTTACTCCCCGCAGCTGCTGAGATGGATGCCATGAGCAGGAACGTACTTGCAGAGGATGATGAGATGCAATTGCCGTAATGTCTTTCTCTTTTTCAAGCCTATTTCATTTAAGCTTTTTGCAGCTCCCGCAGGTGCTTGGGTTGCAGCAAGGAAGGCAAGTGGTGAAATTATAATGGCAGAGCTTGCTAAGAGCAGGAGGGACAGGTTAAGCTATAGCTGTGCTTTAGTCAGGCAGGTGTCTGGTGGAGAGATGATTCAAACCCAAATGAAGTGATTTCTCCTGGTGCTGCTCTAGCCTGATAACTGTGATAACACAAATTGAATGCATTTGTTGGCCTTGATTCACATCACGGTGGGTGTTTTCAGTGGCTGAAATGTCAGTGCAAGGCAGGTTTTAGGAGGACTTAAAAAATAGCTGTAGTTAGGGCTGGGCTTGGAATATTTGCCCGTGGGAGGAGCATGCAAAGGTGATGGGTGCTGTCAGGAACCAGAGCTGTTAGTGAAAGAACTGGTTTCATCCTAAACCACCTCAAGCTCACAGGATATAGGGGAGACAGGGAAATGCAACTGTGATGACATAGTTCAGCCAAAGTGAGAGAAGTTTTGACAGCTTTGGCACCAGCTGATCTGTAAGGCAAACTCCAGCCCCAAGGAGAACGGTGAAGTAAAATCAATCTGGGCAGATTTAGCTAGGATGACTGTCTTCTCCATGGAGCTTAATCCAGGACATGGACCCGCAATGCCTGGGATGTTTCCACCTCACCCACATACTCGGAGAGAACTGAAGCACGCTGTTAACAGTTATCCTGGCTGTATTAAATCAGGCATACCATGCCTTTTCCCTCCTTGTCCTCAGAAAAGGGTTCCATGGCTTTTCCGTGCTTAGTATGTCCCGTTCCCATCTCCCAAGCCTTTTGAGGGAGGGAAAGGCTGTCAGGTCTTGTACATAGCTCACTGCTGGTCTGCCCTGAGCTGCCTTTCTCTGCTTTCTGACTAGTTGTGCTGTTATAACACACTGATCTACTCTTGGCTTTCAGTTTAAGGGGTGAAACTCTCAGATGCCGTGTGTGGCTCTCCAAGGCATGGGCTCTGCCCTCCCAGCTGCACCTGCTGGATGCTTCTCTGCTGCTTTCCTGCCAGGCTACACCCTTGTACCAACCCTGGGTTTGGAGGCTCTTGTCACTGCCTCTGTTGCGCTGCTTGTCTCAGCCCCTTTGGGACCCTGTGCCAGGACAGTCCCCAGGATGGGACAATGGCTTCAGCTCACACTGTCCCAGTAGGTAAACTGGGTGACTGTAGCTTGGCAGGCTTCCCCCACAGAGGCAGTGTTGGGGGAGTAGACATGGACACGCAGAAGCTCATCACGCTCAGCTCCTGTCACTGTGAGAGATGTGGAGGCAGACAGAGCAGTGAGGATGTACTGACAGCTTGTTGCCTTCACTTACCTCATGGTGGCAGGTGCTGGCTGCTTCCCCAGGGCAGTTTTGCCAAATTTATGTGTATTTTTTCTGCTGTCACCACCCTGCACCTGCAAATATAGACCTTTGAGGTGGGCTGGGCAGCTATCCTCTGTGCAGAGAGCTGGGGGCTGCTGGCAGGAGCAGTGTCCCAGGAGCTGCTCCTAGAACCTGTCATGAGCTGCTCGGTCCTCTGCTTGTGTCCCCCTGGGGACAGTGGGTTTGACTTTTTCCAGCTGGCCAAATACAAAGGCCACAAAGCAACTGGCTGCACAAGCATTGTTGTTGCCTGGTCAGCTGGTGAAAGTGGGTTGTAGACCCACCTTCAACAGCTCAGCTGGCAGTGTCATGGGCTGGCAGGAGACTTCCAGCACATGGTTCTACCTCCACGGAGGAGCCTCCATCAGCTCTTCATGTGAACAGCACCGTGCGGATGTGTGGCTGGGCAGGCATTGCACATGATGTGCCAGTGGAGGACTTTTTAATGATGCCTCCAGTACTGGCCAAGGCAGGTTTGTCAGATGTGATTCACCTGCCTCATGACAAATCTGGCTGGCCAGACAAGTGACCTTTGAGTCTTGTGTATTAGCTCATGGAAACCTGAATCAACAATGACTGAGGAAAGGGAAATACCTGACAAGGAACAATCCCAGGACAGCCCCGCTGAGGAGCTGGGATGAGCAGGGGTAAGAACCGCAAGGTGAGGGGGGAGGGACACCCATGCCCCCCTGCTTTTCCAACCAGCATCCACCCATAAGCCAGCCAGCCAGCAAACTCTTTTGGAAAGCATTACTTCACAAAGAAAAATGCTCAGTGGCTGACAGTGCCTCGGGCAGAGCACTGCTCTAGCAGAAGTTTAGGCTCAGAGGCCAACTCCTTCCCCCTCATGCCTGGGTCTGGGTGGCTTTCTGGCCCACCCTGTAGGGTGTCCTTGGGGCCAGCGCTGCTGGCGTGCTGTCCTGTCCCTCACCCAGGCCCTGGGTGATGGAGAAGGAGCTCTGCACGTAGGTTAACCTAATGCTGTAGAGGGGTGGTTTTGTTCAGAAGGGGACTTTCAGCTGTGTCATTAGGTGTTGGGCTGCTTGCTCTGCTGGAGCCGCTTGCAGCAGCAGATCGGTGGCTGGTCAACATCATCCTGAGCCTTGGTCCTTTGGGTGCGTCTGCCCCTGCACCAAGCCATGGTTTGGCTCAGACATCCCACTCCAGCATGTGCCAAGAGTTGCTCTCTGTGTTCCTGCAGGAGCAGCTGCCGAAACATGCTTTTCCATGCTGGGGATTGACATTTTTTGCTCTGGACACATGGAGTGACTGATGATGAGCAGGAAAATGAAGTGTTTCTCTCGGCAGCAGGGGGTGAGATGCGTGCAGAGGGAAGGAGTAGAATTCTCTGTGAATTGGCAAAGGCAGCCAGGTGTGAGAGAGAAGCATGGGTGTTGTGGGGTGCCCCCACCCCAGGGGTCTCAAGCTGGGTCATTGACATGTACTATCTCCTCTCCCTGGACACCTCCTCCTGGGCTGCGTGGAGGGTTGGGGGACTTCTTGGTGAGGACGGGGTCCATCCCACAGCTTTTTATCAACTAGAAGTGGGACATCTGAGCTGGGTGAGCAAATTAATCCAAGCAGGGGGCTGCTGAGCCACACAGAGATCCACTCCTTTAGTTGGCAGCTGTGGTGGTCTCTGATATCACTGTTGCTGCCTTCTATCCCTGGATATTCATCATTGCTTCTCTGCTGGAGGCCATCTCCACCACAGCCAACAACATGGGAGTGCTCCTCAGCCGTTTCTGGGGGGAGTCCAGTGGATTTAGGTGAAAGTGCTGGAGGAGGTGTGATTGTGGACTTTGCACAGGAGTGGCTGATGAGATGTCACATCCCTGACAGTGAGTCTGTGGTGGAACAGGGGTCCCCACCAGGAGGGACGGTACCAAATGTCAGGAGTGTGGGAAGAGCTGGTGCCTGGGGTCGTGGCACATTGCTGTCTCAGCCAGCTATGCTGTGATGTTGTTAGAGGAGCCTGTTATGGGGAAAAGGGAAATAGAAGAACTGGGCAGTGAAGGGAAGGGAGACACGAGAGCCAGTCAAATACACATGTCTTGCACCTCAAGGTGGTGATGAGGCAGGGTTAGCGACCTCACTGCTGCTGGACCCTCTGGCTGCCCAGGACACCTCTTGGGATGGCAGATGCCAGGTGTCGGGCCACCCTGCTCAGGCGGCACCGCAGTCCCCTGAAGGGATGCCCATAAGCCTTGACCTCAGCCTGCTCACGCATGTTAAACAGCGACTGCTGCCTTTCCCTGGCATTGTGCGAACCCCAGCCCAAATATGTGTAGGTTTGCAGTGAGGGAGAAATGAAAAAGCTGCCCAGTGCTGGGGGTATGACGGTGCAGCCCTTGGCTTTTGTTTGGCCCTTTTCTCAGGTGAGGTCCTGCTGGGATCACCAAGGGTGAGTAAATCCTCCCATTCCCAGAGCCCATAGGTGAGGGCAAATAAACCGTTGTCCCGGCTCTGCCTGTGCACAGATGCTGAGCCCTGTGGGGAAGGGAGGACAGGCGTCCCACCATCTGATCCTCCTCCCCAGTCCCACAATGAGCGAGAAGCTCTTCCAGCAAGAGATCAGAAACCCAGGCAGCACAATTAGAATTATAATAATAGTAATTACTGCCTTGCCTCTCTCTAAGGATTTTCTAGTGAGGCTCACCAGGTGCTGGCTGGGCATTAACTAATTAAAGCAATAGCATCCACGTGAAGGGGATGGGTGCCAGCTGGGTCACGGGACTGCAGCAGCTCAGCTGGGGGCTCGTGTTCTCCCTGCCCTCATCTTTATCCAGGCTTGGGGGGGGAAGGTTAAAAGGGAGGAGCTCGATTGGGAGGTACGTCCCCGAATGGGCCCTCTTACCGCAGGGATGAGGGTTAATGTATGGGAGAGAAGAAGAGCAGGTCAGGAGCACTCCGCATGCTACCCACGGGTGCTCCTCTGGTCCCCAGTGATGTGAGCTAAAGGGCTTGCGCATACCTCTGTGTGCGTTTGGGGATAAATAAACTCTAATGCATCAACTTCTGTGTGTGCACATGTCTGTACGTAGGAGGCTGCTCCTGCACGCAGATTTCCATCAACACACAAACGCCAGTATGTGGGCCTGCGTAGATACAAGCCAGCACAATAACACAAAGGCTGGAGAAAATGTTTCACAGGGAGAGACCTGAAGACCTCAAATTGCTCAGTTTATCAAGGAAATTGAGAAGTGTCTTGATTTTGGTGTGTAAGTATCACCACAAGGAGAAATTGCTTGGCGCTAAAGGACTCTTTAATGTCAAAGAACGAGAAGCCTGCCAAAGTCAGACTAAAAAGCAGGCACACATGTTAGCAGCTAAAGGGATGAGCAGCGGAAGCAAACTGCCAAGGGACATGGCAGGACTTTCTGTCTGTGGGTGAAGGGCAGCCTCATCTCTCTGGCGGAGATGTGTCTGCCAAATTATTCTGTAATCAGGCATGCAACATGAGTGTAAGTGGATGATATTTATTATGTTTTTACAGCCCCTTAGATCTGGGTTTTTTTTTTCTTTCTTACTCCTTGAACGAGGCCTGGGATGCTGTCTCAGGGTATGGGGTCATGAAGCATCCACGGGACAGAGCCCAAAGCTGCTGCCTGGCCTCTGTGCAGTGGCGTCTCCCAGCTCTGCTGTGTGGATTGTTCCTGATCACTTACTGCCCTTTTCTCATCAACCCCGGGAGCGGGGCTGCCACGTGGCCCTCACGTCTGGGAGGCTGGTGCAAATGTGGGGTGTATCAGGCAGATGCAGTTTCAGGCGCTGCTGCAGAGCCCTGGGACATCGAGATCCCAGAGCTTCGTACACCACTGGTGGGACATTTAGCTCCAATGTCACCGCATGCCCTTGCCTGCAAGCTGCCTTGCTGGCCCACAGCAGGGACACAGGGGACCTCTGCTGTGGCAGCCTGCGAGGAGAGGGCGGATGGGCAGGCTGAACCAGGCTAAAAGTCACTGTGAACTGGTGAAAGGTGTCAGCCCAAAACAAAGGAGTAATTGTTGTTGCTTTTAGTATCAGATGATGTGGTTGACTGGCCAGGGAATCAGCTGAGAAGCAGAGAAATTATTTGGAAAGGTAATAAACGTAAGTGTAATATAAATATGCCTGTATTACGGATTTTATATGCATACATAGGTATATGGAAAAATTATCAGTGTATATAGTGTAACTGTATCATCAGTGAGCCCTCTGTGGGCTCGTTGTTCACGTGTGTATATTTTAGTCCAAGGGAAGCTTAAGAAACTTAATGGCCAACTTCCTTGGCCGTGCTGCTCTGCTGCTTTCTCTCTTCCTCCATCACAGCCGCTCCCCCGCGCGACCTCGCAGGGTGTGGTGGGCTGCCCAGCCAGCAGCAAAGCCCCTATCGCTCCCCTCAGCAGGACCAGGGAGAGTGGTTGGAAAAGCAAAACCAAGGAAACCTGAGGGTTGAAAGGCTCCTCATCTTGTATCAGAGGGGCGAGAGAGCAGGAGAAGCTAGGAGTGTCCCCAGGGTGCCCGGCAGCACCCTGTCTCGTCTGTCTCCCCAGCAGACACGCACCCTGAAGCAACAGAGCGGGTGGAAATCACTGTGCGCACTGCAGGCTGCCCCGGGGTGACATGCTGCTGCTTCACCCAGGAGTGTCCACATCATTAAACCCGCTATCAGTCACAGCTCAGGTATTCACCACCATTTCCGCGCTGCCTCACCCTGAGCACCCCCGGGTCCCTCGCTGGGCTTGGCCCCTGCCCGGTCAGACTGTTGCAGCCAGCGCAGGGGAAACTGAGGCATGGTCAGGTGAGGCTGTACCTCCTCTGTGTCACCAGGCACAGCTGCAGGACAACAGCTGGAAAGCCAAAAGAGGAACAAATTTGTCTGCAGACAACACCTATGGACTTAACCGTGAAGCCTTTTACATCTATAGAACAATACACGTAGTTATTACAAAACTCGCAGCTACAGCTGATCCCTTCGTGGGCATGTTTTGCCCACGTGTGACAGCATGTGCAGCTGCTCTCCCCCTGCAGGGCCTGTGGGCGAAGCTCTGTGCTGCAGGCACAGCACGGCTAAGGTGCCAGCAGGGGTATTTTATTGATAAATGTGGGGTTTTTTTAATAACTACTTTGTTCTTTGTCAAGAAATTTCATGTTCCATGAAGTTAGGGGAATGTGATGGTGTCTGAAAGGAAAATTTTATTCTAAAACTAAAGTTGACAATTGTTTTTCTTTTCTCTTTTTAAATTTCCCTTTTAATAAAGGAAAAAGGAGGAAGGGAGAGCAGACAGAACCCAGAGGAAGTAAGATTTCCCACCACCACAACAAACCCTTCAAAACATTTTTTTAAAGCATAATAATGGTCCAAAGTTGCAGGAAAGCGAATCTTTTGCAGTTTAACAAACATCCTTAGGTGATGGTTTGGTTTGGTTTTTTTTTTAGCTGCTCTGAATTTCAGCGCTGGTGAGTCCACAGACAATTAGATAACAGGCATGACTCTGGAGCACGGGCAGATGAGCAGGGAGGCAGGAATGCAAATACACATTTGACTCTAATGAGTAAAATCCTCCTGAACCTAGCACCACCGGGCCCCATACAAGGAACAGCAGGTGCCCTGGCATCGGATATATTGAATTATTCCCATCTAGTTACGTCTTACTAACTGCTATGCACAGTGTAGCTGTGGTCTGGGGGGTTAGTGCTGTTGCTGACTGTGCCATGAGAAGGGCTCCTGTATTTTGTGTCTAAGTACACTGTGCCTGTCTTGCAGTACTGTAGCTGTGCCACAGCATGCACAGCCGGGGCCGGAGCCCCAGTGCCTCTGTTCAGCAACCGGTGCAGGAATCCTTTTTATTCACGTTGTGACCTTGGGCAAGCAACTTCACCACGCTTAAAATTAACTTTCCTGCAAACAAGGCGTGTAAGTCTCTTTGCGCCAGGAGAGCTATGGCACAGCGTGAAGGGCTTGGTTTTGGCAAAGGGTGTTTTTTCACCCTGTTGTCACGCCTGTGGTGTCCCTCTGGGCCAAGGGTGCCATGCTGCCCCGGTGATGGGGTGGCCCCAACAGTGGAAAAAGCCCTGAGTCTTTGGCTGCTTTCCATGGGGGAACAGGGCTCAGCAAAATCTTCGGTAGCACAGGGTGCTTTTGCTGCCCCCCCACCCCCCAATTTGTTTGTTTTTGCTGGCAGAGCTAAACAGGGGCTGCAGAGACTGATGAAAGAGGCTGCAGGCTCGTCTCACAAAAAAACTGAGATGAGAAAATCAGTGAGCTTAGCTAGCCTGGCAAAACAAAAGCTAAGGGCAGCCCAAGGAGAGCGGTGTATGGATGCATCCCGGGGTACGCCCTGCAGGAGGAGATGAGCTGTTGAAAGCCTTGGCAAGAGACCCTATAGGGGTGTACGTTGCCTGTGACTACATGCAGGCTGGAAACAAGGCAGCTTTAAACATCGGAGGAAGGAGGGCCTGGAAGGGCTTCCCAGCAGGAGCCTTGTGCACTGCGAGCTCACAAACTCCTTTGGTGCTTTATGAGGGATTTTAGGTTGTGACACTCACCATAAGGCAGCACGGAGGGTCCTGCAGCCCTGTGTGCCCGGGCTGGTATTGCTGCAGGTCCACGGGAGGATGTCTGTCTGTCTGGCCAGGTCCAGGCTGGGTGTGCTCTGCAGATAAACAGCCTGTTTCATACTTATTAATTCTGCCTGTGTACACAGCCTGCGTGCCAGTGGCCGGGAGGCCTCGCCGGGAGGTGCCTTTCCTCAGTGCTGCCTTTGGTGTGGATTTTACAGATGTTTTTTTATTCAATCACACAGCTCAGAGGGGGAACATGGCAAGTGTGATGGAGGGAAGCCGGCTGCTCGCCCTCAGCTTCCTGGGATACCTCGGCGGGGTCAGGCACCTTCACCCTGACCTGCTGGGAGCATGAGGCCGCCATTTACCCCTCAGCCCCAGGCGGCCATCGGGTCCCCTGCATTTGCCCCTTGCTGGATGCTTAAAGAGATTTGGGTTATAAAAATAGGAGGGGGAAGATGTGACAGCTGGGCCGGGAGAATTACAGGGAGGAGATCAGATTAGATGGAGAAGGGAGCACTTGGAGGCAAGATGGCCCCATGCTGGGACAGCTCCTTCCCTCACAGATCAGCCCTACAGGCCGCCCCTTCCCTCACAGCCCGGCCCCATAAGCTGCCCCTTCCCCCACAGCGTAGCCCCACACCCAGCTTATTCCCTCATAGCCCTGTTCCATAGCCGGCTTCTTCCCTCACAGCCCAACCAGACAGCCCAGCCCCACAAGCGGCTCCTTCCCTCACAGCCCGGCCCCATAAGCTGCCCCTTCCCTCATAGCCCGGCCCCACAAGCTGCCCCTTCCCTCACAGTCTGGCCTCACAGCCCAGCCCCACAGCCGGCCCTTCCCTCGCGGCGCTTCCCTCGCGGCGCGGGGCGGGCCGGGGCGGGGCGGGGCGGGCGGGCGGGCGGGCAGGGCCGGCGCGGCGCGGCGCGGGGCGGCAGGTAGCGCTGTCGGCGGAGCGGAGCGGGCCGGGCCGGGCCGGTGGGGCCGGCGCGGCCATGGGGAAGGTGCAGCTGTTCGAGATCCGCCTGGGCGACAGCCGCGTCGTCTACAGCCCCGGCGAGCCGCTGGCCGGCACCGTCACCGTGCGCCTCTCGGGCTCGCTGCAGTACCGAGGTGAGCCCGCGGCCTGGCCGCCGCCTCCCCGGGGCCGTGGCTGCCCCCGCCCGCCTCTCCGGGCGGCGGGGCCGGGGGGGGCCGGGCCGGGTTCCCGCCGCGGGGCCGGGGGGCGCGGGCTGCCCTCGCCCGTGGGGCCGCTGCCGGGGCGGGGGGGGACGCGGGCGGGAGCCGGGTCCGTCCCCCCGGCGGTGCTGGGGCCCGGGTGCTGCGGGGCTTGCAGCTCGCTTCCCCCGCTGCGGGACGGGCAGGAGCCGCCTGTGCGGGGGTATTTTCTCCTTTGCTTCCCTCTTACTTTTTACTTTTTCCCATGAAAAAAGCAAACAAACCAGCACCCCCGGAAAAAAAACCCCAAAAACACCCAGGGCGAGGGTGGCTCACAGGCACCGCCGGAGCCGGCGGGTGCAGGGCGGTGGCACCGGGGGAACCTGCGCCCCCCGCCGGTGCCCGCAGCGCCGTGGCGTCGGCCCCGGGGCGGGGCGGGGGGTCCCGGCGGGGCGGGGGGTCCCGGCGGCCCGTGCCCGGCAGGGCGGCAGCCACCCGTTTGCAGGCGGCTCCGCGGCGAGAAGGCGTTTGGTAACGTCTCACACGAACGTTCTGAGCTGTGGAAGTGCCGGTTCGGGAGATACCCAGGCTGTGTGTGCCGGGGAGGCAGCAGTGCCCCCCGCTGTGTGGGGGCTGTGGGCGGCTGTTGCTTCGAGGGAGACCCAGGCCCGGCTGGTACAGCGTGCTACGGCAGGGGGATGGGGATGGAGCGTGTGTGTGTGTCGGGAGGTGAGCTGAGCTGCTCGGTTTGGATTTTCCAAACTGGGAATGTGTTCCCCCACCCTAGGGAAGTCATTCGCATTTCCAAGTTACTTTTGTGCTCGATGCTGTGGAAGTGCAAACTGGTTTGCTGGATTTTGTCTTGCTTGCTTCTATGTGCACACTTCTTCCTTTATAACAAATTGTTGGGGTGGGGGGAACCGAAGACTGTAAAATGCAAAGTCCCTTGAACAGAGACGTCAGCCTGGGTGACGGTGGATACGCTTGCCTATGGCTTGCTTTTGCAAGCAGCTCTCCCCGTTGTCTGCAATAGCTTTTTGGAAGCTTCCTGAGGAAAAAGGTATCTAGGACAAGTGCAGACTTGTAGTCTCTTTCACTCCTCTCAGAGCAAAACAGTTGCACGGTCCAGCGTTTATCTTTGGAGGATACTCCCAGATGTACTACTCCCAGCAAACACGTTCTTAACGAAGTGTGGCTGACTTCCATCCTCGGCCCATCCCGTTGACTTCCACGCCTGTTCCTGAAGGTGCCTTTTGGATGAGATGAGAGCGTTTGGCCATGGAGGGCTCGGTTGTGCCAGCCCCTTGCACAGCCAGCTGACCACAGTTACACCTTACTGTTTTGTTTCCTCTACAGCTCCCATCTTGGAGGGGAGCAGCCAGGTTCTCTCTACACCAGATCTTTGCTTCCTGGTGTGCTGCACCTGATCATTGTGGGGAAGGAAGAAGGTGTCTCTTTGTTGTAGACCTTCTTTCTGCTTCCTTATTGCTTTGACTCTGTGAAGCTTCAGGGTCTGGCATCAATATTAGCCCTGAAGCCAGGAGGGGTTTTGCTGTTGGATCTGGTGTTTGATGCTGGGGCAAGGATTTTAGTAAGAAGCTGGGGCAGTTGAGCTCTAGGAAAATGGGCAGAAGTATGGAGCCAAAATCTGAGGTGGGCTGTGTGTGGCTGTTCCTTCTGCCTTGGTGTAGAGGTGACTTGAGCAGCTCTGTTGGGCTGAGGTCCCTGCATGTTGCCTCCACCAGCTGGGCTGGAAAACTTTCTGTTACTGGTGTCTGAACCTGCCCGAATAAGTCACATTGGGATGTGATGCCAGCATCTGCAGAGCACAAGGGTGACTTCTTGCTGTGCATCCTCCCTGCTGTTCTGGTGTTTATACCCACACGTTGGGGCTGGGGATCTCTCAGATGGGGCTTCTCGCCTTCCTTCTGGCTGAAGGAAGTGTCTTGCCCTCCGAGGAGGAGGCTTGTGTAGCTGCTGAAACATCCTCCTTGGTTTGACAGCAGGCAACAACCTGCTGGGGAGAGGTCTCAAAGGGACTAGTCAGCCCCGTTGAGCTCCACAGGCTCAGCACGGGAGGAATCAGACAACCCCTGACACGCTGTAGCTTTCCTCTGGGATGTGAGGAGAGGTGGGTGGCATCAACTTTTCTGATACAGTATGTATACCTACACCTCTGTGACCAGCTATGGCTTTTCAGATTAATAAACAGCTCAAAGGAGAAGACACAAAGTCCTCGCCCAGTGCAGGTCTGGCTCACAGCACTGCGGCATGGTGCTTTCCATTTCCTGAGCTGGACCAGTCTGGTGGGGTGGCTTCTCTGTGTTGTGGTTTTTGAGATCACAGATGCCAGCAAGCCTGCCGATGACTACTTCACAGAGTAACTCGTTTCATGGCTCTTGAAAATTGCACCTTCTAAAAGGTGGACAATGCAAACAAACAAAGCTCGTTCTGCTTTTAGCTTGCTAAACAACCACCCAAGAAATCTTGGGTCATAGGAAAGCGTAACTGGAGACACACCTTTTGGGATCATAAATGCTTCCACCTACGCTGCCTTCTGTGTCAGCCCTGCTGACTAGCAATAAAGGCTGTTCCGTAGCACACCTTCAGCTGGCCTTGTGGCAGTGTCACAAAAGATGACTGACTGCCCTTTGATGACCCACACAGACCATTTGGGGTGGCATGCTTCTCCCTGTGGCTGTGCTGGGGTTAAGGTCCTTCCCGGAAAACTTCTGAGCCTTGGGGGAGAGCGCTAATGGGAATGCAGAATTCCTAATCATTGTGCCTGGCTTGCTGGGTAAATCATCAAACTCGGTGTACAAAGAATAATTAAGCTTAACAGGAAGCTGGCGCTGGGACAGCTGGAGAGGGAGTTAATTCGGGAGGAGGGAGAAGGGAAATAAGTTTGTTCAGAGCAGGGCAGGCGGCCCGGTTGCTGGCAGGAGCGTGCTGGGACAAAGGCTGGTGCTGCTCGGGGATGCTGGAGCACTTTCCTCTCAACTCTGCGGCTTCCAGGGCCCGTGTAGATTATTTCAGTCCTGCTGCCTGCCATTCGGCAAGCCTTCATGCGGGCAGAAGTGTAATGTTGAAATAACAGCCCTCTCTTGTGGGTCACTAAAGAAACCTGCGAGTGCTTTCTGGAGCAGATTTCAGCACTTTGCTATTCCCTACTCTATTATTTAGCTGTCCAGGTTTATGCAGTGATGACTTGACTTTAAAATCACTACCCTGAACTACAAAGCTGCAGACAGAAGTACCTATGTCTGTTCGTGCTCTAGAAGTACCCAGGTACGTAATTCCCATTTCTGCAGAGCAGAGAGCCTGTGAATCATAATTTCCTTCTCTAATCTTAAATGTAGTAATTTTTCTTACTTCTTATACAGAGAACCAAGAAGGCTGGTGGTGAAGAAGGGGTTTGAAAAGCAGGTCACTTGAAACCTAAGTATGTATCCGAACTAAAAGATGGCTTCTGTTTCCCTAGAAGGGCAGTAGGAAGAAGTTTGCGTTTGGCTAACATGTAAGGTGGTTTTGTTGTGTGTGTAACCTGTGCTGTTCCCGAGGGGAAGAGGTGACACTGAAGGTCACTGTTGGCCACAATCCTTTCTACTACCTGACCTCTGAAACAGAGGAGAATACTGTTCCTGCAGAAAGGCTGTGGCTTGGGCTGCTTGGGAAAGTGATGTTCAAAGCATGGATTCGGTCCCTGGTTCATAGTCTGAAGCTTGCTCTGTCCTGAGTCAGAAGTTTTTCTTCTGTAAAGGTGGATTTGAAATTTAGGTATAAATTTAGGTGTAAATGTAGGTGTGTAAGGTCACCTATACATCATCGGGGTGGGAGGAACCCCACGGTTGGTCTCCGCTTTGGGTGGCAGTGTGGAAGGGAGCGCGGCGCCTGCAGTGCAGAGCTGGGCAAGGGCACGGTGGGTTTGGAAGGCAGGAGCGGATTCAAAGCTGTTGCTGCCCCTGGCGATATAGGCAGTGCCCGGTGAGGTCCTTGAGCCATCCGGCATCCGCTAGCAGCGGTGGGTGCCAGCATGAGGGGAGGCTGGCACTGATGTGCAGGAATGCTCATACATCGTTCTGCAGCATCGCTCCAGCAGGCTGGATGGCTCCTGCTGTAGGCAAAGTGGATTAACTTTCTTTTCTCATTGTCTGGAGTGAGACAGCAGGGAGCTGTGTGGCCAAGTCTGTCTGAGGCTGTGGAACAAAAGAGGGATTTTTGCTCTCCTGGCTGGCTTGCTGCTAGAGCTCCAACTCCTCTGGAGTTAATAACTAATCACGAGATTGTTTTGTGTCTCTTGTCGCTGCAGTGTGTGCCTCTCTCTGCTGCTCCCCCCGCCCGCGCACCACTTGTGCTCATCTGAAAAACTCTGCTTGCTGCTTTCCTTGGCGAGGAGACGTGCTGCGGCCTCCCATCTCTTGTTTAACAAAATGGGAGAACAAGTGGAGCAGAGTTCTGTCTGTCTGATTTGCTTCCAAGTGTGACAAACGGGGTGTGAGTGCTTATTCCTTCCCAGCAGCAGTGCAGGGCTGTCGGAGATGTAGCTTGTCTTTCAGGGCTGGAGTCAGGTAAGCAGCAGGGAGGCTTCCTGGCTGGGAGGAGGAATTCTGTGGGTTTCCATCCCTCTCCTCCGGAGGCAGCTCCCCATCCCTGGCATGGCCCTGCAGGCAGGGTTGGGCGAGGAGGAGCAGCTGAGGAGGATGATGGCTGGGGCTAGCCCCTCTGCCAGAGGAGGTGTGTGTGCATGGACAGGCATGCTCTGCTCATAGCATGTTGTGGAATACCTTTTGCTGAAAGTCATCCGTGGGGAAGAGGAAATACGTCTGTAGAGGACACATAGCTGTCACTTGACTTGGCACAGTCTTGCTAGAGGCACTGACAGCCAGAAAGAGTAGGATGGGCATGCAGACCATCTGCTGTCTGGAGAAGGAGGTGACGCTTGGGCTCTTCCAAGAGAAGAAGGGCAATGGGTTGGTTGGGTTGTGCTGCGGGGCTGCTGCAGACCTGACCTGTGCAAAAGCGTAGAGAAAGGTGCTCTGCCAGGCACTGGGGCAAGTCTTTACTCCTCCTGCTCAGGGCAGCTGCTTCTGCAACAGCCTGGCAAGCATGCCAGGGGCTGGGTTTTGGTTTGGTGCCTCTGTTCTTGAGGGCTGATTGCTGAGATATCCAGCACACAGCCTTTAGGCTGCTGTTGTGACCTCTGAAGCCTGGCAACAGGGATTGCTGTGGAAGTTAATTACCTCTTTGTGCTGCTCTTAAAATCTGTTGCTCTTCCCATCTCTTGTGTAAAAGTGCAAACTGCTTAGGAGAGGAGAAAATGAGCAAAGGGCCGGTCTTGAGAGTTTTACCTTGTGCACAGTCGTGCCTGTGTGTGCTCAGAGTCCCTGTGTCATGTCCAGGATCTGAAACAGGAGGTGAAATGGCTTCAGACCACAAAGATGTGCAGGCTTCTCTCTCCTCAAGATGGCTTTTTAACAGTAACTCCACATCCCCCAAGTCTCATTGATGGCCAGTTAAAACTAGCTGGTGAGGTGCCAGCGTCAAGTGTGAGCTGGGGGTTTTGCTGTGAATAAGCTTGTGCACAGAGGACTTACACCAGGAGGTGGGTAGCTGTGGCTGGGAACCACTTTGTCCAGCATCAGGGACCATTTGAAGGGGTGGGTCAGAGCCCTGTGATTGAACTGAATGCCTTGAGCTAACTCCCACAGGTGTATCAGGACCTTGAGACGCTGGGTGATGGCAGCAGAGAGGATATGGGGGGTGTCCTGAGATAAGGGTGGACGCTACTTTTGACCCTCTCATCAAGGTGAGGGTGACAAGCTAGTGCCAGCCTGGAATAATTTGAACACCTAGTTTAAAAACACCCTGACCTCTGAGCACCTTAACCTTGATTAAAAGTGGAGCTTATCACATATCTGTAGGTAGCAAAAAGGCTGTTTCCAAGAAGAATGAATCATTTCTGGAGCACTAATGCTTATAACTTCCAATCTTTTGTTCTTGCTGACGGAACCGTGCTCGGTCGTTCTGGCTTTAGCAACTCAGGCCAACAGTAACAATGCTGCTGCAGCTTGCTGTCCCTCCCTCCCAAATGCGCCTGCCTGAATCCCACATGCTCCCTACAATAACACTTGAATAAAACTAGCTCGGAAGGCAGCGTCTTCAGGGAGGAAAGCTCCATGTGTGCGGGAATGAATTGGTGCCGCCTTGATGGGGAGTGTCAGCACGGGACTGAATGTCAGGTCCAGGGTGCAGCTCTCGGTCACAAATGCTCCATTTTCTGTCTGCTTGGACCTCTGGAGGTGTCCAGCCTGGCCACAGGGACTGTCGTACCAACTTGTAGCCCTCCTCGCATAGCAGAGATCTGTTATGTATCTGGTGCTGTGGTAATAACAAGAACCTAAGTTGTCCTTCCAAACTGATGATCTTGCTATAAATAGAGAATCCAGCTGCTTGTATTGAATGGCATCAAAGAAAATCATAGGAGCAGCTATTATGCAGAATGAAGTGGATTCTGGCTGCTTTCTCTGGAGATGGTGGGGCGGGGGGATTTCTTGACAGTTGAGACGTGTGAAAGCAATACTCGAGAGCTCGGTGTGGTGTATGAAATCTTCAGCGGGGAGCAGGTGAGGCATGGTGGCTGGGATCTCCTGTCATGCCATCCCATGCTGTGCCTTCCTCCCTCCCCACTGGAGGACCTGCCTGCGCTGCTACCCGGGTGAAATGAGGGCTCACGAAAACGCAGGGTTGCTTTACTGCTTTACTCTTAAGGAAAAGGCACTTGAAACCTCTCCTGCTAGGGGGAGGTGGGTTGGCTTCGGGCTTGTGCTTGGGAGCTGCAGCAGCGCTGAAGCAGACGATTGGAGGTGTCTCAGCAAATTCTAGCTGCTGACTCACGAGTTTAGCACCTGGAGGAGGGGTGGCCGCAGGGTGGACGGGCCTTGGTGCAGTTATGCGTGGTTGCTTGTCCCCCGTGCTCTTGGCTTCTCTCCTTGTATGCGGGCTCCAACCCCTCATGCTGAAACTGTTGTTTCCAGGGTGGCTGAGCAGTCCTGAACTTGCTGCTTTAGTCCTTCTCAGTGCCTTGGAGGCGGAGGCTTGCTCAGGATGCCTGGTTATGGCAATATTGTCTCTGCTGAATCCTTTCAGCCCCAGGTGCACGTGGTGGGGGTTGTCCAGCCTGTAACAGACCTTTTCCTGGCTGACTGGGTCCTGAGCTGACTTTGCAAGTGTTCTTTTCTCAGGACGGAGGCCAGGTACTGGGGAGTTTGTGCCTGGGATCCATCCCTTGAGCCCCAGGAGGTGATGGAGGGGCGTCACCTCCTCTCCTGAGCATCTGCATTGCATCTGCAGGGCTGGCCCTGGCTGAAAAGACTGGGAGAGCTGTGTTGTGGGTGGCAGTGAGGATCTGCCAAAATGAGCATCAGCCAACAAGACTTATTGTAGCCTTAACTCCTAGACAAGTGTATCGGGGAGTCTCAGAAGAAAATGAGCATGACGCAGTCCTGCAGCAGAGTCTGGCCCACAGGAGCCCTTGTACCCGGGCATTACAGTAAGCCTGTTAAGCATGAATTTCCAGAAGTCTTTGAAGCCTTTATTTAGAAAGAGCCTGAGAAGGGAGTAGGCTCTGGTGAATCAACCTCTTTGTGGTAAGTAGAGAAACCTGATCAGTCGGCTATTTATCTGCCTTCAGTGGCTTTTGCACCCAGTGTGGAGGGGTGATGCTCCTGCGGTGGGAGCAGAGGGGCTGTCTGGGGGGAAGAGCTCGCTGAACCTGCTCTGAGATGTGGGAAGAACAGAGCAGAGCGCTGGAAGTGGTGGCAAACAGAGGTGTGTTCCCAGGACATCAGAGAGCTCAGCCTCGCTGGCTGCTCCTTGTATCAGGTGAATCGCTGGCTTGTTCTGCCAGCGAGGTGGGAGAAGATGCCTGGCTTTGCACTTGCTGGCAAAGAACAATCAAATTTGTGAATGAATTTAAAGGGGCAGTCTGTTACAGCGTAAACCTGACTGGTGTTAACACACCCAGCAAAAGCCTCCTGGGACCTGCAGCACTGTGTGGTGGACTGTGGTGGGGTTTCTTGCCTGGTTCTTCCTTTTTTAGACAGCCAAGTCAAGTGTACGGGAATATCATAACTGCTTTGGCCTAAAGTAGTGTTAAGTGCTGGGTGGAAACCTACTTCACTTTGGGCAAGCTATAAAAAAAGAGGTTCTGCTCTTCTGTTTCAGTGCTGCTCAGCCTGAGGAAGAGTGGCTGTGGTCCCTGGCTGGCTGAAGTGTTGAGTGCTGGCAAGTCCTGGTGTCCGTCAGCATTCCTGTGAGCTGGGGCGAGCTGCTGGCTCTGCTCCACGTTGGGCATCTGGGACCTGCATTCTCCTCCTACAGGGCTG